>NC_138076.1:63768647-69548647 GCF_964212035.1 Myotis nattereri | reverse complement strand
CATCTACTACACTGTAAGTGTTGAAAGTAGACAATGAGACCTAATGGATCAAAAAGACAGTTTATTGCTCAGAGCACAGCAATCATGAGCATCAGCAGAATTACACTGGCTCCCCTTCCCCCAAGTCCCAGAGGATGGCTGAGCAATCACAGATAGATCCAAGGCAGAGAGTGGCCTTTGTGCCAAAACTGGAGGAAATTGGAGCTTAAGTAACCATCACTTTTATAGGAAGCAAAAAGCAAGGCAGCTCTTTGTCTGAAAACAAACATATAGAAACACAAAGGCCCAGAGAAAACTCTCTTCTAGCTTCCTAACATGTGTGTGTTTACTTTTTAGAAAATAGTGTGAAGAAGCAAAGTAAAAACTTTTGTGAAATATGATTTAGGGAGTATTTTAAGCAGCCAACCAAGTGAGCCCTTAGTTAAGATTCAATACCTAAGTTTTACCTGATTTCAAAAATTCTTAACTTTCCCCATCTAAATTCACAGAGTTCTAAAACTTCAAGTTTTCATTGAGTTTTGTTATGGTTTTTGGTATCTTAATTGCTCCCACAGAGTCAACACTTGGAGTTTTGGTAAAGAGAGAGACCTGTTGGGGGTGGCAAGGGGAGAGAAGAGGATTGCTATGACTGTTTGTAATTCATATATTTGTAAATCAACGCCTTCCTGCACTCATGAACTGGAACAATACATTTTTTATAAACAGGAGTAGTTCCCACTGCACAGACATGGATGAAGCTCAGAGTATACTTTCAATTGCTGAGTCTTTATTTCTGTTAATATAAAATTGTAAAAACTAGGAAACTGAATGAAAACGATAAATCATATAACAATATATATGCCTACTACTCACACTATTGTCCTGCTCAAAGAAACCCTTTGTCTTTTTCTTAATTTAAATACCATTTTCCTCTATAAATTCAGCATAAAGTATTTGTCTCATTCATTAGTGGTTTTAACACCTACACAGTGCTACCCAGCTACTCAGAGGAGGTTTTTTTTTTTTTTAACAAAATCTGCTAAAATCTGCTCCAGGATTCATGAAAAAGTGAGATACAGTCATGCAGACTGTGCTAAGATGTTTGAAGAAATGCTCAAAACAAAAATTACTACAAAAGCATCTATGATAGCAGCTGCATCAGTAAATTATTTTGTGTCATATCCAATATCTAAATTATAACAAAATTTCTGCAAAATGTTAACTTTATTAGAAATTAAATTATAAACCAAGTATTTTCTATATTTCCCCCATGGCCATTTATTAATGAGAGAGAGAGAAAGAGAGGAGAGAGAGAGAGAGAGAGAGAGAGAGAGAGAGAGAGAGAGAGAGGTGTCAGGAAAAAGTGTTTACTTGCTTTATTGATTTTAAAAGATTGGCTCAACAGGAGTAAACTTTAGAATGCTACAATTGGTATTTCAAAGTAAGCCAATTAATTCTGTTCCTAAAATCAATAAGAAAATATAATGTGTAAAGTGGGGATTGATTCATAACAAAAGAATCATAAAATATACCAAGTTTCATTCTGATTTTGAGCACATTGCATATTTGCTACCCATTAACCCAACCAGAGCAATCCACAAATACAAAAAGAGCACACTGAGATCCATTATGCTTACTCAGAAAAACCGTCTCTAGGGTGAGCCAGTCATTTTAAGTGAAGCTTCTTTTAAAGATGATACAACTAATCATTTCCTTAGTGAAGAGAATATTGTAATATCTATGATATTCTGCCAGATGTTGAATATATTAGATACTGCCAGGGAGTAAATTATGTTCCAAAGGTAAAAAAAAAATATAAAATAAAATAAAATCTGAAAGATAGGAAAGCATTTTCAAGTTAGTCATGCTCTTAATAAATGAAGAAGCAATATCTATAAAAGCACCAAATTCACTTAAATGCAATAGTGCTGTAAGTAACAAGCTGTCTGTGCATTATGTAATTGGGCCTGAAAATAAGTGTACCTTTTCATGAAGAAGAAATATAATAGCCACAGACAACAGTTGGACAAATCCTATATTCACCAGGCTACTATTAGAAGACTCTCTTTGGTTTTCAATGGGCAGAACTTCCTATCTGGTTTAAGTTGAAATGAAGGTAATTCCAAAAAAATAAAGTTTCATAAATCAGAGATAAATATATAAGTATCAATATATGTTTTTTCCAGAAGAGAAATGCCTGTAGTGCCAGGCTTATCAGAAGAGAAGCTTTGAGGGATCAAGGGATTGGAAGATTCTATTTTAAAGTACCTTGATTAATTGTCAGAGATGATATGCTATTAGGCAGAGAAGAGAAAAGAGGAATTGATAACACTTGAAATTATTAAGTGGACCAATGAAATACTACACTTGCAAACTGAAATCTCATAAATCTTACACAATTTCACTAAAAGTGAGAGAGAAATGCTAAACCTATCCAACTCTAGGGCTAGTGACAATGCAAGAAAGGGTTGTTGAGGTTTTCATGGCTTTTAATTGCATTGAAATGACAGAAGTTCAATAGACCACAGATAAGTTTCAATTTTATATGTGGGAACTATAGATCAAAGGGAAGAGTGAAAACCTAGAAAAGATAAAAATTCTGTGCCTCCATTTTGACAACATCAGAAAGAATCAGTCTATGCCAACTTTGTAAGTCTAGGTGTCCCAGGGTGACAAGCATTTCATATGACTGTGAGTCATAACCATTACATAGACCCATTCATTCATTAGTTCATTCAGTCAGCCAGTCAGCCATTTCATATCTTTTCATTTATTTATTTAGAATTAATTGGTGGTCAGCCATATGTGTATATTGCTTTATTATTAACGAAGCTTTGTCACCTACACTTTTCATTTAATTTCTTTGAAAAACTCATAAAAGGTATAGGACAGCACTACCCTAATTTTACAAATAAGGAAATAAAGACTTATAAATGCTAAAAGTTACTCTAATTCAGAAAGAGGTAAATTGTATATTCAGAAATTTTTATGTCATTACAAGTCCTTCATAATCTTGAAGGCAAATGTAATGAAAGGAAGCAGTAAGCTTGTAGTCAATAATTGCACAGATAATAAGTCAAAATACTTTCAAATTTATGGGAAGGGGAAAAAGAGCTAGTCATCCTAAAAAACAAAAAGTTTACTATGGTATCAGTTACAAATTAAAAGAGATAAAATGTTTGCTTTGATATATTGTCCTTTTCAAATGTCAAATTATGAATGATCAGAAAAACATTTATTTATTTTCCTACTATGAATTGTTAACATTTTTGCTAATTCACTGCTCATTTCACTGTCTATTTACATAATAACTAGAGATGAAACAGAAAAAAAGAAGGCAAAAATGCTACTCTGTATTTTTTTCCAGTTTTTGTGGTGAGGTAAAGAATAAGAGGGCACACTGAATGAAATCAGTGACTGTACTGAAAATTTGATATTACAAGAATTAAGTCTATATAAAATTTGAAGTATATTAGCACTGACAATAATTTAGTTATAAGAAATGGAAGTAGAATAGAGATATGGAAGAAATTCAAGCTCTTACCCAATAATATACTTCATATTCTTTATTCTAGATGCTTTAAAATTCATTATCTTCTCAGTGTAGACACACACACATATTATGGTATATTAGATGTATTATACATTTAAAATAATTATTAAATGACAGTATTGTGATTCACAAATTGGACTTAGAGGGATAAAATTATGTGATTATATATTCAACACCAAACATATTGCAAACTGAAGAAAAAAGCACATAGCAAATTAACTTTTATATTTGCACAACTTTAATAATATTATGACCCTGAGACAATATAAAATTTTATGAATATTTTATCATGTCAGTATCACATACTCTCTGATGTGATGTGATTTAAAGGGAAATTTTCCTGTATTTTTCCCCCACAAAAAAAAAAGCATAACCCCAGTCTAATCATGAATTACCTGATGAGCATTTCTTTAAACTTTTGAAATCATGAAAAACAAGCAAAGACTGAGAAACTGTCACAGGTAGGAGGTTAAGTAGCATGACGACTTAATGCTGCTGGGCTGCTGCTTTGAAAGAAAGAAAGGATAGTGGAAATCTGGTGAAATTATAGTTATAGTTTGTGTAATAGTATTTTACTCATGTTAATTTCTTAGTTTTGACAGATGCACCACAGTTATATAAGATGCGTGCACCAGTAGGGACTGGAAAAAAAGGTATTGGAATATTGGGAAACTCTGCATTACCTTTCTCTCTTTGTAACTTTTTATATACCTGAAATTACTATAAACAAACATTTAATAACTTTAACAAGTAATCTTTATTTTGAGTGGGACATTACTTTGTTTGAAAATATCTGCTAAGAAACATACAAACAATAGCCCCTATCATCATTATAAAAGATAATTGCACATTTGTAAAAGAAAAACTGGTAATTCATGTTTATATTTGACAATTTTTAAATATATTTTTATTGATTTCAGAGAGGAAGGGAGAGGAAGTGAGAGATAAAAACATCAATGATGAGAGAGAATCATTAATTGGCTGCCTCCTGTACACCCCTCACTGGGGATGCAGCCTGCCAGAGCATGTGCCCTGACCAGGAATGGAACCATGATCTTCTGGTTCATAGGTTAACGCTCAACTACTGAGCCACGCTAGTTGGGGTCTATTTGACAATTTTGATGTGATAACTAGGCAATCTTTTTGAGGTATAAAGAGCCTACTGTATTTTAACGTCCCCTTCCTCATTCTCTCTCTTCCCTTCCTCCCTGAAATAAAACCAACTACAATAAGATGTCGTTTAGACAATGATGTACATATGGATACAACTTCTTTAATAACAGGTTGCCTGTTAATGTATAGCTACTAATTAAAAAATAATCTAAAAGATTTTCCCCCAAATAATTTTATATACACTTGACTCTGCCACAAAACATTGACTTTTTTAAGTGATTTACTATTATAAATATACTAGAGGCCCAATTCATGAAATTTGTGCAAGAGTAGGCCTTCGCAGGCCCAGCTGCCTCAGCCGCCCTCACTTCATCAGGAAGGTCATCCAGAAGGTCGTCCTGATGGTCGTTCCACTATTCAGTCATTCAGTCAATTTGCATATTATGCTTTTATTATTATAGATTTTCTTATATGTATCTTTCATTGAATGACTCAACCAAAAATTGCTCCTTGTGTACTTTGTTATAGACATGAAATTTTTAAATGTCATGGTCTGACTGATACCATTATAATTAACTAGTTATTATTAATAGGAAAGGAGCAAAGGGAAAGGCAGATATTATGGGCATGATCCCTGCAAAACATTGGGAGGAGGGACTGGACAAAGGGAGGATAAATGCCCAGTAAATTTGGGGTAACATAGGGGAGGTGGTTGCTGTCAGTTAATTAAATATGTGACCAAACATAGAAGGCTAATTTTTAAGTTGATAATTTTGTATGGCCCATGAATGATGTCATAAATATTTAAATGGATTTTGGCAGAAAAAGGTTCTCCACCCCTGCAAAGAAGTTCACTCCCTTATGCTCTTATGCTCTTGGCTCTCTTGGGACTCCCATGACTCAGCGATTGTGGGCCGCTTTTGCTCCTGCTTCCCTGCATTCACTCCATGGCCCATGGCCATGTGAGCCCCACACACAATGGACTAATAGTCTGATGCTGAACTGGACCCAGCTCCAACATGGAAAGGAAACTCTGGACAGTGGCTTTGCTTCTAGCTTTACTGAAACCCCATAGGTACTTCTATAACTGGACAAAGGGAAATGGGACTTTGCAAACCCAGAGATTTAATCCCACACAAATGAAAACCACTCATTCTCCCATGGAAGTCTCAAATTTTCTTTTATTGGGATACAGTAAGGACTCCACTCCAAGCAGTCCCAGTAGGAAAGAAGACACCCCCCCCACCCGCCCCACTTCATCGGATATCATGACTACCTGGAAACTTCTGTGCTTCTAGTCAACACTATAAAACATTTCCCATTCTATGTAATTTTTTAGCACTTAATTATTTTAATCATTAAAGATTTTTTCTATTAATCTTCTGAAAAAAGTGTATTTGTTAATGAATAAATGTCATTTCCCATGCTATATTATTCTGCAAATATTAATTGAAACTTTTTTTGGGGGGAACAGATAAAGAACGTGAATTGTCTTACTTTAAGTAAGTATCTCAACAGAAGTTTCCCAATAAGATGTACTTAGTATAAGGTAGCACGTTCCTTCAGTAGTATTTAACATGAATCTTATAAAAACATTCTAAATATTGCCATAATACTTATTAAAATTTATTTTAAGTTTCAGATTGAGTTTTACATGGCTTTAATCATTGTAGAAAACAATGTTTAGATGGCTTTCATTCTTTCAATGTTTTAAAATTCTTGTTTATGAAGGAATTTCTATAGCATCTTTATCCATTATTTCAAGGACAATAAAGTTTAGGTAAGGCTAATTACTAATGACAATTGATCCAGTTCTGTATTTCACACAAATTCATTATGTGATAAATTTATGTGAAAAATAAACTCATCGATTAAGTTTTTATCAGATAAGTTTATCTTTTTTTTTTCTTTCTGAGCCTAATCTCTCTACTTGCAATAATATTGGTTCTGCCATTTTCTTGATCACTTTAACTATAATCTTAATATTAACCTAAATAGTGATTCATTTTTAGAAATTTCTTAAAAATATTTTGTTTGCCTATAAAAGATGAGTTTGATTGAGTTAAGATAATATAATCCAGTAATTATTGTTCTACTATGTATAAATCAATTAAGAGTAACTATTAGGGTCCCTAAGTATTACAGTTCCTCATTAAACTCAGGCCACCTCCAATAAAGCATCTGACCCACGGCAGTCTGGCATATAATATAGTGTACTGATTGAGAATACCTATGTAAAATCTTATATTAAATATTAATCAAGTTAAATGTCACTATATTTTATATAAATAATCTCAATAGGTATCACTGCTGTTTTTCCATACCCCAGTGAATCAGTGTAAAAGCTGTTTTGTTTGCCTTTTTCCAGGATCGAAGTGCAGGGACATTAAAATTTGAAAAATATTCACCATGAAGAGCTCCTAGTAAACACCTTAGGTATGGCATTTCTGCTTTTGTTTTTATTTTTTTTTTGTATTTATTGATTAAAGTATTACATATGTGTCCTTATCGCCCCATTGCCCCCTACCCCCACCCCACCACTCATGCTCTTACCCCCCTGGTGTCTGTGTCCATTGGTTAGGCTTATATGCATGCATACAAGTCCTTTGGTTGATCTCTCCCCCTTACCCCCACCATCCCCTACCTTCCCTCTGAGGTTTGATGGTCGGATCCATGCTTCTCTGTCTCGATGCCTCAGGGACACCCTCTTTGTTAAGCATAATGATATCACAAACTTAGAGCAAAACTTTAAGATATTCTCTGCAGTTTAGCTCTCTGATCATACAAAAACAGAAGCAATTTTTAAATAAATATTCACTTTTGAAATGCAACACTCTTCAATGAAATCACATTAAAGCTTCCTCTTCAAAAATAATTCATCCCAAATTTTTCTGGATCACAGCAACTGTGTGCTAGACCAACTTACTAGAAGTAGAAACTTTAGGCATTCATTATTCTAGTCATATAAATTCAAGTGAAATTTAGTATTAATGTACAGCAGAAATATATATCTATACATAGAAATACTATAATGATGAAAAATTGTTTTTAAGGCATTCAAATATTACCTGAAAACATCAGTGTCAGTAGCTACACCATTATCTCACCAGCCTACTACAAGTATGTAAAAGTAGTCTTATGAGGGATTCATAAAAGCATAAAATTTTTAGTATAAGAAACTAGACATGAAATTGTGGTTTATAGAAATCTGTTTTTCAGCCTTATTCATGTATCTCCTATAAAAATATTCCTAGGAATGTGAATCCTGAGCTGTTCAAAAATAATAACGTGTCATTATCTCAGTAGGAAGATGAATCAACATTTTACCTACAAAGGCAAATTGTACATTTTAATTTCAAATGTTTTATATTTCTTTTTTCTAGATGTGTTAAAGTGTTCATCATTTCTATGTCTACCTATTTCATTTTTTAAAATAGGCTAACATTAACAATCATTTTATCAAAAAATAATTTTAAATAAAATTCTGAAGTAAGATTTAGTTGCAAATAAATATTAACTTGCAAAATTATGTGAACTAATAGTAATATACATAAGACAGATAATGAGTGAGATCTCGTCATTTCTGTGACTGTAGAAAAAAACATCTGCAAGTCTGGGAACACTGGAAGAACAAAGACAAATTTATCCTTCTTTAAAAATACGTCTGTCCATCAAACCACAAGCCTTTGGCCACGCTCTATGCTAATAATAACAGCCCTTGCCTATCGCTCCTAAATTCTTCCAATCAGCTCTTCTTTGTCAGTACTTTAACACCTCCACTTAACATTAAGTTACCAGAAGATTCTGTGGATTCCAACTACTGAAACCACCACCTTCTTAAAACCTCAATAAGTAAGAGAACTCAAAATGAATTAGCAAATTAATGACTAGGAACTAGGAAACCATGTCTTTATGGTATTATCTTGACTGATTGCCTTAGGGTTGAACTTTAAATCTCTAAAATTTTTGTGGGAAGTTTAGAACCATAAAATTTCAACTTCATGATTTTTAAGAATATCACTATGGATCAAGTTAATAACAGACTCGTCATTTTAATAATTCATTTGTTACAGTAATTGGTATTTAATATTTATGAATTTGGACAATTTACCTTTGATTAAATTAATTTATTAAATTTCCTTCAAAATGGTAAGACAGAATGTTTTAGAGAAAAACATATACATTTAAAGATAATATCGTTCTAAGTGAAAGAATTAAAATTATGAAACACTGCTAATAACATATTTTAACATGGTTATCTTTAATAGTTTCCACATAAACCATTTCTGAAACAGTAATTTTATCCTCACTGTCATAAGTTAACACTTAAAATTAAAGGCACTTTTTTCTCATAATTTCAAATCTGATTTATTTCTAAATTTGCAATCACATAATCAGAAGATATTTTTTCTATGTTGTGTTAGAGTGAGATGAAAGAAAAAAACTGTAAGTCAGAAAACTAAAGTACATTGTCTAAGATTATACTAGAAAGTACATAGTATATAGAAATTGACATCCAGTTTGTTCATACTCTAATCCAGCAGTTCTCAACCTGTGGGTTGCTACTCCTTTGGGGGTTGAACGACCCTTTCACAGGGATCGCCTAAGACCATCAGAAAACACATATATACACTAATAAAAGAGAAACATGGTAATTGGAATACGACTGCTACCCTTTTCATTGGCTAATCAGCGAGATATGCAAATTAACTGTCAGCCAAGATGGTGGCCGGCAGTCAGGCAGCTTGAAACTAACATGAGGCTTGCTTGCTTCAGTGACGGAGGAAACCAACGTTCCCCACCTGCGGCTGCAGACCTCTGAGCGGGCAGTTTAAGAAACATTGTAACAAATACCACCGGACTTCAGCCAGCAGGATCGCAACATTGTAAGCAAAGGCCAGAAACCTACTTTCAGCCACAGAGGCCTAAGAGCTGGAGCCAAGCCTCAAGGTAAAGCTGGCCCAGAATAAAAAAAAAAAGGAAAAAAAGGAGCGGTTGGGAACTTCAGTCACTCTCAGCCTGAAAACAGCCCTCAGCCCCTCACCCAGACTGGCCAGGCACCCCAGAGGGGACCCCCACCCTGATCCAGGACACCCTCTGGGCAAACCAGCCGGCCCCACCCATGCACCAGGCCTCTGTCCTATGTAGTAAAAGGGTAATATGCCTCCCAGCAACGGGATCAGCGTGACAGGGGGCAGCACCCAAACCCCCTGATCGCCCTGCGGCTCTGTGTGTGACAGGGGGTGGGGCCCAAACCCCCTGAGCAGCTCTGCTCTGTGCCTGATAGGGGGGAGCTCCCCAACCCCCCCCTCCACAGGCCCTGCTCTGTGTGTGATGGGGTAGAGCCATAACCTCCCCATCGGCCCTGCCCTGAGTGTGACAGTGGTGGCACCCCAACCCCCTGATCGGCCCTGCTCTGTGGGTGATAGAGGGAGGTGCCCCAACCCCCTGATGGGCCCTGCTCTGTGTATGACGGGGGCAGCGCCCCAACCCCCTGATTGGCCCTGCTCTGTGCATGATAGGGGGTGGCGCCGCAACCTCCCCATCGACCCTGCCTTGAGTTTGACAGGGGACGGTGCCCCAACCCCCCAATTGGCCCTACCCTGAGCGTGACTGAGGGTGACATCACAACCTCCAAATCTGCCCTGCTCTGTGCATGACGGAGCAGCGCCCCAACTCCCCAATCGGCCCTGCTCTGAGCCTGACCAGGGGCTGCACCTAGGGATTGGGCCTGCCCTCTGCCACCCGGGAGCAGGCCTAAGCCAGCAGGTCGTTATCTCCTGAGGGGTCCCATACTGCGAGAGGGCACAGGCCGGGCTGAGGGACCTCCCCTTCCCCCCGAGTGCACAAATTTTTGTGCACTGGGCCTCTAGTCTTTATAATATTCAAATATATGTATATTCAACACATATTCAAACATACACATATATATATGTCCTTCCCCCCGAGTGCACAAATTTTTGTGCACCAGGCCTCTAGTTGAATATATAATTACATATTGTTTTTTTTGATTAATCACTATGCTTTAATTATGTTCAATTTGTAACAATGAAAATACATCCTGCATATCAGATATTTACATTATGATTCATAACAGTAGCAAAATTACAGTTATAAAGTAGCAATGAAAATAATTTTATGGTTGGGGGTCACCACAACATCAGGAACTGTATTAAAGGGTCGCGGCATTAGGAAGGTTGAGAACTACTGCTCTAATCTCTTCTATGTTGTACACACATATTATCTTTAATCAGCCTTGACCCCCATACCAGAAAAACCCATATGCATTAGAAGAGCAAAATCAAGATTAAACTTCTTTCTCTCCCACGTAAAAAAATTTATCAGAATGAAGCAAATGAAGTCATATTATCTGCACCTACCCACTCTCGTACCCCAGACCTACCTACCATTTCAGTTGTTTCATCTTAGTTTATTTTTTCTTTCTTTTAGCATATTTCTCAGAGGATGTTTTTCTGTATAAATTCTTTTATTCCTGATGATAAATAATCCTGAGTGATTACCGTAATTCTTCCTTTCAAATTCCTTCAAACACAGAAAATGTAAAGATAGTAAGTCCTTATACTATTGTTTATTTTTCATTTGTTTGCTTCTGTTTTTAAAACAACTTCTCCTGAGATAAAAAAGGTGGCATGGAATGGCCTTTACTTTGAAGGTTTACTTGTGTCTTTCTGCTGAGATGTCTAAAATATTCATTTTGTATCAATTTTTTTAAATAGTGGTGAAGTTTGTCAGGATTTTGTTTGCTAAACTTTTTGCCACTCTTTTCTTTATGCTAAGAGGGTGCCGGGTGTAGGGAGAGAGTGGTTATGGAGTCCCCTGGTCACTTCCCCAAACTACCACACATTCTCTTTGCAGCAGCCATTTTTAAATGTCAACCCATAATGTTGTATCTCATTCCTTCCTTAACTGATACTGATTTTTCCTTATGATAGAAACTCCGCTTTCTAATTTAATTTACCATCATATCCTGAGTTCTGACATCATCTTCTACCTTAAAGACCTGTCAAAATATCACGTCTACAGGAACTTGAGAAAGAGCACTTAGATTGCTAAAAATTCCCCTTCATTGCAGAATTTATAATGTACAATGAGATAGCCCTCTATTAGGTAAATTGTTTGGCATTTTTTCTTTCTTGAAGAATAAATCAATGTTTTGGCTAGCCACACCACTTGACATAATTCCTGACTCCTCTTTTTCTTCTTTTAGATCTTTGTAAATCACAGTAGTGTCACCTACTATATTTTGTTTTAGTTAGCTTTATTTATCTAAAATAATGTTTAATTTATATATTTAAATTATCTCAGAAACTTATATTCAAAGTTAACGTTCCCTGTGAAAGTCCTAGGGATGCTGTGTTTTGATTATTTTTAGCATTTTTGAAATCATCAGTTTGTTTTGATTATAGCATGGAAGAAGTCATTTTAAAAAATGTTAACAAATTAAGTGTTGCAGTTCCAATAATTTTTTTTTTTTTTTTTTTTTTTTTACAAAAGCAGTCATTGGCCCCAGATTTGGCCCACGGGCTTCGATTTGTAAATCCCGGATCTAATGAATAAAAAGACATGTTCTAAAAGTTTATCTTACTTTGGAAATTTATGTTCAAGTTTCAAATTAGCTTAACCCATTAATATCTACATTTCTTTGCTAAGAAAAGAATATATACTTTTAGCTAATTTCTAAAATATATAATTACTTGAAATATGGTTAAATTATTTATTCCTAGAGCTTGGAATACATGTTCAAACTTTCTTTAAATGTCTCGAAGTATGCATATTTAATATAAAAATGTGAAACAAAATATATGAATCACCGATCTGTCTGAGTTATAAAATTATTTAAACACATGCCCCAGGCAAAGCTAACCTGTCATCATTTCTGCACATTCTCTAATTTTTGTTACTAGACTCTATTATATCTGTTTTCATGGAAATGTAGGAGAGAAAACTGGTGTGGACACTAAATTCAATGAGCCATTAAATAGGTGACAATAATCATGATAGTCTCTCTGAATATTAATTAGGATAAAAATATATTTATTGAAATTATCATCTAGATTGGCCCAAAGAGAATATTTCCACAAAACCTTGCTTACAACCAAGAAGGGAAATTAAAGTTTTGTTCATTAAAAACTGCATTAAGTAGTTGAATAACTGAATTTAATTTTAGGATCTGTTTTAAGTATTTCTCCTGATTATTTGCACTTTTAGATACAAGAGAAAAAGAGGGATATTTTCTTATTGAAGATTTCATTCTGCTTCAAACTCTAAAAAAATATCTTGGTCTGATAGTAACTACTGTTTAGTTAACTTATACAGATAAATCATAGTTTAGAAACATAATGTATCATGTTTTAAGAAAAACTTTTAAAGAATTAAAAATTCTCAAGTTTCCATTTAATTATACAATAATTTTAAAATAATAGCTAATAATTTTAAAGCACTGTCTTTATTCCATGTATTATTCTTCAACTCAACAATAGAAAACATGGTAATATCTCTATTTTGCTAGTGGATAGACTGAGGTACAGAGACTTTAGATAATGTAACTGTGGTCCAAGGATTCTTAAGATGAAGAGTCTCAGACAGTCTACCATGATTCTGTGCTCTTAACCTTTAAGCACATCACCTTATGGGGAGAAAAACTGTATCATGGCACAACCTTATCTAGGCTTTTCCAGGGATTATACAGTTCTGAATAAGATCACATTGAGGGTCACATAAAATTAGAGATACAAAATCTGTTAATTAATATATTGATTTCACATATCTTTTCTGATTTCCTTTCCTTTTATTTTATATTATTTATTTTTATGTTATTTTACTTTATTGGGTTATTTTCCAATAATAAGCAAGATGAGCGGAAGCTATTAAAGAAGCAGCAGAATGTGCTCTCCCTTGGGGCAGTTAGGCAACTGAAAATGAGATTTACAGGCACTAATCCACTTATCTATGTGTCACATATGTTTATTTCTTTTCTTTTCACACACACATGCACAAATACACACAGACAACACTCATGCACACTTTCATGCAGATACCAACCCATTCCGCAGAGCTATACTGAACTGGCTCTAGATCTTACTCTATAATTAGCTGAATAAATTTTGAAAATTGGCATAGTGTTTTTTTGTCTCTATGAAACTGGGAGGGATTTTTGGTAGCATAGATAATTTCTAAGAAACTTGTTTGCTTTTGAAGTCCATTATTTTGTATTAATTTAATTAATTATGATTTAATAGGGTAGAGCCCTTTGGTGATTCTTTTACAGGTTTGTTACCATAGCCATACACACTTTTTATTACTTGAAATGTATCAAGCAACCCAAAAGAAAAGGAATTTATCCCGTGATAGTATATAAGAGGCTTCTGTAGTCTGAAAAATCCTATGTCTTGGTTACATAATCTCTCTTACGCTGTTTTCTAATGGGTCCTTTTGGGAAGCCAGCTACTTCATTTCTCCGTTTTATAAAAATATCTGTGGATGTTGTAAGCTGACAGTGTTGTTTCTATGTCTGCTATGCCCAGATTAAAATAAATTCTGTTGATATTCATGGACCACCTACTAAACAACTTCAGGTATAAAAATCAATATGGGCCCAACCCTGGAAAATAATTGGCTTTTGCTGCCTGACTGACCTTTCTGCTGAATTCATCAGACTTACACAGAGCTCTGCCATTCTAGGGCTTATTACAAGTGAATTCAAGTTTTTCTTGTGTCCTGACAATTATCCTGCTTGAGTTATAAAAAAAAATACACTCCACCACTTTTTTCTTAATTTCTAGACTTTGATCAGTGATGATATGCTAGCTGTCTCATTAGTAGAAAATAATGCAATGTTGTTTCCACTAGCAAACACAATTTATCAATTGCACGTGTTATTGTTTCCCATGGAAAATAACTTCTGGTGACCGTGGATTGATGTAAAAACCACACACCATGTCCAAGTAGCTTGGAAAATAAAACATGTCAGTACACTATATGCAATGACTGTCTAAAAAATAATAAATAAGCCAAATTATTCTGCAATGCCATGATGTATGGGCATGGTTTCAGGGAGCACAATGTATTATTTTGTAGCATTCAGATGGCTATAACTAATTAAGAAATATGTTCAAATTTTTAAAAAATATCTTGGTCTGATAGTAGAGACTATTTAGTTAACCTATACAGATAAATTATAGTTTTGAAATTCCAAATCCAATAGAAATAAACTTAAACTTCTAGAAAAGAGAAAAGTTTGTATATGACCTTTAGTTATAAACACTAATACTGAACTATTTTTATATTGGAGAAAATCTAGGAATATAATTTATGAAGTATCATTATAGAGAATGATTTTTTTTAATTTAAATTATAAATTAACTAATTAATATAATTACAAAATGGTAGTAAGTAAACTGTGATAACTTTCTAGAATATGTTTCTTTCACTGTGTTCACTTTTCTCATATTTTAATGTTTGCTCTTTTTTGCAATTGGAGACAAAGAATATACAGCTAGACATTTGGAGGTTGGATAGTAATAGCTTTTCATTGGAACCCTTGTGTCATGAAATGATCATGTTTCTTAACTTCATCTTTTAAATTTCTAATCTTTAAAGTAGAATTAATTTTAATTTTCAAGAAAGTACAAAAAAATAATTTGTAATGACACCCATTTATCCAATTATTTGTTAAAAGGTGCAGCATTTAAGTCTAAAAGTTCATTCTTAAGACATGCATTTCACTCTTTCTTGACCAGTCCAGACTTTATACATTTTTTTTCATAATAAATTGAAATTCAGTAATATTTAAAAATCCAATAAAAGTATAATCTAAATGGACATATATATTCAAGGACTATCTTTCCTTTGTAAACTTAATGGACTTTAGGTAACTTATATAAGCAAACATATCAGAACTAGAAATGAGTAATATAGTGTTAAAATAAAAACCATTTAACTAGAATTTATTATATACTAGAGGCCCGGTGCATGAAATTCCTGCACAGGGAGGGTGTGTGTGTGTCCCTCAGCCCAGCCTGCACCTTCTCCAATCCAGGATCCCTCTCACAATCCAGGACTGCTGGCTCACAACCGTGTGCCTGCCTGCCTGCCTGATTGCCCCTAACTGCTTCTGCCTGCCAGCCTGATCACCCCCTAACCACTTCCTTAACAGCCTGATTGACACCTAACTGCTCCCCTGCCGGCCCAATTGCCCCTAACTGCCCTCCCCTGCCAGCCTGGTCACCCCCAACAGCCCTCCCATGCAGGTCTGGTCGCCCCCAACTATGCTCCCATGCTGGCCTGGTCACCCCTAACTTCCCTCCCTTGCCAGCCTGGTTGCTCCTAACCGCACTCCCCTGCAGGCCTGGTCCCTCCCAATTGCCCTCCCCTGCTGGTCTGGTCGCCCCCAATTGCCCTCCCCTGCTGGCTTGATTGCCCACAACTGCCCTTCCCTGCTGGCCATCTTGTGGTGGCCATCTTTGCCCACATGGGGACAGTCATCTTTGACCACATGTGGGCGGCCATCTTGTGTGTTGGGGTGATGGTCAATTTGCATATTACCTCTTTATTATATAGGACTAGAGGTCTGGTGCAGGGATTCGTGCACTGGTGGGGTCCCTTGGCATGGCCTGCACCCTCTTGCAATCCATAACTCCTCAGGGGATGTCAGAGAGTGAGTTTTGGCCTGATCCCTGCAGGCCTGGCCAAGGGACCCAACCGGTGCACTAATCTATGCACCAGGCCTCTAGTATGCAAAAAAGATCTTTGGTTAATCGCTTCCCACCCTCCCCCTCCCCCCTTCCCTCTGAGATTCATCAGTCTGTTCTATGTTTCCATGCCTGTGCATTGTGTGCTTGCCCCCTGGTGGTCAGTGCGCATCTTAGCTACCGGCTGGTTGGCCAATAGGCGGTGGTATGGTCACTTAGTCTTCTATATAAATAGATGTTAATATTACACATAAATAATCAATTAAAAACAACTGATACTCTAGGGAATAATAGCCAGATATTTAAATACCAGAAAATGTTCTTTGTACATTTTTGGGTCAGAATGTCCCATTGTGTCAGTAAATAGATGAGTTTTATCATGATCAAAGGATAACATCATAAATAAATACTGTTTGTGGGTATTATTAAATAAAAAGTAAAATCACAGAGAAGAAATAATGTACATAAATTTTTGAGATTTGGTTACTTGTAAAAGTGATGTTATTTAAAAACCTAAAGGTTTTGTGAGTAAACTGTGTTTTATCTTTTTAGTGATCCTAACAGAAATGTAGATGAGACCTCCTTGTCTTTATACCTAAATATTAATGAATATCATTTTAAAATATAAATTTTCTGTCTCCCTATTGATTATAACACTGGGCATTTTTCTTTCTTCCAACACTAATAAAATCCTCATATATTTCTGTAGATTTTGAGGCTTCCTGACTAAATTTCTTTGCATATCTGTTAGCTATAGTAGTATTCTAAATATCAGAAAAAAAAGGTCTTGGCTCCTTGGTGGAAGCTATGATACATAGGTAACAATGTGGCAGACAAATTACCATGTATCAGTCGCTGTGCTAATTACTGTAATGGTTTCATAAAATTATTAAATAACCGCATAATTATGTATATACGTTTGTATATGTGTAGTGAAGAGTTATAGATTTCTTATCCTATGGCACTCTTCTTCATTATAAATAAATTTAATCCCATAATTACTGAGTACTTCCAGTTACAAATCTCTTGTCTTGCAGCTATCATTTAAATGTAACAATAACCTTATAAGGGCCATTATCATTCTGCCTGTTTTCCTCATGCAGAAATTGACACTGATTGAAGTTCAGCCAGTAGACAAATGCACAGATTGGAAAAGGGGTGGAGATTGGCCGAAAACATAGGTCTCTGACTCCTAACTCAGTTCTCTTTATAACATTGCACCGCTTACAGCTTTATTTCCTCCTTAGCAACAGGGCTAGTGCCCTTTCTAAGCCTCACCTGCATTGACTAACACAAATTCTGTCCACAACTCATTATTGTCATCTTTTCATACTTCTTTCCAATAGGTTTTACCCATTTTATGAACCAGGTCAACATCTTTCTATTTATAAAGTCTCTAGAGACTTCTAAATGCTTACCTCACATTCATTTATTTTATATTCTAACCACCTCATCCTGAATCCAGTAGCACTTGTCTTCTCAGTAGTGTCAAAAGCCTTCTAGCCTGCAGCATCCTCTATAAAAAATAGTCCTCTTCTACACCTATAGCTCATCAATGACCTCATATGCTGTGCCTCTCTACAGCTGCACTTAACTTTCTTGTCAACCATATTATAGGTGTGGGCAAAAATCAGTTTATAGTTGTGAGTACACTAAATGCATATTTATCCTTGTGTTATTTAATAATTGTTGTATTATTTTTCATATGAACAACTCTAAACCAACTTTTGCCCCTGCCTGTATATCATACATGTGATAACATTCATAGATATATACCACTTCTATACTTTTTTTTTTTTGAGGGAATCTCTTTTACTGTCTTAAAACAATACAGTCATATACAAAAGAATTTATTTACTATCCTGGACTATGGCATAAAGGAATATGTTGTAAAAGAAACATGTGAGCTACAAAATATACAATTCCCTAGACTAGGATTTTATATTTTAAAACAATACAAGTTGTTATGCAGATCCCTTTTGTATTTTGTAAATAAGGCCCTTGTGCTTGCATGATTACATTTATTTGTTGTTCAGTCTAATGGGACCTTACACAATTTAATGAATCCTGTTTGAAAAAATAGAATCTGTTATCTGGTGTCAACTGATCTGAAGTCTGCATGAAACTGTATTTGCTGAAAAAGAATAGATAAGACAGGTTGTCTCAAATTGTACCTGGGACATGCAAATGATGGGCTTTTTATATGACAAGGGGAACAATATCACTCCAGACCAATGACACCAAGACTGTAAAACTGTAAAGTAATGAATCTAATCTCTTGCTACCCAAATAAGATCTATGCAGGGAAATTAATAAGTAAATGCCTTCCTTTCATCATGATGGCATTTGGGAGTTTTAGAGCTCTGTAGCCCATTAGTCAGTTTAGTTAACGACTCTGCTTATCCTCTTAATCATGTGCAACACATTGACTGAGCTTCATTTAGTTCAAAGTGCCTTTCAAAAGCCTGAACTGAATCCCAGTTGTGAAAAATCTTACCTTCCCGGAGTATAAAACATATTTCGTTCACATCCCTTATATTTTATGTTGTCTTCAGAAACTTTGATGCTCTTCTAAGTACAGAAAATGAAAATTTAGATAAGGCCCAAGTAGGTCATGGCTTCAATGTCTTGGCTATTTCCACTTCCATGGCTTATTTAATGCTGACCATATACACATCAATCACAAGGAATTTGAATAATAAAAAAGGCAAATACAATAAATACAATTTTCGTAGAAATCTCTTTCCTAGTATAGTATTTGAATGTATATAAATCTATGTTTTAGAAAAATACTTTAAATGTTACTATAGGCTTTCAGTCAAGATGGCAGCATAGGTAAATGTAGTACTTGAATCCTTCCACAACCACAACCAGATTACAACTAAACTATAAAACATCCATCATTTAGAGCTGCCTGAAATCTAGGTGAACAGAAGTCCTACAACTAAAGATATAAAGAAGAATCCACAGCAGGGGTGGGCAAACTTTTTGACTCGAGGGCCACAATGGGTTCTTAAACTGGACCGGAGGGCCGGAACAAAAGCATGGATGAAGTGTTTGTGTGAACTAATATAAATTCAAAGTAAAGATTATTACATAAAAGGGTACGGTCTTTTTTTTTTTTTTTTTAGTTTTATACCCGCGGGCCGTAGTTTGCCCATGGCTGATAGAGGCTGGTAGGAGGAGTGGAGATGGGAATGGACTGGTCCCACAGCCACGTGTGGCAAATAAAACTCATGGGGGTATCTCACCTTTGGAGTTCCCCCTCTGGAGAATGAAGGGTCCCAGTCCAAAATCAGGAGTCCCATCACAGGGTACTAGTACTCAGAAGAAAAGCCCCCATAACTTCTGGCTGTAAAAACTAGTGGGGATTGTGACTAAGTAAGAGGAAGGGCTGCTGAAGTCCCAGGAGTCTTTGTAAAGGGCCTGCACATGGACTTACTCAGACTCATTTGCTCTGAGCTCCAACACTGGGCCAGCAGCTCCAAAGGAACCACGGACTTACAGGGTGGAACTGAATTGTCTGGTATTAGGGTGAGAGCCGGGGGACGGGCAGCTTTTTCCCAGGCAGAAGTACTGGCAGAGGCCATTGTTCCTTTCTGAGCCCGACCCCAACAGAGCCAGAAGGCCGGCGCCATATCTGAGTTTTCAACAATCTGGCCTCCACTGTTTTCCCCACCCTGCAGATTTCCTGTGACCATGCCCCACCCAACTTGTGGGACCACCCAACCTTTCTCATAAGAACACCCCGGCTCATGCTTCCTACTTGCCTAACGTTTCTCAAAATAATTGCATCTGGCCTCAGCATGCCACGCATCTCTCACTACATGGCCCCAGGCCCATACTAGTAGTAGCTGACCCTGGGTCACAGCTTGGCCTTTCCTGGGCACCTGCAAGTCCAACACAAGTAGCAACCATCTGCACATGTTGTAGCTCATGTTGGGTGGTCCAGGACCGAACACAGTGACTGACCTTGGCCTGCATCTCCCAGGAGGTCCCAGAGCCAGCACATCTGATGGACAGTTTCAGACCATCTCCAAGTCCTACCCACACACCTCCACAAACAACACAGTCAAGGGACAGATTCAGTGGGAACCAGAGCCCCCCTGAAGGAAGTCCTGCTCTGTGGGGGCCAGCACCTTTACAGTTGATCCTCCACAGTGGGAATAGCCAGTCCTTGTGGCTAATTGTCCATGAGGCAAATCCCTCCCGTTGACTTTCTAATAGCAAGCCAGCTCAACTACAACAGGAGGGTGGACACAGTGCACAAGGAGGCAGGGGATGGGGCGTGTACCTGGAGTGCCCAGCTTGAGTGACAAGGAAAGCTGTGCCACTGGGCCTGAAAAGACACCTACTACACAGGCTAATCTACCAAGCCAGGGAAACACAGAAGCTCTACCCAATAGATAGGAACACATATAGGAAAGCTGCAAAAATGAGGAGACAGAGTCCCAAGCAAGATGAGCCCAAAGAGGCCCACACAGAGAAACAACATAATGAAAATACCAAAGGTTAAAGATAAAGAGAGTCCTAAAAGCAACAAGAGAAAAGCAGTTAGTTACCTACATGGGAGTTCTCATTAGACTGATTTCTGAACAGAAACTGTGCAGGCCAGAAGGGAGTGGCAAGAAATACTCAAAGTGATGAAAGCAAGGACCCACAACCAAGAGTGCTCTACCCACCAAAGCTGTCATTTAGAATTGAAGGACATTAGTTTCCCAGACAAGAAAAAGCTAAAGGGGTTCTTGGCGCCTTTTGGAAGCGGAGCTTGAGGTCCCCCAAGCGCTCGCAGGAGTGCTGGTCGTTCTGATACGGTGTCACTGGATTCCCCTCCTGGTCTTGCCCCTCCTCAGCCACAACCAGTGTCCAGACCTTCACTCTCAAGTGCTGGATCCAGGAGTCATTTCTGATGACCTTGACTGCCATGGGTGGAGACAGGGTCACTATATATGGCCCTTCCCAAAGGAGGCTGAGGGTGAATAAGAGAGAAGGGAGGGACTTTGCCAACACTAACTCTCCAGGAGAGGAGAGAGGAATGCCCGGAAGCTGTTGTAAGGTCTGTTGGAACTCGGCTAGGGCAGTGACATTCTGTGCTTGTGCAGCTGTTTCCTCGTCTAACAACAATTTATTAGTAAGGAATGGACGGCCGTATAACGTCTCATCAGGGCCAAGGCCTACGTTTTGAGCTGTGTTTCTAATTTAAGGAACGCTATGGGGAGAACCGTGGGCCAGGGAAAGGGAGTCTCCTGGGTGAGTTTTCAGAGAAGCCTCTTTAAGATACCGTTAACGTTCTGTTCTCCACTTTTCCCGAGGACTGTGGCCTCCAAGCGTAATGCAAGTGATATCGAACCTCCAAAGCCTTTGAGACCCCCTGGGTGACACTCGCTTTAAATGATGGATCACTGTTGCTTCGGAGAGTCCTAGGTAGCCCGAATCAGGGAATGATTTCCCAGATGAAAATGTTAACTGCTTCCTGTGCTTTCTCAGTTCTGTAAGGGGATGCCTCCACCCAATCACTGAAAGTGTCTACCCACAGGAGGCGGCACTGATTGCCTCTTGACTTGGGCATGTGGGTGAAATCAACCTGCCGTCTCCCCCAGGATGTTTTCCTGGTCGGACAAGCTTTTTATTCTGGGGATTATTCTTCTGGCATCTCTCACAGGCCCTCACGACCTGGTAGGCGGTTTTCAGGAGATTCTTGCCAGTAAACAGCTGCTGGGTCATCGGGTGGGTCTTATCAGCCCCAAGTGAAAGGCCTGCTGCGGGGTCTGAATAAGTTTCCACTTACCGGCCCTGAGCAAACATAGTTCACCTTCCTCGGTTTGTACCCATCCCGAGGTTTGCAGAGAATGTCCCCTAGCGAGGAGGGCCACTCCTTTGCAGGGGGGTGTACTAAGGTTCCAATTCCCTAGGAGAACCCCCCCCAGGTGAAAGGGGCTTCCATGGCCTCAGGTAATGGCCCTCCGGCAGCCCCCTTGGCAGCCAGGCCAGCCTTCCTGTTGTCCTCTGAAGGCTTGGCCATGCCCTTTGGGCATCCTCAGCACGTGTAACTGCTATTCCCGGGGAAGCAGGCTGCTGACAGAAGTCCATCGCTCTCCTTGTGATGTTTACTAGCAGCTCCGTTCGCCCTCAGGAAATGCCCTTCCTTTCCAATGGCTGGTGGGCACGGAGCACCAGAAATGCACACTTGGAGTCTGTGTAAATGTTCCTTCTCTGACATCGGCTTGACTCTCAGGCTCCGGTGAGGGACCCCGCTCTGCCAGCCGGGCACCAGTC
The DNA here is from genome assembly GCF_964212035.1 of Myotis nattereri. Lineage (NCBI taxonomy): Eukaryota > Metazoa > Chordata > Mammalia > Chiroptera > Vespertilionidae > Myotis > Myotis nattereri. The sequence continues at coordinate 69,526,015 of NC_138076.1, read as the reverse complement.
CCAGGAGAGGGGGCGCCCTGCCGATAGGGGTATCGATAGTGGTTGTGCCCGCACAGCCTGCTGCTCGGACCCCTGCTCCCCTCTGTGAAGCGCTGGTCTGGGTTCTCCCAGGGGGTGTCTCTCCGTCCTCCTGGCTGCAGAGTCTGCATACGATCTGCTCACAATGGTGCCTCCTGCCTTCTCCCTCCCGCCTCCCGGGAGGAGCGGTGACTGGGTCAAGGGCGGACAGGTGTGTAGCGGGTCAGCCAGTCCCTCTCATAGGCGCCTGGTGCCGAGCAGACGGCTGTCCGAGAGCCATCGTCCTTCCCGAGCGGTTAGGAGGTTACGCGCATTATGGGGCAGGGGGGCCACAGGTACTCTCTTCCCGCTTTTAGTTTAGAAGCTTCTGGTGTCAGCAAGGCAGCTGCAGCTACTGCAGGAGGAAGGATCCCGGGTCCCGCTCAGGTGGGCTCCTGGGGGAGGGCGGTTCTGAGCCACCAGACCCACCAGCTGGGGCCAGGCTCCCAGGGACGCTGGCTTCCCTTCCACCCGATGGGCAGGAGGATGACGGATCCAGAAAGAGGAAACGGCTCGGAACTGAGCCAATCCCCTAAAGAGGGGGGTCAGCACGGCCATTTCCGGGAAACCTTCCGGTGTCTCTGAGTCCCACGGCCCACCATTCACTTTTAACTGCTGATAGGGTCCCCCTCCTTTTGCCTCCAGATAGGGGAGAAGGAGCAAGAGTGGGAGTCCGCATCCCCTAGCTTCCCACAGGGCGGGGCCGGACCGCCGAAGAGGGTGCCCGGTGCTGTGCTCGGGTCCCAGTTCCCGTCCCAAGCAATCAGAGAATGTGTGCACTGACACAGAGGTGAGCAAGGGCACCGTTTCACTGAAAGAGACTCCCTCTAGCGGGGAGGGACCCGCAAGTGTTACCCTGAAGCTGTCTGTCCAGGGGCAGACATAGGCCCTGCTGGCTCTGATTGGTTCTTCCAGGGGAGCTCTGTGGGGGGTGGGGGGGGGGGAGAGGGAGCTCTGTGGGGGGGAGAAGGAGCTCTGTGTGTGGGGGGAGCTCTCCCTGGCGGGGGGCGGGGAAGTTCTTTGTGGGGAGTATAAGGTGATCCCTTTCTTGGGCTGTTGGTTCTTCCCTGCCTGGTTGGGTGCCCACAACTCCCTCCTAGCTGTTATTTTCCCCTCTGGGTTAGCTTAACAACTAGTCTGCAAGCTGTATCCTGTTATTCTTGGACTTCCCTATTTTACTCCCCTCCCATGGTCCTGTCCCTCACTACCTAGCCCTCTTCTATCTCCTCAAAACATAAAGAAACTTAACTCTGTCATAATAGCATTAAGCTGTCATAAGCAATATATAAACAAATGAGTGTGGCTGAGTTCCAATAAAACTTTGTTTATAAAAATAGGCCATTGCCAGATTTGTCCTCAGGACATAGCTTTCTAAAACTTAATGTACATAAATAGTAAAATACCTGAGAACAAGGTCAGGAATAATGATAAAAAAAATTAGGTAGACACAAAAATTATAGAAATGACAGAGAAGGATCAGAAGCTTAACAGTAGAGTTATGAAAAATAAAATTATAAAAGTTGAGAGAAATAATTTTAGGAGAATATCTTTGTAATTCAATTTACGAAAGTCATAATGCCAACAAAAAAACAAGTCACACACACACACACACACACACAAACCCTGATGAATTAAGAATTCCTGTTCAAAGAAAAACACCATAGAGAAATTACAATACAAAAGATAAAATGAGAGAAAATAATTGTGTGTCCTTAGACAGTTTTAAAATTTTTATTTTCCAGAAAGTAAAGTTTTTCAAAATTGTCAGGATTAAGGCAGGAAACAAACAAACAAAAAAAAACAGATTGAAGAAAATCATACTCCCCAATTTTTTTTTTAATATATTTTATTGATTTTTTACAGAGAGGAAGGGAGAGAGATAGAGAGTTAGAAACATCGATGAGAGAGAAACATCGATCAGCTGCCTCCTGCACATCTCCTACTGGGGATATGCCTGCAACCCAGGTACATGCCCTTGACCGGAATCGAACCTGGGACCTTTCAGTCCACAGGCCGACGCTCTATCCACTGAGCCAAACCGGTTTCGGCATACTCCCCAATTTTTTATATTTTGTCTTTAAGGAAACGAAAAATATAATTGTGTTCACTTTTAACAATTGAGTTCATGAAAGACTATTATTTAATAGTGACACCCAAAAGAGTAAGTCACTATGAGGTGGTCAGAGTGTCCTTGGAATAATATGTGTTTAATTTACTTTTAATTTGACTAAAATGTTTATGTCCATTAATAAATATATTTTTTATTTTGGTTTTACTTTGAATATATGTTTATGAAATATATTTTACATATATGCATATAAATTTTATTATATATTAACAAGAAAGAATAAAGAAAATATTAAGAAGGAATAAAAGCACAGTAAATTGGAAATATAACCAGCATTCTCCAAGATATTTTAGTTATAAATCCTAACGAGGAGAACTCACAGTTCAGCCCTTATCCATTGAAATAACATTTCTAGATGACTAGACTAATTTTGGAGAGATATTCTTAGGATATACATAAGTTTCCAATTATAACAATATAACTAGGCCAATAAATCACAATGACAGAACAATAGGTTCAGTTCATCTGGCCTCACAAAACTCAAAGAAAACATCCTCTCTGGGAAATCTACCAACACTAAAAAAGTAAAATCTATATGAAGCAAAGAACTTAAACACAAATAATGAAACAAATAAAATTTTATTTTAAAAGGAAACTAAATTCAGGTTTAAACTATTTTTTATTGCAAAAATAAATACAATGACCAGAACAAAAATTGACTAATGAGAACGCAGATCCTGAAACCGATGCCAATATGAGAATGCCTTCCTTCCTTCCTTCCTTCCTTCCTTCCTTCCTTCCTTCCTTCCTTCCTTCCTTCCTTCCTTCTTTCCCTTTTTCCACACTTTCTTCCTTCTTACGTCCCTCCTTCTCTCCCTACTCTCTTCTCTCTCTCTCTCTCTCTCTCTCTCTCTCTCTCTCTCTCTCTCTCTCTCTCTCTCTCTCTCTCCATTCCTCCTGGATCCCTCCCTTTTACTTTTAGGTATGAATTAAATATTGAAATCTTACTTCAGTTGATTGGAGTGACCTCCAGACGTGGTAAGGTTGCAGGTTCAATCCCGATCAGAGCACATACAGGAATCAACCACTGAATGCACAAATCGGTGGAACAGCAAATTGATCTCTCTCTTTTGAAAACAAACAACATTATAGCCAAGATTTGGAAGCAGCCCAATTGTCCATCAGTAGATGAGTGGGTAAAAAAGTTGTGTTTGGTACATTTACACAAAGGAATGCTACTCAGCCATAGAAAAGAAGGAAATCTTACCCTTTGAGACAACATGGATGGACCTGGAGAGATTATGCTAAGAGAAACAAGCCAGTCAGAAAAAAAGACAAATACCATATGATTTCACTCATATGTGAAATCTAATGAGCAAAATGAACTAACTAACAAGCAAAATAGAGACAGACTCATAGATAGAGAGCGAACTGATGGTTCTCAGGGAGGGTTGGGGACTAAGAATGGGAGCGGAAGGGTTGAGCAAAAAAAATAAAAAGAGGAAAGAAAGAGAAAAAAAATATACAATGTACAAAACTTCTCAAATTCAGTCATCCTGATCTCTGTCCATCTCTGATCTTTTCAAGTAACATATGCTGGAAGCCACACTGCAGAGTTCTTCGTCCTACGGAGAGCCCCAGGCAGCTGATACTGCCTCAATTTTGTCCTTAGCTAGTTTGGATTTCATAGCGCATCATTATAATTCTTTCCTCCCTTATGCCACCCTCTGCCATACTAGACTGTAAAGTTGCACATTTCTTTAACTCAGCACCTCATCTATCTTGTGTTCACACACACAGCTAAACCTGGCTGGAGCAGAATACATCCTGCACTGAGTTACTGACTTTACATTTATAGCACGTTTCATATAATTCCTAAGCTGGTCACGCCTGATATGTTTCCCAAGTCAATTTCATCTCTCAATTTCAAAAATAGAAATTTTACATCTACTTTTTGTCTTCCAAACATTTCTATGTCCTTCTGCTTCCACATACTTGAGAGATTTTTATATTTAGCATTCACAGAGGCATTTGGGGTCTGTGGAGGAAACTCAGGTTTTCATAGACTTGGAAAGGAAAAAAATATACAATATTTTGATTAATATCTAACCAATATTAACTATGAATATAAAAACAACCATTGTGATTTTAACAAAGTCTATGGACTTTGACACCAATAGAAAATGTGTATAGTTAATACAGCATTGCAGTTGTTGCAGGCATCCTGAAATAGGCCTATCTTCATTACAACTGCCAAGTGATGCAGCTTTAAAATCTAGTGTTCAGCCCTGTAATGTAATGCATTAATAAAGCACCACATTTATTCTTACATTAAAATTAGTCCTTTACAGTTTGGAAAGTATTTAGCAATCTTTCAGTATAACTAATTTCTTTTGTAATTTTATGCAGTTTTTTTTTTTTAATGAATTTGTGAGGAGTATGCCAGAGTACTAAAATATCTGTGACACATATACATACCCAAAATTAAGATCTGCTGACTGATGACCTAGTTCCTTTTATTAAAATATGCTTTTATTGATTTCAGAGGAAGGGAGAGGGAGAGAGATATAGAAGCATCAATGATGAGAGGGAATCATTGATCAGCTGCCTCTTGCACATCCCCTACAGGGAACCAAGCCCACAACCCTGGCATGAGTACCCTGACTGGGAATCAAATCACTCCTGGTTCATGGGTTAATGTTCAACCACTGAACCACACTGGCCAGGGAGATGACTTAACTTCTTAATTCACAGAAGCAAGGATAACAGAAGAGAATAACTTCACCTTCACCCTATAAAATTTATTCATCTATTTGATCCTGTGTTCTTATTTTCCTCTTTATTTCCATTTAAAATAATGATTCTCTACTAGCTACTAAGGTCAAACGTTCTATTTATGTACAGGATTCTTTTTCTCCCTCCTACATGAAACATTTGTCCTTGAATGGATGCCCTCTCATCCTGCGTCAACTTTTTCTTTCTTACTTGCTGATAGAATTGCATCAACAATGAAACAGCCTTTCTTATCTCTTGTATTAGAAATGAACAAATATTTTGATGATTCTGTGCATTCTTAATCCCTTCCAATACTTCCAGATTTACATAGTTTTTGTTTTTTATTTTGACTAAGGCTGATTTTTCTCCTGGAATATGATGCTGGAGACTAGGGTCTTGGTCTGTTTTACTTACAACTATCACAGCCTACAATATAGTAAGAACTCAATACATTTGCAGATGGAAGATTTACTGTAAAATGGAACTCACAAGAGTAGACAAGAAAGTCTAACTATCCTAGAATAAGATGTGTTTAGTAAATATAGACTTGGAACCATGGTAGCATCAGTATAAAACTTACTAATATATATATATATATATATATATATATATATATATATATATATATATATATATGCCTAAGCGACCATCGCAACCGAACGGACAACCGAAAGGCTATGTGGGGCAACCAGACCGGCAGGGAGGGTCAGTGAGGGGCGTCCAAACGACCGAGCAACAGGCTGAGTGGGGCCACCAGGCTGGTATGGGGGGCAGTTAGGGGCAACCAGGCCAGCGGAGGGGGGGCAGTTGGGGGTGGCTAGGCTTGGAGGGGGCATTTGGGGGTGACCAGGCAGGCAGGCAGGCAGGTGAACAGTTAGGAGTCAGTGGTCCCAGATTGTGAGAGGGATGTCCTGGATTGGAGAGGGTGCAGGCTGGGCTGAGGGGACCCCCTCCCCACCATGCACAAATTTCGTGACCGGGCCTCTAGTCTAAGATAAGCACTGATGTACAAGAAGGATCCCATTGTAATCAGTATGAGCCATTTAACAATGGTGAAATATTACTCTACTGAAAATGGTAAACGTAGAATGCTGATCATCAAATACTGATGGTGAAATACTAAATGTAGCAAAATTGATGAATGACACTGTAACATTTTTGCAGGGCCAGCTTCATAACCATAATCATGTGATCTGTGAGGTCCACAGAGATCCTCACTGAGGAGAACCCCAGGCTTGGTTTCATGCTCTGCTTCTGTTCTGTCATCTTGAAATTCTTAATATTTTTGAGCAAGAGACTCTACATTTTATTTTGAACTTCAAATTATGCAGCCAGACCTGCAGAAAATATGAACTTACACATTTAATTTATATTTCTTTATTAACATGAGGAGCAGAATATAATAATTGCCTCATTTTATATTTTTATTACTCATGTGCTTGGTGTTAGATGCCTTTATCATACCCAAATTACTTTTTATTATAAGCTTTTGCAAGATTTTATTTTTCAGAATGTATTGGTGTATTTGTCAAGTAATAAAATGATTACTTAAATAGATCACCTGTATACTTAGATCTTTTATATGCCTATATCACAATTTTACCTAAAAATAAAAATAAATTTAGTTTTATTAAACATATTAAAGGTATACATTTTTAAACTTGGTTTAAATGGTTTAAAATATAAACTTACTAAACATAAAATTTTCCAGTGAATTTTATTTTTTCAAAGGTAGTGTGCCCAATCACTGAGTAGATGAATTTTATTTTATTTATTTTATGGTTTTTGCTCTTATTGTGCCAAAATCTTTCCCAAATAATCACAAAATTATTGTGGTAAGAAACTTATCATAATTTCTAACATGTTTAATATGCCTTTTACTTTTGGAAGTTGCTATTTTTATTAACTGTGATTTAATAAGTTTTGAGCTACCTACTACTACCATATGTCTCAGGAGTCCAAATTAAAACCTAAAAGCATGTTTTATATACAAAAATATGTTGCATACAAGAAAATTAACAAGTAGAAAAATATCACATGATGATGATCTCTGCACAACTTTTGCAAGAAAGATTCAGGGTATGTATCTCTTTGGTTTTGATCTCAGTATAAATCAGAGGAAAGAAAAATAAAAAATAAACATATATTTCTGTATTACAGTTTTAGATCCTGATAATTTGTACTAGCCTGAGACTCAGGTAGTAAGTCAAGTCAGATTCTAGTCCTAACTCTGTCCCTAACTAGTTTTATGATTTAGAAAATAATGTTAACTTCCTTGAGCACTGGTATTGGAGTTATTTATAAAATGTGAGGTTTTTATCTGAACTCTACACAGGGCATCTAAATGTAAGTATCTAAATCCTTAAAGATCAAGCAAGATAAAGAAAAGTCATTCTCACATGAATCTATGCAAATGGGCCCTCATGAAAACTTTGTCTCCTGTGTTAAATTTAATCATTTTGCTAAACTCTTGAACTATAAAACTGTATCTAAATGTAACTGTTTTACATCCTGAAGTTCTTCCACACCAATAGTTGTTTCATATTCAACTTTTTATCCTTAAGGCAAAGCTCATTGCCTTGCAATAAAAGGTTCTTAATACATTTATTCCTCATAAATAAATATTCTATTCATTGTTGCCCCGCTAGAAAACAGAGTATATTAATCCTCATTCTCAGGTGCAATAAAGTAGCTTGGAGGGTTCCTATTCTGCTTTATAAAATCGTAATGCCTTGCCCTTTGTTTATATGCAATTTATAAACTCAAAATGAATTGTTTGGCTTAAGCTTAGCTTTAGTCGATTCTGCCTTTTCAACCAAATTAAATATATGGATTAGGGTTATGAGAGCACAATGTTAAAATTATATTGGCCAGATTATCTACAGTTTAAATAGTAAGCTTTTCGTGATAATTTTAACATAGTGTAGAATATGGGGATTGGAATGTCTATTTTAAACTACATTGTCAGTAGAAACATTTAGAAAACATATGCTTACACATATATGCACATTCTTGCAAAATAACCTTAAGAATTTTATGAGCTAAAGAGATTTGGAGGAATCAGCTGTTTATTTTTTATTAAAACCCTATTTATTTGTCACATGCTTAATGCATGTTAGGCATTCTACTAGGTTATAAGGAGATAATAGCAAATATAATCGCTTGCTTTTAACCAGGTGTCATAGTCTGAATGGCGGACCCAATTAAAAGCTTAATTCACACCTAATTACCAAAAACTGTGAATATAAAATTAGGTGGTAAAAAAAGTAAGTAAATAAACTTACAGTTAAGAGATGTGACTAAGTTAAAATTTTTAAAAGGAAAGGCTTATCTGAATTATTCAGATCAGCCCTAAGTCCAATAAAAAGTGTCTTTAAGTGTGGTGCCTAAAGCCAATTCCAACATGTCATAATTGCAAGAGTTTCATCAAAAGGTTGATGGAACTTGGGGACTCAACAAGGGCTGAGTCACATATGTTGTCACCTGTTGGGAATGGCTGATGGCATTTCCCCAAACCTGAAAAGGGATGAGTGTTTGCTGCCAGACAGCTCAGGGCATCGTAATCTACGTGTTATTGCCTCCTACTGGCCAAACACCCGAACAGCCGTAGGCTAATTCTCCCCATTCTGACAATGGACTGTGTATACAAAAACCTGACCTTTTGAAGTGTATATCTCCAACTCGCCTCAGGACAAATTGTGTTAATATAATGCACGGGGTCCTGAAACGAGGAGATCTAAGTTTCTTTAACTAGGCTCCTCTGACTGGCCCCAAATGCCTTTCAAAATTATGCTTCATCTCTGGACTCTTTAGTTACGCACAGCCTTTCTCCAGATTGCTGCACCCTTCTTAATGCTGGAACAAGAACCCTGGCATTATGTAATCACAGGGACATATTATAGAGATAAGAAGAGACAGGCCACGTTAAGATGGAAACAGAGAATAAAATGATGGAGCCACAAACCAAGGAATGCTAATAGCCACCAGAAGCTTGAAGAGAACAAGGATTAGGATTTCCTCCAGAAATTATAAAAGTTAGCAACAGCCCTGCTGACCTTCATTTCAGAATTCTGGCCTCAAAAACTGTGAGAGAATAAATTTCTGTGTTTTTAAATCAACAAGTGTATGGTAACTGTTAAGATAGTCCTAAGAAAGAATATACCAGCTAATCAAAATGTATTGTGGGAGTTCATAAGAAGATACTCAATTCAGTCCTAAGAATCATTTTAAACTCCCTAGTGGTAATATCATTAAAAGTACTGATATTTCTGTATTCATATGATCTATGTCTCTTCTTGTAGCATCATTTTAAGGAATTTAATTGGAGTTGGAAAAGGACTATTTAGAAATAATTTGGCATGATTCTAATATGATTCTCAAGCTTAAGAAAATATAAAAATCACCTGTAAATTTTTTAAATAAAAACTCTAGAACCTACCCAGATCTAAAAATTAAAATAACTGAAAATGAGATTCCATGATGTGCCTTTTTTAAAAATATGTTTTTATTGATTTCAAAGAGAGGAAGTACGATGGCTAGAGAGATAGAAACATCAATGATGAGAGAATCATTGATTGGCTGCCTTCTGCATACCCTTTACTGGGGATCGAGTCCACAACCTGGTCGTGAGCCCTGACTGGGAATCAAACCGTGACCTCCAGGTTCATAACTCGGCACTCAACCACTGAGCCACACTGGCTGGGCTTGGATGTGTCTTTTAAGCAAATATCAGAGATATATTTAAAGAAGTCAAATGTGCTCAGATCTTTATAAAATTATTTGATACAGTGCCTATTTACCCTGGGCAGGCATGGCCTCTCTAGAGACCCAGGCCCTGAGCTCTGGAATTAACATTTTTATGTTCTTCTCTGGTGAATTGGAACTGGTCAGGCTTTCAGTGCCATCTTAGTGGGGTCCACCTAGTCTAGGCTGGGACCTGTGAGGGCTCTTTGCCCTGTTTCTTCCCTTTGGGGTGACCTCTGATCCTCTATGCTCTAGGCAGGCAGTGTAGCCCAGAAGTCACTTTCTCTAGCCACCTGGTATGGTATTATGTGCTAGACTAAAAAGATGTCAACACTCTTGTTACCGAAACCCAACCACTAATCCTTGGCTTAAGCCACATATGAGTCTCCATATGAGCTCTAACCTGTTTATGTTCCAACCCTGATGCAACTCTGGTACAGCTCCCAAGAATTGCAGGGATGGCAGCAGCATCCTGTACCTGTACAACTCATGTACTAGCTCCCCAGGGCAATCCAATGAGCCCTCATACGCTTCAGCCCCATATCAGATCATGCTCTAGAGCTGTGGTTGGCAAACCACAGCTCACGAGCCACATGCGGCTCCTTGGCCCCTTGAGTGTGGCTCTTCCACAAAATACCACGTGGGGGTGCACACATACAGTGTGATTGAAACTTCATGGCCCATGAGCAGAAGTCGGTATTTTGTGGAAGAGCCACACTCAAGAGGCCAAAGAGCTGCATGTGGCTCGCGAGCCGCGGTTTGCTGAGTCCTGGTTTGCCAAGCCGCAGTTTGCCGACCACTGCGTCTAGGGTGTCTGTCATCTCAGCTGTGCAGGTAGTATCTATCTATCCTCTGGCACAAGTTAAAACCGGAGAGGGCAGATTCATCATAGTCAAGGGCTGTCATCTACTGCAATGGACTCTCTGTTCTCATTCTCCCAAAGGCCACTCCCCGCAACTCTATGCTGGGGGCCACATTCTAAGAATTCAGAGAATATAGCCCAATGAGTTCAGACATGACAGGAAGTTATATTGTTCTACCTTGATGCTATAAAACTCCTGTTAGTAAATTTAAGGTGAAGAGAAAATGAACCATCCTTTATATTCTTTAGCATACTCTTGGAAATATTTGTAATTCACAAAGGAAACATAATTAACAACCTTTAAGAGAGTCATTGGAAGCAAGCTCACACATTGGGCTACACAGTGTCATGACTGTTATTAAAAGCATTAAAAAATGTATTAAGCAGCTGCATTTCAAAGAAAATCTATATTCTTCAATGTAGATTACCTAAAATGGCAATGTGATTAATAATTTTCTATCTTTGTCTTATGGTAGAAAATATGAACTTTACTCAGGAACAGTGCATTGGACAATACAGCACAGGCCAAGCTGATTCCTAAATCTAAACAGTAAGAGATGGGGTGTGAACCCTGAGCCTTGCAAAGGATCTTCACATGTACTAATTAGACAATAAAATAAGAGGTATAAAAGCATCACTTTATTCTAAAACATTGACAAATCTCTATATCTACTATGGACTAATTGATTTTGTAATGCATGTGTTTGTCTTTTTTGTTTTTAACCTAGAAAAGATTTCATTAAAAATATTTGTTTTGACCCCTTCACACCTGGGATGCAGCCCAAATTTGAAAATTTGCTCTAATTCCAGGGCCAGCTACATAATAGTAGCTGGGCCTGATATAACACAAAAATGTAGGACCCTGTGCTAAAATCAAGGAGATTTGGAAATCCTGAGAAACAGGTAGAAGAGTTAAGCCTTAATGTAATAGAAATAAAAGCATATTGGAGTTTCACTACATTGTTGAGCAAGAAAATTGCATGACAACAATGGTGTGATAAGAAGAGCAACTTGAGAATGGGACCCAGTATGGGAAAAGCAATTGGAACAAGATGGAGAATGGGCTGAAGGGAAAGATACAATGTTCCAGATGGGAAAGTGGTAAATTTTAGGGTAGTGGTAAAAATTATGATAGTTGGGAGAAATGTGTAGGTAAGGACAAAACCAAATGAATTTTCAAGAACAAACATGACAGGCTTTGGTAATATTTGGATACAAGGAAATATGAAGATGACAAACCAGCAAATGCATAGTATCATAAAGTGACATAGATTCTTTAATTTTTTCAAATAGGAAAATTTTGTTATGTCCTCATATACCCTTAAATTTGCTGGAGTACTTTCCCAGTTGTACCATTCAGGGTATTAAATATTATGAACCATCTTAAAATTATGTATTTTAATATTGGTTTCATAAACTTGATTTTTGAGTTGAAATACCAGTACTTTTCAATTAAAACTAAAACAACATATCCCAAAAGAGTGCATTTTCTTATTTTTAAATTGCCCAATAAAGCATATTATGCATATTTTAAAATTAAATATAAAGCAATAGGAAATTTGGTAACTTAATTGCAAGGAAGCTTGGTTGTAAAAGAAAAGAAAATCAATACAATTGAGGAGTAATTTATAGTTATATGATTATTGGGGTTTTTTGCTCTTATAATACTTACATGCTAAATTTGAATTTGAAAAGCTATCTTCATTTAAATGTAATCTTGATTGTTAAAAAGTAAATTGAAATGCAATACATACATATAAAGAAAAAAGTAAGCTTTGTCAGCATTAAATTAGATAGCTCTTTCAAACAATTATATTCTTTTTTTTAACATTCATTAGATTTTATTAGCTTCAAGAGTACTGTAAGAATAGCATATCAGTGCATCTATGTTTTTTCCAACAAAAAAAGTAAAATTGAAGAAATCTGATAAGTAAATTTAATAGAAATCCAATCCAAAAAATGTTCTGTCTTCAAACAATTATATTCTAACTAGAAGCCCGATGCACAAAGATTTGTGCAAGAATGGGCCTTCCTTCCCCTGGCTGCCGGCACCACCTTCGCTCCAGCCCGGAGCCGCCTTTCTGCCTTCCCACGCTGCCCAGAGGCAGGGAGCAGCTGGGGCGGTGCGGAACTCCTGCGTCGTCACCATGGCGATGATGCAAGCGTCCCGCCCCCCGCTGCTTGGTGCCTGTGCATGCAAATTAACCTGTCATCTTTGTTGGGTTAATTTGCATACTCACTCCTGATTGGCTGGTGGGCATTGTGAAAGTACGGCCAATTTGCATCTTTCTCTTTTATTAGTGTAGATAAAAATATATTGGTCACAGCAGTACCAAAAAACATGTGTATGCAGTTTCTTGTCATATATCAAAAGATCCCACAATTTATTCAGCCCTTGTGATAAGTTTTGATGACTCTTTTTGCTTCAGTCATAACATTCTTCTAAAACACAACTGCAATTAATTTCCAGAAAAAAGTCCTAAAATATTCTTTACATGTGCTAAGTCCTGCCATTATGTTATTTTTAGAATGATTGTAAAGATAATGAATTGAAATAATACATTTAAATTGCACCCTTTCTCAAACGTGTTGAAAATCACAATGAATAAAAGTAAAATAAAAATGAAAATAAATAAGCAATAAAGAATTTCCAGAAATATTAAAGAATACCATGGTTGCATGTACCTGTTTTAATTAAAGGTCATTAGGAAGAGATGCCCAGAGGTCAATATAATGAAACTGCGGTAAACTTTTGCAGCACAGATATCCCTAAAGAAACAATGACCATGAGGAGTGTTCTTCCCATTTTAAACAAAGCTCCATATGCCTTCAATTTGGGAACTTTCATCAGAAGCACACTGCCTAGCTTCAGTTGCCATTACATGGTAGAAGGAGAAAAGGGATTTCTGAGGGAGCCAAAGCCTAAACTATTTAGAGGTTTATAGAGTAAAGTCAACATCCCCGAATCGCAATTTTAAGCAAATGGGTAGTCAGTGCAGACTGTGGAAAATTGGTATTATGCACTCCCTGTGGCTTGTACCACTTAGTTGCTGAGCCGCAGAATTCAGCCCATGTAGAAGCTTCTGGGTGGCACTGAAGGCTGGGGTGATACTAAGGGAAATAAAGCCAATGTTCATCCAAGCATACCTTCAACCCAAACTTTACAATCGTTTGGATGAGTGCAGTGCACAATCTAAGGAAAAAGCTTAACAACTGGAGACAGAAAACTGAGAAAAAGTTCGGAGTTGCAGACCTCACTCTCGGTTCACTTCTGCTTTCACTAAGTAATTAGAGTCTGAGCAGACGTTAAAGAGACGAATGCCAACATTTAGATTTTGCTCCAAGTAAAAAAAGAGGAAAATGGATTATTCATTGTGAACGAGTCATATGTGTCATAGGGGGCGAAGAGATGAAACTATGTGTGAATTACCCTTCTATACTGTTTCTCAGGTCCAATCCTTCACTTGGCATCTATAGATTTCATGAACAGGCAAAGCACGTTGTTGTTGTTGTTTTTAATATATATCTTACTGATTTTTTACAGAGAGGAAGGGAGAGGGATAGAGATTTAGAAACATCTATGGGAGAGAGAAACATCGATCAGCTGCTTCCTGCATACACCCCACTGGGGATGTGCCCGCAACCAAGGTACATGCCCTTGACCAGAATTGAACCTGTGACCCTTCACTCCACAGGCCAACGCTCTATCCACTCAGCCAAACCAGTTAGGGCCAAAGCACGTTGTTTTATATGGTAAATGGTACATGAAAAGTCCTAGGCAAAATAATAAATTATTTGACACATTTCTAGCTTGATGCCTCATCTTTTAATCCTCCTATTGTCTGCATTTTGTAAAACTTCTGTACTCAAAGTACCCTCTTCAAACCAAAAAATTTCCATCAAAAAATACTTTCATCCACACAGAACTTATGTCAAGGATAATAATAAAAGCATTATTCTTTCTAAGGTTTTTGACATTTTAAACATAAATAATGATTAAGTTTTTATTGGTTTAAGAAAAGGATATTTCAGGGACCCAGATATGCAATAATTTTATAACCATCTTTTGTAAAGAAACTGCACAGAATATTTAGTAAATTCCAATTGTGTAACCCAGTGAAATGGGTTTTATATCTCCTATACATTTTATAAGCATTTCTCTCTTAGTAATTTTTCCCCCCTCACTTATTTAGCAACTACAAAAAAAAAAAAGTGGTGTGAACAATTGAAGTGGCCAGGTCAAATTAGAAAGTGAGAACAAGCATTCAGATAAGCTACTTTCCCTCCATGCTATTCTTAAAAGAACACACCTATCAAAGATATATAATCAAAGATAATATACAAAATCCAGGGTCAGTTCCCCACCTTAGTGGCAGCTCCCCCATGCCCCATAGTCCTTGTTTCTCATGGAAAGGCTCCCACTCGTTTCTTGTCTTAATTCCCTGTATAAAGTAAGAAATATGACAGGTTAGAGAAACCCAGAGCACGGGCTAAATGCCAGGGAGGTTGGAGGTAACCTTGCCAATGCATCCAACACATACAAACACATAGCTCCAGTGCTACTTACATACTCCAGTTTGTACTTTTTTGTCATCACCTGCTACACCACAGGAGAAAGACACTATTACTGTAAAAGTGTTTTTTCTGTTGTGTGTTTTTTCTCTTTAAGATCAATATACCATCGTGGCTGAAATACAGTAGTAGTATGAGTTGTTACTATCCAAATGTTATTCTTTATTCTTTTATTTATTTAACTAGCATTTTTAGGGACACAGAAAAAAAAATAAAAAGCTATTACTTTTATCAGTACTACTACTAACTAACTAGTATTATTACATACACTATTAATAATAATAATGAGTTGAAATGGAATAATGCTGTCAGGCATTCTGCTAAGTACTTTGGATTTATTAGCTTGTTCAATTCTAACAAAAATTATCTGGGAATATGGGATATGAATGTCCCCATTTCACAGAAGAATTCAGCTTAAAGAGGCTAAGTCATGTGCTCAAAGACAAATCAAACCTCAGAGGGAAGGTAGGAGAGGGTGGGGGTTAGGGGAAAAGATCAACCAAAGGACTTGTATGCATGCATATAAACCTAACCAATGGACACAGACAACAGAGGGGTGAGGGCATGAGTGAGGGGGGTTGGGGGGAGCAGGTAATGGGGGGGGGATAAGGACACATATGTAATACCTTAATCTATAAATAAATTTTAAAAAAAATTCAAACCATTTTTATCACATTTCTTAGGATTCATGTTCCTACGTAGTCCCATCCAACCCTGAACTGAGTTTGACACTATAACTTCTATAAACCAATTGAATATAGTGAAAGTAATTATGCACAAGTTTGAGATCTAAGCTTTAAGAAGTCATGGCAAGTTTGTCTTTGGCACACTTGGTACACTGAGCCACCATATTAGAAGTCCAGCTGTTACCGGTGGAAGTGGAATTCTTGGGGTACCATTGGAACAAGCATTTCTGGAGGCCTCCACAAGAGGAAAAGGTATTTTAGAAAGTTTTATTTATGTGGAATTACACCACTGAGTTTCTAAAGTCCTATTTTCCTTTACCCCCCATGACCCCAAGGAAGAAGTGTAACTGGGGCTTCAGCAGAGCTAAAATCAGAGCCAGTAGCCAGACTTTCTTTCCGTGTTAGAGCAATGTCCAATCCAGCATCAGCTAGTTTAGCTTGTGTTTCCTACTAAAGTCCATCAGTCCATTGCAAGTGGGGCCTACGGGACCACATGGCTACGAAGGAGTCACAGGTGAATGCAAGAGAGTCAAGAGAGTCCAGGGCCAAGAGCCAAAAGCACCAGAGAGATAAGAAAGAGAATTCCGTTGTTCAGGGGATTATGCATGCCCATATTTTCATGGGTTTGCAGTGGCCACACCCATTTTGGTCAGTGATCTCTGTTTCCAAGTTTGACTGACAGTAAGCTCCTTCCCTATGTCACCCCAGCTTCCCTGTGAATGAGTCTATCTCCCTTTTGTTGGATCCCTCAATGTTTTGCAGGGAATGGGCCGATGCTTCCCTGGGGAGTACAAAGTGGCAGCTTCCTGGTGAAGCTGCCCTAATGACATGCCTAGTGTCTGGCTTCTTTGCTCTTTTCCTATTATTAACTAGCTAATTACAATAGTATCACACTTATCCTGCTGGAGAGATCAGGTGTAAAGAACACATTGACAACAACATAGAGAAAGAAAGAAGCCTTGAGACCATGAAAAATGAGGATTCTGGCTTTCAGCTCTCCCTGACACGGTGTCAGATATATGAATGAGGCATCCTGGATATCCCCAATTTGTGAGCTCCCAGATAATTACAGTTTAGATAACATCATATGGAGTACAAAAACTTCCCAGCTTACTTTCATAACCCATAGAGTTTGTGAGAGATAAAATTATACTTTTGTTTAACCATTAAGTTTTGGGTAGGAAACTTAACCACTGACAAAACCACTTAGTTCCAAACATGAGCGATTTCTTTAGAAAATGAAGGGTAAAAAGGAACCTGGCTATGATGATCACCTGAAGGCTGCCTCCATGTCTTTCCCTCTCCACCGACTCCGTCCACACCTTGGGGAACCCCTGGACCCCAACAATTGTGTTTCTGGTCCATGCAGCTGGACGTAACCCTGACTAAGACCAAAAGAGAAACCCTTTAATAAGTGAGCGGCTGCATCCAAAGCGAAATCCCAACCTCTGCCTGTGGGTTATGCTTCCACATCTTCTATTCCTGTAGAACTGTTCCCACAAGAATACACTTTAAGACTCTACCGTTATCGTGCGCAGGACTCAGGGCGATTTCCCCCTTATGCTCCATTTTGGTAATCTGAAGTCCTCCGAGTAGTCCTTTTCTCTCTTTGAAATATCAGCACTTTCAGTAAAATGAAACAGTATGCCCCGGAAGGTGGTTGACTGCCCTTCTGTGAAACAACTCAACTTCCTACACGGTTTGAAAGACCTTACGAGGTGAACCAAGATGGTGGCATAGGTAAACACTGGAGAATGCTGCGTCGCACAACCACTTCAAAAATACAACTAGAAGACGGAATGGACATCACCCAGAACCACAGGAAGGCTGGCTGAGGGGAAATTCTTCCACTAGAAGGAAATCTCTTTATACCGAGACTCAGAGGAGGCGCAGTGCGGAAAATACTAAGGTGTGAAGGTGCGCACGAAGCAGGCTGGCGGCTGAGGGCGCGGTTGTCGTTTTCAATTGGGAGGGAGACTCAGGCCCTGAGCTCTAGTTCTGGGCGAGTCTCTAGGGACCCAGACTCAAACAGGAGAAATGGACTGTCTGGCATCAGTCGGAACGCGAGGGCAGCTTTCTCTCTGAGGTTTGCAGTGGTTGCTGGGACTCTGAGAGGCAGAGCCTTTGGGGATGGGACTGAGAGCAGCCATAACTGCTCCCTCCGCCTGCCCTGTTGATCCCGTGTGACCTGCCCCGCCCAAGCCCTGCACAGAGCCATTTGCCAGATAGCCTCAGGCAAAGGCTAGATTAGTACCTCCCCAGAGGACAGAAGTTTTCCCACTGAAGACACAGCTGACTCTCACAGCCAGTTGGCCTGGAGGTCAAATCCCCCCAGTATTAACTACAACAATCAAGGCTTAACTACAACAAGACCACTAGGGGGTGCACCAAGAAAGCATAAAAAATGCGGAGACAAAGAAACAGGACAAAATGTCAATGGAAGATATAGAGTTCAGAACCACACTTTTAAGGTTTCTCAAGAACTGTCTAGAAGCCGCCGATAAACTTAATGAGATCTACAAGAAATCTAATGAGACCCTCGATGTTATGATAAAGAACCAACTAGAAATTAAGCATACACTTACTGAAATAAAGAATACTATACAGACTCCCAACAGCAGACCAGAGGAGCGCAAGAATCAAGTCAAAGATTTGAAATGCGAAGAAGCAAAAAACACCCAACAGAAAAAGCAAAATGAAAAAAGAATCTGAAAATACGAAGACAGTGTAAGGAGCCTCTGGGACAGCTTCAAGCGTACTAACATTCGAATCATAGGGGTGCCAGAAGAAGAGAGAGACCAAGATATTGAAAACCTATTTGAAGAAATAATGACAGAAAACTTCCCCTACCTGGTGAAAGAAATAGACTTACAAGTCCAGGAAGTGCAGAGAACCCCAAACAAAAGGAATCCAAAGAGGACCACACCAAGACACATCATAATTAAAATGCCAAGAGCAAAAGACAAAGAGAGAATCTTAAAAACAGCAAGAGAAAGAAACTCAGTTACCTACAAGGGAATACCCATACGACTGTCAGCCGATTTCTCAACAGAAACTTTGCAGGCCAGAAGGGAGTGGCAAGAAATATTCAAAGTGATGAATGCCAAGAACCTACAACCAAGATTACTTTATCCAGCAAAGCTATCATTCAGAATTGAAGGTCAGATAAAGAGCTTCACAGAGAAGGAAAAGCTAAAGGAGTTCATCACCACCAAACCAGTATTATATGAAATGCTGAAAGGTATCCTTTAAGAAGAGGAAGAAGAAGAAAAAGGTAAAGATACAAATTATGAACAACAAATATGCATCTATCGACAAGTGAATGTAAGAATCAAGTGAATAAATAATCTGATGAACAGAATGAACTGGTGATTATAATAGAATCAGGGACATAGAAAGGGAATGGACTGACTATTCTTGGGGGGAAGGGGTGTGGGAGATGCGGGAAGAGACTGGACAAAAATCGTGCACCTATGGATGAGGACTGTGGGTGGAGAGTGAGGGCGGAGGGTGGGGTGGGAACTGGAAGGAGGGGAGTTATGGGGGGAAAAAAGAGGAACAAATGTAATAATCTGAACAATAAATATTTAATAAAAAATAAAAAAAGAAAGAAAATGAAGGGTAACTCGGATATTGTATCCAAGTGCCACAGAATTGGGACATCATAAATAGGGAGTTCTTACCTTCTTAGTATTGGGGACATATTTGCATATACTTGACTAGATATAGAGTTGCTATGGGATCAGTGACTGGAATCGTTTTCTACACTCCCTGTACCTTTTGAATGCAAGTATCTACTGTGGTTCTTCTGCTCTATATGTTTTCTCCCCATTGTATGTTAGATATATATGCATGGTGTTGAGAAGGTAGGTAGGGCAGATAACTTGTCTCTTTAGATCATAGCTCTTCAGATAAAAAAAAAAAAAAAAGAAAGAAAGAAAGAAAGGAAAAAAAAAAAAGGAACAACATTTAAAGAAGCCTCATCTGTAAGTAGGCCTGATTTGTGTGAGATTTTTAATTCTGATGGCAAAAGTAAAGTGAGCTTTGGGGGGAGAGGGGGAACACTTGGTATATGGAAGGACTATTAATCAATAGGGATCAGATGGAGGACTGTATGGCTAATATCCAAAGTTGATCTCTCAAAAAAACATATTTCCCATATTAATGCCCTCATATAGTTTCTCCAAATCAAATTTGGGCTGGCTATATGTCTTTAACTAACAATACATGGCAAAAATGGTTCTCTGCCAATTTGAGACTGGAGCTTTAAGAAAGCTTGCCATTCCTTGTTCATGCATCTGTGAGATGATGTGTAATAAGCTGGGCTACCCAATGGAGAGGACATATAGAGAGGGAAAGTTATATAACTGCTTGGAGAAAAATCTAACTCACCAGTTTTCCTCTGCCTCCAGGCTTCCCAGTATTCTGGCTGGCCAATATTCCAGTTATTCCGATCAAGTTTCCAAATGGCTGCATCCCCATCCAGCAAGACTGAGCAAAGAACTACCCAGTGGAACCCAGTCAACCATAAAATCAGGAATGATGACAACAAGTTTCTTGTCTTCTGTTGCTATGTTTTGAGGGGTTCTGCTACATAGAAATATGTATCTGAAAGTGTCTTATCTGCTTTGGGGGTTACTTTACTTCCTTTGCTGAAATAACATGTCTTGTCCAACCACTACTTTCTGAATTCCACTCCCTTTGAGCCTGAGTCTAACTTACCTCAGCATATATTTTTAAAATTATATATATATATATATATATATATATATATATATATATATATATATGATTTTCTTTCCTAATAGCTAGATTTCTAAAACTAAAATCTTACAGAATGAGTGACTTGCAACTGCTTTTTGAAAACTATTTCTGTTGGCTAAGCTGCTTTCCCCATATAAGAATTGTGAAAGGGATCACTCTTCATGAAGGCTAATCAGCTAAGAGTCATCAGGATCAAACCTGAAGTTTAACAGAATGACAGTTGTAGACTCGCTGCAGGTGACATTTCCAGAGGAAATGTGGAATGCCACTCTGTAAGAGGAAGACAGGAAGCTTCTTTTTTAAAGGTTTGGTTCATGTTGACATATTCTGAGGAAGGTCTGAGTGAAGCAGGGTGTTTCTAAGGAGGGTTTAGGAGAAACACTGACTAAGCAGGGCCTGGTGTTGTGTCAAGGCAAGGACAGTTTAACAATCAGGTATTTTCTATAATTCATGAAAATAGCCAAGTGCGTTTGGGGCCTCATTTGCAAGAAAGCAATAATCACTCAAAAAGAGGGTCATTAAGGTATTTTACAATTCCTGCATGACTATGTGAAAAGCAATGTGTTCTCTTAATCTTGCATGTGGTCTTGTTTATCCTCTCAGCCTGAATAATGGCAGTGCTTTTGTTTTCTCAATCCAAGCTGATTTTTATTCTTTCTACCTCACATAAGTCTGTTCTACTTTACTTTTACATCTTGAAATTGTGTATTTAAAAACATGCTAGATATAACTTTAATGTAAAAAGTAATTTTAAAATTCTACTTTTTCTTTTTCCTCACTACAGCTTATGAAATTGGCTAGATTAAAATGCACTGTTATGTATAGCTCTTGTCAGATAAACTACATAAATTATTTGTTTTATTTTTATATTAAAATTTTATTTTTCAGTTTTATAATTGAGATATAATTGACACATAATATTGCATTAGTTTAATGTATACAATATATTGATGTTATATATGTATACATTGCAAAATAATTGCCACAGTAAGTTAGTTTTATCACCTTACATTTTTTTTCTTGTGATAACACTTTTAAAATCTACTGTTTTAGCAACTTTTAAATATACAACAACGTATTGTTAACTATAATCACCACACCGCACATTGCTTCCCCAGAATTTATGTATTTATCTGAATTAGTTTAATTGTAAATTCATAAATAATTTCCACAAATATATTTTAGTCATCTACTAGGTTATGTATAGAGGTTTTAAATGAACAGATAGCACTGATGATCCATAAAACTTTCATCTATTTATTCCAGTCCAGTTCTCTTTTTAATTTTTGTTTTAATTTATTGATTTAAGAGAAAGAAAGAGAAGCATTGATTTGTGGTTCCACTTATTTATGCATTCATTGGTTGATTCTTGTATGTGTCCTGCCTGAGAAAAAACCCACAACATTGGTGTATCAGGGTGATGCTCTCACCCAATGAGTTACCAGGTCAGGGCTAGTCCAGTCCTTTTTTTTTTATTTAGTTAAATACTTAATTTAGTGATATGATTGTAGGTCAAATTATGTATACCAATTTAGAGAGTCCTAAATCTCAAATAAATTTAGTAGAATTACTTCTAAAGATGCACAACAGATGTGATGTAAATATGGATGTAATCATTCTCAAGTGCTAGAACCTTTTTCACAGTCTTTGACTACACAGTAGAAAATTATCACACACCATCTGGTTTGTGTTATATCTATATGGCAATTTCTCCAATATAAATTGTTCAAGGACATTCTTTCTCTAAGCTCCCTAATGTGCAAAATCTAATATAGGCTTAACATTACCATATATAAATAATTAGCATTGTTTATAACAGACAACTGAAAAACAAAGTTATAAATTTCAAGCATGATTTCCATAATGAATGTATCATTAATATGAAAATGAGTACTTTACTAAAAATTTAAATTTTGGAGAACAATGGAGTTTTTTTTATTATTAAGAATCAGTTTCTGAATGACACTAGACTGATAATTTTATTTTTTCTATATACTTGATTCATATTTGAAGTGAATTTATCATTTCTCTTTTCTGTTCAGTATATTTCTACCATAAGATTGTAACTAAGCAATTCTTTTATGTGTTTTGAAGATGAGCCTTATATGAAAAAAGGTTTTATGCATCAACCATTACCAATGAGTTTTATTTCTGACTTAGAACTTTAAAAGCATAAGTTGTTATTTGGGGATGATTTTAATGTAAAATGACTAAAATTTTTAGAAGTTTAACTTTTCTTATTTTCCCTGAATTGTTGGTTATCTCTTTTATATTAAATTTGTGTCCATGATAAAGTAAAATTATAGGAATAATTTCCAGAATATGTTGACAATATAGAGATAACTTTAAAAAAACAATTAAGCAATCTGGTTAGTGTCATGAAGACAAAATGATAGATTGACATAAACAGTCATTCTCAAGTAATTGGTTTGTCATGTTATAGAAACATCTAGAAATGATGTTATTAAAGTAAAAGTATCAAAGTAAAGAAAATGAATTAAATGTTCTTTGTAGCAGAAACAATAGTGATAAAACAAGAATCAGACTGACATCAGCCTTCTCATCAGCAGCAGTGGTTGTTAGAGAGCAACAAAATACTGCTTTAAGTTTCTGATGGAAATGGTTTTTAAATTAATGTTAATATTAAACTAATTTACTTTGGACATTCAAAAACTCACAAACTTCAATCCTTACAAATATTTTAGGAAGTTCTTTAGAATGTACTTCATCAAAATTAGATACTAAATCCAAGAAGCCAAGGATATAGAATCCAAAAAAAAATAATGTCTTCCCCAGTGAAGTAAAAAACAGGAAGTCACATGTGAACGGCTCTGCAGGAGGCAGGAGAACATTTATTTCAGGTTGGACTAGGAAGGGGACCCCAACAGACACATAGCTCTGATGGGAAAAGAGTTGATATGAAATAGTATGCTGAGATTTCAGGACAAATTCATAAGGTAACAAATTTAAAAAAAAAATCAATTCAGGGTTAAAGAATAGAGATATTTGGGTTAAAATTATTAAATTGATGAAATTATATCAACCAAGAGATAAATCAAATTAGATAATTTAGGAATTAGTAATAGGAAAATCTCAGATAGTAAATAGTGTGGATAAGGTCAATAAAGCATTAAATTTGGCAGGAAGGGATTTTCTTTCTAGCTTCAAGGATGCCCGAGGACTTGATCTTTATTCCAATCATCCTTCAAATCCCAATTCAAGGTATTTATTTATACCAGCATCTTTGGAGATACATAGATTGCTATGTATAGACCTAGCACCTGTTCCTCACTAGAAACATTGATTTTTACCTAATTTGTCATTGATTAGTAACTGGTAATTGATTAGATGTAACAGAGAATAAGAGCTTATCATATACACACTTCAGAATCCTACCTGACTAGGAAATTCAAAAAGTGAAAAGACCTCATAGCTGTTCATGTTCCTGCATTAAGTCAACCATCATCACTTAGCCTTGCTCTAGGGACTTATATGAGTCCCAAATGCTATGTTATTCATGAATGTCAGGAACTGCACCTGGAATGCAGGAGGCTTCTGCTCTACTACTGCTGTGTAGATGGTACCCCTCTTATAGTCAGGCAAACTTGATAGGGGAAGCCTAACGTATCAGTTCTCTTCTTCAAGACACAGAGGCCAACACAACATTATACAAGAGATTATGCAGTGAATGAAAAAAAAGGGGGGAAATGCAGGAGGGTCTTCAAACTTCAAGCTCTCTGACTGCTGCAAAAGGAAGAGAGAAAGAGACGTAAAAGGGATTAGATAGGAAAATTCTTGACAGCAACACTGTTTCCTAAGAAAGTTTTAGCCAGACCAATGGGATGTCCCAGTACTAAAATTGCCTGTGAAGAGGGTTCTGTATCTTGGAGAAATTATCCTGCATAATACCACAACTTTTCTCTGTCATTGATTGGGAGCAGCCTGTGGGTATTGTGGTCTCAGCACAAATGAGGAGGTGGCTCCAGAAAACTAGTGTCTCAACCATTGATCAATATGCTTCCTGTAGAAGATCTGAGAGTTTTATTTTAAAGAGCAGCACAGCCCACCTCTCATGACTCACAGTGGTACCAATGCACACTAGCTTCCAGGAGCAACTTCTCCATGACTCCCTTGGGCCTCTCTTCCTGAGAGGAAACTTAGAAAAGGCAGGTCAGTGGAATAAACTGTTTGTTGCACTTTGTGTCAAGACCACAAAGGGTACTTATCCTCTCCTTCCATTTTCCAGAATAAATATCCCTCACCTTCATCTATCTCCTTGAATGTCTTGACATATTACATAATGATGTGACCCAAACCTAAATTCTTGTGGGATCTTAGTCATTGTAAATCATACCTGTTTTAGTTTGAGTTAATGTCCATTCAGCAACCGTGGGGCATAGGAGTATCAGGAGATGCACAGTGGATTTCCTGGGTGCCATACCTATAAAATTATCCTGAACTTGTCAGACAAAAGCAGTTCTGTCTCCTCTCGCTGATCACAGTCAGTTACAGCTGCTATTTGATAACTCCCCCCTAGCCTCATGGTCCCTGGACACAATGAGTCCTAAGTGCTCAGGTGGCAGGTATGGGACATTCATTGTATTCTGTGACGAGAATGAGTCACATTTGAGGAAAGAATGTCAACTGTGCAGAGCCAGGTATTGCACAAATGGGAAGCACAAAATACCCTTGTGCATCATTGGGAGTAATTGCAAATGGGGCCACTCCTACTTCCACCACTTGGTTTTCAGACCCATTTGGGGACACAGAGCTATGTGGAAGCTTCTCAAAGTATATTCTACATCCTGAAAAATGACAATCCAGTCTTTCAAAGTATTGCCTCCAACCTAGTGTTTTATTGTTGTCTTTAGAAGACTGTTCCAGCCTTCTATGAGACCAGCTGTTTCTGAGCAGTACGCCAGTGATACAAGTAGGTCTCTGTAATAGGCTCACACTCACATTGCTTTTGCTCTGAAATGAGTCCCCTGGTTGCAAGCAATGCTGTCTGGTCTCTTGTAGTAGGCAAAATTCTAAAATGATTCCCAAGTTACCATACCCTGATATACTCAAACTCTATAATCCCGCATACATGAGCCTCATTTTATGACTGCCTACAAGCTCTTCTGAATTCATAATTTAATAGATTTATAAAAACAGAAGTTCTGAATGCATGGTCAAGCACTCAGTCTCAGCCAAGGCTCAGTGACATGCAATAAGTCATTTTTCAAAAGATATTAATTTTTGTTGGAGATTTTATGTCCTTGCTGAGTTTCATGTGGCTTTCCCCAGTACAATAGCCCTCACTCCACAGGCCCAGGAATCAATGTGTAGAGCTTATCCTACTGGCGTGTATAACTGCCCCCTTGAAAGTGGATGGGCCCTACCTAATCAGATGAGTCCTTTCAAATGAGGATCTGGAGATTAGAGATAGAGTAAATCAGAGAT
Source organism: Myotis nattereri (assembly GCF_964212035.1). Classification (NCBI taxonomy): domain Eukaryota; kingdom Metazoa; phylum Chordata; class Mammalia; order Chiroptera; family Vespertilionidae; genus Myotis; species Myotis nattereri. The sequence goes on along the minus strand of NC_138076.1, from coordinate 69,500,043 downwards.
TTGAAACTGCAGAAGTTGTTATTCTGTTGACCTTGAAAAAGAAAATGACATGTCATTGAGATTGATGTGGCAGAAGAAGGCAGGCCGTCTGTAGGAGCTGAGAGTACCCTCCTGCCTTGACAGCCACAGAAACCTCTATCTGGTAGGTTGCACATTCCAAATAGGTGGTAGCTAGACTGATCTTGGTAAGTAGAAGTCCATGTTGCTGAGTCAATTCATAGCCTCCATTTCTGCCACTCACTCCACTAGCAGTAGGTGTTAATTAGGATTTGATTGCTGAAGAAGACTCACAAGTTCTGAGATGAAATACTTACAATTCTATATTTTTTACAAGAAAAGGATATATTAGAAACAGCATTGAAGTAAGAATACACATCACAGGCCAAGGCTGTCTTACAGCCAGGGGCCTAGGGACATCAGGTGTGGGCTTCTTTTATGATCCAACTTGAGGGCCACTTTTTTTTTTCTTGAATCAGGAACCAGCATTGTGTACATGGAACACTTTGGAATTAGGAAGCTCAAAATGGAATCTTGGCTGGAGATTTTTATATTTTGCTGCCCATGTAACATATTTCTGCTACATAACCAGCTTTAACAGCAGAGTCCTCCAGGGTCTCACAGAGACCAGGTGCAAATCATCAATCTTATTGTTATCAATAAACAATGCTGACGAGCTGGAATAAATGGGCCAGAAATTCTTCAGATCCATGGTTATAAAGCAACATGATTAATCAGAATGTTTCATGCCTTGACAAAGGGTCATTGCCATGCACAATCTTGAGCAAGATGGTTCAAGCTAATTCTAAACTGTAATTAACCTTCACAACACAGCCATTATTCCATTTGTTTGCTTATCATGCCAGTCCCAAAATGGCATATGAAGTTTTGCTAGCAGCAATTGGCCAAGTAATTTTATCTTTTTTTATTATCTAGTGCTGCTTTCATCATGGATGTTTTATGTTGGGCATCAGCATGTGATACAATATCTTCACACATGGTGTCTACTTCTACGTGCCATCCTTCCACGTGCCACTTGTGCTACCATAAAAAGTTGGTGGCCAGTTTCATTGTTAGCAGTTCCACCCACTGGGAAACATTTTCTTTCCAGCATCATTCATAGCCACCCTGAATGTGACTGTAGTGCTAATGCCAATCATTTCCACATAGTGAGCCAGCCCATTCATAAATGAAGCCTGGAGGTTATTGCTTTTCCTTCAATTCAACATAGGGACACCAATACCAACAAGGATGTGAGCTATGAAGGGTTTATGGTAAAACTCTAGTGGTGACATGAGGGTCTGGTTACTCATCCATGCAAACTTATCTTCGCCCACTTAGATTGCTCAGCCGAGGATACAGCATTCCCGAATTATGACTGCTGATAGAACTTTCTGAATTTGTAACTTTGTGAGCCAAGCAGAACACAGCTCATAAGGGGCAGTTCCAGATGCATTGTCACTTATTGCTCCATGATCAGGTGTTATTTCTCTACTAGGTTTTAGTTCATGCCGTGAACTATTTCTCCAAAGATGTATAAACCTCTGCTGCAGATGTTATGCTATTTCTGGGGATGTGAGTAGTTTCAGAGTTACATTTGGCTTCCCCAAAAATGAAAGATCTTACTCTATAGGCCAAGGAATCAATGTAAGGATTATTTCAACTGGTGAGTGTAGCAGAGCTAATTATATACTTGGAATCAAGGGAGATGACCACTAGGTGCCTGCTGAGCCCACAGGCCCCCTGTGAGTTAGACTTTAGTTGGGGCCCCATTTTCTGTCTGTACTCCCCATTCTAACAAAGGAGATATGACAATTTGTGTCAGTGTCAACCAGACTTTTTGCCAGTAGTTTTCAAAATATCTGGACATTATCCTTTGCCAAATATAGAATGCACTGAGGTTCCTTTGGTAAAACTTGGGAAATCATTAAAGATATATAATTTCTGTAAAATATTAGGGTCTTTCCTTCTAGGGAGCTGACTACTTCTTATGCCAATGGGTTCTCGATTCAAAACTGGGCCAGATGTGAGTACTAAAGGATTGATTACTTCAGCTCTTGCCTTCTCACCTTGTATGGTTGGGTATTTTAAGAAGCACTCTTTTTGCTGCCTATTGATTTTGTCTACAGAAACACCATAATCTATTTAATCTTTCCCACTTCTTGTCATTCATCCCCCTCAGCATGTTCAATGCCCTTTAGCATTGGTGGTCAGACCTGAGAACAAAGTAGGCACCAAATGTGAGGTTTAATAATTCTTTTAGTCTTATATAATTTTTCCTTTCTCATAAAAATAGATAGCTGAACCACAAAGAGCCACATCCGAAATTGATGAAGTTGGTTAAACATCACCCATTCCCATTGACTGTGGGCTGAGATGAGTGCTCTATCAAGATGAGACTTGACTTGAACCTGCGTAAGAGATGGTGAATTTTTTCTTTTGTGTGAAGTGTTCAGCTTTTTGTGACTAGAGAGAAAGACTGACCCACAGTATTTGTGATCCTTTTTCCACAGAAAACAGTTACTGCCCAGAGTGCATTGTGAGCATTTCCTTGAATCTCACCATGGAACCTTGCTTGTCTATTGATTATGAAAAGCAATGGCAAGTGGTACTTCAGATCCTGAATATAAGAAGTGGCTGTGAATTCTCTACATTCTTCTTCTGCTTCTGCCAGCTGTATGAAGACAAAGACAACACCATAGGACAGGGGTTTTCAAAGTGTGCAACAGCATCAGCAGCACCTGGGAACATACTTAAAGCAAGTTCCCAGGCCTACCTACACCTGACTCTATAAATAAGAAACACTTGGTTGAAAAGGGTGGGAGGGGTGAAAGCAATCTTTGTCTTAACATGTCCTCCAGCTAATTCTGGGGCATAGTAAATTTCTGTAACAGCCCTAGGGATGAGTAGATGCAAAAGATAAAAGGACCCTGAATCACAAAGTTGAGCAAAGCCCCTGCAATCTCCAAGGCCACCAGTGAACTATGAGTGAGAAATAGATTCTCTTTTTAGATCTGTCATAAAGTTTTAAGTCTATTATTTGCAATAGTGTAGCATTATCATTACAAATACAACATTAGGGAATGGTGATAGTGAATTTCAAGTGTATTGTTAAAACTATACTCCTCAAGAATGATAGTGTTAGTATGATAACCAAAAGTAGATGGAGATACAAAAAATAACTTCTTTAGTTAGGAGAGACTTTGCAATTTATACACCCTGAGAGGAAGAGAATATGTGTATTTGTAGTTTTGAAAATGATCTTGTGGAATAAACACATTTTTGAAAGTAGTCACTTTCCAGTATACAGTGGGGCCTGGACTTACGAGTGTCCCGACTAACGAGTTTTTCGAGATACAAGCCGTCTCTCGGCCTATTTTTTGCTTTGAGTTGCGAGCGAAAATTCGGGTTATGAGCCAGCTTCAGATACCCCACCGCTAGTTGGCGCAGCGAACGTCACAGTGAACGCCACAACATCAGCCCAGCATCACATGTCATTGTAATGGTGAAAATTGATCTGACATACGAGTAATTTGAGTTATGAGCTTTGTCATGGAACAAATTAAACTCATAAGTCAAGGCCCCACTGTATAGAATTATGTTATAGATCTAATTCTGTCTGTTAACATCTTTTTTTACTCAGCACTGTGTTTTTAAGATCATTCGTGCAGATGAGATATATAAGATACAAACATAGAAAATAAAGCAGAAATAAGAAAAAAAGTGTGACAAGATATGAGAAAGGCAATAGTGATAGGAAGGGCTTGGTAAAGACTTTAATTCTTTAAAACTACGGATTTTCTTTTATTGCATGTGATCTGCATAATTGATTAAAATATATGATTTCATAAAACTATCATGTAGGAGGTAACACGTAAACCAAGAGCATCATAATTTCACTGTGAAACTGGAGCCACGCTATTATTTTGTGGATGAACATGATTTCTAGGGTTTGGAACAATTCAAGTCAAAAGCCAGAAATGTTTCTTCTAAATAACAGTTGATCAATTAACAGTTCATGGACTTCAAGGGCTTAATTTTTCATTCTTCTTTTAATTTTTGTCCAATCAACTATACCTAAAAAAATTAGAAGGGATAATATACATTAGGTAACATTTATTTCATTTTATGAAAATATTTTTTATACCAAGTACACATACTGTATAGCAAATTGTAAAATTCCTCCTAAAATGTTTGGTGAAATAGAAAATTCTGAGGATTAGTTTTGTGATTGTTGGAGGCACATTCAGGCTCGAGGCCTGGAATGAAAGATTACTTTTCTCCAGAGCTAAGAACACTGCCTTGATAAATTTGAGGTACACTGCCCTAGGGTAGTCTGACATGTCAATGTCAGACTCTTCCTTCAAAGAAAACAGCTAACCAGAGTCTAATGCTTTTGACAGAAGATGGTGAAGTGGTTTTAATTGTTTTTATTAAAAATGTAAATTTTAGGTATTGTGAATAAGAAAACAAAGCAAAATATATTCTACATAGTATTTTGAACGAATATTAATGTCAAGTATTGTTTTTGAAAACTCTGCTAGTGTGTTTAAAAACATGTCACAAGGAATTTATTTCTCTGTTTGACAAACCTATTACCTAGGACATACACTAATAAAAAATTATATCTACCATTCTTCTTAAGATGTTTAACAATTAAAATTTATATTTATTTTAGAGGTTTATGAATATGAAACTTCAGATGGAGCATTTTTTTAAAATGTGGCTTTTAATATATGTCTAACTCTTCATTTGAAATGTAACATGGTATTCTACCAAATTTGAAATAAAATATAACTTTGTTATTTTTCCTTATATTTCATTAAAATAGTACATTGATTTGGGTAGTATTGACATTTAGATTATACTAAGTAATTGCCTCCAATTTTATGGCAATTCTCTCATTTGTTTCTTTTTTGAAATTTGTAGACTACATTATTGTTTGTTTTTTTTATTTTAGGGTATGAGCATCGTACAATTCTTTACAAATGTATTTATCTATATATATAAAAGCCAAGCGACCAGAATGACCAGTCGATATGACATGCACTGCAGAGGCCAACTGGCCCGATCAGGGCCCTGATTGGGGCCCCGATAAGCCCCCCCCAACCTCCCATGGCACCCCCGCCCAAGCCAGCCCAGCCCATGATCACCCCTCCTAATTGGGGGCGGGGCCAGCCAGCCAACATCTCATGACTCCTCCCCCCAGCTGGCCCAGTCTGATCGGCCCCCAATGGGGAAGGGTGGCTGGACCCCACCTGTGCACGAATTGGTGCACCGGGCCTCTAATTTTTTAATAATTGTTCATTGCTACATTTGAGGAAATAATTTCTTTACTCCTATATGTTGCATTTGATTTTTTTTTGGTGAATTGAGCACTCTACAGAGAAGTAACCACACCTATATATCTATTTAAGAGAATAATAATTTGGTTCCAAATACAAATATCCAAGTTTATAAAAAAATTAAAAAAAAAATGATACTTTGGATCATGTATTATTCTTCTATCTCATTCATGCATTTGAGTAAATAGTTTTCCAACAATATCAAACAGTTTTTTAATTATGTCATGTTAGGTCATTTTTAATATCAGTCTGATACCTTGCTAAAAATAAAAAATATGTTCAACCATGGTTATTGCAGACAAAGATACATTTTTTTATTTTATCATATTAAATATATATATCTTAATAGAGTCTTATTATTTCTCATCACTTTTCAGTTGATTGTCTCAGATATTTTATATAGAAAATGCTATTCATTTGCAAATAATTATTATTCTGGCACCAGATTTCTAATGTTTCTTATTTGAATATCTTCTTTTTTTTTAGTTTTCCAAGAACAATGTTGAAATATATATATATATATATATATTTAAATATTCACCCAAGGAACTGTTTTTATTGATATACTTTTAGAGAGAGAGAGGAATGGAGAGGAAAGAGAGACAGAGAAATGGATGTGAGAGAGAAACATCTATCAGTTGCCTCCCTTACACGCCCAAACCATGGAACAAGCCTGTAATCTTTTGGCATAAAGAATGATGCTCCAACCAACTAAGCCACACTTGCCACGATGTAATGTTAAAAATATTTGATGACAAGTGGGCATGGTAGTGATATTATGAATAATTTTGAAAGAAAGTGCAAGAAGTAAAAGGTGAAGAAAGAAACAAATAGAGACAATCAGAGGGAGGGGCATTTGTAAAAACAGAATTCAAATGAATTTTCAGTACATTTCAAAATATAATGTTCTGTTTTCTTATTTAACACTAGAGGCCTGATGCACAAAGAGATTCGTGCAATAGGCCTTCCTTCCCCTGGATGTTGGCACCGGTTTTCCTCCAGCACCCAGGATCCAGGCCTTCGCTCCAGACAGAGCCTTCAGTTTTGGCTCGGCCGCTTAGCCCTTACTTATGCAAATTAACCACCATATTTGTTAGGTTAATTTGCATACTCTCCTGATTGGCTGGTGAGCATAGCAGAGGGATGGTTAATTTACATGTTTGTCTATTATTAGGTAAGATAATTAAATATATGAACACATATCCTAATGTTAACAGTACTACAATCCAATAAGCTATTTTTTAATGGCCTATTCATCACTCTTTTAACATATCATTAGTTTCTAGAAGATACTATGCTTAATATATTTATTAAAATTAATATGTATTATATGATTGTGTACTATCTCTATTTTGTTATTGTTTTAGGTAATGCTACTTTGTAAGTGCCATTGGCAACTTTTCTTATCCTTGTTACTTTGCAAAAGTTAATGTGGCACAGGTATTGCTTATTCTGGGGTATTTTTAGAAGCTCTTTTAATGCTTATATTCATTAGTATCCTTAGATATTTAAAGGTTTTTAAATTATTTTTTATTTATATTTTCTTAGATAATGAATTAGGATACAGACTTCAAATTTATTTAGATAAATTTGTGAAAATTATTCTCTTTTAAATATTAAATTAACTTTATAAATATAATTCTATTTCTGCCTCATTATAAGTTTTGGTTATTCATGGATACTTTTAAAATATATATATTTTTTTATTGATTTCAAAGAGGAAGGGAGAGGGAGAGAAAGATAGAAACATCAATGATGAGATAGAATCATTAATGGGCTGCCTCCTGCACACCCCTGACTGGGGATTGAGCCCACAACCTGAGCATGTGTCCTGACCAGGAACTGAATCATTATATCCTGGTTAATAGGTTGACACTTAACCACTGAGCCATTCCAGCTGGGTGAAACTTTTTTTATTAAAATTGTATCTATTGTTTCTTTCACAATAATAACTCTCAAATCTATTTATCATAAAACAGTTTTCTAGTTTATTATCTTTTGTATTTATATTTAATAATCTCTTAGTCCTATGCTATTTGATTTTTATTAAAAAATGTTTACTGCTAAATTTTAAGGTTTAATTTATTTTATTAGTTTCATTAGTTAAAGTAATTTATTATATGTCTATATTCTTTATTGAAAGTAGTTCCTAATTCATCAAAATGTTTATGATGGGCATTGTTATCAATCTATTATTTTGAATTATTATTCCAATTTTATCAAGGTATAATTGACCTACAACATTACATTAGTTAAAGCTATATAAAGTTTTTTATAATAATTTTTAAGATCTACTCTCTCTTAGCAACTTTCAAATATATAATTTAATATTGTTAACTAGAAACACCATGCTACATATTATATCCCCAGAACTTATAAATGTAAAGTTCTACCTTTTGACCACCATCACCTATTTCTCCTACTTTCTATCCCCCATCACTGGCAGCCACCAATTTGTTTCCTCTTTTATGATATTTGAGATTCCACATATAAGTAAGACTAGAGGCCTGGTGCACAAAATTCGTGAACTTGGGGGTTGGGGGATCCCTCACCTGGATTGCAAGAGGGTGCAGGACAGGCTGAGGGACCCCACTAGCGCACGATCAGGGACAGGGAGGGACTTGGGAAGTTGGCCAGCCAGGGAAGAATCGTGGGAGGGCTCCAGGGCATGTCCAACCCATCTCGCTCAGTCCCAATTGCCCAGACCCCAGCAGCAAGCTAATCTACCAGTTGGAGCATCAGACCCCTGGTGGTCAGTGCACGTCATAGCGAGCAGTTGAGCAGCCTTAGCATATCATTAGCATATTATGCTTTGATTGGTTGAATGGCCGACCAGATGACCAGACACTTAGCATATTAGGCTTTTATTATATAGGATTATACAATATTTGTCTTTCTCTGTTCAACTTACTTCACTTAATATAATGCTTTCAAGGTCCATCCACAAATGTAATCAAAGTTTTTGTTCACTTGTCACAACTAACATAGGCAAATTACTTTTATTGTATTTCATTTATGGATATAATTATTACATTTCTTATCATAATCAGTTTATAGGAAGAAGAATTAAAAATCACTGTAATATTGTTGGAGATTTTATTTTGCAAAGATGGATACAAAAGCATCACTCATCCTATAGGTTCATTTATTATGTGGTCTTTGCCACTTCCCCTATAAGAAGTGAAGTCTAATTATCTTAATTCTCTTTTTAAGTATGAATTCACTTAGTAACTTACTTGTAACCAATACAATGGGGCAGAAGATTCACATAGAAATTCTGAGTCTAACTCAGAAAAGTCCATGCATTCTTCTGTTAGCCAATTTGCTCTTTGGTTGCTGCCTTTTGGGATGCCATTTCCTCTGGAATCCAGGTGACATGTTGTGCAAAACTCAAACTAAACATGAAATGTGCATATAGAATTACATTTGAGAGTGCCACTTAACCCCAGCCTTGGAATGCCCAGGCACCACACATGTGGATAAGGTGCCTCTAGATAATTCATCCCTTAGCTTCTTGAAGTATCTTCAGTCATTCAAGCCCTTTGAGCCCAACCATTAGATATCATGGGGCAAAGAACATATATCCCCAAAGCACCTTATCAAAATTCCTGATGCACAGAATCTGGCATCATAATAAAATAATTGGTTTTTAATGCCACAGAATTTCAGGTAGTTGGTTCCAAAGTAATATTTGTATTTAAAATTTGTAATTTAATAGAAGACACTTCTTCTTGAACAGTTATTTTTACCTCTAATGAGACAACCAAAATCAAACTGTGAAAATTTTTAAAAATATAAAGACATATGGCCTCCTCTGTGCTGTTCTAGTTTAGAAGTTGTGCAGGATTTATCTGTTTAAAATATCCATGAGTAAACCTCCAGATTAAGTAAGAATGAGATCATTCTGTTAATGCCAAATGATACATATTAACCTCAGCAGTATAGGAGATATTTCCAGGGTACCTTGTTACCAAAAACAAATTTTCTGGCTTTTATAAGATTACTATTGAATTAAAAAGTATAAATTGATCAGCTTAAGTCTGCTAGAACGTCATTTACATTGATACTGTATATTCCACGGAAGCACTTATAAATAACTAGAGGCCCGATGCATGAAATACGGGCAAGGGGCTCAGCCCTTGCAGCCCAGGCTTCGTCCAGAAGGCCCTCTGGTCTAATTAGCATATTACGCTTTTATTATTATAGATGAGAAGAAGACCCCTGATATGATTTGAAAGTAGATGTTGTTTCTCATTGTTACTTAATTATTACCTCTAGCTTACATAAAATTCAATTTTATTTCTCCAGATAACAGATGTAACCATTTACCATTGCTTCTACCTTAATCTGTGTATTTTAACTCTTATGTATCGAGAAAGCTTATTTATTGTCATCTAATTGCTTAAAAAGGAAGAAAATGTACTACATATTACTTTTTCTTTAATTGACTTAATCCTTCATTATTAAGTATTAGAGACCCGGTGCACAAAACCTTGTGCACTGGGAGGGGGGTCCCTCAACCTGGCCTGCACCCTCTTGCAGTTCAGGACCCCTTGCTCCTTTCTGCCTACCTGCAGCAGAGGCAGGAGAGGCTCCTGCCACCGCCTTTGTGCTCGCCAGAGCTCGCCAGCAGTGAGTTGGGCTTCTGGCTGAGTGGTGCTCCCCCTGTGGGAGCGCAATGACCACCAGGGGACAGCTCCTGCATTGAGTGTCTTCCCCTTGGTAGTCAGTGCATGTCTTAGCGACCGGTCATTCCAGCATTTGGTTGATTTGCATATTAGGGTTTCATTATATAGGATGAGCCTACAATAAAATTTATAAATTAGGAGAGTCAAGATTGCAATCAGCAGGATGGCAGTGAGAGAGACAGTGTCACTGAGTGAGGGAGCAAAAGGGTAGTGTGTGGATATGTGTGGTTGTGTGTGTGTGAGTGAGAGACAGTTAGATCCTGAAAGACTTTTGGGGGCTGGCGGACTGGGCTCTCCTAGATTGTGAGCCCCTGCTACCATTGCAATCACTCCCAGGGTGGCTGGCTCTGACACAGTAACTATGCCATCTTGAAGAGGAGAGCAGCTGTGACTAGGAGCCCAGCCTCACCACCACCCATACTGGACCCAGATGCCACCCCAGGCACTACTGGGACTCCAGCCAAAGATCTGGTACCGTGTCTGCAGACCCACAGACACAGGAACTCCAGCCTCCCTAGCTGAGGGCTCCTGTGATTCCTGTAGCAAGCTCCCCTCCTGCCAGCTAGCCTCTTTAGCCCGGGCCCCACATGTCCCAGTGACTGGGTCCACCGGCGAGTCTCGCACTGTGCAACCCACCCACCAAGCCCGCAGCCTCAGCCCTGGGCCATGTGCGTCCTGGCACCTAGGCCCTCCAGGTAATCTTAGAGTGTGTGACCATCCTACCCAGCTTGCTGCTGCAGTCACATGCCCCATACGACTCAGCACCTAGATACATCAGTCAAAGTAAATATGGGAGACAAAGAAACAACACCCAATGGAAAGAAAAAAGTTGCCAGGAAAGGTACTAAATGAAACAAAGGCATGCAATATGTCAAAAAAGAACTCAGGGTTATACAGTTTATATACTGACTGGATGAGAAAGTCAACAACTTATTAAGCATCAGGAGGAAATAAAGATATAGCACAATAAAAACCACAATGGAAGCTTTCAACAGTAGACTAGAAGAAGTGAAGGACTGAATTAGCAAATTAGAAGACAGGGAAGAAAAAAAAAAACAATCTGAACAGCAATTGGAGAAAAAATTAAAAAGCCAGAGGAGAGCCTAAGGGAGTGCTGGGTCAACATGAAACGAAGTTATATATGTATATATATAATATATATTATAGGGGTGCCAGAATGACAAGAAGAGAAGTAAGGATTATAAAACCTATTTGAAGAAATAATGACAGAAAACTTTCCTGATTTGGGGCAGAAAAAATTACATAAGCACAGAAAGTTCCAAATAAGATGAATCCAAAAAGACCCACAACAAGACACATAGTAATTACAATGGCAAACAGAGAATCTTAAAGGATGCAAGAGAGAGAAAGATATCTCCCATTAGATTATCAAATGATTTCTCAATAGAAACACATCAGATTAGAAAAGAATGAAGTGAAGTATACAAGCTGATGCAAAGCAAGGAACTGAATCCAAGAATACTCTATCCAACAAGGCTATCATTCAAAACTGAAGGGGAAATCAGGAACTTCACAGACAAAAAAAAGACACCTAAGGGAGTTTATCACTACCAAGCCAGCAATGCAAGAAATGCTAAAGGGACTTGTTTTAAAGGAAGAAATAGAAAGGGAAGAAAGAACATGGGCACAAAAAGTAAAAATGGTTACAAACAATAATAATCTTAAACATCAATGGCCTAAATGCTCCAATCAAAAGACATTGATTGGCTGAATGGATAAGAAATCATTACCCATATATATGCTGTCTACAAGAGACACACCTCAGAACAAGGGACCCACACAGACTGAAATTTAAGGGATGGAAAAATATTTTTCAGGCAAATAGAAATGAAAAAAAAGCTGGGGTAGCAATATTTATATCTGACAAAATAGACCTCAGAATAAAAGCCATAACAGGAGAGAAGGAAGGCCACTTCATAATAGTAAAGGGATCGATACAATAAGAGGATATAACTCTGGTAAACATATATGCACCCAATGCAGGAGAACCCAAATACATAAAAAAAACCTCCTGTAAGATATCAAGGGAGAAATCAACAGCAATAAAATCATACTAGGGGACTTTAATACCCCATTGACATCACTGGATAAATCATCTAGACAAAAAAATCAGCAAAGAAAAAGCATTTCTAAATAACGTACTAGATCAGATGGACTTAATTGACATCTTCATAACATTTTACCCCAAGGCCATGGAATATACATTCTTCTCAAGTGCACATGGGACATTTTTAAAGAGAGACCACATATTGGGTCACAGGCAAAGTCTCTACAAATTCATAAAGATTGAAATCATATCAAGCATCTTCTCAGACCACAATGGCATAAAATTAGAAATCAATTATAATAAAAACAAAACAAAAAAATTCAAACACTTGGAGGCTAAATAACATGCTATTAAACAATGATTGGGTTATCAAAGAGATCAAAGAATAAATTAAAAACATCCTGGAAATGAACAATAATGAAAACACAACAATCTAAAATCTATGAGACACAGTGAAAGCAGTCCTGAAAGGGAAGTACATAGAATTACAGGCCTACCTCAACAAACAGGAAAAACTGGTAATAAATTATTGAACTCTACAACTTAGAGAATTAGAAAGAAAGCCAAAAAAAATAAATAAATAAAATAAAATAAAAAAGTCCAGCTTGAGCAGAAGGAAGGAAATAATAAAATCAGAACAGAAATAAATGAAATAGAGACCAAAAAAAAAAAAAAATGCAAAAGGTCAATGAAACCAAGAGCTGGTTCTTTGAAAGGATAAACAAGATTGATGAACCTCTAGCCAGGCTCACCAAGAAGCAAAGAGAGAGGGCCCAAATAAACAAAATCAGAAATGAAAGAAGCGAAATAACATCAGACCCCACAGAAATACAAAAGATTATAAAAAAATACTATCAACAAATCTATTTCAACAAATAAAAAAAGCTAGAGGAAATGGACATATTCTTAGAAAAATATGACCTTCCAAAACTCAATAAAGATGAATAAAAAAAATCCCAACAGGCCAATAACTAAGGAGGAAATTGAAGCAGTCATGAAACAAAAGACAAGGGCCAGATGGCTTCATAAGAGAGTTTTACCAAACATTCAAAGAAGAACTAAAACCTAACCTTCTCAGACTATTCCAAAAAATTCAAGAGGAAGGCAAACTTCCAAGCTCTTTCTATGAAGCCAGCATTAACCTAATACCAAAACCAGATAAATACACTAAAAAGAAAGAGAATTACAGGCCAACATTCCTGATGAACATAGATGCTAAAATCCTCAACAAATTCTACAAATCATATTCAGCATTACATCAGAAAGATCATACACCACAACCAATTGGGATTTATTCCAGAGATGCAAGGCTGGTACAATATCAGCAAATCAATAAATGTGATACAGCACATAAACAAACTGAGAGACAAACAATACATAATCATATCAATTGATGTAGAAAAGGCATTTGACAAAATCCAACACCTTTTTCTGATAAAATCTCTCAGCAAAGTGAGACAAGATGGATCATACTTCAACATAATAAAAGCCTTATATAACAAACCTACAGCCAACATCATACTCAATGGGAATAAAACTAAAACCATTTCCCCTGAGAACAGGAACAAGACAGGGATGCCCACTTTCACCACTCCTGTTCTACATAGTACTGGAAGTGCTAGCCATAGCAATTAGACAAGAAGAAAAAATAAAAGGCATCCAAATTGAAAAAGAAGAAGTAAAACTGTCATTATTTGCAGATGACACGATATTGTACATAGAAAACCCTAAAGACTCCATCATAAAACTACTAGACCTAATAAATGAATTCAGTAATGTAGCAGGATACAAAATTAACAACCAGAAGTCTATGGATTTTTTATACACCAATAATAAACTCGCAGAAAGAGAGACTAAAAAAAGAATCCCATTTACCATTGCAACAAAAAAAAATAAAATACCTAGGAATAAATGCAACCAAGGAGACAAAGTACCTGTCCTCAGAAAATTACAGGACACTGAAAAAAGAGAGGAAGACGTAAACAAATGGAAGAATATATTGCATTCATGGATTAATAGAATCAACATCATTAAAATATCCATCCTACCCAAAGCAATCTATAGATTCAATGCAATCCCCATTAAACTACCAATGGCATACTTCAAAGGCCTAGAACAAATTCTCCAAAAATTGATCTGGAATAAAAAAAAATAAAAAAAAATAAAAAAAAAACATGAATAGCTGCACCAACCTTGAGAAAGAAGAACAAATTTAGAGGGATCACAATACCCGATATCAAGCTATACTACAAAGCCACTGTACTCAAAACTGCCTGGTACTGGCACAAGAACAGACATATAGATCAATAGAACAGAACAGAGAACCCAGAATTCAACCCAAGCCCCATTATGCTCAATTAATATTTGACAAAGGAGGCAAAAGGATACAATCGAGTCAAGACAGTCTCTTCAATAAATGGTGTTGGGAAAATTGGACAGATGCATGCAAAAAAATGAAACCAGACTACCAACTTACACCATACACAAAAATAAACTCAGAATGGATAAAGCACTTAAATGTAAGTTGGGAAACCATAAAAATCTTAGAGGAATACACAGGCAGCAAAATATCAGACATATATTGTAGCAATATTTTTTCCAATACAGCACCTAGGGCAATGGAAACTAAGGAGAAAATAAAGATGAACTACATCAAAATAAAAGTCTTCTGCACAGCAAAAAAAAAAAAAACATTAAAAAACGATAAGAGACCCCACTGCATGGGAGAACATATTTGCCAATGTTATCTCCGATAAGGGTTAGTCTCCAAAATTTACAGGGAACTCATACAATTTAACAAAAGGAAGATAAATGATACAATAAAAAATGGGCAAGGGCCTTAGCTGGTTTGGCTCAGCAGAAAGAGTGTCAGCCTCAGACCAAAGGGTTCTAGACTCAATTACAGTCAGAGACTGCAACCTTGGTTGCAGGCGTCTTCTCAGCCAGGGCCCTGGTTAGGTCTTGTGCAATAGGCAACCAATCGATGTGTTTCTCTGTCTTTCCCTCTCTCTTCCACTCTCTCTAAAAGATCAATGGAAAAATATCCTCAGGTGAGGATTAAAACAAACAAACAAACAAACAATGGGTAAGGGACCTAAATAGACACTTTTCAAGAGGACATACAGAAGGCCATGAGACATATGAAAACAGTAGAGGCCCAGTACACAAAAATTATGCATGGGTAGGGTCCCTAGGCCTGGCTGGAGATCAGGGCTGATTGGGGCCTTCTACCTTCTGGTCAGGGCCTCCCCTCCCTGGCTTCCAGCTGTCTACTGAGGCCTTCCTTCATCCCGTGCCACCTGCTGGTAGTCAGCACATGTCATTGCGAACGATCAAACTCCCGGTCTCCAGGTCGAACTCCCAAGGGGATGATTTGCATATTAGACTTTCATATATATATATAGATTCTCCAAGTCACTACTCATCCCATTGCAAATCAAAATGACAATGAGATACCATCTCACACCTGTCAGAATGGCTATCATCAACAAATCAACAAACAACAAGTGCTGGCGAGGGTGTGGAGAAAAAGGGACCCTCATGCACTGCTGGTGTGAATGCAGACTGGTGCAGTCACCGTGGAAAACAGTATGAAGTTTCTTCAAAAAATTAAAAATGGAACTCCCATTTAACCCAGTAATCTCACTTCTAGGAATATATCCCAGGAAAACAGAAACACAAATCAGAAAGGATGTATGCACCCCTATGTTCATAGCAGCACAATTTACAATAGCTAAGAACAGCCTAAATGCCCATCAGCATATGAGTGGATTAAAAAACACTGGTACATCTACACAATGGAATACTGTAGGGAGTGCTCTCGGGTTAAGCCTCGGACTGACCACAAATGAGTCCCAGAATAATTAAGCCTAACCTTATAGCCCTTCCTAGTTCCTTCCTAGGTATCTAATGGGCTGTGGAGGTGCAGCAAGTGCTGCCAAGATAAGGTGAAACTCACAAGAACATTGTAACCATGTTGTCCACTACCCTTATTTTGATCTGAATATAAAATAAAGCTTCGATTTGCAGGCTGGGTCTTTCTGTGTCCACATCCAGGCACGGGATATCCACTGAGCCCCAGCTGTATTATCTTGTCTGTCTTCTTTAATTCTTCACCCTTGGCTGTGCTGGCCACAGCACAGAATACTATGCTGCTGTAAAAAAAAAAAAAAAAAAAGGAACTCTTACCATTTGCAACAGCATGGATGGACCTGGAGAGCATTATGCTAAGTGAAAAAATCAGTCGGAGAAAGATAAATATCACATGATCTCACTCATTTGCAGGACATAATAAACAACATAAACTAATGAACAAAATAGATCCAGAGACAGAGAACCATGGAACAGACTATCAAACCTCAGCGGGAAGGCGGGGTGGGGGGGTGGTAAGAAATCAACCAAAGGACTTGTATGCATACTTATAAGCATAACCAATGGACACAGACACTAGGGGAGTGAGGGCATGTGCTGAGGGAGTGGCCAGAGAGAGGTCAATGGGGGAAAAAGGAGACATGTAATACTTTAATCAATAAAGAATAAATTAAACAACAATAATAATAAATTAAACAGGGATAATAAAAATAATTAAGAGAATGACCAAATAAAGATAATAAATGAATATAAGATAAATGAGGATCTATGGAAGCAAAATACTATCTATATAATGAAAACCCAGTGGTTGTAATGCTGTATCGACCAAAGACCAGTCACCAGGAGGTTCATTGATGGGTCCCGCGGTGCCAGTGGGACTTGTCACTGGGTCTCATGCGATTTCGTGCACTGGGCCCCTATTTTATACATAAGTGTAGAAGTAAAATTTGAAAAGTTATGCTATACTTCTAATACACACACACACACACACACACACACTCATTAACTCACATAAAAACTAGATGCTATGAAACAACACACCATCAGTAAACAATAAAGCGTGTTATAATTCAAACTTTGGTTACAAAAGTAAAATAGAAATAGGTTATAAGTACTAGGGCTAGAAAATAACTCTGAGGCAATAGTCTCCCAAAATAAAATGCATGGTGGTGAGCAAGGGAATGAAGCAGTAAGGGAGAGAGGAAGAAAGGAAGAGAAGGAGGGAGACAGGAAGAAGCAACAATGACAGGAAAATTGTCAGTGTCTTATAAAGTTAAGTTATATCCACTATAGTTATTTTCTCGAGAGAAAAGAAATCATATGTTCATATAAGAACATGTGCATGAATATTCAGAGAAGCTTTATTTGCAATGATCAAAACAGGAAACAACCCAAATGGCCATTGACAGCTATTTGTATAAACAACTTGTAGAATATCTATCCACTGGGATGATATTTACCAAACAAAGAATGATTATTGATAAAAAACAAAAAACAACAACAAAACAAACAAACAAAAAAACACAACCACAACATGAATAAAATTGAAAATAAATATGCAGAGGAAATAAGTCAGACAAAAGAACACATATAATGTAATTTCATTTTTAACAAAATATAGAAAATGAAAACTATAGTGAAAGAAGGCAGAACTTTTCTAATTAGAAATGTTCACTATTTTGATTATTGTGAGGTTTCATTGACACACACACAGACTTTCCTAGTAAATGCACAGTTTATTATGTGCATCTTATTAAATCAGTCATACTTCAATAAATATTAAAATTAATATCTTAGAGGTTAGTTTTAATAGCAGTTTCAGAAAATAACTTAAAAATAGTAGGGAAGGCAATTTTGAAAAGTTGGTGACATTTTTGCTCACTTTGACAGCATATAACTAAAAGTAGATGACATTCTAGCATTGAAGTTAGGCACAAGTGTTCAGTAAGAATTGCCCATTGAATGTCAAGCTGTTTATATTTAAAAGGCCCACAGAAAAGCCTATTTTCTTATAAGAATAAACTTATAATCTTAAAAGATTTGAAGAAGAATATATGTAATCACCAGAAAATAAAAATCAGATTTGTCTACCAGTTTTCTATAACAATATGAAAAAAATGCCTTTAACTTTATAAGATAATATAATTTGAAACATTAATTCAGCACTAACCAAAATAGGAATAGATTGTGAAGGCAAATAAGGTAAAGAAATGCAGCAAAATTAAGACATATGATCCACATATATATATATAAAATATTGACCTACAACTGAAGTGCAAAATAGTAAATTCCATGATTTAGCTTTAATGGAGTCCTAGAAAGTAGTTAGAGCAGAGTGAAACAGGAGGGTAGAATTCTCTGGAAATTATAGAATAATATAATGGAAGGATAATATGGATAGAATATAGACATCTGTTTATTGTGTGAGCAAAAAGAAAAGATTATTACTAATACCAAATAAGTAATATTAAGTATTAGTAATAGCAAGTAATATAAATGAGATTATGACTCATGTGTGAAACAAAATTGAATATAATTTTAAATAATTAATGGAAAATTTAAAAAATAATTTATTTAAAATTAACATTATAGATGTTTTCCCTTGAGCTATGCAGAAATGAAGGCAATGAGTCAATGACAAAGACAATATAAGTCTATTTCACATTTGGGTAAGTATTCAACAATGTTACAGCATAATCATAATACATAACATTTTCAAAGATCTCAAATGTTAAGGGTCAAATTGGTTACAAAGTATAAGAAATCTAATTATGCATGTAGAAATAAATATAGGCATAAAAACTAATCTTTGATAATTGAAACTTATTTTGTACTTGAATAGAATTAGAAACCATTTTTTCTGAGACAGAGAGAAGGTGAAAAAAGTGAGAAGGTGACAATGACCCTTCATTAAGCTATCTAATATAGATATAACAAAAAGTAGGAGTACAATTATCATAGAGCTATTTGTATATTTCTCTAGGTTTAATGGTAAAAATTATTAAAATGTTAAAAAAAAAAACATTGTTAGGTGTTCATTAAGTGCCATAGAGAGAGTTTTAGTCAAGATTTGAATCCAGGCAATCAAAAAATATGCTAATTTAAATTAATCAACTGAATTGAATTAACTACTAACTAACTAAATAAAATTAATAATTTTCAACCAGTGTCACCCCAACAAATTCAATAAAAGAAAACCTTTTTTTTTTCATGGAAATTTAATCTCATAGGTAAAGTTAATATGAATTTAGAAAGTGAATGATAGATGAACATAAGCAACGGAAACTTTAATTTCCCAAAGATGGAAAGACAATAGATAGTAAAAAACATGTTTATGAAAAATAAGTATAAATTCATACAATATGTATTTTTGGAGTAAGCACTTGAATAAGTGAACACTCCAAAGATAAAAGAGTTTTCCTTTAGAAAGTGAGCTGGAAGTTGGTAGATGGTTTTAGAACCTTGTTTTTTATTTAGCTGTTACACAACTTTTTTTATTTGTGTATATTAATTGACTAGAGGTCCGGTACACAAATTTCATGCACAGGGAGGTGAGGGGTCCCTCAGCCCAGCCTGCACCCTCTCGCAATCTGGGACCCCTTGGGGGATGTCCAACTTCTGGATAAGGCCCTATGTAGGATCAGGCCTAAACTGTCAATAGGACATACCTCTCATAATCCAGGACCACTGGCTCCTAGCCACTCACCTGCGTGCCAGCCTGATTTCCCCTAACCACTCTGCCTGCCTGCCTGATCTCCCCTAACCACTCTCCCTGCCTGCCTGACCACCCCTAACCACTTGCCTGCCAGCCTAACTGCCTCTGCCTGGGCCCCACTGCCATGGCTTTGTCAGGAAG
Organism: Myotis nattereri; assembly: GCF_964212035.1. NCBI lineage: Eukaryota > Metazoa > Chordata > Mammalia > Chiroptera > Vespertilionidae > Myotis > Myotis nattereri. Next base: position 69,480,219 of record NC_138076.1, on the reverse strand, counting down.
GACGTCTGGAATGATGTCTGGAAGGTCATTTGACTATCAGATCTAATTAGTGTATTGGGCTTTTATTATTATAGATGATATCTAAAAAGTGCATACCAAAGCATTGAATAAAGTTTTCTTGCAAACTTTTTTAAACAACAGATCCCTGTGCACATACTTAATGGATAGATTCCATACTTACTGTTCACACGGAGTATCTAATTATGAATTAAGATAAAGTGTTAATTCATATCCCCTCACATAATATAAAATGCATATGGTTCAATGTATATCAGAGTATATTGAAAGATATATTCTAGTCAGGAAATTTTTGAATTGCTGGAGTATTACAGAAAAGTTAGATTTAATATAATTGCCATGCTCACTGATTTCAAAAAGCATACCTCCTCCATTTTAACTTTATTATAGTTATTTATTATTTATTATAGTTGTCATGGTCTTATGTTTCATTAGACATTCTTCAGAAATAGAGGCTGAGTTGTTCAGAAATAAAACAGTAAATACACTGAGCTTGGGAATAGAGATGAAAAGAGAAAACAAGGAGAAGATAAATTGTCTTTAGGTTGAAAGTTTTTAAAGGGTTTCACAAATTTACTAGCACTCTTTTTTAAGATATGGAAATGTATTAACCCTGTGGCTTTTATTACAAATTACTTTTAGCAGCTAATAAATATATAGAAAATAGTTAATGGTATGGAAAGTTTCCACCATCAACATAAGTCACTTTTATACAAGATTTTGATTTGACACTATTATGAGAATTTGCTAAGTGACAGAAGTCCACCTATACTTGCATTCCTTTCCTTCATCAAAGCAACAGCAATATTTCATTATATTTACTCTGAATTCAAAGCACCTTTTAAAAAATGTTAAAAATTGCTTCTTCTTTCCAATTTTTGCAATGATAAGATTTTAAAAATACATAAAAATGTATTCACCTTGACAAAAAATGCATCCAACTTCAAAGGATTGTACTTTATATGCCAAATGTAATATTGTCATAAAAAGTTCTCCCCCATTCCATCTCTTAGGAACAAAGAATGGCATATATATATGAGTTTTCTAGATATAACTGATCAGGTGGATAATATCTATATAAATGAAACATGAATATAAGGCAGATGCTTTGATTTTGAAATGTAGGTCTTTCTTTTAATGGGCAGGTCTGCAGATTTTATAGTCCCTGCATTTCTATCAATGCTCTTTAACTGTTTTTTATTTTTCCTCGCTCTTTAAATTTCTCTCATCCGTGACAAAAAATAATAACATCTCTCCAACATTGCCCTATTAATTGGGTCTTCTTAGGCTTAACTTTGTTCTTCTCTCTGTCAGTCACAATTCTCTCAAACACATTTTTATATCTCTGAAAATTTAGAAAGGGGAGTGATTTAAAAATAGTTTTAAGGATGTTTTGAATTTAGAGTAAAAGTGTGGGTATAGCTTTGTTGAAGAATAGTGGTGAAAGTATAATTGTGTTTCAGTCGCTTAAATTCTCACAATAATGTTTAAAAACTATCATTTTTGTTCATGTCCTTATTGCCAGGAACTTACTTTGACACCACTGGCTTTAATGGGAGAAATCATGTCAAGCCTACTTTGGTCACCATATGACTACCTAAAACTCAGAGGTGCTTTTACAAAATAGTAAAACAGAACAGTGCATACAGCATAGCAACAATCATACTCTGTGTTTGCCACCCTCTGTTTGTTATCTGCCTCACACATTCAACACTCCCCAAAATGAATCAACACAAATCTGTTATTACTGCCACACCCATACCCAGGTCTAATATAGTTCTAAGTGTGGGTATCAGTTTACATGTAGCTATTTGTGGTCTAGTGACCTATATAACCAAAGGAAAAAAAATATCTTAACACTTCACAGCTAGTGTCCAATGGTGGAATACGAACAGGGTAGGCTCACTAAAATTTTCATTAGGAAATCAAAAGAATGAGAAGTTCCCAGCAGAAGCATCTGGTTCATAGAGTTATGAAATATTGTTGGGCAGGGCCCAAGTTACCTGTTGAGACCCTGGTTTTGCTCTCTGGGTTGACTTCAATTGCATTGTGTCTTGTGGTCCCTGGCTTTGCTCACTGGGAAAACACCTCCTTGCTCAACCTTTTCTGTGGGCACAGCAGAAGTTTGAGACCATACAGCTATCACAGCTGGCTGCCATCTGGTGCAGGTTTGAAGCCCAAGGTTTGCCTTAGGCATCAAACCACTACTGTGGTTTGTCAGGCCAGAATTGTGGGTTTTTGGCAATGTAAGTCCCTGGAAACTGATTTGGCTTTGGATATATTTTCTTTCAGTCAGTTTTCTAGGCAAGCAAGTGAACATGGAAACCTTGTGTAAACAAAATACTGGCGTGTGCTTTGTGTATTTTCAATGACTTTGCACTGTCTTTCTTTTAATTGTGGCAAGCTTGAGGGCATCTCAGTTTACAGGCTTTGATAGGAGAGTGACATCTGATATTTGCTCTTTAGCTTTGAGCTGCCTCCTATTATCTGGCAGGCTTGTAGGGAGGCTCTTGGAAAATTTTTGCCGTCTTGTCTCCTGCTAAGGGCCTTTCTTCACAGCCACCTGTTACAGTAATCTGCTAAAAGTCTAAAGCAGTAGTCAATAGTTACATTTTTTGATTTACAAAATAGTTCTAGTAATGTTCAGCTTCTTAGTAACATGGGCAGCCATTGAGAATCAACACAGATTCAAGTTTCATAAAATATTTTGCCACAAATAACTAGGGTTCTTTGCCTTTTATATAGTCAATGACTATATTGTCAATGACATATATCTTAACTCTCTTTTGATATCATCTACTCTTTCAGTTCTGAATTGGGAACAATAAATAAATTCAATTTTAATTATTTTACATTAGAATATATGTAGCTGTAAAATAGTGTGTATTTGCAATGCTGTTGAAAGTGAAAGAGGCTTTAAGCAGGGGTTCCATGATTGAATCATAAATTAAAAAAAAAATCACAAAAGCATAATGGCCTGTCAAAGAAGATACCACTTATAAAGCCAACACAAGAATTGTTGATTTAAAAGCTCTTTAGCCACTGCTGCTATATGAGGATGAAAAAGTAAAAATAAAAGGCCAGTACCACTACCACCACTAGGATTTAAATGGAACATGGATGATGAACATTGTGATGGTGGTGAAGGATTAAAAGTTGTCTAAAACATTGCCTAACATGCAGAAAACTTGCCAAAAGAAGTAGGAAAATACCCTATGCATTGATTTGCCTTAGTATCTAGCATAAGTGCACCTAATTAGAAAAAAATGTTTGCATTTAGTACTTTAGCCACAAAAGTGTTCAGAATATGCAGTTATCAAACTTCTAAGTTTCTGTGGTATAAGAAGGCATCCTAGAAGGAGTGTGGAATAGAATCTATACTAATAAAAGGGTAATGTGTTAATTAGACTGGACATCTTCCGGACGACCTTTCGGATGTCCTTCCGGACAAAGCCATGGTGGCGGGGCTGAGGCAGAGGCGGTTAGGGGTGATAACACCAGCAGGGGAAAGCAGTTAGGGGGATCAGGCCAGCAGGGGAGAGCAGTTAGGGGGACCAGGCTGGCAGGCAGGTGAGCTGTTAGGAACCAGTGGTCCATGTAGGATCAGGCCTAGACCGGAAGTTGGGAATCCCCCGAGAGGTCCCAGATTGGAGAGGGTGCAGCCCAGGCTGAGGGACTCGCGCCCCACCCCCCTGCACAAATTTCATGCACCAGGCCTCTAGTATTACAATAACTGTCACATTTTATCTCTGCTTAGAATCCATGCACATCCTTCTACTTGAACTTCAAAAGTAAAACAATAGCAATAAATAGTAGTTTTGACTAATACACATAATTTCATAATTATAACACACCAAACCTTTTATCAATAGAAGAGATATATAATCATATTAGAAAATTTCCCTCCTCTAGGTGATATTCAATATTTTTATAGGTATCCTACATTATTATTTTATAATATGCAAGTAAACACATAATTTAGCCACTAATAAAATATCTTAGATTAATAAAAAAGAGAAGGAAAGAGTAAGAGAGAAAAACGGTGGTTAAAATCTATAAATACATACTTAAGAGGAAAAGATAATACATATAACTAGTATAGTTAGGTCCACATGTAAAGTTCTTCAGTGTTAGTTATTCTGTATTATCTTAAATATTATCATTAGTATCATATATATCATGTATTCAATTCATTTATATTTACAATGGCAATTTTCTATCAGATATAAATAAACTCTTGAAAAAAGAGGCGCCTCTTTCTAATTCAGGCAAAGACACTCTTAAGACTAGATTACTTCTGATATAACCTTGCTTTTGAAACAGGAATTTTGGGGGGTGAAAGAGACAGGTTTTAGGAAATTTTAGAAATTCTATAAATTAACTGGACCATGGAGGAAGCACAGGGCTGCAGAACAACAGAGGGTATATTTCCATAGAATAGGGAAGCTGAAAAGCTGCAACAGGTACATTTCCATAGAATGAGGGAGTTGGGAGCAGCAAAAGGTCTCTATTTACAAAATAAAGAGAAGGAAGCCCTTCATCCAGAAGGAGAAGAAGAAAGCCCAAAGGGAGTGGGAAAACAATAAGGAAGGAGGGGGGGAGAACCTCGCATGTCTCATGTGAGGTTCAATCTTTGAACCCAACAGTTACTATAGTAACCAGTCTAAGGGAATAGTGACCAATCTGAGGGGATATCAAGGCACCAGGATCTGAACCCTTTATAAGCCATAGGGAAAAAGAACTCAGTGGGACCCTTTCCCCCTCCCTATGTGGGAGTCTGTACTTGTTCTTCAATAAATCTCCACCTTTGCTATACCACTTTCTGTCCTTGGATTCATTCTTTGATTCTGGCTGACAAGAATCCTGGTTCCAGTCCAAAAATGCCGTTTCACTTTCAGGGGTATAACCACACACCTCTAAGCAGGGTAATCTCATTGAGTTCCTTTGATAATGGAGGGAACAGTGGTTTGTTCTCATTGGAATAAACATTTATTCTGAATGTTTACATTTAGTATAAATGTTTCTTCTCAGTCCAAAATGCTTTCTTTAAAACTACCAGCTGTGAATTATTAAATGCTTTCTTCATAATAAGTCACCACACAATATTGCTTTTAACTAAGTAATTTAAGTTATAGCAATAGGTATGGAACAATGATCGATTGAAAAAAGAAATGGTCTGTTTTTAGCACTGGTCATAAGACCATGGCTGGTATAGTAAAAGTCTACCTGGATGTGATAAGTTGGGGTTGAAATTAAAACCAAAAAAAAAAACCACAAACAAACAAACAAAAATAAAAACAAATAAACAAACAAAAAACCTTAAAATCATGATCACGTTTTTTCCTGGTAAAATAGTTGACTCATCCAGTAGCTTTTTCCAAAGCAAGAATTAGTAGTCTAATTAAGACTACTTGTTTCATGATAAAGTTGCAGTGTGGGATATCCTCGAGTTTAATACATTTGAGTATGCTGCTTTAATGAGTTTTGTGGGCCACTAGAAATGAAAACTTTGAGTAGAGATCAAATAACAAAAAGAAACTTCCTCTGTTTTTTGTAAGCTACAGTTAAAACAATGACCTTTCTTCTCCTATTATGGCTGGAAATAATGAAGTAATGATAATAAATAGATAGCCTTAGGGAAGTTATACATCAATAATTTAATGTAATATATATTTGTGCTCTATGAAAGCACTAGGAAAAGAAGTGAGGAAGTTCTTCATTAATACATTGTGGATTAATTCTGTGGATGTCAAGTAATGGGCTTATGAATGTGTTGTTATAGCTGTAGAATGAAGGTTATGCTATTGCTGAACAATAGAGATGCATAAAACAGCATCTTATAGTACCACTGCTGATATGTTCCCATTGGTGGAAGCAAGTACTCCATCTCCTGTCCCACATTAAGACACTCATCGACCAAAAACAAAAAGACCCCAAAAACAAACAAGCAAAAAACCCCACAAAACATATTCCCAGAAATCATAGCTCTTAGATTTCACCAAATCTATATATATATATAAAAAGGTAATATGCAAATTTTCCAGGACGCCATAATGGTCATGACAGAACTAATTTGCATATTACTTCTTTTTTTTTTAATATATTTTATTGATTTTTTACAGAGAGGAAGGGAGAGAGATAGAGAGTCAGAAACACTGATGAGAGAGAAACATCGATCAGCTGCCTCCTGCACATCTCCCACTGGGGATGTGCTCGCAACCCAGGTACATGCCCCTGACCGGAATCGAACCTGGGACCCTTCAGTCCGCAAGCCGACGCTCCATCCACTGAGCCAAACCGGTTTTGGCTGCATATTACTTCTTTATAGTCTGCATGCGCAGATGGAGGGGAAGAGGGATTGCTGCATGGTGAGGCAAGCCATGGATGGTGCAGGACACCAGCAGGCACGCAGAGAGCAGGGAGCAGGGCCTGCCAGCGCTGTGGTGACCAGCAGGTTCGCAGAGAACGGGGCAGAGCAGGGCCCGCAGAGAACTGGAAGCAGGGCCAGCCAGTGCTGCAGGGAAGAGCAGGTCTGCAGAGAGCAGGGTGTTGCAGGCCCACAGAGGGAGCGGGAGTCAAGAGCCAGGGGGGTGTGCCCAGGCCACCACTACAGGGAGACAGCACCACAGCAGGCCCGCCTCTGAGCATGAGCTGCAGAGGAAACACCTTTTCTTACAGCTCATTGGCTAAGCTCCCTGTATGCCACTCTCAGTGTTCTTGATAACTTTGGTAATAAGAATCCAAGAAGGTGATCTAGGGTTTTTCCACATCACTCCTAGAGGAAAATATGAAGGTCCACTGCTGGAGGGGCTAAGAAATGTCATATCCTGCCCTAGCCAGTTTTGCTCAGTGGATAGAGCCTTGGCCTGTGGACCACAGGGTCTGGGTTCAATTCTGACCAAGGGCATGTACCTAGGTTGCAGGCTCTTACCTGGCCTGGGCCCAGGTCAGGGCTCATGCAAGAGGCAACTAATTGAAGTTTCCCTCTCATATTGATATTTCTCTCTGTCTTTCCCTCTCTCTTCCATGCTCTCTAAAAATCAATGAAAAAAATATCCTCAGGTGAGGATAAAAAAAAAAAAGAAAGAAGTGTCATATCCTATGAAAGAGACATCTTAAAAATGCCTAAAGAAAGTTGTCATTTTTGTGTGGTGAAGGAACTGGAGTCCTTGTTGATGAAAACACCTTGGCAGCCAGCAGTGGCAGCAGCAGTGGGGTGATGTGGGTGGTGCCTTCCCCTGATCAGCCTGCAGAGGGAGGTCGTCACTAGGACATCCCTTGAAGGCTCCTGGACTGTGAGAGTGGGCAGGCTGGGCTGAGGACCCCCCCAGCCCCCAGTGCATGAATTTCATGCACCAGGCCTCTAGTGAAATAATAATAATACCAAAAAATACAAGAAAAAAACAGGCATAGAAATAACATTTCTCATACCTACGGGACTCTACACTTTCAAATTATTTCTTTTCAGCATTGGTACATATTTTGTTTCTAGAGACTCAGGCTAACACTAATTAATTGAGTTTAGATGAAGCTATTTAAGTATGGAGATTCGTTTTTATACTCTATTAATCACATAAGCTGGAGTATTTATATGCATAACTTTCACTTCACAGCCACAGTTGTTTCAGAGAAGCAGTCTAGGTGAACCAAGTATACTCTGCTAAAACATGTTCAGATAATTACATTGGTTATCTTCCTTCTAGTAAAATTGTTTCAGCATGTTTACAAGGAGGCTTATGAGGTTAAAACAGATGTAGGCATCCTCAAGGAGGCAGGAAATAAGTTACATATTTGCTATGATTTTCTTTCTTTCCAGGTACCATAGCCTGGTATTTTATTGAAATGCTGGAAGACTGCAGCTTGCAAGATAAAAGATGCTGTTAAGATATTGTATATTTTTGACCTAACAAATGAAATAAATTACTGTTCTTCCCATTTTAAGATTTCAAAGATTTGAGAGCCAAATATTAGGAGTGGGATGGCTTCTCTTACAATTACATCCTATTAATCACTGGTAAATTTTTACCATTCTTCCCAATGATTCAGGGATCTGCTGATATCATGATATAAGAACCCCAAACAAAATTGCTTTCATTATGGATCCCAGTATTGATCACACCATTGTTGGCAGTTAAGCCTGCCACCTGTGTATTTCAGGATACTCATGACTGAGTCATAAGCAAACTGTGCAGTGTGTCACCTTCTGAGCTGACTAATTCTGACCTTTAAAGTGGTACAAAAATGTATATAATACCTTGAGGTTATGGAGACATATGAATCAAAGACAGGGATTTCTGAGGTTCTGCATTGTTTCACAATATCAAGTGATGAATGGTAGGGCAAGTCTTGGTAATTGGGGAAATTTTCTGCATTTTGTAATGTTAGTGTGATTCATTGTTGCATCATACCTGTAGGGTGTTGAAGATGAAGGGGAGAGAGAGAGAGAGAGAGAGAAGAGAAGAGAAGGGAAGGGAAGTGAAGGGAAGGGAAGGGGAGGGGAGGGGAGGGGAGGGGAGGGGAGGGGAGGGGAGGGAAGGGAAGGGAAGGGAAGAGAAGAGAAGAAGAAGAAGAAGAAGAAGAAGAAGAAGAAGAAGAAGAAGAAGAAGAAGAAGAAGAAGAAGAAGAAAAAGAAGGGAGAAAGGAGAAAAAGAAGATGAAAGACGGTTGAATTCCCTTCCCATATTTGTCTGTTGGGCAAGGGCAGTACTTGGCAATGTAGCAATGTTAGATAATAGTGGTTTCTGATCAAATTGACTCTCTAGTGCAGCGGTTCTCAACCTGTGGGTCGCGACCCCTGAAAATACATCCTGCATATTAGATATATACTTTTTAATATATTTTATTGATTTTTTACAGAGAGGAAGGGAGAGGGATAGAGAGTTGGAAACATCAATGAGAGAGAAACATCGATCAGCTGCCTCCTACACACTCCCTACTGGGGATGTGCCCGCAACCAAGGTACATGCCCTTAACTGGAATTGAACCTGGGACCCTTGAGTCCGCAGGCTGATGCTCTACCCACTGAGCCAAAATGGTTAGGGCCATATCAGATATTTACATTATGATTCATAACAGTAGCAAAATTACAGTTATGAAGTAGCAACAAAAATAATTTTATGGTTGGGGGTCACCACAACATGAGGAACTGTATTAAAGGGTCTTGGCATTAGGAAGGTTGAGAACCATTGCTCTATTGTAATGTGTGAAATATCATTTTTTCCAATTTGTAGACCTAGTCGTCTGTACTAATTTTAGGTCTATGATCTACTTATATAACTCCCATAGATCTCTTATTTGTTTAAGAAAACCAGTGTTATCCCTTATTGTTTTCAAAACATAATTCATATTGATATTTTTATGTGTGTTTAGTGCTTCTTTGGAAAAATTTGTTGCCAATTGGAATTTTTTTCTTTGTAGGTAACTATTTTCCTCTTCCTGAAAACATTTCTATACTTAGTGCTGTTTAAAATTTATTTTGTTTTTCTTCTGCTTTGTAATATTTTCTTTTCAATTTTATTTTATTTTCATATAATCTCAGGTATTTCATGTAAGTCCTATAAGAAGGATAAGATATTTTTGGATCATGTAGTGTCTTATTCACATTTTTCATATTTTCTGTATTCAAACACATATTTCATTGTCATCTACATTTGCAGTGCTCTTTAGTCTATTAATTAAAAATTTTCTTCTGAGTTCAAAAATATATTAAAATTTAGAAATCTGGTTATTTTAATAGCTAGTTTTTCTTACTTTTATGGATATAAGATATTATAATTATAACATTTAAAATTTGTGGTATCTTACCTGAGACTATTTTTTAGAGTTAAATTTTCCATATATTGGTACTGAAATCATTTGATTATTCCAAAATATTTAATTCCCTGGTTTGGGAGGATTTGAAAATAAGAATTTATTCTTAAATGTAGGATTATAATATAGTAGTGATACAGAATTTTTGGACTGGAACCCGGATTCTTTGTCAGAGTCGAAGAATGAATCCACAGACAGAGGGTAGTATATAACAAAGGTGAAGATTTATTGAAGAACAAGGACAGACTCCCACATGGGGAAGGGGCAAGGGTCCCACCAACTTTCTGTTTCCATGGTTTATAAAGGCTGTAGTTACGGTGTCCTGATATCCCCTTTGGTTGGTCAATATTCCTTTTTAATTGGTTACTATAGTAACTCCTGAGGCCCTCCTCCCTCATTGTCCTCCTATTCCCTCTGGGCTTTCTTCCTTCTCTTTATTTTGTAAATATAGACCTTTTTGGCTACTTTCAGTTCCCTTGCCTTATGGAAATGTATCTGTTGCTGCTCCCTTGTCTTATGGAAATATACTAGTAACTGCACCTGGCTTCCTTGTGTTATGGAGATGTATCTTCTCCCAGTCTGTAGCCCTGTGTTTTTCCATGGACCCCAATTCTAGAAATTCCCTAAGCCTGCTTATATTCCCCTAAAATTCCTGTTTCAGAAGTATATTTAGTTGTGTATTTATATACTAGTAAAGGTATATAAATAATACTGAAAGGAACTTTAGAGATAAAAGAGGCAGGTTTAAGGAGTCTTAGGAATAAAGAGGGTCCATCGGGGAGGGATGCATAGGTGAGAGCTTGGAGCTGCCAGAAGGCATACTTTCACAGAAAATAGAAATGTGCCACAGGATAAGGGGAGAGGAAGGCATGCATTCACAGAGGATAAAGAAAAGTCACAGAGTATCAGGAAGAAGGAAATGGTTTCACAGAGGATAGAGAAATGTGCACAGATGCTGGAAAAAGGGAAACATATTTTCACAGGAGATAGAGAAATGCTGCAAGATAAGGGGGATATAAAAAAGGGGAAGCACCACTTGGATACGGGACTTTGAAACAAAAGAGTGACCAACTAGGAGAGCACATGATCATAAAATGGGGACAGGGTCTAATTAGACGGGAGCATGAAGAGACAAAGAACTACAGCCTTTATAAACCTTAGAAAAAGGGGCTTGGTTGGCTATCCCTTTGGGGACCCCTCCCTACGTGGGAGTTTGTATTTGCTTCCAATAAATTTCCACCTTTTTACTAACAAGTCGTTTTAGTCTGCAAATTTTATTCTTCAAACTTTGTGAGGCAAGAACCTGCAAGGGGGAGATCCACTCCCCAAACCCCACATTTCAGTAGTATATAGTAAAATATTTAGGATCTCTTTATGAGTCCTGGAACCCCAAATCAAATGCTATTTTACATTGGGACTTTCTCTCTTTGGTCACAATATTGGTTGAAATTTTAAGATCTTTAACTAAAAATAGAGTACAGCAGGTTATTTATAATGCAGTACATTTATAATTTAGGTATAAATAATATATTTAAAAAGTATTAATGTGTTTATTTAATGTAAATAAATTGGAAAATTGTTTTGAAACAGGAATTTTTATGGGTGAAGAAGACAGGTTTTAGGAAATTTTAGAAATCAAGGGGACCATGGAGGAAGCACAGGGCTGCAGAGCAGCAGAAGGTATATTTCCATAGAACAGGGGGGCTGAAAAGCTGCAACAGATACATTTCCATAAAATGAGGGAGCTGGGAATAGCAAAGGGTCTATATTTACAAAATAAAGAGAAGGGAGCCCTTCATTCAGAAAGAGAAGAAGAAAGGCCAAAAGATATAGGAAAATAATGAGGAACGAGGGAGGGAGAACTTCACATGTCCCATGTGAGGTTTGACTTTTGAGCCTAGGAGTTACTGTAGTAACCAGTGTAGGGAAATAGTGACCAATCAGAGGGGATATCAAGGCACCAGGATCTGCAGCCTTTATAAGCCATCGGGAAAAGAAACTCAGTGGGACCCTTTCCCTCTCCCCACATGGGAGTCTGTACTTGTTCTTCAATAAATTTCTATCTTTTCTACGCTACTTTCTGTCTGTGGATGCATTCTTCGATCCTTTTCAGTTTTACAATGGATAACCTAGTTCCTAACTTCATAGATGTTCTACACCAGTGCTTCACAAATTCTGCTCTACACACATTCTACCTGGAATTGTTATTAATCCTCACCCTAGGATATTTTTCTATTGAGGGAGAGTAGGAGAGAAAGGGAAAGACAGAGAGAAACATTGATGTGAGAGTAAGGCATCAATTGGTTGCCTCCTGAACAAACCCTAACAAGGGCCTGGGCCAGCAGGGCAGGAGCCTGCAACTGAGATAAGGGGGATATAAAAAAGGGGAAGCACCACTTGGATACGGGACTTTGAAACAAAAGAGTGACCAACTAGGAGAGCTCATGATCATAAAATGGGGACAGGGTCTAATTAGACGGGAGCATGAAGAGACAAACTCTAGTTTGTGCAGTTCCAACTCTAGTGTGTCAAATTGTAGCTGGAAAGCATTGATAATTCTTGGTATTGTTATACTTCTGATGGAATTGAACCCAAGATCCTTTGGTCCACAGGTCAACGCTCTATCAACTGATCCAATCCAGCTAGGGCTGAAATTGTTATTAACTTGCAATTGATTCAGTCCTATATAATAAAGAGCTAATATGCAAATGGTCATCATGCCCTTGTGCCCTTGTGCCCTCATGCCAAAGCCAGGGGACCTGAGTTCAGACTGGGGGACCTGAGGCTGCACCCCCCACCCTGCAGGGATTGACAGGGGTGGGGCCAGCCAGGTATGTGTCTCATGCGATTTCGTGGCATGCGCAGGTGGGCGGGGACTTGACTCTGGATCCCGCATTGCACCCCAGACTCTGACAGGAAAGAGATTTTCATATACATTTTACTAATTTTCTTTCATCTCTGACACTTCTATTATTGAGAAAGGGCAAATATCAATATTAAATATTTGCTCTAATTAATTGCCTTTTAATGTGCACGAATTTCGTGCACTGGGCCACTAGTCGATTTATAAAGAGGCCAAGACTATCATTTCTAAAACATTCTCAGGTGCTAATAATTCTGGGACAGTTGATCAAACATTTTTTTTCTCTCTTTTTTTAAATTTTCTCATCACCATTTACTAGTATCCCCCCTATACCCTCTCCCACCTCCACCTACCGCTCCCTTCCAGGAAATCACCATTCTGTTGAATTATAAGATTGTACTTAGGAATTATGATTGCTACAATTATTTAAGCCTTTAAGAATATCACCATATTTAACCCAATGGGGGAAATCCTTTCACAATGTGTAGTTATATCAACTCATCACATTGTACACTTTATCTTACATTATATTTGTCAATTATACCTCAATAAAGCACAAAAAGGACAAAATTATACTGTCTAATATATATATATATATATATATATATATATATATATATATATTCACCAAATATTAGAAGCAGTTTGACTTGACATAGTTAGGGTTTGGCTGGTGACAGTCTGTGAACAAATTCACAAGTGAAAGAAGAGATGTAGGGAGGAAGCTCATTTTACTTTCCCAAAGGGAAAGGGCTAGTCTGATGCATTGCTAGTCAATAAAGGGCAAGACACAGACAGTTCTTCCCCTTTTAAAAGGTAATGTCTGCTGTTGCTAGGTGACAAGGAAGGGAAGAGGATTTGGGGGCTGAAATTGAGCAGACATGGAGGGGGTTATAGTTTGTTTTTCAGGAGACAGTACAGATAGATGTACTAGGGAGATGTCTTCTCAGTATTTTTCCCAAGCTTGTAAAACATGCTTAGAGCAAAAGTTATGAAGACTTCAAAAGAGGATTGTTTGAAGGGGAGAGAGGAAGGGAACTTTCTCCTAACCAGAGACTCCTTGGTGTGAATTATCCCTTAGTTCTAAAAACAGCAGGGGTAGGGAAATGCAAGAATGTAGCCTTGAGAGGAGCTTATTTTGTCCAGCAGTTTGAACAGAGGGGCTATTTTAATCAGAGGAGCTAATACTATTGGGGTTTAATTACCAGGTGTTTCTCATAAATTGTGGAAGGCTACAGCAAAGAAAAATAAAGGCCTTTTTTCCTTATACTTACTGACATGCCGAATCTCTTGTCGGTGAAGCTACTGTTTATACCTGCTGAAACCTCATTGTAGAGTCATGATACTTCCCTCAAGTGTTAAGGGGGCTGCAGTATCCATTTTTGGTCTCAATTCTCCACCACTTCTTGTTTAGCTTTGTGTCTGGAGTATTGACGCATCACTCTTGATCCTCTCATAATGTGGTGATCCTCCGTCCCACTTCCAGTGTGTCAAAGGGTAGCTAGAAAGCATTGATAATTCTTGGTATTGTTTTACTTCTGATAGTGTTAATTTGTGTAAAAATGTCATGAAAATGGAAAGTTCTCTTGATTTTTATCTTTGGAGAAATGCAATCCACATATGATTAAGAGAAGTAGTTTTCTCTACTGACTGTGGGAAGGTGAAAGGATGAGTGGCAGTGGGGCTGTACAGGCCACCTAGCTCCTGCATCTTGAGGCCTTTAGCTTTCAAGTCCCTTTTATGAGTTATCATTTTAACTAGATGCACCATTGTGAATCTGGCCCCAGTTACACTCTTGTTCCTCTCTTGTAACTCCAAGTTCTGTAACCTGTACTAGGAATTCATCCTTGCACCAGAGTTATTGTTTTATATTTATAGCCATGTCATAATGATGTTTTGTTCAACAATGGACCACATATAGTACTGTGGTCCCATTATAATGGAGCTGAAAATTTATCTTATCTACTGTCATTTAGCCAAGGTAATATCATAGCACAATACACTATGCAAATATTTACCATTATGTTAAAATTGCCTACAGTATTCAGTACAGTAACATGTTATACAAGTTTGTAGCTTAGGAGCTATTGGAAAACAGAATCTGTCACCTCAAAATATTTCTATTTTACATAATACTATTTTAGGCTGCTTAATTTTAAAAAAATAACAGACCTGAGAGAATCTCTGAAAACCAAGTAAAAGACATTTACATTTGTAAGAAATCTCTATTTGTTTTGTTGTTGTTTTCCACATAAAAGTTTCAGATTTATTAAGAATAACTTATTTGGTTTTAGTGTATCTACAATGAGTCACACAAAAAGTCATCTTATATTCAAACCAAGTACACAATGGAAAAAGAACATGTTATATTTTAAACAAAATTTTAAGTCTGTCCCACTAAAAGCAGGCAGTATCATATTTGAAATGTCAGGCTTACCTCCAGTCTTATTTTTTTGTAACATTTTGTTGTTGTTGTTGTTGTTGATAGTATTACAGATCTCCATCACTTCCTCCCCTCTTCCTAGTCTCTACCCACCAGAAATCTCTATTTGGAACCACGCCCTCCTTGCTGTGCCAGGAAGAGGAGGGGTGACCTTATCTTAGGAAACTCATCAATGCAGACACAAAGACATAAATCCACATAACAAACTTACCCTGCCCCAGCCCTAATATCTTGTTTTGTATTTAAGGTGATGTCTTCAGGTATTTCTGGAAGTTACTCAAAATAAGTTTATTGGGTGTATCTCAGTATACAGGAGGTATACATACTGATAAATTTTTTGTTTGTTTTTCTCCTGTTAATCTTTCATTTATTAGAGTGGGGGGGTCTTAGCCAGGAAGCCAGAAAGGTAAAGAGAAAATTATTTTTTCTCCCCTTTACAGCAATAGGCTATACCATTTAGCCTAGGTGTGTAGTAGGCCATATCATCATACCATCTAGATTTGTGTAAGAGTACTCTATAATGTTTGCACAATATTGAAATCTCCTAATGAGGCATTTCTCCACTTATCTTTGTCATTAAGCTGGGCATAACTATACATTTTAGTCTTCCTCTAATCTCTTAGCAATATTTGGAGATATTTCAGGATCTAGTTTGCAATACCTGTATCTTGGTAAGAAAATTATCCAAAAAGATACTTATTTGGAAAGAAGCCACACACACACACACACACACACACACACACACACACACACACATATATATATCCCATGTTCAAAGGCTGTTAAATCATGTTGTTTACCCATATCTTCAGAAAAAATCACTTCTACTGTCATAGTAAACAACCTGCTTCTCTATTTATAATGGTCTGGCCATCTAGCAACTTCAGCGTGAAATTATAGCTATTTTGCCTATAAACGTCAGATGGTCATAATAATTTGGCCTCTCAGTGTGTGTGTGTGTGTGTGTGTGTGTGTGTGTGTGTGTGTAATTACCTTTATTGTTGAAAGTATTATATATGTCTCCCTTTTTTTCCCCCATTGACACCCACCCCCTCCCCCACACATAGAGCTCTATACTTTTTAATTTGTTGGAAATCATCATTGCTACTGCCTCTCAGCACAGGAAGATTATGGGGGAGGGATTGTATTACATTAATAAATTTTCCTTTTGCTTTGCTTCAGATTTTTTATTGCTCTTTTTTATTAGTTTACTGTAAGCTTTAAAATTTCTGGCAATAATCTTATTCTGTATTTGTTTTCCCCAGAACTAAATTTGAATTGTGACCTTATATTATACTCTCTCTGCAAATCTGTTCTTTTAGCCATTTATCTATCTATATATTTATACACTTTTATTTATTAACTATGAAATATTATAAACATACAATACCAAAGTAGAGAAAATAGAATGAACCACTAAAGACTAATTGCCCAAATTAATCAATTATCAACATTTTGTAACTTTATCTCCTTTTTTAAGTTTGTTAGCTTTTTACTGCTGAAATATTTTAGAGCAAATCTTCATGCCATTGTTCTTCTATATCACTTTACATCTTTTAAAATATTGCTATTTTATTACATAGCAGCTATGCCTTCATCACCATTAGAAAACTAAAAAATAATTCTTGGCATCATTTGATATATACTTTATGTGAAAATTTCCATTGTTTGCAAAACACACTTACATATTTTTATTTTTATAAGTCAAGATTTCAATTGTTTGTCTGATTTTTTTCTGTATTATTTAACTGGTAATTCTACCCAGTTTATCCCTGGGAGAAAATTTAAAAGTTACTTTTTAATGATTTGATTAAATTTTGGTTTAAATATATTAGTTAGGAACATTTTAAAAGTTGTGCCAGTACTTCATATTTTGTCACATCCCAGATAATAATTAATTGGCTCACACTAGTGATGTTAAGCTTGACTATTAGATTTATAAAGTTTTCTATAAGAATTTTATAAAATAGTTGCACATTAAGAAGCTTTGTTTGAATTAGCTTTTAATTAGGAATTCCAAAATTATATATTTTTTAATTCTTATCATAACTGTTAGCTGGACTTTCATAGAAAATAATTTCTCTCATCAGCTAGGGCTGTCTCCTTATCCAGAAATACAGTTATTTCAGAAAAGACAAGATAAACTCTTAATTATTTCCCTTTGCTTAGGTTTTTATGACAATATTGGTGACCTAGTTGCTGCCCATGATAAATCTGGATTTTTATATTTTGAATCTGTTTGAATAAATCTTAGTCATTTTTTAGTGTTCAAATTACCCCTTCTTTGACCAACTGAATCTCTTCAGTCTTTTTGAAAGTTTACTTGCTTTGCAGCATGAAATATTCCAATCTCATTTCACACATCATGACAAGAAATTTGTCATTTCTTTAAGGAGCCTTGGCTCCTCTAGGTGGGTAATATATCTGGGTACCATATGTAGGCATTAGTTATGCTTCTTCAACTGAGCTGTTATTGCTTCTTGGCCTTTACAGGGGCAGAGATAAACATTTATATTTGAAATGGATAAGCTCCTAATGATACTTATAACTTAAAACTTAAGGTGTTTATTTAAATTATTTGATTTTATACTTTTTTTTCTTTTCTGTAACACTCGTGTCTTGGTTCTGAACAGCATTAATAAAATTATTTATTTGCTTTATCCACCTACATATGCATATACACAACATAGGAAAGATACATATTTTTCTAAATCTGAATATAACTGTGTGTGTGTGTCTGTGTGTGTGTGTGTGTGTGTGTCTGTGTGTGTGTGTGTGTTACTTTCTGCTGAGTCAGTTCTAACACTCGGTGACTCTGTGAACGCGTGATGTCTACAATGTCCCGTCCTGCTCAGCTCCTGTATTCTCCTGTCTGCGGGTTGTTCCATGGAGTCAGTCAATCTCACATTTGGTCTTTCTCTTTTCCTGCTGCCTCTATTTCTCCTGGCATCCTTGTCTTTTCCAAAGGGTCCTGCCTTCTCCTGATGTGCCTGAAGTAAGGCAGCTTCAGTTTTGCATTTTGGCCTCCAACATTAAGAAAATACTATAAATAACCTAAACAGCTCATTAGAATTTCATCAGTTCTCTCACAGTAGGCTTTTTAAAAATACTTTCATTTTTATTGATATATAATTGATGCGAAACAATGCGTAACATTAAGGTTTACAATGTGATGATTTTATCCACATATATATTGTGAAATGTTCACCACAATAAGGTTAGTTAACACGTCCTTTACCTAACGGAATGATAATGTTGTTATGGTGAGAAAATTAAAGCTCTAATCATATAGTAACTTTCAAGTGTACTATACGGGAACATAAACAATACTCACCATATTGTACTTTAGAGTCCTGGAACTTACTCATTTTATGATTGAATATTTGTACCCTCTGACCAACATCTCATTTTCTCTACCCATAAACCCCTGATAAATACTATTCTACTCTCTGTTCCTATGAGTTTTATTGATCTCACATATAAGTAAGATCATACAGTATTTGTGCTTCCTGTAAATTATTTCACCTTCAAGATCCACCATGTTGTCCCAAAGGGCAAGATATTCTCTATTTTTATGACTGAATAAAATATCATTCCAATTATATACTAGTATATATACTAGAGGCCGGATGCATGAAATTCATGTAAGAGTAGGCCTTCCTTCCCCAAGTTGCTGGCATCGGCTTCCTTCCAGCACCTGGGACTAGGGCTTCCCGCGCAGCCTCGGCTTCATCCGGAAGATCATCCGGAAGGATATTCAGTCTAATTAGCATATTATGCCTTATTATATACTACAGGCCCGATGCAGGAAATTAGTGCACTGGGGAGGGGTGTCCCTCAGCCCAGCCTGCACCCTCTTCAATCTGGGACATCCCTCTCACAATCCTGGACCACTGGCGCCGAATTGCTTACCTGCCTGCCTGCCTGGTCACCCCCAACTGTACCCCCCCAGCCTGGTCACCCCTAACTGCCCCACTGGCTGGCCTGGTCACCCCTTACTGCCCCCCCTGCTGGCTTGGTCACCCCCAACTGCCCCCCCTGCCAGCCTGGTAACACCACACAGCCTGCTGTTCAGTTGTTTGGTCATCCCTCACTAATCCCCCTGCCAACCTGGCTGCCCCACACAGCCTGCTTGTTCAGCCATTTGGTTGTCCCTCACTAACCCCCCTGCTGGCCTGATCACCCCTCACTGCCTCTGTGTGCTGGCCTGATTGCCCCAACTGCCCCTGCTGCTGGCCAGTTCACCCCCAACTGCCCCCTCCCTGCCAGCCTGGTTGCTCCTAATTGCCCCAATGGCCAGCCTGGTTACCCCTTACTGCTCCCCCTGCCAGCCTGGTCACCCCGACTTCCCCCCACTGGCCTACTTGCCCCTCACAGCCCCTCTGCAAGCCTGGTCGCCCCCAATTGCACCCCTTGCTGGCCTGGTCGCCTCTCACTGCCCCCCCTGCCGTCCTGGTCACCCCACACAGCCTGCTGTTCAGTCGTTTGGTCGTCCCTCACTAATCCCCCTGCCAGCCTTGTTGCATATATATATATATATATATATATATATATATATATATATATATATATATTCATTGGCAACTGCATGGCCCTTGACAAGCAGAGCAGGTGCTCCATAGTAGCTAAAAAGACTGCTTGGGTTCTCAATGTCACCTTTAGGTTCAGAGGCTAAGGATTGGGACAGGCAGTGGTGGTGGTCAAAGCCAGTGGTGTGCACACACTCATTTATGGGAGTCCAGCTGTAGGTGCCTTTTGTAGTGTTATGGGATGATTGCAGACACAAAAGAGTGAGGGCCAAGGACACTGTGGTCCACCAGCTGCTGCAGGAGTCCTGGTTGTGGTGCATTGCTGTGGCTGCTTGGTTTCCCTGTGGGCACACACATGGCAGCAGAGACCACTGATGGGTGTTTGGCCACTGAGGCTCAGGTGCACAGCTGAAGGGGGTAGGCACAGGGAAGACCAATGGTGCAGGCCAGTGACCGGAGATAGGGCCTAATCCAGACTCCAATGCAGCTTGGGGGTCCAGGATGTCGGTGCATATGTCTGTGGCTGCAGGATTTCCCGCAGAAGCATGTACACAACAATGGAGGCCAGTATGGAGGGCAGTGATAGCAATTGGCTAGGGGTGTGCAGGTACATACCTAGGGTGCTAGCTACAGGTGAGGCCAGTGGTGCAGGCTAAGGACTGGAGAAAGGGCCAAATCCAGATCCATAAGCAGCTATGGGAGCCCTGGCTATAGGCATACACTTCTGTGCCTGCAGGGATGCCCAGTGACAGCAGTCAGGCCAGTGATGTGCAGGTGCAGAGCTGGAAAGGATATGCCCAAGCGTACACATGACAGTAGGGGTCAGCTGTGGGGTTTACTCTGTTGTCTTGAATCTGAGCAGCAAGAAAGTCTTGAGCAGCCTGCCAGTGAGTTGGGGGGCAGGGCTTTAAAACTGGGACATCCTGGAAATTTTAACTCTCAAACGTGTCCACACCTGGCCTCCAGCAATTCATCAATTACTATTTAGCTATCCTTTTCCCGCTCCTGGTTCCCACAAAGAGGAAAACTTCAGTAATCCATAGTTCCCTGTCTCTCCAACTATGGGACAGAAGTTTGCCCTGACCTCAATTCTCTGTGGAATCTAAGAGTTGTTTTGAGTTTGTTCATCTTTTTTTCTTGTGTGCATGAGAATGACAACTTCCAAGTTTCTTGCATGTGAGATCAAACACCAAAAATGCTACTCCAATTCTGTACAGTTAATTCCCACTCTTTGAAATATCTAGAGCAATCTCTATTTTTCACACAGGACTAAATCATACATCACAAAAATTAAGAGGTTAATCATATTATCTAAAATTATGGTAATACCTACCTGACAAATCTATAATAATAAAAGCATAATATGCTAATTAGACTAGACGTCCTTCTGGACGTACTTCCATCCTTCCAAATGAAGCCAGGGCTGCGAGGGAAGCCTGAGGCCCAGGTGCCAGAGGGAAGCTGGTGCCAGCAGTCGGGGGAAGGAAGGCCTGCTCTTGCAGGAATTCTGTGCATCGGGCCTCTAGTATTAATATAAATGGTTAAAACTGATTTTTTTTTAAAAAAGGAGAGCTATAGGAAGAGGGACATTTAATATTTTTGTAGTATATTTAAATGTTTTATTTAGTGTCCATGTATTATGCTTCCATACTTAAAGAAATTTATTCAAGGAAGAAATAAGCAAAGGAAGGTGTGGAGATAATAAAGGGAAGAAAGGGCAGGAAACAAGAACAATAGTAGAAGAAAAGGGGAAAATGGATAGAAACTATTGATGCTCTTTATTAAGAGACTAGTAGTAGGTTCTAATAGATTTCAAACTAAAGTTAGAGGACCATTCTAATACAGCAAGATACTAAGTAGTAAGAGAGTGATAAACATATATACTCTACGTTTGAACTGCATGTTCGTTTATTCTTAAAAAAGTAGAGAGAAGTAACAAAATATATAAAGGCTAACAGGATCAAAGCGAATTTTAGTCCCTATTTTGTTTAGAATAAACCATTATTTTATTGAAAATGGGATCAAAGGCTGAGGGTCAGCAGAGTGATTGATGTCAGGAGAGAGAGATTAGACATTTGATAATGTATTCTCCTGGAGGGTATGGAGAAGGTTGAATTTGAAAGCACCAGTATTTTAAAAAATGATGCTATTAAACTGTTTCCCCTCCTGGGAAAAGTTTAGGTGTCTGTTATAAAAGGACACCTTTTCCTTTGGGCAAAATATCTAAAGCAAAGCTGAGAGATAGGATTGCTAAGCCAGGCTACGGAGGGTACGGGAGATGGCCCCTGCACCGTTTTATACACATTACCTTGAAAATGTCCTTTAGTGCTCTCTGTGTTACTCACCTCATCAGTAATATAAATATAATAGGGATTTGGGAAAGCTTAGTGAGATAATGTCTCTAATGTGGATTTAGAAATAAATTAAAGAAATTAGTTTCTGGCATGTACAGCCACTGGCAGGAGTGATAAAGTGAACGTTTACAGCAGGTGCTATGTCAGAGGGCCCTTCAGGAAAATACATTCACACCTTTAAACTTATGAATAGACTAACATAAAACACTAGTTATGATTTTTTAATTAATTCTAAATCTGCTGTTTAAACATTGCTAGCAAACTCAAAATCCCCACATGGAAATAATGTGGGATTAATTTCTATTTATTAATACAAATCTCAAGTTCCATCCTATAAACTGGGCCAAATAATAAAAACTTCTGCATTTTCCATATTTATTATCATAGAATCTAATCTAACTTGGAAATAAGTGGTTATAAGGGAGTTTTTAGGTATAGTACTGTAGAGCACTGATTTTTGTCATAAGGAACATTCTTATACAAGATAACTTGTGGTTTACCACTCAGAAATCTTTGTCCAAGAATAAATATCTCCAAACTCTTTTTTGTAATCCTTTTGTCTTTGAAACCTCTTTTAATTATAAGTGTATATGTTAAATGGAATTTCATTATATTTTAATCAGAAAAGTCCTCCTCTTGTGACATCAGTATTTAAGTCTATTTTTTTATACTTCCATTCTCTTTGTTTCCCCATTGTCTCAGTGCCTCATCACTACCCATTCCCATACAAAGCAAAGAAACATCTCCCTTATATGAGATTATTTTCTGACTAGAGGCCCAGTGCACAAATTCGTGCATGGGTGGGGTCCCTCATGGTGGCCTGCAGAGATCAGGCCAGAACTCGAAGTCCAATGCCACCTGCAGCTCCTACCTGCCACTCTTGCTCATCCCAGCCCCACTGTGCCTGCTGAGGGCTCACGCCCAATCTGTCCTGATGGATCAGGAGAGGCTGGTGCTGCCACAGCAGTGCTCACCAGCCATGAGCCCTGCATCTGGCACACTCCCAAGGGGAGTGGCCTATGAGATAGGGCTAAAACCAGCTCTCTGACATCCCCCAACGGGGTCCCAGAATGTGAGAGGGCGCAGGCCAGACTGAGGGACCCCACCAGTACATGATTGGGTCAGGGAGGGACCGGGGGAGGGCTCCAGGTTGTGTCTGGCCCATCTCACTCGGTCCTGATTGGCCGGACCCCAGCAGCAAGCTAACCTATAGGTTGACTGTCTGTCCCCTGGTGGTCAGTGCACATCATAGCGAATGGTTGAGCATCCTTAGCATATAATTAGCATATTACACTTTGATTGGTTGTTCGGTTGTTCTGCCGTTCGGTCTATTGTATATGACCCTTTTAATATATAGAATAGAGTTGAGAATCATAGAATAAAAAAGTTAAAAAATATAGCTTTTAACTATAGTGGAGTAAAATATGGTAAAACCAGATGACAGCAGTGTAGAAGAGACAACAGTGAGTTCAGCAAACTATTTCATTTTCTCCCTGTGCTCAAAGGAAGACTGCATATTTCTGGCACCATGTGTCTATGTGAGCTCATGAGATACCTTCTGACCAGTGGACACTGAGTAACACTTCCAGGCCAGGTGTATAAAACATCCCTAGTGAATGATACTCCTCTTTCTGCATCTTCCATAGCTATCTTGATGGTCTTTTGCTGAGAATAGTGAGCCCAGAATAGAGAAAGACTTTAGGTCTATGAGAAATTGAATATAGAATAGTACGTTATAATTATAGTTTTCTTCTCCCACAAATTTGGACTCTGATGTTATTGAGCATTGAATTTTCATTATGTTCAGCTATAACAATTTTAGTCACCTACCACCATAGCATTACCTAAGTACAAGCAGGCCTCTGAAGGCATCATTTTTCAAAGTGTATAGCTCACCTGGTCCTTGGACTTTGAGCTGCATATTTTAATCTAATTTTTTGAAGAATTTTTCTTTGGTCACTGCTAAAATGGAATTATTTAATTTCAGTAACATGGCATTCTATTAAGACATGGTAGAATTTATGATCAATCACTAAATCTTAGACATTGTGTAACGAGATATACATGGTAAATGAGGGAAAAGAAGATGAAATAGGAATTTTTTGTGGTGAAAAAGACAGATTTTAGAAAATTTTAGAAATTTTGGAAATTAAGGGGACCATGGAGGAAGCACAGGGTTGCAGAGCAACAGAAGGTATATTTCCATAGAATAGGGAAGCTGAAAAGCTGCAACAGATACATTTCCATAGAATGAGGAGCTGGGAATAGCAAAAGGTCTATATGTACAAAATAAAGAGAAGGAAGCCCTTCATCCAGAAGAAGAAAACCCAAAGGGAATAGGAAAACAATAAGGAAGGGGGGGGAGAACTTCACATGTCCCATGTGAGGTTCCACCTTTGAGCTCAGGAGTTCTATAGTAACCAGTCTAAGGGAATAGTGACCAATCCGAGGGGATATCAAGGCACCAGGATCTGCAGCCTTTATAAGCCATAGGGAAAAATAACTGAGTGGGACCCTTTCCCCCTCCCCACGTGGGAGTCCATTCTGTGGGACTCTTTTCCTCTCCCCACATGGGAATCTGTACTTGTCCTTCAATAAATCTCCACCTTTGCTATACTTTCCTCTGTCCGTGGATTCATTCTTCGACTCTGGTGGAAAAAGAATCCAGGTTCCAGTCCAAAAATTCCATTCCAGAGACACATGTAATACTTTAAACAATAAAGAATTTAAAAAAAAGATACATGATAATCTATAAATTATACAAAATCAGTAATATGTTATAATAGTTTTCCCTTAACTATTTAACCATATGAGTATTTTTCTATGAAAGTATAATGGGATTTGAATAGCACAATTTTAACTAAAATATTCTTCACATCTCTTCACATGCATAATTCTTAAATTAACACTAAGATAGCCATATTATATTCTGATATTTTTATTATTTGGAAAATTTAGGAAGGAGGTAAGGTCTCTCTTAAGTCTTTTTTCTTTTTCCTTCTAGTGTCAATATCCTGAGGAATGATTAAATAGGAAGCCAGATTTTGCAAATCAGGGTGACATCAGAGAAAATTTCTGGTCTCTTTCTCTCTCTCATTTTAATACCTTAGCAGGGGAAAAGGTGTCTCCATAAAGAGAACACCCTAATACATGGAGAGTATATTCATGAGGAAAGCATTTGCAGAAATTACTAGAAACAACTTTCTGTGACTCTATCTTTATCTTAAAGAAGAAAAGAGAATGTCTACTCTTGCTACGTCAGGTATCTTCTGGTTTTATACCAGTCCAGTTAGAGTTATAACTTACAATGGGAACATAAAATAGGTAAAGATCAGAAAGACAAATGAATAAAGAAAAACCTCTTAATTTTAAACTTTAAAAAAATAAAGGGAGATATATACTGAAACTTTCACCTGCTTTCATACCACCAAAAGTATTTTGTTTTAACAACAGTCTATTTTTAGTTTTCCTAAGATCTGAATTCCTTTCATTCACATGAACAAAATTCTCACTGAGTTAGCTCCCAGTGACTTGGAATGTTGGTATATTATTTTAGATTTGGGTATAGCTGTATCTCTATAAACTTTATGGTGTTTTTTTTAAAAAAATACCTGAGTTTTTAAAGACTCAAGATCTGACTCAAGATGCATTGTGGAACTCAAGATTTGACTTTCAAAGCAATAGAAACTGAGATGAAGTGAAGTCTAAAGAGTCATATTTAGGTATTAAATACAGTCCCTAATAAACTTCAAATTTTATAAGGAGAGTACTGTTCTTTATACTATAACTAGAGGCCTGATGAACAAAAATCGTGCGAGAGTAGGCCTTCCTTCCCCCAGCTGCTGGCACTGGCTTCCCTCTGGCACTCAGGACCCAAGCTTCCCTAGCAACCCAGCTTCATCCAGAAGGTTGTCCTGAAGGAACACTGGTCTTATTAGCATATTATGCTTTTATTATTTTCCTATCTAATAAACATAGAATATGAAAATTGGCCATCACTCTGCAACAAAGATGGCGGTGCTCTGCCCTGCCCCGCCCGTGGAGGGCCTCTGGGCAGCACTTGCAGGTACAGAGCATCCGGGGCAGGGCACGCAGGCATGGCTGCTTGAAATGCTGCCTCTTAAAAGCTACGAAAGTAGTTCAACTTTCCTGAGACCACATTATGAAGAAGTCCAAATTAGCCACAGGGAAGAAAGGCCCTGTTGAGGATGCTGATCATGTTCTAGCCTCATTCATAGGAAACGCACACTGGAATATTTAGATGCCATGTGGAGGGAGGGAGGGGCCTCTGGCCAGAGGAGTGGGCACAGGATGCTGGCATCGTTGCAGGCTAGGCTGAGGGATCCTCCCCACCCCCACCCCCCTCGCATGAATTTTGTGCCCTGGGCCTCTAGTAGAAGATATAAATGACTAAAGTTTCCACAGTTAAAGCTGTTTTGTTTTATAATTTGATATGTTATACAGGAATGTAAAAAAGTCCTAATAGTGGGTGTCTTTTGATGAAGTTTTGAGCAAACATTTTTTGTTATATCATTACCACTTGATTTTTACCTTTGTGAATAAAAGTAGTATCCCCAAAAAGAAAAAAAAAATCATTTCCATTTTCAATTTTTTTTGAGACAAGGTTACTTTTCTATCAGGATTAAAAGTGTGGCTTGTAGGGAATCATAGAGAAAATTCTTTTCTCTGTCTGAATCTTAACACGATTTGATGTGGACTTGGGTTTTTTAACCTTAATAATCAGGACATTTTAAGTCAGATAATTATTTGTTTTGGGGGCTTTCTTGTGCATTATAGAATATTTAAGAGCATCCTTGGCCACTATCCATACCTCCTTCTCCACCTCCTACCCTGCTATTTGTGAAAACAAATTTAAAAATCCTCTAGAGGACAAAGTCACCCCAGTTGAGAACCACACTATAGAAGTTAAGCTAAGTTTAAGTTAACTCTTGGAGGCCAATAAGATAGTTTTGGCCACAAGACAGTCTAAGGGTTAGGGATAAATTATTCCTGAAGAGTGTCACAATCTGAAGATAAATACATTATTCTCTACACCTGCTAATCCAACTACTCTACTGCTGATATTTCTTTTCCACTATGGTTTTATACTTTTTGTTAAAATGTTAAAAGATGACATTATATGTAACTAGAGGCCCAATGTATGAAATTTGTGCATGGGGGGAGGTGTATGTGTGTGTGTGTCCCTCAGCCCAGCCTGCACTCTCTCCAATCTGGGAACCCTCGAGGGATGTTGGACATCCCTCTCACAATCTAAGACTGCTGGCTCCCAACCGCTCGCCTGCTTGCCTGCCTGATTGCCCCTAACCACTTCTGCCTGCAGCCTGATCACCCCCTAACCCAGGAGTGGGCAAAAGTTTTGACTCGAGGGCCACAATGGGTTCTTAAACTGGACCAGAGGGCTGGAACAAAAGCATGGATGGAGTGTTTGTGTGAACTAATACATGTTAACACTGCTGCTGGTGAAGGAGCGGAGGGGAGAGCAAGAGAACCCTCCGCTCTTTCGGCTAAGCGGGCCGGATAGAGCAGCTGAATGGGCCTGATCTTGCCCGCGGGCCGTAGTTTTCCCACGGCTGCCCTTACCACTCCCCTGCCAGCCTGATTGACACCTAACTGCTCCCCTGCTGGCTCGATTGCCCCTAACTGCCCTCCCCTGCTAGCCTGGTCACCCCCAACTGTACTCCCCTGCTGGCCTGGTTGCCCCCAACTGCCCTCCCCTGCTAGCCTGGTCACCCACAACTGCCCTCCCCTGCTGACCATCTTGTAGTGGCCATCTTGTGTCCACATGGGGGTGGCCATTTTTGACCACATGGGGATGACCATCTTGTGTGTTGGAGTGATGGCCAATTTGCATATTACCTCTTTATTATACAGGATGTCAGAAAAGGAAGGGGCACATTAAATTTTGAGTGGGAGTTTTTAGGGATATATTCTTTAAGTCTAGGTGATAAAAGCAATCACAATGATAATGAGATTTTTAAGAAAGTGAATTTCATAAGATACAGAGCCCAGTCAGTTTCTCTGAAAAAATACTACCTCTTATCTCAATATTAGAGTTTGAATTTATGTATTTTATTAGCATAGAAATATTGTTCATCAGTATTTTTTTAAAAATGTATTTTATTGATATTTTACAGAGAGGAAGGGAGAGTGATAAAGAGTTAGAAACATCGATGAGAGAGAAACATTGATCAGCTGCCTCCTGTACACCTCTTACTGGGATGTGCCCTCAATCAAGGTTTGTGCCCTTGACCAGAATCGAACCCGGGACCTTTCAGTCCGCAGGCTGACGCTCTTTCCACTGAGCCAAACCAGTTAGGGCTGTTCACCAGTATTTTGATAGGACATGTGTAAATATAATTTCGCTTTTTGAAGACCAGAGTATAGTGTCTACTTCCAG
The DNA here is from genome assembly GCF_964212035.1 of Myotis nattereri. NCBI lineage: Eukaryota > Metazoa > Chordata > Mammalia > Chiroptera > Vespertilionidae > Myotis > Myotis nattereri. Next base: position 69,451,784 of record NC_138076.1, on the reverse strand, counting down.
ACAACAGAGTCCCTTGAACTGTCCTTATGTTATGGATGAAAGTGGATGTTGGATTTCTCTTAATTTGCAAATAACGCTAAACAGATATGGAGAGAAAAAAAATCCACTGTTTTTCTACTTGCAAGCTAACAGTGAAACTGCATGAGTGGACAGATAAGTGGCAGGTATGTGTCAATGTAGTGATTTATCATATAGAGAAGATGTAATAAGAACAACTTCAATCTATTCTTATCAAGGGACTCTCATGTAAATTACATAGAAGTCTGTTTAAGAGAGACTTCTAAACACAAAATTTAATTAAGATAAAAACAAAAATTTAGATGTTGAGCTGGGCAAGTATAAAAAATACAATTATTTGGAGTTGATGTAATGTCACTGCAAAGAAAAGCCCTATATAATAATAGCCTAATATGCGAAGTGTCCGGTTGACCAGTTGGCCTTTCAAACAAACAAAGTGTAATATGCTAATTATATGCTAAAGCCACTCAACTTCTTGCTATGACATGCACTGGCCACCAGGGGGCAGACGCTCCAACCAGACATGACCTGGAGCCCTCCTGTGTCCCTCCCTGGCTGACCAACCTCCCACACCCCTCCCCGGCCCCAATTGTGCACCAGTGGGGTACCTTGGCCTGGCCTGCACCCTCTCGCAATCCGGGACCCCTTGGGGGATGTTGGAAAGCTGGTTTCAGCTTGATCCTGCAGGCCAGGCCAAGCGACCCCACCAGTGCATGAATTCGTGCACCAAGCTTAATAAAACCTTTGTGAGGATATGTTTTAAAGTATTTTGGAAGTAAGTTGTCATTAGTCAAGATTGTAAACTCACTCTATTTGGAACCATAATTTAACTTACAAGTTTTTCAGATCTTTCACAATTCTTGAAGTTATTAGTTACTGGATGATTGATTAAATGCTCCCTGAAAACATTCTAATGGACTGCCAAGTAGAACACAAAGACCTACAAGGTTTATTTGATATTTAACATTATCAAATAATTATTGAATGGAGAACCAAATATATATATTTGGTGTGTCTCTCTCACATCTATGTTTCTCTCTCTCTCTTTTCCCTCCGCTCCCATCCATATATAGTTAATACTCACCCAAAGACATATTTTCCATTGAGAGAGAGTGGAAGGGAGGGAGGGAGAGAGAGAGAGAAACATAAATGTGAGAGAGACACATTGATTGTTGGCCTCCTGCATACAACCTGACTGGGGCCAGGGAGCAAACTTAAAATCCAGGTATGTGCACTTGACCTGGAATTGAACCCACAACCCTTAAATTCACAGTGTTCTAACCAGTTAGCAAAACAGCCAGGGCCCAAAATAATTTTTAATGGGTGTATTAGCATCCTACAAAACTATTTTTATTTTTACTTGATACATCAAAAAGAGATATAAAATTTGAAAGTAGAGGAAAAAACATAAATATTTAAAGGATTTTGGAGGACATTATTTCCTAAATGAGCACAGCTAGTTAATTAAAAGTTATGTTAGGAAGGGTGAAGTCTTAGATAATGTGTGATATTTAGAGAGTATATATATTTTATTTATATTAATAAAATCATAAAAGATGTGTGAAATATATTGCATCATATTCTCTTCTCATTTTTCTCACTTCTTTCAAGTGCCGTAATGAGTAAAATATTTAGGAGTTGCAGTCTACCTTCCAACCCATTTTCTCCTTTTATCTGATACTAGAGGCCAGGTACACGAACTCATGCATGGGTAGGGAGAGGGACTGCGGGAAGTTGGCTGGTCAGCCCCCCTGGTCAAACTCCTGGTTGAATTCCCGGTTGAGGGGACAATTTGAATATTAGCCTTTTATTATATAGAATACAATTTCTAAATATTATAGCGATGCCTCAGATAATCACTTACTTTAAGGATTAAAGGGAAGGAAATTATGTGTGACAATGAAGCACCTATATATTCATTTTTCATTCACATTCTAAACAAATTATTAGTACCATAGTCCTTTTCTTTTTTGGGATTATGTTATACACTTGCTTCAGGCAACTTTGAGTTATGACTTTAAGGTTCATAAAATTTTATAGTAATTTATTATTTGTTTCTGTCCTTTTTTTGCTAAAATTAATGCATTTGGCAAATGATATCTAATTTTATTTTTAATTTATAATGAGAAAAAACACAATATGTAATAAGATAAATATTTGCAATAAATACATTGTAAATGATATGATAAAATAACTTCTGTTTTATTGAATAATGACCATTGAATTAGAATGTATTTAATATTTTTCTATTGTTTTAGCCAAAGTTGTTTATATATATGCACATATATACTATCAGTTTAAATATATGCCAGATAAATACCAAATATATATATATACACACACACACACACACTGAGTGGCCAGATTATTATGACCACCCCATCAGTACTTCGTTGGGCCACCTTTTGCCTTCAATACTGTGGCAATTCTTCTTGGCATTGACTTCATGAGATGTTGAAAGGTGATGCGAGGAATCTGACACCATGCCTGATGAATAGCACTGTCCAGTTCTGTGAGATTTGATGGTTGTGGAACCAGCTGCCTGATGGCTCTTTTAATTTCGTCCCACAAATGCTCAATTGGATTGAGATGTGGTGATCATGGGTGCCACCTAAGCAAGGTAAAGTCTCCCTCATGTTCTTGAAACCATTCCTGCACAATATGAGCACTGTGGCATGGTGCATTGTCTTGTTGGAAGAAGTCATCTCCATTGCAATACGCAATCAACATGATAGGATGAACTTGATCAGCAACGCTACTTAGATATGTTGTGCTATTCAAACGTTTATAATAGCCTGGCCATCTAGCAACTTCAGCGCCAAATTATAGCTAATTTGCCTACAAACATCAGGTGGTCATAATAATCTGGCCACTCAGTGTGTGTGTGTATATATATATATATATATATATATATATATATATATATATATAATCTAACAATAGACAAACAGGGTAATTGACCGTACCTTCCCTACGCTTCCCATTGGCTATTCAGTGAGATATGCAAATAACCACCAACCATATGTAGGCAGGAAGCGGTGGAGCAAAGACTGAAGGCGGGCAGCCATCTTCACTGGCAGTTAATTTGCATATTGCCCTGATTAGCCAATGAGAAGAGTAGCGGTCGTACGCTAATTACCATGTTTCTCTTTTATTAGATAGGATAATTTCCAAGAAGAATAGTAAAATAACTTACACTAAATAGTGGCCATGATGTACAAAATTACTCTGGAAGAATTTCTGGTAGAATAAATTTAGGGAATCGTATCTGGGAAAGATTAGAATTTGGAAAATTTGATCTCTTAATTTTTTTTTCTTTGCTTAGACATATCTATTACCCTAGAATTTTATATTCCAAAATATATGTACATCTTTTTAAAGATAAATTTCTTAAAATAGTGGCATATCTGGTGAGTTAATGAAAGTATGGAGTTTTAAAAGAGAAGAAAAGAAGTCATGAGAAGGTGGAATTAAAGAAAAGTAGAGGAACTAGAAACAAAAAAGTGAGTCAGGATTGTGCTGAAATGGCTACATACTAATAGTTAATATATATTTGTGGGTTTTTTCCATTAATTTCTGTTTAGTAAGTATCATAATGTTTCTTATGAATAAGCATAAAGAGAATTAGAAAGGATAAATGAAATTCCAAAATTCATTAAGCTACAAAACAGCAGAGTTCAATTCAAACAGAGTTGATTTAGGGGCTCAAGCTTCTATTTGTTGTGAGAATGTAGCATGGAAAACTGGAGCTCTTGCTTGGGAAGAGTGTTAGAAGCAGACTGCTATAGCTGCAACTCTAGGTTCTCAAAGGAACTCAGCAGTGACTGGGCCGACTGACATATCTTCAACAATGTTCTAAATTACTCTGTCACTGTGCTACTGACTCCCTTTTTGTTTTTCATGCTTCCATTTCTTAGAACCTGAGATTCTAACCAAAATATATATGTATAGCAATAGTCTTAAATATAGCACCTCAAAAATGCAAATAGTTCTCTTTAATAAAGTACATATTCCTATAATAAGATCCACTATTCCCCATTTCCTTCTACTCTGAAGGTCACTCCTATGTGTAATTTAAAATCCTGGTTAAATAAAACAAACCTTCATTGGGTGCAGTTATCCTATATAATAAAAGGCTAATATACAAATTGTTGATTCTGGAGTTCAATTGGGAGTTTGACCAGGGCGCCCTCCCACCACCCCACACACACTGGACACAAGGCCAGGTGGCCAACCACTCATGGCCCCTCCCCTAGGCTGGCCTGGCCCAGTTGGACCTGATCAGGGTGGGCCCGCCAGACCCCACCCATGCATGATTTGTGCACTGGGCATCTAGTTTAAAATAATTCCATTAGCACATTTTAGTTTTATTTGATTTTTTTTAATTTTTAGTTTTATTCTTCTTAGTTTTGAAATGCTTTTTCTTGAGATATATATATTTTGCTTATTTTTATTTTCTATTGTCTCTTTATATTTATAAATACACCCTTATGGGGAACTGACCTACTTAATAGTTATAAGCATTGAAATATGGGGAAATGATCATTCCCATAATCATTCCTGAATTTCAGATCATTTTTCTCTCTTTGGTCTCTTGTTTCATTTCAAATATGTGAGTATAAACACACACCCCTCACCACCTATCTCATTGTGCATAAATGTGATGTAAATGTTTAAATAGGGATTCTACTTCTGGTTAGATATAAAAGGTCTCTCTATTCAACCCCTTAATCAGTCAATAACATAATCATATGTATTTCTAAAGGCAATTTCATTTATTGAATTACATATCATTTTTACCTGCTAAATCCACTTTTTTTAAAAAAAAATATATCTTTATTAATTTCAGAGAGGAAGGGCAAAGGAGAGAGAGTTAGAAACATAAATGATGAGAGAAAATCATTGATTGGCTGCCTACTGCACACCCCCTACTGGGGATTGAGCCTACAACCTAGACATGTGCCCTGAGTGGGAATCAAATCTTGACCTCCTGGTTCATAAGTCAATGCTCAACCACTGAGTCACACAGGCTGGGCAATCATATCTATTTTGAAAGTATAATCATAAACTCTACTCCTGCTTAAGAGGTGCATGCCTCAGATACTTTCCATTTTACATAATTGAATTAAGCAAGAAAATTGTAGTATGTCAACAAACTTACCACCTCCTACTATATAATGATCCCAAACAAATGTGTTAGCCATAGCATATTTATAGTGTAGTTTTTCTACAAGAATTTTAGCTTGTTGCATGTCTCATATTTAATTTATTTTATATCTACATTTTAACACAGTTGAAATTTTGTAAATATTGATTACAGAAAGAGAAAAAAAAAACTCTAAAAATGCAAGAAGGTATAAAAAATCAGGGTTTAATTTAAAGTTAAAAATTAAAACTAGATTTTCTTTTATGTTTCACAGATTATATCTAGTGGATTACCTAAATATTTGGTTCTTGTCCTCTCATTTCACCAGCATCCTCTCATGATCTACATAAAATACTTACATATTTTCTGGACAAAAGTTGACATAATTGGGATCCTTCTGACCTCTAAACTGAGGCAGCAGGGATTGAATTGCCCTATCCCACAGGCGGTTCCTCAAGCTCAGGCCTGAGGCATTGTTTCAGAGAAAAGCATGAATAGAGAGAGAACGCTGCAGCTATTGTATATAAAAATAGAAGACTTGTCAACTAAGTTGTCATCTTGGCATCTTCCATCAATGCTGATATCACTTCTAAAACGGAGAATTATATACATATACGGTGAAAAGATAAATTGCTCTAGAAGATAATTTCTATAAGCTCATGATAGGCTTCGGAATGTTATTTTTCACACATTTCTTGTTTAGTCACACAGTAAATGACCACTTAACTGTCCTGATTAAGTTTGTGCTGAAGCTATTTGTGTTGCTCCAAAGTATGCAAGCAAGACACAAGCAAGATTTGTGTTTAGTCCAAGGGGGGGGGGGGTGGGGAGGGAGGGTAGAGATAAAAGTTCAGAACATGTAAAAAAGATTATCTGTCCATAATTCTTAAATTTGGAGTGTAACAAGGATGGAAGATGACAAAGAACCAATTTAGGACAGCTGGAAAAAAAGAAGCCCTTAGAGTCCCTGTCTACTGTGATATCCCATGGTCTAAATTCTCTGATTCTGGTAAAGATTTATTAAAACATATTGTAGAGAAACCACCAGTTGCCATGGACTTTGTATCTCTCAAGTGGCTTTTTCTGTATATTGTTCAGCATATTGGGATAGGCAGTGAACACCAATTGAAATTATCTTAATAATAACCACTGTTTAATGTTACGAAAATAACCAGAATCTAAATCCAGCTGTCCCAACTGCACCTGATCCTGTTAAACTTTTTGAATCACAACTGTTGGATCAATAAACTCAGAAGAATGGAAAAACTCATGTTAGATTCTGCTTTCCATTATCACCACTGTGCAGATGTTACATTTCCACTGTATTTTTATAGCCATTACTTACTTTAAAATTCTACATATAAGAAGCCACTTTTGCCTTAGCCGGTTTTTTCTCAGTGTTTAGAATATCGACCCTTTGGACTGAAGGATCACGGGTTCGATTCTAGTCAAGGAAAGATACCTTGGTTGCAGGTTTGAGCCCACCCCGGTGAGGGCACTGCAGGAGAAAACCAATAAAAAATGTCTCTCACATAGATGTTCCTCTTTCTCTGTCTCTCCCCCTCCCTTCCAGTCTCTCTTAAATTCAATGGGAAAAACATGCTTGGGAAGAAGATTAACCACAACAAAAAAAGCCAATTTTTAATTAGCTCTATTTTAGGGTGAAATATTGATATAATATTTAAAATAATTGTGAAGCATAAATACTCTCTGTTTTGTGAAACTGCTGTTTGAAATGCTCTGCTTTTTTTAGATAGTCCCTTATTCTGTGAGTCAACTCTGTTATTTTTAGACAGTCTCTTTTCTGTAAATTAACTTTACTTTTTAGCTTACTTGAATAACGGGGAAGATAAACTTAGCTGTCTGACCTAGTAGGCTAGGGACTGATACTCCCATACTCTCATGCCAGGTGTTTTAGTTATTTGAATAGAACTGTGTCATACTCAAGGTTACAGGCTTCCTGCAAGATATCAACTAAGCATTCATGGGGCTCTTTGAAAACTTGCAAAGGGGGACCAGAACCCCCATATTTGGTAGACAAAGAGCTGGAAAGATATAAAAGGAGAGGGCTTCCTCCATGTTTTTGCTCAGAATTTGAGAGACATATTCCTATGAGCCTGTCAGCATAATAAAGACTCCTAATTAAGAGGCAATTAACAAAACCTTATATTTTATTCTTTTTTAATCAATGTAGCACATTATTCCGTAACAAATAATGGGAAGACATTTATTAAACCTCAAGTATTTACCTTTTTATTATTAGTCAAAACATGACATAGAAAGAATTTATATTGTTGAGGTTAAATTCCAAGAGCCTTTGTTCAATTTGTGCTGAAAAAAAATCTTAACAGCATGAGTACAAAAGAAGACAGGATTTTCAGGAACCAATTGAAAACATCATCACAGTTTTGTGTAGACTCTTCATAAAGTAAAATCACTTTAATATTATCTCTGAAATTATGAAAGGCACCCTATATGCTGAGGTCATTATGAGTGTATTTTATTACTGTATAGCATATGACCCATGCTTGGACAAAAGCATCCAGCATCTTAAGTGATCAACATTAAGAATGTTTATCTTAAAAGTTTCCACTCTCTTATAAGCTCTGACCTTGCACTTTGATACAATTTCTGGTTTTACGTTTCCCTATATGACATTTACAGATAAAATTGAATCATTAATCACCCTAAGCACTTTCTTTGCTACAAATTTACTTTGAATTTTCACAATATAGCTTTTTAAATGAAAATAAAGCTTCCCGGTTTTCTAAAATGTCTTTCTCTGCAATACAAGGGATTAGAGGTTGGTATTCTCAGCTGCAAACTCCTGACAGGCTTATTACAGCTTTGTTTTTGCATCAGTCACAGCCTGTTACAAGTAAGAGGTTGTAAATTCTAGCTACTCATTTTTTTTTTTCCATTTTACTGTTCATAGGATCTAGTGAAATATAGAACTCTTTTCAATTCTACTCTCTTATTTCAGTTAAAATAACCAAATTCAACCTCCCACCCCCTTCCCAGAATATAATTGAGATATAGGAAGTCATTCTAAGAAACACTGAGTATTTTTGTACAGGAATCAAATCAGTTTCTTGTTCTGCCCTCCCACCAAATAAAAGGCTTTATAATGTTGTTACTTGCATGGGAAATGCTCAGAGAGCACTACCAGGTATGAGGATGTCTTCTGCTTCCCTCTAGTTCTCTGACACCCGCTGTCCGTTTGTTGCACTGTTACCATGGCATCTTCCTTTATCATACTTTGTTGAAGGACACATTAACTGAAAGAAAAAAGATAAAAAAACATATAAGCATTTTTCTCAAAGAAGTTTATTATAATATGTGCACAAAAGGCAGCATATATGTAAAAGTAGAGCTTCCAAACATAAGTAAGAAATAAAGTGCCTGCATTTTTAGTATTCCAACTATTGAAAATGTTTTCTTTAACCTCTGACTAAATAAAATACACTCCAAAAAATATTTGAGAGATTTATATAATTTTTGAATAGACATGGCATTTTAACATGCATATGCCATGAAGCCAGTATGCATTTATAAAAAGTGCAAATATCAGATGACTTTGCTAAACACTTTCCTTATTTTTTAGTCGTACTATAAAATTTAAATTTTGCACTGTTATAAAGGATATGATTCCTACTTTTGTGTACCAGTTCAAAGTCTGTGTGCACGGCATTTCAAAAGGCCAGAACTCAAAATATCAGATTTTGGAGTAAGAAAAGGTTTATTAATCTAGAAGATGGCAACCAAGAAGATAAGAGACTTAGTCGTTTCTGAAGTCCATCTTAAGCAAGTACAGTATTCAGGCTTCTTTTATGTCAAGGAAAGGAAAAATGGAAAAGACTGTTTTTATAAAAACTTAATCTCTGACCCACTGAAGTGGCTCAGTGGGTTGAGTGTTGTGTTCCTGTGAACCAAAGGGTTGTGATTCGATTCCCAGTCAGGGCACATACTAGGTTATGGGTTTGATCCCTGGTTGGGGAGCCTACAGAAGGTATCCAATTGATGTTTCTCTCTCACATCAATGTTTCTCTTTCTCTCTCTTTCTCCTTTCCTCTCTCTAAGTATGTCCTTGGGTGAGGATAAAAGCAAACAAACAGCCTTGGATTATTTTCTCAGTGGTTAGAGCATCGAACTACACACCTAAGGTTGTGGGTTCAATTCCCAGTCCAAGGGCTGTACCTGGGTTGCAGGTTTGATCCCTGCCCTGGTCTGGGTGTGTGTCAGAGGCAACAAATCAATGTGTCTCTCTCACATTGATGTCTCTCTTTCTCTCCCTCTCCTTCCCTCCCTTCCACTATCTCTAAGAAAATCAATGGAAACATAAATAAATAAATAAATAAATAAATAAATAAATAAATAAATACAAAAAAAAAAAAATTCAAGCCCCAAGCAGAATTCCTCTAATGATAAACATGCCTAAAGGCAATGAAAACAACTCAGGTAGGAACAAGATAGAGTCAGAGAAATTGAGCATTTCACCCTGTTACACTTGAATATAAACAAGAAGAATTTCTGGGACAAAGGAGGATTGTGTATCATTTAGAAATCATAAATAGCCAATAAGCAGAAATTTACCCCAAAGTCTGATATCACCAAAGGAAACATTCAGTATTCTTCACTATATTCTCCTGAGTCTACAAAGACTTCTACAATTAACATTTAACAAAACTAAGTTATTCAGAAAACTGAAGTTTTCCAGGAAATATTTGGTCATCAACACATCACACTGACTAATACATTAGAAGAAGATAAATATAGCTCAGGAAAAGCAGCATGAACATTGATTGACTAAACCCACTGGGAGCAAGTCTTGAGATTATTCACAGTGGTAGGGGTTCATAATTATTAGTTAAGTATCTGAAGACTAAAAGGAATGTATCAATTGTCAGAGTTTTTGAGGAAAATAATCAAGTGACTTAATTAGATTTCAGTAATATGTATGATATTTGCATTAGTTGTTTAAAACTGTAATGTAGTAAAATTAGCTGTATATTTTTATGGAAAAATATTTAATACATATTCTGTTTAGATCTAAAAGGTATAATTCTTGGCATTTTTTGAAAATTAAGATCTAGAATTGTTACCAGTAGAATGGTTGTTACGAGGGACTAGGGGGAGTGGAATTGTTTGTGTATGGAGTTTCAAATTGAAAGATGAAAAAGTGCTGGAGTTCTGTTACATAACAATGTGAATATTTAACACTACTGAACTGTGCATATAATAATGGAAAATATGGTCAAGTTTATATTATGTGGGTGTTTTTGTGTTGTTGTTCTTTTATTTGTTTTAACACACACATACACACACACATACACACATCCTGTTAATTTTATTGTACAGTGCAATTTCCATATACAGTTTGAATTATTGCCTAAACCAATTTGACCATACCTATATTTTTGCTTTTATGTTTTTGAGGTACATATATTAATACCTTAGAGCAGTGGTTCTCAACCTGTGGGTCGTGACCCCTTTGGCTGTCAAACAACCCTTTCACAAGGGTCGCCTAAGACCATCCTGCATGTCAGAAATTTACATTAGATTCATAACAGTAGCAACATTACAGTTATGAAGTAGCAACGAAAATATATATATATATATATATATATATATATATATATATATATATATATTATTGATTTCAGAGAGGAAGGGAGAAGGAGAGATTAGATAGAAACATCAATGATGAGAGAATTATTGATTGGCTGCCTCCTGCACGCCCCCCACTGGGGATCGAGCCTGCAACACAGCATGTGCCTTTGGCCAGAATCGAACCTGGGACCCATCAGTCTGCAGGGTGAAGCTCTATCCACTGAGCCAAACCAGCTAGGGCTTTTTTTTTTTTTTTTATAATATGTATTTTATTGATTTTTTACAGAAAGGACAGGAGAGAGACAGAGAGGAATATAGATGAGAGAGAACATTGATCCAATGGATTATCACAAAATAAGATGGCCTACCCAGTAAATTTAATTCATACAGTCATAACACTAGAATGGAATGTGGAGAAAACTTTTTTTATGCTGACAATATATGCTAAAATTCATAATTGACCCCTAATACAGAAACTGATTTAAATTGATAATGTTATTATAATCTTTCTAATGTCTCAGACATCACCTGCTACAAAATATAATGTAAATAATAATTCAATACAGTAAGATTAAAATAATACACAGAGCTAATTTATTCAGAAAATAATATTTTGAAGTTTTATTATTATTGTAATTGCTTTATCATTCATTTTAACCTGCATAAATATTGACTTCATATTGTCTTTATAGACATAAATGCATAGAACCTATCCATTTCTGTGTTTAAACAGACTTATGAATAGTAGGATATGTAAATATATATTGGAGGCCCCATGCTCAAAATTCGTGCACTGGGACGGGGGGTATCCCTCAGCCCAGCCTTCACCCTCTCTAATCTGGGACTCCTCGGGGGATGTTCAACTGCTGGTTTAGGCCCAGTCCCTGTGGAATCAGGCCTAAACTGGCAGTCGGACATCCCTCTCACAATCCAAGACTGCTGGCTCCCACGACATGCTTGCTTGCCTGCCTGATTGCCCCTAACCACTCCCCTTCCAGCCTGATCAATGCCTAACTGCTCCCCTGCCAGCCCAATCACCCCTAACTGCCCTCCCCTGCTGGCCTGGTTGCCCCCACTGCCCTCCCCAGCCAGCCATCTTGTGACCACATGGGGGTGGCCTTCTTGTGCAAGGGCGTGACAGTCAATTTGCATATTACCTCTTTAGTATATAGGATATATTTTTATATATATGTATAAGCTTTCATAAAAATATTGAAATCTGTAATGGGTCCCTTTTATTCATAAAATTCTATTCTATACTTTCTTTTTTTCTTTTTGAGTATTGGAATAAAATATTAAATTTCATATTTGTCTTTTTCTCTTTAATACAGGAGAGTTTTTAAAAAGTCTATCAGAATGCATTACTATAGTATTTAGTTTCCTGTACAGAATTTTTCTCTATAGTTCTTCCTCATCATATTTACAACTTCTACAGTTTTGATTTATTTATATCTAGTTGTTAGTGAAGGGTGCAATACTCTATTTATAGGGAAGGTTGTATTTGTATTCCTCCTATTGAAAAATACTCTATCTTTCATTATATTAGCTTTCAATCTGAGTAGAAAAATTGTAAACTTATCTAAGCAGGTTTTTTTTTTTTAATTATATCTTCTGATAGTCATTAAGTATTGCATTTATGCATATCAACCTCAGCAAACAGAGAACAATCAGCATCATTAAGACTGCATCTATAATCTTTTGGTCTATTCAATTTATGATACATGGAAATATAGATATTTGAAAAGTGAAGAAAACTGACATTTTGCAAAGATCCATTTAAAAATAACTTGTTTGCCTAAGCAGTTGAATGTGGAAAAGTCTGTTATAGAACAGCAAATCAATCTCCCTTTTTCTCTGATAAAATTTGAAATAAAATATTATGAAATGTTTAATTTTATTATGTTTTCTTTATATATTAATAATTCAGTATAGTCAAATCATGTAATGTGGAAGTAATGGATTAAAAACATAATTGTTAGTCATTTTGATGTGTACGTGACAAGTGTCTCAGCTGTTGTGCTCTGCTGATTAAGATGGTAGTTTCGCTTTTACTGTTCACCTGTCATGGCAGCAATTTAATAGACGAACTCCTCCCACTTTCAACAACCAAAGCTTAACATCATTCCATAATTTTTTTTTTAGTCACTTTTATTGATCCAGATCAGATTCTTTTTCTATTTTTGTCCATGTTCTTGAAGCATTGCTAACCTTAACTTTTATAGGTTGTAAACAACAACTGCAAAAGATACCTGTAAAATTAATCTGTCAATCAATAAGTACTCACTAAATGATTGTTCTGTTTTTAGAACTGTGCTAAAAATATAATTAAAATACTTCTGCTATATCAATCATCATTAAAAAGAATATTATGTAAAAGACATAACTAAGCACTTTTTGTGAGCAATGAGCATGTCTCAAAAACATAACAGAGAAAGTCATTGCATTTTTTTTAGATCCCTGTGGGGGGGGAAATCTAATTTTTCCTTTAGCTAATAACTAAATTTAAGTTAATAATTGTGTCAGGACAATGTTGAAGTGATTAATTGTTTAACTGAATAAAGTAAAATCAGAATTTAAATGATAATTAAATGCAGGTAGATTCTGTTAATATACACTGTTAATAATTGATCATATAACATGGTAATATTTACAATTGTATCATAGTTATCTATTGCTCTGAAACAAATCAGCTAACCCTTTTTGGCTTAAAGAAATATTTATTTGCCCATGAATCTGCAATTTGGGCAGTTGCCATTTATACAACTCTTTTTTTCACATAGCATTTGCTGTAACAGCACAACTGGGTCTACAGAATGCACCTTTAAGGTGGTTTGCTCCCATAGGTAGAAAGCTACTGGCTCTTTCTCTTCATAGGAACTTCTCTGTGGGGTCACTTGCTCCTCCTCACAGCTGGATTTCAAGAGCAAGCTTCAAAAATGACAGAAGATAGAAAATGGAAATTTCTTATGGTCTAAATTTATGAACTGGCCTAGAGTCACCAATACTTTATTCAATTGGTCAAGCAGTTACCAAGTCCAGATTTAAGAGAAGTGAACATAGACCTCACTATCAATGAGATGGGAATAAAAAAAAAAAAAGGTGATGTCTCACCGAAACCGGTTTGGCTCAGTGGATAGAGCGTCGGCCTGCTGACTGAAAGGTCCCAGGTTCGATTCCGGTCAAGGGCATGTACCTGGGTTGCGGGCACATCCCCAGTGGGAGATGTGTAGGAGGCAGCTGATTGATGTTTCTCTCTCATCGATGTTTCTAACTCTCTATCTCTCTCCCTTCCTCTCTGTAAAAAATCAATAAAATATATTTAAAAAATAAAATTTGATGCCTCAAATTTCCAATTTGATTTTGTCATCAACAAACATCTCTTGACAAACATATTAAGTTCTAGTATAGTAGTGATGATCCTTTATCAACAACTATATTATGAAATATATTGCTGAGATATTCTCAAACCCAATAGGGATGTAGTTCCCATCAATTAGGTTGGTGACACTAGATTTTGTTTGCTTGGCAAGCTACTTTGCCAGTGAATTAATACTGACCTAAAATAAATTAAGTAGATTCTGTCTTCTAGAAATTTGGAATTGGGTCTGAGAGATAGTCAATCACCTTTGAAAATTGGTTGATTTCAGATATGTAAACTAAGATTTTGCAGAGACTATTTCAGGCTATGTGCACACAGAAAAAATGAAATTGACTTAAAGAGGAAGAAAGCAATGAATCAAATAGGATCAAAGAAAAAAAGAGTAAATGCGAAGCAGATTTTCCAGATACTTGATTGGTGACCATTCCCAGATTTTATTCCCTCAGTCATTAATACAGTAATTCATATTTACTTAATTTTTACCCAGGGCCAGGCTCTGGTTATACCTTCATAAACACAATAGCCCTACCTCTAGGAAATTTGCATGACAATGACACAAATAAGCAGCAAGATCTCTCTATATAAAAGCCTAAGCGACTGTTACGACTGAATGACCGGAATGACCAGTCAACCAGTTGCTAAAACGTGCGCTGACCATCAGTGGGTAGACACTCAATGCAGGAGCTTTCCCCTGGTGGTTAGTGTGCTCCCACAGCCAACCTTCCACGGCCGGCCAACCTCCCATAACCCCTCCTCCCAGCCAGCTGGCCCTCCCCCGATAGGCCTCGATCATTGGCCAAGCTGAGGGACCCCACTCGTGCACAAATTTGTACACTGGGCCTCTAGTAAATATATAAACTGTGGATTAAAAAGGGGCCCTGTTTCTTATGTTGACAAAACAAACATGACATTTTTATATAAGAGGAGCTTTTAGATTGAATGTAGGTTTTTTATATAGGGTTTTCAGAAATGGCCTTAATTTTTCGGTTAGTAACATATTCTACACAGATGTACTGTTCACTTAATAATCATAAATCTTCATTATAACTTCTTAATAAAATTGGCCATAACTTTATGTAATGCAGATCAGAAGTAATTACAATGATTCAATTCAAGCAAAGAACTGATAAGATTAAAATGAGGCTTTACTCCCAAAGATCCCCTACTATGTATGACAAAGGAATATAATTTTCCCTTCTCCCACCATTTTTTTTTTAAATTAAGAAGATTCTGTCAGAGCAAAAAATTAGTTTTTAAGAGCTAAGAGTGAGGGTATGTGGATCATAGGCCATCTATGTTTGCTAATCATCTTTACCCAAAGGAAAAGTGAGCTTTCTTATACCTTCTAGACTGCAAAGTATTTTCACAATTTGAAGAACATTGCCTTTTGTTAGGCCCCTACTATCCCACAGAAATTGAGAGAAACAATGCTGTCTACCTTGAAGATTACATTTCAAAGAAATGGCTCCTAGTTTCCAGAGAAAAAGCATCCCTGCTGTGTAAATCTGGCAAGAAGAATTTACACCTGAGAGAGATTTACACCTGAGAGAGAAGAGAAATAATTTGCAAGTACTAGTTTTCTAAAGTAAATGCTCAAATCAAAGGGAGGTCAGATATATATGTTTAGATCCAGTGAATTACGTTAAGAACAGAGGCTAGGCCAGAGGTCAGAGGCAGGAAGAAGTTTATCTAGCAGATGATTAAGCTCAGGGAATAATTAGGGCTTCATGGATACATGGATCTGGAGGAGACAGAGAAAGATGTACTATAATGGGTATTTATTATAGATATTATACATACATAATATATATCTCGATACTGAACAAATAGTTTAGTATAGCATTATCTATTTCAGTGGTTGGCAAACTGCGGCTTGCGAGCTACATGCGGTTCTTTGGCCCCTTGAGTGTGGCTCTTCCACAAAATACAGACTTCTGTGCATGGGCCACGAAGTTTCAATCGCATTGTACATGCACTTCCGCATCTGGTATTTTGTGGAAGAGCCACACTCAAGGGGCCAAGATCCAGATATGGCTCGTGAGCCGCAGTTTGCCGACGATTGATCTATTGTAATCCAGCATACATATATGAGCATCATTGAGTATATATGTAGATACATCCATATATATAAAGAGTCAGGGGCCGTCACAACCGAAACAACTGATTGGATGACTGAACAGGCTGAGTGGGGTGACAAGGCCAGCAGGGGGGTTAGTGAGGGACAACCAAATGACTGAACAGCAGGCTGCATGGGGTGACCAGGCCAGCAGGGGCGTTATTGAGGGACGACCAGGCCAGCAGAGGGGGACAGTGAGGGGTGACCAGGCTGGCAGTGGGGGCAGTTGGTGGCAACTAGGCTGGCACGGGGGGCAGTGAGGGGCGACCAGGTCAGCAGAGGGGGACAGTGAGAGGCGACCAGGCCAACAGACAGGGGCAGTGAGGGATGACCAGGCCGGCAGGGGGGGGCAGTTAGGAGTGATCAGGTCAGCAGGCAGAGGCAGTTAAGGGTGATCAGGCTGGTGGGGGCTGGGGGGCAGTTAGGGGCGATCAGGCAGGCAGGCAGGTGAGCACTTAGGAGTCAGTGGTCCCGGACTGTAGAGGGTGCAGGCTGGGCTGAGGGGATGCCCCCCACCCCCGTGCACTAATTTCATGCACTGGGCCTCTAATATATATATATATATATATATATATATATATATATATACCTATATATATATATATATGCCTAAGTGAACTAATGACCGGTTGACTGGTCACTATGATGCACTCTGACCACCAGGGGACAGATGCTCAAAGCAGGAGCTGCCCCCTGGTGGTCAGTGTGCTCTCACAGCGGAGTGGCACTCAGATTACCCACCCGTCCCTGTGGCCCACCAGTCTGGTGGAAGGCACTCACTTCCTCAGTGGTCTTGTAAGTCCAATCTCTGGAGAATGGGGCAGGCAGCAAAGGACCAGTCCCACTGGCATGATCCCAACAGTGCTACAGGCCTCCTGCAAATCGGCCTCGGGCACTGCCGCCATTTCCCCCCCCTTGATGCTCTGGAAGGAAGAAACAATATAAAAGCAGTCACCAGGTGGATCCCAACAACCTGTGCAAACGTCAGCAGAACAGATCTGGATCCTGGGCTGGTAAAGGAGTTCAGCACCCACTTGGAGGGCCAATTGTGCCCCAGCCCCCCAACCCCCCTCAGGACAGATGCCAGACACAGGGCTCATGGCTGGCAAGTGCCGCTGCTGCATCTTGAGCCTCTCCTAATTGGGACTGACTAGGGGTGAACCTGCTGCTGGCGCAGGGGAGCCAGGATGAACGGGTGCAGCAAGCAGGAGAAGCAGGAGGCATTGGATTGCCAGTTTCAGCCTGATCCCCGCAGGCCACCCCGAGGGACCCCACCCATGCACAAATTTGTGCACTGGGCCTCTAGTGTATAATAAGTTTAAAACAAGGTTTTAATGCAAAGATCCCCTAGTATGTATAACATTGGAATATAATTATATATTATTTATTTATTTTAATTTTAATTTATTTTTTAAAAATCTTTATTGTTGCAAATATTAAATATGTCCAGTTTCCCCCCCCTCCAGGCCATCTTACCTCCTGCCCCAGGCTTTCGACACCCTATTGTCTGTGTCCATGGGTTATGCATATATGCATACAAGTTCTTTGGCTGATCACTTCCTATCCATCCACCCTCCCCTGCCTTCCCTCCAAGAATCCACACTCTGTTCCATGCTTCCATGTGTCTGGATCTGCTTCATTCATCAGCTTATTTTGTTAGATTCCACATATGAGTGAGATCATGTGATACTTGTCTTATAATATTTATAATACTATACTGCAGTAAAAAGCCAAAAGCCAGTGAACTTAAGACTTGTCTGTAACCAATGTTTTAGTATTTCATGTTATTTTAAAATATTTATTTAACACATTTAATTAAAATTCATTAATTTAGAAAGGAATAGTTGAAATAAAGTGATTTGCTTAGGTGGCTAGCGGCTTCTTTTTTAAAATAAGATTTACCTTTCAGAGATTTGTATTTTTTAAAAATGCTCCAGACAAGAGTTCTTGGTATTTGCATTTTAAAGGTTCTGGGACTTTGGTTTCAGAAAGTCAATTAATTATCTATATGCCTCTTGAAATGAATAGAGGAAGTTGGGGAAGTTAAAAGGATTTGGTGGGCTATGAATTGTTTCTAGAATCACATTCCTGGTCCTGTAAAGTCTGAATTGAAAAACAAGGACAATATTATTTATTTATTTATTTTAGCACCTTAACAATGGACTGGCAAGTCGATTCACACATTTTTGTGTGTGGGGGGGAGGGGGATGTTTCTTTTTATTTGGGTACGGTTTTCTAGTTTACAGAAAGTACATAGTTTAGGGTCACTTCTGAGAACCATAAAGGCTTTTAGATGTATTTCCCTTGGGAATTGTAAAACAAGTCCTAGCTGAATGGTGCCATTAACCAGCCAAGCCAGGCCATGTTATAAAAGAAGATTACCTTTATCTTGACAGTCCCAGAATCAATTTTCTCCCAGTTGGTGAGTATGTACCCTAAACAGGGAACTCTCAAGGCACTGTGGCCTGGTTCCCTGAGGGGAAGCATGAGACTTGGCTGCAAAGTTTGTAAGGAGGACATTTTGAGAAAAGGGAAGTTCATGGAAGGCTGCCTGCCCTATTAATCAGAATTCTAATTTAGGGCAGTGCTGAAGGTGGTGCCCCTAATTATTCCTTGACCTTCCCAAACAAGTAAGTGAATGACCAGATCCCCAGGTATTTACTAGAATCCTCATGCTTAATATTTTGGTGTCCTTGCTTAAAAGACACTACAAACGCATGTGTCCTCCCTAGTGGTTGTATCTAAAAGATAAACTTTATCTCAAACTGCTGCTACAATAAAAGCCTAGACAAGCAATCGAGGCTGCCTGGTTCCTTTAGCCAGACAGTCCCTTAGCCCTTTTCCTTCATAGCAAAAGTTGTGTTGGAGTAATCCATTTGTAGCAAGCTGAGAATTAGAGGCAAGTCTCTGGGCTATTTGGGACCATTCTGAGTAGGGTGGGCCCTGTGTTAAGGAGTCTCTCAGACTCTCATGGAAGTTAGAATGAAAAAAAGATGGTTAGTCAGTCTCTAGATTAGTTTCCTCTTGGGAAGTTCCCTTTAAAAAATTATCATTTTCCTTTTGGTTCAGTATCTGGTTCATTTTGTTCTAAATACATATTATCCTCCTGGCAAAAGCATATGTGGGCATCATAGGTTTCAAGAAAATCTCTCTCTATTGATACCCTGAATGGCAAGCTGGGACTCTTCTCACAGGTTCTTTTCTCACAAAGTTTGAAGAATAAATTCACAGACTAAAAGATTTTAAGCAAAAGTGTGGGAGTTTATTGCAAGCGTATGCAAACTCCTCCTGGGGAAGGGTCCCCAAACTGGGAAAAACCTGCTCTCTCTATAAAATGGAAAAAAAAAAACAAAGCCTCAGTTCAGTGAGTGTCTTTGTCCTTAGGTTTATAAATGCTGGCAGCTCTTTGTCTGTTCATGCCACTGTCTAATCGGACCCTTCCTTAATGTATGTCCCCTGTGCTTGCCTAATTGGCCACCTTCCCCTTTTCCCTGTATGGTATTAGTTTCAAAGTTTCAAAGCTCACCCGGTGCCCCCCTCTTCTTCTTCCCCTTGTAACATTCTTGAAAACATTCTGGTGGCTTGGAGCTATCTCTGCCCGTCACATACGCATTCCTCTCTTATGGACCCCCCCCCCCTTTCCCTAACTGCCTCTCCTGTCTCTAAATTCCTTTCACTATCAGGTGAATTGGGGCTGATTTGGCCAATAAAATATACGTTGCCTTGTAACATTCCCTAGTTGAAAGGGACATGCTGTGATTTTAAAACAGTCATTGGTTGGGAAGGTACCCTACCATTTGCACAGAAGCTTTACTCTGAGGTAGGGAAACTTAGTTGGGTAGGGATTATGAAGGGATAAAGTAACCCAAGTATTTACAATGGCCTTCGTAACTTCCCCTTTCATGATAATTTCAATTTCTCATAAAGTATTAGTAAGGAGAAGGGGACATACCTTCTCATAGTCCTCAGAGCAGCCCTATGTTTACTTCTGTTTTAAAACTAAAATCCCATTTTAGTTTTCTACAATCTTTCTTATGGTGACCTGGATTTTTACAGTAAAAACAGCCTCCTACTAATATACAATTTCAGTCTCCTATTTAGTAATTCTGTTGCCTAACTCTCAGAAAATAGTAGGCGTATTAATTGGAATAGGTGACAATAGCTACTACATATTCCAACAGGTAATTTTTTTGTGAATTCATCAGAGTTCCAGATAAAGTCAGGTTCCTCTCTAGCTGAGACCAATGTTTTTTTTTTCCAAGGGGATTGTTAGAATTCCTATTCTCATTTTCCCTTAAGTCAGTGGAAGTGGAGGAGACAGAAGGAGAAGGAAGAAAGGAGGGGGAAGGGCAAGTCTGGACAAGGAAGTTCAGAAAACAAAGGAAGTAGTGGAAAAAATATAGAAGGGGGGAAAATGGGGTGTAGGCATTTACTAGCTTCAGAATAGTTCAGAGACAGTCTCTAAAATGTCTTAATTTATTTTTTAAAAAGAATTTATCTATGCTTCTCCTTAGAAGCTTCTAATTTCCAAATCAAGATATGCTTCACATTCATTTAGTTTAATTTCATAGCCAGCATTTTTCTAATTTTTCATGCAAAATATTATTTTATGTTTCCAAAGACAACTGCATTTTGGCTATTTTTAAGTTGATGTTTTCTAGTTAAATCTTCCTATTTCTGTAAAGGACTTGAAAGTAAAGGCTTCCTATCAAGACTATTAAATGAAGGCTGGGGTTTGAAAGTTTCCGGCACACTTTCCCATGTTAATTTTAGGGTTGTGGTTTTGTTGTTGTTATTGTTTTTTTTTCATATCTGCAGAGTCTGAGGAAATTTTCTAGGGATGTTATGTAGTAGGTCAAAGTGTGCCACATATGAGTTGAGCTCCATGAGGCTCTCATTCAATTCCTCGAGTCACATTCAACCCTCTTAGGTGTCTTAGTTTCTCTCCTGGTTGTATAAAACAACTGGAAGGGCTCGGGATGTTGGCAGACCAAGCCTTATGTGAGTCCCCTGGATGAGCCAGCGAGCTTCCTTACAGTTGAGTTAGAACTTTCCTATGGGGCTCCTGTCCATCATAAGGAATGACCTCTGACTCCTCTACAAAGGTTCTTAGTCACCTCAGAGTACCTGAGATTCAGGCTAGAGGGAGGATGTGCCTCTTTATCTTCAGAGCTGAATGAGTTCAGCTCTCACTTAGGTGAAGGCTTTTTTGCTCAGACTCTCAGAAAGCAACTGTAATTAAAAAAACTGAAATCAAAGCCAGTCACCCATTTTTTTCCCCTTCTGTCTCACCTTAGCGTGGGTTCTGTTAACCTTAGTTCCACCTTGAGGACTTAAAAATACAGCTCAAATAAAGTCATACCCTCTACCAAAATCAAGACAAGGTTCTGGGTCCAAGAGCCAACTCACGCAAGTTCACGCAGTGGGCAGGGAACTGGTGAGCTCAGTGGACCTTTTGCTCATCATAGCACCAGGTCTGGGTCCGTGGGGTGTTCCTGGGTAAGCTTCTTTGGGATTCTGCCAACTATGCCAAGTAATGTTAACATAAGAAGCATTCAAACTGTAAAGAATTTTTTGTGAGTTTATTTTGAGTCAAACTGTTGACAATTGCTGGGAAGCAAAATCTCAAAGGATTGAGCTAATGCTCCAGAGAATGGCAGTTTTGCATCTTGCTTTATGTATCACAATCTGAAGAGATGTAAATGGGTTACATGAAATCCATTGGTGGTAGAAAGGGAGGTGGGAGAAAGTAAAGTGGGGAAACCTCTGGGATTGGATAAAAAGTTAAATGATAGACACATATTCTTTTACTTAGGTGGGTGTAGGAAAGTTAACAGTTAACTCAATAACAATAAGAGTATCTGTGGTCTTCGCAGCGTGGTGCCTGTGCTTTGAGGGGTCCAGGAAAAAGGAAATTACTTTGATGTTTCAATGATAATATCATAGATGCAAAAAGACAATAGGCTCAGTTAAGGTAAAGATTGACCTTTGTCAGGGAAGATATCAGCCTAGGACATGATAACTCACCATAAACTGCTTTTTAACTTAAAAAGTTTTAATTTGAGCCCTAACTAGTTTGGCTCAGTGGATAGAGTGTCTGCCTGCAGACTGAAATGTCCCAGGTTTGAGTCTGGTCAAGGGCATGTGCCTTGGTTGTGGTCACATCCCCAATAGGGAGTGTGGAGGAGGCAGCTGATCGATGTTTCTCTCTCATTGATGTTTCTAACTCTCTATCCCTCTCCCTTCCTATCTGTAAAAAAAAAAAAAAAAAAAAAAAAAAAAAAAGTTTTAATTTGAAACCATCCTTTGTGGTAACTTTAGGTCTCTGAGTTTGCAAGGCTGCCACACAGGCCTTCCCTTAACTAATCAGGTTAGTAGGTTAGTATGTGGTCCCTTTTCATTCATAATGGTGATGGAAGAAGACTTTACTTGGGGTGATGAACACACTATACAATACACAGATGATGTATTATAGATTTGTACACCTAAAACATATAATTTTGTTAACCAATGTCACCCCAATAAATTCAATAAAAAATTTTCAGCTTCCCTACCTTGTCAGAGATTCAATGATGGCAGTGTTCAAACTGAATACTCTCCATGTGAGAAGAGAAACATGTTATAATTTAATAAAAGTTTTATGGTTTGGGAAAATAATTAGAAATAATATAGATTATTTCATGAAAATAAAAATAATAACTAGCAATTATTAAATATATTCTATATAGTAGTCACAATGCTAAGTGCTTAATATATGTGATTTTGTTTAATTCTTACCATTATCAATGATTTCCATATGAGAAACTTGATTCTCTGATATGGTTAAATGCTGAGGTTGACCGGAAGACCCTGAGCGACTGATGAATGATTACTCCGACACACATTTCTGTGAAAGACAGGGCTAAGGGACTGCATGGCTTGAGAAACCAAACAGCCCCGTTGGCCTGCCTCCTTAGGTTTTTATTATAGCAACAGCTTGAACTAAAGTTAACTATTAGATACTATCAGCAGGGTAAGCATCCTTGAGAAGACACATGCATCTGCAGTGTCCTTTAAGCAAGGACACCTAAAGACTAAATATAAAGGTTCCAGTAAAACACCTAGGGGCTTGGACTTTTTTGGAAAAGTCAAGGCAGGGTCTGCTGCCTTTGGCAAGGACCACCTAGAGGTCTCCGACCTTTTGGAGATTCCTCCTTATAGACTTTCCCCACAGTTAAATAACTGTCCCTGACTAATAAAGTAAGTGGCGTTATGGCAGAAATCAGGTCAGTGGGAAGCGACAAACTGAACGCACTCAGAGGTTCAGAAAAGGACTGTTTATTCACACCGGTGATGGCCCAGTAGAGTCCCCTCCAAAGGCTGAGCACCAAACACAGCAGGGTTTTGCCTTACATACATCCCCAGGTTCTTTGTCTCCCATGTATGGCACGCATACACATTCTAGACATTCTTTCTACTTTACATGCTAAGCTTCCAGGTATTTTGCGGGCTTTCCACACCTATTGCAGTTTGCGCTGAAGGCCTGTTGCCTAGAGTGCAGATGGAGGACTCTGTTCCTTATCTGAGCCTCGGGGAAAGTCCCTGGACTGCAGGCAGAGAGTGCCACATGTGCACACACGCAGACCTCCCTACTTCTCACTGTCTATCAGCCAAGATGCAAGCGAAATTACAGAAGCCAGGGGCATGGTTATAGTGGTGCAGACAAAAGGGGGGGGGGTCTATTTGCTTTTGACTTGCCTTCTCAGTGGTAAGGTGAAATTTACAAGAAGGCCTAATTTTAAAACATGTTTGTGTTGGGGACAATCCAAATATATATTTATTTCAGAAAGGGAGGGAGAGGGAGATAGAAACATCGATGATGAGAGAGAATTATTGATCAGCTGCCTCCTGCACGCCCCCCCACTGGGGATCTAGGCTGAAAGCCGACATGTGCCCTGAAAGGGAATCGAACCTCTTGGTTCATAGGTTGACACTCAATCACTGAGCCACACCAGTTGGGCATGTTTGGAACAATATTAATGAGTTGTATAGCCTCAAAACCACCAACAAAATTTAACACATATTTTGCAATGGTGATTGTTTATTTAATACAAGTTAAGACTGCTAGAGCTACCTATTAAAACAGTAGATCTACTATGGATAAAGAAGAGTAAAGTACTAATTTTTTACCTGAGTTCATGGCGTACCTGATTTTTCATCATTACTTTTTGATGCTGTATGCCTTTCAATACTGCTGTATATGTATTGACCAAAACTATTACCACCTATAAAATACTGTGTCCCTACTAGTCCTACATAACATTTTACCCCAGAACCTAATATCTTTAAATAATAACATTATTTTGCTCCAGGTTTCAAGAAAGGCTCAATGGGCAATTCTAGCTTTAGGTCTTTCATGTAGTTGCAGTCAGATATTGACGGGGTCTGCAGACCTCCAAAATGGCTCACTTCCTTGGTTTGGGGTTGATACTGACTGTCTACCATGAGCTCATTTGCAGCTGAGTGCCCAAATATGGTCTTTCCAGACTGACAACCTCAGGGCGGTCAGACTTCTCACATAATGGCAATATCACAAGAACATGTTCAGAAGTCACAGATTATAACTTCTGCTGCTTTGTATTGGCTACAAACAAGTTATTAAATTCAGTAAGAAGGGAGAAACTTCATCTCTTTATGAGTATTATGTCAAGGAATTTGCAAATATGTTTTACAACTTTCACCAGTATATTGGGGATATAGATATAACACAAAATGATTATCTCCAAATACAGTAGGAATAAAAATATTTATACCTAAGTATAGAATTTATTTTAAAACTTCTCAGTAAATTTTTCCTATATTTTATCTTACGTGCTTTTTCCTATTTGAATGCATTCTATGCTTATTTGCCAAATTTGAAAAATACTTGAATGAATAATGAAGTATTGGGTCTCTAACTCAAGGATAACTACTATGATATTTTGTTTCTTTCTAGTCTTATTAAGATCAAAAAGAAGTCTTTCTTAAGATTGAAATATATAATTCACTAAGTTTCTCATTTCCCATGCATGCTGCTCAGTTCTCCTTTTTGTCTTCAGTGTTCCCCAGGTTTCTAGAGTAGGCCAGGTCCCGTCAGCACCCCTGTAGGCTATATGGAAACCAGTCTGTAGGCATCCTCAGTCACCGTTCTATTATTCTAATACCAAACTTTTTAAATTATTTGGTGATGTATAATGTATTAATGTTTAATAGATAGTATTAATCCTTTGTCTTATTTATTTTTCATTACATTTTCTTGCTTATCTACATTTCTACATGAGTTGACCTGAGATAACAAAATACTCAACTCTGTATTCTCTCTCCATTTTCCACAGAATCTCAATGTTGCTAATTCACAACACAAAGGCTCCTCAGATTAGTATAGTTTTATCTTATCTGAGTTGGAAGGTATCTGTGGGAATCAGCCAAATAGGTCTCTTTATTTTTTTCTCAAAATATCTTTATTGAAGTGAAGGGACAGAACGGAACTTGAAAGAACTAAGCAGAAATGCACCCTCCTCCCTCTTCAAGGACGAGGCAGAGACATGCTCTTCTCCCTCTCCTCTATCTTGTCTTGCAAGGCTGGGCCCTCAGCCCAAGCTGCCCCCCCCCCCGAGAGTGACCACAAGAATGCTGGTATTGTCCTAACTCTCCCAACCACCCACCTGAGTGGACCAATGAAGCTCCAGAAATGTAGCTACGGTCCTAATAAGGCTATAGTGGAGGACGGCTCCAACCTTCAGAATGTGATGGTCACTTCCTGACCCTTATGCTGTAAAACCCTGACCAATCTCTGTAACTCACGCCACCCCTAAAGCCCACCCCAAGTAGCTAGCCCTATATAACCTTTGTTCTCCTGGGACACGCTCTCTCGCCTCACCGCTGCGCCGGATAGAGGCTGGGAGCCAATTCTGGAATTGATCAATAAAGACTCGTTGCTTTTGCATCGGAGGAGGCTCCCTGGTGGTGGATTATTGGGGACCCCGAACTCTGGGCATAACAGAAGCAAAATGTTTCCATTCATGGAAAATGTTTCTTTATCCAGATTTCTTAATATTATATTTAGGATAATGTTTCTTGAATTTTCTAGTGTGCGACATATTTTTTTTGTGTGTGTGTGTGTGTGTGTGTGTGTGTGTGTGGTTGCTTACTAGTAATGTGTTTTTGTTTCCTCTGTATGTGTGTGTGTAAAGTGTTTAGAAATTTTAAAATAAAGCTTGTTTTTAGTAAATGTGAAAATGACTAGACTTTGAAGCTTTGAAGCATGGAGCAGTTGAAATAAATGTAAAAAACATAGTCTCTTCTCTCAGAAGAATCATTCTATACTGGGTTCTGACAGCACAAGAAAACAAAATGTGAGTTGTGGGTAGCATAAAATATATGTGTTTTATATAAACGACTATCTTAAATAGAAATGTTGGTATTTTGGATTAAATCAGTTTTACCTCTGGCCCAATAACATTACTAACTTTAGAACACTCCCAAAATACAAAGCCAGGAAAGTTGAGAACAAAAAAAAGTAGCCTAGAAATCCTGGGGAAGTTGCAACTGCTGAAATTCCTACCTAAATATAGTGACATGACCGGAATTTAAGTGTAAGCTATAGTAAAAGGACATAAAAAAGAAAACATTTTTATAAAGAATAAAAGACAGAAAACCAAATGGGAAAGAATCACTCTTATGCATATAGAGTTATAAACATAAATATTTTTATTTTTTTCAAGTTTAAAATTTATTTTAACATTATAATAGTATGTCTAAAAGATGATTTAAGTTGTAAATTTTGTGATTTAATAACTATTGCCTTAAAAATAGACCCTAGAAATTAGCCTACCATACAATAATTATCTGTAAATTAAATAAATTAACTATAAATCAAATGGTCATCTCAAATAGGACTAATTATAAAAATGTTATTCTGATAAAGGGAAATTAATTTATATTATTTAGGGGAGACAAACAGGTAAAATAACTTTATTATGAGTATAATTTCAAATTTCAAGCCACAAATATCTTTTTTTTCTGTATACAGATATAAATTTTTTTTTAAAATCTTTATCTATTTTTTTTATTAGTTAGGGTATTACAAATGTGTCCTCATCCACCACATTAACCCCCAACCTCCCTCCCCCGCACACTCATGCTCCCATCCCCCTGATGTCCATGTCCATTGGTTTGGCTTATATACATGTATACAAGTCCTTTGGTTCATCTCTTCCCCTTACCCTCTCCCTCCCTTACTTTCCCTCTGGGGATTGATAGCCTGATCGCTGTTTCTCAGTCTTTGGATCTGTCCCTTTTCATCAGTCTATGTTGTTCTCTATAATCCACAAATGAGTGAGATCATGTGGTATTTATCTTTCTCTGACTGGCTTATTTCACTTAGTATAATGCTCTCCAGTTCCATCCATGCTGTTGCAAAAGGCAAGAGTTCCTTCTTTTTTACCACAGCATAATATTCCATTGTGTAGATATACCACAATTTTCTAATCCACTCATCTGCTGATGGGCACTTAGGCTGTTTCCAAATCTTAGCTACGGTGAATTGTGCTGCTATGAACATAGGGGTGCATATATCCTTTCTGATTGGCGTTTCTGGTTTCTTGGGATATATTCCTAGTAGTGGGATCACTGGGTCAAATGGGAGTTCCATTTCTCTTCTTCTGAGGAAGATCCATACTGTTCTCCACAGTGGCTGCACCAGTCTGTATTCCCACCAGCAGTGCAGAAGGGTTCCTTTTTCTCCACATCCTCTCCAACACTTGTTGTTTGTTGATTTGTTGATGATAGCCATTCGGACAGGTGTGAGATGATAACGCATTGTCGTTTTGATTTGCATCTCTCGTATAATTAGTGACTTTGAGCATGTTTTCATATGTCTTTCAGCCTTCTGTATGTCCTCTTTCGAAAAGTGTCTACCTAGGTCCATTGCCCATGTTTTTATTGGATTGTTTATCTTCCTTTTGTTAAGTTTCATGAGGTCCCTGTAAATGTTGGAGATTAAACCCTTATCAGTGGTATCATTGACAAATATATTCTCCCATGTAGTGGGTCTTCTTGTTGTTTTGTTGATGGTTTCCTTTGCTGTGCAAAAGCTTTTTATTTTGATGTGGTCCCATTTGTTTATTTTCTCTTTAGATTCCATTGCCCTAGGAG
The DNA here is from genome assembly GCF_964212035.1 of Myotis nattereri. Lineage (NCBI taxonomy): Eukaryota > Metazoa > Chordata > Mammalia > Chiroptera > Vespertilionidae > Myotis > Myotis nattereri. The sequence continues at coordinate 69,423,341 of NC_138076.1, read as the reverse complement.
CATTATCAGAGAAGAAATTCCTTCCGCATATGTTTGCAATTTCGCTGCCTGTGGATTCCTCTAGTATTTTTATGGTTTCCCGTCTTATGTTTAAGTCCTTTATCCATTTTGAGTTTATTTTTGTGTCACAAATATTTTCTTAATCATGCCTATAATTTAACTGAGTACAATCTAAATACAGTTAACATTGTCATAAACTCTTTTAATTTTCTCATATAGAATGTTCATGGGCAAATAATACAGAGAAGTGAACTATTATTGTATATGCTTACTAAGCATATGAAGTCAGCATATGCTTAGTAAAGTCATGAAGAATGTACTCCTATAGTCAGAATATATTGGTTTAAGATATAGCCTTTAATACTGTCTAACTGTATAACTTAGTTTCCTCATCTGTAAAATACGGTAAATGGGCACCTAACATACAGTTATTTTGAGTAGTATACTTTATAAATAAAATATTAATGCTATCTACAATTAATGTTAAAATTGGACAATCTCTTTGCAACCAGGATTTTAATTGCTCAGTTCATTATTTTAAATATATTTCATTGATTTTTTACAGAGAGGAAAGGAGAGGAACAGAGAGTCCGAAACATCGATGAGAGAGAAACATCAATCAGCTGCCTCCTGCACACCTCCCACTGGGGATGTGCCCGCAACCAAGGTACATGCCCCTGACAGGAATTGAACCTGGGACCCCCCAGTCCGCAGGCCGATGCTCTATCCAGTGAGCCAAACCAGCTAGGGCTCATTTTATTTTAGTGTACTTTCACTTAAATAAATTGGCACTTATATAAATTGAGTCCAGAATTCAGGATACCTGATCACAATTAAAAGCTCATCTATCCTGGAGAACACCAAAAACCAAAGTTAGTTTTCATTGTTAAATGCAAAGTCTGAAGATCATTTGATATACACTTTATTCAACTTGACAAATTAAAAGGTATTATGCTGAATTTTATTATAAAATGTGTATACTAATATATAAATACATATACAAGTGTTTTCAGAACAAATGTGATATTAGATAGAATTTTAGTTGCTAAACTTATTAGAGATAAAACTTTTATACATTGTACATGAACAAAGTGGAGTGGAAATATAGTGCTAACAATAAATAATTCAAACCTCAAACTTACGTATATATAAAAAAAATTAGGAGTTTCCTTTGGCTAGCTATATTCTTTTTCTTAGCCTAGCTATATTCTTTTTCTGATAGACATACAACAGAGATTTTATTGGTTCCTTATGTTGTTAGACTGAAAGTAACTATCTAGGTTAGCTAAATCAAAGCTCTTATCATAGAGCTATATTTAAACACAAACAAACCAACAACAATAAACTGCTTGGCAAAAGCAAAGAAATTAAGGGCCTCACATGTCTCTGGCCCTGGTATAAAAATGTTGAAATTGCATTCCTAAATGAATTCAAGATAAATAACTGAATGCTTCACCACATTTATTAGTTAATTTCTTGATTCTTCTTTTCAATATGAAAATTATTTAAACAGATTAAAACTTACATCATTAATTATATTCATATAGCAATAATAATATGTACAGTCAGTTATAATCATGCATATTATATGCTATACATGAGTTTCTACATTTCAGTCATTCTACAATGGAATTTTTTCACATTTTGAACCTTTAATTTTAAATCACACAATTGATATGATTAGAACATATTGGGTATATTTTAATTGACATATTTTTAATTGTAAGCTTCTTAACATGATGTAAAGTAATGATGCACTTTACAATTTATGTCATCTTTCATCTTTCAATTTCTGGCAGGTTTTCCTTTTATCTTATACTAGAGGCCCAGTGCATGGAATTCATGTACTCAGGAGGGGCTGTGTGTGTGTGCCTCAGCCAGGTCTGCTCCCTCTCGCAGTCTGGGAGCCCTTGGGGGATGTCCGACTGACCCAGAGGTGGGAGAGGCTCCCGCCACTGCCACTGCGTTTGCCAGCTGTGAGCTCAGCTTTTGTATGCACTCTCCCTGTGGGACACACTGACCACCATGGGGCAGACACTCAACACAGGAGCTTCCCCCTCGTGGTCAGTGCAAATCATAGTGACTGGTCATTCTGCCATTTGGTTGATTTGCATATTAGCCTTTTATTTTATAGGATAATAAAAGGCTATAAGATAATAAAAGGCTAATATGCAAATTGTCTCCTCTACTGGGAGTTCGACCAGGGTGCAGGGCCCATCAACCATTCATGGCCCCTCCCCCTGCCAGCCCTGCTCCTGATCACTCCTGCCAGCCAACCACCCATGGCCCCTCCCTCTGGCTGCTCCCATCCCCAATCTGCCCCCCCATCCCAATAGGGGGCAGGTCCAACCAATATTCTGTGTCCCCTTCCCCTGGCTGGCCTGGCCCAATCAGCCCCACTTGGGGTGGGCCAGCCTTATTCCACCCATGCATGAATTAGTGCATCAGGCCTCTAATTATATAATAAAATCTTATTTATATTTCAGATGTGTATTTACTTTATAGTGGCAGTAATGAATAAGAAGATAGGTGCTATGTGAGAGCAAAGCTTGGTGGACTCACTCTGCATGAGGGCAGAATCGAGGAGAGTGACAGGAGGTTGCCAGGATGTTGAAGTCAACCTTGGGATGCTTCGTAGAAAATGCAGGCAGGAACTCTGGCCATCAGTGACTCTATTTTTTTTTTCACTATTCTGCTGTGATCAATGACATTCTGGTCTCTTTTAAAATTATCCTGAAATGAAAGATCAAAGTGAGCAAGGATCTCAGTTAATCAGGTAAATAATAAAAAAGTAATAATTATACTGAGGAGATTATGATGATGATTATCTCTCTATAGATCCATCAGTCTATCTAATGTATGATTAGAGAAAATAAGCAGTTTATATGCTGCTTTGTTTATGAAGTTTTCTTGGTCTGTTTTGAAAAGAAACTTCCTTTCCCTATATAGAGAACACTGGGGAGGGGGCTTCCTATCATTTCCTTTCTTATCCTTGTCTCTACAAAGTGAACGGCATCAAAGTCTGATATTAGTTGGACCATGATTTATTAGAAGCGTAAAGGGCTCGCTTTATTAGACAATTGTCATTTAAAACAGTCCTCTCTATGCTTCTGTTTGCTTCATGGATTACTGGGAAGTGGGACCTTACTTCTCCACTTCAAAGTCACATGCTCTCTGTTCACTCTCTCACACAGAAATAAGCCCAGGCTGTTTCCCAGGTCATGAGCTAGGCCAGTGGTCGGCAAACTGTGGCTCGTGAGCCACATGCGGCTCTTCGGCCCCTTGAGTGTGGCTCTTCCACAAAATACCATGTGCGGGCGCGCACGTGCAGTGTAATTGAAATGTTGTGGCCCATGCACAGAAGTTGGTATTTTGTGGAAGAGCCACACTCAAGGGGCCAAAGAGCCGCATGTGGCTCACGAGCCACAGTTTGCCGACCACTGAAGGCAATCAAGGCTAAATGGGAACTAAGCATGAGAGACAGAGAATTTATCTCCTTCTCCACTACCAAGCCTGAGTGAGAGTCAAGCACATAGCCTTACCCAAAGGCTATGTGAACAGAACTGGAATTTGTTCTGAAGACCTAGTTACCTTGCTTTCTTTTCCTATAGGTAGAGCAGAGGATGCAGCTCTCAAACCCAAGGTTGCATGGTTTCATGAAAGAAGAGGTTAGCCTTTGTCCTAAATAATATTCTCCAATATATTTGGTTACTACCTTTCCCCTGTATATTCAGAAGTGAAAGAAGTAAGGAGTGATGAGAATACCACAAAGATATGAGCAGGTATCATTACAACCTAATTCATTCCTGCATCATATGTCCTTTAGATACTGTGTCTTATTTAATCCACTCAACATTTCTATATAAAACTGTGGCTACTCTCATTTATTGGATAAGATAATGGGGCCCCAACAGGGTTAAAAGTTCACTTTGATCTGACAGGTGGCAAATGGCACAGTCAGAGGTCAAACCACAGTCATTCTAATTCCAGAACTTAAGTTCTCACACTATATTGAACACACGCCAGTGCTCTGGGCTTAGTGACTCTAAGAAAGCAGCTGCTAAGTGAAGATCATAGACGTTTCCACTGTGATTCAAAAGACACAACTGCTGTTCCTGCTGTTGCTTCCTTGCTTGCATGTGGAGCCACGGATGTCAGCGCAGATCTGAGGACGTTTGCTTTTGATTGTGACCATCATCTCCATGGGTGGACTGTGGGTGCAGACAGTGAGATGGTAGATGACAAACATGTCTAGTGGCACAGGTGTGTTCCCAGATGGGGCGGGAAACATCACAGGCACGAAGAAGTCTGTCTAAAGGAGAAGGGTAGTAGACCGCTTCCTTCTATCACAGCCAGCAGGGCTCCTCCTGTCTTTACTTTGGGTTCTGGCAACCCAGAGTGGTTTCTTTGGATACAGGAACTCCCTGCTTAGAAAGATTGAATCATCAAGTGTGTCTGAATTTGTGTAGACCAACACAATAGGACAAATGCTTCCTGAAAAATAGGAAAGGCTCTAATTTTAAGAAAGTGGGCACAAATAGATTTTAAAACATGATATATGTTTCTCTAGTTTTAGTTATTTTATAGTTATCTTAAGTTCAATCTTAGAAAAAATGTAGTAGAAGTCAGTGTTATAGTAACACCTTTATTGGCTCTAAAAATGAATATTTGAAACATCTTGTTTACTCAATTATTTTATGATGTTGCTTACTATATATTAGAAATTATATTTATTATATTATATTCATTCCTCTTTCTAAAGATTGAATGCAAATATGGAACACAAGGAGTATTACAATTATTATTTTCAGGGTATCAAATTGTGAATAATATCTTTTCATTGTTTCTATAACTCACAGCACCTAGAACAATTGTCTTAACTATAAAATTTTCAGTATTTTTTGAAGTGAGGTTGCCTTCTCTGACTTTTGAATAAACTAAACAATGTAAAGAGTGTACTGAATATCATTTTTACCATTCTAACCTAAGTACCAACTCAGTAATTCTACAACTTTCAATTTTTTATTAATTAAATTTATTGGTGTGACTGATTAATAGGTTCATATAGTTTTTAAGTGTACATTACTATAATACATGATCTGTATATTGCATTGTGTACTCATCACCCATAGCCAAATCATTTTCTGTCACTATATATTGGGCCACCTTTCCTCCCCCTCCCCCTTCCCTCTGGTAATCACCTATTGTTGTCCGGCTGTGTTTCTGAGTTTCAATTTTACGTTATACCCCACATGAGTGAAATCATATGGTCCTTAGCTTTTTCTAATTGACTTATTACATTTAGCATAATACCGTTTAGGTTCATCCATGTAGTTGCAAATGGCAGTATTTCATCTTTTCTTATGGCTGACTAGTATTTAATAGTCACATTTTATTCAATCATCTATGGAAGGACACCTTGGTTGTCTCCATGTGTTGGCCACTGTGATTAATGCTGCAATGAACATAGGGGTGCATATATCATTACAAATAACTGTTTTTGAGATTTTGGGGTACATACCCATATGGTAACTCTATTTTGAGTTTTCTGAGAAACCACCATACTGATTTTACTAGTTCCATTCCCACCAGCAGTCAATGAGGGTTCCTTTTTCTCCACAACCTCTCCAACACTTGTTATCACTTGTCTTGTTGATAATAGCCACACTGACAGGTGTCAGGTGGTATCTCACTGTGGTTTTGACTTGCATTTCCCTAATAGCTAGTGAAGTTGAATATATTTTTATGTATCTGATGACTGTGTTTGTATGTCCTCTTAGGAGAGGTGTCTGTACAGATGCTCTGCCCATTTTTTCATTGGATTATTTGTTTGGTTGGTGTTGAGTTCTATGAATTCTCTACATATTTTTAATATTAACTCATTGTCTGAGCTGTATTTGCAATTAACATGTCCCATTTAGTTGGATACCTTTGTTGTTGTTGTTGTTGTTGTTGTTGTCAGTTTCTCTTGATGTGCAGAAGTCTTTTAGTTTGATATAGTCCCATTATTTTTGCCTTTAGTTCCCTTGCCTTTGAGGTCAAATTCATAAACTGTTCTCTACGACCAAGGTACATAAGTTTAGTACCTATGTTTTCTTTTATGTGCTTTATTGTTTTAGATCTTATATTTAGGTCTTTGATCCACTTTAAATTAATTTGGCACAAGGGTACAAACTGAAGTGTAGTTTAATTCCTTTGTATGTGACTTTCCAATTATCCCAGCACCATTTTCTCCATTATGTTTTTCTTAGATCCTTTGCCAAAAATTATTTTCCCACATACCTGTGGTTTTATTTCTGGGCTCTCAATCCTATTCCATTTGTCTGTGTGCCTACTTTTCCATCAATACCATGCAGTTTTGATTATCATGGATTTGTAGTATGATTCAAATCAGGTAGTGGGATAACTTGGCTTCATTCTTTTTTTCTCAGGATTGCTTTGGTTAGGTGGGGTCTTTTGTGGATCCATAAAAATCTGGTGATTTTTTTGTTCTATTTTTTTAAATGATATTGGGATTTTGATGGGGATAGATTAAATCTGTATAATGCTTTGGGTAATATGGCCATTTTAACTATGTTGAATCTTCCAATCATGAAGATGGAATACCTTTACAGTTCCTTGTGTGTTTTTCAGTCTCTTTTAATAAAGCCTTGTAATTTTCAGTGTATAGGTCCTTCACATAATTTGTTAAGTTTACTCCCAGTTATTTTGTGTGTTTATTTTGTTGTTGTTGAAATTGGAATTATTTTTTTCATGTCATTTTCTGAAGTTTCATTGTTATTATATAAGTTAGAAGTTGATTTTTATACATTGATTTTTATCCTGTGTCTTTACTCTACTTGTTTATTGTTTATAATAGTTTTTTGGTTGAGTCTTTAGAGTTTTCCTAAATACAGAATCATGTCATCTGCAAAAGTGATATTTTTGCTTCTACTTTCTCAATTTGTTTTTCTTCTTCTTTTAAAAAATGTATGCTTTTATTCATTTTTAAAAATATATTTGTATTGATTTCAGAGAAGAAGGGAGAGGAGAGAGAGATAGAAACATCAATAATGAGAGTGAATCATTGCTTGGTTGTCTCCTGCACTGGGCATCAAGCCCACAACTTGGGCATGTGTCCTGACCAGGAATTGAACCGTGACCTTGGTTCACAGGCGAATGCTCAACCACTGAGCCATGCTGGCTAGGCTAAATAATATTTTTAATCACAAAGCATATGACTGATAAACAAAAAAGTATAATTTATGTAGCCTGGAGAGTGAGTCAGTTGCTTATCAATTGGGGTATGAAGAAGGATTCTATAATTTAAGAGATAGTTAATCAATCAAAGGACTTGTATACATGCATATGAGCATAACCAATGGACACAGACAGAGGGTGGGGAGGTGAAGGCTTATGCTGGGGGTTGGGGGTGGCTGGGGAGAGGTCAATGGGGGAAAATGAGACATGTAATACATTACACAATAAAGAACTTTAATTAAAAAAATAAATAAATAATAAAGAGGTAAAAAAAGAGATGTCACATTTAAATACAATTATACTAACATTTTACAGATATAATTTGTGCCTGAATAACACTAATATTGTTGGAATAAGTGCTGACCTTTTACCTTTCCAGATGTCTAACAGTAAACAATGTGATGACATGTTATTTTACATTAAATAAATTTCAAGGCACCTCTTAAGGTGGGGATCATTACATGGGCCCATTGCTAGAGAAATTGAGGTTGGAAGGTTTTATTGCTTATACATAGGATGTAACTGAGACAGGGCCTAGTGCCAAACCTGAGAATTTTTTTTTTCTGAAAGTTCTCCTACTGCATAAGGGAAAAAGACTTTAAATGCAAAAATAGTCTCTTAATCATATTTTATCCTTCCCATTGAAATCAGTAAGTATTCAATTAACTGAACCTTACAATTAAATGTGAAAGCATTGGCTCACAGAAATACCCAAATATATATGCTGCATATAACTGAATAATCAATTTATGCATTAGTCCTAAATCGTAAAAGACAGATCATTTCTAAATCAAATGTTTCTGTTAAATTATTTTCACCAATTTCCTTATATCTAGAATTCATGTGGATTATTCATTTCCTTATATTATTCAATAATTTTTATATGTATACATTATGTTCATATTTGGAAATTAAATATTAAAATATGATTTAATATAGTATGGAATAGTATATAAACCTAAATTCTGTGGTTTTTCTATTACCTTATTTTAATACTATTTAATCTTGAGTAAAGTTTAATGAAATCACAAATTTTTATAAAATGTGATTTCTTTGAAACCATTCCAAAACAAAAAGCATTATGTATATATAGTATATGCACACATTTTTTAAATTTTTAAAATTTTTTTTTATTGATTAAGGTATTACAGATGTGTCTTTATCCCCCCATTGTCTCCTCATCCCCCGAGTCTTGCCCTCACCCTCAGCCCCTGTTGTCTGTGTCCATTGGTTAGGCTTATATGCATGCATACAAGTCCTTTGGTTGATCTCTCTCCCTTACCCCCACCCTCCTTTACCTTCCCTCTGAGGTTTGAACATCTGCACACATTTTTAATATCCTATCATCTGGGGCTTATTAAATGTAATTTTTAAATATATATATATATATATATATATATATATATATATATATAATTTTTATACACTTAACCTTTTTAAATGGAAATAATCTTTCAAGAATGGGAATAAAATTATATAAATAAGATATTTGTGTACATTTTCTTTTTGGTTTCCAAGTCTTATTCAAGAACTCATACAAAGCATTCTAGATAAATTAGTTTTAATCCTCCTCTTCATCATCCTGGTTAATCTGGAAGTAACATAATTTATAACTTTCTTTGCTCTTAGTTAAGGCATGCAACCAATAATGTAGATTATTCCTCTTCAAATATTTTTGATGATATATTTCAAGTATCTTTTGGTAAAAGGCACCTCAGAAGTTGCAGTAATCTTGCCCTGCTCCTTTCAATGGTCACAACCTCTCCATTGAGATTCCTAGTTTTTCCATTCACTTTGATCCTCTTATGAAGAAATTGCTGAAAATTGGTAGCATCCTTAATTCTATCTTTTACCAGGTGGGTGCATTCAAGTGTAAACTTCAGAACCTGCTTCTTTTTCTTTTTCCTTCCTTTGCTGCACATTTTTTCACAGGTGCCATGGTGGCAGTGGAGGCAGAAAACCCATTTTCAAATGTAGCAACCAATATATCTATTGCATACTTTAGTAAATAAAAAATGACCAAGAATTTTAAAGATTAGTATGCAACGTTAATATCAAATTATATTATTGTCTCTACTACAAATATCAGTAATATTTTAAAAATAATCAAATACTCATAATCATGTTATAATTCATGTGTGTGAGAAGTCAGCATATGTTTGAATTTCTACTTCCCTTAGGTAACATAAGATTAATGTAAAACATATAGTATTGCTCATGTTTTCTTCCTAATGACAACAGCTGCTTTTAAAGTATACTCTTGTCTGGAAGAAAACTTGAGTTTGGGGCTCTTAAATATAAATTGGAACTATGATGAAAGAGAAAATTAAATTTAAATTATTTATGAGAAAACCTGCATAGATAGCCCTGATAAACAAAACCATGCTCTGAAAATGTTACAAGTTAGCTCCTTAAATTTCCACTCAAAGCTCTTTGCAGATGTTTCTCTGAAACTCTTTTCTCTATGGTAAATTTTATTTCCTTCATTATTGGACAATTTTGTACATCTTTTTCATAAAACTTATAAAGAAGTTAGGAATTGAAAGTGTTTATTCAAAGACAATGTATTCTGTGGAGTCTCCAAAGTTCATAAACAGAAATTTTTTTATTATTATGGATTTACTTAAATTGCAGCAATGATTTTTTAATGAGATAAACTGTAAAGGAGAAATCATAATTGCAGTTCTACGGAGAGAAGAAATTATAAAAAATATGTATTGCAATTCTTGCTATAAATCCATTCCTTCTCATCACTCTCATTTGTGAATATATTTATTAGCATATGAATGTTGATATCACTTTTAAATTTAATATGCAGGCTTATGGGAAACAATAGCTTCCACTATGATGAAATCATGATGACAATTAATTTAAAAATACATTCTTGTACAAGATAATTTATATGAAATGATAAAAAAATAATAAAGTATAATGTAAATTTCTTGTTGTCACCTGTGATCTAACATTTTAAAACTGGAAATTTAAACTTCATTTAATTCAAACTTGTCACATTTGGATGAAGATACAAATGCAGCTTGGAATCATTAAGTGACATGCTTATGTTACTACAGGTACTTATTATTGTGTATATATCACTTAGAGTGGCATTCAGTGAAGACATAGATTTAATGGGTTCATAAGAATAAGAACTTATTTAAGTCCCAATATCTCAAAGTCATTGAAGACATTAAATGGTTTTATAGTATTCTACTCTTTCTCTCTAGTGCCTGTTGACAATTTAATAGAACTTATAAAGAACACATTCAGTTGGTCAATGGCCCATGATTTATTGCTAATGATCTAGCAGTGAGTGAAATATATGTTGGTCATTAAGAATGTGGGTTCTGGGATCAGATTGCTTGTCTTCAAATCTAAGTTCTTCTACTTTCTAGCATGAGATAGTATATGTGTGGTTAAAATCATGGATGCCAGGGCCAGACTGCTTGGATTTGAATACCAGCTTCACATATTTTTAGCTGTTCAACTAAAGTTGAGCAATTTACAAAATTTCATGTATTTTAGTTTTCTCCTTTGACAAAAAGAAAAATAGAGTAGTGCCCACTTTTGTATGGTTTGTTTTCAGATAAAATGCTCTACTGTATCTGAAACCCTTAAAATAGCAACTGGCTCCTTCTCTCCCCCTTCGACATCTATAGATGAGTGGCAATAATATTTATAAGATTTGCTCGGCACCTAGTACAGTGTCTGACAAACATTAAACATTAAGCACTCATTTGGCCGAAACCAGTTTGGCTCAGTGGATAGAGCATCGTCCTGCCGACTGAAAGGTCCCAGGTTCGATTCCGGTCAAGGGCATGTACCTGGGTTGCGGGCACATCCCCAGTAGGAGATGTGCAGGAGGCGGCTGATCGATGTTTCTCTCTCATGGATGTTTCTAACTCTCTCTGTCTCTCTCCCTTCCTCTCTGTAAAAAATCAATAAAAAATATATTTAAAAAAAAAAACATTAAGCACTCACTAAATATTAGCTGTTATTATTTCATTTAGGTAAAAAGAAATAAGTGCCTGTCATGCATCAGTAAGTTTGTGGATCCTTGGGATACATTAGCAAGTCCAATATTTCTGCTTGTCTGCGACCATCTACTAGGCAAGATAGAAAATACACAAAAAAGTATCATTTAAAAGCAAATAATAAGTTAGAATGTAATAAGGGCTATAAAGGAAAAATAGGTAGTACAGAGCAAGGGGGTGAGAGGGTCAGGGATGGTAGAATTTCAATTTTACATACATTGAGCAAAGAAGGACTAGTGACATAGTAGCTGTTTGTGCAAAGACTCAAATGTAAGTCACAGATATTTTTGAGGAAAAACACTTGTGACAGAGGGAAGAATTTATGGAAAGGCTTGTGGCAGAAAGGACCTGTGACATTCAGGGACTGGAAAGAAGGCCAGCATGGCTGAAGTGGAGTGAGGAGGATAGGAACTATGAGAAGCTGCAATAAAAGCAGTAACTGAGGGAAATCATATAGATCCTTATACATTTTGCCTTTGTGAGGTGGAAACCACTACATAGCTTCAAACTTAGAAGTAATATGTTCTGGATTGCATTTTAAATTGACCCTTCTGATTGCTATATCAAAAAGAGATTCTTGGGAGTCAAGGGAGATCTGTTAGGAAGTTATTACAGTAAGGAAGTGTAGAGATGTTGTTTCTCCAACCATTGAGGTGTTGGAATAGGAGAGTTGGGAAATATAATATCCTGTATTTATTTTGAAAGTAGAGACCACAGAATTCTCTAACAAATTTGATGTAGGAAATAAGGGATGTCAAGAATCATTCTGTGACTTTTAGGTCTAGTTGTGATTGTAAACCAAAGGCTAATTTGGTGCAGTTGCCATTGATTGAGAAGGGAAAGGTTGTGAGAAGAGCAGGTTTATGGGGGGAAGGGAAGGAGAGAGCAGAAATTCAATTTTAGACTTGCAAAGATTGAAACATCTATGAGATATCCAAGTAGAGATGTCAAGCAAGCACTTTAATATACTTTTGAGTCTGGGGTTCATAAGAGAGTCCATTAATTGAGCTGGAAATTTTAGCAGATAATAAGACCAGGAGAGTAACAAAGATTGGGAAATATTATCGCTATTGAAAGGAGGGAGTTCAAAGTCACAGCCCTGGGACACATTGAATTGAAGAGATTAGAGGAAACAAAGGAACATCAAGAAAGATCAAGAATGAGTGGTCAGTAAAGTAGGAGGGAAACTGAGTTTTTGGTGTCATGAAATCAAAAAGAAGAATATGCTTGAAGGGGGCTAAAAGAATCAACTGTGTCACATCCTGCTGATAAAAGCTGAGCACTGATTAATTTGATTACTGAAAATTAAAAATGTTTAGCAATCATGGTGGATATCAGGTAACTATAACAAAAACATTAAGTGGAGTGGGCCTTTTAAAAATTTATTGGAGTGACATCGGTTCATAAAATTATATACTAAGTTTCAGCTTTGGCTGGTGTGGCTCAGTTGGTTCAGCATCTTCCTGTGTACCAAGAAGTTGTCAGTTAGATTCCCAATAGGGGGCATACAGGAGGTAGCCAGTCAATGTTGTGCTCTCTCATTGATGTTTCTCTCTCTCCCTCTCTAATTGGTAGAATAAACATCATTAAAATGTCTATAGTACCCCAAACAATCTATAGATTCAATGCAATCCCTATTAAAATACCAAGAGCATATTAATCAGATCCAGACAAAATACTTCAAAAATTTATATGAAACTAAAAAGACCCCCAAATAGCTACAACAATCTTTGGAAAGAAAAACAAAGTTAGAGGGATCACCATATCAGATATCAAGTTATATTAAAAACCCATTATAATCAAAACAGCCTGGTATTGGCATAAGAATAGACATATAGACAATGAAACAGAATAGAGACCCAAGCAATTACACTCAATTAATATTTGACAAAGGAGGCAAGAGCATAAAGGAGTCAAGAGAGTCTCTTCAATAAATGGTGTTGGGAAAATTGGACAGCTACATGCATCAAAAAAAAAAAAGGAACTAGACCACCAACTTACACTATATACAAGAATAAACTCCAAATGGATAAAGTACTTAAGTATAAGGTGTGAAGCCATAAAAATCCTAGAAGAAACCATATACAACAAAATCACAGACACCTTTCGTAGCAGTATGTTTGCCAATGCATTTCCTAGGGCAAAGGTAACAAAGGAGAAAATAAACAAGTGGGACTGCATTAAAAAAACAAACAAACAAACAACAACAACAAAAAAACCTTCTACACAGCAAAAAGAAACTGTCAACAAAATGAAAAAGGAACCCACTGTATGGGAGAACATATTTTCCAATCATATATCTAATAAAAAATTAATATCCAAAACATGTTGGGAACTCATACTACTTAACAAAAGGAAGAAAAGCAATCCAATTAAAAAAATGGGCAAGAGACCTAAATAGACACTTCTGCAAAGTGGATATACTGATGGCCATGAGACATATGAAAAAAATGCTCAAAGTCACTAATCATCCCAGATATGCAAATTAAAACTATAATGAGATATCACCTCACACCTGGTAGAATGACTATCATCAACAAACCAACAAATGACAAGTGCTGGTGCGAATGTGGAGAAAAGGAAACCTTAGTACACTGCTGGTCAGAATGCAGACTGCTGTAGCCACTATGGAAAACATATGGATTTTTCTCAAAAACATAAATATGGAACTTCCATTTGACCCAGTGATCCCACTTCTAGGAATATATCCCAAGAAACTCGAAACATCAATCAGAAAGAATGTATATATCACTATGTTCATAGTAGCACAATTTACAATAGCTAACAACTGGAAACAGCCCAGGTGTCCATCAGTAGACAAGTGGATAAAAAAGCTGTGGTACATTTACACTATAGAAAACTACGCAGCAGTAAAAAAGAAGGATCTCTTACTCTTTGAGACAGCGTGGATGGGCCTGGAGAGTATTATGCTAAACAAAATAAATCTGTCAGAGAAAGACAAGTATCACATGATCTCACTCATATGTGGACTCTAAAAAAACAAAATAAACGATGAACAAAATAGATCCAGAGACATAGAAGCATGGAACAGACTGTCAAATCTCAGAGGGAAGGCTGGGATGGGCAGATGGATGGGAAGAGATTAATCAAAGAACTGATACAAATATTTTTTAAAATTATATGCTTCAAATGTATAATTCTATAATACATCATCTGCATAATGTATTGTATGCTTAGCACTCAAAGTCAAATTACCTTCCATCACCATATCTTTGACCCCTTTTCACCCTTTATGACCTTCTCCCCACCCCATTCCCCATTCCCTTTGGTAACCACTATACTATTGTTTGTGTCTATGAGTTTTTATTTGTCTTGTTTGTTTATTTGTTGCTTTCAGTTTTTATCCCACACATGAGTGAAATCATATGGTTTTTTATTCTTTCTGACTTATTTCACTTATAAGATCCACTTAAGATCCATCTATGTTGTTGCAAATGGCAGTATTTCTTCTTTTCTTATGGCTGAGTAATATTCCATTGTGTGTGTGTGTATATATATATATATCTCCCACATTCAAAGGCTGTTAAATCGTGTTGTTTACCCGTATCTTCAGAAAAAAAAATCACTTCTACTGTCATGGTAAACAACCTGCTTCCCTATTTATAATGGTCTGGCCCTCTAGCAACTTCAGCATGAAATTATAGCTAATTTGCCTACAAACGTCAGGTGGTCATAATAATCTGGCCACTCATGTTCAAATATATCCCACGTTCAAAGGCTGTTAAATAGCGTTGTTTACCCATATCTTCAGAAAAAATGTCACTTCTACTGTTGTGGTAAACGACCTGCTTTTCCATTTATAAAGGTCTGGCCCTCTAGCAACTTCAGCATGAAATTATAGCTAATTTGCCTACAAACGTCAGGTGGTCATAATAATCTGGCCACTTAGTGTATGTACCACATCTTCTTTATCCAATAATCTACCAAGGGGCACTTCAGTTGTTTTCATGTCTTGGCCACCATGAATAAGTGGAGTATTCTTAACAAGAATAAAAAAGAGAATAAAGACAAATCTTGAGGTGGTTGGCTATAAAGAGAGTAAAAAAGTATTAGCTGATGGAGTAAGAAGTGCAAAAGATGAACTGTCAAGATGGGAAAAATAATGGGACATTGTTATTCTGAAAGGAATGATAGGGTAGAGTGTATAGATGACTTGGTGTCGAAGACAAAAAAAATTACTGACATATCATTAAATAGATGAGAGGAAATAAAGTCTCATTTATAAATGGAAACTGTCTTTACATAAAAGAAGTTGGGAAGTTAGAGCTTACGACTGAAGATGCCAGCAGGTGGATGAATGCAGTGCGGGTGATTTCTAGATGATTTCTTTAAATTACCTTAATTTTCTCAGTTACCTAGGCAGTAATGTCACCATCTGAGCAGGCAGATCAGCTAGGTTGTCACTGGAGGTTTCAGGAAAAAGAAAACATAAACTAGTCATTGGAAGGGAACACAAATGAATAAGGGGTGATTCAGCAAAGCCGTGTTTATTCCTTGGTCATATTCAACTAAAGGAGCGCAATCCAAAGGAGAGAGTGATGGCTATGATGTTACAACAGAGTAGGCGACAGGCAAAGGAAGTCAAGGTTTATAGGCAGGGGTGGTTACAGGGGTGGCTTGGAAAAGAAATATGAAGTGAGCAAGAGGGGAATCTGGACTCAAACGTTTTAGAGGATGAAAATATGGTAGTGTCGGTGGTCCAGGGGGAGTGTTGGATTCAGAGCCCTAAAGATTGGAGAAAAATGACAAAATGTAATTGGATATATAATGGAACATATGGTATTGACATTATGGGGTGTGTGTAAAATTGTTGGTCATATCAAGATCTTGGCAACTACCATGGGAGTGAGAGGCTGAAGTACAGTGGGAAACAAGATCATGGGAGAAATATGTTCCAGGTACTGAAAAAAACAGGGAATTGGAAGAAGAATTTATATTTACTTTGAAAACACTGGGATTTTTAAAAAGTAGTATTGGAGACAGCAAGGAACTAAAATTTTCCCAGCAGTATTACGCTACTTTTCAAAGACTTTCTGTGAATCTTGAATCTGGAGGAAGCAACCATAATTTGTGCTTTAAAGTTATATTCACAAACAATAGTTAGTGGAAATGCTGGAGTAATTTTGACTAAAGACAAAAATCTACTCAAGTCTGTGCTTGCTGAAAAATAAGTACAAGAAACATATTCATTTAAAGTTGAGTTTATGATTATTGACAATATTCTTTTCTTAAAGTAATAACATTTCCTAAGAGAAGCATTAACACATTCTATTGAAATGGACAATTAATGCATAAAAGTAACTCAAATAAAGCTAGATAACTTTAGGTAAAATTCATTGCAAACAACACTAAAAAATGCACCAAACAGTAAAGTTGCATATGAATGTACAGTAAAGTTGTATACAGCACATTTTGTATATAATTTGTAAGAGATTTATGTTGCTTTGAGTATAGAATTCACAGAATTCTTGGATTTTTCAGCATCAGATAATCATGATACTCTGAAGGATAAATTTTAAAAATAGTTCAATGAGCACTTCGGAGATAAAACCAATTGTGGCTAGTGAAGCAAGAGACATGACAGCAGTGTTTGGAATATGTGGTATTTGTTTTCTCTTGGTAAGTCTTATAAACTCTAATATTTGACCAAAAGCAGTTTAAAAACCAGTGTCCTTAATGGAAAATTTATAAAATGTAACATATACATTCCGTTTTATTGTTTTATTAGCATGATAAACAACAGAAAATTTCAGTACCACAATTAACTTATTACAAATGCATGAGTTTTAATGAAATATCACCCCTGTCTCATATCATCACCTACATCTCTTTCTCTTTCTCCCTGTTTCAGGCATACTCATTTCTTGAATGCATCATGACCTTCCAAATATTTTTTCACATGTCACCTATTGAGTTAGATAACTGACTATAATTATTTGATATTACAAAATATCTTATTTTCTCCTATTTATTTTTGTCTCCTCCACCAGAAGGTAGAGGTATAGTAATATTAATTTGGGGTTGTCATGAATTTTATATATATGTCTAAATTTAGGTATTTCCAGATTAAATATTAGGCTTTACATTAAAACTAATTTCTTGTGAAAGAACTCTAGAAGTATACAACAATGTTCTCTGCAAAGGTACAGAAGAATGGGCAATTCTTTGTCTTGCTTCAATGTTTCACCGTAAGAGATGCATTTCTAGTGTTAGCCTACCAGGGAGGATTACATGGGATCAGAGACAGAAATCAATTTTTTCTGTGTGTGTATGTTACCAAATACTGATGATTCCAAAAGAATAGGAGAGACCACAGCAAAGCACTGAATGAGAACAACAACAGGTCAAGAGGGATATGCTACAGATTTCCACATCCAGAGAATCCATAAGCATGACTTGAGTTCAGAGAATAAAGTCTGTAATAAAACATTGGGTAATAGGAAAAACAATTAGCATGTGCAAACAGTGAGCTGAGAAATTGTCTGTAACATTTTCAAATCCTCTTCTGTGGTCTACTGATGCGTTTAAAAATGCTAAGTATTCATAAGAATATCCTATATAATAAAAGCCTAATATGCTAAGTGTCCAGTTGTCTAGTCAGTTGTTCAACCAATCAAAGTGTAATATGCTAATGACATGCTAAGGCCGCTCAACTGCTTGCTATGACATGCGCTGACCATCAGGGGGCAGACTGTCGACTGGTTGTCCAGTCACTATGACATGCACTGACCACCAGGAGGCACATCCTCCAACCAGTAGGTGAGCTTGCTGCTGGGGTCCGGCTGATCAGGACTGAACAAGATGGGCTGGACATGCCCTGGAGCCCTCCAGTGGTCCCTCCCCAGCCCCTAGAGGCTCCAGCCACCGCTGCTGTGCTCGCCAGCTGTGAGCCCAGCTTCTGGGAGTGCACTGACCACCAGGGGACAGCTCCTGTATTGAACATCGGCCCCCTGGTGATCATGCGCATCATAGCAACCAGTCATTACACCGTTTGGTCGATTTGTATATTACCCTTTTATTATATAGGATATATTCAGTCAAAACATTTAGAAAAGATTGTATTAAAGAATGATAAGGATATTTCTTTACTCATGTCAGATGACAATGTGTTTTGTAAAGCTAGCTGCTGAAAGGGGTTGGCATCTAGGATGGGGGAAGAATTAAAGAAAACTGTAGTATTTACAAAACTTATTTTTGCTACTGAACATTTTTTATTTTTATTTTAAGAAAAGTTACTTAAATAATGATATATTGAACATTCACACAGAAAATGTATTTACTGTTATTTTAAATATATTTTGTGGGGCTATTGCTTTTATATACCTGAGTCTTTGATTCCTGGATTTCTTAGCACTTTGATATTTCTGGGTCTCTGAGTTCAATGTCTGCTAATGCCCCTGGTTGCTAATCTTATTCTCTGATAAGAAACTCACTTCAATAATTAATATGTCCTAGTCAATGAAGTAAATAAAAACTCGCAAACATGTACATACACACAACACACACACACACACACACACACACACACACAATAAAAAATGGAACTTCTCTCATCTAGTCTACTGTAGGTGAGCCACCAGCTCACACAATCTCCATTTCTTTCTTTAAACCTTGCTTTCCTCTGTTTAACACTTTCAACACTGATTTCATGGTCTTATTGCAAGAACGCCAGCATGTTCCAACTTAAATGGATCTATTTTCTGTGAATACGGTTTGTTTGTAGACCTGGAATTAATATATTCTACTATTTACCACCATGAAACATAATTAATTAACAAGCATGTGAGACAACTTACAATAAAGCAATGTTATGATTTCTAACAGTATTTTCTAATGATTCATATAAGTCATTGGCATAAAGTAGTTAAAACCCCTTTTCCCATTACAGAAAACAGTGCAGATTTATATAAAAATCTTAGCAAAGAATTGTGTTTAATTATGAACCCAAATGAGTGACATAAATTGGTAAATTTCCTTGACAACCTAGACAACTCTTAGTTAATATAAAAGTTTTACAATAAAAAAATGGACTCAGTGCCATACATTTTAATAATTACTTCTCAAAAATTTAGAGCTGAATAAGAAAATCTATTATCAAGGGGATAAAATGCAAATGTACTAATATTCTAGCTTTAAAATATTCTTTTTAACTTTTTTTTTTAAAAAAAATTATGCTATATTGAGTTTGATTGAAAGTTAAGAACTACTTCTCATTAAGTCAAATTAGATATAATGGGGAATGAGTATCCATCTCTACTTACATCCTTTTTTTTTTCTTTTTTTTGAATTTTTACACATACATAGGCACACACTTCTTTTTGATATGTAAAAAAGGCATTTTTGGAAATATATTACATTATAATTTATGTACTTGCTCATCACTTTAGTTAAATTATGAAATACTTAATCATGTAACCTTTATAATATGGGAGATAGGTTGTTTAAATAAATACGTACAGAAAAAAAACACAAGGTAATTTTTATAAGATCTGGATACAATTCTTCAACTTGTATATCAAAAGAATTATGAGCTCTAAGACAAACCAATAGTACCCTTTCAAAAGATCATTAAATATTTTTTTCTAAAATAAAAATGTTATTTTATTCTATAAATCACTTATTTAATATAAATGTTAAATATAGATTTCTGTATTCTTGTTGGAGATGTTATTTTAGACTTTCTTGTTAATAGTTTTCTTAATGAAGCTTCAGGTAGCATAAACTCATTTATTTCTCAAATTGAGATTTGTTCACATGGCATTTAAATATTTCCTCTTTAACATATAACTTGAAGCTTTAATTTAAATTGTGTGACTATTAAGATAGCAATTGTAATTCTTCTAAATAGAAGTTATTTCCTTCCTATTCATTACCTTTTTTTTTTTTTTTTTTTTTTTACTTATGATAGCAAAATCCCCCATCATATCCAATTGTTGATGTGGCAGTTGCAACAGAAGAAAACAGTGGAGAGAAAGGGGAAAGGAGGGTTGCAGAAGGAAGAGATAGAGAAGGGCTATGTTTCACAAAGATAGGGCAAGTATGTGATTTGGTTAGAATATGAATCCAATCGATAATAAACCAACTGCACCTAGTGTAGCTTTCTAAGTAGCCAATTGTTATGGGTAAGTCAGAAATATTAAAAGCAAGTGACAGCCTAACCAATCTGGCTCAGTGGATAGAGTGTTGGCCTGTGGACTGAAGGGCCCCAGGTTTGATTCCAGTCAAGGGAATGTACCTTGGTTGCAGGCACATCCCCAGTAGGGAATGTGCAGGAGGAAGCTGATTGATGTTTCTCTCTCATCAATGTTTCTAACTCTCTATCCCTCTCCCTTTCTCTCTGTAAAAAAATCAATGAAATGTATTTTTTTAAAAAGCAAGTGGCAGACTCTATAAAACAAATAATAATAGAAAAAGTATACTTGTTACATAGGTCTGTAATTTTTTAAAGAGAAGCTATTTCTTTTTTTGATGTATGTTTACATATACCATATTGCTTTCAACAAAATGATTCAGTATATGTATATATTACAAAATGATCACAACAAGTCTAGCTAACATACATCAGCCCACACAGCTACACATTATTTTTCCTGTAGTAAGAGCTATTAATATCTACTCTTTTAATTACTTTTGATACAATACAGTATCATTAACTATGGACAACATATGTACATTATGTCCCCAGGACTTATTTATCTTATGACTGCAAGTTTGGACCTTTTGACCAATTTGGCCCAGTTTGCTATTAGAATAAAACAGAACAGAAAGGGTATTCTTATTGTTTATTTGTTTTGTGTGGTGGTTATATATATTTTCTTTTCTTTTTCATCTTCAATTAATTATCATGCTTTACACGTTATAGTCAATGTTAAATATTATTTGTAGTTACCTTGTCAACATGATCAGTGGAGATGAATAATTTATATTCATGGGAATTATCTTATGTATTGCAAACTAAATGGTTGTCAAGTGCTCCTAAATTATTATAATTTAATATAAGCCCTTGCTTCCATTTCTTTATTTTCCCCCAGTAGAATATTAACCAATAATCAGATAAGTGGAAAGTGAATACTTACTAATTAAAGTTTTTATTGTTTTGTTCTGATTTTTTTTTTAGGTCAGACAACATAAAAATAAAAGTTTGAATGGTTTATCTATATATATAAAAGGCTAAGTGTCTGTCCATCCAACTGGTAGTTATGATGTGCACTGACCACCAGGGGGCAGATGATCAATGCTGGAGACACCATGACACGCACTGGCCATTTAAAAGCAAATGGCACCATGGACCTAGCGCCAACAAACCAACACTCGGCTTCCCCCAAGTGGGACACAGGCCCCACCACCACCCCGGAGCAACAACTCACCAAATTGCAGCCAATGCTGCCAAGAACCCATGGCACAAAATGCGCCCCCCCCCCCCCGAGCCCAGCCCAGCAACAGTCACTGTGGGTGCCGGGTAATGATGTCACTTAGTAATGCCCGGATTTCTCTCCCTAGCAACTAGCCTCCTTGGAGTTTCTTCAGCCCAGGAACCCAACTTGCTTTATAGCCAGGTGCAAACATTTTACAGTTTAACCAAGTGTTTGTGAAGCATTTTCACGTGCCTCATCTCATTTGATCCTCACAGAAGTCCTGGAGTAGGTAGATAGGAGACTTGGTAGAATCCTATTTTCTTTTCATTAGCCAGAAAATGGAGATTTAGAAAGTTTAGACACTTGACAAAACGGAAAAGAAGTAAGAAATGGTGGACCTTGAAAATGACTTCAGGTTTTCTCACTGCACAGAATATAGTCAAACACTGCTAGAGTTAAATATTTCACCCTTTATTCTCCCTGCATGATCTACAATAATAACCTGCTTTGTGTTGATATTTACTGCTGTGTTGCTAAAAATTACCTGAAAGAGAAGTTGAAGTGCTTCACTGGGCTGGATAAAGTTTAGCTACATCAGAAAGCAGGTCTAATTAAGAAAGTTTATCTATATCCTATCTAATAAAAGAGAAACATGGTAATTAGCGTACGACCGCTACCCTTCCCATTGGCTAATCGGCGAGATATGCAAATTAACTGCCAGCCAAGATGGCGGCCAGCAGCCAGGCAGCTGGAAGGGAACATGAGGCTTGCTTGCTTCAGTGACGGAGGACTCCAACGTTCCCCGCCTGCCTTACTGGTCTCTGAGCTTGCAGTTTAAGAAACATTGTAACAAATATAGAAGCTAAACAAAATCCCAGAAACCTGCTTTCAGCAAGCCCGGGATCTCAGAGCTGGAGTTATACATTGTTTCAATTATAGAACCCAAACAAACCAGATACCTTCTTTCAGCAGCAGAGGCCTCAGAGCTGGAGCCAGAGATAAAGCTGGCCCAGAAAACAACAACAACAAACAAACAAAAAAAAAAGGAGCAGTTGGGAGCTTCCGTCACCCGCCAGCCTGAAAACAGCCCTCAGCCCCTCACACAGACTGGCCAGGCACCCCAGTGGGGACCCCCACCCTGATCCAGGACACCCTTCAGGGCAAACCAGCCAGCCCTACCCATGCACCAGGCCTCTATCCTATATAGTAAAAGGGTAATATGCCTCCCAGGACAAGGATCAGCGGAGCCGAGACCTCCCGGCACCGGGATCAGCGTGACAGGGGGCAGTGCCCAAACCCCCTGATCGCCCTGCAGCTCTGTGTGTGACAGGGTGTGGCGCCTCAACCCTCTGATCGGCCCTGCTCTGTGTGTGACAGGGTGTGGAGCCCCAACCCCCCTCCCCCCATGGACCCTGCTCTGTTTGTGATGGGGTAGAGCCATAACCTCCCCATTGGCCCTGCCCTGAGTGTGACAGTGGTGGCGCCCCAACCCCCTGATCGGCCCTGCTCTGTGGGTGATAGAGGGCGGCGCCCCAACCCCCTGACCCACCCTGCCCTGAGTGTGACATGGGTGTACGGAGCCCCAGCCCCCCTGATAGGCCCTGCTCTGTGCATGACGGGGTGACGTCGCAACCTCCCCATCGACCCTGCCTTGAGTGTGACAGGGGGCAGTGCCCCAACCCCCCAATCGGCCCTACCCTGAGCGTGACTGAGGGTGGCATCGCAACCTCCCAATCTACCCTGCTATGTGCATGACAGGGGACGGCGCCCCAACTCCCCAATCGGCCCTGCTCTGAGCTCGACCAGGGGCTGCACTTAGGGATTGGGCCTGCCCTCTGTCACCCAGGAGCAGGCCTAAGCCAGCAGGTCATTATCTCCTGAGGGGTCCCAGACGCAAGAGGGCACAGGCTGGGCTGAGGGACCCCCCCACCCCCCTGAGTGCACAAATTTTTGTGCACCGGGCCTCTAGTATATATATAAAAGCCTAAGTTGACTAGTGCATGTGCGATACATAGAAAGCTCTTGTTGGAGCCAATCACACATGTGTGTTTCGATCTATCATTGTCAATCATGAATTTGGTTGACACTTCTATTATAGAAAAAGGGTGAATAGGGATATTAAAATATTTCTCCTAATTAATTTTCTATCAATGTGCATGAATTCGTGCACTGGGACACTAGTTTGAATAATAAAAATATGACTACATGTGCTTTGATG
The DNA here is from genome assembly GCF_964212035.1 of Myotis nattereri. Lineage (NCBI taxonomy): Eukaryota > Metazoa > Chordata > Mammalia > Chiroptera > Vespertilionidae > Myotis > Myotis nattereri. Next base: position 69,399,477 of record NC_138076.1, on the reverse strand, counting down.
AAGTATATATTTTTTAAATATATGTTTATTGATTTCAGAGAGGAAGGGAGAGGGTGAGAGATAGAAACATCAATGATGAGAAAAAATCATTGATTGGCTGCCTCCTGCACACCCTGCTCTGGGGACTGAGCGCACAACATGGGCATATGCCCTGACCAGGAATCAAACCATGACCTCCTGGTTCATAGGTCGACACTCAACCACTGAGCAACACGAGCCAGGCTAAGCAAGTATACTATTATTCAGACATTTTTTTTTCAGAATGTTTTTCACAGTTCACATAATAGAGTTAACATGAAAAAATACAAACACAAAACAAAACCTTATGAGGTAAAGTGTTCTGTTTTTGCACAGAGACAATTTATTTCAGACATAAACCCAATAAACCCAAAGGCACATCAACACACACATATGTTGTAGCATATTCTAACGACCATACAAAAATTATTTTAAAAATAGTCACGGAGATATAAAGTACAGATTGGTAATATCTATAATAATAAAAGTATAATATGCTAATTAGACTAGATGACCTTCTGGATGAAGCCGGGGCTGTGTGGGAAGCCCAGGTCCTGGGTGACTGCTGGCGGCCAGAGGGAAGCCTAGCTCCCAGGCGCCAGAGGGAAGCCAGTGCCAGCAGCCGGGGGAAGGAAGGCCTACTTTTGCACAATTTTGTGCATCGGGCCTTTAGTAGTCAATACTATTTTAATATTGCCAGGTGGGTACTTGACTTATCAGGGGATTCACTCCATAAGTTAGATAAATGTCTAACAACTATTTTGTACACCTGAAAGTAATATAATATTGAATGTTAATTGTAATTAATAAAGAAATATCTTTAAAATTAATACATAATATTAAAATATACATATAATTAACCATCCTGTCTTAGCAAGAAATTTATGTGCTTTTTATCTTTCTTTTCAAAATAAAAAGGTTGGTCACTATTATTAAAATAAGAATACTTTTATCAATCCAAAGTTATTACCAGTATTGTTTTAGGGTCAATTTATTTGAATATTCTCAGCATCCACCTTTGGATCCTTAACTCAATAATGAAAGTGAATACAATTCTCTGATAAAAACAACTCAATGTTTTTAAATGTTTAGTGTATTCTGTTTTTCTGACTTTCTGGATAAAGATCTCTGATCAATTACTGAATTCCTATGTTGCTTTCTCTCATAAATAGAGCTATTGTCTGAAAGCAATTCTCTGTTATTGTTTAATTTTACATCTGAGTTCAATAGAGAATTCTATTCTATCAAGTTTTTACTACAATAGATTTTTTTATTGATCAATGACTTTAACAGAAATAAAACTGCCTCCTTACTAATAAAAAGAACGGCAGAACAGTAAACCCATAAATCTAAAAAATGAATTCAGTCAGATGCCACATTAATGAAATTACAATGACAGTTTCCTTTCCTGTAACCAAATGCTTGTATACAAAGTATATAAAATATAAAATATCTTGCTTTGCCATTATTTTTTTTTCTTGAGTAAAATTAATGAGATATAATTTTGGACAATGTAATAAGTATATATAATGCTTGTTTCAATTCTATTTACTTGTAAATTTCAGTGAGAAATTAATTGTGTTTATAAACAAGTATTTAAATAATTTATTTTTATTTTTTTAATATATTTTAAATATATTTTATTGATTTTTTTTTTTTTTTTTTTTTTTTTTTTACGGAGAAGAAGGGAGAGGGATAGAGAGTTAGAAACACTGATGAGAGAGAAACATCGATCAGCGGCCTCCTGCACACTCCCCACTGGGGATGTACCTGCAGCCAAGCCACATGTCCTTGACCGGAATCCAACCTGGGAACCTTGAGTTTGCAGGGCAATGCTCTATCCACTGAGCAAAACCAGCCAGGGCAAGTATTTAAATAATTTAGCACAATGAAAGAGATAATGAATATGATTTAAATTCAATTCAATGAAGGTTCTTCTACAGTCACATCTTCAAACAAACTAAATTCTTCCTTTCAGTCCTAATTCAACCTGATTTTTCTTAAACTAGAAAACCTGGGCTTTTTACAGCTGAAGATAATGATTTCCCATTTTTTATATGGAAAAAGAAAATTTTCCTTTCATATATATTGACTATAGGAAACTTTGTATAATCACTGTAAAAAAATAATTTCAAAATATTCTGGGAGATTTTGATCATAAAAATTATAATACTTAAAAGCTATCTTTCTATATTTATTTCTACAATTCATTATTTCTCTACTGCTGCCCTTTCTAATTCTACTACACTGCTCTACAGCAAATCACCTCTTCAGACAAATGCCTCTCTCTCTCTTTCTCTCTCTCTCTCTTTTGCCAATGTTACAGCTAATAATAAGCACAAGTGCATTTCATCTTCAAAGTGATTCATAAGTATAAATCCACCTTCTCAGCAACCAGGGAGGGGAGAATTAACATTATCTTCATTTTACAGACAGGAAAACTAAAGAAAAGAAAGGACAAGTGCTGATGCCAAAGTACAAGGCACAGAAATATATAAAAAAGGCAGTGCTTTCCCAGGTAACTGAAAGAATATCCAGCTTCCTAAAAGGTCCAAAAGTCTTTATGTCAAGCTCACATAGACTACCCTTATGTATCCTTATAAGAATACATATCATGTATTGATTTGTGGTAATCAGAGAATACATGCTCTTCTATGTACCCTATATGTATTCCTCCAGAGAACGTTCTCAAATTAAGCCCAGATTACTTCATCTATATATTTGGGCACATTAATATTTTGTTATAAATTAATGTTTACCAATATGCATTATGTGCCACATGATGTATATTCTGTTTCTCATACTTTTCTATGTACTACATATCTTCTCTTAGACTCCTTGACTCATTGACAGAATACACTACTTTTAAGTTTTAATCACTTGGTATTTAATGGAATGAAGGATCTATGTATTGCCAGGACATCTCTTGGATATTTCCAATTGTATCTAGAAGTGTTTCCCAAGCTAAAATACTAAGGATCTCTAGAGAGAAAGAATTTGTCTGTTTAAAGAAGATGGAATGTGTCTGAAGAGTATTATGGCACTAGAGGCCCAGTGAACAAAATTCATGCATGGGGGAGTCCCTCACCCAGGCCTGCACCTTCTTGCAATCTGGGACCCCTCAGGGGATGTTTAGGCCCATGGACTGCTAGCTCCTAACCACTCACCTGGCTGCCCATCTGCTCCTAACTACTCTCCTGCCTGCCTGCCCGCGCATAACAACTCACCTGTCTGCCTGCCTGCCTGCCTGCCTGCCTGCTTCTATCTGCTCACCTGCCTGTCTGCTCAGTGTGTGTCATAGAGACCGGTTGTTCTGGTCGTTCTGGTCATTCTGCCGTTTCGGTCACTGGGCTTTTATATATATAGATTAGATATATCAAGCCTCTGACATCAACTGGATGAAGGATGTGAGTAAAAAGGAGATGAGAACAGGCAGATTTTGCATTGGAATAAGGTAAATGGTATAACACGCTAAAATAGGGAACACAAAATTGAACTAGGAGACAGGATGTTTGCTTTAATTTTAGACATGTTCAAGATTTGTAAAGAAAATAATACAGAAGTGAAAGGCAAACCTACTAATATCAGGAATAAAATAAAGAATGTTAAGGAAAACTTTATGCCAATAAATTAGACAAATGAAATAAAGTTCCTGAAAACACTATTTGCCCAAATAATTTATTTATTGAAGATCTTGAATTCATACTCAAATACTTGTCCACAAAGAAAAATCCAGGACCAGATATTTAAGTGAATTTCATTAATCATTTTTAGAAGAAATAATATAAATCTTAAATAAATATTTTTCCAAAGATAGAGAGGAGAGAATAAGTCTAACTCACTTGATGGATTAAAGACATTCTACAAAAAACACATAATAAAATAGCATAGGCATATATGTAAAAGGGTAATATATCATGACCAAGTAGGGTTAATCTAAGAATATAAGTTTTACTTAACAGCTTAAGATCAATCATTATAATTTATCACAATGAAGTATAGTTTAAATACATACAGAGAAAATAATTGAAAAATATCAACACCTATTCATAATAAAAATAATTTTAAAATTCTCGATACCTAGAGTAGAAGGGAAGTTTCTCAATCTGACAAAAGGACATCTATAAAAAAATCAACAGCTAATATCACAATTGATGGCAAGCATTGAGCATTTCCCTCTGAAATAAAAAGAAGACAATTATATCTGCTAGATGCATACCTCTACTATTCCACATGGTACTGAAAATCTTAACAAATAAATAAGCAAGATAAAAGAATTTTTAAAAGCATAATATTGAAGAGAAAAAAATAAAGATTCAGTTATATACTTGAAAATAATTTGGAATATGCAAAATAACTATTAGACATAACTGAAATTAGAAAAAATTAATTTTATAAGATTAATATAAAATTGATTTTTTCTTTAAATGATCAATAAATGAGTTGAAATTAATAAAAGCACCAACTATAGCACCAAAATACAAAAAAAATAACTAATTAAATTTAATAAAAATAAGCAATATCTCTATGCTGGAAATGATAAAACATTTCAAAGAGAAATTAAAGTATATATGAATAAAAGAAGAGGCTTGCCATATTATGTATTACAAAACTTGATATTTTAAAAATATTTATTCTCCCTAAATTGATGTATAGATTCATTGAAATCACAACAAAAATCCCAGTAGACTTTTAAAAAGGAAATTAGTAAGCTCATTTTCTTATTGAAAAAGAAATACAAAGATCTAAGGAAACCTGTCACCCTTTGAAACCACAAAGACAGTGTTGAATGATTTATACTGATTTCAAGCCTTACTGTGAAGCTACTATATCACAATGCTGTATTGCTCCAAAGATAAACACATGGATTAATGGAACAGAATAGGTATTCTCAACCCACACATATATTGTCACTTAATTTTTTACAGAAAAGTAGTAAGTCAGTTCAAAGAGGGAAGGAAGGAGTGTGTGTGTCTCTGTGTGTATGCATGTGTTAAAAAAATGCTGTTAAAACAACTGAATATTTATATTTAAAAATAAAAATATAAAGAATATATGCACCCCTTACGTTCATAGCTGCATTATACAATAGCTAAGATTTGGAAAACCCCAGTGCCCATCAGTTGATGAGGGGATAAAAAAGCTGTGGGACATTTACACTATCGAATACTATGCAGCTGTAAAAAAGAGGGATCTCTTACCCATTGATACAGCATGAATGGACCTGGGAAATGGGCAGAGTGAAATAAGCCAAAATGAGAAAGAGAAATATCACCTGATCTCACTTATTTGTAGAATCTAATGAACAAAATGAACTGACCAACAAAATAAGACCCAAAGCAGGGAGGTAATAGAACAGACTGATACCTCGATGTGGGGTTGTGGGGACAAGAAGAGATAAACCAAAGAACTTATATACTTACCAGAGTCCCGGTGCACAGATCCGTGCACTGGTGGGGTCCCTCGGCCTGGTTTGTAGGGATCAGGCCAAAACTGACTCTTAGACATTCCCAAGGGGTCCCGAATTGCAAGAGGGCACAGGCCAGGCCGAGGGACCACACCGGTGCTCGATCAGGGCCAGGGAGGGGCTGTGGGAGGGCTACAGGGCATGTCTGGCCTACCTAGCTCAGTCCTGATCGGCCAACCCCAGCAGCAAGCTAACCTACAGGTCGGAGCGTGTACCCCTGGTTATCAGTGGGTGTCATAGTTACTGGCCAAACAGTTGAACGAACAGTCAAACACTTAGCATATTAGCCTTTTATTATGTAGGACATGGATAGCCCATGGACACAGGGGAATATTGGAGATATCTTTAATACTATTAACAATAAAAATATTTTAAAAATTAAAAAGTAAAAGATAAATGAAGAAAAATAAACTCAAACCCTTCTTTACTCCAAAAATGAAAATTAATTTGAAATGGGTCATAGACCTAAACATAAAATCTAGAAACATATAAGCTAGAAGAAAAAAGGAGACTATATACATAATTGTAATAAAGTATTTATTAGACAGATCATATAAACTCACACATATATAATCAATTGGCTATATCAAAACTAATAATTTCTGCTCATAAGTACACCATAAGAAAATAAACTGGCAAACCCCAACTGAAAATATGTGCATCCAGTATATATAAAGAAATTACACAGTGTAATATTATAAAAAATACAGCCCAATTTGAAATTGGACAAATTAATTAAAAATAACTGAAAAAAGAAGAGACATAAATGTTCAATACACATATGAAACAATGTGTAGCATAATTAGTCATCATAGAAATACAAATTTAAACCCCAAATTTTTCATCTGCTATACAATTTCTATCATTCATGTTTTTAATATAGTATTTTTTCTCACCTGTTTCTTGAACTACTTATGCTTTGAATGGACTTAAAATTCTCTAGTATGACCTTTTTCTCAAACCTTTATACCATTACATATGCTACTTCCTTTATCTGAGTTCTCTCCACCTCTAACGTCTTTTGAGCAAATTTTACTTATGCTTCAGAATTCAATACATGTTTCATTTTGTTTGAGAAGCCTTCTCCAAATGTGCCAGTTCAGTTTAGGTGCCCCTACTGCGTGCTGTCAGAGTAGCATTCCTTTGTTAACACTTGCTAGCTATTTTGTAGTGTATTTGATAGCCTAAGGAACTCCAATTGAATTAGTGGGGGAAATAACCTTTTCTTATAAATGGATTGCCTTCAAATATTTGGTCTATCTCTAAAAATAATAAACTGTTTTTATAGACAAAATGAAACACTTTATCTTATATGAAAGTGATAATACTGATGCTATTGAAGCAAAAACAGATATGATCTACTTATTTATATTTAGTTTAACACATACTACACTCTATGCTGTAGTGCCTAGAATTACTATTCCCATTCTACACATTAGCAAAAAAGAGATCAAGAGTTAACATGTTCAACTAATGGGACTGGGTAATTTACACAAAATAATTTAGACGAAATTTGCATCTATATCCATTTTTTATGAAAATTGAAAGTAAATACAGGTCGAAATATCACAAATTTTAAATTTGTTGATGGAGCTTGAATTCCAAAAGAGAACTAATAACCAAGAGTAAAGATTTTTCTATTCTAAATATATATTGCAAATATATGTAAATGACTAATCAGTTTAATTTCTATTTTGCACAGATTATTGAATGTCCATTTAATGTATCTCAATTAGTTAAATAAATGAATTCATAACTCTTTCTTGACTAGTACATGCGCTATTGTGTCTCACATCAATGAATCTAGTCATTACCACAATGCAATGGCATGCCAGCTTTTTTAGAAAACACGTTTGTCAACAACAAAAAAAGACAAAAAAAGAATATCATGAAAATTGCCTGCCAGCACTCATCAGTGTAGAAATCAAAACAGCTTTCACCACTAGCATATTTTAGCGATACATTTAATTTTTGTCTAAGTCAAAATATTATGTATCATCTCTTAAAACTTGTTTTTATTACATTTTCAGGGTTGGAGACACAACTCAAGTACACTTGTGTTGCTTTTTTTGTTGTTTTATTTTGCAGGAATCTTTTAAAAAATTCTTTATTGTCAAAAGTATTACAGATTTCTACTTTTTGTCTACATCAACCCCTTTCACACCTCCCCAACCCCAAGCTTTCACCCCACTATTGTCTTTTTGGTTATGCATATATGCATATGCATATAAATTCTTTGGTTAATTTCTCCCCCCCCACCCCACCCCTTTCACTCTGAGATTCATCAGTCTGTTGTTCCACGCTTTCATGTCTCTGGGTCTATTTTGTCAGTTTATTATGTTCATTAGATTCCACATATAATTGAAATTATGTGATAACTCAGAGAAAGACGAGCACCTCTGTTTTTTAATACACTCAAAATTATTAGTGTTTCTTTGGCTGAATCTCTTGTGTCACACTTAATTTTAAAAATTAATGCTTGCACATTAAAGCTCAAAAAACAGTCTTGCATGAAGTCAGCAGCATAGTGAAATGCGGAAGCCAAACGGAAACTCGTGGTTTTCCTCTGGGCAGGATGCAAAGGTGATTTCTTTCCTGGGTTCTTGTCCAGGTGATTCCAAGAATTAAGCCAGGGAGAAAAGGTGGCATATGGGAAGGTGGGAATGCATTGGAAACAAGCAGAGACTCCCAGGTAGGGAGGGGGTCCCAAGGAAGTGGCCCACTGAGCCCCCTTTCCCTAAGGTTATAAAGGCTGCGGTTCTGTGTCTGTTGGTGCTCCTTTCTCAGGTCACCACAGCAGCCTCAAAGCTCAAAGCCCATGTGTCCCCTCCTTCTTCTTCCCCTTCTGTGGCAGAATTCTCTATCCCCTGTGAAAATCTGTTTTCCACTTTCTCCCTTTTGTTTCTCTACTCCCTGTGGCTTTCCCCTGTCCTCTGTGAATGGGTGTATTCCTCTCCCCTTATTCTGTGGTTTTTCCTTTTCTCTCTCTGTGAATGTTTTCCTTCTGTCAGCTCCCAGCTCCCGAATTTGCAGCCCTCCCTCATGGACCCTCTTTATTTCTAAAACTCCCTAAATCTGCCTATTTTGCCCCTAAAAACTCCTCTCAATATAAGCATGAGAGCTCTCCCCTTAAAGTTACAACAGGTTGGAAAGCTATAATTCAACAAAAGATTCCCTGCTCAACACACAAATACATCTGAGTGTTCTGTATAGTGACATATCTGATGGTGGGTGCATGGGAGTAGACAGGAGAGACCAGAATGGAGGAAGGATGGGGACAGAAGCCAGATGCAATTCATTGCTAACCGTGTGCCCAGGAAAACCACAGCAGTGAAGGGTCAGGGTGCAAGCCTCTGCACAAACTGGAGTGGTCTGAGTGACGTGCACACATTCAGGCTGAGCCCAGGTAAGGAGCAGAGAAAAAGTGTTCCATAAACCCACCACTGGACAAAGAAATCTGTGGAAATGGGACCCCTCCCCACCTCATACCCTCCTGTGGCCTGAAGAGCTGTAAAATTTTCACTCAGCAGTTTGTGAACAATCAGAAAAAGAAAAAAAAAATCCAATCTAAGGGGTTAGTACTCATTGTGGCTAAAACCACTAGGAAGAACAGAGCTGGAGATGCCTAAACTCTTTTCCTCAATATACCATCCCCACACCCCCCATCATAGTGGAGCCCAGTAGAAGTACCTAGGTTAACTCAGAGCTGAGCTCTGCTGGTGACTTCTGCAGAAAGGCAGTGCTGGGAACACACAGTTCAGGAGACCCATAACCCATACTTCCCACCACACGGGTGGTGCCTTGAGAACATGTTACAGCTCAGCTGCCAGAAGGTGAGGGAGAATGAAAAGCCAAACACTCAGTAGTGCAAGTAAGAGAAAATAAAAACTTACACTTTATCACCACCTACTGGAAAAGAAATAAACACCTCTACTTATCAATGGCTAAACCAGGGGTGGGCAAACTTTTTGACTCAGGTCAAAATGGGTTCTTAAACTGGACCGGAGGGCCGGAACAAAAGCATGGGTGGAGTGTTTGTGTGAACTAATATAAATTCAAAGTAAACATCATTACATAAAAGGGTACGGTCTTTTTTTTTTTTTTTTAGTTTTATTCATTTTAAATGGGATGGATCCGGCCCACGGGCTGTAGTTTGCCCACGGCTGGGTTAAACAGTAGTCAATAGGACTACTACTACTACTACTGCTATTAATAGAATATTTCATCTTCACAAATGCCCACAGAAATAATCCATCAAGCATAATGAATAACCAAGGTAACGTAGAGGTTCAGAAGGAAAAAAAAAAAAAAAAACTCAAGAAAATAAACTTAAAGACCTGGAAGACTGATCTATCTGACAGAGAATTTAAGATTGGATTTCTGAAAAAACTCAACAGGACACAATAAAACGCCTTAAAGAAACTCAAGAAGCTCAGAAATAAACACACAAAAGGAGTACTTCACCAAAAATATTTAAACTAAAAAAAAAGAACCAAACAGACATTCTGGAGGTGAGGAACTCAGTATATGAGATGAAGAATGAATGAGTGGGCTTAGAAAATAGAGGAGACTAAAGAGAGGAAATAAATAGTAATATTGAAGAGAGAAATCTAGAAATGACTGAGGTGGAAGAAGAGAGAGAATTGAGAACTTTAAAAAATAAAGAAGCTCTATGAGAACTATCTGACTCCATTAGAAAGAGCAAAATAATGGGTAAACCAGGAGAGAGGGAGAAGGGAAAAAAGAGCCTATTTAAACAAATAACAAGAACTTCACAAACCTATGGGAATCTAAGAAACTAACAGAACACCTAATTAATGATCTGTACCCCCAAACCGTTTTTCCAAGGCACCTTACATGGCAAAGGTATAATAACCAAAAACAGTATGGTATTGGCAGAAAAAGAGACACACAGACCAATGGAACAGAATTGAGATCCCAGAAATAAAATATAGTTGTATATAGACAACTAATTTTCAACAAAGGAGCCAAAAATATGCAATGGAGGCAAGAAAGCCTCTTTAATAAATGGTGTTGGGAAAATTGGTAAGCCACATGTAAAAGAATGAAATTTGACTGCTATTTGACATTATACACAAAAGTGAACTAAAAATGGATTAAAGATTTAAATATATAACCTGAATCAATAAAATATGTAGAAAATAACATAGGTATTACACATATGGACCTTTGTCTCAAAGATAATTTTATGAACTTGAATCCAAAGGCAAGAGAAATAAGAGCAAAAAAAAATAAATAAATGAATGGGACTACATCAAACAAAAACGATTTTTCACAGAAAAAGAAACCACTAACAAAATTAAAAAGGCAACCAAATGAATGGGGCAAGGATATTTGCAAACAATACCTCTGATAAGGGGCTAATATCCAAAATATATAAAGAATTCTTATAAATCAACTATAACAACAACAAAAAATTAATTTAATTTAAAAAGTGGGCCTGGCCAGTGTGGTTGAGTGCTGGAGGTCATGATTTAATTCCCAGTCAGGACTCAAGGCACATGCCCGGGTTTCAGGCTCAATCCCCAGTGGAGAATGTAAAGGAGGCAGCCTATCAATGATTCTCTCTCATCATCGATGTTTCTATCTCTCCCTCTCCCTTCCTCTCTGAAATCAATAAAATTATATTAAAAAAATAAATATAAGTGGACATATGAGCTGAACAGACAACTTTCCCAAGAAGACATGTAAATGGCCAACAAATGTATAAAAAATTGTTAAACTTCACAATCTATAAGGGAAATGCAAATCAAAATCAGAATGAAACACAACCTCATACCTTTTAGAATGGCTATTATCAATAAGACAGGTGATACGTGTTGGAGAAAATGTGAAGCATCTTTTGGTGGAATGCAAACTGGTATAAAACTATGGAAAAACAAAATTCAAAATTTAAAAACAGAGCTACCATATGACCCAATACCTCTTCTGGAAATCCATCTAAAAATCTTGGCCCTGGCCAGTTTGGCTCAGTGGATAGAGCCTCAACCTGCAGACTGAAAGGTCCCAGGTTCGATCCTGGTTAAGGGCACATACCTTGGTTGCAGGCTCCTCCCTGGCCTGGGCTTTGGTTGGAGCATGTGTAGAAGGCAACCAATCAATGTGTTTCTCTCACATGGATGTTTTTCTCTGTCTTTCCCTCTCTTTTCCACTCTCTCTAAAATCAATGTAAAAATATCTACAGGTGAGGGTTAAAAAAATTCTTGGAAACATTTGTTTATAAAGATATATGTACCCCTATGTTCTTTGCATCATTATACACAGTAGCCAAGACATGGCAACAACCTAAATGCCCTTCAATTAATGACTAGATAGAGAAGGTGTGGTACATATATAGGATGGAATACTACCGAGCCATAAGAAAAGATGAAATGCTGACATTTGCAATAACATGGATGGATCTTGAGAGTATCATGCAAATGAAATAAGTCAGATGGAAAAGTCAACAACCATATGATTTCCTTCTTATGTGGAATATAAAATAGAAATGAAGAAACAAACTCTGGACAGAGACAACAGGTTAGTTACCAAAGGGGAAAGGTGGTCGTGTGAGAATGAAAAGGGTAAAGGATAAAAGGGTCAAATATGAGACTTTGGAAGGTGACCTCAGAATGCATTATACAAATGACATATTGTAGAATGGCAAGTATATAGAATTGTATACTTGAAACCTATATAATGTTATTATATATCCAATAAATTTAACCAACAAAGAAATAAAAATTGTTAACTTAGATGATGCTCTACAAATGGAATCTTAATTGACATTAGTGTGCACTTAACTCATATTTACTAATTTAATAAATATTTATTGAATCCTTTTAGTGACTATAGGTTAGGAAATAAATATGAACAAGAGCTATCTCATAGAGTACATATATAATGAAGTTTTTAAATAAAATAAATAAATGTATTAACCAAATATGTGCTATATAAGTGGTATTTAAAATAGGAAAGAGTATAATTCAAAGGAGAATTAACTTTCTCTAATGAGCAGAGTAAGAAGTCTCTTAAGGATATAGGGAGAGCCCTATATTCTTACTAAAATCTTCCTTTAGAATAGCAGTTAACACAAAATTTGTGCTTCAAGTTTTGGTCTTTTGTGGTAATCGATACACTTCCCTATACAAATTTTTTTTAAAAAAAGATTATATAGTAGTCCCCCCTTATCCACAGAGGTTCTATTTCAAGACCACCCCCAGTGGATCCCGGAAACCATGGATAATACTGAACCCCATATATACTGTTTTCATATATATCTATATATATAGCTATATAGATATATATATATATATATATATCTATATATATATATATATATATATCTATATATCTATATATATATCTTTATATCTATATCTATATCTATATATATATCTATATATATATAGATCTATCTATCTATCTATATATATATAGATATAGATATATATATCTCCTATCTAAAAAAAGACAAATAGGGTAATTAACCGTACCTCTGATACGCTTCCCATTGGCTAATCAGGGTGATATGCAAATCAACTGCCAACCAAGATGGCAGCTGGCAGCCATGCAGCTGAAGCGAACAGGAGGCTTGCTTGCTCTAGTGATGAAGGAAGCCAAGGTTCCCCGCCTGCGGCCCGGCTCTTAGCTTGAAAGCAACAGCTCCGAAAGTAACTATGTTTCAATTATAGAAGCTAAACAAACCCCAGATACCTGCTTTCAGCAGCCAAGGCCTCAAGCTGGAGCCAGGCCTCAGAGCTAGAGCTGGCTCTCAGCTCCAGTGACAGCCATAGAAGGTAAATAAATCCCAGAATAAAAAAAAAGAAAAAGGAAAAAAGGAGAGGCTGGGGGCTTCAGTCACCTGCCAGTCTGAAAATGGCCCTCAGTCCCTCACCCAGACTGGCCAGGCACCCCAGTGGGGACCCCCACCCTGAAGGGGGTGCGACCAGCTTCAAGCAGCCATCAGCCCCTCATCCAGGCTGGCCAGGCACCCAAGCAGGACCCCCACCCTGATCCGGATCACCCTTCAGGGCAAACCTGCTGGCCCCCACCCGTGCACCAGGCTTCTATCCTGTATAGTAAAAGGGTAATATGAAAACTGACCCTAACAGCAGAAAGACTGAGAATGACTGGTCACTATGGCACACACTGACCACCAGGGGGCAGACACTCAATGCAGGAGCTGCCCTCTGGTGGTCAGTGTGCTCCCACAGGGGGAGCTCTGCTCAGCCACAAGGCAGGCTGATAGCTGCCAGTACAGTGGTGGTGGTGGGAGCCTCTCCTGCCTCCTCAGGAGCGCTAAGGATGTCCGACTGCAGTTTAGGCCTGATCCCCGCTGGCAAGTGGACATCCCCCGAGGGCTGCCGGGCAGCCAGAAGGATGTCTGATTGACATCTTAGGCCCAATACCCCAGGGAGCAGGCCTAAGCCAGCAAGTTGTCATCCCCCAAGGGGTCCCAGACTGTGAGAGGACACAGGCTGGGCTGAGGGACCCACCCCCCTGGCGTGCACAAATTTTTGTGCACCAGGCTTTAGTATATATATGTATATATGGTAAAGTTTAATATATAAATAAGGCACAGTAAGAGATTAATCTATAGTAATTAAAGGGTACTATGCTAATGAGACTGGATAGACTGAACATCTTCCTGACGTTATTCTGGATGTCCTTCCTGACAAAGCCAGGGGTGTAGCCAGCATGCAAACCCTAGGTGGCCCCAAACCCAAGCTGGACCTGCCCACCAGCAAGGACCTCAACTCTGATCAGGGGTGTGGCCAGCCTGCCAACCCCCAGTAGCTCCTTGCCCAGGCTGACGCCCCACCCAGGGGGGACTCCCCACTCCAATGGGGCCTTTCTTGAAGCAGGTATATGGGAATTATTTATCTTCTAAAATTGAAACTTTATTGCATTGAGCAGAAACCACAGCTGGCCAGGGCAGGTGAGAAGCTTGGCTACCTCCATCACTGGGAAAACCAAGCCTCCAGCTTGCTCCACCTCAATGACTACTGGCTGCCATCATGGTTGGGTTAATTTGCATATAGTCACTATGATTGGCTGGTGGGAGTGGCTTGGGTATAGCAGAGGTGCTGTCAATATGCAAGTTTCTCTTTTATTAGATTAGATATCTGGATGAAAATAACTGTTTGTGAAACTATATAATAAAAAAATATAATAGTTTCTCTGGGAAAAAGTGGTTATGAACTAAAAAGTCTGAAAATTTCTATTTCTTAACATCTTTTTTACCCATTAGAATTCTGATATAAGAGTTCATTTTGTTATTATTTTTTAATGCTTTCATTAATTTTTTGGAGAGTTAGGAAGGGAGAGGGAGAGAGAAACATAGATCATTGCTTACGATACACAATCTGCCTGGGGATTGAAGTCGTAATATGGGTATGTGCTTTGAAAGAGAATTGAACTGGTGACCTTCTGGTGGATAGGACAACGCTCAACCAACTGAACCACACTGGTCAGGGCTCAGAGTTGTTGTTTTTTTACAATATATTCTTATTGATTTCTGAGAGGGAGGAAGAAGGAGAGAAAGATTGAAATATCAAAGATGAGAGAGCATCATTGGTTAGCTGCCTCCTGCACATTCCCTACTTGGGATCAAGTGCACAACCTGGTCATGCACTTTAACTGGAAATTGAACCATGACCTCCTGGTTCCTAGGCTGCTGTTCATCCATTGAGGAGCCGCACTGGCCAGACCAGAGTTTCTAATAAGAGGAAAGGCTTTAGAAAATTAAGTTTGTATTATAAATGAGCCCTGCACTTGTATTCCCAAACTGACTTTCTAAATAACCAAATGATACTCTTACTAGAGGCCCGGGGCACAAAACTCATGCAAGAGTACTCCTTCTTTGCCCCTATTTCTGGCACCGGCACCTGAGACCCCGGTTTCCCTCTGGCCACTGGCATCTGGCACCCGGGCTTCCCTCGCAAAAGGAGGCCTCACTAACCTGCTGAAGCCCCGACAGTCAGTGGCCTGGGTTTCCAATTTGGGGTGATCATGGAGCTTCTCCGTTGATCACCCCACTGACCAGTGGCCTGGACCTCCCTCTGCGGGGTGATCATGGGGTGATGAGCGGGCCCCTGACCAATCGCATTGCACCCACCTTGGCTGGCCTGGTGCCAGTGGGTGTGACAGCGTGTTCCCGGATGATCGCCTGGGTGGTCCTTCCACTGTTTGGCTGTTCGGTCGATTTGCATATTATGCTTTTATTGTATAGGACTAGCAACACTGAACTGGGTTCTTTTTCTGCTTTTTCTTTACTTATTCAAATAACATTTTCAAAATATGAAATAATGGAAATATTTGTGATCCAATTGGCATTTCTCTGATTGTCAAGGCCCAACTTTTTCCCCTTTAATGTTTTATATCTTGTTAACTGTGCTTTTATAAAGAAATTGTCCTATTTGTAAAAAATACAGTTTTTCTGTTCAGTTGTTGTCCTCTTAAATGGATCACTTTATTGGCACCTACTGTTTAGACCGCAGAAAGAAATCGGCTAGCTATTTAAGTTATTAGTAAAAACATGGATGCCCCAACGTACATATTGCAAAAAACCACACTTTTATATTATATGTGTTTAATTAGATGTTATAATTTGTTGTATACTCTTTGAGCAGTATTGACAATGGTGTTATGGGTGTGGATATTTGTGTTATTTGTCATTTGTTTAAACATGATTAAAAATGTATTCTCTACCCCTGGCTGATATGGCTCAGTAGGTTGGAGCATCATCCTGTGCACCAAAGGTCTGCAGGTTCAGCTCATACCTCATATTGCGACAATGGAGCCCAGCTGACCCGGGAACCGTGGTAACCAGGCAGCCACATTCTATAACTGCCCCTCCCATCTCACTCGGATAGAGACATTGGAGAAGACACCATGTTTGCGTGTTGTCTCCCCTTGTCCCGAGGCCGATGCCTCAAGAGAGGCAGCGAAGAGAGTGTGTTTAGTCGTGGTCGCCGATGGGTCCGCACTCAGAGGAGACGACGCCTGTGGCCCTTTTCCCGGCGGGATCCAGAGGTAACACAGGGAGGTTTGGTTTGGGCCAGGCCACCGCTCTGATCCCAACTGAGCAGCCCGGTGTCCCCTCCCCGTGTGTTTGGGGGATCGGGGGGGAAGGGAGAGTTCACGTGGGGAGGGTCTGTCCAGAACAGGAGCAGGCTGGGTTCAGGTGTCAGGACCAATTATGTTCACAGCCCAGGTCAAGGCTAGCTGGGTGGACGTGGAGTGTGGGTGGCACACTATGCCCGAGGTCTGTCCTGAGCCCTGGAGGTGGGTCTCCTTTCCTCTCGGTGGATGTCTGTGTAGACACAGGTCTGGACTCAATCCAGGAGCAGAAGGTCCAGTGGGCAGAAGCAGCAGTGACTAGGGCCGGGCTTGAGTGCTCCCAGTCAGCTGCCGGTCACTGTCATTGCAGACCTCCAGCCAGGCCAAGAGGAGGTCTCAGCTGGTCAAAGAGCAGCAGCAGCTGGTCCATGAAGACCCCCGCCCCACGCCCAGCAGGGAGGGGCCGGTGAGCCACACCACTTCAGGCCAAAGCAGGCCTGGAGTGAGTGTGGCCACCTGGGGGTCTGGGGAACCAGGGCCCAAGGGGGCAGGGAGAAGGCCTCCTCCACCAGAGCCACCCAGGCCCCACAGGCCTCCAACCTCGAAGCAGCTCCGTCCCCTCAGGCGGATGGCCATTGTCAGCCTGGCCCTGCAGTGCTGGGGCTATGGTCATCGCAGCAGGCGACAAGACCGGGAGCCTCAGGAGGCCGCGCCGAAGGGTGAGAAGGTGGGATGGTGGGGTGGGATGGGTGGGGAGGTGCACGTGAGCTTATGGGTAGGGATTGTTGCCAGACACACAGGGAGCATCGCAGAGCCTGGCAAGAAGCAAAGACTGGCCTCAGACCACCCAGCTGCTGGATTTTGGGCGGGGAGGACGTCCTGTGTTGGATCCTGGGCCCTAGCTGACCTCTGTGTCTGAGGGCCACAAGGGAATACTGGCATGTGGGTGACTTTTTCTCCTCTCACAACTCCAGCACCAGCCCAGGGGGGAGATGAGGCTCCTCTTGTCACACCCAGAGTCCAAACTGAGGAGATGGAGACACAGCTGGAGGCGCCTGAAACTTCAGAGCCCCAGTCAGCTCCAGCCACCTCTCCAGCTTTAGCTGTGGGGCCAGGGCCGGCCGCGGACAGAACTGAGGCTCCACCAGCAGCAGCGGAAGAAGAACCCTCCCTGGGACCCGTGCAGGTTCCTGAGTTCGAGGAGGAGCTGCCTGTGCAGGGGCCAACTCCAGGGCCTGCTGTGGAAACGGCCCAAGCTGTCCCAAGGGAAAGAATCATTCCCCCTCTCCTTGAGATTTGCATTTTCTTTTCTGTTCTTATTTTGTTCTTATGCTCTCCATGGCGTACTTTCTTTTTTGATCTTTTTATTTCTTTAGGGTTGGGGGCGAGTTTGATTTTTATTATTTTCTCTTTTCTCTTTTTGGCCTTCATCATTAAAATGTATAATCCCTTTTAAATAATAAAATTATTGCTTTTATTTGAACTGGTGTCATTCCTGATCATGAAATACATTCACGATGCTGATCGAGCATCACCACTCTCCTTGTAGAGGCAGTGCCCATACCAGCAGATCTCAGGGATGCCCTATGTCCCCAAAGGGGAGCTATACACTGTGAACTCTGGGGAGAGAGCACTGTTACCATTAGACTGACAGGCTCCTTGTCTACTGGGGACCAGTCCTGGGGACAAAGTGAGGCAGCACAGGCACGAGCAGATTTTCAAGGGAGCATATTAAGAAAGAAAGAAAAAGGAATAGGAGATTATATATATATATATAACCTATCTCCTCAGAAATAGTTGAAACTCCATTCAGAGAGGATTATGTAATGTTCCTTTTCTAATTGCTAAAGTAATATATACCCATTGTAAAACATTTGGAAAAGGTTTAAAAAGTTTAAAGAATGATGCTTTTTATAATTCATAGTCTATATGTAATCACTGTTGAGTAGACATTTTGATATGTACTTTTTAAAAGATTTTCTTATTGCGAGAGAGACAGAGAGAGAGGGAGAAGGAGATAGGGAAATATCAAGGTGAAAGAGTCATCAATTGGCTGCCTGGTGCACACCCCCTACTGGGGATTGAGCCTGCATCCCAGGCACGTGCCCGGATGAGGAATCAAACTGGCAAACTTTAGGTTCATGGACGATGCCCATTCAACTGGGCATACTGGCCAGGTCCTTATATGTATTTTTGCATACTTTTTAATGAATTTAGGTCTCATATCTATTGACATAATTATAAAAAGTAATAGGTATACAACAAAAATGTTACAAGTTACAGACATGATTTACATATTGCCAAACATAATTTTATTCTTTCAATCTTTTTGCAAACATTCAGAAGGTTAATAATATGCTCATCCTATATCATAAAAGCCCAGCGACTGAAATGGCAAAATGACGGGAATGACCAGAGACCAGAACAACCGCTGCCCCTCGCCCTGGCCAACCCCACACCCCAGTGGGGTCCCCCCACCTGGTCAGGGGTGGGGCCGCCAGAAAACTGCCTCTGGCCCCTCCAGCAGGGACTCCCACACCGACCGGGGCCCCATCAGGGCAGGCCAGCCAGTCCCCACCCGTGTACTGCATCTCTATCAATATGTATAATAAATGGCTAAAACGCAAATTGACCCTAACAGTGGAACTACCAGAATGACTGCTCAACCAACCACTATGAGGTACACTGACCACTTCTTGGTCCCTTTCCCCGGCCTGTAGACTCTTATGGCTCAATGGCAAATGGGGAACTGGTGGTGTGTGGCAGGGGATGTGGGTGGTGCCAGGGCAAGACCCCACTCCACTGGTTGCCGCACACCCACAGGGCAACCAGTGGAGGGGGCCAGGCCAGCGATCAGGCGGAACGGCCTACCTCTTGGCTCCTCTCCCCGGCCAGCAGGCTCCAATCACCCGATGGCAAAAGGAGAACTGGGGGGAGGGGGGGATGGTGGTAGGGGGCGGGGATGGCTGAGGGCAGCTGGAGAAGATGGCCCTGATTGCAGGCCAGACCTAGGGACCATACCTGCCCATGAATTGCATGCACCAGGCCTCTAGTATACAATAAAATTTAATAACTATGATTATCTAATCGTATAGGATAAGGCCTTAAACCAATTACCTCTCAAAGACTTGCTTATCTCTATTTTCTCTATGTTAAGTATAAAAAAAAAAACACGTGGTTATCAAATATTTTAAAATACTAAATTAATGTTGTGATGAATTTTCTGTTTACATATCTGATTAATTTTTAGAATAAATACTGAAAAATGGAACCAATGAGCCCTGGTAAGAGTGGATCATTTGGTTAGAGCATCATCCCAGGAGTCACTGGTTCAGTTGCTGGTCACAGCACGTACCCACTTGCAGATTTAATTCCTGGCTCAGGTACAATGTTTCTCTCTCACATCAGCATTTCTCTCTCTCTCTCTCTCTCTCTCTCTCTCTCTCTCTCTCTCTCTCTCTCTTTCTGTTTCCCATTTTCCTGCTCTAGAATCAGTGAAAAATATATTCTCAGGGTAGGATTATAAAAAAATAGAACCACTTACTCAAAATAAAATTGCATAAAAAATTTCAATATGGGCGTTCTACTACACAACAAATTTTCATAATAAAGTGACATAAATTGATTGCTCTGTACTATATATTTTATGCAAAATATATGTATTCACATATTGATTTCAGAGTGGAAGGAAGAGGGAGAGAGAGATTGAAAGGTCAATGATGAGAAAGAATAATTTATTGGCTGCCTTCTGCATGCTCCCTGCTGGGGACCAAACCTGCAACCCTGGCATGTGCTCTGACCAGCATTTGAACCGTGAACTCCCCATTCATAGGTCCGTGCTCAGCCACGATGCTCAATACTGGCCATGCTATTTTACACTTTTGTTATAGCACATCATAGCTTAGATATGGTAATCAGTAGAAACTCACACTGTCAAAACATGATTTGCCCCACAATACATATTGGGGATTATAATAATACTGGTGGCCTGGTGCACGCATTTGTGCTCATTGAAAGGAAATTAATTAGAAGGTGGCCAGCGGGCAGGACTGGGCAAGATGGGCCGGACACACCCTGGAGCCAGCCTGCTATGGTCCCTCCCCTGCATCTGTGGAGTGAGCGGGGTCCCTCCAGCAGGTGGGGGTCCCTCGGCCTGGCCTGTGGGGCTCTGGCCAAAATAAATTCTCTGACATCCCGCGAGGGGTCCCAGAATGCAAGAGGGCACTCTGAAAATTTTCTGTCGTACAGGGTGTGGAACGCAAACACAAGTGTGCAGTAAACCAGATTCAGGCCGACAGTGCCTCAGCAGCAACGTGACCCATGCCCGAAGGTGGAATCAGG
The DNA here is from genome assembly GCF_964212035.1 of Myotis nattereri. NCBI lineage: Eukaryota > Metazoa > Chordata > Mammalia > Chiroptera > Vespertilionidae > Myotis > Myotis nattereri. The sequence continues at coordinate 69,378,587 of NC_138076.1, read as the reverse complement.
CGGCCTTGCGAGGAATCGGGCTCCCTCCTCTCTGGTTTCGGGGTGCATCCCCCAAGAACTGCCACTACCAAGTCACTGCAGCTCCGCAGCTCCTGCATTGAGTGTCTGCCCCCTGGTGGTCAGTGCGTGTCACAGCGACTGTTCGGATGGGCGGAGGGGAACTTAGCATATTAGGCTTTTACATATGTAGAGGGAATAAGGGCTGGTGAGATTTGAATAATGGGTAGTAGCTTTCTTGCCAATTACAATACTGGTGATGGTAAGAAGAAAAAGGAAGTTTTGATACAAAGAAAACTGTTTTAATACACTGGATTTTCTCAAGCAAAAAAAAAAAAAGAAGAAAGTATAAAAAGTACATTTATTGTTGACATACCCAGATGAAAATAACTGTTTGTTACACTGTACTATATAAAAAAAAAATTATAGTTTGCCTGGGAAAAAGTGGTTATGAACTAAAAAGTCTGAAAATTTCTATTTCTTAACATTTTTTTTACCCATTTGCTTTCTGACATCAGAGTTGTTTTTTGTTGTTATTTTTTAGTGTTTTTATTAATTTTTTTGAGTGGGGAAGGGAGAGGGAGAGAGAAACCTAGATCATTGCCTCCCATACACATTCTGCCTGGGGATTGAAGTCGTAATATGGGTATGTGCCCTGGCAGGGAATTGAACCGGTGACCTTCTGGTGGATAGGACAACGCTCAACCAACTGAACCACACTGGTCAGGGCTCAGAGTTGTTGTTTTTTTACAATATATTTTTATTGATTTCTGAGAGGGAGGAAGAAGGAGAGAAAGATTGAAATATCAAAGATGAGAGAGCATCATTGGTTAGCTGCCTCCTGCACATTCCCTACTTGGGATCAAGTGCACAACCTGGTCATGCACTTTAACTGGAAATTGAACCATGACCTCCTGGTTCCTAGGCTGCTGTTCATCCATTGAGGAGCCGCACTGGCCAGACCAGAGTTTCTAATAAGAGGAAAGGCTTTAGAAAATTAAGTTTGTATTATAAATGAGCCCTGCACTTGTATTCCCAAACTGACTTTCTAAATAACCAAATGATACTCTTACTAGAGGCCCGGGGCACAAAACTCATGCAAGAGTACTCCTTCTTTGCCCCTATTTCTGGCACCGGCACCTGAGACCCCGGTTTCCCTCTGGCCACTGGCATCTGGCACCCGGGCTTCCCTCGCAAAAGGAGGCCTCACTAACCTGCTGAAGCCCCGACAGTCAGTGGCCTGGGTTTCCAATTTGGGGTGATCATGGAGCTTCTCCGTTGATCACCCCACTGACCAGTGGCCTGGACCTCCCTCTGCGGGGTGATCATGGGGTGATGAGCGGGCCCCTGACCAATCGCATTGCACCCACCTTGGCTGGCCTGGTGCCAGTGGGTGTGACAGCGTGTTCCCGGATGATCGCCTGGGTGGTCCTTCCACTGTTTGGCTGTTCGGTCGATTTGCATATTATGCTTTTATTGTATAGGACTAGCAACACTGAACTGGGTTCTTTTTCTGCTTTTTCTTTACTTATTCAAATAACATTTTCAAAATAAGAAATAATGGAAATATTTGTGATCCAATTGGCATTTCTCTGATTGTCAAGGCCCAACTTTTTCCCCTTTAATGTTTTATATCTTGTTAACTGTGCTTTTATAAAGAAATTGTCCTATTTGTAAAAAATACAGTTTTTCTGTTCAGTTGTTGTCCTCTTAAATGGATCATTTTATTGACACCTACTGTTTAGACCGCAGAAAGAAATCGGCTAGCTATTTAAGTTATTAGTAAAAACATGGATGCCCCAACGTACATATTGCAAAAAACCACACTTTTATATTATATGTGTTTAATTAGATGTTATAATTTGTTGTATACTCTTTGAGCAGTATTGACAATGGTGTTATGGGTGTGGATATTTGTGTTATTTGTCATTTGTTTAAACATGATTAAAAATGTATTCTCTACCCCTGGCTGATATGGCTCAGTAGGTTGGAGCATCATCCTGTGCACCAAAGGTCTGCAGGTTCAGCTCATACCTCATATTGCGACAATGGAGCCCAGCTGACCCGGGAACCGTGGTAACCAGGCAGCCACATTCTATAACTGCCCCTCCCATCTCACTCGGATAGAGACATTGGAGAAGACACCATGTTTGCGTGTTGTCTCCCCTTGTCCCGAGGCCGATGCCTCAAGAGAGGCAGCGAAGAGAGTGTGTTTAGTCGTGGTCGCCGATGGGTCCGCACTCAGAGGAGACGACGCCTGTGGCCCTTTTCCCGGCGGGATCCAGAGGTAACACAGGGAGGTTTGGTTTGGGCCAGGCCACCGCTCTGATCCCAACTGAGCAGCCCGGTGTGCCCTCCCCGTGTGTTTGGGGGATCGGGGGTGAAGGGAGAGTTCACGTGGGGAGGGTCTGTCCAGAACAGGAGCAGGCTGGGTTCAGGTGTCAGGACCAATCATGTTCACAGCCCAGGTCAAGGCTAGCTGGGTGGACGTGGAGTGTGGGTGGCACCCTCTGCCCGAGGTCTGTCCTGAGCCCTGGAGGTGGGTCTCCTTTCCTCTCGGTGGATGTCTGTGTAGACACAGGTCTGGACTCAATCCAGGAGCAGAAGGTCCAGTGGGCAGAAGCAGCAGTGACTAGGGCCGGGCTTGAGTGCTCCCAGTCAGCTGCCGGTCACTGTCATTGCAGACCTCCAGCCAGGCCAAGAGGAGGTCTCAGCTGGTCAAAGAGCAGCAGCAGCTGGTCCATGAAGACCCCCGCCCCACGCCCAGCAGGGAGGGGCCGGTGAGCCACACCACTTCAGGCCAAAGCAGGCCTGGAGTGAGTGTGGCCACCTGGGGGTCTGGGGAACCAGGGCCCAAGGGGGCAGGGAGAAGGCCTCCTCCACCAGAGCCACCCAGGCCCCACAGGCCTCCAACCTCGAAGCAACTCCGTCCCCTCAGGCGGATGGCCATTGTCAGCCTGGCCCTGCAGTGCTGGGGCTATGGTCATCGCAGCAGGCGACAAGACCGGGAGCCTCAGGAGGCCGCGCCGAAGGGTGAGAAGGTGGGATGGTGGGGTGGGATGGGTGGGGAGGTGCACGTGATCTTATGGGTAGGGATTGTTGCCAGACACACAGGGAGCATTGCAGAGCCTGGCCAGAAGCAAAGACTGGCCTCAGACCACCCACCTGCTGGACTTTGGGCGGGGAGGACGTCCTGTGTTGGATCCTGGGCCCCAGCTGACCTCTGTGTCTGAGGGCCACAAGGGAATACTGGCATGTGGGTGACTTTTTCTCCTCTCACAACTCCAGCACCAGCCCAGGGGGGAGATGAGGCTCCTCTTGTCACACCCAGAGTCCAAACTGAGGAGATGGAGACACAGCTGGAGGCGCCTGAACCTTCAGAGCCCCAGTCAGCTCCAGCCACCTGTCCAGCTTTAGCTGTGGGGCCAGGGCCGGCCGCGGACAGAACTGAGGCTCCACCAGCAGCAGCGGAAGAAGAACCCTCCCTGGGACCCGTGCAGGTTCCTGAGTTCGAGGAGGAGCTGCCTGTGCAGGGGCCAACTCCAGGGCCTGCTGTGGAAACGGCCCAAGCTGTCCCAAGGGAAAGAATCATTCCCCCTCTCCTTGAGATTTGCATTTTCTTTTCTGTTCTTATTTTGTTCTTATGCTCTCCATGGCGTACTTTCTTTTTTGATCTTTTTATTTCTTTAGGGTTGGGGGCGAGTTTGATTTTTATTATTTTCTCTTTTCTCTTTTTGGCCTTCATCATTAAAATGTATAATCCCTTTTAAATAATAAAATTATTGCTTTTATTTGAACTGGTGTCATTCCTGATCATGAAATACATTCACGATGCTGATCGAGCATCACCACTCTCCTTGTAGAGGCAGTGCCCATACCAGCAGATCTCAGGGATGCCCTACGTGCCCAAAGGGGAGCTGTACACTGTGAACTCTGGGGAGAGAGCACTGTTACCATTAGACTGACAGGCTCCTTGTCTACTGGGGACCAGTCCTGGGGACAAAGTGAGGCAGCACAGGCACGAGCAGATTTTCAAGGGAGCATATTAAGAAAGAAAGAAAAAGGAATAGGAGATTATATATATATATATAACCTATCTCCTCAGAAATAGTTGAAACTCCATTCAGAGAGGAATATGTAATGTTCCTTTTCTAATTGCTAAAGTAATATATACCCATTGTAAAACATTTGGAAAAGGTTTAAAAAGTTTAAAGAATGATGCTTTTTATAATTCATAGTCTATATGTAATCACTGTTGAGTAGACATTTTGATATGTACTTTTTTAAAGATTTTTTTTTTTTTTTGCGAGAGAGACAAAGAGAGAGGGAGAAGGAGATAGGGAAATATCAAGGTGAAAGAGTCATCAATTGGCTGCCTGGTGCACACCCCCTACTGGGGATTGAGCCTGCATCCCAGGCACGTGCCCGGATGAGGAATCAAACTGGCAAACTTTAGGTTCATGGACGATGCCCAATCAACTGGGCATACTGGCCAGGTCCTTATATGTATTTTTGCATACTTTTTAATGAATTTAGATCTCATATCTATTGACATAATTATAAAAAGTAATAGGTATACAACTAAAATGTTACAAGTTACAGACATGATTTACATATTGCCAAACATAATTTTATTCTTTCAATCTTTTTGCAAACATTCAGAAGGTTAATAATATGCTCATCCTATATCATAAAAGCCCAGCGACTGAAATGGCAAAATGACGGGAATGACCAGAGACCAGAACAACCGCTGCCCCTCGCCCTGGCCAACCCCACACCCCAGTGGGGTCCCCCCACCTGGTCAGGGGTGGGGCCGCCAGAAAACTGCCTCTGGCCCCTCCAGCAGGGACTCCCACACCGACCAGGGCCCCATCAGGGCAGGCCAGCCAGTCCCCACCCGTGTACTGCATCTCTATCAATATGTATAATAAATGGCTAAAACACAAATTGACCCTAACAGTGGAACTACCAGAATGACTGCTCAACCAGCCACTATGAGGTACACTGACCACTTGTTGGTCCCTTTCCCCGGCCTGTAGACTCCTATGGCTCAATGGCAAATGGGGAACTGGGGGTGTGTGGCAGGGGATGTGGGTGGTGCCAGGGCAAGACCCCACCCCGCTGGTTGCCGCACACCCACAGGGCAACCAGTGGAGGGGGCCAGGCCAGCGATCAGGCGGAACGGCCTACCTCTTGGCTCCTCTCCCCGGCCAGCAGGCTCCAATCACCCGATGGCAAAAGGAGAACTGGGGGGAGGGGGGGATGGTGGTAGGGGGCGGGGATGGCTGAGGGCAGCTGGAGAAGATGGCCCTGATTGCAGGCCAGACCTAGGGACCATAACTTCCCATGAATTGCATGCACCAGGCCTCTAGTATACAATAAAATTTAATAACTATGATTATCTAATCGTATAGGATAAGGCCTTAAACCAATTACCTCTCAAAGACTGGCTTATCTCTATTTTCTCTAAGTTAAGTATAAAAAAAAAACACGTGGTTATCAAATATTTTAAAATACTAAATTAATGTTGTGATGAATTTTCTGTTTACATATCTGATTAATTTTTAGAATAAATACTGAAAAATGGAACCACTGAGCCCTGGTAAGAGTGGATCATTTGGTTAGAGCATCATCCCAGGAGTCACTGGTTCAGTTGCTGGTCACAGCACGTACCCACTTGCAGATTTAATTCCTGGCTCAGGTACAATGTTTCTCTCTCACATCAGCATTTCTCTCTCTCTCTCTCTCTCTCTCTCTCTCTCTCTCTCTCTCTCTTTCTGTTTCCCATTTTCCTGCTCTAGAATCAGTGAAAAATATATTCTCAGGGTAGGATTATAAAAAAATAGAACCACTGAATCAAAATAAAATTGCATAAAAAATTTCAATATGGGCGTTCTACTACACAACAAATTTTCATAATAAAGTGACATAAATTGATTGCTCTGTACTATATATTTTATGCAAAATATATGTATTCACATATTGATTTCAGAGTGGAAGGAAGAGGGAGAGAGAGATTGAAAGGTCAATGATGAGAAAGAATAATTTATTGGCTGCCTTCTGCATGCTCCCTGCTGGGGACCAAACCTGCAACCCTGGCATGTGCTCTGACCAGCATTTGAACCGTGAACTCCCCATTCATAGGTCCGTGCTCAGCCACGATGCTCAATACTGGCCATGCTATTTTACACTTTTGTTATAGCACATCATAGCTTAGATATGGTAATCAGTAGAAACTCACACTGTCAAAACATGATTTGCCCCACAATACATATTGGGGATTATAATAATACTGGTGGCCTGGTGCACGCATTTGTGCTCATTGAAAGGAAATTAATTAGAAGGTGGCCAGCGGGCAGGACTGGGCAAGATGGGCCGGACACACCCTGGAGCCAGCCTGCTATGGTCCCTCCCCTGCATCTGTGGAGTGAGCGGGGTCCCTCCAGCAGGTGGGGGTCCCTCGGCCTGGCCTGTGGGGCTCTGGCCAAAATAAATTCTCTGACATCCCGCGAGGGGTCCCAGAATGCAAGAGGGCACTCTGAAAATTTTCTGTCGTACAGGGTGTGGAACGCAAACACAAGTGTGCAGTAAACCAGATTCAGGCCGACAGTGCCTCAGCAGCAACGTGACCCATGCCCGAAGGTGGAATCAGGCGGCCTTGCGAGGAATCGGGCTCCCTCCTCTCTGGTTTCGGGGTGCATCCCCCAAGAACTGCCACTACCAAGTCACTGCAGCTCCGCAGCTCCTGCATTGAGTGTCTGCCCCCTGGTGGTCAGTGCGTGTCACAGCGACTGTTCGGATGGGCGGAGGGGAACTTAGCATATTAGGCTTTTACATATGTAGAGGGAATAAGGGCTGGTGAGATTTGAATAATGGGTAGTAGCTTTCTTGCCAATTACAATACTGGTGATGGTAAGAAGAAAAAGGAAGTTTTGATACAAAGAAAACTGTTTTAATACACTGGATTTTCTCAAGCAAAAAAAAAAAAAGAAGAAAGTATAAAAAGTACATTTATTGTTGACATACCCAGATGAAAATAACTGTTTGTTACACTGTACTATATAAAAAAAAAATTATAGTTTGCCTGGGAAAAAGTGGTTATGAACTAAAAAGTCTGAAAATTTCTATTTCTTAACATTTTTTTTACCCATTTGCTTTCTGACATCAGAGTTGTTTTTTGTTGTTATTTTTTAGTGTTTTTATTAATTTTTTTGAGTGGGGAAGGGAGAGGGAGAGAGAAACCTAGATCATTGCCTCCCATACACATTCTGCCTGGGGATTGAAGTCGTAATATGGGTATGTGCCCTGGCAGGGAATTGAACCGGTGACCTTCTGGTGGATAGGACAACGCTCAACCAACTGAACCACACTGGTCAGGGCTCAGAGTTGTTGTTTTTTTACAATATATTTTTATTGATTTCTGAGAGGGAGGAAGAAGGAGAGAAAGATTGAAATATCAAAGATGAGAGAGCATCATTGGTTAGCTGCCTCCTGCACATTCCCTACTTGGGATCAAGTGCACAACCTGGTCATGCGCTTTGACTGGAAATTGAACCATGACCTCCTGGTTCCTAGGCTGCTGTTCATCCATTGAGGAGCCGCACTGGCCAGACCAGAGTTTCTAATAAGAGGAAAGGCTTTAGAAAATTAAGTTTGTATTATAAATGAGCCCTGCACTTGTATTCCCAAACTGACTTTCTAAATAACCAAATGATACTCTTACTAGAGGCCCGGGGCACAAAACTCATGCAAGAGTACTCCTTCTTTGCCCCTATTTCTGGCACCGGCACCTGAGACCCCGGTTTCCCTCTGGCCACTGGCATCTGGCACCCGGGCTTCCCTCGCAAAAGGAGGCCTCACTAACCTGCTGAAGCCCCGACAGTCAGTGGCCTGGGTTTCCAATTTGGGGTGATCATGGAGCTTCTCCGTTGATCACCCCACTGACCAGTGGCCTGGACCTCCCTCTGCGGGGTGATCATGGGGTGATGAGCGGGCCCCTGACCAATCGCATTGCACCCACCTTGGCTGGCCTGGTGCCAGTGGGTGTGACAGCGTGTTCCCGGATGATCGCCTGGGTGGTCCTTCCACTGTTTGGCTGTTCGGTCGATTTGCATATTATGCTTTTATTGTATAGGACTAGCAACACTGAACTGGGTTCTTTTTCTGCTTTTTCTTTACTTATTCAAATAACATTTTCAAAATAAGAAATAATGGAAATATTTGTGATCCAATTGGCATTTCTCTGATTGTCAAGGCCCAACTTTTTCCCCTTTAATGTTTTATATCTTGTTAACTGTGCTTTTATAAAGAAATTGTCCTATTTGTAAAAAATACAGTTTTTCTGTTCAGTTGTTGTCCTCTTAAATGGATCATTTTATTGACACCTACTGTTTAGACCGCAGAAAGAAATCGGCTAGCTATTTAAGTTATTAGTAAAAACATGGATGCCCCAACGTACATATTGCAAAAAACCACACTTTTATATTATATGTGTTTAATTAGATGTTATAATTTGTTGTATACTCTTTGAGCAGTATTGACAATGGTGTTATGGGTGTGGATATTTGTGTTATTTGTCATTTGTTTAAACATGATTAAAAATGTATTCTCTACCCCTGGCTGATATGGCTCAGTAGGTTGGAGCATCATCCTGTGCACCAAAGGTCTGCAGGTTCAGCTCATACCTCATATTGCGACAATGGAGCCCAGCTGACCCGGGAACCGTGGTAACCAGGCAGCCACATTCTATAACTGCCCCTCCCATCTCACTCGGATAGAGACATTGGAGAAGACACCATGTTTGCGTGTTGTCTCCCCTTGTCCCGAGGCCGATGCCTCAAGAGAGGCAGCGAAGAGAGTGTGTTTAGTCGTGGTCGCCGATGGGTCCGCACTCAGAGGAGACGACGCCTGTGGCCCTTTTCCCGGCGGGATCCAGAGGTAACACAGGGAGGTTTGGTTTGGGCCAGGCCACCGCTCTGATCCCAACTGAGCAGCCCGGTGTGCCCTCCCCGTGTGTTTGGGGGATCGGGGGTGAAGGGAGAGTTCACGTGGGGAGGGTCTGTCCAGAACAGGAGCAGGCTGGGTTCAGGTGTCAGGACCAATCATGTTCACAGCCCAGGTCAAGGCTAGCTGGGTGGACGTGGAGTGTGGGTGGCACCCTCTGCCCGAGGTCTGTCCTGAGCCCTGGAGGTGGGTCTCCTTTCCTCTCGGTGGATGTCTGTGTAGACACAGGTCTGGACTCAATCCAGGAGCAGAAGGTCCAGTGGGCAGAAGCAGCAGTGACTAGGGCCGGGCTTGAGTGCTCCCAGTCAGCTGCCGGTCACTGTCATTGCAGACCTCCAGCCAGGCCAAGAGGAGGTCTCAGCTGGTCAAAGAGCAGCAGCAGCTGGTCCATGAAGACCCCCGCCCCACGCCCAGCAGGGAGGGGCCGGTGAGCCACACCACTTCAGGCCAAAGCAGGCCTGGAGTGAGTGTGGCCACCTGGGGGTCTGGGGAACCAGGGCCCAAGGGGGCAGGGAGAAGGCCTCCTCCACCAGAGCCACCCAGGCCCCACAGGCCTCCAACCTCGAAGCAACTCCGTCCCCTCAGGCGGATGGCCATTGTCAGCCTGGCCCTGCAGTGCTGGGGCTATGGTCATCGCAGCAGGCGACAAGACCGGGAGCCTCAGGAGGCCGCGCCGAAGGGTGAGAAGGTGGGATGGTGGGGTGGGATGGGTGGGGAGGTGCACGTGAGCTTATGGGTAGGGATTGTTGCCAGACACACAGGGAGCATTGCAGAGCCTGGCCAGAAGCAAAGACTGGCCTCAGACCACCCACCTGCTGGACTTTGGGCGGGGAGGACGTCCTGTGTTGGATCCTGGGCCCCAGCTGACCTCTGTGTCTGAGGGCCACAAGGGAATACTGGCATGTGGGTGACTTTTTCTCCTCTCACAACTCCAGCACCAGCCCAGGGGGGAGATGAGGCTCCTCTTGTCACACCCAGAGTCCAAACTGAGGAGATGGAGACACAGCTGGAGGCGCCTGAACCTTCAGAGCCCCAGTCAGCTCCAGCCACCTCTCCAGCTTTAGCTGTGGGGCCAGGGCCGGCCGCGGACAGAACTGAGGCTCCACCAGCAGCAGCGGAAGAAGAACCCTCCCTGGGACCCGTGCAGGTTCCTGAGTTCGAGGAGGAGCTGCCTGTGCAGGGGCCAACTCCAGGGCCTGCTGTGGAAACGGCCCAAGCTGTCCCAAGGGAAAGAATCATTCCCCCTCTCCTTGAGATTTGCATTTTCTTTTCTGTTCTTATTTTGTTCTTATGCTCTCCATGGCGTACTTTCTTTTTTGATCTTTTTATTTCTTTAGGGTTGGGGGCGAGTTTGATTTTTATTATTTTCTCTTTTCTCTTTTTGGCCTTCATCATTAAAATGTATAATCCCTTTTAAATAATAAAATTATTGCTTTTATTTGAACTGGTGTCATTCCTGATCATGAAATACATTCACGATGCTGATCGAGCATCACCACTCTCCTTGTAGAGGCAGTGCCCATACCAGCAGATCTCAGGGATGCCCTATGTCCCCAAAGGGGAGCTATACACTGTGAACTCTGGGGAGAGAGCACTGTTACCATTAGACTGACAGGCTCCTTGTCTACTGGGGACCAGTCCTGGGGACAAAGTGAGGCAGCACAGGCACGAGCAGATTTTCAAGGGAGCATATTAAGAAAGAAAGAAAAAGGAATAGGAGATTATATATATATATATATAACCTATCTCCTCAGAAATAGTTGAAACTCCATTCAGAGAGGAATATGTAATGTTCCTTTTCTAATTGCTAAAGTAATATATACCCATTGTAAAACATTTGGAAAAGGTTTAAAAAGTTTAAAGAATGATGCTTTTTATAATTCATAGTCTATATGTAATCACTGTTGAGTAGACATTTTGATATGTACTTTTTTAAAGATTTTTTTTTTTTTTTGCGAGAGAGACAAAGAGAGAGGGAGAAGGAGATAGGGAAATATCAAGGTGAAAGAGTCATCAATTGGCTGCCTGGTGCACACCCCCTACTGGGGATTGAGCCTGCATCCCAGGCACGTGCCCGGATGAGGAATCAAACTGGCAAACTTTAGGTTCATGGACGATGCCCAATCAACTGGGCATACTGGCCAGGTCCTTATATGTATTTTTGCATACTTTTTAATGAATTTAGATCTCATATCTATTGACATAATTATAAAAAGTAATAGGTATACAACTAAAATGTTACAAGTTACAGACATGATTTACATATTGCCAAACATAATTTTATTCTTTCAATCTTTTTGCAAACATTCAGAAGGTTAATAATATGCTCATCCTATATCATAAAAGCCCAGCGACTGAAATGGCAAAATGACGGGAATGACCAGAGACCAGAACAACCGCTGCCCCTCGCCCTGGCCAACCCCACACCCCAGTGGGGTCCCCCCACCTGGTCAGGGGTGGGGCCGCCAGAAAACTGCCTCTGGCCCCTCCAGCAGGGACTCCCACACCGACCAGGGCCCCATCAGGGCAGGCCAGCCAGTCCCCACCCGTGTACTGCATCTCTATCAATATGTATAATAAATGGCTAAAACACAAATTGACCCTAACAGTGGAACTACCAGAATGACTGCTCAACCAGCCACTATGAGGTACACTGACCACTTGTTGGTCCCTTTCCCCGGCCTGTAGACTCCTATGGCTCAATGGCAAATGGGGAACTGGGGGTGTGTGGCAGGGGATGTGGGTGGTGCCAGGGCAAGACCCCACCCCGCTGGTTGCCGCACACCCACAGGGCAACCAGTGGAGGGGGCCAGGCCAGCGATCAGGCGGAATGGCCTACCTCTTGGCTCCTCTCCCCGGCCAGCAGGCTCCAATCACCCGATGGCAAAAGGAAAACTGGGGGGAGGGGGGGATGGTGGTAGGGGGCGGGGATGGCTGAGGGCAGCTGGAGAAGATGGCCCTGATTGCAGGCCAGACCTAGGGACCATAACTTCCCATGAATTGCATGCACCAGGCCTCTAGTATACAATAAAATTTAATAACTATGATTATCTAATCGTATAGGATAAGGCCTTAAACCAATTACCTCTCAAAGACTGGCTTATCTCTATTTTCTCTAAGTTAAGTATAAAAAAAAAACACGTGGTTATCAAATATTTTAAAATACTAAATTAATGTTGTGATGAATTTTCTGTTTACATATCTGATTAATTTTTAGAATAAATACTGAAAAATGGAACCACTGAGCCCTGGTAAGAGTGGATCATTTGGTTAGAGCATCATCCCAGGAGTCACTGGTTCAGTTGCTGGTCACAGCACGTACCCACTTGCAGATTTAATTCCTGGCTCAGGTACAATGTTTCTCTCTCACATCAGCATTTCTCTCTCTCTCTCTCTCTCTCTCTCTCTCTCTCTCTCTCTCTCTCTCTTTCTGTTTCCCATTTTCCTGCTCTAGAATCAGTGAAAAATATATTCTCAGGGTAGGATTATAAAAAAATAGAACCACTGAATCAAAATAAAATTGCATAAAAAATTTCAATATGGGCGTTCTACTACACAACAAATTTTCATAATAAAGTGACATAAATTGATTGCTCTGTACTATATATTTTATGCAAAATATATGTATTCACATATTGATTTCAGAGTGGAAGGAAGAGGGAGAGAGAGATTGAAAGGTCAATGATGAGAAAGAATAATTTATTGGCTGCCTTCTGCATGCTCCCTGCTGGGGACCAAACCTGCAACCCTGGCATGTGCTCTGACCAGCATTTGAACCGTGAACTCCCCATTCATAGGTCCGTGCTCAGCCACGATGCTCAATACTGGCCATGCTATTTTACACTTTTGTTATAGCACATCATAGCTTAGATATGGTAATCAGTAGAAACTCACACTGTCAAAACATGATTTGCCCCACAATACATATTGGGGATTATAATAATACTGGTGGCCTGGTGCACGCATTTGTGCTCATTGAAAGGAAATTAATTAGAAGGTGGCCAGCGGGCAGGACTGGGCAAGATGGGCCGGACACACCCTGGAGCCAGCCTGCTATGGTCCCTCCCCTGCATCTGTGGAGTGAGCGGGGTCCCTCCAGCAGGTGGGGGTCCCTCGGCCTGGCCTGTGGGGCTCTGGCCAAAATAAATTCTCTGACATCCCGCGAGGGGTCCCAGAATGCAAGAGGGCACTCTGAAAATTTTCTGTCGTACAGGGTGTGGAACGCAAACACAAGTGTGCAGTAAACCAGATTCAGGCCGACAGTGCCTCAGCAGCAACGTGACCCATGCCCGAAGGTGGAATCAGGCGGCCTTGCGAGGAATCGGGCTCCCTCCTCTCTGGTTTCGGGGTGCATCCCCCAAGAACTGCCACTACCAAGTCACTGCAGCTCCGCAGCTCCTGCATTGAGTGTCTGCCCCCTGGTGGTCAGTGCGTGTCACAGCGACTGTTCGGATGGGCGGAGGGGAACTTAGCATATTAGGCTTTTACATATGTAGAGGGAATAAGGGCTGGTGAGATTTGAATAATGGGTAGTAGCTTTCTTGCCAATTACAATACTGGTGATGGTAAGAAGAAAAAGGAAGTTTTGATACAAAGAAAACTGTTTTAATACACTGGATTTTCTCAAGCAAAAAAAAAAAAAAGAAGAAAGTATAAAAAGTACATTTATTGTTGACATACCCAGATGAAAATAACTGTTTGTTACACTGTACTATATAAAAAAAAAATTATAGTTTGCCTGGGAAAAAGTGGTTATGAACTAAAAAGTCTGAAAATTTCTATTTCTTAACATTTTTTTTACCCATTTGCTTTCTGACATCAGAGTTGTTTTTTGTTGTTATTTTTTAGTGTTTTTATTAATTTTTTTGAGTGGGGAAGGGAGAGGGAGAGAGAAACCTAGATCATTGCCTCCCATACACATTCTGCCTGGGGATTGAAGTCGTAATATGGGTATGTGCCCTGGCAGGGAATTGAACCGGTGACCTTCTGGTGGATAGGACAACGCTCAACCAACTGAACCACACTGGTCAGGGCTCAGAGTTGTTGTTTTTTTACAATATATTTTTATTGATTTCTGAGAGGGAGGAAGAAGGAGAGAAAGATTGAAATATCAAAGATGAGAGAGCATCATTGGTTAGCTGCCTCCTGCACATTCCCTACTTGGGATCAAGTGCACAACCTGGTCATGCGCTTTGACTGGAAATTGAACCATGACCTCCTGGTTCCTAGGCTGCTGTTCATCCATTGAGGAGCCGCACTGGCCAGACCAGAGTTTCTAATAAGAGGAAAGGCTTTAGAAAATTAAGTTTGTATTATAAATGAGCCCTGCACTTGTATTCCCAAACTGACTTTCTAAATAACCAAATGATACTCTTACTAGAGGCCCGGGGCACAAAACTCATGCAAGAGTACTCCTTCTTTGCCCCTATTTCTGGCACCGGCACCTGAGACCCCGGTTTCCCTCTGGCCACTGGCATCTGGCACCCGGGCTTCCCTCGCAAAAGGAGGCCTCACTAACCTGCTGAAGCCCCGACAGTCAGTGGCCTGGGTTTCCAATTTGGGGTGATCATGGAGCTTCTCCGTTGATCACCCCACTGACCAGTGGCCTGGACCTCCCTCTGCGGGGTGATCATGGGGTGATGAGCGGGCCCCTGACCAATCGCATTGCACCCACCTTGGCTGGCCTGGTGCCAGTGGGTGTGACAGCGTGTTCCCGGATGATCGCCTGGGTGGTCCTTCCACTGTTTGGCTGTTCGGTCGATTTGCATATTATGCTTTTATTGTATAGGACTAGCAACACTGAACTGGGTTCTTTTTCTGCTTTTTCTTTACTTATTCAAATAACATTTTCAAAATAAGAAATAATGGAAATATTTGTGATCCAATTGGCATTTCTCTGATTGTCAAGGCCCAACTTTTTCCCCTTTAATGTTTTATATCTTGTTAACTGTGCTTTTATAAAGAAATTGTCCTATTTGTAAAAAATACAGTTTTTCTGTTCAGTTGTTGTCCTCTTAAATGGATCATTTTATTGACACCTACTGTTTAGACCGCAGAAAGAAATCGGCTAGCTATTTAAGTTATTAGTAAAAACATGGATGCCCCAACGTACATATTGCAAAAAACCACACTTTTATATTATATGTGTTTAATTAGATGTTATAATTTGTTGTATACTCTTTGAGCAGTATTGACAATGGTGTTATGGGTGTGGATATTTGTGTTATTTGTCATTTGTTTAAACATGATTAAAAATGTATTCTCTACCCCTGGCTGATATGGCTCAGTAGGTTGGAGCATCATCCTGTGCACCAAAGGTCTGCAGGTTCAGCTCATACCTCATATTGCGACAATGGAGCCCAGCTGACCCTGGAACCGTGGTAACCAGGCAGCCACATTCTATAACTGCCCCTCCCATCTCACTCGGATAGAGACATTGGAGAAGACACCATGTTTGCGTGTTGTCTCCCCTTGTCCCGAGGCCGATGCCTCAAGAGAGGCAGCGAAGAGAGTGTGTTTAGTCGTGGTCGCCGATGGGTCCGCACTCAGAGGAGACGACGCCTGTGGCCCTTTTCCCGGCGGGATCCAGAGGTAACACAGGGAGGTTTGGTTTGGGCCAGGCCACCGCTCTGATCCCAACTGAGCAGCCCTGTGTCCCCTCCCCGTGTGTTTGGGGGATCGGGGGTGAAGGGAGAGTTCACGTGGGGAGGGTCTGTCCAGAACAGGAGCAGGCTGGGTTCAGGTGTCAGGACCAATCATGTTCACAGCCCAGGTCAAGGCTAGCTGGGTGGACGTGGAGTGTGGGTGGCACCCTCTGCCCGAGGTCTGTCCTGAGCCCTGGAGGTGGGTCTCCTTTCCTCTCGGTGGATGTCTGTGTAGACACAGGTCTGGACTCAATCCAGGAGCAGAAGGTCCAGTGGGCAGAAGCAGCAGTGACTAGGGCCGGGCTTGAGTGCTCCCAGTCAGCTGCCGGTCACTGTCATTGCAGACCTCCAGCCAGGCCAAGAGGAGGTCTCAGCTGGTCAAAGAGCAGCAGCAGCTGGTCCATGAAGACCCCCGCCCCACGCCCAGCAGGGAGGGGCCGGTGAGCCACACCACTTCAGGCCAAAGCAGGCCTGGAGTGAGTGTGGCCACCTGGGGGTCTGGGGAACCAGGGCCCAAGGGGGCAGGGAGAAGGCCTCCTCCACCAGAGCCACCCAGGCCCCACAGGCCTCCAACCTCGAAGCAACTCCGTCCCCTCAGGCGGATGGCCATTGTCAGCCTGGCCCTGCAGTGCTGGGGCTATGGTCATCGCAGCAGGCGACAAGACCGGGAGCCTCAGGAGGCCGCGCCGAAGGGTGAGAAGGTGGGATGGTGGGGTGGGATGGGTGGGGAGGTGCACGTGAGCTTATGGGTAGGGATTGTTGCCAGACACACAGGGAGCATTGCAGAGCCTGGCCAGAAGCAAAGACTGGCCTCAGACCACCCACCTGCTGGACTTTGGGCGGGGAGGACGTCCTGTGTTGGATCCTGGGCCCCAGCTGACCTCTGTGTCTGAGGGCCACAAGGGAATACTGGCATGTGGGTGACTTTTTCTCCTCTCACAACTCCAGCACCAGCCCAGGGGGGAGATGAGGCTCCTCTTGTCACACCCAGAGTCCAAACTGAGGAGATGGAGACACAGCTGGAGGCGCCTGAACCTTCAGAGCCCCAGTCAGCTCCAGCCACCTGTCCAGCTTTAGCTGTGGGGCCAGGGCCGGCCGCGGACAGAACTGAGGCTCCACCAGCAGCAGCGGAAGAAGAACCCTCCCTGGGACCCGTGCAGGTTCCTGAGTTCGAGGAGGAGCTGCCTGTGCAGGGGCCAACTCCAGGGCCTGCTGTGGAAACGGCCCAAGCTGTCCCAAGGGAAAGAATCATTCCCCCTCTCCTTGAGATTTGCATTTTCTTTTCTGTTCTTATTTTGTTCTTATGCTCTCCATGGCGTACTTTCTTTTTTGATCTTTTTATTTCTTTAGGGTTGGGGGCGAGTTTGATTTTTATTATTTTCTCTTTTCTCTTTTTGGCCTTCATCATTAAAATGTATAATCCCTTTTAAATAATAAAATTATTGCTTTTATTTGAACTGGTGTCATTCCTGATCATGAAATACATTCACGATGCTGATCGAGCATCACCACTCTCCTTGTAGAGGCAGTGCCCATACCAGCAGATCTCAGGGATGCCCTATGTCCCCAAAGGGGAGCTATACACTGTGAACTCTGGGGAGAGAGCACTGTTACCATTAGACTGACAGGCTCCTTGTCTACTGGGGACCAGTCCTGGGGACAAAGTGAGGCAGCACAGGCACGAGCAGATTTTCAAGGGAGCATATTAAGAAAGAAAGAAAAAGGAATAGGAGATTATATATATATATAACCTATCTCCTCAGAAATAGTTGAAACTCCATTCAGAGAGGAATATGTAATGTTCCTTTTCTAATTGCTAAAGTAATATATACCCATTGTAAAACATTTGGAAAAGGTTTAAAAAGTTTAAAGAATGATGCTTTTTATAATTCATAGTCTATATGTAATCACTGTTGAGTAGACATTTTGATATGTACTTTTTAAAAGATTTTTTTTTTTTTTTGCGAGAGAGACAAAGAGAGAGGGAGAAGGAGATAGGGAAATATCAAGGTGAAAGAGTCATCAATTGGCTGCCTGGTGCACACCCCCTACTGGGGATTGAGCCTGCATCCCAGGCACGTGCCCGGATGAGGAATCAAACTGGCAAACTTTAGGTTCATGGACGATGCCCAATCAACTGGGCATACTGGCCAGGTCCTTATATGTATTTTTGCATACTTTTTAATGAATTTAGATCTCATATCTATTGACATAATTATAAAAAGTAATAGGTATACAACTAAAATGTTACAAGTTACAGACATGATTTACATATTGCCAAACATAATTTTATTCTTTCAATCTTTTTGCAAACATTCAGAAGGTTAATAATATGCTCATCCTATATCATAAAAGCCCAGCGACTGAAATGGCAAAATGACGGGAATGACCAGAGACCAGAACAACCGCTGCCCCTCGCCCTGGCCAACCCCACACCCCAGTGGGGTCCCCCCACCTGGTCAGGGGTGGGGCCGCCAGAAAACTGCCTCTGGCCCCTCCAGCAGGGACTCCCACACCGACCAGGGCCCCATCAGGGCAGGCCAGCCAGTCCCCACCCGTGTACTGCATCTCTATCAATATGTATAATAAATGGCTAAAACACAAATTGACCCTAACAGTGGAACTACCAGAATGACTGCTCAACCAGCCACTATGAGGTACACTGACCACTTGTTGGTCCCTTTCCCCGGCCTGTAGACTCCTATGGCTCAATGGCAAATGGGGAACTGGGGGTGTGTGGCAGGGGATGTGGGTGGTGCCAGGGCAAGACCCCACCCCGCTGGTTGCCGCACACCCACAGGGCAACCAGTGGAGGGGGCCAGGCCAGCGATCAGGCGGAACGGCCTACCTCTTGGCTCCTCTCCCCGGCCAGCAGGCTCCAATCACCCGATGGCAAAAGGAGAACTGGGGGGAGGGGGGGATGGTGGTAGGGGGCGGGGATGGCTGAGGGCAGCTGGAGAAGATGGCCCTGATTGCAGGCCAGACCTAGGGACCATAACTTCCCATGAATTGCATGCACCAGGCCTCTAGTATACAATAAAATTTAATAACTATGATTATCTAATCGTATAGGATAAGGCCTTAAACCAATTACCTCTCAAAGACTGGCTTATCTCTATTTTCTCTAAGTTAAGTATAAAAAAATAACACGTGGTTATCAAATATTTTAAAATACTAAATTAATGTTGTGATGAATTTTCTGTTTACATATCTGATTAATTTTTAGAATAAATACTGAAAAATGGAACCACTGAGCCCTGGTAAGAGTGGATCATTTGGTTAGAGCATCATCCCAGGAGTCACTGGTTCAGTTGCTGGTCACAGCACGTACCCACTTGCAGATTTAATTCCTGGCTCAGGTACAATGTTTCTCTTTCACATCAGCATTTCTCTCTCTCTCTCTCTCTCTCTCTCTCTCTCTCTCTCTCTCTCTCTCTTTCTGTTTCCCATTTTCCTGCTCTAGAATCAGTGAAAAATATATTCTCAGGGTAGGATTATAAAAAAATAGAACCACTGAATCAAAATAAAATTGCATAAAAAATTTCAATATGGGCGTTCTACTACACAACAAATTTTCATAATAAAGTGACATAAATTGATTGCTCTGTACTATATATTTTATGCAAAATATATGTATTCACATATTGATTTCAGAGTGGAAGGAAGAGGGAGAGAGAGATTGAAAGGTCAATGATGAGAAAGAATAATTTATTGGCTGCCTTCTGCATGCTCCCTGCTGGGGACCAAACCTGCAACCCTGGCATGTGCTCTGACCAGCATTTGAACCGTGAACTCCCCATTCATAGGTCCGTGCTCAGCCACGATGCTCAATACTGGCCATGCTATTTTACACTTTTGTTATAGCACATCATAGCTTAGATATGGTAATCAGTAGAAACTCACACTGTCAAAACATGATTTGCCCCACAATACATATTGGGGATTATAATAATACTGGTGGCCTGGTGCACGCATTTGTGCTCATTGAAAGGAAATTAATTAGAAGGTGGCCAGCGGGCAGGACTGGGCAAGATGGGCCGGACACACCCTGGAGCCAGCCTGCTATGGTCCCTCCCCTGCATCTGTGGAGTGAGCGGGGTCCCTCCAGCAGGTGGGGGTCCCTCGGCCTGGCCTGTGGGGCTCTGGCCAAAATAAATTCTCTGACATCCCGCGAGGGGTCCCAGAATGCAAGAGGGCACTCTGAAAATTTTCTGTCGTACAGGGTGTGGAACGCAAACACAAGTGTGCAGTAAACCAGATTCAGGCCGACAGTGCCTCAGCAGCAACGTGACCCATGCCCGAAGGTGGAATCAGGCGGCCTTGCGAGGAATCGGGCTCCCTCCTCTCTGGTTTCGGGGTGCATCCCCCAAGAACTGCCACTACCAAGTCACTGCAGCTCCGCAGCTCCTGCATTGAGTGTCTGCCCCCTGGTGGTCAGTGCGTGTCACGGCACTGTTCGGATGGGCGGAGGGGAACTTAGCATATTAGGCTTTTACATATGTAGAGGGAATAAGGGCTGGTGAGATTTGAATAATGGGTAGTAGCTTTCTTGCCAATTACAATACTGGTGATGGTAAGAAGAAAAAGGAAGTTTTGATACAAAGAAAACTGTTTTAATACACTGGATTTTCTCAAGCAAAAAAAAAAAAAAGAAGAAAGTATAAAAAGTACATTTATTGTTGACATACCCAGATGAAAATAACTGTTTGTTACACTGTACTATATAAAAAAAAAATTATAGTTTGCCTGGGAAAAAGTGGTTATGAACTAAAAAGTCTGAAAATTTCTATTTCTTAACATTTTTTTTACCCATTTGCTTTCTGACATCAGAGTTGTTTTTTGTTGTTATTTTTTAGTGTTTTTATTAATTTTTTTGAGTGGGGAAGGGAGAGGGAGAGAGAAACCTAGATCATTGCCTCCCATACACATTCTGCCTGGGGATTGAAGTCGTAATATGGGTATGTGCCCTGGCAGGGAATTGAACCGGTGACCTTCTGGTGGATAGGACAACGCTCAACCAACTGAACCACACTGGTCAGGGCTCAGAGTTGTTGTTTTTTTACAATATATTTTTATTGATTTCTGAGAGGGAGGAAGAAGGAGAGAAAGATTGAAATATCAAAGATGAGAGAGCATCATTGGTTAGCTGCCTCCTGCACATTCCCTACTTGGGATCAAGTGCACAACCTGGTCATGCGCTTTGACTGGAAATTGAACCATGACCTCCTGGTTCCTAGGCTGCTGTTCATCCATTGAGGAGCCGCACTGGCCAGACCAGAGTTTCTAATAAGAGGAAAGGCTTTAGAAAATTAAGTTTGTATTATAAATGAGCCCTGCACTTGTATTCCCAAACTGACTTTCTAAATAACCAAATGATACTCTTACTAGAGGCCCGGGGCACAAAACTCATGCAAGAGTACTCCTTCTTTGCCCCTATTTCTGGCACCGGCACCTGAGACCCCGGTTTCCCTCTGGCCACTGGCATCTGGCACCCGGGCTTCCCTCGCAAAAGGAGGCCTCACTAACCTGCTGAAGCCCCGACAGTCAGTGGCCTGGGTTTCCAATTTGGGGTGATCATGGAGCTTCTCCGTTGATCACCCCACTGACCAGTGGCCTGGACCTCCCTCTGCGGGGTGATCATGGGGTGATGAGCGGGCCCCTGACCAATCGCATTGCACCCACCTTGGCTGGCCTGGTGCCAGTGGGTGTGACAGCGTGTTCCCGGATGATCGCCTGGGTGGTCCTTCCACTGTTTGGCTGTTCGGTCGATTTGCATATTATGCTTTTATTGTATAGGACTAGCAACACTGAACTGGGTTCTTTTTCTGCTTTTTCTTTACTTATTCAAATAACATTTTCAAAATAAGAAATAATGGAAATATTTGTGATCCAATTGGCATTTCTCTGATTGTCAAGGCCCAACTTTTTCCCCTTTAATGTTTTATATCTTGTTAACTGTGCTTTTATAAAGAAATTGTCCTATTTGTAAAAAATACAGTTTTTCTGTTCAGTTGTTGTCCTCTTAAATGGATCATTTTATTGACACCTACTGTTTAGACCGCAGAAAGAAATCGGCTAGCTATTTAAGTTATTAGTAAAAACATGGATGCCCCAACGTACATATTGCAAAAAACCACACTTTTATATTATATGTGTTTAATTAGATGTTATAATTTGTTGTATACTCTTTGAGCAGTATTGACAATGGTGTTATGGGTGTGGATATTTGTGTTATTTGTCATTTGTTTAAACATGATTAAAAATGTATTCTCTACCCCTGGCTGATATGGCTCAGTAGGTTGGAGCATCATCCTGTGCACCAAAGGTCTGCAGGTTCAGCTCATACCTCATATTGCGACAATGGAGCCCAGCTGACCCGGGAACCGTGGTAACCAGGCAGCCACATTCTATAACTGCCCCTCCCATCTCACTCGGATAGAGACATTGGAGAAGACACCATGTTTGCGTGTTGTCTCCCCTTGTCCCGAGGCCGATGCCTCAAGAGAGGCAGCGAAGAGAGTGTGTTTAGTCGTGGTCGCCGATGGGTCCGCACTCAGAGGAGACGACGCCTGTGGCCCTTTTCCCGGCGGGATCCAGAGGTAACACAGGGAGGTTTGGTTTGGGCCAGGCCACCGCTCTGATCCCAACTGAGCAGCCCGGTGTGCCCTCCCCGTGTGTTTGGGGGATCGGGGGTGAAGGGAGAGTTCACGTGGGGAGGGTCTGTCCAGAACAGGAGCAGGCTGGGTTCAGGTGTCAGGACCAATCATGTTCACAGCCCAGGTCAAGGCTAGCTGGGTGGACGTGGAGTGTGGGTGGCACCCTCTGCCCGAGGTCTGTCCTGAGCCCTGGAGGTGGGTCTCCTTTCCTCTCGGTGGATGTCTGTGTAGACACAGGTCTGGACTCAATCCAGGAGCAGAAGGTCCAGTGGGCAGAAGCAGCAGTGACTAGGGCCGGGCTTGAGTGCTCCCAGTCAGCTGCCGGTCACTGTCATTGCAGACCTCCAGCCAGGCCAAGAGGAGGTCTCAGCTGGTCAAAGAGCAGCAGCAGCTGGTCCATGAAGACCCCCGCCCCACGCCCAGCAGGGAGGGGCCGGTGAGCCACACCACTTCAGGCCAAAGCAGGCCTGGAGTGAGTGTGGCCACCTGGGGGTCTGGGGAACCAGGGCCCAAGGGGGCAGGGAGAAGGCCTCCTCCACCAGAGCCACCCAGGCCCCACAGGCCTCCAACCTCGAAGCAACTCCGTCCCCTCAGGCGGATGGCCATTGTCAGCCTGGCCCTGCAGTGCTGGGGCTATGGTCATCGCAGCAGGCGACAAGACCGGGAGCCTCAGGAGGCCGCGCCGAAGGGTGAGAAGGTGGGATGGTGGGGTGGGATGGGTGGGGAGGTGCACGTGAGCTTATGGGTAGGGATTGTTGCCAGACACACAGGGAGCATTGCAGAGCCTGGCCAGAAGCAAAGACTGGCCTCAGACCACCCACCTGCTGGACTTTGGGCGGGGAGGACGTCCTGTGTTGGATCCTGGGCCCCAGCTGACCTCTGTGTCTGAGGGCCACAAGGGAATACTGGCATGTGGGTGACTTTTTCTCCTCTCACAACTCCAGCACCAGCCCAGGGGGGAGATGAGGCTCCTCTTGTCACACCCAGAGTCCAAACTGAGGAGATGGAGACACAGCTGGAGGCGCCTGAACCTTCAGAGCCCCAGTCAGCTCCAGCCACCTCTCCAGCTTTAGCTGTGGGCCCAGGGCCGGCCGCGGACAGAACTGAGGCTCCACCAGCAGCAGCGGAAGAAGAACCCTCCCTGGGACCCGTGCAGGTTCCTGAGTTCGAGGAGGGGCTGCCTGTGCAGGGGCCAACTCCAGGGCCTGCTGTGGAAACGGCCCAAGCTGTCCCAAGGGAAAGAATCATTCCCCCTCTCCTTGAGATTTGCATTTTCTTTTCTGTTCTTATTTTGTTCTTATGCTCTCCATGGCGTACTTTCTTTTTTGATCTTTTTATTTCTTTAGGGTTGGGGGCGAGTTTGATTTTTATTATTTTCTCTTTTCTCTTTTTGGCCTTCATCATTAAAATGTATAATCCCTTTTAAATAATAAAATTATTGCTTTTATTTGAACTGGTGTCATTCCTGATCATGAAATACATTCACGATGCTGATCGAGCATCACCACTCTCCTTGTAGAGGCAGTGCCCATACCAGCACATCTCAGGGATGCCCTACGTGCCCAAAGGGGAGCTGTACACTGTGAACTCTGGGGAGAGAGCACTGTTACCTTTAGACTGACAGGCTCCTTGTCTACTGGGGACCAGTCCTGGGGACAAAGTGAGGCAGCACAGGCACGAGCAGATTTTCAAGGGAGCACATTAAGAAAGAAAGAAAAAGGAATAGGAGATTATATATATATATAACCTATCTCCTCAGAAATAGTTGAAACTCCATTCAGAGAGGAATATGTAATGTTCCTTTTCTAATTGCTAAAGTAATATATACCCATTGTAAAACATTTGGAAAAGGTTTAAAAAGTTTAAAGAATGATGCTTTTTATAATTCATAGTCTATATGTAATCACTGTTGAGTAGACATTTTGATATGTACTTTTTAAAAGATTTTTTTTTTTTTTTGCGAGAGAGACAAAGAGAGAGGGAGAAGGAGATAGGGAAATATCAAGGTGAAAGAGTCATCAATTGGCTGCCTGGTGCACACCCCCTACTGGGGATTGAGCCTGCATCCCAGGCACGTGCCCGGATGAGGAATCAAACTGGCAAACTTTAGGTTCATGGACGATGCCCAATCAACTGGGCATACTGGCCAGGTCCTTATATGTATTTTTGCATACTTTTTAATGAATTTAGATCTCATATCTATTGACATAATTATAAAAAGTAATAGGTATACAACTAAAATGTTACAAGTTACAGACATGATTTACATATTGCCAAACATAATTTTATTCTTTCAATCTTTTTGCAAACATTCAGAAGGTTAATAATATGCTCATCCTATATCATAAAAGCCCAGCGACTGAAATGGCAAAATGACGGGAATGACCACAGACCAGAACAACCGCTGCCCCTCGCCCTGGCCAACCCCACACCCCAGTGGGGTCCCCCCACCTGGTCAGGGGTGGGGCCGCCAGAAAACTGCCTCTGGCCCCTCCAGCAGGGACTCCCACACCGACCAGGGCCCCATCAGGGCAGGCCAGCCAGTCCCCACCCGTGTACTGCATCTCTATCAATATGTATAATAAATGGCTAAAACACAAATTGACCCTAACAGTGGAACTACCAGAATGACTGCTCAACCAGCCACTATGAGGTACACTGACCACTTGTTGGTCCCTTTCCCCGGCCTGTAGACTCCTATGGCTCAATGGCAAATGGGGAACTGGGGGTGTGTGGCAGGGGATGTGGGTGGTGCCAGGGCAAGACCCCACCCCGCTGGTTGCCGCACACCCACAGGGCAACCAGTGGAGGGGGCCAGGCCAGCGATCAGGCGGAACGGCCTACCTCTTGGCTCCTCTCCCCGGCCAGCAGGCTCCAATCACCCGATGGCAAAAGGAGAACTGGGGGGAGGGGGGGATGGTGGTAGGGGGCGGGGATGGCTGAGGGCAGCTGGAGAAGATGGCCCTGATTGCAGGCCAGACCTAGGGACCATAACTTCCCATGAATTGCATGCACCAGGCCTCTAGTATACAATAAAATTTAATAACTATGATTATCTAATCGTATAGGATAAGGCCTTAAACCAATTACCTCTCAAAGACTGGCTTATCTCTATTTTCTCTAAGTTAAGTATAAAAAAATAACACGTGGTTATCAAATATTTTAAAATACTAAATTAATGTTGTGATGAATTTTCTGTTTACATATCTGATTAATTTTTAGAATAAATACTGAAAAATGGAACCACTGAGCCCTGGTAAGAGTGGATCATTTGGTTAGAGCATCATCCCAGGAGTCACTGGTTCAGTTGCTGGTCACAGCACGTACCCACTTGCAGATTTAATTCCTGGCTCAGGTACAATGTTTCTCTTTCACATCAGCATTTCTCTCTCTCTCTCTCTCTCTCTCTCTCTCTCTCTCTCTCTTTCTGTTTCCCATTTTCCTGCTCTAGAATCAGTGAAAAATATATTCTCAGGGTAGGATTATAAAAAAATAGAACCACTGAATCAAAATAAAATTGCATAAAAAATTTCAATATGGGCGTTCTACTACACAACAAATTTTCATAATAAAGTGACATAAATTGATTGCTCTGTACTATATATTTTATGCAAAATATATGTATTCACATATTGATTTCAGAGTGGAAGGAAGAGGGAGAGAGAGATTGAAAGGTCAATGATGAGAAAGAATAATTTATTGGCTGCCTTCTGCATGCTCCCTGCTGGGGACCAAACCTGCAACCCTGGCATGTGCTCTGACCAGCATTTGAACCGTGAACTCCCCATTCATAGGTCCGTGCTCAGCCACGATGCTCAATACTGGCCATGCTATTTTACACTTTTGTTATAGCACATCATAGCTTAGATATGGTAATCAGTAGAAACTCACACTGTCAAAACATGATTTGCCCCACAATACATATTGGGGATTATAATAATACTGGTGGCCTGGTGCACGCATTTGTGCTCATTGAAAGGAAATTAATTAGAAGGTGGCCAGCGGGCAGGACTGGGCAAGATGGGCCGGACACACCCTGGAGCCAGCCTGCTATGGTCCCTCCCCTGCATCTGTGGAGTGAGCGGGGTCCCTCCAGCAGGTGGGGGTCCCTCGGCCTGGCCTGTGGGGCTCTGGCCAAAATAAATTCTCTGACATCCCGCGAGGGGTCCCAGAATGCAAGAGGGCACTCTGAAAATTTTCTGTCGTACAGGGTGTGGAACGCAAACACAAGTGTGCAGTAAACCAGATTCAGGCCGACAGTGCCTCAGCAGCAACGTGACCCATGCCCGAAGGTGGAATCAGGCGGCCTTGCGAGGAATCGGGCTCCCTCCTCTCTGGTTTCGGGGTGCATCCCCCAAGAACTGCCACTACCAAGTCACTGCAGCTCCGCAGCTCCTGCATTGAGTGTCTGCCCCCTGGTGGTCAGTGCGTGTCACAGCGACTGTTCGGATGGGCGGAGGGGAACTTAGCATATTAGGCTTTTACATATGTAGAGGGAATAAGGGCTGGTGAGATTTGAATAATGGGTAGTAGCTTTCTTGCCAATTACAATACTGGTGATGGTAAGAAGAAAAAGGAAGTTTTGATACAAAGAAAACTGTTTTAATACACTGGATTTTCTCAAGCAAAAAAAAAAAAAGAAGAAAGTATAAAAAGTACATTTATTGTTGACATACCCAGATGAAAATAACTGTTTGTTACACTGTACTATATAAAAAAAAAATTATAGTTTGCCTGGGAAAAAGTGGTTATGAACTAAAAAGTCTGAAAATTTCTATTTCTTAACATTTTTTTTACCCATTTGCTTTCTGACATCAGAGTTGTTTTTTGTTGTTATTTTTTAGTGTTTTTATTAATTTTTTTGAGTGGGGAAGGGAGAGGGAGAGAGAAACCTAGATCATTGCCTCCCATACACATTCTGCCTGGGGATTGAAGTCGTAATATGGGTATGTGCCCTGGCAGGGAATTGAACCGGTGACCTTCTGGTGGATAGGACAACGCTCAACCAACTGAACCACACTGGTCAGGGCTCAGAGTTGTTGTTTTTTTACAATATATTTTTATTGATTTCTGAGAGGGAGGAAGAAGGAGAGAAAGATTGAAATATCAAAGATGAGAGAGCATCATTGGTTAGCTGCCTCCTGCACATTCCCTACTTGGGATCAAGTGCACAACCTGGTCATGCGCTTTGACTGGAAATTGAACCATGACCTCCTGGTTCCTAGGCTGCTGTTCATCCATTGAGGAGCCGCACTGGCCAGACCAGAGTTTCTAATAAGAGGAAAGGCTTTAGAAAATTAAGTTTGTATTATAAATGAGCCCTGCACTTGTATTCCCAAACTGACTTTCTAAATAACCAAATGATACTCTTACTAGAGGCCCGGGGCACAAAACTCATGCAAGAGTACTCCTTCTTTGCCCCTATTTCTGGCACCGGCACCTGAGACCCCGGTTTCCCTCTGGCCACTGGCATCTGGCACCCGGGCTTCCCTCGCAAAAGGAGGCCTCACTAACCTGCTGAAGCCCCGACAGTCAGTGGCCTGGGTTTCCAATTTGGGGTGATCATGGAGCTTCTCCGTTGATCACCCCACTGACCAGTGGCCTGGACCTCCCTCTGCGGGGTGATCATGGGGTGATGAGCGGGCCCCTGACCAATCGCATTGCACCCACCTTGGCTGGCCTGGTGCCAGTGGGTGTGACAGCGTGTTCCCGGATGATCGCCTGGGTGGTCCTTCCACTGTTTGGCTGTTCGGTCGATTTGCATATTATGCTTTTATTGTATAGGACTAGCAACACTGAACTGGGTTCTTTTTCTGCTTTTTCTTTACTTATTCAAATAACATTTTCAAAATAAGAAATAATGGAAATATTTGTGATCCAATTGGCATTTCTCTGATTGTC
This sequence comes from Myotis nattereri, assembly GCF_964212035.1. NCBI lineage: Eukaryota > Metazoa > Chordata > Mammalia > Chiroptera > Vespertilionidae > Myotis > Myotis nattereri. The sequence continues at coordinate 69,350,386 of NC_138076.1, read as the reverse complement.
AAGGCCCAACTTTTTCCCCTTTAATGTTTTATATCTTGTTAACTGTGCTTTTATAAAGAAATTGTCCTATTTGTAAAAAATACAGTTTTTCTGTTCAGTTGTTGTCCTCTTAAATGGATCATTTTATTGACACCTACTGTTTAGACCGCAGAAAGAAATCGGCTAGCTATTTAAGTTATTAGTAAAAACATGGATGCCCCAACGTACATATTGCAAAAAACCACACTTTTATATTATATGTGTTTAATTAGATGTTATAATTTGTTGTATACTCTTTGAGCAGTATTGACAATGGTGTTATGGGTGTGGATATTTGTGTTATTTGTCATTTGTTTAAACATGATTAAAAATGTATTCTCTACCCCTGGCTGATATGGCTCAGTAGGTTGGAGCATCATCCTGTGCACCAAAGGTCTGCAGGTTCAGCTCATACCTCATATTGCGACAATGGAGCCCAGCTGACCCGGGAACCGTGGTAACCAGGCAGCCACATTCTATAACTGCCCCTCCCATCTCACTCGGATAGAGACATTGGAGAAGACACCATGTTTGCGTGTTGTCTCCCCTTGTCCCGAGGCCGATGCCTCAAGAGAGGCAGCGAAGAGAGTGTGTTTAGTCGTGGTCGCCGATGGGTCCGCACTCAGAGGAGACGACGCCTGTGGCCCTTTTCCCGGCGGGATCCAGAGGTAACACAGGGAGGTTTGGTTTGGGCCAGGCCACCGCTCTGATCCCAACTGAGCAGCCCGGTGTGCCCTCCCCGTGTGTTTGGGGGATCGGGGGTGAAGGGAGAGTTCACGTGGGGAGGGTCTGTCCAGAACAGGAGCAGGCTGGGTTCAGGTGTCAGGACCAATCATGTTCACAGCCCAGGTCAAGGCTAGCTGGGTGGACGTGGAGTGTGGGTGGCACCCTCTGCCCGAGGTCTGTCCTGAGCCCTGGAGGTGGGTCTCCTTTCCTCTCGGTGGATGTCTGTGTAGACACAGGTCTGGACTCAATCCAGGAGCAGAAGGTCCAGTGGGCAGAAGCAGCAGTGACTAGGGCCGGGCTTGAGTGCTCCCAGTCAGCTGCCGGTCACTGTCATTGCAGACCTCCAGCCAGGCCAAGAGGAGGTCTCAGCTGGTCAAAGAGCAGCAGCAGCTGGTCCATGAAGACCCCCGCCCCACGCCCAGCAGGGAGGGGCCGGTGAGCCACACCACTTCAGGCCAAAGCAGGCCTGGAGTGAGTGTGGCCACCTGGGGGTCTGGGGAACCAGGGCCCAAGGGGGCAGGGAGAAGGCCTCCTCCACCAGAGCCACCCAGGCCCCACAGGCCTCCAACCTCGAAGCAACTCCGTCCCCTCAGGCGGATGGCCATTGTCAGCCTGGCCCTGCAGTGCTGGGGCTATGGTCATCGCAGCAGGCGACAAGACCGGGAGCCTCAGGAGGCCGCGCCGAAGGGTGAGAAGGTGGGATGGTGGGGTGGGATGGGTGGGGAGGTGCACGTGAGCTTATGGGTAGGGATTGTTGCCAGACACACAGGGAGCATTGCAGAGCCTGGCCAGAAGCAAAGACTGGCCTCAGACCACCCACCTGCTGGACTTTGGGCGGGGAGGACGTCCTGTGTTGGATCCTGGGCCCCAGCTGACCTCTGTGTCTGAGGGCCACAAGGGAATACTGGCATGTGGGTGACTTTTTCTCCTCTCACAACTCCAGCACCAGCCCAGGGGGGAGATGAGGCTCCTCTTGTCACACCCAGAGTCCAAACTGAGGAGATGGAGACACAGCTGGAGGCGCCTGAACCTTCAGAGCCCCAGTCAGCTCCAGCCACCTCTCCAGCTTTAGCTGTGGGGCCAGGGCCGGCCGCGGACAGAACTGAGGCTCCACCAGCAGCAGCGGAAGAAGAACCCTCCCTGGGACCCGTGCAGGTTCCTGAGTTCGAGGAGGAGCTGCCTGTGCAGGGGCCAACTCCAGGGCCTGCTGTGGAAACGGCCCAAGCTGTCCCAAGGGAAAGAATCATTCCCCCTCTCCTTGAGATTTGCATTTTCTTTTCTGTTCTTATTTTGTTCTTATGCTCTCCATGGCGTACTTTCTTTTTTGATCTTTTTATTTCTTTAGGGTTGGGGGCGAGTTTGATTTTTATTATTTTCTCTTTTCTCTTTTTGGCCTTCATCATTAAAATGTATAATCCCTTTTAAATAATAAAATTATTGCTTTTATTTGAACTGGTGTCATTCCTGATCATGAAATACATTCACGATGCTGATCGAGCATCACCACTCTCCTTGTAGAGGCAGTGCCCATACCAGCACATCTCAGGGATGCCCTACGTGCCCAAAGGGGAGCTGTACACTGTGAACTCTGGGGAGAGAGCACTGTTACCTTTAGACTGACAGGCTCCTTGTCTACTGGGGACCAGTCCTGGGGACAAAGTGAGGCAGCACAGGCACGAGCAGATTTTCAAGGGAGCACATTAAGAAAGAAAGAAAAAGGAATAGGAGATTATATATATATATAACCTATCTCCTCAGAAATAGTTGAAACTCCATTCAGAGAGGAATATGTAATGTTCCTTTTCTAATTGCTAAAGTAATATATACCCATTGTAAAACATTTGGAAAAGGTTTAAAAAGTTTAAAGAATGATGCTTTTTATAATTCATAGTCTATATGTAATCACTGTTGAGTAGACATTTTGATATGTACTTTTTAAAAGATTTTTTTTTTTTTGTGAGAGAGACAGAGAGGGAGAAGGAGATAGGGAAATATCAAGGTGAAAGAGTCATCAATTGGCTGCCTGGTGCACACCCCCTACTGGGGATTGAGCCTGCATCCCAGGCACGTGCCCGGATGAGGAATCAAACTGGCAAACTTTAGGTTCATGGACGATGCCCAATCAACTGGGCATACTGGCCAGGTCCTTATATGTATTTTTGCATACTTTTTAATGAATTTAGATCTCATATCTATTGACATAATTATAAAAAGTAATAGGTATACAACTAAAATGTTACAAATTACAGACATGATTTACATATTGCCACACATAATTTTATTCTTTCAATCTTTTTGCAAACATTCAGAAGGTTAATAATATGCTCATCCTATATCATAAAAGCCCAGCGACTGAAATGGCAAAATGACGGGAATGACCACAGACCAGAACAACCGCTGCCCCTCGCCCTGGCCAACCCCACACCCCAGTGGGGTCCCCCCACCTGGTCAGGGGTGGGGCCGCCAGAAAACTGCCTCTGGCCCCTCCAGCAGGGACTCCCACACCGACCGGGGCCCCATCAGGGCAGGCCAGCCAGTCCCCACCCGTGTACTGCATCTCTATCAATATGTATAATAAATGGCTAAAACGCAAATTGACCCTAACAGTGGAACTACCAGAATGACTGCTCAACCAGCCACTATGAGGTACACTGACCACTTCTTGGTCCCTTTCCCCCGCCTGTAGATTCCTATGGCTCAATGGCAAATGGGGAACTGGGGGGTTGTGGTAGGGGATGTGGGTGGTGCCAGGGCAAGACCCCACCCCACTGGTTGCCGCACACCCACAGGGCAACCAGTGGAGGGGGCCAGGCCAGCGATCAGGCGGAACGGCCTACCTCTTGGCTCCTCTCCCCGGCCAGCAGGCTCCAATCACCCGATGGCAAAAGGAGAACTGGGGGGAGGGGGGGATGGTGGTAGGGGGCGGGGATGGCTGAGGGCAGCTGGAGAAGATGGCCCTGATTGCAGGCCAGACCTAGGGACCATACCTGCCCATGAATTGCATGCACCAGGCCTCTAGTATACAATAAAATTTAATAACTATGATTATCTAATCGTATAGGATAAGGCCTTAAACCAATTACCTCTCAAAGACTTGCTTATCTCTATTTTCTCTATGTTAAGTATAAAAAAAAAACACACGTGGTTATCAAATATTTTAAAATACTAAATTAATGTTGTGATGAATTTTCTGTTTACATATCTGATTAATTTTTAGAATAAATACTGAAAAATGGAACCACTGAGCCCTGGTAAGAGTGGATCATTTGGTTAGAGCCTCATCCCAGGAGTCACTGGTTCAGTTGCTGTTCACAGCACATTCCCACTTTCAGATTTAATTCCTGGCTCAGGTACAATTTTTCTCTCTCACATTAGCATTTCTCTCTCTCTCTCTCTCTCTCTCTCTCTCTCTCTCTCTCTCTCTCTCTCTCTTTCCCCTTTTCCTTCTCTAGAATCAGTGAAAAATATATTCTTGGTGCATGGGAGGATGCTCAATCTACTGAGCTATACCAGCTGGGCCCAGGGAAGGTTTTATGGAAGGGATGTCATATGTTGGTTAGATATACTAAAAAGAGCTCATCCACCTCTTCAAATATAGTTCCAATGTACATTCTAGTTTTGTATACCACCATTTCCTTCCTAATCCTATGTTTATATAATCAAGTTTCTATTATAGGACGTTATTAATGGGAAATTATAATATAGTTGGAAAATTTTATATTTTAGACTGTCAGTGCCAAACTATACAAGAACAATTAAGCTTTAAATGGAAGTATATGACAAAAGCCAATATACAGAGCATTATTCTGGACTAATAAAAGCCCTACTTCAGCATCTGTGGTGTATTTTTCCTTTGTTTCTATGCTTGCTCCATATCAGTTCTCAAGTGGCCCTATCTCACAGTTTCCCGTGGTTCCTGTTCTTGTAAAGTACCTTATCCTTGCCAAAACCCAACTTTTCTTCTAATATACAAAGTAGTTTTGAAGATTTTTCTCATGCTTTCTAAGTATGTCTCTCCTTTATAATTCTGCGGGTGCTCTTGCATGGATAGTTCACAGACTCGCCTGTCTATATGATAAAGGAATATCTTGCAAGACATTCCATGAGGGCAGATAAGCACATCTTTTGCTCGACTTTAATTTATTCTGACATCTCTGCTTTTGCCTGTCAATATCCTTCTTTAAAAATTAAAACTTACCAACTCATCAACATCTTTTGGAAACTTAATAGGAGAACATAATTGCTACTTTTTTGTCATCTCACAAAATATCTCTTTATTAAACTTACATAGAGTGTTTTCATTGCAGATGGTCTGAAATTGGTCTCCTTTACATCACTATTGCCTTGCAAATAGAAAATGTTTTGGTTTTCTTGTAAGCACCTTGCATAATGCAGTACCTGCAAAAAAACAGCTTCAGTTCTTTTTCTTGCTTACTTTACTTGAAACATAAAATAAAGGAGCTGAATTATGATACTGTACTCATGTATATTTGGAAACTTAGTAGTAAGAATCTAAGAGGACAATTTGACATTTTAAATATTGGAATATTTCTTTTTAGAAAACCCTTCATCTTCATTTTTTTAAAGTAACATGACCACATGTACTTAAAATTATAGCTTATTTCATTTATTAGATGTTTGGAAAAGGGTAGTCAAGTAATAAATTTTTACATACCAAGAAACCATAGCTTACAAAATAGAAACCATCATGGCTTTGGGAAGAAAAGTTGTAAAAAAAAAAATCTACATTCAATCAATGACAAAATGACAGGTTTTGTGGCTTGGAGGAAGCACTGTATGTAATAGAGTTTGAATTCAATAAGCTTTTAATTTTTTTTCTGCATGATATATGTATTTTGAAAGTAGAAAATGTGGCCTCAATAGTTATACTGTCAGGATGGAAGATGGCAGGAATGACAGATAGTCATTCTTGGTTCAATTCTGAATTAAGAGAATAGTGTCTAGTTCCTATCAAATGGTGATATACAAGCTAATGACCTCAGGTCAAGATCGCCTAAGTATCCTACAGTCTCTAGATGTTTTAAATGTGTGTTGGTGTGTGGGTGTGTGTGTTTTTGGGGAAACAGGAATTAAGAGTAGAAGGAAGAAGTTTAAAAACTTCATGGAACAATATGTGTAGCCAATATACTTGCATTGTCTCATTTACCTTGCACAGTAACTATGAAAGATTGGTTTTATTATCTCAACTGTTACAAGAGAAAAATCCAAAGTTCTGAAAGTAAATGAACTAAAAAATATCATTATCAATAGTACATAACAGAGCTTGGATTCAAACTTAGGTCTGTCTGATTCAGAAATTAATAATTTTAGTTATTATGCCTCTATCATTTTCTGAGAAAAAATGAAATCGGCCCTGGATGGTGTGGCTCAGATGATTGGAGCATCATCCCTGGTACCAGAATGTCACAGGTTTGATTCCTGGTCAGGGCACATACCCAGATTGCAGGTTTGATCCCCAGTCTGGGTGTGCTTAGAAGACAACTGATCAATGTCTCTCTCTTCCATCTCTCTCCCTTTAACATCCTTTCTAAAATCAATTAAAAGAATGAAATCATACAAAACAGTTGTTTGTATTCTTGCTTTATTTCTAGCATTAATTATTCATAACTCTAAATACTTGTCAATGCTATTGTTTAAATTTGTCCTAATTTGTTTGTTCATTACTTTTAGAAGAAAAAAAAAGAGGAACAGATGGGGACAGAACATCCATCTCTTCCAAATAATTCTTTAAATTAAAAACAAAACAATTGGGTTTTTTTTTTAAATAATGGAAAGGATGAGATTTGTGATAGCTTTATATTAATTTAGCCAAGGTTAACTTGTATTTGCTAGAATGTGCTCCCCTGTAGAGTCCAGGATAAATCTAGACCATATTTTGTGTGAAATTTGGAAGACAGAGTGAAATAACTTTATTCTTATTCCACTCATCAGTTTTGAGAAGAGCAGAAGGTGCTGTTGTCCTCATGTTTTGGTTGCTTATCTGCTCTTTCTCCTTGTTGGCTGGGGCAGCAGCTGAAGCTGCAACGAACTCGGCTCTTGTCATTCTCCTGGACCAGGTGTGCATTTAGCTCAATGAGAAAGGCAGCCAGATTCTCCTAAAAGACACTTACATTTCCTGGCTGTGGGCTTGGAGGTAATGAGAGACTGACGAGGATTCTATTCATCCTCAGAAAGTCCCAATGTTTCCTTTCTTGTCCCTCTTTTCTTCCCTACTACCTATCTGCTTACTGCAGGCTGCACAGGCACAAAACAAATGGCCATAGATTGTTGAAGCCATTTCCATATTTATCTGAATCATATTTGTATAATTAGTTTCTTATTGTATAAAACTTCCCATGGTTCTACTTCTCTCATCAACCTTGAGTGATACTACATCTATGACAAAATCTAATGATAACAAATCCTTGCAAATTCCATGACATAAGCAGGAGTAGTTAACCCATCAACTGCTGTGGGACTGACACAAGATAAGCAGATATATGGTCTTAGATGCCAATGTGAAAAATAGTTTTAAAGCAGAATTTCAGCTAATAAATGAGGAAGTAATAGTAAAATAAGAAATTCACAATTTTGCAACTTCTAATGAAATAATTTATCTAAGTAAGAACATTAAATGCTGAAAATATTAGGTGAACAGTGGAAAAAAATGAAGTGGTCTTTCATCACCTCAACCAGCAGATTATTCTTCAGACCATTGAGAGGGAAAACCAGACATATATGCCCCTTAATATGAAGAAATAGGAAGTTCACAACATCAGCCACAATGTATTATTCTTACACAAAATGTTATACTGAAGACAACTTTTAAATACCAATTTAAGTATACTAGGAATACGGGAAATGGGAGACCATATAAAACAGTATTATGAGGAAAAAAATCCAGAATCTGAGACATTTTCTGAAATAACTGATGCAATTTTCTCAGCAAGTCAATGTCATGGAGGAGACAACACTTAAGAGATATAATTGAAAGTATTTCATGCACCACATTTGGAACCCAATTTGAATAAACAAACATAACAGAATAACAGATTTGGGACTACTAAAGACTTTTTAATATGCAATGGATAGTGAGAGATTACTGTACTGTTAATTTTCAAATGTAATTTTATCACTGTAGTTATGCATACAAAACCTTTTAACAGACACAGAATGAGATATGTAAGGTGAAAAGCCATGAGATCTGTAATTAAGTTTTTCGTCAATTACATAGTTAACAACAATAATAAAAGCTAGATGAAGCAGGTTTGAAAAAATATTGTGGTTTATTGAAACTAGAACAGAAATATTTAAAGATATATTGTCCTATTCTCTTTACTTTGGTTCTACATATGAAAGTTTTCATTAAAAAAAATTTAAATCTTAAAACTTCTGTGTCTTGGTTACAGCACTAGAAATAAAGAGAAAGCAGCAGACTGGTTAAAATCAATCAGGTTGGGAGAATGATAAGCAGAGGATGAACAAGCCTCAAATAGAAGTGGGTTGGACTGTAGACATTATAAAAAATTAGGTTTCCACTTACTTAAAAGTAAAAGAATAAAGTGTTTAAGAATAACTGTAAGACATTGGAAAATTTATTTTAGTAGATAAATTAGAATTTTAATTCATGTTCTTTTACATTCCCTAATCTAAGAATGCTAATGTTCCAATGCATTTTAAAAATATATTTTGTGCTGAACTGGTTTGGCTCAGTGGATAGAGCGTCGGCCTGTGGACTCTGGGGTCCCAGGTTCGATTCCGGTCAAGGGCATGTACCTTGGTTGCGGGCACATACCACTGGGGGGCAGCTGATCGATCTCTCTCATCGATGTTTCTGGCTCTCTATCCATCTCCCTTCTTCTCTGTAAAAAAATCAATAATATATATAGTGTTCTTAAGCTACAAACATTGCAAGTATAAAGAATTTACAAAATTGATCTATACACACATGTGTCTATGCTATATAATATATGTATACATAATGCACATACATTATACAACATACATATATGCATGATATATGCCTACTATGCACGTGTACATTATATACAAACAACATATCTGATATAACCTATACACATATGCATATTATATATATATATATTTATAGTACGTATATAATTACAGATTTATGTAAATATATATGTGTGTGTGTGTGTGTGTGTATATATATATATATATATATATATATATATATATATATATATATATGGAATAGTACCCAATTAAATAACAAGATAATGTCCTCGTCTCTACAATATATTGAGAAATTTTTCAGGTAAGCTTCAGCTCCTCAAGGGATTGATTTACTAGGCAAAGTAAACTTGGAAAAGCTTTTAAGGTTTACACAAAGGAGGATAACCCCCTTTCTTCCCGTTTAGTATGGCACTCTCTTTGGCTACTCTTTCATTACATTTTCCTAGATGCCTAATTCTACCAGGTGTATTGGTACAGTATAAGAGTAACTATTGTTAAAATGTGTTGTCATGAGAAACAGAAAGTAGATCTAAGTTGGTGAGTGATTCTCTGCTGCGAGCCTGTGTCACGACCATGATGTGTAGAGGATCCTGAAAGAGAAGTGAGTGCAAGAGAAGTGACTCAAGCCAAGTGTTTTCAAAATATCCTTGAAAATGCACCTGAAAAAAAAAATTTGTGCAGCAAATCTTATATCTATGCCACAGATTTAAATTCTATTAACTATATTACAGGCATTTTAAATGTTTTATATAGAAAAAGGGTACAATACTGTTTATATGTCAATGTAGATGTGCCTTGATAATGATGAGACCCTTCATAAACAAAATTAGTGTATCTGCTTGAAGCAGACAACATGTAAAATGACTCTTATGAATGCCAACTCCTGTTACTTATGCCCTGATAGAGTCCCCGCTTATTGGTGTGGTCTGGACCTATTAACTCATTTCTAAACATATTTGCACGTAGCAAAACGAGCTGTTCACAAAACCTGTCTCCCTTGCCCCCTGGGGACATAGCTCCAGCTCGACCAGCATTTCTCAACCTGTGGGTCGCGACCCCTTTGGGGGTCGAACAACCCTGTCACAGGGGTCACCTAAGACCATCGGGAAACACATATATAATTACATATTTTTTTGTGATTAATCACTATGCTTTAATTATGTTCAATTTGTAACAATGAAATTGGGGGTCACCTCAACATGAGGAACTGTATTAAAGTGTCGCAGCATTAGGAAGGTTGAGAACCACTGCGCTAAACTCTTACTTTCTAGTCTTCATTTAGTTAGGTGCAGTCTTGTTGCCGTATAGCTGAATTCTCACACTTGATTGATTGTTAATAGAGAGAGGTTTATTATTTCCAAGTAAATACTCAACAAAATAAATCATGTATACACATGATGCCCTTTCAATTATTTGAAATGTTTAAACATGACACTATTTTTTTCTTGGTGCAATATGCTTAAATACTGTAGTTTTCCTCACATGTATTTTGTCATTTTACATTTGAAATTATTTATCATATGAGCATCTCTATAATAATAAAAGCATAATATGCTAATTAGACCAGATGTCCTTCTGGATGTCCTTCCAGCCACGGCTGCGAGTGCTGAGGCAAGCTGCCGAGGAAAGCCACCAGGATTGCGAGATCCAAGCCCCTTCCATGAATTTTGTGCATTGGGCCTCTATTTTCAATATAAAAATATGATATCCAAAAATATTTGAAAGAAGTAAAGACAATTTGCATTCACTTTGTGGTCTTATGCACACACATGAGAAGGATTTCTATTTCATTTATTTTCATAATTGCACATATAGGTATCTGGACTCTAGTTGTATTTAGGGATTTTGTTTTGTTTTATTTTGTCCATGACTCATGACAAGTTTCCTCTTCAAAGATGTGAACAAATAACTTGTCTTTCTTAGGTATATTAATAATTTTCCTTTACTAGTAATTCTGAATTTTACCAATTAGATATTTGTGTTCAAGTAAAAGTCTTTATTTATTTAAATTTACCCCTTTAGATGCAATTTATTGTCATAAGGTATTTTGAATAGCAGCATTCTTATTCAATCAACCTTTATCCCTACCATTTTCTAGTATATAGTAAGATAAGCATGTTTCCAAATTCATCATGCAAATCTTTATCATATTGTTGAACAAAGACAGGACTAAGGACTGAGATCTGAGATCAGCCACTAGGGATTATCAATCTAGTTTTATGCTAATCACTGAGAAACACTATTTGAATAAGATTGTTGAAAAATTCACAATGTAAAAATGATAATATTCTCGAAATGCAAGTCAATGTGAATGGAAAAAAATAATAACTTACTTCCAACATGAAACAGAATCATTATATTTTTATTATTTCCACTTTATTACATGAGTCTAATCTTCTGTAATGAATTCCAGTTTGAAAGACAAAACAATTCCCCTAAAGTCTGCAGCACTTAAATAATTTAAATTAACTTTAAATTGTGCTTTACTTTACAAGCCCAGAATCATAGCCACAACCTTACTGGAAAGCTTATAAAAATTTGAAATGCTCCAATAATTTTAAATCTTGTAGAAGTCTGGTACCTTCCAAATTAAAGTGCTAATAAAAAAATTAGCACTGAAATTTAAATCTCCGTGAGCAATACAGAATGATTTAAAATTATTGAAGCCTTTCAATTTTTTATGAGCTTACTGTGTGGAAATGAATCAAGCAGCTTCTTTAGTAGCAAAGTATTCCCTTAAAACACAAAAAAACAACAGTGTCAAAACTGAAACATCTCTTAGAGCAAATACCTGTCCTGGCTGTCAAATATGATACGAAGAAAAACAATGGACAGCACACACTTAAAGATATTATTTATGCGAGCTCCACAGAGTTCAGTCGCTGCCATCCAACTGCTTATCTGAAGTTCCTCTGATGTCTGGTGCTGTACTTCAGAGAGATGAGACAGGGGGCAAGGACCAAGGGCTTTCAAAAAATATATAGACCCTTGAGGTATGGTAATTACTACCCAAATTCTTCTTGTCTTGGACCCATCCATCTTGCCTGAGGCTGAGGCCCATTGGATATACATTACCAGCCTGGAACTCATCATACATTAAGCATATGTTTTAATAAAGAAAACTTCCCATTCTCTTCTCACTGTTAGGAAAGGCATGCCCTATTATTATGTGTGTAAGTGTCTTATTAGCAAAACTAGACTATGCTGGTCTCAATTGCGGAAGTAGTTGCCTTGAGATAGTTTATTTTTCTCTTTTACAAATTCAGAGATTATTTCTCTCTTATGAAGTTATAAACACACGTTTGATCTCTTATATACATGGATACACATCCTTTATGCTTCTATTGACAACTGGGTTCATCTTTTCTACTTCCAAGCTTAAGAAAAAGCAGTGAGAGAGAAAAAAATGCCTTCTCCAATTTATTACTAGTTTTAAATATGAATTTGCAGTCTTTACAGGAATTCCCTTCGTTTGCTTCAGCACCTTGATGTCTTTTCCTGTAGAAACAACAGGAGAGTTTGGGAAACCTCACTATCTGAAACTACTTATAATTATGCAGATAAAAAAAGAAGAAGCCCTGGCCAGTGTGCTCAGTGGTTAGAGTGTCAGCCTACAGGCCAAAGGATTGCAGGTTCAATTCCCAGTCAAGGGCATGTACATGTGTTGCAGGCCTGATGCCTGGCCCCATTTAGAGTGTATGGGGTAGACAACCAATTTCCTTTTATAATGGAAATTTATCAAATTAGCCTCAGATTTGAATGTCCTGGGCATTTTTAATAGCAAAGAAAAGGATTGTTGTTTTCGTTTTTGTTAATCCTCATCAGTGGGTACTGTACTTTTCTATGTTCTATATCCCAATGTTTTCTGTGTTCTATATCCCAGTGTTAATCATGGCTTAACTGCTGGCTGTGAAAGGCAACCATATCCAAATAACCAATCTTTTCACTCTTCCCTCTTTCTGGCCTCAAGGAAAAGTAAATTATTCTTCTCTTCCTAACAGAGTTTCTACAATAGAATTACCAAGATAATAACAACGATTACTTCATATTAATTTTCTATTTATACCACAATTAACTTACTTCCAAAGTGCAGAGAAAATGGGAGGTTTGCAGGAAATAGGTATACTCAGAAATCCAGAAGTTTTTGTTAATTTAGCCCATTCCCAACTTGTTCATAGTGAATCACTCTTCCTTAACTCAACCTCATTTGCTGTTGTATCTCCTTTAAGAACCCAGAGTTTATTTTTTAATAGAGATACCATTTACACACAAAAAAATTATAGATATTGTTTTTATTCTTATAAGTTTGGCAATTTTATATACCTACTTAACTACTGCCCATGTGATAGAAAACAATTTCTTCAGCACAAAATTTTCCTTGGGACCCTTTTGCATTAATCTTACAGGCCCATTGTCATCTCCAACCACCCAACTTTAAGTGAAATTGTACAATATCTATCTTTTGTGCCTAGCTTTTGTTCAGCATAATAATGGAGCCTACCTATAAGATTGCTCTGAAAATTAAATTGGATAATATATATATTAGTGTCATACTAAATGTTCATGATGTTTTCTTTATATAAACTGTGTTATTGAATTCATTCTGTTTCAATTTTAACTGACACTAAATCCCCAAAGTAGCAATGATTGCACATTTTAAAGAAAGGTGCTAGACCAAATGTAAAATCAGGAAAGAAAGTGAGAAATAGCATTTTTTTTTTGTGGTTTTGAGTCTCGTATCTTCATTAAAGAAAATTAAAAAGTTAAGAATGAAAAACTGGAAGCAACATACATGCACAGGGAAGAAAAAAAGAAGGAAAGAAAGAAGGAAGGGAGGAAAGAAGGAAGGAAGGAAGGAAGGAAGGAAGGAAGGAAGGAAGGAAGGAAGGAAGGAAGGGAGGGAGGGAGAAAAGAGAAGAGCTGTGTGTAGGATAGAGTTTTATTTTGATTGTGAGTACAGAGCTGCCTTTGGGGAGTTAGTGCACCTGCTTTGAAGAGGGATTAAAAGGATATGCTTACTCTGGACCAGGCGGGAAAGGCTAATACTGAGGTCTAAGTAAGCACAGTGAAGTGGGGAAAGTATTTCAGGAGAGTAGAAGGGGAATTAATATGCAAAGCCCATGCACACAGGAAATGGTGTGGTGAAGGCCTGGGAGAGGTGAGTGAGGGTGGAGGGGGTCAATAGGAAAAAAAGGGGGCATCTGTAATACTTTCAACAATAAAGATAATTTTTTTAAAAAAGAGTATACTAGAAATCTCTTTTTGAACTTTTGTCATGGCCAAAATAAATCAAACCTGGTTATACTGTGTATTACAAGAACGAGCTTTTCTGTCTCTTACTCCCTCATCTTTACTTTGATCCCTGAGGAGTCAAAAATTGTGATGAGGAAATGGGAGCCCTTCTAGTGGGAGGAATAGAAAATCTGCCAACAAAGATTCCCTCTTCATAACATCCAGTTTAAGGGATAAAAAAGTAGTATTTGGTTTCAAATAAAATTTGAAGTTCCATCATTACAATTGATGAATTTATTTTTTATATTCATTTCTAAAATGGAATATTTGCTTAATATTTGTTAATTATTATTTATTTTTCACCTAGATAAGAGAAGACTTTTCATATCTGAAAATAAATGGATAACTTATGCACCCTACTTTATATTTCATCCAGGAAAATTTACTTTCATAGACCAAGTTTAAACCAACATCGAGAGAGGAAGAAAGAATTTGCAAACTATTATTATTTGGATCTTTTTGTTCACCTCATATTTCACCTGGCTATCTTCTATAAAGCGTTCAAAACATTGATCAAATATGAACTCTTCGGCCAACTTTCCTTCTCCTCAGCTCATTTAGGAGATGTGACCTTTCAGAGAATCCACAGCACTCAGTGACAAATTCTATCCTGGCGATATCACTCTAAGTTACACTTACTTTTTAATAAACATTGAAAACTTAAGGAGAGAAAATATGCTTTAACTTCTACATGTCCACCTTCTATGACCTTGTCTAGCCCTGAGAATAAGTGTTGGTTTAGTGAATAAAGAAACAAATTAAGTAAATATATTGGTGGTACCTGATGAAGTTATATGTATGCTTAATATAAAGAAACTCATAACATCTCTATCTATACTAACATAGTTGTTGTTTGTTTTTCTCTTGTACAAAGTATTAAAGCCATTACTTCAAAATAGTTTATGATATGTTTTCAAAATGTAGGTGAAAGTTCTCTAAGAGGGTTTTGTTTTAGAGTAATCATAATTAAATCGTGTATTACCTTAATATGATATTTTTCAATCCAATCTCATTCCTTTCTTAATAGCATTTTATGAGTTGTAGAAGTATATGGCTATTAAATTGTATGTTTTAAAAATATAGTTCTTTGCAAAATTACTCTTAAGTAAAATTTAATTATTAGTTATTTGTCATTTTTCCCAGAGGAAAATATGTGACAGTTAAAAACTATGCTTCCATGAAATTATGAAATTTCAGTTAGATAGCAACTGAAAACATCCTGCATTTAAAGATAGGCAACTAGTATTGAAAGGATGTGCCTTAGGGACATTCCTTATCTAATTCATTTTATAAGGTCAGGTTGTGTTGGCAAGCATCTATTCAAATTTCAGGCTTTGACTTGATCATGGCTCCTATTAAAGCAGTGGTTCTCAACCTTAGCTGCACATTAGAATCACCTGGGAATCTTTTTAAAATCCTGATTTCTAGATTTTAAAATCCTCATCTTGATGAGGCCCAGAAATCAGGATTTTAAAAAGATTCCCAGGTGATTCTAATTGCAGCCAAGGTTGAGAACCACTTTATTAAAGGGTGTGTGTGCGTGTGTATAACTTTGGTAAAAAGTTTCTTAACTCTATGTGATTTCTGAAAATTTTACAACCCCATAAACTCTCACCAACTGCTTCCATCCTATATAATAAAGCGCTAATATGCAAATGATCACCACGCCCTTGCACCCTCAAGCCGAGGCCCAGGGACCTGAGGCCAGGCTGGCCACGGCGGGTGGGGGGACCTGAGGCCAGGACTGGGGCCATGAGGCCATGACCTTGCCCCAGAACTGGGGAAGGGGTACCTGAGGCCATTCCCCCCACTCTGGCACCAGGGCAAGGGGACCTGAGGTTTGGCTGCAGGACCAGAGGCCACACCCTCCACCTCAGCACTGTGGCCGGGAGACCTGAGGCCGTACCTCCGGCCCCTGCGCCAGGCTGGGTGACCTGAGGCTGTGTCCCCAGCCTGGAGGGGCTTGACTAGGGACCTGACACTGTGCCCCCTGCCGTCGCCAGGCTGGGGGACCTGAGGACAGTCCAGGGGACCTGAGGCTGCTCCCCCTGCCCCGGAACTATGTCTGGGGGACTTGAGGCTGCCTCCTACACCTGGCAGAGCTTGACAGGGGATCTGATGCTGCGACCTGAGGCTGCACCCCCACCCTGTGGGACTTGACAGGGGTGGGGTCAGCCAGGTCTGGGTCTCTCGCAATTTTGAGGCATGTGTGGGTGGGCGGGAACTTGACTCTGGGTCCTGCAGCATGTCCCAGATTCTGAGAGGAGAAAGATTTTCATATACATTTTATTAATTTTCTTTCATCTCTGACACTTCTATTGTAGAGAAAAGGCAAGTAGCAATATTAAAATATTTCCTCTAATTAATTATCTTTTGATGTGCACAAATTTCATGCACCGGGCCACTAGTAAGTTATAAGTTTCCAGTTTCCTACTGTGGAGCTTCCTCTCTGCTCAGCCTACATGAACCTTTTTAGCTGGTTTTCTTTGAAATTTCATTTTCCTTTGTACTGGCTTTCTTCCCCTTAATCTTATTAGTATCTTATTTCCTTTATACTTTTAAAATAAATATTCTACTATACAATTATTATGTATCAATGAAACAAATATTTCTAGAGTATTTTATATTATTTATATGAAAGTCTATCAATATTAGTAACCACTTTATTTAGAATGGGGTGCTGCTTGGTAAGCACTACTCTGAACAATTTATTGCATGATTTTGTTCGTTTCTCAATCGAGGATATGTTTAAAGAGGTGAAGAAAGAAAGAAAGAATTATCAATGTAAGAGAGAAGCATATGTGCCCCGATGGAGGATCTAACCATAAACCTATATATGTGTCCTAATAGGGAATGGAACCAGAAACCTTTTTGGATGATGATTCAACCAACTGAGCCACCTAGAAAGAAATTTCATGATTCTCTTGATCAATCAATGTTATAGGTGGATTCATTATGCCACATATAAATTAGCATGTGTTAAAATGTCTTATTATCACATTTAAATGCACAACTAAAAAGCATTATTGAGTAATTCCTCATATGTCTTGATATATGAGAGCTCACCTCTGTTGGAAAAATAGATTTCTCTGTAGATTAAACATTATAATAGGTCAAATCAATGTCAGAAAATAAGAGTGAACAATTCATGGACCATGCAATACCTACTATAGCAGGGGTGGGCAAACTTTTTGACTCGAGGGCCACAATGGGTTCTTAAACTGTACTCAGAAGAAGGAGCTGGGGCCGTGTTTTTCGATGTTGCCATGTTAACACTGCTGCTGGTGAAGGAGTGGAGGGGAGAGCAAGAGAACCCTCCGCTCTTTTGGCTCCGTGGGCCGGATAGAACAGCTGAACAGGCCGGATCCGGCCCGCGGGCCGTAGTTTGCCCACGGCTGTACTATAGTCTAAAGCAGTGATGGCTAACCTATGACACCCGTGTCAGAAGTGACACGCAAACTATTTTTTTGGTTGATTTTTCTTTGTTAAATGGCATTTAAATATATAAAATAAATACCAAAAATATAAGTCTTTGTTTTACTATGGTTGCAAATATCAAAAAATTTCTATATGTGACACGGCACCAGAGTTAAGTTAGGGTTTTTCAAAATGCTGACACGCCAAGCTCAAAAGGTTCACCATCACTGGTTCAGAGGCTTTAATATGTTATAAATTTTAAAGTAAATGTTCATTAAAAGAGAATATAGATATAGATATAGATATAGATATAGATATAGATAATTTTAAAGATTTTTCATTACTAAAAATGTCCTGACTTTATATTCCATAATATCATAGACAAGACAATTCTGAATCCAACTAACAAAGCCTAAACCAGTTAAAATTTTCCATAAAACTTAACAGGAATTGGGTAATGTATTTATACTTAATGAAGCACAAAGGACTTAATTGAGTCTGAAAATTTTTGTATTTCATGAGTGGTTTATGGAAGTTGAGATATAAGCTGAGTGTGCACAAAAAAAAGTACAGTAAAATTTTAATTGGCACATCTTCACTGAAGCAAAAATTTGGCAATTAAGTGATATGCTGATTAGAGTGATAGAAATTTGATTTTACATTATATTCTTTTTTCAACACTAGCAGCCCTATTTTCTAGGGATACTGTATACAGCAATGAGGTAAATCTGGCATTTTATTATGTATACAGGAAAATTAGATCACTACTTAGGAGGCAAATGGAAAATATTGGATAGATCCATATATGATTAATATATTTTAATATATTTTTCCTGTAAGTACAGAATCTTCCAAAAACCTCTTAAAGAAATTTTTAGGATTTGAAAAATGTTTATGCTTTTAAGTTATTTTCTACTAAGATATAAATTCATTTGAGAAAAAGGAATATTTGTAACCATTTATCAGTAATTATTTTGCAAGGTTGACATTGGAAATAGTTTACAAAGGTGAAACCAGTGTAAATTGAAGTTGAATACCAAAAACTATATCTTTGAGTGCTGGGGTCCTGCCCCAGCAGGTCCAGGGGTTCCCAAAGGTGTAGACGGAGTCGGCGAAGAAGGAAGGACACGGAGGCAGTATTCAGTTGATCAGCAGCCTAGCCAGGATCTCCAGCCAGGATCTCCAGCCAAGTTCTGGTCTGGATCTCCAGAGAGGTTCTGCTTAGGATCTCCAGCCAGGTTCTGTGTCCATGTTCTCTTGCTAGGTTCTCCAGGTTCTCCAGCCAGGTTCTGTAGCCAAGTTCCCTCGCTAGGTTCTCCAGCCAGGTTCTGTCCGGGTTCTCAAGCCAGGTTCAGTCACCAGGTTCTAGTCAGGTTCTCTTGCCAATTTCTGTAGTCAGGTTCAGTCCAGGATCTTTTGCCATGTTCTCTTGCTAGGTTCTGTCTCTAGGTTCTGAGGCCAGTTTCTGTCCAGGATCTTTTGCCATGTTCTCTCCAGCGAAGTTCTTCTGTCTCTAGAGAACGTTTTGTGTAGGTTCTGTGCCTAGGTTCTGTCTCTCTCTCTCTGTCTCTCCTCAGTTCTGACTTATTACATCTGTATTTATACCAGTTGATTCCAATCCTATCAATCTCTATTTCAAAGGTTAGGGCGTTTCTTATCTCCATTCCAGGGAGTAAAGATTATGTAGCTTAAGCATGATTGTTCATAGTTAAAGTGATTAATTACCCGCCTGGCACTTAGTTAAGAGGTTTTATTCCCTCCCTAACTTCAGGGGAAAATCCCTACCTGGGGAAACAACCTTTCTCAGAGACCTTGGTTAAAACACATAGTGCCAAGAAGGTGAACAAACATATTAAGAACAGTATGCCATATATGCCAGGTCCCTTGAAACAGTAAGCATGGACCGGCTCCCGGCATTTGAGTACTTGAACATCAGCTCCCACAGAGACATAAAACAAGAATGAGCCATGAGTTAAACAATTAGCTGATCAGGAATAATTAAACTAGAAAAGGGACATGCATATTTTTTAATTTCAAAGTATACTATTATTTTAATACAGAAACAAAACTGTATATATAAAATTGCTGTTACATTTTCCTGAATAATTTTCAAATACTAACCCAAACATCACATACATAGCAATTTAAAACTTTCAGCAAAGATCCCCTGGGATAAGTTCATATAAAATATTAGATTTTTTTAATTCCTTAAAAATTATAAGATTTTTAAATAGTGATAATGTAGAACATGGGAAAAGGTGTAACTTAAAGAAGTAATTACAAAATTATTACTGAGCATCTTAGGTCAGTAAGTTTTATTTAAGAATATATTTATTTTAAATATTTACATAAATTAGTAGAATTAAAATAGTGAAAGTACCTGATACAGATTTTGTATTTACTGCTTTGTTAAAAAATACAACATAAGTTTGCTGAAATTTAATATATGTGAGAAGCTGCTAGGCACCATGATGTCAAAGGGAAATATGATATATTAACAATGCATGTCCTCAAGAAGTCAATAATTTATTGAGAAAAGCAAAAGATATGCAGATTATTATATCATGAATCCTAATATGATTAATGTGACTGAAGAAAAGCAAAGATAAATTATAATAACATTTCAAAGACAGGAGCAAGACTTTAGACCTGGAGAATTCAGGAAACATATTGCACATAGTATTTAAGAGACCAGACTGGCATCAAACCAGTGAGCAGGGCTAATTTATACATCAGGTACAGTTGCACAGTGCCTAGGACTCATAATGGTTTAAAAAAAAGCAAAGAGAGATTTTACTTCTTATAAAAGTGGAAGAAAAATGGCTTTTATAGAAAAAAGTTTTAGTATGCAACATCAACCATACTTACCTTTGTATCATGGCAGTAGAAAAATATAGTATACTAGAGGCCTGGTGCACAAAATTTGTGCACTGGGGGGTGCGTCCCTCAGCCCAGCTAGCACCCTCTCCAATCAGGGACCCTTTGGGGGATGTCCGACTGCCGATTTAGGCCCGATCTCTCTCACAATATGGGACTGCTGGCTCCCAACCACTCGCCTGCCTGCCTGCCTGATTGTCCCTAACTGCTTCTGACTGTCAGCCTGATCACTCCCTAACCACACCCCTGCCAGCCTGATCAATGCCTAACTGCTCCGCTGCCGGCCTGATCACCCCCAACTGCCCTCCCCTGCCAGCCTGGTCAACCCTAACTGCCATCCCCTGCTGGCCATCTTGTGGCAGCCATCTTCCGACCACATGGGGGTAGCCATCTTTTGACCACATGGGGCAGCTGTCTTGTGCGGGGGCATGACGGTCAATTTGTATATTACCTATTTAGTATTTAGGATTTCTTCTTCCTTTCTTCCTTTCTCTTTCCTTCTTTCCTTCCTTCCTTCCTTCCTTCCTTCCTTCCTTCCTTCCTTCCTCCCTCCCTCCCTTCACCCCCCCCTCCCTCCCTCCCGTTCTTCTCCTCCTCCTCCTCCTCCTTCTTCTTCTTCTTCTTCTTCTTCTTCTTCTTCTTCTTCTTCTTCTTCTCCTCCTTCTTCTTCTCTCTCTTTCTTTCTTTCATTTTTATAGAGTAAGGAATAAAGTGCTTTAGTCCCATGAAAGTCAAAATGTGGTCCTGCTGGTGAGATTCTAATCCTAGCTTCACCTTTCACTAGTTGTGAAAACTTAGCCTCTCCACACGTCAATTTTCTCATCAGCAAAATAGTGACAATAATTATACCCACTTCATAAGGTTGTTATAAAAATTAAATAAATTATTATGTGTAAACTCCCTAGAACAGTCTCTGGAATATAGTAAATGCAATATAAACATTAAGTGTAATAATTTTGTTGAAACGAGCCATGAAGTTACATGACATAGTTAGAAGGATAGAAGTGGTCAATATGTTTGGAATAATAGCAATTCTGACAGTTGAGTGTTGGCATTGGTTATACATAGAGGAGCAGTGCAATAAATCTGGAATTTGATTATGTAGGAACTTGAGCTCATAGTTGGAAACCTGACTCTATTCTAGACCCACAGAGAGCCACTGGATTATGTGAAAAACTAATTAGCCATAGTATGCATGAAGATTTGATCTGTTGAAAGACAGATTCAGGGAAAAAAGAGAATAATAAAAAAGAATAGGAATGGAAGGAATAGTAGAGAAAGTTTAAATCTGAGGAACTAGTTAAAAGATTGATTTTGATGCCAAAACAATAAAAAAGTTGAATTTTTTATAGTAACTATTACTTTCTGAAGGAAATTCAACTTGCTTCCCAATTAAATAAAAGTTGAGGCTTACCAAAAGACATTTGAAGATTTTATTTTCTAAACTTGGAACCTGTATTTGTCAACTTCATAACTTAATTGTGTTGTGAGGCTGACAAATTGATTTTTCTTGCCCCTGATTTATTTAATTCAGTTTTCACAATTAGGCAAGCAATTAATCAATGATGGAGTCATTAAGATTCATTGCATTGAAATGTTGCCCTGACAATCATCCTAAATAAGAACTGTGCAATTTATCAGATGGCAGATCCCCTATAAGTGTGATAGTTGATATTTTAACTTCACCTAAAATTTTAAGATAAAATTGAACTTGATACTTTGAGTTTTGCTTCTGTTTATCCTAAAATATTATCTATGGAATAATGTAATATTTACCTATGATTGAATAAATTTAAATATGCAGACTGTTGGTGTATAATAAGATTATGAAAGAATAGTTGTAAGATATAATTATTATTTATTTTGTATAATTTAGAAAATATAGTTTCTAGCCAGTTAAGATTTAAGTTCAGAATACCAAGCTAACATTGTAAATATACAAACTTTTTATGATGTTTTGTTTAGAGGTTGTATTTTACACTGGAAGAATCATTGAATTTAGGATCCGTAAGACTGAATTCCAGTGAATTCTGCCACATAATTTCTATGTGTCCTTGAGGAATATTTCATCATGTTATAGTTTTTTTACCTATGACTAATGTTAATTTCAAAGAAAATAATGCACATGAAAACATTTTGTAAGTTGTAAACTGATTTAAAATTCAGAAAAACACTAAGATAATTTGGCTGTTTTTAGTATAATTTTTTAAAGTTAAATATTCTAGGCAATAACACATTTTGTGTCATTTTTAGTTGTTTATTGTTTTTGGCAACATATCATCCATAATAAATAGATAGTTAAATAAATAAAATTAAAGTACTTTTTAAAAAATATTTTATTGACTTTTTACAGAGAGGAAGAGAGAGGGATAGAGAGTTAGAAACATCGATGAGAGAGGAACATCGATCAGCTGCCTCCTGCACACCCCCTAACTGGGGATATGCCTGCAACCAAGGTACATGCCCTTGACTGGAATCGAACCTGGGACCCTTGAGTCCGCAGGCCGATGCTCTATCCACTGAGCCAAACCGGTTAGGGCTAAAATACTTTTTCAATTTGTCTTTGAACACTCACCAAAACTGATTCTTCTGAAATTTGAGATAGAGTTTTATTGTCTTGAGTTTCCAGTGCACCCAGTCCTTCTCTCTGTATTTCCGTTAACTTACCATAAGCTTCACCAGTTTAATCATGGTTGTCCTGTAAAGGTTGCTCTGCTGGTGCCTGGAGGCTCCCATTATAGGTCCATTTCTGCTACTGTTGTCAGGCTGAATCTCTGTCATTGCCACTGTCCATTTTCCTGGATCATTTACTCTCAGATACTTTGAAGGCACTACTGAATCTTCTGTATTTCTCTGTCAGTCTTTAGACCTTGTACTCATACCACTGACCTAAAGACTTTCCCTAACAGCTCAATTATTCCTGCTTTTAAATCTGAAGGTGCTTTGTCAGAATACTCAAGGGTTCCAAAGAGTTTGCTCATAAAAGTTATCAAAAAATTCTGAGGTGTAAATACTTCTCAAAGACTTGAAGACACCCCAACTGGGTGAGGAAGGAAGGGCACCAATTATGTCTCCTTAATTGCTTTACATGTATAACTAAATAGAGGCTGGATCTACTGCTTTTCTCTGCCTGTACTAGTGAAACCAAAATGTAGGGTGTTGAGTCTGCTGAGTTCATTGTCTGGCAAAATCGAAGAATGAAGTCACGGACAAAAACAGTTAGCAGGAGCAAAGTTTATTGAGAGCATCCATGAGATTTAAAGTCTGTGAGTCCAATAAGCCACGTGGGCGACAGGGAACATATCTCCTGCCATTAACCTAGTGTACCAGGAGAGCAAGGAGGAAGTGCGTATGCTTTTCTGTATATATGTGCTTGTTAGTTCCTGATTGGTCCTTTCAAAGAATTCTGCCTTAATAACATTCTTGGGATTGGTTATATGCCTCACTGCCTTATGTTTGGTTATCTGCAAATTGTCTGTCTTAGTAACATTCATACATTTTAAAGTTTATGTCTCCTCTGGGTGCCCTTCCTTCCCCACCCAGTTGAGGTGTTTTAGTAACTTTGCCTAGTTTTACTTCCTCCCCTCAGGGTCCCTGTCCCTGTCTACCTAGCTTCCCTCTGTCTCCTCACTAGCACGATTGCTCAACACATCTACACCACTACCATCCAGAATGACTTTCTGCATCTTTCCTTGCCAGTATGATGCTTTGTCTTCTCTGCAAAGTTGACCAGAAGGCTGAAACACTGTGCATGCTGATGCTATAATTCCTCAGTAACGTTTGTGCCTTTTAGAGGAGAAACTCAGAGATGCACTGTTCCTTCTAACAGGGAGCAGGGAGCACAGTTACTGATGATATGGAATCCCATTTGTTACTTCTTAAATTCTGCGAAATACCACTCTCACGGACGAAAGTCACTGTTCCTTCTAGAGCAGATGAAACAACTACCAGCTTCAGTTTTCCTCTCTCTTTGAAATTCACCAATATCACCTGTGGAATATTTTTCTTTTATTGATTTTTGTCTTAGTCATACAGATGTTGTGCCCAAATCATTTTGATTCCATTGGTCTGGGGCAAGCTGTTTGTATGTGCAATGTAAGCTGAATTATAGTTGAATCTGATACCTTTCAAATGGTGGAGGATTATTTTCCTAGTTTCTAATCTACGATATAATCCTGACTGAATGATGCCCTAACTTCGAGAGTTATTAAGTAGTCATGCATTCATTTTAGGTTCTTTTTATTGGGACTTGAATGGACATAAATCCAACAGGAATGCTGTGGCAGGTATGTATATAGGTTATATTCTGTCTACAGGTCTCTCTTCCTTAAGATCCTGAGGACACATAGATGCTCACTGACGTGTATTTTTTAGATTTGGCAGCATAGTTTACCTCTAACTTCAAATCTATGCAACCCCAAAGTTTATCCTTATTCTTTCTTAAGATGCTAAAAGAATTTCCATTTCCAACGAAGCTGGGCTAACAGGGACCTGATGTTGAAAGAAAATTCACAGTACATCTCACACACAATTCTACACCTCTAGGCAGTAAAAGGTCATGTGCCACAGGGCTGTCTTTTCCAGAATATTTGTATAGGCATGCATGTAACTCTAAGAAAGACAGACAAGGACTCCTACTGAAGCAAATTTATTTACATTTTTAAATAGTAAAGATAGAGACATTCTCTTCCCTGAAGACATTCCAAGGTAATAACATCAGGTATTACTCTTTCCAGAGAAATTTGCTTTCATTCCAAGGTAATAATGCCACTCTAGCAGGGAGGGTGGGCTTACTCTCAGGCAGTCCCTATGTAAATCACTTAACCTTGGGGTTCCTTTCCTGACCTGTGCCTCTACTGCCTGTAAACACAACTCCTGGCCATACCACCTGTGGCAATTGGCATTCAGGAACTCCTGCTATCATGTTATTCTGGCTGCTGAGTAATCCATGGTCTTTTGTCACTAACACAGACATCTCATGTCTCTGCCAGTATCTGGGAACCTGTAAACCTGTAAGTTAACTTATTACTTTGCAAGACAGATGAAACCCCAGATTCTTCCTTACCTGACGGTTTAACACCTTACTTGTACCCTCCCATCTGAAACAAACAAATAAACAAACAAAAAAGAGACTAAATTCTGAAGGCAACACTTTTAGGTTCATGTAATAATTTCCATTTCAGCCCTGGCAGTGTGGTTCAATTGGTTAAACATCCTCCCATGCAAGAAAAGGTTGCCAGTTCAGTTCCTGATCAGGGCACATGCCTGCATTTCAGGCTCAATCCCCAGAAGGGGGCTTGCAGGAGGCAGCCGATTGATTCCTCTCTTCCCTCCTCTCTCTCTAAAATCAACAAAAAAGATTTAAAAAATATTTTATATTTTATACATAAGGAAAGTGAGATTATAAAGCTTAAGTAATTTGCCTAAGGTTGTATATATCTTTACTGAAATTGTGTATTAATTCTAGTCTAAAGAAAACATTATAATACTGATAATTTTTACAACTCCATTTCAGATTAATGTCTGTAAAGTAAATTTTTAAAAGGTATATCTCATTATTAAGAAGATAAATGAAAAGTGCTTTCAATAAAGAGATTAAATAAATGAAGTCATTATAATGAGGTATATGCCATATGGAATGTAATGTTGACAGTGATATTGCCTTACCTGTGACAAGTGTTTTAAAGCTTGATGACAAGCTGTATAAACTTATTGCCAGTATATTACCTCATTTGATATTCCCCACAGCTATAGAAATTTAGACAATTAAAACTCCAGGGTTACCCAATCATTGATTTTATATTAAATCTCTAGTCTTCTGACTTGTAATTGGATTCATTTTGTTCAGAATATATTTTTTAATGACTCTGATAAAGATATTGAATAAAATTATTGTGTGTGTTTTTGTTTTAAGGGATAGGGAGAGAAAGATAGAAACACCATTGAAAGAAACATCATCCATCAGCTGCCACCTGCATGCACCCTACTGGGATCAAGACCAGCGACCTAGACATGTACCCTGACCAGGAATCGAACTGGGGACCTCTCGGTGCATGGGTTAACCCTCAACCACTGAGACAAAATTATTGTTTTTTAATAAAGGGTCAAACATGACTGAATAAGAATATTAAACATAAAGATCCCTTTCAGCCTTGACTTACCATTGTGGAGAGCAATTGTAAGAAAGTGAGTCTCTACATGCATAACCCACCCATGGGCACAGACTATAGGGTGGTAAAGGCCTGGGGGGCAGGGGGAGGAGGTGGGAGGGAGGGAGTAAATGGGATCAAAAAGGGAACTATGTAATATTTTCAACAGTAAAGATATATATATATGAAAGGTGGGTCTCTCTAGGTCAGCGGTTCTCAACCTGTGGGTCGCGATCCCTTTGGCTGTCGAACAACCCTTTCACAGGGGTCACCTAAGACCATCCTGCATATCAGATATTTACATTACGATTCATAACAGTAGCAACATTACAGTTATGAAGTAGCATCGAAAATAATTTTATGGTTGGGTCACAACATGAGGAACTGTATTTAAAGGGCCAGAAGGTTGAGAACCACTGCTCTAGGTCTAAAATTTAACAAAAAAAAACCCTCAAAAGTAAACATTTCTTAAAGTAATTTTCATATCTTGCTGTTTTATCTGTATACATGAAAATAACTCATAAAAAGACATTTAGGGTAATGAAATATAAAACTTATTATTTAAATATCACCTATTACTTCAGAATGGGAAAATAATATTTTCAGTAAACATTGAGCATTAAACCTGCTAGAATAAAAAATCCAGAGATCATAGCCATTCTATAGCTTTGTCAAGCACAACAATAGACCATTATGGAGTCAACAAGTGAGAGAATTGCAGATGGCAGAGTCAGTAACCATAAGAGAACATGATTTAAACACCACATGAGAGAATAATTTAAAAAATGTTTACAAACATCAACTTGTATCTTTATGTGATCAAGTAGCTAATTGCATTCTCCTTGAGTGGCTATTGCTGGCTGCATCATGATCGTAGGCAAAATCTGAGCTATCCAGGTCTGGTAAATATCAGCATTACTAATGAATTCCCCTCAGAATAAGTTTTGTGTTGATATGTTTTGTTTGATTTTTCTTGCAGTGTTCTCTACAAAATCATATAAAAAATCATGGTTGGGTTTATTATTATTTTAAAGAAAAGATAGATATTATAAATGTGTATGTATATACACACACATATATTGCACTAGCTATAAATCATATTTAAAATTTCCATCCCAGTGCTATTACTAATACAACACTCCCCTTCTCCTATGATTTATGTGTGCTTTTTGGTAACTATAGCATAAAATGCCAGAAAATGATAATGTGCATGTACATTTAAAGTGTTAAACTTGAATAAAGTTAAATGGAATGTATACATAACAGGGCATAACATCTTCGGAATCAAATGGCCTGAATTCAGATGATGACTTTGGAACAAGAGTGTTTTATTCATGAAATAAAATAATGTTGACCAAGTGTCTAAAATATGTGAACACCTAATAAATGTTAGCTTTGATATCTCTATTACTTTTAGAATGCAAGAACTGGGTAGCATAAGTTCTCTTACCCCCCAAAAATTAACCTTCCATTGATGTAGTAAACTAATATATAATCTTGTATAAAACTAGTGTCTGATACTAGTTGATAGAGATAAGCATTAAATAGGTAAGAAGTTTAATAATGTTTTTTTGTTTTTCTATGTTATCCAAAGAATGTTATTACTATTGGATTTTCAACAGAAAAGATTAACCAAATTATTATTAAATATGTGAACTTTAAGATAGATTTGATGAGTAAGGGTTACATTACTCAGTAGTGTGAATTTTAAGGGGCCACAGTGACATATAGCTGCCTAAGACATAAGTTTGTGGAGGTAAATCTCATGACTTTGATAATTTGCCTACTGATTAAAAGGTCTATATATATAAAAGGCTAAGTGACCGACATACTGTCCGTCTGACTGACCAGCTGGTACAAATGATGTGCACTGGCAATTTAAAAATAAATGTTGACTCGCACATCCACGATACAGATAAAGCTCCCACTGTCTCCAATTGCATGGGTGTTTTTTTATCTGTCATTGTCAATTGTGAATTTGGTTGTTTTTGTTGACATTCTGAAGCTGAAGTTTCTTGTGATGCCAGCATTTGCGATGACTGTTAATAAATCACAAGGACAAACTCTAGACAGAGTAGGAATATTCCTACCTGAACCTATTTTTAGACATGATCACTTATATATTGCTTTCTCTCAGTTCCAAGAGTGCATGACTTTAAAGTTAATGTAAATATTTCATCACAAGGGAAATTAGTCACACACTCTGAAAGTGTTTTTACTCTTAATGTGGTATACAGGGAGATATTAGAATAAGTTTAATCATTTTATCAGTCATTGTTTGTATCAATGTTGTTTTTATATCATGTCTTTGTTGTTGTTATTGCTTATTTATTAATCAATTTATATATTACTAGAGGCCTGGTGCATAAAATTTGTGCACTCGAGGTGGGAGGGGGGTCCCTCAGCCAGGCCTGCGCTCTCTTGCAGTCCAGGAGCCCTCAGAGGATGTCCTACTGATGGCTAGTGGGCCTAAGCAAGCAGTTGGACATCCTTAGCACTGCCATGGAAGTGGGAGAGGCTCCTGCCACCACCTCTGCACTCGCCAGCCATGAGTCAGGCTTCTAGCTGAGCAGTGCTCCCCTTTTGGGAGTGGACTGACCACCAGGGGGCAGCTCGTGCATTGAATGTCTGCCCCCTGGTGATCAGTGCATGTCATAGCTACTGGTTGTTCTGCCATTTTGTTGATTTGGATAGTAGCCTTTTATTATATAGGATTTTCATATACATTTTACTAATTTTCTTTCATCTCTGACACTTATAAAGGGCAAATAGCAATATTAAAATATTTCTTCTAATTAATTTCCTTTCCATGTGCATGAATCCATGCACCAGGCCACTACTGTTATGTATAATTATGAAAATATTCTAGAACAAAATAGGGTAAGTATAAAGCTGATAGATCTCATGCATCTGAGAGAAGATCTAATAGGTCCTTCAGCTGCAGCAATATGTCATAGCAGGTTACTTGTTATAGTTTATACAGTGCCATGTATGTAAAGAAAATAGTGTGAGGAAGAAAAAAATAATTTCCTTGACTCCTTTATAGAGATTCTTTACTGTTCTTAAAGTAAAGATTTGAAAAGGGTTGAGAGAAAAAAAAAAAAACACAAAACCTTGACTCAATGATCACTCCTCTCTCCTTAGTGAAAAGAAAGAAGTTACTAGAATCTGTAGATATTTTTATTTGACCAATCATATTGACCCTGAAAAGAAGAGACTTATAGATTCTAAAATAATAATTATTATAGTCTGGCTGGAGTGGCTCAGTGGTTGAGCATCAACCTATGAACCAGGCGATCACAGTTTGATTCCTGGCCAGGGCACCTGCCCGGGTTGCGGCTCAATCCCTACTGGGGGCGGGGGAGGCATGCAGGAGGCAGCCCATTGATGACTGTTTCTCATTATTGCTGTTTCTATCTCTCTCTCCCTCTCCCTTCCTCTCTGAATTCAACAAAAATAATTTTAAAAAATAATCATTATAAAGAAGAAAGTTATAGCCCTAGCCGGTTTGGCTCAGTGGATAGAGCGTCGGCCTGTGGACTGAAGGGTCCCAGGTTCGATTCTGGTCAAGGGCATGTACCTGGGTTGCGGGCACATCCCCAGTAGGGAGTGTGCAGGAGGCAGCTGATTGATGTTTCTCTCTCATCGATGTTTCTCTCTATCCCTCTCCCTTCCTCTCTGTAAAAAAATCAATAAAATATATTAAAAAAAAAAGAAGAAGAAAGTTATACAACTTGTTCATTTCTGATAGTGTACAATTTGTAAACCTCCTCAATGCTAGGCTTTCCACACCTGTGCAATGGAACGCTCCCAAATTTTCCCTGATTTGCAGCAACTGCTACAAATCACTACTGCCCGAGACAAATTTGCTGTTGGGAAGGAAACTCCTGCCAAACTTCCTATCCAAAAAAGGGTATTAGGTGATTTTTAGAGAGGCCTGCACTAACAAATCAGGACTGAAAAATCTGCTTCCCATTTTCACTTTCATCGTTCAGAATGCTGTGAATCCTCAGGACCTCTGTGAGATGTCTTTTAGAGATTCTTTGCTGATTCTACAGCATAAAAAATTTACATCCACAATAGGCTTTTTGTTTTCCCTTCTCGTCTCTCTGCCAGAAGCATATGTGATTTAGAGTTAAACTGAACACCAAACGTATTTAAGTTACTTACATCAAAATACTTTTTTTTCAAAATGTTTTAAAATCAGAGATTTCAATGAGTACATGATAGATAAAAGTAAATCTCTAAGTAATGAGGGGGATTTTAATATTGTAGAAAGAGCACTCCCTGGTGTCAGATCGTGTGGGTTCAAAATGTGTCTGCCATTTAGTACCTTTTTTAAACCACATCCTTAACCTCTGAGCGTCAGTTGCACCATTAATAATTTGAGGAAAATAACACCTGAGTTAGTTGCATTAAAGGGTTTTGACTCCATGTAAACAACCTAGTGATGAAAAAAAGCCTATTGATGTTTCTCATCTGGCAAAATTCATAAAAATTGGCAAGTCCTTTATTTTTTAACAACAAAAAAATCTTATCATCCCTGAATTTGTGTCACCTCTCTTGTGCACAGCTCAAAAATTCCAAATTGTCAGGAAATCATGCTACTGCTACTTTGAAATATGTTCAGACTCTGATCATTTTTCATCCCTGGCACAGCTCTTTCCCTGATAAGTGCAATGCACAATTTGTAAACATTTATTTACAACCTAGTCTAAGCCACTGTGCTTCCTCACCTTGCAGTATTGTAATACTGCAATAGCCTTATAAATGAGCACCCCACTTCTGTATTTGTATCCTGCCTAGGATGCATTATAAGCAGAGTAACACTATGTATTTTTAAAGCCTCATTTAGATTCTGTACTGGTTTGCTTAAAACCCTGTAATGTTTAACCATTTGCCAAGGGTAAAAGCCAAAGATCATTACTTGTCCTGGGTTACATGCTTGACTTAACTTCCTCCTACTTTTCCTCTTCTGTGCACTCTAGCCTCTTTGCTTTTCCTATAATGCACCGCACTGCATATCACCTATGGGTCCCTGCACTTGTTATTACCTCTGCCTACAACAGATTCCCCTTGAAAATCTGCCTCAATAATCCCTCACCTCCTTGAAATCTTCCTCAAATAACACCTTTTTAGCTAAGCCTACCTCAATAATTTTTGAGGCCTGCAGCTGATTTGTCCCCCACACCTCACATATATTTTATTTTCATATTTTTGAATATTAAAGAGAACTTTTAATCTCCTAACATGTTACATAAGGTATTTATTTATTATGCCTGTAGTTTGTTGCCTACCATGTACATTATAGTGTCAGTCCCATTTGGGCATAGATCATACTCTGTTTTGTTCATTGATGTAGTCCAAATATTTGTTAATGCATTTAATAAAAGAAATAATTGAGACAGTCTGATCTCACTCATATTTGGAATCTAATGAACAAAATAAACTGATGAACAAAATAGATCCAGAGTCATAGAAGTATGGAACAGACTGACAAATCTCAGAGGGAAGGCAGGGCAGTGGGTGGGGAGAGATTAACCAAAGAATTTATATGCATATATACATAACCCATGGACACAGACAACAGTGCAGTGAAGGCCTGGGGAAGAGTGGAGGTGGGGGGTTTGAGAGGTGGAGGGGGTTAATGTGAAAAAAAGGGGACATCTGTGATATTTTCAACAATAAAGATAAATTTGCAATTAAAAAATATTTGCAATTAAAAATATTAAATAATATTTTTATTGCCGAAACCGGTTTGGCTCAGTGGATAGAGCGTCAGCCTGCGGACTGAAAGGTCCCAGGTTCGATTCCGGTCAAGGGCATGTACCTGGGTTGCGGGCACATCCCCAGTAGGAGATGTGCAGGAGGCAGCTGATCGATGTTTCTCCCTCATCGATGTTTCTAACTCTCTATCTCTCTCCCTTCCTCTCTGTAAAAAATCAATAAAATATATTTTTTTAAAAATAATATTTTTATTACTAGCATATTATTTTTATTTTGTTTGTTTGCTTGTTTGTTGAATATTTTTTTAGTTATTTTCATTTTGTTTTCAAAAAGCACAAATACTATAGGTATAGATTCTTGTCTTAAAACCAGTTTAGGCAATATTTATGCAAGTCTGTTCCCAGGATACCTATAGAGCTCTATGGCACTTGTTAGAAACACAGATGCCTAGACCATATTCAGTTCTACCAATTTTGGGGGAGTTGAATCTGTATTCTAACCAATTTTCCAAGTATCATATATTATGCATCAACTTTTGAAACTCAAAAATTAAATAATAACTTTTAAACAAATGTTTACCTCATAAAAATACATTTTAAAATACAACCTTATATGTGTTATATTATATGTAGATAGAATATTCCACCAAAAAAAGCTATAGTCTCAGACATAAATAAAATTTGTTTACAAAGATTGAAATCTTAAAAAGTTATATGACTATAATATTATGAAATTAGGAATAAGAAGCGCAAGGATATTTAAAATTTTTCACATTTTCAGAAATTTTAAAATACCTTTTAAATAATCCAAAGGACAAAATGATAACAAGAAAATATCGAAAATATTTTAAATTGAATCATAATGATAATGAAACTATAACATTAAAATTTGTGATGCAGCTAGATCGCTACCAAGAAAAAAGTTATAGCCTCAAATATTAGAAAAAAGAAAAATTTAAAATTAATAAGCTAGATTTTTTAAAGTGCCTCAAAGTAAGTAGAAGAAAGATTGTAATAAAGATAAAAGTAGGAATGAATAAAATAGAAGACAATCAACAGAGAAAATTACCTGCCAAAATTGTTTCTTCATAAAGCTTACTGGATTGATAGAATATTAGAGAAAACCTAAATTACCTATAAACAAAATTTTTAAAATGTATTACCCTGATCCCTGGGATGTTAAGAGGTCAATAAGGGAATAAAATGAATAAATTTATAGACAATTATAATTTACACACACACACACCTTGCCAAAGTGGTTACAAGAAGAAATAGAATTTCTAAATGCCTAATATCTAATAAGAAAATTGAATTTTATATCAAAACCTTTCCAAAAAAGAGTACTCCAGGTTCTTATTGTTAAATTAATAAAATTTTCAAACATTTATGGGGGGAAAATCAACCTTATGCAAATCCTTTAGAAAACAAAGGGGGGAAAATTTCCTAGTATATTCAAAATACCAAAATGTGACAAACTAATTATAGAAAGTATTCTGCATAAATCTAAACCAAAAAATAGCAAATCTCATTCAGTAAAATAGGTAGAGTATAAATAGTATATGATGAAGTGGAGTTATCTGGAGAATGTTAGTTTGGTTTAGCATTAGAATATCAATCAATATTATGAATCATATTAACTGAATAAAGAGAAAAGCTTACATGATAAACTCTATGGATGCAAATAAAACATTTGGAAGCAGAGATAGATTTATTTTTTTTAAGAGTTAGATATTTTTAAGAGAACTTGAACTATGAAATAATTGTTTACACATAGAACATCCATAGTGGTTATACACAGAGCAATTTAATTACAAATTTGACAAGAAACATAAATTATTTAGAGTAATTGAGAAGTGAGTGATAAAACAAGCCATGTGTTCATCTATTGATGCATTTCCAAATACAATCATGAATGTTTCCACAACTCACCCTAAAGTCAAGGAGAGTATTATTTTTAAGTTGAACTGGTCTCAATTGTGAAACTTTATCAAATATGATAATATAGTGATTTTTTAAATTAAACAAAGATTTTCTCAAATATCTAAAAGATATTTCCACCTGCTTTTATCTCAGAAGCAGATTGATTATGATTTAGAAAACAATGAGTAAATATATAATGTTACATTTTTTTAATACCCCTTTTATTAATTTCAGCCACTATCATATTTCTAATGACATCTTATAATGTCTTCGAGACATTAAGAGCAAGAAAAAAGAGAGAAACAGAACTGCAAACACATGTGTAACTTTTCTGAGATTTTTGGTGTGTGTGTGTGACTACCATTTCCAAACTGCTTACTAAATCTCTGAAAACTGAAAAAGGGTAAAAGATCATGACTCCTCAGAAAATTAATATAAGAAGTGATGGTTCTGTATAAATAATTCAAAGATAATTAGGGTATGAAATTTTAGATACCATAATTTTTTCCAAGTATTGACTTGCCATATTTCCCCTCCCAGATTCTCTCCTACACTTAATCTGAGAAATATTTTTAAAGTTTTATTAGAAAACTAGAAATAATAGCAAATGTACTAATTTTAAAATCAGGGTGACAAAGTTATATCTTGGAAAAAATTATTTTATGTAGTTAAACAAAATAGCAGAAGATTTTCAATTCCAATATAGGAGAAATGATGTAGCACGGTGTTTTTTAAAAGTACAACTATAAGAGTTGAGTAGGCATTTTTCCAGTGCATGCATTCTCTTTTTGAAAAGCAGGAATTTTCATATGCTTTTTAATATATTTGTTTTCATAGTTGTATTTTATTTTAATGAAGAATGCATAAATGACACAACCAATCTATGTATTGGTTTCTATATCTGAAAAAAAAAAAAAAAAAAAAAAAAAAAACAACAACAACACAAGAAAATGATGTTGCAAAAGTTTGTACACCAACACTATCAGAACCAAAACGCTAAATACCAAGCATTGCAGTAGAGAGAGACTGGCTCTTTTATTGTGATTGGTGCCATCTAGGAGAAAGGGAAGCTAATGCTAAAAAGCAAGAACTTCCTGATTCAGGGTTAAGTGGGGTTTTTAATGGTGTAAAGGAAACAGTTATATGGAAGTGACGGCGGTGAAATGGCACCAGGTGTTAGACTGATGAATTCAGACCAGACCTTGGTTCAGCAAGCTCAGCTCTTAAGTTCTGGCTAAAAAATAATTCAGAGTCAAGGTTCAAACTTTAAGAGAAAGTTTATTTAGAAAACCACAGAGGCAGAAGAAGTGAGCTGTAGGAGAAATGGGCTCAGGAGACAAGTTACAGAAGCAAAAGAAGAGCCCTTAGAGCTTTGGAGAAAGAGAGGCAAGGAAAACAAGCCTTCGGGAGAGGTTGGGGAAAGGCACTGTGTGCTCCACGGAGAAAGATGCTCTGGGTCCTTCATCTTGAGGGTGTGTATCTGGAGGTTTCAGGGGAAGATTCCAATAGAATACTCATCAGCTTTCCAGGTGTGTCCTTTCAGGTTTGTGGTATATACTGATTGGCTTGACACAGGGCAGGGATCATTAGTAAATGCAGTTGGTCCTGATGTCAGCCATGGCATTGCTTGTCTTGTTTTGCTGCTTTTCTGGGCCTAAAGCTAAAATATAACTGAGGCCTAGATATCATCCCTAAGAGTGAATGCTGAAGGGAGTGGTCATGAAAGGGCCTGCATGGGAGTCACATGAGGCCACTCTTTAGCCCTTTGCTCCTGCTCCAAAGAGGATCTCGCTGTGACCAGC
Organism: Myotis nattereri; assembly: GCF_964212035.1. Classification (NCBI taxonomy): domain Eukaryota; kingdom Metazoa; phylum Chordata; class Mammalia; order Chiroptera; family Vespertilionidae; genus Myotis; species Myotis nattereri. Next base: position 69,314,482 of record NC_138076.1, on the reverse strand, counting down.
GGCATGCCAGGAGAGGAAGGTCAGGGGGGCGTCCAGACTGCATGACCAGCAGGAAAGGTCACCCTGCGGGTGAGGTCCTTGTTTTTCCAGTTTTGCCCATTTTTGGCATCTGGGTCTTTCCATCCTGGTCATCTTCTATACCTGGCCTATCACCTTGCTCTGCTCATGTCTAACTGCCTACCACAGAAGTACTGGTGAGACAAGGATTTAATCCTTTGATCTGTTTCTGCGGTTGTTATAATGAAATGTGACTATGAATAAGAATTGCTTAACATGAAATTATATACAATAATGTGAGCTCTCACAGTATCTTAAAATTTGAAAACGTCTATTCTCTAGTATATATACTGCATGAGGAATAATCCTATATAATAAAAACCTAGGTGTCGTCACGCATGACGTCATCCCAAGATGGCTGCCACAGATGGTCAGCAGGGGAAGGCAGTTGTGGGTGATCAGGCCTGCAGGGGAGGCCAGTTGGGTGCAATTGGGCTGGAAAAGGAGGGCAGTTGGGGGGGTACCAGGCCTGCAGGGGAGGGAAGTAAGGAGCAACCAGGCTGGCAGAGGTCCCAGATTAGAGAGGTTGCAGGCCTGGCTGAGGGACACCCGTGCATGAATTTTGTGCACCAGGCCGCTAGTATTAAAATAATTTAGAAAGCAGAAAGCCATGGCCTATGTGGCTCAGTTAGTTGGAGCATCATCAATTCATGGTTGGAGCACTTGTTCAGGTTATGGGTTTGATCCCTGGTTGTAGAGAGTATGGGAGGTAGCCGATTAATGTTTCTCTTTCACATCAATGTTTTTCTCTCTATCTCCCTCTAAAATCAATTAAAACATATGTTGGATGAATATTAAATTTTATATATAAAATTTTATAGATATACTAGTGGCCTGGTGCACAAAATAATTAATTAGAGGAAATATTTTAATATTGTTATTTGCCCTTTCTCTATAATAGAAGTTTCAGAGATGAAAGAAAATTAGTAAAATGTATATGAAAATCTTCCTCCTGTCAGAGTCTAAGGTGCACCATGGGACCCAGAGTTAAGTCCTCGCCCACTCACGTGCACCTCAAAATCACACAAGACCCAGACCAGGCTGGGTCCTCCTCCCATTGGGCTAGATCCAGACTCAGCCAGTACCACCCTTGTCAAGCCCCACTGGGCAGGGAGTGCAGCCTCAGGTCCTCTGGCCTAGCACTGGGACAGGGGGCACAGCCTGAGGTCCCCTGTCAAGCCCGGTTGGACAGGGGGCACGGCCTGAGGTCCCCCAGCCTGGTGGCAAGGTGGGGGACACGGCCTGAGGTCCCCTGGCCTGGCGCCAGGATGGGGGGCACGGCCTGAGGTCCCCTGTCAAGCCCGGTTGGACAGGGGGCACGGCCTGAGGTCCCCCAGCCTGGTGGCAAGGTGGGGGACACAGCCTGAGGTCCCCTGTCAAGCCCCACAAGGTCAGGGGGGAAACGCAGCCTCAGGTCCCTGTTGATTTCTTGTTAAGGCTCATTACAGGAACTCAGACTCCGCTGTGGGTTCATCCATCTTTGTGGCAGAGTGACAGTCAATTTGTATATTCCCTATTTATTATATAGGATATATATAAAGGTGGTAAAATACCTTTCAATATTATGAACTTAAAGGTACTTGTGTTTTGGTTGTTAAAAACACTTCAGCTATTCTAAAATATTTTTAAGTTTATTTAAATTAAAAATGGATATATTAAATTTTTCTTTCCCACAGCTAACATATTATTAAAGAAATGAATTACAACACTATTAAATGACAAAAATGTATCAAAGTAAAATATTACATTGGCTAAGTTTACAGGGCAAAACCCAGCAAGTCAGGTTTTTATTACTAATTCTTAGAATAAGTAGAACCAAGGAACATAGAGCACTTAATAAATCATGAGATGTGTAAAATTAATGACTCAAAAAAGGCTTAAATCCTCAACTTATTTAAAAAATCTGTCATTAACATGAAAAATGCAAGGAAAGTGGATAGCTTGGAAGTGAAGAAGACCTTGTTGAATTACTTATTGACAAATAGAAGATTACAAAGTACTTGGGTCATATTGAAATGCAGGTAAACAAGCAGCATGCATAACTAGCATTCCAGAGGAAATTAGAAAATCTGCTTACTCTATTGAGTTGTATTTTAAAAGCCAAGAAAACTGGATGATTTATTAAAATGGAAGTGGTGAAGAAGACTCTAAAAATAAAGATTTAGAATGTGAATATAATAATGAGGAACTAATATGATAATTCCAAACCAGTGTTTGGGTTTTTAATTTAAATGGCATAATTTTAGCAACCTAAAGGTAACTTCTTTTTAATTTTCCTCTAAAATTAAAAATTCACAATTTTCAAAATAGGATCAAGGAAAAACATAACAGCAGAGTACATGAAGCATTATAATTTATAAGATATATAAACTACATTTTGAAAAAGTTACCCAGGCTACCCTTCATGTAAACAAGGCCATTACAAAACAGGAAAACCTTCTCCACTCTACCTGCCTATTGTCTTTCCTCTGGAAGGTTCCTAAACTCAAGGTTGGTGCCTACAATGACCCTCCACCAACAAATAACAATCAGCAAGTACAATATACATACAACAAACATAAAACTCAGACAGAAATCCCTCAATGCCACAGATAATACATTTGAGCTTGTAAAAAAAAAAAAAAGAACAAAAAAACAAAAAACAAAAACTGCTTTTCTTAATCTTTAGTTTTGTATCACTTCATTGAATCTAGTTGAGAACTATTATATTTTAGGTGGAGGGATCTTATATTCTGGGTGCTCAGTTACACACAGTAGGTAGGAATGATTCTTAAAATCATTGCACACTGTATTACAAGTCCTCTACCTCAGTAGTTCTGATACCATTATAATTAACTAGTTATTGATAGTAGGAGGGGAACAGAGGAAAGGCCAGGCATTATAGACATGTCATTTGGGTAGCTTCACCAGGGAGCTGCAACTTCACACTCCCCAGAGATCCAACAAAGAGAAGATAGATGTATGCCCAATAAAGTTGGGATGACAAAGAGAGGATACTTCCTCTCAATCCCACCTATCGTCAGAGATTGTTGGCCAGAATGGGTGTGGTTATTGTGAGGGCATGAACATTTGGGAACATATAACTCCCTAAACAAAGGAGTTTGTTCTCTTGGAGCCTCTTGACACATTTGACTCTTGGTTCATGTTTGGCTTCCTGGCATTCTCCCTTGTGGCCCACTGCTATGTGAACCCCTCATGCATTGGACTAATGGACTGCAGCTAGCCTGGATGTACTGGACCCTGTTCCAAAGGAAACGCTGGACACTGGCTCTGAATTTAGCTCTACTGAAACCCCAGCTAGACTTCTTCTATGACTGGACTAAGGGAAATGGGACTTTGGAAACCCAGGGGTATCACATCATTCTGTGCACATCTAAGAAAATTTCATTTCTTGGAGTATCACAAGGACTTCACCCCCAACAGCAACCAGGGGAGACGAGGTACTGTTTTTCAGTAACAGTTCCAAAATCTGATTTCATGTCTACATCACCTTTTGAGCTTTAAAAAAATGTCTGATGTCCAGTTCATCAGATACACAGATAAATCAGAATTTATTTTCTCCTGTTAGTGTACCAGGAATTTTCATGTCCAAGAAAATCTGGGAGCCACTGTTCTACTTTTCATTGTATATAGCATTCTGCACGCATTAAATATTCTGGATGGCCTTGTCCTCAACAAACACTAGTTCATCCCTTTGTATTACTATGTAGTATTAAGCAAATATTTTTAACTTCCATGGCTGAAAGTCCTTTTTATTTTTTAAATTTTTATTGAATTTATTGGGGGGTGACCTTTGTTAATAAAATTATATAGGTTTCAAGTCTGCAATTCTATAATGCATAATCTATTATAATGTGTTTTCCACAACTAAGGTCAATTTTTCTTTTGCCACCATTTATTCCCCCTTTTCCTCTTCTACCGGCCCCACCCCCATTTCCCTCTGGTAATCACCATACTTTTGTCTGTCTTTTTTAAAAGAAAGAATTTGTTAGTCCATTGTTAGCAAAAAAAAGACCAAGTGCTGGGTATGAAGACTAAATCACCAGCAGCATGACTAAGGGAAAAGACATGCCCATCAACCTGTAATTGTTGAGCATTTTTATACATCAAGTAGTGGGAGAGAGATGGAAGCCAGTCTGAAAGAATTTAATTTAGCTATAGGGAAAGAGGGCAGGGGAAGCTGAAGTGGGGCTAGCTCTGGGTGCAGGCACAGAGTCAGTAAGGAAGAAGTTTCTGCTTCTGCAGATTAGCTTAGTGGGCAACAGAGTGGAAAATGCAGGCATAAATGAGAATCAGGGGCTCTTGGGGTTCGATGGTGCCTGGGTATACTCTCTTTGGATAATCTCAGAAAAAGCAACTTCGAAATTCATCCTAAATTGCAACAGACATATAGGAATGTATCCAGTCCTTTGTCAGAGCTGGGCCATAGCTTTTAACAGGTTAACTGTTCTTTCTCACTCTTCAGATACTGTCATTTTAATTTAGAACATCTCAGAATTATTTTCTTGTCAATAGCAAATATGGTATCTAGATTTCTGATAGATATCTAAACACAACTAGTCAAAAAATAAAATCATTATCTATATTTTTTTCTATTTTGGGAAATTTTATCAACTTTTCCTATCCTGTTTATTGAGTTAGAAATGTTGGAGAATCCTAGTTCCTCCTTAAACTAAGTAGTTCTAGTTATTCCTATGGTAAGTCTATAATAAATCTTCCAGCTCTTATTTCAGGATGCTTACCTTTCACCTAACCATGTAACCATGACCTAATTGGTTTTCTTGTCTCAAGTTTCCATTCTCCCTCCTTTGCCTAACACCTATGATATTATTGATATATCAACTTGAATTTATCATCCTGCTATTTAAAAATCTTTAAAAACCCTTTATATTTCTCAGGACAAAGTTCAGTCTCCTTGTTTCCTGAAACAGTAAAGGAGCATCAGCTGCAGGCTTTCTCCTGTCCTAATCAACACTCCAGAAATCGCAGAAGCAAGAGACAATTATGGATCAGAGAAATGAACTAAAAAGCTATGAGAAGCTGGAAGCTGAGGTGGAACTGCTCTGGATCTCTGTATACTGCTGTTGGGAGCAATAGCTGAGGCCACCCTTTGCTAGAGGTTTTAGGGGGAGCATAGGTGACAGGGAAGCTTTTAAGATCTGCTGTTACATCCTATCCCACTGCCATGGCACAATCGCTGCCTGCCTCTGCACTGTGGACAGCCCAGTGCCAGGGAGGTTGTTTCATGCAACAGAACAACCCTCCTGAGGATTTGAGGAAACTGGTGTGGGCAGAACACTTGCTGCCTGGAGTTCACTTTTCCATTGCCCTCCCTCTCCAACACCTGCAACCTCCCGCAGTGGTTTCTCATTACAATTTAAGGAAACTGCACAAATTCGTGCATGGATGTGGTTCCTTGGCCTGGCCGGCAGTTGGGGCCGATAGGGACCGTCTTGCCCAGTCCCTATAGGGCCAGCTGGCTGGGGGGAGGGATCGAGGGAGATTGGCCGGCCATGGGAGGTTGGCTGTGGGAGTGTATTGACCACCAGAAGGCAGCTCCTGCATTGAGCGTTTGCCCACTGGTGGTCAATGCACATCATAGCTATAGGCTAGTCATCCGGTTGTCCGGTCATAACTGTCACCTAGGCCTTCATATATATATAGACAGAACTTTTGTCAATCTAAAAAAGTAGTCTCAATGAATTCTAATAGGCAAATGCCACCAGAACATTTTTCTTACCATAATACAATCATATTTGATATTAATAAACAAGGAAGTTAAACATATTCTTACATACTTATAATTAAATAACATATTGCAAAATAAACTTTAAGTTCTAAAGGGAATTCTAAAATGGGTTATATAATGCTTAATACTAATAGATAGGAAAAATATTACAATTATTACAATAAAATTTTGTGAAAAAATGATGCAGTTCTTAAAGGGAATTTTATAGCTGTAAATGCATTTTTTTGGGGGGGGGGGATAGTACAAGTAAACCAATTAAATAAGATTAGCATTTAACTTGGGAATTTGCTAAAAAGGCAAACCTACAAATTAAATAAAGGAAATAATAAAATAAAGCATAAAAATCAATGCAATAGATGAAAAAAGCAGCACCAAAAGAAATTTGTTTTTTTTTATTTGTTTGTTTTCTGTTTTTTTTTTTTAGAAGCATTAGTGTTTTGAAATAACCAATACAGAGCACAGACTTTTTCCAATCTAGATTAAAGAGTAAGGAATGATAATAAAAATATGCATAATAGAGAACTGAAAATGTTTGAATTATTACAAATACAAGGAACTGTAAAATTATTGTGTTTTAAGAATAACTATCTGGATGAACCAAGATATTGTATAAAATATTAAATTGTTCATATAAAATTTATTACCCCTGACCAGTGTGGCTCAGTTGATTGAGCATTGTGCCCTGTACCAGGAGGTTGCCAGTTCATATCCCAGTATGGGCACATGCCCAGGATTCAGGATCAATCCCTGGTGGGGGGCATACAGGAGGCAGGAGATTGATGTTTCTCTTTGACATCAATGGTTCTCTCTCTCCTTCGCGCTTACTCTCTGTCTAAAAGTCAATAAACTATTCTTTAAAAAAAATTATCAGACAAGTTAGTACGTAAGGAATTTGAATTACTAGTAAAGAATACTCATGCAAGTTTTATTAGTGTGTTCTGAACATTTTTCAATGAGTAATTATTGCCATCATGTTTAGTTTGTTCCAGAATAAGGAACAAAAAGTGAGGGAAAAATCAATGATCTCTTTTACTTATAAAATTAAATATGAAATTTTAAATTAACTATCAGCAAATATTAAAAGATAAATCCTGATCAAGAAGGTGATTTTATTTAACAGACCAGGAGAATTAAACTTGAAATGTGTATTAATATAATAGTCACCACATTAATATTTAAAGATAACAAATAGTATAATTACAGCCTGGCCAGTGTGTCTCAATTGGTTGAGCGTTGTCCATACACCATAAGGTTGCAAGTTCAATTGCTATCAGGGCACATGCCTGGGTTGAGGCTTCATCCTTAGTAGCGGGTATGCAGGAGGCAGCCAATCAATCGATGTTTCTCTCTCATTAATATTTCTATCTCTTTCCCCCTTCCTTTCTCTATAAAAAAAATCAATAAAAGCATAAAGAGCCGAAACCGGTTTGGCTCGGTGGATAGAGCGTCAGCCTGCGGACTGAAGGGTCCCAGGTTCGATTCCGGTCAAGGGCATGTGCCTGGGTTGCGGGCACATCCCCAATGGGAGATGTGCAGGAGGCAGCTGATCTATGTTTCTCTCTCATTGATGTTTCTGACTCTCTATCTCTCTCCCTCTCTGTAAAAAATAAAATATATTTTAAAAAACACATAAAAAATAGTATGGTTACGTCAATTACTTTAAAAAAAGCATTTGGAAAATTTAGCACTAATTTATGATTAATCTTTTAGAAAACTGTAAAACGTAGGGCAAGCCCTGTACTTGAATACATTTGCATATCTCCAGACAACTCAGACCTTTGCACTTATAGCTGAGCTATGCATTTATCCCTGGGAATAAAACAAAGATCCTCATATTTACCACAACTGTTAAAGCAAGACTGAAGATACTGGCCAATGTTATGGTGGGGGGAAGGAGGGAGGAGAAAAAGTGATGTAAAAATTACAAAAGATAAAGCTTTATTTTTTAATTATATCATATTCTTAGAAAAAATTTTAAAATCAGCCCCTAAATTATAATAACTAATAAACAAGTTTAGGAAAATTACTATATATAAGGTTCACTTATCAATTGTGTTATTTACATTTTTATATAAGCAAATAATGATAGAATATATAAATGTTAAGATGCCATTGAAATAAATAAGATTATAAAATCTCTATAGGTATACAGGAATGAAATGAACCCTAAAGATACAAGCCTTATGTACTTAATTTCCAAACATCAGTGGAGTTCTTGGGAAATATATTTGTACTACTGGATGAAAAATCTTAATATCATAAAGATGTCAATTATCCCCAGTTAGTCCTCTGGCCCCTGACATACCACATTTGTCTGACATGTAATATTCATTTACTTCATTACTACGTCTCCAAAAATATTCCCATGATAGCATCAGCTCAAATTCAAAATCTCTTCATCTAAATTTAAATCTTATAATCTAACTTAGCACACAGTTTGGATGAGGCTCTTCTATGTAACCCATCCTGAGGCACATTCTTTTTATATGTGAACCTGTGAAACTAAAGACAATTTATCTACTCCAAAACTTTAGCATACAATGGTGGAACAGGTGTAGAATAATACTAGTCGATATTCTGGTTTAAAAAGTGGAAAAATGGAACAGAAAAATGTCACCAGTCCAAAGCAGTTTTGAAATCCAGACACGTTAAAACCCAGCAGAATTCTTTGATAAGCTTTCAAGGACTGGGCACAATCCTCTTCTTTGGCCTTAGTTCCATCCTCTGGGCTTTTCTCTTCCTCCTTGCCACTACTGGCTCCATCCTCTAAGTTATCTTTCCTTTACCATGAATTTGCAGACCTCAGTTTTATCAGTTTGCAACTGAGTAGATTTATAAGCCTGCTTCCTGCCAGTAAATTTTGGGAGTCCAACAGCCTTCTTTTATTTTATACTCTTCCTTTCACTGTAATTCCAAGCTGACAGTGTATCCGCTGTTAAAAACTGCACAAAATTTTATAGTTATTTTTGTAAACCACTGAGTTTCAATTCATTTAAAAAAAGCCACTCTACAACTGTTTTTGAAATAATTTCTTCTTTATCTTGATCTCCTACTGAAGTGACTTAGGGATAGAGACCTTGAGTTTCTTTGAGGTCCTCTGGTTGGACTGAGATGGTCTGTGAAGCACAACCTTATTCTCTTGAAAGAGCCTTTATGTGACTGTACACATTGACCTTATGATTTTTCAGAGTTTTTAGCAAAAGATTGTACATGTCAAAGAAACCCAAAAAGAAACTGAAGGCTTTGCTAGAAGTAAGTGGTAGAAATTTATTCAAGGGTCTTAGAATTTGCAATCTGCAAACTAATCCAGGCCAAATCCAAGAAGTGTTCCAAATTTAAAAAATTAAGTTAAAACTTTTTACAGTAGAAAGTACATTTGTGAGAATTATCAATCCTGCAGTCTTGGTCCTAGGATAGTTATCAGTCAGGTATCCAATAGTCAGAATGATGAATGCCTGGAATATGGGTGTCAGGAGGTCTGGTCACATCCCCATGATCTGGATAATGCATATCAGGTGAATGTATACATGAGTCCTTTAAGAAGTAGTCCAGGCCTGCATACGTGAGTCCTTTAAGGAATAATTGAAGGGTTGGTTACCAGAAGGTCCAGATGCATAGACAGTCATTGACATCAGACTAGAAGTTCAAAAGAGTTTACATTCCCAGGCTACTTATGCCTTAACCTTCATAATGTTAATAATTTTAGCAGTGTGGTTAAAATGACTTCGTTTTATATATTCATTTAATATATTTTCTATCTTCACTTTTTCCTCATGCAGTCACACTATCTATTTCTATATGCCATAGTTGTAAAAGCAATCTCTTAATTTTAGCATTTGGCCATCTAGATAGGCTGGGAATTTTCTAAATCAACGTATACTAATCTCCTTTTTCTTTAAATCTTCTTTCTTTCATTTTTAACTATTTTTTTCTCATGTTTTACTAGGAGCATCAAAGGAAACCCGGCCACACCTTTAACACTTTAATTAAAAATCTCCTCAGCTCAATATTCAAATTCATCACTTACACGTTTTGTTTTCCATATAAACATAGTAGACAATTTCACTGCGTTTTTTTGGTCACTCCATAACAGTCTTTCCTGTTCTGAGACCTTGTCAACTGCATCTCCCCAGATTTCTACTGTCTACACTCCATGATTCAGTCTTTCTCTAAGGTGACTCAGTGTTATTTCATCATGCTCCTCATGCCTTTCTGAACCTTCACAGATAGCATCTATAAAATGCATATCCCAGGAGGAGGAAGATGGTGACCGGCAAGACGGCAGGGAGGGAGAGACTGTAAGAGAGTGAGGGAGCAAAAGGGGAGTGTGTAGATGTGTCTGAAGAGTGTGTGTGTGAGCTAGAGAGAGTTACATCCTGCAGGAATTTCAGGGGCTGGCAGACTGGGCGGTCTTACACTGCAAGACCCCACTGCCACAGCAAACACTCCTGGTGGCTGGCGCTGGCAGAGAAATGTTGAGGGATGCTTAATGAACCAAAGACGCAGAGGTAAGACGAGCACACAGGCGACTGATGCTGGGCAGAGGGCTACAACTCAGGCATGTAGCAAACTCTGTACCCTCAACCATTGCTTTCATTGGGGTTTCGCACGAAGTTAGTGCGTCAGCAGTTAATCAACAAAATTTTGTTTTGTTTTCTATTACAATAGTGCATTGAAGACAACTTGCAGCTGTGCATTCCCTTTCTGCTCTACCCACGGCTTTTTAATCTTACCTTTTCTCAGGGAGGTAAATGTTCCGGGAATTCAAGATTGTGTGCAATCTTGACCCAGCGTGACTTGCTTGCAAGTCATGCGGTGAACATTCACTTCTTCTTGGCAAGACTTCAGATCCTTGTTTACAAATGTCCAGCTACAGAGAAATCATGCCATCTTGAAGGGAAGAACTGCTGTGACTAGGGTTCTAGGCTTATCACCACTCAAACTGGCCTCAGACGCAAACCAGGACCCTACAGCCACTCTGAACAAAGACCTGCTCCCACAGCTGCAGACCTAGGAACACAAAGACTCCAGGCATCCCGGCCAAAGATTTCTGTGAGCCACAGAGAGCATCCTCCTCCCTGCCAGCCGGAGGCAGTGGCACAGGGTCTTTGCAACTAGTGGGGCTCGAGCGGCATCCTGCCGACACCAGGCAGTTGTGCAACCCAGCTCCTCTAGCAGGCTAGGGACTTTGATTATCAGTGTGCGCATACTGAAGGCCACACTGAGTGCCAGTGACTTTGATTCTCAACACGAGCAAGCAGGGACTCATCACGTATACACATGGGTTATCTGCGCACGTGGACTGATACTTGGCGCTCTGCGAGGCCGCACTGAGCACCACTGACTTTGATTCTTGGCATGTGCACGTGGGGACTCTGTTTCTCTTCCTGTGCACGGGGACCCTGATACTCAGAGGGCACACAAGGCCAGACCGAGTGACAGAGACTCCGATTCTCAGTGCATGCACACTGGGACTCTGATTCCTGATAAGCGCTTGAGGACTCTAAATCTCAGCACACTCATGCAGGGGCTCTGTTTCTTGGTGTGTGTGTGGGGACTCTGATTCTAGATACTCGCAGGAAGCCACACTGAGCACCAGTGACTCCAATTCTCGGTGTACGCGGGGACCCTGATTCTCAGTGCACACACAAGGCCACACTCAGTGCCAGTGGCTCTGATCCTCGGCGCAGACACGGTGGGGACGCAGCCACACATCTCAGTGTCTGAACTAAGGGAGTTCAGGTGGCATGATGCTCCCACTGCACACAGCTCAGGCCCCCACAACTCAGCACTTGCACCTTATGATGATAGCTAGAATGGGGAGAAAACGAAACAATCCCCAAAGGAAAGAAAAAGAGCAATCACTAGTAAAGAAAATGATTGAATTGGAGGCATGCAATATGTCAGAAAAAGAATGCAAAGTAATGGTCATACAGTTCATAAACTGGATGGATGAGAAAATCAAACCTATGCAAAAATCAGGAAGAAATCAAAAGTGATATAGCTACAACCAAAAGCGTGGTGGAAGGTTTCAACAGTAGACTAGACATAGTGGAGGACCAAATTAGTGAGTTAGAAGCTAAGGTAGAGAAACAAGCCCAATCTGAACAGCAACTTGAGAAAAAAATTAAAAAGCAGGAGGAGAGCCTAAGGGATCTTTGGGACAACATGAAATGAAGTAACATATGCATAATAGAGGTGCCAGAAGGACAAGAAGAGCAGCAAGGATTAGAGAATCTATTTGAAGAAACAATGAAAGAAAACTTCCTTAATATGATGAAGAAACAAGTTATACAACTACAGAGAGGCCCAAGCAAGATGAACCCCAAAAGACATACACCAAGACACATCATAATTACAATGGCAAATGTTAATGACAAAGAGAGAATCTTAAAGGCTGCAAGAGAGAGACAGAGTGTTACCTGCAAAGGATCCCCCATTAGATTATCAAATAATTTCTGAACAGAAACACATCAAGCCAGAGGGAATAGAATGAAGTATAAAAAAGTGATACAAAGCAAAGGACTGAATCCAAGAATACTCTATCCAGCAAGACTATCAATCAAAATTGAAGGGGAAATCAGGAGTTTCACAGATAAAAAAGGGCTAAGGGAGTTTATCACTACCAAGACAGCAATGCAAGAAATGCTAAAGTGAATGCTGTAAAAAGAAGAAGTAGAAGTGGAAAAAGGAACACAGGCATCAAGAATAGAAGTGACTACAAACAAGTACCTATCAATAATAACATTATACCTAATTGGATTAAATGCTCCCATCAAAAGACATCAAGAAACTGAATGGATAAGAAAACATGATCCATATATATGCTGTTTACAAGAGACCCACCTCAGAGCAAGGGACTCGCACAGACTGAAAATGAAGGAATGGGAAAACATCTTTCAGGCAAATGGAAATGAAAAAAAAATCTGGGGTAGCAATACTTGTATCTGACAAAATTGACCTCAAAGATGTTTCTAACTCTCTATCCCTCTCCCTTCTTCTCTGTAAAAAAAAAATCAATAAAATATATTTAAAGAAAAAGAATTTGGCAATGTAGCAGGATACAGAGAGGAAGGGAGAGGAACAGAGAGTTAGAAACATCAATAAGAGAGAAACATTGATCAGCTGCCTCCTGCACACTCCCTACTGGGGATGTGCCTGCAACCAAGGTACATGCCCTTGACCGGAATCAAACCTGGGACCCTTGAATCTGCAGGCCAATGCTCTATCCACTGAGCCAAACCAGTTAGGGCGTCTATTGCTTTTTTATACACAAATAATGAACTCACAGAAAGAGAAACTAAAAGAAAAAAATCCCATTTACTATTGCAACAAAAAATTAAGAAACCTAGGACTAAATTTAACCAAGGAGGTAAAGGATCTCTATTCAGAAAATTATTGGATGCTGAAAAAAGAAATAGAGGAAGAGATAAACAAATGGAAGAATATACCATGTTCATAGATTGGTAGAATCTACATCATTAAAATGTCCATTCCACCCAAAGAAATCTACATATTCAATGCAATCCCCATTAAAATAGCATGGCATACTTCAAAGACCTAGAAAAACTCTGCAAAAATTCATCTGGAATAAAAAAAAAGACCTCAGATAGCTGCAGCATTGATGAGGAAGAACATAATTGGAGGGATCACAATACCAGATATCAATCTATACTACAAAGCCACTGTTCTCAAAACTGCCTGGTTCTGGCACAAGAACAGGCATATAGATCAGTGGAATAGAACAGAGAACCCAGAAATTGACCTAAGGCATAATGTTCAATTAATATTTGACAAAGGAGGCAAGAGCATACAATGGAGTTAAGACAGTCTCTTCAATAAATGGTGCTGGAAAAACTGGACAGATATATGCAAAAAAAAAAAAATGAAACTAGACCACCAGATTACACTGTACACAAAAATAAACTCAAAGTGGATAAAGGACTTAAAATTAAGACAGGAAACCATACAAATCTTAGAAGAAACCATAGGCATCAAAATAGCACACATTTGTCATAGCAATATCTTTACCAACATAACTCCTAGGACAATGGAAACTAAGGAGAAAATAAACAAATGGGATTACAACAAAATAAAAAGCTTCTGCACAGCAAAAGAAACCATTAACAAAACAACAAGAAAGCCCACTGCATGGGAGAACATATTTGCAAATGTTATCTCTGATAAGGGTTTCATCTTCAACATTTATAGGGAACTCATACAACTTAACAAAAGGAAGATAAACAATCCAATCAAAAAATGGGTAAAGGACCTAAATAGACATTTTTGGAAAGAGGACATACAGAAGGCTGAGAGTCATATAAAAACATGCTCAAAGTCACTATCATAGGAGAGATGCAAATCTAAACAACAATGAGATACCATCTCAAACCAATCAGAATGGCTGTCATCAACAAATCAACAAAGGATAAGTGCTGGAGAGGATGCTGAGAAAAAGGAATCCTCCTGCACTGCTGGTGGGATTGCAGACTGGTGCAGTCACTGTGGAGAACAGTATGGAGTTTCCTCAAAAAACTAAGAATGGAACTCCCATTTGACCCAGTAATGCCACTTCTAGGTATATATCCCAAGAACCGGAAACATCTATCAGAAAGGATATATGTATCCCTATGTTCATAACAGCACAATTTACAATGGCTAATATTTGGAAACATCCTAAGTGCTCATCAGCAGGTGAGTGGATTCGAAAACTGTGGTTTTCTACACAATGGAATACTATGCTGCTGTAAAAAAGAAGGAATTCTTACCATTTGCAGCAGCATGGATGGAACTGGAGAGCATTATGCTAAGTGACTAGGATTCTAGCCAGTCAGAGAAAGATAAATATCACATGATTTCACTCCTTTATGGAATATAATGAACATCATAAACTGATAAACAGAAATAGATAAAGAGACAAAGAAATATGGAACAGACTGTCAAACTACAGCAGGAAGTCAGGGGAGGTTTGGGGAGGGGAAGAGATCAACCAAAGGACTTGTATGTATGCATATAGGATAACCGATGGACACAGACACTGTGGGTGGGCAGTGAGGGCATTTCCGGAGAGTAGGGGAGGTTGGGGGAGGTCAATAGGGGGAAAAGGAGACATATGTACTACTATTTTTAATATTTTAAACAATAAAAAAAGAAAAGTGAAAAAATAAAATAAAGGTATTATTACCTAAAAAATATATATAAATAAAAAGTTTTCCTTCATTGCCACATAAGCTTAACATTTCAAATGCATTTAGCTTTCATAGGAGAGAGAAAAATAAAGATATGAAATGGAATAAAAAATAAAATGCATATCCCAATGAACATTTTGTTCAAGACAATCTAGGGCAAGCATGTCAAACTCAAAGGCTTACACGGGCCAAATAAACAAGGTTTAAGTTTATGTGGGCTGCAAAAAACAAAAGCTTCAATTTTCATGGAAATGTAGGTTTATTTCAAGTAGTACAGTATTAAAAAAAAAAAAGAACAAGAGCAGTGATAAAATTAATGTTTTCTTCCTCACACTTGGCATCTCTTCTCTGCTACTATCTTTCCTACTTCGAGGGAAATCTTGTTCACAGTGATTACTTTCAAAGCTGACCCAAAGTGAATGCCAATAATTCTGGATCTGACAGGAGACTTATTTCCTTTCATTACTGTAAATAACTGCTCACACCATTGTATTGGGCTGGGCCGCAAAAATATTCATTGTGGGCCACATGCAGTCCACGGGCTGGGAGTTTGACATGTTTGATCTAGGGTTTTCTTATTACCTTCAAAATGTCCTACCCACTCTCACTGTCCAATTCCAAATGGTGAAATATGCAAAATCTCCTTTTCCATATAATAGAATCATTAAAGAGCTATCTCATTATAATCACCATTTCTGGCCAGGAGATAATAAAGGGTGTGAGACATTGGGGATTATCTTAGAATTCTGCCTAGTATAACTCCTAAAAGACTAATAATGAAAAACCACCATTTTCTACCTTACTTCTGCCAACACTACACTCCAAAAAGCCTTATTTCTTCTTATAAGGAATTTATATTACTTTTTATTTATATAGGTTAAAAATTAGAAGTCGATTTTTTTTTATTTTACTAGAAGCAGTTTTAACTCTCAAATCTCCCCAGCTTACCCTTTCTCATATCATTTTAAGTAATGTTAACATAAAAACATTCAAACTTGTAAAGAATTTTTGTGAGTTTATTTGAGCCAAACTGTTGACAATAGCCAGGAAGCAGCATCTCCACCTATTGGGATAATGCTCTGGAGAATGGCAGTCTTTCATCTGTTTTCAGACATTGCAATCAAAGGAGGAGGTTGATTGCATGAAATCCATTGGTGATACATTAGAGAGGCAGGAGAAAGCAAAGGGGAGGGGACCTCTGGGATTGGATAAAATGTAAAATGATAGACACATATTTAGGTGGGTGCGGGATAGTTAACAGTCAACAATTAACATGGTAACATTAACAGTGAAAGGACTTATGGTCTCCAGTCCTGATATCCAGGGCATTTGGTTGTAGCCTCCAGGGTCTGAAAAAAAGGGAAGTTACAAGTTAACCTGACATTTCAAGGATATGTTATCATAGATGCAAAAAGACAGGCTCAATAAAGGTAACAGTTGGCCTTGTCAGGGAAGATACAGGCCTAGGAGGTGACTACCCCCAATAACTGCTTTTAATTAAAGTTTAATTTCAGACCATCCTTTGTGGTTACTTTAGATCTTTGTGTTTGCAAGACTGCCATGCTGGCCTTCCCTGAACTTGTCAAGTTAGCATGTGGCCCCTTTTATCCACAATATGTAAATTACTGTTTGCCAGAAATTCAAGTGTTACCAATTGAGTTACAGGCTGGGACCTCGGTCCTTCTCCTGGACACAGAAAATATTTTAAGGTCAATGAAAAGGAAAGGAAAGTGGGGCTTATTAAAGATACACTTGAAACAAGGAGTGGCCCATTTGAGAGAGACAATGGCCCCAAACTCCTGGGTTATATGGTTTAAAAGAGTGATTTTCTGGGTGGAGACTTCCATTTGCATTCAGGGATGATTGACAGAAAAGGGTTATATAAGTATATTCCTTCTGATCATGCCCTTACCCATAATGCACACAGAAAAATCCATGTGGGGGGTTGGGAGTTGGGAGGAAGGAGTCTGAACCAAAATGCGGATTTTAATATAATTAGTCCAAAAGCCTAGTAAGGTATCATCTTCTTCTGAGCTTGCACCAAGAGCTGCCTGGTTCCGAACCTGCCTGCTTGTGCTCTGCTGGCTGCTGGGCTGCTCGTAGAGAGGTAGTCTGAAGGCACTTTTGGTCCAACCCCTGTTCAGGACCCCAGGGCAGGCCCCCCTCCAGCCCCTCATGTCTAACTTCCTATCTAACACAAGTATTTTAATATGATTATGTTAGTATCTTCCTTATGTAAGAGTTTTTAATTTTTGTGCTATTTTCTTACCTTTATTTTTTATTCTTATATATCTCCCCCCTCCCCCCTAAGAGTTTTAAAGTATAAGATAATCAGTAACCATCCTTTCCAGGAGTGAGGCTCCTGTTCCAATCAGGGCTGACTGATCTCTAAGCTTCATTTGATGCAAAGACAACTTCCTGTCAATACTTTCCTGATACATTACTTTTTCTTCCTGAATTACATGTTTTGGTTCTTTATTTTGCTAGAGCTCATCTTAAGAAGGGATAGATGGGAAATACATATCCTTTGTCTTCACACTTATGGAAAAGCATTCATTGTAGCTTCAAAAGGCATTCATAGTTTTTCTAGGTATAGAAATTTAGGATAAAAATCATAACCCCCCTCCCCCTCCGAATTGTGGAAATTCTATTTTGTTGTCTTCTAATATCCAGTGTTACTATTGACCAATTTAATGCTGATTTATTCTTGTTTTATTGTTGTTGACCTATTTATCAATGGAAGTTTTTGTGACAGTTCTTTACCTCTGTTGTGATATCTCTTGGTGGGTTATGTTATTCTTTTATTATGCTGAGTACTCTATAGGACTTTTACTCATCAACTATAGCCCAAAGCAGAAAGTTTTAGCTTAGCTAGGCAATTAATAGTAAACAGTTTGCATTCAAAAATTCTTAATTGAACGCTTAGTACTATTTTTATTCAAGCATTGGATGTTTAAATGGAAGAAAACAAGTAGCTTCATGAAATAAAAACTATAAATTAAAAGTTTCTAGAATTTTCCAATTATAAGGACATCTTCCAAGTGTAGGGGCAGAATTGAACCAAAAAAGTCACACCTTAATCCAGACTGCAAAGAAAAAATACTATATTTAGTAGAGAAGAAATTACTGTTTTCTTGGTGAATTCCTTCAGTTCCTAAAAAAATTAAATTTGTGGAAAAATGAATAAAAATAATAAATATTAGAGAGGTGTAATTATGGAATAAATAGGATGGATTTATTATTAGAAAAATTTAGAAAATCTAAATATATATAGCTTGGCTAAGAAATAGCTAAGGAGATACTAAATTGAAGCTGAGTTAATGAATAAAATGTAAGAAATAATAGCAATTGCTTGGTTTTGTGAGAAATTATAGTCAGTTTAACTGGAATGGAATAAATGTGATACGTTATATCTCAGAGTTTGTAACAATTAATGAATTTAAAAGCATAATTACTTCATTAATAAAATGTTAGTATTCATCTTAGTTTCTCCAGTTCTCTCAAGTTAACATGATAAAAATGACTATCACAAAAGCATGTCATTTATTCCTTTTATCTAGTCAGGAGTTTACATGGTGTGTGTATGAGAAAGAGAGAGAGAGGAGTGGGAGGTTGAGAGGTGATGGCTTCTTTATTCAAGCAGAACTTATATCCACGTATATGGAGTGTTCTGTACTCAATTTCTGGAAATCATTGTAGTGGCATCCCAAATGTCTACCTTAAAAATTAAACTAGGGCCAATAAAGTCACAAAAATAAATCAATACAGCACACAAACAATGATGAAATCTATACAAAATAGCTCAGGTCTTAAAAATGAAACAACTTTTACTTTCTTGTGTAAACCACACACTACACAGAATTTTATATAAAACTTCCTTTAAAAGTTGAAAAAAAATGTCTTATACATCCTTTCCATTTTGAATAACAAATACATATGAATTGAATAATCATATATGTGTAAAGTACATATGGTGTCTGACTCAATTCACAAACTTGAAAATAAAACTGAACCCCCTCTGGACACAGATGATGCATTCATTCAGATGTTTATTTTGTGCCATGAACTTCTTTGGGCCCCCTAGTGGGGGAGACAGAAAATGATCCCTTAGGAAAATGAAAGAGGCAGATAATCCAAAGGAAACAATATAGGATGATGTAATAGTAGCTTGGGAGAGAAGGAACTTTTGAATCTAAAGTTTAGAGTGCACCATAGATAAAGAAGGGCCACAACAACTTCCAGAGATTAAAAATATCAACAAGAATAAAACGGCATCAGATTGGCCAATAGTAACACTGCATTTCTTTCTGAATTTGCAAGAAAAAAACTGAATCTTGACCTATTTATCCTCAGACAGAGACCTGCTATCCAATCTCTTAGGAAGACATTCCAATACATAAATTTCACAATTTTACATCTGTTATAACTTACTTTCTGATAGCATTTAAATGTATTAGTTTAGCCCTGGTCAGTGTGGCTCAGTTGGTTGGCTGACATCACATGCACCGGAAGGTTGCTGGTTCAGTTCCCTGCCAGGGCATATGCCTGGGTTTCTGGCTCCATCCCTGGTAGGGGGTGTGCAGGAGGCAATGTTCTGCTCTCAAATTGATGTTTCTCTCTTCTTTCCTCTCTCTCTAAAAATCAATAAATGACTTAAAATTTATTTATCTATTAAATTTATTACTTTTAAAACAATTGATAATTTTTCTCTAGTATAATAATGTGATTCTTAATACAATTTAAGAACCTGAATTTAGATGTTGACTCTCTATATAGTATCTACTATATTAGACCCAATTGCAGGTGAGAAAAATGAGGCTTGGTTTAAGAACTTGATTACTACCTATGGTCTATGGTTCAGCTCCTAAATGAACCAGGTCAGTCTGTTTATAATGTCCATGTGCTATACATGGAAATTGTATTTTATTTTACATTTCAGCATGAAATATAGCGTTGGGTTTTAGTTTTAACTTGGTTGTTATTTACACTGGATTCAACTTACCTTTCTTTCTTTTTTTTTTAAGCCAAATTATGTTATAAGCGATAATTAAGAAGTCAAATTTTGAATTCAGAGGTGGCATTTATTTAAGTGATGTTGAAATATTTGTACCAGTGTTTGAATTAAAATCTTAAAGTATATTAATACAACAAGGAATTGAATTGTAATATTTATGCATATTTAGATTAAAAAAAGAATCTGGGGAGAGAATGAGCTGGAGTCAGCTTATAAAAAATTAAGAAAACATGGAAAGGAAAGTTTATTGATAGAATTGAATAGCTTGGCAATATTTGTGCTTTGATTTGAACCATTGGAAAACAAATCTTTATGCATTCTGAATTGGCTATCTGGAAGTCAAAGAAAAGCATGAGAAAATGGTTTACTATAGATAGGAAGTCATAAAATCCATAGCAAGTATGTGCCCAGAAAAAGAGGCAATCATTAGGGTAAACTTTTATTATCTAAATGAATTGGGTCAAAACATTTTATTGACTTTTTTATGTAATATTAAATCTGTTGGAAACCTACTTTTTAATCATTTAATTTTATTTTAAAGCCAGAGACAAGTAGATAAGTAAGTAGATAGGTAGATAGATAGACAGAAGTACATATATAGTAACTATATGTCATATACATAATTGCTTTTCTACTAATTAATTTTACTAATTACATATATGCAATAAGTGATTATTAAATACAAATGTTAATTTATTCTAAACGGGTAAACCATTATTAGCACTTATGTTAATTGCCATTGTGTTAATTAACATTATGTTAATTGAATTCAATGCAGTGATGATGTCAAATTTAATAGCTTTATTGATTAGGATTTAAACAATCTGATATTTACAATTCACTTGTCAAAAACACTGTCTGCTTCTAAGAAATGAATTGGCAAGTCATTTTACAAATAAAGAATGATTTTTTTCAGGAACTAAATATGTGAAATTACAGAAAAATATTTACCATGTGAGTTGTTCCTTAAAGCACTCCAGGTCAGAGATTTTCAACCAGTGTGCCATAAGAATTTATTAAATGTGCAATACCTGACTATTTACTCAGGGGCACTGACCTCTTTTCCTTTAAACTGTCAAATTAAAAAGTGACAATAGCCATAACTGGTTTGGCTCAGTGGATAGAGCGTCGGCCTGCGGACTGAAGGGTTCCAAGTTCGATTCCAGGCAAGGGCATGTACCTTGGTTGAGGGCACATCCCCAGTGGGAGGTGTGCAGGAGGCAGCTGATCGATGTATCTCTCTCTTCGATGTTTCTAACTCTATCTCTCTCCCTTCCTCTCTGTAAAAAATCAATAAAATATATTTTTAAAAAAATGACAACAGCCAACACAACAACAGCCATCTGGTGTGAATGAATCAAAATTATACCTATTTTTGTCAGATAATATATTTTTGGTGTGCCTCAGAATTTTAGTAATTAGTGGATGCGTGCCATGAAATGGGAAAGGTTGAGAATCACTGGTCCAGATCATTGACAGAAAATATTTATGATGAAGCACTGACCTGATCAGTACCAGTATGTGGGCCCACACACCCCAAACTTAGTTGTGAAGGAAACAGTTCTTCCAGAGCGTATTGCACTTGCTCAACTACGCTGGAGTTCTGCATAAATATTACAGAAATGCAGAGCTTGTGATAATGATACAAGGAATTTGGGAGGGAGAGACCATGATACCTTGAGATTGTAAAATACAAATAATTGGACTAATGAAAATTAAAAAAAAAAAATGCAAAACTTGAGGAAATACATTTCAATGATGTTTATATCTAGCCCAGAGAAGCCTGACCAAGACAAGCAGATTTAAATGGAGCAGCGTCCTGGCGCAGGCCAAGGGGCTCAGTTGGTGGGAGCATCAGTCATCCTAGAGCAGTGGTTCTCAACCTCCCTAATGCCGCGACCCTTTAATACAGCTCCTCATGTTGTGGTGACCCCCAATTTCATTGTTACAAATTGAACATAATTAAAGCATAGTGATTCATCACAAAAACAATATGTAATTATATATGTGTTTTCTGATGGTCTTAGGTGACCCCTGTGAAAGGGTCGTTCGACCCTCAAAGGGTAGTGATCCATAGGTTGAGAACCGCTACTCTAGAGCAAAAGATTATGGGTTCCATTTGCAGCTAGAACACATACTTTGCTTCTGAGTTAGATCCTGTGCAAGGAAGGCAACCTATCCATGTTTCTCTCTCACAGTGATGTCTCTTTCTCTCTCAAATATCAATTTAGCAATCAAGCAAGCAAGCAAACAAACAAACAAATAAATAAATAGAGCAGTGTCTTAGACAGCCTACAATTCAATGACAACTGTGATTTTAAGCCACTGAGAGTTGGCATTGTTAGTTACCAGAGCAAAGTTAATTGCAATTATCAGGTACTATGTTATCTACATTTCACACTAAAAGCCTCTATGCTCTATTGTCCTCTGATATATACAATCAACTTTCTGATGGCGACAGAAAATTCCTGATACTCCTCTCATCCATATTCTTTCATTTTAAAATAGAAATCCACATTTATACTGATGAATATTTCAAGCAAAAAATTACCCAACTTTTCAAACAGGTTGTGCTACACATAGTTTCTAATTTATATTGTGCCTTTACTTTTACTATTTTTTTTCTACATATTCCTCATTAACTACCATTTCCCACACTTTGCCTTCATCTTTAACGGTTGCCTCAATTTTCTACTCTCATCAATATCGGTATGCACTGGCAATGCTCTATCTCGTGTAACATCTCTTCATTTTTTTGTACTGCTGACCACTCCTCCCTCATATAATTCTGTCATACATTAGCTTCCATGAAAACATCCTAATCTGATTTCCTCAGTTTTCTGAATGTTTAGTTCTTCACTAATATTTACTTTCAGATGAATGTGCTTTAGTGGTTCTCAACCTTCTGGCCCTTTCAATACAGTTCCTCATGTTGTGACCCAACCATAAAATTATTTTTGTTGCTACTTCATAGCTATAATGTTGCTACTGTTATGAATCATAATGTAAATATCTGATATGCAGAATGGTCTTAGGCGACCCCTGTGAAAGGGTCGTTCAGTCGCCAAAAGGGACGCGACCCACAGGTTGAGAGCTGCTGCAGAGTCCCAGCTAAGCTGCACAACAGAGAGACCCAAATACATTGACTCAAGCAAGCCAGGAATTGGTTTCTTCCTTATAGAATGGTCCAGAGGTCGGTGGTGGTCCTGAGTGGATAGGAAGGTCTTCCAAAAGAATATTCAGCAGTTTAGTTTTATCTTCTTATTTTAACACTTTCCTTGGGTGTTTCTTGTCTGAATCCCTCACCAATATTTTCACATCCCAGCTAGGAGAGCAAATAAAAGGGACAGCAAATTTGTTTTTAATAAAGCCATGTGGAAATTGAACATGTTCTTTCTACTTACATTCTATTGGTCATATTTAGCCACAAAGGACATTGAGACTGAGAAATGTAATTTTTATCTGGGTAGGTAAGTGACATGCTGAAATTTACTGTAGGCAACTCTGTTACAGGAAAAGGAGAATACATACTGGGAAGTGGCAATGTCTGCCAGAACCAGTCTTAAGATTTGATATTTGTTCAAATATGTCCTTGCTTTACATATTTTTCTGTATGATTTCATCCATAGCTCCAGCTTATATAACTCATGTAAACTAAGTAATATAATATCCTCCATCACCAGTTCTAATTTCACTTGTGATTTCCATAAATACCTAGACATTTGTTCCTTTTATCATTTCAAAAACTGAATGGGGATGCCATTCATGATTATGGGTATAATCATGGGAAATTTTTCAGAGACTCTTATAAAATGATCTCTGGAACATACAACTTAAAATGTATCCCTTCAGAATGTAATCATGTCAACCATATTTAATGTATCCCTTCAGAATATAATCATGTCAACCATATTTAATTTAAAAATAAATGACAAGTTGCAGATGATTAAGTTTATATTAAAGAAAGAAAATTTTGTGATCAGTGTAAACAAATAATATATGTTAGAGAGACTAGAGCCAGATATATCAGATAAGCAATTATGACAATTTGGATGAGGATTAATAAGGTTGTTAAATTATTATTGCATTTGTTAGGAATGGGTAAGCACTGAAAAAATCAGGAAGCCTGACCAGCATGGCTCAGTGGTTGAGCGTTGACCTCTGAACTGGGAGGTCACAGTTCAATTCTGGTCAAGGGCACATGCCTGGGTTGTGGGCTTGATTCCCAGTGTTGGGTACGCAGGAGGCAGCTGATTGATTCTCTCACATCATTGATGTTTCTATATCTCTCTCCCTCTTCTTTCCTCTCCGAAATCAATAAAAATATATTTTAAAGAAAAGTCAAAAGAAAAGAAGGAAAACCTCAAAGATCTTGGTGAGAGATTCAATCACACTATGAGAATGAAGGGGCCAAAATAAGTCAAAAGATTGTAATTCCGAAAATTGAGTAATGAGAATGGGGAGAAGTTTGAGTGGAGAGCAAGATATATTAATAGTGTGTTACCCTTAGCAAGGATACTCTTTAGCCCTTGCTATCCTTCTTATAGACTTGACTTAAAAAGAAAAGGCTGCTTGAATGGCAACAATCTATCTATAATAATAAAAGCATAATATGCTAATTAGACGAGACATCCTCCCAGACGACCTTCTGGATGATCTTCCAGATGAAGCCAGGGCTGCGAGGGAAGCCTGGGTCCCAGGTGCCAGAGGGAATTCGGTGCTGGAAGCTGGGGGAAGGAAGGACTACTCTTGCATGAATTTCGTGCATCAGGCCTCTAATATATATATGCCTAAGTGACCATTCGACCAATTGACCTTTCAACCGTTTGACTGGTGGCTATGAACACACTGACCACCAGGGGGCAGATGCTTAATACACAGGCATGTAAACATGAAACAGGCTGATGAATCTCAGAAGGAAGGGGGTGGGGGAGGGTGGGAAGAGATTAACCAAAGATCTTATATTCATACTAGAGGCCCAGTGCATGGATTTGTGCAGTGGTGGGGTCCCTCAACCTGGCCTGTGGGGATCAGTCTGAATCTGTTCACCAGGCCTCCAACAGCCCCTGAGGGGTCTTGGATTGTGAGAGGGCACAGGCCAGGCTGAGGTACCCAACTGGTGCACGAATCTGTGCACCAGTACTCTAGTGTTATATATAACTGCCCAAGTTGACCAGCAGACCCGGAGTGATGGATGAATAGATTACTTTGACACAAAGTTTACTGTGAAAGAGAGGACTAAGGGACTGCCTGGCTAAGGGAACCAAACAGGTTCAATTGCCTGCCCTGTTAGGCATTTATTGTAATAGTAGTTTGAGATAAAGTTTATCTTTTAGATACAATCAGTAGGGTAAGTAATATTGGGAGGACACATGTGTTTGCAGTGTCCTTTAAGCAAGGACACCAAAGATTAAGCATAAGGATTCCAGTAAACACCCGGGGGGTCTGCACGTGTGCGTGTGCAGACTTGTTTGGAAAGGAAAAGGAATAATTAGGGGTGCCGCCTTTGGCACTCCTCTAAGACAGAATTCTGATAAATAGGGTGGGCGGCCTTCCACCCACTTCTCTTTTATCGGAATGTCCTCCTTACAAACTTTCCAACCAAGTCTCATGCTTTCCCACATATAACTATGAAGCCAGTGATACTTCATGAGGCAGATGTTGGAAAACCTCAACATTCTTTCTCAGAAACATATTTAATTTTTTTCTCTTTGAGATCAATATTTTACAAATATTTCTAATTTTCTTTAAAGTTTCAGACTCTAAAAATCCATATTATTCCTGGTGGTGGTAAGGATATAGAATGTTACTAGAAGAAAATAATATTCTCCTCACTACCACTGATGCCTAATATAGAATATTTATCCTTATATGCTTTACTCTGTCTTTTCTAAAAATATGAATTGGGTCATCCTTGAAATCTACAGCAAATACATCAGATAGATATATAAAAACAAGTATTTATTTTAAGTCCCACTTATAAGTGAGACTATTTGAAAGTTGCTTAGAGAGTAGATCTTAAAAGTTTTTATTACAATGAAAAAAGTTACTATGGGTGTTGATGGATGCTAACTAAACAAATTGCAATGACCATCTCACAAAATGTGCATATATCATTATTTTGAATACCTGAAACTAATATATTATGTGAATCATATCTCAATAATTAAAAAAACATGAAATATATACATACTAATATCTCTATCTCTATCTCTATTTAAACCTATATATCTGTATCTATAACTAGCTCTATATCTAGTTATATATCTATAGCTATAGATCTATGTCTATGTTTACATCTATGTCTATATCTATACTCTCTTTTTAAAAATAACTCTACAGAGGATTTTGTAGGAAACTTTATATTACTGAAGTTGTATTGCTGCAATTGGCTCCCAGGATCCTAGGTGTGCCAATTCCATCAGTGCCCCAGAGGTGGAGAAAATGTCCACATGCCTGTCCTGGCTTCCAGAGGACTAGTAACTAGTAATTGCCCTACAGCTCTCAGATGCAAGCTACTTGGAACCTGATTTCCTGGCAGTAGCTGGGAAAGTTGAGAAATTATTGGGGGAAAACTGGGAATTGGACATTTTTGCCTAGTCTCTCTGTGCTGAGCCAGGAGGCATAGCTGTTGGGAGTACCTTTGTGTCTTTATAGAACTGTCTATTTGTTCTCTGTGGTCCTAGCAGACTCACTAATGTCAAGTTGTGCCACCTCCAGGGCTAGGTGATTTGGGAGCCAGTTCCTCACATGGCAGCTGTAGAACTCAGGAGGCTAGATGTGTGGACAAACTCCTTTCTGGGAGAAGCTGAAGTTTTGGTTTTATTACTGGGGTGGGCCAGAGGAGAGAAGGATCAGGTAATTCCTCTGTATCTGTTCAAGCTCCTGGAGGACTAATTATGTGCCCTGTCAGCCCCCAGATGCAAGGTGATTAGAATCCTGATCCTTGAGCAGCACCTGGGAATATTTGCACTCCAATCCCTTCAAGAGAGGAACTGGGAGCTGAGCATTTTTGCCAGCTTCTTCTGAGTCCAGGGGGATAGTCATGAAAAGCACTGCTGCTCAATTTAAGAACTCCATTTGGCCCTAGCTGGTTTGGCTCAGTGGATAGAGTGTCAGCTTGTGAACTGAAGGATCGGTTTGATTGTGGTCAAGGGCACATGCCAGGGTTGTGGGCTCGGTCCCCAGTAGGGGGCATACAGGAGGCAGCCAATCAATGATTCTCTCTCATCATTGATGTTTATATCTCTCTCTCCCCTCTCCCTTTCTCTCTGAAATCAATAAAAATGTATTTAAAAAAAACAAAAAAACAAAAACCCTGCATTTGTATCTAATGTGATCCTAGGAGCTTATGAATGCCATGCCTTTGTCTTTCTAAGGTGGTTGATTTGGGAGCCAGTCCCTCAGATGGTGGCCATAAAGGTTGGAGTGCTAGGTTTGTGGCCCAAAGCCTTCACTTCTCAAAGAGAAGCTAGGAGGGGCTCTCTCCAGATAAAACAGAGTTGTGCCTAAAGTGTTGTTTATGGTCCTTATATGTTAGCAACCATTTCAATATGGTAATTTTTTTCAGTTGCCTCTTGTGTAGGAGTTACTCTACACATTTCTGGTTTCTTCTTAAAGGAATTTGATCTTTGTATACCTGTATATTTAGTGAGTCTGTGGAGGAAGAAAAGTAAGGAGCCACCAATCTTTGTTCTCTTTGCTTTTTAGTTTTTATTTTATTTGCACTTTGGTTTTATTAAGATAACATCACACTCACTGAATTTTTTTTTTTTTTTTCATCAGCCAGGTCCAGTTTATTAATGAGAAAAATCAAAGGCATTCTTAATGTTTGTTAGTGTTTTTGATCTACAGCATTCTTTTTAAAAAAAATCTTTCTTAGGATTTTCATTTTTCTGCTTATATTACCCATCTGTTCTTTCATATTGTCTACTTTACCCATTATGGATCTTAGCATATTAATCAGATATATTTTAAATTCCCAGTCTGATCATTTCAACACCCCTGCCATGTCTGGTTCTGAGGCTTGCTACCAACCTTTAAATTATTATCATTATTATTATTTTTACTTTCAGTATACCTTGTAATTTTCATTGAGAGCTGAGCCTGCTATATTGAATCAAAGGATCCACTGTGAATAAGGTTTTAGTGATGTGGTTGTGAGCTATAGGGGTAGTGGAAGCATTTCATAGTCATGTTTAGGTCTCAGCCATTAGTGAATGTATTCCTTTGAACTGCAAACTTCCTAAGTGTTTCTCAGTTTCTCCCCTCCCCATTTAGATGAGACAGGATAGCTGGAGTGGCCTTAAGTTGGGTATTAACCTTCTCTCCCATGGAAGAGGCTGACTGGAGTTGGAAATGTTACTTCCCCCACATTAGTTAGGGTCTGATAAAGACCAATAGGTTCCAGGGTGGGCAAACTTTTTGACTCGAGGGCCACAATGGGTTCTTAAACTGGACCGGAGGGCCGGAACAAAAGCATGGATGGAGTGTTTGTGTGAACTAATATAAATTCAAAGTAAACATCATTACATAAAAGGGTACGGTCTTTTTTTTTCTTAGTTTTATTCATTTCAAACGGGCCGGATCCGGCCCGCGGGCCGTAGTTTGCCCAGGGCTGGGTTAGGCTCTAGTTAACTATTTTTTTTTTCGAGGGCAAGTCTTGTTAAGAAAAACAGAGTTCTCTGGGTTTTTTCAAAATGGCTCCCTTTCCCTGTCCCCAGCTAGAAACATATGGAGATTTTTCTCCAGTCCTTGCTGGGAGAATCTGGTTGAGTTTCTGGAGGTAAAGCACAACAGTGGTGTGGCTTCTTATGACTGTGTCCCTCTGGAGTTTCTAACTGACACACTTGTACCCACTGAGCCTGAACAATTCATCAGTTACAGTCAGGTTTCCTTGCTCTGCTGCTGGTTAATGTAGTGATTTCTGCTTGTGAGTTTCTTCTCTGGTAACACACAATCCCCTGTATTTGTCTATTTGTCCCTCGCATCTTGGGGGAAGTGTTTTGCCCTTTGTCCATATCTTTCTTATGGCTCCAAAAATAGTTATTGATTTTCCAGTCTGTTCAGCTTTTCACTTGGTGTTAGGATGGAGTGGTGACTTTCAAGTCCCTTATATGTGGAACCAGAAGTTGGAAGCCACCTCAAAACTTTGAAAAACTGTAAGTATGCTACATAACCTACAATAAAACTAATAGTCTTCAATTTTGTTAGATATTTATTTTTCCATTATGTTTGATTGGGCATTATGCAAAATTTTAAATATATTTAATTTCTGAATTAACATAAGTATAAATATTAAATAAAAATCTCAGAATAAAATTATTGTTAATCATATTTTAGAAAAGAATTGTACAAAAGAAATAAAAACCAAGAAGACAACACTCAAGTTTTCAGTCAGTATGCTGTTTAATAATGAGTGGCACTGAAAAAAATCAAGTGCCAAAGTCTTCTTGCTTGTATAGAAGAATTAAAAAGATTATTAAATATTTAAATATTAGTGAGCTGTAGGGGTAGTGGAAGATCATTTAGACATCACTATTATTCATTATTTTTATTTAAAAAAAGATGTAACAACTCAAAATAAACATAAGACCTAAAGAGTTATGGTGGGAAATGTCATTTAATTTATTATGCTTTGGTGATTGTGCTTTTAATTTCTACTTATTTTCTTTACATACAGCAAAACATGTAGACTCAAACAAAATAGTTTCTTAAATTATAATTGCAATTATAAAATATTAAATGTATCTAATTTCACCATTAATAAATGGCTGGAAATGTACATGTGCATATGTCCTCAAGACTATGATGATTTGTTTAACATTTGGACAGATTTACTAAAGCAAAACATTGCGGGGAGGGAAGAAGCAGAGATGAAAGTATATGAATGTTCTTTAAAAATGATATTT
Source organism: Myotis nattereri (assembly GCF_964212035.1). Taxonomy (NCBI): domain Eukaryota; kingdom Metazoa; phylum Chordata; class Mammalia; order Chiroptera; family Vespertilionidae; genus Myotis; species Myotis nattereri. The sequence goes on along the minus strand of NC_138076.1, from coordinate 69,284,563 downwards.
TAAAATTATTACCTATCACAAATATTTTTCCACAATATCATGTTTGGTATGTTCATTAGTTTGTAGTCATCAGACATTTCAACTCTCAGTCCACTTCTCATAAGGTTGAACTGAGTCAAAGTTTCATGCTGAAACTTTATTAGTTTCCCCATGGCTTTTAAAGATCAAGAACATTTTTGAATTTTACCTAAGGATTCCATATTAACCTTTATGCCACATAACACTGCAGGCCTGTTGAGTACCTGTGGCTGGGAGTCACAGAAGCTAGTGATTGGTGCACTGATGCTTTGCAGGCAGTTTCCTAGGAGTCATGACATTCTCAGACTAACATTAAAAAGGTAAAAATTGCATTTTGTTATGCCTAAAGGAAAAAAAGGATCTTTGTACATTTTGTGCTTGACCTTGCTTCCAAGGGGATTCACAGGTGTTCTGCTCTGCACTGAGAAAAAGAAAGAAAAACAACAGATTTATTTCACATTCATTTTTGACAGGCTGTTTAGTATAGGATGTACTACTTTCTGGCTTGGACCACTAAAGTGTACATGTCATTAGTTTAGATTATACTAAAGTATTCACTAATTGAAAATTAATCACTTAATGTATTCCATAACTATTCTATCTGGATTTCATTTTGTACTATAAAAGGAATATGGAGAATTCATTGATAGGTTAAAAGTCTACGAAAGTCTGTAAATATTTCTTTCTTCCCTGACATAATGTTGACCTTATCTAAAATGCATTTTGGGCTCTTAGAACTGGACATCAGTGGAAATGGAAGTGTTTCTCTTTTTTACTTTTGGATTTTCACAAATTTACTATTAGCACCACTGTCCTTGAAGCTATTTTGCTGGAGCATCTAGCTCTATGTCTATATTTAATCTTTGTATATTAAAATATAGAAGACTAAGTTATGGGGAAAAGAAAATAGTTCTATCTTCAATTCCTGGAAAACCAGAAAAAAAAATAAAGCAAAATATAATGTTTTAATTTTCCTCACAGACCTAACATTTTTAACATTTGACACATAATCTCTGATTTTATAAAAGAAGAAAAGTAATATGTATGGTACAATTTGCCCACATGCTAATATGTATCTACTATTTGAACATATCTATTCAAAATATATATTCACACATAAAAATTGAAAAATGACTCATCAGGAATAGTGCATTAAATGAATACCTAATGACAAAAAGCAGACTGCATCCTTCTTCGCCCCTTCATCGAAAGTCCAGTGTGTGCACTTGAAGACAGCAATGAATTCACAGAGCCCTAACTCCAAACCTGTCTCAGCCACTCATACAACTTCTGAGTCTCTGTATTTGTATCTCAAGAGGAAGATAATATTCACCTTTTACATCTATTGATTAAATCAGATAGCACATATAAAGCTCTTAGAAAAATGGTGAGCATTTGGCAAGCACTCAAAGAGTAATAATTAATGATAACCATAGTAAATAATTTGAGCAAAAGTTTGAGTCTCAATCAAATAATATTCACTGCAAATTTTATTAATAAACATATAATGTGCAGCTAAACAGAAATAATACATGGTATTTGAGAATGTAAATTCAGAAGACATATCTGTTCATTAAAAATAAAACTTTCTCCTTTATCTGCCTTTTTTTTTTTTTTTACATTAAGATACCTGATATAAATATAACAGCAAGTTTACAGCTATTGGTCCCAATGTTTTCTGATACTAACTCATTCCATTTTACACTAAATGAAATAATCTAGACAAACTTCAATCAAATACCAGTTTATAGCCACCTTGTTGAATTTGTGCACAGGTCTTTGTTTTCTGGGTTAATAGTAATAAGCATGATTATTTCCATTTTATTTTATTAATATAACTTCATATATCCATGCTTTTTAATACTCTCAACAGCCTTGAGGAAAGTACTATTTTTTTTAACAGTTTACAGTTGATGATGACAAAGCAAAGAGAGTCTAAGAACTTGCACAAGGTCATGCATCCAGAATGTGAAAGGCTCAGATTTGAACCAAGGCATTTTATCTCTGACGTTCTAGAAGTTAACCCTCACCATATTAACTGAAGGGCATAATGCAATTGAAATGACAATTTTAAAGTATTGTGTTTTTTTGTTTTTTTGTTTTTAATATATTTTATTGATTTTTTACAGAAAGGAAGGGAGAGAGATAGAGAGTCAGAAACATCGATGAGAGAGAAACATCGATCAGCCACCTCCTGCACATCCCCCACCGGGGATGTGCCCGCAACCCAGGCACATGCCCTTGACCGGAATCGAACCTGGGACCTTTCAGTCCACAGGCCGATGCTCTATCCACCGGACCAAACCGGTTTTGGCTATAGTATTGTGTTTTATTTAATAATTGTAAATTGTATTTTAGGCTAAACAAAATAAAATGTTTCTAATAAGCATAAGAATGTATGCATTTTTTTTTTCTTTCAAGACTTACGGTTTTAGTGTCCAGTCATTTTACCTTCTCAATTAAATTTGTTCTTAAGTATTTCATTCTTTTTGATGAAATTTAAATTGCAATACTATTTAAAGATTTATTAATTAAAAAATTGAATGTTAAATCAAATAAATTATTAATCATTTAAATAAGGACATCTGACATTTTTACCCATAGTTTGAACTCCTTCACTGACCTGTCATTTTTTTCTTTTTTATTTCAATTTTTAAATAGTAAATAAACATTTTTGAATTGCTTAAAATAAAATATTTCCCCAAGATTTCTGAATTTAACTTTACATTCATAACTGCATATTATTACCAGAGAGAATTAGAGTGTGAATTATAATATTCATCTAGTATTTAAAGAAAATATAACAAACTGATGTAAACTAATATGATTTATTTTATAATGTATCACTATTTAATCTATGTGATATAAATTTATCTGTTTTATGATGCTTCTGTCAGAAATAATCAGGGTAAAGAGACTTAACTATTTTAAAAATCCCAATTTGTTTTGCTGCTTTTTTCATGTATTTTTTTAGAACATTTTAGGAAAAAAAATTAAACTACTTTGGGAAAAATATAGAAGCCATTTTTCAAAGGTGTTGTGCTTTTTCTGGTGGGAATGAGGTATGATAGTGAGGGGATTAATTTGAGCTTTATCCTTCCTTTTCCTAGAACATATGAGGTTTAGAGGGAAACTACTTTTTCTTTTCCCCCTGCTGATTTTTTTTTTTTATATTCAACACTATTTTGTATTAGTTAGGAGGTTATGTTTTAACTATAAAGGTTTCATGTAACATGGACTGTAGCTTCTCAGTTTATTTTTGAAGTGTATATAAAGAATATTTTCTTGAAAAATAAAGATTAATTTTAAATAACAAGGATTAATTATATTTTATTGTCAATTAGCTAATATTCTCTAAAGCATAATACTTCTGTTATTATAATTTTGAAACTATGTGGAGGGGTAGTATAACTTTATCTTTTAAATGTGTTCTTTTGTTTGTTTTCTTGCCAATTTGTATTCGTGAAATTAGAGAGTGCCATGAAGCTTTGAGTGATATTTGGCCAAGATACCACCTAACATTTCATGCAAGTTAATTACATTAAAACTGCATTAACTTTTATTTAATTGCTAATTTGTCAATATTATCAATAATGTAATACTTCCATATTTACATTAAAATGTATGAGAGGGAGTTGATAAGTAAGGGTTGTTATTTTAAATCTCATGTTACTTATTACAAAAATGTAAATATTATTATTTACTAGGCATTTTTCAATAAAATTAGAACAGGGCAAGTACCTTAGACAAACACTTGAGCAGGTAATTCCAATGACCTTATGCAAATGAATTACCTCAAAATTTGATCTAAGTTCAGATTTCTATGTTTCTTTTTTATAAACCATAATGTTTTGCTATTTATTCTCATTATAATGCTTAGCAATATGAATTACAATTGCTTATTTATTTACTAGAAGCCCAGTGCATGAAATTCATGCACAGGTAGCTTCCCTAGGCCTGGTCAGTGATCAGGGCTGATCAAATTCCCCACCTCCCCACCTTCTCCTTCCCTTGCTCCCTCAGTGCCCTGCCTCTGGTTGCCCTCCATATTCTGTGTCACCCCCTGGTGGTCAGAGCACATCACAGTGAGTGATTGAACTCCCAGTCTCCCAGTCGAACTCCCGCGGCACACTTTGTATATTAGCCTTTTATATATATAGATAAACAGAACAGTTACTGACCAGTCATTGTCTTATTTTTACTGTTGATTAGCACCAATCGGATATCTACAATTTATGTCCTTAGGCTAAGTATAAATCCTTGAACTATTTATTTCCTGATATAATGCATTTCCTAACTAGCTGATCCTTAGATTGTTTCTCTAAAACTTATTGAGAACATAATGTGTTAGGCACAATTAAAGGCTCTGGGAATATAAAGAACAAAATTAAACATTAGTTTTTCTGAACGAATATTCTGTTAATATATACTAGAAGCAGTAAAGATGAATATTGAAAATTAGAAACAAAAGTTAAAATATGAGAATAATTACAGTTCAGTCAACTCCACTAATTAAGTAAAAGATTTCTGACTGCCTGGGGTTGGAAAAGGTAGGAGAAAGGATGGATACAAAGTGACTCAAGGATAAAATGTGGGTGTGAGGTACATATCATCTACTAGTATTTTGATTGTGATGAGTGTATACAAGTGACAAAACCTATTCAGTTGTATGCTTAAAAATGTTCATTATATACCTACTGTGAAACAGTCTTTCAAGTTAGTATAACTTATTTAAGGTAATATAGAACATATAGACAAAAATTGCAGATTACTGCAGCTCAGGGAAAAGAGCACTCACAGTTGGCTGAGATTGTCAGAGACCATTATTTGAGCTTACTAGACACGTGAGTCTACTTTGACACATGGGTAAGGCACAGAGAGATGAGGAAGAAACAAGAGCAGTGCAGTCCATAATGAGAATCATGGTTTTCCATCTTTAGTAAACATGAAAAACACCTTAGAATCTTGTTAGCATATCATATATTTGTGTTGCATAGTCAGAAAACCTATTTTAGATCTGAGGTACGCATATAGTTTTGCATTAATAATATTATAAAGTAAAATATCTTGCCTGACCAGTATGGTTCAGTGATTGAGCATTGACCTATGAACCAGGAAGTCATGGTTTGATTCCAATCAATGGCACATGCCCAGGTTGCAGGCTTAATCCCTAGTGTGGGGCATGCAGGAGGCAGCTGATCAATGATTCTCTCTCATCATTGATATTTCTATATCGCTTTTTCTCTCTTCCTCTCTGGAATCAATATATATATATCTTGATCCCTGGTTATCTTAATAGAGTTAATATTTGGACCACAGGTTGAGGAGCATGGCTGTAATCAAGGAAGGATCTCCAAGTCCTGAATCTTGGGTTAAACTAAATATGTAATGGTCAGGAATAATTCACTAGCACTTTTAAGTATCTACATATGTAAAACTTCAAAGAAAAAGTAATGATTGAAGTTGCATTTGGATTTATAAATTCCGTTTGGGCACTAAAATATTTAATTCAATCTGACGTTCTTTACTATAATAATGAATGAAAGTCTCAACGTTAATTTTTTTACTTATATATTATCAAATATGTTTGTAAATGCTTTCATTAAATACTTGAGTTTGCTCTTTAAAAATATATTTTTCTAGAAATGAAAAACAGACCTTCACTATTTTTGTTCTATAAAAATATGCAAATGATTTGAAGACATGTTCTCTAATCAGATTTTTTAAAAGTGATAGTTTCTAATGCTCAACTTTATTAGGCAGTTCAAATTTAAATTATATTGTGATCCATACTAAAATAAAATAAAGTAACAATCACATCTGGCTTAGGAAAGTAAACAAATTAATTTCATTTTGTTTGGGTTTGACTCCCCCCCCCCCCCCAAAATACTGATTCATGCAACTGTTAGTTTCGCATGCATATAACACAACATTCTCAGATTGAATCCAATTGATTTTCTATAACAATAGTCAAGGATTTAATACATCACAGGAATAGTGCGACTATAATAAATAATCCTTTCAAAAAGAAAGTGGTTTTCTTCTCCTTAAACACATAAGTATCATTTGTTTTTGCTCTATCTATAGAAGCTAAAGTGTTCTGAGTCTTCAGTTTGCAATAGCTTTAATCCCTAATCATTTTCCATGAAACATTGTTTTTCTTACAACCTTCTTTTTAGTATTACCTCTGAGACAATTGTTAGGACTGACTTAAGTCTGAATGAAGGCCTACGGATTTGCATTTTAAAAAGAAAAACAAATTATTGCTACTGTTGATAATTCTATGAAGTTGATGCCATAGAAGTGACTGTCACTCTACTTGTCAAAATCTACAAGTACAGTGCACTATGGGAGTCTGGGGTCCACACTGCAGTTAAGGGTACCGCAGAAGAGCAGCTTTGAGGAATACCATTTCTCCTGAAAAAGAAAGCTAACATGTCCCATACCCATACCCTGAAATATAACTGTGATGAGTTTTGCTATATTTCATATGGTATTTCAGTAACAATCTTTCTTGATCATTTAATGTTACTTTTTGAATGAAATAGGAAAAAAGCATAATGGTTTATTTATATGTGTTTTATAAGAAGTCTGTACTAAAAGTAATTTTTATATTTATTTCTTATTTGTTTTCTGTCCTTTTTACACATAATTTGCCAGTATAAAATTTAAGCTGAGCATGCATAATTTGTATGTTTTTAAAAGCAATTTTTTAAAATATTTGTGATAAGATAACCGCAGGGTTATAGTTCAAGAACAACAAAAAAGTCACTAGGTTACAAATGCACAAATGCAACGAGGGGAAGTAAAGATTAATATGATGTGATGAATACATTTTGTATTACTGTCATAAAGTTACAGGTAATGTTACCAATCATAATTACTAATACTTTTAAGTGATTACCATAACTCATGAACTTCTGAATGCTTTAAATATTTGATCTCAGAGGAATTCTGTCAAGAAATATTGCTATTATACCATTTTTTTAGTTAAGATATGTATTAGATCATTTGCCCCAAGAAATAGGGTAAAAATAGGACTTAATCTTGGAGTCTGACTCTGAGGTTCACAATTTTGATCACTAAAGTTGTCCTTTGCTTCTTATCCATATAATTGGCTGAATATCCATGTATTGCAAATTGGCAATATCTGTTATTTTACCTATTTAATGTATCTAACAAATCATTTTTTTTCTTTTCTTCTGTTACATTTCTATTTTAGATACATAGCCAACCTATCCCCAAAAACCTTCATTAGGTTTCCTGTCTTTTAAAGCTTTATCACCCATTCAGTCTGCATATCATGCCTGCTGCCTGTCACAATGTCACTTCTGCTCACCAACTTTCCCAGATTTCCTGCTGATTATAGGACACTATTTAGCAAAGTATGGAAACTTAAGCTAATTATGAAGAGCCCTCTACACTCAGATTACAACCACTTGGCCAGGAGGCTCAGTTGGTTGGAGCATCATCCCATACACCAGAAAATTGTAGGTTCCATTCCCCTGGGCACGAACAGAAACAACCTACCCATGTTTCTCTCTCTCCCTTCTTCTCTCTCTAAAAATCAATAAGTCTGTATCCTTAAGTGAGGATTAAAAAACATAATAAAAAAATGTGACTACAACCTCCCACACTATGCTTTATCTCACATTATTTCTGTGTATGGCACTAAATGCAAATCATTACTGCTTGAACAGATAGAGTTTAAAAGGCAATTTCTCTCACAAGGTGGTCTATTCATAATTTCCTGCCTTGTATCCACAAGCTTCCTTCCACTTCGAATATTCCATGTCATTCAGTGAAATCTCTCTAACCGCTATATTATTAGTCAATGGCTCCATGAGGATGTTAAAATACATAAAACCGACTGTACTGTATCAAGTTACCTAGGCCTAGGTTTTCTATGTGAATGTCTACGAGTTCCAATTAACACTCACTATGTTAACTCATTTGGTACCTATATTATAATGACTATATGTATTTAAAATTTTTATTCCTGGATAAAAATCCAAACTTGCTAAAGTTTATATCTGTTATTCTCCTTTCAAAAAATACTTCACATTTGAAGGGCTAGAGAAATAATTTACTGTATGTTTGGGAAACTTCTGCTATCAAGCTATGTTTTTAGAGTGGATCAAGTAAGAAATAGTAAAGAAATAACAATAGCAGAAATAAAATTTTAAATAATTACACTAAGCTGTTCTTTTTCTCAAAAGATAACAAAGTTACTGCAAACCTAGTATAGTACTTGTACATAATTCATCTTATAGTGAGAAAACGGTGATACTTATAGTCTTGCTGAAGTAAATGAACTGACTGGGGAAAATACTACTTGAACCTGTCTTTATAAGTGTGCTTGTACTTGTTTTTCTAGATCACACTATTACTCCTTCAAGGCAAAAAAGGAATTTGATTTCATTCCACTGCTATTACACTTGAAAAAATGAGTGTGATTTTCTCTGTGATAAAGTGTACTTGATGAAGTCCTCCTTTCCTATATTGACTTCTTCAGATGCCACTTAAATGTAACAAAAGCATTACAAAAAGGACAAAAATGAATAGAGTATTGAAGAAGTTAAACATATTCACAGTACTTTAATAAATAAACTGTGACTAATAATTGCTGGCTACAATTTATATGTAATATTAGAGGCCCGGTGCATGAAATTCATGTGCTGGGAGGGGAGGTCCCTCAGCCTGGCTTGCACCCTCTTGCAGTCTGGGACCCCTCGGGGGATGTACGACTGCTGTCTTGTGGCCGGATGGCCTTCTGCTGCTGCATGGCCTGCTGCCAGGGAGGAGCCCGAATCAGGGCCTGGCACTGTGCTGCTCGCACTCATCCTAGCCCGCTGAGCCTGCTGCCGTGGAGTTGGGAGGGGCTCCTGCTGTGGCAGCTGAACTTGCCAGCCATGAGCCCGGCCTCTGGCTGAATGGTGCTCCTCCTGTGGGAGCGCACTGACCACCAGGGGGCAGCTCCTGCATTGAGTGTCTGTCACCTGGTGGTCAGTACGCATACTGGTCGTTCAGATCATTCCACTGTAATGGCTTTTATTATATAGACTAGAGGCCCGGTGCACAAAAATTTGTGCACTGGCGGGGCAGGGGGTGTCCCTCGGCCCCACTTGTGCCCTCTCGCAGTCTGGGACCCCTCGGGAGATAACGACCTGCTGGCTAAGGCCCATTCCCGGGTAGCAGAGGGCAAGCCAAATCCCTAGGTGCAGCCCCTGGTCGAGCTCGGAGCAGGGCCAATTGGGGAGCTGGTGCGCCACCGCTCACTCATGCTCAGGGTAGGGCTCATTGGGGGGTTGGGGCGCCGCCCCTGTCACACTCAAGGCAGGGTCGATGGGGAGGTTGTGGCGCCACCCCCTGTCACGCACAGAGCAGGGCCGATCAGGGGGTTGGGGAGCTCCCCCCTCTCAAGCACAGAGCAGGGCTTATCAGGAGGTTGCGATGCCACCCTCAGTCATGCTCAGGGAAGGGCTGATTAGGGGGTTGGGGCACTCCCTCCTGTCACACTCATGGCAAAGCTGATGGGGAGGTTGCGGCTCCACCTCGTCACACACAGGGCAGGGCCCATGGGGGGGGGGGGTTGGGGTGCTTCACCCTGTCACACACAGAGCAGGGCCGATCAAGGGGTTGGGGCGCCACACACACAGAGCCACAGGGCAATCAGGGGGTTGGGGCGCCTTCCCCTATCATGAACAGAACAGGGCGTATAGGGAGGTTGTGGCCCCGCTCCCTGTCACACACAGAGCCGCAGGGCGATCAGGGGGCTTGGGCACTGCCCCCTGTCAAGCTGCTCCAGGGGCCAGGAGGCCTCATGGCTCCGCTGATCCCAGGGCCAGGAGGCCTCGCGGCTCCGCTGATCCTGGTGCTGGGAGGCCGCGCTGTTCTGCTGATCATGGTGCTGGGAGGCCTCACAGCTCCGCTGATCCCGGTGTTGGGAGGCATATTACCCTTTTACTATATAGGATAGAGGCCTGGTGCATGGGTGGGGGCCGGCTGGTTTGCCCTGAATGGTGTCCCGGATCAGGGTGGGGTCCCGCTTGGGTGCCTGGCCAGCCTGGGTGAGGTGATGATGGCTGTTTGCAGCTGGTCACACACCCTTCAGGGTGGGGGTCCCCACTGGGCTGCCTGGCCAGTCTGGGAGAGGGGCTGAGGGCCGTTTTCAGGCTGGCGGATGACTGAAGCTCCCAACCTCTCCTTTTTTCCTTTTTTTTTTTTTAATTCTGGGATTTATTTACTTTTTATGGCTGTCACTGGATCTGAGAGCCGGCTTTGCCTGTGAGACCTTGGCTGCTGAAAGCAGGTTTCTGGGTTTTGTTTAGCTTCTATATTTGCAACAATGTTTCTTAGAGAGCAGCTCAGAGCCCAGCAGTGGCAGGTGGGGAACGTTGGCTTCCTGAGTCACTGGATCAAGCAAGCCTCCTGTTCGTGTCAATTGCCTGGCTGCTGGCTGCCATCTTGGTTGGCAGTTAATTTTCATATCGCCCTGATTAGCCAATGGGAAGGGTAGTGAAGTTACAGCTAATTACCATGTTTCTCTTTTATTAGATAGGACTAGATGCCCGGTGCACAAAAATTTGTGCACTCCGGTGGGAGGGGGGTCCCTCAGCCTGGCCTGTGCCCTCTTGCAGTCTGGGACCCTTCAGAAGATAACGACCTGCTGGCTTAGGCCTGGTCCCTGGTGGCAGAGGGCAGGCCCAATCCCTAGGTTCAGCCCCTGGTCGGGCTCAGAGCAGGGCCGATTGGGGATTTGGGGCGCCGCCCCCTGTCACACACAGAGCAGGGCGGATCAGGGGGTTGGGAAGCCGCACCCTGTCACACTCAGGGCAGGGCCGATAGGGAGGTTATGGCTCTACCCCATCACACACAGAGCAGGGCCCGTGGGGGGCGGGGGGTGGTTGGGGCGCTGCACCCTGTCACACACAGAGCAGGGCCGATCAGGGGATTGGGGCACCACACCCTTTCACACACAGAGCTGCAGGGTGATCAGGGTGTTGGGATGCTCCCTCCTATCGGGCACAGAACAGGGCCAATCAGGGGGTTGGGGCGCCTTCCCCTGTCACGAACAGAGCAGGGCCGATAGGGAGGTTGTGCCCTCCCCCCACATCAGACACAGAGCCGCAGGGCGATCAGGAGGTTTGGGCACTGCCCCTGTCATGCTGATCCAGGTTCAGGGAGGCCTTGCGGCTCTGCTGATCCTGGTGTTGGGAGGCATATTACCCTTTTACTATATAGGATAGAGGCCTGGTGCATTGGTGGGGGCCCTCTGGTTTGCCCTGAAGGGTGTCCTGGATCAGGGTGGGGGTCCCTCTTGGGTGCCTGACCAGCTTGGGTGAGAGGATGATGGCTGTTTGCTGCTGGTCACACACCCTTCAGGGTGGGGGTCCCCATTGGGGTGCCTGGCCAGTCTGGGTGAGGGGCTGAGGGCTGTTTTCAGGCTGGCAGGTGACTGAAGCTCCCAACCTCTCCTTTTTTTCTTTCTTTTTATATTCTGGGCCAGCTTTAGCTCTGAGGCTTGGCTCCCGCTCTTAGGCCTCTGCTGCTGAACGCAGATATCTGGTTTGTTTGGGTTCTGTAATCGAAACACTATTTCAACTCCAGCTCTGAGATCCCGGCTGGCTGAAAGCAGGTTTCTGGGGTTTTGTTTAACTTCTATATTTGTAACAATGTTTCAAACTGCAAGCTCAGAGGCCGGAAAGGCAGGTGGGGAACATTCGCTTCCTCTGTCACTGAAGCAAACAAGCCTCATGTTCGCTTCCAACTGCCTGGCTGCTGGCCGCCATCTTGGCTGGTAGTTAATTTGCATATTGCCCTGATTAACCAATGGGAAGGGTAGCGGAGGTAAGGTTAATTACCATGTTTCTCTTTTATTAGATAGGATAATTGGCAAGAAGCTTTGTTTCATTTATTTATTTTCATATATAGGAGGCTTATGGTACATTATTTATAAAATGGGGAAGTTAATAACCTGGGATTTTGTTTATGAGTGTGTTTCAGATAGATTATTTTATTGCCTAAGAAAATAACCTTAAAAAGTCTGAATATTATTTTTTTTCTAATTTATTTGCATATAATAAAGGGTCTGTATGATATTGTGCTTTTAAAAATTTTATGAAAACATTTCTATGGTTAAAAATAACATTTTACAGTTTTATGAATCCCTGAATAACGAGTATCTCTAATTGTTAGAGTCAGAATTCTAAAGATATTTTAGATTCATCATGTTAATTATTTAGCTTAAATATGTCCTTTTTGTTGTTTTATTCATTTTTGCTAATAGACTGCTTTCCTCATCCTTTCACCTCTTCTGTGTTCATGGTTTTTTGGTGGAGTTTCTTGTAAAAAGCCATAAATTCTAATTATGTCCTATTATCCAGTGTTTATTAACTAGTGATACACCAAATGCCAAGCTAGGATCTGGTTTCTTGTCCTACAAAGTTTGAAGCATAAAAAATAGCAGACAAAAGGATTTTAAGCAAAAGAGTGTAAGTTTATTGCAAGCGTATACCACCCCATCCCCTAGGGAGGGGTCCCCAAAATGGGGAAATACCCACTCTAGTGAGTCTCTTTCTGACAACTTCTTTGTACATGCTACTTTCTAATTGGACCCTTCCTTATTTTATGTTCCCCATGTTTTTTGTTTTTTTTTCCTAATTGGCTGTTCCCCCCTTTCCTGCTTAGTATCAGTTTCAAAGTTTCAAAACTCACCCCTCCTTTAGTGGTTTGGAACTGTCTCCATCCATCACGTATTTTTCTATGGACCCTTACTTTAACTGCCTCTCTTGTCTTTAAATTCTTTCACTAAGAAGTTTAGTATAGTTGTCTTTTGGCTTTAAACTCCATATTTTTGAATGTTGATAAATTACAACACATTGAGTCATGCCTTTCCTCTGTAATTTAAGCTTACAGATCTAATTGTGCTCATAATATTACAAATAAGAAGTCATGTATGTATTCAGGATGAACATGTTAAAATATACTTTTTTATGTCATAACAATATTTACTCACCAAACACACAAGTTAGTCTTGATATATTTTAATTGCACAAAATCAATATTCATTGTGTTACACATAAAGAAAACAGAGACATTAATGGCTAATTTTTGACTTGTGATTTAAAGTTTACAAATAGTTTTCCAGACATTTTCTTTATATTTTGTTAATATAAGTATTTATATGAGAAGGATTTTCTGAGTATGAATAATTAATTTGTGAGTACTTTTGATCTTCTCTAGTTAGAATTGTAATCATTTTGAAGTACTATAAATGGTAGAATTTTTTTAATAGAGTATTTCATTGCCTTACTAAGGTGATTGGAGAGCAGGCAATAAAGACACATATTTCAGACTGTAAAGCTGAGTTTCAGGCAACTGTTATGTGGCAAATATTGTTATGAGGTGGGAAAATATTTGATTAGGCTGTTATCAGCTGTACCTTGAAGTGCAGAGTGCAAACATCATCTGAAGATGTAGTACCAAGAAAAATTATAGGAAAACTCAGACTATTGTAATTTATTGGCAGCTTTTTCAAAAAGAGTTCTGCAGAAAGATGGGTTCATGCTAGAACTAACTAGTTTGCAAACATACAGTAAAGGAAGATACCTTTAATAAGGATTATGTTCACTGCTCATGCCCAGCAATATACTTGGGAGCCCACTGAACTTGGAATTTCCAGAGTTGATCAATAAAATACTTCTTTATCCTCAATGAAGCAGCATCAATATTACCATGTTAACTTCAAGAAGGCATCATTAGCAGAAGATAAAAATTATAAATAAAAATTGTTTAAAACATTGTAACAAATCTTTAAGAATTTGATAGACATATGTAAGCCACCCAACAAAAATGAGTGGCTTCACCATAACGTCTTTCTACCCATTAAATTACAAGAGAAGAAATGGTCAAAGGCACAGAACAAGAATCTGAAAGTAAAAACAAAACTGTTCAAGTTTAAATTTGACATCTAGGTAAGATTGCCGTTGTTATTTCTTGTCCATAGCATTGAACGGAGGCAAAGACAATTATTAAATTTGATTTTCTACTGCTAAAAAAATATATTTACTCAAGGGCTGAATTACCCTGCCACTGTTAAATCAACAGCCACCTTTCATCCATTTGCACTCCATTATAGGAAGCTGGGCTAATTGTCATAGTACTGAGACACAATTCATAGTACAAATGATGTAATGACACAATTATAGGTTATTTTTCAAAGAGGATAATATATTAGAGAAAAGAGATCAAAGCAATTAAAAAGCTTTATTCAATTTTTAACTTCATGATGCTAAAATGACTTCCTCAAAATCAAATTGTACACAGAAGTTGATGTGTAGTTGCCTGTGGCTAGAGATAGTGGGCGGGCCGGGGCGGGGGCAGGGGGGGGGGAGTTTTATAGGAGATAAGGAAGATGTCCTAGAATTGGTTGTTGTTAAAGTTGCACATCTTTGTGAACAGATTAAAAGATGCTGAATTGTACATTTTAAGTGGATGAACTGTATAGTGTGAATTATAGCTCAACACAACTGTGGAAAACAAAACTCTATATTGAGGAGCCAATCTACATTCAGAATGAAATATCTTAAAATGACCATGTACTATCCACTCTGTCAGGCTGCCTCTCCTTTTACCATAAGTGTCTAGTCAGCTGTCAACATGCAACAGGGGGATCTTGGGAGCTTGTGAAGAAGAATACCCAATCATTTAGATATGTAGAGGGAAACATTCTGCTGTGTAGTGAGGAGAGAAGATGGACCAAGTACCGGGGAAAACTGGTAGGACAGCAAGAGTAAACTTGAAGTACTAAAAAATGTTAATATGCTCATGGATAAAAAGTTCAAGAATTCCTCTAAAGTAATGGATTTTAGAATATGATACCTTGATAAGATTGACTTTGTCTAATTCAGATTAAGCATAATATATTTTCTCTGGTATATTAGTATTAATTGTTCACCATGAAAACCAAATTATCATTAACCCCAAGGATGTTTTCATTTATCAGGAAAAATAATTAAAGAAAGTCTTACAAGTACTTAAGGTTATATTTGAATTTATGTCACAAATAAATATTGCTGGGTGATTTTTTTTCTTTTTGTTGTTGGTTGTTTGCTTGTATCTTTCCAGAATAATGATGAGGTTAAATAAAGTAAGAATAACAAAATTATAATTTATAAAAATAAAGGAACTTCTTGATATACTAGAGGCCCAGTGCACAAAAATTTGGGCACTCGGCAGGGGGGGCGGGGGGGGGGGAAGATCACTCAGCCCAGCCTGTGCCCTCTCGCAGTCTGGGACCCCTTGGGGAATGTCCACCCTGCTGGCTTAGGCCCGCTCCTCGGGGGGGTTGGGCCTAAGCTAGCAGTCAGACATCCCTCTGGCAGCCCAGGAGCCCTCGGGGGATGTACATTTGCCAGTAGGGAGCAGGCCTAAGCTGCAGTCAGACATCCTTAGCGCTGCTGAGGAGGTGGGAGAGGCTCCTGCCACCACTGCTGTGCTGGCAGCCATCAGCCAGGCTTGTGGCTGAGCAGAGCTCCCCCTGTGGGAGAGCACTGACCACCAGGGGGAAGCTCCTTCATTGAGCGTCTGCCCTCAGGTGGTCAGTGTGAGTCATAGTGATCAGTCATTCCCAGTTGTTCTGCTGTTAGGGTCACTTTGCATATTACTCTTTTATTATATAGGATAGAGGCCTGGTGCATGGTTGGGGGCCAGCTGGTTTGCCCTGAAGGGTGTTCTGGATCAGGGTCGGGGTCCTGCTGGGGTGCCTGGTCAGCCTGGATGAGGGGCTGAGGGTCGTTTTCACGCTGGTCATACCCCCTTTGGGGTAGAGGTCCCCACTGGGGTGCCTGACAAGCCTGGGTGAGGGGATAGCTGTTTGCAGTTTGGTCAAGCCCCACAGGGGTACCCTCACCCCATGGTGCTTTGGCCATCCTGGGTGAGGGGCTGAGGGCTGTTTTCAGGCTGGCCACAGCCCCTTCAGGGTGGGGGTGGGGCCCTACTGGGTTGCCTGGCCAGCATGGGTGAGGGGCTGATGGCTGTTTTCAGGCTTGCCATGGCCACGGGCTGGAAGCAGGTGTCTGGAATTTAT
Organism: Myotis nattereri; assembly: GCF_964212035.1. Taxonomy (NCBI): domain Eukaryota; kingdom Metazoa; phylum Chordata; class Mammalia; order Chiroptera; family Vespertilionidae; genus Myotis; species Myotis nattereri. The sequence goes on along the minus strand of NC_138076.1, from coordinate 69,268,455 downwards.
TTATCTTCTATAATTGAAACTTTGTAGACTTGAGCGGAGCTCAGGGCCGTTAGGGCAGGCAGGAAGCTTGGCTTTCTCCATTGCCAGGGGCAACGCAAGCCTCCTGCTCGCTCCAGCTTCATGGCCGCCACCATCTTAGTTGGGTTAATTTGCATATTAGCTCCTGATTGGATGGTGGGTGTGGCTTGTGAATGTAGCGTAGGTATGGTCAATTTGCATGTTTCTCTTTTATTAGATTAGATTTTTAAAAATGATTGCTAATAAAAATTGAATTGTTTTCAGGAAGTGATAATGATTTGCTAGTGCATTTGTTTTCTACCATTTCCAATCCATATAAAAGGCTTCCTATTAAAATTATTTGAAATTAATTATTGAGTATAAATTTTATCATCTACTAGAGCCCCTGTGCATGGATTCATGCACTGGTGGAGTCCCTCAACCTGGCCTGCACCCTCTCCCAATCCAGGACCTCTCAGGAGATGTAGCAGTGTGCAAAGCAGCAGGTGGCAGGGGAGGAACCCAAGCCGATGCTGGACACCACACTGCTCCCCCTCATCCTGGCCCTGCTGCGCCTGATCCCACAGCTGGCTCTTGGGTAGCACTGCTGTGGTGGTGGGAGGAGGCTCCCGCCTCTGCAGCTGTGCTCACCAGTCGTGAGCCTGGCTTCTGGCTGAGCAGCACTCCCACTGTGGGAGCACAATGACCACCAGGGGGCAGCTCCTGCATGGAGTGTCTGCCCCCTGGTGGTCAGTGTGTGTGTTATAGCAACTGGTCAACCACTCATTTGGTCTACTGGTCGTAATGGTTGCTTAGGCTTTTATATATTGTTAAAAATCAGTTTAACAATGTAAGAATCTCATAATTTAAAAGAATAGTGATTCTTAGGTACAAGGTATTTAGGGCTTAATGTAATATCAGCTACTTTAGAGCATGTAGAATAAAGCATGCCACTGACGACAATTAGGAATCAGCAGGACTCAAAAGCTTTTATGCCATTTTACGTTTTATGTGTTTACAAAGCTGCAACAACCTATTGGCATTTAATTCCATATTTACTGTCTCTGATGTCTCATTGCACAGCAGGACATGGAATGAGCAATAAACATGTTATCATAAGTATTGTACTGAATGAAAATTTAATTAAATCACAACTTCTTAAAAAATGTCTTTTCTGTGTCACCCTTGGGTTTGACATCACCAACTCAGATATTCATTTTATCAATGTATCCACATTGAATTAGAAAAGCATGCTGAAATAATTTGGTGGATATTAAAATTTCAGGGAATAAAATATTCATTTTTAATATATTAGCACAGGAAAGAGTTATTTAATTTTGCTGACTTAAAACAGTATATAGATATATAAAATATGCTAATTTTCTGACCTACCTATAAGCATACTAAAGTTACATAGCAAGACTATCAAAGATATAGTATAAATATGTTTAAAAAATATTCTATATGTGTATAATTTTGTTCTTTGAATATGCATGCTGAAAGTATTTTACCTAGAATCTCAATAATAAATGTATTTTTCTATTGGTAATCTATCATATAATTTATATATTTGACTAAGAATGACTGATTTAAGTAACTCATTTCTTGTGAGAGAATAAAATAAAGTTGTGTAGCCCTAACTGGTTTGGTTCAATGGATAGAGTGTTGGCCTGCGGATTGAGGGGTCCCAGGTTTGATTCCAGTCAAGGGCATGTACCTTGGTTGCAGGCACATCCCCAGCAGGGGGTGTGCAGGGGGTAGCTGATCGATGTTTCTCTCCCATCGATGTTTCTAACTCTGTATCCCTCTCCTTTCCTCTCTGTAAATAAATAAACAAATAAATAATCAATAAAATATATTTAAAAAAATAAAGTTGTGTAAATTAAATAAAATTGTAACTATGTTATAATGTTTCTGTAGGTAGGGCTATAAGAGAAGAAGGAAAAGGTGAAGAGTAAGTATGTAAACTTTTCTAACTTCATATTATCATAAAAACCTGAAGATTTTGTTGCATTTTCATGTTAAATGTGAGACGATATTAGGAGAAAAATTGATTAGCCACAGAGGCAATCTAGATTTTACTGAGAATTTTGCTTGATAATAGTAATAACGGGTGGAATGGTATAGCAAAGAGGTAGGCTTCATATCTAAATAATTTATATCAAATGAAGAAAATATAGATTAATGATTAATCAGATGAAGAGAAATTAAAATATTAAAAACAGTTACTAAAGAGTTCATATTCAAGGAACTCAGCTAAGGTAATGAAAGGAATACATAGAACAACCAGATCAATGTTAGAGAGATAACTTCATCCTATTCCTTGAAGAAGTTGGGATATCTTTGGAAGAAATTCAGAAAGTAGAGGAAGGAATAAGGGGAATAAATGGTGAGGGATGGGGACTGAACTTAGGTGGTGAACGATACAGATGATGTGTTGGAGCCAAAAAAAAAAAAAAAAGAAAAAGAAAAAGAAATAAAAAGAAAAGAAAGAAACTGAAAGCATAAGTAACAATAGCATAAGATAGTGAGTTAAAGTTCAGAGAGCCTTCACATATATCTTCTTCCCAAGTTCAGAATTTATTTCAATTCCAGTAGCACTGAGCATATAAATGACATATACAGTGAAATATGTAGTAAAAATGGAGGAAGGGAACTTTAAATAGAAGCCGCTTATTACAGTTTATATGTCAAGGCTTTGATACATAATCTTGATTAAGTTTGGGGAATTAGTAAAACATAGATACGTAGACATTGAAGGAAGGAAAATTCAATTTTCAATTAGTTTGTGTCCTTGGGCAAGATACCAAACATTTCATGAATTATTTGACCTGCAAAATGTATTTATGCTTTTCTTATAGAATATGTGTAATACTTAAGTCAAATAGTATATTGAAAATCTTATCACAGTGCTGACAACCTCATAAACTCTTTAAAATGCTAGTTTCACTTAGTTAAAATTATTTCTGCCTGTGCTTGCAAATTATGTAAAATATTAAACAAATATAAAGAATGACAATGCCAGATAAAATTTTCAGAAAATAATGAGTTACCTAAAATATAAAAAAGTCCTTTAAAATGTTTAAAGTTATTATCCTCAAGAATGAGATATTTACTTATGTTGTGTTTCTTCTTAATCTTAAAATCGAGAAAAAAATCATTTTAAAGTATATCCATAGAATTTAAGATGTTGTATGATTCTGCAGGAAAATGAGATTTTTTCATAATATAATATTGGTGTTTAAAATCTTGTTCTTCAGACATGTGTTGGATTGAGACATAAATCTTTAGTCTTTCATGGAGGGGATGCTTTGGAGAATGTTTATAGGATGTTACCAACTAGTTAATATATCTGATAATACAAGACTCTTTATAGTTTCTTTTAAGATCAGAGAAGTCACTGAGATGTTGGAATCAATTTGTCTTGTGTAAGTAATACATGGTTACCCCCCACCCCCACCCCTTTAGCCTTTCTTTATCCCCCTCTCTTTCTCTATCTGTGTCTCAGAAAAATAAAGATAAGCTGATTCTCTTTGAAGTGTTGTTATGGTATTTTGTTATTTTTAAAGACTCTTAGAAAATTTAAATCATCTGGATCTCCCATGAATAAGCACTATGTAGATAGAACTATATATCTCTCAATTAAGATGATGAGATGAAGCTCTCAGTAGAGTTGGAACTAAGATTTTAAAGTTTCTGAATATTTACAGAATAAAAGATTGACTACCCTTCTGAATCTTCAACTAGTACATCTTACTATTCTGATTATCAGTGCAAATATATACAGTGAAAGCAAATTAAAAGGTAATATGAAAGGGTCATGATTGTGTAGAAAAATCTCTGATGCTTTTTACCTTACTGAAGTGACAATTTCTTCTTTGAATGAAGAGAATTCATGTATTTGACCCATATTTCAATCAGCTACTATTACACTTTTGAAGAGGATTATTTTAAAAGAAAAAGAGCCTAAATTTAATTTTGTTATATCTAAGTCAATCAATGAAAAAAAATCAAGTCTTTTGATATTTGTCTCTACTGTGAGTACCATAAAAGAAATAAAGTATTACATATGAATATAAAAACATAGCCCACCATCAAACATCTAGTGAATATCCAGGTGATTTCCATTTCTTTAAACTTGCAAAGAAGGTATAGTTTATAATATGTGTTATATATGGAAAATAGCTAAATAAAAGCTTTTCAGACATCAAAAAGTTCTTAAATAAACAGATTTTTAAAAATAACTTTTATTGATTTTGAGAGAGAGAGAGAGAGAGAGAGAGAGAGAGAGAGAGGAAGAAAGACAGGAGAGAAAGATGGACACATCAATGATAATCCATCAGCTGCCTCCTGCACGCCCCCCATTGGAGATCAAGCCCAAATCCAGGCATGTGCCCTGCCTGACCAGGAATCAGACCAGCAAGCTCTTGGTGCATGGATTAATATTCAACCACTGAGCCAGGCCAGCTGGGGTGTTTTCCTTGCTGTGCAGAACCTTTTTAGTTTGATGCAGTATTATTTATTTATTTTTGCTTTTGGTTTCAAACTCAAAATACCAAGACAATGTCAAAGACCTTTCCCCTATGATTTCTTCCAAGAATTTTACAGTTTCAGGTCTTATATTCAACTCTTTAACTCATTTTAAATTGACTTTTGTGATCCAGTTTAATTCTTTTGTATGTGGCTGATCAGTTTTCTCAACACCATTTTTTGAAGAGATATCCTTTCCCCAGTGTTTATTCTTGGCTATTTTGTCATATATTACTTGACCATATATATGCATGGGTTTATTTCTAAGCTTTTGATTCTGTTCCATTGATCTATGTGTCTGGTTTTATGTCAATACCATACTGTTTTGATTATTATAAGTTTGTAATATAGTTTGAAATCAGAAAATATGATTCCTCCACCTTTGTTCTTTTTAAGATTGTTTTCGCTATTCTAGAACTCATATGGAAGCACAAAAGACTCCAGTTTGTTCCAGTTTTGTAAAAAAATGATATTGACATTTTGATAGGGATTACAATGCATCTGTAGATAACATTTTAATGATATTAATTCTCCCAGTCCATGAGCACTAAATATCCTTTCACTTATTGCTAACTTCTTCAATTTATTTAAACAACCGTTGGTAGTTTTCAGTGCACAGATTTTTCACCTTCTTGGTTAAATGTATTCCTAATTTATTTTTATTTTCAGTGTTCTTAAAATGGAATTTCTTTCTTATTTCTCTTTTTGATAGTTTGTTGTTAGTGAAATGCAAAAATTGAACTGGAACATGTGGTGGTGTTCTGGGCAGGATGATTCGCGGGTCCTTGTCTAGGTGGAGTCAAAGAATGAAACCACAGACAAAAGTTTGTATAGGAAAATTTGGAAATTTATTGAGAAAAAAGCACAGACTCCCATGTGGGGATGGAGTCCCCCCTAAGTCCCGTTTATCCGTTTATAAAAGCTGCAGTTTCCGGTCTTGATGTCCCCTCTGATTGGTAACTATATAGCAGCTTCAGAGCTCAAATCTCTTGTGAGGTTCCCCTCTTCTCACTTATTGCTTTCCTGTCCCCTTTGGTCTTTCTCTTCCCTCTCTGAATGAGTGGATTCCTTTTCTTTCTTTATTCTGCGAATGTACAGCTTCTGCAGCTCCCAGCTCTGTAGCCTTGTGCTTTTCCCATGGACACCTTAATTCCTAAAATTTCCTAAACCTGCCTGTTTTACCCTAAAACTCTTTTCACTAGTGTATAGAAATCCAACTAATTTTCCTATATTGATTTTGTATCCTGTGTCTATACCAAATTTGTTAATTATTTCTAATAACTTCTGGTGGATTTTTAGGGTTTCTATATTATGTCATCTGCAAACAGATGCAATTTTACTTATTTCTTTCCAACATAGATGCATTTTATTCTTTTTCTTGTCTCTTTGGCAAGAACTTACACTATTATGTTGAATAAAAATGGCAAGATAGGTCATTTTTGTCTTGTTCCTGATCTTAGAGAAAAATTTTTCAGCTATTTACTGTTGAATATGATGTTAGTTGTGAGCTTGTCACATATGGCCTTTGTTATCTTAGTTACATTCCTTCTATACCCAGCTTGAGATTAAAACTTATTTATTTATTTATTTTACTACAGCATTTAAACTTTAGTTTTGGCTTTTGTTTTACACAAAGCAGATGCACAGGTTTCTGATAAACATAAATTATTAATGTAGTAAATTCTTATACTATACTTATATTTTAAAATATTTTTAAAATACCTTAATTAGTGAAACCAAGTGCTGTTTAGCTGAGCTAGCACTTGAGAAAACATTTTCAAGAATCATGAAATGAGAATGGAGAAACCAAGATGGTGGCATAGGTAAACACCGGATATTGCTGCCTCACACAACCACTTGAAAAATACAACTAAAAGACGGAACGGACATCACATAGAACAACAGGAAGGCTAGCTGAAGGGAAATTCTACAACTAGAAGGAAAGAGAACAGCATACAAAAGACTCAGAGGAGGCGCAGTGTGGAAAATACAAAGGTGCGGAGGTGCGGGTGGAGCGGGCTGGCGGCTGAGGGCGCGGTTGTCGTTTTCAAACAGGAGGGAGTATCAGGCTCTGAGCTCCAGTTACGGGCGAGCCTCTGGGGACCCAGACTCAAACAGGAGAAACGGGACTGTCTGGCATCAGTCGGAACTCGAGGGCAGCTTTCTCTCTGAGGTTTGCAGTGGTTGCTGGGACTCTGAGAGGCAGAGCCTCTGGGGACAGGACTGAGAGCAGCCATAACTGCTCGCTCCACCTGCCCTGCACAGAGGCATTTGCTGGATAGCCTTAGGCAAAGGCTAGATTAGCACCGCCCTAGAGATCCAGCACAGAAGTTCTCCCACTGCAGACACAGCTGATTCTCATAGCAGTTGGCCTAGAGGTCAAATCCCCCCCAGTGTTACCTACAACAATCAAGGCTTAACTACAACAAGACTGCCCACAAAAACCACAAGGGGGTGCACCAAGAAAGCATAAAAAATGCGGAGACAAAGAAACAGGACAGAAATGACAGAAATGTAGGATACAGAGTTCAAAATCACACTTTTAAGATCTCTCAAGAACTGTCTAGAAGCTGCCGATAAATTTAGTAAGGCCCTCAAAAACACTGGTGAGACCGCCGATAAATATAGTGAGATCCTCAAGAAATCTAATGAGACCCTCGATGTGATAAAGAACCAACTAGAAATTAAGCATACACCGACTGAAATAAAGAATATTATACAGACTCCCAAGAGCAGACCAGAGGAGCACAAGAATCAAGTCAAAGATTTGAAATGCGAAGAAGCAAAAAACATCCAACTGGAAAAACAAAATGAAAAAGAATCCGAAAATACGAAGATAGTGTAAGGAGCCTCTGGGACAGCTTCAAGAGTACCAACATCCAAATTATAGCGGTATGAGAAGATGAGAGAGAGCAAGATATTGAAAACCTATTTGAAGAAATAATAACAGAAAACTTCCCCTACCTGGTGAAAGAAATAGACTTACAAGTCCAGGAAGTGCAGAGAACCCCAAACAGAAGGAATCCAAAGAGGACCACACCAAGACACATCATAATTAAAATGCCAAGAGCAAAAGACAAAGAGAGAATCTTAAAAGCAGCAAGAGAAAGAAATTCAGTTACCTACAAGGGAGTGCCCATATGACTGTCAGCTGATTTCTCAACAGAAACTTTGCAAGCCAGAAGGGAGTGGCAAGAAATATTCAAAGTGATTAATACCAAGAACCTACAACCAAGATTACTTTATCCAGCAAAGCTATCATTCAGAATTGAAGGTCAGATAAAGAGCTTCAAAGATAAGGAAAAGCTAAAGGAGTTCATCACCACCAAACCAGTATTATATGAAATGCTGAAAGGTATCCTTTAAGAAGAGAAAGAAGAAGAAAAAGGTAAAGATACAAATTATGAACAACAAATACTCATCTATCAACAAGTGAATCAAAGAATAAAGTGAATAAATAATCTGATGAAAAGAATGAACTGGTGATTATAATAGAATCAGGGACATAGAAAGGGAGTGGACTGAGTATTCTTGGGGTGGGGGGAAAGGGGTGTGGGGTGAGGGAAGAGACTGGACAAAAATCGTGCACCCATGGATGAGGACAGTGGGTGGGGAGTGAGGGCGGAGGGTGGGAGCGGAACCGGGTGGATGGGAGTTATGGGGGGAAAAAAGAGGAACAAATGTAATAATCTGAACAATAAAGATTTAATTAAAAACAAACAAACAGAGGAACAAACAAAAAAAAGAATCATGAAATGAGTATAATACATTTATCTCAGTTTTGCCCAAACTTAATTAAATTAGTCATTAATGAACAGCATAGGCCATGATTATACATCAAAATATGTATTTTTGTGAGAATTAACAAATGTATACTATTATAAACATTAGTATTAAGTTTTTGGAGTTTGCTAATTAACCTATGTATTTACAAAATTTATATATGTTATTTCACTTATATTTGAGAAATGTTAGAAGTGAACTAGACCTAAATAATACTAAATTTGACAATTTGTATTGAAAAATAAAAAAAAAATGTCAGTGCTGTTTCAAATCCATTATTTAAAAACAAAAGTTTTATGGTATGAAGTAAACTTTGCAATTAAACCAGTAATCCTTATAAAATTCAAATTTTTGAATATGGGAGTCTTTAGCATCTCAAAGTAGCAACCACAATGAAAACGTTTACTATGAATTATTTAACATGCATTACATTATTCAACCTCCATAAAAAACTATAAAATATATATTACTTAAAAATAATAACTGAGACTTGGGGAGAATAGGTAACTTGTTTGCTTAAACTTAGAAATTTTAGAAGTAGGGAATCTAAATTTTAAGTAAGTAGCTAAACTAATATTCAAGTTCAGTACAGATCTGTGAAAAGTTAAAGTATGTTCTTTCAACACTGTGCTTTAATTGATACACACTTCTATGAAAATATTGGCAACTTAAATTAATCATTTTCAATATATACATACTAGTACAGTTTATAGTTTTTTGGTAAGTTTTAGAATATTCTATTGTCTTGTGCTTTACAGTATTTTTGAAACCTGAACCAGTTATGTGGAGACTAGCTCTCTACTTTTTTAAAAAACAAAAACATGAAAAAGGACAATATGCAATATCATATTTAAAATGTGAGTTAGTGTAATATTCTCCTTTTAATGAGTTTCAGGTAGCTAATATGGCATTTTTTTAGTATATTACTCATGGATTTACTTTAAACTTTCACTTTTTATATTCAGAGAAACCATGGTTCATTTTGATAACATATTGGCATGAGTATTAAACTAAGCAGAAACACAATTAATTTCTATGGAGACATGGAAATGTCAAAGACAAAATCAATTAAAGGATGCTTTTATGGTATTCCTCCATTGCTTCTTTAAAATGTGACTATATTCACAGTACTCTGTAATTTTATCCCCCATTTATTGCACTTTATATTCATCCTACTTTTTAAGGACTATAACTCCTACTTAAAATGATTTATTACATTGAGTACAATGTATAATGTTAAAATTGCCATCATTTTTTAAAGGGTCAAAGACTTGACATGCCATGTTGGAAAATTGTTGAAAACAAATGCCGCTCCTCAAAATCTTGTTTTCCTATACTACTCAAGCATAATTCTTTCAAAAATTCTTCATATGACCACATTATCTTCACCACTATAAACTTGACTTTCATTTATGAAGTAACCCTGTACAAATGTTGAACTTAGAGTTGAAAATAATATTTCAAATCAAGTGTCTATAGATAAACTGTATTAGTGCACACAATCTTTCTGGCTATTTTATTTCTATCAATATTTTAGTTACATTAGTGTTTTTAGCAACCATATCACACTAGTGCTTTATGTTAATCTTGTTATCCATTAAAACACTTTCATAATGTTTAGGTATGCTCCTGGTAAGTCAGCACTTCACTCTTATTTGTGTTGTCAGTTATTTCTGAAACAGATTTTTCAAATACTGCTTAAATCAATTCAATTTTTCTTCAAGGTTCAGATGGTCATTTTGGAAGATCCTTAGTTAATTAATTTTTAATCAGTGTCAGACACCTTCCAACTACACAGGCAATTTCTAAAATATAAAGCATAGCAAAACACAAAACAACAAAAGAATTATCACTGACTTATTGTTATAGGCTGAAAAGTTTTATGCGTAATCTCTTTCTCCGTGCTTGAAGTAACAAATCTCTGTGCTTGTGGATTATCGTCTACTATTTTTCCTGTTATTCACAGTCATGACTAAGGTAAATGTTCTCAGCAATAAAATCCTAACACGTGCCTTTTATTTATTTCTGCCTTATAGAGCACTATTGTGCCTAGCCCATTCTTTGATAAGTTATACACTAATCATCTAGAAATGTGTCTGTTGTTGACATAAGAAACACCCTAACCTGTAGAGAATTTGTATAAAAGTTTATTTCAGCCAAATTGATGACATAAACTGGGTAGCAAGATCTCAAATGCTCCAGAGAACAACGATTTTGCAGTTTCTTGTCTGCATTTGAAATGAAGGAGGGGATCATCAGGAAGATCGCAGAAAGTGGGAGAAAGCAAGGAAGGCAGGATTGGATTACAGGATAGTTATGAAAACTTGTCCTCTTGAGCGTGGTTCCAGTTTAGAAGCAGGGATCGGAAAAGAGGCATTTCAAAGGCCTGTTAACCTAGATGCACAAAAACAATGTATAGGCCTTGCTTAAGGCAAAGATAAAGCTTTTTCCTAAAATGGTATATGCCTGAGGCGTGACTACCCACCATGACCTTCCCAGTTAGGAATTTATACTCAGAATCACCCTGTGAGATTACTTTCCTCAGAACCCTTTTTTTTCTTTTTGGTCCTCACTGTGTTCTCAAATTTTTATTTAAGCAAACTGTACTCGTTCAGCTGAAGTGAAATACTTATTTTGCTTGCATTCTCAATTTCTTGCTCCATATGCAATTTTCTGGTATTAGTAAGCCAAAAACATGGCATTTTCTCATTCTCAAGTACTACTTTCTCACCCCTTTTCTAACACCTTATTCAACAATCTGTCCTCACTTTAAATTTACACCCTTTTCTTATCATTTATAAATTTCTAAGAGACACTTCATCATTTCATGAAGGATTTCCATTTTCAATAAAAATTGCTCAGGTCCCTGATTTCTCTCTACACAGTCTTCTATTATTATTTCATAAAAGTGAACAGGCAGTTGGAGCCTGAGAGCAACCTTGGACACACTGTAACTACTCAACTGTTTTTGATTTGAGCGTGTACCCCAGTCTCTAATACAGCCTCTCTCCATTCATTCTTCTGCTGCTCCCTTATTTTTTATCATTATTTTCTTCTTCAATGTGATCATTATTTTTTTCTATCTGTTATCTCTTTTCTAAACATTCTCCCTAACTAATCTGTACTAAAAATACCTTACATAACCTATTCATTGATTAAACTTACTAATCCCAGCATTTTAATAATTATGTTATACTCAATCAATTTCAGATTAGATATACAATTAGAAATCAATTTTCTCTTCTACTTGTTAAAGCTATTAAGCATCAAAGGTAAAGGTAACCTTGTGATGATGGATTGTATTAAAAACAAACACATGTGTCTCTTGGCCTTCCTTATGTCCTCTTTCGAAAGTACCTATTTAGGTCCATTGCTCATTTTTTGATTGGGGTGTTTATCTTCCTTTTGTTAAGTTGTATGAGTTCCATGTAAATGTTGGAGATTAAACCCTTATCGGAGATACCATTAGCAAATATGTTCTCCCATGTAGTGGGTTTTCTTTTTGTTTTGTTGATGGTTTCTTTTGCTGTGCAGAAGTTTTTTATTTTGATGTAGTCCCATTTGTTTATTTTCTCTTTAGTTTCCATTGCCCTAGGAGCTGTATCAGTGAAGATATTGCTTTGTCATATGTCTGAAATTTTGCTGCCTGTGGATTCTGCTAATATTTTTATAGTTTCCTAACTTATGTTTAAGTCCTTTATCCATTTTGAGTTTATTTTTGTGTATGGTGTAAGTTGGTGGTCTAGTTTCATTTTTTTGCATGTATCTGTTCAATTTTCCCAGCACCATAATTAAAGAGACTGTCTTGACTCCACTTTATGTTCTCACCTCCTTTGACAATAAAGTGGGGCCTTGATTTACGAGTGTCCTGACTAACGAGTTTTTTGAGATATCGGCTGTCTCTCCGCCAATTTTTTGCATTGAGTTGATAGAGTAATTTGAGTTAAGGAGCTCCTTAATGAGCTCGGTCTCAGAACGAATTAAACTCGTAAGTCAAGGCCCCGCTGTATTAATTGAGCATAGTGGTTTGGGTCGATATCATGCTCAAAGTCACTAATCATCTGAGAGATGCAAATCAAAACTACAATGTGGTACTATCTCACACCTGTCAGAATGGCTATCATCAACAAATGACAAATGCTGGCGAGGATGCTAAGAAAAAGGAACCCTCATGCACTGTTGGTGGGAATGCAGACTGGTGCAGCCACTGTGAAGAACAGATGGAGTTTCCTCAAAAAACTAAAAATGGAACTCCCATTTGACCCAGTGATTCCACTTCTAGGAATATATCCCAAGAAACTAGAAACACCAATCAGAAAGGATATATGCACCCCTATGTTCATAGCAGCACAATTTACAATAAGTAAGATTTGGAAACTGCTTAAGTGCCCATCAACAGTTGCGTGGATTAAAAATTGTGGTACATCTACACAATGGAATACTACACTGTGGTAAAATAGAAGGAATTCTTACCATTTGCAACAGCATGGATGGAACTGGAGATCATTATGCTAAGCAAAATAAGCCAGTCAGAGAAAGATAAATATCAAATGATCTCACTCATTTGTGGAATATAATAAACAACATAAACTGATGAACAAAACAGATCACAGACAGTGAATCATCGATCGGACTGTCAAATCTCAGAGGGAAGGTAGGAGAAGGTGGGGGTAAGGGGAAGAGATCAACCAAAGGACTTATATGCATGCATATGAGCCTAACCAATGGACACACACACCAGTGGGGAGGGTGGGAGGCAATGGGGGGATAAGGACACATATGTAATACCTCAATCAATAAAGAAAAAATAAATTAATAAAAAAGAAAACACAAAAATGTCCCGCTAATTCATTCTCAGTGCTTCTCCTAGGATTTTATTAATTACTTTATTCAAATCAAGTTAACTTCATTTTTCTTATCAGAGAAATAATTCCAAACAGTTGCTACCTTTTCAGAAAGGGAATTCCTGAGGTTTCTAGGTAAAATAAAAGATTTTCACAACAAACAACTTTTCTTTTTGTATAAGCACATCCCATATATTGCACGGGTATCCTTATACTAAAAACTATACGTATTTGTCATTCATATAAACTTTAATATTCCTGTAGGTTCTGTATATTTGCTGCTGTATCTAGCAATCCTAGGGTGGAAGAACTCCAACGCTTAGGTTACCATTTCAGAAAGTGATCTCATCTAATTTATTATGAAGAGCAAAATAGCCCATTTTACTTCTCTTTCTTTTTCTTGGTTTCTTCTACAAATATACTGTAAAATATGTAGTTTTGTATTTATTTTTCTGCTGGGAGTAACTACACTTCTCCCCTCACATTCATGTATTTTTAGATCTTTCCATGCCATCTGTTGCATAGCCCATAAACATATGGAAGATTGACTTTTACTACAAATATGTGGTTATGTATATCTTTTAAAATATGTTGTTTTTATTTTAGAAGATGGGATGATAAAAAAACAAAGAGCAATAGAGAGATGTATACATTCAGTGTAATGTGGTGAGGAAGATGATGTGGGCTTATAGGACTTTTAATTTCATAATTGGTGACCCAGTTTTTGGATTTGTACAGTTTGAGCTCTGAAGCTGCTTGCAGACCAGACATGCCTGCAAGGCCAGCAGCCCCTGTGCTCATTGTGCTGTTTGATAAATTGTACTCCTTGCATCGCTATTAAATAATATTCCTTGTACTATGATTGTGTGATCAAAGAAAGCCTTTTTATTCAACAGGCCTGAGCGGAAACTGGGGTTGATTAATGCTTAATCATATATTACCCATTGTTCTTGCTCACAACCCACTTGCTAGATCACAGATTCAGTCAACCTTTGAAAGTCCAGTTGCTCCCACCAATCAGAAAAGTAATGATATATGTTTGTGGTCTTGTTTCCCCTAGCAACCATTCTCTTTGATCAATAGCTCCCTGCCCAATCCCCTTAATTTGGGGAAGTATTCTGGGTTCATTCATACCCAGGACTACATTTCTGGTTTGCAAATTATTATCTGAATAAACTCTCTTTAAATTTCTTTGAAAAAGGTATTTCTGGACCTTGTTAATAATAAATTTCATTCTCTTTCTTTATATATATATATATATATATATATATATATATATATATATATATACATATGTGCATAGATAAACATGTATATATGTGAGGATACATATGGTAAATATGTATATATGTAGGTATATCTTTTCTATATGTATATTGATATATAATATGCATATATATTGAGAGAGAATAATATTCATCTTTCTCACTATATCATACTTAAAATATACACCTCTCTCTCTGTTACCCTTATCATCTCATCTTTTAAAAACAACACTTCTCCTCACTAGTTTTACTACCTAACTGTACATTCATCTCTTCTCATTGAGAGGGTTAACTTGAAACATAGGCAGCCAGGGCAGGGGTCAGTGGAAAACAAAGGCAGGTGAAGCATAGGCAGGGGCAGACACAGCAGTTTGAGCAGCCTCATCCCAGGAACCAACCAAGCAGAAATCATCAAATGTTTCTGGACTCAAAGTGGGAGGAATGGAAAACAGGGGAGGGCCTGCAGTCATTCACAAGGTGTATGAGTGCATAGAAGCAGAGAAAGTTCAGCGCAGGGACCGAGAAAGCACACATAGAAACAGGGTAAGATCAGCACAGGGACAGAGAAAGCACACATAGAAAAAGGGTAAGATCAGCACAGGGACAGAGAAAGCACACATAGAAACAGGGTAAGATCAGCACAGGGACAGAGAAAGCACACATAGAAAACAGGGTAAGATCAGCACAGGGACAGAGAAAGCACACATAGAAACAGGGTAAGATCAGCACAGGGACAGAGAAAGCACACATAGAAAACAGGGTAAGATCAGCACAGGGACAGAGAAAGCACACATAGAAACAGGGTAAGATCAGCACAGGGACAGAGAAAGCACACATAGAAACAGGGTAAGATCAGCACAGGGACAGAGAAAGCACACATAGAAAACAGGGTAAGATCAGCACAGGGACAGAGAAAGCACACATAGAAACAGGGTAAGATCAGCACAGGGACAGAGAAAGTACACATAGAAACAGGGTAGGATCAGCACAGGGACAGAGAAAGCACACATAGAAACAGGGTAAGATCAGCACAGGGACAGAGAAAGCACACATAGAAAACAGGGTAAGATCAGCACAGGGACAGAGAAAGCACACATAGAAACAGGGTAAGATCAGCACAGGGACAGAGAAAGCACACATAGAAAACAGGGTAAGATCAGCACAGGGACAGAGAAAGCACACACAGAAACAGGGTAAGATCAGCACAGGGACAGAGAAAGCACACACAGAAACAGGGTAAGATCAGCACAGGGACAGAGAAAGCACACATAGAAACAGGGTAAGATCAGCACAGGGACAGAGAAAGCACACATGGAAACAGGGTAAGATCAGCACAGGGACAGAGAAAGCACACATAGAAACAGGGTAAGATCAGCACAGGGACAGAGAAAGCACACATAGAAACAGGGTAAGATCAGCACAGGGACAGAGAAAGCACACATAGAAAACAGGGTAAGATCAGCACAGGGACAGAGAAAGCACACATAGAAACAGGGTAAGATCAGCACAGGGACAGAAGTACACATAGAAACAGGGTAGGATCAGCACAGGGACAGAGAAAGAACACATGGAAACAGGGTAAGATCAGCACAGGGACAGAGAAAGCACACATAGAAAACAGGGTAAGATCAGCACAGGGACAGAGAAAGCACACATAGAAACAGGGTAAGATCAGCACAGGGACAGAAGTACACATAGAAACAGGGTAGGATCAGCACAGGGACAGAGAAAGAACACATGGAAACAGGGTAAGATCAGCACAGGGACAGAGAAAGAACACATAGAAACAGGGTAAGATCAGCACAGGGACAGAGAAAGCACACATGGAAACAGGGTAAGATCAGCACAGGGACAGAGAAAGCACACATAGAAACAGGGTAAGATCAGCACAGGGACAGAGAAAGCACACATGGAAACAGGGTAAGATCAGCACAGGGACAGAGAAAGCACACATAGAAACAGGGTAAGATCAGCACAGGGACAGAGAAAGCACACATGGAAACAGGGTAAGATCAGCACAGGGACAGAGAAAGCACACATAGAAACAGGGTAGGATCAGCACAGGGACAGAGAAAGCACACATAGAAACAGGGTAGGATCAGCACAGGGACAGAGAAAGCACACATGGAAACAGGGTAAGATCAGCACAGGGACAGAGAAAGCACACATAGAAACAGGGTAGGATCAGCACAGGGACAGAGAAAGCACACATAGAAACAGGGTGAGATCAGCACAGGGACAGAGAAAGCACACATAGAAAACAGGGTAAGATCAGCACAGGGACAGAGAAAGTACACATGGAAACAGGGTAAGATCAGCACAGGGACAGAGAAAGCACACATAGAAACAGGGTGAGATCAGCACAGGGACAGAGAAAGCACACATAGAAACAGGGTGAGATCAGCACAGGGACAGAGAGAGCACACATAGCAACAGGGTAAGATCAGCACAGGGATAGAGAAAGTACACATAGAAACAGGGAAATTTCAGGTCTGTTGCTGGGCAAGAACAATGAGGGAATCAATCAGGTGAGGACACAGGCAGACAAAGAGCAGGCTTGTAGCAAATATATACCCCTGGACTATAAGGCTTCAACAGGCAGCCCATTAGTGGCCCCCCACCTCATGTGGGGAGTCTGAATTTGCTTATAATAAATTTTCCACATTTTTGCTTAAATCTTCTGGTCTGTGGAGCTCATTCTTCGGCCTTGAGAGACAGGACCCCGGGAAAACGCCCTTGGCTCACTGTTCTGGCTATCATTATATTGGATTTTTTCTTCTTCATTAGACATTATGTTTTTCTTTCAAATGCCACCTTTTGATATTGAAATAGAGTGATTTTCAAATTGTATTTAATGTTTCCTTCTGTGAAGTTTTATGTTATTGATTTTTCTTAAAAATATTTCTCTCTGATTCCTGACATTAACTTCTTTTATTTTTCTTATCCTATATAATAAAAGGGTAATATGACACACACTGACCACCAGGGGGCAGATGCTCAATGCAGGAGCTGCCCCCTGGTGGTCAGTGCACTCCCACAGGGGGAGCTCTGCTCAGCCACAAGCCAGGCTGCCAGCTGCCAGCACACCAGTAGTGGCTGGAGCCTCTCCCACCTCCTCAGCAGTGCTAAGGTTGTCTGACTGCAGCTTAGGCCTGCTCCCCGCTGGCAGGTGGACATCCCCCAAGGACTCCTGGGCTGCCAGAGGGATGTCTGACTGCCAGCTTAGGCCCAATTCCCCAGGGAGTGGGCCTAAGCCAGCAGGTAGACATCTCCTGTGTGGTCCCAGACTACGAGAGGGCACAAGCTGGGCTGAGGGACCCTCCCTCCCATCGAGTGCACAAATTTTTGTGCAACAGGCCTGTAGTTAGTTTATAATCCTATCTTTCCATTGTTCTTGCTCATAATTTTCTACCTTTAAAAAATATTTTAAATTCCTCAATTTTCTGTTTGGGTGCTTTTTTCTGTCTCTCTACTTTTCCTATTGTAATTCATACACCACTGGTGTTCCACATTTTTGGATAATTTTCACAATATTGTAAATGGTTGCCTAAGGACTCTAAAGACATAGACCATTAAAAGATAGAATTTCTAGTTGAGTTAGTGTCCAATAAATATTACCTGATCCATTTCCACTATGATCTGCATAGAACATATCTGCATAATGGACACATTTCTAAGCAACAGATTTTATTAAGCTAAGCTCGATGATGTGAGGGACCTTTAACACTGTTAATAGGATGTGTTTTTAATTTTATAGAAACGTCATATACCTCACTACCCTACAACCCTCACCAGAATCACAACAAAGTCCTTCCCTACCCCCAGTAACTACTCTAATGTGGTAACCAGATTTGATTGTTTGCAAAATTAATGAAACATAATTCCATTACATTATTGCTGAAAAATGACTGAGGTGTTAGACCACTGACACCTGGTCAAAAAAAATTATAGGAAAGCAGAAAACCTCTGTGGACTCTGCTTTAGAAATATCATACAAAGCATAAGGCAAAAATTTGATTCTGGGAAAGTGTGTGAGGTTTTAAACTTTAAAAATAAAGATTATTCTAATGAATATAATTATTTTACTTAAAAAGTAGAAGGTAATTATTTGGTGTGATATTTCAACTAACATAATGAATAGAAGGTCATTATTTGGTGTGATATTTCAATTAATATAAAAAATAATGGTGAAGATAGAAGAACATCAACTCAATTAACAGGAACAGAATAAACAGAATTGTTTAAAAAATAGTTTTGTCTGGCAGCTTTTCAAGAATAAAATCATTTATAAATTAAGTAAGGTAAACACAAGAGCAGTAAAAAATGATCACTTTCTTTTAAAATACAACAAAATAGCTCAATAGTATATTATTCATTTTTTGTTACTAAATAATATTTAGCTTATTGGAAGTCAGAAATACTCATTATAAACATATGAAAAAATTATATGTTAATAACTAATACAAGCAAGAAAGAAAAGTAAAATAATGCATTAGTAAAATATGTGTAGGG
Organism: Myotis nattereri; assembly: GCF_964212035.1. NCBI lineage: Eukaryota > Metazoa > Chordata > Mammalia > Chiroptera > Vespertilionidae > Myotis > Myotis nattereri. Next base: position 69,249,524 of record NC_138076.1, on the reverse strand, counting down.
GAATTGATATAGAGAACTATTTTCATAGAACCCTTGAATGTGTGCTAAATAAGATAAACAATCCCTTATATGATAAATTCGTTAACATAAAAGCTTTCAATCTACACTAATAAAAGAGAAACATGGTAATTGGCGTACGACTGCTATCCTTCCCATTGGCTAATCATGGTGATATGCAAATTAACTGCCAACTAAGATGGCAGTTAACTGCCAACAAAGATGGCGGCTAATTTGCATACTGCAGGCAGGATGGTACAGCGCCATCAGAAAGCGGGTTGGGGGTGTGAGTGCCAGCGGTCGCCCGGGACCAATCCTGCCAGGAGACCCGGACGCGGGCTGGCGAGGCAACTCGCCCCCAACCCGCTCTCCCGCCCAATAGGCTCTCCCACCGGGGAATCGGGGCTGGTGCGGCAACCACAGTGGTGGCCAGAAGTCACGCTCCCAACTGGCCCTCTTGGGGGAGATCTGGGCTGGTTGCAATTCACCACCAGTCACAGCCCCAACTGGCCCTCCAGTGTTTGACCCAGGCTTCTGGGGACAGTGTGACCTGTCACCCCAGCTTCCTCATCACCCGGGAGCAGGCCTAAGCCAGCAGGTCGTTATCTCCCGAAGGGTCCCAGACTGCAAGAGGGCACAGGCCGGTCTGAGGGACGCCCCCTTCCCCCAAGTGCACAAATTTTTGTGCACCGGGCCTCTAGTTTATAATAATAAAGCATAATGTGCTTATTAGACCAGACATCTTTCTGGAAGACCTTCAGGATGAAGTCAGGGCTGTGAGGGAAGCCCGGGTCCCAGGAGCCAGAGCGAAGCTGGTGCCAGCAGCCAGGGGAAGAAAGGCCTACTCTTGCACAAGCATTGAGCCTCTAGTATACAATGAGAAGGAATAAAATTGCTCTTTTAATAATGATAAATTAAGTTTTAGAGGATATTAAACATTCTCTTTCAGACCAATAAATACCCTAAAACACATTCCATTCTATTTATTAAAAATATTATCAAAACATACATAATATTTCATGATGAGGAAATTCAAAATAAAATGAATATAGCGCCATAAAAAATGACCATGACACATGTTTAATTGTTTTTAAGTGTCAAAATCAGCATTTAGATCAGGATTGGGGAACCTTTTTTTCTACCAAGGGCCATTTGAATGTTTATAACATCATTTGAGGGTCAAAATTATCAACTTAAAAATGAGCCCGGGAGCCTGGCTGGCATGGCTCAGTGGTTGAACGTCAACCTATGAACCAGGAGGTCATAGTTCGACTCTGGGTCAGGGCACATGCCTGGGTTGTAGGCTCCATTCCCAGTAGCAGGTATGTAGGAGTCAGTCAATTAATGATTCTCTCTCATCATTGATGTGTCTATCTCTCTCTCCCTCTCCCTTCCCCTTTGAAATCAATGAAAACATATTAAAAACTAATTAGCCTGCTATATTTGGTCAAATATTTAATTAACTCACCCCTAATGTGATGCCTGGAACTGCTTCTCTTTAGTGAAGCATGTGATGTTAGCTGGCATTTGAGATATTGCTGCTTGCAACTGCTTTTCCAGGTTTGTGTTGGCCAGTCTTAGCACAGTCAAGCAGTCGATTCTTTGTGATGGTAAGTTCTGAAAACCGCTCGCAACAGTAAGTTGTTCTGAACACAGATGCATATTTCAATGCATATATCCTCTTCGTGGGAACTTCATCATTGCTTATGTAATGTTTATAGAACTCAAGCAGAGGGAGGCTGTTCTACTTAGCTTTCAACTCATCGCTTTGCAGCTAAATGATTTTGTGTTTCTGGTTCCATATTGAACACTGTAGCAAAGATGTTCAATTCCATTGGTTTACTTTTCACATCCTTGAATCTTTCATTAAATGCCTCCAATTAGTGTCCCACATTCACCAGCACATTCAAGGGTGGTAGAAGGCTTTTGTCCTTCCAGAGCGAGGAAATGCACCATGTTATTCCTTTCGAGTTGCACTTTCCACAGCCTTAATTTAGCTTCAAATGATTTCACGTTTGAAAGCAGGGAGCTGAGAAGCTTATTGGGGCCCTGCAGCTTGACATTCAGCTCTGAGAGGTACTTGGTCATGTTCACCATGCACGTTAGATCACACAGCCACTTGCTGTCATTCAATTCCGTGACAGGTTTCCCCTCATCTCCAGGAACTGCTCGACTTCATCCAGAAGCTCATAAAACTCATCAGCATGTTCCCACCACACTTCACAGTGATAAACAAGATCCCTGTACTCAGAGTCAAGATCATTCAGTAACTCCTTACATTGTTCAAACCCTCTGCTTTTGACGACATTTATGCATGATATTGTTGTTGGCATCACATTGTTGGCCCACAACCACTGTGCCCAGAGACTTCTTGGTGTATGATGCAGAGGCACATAATTAAATCACTTGGATCCAGACTGAGAGGATTCAGTTCTTTCTTGACAAATGCAATTAACCCTTCTTGCAAGCCAACCATGGCTGGAGCTGCATCTGTAGTAAGGCCACTTCACTTTTCAAATCTTAGCACAATATTTTTCATTGTTAAAACAAGGCTCTCCAACAGGTCCTCACCTCTTATAGCGCCATGCCTGGCTTCCAGTGACAGCGGTTCCTCTGGCGCGTCAAGCTCTGCAGTTTTCCCACGAACAACAACAGCCAGTTGAGCAGTATTTGTTAAGTCCGTTGTCTCATCACAAACCAGAGAGGAAATTGGAAATCTGCAGAATCCTTCAGTGTTTTTGCAATGTCTTGTGCTAACTCAGGAATCCGATCTGAGATGGTTCTCTGAGACAAACTAACACTGAGCCATGTTGCTTTGCCTGGCGCTGACAGCTCTGCCGCAGCCACCATGCACTCTTCCACAAACTCTCCCTCTACCTGCGGCCTCAGCTTCCTTGTGATGAGATCACTCACTGCATCACACCTACTAGTACGAATAACAAGGTCTCTGTCACAACGAGGCCTAGTGAAAGCTCTTGTGATTCCAACCTCCGCTGAAGGGATGGTTTTGCCCAGATGCATTTGGCCTCCCAGTTCACTGAGTTTAGCATGTATTGAGCTGTAATGACGCTCCAGGTTGGCTGTTTTCATGGCTGCTAATGCGTCAACACAAAAGAGGCACACAGATTTGCCTTTGACGTCAACAACCAAAATAATCATTTGTACATTTTTCTTGGGAAGATCGACAATTTGCATCAACTTTTCTCTGCTGTGTAGTTGCCATTTGTAGGATGTCACACCGCTTAACTTTTAATAACTATCCAGTGTGTGTGTGGCCAAAAACATGAATCTTTTGTTTTGGTCGCTGTTCTAATCCTGCAGCTTTGATTTGGAGAATAGCCAACGTTCATATCATCGGCTCTTTCCATGTACAGTAATTTCCCTACTCTTCCTCTGAGATTCATTTTTTTGGGAGGAGTGTTGATCATGGATGTGTAGATAAGGTTTGGATTGGAGTTATCATCTATGTCAAGAAAGAAGTCGATATATATATTTTTTAAAGTGAAAAACAACAACAACAAAAAAGAAAGAAGTTGATAACATTGTCGTCAATCATCAGAGACAAGGTCATCAAAGTCGCAAGGAATCATCTCGTGGCATCTCATCTCATCATCAGGGATCACTGCGGTGTGTTAACACTTTGGAAACCTGTGCACTCCCAGCCTGCCTGGCACCGCCTGTCCTCTGAGTCAGCGCAAACAGGCAGATAGGCTGCGGGCAGCTGGCGAGAAGCATACTTGTCTGTCCCATCATGCACTCATACATATGAGTCTATTCCTTGCTTGCCCCTCAAAATTTACGTTATTAATGAAACTAGATCACCAACTTACACCATACACAAAAACAATCTCAAAATGGTTAAAGGACTTAAATGTAAGATGGAAAAACATAAAAATTCTACAAGACTCCATAAGCAGCAAAATAGCAGACATGTGCGATAGCAATATCTCCACAGACACAGCTCCTAGGGCAAGGGAGACTAAGGAGAAAATAAACAAATGGGACTACATCAAAATAAAAAGCTTCTGCACAGCAAAAGAAACCATCAACAAAACAACAAGAAAGCCCACTACATGGGAGAACATATTTGCCAATGTTATCTCCAATAAGGGTTTAATCTCCAACATTTACAGGGAAATCATACAACTTAACAAAAGGAAGATAAACAATCCAATAAAAAAAAATGGGCAAAGAACCTAAATAGACACTTTTCAAAAAAGGACATACAGAAGGCCCAGAGACATATGAAAACATACTCAAAGTCACTAATCATCCAAGAGATGCAAATCAAAACAACAATGAGATACCATCTCACACCTGTCAGAATGGCTATCATCAACAAAGGACAAGTGCTGGAGAGGATGTGGAGAAAATGGAACTCTCCTGCACTGCTGGTGGGAATGCAGACTGGTGCAGCCATTGTGGTGTTTCCTCAAAAAGTTAAAAATGGAACTCCCATTTGACCCAGTAATCCCACTTCTAGGACTATATTCAAGAAACCAGAAACACCAATTAGAAAAGATATATGCACCCCTATGTTCATAGCAGCACAGTTTACAATAGCTAAGATTTGGAATCAGCCTAAGTGCCCATCAGCAGATGAGTGGATTAAAAAACTGTGGTACATCAACATAATGGAATATTACACCACTAATAAAAAAGAAGGAACTTTTGCCATTTGCAACAGCATGGATAAAACTGGAGAGCATCATGCTAAGCAAAATAAGCCAGTTAGAGAAAGATAAATATCACATGATTTCACTCATATGTGAGATATAATGATCAACATAATTTGATGATCAAAAATAGATCCAGGGACAAATGGCAGAGGAGGTTGGGGGGGGGGGGGCGCGGGTTAGAGAGCAACAAAATGAATTGCATGCATGCATATAAGCCTAACCAATGGACACAGACACTGGGGCGGTGGGGGCTTGCCTGGGGTTGGATTGGCGGCGGGGCGGGGGGTGGGGGGTGTCAATGGGGATAAAAGATACATATGTAAAACTTTAGATGACAAAAAAAGAAAATACGTTATTATTATGATTCATTTAATATAAATTTATGTTGCTATGAAAAAAGCTCCTAGATTTATTGAATGTCAAGTCCCACTTACGGTTGCCATGGCAAGGCCAGACCAAATGATTTTGTGGGCTTTATACAACCTGAGGGCTGAACGTTCCCCACCCCTGACTTAGATGGAAGTGTAATGAACCCCACTGTTTCCTAATATTGCTTCTGTAAATGATGACTGTTAACTAATACGTGTCTGTAGATAAACAGCAGGTTTGCTTATGAATTCTAGGAACTAACTATAAAAGGAGCAGACCCTGACCTCAGACTTCCCAGCTCCAGGAGATTAGCTCACCTTCAACCATAAAACCAGGATGACCCAAATTAGACCACGGCTTGACCCGCTTCGAGATGGTTATGGGAGCAGACTCTTCTGACTCGTGTAGCACCCTGACCAACCAACCCACAACCCCTTTGGTCTCCTTTGCTATATCTTCCCCTCCCCCATCACAAAACACCTAGCCTGCAATGAGATGTTACGATGGTCTTTGCATTGTGTAAATGTACCATTTAAAAAAAATTTTTTTGAAAACATTACAGATATCCACCATTTCCTCCCACCTTTATCTGCCTCCTCCCAGCTCCTCCCCTCTTCCAGGCCTTCAGCACACTATTGTCTCTGTCCATGGGCTATGCATATACGCATATAGTTCTTTAATTAATCTCTTTCCATCCCCCCAGCCCCATCTCTCTGAGATCTGTCAGTCTGTTCCATGCATCCAGGCCTCTGGACCTATTTTATTTATCAGTATATTTTGTTCATTAGATTCTACATATGTCAGATCATGTGACATTTGTCTTTCTATGGCTGGCTTATTTTGCTTAGCATAATAATCTCCAGGTCCATTATGGTGTTGCAAAGGGTAAGAGATCTTTCTTTTTTAGAGCCATATAGGAGGGAACCCTAGTACACTGCTGGTGGGAATGCAGACTGGTGGAGCCACTATGGAACACAGTATGCAGTTTCCTCAAAAAATTAAACTGCCATTTGACCTAGTGATCCCACTTCTGGACATATATCCTAAGAATCCCGAAATATGAATCAGAGAGAATAGATGCACCGCTATGTTCATAGCAGCATTATTTACAAAAGCTGAGATCTGAAAGCAGCCCAAGTGCCCATCGGTAGATGAGTGGATACCACAGCTTTTTTATCCACTCATAATATTGATAGGCACTTGGGCTGCCTTCAAATCTTGGCTATTGTCAATAATATTGCAATGAACATAAGGGTGTGTTCCAATTAGTGTTTCAAGTTTCTTTAGATAAATCATGCTAATTATTGTAAGTCAGTCAGAGAAAGACAAGTACCATATGATTTCACTCACATATGGAATCTAATTCACAAAATGAACTAATAAGCAACATATAAGCAGACTTATAGATAGCAGGATGGCAGCTGTTGGAGGCAGTCTGGGAAGAAAATGGAGGTATTGAGCAAAAAAGAGAAAAAAACTCATGTACATGAACAACAGTGTGGTGATTGTCAGAGGCGCAGTGAGGTGGGAAGGTGGAAGAAGGTACAGGGGGGATAACTGATGATGGACAGAGACTGGATTTGGGCTGGTGAACACACAATACAGTGTACAGATGATGTGTTGTGGAATTGTGCACCTGAAACCTGCATGCTTTTGTTAACCAGTGTCACACCAATGAATTCAACAGAAAAAAAACACCAAAGACCTTGGTCTTTGCAACTTGAGTCTGCTTTCCTTTCAAACTTTCAGTTATTGAATAAACTGCTTTATTCTTCCACCAGCCCTTGTCTCTTGATTATTGGCTTTCAAGTGGCAAGGCTTTCAAGAACCTGGGTTTGGTACCATAAGCATAAACATTACTTATAAATTTACCTGCATTTTCTTAAATAACAAAATGTATATGATATTGTGTTGGCAAATGGTATATTTAGGGACTTTGAAAATCTTGATACCAAGACTCTTTTTACCAACTCTCCTAATCCCAGGGCCTAGTATTTTTGAGTGGTGCTTTAGTTATTAAAAGAAAGCATAGATATAAGTATGGGAAACAAGGTTAAAGATATTGTAGAATATTAGTTAAATAAATAATTGTATTTTCTATATGTGGGAGAGAGTGAGAGAGAAAATATAATTGATAAGTATAAAAATAGAAGCCAACTTGCTTTCTTAATTTTAATAAGGTTGTAAATTTAAAAAGGGGGTTATGTAGTAAATCTGAAAACCTCAGTGACCAAAAGTAACCTCAGAGGGTGATCAGATTATAAATTCCTAACTGGGCAGGTCATGGGGGTAGTCACTCAGGACTATGACTTCCTTAGTAAAGAAGTTTTATCTTTGCCTAAGCAAGCGCTGTTCATTGTGTGTGTTCTTATGCATCTAGGTTAGCACACCTTTGAAATGCCAGAAGATCCTTTTTCAGACCTCTCAAGAGGTATAATCATCCTCAAGAGCGTACATGATCTTCTTGCCTACATGCCATCCCTACCTTTTTACTGTAAATATTAAATATTAACCTAGCTGGTTTGACCCAATGGATAGAGCATTGGCCCATGGATTGAAGGGTCACAGGTTTGATTCTGGTCAAGGGCATGTACCTTGGTTGCAGGCTCCATCCTTGGCCCCAATTGGGTGCATGTGGGAGTTGTCTCACATTGCTGTCTCTCTCTCTCTCTCTCTCTCTCTCTCTCTCTCTCTCTCTCTCTCTCTCTCTCTCTCTCTCTTGTCTCTGTCTCTCTTTCTCTCTCTCTCTGTCTTCCCCCTTTCTTTCACTTTCTCTAAAAATTAATGGGAAAAAAATATCCTTGAGAGTGAGGATTAACACACACACACACACACACACACACACACACACACACACACTCAAAATGTTAACATTACTTGTTTTTTCAATCACAGGTATTTCCCTGTCTTATCCCACACCCCCTTTCTTAATCTATCATCAATAGCTTTATGTAATCTTACTTATGCTCCCTTCTTTGATTCCAAATACATAAAAAGTAATGTAAAACTACCATTCTCCAGAGCATTTTCTCAGTCCATTGAAATCTTACTTCTGGGCATGTCTGGCTCAAATAAACTCCTAAGATTCTCTATAGGTTTGGATGTTCTAATGTCAACAGGGTAAATGCAATGAAAACATAGTAAAGCAATGCAGAAATTTCTAACCTGTCCACTTTGTTTTCTTGTTTTTATTTTCTGTGTTTACATGACAATGTTTTTAAAACTTCTTCCCCCTTTCCCCCTTTTGTATCCTGCAGAATAAACAGGTTTTTGTATGAGTTTTAGTTTTCAAACCAAAGGATTACTGAAAGAAGTCTTTCAAAACATCTATATCTTTATTATCTAGGATATCAACAATGCAAATGTTAAATTTGGAAAATTATGAAATTCTCCAAGTTGGAAAACATGGCATGCTTTTCATTATATGAAAATAATAATTAGTCAATTTCACTTCATCTTTTAAAATAAATATATTTTTATTGATTTCAGAGAGGAAGGGATAGCCAGAGAGATAGAAACATCAATGATGAGACAGAATTATTGATCCACTGCATCCTCCACGCCCCACACTGGGGATTGAGGCCCCAACCCTGGGCATGTGCACTGACCGGGAATCTAACCATGACCCCCTGGTTCATAGTTTGATGCCATGCCAGCCAGGCAATAATTAGGCATTTAAAATATGGAATCATTACTTTCCAAATTAATTTAATATTTAGAGTTATATACATCCATACATCTAAATAAAATAACTTAAGTAGATATGTTTGTTTTCTAAGCTTTAGGTCAACTAAACCACAGTTTCAAAGCGAAGACATTCTATACATGCTTATAAATGTTTTTCTGAAAATAAATTAATAAATTTCAGCAACTTATATGATAACGTAAGAGTTAAACATAAAGCTAGATATGGTTTTATGAGAAAAATATTTCGCAAAATATAATGAAGTAAAGAAATTAAAACTAAGTTGATTATTATTTTCTTCTTTCCTCGATAATATAGTTTGCTGTGTGATTGGATGCTGAGTTGGAATAATTAGTGGATTTGGAAATGTAAATACTATGTAACAAATGGTTATATTTTCTATCAGATCTTCTCAGTCTATCAGACCTTTTTAACTCCATCCCTTTATCCAGCTTGATAACTATTTTTTAAAATATATTTTATTGATTTTAGAGAGTAAGGGAATGAGAGAGAGAGGTATTTGAAACATCAGTGATGAGAGAGAATCATTGATAGGCTGCCTCCTGTACACCCCCAACTGGGGATCGAGCCCGCAATCTGGGCATGTGCCCTTGGCCAGAACTGAACCTGGGACCCTTTAGTCTGCAGGCCAACACTCTATCCACTGAGCAAAACCAGCTAGGGCTTGATAATTATTTTTAATTATATCTTCTGGTAATAAATGCATCATATATCCAAATTAAGTAAATGTAAACACACACATACACAGAACATTGGAATAACTTTTATACAATAACCATTCTTACTATATACATACACTCTGAACTTTAATCCTGTGGTTCTGTTTAAAAATTTTAAGCCAGTAATGTCTAAATAAATATATTTTAATTATAAGTAACATATTATGGTCCAAGTTTGTAAAACATTTCCCTAAGCTTTGAAAATTATAGACATTTATATAACCCTTTCTAGGAATGTGTAGACCTCCAAGTTTACCATTGCCTAAGTGTCTAGAAAAGGCACAAGGGACCTGAACAAATCCTATTTCTCAACTTCTGGTGTTTGTAATATATTTAATGTAAAATAATGCCCAAATTATAAAAGAAGAGTCTTTGTATGTCTGTCATTAAATAAGACTTCTCTAAAACAATTTCTCTGCTTAATTACTTAAATACTGAACAATTCTCTGAGATACTACTCGATATAAAGCACTACTGTGTTAACAGTGACCTCACAGAGGCAGATATTTGTGTTAAGAGCAGGAGGCCACTTTAACATGTTTTTTGTGTGTGTGTGCTTGTATTGTTATATTGCTGTTTTTCCTTTGTTTTTGATTTTTGTTTTGTTTTTAATAAACCCTTTACATGAGACCTGGTGTGTCTATAGAATATAAAGTTCTAAAGCCTTGACTGGGATTGTATATGTTTGATGATAAAAATCTAAGTTTAAGAAATGTTAAAACAAAAAAAAGACATCTGGATAGAATATTTCTAGGATAAAATTTCTCTCAAGTTGATATAGTTTTGATAAATAAAACTGTAATAACACACAAAGGGATTTGATTTTTGAGAAATGTTGTTGGTCAGTCATATTGAATGCTAAGAATTACAGTTCTGAATGTTATTTCAGGAAGCATAGTATGATCCCCCACCCTGATGTAAAAACAAATATAAAAAACAAACTGTATATGTTGATACATTTTATACGACTATTAAAAAAAGAGCAAGGATTGTGAGATGTACGCTTGAAATATAGATTGGCTATCTTAGAGAGAAAAAGTAACAAGAGGAGTTTATTAACCTTTTTACTTATTTTTGAATAGTTTATTTTTAATAATGTTCACATTTTAGGAAAAAATAATATTTACTTTGAAAATTCAAAATACAAATGTTGTATATGTGTGTAAATGCATATAAAATATAAAACTGGTATATAACGTGTGCTTTCCAATCAGTATTACAATGTTAGAGAGAATTTTCAACAACAAATTGGGTGTAACTTTTTTTAAAGTTTAATTTCATAGAAATCTGGGATTTGAAAATCACAAGATGCCCAGACATGGTGTTAATATGAGAAAAGGAAGTTACCAAATAACTTAATTCTGGTTTTGAATGGGGGACACTAATAACATATCAGAATAACGCCAAAATCCAAGAGGTGATCAGCATTTAAGAATGTAAGACAGACATCTTTGTAACAATTAGATAAAATATCAGTAAGCATAGTAAACTGTACAATGTCTGTAAATATAGTAAGAGATCAGAGAAACACATTTTTAAAGATGCTGTCACATTCATCTCAAACTATACTTGGTTTTCAGTTTTCATTATATTTCATTTTGCCTATCATTTTAAAATAACTAAACAATCTAATTCTACCAATTAATAATAGGATCTGAGAATGATGGTGCTAATGGGCAGTTCTATCACAATAGAAATGTCTGAGTTGGTTCATGAAAATGAAAGAAGGAAGAAAGTGTGGGAAGGAAGCAAAAAGAAAAAGAATGGAAAGGAAGAAAGGGAAAGAAGGGAGGGATGGAGACAGAGAGAGAAAGGGAAGGAGGCAAGAAGGAAAAGTCAAAAAAGAAAAACAGTGTGGAAGGAAGAAAAGTAGGAAGAGGGAATGATGGAAGGAAGGAAAGAAAATGACAGAAAATAAAGAAGGAAGACAAAGAATTTTACTAGGCATACAGGAAAAGAATGTTTTCTTGTTACTGCATATTGTTTTGTATAAAGGACATATCGGAAGTCAGAAATATCTTTGGTTAGCAAGTAACAAATCATAAAGAATGATTAGTTACCTAAAGCTATAATTACTTACTTTTTCTCCAAAAGAAATGGAATCCTACAATCAGAGTATGCTGTTTCTTAGAAGTGCTGGAGATACAAATCCAAATTCTTTAAGATCCTCTCTTTTGCAGCTTCCATCCTTCCCATTAATCCAGCATTGCCTCAGAAAACAAGGTTACAACAAAATTGATTAAGTAAACACTTTCTTTAGTTACACTGCAGTTGATAAAATCAGGTAGCCCTAATTGAATTCAGGGTTTTCAAAAGACTCCTCAGGAAAACATATGCAAACCATTTCTTAAAGTGGTTTTCTGCATACTGCTAGCACCATGCCTTATGCACTAAATGTTGTTATTTTCAAAATTAAAGAATGACTTTCTACTGACATTGCCTAATTTCTAACTTGGAAAACCTTCTGTACTCTTTGTTATCGTAAATACTCTAGAAAGTGATGAGTAACTTGCTCATTCCTATGTTTCAACTCTAACTCCTTAGTATCTGGTCATCAAAACCTAATTATAAATCCATTGACCTATGCACATTTGATTTCTGAAAATTTCTGAATACATGTTGTCTTCCATAACAGATAAATTGAAAATGAAAAATAAATGAATTAGAAGACTAAGTTTTCTATCATACAATTTATTGCTTGTCTCACACAGAGTTTGTTTCTCATCTGACTTTTAAAATGGCATTATATTTACTAATTTTTATAAAACTTTTACTAACAACAGTTGCATTTTAAGGTATTTTTTCCTGTTGAGAACCTAGTAGTTAGAACAAAGTCCTTTCATTAAAATAACTAGAGGCCCAGTGCATGAAATTCATGCACTAGGCGGCAGGGGAGGGGGGTTGTTCCTCAGCCTGGCCTGCACCCTCTTGCAGTCCGGGAGCCCTCTTGTAGTCCAGGACTCCTCTTGTAGTCCAGGATCCCTCACTCCTTACCACCTGCCTGCTCACTGCTCCTTACCGCTTGGCTCGCTGCTCCTTAGCGCTGCAGCAGAGGTGGGAGAGGTTCCCACCAGCCGTGAGCCTGGCTTCTGTCTGTGTGGCGCTCCCCCTGTGGGGAGTTGACCACCAGTGGCCAACTTCTGCAATGAACATCTGTCCCCTGGTGGACAGTGCACGTCATAGCAACCGGTCGTTACACAGGTCGTTCCACTGTTAGGTCAATTTGCATATTAAGGTTTTATTATATAAGATTTGAATATCTTTTATAGAATCATAGACTGTTGTCATATAATTCAACATTAATACATTAAAGTAATTTCAAATAATTAGTCTTTCTCTATTATGAATTTAATAGGAATTTTTTAAATTGCACTAATAATAACAAAAATATGTTTTCCATACTTTTTTGAAAAAGACTGAATATAAATTCATATAAAAGAATCTAGTAATATTAGTAAATTTAAAACTGCAGGAAAAAGTAAATGGTCTGACAGTTTCAAAGGACCATCACAATGAATAGTACTTTGTAGATAAACTGTTAGAGTGAAAGTAAGATGTCACTGTATAACTTTGTTAATCAGTGTCACCACAATAAATTCAAGGGAAAAAAGAAAAAGAAAACTAGGGTAAAATAGTAACCAAATAACCCTGTTAAATAAGTCATTATACTAAATTTTCCCAATTTATAATCTCAATGTACACCTTCCAAGAATGTATAGCAATTCCCTTAGAATTTTTTTCTCAGATTTCTGAGCCTATATGTTCATGAGAGTGTCAATCTGCTTATGCTGAAGTATAAGAATAAGGCTTCTGCTTATATTGAATTGAGCACAATATCTTTTTGATTTTTTTTAATTTAAATTTTCTTTTTAATTACAGTTTATATTAAACTAGAGGCCCGATGCATGAAATTCATGCATGGGGGGAAGGGTTCCCTCAGCCTGGTCTGCAAAGATGCCAGCATCCCTCGCATCAGACTCTGGCCAAAGGCCCCTGCCCTCCCCTCACCCCTCCCGGCCGGAGCGCAGACTCTGGCCCGAGGCCCTTGCCCTTCCCTCTCTTCACCCAGCCAAGCACACATGTTCAGCTTTAGAAGTTATTTATTTACTGATGGTTAATACATAACTTCTAAAGCTGAATGTGTCGCCGCAAGCCCAGAATTCCTCACCAGGGACTCCGGCCCAGGCCCGAGGCCCCTCCCACCTTCAGCGCGGATGCTAGGCTCAAATCGTTGCAAGCCCAGCATTCCTCTCCGTGGACTCCAGCCCAAGGCCCTTGCCCTCCCCTCCCTCTGCCCACCAGGGCGCAAACGCTGGGCATTCCTCGAGGTTGACTCCGGCCCAAGGCCCCTCCCCTCCCCTCCATCCATGCAGCTGAGCCAGATGCTGGTCTCGCATTGCTGGGGCAATGCCGCCAGGGTCCTGCCCTGGCCGCTATGGGCGCCATCTTTGTCACAGAGTGACAGTTAATTTACATGTTACTCTTTTATTAGATAAGCTATTTTTTGCATTAGTTTCATATGTACAACATAGTGGTTAAATAATCATGTTTTCCAAAGTGATCCCACTGATATTTCCAGTGAGCACCTGGCAGTACACATAATTATTACCCTTTTATTGACTTTAATCCTTATGCTGGACTTTACATATTTGTGACTATATTATAACTACTAAATTGTACTTCTTTATCCCTTCACTCTTTTCACCAAGTCCACCAACACACCTCCCTTCTGGCAAACCTCACTCTGTTTTATTTGTTTCAAATTTGTTTGTTTATTTTGTTCTTTGGATGCCACATATAAGTAAAATCCTATAGTATTTGTCTTTTTCTTACTGACTTATTTAACTTGGGGTAATACCCTCAGGTCAGTGATGGCGAACCTATGACACGTGTGTCAGAGGTGACACACAAACTCATTTTTTTGGTTGATTTTTCTTTGTTAAATGGCATTTAAATATATAAAATAAATATCAAAAATATAAATCTTTGTTTTACTATGGTTGCAAATATCAAAAAATTTCTCTATGTGACACAGCACCAGAGTTAAGTTAGGGTTTTTCAAAATGCTGACAGGCTGAGCTCAAAAGGTGTGCCATCACTGCTCTAGGTCCATCCATGCTTTTCAAAAATGGTAAGATTTCATTCTTGTTTATAGCCAGGTAATATTCCTTTGTATATATGTACCACTACTTGTTACCCATTCATCTATTGATTGGCATATGTGTTGCTTCCATATCTTGGGTATTGTGAATAACACTACAATGAACACAGGGGCGCATATATTCTCTTCAGTTAGTGTTTTTGATTTCTTTGGATACACACTGAGTGGCCGGATTATTATGACCACCCCATCAGTACTTCGTTGGGCCACCTTTTGCCTTCAATACTGCGGCGATTCTTCTTGGCATTGACTCCAGGAGATGTTGAAAGGTGATGCGAGGAATCTGACACCATGCCTGATGAATAGCACTGTCCAGTGCTGTGAGATTTGATGGTTGTGGAACCAGCTGCCTGATGGCTCTTTTAACTTCATCCCACAAATGCTCAATTGGATTGAGATCTGGTGATTGTGGGGGCCACCTAAGCAAGGTAAAGTCTCCCTCATGTTCTTGAAACCACTCCTGCACAATACAAGCACCGTGGCATCGTGCATTGTCTTGTTGGAAGAAGCCATCTCCATTGGGATACGCCATCAACATGATAGGATGAACTTGATCAGCAACGATACTTAGGTATGTTGTGCTATTCAGACATTGTTCCACATGAATTAAAGGGCCCAAATCATGCCAGGAAAACATACCCCAAACCATAACACTGCCCCCACCAGCTTGAAGGGTTGTACTCATGCATGTGGGGTGCATGCTTTCATGCTGTTTCCGCCAAATTTCTCACTCTGCCATCTGCATGATGCAACTGGAAATGTGATTCATCGACCACATGACTTTTTTTCAATGTTCGACTGTCCAATCCTTGTGTTCCTGTGTGAATTGGAGACGTTTTATCTTGGTAACTGGAGACAGCAAAGGTGTTCAAACAGGCCTTTGGCTTCCATATCCCATATGATGCAGTGTACGGCTAATTTGCTTACAAATATCAGGTGGTCATAATAATCTGGCCCCTCAGTGTATACCCAGAAGTGAAATCTTTGGGTCATAAGGCGGTTTTATTTTTAATATTTTGTGATACCTCCAAACTGTTTTCCATAATGGCTGTACCAGTTTGCTTTCCCACCAACAGTGTCTGGGCTGTTTGTGCAGGCTGTCCCCATAAAGTGGAATTCACTCCAGCAGAGTCGGGTGCCTCCAGAGATCTTGCTTCAGGTGTGCCCCTCGTGGAGCTAATTGAGTCACGCTCTGATGCCCAGTGTCTTAATCTCTAGTTTCTATTGAAGTAACTGTGGCTAGTTCAGTGCAGAGCTAAGAACAGCCCCACAAGAGCTTTTCCTTGAGACAAACATTAGTTAGAAGTTGTCAAGTAGGAATGCTTGTATACAATTGTCATTTTATGACACAGACTATTAAAATGATATATTCTCAATGATGGGATTTAATAAAATTAGTAATATTCACTGCTTTGCCATGGACATGCTCAGGTGAAATTACATTTTTTTTCAGCAAGTGTATGGCAACCTAAGCAAGGTAGTTAATTAATCATTAATAAACTGGTCTAATTATTGCTTCAAGGATGCAATATTGGCTGTCCATAACCAAAGAATAACGATTTTCTTGGTTAAAATAAATGAAGTTTGGAAATTGTGTAATCAGAATTCAGAAGCTACTGATTCACTGAGAGATGTCATTGAGATATTTTTGTCTTTGCCCACCAAATCATAGGGGTTGAAGATCCAAGGGCAGAGAAATATTCAAGGCACTATTTTAAAAAATTTGAGAGGCAGCATTGTTGCACATGAGTTATATACAACCATGGCATCTAAGAAGTCAACTAGAAAAGGCAGTTTGAAGTGTATATGGAAGAGAAATTTGAAGCAGATGCCAGACACTTTCAAAGAAGACATCATATGAAAAAGCAAGTAAATCCCCTTTACTTTGCACCCCAAAGAGACATTGAAAGGTTAAGGATATATTGAAACACTTGATGAAATTGGATGATCAAAATAAGGAGGACACAATAAGCCTACAGTGATCTGACAACCACAAATGGTAATTATGTGATCATGGAGGCTCTTTCCAAAGACTCAAGCAAGCAAATGAATTACATTGTAGTTAAAGGACAGAAAATGGATATAAAATGAACAATCTTCCACAAACATTCTGAGGCTAAGTAAGCACACTCTCTACTCCCTTCTAGGATTTAAACTTAAACCTAGAGTAGGGCTTAATATCTTCTGATCAATTATCATCTACCACTAAAATCCCTTTTCAAGTTTTTCTCTGAATCATCACAATCCCACATGGAATTTTAATACCACATATACTATATATCTGTTTATGTACTATCTGTGTATCTATGCTTCATAAATGAAAAGAGTAAGGCATTTTTACCCATTTCCAAAAAGTTACTCTTTACCCCTTTGGAAATTACATTGCTCCCACAGTGAGAATGCCAAATACATGCCCTTGGGCAATGATTCTCAAAGTTTTTCATGTTAGAAACTCTTTGCACACAAAAATTATTGAGAACCCCAAAGAGCTTTTGTTTGTATATCAATGCTTACCATATTTATAGTGAATACTAAGAATTAAAAAATCGATTTAGAAATTTATTTTACTTTATCATTTATAAATTAATTACATTTTAATATGAATTACACACTTTTTGTGAGATAACAATATAATGCAAAATAAAAAAGCACGTCGTGAGAAGAGTGGCATTGGTTATATTTTTGCAATTTTTTCAAAATTTCTTACACAATAGAAGTTACCTGTATTTTCATATCTACTTCTGATTCCATAATTTAGTATTCTATAATATTTGCCTTTCAATTAAATAAAAAAGTTGCAGAACTTAATAAAATTTTCAGGTGTGATAGTATTATAAATATGAAGGCTGACATGACCATGTAGTTGGTATTTGTATGATATATATATATATATATATATATATACATATATATATATATATATATATATATATATATATATATATTTAATCTCTTAAGACTAAGACTTTAACAATAACTAAAACAAATATATATATATATATATATATATATATATATATATATAGCCCAATGCGGTGGGGTCCCTCAGCTTTGTCTGTGGGGATTGGGGCAAAACTGACTCTCTGACATCCCCCAAAGGGTCACAGATTGGGAGAAGGCACAGGCCAGGCCAAGGGATGGGGCCTCTAATATGCATATAAGATCTTTGGCTAATCTCTTCCTGCCCTCCCCCCTTCCCTCTGACATTCATCAGTCTGCTTCATGTTTCCATGCCTGTGGTTTCTGCTCCTGCATTGAGGGTCTATCCCAGGTGGTCAATGTGTGTCATGGCTACTGGTTGGATGCTTGAATGGTTGGCTGGTCTCTTAGGCTTTTAGATAGATAGATAGATGATAGATAGATAGATGATAGATAGATAGATAGATAGATAGATAGATAGATAGATAGATAGAGAATAAAGATAGATATCTATGGGCAGAGTATTTCATGAAATAACATTGTTTCACAAAATCCTATTAGAGAGTTTATTCAAATGGAAATATTTTTGTAACACAATACCCTTACAAAATAAATATGCACTGTATATAATTTATTAAGAAGTGTTTCAATAGTGTACAACTTGGTCTTGGTTCTAATTTACTGCATTTTATATTTTGATACTCTAAAAAAAAGTAGAATATGAAGGAATTAATGTATTTCCAATAAAAGCTTTAAAAGGCATTTTAAATCCGATGCTTTAATATAAATAACGGTAAATTTTATTTCAAATAAAAGTATCTTAAATCTCACAAGTTCTTAAATATTAAATTTCACAAGCACATACATTAAAAAACAACACACAAACAAACAAACAAACAAAGAAAACAGAAGTGTCTGTATAATCAACTCCTTTAGCTTTCAATCTCCCTGAGGCTCATTGGACATCAAGATTTAACAATGGTTTAGACATCAGTTGCTCCAGATGGACTCCTTGGGGATAAGCCTAAACTTCACATATGGGCTTAATTCAGACAGAAGAGGCTTAGCAATTACAACATGTAAAAGGCTCATGAGTTAGAATAGGATAGAAATGTTCTTAAATGGTTCAAAGAATTGTAACCAGATGCATATTCAACATATTAACAATTCTGCTTCCAAGCTTAATTTTACCTGCAATTGTAATTGATTCTACAAGTTTTCCCAATCTCCCACTGATGTACTTGCCATCTGGATATGCCACATACAGTGACAGTATTAGCTCTGTGTGTAATAAGCAATTAGAAAATGTGCAAAACTTATTTTTCTCATTTATTATATACACCTTATCACCTTATTTTCAAATCAAAGGAATGACTTCCATTATTCTAGTCACATATTTAGGTAGAGTAAACTATGTTAAGATATCTAATATTAATAGTATATGGTGTTACTTAACAGTAATTTTCATAAACTACTATCAATAGGAAATAAATATTTATAAAGCTTAATTATAATAATTATTTTAAAAAGTAAACTGTAAATATTCTATAATAAACTTTGAGAATATGATATAAATTACATGTTTCTGAAGGTGTGTTTTTTAAACAATAAAATTTGCCATATAGCCCTGGCAGAGTGGCTCAATTGGTTGGAGCATCATCCTACACACCAAAAGGTTGAGGGTTAGGTTCTCAGTCAAGGCACATACCTATGTTGTGGGTTCAATCCCTGGTCAGGGCACATATGGGAGACAGTCAATGAGTGTCTCTCTCTCTCTCTCTCTTTCTCTCTCTATCTCAAAATCAGAAAATCAGTAAGAAAATATCCTTGGGTAAGGATTAAAAAAATTAAGATTTGCTATATAGATACTTACATTTATTCATTCTTGATAAACATAAGGTTAGTAATAAGCAACACTTTCATTTTTAAAAAAGATTTTTAAATTGATTTTTGAGAGAGAGGAAGGGAGAGGGAGAGAGAGAGAAACATCAATGTGAGAGAGGAATATCTATCAGCTGCCTCCTGCATACCCCTACTGGGGATCCGGGCATGTGCCCTGACTGGGAATTGAACTGGTAACCTTTCAGTGCACAGGACAATGCCCAACCAACTGAGCCACATTGGCCAGGGCTCAACACATTTCAATTTTAAAGATATGTTTGAAGATAGAAAAATCACTTGGATAAAATTATAAGATATTCATTAACAAACTACCTTTGTTGTTCATCAATTTCATCTAAAAGTTTTAACAAGTTACTACAAATGCTAAATTTGAGTGGAGCAGAATAGTTACATTTTCAAAGGGCTCTCTTTTTAAAGAATTATACATAGCAAAATGTCACTAGAGATCTGTGTTTGAATACTTTGTGATTAGCTAATGATCCATGAGGCTGAATTAAATTTCATGTAAGAAACTTTCATATTCAAAGCAACTATCTACTGTAGATTAGATATAGTTTAAATAATTTCATATGAAAATCAATTCTAGAGTAAACCTTAAAAGCATTTTAAATGCTTTGCATGGGTTTTCACTAACATTACATGTAAATTGAAAACCATCATATATATATATATATACACACATACATACATACATACATAAATACATATAAGCCTAAGTGACCATTACGACCAGGTGACCAAAGGGACTGGTCACTATGATGCACACTGACCACCAGGAGAAGACGCTCAATGCAGGAGCTGCCCCCTGGTGGTCATTGCGCTCCCACAGCCAACCTACCTCCATGGCCAGCCAACCTCCCTCCGTCCCTTCCCCGGCTGATCTCTGGCCAGGCCAAGGGGCCCCACCCATTCAGGAATTGGTACACTGGTGTGATACATATTGATGATGGAGTGAAAACTTTTTAGACCATTTAGTTTGTGATGATTGATCTTCATTTTAGTCCATTTTGTACCATTTCACAGAACAGCTAAGGTTAGTATATGATTCAATGCAGTCACTTGAACTTCAAGGGAAGTGCTGAATCAAAATAGCTACATCACAATATACTTGATTGCATGTTCTGGAGTTTCTGACAATATCAATGCCATAATAATACTATACCTAATATGGCAAATGTATGAAGAGAAATTTAAAACTGTTTCTCAGTAATATACTATGGTTTTATGATTTTTAATACCTTGTTAAATGTGGGGGGTGGGGAATGAATCATACATACTGGACTTGAATGAAAAATAATTATTTTTATTTTTGTTCTGTTTGAATATGTTAGAGTTTATAGTACCGGTAAGACATATTATTTTAAAAATTATCTAATACATCTTTATGAGAACAGTGAACAAGAGGGAGAGCTCTGAAGACAGACGACTGGATTTTGTGTCCTATTTCCAGTTTTTAATAATTGTGTGATCTTAGAAAGTATTTGATATTATAGTTACTTTTATTTTAAAATGGAGATGTTTGTAATATATTTTAAGATTTTTATAAAGAGTAATATGTTTAAGAGAGTATAAATACTTAGAATATTACGGGTACATAGTACATACTCAATGAATTTGTTATTTAACATACTTGTTGAAAGGAAGCAATAAAAATCAAGTTCATTTTATACTTTGAAATTATTTTGAAGTTATCTTGAAATATACAATTTTTCAAATGCATTTGATCAATTATATATTTGTGATGATTTTGTGATTTTAATTTTTACCCTAACTTTATAAAAAATTCAATAGAAATATGAAATGAATCTATTATTTATCTCAATCTGCTCATTGTGGGACTTTCCCCATGAACTAATTAAAGTGGGTTACTCTTATATCATTTATTTCTGAGTGAAAAATCATTATATCTACAGTGAACAGCCAATAAACATAAAAAAGATTGCAGAAGTAGAAATAATGCCTAAATGAAATTATACTGATTATTTATTTTTTTTTAATATGGAAACCACAGAGAAACAAGTTAGTAAGCCCTTTAAGTTGATTAGGAAAAAAGAGCATTAAATTTGATATTCCTAAACTCTTCACCATTGGTATTCTGCATATAAATGGCAGATTAAGCAGTTATATTAGTAGATACTTTGTTATCTATAGATCTAATTACAATAAATTTAGAAAAGTAGAAAGTGTAATTTGCACGATGTACTTTCAGAGTTCATGGGAAACACAGAGTGCTGGGCTTTTTAAAATATCAGATGCAGTGGATATTGCTATATGAATAGGGTTTTAGACAGCAATATGACACTTTATGACTATGTCAGATACTTTGCATGACAAAAAATTGGAAGTGGATGAATTTTGATTAGTTGTAATATTATAAAAAGGGAATACAGAAGATAACTGAAAAATACAAGTGATAGCTGAAAAAATTAGAATAACATAGTATATATATATATATATATATATATATATGTACATATATAG
This sequence comes from Myotis nattereri, assembly GCF_964212035.1. NCBI lineage: Eukaryota > Metazoa > Chordata > Mammalia > Chiroptera > Vespertilionidae > Myotis > Myotis nattereri. Next base: position 69,227,591 of record NC_138076.1, on the reverse strand, counting down.
TAGTTTTGTGAAATATAATTTACATACCATAAAAATGTTATTTTAGTGTACAGTTCAGTGATATTTAATATATTCTCAAACTTTCACAACCATCACAGCTAGTTAATTTCAAAATATTTTCATAATTCCCAATGAAACTCTTTACCGTTAGCAGTCACACTCCATTCTCTCTTTCCTTCAGCCCCTGAAAACCACTAATCTAATGCCTGTCTCTATGCATCTGCCTATTCTGGACATTTCATATAAATACAATCATGCAATACATGGCTTTTTGAGTCTTTTATTTAGCATACTGTTTTTAAGACTTATCCATGCTGTAGCATGCAATGGTATTTGATTTCTTTTTATGGACAGGTACTATTTTATTGCATAGATATGCCACCTTTATTTATTCATTCAACAACTGATCGATATGCGAGTTGTTTCTACTTTTCAATGCAAAATTATGTGAATATTCTTGTACAAGATTTTGTTTGGACCTATATTTTTATTTTGCTATGATTGGAATTGATGGATCATGCAGTAACTCTATGCTTTCCTTTTTAAGTAGATACCCAACTGTTTTCCAAGGTGGCTGCATTCGTGTCCTGGGACTGCCCTAAGTATCACAAACATGGTGGTTTAAAATGATAGAAATTACTATTTCACAGTTCTGGAGGGCTGAAGTCCAAAATCAAGATGTCAAGAGTGAGCCAGGTTCACTCTGAAGGCTATAGGGAAATATCCATACTTGCCTCTCCAGCTTCTGGTGGCTCTTAGCATACTTTGGCTGCAGCAGCATAAGGCAATGTCTGCTTCCATCTTTCCAAGGCATTTTCCATCTTTCCAACGCATTTTCCACATCTTTTTTTCCCCTCTATTCTTCTTACAAGGCACCAGTTATTGCTTATAGGGACCATTTTAAATCCAGGATGATTTAATCTCAAACTTGTTACCTAATTACAACTGCAAAGACCCTATTTCAAAATAAGGTCATATTATGATGCTCTGGATAGACATCAATTTTTGATGACACCATTCAACCAACTACACTGGCTGAACCATTTTACATTTCCACAGCAAAGTATGAGCGCTCTAATTTATCCATACTGGCATTGACACTTGCGTGTGTGTGTGTGTGTGTGTGTGTGTGTGTGTGTGTGTATTAAAAGCCCGTTGCACGAAGATTTGCTCAATAGGCCGTCCTTCCCCTGGCTGCCGGCACCGGTTTTCCTCTCGCACCCGGGACCCAGGCCTTTGGTCAGGCTGCAGTGAGGGTTGGCTTCTCTGCTGCAGCCACAGCAAAGAAGCCAAGCCTCTTCAGTCTTCAGTCTTCAGTCTTCAGTCTTCGTTCCACGCCTGCATATGCAAATTAATCACCATATTTGTTAGGTTAATTTGCATACTCATCCTGATTGGCTGGTGGGCATAGCGGAGTGACACCAATTTGCATATTTCTCTTTTATTAGTGTAGATAGCTAATATGTTAAATGTCCAACCATCCAACCTATCGCTATGATGCGCACTGACCACCAGGGGCCAGATGCTCAATGCAGGAGCTGCTGAGCTGCAGTGACTTGGCAGTGGCAGTTCTCAGGTGATGCATCCTGAAACCAGAGAAGAGGGAGTCTGATTCCTCATGGGGCTGTGTGATTCCACCTTCAGCCATGGGATATGTTGTTGCTGGGGTACTGTTGGCCCAAATCTGGTTTACTGCACACTTGCGTTTGCATTCCACACCTTGTATGACAGCAACTTTGCAGTGCCCTCTCGCACTCTGGGACACCTCGGGTGATGTCAGAGAGCCAGTTTCAGCCCGGTCCCTGCAGGCCAGGCTGAGGGACCCCACCTGCCAGAGGGACCCCACTCACTCCTCAGATGCCAGGGAGGGAGAGCAGGAGTTTGGCTCCAGGATGTGTCTGGCCCATCTTGCCCAGTCCCACCCTGCCAACCACCTTCTAATTAAGTTCTTTTCAATGTGCATGAATCCATGAACTGGGTCACTAGTTTTTATTATAAACATCCTAGGGACTGTGAAGTAGAATCTCATCATATTTTTTATTTACATTTCCTTCATGTCTAATGATGTGGAAAATCTCTTCTGTGTGTATTGTGCATTCTGCTCTTGCTTTGTGGAGTATTACTTAGATAGCTGTTATGTCTATTGATTTATAGTATTTTTCAAGTTTTTTATTTATTTTTGTCATTGTCTTTTTAGCTTTTCTATCCATTATTAAAGTTGGAGTATTGAATCTCCACCTATTACTGAATTGTCTAATTTTTACTTCTTTTATTTTTTTTCTTCATGTATCCTGAGTCTATTTTTAAGTGCATATATAATTATAATTGTTATATCATCCTTCTGTGTTGAGATATATGACTATAAAATATTTCTCTTTGTCTTCAATAATAGTTTTTGTCATAATTTTATGTTATTATTGTAGCCATTCAGCTCTTTTTTGGTTACTATGTCCATAACATATTTTTCCATCTTTTAACTTTTTTTTTTTATTATTATTGCTTAGAGTATTACATATGTCTCCTTTTCTTTCCCCGCCCTTTTTTTTTTCCCTGGCCTCCCCTACCCCCCAGTGTCTTGTGTCCATTGGTTATGCTTATATGCATGCATACAACTCCTTCGGTTGATCTCTTACCCACCCCCCTCCTGCCCTCCCACCCTCCCCAGCCTTCCTGCTGCAGTTTGACAATCTGTTCCAGGCAGCTCTGCCTCTGTATCTATTTTTGTTGATAAGTTTATAATGGTCTCTATTATCCATGAATGAGTGAGATCATGTGGTATTTTTCCTTCATTGACTGGCTTATTTCACTTAGCGTAATGCTCTCCAGTTCCATCCATGACGTTGCAAATGGTAAGAGTGAGAGTTCCTTCTTTTTTACAGCAGCATAGTATTCACTTTAACTCAATTTATAGCAATCTTGTTTGGATTAATACCAACTTAATTTCAGTACTAACTGAAAAGTGTGCTCCTCTAAAGCTCCATTATCTCCTCACTCCTTTTGCTGTTATTGTTACAAAAATGACATATTTACACATCATAAATTATCAAAATATGTTTATAATTTTAAGGTAGCTTTATGTAGTTGTGTTTATATCATATAGGAAATAAAAAAATCTACAGACATATTTTTGTTTATGCTGTCTTGATATTTCTCTAACTGGTTACATTTATTTTTTCATTTGAATTTGATTAACTCTTTAGTGTTTTTTTTAATTTATACTGAAGAAATTTAATTATTATCAATGTCTTTATGTCTACTCCCTTTTCAAAAGATAATTATGAGATACATAGTTCTTGGTTAAGAGTGTTTTCTTCTTTTGTTTGTTTGTTTGTTTTGTTTTGTTTTTCTCTAGCCCTTTGAATATGCCATCCCATATTAGCCTCCATGTATTCTGGTGAGAAATTGCATGTTGAATTTATTGAGGATTCCTTTTTGCATGATGGATCTTTTCTCTCTTGCAAATTTCAATATTCTCTCTTTGTATTTGGCTATGGAAAATTTGATTACAATGTGTCTATGTTTGGACTTTTTGAGATTATTCTACTTGAAATTTATTTGAGCTTTTTGGATGTATAAATTAATATTTATTGTGATATTTGAGAGATTTTGGCCATTTTTTAAAAAATATTCTTTCTGCCTCTTTCTCCCACTCCTCTCCTTCCGAGACTCCAATTTTATGTATTTGGAATGTTTGTTGGAGTCCCAAAGGTCTAACAGACTCTTCTTTTGCTTTATTCTTTTTTTCTTTTGTTTCTTACACTAGATAATAAAAACTGATCTATCTATAAGTTTGCTAATTATTTCTTATGACAGATCAAATCTACTATTGATACCCTCGAGTGATTTTTTAAAAAAAATTTAGTTATAATTATTAATTCCAAAATTTCTATTAGTTTTTTAAATAATGTCTATATATTTGTACTTACTCTATATTTAGTTAGGCAGTGGTCTCACAATATTTTTAGTTACTCAGATATGATCCTTTTTAGCTGTCATATTTTATAATTTTTTTGATTGATTTGAGAGAGGAAAGGAGAGGGAGATAGAAACATCAATGATGAAAGGAAATCATTGATTAGCTACCTCCTGCATGCCCCCTACTAGGGGTCGAGTCCGCAACGCAGTCATATGCCCTTGACTGGAATCGAACCTGTGACCCTTCAGTCCACAGGCTGACGATCTATCCACTGAGCCAAACCAGCTAGGGTTAGTTGTCATATTTTAAATAATTTAATATTTTTTATCTATAAAATCTTATATCTGTGTTTCCTTTTGAACAGTTTCTATCAACTCTTTTTTTCATATGTATAAATCATACATTCTAGTTTCTTAGCATGTTTATATTATTTCTTGTTAAAACCTGGACATTTTAAACAATATGACATCCCAACTGTAGAAATCAGAGTTCCACCCTTCCCCAGGAATTGTTGGTTTAAAGTAACTTACTGTTCTTATTCTGTAAAGTGTGCATTCTGTATCATATGCACTTGAGTTCCTGCTCATTTAGCTTAATGGTCAGCTAACAATAGAAAGATTGTCCTCAACGCCTTGAACCAGTATCTCTTGGCCTTTTCTGAGGGCTTCTCTCTCTGTGCTGAGGTATGCTAGCAATGCTCAGATAGGAATTCACTTACAACTTTATCTTAACATTCACTTTCTGTTTATGCCGACCTTCCAGGTTAGCCAGAGCTGAGAGTTTATCACCTTCTCAGATCCTTCCTAAACATGCACAAAGCTCCACAAATGTGCATGACCTTCTTGATCACCTGATATATCTTCTTCCTTTTTTTTTTTTTTTTTTCCAAAGCCACCTATGGAGATCTTATTTACCTTTGAAGTTTCTGGTTACATTTGTTGGTTGTTTTTTTTCCAATTATCACTACTTCAGAAAGATACTATATTAAATTATTTCTGCTGATTGTTTTTGACAAGCATCACTGAAAACACTATTCACATGGGAAGGGTTTTAAAGCAATTCTTGTGAATGTGTGTTTCTAAGAAATTATCAGACAGGTTTACTAATGACATTTCTCAGGGAATGGGCTTTGAGGAGGTACAATATGCTTCTTCCTCTTTTAGTGGATACTGGGCTACTTGTTTTTATCATAGGTGCACATCTGTATGTTTTCAGACTACTGGGGAACTGAATTAAGGAGGATGAGTGTAGGGCTAATTAAATACCACAAAGCTCATTTTTATTATGGAGTTAGCTTTCCCCTCCCCCCACATAAATGATACCTATAGTTTTTCAATCCAAGGATTAATATCCAGAGTTCTCAAAAAGGTAGTTTTAACAATTTTTGTCATTATTTTAATAGCTTTTATGGAGGAGAGACTTTTTGGAGTCTGTACACTGTCATTTCTTATAACATTCACCTCTCTGTGTTTTATACTTTCTGCATGTGTTCATGTCAGCATTATAAAATAATTTTTTTTAGCTTAATATTACCTGTACTAGTGGCCCAGTGCATGAAATTTGTGCACTGGGGTGGGGGGGTTTCCCTCAGCTCAGCCTGCATCCTCTTGCAGTTCGGGACCCCTTGGGTGATGTCCGCCTGCTGGCTTATGCCCAATTCCTCTGAGGATCGGGCCTAAGCCAGCAGTCTGACATCCCTCTCACAGTCCAAGGCTCTCACAGTCTGGGACCCCTCGCTCCTTACCGCCTAACTGCAGTGGAGGTAGGAGAGGATCCCGCCACCACCGCTGAACTTGACAGCCATGAGCCCAGCTTCTGGCTGAGCAGTGCTCCTCCTGTGGGAGCCCAGTGACAACCAGAGGACAACTCCTGCATTGCATGTCTGCCCCCTGGTGGTCAGTGCACGTCATAGTGACCAGTTGTTCCGTGAGTCATTCCTACATTTAGTCAATTTGCATATTAGGGTTTTATTATAGAGGACTAGAGGCCCAGGGCATGAATTCATGCACCAGTGGGGTCCCTTGGCATCAGGCTGAAACTGGCTCTCTGACATCCCTTGAGGGGTCCCAGATTGTGAGAGGAAGAAGGCCAGGCCACCGGTGCACTATAGGGACCACAGAGGGATGTGGGACTTTGGCCAACCGGGAGGGACCGCAGAAGGGCTCCAGGGTGTGTCTGGCCCATCTTGCTCAGTCCTGATCATCTGGACCCCAGCAGTAAGCTAACTTACTGGTCAGAGCATCTGCCCTCTGGTGGTCAGTGCACATAATAGTGACTGGTCGACAAGTTGATTGTCTGCCCCCTAGTTGTCAGTGCATGTCATAGTGAGCGGTTGAGCAACCTTAACATATCATTAGCATATTATACTTTGATTGGTTGAATGGACAACTGGACAACCAGACATTTAGCATATTAGCCTTTTATGATATAGGATAATTTAGCTTCAACAGATTGAGACATCAGTTAAGAATCCTTCCAAAAAATCCTGAGTAACAAAATATAGATTTGTGAGAAAACCATTTTCATCAATCTGACCTACAAATGATTTAGAGACATATAGAAAATTATCTAATAGAATCACAATTTTGACTACTAGAAGTTTATAAAAGTTACATTATCATGGGGTAATTATGAGCACCTAATTACAATTGTTGGGGAAATGACTGATAAAACTTGCACATTGTGTTACAAATTAAAAACCAACCAAATAAACCAAACCAAACTAAAACTGCAAATACAGTATCAGAACCTCAATAATAGTGAGTGGGTATATGTTACAAAAGGCAGTGTTATAGCTGAACAGTTGAGAATCAGAAGCCCTTTATAAAAAGTAGCCAGCCAAGAAAAAGAGAAGGAAATGCTATATAAACCCATCACCTAAGCTAGTTTTAGTCATCAGTTGAACTAATTGGACACAGAGTTTTACTAATAGGTAATTATAGAATCAATACACCCTAATTGGGCCAGCCTATGTATTTTTACATAGAAAGGGTTTTCACTAAAGTTATTTATAGATAGATTATTGTATATGTCTTTAAGAAAACTTTGTTCAGCAGCTGACATTAATACATTTATATGTTTTGCCTTAGTCCTCTTTAATTAAGGCTGCCTTTGAGCAGTTGAGTGAAAATGGGAGGTTAAATCATAGTGGTTCATCAGGGTAGCAGAGAGTAAATGACATCCCCCTTGGTCTAATGATAATACTAGGAGCAGATTATAAATATTGAGAACTTATTACATGACAAGCTATGCATTAAGTGCTTATCTAACTCAATAATCATAGTAAGCTCATTATTATTATCCTTATTTTGCTGATATGGAAATTGTAGCTTAGAGAGATTAAATGACTTGTCAAACTTATACTAAGCAGAATAGGCACTTAAATCATATCTACCTGTTCCAGACCCCCAGCTACTAATCACTAATTTTCATGGTTTCTCAAACCAATTATTAGAAAGGTTTATTCTTAAATTTGAATTCCTATAATTTCTTTTTTTTATTGCTTAAAGTATTACAAAAAGTATTACATATGTCTCCTTCCCCCCCCCCCCCCCGCCCATGAAAATCCCCTGGCCTCCCCTAACCCCTAGTGTCTTATGTCCATTGGTTATGATTATATGCATGCATACAAGTCCTTTGGTTGATCTCTTACCCCCCTACCTCCTGTCCCCCAACCCTCCCAGGCCTTCCCACTGCAGTTTGAAAATCTGTTTGAGGCAGCTCTGCCTCTGTATCTATTATTGTTCAAAAGTTTATAATGGTCTCTATTATCCATGAATGAGTGAGGTCATGTGGTATTTTTCCTTCATTGACTGGCTTATTTCACTTAGCATAATGCTCTCCAGTTCCATCCATGCTGTTGCAAATGGTAAGAGTTCCTTCTTTTTTATAGCAGCGTAGTATTCCATTGTGTAGATGTACCACAGTTTTCTAATCCATTCATCTACTGATGGGCACTTAGGCTGTTTCCAGATCTTAGCTATGGTGAATTGTGCTGCTATGAACATAGGGGTGCATATATCCTTTCTGATTGGTGTTTTTGGTTTCCTGGGATATATTCCTAGAAGTGGGATCACAGGGTCAAATGGGAGTTCCATTTGTAGTTTTTTGAGGAAACTCCATACTGTCTTCCATAGTGGCTGTACCAGTCTGCATTCCCACCAGCAGTGCACAAGTGTTCCTTTTTCTCCACATCCTCTCCAGCACTTGTCGTTTGTTGATTTGTTGATGATAGCCAGTCTGACAGGTGTGAGATGGTACCTCATTGTTGTTTTGATTTGCATCTCTCGGATAATTAGTGACTTTGAGCATGTTTTCATATGACTCTTGGCTTCCTGAATGTCCTCTTTTGAAAGGTGTCTATTTAGATCCTTTGCCCATTTTTTGATTGGATTGTTTATCTTCCTTTTGTTAAGTTGTATGGGTTCCCTATAAATTTTGGAGATTAGGCCCTTATCAGATATGACATTGGCAAATATGTTTTCCCACACAGTGGGTTTTCTTGTTAATGGTTTCTTTTGCTGTGCAGAAGCTTTTTATTTTGATGTAGTCCCATTTGTTCATTTTCTCTTTAGTTTCCAATGCCTTAGGAGATGTATCGGTGAAGAAATTGCTTCGGCATATGTCTGAGATTTTGTTGCCTTTGGATTCTTCTAGTATTTGTATGGTTTCCCGTCGTATATTTAACTACTTTATACATTTTGAGTTTATTTTTGTGTATGGTGTAAGTTGGTGGTCCAGTTTCATTTTCTTGCATGTATCTGTCCAATTTTCCCAACACCATTTATTGAAGAGACTATCTTGACTCCATTGTATGTTCTTGTATCCTTTGTCAAATATTAATTGAGCATATTGGTTCAGGCCAATTTCTGGGCTCTCTATTCTATTCCATTGATCTATATGTCTGTTCTTGTGCCAGTACCAGGCAGTTTTGAGAACAGTGGCTTTGTAATACAACTTGATATCTGGTATTGAGATCCCACCTACTTTGTTCTTTCTCAGGATCGCTGCAGGATCGCTGCAGCTATTCGGGGTCATTTTTTATTCCAGATGAATTTTTGGAGAGTACATTCTAGGTCTGTGAAATATGCCATTGGTATTTTAATGGGAAGTGCGTTGAATTTATAGATTGCTTTGGGCAGTATTGCTTTGGACATTTTAATGATATTGATTCTACAAATCCATGAACACGGTATGTTCTTCCATCTCTTTATGTCTTCCTCTATCTCATTTTTCAATGTCCTATAGTTTTCTGAGAAGAGGTCTTTTACCTCTTTAGTTAAGTTTATTCCTAGGTAGCTTAATTTTTTTGGTGCGATGGTAAGTGGGATTGCTTTTTTAGTCTCTCTTTCTGCACATTCACTATTGGTGTATAGGAATGCCACAGATTTCTGGAAGCTTTTTTGTATCCTGCTACATTGCCGAATTCTTTTATTAAGTCTAATAGTTTATTGATGGAGTCTTTAGGGTTTTTTAAGTATAATATCATGTCATCTGCAAATAAGGACAGTTTTACTTCTTCTTTTCCAATTTGGATGCCTTTTATTTCTTCTTCTTGTCTAATTGCAATGGCTAATATTTCCAGTACTATGTCGAACAGGAGTGGTGAGAGGGGGCATCCCTGTCTTGTTCCTGTCCTTAGGGGAAATGGTGTTAGTTTTTGTCCATTGAGTATGATGTTGGCTGTGGGTTTGTCATATATGGCTTTTATTATGTTGAGGTATGATCCTTCAATTCCCACCTTGCTGAGAGTTTTTATCAAAAATGGGTGTTGAATTTTGTCAAACGCTTTTTCTGCATCAATTGATATGGCTATGTGGTTTTTTTTCTTTCAATTTGTTTATGTGATGTATCACCTTTATTGATTTGCGGATATTGTACCATCCTTGAATCCCTGGGATAAATCCTACTTGGTCGTGGTGCATGATCTTTCTGATGTACTGCTGGATCCGATTTGCTAAGATTTTGTTGAGGATTTTGACATCAATGTTCATGAGGGATATTGGCCTGTAATTCTCTTTCATTGTGTTGTCTTTACCTGGTTTTGGTATTGGGGTGATGCTGGCTTCATAGAATGAGCTTGGAAGTGTTCCTTCCTCTTGGACTTTTTGTGGTAGTCTGAGGAGGATAGGTTTTAGTTCTTCCTTGAATGTTTGGTAAAACTCCCCTGTGAAGCCGTCTGGTCCTGGGCTTTTGTTTGCTGGAAGCTTTTTGATGACTGCTTCAATTTCTTCTTAAAGTCTGTTTTATCTCATATACATGTAGCCACCATTTTTTTCTTTTAAGTGCCATGTTTATGAACTATCTTTTTCCATCTTTTCACTACCAGTCTGTGTATGTTTTTAATATCTAAAGTTAGTCTCTTATAGACAGCATATAGTTGGATCTTTTGTAAAATGATTTTGAGAAGCTATATATTTTGATTGGATAGTTTAATGCATTAATTAAAATAATTACTGAAAAGCAGGGCGTACTATTACTATTGTTATTTTGTTAATTGTTTTCTGTGTCTTGTAGCTAAGTGGTCCATCTTTTTCTCTCTTGATGCCTCATTTTCTTTCTCATTACTTTTTGTGTGTGTAGTGGCATGATTTAATTACTAGGTCATTTGCTTTTGTCTATCATCTATCAGTCTTTTCTTTGTGGTTATCATGGGAATTGCATAAAACAAGAAGTTTACATTTAATGTCAACCTGCATATGATATTAAAGCTTGACACATTATTCTGAGTATATAAAATACAGGTATTTATATTCCAAGTATTTCAAAATTTTAAATTAATATATAAATTATTTTTAGAAGTCTGCTTGCTCTGAAGAAAGCATCAATGTTTAATGTTAAAGTTCTAGATTTTGGAGTTACACAGATTAAATTTAGATGTTAATTCTATGCTTTAATAGCTGTAATACTGGACATTGACTTAAACTTTCTAAGCTTAAGTTCTTTTTCTGAAAAGTTAGGGAGAATAATGTTTTTTCCAAAAGAATATTGTAAAGGTCCATATAGTAACATAAGACTTAATTCATGTGTGAGATATATATATATATATATATATATATATATATATATATATATATATATATATTTATATAATAAAAGCATAATATGCTAATTAGACTAGACGTCCTTCTGGACATCCTTTCAGATGACCTTCTGGACAAAGCTGGGGCTGCGAGGGCAGAGGCAAGCTGCTGCGGCTGCGAGGACCAAACCCCTTGCACGAATTTCATGCATTGGGCCTCTAGTATATATCTCTATATATAAAAGACTAAGCAACCCTTATGACCGTTATGACTGGTTGATCAATCACTATGACGCCCAATGATAGTGGGCGTCAGATGCTCAACACAGGAGCTGCTCCCTGGTGGTCAGTGTACTTACATAGCAGGAGTGCCGCTCAGTCAGAAGCTGGGCACATGGCTGACAAGTGCAGCTGCAGCCATGGGAGCCTCTCCAGCTGCCTACCGCTTTGGCAATGTTATATCCCTCTGAGGATGTCAGACTGCCGGTTTCGCCCAATCCCATAACTGGCAGTCTGACATCCCCCGAGGGATCCTGGATTGCAAGAGGGTGCAGGCCAGGCTGAGGGACCCCACCTGTGCACAAATCCATACACTGGGCCTCTAGTATATATATGTATTGTATGTATGTCTATGCATATATCAGTATACATACACAGTGTGTCCCCAAAAATATATGCTCTCTTTAGCAGCTGATAGCTTAATTTTGAAAATGAAATGTATTTTAATAAACACATCCTTTATAATTATTCAACGTGTGCATATACATATTTTTTGGGTTACCATATATACAAATATATATATGTATATATACATATACATATACCTACTAGGCATATATAAGTGTGTTTACTTATAGACTATCTTTCCTCTACTAATAGAAAACTTTCAAATATTTTACAGGCTTAAGCTTTAGAATATGGACCCAATATATCGTTTCACTAAGATCTTCTATTAGCTCATAGAATTTTTCACAGTTACAAGTTAAAAGAGGTAAAATTTAAGGAAATGATTTTCATTTCAAAATTACTATAATCTGTTGCTGATTTTTTACTCAATATCAAAGTAAAATATCTGTTTTCTATTAAAGACAATATGTATTATTTGAGCTCAATTAGATCAAGGTCTAACCTTTCAACTTACAGTGTAATTTTGTCTTTTGAAGAATGCGTTTGTAAATCAAATTAGAGACTTCTAAGAAATCTAAAAGTTATTTCTCGTCTTAAATCTGAAATCCATGCTTGACATCTGTGAGAGAAGAGAAAATAATTATTTGTATACTCTTAATTTTCCTCATTATATTTGGCTTTATTTGGTAATAAATGTTGGAAAACACAGCCATTGTTGAAAAAATTATGTATATATACACACAGATATGGGTAACATATCTTACACATGTATATGTACAAGTATGCATGCTGACATATATTATTTGTACCATATAGTTCAAATAATCATGTTATTCAATTAAATAATCAAATAATTACTTGCCTGTTTGTGATGAATTATATGTGTTCAGTTAAGGAAAATAGATATGAAAATTTGGACAGAATCCAACATGCACTATCATTTTTCCTAAATTAATGTATGTATATATGTATCTGTGTGCATATAAATTAATATGGACATCATAATAATATCTGTAGAAAAATTCTGAGTAAAGTAAAAGATGACTTATTTTAGTCATTCTGAGAAGCTGTTTATACTAAGAAAATTAGGCATCTTGCTCATCTTCTGAGTCACTTAAATGCAGATAGTTTTATTATTTCTGTATCATTTATTTTTATATTATATTTTTATATTGTATTAATATAATACAATATAAAATTTTTTAAAGAAAAATTCTTGTATAAAAATGTTTCTGGGCTAATAACACAGAATATATATTAAGAATAGTGAGTTACAAAATATATTATTTCATTTTAAGCACTTTTAACAGCAGGCAACACTTAACAGTAAAATTTTTTCTAATTCTACATTATTATTATTATTATTATTATTATTATCTGTTGTCCAAGGAAGTTATATGTTATTTCCATTGACCATAATGTTACTAAAGCTATGAATAAGTATTTATCAGGTCTCTTCCACATTATTATTTTCTCTGCTTTATTGGCTAGAAATAAAAACAATATAGGTGAATTATATTTAAAAAACTCTATTGGTTTTTATTATTGTCTTGACACATGAATTTAACCATTTTATAAACAATCAGATTAACAATGATAATAAACTTGTTCAGATATGTAGTGGAATAGAAAATATTAATTGAATATTTACCAAATTATATTGGTTAAAAATAGCATCACACTGATTATTATGCTATGTAATTATATATCTATATCTATATCTATCTATATTATCATCTATACATATATATGTAGATACATCCATAAATTTGTTTATAATCATATTTAGATCTATGCATATTTCTCATACAGAACAAAGCAAGAGATACAATCAGTAAGCCAGAGAGTACTCTAAATGAAATGTAAGTACCCATAAGAAAGAAAAGACATGTAGAAATTACCATATATGGTAAAAATTAAAGACTGATAGAGGATTATAGGAGAATGAGTAATTTATTTATTTATCCCAATATTTTTACTCATAAAAACCTGTTTTTAAGAATGCCAATGATGTATCAGATGACCTCCATATTACTTCTCATTCCCAAAAGTTCTTTGTAAGCTAATATATATATATTATATATTATATATATATAATTTATATATATAATATATAATATATAAATATGTAATTTATATATATTATGTATAATGTATATAATATATATATAATATAAATATATAAATATATAATTTATATATATACATATATAAAATTTAAGGCTTAGTTTTTTGAGTAACAATATTAAACATGGATGATCATTCATCTATATATATATAAACCCTAAATATGCAAATAGACTGAACAGGATAACAACCGAAAAACTGAACAACCGGTCGCTATGACGTGCACTGACCACCAGGGGGTACGCGCAAAGCATTGTGGTCTTTGGCAGCCAGCAGCAGAGCACGGAACATGTCAGGCATTGGCCGCGGCCAGATGGTGGAGCAGGTGAGCGGGAGCACCAGACCAAGGCGGGGCGCTAGTAGCTGTCATCGGGGTGAGCCTCTGGTGGCTACTGAAAATTCTTTGCTCCTGCGTACTGTGATCCTGCCAGGTGCTCACACCTGCTGCTGGCACTGGCCCCACTCGCACCCACTGCCGGTGCCTGAGCTGTTGCTTGCACCTGCTGCCGGCGCCTGGTGCTGGCCCCGATCACTAGGCACCATCAGAGGGTTCAATTGGCAGCTGCTGGCCCTAATCACCCCTCAGGGCTTCTCCACCTCCCCCTGCTCCTGAGGGGTGATTAGGGCAGCTGCTACCACTCACATCCACTACTGGCACTGGCTCCAATCGCTCCATGCTGTCAGCAGATGTGCGCGGGGCCAGTGCCCTCAGCAGGTGGGAGCAGCAGTGGTGGGAGCGGAGCTGCTGGCTGATAGGGGACAGGGGGCCGTGGCAGGAGGGGCTGGGCAGGGGCACAGAGGGTGGACCAAGACCCGCCCCTGTGCCCACCACAACCTCATAGCCCACAGTTTCTTTCAAGGTGCACAAATTTGTGCACTGGGCCTTTAGTGTTAATATAATAGCTTATTTTTTTAAATAAAAGTATTCCTTTAAGGATACAAGTGTAATCTCTAACACAGAGGATAGCGTATTTGTGGCAGAAAGAATTATCCAGGCTAGATAGACTTTTTATTTGAAAATGTATGCCCAGACACTATATATACTATTCTAACATTGTATCTAGATGAAACCATGTGACTAAGTCTTTGTGATTGGCTTGTGAGTTAAAGCTGCATACACTACTTCTAAGCCTGGTTCATAAAAGAATTTGACACAATCCTTCATGCTCTCTTTCCCCTTTCTAGCTTGTTGTATTCATCTAACATAACTTTAAAAATCATGTGTCTTAGTCAGAATTCATCAGCCTGGGTTAGGTGACTGGAGTAGAGTACCCCTTTTCCTCAATTGCTTGCTTCGAGTGGGACTTCAGGTGAGGAAAACTAAATATGTATTATGTTAAACTAATGATTTTCAGGATTACCAAAATGCAGAAGCTACTGGCACTGAACTCATGCAAACTTAATGCATATTTGATATTTTAACAGCTTTAAGAAGAAGTATAGCAGAGTTAGACACGATGGCCGGATTAGCTGGTTCAATGCCTATTTCTGCCAATTACTAGTTGCACAGATCTAAATAAATTATTTAATTTCCCCAAGTTTTAGCTTCTTATTTGTAAAATGGCAATAACAATAGCAATACCATGTACTTCCAAGTAAAATCTTCAAAAAGAATTTGGTACTAGCAAAGTAGAGTATAGTTAGCTAGTCTTAATTTGAACTTTTCGTAGGATGTATCTACCTGGATATATTTTTGTCCAGCATGTTTATCATTTGCTCCATTTCTTTAGTTGGTGATCTTTATCAAAGATCCAGTTCAGTTCTATTTTATCTTTCTTTGTGTCTCTTCTTCCCACTCCTGTAGTTAAAGATAGGAGGATGAGCCACCGGTTGTAAAAACATAGATTTACTCAAACCTTCCTAATGAATAGGTACGAGTTTCAGCATAATTGTGTATATATCTGTTTCCTCCTTCTCCCAGCATCGAGTGATAAAGAAAAAAGATTTAATTCATCTTTATATTTCTCTCCAATGGAATATTACTTGGTATAAAACAGGTTCTCACTAAAGGATCCATCAATCAATAAATCAAATGATATATTATTTAACATGTTTTAAATTTTAGTACAGTAAGAGAGTTAATACTTCAAGGAGAATGATTCTTTTGCTTAAAAAACAAACAAACAAGAAAACTAAATATCTGAAATTGTTAAGCCTGGCACAATTTTTTGAATTGCATCATATACAAATGTCCTATTTCTTAATTATTTTCTTCTAAGTTTTGAGTTTCCAGTTAGATTTTAAATTTTTAAATATAAGAAACATGTTATGTAGTATGCATTGCTTCTAGGTCCAGGATAACACACACATTGACTTCTCAATTAAGAAAAAAAGCAAATAAAACTTACTATGAAAACAAAAAAAAAGAAAAGTGTTCACATACTGATGAAGCTGGTAATGTTGAGTTTGTGGCATATAGACAGATTTATGCATGGTTATATAGAGTTAAATATGATTATATTGGGATCTCAAGTCTGAAGCTGTTTCAACTCAGATAGGAATGGGTCTTTTATTTTTAGTTGGTGTTTCCAAATAACTTGTTTTTCTCATCACCAGGTTTATAATAATTCACTTCATTCCCCAAAGATGCAGACATCGCTGCCCAGAGAGAACCTCTGCACATGACCATTTACCAGTTCATTCTTCCCAAAGACAGTAATAGCTACCTTTACAGAACATGCCTTTGTGTATTTATGTGATTCTTCCTCCCCTGTTGCTATGACCCCAACAATAAAAGTATAATTATACGTAGAAAAATAAATTATTTTCAAAGTGAAGAATTAAGATAAGAATTTGACAAAATATGTCTGAGGCGGGACTCAAACTGAGGCTTGCCTCATCAATGTCTATGATCTTTCCTCTGTGCAGTGTATTTTTTCTTTAAAAGATAAAATATTTGCATCAAATTGTAAAACAGAGTAAAAATTTTTCTGCATTACTTTCTGAAAGCAATCAGAAACATATTTTGTATGAATAAAGCATGATTTCCTCTTGTCCACGATCTAAAATTGCTTTTAAAAATATGAATTTAAAGAATATTGAAATTATTAAAAAAACAAAAGTTCATTTAAGTAAATCTCTTATCATTGTGCCTGAGCTGTAATTAGCACTCAATTAATGCAAACCATGTGGTATTTGTAAGTTATTATTATTTTCATCATTCTTATTATAGTGACTATGATTTCTTATATTTATATTTAATATTTAATGATTTAAAAAACAAACAAAAATGTCAAACATAAAGAATGGCTTATTTATTTTCCTTATGATACACTTACCAATTATACATTAAAAAGCTTTCCTAGTTTTTCCTCACAGAATATAGATCATACTATATTTGACCCACTTGCATTTTAAATAATTTTCCAATCCATTTAATAATGAATACGGTAAAAATTAAGTATTAACATGTAGTTTTAAACATTTATTTTCATGATAAATAAGATTGTCTTAAATTTGAGTTTAAAATTATTTGCTGTAATTCAGATTTCCAAATTATTTTTTAAAAGAAAAAGCAATGAAGTCAGTATGAATCACTCATAAAAAGTTTTTATTCTGGAGTCACGAACACAAAAGATTTTTTAATTTCAATTCTGACAAGAGAAGTAGTAAGTGCTTTTATTTGCAATTTCATATGGTTTCACTGAAAAATAAAAATGGGTACTACTCCATCATCTTGGCAGATACTTCAATGCCAGCCATTTAACTATCTTCCCAAAATGGAATGCTACCTGACCTTTATTCTTTCCTCCAAAAAGAAATTGTAAAATCCCAATGAAAATCTAATTTCCTGCTTTTATAATAGGTGAGGAGAGAGAATAAAAGACAAAGAGTAGGATCTGAAAATATAGTAGGACAAAGTATTACATATGAGATGGAGGGTGTTTTAAAATATATCTGATGAAAGAAGACTGTTTGATTGATATCATTGACTCTTGTGGTCCAAACTCAAAGTTTCACATTTTATAAAAAGTAATAGTGCTTAAAGAGAAAACTAGAATTAAACACTGAAAATCCGCTTTTATCAAAAGGGCCCTATAATAAGGACAACTGGTCAATTATCCCAGGTCATTTCAATGTCATTTCTTACTCATAAAATTATTTGATATTGAGAAAATTTTTTCACTATTGAGGTCAAATGTCAAATTATAGTGGATTATTTTAGATACTTAATTTACAGAAGCAAGGAGAGAGTGCTGCTGCTTCAAAACGTCACCAAGAGTCCTATATACTCACCGATGATATTTAAAACTGTGACTGGCAAACCCTGGCCTATTATAGGTAGTTTGAGTTATTATTAAAATGATGTCATTAATTTTTCCCCCTCACTGTTACTCACTTTACAACTATACCCCCTTTTACTACTTAAACAGTGGCATTTTGGGGAAACTCTTTTGTGCTTGAGAAAAATATGCTGCCATTTAAGTCATTAGATTTTTATTAGGTAAAAGTTATTTAACTGCCAATAAGTTAATTTTCCCTAAAATTACATTAATTTTATAACTAATATTAGTGTGTTTATTTCCAAATAACCAAATAAAACCTGACAGTTTTTATTTTATTATTATTACTATTTTTTAATATATTTTATTGATTTTTTACAGAGAAGAAGGGAGAGGGATAGAAAGTTAGAAACATCAGTGAAAGAGAAACATCGATCAGCTGCCTCCTGCACACTCCCCACTGGGTGTGTGCCCGCAACCCAGGTACATGCCCTTGACCAGAATCGAACCTGGGAACCTTGAGTCCGCAGGCCGACGCCTTATCCACTGAGCCAAACCGGTCAGGGCAAACCTGACAGTTTTTAAATTGGGCAAAAAATTTCCTTGTATTCTGGGTTTACTTTTGAAATACATACTATAGCTACAATAGCTATAAGTAGATTTGATAATTCTTAATATATCTGTTAATTTGTATATATGGCCTGGGAATTTTAAGCATGTTTAACTTTACTTTTCTATGTTCTTACAAGATGTGTACAGCTCTTTTAGAAAACCAAAGATTTGGAAAATAATAACATCGAGGCTTTGATTCATGCACCAAATTTCTTCCAAATATCTTGAAGTGAAATTCCCTAATTTAACTCAGCTTACCATATAATATTCATGATTAAAAAGAAATAGGAAACCCTGGCCAAATAGCTCAGTTGGTTAGAATGTTGTACCAATATACCAGGGTTGCAGCTTCAATCTCTGGTCTGGGCACATACAAGAGTCAACCAATGAAAGCATAGATTAATTAATGTTTTTCTCTCTCTCCTTTCCTCTCACTCCTTAAAAAATCAATCAATAAATTTTAAAAATAGGCAGACAATAGCAACTGCTCACATACGGGAAAATATAAATTATACTTCCTATAACGATAAGAGTTGCTTTCATTAATGTTTCTACTGGTAGTAATAGGAAACTAAAAAACACACACACACACAAAACAAACAAACAAACAAAAAACTTTGGCAACTATTTTTGAAGTCACTTAAATCAGGTCAAAAGCAGGTAGAAACTTTAGTAAATATAACCTGTCTAGAAAGAAACACATTGGGTAATTCCACATTTATATGGCTTTTATAAAAGAAACCTGCTCAGTCTACAAATGGAACAGAGAAGAGAGTTCAAGCAGGGAACCAGGATTTTATTGGTCTGAGAAGTCAAAGGATAGATTTTTGGGGCCCCAGTGTCACTAGAAATGTGAACTGCCCAAAAGAGGAAGCCACAAAAAAGGCTTGACCAACCTCTGTACAACTCCTCTCAATCCTATAGTTGTCCCTCATCTGCAAATGCAAGTGCCCAGAGAGGAAACAATAGCCAGCAGATTGTAAGAACCGAGCAGATATTTAAGTGACTGTCCATCATAAGAAGGGACACTTGGAAGTTAAAGTCTCACCAAGTTAAAAGGGCTTGGTATACAGAGGAGGCTTTTGATAGAAACATTGAAAAAGTCACAACTTAGAAATGAAGATAGGATTTCATTCACAGAGATGTACAGTCAATCCTGTACTTTTCTCCTGGATTCTGTATTTGCAAATTTGCAAACTTGCTAAATGTATTTGTTACCCCCAAATTAATAGTCATGGGTTTCTGTGTCATTCAGGGAGGGACACGTGCAAAGGAATGAAAAAATTGAGTTGCCCCATGGCCATGAGCCCAGCTCGAGTCCAACAAGGTGTCAGTCAGCCCTCAGCTCTCATACAGAGATGATCAGAGGATGGAGATGCAATGTAGGGGAGGTTTAATGTAATGCAAGAAGCTCTGGTTTTGGGGCCAGTTGGATGTGGTTTGAATCCTAAGTTGGCACCTTTTCATGGGGTGGCCTCAGGCAGGTCACTTAACACATCTATAAATAGTTTTCTCTCTCTTTTAAATAGGGGAAAATAATATACCAGAATGAGTTGATTTCAGGATTTGAGATTATAATCCATGTGTAATTTTACATATAAATATAAATATGTATCCCCGGCAATGGTTTAGTATTTGCCAATTCAGTGTTAGCAGTGACTTTTTAGTACATAGCTACCATGAATAATTAGAATTCACTGTATTTTTAAAGACTCAGTTTATTACTGTCACTCTATTTTTTTAAAATATATTTTATTGATTTTTTACAGAGAGGAAGGGAGAGGGATAGAGAGTTAGAAATATCGATGAGAGAGAAACATCGATCAGCTGCCTCCTGCACACCTCCTACTGGGGATGTGCCCGCAACCATAGTACATGCCCTTGACCGGAATCGAACCTGGGACCTTTCGGTCCGCAGGCCGATGCTCTATCTACTGAGCCAAACCAGTTAGGGCTATTTTTTGAAATCTAGATTTTTTAATGATCAATATGTATAAATGTTCATAAGCCTGTCAACTTTACATTCCAAATAATTGAAAATAAAATATTCACAAGGGCGTTGGTAGGATCTGGGTAAAATAAGGTGAAGAGATTAGCCAAAGATCATATAAAAATAGCCTATGGATACAGACAACAATATGGTGAAGTCAGGGGCCAGGGAAGGTGGGGGCTGAGTAGAGTTAGGCAAAGACGGGAATGTGAGGGACATCTGTAATAGTGACAACAATAAAAAAAAATAAAGAAAAAAATCAATAAATAATTTAAAAATCTTGTTATTTCAATTATTTTGCATAAAATAAAACACTGCATTGCACAGTGAATATTTAGTGAATCTAATTTGTAGGTTGTAACATGTAAAGAAGTGTGAGAATTACCAAGAAGGCACTAAAGGATGTAAAAATGTAATAATAAGAGAAAAATAGGCTTCACTTGGGATGATACATCAAGTGTACAAGCCGACCTTCAAATTTTTGTGTAATTGTTCCCAAAGCTGCCGAGTATTGAGTGTGCACTTTTCCACTTCCTGTAAGACAGGGTTATTTCAGCTAAAAGACTAATGTCTATAATCACACCACAAAAAAAAAAATAAAATTACTCAGTCTATTTAGCTCTCCCTAGAGGACTTTTAATATTACTTTAACAGGTAGCAGGTTTCATTGTCTACCAAAAATATAGACAGCCATAGTTTATCCCAACCAACTTCATAAAAATGTTGCCATGGAAACAAAAATTTATTTTTCTGGAATTTTTCAGTCAGCCCCAAACTACCACTAGAGAATTAGTGGAGGCTGAAGCCAGTAGATAACTTATGAAGACATTCCAGATTTCAGTTGCATCTCTTTTCTTACATTCTCTCCAGGATAAGCAAAGACTTGATAAAGGTCCTAGTGCTCTCTGCTTCCTCTTGCATCTGAGACTTTGATTAGAGGCATAGTCTTGTCATCTGTTTAGTTATTATTCAATTCTAAATTGTGTCATACAGAAAGTCTTTGAGCAAGTGATAAATTGAAAATGGCTTTTTCAGTGACTCTAACTGGTGCTATTTTACTGTGTAAAATCTGTAATGCTGTAAATCCATATCCTTCTATTATCAGTTCAGATACTGCTATAATTTTCAACTAATTATCCATATGTTCATTTCCATTTAGCTTTTCTTTAACTTAAGCCTATATTCACTCATTACCTGACTCAAAATTCCTATTATTCAAATATATTCCAAATCCGAATAATATGGCTTTCTTTATGTTAATGTACGTTCAGGTAGATAGACTTGTGACGTGTTAGTGTGTGATTCCTGTGTCGAGCATTGTAGGGAGAGTCTTTGAGCTTTTTCTAATTGTCAAATCTATGTTTGCTGCTGATATTACGGTCATGAGAAAAACAAAATAGTTTGTTATCTGAGCTGACAATTTAATGAAAACCTTCATTAATCAAGGAGTTATATCCATATATAGTAAGAACATATTTTATGAGAAGTTGACTTATCACAAGATGGAATTATTCCCTTAAAGAGTGAAGATTGATGGGCGATATGAAGAAAGATTAGGAATTAACTAGGTGAGAGGGTATTTTTAAAAATTTCTCAAAGAAGGAACAGCATGTACAAAGGTTCTGGGTTGAAGAGATAATTTGAGAATGTTAATTTAGGCTGAAGAATCAGGCATGAATCAGATTATTCCAAAAACTAATACCTTGAGAATTTCCTGTATATGTTTGTTTACCAGTTTCTTGACATCTGATTTATGGAAACTGCTTTTAAATAGTTTTATATCTGAGAAAATAGGCAGAAACTCTTTCAAAAGTAGTTTTTCGTAATGTAAGTATACATTTTAATTAATTTTTAAAATCTACCATGACAAACATTTATGTTTACTCTTTATCCTTTCCTCTGGTAAAGGTTAATGATGGTTGAGAGGACTAGGGCACTGCTAGCACTGTCCAGGCCCTTTTTGTGAAGGAATATATCAGAACACTGCAACCAAAGTTTCTGATGCCTCGCTGCAAGGAGTTTGCTCAGCCTGATCTATGGACGGAAGCACATTATTGGATCTGAGTAACTAATAGGTTCAGAATTCCTTTAAAAAATATCTGTATTATTGAAAGTATTAGAGATTTTCTGCTCTTATTCCCTCATTGATCCCCTCCACCCTACTCCTTCCCCCACACCCCCAATCCTTCACTATTGTCTATGTACATGGGTTATGCATATATGCATATAAGTTCTTTCTTTTGGTGAAAGCAAAAGAATACTCTCAAAGTATACAAATCTTGCTGGATGTCTTAGTGATTAAAACGATGAAACTTTAACTTAAAATATTTTATATGCAAAAGAGTTAAGGGATTGATAAAATGTGCATTTTATTTTAAATTTTTATGTCAGTTACTATGTATCCCTAAAACATTTCTTCACAACAGAACTTGACCTCCAGCCATGAAAATGTTGCCAATGAAATGATAATGTTGATGTAAGGAAATATTAGGGTTGGGTCGGGGCTGAATCATGGCACTGGAGGAGGTAGCATTGGGCTAAATGAAATAATTTAAGACAAAATTATCAAAAACTGGTTAACTGTAGATGATGGGGGAAAAATCTAAGAAAAAAAACAAAGCAAGAAAAAGTTCAAGCCCTTGCCGGTGTGGCTCAGGTGACTGAAGCAGTGTCCTGTTCCCCCAAAGGTTGCTGATTTGATTCCCTGTCAGGCAGATACCTAGGTTGCCGGTTCAATCTCTGGTTGGGGCTCAAGCGAAGGCAACCAATCAATGTTTTCTCTCTTTCTCTCTCTCTCTCTCTCTCTCTCTCTCTCTCTCTCTCTCTCTCTCTCTCTCCCTCTCTCTCTCTCTTTTTCTAGCCCTCTCTCTAAAATCAGTAAAAAACAACACACAGAAAACATATACTCAGGTGAGGATTACAACAAAAAAGAAAAAGTTCAAAAGGATAAAAGCATATACATGCTTCCTGGTAGAACTATAGTAGTTAAAAACTGCAATTTGAAGACCTACATACATACATATAGACAAACATATACATATACAGATATATGTACAATTAATTGGGTAACTGAGTCAAATGCTTTGATAATTATGAAAGAAAAAAACAGATGTTTCAATCAAGACAAAAGTTTGAATTAATCATTTAAATTTTTATTTATTCATCATTACATTGCTTGTAATATTTTGGGTTGTATCTTAAAATGCAAACCTAAAACAAAATTAAATTTTATGGCTCTAAAAGTTAAAATCATGATATTTGTATGAACATCAAAGGTTAGAAAGTTTCTACATGAAAAACAAAGAAGCTAAGTCATATTTGTGAGACATGCATAGCCTACACATGCATTATCAGTTTCCCTCATTAGAGTGGCTCATCCTATCTAATAAAGGAGAAACATGGTAATTGGCATACGACTGCTACCCTTCCCATTGGCTAATCAGGGTGATATGCAAATTAACTGCCAGCCAAGATGGCGGCCGACAGCCAGGCAGCTTGAAACTAACATGAGGCTTGCTTGCTTCAGTGACAGAGGACTCCAACGTTCCCCGCCTGCCGCTGCAGGCCTCTGAGCTGCAACTCTAAGCAACTATGTAACAAATATAGAAGCTAAACAAAACCCCAGAAACCTGCTTTAGTCTGCTGGGCTTCAGCCGGGAGGATCGCAACATTGTAAGCAAAGGCGAGAAACCTACTTACAGCAGCGGAGGCCTAAGAGCTGGAGCCAAGCCTCAAAGCTAAAGCTGGCCCAGAATAAAAAAAGAAAAAAAGGAGCGGTTGGGAGCTACAGTCACCCCCAGCCTGAAAACAGCCCTGAGCCCCTCACCCAGACTGGCCAGGCACCCCAGTGGGGACCCCCACCCTGAAGGGTGTGTGACCAGCTGCAAACAGCCATCATCCCCTCACCCAGGCTGGCCAGGCACCCCAGTGGGGACCCCCACCCTGATCCAGGACACCCTTCAGGGCAAACCAGCCGGCACCCACCCGTACACCAGGCCTCTACACTATATAGTAAAAGGGTAATATGCCTCCCAACACCGGGATCAGCGGAGCCGTAAGGCCTCCCAGCACCGGGATTAGCGTGACAGGGGGCAGCGCCCAAACCCCCTGATCACCCTGCAGCTCTGTGTGTGACAGGGTGCGGCGCCCCAACCCCCTGATCAGCCCTGCTGTGTGGGTGATTGAGGGAGGCACCCCAACCCCCTGATGGGCCCTGCTCTGTGCATGACAGGGGGCAGCGCCCCAACCCCCTGATTGGCACTGCTCTGTGTATGACAGGGTATGGAGCTCCAACCCCCCTGATGGGCCCTGCTCTGTGAGTGACAGGGGGCAGCGCCCCAACCCCCTGATTGGCCCTGCTCTGTGTGTGACAGGGGGTGGCACCGCAACCACCCCATTGACCCTGCCTTGAGTGTGACAGGGGACGGTGCCCCAACCCCCCAATCGGCCCTACCCTGAGCGTGACTGAGGGTGGCATCACAACCTCCCGATCTGCCCTGCTCTGTGCATGACAGGGGGCGGTGCCCCAACTCCCCAATCAGCCCTGCTCTGAGCCCGACCAGGGGCTGCACCTAGGGATTGGGCCTGCCCTCTGCCACCCGGGAGCAGGCCTAAGCCAGCAGGTCGCTATCTCCCGAGGGGTCCCAGACTGCAAGAGGGTGCAGGCCGGGCTGAGTGACCGCCCTCCCCCCCGAGTGCACAAAATTTTGTGCACCGGGCCTCTAGTTTGTTATAACTGACTAACCTACATGGACACATTGTTATCACTAAAGTTGATAGTTTACATGAATTTTTACTCTTAATGTTACACATTCAATTGGTTACTACAAATGTATAATAACATGTATCCCCCATTATAGTATCATACAGCATATTTTCACTGCCCTAAAAATCCTCCATGCTATGCCTACTCAAAACCCTCACCCCCCAGAACCCCTGGCAGCAATTGATCTTTTTACTGTCATCATAGTTTTGCCTTTTTTAGTATGTCATATGGTTAGAAACATACAGTATGTACCTTTTCAGATTGTCTTCTTTTACTTAGTAAGATTCATAGCTCATATTTTAGCACTGAATAATATTCTATAGCCTGGATGTACCATATTTTATTTATCCACTCACCCACTGAAGGACATATTGTTTGTTTCCAAGTTTTGGTAATTAGGAATAATGCTGCTACTAGCTTCTCTGTGCAGGTTTCTGTGTGGACATATGTTTTCAACTTTTATGAGTAAATACTAAAGAACATGATTATGGAATTACATGGTAAGAGTATCTTTAGTGGTGTAAAAAAAAAAAAAAAAGCTAAACTGTCTTCCAAAGTACCTATATCATTTGCATTACCACCATCAATACATGAGAGGTCCCATTGCTCATCATTTGAAATTTTTAAGAACTTCCAAACATTATTAACTCCCTTGATCCTTCTCATTTAAAACAAACAAAAAAACTACTTCAACAAGATGTAATTTTTCAACAATGAAATACATATTTTAAGTATAAAGTTTGAAAAGTTTTGCCAAATATATACACCTATGTAGTAACCATAATGATCAAGGTAGAGAACATCTTCATCTACTCAAAATAGTACCTTCATGATCTTTTACAGTGAACCTTCACCGTACTCCAAACCCAGGAAAAACCTGGCCCACTTTCTATTACTATAAATTAGAGTTCATATTTTATTAAATTACTATAAATTAGAGTTCTTGATTTTAATTTTATTAAATTGAATAATTCAATATGTGCACTTAAATCAGACTTCACGTACTCAGCATGCTCCTCAGTTGCAGACATTTTGTGTGTGTATCGATAATTCATACATTTTTATTACTGAGTAGTATTCTATTGTATGAATACACTATAATTTGTCTATCCATCTAATTGCTGGTAGACATTTGGGTTGTTTCCAGTTCAGGGCTATTAGGGATAAACCTGCTATAAATATTTCTGTACAAAAATTCTTATGGACATACATTTTTAAAGTGTAAATGGGTAAACCGTTCTTCCATGTCAGTCTACTTTAGTAAAACTCTAATTTTGGTTACGTTTAAATAAAACTGAATCACATCATTCAAACTATAATTCATAAGTTTGCTTCAAGTTTCACTTAAAATCCGACTATTCATTCACTCTTTAAAGTCCTGCATGTTTTGCCTCCAACTACATGTCCAGCACTCTTTTCTCCTGCCTATGATACTTTAATGTAGAATATCTCACATTTTAAAAAGTGAATTAAAAAGTAATTAAAAATAAAATTTAAGCATCCAAAATAAAATCAGATAAGATATTTTGCTTTCAAAATAGCTTTAGTGGGAATAGTTCTAAAGGAAAGCTTAAGGAGGAAATTATGATACTGTAGAGCCTTTAATAGAAATTTTGAAAATACCTGTGGACTGCAGTGAGGACAATACTTTAAAGTCAAAGAAATGAAGGAGCTAAGAAACTAGAGATTTGAAACTAATCAAAATGAGCAAAGACACCTAGGAAAATTAAGAGCATGGATTATGACTAAAGGCTGTGAGCCAGTTGGATTCTGAAAGAATGTGGATGGTCGCCAAGGGTCAGTTAATATCAATACGTAAGTGAAATATTATAGGGTTAAGGGTAGAAAAGCCACAGTTATTTAGTCTTTAATGAAACAATACAACAGATTTTTTTGAGAGAAGATAGAAGCAGGTATAGAAGGTATGTGAGAAGGGCCAGAGAGAAGGTGGCATCATCAAGAAAGAGCCAGATTTTAGTCAAGACCAAAAGACAACAGAAACTTGTTGAGAACAGCTTGGTGATGAATTATGGGAAAATGGTCTCAGAGGGCAAAGCTGATAAATTTGGGTTCATCAGTAAA
This sequence comes from Myotis nattereri, assembly GCF_964212035.1. Classification (NCBI taxonomy): domain Eukaryota; kingdom Metazoa; phylum Chordata; class Mammalia; order Chiroptera; family Vespertilionidae; genus Myotis; species Myotis nattereri. The sequence continues at coordinate 69,200,228 of NC_138076.1, read as the reverse complement.
AGAGAATCAAAGGAAAGGAAACACATATTTACATGCAGGTGACAGGGAGGGAGGGAGGGAATAGTATGAGTGTGTGGTGGAGGGGTGGGGGCTCTCACGTCAGCATTGACTGATGAAACCCGATTTGAGAGGCACAAAAGATTCAGTCTCAACAGCCTTTCTGGGCCATGGGTATTAGGTATTTCAGTCAGAAAATTGTCTGAATTGGAGGGGCAATGTGACATCTTGAAACATCTAAGTAAACTGATAATAGGTCCAGAAAACGCAGATGCTGCTTGCTGCGTGGGCTGCATGATCGTTGAGAATCTTCTCACTCGTGGGATGTATTTAAGTGGTGATGTATATTTGCTAGTAGTGACTTTATATTTGAATATATGAATTATAAATGGGTAGGTGCCTCTGTGTGTGATCTCAGTGTAAGGATGTCTGTAGATTATAGTCATGACTTTGCCTGGAGCCGCTCAGCTCATTAAAGCAATGCATTTAGGAAGCCAGGCCTACAGGTTTATTTCCTGTGGGGGCTTTTTACATCTGCAGAGTGTATCACACATAATAGGGCCTTAATAAATGTTTGTTTATTAAATGAATAAGTGAGTAAAAAATTCAGGTGTGAAGGGGAATCTGTCTTTAGAGGTATCACCACTGTCGAGGCCTTTATACACAACCAGCAAGGTCTGAAATCCATGCTTAAGTCAGTAAAGGAAATTTTGTAAGACAGTGGGACAGATAAGCAAAAATTATGACTAAGTCTCAGACAAGCAAGCAAAAAACACATTCTTCTAAGAGTGTGTGTAATAATATTTAGTGTAGTGAAAAGAGGAAATGCTTATGTTTTAAATTCTCAATCCTCTTGTCAAAGTGTCACTGTTTTTATATAAATAAAATGGAAATGTTAAGGTAAATATAAATACAAACACAAACACAAACATAATAAATATAAATACTATATAATAAAGAGGTAATGTGCTAATTGGTCCTAAAGGTGTCCGAGTCAAGACTAGGCAGAAGCTGGTGGGCAGGGATGGGGGCGCTAACGTCAAGCTGCCTCTGATACAGAGGCTGCTCCTGACTGGTGGGCAGGGTTGGGGTGGCCGGCCAAGCCCAAGTCTAGCTTGGGCAGGGCCGGCGGGAGCCCGAGGCCACCCCAGCCCCCGCAGGTCCCAGGCCAGACAGTGGCTCAGCGGCATCTCCATGCACAGCACCTGGAGGGGCTGTGAGGGGCGTGGGCCTTGCCACGGGCAGCTGCACCACTGCTGCTGCTCAACGGGAGCCCGGTGGCCTGGAGCCAGAGTGGGTGTGCACAGACTGCCAAGCCTGCTAGTGCCACACACCCCACCCCATCCCATCCTGGTCCCTTCGCCTGCCTCTGCGGCCTGGCCTCGGACCCTGCCCCGTGCTTCAGGCAGGGAGAGGAGGCTCCTGGCTGCCATCACCCTAGGCCACACCACTTGCGCTGCCACCTGCGTGGCTGGCAGGGACCAGAGTGTCGTGGGTGAGCTGCTCCCACCCCTGGTGGTGGAATGGGGAGGAGGGCGCTGGGTTCAGGGAGGGGACCTCAGCTGGGATCCTCCAAGCACCAGGAAGGGGCCCGGCCTGGGCCCCATGGGGAGCTTAGGAAGTCTGGCTGAGCAGGCGCCAGTTCCTACCAACTGTTACTCTGCCATCATCCTCCAGCTCTCCAAGCAAGCCCCCCTGCCCCACCTGCCTGGGGGAATGGGCTCCGGGCAACCTCCCCGAGCACAGACTGTGGGCCCCGAGACTCAAGGAAGGGTGCCCGGTGAGGCCCGGGCAGGGGCCGGTGCAGAACTACCAGGGCAGAGCTGCTTTGGTGTCTCGGTGAAGTTTGCAACCGACCCAAGGAGGAAACCGAGAGAGGAGAGGACAGAAGCTCTGGATTCCCGGTTCTTTAGTCACTTGAAAACAGCCCTGCTTGGAATGTGAGGCGGCTGTATGTTCAGCTGAGAAGTGAGGGGGCTAAACCCCACTGCCGCTGGGTTCCAGGCGGTTAGAGGCCCGAGCGTCCACCACGAGAAGGAAAAGATGGAGGAGGATCCCGGAGGAAGGGAGGACAATCAAAGGAGAAGTGTCTAGACTTTCCCCAGCCCTCTCCCTCTTTCTGCTGCCCACAAAAGCCCCAGGCCTGGCAACAGTTCTGTCTCCGCCATTTAATCCCCTGTTCTCCAACCACAGAGGACAGAAATAAGGAAGGAGTCCATGCTGCCTCCAGAAAGTATCTGTATACCTGATCGGCCGGCCGCCTCCCACAGACAGAGGCCAGACTATGTCTTAGGCCTGCTCCCCATGTCTCCCCATTGTGAGGGGGGGCAGCCAGGCTGAGGGACACCCCCCCCCCAATGCACAAATTTTGTGCACTGGGCATCTAGTATAAATCCAATATAATAAAGAGGTAATATGCAAATTGACCATCACACATTCATACAAGATGGCCACCCCCATGTGGTCACAAGATGGCCACCACAAGATGGCTGGCAGGGGAGGGCAGTTGGGGGTGACCGGGCTGGCAGGGGAGCAGTTAGGTGTTAATGGGGCTGACAGGGGTGTGGTTAGGGGGTGATCAGGCTGGCAGGCAGAGGTGGTTAGGGGCAATCAAGCAGGCTGGCAGGTGAACGGTTGGGAGCCAGCAGTCCCGGATTGTGAGAGGGATGTCCCAGATTTGAGAGGGTGCAGACTGGGCTGAGGGACAGCACCCCCCCCCCAGTGCATGAATTTCATGCACTGGGCATCTAGTATAAATATAAATATAAAGATTTAATTTAATATAAAATAAAATTAACCAAAAGCCTAATCTTTTCAAGTATTTGAAAGAAAGATATAAAGTAAAAGTGAATATTTAAATTCAATTAACTTAATAAATTAATTAAGATAGCCATTTTGCAAGTCATTTTCTTATTTTATTTCTATTATGTTTCTTGTGACTATATTTAATAAATTTACATATTTTCCCATAGGATGTACATTTTATGTAAGCTGCATAAAATAAAATAAAAGTATTTTGCTTAGGGAGTTTCATAATATTTTCATGTAAACTCTAAAATATATATTTGGTACGTTTCATGAATAGTTTCTAAATATCTTTCTGGATTAAAAAAATCTATATAATAAAAGCTTAATATGCTAAAAGACCAGTCAACTGGTTGGCCATTCAACCAATCAAAGTGTAATATGCTAATGATATGCTAACGCTGCTCAACTGCTCGCTATGATGTGCACTGACCACCAGGGGGCAGACGTTCTGACAGATAGGTGAGCTTGCTGCTGGGGTCTGGCCAATTGAGACTGAGCAAGATGGGCTGGACACACCCTGGAGCCTTCCCACAACCCCTCTCCGGCTGGCCAACCTCCCATGTCCCTCCCCGGCCCTGATAGTGTACCGGTGGGGTCTGTTGACCTGGCCTGCACCCTTTCACAATCCGGGACCCCTCAGGGGATGTCATAGAGCCAGATTTGACCCGATGGCAGAACGACAAGTTGCTATGACATGCACTGACCACCAGAGGCAGATGCTCAATGCAGGAGCTGCCCCCTGGTGGTCAGTGCGCTCCCACAGAGGGAGTGCCACTCAGTCAGAAGCTGGGCTTACGGCTGGCAAGCACAGCAGCAGTGGCGAAAGCTTCTCCCACCTTCACGTCAGCGCTAAGGATGTCCAATTGTCAGACAGACTGCAAGAGGGCACAGGATGGGCTGAGGGACCCCCCTTTGAGTTCACACATTTCATGCACCAGGCCTCTAGTTCATATACACAATTTAACAAATGTTCATAGAAATGAAAAATTCAAGAAATAATACAGAAGGGAAAACAGAGTATTTTTAATTATCTCAAAGAGAAATAGTTTTTTATTGAATTTATTGGTACATAAAATTATATAGGTTTCAGTTACACAATTCTACAGAACATCATCTCTATATTGTATTGTATGCTTACCAACCAGAGTCAAGTCTCCTTCCATCACCATTTATCTCCCCTTTACCCTCTTCTACCTCCCTCTAACCCCTATTTCTGTCAGTGTCCATGAGTCTTTTTTTTCCTTATTCCTTTCACCTTCTCATCTAGCCCCAACCCTTCTCCCCTCTGACATCTGTCAATTTGTTCTCCGTATCCATGAGTCTGTTTCTTCATTTTGTTAGTTAATTTTATTCTTTAGATTCCACATGTAAGTGAAATCATATGGTAGTTGTCTTTCTATGACTGACTTATTCCACTTAGCACTGTGGTCAGCAAAAGAAATTTCAATCGTTGTACTGTTGATATTGAGTATGCCGACCACTGATTAGCATAATACTCTCCAGGTCCATCTATTCTACTACAAAAGGTAAGATTTTCTCATGTTTTACTTTTCTGTAAATGTACCACAGATTTTTTATCCACTTATCTGCTGGTGGACACCCTTATGTTTATTGCAGTGTTATTTACAATTGCCAAAATTTGAAAGAAGACAAAGAGAAAACAGTTTTAATGTTTAGGTTGTTTTCTTTCTAAGTTTTCTCTAGGCATAATTTTCACCAGGGAATAGAATATACAGATATATATATATATATATATATATATATATATATATATATATCATATCCTACTCCTTTACATTATAACATGTGTTTTTATTAACACAATTTGAATAGTTATATATATTCCAAATATTTGTTTAAGCAAAAAAAAAAATATTTATTGAATGCTTAGACACTAAGTGCAGAAATTACAGGGGCAAATAAAACAAATCAGTTTCCAACATTATTTTCATGAACTGGTCCCTTCATTTTGGAAAACATTTTGGATGACAATCAAAAGGAACATGAATTTACCAAATAACTATACTTGCATTTGAAAGCCTAGTGACAAAATATTTAAAAAAAATTATATCACATAACCTTAATATAAATATTAGTTTACTTTAACTTCATTTTATTTGGAAGACAAAGTTTGGCTTTTAAGAAAGCCTATTTCATTTTTTAAAAAAATCTTTATTGTTGAAAGTATTTCATATGTCCCATTTTTCCCCACTGACCCCTTCTAGCCTGCCCCTGTCCTCCCAACTCCAGGCCTTCACCACACTATTGTTTGTGTCCATGACTTATGCATTTATGAATACAAGTTCTGGGATTGATTTCTTCCCACTCACCCCCGCCTTCCCTGCGAGGTTCCACAGTCTGTTCCATGCTTCTGTTTCTGGATCTATTTTATTTTGTTCATCAATTTATTTGGATCATTAGATTCCACATGTGAGTGAGATCATGTGATATTTATCTTTCTCTGACTGGCTTATTTTGCTTAGCATAATACTCTTCAGGTTCCCCCATGTTGTCTCAAAGGGTAAGAGATCCTTCTTTTTTACAGCTGCATAGTATTCCAGGTGTTAATGCACCACAGCACCTTATCCTCTCATCTACTGATGGGCATTTGGGTTGTTTCCAGATCTTACCCATTATAAATTGTGCTGTTATGAGTTCCAAGTGAGAAGAACCCAAACAGGCCCACACCCAGACACATCGTAATTAAAATGCCAAAAATTAAAGACAGGAAGACCATTTCTTATACCTAAAATTAAACATATAAAACCTCAACTGACGCATCCATCTTATATAAAAACTGCTGTTTGAAATGTTAACACTGCTATTTTGGCTTCTGTAAATGCTTGCTTGCTTAAATAATAAGGAAAATAAGACTACTCCCCATTCCCGAGAGGCCATAAACCTTCCCTGGATGAAGTTATCAGTGCTGGCTCAGGGCCAGGCCTTTGGTTGAGGTCTCAAAGCCCTATAGTGGTTCTCAACCTTCTGGCCCTTTAAATACAGTTCCTCATGTTGTGACCCAACCATAAAATTATTTTTGTTGCTACTTCATAACTGTAATGTTGCTACTGTTATGAATCATAATGTAAATATCTGATATGCAGGATGGTCTTAGGCGACCCCTGTGAAAGGGTCGTTCGACCGCCAAAGGGGTGGCGACCCACAGGTTGAGAACTGCTGCCCTAGTACATAGGGCTCTTTAAGAACTTGCAAAGGGGACTGGAAAAACCCTTATTTGGGAGACAAAGAGCTAGAAAAAGTATAACTAAGAAAGCTTCCTCCATGTTTCTTGGCCCAGAATTTGAAAGCCATTTTTCTCTGGGCCCACGTGTAATAATAATAAAGTGTGCCTCCATTTCTCTAATGGATTTGAAAGCCTAGTGACAAAATATAATACGTGGCTTTTCTCTGGTGTTCTGCAACACAACCACACATAACTCAAGTAGATACTTGATTCTTAAGTGTCACTAACTTGATTTTAGATTCTAACTTTTAAAAATAGATAATGAGAATCAGTAGTTCCCTGTGGCTCTCTGTCTAAAACATTTTAAGATTTATATATCGGCCAGACTGTCATTGTCCTACATCTGCTATATTACAGCGACATTATTCACTGTACTTTCTTGTTTGTTCAACCACAAGGCCCTTTGGGTTTGGTTTTACCCCATATTTTGACAGATGAACTGTGTTATCTATGCACAGAAGTTAATTTCACGCTTTACTTGTGAAACTTAACTGCTTGCAAGTGTAAGAAGCATGCAAACTGTTGCATTCTCTTTTGGTGCCATAAAAAATGTGAGCCATCTGTAGCTCATCACTTTCTTGGTCAATTATGGATGAACAGAATCTGAAACACTGAATCTTTCAAATGTTACCATGGGCATGAGGGTTTCTTAAAGCTATTTCCCAATCAAGGTAGTAACTGCTATTTTTTTTTTTTTTACCATGCTTCCTGTTTTGTTTCCTGGGGCATGAAATGGCACACGGAAAAGACATTAGCCTCCTGAGGGACTCAGTAGGGTCATTTCAGATTCTTAGAAGAATCTGAAAGGTAACATAAATAAATAAAAAAGTGCCATGTTACACAGCAAAGATTTTATGATTTCACTTAAAGGAACCATGATATTGAAAAATTCAATTCAATTGACAACTCTGAAAAACAAACAGGATTTCGAATATAATTGGTTATGTTATTAATGACATTTGGCTTTAATTTTATTTTACCACATTTTTATGCTTACAATACCATACTTAATAACTTATCATATTATATTTTTACCATTGTGTTTTTCCAATAACATAAAATATATTGTATTAGTTTTGAAGTTACAAAATAAGTTTTGGGTGTTAGAATATGTGTTGAAAATTTCTTTGGAAATGATTTTTTTGTAAATCATATAATATGATGTGATATGATAGAGAAGTAAGACTATTTAAAAGGATGAAAGGGATTTGTATATAATCTCTAATTTCTGAACAGTGTAAGCTAGCTCCTACTCTCTCCACACTTAGTTCACCAAGCACCCTCGGTTTCTAGTCTAAGGGTTCATTTCATTTGTACTTATTTGTACTTTGCACTTTTCCCCTTTATGTATTATCTCCTGCCCTACATATTCTCTTTGAAGGCTACTTACCTATATTTAAGACCAAACTTAAAAGTAGGTCCTCCCCACGACCAGCAAACCAAAATCTGACTTTAATTCTCTTCTCACCAAGTGTTCTAAGTCACTTCAACCTGAGATGCTGGCGTGCCTGCCCTTCCTTCCCTCCCCCCCTCCCTCCCTCCCTCCCTCCCTCCTCTCTTTCCCTCCTTCCTTCCTTCCAGCATATGTCGCTGTTTAACTATGTTGTTTATTTACTACTATTTGTAGACCAGTCCTCCTACCCGTGTGTACATACTCAGTATTTCTTGTTTACCACTCTATTGTCAATACATAGAATGGCACCTGGTACATAAATGGTTGTTGAAAAATAAAAGAAAATATAAACAAGTATATTCAGGCAAAGATTCTTATACATTTAAAGAGATATTCTGGTTGGAACATAATGTCATAATTTTTTTTACATTTACTCATAACATTTTGTTAACATTAATTTTGATCTATTCTGATTGCTAGCATTGATTTTCTCTTTCACCTAAAAGTTATTTAAAAAAACAATTGCGGTCAATATTGCTTTTAATTTTTAGATCATTTTGATGTTTGTCTGTTTGTAACTAACTTTAATGTTTCTCATTTCTACTCACTATGTTCAGAAATGTTTTCTGTATTGATTTAACTTTAGAAAGTTATATAAATTTTTTGGGGGGTGAAGCTTGTGGTCATATTTGGTAAGTCTCTCCTGTGTTGCTAAGAAGGATTAATTCCAATATAAAATAAAGTTCAAAATTTATTTATGAGATCAATACTGATAATTATCTCAGATTCTTCACATTTTATTATTTTTTTTATTAAAATAGTATTTGAGAGGGGTAAACAATATATACTAATACTGAATTTCCTTTGTTTCTTCGCACACTATCTATAGATTTCTCATGACTTACTTCTATATTTTGATATTTGGTTTTTAAATTTTCAAGAAATCAAACCATCCTAGTGGACTCTACTTGTTTGTGTCCTCCTGTGTTTCATTTAACATTTGTTACTTGTTCAATAAAACAAAGTATTAACCTGTTCTTTTCATCTATTCTTTTATATCACTGTCTTGCATGCCATGCAAAGATACGCCTGTTATTTAAACCAATAGTGAATTCATCTCATATACATTTACATGCAAATTTCTTTACTTTCTATATTTTTAAAATTTTTTATGTGAAGGATTTATTTTCTTACTTTTCAATTGATTTGTAGAGAGAGGAAGAGAGAGAGAGACATCACACCACAGCAGGGGATAGAACCGGCAGCCTGGGTCTGTGCTCTGAGAGGGAATCAAATCTACCACTCTCTGTTGCACCAACCATCTGAGCCACAGCAGGTAGGGCTTTATGTGAGGTCAGGCTTTAAGTGCTTTTGCTATTTTCTGATAACCTGGATTTTATTTTTTAGTTGTTTTGCTTTGTTTTTCAATATTTTATCTTTCTACATTCTCTAGCAGTTTTGTTTTTTCTCCTTTATGCAATAAACCTACAAAATCAACTTATTGACTTAATTTTCAAGATTACTAAAACCTTATGCATTGTGAAGAAATTAATTTTTCTCCTTTTTCCATACTACCTTATTCTCTATGCTTTTCATATTTTATTTTTCTAATTTTCAAAATTTAGTGATATAAATTTTCATTCTTTTTGTAATCATAATTCTGAAAGCTAAATGCATATGCTTTTGTAATAATAACTCCCAAATCTAAATTTATATGCTTCAAATTATTTAAATATATTAAAATTTACTACAAGTACTTTACCTAAAATACTAAATTGACCCCTTTGGGAAAAATCTCAAATTTAGAATCAGAGCACTTTATGCAGGGTATAATAATTTTTACGTATTTATTATTATCAAGCATAATTGACTCAGGACATAGCTCTTAAGCAAGCAATGGTAAGTCCATTGTTCTAATTTATTTTAAAAAAAAATAAGGTTAAGTCTAACTACTGTAAGCAAGTCATCTTTATCTAATTCATATTTGCTTGTTAGAATATCATTATAAACTAGAGGCCTGGTGCACAAAATTCATGCATGGGTAGGGTCTATAGGCCTGGACAGTTATCAGGGCTGATCAGGTTCCCTGCCTTACGGCCTCCCTGCTTCCTCCTTCCCTCATTCCCTCAGCACCCCGCCATTGCTGCTGGTCGCCCACCATGTTCCGCGCCATGCCATGGTGGTCAGTACACATCATAGCGAGCGATCAAGCTCCTGGTCTCCTGGTTGAGCTCCTGAGGGAACAATTTGCATATTAGCCTTTTATTATATAGGATAGATGAAGAAAAACCTTCATTTTTCAAGAATAATTTTTCTGGGAATAAAATTCTAGGTTGACAGATTTAATTCTTTTATTTATTTATGTTGGCACTTTAAATATGTCATTTTGAGTCTCTTGGTCTATATAATTTTGGAGATGTTTATAGATATTTTTATCATATTCCTCTCGGCTTAGGACAGTAAATTTTATGTAAAGGTTAGACAGCAAATATTTTAGGTATTATTGGACTACCAGAGTGTCTGTTATATATTCTTCACTCTGTCCCCACCCCATTGTTTTTATAACTATTTAAAATGTAAAAACAATTATAGACTCATAAATCATACATAAAGCCACAGATGAACTCATATATCTCTTTTTTTTCTAACCTCTGCTTTTTTTGTACTTTGTCTTAATCATGTAATTCCTGAAATTTGATTATGATGTCCACGGGTGTGGAGATATATATATATATATATATATATATATATATATATATATATATATATATATATAATTAGAGGCCCAGTGCACAAAAATTTGTGCGCTGGCGGGGGCGGGGGGTTGTCCCTCAGCCCCATTTGTACCCTCTCACAGTCTGGGACCCCTCGGAAGATAACGACCTGCTGGCTTAGACCCACTCCCGGGTGGCAGAGGGCAGGCCCAATCCCTAGGTGCCTGCCCGCAGCCCCTGGTCGGGCTCAGAGCAAGGCTGATTGGGGAGTTGGGGCGCCACACCCTGTCATGGACAGAGCAGGGCGGATCAGGAGGTTGCGATGCCAACCTCAGTCACGCTCAGGGTAGGGCCAATTGGGGTTTTGGGCGCCGCCCCCTGTCACACTCAAGGCAGGGTCGATGGGGAGGTTGCGGCACCACTCCCTGTCACGCACAGAGCAGGGTGGATCAGGGGGTTGTGGGGCCACCCCTGTCAAATACTGAGCCAGCCGATCAGGGGGTTGGGGCGCCTTCCCCTTTAAGGAACAGAGCAGGGCGGATAGGGAGGTTGTGGCCCTGCCTCCTGTCACACACAGAGCCGCAGGGAGATCAGGGGGTTTGGGTGCTGCCCCCTGTCATGCTGCTCCAGGGGCCAGGAGGCCTCGTGGCTCCACTGATCCCAGTGCTAGGAGGCCTTGCTGCTCCGCTGATCCCGGTGTTGGGAGGCCTCACTGCTCCTCTGGTGCACGGGTGGGGGCTGGCTGGTTTGCCTTGAAGGGTGTCCTGGATCAGGGTGGGGGTCCCGCTTGGGTGCCTGGCCAGCCTGGGTGAGGGGATTATGGCTGTTTGCTGCTGGTCACACCTCCTTCAGGGTGTGGGTCCCCACTGGGGTGCCTGGCCAGCCTGGTTGAGGGGCTGAGGGCCTTTTTCAGGCTGGCGGGTGACTGAAACTCTTCCCAACCTCTTCTTTTTTCTTTTTTTTTATTCTGGGATTTATTTATCTTCTATGGCTGTCACTGGAGCTGAGAGCCAGCTTTAGCTCAGACCTCGGCTGCTAAAAGCAGGTTTCTGTGCTTTGTTTACCTTCTGTATTTGAAACTTTGTTGCGACTCCAGTTCTGAGATCCCAGCTGACTGAAAGCAGGTTTCCGGGGTTTTGTTTAGCTTCTATATATGTAACAATGTTTCTTAGAGAGCAGCTCAGAGCTGGGCTGCGGCAGGCAGCGGGGCACTGCACATAGATAAGCCTCCTGTTCGTGTCAGTTGCCTGGCTGCCATCTTGGCTGGCAGTTAATTTGCATATCACCCTGATTAGCCAATGGGAAGGGTAGCGAAGTTACAATTAATTACCATGTTTCTCCATTATTAGATAGGATATATATATATATATATATATATATATATATATATATATATATCTTACCGAATAATAGACAAACATGTAAATTGACCATCCCTCCTCTATGCTCACCAACCAATCAGGAGAGTACGCAAATTAACCCAACAAAGATGGTGGTTAATTTGCATACGTAGGCACGAAGCTTCAGAGCAGAAGCGGCGAAGACTGAAGGCTCTGGCTGGAGCAGCGAAGACTGAAGGCTTCAGCCAGAGCGAAGGTCTGGGTCCTGGGTGCCAGAGGAAAACCGGTGACAGCAGCCAGGGGAAGGGAAGGCCTCTTGCACGAATCTCTTCATGCAACAGGCCTCTAATATATATATATATATTAGAGGCCTGGTGCATGATAATTTATGCACTGGAGGGGGTCCCCCAGCCTGGTCTGCCCCCGCTCACCAGAAGCCCTCAGGGGTGAGATGTGACCCAGTGATCAGAGGAAGGTGACTCCCCATCACACCTCCGCTGCTGCCACTGCCAGAAGTGCAAGCCTCGGCCAGCCCTAGTTACCTGAGCCTTAGGCGGCCCTGGGCGGCTGGGCATCTGCCATCCGAGGCTTGCCTGCACCTTGGACTGGCCCTTGGTGGCTGGGGGGGACATAGGAGACTGGGGGTCTCTGGAGGCAGGAACGCTGGCAGGGATGAGGGAACTGAGCCCTGCCATCTTGTGGCTGTGGGTGCCACCATCTTTGAGGGCATGGCAGTCAATTAGCATATTCCCTCCTTATTGGCTGTGAGTGCTGCCATATATGAGGGCGGGGGAGTCAATTAGCATATTCCCTCTTTATTGGCTGGGGGCACTGCCATCTTTGCGACAGCATGAGGGTCAATTAGCATATTCCCTCTTTATTGGATAAGATCATTAGATAGGCGATATATATATATATATATATATATATATATATATATATATGTATATATATATAAACATTTTTGCTTGGAGATTTATTGAGTCTCTGAGATCTGTGAATTTTATCTTATTGAATACTGTTTTACTTACAGAATATTAGATTTTGTTCTGATAAACAGTTAAATAGTTAAATAACTTCTCTTGGAATTTGATTTGAAGCTTTGTGATAACAACTCCAAGGCAGCCTTTAATTTTAGATTAATTTAGTCTACTTTGAAAGTATGGCTCCTCTAGGGACTCTATCCCATGGCCCATTTATCTTAAGATTTTTTTTCACTCTGTTGGCAGTAACACAAACTATTACTAGCATTGTGTGAGTTTCCCAGAAATATTTGACTTACTGTTTTTCTTTGTTTCTGAAGGACACCTTTGCAAATCTCCAGGACTTTATCTATGTGCAGTGCCCCGCTCTCTGGTTCTCTGTATTGAACAATTTATCTCTCTCACCTTCCCTAAACTCTGAAATCTGACTCTTACGTTCAGTAAGACTTTTTTTTTTTTTTCTTTTCCTCTTTACTTTGTAGTGTGAGCACATCCTCTGAGCAGTAGTCTGGGGGAAATGTGAAGCTTATTACATTTGTTTCTCTGCTCTGGGAAATAATTCTTTCTTGATTCTTATCTAATGTTTAAAGGTTGTGTTTTATTTATAAGTCCCAGCTTTCTAGTTTTTCACAGCACAGTAACAAACTCTGTACAATTATGGATGGAAAGAATAGGTCTGATTTTATAAGGCACATTTCATATGACATAAACAAAGATATAGAAATCAAACCAGAAAATTTTCAGAAATCTTACATGATAAAGAAAAATAGATAAGCCTTAAAGATTATTCCCTGGATTTGTTAACCTTGAAAAAGGTAGTGTCATGAGAGTGGTAACTGCTAAAGAAAAAATGCAGTGTTTGAAGAGATTAATTGGATTTAGGAAAAGGAAGTCAAAGTACAGATCAAACATTGAGGAATTTCAACTATGAAAGGGAAGTGAGCCAATGCATTAGCAGAATGAGCTGAAAAATAAACAATAATTTTCATGGATGTGATAAATTGTGCTATATTTAAAATAGATGGAAAAGAATTATAGGATGCTTAAAGATACCAGTTGATAGACTAATTAATAAATGAAGGTAACTAAATGGAAAAAGGGTTTTATATTAAACTAACATATATATGTAAATATATGTATATATATACACATATATTTACATATATATGAGAAAAATGGATTTAAATTGAGTATTTTTTATTTAATACATTTTATTTTGCTATTTAAATTGAAGTGAAAAAAAGTAGGTATTGAGTGGGAATCAATGTTTTGAGACTGAAAAATTTTGAGATTTGACTCAAATTGTAGAAGGTTTACAAGGCATGTTGAATGATCAGTTCAACATGGCATCGGGGACCATTAAATTACATGATATTTATATGATTTTTTTCAACCTTATTTGTTATTTCTCATTTAGAATCAGAGAAGGCAAATTATTAGATGCATCCTTCCTAAAGGTTTATCATTCAGTTTGGATGTAATTGATATTTCAACAAGGCAGTGGGTTGATTTACTGGGAAGTGAGCTGTGGACAATGTGTATTAAGTGTTCCAGATAGAGAATACAGAAAACACAGCAGATTACTGATTGGAGAAAATAATAATGAACAATCAATTAGATCCTTTGCTGATCTGTTATAATTATTTTCCCATGAATTCCAGAACTGCTATAAATATCATGGGAATAAGTGTATATTATCTAAACTTTAAATAAATGTAAAAGAAGCTGGAGAAGCTAATGACTAAATGAGAATTTGGAAGTATAAGAGGAAGGATCACTAACTATTCATCCTAAGTACAGATGCCTATGGACAACCGAGAAATTGCAGGGAAATCAGAGAGGCCAAGTATCCCCAGCCACTGAATTTGAACTTCCTGGAGAGGTCATTTAGAAACCATTTCTGCTATTACCATACCATTTGTCTGTAGTGGGTTCTCAGTATGAGTCTGGTTTTAGGCAAAATGAACAACAAAAAGTTGAAAAAAATTTTCAGAGTTTGCAGGTGTAATCACAATTCTTAATAAAAAAAACAAAAAGCAAAAGATGTTCTTAAAAGCATAATAGAAAGCCTTGTGTGGAGGCATACTTTTGAGATGTGCCAGAGTAGAAGTGATTGAACACTTAGTTAGTCATATGAGAATAGAATTTATTATCTAATTTCATGAAAACAGTAATTACTTAAAAATTAGACCTCTGAAACCCAAGGTCTAAATTTCCAGTTTAGAGATTTAAAATAGACATATGTTATGGAGTAAAAAATAGATATTTTAGCCAATCAATCTCAAAAGTACAGAAAGAGTACAATTTGAGGCACATTTATGATAACATAGAGCTTACTAGTCATTTTTGCTTTAAGTTAGGAAATAGAATCCTATACTTTTAATGTTCTTTTCTTTACATTGATCACAAGTATACAATGTAGTATATAATAACAAGCTTGTTTGACAGTACCCTTATCCTATCTAATAAAAGGGTAATATGCAAATTAACCATCACTCCATCACAAAGATGGCAGCACCCATAGCACAAGATGGTGGCACCCAGTCCTCTCAGCCCCGCTGGAGTCCCCCAGTCCCAGAGGGACAGCTGCTGAGAGCAGGCAGCGTGAGTGGCCTGGCAGAATGCTTGCTTCATCACTGTGGCAATGAGGCAAGCGTTCCACCCCAGCCACCGGCCACAGAGGGCCTCTGGCCAGGGAGGGCACGGAACGCTTGCTTTGTTGCAGGCCAGGCTAAGGGACCCCACTCCCCCCTTGCGCAAATACATTTTGTGCAGTGGGCCTCTAGTCTATAATAATAAAAGCATAATATGTTAATTAGACCAGACGTCCTTCTGGACGAAGCTGGGGCTGTAATGGAAGCCTGGGTCCTGGGTGCCAGAAGGAAGCTGGTGCTGGAAGCTGGGGGAAAGAAGGCCTACTCTTGCATGAATTTTGTGCATCTGGCCTCTGGTTTAATTATAAAAATTAAGAAGCATTTGAATAATACTACTTTTGATTCTCTGGAAATTTGAGAAAATGATATAACATAGTAAAATTGTAATTGCTCAGTATTAAAAATGTGATTTGTGGTAAAAAAAAAAAAAAAAATCAAGTCTATGAGTTTTAAAAACCAGAATAAATTACCCCAGGAATCTTTATCATTGGCTTTGGAGAGAAAACTAATGACACCCCATTATCCAGCTTTGCCTTTCTGTACTTCAATAAGAGGTAAAATGCTAAAGAAATAGTTATGTCAAAAGCCAATGGAAAGTATATTAATATAATCTCTTTCTACTTATCAACTGTCAGATTTTCTGAAAACATGTGATAATAGGATCAGTGTTAGCTATTCATTCTAATAAAGATAGCAATGTGACTTAAACTATGTAAAAAGGGAACTTATTGCATCAAGAACTAATTTTCATGATTAATATTGACTTCAGGAGAATAAAATCCTTAATCGATGTAATGTTATGAGAAAATGTAAGTGATTGTCCCATATACACCTTCAATAATCCTATCTAATAAAAGAGTAATATGCAAATTAACTGCCACTGCATCACAAATATGGCGACGCCCATAGCCACAAGATGGCAGCGCCCAGTCCCCTCAACCCTGCCGCTGGAGTGTTTGGGCCGGTCAGCCTGGCCAGGGGTCACGGGGACCAAGCGGAGAGGCAGGACACGCCCACTCCGGTAGCGGATCAAGCCTTGCTGCTCTGTCACCTCTGGAGTGTCTGCGGCCATTAGGGCCTTCTTGGCCATCACCGCGGCAACCCTGGAGCAGCCAAATGCAGCCTGGGAACAGGCAAGCACCTGCAGTCAGCACACAGCAGGGCCTGCTTGGTGGTCGCTGCGGCGACTCGGGCGCTTTGGCCTGCAGGCCTGCTTGGCCATCATCATGGCGACCTGCGACCAGGCAAGCACAGCCTGGGGAGCAGACAAGCTCTGTCCACAGACAGCACCCAGCAGGGCCTGCTTGGCTGTTGCCATAGTGTGGAACAGGCAGGCTCCACAGAGAGCAGACAACCATGGGGACGGACCTAAGCTGTCAGTAGGATATCCCCTGAGGGCTCCCAGAATGCAGACCGTGCAGGTTGGGTTGAGTGCCACCCCCATGCACGAATTTCATGCACCGGGCCGCTAGTGTCTAATCTACACTAATAAAAGAGAAAAATGGTAATTGGCGTACGGCGATACTTTTTTCATTGGCTAATCAGGGCTATATGCAAATTAACTGCCAACTAAGATTGGCAGTTAACTGCCAACTAAGATTGGCAGTTAACTGCCAACAAGATGGCGGCTAATTTGCATATGTAGGCACAATGCAGGGAGGCGAAAGGGAAAGCAGGAAGAAGCCCCCTGCCACTGACAGTGATCTGAAACCCAGGGGGGAGCTAAGAGCTGGGGGGCAGGGCAAAGGCGGCCCTGGGGCCGCCTTTGCCCTGCCCCCCAGCCATGATCAGAGAATCAGGTGCCTTTGCCTCCCTGGCCAGTGATAGCAGGAAGTAGGGGTGGAGCCAGCGATGGGAGCTGGGCACGGTCGAAGCTGGCAGTCCCAGGAGCTAGGGGTCCCTTGCCTGGGCCTAAAGCGAAGCCCACAATCACGGCGCCCCCCGCTGCCACTGCAGGTCCCCGCTGCCTGCGCCGGACGCCTAGGCCAGAGGCGTTAGGCCTGGGCAGGGGCGGGTCCTGCAACCGCGGGGAGCTGGGGGTCCCCTGCCCAGGCCTGACACCTCTGCCGGAGGCCTCAGGCCTGGTCAAGGGGCCGATCCGGTGATTGGTGATCAGAGGGTGATGAGGGTCAACTCCTCTGGCTGAGGCATCAGGCCTGGGTTGGGGGCGGAGCCGGGGATTGGGGGGATATGATGGTCCCCTTGCCCAGGCCTGAAGCCTGGGTCAGAGGCGTCAGGCTTGGGCGGGGGGTGGAGCAAGCGATCAGAGGGAGATGGGGGTCCCCTGCCCAGGCATGATTCCTGGGCCAGAGGCCTCAGGCTTGGGCGGGGGCCAGAGCCAGTGATCGGGGGGAGATGGGGGTCCCCTGTCCAAGCCTGACAACTCTGGCGGAGGCTTCAGGCCTGAGCAAGGGGCCGATCAGGCGATCGGAGGGTGATGGGGGTCAACGCCTGAGGGCTCCCAGTATGTGAGAGGGGGCAGGCTGGGCTGAGGGACACTCTCCCCCCGCCACACACACACCCAGTGCACGAATTTCGTGCACCAGGTCCCTAGTAAAAACATAATATAACAGTATTATTATACTTGCATAAAAATTCAAATCCCTAGAGGGATTGCTATATGTATTAATCATTAGGCTCAGAGAAGCAATGTATATTGACAGATTCTTATTTTTATAATATTATGTTTATTTACCCCAAAGAGAAAACATTCTTAGTTATTTAATAATTAATATTAATTATCACTTTTACTATCTTTCTAAGATTACCACATTCTTTACATTTATGTTAAATCCAACATAACATCAATAATCCTGATAGTAGCATTTTCTACAGTCAATAATTATATTTACACTCCTATCTGCCTTTTATGTTACTCTTTAATTACTTCCTTCCTGCATTTCCATATTTCTGTGTGGGGCTTGTTTTCTTCTTCCTGAAGGGCTCTCTTTAGATTTTCTCTTAGTGTGGGTCTACTGGTGTTGAAGGCTTTCAGCTTTGTTGTTGTTGTTGTTAATCCTCAACAGAGGATATTTTCCATTGATTTTTAGAGAGAGTTGAAGGGAAGGGGAGAGACACAGAGAGAGAAACACCAATATGAGACATATCAATTGGTTGCCTCTTGCAGGAGCCTCTACCAGGGCCAGGGATCAAGTTTGCAACTGAGATATGTGCCTTTGACTGGAATTGAACCCGGGACCCTTCAGTCCAAGGGCCAATGCACTGACCACTTAGCAAACTGGGTAGGGCTCAGCTATTGTTTGGAGGGCCTGTCTTTACTTTTACTTCATTTTAGAAGGACATTTTCCTGTGGGAGGGGTTATATAATCTTTATACAGTTTATTTTAAAGACGCCACTGATTAACTTAAGACTTTCAACATTTCTGAAAGTTAGTGTTTAATTTTATTCTGTAGCTTTAAAGGTAACATGATATTTTTTTCTTCGACTTAGTAGAAGATATTTCTCCTTCTGGTTTCTCTTTATTTATTCTGATGAATGTTTGTACAACTACTTGAATATCTGACTTGAGTCCATTTGTGAATTTGGGAAAACATTCAGCCACCACCTTCTCAAACAATGCTTTAGTCTCTCTCATCTTATGGGATTTTAATAAATAAGATGTAAGCCTTTCTACTCTTCTTTATATCTTCATCTTTCACTTTCCCTTATTTATCTTCACTCTTCTATTTTTTTCCTATTTGTATCAGTTTTTTTATATGTGCTTCTATCCAGATGTTTTCTGACAAGTCTTTGTTTGCCTAGATTCTGTTCTGCTACAACTAAGTTTCTGTTAAATCTATGTGTCGATCACTTCCTTTTGATTATTTTATTTTCTGTTACTACAATGTGCATTTGAATTTGTATATTTCAATTATCTGATGCTATAAAGTTTCCTTATTGCTATTTTTTGCATATTTTCTCTATTTTTGTGAACATGTTGGCCACTTTACAGAAGTGTCTAACACTTCAAAGTCTTGATCAACTCAATCACTGTGTTTGTTTTCTTTTGGCTTTTAAGTCAGTTCTCTTATGCAATGGGTGAGGGTGAGGTGTTGTCATTACATACTAGACCTTACGTCAAAAATTCTCTGTAGTCCTTGAGTGACTTTTCTTTCTCTGTAGAGATTTCACCTTTTTATTTTCAAGAAGACATAATGATTAATCACCACAATTTATTTCAGACCGAAATTACTAAAAGCTATATTACACTTTAAATATGTCTCTACTCACTGGATCACCTCTAGTCCTACCTAAAGCATAGCCTTATGAAAGTTCCAAGTAAGCCTGGGGTTTTTCTGCAACTCTGACATGCATTCAAACTGATATATACAGGTCCGTCAAGTATCTCTTTGTTGTCCTTTTGGTCTGAAAAGTTGCTACAAGTTCTTTTCTTTTCCCCTTCTTTTTTTTTTTTTTTCTGTTCTGCTCTTTATTAGTATCAGACCATTCCCCAGGTTCTATGCTGTGATCTTTAGCCTTTTTCTCTGTTCATGGAACTGGAGAGCACCCTGCAGGAATTAACTACCTCAGAATGTCTTACCAGATTCCAGCAGACTCCCATTTCCCTAGAATTATGCTTCCTCAAGTTCTTGTTGCCTTAGAAGATTTAGAAGATCTCAGATGCCTTCATGTATAATTAATCTGTTTATTAATTTTTTTATATTAGCTTATTGTTCTTTTTAGGACAGTTGATCTGCTACAAGATAATTCTTCTTTTCCAAAAGCAGAATTATAATATTTTTATAAATTGTTAAAACCATTTAAATTGTAATTTAAGAATTCTTTTGCAAACAAAACTTTATTGTCAACTTTGAAGGCAAGATGTCTAGATGTCTATATGCCATCAGAAGTATATTTCAATTATTTTTAGTTGCAAGTGGCCATGTAAAAAATTTCAAAAAGTCCAGCCAGTATGGCTCAGTGGTTGAGCAACAACCTATGAACCAGGATTCGATTCCTGGTCATGCACATTCCTGGGTTAAGGCCTAGATCCCCAGTGTGGGATGTGGATCAGGCAGCCCATCAATGATTCTCTCTCAACACTGATGTTTCTCTCTCTCTCCCTCCCTCTCCCTTCCTCTCTGAAATCAATAAAAGTATTTTTTAATAAATTTCAACAAAATAACATGATTATATAAATTTCTCATGTGATGAGTTGCATATGCTGAAATATTTCATCATATATTCCTTAATAATTTGCCTTTATTTCTATGTGATATTTATTCTTCCTAAAGACTAAATGCACACACACAGTTGACCCTTGAACAATGCAGATTATAGCTGCTGACACCTGGGCAGTCAAAAATTTGTATATAACTTTTTGACTACCTAAAAAATTGTTGTTCTGCAATGTCTGTGGGGAATTGGTTCCAGGACATCTTGGGATATGATGCTCAAGTCACTTATAGAGAACTGCATAGATCAAGGCATAGAAGCTGTCATCCAAAGCTGTGGACTCTCAACTGAGATACAGTACAGGTATTTATTGAAAAAAATCCACATACAAACTTGTGCAGTTCAAACACATGTTGTTCAAAGGTCAACTGTATAGTTATCTAATTTGGAAAATAGTAAGTAGTCACCATCTAAGGAACTGAAATATTTAAAGAGCTCCAAAATATTTTTATAAAACTAATTTGTGTTATATTTCTACCTAATATCATATATAAAAATAAACTTTATTTTTTGAGGTAACTCCATACTGTTTTCCACAGTGGCTGCACCAATCTGCATTCCCACCAATAGAACAAGAGGGTTCCCTTTTCTCTACTTGTTGTTTGTTGATTTATTGTTGATAGCCATTCTAACAGGTATGAGGTGATGTCTCACTGTGGTTTAAATTTGCATTTTTCTGATAATAAATGATGTTGATCATCCTTTCATGTCTATTTGTCATCTATATGTCTTCTTTGGAGAAGTGTCCATTCAGGTCTTTACCCATTTCTAAATCAGAGTGTTTGTTTTTTTGGTGTTGAGTTTTATGAGTTCCTTATAAATTTTGGATATTAACCGTTTAACAGATGTGTCATTTGGGAGTATGTGCTCCCATTCAGTGGGTTGTCTTTTTTTTGTTGTTGATGGTTTCTTTGCTGTGCAAAAACTTTTTAGTTGATGTAGTCCCATTTGTTGATTTTTTTCTTTTTTATCCCTTGCCTCAGGGATAAAAATATTACTAAAAGAAATGTCCATGTATTACTGCCTATGTTTTCTTTTAGGATTTAAAAAATATATTTTTTTATTGATTTTAGAGAGACAGAAAGGGAGATGGAGAAAGTGAGAAATATCAATCAGTTGCCTCCCACATACACCCTGACCAGGGATCAAACTCACAACCTGGGCATTTGCCCGTATCAAGAATCAACTAGAAAACACTCGGTGCATAGGACAATGTTCAACCAATTGAGCCATACCTAACAGGGCTCTTCTAGGAATTATATTGTTTCAAGTCTAACATTTAAGTCTTTGATATATTTTGTTTTTATTTTTGTGCATGTTGTAAGAAGGCACTCTAGTTTTTTTGTTTGTTTTTTTTAATATATTTTATTGGTTTTTGTTTGTTTGTTTGTTTGGTTGGTTGGTTTTTTTGTTTGTTTGTTTGTTTTTTTACAGAGAGGAAGGGAGAGGGATAGAGAGCTAGAAACATCGATGGAAGAGAATTTGGCTCAGCGGATAGAGCGTCGGCCTGCGGACTGAAAGGTCTCAGGTTCGATTCCGGTCAAGGGCATGTACCTGGGTTGCGGGCACATCCCCAGTGGGACATGTGCAGGAGGCAGCTGATCGATGTTTCTCTCTCATCGATGTTTCTAACTTTCTATCTCTCTCCCTTCCTCTCTGTGAAAAATCAATAAAATATATTAAAAAAAATAAAATAAAATATGATGTTGATGAAATGAAAATGTTTGAAGCGGAAAAATGACTAAGGTCACTGCCGAAGTTACATTATGTTTGAAAAGCATAGAAGTGCAGTACTTTTAATGAGTTCCTAATGTTTCCTTTTTCAACTTTTCAAAATTACCTTTAAATAGGGAAAATAAAATAATTTTAAGCAAGTTAAATATAGATAATAACCTATAAATAATCTTAGATGAGCAAATAAATTAAAACTATACTAGCACCATGCACTTTGAAAATCACTGTTGAAGTGAGCCATGATTACTTTTGGGTGTGTTTTAAAAATCATATTTAGTTCACTGGTCCATGGCATGTGGAGGCCTGTGATCATGAGAAAAAAGGAATCAATAAGGAACAAGACCAGTATAGCAAACAATGAACTTGTTCCTGAGATGTAAAGGAAGAAACACACGCATTTCACCTGGTTTTGTATTCTTACATCACTATTCAATCATACTCATTAGAATATCTAATTTTGTATTTTATTATAATAGTACTATGCATTTTATCTACATTTGTATGAGATTGTTTCTGTATCGTTATAAGGTGAGATAATGTAAAAATTCTTAAAAAGTATGGCCAGTGACCTTTTACCTAATAAGAAAACCTTTTCATGTTTGAAAAGAAGCTAGTAGAATGAGATTTAAACATTTATTTTAAAGAGGATGATTATAGAAGAATAATATTGGGCTAGATGGAGGTAAATCAGACAGATTAATCTCATTACTAAAAAAGCCAAAAGGAAGAAACCAATTATATAAACAAAACATCTGGATTATTGAAGATAAACTAATAAACATAGTAAGAAAAAATGTGTCTGCCCTCTGAATTAGGAAAGTACAGCTTAAAGGGTATAATCAGAAAACTGAAAATGATTACTGACACACTCTTGTAGCATACACATGTTCTCCCCAAGGAGACATGTAATTACAACAAATTGTATTCTAAATACGCATCTGTAATTTGGTAGGCATGAGTCTTCCTATGAATTTACAGATTTATGTCACAGAAACGTGCTTTTCAAAAGCTTAGCTTATTTTTGGAAATATAGCTTAATATTTTAAGCATTGAACAAATCACTAAGTAATTACTGAAATGAACTACTTAATATTGTTCTTGATAAGCCACATAAATCATTATTTTATACCATAATAATATATGTATGGAATTTGGAAGTATAAAAACCAGTCACATAACCAAATAATCCATTCAGGCTATGATGTGAAGATGCCCAAATGCTCTCTGTCACATTTTCCTCTTTGGTCTTAAAGCCAAGAAGTAAAGATCACTAGGAACACATCCATGTTTGTATAAAATTAGGTTTATTGATCTTGCTGTGGTAAGACACTTATACCCCAGAGGAGCTGAGGATGACTAAAGAAAGTTGCAACAGCTAGACTACTAAGATTTGGGATTGTGATAGAGCTTTTAAGAGGCATCAACAAATGGAGAGATGGATATCAGATGCTATCAAGAAATGAGGGTAACTCAGTCATTGAAATTCTTAATTTTATTTCTAGAACAAAAGGCTAAAGTGGGTTATTGTATGGATTAGTCAGAAAGGGGAACTATTTAGTAATTTTTGTGTTGCCAAGTGGTTCTCTGTCTGTCATATTCTGCATAACAATTTCAATGTAGACTTTTCTGAGCTTCACAGTTTCCAACAATGCTATTGTTTGCTTTTTAAGATAAAAGCCAAATCACCAATATTCTTCACATTCCTTTAGCTAATTTGTGTTTGCCCTGATAAATGAAATAATTAGATGGTCCTATAATTACCCTACATTTAAACACAACAAAAATTTTTACTCTTGTATATTGTATTCTAGAAAATATTATATATAACATACATATCTTATTTATTATCCTATCTAATAAAAGGGAAATATGCAAATTAACCATCACTCCATCACAAAGATGGTAGCGCCCATAGCCACAAGATGGCGGCGTCCAGTCCTCTCAGCCCCGCAGGAGTCCCCAGTCCTGGCGGGGGCAGCTGCTGAGAGCAGACAGTGTGAGCAACCTGGAAGAATGCTTGGCAACAAAGCAAGCATTCTGCACCCGGCTGTGGATGGGCCTCTGGGACTGGTGAGCTGAGCAGAGTCGAGTGGCCCCCGACTCCCGGACAAGGTAAAGTCTAGGTGGCCAGAGGGTGGAGGGGGTGGAGGATAGTGTGACAGGAGAGGCTGGTGACAGATGCATAGGTGTGAAAGCCAGCCGAGAAAGAGGAAGGAAGCCCTTTATCGGAGTTCCTGAGAACAGAGAGGGAAGTTGTTTGCATTTCCCATCCAAGAATGGGCCTCTGGCCAGGCAAGGGCATGGAACACTTGCATTGTTGCCCCGGCAATGAGGCAAGCGTTCCTTGCCTGGCTGCGGATAGGCCTCTGGGCCATGGAGAGCCTATGGGCAGCAGGTGCATAGTGGCCAGGACCCACAGAGAGCTACTGGTGCACAGATTCGTGGCAGGGCTACTAGTTAACATATATTATCCACTTAAACACTAACTTTGTGAAAATTTAGTAACTTTGATGTAGGCACCAACTTTCCCTTGTAGCTCTCTAATTTTTATAGGACCATTTATTGAAGGAAGTTCTCTGCTTTGCCACTTTTTCTTGTAGGTAAATCGCCTGTTTCTGGACTCCCTGTTCCACTGATCTCTTTGTCTATCCTGTACCCATACCACACTGTCTTAATTAATTTAGCTTCAATATAAAGCTTGATTATTACCTTGTATTTCTGTAAGTGTGTCCTGGCTATTTTCACATTCATGTTCACATTAATATTAGGACCAGTTTTTCAATTTCCATTAAATTTAATTAAGAATACAGTGGGGCCTTGACTTATGAGTGTCCCAACTAACAAGTTTTTCAAGATACGAGCCGTCTCTCAGCCAATTTTTTGCTTTGAGTTGAGAGCTAAAATTCGGGTTATGAGCCAGCTTCAGATACCCCACCGCTAGTTGGCGCAGCAAACTTCACAGTGAACGCCACAACATCAGCCCAGCATCACGTGTCTCACTCGTTCACTTTAAGATTTGACATATGAGTAATTTGAATTACGAGCTCCGTCACGGAACGAATTAACCTCGTAAGTCCAGGCCCCACTGTATATTGATCCTATAGATTATTGTGCACTGGATTTTCTAGAATATTAATTATTTTATGTAATAAACATGGCATATACCAATAGTGATTAAAAGTTTTCTATATTGGTATTTATAACCTGTTTTGCACATCCCTTGTCAGATTTATTTCTAGATATTTGATATATTGATGTCACTAATCAGTGATGTAATACAGCAGGACACCTAAGTAAACAATACTGAGATAAATTAGTAATATGACACTGCCAAAATGTCCTTTTCATTCATGATCTCATACTTTTTTAAAAAAATATATTTTATTGATTTTTTACAGAGAGGAAGGGAAAGGGATAGAGAGCTAGAAACATCGATGAGAGAGAAACATCGATCAGCTGCCTCCTGCACACCCCCTACTGGGGATGTGCCTGCAACCAAGGTGCATGCCCTTGACTGGAATCTAACCTGGGACCCTTGAGTCCGCAGGCCGATGCTCTATCCACTGAGCCAAATGGGTTAGGGCATGATCTTATACTTTGTCCCCAGATTGAGTAATGTTCCTACTTTTATATATAATTATTTGATGTTCTTTATGCCTTTACCAAATAAGCACACATTCTCAAACACTACAGTTTAGTTTGTCCTATATTTCACAATTTCCAAACATACTTTATATGACACATTTTTAAGCATTGGACTCAATATTATGTGACTCCCATCTATGCTTTTGTGTGTTCATGTAGTTTTTTTGTTTCTTTGTTTTTTTTTATTTTCATTGCTATTTATTTTGCAGCACACAATTAATTTAACCATTTTACTCAAGGTATATATGGATTGATTTTAGCTTGTGGATAATATAAATAGTGATGTTATTATGCTTTATGTGTATTTTTAGGTACACATGTGTATGCACATTTGTTGTGTATTTACATAGGAGTGGAATTTCTCTGACATAGCATATGCTTATCTTCATTTAAAGTGGATAATGCCAGTTAACTCTCCTCATTGGTTGTGCAATTTTTACTCCTCTTTTAATTATAAATTTCTAATTTATCCACAACTTCACCAACTCTAGGTAATGTAATTATGGGAGAGGGTTGATTTAGGTTTCTTTATTGACTACTGAGATTGAAAATATAGTTATATCCTTAATGATCATTTAACTCTCTTTAGTTAGAGTGTCTATTCAAGTTAATATTCAGGGTTTTATTTGATTGAAATTCATTATCTTATTTACTTTTAACATTTTACCATATAACTTCAGGACAGCAGTCTTTATGATTTGTTTGTGTTGCAAATATCTTTTCTCACTATGTTTTTCTCTTTATTCTCTTAATAGTGAGTTATGGAGACATGAGGTTCTGTTTAATTTAGTCAATCTATCAAGCTTTGCATTTATAGTTAGTATTTTTATTTTAAGACACTCATCTTCTAAGAGATAATAAAAATATGCTACTGTATCCTACACTAAAAGCTTTATTGTTTTGCCTTTTACCTTTGGGCTCACAATTTGGTTTAGAATTTTGTATATAGTTTGACATTGAGACCAAACTTCTTTATTTTTCATGTGATTATCAAATTTACCACACTGTTTGTGGAAGACATTATCATTAGTGACTCTTCTCTAATACATATTTGTAAATTTTTTTTTTCAGAAATCACATATGCAATCACTTATTTTGGGGCTATATTTTATCCTAATGGTCTTTCTGTGTTTTCTTGCACCAAAAATAAACCATCTTAATTGGCAGTACTTTATAAGCAGTTTTGATATTTGGTTAAATTAATAGTTCCATCTTGTTCTGAACAGTTGTCTTGGCTATATTTTACCATGTGCATTTACACAGAAATTGTGAAGTTCAAGTTAATTGTCCATATAACAAATACAAACACAAAAAAGACTTCCATGAATATTACTATACTTCTTTGGTTTTGTAAATATCTTTAAGACATGTTGAAAATTTTATAAGTTGCACATTGTAACCATAGACATGGCATATTCCCCCATAATTTAGATCTTTTAATAGTTCTTTTAATAACATTTTACAAATTTCTATGAAATATTATACACATTTTAAATTATATTAATTCTTACATATATTTTATGTATTTTAATGTTATTTAGTATGGTGCATTTTTAATTTTAGTTATTTTAAATGATTGTTACTATTGTTTAAAAATAAAACTTAGGACCTTCTTAACACAAAATTTTAGCTATCTATCACATGTCTCAATTGGCCATCCTAGACATTTTCTTGTGTATATAGCAATGGAAAACGACAAAATGAGGAATGCACCAATTATCAAGTGACTTTCAAGTCTCTGATTATGCTATTATTGACAAGTTCTGCTCAGGCAAAGCAAAATCATACAAAAGAGCCTTCTTGATTTCTGAACCAAAGAATTTCAGATGTCAACATATCAGTGAAATTAATCTACCTCAATTCACCTTCTGGCCACAATTACTTCTAACCTGCCCATATGTATTATATATTATCACTTATCCAAAGACCACAACAATCTCAACAAATTGTAGTATTGAAGTTAGAAACCAAGATCTTGTGATTTACATTTGGTTCAGATGTAGTGCCATGTGTGCTGCTCCTCTTGAACTTCTAGATACTTATGAATTTAAAAGTTCGATTTTCTACTCCTGGCACATCGAAAATACAAGGGGGTTTAAGGAGAGGATAATGTTTAAGCACATCTGTTGAATAGGGGGAAAATAGGAGACCAATGTCACTGGCTCAGAACCATTCTACAGTCCAGCAGGCACATTGGGCAGGTACCCCAAGTTCTGGGGTAAGGAATGTTCAGACCCTAGATGGTTTGGCTCAGTGGGTAGATGCCGGGAGCCGGTCCATCCTTGCTGTTTCAAAGGACCTGGCATATATGGCATACTGTTCTTAAAATGTTTGCTCACCTTCTTGGCACTATGTGTTTTAACCAAGGTCTCTGAGAAAGGTTGTTTCCCCAGGTAGGGATTTTCCCCTGAAGTTAGGGAGGGAATAAAACCTCTTAACTAAGTGCCAGAACGGGGAATTAATCACTTTAACTATGAACAATCATGCTTAAGCTACATAATCTTTACTCCCTGGAATGGAGATAAGAAACGCCCTAACCTTTGGAATAGAGATTGATAGGATTGGAATCAACTGGTATAAATACAGTTGAAACAAGACAACAGCAGACAGAACTTAGGAGAGAGAGAGAGAGACAGAACCTAGGCACAGAACCTACACAGAACGTTCTCTAGGGACAGAAGAACTTCGCTGGAGAGAACATGGCAAAAGATCCTGGACAGAAACTGGCCTCAGAACCTAGAGACAGAACCTACCGAGAGAACATGGCAAAAGATCCTGGACTGAACCTGACTACAGAAATTGGCAAGAGAACCTGACTAGAACCTGGTGACTGAACCTGGCTGGAGAACCTGGACAGAACCTGACTGGAGAACCTAGCGAGGGAACATGGCTACAGAGCCTGGCTGGAGAACCTGGAGAACCTAGCAAGAGACCATGGACACAGAACCTGGCTGGAGATCCAGACCAGAACTTGGCTGGAGATCCTGGCTGGAGATCCTGGCTAGGCTGCTGATCAACTGAATGCTGTCTCCGTGTCATTCCTTCTTCGCCGACTCCGTCCACACCTTTGGGGACCCCTGAACCCGCTGGCGTTGGACCCCAGCATATGGCGCCCAAACAGGGGCCCCTAGGTAAGTCCCACTCTCGGGATGGATAGGACTCCACCATAGGAAGAGGGTGGATAGTCTTCGCAGACTCCGTCCACACCTTTGGGAACCCCTGGAACAGGATTCCCCTAGGTAAGCCCCCCCCCCCATTGAGAACCCCCACATTCGGGACGGATAGGACTCCATCAGGGTACTTCAGACCCCCCTACAGAGGATAAGTAGGGTAAGAAGGTGGATAGTACAGAACTTAGATTGAGAAGATGTGCCATACTGAGTCCAAAGAAAGAAGACTCTATATTGATCTTTACATTAAGAAGATGTGCCATACTGAGTCTAAAGAAATAAGACTTTGTATTGATCTTTTAACACATATGCTTGCTAGCAGAGGAGTTAAGGTTACTCCCAGTCAGACAGAACGTTTAATACAAGAAATATGTCCATGTTTTTCTGAGGAAGGAAAGGTAAATGTAATGGCATGGGAGAAGGTAGGCCCAAGGAGCCTTATCCTTAACCCCACTGCAGCCTTTCCACCCTGGGAAAGTGCATGATTGGCAAGCTCTCCCTGGGGTGATAGATCAGGACTCAGGTAATAGCGGAAAGCGTCAATCCTACTCTTAAAATGGATACAAGAGAGCATTTGGGGTTTTTTCTTTTTAATGCCTGCTTTTAAAAAATAAAAAAGGGGGAATTTGCCGGGAGCCAGTCCATCCTTGCTGTTTCAAAGGACCTGGCATATATGGCATACTGTTCTTAAAATGTTTGCTCACCTTCTTGGCACTATGTGTTTTAACCAAGGTCTCTGAGAAAGATTGTTTCCCCAGGTAGGGATTTTCCCCTGAAGTTAGGGAGGGAATAAAACCTCTTAACTAAGTGCCAGAACGGGGAATTAATCACTTTAACTATGAACAATCATGCTTAAGCTACATAATCTTTACTCCCTGGAATGGAGATAAGAAACGCCCTAACCTTTGGAATAGAGATTGATAGGATTGGAATCAACTGGTATAAATACAGTTGAAACAAGACAACAGCAGACAGAACTTAGGAGAGAGAGAGAGAGACAGAACCTAGGCACAGAACCTACACAGAACGTTCTCTAGGGACAGAAGAACTTCGCTGGAGAGAACATGGCAAAAGATCCTGGACAGAAACTGGCCTCAGAACCTAGAGACAGAACCTAGCGAGAGAACATGGCAAAAGATCCTGGACTGAACCTGACTACAGAAATTGGCAAGAGAACCTGACTAGAACCTGGTGACTGAACCTGGCTGGAGAACCTGGACAGAACCTGACTGGAGAACCTAGCGAGGGAACATGGCTACAGAGCCTGGCTGGAGAACCCGGAGAACCTAGCAAGAAAACATGGCCACAGAACCTGGCTGGAGAACCTGGAGAACCTGGCTGGAGAACCTAACAAGAGACCATGGACACAGAACCTGGCTGGAGATCCAGACCAGAACTTGGCTGGAGATCCTGGCTGGAGATCCTGGCTAGGCTGCTGATCAACTGAATACTGCCTCCGTGTCATTCCTTCTTCACCGACTCCGTCTACGCCTTTGGGGACCCCTGGACCCGCTGGGGTTGGACCCCGACAGATAGAGCATCAGACTGCGAACCAAAGGGTCCTGGGTTTGATTCCAGTCAAGGGCAGTTACCTCAGTTGTAGGCTCCTCCCTGAGTGCGGGCAGCACTTATCAATGTGTTTCTCTCACACCAATATTTCTCTCTGTCTTTCCCTCTCTCTTTCACTCTCTCTAAAAATCAATGGAAAAAAATCTTCAGGTGAGGATTAAAAAAAAAAAAAAGTTCTGTAATTTGGTTTAGTCTTTTGGAAATAGACTCTGGAATCCATTTTGTGATTCAACGTTTGCTTCAGTCCTATTGGGAGTTCTTCATTTTCAGCCTTCTTGGTCACTTGTGAGTAAGACATCAGTTTCTACGTTCTCTGAGCAACAGCCTCAGCCTATTTCCAGCCTGGAGAAATGTGGAAGCCTCGGGTGTAGTTCCAGCTTGAATGTTTAAATCCA
Source organism: Myotis nattereri (assembly GCF_964212035.1). NCBI lineage: Eukaryota > Metazoa > Chordata > Mammalia > Chiroptera > Vespertilionidae > Myotis > Myotis nattereri. The sequence continues at coordinate 69,169,406 of NC_138076.1, read as the reverse complement.
TTTTAATCTAAGGTGGAAGCACATTTGCTAATATAGTGCTTAAAAACGTGTTTCTTACACATTTGAGTTTATTCCACAACATGTGTCAGAAGTCACACTCATGATCTTTTATGTCATGCTTCTCCCTCCATATCTAATTATTGCTACCCTGTGCCTGTGGTGGTGTGGTGAGTCAAGGCCCTTACTAGGTCTCCCTGATGCCTTTGTGCTTGAGAAGGCATATCACTTTAATTTTCCCAGTGATATTAACAAAGGAACCTAACAGTCATGGCTTCACTGTGGTCTTTGCACCCAGATTGTACTTTACTCTGAGAGGTTTACTTGTTGAAAGGGATTTGAGATTAAAAATATATATATTTTTTCCAACCTAAAGAGTTTCTAGCTTCTTGTATTTCCTCTAAGTTTTGCTTACAATCTTTGCTGTTCTCTCTCATGTTTCTGAATCCTGCTGCTTCTCAAAGAAAACAACCAAAGCCATAAAAAAACCACTTAATTTTATGTCGCTTTATCTTAGTCCATCTTTAAAATATGAGACTGAGAAATAATTCATATTGACAATAGATATATTGTCAGAAAAATTTTGCCTCATATTTTGGAGGGAAAGATAAAAGCACCTAAAAGTAATTTTTAGTTAATTGGTGAGGCTTTTAGAGTTAAAACTTTAACGTTTATTTTTTCATTTTCTCTAAATAGTACCTACTTCTGTATCTCTGTGGAGAATGTATATTAGTACAAAAAACAGGACATAGAAATGTAAAAGCTGAATATATGTTTTATATATTCACAATGTGTTTGGTTGATGCCATCTATTAAGTTTCATCCAAGTATATTTGAAAATGGATGAGACATAATTTGCTTTTGAAATATGCCCATCAAAGATCCTGAGAAGAATAAATTTTTACTAATGGACACCAAACTAAGTATACTTATTATTTCACTAAATGTCACTATAATAATGCTGCTAGCTTTCACTTTATGATTTCATCATTAAAATCTCAAAATACTTTGCAACCCTAAATACAGTATAAAAATGACACTGAAGTTTGTATTATGTGGGTTTTATAAGATTTGCAACATGGAAATTATCTTAAAATGATTAAAATTTTCTAGAAAATTAATGTGTTTGAGTGTCAGAATTTGCTCATAAAGAATTGACTTATAGCCAGAAGGAAATTCATGTAAACTATCTTCAACTCATTCTTTTATCTCTCCTTTTATCTCCCTTTCCAACTATAGCTTCTAAGCCCATGAAACCATGATTCCTCACCTAACCCATTGTAGTGCATTAGGAACCAGTTTCTTTGATTCTATTCTTACTGTTTTCCAGTCTGTTTCAACACAAAAGAGTAATATTTACATACTACAATGTTATTCATTGCCTCCACTTCCAAAATTCCATTTAAGTGACTTATATATCAATCAATACTAAGTTTGGCCAAATGGAACCATAGAAATAAATATAGCAGTGTCTAAAATAAAATACAGCATCATTTTTTCCTCATAAAATATTTTTTTCTTAAAAATATCAAGGCTGAGCCCAAATGGAGTGGCTCAGTTGGTTGAGCTTCATCTTTTGCACTGAAATATTGCTCGCTGGATACCTGATCAGGGCACATACCTGGGTTGTGCAGTAATAACTGGTCAGGAGATATATATATATATATATTCATATTCAAGGCTGATTTAGTAATCCCATGGTGTCATTAGGAAACCAGATTCTTATTTTTCACTCTACCATAATCAGTACTGAACATCTCCACAAAAATCACCTCATAATACGAAAAGGCTGACATAGCACCAGCAATTACATCTCTATCCCAGGCAGTTGGTAGAGGAAAATGTGTTCCTCACAGCTGAGTCAAACTCTTTTAATTAGGATTTCTATATTTTGTTCAAATACTGTCTTACTGCCATCGGCTAGAACATAATTGCATTATCACTTCATTCTACAACAAAAACAAGGTGAAGTCTTTAATACTCTGCTACTAAGATGCAATGTGAGAATGGATAATTGGTCAGTAATTAATGATGACTGCCACAGTTTCTATTTTTTCCCTTAGAATAAAGTTAAATCTCAACAATGGCTGTGAATCCCTGGATATTGTAGATCTCACCTCATCTTGCACATCATTCCTCCAGCAGCTCTCTGGCTTACGATATATGTTGGCTTTCCTCCAGACCTCAAAGGTAGCACATTCATTCCTAATAACATTTTTTTTTTCATCTATTCCTTTAAAATACTTACATCCATTCAAAATAAATTTACTACTCAACCTAAAAATATCAGCTAAAGAACATTGCTGAAGGGAGTGTTGTTCCTTGATCCTTCTCTTTATTCAATGAACTCTTCTCTGTTGATTATTCCCATTATACTATACAAATTGTCTTCATATCACCTATGTTTAATTATTCAAACATCATTTTTATTATATAATAAAAAGGCTTTGATTGTCATGAGAGAAAAATTTATGTTTTTTGTTCATAATTGTATTTCTGGAGTTAATCAAATTGACTTGTACTAAAGAAAATTGGTAATTAACTGATTGCATAAAAGGCTGAGTAAACAACTGAACAAAGCTTGAATCAAAGATACAATTTATAAGTGGAATTAGAAGAAATGTGAGCAGGATAGGTTCTCCCATTAAAAGACAGAGACAGACTGTGCAATCTTGCAAAACTTGATTATATAAGTTTTACAAAAAAAAAGTTAGATGGAGAGGTAAAATAATGAGCAGAGTTACTAGAAAAATGTAATTTGACAGAATGGGAAAAATCAATAAATCAAACCTAGTAATATCCTATATAAAAAAGGCTAATATGCAAATAGGCTGAAAGGCGGAGCAACCGAACAACCAGTCGCTATGATGTGTGCTGGCCACCAGGGGGCATGCGCAGAACATGGCAGGTGTTGGTCACGGCAGGATGGTGGAGCAGGTGAGCGCGGGTGCCAGACCAAGGCAGGTGCCGGTCGCTGTCATTGGGGCGAGCCTCTGGTGGTTACTGAAAATTCTTTGCTACCGCATGCTGCGATCCTGCCCGGTGCTCACACCTGATGCTGGCTCTGGCCACGCTCGCACCCGCTGCCGGCGCTGGTCCTGATCACTCAGTGCCATCAGCGGGTGAGAGTGGTGGCTGCAGCCCTGATCACTCCTGAGGGCTTCTCCACCTCCCCCTGCTCCTGAGGAACAATCGAGCCAGCAGCCGCCACTCACACCCACTGATGGTGCCGACACTGCTCACACCCACTGCTGACATTGGCCCCAGTCGCTCCCTGCCATCAGATGATGGGTGCAGCGGTGTCAGGAGCAGGGCTGCCAGCAGACAGAGGACCAGGGGCCATGGAGAGTGGGGCTGGGCGGGGGCCGAGACCTAGCCCTCTGTCCACTGCAGCCTCGCGGCCCACAGTTCCTTTAAAAGTGCAAAAATTCATGCACTGGTCCCCTCATTAGATAAATAATAGGATAGAATTTGTTACAAAAAATAAACATAACAAAGCGGTATGTAATATAAATATATGAAGTGTATTATTTGAAGAATATATATAAATAGGAAACTATATGTACTAACACACATAGAAAGTAACTGTAATAAAATTTATTAGAAATTAAAGAACTTTTAAAATTATCCTATATAATGAAGAGGGAATATGCAAATTGACCATCACTACGCCACAAAGATGGCAGCACGCACAGCGGAGGCTGAGTTCCCCTAGCGAGCCTTAAGGAGCAACCAGCAGGGACCAGAGGCTGCACCCCCTGCCTTGGTGCCAGGCCGGGGGACCTCAGGCCTTGCCCCAAGCCCCAATGCCAGGCTCTGCACCCCGCCCAGTGAGGCTTGACGGGGGACCTCAAAGTGCTCCCCCACCCAGGCACTGGACAAGGAGGACCTGAGGCAGTGCCCCCTACCTTGTGGGGCTTGACAGAGGACCTCAGGCCACACCACCTAGCAGGGCTTGACGAGGACCTTAGGCTGCTCCCCTCACCCCAAGTCAGGGAACCTCAGGCCGCGCCCCCTGCCCAGCGAGGCTTGACAGGGGATCTGAGGCTGCACCACCCTCCCGGCGCAGGGCCAGGGGACCTGAGGCTGCACCCCTTGCCCAGTGGGGCTTGATGGGGGGCCTCTAGGCACGCCCCCCCGCCTGGTGGGGCTTGACAAGAGATCTCAGGCTGCGTCCCTCACCCAGCGAGGCTTGACTGGGGACCTCAAGGCATGTCCCTCACCCCGGCCTGGGCTGGGGGACCTCAGGTCATGCCCCTGCCTTGGCGCCATGACTGTGGACCTAAGGCTGCACCCCCCACCTGAAGGGACTTGTCAAGGGTGGGACCGGCTTGGGTCTGGATCTAGCCCAGAAGTTGGCAAACTCATTAGTCAACAGAGCCAAATATCAACAGTATGATGATTGAAATTTCTTTTGAGAGCCGAATTTTTTAAACTTTAACTGTATAGGTAGGTACATTGTTATTAACTTAATTAGGGTACTCCTAAGGCTTAGGAAAAGCCACACTCAAGGGGCCAAAAAGCCGCATATGGCTCACAAGCCGCAGTTTGCCTACCACGGATCTAGCCCAATGTGAGGGTCTGGGTCTTGTGCAATTTTGAGGCACACGTGGGTGGGCGGGGACTTGACTCTGGGTCCCATGGTATGCCCCAGACTCTGACAGGAAGAAGATTTTCGTATACATTTTACTAATTTTCTTTCATCTCTGACACTTCTATTATAGAGAAAGGGCAAATAGAAATATTAAAGTATTTCCTCTAATTAATCCCCTTTTAATGTGCACAAATTTTGTGCACTGGGCCACTAGTAAAATTATAAGAGGATATTTAATCAAATACAGTATGAGAAAGATATGATAGGACAAAAAGTAAGAAAGCTAAATATTTAATATTTTGATTGATAAAGAAATTAGTTATTCAGAGAATGTACTATTTTTAAATAGTATACACATTCACATGTATTTAGTACACTTACAAAACTTGAGATTGTAAACTGATATAAAGGGAACAACACATGTGAAGAAGGAACCTATTTTAAAGCACACAGCTTCAAATCTAACCACAAAATATAACACTATTATAGAGTGGATACTATCCTAGGTATTGAATGCATTAAATGCTAATATTTGCCACAATTCTATTACATTAACTATTATTATCCTTTTTCATGGATTAAGCAGCTGAGAGAGATTATAAGTGATTTACCCAAGTACACTCAGTCTGCAAGCGGTAAAATTAGAGTTCAAACCTAGGTAAATCATACTCCAGAGACTGTCTAAATCACTAAGTTAAATTGAATAATAAGAGACATAGTATGGCATTTTCTTCTGTGACTACCATAATGAATCAGTTCTCCTGTGAGACCTTTTACTCCTCACTAAAACCCATGCTCTCCTTTTCTATCTGAATGCACAGCTGGAATGACTTCTCCGCCTCTCTTGCATGATCTGTGTCATTGGGATTGGACTCTGGTTTACGGAATGTGAGTGAAAGCAATGTCAGTTTCAGGCCAGGCTTATAACCTCCTCCTTCACCATCTACCTGTTGAGATAGAGAAAAATCCAAAGGATCTACAAGAGATCACAGCAACAAATAGAAGGATTGTGATCCCCAAATGATTGTGTGGAGCAGAGCCCAAAGAGGCACTTTTGACTTCTTTTGAGTAAGAAGTAAACTTTTAATGCATTAAGTCACTGAATTTAGGGCTATTGCTAATTATGATAGCAAATAGCTTATCATAACTAATACACTATTTTCCCCTAGGTATTTTATTCTAGTGATTTATTTTTCTTAGTGGAAGGACATTTTAGAAATGGAAAGGAATATTCCCTTCCAACCTTACACATCTTTTTCTAATCCAAATGTATTTAACTAAATTGCTTTGGACATGATCAGCCAGCAATGCAGCCATCTGTCCTCAGAGGAGTCCAGCAGCCTATTAGCTCTTTACATATATTCGTGAGGGGGTTCTCTCAGTATCATCCACTAATCCTTTGGTTTCATCCTAAAATCACTTCTAACCAGTGCAAATGCTTCTGAATTAGGTCATAATAATGTGTTAACTAGAATTTTTCTCAGTCATATATCCAAAGTCAAAATTATGCATCCTTCAATTACCCATCCATATATTTTTTCAAATATTATCCAGTACAGTCTCAAAGGATCTGCAAAATATCAACTTATAATCTTAAGACATTCCAATAATAAAATGTCAAACACTGGGTGTCCTCTTATTGTAATAAAAAAAAAGCCTAATCAAATTCCCAGGGAAAAGGAGTCTAAAATTCAATTATCTTGCAGATGAAAATATAATAATGTCAAACATGAAGGAATTAAAATCTCAAATCAATGTTTAACCATATCTGAGTTAAAAAGATAGAGAAAATTGAGTCCATTATAAATTCACCTTCTGCTCCATCTTTTCCTGAGAAAGAGGATAAGAGGAATCAAGTTCTTTCTGAAGTTACTTCCTAGCCTTTCATCCCTAGAAATGGGTACGGTTCCCTCCAAAGCTTAGAAGTTGAATTAATTTAGTTAAAAGTGTCTGATGAGTCTTATGTTTCACAGAGTTCAGAGAGTTAATAAGACACTTGTGTGGTTCTTTTCTTTTCTTTTTTTTCTTTTTTTTGTATTTTACTTCTAATTCCAGTTTGGTCCTGGAAGCCTGTCTTTGTAGCCTCCGCTTACTCCACCACCATTTTTAATCCTTAATCTTTTTGTTGTTGTTTGCTTTTCCAGCCCTGGCACCACCCATGCCAAATGTAGGAAATAAGTTAGTTTTCAAGCGCTAGCGCAGTTATCCTAAGTAGAATCTTCCAGTCTTAATAATGTTAACCCAATATTCCAATCTAGTATTAGCCCAGTAGATTCCAAGGACCATAGCAGAGTCAGAATCTGATAGACGAGGATAGACCAAGAAAAAAAGAAGAAGAAAAGTCAAAATATGCCAGTGTGAACTCAAAGTAACCTGGAATAAATTTTCAATACAGTAGTTAATTTTGATATTGTATATTTTTAAATTGTGGGGTTAGGAAGTTTCCCAACTGAATGTTCTGTGTTCCCTCTGAGACTAACATAAGGGACATCACCACCTCCTCCTAAGTTTTAGACATGAGCAAAGTGTGAGTTCCAGGCAACATATCTTGTGTGAGTAGATTTTATTTCTATTGAGTATATTCAAACCTTCTTTATTTTATTTACTCTTGTGCTCCATATTTTTGCAATCCTCATTTTAAGTTGTGTACTTTAGATAATGTAATAATTTCCATACCCACGTGTGAATATACACGTTTATTCCTATGCTGTAATGGCTCTTCTCTCTCTGGCTATGAGTTTTTTTAGCTTTAAGATTATATTTATGTTGTATATGCTAGGCACATAATGGGACTCCAGAGCCTGTGAATCCATTTAGCTCCTTCCAAAGTTCCCTTCTCGGCCCAAACAGAATGGTATTTGAGCAAGTAAAGATGCCTGCTTAGGCTCATCATGAGAATTTTCAGGAAGAATTTCCCTAGTGTTCTTTAGCCTAGGAAATTCAGCTGTTTTGATGTTTAAAGGCAACAGTAATGTTCTGCTAACCGATGCTTAAATTAATCTAAGTCAGCCTCAGCCTCATCTACAATGCTAAGCCAAATTTTATCCCTGAGCAAGGTCAGCAGCCTGAGAGCTAGACAGTATGTGTCTGCTCAAAGTCTAATGCTTTAAAAAAAATGCCTGTCTTTGCTGAGGTGAATGCCATTGGCTTGTTGCATCTAAAAGCTTTCGCAACACAAGCTTCTGTGGTTTACTTTCTGGACCCTGACCAGCCATCATTTCTGAGGCAATCATCTGGATAGTCCCCCATGGTCTTTGCTTTTGCTGTATTCCTCGATTATTTTAATGTTACCGAGAAGCAATCATTTTTGTGAGACGTGAAATCCGTGCTATATTTGAAGCATTCATCCATTCCTTTAAGTCTGGTTGCCTTCACTAAAAGCAGCCACTTACCCTCTTTGAAAATTAGAAGGCACTGCAGCAGAACTCCAAGGTAAAGCTTTGATATGGTCAGAATTTCAGTTATACTACCAAAGCTGCTTGACACCATTTTCAATCACTTTATGTTAGTGATTCTACTTTGTCTATTTTCTAGTTTGCCTTTTCTACACATAAGGATTTGGGCCATATTCTGTATCAGTAAAGTTCTCTACCCTTCATTTCAATTCAGTACTGAGGACTGAATTAATATATAAATAAGTGAAAGTGTATACTGCTGAACACATTTTTAGAGGAAGGCTAATTTCCAGGGAGTGTGTTTTCTGTCCTGTTAATAATTATTTAACACACAAAAGCTCATTCTTATTCTTAGATAATGGAGTTTGCAATATGAATGTGACTATAAGAAACAGAAAGTGGTAATAACATCTATTTTCATTGTCATCCTGAGACAGAATCCAGGCACATTCATGCTGGAATTTTTTTCTGTGGTAGAACACGGTGCTAGTCAGTCCTCAGCTTTGCCTTCAACTTTGGACATTAGTCTCATCGGGCATCTCGGATTCATCTGTTAAACTGCCAGGAGATGTCTAAGAACATGCTGCCTTTTTGTGGACAGCTACGACTCCTAAAATTACAGCTATAATGAAAATCATAGAAGTTGCATTTGTAATAATCATCTTAGCTATATTTTATTCTCAGGTTGTCATGACATTTGAAATATATATTAACTTGGTTATTTCTGCTTAATATGCTCTACCTGAGTAATGGTACCTTATATTTAACTTCTATAGACAATAAAAAACCTTCATCTTGTGAATTAAGGTATTCCAAAAGAATATTGTTTTAAAATCACTGCATGGAGTCCTTTGAAAAGTATAATAATTTGTGCCTTCTCTAATTAGTAAAAGTTCTTAGTCAACTAAAATTGCTTGTTTTGATATTAGTTAATTACTCCAAAAGCCGAAACACTTGAGGTAAGCTCTGTATTAGTTGTCAAATACCATTTTGATACTCTCGGTTGTACTCTACTTCACTGACCTGTTTAAACATTTTACTTTACCTAGTTGATAAGTACTTAATTTGTTATCACGTTATTAGTGGTCTCCTTTTACTTTACCTTGTTCTAGTAGTTGCAAAATCATTTCCTAACAACACAGAATGATTAAACAAATAAATAAATAACTTGAATTAATATTACTTTGTATGTTGACATTATCTTATTTTTTTTACATTGCTTTACACTTTGAATAGAAATTTAGTTCATATTTTCTTGTTAAGCCACTATCCTTATGTCAGGGACATAGTACACTTACTACATGAATTTTAGGGAAGTAAAAACCAATATCTCAGTGTCCTCCTCATAGGAATATCTGCCTCATATGGTTGTTGTAAAGTTTAACTCATGCTGTATAAGTGTTAGTTTTATAATTATTACTGTAATTATCCTTACTACTATATGTTGCAAAATGCTAAACTGAAGGTCATTAAATTAAAATTTTTTTTTTCTCAAGATAAATATTAAATTACAACTTTTATTCCAAATGTTTATCATTTTTATCTCCTGTGGGGGATGCAAAATTGCCATTCCTGCAATGTTGGAAATAAAATATTTAGTTAACTTCACATTACTGACTGAACAGAGATTTTTTTCTGAAGAATGTGGTTGGACAATTAGAGATTTAATTTTCCAATGACTTACTGAAGGGGTTCTACTTTTTTTTTTTTAATATATATTTTATTGATTTTTGACAGAGAGAAAGGGAGAGGGATAGAGAGTTAGAAACATCGATGAGAGAGAAACATTGATCAGCTGCCTCCTGCACACACCCCCCCCCCCTCACTGGGGATGTGCCAGCAACCAAGGTACATACCCTTGACTGGAATCGAACCTGGGCCCCGTCAGTCTGCAGACCGACGATCTATCCACTGAGCCAAACCGGTTAGAGCAGGGAGGGGGTGGTTCTACCTTTAAAGCAATTTCTCTGGTAAGAGAGATTGTTTCACTCAGACTCCTTACCATAGTTTATAATATCTGAAATTTTGCTTTATACAAATTTATGGGTATTTTTCTGAGATCCTATCTGTACTCCCTTTTGTACTTTTCTAAGAAAACCCCTGTCTAGTCCTCCTATTAGAAAACAAGGGACTTAGTTATCTTACTGTTCTGTACATCTCCCTTCACAATCCTTAAGACATGGGCACATTAAGGGAAGAAGGAGAGAAACAAATAAACAAAAAAAGCAATGGGTATTTGCCTCAAAACTTTTAGAATCATATCTTCTCTGAATGTAGAGAGAAGTTCCACTTTCTTAAAGATTTCAGGCTTCTGCATTCCACAAGACTGATTAATGGCCGGGGTTGAGAAAATAGAAAAACTCTTTTTTAAAAGGAAAAGAAAAATATGGGAGACTTTCACTCTTCCTCTGTGACCTCCTTCTGCATTCTTAGGGCAGAACTATTGGAACTCTGGTTTTCTTTCTGTCTACACCAGTGTCACTTTTGAATTTTGTGGATGCAGTGAATTCAACATAAGAAATTCCAGAAGACACCGAAACCGGTTTGGCTCAGCGGATAGAGCGTCGGCCTGCGGACTGAAAGGTCCCAGGTTCGATTCTGGTCAAGGGCATGTACCTGGGTTGCGGGCACATCCCCAGTAGGAGATGTGCAGGAGGCAGCTGATCGATGTTTCTCTCTCATCGATGTTTCTAACTCTCTATCTCTCTCCCTTCCTCTCTGTAAAAAATCAATAAAATATATAAAAAAAAAAAAGAAAGAAAAAGAAATTCCAGAAGAGGAGAATTAGTAAACTGAGCAGTTAGTAAAAGAAGTTTCTCGAGACCGAACCTGGCTGGTGAACCTGGCTAGGCTGTTCAACTGAACTCTGCCTCCATGTCATTCCTTCTTCGCTGACTCCATCCACACCTTTGGGAACCCCTGGACCTACTGGGGTTGGACCCCAGCAGAGCTGGAAGTAACGATCAAAGAACCAGCTCTGGGCAGTTGACTTTCCCAAACCAGTAGTAAGTACGATAGAGAAAACAAAACCTAACTACTGGCTAGAGAGGACTTATAGCCTCGGAGGTCAATCCAGAAACACTGCCACCCAGGGGCTGAACCACAAACTGTCTCTTCTGTAAATACAAATAAAGGAAGTCTGGGAAACAAATACGGTCTGCTTTAAAATCAGGACTGTGGTTTACAACACGGAGGAACAGTGTATCGCAGGGAACTTCAGCACTCTCCTGAATACCTGACAGGACTCAGGCATGCCAGACAGAAGAGTAGAAGAAGTGAAGGACCTTCACTACTGCACATTTTTATTTTTTAATTTTTTTCACCTTTTAATTAAGAAACTAAGTTTTTTTTTCTTTTTTTTTCCAAAAAAAGTTCTCAAAAAAAAAAATTAAGAAAAAGGTACAGAGATTTCCCATATACCACCTGCTCCCACATATCTATAGCTTCTCCCATTGTCTACATCACTCACCAGAATGATACATTCGTTACTATTGATGAATCTAAATTGACACATTATCATCAACCACAATCCATAGTTGACCATAGAGTTCATTCTTTGTGCTATACATTCTATGGGTTTAGACAAATGTCTAATGATATATGTCCATCATTTTAATATCATAGGAGAGTATTTTCACTGCCCTAACAATCCTCAGTGCAGCATCTGCTCATCTGTCTCCCTCACTTTACCCCAAGCAATCATGTTCTATTTCTTACTCTACTCAATATTCCCGCATAATTTTGTTAGTACCAGTTTCAATCATCATGTGATTCTTAATGACTCCAAAAGCATTCTATCCACCATCAATGTTTTTCATTGTAATTAACCAAAACATATTGAAATATGATTAAAATTTTGTTTTATGTTCATTTCAGGAAAGACAATTTTGAAATATTCCAAACTGTACTCCTAATCATTGGCCCAGAACATTTTTCCTGTTGTTTCTGAATTAGTAAAAGTACCACTACCACTTAACAGATACCCAAGTTAGAAACATAGGTATCATTTTGAGATTTTTTTTCTGACTTCAACCTTCCATTTAATAATTGTTCTTTAGATATTAACTCCTAAATATATCCCAATTTGTTTTTTTATGTCCTTTAAGACTAGTAAAGCTCCTCTGATGCAAGTATATAATCTCTCCCTGAATACAGTCTTGATTTCTCCCACTTATCTCAAACTGAAGCCAGAATAATCTTTCTAAAAATGAAAATATGATCATCTATTTAAAATTATGTATTGGTTGTCATTATCCTCTGATAGAGCACAAATGTTTTGCAGATATTCCATGTCTTCCATTTTATGCCCCAGCTTATCTGTTTCACTGTATCTCTTAATATCTCCTTTGACCCTAAATTCTAACCCATTTTTAACCCATATCTGTGCTCATTAATATTCTTCAAGGATATAATATATGTTGTTACTTCTGGTTCTTTACATATACTTTTACCTATTTCTACAACAGGGCAATTATGTTTTAAGTTTTAGCTTTAATATCAATTTCTCAATATATTTTCTATTATTCTTGCTAGCTCTATTTTAGGAATATTTTCTATGCCATGTATTATTTTATACTAGAGGCCCGGTGCATGAAAATTCATGCACTGGAGGGGGCATCCCTCAGCCCAGCCTGCCCCCTCTCACAGTCTGGGAGCCCTCAGGGGCAGGAGGTGACCAGGCGATCAGGGGAAGCTGATGCCCCATCACACCTCTGCTGCTGCCACTGCTGGCAGCACAGGCCGCATCCGGCCCTGGTTACCTGAGCCTTGGTCAGCCCTAGGTGGCTGGGCAGCCTCCATCAGAGGCTTGCCTGCACCCCAGCCTAGTCCTGGGTGGCTGGGACGCTGAGAGGACTGGGGATCTCCAGAGGCAGGTAGGCAGAATGGCCAGGCTCACCTGGGGGTGGGCCCAGACTTGCTGTGCACCTGCCACCCTGGCATGCCTGAGGGGACTAGGCGCAGCCATCTTGTGGCTGTGGGCACCAGCATCTTTGAGGGCGGGGCAATCAGTTAGCATATTCCCTCCTTATTGGCTCTGGGTGCTGCCATCTTTGCAATGGCATGAAGGTCAATTAGCATATTCCCTCTTTATTAGATAGGATTTCCTCTACTCAAGAATTTCTTACTATAATTTTGAAGTAATTTATTACTTTTTAGTTATCAAAAGAAAGAGTATAAACTCTATGACGTTAAGATTCATGTTTATCTTCTGCACTACTATTATCTTCATCACCAAGCAAAGTGCCTGGCAATTATTATTTGGATAGACAAATTAATGGGCTAACAAATATGAAATAATAATCAAAATCATAACTAAGAAGACACAAAGAGTCATTTCTCTGATGGCAAGATAGTTCTTATTTGATAAAGAAAAAATCATAACCTGAGCCCTGTCCAGCATGGTCAGGGGTGAACTTAAGGAGGGGCGGTGAAGGATTAAAGAAGACAGACAAGAGAATAAAGTTGGGGCCAGGTGGATCACTGTGCTTGGATGAGGAAACAGTGACACAGCCTATAAGCCGAGTTTTTACTTTATAGTCAGATCACACATAGCAAAACAAGGGCAAGATGTTTACAATGTTCTTGCGAGTTTCAAATCTGTTTTTTTCCTGTTGTTGCCATCCTATGAACTCTATCAAGCTTTGTTTTGGCAGCACTCACTGCAGCCCCCACAGCCCACATCCCTTAGCTACTTAGGACTTCAGGGTTGGACTACAAGGTCAAGCTTACAACCATAGCCTTTTGGCTATAATTGTGCTGGGAAGGCTTTGCCCTCCAATCTGGGACTTGTATGTGTCTTTTCCACAAGTCAGTCCGAGGCTTGAACCTATCTAAACTCTGCAGCCACTCTCCACAATAACCAAGAAAAGTCTTGGTTATTTTCATAAAGTAAGACTTTACAGGGCTGAAGTATATCATTTCACAGAAAAATCAGCAATATGTAGTCCATGTGAAGAGGAAAAGATAGTTTTTTAGATATTGAAATTTGTAGAAATCATTAAATATTTCTAATCATGATAATAAATTAGCATTTGCTGATTATTAGATGCAAATTCCCAACAGCTTCAGAATTTATTCATTTATGTCCTACATATATTTTAGTTGTTGGAAGTGCAAAGAAATACAACAAAGAGGAAACCCATTTTTATTTTTAAAAAATGCTATATGATGAGGATTTCCACGTAAAATTATTTATGTATTGGTATATATACACTGAGTGGCCAGATTATTATGACCACCTGACGTTTGTAGGCAAATTAGCTATAATTTTGCACTTAAGTTGCTAGAGGGCCAGACTATTATAAATAGGGAATCAGGTTGTTTACCACGACAGTAGAAGTGATTTTTTTTTCTGAAGATATGGGTAAACAACACGATTAACAGCTTTTGAATGTGGGATATACATACATATGTCCTGGTGCATTCAGGGGGGTCCCTCAGTCCGGCCTGTGCCCTTTTGCAGTCTGGGACCCCTCGGGGAATGACCACCTGCTGGCTTAGGCCCGCTCCCCTGGGAATTGGCCTAAGCTGGCAGTCAGACATCCCTCTGGCAGCCCTGGAGCCCTCGGGGGATGTCCACTTGCCAGCAGAGAGCAGGCCTAGATGTAGTCGGACATCCTTAGCACTGCTGAGGAGGCGGGAGAGGCTCCCACCACCACCACTGTACTAGTAGCTGTCAGCCAGGCTTGTGGATGAGCAGAGCTCCCCCTGTGGGAGCACACTGACCACCAGGGGGCAGCTCCTGCATTAAGCATCTGCCTCCTGGTGGTCAGTATGTGTCATAGTGACCAGTGATTCCCAGTCGCTCTGCTGTTAGGGTCAATTTGCATATTACCCTTTTATTATATGGGATATACACACACACACACTGAGTGGTCAGATTATTATGACCAGCCAGATTATTATGACCACCCCATCAGTACTTCATTGGGCCACCTTCTGCCTTCAATACTGTGGTGATTCTTCTTGGCATTGACTCCACAAGATGTTGAAAGGTGATGCTAGGAATCTGACACCATGCCTGATGAATAGCACTATCCAATTCTGTGAGATTTGATGGTTGTGGAACCAGCTGTCTGATGGCACTTTTAACTTCATCCCATAAATGCTCATTGGATTGAGACCTGGTGATTGTGGGGGCCACCTAAGCAAGGTAAAGTCTCCCTCATGTTCTTGAAACCACTCCTGCACAATACAAGCACCGTGGCATCGTGCATTGTCTTCTTGGAAGAAGCCATCTCCATTGGGATACACCATCAACATGACAGGATGAACTTGATCAGCAATGATACTTAGGTATGCCGTGCTATACAGACGTTGTTCCACATGAATTAAAGGGCTCAAATCATGCCAGGAAAACATGTCCCAAACCATAACATTACCCCCACCATATTGAAGGGTTGTTCTCATGCATGTGGGGTGCATGCTTTCATGCTGTTTCCACCAAATTCTCACTCTGCCATCTGCATGATGCAACTGGAAACGTGATTCATCGGACCACATGACTTTTTACCAATGCTCTACTGTCCAATCCTTGTGTTCCTGTGCGAATTGGAGATGTTTTATCTTGGTAACTGCGGACAGCAAAGGTGTTTAAACAAGCCTTTGGCTTCCATATCCCATACGATGCAGTATACGGCTAATTTGCCTACAAACATCAGGTGGTCATAATAATCTGGCCCCTCAGTGTTTATATATACATATATATGTATGTACACACACACACACACACACACACACACACACACACACATAGACATCTATACAATGTGCATAGTAATAACAGCTACCTCATAGGTTTGTTTTAATATTTGAGTTAATATAATCAGAGTTCTTAGAAAAGTGCCTTCTTTAGTTAACATTTTATTACTATTTATTTAGAAAGTTAAACATACACATATATAGCTATTGCTATATTCCTGTTTTACAGAAAATAAATTGAAATTTCTTAATGTTCACTAAGCTCCCTAATATCCCACAACTATTAATTGGAGAAGGCCAACCATAAATCTATGCCCTTTTTCTATTAAAAAGGTCTTGACCTTTCCCCCTTCAACTTTTGGTCAGAAAACTCAGAAACAGGCATGTTAATATTTATATATCAAAAAAATTTTATACCAGGTATATTCAAAGTAAAAAAGTCTGAATTAGTGTAATAAATTCCTATTTAATTATTATCACCTTAAAATTAGTAACTATTATCAGGCTTGTTTAATTTGGCATCTGACTCAATCCTCCATTCTATTATTTTAAAGCAAGTGTAAGATGTCACATTATTTTACCTAGTATCCTTTTTTTAAGTGTCTCTAAAAGGACTTTTTAACATAATCATAATAGAATTATAAAACATCAAACTAATTAACAATGATCTCTTTATATTTAGCCAGTGAATAAATTTCCTTGATTATTACATAAACACTTCTTGGCATATTATTTGTCAACAATTCTATCCTTAATTAGGTTTTAGATGTCAAAGTTTCTCTACAATATGATCTACATTTTCTTAGCATTTCAGTCCATTCCTGTAACTTCAGTAGCCACATTAAGTAGAGTTATTTTATGCCGGAAGCCGGTCCATCCTTGCTGCTTGACACAGTCGCTGCAGGATAGAAACATCTGCACAGCATATTTTTCAAGGGACCTGGCGTATATAGCATACTGTTCTTAATATGTTTGCTCCCCTTAGCGCTGTGTGTTTTAACCAAGGTCACCTCTCTGAGAAAGGTTGTTTCCCCAGGTAGGGATTTTCCCTGAAGTTAGGGAGGGGATGAAACTCCTTAACTAAGTGCCAGGCGGGTAGTTAATCACTTTAACTACAAACAATCATGCTTAAGCTACATAATCTTTACTCCCTGGAATGGAGATAAGAAACACCCTAACCTTTGTAATAGAAATTGACAGGATTAAAATCAACTGGTATAAATATGGATGTAACAAGACAATAAACGGCAGAACCTCTCTGGAGATCCAGACCAGAACTTGGCTGGAGATCCTGGCTGGAGATCCTGGCTAGGCTGCTGATCAACTGAACACTGTCTCCGTGTCCTTCCTTCTTCGCTGACTCCATCTATGCCTTTGGGAACCCCTGGACCTGCTGGGGTTGGACCCTGGCAATTTTACTGTCTCCATATTAATGAAGAAAAATACAAAGGTAAAGAGTAATCAGTATTGAGAGAAACAAAGATGGCGGCATAGGTAAACACCAGAAATTGCTGCCTCCCACAACAAATTCAAAAATACAACAAAAAGACAAAATGGACATCACCCAGAACCACAGGAAGGCTGGCTGAGTGGAAATTGCACAACTAGAAGGAAAGAGAAAAACACACTGAGACTCAGAGGAGGTGTGGAAGTGCAGAGGTATGGAGGCGCACTGCAAGGGCTGGCAACTGAGGACAAAGCTGTCTTTTTAAATCGGGAGGGAGTCACAAGCCCCCTACAGCTCTGAACTCCAGTTCCGGGTGAGTCTCTGGGGACCCAGACTCATACAGGGAGAAACTGGACTGTCCGGCAGTGGGCAGAACTCGGAACTTGAGGGCGGCTTTCTCTCAGAGGCGCTTGCAGTGATTACCGGGACACTGAGACGTGGGGCCCCATAGGGCAGGGCTGAGGATCACCCATAGCTGCTTGCTCCTCCCTGTTGATTCCCTGAGGCCCCGCCCCACCCAAGCTGCCGCAGATGCTTTTGCATATGAATGCCTTGGCCCTGTGCAATCTGAAAATTACCTAACAAACTGTAGCTGGGCCAGACAGACCCAGAACTTCCAAGAGAAGGCCAAAGGCCCCACAGCAGCTTGCATTGCTTCACAGCTGGGCCTCATTTGGTCAACCCCAAACCCCAAACAAGAAAGGGGAATCTGTATATCTCTTCATAGCTCCTGATGGGTAGCCTCAGGCAGAGGCTAAAATAGCACCCCCTTAGATCCAAGAGCCAGTGTACCCAGTGGTCAGAGTGTGACCATCCAGATTACAACTCCTCAGATACATAAGGGACACTCAGTGAGCACCAAAGCCCCACTGAAGCAAGTATTGCCTCATAAGGGTGTCTTCAGCACAGAAATTCTCCCACCGTAGACACAGCTGACTCTCACAGCCAATTGGCCTGGAGGTCAATTCCTCCCAGTGATCCTATAACAATCAAGGCTTAACTACAACAAGACTGTGCACAAAGCCTACAAAGGGGTTCACCAAGAGTGTCCACCTCAGGTAATTGGGGAGGCTGAGCCACTATAAGACACCTAGCACACAAAGCCACTCTACCAACACAGGGAAGCATAAAAAATGCAGAGACAAAGAAACAAATGACAGAAACGGAGAAAAGCAAACAACTGGATATATAGCTCAAAACCATGGTTATAAGGTTTTTCAAGAATTTTCTAGAAACCGCCGATAAATTTAGTAAGACCCTCAAAAAGTCTGGTGATACCGCCGATAAAAGTAGTGAGACCCTCAAGAAATCTAGTGAGACCCTTGAGGTTATGAAAAAGGACCAACTAGAAATTAAGCATACACTGACTGAAATAAAGGATATTATGCAGAGTTCCAACAGCAGACTAGAGGATCGCAAGAATCAAGTCAAAGATTTGAAATACAAAGAAGCAAAAAACACCCAACCAGAAAAGCAAAATGAAAAAAGGATCCAAAAATACGAAGATAGTGTAAGGAGCCTCTGGGACAGCTTCAAGCGTACCAACATCCAAATTATAGGGGTGCCAGAAGAAGAGAGAGAGCAAGATATTGAAAACCTATTTAAAGAAATAATGACAGAAAACTTCCCCTACCGGGTGAAAGAAATAGACTTACAAGTCCAGGAAGCGCAGAGAACCCTAAACAAAAGGAATCCAAAGAGGACCACACCAAGACACATCATAATTAAAATGCCAAGAGCAAAAGACAAAGAGAGAATCTTAAAAGCAGCAAGAGAAAGAGAGTCAATTACCTACAAGGGAGTACCCATACGACTGTCAGCTGATTTCTCAACAGAAACTTTGCAGGCCAGAAGGGAGTGGCAAGAAATATTCAAAGTGATGAATGCCGAGTACCTACAACCAAGATTACTTTATCCAGCAAAGCTATCATTCAGAATTGAAGGTCAGATAAAGAGCTTCACAATAAGGAAAAGCTAAAGGAGTTCATCACCACCAAACCAGTATTATATGAAATGCTGAAAGGTATCCTTTAAGAAGAGGAAGAAGAAGAAGAAGGTAAAGATACAAATTATGAACAACAAATACACATCTATCAACAAGTGAATCTAAAAATCAAGTGAATAAATAATCTGATGAACAGAGTAAACTGGTCATTATAATAGAATCAGGGGGCATAGAAAGGGAGTGTACTGACTATTTTTTGGGGGGAAAGGGGTGTGGGGGATGCGGGAAGAGACTGGACAAAAATCGTGCACCTATGGATGAGGACAGTGGGGGAGGTGGGGTGAGGGCGGAAGGTGGGGGTGGGAACCGGGTGGAGGAGAGCTTTGGGGGGAAAAAAGAGGAACAACTATATAATCTGAACAATAAAGATTTAATAAAAAAAAGAATAATCAGTATTATTTTTCTTTCACATAGTAGTCTATTCACAATGATCCACTATTCATGTAAGATTAGTTTTGAACATAATATGAATGAAAATGCACCTTGCCATAGTCATTTATTCCCAATCTTTTCTTATGATTATATCTTTTATTAGACTGAAATTTTGGGATAATATGAAAACAATAAATTTAGCATCTTACTGCTTGAAATATAAAAACAACAAAAAGAGTTACTAAAAAGATAGTCTTGAGAGACTTTTTATCTTGGTACTGTTTAGTATTACAACTAAAATGTCAATAGGTGTTTATAGTCACATTTGAAATTGTCTTATTATTATAAAATATATTTAACTGGTCATAGAGTTGTTAGAAATGTTCGAGTAAAGAGAACATTACTCAGCTTCCATGTAATTTTTTAGGAATAAGAAAGAATGAAGTGAAATAGAAATATGGATGAAAATCACAATTGTTAAAAATAACTGAATTTATCTATGTGACTGGGTGAAAATGCCAACTTGAGACATGGTAGATAAGAATGACAAAAAAAAATAATCCCAGTTGCACTGTAACCATCAAGATTGAGCAGTATTCTGCCTTATAATTGAGTCTCAGTGGCACAATTCTCACATAGTTCACTATGACTGTTCCAATAAGCCCCTGTTAAAGTTAACAGACTTGAACTGCACTGAAAATTCATCAACTGAAAGTGAGCACTGGCTTAGTAGGATGAAACAAAAATTTTTTTTGTGTTGAAAGCAGATACTGAATTCTAAAATTTATGCTTTATCAGAATTTTAATGTTCGTTTATGGCCTAGAATGTGTTCTAAAGAAAATTAGTATATAAGTAAAATTTTTAAAAATAGTCCAAATATCCAGATTTTCTAAAATAATTTTTACTTTATATTTATATTACGCTAGTGGCCCGGTGCACAAAATTTGTGCACGCTAAAAGGGGATTAATTAGAGGAAATATTTTAATATTGCTATTTGCCCTTTCTCTGTAATAGAAGTGTCAGAGATGAAAGAAAATTAGCAAAATGTATAGGAAAATCTTCCTCCTGTCAGAGTCTGGGGCATGCAACGGGACCCAGAGTCAAGTTCCCACACACCTGCGGTGCCTCAAAATTGTGCAAGACCCAGACCCAGCCAGCATCATCCCTATTGGACGAGATCCAGACCCTGCAGTCCCCACCCTTGTCAAGCCCTTCCAGTTGGGGGCACAACCTGAGATCACCTGGAGTCACAGTTTCAGGTCCCCTGAAAAGCCCTGCTGGGTGGGGGGGTACAGCCTCAGCCCCCCCCCCCCACCAAGCCCTGCAGGGTGGGGTTGCAGCCTCAGGTTCCCCAGCCTGGCGCCAGGCAGGGAGTGCAGTCTGATGTCCCCCGGCACACGCTGGGTCGGGGGTGCAGTCTCACGTTCCCCAGCACAACCTCAGGTCCCCCGGACCAGCACCTGGGTGGGGGTGTGGCCAGAGGTTCCCCAGGCAAGGCCGGGGCAGGGGGTGCACTTTGAGGTCCCCTGGCCCAGGCCAGAGGGCGCGGCCTGAGGTCCCCCATCAAGCTCTGCCAGGTGAAGAACGCAGCCCCAGGTCCCCCATCCCGGCGCTGTGGCAGGGAGCATGCCTTGAGGTCCCCGTCAAGACCTGCTGGGCAGGGGACGCACCCTCAGATCTCCTGTCAAGCCCCACCAGGCAGGGGGCACAGCCTCAGGTCCCTGCTGATTGCTTGTTAAGGCACACTGGGCACTGCCATCCTGACCGTTACGGTGATGGTCAATTTGCATATTCACTCTTTATTAGATAAGATAATCCACACATTTTCCTATCAAAGGAGTGTTGTGTATCAAATTTTACATATAAAATTAGAAAATCATGTATTTTGCAACATTTATATTAATGTTAATAAATGTGTATTTCTATGATAATATTTTTAACCTAATGTTCTCTCAGATAAAGGTAGTACTTAAAATTGGAAAAATCTAAGCATAAGAATAAAATCTACTAGATCCTATAAGTTCTTTTAAATTTAATTTCTAAGGGTAACATTGGTTGATAACATTGCATAAATTTCAGGTGTACAACTTTCTAATCCATTGTAT
The DNA here is from genome assembly GCF_964212035.1 of Myotis nattereri. Classification (NCBI taxonomy): domain Eukaryota; kingdom Metazoa; phylum Chordata; class Mammalia; order Chiroptera; family Vespertilionidae; genus Myotis; species Myotis nattereri. The sequence goes on along the minus strand of NC_138076.1, from coordinate 69,147,788 downwards.
AGCCTTCACTTGATGCTAATCACCCAAAGTCTAGTCACCTTTCATCACTATATATTTGACCTCCACCTCCTTTCCCTCTGGGAACCATCATTCTATTGTTCACATCTATGAGTATATTTATGTTGTTTATTTGCAGCTTTTGATTTTATATTATACATATGAGTGAAATCATATGTTTTTTGTCCTTTTCCATCTGACTGACTTCAGGCAGCATGATACTCTTATAATCCATTAATGTTGTTACAAATAGTAATATTTCATCTTTATTATGGCTCAGTATCATTGTTTTACACATATTCTATATGTTTAATACAATATGTATCTAAAACATCTTCTTTATTCAATCATCTATTGAAAGAACACTGGGTATTTTCCCATATATTGGGATTGTGAATAATACTATAATTAACAGAGTGGTACATATATCTTTATGAATTTTTTTTAATTTTGGGGGTAAATACATAGAATAGGGATTGCTTGGTCATATGGTAGCTCTATTCTTAATTTTTTGAGAAACTTGCATACTGTTTTCCATAGAGGCTGCACCAATTTACATATGCACGAACTGTGTATGAGGGTTTCCTTTTCTCCACATCCTTCCCAACACTTACTGTTACTTATCTTATTAATAACTAGTGTCCCAGAGCATGGATTCATGCACATGGAAAGTAAATTAATTAGAAGGTGGCTGGCAGGGCAGGACTCTCCAGAAGCCAACCTCCCGCAGTCCCTCCCCAGCCAGCTGCACCTGGGGTGGCTCAAAGGGCATCTGTGGAGTGAGCAGGGTCCCTCTGGCAGGTGGGGTCCCTTGGCCTGGCCTGCAGGGATTGAGCCAAAGCCAGCTCTCTGACATCCCCCTGAGGGATCCTGGAGTGCAAGAGGGCACTCTGAAAAGCTTCTGTCATACAGGGTGTGTAACACAAATGCAAGTGTGAAATAAATCAGAGTCGGGGCCAACAATGCCCCAGAGGCGACATAACCCATGGCCAAAGGTGGTATTGCACAGCCCTAAGAGGAATCAGGCCAAGTCTCTGCATCTTGGCAGCTCCTGGATTGAGCATGTACCCCTTGGTGGTCAGTGCATGTCATAGCAACCAGTCAACTGGACAATTAGCATATTAGCCTTTTACATATATAGATGGTCATTCTAAAGTGTGAGGTGGTATCTCATTTTGTTCGGGGTTGCATTTTCCTTCTAACTAGAAATTTGAGCAATTTTCATATATATGTGGGTTATCTACCAGTATGTTTTCTCTGGAAAAGTGTCTTTTCAGGTGCTCTGTTCATTTTTTAAAAGATGCTAAGTTATTGTCTGTTGTTAAGTTGTATGTGTTCTTTATATATTTTGAATATTAGCTGCTCATTGGAGGTATTGATTGCAAATATCTTCTCCCTTTCCAGTTAGTTGCCTTTTTGTTTTGCTGACAGTTTCTTTTGCTGTGCAGAACCTTTTTAGTTTGATGTAGCCCCATTCATTTTTCTTTGCTTTTACTTCCTTTGCTTTTGGAGTCAAGTTTACAGAAACCTCTCTGAGACCAAGGTTCATAAAGTAGTGCCTATGTTTGCCTCTATGGATTTTATTTTTTTCAAGTCTTATATTCAAGTTAATTTTTGTATATTGTATTAGGTAGCAGTCCAGTTTCATTCTTTTGCATGTGGCTTTGTAACTTTCCCCGAATCATTTTTTAAGAGGTGTTTCTTCCTCCACCATATGGTTTTGGATCCTTTGTTGAAAATTAGTTAGTTATATACATGTGGGTTTATTAAATTATTAGAACCCAATAGTTCTAACCATACCAAAACATTGCCCCCAAAACTCTTTCTCTACTGATTACATTTGAAGATTATGGAAAAGATTATATCCATGCTTACTGTTCCATAAGTGCTACCTCTACTGTAAGATTTAAATGGGGCAAAACTTATCATTAAAGTTTTGATTGGTAAGATTGGACTCGCAGCCCAGAGAATCAGATGAAGTTCAAAATGATTGATATAATAAGACTAAAATTAAAGAAACAAATATGTATGTAGAGAAATGTGGCCTAGTGCTTTTGCTATTCATGTCCCAAAATACTAGGTTATGGGTTAAACTCAGAATAGTGGTGCCACAAAGGATATTAAGAAAAATAAAATCAGAGTTTTCTTAAGGAACTACCCTCCTTCATGTACTAAAGACTTTTAATGTATGAAATTCCCATACATAAAATTAACAGTGTATGGGAAAAAATGAGTAAATATAAAATTATATAAGGCACTATGATCTAGAACTAAGAGAATCAACACCTAAAACAGAACAGACCTAAGAAGATTTGAAGCTCAACAAATTCAAAGGAGGAGAAATGTAAAGAAATCAACATTAAATCTCATCAATGCATATCTGGCAAGGCGATACTTGTGCTGCTGGTCTGAAGGTGACACTTTGAGAACCGCTGTCAGAGAAAGTACAGCATGTAAAAGGCAAGAGAGGATCAAAAGGACAGCTAGTGAAAATAATTGTTGCAAATATGAAACATAGTTATGCACAAAATTTGAATTCAAAGCAATGAATCAAACTGGAATGGCACCAAGAAAATTCTAAACCCCCAAAGCCTGGTGTTTATATTGATCTAAAGCAAAATAGATCAATTTTGTATCTAGAAAAGTATAAGATATTATTAAAGAACATATTGCAATATAAAAAAATACTCCATTTAATAAAGTGATACACATTTTGGAGTGCATAAAATAATTTTAAAATATTTAAAGCAAGTCAACAAAAATACTGAAAGAAACACAAAAACCTGTTTTCACAGTGGGAGATAGTAACACAGGTCTTTCTCAATAATTGATAGAATATAACAAAATGTCAGTGAGAATGGGAATGATTTCAATAATAGAATAAAATAATAACATATTTGTTTTAATTGGCTGAATAAGAACACTGTACTCCCCAAGAGCAGAATCAGCAGTTTTCAGTTATGCATCAAATATTTGCCCAGATTTTCAAATTATTTGAACATAAATTTTAAACAAATATAAAATAATTTAAATAAAAAATAAAATTTTTACAAAAATATGTTTGCTAGAAATTAAGTGTAGAATGTTAACAAGGAAATTCATGTGATTGAAAATTAAATGCATGAAAAGAATCGTATTGTAATTAGAAAATGTTTTTAACTTAATAATAATAAGAATGCCACAAATCAAAAACCTGTGAGATGAAGCAAGGAGCTCATTTAGAGGAAAAGTTCATCTTTAGTGTCGGCATGAGAAGTCACTTTGGCTTCATCAATGAATGTGTTTTGCAGTGATCTCCAGTCATTTCGCTGTGAATTCTATGCTTCAGCCCTGCTGTTCAACTGTATCATCAGATAGACAATGGTTTTCAAGTTTCCTGACCTCGATAGTGACCAGTGCTGCCTTAATTTCCCCTAAGTTTGATTCAACTTACTATAGGCTTTTTCTACTCCTCACCTCCCTTGACTTAAAACGTTTACTTCAGAAATAAAATACTTTAGAAAACGTGGAATTGTAAATTCTTTCTCTTCCTCTTTGATAAATTTTTAAAACCCTGGAATGTGTTTACCCAGAATCTGGGGCCAGATGTTTAAAATGGACTCAATAAGATAGCATCCCAGGTCCAAATTTCTATGGGAGGGAAGGAGCCTAACTCAAAAGGAACATTTAACAACTACAGATGGCCTCATCCCATTGGCCAACCTCTCTTCTAATCAATGTCCTCTAGTACTTTGCCATTAGCTTATTCCACTATTTAAAAATTCTTCAACCTTTTGTTTCAATGCAACTGTGTTGAATATCTTGCCTCTATCTCAATTGTCTTAAACACAGTCTTCTCTACTTGTGTAATTTGTGTCAGCTGGTCATTGACTACCAACATGCATTTAAAACTTTGGAGAGATTAAAGTCTATTAGGAAGACAATAATAATTATTAGCAACAAAACAATACCCATGGTTTGGAGCATGCCCCTTAGCCAGGTTTCCAATGACCCAAACCAACTAGAACCAAATAAGTGATCAAAATATCCCAGGGAGGCGGGACACTTCTTTAAACAGTGGCCTGTTTATGTATCTCATGCACTGTGTTTCCAGTCTGCCAGAAGTGTTTATTCAGCAATCTACTGTCTGAGAAAGGGAGGCATTGGAAATCAGGGAACATGTCTTAATGGACAGAAGAACAGGAATACCAGCATCTACCAAATACAACTGTCAGTTGGAGGTTGGAGGGTGAATTACTCTGAGGTATTGAACAATGACATTATTTTTCTGAGAACAATAGATATATATTTATTCTATTGTTTCTATTATAGAGCTACATGCAAGGAAGCAGAGCTCAAATCTGAGGTCCTTACGGCTGCACAGTCAATCAAAGGGTTCCGCGGCACCTCTCCTGTGCATCTCATTGTCCTGTAGGTTGTTAGTTTCGGGTTCCATGCCTGGCAGCCAAAACACATTAAAAATGATTAAAGAAGACAGTTTAGATGATACCAGTAAACTTCATTTAACACTTCATGAAGCGGACAGTCTCTCCATTTAGAGAACTGCAGATGGTGTGGAAGACAGAAAGCTGTATAGGATGAAGAATAAGGAAGGAAGTATGGAGCACAGGGTTGGCTTGGCTTTGGGGATTGGCTAATTGGATACACTGCATTTCTGGTCAAATGCAGCATTCACAGGGATGCCAAGGTTATGTAAGTTTCAATTTGCTGATGTGACACCCTTGGCAAGAGCAGCTCCATCTTGTGCCTAGAAATTTATTTCAACACGTGTCCAGTGTAATTTTTCTTTGACAGCAGCAGGCAGCAGCCACTTCCTGGAATTCTGAACCTCAGTTGTAGTGATAGCTCTTCTTAAATTTTACTCCTGCAGCTCATCTGACAATTGTGTATCTAATTCTATATGTGAAATGTATTTATTTTTTAAAATAATATCTAGAGCACTGTTTTCTGTCTGAATCCCAATTAAATCAAGAACTAAAAGGAGTACAAAATTGCTCTGGAAATTACTATAAAATTTTATGGAAAGCCATTAAATAATAGACAAATGTAAAAAAAATGTTCAATATTTTATCAGTAATCAGTGAGATATATGAAAGCATCAACTCAAATGGTAAAAAATAAAAGTCTAAAATACTAAAAAAAAAAAAAAAAGGAAATCTATACTCTATGTGAGAGTAAAAATTGGTACTATTTTGAAAAATAATTTAACCTGGTAAAATTGTGCATCATAATTTCCACTGCAGAATATATAGGTTATCACAAAAATGTACACATATACTTTAAATAATTATAAAGGTGATGTTTATTAAAATGTATTTCATTTTCAAAAATTGAGCTATCAGCTGTTAAAGTGTGTAAACATTTTTTGAGAGAAACCCTTTATAACTGAGAAAAATTGTACATATTTGCCCCAGGAAACAGGTAATAAATATCCAAAGTAAGTTGTCTATAATAGTCAAATATAAAAATAATATAAATTGCCATCAATAGCAAAAGGGCAAATGAATTGTGGCAGATTCATGTCATTCGTTCACAACTGGTGACTTTCTTTTTTTTCTTATAAAAAAAATTGCTCAATTAAGATTCAATTTACTAGTCCTGGCTGATGTGGTTCAGTTGATTGGAGCAGTGCCTGTGCAGTGGAAGGTCGAAGGTCAGGACACATATCTAAGTTGCCAGTGCCACCCCCAGTTGGAGCATGTACAGGAAATTGCAAAACTCTCTCGCATTGATGTTCCTCTCCTTCTCTCTGCCTTCCTTTTTCTCTAAAATCAATTTTTAAAAAATCAATTAAGTGGGCTAAAATAGTCAAAGAAAAGTTCAAGATTAAGTAAGATGTAATTTGTAATTTGAAGACTATGATGGATGAAATCAGAGTAGATGGGTAAGATTGAAGTGGTGAGGAGATTTTTTAAAATAAGTTCGAGTAAAAATTATTTTACACTTATTGCCATCAAGATATTTATGAATCAATTATGTTAAATTATGTTTAATTACATAATAACTGTTATTAAACATATATGTTTATTTTATACTAGAGCCTCGATGCATGAAATTCATTCAAGAGTAGGCCTTCCTTCCCCAGCTGGCGGCACCAGCTTCCCTCTGGTACCTGGGACCCAGGCCTCCCTCTGGCCATAGGCAGGCACCTGGGACTCAGGCTTCCCTCATAGCCAAGGCTTCGTCCAGAAGGTCGTCCAGTCTAATTATCATATTATGCTTTTATTATTATAGATGTTATGTATTTGTCTAACCTCCAGCCAGATAATAAGTGTTTAAGACAGAAGTAGGCATATATGTATACTTTGTATTATATAGAACTGTAACTTATTCATGATTAACAAAAAGTATTTGTTGAATTTGAGTAAAAAGGAGAAAGTCTATATTTTCCCAAAGAGAAATCAACTTAGAATTTTTATATGAAAACTAATTTAGTTTTAAAGTTTATTTTTTCAAACTCATCTTTTATCCATTCCTGGGAAAATATCTGGAGACTAGTGTGAGCATCACTTAATGTAATAGAAAGTTCTTGAGTTGGTGAAGCATTCAGGGACTAAATGGGATCTTTCCTACCTTCATTTTCACATGTCCCAGTAAAACTCAGCATATTTAAAATTTTTTAAATAAGCTGGGTAAAACTATAATTTCTTAGTATTCTAAGGCATAAGGAGCCTCAGTATTTTATTTTCTTCTGTTAGCCTAAGAATACATAAATCAAGATGTTGATATTAGGAAAAAATTAATACAATTCAAAAAAGCCCTAGCCAGTTTAACTCAGTGGATAGAGCGTTGGCCCACAGACTGAAGGGTCCTGGGAGCAATTCCAGTCAAGGGCATGTACCTTGGTTGAGGCTCCGTCCCAGCCCTGATCCGGGTGCATGTGGGAGGCAACCAATTGATGTGTCTCTCTCACAGCAATGTTTCTCTCTATCTGTCTTTCCCCCTCCTTTCCACTCTCTCTAAAAATCAAAGAGAAAAATATCCTCAGGTGAGGATTAACAAGAAAGAAAGAAGAAAGAAGAAGGAAGGAAGGAAGGAAAGAAGGAAGGAAGGAAGGAAGGAAGGAAGGAAGGAAGGAAGGAAGGAAGGAAGGAAGGAAGGGAGGGAAGGAGGGAGGGAGGGAGGGAGGGAGGGAGGGAGGGAGGGAGGGAGGGAGGAAGGAAGGAAGGAAGGAAGGAAGGAAGGAAGGAAGGAAGGAAGGAAGGAAGGAAGGAAGGAAATTCCCAGTAAGAATGGGTGAGAATTATCTCTCTTAGTTAAAATAGAAATTTGATAATAAATATACTTTCTAAACACTTTATGTTAACATCTAAGGCAGTGGTCGGCAAACTGCGGCTCGCAAGCCACATGCGGCTCTTTGGCCCCTTGAGTGTGGCCACGAAGTTTCAATCGCAATGTACGTGCACGCCCGCACGTAGTATTTTGTGGAAGAGCCACACTCAAGGGGCCGCAGTTTGCCGACCACTGATCTAAGGTATTATTTCTTGCATTTTTAGTTATCATACTGGGTGTTTAAGGAAAAATTTCTTCCTGTGAAAGTTACTTCCTCTAATTTCTCTCAATAAGACAGCAAGTATTTCATCATTAGGATAGGTGCAACAAACTTATCCAGTAAAATAAGAAACATATGATCAGTAGCCAATTGTACGACTACTGTAAAAAAATAGTCAACTAAAAATTTCATCTTCTTTACCCTGATTTAACATACACTCTAATTTGTTTTTGGCTCAGAATGGTTAAATCATAGATTCTTCTTTGCAGAGAGTATCAATCTACTCAATTGAAATGTCAGCTCTTATTTCATTTTGTTGCCTTAAATTTCTTATTAGATGCAAATCTCCATAAGTAAACACCAACCAATACTTTATTTAATAAGCAGGTGTTTAGTAATACCCTCAGATGTATGTCATCTTACTGAGTCTTTTACAATATGCAAAGAGATGTAAAATTAAATTGGAATGGCTGTTTTATGTCCATTTACTTTTTTAAAATCATTTTTATTGTTGAGAGTATTACATATGTTCCCTTCTTTCCCTACCCCCACCATTGCCCCTCTTCACGCAGCTCCCGCCCAGCCCCAGGCCTTCACCATCCTATTGTCTGTGTTCATGGGTAATGAATATATGCATATAAATTCTCTGGTTAATCTCTTCCTGCCCTCCATCCCCTTACTTCTGATATTCATCAGTCTGTTCCATGTTTCCATGCCTCTGGTTCTATTTTATTTGTCAGTATATTTTGTTCATTAGATGTAAGTGAAATCATGTGATATTTGTATTTCTCTGACCAGCTTATTTCACTTAGCATAACAATCTCGAGGTCCCTCCATACTGTCTCAAAGGGTAAAGATCTTTCTTTTTTACAGCTGTACAGTATTTCATTGTGTAAATATACCACAGGTTTTTTATCTACTGATGGATACTTGGGGTGTTTCTATATCTTAGCTATTGCAAATAATGCTGCTATGAATATAGGGGTTCATACAATTTCCATTTGCTCTAAAGACTAGCCTTATAAGAAGCAATTATAGATTATACTAGAGGCCAAGTGCACAAAATTTGTGCACTGGAGGGGGGATGTCCCTCAGCCCAGCCTGCACTCTCTCCAATCTGGGACCCCTTGGGGAATGTCCGACTGTCGGTTTAGGCCCAATCCCACAGGGGTCGGACATCCTTCTCACAATTCAGGACTACTGGCTTCCAACCACTCACCTGCCTTCTGCCTGATTGCCCCTAACAGCTTCTTCCTTCCAGCTTGATCACCCCCTAACCACTCCCCTGCCAGCCTGATCAACATCTAACTGCTCCCCTTCTGGCCCAGTTGCCCCCAACTGCCCTCTCCTGCAGGCCTGGTCCCCTTCAGCTGCCCTCCCCTACTGGCCTGGTCACCCCTAACTGCCCTCCCCTGCTGGCCTGATCACCCACAACTGCCCTCCCCTGCGGGCCATCTTGTGGCTGTGGGTGCCACCATCTTTGAGGGTGGGGCAGTCAATTAGCATATTCTCTCCTTATTGGCTGTGGGCACTGCCATCTTTGCGACAGCATGAGGGTCAATTAGCATATTCCCTCTTTATTAGATAGGATGGAACTAGAGGCATGGTGAACTAAATTCATGTACTTGGGGGCTTCCCTCAGCCTGGCCTGTACCCTCTCGCAGTCTGGGAGCCCTTGGGGAATGTCCGACTGACGTCTTTGTTGGACATCCTTAGCGATGCTACAGAGGCGGGAGAGGCTCCTGTCACCGCCACTGCACTTGCCAACCATGAGCCTGGCTCAGGGCTTCTGGATAAGTGACGCTCCCCCTGTGGGAGTATACTGACTACCAGGGGCAAGTTCCTGCATTGAGCATCTTCTCCCCGGTGGTCAATGCATGTCATAGCAACTGGTTGTTCCACCATTCGGCTGATTCGCATATTAGCCTTTTATTATTTAGGATAAGCAAAAACAACAAAAGGTATAGAAAATTAAGAATAATTGGTTTTATTTTAGGATAACATGTTGATATTTAAAATAGTGAAAGATATGTTAAATGAGTTTTCTGATGAGTAAAGCCTGAATGAAAACTTGCTGAAAATTAGAATCAAATTAAAGATTTTAATGAGTATGTGTCATGTGTCAGACACTCTTCCAACTGCTTTTTGTTAGAGAGGGGAAAAAAGTATCTCACCTCAAAGAACATTATTATAATAAAAGAGAGACACTCGTAAAAAATAACCATAATATAAAGCAGTATCATTCAAATGGAATTATTTATAAATTAAGAATACAATTTACCTTTGGATTTTCAAAAATTATATAAAAACATAACAAATTAGGCTTTCATTACCAAGAGAAGATTGAAAGAAGCTGAAATATGATATAAAATTAGGTAAAAGGAAGTTGGTAAAGAAAAATTTTAAAAATCGGATACATATGGAACTGTAGCGGTAAAGACCAGTGAAACATAACTTACATAATTATCTCATTATATTGATATAGCCAGCCTGACTTAATTCTGAAAATTTTCTCATCTTTGATGTATTAATAAATACTAATTTGACAATTAAGTAATGTTACTATGTAATCAAGTAATATTAATTGTTTCCATTTGCTTAACCTAGGATACCTTGGCTTTCTACTCAATACTTAGTGCATCCAGTCTTGTGTAAACCTGTAAGGATCCTGGTTTATGGAAAAGAATAAAATTATCAGCAGATTTCAAATGAGGGAAGGCATGTGGTTTGGATAAATAAATAAATAAATAAGATCTTTTCATTTAGAAGGAATAACTTTGCAGTTTAAGACAAAACAAATGATCAGAGACAAAGGACATATATAGAATCCTTTATGCAGACACAATCCAACTAATCACAGAAACAAAAAAAGAGAAATGTGGGACAGGCTGAGAAATATGCATCCCTATAGGAATAAGGGCATGCACACATCTATGTCTTCTATTTGTACAGCCAATCTCCAGTGAAGTTCTAAAACAAATTTATCTTTAGAATTCTCTTGTTTCATTTTTTTTTTTAATTCCTTGAGGAAGCTACATTTTTATTTCCAAATATATCCTGGTTCTATTATGAATATGTCATCAAGTACTATCATGGTACTCTTCATTTTCCAGATTTATCCAGCTTTTACATATTTCTCAGATTATTAAATAGCAAATATCCTCTCAATTAAAGCTGCACCTGCTTGTCTTTCTAAACTATATATACGTTCTCAGTCCATCATATAATTGACTAGAATATATTTGGTTTTAAAGAAGAAAGTCTTTGAAGTGACACATGATAAATATTTTTTGACATCCGTGTGGAAAAATGAGCTGCTTTTCTGTTTCAGTGACTTTCATCAAATTGAATTAGTGCTATATTGTATTACTTCCCTTTCCCACTATTATAACAAGTTAGTTCTTAATAAGATAATTTTGCACTGTATTAGACAAATTTAATATTCATGCCTTTAAAAAAAACATGGTTAATATGATAGAAAACTGCTAGGAGAAGAACATGATTTCATTAAAACTTAAATAAAGCTCACTTTGCATTTTTCCCCTCCTCAAATACCTGTCTATGCTAATCAGATGGTGGGAAAGGCAGATTGGGCCCTAGAGACTAAGTAGTACATGATCCATATTCTCACCACAATCTGATGTCACCTTTGAGACTGAAAATCTTTCTACTGTATTGCAGTTGAAACTTTTTAGTACAGAAGAATTTAGGATGTTTTAATTTAAAATGATTTTGACTTGCTCTCCTTTGTCCTGGCCTTGCTGATATTATCTATCATAACTGTAAAAAGAAGACATTTGTGTGCAGTACAATAACTCACTGAATCTTCATGAGCTCTGAGTCAATAAAATGATGACTCAAATTTCACATTCCTTTAATGTGACAACTGCTTCATCAGTTGAAAGAATTATAATCCTCGCTTTGAAGGAATCTTAATGACACATACCAAAATTTAATAGATAAGTAACTAAGATGAACACACTGTCTCCTTCCATGCATAAAGAGAACACTATTTTAATTGGAATTAGAGTGTATGCTGGATTTTGTAGATTCTCAAATATTTTATTTAATTTGAATTTATTAAGTTCACACATAATTATAAGGCAAATTATTGGAAAAACAAAATGAGTAGGTATATTTTTATTCTAGATTTTATTGTAAAATATCAAAGATCAAATTATTTTTCTACCCAAAATATTTGGAAGATTATTTAGTATGTGCAATTCAATAACTGCACAGTAAAAATGTAGGAAATATATAAAAAATAAGTTCTAGCCGTAGCCAGGCACCTCAGTTGGTTGCAGCATCGTGCCATACACCAAAAGGTTTGACTTTAATTCCAAGTCAGGGCATTTACCCAGGTTTGATCCCTGGTCAGGATACATATGGGAGGCAACTGATAGACGTTACTCTCTCACACATCAATGTCTCTCTCTCTCTCTCTCTCTCTCTCTCTCTCTCTCTCTCTCTCTCTCTCTCTTCCTCTTCTCTAAAATCAATAAAAACATATCCTTGGGTGAGAATTAAAAATCAATCAATTAATTAATTAATTAAGTTTTAGTTACTATCTATCACACAAACAGATATTAAAACTGAAACCCATTTGGGAATATGCCAGAATGACAATTCATAATTTGCCTTTTGGAATATAAATTTTTATCTGTACAGAAACTATTAAGAAGTAATATACACATACTAATCTTTTGAACAATACCTTATAGTTAGACTTTGTGGAAAGTTGATTTTCAATTTTTATCTATCCTATATAATAAAAGCCTAATATGCAAATCAACTGAACAGCAGAACAACCAGTTGCTATGACGTGCACTGACCACTAGGGGCAGACGCTCAACACAGGAGCTGCCCCCAGCCTGCAGGCCCCAGGCCAGCCAAGGTGGGTGCCAGCGGGGGCCTCCCAATCACCCCGCTGGTCACACCACAGATCAGCCCTGATAGCTGGCCAGGCCTAGTGACCCTACCCGTGCACCAATTTTGTGCACTGGGCCTCTAGTATTTTATAAAATCATCAATGCATAGTATTTTTCCAAAATTTAGAGCTATGCAAATTTTTTTTCTCAGCTACCATTTTGCATAAACGTAACCATGCTGCTGAGGTTACAAATCATTAAAGAACAAAGAAAAACGTAGACCATCTTGCATTCATAATGATTCTGACCATTTGAAGGTCCTTAGGAACTCATTCAAAATGGGCTTTACATCTAAGGCAAGCATATTAACAAAACATAAAGCTTAGAAGTATTAATTCAAAAGAAAGATATTCCCTATCAAGTACTACATCCAAATCAATATCAATTACACACATATAACATGTTCATAGATATTTGTGTTGGCCAACCACTCAAATGGAAGGAAAAATAAACCAAAAACTACTAATAGTGAAAATTCAAGAAAACACATGAACATTTTTATTACTGTATTAGAGGCCCGGTGCACGAGATTTGTGCACAGGTAAGGTCCCTAGGCCTGGTCAGCAATCAGGGCCAATCTGTGGGGTGACTGGCGGTGTGATCGGGGGGAACCTGTTAACACTTACCTTAGAGGGGACTGGCAGGGCGATTAGGGAGCAGTGCTGGCTTGCTTGTCAGCCTGCTCCGCCCCCCAATCGCTCCGCCACTGTCACAGGTCACCTCCCACAGGTGGGACAATCAGGGGGCAGTGCCAACCCATTTGCCAGCCACCCCCACACCCTGCCACTGCCCGCTCGACAGCCAGCCCAGTCCCCTACCACAGCCGCCAGTCACCTCCCTCTGTGGGGCAACTAGTAGGGCGATCAGGGGGGCCCCTGCTGGCATTCACCTTGGCTGGCCTTGAGCCTGTGGGCATGGGGCAGCTCCTGAGTTGAGCGTCTGCCCCCTGGTGTTCAGTGTGTGTTATAGCAACCGGTTGTTCTGCCATTTGGTCGATTTGCCTATTAGGCTTTTATTATATAGGATTATTACTTCAACTCTTATATGGACTATTCTTCCATGCATGCTATTTAAGTTATTCATAAATTCTAGCCAAAAGTAAAGTTAAACTGATTACGAGGAACAGAGTATTACAAGACTACATTTTTTAAAGGTTTTCATGTAGTATTTGAACATAGAGATTTTATAAGTTATTTTAGAAGATACCATTGTACTTAAATAAATCAGATATTATCTATACCCTAAGTATTCTCATATGCTATGTTTTTCTCACAACCATGAATTAACTGATGTTAATGGTTGATGCATTGTATCAACAATTAAGCTGTTCTATGTCTTATTCTAAATCTCTTATTCTTCTAAAGAAATTGACAAGGTTATGTAAATCAAAGTGTGCACAGATTTTTTATTTTAAGCTCTAGAAGTATTTACTAAACAAATTAAAGAATTAATTTTACCTGTTGTAATGTTGAGCTTAACAAACATAATTTGGTTAAATTTTAGGGACATAACAAATACAATAAAAATAGTTTGAAGAAACAGAAGACAATACTATAAATAAGGATAAGTCTAACATCTATTCAAAATACAAACATGGCAAGTCATTAAACTGTTAAAATATAAATAAGCTGGCTGACAATGATTTAAACGAGGTTGCCACTCACCCAGCCACGGTGGCTCAGTGGTTGAGCATTGACCTGTGAACCAGGAGGTTCCTGGTCAGGGCATATGCCAGGGTTGTGGGCTTGATCCTGGATCAATAATCCTCTCTAACCATTGATGTTTCTATCTCTACCTCTCCCTTCTTCTCTGAAATCGATGAAAATACTAGTATATTTTTTTTAAAAAAAAGAGGTTGCTACTCTTCCAGATATTTTGTAATTTCATTGGGATAAATTTTGAAGTAAATTATACAGTATGAAAAGTAATAAGGTTAGGTGAATAATCTAGTCTGTCTTGTATTTCTTCAAGAATAAATGTGATTTACATGGTCTTATTGATATAGGTTATCACGCTGTAATTTTTTTTCAATTCAACCTTTAAAACATGCATATATTCTTACTTTGATTATTTATTTATGGTTAGCTACTCCAATTACAGCAAAGTGTAGCATCTGTGGGTTCATTTATGGTGTTGAAGAAAAGTGATTACTGTATTATGAGGCAGCCATACTCTAGAGTATAACAAAACATGAAATACGACGAGGTTGAGCAAGTTCTTATTTTCCAGTGATGTGGTTTCCTCTGAGGAGCCACGTCTTGTAGTTACCAGATGTTCCACAATAACAGTAACTCCGGAGTTGCTTAGTTGTTATAACAAGATGATTTTACTACACAAGAAAAGATTGGCATTTTCTCTGCTGGAAGAAAATGAAATTGGCAATTTGAAAGGCTGCTTCAACTGAGCTATGTGGTTTACATTGATTAATCTATCTCATTAGAATATTAGCCAGCCAATCAAAACAAGTTCTTATCCATTTTCTAATCTATGCCATATGTCTAGGTCATAAAAAAGCATTCTCTTTAATTCTGGCTACTCTGTAATCTGCATTTGAAAAGAGCTGACCTTTCATCTTAGCCACCAAAAGTTTGGATAGTAAGTCTTATTATTTTAGGAAACATTTTTGTTGTGATTTGAGATACTTAGGAAGAAGAAAATGAAGACAGCTTTGGGAAAATCATTCTATTTTTCTATTTTACTTCTATCATCTCTTCTTATTTCTTGGTGGCAGAGTGCAATAACATGCAGTGTTCGTCATCTATGAACCGTCTTACATATACTCATCATACAAATTTGAATGTATGTAATATCCAAAATAATGGGTAAAATAAAGTACAAAGCTATTGATCTGGAGAAAAACATATATATATGCATCCAACATGGACAGTGGTGAATCTGAGGGGAGGCAGTGAAGGATTAAAGAAAATAGACAAGAGAATATAGCTGGGGCCTGGTAGGACACTGTTCTTGGATGGAGAGACAGTGACACAGCCTGCAAGCTGAGTCTTTATTTTATAGTTAGATCCTATGAGGCAAAGCAAAGGCGTGGTCAAGATATTTACAATGTTCTTGCAAATTTAGAATCTATTGAGTCACATGCACCTGAGAACTCTATCAAGCTTTGTTTTGGCAGCACTTGCTATACCTCCCGCAGCCCACATCACTCAACCACCTGGGACCACAGGTTTGGACCATAAGGTCAAGCTTACAATTATAGCAGTTTTTCATTCACAAAACCTCCAAGGTAGGACCTGCACGTGGCTTTGCCACTAGAGGACCGTGCCCTCTCAATAGTCCGAGGCTTGAACCTGTCCAAATGCTGTAGCCACTCTCTCTCTCTCTCTCTCTCTCTCTCTCTCTCTCTCTCTCTCTCTCTCTATATATATATATATATATATATATATATATATATATATATATATATAATTACATTATATATATTAAATATATATATATATATATATATATATATATATATTTAAACTGCATGTAATTTTATTTACTTTTTAATACATTTTTATTGACTTCAGAGAAGAAGGGTGAAGGAGAGAGAGATTGAAACATCAATGATGAGAGTCACTGATTGGATGCTTCCTGCATGCCCTCTACTGGGGATTGAACCTACAACCCACCCATGTACCCCCAACTGGAATCGAACCCAGGACCCTTCAGTCTGCAGGCCAAGGCTCTATCCAATCAGGCAAACCTAGTAGGGTGAGAAAAACTAATGTGATTTATATAGTGAATAAATATCATAGACACGTAATGGAAGACTTCCAATATTTAATTCCTGTAAATATACTTTCTTTTAATGACATTGTAGCATTAAAAACAGGGTGTGTTATTACTGTGGGACAAAATAGGCTAGAAAAGAGGAGGAAAAAGTTTTCTTAGAAGATGATCAGAGAAGGTTCTCCTACTGATGGTCATATGTCATATCCCAGCCATTTTGTAAAGAACATTGGGAATATCTATTTAAGCCATCCAAAATCCCTGTGGATAGATCTTATAAAACTAAGTAAAAGCATGCATATAAATGGTTCATCATAATATGTTCTACACATGATTTTTTTCATTTACAAAAACTGAAATGAAAGTAAATGCCTAACAATAGGAGAATGATTGACACAATCTTTCCATGGAATATTATACATTCATTAAAATGAAAGGGTTAGAATTATGATATTTAAAATAAAGAGAATTTTCCAAGATACTTTAAACAGTATTCAGGCTGACATATGTGTGCGTGTTTAGATATTATAAAAGCACAGAGAAAAATGTAAAAGAATACACTAGGCTATAGTTGAAGGATGAGTGGTAGCTAAAGTGAAGGCAAATATGATTGAAAAGAAGGAAGAAACAAAACTACCAGATTTTAAAAGAGTCTACATAAATGGTTATTTTAAAATAATAAATCACAATATTAAATCAGGTGATTTTAAGAAACTTCCGAATGCATTTGTTATATCATAACAATAAATATCAGGGTGTAGGTGTATATATATAAATAAATTAAGTAAAAATATATATTAAAGAATAATTTTTAAACTGACCCTTGCATTGACTATTCTATCTAAAATTGTCTTTTCCATTAGTTCCTTTTTTAGCACCCTGATATTTTTCTTTACAGTGGCCTTCACAAGTTGTTTTTATAAGTTTTATTGTTATTTGTACTTCTCCCTTCCACATTCTAAGATTGAAAAGGCCAGTAAAAAATTTATTTAGTTCCGTATCTGGTGCAGGTTAATAAACACTTTTTAAAATGACTATTGTATGAATGAAAGGAAATATAGCTGTTATATATGTATATTAAGAATGGAAGATATATAATCATGTTAATGTATGTTATGAGAAAACTCAAAAATTGGAGATCAAGAAAGAAAGAGATGAAGTACTGCATACCCTTATGAGGATTACAAGACAGAAGAAATAACCACTGATGACAAACATTGGTGAAAGGGCAAGGTGGATGGGTAAAGAAAATGACTCATAAATTTGGCATCATGGACACAGCTAATCACATGGATATAAGCCAAAATAATATTTAACGTAAGAACCAGATCTGCAATATCACCTATCAATCAAAATAGACACTAACCTATTCCCAGAACAGGGTCATGGGGATCTTCTGTTATGCCAAGTATTAATCCTTCAAGTGGGTTTAAAAGAGGTATAATATATTGAGAGATGGCCTGGGATAGCCCACTCAGGAGCTCATGGCATTTACCAGTGTGACAGTCTCTTAATACTTCAGCAAACTGTAGGGACATAGTTGTGCACAGCAGCTGAATAACAGTCTAGAGTTAAGCAAACACAGCAGATGAAGAAGACAGACTGAAGTCAGTTATAGAGAGGATGTGGAACTTCCTTCTCTGACAATATAACAGGCTAAGTGGCATAAAGATTATTAATAAAATAATCAGCATGTAACTATCTCTCAGATTAACAAATAGAACATTATTTGTAGTTTTGCAATTATCTGCTTGGCTGCAAATAGCTCATACTTCTTTGTCTTTCCATTGCCTTTTCTTGAATCTTGTGTTTCATTTTCCAAGTTCCCCAATGAATACCTGAAACTGCAGATGATGCCAAACTCTATATATACAACTAAAGGCGAAGTGCACAAAATTTGTGCACTAGGGGTGTGTGTCCCTCAGCCCAATCTGCACCCTCTCCAACCTGGGACTCCTTGGGGGATGCCTGGCTGCTGGTTTAGGTCCGATCCCACAGGACAGTCAGACATCCCTCTCACAATCCAGGACTGCTGGCTCCCAACTGCTCGCCTGCCTGCCTGCCTGATTGCCCCTAACCACTTCTGCCTGCCAGCCTGATTGATGCCTAACTGCTCCCCTGCCAGCCTGATCACACCAAACTGCCCTCTCCTGCCAGCCCGGTTGCCCCCAACTGCCCTCCCCTTCTGGCCCAGTCACTCCTAACTGCCCCCCTCTGCTGGCCTGGTCGCCCCTAACTGCCCTCCCCTGCTGGCCTGGTCGCCCCTAACTTCCCTCCCATGCTGGCCTGATCGCTCACATCTGCCCTTCCCTGCCAGCCATCTTGTTGTGGCTGTGGGCACTGCCATCTTTGAGGGCATGGCAGTTAATTAGCATATTCCCTCCATATTGACTTTGGGCGCTGCCATTTTGTGACAATGTGAGGGTCAATTAGCATATTCCCTCTTTATTAGATTGGATGCTTTTTCTTTCTTTCTTTCTTTTTTTTTACCCACCATTTCTGTCTTTCTTTGATATCTAAAATCTGCTTCTCTCTCTTTTTTTAAATTAAATCTATTGGGGTAAAATTGGTTGACAAAATTATATAGGTTTCAGGAGTACAAGAGTATAATACATCATCTATATGTTGAATTGTGTGTTTATCAGCCAAAATTAAGTCTCCTTCCATCGCCATTTATCTTCCCTATACCCTCTTCTACCTCCTCCCCATTCCCTGTTCTCACTGGTAACCACCATACTGTTGTCTGTGTCTATGAGGTTGTTTTGTGTATGTGGAGGGGGTTTCTTACTATGCTTTTTCCTTATGCATGCATACATTTTCATTTAAAAGAAGCACTGTAAGTCTGCTCTTGAGCATGATTGAATTGTCAGAATCACTACTATTACACTTTGGGGCAATTATTAAGTAAAATAGGGGTTACTTGGGCACAAGCACTAGGATACCAGGACAGACAGGAGGTCTGATAACTCACTAGTAGACGGCGACTGGCTGGCTACAGGCAGGTGGTGGTCAATACAGAACAGGTGTGCTGGACATTCAGGTGGGACGGAGCAGGGCTGCATGAGATTTCATCACACCACTCAGAACAGTGCACAATTTATAATTTATGAACTGATTAATTCTGGAACTTTCCATTTACTATATGCAGACCATGATTGACCTCCAGTAACTGAAACCAAAAAAAGTAAAATCACAGATAAGGGAGATGACTGTATTATCTACAACGTGGACATCTGTAGCCTGGAATGAAACAATCTCCTTTCCTACTGAACTCTCATCCATAGGCCCCCTAGCCAAATCACCCTTCTTATAATGGGACTAGGCATGATGCCTGCTTATTGCTGACTAGCAGACGGCAGTGCCCCACCAGCCTGCTGAATTACTTAATGGAGCCAATCACGACTTCCCAAAAGAACCAGGAGTCGCCTCACTTTTTGGTACTATAAGGCATGCTCCCATAATTTCTGCTTGTTACTCTGTTCCATAGGGCAGCTTCCAGGTGGCCCTTCGTGGTGTGCAGCCTGGGCTGTGAGAACTTGAGACCAATAAACTGCTATCAGTCTTATCTGTGCTGCTTGTCACTCTTTAATCTTAAAGCAGAAATCCTTCCTTCGCCAACCAAATGAATAGGAGCTAACTAAAGCTTATAACCAGTCAACTCATTGTGTTCTTTTTATGCAGTTAAGATAAATACTTTTTTTTTTATTTGCAGGATTGAAAGTATAAGTCATGTAATTTCCCCCAAAAAATTAGTACATTGATTTCTCCATGAGGAAAAATATTTCATTCTCTTTGCATGTAAGCACTGAATATGAATAGCTGAATAACTAAAAATATTATCTTACTAGAGGCCCGGTGCACAAAAATGTGTGCACTCGGGTGGGTCCCTCAGCCCGGACTGTGCCCTCTCACAGTATGGGGCTCCTCGCGGGCCCCTTCCCCTGGCTGCTGGCACGAGTTTTCCTCCGGCGCCCGGAACCCAGGCCTTTGCTCTTTGCCGGGAGGGGCCAGTGTGGCAGGCGAGGGGCTTAGCTCCTCGCTCGCTGTGCGTGGGCCCTAGGGGCGTGGTGGAGGCTGGCACGGCGGGCTTCCCTCTTTGCTCTTCGTTCACCACTCCGACCTTCTCTTGCTGCTCCTGTCCAGGGCTAGCCGGCTTCGCTCCTTTGCTTGGCACCTATGTGTGCAAATTAACCACTATCTTTCTTGGCAGTTAATTTGCATATCGCCCTGATTAGCCAATGGGAAGTGTAGTGAAGGTATGGTCAATTACCCTTTTTGTCTTTTATTAGATAGGATAATAGCCATGAATTACTTTTACAACTTAAGAGTTTTTGAGGGTATTTATTCATTTGTTATTAAATTAGATTTCAATACAATTATTAACCAGATAAGTAATTTTATAAACTATAATTTTAGAGATTTGGCTGTATAAATTGAGTATATATACAAATTATTTATTTCCCATTGCCTGTATTTTAAATTATTATGGTTTTACTTTCTGTAAAATTATTAAAATAATTAGTAGTTTTTATTTTAAATGGAAATAAAAGAAATACTGTGCTAATAATTTAGTATGTTTTTCATTCTATTAAAATAGTAAAATAAATATTTAATCTTTTAGAGAGAGCAAGGAGAGAATGATGGAGAAAGACAGAGGGGTGAAGCAGGGGAAGAGAGGAGAAGAAAGGAGAGAAGAAGGAAAGAAGATGCGATATGAGATGGGGATACAGGAATAAAGATCCCATCTATTGCAATTTTATTCATAAATTTTAAAAAGCAAAACTGATTGAAAAGTCAGTGAGTTCTTTCTAATAATAAGACTTTCTCTTTATGAGAGTCACCGGACTTTGTTTTCAATCATGAGTAAGGGCATTTTACAAAAACCATGGAATCGATTTACTGTTTCCCAGTGATCTTGCTGTCAGTCAATGTTTGCACTAAACACAGAAGAAGCTGACCTGTGAGATAGGCTAGTGGCAACTGGATTGATAATTAAAGTGTAGTTGTACATGTATGACAAAAAATGTAAACAATCACCAAGGGAACAACAGAGGGTGATTGATATGGTTTACATTAGCATAAAATTTGGAAGTAAGAGGTTTGAATAAAGGCATGTCAATAGACAGATATTAAAATGGAGACACGAATCTCACAGAGTCCAAGTATTCAAAAATGTAGACAAATTTATAATGTTGATGTAGAAACCACATTTTGCAGGAAGAAATAAAATACTGTAGAAATCTAATCTACTCACATCTGACAACTGACATTACTATTCATATCCGAAGGCACAGAAATCCCTTTACTATAATCAGCCAGTGAATGGAAATTTTTAAAGAACCAAATAGTCTGGGATAATTCCATGCATTTACCATATAATTTATGGGAAAACAGGCACTTGTCTATATGGTAAGAGTTACATCCAACTCAGATAACACAATTGGGACATCTGAACATGCATTAACTCCAGATAAGAAATTTTGAAGACAGTCAAAAGAGTAGATAACTCTAATCATAAAACTATCCTAGGAATTTTTACTTGGGTAGCCATGTAGGGGGGAAAAACTTTATAATTTTATTAATTCGTATTTTACCATTGTGAAAAAAAATGGCAAATGCTGGTGTTATAGTTGTAAGCTAATGTTATTAACTGAAAAGTCCCACAAAACTTTGTAATTTAAGACTCTAGAGATTATTTAAAATCCCACAAAAATTTGTAATTTAAGACTCTACAGATTATTATAAATCTTTCCCAATTAAAGAAAATAGACAAAAATCACAAATATTAGGAATGAAACAGACAACATCACATTACTATTTATCCCAAAGATATTAGAAATAATATAAGAATATTTTATGAACAACTTTATACCCATAAATTTCACAAGATACAACAAATACTCCAATTCCTTACAAGTTACAAACTAACAAAATTAACTCATGAATAATTAAATAATCTGAATTGCCCTATATTTATTAAAGAAATTGCATTTGTAGTTGAAAAGCTTCCTTTAAAAAGGAATATTTGGAGTCAAGATTGTTTTACTAGTAGATTCTACTAAACATTTGAGAAACAAAAACCACTTCTGTAGAAACACTTCTAGAAAATAGATGTGAAATTGCTTGCTAATATGTTATAAGACCAGCATTATCTGAATACCAAAACCACACACACACACACACACACACACACACACACACACACACACACGTCAATCTATTTATAAACCATTTGTAGAAGTGCTGAAGCAACAGTCGATGACTTAAGTGTCTGGGCTACTTGCCCATGTAGCTTTCATAGGATGTTTGATGCTCATGCTTATTACTGATGTGCCACTTCTGTGTTCCTATAAATTACTGCTGGGCAAGTCCAACTTTATGACTCCAGGGTCTAAGAATCCAGTTTATTATGAATAGTTTTGGATGTATGAATATTTTGTGCCCCCCAGTCAGGTTCTCCCTGTCTACCAGAACTACTAGCTTACTAACATGTTTTAAAATGTGCTTAATACTCTACCTCAAATAGCATGGCCTTGCTCCATAGCCCAGGAATTTACACAGGGCTATCTCTATTGGTGATTGCCATAAATTCTATGTTATCTTATTATATATACTAGAAGGTTATATTTGAATACTGTAAGCATGCCAGGTTATACAGCCCACTATAATGGTTGCTTATAACACAACATAGTCTTGCTCCAGTGCACTCTCCTGTAATAGGTGAAACTCAAAGTTGGCAGCTTTGCTCGTCACTTTGTAGGTAAGTCAAACAGTTTTCCTATGTGTAGAAAGTTCTGACTCCAGAAGTCAAAGAGAATGTCCAGACTGTGATATTTTTTTACCACTTAGAGCAATAATTTGATATTTTTGTAAAAATAGAACTATTTTAAATAATTAATTTGAGTTTTTAGTGTATAATTCTATGAATTTTAACAATTGTGTAATAAAAGTCAAAGTCATGATATGATATTATTCCATTATTCACTCAAATTCCATTTATAACACTCTCTACTAATCCATATATTTTTAGCCACCACTAAATTATTTTTCATCACCGTAGTTTTGTCTTTTGAGAATGTTGTACTGAAATCCTGTAGCATGTGTCCTTTGAGGCTGGTTTCTTTCACTCAGAATGATGCCTTGAGATTAATCTAATTTGTCACATATATCAATTATTGAGTCCATTTAATTGCCAAGAAAAATTCCATTGTATGGATATATCACAATTTGTTTATTTATTGAACAGTTGGAGGACATATGGGCAATTTCAAATGTACTTTTTACAGTTAGAATAGAGCTGCTATAAACATCTGTGTACAAGTTTTTGTGTGAATATATATTTCTGTTTCTCTAGTGTAAATACTCAGAAGTGGGATTTCTTATTTATCTTTATAAGACACTTTAACCATTTTTCAGGCTGGTTGTAACTACTTGCAATCCAACAAGCAGTATGTAATATTTCCAGGTATATAATTTTACCATCATTGAATGTCTGGCATGGCCTAAACCACTAACCTCTAAAAACTTCACTGCTATGACATTATCCTGGATCTTTTAATTTTTTTTTTATATCCCAATCTATAGAACACATGTGTGTGTGTGTTTAAAGACTGCTAAGGCTACCTTTCACCTTTGCTCACTGCCAATTAATGATGCCATCCGAGTATCCTGAGGGTTCACATCACTTTGGATGATTCTTTGTCAAGAATGAGACAAATAATATAGTCCTACGGCAAGACTATCAATAAATGCTAATGTCAGCTTTTTAAATTTTTTTAATGAAAACTGCTTCTTGTTCTTATTCCTTATGGATAGTATAGAACATATTTGTTTAAGAAATGGCCTCTCTACTGTATCTGAGGCCATGTTATTCTGTTCCAGCAAATATAACACATTTATCACTGCCACAGAAATTAGGATTGCTACTTGGTTGAGTTTCTTGAAGTTCGCTGTTATCTTCCAGTGTCCATCTTGCTTCTCTGGAGGGGAGAGGCAGTGATTAAATGGGATCAGGATGGGAAACATGAACCCTGTGTTCTATAAGTGTTCAAGAATCACCATTATTCAACCTGGGATCTTTTTTTTTTTTAATTCAATATCCTGACCAGGCTGAGAGAGGTATCATGGATTTCCATGTTGCCTCCCTACTGCTGGAATTCCGACTCCATAGACCAAGTAATCAAAGTGGGAATTCTGCCACATCTCAAGTATTTCACTACATTTATACATTTGGGTACCATGGAAATGAATACTGGATGGATCTGTGTACCCAGAGAATCCATTGTGAGATGTACTTCAGCTATGTTATGCCTTCTTTAACAGGGATATCTACTATCTTTATAAAATTAGAGTAGTGAGAGCAACCTAGTAAGTGCTTAATACACATGTATCACTTTACTGACATTTGTCACAAGGTATCTCAGTCACATTTCAGAGCAACAACATCAGACTGAAAACAAAGATGACTCCAGATGTGTATAAAATAATTTACCATTGTGTAATCTAAATTAGTTGATAAATGCTTCCAATTGTAGTCTTGCATTTACTTTTAGTCTCTGTTGTTATTTTATGCCTAAATTTTAGGTTTATGTTTCAATTAGTTGTTTTCACTCCCTATGTTTTCTATCTAGCTTCATTTTTATATTCTTCACTTTAATTTTAAGCATATTTCAAAACCACGAGTAATCAAAATTTAAAGGATGTCACTACTAGCAGTATAATTATGAGAGTACACAGATGGCTTGTTATGAGAAGAGAAAAGAATTGAAAAGCCTGAGCAAAGCAGCAAATGCTAACTTTCAAACTGGGAATCTTTCTCTCTATCATATAAGTTCACTGCCAGCAAGTTGTGTATACAGAAAGCACACTAGCAGCTGTAAATGACAATCAGAGGATTTTAATGAGACTGATATTCAAACTGTATTGATATTTAAGTGTAGTTATGTATCTCTTCTCCACTGAGATAATCTCAAAGTATTCATTTCACTTTGAAGTGTGGCTGTGGATTAGTTGGAGGCTACATTCACCTCCTCCCAGGACCAAACTGGAATTACAATTAAGTATAGAAAAATCTTCTTGACCCACCAACTAAGGACCAGCTGGAGAGAAACCTTGTAACCAAAGACTTAGAGAGGGCCACGTCAAGATGGTAAGGAGGTACGGAGGTGCACAAGGGTTGGCCAGGCACTCATAGGCAAGCAGCTGAAGTTCCAGAGGGATATCTCAGCTGTGGGGGGTACCACCTGAAAAGTGTGGGGTCTAAATCCTAAGACAGTCTCCTAAGCCCAGGACAACAGAAGCAGGAAATACACCCAGATCACATCTGGCTGTGTAAAGGAAAGGGGTTTCTATCTTCCAGGGAGAGATGGCTAGAAATGCAATAAAAATTTTAAAGGCCCATCACACAAAATTTTGTTTGGAGCCACTCACTCTTGGCTCCAGTGGAGGGAGAGCAGAGCATGAGGAGAGTGGATTTGGTGGCTCTGAGGAGAAATCTGAGAGGTCAGCTGCCAGGATTCCTGTGCTTAGTCGTTCCCCATACTGCAGAAGCCAGCTTCCTCAGGAAGAACATTCCTCTATGCAGCATTAGCCTGGGGAGGAGCAAAAGTCCCTCCTATTAGAATCCCTATCGCCCCACCGTGTGGAACATACACTTTTGCTGGAACCTAATAGACAGCCTGCAGGCAGAGGCAGATCTCTGGGTGCTTTGAGACTTTTGTTGACCTGCCTCTGGGCCCAGTGTTAGTAAAAGCAGACCTTGGTGCACAGCTTGGTCCTTTCCACTTGCACCCAGGCCCAGAAGAGGGAGCCAAAAGCTATGGATCATTGATAGTTCCAAACAGGTTGCCCAGGGCCAATCACAGACAGCATCTGACATTGGCCTGCACCAGATTCCCTCCAAAGAGGCCCTGAACCAATACACCCAGTGGCCAGTCTCAGACAACAACAGAGAAGGGTACAATAAGCTTCACAAGCAGCATATCCACAGGGAAATCATGGCAGATACCAAACACTGTTGAGGCAAATTCTGCTTTGTGTGATCATCACCTGCACAAAGCTTGCATGCTAAATTGGGAAGTTGAGTCTCATGGTCAGCCAGTCTGAGGGTCAATCCCTTGCTTATTCAATAAGTCAATAGCAATTAAGACTAAATGACAACAGTAGACACATACAGATACATTCTTAGAGAACCCAACTCAGGTGATCATGCAGACTGTGCCACTGGGTCCCACAGGTCACCTAATACATAAAACCATGCCACCAAATCTGGGAATTATATAAGTTATACTGAATACATAGACAAATACAAAGAGGCAGCCAATATGGAGAGACAAAGAAAAACAACCTAAATGGAAGAGCAAGAAAATTTTCAGGAAAAAGAACTAAATAAAATGGAGGTAAGCAATTTATCAGATATAGAGTTCAGAGCAATGATTATGAGGATGTTCAACACCATGAAAAAGGACCAGTCAGAAATGAAGAATGCCATTTTGAAATAAAGAATACACTGGATGGAATAAACTGCAGGGTCAGTGAAGCAGAGGATTGAATCAGTGACTTGGAAGACAAGGTAGGAAAAAACACCCAATCAGAGCAGCAAAGAGAGAAAAAAAGTAATTTTAAAAAGTGAGGGGAGGAGAGAAAATGGCGGAGGTTTAGACAGATGTGTCGGTGCCTTGTCCCGGAGCAGATAAGGGCGGGCAGCTGAAACGGGTAGCATACAGCCCGAATAAGCAGAGGAGATTCAGCTGAGACAGTCTGCAGCCAGGAAAGACAGAGAAATCCTAGATAAAGGGAACGGTTAGAGGCTGAGGCTGAAACCTCTCCAGGTGCGCTGGCACAGCCGCGGAGACCGTGCCATCTTGGGTGACTGTCGCCGGCATCCAGAGACCAGCTACTAACCCGGCAACAACGGCTCTCAAGCAGCGCGACTACGTGAACTCAGAGGAACTCGGCTTCTCCCCACAGAAAGGTTAGACTTTCCCCAAAGGTGCGGTTTGCAGTTTAGGTTGGAGAGTGGAACGCGCGCAGGGGGGTGGGGGCTCTGCGCCCCACAAAGACCGCGGCCGTTGGAGCCAGCGTGACCCACGAGTGTGGAAGGGCACCCCCAGGGCTACTGGCAGAAGGGAACGCTATAAATAAGCCCACAGTTGGACGGGACACAAACGGGCAGCCTCAGATTACGCCAGTTTGCCGGCTACTCGGTGCCAGGAGCCAGAGCGCGCGCAGAGACTTCGCGCAGATTTGGAAGGTGAAGCGTTGCGAGTACGCACAACTTCCCAGGCTCTTAAATCTGTGCGTTTGATTGTTGAACCCAGTGCAAGGGACTACCCAGTTGGGGTCAGTCACAGAGCTTGTAAGGGAAGGCTGTTTTGGGGGAGCCTGGGAAACAGAGCGGGGAGTGACTACTGGAAAACCAGCTCTGGGCGGAGGACATTCCCAGACCAGCTTCCGGTACAATAGAGAACACCTGGTCAGAGAGGTCCTATACCCTCGGAGGTCAATCCTGATGCACTGCCGCCCAGAGGCAGAGCCATGAACTGACTCTTCTGTAAATACAGATAAGGGCTGTCTGGGAAACCAATGTAGCCTGCCTTAAAATCAGGACTGTGGCTTACAACACAGAGGAACAGTGTATCAGAGGAAAATTCAACATTCTCCTGAATACCTGGTGTGCCAAAAAGAGGAGCAGAAGATCTGAAGCACCTTCATTACAGCCCATTTTTTTTAATTATTTTTTTTTAATTATTGTTTCACCTTTTAACTAAGAAACCATTTATTTTCTTTTTTCATCACCTGATATTACCCTTTTAATTACTACATTTTTATTTTTAACCAGTATTATTACTGCTGCCATTTTACCATTTTTTTTTAAAGTGTCATTTTATTTTCTCTTTATTTTATTTTGGGACTAAGGTTCTCCATTCTATTTTCATCGTTCCTTTAGCATCATTTTCCTCTACCTCAATTGTGCTGCTGTGCTAAAACTCTCTTCCCCACTTTTCCCCTTTTGCTGTCCTGTTTCTCTTACCCTATTCCTGCTTTAGATTTTTCCTATTCTTCATACGCCCAGTCTAAATTTCACCCTACTTATATATCCCTTTTCCAATCACCTGCTCTAAATCCTTATCCACCTCTCCCTTATCTTTCTTCACTATCCAAATTTTTTATTCTCTCCTTTTCTCTATTGTTCTGTTGTTGCTTGCTCGATTGATGAGTATATTGTGTTTTTTTTTCTTTTCTTTTCTTTAAGGATTGTATGTGAGGTTGTTCTGCTTTTTCTTTTTCTTTTTCTGTCTCCCATTCCCCCTCCCCACCCTACCCCCGGCCAGTTATTTTTGTGCTTCTGCTTTCCCTTGCCTCACTTGATATTATTGGCTGTTTGTAGTTTGTATTCACTCCAGAGATCCGTTGCTGGAATTTGTTGGGATTAGTGGCGGTTCTATCGGAGTTTTCTCCTCATATGAATAGTCTCCTCCCCTCTTCTACTTCATTCTATTTTTCTTTTTTTTTCTTTTTCTTCTTCTTTTTTTTTTCTCTTTTTTCTGTTTTTCTCTCTATCTTTTTCTCTTCTTTCTTCCTTACCCCCCAACTCTCTTAGCTTGGGTGGCCATCTTTATTTGGGGTTATTAATACCGTAATTCATTTGTGTTCAGTGCCTGGTACGTTGTGCCTTGTTGTGTTGTATTTTGTGCCTTAAAATCAACGCAGCAGATCCAAGCAACAGCGGCCTCCTGATCTCCACACGCTCTGTCTGAGGAACAGCTGCTGTGGGTGAAGCCTCCCTCCACCAGCCAGAAGAGCCACAACAGCTGTGAACAGCACCCATCAGAAGACCCGCTAACAACAGAGGAGCAGCTGCTACCACAACCGCCCAAGGAGCAACCACAGCCCGAGGAGCCACTGCCACCTAGGGAGCAGCCACTGAACGACTCAATATCTATATACGTCAGTGAGATCAAACATGGGTAGACAAAGAAATCCCCAAAGGAAAGAAAAGGAGGACTCACCAGAAAAGAAGCTAAGTGATACAGAGGCATACAACATGACAGAAAAAGAATTCAGAATAAGGGTCCTAGAGTGCATACACCGGATGGAGGAAAAAATCGACAACTTATCCAAGAAGCAAGAAGAAACAGATGAAAAAATCGACAACTTAACTAAGACCCAAGAAGAAATGAAGTGCGATATAGCTGCAATAAAGAACACCATTGAAAGTATCAACAGTAGACTAGGAGAAGCGGAAGACCGAATTAGTGAATTAGAAGACAGGGAAGCAAAACACACCCAAACTGTACTTCAGTTGGAGAAAAAAATTAAAAGACAGGAGGAGAGCCTAAGGGAGCTTTGGGACAACATGAAACGAAACAACATACGAATAATAGGGGTGCCAGAACAACAGAAAGAGGAACAAGGATTAGAAAACCTATTGGAAGAAATAATATCAGAAAACTTCCCTGAGGTGGGGAAGAAAAAAGTCACACAAGCCCAGAGAGTCCCAAGCAAGGTGAACCCGAAAAGACCCACACCAAGACACATCATAATTACCATGGCAAATGTTCAGGACAAAGAGAGAATCTTACAGGCTGCAAGAGAGAGACGGAAAGTTACATACAAGGGATCTCCCATTAGATTATCAAATGATTTCTCAACAGAAACACATCAGGCCAGAAAAGAATGGACGGAAATTTACAAAGTGATGCAAAGCAAAGGACTGAATCCAAGAATACTCTATCCAGCAAGGCTATCATTCAAAATTGAAGGGGAAATAAGAAGCTTCACAGACAAAAAAAGGCTAAGGGAGTTTATCACCACCAAGCCAGCAATGCAAGAAATGCTAAAGGGACTGGTGTAAAAAGAAGAAATAAAAATCCCAGAAAGAAAACAGCCACACACACAAAAAAAGAAATGGCTACAAACAAGTACCTTTCAATAATAACCTTAAATGTAAATGGGCTAAATGCTCCAACCAAAAGATATCGAGTGGCTGAATGGATAAAAAATCATGACCCATACATTTGCTGTCTACAAGAGACCCACCTCATTAGAAAGGACTCACACAGACTGAAAGTGAAGGGATGGAAAAATATCTTTCAGGCTAATGGAAAAGAAAAGAAAGCTGGGGTAGCAATACTTATATCGGACAAAATAGACCTCAAAGTGAAGGCCATAACAAGAGATACGGAAGGCCACTTCATAATACTAAAGGGATCAATACAACAAGAAGATATAACCCTGATAAACATATATGCACCCAATGCAGGAGCACCCAAATACATAAAAAATCTTCTGGAAGATATCAAAGGAGAGATCGACAACAATACAATCATAGTAGGGGACTTTAATACACCACTGTCATCACTGGATAAGTCCTCTAGACAAACAATCAGCAAAGATACAGCAATACTAAATGACTCACTAGATCAGATGGACTTAATAGACATCTACAGAACACTTCACCCCAGTGCCACGGAATATACATTCTACTCAAGTGCTCATGACACATATTCAAAAATAGACCATATATTGGGTCACAAGCAAAGTATCCCCAAATTCAAGAAGATTGAAATCATAAAAAGCGTCTTCGCAGACCACGATGGCATAATATTAGAAATAAACTGCAATAAAAACAACCCAAAATACTCAAACACCTGGAAGCTGAATAGCATGCTATTAAATATTGATTGGGTTACCAATGAAATCAAAGAAGAAATTCAAAACATCCTGGAAACTAATGACAATGAAAACACAACAATCCAAAACCTATGGGACACAATGAAAGCAGTCCTGAGAGGGAAGTTTATAGCTCTACAGGCCTATCTCAAAAAACAAGAAAAAATAGTAGTAAATCAGCTAACTCTACAACTCAAAGAATTAGAAAGAGAGCAACAAGAAAACCCCAGAGTGAGCAGAAGGAAGGAGATAATAAAGATTAGAGCAGAAATAAATAACATAGAGACCAAAAAAATAATACAGAAAATCAATGAAACCAAGAGCTGGTTCTTCGAAAGGATAAACAAGATTGACAAACCTCTAGCCAGACTCACCAAGAAGCAAAGAGAGAGGACCCAAATAAACAAAATCAGAAATGAAAGAGGTGAAATAACAACAGACCCCACAGAAATACAAATGATTGTTAAAAAATACTATGGACAGCTCTACTCCAGCAAACTAGACAACCTGGAGGAAATGGACAAATTCCTAGAAAAATACAACATTCCAAAACTCAATCAGGAAGAATCTAAAAATCTCAACAGGCCAATAACTATGGAAGAAATTGAAGCAGTCATCAAAAAGCTTCCAGCAAACAAAAGCCCAGGACCAGACGGCTTCACAGGGGAGTTTTACCAAACATTCAAGGAAGAACTAAAACCTATCCTCCTCAGACTACTACAAAAAATTCAAGAGGAAGGAACACTTCCAAGCTCATTCTATGAAGCCAGCATCACCCTAATACCAAAACCAGGTAAAGACAACACAATGAAAGAGAATTACAGGCCAATATCCCTCATGAACATAGATGCCAAAATCCTCAACAAAATCTTAGCAAATCGGATCCAGCAGTACATCAGAAAGATCATACACCATGACCAAGTAGGATTTATCCCAGGGATGCAAGGATGGTACAATATCCGCAAATCAATAAACGTGATACATCACATAAACAAATTGAAAGAAAAAAACCACATGGTCATATCAATTGATGCAGAAAAAGCATTTGACAAAATTCAACACCCATTTTTGATAAAAACTCTCAGCAAGGTGGGAGTAGGAGGATCATACCTCAACATAATAAAAGCCATATATGACAGGCCCACAGCCAACATCATTCTCAATGGACAAAAACTTACACCATTTCCCCTAAGAACAGGAACAAGACAGGGATGCCCCCTCTCACCACTCCTGTTCAACATAGTACTGGAAGTGTTAGCCATTGCAATTCGGCAAGAAGAAGAAATAAAAGGCATCCAAATTGGAAAAGAGGAAGTAAAACTGTCCTTATTTGCAGACGACATGATATTATACATACAAAACCCTAGAGACTCCATCAAAAAGCTACTAGACTTAATACATGAATTTGGCAATGTAGCAGGATACAAAATTAACCCCAAGAAATCTGAGGCATTTCT
This sequence comes from Myotis nattereri, assembly GCF_964212035.1. Classification (NCBI taxonomy): domain Eukaryota; kingdom Metazoa; phylum Chordata; class Mammalia; order Chiroptera; family Vespertilionidae; genus Myotis; species Myotis nattereri. The sequence continues at coordinate 69,115,509 of NC_138076.1, read as the reverse complement.
ATACACCAATAGTGAACTTTCAGAAAGAGAGATTATAAAAACAATCCCGTTTACCATCGCACCAAAAAAACTAAGCTACCTAGGAATAAACTTAACTAAAGAGGTAAAAGACCTCTACTCAGAAAACTACAGGACGTTGAAAAAAGATATAGAGGAAGACATAAACAGATGGAAGAACATACCGTGTTCATGGATTGGTAGAATCAACATCATTAAAATGTCCATACTACCCAAAGCAATCTATAAATTCAATGCACTTCCCATTAAAATACCAACGGCATACTTCAGAGATCTAGAACGAACTCTCCAAAAATTCATCTGGAATAAAAAAAGACCCCGAATAGCTGCAGCAATCCTGAAAAAGAACAAAGTAGGTGGGATCTCAATTCCAGATATCAAGCTGTATTACAAAGCCACTGTTCTCAAAACTGCCTGGTACTGGCACAAGAATAGGCATATAGATCAATGGAATAGAATAGAGAGCCCAGAAATCGGCCCGAACCAATATGCTCAATTAATATTTGACAAAGGAGGCAAGAACATACAATGGAGCCAAGATAGTCTCTTCAATAAATGGTGTTGGGAAAATTGGACAGATATATGCAAGAAAATGAAACTAGACCACCAACTTACACCATACACAAAAATAAACTCAAAATGGATAAAGGACTTAAATGTACGACAGGAAACCATAAAAATTCTAGAAGAATCCAAAGGCAACAAAATCTCAGACATATGCCGAAGCAATTTCTTCACTGATACAGCTCCTAGGGCACTTGAAACTAAAGAGAAAATGAACAAATGGGACTACATCAAAATAAAAAGCTTCTGCACAGCAAAAGAAACCATCAACAAAACAACGAGAAAACCCACTGTGTGGGAAAACATATTTGCCAATGTCATATCTGATAAGGGCCTAATCTCCAAAATCTATAGGGAACTCATACAACTTAACAAAAGGAAGATAAACAATCCAATCAAAAAATGGGCAAAGGACCTAAATAGACACCTTTCAAAAGAGGACATTCAGAAAGCCAAGAGACATATGAAAACATGCTCAAAGTCACTAATCATCCGAGAGATGCAAATCAAAACAACAATGAGGTACCATCTCACACCTGTCAGACTGGCTATCATCAACAAATCAACAAACGACAAGTGCTGGAGAGGATGTGGAGAAAAAGGAACACTTGTGCACTGCTGGTGGGAATGCAGACTGGTGCAGCCACTATGGAAGACAGTATGGAGTTTCCTTAAAAAACTGAAAATGGAACTCCCATTTGACCCTGTGATCCCACTTCTAGGATTATATCCCAAGAAACCAGAAACACCAACCAGAAAAGATATATGCACCCCTATGTTCATAGCAGCACAATTCACCATAGCTAAGATCTGGAAACAGCCTAAGTGCCCATCAGTAGATGAATGGATTAGAAAACTGTGGTACATCTACACGATGGAATACTATGCTGCTCTAAAAAGGAAGGAACTCTTACCATTTGCAACGTCATGGATGGAACTGGAGAGCATTATGCTAAGTGAAATAAGCCAGTCAATGAAGGAAAAATACCACATGATCTCACTCATTCATGGATAATAGAGACCATTATAAACTTTTGAACAATAATAGATTCAGAGGCAGAGCTGCCTCAAACAGATTGTCAAACTGCAGTGGGAAGGCCGGGGAGGGTTGGGGGGCAGGAGGTAGGGGGGTAAGAGATCAACTAAAGGACTTGTATGCATGCGTATAAGCATAACCAATGGACATAAGACACTGGGGGATAGGGGAGGCTGGGGGACTGTCTAGGGCGGGGGGATAAAATGGACACATATGTAATACCCTTTGTAATACTTTAAGCAATAAAAAAATTAAAAAAAAAAAAAAAAAGTGAGAATAGCTTAAGGGACTTTTGGAACAACGTAAAGCATGACAATATCTGTGTCATAGTAGTACCAGAGGAAGAAGAGAGAACAAGAGCTTATTTGAAGAGATAATGAACACAATTTCCCTACCCTGGTGAAGGAAACAAACACACAGGTCCAGGAAGCACAGAAAATCTCAAACAAGATGGACCCAAAGAGGCCTAGACCAAGACACATCCTAATTAAAATGGCAAAAGTTAAAGACAAAGAGTTGATCTTAAAAGCAGCAAGAGAAAAGCATTCTGTTACCTACAAAGGTGCTCCCATAAAGTTGTCAGTTGCTTTCTCAACAGAAACACTGCAGGCCAGAAGGGAATGGCATGAAGTGTTCAAAGTAATGAAAAAAGCAAGGATCTGAAACCAAGGTTACTCTATCCAGGAAGGCTATCATTCAAAAATAGAAGATGAAATAAAGAACCTCCCAGTCAAGAGAAGGCTAAAGGAGTTTATTACCACCAAGCCAGCAATGCCAGGCACTGCTGTAATAATAATAATAACAATAATAATAATAATAATAATAATCACAGAAAAAGAAACATAGGCATAAAAATAGTAATAAAAATGAAAAGACAACCCAGTGAATGGGAGAACATATTCACTAATATATCCTAAATTTATAAAGATCTTATAAAATTCAACACAAAATAAAAAACAAAAAACACAACCAAATTAAAACGCACACACACACTCAAAAAACAATCCTATATAATAAAGAGGTAATATGCAAATTGGCCATCACTCCAACACACAGGATAGCCGCCCCCATGTGAACACAAGGTGGCCATCACAAGATGGCGTGCAGGGAAGGGCAGTTGTGGATGATCAGGCCAGCAGGAGAGGGCAGTTGGGAGGGACCAGGCCTTCAGGGGAGGGCAGTTATGGGGGACCCAGGACTGCAGGGGAGGGCAGTTGGGGGCAACCAGGCCTGTAGTGGAGGGCAGTTAGGGCAATCGGGCTGGCAAGGGAGGGCAGTTAGGGGCAAGTGGGACAGCAGGGGAGGGAAGTTAGGGGTGACCAGGTTGGCAAGGGAGGGCAGTTGAAGTGACCGGGCCAGCAGGGGAGGGCAGTTGAGGGCAACCAGGCCAGCAGTGGAGGGCAGTTAGGGGCAATTGGGCTGGCAAGGGAGGGAAGTTAGGGGTGACCTGGCCAGCAGGGGAAGGAATTTGGGGGGAACCAGGCCTGCAGGGGAGGACAGTTAGGGGTGACCAGGCCAGCAGGGGAGGGCAGTTAGGCGGGACAAAGCTAGCAAGGTAGGGCAGTTAGGGGTGACAAGGCTGGCAGGGGTTGGCAGTTGGGGGTGATCAGGCTGGCAAGGGAGGGAAGTTAGGGTCAATCTGGCCTTCAGGGGAGCAATTAAGCATCAATCAGGCTGGCAGGGAGTGGTTATGGGGTGATCAGGATAGCAGGCAGAAGCAGTTAGGGATAATCAGGCTGGCAGGCAGGCGAGTGGTTGGGATCCAGCAGTCCTGGATTGTGAGAGGGGTCCCAGATTTGAGAGGGTGTAGGCTGGGCTGAGGGACACCCCCCCCCATGCATGAATTTTGTGCACCGGGCCTCTAGTCCAATTATAAAATAGATACATCTGCAAAGAAGAGATACAGATGTCCAGTAGACTTAAAAAGGTGCTCAATGTCACTAAACATCAGAGAAATGCAAATTAAAACCACAATGAGATATCACCTCATACCTGTCAGAATGGCTATTATCAATAAATCAACAAACAACAAGTGGTAGTGAAGTTGCGGGGGAAAAAGGAACCCTCATGCACTGCTGGTGAGAATGTAGATTGGTGCAGCCACTATGGAAAGCATTATGGAGCTACCTCAAAAAAATTAAAAATGAAGCTATGTTTTGACCCAGTGAGTCTACTTCAGGGAATATATCCAAAAATCTGCATACTTTTTGAAAGAATATATGTACACATGTATTCATTATAGTGTTATTTACAATACCCAAGATTTGGAAGCAACCCAAGTTTTCATCAATGGATGAGTAGATAAATAGCTATGGTACATTTACCCAATGGAGTACTAGTCTGACGTTAAAAGGAAAAAAAAAATTACCTTTTGCTACATCATAGATGAACCTGGAGAACATGATGCTAAGTGAAATAATTCACTCAGAGAAAGATAAATATCACATGATCTTACTCAGATATGGAAGTTAATGAACAAACTGAACTAACAAGCAAAATAGACACCAAGCCACCAACTCATAGAGAGCAGGCAGACAGCTCTGGTGGGGGCAGGTGATGGTGGGGTGGAGGGATTGAGCAAAAAAAAAAAAAAAAAAAAAGAGCAAGAACATGGACAGCAGTGTGGAGATTGTGAGGAAAAGGGGAAGTGTAGGTTAAAAAAACTAGAGGGGTGGATAAATGGTGATGGCAAAAAATAAAGTAAAATAATAAAATAAAATAAAATATAATAAAATAAATAGGAAAACATTAAAAATAAAGTATATTTTATAGAAATCAATATGTTAAACAGCAGGAACTCAACTAAACAGTATTGTTTTTCCTAGGTGTTTAAGAAATCTTTTGGAAAATATAGCACAAAAATATTTTATTCTTAATTCTAAACTAAAAATATTAGTAACTATAAATATGTCATATTGAATATTTGGTGTTATAATTCTTAAAAATGTTTTAATTTTATTTTATTAAATGTTTACTGCCTACATAGGAAGTCATAATACTTAAGTTCTACTCTTTGTTTTTTAAATTAAATTAAATTTTTTATAAAAAAAATAATGAAAACCCAGTCAATATATCTTTCATTTGCCTTACCATACCAAAGAGTAGTTTATCTTCCTAGGATATCTATTACTTCCAAAAATAATGTTTTACTACTACATAAAATTTAACCCACTATTTTTTTCTCTTTGGCATTTTCTTAATTAAATAGAAAAAAAGAAAGGAGTTAAGGTTTCAAGTGGTATGAAAGGCAAGAAGTTTTGATATATTTAGGAGTAATTGAGTGAAGATAAGTAAGAATATGGCTGTCAAGTATTATATTTTATAGAGTTATAAATTATAAAATGCATACAATGTTTTAATTATTTTACTTATATATCCTCTAAGTGTACATTTAATTCTGTTTTCATTTTAATGTTTAATCATTATATACAGTCACTCCATCAGATGGCCCCCTCACAGTTGAGGAGTTCATAAAATTTCACCACCATTACAAATTCTGTTTATCATGGTTTGGCTTCATATATACTACGTTAATTTTGTGGGGTATTATAAAGAAAATACATTTATTCTAAACAAGTTACCCTCACAAAGCGGTAATACTTCATCCACGGCTTTGACCATGACAATTCCACAAGTGGGCTGATCTGATAAAGTGTATATACATTGCAGTTAAACAACTGAAGTTTTAGAGCAGATTCAAGAAAGCAAGTTTTCTTCCCTTTTTCTGTTAACTTGGCCATAATATCTGATGGCTGTCATTAAATATGTGTGGTGCTTCATTAGAGCAAGATCAACAAAATTCTCAAACAACTGTCAACTACCTCAAAAAGAGAATATGATCTTCTCCTACCAAATAGTTTTTGATGGTTGAGAAAATGTCAAGTGTATCAAACCCAGCCCATTAAGGGTTAAAGAGAATGGTGATTTTTTTTTTTCACATATGCTGCTAGGGTATCCATAAAGGTTGTGAAAACAAAAACAAAAACAAAAACAAAAACAAAACAAAACAACAACAAAAAAACCCCACAAAACCAACCAAACAACAACAACAACAAAAATATTTGGCTTATGTTTCTTGAAAGGCTTAGCAAATTTTCTTTGACAAGACAAATGACTCTTAATGAATGACTTCAATATAAAAGGCATGCTCCTTTCATTATAAATTCATTTTAGATTATATAAATTATTTTAAAAATAAGCTTCAACCTTGATTTAGGTGTGATCATTTAGAAAAACAAGCATATAATGATGACAAAGTATAGGAAGCTAAACTTTCCCAAGCAAGTTCAAAAGTAAATTAGAATCTACATGTTGGAAGAGGTTTGATGACTTTGAAAGTGATATTTAGCCCCCAACCCCCCAGATGCATTCTTTATTTTGAAATATATTGGTCAACTTTTAAAAATTAATCTGTACCTTTATTTTTGTATTAAGTGTTATTTTCCATTTTAATATCACATAACTATATTCACATAAAATTTCAAATTCTTCATTTTTAATCACCATAATTTCCTTCATATCCTCTAGCATTTCTCACTTCTTTCCATGATTTCTAAGTTTGTTTAACCATGATAATAAAAATTACACATACCTCACGATTTTCTTTAGTTTTGTTATTATTCCTCACCTCTCTTTAAGCTAAAATCACACCTCCTTCCCAATTGTTTTATTTTATATGATAGCATTTTCATTGTCCCTGCATGTTTTTATTTGCAATTATTCATTTGTTTTTTCAGCTACTATCTCCATGGAAGTATTTGGGTTGTGGTGTTCTATATTCTTAGAAAGATTTTTCTAATCATCAGTTCTTTTGATAATTAGTACAAAATACCACAATTTTTCTCTGATTCTTTGATTCCTAAAAATGGATTATTTATGTAGCATATATAAGATAATGTTTGGTTTCCATCTAGTTCTTTTAAAATGAACTAGAGCTGCTATTCAGATACTATATTTGATACCTAGTTCAAATTTACCACATAATTAAAATGTGCAATAGAATTTCAGAGGAAAAATATTTTTTTTCCAAAGAATATCCCATGATCTAGTAAAATTAAAGAAAGCAAAAACTGGTTTCATACTTTTCAAAGAACACTGGTACTCTTTACTTTTAAAAGAGTATATCTATCTTCTATCACTGTTATTGAGTTGCTGCTATAACTAATTATATATCTGAAAAAAATAATGTTTATAGTTTGTTATATCTTATATCATTCTTATGTTTGTTTCTTTTGCAACATGTTTCCTTCCTTTTAAAAGTCAGGTTTCAAATTCTATGAAACAGTCCTAAAATCAGTCATTTGTTTCAACAGAATTAAACAGAATGTGCTAATAGCACAATGACAGCTTGTGACTACAGAACAGAAAAGCAGGACAAAAGAAAAGTGTAACTATGCTAATTCCTACTACCACGCTGTGCGTACACACACACACACACACACACACACACACACACACACGCATCACTGCTGCTATTACTAACGAATACTAATTAAATATACAGAATTTAAGAAATTGAGTTGAGTTGTAATTATCTCAGCACTTAAGTAATAATGTAATGGTTAAGACTTAGGCTTTAATTATATATTTTGCAGCTTAGTAAATGCTAGAATAGGCAGGACTAAATATCTAAAAGAACAAGAGACAAAAATGGAATAAATTAAGACAAAGGAGGGAAATTTTTCGCAAGGCTCAAGTTTTCACACCTCGAAATTTTATTGGACTTTTTAAAATCACTCAGCTCTGAATTCTAGAAATTAAACATATATTGTCATGTTTATACACAATTTTGAAATACATGGAAGTGGCATACATTTTTTAAAATAATTTTTTCATATATTAAAATGGTCTATTAATATTTAAACATAAGAATTAAAAAGGAGCTATCTACCAGGTGAACACAAGGAAGTAGAAATAATTGTAAGCAGCTGTTTAGAATAATGGAAGTATGGAGTTTCTAAACTTATTTATGTTGTTTTTGAGCCCTGAGTCACTTAGACTTTGTATGAACTTATTGCATCATTATAAATGAAAAATATTAATTTCATATTTAAAATGGTGATTACAAAGTATCCCAACTCATGCTGCTGTTATGAGCATGTGTTTTTGTCATAATAAATGAAAACTATTTAGCTTCTTGCTTAACACCTAATAAAAACTGAATAAAGAAAAAACTATTTTATTATTAATAATGTCTCTAGGACCTTCTCTAAACTGTCAGTCAAACTCTAACCATGATGCAAAATTAGAATAAAGCACTTTGAGTTTTTTCAAAGAAAGAGGTTTTAAAGATGAGACATATTCCATTGTAAGGTCTTTCACTCCAGGGCACTCCTGCCTTTGTCTTTCCAGTAGCTGGTTGAATCCCACACAATGCCTAACATGCATTAGTACCACATCATTTCTTGTGAGATGAAATATAGTCCATGTTGTAAAAAGTTGTGCTTAATAGGATATGGTTTATATAATAGGTTATCTGAAATAAAACAATACAATTAGACAAGTTAGGTCATTTTATTGAAACCTAAATTGAAAAAGGAGTGAACTCATATTAATGAAAAAATATACAGTTCAACTCATACTTTGCCCTGTGTTAAAAATATAAGGCTGAATGCAATGCTTTCTATATATTTATTTTAAATTGTGGCTAGCAAATCATGACCACATGACTAGTAAATTTGGTAAAATGTATAAAGTTTGCTTTTTATTCAAATGCAATTTATAATCTGACACATAATGTTAGAGATTAACAACTCTATGTTAGAGTAATTAGAAAACTGACTAGCATTTCAAATAAGTATTCTATGTTGACTTTTTACAACCAGACCAAAATTTCAGTTTTTCTTATCTCATTTTATTTATCTAGTATTGTAGATGTTATTATTGTTAACAGTTTATCATACATTACATCGTGTGTTAGCCAGGATTCTCCAGAGAAACAGAACCAAAGATAGATGATAGGTAGTAGATAGAGGTGATATAGATATAGATGATACAGAAATAGACATGCTAGATAGATGATAGATAGATATATATAGATAGATAGACAGACAGACAGACAGATAAATTAGAGAGAGAGAGAGAGGTTTATAAAAGGGGAGATGTATTATGACAATTGGCTCATGTGGTATGTAGGTGAAGAAGCAAGATGTCCAACTACCTGCAAATGGGAGAACCATTTGTGAAATACGCTATTGGTATTTTAATATGTTGCTGCAAATGGAAGATTTTATTCTCTCTTTATGACCAAATAATATTCCATTTTATATATGTACAAGAGGCCCGGTGCACAAAAATTTGTGCACTCGAGGGCGGGGGATCCCTCAGCCCGGCCTGTGCCCTTTCGCAGTCTGGGACCACTCAGGGGATGACCACTTGCAGGCTTAGGCCTGCTCCCTGGGGGATTGGGCCTAAGATGGCAATCAGATATCCCTCTGGCAGCCCGGAAGCCCTTGGGGGATGTCCACTTGCCAGCAGGGAGCAGGCCTAAGCTGCAGTCAGACATCCTTAGAACTGCTGAGGAGGCGAGAGAGGCTCCCACCACCACGGCTGTACTGGCAGCCATCAGCCTGGCTTGCGGCTGAGAAGAGCTCCTCCCATTTGAGGGTGCCCTGACCACCAGGGAGCAGCTCCTGCATTGAGTGTCTGCCCCCTGGTGGTCAGTGTGTGTCATAGTGATCAGTCATTTCTAGTCTTTCTGCTGTTAGGGTCAGTTTTCATATTACCCTTTTACTCTATAGGATAGAGGCCTGGTGCATGGGTGGGGGCCGGCTGGTTTGCCCTGAAGGGTGTCCCGGATCAGGGTGGGGGTCCCCACTGGGGTGCCTGGCCAGCCTGGATGAGGGAATGATGGCTGTTTGCAGCTGGTCACACCACTTCAGGGTGGGGGTCCCCACTGGGGTTCCTGGACAGTCTGGGTGAGGGGCTGAGGGCCGTTTTCAGGCTGGCGGGAGACTGAAACTCCCAACCTCTTCTTTTTTTCTTTCTTTTTTTATTCTGGGATTTACTTACCTCCAATAGCTGTCACTGGAGCTGAGAGCCGGCTCCAGCTTTGAGTCCTCGGCTGCTGAAAGCAGGTATCTGGGGTTTGTTTAGCTTCTATAATTGCAGCAGTGTTGCTTAGAGTGTAGCTCAGAGCCCGGCGGTGGCAGGCCTTGGCTTCCTCCATCGCCAGGGCAACCAAGCCTCCTGTTCGCTTCAGCTGCGTTGCTGCCAGCCGCCATCTTGGTTGGCAGTTAATTTGCATATTGCCCTGATTAGCCAATGGGAAGCGTGTTGGAGGTAAGTTTAATTACCCTATTTGTCTATTATTAGATAGGATCACACCATCTTTATCTAATTCTTTATTGATGGACATTTACATTGCTTTCATATCTTGGTTATTGTAAATAATGCTTCAATAAACATAGGAATGCATATGCTTTTTTGAATTAGTGTTTTGTATTTCTTTGGAAAAATACCCAAAAATGAAATTGTTGGGTAATGAGGTTGTTCTATTTTCAATGTTTTGAGGAATTTGCATGATGCTTTCCATAGTGATGCACAAAATTGCAACCCCACCGACAATGCATGAAGGTTTCTCTGCTCCACATCCTAGCTATTTTGACAGTTGTGAGGTGGTATATCTTTGTAGTTTTCATTTGTGTTTCTTTGATAATTAGGAATGTTGAGCATGGACATGTTTTCATATGTCTATTGTCCATCAGTATGTTCTCTTTGGATAAATGTGTATTTATATTTCTGCCCATTTTTTTTTAAATCCTCACTTGAGGATATTTTTTCCATTGATTCTAGAAAGAGTGGAAGGGAGGGAGGAAGAGAAGAGAGAGAGAGAGAGAGAGAGAGAGAGAGAGAGAGAGAGAGAGAGAGAGAGAGAGAAAACATTGACATGAGAGAGACACATCAATTTGTTGCCTCCCACATGTGCCCGAACTGGGACTGAGGAACATGCAACCAAGGTGTGTATCCTTGACCAGGAATTGAACCTATGACCCTTTGGTCCAAAGATGATGCTCTAACCACTGAGAAAACTGGCCAGAGCTTCCCGTATTTTAAGTGGATGAGGTTTTTATACAATTTGGACATCAACCCCTTATCAGATGTATCATTGGTGAATATCTTCTCCAATTGGTAGATTTTTTTTTCATTTTTTATGGTTTCTTTTGCTATGCAAAACTTTTTAGTTTGATGTAGTCCCATGCATTTATTTTTTCTTTTGTTTCCCTTGCCTGAGGAGATGTATCCAAAAATATATTACTACTAGAAATGTCCGAGATTTGACTTCCTGTTTTCTTCTAGGAGATTCATAGCTTTGTGTCTTACATTTAAGTTCAATCCATTTTCAGCTTATTATTGTATATGGTGTACAAAGGTGCTCTAGTTTCATTTGTTTGCATTTACCTGTCCAGTTTCTTTGACACCACTTATTGAATAGCCTGTCTTTATCCCATTCTATATTCTTGCCTTCTTTGCCATAGATTAATTGACTATACAGGCATGGGTATATTTCTGGGACCTCTGTCCTGTCTCCTTGATCTATGTGTCTGTTTTTATGCTAGTACATGCCTTTCCCACCCTCCCCCACCCCCGACCCAAGAGAAAAAACAATAGTACTGTCTCCATCACTCCATTAAATGGAAGGACAAAGAAGGCAATGGGGAGTATTTGCGAAATAAGGCGTGAAAACTGAGAAGTCACACAAAGAACAGTTTGGATGAGGTGCTGGCAGCTCTTCAAATCCTTCCCTCACTTCCCTCAGGGGTGTAAAGGGAAATATTTATGGCTCTAAGCACCCAAAGACCCCATGCTAATTTCCTGCAGCCGGGAATGCGTCCCACGCCCACCACTCTGGCAGCTCCAGTCTTCCCTCCCAGCCTGTTTTCCATACTATGCCATCTTGATTAAAAGAGTTTTAAATGTTTATTTGCTTAATAAGAAAAGAGGATTAAAATAAAAAAGTAATCATAACAGACTGAAGTTATTTTTTTAAAACATAAATCATATTTGTTTGAAAATTTTTATGTAACAACTTTATTGAGATACTAGAGGCTCAGTGCATGGATTCATGCACCAGTTTGGTCCCTCAGTGTGGCCTGCGGGGTTGGGGCTGAAACCAGCAATCCAATGCCACCTGCTGCTACTTCCTGCCACTCCTGCTCATTCTGGCCCTGCTGCACCTGCTGCTGCTACTGCTGGGTAGGCTTGCTGCTGTTCCGCTGTGGTCTCCAGGATGAGGTGGCCAGACATGAGCCCTGCATCTGATGCCCGTGGTTCAGCTGAGCAGCACTCCTGCTGTGGGAGCACACTGACCACCAGGGAGTAGTTCCTGCATTGAGTGTCTGCCCCTGCTGGTCAGTGCATGTCATAGCTACCGGTCAACTGGTTGAGCGGTAGACTGACTAGTGGACCAGTGCACAAAATTTATGAAGGGGGGGTTGTCCCTCAGCACAACATGCACCCTCACCAATCTGGGACCCCTCGGGGGATGTCCGACTGCCAGTTTAGGCCCAATTACTGTGAGATCGGGCCTAAACTGGCAGTCGGACTTTCCCCTTGCAATCTGGGACCACTGGCTCATAACCACTCATCTGCCTGCCTGCCTGATCACCCATAACCACTCTGACTGCTGGCTTGTTTGCCCCCAACTTCCCTGCCCCTTTGGCCTTCTCACCCCAAACTGCCTCCCCACACCAGCCTCATGGCCCCTAACTGTCCTCCCCTGCCAGCCTCATGGCTCCCAACTGCTCCCCCACCAGCCTCATGGCCCCCAACTGCCCCCCCCGCCACTGACCTGATTGGCCTCAACTGCCACTCCCCTCCACCACACTGGCCTGATCACCCCCAACTTCCCTCCCCTCTTGGCCTAATTGCCCCTAACTGCCTCTGCCTCACCCCTACCACCATGGCTTTGTCCAGAAGGATACCCAGAAGGTCTCCTGGTATAATTAGCATATTGCCCTTTTATTATTATAGACTAGAGTCCCGTTGCACAAAACTGTGCCCTCGGCAGGGGTCCCTCACTCTGGCCTGCACCGTCTCGCAGTCTGGGACCCCTCGAGGTATGTTCGCCTGCTGGTTTAGGCTCCCTCCCCATGAACATCCTTAATGATGCCATGGAGGCAGGAGAGGTTCCCGCTACCACCACTGCTGCTCACCAGCCTGGCTTCTGGCTGAGTGGTGTTCCCCCTGTGGGAGTGCACTGATCACCAGGGGCAGCTCCTGAGTTGAGCATCTGTCCCCTGGTGGTCAGTGTGTGTCATAGCAACCAGTCATTCTGCTGTTCAGTCAATTTGCATATTAGCCTTTTATTATATAGGATCGATAATTTATCTAGGATACTACATCCATCAAAGTAAACAATTTTTTAGAGTTGTGCAACCTTAACCAAAATTACTTTTAGCATATTTTTATTGCCTTAGAAAGAAACCCCAAACCTACTAGCAGTTATTCATTATTTCTCCAACCACCTAAGCCTAGCTATTCCACTTGCTTTGTCTATAGATTTATCTATTCCAGACATTTGTTTAAATGGAATCTTATAATATAAAATACCTTGTTACTTAGTATAATGTATTCAAGATTCATCCATATTGCAGCATGTATCAGTATTTCATTAATTTTATTATTAAATGATATTCCATTTTATTTACTGTTCATTATTTAATGGAGAATTTGATTATTTCTAATATTTGGCTATTATGAACAATGTTGCTATGGAAATTCATGTACAGGTTTTGTATAGATATAGGATTTTTTCTTTATTTTTCTTGTTGACCCTCTTACAGATTTCCCCATTCCTCCCTTTTTCCTCTCTACTCACAGCCCCTGACCCCCTTTTGCTCTGGCTGTCACCACACTGTTGTCTGTGGTGTCCATGGGTTATAGGGTTTTATTTGTCTTAAGAATACATTCACTTTTCACTGAGTGGTCAGGCTGTTCCACAGACTAGAATATAACATGAATGCAGTGTTATAGGGAAGTGACCAGTGCATGACCTGAGGTCTCTGAGACCAGGCAACGTGCATATCAGGCTCCAGCAGTATAGCGATTACTTATATGTAGGAAGGTGTACTGATGTTGTTGATCTTTGAAAGAACCAACTATTTTTGTTAATTTTCTTTATTGTTTTCTGTTTTATTGTTTATTAAATTCTACTCTAATATTTATTATATTCTACCTTTGGTTATCTTTAGGTTTAGTTGTTTGTTTGTTTTTTCCTAGTTTGTTAAGGCAGAAAGTTAGGATCCTGATTTGTGATATAAGATGCAAAAACATCACCTGCTAGAACTGAGAGTCAGTCTCAAAGATAGTACAAAATTAGGAGAAAACTTTAGAACCCATAATTCTACTGGCAAGCAGCAGACATGCCATGTTTCATTAAAAAAAAAGAAAAAGAAAGAAAGAAAGAAAGAAAGAAAGAAAGAAAGAAAGAAAGAAAGAAAGAAAGGAAGGAAGGAAGGAAGGAAGGAAGGAAGGAAGGAAGGAAGAAAGAAAGAAAGAAAGAAAGAAAGAAAGAAAGAAAGAAAGAAAGGGAGGAAGAAAGAAAGGGAGGAAGAAAGGAAGAAAGAAAAAAAGTTTCAGAGTAGGGTATCAAGAGGCCCAAGGTCAGAACTGAAAGCCAGGGAAAATTATTTCTTAACCTTGAGACTTAATGAAAGTCCTGCCAAAATTTGCCTAACCGGATGCCAGAGTTTCTATGAATTAGTTTCTTCCTTTGTCTTCTCAATGTTCCCTTTTGAACAAGAATGCCTATAATTCCTATCCTATGCCTATCCCAATATTATGTTGGGTGTTTGCTGAGAACAGTGAGGCAGAATGCTTAACTGCTCACCTGCACAGACCCTCAGATCTGGAAAAGTTGGACTTGAGGTCCTGTACTTAAAGAACTATAGTTGTTTTATTCATACCTAGGACTGATTTAGATGATGAGATTATGGAATGTGAATTTATGTAAGAATGGAATGAGACTTTTGAGCTAATTTAGAGGGGATCGAGTGTATTTTGCATAGTAGGAAGACGTGAACCATTAGAAACCAAGGTTAAGACAATGGCAGGCCGACTCTAGGATGGCCCCACTGCACCTTGTCTGCTGGTATTCATGCTCTGATGAAATTTCCTTTCTTTGAAAAGAGGCCGTACTTTTCTTTCTTTCTTTTTTTTTTAACCTGATAGTGAATAACACATGACAGCAGTGTTGAGATATCACTTCGCTAATTAGGTTGTTAAAAGTTTGTCTTCCACATTGGGTATCCTTGCCTCTCTCTCTCTCTCTCTATCTCCAGCTTTATCTCTACCTCTTTCCTTATGTCTTAGGATCCTTTGAGGAAAGAAAGATTACCATAGTGTTTGTATTTTATTTCTGTGGAGCTGATTACATGGTAAGAACCTGTTGTCTTTAGACAACAGCTGGTGAAGACCTGAGGCCTGGCAACAGCCATTGGAGTGTGCTTGGAAAGCAATTCGCCTTCCAAAGGAGCCTTGTATCGCTACAGTCCCAGACAACACCTTCATTGCAGCTTTGTGAGAGACAGGTAAATCTATGCAACTGAATTGATACCATACTTCTGCCCTGCAGAAACTGCAAGCTAAGACAGGTCTATGCTTTCAACTGCTAAGTTTGGGGGTAATTTGTTACACAATAATACATAATGAATATATCGGGTTATGAAAAGTCTTTCAAAACCTCAGCTCTGGCTTCTGTAAACCGTTTAATAACAAAGGATGAAAAAAATACTACCTTATAGCTTCCAAAAATTATGTGTTTTTTAACCAAAATATATTTCTTTCGCTGTACACAAAAAGCTAGCATATTCATTACCCATGACACTCATAGTAAAGTGATATTTTATTTGTAAATACGACCACAAATTTCAAATGTGTTATCCAAGAATCTGCTCAGTGTTAACAAAGCTGTTCTTCAGTTGTCCCAGAGGAGATTTTTGAAAAGATAAGATTCAAACTCAAATAAATTGCTTAGCAATATTGTATATATATACCAAAATAATAGAATAATCAAACTCTCAGTCAGAATTCATTGATCATCTGAGAGACTGAATTTCATTGTTCTGTCTTCAAATTTTAAAACTATATATTTTATTGTGGGGAACATAAAAATGGATCAATCATATCAATAACATTTTAAAGTCATTGTAGTCTTGCCTACTAACTAAAAAGTGAAATCAATTGTGTCACCCCAAATCTGATAAGTTAACATAAAAGTTAAATTGACATAAAATAAGTTCACTTTGTTCCAATACACTTCTCGTGCTTTTAAGAATGTGGTAAAAATAATAATAATAAAAATATACTACCACCTATTTGGAACAGAATTATTAGACTACAGTACTCAATGGGAATATTAGCAATGCATGTATTATTTGTCTATTTATTAGCTTAGATTTTATCTAGGAGGTATAACAGCACAATACAGTAGTTAAGAGCACAGAATTGAAAAACAGATGCCCAGGGTTCTGATCTAGCCCTACTCTACCTGTAATGGAGACTGTTGTATCCCTCCCAGAACACCCTGGAACTCGATGCATTTATGTTCATTCCACACCCATCTATGTGCTACTTGCTTCAAATTGCTATACCAGGGACTATATTCAGAGGACTCCCATTTGCATTGGAAAGTCTTTTTGACTACAGGTAGAGAGCAGGATGCGCCTGGAAGCTTACTACTGTCTGGGGTATTGTTAGCCAATGAATAACTGATGCAGGAGGGGGAACATTTAACTCATGTGCCTGGAGAACAAAATATACTAGTAAGATCTAATTTATATTCTAGAGGTTCCCTCTGGGATAAGGCCACAGTTAGCAGGACATTACATCTTACTTGGATTCTTTACTTTTCTCAAGCTGCTTCCTCCATTTCCTACTGATTTCTCCTGGGAAAACTTTCTAGATAAATTATTTGCTTACTATTTCTCATTCCAGAGTCTCCTTCTGGGAAAATTGAGTAAAAACACCCAATTTCTCATCTCAAAAATTAGAATTTAGTCTTTAAGTCAAAGGCTGCCATGAAGATTAAGTGAGGTACTGCATGCAAATCACATAAAAATAACTAACTTATATTATGTGATAAATGTGTATTAGTATATTAATTATAACATAGTAAAAAAAAATGTTTCAATCAATACAAGAGATAACTTGTTAAATGCTTACTATGTAGTGCACACACTGCATGCACCAAAACCAAGAAATCATTACTCCATTTGTTCTCAATCCATCTAGATAGATGATTAAGCCAATATTTTTTTAAAATATATTTTATTGATTTTTTACAGAGAGGAAGGGAGAGAGATAGAGAGATAGAAACATCGATGAGAGAGAAACATCGATCAGCTGCCTCCTGCACATCTACTGGGGATGTGCCCACAACCTAGGTACATGCCCTTGACCGGAATCGAACCTGGGACCTTTCATTCCGCAAGCCGACGCTCTATCCACTGAGCCAAACCGGTTTGGGCAAAGCCAATAATAAAAATTCAATGTAGTCAATATTCTGGCAGCAGTATGCACAGAATGTAATAGTTTTTATAAAAAAAATATAAAAGATGCATCTTGGGCTCTCAATTAGCCCAAGTAGTTAAGGAAGACATTCATTCAAAAGGCTTGGTAGAAATTATACAATTTGAAAAGGGGGGAGATTAATGGGAAAGTGAAATAGACAGAGACCACAATATGCGCAACTGTTGAAAGATTTTAAAGAGTTTTATTATTGTGTGAGTTGAGTGCAGGTTGTATATGTCCATGGGCATAGAAGTGTGTGATGGTATGTCTGTTTTAGAGTATTTTTCTTGTGTGTGTGTGTGTGTGTGCGCACAAGTTCCTGTTTTGAGGTGTATTTGGGGGAGCAGGACTGGCATTGAGGTTGAAGACACAGACCAGAAACTGTAATAGCATTCTATAATATTTATAGGAGTTTGTTCTTTATCTTAAAAGCAATGTTAATTCAACAAAGGATTTTAGCAGGGAAATAGTATGTTAGGAACACAAGTTTGGCAACTGTGTTAAGAATGGAATTGCAGGCAAGAATGGTAAATATCTTTTCAACTCAAATGCCAATTCCAATTAATTGGCAGTAGCTGCCTGGACCACCTGTTGAGAAGAATTTTGAGGTCTTGTCCAGGCCAGGAGGAAAGAACAGCACGATCAGTTATTAATGTCTTACATTTATTTCCTACATTGTAACCCTTTATTGAAAATGTGCTCCACAGTTTATAAAGGGTGTGCCAAAATTCACGCAAGAAGTAATTTTGATAGAAAACACAGGTTTATAATTAAAAATTGTAAATTTTTTATTGATTCATAAAGTATACAGTATAGGGTTATGTATGGAATAGCATATCAGGTAAATGGCCTCCAAGGCTTTGCTGGCACATACGCACTCTTATTGAAATTTTCCATGACCGTTTTGCATAAATGTGGCTGAATTTCAATGAGGCTTATTTTCATCTTGATGGCTTGGTTAATCGACAAAATTGTCACATTTGGGGTTCAGAAAATCCACGAGTGATGGTTGAGAAACAAATGCATCCACAACGTGTCACTGTTTGGTGCGGATTTTGGGCTGGTGGTATCATCGGACCATTCTTTGAAAATGCGGCTGCTCAGGCAATAACAGTTAATGGTGCTCGCTATCACGACATGATAATCCAGTTTTTTTGTGCCTAAATTGCAAGATATGGGTGTGGACGATATGTGGTTTCAACAAGACGGTGCCACATGTCAAACAGCCTGAGAAACAATTCAATTACTGCATGAGTCATTTCCTGGTCGTGTAATTTCCCATTTTGGTGATCAGAATTGGCCACCCAAATCATGCGCTTTAACACCATTAGACTTTTTTCTTTGGGGTTTTTTGAGGTCTAAGGTTTATGCTAACAAGCCCACAACCACCCATGCCTTGAAGGAGGAAATTGAGCGCTGTATCAACGACATTCAGCCACATTTATGCAAAACGGTAATGGAAAATTTCAACAAAAGTGTGCGTATGTACCAGCAAAGCCGTGGAGGCCATTTACCCGATATGCTATTCCATACATAACCCTATACTGTATACTTTATGAATCAATAAAAAATTTACGCCCTAACCGGTTTGGCTCAGTGGGTAGAGCGTCGGCCTGTGGACTGAAAGGTCCCAGGTTCGATTCCAGTCAAGGGTATGTACCTGGGTTGCGGCCACATCCTCAATGGGAGGTGTGCAGGAGGCAGCTGATCGATGTTTCTCTCTCATCGATGTTTCTAACTCTCTATTCCTCTCCCTTCCTCTCTGTTAAATATCAATAAAATATATTAAAAAAATTACAATTTTTAATTATAAACCTGTGTTTTCTATAAAAATTACTTCTTGTGTAAATTTTGGCACACCCTTTATCTGTTACAGGTATCAGATGCAGATCAACTGATAGCATCATAAAAATACAGATGGAAAACTCATTTTTTCTAAATGCTTCTAACCTTGAAATTGCAATGTCATTCTTACTTGACTTAGAAATAAATATATGGGTTAGCACAGATACTAGCACATATTAAAATTATTTATTTAATTATTTCAGCCAATATTGTAAACATTATTTGGAAACAAGCCTATGATAATCTATATATATTTTAGTATCATCACAAAATGAAAACCAAATACATATATAAGGAGGAAAACTTTAAGACTATTTAAAGATTATGAGAGACTACTTGTGTTTGTTAATATATGAATTTTTCCCAAACTTTCCCCCTTTTCCACTTCAGTTAGACTAAATGAGGTTCCTGGTATAGTTGTTACGTATTGTGCTAGTGATTACAATTTAATTGACTGAATGTTGTGGAATATTTCAAAGGCAACTTTAAATAATAAATACTTCCTGGTAGTGCAAAGAATAAAGCACTTGGAGTCAAACAAGCCTGCTTTATAATCCTGACTTTGTCACTTACCAACAGCCAATACTCAGGCAAGTTTTCTTAGTGTGTATCCCCTCTGAACATATAATACTAATTTAATAAAGTTCCTATGAGGCTCAAACTTAATAACATGTATGCATATAAAATGAAATTGATAAAAGAGTTTAATCACATTTGACAAGCTACACAATTACAGTTCCTGTGTCACATATTATTTTTAAAAGTGTTTAATTTTAAAATTGTCACATGCTAACAAATGTTTAAAAACAGAGAAATCCCATAAAATACCCATTTATTTTCAGTTTATTATATATTAAAATGTTAGGTATTATAATTAGTAATTCAAAAATGCATGGTTTACATAATGATAAGGTAAGAGTATAAAGAGATATATATGTGTACTTCATGCCCCATTAGGCCAAGTACAAGTTGAGTCTCATTTCCTAAGGTCTCCACAAGAGAAAATCACAGAGCAAATATTAAATATAAATTTAACTGTAAATCAATTTTTAGAGGACTACACTGAATTGCATTCATAGCACATGACTATTTATATATAGAAAAGACTAATATGCTAAGTATCCCTCCAAACTTCCAACCAGTCACTACGATGCACACTGACCACCAGGGGGCAGATGTTCAGTGCAGGAGCTGCTGTGATACACACTGGTCATTTACAAAGAAATGGCACTGTGTATCTGGTGCCCACAAAGCAACACTTGGCTTCCCCCAAGTGGGACACAGGCCTCGCCACCACCCTGGAGCCACAAAATCTCAGCCAATGTTGCCAAGACGCCATGGTGTAAAATGCAGCCCACAGTTCAGCCCAGCCTGGAAATGGTCTCTTTGGGTACTGGGTAATGACATCACATAGCAATGCCTGGCTTCCTCTCCCTAGCAATGAATAGCCTTCTTTCATTTTTTTCAGCCCAGGAACACCACTTGCTTTATAGCCAGGTGTAGACATTTCACACTTTAACCAAATGTCTGTGAACTTTTTCCCATGCCTCATCTCATTTGATCCTCACGGAAGTCCTGGATTAGGTAGATAGGAGATTCAGTGGAATCCTATTTTCTTTTCATTAGCTGGAAAATGGAGATTTAGAAAGTTTAGAAACTTGACCTGACTGAAAGGAAGTAAGAAATAGTGGACCTTGAAAAGACTTCAGGTTATCACACTGCGCAGAATATAGTCAAATACTGCTTCAGTTAAATATTTTACCTTTGCTCTCCCTGTGTGCTCTATAATAATAACCTGCTTTGTGTTGATATTTATTGCTGTGTTGCTGAAAATTACCTGAAAGAGAAGTTGGGGTGCTTCACTGGGCTGGAAAAAGTTTAGCTGCATCAGAAAGCAGGTCTAATTAAGCAAGTTGATCTATAATAACAAAAGCGTAATATGCAAATCGACCAAACAACCGAACAGCAGAACAACCATCTGGACACCTTCTGGATGACCACGCTATGACATGCACTGGTGCTGGCCACCCAAGATGGATGTGATGTGATTGGTTGGGGGGCCCCATCATCACCCCACAATTGCCCTGCAGAGGGAGGCCCAGGCCACTCTCTGTGGGGTGATTGATGAGGGGGGAGGCTGCGTGATCAATTGTCCCAAAGTGGGAGGCCCAGGCCACCCTCTGTGTGGTGATTGATTGTGGAGCCCCAGCCAGGTGGGTGGGGCCTCCCTATGCTGGGCAATTGATCGCGGAGCCCCATAATTGATCACCCCACAGAGGGAGGCCCAGGCCACCTTTCTGGTGGCACTATGGCGGGTATGTGGGGCCTCCCTCAGTGGAGTGATTGATTGGGGGCCCCATGATCGATCACCCCACAGAGGGAGGCCCAGACCACCAGCCAACAATGCTGTGGTGGGTCTGTGGGGCTGGTCAGCGATCACCCCATAGAGGGAGGACCAGGCCAGCCAAGCTATCACACCCCATGCCTGTCGTCTGCAGAGGGAGGTGACTGGTGGTGGGGGAGGAGTAGAAGCACTGCACAGATGGCAAGCAGTGGCAGCAGCTGGGCAGGGCCAGCTGCCTACAGCCAGGGGAAGGAAAGCCCAGCTAGGCCCCAATTGCTGACCAGACCTAGGGACCGTATCTGAGGGGTCTTGGATTGCAAGAGGGCGCAGGCCAGACTGAGGGACATCCCTTACCCCCGTGCCCAAATTTCGTGCACCGGGCCCTCTAGTTCTACATATATAAAAGGCTAAATTGACTTGCACATGCATGATACATATAAAGCTCTCCCTGGCACCATTCGCACGTGTGTGTTTTGATCTGTCATTGTCGATTGTGAATTTGGCTGACACTTCTATTATAGAGACAGGGCAGACAGAGATATTAAAATATTTCTTCTAATTAATTTCCTTTCAATGTGCACAAATCTGTGCACCAGGCCACTAGTTAATATATAAATTCTCAGTTGAGACATGGCTTCAAATACCATTGTATCCCCACATGGGAGATCATATGTGAGTGTAAATAGATCTTTTCACTTTTTACTAATTAATTATGACCCTTCCAAAAGACACCTTCGGTGATAGTACAATTAATTGACAATTTTGTTTAATTCTATTAAGTAGGGTAATGTTATAAATGGAACTAATGATTTTACATGAATTAATAATTTTCATCGTGCTGCATGTAACTTAAGAGAACTATGAATGAACTTGTGGTTGGTTTGAGATGCATTCAGTTTCTTTCTATTCCATCACGTGCTGAATTAACATGACAACAGTGGCTGGAATCATTAAAAACCTGAAAATAGAGAAAAACTTGTTAAGAAAATGACCCCTCTAGCAGTCAAAGATTTGGAAAAATATTTTTCTAAAAACTAGTGTCTTTGATCTTCTGCATTAAGTATATAGTGATTTTGATAGAAACAAATAAAATATGAAGCTATTCCTCTAATACTGACACATATGGTAAAAATTTTCATTTTTCAGAAAGTGTTTCTATTAATTTTAAAGAATATCACATTCAATGTTTAGCATGTAATGCAACATTAGTGCATCATTGCTCAATTATATAAAGACCAAAATACTAGAGAAATGAGCCATTTTATGAATTCTTACTATATTTAGAATTAAAATCTATCTGTTTTGTGACCTCTAGCAATTTTATGTCACACATTATCATCTTTTTTTCATTTAGCAGAAGCATGGGGAAAGAAAATGTACTATCCAGTCATGGTTGAGTTTCTTTATGTTTCACTTCAGTTTTCTGGGCATTACTAGTAGCTTTTATTTCACAGTTGTTTCTTGTTTAAGTCTCACACAAGATGAGAACAGCATGGGGCAAATCATTTTTGGCTTAATTTGAAATGCTGTATTCAGGGTATTTTAACAGCAGCAATTCTCATATGAGCAAGTAAAGATCATAAATGTTATCTGTATCTCCCCAGATAAACTACAAATAGAAAAACAACAGAATTTATAAAGTTATAAAGGAATTTAGTATGTCTCAGCCATGCCAGTAGAGTTTGATCATAGACAAAATCCATACTTATGAAATTTGACATACTCTGAAAAGGAACAAGGTAAAAAAAATAAGGAAAAAAAATGCTTACAAATCAAACAAACTCTACAATTTAAAATCAATAAAAATTTATGCAATAAAGGTGAAAATATGCTAGGTGTCAAAGAAATTTAACAATTACAAGCTCATTGTTTTGTGTGTGTGTGTTTATGCAGGTGCATTTTTTTTTAAAGGTTTATTCTTAAAAAAACAAGAAAACATATCTGGTTAACTAAACACAAAAAGTACTGAAATTATTTCAACAAAATAGATTGATATATTCTTGGGAGTATGAACTGGGTCTTGAAGATTCTTATTTCTTCTACCTCAAGCAAATAAATAACCATAAACCTGTTGGTTAAAAGAAAGAATGAGCAAGTGGAATGGCCAATTCATTCACATTTAAGGTTAACCCCATCCAATATTGTTTCAAATATTAGAAAAAGTTTAAAGCAGGCAGAAATTATTTTTGCTAATATAATTTCCGATAATAATACACACCTCGGTTACCATTTCAAGTGCAAATCCTGAGTGATTCATTCATTTCAGCAGTGTTTGGAAATTTTGGGAGCCTCTTATATTCTGGTCATAGTCTTTGAGACTTATATTTATTGACATCTGATTTAGAGTATTTTAAAATCATTGGAAAAGTATTTTCATCTCCATGCCATCTCAAACTAACATTGTTAACTAATTCTTTGCATAGAGAATAAAAAAAGCATGCTTAGGGTAACATTTTGATGCAAATGGAAGTGAAAAAAAAAAAAAGCCAGGGTAGCATCCAAATTGGAAAGGGGAAGTGAAACTGTCATGCAGATGACATGATATTGTACATAGAAACCCTAAAGACTCCACCCAAAACTAATTGATTTAATATATAAATTTGGCAATGTAGCAGGACACAAAATTAACATCCAGAAATCGATGGCATTTTTATACACCAATAATGAATTCTCAGAATCCCATTTACCATTACAACAAAAAAATTACATACTTAGGAATAATCTTAACAAAGGAAGTAAAAGACTTGTATTAGAAAAACTAGAACATTGAAAAAAGACATAGAGGAAGATATAAACAAGTGAAGTAATATACTGCATTCATGGGTTGGTAGACTTAACATCATTAAAATGTCCATACTACCCAAAGCAATCTATAGATTCAATGCAATCCCTATTAAAATACCAATGGCATATTTCACAGATCTAAAACAAATACTCTAAACATTTATATGGGACAAAAAAAGACCCCGAATAGCCATAGCAAAGAGAAAGAAGAATAAAGTTGGAGGGATCGCAATTCCAGATATTAAGTTATACTACAGAACCACTGTAACCAAAACATCCGGTACTGGAACAAGAATAGGCATATAGATCAATGAAACAGAACAGAGACCCCAGAAATTGACCTAAGCTATTATGCTCAATTAATATTTGACAAATGAGGCAAGGGTACTTCATGGAGTTAAGACAAGGTGTTGGGATATTGGACAGATACATGCAAAAGAAAATGAAACTAGACCACCAATTTACAACATGCATCAAAATAAACTCAAAATGGATAAAAGACCTAAGTATAATTCATGAAACTATACAAATCCTAGAACAGTGATGGTGAACCTTTTGAGCTCGGCGTGTCAGCATTTTGAAAACCCTAACTTAACTCTGGTGCCCTGTTACATATAGAAATTTTTTGATATTTGCAACCATAGTAAAACAAAGATTTATATTTTTGATATTTATTTTATATATGTAAATGCCATTTAACAAAGAAAAATCAACCAAAAAAATGAGTTCACGTGTCACCTCTGACATGCATGTCATAGGTTCGCCATCACTATTCTAGAAGAAATCATAGGCAGCAAAATCTCAGACACCTCTCATAGCAATATGTTTGTAGATACATATCCGCGGGAGAGGGAAACTAAGAAGAAAATAAAGAAATGGGACTACGTAAAAATAAAATGCTTCTGCACATCAAAAGTAACTATCAACAACATGATAGGGGTCCTACTGTATGAGAAAACATATCTGGGAATGATATATCTGATAAAGGGTTAATATCCAAAATATACAACTTAACACAAGGAAGGCAAAAATCCAATTAAAAAAAAAAATGAGCAAAGGACCCAAATACATACTTCTCCAAAGCAGACAAAGAGATGGCCAGGGCACATATGAAAAAATGCTCAAAGTCATTGATCATCAGAGAGATGAAATTAAAACAACCTGTCAGAATGGCTAACATCAACAAATCAACAAATGACACATGCTGGTGAGGATGTAGAGAAAAGGGAACCCTCGTGCACTGCTGGTGGGAATGCAGACTGGTGCGGCCACTGTGAAAAATAGTATGGAGTTTCCTCAAAAAATCAAATATGTAACCGCCATTTGACCCAGTGATCCCACTTCTAGGAATATATTCTAAGAAACCTAAAATACCGATCAGAAAGAGTGTATGCACCCCTATGTTCATAGCAGTGCAATTTACAATAGCTAAGGTCTGGAAACAGCCCAGTGCCCATCAGTAGATGAGTGGATAAAAAAGCTGTGGTACATTTACATCAGGGAATACTATGCAGCAGTAAAAAAGAAGAAACTCTTACCCTTTGAGACAGCATGGAGGAACCTGGAGAATATTATGATAAGTGAAATAAGGCAGTCAGAGACAAGTATTACATGATCTTACTCATATATAGAATCTAATGAACAAAATAAACTGATGAATAAAATAGATCCAGAGACTTAGGAACATAGAACAGACTGTGGAATATCAGACGGAAGGCAGAGGTGGATGGGTGGGTTGGAAGTGATCAACCAAATAACTTGTATGCCTATATGCATAACCCATGGACACAGACAATGAAGGTGGTGAAGGCCTGGGGCAGGGGGCAGGGCCAGCTAGAAGGGGTCAATGGGGGAAAAGGGGAACATATGTAATACTTTCTACAATAAAGACTAAAAAAATCCTAAAAATTCTGAAAGATAACGCTGAAATGAGGAGGGGAAACCATGGGTAGTGATTCTTCCTCAGCCTGCCTTCTTCGTACTCCCGGGAGAGGGGGTTTCCCACCCTCCAACCCTCGGTCTCTTTGTTTGTTTTCACTCTCCTCTTTGATAATAATCCCAGCCTGCACTGAGGGAGAGAAATGGGTTTTTGAGGATTGGCAAAAATCTCCTAGCCCTCTTTCCTTTACCAGCACCTGTCTCACAAGTTTGGCTTTCTTTGTGGAGGCAGCAGAATCTGGATTCGGGTACATGCTCATACCTGTGGCCACTGAAGGTGCCTTCTACAGCATAACTCCAGCTTGCATTCTCAGGGAACTTGCTTTGACACCAGTAGGAGTTTCTGTTTGTGTTTTTATTTTGTTTCTTTGCTTGCTTGTTTGTTTGTTTGTTTTTTAATTTCTGTGTTTGTCAAACCCGCTTCAAAGAGATTTGAATCTCAATCTCTGGCCATGGATCTGCTTTTTTTCATCATTCTCCCTTATGCCGGGGTCCAACCCCAGCGGGTCCAGGGGTCCCCAAAGGTGTGGATGGAGTCGGCGAAGAAGGAATGACATGGAGACAGTGTTCAGTTGATCAGCAGCCTAGCCAGGATCTCTAGCCAGGATCTCCAGAGAGGTTCTGCTTCCATGTTGTCTTGCTAGGTTCTCCAGCCAGGTTCTCCAGGTTCTCCAGCCAGGTTCTGTAGGCAAGTTCCCTCGCTAGGTTCTCCAGCCAGGTTCTGTAGCCAAGTTCCCTTGCTAGGTTCTCCAGCTAGGTTCTGTCGCCATGTTCCCTCGCTAGGTTTTCCAGTCAGGTTCTGTCCAGGTTCTCCAGCCAGGTTCAGTCACCAGGTTCTAGTCAGGTTCTCTTGCCAATTTCTGTAGTCAGGTTCAGTCCAGGATCTTTTGCCATGTTCTCTCGCTAGGTTCTGTCTCTAGGTTCTGAGGCCAGTTTCTGTCCAGGATCTTTTGCCATGTTCTCTCCAGCGAAGTTCTTCTGTCTCTAGAGAACGTTCTGTGTAGGTTCTGTGCCTAGGTTCTGTCTCTCTCTCTGTCTCCTAAGTTCTGTGTTCTAAGTTCTGTGTCTTGCTGTCTTGTTACAACTGTATTTATACCAGTTGATTCAATCCTATCAATCTCTATTACAAAGGTTAGGGCGTTTCTTATCTCCATTCCAGGGAGTAAAGATTATGTAGCTTAAGCATGATTGTTTGTAGTTGAAGTGATTAACTACCCGCCTGGCACTTAGTTAAGGAGTTTCATCCCCTCCCTAACTTCAGGGAAAAATTCCTACCTGGGGAAACAACCTTTCTAGGAGAGGCATCCCCTCCCTGACTTCAGGGAAAAGTTCCTACCTGGGGAAACAACCTTTCTCGGAGAGGTGACCTTGGTTAAAACACACAGCGCTAAGGGGAGCAAACATATTAAGAACAGTATGCTATATACGCCAGGTCCCTTGAAACATATGCTGTGCAGATGTTTCTTTCCTGCAGCGACTGTGTCAAGCAGCAAGGATGGACCGGCTTCCGGCACCCTTACTCAATAGATAGTAGTTTCATGCTTGCATTTGCTAATTTGGATCTCTTTGATTATTTTCTTACCTCTTTTAGTGGTCAATCACCTTTGTCTTGTTAAACACTCTTTATATTAAAATTCCCTGTTCCAAATTATGAGCATTTGCTGTCTCCTGATATGAGATCTGACTTCTATAGAATGGACACTGGGAGTGCTCCCAGGAGCCAGGCTCTCTACACTGGGATTGGATTTGGTTTCAGTGTGGTGCTGAGCTCCTCCCAATGTTCACCGAGACGTAGTGATCCATAGCATGCAGTGGCTTCTAATTTACCAGGTTGTTGCATGTGGGTGACTGTGATAAAAGTCTGACTGAAACCAGTGTCTTGATAGCCCTAGAGGCTGTTCCACTTGCCTGCTATGGGAGTTAATGATGGGGAACTGTCTGACTGTGATACCACATGAGTTCTTTTAAATACACTGCATCCCTCAGAGAAAGAAAACTTCAGTCTTAACTCGCGGTTTAAATTCAGTTCTAAAATGAAAGAGCTTCCATGGTAGCCATAGAATAATCGATTTTCATATATCTACAGAACAGATATTGCTAAAAATAAGCAGAAAATATAATTGTGTGCAGCAGAAATACAATACCAACTAAATTCACCACCCCACCAAATTTCTCATGTGACAAATAATGTGTGGATTAGGAGAAAAAGGGGGCCCTGAAAGTCAGAATGAAAATTTGGACTCCAGCGAAACTGAGCTTTGGGACTCTGGGATTTCTCAGCTGTCCTTGCAATGAAAGTATCATGCCTTCTGTTTCTTCTCAGCTACTTGCCAATGCTCATTCTCCTCAAGTTCCATCTCAAACGCCTTCTGTTACCGTTAGATTCCTACTAATGTTCCCTCCCTACCAAGATAGTTAACAGAAGCAAGTCACATTCTTGGTGGAACTACAGGTTTTAATGTCATAATAGATGTATTAAGAAAAATCATTGGAGGTTACTTCTTCCAAAGTCCATTTATGTCACCTGTTTAGCCTGCAAAGAATCAGGCTGTACTTCAATAATAATTTTATTATTTTAAATGTTAATCTAGTTTTAGCTTTAGTTGCAACTGCTATTTTGATGTAGTATCTTGGGTAAAACACCATGGCTCCTGGCATTTGATATGTAGCTATTGACTTGACTGATACTATTTTCTCTATATCAATAGGCAAAGTTTATTAGAAGAATTTTTTCTTACCTAGTAGAACCAACAACTCAGCTTCATAGTTTTTTCTCAGGGCTAGGTAAATTCTTTTATCTGCAATAATATTATCTGCCAATAGTTTGATCCTTTTAACGTTCTAAAAATCATCACACTACTTATCACTGATTCCATTATTTTGATTAGATTTAATGAGTAGAAAGTAGGGATATCTTAAATATCTTAGTACTAGAGGCCCGGTGCATGAAATTCGTGCAGGAAGGGGGGTCCCTCAGCCCAGTCTGCACAACCCTACAATCCAGGACCCCTTGGGGGATGTCCAACTGCTGGTTTAGGTCTTATCCCCGGCTGTCAGACATCCCTCTCACAATCCCGGACTGCTGGCTCCTAATTGCTCACCTGCCTGCCTGGCTGGTCACCCCTAACTGCCCCCCCCCCCCCCCCCCGCTGTCCTGATTGCCCTTCACTGCCCACCCTGCCAGCCTGGTTGCCCCAGAGAGCCTGTTTGTTCAGTCATTTGGTCATCCCTCACTAACCCCCTGCCAGCCTGGTCACCCCACGCAGCCTGCTTATTCAGTCATTTGGTCGTCCCTCACTAACCCCTCTCAACCCAGAGGATACTTTTACTACAATCTGCTAGTTAAATCATTCATAAATAAAGTTTTATTAAAACAGAGTCATGCTAATTTGTTTAGATAATATCTCTAGTTATTTTTATACCACAACCATAGAGTTTTGATAGACATATCTACCACAAGTCCTAAAATAATGATTATATTTGTCCTTTACAGAAAAATGTGGATTTGCTACCTAAATGAAATTCCTGAGGATTTGGTGATCTGTAACATGCCAAGATATCTCCCATTCCACCTTAAGGTGAAGAAAAGTTGCTGTACATTGGAGCACAAAGCATGGTAAGTGTGTATTTTATCATTTGTGTGTGTGTGTGTGTGTGTATTTTTTTTTTTTTAGTTGAAGACAACTTATGCCACATTTAAATGTAAAAATAATATATGGCTAAACCACTCAGAATAGACTCACAATTTAAAGATATTTTAATTACCACCAAAGGGCATCCACTGAATCAGGGGGACTTATACAGTAATCAGATAAACAAATAATATGCTTTGTGCATGTGAGTCATACTCTTTCCCAAAATATCTTAGTGTTTGCTTAATTGCTCCATAAACAAAGTGGCCCTGATAACAGAGAAGAGTCTACTAATGAGCTCCAATGCATAGACTTCCCCTTAGCAGTACTGTTCAGCTACTGATCTGCCAATAGCAGAGTCCAATGTTGAGTCCAGGATATGGAGAACCAGCCCTGCCATCTGGTAACAGATTGATTAGATTGGATATCTCCCATCAGGAGGCAGAGATTTGCCTTTGCTGGAATAGACACATTCTGGACATGGTTTTGCCTTCTTTGCTTGCAACACTTTTGAAGGCATCATCATCTGTGGACATACAGAATGCCTATGCATCATCATGATACTATACAGAACACAATTTCTAATTAAGAAATTATTTTTACACCAAAGAAAGAACAGCAAAGAGATTGCTCTCATCAAATTAGCTGTTCTTAATGCAAATTCCATTACAACCATCTGAAAGGATGTCCTCAGTAAGACTCAGTTATGGCACCTTTCAGGAAACAACACTCTGAATAGATGAGGTTTTGAGTCATAAAGTAAAAACATGCTTTTGATAAAAGGCTATAATATGATGCTATCTCCCCCATAGCCAAAACACATGGATCTGGGAATCAAGAGATGAATCCTCTATTATTCCTTAAACCACTTACTAAGGTTTTGATTCCTATACCAAGGACTTTTATTTCTGATACTTTGGAGGTCTTAGTTCTCATTTGAGTAAATGGCTCCACTAAAGTATACAACAATGGTTCCAGTAAATTAGAAGATGAGATGAACACTTTGTCATTTGTGGATCCTTATACGACTAAATCAATATCTCAAAAAATGGGGTTATTCTACTGGTTAGAACAATTGATTTTAGTTACCCAGGATAAATTGGATTACTGCTCTCCATATGAAAATAAAAAATAAAAAAAGGAGAGGCTGGGAGCTTCCATCACTGGGGGGACTTGGCCAGCCTGAAAACAGCCCTCAGCCCCTCACCCAGACTGGCCAGGCACCCCAGTGGGGATCCCCCACCCTAAAGGGGGTGTGACCAGACCGAAAACAGCCATCAGCCCCTCACCCAGGCTGGCCAGGCATCCCAGGGGGACCCCCACCCTGATCTGGGACACCATTCAGGGCAAACCAGCCAGCCCCCACCCATGCACCAGGCCTCTATCCTATATAATAAAAGGGTAATATGCAAACTGACCCTAACAGCAGAATGACTGGGAATGACTGGTCACTATGACACACACTGACCACCAGGGGGCAGATGCTCAATTCAGGAGCTGTCCCTTGGTGGTCAGTGCATTCCCACAGATGGGAGCTCTGCTCAGCCACAAGCCAGGCTGATGGCTGCCAGCACAGCAGTGGTGGCGGGAGCCTCTCCTGCCTCAACAGCAGCACTAAGGATGTCTGACTACAGCTTAGTTCTGATCCCTGCTGGTAAGTGGACATCCCCCAATGGCTGCTGGGTTGCCAGAAGGATGTCTGACTGCCAGCTTGGGCCCGATCCCCCAGGGAGCAGGCCTAAACCAGCAGGTGGACATCCTCCAAGGGGTCCCAGACTGCAAGAGGTCACAGGCCAGGCTGAGGGACCCCCCTGAGTGCACAAATTTTTTTGCACTGAGTCTCTAGTCCTATATAATAAAAGGATAATGTGCAAATTGAACCTAATGGTGGAACAGTTGGGAACAACTGGTCGCTATGAAATTCACTGACCACCAGGGGGCAAACACTCAATGCAGGAGCTGCCCCCTGATTGTCAGTGCACTACCACAGGGGATGTGCTGCTCAGCCAGAAGCTGGCTCATGGCTGGCCAGCACAGGGGGGATGAAGGGTGCCTCTCCTGCCTCTGTGGCAGCACTAAGGATTTCCAACTAATGGCTTAGTCCTGCTCCCAGGGAGCAGGTTCTCAGGCTGCCAGAAGGATGTCTGACTGCCAGCTTAGGCCATATCTCCCAGGCGTAGTCATAATTTTCAGGCACCGGACCTCTAGTATGTAATATGTGTACATATATGTATATCCTATCTAATAAAGAGACAATATGCTAATTGGCCCCCACTCCATCACTAAGATGGCAGCACCCACAGCCAATAAGGAGGAAATATGTTAATTACTGCCATGCCCTCAAATATGGCAGTGCCCACAGCCACAAGATGATGGCATCCAGTCCCCTCAGCCCCACTGGAACGCCTGCATCCTGAGTCCCCCAATCCTCTCAACTCCCCAACAATCCAGGGCTGGCCCGAAACTCAGGCAAGCCTCGAATGGCAGCTTCCCAGACATCTAGGGCCAGCCTGAGGTGCAGGCAAGCCTTGGATGGCAGCTGCCCAGCCAACACCTGAGGCACAAGCAAGCCTCAGATGACAGCTGCCCAAGGCTCAGATAACCAGTGCTGGCCAAGGCTTGCACTGCCAACAGTGGCAGCAGCAGAGGTGTGATGGGACATCACCTTGCCCTGATCACCGGGTCACCTCCCACCCCTGAGGGCTCCCAGACTGTGAGAGGGGGCAAGCCAGGCTGAGGGACCCCCCCTCCAGTGTATGAATTTTTATGCACTGGGCCTATAGTATACATATTTATAAAGTGTGTGTGTGCATATATAAAATTTTATTTATTCTCTTTGTTTCTTTCCATTTTTATTATATGTACAATTTATTGGAAGTTGACTTCACAAGTTATTCTTATTATACTTAAATTTCTGTCAAAGTACTACTGAACATTTTGTTATCTATGTTCAGTAGTACTTTTGCCAGAAGTTGAGTAACTGATATACTGTAAGATGGATACAATTATTTTTGAGACTCTGTATTCCTATTTTAGAAAGAAGATGAAACTATTCTTGAAAGAGGAATAGCTATGCCTTATTTGGTTTGAATAATGGCATATATGGAAGGTGAGGAGTCAAAACTGTGGCCCATACCAGTTATTAATTTAGTTTCTATTTGCTTCAATTTTCTTTTTTCCCATGCTTTGTAATACTGAAACTGGACCATTAACTATTTTTCTTCATTAGGCTTTGTTCATAGAGTGTTAGAATGCCACTGTAAGTCAAAGCCTTGATTTCCTATAAGGAATCACTCT
The DNA here is from genome assembly GCF_964212035.1 of Myotis nattereri. NCBI lineage: Eukaryota > Metazoa > Chordata > Mammalia > Chiroptera > Vespertilionidae > Myotis > Myotis nattereri. The sequence goes on along the minus strand of NC_138076.1, from coordinate 69,082,541 downwards.
TTGCACCCCTGACCACTTCTCTTTCTCTTACCCTGATCTAACATACTTTAAAGAGAGAGATGATTATGGGTAAGCCAAAGACACATTGTCCACAATGAGAACTGAAAATTATGCACACCTGTATGTGTATTCTGAGTTACTTTGGTGAGACAAGGAAATACAATTGTATGCCTCTATTTCATGCAGACACCAATGTTACAATCCTGTCTGGAACCATGGGGTACGGGTGCCCAACTTCAATGGATGGGAAATTTCATAGTGGAGAAGGCATTAACATGACTCTTTGTGTGAGGTCCTATAGACAAAATCTATATACTATTGTTGGAGGAAACCCCAAAAGTCCTAGATTCAGGATTGACCCTAATAACTGACATCGAGCCTGATTTAAATTTATATGAGCTCTAATAGGAAGAACTTACGTACACAGCCAAACCAGATGCTTACTTCCAGTGGTGGCCGGTGGGAAAGAGATCCATCCCCTCCTAGGACAGGCTACCTTTTTATTGAAGATTAATAGTAAACCACATGGTGGGTAGTCATGTAGACCACCAGTAAGAACAATGCATTTCTAAGTTAACATATATCATCAGACAGTTATCCATACTCTATACATTCATTAACCTCCTATTGGGACCTGATGTTTATCTTTGGGTAGCATTCCAGTTTACTGGGTAGTCAGCCAACTTGAGGATAAGGAGAGTTAAACAGTCAGAGAAGGTAAACAGAAAGTCCAATATTTCACAGATGCCTTTACCTGCTGGAGCCATATTGCAACTCTGAGATCCCCTACACTACTATTGCTTCTGCAGCTGAGTATATAGTAGGAATTACTGAATTACATGTTTGCACCTCATGGTACCAGAGAGTAGTGTCTTGATAATGAAGATCTTTATGTAGAGAAGTGTTAGTGAGACAAATTTCCTTGGAACATTTTCCTCAAGTTCGTCAGTCAGAAATTGGCATGAATATCTCTATCTCTGAGATGCTAAGACCTCACTATATAGATGATGGCCCATTAGTTGGCAAGTCAGAAGCCTCAGTTCTATCAGCCATAATTTTATTGTAATCAAACTTTTACAACAGAGGTAGGTGATAATGTCTGATATCTGCTCTTCAAATAAATTTTCTTGGGGCTATTTGTGGATATATTTGTAATGCTAAACCCTTCTGCCAGGAAAGAAAAAAAAAAACAAAAAAAAAAAACCCTGCCATAATCCAAATCTGATCACAATTTTTCTTTTTTATTGAATTTATGAGGGTGAAATTGATAAATAAAATTATATACATTTCAGGTTCGTATACTGTATTGTTTTTATCACCCCAAGACAAGTCTCCTTCTATCGCCATTTATCTCCCTTTTACCCTCTTTACCTCCCTCCACTCCCCTTCCCTCTGGCAATCACCAAAATATTCTCTGTATCCATGAGTCTGTCTCCACTTTGTTAGTTTATCTTCTTCATTAGATTACACATATAAATGAAATCATATGGTACTTGGAAACAAAACATGATGGCCCCAGATCCTGCCCCTCTGCCACAAATGGCTGTCCACAACTTAGGCTGTCTTTCCCACTCACATCCACTTTGCACTTTCTCAATCTTCTCATGGGCTGAATGAATGTCATTTGGCTTTTGATTTAAACAAGTTAGAGAGGTTGGAATAACTACCCTTAGGTAAGTCCTCCAAAAACAAGAACTAGACTCAATTGTTCAACTGATTGGAACCCCAGGTCCCACTAGTCAGCTGAGAGTCCCATGTTGGAGGCACTGTTGACTTGTACCTCTTAGCGGATGTAGGTAAAATTTGCAAGGCCCCCATAAATGCAACCAATATTTTCTTTCTATAGACCTCTGGAATTGTGCTTTTTATTTGGAACCAATCTCAGGAATTAATTTATTTTCTTTCTAAAACCATGGTGGCACGGGCCTTAGAGTGGTAATAAAGGACTTTCAAATGTTTAGGATACATTTCCAATAGATCATGTAGCCCTCAGATGAGCCTACATGTCATTCCTTGGTGGACTTCCCTTTGAGAGGTTCTGCTGCTTGGAGTCCTTTAGGGGGTAGCCCAAATTAAGTGCTACGTGAGACAACTAAAATAGATCTGATCTCAGCCTCTGTTGGTCACATTATTGAGACTAGCCAAGAACAGTTTTCACTGTTCATGAGAAAATTCAACTAAGTGCTATAGAAACCAATAAATATTATGGGGAGCCACTTGAATATATTACGTTTCTGCATGTCTTGTGAACAGAATAAGTCTTCTTTGTTTCAGACTATCTTTTCTAATATGTTTATGTAATGAACAATCTTGAAAAATAGACATGTCTTTTTCTGAGCAAATGACAGGTGTGTGTGTGTGTGTGTGTATGTGTATGTGTGTGTGTTTTACTACCTATTATAAAAGATTCAGATTTATAATGCTCAGAGTTCCTCTTCTGCAAGTTACCAAACTGTACAGGCATCTATCTGAGCTGAGCAATGTTGCCCTTATGGGACTCAGGTTTAAGCAGAATTGAGGCAAACATGCTAATGCTCATGATTTTTGCTGTGCCATCAGTAATAATGTTATTTATCTCTGACCCAGGAGTCTCATCTCTTCAATCAATGCCCATAATGTTGTGGCAAGCTAATAAGTTGGTTTGCAAACAGGGTAAAAAACCATTCAGCCCTTTTATAGTTCTTGACATTCTTATTTTTTCTGTTTTCTGCTGTTTTCTTTTCCTCTTAGATTTTATCACACAATATATTTTGCTCCTTTCCTTGTTTTTCACTTCCAAAGTCTTTTTCTAAAATTCACAATCTGTTAAAGTAAGACATTGCATCGATTTGATTCACTGATATATTCTCAGTTCTCAGAAAAATACCTGGCAGATACTAGATGTATAAATACTGCATTTATTGAATGAATGAATAAACTCTGTACCTGCAAATATAATAAACACTTTTCTGAGCCTTAGCCAGTTTGGCTCAGTGGATAGTGTTGGCTCTCATGCAGAGGGCCCCAAGTTTGATTCCAGTCAAAGATATGTACCTGGGTTGCAGGCTCAATCCCTGGCCCTGGCTGGGAAGTGTGCAGGAGGCAACCAATGGCCGTGTCTCTCTTACATCATGTCTCTGTCCCTGTACCTCTTCCTTCCTTCCCCTCTCTCTGAAAATCAATGGAAAAGTATCCTCAGGTGAGGATTAACAACCACAACAACAACAAAAACAAAAAAACTTTTCTGAACAATAAATATAATGTGTGTTTTTTTAATTACCTAACCACCAAGACACAATAATCTGACTTATATGCAAATGGACCAAAACAGGAGGAAAAAGTGTAGTCTAAAAATTTCTATATGATTAAAATTAAATGACCAAAAATAATAATCAGAATAATTTTGAAGCAATTAATACTAAAGTTTGTTGTACTACATACCAAAACTTGCTAGATAAAGCACATTTACATTAGAGATAAATTAGAGACTCCCATTTTCATAATATATGTTTATGTGTTTAAATATATAAATACATAAATAAACTTGACAATAACAGAAGTAAAAAAGAAAAGTTAGAAATTCCATAAAATAAACAGAGAATCCAAAGACAGTAGCTTCTCCATGTTATAAATATTACCACAGCAGAATCTTAATTGGAAGACTTGGAGTTTTTTTAGCAGTGTGTATGACCCAAAGAGTAAGTTTATCTAATTTTGTCTGGGAGAATACACAAGTCTATATGGGTAAGAAAAATAAGCCATAGTATCCTACACAGCTTTTACTGGTAATATAAGTGATAATTTGATCTTTGATGTGTATTACAAATCTATCAACCAGAATTATTTTTGTGATTGTTTAGATGAAAGACAGATTTGTTACTTATTATCATTCTAAGAATATACAATATCAAATTCAGCAGTGTTTTTCAAAAAAAGCAAGAATAAACATTAGAACATTTATTACTAAACTAGAGGCCTGGTGCACGAAATTTGTGTATGCTGCAGGGGAGTTCCCCCTCAGCCCAGCCTGCACCCTCTTCAATCCAGGATTCCTTGGGCGATGTCCGATTGCTGGTTTAGGACCGATCCCACACGAGCCTAAACTGGCAGTCGGACATTCCTCTCATAATCTGGGACTGCTGGCTCCTAATTGCTCACCTTTCAGCCTGTCTGCCTGGTCACTCTTAACTGCCCCCCTGCTGGCCTGATCACCCCTCACTGACTCTGTGTGCTGGTCTGATCGCCTGTAACTGACCTCCCTCCACCCCGCACTGGCCTGGTTGCCCCTAACTGCCCCCCACTGCTGCCTAGGTTGCCCCCATCTGCCTCCTCCTGATCACTCTTAACTACCCCTCCCTGCAGCCTGGTCACCCCTTACTGCCCCCCCTGCCAGCCTGGTCACCTCCAACTGCCTCTCCCACTGGCCTTGTTGTCCCTCACTGCCCCCACTGCCAGCCTAATAAACCCCAACTGTCTCCCCCTGCTGACCTGGTTGCCCCCAACTGCACACCCCCTGTTGGCCTGGTTGCCCCTAACTTCCCCCCCTCACTGGCCTGGTCACCTCTTACTGCCCCCCCCTGCTGGCCTGGTCGCCCCCAACTGCCCCCCCCTTCCAGCCTGGCCCCCCTGCTGGCCTAGTTGCCCCATGCAGCCTGCTTATTCAGTTGTTTGGTCATCCCTCACTGCTGGACTGGTCATAGGCAGCCATTTATGACGGTGTGATGGTTAATTTGCATATTACCTCTTTATTATATAAGATTGTATAGCCTTAGTTGAATAAGTATAAAACATGAAGGTAAAAATCAAAATAAAAAAAATGACTAATGTTCAAATGTATACATAATTTTTAAATATATTCTATCCATGGTTGGGAATTGTGTATGCAGAGGCTCAACTTAAATTATATGTGGATTTTTTACTGTACAGAGAAGACAGCATTCCCAACCCTATGTTGTTGAAGGATCAACTGTAAATACATCTTAGAAAACTAGAAATAGAAGAATACTGTCTTAGCTTAGTGAAAGGAACCTGAAAAATCAAGCGCTAATATGATCCACAGTGGTCAAACTTCACAAACATTCACATTCAACTTAGTGGAACAAAAACACCTATATTCCAATCATTTCACATTACAGTGGGAGTCTTAGCTAATTTCATTAAATAATAAATGAGAAATTTGGATCACAAATCTTAACAAGAAAGAAATAAAAACATCACTTACAGAAAATATAATTGCTTAAAAAGTATTTAAAATAATTTGATTGATGTAGTATATGCATACAAAATTAATATTGAATATGTAAAATTGCAATAACTAATTAAATGATAAAATGTAATACATTTTTTATCAACAATAGCCACAGATCCTAAGGGGAAAAAATCAAATTAAGATATATTGATGAAGAAATTACAAATATTATCTTTTTTAAATCTGACTATAAAGTGAGATTTACAATGTTAATAAATGATATTATTCAAAATTATGAACAGAATAATGTATGATTTTTAAAAATTCATTGAAAAACCCAATACTACTTTTTTTTACAACACTTTGAAAAAACCTGTTTATTATATTAAAATTAGTAAAGAATATAAAAGCCCAAGAGAAACAAGATCATTACTAAGTTTTTTTAAAAAAAAGATGTGGAGAATTTTCCCATCTAATAATAATATATTGTAATGGTATTTTTCTTTGAATACTGCTTCAAAAAAATAACAAATTACATGTTTGAAAACACTCTTACAATGAAAGCCTAGTAATACTGTCATAAATAAATGTTGGACACGGCAAATATCCTTTAAGGTGCATATCAAACAAATTAGAATGTAAGAGGAATCTACAAATACAGAAAGCTGTGACTGAACTCAGAGTGTTAACAAGCATTGGGAACATGATTTGTTTAAAGTAGACCATTGCTTCTACAGATCTAAGTGATGGAGAAAGTAAAGCCTCTAGCCCAAATCAGGGGAAGAGTAAAGACTTAAAAACCAATCTAGGGTGAAGGTCACATCTTTATAGGAGAGGTAAACCTGGAGGTAAAAGAAATCACACATTTTCAAAGGAAAACTGAAACAAACTGGCAACTGTCACTGTACCAGTTTGTATAAATATATGTATTTAATATATTATATATTTATTCCATTTATCATACATTTTATTATATACTAGAGGCCCAGTGCATGAATTCATGTACTAGTGGGATCCCTCGACCTGGCCTGTGGGATAGGGCCGAAAATGACTTTCCCAGATCCCCTGAGGGGCCCCGGATTGTGAAAGGGCACAGGTCAGGCTGAGGGACCCCACCAGTGCACAGTCAAGCCCAGGGAGGGATGCAGCTTGCTGGCCAGTCAGGGAGGGACCCCAGAAGGGCTCCACGGCCTGTTCAGCCCATCTCACTCAGTCCTGATCAGCCGGACCCCAGCAGCAAGTTAACCTACCAGTCGCAGTGTCTGCCCTTTGGTGGTCAGTGCATGTCGTAACAACTGGTCAACTGTTTGACTATCTGCCCCCCGGTGGTTCAGTGCACGCCATAGCAAGTGGTTGAGCGATCTTAGTATATCATTAGCATATTATGCTTTGATTGGTTGAATGGCCGATTGGTCGACTGGACATTTAGCATATTAGGCATTTATTATATAGGATATCATACAGCAAGAGAAACATCAGGACATTCCAGTGGGAAGGTGGAAACAGTGCTCTGGGTATCACATACTAGGATTGCACTGTAAAAAAATCTTTCCCTTTATGTCATGGGAAAAATTTTTTTTCAGTGTCTCAAGAGTTAGCATATCATTAGCATATTACACTTTGATTGGTTGAACAGACGACCGGACACTTAGTTTATTAGGCTTTAATTATATAGGATTTTATTTAGTTAATATATTTTACATAATATACAATACCTAATTGTATTCATTATGTATTTAACATAAATATGTATGCTATAGAAGAGTCTATTTTCCACACTCACATTGAGGATTCACAATTCTAGTACTGCCTTCATGAAGTTTGTTTTTATCCTATTTGCATTCTTGTTGTGATCCAGTAAAAACTTTGTCATTGTTTAAGTTGATAGAATCCCGGGTACATAGCAGAAGGAAATACCTATTTTTTTCTCAATACAGCTTTTCTCAATAGAGTCTATGTTACCCTGTGCATAGGACTTTATGAGACCCTGAGAAATTATTGTAAGGAAGAGAAACAAAATAATTTTTCAACTATAGCTGGATATTTACCACATTTGAAAATATGACTTTTGTTTTGCAAAAAATTATATATACATGTATTTGTTATTCAGAGGGGTGTTCACACTAATTTTTAATTTTTAATTTCTTAGTAATAACAGATCAATGAAAAAAATTAAACGTATATGACTAAGAGAAAATATTCAATTCTTGGTGGTTTGTAATTGATCTGTCTTGTTCAGGTTATGAATGGAAATTGTCAAACTCTGAGTATCCAAGCTAAAAAGTCCTTCCCCCAATGGACAGAAATACAGGCATCATGATATTTGGTGTCATTCCTTTCCCCATTGGCACTCTCTGCTAAAATGTTTATGAATGTGCTTACTAGATATATAAAAACTCACCATAAAATACATTATTTAAGATAGTAGCATTTTAATTTGTAACTTTTTATTCTTTACAATATTGATGTCATATGCAAATTGACCATCACACCCTCACCGATGATGGCCGCCCCCATGTGGGCACCAGATGGCTGTCACAAGATGGCCAACAGGGAAGGGCAGTTGTGGGCAATCAGGTCAGCAGGGGAGGGCAGCTGGGGGAAACCAGGCTGGCAGAGGAGGGAAGTTGGGGGGAACCAGGCCTGCAGGGGAGGGCTGTTAGGGGTGACCAGGCTGGCAGGGGAAGGCAGTTGGGGGCAATTGGGCCAGCAGGAGAGCAGTTAGACATTGACCAGGCTGGTAGGGGAGTGGTTAGGAGGTGATCAGGCAGGCAGGCAGGTGAGTGGTTAGGAGCCAGCAGTCCCGGATTGTGAGAGGGATGTCTGAGATTGGAGAGGGTGCAGGCTGGGCTGAGGGACACCTCCCTCCCAGTGCATGAATTTCATGCACCGGGACTCTAGTGGAAAATAAAATAATAAAAGCCTATTATTTGCATTTTCTATACTTTTTTTTCTGTTCAAACTAAAACTTCATTGTACTCTTAATTATTTTTTACTGTTTACATAACTAATTTACTGTCTGAGGCAGAAGGCAAGACACATGCAAAGTCTTCACTGTGTTAAGGTCAAGCAATCAATTTCCTATCCCAAAAGACAAACCTAATAGTACAGAGGATTATCACTAAATACAAGCAGCTGCTTTTGTAAGACTGGAGATTTTCTAGGGAATCCTGCAATAATGGAGTAGGTTGGAAACAGAATCCCATATATCTCTATCTTTGAATTCTTAAAAGCTGCATAGGTGTTTTTTAACTACAGATAAAATGAGGATTAATTTTGCTTTGATTCAAGTAATTGCTATTAAACATAAATGCATTTGAGGTGAAACACAGTCAGTTATGGGGAAAAGAATATTCTCTTTGTTTTGAATACCATTTGAGATTTTTATCCTAATAAATGTAACCCTAATTTTTTAACATAAGAATTTCAAAAATTGAGCTTCTAGAAACCATTTAATAAAATTATTAACTTTTATATTTGCTATCTCTAAATATTATCATCAAAAGCTAACATACTTTGGTCTATACTTATTTAATAGAATTGATAACAGCATCATGTATTATTTCCTTTTCATAAGTTCATACAATGTTGTAACACTCTGTAAAGGCTGATTAAATAAAAATAATTCCTAAATTTAATTAATGCTATAGATCAGTTTTATTTCATGGGAAAACACGTATGCAAGTTTATTCTTCTCTAATTGCTTTATCTTAAAATCTATTGATGCAATGCAACTCATTAATATTTTAAATCCTCTTTAGTTTAATTCTAGGCATGATACATGCAAGCAAATTATACAAGTCTTTGCCTAGAATATAAACAAAGAAATCAGTTACCTTAATATTTAATTTATTTCTTTGCATATTTAGCCATTTTGTTTGATATCTCAGCAACATTCAAACCAACTAAATGAATATTTCTTTTGAAATATTCTCTTAATTTCTCTCATATTGTAAGTTTCTCCTCAGTTTTCTTTCATAGCTATATCCGTTTAACCCAATGTGTCAATACTGGAATTCTTCAAGACTGTCTTAGATTCTCTTGGTTTCTCATGTTCAGTATATCTTCAGGTGAATTAATTTATTTACATGTCTTTTAAATGATCTGGCTTATTTCTTAAATTATATTTTTAGCTATAAAAATTCATCCATATACCTAACTATATTTTTGATAACTACAGTTGTACATATACTTCTTAGCCACTTCAAAATTAATATGTTCAGAACTGAATGCCTAATTCACATCTCTTCCTACCACTTTCCTTTTCCCACTCCACACCTAGCCCTCCACCAAACTAATGAAGCAATTTATTCCACCTGGGTTCTCCATTTCAATAAGTCTTATTTCATTTGACAGGTTGATTCACCCTAAAAGCTAAAGATTATCTTTGACATAATGTTATTGGTCCTTTTCCTCTTTACTGGATCTTTAAAATATCACCAGATTGTATACATCTAACATCTAAGACACATTTACATATATTGACTGTTCCCTATAACACCCACCCATCCATCTATCCATCTATCCACCCACTCATGTAGGTAGTTATGTTCTTTGTAGCCATTTGTTTAGATACTTCATTAACTTTAAGCATCATGCTAGTAGTCGTCAGGAAACTCTTTAGTCAACAGAGCCAAATATCAACAGCACAACGATTGAAATTTCTTTTGAGAGCCAAATTTTTTAAACTTAAACTATATAGGTAGGTACATTGTTATTAACTTAATTAGGGTACTCCTAAGGCTTAGGAAGAGCCACACTCAAGGGGCCAAAGAGCCGCATGTGGCTCATGAGCCGCAGTTTGCCAACCATGGTGCTAGGGTGTTTATCTGTATTCATTTTGTTTACCATCTGTTCTCAGAATCTTTCAATGCTGAAGTATAGTTATTATATATTAAGTATTTTTGTTAAGTGAGTGAAAAATTGAATAAAATATTGATGAATGAACAAATGAATGAGCAAATTTATTATATAAACATGCAAATGAATTGTCAAATTTCCTAATTTCCAATACATTTATCCTTTCTAATAATTATACTCATTAAGTTTTCAAAATTTGGGTCAACAGCAAAAATTTAATATATTCATCATCAACATAATATGTGATGCCTAGATATGTTTGCAAAGAACATTTTTGAAAAAAAATCACACTATTAAAAAAACAAAAAAAAAATGACATATAAAAGGATGACATTACCTTAAATAACAAAGATTTACTTTACCTTAAATTTGTGAGCATGATAGTCTCATGTATTACTGATAAAACTATAATATCCAGCCAATGTTGCACTATTTCCTGAAAAAAATATTATTACCTAGAGGAAGTAATTAGGAGTTTTCAAAATAACTTTGGAAGTGAAACTTTCAGCTTTCATCTTCACAGAACTATTGGGTAAACATTTTGCAATAAAACAGAGTCAGAGAAAAATGCACAAGTGAGTATGTGCAATCATCTAGAGTTTTAAAATATTTTTAAAACTTGTAATACATTTGTAGTTAGCAAAATTGATTGTCACTGAAAGTACCAGTGATCCTCTACACTTACAGGAAGGTTCTATTATCATTTAAAGTGTAGCTTTATCCACATTTTAATAAATGCTTATTGATTTAAGCATCATTAATAAAAAATAAGTTATAAGTACCCACTCACCTATTCAAACATATTTTCAGTGTTTACTAAGCCAGCAGGAGACTTTGAAGATGTTTTGCCTCTCTCCTTGGAGCAGCCACTTCTGCAAAGGTTGATAGCAGAGAACTATCAAATATGCCTTCTAAAACATCAGGAATGCAAACAGGACCACTCAAGTAATCTGTTTATGGCATATATCCCATTGAAAGGTGAAAAAGGGTAAGCATTTAGTAATAGAATATGATATGTTATCATTATTATTTTATCATGTTATCAATAGAAAAATGTGCATTCAAATTCAACAAGGAACTAATGAAAAAGTAAAGGGATTAGAAGTACTAATTGATACAAAATAGTCATGGGATTATAAAGCACAAAGAATAAAATCACAAAGAATAAAATCAACAATATTGTAGTAACTATGAATGATGCCAGGTGGGTGCCTGAAATATCAGGGGGGACACTGCCAGGTATCTGGTTGTCTAATGGTTGTGCCATACACCCAAAACTAATACAACGTAAGTTTGAATGTAAACTGTAATTGAAAAGTAAAATAAGTTAATAAAATTTTAAAAAGTTAAAGACTACATATAAAGACTACATAAACAAGTTGCTGTCCCACCTATAGGGTATATTTCTTAAAGGTCTCTTTATGCTGACATCTATCTCACTGATAGAATTAATAGAAACCAAGGAAAGGAGATGGTTGTGTCCCATCACACTATTAAAACTAGTGTGACTGAAGGAAATATTGCTTTTGCAACTACCATCTTCAGAGTTTGGCAGGTGCTAGTAATGGAAGGATGAATACTCTTCTGAGAGACGTCACATTTCTGATAAAATAGAAGCTGAGACTGTCATCCATACATTTTGGCGTCCTCATCCACTGAGCCCATAGCATATAAGGTTGTGTATTGACTCTATTTAGAAAAAAAATTGGCTCATTACTTCACAATAGGGCCAATGAAGATTTTTTTTTCTAATTAATGACTCACTATGGTGCTTTTTAATTCTTCCTGCCCAATAATCTCAATAGGATACAACTCAATGAAGATAAGCTCCCAAGGACACAAATGATGTTGGATGGAAGATTTGAGTTGCTCCACTAGATAAAGACTTTGTCCAGCTGAGGTTAAAGGAAACATGGGGAGGTAGGAAGTGATTACGATATTGAGCTTTATAACAATATAAAAGAAAAGAGTATGTCGGAGAAACTAAGATGGCGGCATAGATGAACACCGGGAAATTGCCGCCTCCCACAACAATTGAAAAATACCGCAAAGGACAGAGTGGACATCATCCAGAACAACAGGAAGGCTGGCTGAGTGTAAATTCTACAACTAGAAGGAAAGAAAAGCACACTGAGAGCCAGAGGAGCTGCGGAGGTGAAGTGCAGAGGTGAAGTGCAGAGGTACGGTGGCTCGCGAGCACGCAGAAAGAGGGTGGCACCTGAGGACGCAGCTGTCTTTTTGAATCACAAGCTCCCGACTGCTCTGAACTCCAGTTCCAGGAAGTCTCTGGGGACCCAGGACTCATACGGGGAGAAGCTGGTCTGTTGGGCAGCGGGTGAACTTGAGTGCGGCTTTCCCTCAGAGGTGCTTGCAGCAATTATCGGGTCACTGAGACGAGCGACTCCGGGCAGAGAATCAGCCACAGCTTCTTGCTCCGCCCTTTGATTCCCTGAGACCCCGCCCCACCCAGGCTGCGGCAGAGGCTTTTGCATGTGAATGTACCTAACTGCAGCCAAGCCAGGCAGACCCAGAACTTCCAAGAGAAGGCCCAAGGCCCCGCAGCGGCTTGCATTGCTTCACAGCTGAGCCTCTTTGTGGCTCCGGCTGTGTGGCCTCAGGCAAGGGCTGAATTAGCACCTCCTTAGATCCAGGAGCCACTGTACCCAGTGATCAGAGGGGGACCATCCAGATTGCAACTCCTCAGATCCATAAGGGACACAATCAGGGAGCAGACTCAGTGAGCACCAAAGCCCCACTGAAGCAAGTCTTGCCCCAGAAGGGTGTCTGCAGCACAGAAGTTCTCCCACTTCAGACACAGCTGATTCTCACAGCCAATTGGCCTGGAGGTCAATTCCTCCCAGTGATCCTACAACAACCAAGGCACCAAGAGTGCACCAAGAGTTTCCACCCCAGGTAACTGGGGAGGCTGAGCCACTGGGCCCTACAGGACACCTGGCACGCAGGGCCACTCTATCAACACAGGAAAGCAGCCAAAATGCGGAGACAAAGAAACAGGTCACAAATGGCAGAAATGGAGGAAAGCAAACGACTGGATATAGAGTTCAAGGCCACGTTTATAAGGTTTTTCAAGAATTTTATGGAAACCGCCGATAAATTTAATGAATCCCTCAATAAGTATAGTGAGACCATGGAGGACATGAAAAAGGACCAACTAGAAATTAAGCATACACTGACTGAAATAAAGAATAATTTACAGAGATCCAACAGCAGACAAGAGGATCCCAAGAATCAAGTCAAAGATTTGAAATACAAAGAAACAAAAAATACCCAACCGAAAAAGAAAAAAGAAAAGAGATTCCAAAAATATGAAGACAGTGTAAGGAACCTCTGGGACAACTTCAAGCGTACCAACATCAGAATTATAGGGGTACCAGAAGGAGAGAGAGGGCAAGATATTGAAAACCTTTTTGAAGAAATAATGACAGAAAACTTCCAGTACCTGGTGAAAGAAATGAACTTACAAGTCCAGGAAGCGCAGAGAACCCCAAATAAAAGGAATCCAAAGAGGACCACACCAAGACACATCATAATTAAAATGCCAAGAGCAAAAGATAAAGAGAGAATCTTAAAAGCAGCAAGAGAAAGAGAGTCAATTACCTACAAGGGAGTACCCATCCGACTGTCAGCTGATTTCTCAACAGAAACCATGCAGGCCAGAAGAGAGTGGCAAGAAATATTCAAAGTGATGAATAGCAAGAACCTGCAACCAAGATTACTTTATCCAGCAAAGCTATCATTCAGAATAGAAGGTCAGATAAAGAGCTTCACGGATAAGAAAAAGCTAAAGGAGTTCATCACCACCAAACCAGTATTATATGAAATGCTGAAAGGTATTCTTTAAGAAGAGGAAGAAGAAAAAGGAACTCTTACCATTTGCCACAGCATGGATGGAACTGGAGAGCAGATAAATACCACATGATCTCACTCATTTGTGGAATATAATGAACAACATAAACTGATGAACAAGGACTGATCCAGAGACAGAGAGGCATTGATTGGACTGTCGAGCCTTGGAGGGGTAAGGGGGAAAGATCAACCAAAGGACTTATATGCAAGCATATAGGCCTAACCAATGGACATGGACAATGGGGGGGTGAGGGCATGAGCGGGGGGGGGGGGGAGTAGAGGGTAATGTGGGGACAAGGACACATATGTAATATCTTAATCAATAAAAAATATATTAAAAACAAGAAAAGAGTATGTCAAAATTATTTATGCTAATACATTATTTAATTTTATAAATTCTCTCCCACTACCTTATATAAAAAACCCTGAAAAGAATATTTTAGGTTTCAGGTAAAAGTACAATTAAAAAAAAAAAAAAACAATCACCCATGATTACACAATAAAGGGTGAAAAATTGTACTGGGAGACAATATTTCACCTCAATAAATAAAAGGAGGAGATGCTGAGGGTAAAGAGGGTTGAGGGAGTGAGCTATCATTCAGTTTCTTATCAAAATTAACTCTCCACCTTGCTGTATATTGCTCAGTGCCACAAGACTGTTTAATATATTCAATTGGACTCCATTGCCTCCTTGCTTCCAAATGGTTAAAACCAACATGTAACACAGAAGGTCAAGTAGGAGATCTGAGGGAGGGCAGAGTAGGGGGTTATTTTACTATTTTTTCCAGTTTCCTTTCTTGGGTTCATGTTGGTTCATTAGATAACTTTCCCCAGCTTTCTCTCTTGGTTTCATCAACCTTGGTTTCATCCTCTCCTTGCCCTTTCAGGCCTCATCATGGTATTAGCACTTCCTCCATTCAGCATCTCTCCACACTGTTATTGGTCCCTGTGGTTTCTCTATACTTGTCCGTAAACGTTTTCCCCCCATGTCTGTACACTTTGTGTTTTTGTCTAAGACACTAATATTTCTTGGTTGAGCTTGTCTCTATAAAATGATAAAATGGATTATTTTGATCTCTAAATTGCCAAAGCTAGAATCATTAGATATTGTTTTGTCTATTTTTGCTGCCAGCAGTTAATTAAGGGTTGAGCAATCTGTAGGACCTCAATATATATCAAATATATATTTTTAAAGTCATATAATTTGGCTGCATCCTTTTGTAAAAATTCCAAGTTTGACTAATGCCATCTGTGAGTTTTCTCCTATGCTGCACTAATAAGTATTAAAATATATAGTGTATTCAAATGAGCAAACTTTTTTTGTATATATTATAATGCTGATGAATTTAAACTGATAATTTTGTCATAAGTTGCATGCAGAAACTTTTTATGACTTGTTCAGTATTTTAAATGTGGAAATCATTGTCATTAACTGACTATAGGTCCCTAGAGTTATTTATTCTAACTATGCTTTCATTTTGGCTGTAAGCTTTACACTATCATTAATATACTAGACCTCAATGTGATACTTTTGTACTTAGCCCTATTACCTATACTAATAAAGGGTAATATGCAAATTGGTCAGGATGCCCTCACAGTAACAACTGAACAACAGGTTGAGTGGGGCGACAAGGACGGCAGGGGTGTTAGTGAGGGACGACCAAATGACTGGACAGTAGTCTGCGTAGGGCAACCAGGCTGGCAGGGGTGAGGGGAGTTAGGGGAGACCAGGCCAGCAGGAGAGGGCAGTTGGGGTTGACCAGGCCGGCAGGGGGGTGGCAGTGAGGGGTGACCAAACAACCAAACAGCAGGCTGCGTGGGGTGACCAGGCTGGCAGAGGGGCCAGTTGGGGGCAACCAGGCCAGCAGTGGGGGCAGTTGGGTGTGATAAGGCCAACAGAGGGGGCACTTGGGGGGGGGGGGGCAGGATAGTGGGGAGGGAGTTGCGGACAACCAGGCCATCAGGGGGAACATTTGTGGGAGGCCAGACCATCAAGTGGGACAGTTAAGGGGTGATCAGGCTGGCTGTGAGGGCAGTGAGGGGTTGCCGGAAGCCGGTCCATCCTTGCTGCTTAACACAGTCACTGCAGGGAAGAAACATCTGCACAGCATATGTTTCAGGGGATCTGGTGTATATGGCATACTGTTCTTAATATGTTTGCTCCCCTTCTTAAGCGCTATGTGTTTTAACCAAGGTCATCTTTCTGAGAAAGGTTGTTTCCCCATGTGGGGATTTTTCCCTGGAGTTAGGGATTAACAGGACTAAAAAAGGGAATAAATCAAAAAAAACCCTTAACTAAGTGCCAGGCGGGTAGTTAATCACCTTAACTACGAACAATCACACTTAAGCTACATAATCTTTACTTAGGATAATCTCCTTCAGTTACTTCCTTGTAGCTTAACAGAACCATAGAGTAGGGACCTTGGAATGGAGATAACAAACACCCTAACCTTTGGAATAGAATGGATAAGATTAAAATCAAATGGTATAAACACAGATGTAACAGGAGAATAAAGAGAGAATCTGGCTGGAGAACCTGGCTAGAACCTGGCTAGAACCTGGCTAGAACCTGGCTAGAGAACCTGGCTAGGCTGCTGATCAACTGAACGCTGTCTCCTTGTCATTCCTTCTTCGCCGACTCCATCCACACCTTTGGGAACCCCTGGACATGCTCGGGTTGGACCCCAACAAGGGGTGACCAGGACAGCAGTGGAGGGCAGTTGGGGGTGACCAGGCTGGCAGGGGGGCAGTTGGAGGTAAACAGGCCAGCGGGGGGGGGTGCAGTGGGGTACGACGAGGCCAGTTAGGGATGATCAGGTTGGCAGGCAGAGGCAGTTAGGGGTGCAACTAGGACAGCAGGGGCATTGGGGTGGGTCTAGGCCAGTTAGGCATGATCAGACCTCAGGCAGAGGCCATTAGGGGTGTTCAGGCTGGTGGAGGGGGGCAGTTAGGGTAGATCAGGCAGGCAGGCAGGTGAGCAGTTAGGAACCAGCACACCTGGATTGTGAGAGGGTCGACAAACTGGCAATTGGATATCCCCCAAGGAGTCCCGAATTGGAGAGGGTTCAGGCTGGGCTGAGGGGAGCCCCCCCCCCCCCGCCCCCGCACCATGCACGAATTTTGTGCACCGGATCTCTAGTCCTATATAATAAAAGATAATATGCAAATTATCCCCTCTACCGGGAATTCAACTGGGAGTTTGATCAAAGGGCGAGGCTGGCCCACCAACTGCCTGCAGCCCCTCCCCCCAGCAGGCCCTGCCCCTGATTGCCTCACACCCCAATTGGGGGCAGAGGCAGCCCACCAACCACCCATTTCCCCTCCCTCCAGCCAGCCTGGCCCAATCAATCTTGATCAGGGCGTGCCTGCTGGACACCACCCGTGCACAAATTCGGGCACTGGGACTCTAGTTAATTAATAACAGGAATGGAGAAAAGGGAAGCTGCAATTTAGATGCATGCCCGGTAAAGTCTAAATGACATAGAGAAGGTACTTTTCTGTCAGTCATACCTGGAACACAGCCTTGGCTAGAGTAGGAGTGTATGTTTGGCCACTGCAAGCATGGGAAGATTTGATATTTCAACTTCTAAAAACGGGAGTTCTCTCCCTTGGCCCTTTTGCTCTCTTGGGATTCTTATTGCAGGAGGCATGCTCTCACACTCTGCACTCACCAACATGACCCACAGCCATGTGGACCCCACATACAATGGAATAATGGACTATAACTAGCCTGATGCTCTGTCAGACTCAGCTCCACCATGGAACAGAAACTCTGGACACTGGCTTTGCTTTTAGCTCTGCTGAATCCCAGCTGCATCTTTTCTAGGTCTGGTATAAGGGAAATTGGACTTTTGAAACTGAGGAACATAACTTTACCCATGTAAGTCTTAGAAAAACTTTTACTCAAGATATGGTAAGAACCCCAGTCCCACTAGCAACAGAGAAATTCCATCTGTTCAATTCTCTAATAACACTTGCATGTGTCATATTATCAAAGATTATTAGAAAGAGTCCTTAAGAGAGATTAGAAATGAAATAGAAGTAAATGTAATTTGTAGAATCAACAAACATTATTTTTAACTAGAGGCCTGGTGCACAAAAATTCATGCACTGGAAGGGGTCCCTCAGCCCGGCCTGTCCCCTCTCTCAGTCCTGGAGCTGTCAGGGGATGTCCTCCTGATGACTTAGGTCTGCTCCTCCCAGGGGGAGCGGGCCTAAGCCACAATCTGGACTCTCTGCGGGAGCCAACCAGGCTGATCAAGGTAAGGCTCCACCTTCCTCACCCCGCTGCTGCCACTACTGCTGTCCTCAGTAGCTGCAAGGCCTGAGACCAGGCCTTGCAGCTGCTGTGGCTTGGTCCGGATGGACATCCGGATGGATGTCCGGAAGACGTCTGCCCTGATTAGCATATCTTCATTTTATTAGTATAGATTAAAGCTCATCCAATAGCAGAATATTTTAGTTATAAATATTATCTATACTTAAGTTGCTTTTTTAATCTACTAATTTCTTATTTGCTGTGTTGAGTAAATTGAATCTATATTAAAGAGAAACAGAGAAATAAAAAGAGGCTGATACATGCTGAAAGAATATTTTAAAGTATTGATTTGGCCCAGCCAATGATGCTCAGTGGTTGAGAGGTCAATTATGAACCAGGAGAGCATGGATCAATTCCCAGTCAGGGCAAATGCCAGTTTTGTGGGCTCAATCTCTGTTAGGGGGCAGGCAGGAGACAGCCAATCAATTATTTCCTCTTATCATTGATGCTTCTATCTCTCACTCCCTCTCCCTCTCTTTTCCTCTCTGAAATCAGTTATATATATAAAAGTACAAATTTGTTTTGCTTTTTAGTTGAAGCAGAGCTCATTTTGTTAGAAAGTAAGTCCCCTAATCATAAATTCTCTCTTTTAATCTTAAATTTATTTCAACATTGTTCTTCACAAGTTCAACATTAAATTTTAAACTATTAATTATAGCATAAACTCATTATAGCATTTTTATATGCTTATAAATATTCTAAATTTAATACATATCAAGTATGCAATTTAACACAATAGCTATAATTTCTAATAAACATGTTTCTATTTATATACCTATATACATATATTCTTTTTTATATATATTCTTACATGTTTGCTATTTTTTATTTGTGCCAAATTTCATGGCATCCTTCAATATTTGTGATTGGATATCTTTTGTAGGCTAGAAATGCATAAATAGTCTAAAAATCCACCTGCTCCCCTGAGACATACATGGGAGAAACAATATACTTGAGGTCCTATAAGCTAGAACTTTCACAAACATATAAATACTAATTTTTCACTTTTCTCTGTTATTTCCCCAATGGGTAGTATATTAAGTGGGCTGATCTCACCTGAGAAATAGAAAAATCTGGACTGATATAATAAAGACATCTGTTGAAAATATAAATTATTTTATTATTAGGTAAGGATATAAAATATACACAAAACATTATTTTATTTGAAAATTACTTTTTTTGGTACATATTGTATATTTCTTTATTACCTCAAAGGCATTTACTTAAAAACAAATTCTAAGAATGCCATTCAGGCATATGTGACTCTAAAAACTAATTTTCAGAACAACAGTCTGGCAAAACCCCCCTCAGAAATATCTCTGAATAAAAGCAAATTGATGAATGTATACTTTCCATGCCATTCAAAATCAAATGAGTGTGTCAGCGAATATTGAAGAAACTTAGTTATGGTCCCCTTTTCTGCTTATGCCATTCTACATAGATATGCTTGTGTGTGTGTTTCAGTTTCCTGACATATTGTATAACGGGCTCTCTTCTTTTTCTATTATGTAAAAGTGAGGTTAGGAAGACCTTTTTATTTATTTTTTTTTTGGTTTTCCGCCATTTCATTCAACTTTTAATTTATGCCAAATTGTTCATGTACCCAGCTAATTATTAATAGGAAATGAGCAAAGGGGCTGCAGACTGTTGAGCATGGTCAGCTGTGGAGCAGAGGCCTGTTTGCTTCGCCTGGGAGCTACAGCTCTTCACACCCAGGGTATTTTAGCCTGGTCTCTCCAAGGGAATCAACACTCCTCCCTCCCCATCTCCAGTAATGGATTGTTGGGGGAATCTTGGGGAAATAAGGAAATGCGCAATAAAATAAAAATGGCACAGTGGGAGGAACTTAGCCATATTTTTCTCACTCTAACCTGGGAAAAATATTTTTGGCTTGGGTAGACCCCAATATAAGCCCCCAAATCTTGGGAAGTTAACTGGTTATTTTGAAAAGCTCCTGGTTAAAACCCCTCGAGAACAAAGAGCTCTTTCTCTCTCTCTCTCTCTCTCTCTCTCTCTCTCTCTCTCTCTCTCTCTCTCGATCTCCCTCTCTCTCTTTTTCTGGACCCACAGTCACTCCATTTGTTCCTGTTTCTCTCCCTCTGGATCATGTGATCATGTGGGTCTAGCAGCTCCTGGGGCCAGCAGGCGATAAAGCTCAAAAGGACTATGAAGCAGAAACTCTGGACAGTCCTTTGCCTTGACCTTGTTGGACCTTTTCCATGGCTGCAGGGAGCAAGATGGGGCATTGGAAGCCAAGGAGCAGGGGCCGCTATAACAAATAAATAGTTTTGTCACATTACAATCTCACATGCAAGGATCCCTGGAATTCTTTCCTAGAGATCCTGTGAAAGAGCCTAATTATTTTATTCTGCTGACAACAAAACGGGTCATACTTTTTATTTTTACCTAAATGCTTGCTAGCTTACAATATACCCTTGACATTTCATCAGTGACTATCAATTCATTTAAGACATAAAAGTTATGCATAAAGCTAATTGTCATCTCTTTTTAAAAACATTTTTATTCCTTTTTTAATATATTTTTCTTGATTTAAGAGAGAGATAGAGAGATAGAAACATCAATGCTGAGAGAGAATCATTGATTGGCTGCCTCCTGCATGCCCCTTACTGGGGATCAAGCCTGCAACCCAGGCATATGCCTTTAACCAGAATCAAACATGGGACCCTTCAGTCCACAGGCCTATGCTCTATCCACTGAACCAAACTAGCTAGGGCTATCAACTCTTATATTACAAGCTTATCTTGACAAAATCTTGAAGTCGTAATGTCAATACTCTGATATTCTAGAAAATATGTCAAGCTCTCAAAAAATGTGTCTTATATACCAGAAGATCACTTTTAACAATTCAGTTTCCCCAATGTAATTATTTTGAATTTCTTAAACATTTACATATTCTATTTTCCAGAAGAGGAAGAGTCTTAAAAAATGATGATTATGTCATGTTTTAGAAATAAACAAGAGGCCCAGTGTAGGGCTCCTCGGCCTGGCCTATAGGGATTGGGCCGAAACCAGTTCTCTGACATCCTCTGAGGGGCCCCGGATTGCGAGAGGGCGCAGGTCAGGCCAAGGGACCCCACCAGCCCACTATCAAGGCTGGGGAGGGACTGCAGGAAGACTCTAGGGCATGTCCGGCACTTCTCACCCAGTCCCAATCAGCTGGACCCCAGCAGCAAGCTAACCTACCAGGCAGATCGTCTGCCCCCAGGTGGTCAGTGTACGTCAGAGCAACTGTTTGAATGGTGAAACACTTAGCATATTAGGCTTTTATTATATAGGACTAGAGGCCCAGTGAACAAAATTTGTGCGCAAGGGGGGGATGTCTCTCAGCCCAGCCTGCACCCTCTCCAATTTGGGACCCCTTGGGCATAAACAGGAAGTTAGACATCCCTCTCACAATCCAGGACTATTGGCTCCCAACTGCTCACCTGCCTGATTGCCCCTAACCGCTTCTGCGTGCCAGCCTGATCACCCCGTAACCACTCCCCTTCCAGCCTGATTGATGCCTAACTGCTCCCCTGCCTGCCCTATTGCCCCTAACTTCCCTCCCCTGCTGGCCTAGTCCCCCCCAACTGCCCTCCCTGCAGGCCTGGTCCCCCCAACTGCCCTCCCCTGCAGGCCTGATCACCCCCAACTGCTCTCCCTTTCAGGCCTGGTCCCCTCTTCTGCAGGCCTGGTCACCCCTAACTGCCCTCCCCTGCCAGCCATCTTTGACCACATCGGGCGGCCATCTTGAGTGTTGGAGTGATGGTCAATTTGCATATTACCTCTTTATTATATAGAATTATCAGTCTACATCTTATTTACTTTGGGATTTAGCTTATTTTAAAATAACACTGGCAAATATTACCATGTCAACAAAACATCTCCAAAATGTGATAATTACTATGATGCTGGTTTTTTGTTTGTTTGTTTTTTGCAAATATGGAATGCAACAGCACTAAGTTACTCATTTCTAATCCCCTCTAATATCCCATATGACTCATCCAAGTTTGAATCTAATTTTGAAATCAATAGAAAATATTTAGGGGTTGAACACAGATGCATAAACAAAAATATACAGGTTTATAGCAAATGTGACCTTTTATTCTTTAAGAATAAACTCTGAGGTCAAATATAAGAGACAAACTGATATTGGCTTTTTATTAGAATTAAAATTCAGAGGTTCAGAAATAGAAATCTCAAGACAAAGGACTGCAATATGAACAAAATGTGGAAAATTTTGTGGCATTTTTGTTTTTAAAAAGCATGTTGCACATTCATAGGAAAACAATGAAGACCTAAAATAGACCTTAAACACACATACAAATGAGTGAAAGAGCATCTCAGTTTTATGCTAATTGCAAAGCTCAACAGCTTTACCACTGAATCTGAAGAGCAACGTTACAAATTCTCCTTTCCTTTAATGCTTTTTTCCCCCAGTTGCTTGTTAAAAATATATCTTTTACCCTATCAAAGTCACATGTACATCCTTACAACCACAACTCTGCCTCGGGCACTTTGTAGTGTCAGAGGCTACCATCTGGAAGGTGGTTGTGTATAGTAAATGAGCTTTAACAGAACCAATTGCATTTGTTTCCTCCATAGGGAAGAACCCCTAACTGCAAAGATTCTTAGAACAGCACTGCCTTTTGCAGAAGGAGAGTTTGCCCTACCTATTTGCTACATACACACTGTCCACCAGCTGTTTGGTGCACTCCTGGCTCCCCAGCTGAGACAATTAAGGGAATAGGATTTGGCATTCTGTATAAGTATGAGTTAAGACTCTGGAGCTGTTTCCAGGTTGGCAGAGCATGGGCCAAAAATCAAGGCTTTGCTCCCGAATAAAGACTTTTTAATATTATAGGCAATGATTGAGAAATGAAAAGAGGATAATATGGAATCCTGGCTATCAGCAAATTAAATTTAATGAAGTACAGATGAGTAGCTGCATCCTGTAAAATAGGAAAGTAGAGAACATGCTAAATGTTTGTGTAGGGGTAGCAGATTGGTATATTTTGCTTTGTATTCTACTTTTCCTGATCTAGCTAAACTTTATCCTTGTAGTAAATTTCACTTGTGTTTCCATCATCTATGGGTTGCTGAGTCTGAAGTCCTATAAAGAAATTGACAACTGCAATAATGCCAACATTAAAAATTTTTATTCAAAAAGTAGTATGGGGAATAGGGATTTTGGAAATGATAGATGGGATAAGCTTGTGTTCTTTAACAGAACTATGGTTAGAGTTATAGAAAAATAAATTAAACAAAAAGTGTTTGGTGATATTTTCACTTCAACAATGCTATCTAGTGAACTATACTTTGTTTTCAACATTGAAAATCTAAAAATAAATACATCAGAATACTAATTTTTATGTTTATATGTATTGAAAATACTGCTGTTTTTACTTAAAATTTCTCGTGTGCTATTTTTATCAATTTACTATTTATCAATAGAAATACAAATAAAAATAGTATTTTTTTTCTCATACCATATAAAAACCATGATTGAAACTAATTATAAGTAGGCATATATTTGTGTCTAGAGAAAATTTATATGTGCAGATGATTCCAAACACTATATTTCCTGCTCTAGCTTCTAGTTCAAATTCTAGACTGATATCAATAAGTATTTCCTTGATGCCTCAATAAGACAAATATTTCAAAACTGAAAAAGCCAAAACAGAAACCTTGATTCTGCTATCATTTATATTGCATGTCCGCCGGTTTCTTAATTTTGTAAAAGGCAATATTAGCATCAAATTATTCAAGGAAACAGTAGCACAAAATTTTCAAGCTTAATATAATTTTGTTTTCCTTGATTCTTCTCTTTTTCCAACCACAGTCTCCAAAATCTATTTCATCAGAAAATCCCATTTATATTACCTCCAAAGGAATATGGACACTGTGCATATTCTTATGTATGTCTTACTACCATCCTAGTAAAAACCATTGGCAACTTTCACTGAGATTTCAATAATAATAATAATTAGAAGGAGGAGGAGGAGGAGGAGGAAGAGGAGGAGAGGAGGAGGAAGAAGAGGAGGAGAAAAGGAAGGAAGAAAGGAAGGAAGCAGGAAGAAAGGATGAAAGGAAGGAAGTAAAAAAAAAGAAGGAAGGAAAGATTCACTCTTCCTAGCTAATGAAAGTCTTATGTGTTCACATGTATCTCATCACTTTTCATTTTATCTACATGTTAAATCCATAATACAATTTTAGATTTTTAAACATGATAAGCTCTTAGCCACTTAAAAAGTTTTGAAATAGGAATTCTGATTTCCTGGAATATTCTTTCTTCTCTCTCTATGCTTTATTCCTTAACCTTGAAATTTCTTCCTAAATATCATTCTTTTGCCCATCCAATTAAGAAAAAAAGTCACTATCACATCACAAATTCTCTATACAACACTTAGCACTGTTTCCCATATGTCACACACACGTACACACACAGGCACAGTTTGTATCTCCCTAGTAGTAGAAGCTCTTTAAGACCCAAGAGCTTAATTGCAGTGAGTACCACTGAAGCTTGCTAATTTAGACAGGGACGGGCAAGGAATGTTTATTCGATAAATAGTTGTTGTATAAGTGAATGAGTGAATAAGATTGGAAATTAATCATTCTAATACCTTCAAATTTTATGTCATTTTGATAATGACTAATGTCATTATAAAGTTTCAATTCAAACCAGTCATACGTACAATATAATTTTTTCATTGGGAAACTGGAAAAATGTTCTAATTTTAAAAATATCATAATAGTTTTAATATTAATGGATTATTCTTAAAATATTTTATTGCATTCATGTAAATTAAGGAAACCAAATTATATGCTTATAAATATATAAAATATCTTAATATTTGCTTGAATATTCTTATTACTAGTATCTTAAAACCACAGTTAATTTCAAAATTCCAATTGTTTCCGTATTTTTCTTAGTTAACATTCAATGAGTGCTCTTTTATATTACATGACATCCCACTAGTACATATCTTGCTTTTTTAAGAGTTCTATGCTTTCTCCTAAATAGATTTGCTGGGCTGGAAATAAGCATAAAATAGGTAATATCATGCAACTATTGCAAAATAAAACAGAGTGGCAACCTCACTCAGAATAGATAGATTTAAATAGTGACAAATTCAAAAGAGTAGGCAATATCAGAATAATCTAGTGCACTACAATCAAGAATTGACCAAAATGTTCTCTTCTAGAAGATATTTTAAGCAATAAATGTTATTTTCATATGATTAACTGTGCTTATCATCTAAGTAATGCTTAACATATTAAATTTTGTTTCCCTAATCTCTATATACCTTAGCTCTTTTCTATCAGAGCAATGTTAATAACTTGTATTTCATAATATAAAGATGATGGGCTTTGAGAAGTCATTTTTACAAAGTGCACTCAATCTTTATTGATAAAAGATACATTAGTTCTAAAGATTATCAGCAATTAAAGAACAATTAAGAGGAATGTTCTAACTGTTTTAAATGAAGCATTTCTGGTAACTATCACAAAGAAAATTATTTCTTAAGACATGGTGAAAGTATTAAAATATCAATCTTAATGCTGTGAGAAAGCAACAGTGTGCATTTTTTTAAAAATGACATTAATGCTTTTAGTCATTTTTGACCTATCTTCATAGACCTTCATAGCTGTTCTATCTGTAGGTGTTATTGTCCAATTGTTATAAAGATGTTTTATTGCCGTGAATTGCTTAAAATGTAAGCTAGATGGTGCTAAAGAACACACTTCTATTTATTTTGCAATCATATTTAAATCATAATGGTTGCTTCTAAGAATGAATGAAAAGCTTGAGATCCATTACAATGATCTGCAATGGGCATTGCACTTTGAATTAAATATAAAAGTTTACAAAAAAGTCTGATTCAATAATGGGGTATTATTGAAAATTAGTACATATTCATAAGCTTATATTGAAGTATAACACAAAACCATCACAAAGTACTCATTACCATTTATGGCAAGGATATGCCAATTTCTACAACAGATATGCCATTAATTATACTTTTAATAAATCTGTGTTAAATGGATATTTTAATTCTTTTTGGAAACTTTTTTTCCCCCTTTCATATAATTTAAAAATCAAGTTGTGGGTTTATATTGATAAACTACAACAGGTATATGCCAAATGTTTACTTAGACAGTATCAATAACTCATCTTGATATTGCTATTAATCCCACCTGTTCTTATTTCTAAAGGAAGAACTGTTTCAATTAAAAATAAGTCACTTTGCCCTAGCCAGCTTGGCTCAGTGGATAGAGCGTCAGCCTGTGGACTGAAGGATTGTGGGTTTGATTCCAGTCAAGGGCATATGCCTGGGTTGCGGGCTCGATCCCCAGTGGGGGTGCATGCAGGAGGCAGCGGATCAATGATTCTCTCTCATCCTTGATGTTTCTATCTCTTTCTCCCTCTCCCTTCCTCTCTGAAATCAATAAAAATATATTTAAAAAATACTTTTTTCTCAAATTAAAGGAGTCTCTTTGGACTGAATCAAGCTCCCTGGGGCTGCCTCAGAAGCATCACTCGCTGGTTTGAACACTTTGCTCCAGTCTGAGGAGGGTTCTAAAAGGTAACTGACTCCTTGGGCTTCAGCGTCAGCTTCCTGGGACTCACAGTCTTTATTCCCAAAAAGCAATTGTGTGACAGCACTTTTTTTTTTCTATTTCTATTTTAGCCATTTTTATAGGTGCATAGTGAGATCTCATTGCGGTCTTAATTTTCATTTCCATAATGGCTAATGATGATAAATATATTTTCAATGAATATTGGTTTTTAACTTGAGACATTAGCATGCTGCCTTCCACATTGTACATGTTGTATACATATCTATAAAAATAAATGACAAATCTCAATCGATGAATAAGGTATATTATCTTATACTCACAAAATCATCCATGGGTATGACAGACACAAATTTGAAGGTGTCCTTGGCTCAGAAATAAAACAAAATCTTTTTAATGGATACCATAAAATTAGAGTCAATTATCAGCATCAGGGATGATAAGACTATGTGCCATTTTTCAGATTAGTGATGTTTTTATGTGCGTTTTGTATGGATATAGGTTGTGATAATGGAGAAAATGAAATGAGCATTGCTAAGAGAGTCGCTTAAAATGCAGTCAGGAGGCTATTAAGGAAGTGGGGCCCGTGCAGCTTATGCATATCTTGTGCCTCCGTGCCCAGAGCTGCTATTAAGGTGCTAAGCCTACGGCTAAACTCAGCTCAAAACATCCTGGAGCCATAAACATCCTGGAATAACAACTGCTACATGCGCACACATGGACTTTACTTCCTTCCTTATAGATTTTGCTCATCTTATTTGCATATTGGAATTAACCAATCACTGTTACCCTAACCAGCAATCCTCATTTGCATGAAAGAAATACCTTTTGTGGTTTTGGCCTTTCTAAACCCTGCCTTTCTTTTTCTTTCCAAATTTCAGTTTGAGTTACTACCTACATATACATATCTCAGATTCTCAGATTGCAATACTTTGCTCAACACATTTATTTTTTCTTTATTACAGCCTAAATCATCTTTTCCTGTCTTTCTTTCTTTCTCTTTCTTTCTTTCTTTCTTTCTTTCTTTCTTTCTTTCTTTCTTTCTTTCTTTCTTTCTTCCTTCCTTCCTTTCTTTCTTCCTTCCTTCCTTCCTTCCTTCCTTCCTTCCTTCCTTCCTTTCTTTCTTTCTTTCTTTCTTTCTCTCTTTCATCTTTTTTTGTTGTTATTAACAGTTAATAGTATATAAAATATCTTAAAGGATGTTACAGCTGTGTTTGGGAAAAAGAGACTGATGTAAGGAAGTAAGGAAAAAAAAATTCTCTAAGTTTAACCCAAATTTTACAATAGCAAATGTGGACTCTACTTTCTCATGATTTTTGTGTGAAAGATATTTAAAATTAAGTTAAAAATCTGGCTACTGGAGATAATTCTTGATTAAAAATTGCATAGAGCATTTTGACAATAGTTAAACAACAATAGAGTGTAATAATTGAAAATCAAGAGAAAAAGAATAAACTCAAGGACAAACAGATTTTTGAGTTTTAGTGAAATTTTAACATGACAAAACAAACTCTTATGTAACATACAGTATGGTTATTAAATACCCCTACCCACAAATATCATATTTGAGGCTGTCTTCATGCTTATTTTGATTTCGTTTCATTCAATACAGTTGTAGGAAGTTTTCAGAAGTAGAAGTTTGTGGTTGCTTTCTGCAGCTTCCTTTTCAACCCTGTACATGAAGGAACAGATGAATAAACTGACAACATTTCTTATTCTGTTTGAAAGGTAACCAGAGCTTTTTGCAGGAGCCAGAATGTGAATGAAACACACACATACACATATAAAGTGAATTGTAAAGTGCAAGAAATTGAGAGCAGATGGATCAGTTCTGCAAGTGAGACCATAACAAAATCATCTTCTCAGAGATGAGCTGTTGTTTGTTCATTCAAAGCATGCATCAGAGACCATCCCAGAAGTTTAAAATCAAATATACAGATTAAGCTGGGTGAAATGTTAATCATGTAGAGCAAAACGAAAGGATTTAAGTTTCACACAGCAGTATGCACCATATGCATGTTAAATATTAGAATACAAAAATCCATCTAGTTAATTGAAAAATAGATATTGAATAAATTTTACATTAAGGAACACATTAGAGTGATGCCCCCCAAATGCTTGATTTACTTAATGATAAGCTATTTAGCAAGATGAACTCTTATAATGGAGTTAATGTTATTAGAGATCAGTTCCATATCATAATTTTCCTTTTATATCTTCTGCCTATAAAGACATCTTTAAGAAGAACTAACAATGGTGATAGAATTGATTTGAATTAATCTTTCTAAAACTTTAAGAACATTATTCTTAATTCTGAAAAAATCTACAATTCTCATATATAGTTTTAATAATATAATTCCTTCTAAGATACTGAATGCTATAATTAGAAACATAACCATGTTCTAAAGTGCCATCCAACAGATCCAAGTACCTTTAAGTAATGAAAATCTAATTTGGTAATGCAATAATAAATCAGAAAACCATAGATCATATTCATTACTTGCTATTTAATTTAGGACCAAGTAGTGTAAAGCAGAAAGATAGAGCTCCCTACATATTATTTAAATAAGTTGAGACTAGTAAGTGTACTTCATGTAACAGAAAATTTAATTTAGGATTCTCCCTCCACCTTTAGGGCATTTTCTTACTAGATAATGGAAGAGAATTTGGTAACATTATAAATAAGAGTTCACCTAATTGCATTTCATCCCAACTGAATTCAATAAATACCTTTAAGAAGCTTTAAAATTTCTTAGCAAATTGTTAATAGGTTGAAATATGTGAGAAAGCAGCGCTTTGATTGAATTTTGTCCCTTTTCCCTAAACCTGCAATTTTATTAACCTAGTGGAGGGACTCCCTATCATTTTCATATGAAAAACATTAAATGTTTAATTGGCCACCAGACTTATAAGCATACATTGTATTGTTCACAAAATGAACACTTTCATTTCATTTGCACGCTTACCTTCCTGAAACAATCATGCTAAACATATTATTTAGGAGTGTCCTTAAAACTCACATAGTAGGCACGGTTCTAATATGACCGCAAGATATCTTCCCCTTGGTGTACATGTCCTGCGTATGTCCTTCCTATTGAGTGGAGCTGGGGCCTGTGAGTAAATAGCAGACCTTTTGTTTTGTCCAAAACATCTATGGAGACTCCTGGTCCACACCAACCCATCTACCTAACCCCATGTGCCATTACCAGCAAGGCTCCTGCGGCAAGATGGGTTATTATTGGCATTACAACCACAATGAAATAATGGAACCAATAGAACATGATAGCATTTGTATCTGTTAATGCAGTAAACCAAAAGTATAAACAAACATATGGGCTATGTGATCCCAGGGAGATTTTCTAAGTGTGGATGTTTTGGACAGGGTCAAATATCACAGGCCATTTGATAAGTCCAAATATGTCCATGGGCATTTTAAACATGACCGAATTTCAAGGACTTTTGGCATGGACCAAATGTCTCCATGGACATTTTGAAAGGCATCAAATATTCTGTAGGACCTATAAATAAAATGCCATAACACTCTGTTGCTTAAATTACATGATGTGGTGCCATGCCTGGTGTGGCTCAATTGGTTGAGCGTTGTCCCATGCACTGGAAGTTCACCAGTTTGATTCCCAGTCAGGGCACATGCCTGGATTTCAGGCTCGATCCCCCGTAGGGAGCATGCAGGAGACAGCAATGTTTCTGTCTCTCATCTATGTTGTTCTCTTTCTCTCTCCCCCTCTCCCTTCCTCTCTTTCTAAAAATCAATAAAAACATATTTTAAAAATTACCTTATATGGCAAAGGTAAGTGGTTTTTGCAAATGAAATGAAGATCTCTCATCAGTTGATGTTGAGTTAAGCAACAGAAAGATTATCCTTGATTGTGGTTGTGGGATAGTCAGGTGAGCCCTGTAAGAGAGGCACTAAAAGACAAGAAGCCGCAGTAGGCACACTTTTTTTCTTCACCTTGAAACAGAAAGCTGCCATGTTGTGAAGAGGGCCGTGTAAATCAAAGGTTTACAATAACCCATGAACTTAGAAGAGAACCTTGAGCATTCTCTTCTAAGAGACTGTGGAGACTGCAGCCATTGCTGCCACCTTGGCTGGACTCTGGGGAGGACTGTGAGCCCAGGATCCAGTGAAGCAATATCCAAGTCTGCCTTACTGAACCGGGGTCTTGTTAACAGTCACAAA
Organism: Myotis nattereri; assembly: GCF_964212035.1. Taxonomy (NCBI): domain Eukaryota; kingdom Metazoa; phylum Chordata; class Mammalia; order Chiroptera; family Vespertilionidae; genus Myotis; species Myotis nattereri. The sequence goes on along the minus strand of NC_138076.1, from coordinate 69,051,551 downwards.
ATCAATGCTTTATTACATAATAAAGACAACAACTCTTTCTTTAAAACGAAGATATATTAATAGACAAAAGCATTCATAACTGAGGCAATAAATAGGATATTCCAGGAATAGATAAAAGTTAATGAGGATATAAAGACTCAAGGACATGTTGAGAACACTGAATAAAATAGAAAGAGACATTTACAAGTAATTTTTTTCTGGAATTTAAACTGCATTCACGTCGATATTCTTACATAGAATAAGAGTCAGAAATCTGGAACATGAGCAAACATGATTTTGCAGTTTGGTGGTCTGTATAGATTTACTCTAAATTTCTTCTAGAGTATGTGAAAATCCTTAAATATAAACCCCAACTTTATTTTTTGAGTAGATACAGAAATCCTGAAATACACAGAAGTACATTCTACTCTTAGAAGTGGAAAAATTGAAAGCATTCAGTCACTCATGCATTTGTAAATCGCCTCTAACTAAATACTTATATATTTGACTGAATGAGTGTAAAAAAGAATTTTAAAAACCAGTAGAAAGAAACTCACAATATAAAAACAGTGAACTGCTGCTTGGTGAAGTGGTACTTTGCTCATCAGTTGAAGCGTTATTCTTATTTTTAAGTTTCAAATTCTACTTCTATTCTTTCTACTTATTCAGAGATTAATATATTTTGCCTCATTGAAGAAACATTACCAGATACTATTTGATTTTATGCGATTAAAATAGCATGAGAATATTCTAATTTTTATTTTAAAAACAAAACATTTTCTATTTGTGGTTACTCTATATTCTCAGATCTGAATTTGAGCCTACTTATAGGGGCTAGAAATGAAAGGCAAAAGGAAAAAAGAAAATTTTGCATCATGTTTCAAATGTTATTTTATTGCACTTTATAGCCAGTATAACATTATAATATACTAGGAGCCCAGCGCACAAATTTGTGCATCTTGAAAGAAACTGTGGGCTGCGAGGCTGCAGTGGGCACAGGGGTGGGTCTCAGCCCATCCTCTAAGCTTCTGCCTTGCCCCTTCTGCCTTGGCCCTCGGTCCCCTCTCTGCCAGCAACCCCACTCCTGCCGCCACTCCTCCCACATGCTGATGGTGCCAGCCATGTGCTGAAGGCACCGGTCCCACTCATACCCGCTGATGGCGCAGAGCTATTGGTGCTGGCACCAGTAGCAGTTGCAAGCGATGGCTGCTGCCCTGATCACCCCTCAGGAACAGGGGAGGTGGTGAAGCCCTCAGGGGTGATCGGGGCCAGCAGCTGTAGCTCATACCCGCTGATGGCACTAAGTGATCAGGACTGGTGCTGGGCGCCAGTAATGGGTGCGAGCAGCAGCTCTGGCGCCAAGTGTGGGTGCAAGCAGGGCCGGCACTGGCAGTGGATGAAAAATGGTGGCTCTGGTGCTGGCAGCAGGTGCAAGCGGGGCCGGCACCGACAGCAGGTGTGAGTGCTGGGCAGGAGCAGAGCACATGGTAGCAAAGAATTTTCAGTAACCACCAGAGGCTCGCCTTGATGACAACAGCTGGTGCCCCACCTTGGTCTGGTGCCCTGACTCTCCTGCTCCACTATCCTGCCACTGCCAATGCCCACCATGTTTCGTGCACACCCCCTGGTGGTCAGCACATGACCTAGCGACTGTTTGTACGGTTGTTCAATTGTTCCCCTGTTTGGTCTATTTGCATATTAGTGCTTTATATCCTATATATTAAAGAGGTAATATGCAAATTGACCATCACTCCAACACACAGGATGGCCACCCCCATGTGGTCAAAGATGGCTGCCCCAAGTGGACACAAGATGGCTGCCACAAGATGGCCAGCAGGGGAGGGCAGTTGTGGACGATCAGGCCAGAAAGGGAGAGCAGTTGGGAGGGACCAGGCCTTAAAGAGAGGGTAGTTGGGGGCAATCAAGCCTGCAGTGGAGGGCAGTTAGGGGTGACTAGGCTGGCAAGGGAGGGAAGTTAGAGGCAACTGGGCCTGCAGGGGAGGACAGTTGGGGGCAACCAGGCTAGCAAGGGAGGGAAGTTAGGGGCAATCTGGCCAGCAGGGGAGCAGTTAGGCATCGATCTGACTGACAGGGGAGTGATTAGGGGGTGATCAGGCTGGCAGGCAGGCAAGCGGTTGGGAGCCAGCAGTCCTGGATTTTGAAAGGGATGTCTGACTGTCCTCAATGGGTAGTTGGACATCCCTCGAGGGGTCTCTGATTGGAGAGGTTGCAGACTGGGCTGAGGTACACACACCCCTTGCACAAATTTCATGCACCGAGCCTCTAGTATATAGATGAGGGGGGAAATTCAAAAACAAACTGAAGACAGAACAGTTAGCAAAAACAGGCTGACCTGGGAGGAAAGTCCACCTTTGAATGAAAAGGAGCATACTTGATAATAGGATGCCCAGGATGGCACTACCTCTAGAGCAGCAGCTGAAGGGGCAGCTTTATTGGGCTAAGTCAGTTCAACATGATTGCATCAGAATGAATATGAAGCATTCCCCTGACCACTTAGAGCACATGAAGGTTTCTCTCTTTTCTTAGAAGTCTGAGAAAAAATTGGTGAAGACAAAGTCACTTGGCCCTGGACTAATAGCAACTTTATGACGCTCCTCCTTTTTTAGTTCCTGCCTCAATGGCCTCCTTACATTGTTTCCTAACGGGATATAGTGTAGACCCTTCACCTAATTAATTCCTAATTTTCAAATCTCAGTAAAACACTCATTTCCTTGGGGAATTTTTCTCTGTAAACTGCAACAAGGACTGGTTCATCAGTTTCATAATTTAAGTGTCTCTCCTTTATAAGCTTACAATATATAACTTAAATTTATTTGTGTGATAGTTTGATGGCTGCCTGTGTCTCCTACTATCCTACAACTCCTATGACATGATCTTGCATATAGTATAAGTGCTAAATTACTATGTCTTATATTTCTGTGCCATTGTAATCTTTACCAATATGTAAAGATGTGATACATCTGTACTTGCAAACAAAATTAAGAATATTTTAAATCACCATTGAAGTGGGGAATATATACAATACTTCTAGACCATAATAGCTAAGACTTAAAAATAACTGGTTATTAATTTAGGATAGAATCTATTTGCTTTGCTATGTATGGAGTTTCCCTATTTGAGCTCAGCTGCTTTGGGGATAGCATGGAGAAAGGCAGATGGGTGAGTTAATGGGAAATAAGGCTTCTCCAACAGATGCACCATAAAAGTACAAAGACCTGGAATTTGTATAGTTCTTTCTTAGGTTATATTAAAATAACCATAATGCAATATTATCTCAACTTTCTATACTTTTCTACTTACATAAAGCCATAATCATAAATAAATAACTATTCTGAAAAGCAACATATAAACAACTATTTTACCTTCTTGTCCTATAGGTGTGTTGGGGAGCACAGGAGACTTGGTTGGGAAGTTGTAAGAAGGACATTCTGAGAAAAGGGAAGTGTGCAGAAGGCCGCCTGCCCTGTTTATCAGAATTCCAACTTAGGGGAGTGTAGGAGGTGACACCCCTAATTATTCCTTGACCTTTCCAAACAAGTCTGTGAAAGAGCAGACCTCCAAGTGTTTACTGAAATCCTTATGTTTAATCTTTGGGTGTCCTTGCTTAAAGGACACTACAAACACACATGTCCTCCCAAGATTAATTAGCCTACTGATTGTATCTAAAAGATACACTTTATCTCAAACTGCTGTTACAATAAAAGCCTAATGAGGCAGGTGATCATGGATGTATAGTTCCTTTAGCCAGGCAGTCCCTTAGCACTCTTTTTCACAGCAAATGTTGTGTCAGAGTAATCATTCATTCATCAGTCAGAGTCTGCTGGTCAGCCCTGGCATAGGTGTAGTTTTAAAAGATTTATTTGGAATTTTTTTTTTTTTTTTTTTTTTTTTTTTGCCATGTATGTGTATTGGTGCTTGCAGGAGCAAATTTTAAAATCAGATTTTCCAAAGGTACAATTTTGAGGACACTGAATATCCAATTCAAATTTTACTTAGTTCTATAGGTTGATATTGAAGAAAATCAGGACAGTTTACATAAGCAAAAGCATCGTTTTTTATAAACTAGGGGCCTAGCACAAATTCATGCACCTTGAAAGGAACTGTAGGCCATGAGGCTGTGGTGGGCACAGGGGCAGGTCTCAGCTCATCCTCTGCACCCTTGTCCAGCCCCTCCCACTGTGGCCCCGAGTCCCCTGTCTGCCAGCAGCCCACTCCCCCTGCTGCCGCTCCCATGCACTGACGAAGCCGGACCTGCTCACACCTGCTGACAATGCTGAGCAATTGGGGCCGGTGCCAGCACCAGGTGTGAGTGGGGCCAGTGCCATCAGCAGGTGTGAGTGGTGGCTGCTGCCCTGATCGCCCCTCAAAAGTAGAGGGAGGTGGAGAAGCCTTCATGGGCCATTGCGGCTAAAAACTGCTGCTCATACCTGCTGACAGCGCCGAGAGATTGGGACCGGTGTTGGGCACCAGCAGCAGGTGCGAGCAGCGGGTGCAAGTGGGTCAGCACCAGCAGTGGTTGCAAGTAGCGGCTCTGACACCAGCAGGGGTGTGAGGCAATCAGTGGCAGTGGGTGCACGAAGTGGCTGCTGGCCTCAATCACCCCGCAGGAGCAGGGGGAGGTAGAGCAGCCCTGAAGGGTGGTCGGGCTTGGTAGCTGCCACTCGTACCCACTGGCAGTGCCGAGTGCTAGGTGGGACTGTGATGCACGGGAGAAAAGAATTTTCAGTAACCACCAGAGTCTCACCCCAATGATAGCATCCAGCACCCCACCTTGGCCTGGTGCCCCCACTCACTTGCTCCACCACCTCGCCACAGCTGATAACCGCCATATTCCACACTCTTCTTCCTGCTGCCAATGCCTGCCATGTTCCATGTGAACCCCCCTGGTGGTCAGCGCACATCATAGTAACCAGTTGTTCAGATGTTTGGTTGTTCTGCCATTTGGTCTATTTGCATATTAGGGTTTTATATATGTAGATAGTAACTACCAATAAAACAGGACCTCTTAAACCATTACAATCCCTGTTCATTTACACGGAACCACCTCCTACCCTTTTGAAGAAACCTGCATCGATGCCAGAGTGCACCCTGTAAGCAAGTAAACTACCAGTCATCAAAATCTTAAGTGTTTCATATTTCCAATTGTCCTGAAATTTTTCATCAGCTGTAGGGAACTCTAGAGCTCAAAATCAATTCATTCGTTCAAAACTAATAGAGAATTCTTTGGGTCTGCTTCATGTAAACCTAGAATCACCAGAGAAGTGGGCATATTTCCTTGGTTACAGTGTCAGAGAGCAAGTGTTTCTCATGTTTAGTAGTTTTAATAACCTGTGTAAAATCTCAGGGTATCATAGTGCTAATTTAAATTGACTAATGCAGTGATGGCGAACCTATGAACTCATATTTTTGGTTGATTTTTCTTTGTTAAATGGCATTTAAATATATAAAATAAATATCAAAAATATAAATCTTTGTTTTACTATGGTTGGAAATATCAAGACATTCCTATATGTGACACGGCACCAGAGTTAAGTTAGGGTTTTTCAAAATGCTGACACGCCGAGCTCAAAAGGTTCGCCATAACTGGACTAATGTCTGAAAGGAATCTATTATTTTGATCACTGAATGTTCATAATAAATTTTTTTAAACCTAAACATTCTGTAACATACATTAGAATAGGTTAGAAAATGCTAAGAAATGCAAAACTTATGAGCTTTCTTATATTTATTTTTAACATGAGTAATAAATTGCAAATTTTAGAAATCCCTCACCAAGATCTTCAAAGCAAAACAAAAAGCACAGCCTGTTTAGTTTAGTCAATGGCCTCCACCTACTAAAAAATGCAGCAATTCAAAATATTTTTATTTATTGAAAAAAATACTTCACCTGATCACCATAATTAACAGATGCTGGTGATAAGAACATAGGATTCTTTCATTGTACCTAAAATTAAACTTTAAAATGCTACCGTTTGTTTCAATTTTTCCTATAAAAATCAATTTCTAGCTTTTATATCTCAACAGTATATAAAACATTGTTATGTTTCATTATCATTTTAGAAAAAAGATCTTTTAAATGTCTTCTTCATCGGTCTCACATTGAACAATCACAGAGAAAAATGATAGACTTGAAATAAATAGGAAACAATTTAAAATTATCCTTTTTAATCCTGGCTGTTTACCTAACTTTAATATCATTACATTAAATGTAATGAAAATCAATCATTCTATATTATGGCTGTGTTGTCAGAGATGATAAAAACTTAAGAAAATCAATTTAGCTTTTGTGCCATTTGATCTGATACCTGTTTCTTATGAGTGCTGAACAAGTGAAGAAAGGTCTTTGGAAACCACTTTAGTAGCAACAGTGATAATTAAAATTTAACATGATTCTAAGCAACTTGTTTTATAATCAGATCTTTTGTAGGTTGAAAAGAAAAATCCCTTTATATTATTTAAATCATTTATCGCAACATACTGCAGATGTATTTCTTAAAATACATCTACATACTACATACTACAATGTCCTACCTACTACAATGAGATATCACCTCACACCTGTCAGAACGGCTACAGACATTAATCAACAAACAACTGCTGGAGAGAATGTGGAGAAAAGGGAACCCTAGTACAGATATATTTGTGCAAATATTTTCTCCCAATGTGACTTATCTTTTCATGCTTTTTTAAAAAAATATATTTTTATTGGTTTTAGAGAGCAAGAGAGAGAGGGAGAGGAATACAAACATCGATGATGAGGGGGAATCACTGATTGGCTGCCTCCTGCGTGTCCCCACTGGGAATCAAGCCCTCAATCAGGCATGTGCCCCTGACTGGAATCCAACCTGGGACCCTTCAGTCCGCAGGCTGACGATCTATCTATTCAGCCAAACCAGCTAGGATTACCTTTTCATTCTTAACAGTATCTTTCATGGAGCTAAATTTTTAAATTGTAATTAAATATGGTTTATCAATTGTTTCTTTCTTAAATCATGCTTTCGATGTTATATCCAAAAAGTCATCACCAACTTAAGAGAATACAGACTTTCTCATATGTTATCTCCTAAGAGATAACATGTTGTCTGTTTGCATCTGATTCTGTGATACATTTTGAGTTAATTTTATGAAGGGTATAAAGGCTTTATCTAGATTAATTTAAAAAAATATTTTTTTTTCATATGAATGTCTTGTTTCAGCACCATTTGCTAGAATGACTATATTTCTTCTGTTGTACTACCTTTGCTCCTTTGTAAAAAATCAATTAACTGCCCTGCCTGGTTTGCTTCAGTGGATGGAGCATCAGCCTGCGGACTGAAGGGTCCCGGGTTTGATTCCAGTCAAGGGCACATGCCCAGGTTGGGGGTTCGATCCCCAGAAGGGGGCATGCAGAAGGCAGCTGATGAACGATTCTCTCTTATCATTTATGTTTCTAACTCTCTCTCTCTCTCCCTCTCCCTTCCTCTCTGAAAGCAGTAAAAATATATTTTAAAAAAAATCATTAACTACATTTATGTGTATCTATTTCTAGACAGAAAATTATTTTATTCATGAACAATATTAGCAATGCAATATTGTCTTGATTATTGTAGCTTTATAATAAGTACTAAAGTTGGGTAAAATCAGTTCTCCAATTTTGTTCTTCTGTAATATTGTGTTGGCTAATTGGAGTTTTTTTTTATCTTTCCATGAAACTTTAGATATAAGTGTGTTAATATTCACAAAATAATCTGCTATAGTTTTGAATGGAATTGTTTTAAATCTATAGATCAAGTTGGGAAATCTGTTATCTTAACAATGTTGAGTCTTCCTATTCATGAACATAGCATATCTCTCCATTTATGTAGTTTTTTATTCTTTCATCAGATTTTTATAGTTTTCCTCTTATATATAATTTTTAAAGAAATATATATATTTCTTAAAAAGTGTTCCATATTTGGAGTGCTAATGTAAATGACATTATTATATTTTCAATTTTAAATTCCACTAGTTTATCACTAATATATAGGAAAGTGATTTATTTTTGTATATAAACCTGCTATTCTTCACATGTGCTATAGATGTTTATAAGTTTCAGGAGTTTTTAAGTCAATTCTCTTGAATTTTCTAGACAAAAAATTATTTCATTCATGAACAAAAACATTTTATTTCTTCTTTTTCATTCAATATACATTTTGTTTCATGTTCTAGTCTTGCTGGTTTAGCTAGGACTTCCAGTATAATGGTGAGAGGTAATGTTCTTGCTTTGTTTCTGATCTTATTCAGAAAGCATTGATTTTCTCTCTATTAAGTATGATGTTAACTGTAAATTTTTGTAGATATTCCTTAGGTGAAGAAGTTTCCCTAGTTTACAAAGAATTTCATCAATAGTGTTGGATTTTGTCAAATATTTTTTCTCCATCTATTGATATGATCATGTGATTTTTATTCAATTACCTGTTGATGTGATGAATTACATTGATTTTTAAATGTTAAACCAGCCTTGCATACCTGGAATAATTTCAAAATATTGTGGGTAAATAATTATTTTTATACAATATTTACTTTAATTTGCTAGTATTTTATTGAGGATTTTTACCTCAAAGTTCATGAAAGAAATCGATCTGTAGTTTTCTTTTCTTGTTGTATATCTGTCCAGTTTTGGAATAAAATGATGTGGCCTCTTAGAGTGATTCAGCTACATTCCCATTGCTTTAATCTTCTGAAATAATTGCAGAGAATTGATAAAATTATTTCTTAAATTACTCATCTGGGCCTACTGCTTTCTTCCTTTCTTCTTTCTTGCAAGCATATGGGCAGACTGTCTTCTAAAGAGTTGGCTCATTTAACCTGGGTAATCAAATCTGTGGGCATATAATACCATGTATTCATAGTATATTTATTATTCTTTTAATGGCCAGGAGATTGAGAGTTATGTCCTCTCATCTTTTATTTTAGTAATTTTTCCTTCTCTCTCTTTTTTTTTCTTAGTTAGCTAGGCTAGAGACATATTGATTTTATTTATTGTTTTGAAGAACCAACTTTTGGTTTTGTTAATTTTCTCTATTGATTTCTTATTTTCATGTTTATTAATTTCTGCTGTGATATTAATTTTCTTCTTAATACTTTGCATATATATTTTTCTTTTAATGTGTATATGAAGTGAAAGTCTAGATGTTTGATTTTCCATCTTCTTTCCTAATATATGCATTCAATAGATGCTTCTATATATGCATTTCTAATATATATGCATCTTTTCTAATATATACATTTAATTGAATCCACAAATTTTGTTAAGAAGTGTTTTCACTTAGTTCAAAACATTTTGTAATTTGTCTTGATACTTTTTTTACATGTATTATTTAAAACTCTTATTTAATCCTCAAGGATACGGGGGTATTACAGTTATCTTTTGGTTATGATTGTCTAGTTCATTTTCATAATGTTCTGAGAGTAGATTTCTGTTCTTTTAAACTTGTTAAGGCATGCTATATGGCCCAGAATGTGATCTATCTTGATGAATGTTTCATGTGAGCTTGAGAAAAATATGTAATCTGCTGTTGATGGATGAAGTAGTTTGCAGATGGCAATATATCCAGATGATTAAATAATTAAAACATTAACTGTATTTTTTTTCTCACTGAGAAGCCCAGATATTAATCAATTAATCTTTTTAAAAAAATAAAAACATGAAACAAAATAAAACCAAGGTAAATTACATTTAAGAACTGATTATTAATTTCACTTTTAATTTTCTGTTAAATTGTTGATATTATATTTTAGAGAAATATGTTAACAATCTATCTCTACATTTTATCAAAGAAAAAATGATATTGCTAGAAAGCTACAAACCTGTAATGTATTTTTCTAACTTCTAATAAAAATATAGTCTATCTTAATTACAATTGCACATTTAATTTTTTTAAAATATATTTTATTGATTTTTCACCAAGAGGAAGGAAGAAGGATAGTTAGAAACATCAATGAGAGAGAAACATCGACCAGCTGCCTCCTGCACACCCCCCACTGGGGATGTGCCCGCAACCAAGGTACATGCCCCTGACCGGAATTGAACCCGGGACCCCTGAGTCCACAGGCTGACGTTCTATCCACTGAGCCAAACTGGTTAGGGCGCACATTTAATTTTTTAGTTTTATCAAAGTTGAGGTAGGAAGATGGCTTGCTGAATTAGCAGATATCCTAAATATTTACACATTATGGACTGCAATATATTGTACATTATCAAAAATCAAATTTATCAATATCATTTTTGATCATATCAGAAAACTCAAGTAGTGAGAAGCTTGAAAGCTCTCATTTTCTTACTGAAAGCAAAACTGCGGCTGTTCTTTATAAAGTGACAGTTTCACCTTGTTCATTTTAACAAAATGTCTGCCAAATACACAGGACTGGATAATCATAGATTTTCTGTCAACCTATTTTTCAAATACAAATGTCTGACCATTGGAAGAAAAAACATGTTTGAACTTGTAACATAAACTATGTCTTATGTACTTTTCCTAGGAAACACTATCATAATTTGTTATGAAGCAAAAATATACTTCCTCACAAAATATCCTAATAAAGAGGGAATATGCTAATTGACCCTCACACCATCCCAAAGATGATGGCACCCACAGCCAATAAGGAGGGAATATGCTAATTGAATCCCCCGCCCTTAAAGATGATGGTGCCCACAGCCAATAAGGAGGGAATATACTAATTGACCCATCCTCAACGATGGTGGCACCCACAGCCACAAGATGGTGGGGCCCAGTCCCCTCAGTCTGCCAGCCACGCAGGCCCGCCCAAGGCTCAGGTAACCAGGGTCGGTTGAGGCTTGCACTGCTGACAGTGGCAGCAGCAGAGGTGTGATGGGGCATCGCCTTCTCCTGATCACTGGGTTGCCTCCTGCCCCTGTGGGCTCCCAGACTGTGAGAGGGGACAGGCCGGGCTGAGGGACTCCCCCCTCCAGTACATGAATTTTCATGCATTGGTCCTCTAGTTTTAAAATAAAAAAACACTCAAAATTTTATATTAAGGAAATTAACAACAAATGTGTATTCAATCTGAGGATTTAAAAAAAAATATTTGTCTCTGCTTCAAAATAACATTAAGTGATATATTTTAAGCTGTCTATATATAATAGACTCTCTCTATATATATGTATCCTCTATTGTTAGCCATGAAAAAAGTATCTGCTACTGTTTTTGCATATCCAGGGAAATATCAACACAATAAAAAAGGCAAGTAATTCTTAGTATCATAAAAAGTTTTGATTTTATGACCGCCTGGTAGGAAGTCTCAGGGTCCATGAGATATAAAGTTTAAGATCTATAATAAAAGTGTAGCTTTGCAATTTTTCAGATTTACAGAAATTATTCTCATTTCTTCTGAACAAAATCATTTCTAACATATTTATGTTTTATATGTTAACATAAACTATAGCTTTGTGATCCTAAGCAATAGTAAATTTTTGGTCTAGCAAGTGCTTATCCATCCATACACAGCAGATTATCTGAGACTTATTGTGAACAACTTATATCATTACATTTATAGATGTAGATAGAATCAAAATATACTTACAAAAATATCAATGATTAAACCTGAAGTAAAAATTTAAAAAATTGAAATATTCCTATAAACATTGAAAATTGGAATAAAAAATGTAAAATGCATTTTTAAAGGAAATGCCAACCACATTGTTTTAATGATGAGTTCTTTTAAATACATTGTAAAGAATCCATTTCAGTTTTACACAAACTTTGAAAAAAGGAACATAGAGTGTAAAAGATTTAAATAAAAATCATATATTAAATATTAATATTTAATCAACAGAGAATCCTGAATATCAATTATTAAAATTTATCTCTCAAATTACTGAGGTGATTCTATCTAAAATGGACTTAATAAAGAGTACTTTCATAGAAAAATATTTATCACATACTTACACCTTCACACACAAATATATACAATCAACAATATAGTAGAAGCATTCAAAGCCAATGCCAACGTTTTTGTTATTTGCTTTGCAATAGTCTGTGTGGTGTAGAAAAAGAAGAGTCACTCAGCTGTCTCTTCAAGGAAGAACGTGTCATGATTGCCCAACAGCCCTTTCAAGAATTGCTCCATTGGAGAGCAACCTTGTAATGCCACCTTGCAATGCCCTTCACCAGCGCAGGGTCCGGTCCTCCCTGCCTCCTTGACATTGGCCTGCCAGGATGCATGTTCCTGCCACCCCTTCCAGGTGCACCCATCTTGGCACCCTGGATGACTGGCCCCACTGCCTTGATGAGGGGCCTCGGCCCTGCCACCATGATGCAATGCCCCCAGACTCACAGACCAGCCATCCTGAGCCATTGAGACCCTGGACAAACAGCCTTTTCACCTTGCTACCAGCCCTATATTGATCACCTGACATCCCTAAGTTGTTTAAGGACACTTATAACCATTATCTTGTATTCTTTACCTGACAAATTGCTTGCCTCCATTTCCTTTACTTTCTTTTCTGGTGATTCCTCCATTTCTTTAATTTGGGGGTTGTTTCTTTGTCTCCCATTTTGCAGTCCCGTAGTCTGCAGCACCAGTGTATGGGGGCAGGTATGTGCATCTGGTGGTGATGGTTTGTGTTGCATCACAGTCGTGAGTTCAAACTTCTGGTGGCACCAGTTTAGGTGAGCTGGGTTGTTGTGGCAAGTTCATCCATGTGTCTGTGGTGTCAGGTCACAGTGGGATCTGGTGTTCCAGGAGTATAGGGTGAGGCATGCCTGATGGAGGAGGCAGGTCCATGTTTCTAGGGCAGTGGTTCTCAATCTTCTGGCCCTTTAAATACAGTTCCTCATGTTGTGACCCAACCATAAAATTATTTTTGTTGCTACTTCATAACTGTAATGTTGCTACTGTTATGAATCATAATGTAGATATCTTATATGCAGGATGGTTTTAGGCGACCCCTGTGAAAGGGTCGTTCGACCGCCAAAGGGGTCGCGACCTACATGTTGAGAGCCACTGGTCTAGGGGGTGTTTATCCAAAAGAAGAACCTAATAGCCAAAGAAGAAGGGATCACAATACTGGATATCAAGCTATACTAAAAAGAGACTGTAATCAAAACAGTATGGTAATGGCACAAGAACAGGGATATATATCAATGGAACAGAACAGAGAACCCAGAAATCAACCACACCATTATGCACAACTAGTATTTGACAAAGGACACAAGATCATACAATGGAATAAAGACAGTCTTTTCTGTAAATGGTGTTGAGAAAACTGGACAGGTACATGCAAAAAAATTTAAAAAAATGAAACTAGATGACCAACTTATACCATACACAAGAATAAACTCAAAACAGATAAAAGACTTACATGTAAGCTGTGAAACCATGAAAATCCTTGAAGAAAACATAGGCACCAAAATATCAGACATTTCATGTAGCAGAATTTTCACTGATACAATGCTTAGGACAAGAGAAACAAAATAAAAAAAATAATAAATGGGACTACATCAGAATAAAAAAAGCTTCTGTACAGCAAAAGAAAGCATCATCAAAATGAAAAGGAAAGCTACTATGGGAGAACATATTTACCAATGATATATCTGATAAGGAGTTAATTTCTAAAATATATAAAGTACACATAAAACTCAACAAAATACATACAATTCAGTTAAAAAATGGACGGAGGACCTAAATAGACACTTCTCCAAAGAAGACATGCAAATGGCTAAGAGACATATGAAAAAATGCTCAGTTTCCCTATCATCAGACAGATCCAAATTAAAATGATACAGAGGTACCACCTCATACCTGCCACATTAGCTACCATCAATAAATCAACAAACAAGTTCTGGCAAGGATGTGGAGAAAAGAAGACCCTAGTACACTGCTGGTAGAGGTGCAGCCACTATGGAAAACAGTACGGAGTTTCCTTAAAACATTAAAAATTGAACTGCTATTTGACCCAGTTATCCCACTTCTTGGGATATACCCTAAGAAGCTTGAAACACCAATCAGAAAGAATATATGCACCCTTATGTTTATAGAAGTGTTACAGTCAAGATCTGGAAATAACCTAAGTGCCCATCAGTAGGTAAGTGGTATAAAAAAGTTGTGGTACATTAACACAACAGAATACTATGCACCTGTAAAAATGAAGGATCTCTTACCCTTTGAAACAAAATGAAAGGACCTGAAGAATATTATGCTAAGCAAAATAAGCCAGTCAGCAAAATACAAATATTGCGTGATCTCACTTACATGTTGAATCTAATGAACAAAATAAATTGACAAATACAATAAGGCCAGAGACATGGAAGAATGGAAACAAACTGACGATTCCTAGAGGGAAGGTGGGCGGGGCAGGAAGAGATAACATATATGTAAACCCCGTATATATAAAACCCAGGACACAAACAATAATGTGGTGAAGGCCTGAGGAGGGGGCAGGAGTAGGGGGGAGGTTGTCAATGAGGGCGGGTGGTGGTCAGGAAAAGAAGGAGGGAATATATGTAAAACTTTCAACAATAAAGATAAAATTTAAAAAGGTATATATTTGAGACAGATGTCAAATAGGGTAAACTTTCAATTATGAATAAGTTTTTGTGACAGAGGGATAGTCTTATTAGAAGCTGTGTTAGAAAGATGATATTAGCATTGGGAAAAAACTCAATTGCAAGGTACATAGTTTATAAGATTTCTTCTGGAGAAAAAGTGCAGTAATTTTCTTATAGAAGAAGTAAAATGTTAAATATTAAGAGTTCTTTCAGAGACTACCCTTTTGATTATATTTAAGAAACCCTCAACTAGTATTAGGTAGAAGTAAACTCTACAAATATATTCTTTTTTAAATTACATTATTGAGATGAAATGTACAGTCATTACATATTTTTATTTCACACTATTATCTCCAATACAATTCCTCATCTTAAAGTAAATGTATATTGAATAAATTATATTTATTGTACTAGTATACATTAAACAAATGTAATTTATGCTGTAATTTTAAATATGTTTTGAACTATGTAATATTGGTTTTTACAATATTATCTTTAGGCTTCTAAAGGCACTTCATTAAAAATTAAACTAACTGGTGCCTTTTAAATTTGCCTTACAAATAAATATATCAGGAGAAATTTAGCAGCTCCTAGGAAATAAAAGCAAATTTTTTAGTAAATACTCTGAATTATAGTAGTGTAATATGCACTAAAATCTTCTATATTACCTATATATCTATGCCAAAAAAATATGGAAATTTTACACAAAATTTTGAAGGCCATATATTTCATGCAAAAAAAAAAGCCTGTAAGAATAAGTACCTATTACAATATTTAAAATTATATTTTTATATTCCAAATATAATATTCTTCACTTTATTTCATGGCTAAATGAACAGGAAGCTGTTGAGATAAGAATGGTGAAAAGTTGAAAAATCTGGGATTGCCTATCAAATATTGTCATATATATGCTTAACAATAAAATAAAGATGTTATTCATGAAAATTGTCATTTTATAAAAAAGATATTTCCCAATTTTCCTTGTGAAAAAGTATATTCCCACAAAACCTGTACATTTTTGCCTATTTCCTGATATTTAATTTTTTCATTGTTATTTTAATAAATCATTTTAATAAATTATTTTATCAACTCCAAAATAATTTCAGTATTTCCAGAAATGAACAATATGCAAATATAATAAATGTCAGCTACAAAAATATATATGCAACACCCACTTAATTCTTTAAGTTACTGCACCCTTTTAAAATCTGTGCACTATTGTTTAGAGCTTGCTGATTCAGTTTGATTTTGTTTTCCAGATTGCCACAACTGAAAATAAATGATGACTTTTTTTATTCTTTGTGATGTTAAGAAAAAAAATGTAACTATGTAAATATAAAATATGCATGTACGTAATCAGAAAGTGATTCTAATTAGCATCTTCTTACTAATAACAATATTTTGTTATTGCTCAATAACATAATTTATCCTAACACAATTATTTTAAAAACTAGTATACAACAAGTAATCATTATAAATATGACTATACAGGCAGATCCCACTTTGGATACACAATATATTTTTTGTCAGATTTTTTTATGAAATAAAAACATGAAATAAATACAACATTTGGGGTTACAAAAATAAAAATTCACAATCTGATGATTATTTTAATTGGTAAAATACCATTTTTTACTTATAGTATTTACTATCTAGAGAAAAATAAGAGGCAGATGCAAGTTAGCACACATAAAATATCTTCACTGCTAGCAGATGTGTACTTCAACCCAAACATCTGTTTAATCTTTTTTCTTTGGTGCTTATTCATGTGTGTGAGTATATAATTTATATTAATTTATAAAATAATCTTAATAAATGTTAAATATTTTAAAGGAATTGAGGCTTTAGAGAAATTGTGTGACATTTTGAATGAATTTTGTATAATGAAAAAGTTTGTCTCAAAAATTATCAAGATGTTCATATGCCTTTGAGATGTTAGGAGTATTTTGAATATATGTATAGTCCACTCATGCCTGGAAAATATTAACAGCATTTGTGTGGAGCCATGGATTTAGTTTGATAAGAAATTTTAATGCTTTTTAGTAATCCTTTTTTGTGAATTCTTCTTAAAAATGACAATGAATCACAATAATTTTGTACTTCCTTTGAATCCTAACTAATAGAGCTTTTTAAAATTAATTTTGTTAAAATCAAGCTAAATTATTTTTTTAAAATTAGCTGTTTTTAGGATGAAAATACTTACGCGATATCATGTGTTTAATAAACTTCAAAATTTTCTGTAAATTCAACATTAATCAATGAAAGATAATACTTTAAACGATATTCGTTTAAAATTTCATGATTTTAGTGTCTAAAAACAATTATTAATCTCATTAAAACATTATTCCCATTAACATTATTAAAGTTTTCTCATTTATTGTCTGTCACCTCTGCAACCTCTCTTTTCCACCTACAACAAATACCTTCAGAATGTGAATTCCTCCCTAATTGGTTTGGCTCAGTGGATAGAACGTCGGCCTGTGGACTGAAGGGTAACAGGTTTGATTCTGGTCAAGGGAATATACCTTGGTTGTGAGCACATCCCCAGTAGGAGGCGTGCAGGAGGCAGCTGATCAATATTTCTCTCTCATCAATGTTTCTAACTCTCTATCCCTCTCCCTTCTTCTCTGTAAAAAATCAATAAAATTATATATTAAAAAAGAATATGAATTCCTTGATGATTACAATATACATGTTACAAATGAACAATTTTTGATTCACCTGTAATTTATTCTAAGACCAATGTTGCATTATTAAGTACTAAAGATCTGGTGCACAGATTCTTGCTCAGGTGGGGTCCCTCAGCCTGGCCTGCGTTCTCTCACAATCTGGGACCCCTCGGAGGCAAGAGAGGCTCCAGCCTCCACAGCTGGGCTCGCCTGCCATGAGCTCCGATTCTGGCTGAGCGACGCTCCTGTTGTGGGAGCGCACTGATCACCAGAGGGCAGCTCCTGCATTGAGCATCTGCCCTCTGGTGGTCAGTATGTGTCATAGCAACTGGAAAGGTTGATGGGTTGTAACATCTCTTAGGCTTTCATATACATAGATTCCAAACTTCTACCATATTACCCTGGCTATTTAGTGAGCAATTGATTTTCTCCTTAAGTGGTAATGTCTTTATATGGTTCTCCACTCCTCCCTGAACACATGGGAAAAATTACTCTTGCATTCATGTGGAACATATGACTTAGGTCTCCATTTTTTCCTCATATTTGAGGGCCTCCTAAAGATTCACTTCAATAGTGATAACTGCCTTCTAGTATTTTACTTCCCTGACCCTTTCTCACTCCTCACTTCTCACTGACTCATTCTCAGCAATTCCCATTCCATTTATAGGTCCTTGAAGGAAACAGCTGGCCGCCACATGGTTTGGGGGCCATGGCATTGTTAGGGTCCATCTGGAGAGAGAACTTCATCTGAGTTCCTGGGGTACTTTATTTTCCTGGCCCTCATCCTTCCTTAGAGTATTTTGCCTTATCTATTTTCTCATTTAACTTGCTTTCTTCTAAATTCCTGTTTACTGAAGGAGATAATTAGCTCTGGGTGATTATGATAATTTTGTCTTCACTCTCCAGTTATCCTCCCAATAGACATGCAGAAAAATGCTTAGTAAAGTGGTATCCCATGCCTCTTGGAGAAACACAAGCTTTATGCACAGCTTCTGTTATTAGGATGTTTTAGATTTGTGCATGTATCCCCAGCATTTCTGCTTAACCTAACCATCTGCTTTACTCCAAATTAGAAGTAAAAGAAATTTCAGGATTTCTGTCTGATTATTATTTTTTTACTTTCACCTAATTTTCACAGAATTCTATGAAAGGGGAGAGTGATCAGGATTAAGAGCTAAGAGATTTCTCTTTGCCTTTCCTTGTTTACCAAACCCACTGAATAAAGTAGGCAATGATATGCATTTTCATATGTATTGCTGGGATTACAGTGACATATATACTATATATATAAATATAGTTGTAGATATAAATATAGATGAAGATAGATAACCGTAGATGTAGATAGGTAAAGAGACATAGAGAGATTTAAATCAGTTACATTTTTATTTTTTACCTTTTCAATTTTTATTTATTTTATTTATTTAATTCAGAGAGGAAGAGGGAGAGATAGATAGAGATAGAGAGAGAGAGAGAGAGAGAGAGAGAGAGAGAGAGAGAGAGAGAGAGAGACACTAATGATGAGAGAGAATCACCCATCAGCTGGTTCCTTCACACTCCACACTGTGGGTGGAGCCTGCAACCTGGGCATGTGCCCTTGACCAGAATCGAGGGACCCTTCAGTCTGCAGCCTGACACTCTATCCACTAAGCCAAACAAGCTAAAACTCTTTTTCAATTTTTAGCAGTAAGGAGTAGGTCTTATTTTGTGTGGCTTTTACTCTGTCAACATAAGCCAAAATTTTGTATGGAATTTGGATTTAGAGAATTTTTACTTAACTGGACTAAAATCTCGTGTTTTCTTTGTACTATGTGAATTGTTTTCAGTTCTGTGTGTTAATACACAGGGACTTGACTCGGGACTCCACGTGGAGAAGAGAAAGCCCGCCGCATGCCTCCTCCATCCTGGCCAGTGCTTCCCCACGGAGAAGACAGAGCTGACCCAGAAGGGGAAGCTGGCCACCTGGCTGAGCAGGCCCAGGCCCGGCCACTTGCACGAACGCCGTGAGGGAGCAGGTGCGAGCTGTCCCACGAGAAGCGCAACCTGCCCTGGGTGGCCTACAAGAGCAGGGGCAGGGACGCAGGTCCGCCTGAAGGGTCATCTGGAGCATCCAGCAGAAAACTGACATCTCCGAGAAGAGGTGGGAGCTGATTAAGGACTCCTGCAGCTGGTGAAGGACTACTGGGAGAAAGTGGAGTCTGAACTGAGGTCCATCTGCAAGCACCACGGAAGATGAATGTGGTGACGATTGAAAGAGATAATTTCCAAGGAGCTTACTGAGAGGCTTTGATGTAAGCAAGAAAGAGATGCAGCTCACACACCCAATTTGCCTAGGTGCGCTCTTTACTTTCCTGCATTTTACTATGAGATCCTTAATAACCCCACGCTTGCCTGCACACTGGCTCAAACCGCGTTTCATGAGGCATTGAACACTCCTACAAAGACAGCACACCTTCCACACGCAGGTGCTTAGGGACAGCCTCACATCATGGATATCTGACCGTGCAGGAGAAGAATATGCTGTGTCCGAAGGGGCAGAAAACTAACTGCATACAGGGTATCCTTCTCCCTCCCCCCAGAAACCGTTGTACACATCTCCAGTCCTTATTCCATTTGGATTTCCTCAAGCAAAGAAACCCATTCATGTGGATTCTATCAACTGTTTCCCGCCTTCTCACACTGCAGCTGTGGGGGAGCTCCAGTCTTTGATTTGTGTTTGTCCCGGCCTTCCTGGTGTGCAGTTAACTGCTGTAGAAGAGTGGTGATAGCCTCATAAACATAAGTAACTTCCAAACACTTACTGAGAGGACTGAAAATGTACTTGATATTTAAGTAATATGAACCAGTTCTGCAAGTGACTGTTTTTTATTACTGTGAAGATACGAAAATGTAGCGAATTACAAATTGAAGAGTGTTTTACATAACTTCTTCTTTTCTACATCCTCTCCCTTACTCTTCTTTGGGGATTTCCTTTCAGTGGTCAACATCACCATTTCCTAATGTGTTCCTTTTTGGCAGGAATCCAGAAGTATTAGACTGAATGGGAAAGCATTTGACATTTCTGTGTCACATATGGTTGAGGTCTCATGCATCTGAGACAACAGGGAATTTCCTTATTCACTCTTTATTTTATTCTGTTTCAGGTGGCAACCTTCCTTCCTAAAAGAAATTCACTTACACCTCCAAAATATAAAATACACAGGGTCTTGATTAAGTAAGGATAAGAGTCATGATAGAATGGTTACACATTAATGAAAATAGCAAAGCAAGAGTTTCGACATGAGTATTTCAAAAAGTCTTGGAGAGTAAACAGTATTTTAATGCCATCTTTTAAAGATAAAAAGGTTTAATGTGTATCCAGATTGTTTTTTCAGAACAATGAACTCCTGTCAAGACTTTTCTGAAGTAGTCTAATGTCATATGGATGAAGATAGTGCAATACTTGAGAGTTCTGTAGTTGTAGATGTTTTCGATTGTCAAATTCCATTGACTTAAAATATGAAAACCATATTATGCATAATCCTCACATTTTTGTAACTACATTAATGTATTTTCATAGTATATTTTATTTAATTTAGCTCAATGAAAACAATAGAATCATAAAATTAAGCTTACAATTTGAAGGGGATTTACTAATCTTCATTCCAACGCAGAAAATGCTCTGCCAAATTTGTGATAGGCGATTGTCCAGTGTTTGCAAAATAAAATGATCCTGCCAACAAAAAGGACCCTCTGTAACAATATAGAAGAGAGATGAAAAACAATTTAACATTAAATAAACATTATCAGATGTGCAGGCATATAAGTTGGCACAAAAGTGACTACAAGTCTAAATGGGAATCACACAAATTTAAGCAGTAAAACGGAAGAAAGAAAACTTAAAATGCCCTAGGTTTTTGAAAAACAAATAGACCAGGTGATTGCCTCATATACATTATGTGAAGGTTATTTTCAGGGTTATGTATACTTGGTCCCATGAGTCAAAAGGTCTTGAACCTTGCATTGTAAAACAAAACCTGGCTCTCTTATCTGACCTCTTCTGCATTTAAGGAGACATCCTACAGAGAGATGAGAGGAGGTGCAGCTGCTGCCTCACCCTCAACAGAAATCTCTGAGTTCATAAAAGAGGAACTATAATCTTGGCTTAATACCTAACCTCTAGCATGCCATATAGGAAGTCTTGGAAGATATTTGAATTACTTATTTGATATATGTAAAATTTTACCAATATTCCTATTAAAATGTGATGTTCAGAGCAGAAAGGGATGCCCAGGGGAAAGTATGGACCTTACTTTCTAAAAGTCACACACTTTGCTAAAATTTCCAAGCCTTTGGAAGCATTGATTTTTCTACTGCTGGAGCATCATGAGTGATTATGCTCTGCTGTAGCCGATTGCGCTTACCTCGATCTTTTTAACTTCTATTTGGTTGCATTACCATGGACTAATACATTTTTCATTAGAAACTGCATCTAATGCTCCTTTCATACTTATTTTTGCCCTATTAATAGTTTTTATGTTTTGAGACCCAAGCAATCTAAGGACTGGGTA
Source organism: Myotis nattereri (assembly GCF_964212035.1). NCBI lineage: Eukaryota > Metazoa > Chordata > Mammalia > Chiroptera > Vespertilionidae > Myotis > Myotis nattereri. The sequence goes on along the minus strand of NC_138076.1, from coordinate 69,029,807 downwards.
ATTGTATAAATGGAAGATGATCAGTTTGATGCACAAATCACTTTTGATCCAATGTTATAAATGTTTAATTTCCATGATTTCTGAAGTGACCTCTCTACTAACACAGCTTAATTGCACTTCTAAGGGCAGCACCATACATCAGCTGGAGTAGAAGTACTACCTTTTAAATTAGAATCTGCCTCCACATAATGAAGCTGCAAATATCCTCCATTCCTTTCTTAATTTGGAACTATGGAGGCTTTTTACTTAGGCTTTGATTGAAATAAGTATTTATAGCATGGTGTGTTCAGCTTTTCTGCTGGATTTTTACAACCAGAAATAGACTAAAATGTATGGAGACACGGCTTTCAATTGAAGCAATTGAAGATTGTGAGAACAATTGAAAAGAAAATGGGACACAGAGCCAAAACAAGTTTAAAAGTCTTAATGCCTTAGAGAAGATACGCCCTTGAGAAAATTTCCATATAAAAATAAACCATAGTGCCATTGAATTCTCTCATATTCACTTGTGCATTGTTTAAACAATGAAATACTGCAGAAGTATGAATTAATAAAGTTTTCTAACATCAACTAAAATTTGAATAATATATATATAGAAGTACCCTGATGAAAAGTAAAAAGTCGTTATTTGAAAAAAAAAAAAAGTACAATATAAGAATGTGGAAAGGTTCAATCTATAAATAGAAATGTATGAAATATAAAATATGAAGATTAAAAGTTTTTATTCTGGGTTTTCTAAAACCTCTCAAACACAATCCTATTTAAACTATATAAACCAAATTAACTTTCATTAAAACATTATAAAATAGTAAGTTTTCAATAATTTTTTTCAGATGAAATTTTAAAGGAGCTTTTAGATATTTTTGTGTTATTAAAATTTCAGTAGCACATTTTATAAACAGTGGACCATGTAACTGTTTAATTTTCAATTTTGAAATGATTATTGTTGCTGCTTCAAATGTATGAATTGGTTAAGATAGCCTTTTTCATATTATGCTTTATCACAATATGTCTACTATTACTATTTCTTATGCTAGTTTTCATTGTTAGGTAAAATAAATTCAACACATTTTATTTATGTTTTAAGCATTTGTGTGATTCTATGTTCAACCAATTAAAAGTTATTGAGAATTATGAGTGTATGGTGTTTTACTGGAAACTGTAAAGAACGCTAGGAGATAATGATAACAGAAATGTAGAGAATGGATAAAAGCATCTTGCATAGTGTTCAAATAGATACACAGCAAATACTTAGAGGGAAAAATCCAGAACTGGATTCTGTAGCAGGAACATACACAGATTTTTAGATTTTTATTTATTATTTTGATGTATTTTAGTGTGAAATCTTGTAAACAACATTATTTTTTAACACATCTTTCCCCCTATAATGTGTTTTCATTAGGATTTATCCTTAAACCCCTCTAACCCTCCAATTCATCTTATTATCCACAAGACACAAATGAATTTGAAACTAAAGGAACAATGAAAATAGACAGTTATTTTTTTTATAAAGAAGATATATGATGTCTTTTTAAATTCTATTTTATCAATACACTAAATAATAAAGACATATTCACCAAGAAACTATAATGTGGAAAGGTATACAACTTTAGATTCTGTAAGAATTTAATGCAAGATACATTACAATTCTACTTTCTGGACTATGAAATTGGTATAGTTAAATTTAGTAAATTTTGAATCAAGTATTAAATGAGTTTCTTAGCTATAAAAAATAGAAATTCAGACAAAAGGAAAAATCATTGAAATTGGATTAGCTAGATATGTTTTTTAACTTCATAAGTTGGAACTCAAAAGAAGAGTGAACTATGGTTATATGAGGTTAGGATTTTAGATTTAGGGTTTGGCATAATCAAAGAAACAGGTGTTATGTATTGTTAAAATGAAATTTATGGGACATTAAATATATATATATTCCTCTACATATCTGTTATATATCTCATATAATACTACATATTTGTTATATATATATATATATATATATATATATATATATGTGTGTGTGTGTGTGTGTGTGTATATATATATATATGTGTGTGTGTGTGTGTGTATATATATGTATATTCATATACATATGAATGGATTGCGAGAGGGCATAGGCCAGGCTGAGAGACCCCACCGGTGCAGGATCAGGGCTGGGGAGGGACCACAGAACGACTTCAGGTGTGTCCGGCCCATCTGCCCAGTCCCGATTGGCTGGACCCCAGCAGTAGTTGACTACTGGCCCCTAGTAGTCAGTGTGTGTCATATAGACTGGTTGAGCGGTAGACTGCAAGGTCAAATGGTCAGACACTTAGCATATTAGGCTTTTATATATATAGATTAGTCATCACACATACACACAACTAACAGATAGTTATAATTATCATTGACAGTTTACATATAAAAATACTAAGTTATAGAATAATAATTTGTAAAACAACATATATTTTTTAAATGGTGAATCCTTTATGTTATTATTTCTTTTTACATTTTCCCATAATTCTGCCTCACTCACTCTCACATTCACTCTCTCTCTCTCTCTCTCTCTCTCTCTCTCTCTCTCTCTCTCTAACTATACTATAAGATGTTAGGTATTAGAGATTTTTTAAATGTTTCATTATAATGACACTTGCTATCTTTAGGCACCTCACATGTATTAGGTCTGTGTTAGCTATTTAAATTTAAATGAATGCATTCAATGAATAAAAGTCATTTCTTTATCTTAATGGATAGTAATATATGAAATTGTTTAACTACCACCAAGAATTCATACTGAATTCATGAATACCTGGGCTGTATGTTTTTCTTATGACCTTATTTAAGATTACTCAGCTTAGTTTCTTTGGTCTTTTCTTTAGTAATAAATTACCCATATATTTCTGTCAGAGATAGTTGGTAAAAGAAGACAGCACTTATGAAGTGATATCCAGGGACCAAAGATACAGTGGTTAATGTGAAAGATAATTATAATTACATTCTATTATGGCATTGATTAGAGTGCTTCTGTGAATTAAAAGTTTCATCATTCATTGGGGCTTATCATTATGGAAATATATTAGATGAATCTCTAGCACGATGTTTTACTGAAGTGATTTTAAAGAAAAGGTCAAATATGCTAGCAGTTAAAATTACTTATATCTAAAGAAAACAATTAAGATTTTTATATACATATCCACGTACACATTTATTCAATCATTTAAATATCATATACACATATTATCTAAGGCCTAATTTGTCATTTTTTTAAAATTCTCAATTCTCTAGTGAGACTATTGATAGTTTCTTTAAGAACTTTTCTTTATAGAACTTTTCTTTATAGACTTGGTATTATAATTCCAAATCAAAGTAAACTTGAGGTCATCTTTTTTACAGGTAACATATTTACCAATATTTTGTTTACCAGTACTAGTATTATATTTTTTCAAGCTATTGCTGACATTTTTTTTTTCATTAAAGGCTACTTGCAATCCAAATAGAAAAAAGAAAATTATTTTTTATGCATATGCTTGGAAAATTTCTAAGATATATTTCATTTTATAATCCTATAAAAAGTTTTATTAATATGAAAACTCTGAAGATAGCAGATGTAAAAATCTACTAAGTATTAAATTGACATCTTTGGAGATATATATATATATTTCATTAATGAATGACATATTAAGCATTGGAGAAAACAATAATATCCTTAATTAAATGACTTTATAGATGGATGCTGAGAGCCTAAACCATTGAAACACAAAATGTTACTTCAAATCTTCCAAGCATTCCACAAACTGACAGGCATTGCTGAAGCAATGCTCATTTTGTAAAATTTTTCCTATTACTTACAATTTTATCACACTGTTGTGAATAATGAAATCCATCTTTGTGAAGAGTATCAGTTTAACACTTGAATAATCCATTTTTCTCTGGAAGCAACTATGTCAGCATGTTTAGGGAATTATTTTCCCCATATAAATTAATTGCAAGTTTATTTATTTTAATGAAATAGTTTGTTTTCCTTTGGTAAGATTGACTGCACTTAATCACAAGTATATCTGATTCTCAGTTTATGTGGCGAGAATATGATTAAACAACAACAAAAAAATACCTAGACTCTACACTTAATTATATTAATGTTTCCTCCTATGAATAGGAGCAACCAACAGAGCTGTTTATATTTTACTAGAGGCCTAGTGCACAAAATTTGTGCACTGAGAGGAGGCTCCCTCAGCCCAGCCTGCACCCTTTCACAGTCTGGGAGCCCTTGGGGGATGTCCAATGCAGGGAGTGCGCCTAAGCCAGCAGTCAACATCCTTAGAACTGCTGCAGAGGTGGGAGAGTCTCCCACCACTGATGCTGTGCTCATCAGCTGTGAGTCCGGCTTCTAGCTGAGCAGCGCTCCCCCTGTGGGAGTGCACTGACCACTGGGGGAAACTCCTGCATTGAGTGTCTGCCACCTGGTGGTCAGAGCGTGTCATAGTGACTGGTTGTTTAGCCGTTTGGTCCATTTGCATATTAGCCTTTAATTATATAGGAATAGAGGCCCGGTGCATGAAATTCGTGCATGGGGTGGTCCCCTCAGCAAAGCCTACACCCTCTCCAATCCGTAGCCCCTCAGGGGATCTCTGACTGTTGGTTTAGGCCCGATCCTAGAGACATCGCTCTCACAATCTGGGACCACTGGCTCCTAACTGCTCATCTGCCCGCCTGCCTGATTGCCCCTAACAGACCTCCTGCTGGCCTGGTCACACCCAAATGACCCCTTGTCGCCCCCAACTACCCTGCCCCAGCCAGCCTGGTTGCCTCTAACTGCCCCCTCTGCCAGCCTGGTTGACCCCCACTTCCCTCCTCCCCCGCCAGCCCGGTTGCCCCTGACTGCTCCCCCCTGGCCTGGTCAGCCCTCACTGCCCCCCTGTGGCCTGATTTCCCTCAGCTGTTCCCCCTGCAGTTCTGGTCACCCCCTGTAGCTGCTGCTCAGTCGTTTGGTTGCCCCTCTCTGACCCTCCTGCCAGCCTGGTCGCCACATGCAGCCTGTTCAGTAGTCTGTTCAGTTGTGATGGTGGCATAGGTTTTTATATAGATAGACTAGAGGCCCGGTGCACAAAAATTTGTGCACTCAAGGGAAGGGCGTGTCGCTCAGCCTGGCCCGTGCCCTCTCGCAGTCTGGGACCCCTCGGGAGATAACGACCTGCTGGCTTAGGCCTGCTCCCAGGTGGCAGAGGGCAGGCCCAATCCCTAGGTGCAGCCCCTGGTTGGGCTCAGAGCAGGGCCAATTGGGGAGTTGGGGCGCTGTCCCCTGTCATGCACAGACCAGGGCGGATTGGGAGGTTGTGATGCCACCCTCAGTCACACTCAGGTTAGGGCCAATTGGGGGGTTGGGGCACCACCCCCTGTCACACTCAAGGCAGGGTCAATGGGGAGGTTGTGGCACCACCCCCTGTCATGCACAGAGCAGGGCCCATCAGGGGGTTGGGGCGCTGCCCCCTGTCACGCACAGATCAGGGCCCATCAGGAGGGTTAGGGGTCCTTACCCTGTCACGCACAGAGCAGGGTCGATCAGGGGGTTGGGGAGCTCCCCCTTGTCACGCACAGAGCAGGGACCATCAGGGGGTTGAGGAGCTCCTCCCTGTCACTCACAGAGTAGGGCCAATAGGGGAGTTGGCACACCGGCCCCTGTCACACACAGAGCAGGGTGGATCAGGGGGTTGGGGCGCTGCCCTCTATCACCCACAGAACAGGGCCGATCAGGGGGTTGGCACGCCGCCACTCACACTCAGAGCAGGGCCGATGGGAAGGTTATTGCTCTACCCTGTCACACACAGAGCAGGATAGATCAAGGGGTTGGGGAGCTCCCCCGTATCAGGCACAGAGCAGGGCTGATCAGGAGGTTGGGGCGCATTCCCCTGTCATGAACAGAGCAGGGAGGATAGGGAGGCTGTGGCCCCGCCCCCTGTCACACACAGAGCTGCAGGGCGATCAGGGGATTTGGGCGCTGCCCCCTGTCACGCTGATCCCAGTGCCAGGAGGCCTCTCGGCTCCACTGATCCCGATGCTGGGAGGCCTCATGGCTCCGCTGATCCCAGTGCTGGGAGGCATATTACCCTTTTACTATATAGGAGAGAAGCCTGGTGCAGGTGTGGGGGCCGGCTGGTTTGCCCTGAAGGGTGTCCTGGATAAGGGTGGGGGTCCCCACTGGGGTGCCTGGCCAGCCTGTGTGAGGGGATGATGGCTTTTTGCAGCTGGTCACTCACCCTTCAGGGTGGGGGTCCCCACTGGGGTGCCTGGCCAGTCTGGGTGAGGGGCTGAGGGCTGAAGCTCCCAACCGCTCCTTTTTTTCTTTTTTTTTAATTCTGGGCCAGCTTTAGCTCTGAGGCCCCAGCTCTTAGGCCTCCCCTGCTTAAAGCAGGTATCTGGTTTGTTTCAGTTCTGTAATCGAAACAATGTATAACTCCAGCTCTGAGATCCCGGCTCGCTGAAAGCTGGTTTCTGGGGTTTTGTTTAGCTTCTATATTTGTTACAATGTTTCAAACTGCAGGCTCAGAGGCCAGCAAGGCAGGCGGGGAACATTGGTTTCCTCCGTCACTGAAGCAAGCAAGCCTCATGTTAGTTTCAAGCTGCCTGGCTGCAGGTCGCCATCTTGGCTGGCAGTTAATTTACGTATTGCCCTGATTAGCCAATGGTAAGGGTAGTGGTCGTACACTAATACCATGTTTCTCTTTTATTAGATAGGATGATTTCCATTGATATAGATGCAGGACCAATATTTAAGCTTTCTAATTTCCTTTTTTTGTAAAGTTGCTAAAATGGTGCCATTACTAAATTGTAAGGATTTAGGGGTTCATTTTTAAATACATTAAATAATAAAGTAAGAGTATTAAACTGGCACATTGTCTTTTTTATTGCAACAAGTTTATCTACAAATCTTAATCAAATCTTATCATCAGGTAAACATTACAGCTTTGCAACTTAATTCAATAAAAATGAACTGAATTGATATGTATTAATAACCTATCTGTAATTATATTGAAAAGCATACGAAGATATAAAAAATTCACCCATGCCTCATATTTATTTTTAAAATACTGTGTTGGTATCATTTTTAATAATGAAAATTAATTGGTTATCTTGAATGTAACTATATACTGGACATAGTTATTCAATTTTAGTTAATCACTATGAACACAAGTTCCGGAATGCATTTTGAACAAAAGACAATGTATAAAATGATCCCATTCTCAGTTACAAAATAAAGAAATAGGCATCTTGTATTAGGTAACTTTCTAGGAAGAATAAAGACACCTAAAATAACCCATGTTTCTTTAAGTAGAGCTCATTCATTCACAGGTAAACTTGCATAAATATTTCTACTGGCAACTAAGAACTTGAAGATCTGGAATACTCTTGAATGAGAAAGATACTTCAAGATTAAATGATTTCAGGGTATCTAATAAAGATTGACAACAAATTGACCAATAGATAGTATTCCCTAACTTAAAAAGTATTTTGTAAAAGGCAAATGTTTCTATATCTTTCATATCAAAAACCAAGTTCAGGAGCAAAAATTCTCCAGATGCCATATGTTGAATGCACTAAAATCAATGTCTCTCAAACGTTTAAAAAATAACACGTAGGTTGTCTTGATTGGTTCTTGGTAAGTGCAAAGATTCTGTTCAGAACATAGTATTTATCATTCACTTTTGTTGTTTGTTTTGCATCAAGAGATATCTAAGTTTTCTTAGGTTTAATTTATAAATATAACAACTGTTTAGGAAAAGTTGTTGCATTAACCAGGACTCTGGATTAATTCCAAAACCAAACCATAGAGATAGAAGAAAAGAAAGAAGTAGAGAGTATGTTTCATGAAACAACAATGACCACAACAATAAATTGATGATAAACCTCAGTTAATACAACAGTAACAGCAACAATAATAATGAATTGATGATAAGTCTTTGGGAGAATGAAAGTGAATAATTCTAGATTGTACAAGGTGAGGAGTGGGGAGTTTTAGATAACAACAGGTGTAACCAGGAAAATAAAAAAAAAAAATGTGGAGACATTTATGAAGAAGACAGGTAATCTAAACATAAATTGTTAGAAGATTCATGATAAAGAAAAACAAAGAAACTGGCCAATAGCTATGATTAAAATCACTGGAGCCAAAACAAGGAAGAGAAACTAATTATATTAACCCAATAAAAGTTATTTATCAAAAAATATCACAATGATATTTAATGTTTGGAACAAAATAATGATGTTCATCATCACCACTATATTCATAAATGATGCTATAAACCATAACTATAATAAATTTACTGATCATATCAATAAAAATAACAAAACAATGTAACTAGTATAACATTTGAAAATGAGAGGTCAACATTTTGTTGTTTGGAGTCATTATACTGCTTTAAAAGGAAAACTAGAGAATCAACACAACAGTAACAACATATATATATATATATATATATATATATATATATATATATATATAATTAAATCTTTATAGAAAGCATTTAGAAATCTCACCATTATATATAAAGAACATTTGAATGCAAGAGGAGACATATATTGTTCAAGGATGATTAAATATTATAAATGTACAAATTGCCCTAAATCAATCATCAGCTATAATTAAATTAATATGAGAAATCCAGCAAAATTTTTGGATAACCTAGACAAGCTTGTTCTAAAATTTATATCAAGTTAAAAAGGAGAATAAAAAGCTGGTACAGTTTTGAATAAGAATAACAAATGACAAGAGACTCACCTTGCCATAGATGGCTCAGTATCAGTTGAACAAATAATATATATATAGTCAAGAATTACAAGCATATTTGGGAACTTTAATGTAATCAACATGGTATTACAAAATTATAAGTGTTCACAGAACTGTGAATTAAAATAGCATCAAGACATCACTTTATAACTTATTTACATTAGCAAAAAAAAATAGGATTTAGGGTAAGATTAAAAGTTGTAGAGGGTGTTTAGAAACTACCTTAGAAGTACAAATGGGTAATATAATTTTAAAGAGTAATACAATCCCATTTTGTAAAATTATGGACTCAAATATCCCACATACCAGCAACTCCATTCTCAGGTATTAACCGGAGAAAAACTAGCAGAGATTTTAAAGATGACTCATCACAACATTATTTGTGAGTGCAAAGAGTTGAACATAATGTAAGTTTTCATTAGTAAGTGATAAGCATACTACATATCTATGTGTGATGGCTGTCCATTTAGCAAATAGAAGGACTGAGTTAGGGCTACATACAATAGCATTAACTGATCTCAAAAATAAAATGTTGGGAGCACAATTTATAACACAACATGACTTGTGCAAATTAAATAACACATGCATGAACAAAAAACCCCTAATTTTTAGAATACTCCTTGATTTCCGTGTGAATATATGCATATAGATATTTTTATTCTTTATACTTTATTATATGTATATAGTATAAGAATACAATTACACATGTACTCTCTATGCGTTTAGTGAAAAATGGAATTAATTGCAATGTCTCTGACACTGATATGTGTCACTCCAATTCAAAATTTAATAACGCATCTCCAAGTTAAGCATCCCCCATGCTTTTCAGATATAGTAACTGATTCGCCATTTACTCATAAATACCTACATGCAAAAAGAACAATTTTTCCAAAGATGAATCTGCCTTCCATTTGAGTCAGAGTAACTGAAATACTTATTAATTGCTTATCCAAGGTCCTGACCTCAGACCTATTGAATTATAATTTCTAAAATGAGGCCCAAGAGCCACTAGAGTTTTAAAGCATCCTTGGTGACTAGTAAGCAGCCAAGTTTGGAGAAGAGGTGTTTACAAATATTTACTTTAAATATTTAAACCTATGACAAAAAATAAAGAGTCTTTCCATTATGAAAGTATTACATGTCATTTGTTTTATTATTACTGTCATATTTTGTATTGAAGTTAAGTGTATCTTAATTAAATATTCAGAATATTAGGCAGTGATATTCAAATATGTATTTAATTTCACTCATATCTAAAATATATATTTCATTCTAATTTTACTTATATAGGTATTTTGTATTATCTAAGAATGAAACATTCTTTTTTGAGGAGGGTTATGTTTAAGGGAAAGAAATATTGGCAGTTTTACTAAGTGAAGTTGAAGTAGCCTTGGGGAGAGAAAGATTTCTCCTGAAGTTAGGTAATTTTGCTTTTTGTGACAAATTTTCAAGAATGAATAATTGCCAATTATTTTCTCTCTAGTCTTCAGAACAACTTCTTGCTTGAGCATGCGCGCACATGTGCGTGCGTGCGTGCACACACACACACACACACACACACTTCTTTCAGAAGAAGAGAGCTCAAGGTCAAGTGATAATTTGTCTCTAGAAAATGCATACATGTGTTTTAAAAGCTGATCTAAAGTGGTTGTAAATGAGGAAAAATATTGGCTAAAAATGAATAATAATATGATAAAGAGGTGAAGTTTTAAGTCATTTTTTTGAGTAAATGGTAGCTGAGTAAGATAAATATACATTAAAAATATATCCTTTTGCAAATTATTTGAAATTTTAATAATACAGAAGTTGGATGAGAGGCACACACTGAATTGAAAATAAAAAGACAGCCCTAACCGGTTTGGCTCAGTGGATAGAGCGTCAGCCTGCGGACTGAAAGGTCCCAGGTTCGATTCCGGTCAAGGGCATGTACCTTGGTTGTGGGCATATCCCCAGTAGGAGATGTGCAGGAGGCAGCTGATCGATGTTTCTCTCCCATCGATGTTTCTAACTCTCTATCACTCTCCCTTCCTCTCTGTAAAAAATCAATAAAATATTTTTAAAAAATAAAAAAGAAAATACAAAGACAAATTAAAAAAGAGAAGATTGAATAGGATTTATGAGTTTTTATAAGTAAATAAATACTGAGATATGATCAATTTAAAATAATGCATTTTTGCCTGGCTGGTGTGGCTGAGTGGTTGAATGTCAACCCATGAACCAAGAGATCATAGGTTCGATTCTAGGTCAGGGCACATGCCCAGGTTGGGAGCTCAATCCCCAGCAGGGGGCATGCAAGAGGCAGCCAATTCATCGATGTTCTCTTTCATCAATGTTTCTATTTCTCCCTCTCCCTTCTTCTCTCTATAAAGTAATTTTTAAAAATATTTTTTAAAAATGCAATTTTATTTACTACATAATTAACAGAATTGATTATACATCTTAATATCACTATACTAGTAAAAAATTATGATTTTAGGTAGGCCCTTAAAAATATTTCCTTGCAAGAGTAGAAAAACTACAGTGAGATTTGATAAATAATTTGTTTTACTAATATATATTGTGCATATATTAGGCTCTAATCACTGTATGATATTTAGAAACTACAAAGAAGAAAATATAGGAATCCTGATACTAAGCTCCTCACAGACTAATGTGGAAGATTTACTAAAAAACAAGCCATATGTAATAATAATTACATTAATTAATATTTGTAATGAAAACAGGTAATTACATCTTGTACAATTACACCTAGTGCAATATCCTATATAATAAAAGGCCAGCCACCATAAGCATAATGACTGGAACAACCAAGACCAGAACCACCATGGCCCCTCTCTGGGCTGGCCCTTCCCCTAAGCAAGAGGTTAGAGGCAATCAGGCAGGCAGGCAGAGTGGTTAGGGGTGATCAGGTAGGCAGACCAGCAGTTAGGGATAATCAGGTAGGCAGGCAAGTAATTAGAGGCAATCAGGTAGGGAGGCCAGTGGTTAGGGGCAACCAGGTAGGCAGACAGCCCCTCCCCAGGCTGGTTCTTCCCACAAGCAAGCAGTTAGGGGTGATTAGGCAGATAAGCAAAATGGTTAGGGGTGATCACGCAGGCAGACCAGTGGTAAGGGGTGATCAGGTAGGCAGGCCAGTGGTTAGTTGTGATCAGGTAGGCAGTCAGCCCCTCCCAAGGCTGGCCTCACCCCCCAGCAAAGAAAGAGGGAGGCCCAGGCCACCAGGGGCAACTCTATGGTAGGTGTGCGCCAGCCAGCGATCACCCTGCAGAGGGAGGCCCAGGCCAGCCAAGCCATTTCACCCCACACCTGTTGCCTGCAGAGGGAGGCCACTGGTGGCAGGGGAGGTGGGGGTAGCCCTGCACAGATGGCAAGCAGTGGCAGTGGCGGGGGTGGGGCCAGTTGCCTGCTGCTGGGGGAAAGAAAGCCCCTATAGGCCTGGCGTAGGGACCCTACCCGAGGGGTCCAGGATTGTGAGAGGGTGCAGGCCGGGTTAAGGGACCCCCCCTCCGAGTGCACGAATTTTCATATACCAGGCCTCTAGTACAAAAAGAAGTAAGAAATGCCTTGAAAATTTTGAGGAACTTCATGAAACCAATTACAGATATAAGCAGTGTATTCATGTCCATAAAGCATGACTTGGTCTTCTATCTCCAACACTTAGTAGTTTTGCCAAATACTAGTATACCATTAGTAATGGGAAAATAAGCTAGGCAACTCAGAAGAATATAGTGTGCAGGTGCATTGAGACAGTAGAAACCGTGAAGAAGCAAAGGATAAAAGTCTGCAAAAGTAAAGAGGAGTCCTTCAAAGGGAATAGAAAATTAATATTTCCCTCTCAAAAGAAAGTCAATAAGCTCCATTTATTGATAGCATGAAGTGCATGAGATATAATCATTGACATAGAGCTTCCTTTCACCCTAATTAAGCCATGGCCACACTTTCCCTAGCACCCTACATATGCTTTGCAGATACTTATTGGTGTTTATTTGCATTTTTGATAACTTTTGTTTTTGAGATTACCTGAGTAAATCTGTTTCTTGCTGCCATAAAACCTAAGAAAGCAGGTATGGTATACTAGTAGAAAATAAGAGTGAAGGTTTTCCAACTGGACAAACATGAATTCACATCCCAGTTCTTGCAAATACTAGGTGTTTGAATTGGCAATATAATCTTTTGGACCCTTAGTTTTCTACTCAGTAAGAATAGTGATATATTTTTCATATTAGTGATTATATTCTACGCTTGATATCTGGCATAAAACAAGCTAATAATAAATATTATTCAGTGGCATTCAATTAACAATATTTATTTATTGAAGAAATAAATAAACTGAGGTAGAAAGGATATTCATTTTCAAGCTCCAGAGTAAAATCACTAATCCTATCTTACTTATTCCAAGCATTCGTGAATGCTTTAATAGAGATTTAGATGGCATGCTTATCAAATTTGCCAATCACATAAAGTCAGTAGCACTAGTTAAATCTGGGTAGTAATTACATTTTCAGAATGATCTTGAAGCAAACTATCAATAAAAAATTAAAGTCATGTGTTTGGAATATTTTTTTAAGTGAAGGAAAATTTTCAGCACTGATAAGATTTTAAATGTGACTACTCTTTAAACCAATTATCTGCTAGAAAACTATCTTACAAAAGTAACACAAGCATGCAAGGCTATCCTATATAATAAATGGCTAATATGCAAATAGACTGAACGGTGGAACAACCGAACAACTGGTCACTATGACGTGCGCTGACCACCAGGGGGCGTGTGTAGAACATGGAGGGTGTTGGCTGCAGCAGGATGGTGGAGCAGGTGAGCAGGGCGCCAGACCAAGGTGAGGCACTGGTCTCTGTCATCGGGACAAGCCTCTGGTGGCTACTGAAAATTCTTTGCTCCTGCGTGCCACGATCCCTCCCGGCACTCACACCTACTGCAGGCGCTGGAGCCACTGCTCACAGCCATTGCCAGTTCCAGCCCTGCTCGCACCTGCAGCTAGTGCCAGAGACGCTGCTCGCACACGCTGCCTGTGCCTGGCGCTGGTCCCGATCACTCGGCACCATCAGCGGGTGCAAGAGGTGGCTGCCAGCTCTGATCACTCTGAGGGCTTCTCCACCTCCCCCTGCTCCTGTGGGGCAATCGGGGCAGCAGCCACTGCTCACACCTGCTGATGGCACTGGCCCTGCTTGCACCCACTACTGGCGCCAGCCTCAATCACTCCACGCCATTAGTGGGTGGAGCGAGGCCTGCACCATCAGTGTGTGAGAATAGCAGTGGTGGGAGCAGGGCTGCCCACAGACACGGGACCAGGAATTGCAGTGGGTGGGGTCAGGCAGGAGCATGGAGGATGGGCCGAGACCCGCCCCTGTGCCTACCACAGCCTCATAGCTCACAGTTCCTTTCAAAGTGCACAAATCTGTGCACTGGGCCCCTAGTATGTAGGTAAATGTTTATTTCAGTATTATTTATAATGCTGAAAAACTGAAGACAACCTTAAAATCCATCAATTAGGAAAAGTTTTAAATTTATTCTGATGCATCTTATTATGTAATGGCAGACAGCTATGAAAAAGATAAAGATGACCTCTTTGTAGAAAAGAAGTATAGGGTAGTATCTAAAAGTGAGTTCTCTGGAGCCAGATTGTCTGCAACAGAATTTCAGCTAGGCTTCATGGGCTACTTAGAACATTTGCTGATATTTTTTTCTGCCTAAAAGACACAATTTAAGTAATCAAAGCCTCATTATTAGAATTTCAGAAGGGGAAACCATATATTGACTTTTGGACTTGGAAACTTTGATAAATGTTATGTTTGTATTTTTCAGCTGTAAGTTTCACACAATCCACTTAGATACCGCAAAGGAAAATACAACATTTTCAGAATGCTACCATGAAATAGACTCCAACTCCTAGAGAGCTCTCAATTTATTTAGTTATTATACTTGTTCTTTCTAAAAATTATTTATTTTTTTTACTTAGTGAACACTTTAGAAATCCTTACTACAACCCAAACAATAGACCTGGCTCTGGATACACAAATATGACCAGGAAGGGCTTTCACAGCAATTTACAATTTATATCTACATTTCCTAAGCATGGGAAATGAACATTTTCATTAATTCATTTGTTCATTCAACTATGTGTTATTCTTATTTTTATTTTTAGAAAATCAAAGTAATGATTCCTATTAACTTATGTGCTAAGCATTTAATAAGTGTAAAATCTTTTAAGTTTGAAACTATATGAGGTCCTAACTATATATAAAAAATTAGCTTTGAAATTTTTAAATTTATTTAACATAGTTAATGGATAACAAGGAAACCATGCACATAGCTGACTTAAGAAAGCCTATAGAATGAACACTACAATAGAATTTTCCAAATCTGGTCACAAGATAACAAGATCCTGGTTCATAGATATGTTCCATAGGGGGAAAATGTGTTCATGGTCAAATAATTTATGAAAATACACACTTTCCCTCTTTAAAAGTCATACCACATAAAGGCTGTAGAAATATTGCACTGAAAATGTCTGCTCAACTCTTTTAAGTCCACCATGAACCAATTTTTACTTCAAGCATATTTTAACATTCTCTGCCACTTGTAACACTTAGATAAACATTGATCTACAGCAAGAGTTATGATTATGAAGTCTCATTGTGGAAAATGAGAACTGAAGAACAGAGAAAACCAATAAGAAACCCATAAATTCACTGGGCAAACAATGAATATTTATCCTGATCCTTCCAGTTTAAAATGTCTTGGGGAATTTTGTGACAGGTTAGAAAAACTACTTTGATCATCATTATTTGCTGTGTTCCATTTAACTGTACTGTGGCATAATCTTACACTCTCCTCTGACACCAGAATGTCTTGAAAAGGTGAGTTTTTAATTACTAGAGGCAATAGAGGAAAGTAAACCCTTGACTCATTAAGTATCTATCACCAGTACCAAAAGCAAAATTAAATTACTTGTACTTCTAATAGAGACCAATGGATTTATCATCTTCATGTAAAAGATAATGAACCTTATTGTACTATTTTACTTTTATTATTGTAAGCAAGATTATTGATCTGGTAGATGGTGCTCAGGAAATTCTATATAGCCAACTGTTACTCCAACATTGTGCTATGTAGTAAGCAAGGGTCAAGCATAGGATTCTTTCTCTTAGGAGTCTTTCAGGACTGCAGAGTCTTGTGAAATAATGGCAAAGAAAGTGAACTATTATTCCCATTTCAAAAGGTAAGAATTAATCATTTATCAAGTCCAAAATGATGATAATGCCTCACTAAGAAATCCATCCTAAATAACTCAATATCTTTTTGCTCAATCACTCCCAAAATTTGGTAGGATTAGTACCATTCTTTACTCCTTGAAGGGTCAGTTTTCTAAGTTTATATCCTATTCCTTTCTTTTTTTTCTGAAGAGTCCTAATAGTAGCACTTTCCTTTCTAAATCTGTGTAGCTTGTCCTCTCTCTCTCTCTCTCTCTCTCTCTCTCTCTCTCTCTCTCTAAAATGTATGGTTATGCAATTTCCTGCTCCTGTGCAATCATGTGCTTCTCCTTAATCTGCTCTAAAACAAATGGGAAGCAGTGCCTATGAAATTATTCTGCAATGTCTTAAACATTCTTGCTTTAAAATTGAAGAGAGGGCTATAATGAGGTTCCCACTGTCATGCAAGACAGGTGAATCTGTAATTTCATGACACATTCAGGAATTATTTTCCATTTCAGTGGACTCAGAGAAGTGTTTCTCTATTTCAAAGCAGATGTGAAGCATCAAAATGTGTTCACCTTTTCTAAATTCCACAACCCATATGTTTCTTTGCCCAGTTATTTACAGTTAGGATTTCCTCTAACTACTAAGTGAGGATTTGGATAAAAGATACGCTGTGTATCACAAAACAACCAAATGTGATTACTTATAACATTCAGTGACATATTTATTCTATTCATTCTTCTATCATTGTATTCTACAATTGTCTTTTCATGTCCCTTTTCTGTCTGAGTTCCTAAAAATCAAAGCAAGATTTTATGTATCCACAAAATGTTTCTGGACCTGAAACTGATGCCTTATTTATTTAGCATTAGAAAGAATTAAAATCAGGTAAAATCCCCAAGGACTTAAAGCTAACATATATTTTGATCTAAAACATTTTTATCTTTTGGTTCCTAGGGAGAAGTGTCTAAGAGATTAATGTAATACTAGTGTAAAATGGCATTTTTCTCCACTTTCATTGCCAACAAAGACTGAATAGTAAAATAATGGTATTGTTTTTTAAGATTGGAAGTTCCTATGGGAAACTCCTTCACAAATTATTTTGGGCATTAAAGAAATAATATTTGTACAAATGGTTTAGAAAAGCTTCTGAACTAACATCCTAATTACAGAGGGTAAATTATTTTGATGTTGAAGTTAGTTTAATGGTTTTTCTCTAGAAAGTATCTAATTATGCCTCAAACGCATGGTTTATTTTATTGGGTTCTATTCTAAATTTTATAAGCCAGACTAGTGTACTATATACTAACTACTCATTTCTTGAATGACCTAAGAAAAGCAAATGGATCATTCTGGTCTTTGAGTTTCTTCATTTGTAAAATTGGTGGTTTTATTTAATAATTAATAATTTCCTTCATTTTGTCTACATGATTCCAAGGGGTTATATGAATTTCAGTTTATTTAAATTAATGTCAAGGTGGCTAGTGAATTCAATATATAATGTTGAGATAGTATAATTTTTAAATATTTATAGTTCCCCAAATCTTCAAGTTAAAATTTTATACATATATAGATAGGTAGATATTACACATTTTTCTTCTATCAGATGGCATTACACTAGTTATGAAAATTCTCAGGACTTGAATGGGATTACTTTTTTTCACCTTCACTTCCTAATTTATGTTCTTTGACTTCCTTCTTAGAACTATTCATGAACAACTATGGAAAATAGGGACTCAATAACAAAGTTACTTCACAAAGGACTTGTGGAGAAAAATGTTTAGTATTCTGCAGGGCGTGTATAGGGTTAAGCCTTGGACTGACCTGTTGGCGAAGCCACAAACAAGTCCCAGCTTAGAGGGCACAGACCTCTTAGCACAATTAGGCTTGACCTTATGATGCTCCCTCGATCTTATCTGGGTAGCTAATGGGCTGTGGGAGGTGCAGCAAGTGCTGTCAAAACAAGTGAAACTCACAAGAACATTGTAACTATGGTGACCACTACCTTGTTTACCTTTGACTATAAAATAAAGGCTCAATTTGCCTCTGGATCTCTCTCTGTGGCCTCAGCCAGGCGTAGGAAAATCCACCTAGACCCAGCTTATTCTCTTTGTCTGTCTTTTCTTCATCCTTCACAGCCCTGCCTCAGGCTTGCAGAACCCTTGCCTGATATGGCTCGTCACAGTATTCAGATTGTGTTAAACAGAGTACAAGCAAAGGAAATACTTAAGAGTAATTGAAAATATTAGTAGACTCATTGTATTTTCCAAAATGTGTCTGTGTAATCTTAATATGATAGAAGAAAAAACAAGGATACCCTAGGATAGGAATAGAAATATTTCTGCTTCTGTTCAGATGATCCTTAGGTGGTAAGCCATTTAATGATTTATTGGAAGTTAGGAGAGTGAGGTAATGAGAAAAAACTCATGAATGTGGATAGCAGCGTAGTGATTTTGGAGGGAGGTGCTGGAATGAGGTGGAGGAGGATAAATGGGTGATAAGTGGTGATGGAGGGAGACATGACTTGGGGTGATGAATACACAATCCAGTGTACAGATGATGTGTTGTGGAATTGTGCACCTGAAACCTGTATAATGTTGTTAACCACTGTCACTCAATAAAATCAATACAAAGGAAACAAAAAATAAATAAAAAGTAAAATAAATACAAAAATCTGGACTGCGTATGTGATGACAATATAAGCTACGATCTGTACATAAAACAATGACATAAAATTCTAGACAAGTTAAAGATGCTTGAATTTACAAAGGCAGAGCAAGAATACAAAGACTCCAAAGAAAAAGTCACATTTATAGCTCTTATTTAATAGTTTATCTTTCTCTTGACATATTACTCTTTAGGTTGGGCTTTTTGTATTACCAGAAAGCAGAGCCAATTTTTGAGGTTGTTTACTTTTCAATTTCTGTTGAAAACAAAAAGAAATGAAGGACAAAAGAATGAAGCAGGAAAAAAATCCCTTCAGGCAAATCTTGAACTCACCTTGTTATGTTATTAATGCATTAACCTCAAAGGAATCAATAGTCCTTTGAGGTTAACACATTAGCAAATCTAATTTCTTTTTTTATGTGAAGCTGTTATAGAAATACTAGTTACATGAACTATGGTGTTAGAATTTTAATTCTCCTGTATTTGTATAGTAACTTAAAGTTTATAAAATACTTTAATAGGGACCATTTAATTTTTATTTTTATCTGTACAAGCTCTGTGATAGGAAGACGGGAATGGCATTATATCAGATTTTATAGAAAGAAGGGTAAAAATGATAGATTGGGAATTTTTTGCTCAAATTGATGGAACAAGTAAATGAACCCTGGATCCATGAATCTAAGCCCACCCACCATACAGCATGTTTTCCTCTAATAGGGACTTATACAATACATTATAGCCTCAAAGTCCATTTCCCACATATGAATTTATTTTTTTCCATGAAAACATTTTGTAAGAAGAAAGCAAATATGTTTCATAGTTTGAAAGGTAAGAAACAAATATATTGGATGTCTTGCTAGAAAGTATTTTTCCAAATACTTGTTAATAGCAATTTCAAATTTCCCCATACGTATTTTTATAGGTTATCTCTGTCACTATTACATTAGCATCTTGTTGAAACCCACAAATGTCTGTTGCACTTTAATGAAAAACACTATGTGTAAACAAGGGAAGGTAAACCATTTTCAGTGATTGTGCCCTGTTAATTTTCCTTGGCTTAATTATATATTAACTCCTAGTCTAATACAAAGACTAAACCAGAAGTAATTAAAACACAGAACAGTAATGTCCATATTTTAAACATTAAAAACGATTAAGTATCAATCCATATACTGATGCCTTTCTCTAATATCTTAGAAGTTAAAAAAAATGAGCGGAGGAGCTATGCATTATTCAATAGCATTCTTAGTGGGTGAAGTTTCATGAGTGTTGATAAAACTGACCTTGTGTAATTTGTATTTCAATAGGTTAATAAGTTTAACTCTCTTCTCCCAAATTGAACTACATCAAAACATGTCCCATAATTGATATAATTAATTTATATTAAACTATAAATGACTTACATTAAATAAGTATATCACAGTTTGGAAAAAATATATAAAATGTACAAATTTAGTGTTATGCCTGGAAGCATAAGCACTTTTAACTTTATGTAAATTTTTTATTTTATTATTCAAATTTAGTTATAGTAGTTTCCAGTTACAACACATAGATATAATAAAAGTCTCATATTTTAATATATTTTTTTATTTTGATAGTATTACAGATATTGCCAATATTTCCTCCTTTTCTCCCCCTCCTCCCAGCCTCTATTCACCCTCCCAGGTCTTCACATCCCTATTTCCCATATCCATGGGCTATGCATATCTATATATATATAAAAGCCTAAGCGACTGGCCAACCAGCCAAATGGCTGACTGGCTGACCAGTAGCTATGATGCACACTGACCATTAGGGGACAGACGCTCAATTCAGGAGTGGATACCACAGGCATGGAAACATGGAACAGACTGATGAATCTCTGATGGAAGGGGGAGGGGAAAAGGTGGGAAGAGATTAACCAAAGATCTTATATGCATATTAGAGGCCCAGTGCATGGATTCATGCACTGGTGGGGTCCCTCAGCCTGGCCTGCACCCTCTAGCAATCTGGGACCACTCGGGGGATGTTGAAGAGTCAGTTTCAGCCTGATCCCCACAGGCAAGGCCAAGGGACCCTACTTGTGCATGAATCTGTGTAATGGGCCTCTAGTAAGTATATAAGTTCTTTGGTTTATCTCTTCTTGTACCCCTAACCTCACATTGAGAAAACTTGAGGAAAAGATTGAATTTGTCAATAGTATTGTAATAATGAACACTGAGAATTTATGCAACAAAAAAGAATCCAAAACACATACATTCATAATTTATAGGCATTCTACACAGAAAGTCTCCAGCTCTAGAAGATATGAAGACATAAGCTGACGTTTGGCTAAATAATCATCCAAGTGATGTCAGGTAGCAGGCAGCAGTGGTCCCGCAGTGGCTCTCTATAGTATATCTGAAACCTTATATTCTGGGTGGATATGTATGTATGTATGTGTGCCTATAAATAAATTTCTCAAAATTGAAGACTGGAAAATGTCAGCAAAATTAATCCAAATTTAATTTTGACTCAATAAAATACATTCTCCTTGATCTGGATTAAATAGCACCTCATAATTTATTACTGCATAATTTGTTAAAATGAAATACTTAACTCAAAAATCCACATTAGTACATATATATTTATTGCCATATTAATACATGCACTCATATGTACATTTTAATAGGTATAAAATTCAATTGTAATATTTAACTAAATATTAAAGTTAAAACTAAATTATTGGAAAAAGTACTAAAAGTAAAAGCTTGGCATATTATCTAGAAACTTGAACATTTAATTCACTAGGCTTTTTATGTTATTAAATTTTGATAGAATTCATAGATAGCATATTAATAATGAGGTCTCTCATTATCTCTTAATTCTGATTTTATACAAATTAAATAGCATAATTTTATCATTGAAATTATTAGTGTATTAAGGCTAGCTTTACACTGTGTAAATAATTTTGAAGTTTATAAAATATTTTGACAAAACAGATCATGAATTCAAAATGTAAGTGTTTCTCATTTATTTTTTCTTAGCAATGAAAACTTACCCAAAGCAAGCAAGCTGGAACATAGATTGAGTAAATAGATAATATTTAATAGCTAAAACAGAAAATTAATTCTTAAAAAAATCTTTACTTATATATGTTTTCAAATTCACACTGTTTGATAGGCAAGTCGACTACATTGCCATTAGCATAATCAGTCAACCTAGCAATAGTTATTCAACACCTACTACATGTCAGAGAATATATTCTAGAAGTTTGCTTCTGAGAATAAATAAAACAGACAATAATTTCTGCTATCACAGAGTTTATATTCTAGTATGGGAAAACAGACAGTAATATATATACATATATATATATATATATATATATATATATATATATATATATATATATATTTTAATGGTCATGAATGCTCTAGAGAAAATTAAGTGAAGGGCCTAGGCTATGCCGAGTGTTTGTGTGTTTGTGGGTGGAGGAGGGGGTGTGAGTTTCTATACAGAATGATCACTGAAGCCAAAGAGAAAATGTCAAGTGAGCAGAAATCTAAAGATGATGGCAAGCCAAAGAAAATACAAGAACAGAGCATTCCATACACAGGAAATAGGAAACAGGAAGTGCTAAACTTTGAGGCTGAGGTTTTTCTGCTATATTCAAGAATGAATCAAGAGGTGTAGGTAGGAGGTGAGTAGCAGAAATCAGATCGCACAGGGCATACGAGGACATTGTAAATCCGTGGCATTTACCCTGAGTGGCATTGAAGGTCTTGAGCAGAGGGGTGTCTTGACCTAGCTTAACTTTGTAAACAGACCAGAGTGGAGCTGTCAAAAAATAGCAGGATTCTGAATATATTTTTATATTAAATTTGAAATCATTTGATTGAGCTTAATACAAACAATGAATTTTTAACCCATGCTACTGCTACCAAAGCCATCCTTGTGGTGTGAAAACTGTGTTACATTAAGTTTATTTCATTGCTATGCATGCAAGTGACTACTTTTTAAGTTTGAATTGATTTGTATCACATAAGATCATAAAAATATTTATGTACAACTAAATTGTCAAGACGAGTTAAATGAAGTTACTTTAATGAAGGGTTTTTTTATATTTAAACTTTGTTTTTTTACTTGTTTTGGTCCTAGTCATTGATAAAAGTTACATAGGACTAGTGAAGGCACAGGCACTAGTCCTACTCAACATAAATGCACAGCACTTACAAATAGGCTTACACATATCAAAATGGCAATGTTCAAGAAGTCCTTTATATAAATACCATATATGTTTCTACAGATGTTAAAGACATATAATAGAACATGGGAAAAATTGATTAAAAACATTTTTCACATTGCCACAGTTCTATATTTAATTGTCTGTAGGCATTCCAAAACCTACTTGTTACCAAACAGCAGGCCTCATGAGAGTGCTTCTGAGCTTTGATTAGGGGCCAGGATATATGGTTGTTTTCACCTAATGCATCCCTATAGCTAAAAACCTAAAATGAGTGCACACTGTTATCTGCTCTGAAAACAACATACCATAGTAACCAGAGGTCATCTTCCAGACAAGTCTATCAGCAGGAACTTTGGGGTCCAATGAGAATCCAACAGAGAGGCAGTCATGGCATGCAGGCTGCCAGCTGAGAACTCGTTCAGTTAAGGAGACTACAGTAGATTTGACCTTGCCTCTAGGTACCAAAAAATTCATCCTTTTCAGTAGCTATTTTATGTTAACCACACACTCTGATTCTCACTGTTGGGTTTTTTGGTCTTAATGCTTTTGGGAGGCATATTTTCTTTAAAAGGCATGATTATACAGTAGTAGAAATCATTTAGAATATATACACCAGAATGTACGAACTGAAACTTGGTTTCTTTTCACGGTGATAGTTCCCCTTAACTTTCAAATTTCATGTGAATTTAAGCTCCCATCTTGTTCTACTACCATGCAATTGTAAAGAAACGATGAATTTTTCATCAGTTGCTTTCTTATCATAGAAGAGGTAATGGGTCACTGGAGTGGAAATCAAAATAATAATTACTATATTTTGGTTTTGTGAATTGTTACCCACATAGCCTTGGAAAATCTCTTTGACCTACAATTTCTTAGTTTATAAAAAGGGGACAAAGCATTTCTCATTTATCTCCCAGAAATACGGTGAAATATTTTTAATTGTAAAAATGTTAACATGTGCAAGGTGTTTTTAGTACAGGTTTTCTTCCCCCACGATGTATGTCATGTGTATAGATATAGATAGGCCTTGATTAATAAAATGTGAAATTTTTAAACATAAAATGTATTTCACTTGTTTCAGATATTATCTAGTGCATGTAGCCTAGGTAAATGTCTTCCACAGATGTTTGGCTTTGGATTGCTGTCTCAACTCTAACATTAAAGATCAGATTATGATTCGTTACTTCATTATTAAATCTTTTCAAAACGAATTGCTTGAATACATTAATAAATGAATAATAAAGTAAGAAATTAGTGGTTTATTTCTGCAGCATCTGTATTATTACCTATGTTTACACCAATTGTGGATAAACACTATTAAATTCATACATTGATAAAACAATTTCAAAATACTTATTTCCACAGAAAGTTTTTTGGGTTTTTTGGGGGGGAGGTATGCATTGTTTATGTTTTAGACTAGGACCATTTTGATCTCTAAATTTTCTGGGTTGCTTATGTAATGGTGCATATCCATGAAACTATCTATCACTTGATGACTAATTGAAATGTGCTGATCAAAAGTCACAATTGTGAATAAATAAATCTCAACAAGAAGTATGGAAAAAATATACTAATATGTTATCTTGCAGGATGTATGTAAATGTGTCTTAAAATAGAGCATAGACAATATTGGTCAGGTTGGCATTTGTTTGACAAAGGGCAGAATTTTAGACTAGGACCACTCATAATTGAATGCACAATTCCATTTTAAATATACATAAAATATAATATTTAAGTATAAGAAGAATATCATCTCAGATTTTACAATGCTTTATAGTTTCCAAGTTTTTAAAATTTTGTTTTATTGCTTAAAGTATTATAAAGAATATTACATAAATTCATCTCTAGTTTTAATTAAAGTACATATTTTTATTGCTTTCAGAGAGGATGGGAAAGGGAGAAAGTGATAGAAACATCAATGATGAGGGAGTCATTGATTCGCTGCCTCCTGCATGCCTCCTACTGAGAATTGAGCCCACAACTGGGCATGTGCCCTTGACCGGAATCAAACCCGGTACACTTCAGTTGGCAGGCCAATACTCTATCCATTGAGCCAAACCAATTAAGACTTTAGTTTAAATTAAATACAAATAGTAACCACTAACAAAATCCTGAGGAAATATAATTTAACTAGAGGTCCGGTGCACAAAAATTTGTGCACTCGGGGGGGAAGGGGGGCCACTCAGCCCGGCCTGTGCCCTCTCGCAGTCTGGGACCCCTCGGAAAATACCAATCTGCTGGCTTAGGCCTGCTCCCGGGTGGCAGAGGGCAGGCCTAATCCCTAGGTGCAGCCGCTGGTCGGGCTCAGAGCAGGGCCGATTGGGGAGTTGGGGTGCCGCCACCTGTCATGCACAGAGCAGGGCTATCGGGAGGTTGTGATGCCACCCTCAGTCATGCTCAGGGTAGGGCCGATTAGGGGGTTGGGGCACCGGCCACTGTCACACTCAAGGTAGGGTCGATGGGGAGGTTGCGGCGCCACCCCCTGTCCTGCACAGAGCAGGGCCAATCAGGGGGTTGGGGCGCTGCCCCCTGTCACACACAGAGCAGGGCCTGTGGGATGGGGGGGGTTGGGGCGCCGCACCCTGTCACACACAGAGCTGCAGGGCGATCAGGGGGTTGGGGAGCTCCCCCCTATCAGGCACAGAGCAGGGCCAATCAGGGGGTTGGGGCACCTTCCCCTGTCAGGAACAGAGCAGGACAGACAGGGAGGTTGTGGCCCCGCCCCCTGTCACACACAGAGCTGCAGGTCGATCAGGGGGTTTGGGTGCTGCCCCCTGTCACGCTGATCCTGGTGCTGGGAGGCCTCACGGCTCCCCTGATCCCGGTGCTGGGAGGCAAATTACCCTTTTACTATATAGGGTAGAGGCCTGGTGCACTTGTGGTGGTCGGCTGGTTTGCCCTGAATGGTGTCCTGGATCAGGGTTTGGGGTCCCCACTGGGGTGCCTGGCCAGCCTGGGTGAGGGGATGAGAGCTGTTTTCAAGCTGAGACTGAAGCTCCCAACTGCTCCTTTTTTTCTTTTTTTCTTTTTTATTCTGGGCCAGCTTTAGCTCTGAGGCTCCAGCTCTTAGGCATCCGCTGCTGAAAGTAGGTATCTGGTTTGTTTAGGTTCCATAATCGAAACTCTGTATCAATTCCAGCTCTGAGATCCTGGCTGGCTGAAAGCAGGTTTCTCGGGTTTTGTTTAGCTTCTATATTTGTTACAATGTTTTTTAAACTGCAGGCTCAGAGGCCGGCAAGGCAGGTGGGGAACATTGGTTTCCTCCATCACTGAAGTTTCAAGCTGCCTGGCTGCCAGCCGCCATCTTGGCTGGCAGTTAATTTGCATATCTCGCTGATTAGCCAATGGGAAAGGTAGCAGTCGTACGCCAATTACCATGTTTCTCTTTTATTAGATAGGATATCTAATTGAGATGGTTAGATTTCTAGCAAATTGTGCAATTTCCTTATAGACCATCCAGAAACTTTCACATACAATATTGTTGTTTCTGTCCATGCATGTGTGTACATATTGGCATATATAAATATGTACATATACATGTATACTCTCTATACATAAATACACACACACAGGATTTTTCTAGAAACATCTGTTTTCTCCCATAAGTGTAATTGTAACATGTGCCGCATGTCACCTTCAGAGATTGTGTCCCAAAAGTATTGAAAATTAAGAGAGCTGGAAAATGTCCATATGTTAACTGAAAGAGTGGAAGAGAGATTTAAGCTGTAATAAATAATTTGTCTAACCTTATTCAGCTATGAGGACAGCTGGTTCAGAAACTAAGCATATCTCTGAATTCGTTTTGGTGTACTCAAATAAATTAGCTTGAAAATAGTAGATAGAGTTGCCAAATTGATACCATTTAAGTCTATTTATCATATGCTTGATCCTCTTTACTATTTGCTCTTCTCTACAGATTGATACCAATACTTAAAAAAATCTTTGTGATTTTGTGTCTTTTACCATTGATCTAACAACGGGCTATATGCACATTGCTTCAAGTTATAACTACCTATTTTTGTTTGTACTTTACAAATTTATGCACTGGATGCTGAAAAAGACAGAACTAAATTGTTTCTTTTTTTGTTCTTGTTAATTCTCACCTGAGGATATTTTTCCACTGATTTTTAGGGAGAGTGGAAGAGAGAGGTAAAGACAGAGAGAAACATCAATGTGAGAAAAACACATCGATTGGTTGCCTCCTGCATGAGCCCTGACAGGGGCCTGGGCTGGGGAGGAGCCTGTAACCAAGGTACATGCCCTAGACCAGAATTGAACCTGGGAATCTTCAGTCCGCAGGCCAACACTCTTATCCACAGAGCCAAACCGGCCAGGGCAATTGTTTATTTATTTATTTTTTTAAAGAACAACCTAGTTACTTGCATAATAAACATGTGTATATATCCACATTATTATGAAATTTTTATTATGAAAATATAAACACTCCAGTTACTGTGTGTTTGTGTGTGGCGGGGGAGGGGGCATGTGTGTGTTTCTACTGATGGTCCTGAAGATCCACGTGTGTCTAGATCAGCACTACTTTGTTTCCTCCATATCTGAAAGGCATGACCTGCCGTTAAAATTCACAGGGCAGTAAGAAATGAAATACTCTTGGGCTTGGCAATGAGCTATGGATTGCCCCAGTGCTATGAGTATAATTTAGAGAGGAGGAAAAATGGCAGCTCCTAATGCATTTGAAATCCTAGCTACGATTTCCTTCCCTGAGATGGTTGATGTTATGTTTTAACATGACTGGGCCACTGGATGCTCAGATATCTAGTTAAACATTATTACTGATTGTGTCCGTGAGGGTGTTTCTAGAAGAGATTGGTATTTGAATTATTGCACTGAGTAAAGCAGATGGCCCTCCACAATTTAGGAAAGCATCTTTTAGTCCATTCCGGGCCTGAATAGGACACAAAAGTTGAATAGGAGAAAGGTTGAATTCACTATCAGCCTGACTGTGTGAGCTGGAACATAAATGCTTTTTTGTTTGTTTGTTTTTTACCTAGGCACTCCTGGTTCTCAGGCCTTCGCATTGAACTCTAATCTACACCAACAGCTCTCTGTGTTGTCAGGCCTTCAAATTACACCACCAGCTTTCCTGGGCATCCAGTTTGCACTTGGCAGATTGCAGGGCTTCTCAACCTCCATTATCTCAGCCAATGCCTTATAATACATTTTGAGAGAGAGAGAGAGAAACTTATAGGCTCCATTTCTCTGTATTACCCTCCTAATACACTCCCTAAAATATCAAAGCCTATGTATTGCTATTATAAGGAGTTCTGATTACTTTTCAATTATATAGAACCCTTCCACACATTTCTCATATTATCATACTCATCACATAAATACAAGAAACATGTTTGTTAAAACAGGAAAAATGAATGCATATATAAAGTTTATATGTTTGTGGGGCTGTGTAGATAATATATAAACACAGCAGTTAAGGCATTATAATAAGTTTACTATCATTACTAAATGTAAAATATGTAGTCCTTTATATAAAAAAATCTCTGTTACACTTATAGCTAATCTTATGATCTCTGTTTAATATTTAAGAATACTTACTCTTCCAGTTTTCAGTTAACATCCCCTAAGTTCAGCAGCTAGTAGATGGGAGGTTCTAAAGTCTGAATTGTTTAACTAATGCTGCTTCAATAAACAACCATTATTAATTCCTTAGCAATGTAACAAACAATCCAACATGTGAATAATTTTATATTTTTAAAGAAATTCATACAATATAAATATTTCATAAAATTATTTGGAGTGGAAAGTTATTTAAGTAAAACTATTTTTGAAACTTCAAAAGAATTTATGTCAGACTTCTAAAGAATTTGATCTGAATATAATTGTTGACCTCTGCTACTGGAACATATAAGTTCCAACAGTATCTCCCTAGCTATGTTGACAAAAATATTTGTTGAGGAGTGAGGCAATTTTTTTTTATATGTTGTAGCTTCAAACACTTCTAATATGTTAAAAAGCATAACTACTTTCTCTTTATAAACTACTAGAGGCCCAAGGCATGGATTCGTGTACCGGTTGGGTCCCTTAGCCTGGCCAGTGATCAGGACAAAACCAGCTCTCTGACATCCCTGAGGGGTCCCAGATTGCAGGAGGGCGGTTCTCGGGTAATGCACTCCGAAACTGGGCTTCTTCCTCTCTGAGTCTGGGTTGTGGGTAAAGCAGATTCGGGGCTGACAGTTCCCCAGCAGCAATTTAACCCACGGCCTATTCCACGAGGAATCAGGCTCCCTCCACTACTGGTCATAGCATCTGCTCCCTGGTGGCCATTGCATGTCATAGCTACCAGGAGAATGGTCAAACAACCGGATGGTCTGTTAGGATTTTATATATGTAGAGCTTTTGTTGATAAGCCTTTAACATAATGTTTGGAACATAAAGTTTTCAACATTAGTTTTTATGTGATCAGAGGAGTTAAAATTTGTTTATTTTGATAAGATATAATATTAACTTGAAAATAATTTGTGGCTATTATGTTAAGAGTGAATAAAAATTATTATGTGAAAAGTTCGTTTTGTCTGTTTGATGAGCAGAAATAATATCTCATTAACACCATATAGAAGTTTTTCATTAAATTAATTAAACATAACTTTCAACTAATTCGTTTCTTTTAGCATAAACACACACACACACAGTCATGCACCTTCTTCTAACTTACTTTTCAATAGTTCAAAAAAATTTCCAACAGTACATAAATCTTTAAAAATTTTCCATAAACCTAAATAAAAGTATTGAATTTAAAATATAACATTTAAAAAATATGCTTTGAGGAAAAAATGTAACTATCCAGTTTAGATATGTTTTTTGCATATTTTTTTTCTTAAAACACCTTTATCATGATTGTCATTCTGCATTCACATTTGTAGTGTAAAGTCTGAAACTTATTTTCCTTTATAGAGCCTCTCTAGAAATGTGCTTAGTTATTAGTAATTTAAATAGATTATTGAAGTCATAGGGCCCATTTTTTTTTTGCATAAGATTCATTCAAAAATGAATACCTTTTAAACAAAAATCAAACCTTGTTAAAATGCCTATTATCATAGTCAAATAACTGTTGATACACTTCAATACATTTGGAGAGAGAGAGAGAGAGAGAGAGAGAGAGAGAGAGAGAGAGAGATTTTAGAGAGGAAAGAGGGAGTGATGGAAACATCAATGATGAGAGACAGTCATCCATCAGCCACCTCCTGCATGTCCCCTATGAGATTAGGGATCTAACCCAAAACCCAGGCATATACCCTGACCATGAATCAAACCTCGACCTCCTGGTTCATAGGTCAACTGACACTCAACCACCTAATAACAATGGTGGTTGAAAATCCCATTTAATCCATAATGTCATATTTTCTTTTGCAAGATTGCAGTAAAACCTCTCTTGAAGTAAAAAATATATATATACATATATGAGGATTGGTGCATATTGCTGGAATATCATCTTCTCTTGATTACTAAATGTGGGCAATATATCTTAGTAGACATTTCTGAGGATGTCATTATTGATGGTATGATATATATAAATATTTGCCAAAGATTTTGACTCAACACATGGGCCCATAGATAAAATGGTTTCAAATACTACTAAGTATAACTCTAATTATAAGGATTTAATTTTTCTGATGTATCTTAAATGTAAAATGAAAATAATTCTTACCTCACACAGATACTGTTTCTAAAGCACCAGAGAGATAATTCCATGTAGTTTTCCTTCTCAAGTACAATAAAATTTGTTCTTATTTATTTATTAAATACAGATTCTTTTTAAAATACATGAATAAAATTTATTAAATTATATAATAAGATAAATATCACATTTCCCCTTAGAGAACTAGGTAGAATGTGTTTTTGGTTTCTAAAACTCAGGAGACATCAGACTTATCCTATCATAGAAAAGATAAAAAATAGAATACTTCAGACTAACATGGCTTAGTTAATTAAACTAGTATGTATCTCAACAATTAAGGATTAAAAAACAAAAGCATAAATAAAAGCATTCCCAATTTCTTCTATTATTAACATCGACATTATGGATCATTTGTCACTGTTAATAAACCAATGATATCTTGTTATTAACTAACTAGAGGCCTGGTGCACAAAAATTTGTGCACTCGGGGGAGAGGGAGTCCCTCAGCCCGGCCTATGCCCTCTCACAGTCTGGGACCCCTCGGGAGATAACGACCTGCTGGCTTAGGCCTGCTCCCGGGTGGCAGAGGGCAGGCCTAATCCCTAGGTGCAGCCCCTGGTCAGGCACAGAGCAGGGCCGATTGGGGAGTTGGGGTGCCGCCCCCTGTCATGCACAGAGCAGGGCGGATCGGGAGGTTGTGATGCCACCCTCAGTCACGCTCAGGGTAGTGCTGATTGGGGGGTTGGGGCACTGCCCCCTGTCACACTCAAGGCAGGGTCGATGGGGAGGTTGTGGCGCCACCCCCTGTCACACACAGAGCAGGGCCAATCAGGGGGGTTGGGGCTCCGTACCCTGTCACGCACAGAGCAGGGTCAATCACGGGGCTGGGAAGCTCTCCCCTGTCACTCACAGAGTAGGGCAGATAGGGGAGTTGGGGCACCACCCCCTGTCACACACAGAGCAGGGCGGATCAGGGGGTTGGGTGCCACCCTCTATCACCCACAGAGCAGGGCCGATCAGGGGTTGAGGAGCTGCCACTCTCACACTCAGGGCAGGGCCGATGGGGAGGTTATGGCTCTACCCCGTCACACACAAAGCAGGGCCCGTGGGGGGGGCGGGGGGTTGGGACACCACACCCTCTCACACACAGAGCAGGGCCGATCAGGGGGTTGGGGCGCCGCACGCTGTCACACACAGAGCCACAGGGCGATCACGGGGTTGGGGAGCTCCCCCCATCAGGCACAGAGCAGGGCTGATCAGGGGGCTGGGGCGCTGCCCCCTGTCACACACAGAGCCTCTGGGCGATCAGGGGATTTGGGCGCTGCCCCTGTCATGCTGATCCCGGTGCCAGGAGGCCTCGCGGCTCCGCTGATCCTGGTGCTGGGAGGCATTATACCCTTTTACTATATGGGATAGAGGCCTGGTGCACGGGTGGGGGCCGGCTGGTTTGCCCTGAAGGGTGTCCTGGATCAGGATGAGGGTCCCCACTGGGGTACTTGGCCAGTCTGGGTTAGGGGATGAGGGCTGTTTTCAGGCTGGCGGGTGACTGAAGCTCCCAACTGCTCCTTTTTTTCTTTTTTTTTTTTTTTATTCTGGGACAGCTTTAGCTCTGACTCTAGCTCTGAGGCCTCTACTGCTGAAAGCAGGTATCTGGTTTGTTTGTGTTCTATAATCGAAACACTGTATCAATTCCAGCTCTGAGGTCCCAGCTCGCTGAAAGCAGGTTTCTGGGGTTTTGTTTAGCTTCTATATTTGTAACTATGTTTCAAACTGCAAGCTCAGAGGCTGGCAAGGAAGGCGGGGAACATTGGTTTCTCCGTCACTGAAGCACGCAAGCCTCATGTTAGTTTCAAGCTGCCTGGCTGCCAGTCGCCATCTATGCTGGCAGTTAATTTGCATATCTTGCTGATTAGCCAATGGGAAGGGTAGCAGACGTACACTAATTACCACGTTTCTCTTTTATTAGATAGGATATCCATACTTTAGAGTTCCTTAGGTTTTGTCTCATGTCTGTTTAGAGCAGGGGTGGGCAAACTTTTTGACTCGAGGGCCACAATGGGTTCTTAAACTGGACCGGAGGGCCAGAACAAAAGCATGGATGGAGTGTTTGTGTGAACTAATATAAATTCAAAGTAAACATCATTACATAAAAGGGTACGGTCTTTTTTTTTTAGTTTTATTCATTTCAAACGGGCCGGATCCGGCCGGCGGGACTTAGTTTGCCCACGGCTGGTTTAGAGTATCAAGATCTCATCTATAATGCCTCATTTGATTTAGTTGTTTATCCCTTAGAATCCTTTCACTGACAATTTCTCAGACTTTCCTAGTTTTTTATGATGTTGACAGTTTTGAGGAGTAGTAGGCTATTATATTTTTTAATATCTCTCAATGTGGATTTTAAGGTTTTTTTCTCAGGATTAAACTGGGTTTATATTTTTTTAGAAGGAAGAGCACAAAAATGAAGAGCCATTTTAATCAAATTATCCCAAAAGTACATACTATCATTATGACTTCTCACTGTTAATATTAAATTTGATCACTTGACTGTGGTAGTATTTATAGGATTTCTATACCATACAATTACACCTTCCTCCCTTCACCTTTACCTTGGAGGTATGTTGCTAGTCCAGCCCACATTTAAAAAGTGGGGTGTTACACTTCACCTTCTCAAGGGTGAAGTATCAACATAAATTACTTGGAATATTTAGCATTGAAAATTTATTCCTCTCAATATTGACTCACAAATATTTATTTAAAATTCAATATTATTGATCTTATCATATGATTTTGCTTCTATAGCCTGTTGATATAGTGAATTAAACTAATTGATTTTTAAATGTTCAACTAGCCTTGCATGAGTTAGATAAATCCCACTTGGTCATGGTGCATAATTTTTATACAATGTTGGATTAAATTTGCTAATAATTTATTGAGCATTTTGGCATTTGTGTTCATAATGTATATTTGTTTGTAGGGTTTTTAAAAATATATGTCAATTTTGATAATAGGGTAACATTGGATTCATGGAATGAGTTGTGAAGTGTTTTCTCTTCTTCTGTCTTCTGGAATAAAATTGGTATAAATCTTGCTTAAAATATTGATAGAATTCACCGGTAGACCCACCTACACCTGGTTCTTAATATTGAAAGGTTATTTATTACTGATTCAATTTATTGAATAAGTATAGGTCTATTCAGATTATTTCTTCTTGTGTGAATTTTGACAAATTGTGTCTTTCAAGGAATTAGTCCATTTTATCTCAGTAATTAAATTTGTGGGCATAAAGTAGTTCGTAATATTCTTTTATTATATTTTTAATTCAGTGAGAGTTGTAATAATGTCCCCTTTTTCATTTCTGATATTATTAATTTGTATTCTCTCTCTCTCTCTCCTCTCTCTCTCTCTCTCTCTCTCTCTCTCTCTCTCTCTCTCTCTCTCTCTCTCCTTTTTATTAAGCCAGGTCAGAGGCTTAACAATTTTAGTCATCATTTCAAAGAATCAGCTTCTGGTTTTGATTTTTCTCTATTGATTTCTGATGAAATTCACTATCACTGATTTATGTTCTAATTTTTATTACTCTTTTCTTCTATTTATTTGGGATTGAATTTGCCTTCTCCCCCTATTTTCTAAAGGTGAAACCTTATATTATTAACTTTAGGCCCTTTTTTATTTCTAGTATATGCATTCAATGCTATAGATTTTTCTCTTAAGCACTATTTTCATTGAATCCTATACTTTTTCATTTGCATTTTGTTCAAAAATGTTTAAACTTTTTTTTTCTATTTCTTATTTGACCTACATATTTTGGGATTTCTTTCCTTCTCTCTCTCTCTCTCTCTCTCTCTCTCTCTCTCTCTCTCTCTCTCTCTCTCTCTCTCTCTCTTTCTCTCTTAGGAGAGAATTAAGGAGTTTTTACCTGATGGCTCTGGGTCCCCAGCACCTGCCAGCAGCCCAGCGCAGGCACCAAGTGTCAGGCTGTCAACCAGCCAGGATGCTGGACATAGGAGAGCCTCTATCCTCTCTGCCACCTAATGACACAGACAGCACATGCCAGCCACACCTGCAGCGCATCTAGGGGCAGTAATATTTGGGATTTCTTATCTATTTTTCTGTTATTGATTTCTAGTTTAATTCCATTGAATGATTTCTATTTTTTAATTAGTGAAGGTTTCTTTTATAACCCAGAATGTGCTCTACTTAGTGAATGTTTCACAGGAGCCTGAGGAAAATGTGTAATTTTTTTGTTGTTGAATGAAGTAATCCATAGAAGTCAATTATGTTCAATTACCTGATAGTGTTGTTGAATTGAAATATGTTCTTACTGATTTTCTGGCTTCCTGGATCTGTCCATTTTTGCTAGAGGAATAAAAATCTACATCAATCATATTCCTTGGCTTTTACACAAATCATTTGAAAATTTATGTCCACAAAAACCTGCTCACTGGCCCTGGCTGGGTGACTCAGTTGGTTAGAGCACCATCTTGTACATCAAAAAAAAGGTTTTGGGTTAGATTCCTCATCAGGGCACATGTCTAGGTTGCAGGTTCAATCCACTGTCAGGGCACATACAGGAGGTAACCAATCAATGTTTTTCTCTCACTTTTTTTCTCTTTCTCTCTCTCACTTCCCTTCCTCTCACTCTAAAATCAATAAAAACATATCCTTGGGTGAGGATTGAAAACAAACAAAAAACCTGCCTACTGATATATACAGCAGCTTTATTCAAAACTGCCAAAACTTAAAAGCAACCAAGATGTGCATCAGTAGGTGAATGGATAGGGTTTGGTACATTCAGGCAATGACATGTTATTCAGTGCTACAAAGAAATAAGCTACCAAACCATGAAATGACATGGAGGAACCTCAGATGCATATTACTAAGTGAAGAAATCAATCTGAACAATGCTGTTTCATTCCAACTCTCTAATATTCTGCAAAAGGCAAAGTTAAAGAAACTAAAATATTAGTGGTTGCCAGGATTTTTTGGGGGTGGTGGGCTGGTGGTACAGAGGAATGAGTAGGCAGACCACAAAGTATTTTTAGGAAAGTGAAACAACTCTCTATCTTACCTAATAATAGACAAACATGTAAATTGACCGTCCCTCTGCAATGCTCACCAGCCAATAAGGAGAGTATGCAAATTAACCCAACAAAGATGGCGGTTAATTTGCATACGTAGGCACAAAGCGGTGGAGAGAAGACAGAAGGCTCCGGGCCGGAGCAGTGAAGACAAAGACTCCCGGCCAGAGCGGAGGCCTGGGTCCTGGGTGCCGGAGGAAAACTGGTGCTGGCAGCCAGGGGAAGGAAGGCCTATTGCACGAATCTCTTCATGCAATGGGCCTCTAGTGAGACTATAATGGCAGATACATGTCATTATGCATTTATCCAAATACAAAAAATGTTTAATGGCAAGAGTGAACTCTATTGTAAATTATGGACTTTGGGTATCTATTTTAACAAATGTACCACTCTGGTGGAATATGTCAATAAGAGGTAAGGTTGTACATGTGTGGAGACAGGGTTTATACAAAATCTCTTTCTACTTTCTGCTCACTTTTACTGAGAACCTAAAACTGTCCTTGAAAATAAAGCTTATGAGTAAACATTCAATATTAATTTCTCTATTTTTTTGTTCAAATAGTTCAATTGACTGAATCACCCTTCATTTAAGATGTTATATATTAAGAAGTAGAGTTCATATAGGTGTGTGTCCTCTAACAGTGTTATCAGTGCATTACACGATGGGCTCTCCAAAGTGTGGGCCCCAAGGAGTACCATGAAAGTCATCTGGCAGCTCCTTAGAAATTCAGATGTTGGACCTTTTCCCAGACATACTGACTCAGAATTTCTGGGAGTGAGGCCCAGCAATCTGTTTATTAGAAAATACTTCCAGGGCTTTCATGCAGGCTAAAGTTTGAGAACCTGTTCACTATACCATACTGGAGAATGACTTCAACTGCTTTCTCTCCTTAGAAGTTCAATATAGCACATGCAGGGGGAGACACCGTCCCTAGCAACCATGGTGGAAGCAAGCTTGACTGTCCCAGGCCAGAGGTATATGGTCAAATAATATGACAAGAATAGTTTATTAGAAAGGCACCTGACTAGAGATTGACCAATGATAAATAAGCCCCTAATTTGGAAATGTGGCTTGAGGATTCACTTGAATAAAGAACTAAAGTTAGCATTCCTGGATGGTGTCATTTTCAAATAGAGTCTGGAAAGTATAAAATTTAGTCTTCCAATGAAGAAAAAAATTTAGCTGAAATGAAGAAGTGTTTCCTTTTTAAAAATGTTGAAAGTTTTACAGATGTTAAATAAATATCTCCTCCTTATTAGGAAATAGCTCCTTCCTGTATAATACTGTCTGATATTTATTGTTGAAAGTATTACAGATGTCCCTCTCCCCCCTCATTAATCCCCTCCACTCCGCACCCTCCACACTCCCAGGCCTTCACCACATTATTGCCTGTGTCCATGAGTTATACAGATATGCATATAAGTTCTTTGGTTAATCTTTTCCCTCCTCAACCTCCCGCCCCAACCTTCCCTCTGAGGTTCAAATGAGCAATTGAGGCAGATGTTTTCTGTTTTTTTTTCTGTGTCAGTGACTCTGGTCTATTCCTGAGGTAAAGCTAAACTCCCAGCTTTATGTTCTTTATTAAAGTTATGCATCTTTAAATCAGATAGCATGTTTTTCTCAAATTATCTCAATTGGTTTTCTTATTTGAAAACTGATAATCATGAGAGCAGGTAGAAGATAGTCTCCTCATTATTAGGAAATAGCTCCTTCCTGTACAATACTGTCTGATATTTATTTAACAGAAGACAAAATAGTTTATATCTCCTATAATGAAGAGCTCAAATAAAACTAGTAGAAAAAGACAATACAATAAAACGTATGTGTTCCAGCATATTGAAGAAAAGGCAGCATCATTGTAGATAATTTACTGGGTAATATTGACAGGTCCTAGGATGGATTGGTATAGCATCATGAACACAGTTATGTGTAAACCTCTCTGGACTGCAATAGCATTTGTGGACACACACAAACACATTTTTCTACAGTCCTAAGCACCTGGAGACTTTATACAGTAGACTTTGATTTGCTGAGGGATTTCCCTTTATCTGGGATGTCTCCCTGTCTTTCAATCCAGACATAAATGAAGACTAATACAAAATATATATTTCATATGTGTATATAAAGGGTGGGGCAAAAGTAGGTTTACAGTTGTGAGTATGCAAAACACAGAGTTTATTCTTGTATTCTTTATTAATCAATCTATTATTTTTCATACAGGTTACAAAATGTTACCTCCAATAATTTATGTGCCCATCTGGCACCACAGGTAGTTATTATAGTATTGTTATCTATGTTCCCTATGTTTTACCTTATATTCCCTTGACTATTTTTTAACTCCCCACTAGTACTTCTTAACCACATTATGTTTTTTTACCCTGCCCCCCAACGCTCCTTCCCTCTGGCCTTCATCAGTTTATTCTCTGTATCTGTCTTTTTCTATTTTGTTTGTATCTTTATTTTGTTCTTTAGATCTGACATATAAGTGATATCATATGGTATTTATCTTTCTCTACCATAACATAACTTAGCATACTATCTTCTAGATCAGTGGTCAGCAAACTCATTAGTCAACAGAGCCAAATATCAACAGTACAATGATTTAAATTTCTTTTGAGAGCCAAATTTTTTAAACTTAAACTATATAGGTAGGTACATTGTTATTAACTTAATTAGGGTACTCATAAGGCTTAGGAAGAACCACACTCAAGGGGCCAAAGAGCCGCATGTGGCTCGCGAGCCACAGTTTGCCGACCACAGTTCTAGATCCATCCATGCTGTTACAAATGATAAGATTTCATTCTTTTTTATGGCCAAGTAATATTCCATTGTATATATGTACTACAACTATTTTATTCACAATTTATCGATGGATAATAAGGATGCTTCTAGATGGCAAATAGACTTATATGATGTTGCTCAACATCAGTAATCATCAGAGTAATGAAAATTAAAACCATAATGAGGTACTACCTCGCACCTGTCAGTAAGTTATCATCAGTGAATCCGCAAACAAGTGTTGGTGAGGATGTGGAGAAAAGGGAACCCTGGTGCACTGTTTGTTGGAATGCAGATTGGTGCAGCCACTATGGAAAAGGGTATGGAGCTTCCTCAAAAAAATAATAATAGAACTGCCTTTTGACCAAGGGATTCCACTTCTGGGCATGTATCCAAAGAAATCCGAAAGGCAAATTTGAAAAAAAAAATATGCACCCTTCATGTTTACTGCAGCATTATATACAATACTCAAGATAGATATAGCAACATTATTTTTAAGTGTACAGTTCAGTAGTGTTGAGTATCATCACATTTTATATAACAAATCTCTGGAACATTTTCATCTTACAAAACTGAAAGTCAATACCCACTAAACACTAATTCTTCCTCCTTTATTTCCCCAGCCTTTGACAATCATATTTCTACTGTGCTTTTATGATTTTGACCACTTAAGACTCTATATGACAGGAACCCTACAATATTTGTCGAGCTTATTTCACTTAGCATAGTGTCCTCGAGGTTAATCCATGTTGTAGCATGTGAAAGATTTTTTAAGGGTGCATATTAAACCATTATACTTATATATCACATTTTCTTTGTTCATTAATTTATCCTTGGACATTTGGATTACTTCCTCTGGATTTTTAGTGCCACTTAAAGTTTAAAACACAAATTTGTTGTACACTGACCATGTCGTTCATGACATCAGCTTCATTAAAGAAAATTAGGGGATCCAGATTATTAGCAAATATGTTTCATGTTTTCTATGTCTAAAATATGACTTGACTCCAGTCACCCTTGCAACTTTTTTACTTATTCTTAAATTATATTTACTATTCCATCTGGGAAGAGACCTGCATATTCTTTTTATAAAAAATAAAAATTTGAGAAGTTAATTTTGATGAACAGTGTTGAGCACATGAATTTAGAAACTAAATGTAGAAAGTAATTATTGGTCTCATTCAGAGTTCCCCACACTGACATTGAACTCACATAAATGCAGTTTCTTTGGGACACCAAATAATAAGTAGGAAGAGTGCCAAAATATGTCAGGGAAAAAATATTATAGTTAGTCTTTTTGTTTAGTTTTTTTTTTTTTTTTAATATTAGTGCTGCTTATATTTTAATGTGTGTAGGAATCACCTGGGAATATTGTAAAAATGTAGATTCTGATTCACTAGATTTGAATTAGTAAAATGTACTTCTGCATTTCTACCCAAGCTCAGAAAAGGTACTACCAGACACCAGACAATATATTGGACTTTTTAAGCAGAAATAATCTAAACTTAAGTAAATTTTATTTTATTTTTTTAGATATATTTTATTGATTTTTTTACAGAGAGGAAGGGAGAGAGATAGAGAGTTAGAAACATTGATGAGAGAGAAACATCGATCAGCTGCCTCCTGCACACCTCCTACCGGGGATGTGCCCACAACCAAGGTACCTGCCCTTGACCGGAATCGAACCTGGGACCTTTCAGTCTGCAGGCCGACGCTCTATCCACTGAGCCAAACCGGTTTCAGCAAAACTTAAGTAAATTTTATAATGTCATTTTAAAAGTGCCCATCAACAGATGAATGGATTGGAAAACAGTGGTACATCTACATAATGGAATACTACGCTGTTGTAAAAAATAATAAATTCTTGCCATTTGCAACAGCATGGATGGAATTGGAGAGCATTATGCTAAGTGAACTAAGCCAGTCAGTGAAAGAACAATACCACATGATCTCACTCATTTATGGAATATAAAGAACATTATAAACTGATGAATGAAAATAGATACAGAGGCAGAGAAGCATTGAACAGACTGTCAAACTACAGTGGGAAGGCTGGGGAGGTTTGGGAGGGGGAGGTGAGAGATCAACCGAAGGACTTATATGCATGCATATGAGCATAGCCAATGGACGCAAGACAATATGGGGATGGGGTGAAGGTATGTGACGGGGGGTAGGGGAGGCCATGGGAAGGTCAATGGGAGAAAAAAAAGAGACATATGTACTACAATTTGTAATACTTAAAACAATGAAATAAAATTTAAAACAAGTATTAAGCAAATATAAAAATAAGCTCAAAAATCTGTTTTAAATAATACAAAAGTTATTCTCACATAAAATAAACACTTAATTCAGATAACTGAATATTCTTTAACATAGTGGATAATTTAAGATGTCAAAATAAATCCTTACTGGAGATATGGATGCAATATATTAGGCAGGCATGTTATATATACAATTTTCTTCTGTTTTATTTTATTTTATTTTTTGTTTAGGTGTCTTTGTGTGACATATCATGTTATAGTACATTTTGCATTATGCTGGAATGGTAACAATAGTGAGTTAATTATTTGCCAGGAATATTTTCCAAATATTTTTAGTGACTGTATCATCAAAATAGATGTTCATTAGGAAGGTTGTATTATTTTACATTATACAATTTATTTAAAACTATTTCAAGCCAATATGATCACCATATTATATAATGGAACACTCTTATTTTATTTATATTTAGATTAAGTTAATTTAGATAAAACTTTTGAGATACTAAAGTGGTTGTTTATGCAATATTAAATTGTGACGTATACTTAAAATTAATTTTATTTAAAAAGTTAAGTCTTGATCCAAGATGGAAGCAGAGTATGTAGAAGGTATACTTACCTCCTTCCAGGACCAAACTTGAATTACAACTTAATTATAGAACAATCATCCTAAATAACCAACTGAGCACTAGCTGAAGAGAAGTTTTATAACCAAAGATTTATAGAAGAAGCCACATCGAGGTTGGTACAGAGGATAGAGACATGAAAAGGACTCCTGGATCCCAGGGGTGCAGCTGAGGCTCCAAAGGAATATCGAAGCTGTAGGGGATTCCGACTGAGAAGCATGGGACCTCAACCCCCTGCTGGACTCCCCAGCCCAGATGATAAAAGCCATAAACAAATGCCCACATAACATCTGACTGTGAAAATCAGTGAGGATTCTATAGGGAGAGACAGGAATCCACTAGAGCAGTGGCCGGCAAACTGCGGCTCACGAGACACATGTGGCTCTTTGGCCCCTTGAGTGTGGATCTTCCACAAAATACCACGTGGGGGACCCACATACAGTGCAATTGAAACTTCGTGGCCCATGTGCAGAAGTCGGTATTTTGTGGAAGAGCCACACTCAAGGGGCCAAAGAGCCGCATGTGGCTCGCGAGCCGCGGTTTGCTGACCACTGCACTAGAGCTACAGGCACACTCTTAATAGCCAACACACAAAATTTTGTTCAAAGCCACTCACTAAGGGCTCTAGTGGAGGGAAGGCAGGCTGGACTAAAGTTGTATGAGGAGAGCTGGGGTTTCTGGCACAGGAGAGTGCTGAAGGGACAGCTGCCAGGATCCCTATGCTGAGTCATTCTCCAGGACCACAGACACCTCTTTCTGGGTTGGAGCTCTTCCTTCCATATGGCATCAGCCTGGGGGAAAGTAATAGCCTCATCCTCTGGACTCCCTCTCACCCCACCCTGCGAATCATACATCCTGCTGAAAGTCAGCTGCCATGCCAGGGCATAGAGGCCTGGGAAAACTTAGGGAGTGTCAGTGACAGTTGTGTGGCTTTGGGATGGGGTCATTCTGCCCACTTTTCTGTGAACCTGGTTAGCACTTCCCCTTTAAGGGAGACCCATTAGCCTCATTCTCCAGACTCAGGGTGGACCCACCTTCCAGGCTCCCAGTGGCCTCACATGCCCAGCTCCTGGGGGCTCCTCCTGGCTGAGAGCTGGGCAAAAGCAGATACAGACTGAGTTGTGTAATTTTGGGCTGGGGACCACACCCATTAAGTTCCCCAAAGCCTGACTGGCACTTCCCCCTCACAAAGATTATCTAGCCCCACCATCCTGTCTTTCCAAGGCCCCACCTTGCTGAGTTTGGTTTCCTCTCAGAAGAACTGGGGTGGACTGAGCTGTATGGCTTTAGGACAGGGGTCATTTTCCCCTTGCACACCTGAGCAGTGCAGAACCCTCCCTTCACATCATCAGATCTTGGTCTACTTGGGCCTTATAAACTCAGCCGGCCTTACCCTGAGACTCTACTCCACTACATATGTGTGCAAACACCAAGCAGATGACAGCTAAACTTGGTATACCTTGAGTAGCCTCAGACCCAGCACTGGCATCAAGATTGAATGTGTATCCATCTGGTGAATACCACACACCCCTACCTGGTGATTCTCTGAGAACCTACCTCATGAAATTTGAGTACCACCAGAGGCTCTTTAAGTGACTGAGCCTAAAAGAAAGCTTCCAGGCAAAGGCAGGTGGAGGCAGATTTGCAGGTCTCTTAGGACTTTTGCTGACCTGCCCTCTGGACCTGTGCTGGTAATAGCCAGCCTTGGTACATAGATTGGCCCTTCTTGCACACATCCAGGCCCAGAAAATGCAGCCACAAACTG
The DNA here is from genome assembly GCF_964212035.1 of Myotis nattereri. Classification (NCBI taxonomy): domain Eukaryota; kingdom Metazoa; phylum Chordata; class Mammalia; order Chiroptera; family Vespertilionidae; genus Myotis; species Myotis nattereri. The sequence goes on along the minus strand of NC_138076.1, from coordinate 68,986,803 downwards.
TGCATCACTCTGTAGCTTCAAACAGATTGCTCAGGTCTAGTAATAGGCTGAATCTGACATTAGCCTGCATTAGACTCCCTCCCAAGATGTCCCAAACCAACACATGCAGTGGCCAGCTTCAGACAACACCAGCGCATTATCCAATAAGCTTTTAAGGGGCATACCTAAAGGGATATTTTGGTATGCACCACACCATGTTGAGGTGAATTCTTAGTCATATGGTTAGCATGTGTATACAACTCACACACCATGGTTGGGGTTGAGCTCACAGTAAACCAGCTTTAAGGTTGATTCCATACACAATGGGTCAATCTCAGTCAAGATTGATACAACAGAAGGGCCCAAATGACCCGCACAAGAGACATTCCTGGAGTACCAGTAACAGGTGATCAAGAAGACTGCACCACTGGACCCCTCAGGACATCTACTACATAAGGCCACCTCACAAAGGCTGAGAGTTGTAGAAAATCTATTTAACACATAGAAATAGACAGAAGGAAACAGCCAACATGTGCAGACAAAAAGTCAGGCTCCAAATGAAAGAACAAGAGAAAACTCCATGAAAGATAGCTAAATTAAGTGGAGGCAAGCAACTTATCAGATTTAGAGTTAAGAAGCATAGTTATAATGATGCTGAAAAATCTTATAGGAACTACAAGGAACTTATTGAGAACTATATAAGAACTTACAAGGAACTTACAACAGCCTGATAAAGAACATAGAAACCACAAAAAAGTCAGAAATGAAGAATGCAATATCTGAAATGAAAAATACACTGGGAAGAATGAGCAGAAGATTGGATGAGGCAGAAGATCAAATCTTGATTTTGGAAGACAAGGTAGAAAAAAACACCCAATCATAGTAGCAAAAATAAAAATAATAATTTAAAAAAATGAGAATAGTTTGAGGGAGCTTTAGAACAACATGAAGCATAACAACATGTGAATCCTAAGGTAACCAGAAGGATAAGAGAGAGAGAAAGGGATCAAGACTCTATTTGAAGAAATAATGAACAAATATTCCCTTAACCTGGTGAAGAAAAAACACTCACAAGTCTATGAAGTTCATAGAGTCCTAAACAAGATGAATACAAAAGGACCATACCAAGACATATCATAATTAAAATAGCAAAGGTGAAAGACAAAGATAAATATTAAAAGCAATAAGATAAAGACAGTAGTCTACTAAGCAGCTCCTATAAGACTGTGAACTGATTTTTCAACAGAAACATTTCAAGCCAGAAGAGATTAACAAGAAATATTAAAAGTGATGAAAAGCAAGAATCTACAACCAAGACTACTGTAATCAGCAAGGCTATAATTTAAAATTGAATATAAATAAAGAGCTTCCCAAATTAGGAAAATTTAAAGGACTTTATTTCCAATAAATTAGTATTATAAGAAATTGTAAAGGGCCCTCCTTGAGAAGACAAGAAAGGAAAAAACCAACAACAGAAGCACATAGTTAAATGAATAAGGTAGCAATAAATATGTACCTACCAGTAGTCACTTTTATGAATTGAATGCTCCAATCAAACAACATAAAGTAGTTGAATGAATAAGAAAACTTGACATATATACGCTTTCACAAGAGACCCACCTTAGAACAAAAGATACACACAGACAAAAATTTAAGGCTGGAAATAGATATTTAATGCAAATGGAAAGGGAAAGAAAAGCTGAGGTAGGAATACTTATATCTGACACAATAGACTTTAAAACAAAGGTTATTGTAAGAGACAAAGAAGGACACTACATAATGATAAAGGAAGTAATCCAACAAGACAATATAACCCCATACGTTTATGAACCAAACATAGGAGCAAATAAATATTTAATGCAAATCTTTATGGATATAAAGGAAGAGATTGATAGTAATACAGTCATAGTAGGGGATTCTAACACTTCATTGACATCACTGGATAGATTTTCCAGACAGAAAATCTAGGATGACAACCTTAAATGATACACTGGATCAGATGAATTTAATTGATATCTTCAGAGCATTTCAGATATATATTCTATTCAAGTGCACATAAGATATTTTCTAGGATAAACCACATATTAGAACAGAAAACAAGTCTCAATAAATTTAAGAAAATTGAAATTATATCCAGCATATTCTATAACCATAAAGATATGGGATTATAAATCAATCACAAGAAAAAACTGAAAAATACATAAAGACATGGAGACTAAATAACATGCTTCTAAACAGGAATGGGTTAACACTGAGATTAAAGAAGAATCAAAACATATGAAACATATGAAAATGAGAACACATGAAACATATGTGAAATGAGAACATATGGAAATGAGAACACAACAAACTAAAATCTATGGGGCACAGTGATAACAGTAGTCCTAAGAGAAAAATTTATGGCAGTACAGGCCTATATTAAAAACAAACAAACAAAAAAAGCAACAAGAAAAATCTCAAATAAACAATCCAACTTTACAGTTAAAGGGGCTTGAAAAAAGGTCAACAAACAAAGCCCAAAGCAATTAGAAGAAAGAAAATAATAAAGATCAAAACAGAAATAAATAAACTAGAGTCTAAAGAAAAAACATCCAAAAGATCAATGAAACCAAGAGCTGTCTGTTTGAAAAGACAAACAAGGTTGACAAATCTTTAACCAGAAACATCAATATAAAACAAGAGAATCCAAATAAATGAAGTCAGAAATGAAAAAGGAGAAGTAACAACTGGCACCAAAGAAATAGGAAGGATTGTAAGAAAATATTATGAACAACTATATACCAACCATTTGAACAATCTGCACAAAATAGATACATTTCTAAAAATATCATCCAAAACTGAATCAGGAAGAATAAGAGAATCTGGACTGACAGATTACAACTAGTGAAATTGAAACAGTAATCAAAACATTCCTAAAAAACAAAGGTCCTGGATCGATAACTTCATAGGTGAATTTTGCCAAACATTCAAAGAACAAATATATTTCTTAACTATTCCAAAATAATACAAGAGGAAGGAAAACTGCCAAGCCCTTTTACAAGGCCAACATTACTCTAATTCCAAAACTAGATAAAGACACTACAAAGGCCAATATCCCTGATGAACTAGATGCTAAAATCCTCAACAAAATATTAACCAACTGAATCCAGAAATACATTAAAAAGGTCATAAACCATTATTATTTTTTCTGGGAATGCAAGCTTAGTACATTATCTTCAAATCAATAAATGTTGTACACCACATAAACAAAATGAAGGAGAAAAACAAGCAAATAAACACATGCTCAATCTGACCAGTGTGACTCAGTGGACAGTGAATAGGCTTGAACAACTAAGGGCTGTGGGTTCAATTCCCAGTCAAGTGTACATACCTGAGTTGCAGGTTTGATTCCTAGCACTGGTTGGGGCATATGTGGGTGGCAACCAATTGATGTGTCTCTCTGAAATGACGTTTCTCTCTCTTTCCCCTGCCTCCCTCTCTTCCACTCTCTCTAAAAAATAAATGAAAAAAAGTATCCTTGGATGAGGATTAACAAAAACAACAAACAAACAAAAAAGCACATGATCATCTCAACGATGTAGAAAATCATTTAATAAAATCCAGCACCCAAATATTATAGAAACTCTCAACAAAGTGGGAATAGATAAACATACTTCAATATAATTAAAGCTATATGTGTAAAACCCAAAGCTAACTTCATACTCAATAGAAAAAGACTATAAATGTTTTCCATAATATGAGAAACAAGATAGGGATATCATCTTTCACTACTCATTAAATACTAGAGGCCTGGTGCACGGATTCATGCACTGGTGGGGTCCCTTAGCTTAGCCTATGGGGATTAGGATAAAACTGGCTCTCCAACATCCCCTGAGGGGTCCTGGATTGTGAGAGAGCAGTTCTCGGGTGACGCAACCCAGAATCAAGCTCTCTCCTCTCTGGGTCTGGGGTGCGGGTGAAACAGATTTGGAGCTGACAGTGGCCCAGCAGCAACCTAACCCACGGGCAGTTCTGCGAAGAATTGGGCTCCCTTCTCTACTGGTCAGAGCATCTGTCCCCTGGTGGTCATTGCACATCAGAGCTACCAGGCAAATGGTCGAACGGTCAGACAGTCGCTTAGGCTTTTATGTATATAGATAGTATTGTAAATTTTAGCCAGGACAATTAGACAAGAAGAAGATATAAAAAGCATCAGATTTGGGAAGGAAGAAGTAAAACTGTCATTATTTGCAGAAGACATGATACTGTATATAGAGCACTAGAGATTCCAACAAAAAACTATTAGAGCTGATAAATGAATTCAGCAAATTAGTAAGTACAAAATTAATATCCAGAAATCAGTTGCATTTTTATACACCAATAATGAACTATCATAAAGGGAAACAAAATAATCCCAAGGTTTTAAATAGCTATACTTGGAGAAATATAAGACATTAAAGAAAGACAAAAATAAGTGGAAGCATATACCATATTTATGGATAGAAAGAATCAACATAATTAAAATGTCTATACTACCCAAAGCAATCTATAGATTCAATATAATTTATATCAAGGTACCAAAGCTATATTTCACAGAACTACAATGAATACTCCCAAAATTTATATGGAACCACAAAAACCCCAAATAGCCACATAAATCTTGAGAAAGAAGACTGAAGTTTTAGGAATCATGGTATCTGGTATCAAATTATACTACAAGACCAGTATTGTATACAAGCAGGATTATATTGGCATAAAAACAGACATATCAATGCAACAGAATAGAGAACCCTGAAATAAAACCATGCCTTTATGATCAATTAATATTTGACAAAAGAGGTAAAAACATACAATGGGTTAAAGATAGTCTATTTAATAAATGGAGTTTGGAAAATTGGACAAATATCTGCAAAAAAATAAAAGTGAAACTAGACCACCTTACACCATACACAAGAATAAACTCAAAATAGATTAAAGACTTAAATGTTAGATTTGAAACCATAAAAATCCTAGAAGACAACATAGGCAATAAAATCTTGGACATTTCCTGTAACAATATTTTTTCTGATATATTGCATTGAGCAAGGGAAACAAAAGAAGAAAATAAACAAATGGGATTATATCAAACTAAAAAGCTTTTGTACAACAAAGGAACCATCAGCAAAATGAAAAGACAACCCACTGAATGGGAGAACATATTCACAAAATATACATCTGATAAGGGTTAATACCCAACATTTATAAAGAATTTCAACATCAAATAAGTAGACCAGGGGTCCTCAAACTTTTTAAACAGGGGGCCGGTTCACTGTCCGTCAGACTGTTGGAGGGCCGGACTATAGTTTAAAAAAAAAAAACTATGAACAAATTCCTGTGCACACTGAACATATCTTATTTTGAAGTAAAAAAAACAAAACTTCAAAAAAAAAGGCTCTACTAACTGCAAAATAAAAAAATAAAAAAATAGACCTCCTAACTTAAAAAAAAATAAATTCTAACTTGTTCTTACCTCGGTCCTCAGGCAGCAGCAGGCTCTGCACAGGCAAGCTCGTGACTCCTCTGATCACACCCTAGACTGAGAGGAGGAATGGAGAGACAGAGAGAAAGGAGGGGAGTCGGAGAGTGTGGCGCACATTCCACGCATGTGCACTGCGGCCAGGACGAGTTGGCTGCTAAGCAACAGGCAGAGGCGGCAAAAACGCCCAGCACGCTGGATAAATGTTTTTGGTGGTCCACATGTGGTGTGCGGGCCGTAGTTTGAGGACCCCTGAAGTAGACAATTTAATTTTAAAAAATAAAACTGTCAAAGTACCTAAATAGAGGTACTTTTTCCAAAGAGGGCATACAGATGGCCAAAATCATATGAAAAGGCTCTCAATGCCACTAATCATCAGAGAATTTCAAATTAAGACCACACTTAGATATCACATCACCTTTGTTAGAATGGCTATCATGAATAAATGAACAAACAAAAGTATCAGTGAGGATGTGAAAAAAAGGGAACCCTCATGAACTTTTGGGAATGTGGATTGGTACAGCCACTGTGGAAAGCAGTATGAAGTTACCTCAAAAAATTAAAAATGGAACTGCGTTGTGACCCAGTGATTCCACTTCTGGGAATATATCTAAAGAAACTTGAAAAACTAATGGGAATGAATATATGTACTCATATTTTCATTGTGGTGTTACTTATAACAGCCAAGATTTGGAAGCAATCCAAGCATCCTTTATAGATGAATGGGTAAAAATATGTGGTACATTTACACAATTGATTTCTACTCAACAGTAAAAAAGAAGGAAATTTTACCGTTAGTGACAGCATGGAGGAACCTGGAGAGCATTCAGTGGTTCTCAACCTTCTGGCCCTTTAAATACAGTTCCTCATGTTGTGACCCCAACCATAAAATTATTTTTGTTGCTACTTCATAACTGTAATTTTGCTACTGTTATGAATCATAATGTAAATATCTGATATGCAGGATGGTCTTGGGAGACCCCTGTGAAAGGGTCGTTCGACCACCAAAGGGGTCGGGACCCACAGATTGAGAACCTCTGTGCTAAGTGAAGTAAGTCAGTCAGAGAAAGACAAGTACCACGTGATTTCACTCATGTGTGGAATCAAATGAACAAAGAAAACTAACAAAATTAAAACGTACTCATAGCTAGAGAACAGGCTGACAGTTGCCAGAGGGGATGTAGTTTGCCAGGTGGGTAAAAAAAGGTAAAGGGATTAAGTGAAAAACAAACAAAAAAAAACTCCCAGAAAACCCAAATACCTCATAAACAGACATTAGCCTGATGATTACCAGAGGAAAAGAAGTGTAGGAGAAGTTAAAAAAGAGTATACGGGGAATAAATTGTGATGGAAGGATACTCGATTTGGTGTGGTAAACACACAGTACAATATCCAGATAATGTATTATAGAATCATACACCTGAAATTTATTAATCTGTGCCACTCCAAAAATTCATAAAAATCTTTTTGAAAATAATAATTAAATCATTTATTTCTTTAAAAGATTTGTTAGAAAAAGATTAACATCTTAAGTATGTACATGAGAAACTTTTAGCCTAATATTTTTATTCTTTTCTATTATCTATATTTTAAACCATTGACAAGCACAGCAAGATGATCTTTTAAATCACTCATTATACATGATATTCTATTATCTTACATCCATTATAACTTGTTAGAAACTTTTAATAATGCATGACTCCAGAAGGCAATTCCACTTAATAGATACAGATACTTAAATATTACTCCATCTATATTTTATTAATTTATGAAGCATACTGGCAACCGAGCCAGTAATTTTGTCAGAAATGAAGGGTTACTAAGCAGTTGTAAATGATCCAAATTATTAACTATGACAGCATAAAATAGCTAATCTATTTCATTTTCTTTTCTTTTTTTACATTTTATTTTCCCAACAAAGACAGATATTTGAAGCTCTCTTATGAACTTCAAAACTCAATAAAATGTAAGATAATAACTTAGACTTGCTAAATATCCAATATATATCATAATATCTCAATTAGAATGCTACAATTTAATGATTATTGTATCCAAAACATCATTGTGACAGAATCTACTCTATTATCGTCTCATAATAGAATGAATTTTATCAGCATAAAGAATAAAATTAATCTGATCTTTGTTAAATTATAGCATATATTATATAAATAAAACATAAAATATTTAAAAATTTTTCATTTGGAAGAGAGGAAGAACTTTAACATTATTTTTCTCTTTTGGTATAAAATCATTCCATTTTGGAGATATTTGTGGGACCATCTTCTAAAAAGAAATAATATGAAATGTATAGGAGGAAAATAGTTTCAGGATATGATTAAATAATTTTTGCAAGAAATATTAAAATCTACATTGCTAGCTCTGAATACTGTAGTAAATTTATTTTTAGTCAAAGCTAATTCAAGAGTTTAATTGCTATCTATAAAATGTTAATATTACATTATACATTTAATAAAGAAGGTTTACCTGGAGTATAAGAATTTGCCTCTGCCAATTTTCAATGTTTTTGACATTGACAAAAGAATAAGTAGATTAATCAATCTGACTGAGGTATTAATACCTTTTCAAAAAATGAAAACAACTGGATCATCTCTAGATTAAGACTTTCCATGATATAGTAGAAGGTGCTACTTCTTTCTTGATAATCCATTCTTACATTTAATTTTCTAGTCAATAAATTTACTATACATTTTAAGTATGCTTTGGTACTGTTACAGAATTTATCAGGCGACCAAAAAATACACAGGGAGTACTTGGAGATCCAGGATAAACCCATTTATTTTCAGATGTTTCACATGTACTAGCACAGTGACTCAGGGATCAGTTCGCCAAATCCCTGAGTCTGTGAATGTGGAGGAAGCTTTTCCTTCATACCCTTTGGTTCCTTTGTCCCCAAATATGGATCAGGCTTCCGAGCCTTTCGTGGGCTTTGCAGAAAGCCCCGTGTGTTGGGATGGGCGATGGGAGGCCACACCGACAGACCTGGCCTGGCCCCAGCGCCGATAACCCCCTCTGGGGTTGTGTATGGTTCATGGTTTATGGCTTCTGTAAAATGGGAGTATTTAGGAAATAGGTCTTGCAAGATCAGATAATTAAGGAAGGGGCAGTGACCTGATTATAGGCTAGTAAGAATGTGCATTAGGGATACTGATTAACTAGGTACAGAGTCAGGCTGCTAGCCTCTTACATTTTTTCACAAATGGAGTTAATTATCGGCTTGCAAGAGTGTGCGTTAGAAGGCAGGTTACTGGCACAGATTCAGATTGCTAGCCCTGCCCCTCCCCCCCCCAAAAATGTCTTATATTCCCCATCAGTACCTTTTAATTACTGGTAATAAATAATAAATAATAATATAGTTCGACTGTGTACATAATTTCCATTAGCATCTTCAGATGAGATTAGCATCGAGGCAGTTTCGAACAATCAGATATCATGCATCTGGAATTTAGCAAAATAAGGATTTTAACATGTCCCACTCAAACTTGAAATTATTTTTATCAGGATATAATGTTTGTTTTAATGGCAAGTTAACAGCTTGCTGCATGCTTCCCTCCTAAATGTACATTTAGTACACATAAAAGTATAAGGTAGCTCTAGCTGGTTTGGCTCAGTGGATAGAGCATCAGCCTGCAGACTGAAGGGTCCCAGGTTCAATTCTGGTCAAGGGCACACGCCTGGGTTGTGGGGTTGATCCCTAGTAGGGGACATGCAGGAGATAGCCAATCAATGATTCTCTCTCATCACTGATGGTTCTAGCTCACTTTCCCTCTCCCATCTTCTCTGAAATCAATAGATACATTTATATAAAAAAATTACCTTTGAGTTCAGTAGGTGATGACAACATTCTCTAATGCTCATTATAAAGCAGATTTAAAATAACTGTCTGATAGGGGGTTTAATACTATATGGTGTTATTCTAACAAATGAGGCAATTTAAAAAACAAATTTGTTAATTAGGTCATTGTTGTAACTCTTTCTTGCACTTTCTCCAAATTTTTTTAATCTATTATAAAACATTGCTACTCCTTCCAGCATATGATTTGGCTTGACCTTTCCAAATATTTTCTCCTTCATGAATTTTAAACTTTTAATGGTTTATGTTATATAGACTTGTCTTCATTACTTTTCATATGGCATTCCACATGGAAAAATTGAAGTTTTCATTAATTTCAATGTGTAGAAGTCTCACACCGAGAAAAATACATTCTTAACTGAAAATATAGATAGTAAAATCCATTACATACCATTCTCTGGCTATAATAATATTTGTATTATACTTTTTGTACATTTAGTGTAAAACAGATGCATTATTTTGATATAGGACTTGCAATTTGATATGTAATATAACTGAATATGAGACCTGGTGAGGCACTTTATCATAAGATTCTACTCTATGTTTACATAAAATTCAAATTATTATAATCTAATGTTCATTTTGATACAGATGCAATCATTGAATCTAGGTAGGGATTAGTTTAGTGTACAGATTGAATTTGATGCTATACATGCAACTGATTAGTCCTGTCATATTTTCTTACCAAGAATTGGTAAGAAATGCTTTATGAATTTCCCCTGTGAAAAATATACTACACAGCTTCATAGAACAATAAGGCTGTCAATATAGCATTCTTCATACTTCTATAAGACTATCTTTGTATTTTAATTTAAGTAAATAGAAAATTGTCAAGAAAAGTATTAAGAGGAAAAACATGCAATTCATTTAAGTATTTACCCATCTCTACCGAATTACTAAGGTTGCCTAGTTTTAGAAACACATACCTTGGAAGACTTAGTTCAATGTAGGTTTTCAAAGCCATTTATTTTATTTTTTAATTAGATAAAGAGAACTAATTCATCTTATAAATATTAGTAAAGTCATACACTAAAAGTGGAGTTTAAAAAAGTCAGCCAGTGTTTTTCTGCAATTCTTTAAAACACATTGTCTACAAATATGAGAATAGAATTCTTGGCAATTTTTTTTTTTTGGCTTTAACCTGAGATTAAATGTGCAGATTTTCCAATCTAAGCACTACTAGAAAAATGTGTGTAATGTTCAATAAAATTGTACTACATTAGTGACTGTGAACAGCATTCAATAAATGGTTTTAATAAGCATGTTTAGCAAATATGCATAAAATTATATTAAAACTGAATTATTCACAGAGGACTCATTTTTAACATTTGAATAAGATACATTAAGGCACCAATTTTAGCACATATTTTCATTTTCTCTTTCCCTTGCCCTGCAATCGGCTAATTCAGCAGCAAGTATGGATTGCAAGCATTACTTTGTTAATTTGGGGAAGGTGAGCAATAAGAAAATCTATTAAAATATAAGTTGTACCCTAACCGGTTTGGCTCAGTGGATAGAGCGTTGGCCTGTGGACTGAAAGGTCCCAGGTTCAATTCCGGTCAAGGGCATGTACCTTGGTTGCAGGTACATCCCCAGTGAGGGGTGTGCAGGAGGCAGCTGATCGATGTTTCTCTCTCATTGATGTTTCTGACTATCTCTCTCCCTTCCTCTTTGTAAAAAATCAATAAAATATATTTTTAAAAAATAAAATGAAAACATTACAAATATATGTGCATATATATTAGAAATAACACTATATATATTAGTGATAGTTTGTATAGTGTCATGATACAAATATCCTCCTAATTAGCAATAGGATGTTAACTACTAAAAATAATGTGAAAAGCTATATTTTAGCATTATTAACATTTTTACTCTATAGATTATTGAATTAATAATTAATAGTAACTGAAAGTGCTTGTTATATATCCAGCATGAAGTTAAGCTATGCTTAGAACCTATGGTTTTTTATATTTAAATTTATCTACCAAACATAAGTTAAATTGTTTGTAAGATTATGCAAAAAGGCTGATTGAGAAGCAGAATTTTTGGACTGGAACCCGGATTCTTTGTCAGCCGGAGTCAAAGATGAATCCACAAACAGAAGGTGGTATAGCAAAGGTGGAGATTTATGGAAGAACAAGTACAGACTCCCACATGGGAAGGGGGAAAGGATCCCACTGAGTTCCTTTTCCCTACAGCTTATAAAGGCTGTAGATTTTTGTTCCTTGATATCCCTTCTGATTGGTCACTATTCCCTTAAACTGGTTACTATAGTAACTCCTGGGCTCAAAGGTCAAACCTCACCTGGGACCTGTGAGGTTCTTCCCCCCCTCCTTTCTTATTGTTTTCCTATTCCCTTTGGGCTTTCTTCCTCTCCTTCTGGATGAAGGGCTTCCTTCTCTTATTTTGTAAATATAGACCTTTTGCTGTTCCCAGCTCCCTCATTCTATGGCAATGCACCTGTTGCAGCTTTTCAGCTTCCCTATTCTATGGAAATATACCTTCTGCTGCTCTGCAGCCCTGTGCTTCCTCCATGGTCCCCTTGATTTCTAAAATTTCCTAAAACCTGTCTTTTTCTCCCCCAAAAATTTCTCTTACAATTGCATAATATTCTTAGTGTAGAAGTTAAATAATGTAAGTAAAGTGCTGTATTGTAATATGGACAGATATATGTTGGACTTAAAAGGAATTATTAACTAAATGTGTTTTTGTTCTCCATTGCCATATTGTACCTACTGCAAAAAGTTGATTTTTATTGGATTAATCCTACTTGATATTCTATAAACCAATCTTTAGAAGGGTAGCTTAAAATTCTTCTTAAAGTTATACTACTTTGAGGGGGACTTTATTATATTACACATTTTTATTACTAAGAGGTGCCCAGCAGAATCTTTCTTTTTCTTATGTTAACGAAAAAAAAAACATTGAAACCTGTAAAGAATTTTTGTGAGTTTATTTGAGCCAAACTGTCGACATATGCCGGGAAGCAGAACCTCAATGAATTGAGATAGTGCTCTGGAGACTGGAGGGGTTACATTTGTATTTATACATTTGCAATCAAAGGAGGAATGTAGGTGGGTTACATGAAATTCATTGGTGATAGATTAAGGAGGTGGGTTTAAGCAAAGCAGGGGAAACCCCTGGGATTGGATAAAAAGTAAAATGATGGACACATATACTTAGGTGGGTGCAGGATCAATTAACATGATAATGAAGGAATTTGTAGTATCTGTCCTGGCGCCCAGAACATTTGGTAGTGCCCCAGGGGCTCCAGAAAAAGGGAAGTTACAAGTTACCCAGACATTTCAAAGGGTATGTTATCTTAGAGGCAAAAAGGCAAATGGGCTCAGTAAGGATCAAAGTTGATCTTGTCAGTGAAGATACAGGCCTAGGATGTAACTGCCCACCATAACTGCTTTTAGTTAAAGTTTAATCTCAGACCATCCTTTGTGGTTATTTTAGGTCTCTGAGTCTGCTAGGCCGCCATGCAGGCCTTCCCTGAGCTTGTCAGGTCAGCATGTGGCCCCTTTCGTCCACACTTAGAAATAGTTACATGTCTGAAAAGTGCATTTACTTTTTTCTTAAGGTCCTCAAAACAAATCATGAACTCAAGACAAATCATGTTTAGGCTTTTCTATTGACTTCTAGAAAACTGTTACATCTTAATCAAAATTGTTCTCTGATTTCATCAGGTGATTCACTAATTTAATTACTTTATTTGATCAGAAGTTATTAATATGTCATATCAGGATTCAAAAATAAAACAAGGTAGTATTGACATGTAATTTTTGGATTGGAACCCAGATTCGTTGTCTTTCAGAATCGAAGAATGAATCCAAAGGCAGAAAGTAGTATAGCAAAGGTAGAGATTTATTGAAAAACAAGTACAGATTCCCATGTGGGGAGAGGGAAAGAGTCCCACAGAATGGACTCCCAAGTAGGGAGGGGTAAAAGGGTCCCACTGAGTTCCTTTTCCCTATGGCTTATAAAGGCTACATATCCTGGTGCCTTGATATCCCCTCTGATTGGTCACTATTCCCTTAGACTGGTTACTATAGTAACTCCTGGGCTCAAAGGTCAAACCTCACCACTCCTTCCTTACTGTTTTTCTCTTCCCTTTGCGCTTTCTTCCTCTGCTTCTGGATGAAGGGCTTCTTTCTCTTTATTTTGTAAATATAGACCCTTTGCTGTTCCCAGCTCCCTCATTTTATGGAAATGTACCTGTTGCAGCTTTCCAGCTTCCCTATTCCATGGAAATATACCTTCTGCTGCTCTGCAGCCCTGTGCTTCCTCCATGGTCCCCTTAATTTCCAAAATTTCTAAAATTTCCTAAACCTGTCCTATCTTACCCCTAAAATCCCTGTTTCAGTATGAATAACAACAGGAAGGAAAAGCAAAAAAAAACCCTACAAAAATAGTTTATGTAACAGGTTATAGGGTATATAAATGCTCGTATTTAATTAACTAACCCAGTGGTTCTCAACCTTCCTAATGCCGTGATCCTTTAATACAGTTCCTCATGTTGTGGTGACCCCAACCATAAAATTATTTTCGTTGCTACTTCATAACTGTAATTTTGCTACTGTTATGAATCATAATGTAAATATCTGATATGCAGGATGTATTTTCATTGTTACAAATTGAACATAATTAAAGCATAGTGATTAATCACAAAAATAATATGTAATTATATATGACCATTTATATGTAATATGTAATTATATAAGACCATTTGTAATCATATATGTAATTATATAAGACCATTTCTGATGGTCTTAGGCGACCCCTGTGAAAGGGTTGTTTGACCCTCAAGGGGTCGCGACCCACAGGTTGAGAACCGATGAACTAACCAATAATTAAAAATAAGAATATGCTAACAAAACTTAGAGTCTAAAATATTAATAGTATCATATTTAAGCATGCTGCGGGTAGCAGCAGTTTCAGTTACCTTTTTGCTGGCCTTGACCACAGAAGTGTAGCTGATGCTGATGGCTGGCTAGGCTTGTAACATCTTGTCCCAAGAAATCAGCAATAAAACCTCAGGGAGAAAAAAATGACATACCCAAAAGAGAACATTTAAACCACCTGATAGCTGGAAGATGAAACTGCATGTGGTCAGAATTTCTTAGTCCTTTCTTTCCCTCTGCCCTATAAGAACCCCTGTCTGCACGAGATGCTAAAATGGGCTTTGGGATGAGAGTCCTCCTCCTTCTCAGGTGACCAGTACTTGCATAAACCTCTTTCATTCCATCAGCTTCTGTGCCATGTGTTTGGCTTCACCGAGGCAGGCTAAAGAACCTGAGGGTCCTTTGGGCTGGTTTCAGTTAGGCTATTAAACAAAGTTGAATATGTAGCTACAATGCCAAATGATTCTATAAAGATAGTATTAGCTGTCTAAAGCAGCCAAACCCAAAATGTTACACAGCTCACTGTAGGCACTAATTTAAAACCAAATAATTTCATAGTCACTACTACCATTCTTGGTCCATATACAATTAAAACATATCTTAAAATGTTAAAAAAGAAAACAGTCTCTATTGTAAAGTGTTACAGAATTTACCAGGTGACCAAAAAATACACACAGGAGTACTCAGAGATACAGGAAAAACCCATTTATTTCCAGATGTACTAGTACCATGATTCAGGGTGACCTGTTTTCAAATCCTGAGCAAACCAATATGGAAGAAGCTTTCTCTTTATACCCTTTGGTTTCTTTGTCCCCCAAATATGGGTCAGACTTCTGGACCTTTCACGGGCTTTGCAGAAAACCCTGTGTGTTGGGATGGGGGCCGTGAGACCACACCTAAAGGCCTGGCCTGGCACCAGCACTGATAACCCCCTCTGGAGGTTGTGTATGGTTCATGGTTTATGGCCTCTGTAAAATGTACTTAGGTAAATAGTTCTTGCACAACCATATAATTAAGGAAGGGGCAATGACTTGATTATTGGCTAACAAGAATGTGCATTAGGGATACTGATTAACTAGGTACAGAGTCAGATAGCTAGCCCCCTCCCAAAAATGTAATTTTATGTCCCCCATCAAAATATTACTTTTATTTAAACATGAGGGCAGATTGCTTAAGACTCATTTCTTGGAGGGTTTCTCAACATGGGTTGATGAAATCTAATGTTGCATGATTCAATACAAGGATATTACTACAAGAATAATGTAATATACCCCTCTGGGGAAACCTAGAGGTATCTTTTATAGAAACAAGAAAAAGACATGATTTTTTATAACCTTCAGGCAATCCTTTACACAAATATTGTTTCTTTGAACTAAGCTTTTGATGAACAATGAATGGTTGTAAGTTTGAAATTATCCCCCTTGGCTAATGCCTGTAGTGCAGCTCTACATTACTGTTTATGGGCTTACTTGTCTGTCTCATGTTCCTGACCAGATATCCTGGGTCTATGAAGTTAAACACCCTTTTATGAAAGTTGTTCTAACCATCAAGGGCATAGGACAAAATAGCATGTACATTATCTCTACATAATCTCCATTCTTAATGAATAAAGAAATACAGGAATATAAACATAAAAATTTCTTTACAAAATTAAACCTAACACATGGACATAGTAATGAAGCTATTATGTTCCATATTGTTTACCTATATGTAACACAAACACAATTATTGGTATAATTTTATTTCAGGAAGTGGTAATAAAATGTCCCAATTCTCTAACAAAGTCAAATCTCAATAAAATATTAACATAACTAGTTTATAAATAAAATATGATTATTGATAAGTATAGAAATAACTGTCATGAAAAGCAGAAGCAGGAGAGTACTATAATTAGAAATAAATATTATATCTCAGTGGTAAAAAGTGCAGTTTTTGGATTCACACTTCCTATGCTCTAATCCAAATTTATGTAGTTATGAGAATTTTACTTAATCTTATTAAGCCTTGATTTCTTTGTCTAAATATCAGAATCACAATTAATTTGAGGCTTAAATAGGATAGTATTTAACATGATCTCTGGAAGGAATTAATTTTTTTAAAAATATATATTTTCTTATTGACTTCAAAGAGGAAGGGAGAGGGAGAGAGAGATAGAAACATCAATGATGAGAGACAATCATTGATTAGCTGCCTCCTGCATGCCCCCTACTGGGGATCAAGCCCACAACTCAAGCATGTGCCCTGACCGGGAATCAAACCCTGACCTGTTTCTTACGTTGACACTTGACCACTGAGTAACACTGGCTGGGCTAAACTTTTAAGTTTAAAGTTAGAAGTTACTAACTTTAGAACAGGATTATAAATCATGCATTTACTCCAAATCAAGTTAAAATAATGATTACTAAAATAAATCAAATGCAATGTTTTAGGGGGAAGGGAAAAAAAATATTAGTAGAAAGTTGTCCCCCTAAAGAAAAATCTTCCTGACTAAAATTTGGAAGGCTTCTCAGCTTACCTTATGGGAGAAGCCCCTCCTTTTTTAAAAAAAAAATTCTAAGTTAGAAGACCTTCAGGTAATCAGCAGGTTCCAGATATATACAGGCTTCAGTCATCTTTTTCATTATATAAAATAATGATTGGAAAAATTATTAATTTATTCAACAGAGAGATCAAACCTAACTTTCATCAAATATGAGAATAGACCATCTACAGTTAATATGCTTATGAAAAAAATTAATGAGATAAAACATTTTTAATATTGATGTAAATAGTAAAATGAATGCTAGAGCACAAAACTATGAGAAAAATTCAGAAAATCAAGAGCAAATATCTACTAAATTGATAGGAACCAACAGAATAAGAAAGTGTTCTTAAAATTTTTTTAATGTTTAGAAATAAAAATTCAGTTTCTGTGTAAATTAAATTTCAGAATATTTCACAGAACAGAGCAAAAACACAGATTTCAAAATATGAAATAAGATGGGCACTAATTCAGGTTGTGTAACAGGCAATTGCTATGAATGTAATAAACAGAGAACATGGAGGGGGAAATTATCAAGGCAAGAACAACAACAACAAATGTTACCCAAAATGAAGAAGTTCCTGCATCTTAAGACTGAAAAAATTTATTGAAAATAAAACAGGATAAATATAAAGAGTGCTCAAATTATTCTTGAATATTTTGGGTGGGAGTGAATGGTTAGCAATACAAAATAAGTGAGAAATTTATGGGGGAAAAAAAATCCTGAGGGAAAATGCTCTCATATCTTTACCAGCCAAATTATCAACAAAATGTAAGAAAAAATAAACACATTCTTAGACACTTATTAAAGCCCAAGGTAACATATATGTGAATCCTTTTGTATTATAAAATTAAACCATACATTTTTATATATGTACTAGAGGCCCGGTGCATGAAATTCGTGCATGGGGGGTGTCCCTCAGCCTGGCCTGCACCCTCTTCAATCTGGGACCCCTTGGGGTCCTAAACCGGCAGTCAGACATCCCTCACAATCTGAAACTGCTAGCTCCTAACCGCTTGCCTGTGTTGTGCCCAGATTTCAAAGTTCCCAAGACCTCCAGGGAGTCAGTCAGTCCGATGCAAAAGCAAAGAGTCATTTATTTCAAACCTAGGTTTGGCTCCCCTGCCACACTCACCGATGCAACGGTAAGCTCCAGTGGCCAAGAGAGGGAGGCCTGATGGGACAGGGGGTTTTAAAGGGGGGTGGAGTGAGGGCAGGAGAGGGGACTGTGGGCCCCGCCGATTGGCCAGGCGCGAGTCGGTACAGGATGTGGTCATAGTGATGGAGTGCACTTCCCTTGATTATTATTGGTTAGTCCAAAGAAATCCTGGTGTGGCTAGCAGCGGCTTCTTCCCGTGAGGAAGCACATGGCACCGTCCCAAAATGGAGGACCCAAGGCAAGATGGAGGGCGCAGTCCTTGTCCGGCTCCTGCTGCTGCCGCTCGAACTCGCCACAAGGCAGGATGGCCCTCCCGCACAGCACCCGCAGCTGGCCTGCGGGCAGACTGGGACTCCAGCGCGTCTGGGTGGCACAGGCGCAGCAAACGGGGTGTGGCCGGTGGAGTGCGGCTGGAGGAGCGGCATCCGCTCGGAGCAGGCCCGGCCCATGGGGCTGGTGCACTGCAGCATGGCAGCCTCTCTGAGCTAGGGCACGCGCTCCACTCCGCTGCCGCCGCTGCTGCACTGGGCCCGGTCCGGGGGGCAGCGGGTGGGTGGCAGCCCGCGCCGGGCTCCCACTGTGGGCCGGGGAGCCAATTCCCCCCCCCCCCCATGGGGCCCGGCTGTCGGCCCACGCAGGCCCCGGTCCCCCCGACTGGGCCCCAAGGGCCGCATGGACCCCCAGCCCCAGCGAGGGCAAGCGGGGAGCCGACCACGGGGGAAGGGAGGAAAGAGCTAGGCGGTGAGGCCTTCCGCTCCCATGACCTCCCCCGTGGTCGGTCGCCGCCTGGCCCCACCCCTCGGCCTGCCGCAGGCCACCACGCAGCCGGTCCGGACACTCGGACCCGCTCCGGGGAGGCCAGGCCCTACGGCGGGCGCGGAGGGATTTCAGAGCCCAGCGGCCAGACTCCTCCTCCCGCATCGCCCGGAGAGGCGGGCGGCGCGCCTTTCACCTGCCTGCCTTATTGCCCCCTAACCACTTCCCTACCAGCCTGATTGATGCCTAACTGCTCCCCTGCAGTCCTGATTGCCCCCAACTGCCCTCCCCTGCTGGCCTGGTTGTTCCCAACTGCCCTCCCCTGATGGCCTGTTCACCCCCAACTGCCCTCCCCTCCTGGCCATCATGTGGCGGCCATCTTGTGATGTCACACAAGGGAATGACACCACTTAGGCTTTTATTATAAAGGATATATCTTTTCTGAAGAAATTACTTAAGAATATTTTTCAGTAAAGAGGGAGTGAAGGCCTAGATGAAACTTAAGCTGTGAGAAATAATCTACTTCAAGGGTAAATTAAAATAAATTCAACAGAAATAACTACCTTTAAGTAAGGAGTGATTAATCATAACAGGTCACAATTTTCATTACCAGCAACTAGAAATATAGACACATTTAAAAATATTATAACTTTAAACATATCATACTTTTGTAAGAGAAACAAGGAAAATATAGAATAATGTTTCAGAAAAAGAAGACGTGTTTATAAGTGAGGTAATAACAAGTACCTTCCTACCTCCTGTGAAATCATTTGTTTGAAATGAAGGTAATACCCTAGCCAGTTTGGCTCAGTTGATAGAGCATTGGCCTGTGGACTGAAGGGTCCCAGGTTTGATTCCAGTCAAGGACACATGTCCGGGTTTCAGGCTCAATCCCAAGTTGGGGGGCATGCAGGAGGAAGCCAATCAATGATTCTCTTTCATCATTGATTTTTCTTTCCCTCTCCCTTCCTCTCTGAAATCAATAAAAAATATTTTTAAAAAATCAAAGATTAATGATCAAGGCTTAGGCTAGGAAGACTTTAGCAGGTGGGAGAGAAATCAGGAAAGGTCTCATGATGTTGCTTTAAATCCCTAGATATTAATGTCAGTTTGGAAAATAAGTCCACAATCCCCAAAGGGTTTGTATGTTCCCTTTTCCCCAGTGCAATTTTCTGATGGTAGTTTCTTTGTAGAGCACTGTTCATTACCATATACACTCACCATAGTTTTGCGATGTCCTTCATCCTGAGGATCCAACCTCTTTTAGTCATTGTGTTCTTCGAATGAAAACTGGATTCAGGTCTACAAGTTGACTTGAGCAACTGCCCCTTAGCCTATTATTTATTCATTTATTTGTTTATTTATTTACCATGCCATTGATGCAAGCCATCCACATTGCCCAGGATGTGCAATAATCATTTTCACAACACTCTGCAGGTCATGCCTTTCTGGCTGCAATTTAAATGTCATCATTCATCATTGTAATTTCTCCCACCTTGCTTCAGACAGTTAAACCTTCATGCTTACGCCCCTGTTACTTCAAGATTCTCTATCTATTTTGAGAGCAACAAGCCTAACACTGTAACAGTATCCTCTGCCATCCCTGGAATTGCCTATGCAGAGAGCCATCGCCATTGCATGTCTCAATTATGCTTTGTCCCTCTCACCAGTCCATTTATCTTCACTCAAGTGAATGGATTGACTTCAAGGACCTGCAGCAAAATTCTGGTGAGTTTCCCAGCTTTACTAATCTACTATGTTCATTTCCCTGCACATGTTAATCCCTTCTAAGCACCACCTTCCATGGCAAATCTGGCATTTCTACTTCACTTAACATAGAGAGAGCACTGCTTTCCAAGCCTCCAAGAGTCATTCTCATAGTGTGTTAGCATTGATTCCAGTTTTCCCAAGGAATTCAGCCTGTATCATGGGGAGATTTTCTCATACTGGTAAGATTCCACTTATCTACACTTATGTTAGACCTAGTTGATCCAGACCCTTCAAACCCAATGCCATTTATATTACTTAGGCTCCAGCTGTTACATGCTGATTGGTTTCTAAAGCTCCTCCAGGACACAGTTACTTTTTCCTTTCACTAGATGTAGAGTGTGGGCCAGGTTATGTTTTATGACCACATAATCATTGTTAGTTTAGTGGCTACGGAAAGAGATGCCTCTTACATTGAAGAAAACGCATGCTGTCTTGCAAGCAGAGACCTTGGCATCCTCTTTAAGCTAGGGTGGGTGCAATTCTTTAGCGCAGGGAGTAGGTCTTTTTCATAGGTACCGCAAGTACAGGAGTTCTGAGGATTCAATATTTTCAGGTCCACAAACCCAATTACCCACATATCCAAACTCAAAGTCTTAGCTCTTTCTAATTAGACCTCGGAGTTTGGTACAGAGTGCTGGCCATGACTGAGACGTTTTTAGATCTCTGCAATATAAATCATCAGCTTTGTTCCCCCATCAAGCTATAGGAAATAATAATCTCTCTATGCTGCCAAGAAAGCCTTCTCATTGTTACTTTTGGTATTTAATTGGTGATTAATCATCTTCGGCCTTTTATTGTGAATCAATTTTTTTTGTGTGTGTGGCAAATACCACCACCTAATTTCATCATATTTACAATGGAAGTTTTCACTGTAGTCCTTATATGCCAGATTCTTATGTCCATTACGGTATTCTTTCCACCGGTATCCTTTTCCACAGATGAACACTTTAGGAATTGGGTGGCTACCACAAACGAAGGGTTATCCTTTCTCTACCTACTTTCTTAGCACCAGTGGCTAGCCAGTAGATGATCTAGTGCCATTTCCCATTATATAGTTGACTTTTATTTTATAATCTATTAGATTTTGATCTTTATAAATCAAATACAAGGGCAGATTCTTATGCAAAAAGTTTTAGGGAGGTGCTTTCAGACTGAACATATATGAGTGAATGAATGCAGCAGGATTGAGGAAAAAATAGAATTGTGACAAGATTAAAACAAAGGCCACAGAGAATCCTGTAGGTGTTATAGGAAGGCTCTTGAGATATTCCAATTGGAGGAAAGAAGAGTAAATCTTTATATCTTTACATCAAATAGACATTAGATGTGTCTGAACCCGGGCAGGGTACACAGCTTTGGAAGAGGTGATTACTGGAGAGAGAGTCAGCTGAGAGCTGCTGGGCGCATGGGGCAATAAAGGCTTTAGTTGTGAAAGGAGGATCTGGGCGGCCCACAGTCACATGAACTACAGTTAATTCTTAATAATTAAAAAACATGGAAATAACTGTTCTTATCATCACTTAATATTTTCATAATATATTAAAAACATTGCACTTTCATTTGAGATTTAAAAAATAATAATTTCTTTTGAGAAACGATTTTTGTATGTAGTCAAAATCCTGCATTCAAACTGACATTTTATGTATTAAAAAGGGTCAATAATTATTATTCCTGATTAAACTGCCACGGTTCTCTAAAACTCAATTCTTGGTTAAAGAAAGGAAACAATTAAATTTTAGTATGCCTGTTCATTACTTTTTATTATGACTTTTGTTAGCCTTGAAGCCCTCCTGGGTGGTGGAGTGAGGGTGTGCTACAGACAAAGACCTGTTAGTAAGAAATTACCAGAAAGAATATAACATAATTTCAATAGGGGGCTTAAGGTCGCGTTTGTTCTGAAAATATTTTGATCATACATTTATGGATTTTTAATTTTACATTTTCCTTTATATGGAAACACACACAGGAGTCTTTTCATCTCTTAAGCAAGTTGTTTTACTAGAGTTTCCATACAAAGACTCGGATAATTAATGCACTAATCCACTAAAGTAAGTAGCCAATGTAGTCCCTCCTCATTGCTCAGAATTCTTATAAAGCCAGGATTGTTTCTTTAGTATTGTTTTGCTACTCACATAAATAGACCTGTCCAAAGAAAGGTTGCTGAAACATTTCAGACAGTGATTTCACTAAATCCAAATCACCTTTACTAATTGTGCATTAATGATAGTTTTCCATTTTGTGAATAATTGTGTTTAAATATTCAGAGAACATGTTATTAATTTTTTTTTTTTTTTTTTTTGCTGAATGATTCATACAGGAACACTAATTAGAACAAAACAAACAAACAAACAAACAAACAAAACAGAGTTGCAATTTTCCAAAATAGAAACTGTGCCAGGTGAAATGAAAAAAATGCTTCTGCTAACTGGAACTTTTATATAGAAGCTGATAAATTGTACACACAATAATGATTAATGTCTTTTTCTAGACATTTAAAGATGAATTGTGTACTACAGGTCAGGACTGCTGGTTCTTATTCTAAATTCTGTCATTCACAATTTCACTGATTGGCCTTTAGTAAGTACTTGGACTTATTTTTATCTTAATTCTCTTCTCAAAGTATATTTTGGGATCATAATTAAAAATAAACAAGTAAATATGCTTGGTAAAGTGACAAAATGGAAAAATATCCTCCAGTTAAGAGGTTTTTGACTTAAATTTTGTGTTTTCTACATTTACTATTAATTAAATCCAATAACACCGTCACTGTGAAAAGAATGTCATGTTATCATGGCATTTACCCTAAAAAGAAAATATCCTCAGGTCATTCTTTCTGGAGATATTTTCTCTCCGAAGAGAATAACTAATTAAAATACGTGATGAGTTCTGAAGTTTCACATTAAAGACTGAATTTTTAATAACAAGCATAGAGGCCTCCACATACGAAAGCATATTGTGGAGAAAATATACTTTTTTATTTTTTTCTGTTCATGCTGGAAATATAGGAGCCCTCTATGGTACTCCTGTTTTCTCTCTTCTCTTCTCTCCTCTCCTCTCCTCTCCTCTCCTCTCCTCTCCTCTCCTCTCCTCTCCTCTCCTCTCCTCTCCTCTCCTCTCCTCTCCTCTCCTCTCCTCTCCTCTCCTCTCCTCTTCTCTTCTCTTCTCTCTCTCTCTCTCTCTCTCTCTCTCTCTCTCTCTCTCTCTCTCTCTCTTTTCTTTATTAAGGTATTACATATGTATCCTTATCCCCCCTTGTCCCTCCACCCACCAATCATGCCCTCACCCCCCTGGTGTCTGTGTCCATTGGTTAGGCTTATCTGCATGCATACAAGTCCTTTGGTTGAGCTCTCCCCCTTACCCCCACCCTACCCTGCCTTCCCTCTGAGGTTTAATAATCTGATCAATGCTTCTGTGTCTCTGGATCTGTTTTTGTTTATCAGTTTATGTTGTTCACTGTATTCCACAAATGAGTGAGATCATGTGATATTTTTTTAAATTCTGAAACTGAAAGACAGTAATAACTTTCCTGATTATTTCAAATTAAATTCTTTAAAATTAATATCCAAAAGTATTACAGCCCCTATATAAAAGACTTATCTTAGTTTTTTCTTTTGCAACCAAAGTGCCATTTTTCTTCAGTTATGATACCTGATGTCATAACAGATATCATTTCAGTTCATATTACCTCATACCCCTCAATTGAGCCCTTCAGCTTTCTGTTAACAATTATGCAGTCCCATTGCCACTCTATTTGCTCAGTTTGCTCCATTGCATTTTTGTGCCTTTTCCTATGTGCAGTGCCACCATGTCTGGTAATTGTCTGTGCTCATGACATTTCCAAGCAAAGACTTTAAAAGATCATTTCTCCCAACACAAACATCTTTAGACAGATAGGAAAATTACTTAAGATCACACTGTCCCTTGTTCAATCTTTGCTAATGCTGCAGCATTTTGAAGTCTTCCTGAAAATAAATTGTGTGATGTTTTTCTACAGTATGCAGAAAGTATTATACCTAGTCAACTCAGCACATAGAATTCCTTTTCTAGCACCAAACTAAGCTTCAAGGAAATAAAATCATTTGCCCTCTTTACAATGTCTTGCATAGAGATGCTCATTAACTACTTGGAGCCAGAGAAACTTTTATCCCTACCCTTATTGCTGTATTAATGCCCCTGCTGTTGACTATTTGGTTCATCTAATTTTTCACTATAACTCTCAGGGCCATTAAAAATACCACCTGCCAAGTCACATTGTACCTGTAGGTTTATAATAAATTTAGCATCTCTACTTCATTTGTTAGCAGATGTTGAACCTCTCTGGAATGAAATGATTCTTTGTGGTATCTTGTAGCAATTAAATGTGTGGTGTTTTTACGAAGTGTTGAAAGATCTAATTTTTCATTTACTCATTTACATAATTATTTGTTCTAGTTAGAGAGTTGTTCAAAATCAAATATTACACAAATACATGTAAGGAATAAAAGAACATTAAGAAAATCAGCAATTCTGTATTTGAAGGCAACCGAGTTACAACTATTAATTGGCAATCCTAAACTTAAATTAAATTTGTAGAAATTCAAATGACAAGACTTTTATGAGTTTCATTTAAGCTTACTAAAGTTTAGATCTTCACATATAATTTATTTTAAGTGAAAGAAAAGAAGAACCAGTGTAATGAAAGCTGCATGTCTGAATCACAGAAATAATAATAATAAAAAGACAGCTTCTTTACGTCAAAACAAATTGTACTCTTTTAGCTTCTGATTTCATTTTGTTGTTTTGCTTTTGTTAAAAGCTCTCCTGCCCTCTTCTTTTTCATTTAAGATTACACTGCAACACTACAATTCTGGATTTTGCATCCTCATAGGCAGGAACAATGCTGCTTACCCAAACCAGTAGCCTAATGATTTTCTTATCCCCATAAGAGAGTAAGAGTATCAAAAGCATACATGAACCTTTAGTAAATATACTTCTTTAGCATGGACATTACTACTCAAAGCCTTAATATGGACACATATAATTAATGCTATAGAATGGGCATACACTCTCTATCCCTTAGTACAAATGTATAAATGCCATTGTTCAGCATGGCTATCCCCCCTCATTGCCATAGCATGGGAGTACTGATGCGTTAGGACAGACATACACACTCTATTCCAAAGACCATGTGTGAACTTCTGGGAATGCCATTTGAAACATCATATTGTTGTGGCAAATGGCCCAAGAGAATGACAGCCAGCATCCAGAGGAATCAGGAAAGTAAACCTTTATTACGTTGCGCTGTTAGTTCAGGGGACTCTGATCCAAAGCCTGAACTGACAATGTGGGAGGTTTTGAGATATACATATACATACATATATGTCTATATATCTATATATCTATATATATCTATATCTATATCTATATATATATATATATATCTTCATGTGGCGGGCTCCTCGGGGTGAGCTTTGCAGCTCCACCCAAGTCAGTCAGAAAGGGGAAGATTACTGTTTAACTAGATACTGAACTAGGCTGTAAGACACCAAAGTTGCCCCCCTATTTTCCTTCTCGATAGAAGGTGGTCAGTCTCACCAAATATCTTCTGTTCTATCCTACTAATATTAATGTTGTCTGAAATTTCTAAAATTTATTTATTTATAGCTGTTGTATCACAATCTTCTCAGTCAAGATTGTCATATTCAATTGACAATAGTTCAGAATACTTTAAAAGCCTGTCAGTTAACCAAAAGCAGATTACTTTAACAATGGAAATCTTGAGATTTTGGTCTGTAGGGCTGTTACACTTGTTAGGTAAGTTGTGCCTAGTTAGGAAGAAAAACAGAGAAAACAATTAATAGTTATAGTAGCTAGACGGTTGAGAAGTGAGAGAAGAGAAAAATACAGCATAAAAAAAAAGTGTCAACTTTGCTATTTTATCAAGTCAACCCTATGATACTTCTACACAATTCTACTTAAAAAGTGTTTTTTGATATATCCATATAACTAAGCTAGTGGCATTTCCCATTCAATGTTTCTTTGTGTATATTTAACTATAGAAAAATGTAAATACATACAAAGTAAAGTAGTATAATTAACTCCTATGTGCCCATCATCAAGCTTCAACAATTGTTAACTCTTGGCCTATCTCATTTCATCTGTACCCAGACCTGCTTTCCACACTCATTTCCCTTATACTTATTATTTTCAATTAAATCACACACAAGAATATTTCATCTAAAAATATTTTAATCTCTACCATCAAAATGCAAGAAATAATATGTATGCTTATTTTAACTAAATAATATGAACACATTACAAAATTAATTACAAACTTTTTCCTGTTTACCTTGTAATGTTTTTATAGATTTTTAATATAAATGTATATTCAAATAAAGTCCCCATAGATGAGTTGATATGTCTCATAACTGTCTTTTAATATGTAGGTTACCCTTCCATCTTAACTTTTCTTTGTCTTACAATAACCGTGGACACGGACAATAGTGTGGTGAAGGTCTGGGGTGGGTAGGGCCTGCGCACAGGGAAGTAAAGGAGTGAGGGGGGGATCTGTAATACTATCAACAATAAAATATATAGTTAAAATAAAATTTTTAAAAAATTCTGTTGTTTGTCCCATGGCAATTCCTGGAGTCAGGATTTTACAGATTTACTTTTCATGGCACGTTTGAGCATGTTTTTCTGTCCCTTGCGTTTCCTGAAGTTGTTAGCTAGATATGGAGTAGGGAATGGCAAATTGTAGCCTGTGGCCAAATCTAGCCTTGAGCTTATTTTTATAAATAAAGATTATAGGAACACAGTTACACCACTTATTTACTTACTCTCTGTGGTTGTGTTCACTTAAAAAGGCAGAGTTAGTAGTCATAGAAGAAACTACATGGCTGAGAAAATCTAAAATATTTGCTCTCTGGCTCCTTGAGAAAACGTTTGGTGTTTCCTAATTTTGAGGATTGAAGTTTTGTTTATTTATGTTTTGTGTTCTTCATACTTAGAGTTATGGACTTCCTAGGAAGTACACATATTTTAGGCATTATTTTAGGAGTGGTTTAAATTTCTAAGTAAGATAGTATTGCTAAGTATAATTCAATATTTTAAAAATATATAGATTTTCTTCCCTTAAAGAAGAATGAAGATTTAACTTTGCCCCCCCCCCCCACCTCCTATAACTACAACATACACTGATCACTTTCTACTCAACAACCTATCCTCTAATTACAGTTAATCATAATTTTGGTTAGATGAATATTGGTATTTATTTAATGACAAGAGGCCTGGTGCATGACATTCATGCACTGGTGGGGGAAGGGTCTCTCAGCCCGGCCTGAGCCCTTTCACAGTCCGGGATCCCTCAGGGGATGTCCACCGAGGGGTTCTTAGCACTGCTGTGGAGACAAGAGAAGCTCCCGCCACCCTTGATGCTTTCGCCAGCTGTTAGCCTGGCTTCTGACTGAGCAGTGCTCCCCCTGCAGGAGCACACTGACAACCAGGGGGCAGCTTCTGCATTGAGCATCTGCCCCCTGTTGGTCAGTGAGCATCATAGTGACCGGTCGTTCCATCTTCAGTTGATTTGCATTAATCCTTTTATTATATAGGATTACTAGGGGCCAAGTGCAGGAAATTCGTGCACTGGCGGGGGGGGGGGCGGTCCCTCAGCCCAGCCTGCCCCCTCTCACATACTGGGAGCCCTCAGGGGATGTCCTACTGATGGCTTAGGCCCACTCCCTGCTCCCCAAGGGGAGTGGGCCTAAGCCACAGTCTGGCCTCCCTTTGTGGGAGGCGACCGGGCTGATTAGGGAAAGGCACCAGCCCCATCACCCCGCTGCTGCAGCCACTGCCAGTCACCGCAGCCACCAAGGTGTTTTCATCAACACGGACTCCAGTCCCTTCACCATGAAAAAATGACAGCTTTCTTTAGGCATTTTCAAGATGTGTCTTTCATAGGATATGACATTTCTTTATTATGGTTTTTTATCCTCACTTGAGGATATGTTTCCATTGATTTTTAGAGAATGTGGAAGAGAAAGGGAAAGAGAGAAACATCAAAGTGAGAGGAACAATTTGATTGGTTGCCTCCTGCATGAGCCCTGACCAGGGCCCTGGCCAGCGAGAAGCCTGCAACCTAGGTATGTGCCCTTGGTCAAAATTGAACCCAGACTCTGCCATCGGCAGACCAATGCATTATCCACTGAGCCAAACCGGCTAAGGCAAGATATGACATTTCTTAGCCCTCCAGCAGCGGACCTTTGTTTTTTTCTCCAGGAGTGAGGTGGAAAAAACCTACATCACCTTCTTGGATTCTTATTAACCAAGTTACTAAGAATATTACCAGTGGCATACAGGGAGCTTAGTAAATGAGCGGTCCGAAAAGGTGTTTCCTCTGTAGTTCACACCAATCTCTGACTCAGTTCCTGCCCAGACCTCAGGCCTATGGTCAGGTGTTAGGCCTGGGCAGGGGACCCCCAGCCCACTCCGATTGCAGGCTCCGCCCCTGCGCATGCCAGAGGGACATTAGGCCTGGGCAGGGGACCCACAGCCCACCCTGATCGCAGGCTCCACCCTTGCCGAGGCCTCAGGCTTATGGCTGAGCCTTAGGCCTGGGAAGGGGCCCCTTGGGCTCTGATTGCAGGCTCAGGCCCTGCCCAGAAGCCCCCTGGCTCAGACCCTTACTAGGCTGCTCAGGGCCCACACGGGGCCTTCCTTGGAGTGACCTGGGTGCCCTATGATGTTTTTGGGACCCAGGCCACTGGTACCTAGTATGCAAATTAACTGCCATCTTAGTTGGGTTAATTTGCATATTTGCTCCTGATTGGCTGGTGGGCGTGGCTAATGGGGTATGGCTGGAGGGTGTGGCATAGGTACGGTCAATTTGCATGTTTCTCTTTTATTAGATTAGATTAGATTAGATGCATACTATTCAGGTCTAACTAATAAACACTAGTTTTTGAGTCCTTACATATATACAAAAATGTCTATATTATATTGATAATTAAGTGATCATTTGGCTGATTATGGCTCTGGGTTCGATTTAATTTTTCTTCAGAATTTTAATGTATTTCCCATTTCTTTTAGTTTATACAGTATTTCAATTAAAGCCTGAAGCCATTTAATGACTGAGTCTAATTATGTAGACTGTTTTTTTTGTTTGTTTTTCATCTGGAATATTATAGGATCTTTATGTTGAACCCAATATCCTGAAGTTTCACACAGATGTGCTTTGAAACTGGTCAAATTTTCTCCACTCTTATGGAAAGTTAATGATTATTTGCAATATAATAATGCATGCCCTTAATATCTTTAAAAATTCTCAAATTGTTTATTCAATGTTTTCCTTTTTTAAATATTTTTATTGATTTTTTTTTTTATTAGAGAGTGGGTGGAAAGGAGAGGAAGAGAGAGAGAGAAACATCATTAGAAGAATGGGATATCAATAGGCTGTCTCCTATAGGCCCCCTAATGGTGATCCAGCCTGCAACCTAAGCATGTGCCTTGCCTGACTGGGAATTGAACTGGAAACCTTTCAGTGCACAGGATGATGCCCAACACACTGAAGTACACTGGCCAATTGGCAATGTTTTCCTTTTTAATTTCCATGTACTTTCTCAAAATCCAATTATTTGGATATTTGAATTAATGGAATATCTCTAATTTTTTATATTTTTTCTATCCTCTCCTCCATTCCCTTATTTATTTATTTATTTATTTATTTATTTATTTATTTATTTTTATTGTTTTCCCTTCTTCCTGTGAGATGTTCTCAGATCTATCTTGGAAAACACTACTGAGTTCTTTCTTTCTTTCTTTCTTTCTTTCTTTCTTTCTTTCTTTCTTTCTTTCTTTCTTTCTTTCTTGTTAATCCATACCCAAGGATATTTTTTCATTGATATTTAGGGAGAATGGAAGAGAGAAGGAAAGACAGAAATATCAATGTGAGAGACATACATTGAGTGGTTGTCTCTAGCAGGAGCCCACCCTGACCAGGCCCAGAGCAGCCAGGGAGGAGCCTGCAACCAAGGTATGGGTCTTTGACTAGAATTGAGCCCAGGACCCTTTGATCTGCAGGCCCACATTCTAGCCACTAAAGCCAAACCAGCTAGGGAGAGTCTTTATTATTATTATTGTTATTTATTTTTCAGATTGCAAAAGCAATCCACAAGTCATACTACTAATGTCTTGTTAAAAACTTGGAACTATCCCTTACTAAATGGACATACTTAGGTGGCTTTCTTATATTGTTGTTTTGGTTTCTTCATTATACAATAAAGCTTAAACAATTCCCATACAATATTTTTTTTGAGAATGCATAACACTTAGGAGAGTACAGAGTAAGCCCCAAAATGTTAACAATTATATTTCCTGCATTCACACTTGAGGGTATTCTTAAAATGTCAAAATGTTCAGATTAACAAACCTACATTGGTTTTCAGGTGAAGAAATGTATATTAATATGCCTACATGTAACAAGTTAACAAAAAGAAAATTTAGTTAACTATCTGAAGAATTCCAGGCCCATTAGTTAACAGATAATATAAAATTTTAAGGAGCAAAAAACTCTCCCAACCCCAAATTTATCTCAGTAATCTTATAAACTTTCAATTAATTTCATAAGTGTAAATACTTTTTTTAACTATATGAAGAGTATGGAGCAAATAATAGGTAAAAGTACATATAAAACAGACCCACAAGCCAATTAATTGATAGCATATTTTAAGAAATACCTAGGAAATGTTATTTTATTTTTTTTTAGGGAGAGAGGAAGGAAGAGGAAGAAAGAGTAGAAACATCTATGAGAGAGACATATCAACATCAATCGACTGCCTGTTGCATGCTCCCTGCTGGGGATCAAGCCTGCAACCTGGGGATATGCCCTGACCAGGAATCAAATCGGCTACATCCTGGCGCATGGCTCAATGCTCAACCACTTAGCCACACCAACTGGACTACCTAGAAAATTTTAATTAGACCTTTATATTTTGAAAAATACCTATTAATGATGATTACACCTTCAAGCCAGCAGAAGTTTGAAAAAAACAAATATTGGTAGGCTCTTTTCATGCAGACTTGTGTAGCTCCTAGTAAGCTGCCCCATCTGAACAAATGACAGATGCTATTTCTGATAGCTGAGCAATTTAACAACCTGCTGTGTCACAGATGCACAAATCCTAATACATTCAGAATATAATCCTGCCAAACACAGAGAATCACTGTTAATTACATTTTCCTTTTGTAAGTTATATTTCCAATTTTTTGCAGGTTTTATGTGGCTGAAGGTTTACCCACAAGATATGTTGACTTATTTTGCATCTATGTGATACCAACTCCAAATTTTTATAAAGCATATTATTTCAGTTTATTTTTAACTAATATTTTCATGAAAAATCAGCATTTGCTGAGTAATGTATAATATGGGTAGTGTTGTTTTTGCAATTTCTACGAATGACACCAGTTCTGTATTACTATGTCTATAATATTAGTTGTAATTTTGATGTATGGCTGGTGAAGATATTTTTAAAAATCAGGGTTTTAGTAGTTTAGTCACCACACTTCCAAATTAGAATAACACTCATTACCAGTAGCACAAAAATGGCATCCTATGAGACTTACTAAAGAACATGTTTAAGGTCACTATTAAGTAAACATAATCAGTTCTACAAAACAAAACATGAAAAACATGCCATTTTTAAGTAATTAAAACATTCACCTTAATTCCATAGAATGGTTTAAGAAAAGACGTAGTTATGCTTTAATCTGGAAAATGCAACTAAAATAATATAAATATTTAAAACCATTCCATTTACCTTATTTATAACAGAATTAGGTTATTTTAATAATTTATTATTTCTTTGAGTACTTCAATAATGCATTAAGCTAATATTTGTTTGTGTATCTGAATAAGTTTTGTAATTTTTGCCAAAATTTAATATCATGTTACATTGTGATTTTTTGAGACCAATCACAAAGAAGGCCATTTTTGCCAATATATTTTAGGGCTTCATCAATTTCCTAAGGACCTCTCTCATTTTTTTTTATATTTAAATCATTTTCTTTTGAAGCACATATTCAATCATCATACTTACCAAAATCTTTCTTCAATTTTTAGCCAGTCTAACTCTGCTATACTATTCATTTGTCAAAGGCTTTCTTTCTCTGTGACTCAAATAATTCTAACTTTACTTCATTGACTTCATGAGATCACATAGTTTATACAAGATTGCATTTTCACTTTGTATTATACTGTGTGGCTTTGTCAGATGAACACATCCTAAAACCAAAAGAAAAATGATTGAAAAAAAGATGTTTCTAGATGTATTGGAATAAATATGAAGAAGCAGAAAAACAACTGAAGTGGGAAACAGGTAAATCAGTTATATTAGTAAATGATGCCATATTATGATGACTTTTGTAACAAAATTGTACATAATAGCTACTCGGGTACTGAAAAATTCTTATACATCTGGAAATTTGAGTAGAATTGTTGCCTTCAATTTGATTTATCACATTTTCCTTTTGTTTTTCTAAAAAGGACAAAGTTAATTCTATATTTAAAATATTAGTTGCCGAAACCGGTTTGGCTCAGTGGATAGAGCGTCGGCTTGCGGACTGAAAGGTCCCAGGTTCGATTCCGGTCAAGGGCATGTACCTGGGTTGCAGGCACATCCCCAGTGGGAGATGTGCAGGAGGCAGCTGATCGATGTTCCTCTCTCATCGATGTTTCTAACTCTCTATCTCTCTCCCTTTCTCTCTGTGAAAAATCAATAAAATATATTTAAAAAAAAAATATTAGTTACATCTGACAAAAGCTAGTGAGTAAGGCATCTTTGCCTATAGTCCAATTTTTGAGGACACTTGAAGTCTAATGGTTAAAACACTATTTTAAAACATGCATTGATTCATTTATGCATAATTTTTCTGAAAAGTGGTCAACCCTCCTTTATTTGGATAACAACACTCAAGAGCTGTTAATTACTCACCAGGTTGGTCCATTTTATCTTTAACCTTTCTCCTTGTCAGAAAATATATACACACAGCTGTTTTATATTTGAAAGCCTTTGCTGATTTTACTTTAGAATTCTGGAACCATGTAAACTAAGCCAAGTTTCCCTTTCATAAAGCAATATTTTATATATGAAAAACATCCAATTGATATGCTTTAGGTGTTGTTTCTTCCAGGCTAAAGTTCTCCTATTTGCATCATTCTTCATGACACCTTTATGCTCACTGTTACAATGTCTGGATTCAATTTGGTTGTCCATCTTAAAATGAGCTATCCAGAACTAATCAAGTCCAGTAAGAAACATCCCTCAAGGGTATAAAAGGCTTGGGCTATTTTTGGGATGGCTCCCTCAAAGAATAAAACATTCTTATTTTCTCAAGTTCCTGCTTGTGCTGAAACTGACAAGGGGTGATCTATTACAACCGTCTCTTAAGGTGACTTTTCCCTCATGTCATTTCTCTTACCTCAAATTTTACTTGGGAAAAAGAGAGTGGCTTTTCTCAAATGACTACATTTTATCTCTACTGCCACACTCTGTCTCTTTTTAATCGGTGTGTGGCTATAAAATACTGAGGTACATTACACATTTATTATGCATAAACTCTTACAAAAATATTCCCAAACAGCATCTAGTCATAAAATAATGCTTATGTTCCCTCTAAATTTAATATATGAAATGAAAATTTCAAAATTTTATGTTTTATTTACCCTAAAACATTCTCTTTCATTCCTAAGAGTAGATCACAATTTTCTCATATATCCAACTCTTTAGTAATAGGCTAATTAAAAACCTGATTTAAATATATTTTCTGAAAAAGAACAAGAATATAATACACACACATTTTTAAATTTAAAAAAAAAAATTTGATTTGTTAACTTTTGATTGTAAAATTTTCATGGATTGCATGCTCCCCCTAAATAAGAATATAGAAGTAAAAGGAAAAATTATATATTTTTTAAAGATAAATGATTATTACTGTAAGACCAGGAATCCCAATAAGTAAACAGAGTACCTGAACTCATAGAATTAACATTCCAGTGGGAGAAAT
The DNA here is from genome assembly GCF_964212035.1 of Myotis nattereri. Taxonomy (NCBI): domain Eukaryota; kingdom Metazoa; phylum Chordata; class Mammalia; order Chiroptera; family Vespertilionidae; genus Myotis; species Myotis nattereri. Next base: position 68,952,305 of record NC_138076.1, on the reverse strand, counting down.
ATAAAATAGATAGATATAATTTGTTTGAATTTGTTATACATATTACAAATACATAAAATGTAAACTAAATTTTAAAAAAATAATTGAATGAGGGACATATTTTTCATAGGATGGTCAAACATTTCTGACTAGGAAGCAAATCAGATAAAATCTAAACAGTGAGAAGCAGCTAGTCCAAGAAAGAGTCAGGATGCATATTCTAGAAATAACTAATCACATTTGTAAAAAACACTATTATTTGCTTAGGAGAAGTCAGCCATTAAAAGGCACTGCGATACCTTCAAATTTCTGTGGAGAAAAAAATCCAACAAAATGAAATTCTGGACTCAAAAAACTTGCTATTCAAAAGCAAGGACAAACTACACATATATTTAAAGATACTAAGTAAAAAGGTTGAGCACTCCAAGATTTTGGATAATTAATTACACTATTGCTAGGAACAAGGACAGAGACTGAAAGCCCAAATGGACAATGGCCAGACCATGTCTGAGAATGGAACTCTGACCCACAAACTCTGTAGCAATTATTTCAGGAAACCACTGAAAATGGTCAGGATCTAGTCACTAGTGTAAGACAGACGGATAAAGCCAAATGTGCTTCTAACCTTGCACGTAAGGTGCCCACTTCTACTTATTATTTCCAGCTTCCCATATCAACAGTCTCTTCTCAGAGCACACCTGAGGTCATTTTTTTTTCTTTCATTGTAAAGTTTGCCCACTTTCCTGACTTTGAGTTTCTGACAAAGCAAATGGTGGCGATTTAGTTACTTGCTATAGTGATATGTGAATTAATAGTCTGTTTATTCTCACTTGTAAGAATCTAGTTTATTTTTAAAAATGAAGTAGAAAATTTAACACAGACTGATGTTGCTTGAAAGAAGGCATGATGAACAAAAACTAGTAAAAATACAGGCAAATCAAAATAGGTATTATTAGTAAATGATTAAAATAGTTTTATTAACTAATTAAGTCTAGGAAAAAAAAACACCTAAAAAAACCCAAGATGGTAAGAATATAGATGGCATGATGAGATAAAACAACCAAATAACATAGATCATCATATTATTCTGGTAGAGGAGTTATAGTTATACTTTTTTAAGTGAAGTGTACTTGAACAATTTAAGAACTGATATGCACAACTTATAAAACACTTGAGAACAAAAGAGAAGAGATGAAGAAAAGGCAAAGCAGCAGGCAGCACAGTTAAATATAGACATAGATTTAGTATAACCCTAGAAAATGCTAGGGAAAGCAAAAAGCTAGGTTATTAAAATCTTATTTTTTGTTTTAATCTTTAAAGAATTTGATATGTCTATAAAAATTTCTATCATAATTGCTGTGAAAGTTAGTACTCTACCTTTTCACCATCAATGGCCACATAATTTTCTTTGTGCCATGCATGCTTCATTCAAAAGTGGATTTCATTTTAGCTTGACATAGACACATGAGAGAGAAAATTGTCACTATGCCTAGGAGTATTAAACTATATATATAATTTAAATCAATCCTGTAAATAATTTAACACAAATGGTAGACTAGCTACTAGTCCTGGTGTGGAGCTTAAGACACTATCTAGCATTCTATGCAGCATTCTAGTTGCCTCCAGATTGACCAAACTATATGCATTATTCTCCAAACAAGTGAGGCCAAGAGCAAGAAATATTCAGCATATTAGAAAAACAATAACGGTCTTAATGTTGGACAAAAAGGTGGCATTTTTACATTATTATTCAATTAGAAAAACCTCCTATTAGCATCATGAAAGTCTTTTAAGACAGTGTCTGCAGTGACATCCACCAGCATGTTAATCAGTTGTGATCTGATTGTCTCAAGCACTTTTTGCCCCTATTGAACTTGACCCTTTAGCTGGGTGGAATTTAAAGAAAAAAATGCTGGAATAAGCACTACAAACCTTGCAAACTGCAAAGTAGGTAATTCAATCTTGAGACAACCTCTCAAAGTAATATTTCTTCCATAACAGACAGGTGACAAGAATATTTCGATTGTCGAAGCATGTTTTAAAATATTCTTTTGCAATTTTATTTTCTGAACTTATAAATGCTCCTCTTACTACAAAAATGTCTTTTGCTTTGTTTTTAAGAACATAAACACTTTACACATTTTATTGTGTCTCATCTATTTCTACCTATATGTATTTTATTGAGAGAATTATGGTTCATAAAATACTGTATCTTCTTTGTTCATTCAAAAAACTTTTAAAAAATATTTACTTTTTGGCTTCAAAATTATTTTAAAATTTCAACTTCTAAAATTAGTACTCTGGCCTGACATTTTATAATTATTTCTTAGCTTCTAGACAAAATTTAATATCAAAGCTCACATTATGAAGACTGTTTAGTACTATGAAATTAAGTTAGAACTAGACTATATCTTTCAACTTAAATTTCCTTGTATATAAACACAAAATAACATTATATTACTACTATAATATTTAATGTATTGCCCATACATTACATTTAAATATATGGCTATTAAATATAAAATAAAATATTTATAATGTTAAGCAGTTTAGACTAAAACACAATCTCTAACTCACATATTTGATAAGGAAATCAACTTAAATAATCCAAATATTTAAATCCTTTCATTGTCTATCTTTGAAAGAAATTCAAACATTTTTATGATCAAGTTTATTTTACATAATATACAGAATTTCAACTGAAATTAAACAGAGAAATATTTTATTTCAGACTTTTTGTTGTGAAAAATAATTATGCTGTGATGGTAATTTTGAAACTGCTAATATATGCTAAAGAGTAAAACATATTTTTCTACAATATTGGTCAATTATTGAATTTTTGAATTCTAGTTTTGTTTGCTTATTTTGAAATCTCAAGATTTTTCTTATTTATACATTCACCCTATGTAGTATGTTTATTGGTTAGCCATTATATACTAGGGTCATATTAAACAGTAATGGAGAAGATAAATTTAGACTATGTCTTTATGGACCAATGCTATTTTCAAAAATACCTAAGGTATCATCATTTTGTTAAAACTTTAAATAGATTTAACTATAAAATAAATTTTAGCTATCTTACTCAGTGAACTTTAGAGATAAATATACATTTACATTTGAACACTTAATTATTGCATATCACATAAGAATATATTATTTTTCTGAATGAATATAAAGTATATATTTACTTCCCACTTTTGAAATTTTAAAACTGTATCAGAAACATGCACAATTATCCAGATACATAATTGATTCATTTTTATAAATTTCTAGTGTTATTTTCTTTTTAAAAAATTATTAGTGTATGGTGACAGATTTATAATTTTATTAAATACACAGTATTCTTTAATAATTTTATAGCAAAATAATTCCATTCCCAAATTTCTAAAGTTTGTCAGTCCATAATTATATAATCATAAATATATATATATGAGTAGCTGCCTTATTTTCTTATAGGTGACATATTATATACTACTAAATAATATTAACAACAAATTTTATATATATATATATATATATATATATACTAGAGGCCTGGTGCATGAAATTCGTGCATGGTGGGGGTTGTATGTCCCTCAGCCCAGTCTGCACCCTTTGCAGTCTGGGACCTCTCTCACAATCCAGGACTGCTGGCTCCCAAATGCTCGCCTGCCTGCCTGCCTTATTGCTCCTAACTGCTTCTGCCTGCCAGCCTGATCACCCCCTAACCACTCCTCTGCCAGCCTGATCAACACCTAACTGCTCCCCTGCCACCGATTGCCCCCAACTGCCCTCCCTTACATGCCTGGTCCCCCCCTAACTGCCCTCCCCTGCCAGACCAGTTGTCCCTAACTGCCCTCTCCTGCAGGCCTGGTCACCACCAACTGTCCTCCCCTTCAGGCCTGGTCACCCCCAACTTCCCTCCCTTGAAGGCCTGGTCTCTCCAAACTTCCCTCCCCTTCTGGCCTGACTGCCCACAACTGCCCTCCCCTGCAGGCCATCTTATGTCCACATGGGGACGGCCATCTTGTGTGTTGGAGTGATGGTCAATTTGCATATCACATTTTTATTACATAGTATATATATGTTGTACAGATTAGTTTTACATTGGTTTTTAATTCCTCATTATTCCCTAGTTTTACAAAAAAAAAATTAAAGCTCATAACTTATAATTTAAAATTGTTATAAAAATTACAAATTATTTTTGTTCTAAAGCTTCCACCCAATTGGAATTCGTTAAAAAAAAAGCAAAGCAGCAGGCAAGCAAATTACCCCTACTGTGATGTAGTTGTGGTAAATATGTACCTTAAAAGTCATTTATAATTATATTTACACCATATATATATACACACACACACACACACATACATACCTAAGTGACTGTTACAACCAGTTGACCGAATGACTGATCAACTGGTCGCAATGTTGTGCACTGCCCACCAGAGTGCAGATGCTCAAGCAGGAGCTGCCCCTGGTGGTCATTGCACTCCTACAGCCAACCTCCTATGGCCAGCCAACCTCCTGCAGTCCATCCCCCTGGCCGGCTGTCCCTGATAGACCCTGATTGCCAGCCAGGCTGAGGGACCCCACCCGTGCACAAATTTGTGGACAGGGCTTCTAGTATATTTGTATTTGCACCACATCCTATATAATAAAGTGTCCAACCAGTCGCTATGATGTGCACTGACCACCAAGGGGCAGTCACTCTGAACGGTAGGTTAGCTTGCTGCTGGGGTCTGGCCAATTAGGAATGGGCAAGAGGGACTGGACATGCCTTGGAGCCCTCCTGTGGTCCCTCCCTGGGCTCTAAAATATTTCTTCTAATTAATTTCCTTTCAATTTGCAACAGGCCCCTAGTATATTTATAAGCCTCAAATTAAACACTGGGTTCTACTGAAATATGTCTGTGGTTTTGGATGTAATTAGGGTAATGGTTATGGGCCACACTGCAAACAAATGAGGCAAAAAAAATATCTTATAAGTTTTATCTTTATATTGTAAGAATCAATAAAATAACTACAGTCACAAGGATCAGTGAATTTGACTTCACAATATTTTTGAATATGACATGAGCTGATAGGTTATAATTTGTTCTTTATATGACCTGGCATTTAGGATATTAAATATACCGATGAGGGTGATATAAATGACTGTGTCTTCCAGAAATTTAAAGTAGTCACTTGTTTTTTGTGAAAATGACAGTTTAACAGGATGTGGCAATTTCTAAATTAAAATGAATTTAAAAGCTAGAGTGCTCATTGTTTGTCAATAAAGCTTTCCCATTCCTTTTTGAAGTTTTTAAATGGTTATAACAGCACCTTTTTTTTAAAATATATTTTATTGATTTTTTACAGAGAGGAAGGGAGAGAGATAGAGAGTTAGAAACATCGATGAGAGAGAAACATCGATCAGCTGCCTCCTGCACATCTCCTACTGGGGATATGCGCGCAACCCAGGTACATGCCCTTGACCGGAATCGAACCAGGGACCTTTCAGTCCGCAGGCCGAGGCTCTATCCACTGAGCCAAACCGGTTTTGGCATAACAGCACCTTTTAAATATATTTGCCAATGTCTTTTTAAAAAATAACGTATTTTCACTTGCTTACTAGTTTTCTAATTGTCTAACTTCAAATTTCTTCCATAATTAAGAAAAATATAATTTATCCTATAAACAGGTGGAGAAAAGCTATTCCTAACTAAACATAACTAAGAAATCTTAATTCTTTTTATTTAATACCTACTGCTCTCATATAGATAAACCCACAAAGCAGTTTGTACTGAGAAGCAAAGATCAATACTTCTGCAACAATCTGAGTTCATCTGGCATTTATGAGATGTAAATATCTGTGACATTATTTTCTTGCTTATGGTCCTTAACTCCTCCTTATTATTGGTCATTTGCCTGCAATCTTCAGCATTCCGTGGCTTGTATGTGCATAACCCCACTCTCTGACTTCCTTGGTACATAGTTCATGGTCATCTTGCTATAAGGACAGGAGTCATGTTGAATTAAGGGTCTGTGCTACTCAATAATCTCATTTTAAGTGATTTCATCTGCCCTTTTCCAAATAAGGTCACAGTCTGAGGTACTGGGGGTTAGGACTTCAACTTGTATTTTCCAAGGAGACAAAATTCAACCTATAAAGGACAGACAGAGCTCACATACGAAAGTGAAGAATGGATCATGTCAAGCAGAAAGAACATACTAATATTAAGTCGAAAAATAATAAGCTAATAATCAGAATAGGTCACAAAAAGGCTGAGCCTGGAAGCAAAATTGTTTTAATGTGGAGCATTAATAGTGGATTGCTCCTAAAGAGAAACAGAATCTGTGCAAAAATTTGAAAGACTTGCAATTTTGGTGCTTGGAAGTTTCAAAGACTGGAGTCAGCAAAATACACAGAAAGAGGGGAAAAGCACAGATCCTGTCTCACATGACTTATAGGGGTGAAGGGTGACAATGGCACAGGAAAGGAATACAGCTACCTGATAATAATATTAGCAAAACATGATGTGTCACCAGGAATCTATATAATAAAAAGCCAGGATCACAGTGACCATTACAACTGAACGCTCGACCAAACCAGAAGTCAGTGCTGGGTTACCCTGCTGACCCAGCACTGAGGCCGCTGTGGGCAACTGAACCCAGCACTGACTGCATAGGGAGCTGTGGATCAGGCCCAGAGAGAGGCCTGCAGAGAGAGAGGCAGGGTCTGATCCATAGCCTCTGTGGCAGCCATTGATCAGAACTTGCCTATCTTTCTCTCCCAGCCTGGCCTACAGCCGAGCTGCACCTATATTTCTCTCCAGGCCATTATGGAAGCTGCATCCCCGCCTTTCTGATCAGGCCCCATTGATAGGCCCAGAGATGCTGACTGGCATATAAACTAATCAATCAGAACCAAATCTGGGTGAATATAAGGATTCAATGACTGCCTAGGAGGTGGAGCTTTTGATGCTGACTGGCATAGAAATTGACCAATCAGAACCAAATTGGCTGGCAGAGGAGGGTTGTTGGGGGTGAGATCAGGCCTGCAGGGGAGGGCAGTTAGGGGCAACCAGACAGGCAGAGGCAGTTAGGGATGATCAGGCCATCTGGTAGAGCAGTTATGGGTGAGATCAGGCCAGTAGAGGAGGATCATTGGGGGTGAGATCAGGTCAGCAGGCAAGGGCAGCTGGGGGCAACCAGGCTGGCAGGAGAGGGCAGTTGGGGGCGATCAGGCAGGCAGAGGCAGTTAGGGGCAATCAGGCAGGCAGGCAGAAGGGTTAGGGGCAATTAGATAGGAAGGCAGGTGAGTGGTTAGGAGCCAGTGGTCCCAGATTATGAGAGGGGTGTCCCCTGAAGGGTCCCCAATTGGAGTGGGTGCAGACTGGGCTGAGGGAACCCCCCCCTGCATGAATTTCATGCACTTGGCCTCTAGTGACACTATAAAGATGAAAAAGGCAGGATAGCATGTTCTGTTACTTTGACTCATTACTCAAGGAATCGGGCATGCTCTCTGGAGTCTGGTTATTCAAATGCATTAAAGCTGCAGCAGAATTCCTGGGAGCCTGCTAGAACCCTGCTCAGCTTTGCAACAATGTCTCCTTGGGCTCCATATACACTTTCAATTCTGAGAATCACTGCTTCCCTGATTTAAGATATAGATATACAATAATTCTCATTTCTACAGTGCTGCACATTTGTTATTTTGCCTGAAATGTATGTTTTTGCATCAATGGAATTGGGATTTGAACTGGTGGAGATATTCAAACTTTGTGATTTATTTTTATTATTATTAATAATTATCTCACCATCTATTGTTTCTTAGAACAATAGGGTTTCCAAATATACTAGTTCAAGTTTGATCAGGAATCAGTTATGTGAGTAAGAATAGGCTGATGATTTTATTTAAAGCAGTGTTTTACATTTTCTAGAGGTCTGTAAGAAAGGCAAATTTCAGACTTGCATTCAAACCAAACTTACAGTCAGTTATTAAAAAAAAAAAAAAGGTGCATAAACTAGACCAGAATCCAACGGTCCAAAGATTCACATGCTGTAACAGGCAAGAGCATATATAGCAGAGCTTCTATATCATCTACTATTTGTCTATTTGTCTATCTATCTATTTATCTATCTGGTATCAATCTCAGTCTGATTTTATTGGTCTAATTGCAAATAAAACAGGTCTTCCCCATGATCATCAAAAATATTCCATGTGCCTTGATATTGGTTTTTTTAATAAAATATTCACCATAGTCAATTATGTCAACAGACTTATTTTTCTGTTAGTTTGCTTGTTGTTGTTTTGTTGCTGTTGTTGTGTGTTGTTTTTTTAGAGAGAGTAGAGAGACACTGATTTGTTATTTCACTTATTTATGCATTAATTGATTGATTCTTGTTTGTGCACTGATTGGCTAATAGGGACAATGCTCTAATCAACTGAGCTATCTGGCCAGGGCCAACAGACATAATATGTTTTATGTCCACAGTCTAGTCACATATTTTGTACTCTGTCTTCACAAGAGACATTCTTAGTTATACTTTTTTAAGGCATACCAATAATTGGACCTGCATAATCTGGATAGAGAGACTGGGAGTTAGGGTAATAAAGTTCCTGCTACTTATTTTCAGTAGTAATGGAAAATTATTGGGGGAGGTGTGTTTATAAAAACAACAAAAAGACTACCTGGAAAAGATTACACATCAATTATAAAACAAATTCCATTTATATTAAAAAGTTAAGAAATGTTGATATACCTACACCTAGAGTGGATTTTCATGTGTAGAGTCAGGAAACAGATCGGAAAAAATGCTTAGTTTCATTATTCATTTGCTTAGGTTATAATCTTAAAACTCCTGAAGCAGTCTGACTTACACTACACAGATTTCTTAGCAGAATTTCTATTGTTCAAACTTTCATTTCCTAGTTAATTTCTCAAAATTCAGAAACTTCTTTAGACACAAGGTTTACCTAATTACTCATTAATTCATGCCTATAGCAAAAAATACTGCTAAATAAAAATTCTCTCTCTCTCTCTCTCTCTCTCTCTCTCTCTCTCTCTCTCTCTATATATATATATATATATATATATATATATATATATATATTTTCACTTGAATGCTACCTAAAAGATTTTTCTTATCTTACTCAAAGTTTTTTTTTATGGATGATTTTTGTTTCTGTTGAAAACAGCCTTTTTCCAACTTTAAGATATGTATGTATCACCTAGGACTTTGCTGAAATGGATAATTGAATTCAGTAGATCTGAGGTGAGCTCTGCATTCTGCATTTCTAACACACTCCAAGGTGATGCTAATATTTCTGCTCCACAGACCACACTTTGAGTAGTAATGCTCTAAGAAAGCCTCTCTCCAAAACTTGCAGTTAAAATAACTTAGGATAAAATTTTCTCCTAGACATCTTCCTGGGGGATAGAGTAGACAATTCGTTACATGGTGATTTCATGAGGGATAAAAACAAGACAGATACACAGGATAAAGTTTGATATAGTAAGAAAAGAACTATTTCTTTAATCAGAAATGTAAGTTCCAACGTTAAATTTACATGGCATTAGAAAATAACATTTTTGGTTGTTTATTATATAAAATTGAAATTATCATCCCATCTAAAGTTTCCTGAAAACTAAAAGTAAAACTACCATATGAACTAGCAATCTGACTTCTGAGTATATATCCAAAGGGAATGAAAACAGAACATGGATGGGAAGTTGCACGTCAATATTGCAGCATCATTCAAAATAGCCAATAGATGGTTATGGCTGGGTGGCTCAGTTGGTTGGAGTATCATCCTGCACACCAAAAGGTGCCAGTTTAAATCTCTGATCAGGGCATGTATGGGAGGCAACCAGTTGATATTTTGCTCACACATCAATGTTTGTCTCTCTCCCTTTGTCTCTCTATAGAATCAATGGAAACATATTCTCAGGTGAGGATTTAAGAAAAATAGCCAATATATGAAAATAACCTTATCTATCAATGAGTGAAAGACTAAGAAGATATGGTATATAAATTATATATATATATATATATATATATATATATATATATATATATATATCCTATATAATAATAGACAAACATGGCAATTAACTGTAGCTCTGACATGCTTCCAATTGGCTAATCAGGGCGATATGCAAATTAACTGCCAACCAAGATGGCGGCCGGCAGCCAGGCAGCTGAAGCAAACAGGAGGCTTGCTTGCTCCAGTGAGGGAGGAAGCCAAGGTTCCCCGCCTGCCGCTGCCAGCGTCTGAGTTTGCAGTCTAAGAAACATTGTTGCAATTATAGAAGTTAAACAAAACCCAGAAACTTGCTTTCGGCCAGCCAGGCTTCAGCCAGCAGAATCGCAACAGTGTTTCAATTATAGAACCCAAACAAACCCAGACCCCTGCTTTCAGCAGCTGAGGTCTCAGAGCTGCAATCGGGCCTCAAAGCTAAAGCCAGCTCTCAGCTCCAGTGACAGCCATAGAAGGTAAATAAATCCCAGAATAAAAAATAAAAAAATAAAAAAAGGAGGGGTTGGCAGCTTCAGTCGCCCACCAGCCTGAAAACGTCCCTCAGTCCCTCACCCAGACTGGCCAGGCACCCCAGTGGGGACCCCCACCTTGTAGCAACAAGATGGCAGCTAATTTGCATACTGAAGATGGGGGCAGCGGGTAGGGCTGTCTGCGGTCTGGATCGGATCTGTGACCCTGCCGGGTGGGGGGCAGCACTTAAGGCTATCCGTGGTCCGGGACCTGGATCTGTGACCTGGAGGGCGCAGGGCAGTGCTAGAGGCTGTCCACGGGACCAACACATGAATCTGTGACCCTGCCGGGCAGGGGGCAGTGCTTGAGGCTGTTCGCAGTCCCGGGACCCGGATCCATGACCCTTCCCTGTGGGGCGGCAGCTTGCAAAGGGGAGGATCAGCTGGGGTTGGGGAGGGCAGGACGCCTGGCTTCCACCCAGGCCCAGTCACTCTGGGCAGGTGAGCAGCGCAGAGAGCCTCTGGACAGGGGAGGCAGGCCAGCAGAGGGCAGCCTGTACTCTCCACATGGGGTGGTGACAGCTGTGAGCACACCAAGCAGAGCCTGCAGGCTGAGCTGAAGTAGCGCCTGCAGGCCATCTGCGCCCAGGAGTGGCTGCGCAAGATCTGCCTCCTGGCCCAGAAAGTGCAGGATCGCAGGGACAGCTACAGTTGCTGGCCAGACTGACGTCCTCCTGGCCACACCATAGGGGTTTGCGGATCTGCAAAGCCAGAGGCCTCCGGTGTGCACATCCCTCCGCGGTGTGCGAACATCCCCCAGCACATTGTCACCCTCCCGCGCCTGCAACAGTTGCAAACCAAGGCCTGCACAAGTTCCCCCGCCTCTCCACCGCACTTCCATCAACCCGGCATGCCTAACAACCCCACAGGATGTGCATACATCCCCTCTGATGCGCTCACGTCCTTTGGAGAGTGTCTGGGTGTTCTGGGTGCTGAGAGTGGGCGCCTGTGAGATGACAGTGAGAGGGTGGAGTGGTGATGCCCTGTTCCCACGGAGGCCAGTGCAAGTACGAGATCACCTCTGGGGGGTTAATGCAGGTGCTGAGGTGGGAGCAGGTGCAGACAGACACACCTGGTGGGCACGGGCGGCCCTCGCTGAGGTGCCTTCGGTCAGCGTTCAAGATCAAGAACCCAGAGGCGGAGAGGAATTCCGTCCTCTCAGTGAAACAGTGGGATAGTCGGGGCGACTGTAGAGGAGGAATGTGCACTTTGGGTGCCAGCACCCATGAGCGAAGGCTGCCCTGACTGAGCCTCGCTTGCTTGGGGCCTAGCGCACTCCTGCCAGGCAGTGGGTCACAGGACGTGCTTTTCCAAATTAATGAGAGAAAACATTGATTCTCCTGCTGCCCACGAAGGTTGAAAGTGAAGTGGGGAGACATGTGGGTAGTGAGCGAGGTTCCCTGTCTGGGGGTTCCAAATCTGCTGTTGGTTTCTTTCACCACTGACTAGAGATATACAGGGTGTCCTCCTAAAATGTATACACACTTTGAATACCTACTAATTCCAATGGTTTTAAGCATAAGAAAGAAACAACAATGGAGCTGTTATCTGTTAAAAGTGTGGGCACAAACAGGTAGTTGGACATTTCCTGAGGGGTCTCAGATTGGAGAGGGTGAAGGCCAGACTGAGGGGCCCTTCCCCTGCCCCCCACCTACCCCAGTGCACGAATTTCGTGCACTGGGCTACTAAAATATATATATATAATTTAATCATGAGAAAGAAGGAAACTCTGGTATTTATGATATGAATAGACCTTGTGGGCATTATGGTGAGATAAGTCAAAGATAAATACTGTATGATATTATTTATATGTAAAATCTAGAAAAACAAATACAAAGAGTAGAATGCTGGTTACCAGGGTCTGAGAGTAGGAAGAATTGGGGAGACGCTGGCCAAGGGGTATAAACTTGCAGTTAGAAGACGAATACATTCTGGGGATCTAGTGCACAGCATAGTGATTATAGTTAACGATACCATATTATACACTCAAAAGTTGTTAAGAGATTAGATCTTACATATTCTCACCTAAGGAAGAAAAGACATTTGACAGGCCTGGTAGGGATGTTAGCTAATGCTGTGCTATGGTGGTAATCATATTGGCATATATGTGCATCAAATCAACAGGTTGTGCACCTTAAACTCACACAATGTTATATGTCAATTATTTCTCAATTAAAATGTGGGTCTAAGATTTGAAAAGAACGATATACATTAACAGTGCTTCTTATACAATAGAGGCATATTATGTTGTTATTGTGTGCATTTTGGTGCTTCCCAACCCTCCCTCGCCCATCAGTGTCACAGCCCATGCCCTTCTTTTTCTTAGCTGTGAAAGCTGCTTCAGAAACTGTCACTCGGCAGCTGCAAAGACTGCCAGCCCTAAACCATTTTGAGAGAAAGATCCAAGAGGGAAGAGGACAGGAGATTTTCTTTTCTCTGCAGTTCTGATTAGAAAGCTCATATATAAAAGGAGAAAATTATTGTGGTATGGCCTATGAATTTTAAGATGCTTTCATGAGGTTCATTCATACTCTAGTGTGATGTCCTTGAGAGTTTTTACCACCTTAGAAAGTGAAATATGTATATATATATAGATATATATATATATATATATATATATGTATGTATATGTATATATGTGTGTGTGTGTGTATGTGTGCATATGTATTATATATAGTTTTTCTTTTTAAAAATATTAAAAGGAATATGTCATTTTTACAAAAATGGGTTATTATAGTGATTGATCATGTAACTACATAGATAAGATTCTGGCCTTATTCATAGCTAGCTAGCTGCAAACCAACCAGCAACTTCATATTTGATATATAGATGAAGTGAAATTGCTTTAAAACTAATGCAGAATTTATTTGTAGTGTACAATTTATTAGTATGCATGAAGATGAATTAGAACCTGCAAGCTATATTAAATTTAATGCATGAGAAAGGGAAGTAATGAATTACTTGAAAATCATTCTAAAGCATCATTGCTAGCACAGCTGCTAACCCATAATAGTACTAACTGCAGAGACAAATAATATTAAACCTTCCAGAGTCCCCAAACTGTGTTTTATACAATTCCTTAGAAAATAAGCAAAGGCATTCAACTCCCAGCTTCATGTATAAATGCAATATGAAAGCATATGTAGCAAATCTGCAGAAAAATACTCTCAGTTAATTTAAGATTTCCATAAAAGAATTCTTATTCGAATGGTTAAAACAAAAGTTGGTTTTAACTTGCAAAGGAATGATACATGGAATTTATTAACTTCATATTTCTGATGGATGAAAGAAAATGTAATAAATGAAGAGATGAGCCTGAAATTGCATTCAATCAGCTTTATTTAGTGTTGATGCTCCCTTAGCTGACTTCAGTCTGGAATTGTAATATTGTAGTAAGCCTTTTAGTGTGCCCTAAATCCTAGCCACATAAAAGTGAAGCTAAGTAGTATTTACAGGTCTTTTTCATACAAAGTGCAAACCAGCATTCCATTTATAATCTTATAATAACACTTTGCAATCTGCATAGCAATGCAGTGCAAATAACACATTTACTTTAGAAATGAGCATAATTAGATTATATAGATCACAATTGAATTAGACTGAGTGACCTTTTGCTAGCATTCTCTGATAACTCAAGAAAATTTTACTTGGCTGCCTTTTCTCTTTTAATCTAAATAATCGGTTTTTGGCTTAAGCCTCTAAACTCTTCAGAATCTTTCATGATTTGATTTATATGAATATTTTTCCCCTAGCAAAGAGAGTTGTAGTGTTGAGGACTGAGAGCTAAAGTGAATGTTATTTATACACACTTGAGATAAGGAGAAACACATAAAACACAACATGAAGAACGATATAAATATTTTTTATAATTAGGTTTAGTATGGTTTTTTTAATTAAATTTTTAATTAAATTTTTGAAGATGTGCATAACTTTTCATGCCTAATTTAAATTAAATTGATATTATATATTACATAATTCAAGCCTAGTTTTTCCACTTAACAATATATCAGAAATTTTGTATCAGAGGATTATGTGTCTTCTAGTCCTTTATTCACTAAAATAGGTTTGTGAACCTACTGTGGGTCTCAAACATTAGGATAAGTGGTAACAATTGCACGCACGTTTCAAAGAATTTTCCTCCTGGATGCAAATGGTAATCAAAGATAAGGGATATGTTGTGATAACAACAACATATGCCAATTATTCACCAAGTAAATCCCAGCTCTTTCTGATTAAGAAAATGAATATGTACTAAGAGCCATTTATAACCTTAATGCCTTTCTAATTTCATTTCAAGGTCCTCCCAATAAGCACAAATTCATAAAAAGTAAGCCTATATTTCTGCATGTATGTCCCTGACATGGATTCTTGTCCCTTCAGGGTAATTAAGAGTTAAATTCAGCACATCCATCCACCCATCCATCTCTGCATTCTTTCAACAAGAAAATTAAAAAATGTAAGTAAAACATCACAGAGACAGTTTGGGACACTATGGTTTATAGTTGTGAGTACATGACACAGTTTATTCTTGTACTACCACCTATTAATTATTGAATTATTTTCCATACAAACAACTGTAAACCTACCTTTGCCCAAACCTATATATCATACCCCCCCCCCCCACCACCACCACCAACTCATCTGTAAATTCCACAAGGGAAAACTTGTTTCAAGGTGACCTCTTCTCAGAAAACAATCTCAAAGTAAATGTACTTCATTTGGTTAGATTAAGCCAACTGTATTTACAGGATGGTAAGAAATATCTCGCCCTAACTGGTTTCGTTCAGTGGATAGAGCCTTGACCTGCAGACTGAAGGGTCCCAAGTTCCATTCTGGTCAAGGCCATGTACCTTGGTTGCAGGCACATCCCCAGTAAGGGGTGTGCAGGAGGCAGCTGATCGATGATGTTTCTAACTCTCTATTCCTCTCCCTTCCTCTCTGTAAAAAATTAATAAAATATATTTTTTAAAAAACCTTAAATTTGTAATAAATATGAATTTTCACTCAATAAAAAACAACAACAACTCCAATATAAGCTATTTCAGAATCCTAAAGCACAAAGTATTTAACAGATGTGCATGAATGGGTCTGTCTCTAAATATGAATAGGTATGTGTATAATGATATACAATTGCAAACTCATTCTTCTATATTTTATATTAAGTCTAAAAAACAAAACACAGTGTTCTCAGCTTTCTATCTTTTTTTTCTTACCCCTCATATAATCCCTGATATTCATGTAACCTTAAAGGTATATTTTGAATTTCCATTGGCATCATTTTAGCCCAAGTCTCCCTAAGAGGTCCTACACACGGCTTCTAACTGATCTCCTGTTTCCATTCTTGTAATGTTCAAATAATTCTCTATACTTCAGCCAGAGTGATGTTTTTTTTTAAAAAAAATATTGCCCTCTTTTTATTTCAACTGTGCAGTGTATTCTCATTTTTATTGCCCTCATATAAAAATGCAATGTTTAATTACAGCTATACAAACATCGGTAATGTGACCACTTCTCACCTCTGCAAACTCTTTCTCAACTATTTGTCTTCAATACATTGCTCTCATCTAGACACATGGTCTCCTTTGAGTTCACTAAACACAAACTTTTCTCTTCCTCTCAGCCTTTGCATCATTTACAGCTGCTAACTGAAATGTTGCTTCTTCAAAGGCTGACTTTTGGGATTCTTCAGATCTCAGCAAAAATGTCACTTCATCGAGGATGCTCTGTACCTCCTTATTTAAAATGACTTTCAGCAGTTCAGTTTTTATCCCATCATTTGAATTGTTTTACTTCTTCATAACATTTGCTACAGCCTCTAATAATCATATTCATTGTTTTACTTGCTTACTTGTTGTTTCTTGCAATAGTATAATCAGAGGAGTAGGGTTCTTGACTTCCTAGTTCACTTACTAAATTTTTGTACCTGCATAGTGCCTGACATCTGGGAGCCACACAGTTCAGTGCTGAGTAAATGTGTTGTACGTAGTACTGGTGGCAATGGGAGGGGAGCATGCTTCAATAGTGGGATGGTTATGGATCTATATAGCTTCTGCTTAACATTGTATTTATATTTGCACAGCTGTCTACAGAGTGTGTTATTTTATATCTCCTGGCTTAAGTTGCAGAAAATATTTGTGTAGCTCAAGATTGTTTTTAATATTTAAAAATACTTTTCATTGCATGAATTATCATGACCCTAGCATCTGCATTCCCTCAGCATTCTGATTCTTTGAATCTCTTCTGGAACTTTCCTTTTATTTCAGTTGGATCTACTGGTTGTAACTTTTGTCTTTTTTCTACACCTTGATTCTTGTCTTTCTACATTGCTAACCTCTATGAGTTCAGTCATTTATACTAAAAATCACTTGTCCAATTTTGATCTTTTATGTACAAAACTGTAACCTAACACCTTGAAATGCAGCATGATTTAGATAATGAACTTTTATCTCAGTTTTGCCAGATTTTTTAAAAATTAACTTTCTTCCTTAAACTGTTTTCTCCTTACATATTTTCTGTTTTGTTTGCTTTTTTGTTTTTGTTTTTTAGTATATATGTCTGAGATTAGAAATCTTGAAGCCATTTCTAAATCAATAGTCTTTATTTTGTCTCTTTTTGCTTTGTTTGCTCTTAGCATTTCTTTTACAATCGCTCTTGGACTTATAATTTATATTACTTTTCCGATGTCTCTCACTCTAAACTCTAAACTCACTCTTAAATAACTATAAATACTTTTGATAAAGCTCACTGCCCCCAGATTTTTTCTCCTATACACCAATACCATATTATATTTTTAAAACCCATTTTTTAATCATTTTTACTTCCACATAAGACCCAGAATGATTTAGGATAATCTAGTTAAATCTCACACACACACCCGCACACATATCTCCCAAACCAAATTTCTAAACCTATTGATAAATGTGGCTCTTTTAAAAATGAACTTACAAATTTATTTTCTTAGAAGCAATGAAACAAATTTATTTTCTCCTCTATATCATTATGTTAGTACCCCAATTCCAAATTCTTAAAATTCTTTCCCTTCTGTACACCCATATGTTTGTTACATCATTTAGAGCTAAACTCCGATACCTCCATTAATTTTCCTTCTGTGTTGAGCTTCTTCTTTAGATTTCACACTCTCTTATATCTTATGTCATAAATGTGACTGCTTCAATATGTATGTCTTGTTTTTGTACTCACTTTTTGTATTCTTAATTATAATCATCAAGGAAATAAAATTTTAAATGTCTTTAAAGATTAAGGTTGGAAGATAGTCTATACTTTTAAATGTAGGTAGTAAAATAAAATAATTTTAATAGAATACTAATATATAAATAAATATGTGTACATACTACTTTTGCAACACTTCTTTCATGCCTGCACTAATGTAAGCATTGCTCTATAGAGATATTTTTAAAAGCACCTTGAGACAGTATGTACTCATCCTATTACATGAGTAAATGTTTAAAAATTTCCTGGTGGGTTTAAACAGGATATAATGAGTACATTTAAAAATGCCTTTATAAGCCCCCATTCAAGGAACTGCAGCCTCCTGATCACCACATCCTCTGTCTGAGAAACAGCAGCTGTGTGGTCACCTTTATTTGGGGTTATTAATATCGTGAATACATTTGTGTTCAGTGCCTGGTACCTTGTGCCTTGTTGTGTGGTATTTTGTGCCTTTAAATCAATGCAGCAGATCCAAGCAACAGCAGCCTCCTGATCACCACACCCTCTGTCTGAGGAACAGCAGCTGTATGTGAAGCCTCCCCCCACCAGCCAGAAGAGCCACCACAGCTGTGAACAACACCCACCAGAGGAGCTGCTGCCAACTGAGGAGCAGCTGCTACCGCAACCGCCCAGGGAGCAGCCACTGAACAACTCAACATCTAGATATGTCAGTTAGATCAAACATGGGTAGACAAAGAAACCCCCAAAGGAAAGAAAAGGAGGGCTCGCCAGAAAAGCAGCTAAGCGATACAGAGGCATGCAACATGACAGAAAAAGAATTCAGAATAAGGGTCCTAGAGTGCATAAACCGGATGGAGGAAAAAAATCAACAACTTATGTAAGAAGCAAGAAGAAACAGATGAAAAAATGAATAATTTATGTCATACCCAAGAAGAAATGAAGAGCGATATAGTTGCAATAAAAAACACCATTGAAAGTATCAACAGTAGACTAGGAGAAGCGGAGGACCGAATTAGTGAATTAGAAGACAAGGAAGCTAAACACACCAAAACTGTACTGCAATTGGAAAAAATATTAAAAGACAGGAGGAGAACCTAAGTGAGTTTTGGGACAACATGAAATGAAACAACATATGAATAATAGGGGTGCCAGAAGAACAGAAAGATGAACAAGGATTAGAAAACCTATTTGAAGAAATAATATCAGGAAACTTCCCTGAGGTGGGAAAGAAAAAAGTCACACAAGCCCAGAGAGTCCTAAACAAGGTGAACCCAAAAAGACCCACATCAAGACACATCATAATTACCATGGCAAATGTTCAGGACAAAGAGAGAATCTTACAGGCTGCAAGAGAGAGACGGAAAGTTACATACAAGGGAATTCCCATTAGATTATCAAATGATTTCTCAACAGAAACACATCAGGCCAGAAAAGAATGGACAGAAATTAACAAAGTGATGCAAAGCAAAGGACTGAATCCAAGAATACTCTATCCAGTCAGGTTATCATTCAAAATTGAAGGGGAAATAAGAAGCTTCACAGACAAAAAAAGGCTAAGGGAGTTTATTACCACCAAGCCAGCAATGCAAGAAATGCTAAAGGGACTGGTGTAAAAAGAAGAAATAAAAAGCTCAGAAAGAAAACAGACACACACACACAAAAAAAAAATGGCTACAAACAAGTACCTTTCAATAATAACTTTAAAAGTAAACAGACTAAATGCTCCAACCAAAAGACATCAAGTGGCTGAATGGATAAAAAACCATGACCCATACATTTGCTGTATACAAGAGACCCACCTCATTAGAAGGGACTCACACAGACTGAAAGTGAAGGGATGGAAAAAATATCTTTCAGGAAAATAGAAAGGAAAAGAAAGCTGGGGTAGCAATACTTATATTGGACAAAATAGACCTCAAAGTGAAGGCCATAACAAGAGATAAGGAAGGCCACTTCATAATACTAAGGGGATCAATACAACAAGAAGATATAACCCTGGTAAACATATATGCACCCAATGCAGGAGCACCCAAATACATAAAAAAAACTCCTGGAAGATATCAAAGGAGAGATCAACAACAATACAATCGTAGTAGGGGACTTTAATACGCCACTGACATCACTGGATAAATCCTCTAGACAAACAATCAGCAAAGAAACAGCAATCCTAAATGACTCACTAGATCAGATGGACTTAATTGACATTTTCAGAACACGTCACCCCAAAGCCACGGAATATACATTCCACTCAAGTGAACATGGGACAGATTCAAAAATAGACCCATACTGGATCACAAACAAAGTCTCCCCAATTTCAAGAAGATTAAAATCATACCAAGCATCTTCTCAGACCACGATGCCATAATATTAGAAATAAACTACAAAAAAAACAACCCAAAATACTCAAACACTTGGAAGTTAAATAGCATGTTATTAAATATTGATTGGGTTACCAATGAGATCAAAGAAGAAATTAAAAACATCCTGGAAACTAATGACAATGAAAACACAACAATCCAAAACCTATGGGACACAATGAAAGCAGTCCTGAGAGGGAAGTTTATAGCTCTACAGGCTTATCCAAAAAAACAAGCAAAAATGGTAGTAAATCATCTAACTCTACAACTCAAATAATTAGAAAGAGAGCAACAAGAAAACCCTAGTGTGAGCAAAAGGAAGGAGATAATAAAGATTAGAGCAGAAATAAATGACATAGAGACCAAAAAAACAATACAGAAAATCAATGAAACCAAGAGCTGGTTCTTTGAAAGGATAAACAAGATTGACGAACCTCTAGCCAGGCTCACTAAGAAGCAGAGAGAACCCAAATAAACAAAATCAGAAACGATAGAGGTGAAGTGAAATAACAACAGACCACACAGAAATACAAATGATTGTTAAAAAATACTATGGACACCTCTACTCCAACAAACTAGACAACTTGGAGGAAATGGACAAATTCTTAGAAAAATACAACATTCCAAAACTCAATCAGGAAGAATCTAAAAATCTCAATAGCCCAATAACTATCGAAGAATTTGAAGCAGTCATCAAAAAGCTACCAGCAAACAAAAGTCCAGGACCAGACGGCTTCACAGGGGAGTTTTACCAAACATTCAAGGAAGAACTAAAACCTATCCTCCTCAGACTACTACAAAAAATTCAAGAGGAAGGAACACTTCCAAGCTCATTCTATGAAGCCAGCATCACCCTAATACCAAAACCAGGTAAAGACAACACAATGAAAGAGAATTACAGGCCAATATCCCTCATGAACATAGATGGCAAAATCCTCAACAAAATCTTAGCAAATCGGATCCAGCAGTACATCAGAAAGATCATACACCATGACCAAGTAGGATTTATCCCAGGGATGCAAGGATGGTACAATATCCACAAATCAATAAACGTGATACATCACATAAACAAATTGAAAGAAAAAAAACCACATGGTGATATCAATTGATGCAGAAAAGACTTTTGACAAAATCCAACACCCATTTTTGATAAAAACTCTCAGCAAGGTGGGAATAGAAGGATCATACCTCAACATAATAAAAGCCATATATCACAGGCCCACAGCCAATATCATACTCAATGGACAAAAACTAACAACATTTGCCTTAAGAACAGGAGCAAGACAGGGATACCCACTCTCACCACTCCTGTTCAACATAGTACTGGAAGTATTAGCCATTGCAATTAGGCAAGAAGAAGAAATAAAATGCATCCAAATTGGAAAAGAGGAAGCAAAACAGTCCTTATTTGCAGACGGCATGATATTATACATACAAAACCCTAGAGACTCCATAAAAAAACTACTAAACTGAATACATGAATTTGGCAATGTAGCAAGATACAAAATTAACCCCAAGAAATCTGAGGCATTTCTATACACCAATAGTGAACACTCAGAAAGAGAGATTATAAAAACAATCCCAATTACCATCGCACCAAAAAAATTAAGCTACCTAGGAATAAACTTAACTAAAGAGTTAAAAGACCTCTACTCAGAAAACTACAGGACGTTGATAAAAGAGATAGAGGAAGACATAAACAGATGGAAAAACATACCATGTTCATGGATTGGTAGAATCAACATCATTAAAATGTCCATACTACCCAAAGCAATCTATAAATTCAACGCACTTCCCATTAAAATACCAACAGCATACTTCACAGATCTAGAACGAACTCTCCAAAAATTCATCTGGAATAAAAAAAGACCCTGAATAGCTGCAGCGATCCTGAGAAAGAAGAACAAAGTAGGTGGGATCGCAAAACCAGATATCAAGCTGTATTACAAAGCCACTGTTCTCAAAACTGCCTGGTACTGGCACAAGAACAGACACACAGATCAATGGACTAGAATAGAGAGCCCAGATATTGGCCTGAACCAATATGCTCAGTTAATATTTGACAAAGGAGGCAAGAACATACAATGGAGCCAAGATAGTCTCTTCAATAAATGGTGTTTGGAAAATTGGACAGATATATACAAGAAAATGAAACTAGGCCACCAACTTACACCATACACAAAAATAAACTCAAAATGGATAAAGGACTTAAATGTACGACAGGAAACCATAAAAATTCTAGAGGAATCCAAAGGCAACAAAATCTCAGACATATGCAAAAGCAATTTCTTCACTGATACAGCTCCTAGGGCAAATGAAACTAAAGAGAAAATGAACAAATGGGACTACATCAAAATAAAAAGCTTCTGCACAGCAAAAGAAACCATCAACAAAACAACAAGAAAGCCCACTGCATGGGAAAACATATTTGCCAATGTCATATCTCATAAGGGCCTAATCTCCAAAATTTATAGGGAACTCATACCACTTAACAAAAGGAAGATAAACAATCCAATCAAAAAATAGGCAAAGGATCTAAATAGACACCTTTCAAAAGAGGACATTCAGAAAGCCAAGAGACATATGAAAACATGCTCAAAGTCACTAATCATCTGAGAGATTCAAATCAAAACAACAATGAGGTACCATCTCACACCTGTCAGAATGGCTATCATCAACAAATCAACAAACGACAGGTGCTGGAGAGGATGTGGAGAAAAAGGAACACTTGTGCACTGCTGGTGGGAATGCAGACTGGTGCAGCCACTATGGAAGACGGTATGGAACTTCCTCAAAAAACTAAAAATGGAACTCCCATTTGACCCTGTGATCCCACTTCTAGGAATATATCCCAAGAAATCAGAAACACCAATCAGAAAGGATATATGCACCCATATGTTGATAGCAGCACAATTCACCATAGCTAAGATCTGGAAATAGCCTAAGTGCCCATCAGTAGATGAATGGATTAGAAAACTGTGGTACATCTACACGATTGAATACTATGCTTCTGTAAAAAAGAGGGAACTCTTCCCATTTGCAACGGCATGGATTAAACTGGAGAGCATTATGCTAAGTGAAATAAGCCAGTCAATGAAGGAAAAATATCACATGATCTCACTCATTCATGGATAATAAAGACCATTATAAACTTATCAACAATAATAGATGCAGAGGCAGAGCTGCCTCAAACAGATTGTCAAACTGCAGGGGGAAGGCCAGGGAGGGTTGGGGGGCAGGAAGGAGAGGGGTAAGAGAAGGATTTGTATGCATGCATATAAGCATAACCAATGAACATAAGACACTGGGGGGTAGGGGAGGCCAGGGGATTGTCAAGGGCGGGGGAAAAAAGGGACACATATGTAATACCCTTTGTAATACTTTAAGCAATAAAATAATAATAAAAAATGCCTTTGTATATTAGAATCCATTATCTTTACATATTTTAAAGCACCAGATATTTTATAATTTTGCATAAGAGTAAACTATAATAATTTTAATAAATGATGTTAATAGAAAAATAAATAATATTAATAAATCCTTCAAGTCTACACTGAATTCATTTTGTACCTAAAAATGTTCAAAAGTCTTCGAGTCTGCAATACAATTTCAAAATGTTTTATTTTTGTAAAGCTGCTCAAGACAGGAGAGACAAATAGTTTATAAAATGTTCATAGTTAGGAATGCAGCTTTTTCCTCATTTTGACACATCTGGGGCATGCAATTATTCACAAAGGTCACATTCTAAAGAAGAAAAAGAACAATGACCAAAAGCAGCATTTAGGTTTCAAATCGACTCTGACAATTTAATCAATGACAAACTCCCAGTGTCAAGAACCATCTTATTTCTAGGTAGATGGAGAATGACATTTCATCAGAGCTAAGTACAATTGTTCACATTAAGAAGTCCCCCCCCCAAAAAAAAATTACTATAAATACCAAAGTAAGAATTTAAGAAAAAAAATGAGAAATAGAAAGTTATTTTAAATGTCAATACCACTTTTCTTTTCTAGGTAACATTTTTTAATTGTTCTTATGAATTAAATCATGTTTATAATATTTTTAGGGTTTTTTGTTTGTTTGTTAATACTCTAAGGATAAGGGTATCTTTTCCATTGATTTTTAGACAGAGTGGAAGGGAGGGAGGGCCAACTAGAGAGAGAGAAATGGATGTGAGGGGGACATATCGATTAGTTGTTTCTTGTATGCACTCCAACCAGGGACCTGGGAGTCTGGGACAAACCTGCAACCCAGGTTCATGCCCTTGACTGGAATTCGAACCAATGACTCTTTGGTGCACAGGCCGACACTCTAACCGCTGAGCAACTCCGGACAGTGCAAAGCTTATAATCACAAAGGGAAATAAAATTCAAACTTTGATTGAGAGATTTACCACCTTGCCCCCCCTTACTTTTACTTTTCAGATCTGTACTACAATGAACTGACTGAGGTATTTAACATAGCATTCTTGCCCTTTTGGCTGTTTTTTTCCCCTCCCAAATCAAAGAAATGTCTTAAACCATGCATGGAATAAATACATTTTAAATTGTTCTGAGACATAGCCTAAGAATGCCTTTGTAGAAGTATTCTAGAATGTCAACTTTTATGTTTGTTTTTAAGATAATATTGCTCAGCATTATTAACCAACAACCATTACCACTTCAATCTATGTATATCTAGTCTCTAATTGGTATTAATATTTACCTAGGAGACCACCATTTTAAATGATATTTCAACTCTCTAAAGCTCATTTTCTCCAAAAATAATAAAATGCTTTAATAAACATGAGGCTTTGAGATGACACAGTAACAAAATATATGTAAGCCCTAATGATGTTTTAGACATATATTTTGCAATATATATTTTTAATGAGAAACTCATTATTCTGTGCTTAATTTCTATTCTGCAAAATGCATAAATTCATTTCTTCAAAATACTCTTGGGTCTTTCAGTGAAATAATAAGATGAGGCATGATTAGATATTTGCATAATTTTTTTCACACACTTGCAAAGTAAAATTTTAGGAGAGTCAGAAATTAAGACAATGAACATGATTTTTAATGGAAATAGCTAATCCACCCATCATGTGATAGCATGCATATTAGTGATGAAGATGATGAGATTTCTGAAACAAACAAAAAGTATTAAAAAGTGAAATTTGTAGAACAAAAACAGTTAGATTTTACTATGTTTTTGCATACTGAAATGCCTGATTCAATTTTACTAAATCATATCATTTTCATTGCATATATTTTTAAAAAATTATGTTACAGATAATCATCATTGGTAAAATAGCATGCTCTTTCCCCAGACTACCACTAGTAGATATGTTTAGGTGTGGGCAATATAGGTGAGGGTGATTAAGATGTAGAAACTTCCAGTTGTAAATAAATAAGTCATGAGGATGTAATGTACAGCACAGAGAATACAGTCAATAATATTATAATAACTATGGTGACAGATGGCTACTACTAGACTTATTGTGGTGATCATTTTGTTATGTGTATATATATTGAATCACTATGATGTACATCTGTAATTAATAGAATGTGGATGAATGTATATCTCATAGGATATTTAATCTACTTAAATTTATTGTATTTTATTTTTTTTTTTTTTTTTTTTTTTTTTTTTTAATATTTTTTTTAAATATATTTTATTGATTTTTTACAGAGAGGAAGGGAGAGAGATAGAGAGTTAGAAACATCGATGAGAGAGAAACATCGATCAGCTGCCTCCTGCACATCTCCCACTGGGGATGTGCCCGCAACCCAGGTACATGCCCTTGACCGGAATCGAACCTGGGACCTTTCAGTCCGCAGGCCGACGCTCTATCCACTGAGCCAAACCGGTTTTGGCAATTTATTGTATTTTATAAAATAGAACCAACATCAATGACATATTTTTTCATCTTCCTAATGTATCATGTATAGATAATATCAGACTATGTTTAGATAACATAAAAAGGATTGTAAATCTATTTGCACACTCCATATTATGAAATTTCCACAATAAATTTGGATTTTTTCAATGATGCATATATATGGTGGGGCAAAAGTAGACTTATAGCTCTGAGTATGCAAAACACAGATTTTATTCTTGTATTATTATTTCTTAATTATTATATTATTTTCTATATATACAACTATTAACCTACTTTGCCACACCTTATAAAGGAGCAAACATTTTTACTACTTTATACAGTTAAAATAATTTCTGCAGTTTTGTTTTGTTTTCTAATAGCAAACAACCAACGAATATTATAATTGAAGTTCAATATCCTAAGTCAGCTTTATGAACAGTCAGAACACATCAATACTTTCCGTTAATTCAAAAAGTCCAAACTGGGTTTAATTTTGAGATTAAGTCTTTTTATCTCTAGGCTTTGATCCCTATTAAAATTTAAATATGATCTCACTAATATGTGGAATCTAATGTACAAAATACAGCCAAAGGCATGAATCCATGAAATAGACTGATGTCAGAAGTTAGGGGTGTGGGGGAGACTGGATAAAGGAAGGTGAAGGAATTAGCTAAAGAACACATATGCATAGGCCATGGACACAGACTATCATGCAGTGAAGGCCAAGGGAGGGTGCATAGGGGCTGTATGGAGGTTAGCAAATGGGGTGAGGGGAGATGAGGGACATCTACAATAGTGTCAACAATAAAAATTATAAATAAAAATTCAAGGACACCTTGGAGATGAAATGCTTTATCAACCATAAGTCCTTAAGTGTGAATAAAAAGTCTGAAATCTCAAAGGCAATGGAGGTAGCCCTAACCAGTTTGGCTAAGTGGATAGCATAAGCCTGCAGACTGAGGGGTCCTGGGTTCGATTCTGGTCAAGGGTACATGTTGGGGTTGTGGATTTGATCCCCAGTAGGAGGTGTGCAGGAGGCAGCCCATCAATGATTCTCTCTCATTGATGTTTCTATCTCTCTTTCCCTCTCCCTTCCTCACTGAAATCAATAAAAATATATTTAAAAATAAAAATAAAAGGCAATTGAAGTATGGGAAGAAGATATTGGAAGAAAGAATTTTAAAAATTAGGATGCATAAGTAAAAAAGGAAGTCATATTCATTTTCTCCCTTAGGTCTTTAGAAGTAAAGCAATGAGCACACTGACCTTTGTAACAGAGATAAATACTCAGGACTTCAGAATTTTTGTCATTGTGCTGAATTATGTAGAACAGACCGATTTCAATATTTCCCACGTATGGGTGGTGGATGCTGCAGATCTCTTAGCATTTCCTCCTGATTTCCCAAGGTTCCTCTTTTCACCATTGTCAGTATTAGGCAAGAAGATGGAAGATGGTGATAATGAATAAGCGAGGAGTGAGCTTTATATTTATGCATTTGTAAAATACATAATATGGCTTAGAAGAGCCACTCAAAAACATTAATTTGATCACTTATTGGGACAAGTTCACTTCCAAGACACAAAGTGGATTAATCCTTGGTGACTGAATTCCAATTACAGCTCTGAGAATTCTAATATAAACACCAAAGCTCTAGCTATTTATTTTAGCATAAACGTTCTTAATTCATCTTTTTTATCATGTTATTTTCATTAATATTTAGAATTATGTATTATTATTTCCAATTTTTTGGTGTCTACTTCAAGGTTTATGCGTTGACTTCCAGTTCCTAAAAAAATATTGAGTGTCATACAAGGTATATAATTTGTGAATGGTAAAGATAAATTCAATAATTTTATAATGTCTAATAAATCACATCCTCTAGGGGCAACACATTTTTTTCCTAATTCCTGAATTCCAAAGTTCAATCACATTACCAAATCGAGTTCTTATATTTGATTTAAAAAGACCTGAGAGACTTGAGTGCAATATTTTGAAAAGGATTATATATGTACTAGGGGCCCGGTGCATGAAATTCGTGCACTGGGTGTGGGGGGGCGGGAGTGTCCCTCAGCCCAGCCTGCCCCCTCTCACATACTGGGAGCCCTCAGGCGTTGACCCCCATCGCCCTCCGATAGCCTGATCGGCCCCTTGCCCAGGCCTGACGCCTCCGCCAGAGGTGTCAGGCTTGGACAGGGGACCTCCATCTCCCCCCGATCACTGGCTCTGCCCCCCGCCCAGGCCTGAGGCCTCTGGCGCAGGAATCATGCCTGGGCAGGGGACCCCCATCTCCCTCTGATCGCTTGCTCCACCCCCCGCCCAAGCCTGACGCCTCTGACCCAGGCTTCAGGCCTGGGCAAGGGGACCATCATATCCCCCCAATCCCCGGCTCCGCCCCCAACCCAGGCCTGATGCCTCGGCCAGAGGAGTTGACCCTCATCACCCTCCGATCACCAATCACCGGATCGGCCCCTTGACCAGGCCTGAGGCCTCCGGCAGAGGTGTCAGGCCTGGACAGAGGACCCCCAGCTCCCCGCGGTTGCTGGCTCCGCCCCTGCCCAAGCCTAATGCCTCTGGCCTAGGCGTCCGGCCCAGGCAGCGGGAACCTGGAGTAGCAGCAGGGGGCGCCACGATCGTGGGCTTCGCTTTAGGCCCAGGCAAGGGACCCCTAGCTCCTGGGACTGCCAGCTTCGACCGTGCCCAGCTCCCATCGCTGGCTCCACCCCTACTTCCTGCTATCACTGGCCAGGGCGGCAAAGGCGCCTGATTCTCCGATCATGGCTGGGGGGCAGGACAAAGGCGGCCCCAGGGCCGCCTTTGCCCTGCCCCCCAGCTCTTAGCTCTCCCCTGGGTTTCCGATCACTGTCAGTGTCAGGGGGCTTCTTCCTGCTTTCCCTTTTGCCTCCCTGCATTGTGCCTACATATGCAAATTAGCCGCCATCTTGTTAGCAGTTAACTGCCAATCTTAGTTGGCAGTTAATTTGCATATAGCCCTGATTAGCCAATGAAAAAGGTATCGCCGTACGCCAATTACCATTTTTCTCTTTTATTAGTGTAGATAAACCAAATTTACAATAAATGAAATCAATAAAATATCTGATATTTTCATTGTCACTTATAGGTAGTAATAGGAACTAACATATTGCGATAGCTTTATTGTTAACAAAAACTACATAAGCCACCCTGGTTGGGTGACTTAGTTGGTTGGAGTGTCATCCTATACACCTAAAGGCTGTGTGTTTGATCATGATCAGAGCACATACCTAGGTTGCGGGTTTGATCTCTGGTTGGAGCATGTATGGGAGGCAACCCGATGGATGTTTCTCTCTCACATTTCTCTTTCTCTCTAAAAATCAATTTCAAAAAAATTTCTTAAAAGACTCCACTAAAAAACAACTGGATCTAATAAATGAATTTGGAAAGTAGCAGTATATAAAATTAATATTCACAAAGCAGTGACATTTTTACATGCCAATAATGAAATATCAGAAAAATAAATTAAAAAAACAATCCTATGTACTATTGCAACAACAAAAAATAAGGTATCTAGAAATAAATTTAAGCAAGGAGCTGGAAGTACTGTACTTGAAAAATTATTAGAGGCTGAAGAAAGGAATTGAGAAAGGTACAAATAAGTGGTAGCATATAAGGTGTTCATGGATTTTTAAAAAATTACATAATTAAAATGTCCATCCTACCTAAAGCAATCTACAGATTCAATGCAATTCTTATTAAACTACCAATGGCATATCCTGCAGATCTAAAACAAACATTTAAAAAATTATATGAAACCAAAAAAGGCTTGAATAGCCTCAGCAATCTTGAGAAAAAAAGAACAAAGTTGAAGAGATCACAATATCTGATATTAAACTATACTACAAGGCCATTGTAATCAAAACAGCCTGACACTGGCACAAGAACAGACATATAGCTCAATGGAACAGAGAGCCAGAAATAAATCCATACCTTGATGATCAATTAATATTTGACAAAGGAAGCAAGAACATACAAGGGAATAAAGACAAGTCCCTATGTAAAGATACAGGCAAAAAAACATAAAACTAGACCATCAACTGACACAATACACTGAAAAAGCACAAAATGGATTAAAACTTAGATGTAATCTGCAAAAAATATAAAAATCCTACAAGAATACATAGGCAGTAAAATTTCAGATATTTCTCATAGCAATATTTTTGCTGATATATCTCCTTGGGCAAGAGAAACAAAGGAAAATAAACAAATTGGACTATCCTATATAATGAAACCCTAATGTGCTAATCGACCAAACAGTAGAACGACTGGTCACTATGATGTGCACTGACCACCAGGAGGCAGATGCTCAATGAAGCAGCTGCCCCTGATGGTCAGTGGACTCCCACAGGGGGAGCGCTGCTCAGCCAGAAGCTGGACTCATGGCTGGTGAGCGCAGCGGCGGTGGTGGAGCTTCTCCCATCTCCCCTGCAGGCGGGCGGTAAGGAGTTGAGGGGTCCCGGACTGCAAGAGGGTGCAGACAGGGCTGAGGGACACACCCCCACCCAGGGCACGAATTTCATGCACCAGGCCTCTAGTATGAAAATAAAAAGCTTCTACAGAGCAAAAGAAACCATCAACAAAATGAAAAGGAAACCTACTGCATGAGTGAACATATTGGCCAATAATACATCTGATATGGGGTTAATTTCCAAAATATATAAATAACTTATACAACTCAACACCAAGAAGACAAAAAAAAAAATTAAAATGGGCGGAGGGCCTGGCTAGTATGGCTCTGTGGTTGAGCACTGACCTATGAACTAGGAGGTCATGTTTCAATTTCCTGTCAGGGCACATACTTTGGTTGAGGCCTGGATCCCCAGTAGGAAATATGCAGGATGCAGGAGGCAGTGGATCAATGAGTCAATGATTCTTTCTCAACAATGTTTCTATCTCTCTCTCCTTTTCCCTTCCTCTCTGAAACTATATATATATATATATATATATATATATATATATATATATATATATATACACACACACACATATACTAGAGGCCCAGTGCACGAAATTCATGCACAGGTAGGGTCCCAAGGCCTGGATGGTGATCAGGGCCAATCAGGGCCTTCCGGCTGCCAGCCGGGACCTTCCTTCGTTCCACACCTCCCCCTGGTGGTCAGCACACATCATAGCGAGCTATTGAACTCCCGGTCAAACTCCCGAGGGGACACTTTGCATATTAGCTGTGTGTGTGTGTGTGTGTGTGTGTGTGTGTGTGTGTGTGTGTGTGTTTTAATGGGCAAAAGATTTTAATAGAACACTTCTCCAAAGTGGACATACAGATGGCCAATAGACATATGGAAAAATGCTCAACATCACTAATCATCAGAGATGCAAATTAAAACCACAATGAAATATCACCTCACATTTTTCAGAATGGATATCATCAATAAATCAATAAAAAAGTGTTGGCATGGGTTGGAGAAAAGGGAACTCTTGTGCACTGTTGGTGGGAATGAAGACTGGAGCAGTCACTAGGGAAAACAGTATGGAGTTTCCTCAAAAAATAAAAAATGGAACTGCCTTTTGACCCAGGAATCTCATTTTTGGGAATATATCAAAGACACTAATTTGAAAGAATATATGCACCCCTGTGTTCATAGTAGTGTTATTTACAATAGCCAAGATATGGAAACATCCCAAATACCCATCAATAAATGACTGGATTAAAAAAAAACAACTGACGTACATTTATCCAATGAAATATTTCTAGAAAAAAATAAAAAAAGAAGGAATTCTAATCTTTTGCAACAGTATGTATAGACCTGGAGATGATTATGCTAAATAAGATAAGTCAGTAAGAAAGAAAAAAATCCTATATAATAAAAGGTTAATATGCAAATTGTCCCCTTGGGAGTTTGACCTGGAGACTGGGAGTTCGATCACTTGCTATGATGTGCACTGATCACCAGGGGGCTGTGAGGAACATGGTGGGCAACCAGCAGCAGTGGCGGGAGCTGAGGGAGTGAGGGGAGGAGGAGGCAAGGAGGCAGGGAACCTGATCGGCCCTGATCGCCAGCCAGGCCTAGGGACCCTACCTGTGCATGAATTTTGTGCACTGGGCCTATAGTGTCATATAGTGTCATTTACAGGTGGAACGTAATAAACAAAATAAACTGGCAAACAAAATAGAGACAGAGGCATGGATACATGGAACAGACTGACAGCTATGAGAGCGAGGTGGTTTGGGTAGCTGGATGAAAGAAGGTGAAGGGATTAAGCAAAACATTCTCACACACATACACATATATCTGAGGTGATAGCCAGACGAAAAGGTAGGTGGAGGTGGGCGGTGAGCAAAGTGGGGATAAATGGGGACAGAAAGAGACTTTGCTTTGGGTGATGGATGCACAATGTGGTGTGAAGATGATGTTTTGATGAGTTGTATATTGAAACCTGTACGGTTTTGTGAATTAACATCACCCCAATAAATTCAATTAAAAATACAAACATGTGCATACATGGTAAAACCTTGAAAGAGCATATAGAGTACAGGATAGTTTTTTCTTACTGGGAATGTAACAGATTTTTCCGTTATCCTGTCTCTAGGTGTTCAAAATTGTCAAGGCTGTGTGAATTTAAGCACCATAGCACCCTGTTTGGTCTCAATAAAATGAATTGGTTTCTTAGAAAATTGGTTTCTTAGATCAGGCTGGCAGACAGGCGAGCGGTTAGGAGTACTTTTGTCTGAAATTTAAAATATCATGTACGTAGAGTTGTCTAGTTCCTTGCCATTTAAAAATTCAGTTTATAAAATATGGCACTTAGAAAGTAGTTTTGTTAGTCAGGTTTTTAAAATATATATAAAACTCATAAAGTATTCAGGGGTGCATAAAAGTAGTGAGTATGTGGAAGAGTTTACACTTGTATTATTCTTTATAAATTAGTGTATTATTTATTTATAGTACAACTATAAACCTACTTTTTCCCACTCCTGTATATGTGTAAATATTATATATGCATTAACCTATAATGTATTTATATTATTTTAATAATATTTATATAATACTTACATGTACTCTCACGTTGTCCAAAATATAATTTACAAAGATTCTATCATGTTTGTAAACAAACCTATTTCTGCTTGGGTAGAATAATTGTGAAAAGCCTGCAAGAATCATACCTTAAGAGTATATTATAGGATAAAGCCCAATTTTCAAATATCTATACTAATAAAAGGGTAATATGCTAATTAGACTGGACATCTTCTGCACATCTTCCAGACATCCTTCCGGACAAAGCCACAGTGGCAGGGGCCAAGGCAGAGGCAGTTAGGGAAGATCAGGCCAGCAAGGGTGAGCAGCTAGTGGGTGATTGGGCCAGCAGGGGAGGGCAGTTAGGGGGCGATTGGGCCGGCAGGGGAGGGCAGTTTGGGGTGATCATGCCAGCAGGGGAGCAGTTAGGGGGATATCAGGCTGGCAGGCAGGTGAGCAGTTAGGAGCTAGAGGTCCCGGATTGTTAGAGGGATGTCTGACTACTGTTTTAGGCCCGATCCGGCAGGCAGTCAGACATCCCCCGAGGGGTCCCAGATTGTGAGAGGGTGCCGGCCAGACTGAGGAACAGCCCCCCCCCCCCCATGTACAAATTTCATGCACCGGGCCTCTAATACATATATAAAAGCTTAACTACAAAAATTAAAAATAAAATTACCATATGGCTCAGGAATGCCACTTCTGAATATTTAGCCAAAATAATTAAGTTAGGATGCATAAGAGATCTATGTGCCCACATGTTAATTGCAACACTGTTCAGAATAGCCAAGATATGGAAAAATCCTAAATGCATGGATAAAGAAAATGTGGTATACACATACAATGGAATATTATTCAGCCATAAAAAGAAAGAGATCCTGAAACATACATAGATTAACTTTGAGGACAATATGCTAAGTGAAAAAAGTCAGACAGGGAGAGAAAATACTTCATGATTCTACTTATATGAAGTAGCTAAAATAGTCAAACTCATAGAAATAGAAAGTGGAAGGGTGTGAAAAGGGGGAAATGAGAAGTAATGTTTAAGGGGTATAAAGTTCCAGATGTGCAAGATGAATGAGATGTAGAGATCTACTGTGCAACATTGTGCCTATAATTAACAATACCATACTGTATACTTAAAATTTATGAAGAGGGTAAACCTCACATTATTTTTATCAGAATTTTAAAAAGCACAGAAACAATAACTTTACCTTCTAAAATGTGTGCCTTACTCAGGAAGATGGAATATAAGACTTGCACACCTTATTTCTTCAAAAGATAATGGGTGTCTCAATTAGATTTTCTCATATTTTAAAAGTAATTTACCTGTCACCTTCTGCAGGTCATATGCAAGGAAATAATTACAGCTATGGCAATGTTCTTTGGACAATGTGAAAGGTCTTTTGCTATTCATCTGCATTGTTCCATAACAGTAGCAGAATGAATTTAAATAAAGTTCGAGCTGTAATTATTTATTGTTATCTTTTGTATTGTTTTTTACCTGGGTAACACAGAATAATAAACATAATCAGTTCCAGCTGGAAACACTTTTACAGTATGTCAAGGACAATAAGTTCACCAATTAACTTTACCTGCTATTCATGTGGTATGTGAAAAGAATCACACAAAGGAGATTTTAATTAGTGTATCTCACAGTAGGAATAAATAGAAGATAGACTACGGATTGCATTGAGAATGAGTAACCTCCTTAGCAGTAAACAGTTGAGCAGATATGGTTTGTTAGTATTTCTTTGATCACTGAAATTTTGATTTTATTCGATTATCCTCTGTGGAGTTTAACTTGCTTATGATTTTAAGTATAAATGGTAGCAACTTTAGTATATATATATATATATATATATATATATATATGCCTAAGAGACCATTACAACAGGTCGACCAGTCTCTATGATGATGCACCGACCACCAGGGGGCAGATGCTCAATGCAATAGCTGACCCCTGGTGGTCAGTGTGCTCTCACAGCTAACCTTCCCTGGCTGGCCAACCTCCCGCGGTCCCTTCCCCCGACTGGCCGGCCCTGATCAGCCGTGATCTCCAGCCAGGCTGAGGAACCCCACCCGTGCATTAATTTGTGCACTGGGTCTCTAGTTATATAAAGACAATACCAAAAATGATGATGACAAGTATTTATACTGGGAAACTAAAGGGTTATAATATTTACTGAAGGCTTTTGTAGTAACAACTAGAGGCCCGGTGCACAAAAATTTGTGCACTCAGGGGGTAGGGGGGAGTCCCTCAGCCCAGCCTGTGCCCTCTTGCAGTCTGGGACCCCTCGGGAGATAACAACCTGCTGGCTTAGGCCCGCTCCCGGGTGACAGAGTTCAGGCCCAATCCCTAGTTGCCTGCCCCACAGCCCCTGGTCGGGCTCAGAGCAGGGACGATTGGGGAGTTGGGGCGCCGCCCCTGTCATGCACAGAGGAGGGCGGATTGGGAGATGGCAATGCCACCCTCAGTCACACTCAGGGTAGGGCCGATTGGGGGGTTGGGGCACCACCCCCTGTCACACTCAAGGCAGGGTCGATGAGGAGGTTGCAGTGCCACCCCCTGTCACGCACAGAGCAGGGCCAATCAGGGGGTTGTGGCGCTGCCACCTGTCATGCACAGAGCAGGGCCCATCAGGGGGTTGGGGAGCTCCCCCCTGTCACGCACAGAGCAGGGCCCATCAGGAGGCTGAGGAGCTCCCCCCTGTCACTCACAGAGTAGGGCCGATAGGGGAATTGGGGCACCGCCCCCCATCACACACAGAGCAGGGAGGATCAGGGGGTTGGGGAGCCGCCATTCTCACACTCAGGGCAGGGCCGATGGGGAGGTTATGGCTCTACCCCGTCACACACAGAGCAGGGCCCGTGGGGTGGGGAGGTTGGGGTGCCACACCCTGTCACACACAGAGCCGCAGGGCGATCAGGGGGTTGGGGAACTCCCGTCTATCAGGCACAGAGCAGGGCCAATCAGGGGGTTGGTGTGCCTTCCCCTGTCAAGAACAGAGCAGGGCAGATAGGGAGGTTATGGCCCCACCCCCCGTCACACACAGAGCTGCAGGGCAATCAGGAGGTTTGGGCGCTGCCCCCTGTCACGCTGATCCCAGTGCTGGGAGGCCTCATGGCTCCGCTGATCCCGGTGCTGGAGGCATATTACCCTTTTACTATATAGGATAGAGGCCTGGTGCACGTGTGGGGCCGGCTGGTTTGCCCTGAAGGGTGTCCTGGATCAGGGTGGGGGTCCCCACTGGGGTGCCTGGCCAGTCTGGGTGAGGGGCTGAGGGCTGTTTTCAGGCTGGGATTGACGCTCCCAACTGCTCCTTTTTTTCTTTCTTTTTTTTTTTATTCTGGGCCAGCTTTAGCTCTGAGGCTCCAGCTCTTAGGCATCTGCTGCTGAAAGCAGGTTCCTGGGGTTTTGTTTAGCTTCTATATTTGTTACATAGTTGCTTAGAGTTGCAGCTCAGAGGCCCGCAAGGCAGGCGGGGAACGTTGGAGTCCTCCGTCACTGAAGCAAGCAAGCCTCACGTTAGTTTCAAGCTGCCTGGCTGCCGGCTGCCATTTTGGCTGGCAGTTAATTTGCATGTGAAACCAAGTTTCCAGCTTCTCCATGGAAGGAGCTTATTTACACATTCAGCATCCCAACTGTTATACTGTCACCCGAGGGACTGACTCCCAAATCTACTAGCTCTGAGACTGATAGGGATTGGCTTTCCCCAGTTCCCTCTGCACCACACAAAGCAAAGAGGTGGTTCTATTTAGGCATGCAGACACTCTCACCGATATTTCCTCTCGCGCAGCATAGACTAAGTGATTACAAACGCCCAGCTCTCAGTTTCCCCCTGATGGGAAGCAGACTGTCTATC
This sequence comes from Myotis nattereri, assembly GCF_964212035.1. Taxonomy (NCBI): domain Eukaryota; kingdom Metazoa; phylum Chordata; class Mammalia; order Chiroptera; family Vespertilionidae; genus Myotis; species Myotis nattereri. Next base: position 68,915,536 of record NC_138076.1, on the reverse strand, counting down.
TAACATCTTGATTTTTCCCAACTAAAGGTGAGGCATCCTATTAGCCTGCATTGGGGCCTGAAGGGGCAGGCAATTAGAATTTCCTTTGAGAACCTGAACTTGCATACCTGGACATTTCAAAAGTCATTGGAACACTGACCAGTCTTGGCACTGCATCAATGATCAGAAGACATTAGGAACAAAGACCGGCAGGTTGGGCAATGACACAGGTTTGAGAGGCAACCAGGAGCTTGGGTTGGGTGGATTGACAATCTTCCTTGTCTGCATGAGGCCAGTCTGTAAAGACAGGAAGAGGTGGCTGCTTTATCTATTTGTGCAGAAACCAACACAGACAGTCAAGGAAAATGAAGAAAACAGAGAATATGTTCCAAATAAAAGAATAAGATACTAGTAAATCTCTAGAGGTCAACTTGATGAAATGGTGTGTGGGAGCCCTAGTCAAAGTATGCCAGATATTCAAGGCCAATTTGAGTGTGGAGAGCCTGTCCAGGATACACAGGATGCTTAAGGTCAATTTGTCATATGTAGGTGCAAAAGCAAGGGCACGGTGATTGTACGGTAAGCAATGCCCCAGCGTGCCTTTCTGTAGCCCAAGTATTGATATCACTATTTGGCAAAAAGCCTCTTTTGTCTAAATTGGTATAAAGATATGCTACTGACCAGTTGGTATGGGGCTGCTTTTATGTAGGGCACAGCTGCTTGGTGTAGCTCCTATGTTTGCTACTGTATGTACAGCTACTTTAAAAGACTACTGTGAAGAACTGCTTTGTCTAATGGCTTCTTGTTAGCAATGGCTACTTGGTCTGCATTAAAGACTCTCTTATATGCCTACTAGAGGCCTGGTGCACAAAATTTATGCATGGTGGAGGGGGTCCCTCAGACCGGCCTTCACTCTTTCCAATCTGGGACCCCTCAGGGGATGTCCGACTGCTGGCTTAGGCCCGATTCTGCAGTCGGACATCCCTCTCGCAATCCGGAAACACTGGCTCCTAACCACTCACCTGCCTGTCTGATCACTTCTAACCACTCTGCCTGCTGACCTGATCGTCCCCAACTGTCCTCCCCTGCCAGCCTGATCCCCCTAACTGCTCTCCCCTGATGGCCTGATCACCTCCCCACTGCTCAACCCTGCCAGCCTGGTTGCCCCTAACCAACTCTGCCTTGGCCCCACCACCATAGCTTTGTCTGGAAGGACGTCCTGGAGGTCTCTGGAAGGTCTCATGGTCTAATTAGCATATTAGTCTTTTATTAGTATAGATGTTATCCCAATAAATTTAATAAAAATTGTCTGCAAATTATGCTTACACTGGAAATGAACCACTTATCAACTTTATTTTAATCATCACTATTGGTGTACCTTATAGGTGTAAAATTTGGCTTCCACACTGTCAGCATTTCTTGGGGGCCAGACTTCAGAGACTTCATAGATAGTTCTGAGGTCTTTGGCCTTGCTCTGAAGTTACTGGCTGCCCAAGTTATCACTCGAGGTGGTGAATTTTTCTACATTATCATGGTCTTTTTCTGGATCATTTTTATTCAGTTCCTCATTTGGCCTGTGATAATGGCCACATCTTGTTGGTTTTATAGCTTTTGTAGGTTTTCTTGAAGGGGTAGGAATTTTTGGAAAGGCTCCTTTCCTTGGACTCCCTTAAAGACATCTTTTCACCCCCATGCATGTCTTTAGTATCTGGAAGGACAACAGAGTGAGCACAGAAGGACATCGGTTTGTGGGGAAATGGCTGGGGTGAAAGGGAAAAAAGTCTTCATGGGTTGAGGATGGAATCTGTCAGGCAAGACCAGGGAGTCTTGGGGATATGCCACTAAAGAAGGGGAAGATAAGTTTGGGTGTAGTCCTTTCATCCTGGACACTGGACCTGGATTAACAGGGCTTCTTCTTCTTTTACCTTCTTTTGGTGAATGGGGTTGGTTGTTACATAACTGTGCTAGGAATTTGTGGTTTCCTGGTCATCTTCACCATGTCAAAATTTCCAAGGGCCCTACCCCAGGCCTCCTGAACATATGCTTTTCTCTAGAACAATGAGGGGCCACACCCCCTAGGCTTTAATTAATCAGGAAGCCTCTCCTCCAGCTAATGGTAGCTCTGGGAGAGAAATTTAGACATCATAAAGCACCATCCTGACACTTCCATGGGAGGGGTGAGGAGGCCAAGATGCTTTGGTAAGAGAAAGGGGGCATTTCTTTAGCACTTCTAAGCCTTCTCAAACTTATTGACCCCATGTTCAATTCTGATGGGTCACATGGTAGGGAGATGATGCTTCCTCCGAACATTTCCCTAGGCCACCCATTTCAGTGGTTCATTGTTCTTTCTCATCCTTCACCATTAGCTAGTTTTCATAAGATTTACCTAAAATCTTTTCAAGGTAATGTGACTGTCTCTGTGGAGATGTGAATCATCCTGCCTCCCTAGTTCAGGTTGCTCTTATGCACCTTGAAAACCATTCACTTCTTGGCTACTACCAGAGAAATTTTCCATCTCACCCCCTTTTTCCAGTGTCCATCTGGCTCTCCCCAGCTTTCTGTTTTCAAGGTTGAAATCATTGCCTTTAGGCTGTCTTTAATAAATAGAGTTGCTCAACTGGTTATCTTAGCTTTGTTTAAAATCTTGGGGGTGATCATAGTAGAAATAGTATCTAGATTTGGGGTTTAACAGTATAAGGTGAATAAGGCAGGAATTTAAATTCCGGAAGTTGAGCTTCCTGTTTGTAGGTTGAAAACTGCATCTCCCACCGCCTCACCTCCTCAGGGAACTTGGGTAGTCATACCCTTGGTCTGAGGATTGCAGACTCAGCTTCATAGAGGACAGGAGGCCCAGCCCCTGTCCAAGTATAGATCAGAGGTAGGGCTAAAGGACCCTACAGAATACATCTCAGTCCCTGCCATCAGGCTTTGGAATTGCTGGGCTTGGTACCAGATGTGGCGTACACTGACTTCCTGCGGAGGACTCAGGGCAGTGAAGCCGTCATCTGAGGAGTCCAGCCTTGGGTCAACAGAGGGAGGATCACAAGACCTGCCAGGGCTCAAGGTGAGAAACATAAGGGAGGAGGGAGGGACCCTGGACCCTAGAAAAGAATCATCCCACTCAGGGCGGGATGACAACAGGCGATTTCTGCATCCGGGTCTTAGAGACTGGGGGGTTTTGGTATAGGGAGCGGAACCTCAGATATGCAGAGAACCAGCCCAAGTCCTGCCAGAGTCAAGGTGAGGACCCCGAGGAAACAGTAATGGGACTCTGGACACCACACAGAGGGGACCCCACCAAGGCCCACCTGGCATTCATGAAGGTCCAGTTGCTGGCAGAGAAGGACCTGTGCACCCCACACAGTGATAAGTTACGTATCTGATAAAGAGTCCAAAATAATAGCCATAAAGTTGTTCACTGAGGTCAGAAGAGCGAAACATGAACACTGTTAGAATTGCAACAAAAAGGTAAAAAAATATATATATGTAAAAAATACCGAAAACAATCACATCAGTGAAAATTCAATATAGGGATTTAACCTCAAACTAGAATAAGCAGAAGGAAAGAAGAAAATTCAAAGGACAGTCCAGTAAAAACTAGCCAGAGCAGAATAAAGGGCAAAGAGTGAAGATAGTCTCTGACTTATGGAATACTATCCAGCAGACCAATATATACATTGTAGGGGTTCCAGAGGAAAATAAAAATAAGAAAACCAGGACGCTTATTTAAAGAAATGATAACTGAAAACTTACCCCAGCATTAATGCTACCTATCATCTGTGTCTAAGCCATTATTTTGTGTTGGAAAGTGTTTCGCTTTTATAAATAAAGGAGTCAATGTGATTGTTTGAAAACATGACATGAGTTATGTCTCACAAAAAAAACAAAACAAAAAACAAAAAAAACAACCCTGGCCAGCTTGGCTCAGTTGATTGGATTCCATTCTGTGCGCTGAGAGGTTGCTGGGTTTGATTGCTGGGTTTGATTCCCAGTATGGGGCGTGAAGGTTGATCTGTTCTCACATAGATGCTTCTCTTTCTCTCTCCTTCTCCCTTCCTCTCTTGCTAAAAATCAATAAAAATATTAAACAAACAAACAAAAAACTTCTAACGGTCCTATTTTTCTCTGACAGTAAAAATTAGATCTTTATAAAAGCCTTTGATGACTTATAGGATTTGATCTTCTATTATTTATCTCCTTTTTACTAATTCCCCATACTTTATCAGTCAAAGAACCTCTTTGTGCTTCTTTAATTATGCCAGAAATACTCCTGAATCACCTTCTTTGCATTAGCTATTTCCTGTGCCTGGAATGTTCACATAAATGCATGTGTTGCTTCCCCATCTGTTTTAATTTTTATTCAAAATGTCAAATTCTCAGTAAGACTTAATATAATGTCCTGACAATCCCCCCATTATTGCTTAATTTTCTTTTTTAAAAATATGTTTCATTGATTTTTAGAGAGGAAGGAAGAGGAATAGAGCCGTAGAAACATTAATTAGCTGCATCCTGCACACCCCGTACCTGGGAGCAAGCCCTCAACCTAGGCATCTGCCCTGAGTGGGAATACAACCCTTGACCTCTTGATTCCGTGGCCAATGCTCAACTGCTGAGCCACATTGGCTGGGCTTGATTTTCTTTTCTAACAGTAATTCTCACTTTTTAACATACAATATAAATTATAGTATCTACTAATTGTGTTTATTTCAGTTTCCCTTGTTGGAATGTTATTTCCACAACATCTGATTATTTTGTATTAAATTGCTAGGTATCCTCATTGCCTAAACACTACCTATTGCATCCTACATCCTAAATATTTGTTAAATCAATGATAAACAAGGCATTCAGGTGAAGTTCTCTAGTAGACTATTGAAAACTAAAGAAAAGTACTCAGGAAATCCATTAGGGTTGATGAATATTTAAAAGTAGCCATAGCCAATTTGGGTCAGTGCATAGAGCATTGGCTTGCGGACTGATGGATCCCAGGTTCAATTCCCGTCAAGGACAGGTACCTCCATTGCAGGATCTTCCCCATGCTGGGCCCTGGTCAGGGCTGTGCAGGAGGCAATAAATTGATGTGTTTTTCTCACAGCAATAGATATTTCTCTCTGTCCTCCCCTCTCTCTTCTACTCTCTATAAAAATCAATGGAAAAATATCCTCAGGTGAGGATTAAAAAAAAAAAAAATTGGTGAGCAATATGGATGTTAACAGGGAACTAAAAATAAGCAGAACCTCCAAAAAAACCTAGAATTAAGAAGCTGGAGGAAGTTTAAGTATAAGCTGAGAATAAGCATTTAGTGACTGAGGCCTCTATCCTTAAAATTATTTTAAAGAATTTAACAATTATTGTTTCTCATTTTAAAAAGAATGACTAGAAATTTATGGAAAGCCATTATGGGAAGAAAAAAATATATAAATATATATACTTTCAACCCCTAGTTTGTCTTATTGCTTGGTCTGGAAATGTTGAAAGGATTCAGAGCATGACTGGCTAATCCTAATATTAAGAGAACAAAATTAATTTCTTAACATGGGTAAAGAACTAAAAATTTTGGATGTTTAAGTAGCTACTGTTATTAAATTTTAAAACTTTTATTCTGCTAAGGGGGAAAAATGTCATTTATTTACTTTGTTTAAAAATTCCAGGAATCTCTTGATACACATTAAATAAAATTAATTATGTATTTATATCTTTGATAATAGTTTAATATAATTTGATTAACAAAAATTTACTTTTTAGTAAAATTTTTAAATGATGGTGAATATTTTTCTTAGTAACTTAGTTTAACTATCTTTGATGAGTCACTACCAAAGGTGCATTGGAAATTTGAAATGCTTAGAGAGAGAGAGATTAAGGATTTCTTTTCTAGGCATTTTAAATGTGAGCTAAAATGTTTTTACTTATGTAAAAAATATAATGCTCAAATATAATACAGTATTTGAACAAGAGACAGCCAACTATTCAGATAAATGTTATATTTCAATGGATAATGTAAATTTTAAAGTTTAGATAAGTTGATAAATAAAGATGTATCCCTAAGAGTTGTATAGTAGGGTGGTATCTGTTTAATTAAAGTAGTATATAATAAAAGTTTTAAATATGTTCTCATGTAGCATAGTGATTCATTTTGCTTCACAGAAAAGTAGTTAAAATCTATGAGGTGATCGCTGCAACAGCCTTTGGCCCTTTGAAAGGCAAATCTGCAGTGAATTTTGAATTGTTACAAAGTTGAATAAGAAAATAGAAACTAATTAAGAGGTGGCTATGAAAGCCATAAAGCTATAAAGATTTGTTATTTTAAAAATCAGAAAAATAACTCAGAAATAAAATATGATAGATAAGATTTCTGGGGATATTACAAGAATCTGGCAAAGATTAGGAAGAAATATTAACAACAGATGCTACTGTTAAAACTAGCCATACTAGACTGAAATTGAAGAAAGTTATATTTATCTTAGATATTTTAAAAACTTTTGACAGTAAGGTCAATCAAACTGTAGAAAAGTTTTACTAATGAGGTAGATATGGCAAAGTCACTAAATGTCTTTAAATAAAGTTTAGCCATATTAACAGAAATGGTAGGAGAGTTCTTGTTTGGACTAGACATTTCTTCCAATCATTGCATTTGCTTCCAAGCTTCTCACCTAGAAATTTTGATGGGTTACTAGTCTCCAGGTAACTGGCATTTTCAATGTCAGTCCTTAATCTTTCTGTCTACCTCAGGGCATCAGAAGCCCCTTATTAAAACCAGTGGGAATCTTGAAGTCAAAGATTCAAAATCTTGGTTTGCAACAAGCACAAAATCTAATATGGTAAATTAGGCACACAAAACAGACCAAAGTAACATTTAAAGTAAATTATTTAATTTTCATGATCAAATTTCTCATAATTTCCAAACATCTAGCAAAAAGTTTAATGCAGCATATAAAAGTAACTCCAGATATATATTTTTTTAAAACTTGCTTTCTAGCAGAGAGATTACTATCTGACATATATTAGGCTCAAGTTATAAATTTCTACTGTATTTATTTTTTAAGAAATCTAGTGACTATATCAATTTGGAAAATTGTAAATTATATATAATGTAATCTGTAAACCATAGATATAGAAAAAAGTAATTAGACATTTGAATAATGCAAATAAGAAGTTATAAAAATGAGAATTTAATCAGATCAATCATGGATGTCTGGCCCTGGCCAGAGGGCTCAGTCAGTTGGAGCATTATCCTGTGCACAAAAAGGTTGCTGATTGATATGATTCCTGGTCAAGGCACATACTTAGATCCAGGGTTGGATCTCTGGTTGGGGTGACTAGGAGAGGCAAAGATTGATGTATGCCCCTCACAAGGATATTTCTTTCTTTTTCTCTCCCCTTTTCTCTCTCTCTCTAATGTCAATAAAAACATAATCTTGGGTGAGGATAAAAAAATATGGATCTTTCAAAGACATGAAGAAATTTACTGAGAGAAATAAGAAAAATATCATGGCTTTGCTCCTCAAAGTAAAGAAAAAATATGAATTTTTTAATTATTTAAAGTAGATTGTGCTTTAGACATAATTCAGAAAGGAAAGCCTTAATCTATCAGGGACCAAACGATTTTTGTTGTTGTTTTGTTTGTTCATTTTTAACAGCACATCTATTAAAGAAAAGAAGATATAATCTTCTGCTAATTATTAATATTAAATGATATTTATTAATAACTAAATCCAGGCTCTGGAGGTTAATTTATGTGCACACTACATTCATTCCATCTACAACCATTTACTCACTAAATCATTTTCTCAGGCACTATGCTCTGCACTAGATATATAAAGATAAAAAAATGCAAGAACCTCATAGAATTCAGTTTCAAACATAACTCATAAGGAAATTTTATTCATTTTCATATATGTATACCTTTAGAAACCATTGTTTCTATTTACAGTTTCTTTTAACATAAAACAATGCACAGCAATATTGACTGCACCAGACAGCCCATTTTGTATGGGTGCTATACAAAATCCATCTAACCCTGTGCATGAGACCTGCTGAATTCTCACAGGTTTTCTACAGACATTCAGAAAATGATTATACATTTCCTGGTAATAATCATGTGGTCAGGCAGAGTACTGTACATTTTCTGTACATTGTACTCCCAATAGCCTTATGAGTGCCTCTTTATACAAATACTAGAGGCCCAGTGTGCACGAAATCGTGTGCATGATATAGTGTGTGAGTAGCTCACTTCCACTTGCCTCAGCTGTCCTCCCTGCCCATCGCCACTAGTAGCTCATGCCCCGCCCTCTGCCTCTCATAGCTCTCTGCCACTAGTAGCTCGCACCCCGCCCCACCCACTGCCAGAGCCACTGCTCCTTTGGTCATTATGGCGTTATGGCTTTACGGCCATGGGCCTTTTATAATATAGATGGTTCCTGAAGCTAAGAGAAGTTTGCAACTTGTACAGGGCTACAATTATGTAAATTGCCCAGGACATGATTTCAACTGCCTGACTCCCAAGTCTGCTCTTAACTTCTTCCCCACTTCTGCTAGTCATGAATGCACTGAACTTCCAGGAAAGTTCCCATAGCAAACTTTCCCAATATGTGAACATTTTCTAGCATCATTATACAGAAATCATTGGATTAGTCATTAGGCAATGACTTTTTGGAACTAGACACCATTGTGCATAATTGGGGAAAGTAACATTAACAGAACTTTCATGAAAATATAGTGGGTTCCCCCCCCCTTTTAATACAATTTAAATGTCTGCTATAAATCAGCCTTGTTCACTCCGCGAGCACTGGTGGCCAGTCCTCGTGGGGAGAGCGACCGCTCTTTAAGGGAGCTGCTGCAGTCTGAAAGGCTGCTCCCTCCCCTGCATGTGCAGCACCTTGGCCATGCTGCTTGTTCCACACTGGGCGGCACTCTCCCCTGACATCCTGGCATCGCTGCCCCGCATTTTGCAGCCATGCTTCATTACCTGAAATTGTTCTTCAGTGTGTCTGCAGCATGTTCTTCCAGCTTGCCCTCCTTAAGATCGCCCCGCTTCAGCTCACCACACAACAGCTGGCCAGGTATCCTGCTGTCGTTCATTTTTTGCACTGGTGCAGTCCAGTGGAGCTGCACGGTAGCGAGTGTACTTCACACTGTTGGGCTGGCCCTGTTCCAGGACTTTGTGCTGGTGACTATGTTCTCAATTGTGATGCTATCTAAAACCAATGTGAAACGTAATCACCAACAGTCGGCTTACTTTTTTAAAACTTTTGGTATATTAGTAAACATGTATATATCTTTACATTTTAATAATCTTTCTCATTAATCAAATTATTCAAAAATTTAGTTTAATAACATATTCCTTTCAGCATAATTTAAGTATAACCTTACTAATGCATTAGAAATTTGAACAATTGCTGCAATTGTTACCTTCACCTAACAGGCTATGTATAGGCTCCATATTAATAATCAATTTCTGGTCAATTATTCAGAAATTTTGTAACATGCTCTTGTGCAAAAAAATAACCAACGCCGGCTATTTAAAGAAGATATTAAAGTTGCACCAGACAAAATACACATAGAATAAAAATTATTCTCATATGCTTCCCTAGAGCTATGGAAAAATATTGAGAACATCAGCATATATTTTGGAAAGCTACCAATAGGAACCTGATATTAATAAAAATATGAACCTAGTCACTAATATGTTTAATATATTGATTTATGTATTATTTTTGAGCTCCAAACATAGCAAAATACCTTTAAATTATTACTCTCTAAGCTACTTTGAGGAATAAATGATACCACAGCTGACTTGATATTCAATTTCTACCCAATTCCACATAAAATACTCATAAATTATAGATAACATAAAATGTCCAAATACATAAAAATCAGATCATTAGCATTTTTCATTAACATTCAGTATATGATGAGGTTTATTAGTTTCTTGTATGGGAAGATGTCATAATCAAAAGAGAATATGATTGAAATTATTGCATTTGAAACTTAAGCATAGAGTACTCAAGTACTATATGAGGCAGTACTTCCAGAAAGAAAAAAGACAAGAAAATAAAGTATAGTTATGGACTAATTGATTATGAGAGTATCAGGCAGACCATGTTGGTATGCAATAGAATAGATCCTTTAATTGTAGTAAATTATATAGCTTCTTGACTAGAAGTTAACCCTCATATAACATTAGTACTACATGATTTCATGGTTTGTTATATTAATAATTCTTACCTAGAAGTTAGGAGGATCAAATAAAGGCTAAAGTTATAATTGATAGAGCAGCCACAGTTATATGTATTAGCTAACAGTATATATATATATATATATATATATATATATATATATATATATATAGAGAGAGAGAGAGAGAGAGAGAGAGAGAGAGAGTTTGGTGGCTTTTTCTGAGTGTTAGAAAAGTTCTTGGCTTGCTCCAATATGGTGATGGAAATGAAGTGTCACTGTTCTTGTCTTGACCCTCATGCTCACAGTGACCTTGTCTGTTTTGAATGTGCTGCAAAGTTGTTTATGTCAAATAGTATAACACCGTGGCCTGTCTGGGAGTCCAAGCCAGCTCCTAACAACAGCAAGGCATAAATGACAGTGTCAGACCATCTTCCAGCTTTAGTGGGTACTTTTCACTACGTCAAAGGTAATCACCTAAGGAAGCTAAGGCACGTTATAGAGAACATTTTCAAACATCCAGATAATGACAAAAGAAGGATTCCAGTCTGCTGTTTTGAGCATTGTACCACAGCATCATTTTTTTTTAATTTTAAAATTAAGGGAAATAGCCCTTTCCTTACTTCTATTCTACCCAATTCTGCCACATCATTATAGAGTAATTAGAGTATGATGCATACCAATATTTGTTGTAGTTATCACAAGTGACAAACATAATTGTGCATATACATGTTCTTAAAATTAAGAGTTAACTACAGCGTAGGTTATACATATATAACAGGTAAGCATCTTAATCCGTAATTCCATTCCACAAGAAATGTATTATCCTACAAAAATGCAAATTGCTTTGATTTGACAACTTCTATTATGAAAACAACAGATATTTATTTTCAGTCAATTGGCTTCCTCTCATCCTTTCTGTCTCTGGATGCTTTGGTTTCCTGTGGTTGAGTCAAAGTTGCAAGGGGCCAGAGGCGTTATTAGACTATTGTATTTTTTTAGTGAATTATCACCTAATCTCACTCATTTACAGAAATGCACCATTGCAGCTAGTCTTTAGAGAACCACGTATCTCACAGCTGTTTCCTCCTCATCCTTATTTCAAAACATATCAAGTTCATTGGCTCTTGGCAACTTGTTCTAGGTACTCTTAGGTACATGCAAAGTACACTGAAGCCAGAATAAATGGCAGGCTGCCTCAGACACATCTTTATAGACAATTCAAAAAGAAATTTCTGCTTATTTCCAGCCACCATACTGGTGCAGGGACACTTGAATAGTTGAGGGTTTGTGGGCTCAAGTGAAGATCCTACTCTCATTTGTCCAAATTTTCTGAGTATTCTAAAACTATTCTTTCTTGGAGTCAAGTAGGAAAAACATTTCTTTCTTATAATCTGATTAAATCTTTCTCTTTTTCTGAATCCAGAGCATTTTATCTAGTTCAGTTTAATATTGACTCTTTACTCATCTAAATCTATTGTTTATAGAATAAATATTCCTTGAATTCAACTATCTAGCATTAGCTTTTGAAATAAACTATTTTGAAGAAGGTCAAAGGGTACATGGTAATATGTGGAAAATAACCTAGTTTAATAACCTAAAGTATTATTCTACCAAACATACTTTTGCATGTAGCAAAATTACTAACCATTCAACTTTGTTTTTAATAATTCTAATTCATATTTATATCTGGTTTATAAGAAATATACCATGTATAACCATTAAAGTATAAATTGGATTTTTAATATAATAAAGTATTGTAGTTTGAAGTGTGATATTTTAGACCTGATACTATCCAATTGTAAAATACTCATCTGTTTTATTATTACCTATAGAATATATATGTATTTGAAGAAACAGTAAAGAATTTGCTACATTTCATTTTGCAGAAGTAATTATTCTACACAATTGCACTATTTCCCATACATTGAAATAAGGAAACAGAAACATACATAAAGTTGTTATTTTTACTTATATAAATAATCAAGGTTTGTGCACAAAACCACATCTAAATAGTTGAAATTAGTTTTCCTCAGGTTACTATCCTGTGTGCAAAATCCTGCAGTGATTTTTTTTTAAAATTTTCTATATTATAAATCCTCAGGTTAAAAACAAGAATTTTTAATAAGATCTCTGTTGGACCATAAATTTCTTTAGAGTTCACTAGATGATGACAGATTGAAACCCAAGTAGTTGTGCTGTAGTTATATAATGCAAAATGCAGCATTAGGAGAGGAAATTTTATCCAGGCCTCATCAGGAGTTTAAAGATGCAATGTACCTCTAAGAAGGTCTTATGACTACAAAATTAAGTTCTTTTTTGTGTCACTGGGATGTTATTAGAAAACCATTATTCTGGATGATAGATTATCTGTGTAATAAAGTAAATAATGTGCATCATGGAGGACCTCGAGATGACCTAAGCTGCATGGAGGACCTCGAGATGACCTAAGCTGATTTCTTCTTCACACAAGAAAGTTTGAAGTTTAAGTGGGCAGTAAATCTCAGAAGATTTTTGTTTAATGAAAATATGTGGCTAATACGGTAACTTTACAAATTTCTATTTAAGAATCTTAATATAATTTCAACTGGGCTGGACATTTTTCAAAGAAATAACTCGCACATATATTAGACAACATGAAAGAACTTTTAAGACCTAAGAAACCCAACTTTAGAAGGTTACTCTTAGCAGTCCCTAAAAGTAACATTTATACTGTCTTTTACTAACTTTGAACATAAAGGGTAAAGATATATGTGAGAATTTCATTATTCCATTAGATTGCAAAAAGAGATAAGGGACTGTTTTCATATAATTTATTCCAACTATTGTGAACTTTGTACTAATGGGGAAAGACTTTAGCTTGCTTTGGCAGCACATGGATGGACTGCATTTGGAAGAAGTAATACCCTGAGAAGGTCGATATGACTCTTTTTTGTATGGTAAAAAGTCATACTTGTTCCCAGATGGTGTGGCTCAATGGTTGAGTGTCGACCCATGAACCAGGAGGTCATGGTTCGATTCCTGGTCAGGGCACATGCCCTGGTTGCTGGCTCAATCCCCAGTAGAGGGTGTGTAAGAGGCAGCCGATTGATGATTCTCCCTCATCATTGATGTTTCTATCTCTCTCTCCATCTTTCTTCTTCTCTCTGAAGTCAATAAAAACATAAAAAAAGGAAGTCATACTTGCCAAACATTTATTTGCTATACAGAGGCTGACTTTATGATTCAACATTCAATTTAGAACTATTTGATTCATGTCTACCAAATATAAAGAAAAGAGATCACAGTTTCATTTATTAATCATAAATACCCCAAATCATTTTCCTCATTTTGATTGTTTAAGAAAATTTTTTTTAAAGCTTTGTAAAGATGATTTTTCCACATCCACTTAATTTAATTCAGTAGATATTTATTTAGAAAGACTCACTCCCTCCCTCAGGGCACATAGAGGTGGGCAAAAGTAGGTTTACAGTTGTGAGTACCTGAAACAGAGCTCATAAAGTTTTTGTAATAATCATGACCATCATGCCTTGCTTCATATGAGCAACTGTAAGCCCACTTTTGCCTACTCCTGTATAATAAAAAAGATGACCAAAATGAAATGGCCATACTAAAGTTGATTAGAGCAAAGAAAAAAGAAGGACAAAGCCAGAGTTTATATTTTTACTAGTATGCAGTGTCTCTTTTAAACATCTAAAAAGAAAGCCACAAAGCTCTTTTTATTTGGGCCTTAACATGCTCACATTTAGCATATTCTCTTCTTTAACACGTTTTTAAAATAACATATCCTTTAAAAAAAAAACACTTTAACATATCCGTTTTAACATATCTTTTTTAAGAGAAAGCACTATCACAAGTTTTTAAGAAAAGTCACTGTATCTCCCATGAGACTAAAAATGATTTCTCCGTATAGTGTAGATAACTCTAAATAAAAATAATAAGAATTAAAAATTCTAAATTCAATGTCAAAGTAACCAAGTTTAGAAGGAGTAACTAAGCCAAGAAACGAAGTTGGTGTATTTAAATGGATAGAATAAAATAATGTGAATTATAATGTGATCTCTAAGTACAGGAAAATGTTCACACAGATCACTTATGTATATTTATCTTTGAGAACCTGAAGCGATTACAAAAAAAGAGAAAGGATTCCCTTCAACTAAATGTTCTCTTTCTCTGCTGTTCCTATTATTACCATCCCTCTAACAGTCTTCACTTCTGAAGGTTGTTCTATTACATCTCACTCCTTCATCTTGCCTCTGCTCAGGGTTGGCGCCCCTGTGCAAAGCTATTTCCCTACTCTCTGCGATATGGTAGCCACCCATTCATTAAAAATAAATGTAACAAGTAATACCTGCTCCTAAAACAGCCAGTGCTTTTTACATATGTTATCTCAGTTGATGTTGTCAATTGTCTCAGGGGTAGATAGTCAAGCTTATTTTCATTTGAAACATTTGTAAATTAACTCTGGTAAGGCAGTTTGTGAATTGAGAGTTCCCAATGAATTTCAGCCTCTCAGGTTTATCAGGCCTTTTTCAATAAGTAAGCAGAGAATCTTTTCTTGCAAATAAGAAAGCTCAGATCTCTCGTAACTTCAATAAGGTTCTGAGTCAGCTGTAATTAATAACAGCAGCTACTCTCATAAACTCAGCACTTTCTTACCCCTGTTTCAGAACCTGTATAGTAAACCTTTGCTTAGCTTTTTCTAATAAGTTCCCGACTGTTCTGTCTTGTTTTCTCTATTTTACATATTTGGAAAACTGTGATTCAGCCTGTATAGTGTAATATATGAATACCCTCACAAACCCTGCATTATTAAATAAACTAGAGGCCCAGTGCACGAATTCGTGAACGGTGGGGTCTGGCCAGCCCGGCCCCAATCGGAGCGGATCAGGGCCAGGCCTGTTGGGAGGAGGAGACAATGGGAGGTTGGCTGGCTGGCCTATCCCAATCAGGGCCTGATCAAGACTGGGCCGGCAGGGGGGAAGGGCCATGGGAAATTGGCCAGTGGGCTCTACTCCCGATTGGGGTGGAGGTCAATTGGGGGAGGGGCTGGCCATGGGGAGGGGCTGTGGGTGGTGGATCAACCAGCCACATCCCCTAATGGCTTAGGGGGGCTGAACAGGGGCCAGTGGCCTGGGGGAGGGGCTGCAGGCAGTTGCCTGGGTGGCCCTGCACCTGATTGGGGTGGGGGGACCGATCTGGGCTGGGCCTGGGCAGGGGGAAGGGCTGCAGGAGGTTGGCCAGCTGGCCCACACCCTATTGGAGTGGGGGGTGATCAGGGGCAGGGCTGCCTGGGGGGAGGGGCTGTGGGAGGTTGGCTGGCTGGCTGGCCCCACCCCCCTATTGGGCTGGTTCACTGGCTTTGTATATATATACTAGAGGCCCGGTGCACAAAAATTTGTGCACTCAGGGGGAGGGGGGGTCCCTCAGCCCCGCCTGTGCCCTCTCGCAGTCTGGGACCCCTCGGGAGATAACGACCTGCTGGCTTAGGCCTGCTCCTGGGTGGCAGAGGGCAGGCCCAATCCCTAGGTGCAGCCCCTGGTCGGGCTCAGAGCAGGGCTGATTGGGGAGTTGGGGTGCCGCCCCTGTCATGCACAGAGCAGGGAGATTGGGAGGTTGTGATGCCACCCTCAGTCACGCTCAGGGTAGGGCCGATTGGGAGGTTGGGGCACCGTCCCCTATCACGCTCAAGGCAGGGTCAATGGGGAGGTTGCGGCGCCACCCTCGGTCACGCACAGAGCAGGGCCAATCAGGGGGATGGGGCGCCGCCACTCTCACACTCAGGGCAGGGCTGATAGGGAGGTTATGGCTCTACCCCATCACACACAGAGCAGGGCCTGTGTGGGGGGGTTGGGGAGCTCCCCTCTATCAGGCACAGAGCAGGGCTGCTCAGGGGGTTGGGGCGCCTTCCCCTGTCACGAACAGAGCAGGGCGGATAGGGAGGTTGTGGCCCCGCCCCCTGTCACACACAGAGCCACAGGGCAATCAGGGGGTTTGGGCGCTGCCCCCTGTCATGCCTATCCTGGTGCCGGGAGGCCTCGCGGCTCCGCTGATCCTGGTGCAAGGAGGCATATTACCCTTTTACTATATAAGGTAGAGACCTGGTGCATGGGTGGGGCCGGCTGGTTTGCCCTGAAGGGTGTTCTGGATCAGGGTGGGGGTCCCCACTGGGGTGCCTGGCCAGTCTGGGTGAGGGGCTGAGGGCTGTTTTCAGGCTGGGGGTGACTGAAGCTCCCAACTGTTCCTTTTTTTCTTTTTTCTTTTTTATTCTGGGCCAGCTTTAGCTTTGAGGCTTGGCTCCAGCTCTTAGGCCTCCGCCTGAAAGTAGGTTTCTGGCCTTTGCTTACAATGTTGCAAATCTGCTGGCTGAAGTCCAGAGGTATTTGTTACAGAGTTTCTTAAACTGCCCGCTCAGAGGCCTGCAGCCACAGGCGGGGAACGTTGGTTTCCTCCGTCACTGAGGCAACCAAGCCTCATGTTAGTTTCAAGCTGCCTGGCTGCCCGCCGCCATCTTGGCTGACAGTTAATTTGCATATCTCGCTGATTAGCCAATGAAAAGGGTAGCGGTCATACGCCAATTACCATGTTTCTCTTTTATTAGTATATATATATATATATATATATATATATATATATATATATATATCCATTTGTTCCTCTCATAAACCTACAACTCTCACTGTCTACTCCATCCACCACACCCCAATCCATCATCTTGTCCATGTGCTTGTCCACAAAAGTATCACATTTAGGCATTACCTTGTTTCCTGCATCTGAAGGACTGGCCACATATTTATTACTTCTGCCTCTTTTTCTTACATTTGGATTGTGTGTGTGTGTGTGAGAGTGTGTGTGTGTGAGAGTGTGTGTGTGTGTGTGTGTGTGTGTGTGTGTGTGTGTAGTGGGTGGGAGATTTACTTAAGATGCTCCCAATGCCAAGGCCAGTGATCCCTCTCTGAGGCCCAGCCTTGCTTTGCTGCCCATTGTTTATCCTAGGGTCTGGACTGGACCCTTTACTTGTTTTCATAGCACCTAATGGCATCTTTTTAAAAAAAATTTACTTCAGCATAGAATAAATTTATAACCTAATTAACCAGTACAAAAATTCACACACACACACACACACACGCAAACACACTCACACTTAAGTACAGTTTTTTTATGAAATGATACTAACTCTTGGCAAGTTATTTGGCATGTGTGAGCATTCTGAATTTTTCATTTTCTTGTTTCTGTATTCTACTTTATTCTGTTATGTTTTATTCTAGTCTTTTCTCTTATGTCATCTAAAAAAAGAAGGATGAAAAGAAAATACATTACTAACTTGCTAAATGGATCATGGCCTACAATTTGATAAGGCAATTCCATACCTTGTTAGTAATGCTTCACTTAGGAAAATGTTTACACAACGGATAAGAGATGTTGCTTACCAGGCTGCTAAAACCTTTGGCTTTAAATTTGGGAACTGCTGTCCAAGTTTTAAATAAATTTCTTTTCTTTTCTTTTCTTTCTTTTTTTTTCCCCAGCAGAGGTTAAGAATACATTAACTGTGATGGGCAGTTAGACAGACACAAGCAAAGCAAGGAAAATGGGCCAGGTACAGAAGGTCACCAAGGTAGAAAACCCAGGTGCCTAGAAATGGGCAAAACTGGAAAAATGAGGACCTCACCCCCAGGGTGACCTTTCTTCCCATAGCATGTTGCCGGTCATATGGTTCGGGCCCCTTGACCTTTCCTCCCTAGAGATAACAGCTAGGCCTTTGTTGTATTTCAGCTCCAGGCCCAGAAAAGCAGCATAAGAGACAAGCAATGCCATGGCTGCTGGCTAACTTCAAGACCAGCTGATTGAATAATGACCTCTTGTCCTGACACTGACCAATCAATCATTGGAGACCTAATCCCTGAAAGGACACACCTATAAAGCTTCTGAATGTTCTATTGAGATCTTCCCCTGGGATTTCCCCTAAAAATATCCACCCTTAAAACCCTTAGGAGGGAGGACCCAGCCTGCTCTCCCTGCTGGGAGCACGCTGGAACCTTTCCCCTTCCCTCTCCTATCCCCTAGGAGAATTACCCTTACCTTCCTCACTCCCAAGCTCCAAAGGGCCTTTCCTTTACCTCTATAACATATTTCCTAAGCCCATTTTTAAAATGAATTATTTCTTCTACCTCTGTGATTTTGAAAAAAAAAAATGTTCTCTTATAGCTTGAGTCTTGCCTCTGAATTCTTTCCTAGCCAGAATGCAAGTATCAAGGTTGCTGAACCCAGGTCCATTCTGACCTGACCAGTCTATTGCCGCGTGCCATTCCTGCCATCTACAACAGAACCACTTCCATTTGGTCGTCAATTCATAATATTATTAAGAAATCTTCTATTAATCGAGCATAATGGTTTGGGTCGATTTCTGGGTTCTCTGTTCTGTTGCATTGGTATACTAGTGTATATGTATGCTCTTGTGTCAGTACCAGGCCATTTTGAGAACAGTGGCTTTGAAATATAGCTTTATATCTGGTATTGTGATCCCTCCAACTTTATTCTTCTTTCTCTGAATTGCTGTAGCTACTTGGGGTCGTTCTTTATTCCATATAAATTTTTGGAGAGTTTGTCCTAGGTCTGTGAAATATGCCATTGGTATTTTAATCAAAAAATGGGCAAAGGACCTAATTAGACACTTTTTGAGTTTGGACATACAGAAGGCCAAGAGACATAAGAAACCATGCTCAAAGTCCCTAATCATCTGAGAGATGCAAATCAAAATGACAATGAGGTACCATCTCACACCTGTCAGAATGGCTATAATCAAGGAATCAACAAACAACAAGTGCTGGCAAGGATGTGGAGAAAAAGGAACATTTGTGCACTGCTGGTGGAAATGCAGACTGGTGCAGCCTCTGTGGAGAACAGTATGGAGTTTCCTCAGAAAATTAAAAATGGAACTCCCATTTGATCCAGTAATTCCACTTTCAGGAATATATCCCAATAAACCAAAAACAGCAATCAGAAAGAACATATGAACTCCTATGTTCATAGCAGCACAATTTACAATAGCTAAGATTTAGAAACAGCCTAAGTGCCAATTAAAAAACAGTAGTACATCTACACAATGGAATACTATGCTGACATAAAAAAGAAAGAACTCTTACCATTTGCAATAGCCTAGATAGACCAGAAGAGCATTATGCTAAGTGAAATAAGCCAGTCGGAGAAAGATAAATATCATGTAAATATAAATACCCATTATATATTAGTCACTCTGCTTGTTACATTATATAATTGATTCAAACCCAATCCTTATTTTTAAGAATCTCTTGAACTAGTGAAATATGTCTTCAGTACATTTCTGAAGGTTAAAGAATATAAAATAACAGATTGATGCCTATCCCTTACTATATATGGAATATATATAATATATAATATATAATATATAATATATATATATAATGCATATTAATTTTATCCTTATCAATCAGTCAACAAATTCTTAAACAGCACTGGAATATGTCTAGCATTGTTGTAGGTCCGGGAAACAAAATGATAAAAGAAAAATTCCCCACCTTCCAAGAATTCACCCTTCAATGGGGCAGGATAGAAATGCAGTATAAATAAATGAACAATTAGGTAAAAATAGACACTATAAAGAAATAAGACATGGGGACATGATTGGAAAAGATTTGGAAGAAAGGATTCAATTAAAAAGAGAGAGTTCTACATTAGCATAGTTTCTACATTCTTCTAGAGGACAATAGGAAACTGCGGTATTAGGGAAACTGTAGCAGAAAAAGAGAAAAAAAGTTACCCTCTCATTTCTCACTTCAAAAGGACACATGCTTGCACCATTCAAAATGTAAAGGAGAAAAAAATACTTTAACTAGTGTTGGTCATTCATCTTCTATGAATATAAAAAAATTCACAGAAATGTAAGACAAGTAAAAAATGAAACAGAACTTTTTCCTTTTTAAGCAACCAAGTTTGATACAAACTATTTAGCTGGGAAGGAGGACAGAGTGTTAAATTGAACCCATGTTTAAAGGGAAATGATTGCTATGACGTGCATTTCTCATGTCAGAGCAATTTAGATAGGAAATAACCAGTAAGGAAACATTCTGTATTATAAATGAAAAAATCCTGAAGGATTATTGTTGTCTTTTCGCAGAACATATCAGCAGGAAAATTATTCAGCCCCAGGCAGAGGAAACAAATATCATCGAGTACAGCGGTGTTGTTTGGATGCTTCTCCTCTCCTCAAGGACTGTCATGTTTTCAATACTCATTTCTTTGTATGTTGCCTTTCAGTACATGTCTTTATGTCTTGTACACATTCAGTCTGTTCATTTTTTTATTGCCTCCATTGTGAACTTCTAGAATCTTAAGCATACCAGAGACAATTGCTTTTCCTGAAAAAAATATTATAACGCAAAAGTTAAAAATAAATGCAGTTTCAACAAACATGAAGTAAATTCATATAAGTAGACTGTTTTAAATTTTTACATTTAAAAGGCTAGATTTTATTTTCACAGAAATTTAAATAGACAATATTTAGCATAGGACAGTATTATAGTAATCTCTCAGTAAACACAATCTAAATGGGGGAAAATATGGTAAAAACATTCTATTACAAATGAAGTCTGAGAAGAAAAACAGAAATACAGAATATGATTTTCTGCTTATAGAATAGGATTTCTGGCACTAAGGGCTCATTTCCCAAGCTCTTAAGTCATCAAATTTTCGACCCTGGTCCATGGAAGCCCTGGTGGGAGACAGAGGAATGAGAGGAAGGAAGAAGCTAGAATGCTGTTTCCTCTTTGTTAGCATTGTATCTCCATGCCAGTGATATCTCCAGCAGCCTACATCTCTTCTGTGGATCTTCCCCTAGACAGGGCTGCCTGAATCCAGCTGTTGCAGATAAAACTTTTCCTTTAACGTAGGTGATGTGCTTCTTTCTTTTTTGCCTCTAGTCAAAAAAACTAGTGGTTGTATATTGTTGTCGATATCTGCCTTATATTGTTGTCCCCATTTTGTGGCTCAGCCTTTCTATTTTGCCAGTATAACCTACTCTCTTTCTTAAAATCCCTCTGCTTTAAACTTGTGTTCCAAGTAAACACACAATACAATATACAGATGATGCACTATGGAACTGTATATCTGAAGGCTATATAATTTTATTAACCAATGTCACCCCAATAAATTCAATAAAATATAAAAGTAGAAAATAACATAATAAAACAATTAAATTAAAAATAAGAAATTAGTTGTGTAGTTTTGTTTTCCTAGTAAAAAATTGAAGAACAGAGCAATGTTTGATCTACTCTATACATATATGCACTATTAAAATATGATGTCTGTATTCAAATGTAATCTACTCAGAAATCTGGTCATAAATACCTACCCTTATATTCTTTTCCAGTCCTAAATTTTTAAGTTGGATATTTGTATAAATGCTCTATAAATTGTTCCAACAAAACTATTTAATAATACTCATCAGCTTCTGTGAGATAAAGGCTTTCCTATTCCTCTGTGGATAATATTTACTTGATATAAATTTGAGTAAATTTCTATCATTTCTCTTTTCAAAATATTCCTCCATTTTGTGAAAGCAAACCATCTTTCTTAGTATTCTCTTCTTCCTACCTCCACCTCTTCCATACTGTTCTTACTGGAATTTACCTCCCTGCCCCCAATTAAATTTCCCGTATTTGCTTGGTCGAAGCCTGGGGAAGGAGAAGGAATAATCACTTTTTTTTTTGGATTTAGGATTGCTCTGTGTTTGGTTGACTCTGGTTTATGTATTATGAAGAACACTAATCTACAGTGATGAACTGATATTCAAAAGGAAGCAAAACCTGAGAAAAGTAGAATTTTATATTCTTCTTGCAGTTATTTTATTCCTAACCTTTCCATTTATGTTTTCTACATATAAATATATAATATATATGTACATATACATGTTAATTTATAAAGTTGAAGCTTATTTTATTATTTATAACTAGAGGCCCGGTTCACAAAAATGTGTGCACTGGTGGGGGGTGGGGGTATCCCTCAGCCCCACTTGTGCCCTCTCACAGTCTGGGACCCCTTGGGAGATAAAGACCTGCTGGCTTAGGCCCGCTCCCGGGTGACAGAGTGCAGGCCCAATCCCTAGGTGCCTGCCCCACAGCCCCTAGTCGGGCTCAGAGCAGGGTCGATTGGGGAGTTGGGGTGCCACCCCCTGTCATGCACAGAGCAGGGTGGATCAGGAGGTTGCGATGCCACCCCCAGTCACGCTCAGGGTAGGGCCGATTGGGGGGTTGGGGCGCCGCCCCCTGTCACACTCAAGGCAGGGTCGATGGGGAGGTTGCAGTGCCACCCCCTGTCACCCACAGAGCAGGGCTGATCAGGGGGTTAGGGCACTCCCCCCTGTCACACTCAGGGCAGGGCAAATGGGGAGGTTGTGGCTCCACTCTGTCACCCACAGAGCAGGGCCGAACAGGGGGTTGGGGCACCTTCCCCTGTCACGAACAGAGCAGGGAGGATAAGGAGGTTGTGGCCCCACCCCCTGTCACACAGAGCCGCAGGGCTATCAGGGGGGTTGGGCGCTGCCCCCTGTCATGCTGCTCCAGGGGCCAGGAGGCCTTGCAGCTCCGCTGATCCCAGTGCTGGGAGGCCTCGAGGCCCCGCTAAGCCCAGGCCAGGAGGCCTTGCAGCTCTGCTGATCCTGGTGCTGAGAGGCATATTACCTTTTTACTATATAGGATAGAGGCCTGGTGCATGGGTGAGGGCTGGCTGGTTTGCCCTCAAGGGTGTCCCGGATCAGGGTGGGGGTCCCTCTTGGGTGCCTGGCCAGCCTGGGTGAGGGGATGATGGCCGTTTTCAGGCTGGGGGTGACTGAAGCTCTCAACCTCTCCTTTTTTTCTTTTTTTTTATTCTGGGATTTATTTACCTTCTATGGCTGTCACTGGAGCTGAGAGCCGGCTTTAGCTCTGAGGCTAGGCTCCAGCTCTGAGACCTCGGCTGCTGAAAGCAGGTATCTGGGCTTTGTTTACCTTCTGTATTTGAAACTTTGTTGCGACTCCAGCTCTGAGATCCCGGCTGACTGAAAGCAGGTTTCTGGGGATTGTTTAGCTTCTATATCTGCAACATAGTTGCTTAGAGTGCAAGCTCAGAGCCCAGCAGCGGCAGGCAGGGAACCTTGGCTTCCTCCTTCACTGGAGCAAGCGAGCCTCCTGTTTGCTTCAGCTGCCTGGCTGCCAGTCGCCATCTTGGTTGGCAGTTAATTTGCATATCTCGCTGATTAGCCAATGGGAAGGGTAGCAAAGTTACGGTTAATTACCATGTTTCTCTACTATTAGATATGATTTATTTTATGATTATTGGGAGATTATTTATAAATTGTGGGGTATACTCCAAACCAATATATTTTTATTAAGTTGAGTTAATTTCTATCACTTAAAACCTAAATTTTTTTAAATAATAGAGATATAATTTTATTATCTTATATTGATACTAAAGGCTTAGAGCACAAAAATCGTGCAAGGGAGGGAGTCCCTCAGGCGGGCCTGCACCCTTTCATAATCCGTGATCACTGACTCCTAACCACTCACATGTCTGCCTGCTTGATCACACCTAACTGCTCCTCTGTCTCCCTGATTGTCCCTAACTGCCTCTGCCTCAGCCCCCACTGCTGCAGCTTTGTCCAGACGGATGTCCAAAATGACATCCGGAAGGTCATTCGGCTGTCTGGTCTAATTAGCATGTTACGCTTTTATTATCATAGCTATTATACTATTGAAGCTGTTTTTCAGGGCAAGGAAATGCCTTGTGTTAAGGTAATAAGGCCTCACATAGAAGTTAAATTTTTGTGGTTTTCTAGAATCTATTTTTAAAGGCTTGAATTCCAGATTTCAAACAAAATTGAAAGTCAAAGCCACAGATGGGCTGCAGAGTGGAAACTCAACTGTTCTTAACCTTGACCATGAAAAAGTCAGAATATCTACCCTTGTTGGGGCTGAATTTTAAGACAGTTTATAAGGAGACAGAAAGCTAGAAAAGGGAGAGTTAGAAAATATATCAGGGAAGTTTAGTCAGCTCAATTTCATATTCTAACATTTAGTATACATAATTTAAGGAAATGGGTAGAATAGGATTAGTAACTGAGACCTCTGAACAGTTAGCTGATAAGAACACAAAAACTTACAGCATGAAATTATACCTTTTTCTTTGTGTGTGTTCTGTTTAGTGTATTTTTTTTTTCTGTTCCTCCAATATAACTGAATTAGATAGCTTCAAAATAGAATTCTATTGACAGAGAGATAGTGTGGCAGGTTAGAGCTGGGAGCCACCATTAAAATATGTTTTGTTTTCTTAAATATTTATAACAGAGACTTTAACATTTAGGTGTTCACAGTAGAATTATAGAAGGTTATCCTAATTCAGTTTCCTCAAATTTCTTCCACCTTAAAAAAAAATGTTATATCTCATCTTTTTATTTAATTTTTAATGGAACAGTTATATTTAAAAACATTAAAAAAATTCTTGGTTGCCCAACATGCGTGGCTCAGGGGTTGAACATCAACCGATGAACCAGGAGATCATGATTCAATTCCTGGTCTGGGCACATGCCCGGGTTGCAGGCTCAATCCCCAGTAGAGGGGCGTGCAGGAGGTGGCTGATCAATGATTCTCTCTCATAATTGATGCTTCTATCTCTCTCTCCCTTCCTCTTTAAAATCAATATAATCAATATATATATTTTTAATTTGCTTTCTAGAAGTACTGCCATAGAATGACCTGGGAAAAATGTTAATTCAAACCTGGATGCCCTAGGCCAGTGATGGCGAACCTTTTGAGCTCGGCGTGTCAGCATTTTGAAAACCCTAACTTAACTCTGGTGCTGTGTCACATATAGAAAATTTTTGATCTTTGCAACCATAGTAAAACAAAGATTTATATTTTTGATATTTATTTTATATATTTAAATGCCATTTAACAAAGAAAAATCAACCAAAAAAATGAGTTCATGTGTCACCTCTGACACGCATGTCATAGGTTCGCAGTCACTGCCCTAGGCTATTCCTCAACACACACTTTTACCCTTTCCTAAACACATATACACACACAAACAGATTTGTTTTTTTGTGGGTTTGTGTGTGTGTGTGTGTATGTGTGAACTAATGTTAAGTTGTCTAAAAAGATTGAACATTAAACAAAATAATTAAGCAGATACATTTGTCTTGTTATACTTTGCTTCTCCCATTTCTTTTTCTTCTCAGAACCTTTGAGTATATGTGCTCTTCCATCCTCAACTCACTGGCTACTTCCCAATAAATATAATGGGTTACATGATTAAAAACATTTCCCCATTTCATTTATACTTGTATTTTAAGTGGGAGATTTTTGGAGATTGAAACATTCAGGATTCATAATAAATACATTTTTAGCGATGGAAATTCTGGCTTTGATAATATATGATGAAATAGTTCACTGAGGTGAACACTTCACTAAATTGCCAGTCAAATATTGCAAAAGTATGGCTAAGGACTGTAAAATCTCATATTAAAATCATGCATTATTTATACATAAACAAATTAATGTATCTTTCACTTATCTAAGAATAAACACATTTTATTCTTTAAAAAGCAAGTTTATTCTTATTATCTAGTCTTATATTTAGGGATCCATATCCTAGGATCTATTTCACTCAGTAGGGCACAAATATTTTTTAAAAAACACTTTATTTTATTTTATATGTTTTTATTGATTTTAAAGAGAGAGAAATGAAGAGGGAGAGAGAGAGAAACATTGATTGGTTGCCTCCTGTATGCATGCTGAAATGGGGTCAAACCTGCAACCTGGGCATGTGTCCTGATCAAGAATCCAACTGACCTTTTAGTGCTTGGAATAATGCTCAAACAATTAAGCCACACCGGCTAGAGCCAGATCTGTGCTTGTTTAAATTCAAGTTCCTTTTCAAGACATAAAGAATAAAACAAGGGACTGTCTGCTTCGTAAAATCGTGATTATTAGATCTATGTCCAGATTATCTAGGTGTTTGTTTTGTTTTGTTTTGTTTTGTTTGTGTGTGGGGGGGTGGGGGGGCGGAGTCAGAGGATTATTTTAAAAATTTCATAATCTAATATATGAATTTGGCAAATTACAGGATACAAATTAATATTCAGAAATTCGTGGTGTTTTTATACACTAATAATGAACTATCAGAAAGAGAAATTAAGAAAATACTATTTACTATAGCAAGAAATAAAATAAGATACCTAGAAATAAATTTAACCAAGGGAGTAAAAGACCTGTGCTCAGAAAATTATAAGAGGTTGAAGAAAGAAACTGAGGAACATACAGATAAGTGGAAGCACATACCATGTTCTTGGATCTTAAAAAATAGCATCATTAAAATGTCCATACTACCAAAAGCAATCTATAAATTAAGTGCAATTATTATTAAAATACCAATGGCATACTTCACAAATCTAGAACAAATATTCAAAAAATTTATATGAAACCAATTAAAAAAAAAAACAACTCTGAATAGCTTTAAAAATCTTGAGAAGCAAGAACAAAGTTGGTGGTATCAAAATACTGATAGCAAACTATACTGTAAGGAAATTGTAATAAAAACAGCCTGGTATCATCATAAGAACTGGTATGTAGATCACTGGAACAGAACAGAGAGCCCAGAAATAAACCCACACCTTTATAGTCAATTAATATTTGACAAAGGAGGCTAGAAAATACAATGGAATAAAGACAGTCTCTTCAATAAATGGTGTTTGGAAAATTGGACAGGTACATGCAAAAAAAAAAAAAAATGAAACTAGACTACCAGTTTACACTATACACAAGAATAAACTCAAAATGGATAAAAGACTTAAATGTAAGTCATGGAACCATAAAAAATCATAAAAGAAAACATAGGCAGTAAAATCTCAAACAATTCTCATAGCAATATTGTTGAGGATACACTTCCTAGGGCAAGGGAAACAAAGGAGAAAATAAACAAATGGACTACATAAAAATAAAAAGCTTCTTCACAGCAAAAGAAGTAATCAACTAAATGAAAAGGGAACCCATTGTGTGGGAAAACATATTTATTAATGATATATCTGATAAGGGGTTAATTTCCAAAATAAATAAAGAATTAAACAAGAAGATAAAAAGTCCAATAAAAAATGAGCAAAGGACCTGAATAAATCCTTCCCCAAAGTGGACATACGATGGCTAATAGGAATATGGAAAAAAAAATGTTCAATTTCACCAATCATCAGAGAGATGCAAACTCAAACCACGATGAGATATTACCTCACACCCAACAGAATGGCTATCATCAATAAATCAACAAACAGCAAGTGTTGATGAGGATGTGGAAAAAAGGGAACCCTCATGCAATGTTGGTGGGAATGCAGACTGGTGCAGCCATTGTGGAAAACAGTATAGAGTTTCCTCAAGAAAATTACAACTGGAAATGCCTTTTGACTCAGCCATCCCACTTCTTGGATTATCTCCTAAAAAACCTGAAACACTGATTTGAAAGAATATATGTACCCTATGTTCACTGAATTATTATTTACAATAGCTAAAATCTGGAAACAGAATGAGTGCTCATCAGTACATGAGTGGGTAAAAGAGCTATGGTACATTTACACAATGGAATACAAATTAACCCCCCCCCCCCAAAAAAAAAAAAAAAAAGAAGGGAATTTTACCTTTGCTGTAGCATGAATGGACCTGGAGGTCATTATGCTAAGAAAAATGAAAGCCAGTCAGAAAAAGAAAATGCCATATGATTTCACTTCTTTGTGGAATCTAATGAACAAAATAAACTGATGAACAAAATAGAAAAGAAGGCATAGATACATGGAGCAAGCTGACATCTGTTAGAGGGGAGGGATGTGGGGGACTGGATGAAAGAAAGTGGAGGGATTAACAACAACAACAACAACAACAACAACAACAAAATTATATATACACACTCATAGACACAGACAACAGTGTGATGATAGCCAGAGGGAGAGGGGGATGGGGGCTAGGTGAAGGTAGGTGACGGTGGACAAAGAGTGGGGGTGGGGATGGGGACAGAAAGAAACTGCTTGGGGAGATGGTCACATGATGCAGTGTGCAGATGATGTTTTATTGAGTTGTACACTTGAAATCTGCATGGTTTTGTAAACCAGTACCACCCCAATACATTCAGCTTTAAAAATGATTAGTCATGATAGCACATTAAATTCCTTGATAAGTTTCAATTTTTTAAAATTGAATCATCTAATGAGCTTTAAAATATTTTGGTGAGTGAATATGTCTAGTAATGACAAATACGAGATTTAACCTAGTAGTATAAAATATTGGTGGTGGAGTGAGCATCTAGCTGAGGTTAGTTTCTCAAACCTCAAACTTCATATTATTTCATATTACTAATATTAATTTTTCCTTGTAGAATTGCCCATTCAATTAAATTATGCAGGGCATAATTTTTCAAATAAGTGCAAAGGAAACCACTACTGATTGTTATGTTTAATGAAAAGTTCTATGTATCTCTAAAATGTGATTCCTTATTCCATCACCTGATGGTAATTACTTATCCAGTAATTCAGTGTCTCAAACACTTCCTTTGCAGATTCTCAATGTCCGTCTGCTGTAATTAAAATAGCCAAATAGCTGGGACCATACTGGTCTTCTCAATTTTATGTAATTTTTAAAAATCACTTAATATATTTCTTGAATTATTTGCAAAACAGTTCATATAAGTGATTCACAAGTTAAAAATAAGCCTTTGTTAGACCTTTGGTAATGACTCTTCTTTTGCTAAACATGGTCCCAATAATTACAGTGTTTCTCAAAATACTTTTCAACCACTGCTACAGTTGGCCTTGTTGCTGCCGTCCATTTTACACTGCCTTCTCTGGGCTTCTGCACAATTATGTGTAGCATTAACTTAAATGCTGTACCTCCTATTGCTGTCTTTTTACCGTAACCATTAAGATCAAAATTTTTTTGTAGCTGTCATTTGTTCTAATGGAGATTCAGGTGGCCTTGTCACTGTGACATGTCATTGCTGTCATTGTCTTTAACTCCCATCACTGCCATCTTCAAGGTAAAGTCATCCTATCTTTGACAATGCAAGTTGTACTGTTGTGGTCAAGCTGGCCCCACACCAACCATTAAATCTTTCCATTCTAGCAGATCCTATAAATTATTCTGGTTTAGTGCCAAATACTGAGGTTATAAATTGTAAGCTTTTGTGTTAGAGATGCTAACAGTTTGGTTTATTCACTTTCCCCTTCTATCCATATTCTGAGTATTAGTTTTAAAGGAATATTTTCCAGATAGAATGTCACTAGAAATGCTTCTAGGATCTGTTACATAGGGTACACAATAATATACTCAGAATGATACACATATTTCTGAAAGTAGTACAAGCAAACTTGATTTTAATATAAACATTGAATATATTCAAAGATAAAACATAACAAAAATAGTTATGCTACAGTGAAGGTTAAAAGTTTTCGTATACACCAAATACACTAAAGCAAGTGTTTTATATGCCATTCTGTGGGATGAAATTACATGTAGTTACGAGACATGGTATCTAAAATGAAAGCAAAATTTTAAGAGACTAAGACACTTCTCTCTTAAGATAAAAGGAGAATGATACATTTAAGAAACAAATTACAACTTATGAAAAATTGCACAGTATAGTATATGGATAGTCAAACCATTTATTGAATAAAACAAAGAAGTCTTAAGAATTTAATTAAATTCTAATATTTTGTTTTAACCTTTTAAGTATACTAACAAAATTGGAAATAGTAAAGTATAAATTAAGTATTTGTAGACACTAACAAACCCAAAATATACATATATTAATTTTTTATTCCACAATTCTTTGCTTCATTTCATTTAGAAACATATTCAAACTTTTGTGCTAGACACTGTTTGATTGTATGAGAGATAAAAAATAAAATGGAACATGTTGCTGAAATATCGACTTGAGAGTGATTTACAGTTAAGCGACATGTGATGATAAAGGAATGGCTATAAAATCTGAAGGAACAACAGAGGAAGATATAAAGGCTTGTAAGTGTCCATCAAATGTAGATATTGATGATAAATTCACCACTTCCAACATTCCTTTCATGTCAAATAATTATTAGATGAAAAAGGGCAGTCACATGTTTGATAGAAGATAATCAAAGTCCAAAATATATCAGGAAATAAAAAAGTGAGCACCTAGGAAGTACAGTAAAATTGGCATTGATATCATAGGTTTGCAGTTAATAATATCTGAGGAACTGTATTGAAAATTAATAGTCCTAAGTGCTGTGTCCTATTTTAGGAACATCATGAGAAGGCAGGGTTCTTTTGAAAAGATAATAATGCGGGAGAAAGTGCATGAAGGCAGCAGGAAAAGGGAAAGATCCAATATGAGATGGGGTGACTCCATTAAGGAAGCTGCAGGCATGAATTTGCAGGAGCTGAGCAGGGCTGTTGAGGACAGGACACTGTGGACATCACTCATTCAAACAAACTCTCAGTGGCACATAACACACATGAAAGTTGCCAGGCTGGTTAAATTGTGGAAAATGACAGATATGATTTAAGGTTTTATTGAGTAGATGCCTATGAGAATTTAAAAAGACAAGAAGGGAAGATTGCTAAAAGCCAAATAAAAGCATAAGGCACCTCAAAGATCAAGTCTCAATAAGTATACCTAATTGCCTATTTTCTTTCCTACTTTTTTCTTTCTATCTCTCCTTCCTTCCTTCCTTCCTTCCTTCCTTCCTTCCTTCCTTCCTTCCTTCCTTCCTTCCTCCTTCCTTCTTCCTTTCTTCTCCCATTCTTTCTTTTGTCCTTACTTTCTTTTATGTATGCACTGGTCATAGCTAATTGGAGCAAATGCTATAGACATTTCGAAGTCTTGAGACCAATAATTTTTTGTTGTGAGGAAACTGTCCTGTGTATTGTAGGATATTCTACTGACCAGATGTTAACAAAATCTTACCCTCCATCCCCCTTCCCTGGGGTTTTGACAACCTGTTTCTTTGCTGGATCACAAAATTTCATATGATTTAGAACAATTGTAATAGATATAAGGTATCTAAATTATTCATGGAGTTTGATGAAGTCTTTCATATTATTTAAAAATAAACAAATAAATGCAAGTTCTCTAATAAGCATATGCTAATCAGGCTTATTTATATATTCACAAATATTTATTGAAAATCTACTTAGAGTTAGACACAGAATCTACTATTGGTATAAAAATATGACAATATATCAGTATCAATTTTCCAGAAGTTTTTTTTTTTATGTTTCTAACTCTATTTCTGTAATGTTCTGATGATCTGACTGTAGTCAAGATGTGGGCTCCTAAGCCTCATTTAAGTGGATTTCTAAAGCTTGATCGACATTTGCTGTGCACGGGAAAGGGAGAAAAATGAAGTTGGAGAATATTTGAGGCTGAAGAAATAACAAGTCTGAAAAGCCCTGATAGTGGAAATCACAAGACCTGTTAGAAAAACTTAAAAAAAAAATTGTTTCAATTGAAGACAAACAGTGAAGAAAAGTATGGACTAGCATGAATATATGAAGGTAAAGAACTAAGAATGTCATGATGGGCCTTGTTAACAATGCATATAAAGTTTTACTTGAGAAAACACTGAAGGGTATTAAGAAGTGTCTGATAGGAAGACATTTGTTCTTTGTAATTTTAACTCTCTTTGCACTGAAGGGAAAAGGTTGGGCTGGGGACAAAAACACCATCCTAGTAACGAGGTGAGAGGAGACTGTGGCTTTAATTAGAACGGTGGACATGTGGTTGGAGAGAAGCAGAAGGATTTGAAATACATGTCAGAAGTAGGGAGAGAAGATGCTATTGTAGAAGATCCAGATCCAACCCCATTCCTTTCAGAAATGAAGTGATCCCACAGCTTCTAGGGGTGTTGGAAGCTGATAGCTCTCACCTGATTGCCTACCTGGAAATTGCCTCCCAGAAGAGAGCCCCCTCACCCAAAGGCATGAGCAGCCTGTGATCAGCCTGCATCCAATGAAAGGTGAATGTAGAGCTTTACAGTTCTGTGGTAGTTCTTACACATAACTAGAACTAGAACTAGAACATGTCCATTGTTTCAGACACTTGTGATTTACTTTAGTCATAAATATCATAAAAGCTACATATGATTAATGATTAAAATAGTACTCCTCCTCAGAAGGAAAGTAGGGGAGGGAGGGAGTAAGGGGGGAGATCAACCAAAGAAATTGTATGCATGCATATAAGCTTAACCAATGCACGCAGACACCAGGGAGGTGAAGGCATGAATGTGAGTGGGGTGGGTGGGGCAAAGGGGAGATAAGGACACATATGTAATACCTTAATCAATAAAGAAAGAAAAAAATAGTACTCCTTGCCCTAACCGGTTTGGCTCAGTGGATAGAGCGTCGGCCTGAGGACTGAAAGGTACCAGGTTCGATTCCAGTCAAGGGCATGTACCTTGGTTTGCGGGCACATCCCCAGTAGGGGGTGTGCAGGAGGCAGCTGATCGATGTTTCTCTCTCATCAACGTTTCTAACTCTCTATCCCTCTCCCTTCCTCTCTGTAAAAAATCAATAAAATATATTTAAAAAAATAATACTCCTTGATGGAATATTTACATTTCTTATGGACACACTGCTAAATGAGTAATAATGTTGGATAAAAATTCCTCTGCCAAGTGGTGGCTGTCATGATAATGAACGGTGGTGAAGTGTTGACTTTCTTAGGGTGTTGCCTGAGTAACTCTCACTGTTTGAAAGTTTTCAGAAATTCTATTTATTCTGCTGCAATGCCAAAATTGTATCGATAGCCAAAATATGCACCAGGTGTCACAGTTTTCACTTGGAAACATTTCATGTGAGAGGCTAAGTGACAGCCGAAGTCAGAAATACACTTACAATCTCAAAAGAATAAAATAACTAGCAGCAAGGGGGAAAAGTTAACAAACACTGATAGTATGAAGCTCTCACAGGGTGTACAAAATATACCTGTCTCCTGCTTTCCCTTCCACACCCCGGCTTTGTTAAATGTTTCCCTCTAAATTTCAGAAAGCTGAATTATATGCTAATAGTGGTGTTAAACTGAAAATAATTCTCCACCAATGCACATTGACTCAAAGTTCCTTGCTCCACCCACATCGGTCCTTACTCAGAGCGTCTGCTGTATGGCTCCTGGAAGGACCCAGGCAAAAGACAGCTGTGTGAGGATCCTCTTGCCACAACATGTGAATGGGAATGTCCATGTGCCTCCTCCTGAGTCTCCTTCAGTTCCTTTGTTCTGAAATGTGACAAAAAGGGTGTGGTCTGTGAGATGAGCCGCAGTACAAATCCTCCTTACTTTTACCTTTTCCATTCACTTCTCTTCCTGGAGACTTTTATTCAAAAGTGGTCTTGATTATTATTAAATCTGTCAGGTTCATCCCGCATGCCTGCTGTGCACCAGTTCCTCTTGGAACGCTGGAAGCAAAAGCAGAGAATGGCTGCTGCACAGAGAACAACATCCGTCTGAAATAGCACTGAGCTTTGACCTTGGCAGTTTCTCTGCAGCTACTTGTAGGGTTTATGCAGGGTGGGCAGTGACTCATTGGCTTTGTCACTCACTACCTTGGTCAAGTTACATTAATTCTAATGCCTTGATGCTTCAGAGCCCCTATCTTTAAGGTTTGTATGTGTACCATAAGAGTTCAGATTTGAATATGCTTACCCATCAAAATAAACCACCCGTTTTATGCTTTCAACATTTATTTGGAAATAATAAAGGTCTGGCTATGAGATAGCATTTCTAATTGGAGAGTAATGTGGATATAATCACTTGCTGGACTATGTTGGCCTTTGCAAAGTAACTTATTAACTTTTATTTCTATGGTGAGAAACATAAAATCCACCTTTTATTTCTTCTCTTTAGTTCCATTAGAGTAGGGATT
Source organism: Myotis nattereri (assembly GCF_964212035.1). Classification (NCBI taxonomy): domain Eukaryota; kingdom Metazoa; phylum Chordata; class Mammalia; order Chiroptera; family Vespertilionidae; genus Myotis; species Myotis nattereri. The sequence goes on along the minus strand of NC_138076.1, from coordinate 68,881,449 downwards.
TTATCAGCATACTCATATACCTTGTTAAAATTTTTATACTTTATGAACATGCAAAACTTATAACATTTATAAAATAACATATATGTCCATTTAAGTTCACCCATATGATTGAAATTATTCAAAGCAATGAAGATTTATATGTAGGTAAGTGATAAAATTAATCATGACATATACTAGTATACATATATATATATATATGGTTTTTGCTATATATATTTTTTATTTTTAGGCATGAAGCTTTATATATTGTGAAGTATATAATTACTTGGAAAACATAGTTTTTCAAAATTATGCCATATTCTCACATAAACATGATCTAGATTTGAAAAAAAATACCTATTTTTTGTTAAGGGGAAAATAGAGAAATAAACATTTAGCAATAAAATTATAGTTCTACAGTGACTAACATATCACTTATAGTCTGTATAGTATATATGTTTTTCTGCAGCTATCAAATGCTAATTAACACAGAAGGAAAACTGTACATTTAAGGTAATTATTGTAAAAAGTAGACTCTATTTCCTACAGCAGAAATCTAAATCTTTTAAAATTGCATTAGATTTACATCTTTAAAAAAATTGCCTCTCCAATTTTAATACTAAAATTACAGTTCTAAAAATAGTATCTTAATTAATCATTTTCTGCAGCAGAGTCACCATTTTATGTAAAGTACATTTGATTATTTATTCTTTTGAATGCTGAGAGAAATTATACACTTCCTCTTTTACCTTATCACATGGTTATATTTTGCACTATTTCTCTCTTATTGTTCATCAATTGAATCAACGAATTGTGAAATCAGTTATTAGTCTGGGTGTACAGAAATCTTAAATTCTAAATCGATGCTTACTGTAACCCACACAAATCTGGGAGGCACTTTTCATAATTCCTTCAAAAAGAATTAAATGAAGAACAACAGCATAAACTGAAAAATGCTATCAGGTGAGAAAGTGTAAGTCACTTGTCGTACATGTGATTCCAGCTGAGGCGCTGTACTGTGTACAGCAGCTACAATAAGTGGTGTTGAAAGTACAGTACTCTGTCAGAGCAAATCTGTCCTCTGGGTCTCCACCGAACATAATTAGTTTCATGTAAAATGACTGGTTTTCAAGTTTATTATATATGAATTTAATATAGCAAATAGAATACAAGAAATGATAAGTGGGAAAATTTCCACAGATTTATATTTCTCCAGTGAGCATAAAAATAGCTTACCCTGTATTCTCAGTTGCTACGAGCTGCGTATTACTCTGACTTTTCCTGCAAGTGAAGTGATTAACAGTTTTGTGAGGAGCTTTTTATTCTTTTATTTTTTTTTCTTCTGAGGATAAAATAAAGAAGAAGAAGCCCATAAAGAGAATACATGACTGAGTTTGTAAAATTAAAGTGTGTGCAAAAATGGCACTTCCTTCATTTAAAGTGTTCGGATTATAAAAACCCCTGAATGATAACTTTAGAAAATTTGATGGGTGCCTTGCAGTGCAGTTCAGTTCATCTAGTTTACTTGTTATTGATAATATGAATACAGCAGGGAAATTAATTTGATCAATTTGTTCTGCTTGTTAAAATGGTCTATGATCACATTTATTTTAGGGAGTTTTTCTTTTTATAATGAATTAATAGGGATGCTATAATAATTCATCTTTATTTTTTTAGTATTAGATATGCATATTTTCCTTGCAGAGGGTCAAATAGTTCTACAGTATTTGCTTTCCAAAATAAACTAAGCTTATTTAAACAAAAGCGTTTATAGCCAGAGGCAACTTATTCTAAACTATGTATTTGATGGATCAGATAATTTATAATATACATGCTCAAAACTTAACTCTTTAGAAAATCTTTCTCTAACCACCAGTTCTAACTCATACTCACTTGTAATTTATTGTCAGACTCAGTCACTTCCTACTATATCATTTCATTCTCCAAGATTTACTAATCAACAACACAAATTCTTTACTTATTTTGTCTTGGTATATTTCTCCCCACCGTCCTCCCCAGCCACCATTATCCTACACATTAAAAAATCAGTGTTCTTGCCAAACTGCTTTACTTCTTCCTCCTTAGTACCTAGGGTTTCAGCCTCATCCATGAGTCTGATAATAAACTATGAGCACGTGTGTGTGTGTGCGTGCATGTGTGTGTGTGTGTGTGTGTGTGTTTAACTAGTCTTAAAATTATATTTTGACTGAGGTGTTTTTCAAACTGTGGTGCCAATACCATGATCCTCAAATTTTCAGTTTATTCTAAAAAACAAAACGAAACATAAAAAACACACAGATTAGCAAGTGTGCAGATTGAGAGAAACTGGCAGAGCAAGAGAAAACATGTAAATAATGTGGGAAGCATATATTTAGGATATAAAATTGTTACATTTTTCATTCCCCTGTTCTCCTGTCTACTGAACATTCTGCAAACATGTTCTGTACATTTACAATTTTAAATACCGCATTTTATTTCTTCACCCCAAACTATTACTGCCCCAATTTTCTACCAGAAAGACCATTCAGAGTAGTTAAGACTTAGCTCAGTTGCCATGGCTTCTGTGTTTTCCAATTGTACAATGAAATAGATGATGATAGATAGATGATGATGATGAAGATAGATAGATAGATAGATAGATAGATAGATAGATAGATAAATAGATGATAGATAGATAAACTTCAATTGCAAATTTTTCATTAGGCTTCGGCAGATATATTTTAATTCACATCCATTTTTCCCACTCAATTTTAAAGTCCTTCATTTTAGGTGCATACTTTATTGGGCTTAGCAGCCCAGTGCAGAAGAGGATAACTTGTAATTGTCTATAACGAATGAAATGCAGCATACTGAGGAGGAAAGGGTATTGGCTTGGAAGCCACACAGAGGATTCTGCCAGAGGGCTCTTCCACATCCTTCCTAATCAATGCATCACCAACTAGCTCTGCGCTTTATAGCCTATGAATTCAGGAACTCAACACTTACCTGGTAGAGTTTTTGTAATAGTGACAAGAGTTAACATATATAAAGAACTAAGGAATTCCATATATCACCACTGTTATTATTGACATTTTAATAATTGTTCTTTTTGATGAAAATAACTTTAGTTATTTTGGTAAACAAATATAGACGCATGAAACTAGAAGCTGTTTTGTTCTAACCCTGGTTCACAGTGTTTATTTTCTATTGCTGTGTAACAAATTGCCACAAACTCAGTGGCTGAAAAGAACACCCTTTTATTGACTCACAGCTTGCAGGTCAGGAGTCCTGGCAATGTTTAGCAGGAGTCTTTCCTCTGGTTCTCAAAAGGCTGCATGGAGTGTCAGCCATGATCAGAGTGTCAGCTGGCTGGTTGTTGGAGGAATTCACCTCCTTACAGCTACAGAACTCATAAAAGCTGTCTATTCTTACTTTTTTTAAAGGCTTACTTGGCTCTGCCAGGCAAACCCTAGATTAACTCAGTCAACTAATTACTAACTGTATCATGGGGTTGGTATTCCATCATATCCACAGATTAAGTGCAAACTCAGAGGGAGAGCCTAACCCAAGACATGTTCATCCAGGAAGGAAAATTTAGGGGGACCATCTTAGAAACCTGCCTACTACATTTAAGCTAGAAAATGCACACCTGTAGTTATGTATTATAACAGTGTACATGTGTGTGGATGAACATGTGGTTTCAGCAATTGCCTTGGAATACACAAAGTGAAAGATTTATAAAGATGCTAATGGATTCTTACATGTGAACAGTTGTATCTCAGGCACTGAGAATCATAAACTTATGTAAAATAAACCATTTTTGTATAACTTTCAAACATTCATCATTATAATTAAATGAGATATATATATATATATATATATATATATATATATATAATGTGTCTTCAGAATTAAAATCAACTAATGCTCTATGTTTTACTTAGTGAGAAAAGAGGATTCTGCTAAAAAATATATAGAATATAGATTTTAAAAAAAGGCATTCAGTTTGGTTGGAAAGGCTTATTTGGGCAGCAAAGATAAAACAATCAATAAATGAGTATTTCACCCCTGGTGGCTTAGTCGGTTGGAGAGTCATCCAGTACACCAAAAGATTGTGGGTTCAGGACACGTACAGGAGTCAACTAATCAATACTTTTCTCACATCGACGTTTTTCTCTCTCTAAAATCAATTAAAAAATATCCTTAGGTGAGGATTAAGTAAGTAAGTAAATAAATAAATAAATCTGCCTTTCAAGAGAATTAAAAAGAGAAATGGAGGAGGGACCCAGGGAAGGAAGGAGAAAATAGAGGAAGTAGGAGAGGGAGAGAGGAAGAGACAGAGCATGAAAGAGGAGAATGGGGAAAGAGTACCCCACTTTGTTCCCTTCACCGCAATAAAGACAAAAAGCAATGAAAATGAGCATCAAGTACTTACCTAAAATTAAAACATTAAAATATGGCCAATAAATTACATAGACAATTATTCAGGAATATTAGAATATATATAAATGTTTATATACATAAATTTAGTACTAATGAATAGGACTCACACTTTTTTAACCAAAAATCTTATATCATGAAATTTCTTCAATATTAATTTTAAACTTCAGAAACATCACACTTTGCTCAAATGCTGCCCACATAGGCTATCATTAAAAAAGGGGGTTCTTGTTAACAAACCAACACACTTGTTTTGCATTTCTTCTGTAGTATACAGAAATAGATTTGGGCCAAATTTAATTTTTTTTTTTTTTGCATATTATTTCTCGGAGGGAAAACTTGAGAAAAGGTTTTTGTTGTTGTTTTGTAATTAGCTTCCAATTTGCAGTATACTAAATGTGTTCTTTCCTTAGGTATGTTCCCTGTAAAACTGAAGTGACAATGAAATATTAAGTCCATATGTTACCCCAAACGGCAAGCTGGAATTCTCAAGGTTCTTAGCCTGCAAAGTGTGAAGAATAAAATCCGAGGACAAAAGGGTTTTAAGCAAAAGCTTGGAAATTTATTGCAAGTGTATGTAAACTTCCTCCTGCAGAGGGGTCCCCCAAATGGGAGAACTAGTGAGTCTCTTTGTCTAGGCAGCGGTTCTCAACCTGTGGGTCACGACCATCGGAAAACACATATAGCATATCAGATATTTACATGACGATTCATAACAGTAGCAAAATTACAGTTATGAAGTAGCAACGAAAATAATTTTATGGTTGGGGGTCACCACAACATAAGGAACTGTATTAAAGGGTCGCGGCATTAGGAAGGTTGATTACCACTGCAGGGGTTTATAAATGCTGGCAGCTTCTTTGTCTGTACATCCTACTTTCTAACAGGACCCTTTCTCATTTTATGGCCCCCCGTGTTTTTTCCTAATTGACCAATTTCCCCCTTCCCTGGTTGGTCTCAGTTTCAAAGTTTCAAAGCTCACCCAGCACTAAGCCCTTCTCCTCCCTCTTCTCCTGTAACATTCTTCTGCCCTCTGTGCTTGTAAGATAAACAATCTGGTGGTTTGAAGCTGTCTCCTCCTGTCACCTTTGCATTCCTTTCCCATGGACCCCCACCCTAACTCCCTCTCCTGTCCCTAAATCCTCTCACATATATACATATATTGGCATAATTCCACACTGAACAGCCATGAGTGTATGGCATGGAGATGGAATTCTCTTGGAAGAGGGTAATATAAGAATGTAGGGCCAAAGAACTAAGTGGAGAAAACAATGTGTATACTTTTATTTTATGTATACCTTATTAATAGGTAAGAAGGTCTTTCTTAAAACCTGCTTGGGGCTACAGTATTTAAATTGATCCCCAGGGACATTAAAAGTAAAACTCAGAGACTACCGCTACTGAGCAATACCTAATATAGACCTAATTGTTGGGGGGAGGGGGAGATATACACTTCATTAAGAGACTTTAGATAGACATTTACTTGTTTAAAAGAAGAAGATGGATAAAGATTAACTTTCTAATTGAACTTGATGGTTTTTATGTCCCAAGATGCAAGAATTCTCAAACCTTTCCTAGATGGAAATTTATTCAAATGGGAAATTTGCAGAGAGTAGATCAAGCTACCACTTTATAAAGAACACTTTTATACCCTACACACCAGTGAGCTGGAGAAAAGCCTGCATTGGAGCACTGAGCTAGCACTGAATACTAAATGAGACTCCCCATCAGCTCAATGTCCTCACTTGTTAACATATGACTAGTGGAGGAAGGCTTGATTAAACTTACAAATACTATCTATGTTCACAGGATTTCAAAAAAAAGAGAAAGAAACTCGACCCTGAAAACAGGTCAGCCCAAGGAATGAAGTCTTTGATAAGTCTACTTAGTATGTAGAGGAATGCAGACCAACAGAAAAAGGGAATCCCTGATTTTAAAACATAAGGCCTGTCCTCTTTAGTGGAATTTAGTTCGAGACTCAAAGAGAAGGCTTTGCAAAACAGGTCCAAGCTGTCGGGCAAGATCCCCTGCAGCTCAGTTGTATGACTCAGTGAATACAATGATGATAAGGAATCCATATGAGATAGAGAAGCTGCATGCGGTCTCTGTAAAGCCCTAATTGGAGTGCCTCAGCACAGATGCTAGTGTTCTGTGGCAGAATTCTGTCTTCAGCAGCAGAGCGCTGTTCTTTGTGTGAAAAACATCTCCTGTTCTGTGGGAACAGTGAGTGACTCTGCAGGCAGAGCTGCCCACCATCATCCTGGTATTGTCAGTTACCAGATTATAACAGTGAAGACTTGCAGAAGGACTCCACTGTGCCATGAAAATGATACATCCTGGAAATTATCTTAGCAGACCAGAGAGCACAATTATGTTACACAAGCAGGTAGCCTAGACTCTGTTTTACAAATGCATCTTCCTCAGTTCCAACTCTACCTTCATGGCCAACAGAAGCACAGTTCAGAGAGGAGTTGGCTTGAAAAGCTGATGAAGGTGAAAATGTAAAGTCACTGCAGAACAGAACAGTGAGGAGTTTAGTAGATTTCTTGGGCTGTCATAACAATAAACCACAGACTAGGAGGCTTAATACAAAAGCAATCTGTCCTCTCACAGTTCTGGAAGCTAAATGTCTGAACTCAAGGTGTAGGCAGGTCCATATTTCCTCCAAAAACTCTGGAGAAGAATTTTTTCTCTCCTTTTTCTAGCTTTTGGTGATTGTCAGAAATTCTTGATTTTCCTTGTTTTACAGCTGACTTTCCCTTATATCAGCCTCAGTTGTCATGTGACATTCTCCCTGTGTGCGTACTGTGTCCGAATCTACCCTCTTCTTTGTCTTGGACAAACACCAGTCATTAGATTTAGGGCCACCTTAATTATGACCCAACCTTAACTTGATTCCATCTATGAAGGCATTGTTTCCAAATAAGGTCACATTCACAGGTACCAGGAGTTAGGACTTCAGTCTATAACACAGGGGACACAATTCAACACACGCAAGGAGTGGCACTAAAGGGCAGCGACAAAGGGAATCCTCACTGTGGGCAGAACTGAGAGGACTATGCTTGATCAGCCACTTGTTGTGAAGGAAGACCTGTCATGAAGTCAGGACACACATTTTCTGAAAAGTGAGGATTATCTGGCCAGTTGATGAGAAGCCTGAAGGGAGGATGATAGAGGTTCAGAGTCAGAGAGGCCTGGGGAAAGGGTGCACAAATAGACTTGGAGGACTCAAGGTTTTTGAATCTCAAATTAATGTCTAACATTGATAAACTAACTAACATTGATAAGCCACAAATGACTCATTTAAAACTAAGTAGGCAGGATGAACCAACCAGTGGACGTTAGCCAGCTTATTCTGTTGAGCATGACTGTGGAAGAAGTCATGAATAGACTACTCGCGGTAGTAAAGGTGGAGGCTATCTATGCACCCAACTCATTAAGCTTCTTCATTAAAAAAAAAAAAATAGATCAAACTTCTACTGATGTTTGAAAGTCTGAAATTGTCACAGCATAGAAAAATCCTGAGCCCACGAAATGGTACCATCCTTCAAGCAGACTGGCCCAGTCACTTCATGGCAGAGTAATTACCTCAGATCCTTCTATCCTGAAGGGCAGGATTTTATACTAAACAGAACTGAGTGCTACTTAATTACTGATTTCACTTTCCTGCCCATACTTTTTGCCAGAACCAATATTCAAGAAATGACACGTGGCATCACTTCAATCTAGTACAGCAATTTTTCAACCGGTGTGCCATAAAATTTCTAAAACATGCAATACCTGACTATTTAGTAAGGGGAACTGACCTTTTTTTCCCTTAGATTGTCAAGTAAAGAAATGACAACAACCAACACAATAGCAATTCAGTGCCAATGAACCAAAATGATACCTATTTTTTTTTGTCAGATCAGCAAAAAAATATACTTTTGGTGTACTAATTTTAATTATTAGTTTATTTTGTGTCATGAGATGAAAAGGGTTGAAAATCTTTGCTCTCTCTTTGAAAATAAAAGGAAATAATAGGTATATAACATGTCATGTAGTAATACATGTTACGAATAAAATGATTAGGAGGGTAAGGGAATAAAAAGGAGTAAGTATTGACATTTAGAAATGGAGAAGGAGACACTTCAACCTAGTCCCGAGGAACTGAGGGAATGGCTCATCAACTCTTTGGGGGAAAGTTTTCAAGACAGAAGGAACGACAAGGAAAATGATCTGAGGCAGGAGCATGCAGGGCACCTAGGGGAAAGCGTTGAGGCCAGTGCAGGGTGCAAAGGAGAGGACGGTAATCAGAGGGCAGATATGTAAGCCACTGTAGCACTTCTGAGTTTTTTTTCTTAGTGTGATGAAGAGACACTGGGGTTGTTTTGAGCAGGGACATGGAATCTTAAGAGAGTTTTAAATGGCTCCCTTTGGTTGTACTATGGAAAATATATTTTATTGAAGCAAACAAAGTTGTATTTTAAAAGAAAATCTAAAGTCCTGCAAACTAAATAGGAAATTTGGAGATAAACTTAAATGACTATATTACTTAGTTTGAAATGTTCATAGACTAAGAGTCATTTTTGTAAGTTTAGTAAACATAAAATGATTTAATAAACTCATGGAACATTTCTTTGTTGCTCTTTCTCCACATCCATATTCACTCTTCACATGATCTTCTTACCATTTCATAGGAAAACACACAGAGAATTAAAAGGAACAAAGACATGCCCCAAAGGATCTATTTGTTTTTGCTTAAAAAGAGGCCCCAACAATATTGTAAAACAGCCAAAGAAACCAGAATATCCAGGGTGCAAAGTCAGCTCAGGGTGCTAATTCATGTGTTTATCTGTGTATACATGGTACCAAGAACAACTGAGCACAAAATTACGGCTTAATAAATATTGAAATGCAAATTAAAAAGAAGAAAAGAAGGAATATCAGAATCTTTGTTTGAGCTGCTGTGTTATTAAAAAGAAAACACACATTGTGCCATTTATCTTCACTCCAGAAAGACAGGTGCGACAGTTAATAGGCCACTGACAGGCGTCTGCTCCTAGAAGTCCACGGTGAAGCCTGAGCTAGCAGGGAAACTCAGAATTCACTCCATTTGAAGAGCCAGAGATCATGGAGCGATGTCCAAATTAGAGGATTTTTTGGAAAAAGATTGATTATTATTTGTGGATGAAAACATTTAACATTCATCTATTTTATACCCATGGAAACCTAGACACAAAGGGAAGATGAAAAATATTAGTATGATTGAGGCCCTAAGCAGGCAGTGTCTGAGTAGGATCTCAGAGTTCCATTAACCACTAAAGCACACAAAGTTAATTAGAAGGTTAAACATTTTGTAAAATGCTTTAAAATTCACTTTGGCTCTAGGGCAGTGGTTCTCAACCTAAGCTGCACATTAGAATCACCTGGGAATCTTTAAAATCCTGATTTCTGGGCCTTATCCTCCAGAAATTCTGTTTCTTTGTTACTAATCTTGTGGCCTTCCCCCATAACAAAGAAACAGAATTTCCGGAGGATGAGGCCCAGAAATCAGGATTTTAAGAAGATTCCCAGGTGATTCTAGTGTGCAGCCAAGGGTGAGAACCACTGCTCTGCAGTAGTCAGCAAAGTGTGGCTCGGCAAAGTGCGGCTTGCAAGCCACATGCGGCACTTTGGCCCTTGAGTGTGGCTCTTCCACAAAATACCGACTTCTGCACATGGGCCACGAAGTTTCAATCGCACTGTACGTGCGCGCCCACACGTGGTATATTGTGGAAGAGCCACACTCAAGGGGCCAAAGAGCCATATGTGGCTCGCGAGCTGCAATTTGCTGACCAAGGCTCTAGGGTATCATGAATTAGGTTTTAAGCAGCTCTTCTCTATTCTATTTTTCTCTGAATATCTGATTGTTGACTGCTAAAATAAGACTAACTTTACTATTATCTGTTACAAGCGAACATTTTTGAGATTGCTGGTCTCTAAAAGCTTCCCAGACAGAATGCAGAAGGCAGGGATAATGCTGAGCATCAAACCTCAGGGATTGCTGTGGGTTAATTGCAAAGTTTATTTTCCTCTCTTTTTAGAATTCTATGTCATCTAGGGGTTCCCAGTCCACTGGTATGGATTCTGTTGCTTCGCTCCACATGTTTACTGAACAGCTGTGGAATGTGCCAGCCTGGTGTGCAGAGACCACGAGTCACATTGGCAGCACGTGTTCCCACTTTGCCATCATTTCCCATTGTTAAGTATCTCGACTGAAAATACATGGTCAACTTTCAAATGGCGTTGCAAAACCCATTTAGGTAAATCAATGGTAGATGATTGATAGATGATAGATAGATAGATAGATAGATAGATAGATAGATAAATAGAGAGATAGAGAGATATATGATAGATAGATAGATAGATAGATAGATGATAGATAGATAGATGATAGATACACATGTATACAATTTAACATTCATACAACCTTTATTTTATATAAAAATAAACATAATTAACACTAGAATTATTCATTGATTCAAAAATTCCAAAGTGGCTAAATAATATGCACTCTATTTTTATAGATCATTATACAAATCAAAGGGAAAACATCATTGCTATTTCAGGAAACCAGCCTCGGGTTTAGAATGTATCTTGTATACCTATGCCTTGATTTTTTTCTTAATTGGGCAGATTTTAGAAAGTGGCTCTCATGAAATTCAATTACCATTTCTTAAAGTGTCATGGTTCCCAGAAAATATGATTACAGTAAATCCGTAGAGATCATTACATTGGTCAATGAAAGGTGTCTACAGAGTAGGAAAGTGTCAACCAATCTGTCCTGAAACACAAATTATCTACCAAAGATGGTCTTTATAGAAAGCCCACAAGCAATTATATAATCCCCACCTTGCGCCAAGAACCACACTGGTTTTGCAACTCTCTGCTTCTGCCTTGTAAGAGCACAGCCAGGAGAGAGAGGAGGAACAGGTAAAACTGGCAGTGTGAAACTGTGCACCAGCAGGTGTCTAGTCACAGCCTCTGTGCTCTAATGTACTTCAGTTTCCTAAGCAACTATGCTCCCCAGGAAACAGGTTAAACTGCTTCTATAGAAACTATTAACTGAGCAATTTCTCCTTCAAACCAGCCTTATAGAGAGAGTACAAGAATATGATGGAAGGATATTTTCTGCTTCCTCAGTCCTAGAGATTTTCTTGTGGAGTGTTTCTGAACTAGACTGGGTAAAGGTGAACCCATACTTCCTGCTTATTTCATTGCATATAATACAGATAAAACAATAGTACATGATGCTGTTTGTTCACTTGGTAGTTTTAAAAGGCTAGGGAAATTTCCCAGTTTGCTTATGGGACTAATTTGTTCTTTTCTTTTTTTAAACAGTGGCACATAAATTAATATCTTCAACAGAACATTGCTTTAACCTGCCTCATAATGAATAACAATTACTGAATTGAGTTACCATTATATATTATTAACAGAAACTCAAAGGTAATTTTAAATATAATAAAAATCCACATGCTAATTAAAGTACATATATTCTTGTGATTTCTATTTTTTTTTATTCACATCATCATGAAAGTTAATTTTTACTACTAGTTTGGTCTATTTAACCAATCTTTAAACATCCTGCATATTTCCCCTTTTTATTAACTTCAAGACAAGTTAATATAAAAAATCTGGAAGTAAAAATTATCCAAAGGTTTAGGTATTTGAGAACACCAAAAGGAGGGAGAGTTATACAAAATAAATATATACAAAATCCTTGGCACATGTTATTGTGCTTATAGAGTAAAAAAGTAAAAGTATATGTACTTGTTTTCAGATATATTTTATCTTGTGAGATCATATGGAAGCTTTTTGTTCCTAATTCCTTACTCAGGGAATCCTGTATATAATAAAGAGGTAATATGCAAATTGACCATCACTCCAACACACAAGATGGCCACCACAAGATGGCGTGCAGGGGAAAGCAGTTGTCGGCGATCAGGCCAGCAGGAAAGGGAAGTTGAGAGGGACCAGGCCTGTAAGGGAGGGCAGTTGTGGGAGACCAAGCCTGCAGGGGAGGGCAGTTGGGGGGGCCAGGCCTGCGGGGGAGGGCATTTGGGGGTGACCAGGCTGGCAGGGGAGGGCACTTGGGAGTGACCAGACCTGCAGGGGAGGGCAGTTGGGGGGACAGGCCTGCAGAAGAGGGCAGTTAAGGGTGACCAGGCTGGCAAGAGAGTTCAGTTCCTGGCAATTGAGCTGGGAGGGGAGGAAATTTAGGGACTACCAGGCTGGCAAGGGAGGGAAGTTACTGGTGACTCGGCCAGCATGGGAGGGCAATTGGAGGCAGCCATGCCTGCAGGGGAGGGCAGTTAGGGGTGACCAGGCCAGTAGGGGAACGTTAGGCGTCAATCAGGCTGGCAGGAGAGTGGTTAAGGGGTAATCAGGCTGGCAGGCAAAAGCAGTTAGGGGCAATCAGGCAGGCAGGCAGGCGATCAGTTGGGAACCAGCAGTCCTGGATTGCAAGAGGGATGTCTGACTGCCAGTGTAAGCCTGATCCTGGAGGGGTCCCAGATTGGAGACAGTGCAGGCTGGGCTGAGGGTCAACCCACTATGCATGAATTTCATGCACCAGGCCTCTAGTACAATCATAAATGTCTGTTCAGTAGTTTTAAAACATGTATATCTAGGAAAGCTGAATCAGACCATCTATTCACAATGAGAAGATATTTGTTCTTCTCTGCATTATATTAAATATACAAATATGACTAGAAGAACAAGAAAGGTAAAAACATCTAAATTGTCATCTCCTTAAATTAGGAACTATTCATAGATTATAATTGCATGCATCTCCTCATGCAGATATATATTCTATAAATATACATACAAACATTCTTTTACTTAAATAATATAGCATAGTATTATTTTATCATATGAATATTTGTTTTAATTTTTTTTTCATAATCTTATCATGCTCCTCCCTATAACTTACATTTTTGGTGTTTGTAAATTTGATATGCAAGAGAGTCATATTTAGAAATTTTATATTAGATATAATAGGTCAATTAATTTTTGTCTGTTGACTTTGCTTTTGATATATCTTAGAGCTTATGAAATTCTTGTTTTAGATTTTTATATAATTACATATTCTTTTATAACTTTCAGCTTTGCAGTATTTTTTTATTCTCATCCAAAGATATGTATCTATTGATTTTAGAGAGAGAAGAAGGAAGAGAGAGAGAGAGAGAGAGAGAGAGAGAGACATTGATGTAAGAGAAATTGATTATTTGCCTTCCGCAGGTGCCCTGGCTGGGGATTGAACCCAAAACTTTCCAGTGTACAGGACGATGCTCCAACCAACTGAGCAACCCAGACAGGGAAGTTTTCCAGTATTTTTAAAATACACAATCCTATCTAATAAAAGAGAAAAATGGTAATTAGCATATGACCGCTACCCTTCCCATTGGCTAATCAGGGTGATATGCAAATTAACTGCCAGCCAAGATGGCGGCCAGCAGCCAGGCAGCTTGAAACTAACATGAGGCTTTATTGCTTCAGTGACGAAGGAATCCAACGTTCCCCGCCTGCCTTGCCGGCCTCTGAGCTTGCAGTTTGAAACATTGTAACAAATATAGAAACTAAACAAAACCCCAGAAACCTGCTTTCAGTTAGCCGGGATTTCAGAGCTGGAGTTGATACAGTATCTCAATTATAGAACACAAACAAACCAGATACCTGCTTGCAGCAGCAGAGGCCTCAGAGCTGGAGCCAGAGCTAAAGCTGGCCCAGAATAAAAAAAAAAAGAAAGAAAAAAAGGAGCGGTAGGAGCTTCATTCACCCGCCAGCCTGAAAACAGCCCTCAGCCCCTCACCCAGGCTGGACAGGCACCCCAGTGGGGACCCTCACCCTGATCCAGGACACCCGTCAGGGCAAACCAGTCAGCCCCTACCCATGCACCAGGCCTCTATCCTATATAGTAAAAGCGTAATATGCCTCCCAGCACCGGGATCAGCGTGACAGGGGCCAGCACCCAAACCCCCTGATCGCCCTGCATCTCTGTGTGTGACAGGGGGCAGGGCCACAATCTCCCTATCTGCCCTGCTCTGTTCATGACAGGGGAAGGCGCCCCAACCCCCTGATCAGCCCTGCTCTGTGCCTGATAGAGGGGAGCTCTCCAAACCCCTGATCACCCTGCGGCTCTGTGTGTGACAGGCTGCGGTGCCCCAACCCCCTGATAGGCCCTGCTCTGTGTGTGACAGAGAGCGGCGCCCCAACTCCCCCACCCCCATGGGCCCTGCTCTGTGTGTGACAGGGTAGAGCCATAACCTCCCCATTGGCCCTGCCCTGAGTGTGAGAGTTGCGGCACCCCAACCCCCTGATCCGCCCTGCTCTGTGTGTGGCAGGGGGCAGTGCCCCAACTCCCCTATCGGCCCCACTCTGTGAGTGACAGGGGGGAGCTCCCCAACCCCCTGATGGGCCCTGCTCTGTGTGTGACAGCGGGGAGCTACCCAACCACCTGATCGACCCTCCTCTGTGGGTGACAGGGTACAGAGCCCCAACCCCCCTGATGGGCCCTGCTCTGTGAGTGACAGGGGGCAGCGCCCCAACCCCCTGATTGGCCCTGCTCTGTGCCTGACAGGGGGTGGCGCCACAACCTCCCCATCGACCCTGCTTTGAGTGTGACAGGGGGCAGTGTCCAACCCCCCCATTGGCCCTACCCTGAGCGTGACTGAGGGTGGCATTTCAACCTCCTAATCCACCCTGCTCTGTGCATGACAGGAGGCGGTGCCCCAACTCCCCAATCGGCCCTGCTCTGAGCCCGACCAGGGGCTGCACGTAGGGACTGGGCCTGCCCTCTGCCACCCAGGAGCAGGCCTAAGCCAGCAGGTTGTTATCTCGCGAGGGGTCCCAGACTGTGAGAGGACACAAGCCAGGCTGAGGGACTCCCCTCCCCCCACAAGTGCACATATTTTTGTGCACCGGGCCTCTAGTATATATATAATTTATATATTTTTATAGAAATTATCTTTTCATGTTTTTGTTTTGTTTTCTATATTTTTGTCATTGTGAGTAATAAAAATATTTTTCTCTTAATTTAGAGTCTATATTTATTTATTTTTTCATACATAATGAGCTGAAAGGAGAGTTCTTATATTTTGTCATATACATAGAACACATAGGCTAATTAGCCATAGATAATTATTTTAATCTTGGAAGTTAGCTGTTATTTTTCATTGAGTTTCCAGAGAAAATCAATACCTAAATAGCATCTATAATAATAAAAACATAATATGCAAATTGACCAAATGGCTGAACAGTGGAACGATCATCTGGATGAACTTCTGGATGCAGCAGGGGCTGCGAGGGCCTACTCTTCCACGAATTTCATGCATTGGGCCTCTAGTAATAATATAATAATCACTTCTATGGAAATGCTTCTAAAAGTCACTTCACATTTTTTTGCTTTGTTAATAATGTTTACCTGAAATGATTTTATTTTTTATTAAATCATTAGATCAGAATTGTCTTTATAAACATTAGCAATTCCATTGTTCATTGATGACTTTAGCCAATTTCTTCCTTCATCTTATGCCTCACAAATATAGTTTACCACTGCTGCCTCAATATTCTCTCTACATAAGGTAGTGGAAATACACACCTGAACTCCTCCCAGCTAATACTCTAAATGCTCCACCACAGGAAATCTAAATGCTGAAATTCTTCAAATATTCACTACTAAACTTGTTTCTTCTTTTTCTACACTCTGTTGATAGTTGATTTGTGAGTTGAATTGTGTCCCACAAAATGATATGTTGGATTCCTGACCTTCAATACTTCAAAATGCAACCTTAATTGGAAATAATGTTATTGTGGATGTAATTAGTTAAGATGAGGTCATACTGGAGTAGTCTGAGACCTTAATCCAATATAACAGGTGTCCTTACAATTAGAAGAGAGAGACACACAAAAAGGTCATATGAAGACACAGAAGCACACAGAGAAGACAGCCATGTGAAGATGGGGACAAATATAGTAAGAAGATTACCACAAGTCAGCGAATACCTGTCCTACCAGAAGCCAGAAGAGAAAGGCAAAAGTGCTTTCCTGGAGGCTTCAAAGGAACCATGGCTTCACAGACACCTTGGTTTTGGACTTCAAGCCTCCAGAACTGTGAGGGAATAAATTTCTGTTGTTTTAAGTCACCTAGTTTGTGGTACTTTGTTATGGCAGGCCTAGTGACACCATGTAATTAACCTCCCTATTAATAACAGGAAAGGAGCAAAGGGGAAGTCAGCCATTGTAGGCATATCATTTGGACAGTTTCATTAGAAAGCTACAATTTTACACTCCACAGAGGTCCAACAAAGGGAAGATAGACTCATGCCCAGTAAAAATGGGGAGACTAGAGAAGGTGCTTGCTGTCAATCACACCTGGAGACAAAGATGGTTGGCTAGACTGGGTGTGGCCACTACAAGAATGCAGAAATTTGGGATACTTAAATCTCTGAACAAAGAAGTTCTCTCTCTTATGTTCTTGTTTCTTCTTACTGTTCTTGGGACTCGGGACTTGTGTGACTCTGGGTTTGTCGGGCTCCCCTTGAATTCACCCGCTTGGCTCACATCTAATAGGCTAATGGACTGCAACTAGTTTGATACTGGTTATATTCGCAGCCAAGGCAGCAGGTCCTGCGGAAAGGTCCCAATGGGAAGGAAACTCTGGACACTGACTTTGTGTCTAGATTTACTGAAACCTCAGTTACACTTTTTCTCTGACTAGACCTAAAAAAACGGGGCTTTGGAAAACCAGGAATGTAATTCCATGCAAATAACAATCACTCATTCTCCCATGCAAGTCCCAGAAAATTATTTTTCTTGAGGTATCATAAGAACTCTGCCCCCAGCAGCCAGTGGGCAAAAGGATTCCCCCTCACTTTGTCTGTTAACACAAGGAAACTAATAGAGTGAAGTGGTCTCTTCCCAAGATTATGCTTCATTCAAGTCTGTATCATCAATGCCAGTTCCTCTTTTAATGTATAGATACAACATACAAACCAAAAATTACTTTCAGAGAGATCTAAGATGGCAGCTGACAGGATGGCAGTGAGGAAGAGAGTGTGAGTAGGTGAGGGAGCGAAAGCGGAGTACGTGGACGTATGGGGCGTGTGTGTGTGTGTGTGTGTGTGTGTGTGTGTGTGTGTGTGTGAATGAGGGACAGTTATATCCACAGGACGGTTGAGGGGTGGCAGACTGGGCTCCCCTGGCCAGGCAGCTACTGCTGATGCTGCAGTCTCTCCCAGGGCAGCTGGCTCTGGTGCAGAGACCATGCCATTTCGAAGGGGAGGGATGCTGTGACTGGGAGTCCAGCCTCACCTCCACCCGGGACCCTACAGCCACACTGGCCAGAGACCTGCTGCCTTGGCTTCGAACCCACAAACACTGAGAGTCCAGTATCCCTGGCCATGGGTGCCATGGGTGTCTCCAGGGGGAGACAATGGCAGCTGAATAGGCAGACAGGTCCTGCACCTTCTCATGGAGCAGATAGAAGAAACAGCTAAATCGAATAACATCCATCTGGAATTGGCAAATTAAACAGCTGGTGAGACAATCCACAGCTGAAAAGGACAGAGGTCACCTAGAGAATGGTAGGTTTGGGGATCTGGGGTGGAGAGAGTGATACCCAGCCACTGTGATGAGAGGGTCTGAAGGAACTGTGCTGCACCAAGTTGTATCCCTTGGGGACACACATTACACTTGACTGTGGAAGGGGGTCCACAAGGCTGCTAGCAGCAGGGGATTCTAGATCTAAGCCCACAGCCATGGGAGGTTGCACCCAGAAAGGCAGCCTGAAGTTCTGTACTGGCTGTGCAGTACCGGGGAGAGAGAGACATGCAGTGGTGTGGTTTGCTCTGACTTTATATTTTCCTTGCTTTTACTTGCTAAACCCAGAGCATAGGATCATTCCATTACAAAGACTCACTCACCCAGGTTGTGAAGCAGGTGGAGGAGGTTTTGTGGAGGCAGGGGAGCAAAGCAGGGGGAGGCCACCAGGAATCCAGCTCTGGGACAGTCCAGTCCCTCCAAACCTGAACAGACATTTTTCTCCTGAAAAGCCAGCCCCTCCTAGCAGTGCAGCCACACCCAACCTTGAGCTAAGTAGGGAAACAAGGATGCTGAATACCCCCAGGGACTCCTCGGGGACTGGGTTGAGGGGCCATTTGGTCCTGGAAACTAATACAGCAACACCCCACCTAAAGTCTGTGTAAGAATAGATGCTTGTGTAAATACAGCTGAAAGCAGGCAAACAAACAAAGTGGGTAGATTGGTCCCACCTACCTGAAACCAAGCCTGTGAAGACAGACACAGAGGAGTGGTGGATCGCCGGGAACTTCAACACGGTGCTGACTACCTAACAGGAAACTGAGATGTGGCAGACAGAAGAGTAGAGAGTGGTCTTAAACCAGACCCCATGGGACATTAAAACTCAGCTGAAGCGAACGACACTTCACTTCTTCACTTTTTAATTTTTTTTACTTAAGAAAGAAAAGGGGAATTTTTTTTCTTTATTTTATTATATATAATTTTTTAAAACCTTTTATTTTTTTGGATTAGTGTTCTACATTCCATTTTTATTTTTTTTTATCAGTTTACTTTACCTCATTTTTCTCTTTTTTGCCAGTCTTTTCGTCCTCACTTGTTCCTTTTTCATCCTGTTTCTTTTCTCCTTTCCTGCTTTAGTTTTCCCTCCCTCTTTTCTTTGTACTCCTGGTTAAATATTAGTTTTCTTTATCTGCCTTATTCATGCATTACTATTACAGTCGTCTATACGGGCTTACTCAGATATCTAATTTCCTCGCCCCTGCTCCAAGTCCGTGTACCCTTCTCTTTCTTCTTCGCTAGCAAATTTTTAATTTATTTTTAAATTAATTAATTAATTTTTATGCTTTTGTTTTTCCTCTCCTCGCTTGCTCTCTTCTCCTAATTGTTTAATTTGTTCACTCACCAAACTCAAGCCTATATGTTCTCTACTCTATTCTGCTTGTCCAAAAATAGATGAATAGATAAATAGATAGATTAAAGAAAGGGAATTTTTTTATTGATTATCTTACTTTTTACTTTTCTTCTTATCCACTCATTCTCTTTCTACCTCCTCTATACTGAACTGTGGCCATTCCCCCATTCATTAAATTCCTTTAACTTACCTTCTGGAAATAAGCTCTGCTTCTTCAGATTCAGTTTCTCCCTTTTTTTCTGGGTGTTTGTTGTTTGCATTTTTTTGGTTTATTTGTTTGTTTTGTGGAGTTTTCTCTTCATATACATTTTTTTCTTCCCCTTCTTTTTTCTCCTTTTTCTTATCTTTTTTTCCTTTCCTCAATACTATTTCTGTGCTCTATTCTCTCCCCTAATTCTCTTTTCTCTGGTGGTCACCTTTATTGGGGTTATTGGTGTCGTGAATACATTCGTGTTTTGTTCCCTATGTGTTGTGTCTTGCCAAGTTGTATTTTGTGCCTTTTGGTCAATGTGGTAGAGAGTAAGCCACATAACCAGGCACTGTGAGAGGAGCAAAAATGGGGAGACAAAGAAACAGCCCCCATATGAAAGAGAAGGAGGAATCATCAGAAAAGGAAGTAAACGAAACGGAGGCAAACAATTTGTCACAGAAAGAATTGAAAGCAATGGTACTAAGGACACTGAAAAGGATGGAGGACAAATTCAACAACTTGGGTAAGAATTAACAGGAAATGAAGAACCAAGTAGAAATGAAGAATGACATTGCTGCAATAAAGAACACAATAGAAAGCATCAACAGTAGACTAGAAGAAGTGAAGGATCACATCAGTGAGCTAGATTACAAGGTAGAAAAAATAGCCAAGCAGAGAAGCAACTGGACAACAAATTTATAAAAGCAGGAGGAGAGCCTATGGGAACTTTGGGAAAACATGAAACAAAACAACACCTGCTAATAGGGGTACCAGAAGGAGAGGAAACAGAGCAAGGAATAGAGAACCTGTTTAAAGAAATAATAAGAGAAAACTTCCCTGATATTGGGAAGAAAAACTCACAGAAGTCCAAGAAGCTCACAAAATCCCAAACAAGATGAACACAAAAAGACCAACACTGAGACATATCTTAATCCAATTGGCAAACACCAACGACAAAGTAAGAATCTTAAAGGCTCCCAGAGAGAGACAGAAAGTTACCTATAAGGGATCTTTCTTTATACTATCAACTGATTTCTCAATAGAAACACATCAGGTGAGAAGGGAATGGCATGAAATATACAAAGTGATGCAAAGCAAGGGACTGAATCCAAGAATACTATACCTAGCAAGGCTAACATTCAAAATTGAAGGTGAAATCAGGAGGTTCACAGACAAAAAAGGGCTAAAGGAGTTTATTGTCACCAAGCCACCAATGGAAGAATTGCTAAAGGGTCTGCTGTAAAGAGAAGAATAGGAAGGGAAGAAGGAACACAGGCATAAAGAAAAAAAATGGCGGCAAACAAATACCTATCAATAATAACTTTAAACGTAAATAAATTAAATGCTCCAATCAAAAGACATAGGGTAGCTGAATAGATAAGAAAACATGACCCATATATCTGCTTTCTACAAGAGACCCACCTCAAAACAAAGTACTCACACAGATTGATAGTGAAGGGATAGAAAAAAAATGTTTCAGACTAATGGAAATGTAAAAAAGCTGGGGTAGCAATACTTATATCTGACAAAATAGACCTCAGAGTGAAGGCCATAACAAGAGATAAGGAAGGCCACTTCATAATACTAAAGGGAACAACTCAACAAGAATATATAACTCTGGCAAACATATATGCATCCAATACAAGAGAACCCAAATACAAACAAAACAAAACAAAACAAAACAAAACAAAACAAAAAACTTCTGGAAGATATTAAGTGTGAGATCATCAGTAATGCAGTCATAGTAGGAGAGTTTAATACCTGGTTGACACCACTGGATAAATCCTCTAAACAAAAAATCAGCAAAGAAACATCAATCCTAAATGACTCACTAGATTAGATGGAATTAATTGACATCTTCAGGACATTTCACCCTAAAGCCACAGAATATACATTCTTCTCAAAAGCACATTGGACATTTTCAAAGATAGACCACATATTGGGTCACAGGGTAAGTCTCTCTAAATTCAAGAAGATTAAAATCATATCAAGCATCTTCTCAGACAACAATTGCATAATATTACAAATAAACTACAATGAAAACAATAAAAAAAAATTCAAACACTTTGAAGCTGAATAGCATGTTATTAAACAATGACTGGGTTACCAAAGAATCAAAGAAGAAATAAATAAGAAAAACTGGAAATGAATGACAATGAAAACACAACCATTCAAAATCTATGGGACACGTTGAAAGCAGTCCTGAGAGGGAATTTCATAGCTCTACAAGCCTACCTCAAAAAAAAAAACAAGGAAAAATGGTCATAAATTATCTAATGCTACAACTTAAAGAATTAGAGAGAGAGCAACAAGAAAAGTCCAGCATAAGCAGAAGGAAGGAAATAATAAGGATCAGAGTGGAAATAAATGACATAGAAACAAACAAAAAAACATACAAAAGATCTTTGAAAGGATAAACAAGGTTGATGAACCTCTAGTCAGGCTCACCATAAAACAGAGAAGACCCAAATAAACAAAATCAGAAAAGAAAGAGGTGAAGTAACAACAGACCCCACAGAAATACAAAAGATTGTAAAAATAATAATAATAATAATAATAATAATAATAATAATAATAATATAAACAGCTCTACTCCAACAAACTGGACAAAATGGACATATTATTAGAAAAATACAAGCTTCCAAAATTCAATCAGGAAGAATAAAAAAACCTGAATAGGTGGATAACTACCAATTAAATTGAAGCAGTAATCAAAAATCTTCCAACAAACAAAGCCCTGGTCTGGATGGTTTTACAAGAGAGTTCTATAAAACATTCAAAGAGGTACTAAAACCTATCCTTTTCAGACTATTCCAAAAAACTTAAGAGCAAGGTATACTTCCAAGCTCTTTCTATGAAGTCAGCATTACCCTAATCCCCAAACCAGATAAAGACACCACGAAGAAAGAGAACTACAGGCGAATATCCTTGATGAACATAGATGCTAAAATCCTCAACAAAATTCTAGTAAATAATATCCAGTAATACTTTAGAAAGATCATAAATCATGACCAAGTTGGAGTTATTTCGGGGATGCAGGCTGGTACAATATCTGCAAATCAATAAACGTGATACAGCACATAATCAAATTGAGAGACAAAAATCGCATAATCATATCTATTGATGCAGAAAAAGCATTTGAAAAAATCCAACACCCTTTCTTGATAAAAACTCTCAGAAAAGTGAGAATAGAGGGATCATACCGCAACATAATAAAAGCCTTATATGACATACCTACAGCCAACATCATACTCAATGGTCAAAAACTAAAACCATTTCCCCTAAGAACAGGAACGAGAAAGGAATGCCCACATTCACCACTCCTGTTTGACATAGTGCTGGAAGTGCTAGCCATATAAATCAAACAATAAGAAGAAATAAAAAGCATCTAAATTGGAAAAGAAGAAGTAAAACTGTCCTTATTCACAGATGACATGATATTGTATATAGACTCCATCAGAAAACCCTAACGATTCCATCAAAAAATTACTAGACTTAATAAGTGAATTTGGCAATGTAGCATGATACAAAATTAACACCCAGAAGTCTATGGATTTTTTATATACCAATAAGGATCTCACAGAAAGAGAAACTAATAAAACAATCCCATTTACCATTGCACCGAAAAAAAAAATTAAGATACCTAGAAATAAACTTAATTAAGGAGGTAAAAGACCTGTACTCGGAAAGCTAGAGAACATTGAAAAAAAGAGTTAGAGGAAGACATAAACAAATGGAAGAACATACCATGTTTATAGATTGGTAGAATCAACATCATTAAAATATCCATACTACCCAAAGCAATTTATACATTCAATGCGATCCCCATTAAAATACCAACAGCATATTTCACAGACCGAAAACATACTCTCCAAAAGTTCATCTGGAATAAATAAAAGACCCCGAATATCCAAAGCAATCTGAGAAAGTAGAACAAAGTAGGAGGAATCATAATACCAGCTATCAAGCTGTATTACAAAGCCACTGTTCTCAAAACTGCCTGGTACTGGTACAAGAATAGACATATAGGCCAATGGAAACAGAACAGAGTACCCAGAGTTCGACCCAAGCCAATATGCTCAATTAATATTTGACAAAGGAGGCAAGAGCATACAATGGAGTCAGGACAGTCTCTTCAAAAAATGGAGCTCTAAAAATTGGTCAGATACATAAAAAAAAAAAAAAAGAAACTAGACCACCAACTTACACCATACACAAAAATAAACTCAAAATAGTTAAAGGGCTTAAATGTAAGATGGGAAACCAGAAAAAATCTTAGAAGATTACATAGGCAACAAAATATCAGACATGTGTCATAGCAATATCTTTACCAATACAGCTCTTAGGGCAATGGAAACTAAGAAAATAAACAAAAGGGACTACATCAAAATAAAAAGCTTCTGCACAACAAAAGAAACTATCAACAAAACAACAAGAAAACCCACTACATGGGAGAGCATATTTGCCAATGCTATCTCAGATAAGGATTTAATACCCAAAATTTACAAGGATCTCATACAACTTAACAAAAGTAGATAAACAATCCAATCAAAAAAGGGCAAAGTACCTAAATTACACTTTTTGAAAGAGGACATAGAGAAGGCTGAGAGACATATGAAAACAAGCTTAAAGTCACTAATCATCTGAGAGATGCAGATAAAAACAACACTGAAGTACCATCTCATCCCAGTCAGAATGACTATCATCAACAAATCAACCAAGGAAAAGTGCTGGTGAGGATGCAGAGAAAAAGGAATACCCATTCACTGCTGGTGGGAATGCAGACTGGTGCAGCCACTATGGAAGACAGTACGGAGTTTCCTCAAAAAACTAAAAATGGAACTCCCATTTGACCCTCTGATCCCACTTCTAGGACTATATCCCAAGAAACCAGAAACACCAATCAGAAAGGACATTTGTACCCCTATGTTCATAGCAGCACAATTTATAACAGCTAAGATTTGGAAACAGCCTGTGTCCATCAACAGATGAGTGGATTAAAAAATGGTGGTACATTTACACAATGGAATACTATCTACACTAATAAAAGAGAAAGATGCAAATTGACGATACCTTCATGATGCCCATCAGTCAATCAGGAGTGAGTATGTAAATTAACCCAACAAAGATGGTGGGTTAATTTTCATACACAGGTTCCCAGTGGCCGAGATGCTTGCATCATCACCATGGCGATGACACAGGTGGTCTATACTGCCCCAGCCTCTCTGGGCCTCTGGGCAGTGTGGGAAGGCGGAAATGAGGCTCCGGCCGGAGTGAAGGTGGTGCCGGCAGCCAGGGGAAGGAAGGCCCATTCTTGCATGAATCTTCATGCATCGGGCCTCTAGTGCTGCTATAAAAAAGAAGGAACTTTTACCATTTGCAATAGCATGGATGGCCCTGGAGAGCATTATACTAAGCATAATAAGCCAGTCAGAGAAAGATAAATATCACATGATCTCACTCATATGTGGGATATAATAAACATCATAAACTGATGAATACAAGTAGATCCAGAGACAAAGAAACACTGAACAGACCATCAAACCTCAGAGAGAAGGCAGCGGATCAGGGGAGGGGGGGGGAGATGGGGGTTAGACATCAACCAAAGGACTTGTATCCATGCATATTAGCGTAACCAATGGACACCAACACTGGGGCAGTGGGGGCTTGTTCTGGGGGGCAGGAGTGCTGAGGGTGTCAATCGTGGAAAGGAGACATATATAATGCTTTAAACAACAAAATATTGCTTTCAAATGTAATATTTTCAGTACAAACTCTTAATTTTTCCATTTCATCTTCTACTCTTTACCTATCTTCTTAAAACAAAAACTAAACAACAACAAAAAACACCAAGCATCCACATTACAGTGAATGGTATTACAATTTACAGAGCCATTCAAACTAAATACCTAGGAATCACATTGTATTATTTTCCTTCTTAGAGAATGCACTGTCATCACCAATTCTGCCAAATTGCCTCTAAAATGAAAACTACCTTCTTCCTGGTTTCCTAACTTTCTATTGTACTAGCCCTCACCACCACCAATCCTAACGTGAATAATTTTAATAAACTATTAGTTTGTCTTACCTTTTCACTCTTGCTATATTTCCATACAAAAAAACAACACAATAACATTTCATAAATATAAGATAGATCTAATAACATCTTTGCTTAGCATTTTTAATGTTTCATCATTGCACCTAGACAAGAATTCAAACTCCTTGACATAGATTGCTGTCTGTTATATGCTGTGCTTAACTCCCTGACTTAAGCTAAGTCACTGGCACTCAATACCATCTATCCACACTGCCCATCTTTCCCATATCAGAATCTGATTCTGTTCATGCTAGTCTCTTGAGTGAAGTATTCTCTCTCAGACACACAGTGATCTCTTTCATGAGTGTCTCCTCCTCATTGTTTAAGCATTAGTCTATGTGCTAATTCCCAGAGAAGCCTTCTTAAACTATTTTATTTAATGCTGTGGCTATACTCCCTCTTGCTATTAATCTATTTTAAAATGTTTGGCTATTGCCTTCATTGTACTTACCATAATATAAAATTTATAATATAAAAAGGCACAATTTTATATTTATTTGTATACAATTTTGATAATTTTCTGTCTTCCCCTTAAACTTTAAGCTTTGTGAAGAGAATTATAATTACTGTAATATTCACTGTATTCCATATGTTAGCATAAGGCATAGCAATAAAATAACAACAATTAGTGAATGAGAAAAGGGAGGAATAAAGGAAGGAAGGAAAAGAGGAAGAAGGAAAGACAGAAACAAAATATATTATCCCAAATGTTGAAATGGCTCCCATAGAACATGCTGAAGGAATGGGTAGAAATGGATTCATCTATTATCAGCTGTTCCTTGTTACTGTTGACATGGATCCAGCAATTGCGGTGTACTGTATCATTTCAAAAGAGAGAGTGACTGTAGCTCCCAGATGGTGTAAAATTTGGCTGGCCTTTGGATTTTCTCTAAATTTTAGGTTAACCATCTTTTTTAAAATTTAATCTTGGAGGAAATTTGATTCTTGTCCCATAAAGATATTGTCACTACTAATAATTTTTACATCATACACAGGTTGGGGCAAAATTGGGTTTACAGTTGTTCATATGGAAAATAATACAATAATTAATAAATAATAATGCTATTGGGGAAATTAGAGTATCCTCTTTCCCTTTGGGTTCCGGGAGTGAGGTCCTTATGACATCTCAAGAAAAAATAATTTTCTGAGACTCACAGGGGAGGATGAGTGATTTTAGTTTGTGTGGATTTATATCCCTGGGTTTCCAAAGTCCCATTCCAGTCATAGAAGTGTTGCTGGGCTTTCAGTAAAGCTAGAAGCAAAGCCAGTGTCCAGAGATTTGTTTCCATGATGGAACAGGGTCCAGTTCAGATCACGCTAGCTGCAGTCTATTAGTTCATTGTTGGTGGGGCCCACATGGCTTTGGACCATGTGGGCAAATACAGGAAGCAGAAGAGTGAGAACCCCGAAAACCAGGAGTTAAGCACAACACACCAAAAGAAACCAAGAGAAACCAAGAGTACCAGAGCTCAAGAAAGCAAATTCCTTTGTTCAGGGAATTAAATATTTAAAATGTTGTGCCCTTGCAGTGGCCATACCCATTCTGGCCAATGACCCAGGTTTGACTGACAAGCAAGGACCTTCCCTATGTCACCCCAACTTTATTGAGTATGTGTCTATCTCCCCTTTGGTGGATCCCTGGTGAATGTAAAGTTGTAGCTTCCTAGTGAAGCTGCCCAAATGACATGCCTGTAATATTTGACCTTTTTATTCCTTTCTTGTTATTAATAGCTAGGTTAATTATAACTGTATCAGTAACACAAAAATAAACTTTGTGTTTT
The DNA here is from genome assembly GCF_964212035.1 of Myotis nattereri. Lineage (NCBI taxonomy): Eukaryota > Metazoa > Chordata > Mammalia > Chiroptera > Vespertilionidae > Myotis > Myotis nattereri. The sequence goes on along the minus strand of NC_138076.1, from coordinate 68,854,009 downwards.
ATGTACTCACAACTGTAAACTTATTTTGCCCCACCATGTACTTATAGAGTATGTATTATTAATAGAGAATTGTTATAAGGACAACACTAAATTATTATTTTAACTATGTGTCAAATGTGAAAAATTGTTAGTATTTTAATGAACTATTTTTTTCAATCAAACTGCAGATTTTGGAAAATATTTAGTTCTTACTGAATGTGTATAAAGCAGGATGGGGATGTTATCTTAGTTATCAGTTATTTTGTCGCATAGTCAAATTTTTATGGCTTTAAAGAGTTATGAAAAGACTCAATATTTTTCATATACATAGATTCGGGAGAAGTGATAGGATTTTTTTCCAATTATTTTCACTCTTTTCATTTGTTCTGTGGCTGAGATGCAAATAGAGTTATCAAGGAAAGGACAGCGGACAGAAACAGTATTTTATAGGTTTACCCCTAGTTAATCCAGGAATGTTTAGAAACCACATGATGTGCCTATAGAACACCTCCTGGAACTAAAGTAGTAAAAGAAAGCATCTGCGGGGGAGAAAAAGTAATTTTCTTTTTACCCTTTTAAGTTCTTCTGGCTGTTCTAATAATAAAATTAACATGATACAGATTAACATGAGACAATAACCAAATGTACTAAGTATGTAATGAGTTAAGAGTGAAGATAGGAAATATATCAAATGGGGTCACTTTAATCAAGCTGCTAAAATTATTCACATTATGAGGGTTGAGGCATGAGAAAAGGTCCCATTCTTATTCTAACTAGTCTGGGAACTTGCTATTATTATTTTTTAATTTAACTCGACAGGCCTGAGTCAATGTGTAAATGCATCTGGACCTCCAGATACCCCTCTCATTGCCCCCTAAAGGACTTATGGACCCAGATTACTTGATTACTTTCTAAAGGACTCACATATACACTGACCTGACATATATTAAACTTGTCTCTCTTCTTTGGAACACTACTGGGTTTTTTGCCTAGCTGTGTTTACAGTTTGCAAACTCTAAGATCCTTGAATAAATCACTATCATTTATTTCTATTGAAGCGTTCAGACTTTTTTTTGAATTTCAACAGTACTTACAGGGTTTCTCTAAGAATATGGGATGCAGAACAAATTGGGCAGTTGAGGTTTATATGCTATTCTAGACTAAGGAGAGCGAATCAGAGACCTGGGGTTCAAAGGGAAAGGAGGCAATTTATAGGTCGACGAAAATGAGCAAATATTTGGCAAACACATTCTTTCTGGACCTCCCAGAAATAATAAGACATACAGGGCAATCCTATAAGCTGGCTTTGCAGGTCCCTCTCTGTCTACTAAACTGAGTTTATATTGTGATGCCAAGGTGATAGATAACTCCCTTCTTTTAAGCAGGTTTTTCTATCTGAATTCCTTTAGCCTGGTAAAGGGAAAGGTCAAAATTTCTTTCTGAGTATGGCAGGTGTGGCTTGGTGGTTGAGTGACCAGGAGGTCACTGGTTTTATTCCTGGTCAGGGCACATTCCCAGATTTCATGCCTGATCCCTGGTGGGGGGCATGCAGGGACACAAGCAATTGATGTTTTTCTCTCATCAATGTTTCTATCTCTATATCCCTTTCCCTTCCTCTCTCTAAAAATCTATAAAATATCATATATTGTTAAAAAAATGTGTTCACATTTAAAAAAAATATTTCTGTGTCTTTTGTTTCTTAAAAATAAGCAGCTTAATCACTACCCCAAAAGGTATATTTTGGGGTGGCTAACTCTGCTTCCTCACAACATCATAGGTTTCAACGCCTCAATCATGAGTGTTTTATTAGGAAATTTTAAGCAAACCAAAGGCAATAATCTTTACATATTTGAAGTCATATTTGTAATTCAATATAAACTTTTCACTAATAAAATAACGGAAGGGAGACTGCGCCATCTTGGGTGGTTGTTGCCGGCATCCAGAGACCAGCTACTAACCTGGAAACAAGGGATCTCAAGCAGCATGACTGCGTGAACTCAGACGAACACTGCTTCTTCTCACGGAAAGGTTGGACATCCCCTAAAGGTGCGATTTGCAGTTCGGGTTGGAGGGAGGACCGAGCTCGCGCGCGCGGGGCGGAATCTGCGCCCCACAGAGTCCGCAGCCGTTGGGACCAGCGTGACCCGCGAGTGGGGAAGGGGCCCCACAGGGCTGCTGGCAGAAGGGAACGCGAAAAATGAGCCCATAGCTGGACTGGATGTAAAGGAGCAGCCTTGGACTTTGCCAATCTGCTGGCTGCTTGGTGCCAGGGGCGAGTGGGCGCTCGGAGACTGTGCGCAGACCTGGAAGGTGGAGGCTTGCGAATTCGCACAACTATCAGGCTCTTGTTACAGTTCCCCTTAGATCCGTGCATTTGATTATTAAACCCAGTGCATGGGATTCCCCAGTTGGGGTCATTTGCAGAGCCTGTAGGGGAAAGTTCTTTTTGGGGAGCCTGGGAAACAGCGGACAGTGGCAAGGAACCAGCTCTGGGCAGTGGTCTTTCCCGAATCAGTTCCAAATACCATAGAGGAAAAAAACCCAAAAAACAAAACCCTACTGATAGAGAGGACTTAGAGCCTCGGAGGTAAATCCAGACACACTGCCACCCAGAGGCAGAGCCACGAGCTGTCTCTTTTGCGATCACAAATAAAGGCAGTCTGGTAAAAAAAATACAACCTGCCTTAAAATCAGGTCTGTGGTTTACTGCACGGAGGGACAGTGTATCGCAGGGAAGTTCAACACTCCCCTGAATGCCTGGCAGGACTGAGACGTGCCAAAAAGAAGAGTGGAAGATCTGAAGCACCTTCACTTCCGAATATTTATATATATATATATATATATATATATATATATATATATATATATTAATTCTTTTTTCACCATTTCGTTAAGAACCTATTTTATTTTATTTTTTTTTATTTTTTATTTTTTTCATCACCTGATTTTACCTTTTTAATTACTACATTTTTTTAACCAGTATTATTGCTATCCTTTTACCATTTTTTCAAGTGTCATTTTATTTTTTATTATTTTTTTAATTTTTCTTTATTTTATTTTGGGATTAGTGTTCTACACTCTATTTTCATTGTTCCTTTAGCATCATTTCTCTCTATCTCACATTTACCCTTAAGCCAAAACTCTCTTCCTCACTTTTCCCCTTTTGTTGTCCTGTTTCTCTTACCCTATTCCTGCTTTGGATTTTACCTATTCCTTCTTTCTACCCACTGTCTAAATTTCACCCTACTTATATATCTAATTTCCAATCCCTCGCTCTCCCCATACAAATAGCCTCTTCCCCACCTCTATTTCATTCTCTTAATTTTATTTTTTGTTGTTGTTGTTGTTGTTGTTTTTTTTGTTTTGTTTTTTGGTCTTTTTGTGTTTTTTTTTCTCTCCCTTTTCCCAATCTCATTTCGGCACTCCTTTTTGTTTTTTTTTTATTTTCCTCTCTAATCTTTTTCTCTTTTTTCTTCTTTATCCCCTAATTCTCTTCGCTCGGGGGGTCACCTTTATTTGGGGTTATTAATATCGTGAATGCATTTAGTTCGGTGCCTTGTACGTTGTGCCTTGTTGTGTTGTATTTTGTGCCTTTGAATCAGCGCAACAGAGAGAGAACTACATAACCAAACACCTTGAGAAGAGAAATCATGGTGAAACAAAGAACCAACCCAAATGTGAAAGAAAAACAGGCATCATCAGAAAAGGAAGTAAACGAAATGGAGGCAATGGAGGCAAGCAACCTGTCAGAGAAAGAATTCAGAGTAATGGCCATAAGGTGGATGAAAAAAATGGAAGACCAATTCAACAATATGTGTAGGAACCAAGAGGAAATGAAGAAGAATCAAGAGGAAATGAAGAGAAACCAAGAAGAAATGAAAAACGACATCACTGCCATAAAGAACTCAATAGAAAGCAACAACAGTAGACTAGAAGAAGCAGAGGACTGCATCAGTGAGCTAGAAGACAAGGTAGAAAAAAATACCCAAACAGAACAGCTTCTAGAAAAAAAAAATAAAAAGCAGGAAGAGAGCCTAAGAGAACTCTGGGACAATGCTAAACGAAACAACATCCGAATAATAGGGGTGCCAGAAGGAGAGGAAACTGAGCAAGGAATAGAAAACCTGTTTGAAAAAATAGTAACAGAAAATTTCCCTGATATAGGGAGGAAAAAACTCACACAAATCCAAGAAGCTCACAGAGTCCCAAACAAAATGAACCCGAAAAGACCGACACCAAGGCACATAATAATTAAATTGGCAAACACCAACGACAAAGCAAGAATCTTAAAAGCAGCCAGAGAGAGACAGAAAGTTACCTACAAAGGTCCCCCATCAGACTAGCGACCGATTTCTCAACAGAAACACATCAGGCAAGAAGGGAATGGAATGAAATATACAAAGTCATGCAAAGGAAGGGTCTGAATCCAAGAATACTATACCCAGCGAGGCTATCAATCAAAATTGAGGGTCAAATCAGGAGCTTCACAGACAAAAATGGTCTACGAGAGTTTATTACAACCAAACCAGCAATGCAAGAAATGCTAAAGGGTCTGCTGTTAATAGAAAAAACAGGAAACAAGGAAGGAACGCAGCGGTAAAGAACAAAAATGGCGACTAACAAGTTTCTATCAATAATAACTTTAAATGTAAATGGATTAAATTCCCCAGTCAAAAGGCATAGGGTAAATGAGTGGATAAGAAAACATGACCCATATATCTGCTGTCTACAGGAAACCCACCTCAGAAAAAAAGACGCACACAGACTGATGGTGAAGGGATGGAAAAAGGTTTTTCAGGCCAATGGAAGTGAAAAAAAAGCCGGGGTAGCAATACTTATATCTGACAAATTAGATCTCAAAGTGAAGGACATAAAAAGAGATCAAGAAGGCCACTTCATAATACTAAAGGGAGCAGTCCAACAAGAAGAAATAACTCTGGTAAATATATATGCACCCAATATAGGAGCACCCAAATACATAAGAAATCTTCTGGAGAAGATCAAGGGAGAGATTGACAGCAATACAATCATAGTAGGGGACCTTAACACCCCATTATCGCCACTGGACAAATCCTCTAAACAGAAACTCAGCAAAAAAACATCAATCCTAAATGACTCACTAGATCAGATGGAATTAATTGACATCTTCAGAACATTTCACCCCAAAGCCACAGAATATACATTCTCCTCAGGTGCACATTTGTCATCTTCAAAGATAGACCATATATTGGGTCACAGACAAAGTCTCTTCAAATTCAAGAAAATTGAAATCATATCAAGTATCTTCTCAGACCACAAAGGCATAAAACTGGAAATCAACAACAAAAACAATCCAAAAAAATCAAACACATGGAGACTAAATAGCATGCTATTAAACAACGACTGGGTCACCAGTGAGATCAAAGAAGAAATAAAAAACATCATGGCAATGAATGACAATGAAAACACAACAATCCAAAACCTATGGGACACAGCAAAAGCAGTCTTGAGACGGAAGTTCATAGCTCTACAAGCCTACTGCAAGAAACAAGAAACAATGAGAATAAATGACCTAACTCTACAACTCAAAGAATTAGAAAGAGAGCAACAAAAAAAGCCCACTGTAAGCAGAAGGAAGGAAATAACAAAGATCAGAGCGGAGATAAACGACATAGAGACCAAAAAAACAATACAAAAGATCAACAAAACCAACAGCTGGTTCTTTGAAAGGATAAACAAGATTGATACACCTCTAGCCAGGCTCACCAAGAAACAAAGAGAGAGGACCCAAATAAACAAAATCAGAAATGAAAGAGGAGAAATAACAACAGACCCCATAGAAATACAAAGGATTGTTAGAAAATACTATGAACAACTCTACTCCAACACACTAGACAACCTGGAGGAAATGGACATATTCCTAGATAAATACAACCTTCCAAAACTTAACCAGGTAGAATCTAAAAATCTCAATAGGCCAATAACTATGGAGAAAATCGAAGCAGTAATCAAAAAGCTTCCAGCAAACAAAAGCCCGGGGCCAGATGGCTTCACAGGGGAGTTTTACCAAACATTCAAGGAAGAACTAAAACCTATCCTCCTCAGACTATGTCGAAAGATCCAAGAGGAAGGAACACTTCCCAGCTCATTCTATGAAGCCAACATCACCCTAATCCCAAAACCAGATAAAGACAATACAATGAAAGAGAATTATAGGCCAATATCCCTCATGAACATAGATGCCAAAATCCTCAACAAAATCCTAGCAAATCGGATCCAGCAGTACATCAAAAAGATCATACACCATGACCAAGTAGGATTTATCCCAGGGATGCAAGGATGGTACAATATCCGCAAATCAATAAACGTGATACATCACATAAACAAATTGAGAGAAAAAAACCACATAGTCATATCAATTGATGCGGAAAAAGCATTTGACAAAATCCAACACCCTTTCTTGATAAAAACTCTCAGCAAGATAGAAATTGAGGGATCATACCTCAACATAATAAAAGCCATATATGACAAACCCACAGCCAACATCATAATCAATGGGCAAAAACTAAAACCATTCCCCCTAAAAACAGGAACAAGACAGGGATGCCCCCTCTCACCACTCCTGTTCAACATAGTACTGGAAGTACTAGCCATTGCGATCAGACACGAAGAAGAAATAAAAGGCATCCAGATTGGAAAAGAAGAAGTAAAACTGTCCTGATTTGCAGATGACATGATACTGTACATACAGAACCCTAAAGACTCCATCAAAAAATTATTAGACTTAATAAATGAATTCGGCAATATAGCAGGATACAAAATTAATGCTAAGAAATCCATGGCATTTCTTTACACCAATAGTGAACTTACAGAAAGTGAAACTACAGAAGCAATCCCATTTACCATTGCACCAAAAAAATTAAAATACCTAGGAATAAACTTAACTAAGGAGGTAAAAGACTTATATGCTGAAAACTACAGGACACTGAAAAAAGAGATAGAGGAAGACATAAACAGATGGAAGAATATACCGTGTTCATGGATTGGTAGAATCAACATCATCAAAATGTCCATACTACCCAAAGCAATTTATAGATTCAATGCAATCCCCATTAAATTACCAACGGCATATTTCACAAATCTAGAACGAACGTTCCAAAAATTCATCTGGAATAAAAAAAGACCCCGAATAGCTGCAGCAATCCTTAGAAAGAACAAAGTAGGTGGGATCTCAATACCAGATATCAAACTGTATTACAAAGCCACTGTTCTTAAAACAGCTTGGTACTGGCACAAGAACAGACATATAGATCAATGGAATAGAATAGAGACCCCAGAAATCGACCCAAACCACTATGCCCAATTAATATTCGACAAAGGAGGCAAGAGCATACAATGGAGTCAAGACAGTCTTTTCAATAAATGGTGTTGGGAAAATTGGACAGATACATGCAAAAGGATGAAACTAGATCACCAACTCACACCATACACAAAAATAAACTCAAAATGGATAAAAGACTTAAACGTTAGATGGGAAACCATAAAAATACTAGAGGAATCCACAGGCAGCGAAATCGCAAACATATGCCGAAGAAATTTCTTCTCTGATAATGCTCCTAGGGCAATGGAAACTAAAGAGAAAATAAACAAATGGGACTACATCAAAATAAAAAGCTTTTGCACAGCAAAGGAAACCATCAAAAAAACAACAAGAAGACCCACTACATGGGAGAACATATTTACCAATGATACCACCGATAAGGGTTTAATTTCCAACATTTACAGGGATCTCATGAAACTTAACAAAAGGAAGATAAACAATCCAATAAAAAAATGGGCAACGGACCTAGATAGACACTTTTCGAAAGAGGACATACAGAAGGCAGAAAGACATATGAAAACCTGCTCAAAGTCACTAATTATACGAGAGATGCAAATCAAAACGACAATGCGTTATCATCTCACACCTGTCAGAATGGCTATCATCAACAAATCAACAAACAACAAATGTTGGAGAGGATGTGGAGAAAAAGGAACCCTTCTGCACTGCTGGTGGGAATGCAGACTGGTGCAGCCACTGTGGAGAACAGTATGGAGCTACCTCAGAAGACTAAAAATGGAACTCTCATTTGACCCAGTGATCCCACTACTCGGAATATATCCCAAGAAACCAGAAACGCCAATTAGAAAGGATATATGCACCCCTATGTTCATAGCAGCACAATTCACCATAGCTAAGATTTGGAAACAGCCTAAGTGCCCATCAGCAGATGAGTGGATTAGAAAACTGTGGTACATATACACAATGGAATACTATGCTGCGGTAAAAAAAAAGGAACTCTTGCCTTTTACAACAGCATGGATGGAACTGGAGAGCATTATGCTAAGTGAAATAAGCCAGTCAGAGAAAGATAAATACCACATGATCTCACTCATTTGTGGATTATAGAGAACAACATAGACTGATGAAAAGGGACAGACCCAAAGACTGAGAAACAGCGATCAGGCTATCAATCCCCAGAAGGAAAGTAGGGGAGGGCGGGGGTAAGGGGAAGAGATCAACCGAAGGACTTGTATACATGTATATAAGCCAAACCAATGGACATGGACAACGGGGGGATGGGAGCATGAGTTTGTGTGTGGGGGGGGAGGTTGGGGGTTAATGGGGGGGATGAGGACACATTTGTAATACCTTAACTAATAATAAAAATAAATAAATAAATAACGGAAAACCAAAGAAAAGAAAATAGTCACTCATAGAGGAATTTCCTTGTTCTGAGCCAGCATGCCCATGGGTGAACCTGAGGGAGGACGGTGAAGGATTAGAAAAGACAGACAAGAGAATACAGCTGGGGCTAGGTGGGATGCTGCCCTCTGATTAGAGAGACAGTGCCATGGCCTGCAAGCTGAGTCTTTATTTTATAAACAGATTCCACGAGGCAAAGTAAGGGAGTGGTCAAGATGTTTACTACATTCTCGTGGTTTCGAATCTTACTCAATTACATGCACCTGAACTCTATCAAGTCCGCATCACTCAGCCTCCTGGGACCACAGGCTAGGACCATAAGCTCAAGCTTACAACTATAGCCTTTGACTATAATTGTGCTGGGACTTGCATGTGGCTTTGCCACGAGAGGATTATGCCCTCTCATTAGTCCGAAGCTTGTCCAAAGGCTGTGGCCGCTCTCCACATTTAGTGATCTTGTTTTTGCATTCTGACTTCGAAAGCATTAACAATCATGGACATTTTATTTTTGTGGAAAAACAGCTTGAGTTGATCTAATACATCCTAAAAACTCTATTAAATGTAAATTCAGGTAAGTTTTACATTATATAGCTACCAGCAAAATAACAAGTGTCTAACATTGGACAAGACTATGTCTAAACTCTTTATCTCTGATTTATTAGTCCTTCATTCTAGTGAGTATATATTTTTTTCTCCTGGTATTTTATAGTTCCTACTATCTTTCGGAAATAGGAAAAGAGTAACTAAAACCACACATTTCCTGAACATATAATGAATGCAGATTTGCACATTTAATGTTCAACAAAATCGATGAATGGAAAAATACAACCATTCTTTTTGCACTAACTACTCATTTAGGTTATCCCCGAATAAACTGTTGGCAATTGCAAACAATAAATAAATAAATAAATAAATAAATAAATAAATAAATAAATACTCAGTCCAAATTAAAAATCATCTTGGACGAGGGGCCTAGTCCAGAGCAGGTCTGCATAGCACCAACTGGTAGTGCGTGAGTTCTTGATTTCTTGCAGGAAAGATTTCACAACGGGAATCCAGGTGGGTGACACCATTTATTAATAAGGGTATATTTATTAAAGCTAGGAAAATACAAGCATGTCAAACTCGCAGCCATAAATGAGGTATGCAGCTCGCCAGCTGCAAGTTTGACATGCTTGAGACAGGACAGACCTATGTGGTATAGCTTTGGCTCTCTAGAAATGTTATAGGAAATAAAGGAGCTAAGGTGGGGCTTCTTTAGCTCACTGGGAAGGCAGAGAGAAGGGGGCCTTGATGACAGGTTGAGGGGATTAACCACGGAGCAGCTGACACTGCAAGTGGTGGCTCCCCTGATGGCATGTCCCTAGGGCCCGTAGAGTTTAGATGTGTGCTTGTGGGGAAGGAGAGGGGAAGGGAAAGACTGTGTGCTCTCAGAAGGGAGAGCATGTGCTGGGCTTTGTAGTGAGGGTTTTCTCTTATTCTATTGCAGGCAGAAATGTTAGGGAAAGTCTCAGTGGAGGGTTTGAGCAAAATAATCATTAGTTTTCCAGGTGTGCTGTTTCAGAGTCGTGGTCTTTATTGATTGGTCAGCACCAGAGCAGGGGATCATTGGTCATTGCGGCTGGTCCAAGTGTCACCCCCCTGGTTTTGTTGCTTTTCTGGGCCTGGAGCTGAAACAAAATTGAGGCCTAGATGTTATCTTTAGAAAGGTGACCTTCTGGATATGCCTGTAAATTGCTCAGCCAAATTGTTCAGCTATCTGTCTCAGTTTCCCCATTCTATTTGCCAAGGAATTTTCTTAGCTTCTCACTATCATATGTCAATGCTGGACTTTTTCTCATTGCCTTAAATTTACGGGTTAATTTTCTTAAAATTATTTTTTTTCTTAGAAAATTAGCAGTGCTACTGTCTTAAAAAAATTGTTAAATTTCTGAAAAGACAGAGTCTTCTCTTAATGTTCACCATATGTATATTTTCAAGGAAAAGTAGTTAAAATATCATTCGTGCATTCATATAGATGAAAGAAGCATAGAGGTAATTTAGTTTATTCTTCTGTATGCACAATGACTATTCCCACTGTGCAATCTTAGATTGATAAAAATCAAGCCTGTTTTTCACCGAAGCCTGCATAACAAGTGGATCTTTTAATCTAATAACAGTGTGCAAATTTCTTCATGGCATGAAAATTATCTCTCAGCTAATCTCTACCATTACAAAGTCAGGAAGAAATTCCAAAGATAACTTATCCACCCCAGTATGCTATGTAATAAAGAGATAATGTGCAAATTGACCATCACACCCTCGCACAAGATGGCCACCCCCATGTGGTCAAAAGATGGTTGCCATAAGATGGCTGGCAGAGAAGGACAGTTGTGGGCAATCAGGTCAGCAGGGGAGGGCAGTTGGGAGTGACCAGGCTGGCAGGGGAGGCAGTTAGGGGCAAACAGGCTGGTAGGAGAGGGAAGTTGGGGGAGATTGGGCTGGCAAGGGAGCTGATAGGCGTCAATCAGACTGGCAGAATAGTGGTTAGGAGGTGATCAGGCAGGCAGGCAGGTGAGTGTTTGGGAGCCAGCAGTCCCATATTGTGAGAGGTATTGTGAGAGGGATCCCTGTGGGATAAGGCCTAAACCAGCAGTTGGACATTCCCTAAGGGATCCCAGATTGGAGAGGATGCAGGCTGGGCTGAGGGACATCCACCCCTCCACCCTGCCACCAGTGCATGGATATCATGCACCGGGCCTCTAGTTTTTATATAAGAAAGTAGCCAAATCATTAAGATCACTGGTTGTCTATTTTATCTTTAAAAAACTTTGCTTGGAAACTTGCTGAAGAAACACCACACATATTTGATATCCATAGGAAAGTAGTAAGGATTTTAGGACAAAGATTCTAAAGTTGAAAAGGACTGAATCCTACCCATTTTTAAAATTTATGGTCTTGTACAAGTTATTTCAATGATCAGATACTCAGTTTTATCATTTGTAAAATGACAATAATAGCACTTTCTCATATGCTTGTTGTGAAAATTAACTGGCATAATTCATGTTGAGCTCTTTAAAAAGTGTCATGTATATTTATAATATTGTCATTGCTTTCTCAAAAAAGAATGCACTAAATTGAACTTTCTGAAGATGTGAAGTCAATCAATCTTTTATATAGGTAAGCTAAGCATTTATCTATGAGGTATGATTTAGGGGAGAAAACGGTTTCACTTCAAAGTATTTGACATTGTCTTGGCTGGTTTGGCTCAGTGGATAGAACATTTGCCTATGGATTGAAGGGTCCTGGGTTCAATTCTGGTCAAGGGTACATGCCCAGATTGTGGACCTGATCCCCAGTGGGGGGTGTGCGGGAGGTAGCCAGTCAATGATTCTCTCTCATCATTGATGTTTCTATCTCTCTCTCGCTCTCCCTTCCTCTCTGAAATCAATTATATATATATATATATATATATAATATAAAACTATATATAAAACTATATATATATAACTATACATATATATATGGTATTTAATACTGTCCTGGCCAGTGTGACTCAGTTGATTGAGCATGGCCCAGTACACCAAAAGTTTGTGGATTAGATTCCTGGCCAGGGTACATATCCAGGTTTCCATTAAACCCTGGGTTGAGGCAAGTTCAGAGGCAATGTTCGTCTCTCACATCAATGTTTCTCTCTCTCTTTCTCTCACATTCCCTTTGTCTCTCTCTAAAATCAATTAAAAATTTTAAAAAAACTATTTAATACTTAAGTCATAATTGCCACATCATACTTTAATAGGAGCTATTAATAGTTTGAATGAGATTAAATTATTAAAGAATATAAGATCTCATCAAATGTGTGATATGGATTACATATCTCAAAATATATTGCATAAAATATTATGCCATGTGATTACTCACAAAAAGGATTCTGTGGGCAAGTCTGTTTTATAAACACTGACTATTTCTCACTGGATATTTGAGAAGTGTGTAGTGATATTAAAAATTTGGAGACGATATGCATTGATAATGCCTGAAGAAACTAATACCTCTGAAACCCAGGGTTTTTTCTTGGATTGAATTTAGCTTTAAATTCTAGCTCTAGAAATCATATCTCTTTCTCTCTAAACCTGTCAAAGACCTATTCTTTCTTAGGATAATCAGAAACCCCTAAGGCAGCAGAACACAGTCTCTCAGAATTGACTGAGGGTCACAAGCTCCGGACCTCTGGCAGGAGGTTCTCTAAAGAGAACGTCTTGACCTAAGTTAGGTTTCAGCTCCCGAGCCCTAATATGGAACATCCCCTGGCTACTTTCTCATTAAACCAGGCAGAGGGACAACAGAAAAGACTTCAGAACTGTCTTCAAGACCAGGAGAAAACATTTATTGCCCTTACCTCACTTCCAACCAATCAGCTCTCAGCACAACCCTTAATCTTGAACCCACGGTGTCTTGTGATTTTACCCTATATAATCTTCAACCTCCATACCATTGAAGAGTACAGTCTTTAGAGCACAAGCTTGCACGCTGTCTAGATTGACTAATTCTCTAACATAACTTTCTATACTGCAAACTCCTGTTTGAGCTTTTCTTTCAGACAGTGTATACAGGCAGATGGACTCAGATTTTGGGGTTCATTAACACCTGCACAAATGCTATTCTGTATATACACGATGCACATGTTAAGAAACTTGTGATAATATTTAATTGCAATTTCCTTCATGCAATTTCTACTTATTCTAATATTTGAGGATGTCATCAAGCTTCATTCTTGTTTTTCTTTTTCCCCTTGAAAGTAAATCTTATTTGTAGCTCTTACAATTAAAATTCAAATCATCCCATAATCACATCAGTCTTGAAATGCAATCTAGTTAGCCCATAAAACACTTGAGTTAACAGGTAGGAATAATGTTTTCCTTCTCTGTCCCCCTTCCCTCCCACAAAGGCAAAGCTAGAGCTCCATGTACTTTCTTCATGTCCCACCTGCAGGTCTGAGCGATAAACCAGTTATATTAGCTAATGACATTAAGGCTGGTGTGAACTAAAAGTTATTTTCTTTTTAAGGGGAATCCAGATGAGCAAATCAATTTAAGCACAAAGTAATTAAACTCTAATGGTGAGATGAAACTATATAATAATGACATTATATGGTTTGTTTGTTTTTTTTTAAAAAAAAAGACTTGTTTTAAAGCTATATCAAGTCACAACATTGAGAAAGCTTGTGATATAACTGCCCACAAAGGATTATATTCTTTAAATGACTTATTGAGACAGACTCTCTAGATTTCTCTACTTTTTCATAGTTTTGCTTTAGATTTAAAATCCCATGGCCATTTCAGTTAGGAAATTGAAAGAGTATGAGAACTTTATAATTATCTACTCTACCTTATTTTTTTTCTATAGCGACAAAGATAGGTTCAGAAATATTTAGAAATTTGCACAAGCTCATGCCATTCACTGTGAAGATGTCTTAAATCTAGTTGTCTTGAGTCTTAGACACATTTTTGTTCTCTCAACTCCATAAAACCACTATCAGTTGATCTTTGTGGGGATGGGGTGTAGTTTTTAGACGGTAATAAACTTAATCTAAAGTTACAAGTTTTAGATTTAGTCCATATTTGGTATGTTCTTCTGTATTGGAGAGCAGTTTATTTTGTTTCACATTTCAAAAGACACATTACCACAATTTATATGTCCTGTGGAAAACAAAATTTGCTAGTGATGACATTAGACCTATACAAATTGTCTTTGCAATATGTGTGTATCCTCTTTTTGAAAGTTAATTTCTGTGCAATCACAGATGTAATTGGAACTTACAATTACTAGGCAGGTGTCTACCTTAGTGAGCCATCCAAATTCAATAACATCTAATGGCTATTTGATTGGCATCATCAATACAATATGCCTGCTTAAGCAGAAACCTATATTATGAAGAGCAATTTTAAAAATTAACACAAATTATGTTTTGAGCCAAAGGGTTAATCATTGTCCCTTTTTTCAGAATAGAATTGAATAGTTGTTCGGGCAACTGTGAGATAGATTGCTTGGTGCCTGGGTTACTGCGATTAAAACAAAGGCCTTCAGTTTGCAGTGCCATCGGCCTGGTACATGTCACTAATACCAAATTCATTTCTTAGAGGAGAGCCATATACCCATCTTCCATTGCAATTACTGCAGAGGAGAGGAGATCGAGAAGTAAAAATGAAGCATTTCAAGGATGAATGGGCACTGGAAATTGGTAAAGTGGCAGCAAAGTCCAAGTTTGAAGAATGAAGAAGTGAATGTACATAGAAAAAGCAGTTTGGAAAACATGGGGAAAAATGATACTTTGTAGAAACATCTGTTTGCTGTTGCTGAAAAAAATTAGCATTTAAATGTCCTCATTTGGTTCTGAAGTTAGCACTTCCCTGAAGTAGTTCACACCTTTACTCTTGCTCCTGTTCAGCTACAGATCATTTTATGCAAGGCTGATTTTAACAAGAAAATGGTGCATTAATTTACAATGTGTTAAGCATTTTAAAAGTGGAAAAATATAGGCTTTAGTGAAATTTTTATAATCTGAAGAAAATAGAAATACTTATGTAAAGCTCTTTCAAATACCAGAATGACTTCATGCCCAAGAAATTATATCCTTATTAAGACCATTAGAAAATTCAGTTGTTAAATATGTCTATATATCAACCTCTAACTAGTGGATTTTCTATAACTCTGCAGAGTCTCTATTAAATAGCAAAGCAGATGCAATCTCAGACATCATTTAACAATACTTTTTAACAGGCTTTTCAGCCGATTGCTCTTGCTCTCACTTTCCCTCCCAATTCTCTGTCTTTTTTCTCTTCTCACATCTCTTCAATTCTTCCTACATTCTTTTATTTCTTTATTTCCTTTGTTCCTTTTTCTCTTCATTGCCTGTCTTTTTTGTCTCTTATCTTTTATAATTTTAAATATTTTGTGTTTCTATTAAACAAATAAAATTGGTAATGAGAGCTTATTCACACTCTATCTTCCTCATTGGGGTACTTAATATTTTGAAGTTTTATATTTCTGAAGTATCTTAATGTTTTATATGCACTTAAGATAAGCAATGGAGCTACCTGGGCATTATATATGTCCCTTGATCTATACATTTGTTGTAATGTCCCCACGAGGGACACAATATCAAATCAATGAGTCATTTAGTCAGTAAGGCGGCAACTGCGAGGGAGAAGCGGCTCCAAAGCTCGCAGTGCCCAAATGGCCAACACATCAGGCTTACATAGGCAAATATCACAAAGGTATTGATTGCATCTCGAGGTTTGGAATGAGGATCCTGGTTTGCAAAAAGCAGTTTGTTACAGAAGCTAGATTGAGCAGATTAGTTATCTACAAAGATTAATTATAGTTTCGGGTCTTGGGACCACGGAGTCAATGGAAACACATTATCTGGAGCCACTGAGGCAATTTAAAGTAATTGTGCTGTCCTGGTTTCCAGTTACAGAAGAATATGTTTTTTAAAGCCAGTATGTCCACAATCAATGGGGTATTCAGATTACAATCAATGGGGTATTCAATCAAATGGGATGATTTATATAGTTCAGAAAATCAAAATAACTTTTCCATTATTTTAGCAAGTAAATAATTACAGAAGCCAAGCCAGCAGGGTTAAAATACTAAGCATTTACCCAAACATGGTTGCTACCATGCTTCACATTTTTTATAAGTAACAAACTAAGAGGCCAAATTAATTCAAATTTAAAGATTCTATTTTATTGTTTAACTGAGTGAAGGCTTCTAAATTAAAACCATAAATATGAAATTGAGTCCTTGTATTTTTTCAAATCCTCACCCAAAGATATGTTTTTTATTTATTTTGAGAGAGAGAGATAAAAAAAATATCAATCAGTTGCCTCTTCTACATGCCCCATCCAGGGATCTGACCCACAATCTAGGTATGTACCTTGACTGGGAATTGAAAAAAAAAATGTTTTTTGAAGTACAAGATGATGCTTCAACCAACTGACTCACCTGGCTGGGGATATTCTTTGTATTTTAATGATAAATGTTGAAGCCGTATGTCCACTTTTGAAAAGTGTCTATTTAGGTCCTTTGCCCATTTTTTTATTGGATTTTTGTTTCCTTTTGTTAAGTTGTATGAGTTCCCTGTAAATTATGGAGATTAAACCCTTATGGATGTAACATTGGCAAGTATGTTCTCTCATGCAGTGGGCTCTCTTGTTGTTTTCTTGATGGTTACATTTGTTGTACAGAAATAGACACTTTTTAAAAGTAGATATACAGAAGGCCGAGAGACATATGAAAACATGTTCAAAGTCCCTAATCATCTGGGAGATGCAAGTCAAAATGACAATGAGGTACCATCTCCTACCTGTCAGAATGGCTATCATCAACAAATCAACAAACGACAAGTGCTGATGAGGATGTAAAGAAAAAGAAACCCTCGTGCACTGCCGGTGGGAATACAAACTGGTGCAGCCACTGTGGAGAACAGTATGGAGTTTCCTCAAAAAGTTCAAAATGGAACTGGCTTTCGACCCAGTAATTCCACCTCTAGGAATATATTCCAAAAAATCAGAAACACCAATCAGAAAGGACATATGCACCCCTATGTTCATAGCAGCACAATTTACAATGACTAAGATTTGGAAACAACTTAAGTGCTCATCAGCAGATGAGTGGATTAAAAAACAGTGGTACATCCATACAATGGAATACTACGCTGCTGTATTAAAGAAAGAATTCTTACCATTGGCAACAGCATGGATGGACCTGAGGAACATTATGCTAAGTGAAATAAGCCAGTCAGAGAAAGATGATTCCACTCATTTGTGATCTATAAGGAACAACATAAACTGATGAACAAAAATAGATCCATAGACATAGAAGCATTGAACAGAACTTCAAACCTGAGAGGGAAGATGGGGGCGAAGAAGGGGGGGAAAGAGATAAAAGATCAACCGAAGGACTTTTATCCATGCATATGAGTATGACCAATGGACACAGAGAATAGGAAGGTGGGGGCAGGAGTGTCAAGAGAAAGGTCAGTGGAGGGGAAAAGGAGATATATGTAAAACTTTCCACAATAAAGTATTGAAAAAAATAAAAAGAAAAAAATATTGAAGCTGTAAAAGAACATTACTCTAAAACATTTAGTTATTCCTTCATCCAAAGTACCTTGAAATTGAGTATCCAAATGGAAAAGAATAGAAATAGTACTTTGCTTATTTTATAGACTAAAATCATAATATGTAGTAGAACAGAGAGACCTTGTTTGTTTTGCATATTTGCAGTTACATCAGCCTTCAAAGTATAATGGCCCAGGAAGAAAAACTAAGTGGGAGGCAGTCTTACTCTTCTTTGATATTTTTTTACAGGAAAATTCAAGTAAAAAAAAAAGTGTTAATATAGGAAAAATAGGAGTAAAAATAGCAAAAATATTCTCTAATGATAACATAAACTCATGAGTGGTGGTTAAAACATAAAGGAAAACACAATTATTGCTGATCATGTATGTTATAAAGCACATTATGTGCTATATTAAACCTAGTTGCTCTAACACCACTAGTAATTGCTGGTCAAAATCTCTATCCATTGAATTACTGTGAACCCAGGAATGAAGAAAGGGCAAAGGGCCATGCTGTATCTCAGGGGGAATCATATCTATATATATATAAAGAGCCATGGTCCACAACGACCAAAAGCTGGACCTAACACCAGAAGTCAGTGCTGGGTTGCAGTGGCAACTTAGCACTGACTGCAGCCAGTGCAGGGGCAGCAACCCAGCACTGACTGCTGAGGGGGCTGTGGATTAGGCCCAGAGAGAGGCTTGCAGAGAGAGAGGCAGGATCTGATCTGCAGCCTCAGTTGCAGCTGTTGATCAGCTGTTGCCTTTCTCTTTCTCTCCAGGCTTCACCAGCAGCTGTGCCTCTCTCCCGGGGGCTGCTGATCAGCCCCGCCTCTTTGATCAGGCCCAGAGATAGGCCTAGAGATGCTGACTGGCATAGAAACTGACCAATCAGAACGTAATCTGGGTGAACTATGAAGGAAGAACCTAAGGTGGGGGCTTAGGAGAGGTTTTAAGGGCAACAGCTGTTTGATGTAAGGTGTAAGAAGGCGGTTCAATTTTTTAATGACCACTTTGACAATATAGTGCATATGGCTGGCTATCAGTCCAGATATAGGAATTATGTGTTTTTGTCTGCCAAGAGCATCTCCTCCTGCTGAAAAAGGCTTCCCCTCCCCATTTAACCAATCCTATCCTATATAATCTATCTATACTGATAAAAGGGTAATATGCTAATTAGACCCGGTCAACTGGCCATCTTCCAGATGTCTGACTTCCTTCGGGAGAAAGCTATGGTGGTGGGAGTCGAGGCAGATACAGTTAGGGACAATCAGGCTGGCAGGGGATAGCAGTTGGAGGCGAGATGAGGCCAGCAGGGGCCGGCAGTTGGGGGAAACCAGGCCGGCAGGGGAGGGCAGTTAGGGGTTATCAGGCAGGCAGAGGCAGTTGGGGGAGAGATCAGGCCAGCAGGGGAGAAAAGTTAGGGGCTATCAGGCAGGCAGAGGCAGTTAGGGGCAATAGGCCAGCAGGGGAGAGCAATTAGGGGTGAGATCAGGCTGGCAGGGGAGGGCCGTTAGGGGTGATGAGGCATGCAGAGGCAGTTGGGGGCAAGATCAGGCCGGCAGGGGAGGGCAGTTGGAGTGAGATCAGGCATGCAGGGGAGGGCAGTTAGGGGCTATCAGGCATGCAGGCAGAGGCAGCTAGGGGCGATCAGGCAGGCAGGCAGGTAGGCAGGTGAGTGGTTAGAAGCCAGCAGTCCCAGATTGCGAGAGGGATGTTCAACCGCTGGTTTACGCCCAATCCCTATGGCAGTTGGACATCCCGAAGGGGTCCCTGATTGGAGAGGGTGCAGGCTGGGCTGAAGGAACCCCCTCTCCCCACCCAACACTTCCGTGCACAAATGTCGTGCACTGGGCCACTAGTGAAAACATAATTAGGATGTATGAACATTATCACCTGGGTGTGTGATCATTTGTTATATTTATAGAAACATTCTTCAAACTATGTGAAGTTATTGTACATTAATTTGACATACTTAAACATAAAGATATATGAAGTTGGATAGATAATAGATACATTATAGATAGATAGATAGATAGATAGATAGATAGATAGATAGATAGATGATAGATAACGAATAAAAGAATAGGCTCTTCATTTCATTCACAGATTTGTAGAGCATATGCCATATTCAGTTCTTACTTATCTCATTAGTATCCTAACAGTTAGTGGATTTATGAATATACTGCATCTCTTACTTGGAATTAAATTCTATAAGTTGTACAAATTCTCAACTAAACTAGTAATGTATTTCTATGAAGCAAAAATGCTGAAGATATGCCCATTTTTAAAGATGTCAAAATTGAAAGATTCCAAAGCTATGACCACTAACTACAAAAATAGTTTATTGAGCATCTGGGAACAGAGAAGCAGAGGTAAAGTAACTTATTCTTACATAGTTAGAGTGATTATGCTTTCTTTTCTGACCTTCTCACTTTTCAACATATATTTCCATTAGGATACAAATATGCTTCACACTGAGATTACAAAAGATCAGTTCTACACTGGTTTTCTTGGTTTCCATTCAACTAATCTGTCAATATCATTTTTTGTTGCTGTTGTTCATTCTCTTATCTGCTTTTTATTTCTATTTAAGCCTTGTTTTTATTTATTATTTCACCCTTTACTTCTGTGTTCTCTGTGCTTTGCCTCTCCACCTGTAATTGCAAAGCATTGTAAATAGGCATATATGTAAATATAACTATATTTCTGTTTGTATCTACATCAAATGTATTATTAATTTAGTCCAGGCTTATAGAATACTGAAAAAGCCAGGTAGAGTAGTTGCATATTTACTCATTATATCTGTAATTCACATTTTTTCCTTTATTTATGGGAAATTCAATATCCTTCATGTATGAGAACCCTTCTTCTAAAAGAGGAGCACTAAATAACAGGAAATGTAAAAGAGAGACGCTGGCGACTGATAATGTACAGGGACCAACTTGTAGAATGCTTTTTTTTTTTTTTTAATAACCCATATTGGTTGATTTTTAAGCTATTTTCTCTCTGCCTCAAAACGAGCCTTTTATGTTCTGCTGTGCAATGCTGAGACTGGGACTCTGGGAAACACATTTCCGCTTTTCAGCAGACTTCTTGCTGGACTCTGCTAGCAGAGGGCACTTGAAGGAGACCCAGTGCTAATGGAGAAGAAGGGGCACTGTTTCCTGCAAACCCCCAGCAGTGGTTGTTCACCCTGAGAGTGGAAGTTTGCTCATCCAGAGCAGCCTCCTGTATTCCCAGAAAAAGTTCCCTCATCTCTCTTCAAAAGGACAAATTAGAGCCTGTTGAGCCCCTTTCTCAGAAATCTAGCATCCACAGGGCCCTTCCTCCAAGTGTGTTAGGTTTCTCACCCTCGTAATGGTGGCTACTTACAGTTATTACCTCAGTGTCCCCTTTCTGTCCTTTTCTGAAATGTATTTTTATTGATTTCAAGAGAAAAAGGGAGAAAGAGAGAGAGAAACTTCAATAATAAGAGAGAATGATTGATCAATTGCATCCTGCACACCCTCTCCTGGAATTGAGCCCACAATCCAGGCATGTGCCCTGACAGAAATAGAACTATGACCTCCTGGTTCATAGGACAAAGTTCAATCACTGAGCCACACCAGCCAGGACTTGGATTTTTATTTCTCTAATATTTTATTAACAATTTCTTATATTAAATCTCTTGTTAAAATAATGTTATCTCTGGTCTCCTGACTGGACCTTGCCTAATATACTATTTCTTATTTTAGGCTATTAGTTACTAGCTATACATAGTTAAGTGAAGATAACTAAAGAAATAAAACCTGGAAGTTCATTTCTCTTCTCAACATCCCTTCATGTGCAGTTTCCCTTAGAAAACACGGGATCATAAGACTGACTTGTAGTACTTTCTTCAGGTAGAAAAGCTTCAACTTACAAGTTTCCTACTGATTTTTATTTCAACATATATCATTGTTGTAAAGAATGGATCATTTTTATTATAACCTACTTCAATTAATTGTATTTGGAAAAAGATATATTACAAATTATAAAGTTACTATAGTGAGCAATATTTTGGTAGGAAAAAAATTTAGATTCATTGAATGGGAACTTTATGCAAGGCAGTGTTTAAATCATTCATTCTATCAAAATTAACATTGATTATGTGACAAGTATGATCCCTCAAGGGATGAAAAATGTGGTTCTTATTTTCTAAGATTTTATATCCTGTATATAAGAAAACTTAACAACAGTTTATATAAGGTTAAAAATATATAAAACACACACTATAATTTTTTAAAAAATACTAAGACAAGAGGAATATAGGACATGCAAGTGGAAAAAAATTAAAGGAAGTTGAAGAGTAGGATATAGTTTTAGCGAAGGCATTAAGGAGGACACATAATATCCAACAAATACTTCGATGTTTTATCGGTAATGGCAATTGTTTGTGAATACAGAGTAAACATCGAAAATAGGCCTTCCTCATCACCTTACATACTTTATGTGGGGATTTCTTTTTCTAGGATTATCTACTGCTTTATAACAAACAAAACTTAGTGGGTTGAAATAATAGTATCAATTACTTTGCGCCTGAATTTGCAATTTAAGATCCTTCATCTCTGCTTCAATCAATTTTAGATTCAGCATCTCTATTTGAGCTGGAGGAAATTCTAAGATGATTTGTTCACATTGCAAGTAAATTGACACAGGCAGTCAGCTGGAATCTTATCTGCAGTTAGCAGCAGGACCTGAGTTTCCCTCCCCATGGCCCCTTCACATGGGGAAGCTGAGCTTCCTCACAAGATGGCAGCTGAGTTCCAAGAATGAGTATTCAAGAGACAGGAAGTAGAAGTTTCCAGTTGTGTAAATCATCTGTCTTGAAACAAGCACTGTCACTTGTTTATACTTTTTGGTCAATTAGTTGCAGATGGCTCAGATTTTAAGGTAGGGTACAAAGATTGCACTGTTGAGTGGGAGCATGTGAAGCCCTCGAATGTACCATATATTTATTCTGTACTATTTGTACATATCTCTTATTTAGGTTAACACACATCCAGGTATTCACTTTGGAGATGTCAATATCAAAGCATTAAGAACAGCTCATAATTTAAAATTATGTTTAGAAATTGCATAATTCATTTTTAAAGTGCATTAAATATATATAAGAGCAGTATTTCCAAAAATGGGCACAGACATTTACTGATACCTTTGGAGCTGATAACTCCTAATACATATACAGACAGATGGGTAAGAAGGCTTGATAATAAATAAGCAGTTGTAGTTTTTCTATTCCATTCCTTTTTCCTTAGCATTTTTAAAAAATCAGAGTGTGTTTTTAATATATGGCTTATTGTCACTGCTATTTTCTCATCCATGTCTACCTGTCTTTCTGTAATGTAAACTCCAGAATATAATGAATTGTCTTAAAATGTATTTTTCAATTAATTATATTTGTAAGTCATTGAGGTAAAGTTAATAATTATAATAAGTTTTAGTAGATTGACAACAAGATCATTATTATTCCCAAGTATTTTGGAATTCTAAGGGAAAAAGGAAACAGTACATACATTTAGAATGGATATTATTATAGATTATGTATAATTCTTTTAACTTTTTTTCTAACTAAAAATTTAACTGTTTATCATAATTCTAATTCTGCCTGAGTTATTGATTTAAGAATACTTTATGACATCATGGATTTACTTCATATTCCTTCAAGGGTGGAAAAAATGGGTAGAAAACTTAAACAATGTTAGCCATGAATTGATAATTGGGAATTAGTTATACTATTTATTACACTTTTCATATATTTGAAATTTTTCATAAATAACCTAAATACCAATGTTTTATGCATAAAAAGTTTTAAAAAGGCATGTGAGTAATAAACATTGTTGGAATTGATGTTCTGATGACAAATTGTTAAATATTAATAATACTGAAAGCATTTGATTGCATTAATTTTAAGTTTCCTTCAGTTTAAGGATAATCTCTGACTATTAAGAAGAAACTAATAGAATCCAGAAATAAACCCATATATGTGTGGGAAAATGATTTTCAACAAAAAAGCCAAAAACATACAATGGTGTAAAGAAAGCCTCTTCAATAAATGGTGCTGGGAAAATTGAAATCCACATGCAAAAGAATTAAACTAGACTACTATTTATCTCCATATACAAAAATTGGATCAAAAACCTAAATATAAGATCTAAAACAATAAATTACATAGAAGAAAACATAGGTCCCAAGCTTATAGACCTTGCTCTTATAGAAGATTTTATGAATTTGACCTGAAAGGCAAGCAAAGTAAAGGCAAACATGAATGAATGGAACTATGTCAAACTAAAGAGCTTCTGCATAGATAAAAATAAATAAATAAATAAATAACAAAGAAAAACCAAACAAAACCATCAACTAAACAAAAAGGCAACCTTTTTGGGAGAAGTGATTTTCAAACAATAGTTTTGACAAGGGAGTTAATATATATATATATATATATATATATATATATATATATATATATATATATACTCATACAACTCAACAGCAAAGAAACAAACATTCCAATTGAAAATGGATAGAGAACCTGAACAGACACTTCTCCCAAGAAGACATACAAATGGACAACAGATATATGAAAAGATACTCAACGTTACTACTATATGGGAGATGCAAAGGAAAACTACAATGAGATAGCACCTTACACCTTACAAGTAATAACATGTGTTGGAGAAGTTGTGTAGAAAAAGGGATCCTCATTCATTGCTGGTGTAAATGTAAACTGGTTTAGCCGCTATGGAAAGTAGTGTAGAGGCTACTCAAAAAATTAAGAAAAATATTATCCTATGACCCAGCAATCCATCTTCTGGGTATCTACCCCCCAAATTTGAAAACATTTATTCACAATGATATATGCACCCCTATGTACACTGCAGCATTGTTCTTTAAAAAAATATGTTTTATTGATTTTTTTACAGAGAAGAAGGGAGAAGGATAGAGAGTTAGAAACATCGATGAAAGAGAAACATCGATCAGCTGCCTCCTGCACACTCCCCACTGGGTATGTGCCCGCAACCAAGGTACATGCCCCTGACCGGAATTGAACCCAGGACCCTTCAGTCCTCAGGCCGATGCTCTATCCACTGAGCCAAACCGGTCTGCAGCATTATTCTTGACATGGAGACAACCAAAGTGTCCTTCAATAGATGATTGTAAGATATAGTACATATATACAACGGAATACTACTCATCCATAAGGAAAGATGAAATACTGCCATGTGCAAGAACATGGAGGGACCTTGAGAATATCATGCTAAGCAAAAGTAGTTAGACAGAAAAAGTTAAGAACCATATAATATCACTCATGTGGGATATAAAAGAGAAAGCAACATATACACCTACAAAGATAACAAACTGACAAAAATTTATAGTCACAGACAACAGTATGGCTATCAGAGGGAAGGGAGTTGGATGGTGGTAAAGAGTAAAGGTGATAGGAGAAGATCTGACTTTGAGTGGTGGGCACACAAATCAGTGTACGGATGACGTACCCAAGGATTATACACTTGAATCCTATCTAATCCCATTAACCAATGTCATTCCAAAAATTTTAATTAAACGTATGACCAAATGTCAAAGATAAAGAATCTAGTATGCACTGCTTACTCAAAACAAACAAACAAACAAAAAAAAAAAATCACAAAACCAAACCAAACAAAAAACCAAACTTCAAACTCACTAACATATTTCATATCTAATAGTCATTTGAAATCTCTGGATTCTACTTATGTTCTCTTATTCCTTATAAAATATCTGTGTTTAAACATGAAGTTTGAGTCCCCTTCTGCAGCAAAAATAGCCTTCACAATGCAGATCAATGCAAAACTGTCACACTAAGCCTGCGGTCAAACAGACTTAAACAATATGACCAAAGGTGATGTTATATTTCACATATTAATGAAGTGTTACTTTAAGAATAAAAGAGGAACCATTTAAATATTAACATGATTACTCTAGT
Organism: Myotis nattereri; assembly: GCF_964212035.1. Lineage (NCBI taxonomy): Eukaryota > Metazoa > Chordata > Mammalia > Chiroptera > Vespertilionidae > Myotis > Myotis nattereri. The sequence continues at coordinate 68,828,221 of NC_138076.1, read as the reverse complement.
ATATCAAAACAAACACCTTGCTTTCATACATATTTAAAGCCTTGAAAACATAAGCTTTTTCAACTCCAGACTCTATTCTTGTAATAGACAGAATGACCCTCCACAGAACAGGGCTCTTGAGGTCTTCCTTCACTGCAATTTCACCAGCTGGGTATGGTGTATAACTTTTAGATAGAAAATAATAGTAAGTTGTTTCTTTTAGAGAGAGTAGGGTAGCACATTTTATGCTCAAGAAAAAACTACCATATTTATTTAGCTACTTGTGCTTATGTACTACTGTTCATGCAAATGAACTTAACATCCTACCTCACTTTGTCAATAAAAATGTGTTGAAGCTGTTGGTACCTACAGTACTCAGGTATATGCTTTAGTGAAGAAAATCTACTTAACTTTATAAAAGAAGTAGAAGGGATGACAAGAGAATCTAAGATAATGGAAATAGAAAATTTCAGACATTATGAAAACCAATTATTCTTTCTAATGATGCTTAATGTTCCTATTTATTCAGAGGTTGAGATTCATCATCATGAAAATCTGAGAATTGTGTCATTATGTGGCTACTAATGGTAGAAGTTTATGTAGGTTCTGTAAAAGAATAATGACAACTGCTCTAACAGATTAACACCAGGAGAAATTTTTTTGTTCTTACTCATTGAGCAATTCAATATGGGCTTTTAGTAGCAGCTTTCTGGGAGGTAATTCAGAAAGTCAAGCTCTTTCCAAACACTGTCTCCATCATCAACACATTTTTTCAGAAGTCACTTTTAAGGAGTAAGTAAGCATGGGGGAAGATAAGATAATTTCTTAACAACTTCATCCCCCAAAATAAAACATATAACATCTGAAACACAGGAAATAGGGGTAGAAATTTTAATTTTAGAAGTGGATAGAGGAGGAAAATGTTACCGAGATGGTAAGATAGGAGATACTAGCCTCAATTCTCTTCCAAATATCAACAATTAGACATCCACCCACAAACAAAAAACAGCTCTGGGAGAGTTCTGGAGTTCAGCTTCAGCAACACAGTGGACAACTGAGACTGACCATACAAAAGAAATAGAAACAGCAACATAATTTTGCCTGTGTTATCCCTTTCTCCAGGCCGGCACTGCTCAGTGCAAAGAGGGAATGGTCCAGCTAGAAAGGGTTGCCCTGGCTGGGAAAGAAAGAGCTGTATGAGTGGCCAGATTTCACAGCTTTTTAAGGTACCTAACTAAGGATTTACTTTGTTTTTATTTCATCCAGATAACTGGGAAACACAGATGTATAGAGATGGCCAGGAGCAAGAAAGAAAGGTAGGGCTACCAATTTCAGCCACCTAGTGGAAGTGACAGTGTTCCTAATAATGTGCTCTGTAGACAACCCAACAACTTTTGACTCTGAAGAAATCAAGAGCCAGCAAAGTAACCCTGTATATTTCAAAGGCTTTTGCCTTGTCTTCTGTCCCTGGCCAACCCCATTGAAATGATCTGCACATGCCCTCACAGTTGTGCACCTGCATGCCGCTCCTGCAGCCCCCATCAACCAGCCTCCACTGCTATGTGCCCATGCACAGACCCATTAGTCAAGGTACAGTACACTGACAACCAGAGTCCTTATAGCTTCCAGTGTGTTCAGAGTGGTCCCTTGCTACTGGCACTGGCTCCCACCACTACATGTGGCATAGAAATAGACTAATATACCAATGCAACAGAATCAAAAACCCAGTAGTAAAACTAAGGATATACAGTCAACAAATATTTGACAAAGGAGCCAAGAATTCAACTGGGAAAAGACAGTCTCTTAAAATAATGAGGTTGAAAAACTGAATTTTTTACATTCAAGATAATTAAACCCCTGTCTTAAACCACTTACAAAAATTAGGTTGAAATGGATTAAGAACTTAAATGTAAGAACTAAAACCATAAAACTGCTATAAGAACACATGGGAAGAAAGCTCTTGACAAGGGTCTTTGCAATGATTTAGATTTTTTTTTTCCCCAAGAAGAGATAGAAATGGCCAACTGGTGCTTGTGAAAGGTGCTCAACATCACTAACCATCAGGGAAATGCAAATCAGAACAGCTATGAGATATCACTTCATACCTGTTAGAATGGCTATTGTCAATAAGATAAAAATTCTGGCATGAATGTAGAGAAAAGGGAACCCTGGTGTGTTTTGTTTGGTGTGTGTGTGTGTGTGTGTGTGTGTGCGCACATGCATGTTTTTGGTAGCAATATACACTGCTATAATCACTATGGAAAAAAGGTTTCTCAAAAGTTAAAAAATAGAACTACCAAACTATCTATCTATATAAACCCAAAATGAAATCACTATCTCAAAAGAACATCTGTACTCTATGTTTATTTTAGTTTTATTCATAATAGGTAATTATTCCATTCTGAAATCAATAAAAAATTAAAAAGAGACTATGATAAACACACATACAAACATATACACACACACACACACAAACGAAATATATTCAGTCATTTTTTAAAAAGCAAATTGCTTTATTTGTGACATGAATGGCCTTGAGGGCATTATGATAAGGGAAATAAGTCAGACAGAAAGACAAATACTGTTATATGTTCTCCTTGATATGTAAAATAAATTTAAAAAATTGAACTTATGGAAACAGAGCATAGAATGATAGTCTCAGGGTTTGAAGGGTGGGAAAAATGGGAGATATTGGTAAAGTCACAAGTTTTCATTTAGAAGATAAATAAGTTCCAAGTGTCTAATCTACAGCATGGTGATTATAGTTAACAACTAGAGGCCCGGTGAACAAAATTCATGTACGGGGGTGGAGGGGTGGGGTGGGGGCGGGAGGGGGGTCCCTCAGCCTGACCTGCAATGATGCCAGCGTCCCTCGCCCTGGCCTCCAGCCAAGGCCCCTCCCTCTATGCGGGTGGGGCACGGGTGCTGGGCTTGCATTGCCGGGGCGATGCCACCAGCGTCCTAGCCCAGCCACTATGGGTGCCACCATCTTTGTCTCAGAGTGACAATTAATTTACATATTATTCTTTTATTATATAGGATACTGTATTGTATTGAAGGCTGCCATGAGATTTCAGCTTTAATCTTCTCACCATAACAACAACAACAAACAACAAACAACAAAATGCTATTTATGAGACATAATAACTAATCTCATTGTGGGAAGAATTTTACAACATATGCATGTATCAAATCATCATGCTGTACACTTTAAACATAAACAATGTTATATGTCAATTATATCTAAATAAGGCTGAAAGAATGAAAAGAAAGGAAAAAATAAGAAAGGAAGGAAGGAAGGAAGGAAGGAAGGAAGGAAGGAAGGAAGGAAGGAAGGAAGGAAAGAAGGAAGGAAGGAAGGGAGGGAGGAAAGAAAGGGAGAAAGATATGCTCTTTTTTCTAATATATTTTTATTGATTTCAGAGAGGAAGGGAGAGGGAGAGAGAGATAGGAACATCAGTTATGAGAGAGAATCATTGATTGACTGCCTCCTGCACACTCCACAATGGGGGGTCGAGCCTGCAACCCAGGCATGTGCCCTGACTGGGAATTGAGCCCTGACCTCCTGGTTCATAGGTCAACGCTCAACCTCTGAGCCATGCCAGTCAGGCAAGAGATTCTCTTTATAGAAGAATCATCTCCTTCAGAGTTTTAGTAGTCCTTGGGTTGACCACATGAGCATGTATTATCTTCTCTGGACATATCAGAATTAGAAATAAGAGAAAATGGACAAGATCTTAGCCTGCTTTCTATAAAAGTGGTTTTACAGTTTACTGAAATATTGCAGGCTTTTTTCACCCCAAGACCATGTGGATAATGTTTTATTTCATGAGAAATTGCTTCATACGTAGTGTATAGGCTGATTTCTGCTTCCTGGAAGATATACTAGACATACTTTTTTCTATTTCTTCTGCTAATGAAATACAGTACAAACCTTTGTCCATTACATATAAACAGATATTAAATAACTTCAAAAGGTTAAAAAAAAAGGAAGACTGGCTTGGGATCTCAGGTACTGAGAACAACATGGTAGGTAATTTTGATTTCAAAAATGCAATCCATAAAAAGAAAAATCAATAAATTTTACTTCATCAAAATTATCAACTTTTTGGTATAAAAAGTCTGTTTATAGGATGAAAACTCAAGCTATAAACAGGCAAACCACAAGCACAAATCAAACAAAAGACTAGGATCTAGAATTATATATGGAAATATGGAATTCTCAAAACTCAAGAGTAAAAAAAAAATCTAATTAGAAAAAGATCAGAAAACATGAAGCATTTCATAAAAGAGTATATGCAAATTGAAATTAAGCACATGAAAAGATGTTCAGCATTATTAACCACTAGGGAAATACAAATTAAACACAATGAAATATCACCACACACCTACGAGAATAGTTAAGATTAAGAAAAAACAGTGACCACACCAAATTCTGGCAAGGATGTGAATTGGATCACTGGTACATTACAGCTCATAATGTAAAATTGTACAGCCATTTGAGATTGTCAGTTGTGTTTTGTGTTTTTTTAAAACAAAACATGTAACTTTCATTTGGCCCAGCACTTGCATTTCTGGACATTTATCCCAGAGAAATTAAAACTTATGCTTATAGTAAAATCTGTACCTGAATGATTATAGTAGATTTATTCAATTACCCAAAATAGCTTTTCAAAAAATGGAAACAACTCAAATATTCTTCAGTGAGCAAATTGCTAGACTGCTGGTGGTACATCCATACCATTAAATGGTATTAAGCAATAAAAAGGAACTATTATTATACACAACACCCAGATTGCTCTCCAGATAACTTTACTAAGTGAAAACCCAATCCCTAAAGGTTATATTGTGAATAATTTTATTTCTATATGCTTCTTAAAAGTATAGAATTACAGAAATAAAAATAAGGTCAGTGTTTGCTAGAGTTTGTGATCATAGATTTTTGTGGTAATGGAAGAGGTGTCATCTTGATGTCAGTGGTGATAATCCAAATCTAAATATGCGATAAAGTGATATAGAATTATACATACACATTTACCAATGTTAAAATCTTGGTTTTGATAATATACTACAATTATGTAACATGTTATCATTGGGAGAAACTGGGTTAAGAATACATAGGGTCTATTTCAGCATTTTTGGAACTTATTGTGCATCTTTAATAATTTTAGAATTAAAAATTTAGAAAATGGTAAATGTGATTTATTTTCTTCATCTGTTCCATATATAGTAACTATACTCAAAGTCTTTTCCCCATGTATCATTTTAGGTCCATTTTATTGTTTTTGGCTTCTTTGCATCCATGTCCTCCACCCCCTTTAATTTTGTTATGGCAAACTTAAAACAATTTGAAACAAATGGCTTGAATCTTTAATGATAATTCTATTCTGTAACAATAGGCTTTAATCTTTTCTGTGATGTTGAATTATTCACTTAAAAGTCTTACAAGACCTTTGTGACTCAGGCCTCTTCAGTCTTCAGTCATCAATATTGGCAGCACAAGTAATTCTGTAATGTAAAAGTCAAATGTGGCTCTAGGGCAATGGCCAGGCCATGTGAGACAATGATAGGAACATTTGGAAAACTAGAGCTCTTCATGCAGTAACAAATTACTTAACTTAAAAGGCAGACCACATGCCTACTGTGTTTGAAGCTCTACTAAAAATGGCAGTAAAGGGCCTGTGTCAGTGTGAGGTTGCTGCACTTGGATGAGTGCCATTCCCTGGCATATTTATCAATGAGCTTTCTTTTTTAAAAACATCGTCTCTTGTTTATACTATAGTAGAACTTGCTTCTAAAAATAAATCTCCCTACTGCTAGGAGACTTCAAATGCCTTAAGTAGTAGTAAGTACATTTTAGAGCAGTAATCATTTGTATGACAATGTAGCCAATATTGAAATTATTATTAATGTCAATTGTGTCTTTATTCAAATAACAGAACGCACATTTTTTATCTATGAAAGATTTGTTATTTCAACATAATAAATATACATGTAGCTTTGAAGTTCCTGAGCTTGTTCAGTGGCTCAATAATGGCAGGGATCTGGGTGAGCATCTCCATGGAGCTCTTTTTTTTAAAAAAAAAAATTAATTAATGATTAATTAATTTTTTTACTATTTATTGTTACATGTATTACATATATCCCCTTTTCCCCCAGTTGATCTCTCTCAGCCTGTCCCTGTCCCCCACCCCAGGCCTTCACCACCCTATTGTTTGTGTTCCTGGGTTATACACATATGCATACAAGTTCCTCAGTTGATCTCTTCCTACCTGTTCATCCACCCATGCCTTCCCGCTGAGGTTTGACATTCTGTTTGGTGCTGCTGTCTCTGGATCTATTTTTGTTCATCAGTTTATGTTCTTCATTATAGTCCCCAAATGAGAGATCATGTGATATGTATCCTTCTCTGACTGGCTTATTTTGCTTAGCAGAATGCTCTCCAGGTACATCCATGCTGTTGTGAATGGTAAGAGTTCTTTCTTTTATACCACAGCATACTATTTCATTGTGTAGATGTACCACAGTTTTTTAATCCACTCATCTGCTGATGGGCACTTAAACTGTTTCCAAATCTTAGCTATTATAAATTGAGCTGCTATGAACACAGGGGTGCATATATTCTTTCTGATCGGTGTTTCTGATTTCTTGGAATATATTCCCAGAAGTGGAATCACTGGGTCAAATGGGAGTTCCATTTTTAGTTATTTGAGGAAACTCCATCCTGTTTTTCACAGAGGCTGCACCAGTCTGCATTCCCACCAGCAGTGCATGATTGTCCTAGGGGATGTATTGGTAAACATATTGCTACAAGAGATGTCTGAGATTTTTCTGCCTATGGTTTCTTCTAAGATTTTTATAGTTTCACTAGAGGCCTGGTGCACAAAATGTGTGCACTAAGGGAAGTCCCTCAGCCCGGCCTGCACCCTCTCGCAGTCTGGGAGCCCTTGGGGGATGTCCAACTGACTGCTTAGGCCTGCTCCCTGTGGGCCTAAGTACTGCTGCATCCTTAGCACTGCCGCAGAGGTGGGAGAGGCTTCTACTACCTCTGCTACGCTCGCCAGTCGTGACTCTGGCTTCTGGCTGAGTGGCGCTTTCCCTGTGGGAGCACACTGACCACCAGGGGCCAGCTTCTGAGTTGAGCGTCTGCCCCCGGTGGTCAATGTGCATCATAGTGACCAGTTGTTCCACAGTTTGGTTGATTTGCATATTAGCCTTTTATTATATAGAATGTCTTAAATGTAAGTCTTTTATCCATTTTGAGTTTATATTTGAATAAGATGTAAGTTAGGGGTCTGGTTTATTTTATTTATTTTTGCACATATTTATCCAATTTTCCCAACTTCATTTATTGAAGATACTGCCTTGACTCCATTGTATGCTCTTGCCTCCTTTGTCAAATATTAATTGAGCATAATGATCTGGGTCAATTTCTGGATTCTCTGTTCTGTTCCATTGGTCTCTATGTCTCCTCTTGTGCCAGTACCAGGCAGTTTTGAGTACATTGGCTTTGTAATATAGCTTGATATCTGGTATTCTTATTCCTCCAACTTTGTTCTTCTTTCTTAAGATTGCTACAGCTATTTGGGGCCTTTTTTATTTCATATGAAATTTTGGATAGTTTGTTCTAGGTCTATGAAATTTGCCATTGGTATTTTAATGGGGATTGTACTGAATCTATAGATTGCTTTGAGTAGTATGAACATTTTAATGATGTTGATTCTACCAATACATGAAATGGTATATTCTTCCACTTGTTTAAATCTTTCTCTATCTCTTTTTTTCAGCATCCTGTTGTTTTCTGATTACAGGTCTTTTACCTCCTCAGGTTTATTCCTAAGTATCTTAATTTTTTTGTTGCAATGGTAAATTGGATTTTTTGTTGTTGTTTTAGTTTCTCTTTCTGAGAGTTCATTATTGGTGTATAAAAATCTGTGGAGCTCTTGATCTACTTTCTTGTGGTAACAAGATGGCTTTCAGCATCTCTAAGAAGCATAAAAATGCCCCAAACCAAGAAAGAAGTATGGGAAAGAGGTAATGAGAGAGTTTCATAGCACTTCCTCTCTTTTTCAATAAAATGGATCTTCTGATGCTGAGCATTCTACACTGGTGTTAATATGATTTTATATTTACCTGCTACCAGAGGCAAGTATTTAGTCTGTATATACTATTGAAACCCCCATCACCCCTTTGGAACTGCAACATATTTACTTCTAAATCAGTGTGTTTAGACCTTCAAGTATCTTAATTCATTGCTGGACATATAACATGTTAATAAAACCCTGGGTTTTTAGCAATATGTAGAAAACACCTGCTATAACTGACACTTCACTAGTTCCCCTCACCGCCAGCCATTGCTGTCAGTCATTAATTACATCCATCACATGCAGCAACATCTGATATGTTGCAAGCTTTCAAAATAGCCTGCACTTTAAATGTTGGTCCATTAGCTGTATCTGATGGATATAAATTTGCCTCCTAGTTCAATTTGTGTCAACAGCTAAAACTGCAGACCAAACTTTCTTTTATTTGCTGGTAATAACTAACAATAAAGTATTTTTTGGAAGTTCTCTCTATTGGTAAAACTTCCACTGATATATATTTGCTAGACCTGGTCATATGACTATTCCTAAACTAATCATTTGCACAATAAATGAGTTAATTTGCTAGAGATCATTTCTAACACCTAACAAACTCTAGAACAAGTTCCATTATACTTTTAGTCAGAAAGAAGTAGGTAAATATCAGCAACAGTAGATTCCACACCATGAAAAGACAGAACTAGAAGATAGTTACAAATCCTAGTAAAATCTAGTGCACCTTACTAAATTTAACAGAAATTATATGTGGCAAATGCATTAGTTTTATTAGAATTGGTTGGAGTTTTATTCAGATCTCACTACTTAGTACATAGTCAACTTTAAAAATCTTTAGAACCTCATAAAATACTTGATCTTAAAGTCTACAGGCATATTGTTCTCATTCAATGTCATTATTTAGTATCTTGAAGTGAGATTGTCATATCTTTTTCTCATCTTCCCCTACCAGTGATGGAAAATTTGAAGGACAAATTGCTATGCTAAATATAGTACCATGCTTATTAGATCGCCTTTGATAATCATAATTTCAATACTCCCATTAATTCTTAAGTATAATAGTAAATTTAGATTGAATATCCCAAATTTAGCTTTCATAATATTTTATAAATATTTTACAATTTTATTCCACCCAGCATACACTTGGTACCATTGATCACAATGATTCTCAAGTTTGTGAGAAAAGGAAGAAATTATATATATGGGGGAACTATAGTATTTTCTATTCATCCTCTTCAGACAAGTGAAGAATTTATCATAATAATTCAACATAAATATTGAGAGAATAAAAATATTTAATGTTTATTAAAATGAGATGCTTAAGTAATAAATACTAGCTTATTATTATTCAAAACTATGCTATGGAATTATACATTGAATAGACATTTACTATGAGAAATACAGTGAAGGTCATTGGGTAGTATAAAGATTAATCAGACTTGATCATCATCTTAAATCATTTAGATTCTAATATAAAGATAAGTCAATAATGGTAATTCAACAGTTCAATTTCAGAACATGTAAATGTCCTATAAATATTCAGGAAAGTTAAAACTATTCCCTGCTTCTCTCTTCTCTCTCTCTCTCTCTCTCTCCCTCCATTGAGTCTGGGAAGGGCATAAAATATATTAAGAAAATTTTAAGGCCAGAACCGGTTTCGCTCAGTGGATAAAGCTTCAGCCTGCGGACTCAAGCGTCCCGGGTTCGATTCCAGTCAAGGGCATGTACCTTGGTTGCAGGCACATCCCCAGTGGGGAGCGTGCAGGAGGCAGCTGATCCATGTTTCTCTCTCATGGATGTTTCTGGCTCTCTATCCCTCTCCCTTCCTCTCTGTAAGAAATCAATAAAATATATTTTAAAAAAAAGAAAGAAAATTTTAAGGATTAAGGAAAACTCAGTGTTAGAAAAGTCTTTTTCGTGGGCCTTTGAAACTCAAACTTTGTATTTGCAAAGCTAGAAATAAAAAAAAAAAGGCAGGTGGAGAATTCTGCATAAGAAATGACACATAATAAATTTAGGAGCACATTATAAAGAAACATAAATAATAGTCTAAATGGATTGAACTTTATATAGTTCAAAATTCATCATGTTTAAGTGCACACTAAGAATTCAGCAAGAGCTAAACTGAAAATGTGTCAAAGGGAGAGAGAGAGATGATGAGTAACATGCAGAAAATTAGAAAATGACACTTATTTGTTAAATGGTGATTTATTTCTCCCTTTTCATACCTTTACCTTTCTGATTTGACATGTGTTGTCTTTTATACCCATGTTTTTTCTTCTCTATTTTCTTCTAATCTCTCTCCTTATGACAATTGGAGAATGCCTCACCCTCTTTACTAATAAGTACGGACATGATGGAGGATAGAGATTGGGAGTTGGAGGAGGGAAGGCTGCCTTCTTCCTCCAGCAGCCAGACAGGTGGGCACATTGTTGGGCTGATTCTTTCCACTTCCTCTCAGCGCAATATGACAGAATTGCACAGCATGAGGGAGATGGCAAACAGCAGCAGATGAGGAATAAGGCAGCTGGCTTCCCACCCTGCAGGTTTAGAAGTCCATAAATTGGAAGAAAATCTAGTAACAGTATTTTCTTGAGGAACTTAAGGTGCTACAGAAAACAAAACCTAATCTATAATCACTTCCCCAAGGGAAAGATATAGCTTATACATTTTTAATGCACAGATTATTAAGTTGAAATTGAAAATAATCATGGTTGAAACTGCATACATATTTTCATTGTTCAAAATAAGAGAAAAAATGTAGCAAAGATGTTTCCTCAAAGCAACTTTTAAAGATGCTATAGGATTAAAATGTTTCTGTTTACTATAAAATAAATGTTATTTTTCATTGGGTTGGTTCAGATATTTATTTAATTATATAGAATTATTAATTTTATCATAATGATCATAATACATATTTATTAAACATTATCAGTTTGAATAAAATTGTCAAAATGGTCATTGAAAAAGGTAAGAAAATAGTCACAAGAGCATGTGTAAATCAACACAACAAAAATGGGTAGGGTTGTAAAGAAGGTGAAACCAAGAAGTGTATAGTTATAATCATATACTATTTCCAAGCAAGCATTTCCAACCATCATTAGAAAAACAAAAAAGAGAATTTTGTTTCTGTTTATTTTACTTTAAATCTTGATTGTTAAAAATATTACGTCTGCCCCCTTTTCCCCCCACTGACCTCTTCTAGCCCACCCCCACATCTGCCTCAGGCCTCTACCCCAAACCATTGTCTGTGTTAATGGGTTATGGATGCATGCATATAAGTTCTTTGGTTTCTCTCTTCCACCCACCAACCCTCCTCCATCTTCCCACTGAAATCCTACAGTCTTTTCCATGCTATTATGCCTCTGGATCTATTTTGATCATCAGTTTATTTTGTTCATTAGATTCCACATATGAGTGAGATCATGTGATATGTGTCTTTCTCTGACTTGCTTATTTTGCTTAACGTAATACTCTCCAAGTCCCTCCATGCTGTCTCAAAGGGTAAGAGATCCTTCTTTTTTTACTGCTGCATAGTATTCCAGGTGTAAGTGTACCACAGCTTTCTTATCTGCTCATCTATTGATGAGCACTTGGGCTGTTTCCATATCTCAGGTATTGTAAGTTGTGCTGCTATGAATATAGGGGTGCATACATTCTTTCAGATTGGTGTTTCAGTTTTTTTAGGATATATTTCTAGGATATATTTGATATCACTGGGTCAAATGACATTTCCATATTTAATATTTTGAGGAAACTCCATTCTGTTTTCCATAGTGTCTGCACCAGTTGCATCCCCACCAGCAGTGTACTAGGATTCCCTTTTCTCCACATCACCAGCACTTGTCATTTGTTGATTTGTTGCTGGTAGCCATTCTGTCAGGTGTGAGGTGATACCTCCTTGTTGTTTTAATTTTCATCTCCCTGATGATCAGAGACTTTGAGCATGTTTTTCATGTGTTTTGACTATATGTATGTCCTCTTCAGATAAGTGTCTATTTGGGTCCTTTGTCCATTTTTTAAATTGGATTGTTTGTCTTCCTTTTGTTAAGTTGTATGAGTTCCTTATATAATTTGGATATTATTCCTATATCAGAGGTATCATTACCAAACATGTTCACACATACAGTAGGCTCCCTTTGCATTTTGTTGATGGTTTCTTTTACTATGCAGATGCTTTTTATTTTTATATAGTCCCATTTTTTATTTTCTCCTTAATTTCCCTTACCCCAAGAGATATATTAGTACATATATTACTACCAGAAATGTCTGAGATTTTCCTGCCAATGGTTTCTTCTAGGATTTTTATGGTTTCATGAGTTATATTTAAATCTTGTGTCCATTTTGAGTTTATTCTTGTGTATGGTGTAGGTGGGTGGTCTATTTTTATTTTGTTTTGCATGTATTTGTCCAATTTTCCCAACACATTTCTTGAAGAGACTGTCTTGACTCCATTGTATGCTCTTGCCTCCTTTGTCAAATATTAATTGAGCATAATGGCTTGGGTTGATTTCTGGGTTCTCTGTTCTGTTTCATTGGTCCATGTCCCTGCTTTTGTGCCAGTACCAAGCAGTTATGAATACAGGACTTTGTAGTATAACTTGATATCTGTTATTGTGACCCCTCCTACTTTGTTCTTCTTTCTCAAGATTGCAGGAGCTATTTGTGGTCTTTGTTAGTTCCATATAAATTTTTGGAATATTTGTTCTAGATCTGTGAAATATGCCAGTGGTATTTTAATATGGATTGCATTGAATCTATTGATTGCTTTGGGCAATATGAACATTTTGATGATGTTGATCCTACCAGTCCATAAACATGATATATTCTTCTACTTGTTTATATCTTCCTCTATCTATTTTTCAACGACCTATAGTTTTCTGAATACAAGTCTTTTACTTCCTTAAGTTTATTCCTAAGTATTTTAATATTTTTGTTGCAATGATAAATGGGATTTTTTTTTCAGTTTCTCATTCTGAGAATTCATTATTGGTGTACAAAAGTGTCATTAATCTCTGGGTGTTAATTTTGTATCCTGCTACATTACCAAATTCCTTTATTAAATTTAATCGTTTTTTTGTGAAGTCTTTAGCATTTTCTATGTACAATATCATGCCATCTGCGGATAATGACAGTTTTATTTCCTTCTTTCCAATTTGGATGCCCTTTATATTTTCTTGTCTGATTGCTGTGGCTAGGACTTTCAGTACTATTTTCAATAAGAGTGGTGAAAGCAGACATTCCTGTCATTTTTCTCTTCTTAGGAGGAATGGTTTTAGTTTTTGCCCATAATGATGTTGGCTGTAGGTTTGTCATATTTTGGTCTTTATTATGTTGAGGTATGAGCTCTCTCTTTGCACTTTGCTGAGAGCTTTTGCCAAAATGGGTGCTGGATTTTGTTAAGTGCTTTTTCTTTGTCTATTGATGTGATCATGTGATTTTTGTCTTTCAGTTTGTTTATGTGTTGTATCATGTTTATTGATTTAAGAATATTGTGCAAGCCTTGCATCCCTGGAATAAACTCCACTTGGTCTTGTTTCATGATCTTTTTAATATATTTCATAGATGAAATTTGCTAATATTTTTTTGAGAATTTTAGCACTATTTTCATTAGGGATATTGGCCTACATCTCTCTTTCTTTGTAGTATTTTTATCTGGTTTTGGAATTAGGATAATGCTGGCCTCATAAAAAGATCTTGGAAGTATTACTTCCTCTTGGATTCTTTAGAATAGTTTGAGAAGGTTAGGTTTTAGTTCTTCTTTTAATATTTGGTAAAACTCCCCTGTGAAACTGACCAGACCAGGGCTTTTGCTTGTTAAGAAGTTTTTTAGTTACTTCTTAAATGTCACCAGTTGTTATTTGCTTATTCAGGTTTTCTGATTCTTCCTGATCCAGTTTTGAAGATTGTATCTTTCTAGGAATTTGTCTATTTCATCCAACTGCCCAGCTTGTTAACATGTAGTTGTTCACATTATTTTCTTACAATCCTTTGTGTATCTGTGGTTTTAGTTGGTAGTTTACCACTTTCACTTCTGATTTTATTTATTTGGGTCTTCTCTCTTTGTTTCTTGATGATTATGTCTAAATGTTCATCAATCTTATTTATCTTTTCAAAGAATCAGCTCTTGATTTCATTGATCTTTTATATTATTTTTTAGTCTCTATCACAACTGAGATATTCCTCCTAAACCTCAGCTGCTGTCTGTGGGTGCCTGGCTAGTCCTCTCCCACCTCCCCACTTTCTACCAGTCTCTATGTGGTCTTCACTTTCCATCTTTGGTTATCAGGGTTCTCTCCAGTCAGTCTTCAGTTGATTCATTAGAATGATTTTTCTGTATTTTAGTTGTAATTTCAATTTTGTCTTGGGAGAGTGTCAGTGTAGCTTCCACTTATGGAAGCTCCACTGCCATTTTGATCGTGTTTGTTTTTAAATTAAATGATTTTAAAAAAATATCTTCTGGTGACAAATATATTAAGACATGGATAGTTTCCTGAGTTTTCAAAATGAGGACTGATGATAAGAGATTTACCATTTTCCTTTACAATAATGGAATGTGACTCATGAAATCAACATGTTTTGGGAAATATTAAATTATTGTTTTTAAATTTCATGAAAACATTGACAGAAGTAAACTAGGTGGGGGAGGAAAATCCTCTTACTTGGAGAAAGCAAATCTTCTACCTTGCTTTCCTCATTCTTTTCCTTATCTAAAGGGACCAGCTTAAGCATTTCCTGTGTCCTTCTACCAGTTTTTGGATTTTCCGATATTAACATTCAGCATGACCACCCATGTGTGTAAATCTTAGGCTAGATAAGCACTAGCTAATGCAGCTTCTTCTGACTTCTGTTGCTTACTTTGAATTTATATCACTAAATTCAAACATAATCTTTCACTGTCACTAATACTGTATCAGAATGGTCTGAAAAATTTTATTCCTCTTTTTCTGATTGCTCAGTCACTGACAGTCTCTGGAGAAGGTGACACATAGATGTCTAAGCAAAGCATAAAAATGGAGACATGCTATCTGAGCAGCCACAGTGATCACAACAAATAAAACAGACTGCAAAAATAGATAAAGTGTTTAGTCTAATAGGAGTTCAGATCCTAATTCCCCAATGATCTTCTTAGTCGAAAAGGATTACCTTTGGGAGTAAATACAATTCTTACATGTGGTTGTTATTCACAAATAACAGAAAGTTATTTAAGACTTCATTAAATAATGGATATGATTAAAACCAAGAGGCTTATTAATAAGTCAACATAAAAATAGATCATTTCATATTTAAACACTATCTATATTTTCCTATTCTTGCTGAACTTTCTACTCTAAAACTGTAAGATGTAAAATACTGCAAATATCTCCTAAAACTTTGGCAATTTTTTCCCACATTTAAAACAAAGAGTGAAATTAATACATGCAATTCCTACAACTTTATCATCAATATTAAAATGTACCTGGTTTTACAGTGTTTTATTTTTAAATTAATAATGTTGCCCACTTAGTGACTGGTATATTATTGTTCTGTTATAATGTATTTCAATTTTTGTTCTATGAATATTAGTGAAGTTGAAATTACATGTAATTTTTCATTAATTACAAAGATGACTAACCATAAAATTATAGCAATTTTTTTTTAAATAAAGCAAAACAAAATAAAGTCAAACACATAAACTAGTCACTAAAAACAATAATTGGTTTGACAAGTCATGATAAAAAATTATAAATAAAATGTAATTTTTTAGGTATAAAAATTTATCATGTAATTTTTAATAGTTTATTGAAATGATCACATAGTTCATGACATAGTCTTAGTCAAGCATTTCATCCATATATAAAATTATGCCACTTCTCAAGGAATGGATAATTTTATAAATCTTTGAGTACTCCTGTGTTCATAAACATGGAAGTCTGGCTAAATGTTGAGGTTTGTACAAAAGAAGGAAATGATGGAAGAAAACAAAAATCAGTACAAAACCTGTCTCTTTCTTAAATCACCTCCAAAAAAAAATGTAATAAAGAAGTTATAACTCTGCAAATAATTTTGACTAATACTTTGAGCTTATCAACACATAATTATAATAAAACATCTGGACATTGGCCATCCACAGGTCTAATGAATGTGTCCATGAACAGCAGGAGTTGAGAGACAGTGAGGGAGAAAAATAAGAGAAATACTGACTAGTGAACTTAGTAAATAATTCTGGAATTCGTTTTAGTAGTTAAATGAAAAAAGAGATGGCATTTTTCATGTTAAATTGACACCTTTTATTTCTTTGATCTATAAGTAATTGTCTCTACCCACACAATGTCTGAGTTTTTTTTTGGAGTGTGAGTAATTCAAAAGTAGCAACTGAATGTTTGTTATAATCTTAACTGGTTTGTTCATTCGTCCAACTTCCCTTTCCCAAAATTGAAGAAAGTGTATCATGGTTCATCACAAAACATTATTTTGATATCATAACAATAACATTTTATTTGACTATGGGTAGCAATACATAAATGGTACAAGCCTGTTGGACCATTTTTATATGAAATATGTAGCTTTTACCCAGAGGTTGTTGAAATGATTCAGTGGATTTATAGCAAGAAAATTTCCTGATGCTGGGAGATTATAAACTAACTTGAGGCCCAGTGCATGAAATTCATGCACTCAGAGTGGGGGGGTCTCTCAGCCCAGCCTGTGACCTCTCGCAGTCCAGGAGCCCTCGGGGGATGTCCAACTGATAGCTTAGGCCCCCTGGCAGTCAGACATCCTTAGCGCTGCCACGGAAGCAGGAGAGGCTCCCGTCACCGCCGCTGCGCTCGCTAGCCATGAGCTCGGCTTCTGGCTGAGTGGCACTCCCCTTGTGGGAGCACACTGACCACCAGGACTCAGCTCCTGCATTGAGTGTCTGCCCCCTGGCGGTCAGTGTGCATCATAGCGACCGGTTGTTCCACTGTTCGGTCAATTTGCATACTAGCCTTTTATTATATAGGATAGAGGATTATGGGGAATGAAAACAGCTCAACCTGCAATCAAGTATAAGGCCTCTAGGTAGTCAGATTTTGTTTAGACACACTCCTGAATGGCATATGATTAACATGGCCTGGATAATTTTCCATGGCTTCCTGAATGGCTTTCTCTGCATCAAATCCAGACTGTGATAATACAGATACATTTGATATTTCTGATACCCTACTTTTCCATACTGCTCCAATAACTTTCCCATTTGAAAAATAAAAGCACACCAATATCATTCAAAAATATTAGTGGTTTGTTTTTTACTAAAAATGTTTCATTAAACAGATTTTAGAGGCCCAAAATCACTTCAGTTTTATAGTATTTTTACATTGGTTGTCAGAAATATTAGAAAATGGAAACATTTAGACATGTATTACATGAAATTCTGTTTACAATATAGTTTTATTTTTTAAATCTTCATATGTATTATATAAAAAAAACTAGGTAAGTCATCAATAAGAAAGGAGAATAATAAGATCTGGCTCTTAACACATTGTTTGCGGGTAGTTTTTATCGCGCGCTAACAGGTGGCGCGGGCCATTTTTGCTAATTTTTTGCGCAAATGGCAACCTTCAGTAAAATTACGATAACTTTAGTTTACGTATTTATACGTTACCCGTATTCTACCGCTAGTCTATAAAAAACGTATTAATACGTGTCCCGCGCTCTACTACACTGGTAGAACGTATAAATACGTAAAACGTGTAAACACGTTTCCCGCATACAATGTGTTAATAAAGTATTTTGTTTTAGCCTCTCTTTTAAATGAAAAGGACAATGCATATTAAACAAAACAGTAAAAATGTGTATTACTAAAACGAATTTCTACCTTCAGAAACCATGGTTACTCTTTTGGGCAGTTAAAAAAGGACAGGGAAAAATAGCCACAAATTCATGATGATTCATAAATCACAGCATATCCAAAGAAATAAACCTTATTACCATAGAGTTCTATGCAATGTGTTTTTAACTGCATTTGTTCACTCTGGATCCTGGAATCCTGTTTATAATTGTAATGTAGAATCCTTCAAAACAAAATTCAAAATAATATCTGAAAAACTTTTTTTTAACCCTTCTAATTAATTTTTTTACATTTATTTTTTATTTTTATTTTTCCCCTTTATTGAATAAGATATTACAAATGTGTCCTTATCCCCCCAATGTCCCCTCATCCCCCCAATCCAGCCCTCACCCTCACCCCTGTTGTCCACATCCATCACTTATGCTTATATGCATGCATACAAGTCCTTTGGTTGATCTTTCCCCCTCACCCCCACCCTCCCCTGCTTCCCTCTGAGTTTTGAGCATCTGATCAATGCTTCTCTGTCTCTACATCTGTTTTTGTTCATCAATTTACGTTGTTCATTATAATCCACAAATGAGTGAGAGCATGTGATATTTATCTTTCTCTGACTGGCTTATTTCACTTAGCATAATGCTCAAAATATTTCATATCAGAATAGCTACCAATATCTAAACTCTGCTTTCAATTGAGAACTGTATGCATTTTCTACAAATTCATTTACAACTAGCTATAAAGCATATTCAATGACTTCTGTTGCAAAAATTCACTTCTCACTAAAAATCAATCAGCCCTTTGTATTGGCGGTCTAAAAAATAATTGACTGTCTTCTGATAAAACTTTACTCTGAGAAATAACAGTTTTCTTGTTTATTTGTCTTTCTGTGTCAAGAATTATATAAACATTTATAATTTCCTGCAAAAACTTTATTTTTGCACTAGTTTTTAAGTACTTTGTCTTCTTCAAATTAGTTCATGGAAATCTTTTTATTTTTTTCCTCCCAGAATATTTGGCAAAATATGTCCTGCTCTCTTTCAAAATACCAAGAAGGGCTGTGTTTCTCCAGTTTCTCACCTCACTTTGCAAGAATATTCTGATGAATGTTTGAAAAATTCAAAATCTAAGTTCATATTTTGCAAGAGACATTTGTTTCAGAAGTCCAAGCTAAGACTGATTTTTGTATTGTATAATTCCTCGGTACTCCTTGAGTAATATCTTTAACATTTTTCAAGTAGATGTAACTCTAAATGTAAGAAAAACTTTTTTTTAAAACACTATGGCAAATAATATGGGAATACAAATTTAAGTTGAAGTAAAACCATCATGCAATGTCTTTGGTGATGCCTGTATTTTTATTTTTTATTTTATTTTATTTTTTTATGAGACATGTTTCATTACTCTATGATCTCTTAGATTTGGCCGTGTAGCTAAATATACAATATTTTTTTTCATACATAATCTTGATGTAAATATTTCTGTATCCCAAATGTTTTTTAATAAAACACACAGTTTAGGAAAGAAAAATGCCAAGATACAAAGCCCCCAAATAGATTATAACCTAGTAGAGACTTTTAAATCTAGTGTTATGTTCCTTAAACCATCGTCTATGCATGTGTTATCTGAGAGTTAGAAATGCAAATTAAGAGCAGGCCTCTAAACCTACTGGACAAAAATTGGGGGGAGTTTGACCAGGAATATGCATTTTAAAAATATTATTTATGCTTGAAAAGCATTGGCCTAATGGACTTAAAGTAAGTTTAAATTAAATAAATTTCCAACAATATTTGTATAAAAAAATACTTGATCCTCAGTTGTTCTACTATATATATGATAACATATGATATATAAATTGATAATGTATAGGACATATTGTATATATACCATGTACAACATAAATAGTACGAATACTCAAAATATATTTTATTAATAAGTTTGTAACTTTCTGAGGTCTTAGAAAGAAAGAGGTCAGTGGCTTAAATCTGTTAATCCAACCTTAAAATTCTAAGATTCCAATTGCTCTTCAGGTGAATGACCAATAACATTTCAGTTGAAATATATTAAAAAATTCAAGTACATCTTGTCCAAATAGGTAGTCAATGGTTTGTTACATGTTACATCTGTCTGCTATTGGCCAAACTGAAAGGAAAAAAAAAAGCTTTTCATCATAACTAATGCAATTTATGTGGCATGAAGTCATGCCACATCCATATTTACCAGGACTCAAAAGTTAAATTATGATAAGTGTTAATGGATAATAAATATATAATTTCATAACTAAATATTCATCTAATATTTTCTAATCTGTCAATTCCTGTTCTGTGTCTTTCCCTATCTAATGAAGCTTTTCAAAAAACAGGGATTTCCTAGATTATACATCCCATAAGACTAGGAATCATATTTTCCTTGTTCTTATACTCTTCTCAATACTAAACATAGGGACCAACACATAGAAGGTTCTAAATAGATAGTGACTGTATAACTGTATCCAAATTTGTATCTGAGTGGAATTGCATGTTTAAAGAATTAATGTGTGTTTGAAGAGTGTTTTTCAAAATAATAAATGTTGAAAAAATATATAGTAATTTGAACTGAGTTCAATTTATATTACCATATTTGAGAAGAAATGAATCAATAGAAAAATGTATTAATTGATAGACTAGTACTTGCATTATATTCACACGTCTATCCGTTAAATATATATTGCATATGTTGTCTTCAAAGTAAATAATATTACATCTACTAAGTTTCAATTATACTTATTATATAAAAACTAGAGGCCCAATGCATGAAATTCTGACAAGGGGCTTGGTTCTTGCAGCCCTGGCTGCTTCAGCCAGCCCTCGCAAGCCCTGGCTTCATCCGGAAGGTCGTCCGGATGGTCGTTCTGTTCTTTGGTCTGATTAGCATATTAGCTCTTTATTATATAGGATGTATTTATGCCTTAATGCCAATTTGTGTGCAGCAATAAATTTAGATGGAATGCATGAGCGTATACTTACACACTTACATATTAATTGATTTTCCAAATAAAAAAAGTTACATGAAATAAATCAGATCGAGTAAGAATAAATTGCTTTCCTGTGATACATTTTTTGAGAACTGCATTTATGTATGAGATTTGAAATGGCATTGTCTGAAAATAAACTCAATTTAGTTAATAGATTTTGGTTTATCAAATAACTGAGACATATGAATGATATAGTTTGAGAGTACTACTTAAAATTAAATAAAATTTAATATGTGACTTAAAAGTCAGTTCCAAAATAGAATCACCTTTAAGTTAGCTTTCTATATTTTCTGCTTATAGAACAAATATATAAAGAAACTGGAGCAGAAAATCAGTCATATTAAATTTACTACCATCAGAAACATCCAGCTAAGCTAAAAAAGTACCTTAGGCTTTCATATGCAGGTAAGTTTTACAGGTCATCAGAGACAAATAAAAATTATTGCTAGGACTTGTATAATATTCTACTCAAAATGGAACTTAAAGATAGTTTTAAAATCTTCAGTAATTTACATATGTTATGTTTATTTTCCCATGACAAAAAAATTAAATAAAATAAGCTACCTTTCACAGTTAGTATCTCTTCTATTCCAAGTAATTATTGTCTGCATTATATAATTTATAGAAATATTAATAATATTTGTGATTTAATTGTTAAAGAATAACATAATTCAATTTCTTTTCTTTTTCCTGCCCTTTATACATTAGTAAGTATAAATATATATTTCAAAGGCCACATTTTCCCATTTTATTCATGATACCCATCTCACCATGTGTTGGGAGTTTATGTTTAACTGCAAGTAGTGATTTTTTAAAATGCAAATCATAATATACAATGGGTATAAAACATTCAACTGTCAGAAGGCAAATGTCTGCAATAGTACAACAGGAAACAGGTGAAAATGCTGGCCTGGGGAACGCCAAGCTGTCTGACCTTAGTGAAGAAAGCCTTTGCTGAACTGGTCCTTTCTAACTTCAAACTCTAATAATAAAACAGGAAAAGTGCAAAACACCTTGTTCCAAGCATCAATCCATCATTAATTTCATCTTGTCTACTTGCATAGATCCATTAACACTGCTCATTTTATCTGCATGTAAAGCTATTTTACTGTCCTTATAGTAGAATTGCAGAACTTAGATTAAAACTGTTCCAAATGGTAGTGTGTAAAGCATGCCTTGGTGAATTTTGTTTTTCAATCAAATTTTAAGGATTAAATACATGATGATTTGAGTGATGCTGAGTATGGTCCACAAATGTTGTCCACAATATATGGTGTTTCTTAGAAAGCCATCATTCTTTAAGTTTCAGAAGAAAACAAGGCTAGAGGTAATTGTCAATTTTTTATACTAATTGCCTATATAATTTTGAATTATTCCCTTAAATGATCTTGGAGTCAGTTGCCTCATTTATTTAAAAAATGACAATTAGATTAAAGTAACTTTAAGGTGACTATCAATTCTATAAAACTAAAATATATATTATTATATTTCATTGTTAGTGGGTAAGATGATCCAAGGCCCAATCTTTCTGTTAGACATCCTGAGGAGAGAATGTAGTATAATTTTTATAAGAAGATTTCTATTCAAAGAACATAAAAATATTCAGAAATATGTGAGATTGGCTTAAAACTCTTAAGATTCTCAACCACAATAAACAAGCAGTAAAAGGACATATTATGACTAATAGTCAGCCTAGAGGACCCAAATTTAAAAACACCTTGTTTATAAAAACATGTTCTTTAAAGTGCCTAGGCAGTAAGGAGAATACACAGAGAGGAAATTTACTCTACTGAATGAGAACCAGTGTGCATGAATTTAATCCAGGATTAATGACCCATAAGATGGAATGTTTTTCAGAGTGAAATGGTATGGAGTCTCTCAAATTATCTGGAATAGTCTTCTAATGAACCTGGGCTGCTACCCAGAGAAAAAGAAACATACTGAAGCAAATATCTAATGAAAGAGTTGAATTTCATGTAAGAACACAATTACACAAGACCAGTATTGGTGTCACCATTGGCTAAATAAGGTCACACCCTCCACTTTTCTGGCCAACCATTGAGGCAGTGATCCTATATAGTAAAAGTATAGTTTGCAAATTGTCCCCTCAACTGGAGCTCTTCCAGGAATTCGACCAGGGGGTGGGCCAGCTGAGGTAAGGGAGGGAGGCCCTGGCCAGCGGCCTTGGCAGATGGCCTGGGGAAGGGAGGGAGTACCCAGCTGGCAGCCGGCAGCCACTAGGGACCCTACCAGTGCATGAGTTTTGTGCATTGGGCCTCTAGTAATACAGTAATAGAAAAGTCTATGACCAGGAGAAGGAACAGAAATTTAGTGTCTTGGAAACTTGCAGTCAAAATGACAATAGAGCCACTATTATGAAATTTCAGAGAACTTTAGAAATATTTCAGAATATTGAGTACTAGAAAGGAAGACTTTAGGAACATTTATTTCCTTTCATTCTAATAACAATACAGGAAGAGTAAAATGTTGAAGTAGCATTGGAGACATCCTCTGGGCAGGAATCAAACAAACCTGCATTCTAAATCTGGCTCTACTGCTTAGTGCCTGTGTGTTATCAGAAATGGTTGCTAGAAGGGAAAGGGTAAAAAAGGGGAAGGGATTAAGATGTCCAAATTGCCAGATATAAAAACAGTCATAGAATGTGAATTATAGCATATGAAATATAGTCAATAACATTGTAATAACTATGTATGGTGTCAGATGATAACTAGACTGATTTTTCAGGGTTCAATGTCTAATAACTATGTTGTACACTTGAAGCGAATATAATATTGTATGTCAACTGTAATTAAATACTAATATTGTTTATAAAAAAAGAAAAAAACAACTTATCTTTTAATTGCAAAATGTGGATAATGACAGCTGCCTCATACCATTATTATAATGATTAAATGTAATAATATAAGTGCAAAATACATATTTAATTATTGCTGCTGCTGTAAAATTACTGTTGTCATTTCTTTAAGTAAAATGATAAGTAAAACCATTGACATTCTTAAATCCTAATAAAAATAATCATATTTCAGAAGGCAGATTTTTCTGAATGCCACAAGTTTTCTCCAAAGACAAGTCAGTAACATTCATTTTTTTATCTTTAATTTCTTTATTGGTGAAGGTATTATATATGTGTCCTCATCCCCCCAGTAACCCCCCCCCGACTCATGCTCTCATCCCCCTATTGTCTGTGTCCATTGGTTGGGCTCATATGCATGCATACAAGTCCTTTGGTTGATCTCTCCCCCTTACCCCCACCTTCCCCTACTTTCCCTCTGAGGTTTGGCAGTCTGATTGCTGCTTCTCTGTCTCTGGATCTGTCCCTGTTCATCAGTCTATGTTGTTCTCTATATTCCACAAATGAGTGAGATCATGTGGTATTTATCTTTCTCTGACTGGCTTATTTCACTTAGCATAATGCTCTCCAATTCCATCCATGCTGTTGCAAAACCGCAAGAGTTCCTTCTTTTTTACCGCAGCATAGTATTCCATTGTGTAGATGTACCACAGGTTTTTAATCAACTCATCTGCTGATGGGCACTTAGGCAGTTTCCAAATCTTAGCTATGGTGAATTGTGCTGCTATGAACATATGGGTGCATATATCCTTTCTGATTGGTGTTTCTAGCTTCTTGGTATATATTCCTAGAAGTGGGATCTCTGGGTCAAATGGGAGTTCCATTTTTAGTTTTTTGAGGAAACTCCATACTGTTCTCCACAGTGGCTGCACCAGTCTGCATTCCCACCAGCAGTGCAAAAGGGTTCCTTTTTCTCCACATCCTCTCCAACACTTGTTGTTTGTTGATTTGTTGATGATAGCCATTCTGACAGGTGTGAGATGATACCGCAATATCTCTCATATAAGTAGTGACTTTTGGCATGTTTCTATATGTCTTTCAGCCTTCTGTATGTTCTCTTTCAAAAAGTGTCTATTTAGGTCTGTTGCCCATTTTTTGATTGGATTGTTTACCTTCCTTTTATTAAATTGTATGAGTTCCCTGTAAATGTTGGAGATTAAACGCTTATCAGTGATAACATTAGCAAATATGTTCTCCCATGCAGTGGGCTTTCACCACTCCTGTTTGACATAGTACTGGAAGTACTAGCCATATGATCAGACAAGAAGAAGAAACAAAAGGCATTCAAATTGGAAAAGAAGAAGTAAAACTGTCCTTATTTTCAGATGACATGATACTGTACATAGAAAACGCTAAAAACTCCATAAAAAAATTATTAGACTTAATAAATGAATTCGGCAATGTAGCAGGATACAATATTAATGCCAAGAAATCTATGGCATTTCTTTACACCAATAGTGAAGTTAAAGAAAGAGAAACTAAAAAAACAATCCCATTTACCATCGCACCAAAAAAACTAAGATACCTTGGAATAAACTTAACGAAGGAGGTAAAAGAACTATATGTGAAAAACTACAGGACACTGAAAAAAGAGATAGAGGAAGGCATAAACAGATGGAAGAACATACCGTGTTCATGGGTTGGTAGAGTCAACATCATCAAAATGTCCATACTACCCAAAGCAATCTATAGATTCAATGCAATCCCCATGAAAATACCAATGGCATATTTCACAGATCTAGAACGAACGTTCCAAAAATTCATCTGGAATAAAAAAAGACCTCGAATAGCTGCAGCAATCCTGAGAAAGAAGAACAAAGTAGATGGGATCTTAATACCAGCTATCAAGCTGTATTACAAAGCCACTGTTCTTAACACAGGTTGGTACTGGCACAAGAGCAGACATATAGATCAATGGAATAGAATAGAGACCCCAGAAATCGACCCAAACCACTATGCCTAATTAATATTCAACAAAGAAGGCAAAAGCATACAATGGAGTCAAGACAGTCTCTTCAATAAATGGTGTTGAGAAAATTGGACAGATACATGCAAAAAGATGAAACTAGACCGCCAACTTACACCATACACAAAAATAAATTCAAAATGGATAAAGGACTTAAACATAAGAAGGGAAACCATAAAAATACTAGAGGAATCCACAGGCAGCGAAATCGCAGACATATGCCGAAGGAATTTCTTTACTGATACTGCTCCGAGGGCAATGGAAATTAAAGAGAAAATAAACAAATGAGACTACATTAAAATAAAAAGCTTTTGCACAGCAAAGGAAACCATCAACATTCATTTTTAATACATTTCATCCTACCATAGTATCATTTATTTTAAGTTTTCAGAGCAGTGAAAATATTAACTGGGTATATGAACATTTTCTAAGATGATTGAAAGAATTATTTCACAAAATTCTTCATTGCTTCTCTTTAAACTAATAATTTGCTATGTAAGTAAAATAGAGCAAATGTGGGACAATTTACATTTCCTGACTTTGCTCACAAATTCCTTGGAATAGCATTTACAAATAACCTACATTGAGAAAAGATTCGTGTGGTAGCTAGAGCTGACAGAGCTTGCAGATAGGACTGATAAATGGAAAAATCTTGCCTCTGACTTTCAAACTCACAGTTCCAACTTTACTTTCCTATAGGTTCCACCGCATTTTGTCCATTTACATATGATTCTAGTTTATATCATGTATTAAGACTAAAATAAAAATTTTTGGCAATTGGCAAGTATTACTTTTGCTAACTTACCTTAAATCTTTAAAGTAAAATCATATAACTACAATGACAATATGCTTTTGGAAGTGGAAAACCAGATAGGGAAAGCAAGGGACTCTAGGTGTCTATTTACCTCTGTTCTGTGTCCTCAGGTCTGGTACAATACTTCCTTTACTCCAAACCAAATCTTGCAAAGTAGAACTTTCATTATAGCTTTGCACCGGAGGAAATTCTGGCTGAGAGCTAGGGTGCATGTCAAAGGTAACTTAGCTCATAAGTGGTTAGGGTAGTATCTCAATTCTCAACTCACATGTACCAGACCTCAAAGTTGAAACTCTTTCCAGTATCCACGGTGCCTCTCTATTCAAAGAGCAAGCATGGTTGTTTTCAGAACTCTGAGGTAGAAATATAATATTTTAAAAAGTTTGACATGGTTCAAGAATACATTTGCTAGCAAAAGTTCATTCTTGTGATATAAACTTTAATCCCCAAGAAATACACACCTCCAGCATGAATAATGTCCTTTTTTTTTGCTTTGAGTCATATTTCCCAAAGCATGAAGTGTTTCTGCCCTTCCTCTTGTTCTCCTTTTCAGCCATGAAAAGTCCTATTCATCTTTAAAGGGGGTCTAATATTGCCTCCTCTATGAACCTTTATTTATTCAATCCCTATATCTTCCCAACCCACACAAAACATTGGGTACTTCCACTATGGCAACATAAAACAGGACACTTCTGCATGACAGTATCCCTTAATAAATTACCCTTATTTGTTAACACATCCATCTCTCCACGCAGCTGCCATGGCTCAGTGGTTGAGCATTGAGTTATGAACCAAGAGGTCAGGGTTCGATTCCTGCTCGGGACACATGCCTGGGTTGCAGGCTCAATCCCCAGTGTGGGGCATGTAGGAGGCAGCTGATCAATGATTCACTCTCATCATTGATGTTCCTATCTCTCTCTCCCTTTCCTGTCCTCTCTGAAATCAATAAAAACAAACACACACATACACATATACACACAAAAAAAACACACCAAAAAAAACCCAAAAACCAACCAAACAAACAAAAAAACAACAACAACAACAACAAAATCACATCAGTCTTTCCCGTGTTTGGCCGTGACCTCTATAAGGCCAAATACATTAGTTTATTCATGTCTCTTTGCCTTAAGTGACTAACAAAGTGAACAGTACATAAGTTCCTAATAAATGCCTGATCATGACTAAATGAGTTTTTCTTCTTACACCTTCTCCTACTAAAAGAAAATATGGAACTAATTCACTGGCACAGAGATGGGAGCCAAAAATGAATTTGAAGTTAAGTCGTGTTTCTTTTTTCTAGCTGCTCCACAAATGGGATGAACCTGAGGGAAATTTTACACTGAATTTAAGTAAAAATAAATTCAATTCTAAATAATCGCTTTCCTGAATAGATCCTTCACTTTCTTCCCCACGCCCACCCTAGTATTTCTAAAAAGAATGGAGCATACCGACTTATTAAAAATATCTAATGACTTTTATTTTCTAGACACTGAACGTGCTTGGATGCCATATAGATAGTTTCATTATCTTCTCTTTAGAAGCACTCTGAATGTGAATTTCATCCGAGTCAGTCTCTCCTTCCAGAACGAAATTAGTTTCCTCAGACTCTCAGGGGAGGTGATGCATAACATAGGTTACATGTCACAAGCATTCCCCAGAGAGGATGATTTTGATTCTGCATCCTACTGTTTCAAAAATATAGCTATATAATTATAATATGCTGTGGGGTCCATATGCTTGGAGCAGTTACCACTTTGAAAGGGATCAGATGAAAATGTCTTCATTAGTTAATATCAGCAACAGAGCGTCAGCCTTTACAACATCAATAATTTTATTTAGACTTTTATGTATTCGATTTCTTAAATTGGATTCTTCATGATAAAGCTGCCTCAGTGAATACAAAGGATACAAATAAATAAATAACTCAAACTTCCCTGTGCCCTTCCTATTCAAAGATGATGTTACTGTCAGTGCTTGCTATTTGTGTGGGTGGGTGAAGCGGAAAAGACCGATCTGTAATCTCCAGGCCCTTCCACACTGTGCACACAGAGAGATTGCTCTTTGATTTGCAGCTGCTGTTTGCAGAGCTTGTCACTGTTTGTGACTCTGCTTCCTGGGCTTACGCTACTTCCAGAGGAGTAGACTCAACAACTCTGCTCTAAAAACTGTGCTTCCTCATTGCAATAAGCCTGCCTTCCCTTTCTGCAATTTTCTCAAAGTTGACTCTCATGACAAAGTATTGGAAAATCTTCCATGCATATTTGTGGAGATATTCTATCTCCCTTCACCATCCTACAGTTGTTGGAACAAGTTGTTCTCCATAATCTTCACATTCAACTATGGACCTTTTTTTTTTTTCGTTTGAAAAACAGACTTTCTATACCAGTGTCCTTATTGTTTTGTTATGAGAAACACCATTTCTGTTTTGATATAAAAAACAAGACACTGTTCATGATAGCTTTGTCCTGGCTTGATTCCCTCTCCCTCTCCCTCTCCCTCTCCCTCTCCCTCTCCCTCTCCCTCTCCCTCTCCCTCTCCCTGGCCTGACTCCCTCTCCCTCTCCCTCTCCCTCTCCCTCTCCCTCTCCCTCTCCCTCTCCCTCTCCCTCTCCCTCTCCCTCTCCCTCTCCCTCTCCCTCCATATTCAGGTCTCATTTATTCAATAACCGTTAATAGAGAGTTTCTACGATCTTTAAGGCATTCTGATAGATTCTGGGGCTATGAAAGTGTAAGGTCTTTTCCTGTATTTGTCCACCTAGTAGTAGGGACGACAAGTAAATATAAATAAAAACTTTAAATAATGTGATAATTCTGTACATCTTATAAGAATAGTGGGTAATCCAACATGGTAGAATCCAAATAAGGTGATGAGCTTTTGAAAATGTGGGTGAATTTCCTGATTTGTAAGCGTTTAAGAGAATGTAACACTTAAGACTTTATTATAATCAAATGTTTAAGGATATAGTAATGATTCAAACAATAAGAATTTGCATAAAGATAACTAGTTAAATTCTTAAAAAATAACAAAAGACATAAAAAGGATAGTTAAAAGATAACAAAAATGATGGATGCAAGTTATTTTACATTTTTCAAAAACTCATAGAATATACAACACCAAGGGAGAAGCCTAATATAAACTATGGACTTTGAGTAATAATGATGTGTCAAGGTAGGTTCATCCATTTGTTGGAACCAGGCTGGTGGGGAATGTTGATTTTGAGAGTCTAGAGCAGCCGTGGGCAAACTACAGCCCGCGGGCTGGATCCGGCCAGTTTTAAATGAATAAAACTAAAAAAAAAAAAAAAGACCATACCCTTTTATGTAATGATGTTTACTTTGAATTTATATTAGTTCACACAAACAATCCATCCATGCTTTTGTTCCAGCCCTCTGGTCCATTGTGGCCCTCGAGTCAAAAAGTTTGCCCACCCCTGGGAGGCATTGGGTATATAGGAACTGTGTACTTTTTGCTCAATTTTGCTGTCAACTTAAGGCTGCTCTAAAAAAATAGTCTTCTATTTTTTAAGAAGTGGTACATCAGCTCTTATAAATACGAGTTATAAACTTACAGAATAACTTATCACACACAAGCCAGAAAATAATTCCATCAGCCCTTTGCAAGCCTCTTTTATCCATAATAGAGAGGAAGAGAAGCCTGTTACAGAGAATGGCACATTTGCATGCACTGTCCTGTGGGGAAGCTTTTAGGGAGAGAGATAGCTAACCCGGTATTTCTTATATTCTTTCATTTTATGTGTAAGCTAGTGGCCCATTGCATGAAATTCATGCACATTAAAAGAGAATTAATGAGAAAAAATATTTTAATATTGCTATTTGCCCTTTCTCTATAATAGAAGTGTCAGAGATTAAAGAAAATTAGTAAAATGTATATAAAATCTCCTTCCTGTCAGAGTCTGGGGCACGCCACAGGACCTAGAATCAAGTCCACACTCACCACCCTCATGAGCTTCAAAAACACAGGAGATCCAGGACCGGCTGGCCCCACTGCCATTGGGTGAGACCTAGACCCAGCCGGCCCAAACCCCATCAAGCCTCTCTGGGCAGGTGGAACAGCCTCAGGTCCCCCAGCCTGGTGCTGGGATGGGGCACAGCCTCAGGTCCCCTGGTCTGGTACCTGGGTGGGGGTGTGACCTGAGGTTCCCTGTCAAGCCCCACCGGGCAGGTGGCACAGCCTGAGGTCTCCTGGCCCGGCGCTGGGGTGGGGGGCATGGCCTGGGGTCCCCCGTCAAGCCCCACCAGCTGAGGGGCATAGCCTGAGGTCCCCTGTCAAGACCTTCTGGGCGGGGGCCATAGCTGAGGTTTCCTGGCCCGGAGCCTGGAGAGGGGATGCAACCTGAGGTCTCCCGACTCAGAGCCAGGGCGGGGGTCCCTTGTCAAGACCCACTGGGTGGGGGGCATGGCCTGAGGTCCCCCAGCCCAGTGCTGGGGTGGGGGTCACAGTCTGAGGTCTCCTGGCCTGGCCCTGGACAGGGAGTGCAGTCTGAGGTCTCCCAGCTGGAGCGGGGTGGGGGCATGACCTGAGGTCCCCCATCAAGACCCGCTAGGTGGGGGGCATGGCCTGAGGGTGCGGGGCAGGGGGTGCAGCCTCAGGTCCCTGCTGATTGCTCCTTAAGGCTTGTTATGGGAACTCGGCCTCAACTGTGGGTGCAGCCATCTTTGTGGCAGAGGGACAGTTAATTTGCATGTTTCTCTCTTATTATATAGGACTTCTGCAAAGAGGACATACAGATGGCCAGTACATACATGAATAAATGCTCAATGTCAAGTACTCATCCATAAGATGCAAATAAAAGCTATAATGAGCCACCTCTCAGAATGGCTATCATCAATAAATCAAGAAACAAGTGCTGGGGAGGAAGTGGAGAAAAGGGAACCCTAGCACACTGCTATGGAAATGCATACTGGTGCAGCTACTTTCAAAAACAGTATGAAGTTTCCTCAAAAAAATTAAAATGAAATTCCATTTGACTCAGTGATCCCACTTCTAGGAATATATTCTAAGAATCCTGAAACACCAATCAGAGAGAATATATGCAACCTTGTGATCACAATTTATTCTTGAATATTGGGTCCATTGATGGACACTTGAGTTGTTTCTAAACTTTAGTAATTGTGAATATCACCCACACTAATAAAAGACAAACATGCAAATCGATCATACCTTCGCTACACCTTAAGCCACGCCCACCAGCCAATCAGAGATAGTATATGCAAATTAACCCAATGAAGATGGCAGCCAGCAACCACGGAGCTGGAGCAAGCAGGAGGCTTGGTTGCCCCAATGATGGAGGAAGCCAAACTTCCCAGCTGTACAGATCCAATCAAAGCAACAAAGTTTCAATTATAGAAGGTAAATAAATCCCAGATACCTGCTTTCAGCCGGCCATGGCCACGGAGCTGAAGCGAGCAGGAGGCTCGTCCTGGCCGGCTCTGAGTTCCATTCCAGGCTACAAAGTTTCAATTATAGAAGGTAAATAAATCCAAGAATTAAAAAAAAGAAAGAAAAAAAGGAGAGGCTGGGAGCTTCCGTTGCCAGGGAGGCTTGGCCAGCCTGAAAACGGCCCTCGGCCCCTCACCCAGGCTGGCCAAACCTCCATGGGGTGAGGGCCCCCACTGGGGAGGCCTTGACCAGCCTGCAAGCAGCCATCATCCCCTCACCCAGACTGGCCAAATCTCCATGGGGTGAGGGTCCCCACTGGGGGGGGGGCTTGACCAGCCTGAAAACAGCCATCAGCCCCTCACACAGGCTGGCCGGGCACCACAGTGGGACCCCCACCCTGATCCGGGACACCCATCAGGGTAAACCAGCCAGCCCCCACCTGTGTACCAGGCCTCTATCCTATATAATAATAGGGTAATATGCAAATTGACCCTAACAGCAGAACGACTGGGAATGACTGGTCACTATGACACACACTGACCACTAGGGGCCAGATGCTCAATGCAGGAGCTGCCCCCTGGTGGTCAGTGCGCTCCCACAGGGGGAGCTCTGCTCAGCCACAAGCCAGGCTGACGGCTGCCAGTACAGTGGTGGTGGTGGGAGCCTCTCCCACCTCCTCAGCAGCGCTAAAGATGTCCGACTGCAGCTTAGGCCTGCTCCCTGCTGGCAAGTGGATATCCCCCAAAGGCTCCTGGGCTGCCAGAGGGATGTCTGACTGCCAGCTTAGACCCAATCCCCCAGGGAGCAGGCCTAAGCCAGCAGGTGGTCATGCCCTGAGGGGTCCCAGACAGTGAGAGGGCACAGGCCGGGCTGAGGGACCCTCCCCCCTCCCCCCCGAGTGCACACATTTTTGTGCACCAGGCCTCTAGTTGATATAATATTACTGAAACTGTCTATGATGTGAAGGTACAAGAGAGTCTCTTATATATATATACCTAGAAATGAATTTTCTGTGTCACAGATTATGGGAATAATCAACAGAAGAAAATAATGCAAACTATTTCAATGGTAAATCAGTCAATTCTCCAACTAGGAATGTGTAAGAGATTCTGTAGATTCTCATAGTCTCTAACCTTTGTTATTGGCAGAATTAAATTTTGTCAGTGTAATAAGAATAAGACAGAATGGACAGAATGTCATAGAGTTGTTGACATGAATATCACTATTCAAGATAAGGTTAATTATCTTTTTTTCTTTTTTTAAATTGGCTGTCTGCAATGCCTGTTCCTGTCTCTTATCCTTTTTTTTTTTTTCCTATTTGTGTGTATATGTATGTGTAATTATTTCTCATTAATTTGTAGGTGTTCTTTAAATATTTTTAATAAAATACAATTACATGTTCTAGTGTAAGGTATCTTTCACTTTTTTAACATGCCTTTTAATAAATAAGAGTTCTTAATTTTGGTAGAGTCAAATTCTGTTAAACTTTTTATAAAATTTTATTTTGATAAATAGCTTATTTTGGTATCTTATCAAATAAGTATTTTCTACACCATATCTAACATATATTTAGAAACTTTTATTTTTACTGACAAATTTAAAGTATTGTATTTCAACATTTACTACTTAACATCTCTGAAGCAATATATGATCTGAGTCAGGGATCCAATTTCATCTTTTTATAACTGATAACCATTTTTACTGCAATTTCCCCCCCTAAAAAAACACATTAAGAATGAAAAGTTTTTCAAATATTTATGGGTATTACAGCATTTCAAAATTATTTGAATGTAAAACAATGTTTTCTTAATCCCAAGGTAGATAATATCTTAGAAATGAAAAATTATAAAATAAATGGAAAATAATACAGGGAAGAGAAATGGAGAACTGAAAAGGTATAATGCAGCAAGGATCAGAGTTGTGAATTATAATTTTTCATGAAATACACTCAGGACCTATCCAGTTACAATGGTGTATTCATTTGGTTAAAGCATCATAGGACTTCACCAAGAAGACTTATAACACTGAACAGTTATCTAAACTTTTAATTTAAAACAGTATCAATTGTTTTATGATCCAGGTATTAAAGTCGTCATGATAAAAGTGGCTGCTCTGAACATAATTAGTGTTCCTTAATTGTCTGGAGAAAATATTACTGAAGAGGGGATACAGCTCATCCAATTTTTTTGTCAGGTAGTACACAAAATTTGCTTGTTTTAAGATTCACATGCCAGAGTAGATCAATAACATTTTTATACTCATATAAAAAATAAATCCTAGGAATATAGTTTTAAGGAAGTCTTTTGTTAGCAAATAAAATATTTAAAAATATGTTTGGCAGCCTTCAGTTTTTTAATAACCTTGTTCAAATGATTAACTTCTGTTTTAACAAATAAGGTATTTCCATTTTCTATAAAATTTACAACTTAAAATCATAGGATACAAATTTACGTTTTCACTAATAGTATTGTATACAGAAAATATCTTGTCAGGTTCAAAATGTGTGTATTGTAGAGAGTGTCATATATGCTAGATCATCAAGAGATAGTAACTTATGTACCAGAGAAGAAATAGTGCTAAAGAATAACTTTAAATTTCAATGAAAGATACACCCTTATTCTCAAGAACCAAAACACTCTGCAGATGTTCTTTCAAAGGAGAGCTAAATAAGCATCTAATGTCTATTTATCTTGTGTTTCTATGACACAATCTATTACTTCATAGTGCAGCAATATATTTGGTTTATCACTTTGAAATTTAGTGCCATCTACCCTAATAGTTCCCAGGTGCCCATGGAAATTATTTTCTGCTTTGAAAATACCAATATAAAGATATATTTTTTGTCTATTTCACTTTCAGTTATACAAAATGGAGTTTTATAAGCCAACCATACTTTCCAGTTTTAAAGATGACCATATCTACTTTTCATGTTAAGGAAGGATGGTGTGAGTTCTCTATAATTAAAATTATTTTCAATATCTAAACAGGAATATTTAACTAATCATACCATCTCTTTTGGCCAGGTGACTAATTTGGTGACACTCCTATTATTTGTATAGCATATGATAGAGTTCAGTAATAAGCAGGAAATCAAGATTCAGATTTTGTTTAAGACCGTGTTTAATTGTTGAGAAACAAAACACAAATTGACTTCACAGTTTAATTATATAAATTAGGTCTAAAAAATGAGAACCGAGAGAACAAAAAGACATTGTAATAAACACAGTCATCAAACATCTGTCATGATAATATCAGTTCTTTGCTTTCAGTCTTATATTTATTAATATCCTCAATTATGGTTGAGGCTACCATAATATTTCAACTTAGTATATTATTTTCTGACTTATTTAGCTTATGAACAGACCTAGTTTAATTACAAAGGCAAAATTTTTATCTTCACCCTAAATTATAGGATCTCAAGTCCATCATTGGGCAAATATCAATATCCAATGAGCAGCTTGAGACTCTATAATTTAACACATCTTCACCTAATTAATTCTTCTATGAAGCAAGTTTGATAATCACTGTACTAATGTAATTATCCTCAGTCCTGACTGGGTATCAGCTTCAAATTCAAGAAAGACTAAATGAGAGAAACTTTTTTTATATCCATTTTGTTTTTTGATTTAAAAATGTAATTAGTTCAGATCATTTTAAGAAAAAATATACATACATATTTAATTTTTAAAATGTTAATCAAAAGAAGGCTGAAATGTGCAAAAAACAATGTATTCATTTAATATATTTATTGGTAGCTATGGATAATATATTTATTCTAAATAAAGTATTGCACTCCATTGTATTAATATGCCATAAATTATTTACACATTCCTAAGTGATTCGGTTTAGGTTACATAATAAAATTATTATACATGTCTATTCTTCCATAGTTGGGATGTTCACTAAGATATACATTAGCTGTGCTGGATATCTTCAGTACTCTATAAGACCTTGAATGGTATTATAGGTATTGCAGGTAGAGAATGCAGACATATGTCCAGAATATTTGTCCTTTCCAGTAGAGGCAAAATAATTTTCCTTTCAAAGGGAAATGGAACATATGTAATCAATCGGCTGGCACAGCTCATTATGTAATGATGTCAGGTCAAAGCTCAACAGCACTCTGCTACTGATGTTTAGATATTCATCAGTGACAGTAGCTAGAAGATTTTGGTGAGGTTAATTCCATGTTTCTGAGCTAATGGATAATCTCCATCCTTATCCCTAAGCTTCTATATTCATTAATCTATTACACTAGCACTGATGTGACCAAGGAAAAGACTTGTTGTCATCCCCAGGACAAGCCTATATCAATTGAGCAATGAGTTGAAGCAGGATTGTCAAATAGGATAAATGCACTCACTTCAATCCAAAAAGGTCTACCAAAAGGACCAAACCAAAGAGGCATTTCAGTGGTACAAGGTTCAAGATTCAGATAATTTTTTTGACTCTAGAAGCTATATGTCTCAATATGTGCTACACCATTGAATTTTACATATTTAGCAGATTCCTGAATCATTGAAGGGTTTATTTTACAGCTCTGACATGTGTGTTTCTTACTAAGATACCTAGATTATTGACTTCTACCTGCTTGGCAGATCTAATTAGCATGGTATAAAAAATATACTGGGTCAGCTCTAGCCCCGTGGCTCAGATGTTTGGAGCAATGTCCCCATATAACAAAAGGCCATGGGTTCAATTCCCTGACAAGGCATATACCTAGTTTATGGGTTCAAACCACAGTTGGATCATGTACAGGAGGCATGATAGATGTTTCTTTCTCACATCTCTCTCACATGTCTCTCTTTCTGTCTCTAAAAATCAATAGAAACATATTCTCAGATATATATATGTATTGGTTCAGTTGATATTTTACTGAATATTAATATAATAAAAGTATCTTCAGGAGATCAGGAGAGTTAATGTGACCCATGGCTAAATAGTGAATGTTTATTTCTGTGTTTACCATGTGAAGCAAACATGTTGATTCTGACTTTAGTGAAATCCAAAAGAACTCATATGCCACATTAATGGTTTCATGACAATTGACAGAGGCTGGTATGATTTTATAAAATAAAAGAACTCTGTTTCTTTTCTCATTAGTAGATTCCTTACTGTCTTAGAAGATAAAAGTGTCTTATGATCCCTTCAGTAGAATATAAGCAAATAATGGATTCTCAGTTCTTACATTTTAATTCATTTTAATATATCTCCCCCCCTTAGCTTTTTGTTCCTTAAATAAATGCCAAAATAGTTTCAGTAAATCTATCATATTAATATAAAGCAATCATCGTTTACATGTCCTAATTAAAAAACAAACAAACAAAAACAACAGGTAAATTATTAGAATCACCTTCAAGTAGCCTGGCTAGAATAGTAAATCCAGGTAGGAGATAATTGCCTCTATAACTTTAAATTTTCCTTATACTGTAACCTACAACCCACTTCCACATATGCTCTTGTAGTTCACGGTATACTTATTCGGAACTTGTAATTTTGGGTCAAACACTATTTTCTCCTAGCCAGGAACTTAATTCTCCTACTCAGACAGCTGAGATGTGACCATAAAAATACACATAGAGTCAATTTGAAGTGGCAAAGGAAAATATTAAGGAAAATTAGCATCATTTTTTAGGTAACTATTTTGGTTGTATTGCTGCAATGGCTCAAGCAAATTGGGCATTCACGATTCTCAGACTTATATTATTCAAATGCTGTCATCCCAAATCTGAAGGACACACTCATTCCCAATTATATCCCAGATACTCAGGGCTGAGAAAAGCTCCACTAATTCATAGGACATATTTTTTCAAGTTACTAGACCTTGAAAAGTTCTCAGAAGATTAATTAATTTTCAAGAAAATAAAGTCTATATGAAGCTTCAATGAAGATTTTGATGTCAAATATGATCTAAATTACAGATATGCATTTTGTACATCATTGGGACCCAATGATGAACAATGATTTCTTCATTTTTTAAAGAAATGCTAATACTAAAGTAAGATTTGTGTTGTTGTTGTGTTTTTTAATTTTAATTTTATTGCATGTATCTTGTGGGATTTTTTTCTTGGGCCTATAAAAATATCAGATTTCTTTTTTTCTCTCTCAAGAAGAATCTTGTTAATTTTTTATTATGAACTTCACACTCAAGAGATCTTTGGTTTATGCCATTAAGAAGTAACCCAAAGCCCAGCTGGTGTGGCTCAGTGGTTGAGCATCATCCTATGAACCAAGAGGTCATGGTTTGACTCAGAGTTGAGGCACATGCCCGAGTTGCTGGCTCAATCCCCAGTAGGAGATGTACAGGAGGCAGCCGATCAATGATTATCTCTCATCATTGATGTTACTATCTCTCTCTTCCTCTTTCTTCCTCTGTGAAATTATATTTATTTAATATAATTATATTTATTTAAACTAGAGGCCCAGTGCACAAAAATTTGTGCACTCAGGGGGGGGTCCCTCATTCTGGCCTGTGCCCTTTTGCAGTCTGGAATCCCTCGGGGGATGTCCACCTGCTGGCTTAGGCCTGCTCCCTGGGGGATTGGGCCTAAGCTGGCAGTCAGACATCTCTCTGGCATCCCGGGAGCCCTCGGAGGATGTCCACTTGCCAGCGGGGAGCAGGCTTAAGCTGCAGTTGGACATCCTCAGCACTGCTGAGGAGGTGGGAGAGGCTCCTGCCACCACCGCTGTGCTGGCAGCCATCAGCCTGGCTTGTAGCTGAGCAGAGCTCCCCCTGTGGGAGCGCACTGACCACCAGGAGTCAGCTCCTGCATTGAGCGTCTGGCCCCTAGTGGTCAGTGTGTGTCATAGTGACCAGTCATTCCCAGTCGTTCTGCTGTTAGGGTCAATTTGCATATTACCCTTTTACTATATAGGATATATAGACATATACACACATAGTACTGGCCCAGTGCACAAAATTCATGCACTCGGGGACGGGGAGGTTCCCTCAGTCCAGCCTGCAGCTTCTCGCAGTCCGGAAACCCTTGGGAGGGTTCTTCAGCACTGCCACAGAAGCAGGAGAGGCTTCTGGCTGAGCGGCGCTTCCCCTGTGGGAGTGAACTGACCACCAGGAAGCAGCTCCTGCATTGAGCACTTGCCTCCTGGTGGTCAGTGCATGTCATAGTGACCAGTCTTCCACCATTTGGTCGATTTGCATATTAGCCTTTTATTATATAGGATATGAAATATCCCAAGAAGGATAAATGATGATAGTAGGAGACTAGACTTTGGGTAGTGAACACACCATACGATATACAGATGATGTATTTTAAAATTGTATAGTTGAAATTTAAAGAATTTTATTAGCCAGTATACCCCAAGAAATTATATATCCCAAATTGTAATATTGTGATAAGGAGCAAACATTTGTATTAGAAAAAAAATCCAGGGTATTGATTTAAAGTGAGGAATTTAAATTCTGTACAGTTGATACATACTAATTAAAGCAGGGATTAATGCTTTTATTTTGCTAATATATCAGTATATTTCACTAAATAGGCTCTCGTGTGAAAACCTAAAGAAATAATTTTTAAAGACAAAATCATCTCAAAAATAGAATAGAAAACTTACTCAATTTACTAAAGTAGTTCCTAAAAGTAATTTCACTACATGTTTGATTTTTTTTATTTGCTTTATGGTATAAAAGAATAAAAATTTCATTACAGGAAAAGGGAATACACTAGTTGATAGAAAGAAAAAAAAAATATATATATATATATATATATATATAGAGAGAGAGAGAGAGAGAGAGAGAGAGAGAGAGAACAGAGAAAAAATAGAACTTTCTTAAAAAAAAATAGTGTTTTCTGTTAAAAAATGACTTGATTCTAACCCAAATGAACCTCAAACTGTTAAACTGAACCATGATTCCCTAGGGTTACTCAATAGAAAGCCCCCTCTGTACCTTTTCCATTCCCACTTCTTAGAGGTCACCTTTGACTGCACTGAAGAAAAGAGCTCTAGAAGAGCTCTGTGTAACTTCCTTGATGCCTCTGCCAGCTCCTCTGGCCTTGCCTTTCTTTCTGGCCACTTCTGGTGTAGTTGACACATCCTGCTGTTCTGTCTTGACAAGCGTGAGAAGCCTACATGTTTCACTAAAAGAGAAGAATCAAAGGTTATGTAACATTACCCCAAAAAGACAAAAGACAAGGTAAGGGTTTTTGTAAAATCTTTTTTTCTGTCCCCCTCCCCCCTCCCTGCCCCCAATCCTGCATGTGGGCCAAAGAAACATTTCTTGAATATAGGAAGTGCTCAATAAAAACATATATTTAAAAAAGAATAGATGTCCATTCCAGCATTCTAATCATTAAAAGATAGGCCACAAATGATTGTCACTATAAGCCCAATATTGTTTTAACATTGAACTCTGATATTTTTTTCATATCAAATATATTAAAAATTAAATACAAAACAGAAAAACCCAACAATTTTATGTATAAAATATATTTTCAAATGATTTGATATACATAATTTATAATCAGGTATCTGACAAAATATCTACAAAAGATTATTTTAACTCTTCTTAATCAAGACTGGTTACCATTCTTCCAGTTCACCTCCCCTATTAACTAGAGATTTCATTCCTCTTATTCTTTATTAAATTTTTATATCTGATATAGTAAACCAGTTTATTGACTCCATACCTGTCCAATTATAATAATTGAAAGTGTAATCCTTTTGAAGACCTAACTTTCTTTGTGAACATATCTGAGACCAGAAGGGAGGTATATAGATGTAATTATCTCAAATTATCAGGTAGGGTTGCAGGAAGATTAACATGTATGTCACTATCTTTGTAATGTTAAAGCCCTTCCCTTAGCTAATATGGTCTAGGAAAAAAAAATGATTTACACATAGGCAAACTGTTTTCTGTCAAAACTATACAACTAAGAGAGGAGGCAAGGTGCATGCCAGCAGAGGAAAACCCCTCAGCATAGATTTCCCAACCTAAGTTTTGTGGTAAATGTCATGTACTGTGTTATATAATTGTCAACTTGAAAAGTTCTTTGATCGCTTGAACTTTATGACTTGCAAGAAGAGCTGGGCTGCCAACTAGAGAACATTTTCCAGGTTTCTGAGTCCATGCTTGAGCTAAATAAAGTTTGACAAATCCCCTGAGGGCAACCCTGGCTTTTCATGCCATAGGAACTTCTGACTCAACAGTTACACACACTTAAAGTAACATAAGACTGCACAGCCAACTACAAAGGTTGCCTTGCACTAGGAAAGAAATTCTCCTGAGATCATGTCTGTGTGATATCTCCAAAACGCTTCAGAACTGACCATAAAATAAAACCTGTGATTCTTTTTTCTATAGAAAAGAGCTGATTTAATAAAATGAAGATAATGTGATTATTTGGATTTTAGACTTTGTCTTTGTCTGGCTGGTGGACTTGAGGGATATCTGCAAAATATTTTTTTAAAAATAAATTGATAAATATGAAAATAATTTTTTAGCTTTGAATAATGAGCACTTGGACATTCATAAAGCTTCTCCTCCTGATCGTGTCCACGAGACAGGAACTCTTGATTGCTTTATCAGCTTCCAGAAAACAAAATCACGCTTTTTGAACTGATATTTTTAACTGTCATAACATCGGTGAATTTCTTAACATTGGTTGACCAGCTTTTAAATCCAGTTTAGTATGTGAATTTCTTATGAAGGTGAGATGAGAGTGTCTAATCTATATATACTCCTCAAAAGTGTTTTTTCCCTCACATTCCAAATATCAAAACCTAGGAAACATTGGCTTCACTGCAACTAAGTGTCTAAAAAAATGTTATGGAAAATGGTCAACATAAAAGTGTCTATTACTGGTTTTTTTTAAAGGAAGCCACAGCATTTGTGCATAGTCCAAGATGCTCCAGCTAAGACAATAAAATTGCTTCATGTGAGGCATAAAACGTACTCCCTTTCAATTGTGATGCCACATTTCCTACACATTTCTCACATGATACATAACAACTCAGCCATTCCTTCCAGGTTCAACCTTAGGCATTGCCAGAGTGAGTAATGATTATGCCATCTAACCACTGGGTTCCCAGGAAGCCCCCACCCTTTACCCTATGCAAGGAAGTGTTGTCAGGTGCACCCATGTCCCTCAGGCTTGTCTGGAACCTCAGGAGTCTACTCGAGAAGGAAGACCCATCAGAGTGGTAATTGATACGAAGCTTCCCAATGGGGATACATGAAAGCCAAGTGCACTTTGTATATTAATTAAATTAAGCAGATGTTATAAAGTATATTCTTCTTATAAATAATTTTATACACAATTCCAGAAGAGAAAAAAGCATTTCTTGTTGAAGTAAATTTGAAAACAGACATAGGCTGGTTGATTTACTAGACACATTTTCACATAAAAATTAGTAAATTTGAAGAAAAGTTAATAGACTCAAAGCAATTATTTTTCCAAATGCATTCACAAATGCATGCATTTTGCATTTTAAAAAAAATAATGCTAATGAGTTTCCTTTTGTTTCCTGTCCTGACTTATGCCTGACTTTTGGAATTACTCAATCTCCAAGACTTACTACACAATTACTGAACTCTATCAATGAACACTTGCAAGCTAATACTTTCTTAAATTTATGAAGAGATAATCCACTTCCAATTTTAGATTAGAGATACAAAGAACTGAAAAGAGTTTACTTTCACCTAACTAGTAAAAATATTGGACAAGCTTCAAATTAATGATTTATGAAAATCATCAAAATACTGAAGTCATGGAGCAAACTAATCTGAAATCTAGAAAAAATTCTAGGAGGTAGAAAGACACCCAAGCATTTCATTGAATGGATCAAATGCCACTAGATTTTATATGAGGGAAGAAGATTTAGTGATAAATTTTTATAAATTGCTGAACTCCCAAGTATGAATTCTCATAAGTGTAGGGCACCTGAGGGCCACAAATTTAGGTGGATTCCCATCCACTTTCCCGCTTCCCCTCCCAGGAACTTTCCCAGCTGCTCAATGAGACAATCAGGGAGAATCCTGAGAAAGCTTTCCACATGGTGCTGGCTGGGCAAGGGGAAAAGGAGCCACCGCAAACACTGCCCAGATCCAGTCTTTAACTTTCTCAAGAAAAAAAAGAATAAAGTGTTAAGAAGAAAAGAAACATTATAATCTGTGGGTCGCTAAAGGAGGAAAGAGAAACCCTGTGCAGATTCATTTATTTCCCTAATAACACCTCAGAACAAAAGCCCTAATCTATAGGGGGGTGGGGAGGAGTTGGGGGAGATTAAAAACTGAAGGCCAGGTGGACCCTCAGCAGTTGAAGGAGGAAAATAGATAGGAAAAAAACAAACTCTATTCTGGGATGGGGTGCTGGCAGTAGTCTTAGTCCTTGGTTATTGAGTTTGGCAAAGAACTCTAGCATATGAGAAAGTTTATTTAACAAGCAAAGAGAAAGCACACTCATAAAGAATAATCTAGTGGGGCACTCAGAGAGCTGTCTTCACTATTTAGAGAGAAAGTCACAGAGGCAAATGAAGTGCACCAGCTGGGTTTCATAGAATCTGGAAACAAGTTACAGAGGCAAAGAAGGGCCCTTGTAGACAGGTTAAAAAAAAGCAAAGATACACACCTGAGAAAATAAGGGGGAAAGGTACAGGTGTGCTCCAGAGAGAGAGTGTGTGCACTGGGTCTCCTTGCCTTAAGGGTTTTTACCTGTTTCCTAAAGGCAGGGCTTTTAGGGGAGATCTCAGGAAAGGACCTCAATAGAATATTCATCAGCTTTCCAGTCCTGTACTTTCAAGGTCATGGTCTCTACTGATTGGTCAGCACTAGGATAGAGAGTCATTGGTCATTGCATCTATTCCTGATTTCAGCCATGGCATCACTTTGCTTAGTTTTACTGATATTCTAGGCTTGGAGTTGAAACACAACCGAGGCCTAGGCATTAACTCTAGTTTGACCAAAACTCTGTCTTTGTGGTCAACAAATCCTAGGTTTTTTGTTTTTTTGTTTTTTTCCTACGATTATTTGATGCTGATCAGAACCATCATGGTCCTGAGGGCTTAATGCTTACAGGAGTGGTTGTGCAAAGGAGAAGGAAGTAGGTGAGTCAGGGTGCTGAATGAGGCCAGTTTGATTCACCTATCTGTCTCAGTTTCCCCATTCCATTCACCAAGGGATTTTTCTAGATTCTTCCTAGCCTGCCTTAGGGGCTATAATACATGCTGGGTACAGGCTTACAGAGGAAGAGAAGCGTCCACTTGTGTGTCTATAACTTGAGATCCTGGTTTAAGATCAAGGGTAATTGGTTCAATAGATCGCCTAATAATGAGCCTTATTAAAACAAAGGAATGCTTTCCTCCCCACAATCCCCCAGCTGCCCCTACACACACCAATAAGTATCAGCTAATAACGATGGTAAAATACAGCTGAAAGCTGCAGGACAGAATCTTTTTCAGGAGCAAAGAAAAACAAAACCAAATGGAGAACAAACAGAGGAAAAAAAATTCTGGTAAACAAGTCAATGCCATAAATATAAGCATCACTAGAAGAATGTGAAACTTCTGGTACACTGAGTTTAAGCATCCCAACAATACGCTTCAAATCCATACAAACTCCTGATCAGATCAACACAATCCCCCCTTCCCCCAATTAAAGGCCTACCTGGAAGAAAGGCATGCTCATCTCCAAACAAAGAAATGTTATACATCAGGATGTATGTAACAGAGTGAAAGGCTCCCTCTTTCTGACTCTGTCTTAGTCCTAGCCAGCATTTCTCCCATGGCCTTCAGGCAAAATAGCTCTTGCCATAGATATGTTAATTATTAGAGGAATTCTGCTTGAGGCTTGAGCTTTTGGCAAAGATTTGTGGGAGTCTCAAGACAGGATTTAGATCAGCAGGTGTCACAGGACCTAGAACAAAGAGATTTAGAGATTTCCTGCTCTTCCTTGGATCCCTGTTGGAAGCTAGACTTCTTCACTCACCACACATCTCTTGCCCCACCCATTCTTCCTTCCCT
The DNA here is from genome assembly GCF_964212035.1 of Myotis nattereri. Taxonomy (NCBI): domain Eukaryota; kingdom Metazoa; phylum Chordata; class Mammalia; order Chiroptera; family Vespertilionidae; genus Myotis; species Myotis nattereri. The sequence continues at coordinate 68,783,304 of NC_138076.1, read as the reverse complement.
TAACAATAAAAGAAGCCTGAATTCTGCTCTTTCTTAAGATGGTTTGTGAAGCCCTAAGGACCCCCATCTTCAGGAGCTGGCACTTTCTCAAGCAATAAACCCTTCCTTACTCTGAAAGCTGATATTTTGAATATTGATATTTTGAAGTGTCCTCGCACAGGAACCTTGAACCTGCAACATTTATAGTCCTATACATGTCCTGCATCCAAAAAATAATTATAATGAATACAAAAAGGAAAGAAAAACCACATTCTAAAGCAAGCATGTCAAACTCAAAGGCTAACATGGGCCAAATAAGGTTTAAGTTTATGTGGGCCGCAAAAAAACAAAAGCTTCAATTTTCATAGAAAGGTACGATAAAATTAATGTTTTCTTCCTGACACTTGGCATCTCTTCTCTGCTACTATCTTTTCTACTTCGGGGGAAATCTTGTTCACAGTGATTACTTTCAAAACTGACCCAAGGTGAATGTCGGCAATTCTGGATCTGACAGGAGACTTATTTCCTTTCATTATTGTAAATAACTGCTCACACTGTTATATTGGCTGGCCACAAAAATATTCATTGCAGGCCACATGCAGTCCACAGGCCGTGAGTTTGACATGCTTGTTCTAAAGAAATAAATTAAACATCAGATCAAGAATCATATAGGACAGAAATCTTGGAACTTTCAGACAAAAAAGTTAAAAAGCCAGAATTAAGTACAAGTTAAAGCTTTTAATGGAAAATGTAAACACATGCCAAACCAAGTAGGTATTTTAGGCAATATGGAAACTATAAGAAGAATTCAGTTGGAAATGCTAGAAATCAATAACATAGTAGCAGAGGTAGAGAATGACTTTGAAGTGTTCATTTGCAGACAAGATACAATCAAGGAAAGAATTAGGGAAAATGAAGGTAGTTCAGTAGATCTCACTCGAATTGAAACCCAAAAGAGAAAACTAAGTGGAAAAGAAAAAAGAAAAAAACAAACAAATAACAGAGCATCCACAAACTGTGGGACAATAGCAAGTCATCTAAAATATACAAACATTGAATTATGAAAGGAGAAAAAAGAAGAACAAAACCAGAGAATTATTTAAAGAAATAATTGCTGATAATTTCCAAAATTAGTAATAGCCTCTAACTACAGGCCCAAGCTCAGATAAAACCAAGCAGGATACATACAAAATGCATATCTAGGTATATCATCTTCAAACTGCTGAAAACAAAGACAAAGAGAAAATCTTGAAGACTGCCAGAGAAAGACACACTCATGGGTTCTCGGTGTTTATTAGGAAAGGGACACCTTTGGGGCATACAGTGCTGCTGATCACAATACTCCTGGGTCCAGGAAGTGAAACTTAATTTCCCCTTAAAAGAGCCGGCTAGATTCAGAGACTCATTCATTTTTATAGTGTGGAAATGATAAAAAAACAAACAAACAAACAAAAAAACAACAACAACAAAAAAAACAACTTCACCATGGAGAAATCATAAAGAAACCATCCTAACCATGTGCTTAAGTTAAATATCAACAGTAATAAGTCATGTTGAAATCATGTACCCTCTGAAATGATGGGGCAAGGAGGTAATTTAACCTCTGTGGTATCCTTCTAAAAGTTTTCTAACTTCAAGCTAATAATAAGAAAACTCAAATTGAGGGCCAATCTATAAAACACCTTGCCAGCACTTTGCAAAACTGTCAATGATATTAAAAACAGAAAAGGACTTAAGAAACTACCACCGATTTGAGGTAACCAAGGAAACAGTGCTAGGGGGTAAAGAAGATTGGATTCTGAAACACAAAAATGGCATTACTGGAAAAACTAATTTTTTTTAGTTTACAGTAGTAGTATTGTATCATGTTAATTTCTTAGTTTTGATCAATCTACCAAAGTTTTGTAGGATGCTAGGTTTAAGGAATGCTAAGTAAGTGTATAAACAATTTGTAGTATCCTTGCGAGTCCTCTAAAATTCTGAAATTATTTCAAAATTAAAAATGTAAAAGGATAGAGGCAATGACTTAATCCCTTGGTATCATATCTAAGGGACTTTTATAAAAATTCACTTGCATTTCTATTTCTCTCATTCTTGTTTAGGATTACAGATACAAGAAATGAAGATAGCAGTGGATTACTTTTATATTTTTCCTTCAAAACTGTATATTTAAAAAATGTATCAATGCTCTTAATCAGAAATAAAAGGAGTTCATAAGCTCAATTAATTATGAGTGGGAGCTTTCTTCTTCCTACTGTATTCATCTATATTTCAGTGTGTAAGTCCAACATGATGTTCTCTTGCTGAATACATCTTTCTTTTCCATTCAGATGTATTTTTACAATTTGACATTTCTCTTTCCTCTCTACTCTTTCCTTCTTGTCATATTTTTAATATTGCATGCTTTTTTTTTTGAGCCTCTTTCCCAGTGCTATTTAAAGGAGAAGATTTTCAGTGAAGTATGGATTTGACTGCTCCTGAACCTAACGTACACCTACTAGAAGAACCAAAGGTATCTTTTTAAACCTTGCTGCATTTTAAACCTACAGCTTGTCACAGAAAGACACGAGTTGGTGACATTGGCTTAAAATATGTGTTTGGATTTTTATTGTTACATCATATTTCATATTCTCTCTTGGGAAATACCTTCTATATTGACGAATTCATGCAAGCATTAGAATAGTCATACTAAAAAGTGTTGTGTTGTTGTTTTTTAATGCAATCTCCATGCAGATAGTGCAACATCAGATCAAATTCCTATGACATCAAATAACTATAAACTAAAATTTAAATGACACTGACTCCAAATCCCAAAAGTTAGATTCTAAAAATTAAAACTAGATGTTACTTTAATTTGTTAACGTAGTAAAGATTCAAATAATATTCTATAGATCCTTGTGTGGTGCAAAGTGTGATGACATTTACCAGAAGAACTGTCATCATCTAATAACTTATTAGAAATAGAATACCCTTTGCCTTTCTCCCAAGATGCACTGAACTAAAATCTGCACATCAATAAAATAGCCATATTACTTATAGGCACACCAAAATTAGAAATCCACTGCTATAGACTAAATCCAATGTGCTTATTTACAAAATATTAATTTTGTATTTTGTAGAAGGATACTGTTTTGCCCTGACCAGTGTGACTTGGTTGGGTGTCCTCTTGTGCACCAGGAGGTTTCTAGTTTGATTCCTGGTAGGTGGCATGCAGGAGGCAGCTGATCAAGGTTGTGCTCTCACATTAATGTTTCTATCTCTCTCTCCCTCTCCCTTCTTCTCTCTCTCTTTTTCTCTCTAAAATAAATAAATAAATAAATAAATAAATAAATAAATAAATAAATCTTTAAAAAAGGAAGCATACAGTTTTCTGTGGCCATTAGGCATTTCATAATTTTGAAACTTGGATATTATACATCTTTGATAAATGAATGGGTTGAGAGTACAGAATGATGCAGAGATAAGCAGAACTGACAAAACTAAGGCATCACATATTTAAGTTATTACTGAGATCTTCATAGAAATGATTTATTACATACGTTATCATAAGCATATATTCTTTTGGATGCAAATAAATAAGAGGTATGGAAAGCTATGAGCATAAGTTTTTATGAGAGTTATTCCCTTAGCTAGTAAAGGATCAGGTGACTAGTACATGTCTTTTTATGTGTCAGGAATTAAATAATTACCTCTATTTATTCTGTAGAATGGAACCAGAAGTGTAGAAGAAGGAAGACATCTGGAATCAGAGCAACTCTTCAAAGGCTAGATAGTATCACTATTTATTATCATAATTATAGTTGCTAACCCTTAGTGGAAGCCAGGCATAGATCCAAATGCTAAATATATATTATCTCATGTATCATTTCTAACAATTCTAGAAGGGAAGTATTACTATAGTCTTTATGTTATAGATTAAGAAAAAGAGGAAGAGAACAAGCAAGCAATTTGCTAAGGTAGTTCATAGATGAACCAGGTTTTGAACTCAGTCTATCTGACTTTAGACCTCCACATGCTCTTAAACTCCATTCCATTCGAATACACAATAGAAAACTCATAATTTTATAGCTTATTAACTGGTTAAAAATTTGACTCATTGTGACCCTATAGCCTGACTTTTTAATAACATACACATTTATAAACTTTATTGATGAGTAATTCATATATAGATAATTGCATATATCTAAGGTATAACGTCCTATGAGTTTGTACATGTGTATACACCTGGGATACCATCACCACAATCAAGATAATAAACATATCCATCACCTTTAAAAGTTTCCTTGTGTCTTTTTAATATGGGGGGAAGTAAGGGGACTGGTAAGTACACTTAACGTAAGATCTACCCTCTTAATAAATTTTTAAATACAAAATACCATATTGTTAATTATGGGCAACTATGCTTTACAGGAGAGCTCTAGAACTTAATCACCTATCATAACTGTTACTTTATACCCACTAAACAACAGTTACCCATTCCTCCTTCCTCTTATTCCCTGGAAACTACCATTCTGTTTCTGCTTCTATAAGTTTGACTATATTAAATACCTCATATAATGAAATAATGCAATAGTTATCATTCTATAACTGGATCATCACACTCAGCATTAAGTCTTCCAGGCCAATCCATGTTGTTGCAATGGTAGCATTTCCTTCTTATTTAAGGCTAAATATTATTCCATTGTCTATAAATATCACATTTTCTTTATATACTTGTCTGTCAATAAACATTTGAGTTGCTTTCATAGCTAATATCTTGAAATGTCATTTTTCCACATTGCATTTGAAATTTTGAAAATTGGACTTTACAGATTATTCTCAATTTATAAACTGGTGGGTTCCAGAAAATTAAGTTGATTATTTAGAATTTAGGAAGCATTTACTTTACTAATGAAGTTTATGTTTAACCAAAATGCAGAGCTCTATAATTTTAGTAAAAAGGTTATCAATATTTCAATATTATTACTAAATAAAGAAGAATGACAATTTATATGGACAATACATTATTAAAATCGGGATGATTATAGAATCAATTCAGAAAAAGGGAAGGGTCTGGCTACAATTTAATGGAACATTAAAGGAGTCCAGAAGTTGATTCTACTCAGTGATTTTCCTTCCTAATATCAAGGCAAGTGTACTGTCTTTTGTTATTTTAAAAGTGAAACTATCCTTATACTCATTATCCGCGATATTCTCTCACTTTTTCTCGCTCCATGTGTGTATGTGTGTGTTTAATCGTGAAGTTAAGAGGATAAATAAAAGGCAGACTTTTCTGAGCTAATGGTGCAAAGGGTGGGTGTTGACAGAGGAAATTAATTGGGAAGAAGGATATATGAGAACATGTGAAAAAGAAATTGCTTCATGGTTAAAATCACCTAACCTGAAAGATATGAAAGTCAGAGAGATAAGGAAAAGGAGTAAGACTTATAGCAATAATGTGTGTAATTTCCCCTGTAAACCAGTAAGGCTTATACTGAGGCACAGGGAGCAAGAAATGAGGGCAGACCACATTAGAATCTTAGGAAAAGGTATGTGGAGCTTGAATAAACATATTAAGCATTTATAATTTTAAAGTTTGAAAATATAAAGAAGTAGTTTTCTGTAGCAAAACCCCTGATATCAATGCCCATAACATTCTTCACAGGTAGCAGTAGCACTAATTCTTCATGACACAAAGAGGCATGGGGCAGTCCATCTTTCAGATATTTCTTACTTACCCAAAAGAAATATGGATTTTTAAAAGGTCAAGATAGACCTCTTTAGATAATAAGGAAAGAGTGAGCTTTGAAACCAAATTTCAGTTTGAGCTCCCAGGAAAAGCTGTCAGCCCGAGGCAGGGAGCTGTCTGGAATGTGTCCGGGGAACAGGCCTATCCACCTGGCTCTCCATATGTGTAACCCATCCCAGAGCTACAGGACTTAGCAGAAACTGAACTGGGGGAAATCGAGTTGGAAGAAAGCATGAGCCAGTCTTGGCTGAAAGTGGTATCTCAAGTGGACAGCACAGTCAGCACTGGACTTCTCCTCAGAGAGGAACTGAGAACAATGTCAGAGATGAGTCCAAAATATTGTAAGCTGTGAAAACTGGGTGATGAGCCAGCCAAATAACGCAGATTAGTGCAGTGGGGGATCAGGATATGGCATCTTTGACATTTTGCCAAAGAATTGACTGCTCTCAGCCAGCTCTTATGGGCCAAGTTATCTCTAAGGTTTTTAAAGGTGCTGCACATCCTCAAGTATTTTGAGGAGGGTGGAAGAGGAGTCTTACAAGGTCAAAAGGGTCAGTCAGATGATACTTCATTGTTTATGAATGTTCTATTTGAAATACCTTAAGTAATTCCTTGTGGCCGCTTCACAGTAGCATGCATTATAGGTATATGAATTAATGAAATGTCTTCTTTTTCTGGATAGCAATTGCATTGTTACTGTAAAACACGCTCCTTAAACAGTGTTATGAATAAAGAGCTGGACTGGGAGCCAGGAACCCAGCTTTGCCATTGTGCTCCTGGGCATTTCTCTCATTCTGTCTTAGCTTCAGTTCTCTCATCTGTAAAATGAGCAGGTTGGGCCAGATAATCTCTGAGGCCTATTCCACATGCATAATTGTACAAATCCATCATTATTATCACTACTTAATGTGAACAGCTATCTTGTCAGGGTATACATATAACAATTCAAAGCCGTGGGCTTAATATAGTAAGACGTTTCAAAATGTCTATTTAATTTTCCATGGAAAGAAAACTGAAGTAATTGATTAAACAAAGTTTAAAATAATATAAATTAGTTTGATGAGGCTTTTTTCAGAATGCAAAAATAGTTTGATTTGTTAAAAACTCTATTAAGGTTGCGCTCTCTTCCAATATTTTGTTACAGATTTTCCTTCTGCCAACAGCAGTCACCAATTTTAATTGAATGGGGCAAAAAGAGTTCTGATTGTCTATGTCATCCTATTGGATTTTGTATCATGGAATTTCAAGCCGGTTTCACTGGGACCTGTCAGGAGTGACTTATGCCAACCTCTGAGTCCCCTTGTTACACTTCTATCCCGAGTAGCATTGTTTGCGTTTTCTTCTGCTTTCTGATTAAACTGACATCACTTTGCCTTTTGTGACTCTGGTGTCATTTTCTGTTGACAGTGTCTAGTAATGGCAACAGACTGGAGTCCTTGTGGAATGGGTAGAAGCCATTGATTGGTTAGGTGTATTAATGCAGACCCGTTAAATGACATGCAGACTTGTCTTTGTGCTAAGTGGCAGCTGAATGGCTGCCAGTGAGAGAGGTTATTAAGCACAGATAAGAGGCAGCACCTCTATTCACTGGCAATGTCACTTTCTCCCATTTGAGGAGAGACATTTGTTCAAGACATTTTTTTCTCCTCTCACTGGCGATACTGAAGGCGAAAAGTTGCTGTCTAAGTTGCCGCATTACTGCAGAATAGATTGTTTCCAGAAGGTGAACCCTAGAGAGTTTCATTTAGAACAGTTTTTCCTTAAAACTACATTCCATTGAATGCAACTGCTTAAATAAGAACAATTAAATCATTAATACTATCAGAAAAAAAACAGAGACCCAGTGATAACTTCATATCCAGTGATTGCTTCATATCAAAGAAATAAGAAATAAGAGGATAGAAAAATATAGCAAAATTATAAAACTTCCCCAAATCATTTCATTTGAAATAAAATGATGAAAACTATTATTTACTTTTATTTTATTGTTCAAATTTCCAGGTATACATTGTCTATGGTCTATGTTATCTAAATATGCAATATAAATCACATTATGCTTTAGATCACAAAGTGTGAAAGTCCTTCTGTTCACAGGAAACATCCTGACTGGACTTCTTCCCTTTGTACACTGAGAAATGCTCATGTTTTCTGTGCAAGTTTAATTGATATTTGCTAGGCTTGTTACTTGTGGGTTTTGGTTTAATTTGGAATATTCTACAGACTATCTTAGAATCAATCACACCCTTTAGGAGTTTAGCCTCTTGCAGTGATTTACCACTCCTGCTCTCTTCCTTCAGCCTCCAGCTTCACATGGATGCATTCCTTTCTGTCTTATCGCAGAGTAGCTGTTAGGGTGTGCTTACATATTGTATTAAATCTAATTAGTAAGTTCAAGTCATTCTCTTAGGCCCGAAGGGCAGAGACAAATGCACAATAAAAATCAACCTTCTACTTCCATTACACAACCTTTTTGAACTTCTATTTTCTCTTCTGTAAATTAGGATTACAATACATTAGAAAGTTGCTCTGGGAATTAGATGAAATGGGGTATACAAAGCACCGAGTTCATTGCCAGCCACAGAGTTGATGATTAAGAAATTTAATATCTTTATCTCTAAACCATAATGAATGAGTGAAATGATACCTTGCTTATACCTACTTCATTTATGAGTCAGCTTTATCCAATAACTATCTCATATTGATGATTAATCAAAAGCTGAAGATATAAGGTAGGATCTCTGTTATGTTTATCTCTTAGTCCTATGAAAGGTAGGAGTCTAACAGGCACACATACAATTATATGACCATTATTTACTTGGTACTTCAAATGCACTGCATTTTCGTGTGTTATCTCAAACCTTTGAAATATTATCATTATTTTACAAATAAAGACTCTTAGGCTGAGAGATGTTAAATAAATTCCTGAAGATATTCTGGTTAGGAACAAACCTGAACTCCGGGTCTCCTATTTTCAAGCTTTTTATGCTTCACAATTCATTTTGAACTGTACTCTAGCATCAGTACTGGGTGACATTTTAGCTGTTTGATGCTGAGCTATCAGACATTATTAGTAATTTCAAGGAAACTTTGCAGACATGAGGCCCAAAGGAAACCGTGAGAATCAGAGAAAATCCACATAGAACCTTATGTTCTTCCTTTCTGCATCTGACATTTTTTATCTGCTCAAGTAATAAATGTTATCTCTAAGTGAGATTTGTGGTCACCTCATAGAACGAGTGTTTACATCACTGGTATTTCTATTTTATAACCCAGGTAGCTATATAGCCCATGAGACATTGACTGGAAAGCTAGAATTCATAACTCCATAGATTCTAGATTGGGTTACCATTGGAAAAATGATTGGACATCCCTCTAAGTGCATTTCCTAGCAAGTAGAAGTCGTCTATTTATAACTACCAGGATGCTTACATGTTTATGAGACAAGATGAGTTGTTTTCTTCCATTGCCAGGAATACCTCACCTGTAATTGGGAGAGAAACAAATCAAAGGCCAGACTGTTTAATCTTTTCCTTTCCAGGTGTATATGTTTGCTTCCACCCCTCACAAACTTTATATTTTTGAGAATATGAATCACTTTATAGAGACATGATACAAAATTAGTGTATGTGTATGTGCTTATGATAGCTTTATTAAATTTGGGCCTTACAGGATCATAAAAGTCTAAGTCTGAAAGGACCATACGGTGAGTTTATTTTATTGTTGAGAAAGTCAGAATATTTATTTTTTGGATAAAACTTTTAATAACTTCATTTACTTTGTATTAGTATTATAGTCAGTGCATTCATTTATTCACAAAACAAATATTTTGATGGGTCTAAAATATAACAAAGAAGACAAAAGTAGCTCATAAGTTTATATTCCAGTGAGAAAAACAGACAAAAACTCAAGTGAGGTAACATCTATACATACTATAGTATTTTAGATATAAAGTGTCAAGAGGAACACAAAATAAAAGCAAAAAAAAGTAAATAGTAAATTGACAGTAGTCAAGATGAGGAAGTAAAGTTGAGATGCATTGGTTAGGGAAGGCCTCTTTAGGAAGATGACATGCAGCCCTAGCTGGTCTGGTTCAATGGACAGAGCATCGGCCTGAGAACTAAAGGGTCCCAGGTTCATATCCAGCCAAGGTCACATGCCCAGGCTGCAGGCTACATCTCCCCCAATGCTGGGGGGCGGGGGTGGGGTGGGGTGCAGGAGGCAGCCAAACAATGATTCTCTCTTATCATTGATGTTTCTATCTCTCTATCTCCCTTTCTCTCTGAAATCAATTAAAAAAAATAAAAACAAAGAAGATGATCTGCATCCAGTACCTGAGGGAATGAGGAAGTGAAGTGTGTCTAAATGGAGAAGAGGATCCCAGGCAGGGGCCAGTCTGAGGACTGAGCATTTTGATGTGTTGGCGGAACAGCAGCAGTCCAGGGTGCCTGGAGTTGAGCTGGGTGATAGATCCATTCACTTGCATTTAGATCCACATATCTAACATAGTATCTTCCCTATAAACCTCTGATCCAACTTAATTAGTGAAAGAATAACTTTCTAAAATTTAAGTTTTTTGAGACATTGAGATGTGATTCAATTAGGATATGCTAATATTTGACATAATAACTATTTTAAAATTCATAATTATAACAGCTTAAGATCTTTATTTGCCTTGTAAAGTATTACATAGTTTTCTGTATCTTCTCTTGAGTATAAAGTTTCAGAAACTTGTAAGTCATAGGGGCTCACATACATGCCTAAATTACAGAAGATACTACTGTAATTTATTAGCTACTACTTTATGTGTAACTATGTTCCCAGGGGTATTTTTGTTTCCTAAGACCTCAATTAAAATCTGGTGTTATGAATATCATATCAGGGTGCATATATAAAGGTTGAAAGATGTTAGAGGGAAGGAAAGTGGGTAGGATGGGAAGAGATCAAACAAAGAATATATATACATAACCCATGGATGTAGATGATAATATGGGCAAGGCTTAGGGGGGCATGGGTGGAGGGAGGCAAAGGGAGGGTAATGGGGGACATCTGTAATAGAGTAAAGAATAAAAATAAAGACTGGGCTTATATTAAATGTATTTTGGGGAAATAAAAATGAGTTACCGTTATTCAGTTGGGATTCAGTATATTAGGATTTGAGTAACCATAATTGTAATGCTTTTCAGAAATTAATGATACACGTTTTTATAATGACATGGGCTTCTTAATATTTTCCAGAATATGTAGCATTGTTTCTTTTACTTCTTTTTTAAAAAATATATTTTATTGATTTTTTTACAGAGAGGAAGGGAGAGGGATCGAGGGTTAGAAACATCGATGAAAGAGAAACATCCATCAGCTGCCTCCTGCACACTCCCTACTGGGTACGTGCCTGCAACCAAGGTACATGACCAGAATAGAATCTGGGACCCTTGAGTCCACAGGCCAATTCTCTATCCACTGAGCCAAACCCATTAGAGCTGTTTCTTTTACTTTTAAAACTTGTTCTGCCAAATATAAATGAACGCACAATACTTTTATAGTTTTAGACAATATTGTGCTTCTTTAAGTATTTGGTTTATCATTATTGGTAATAAATAAAGCTCAAAGAATACCAGATAAACTTGTCAGAAGCAGAGAATGCAAGGAATGGAAAAATGTCATAGCAGGATTGTTTTAAGAGCAGTTTTCATTTTATTTATTTATTCATTCATTCATTCATTCATTCATTCATTCATTTAAATTTACTGACGTGGTCTTTATTTGTTTACTCGAGATCCAATGCACAAAATTTGTGAACTTGGAGGGCGGATCCCTCAGTCTGGCCTGATCCCTCTCGCAGTCCCAGAGACCTCAGGGGGATGTCTGACTGCCAACTACATCCCCCTGAGTGGTCCTTAGCACTGCCACAGAGGCAGGAGAGGTTCCCACCACCGCCACTGCGCTTGCTAGCCCTGAGTCTTGCTTCTGGCTGAGCAGTGCTCCCCCTGTGGGAGTGCACTGATCACCAGGGGGCAGCTCCTGCACTGCGTGGCTGCCCTCTGGTGGTCAGTGCACATCATAGTGACTGGTCATTCTACCATTCATTTGATTTGTATATTAACTTTTTATTATATAGGATTTATTTTTTCCTATGGACAACAGTGTGGTGGTTGCCAGAAGAAGGTGGGATGAGGAGAGGTAGAGGAGGGTATGGGGGGATACATGGTGATGGAGGGAGACTAGACTTGGGGTGGTGAACACACAATACAATATACAGATGATGCATTGTAGAATTGGGCACCTGAAACCTGTATAATTTTGTTAACCAGTGTCACCCTGATAAATTCAATAAAAAAAAACATTAAGAGCCGTTTTTAAATGTTATTATGTCCTTACTCTCCCTTGATGCAAAGGAATAAATATTTACTCTGAAAAATTAATCTTTGTTGAGTAGTGTTCTTCTCACAGTTTCTGACATATTGCCATGCAGCTGTGATACTAAAATAGGATTTCATATCACCATTTTTTGATGATTTACTAGAGGACACAACCTTATTAGAAATTATTTATAACAATTTAAATAGCATAATGTATTGTTAAAGAAATCTTAGTAATTCTATGTAAAAAAATATTAGTTTTTCTATCTCTATAATAAAAATGTGCTAAAAACAATATGCCATGACCTGTAATAGAACTATAATCTTTTACACAAAAATGCATACCAAAAATACATGAAATTGAGCTTATGTTATTTTACTTGGTGCATGCTACTCGATTTGAAAAGGTTTTCCCAGTCTGGCACATTTGAAAAATGCCTAGAAAATGTCAAATTAAGAAAAAAATCCAATGTGGTATCTTCATGTTATTCCAGGCCCTGTAATTCTCATGTCTGGGTGACGTAAATGGAACTGCAGCTGTTTCTTCAGTGTATTGATATATACTCCCAGAGTAATTTCCTGATGGATATTTTGGTTGCTAAATCTCCAGTTGTTGTAGGAGCAATGATGCCTCTGACTCTCTTCGTTTGAGGTAATTAAACTTTCAGCCCATCTGTGCAGTAACTTTCATAATATTTTCAAAGGGCACAGAATTCTTTTAATATTTGTACCACTTCATTTTTTACTTGCTAAGGGACCTATTATCTAGCTGAACAATGTTAAAACAAGTTTATCAAAAACTGGCTAGTGGAAGGGGACATTAAAATGTCACATGAGCAAGAAAGTAATGTAACTAATGTTGAATTTTAAAATAACCTGGAATATATCTTGTTTACCAAAACTACATTTTGCATCCTTGTATTCAGCATTTTATGTTTGGCTCTCTATGATGTTAAATCCTGAAGTGAAATGACAAGTACTCGAAATGACATTTCTTGTTCTGGAGATATTCACTTTGCTTCAAGAAGTTTCTAAAAGCTTTTATGTACTCACTAACAGATTATATAAAAATAGTGAAAATAATGAGTAAATTAGGCACAGAAAGACATGGATATTTTTATCAGAGGGTTTCAATTGCTTAAACAGCATGCAAAAAGAAGGATTATTGTTAGAAAATAAATTTTAATGCATCAACTAATTGTCTGACATTTATGTGAAAATAAGTTTTTATGGAGAATAGAAACTTTTATATTTGAAAATGTGCTTTTAATTATATATATTTTCTTGCTATACATGCTTATTGTGAGAAATTTAAAATTAAAGATATAACATTTTTAAAAATGAAAATGATATTTAACTTCATCATCTTCTTTAATTACTACTTAATTATGTAAACATTTAAATACACACAGACACTAACTAGAATAACCCTATGCATTTTGTTTTACTGCCTGAACTTTTTACCTTAACATTAACATTTCAAAATATAAGAATTTTTTTTTCAATATTAACATAGACTCTCACCAATTGATATTACATATGATCTATACAATCACAATCCTCCCACCCCTTGTTTTTTTCTAATAGAATGTTTATCTTTGGTGACCTGTCCTTTTGATGCCAAAATTTCTGGTCTGGTCCAAGTTCATTATCTGGCAAAATCGAAGAATGAGTTCAAGGACAAAGACAGTAAAGAGAAGCAAAGTTTGTTGAGAGATAGATGGACTTTCTGCAGCAGGAAGCAGTAGGGAGAAGGCCCAAAGGAGTTTCTGGTTAAGATTCTTTATCTAGGAGTAGATATATGCTTTGCTGGTTTCTAGTTGGTTCTTTCAAGGAATTCTGCCTTAGCAACATCCATACATTTTAAAGCTCAAGTTCCCTCCCGCAGGACAGACCTAATTGAGGACTGCCACTTCAGGTCCTAGGTGATGTCCCTGTTCCTGCCTAGCAGGGTTGCCCTAGCAACTCCTACCAGCAGGGTTCAGTTCTAGGTCATTTTGTCTGTCTCTGTGATTCTTCTTGAAACAGGGCACAGCAAGCTGCGTCCTGTCCACATTTACAGGATCCTGTTATTCTTGGACTTCCTCACTCTACTTTCCCTCCCATGATCCCCTCCCTGACTGCCTAACCCTCTTCTGTCTCCTCACTTTTACATATTCTTTCTTTCTGTAAGATGTTCATATATTTTTTGGTTTGTCTATTAAAAATAGGTAGTAAAATAAAGATAGCAAGTCTTAATTATATATGATGCAAGTATTTTATTCCAGTTAATTTGACGTTTAATATTATTTATGGTGATTTGGGACAGACAATAATTTAAATTGACTTTTTTTTTCATTTTGTTTGTCAATATAACATTATATTAATTTTATATTTGGATATGTTCTTGTGTAGAAAATTGACACCCACATATTCTTTTGTTTTAACACATTAGTTTATCTAATTAAAAGTCACTTAATTTATTTAATTTCATTTTTATGCCAAAAATGAATTAGTGCTTGATTTATTTTTTCCAAAGGGGTCATAACCATCTAAATGCCATGTATGTTCATCTTTTTTGCCTCTAATTTTTCACTTGCTGTGCTTATTAGTAATTTCATATTTTATCATTCTTATTTAATCATTTTAATGACAAATTATTTAGAGTTAAAAAAGAGCATTAAAACTTTTCAAAATTTAAGATTGAAATGCTATAATTGAACACAAATTCACCTTAAACAAAAGCATACAAGGATCTTCAAAATCTATCAATAACTTTTAAACAAATATTTGTCAATATAAAGACAGAGGAGTCAAAACCAGTGAATTCAGTTTATATATTAAGTACCTTCTATATTAAAGTGTTGCTGGGGACATGTATCTCAAAGACCAAGAAGATGTAGTCCTTTTCTTTAAGACACTTACAAAGAGATAGTGTCCTTTGAAAGGTTGTGATAGGATTGATGTATGTGTAGTGTGATGTGCTTGCAAGTCATTCAACTTCACTTGCTGTCAGGAAAGACTTCTGGAGAAGCCACATCTGAGCTGAGCAATAAAGGATGAATAAGGATTTTTCAGATAAATAAAGAAATAAAAGTATGCTTCATACCACATGAACAAAGCCATGGACATGTGTAAAAAATATTTAAGAGAAATAAAAATGCAATCTTGTAAAACCAGATGAGTTCAGCTACTCTTTTTAGGCAATCTGGTACCCAAAAACTGAAAAGAAAAAGCTTAATCATGCCTCCAATGTCTGCCTACCAATCTGTCTACCTATCTGTCTACCTATCAATCTTATCAATCTACCTTCTATCTATCATCTGCAAATCTTTTTTTTTTTTTTTACAGAAATGATAATTGTAGAGAGGGAAAGAGAAAGAAGATGCAGGAAAGAGAATAGAATGAGAATTAAAGTTATTCAGTAGTAGTCATTCCCTTCTTATCCTAGACAATATTTAGCCTATCTGGACATCAGGATAAGTTATAAGCTCCCATGTCTTTTTTTTAATTAAAAATATATTTTACTGATTTTTTACAGAAAGGAAGGGAGAGGGATAGAGAGTTAGAAACATTGATCAGCTGCCTCCTGCACACTCCCCACTGGGGATGTGCCCGCAACCAAGGTACGTGCCCTTGACCGGAATCGAACCTGGGACTCCTGAGTCTGCAGGCTGACGCTCTATCCACTGAGCTCAACTGGTTAGGGCTCCCATGTCTTATTTACTTGTTTAAAGGGTAATTTTGGTCCCAAACTATGTTTTTCCAATAATATTCACAAGCATCAGGATTCCTAGAACTTACTCATGATAATAAGGTCAAATCTCTTGGTAATAAAGTTTTAAGCACCACAATATTTGCTAACACATAGTTCATAAAACTAAATTAAATAAAAATGATTTTTAACTATCCTCTACTTACTATTTATTAGATATGCAAACTGAAGCTTACTGAGCTTTACAGAGAACTGGCAATGTAACATAACAAGTACAGAGTAGGAGAAGACAGCATATTCCTCTCCTTAAACATGGTGTATGCAACAAATGAGAGTAACCACTTTGTGATAAAAATTTTAACTAAAATTGCTTGTAAATCAAAACATAAGAAAATTCAAAATTTAGACAAAATTAGCACTAAATATTTTAATCTCTTAACTCAGAACACATGTTCATCATAAAGAATTTAGAAGGCAGAGCATAGTTGCTTTTCTAATAATGTGTTTCCAATGGTGTCATATTATCTTGCAATTAAAAAGAAGGCATTCATCATTGTTCTTTTGAAAAATAATACCACCAATAGACATTTTGCTTCCTCTCTTAAAACAGGGTTTAAATAAGCACAAATTTTATGATAGAAATAATAAGCATTATCTTATTATAGAGCACTAGAGGCCCGGTGCATGAAATTTGTGCAAGGGTAGGCTCACTAGGCCTGACCAGCAATCAGGGCCTATCAGGTTCCCCACCTCCCTGCCTCCCTGCCTCCCCACCTCCTCCTTCCCTTGCTCCCTCAGCGACCTGCCGTCATTGCTGGTCTCCCGCCGTGTCTCGTGTTGCTCCCTGTGGTCAGTGCACATCATAGGGAGCAATCAAACTCCCAGTCTCCTGGTCGAATTCCCGAGGGAACAGTTTGCCTTTTATTATATAGGATTATAGAATTTGTTTAAGAATCCTATGTTATAGAAGATTAACATTTCTCTAGTTTCCTGTTTAAGAATTTTCTTTTCTTTTTTTTCTTTTTTAACAGTAGAAAAGGCAAACTATACTTGGGACAATCTCATATTTGAATGGCTACAAATATTAATAAAATTTACTTTAATTACCTTAACATGCTTCAAGAATAAAATGTAATTTATTACTTGAATCAATTTTCAACCACCTGCTAGTTTTTGTACCTTACTCGCTAAATTTTACTTAACACATTTAGCCACGTTGACAGAAAATAAGTTCACAGCAGTGCCTTACATCGTTGAAGGAAATTTACTTTATTTCTCCCACAGAGATCTCACTGGAGGTTTAGCATTTACATTTCTCAGGAATCTTAATATTCTCAGCTGGGTTAAAATAATTGCTTTAGGTGTTTATTGCTCTCATAAATCAATATGAGCCCAAAATAGCTGAATATGTAGAGAATTTATGCCAAAACAGAAGCATCCCATATTTAGAATAATCTATACATTTTTTCTCCCTCACTTGGTGGGGGGAGGGGTTGGGAGTAGAAACTAGGTTCAACCTAAATTTTATAAATTAACTTAGCTTCAAATTGTCTTCCTTCTTCGTATGTAAAAAAGGTACACATTATAACTATGCGTATACACTAAGTGTTTCATTGAACCATTTCAGATATTGTTAATTAAAAACTGCGTTATATAATGTCGTGTTTATTACTAGAACTGTAGGATATTCAAAGTGTAGGGAAACTGAGAGCAAAACTTCTAGTAATCAAACACTTTGCCAATAATAAAAAATCTTTGATGATCATTGAGCTATTGAAAGAGGCACATAAATAGCTGAATCAGTCCATAGTTTGTTAAAAGCTTTACATTCTTACTTACATTAATTAAAATCTACATTTATTACTATCATGTCAGCTCTGGCATCAGTTCTAACCTCATGAGCACATGATATGAGCTACTACTCCATGTTGTAAGGGGCACCTCTTACTGAAAGACGCGGTAGCCTAATTTACGGAGATAGGGTAGAATGAATACACTTGGGCTTTCCCCCAGTTAGCTGAGATCTCTAGTTATAGAAATATGCTTTTGCTTGATCTCTCACCACCCTACCCCCCGCCTTCCCTCATAGACCAATGGACACAGACAGTTGAGGTAGGGGGAATGAGGGCTTTTGCTTGGGGTGGGGGTGGCAGGGGAGAGGTCAATGGGGGGGAAAGGAGACTCATGTAATACTTTAAACAATAAAGAATTTAAATTTTAAAAAATGTAGTCAACAACAACAACAACAAAATAAGTAATAACTAAACTTTACAGAACACTTTCTGTGTGCCTGGTTTTATATACTAGGTGTACCGGTCAATAATGCCGATTTTTTTCAATAGACAATTACACATATGTTGTTATATATGTGATTTGATATGTATGCTATTTTGTTGTATTAACAAGTTTCAAAACTTCATATATCAAATTTTCTGAAGGTGTTAACATCATAGATATTTTTACACTTAAAAATGTCGAATTTCATGCCAAAAAAAGAGTATTGCGGGAAGTTTTAATTCATTATTTTGAAGAAAAGTGCTGCTGAAAGTTATCACATACTTTGGGAAGCTTATGGTGAACATGGTCCATCTCAAGATACTTGTGAACGCTGGTTTAAACGCTTTAAAAGTGATGATTTTGATGTGAAGACAAAGAATGTCCAAGTTAACCAAAAAAGTTTGAAGACCAACAATTATAAGCATTATTGGGTGGAGATGTGTGTCAAACTCAAAAACAAGGATCAGGAAGGCGTGGTGTAGTATGAGCTTTTAAAACCAGGTGAAACCATTAATACTGATTGCTATACGCAACAAATAATCAATTTGAACCATGTTTTGATCATAAAACAACCAGAATGGGCCAGAAGACACGGCAAATTAATTTTGCTTCATGATGATGCACCATCACACACTTCCCTCCCCCGCCCCCCCCCCCAGAGCCATTACAGTAGAAAAATATTACATATCCATTTGTATTTTTTGGTTTACTATATTTTATTTTGTTTAAGTTCCTTTATAGTCCAAATTTTGAAATGCTCTAATTCTTTCTTACTAGAAGTAAATTCTTGACCTCAATGTCTTTGGAAAGTTTAAAACAATGTCATGCTAAAACTCTTCTAAAGTCACTCAAACTTTGATTATTTGTGATTCGATATATCAATGATTGCTTTATAATTACCATGTACTCAAAATTGGGTTAGGTGATATTTTAAATTGTTCCAAAATTCTGACCATCATGTATCTAGTGCTTCAACAATTCTATTCCAGTAATTCAAAGCATGCAAAATCTTAGGACATGAGAGTATTAAATTAAGACACAATGCTAATTTTCTTCATACACTTCAGGATAATGTTCTTTCATAAAATAAAACATGAACAATGATGGGTTAGTCCAGCAAATGAGATGTGATCATGAACATAAAATACTACATTAAAGTATTTCAGTAGTCCTAACTCTCCTAAATGTTATTTATTTTGTTATCACTAGCCCTAAAGTCTTTATTTTAAAAAATATATTCATGAAACTCATTATGAATCCTGATATAGTTACACTGGTAAACTTTCTCATACAGAAAAATGGATTCAAGTTTCTATTTAGACTTCAGTTCATGATTCAGGCACACACACACTTTTTTAAAAATTTAAAGACCATAAAGTTGTGCCAAACTATTATCTATTAGTACTTAAATTAGGCATTAATACATTTATCAGAAATATTAGTATCTTAAAAGTAAGTAGGGAATAAAAAGAATGAACATGTTTTAAACTGGGCCCATACTTTTTATTTTTTATTTTTATTGAATTTATTTGGGTGACATTGGTTAATGAAATTATGTAAGTTTCAAGTATAGAATTCTATAAGACATCATCTGTGCATTGTATTGTATTTTCACCACTCAAGTCAAGTCTTCTTCCATTAATATACTCTTCTACTTCCCTGCCCCCTTCTTTTCCTGTGGTAAACACCATACTGTTGCCTGTGTTTGTGAGTTGTTTTTGTTGTTGTTTGTTTTACTTAATCCCTTCAACTTTTACATGCAGCTCAGCAACTCCTCTCCCTCTGTCAGCTGTTGTCTGTATCTATGAGTCTATTTCTATTTTGCTTGTTTATTTTGTTCTTTAAATTCCACATATAAGTGAAATGATATGGTATTTGTCTTTCTCTGACTGGCTTATTTCACTTAGCATAACACTCTCAAGGTCCATCCACGCTGTTGCAAAAGGTAAGATTTCCTTCTTTTTTCATGGCCAAGTTGTATTCCATGGATAAAGTATCACAACTTTTGCATCCACTCATCTAATGTTGGCACTGCAGCTGCTTTCATTTTATTTCCATGGTCCTTTAGAGTGTGCAATTTGATTTCATACAGGTTACATTGCTCAATAAGGCATTTACTTTTAAGGAAATCAAGTCTCTCTCTTTCTCATTCCCTACCTGCACACCTCTGTCTTTCTCTGTCTCTCTCTCCATCCTCCCCTTCTCCTTTCTCTCTCTCTCTCTCTCTCTCTCTCTCTCTCTCTCTCTCTCTCTCTCTCTCTGTCTCTCTCTCTCTCTATCTCTATCTCTTTCTCTGTATCTCTATCTCTCTTTCCCTCTTTCTCTATCTTTAGCCTTTCTCTTCTCTTCCCTCTCACTGAAACAAATTTATAGAGGGTAAGATTGTTCCTATGACTTTCAGAAGGAAAATTTCCAGAACTATTTTTTAATATCATGCAGAACATGTCTCGGTATACAAATGACTGGCACTTCTGTTACTCTACCAACACAGCAGAATGTAATATTTATTGAAAGCTACCTTGCTTCTAATTATGTAAGCACATAACTTACATGAAGGTGAAATTATTATGCAGTTGACTGCCTTGATTTTCTATTTACATAAATATGACCTACTTTCTCTTGTGGACCTTATTGAAGAAACAAGTTTTGACAGTGTACAATGCTATTTTTTGCTTTTTTTAAAATAATCAGAATTGTTAAATTAATATTTTCCATACATAAGTATTTGTCTTTTTTAACATATATAATATGTATTTTACAAGCCACTAAAAAAAGCGGGCTACCTAAGTTCCAGGCTTATGTAGTTTCTTGAATTTTTCAGTCTACTAGAACTTGGCAGAGAAAGAATGAGGATACCGTTCTGCAGGTTAGAAACTTGTTGATTCCATTTCACTGAAGTCCATTAGTCTCATGAAGTTAATTCTTTCTTAATGTCTGTATGTTACAAAAAGACTAATAAATCCATTATAGACAGACACACATTATTCTGTTTCCAGAAAGTGCTTAACAAAATTGATTGTATCAATCTATATTGAGAGTCAACAATCTATAAGATTTTGTTAAACTTTCTCTGACACCTTCTTATATATTTTTTTCTTCTACTGAATTTACTACTCTAGATCTTCTGTAACATTCTTTCTGATTCCATGTATGCATTTGATACACACAAAATTATCATGACTAAATCAACCTTGTCAGTAAGTTAATTTAAAAAAACAAAACAAAAATATTTACTTATATTATTAATTCTAATATATAATTAATGAATATTGCTCAAAAGCTTTCTAAGGCAGTGGTTCTCAACCTGTGGGTCACGACCCCTTTGGGGGTCGAATGACCCTTTCACAAGGGTTGCCTAAGACCATTGGAAAACACATATATAATTACATATTGTTTTTGTGATTAATCACTATGCTTTAATCATGTTCAATTTGTAACAATGAAATTGGGGGTCACCACAACATGAGGAACTGTATTAAAGGGTCGCGGCATTAGGAAGGTTGAGAACCACTGTTCTAAGGTTTCATATCAAAGAAACATCTCTTATAAGTCAATGTAGACTTCTGCAGTCCAAGACACCTTGTAATTAGTCTCCAACTAATCTTCAGCACTTACCTGCAGTACACTCCATTAGGCAAATCTTCAGTCATCCTCCTTTCTCAAAAACAGGCATTTCAGATAAAAATTCTGTGACTCATATATAGTGAACTCAAACAATCCTATATTTTTCATAGTATATCACTTTCTTAATATTTCCGTAAGTGTAAAAGTACTGTGCTACTTCACCTCTTAAATCAACTTAATTTAAAAAATACCAATTTAAAACAAAAAAGTCCTCATGAAATTGTTCATCATAAGTAAACTAGAGGCCCAGTGCAGAAATTTGTGCATGGGTGCAGTCCCTCGGCCTAGCTGGCGATCAAAGAGCGAGCATCTGGCATGGAAGGGCAGGTCCCAGATGACCTCTGGGCCCTGAGCAGCACCTGGGCCCCCGAGCCCCAGAGAGCTCCCCTCCACCTGAGTCACAGCGCCAGAGTCCCAACTTGGAGATGCAGTGAGTGTGGCTGAATGCCGCGGACCAAGGCACAGCAGTCCTGGGCACAGCGTAGGTCTCTGGGCTGTCCAACGGTGCTGCAAGAAAGCCAGGCAGGCAGCATGCTCTCTTCTGGCCAGACTTGCAGACCAGCTCCTGTGTGAATCCATGGGGAGCCCAACCAGCCCCTGCAGTCTCTACAGCTGCGGCCAGGCTCACCCTGGAAGAGGCCGTGCGGGTGCATGTTGGGCTCCTCTTGGGCACCTGGCACCTGAACACAGGGGGTTTCCCTGGCACACAAGCCCTGGCATCCCAGGGGAGGGTATCAGGGAGAGTGAGAGTGAGCTCCACAGACACACCGCATTCTCACTGCACCTTCGTCCACGTCACCCCCACCCCCAGGTAGCTGGTGGTGAGAGATTGCAGCCCCCCACCCTCTGTTCCCCCCACAGCCTAGGGTCTGTGATTGGGCGATCAGGGCCTGCCAGCCACTGGTTGCCCGATGGCCTCCATCTGTGGGGTGATCGGTCAGGGCCGGGCCCCTTGCCCGGCTCCCTCAGTACCTGGGAGCTGGGCAGCAGCCCTGCCCCCTGCCGCCACCACCGCTGGTCTCTGTCTATGGGGTGATTGGTGGGGCGATCAGGCCTCTTCTCACACCCAGCTTGGCCTGAGGCCACTCGCTTACCTGCTCCACCCTCCGCCACAGTTCTGCTCTTGTTGAGGCCTGTTGGGGCCCATCGGGGCTGGCAGAACCTACACAGCCAAAGGCTGTCAGCGCCGCATCACAGATTCCCACCATGTTCCGCACCACCCCCTGGTTGTCAGCGCACGTCATAGCGAACGGTCAACTCCTGGTTGAACTCCAGGTCGAGGGGACAATTTGCATAACAGGCTTTTATTATATAGGATGTGAAGTAAATTAGTTAACAATTCATACAGTAGAACAGTATAAAGCCCATAGAAAATAAGATTGTAGAAGAATTTTTATTCATTTATTTATTTATTTATTTTGGTTAATCCTCATCTGAGGATATTTTTCCATTGATTTTTAGGGAGAGTGAAAGAAAGAGAAGTCAGAGAAAAATATCAATGTGAGAGAAACACACTAATCAGTTGCCTCCTGCACAAGCCCTGACCAGGGCCTGGGCCAGGGAGGAGCCTGCAACCAAGGTATGTGCCCCTGACTGGAATCAAACCCACAACCCTTTGGTCCACAGGCTGATGCTCTATCCATTAAGCCAAACTGGCTAGGACAGATTGTAGAAGAATATTAAGTGACCACAAAAAATATATAGAATAAATTGATGGTGAAAAGGAGCCTGTTACCAAATTGAATATACTGTATGATCTTATATTTAAATAAAAATATGCACAGCCATGACTGGTTTGGCTCAGTGGATAGAGCGTCTGCCTTCAGACTGAGAGGTCCCAGGTCCGATTCTGGTCAAGGGCAAGTACCTTGGTTTCAGGCACATCCCCAGTGGGGGGGTGTGCAGGAGGCAGCTGGTTGATGTTTCTCTCTCATCGATGTTTCTGACTCGCTATCCCTTTCCCTTCCTCTCTGTAAAAAATCAATAAAATATATTTAAAAAAAAATATGCACAAAGTTATTTGTCTATATTACATTTATAATTTAATGTAATTAAAAAATTACTAGTAAAAACTTCTCTATAAGAGAAATAAATTTTACAAGAAGCAATACTTTGAAAGAAATCTTATAAATACCATTAGTTTTTTTTTGGGGGGGGTGCTTATATTTCATGCTTGTCACTAAGACATTTATTCATTAATCAAGTAATTAATAAATATTACCCTATTTTTCCGTGTACTAGTAAAAGACGACCCTGCTTTTCCAACCCAAAATTAAGACATCAATATTTTAAACATAAAGCAGAACACATTTTTATTTAGTAATTACTGCAGGTAATGTTTACATACCAGTACTATGATATGCAGCATATCACTTTATTCAGTCTCTTTTGCTTCACTGCTCTCTTCTTCATCACTATTAGTTCCAGACATATCAATTTCTTCAACTTCTATTGTATCACTGCTGTCTTCTGAATCACTATCTATATATGTGAGATCATCCTCATAAACTAGTGGCATTTTCTGAGTTAACTGTGTTCTTATTCTCAAGACCAACTCTTCTCCCCTCATGAAAGTGAAGCACTATTTTGCCTTTCCTGTAAAATCAACAATGTTCATTTCGCTTGCAAACATTCTTGCCTGACATCGAATAAGCTTGGTTGGCACACATAAGCCACTCTGGCGCTGCTCCATAATCCAATTCTTAAGCCTCTGCTCCAAGTTTGCCCATTTTGTTGGTTTTCCTCTTAAGGCCTTCTTCTTTTTTGGCATTTTAAGGAGTTGTTCTTCCTGTTTTCTCCACTGTCTGATCATTCACTCAGTGGGAGGAGGTCCAAATTGTCTCTCTGCAGCTCTATTTCCAAGCTCTTTTGCATAGCTGATTACATTCAGTTTGAATTTTATGGAGTAAGACAATCGCTTATGAGTATTTATCTTTTTATTTTTTGACATCTTTATGGTCTCAGAACGCTCTGGTCCCTATTGCATCTGCACACTCTCCATCTCCACCTCCACCTCCAATTATGGCATCGGCTGACATCAGTAACAATAAGGCTCATGATTGGAGGAAGCCTGTTTGACAAGGTATGGGCAGCTATGCACCCCTGCATGGCTCCCTCCTGGGCTGACTTCCTTGTATAAGACCCCCCTCAATTTTCAGTCTAACGATTTTAGAAAATAACTGCATCTTATTCACAGAAAAATATGCTAACTCTGTGCCTGATATTGAATGAAAGGCAGGAGCTTTGCTAGAGGACTATGTGGACACGGTCCTCCCGTTCATAGAAAAAGAACAATACAAACTTATTTTATTTTTACTTGAAATTACCTTTCATTCTTCACACTTTATAAATAATGCATATTCTTAGCAGTAACATTAAATAATAATTTAGTGAGAAAATTTAAGCTATAAAATTTACAAAAAGACATTTAGGATCTAAATTAGATGGAAACAAACTAAAAAATCAGCTCTTCCCTTTATCAGCTTCCATACTGGACTCAGTGAATGAAAGTAAAATGTAGAATAAACGGAAATATTTCTAACAATATCAAATTTTCACAAAGTCTATCAGGTCATTTTGCATGCATATCCACTGGAAATGTAAAACAATTGTGTGGAAAAATGAAGATTCTTACTTTTATGGGTCATTTCTCTTATGGATATAAGCTAGTTACTCAATTATGCTTGGCTACTACCAAAATTAGCATATTTACTAGACAGATTGCTTATGAGTGAAAGTATTTGATATCCTTATTATCTGCATCAGATATTGGGATCAAATCCACACTTGAGGACACACAGACTGAGCTCAGAGTCTTTATTGTAATTGGAAAATACATAACTTGCTTGCCAAAAACTCAGTAGCCTCTGACTATGTGATGTGATTTAATGAGTGTTTAATCCCAGATCTTACTGCTGAGAGCTTCAAATGTCCTTCATTAGTATAAGTTTACTGTGAGCTGCAATATAATATTTTTTTATTATTATTTATGTTTCTGAGACAGGCAAGTAAACCAGGACAAGTGGAATAGAGAAACTGAGACAGATAGCTGAACGGACTGTGGAGCAATCTACAGCACATACGGAAGGTCACCTCCCTAGAGATAACTTCTAGGCCTCAGTTGTATTTCAGCTCCAGACACAGAAAAGCAGCAAAACCAGGTGGGCAACACCAGGAGCAGCTGTGATGACCCATGACCCCCTGCCCTGACACTGACCAATCAGTGAAGACCACAACCCTGGAGGAGCACACCTTGAAAACTGATGAATATTCCATTGAAATCCTCCCCTGAAAGCTCCCCTAAGATTTCCCCCTGCAAGAAAGAAAAAGCCTCAAGACAGAGGACATAGCTCTGCTCTCCCTCAGGGGAGCAGCCTCTAACCCCTGCCATTCCCTTTCCTGTCTTCCTCCTCCACTGCTTTCTCCCTGGGCACGCATCTCCTAAAACCCGAATCATCCCACGAGACTCACAACCTGGGAGCAATGGGCGGCTTGTCATACCTTGTCCCCTGGACCTGTTCCCAAGGCCCCCTTTCCCCTGGCTTCCCAGAGAGCTCGGGCAACCCAGCCTGGGCTCTCCAGCTGCTTTTTCTATGCTAAGACAACCCCCCTTTTTGAAATGTCTCCGTCTTTAATGAATACTCCCTTAGAATCACCCAGACTTATGTTGTAAAATTTTTCCTGCACACATTCCAGAACCCACACACTCCGGGCTGGCCCTAGGCAGACCCCCTCAGGGCCAGGTCCCCCTTCCCAGTAACATTCACAGTTCCTACACAAAACTTGTCCTATAGCACTCAGCCAAGACACATTTGTTGGTAAATTTTTCCTAACTTGTTTTTAATTTGCATATGCATTTCTATTACATGTAGTCATTATTGCCTAAATGAGTGAAACTTGAGACTAATATACCCTACCTAGCCAAGGGTACTGTGAAATAAAGCAGTTAATTGTTTATGAAAGTTAGAAGAGGGAGAGATCAACAATGAGGAAATTTCCAGGAGACTATATGTTGTGGGTGGAGAGAGGGGTGCTAAAGCAAAGAGGGCCCTAGCTGGTTTTGCTCAGTGGATAGAGCGTCAGCCTGTGGGCTGAGGGTCCCGGTTCCAATTCCTGTCAAGGGCACGTCCTTGGTTGCAGGATCCCCCCTGGCCCAGGCCCTGGTCGGGCTCATGCAGGAGGCAACCAATCGATGTGTTTCTCTCACATGGATGTTTCTCTCTGTCTTTCCCTCTCTCTTTCACGCTCCCTAAAAAACAATGAAAAACTATCCTTGGGTGAGGATTTAAAAAAAAGAAAGCAAAGGGGCCTGAGAACAAAACGTGCAGCCTTGATGCCACAGGAAACCGCTGGGTTCCTGTATTGAAGATGCAAAGTAAAAGGGCAAAAAGAGGACATGATAATTGTGTTATAAACTAAATTGTGTCCATCCAAAATTCATATGTCGAATGTTTTACTCCCAATATGGCTGCACTTGGACATAGGACCTTTATGGAAATAATTAGGGGTAAATCGGGTCTTAAGGATAGAATTCTGATTCAATAGTATCAGTGTTCTTATAACAAGAGAACCCAGAGACTGTCTATCGCTCTGCCATGTAAGGACGCAGCGAGAAAGCAGCCATCTGCAAGCCTGGAAGAGCACTCTCACTAGAACCCACACATGCTGGTATCCAACTCTAGGACTTCCAGACTCCAGCACTGTGTGGAGATAAATTTCTGGTGTTTAAACTACCCTGTTATGGAATTGCAGTATGGCACCTAGAGTTGACTAAGACAAAGTTTACACAAAGCCAAGGATTTAAAATTAAACATATAATATTAAATACATTTATTTCCCCCTAATGCTTTTCAAAAAATGGACAACAGTGAGGCAATTACAGGGATGAGGAGGGTGGATAGAGATAAAAGAAGATATAGGGGGGATAAATGGTGATGTAGAAAAAAAACAAAGAAAAAAAATAAAATGTATATAGCCACAAGGGGAAAAAAATAAAGAAATATCAAAACAAAACAAGTTGCAGAAAAGTAAATTTGCCAAATCTCCAAAGTTTTACCCCAGAGGAATAAAGAGAGAAAGCACCCTGACATTGAAAGAACTCACAAATCTTGAGAAGGCTTTTTTTTGAGGGTTTTTTTTTAATGTATTTTTTTTTATTGATTTAAGAGAGAAAGGAAGAGGGAGAAATAGAAACATCAATGATGTGAGAGAATCATTGATTGGCTGCCTCCTGTGCACCCCCTACTGGGAATGAAGCCCACAACCTGGGCCTATGCCCTGACCGGGAATCAAACCATGACCTTCTGATCCATAGGTTGATGCTCAATCACTGAGCCGTGCCAGCTGGGCAAGGAGGCTGTTTTGAACAGGCTGTGTGTAAGGGAAGGGGTATCTGACAGACAGAGAGCAGCTCTGCCCAATTGTGATAAAATAAAAATAGGAAAGAAACTCTTGGAATTATCCTTCTGTTTCCTCCCACTCTGCGTGGGCCCAACAGTGCCAGAATCCACACCAGTGGTGACTCATTTATTTCTCTCTGATGCAGATTTTCTTTGGAGTAAAATCACAGCAACACAAAACCATGGGTGTAGGAGGAGGTAAGGAAAGCAGGGGTTTGGGGTCTGTGGTGCCTCTCTCCTATACACCTCAGGGGAGGAGAGCAAGAGTAAGGGTTCCTCCTGCCCAACTGTGTCTCTTTCCTTAGCTGGGGATGGCCTCCTTCTTTGATAACTTGCACTGCTGTGGGAGGAGCTAGGGTAGTTGGGATGTGAATTCCAGAACTGGAGAGTCAGTCACTGATCCAATCACTCTGAGGAGCCTACTGCTGAAGAGAAACTACACAGGAGGAAACTTCCAACAGGAATCGATTGGAGCTGTTGTCTCTAAGGGTCCTCAGCCCAGTGTACAGTGACAGCCTAGAGCAGTGATGGCGAAGCTATGACATGCGTGTCAGAGGTCACACGCAAACTCATTTTTTTGGTTGATTTTTCTTTGTTAAATGGCATTTAAATATATAAAATAAATATCAAAAATATAAGTCTTTGTTTTACTGTGGTTGCAAATATCAAACAATTTCTATCTGTGACACAGCATCAGAGTTAAGTTAGGGTTTTTCAAAATGCTGACACACTGAGCTCAAAAGGTTCGCCATCACTGGCCTAGAAGTGTTGTTGTTCAATTAAACTAACATGTTGAAACAAAAGATCTGAACACAGAAGTGGAGAAAGCAAAGGTAAGCTGGATACCTTGGTCATGCCTGACATACTAGTTGGGGGAAAGTAGGTTTACTTTTGAAAGATAATACAATAATCCTATATAATAAAAGGCTAATATGCTAATAGACCAAACAGCAGAACAACCGGTACCTATGACATGTGCTGATCACCAGGGGGTGTGTGCAGAACAGGGCAGGTGCCGGCTGCAGCGGGATGGTGGGGCAGGTGAGTGGGGGCACCAGACCCAATGATCATTGTCATCGGGTAAGCCTCTGGTGGTCAGTGAAAATTCTTTGCTCCTGTGTGCCGTAGTCCTGCCCAGTGCTTGCACCTACTGCTGGTGCCGGCCCTGCTTGCATGCTCTGCTGGCACCAGAGCCGCCATTTACACCCATTGCCAGTGCTGGCCCCGCTCGCACCTGCAGCCGGTATTGGAGCTGCCGCTCACATCCACTGCCGGTGCCTGGCGCTGGTTCCGATCACTCCGCAACATCAGCAGGTATGAGCGGCGGCTGCCAGCCCTGATCGCCCCTGAGGTCTTCTCCACCTTCCCCTGCTCCTAAGGGGCAATCAGGGCAGCAGCTGCCACTTGCACCCGCTGATGGTGCTGGCCTCACGCATGTCCGCTGCTGGTGCTGGCCCCAATTGCTTTGCACCTTCAGAAGGTGCGAGCGGGGCCAGCGCCATCAGTGCATGGGAGCGGTGGAGGCAGGAGTGGAGCAGCCAGCAGAGAGGTGACTGGGGGGCTGCTGTGGGAGGGGCCAGGTGGGGGTGTAGATGATGGGCCGAGACCCACCCCTGTGCCTACCGCAGCCTCATGGCCCACAGTTCCTTTCAAGGTACACGAATTCATGCACTGAGCCCCTAGTTAATAAATAATAATACAGAATAAACTCCATTTTGCATACTCATGACTACAAACCTACTTTTGGCTCAACCAGTATATCTCTCATCGCATCTAGCCATCAGACATCCAGAGAATACTGGCTGCTGCTCCACTGCCACCCTCCCAAACTTATGAAATTCCTCTTTGACCAACTCTAACCCCGAGCCAAAAGGAAAAGGGGATTCAGGTAAATGTAGGCTCGATTTAACCAAGTTGACAGAATATAAGCCACTATGGTACACTTTAATCTAATGGAAACTGGCACAGCTTGGGGTCTGGCCTTGCCAATTGTGCATTGCACGACTGTGTAGCAGATAAGCACATAACAAGTGTGTGTGTGGGGGGGGGGGCGGGGGGGCGGATCTCTAGTCAAAATAACTAGACCTCTGAGGAGCACAACTATTTCAAATGAGAGGCAATTAACTGTATGCTTGATTGCATCAGAAGTGTCAGTATTTGACCAGAGAGACCAAGAATTTAAAAAGAAGCCTAATAAACATGTTTTAAAAAAAAAAAAAAAGACAAGAAGGATATCAGCAATATCAAACTAGAAAAGGAAATAGGAAAAAAAAAAGCAAAATACTAAGCTGAAAATATGATTGAATAAAAGAACACATTTGTGAGAATAAATAGTGGAAGGATTCCGTTGAAGAATAAATTTGTGTATTAGAAGGGGAATTGAAGTGATGCATTGCTTAAGTTACATTGGTTCAATCAGGACTATGTGTGTCCTAATATGACAAGGGAAAACCCAGAGAAATGTATTGGCCATCTCAGACTTCTATTTTATTGGTGCCCCACCATTTTCTGTTTCCTTATGAATTGTTAACAAAATTTGATTTCAGAATGTGAGTTTGATTTAGTGTCCTTGCACTCTGATATCTCATAATAGGTCTTTTCACTATTCTTGTTTTTAAATATGCAAACCATGCACAACATACATGCATTATAGATAAAATACAAGTATGTATATGAATATATGTATTACTTAAATAAATACTATACAATTATCAAAAAGTCAGATGGCATTATACCTACAATTTGAAAGCCTTTAGATACTAAGCAATAAGAGCAAATTAAAAACCAATATATTTTTTACATAACAAATTTTGAAAAAAACTACATGTAGATATTCTTATCCATATGAGCATTCTTATGCATTTTATATATTCATTAAAAATTTCTGGAAATATAAACATCTCACTATTATGTGCAGTTACCTATGTGTTGTGGGTTTGGGAGAAAGAAAAAGAAGGTATTTTTACCTTAAATACTTTAATATTATTTGAATTATTTATAAGCATTTTTATATGCAAACAAAGCAGAACAAAGCACACACACTTTCTAGGTTTATGGTCAGAATTTCAGGTTCAAGTTTTAGTTCCATCTCTTATAGAGATACTGGATGTGTGATTTTCTGCAAGCCATTGTTCCTACTAGAATATTTGTTGCAATTCTTGCCTGAAAAATGTTATTAAGGAGTAAACATGTGAAAGTTCCTTGCCCGTTGCTTTGCAAATAACAAGGCAGTACTCCAGAAAAGCTTGTCCCTTTAATACAAAGTAAGACAAGAAGGAGCAGGAGGTATAATTCCTTTCTTTTGGA
The DNA here is from genome assembly GCF_964212035.1 of Myotis nattereri. Taxonomy (NCBI): domain Eukaryota; kingdom Metazoa; phylum Chordata; class Mammalia; order Chiroptera; family Vespertilionidae; genus Myotis; species Myotis nattereri. The sequence goes on along the minus strand of NC_138076.1, from coordinate 68,751,942 downwards.
TATCTTTGTTACAGCCTTTGTAAGAGTTAGTAACATTCCAAAAACCAAATTTTAAATAAAAGCAAATTAGTACAGTGCTAAAGCTATAACTTCACTTGCCACCCACTAGCAAGTGTTATTTGTGGAATCCCATTGTGTAAAGATGAGCAAGGGAGAATACAGATGGGCAGAACAGGTGATTTTACATAGATCCTAAAAATTAACAATACCAGTGGATCTCAAGCAGACCTGACTTCATTCAAGATGTGTCTTTCATTGGGACAGTTCTCAGTGGGTAAGGCTTACTGTCAGAATACAGACGCTCTTCCCTATTGTTCCGTCTCTGTTAGAGGCCTATTTGCTGGCATTTCCATCATCAATTACCACCTTACAAATGGTCCCCGCCAGTGTAAATTAGGAAACCAATTTCAACATTGGAAATTAGCAAGTAAAAGTCATTAATCAGTAGCTCTTAAAGAGAGAGAGAGAACACAATCATAGCTGGAAATTTTGGGAAGTCAGACCCCTGAGAGCATTAGGGGTTTAAGATAAAGAGAGAAATGATAGCTTTGCAATAAGAACACCCATTGTGCAAAACAATTCTGGATTGGCTGTCATTGCCAACTCTGAGACGTCCCTCGCCTGTGGTCTTATAATAAGTTCACACAACATGAAGATATTCCAACCATGATAACTGAAGAGCAAACAATCCAGTTTATTGCTAATCTCTCTCCTCACACATTCTGAAGAACTCCTGGGATGTTGACTTTAGCCCCTTAAACAGTTTGCCATGCTGTGCCAGAAAGCAGGCACTCAGATATGGTCACTTGTGCCCGATTTTGTTAACGCTGGCCCCTGGAAAGCCTGCTGGTGAGGCAGCATCTTCAGCAGCCATGGTGACATCAGTAACATGGCCAGATTTAGCTGTTTGACCTGCATTTTTAACAAAAACTGCTGCTGGCAAGGACTCCAGCACTCCCGTGGCATGCTGCTTTCACAAACAATAATGCAGGTTTCTATTAGATCCACCCCCATCTGGGGGACTACTAACAAAGAGTGGGTACACCTTCAGGGTTGAGTCCAGTGTGTGAAAAACCAAAGCAAACTGTTCAGGGCCACAAAGAGATCAAGCCGTAGAAAATAACTCTTAGAACTTACACAGAGCCATTTTCCCAAAGGAAGAGCAACTGTGAGCAGAGGCAGAGGTAATAATTGGAAATAAAGGGAAAACTCGGACCGCATGTCCGAAATCTATTGTCCTCCCAGACCTCAGTTAAGGCAAAATAATTTTCTTACATCCAAAATGTCAGAAAGAATTTACCTCACTTATTGCCAGTGGGTTTAGAGCACAGCTGCATGTTTGAAAGGGGAGCTGGATGCTACCTTCCCAGGCCTTGCTGCTGTTTCAGACATCTGATTAAGAGCGCTGTCATTAAGGCAACTGCAAACCTCACTGCCAAAAAGGGAAGCGGGGAGGTGTTTCACAGACCCGCTAGTTCTATTGCTGACTCTTTGTGCATGGAAACCACCCTCACCAAACCTAAAACTCCCCTCCTTCAGAATAGAGAGTGAGGAAAACGCCTCTCTCTCAGTCAAGTCGCTTTTCTGCCGCAGGCTAAACCACCCCCCAGGCTGATTCACAGTAGTTTACATTCACTTGAAAGAAAATCTCCTCCTCACCTATTAGAGGTAGTTTTCACACATGGGCTCAGTAAATCATTGCAAAATGTTGAGAAATTAGCTACAGTGTTTAAAAACCAGACTCCCTGGTCTGCATCTTAGCTCATCATTTATTAGCTGTGTAACATGAGCGAGACACTTACCTTCTCTGTTCCTCAGTATCCTTATCTGAAAGCAAAAAATATTAAGAGTGTAGCACAGGATAGCTATGAAGATAATATAAAGTAATTTATTAACAATGTAAAAAATTGTGCCTGCATAGAGTAAATGCCCCATAAATAGTGTTCTTACTCTGGCATAGGTATTTTTCACAAGTGTGTTATATTCAACTAGAGGCCCGTTGCACAAAGGGATTTATGCAATAGGCCTTCCTTCCCCTGGCTGCTGGCACCGGTTTCCCTTTGGCACCGGTTTCCCTCCGGTACCCAGGACCCAGGCCTTCGCTCCAATTGCAGCGGAGAACCCAAGCCTCTTCAGTCTTCAGTCATCTTCAGTCTTCACTCATCTTTGGTCTTCTCTTGGGCCGGAGCCTTCAGTCTTCACCATCTTTGTTGGGTTAATTTGCATACACATCCTAATTGGCTGGTGGGAGTAGTGGAGTGACACCAATTTGCATGTTTCTCTTTTATTAGTGTAAATTATATCCAGGAACCTCTTATATAGTAGCTACCATAAGCCTATTATATCACAAGAGGTGACAAAAGAGGAAAGAGTATAGACTGATTATGCAGCGGGAAAAAGAGTCAATAAAAGCTTGACACTCTTTCAAGACAATCTGCCTAAAATCCAACCCCTCTGGGTCAGGAGAAGCATTTTCCCCCCAAAAATCCTGGAAACAGTTCTCCATCCTTTCAGGACAGTGGTAAATTGCAGCACTTTAAAACTCAAATGGTTCCACAGTAAAAATATGAAATGCTGTATCTTATGTGTGTGCTTGGGTTTGTTTATTGGGTGGTCATCATTGCAGCCTTTCAGAAAAACGATTAGAGACACAAGTGCATTTGGTAGCTCAAGCCTTGTAGAAGGGTAGCTCTGACCACTAAGGATCTCTAAAAATAACTCTCTTGCCGGGGTCCAACCCCAGCGGGTCCAGGGGTCCCCAAAGGTGTGGACGGAGTCGGCGAAGAAGGAGTGACACGGAGGCAGCGTTCAGTTGATCATCATAGCCGGGTTCTCTTGTCAGGGTCTCCTGCGGTGTTCTGGTCTGGATCTCCAGCGAAGTTCTGGCTCAGATCTCCAGCCAGGTTCTGTGTCCATGTTCTCTTGCTAGGTTCTCCAGCCAGGTTCTGTAGCCATGTTCCCTCGCTAGGTTCTCCAGCCAGGTTCTGTCCAGGTTCTCCAGCCAGGTTCAGTCACCAGGTTCTAGTCAGGTTCTCTTGCCAATTTCTGTAGTCAGGTTCAGTCCAGGATCTTTTGCCATGTTCTCTCCAGCGAAGTTCTTCTGTCTGTAGGTTCTGTGTAGGTGCTGTCTTCTTTCTGTCTCCTAAGTTCTGTGTCTTGCTGTCTTATTACATCTGTATTTATACCAGTTGATTCAATCCTATCAATCTCTATTACAAAGGTTAGGGTGTTTCTTATCTCCATTCCAGGGAGTAAAGATTATGTAGCTTAAGCATGATTGTTCATAGTTAAAGTGATTAATTACCCGCCTGGCACTTAGTTGAGGGGTTTTATTCCCTCCCTAACTTCAGGGAAAAATTCCTACCTGGGGAAACAACCTTTCTAGGAGAGGCATCCCCTCCCTGACTTCAGGGAAAAATTCCTACCTGGGGAAACAACCTTTCTCGGAGAGGTGACCTTGGTTAAAACACACAGCGCTAAGGGGAGCAAACATATTAAGAACAGTATGCTATATATGCCAGGTCCCTTGAAACAGCAAGGATGGACCAGCTCCCGGCAAATTCCCCCTTTTTTATTTTTTAAAAGCAGGCATTAAAAAGAAAAAAAAAAAAAAACCCAAATGCTCTCTTGTATCTATTTTAAGAGTAGGATTGGCGCTTTCCGCTATTACCTGAGGCCTGATCTATCACCCCAGGGAGAGCTTGCCAATCCTGCACTTTCCCGGGGTGGAAAGGCTGCAGTGGGGTTAAGGATAAGGCTCCTTGGGCCTACCTTCTCCCATGCCATTACATTTACCTTTCCTTCCTCAGAAAAGCATGGACATATTTCTTGTATAAAACGTTCTGTCTGACTAGGAGTAACCTTAATTCCTCTGCTAGCAAGCATATGTGTTAAAAGATCAATACAGAGTCTTATTTCTTTAGACTCAGTATGGCACATCTTCTTAATGTAAAGATCAATACAGAGTCTTCTTTCTTTGGACTCAGTATGGCACATCTTCTCAATCTAAGTTCTGTACTATCCACCTTCTTACCCTATTTATCCTCTATAGGGGGGTCTGTAGCACCCTGGTGGAGTCCTATCCGTCCCGAGTGTGGGGGTTTTCAAGGGGGGGCTTACCTAGGGGAATCCTGTTCCAGGGGTTCCCAAAGGTGTGGACGGAGTCGGCAAAGACTATCCACCCTCTTCCTACGGTGGAGTCCTATCCATCCCGAGTGCGGGGGGACTTACCTAAGGGAACCCTGTTCGGGCGCCATATGCCGGGGTCCAACCCCAGCGGGTCCAGGGGTCCCCAAAGGTGTGGACGGAGTCGGCGAAGAAGGAGTGACACGGAGGCAGCGTTCAGTTGATCATCATAGCCGGGTTCTCTTGTCAGGGTCTCCTGCGGTGTTCTGGTCTGGATCTCCAGCGAAGTTCTGGCTCAGATCTCCAGCCAGGTTCTGTGTCCATGTTCTCTTGCTAGGTTCTCCAGCCAGGTTCTGTAGCCATGTTCCCTCGCTAGGTTCTCCAGCCAGGTTCTGTCCAGGTTCTCCAGCCAGGTTCAGTCACCAGGTTCTAGTCAGGTTCTCTTGCCAATTTCTGTAGTCAGGTTCAGTCCAGGATCTTTTGCCATGTTCTCTCCAGCGAAGTTCTTCTGTCTGTAGGTTCTGTGTAGGTGCTGTCTTCTTTCTGTCTCCTAAGTTCTGTGTCTTGCTGTCTTATTACATCTGTATTTATACCAGTTGATTCAATCCTATCAATCTCTATTACAAAGGTTAGGGTGTTTCTTATCTCCATTCCAGGGAGTAAAGATTATGTAGCTTAAGCATGATTGTTCATAGTTAAAGTGATTAATTACCCGCCTGGCACTTAGTTGAGGGGTTTTATTCCCTCCCTAACTTCAGGGAAAAATTCCTACCTGGGGAAACAACCTTTCTAGGAGAGGCATCCCCTCCCTGACTTCAGGGAAAAATTCCTACCTGGGGAAACAACCTTTCTCGGAGAGGTGACCTTGGTTAAAACACACAGCGCTAAGGGGAGCAAACATATTAAGAACAGTATGCTATATATGCCAGGTCCCTTGAAACAGCAAGGATGGACCAGCTCCCGGCACTCTCTGGCAGAAGACTTGCAGCAGAGACTTTTACCTTTTTCTTTGTACCAGGCAACTCTTCCAATTATTCTTTCGTGCTGTCATTTATAAACAGTGAAGAGCTATGAAGGAAGAGCTTTTCAGCAAAGGAAAGGAGTGACATCCAACCTTTAGTTGCAGCATTCTATTTTCTGACTCCCTTATTTGAGACAGTCACAAAAATGCCATGATTTAAATTGTGAGAGTTGGTGATGGTATTTCAGTAGGTTTCAGGAAAATTTTATGGTACTTTCATTGAATAATAAAATGTTTTATCTCCATTGTGCAAGATTTAAAATGCAGAAGAGTGTATAAAAGAATTAGAAGTTATCTGTACCAATGTAATAACCAGATGCAATCACATTAAAAATAATGTGTGTGTGACAGAGACAGACAGAGAGACAGAAAAACTGAAAGCTAATGTTTACACCTCATGTACAATGCAATGTAATTGGATTGATAGATACGTACATAGAATGCCTTAAATGTTATACCAATGAGAAAAAAGCAATTGACATAATTTCAAAAAACAGTGGTATTCATTAATATTACAACATGAGGACATCTCCATGTCTTTAGACATGTTTTAAATACATGATATGCAATGGCTACAGGAAATGTTATATCAGTACTAGAGGCCCAGTGAATGAATTTGTACATGGGTGGGGTCTGGCTGGCCCGGCCCCAATCAGGGCCGATCGGGGCCAGGCCCGTCGGGAGGAGGAGATGGAGGGAGGTTGGCCAGTTGGCCTGCCCCAATTGGGCCTGATCAGGTCCCAGCTGGCAGGGGCAGGAGCCAAGGGCAATTGGCCAGTAGGCCCCGCCCCTGATTGGGGTGGGGGGCTGGTTGGGGGTGGGGCCAGCCTTGGGGGGGATCCATGGGTGGTTGGCTGGCTGGCCCTGCCCCTGATTGGAGTGGGGGGGCCAACCGGGGGTGGAGCTGACTGGGGAGTGGGGCCGTGGGCTGATCAGGGTGGTGGGGGTCTATTGGGGGTGGGGCCATGGGTAGTTGGCCAGCGGCCCTGTCCCTGATCAGGGTGGGAGAGGCTGATTAGGGGTGGGGATGGCCAGACTTTCCTGCGTTCCGGTCGCTGGCTTTATATAGATAGATAGATAGATAGATAGATAGATAGATAGATAATAGATATCATCATTTATTTAACTTAAAATTTATTAAATTATTTAATTTAGTAAACTATTCTTATATTGCTGAATGTTAGGTTGTTTCTTTTGACAAGAGTCAAGTTTCCCATCAAACTCCTTGAACTAATTTTAATGTACATCACAAGTATATGAGATTACCTAAGTGTATTAATTAGTAATGTTAGGCTTGGCCAATTATAAAGGGGGCATGTTATTGATAACCTGAATGGTGAGCCGAGGTGTTTCCCCTGGGGTCATGTCACAAGATGCGTGCTCCACCGACCAGAAGATTTAAGAAAAAGTGTGCAAAACTTATTAAGTAGATTCAGACCCCCCGCAAGGGGAGGGGCTGCCTGTTAAAGCCTTGTAGTCCAGGGGTATATATTTGCCACAAGCCTGTTCTAGGTTTACCTATGTCATCAACCTGATTGATTCCCTCGATTGTTTTTGCCCAGTAACAGGCCTGAACTTCTCCTGTTTCTATGTTCTTTCTCTGTCCCTGTGCTGAACTTTCTCTGTTTCTATGTGTTCAAACACCTTGTTGCCACAGGCCCTCCCTGTTTTCCCATGCCCCCCACTTTGAGTCCAGAAACATTTTATGATTTCTGCTTGGTTGGTTCCTGGGATTAGGCTGCTCAAACTGTAGTGTCTGCCCCCGCCTATGCTCCACCTGCCTTTGTTTTTCACTGGACCCCTGCTCTATTTGCCTGCATTTCAAGTTAACCCTCTCATTATCTTACTGTTGTTGTTTTTTTAATTTGCATATTAAACACTACTGTTAAAGCTAAACAGTTTTTCTGTTTAGTTCTTAGATTTCTCTTCAAAAATTGAATGTCTGATACTCTATATTTGAAATAATTCTTCAAACTTTTTTATAAAAATACAGGTTCAAAAGTATTTTCATTAATCACTGGTATATTGATTTTTGTGATGATTTTTTATTTATTAATAAGATTAAAAGACCAGGTAAAACATTATTCCAATTATTTTTGTGTATATAGGATATTTACCTATATTTTTATGGTATTTGTATTATTTTGCATATAGAAAAATTGTAATTTAACATTTTTAAATCTCTGTAATTTATCTGGGCATATATTGTAAGCAAAAATTTTAACTTCAAATTTTCCCAGCTATCCACTATTTCTCACCCCATTTTATGACTCACCCATCAGGACTGCTCATACTACAGTTGTTCTTAAGGCTGACTATTCTGTTCCACTTACCTATCTGCTGATTTTTAGTAAACTAACTCTTTCATTAGGAATGCCCTGTTTTATTATTTGTCAAAATATATTGCTTCTCAATGACTTAATAATAATAGCCATCACAGATCTGACTGGTTCCTGCTACCTTTACCACAATGTTTTCTGAAAACACTTAAGTTAAGAATTATTTTACCAAGTTGCAATAAAAGTCTCTGTGGAGAAGTAAATATGTTTTGTTAAATCTATAAATTAATTTGGGAAAATTTGAAATTATTACATTATTTAGTTTTGCTTATTGTTTCTTATTTGTTAAAACTCAATTTTCATTTATTAGAACATATATGTATTGAGTGCCCACTATCTGTTTGCTTCCATTTCTTTCATTTGTAACATGTTTCTTTGTCTCTGCATTCTGGCATCACTGGAAGTAATTATCCTCCAGGCCAATTGTCTGTGAGGACCAACTGCATCTACAATGGAAGAGCTGCTGTGCAGAGGACACCCCTATGGAGCAGGACTTTCTTCTTGAGTGTGTCACTTGTAGCTGTGTAGAGTTGTAATCTGGTATGGTCTGAAGCTGTCCACTTGGTGCACTGGCTCTGGGGCTTCCTGGGAGGTACAAAGTCAGCCACTGCTTGATGCCACTCAGCAGGAGGTACAGAGAGATCTGTATATGGCTGCTACTTGTATTAGGCTAGGAATTTTCCAGGTGAGGCCCAGCTGTAAAGCAAGGCAAGCTGATGCTAGAACCAGGTCTTGGGCCTTTTATTGATAGGTTTGAAGCCAGCTGCTGCTTGTTTGAGAGATTTTAGCAAAGTCTGAAGCCTGAACCATGAAAGGCCATTTATATGGAAAAGCCACTGCAAACAGCTTGGGTGGGGATGCAAATTGGATGGGTAGGGCCTCAGGGAACTTCCAGGGTGGAGAAAACAGTGTGAGCCACATTAATGAAAACTCAGGTATGGCTGCAAGTCAGCTCTGTGATGGGGGAGTTCCAGTACAGGAACAATGACCCCTCTGAACACCCCTGTCTGGGATAAAGCTGCCCCTAAATTCTTGCCCCAATGCCAGACAGTCCATCTCCTCCCCATAGGTTCCTGAACTTCCCCAAAGCTGCCATCTGGAGCTGTAGCTCAGCGGAAGTAGGACGCTGTAAGTTTGTGTGCTGGCCCTTTAAGAGGGACACCTGTAACTGACTCCATCAGCCTCCCTGTCACTCAGCCACAATCCCCGCTGTTTTTACAGCCTGAAGTTATGGGGACTTCTCTTCACAGCTCTGGAACCTTGGGCTGGGGGTCTAGTGTGTGCCTGGGACCCTTGCTTCTCACAGGAGGCCCTGGAGATATTCCTCACAATTAAAAACACACTATACATGGATGTCAGACCAGCCTGTTGAGGGCCTCTGCCCCTCTGACCACTCTCAAGGTACCTTCTTCTTTACTTCTCTAGTTGTAGGACTTCCATTCAGCCAGCTTTCAGGCAGCTCTGAATGATGGTTCTGTATTTTACTTGTAATTTTGATGTGGTTGTGGAAGGCGGTGAGTACCTGTGTTTACCTATACCTCCATCTTGGTTCTCCTGCTCTAAATTTTGGGAATACATAAGTGGCAAAACAGAATAAAATTACTGCCATCAAGTGGTTTATATTCAAAAGAGAATCGAGAGACAGTGAGAAAACAAGCAAGAACAAAAAATAAAACTCACTGTCAAATGTTTATAAAACCTATGGAAGAAAACAAAGCAGGGAAGGAGGATAGAAGGTATTTGTGCAGATAGGGAGATCAGGAAACAACTCAGTAAGAAAGTGATATTTTAGCAGGACCCTGAAACTGGGAAAGGCAAAAGCCAGTCACACATCTGGGGGAAGAGCATTCCAGGCTAAGGGAACAGCCAATTCAAACTTTTTTTTCTTTTAATGTAAGATGCCTTCAAGTTTTGTCTTTTTTACATAACTTCCAATCCTTGCAGTATTACTGTAATGCATTTTATATTTTTATTATCCAGAAAAACAATGTAATAGTATAGTTAGTATCATTATTAATATACTGAGTTACAACCATTTATAAAACATAAATTAATCATTTCTTACTTTTTATTTAACTTTTTGGTAATAAAATTGTTGATATTAAAATACTATTACAAATAGATTTACCTGACATGTAGGTAAAAACAGTGGTCCTAACCAGTACTCCTTGCTCTCTGTTCATGCAGCTTAAAAGTAGTAACTTACTACTGTTATCTATTTCTTTTCGTAGTTACTACCTATTTCTAAATAGTATGCTTTCAATGCTATTTATTAACTTTTCAGATTTTAACTCCTTAATCACTACCTTTCTTCTATCACTGCCCTCACACATACATCTAATAGTGTCTCTAATGTGGTTATATTATGCTTTTGTAAAAAAGTAAATAATATTCTGTGATTGTTATAATTATTGTTCAGACCTGTACAGTTTAGTTATGACAATTAAATTTTCTCTCTTGATTGACTTTTTCAGTTTTTTGTTTATTTTAATCTGTGCATATTTATCTAATTTATTTGATTGTCTTGTTTTGTTTTGTTTTATTTGTTTTGTTGTTTTGTTTATTTTGTTTCCCTATCCTTATCATGATTTCTTTTAGCTAAGATTCCAATAAATCTTTCAGGTTTTTTTCAATTAAAATATACACATTGGGAAATTTATCAGTTTTGTTGTATTTTATTTTGCTTTGTTTCATTTTGTTTTCCTTGGTACATCTCTCTGGAGCACTCTATTCTCCTGCTCAAACCTAGACTGGTGGAAGTTGAGATCCTGGAGTCCCGGAGGTCCATGCCCTCTGAACCCCCAGCTCACACTGTCTTCATAGGACCTCCCTTTACCTTCATTCTGGAGATTCCTTCTGCCTACTTTCTGTGTTGGATCCCTTGTATCCTGGCTTTTATAACTTCTTATTTTCTGCTTACTTTTATCTGGGGAAAGCTTATATTCCAGGTGTCCAGAGGTCAGCAGACTATAGGCCCACAGGCCAAATCTGGCCCATCATCAAGCTAAAAAATGATATTATATTTTTAAATGGTTGGGAAAATAATATTTCATGATGTATGACATTCAAATGTAGGTGTCCATTAAAAAAGCTTAATTGTAACAGATTCACACATATTCATAGTTGTATTTTTAAAGCTGACTAGTTGCAACACAGACCTTATGGTCTACAAAGTCTTTAATATTTATTATCTGGTTCTTTATAGAATAAGTTTGTTGCCTGTTCCAACAGCATAAAGGTGGGCATGAAGGAATCGTTTTGGAAGTTTTACAATTGAAAATGTCTTTATTCTACTCTCATACCTAACATAGTCTATATAATTATGTGTTTGTTTGTTTGTTTTTAGTTGGAAATCATATTTCCTCAAATTTAGAAAGTATTACACATTGTCTTCTATGACCAGGGCTATTGTTGAGAGTCCAAAGGCATTTCAATCATCTTCTGATTATCTTTCCTCTCTCTAAGTTGATTATGTTTGCTCTCTCTATGAGTTCTGAAGGTCTTATATTTTCTCAAGAGCTCTGAAATTTTAAAATTATGTGTCTTGTTGTGGATCTTCTTAATTTATTTTAGAGAGATCTTTGTAATTTTTAGTTTTGTTGTTATTTATTATTCATTCTTTTATCTTTTTATCTCTTCTTCAAACTTATTTCCTAATCCTTTATTTCTTATGAACAAATAGAGGGGCAGGAGGAAGAAATAGAATAGTGGAAACTAGCTATAGTTATATTAATACTAGAGGCCCGGTGCACAAAAATTTGTGCACTCGGGGGAGGCGGGGGGTCCCTCAGCCCGGCCTGTGCCCTCTCGCGGTCTGGGACCCCTCGGGAGATAACGACCTGCTGGCTTAGGCCTGCTCCCGGGTGGCAGAGGGCAGGCCCAATCCCTAGGTGCAGCCCCTGGTCGGGCTCAGAGCAGGGCAGATTGGGAGGTTGCGATGCCACCCTCAGTCACGCTCAGGGTAGGGCCAATTGGGGGGTTGGGGCACCGTCCCCTGTCACACTCAAGGCAGGGTCAATGGGGAGGTTGCAGCGCCACCCCCTGTCATGCACAGAGCAGGGCCAATCCAGGGGTTGGGGCACTGCCCCCGTCACACACAGAGCAGAGTCCATCAGGGGGTTGGGGCACCGCCCTCTATCACCCACAGAGCAGGGCCGATCAGGGGGTTGGGGTGCCGCCCTCTATCACCCACAGAGCAGGGCCGATCAGGGGGTTGGGGTGCCGCCACTCTCACAGTCAGGGCAGGGCCGATGGGGAGGTTATGGCTCTACCCCATCACACACAGAGCAGGGCCCGTGGGGGGGGGGGGGTTGGGGATCTCCCCCCCATCAGGCACAGAGCAGGGCTGCTCAGGGGGTTGGGGCCCCGCCCCCTGTCACACACAGAGCCGCAGGGCGATCAGGGGATTTGGGCGCTGCCCCCTGTCACGCTGATCCCGGTGCCAGGAGGCATATTACCCTTTTACTATATAGGGTAGAGGCCTGGTGCATGGGTGGGGCCAGCTGGTTTGCCCTGAAGGGTGTCCTGGATCAGGGTGGGGGTCCCCACTGGGGAGCCCGGCCAGTCTGGGTGAGGAGCTAAGGGCTGTTTTCAGGCTGGGAGTGACTGAAGTTCCCAACCGCTCCTTTTTTTCTTTTTTTTTTTTATTCTGGGCCAGCTTTACCTTGAGGCTTGGCTCCAGCTCTTAGGCCTCCCGCGGCTGAAAGTAGGTTTCTGGCCTTTGCTTACAATGTTGCGAATCTGCTGGCTGAAGTCCGGCGGTATTTGTTACAATGTTTCTTAAACTGCTCGCTCAGAGGCCTGCAGCCGCAGGCGGGGAACGTTGGTTTCCTCCAACGATCCTCCGTCACTGAGGCAAGCAAGCCTCATGTTAGTTTCAAGCTGCCTGGCTGCCGGCCGCCATCTTGGTTGACAGTTAATTTGCATATCTTGCTGATTAGCCAATGAAAAGGGTAGCGGTCGTACGTCAATTACCATGTTTCTCTTTTATTAGTGTAGATAATATAAGAAATATTAATCATGCTCTATTAACTTTGATTGCTCTGTTCTGATTAAAGAATACAAATTCTGACCTTGCTAGTTGTTGTATGCCCTGGGACCTGGGAGTTACCCTCGAAATGTGGTCCATTCACCTTATCCATCTGAGAACAGCCTATCATCATAAGAAGATTAATGACCTTGTTGTCTAAACAATGGAGTCCCAGAGGTCCATGCCCTCTGAATCCCCACTCACATAGTCTGTAATCTGTAATCATCTTATGCATTATTATTCCTTTTGCCTCCTTCCCCATGTAATCTTTGACCTTCTTTGCAATATAAGCAGCTGGTTAATGGGTAGGGGGTAGGGTAGAGCAGATTTTGTGGATGACCTCCTGCTCTCCCATGCTATGAGCAATATTGGAAAATAAAAATGCTCATATACGATTGAATCCTATGTCTTTTCAATTGACTCAAGTAGTGACAGACATCCTGGACATATTTGTGGTCTGGTTTCATATACAGTATTTATAATATACATATGCATATATTATATATTAATATTCAATTTCATGAGTCAAATAAACACTTATTTTTTATATCCTGTTTGTTTTCATGGCTTCACTCTCTTACAATCAAATGATACTAAATATGTATGTATATATACCAATTATAATATTTTACCTTGTTTTCTTTTTTATGTTGTGAACTCTATATAACATGGATTTTTTTTTCAAATGCTCTTCTGCTTAGTGGTGTTCATATTTTAATTAGTATTTTCTAACTAAGTTTAATAGTTGTCTACTACTGTGTAATAGGTTATCCAAAATGTAGTGGCTAAAATAAAGCAAAACATTTACTTATCTTGTCATTTCTGTGGGTCAGGACTCCAGGAGCAGCTTAGGTGGGCACCTCTGGCTCTGGGTTTCTGAGGAAACTGTAATCAAGCTGTCTGCAGCAGCTGCAGTCACATTGAGTTTCAACTGGAGGAGGAATGCACTTCCAAGCTCCTTCATGAGCTCCATAGAAGGACACGGACTTTGCTTTCTTAATGCTGAAAATATCAGTTCCTTACCTCATGGACCTATCCACAGGTTTACATGCTTACTCAAGAGTGAGAGGTGAAAGAGCAAGGGAGACTCTAAGCAGAAGCCATAGTATTTTTTTCATAGTATTTTTATAACATAGCTCAGAAATGACACCTTTTTAAAAAATATATAATTTTATTGATTTCAGAGGGGAAGGGAGAGGGAGGGAGAGATAGAAACATCAATGATGAGACAGAATCATTGATCAGCTGCCTCCTGCATGCCCCTTACTGAGGATCAAGCTCACAACCCAGGCATGTGCTCTGACAAGGAATCAAACCGAAACCTCCAGGTTAATAAGTCAATGCTCAACCACTAAGCCACACCATCCAGGCCAGAAGTGACACCTTATTACCTCTGCTTTCCATTAGACACAAATCACTAGTTCACTAATCCAGACCACCTTGAAGAAGAGGGACAAAAGGACATAAATATCAGAAGATGACAATCATTAAAGACCATCTTAGGCATTGCTTAATAGAGAAATTTTATATATATATAGTGGTTGCAATCTTTGTCAAGTAATGATATGATAATTGTGCTTCACAGAAATTAATGTGGTAGTTTTCCATCTTTTCTATACTACAGATCATTTTGCTTGCTGATAACATTTTTTTCTGAAATATTTGAAACCTCTGGTTCTGAAACATTTCAGTAGGTTATTTTTTTTTAAATATATTTTTTTATTGATTTCAGAGAGGAAGGGAGAGGGAAAGAGAGATAGAAACATCAATGTTGAGAGAGAATCATTGATCAACTGCCTCCTGAATGTCCCCTACTGGGGATCGAGCCTACAACCCGGGCATGTGCCCTTGACTGGAATAGAACCTGGGACCCTTCAGTCCTGCGGCCAATGCTCTATCCACTGAGCCAAACCAGCTAGGGCTAAGGAGGTTATTTTTTTCACAATTATTTAATGACTGCCTAATCAAGTTATGTCTTGCTTTTTGAATCAGTATTCCCTTCCCTTCTCCTAGGATATCTATCCCATCGTGATTTGAAATTTTATTTACATATATTAATATGTATGAAACTTTGTAATGTCATTATAATTTAACTCACAAAAAAAATAAGCCCCCACCTCCAAGATAAGTAATTGACCATGATTCTATACACTCTTTAAGACTGAACTTTATTATCATCTTTTGTTTATTTAAAAGTTTATTTTTAGCTGTATTAAGGTAAAATTATAAGAAATTTAAAATATATGATTTGATATACATAAATACTGCAAAATGGACTCTTCCCTTCTGGTTAATTTACATATCCATCATCTCATATTTAACATTTTTTGGGGGGAGAACATAGAAGTTTTACTATCTTAACAAATTACAAGTATACAGTACAGCATTATTAACTTTAGTCACCATGTTATACATTAGATCCTGAGACCTAATTCTTTTTAAAGCTGCAGGTGTGTAACTGGGAAAGTGTCATGCAAGCTCTAAAGTCTGCTCTGCAGGTGAAAAAACTATTAAGCAAGGTCTTGCAGAACCTGAAGATCTTATTTTCTGAGAATAATGAAACTGACCTTTTAGAATTCATGACAGAGTTTCTGCAAAACAGATGAAGAACATAGAATATCTGAAATGCCATCTTGGCTATCAGAATGAATTAGAAGAACTGGCCCAGCAGGAAGTCCTGTTCGAAAAGCTTGCTGAAACATCACGTGAAGAGATTTACCCTCTTACAGAAACATAGCAAGTCAGCAAGTCTTTCATTGCAGCATGTTCCACAGTTGCCTGCTTAGAGTCTTGACCGCCTCTATTTGCCAGAAGGTTACTTTTCTTTTAGTTAACACACACACACACACACACACCCTTGAAGGCATAACGCTAAAAGCTAAGACAGATAAAGACAAATACTGCAGAGTATCACTGATATGTGGAATCTAAAAAATGTCAGGAAAACAGAATAGAAAAGTGGTTGCCAGGGCCTAAGTATGAAGGAAATAGAAAAATGCAAGGAAAAGGATACCAGTATTCTTATATTATTTTAATTTTATAATATTAATTTATTTATGAATTATGCAATGTTTCAATAATTATATTAAGAGTTTGTTGTTTTATAACCATACTAGAGGCCCGGTGCACAAAAATTTGTGCACTGGGGGGAGGGGGAGGTCCCTCAGCCTGGCCTGTGCCCGCTCGCAGTCTGGGACCCCTTGGGAGATAACAACCTGCTTGCTTAGGCCTGCTCCCGGGTGGCAGAGAGCAGGCCCAGTCCCTAGGTGCAGCCCCTGGTCGGACTCAGAGCAGGGCTGATTGGGGAGTTGGGACGCCACACCCTGTCATGCACAGAGCAGGGCAGATCAGGAGGTTGCGATGCCACCCTCAGTCACATTCAGGATAGGACCGATTGAGGGGTTGAGGCACCGCCCTCTGTCACACTCAAGGCAGGGTCGATGGGGAGGTTGCGGCGCCACCCCCTGTCACTCACAGAGCAGGGCCCATCAGGGAGTTGGGGAGCTCCCCCCTGTCACTCACAGAGTAGGGCCGATAGGGGAGTTGGGGCACCACCCCCTGTCACACACAGAGCAGGGCTGATCAGAGGGTTGGGGTGCCACCACTGTCACACTCAGGGCAGGGCCGAAGGGGAGGTTATGGCTCTACCCCATCACACACAGAGCAGGTCCCATGGGGGGGGGGTGGGGGGTGGGGCGCCGCACCCTGTCACACACATAGCAGGGCCAATCAGGGGATTGGGGAGCTCCCCGCTATCAGGCACAGAGCAGGGCTGATCAGGGAGTTGGGGCGCCTTCCCCTGTCACGAACAGAGCAGGGCAGATAGGGAGCTTGTGGCCCTGCCCCCTGTCACACACAGAGCTGCAGGGCGATCAGGGGGTTTGGGCTCTGCCCCCTGTCATGCTAATCCCGGTGCTGGGAGGCCTCGCGGCTCCGCTGATCCCGGTGCAAGGAGGCATATTACCCTTTTTGTATATAGGATAGAGGCCTGGTTCACGGGTGGGGGCCGGCTGGTCTGCCCTGAAAGGTGTCCTGGATCAGGGTGGGGGTCCCCACTGGGGTGCGTGGCTAGCCTGGGTGAGGGGATGATGGCTGTTTGCAGCTGGTCACACACCCTTCAAGGTGGGGGTCCCCCTGGGGTGCCTGGCCAGTCTGGGTGAGGGGCTGAGGGCTGTTTTCAGGCTGGAGGGTGACTGAAGCTCCCAACCACTCCTTTTTATCTTTTCTTTTTTTTATTCAGGGCCAGCTTTAGCTCTGAGGCTTGGCTTTAGCTCTTTGGCCTCTGCTGCTGAAAGCAGGTATCTGGTTTGTTTGGGTTCTATAATCGAAACACTGTATCAACTCCGGCTCTGAGATCCCGGCTGGCTGAAAGCAGGTTTCTGGGGTTTTGTTTAGCTTCTATATTTGTAACAATGTTTCAAACCTCAAGCTCAGAGGCCGGCAAGGCAGGCGGAGAACGTTGGAGTCCTCAGTCACTGAAGCAAGCAAGCCTCATGTTAGTTTCAAGCTGCCTGGCTGCTGGCTGCCATCTTGGCTGGCAGTTAATTTGCATATCACCCCGATTAGCCAATGGGAAGGGTAGCGGACATAGGGCTAATTACCATGTTTCTCTTTTATTAGATAGGATTGATAGGATTTAGAGACAAGAAAGGCAATTAGGGTAAGGGTGAATGGGGAAGGAATGCAAATGTGAAGGACAGAGCCAGCTCCAAATGGCTAGAATGCTTACCTTACAAGAGGAGTGGGTGAGCTTTGAAACTTTAAAGCTGATACCAGGCAGAAAAGAGGGGAATCGGCCAATTAGGAAAAATCACTGGGGGAATAAAATGAGGAAGAGTACAATTAGAATAGAGCATGTACAGACAATGAAGCTGCCCACTTTTATAAACCCTTAGATAAAAAGACTCACTGTTTTTCGTTTTGTTTCCCCATTTGGGAACCCCTCCCCAGGGGTGAGTTTGTATAAGTTTGCAATAAATTTCCACACTTTTGTTTAAATCCATTTGTCCTCAACCTTTATTCTTAAAACTTGGTGGAACAAGAGTTCCAGCTTTCCATTTAGGGTATCAATACTTACAATTTTATTTGTTATTATTGACAACAGCTCACTGGTATTGTTATAGTAAGCAACCAGACATCTAATTAAGTTGGATTAATTAGAAGGGGCAACTTCACAGACACACCCTTTCCCCAAAAGACTCTAATTTACAAGTAGGCAGGCAGGAAACACTGGCTTTCTAATATCCCCAGGGAAGAGCAAGCCTTTCCCACAGATTAACAGGGGAGAGAGAAACTTCAAGAAGGAAATTCCTCTGCTGAGGCCTGTGCAGTAGAAGCCAAGACAGTACAGGGCGGATTCCTTTTGCTATGAGTGCACACCCATAGAGCGAACATGGCAACCATAAAGGGGAGGAGAAAGACCTGACAAAAGGAATTGGGTAAGAAGAAGCACCAGTTGTAGCCCCAGAAAGATCCAGGAAAGAGACTGAAAGAAAAATTTCCTTCCTAAACCTAATGATACACAATCAAAGCTTAGCAATGGCCCAAGGCATTTCTCTCTCTCTCTCTCTCTCTCTCTCTCTCTCTCTCTCTCTCTCTCTTTCAGCAGCCATGTGGGCCATAGCCAGCACTGACAGTAGCCAGAAACTCCTGGAACCTCGGATGCCAGGCTAATGGCACAGCAGCTATGGGTCCTGACTCTCCTCCTGAGCTTGCTGGGACCAAGTACAGGCCTGTGGCCCAAGGGCTGCACTTCTACGCAGCAGACAGAGCTGGGCTGCCTGGTTGTGGATATGTCCCCTAAGGCCCTCCTTTGTTTGCAATCCAATAAATCTTGCCACTATACCTCAAATTCTTCTGAGTGTGTCCTGAAAATGCATTTCCTGTGATACTGTGGAATAATCCTTTTTTCCTCCAACAACAATATCAGCACCCCATGCTTGTCCTTTTTAAAGCACTTCCACAACTTTTGAGTTTTAATATTGATTTCTAAGGGGACTAAAATATCTCTTCAAGTATCTTTTTTTAGAATGGTAATCACACAGTATAGTTCTGACACTTCCATTTCTGAGAATAGCAATATGTAGCCTGTAAATATTAATTAAAACTTTCATGAATATAGAATTTACAAATCAAATATTTTTATCTCAAAAGTTATATATAGGTGGGGCAAAAGTAGGTTTATAATTGTTTGTATGTAAAATAATACAATAATTAATAAATAATAATACAAGAATATACTTTAGCATCCTCACAACTGTAAACCTACTTTTGCACCATCATGTACATGACATATATCTATATATATACTATGATATACAGACATATATTATGGCATGCAATATATTAGAGAAGACTTTCAAGCCAAAAGAAATTAAATTCTTTATAAATATATTAGTTTGGGATTTGGGGTGTTAAGTTGACAACACCCAACTTAAAGAAAAGGACTCTTCTTTGAGCTTACAGTTTAAAATTTTTTACATGGCTGGACTATGGTGAGAATCTATTGATTATCCCAGATGCACAGTAAAACCAGTAAAATAATGGACCTATGTGACTGTTTTCCAAAAATTAAATCTAATGGGTATTGATTCTTTTTCTTTGGGTTCCTAGAACACTTAAACTGGATCACTAGTCTTTATCTCCCACAATTATCAACTTTCTCTCACAATTTTATTCTTTTTTTTTCCATTTTCTGCATTGTACAATTTTTTAAATCAAATTTGTCTTTTACAATGATCTAGTGATCCAATATACTAATTTTATTAGTTTTAATTTTATGAATTTTCATTGAAGATTTTTATTGTTAATTTGTATTTTTAGATTCCTTGAAATATATCTCAATAAATTCATATTCTGTATTAATCTTTTATTTTTTGGTAACATTCTATTTCTACTTATAGGAAAGAGATACTTTAATGATTTTAAAGAATTGTTTCAAAATTTACATATATGTATTTTTCCATTTTCAGTGGTATATTCTTTCTTTGTGTTTTTAGTATGACACAGTTTTTTCTTTATCTGAAGACCTCTTTCATATGGCACATATTGATTTTTATTGTTAATTATTCCAGGATGAGGAGAGATACATCCAGGAATGATCTTTGCCAATCAAAAGGCTATGGAGGCAGGATTAATCCTATCTAATAAAGAGGTGATATGCAAATTGACCATCACTCCAACACACAAGATGGCCACCCCCATGTGGTCAAAGATGGCCACCCCTATGTGGACACAAGATGGCAGGCAGGGGAGGGCAGTTGGGAGGGACCAGGCCTTCAAGGGAGGGTAGTTGGGGGCAACCAGGCCAGAAGGGAAGGGCAGTTAGTGGTGACAAGGCTGGCAGGGGAAGGCAATTGGGGGCAATCGGGCTGGCAGGGGAGCAGTTAGGTGTCGATCAGGCTGGCAGGGGGTTGGTTAGGGGGTGATCAGGCTGGCAGGCAGAAGCGGTTAGGGGAAATGAGGCAGGCAAGCAGGGGAGTGGTTGGGAGCCAGCAGTCCTGGATTGTGAGAATGATGTCCCAGATTGGAGAGGGTGCAGGTTGGGCTGAGGGATACGCCCACCCTATACACAAATTTTGTGCACTGGCCTCTAGTAAGAAATAAAAGCCCTGGCCAGTGTGGCTCAGTTGGTTGGAGCATCATCCTGAGCAGCAGTGGATTGTAGATTCTATTCCAATCAGGGCATAGAACCTGATTTCAGGTTCAGTCCCATCAGGTCCAGGGTGTGTACAAGAGGCAACTGATCAATGTTTTCCTCTCTCCTTCCTTCCTTCCTCTCTCTTTCTAAATATCAATAAAAACATATCCTCAGGTGAGAATTTAAAAAAAAAAGGCTATGGAGCCAGTCTGTGTGGTACTTACTGCCCATTGAGGTGCTGGGTGAATATTTTTACTTATCTCTATCTAGAAGGCTGGTTGGTGCATACACCTCATGACATAAGCCCCCAACATTTAGCAAAATTAAAGCAGTTTCCCCTATTCTAGTACCAGATTGGTTCAGTAATAATTTAAACAATGATAAATTAAAAAAAGGGCCCTTGCATCTTCTAAAAAACAAATTTCTTCTGTAAAAGCCTCCTCTTTCATCAGAGAATCCTTTCCTGTGAAGTCTACACATCTTGGATTCACTGTGTTGTGCCCAGTCATCCTGGATGATCTACTCTTTCCTTGTAACGTCTCAATGCCAAGACATTGATCGTATTGTGTGCATCGTTCTGTGACTCCAGTGAAATAGACTAATATCTGTCTAATCTTTCACCTTTTCTGTGTCTCATAGACTAATATGTGTCTAATTTTTCCCCTGCTCTGTGTATCATGACTGCTTTCAAATATGTGCAGTGCTATTAGCCAAAAGAACTTTTAAATGTTATGAGTTTTATTCTTAGTTTCAAATGTTATGAGTTTTATTCTATCTATGTCTTAAGAATTATGTAACATGAAGAGACTTAGTCTAAGAGCTAATAAGATACTATTTTAAACTGAAATTTTAGCTTTAAATCTAAATATCTCTGCCATAGTTGATGGTATATATAATTTATGGTGCTGTTCATTTGGCACCAATATTGGTTTTCTTCAAGAATAGTAAAGTATATTTCACTGTGACTTCTTGTGTTTCCTAAATCTTTATCCAGATTGTAATTTAAAAGGTGACATTGTTTCTTCTTTGCATATCAATTTCATCAATTTTTGTCTCCCTAGGAATAGTAAAATGAATACATCTAAATAGAAAAATGTGTTTTGTTTCTTTTCAACATAACACATGATCATTTTATTTCTAAACCCCCTACCCCAAATTTTAACAGTTAATTAGCACATCACTTCGTGAAGAAAGACACATTCTTTAGAATGACAGGTGGCTGAGTCCCAAGTCATTAGAAATTTATGCCATTTCTTTTGAAGAACAAAAAGTAACAGATAAAATGTGTAAATGATTAAGCTAGTTTAAGACTTTGTTTCTGGAATTTTCTTTTTATCAAATGAACTTATAAAATGTGATCTTACAAAAAATTTACTTAAATTTAGCATTGAAAGAGCACAACGTTAAACTGTTATTATTATTATGAGTATTATATTAACTTTTTATATTACAAAAATATAATACACGCAAGTTGTAAGTTCTTAAAAATTATATAAGTATGTTTTATACCATATATACAATAATTGACATTTTTAGTTTCTAGTAATATAATTTAAAATAAAGTGTATTACAAAGAAATTATAAAACAATTGATATCAAGGTAAAAATAGTT
Source organism: Myotis nattereri (assembly GCF_964212035.1). NCBI lineage: Eukaryota > Metazoa > Chordata > Mammalia > Chiroptera > Vespertilionidae > Myotis > Myotis nattereri. The sequence continues at coordinate 68,730,177 of NC_138076.1, read as the reverse complement.
ATTTAGTGATATAAACTTATTGACATAATGTGCAGTTCTACTGTCTTAAAATATACCTATGCCTAAAGGTCCCTGCCAGTAACTTTCTACAGTTGAGGAAGCTGCCCTGATTTGCATTGACATTCAATAGCTTCCCCCAGGCAAATACCTGCAGACAGTCATCTGTTGATGCCTGTCTATAGGCAGAGGAAAGCCTTAGAACAGAAGTAACTCTGTAAAAGCAACTATTCCCTTGACTGTTACAGGAAGGACATTAGAGAACACAGAAGAATATTAGTTCCAATTTATATAGTTCTTTTTATTCCAAATATTTTTGCAAACTTATTAATGATTTTTTTATATAATTTAGAAGACAAATTAGTTGGCATATTGTTTTAGGTAAAAAAACAAAACAAAAAAACCCTCTCTCTCTCTCTCTCTCTCTCTCTCTCTCTCTCTCTCTCTCTCTCTCTTCTAGTAAACTTCCTTAGTTCTAGTAAACCAAACTCCATTTCTTAAGCTCTCTGAACTGAGCACTGTGCTTGGTTCAATGGGTCTACACAATATAAAATTGTTTAGAGTTACAGTGATTCTCAACCTTCTGGCCTTTTAAATACAGTTCCTCATGTTGTGATCCAACCATAAAATTATTTTCGTTGCTACTTCATAACTGTAATGTTACTACTGTTATGAATCATAATGTAAACATCCGATATGCTGGATGGTCTTAAACGACCCCTGTGAAAGGGTCATTCAACTGCCAAAGGGGTCATGACCCACAGGTTGAGAACCGCTGGTTTAAGAGGAATAGCATTAAGTTAGAAAGCATTGTAACAGAATCCTCTTTGACTTTTGGCTGCATTCCTTTTGTCAAATTACATAACCTCCGTAAGAGTTAGATTCTTTATAAAAAGTAGAGGAGGTATATTGTCTATATTTAGTGGTTATGATGATTAACATAGTCTATTTTAAGGTCTCATTCCAGTAGCCCAATAATAACTCTAGAAGAAACAATTAATGAAAGCAATTCATTACAATTATTGTACTAACAAAATTCTCTTAGTGTCAGCTGTGAAGACACTGTTATATAAGTCACTTTTCTGTGAACCTGAGAGGTTTTTAATATACTTAAAAGAAAAAACCCGAAGAGGTATATATCAAAATATCCTTAGTAAAGATTAAAATAGATTACAAACTTGGACTGAGATTGAGAAAGAATTTATAAATATATTCTTGTATGACTCCTTTATATAGATGGTATTTTCAACACTAATGAAGCATTTATAAAAACTATGTTTAAAAGCAGAATTAATTGAATGAACCAATTAACTGCACAAATTTAAGACTAAGAATAGGTCTTTCCTTTCTGGAAGAAAAATATAAAAACAGCAACAACAACAGAACAGTAATTCTTAATAATGATATTAACCAGAAAAGGAAAGGGTTACAATGAAAAGATCATAATTATTAAGTGTCATGAAAATGGCAAAAGGGTATCACCAAAGGCTAGTTTGCATCATCAAGATTCTAAAAGGCAAAAGTGATACCATTCATTAAGCAAGACATTATTGCTCTATGGTCACTGGAAAGGGACTCAAAGAAAGTGTATTAAAATGTAACTAAAATACTTGATCTACCAGATCAAGACCATTAAAACTCATAACAAAAATGATACTATAGCCTAACCGGTTTGGCTCAGTGAATAGAGCGTCAGCCTGCGGACTTAAAGGTCCCAGGTTCGATTCCTGTAAAGGGCATGTACCTTGGTTATGAGCACATACCCAGTAGAGGGTGTGCAGGAGGCAGCTGATCGATATTTCTCTCTCACCGATGTTTCTAACTCTCTATCCCTTTCCCCTCTGTAAAAAAACAATAAAATATATTTTTCAAAAAAAATGCCGAAACCGGTTTGGCTCAGTGGATAGAGCGTCGGCCTGCGGACTGAGGGGTCCCAGGTTCGATTCCCGTCAAGGGCATGTACCTGGGTTGCGGGCACATCCCCAGTGGGAGATGTGCAGGAGGCAGCTGATCGATGTTTCTCTCCCATCGATGTTTCTAACTCTCTATCTCTCTCCCTTCCTCTCTGTAAAAAATCAATAAAATATATTTTTTTAAAAAAATGATACTATAAGGCAGTGGTTCTCAACCTTCCTAATGCCATGACCCTTCAATACAGTTCCTCATGCTGTGGTAACCCCCAATTTCATTGTTATAAATTGAACATAATTAAAACATAGTGATGAATCACAAAAACAATATGTAATTATATATGTGTTTTCCGATGGTCTTAGGCGACCCCTGTGAAAGGGTCATTCGACCCCCAAAGGGGTCGCGACCCACAGGTTGAGAACCGCTGCTATAAGGTGCTTATATTTTATTTTAAAAATGTTTTATATATTATTTCTTTCTAAATTTATTTAATATATATCTGTACATAAAATACTAGTGAAAATTATATTTAATAACAGTATTTTATTAGAAATTTACAAAATAATTACTTTAACATGCATAAAGTATTTTTACTTTTCTAACAACCCTTGTAAATAATGAAAGCAATGAGCTTAATGTACTATAACATTAAAAACACTTCTACCTGTCAAAAGATTTCTGTTAAGTTAGACATGCTTCAAAATACTTGAACCAGCCTTGAGGAAATGAGATTTTTTAGGAAATGAATAGTTAATTTTTGTTTTCATTCTCAGTTTAGAATAAAGTTTAAAATAAAACATAGTCACAGCTAGTTTGGCTCAGTGGATAGAGCATAGACCTGTGGATTGAAGGGTCCCAGGTTCAATTCCCGTCAAGGGAACATGCCCAGGTTGTGGGCTCAATCCCCAATAGGGGGTGAGCAGAGGGCAGCTGGTCAATGATTCTCTGTCATCATTGATGTTTCCATCTCTTTCTCTCCCCTACTCTTTGAAGCCAATAAAAATATATTTAAAAAAATAAAATAAAATAAAACACATAGGAGACACACAAATAAGGATCAAGATCTGAGCCTTTAACTGATAAGTGATTTGGAAAAGTGGCTTTAGACCTGTAGGTCAAATGGCTTGATAATAGCATACTAATGAGCACATTCTACAGAAAATGCTTCTTCTCATTATTCTGCCCCATCTGCTAATTATCTTCTAACCAATCAACTCCATTAAATCAACAAATCGAGAACAACACAAAGCAGGCTTAGAAAGCTGTATTGCCACAAGAAAAGGCTATTTCCAAAAGTGCATCTCAGTTGTTATCAAAAAAGGTAACAAAAGAGAAAGAAGCTCCCAGAACCTGGGGCCAGAAATCACAGAAAACAGTGTATAAGTTTTAACCTCCCAGAAAGCAGAATCAGGTATAATAAAAATACCCATTACATCCATCAGAGATGTGCATAAGGCTTCCCAGTGGTATGTAAACATTTCTATGGATCAAAAACTGGGGAGTGTTTTCTGTTCTCCTTTCTGAACAGAAGTGGTTATTGCAATTATCCCATCTTTTTTTGTCATTGAATATGGTGTACAAAGACAGATAACTTGATGGAGCTGTATCTGACTCAATATACAGACTGCTGCATAGATCCAGATTCTGGTCTTCTCAGATGAATGCAGTGATGTGATAGAACCTGGAATTGTCTCCATGCAGAGGGGCTGGTGTTTTCTTTCACAGTAATAAAATAAAAGAGAGATTTTGATGATCAGCATTGTGACTAGTTCTGGACAGGGGATCATGTGTAGAAGTTACAAGTGTCACTTCTGGATTGAAGCCATGAAAAGACCCTTTATAATATTCCATGTTCTAACTTCCTCTTCTGAAGCAAACTTGAACTATTCCTGTTGAGATTGAGGAGGCATAACATAGAGACAGACAAGATTCTTGAATTGCAACTTACAAGGGGCTGCTGTCCTAGAGAATTTCCCAAGCTGCTCAAGAATTTCCTTAAATGAAAAATAAATCTCTATTAAGTTAAAATCCTGAAATTTGGAGATTTGTTTATTTTTACTGTAGCCATAACTTTTGTCTGATATACTTATACATGTCATACATCCTATATAATAAAAGGCTAATATGCAAATTGACCAAATGGCAGAACAACTGGTCGCTATGACATGCACTGACCACCAGGGGGCAGACGCTTACTGAAAGAGATGCCCCCTGGTGGTCAGTGCGCTCTTACAAGGGGAGCGCTGCTCAACCAGAAGCCAGACTCATGGCTGGTGAGTGCAAGGGTGGTGGCAGGAGCCTCTCCTACCTCCACGGCAGTGCTAAGGATGTGCAACTGACATCCAGGAGTGGGCCTAAGCTGTCAGTTGGACATCCCCCTAGAGCTCCTGGACTATGAGAGGGTGCTGAGGGATCACCTCCCCCAAGTGCATGAATTTCATGCACCGGGCCTCTAGTAATATCATAATTTAAATAAAATTAAGCTGATGCATGTGTACTATATAAACTAGTGGAACATACCTACAAATTAGATGATTCCTTTTTTTGGCAGAGTAAGAAATCAAGAGAATTTTTCTTACAAAATTCTTGCTGTATGTGAACAAGATGACAGGGAAAAGGAAGTTCTACAAACAAGCCTATGAAGATAGGTATTATATATTAATTGGGATATTACATTTATAAATATATATACTTCTTAATTAAAGTGAGTTTATAATTTCTTTTCTCTGAATGATTCATTAATTTGTCAAAGTAAAGAGTATGCTTTTATAATTAGTTGGCCATGTAATTTATCCTCAAACCATGACATTTTTTAAAATGTAAAATGGGATGCAATCCTATATAATAAAATCCTAATATGCTAACTGTCCAGTCATCCATTCAACCAACCAAAGTAAAATGTGGTAATGATATGCTAAGGCCGCTCAACAGCTCACTATGATGTGCACTGACCATCAGGGGTCAGACACTCAACCAGTTGACCAGTTTCTATGACATGCACTGACCACCAGGGGGCAGTTGACCAGTCGACTGGTTGCTATGATGTACACTGACCACCAGTGGGCAGACGTTCTGACTGGTAGGTTAGCTTGCTGCTGGGGTCTGGTTAATCGGGACTGAGCAAGATGGACTGGACATGCCCTGGAGCCCTCCTGTGGTCTCTCCCCAGCTGGCCAACCTCCTGCATCCCTCCCTGGCCCCAATCTTGCACCAGTGGGGTCCCTCAGCCTGGCCTTTGACTTCTCAAAATCTGGGACCCCTCAGGGGATGTCAGAGAGCTGGTTTTGGCCCAATCCCGCAGGCCGGCTGAGGGACCTGACTGGTACACAGATTCATGCACTGGGCCTCTAGTTAATAATACTGCCAGAACAATGGATGTAAACTAGTACTCTTCTGGGAAAACTAGGACATGTGATCACCATACTTTGAAGCTTTTAATTTCAAAGCCCTGGAAGGCCCCCCTATTTCTTCCCATTACTGAGAAACAAAACAACAAAAATTTTACTTTCTTGTATTAAAATATATTTCATGAAAATACAGACTTTAATTCCACATTTAGAATTTGGACTTAAAATGCAAATACTCTTAGTGAGTAGTGTACATATCCGCGGAGCTGGTTGTAGTTTAAGGCTGATATTGGTAACAAAAAAATGGAGGTGGATAAAAGGGTGTGAGGGTTTTCACAAAGTAAAACAAAGGGTAATAAGTAATAACCGATGCACCAAAAATAAACTTAACTTGCTTTAGTCTTGCAGAGCCAGATATGTCTGAATATATTGTCTCTAAAACTGAGCTATCATTGACCTTGAGAGAAATTTCATGGTGCATGTTTTATTGTTCTCATTTTATTTCTAATTTTGAACTTAGATTTACTGCCAAGCAACTTTTCTTTCTTCTTCAATAATTACCTGAAATCCAAACTTTTACATGAAGTTTTCAGTGATTAAGTCATTTCAAGAAATTAAACAGTCTTAAGCAATAATCAGTCAGAGCAGTTATCCATTTTGGATGAGTCATCTGAATAATAAATGTTGTAAAAATGCTCTTCAATGGCACTTTTAGGCTGAATTTTTTCTATAATTGCCTTAATCCCTCAGCACAATTACTAAATGTCCACACACTTCTTTTACAATTTTACTACCCAAATCACTTGCTCTTGCTCATCAGCTTTGCAAATTAATAGCATATTAAATGCACCAGGGTAGCTTACTTGAAAGAAATGCTAAAGTGAATTTTTTTAAGTGGCTAATAAATGTGCCCTAAATGACATTTAGTTTAAGTTTTAAGATTTCTTATTCTAGAGTAAACCTGTATTTCTTTCTAAATTGCATTCTTCTCATGACATTGAAATTCATTAATTCAAACAATAATATTAATAATGATGATAATAACTACCCTTTTTATTGGTTCCAAATATGAAGCAGGTGCTGTGCTAGGCATTTCATGTACATAACTCATATTCAATTTTTAAAATAGGGCTCTAAGCTATTTTTACCTCTATTTTAAACCTCAGACAAATCAGGCATATTTTTCAAAGTTCCTAACTTATGGAAATAACAAACTCCATGGGGCAGAGATCATGTCTATATCTATGCTAATTGTTCTGTATCATGTACACCTCATTCAAGGAAAATAAAGTTATTACATTCCAGGAAATTTTCTTAATCACAAACGTTAAAATTTCAGAAAACTATTTTCTATAAAAATAACTTTTAAAAAATGTAAAGTAGCAGAACTAACTGAAAAGAAATTTGTTTTAATTTTGTAAGAATTATTATGTGACTTTAGTTAATTATATATCTCCATGCTTATACTAAAAGCATGAGATTATTGCTCAATTTTGCTTTTACTCCATATGGAAAAAAATTTAACCAGAAAATGAAGCACAAATTTATAAATGAAGAGGATAATTCCATATCAGATAGTAATATTGACTATCAGCAGTCATTTCACACTCAAATGTTTTGCTAATAGAATCCCAATTACTTTTGATAATATGCTAACTAATTACAAGGGATAACTGATTCCCTTGACTGATTATAAGTCAGTCTTAGCAAGTGGGTTTCCTTCGACAGATCTATACTTTCCCAATAACCTTTGAAACTTGGAAGGACTTTAGAACCCATCTCTGGCCAGTTTTGTTGTCACATGAGAAATCATCTTAATACAATGGTAGCCTCCACTTATAATACAGAGACACTACCCTGGAAACCATGAAACAGAAAGCTTTACAAATCAAATAAAAATCTTCCAATCAGAGGAATTATATTAAAACAAGGGCCCAGTGCATGAAATTCATGCATGGGTATGGTGCCTAAGCCTGGCCAGTGATCAGGGCCAATTAGGGCCTTCCGTCCCCCGCTGCCGGCTGCTGGCTGGGGCCTTCCTTTGTTCCGCGCCACCCATTTGTGGTTAGCAGATGTCATAGTGAGCAATCAAATTCCTGGTCTCCTGATCTAACTCCCAAGGGGAAACTTTGCATATTAGCCTTTTATATATATATATAGATAGATTAAGTAAAAATACAATGAGAAGCAAGGGAAAGAGGTTAGTTTAGTTAACACATCTATAATAATAAAAACACAACATGCTAATTAGAACGGACATCCTTCTGGACAACCTTCAGACAAAGCTGGGGCTGCAAGGGAAGCCTGGGTCCCGGGTGCCAGAGGGAAGCCAGTACCAGCAGCCAGGGGAAGAAGGCCTACTCTTGCAAGAATTTCATGCATCAGGCCTCTAGTTTAGGATAAAATGTAAGCAAGATGGAAGGACCACATTACCTGAATCCTGGATTTGCAATATGCATATGTCCTGTCTCTTTCTCTATCACATCAACCTTCCCTGATGATGGCATAGCTATGAGGACCCAAAGCACAAGAGTAGTGATGCTGGCAATTCAGATATGCCAAAGAGAAGCTGTAAAGTACTTCCTTTAAGGGAAAAGTTGAAAGTTCTTGACTTAATTACTCTATTTTATTGTTAGTTGTTGTTAATCTCTTACTGCTCCTAATTTATAATTAAACATTCTAATAGGTATGTATTTATAGGGGAAAAACATAGTATTAATAAGGTTTGGTGTTCTGCATGATTTTAGGCATCTACTGGGATCTTGAAACATATCCCTCATGGATATGGGGGGACTAGTATAGTGGCAACTGGTTCCACAAACATGTAGCTATAACAGAAAAATGTCATCATTAGTCAAATTCAAAGTAGTCTTTCAAATGTCCTCTTCACTTCCCTTCAGTTTGGAAAATTAAGCCAAAAATCTTTAAAAAAATAGAGTAGAATATAGTCACTTTTAATATAAAACAGTTTAGTATAAGCAGACATAAACATATAAGATTTAGAAATTTTGTGTTAAAAATTGTGCACTGACAAGTTGAAAAATAAATTAAGTAACAGAGAATACATAAAAGAAAAATATGCTCCAAGAAATATAGGAGATATGAGTATACAACTGAATCATAGATTTAGGAATATGGCACCAGTTAGACATGAAAAGTTGATATTGTTTCTTGTGTTTGTTTTCCTAGCAACTCTTCCTTTTCTTTTTTTCTTTAATGGATGCTACTTTTCAAGCAACAGTTATCAGTCCAAAGCAGGCACCTGGCCTTCACTAGACAAATAGTAATCCATCTTGGAATGGATTACTATCAGTGTTGGAGAAATATTACAATGATGAGTTTCTGGGTTTTCTTTGCATCCAATATCCCAATTTGGATACTAGTGAAGCTGGTAATTCGGAAGTAGAAAAACTGTTCTCTTGAACTAAAGGACAGGAAAGGAGCAATCTGGAAAAATGGAAAACTTTCAACAATAACTACTCTGCTGTAGCCAAACACACAGGAGGGAAAAAACAAACACAAAATATTTCCCCTCATCATGAATGGTGGGAAAATCCTAGTGGGAGGCCTGGAATTCCATCCTGGAGAGGCTGTAAGGAGGTACTCCAACCCATCTGCCAAAGCAGTGTCAAAGGAGGCTGAGCAGAGAGTTGGGAAACTACCACCCCCTCTCCAGATGGTAACAAGTCCCCTTCCCACCACCCAAAGTATGAATAGAGACCACATCGGAAGGCTAAACTACTATCCCCATCCCCCTTCCCATGCCCGCAGATGTGGTTCCAGAGGAAACCAATAGAGCGTTAGGACCTTCAGCATCAACTGGCAATAACCAGGGCACACCTTCGCCATGGTGTCAGTGGTGGTCACATGGGGAGCAGCATAGGGCCCTCTTACCTCTCACAGTCCGAGAGCTCAGATGCACCCTAATACTTCAGCTATTTCATACTGTTAAAGCAAACAACTTTTTTGAAAGTCCAAATGTAGTAGCTAAAGGAAGTATCCAGTGTAATAGGGGTAATCCTTCTATTACTCAGGGTTTTTCATTACTTCCTTAAATTAAATGAGCTTCCTAATTATCCTCTCAATAAATACACGTTTGTTAAAGATCTTAGTTAGCTTCTGTTGCCTGCCATTAAAGAATTTTAACATATAGTTACGAACTGTGCATGAACTACTTAAATAGCCATTTGTTCTTTTTTAATATATTTGTTAGAAGAAAATGATTTGCACTCTTTTAGGACATAGCAACTTGCTTACCCCATACCTATTTCATCATATAAATGCCTTTTTATATCATGAGTGCTAAAAGGCTCTATATTTCCTAGACCCACCTATCATTTATTTTTTTCTCATGTGATATAGGTAATAGTCACTGGACAAGAGGTAAAAGGCTAAAATGAGCAAGTTTGAAATCATCAGTCAGGGAAATTAGGACTTGAGACAGGAATTTCGTTCTTCTAATTCAGGGCTTTTTAACTGTTTTTGTACCAATGTCCTCTTTAGTAGTCACAAGTAATGCTAATACCATTATTGTTTGTAGTTTACATTAAAACTACTTAATAAGATGCTAAATCTTTCTGAGAGGACAAAGAAACTAATTATATAATTGCTTCTATTCAAGTTCAAGAAATTATAGAACATCAATAAAACAAAATCCATTGTCAAATTCCTAGGGACATAGATACAAAGATATGAGCACAGGTTGCAGTATGTATAGAGATATTTCTTTCTGAGGAATGCCAAATTCTTTTCTTGCCCAACAAGAACAATTCTTTGTCATGGTTGGACATTTATACTAGGTTCATTCAAATTTATACTGTTTTATTCAAATTTTAAGACATGTCTAGAAATTCTGTAAGCTCCCTATTATTTTCTAAAAAAAAAAAAAATCTAGCTTATGAAATTCTGTTGTCTGCAACTAACAATAGTGACCAATACAGTAACTGATAAAAGGAATGGTTGTGTCCTTGCCAAGTGGCTCAGTTGGTTGGAGTGTCATCCCATATACCAATAGGTTGTGGGTTCTATTCCCTGGTTAGGGCATGTATGAGAGACAACAGATCTATGTTTCTCTCTCACATTGTTGTTTCTCTCTCTCCTTCTTCCTCTCTCTCTAAAAATCAATAAAACATATCTTCAGGTGAGAAAAAAAAAAAAAAAAAAAGAACAGTTGCTTGAAAAATAAGCCAAAAGAAATAAGAATCTAGAGTGTTTTTATGACCCAGAGTTTGACGGCAATGAGGATCTGGTTAACAAAATTTGAAGAAACAAATCTCTGGCCCACAATGGTGAAAGATTATTTAAATTATTAAACATGGGCACTTGGAATGAAATGCCTATTGAAAGCAAAAATTTTGAGTGGCTATTGCTCTTGACACTTTTGAAAGACTTATATGAGCTTGCTGTTTCCAAATTTGATGGAGAGCTTAAAGAAAATTATTCAATTAAATTGTTGAATAAAAGCATATTCAGGAAGCCATTAGGTTTCTTCTTGTAATAAGAGAGTTCAAGTAGCTGAATATCAAATGTAGAATCTGAGCTAGAGTGGTACTGAAATATACCATAAGATATATTTGCAGCATTTTTGGAGGTTTTTATAAGAAAACTGAGACACTTTAGGAAAGCATGCAAATTAAGAAATAGACTGGCTCTTTCAGTTAATTGTTATACCCCTAAGTGAACAAATTTACTGAGCTTTTTTTTTTTTTTTCCTTATAGAAAGAGTCCTTCTTTCTATTTTGAATGACTCTCTTGCTAAAAATCCTATTTGAGGATACTTGTCTCACCAAGGCATGTAAATTTTACTCATGTTCCACATATACCACTAGACATTGTCTCCAGGTTTCATCACCCAATTGGCTGTACATTAAAATCAGCTATTTAAAATATTCTGCTCTTGATAAATTAAACCAAATTCTCTGAAAATAGGGTCCAAGTATCTTTCTCTTTTAAAGATTCCCCAAGAGAATCTTACTTATTTTCTACACCATCCCCTAATTTTTAATGTGTGTATTTAGATCTGGATGAATTAATTGAAATGAGATTTATAAGAGATTCTGGATTTCATTTAGGAATAAAATCATTTGGGAATGCTTTTAATATTTGCTTAAATGGCTATTCTGTGTAAAGATAGATGAAGATGAAAATAGTCTCGCCCGGCTGGCGTGGATCAATGGTTGAGGTTTGACCTGTGAACCAGGAGGTCAAGGTTCAATTCTCAGTCAGGGCACATGCCTGGGTTGTGGCTCAGTCCCCAGTGGGAGTCGTGCAGGAGGAAGCTGATCAATGATTCTCTCATTGATGTTTTTATCTCTCTCTCCCCCTTCTTCTCTAAAAAAAAAAGTCTCAATTTCAATGTTTTGGATTGTATTATGAATTTACAGTGGTGGAAAAAAAGCAGTACTTAAACACTAGAAGCAAAGCTAGTATCAGAGTTGGAGTATTATTTGGGATAGCTGGTTACATCAAGATCTTTAGATTGATCATAGGATCTCTAGATTGAAATATATGGGCATTCCATTAAGATTTTGTTGTAATTGAAAAAATGAAAACCTGTAGGGTTAGAAAATGGGAGTCTTATTTGATCCATGCACATAGTCATGGACCCTGACCCAATAACAATACTTTAGCCAGGTCAGTTCAAATGTACAGAACATATTAAGTGAAATGAACATTGATGTGTCTTAAAATATTTCCAGTGATAGCTTTCAAGAGTATGTAATAAATCTCACTTCAGGTATTCCTCCAAAGAATCTTCAGCTACATAATGAGAATATCGGTGTATTGGGAAAATAAAATATCCAGAACTCTCCTAGATTCTTGGACACTGGCTCTGAGTTACTCCTCATCAATCAGAATGACAAAGGGCTATGTTGATCTTTCTGTCAGAGTGGGGATTTCTGGGTATCTGGTTACTAATTCTGTCTCACAGGATTTGTTTAAGAAATTGTGTGCTTTCCACCTACTCCAATTCCAAGTATACAGTAAATATATCCTCAACACTGGGATAGTCTTCACTTTTACCTTCTTGATTTATGGGTGAAGGCTAGTATGGTAAAAAGAATAGATAAAAAGAATAGATTTGACTCCCCATGCCAAACAATAAACTAAAAGCAATGCAGTAACCTTGATCAAACAATTAAAATTTGTTTCACTACTGAATATTTGAAATAAATAGTAGTGCTAATTTCTTTCTTTCTTTTTTTTTTTTCTTTACAGGTCTGAATATTATTTTTTTGTTTTTCTTTGTTTTATAATATCTCATATTTTTTATTTTCTTTATTGATTAAGGTATTACATATGTGTCCTTTTCCCTGCCTTGCTCCTCCACCCTCCGCCCCCTCCACCCCGCTCATGCCTTCCCCCCCCTGTTGTCTGTGTCCATTGATTAGGCTTATATGCATGCATATAAGTCCTTTGGCTGGTTTCTCCCCCTTACCCCCATCCTCCCCTACCTTCCCTCTGAAGTTTGATGGTCTGATCGATGCTTCTCTGTCTCTGGATCTGTTTTTGTTCATCAGTTTATGTTGTTCATTATATTCCACAAATGAGTGAGATGATGTGGTATTTATCTTTCTCCAACTGACTTATTTCACTTAGCATAATGCTCTCCAGGTCCATCCATGCTGTTGCAAATGGTAGGAGTTCCTTCCATTTTACAGCAGCGTAGTATTCCATTGTGTAGATGTGCCACAGGTTTTTAATCAACTCATCTGCTGATGGACATTTAGGCTGTTTCCAAATCATAGCTATTGTAAATTATGCTGCTATGAACATAGGGGTGCATATATCCTTTCTGATTGGTGTTTCTCATTTTTGGGGTTATATTCCTAGAAGTGGGATCACTGGGTCAAATGGGAGTTCCATTTTTAGTTTTTTGAGGAAACTCCATACTGTTCTCCACAGTGGCTGCATCAGTCTGCATTCCCACCAGCAGTGCAAGAGAGTTCCTTTTTCTCCACATCCTCACCAGCACTTGTCATTTGTTGATTTGTTGATGATAGCCAGTCTGACAGGTGTGAGATGGTACCTCATTGTTTTCATTTGCATCTCTCGGATGATTAGTAACTTTGAGCATGTTTTCATATGTCTCTTGGCCTTCCTTATGTCCTCTTTCAAAAAGTATCTATGGAGGTCTGTTGCCCATTTTTTGTTTGGGTTGTTTATTTTCTCTTTGTTAAGTCGTATGAATTCCCTGTAAATGTTGGAGATTAAATCCTTATCAGAGATAACATTGGCAAATACGTTCTCTCATGCAGTGGGTTTTCTTGTTGTTTTGTTGATGGTTTCTTTTGCTGTGCAGGAGCTTTTTATTTTGATGTAGTCCCATTTGTTTATTTTCTCCTTAGTCTCCATTGACCTAGAAGCTGTGTCGGTGAAGATATTGCTTTGGCATATGTCTGAGATTTTGTGCCTCTGGGTTCCTCTAAGATTTTTATGGTTTCCCTCTTTACGTTTAAGTCCTTTATCCATTTTGAATTTATTTTTGTGTATGGTGTAAGTTGGTGGTCTAGTTTCAGTAGTGCTAATTTCTATGACATTTGATTTAACATTGTTTTGATTTATATGAAGAAAATGGTTTTAGGAAAATACGAGTTATTGTAGGGCTTGATCAGGTGGTCACTATAACTGAAGCTACATTGGAGATGTAATCTTTTTTTTTTTTTTCTAAAACCAACGATTGCTTAGAACAAAGATTTTTATCCAAAAAAATTGTGTTTTTATTATTATTATTATTCAAAAAGGCAGAACATCCAAAGGTGTTTGCTTTCTCCTGTGTGAGTTAGCAGTGTATCCTTATCACATCTGGGCTGTTAGATCTCTGGTGCTATAATATAATTCAGGGGTCCTCAAACTGCGGCCCGCGGGCCACATGCAAATACAAATATTGTATTTGTTCCCATTTTGTTTTTTTACTTCAAAATAAGATATGTGCAGTGTGCATAGGAATTGTTCATAGTTTTTTTTTTAAACTATAATCCGGCCCTCCAACGGTCTGAGGGACAGTGAACTGGTCCCCTGTTTAAAAGTTTGAGGACCCCTGATATAATTCATTCCACCAAGACCTTGAACATCTATCATGTAACAATACAACACTGTGGTTTAATATAGATGACTAGAGGCCCGATGCACAAAAATTTGTGCACTGGTGGGAGTGGTGTCCCTCAGCCCCACTTGCGCCCTCTCACAGTCTGGGACCCCTCGGGAGATAATGACCTGCTGGTTTAGGCCCACTCCCAGGTGGCAGAGGGCAGGCCCAATCCCTAGGTGCTTGTCCCGCAGCTCCTGGTAGGGCTCAGAGCAGGGCCGACTGGGGAGTTGGGGCTCTGCCCCCTGTCATGTACAGAGCAGGGTGGATCAGGAGGTTGTGATGCCACCCTCAGTCATGCTCAGGGTAGGGCCGATTGGGGGGTTGGGGCGCCACCCCCTGTCACCCACAGAGCATGGCCGATCAGGGGGTTGGGGCACTCCCCCCGTCACACTCAGGGCAGGGCTGATGGGGAGGTTGCGACTCCACCCTGTCACACACAGAGGAGGGCCCATGGGGGGAAGGGGCGCCGCACCCTGTCACACACAGAGCAGGGCCAATCAGAGGGTTGGGGCGCCTTCCCCTTTCACGAACAGAGCAGGGCGGATAGGGAGGTTGTGGCCCCGCCCCCTGTCACACACAGAGCCACAGGGCGATCAGGGGGTTTGGGCGCTGCCCATTGTCATGCTGCTCCAGGGGCCAGGAGGCCTCGCTGCTCCTCTGATCCCGGTGCTGGGAGGCCTTGCTACTCTGCTGATCCCAGTGCTGGGAGGCATATTACCCTTTTACTATATAGGATAGAGGCCTGGTGCACGGGTGGGGGCCGGCTGGTTTGCCCTGAAGGGTGTCCTGGATCAGGGTGGGGGTCCCCACTGGGGTGCCTGGGCAGCCTGGGTGAGGGGATGATGGCTGTTTGCAGCTGGTCAAACACCCTTCAGGGTGGACGGCCCCACTGGGTTGCCTGGACAGTTTGGGTGAGGGCCTGAGGGCCGTTTTCAGCCTGGCGGGTGATTGAAGTTCTCAACCCCTCCTTTTTTCCTTTTTTTTTTTTTATTCTGGGATTTATTTACCTTCTATGGCTGTCACTGGAGCTGAGAGCCGTCTTTAGCTGTGAGACCTCGGCTGCTGAAAGCAGGTTTCTGGCTTTGTTTACCTTCTGTATTTGGAACTTTGTTGTGACTCCAGCTCTGAGATCCCGGCTGACTGGAAGCAGGTTTCTGGGGTTTTGTTTAGCTTCTATATTTGTAACAATGTTTCTTAGAGAGAAGCTGAGAGCCCAGCAGCAGCAGGCGGGAAACCTGGCTTCCTACGTCACTGGAGCAAGCAAGCCTCGGGTTCACATCAGTTGCCTGGCTGCCGGCCGCCATCTTGGTTGGCAGTTAATTTGCATATCGCCCTGATTAGCCAATGGGAAGGGTAGCGAAGTTATGGCTAATTACCATGTTTCTCTTTTATTAGATAGGATATCCTGATTATATGCCTATATAAGCAGGGAGCTGATGGTATCCCACACACCTTGTGCAAATGGTAAACCTTAAAGACTGCTTAGGAGTCTGCCATCTTAGTAAAATTTTGTAAGCCAAATTGAATGTGGCATGTTGAAATGAATACATCCTAAAGATTGAAAGGGATGAATTGTCTTATCATGCAAACCACTTTACATGAAAATCCTAAAACTGTACAAAAGTTGTTGTGAACCTGCTGCCTACCTAAGAATCATCATGCTTCCAGAATTCTGGGGTCACACTTTAATTTAAAACTCATGAAAAATGGATGGAGTCCTTATCTCATATGAAAGCAGGAATGATATACTTCCCTGCCGCCACTCACTATCATTCTCCAAGGATTATCTTCTTATTGGAAAAAAAAAAAAAAGAGGTTGTTTTCATTCTCTGTGTCAATACAGGCAGATTTCTGTTTTTTCCTTTCTGCTATCTGGCTTCCTGTTATCACTCCTAGCACCATATTAGATCCCCCCCCCCTCTTTTTTTTTTTTTTCTTGATGGTAACTGTATAGTATTTCCAGGCTACTAACTTATTTTGCCACTCCTCAAAGGATTTTGGGTAAAATATATTTTGGTGAAAATTTGGGGTAATGACAAATAACTATGAATGTATTATAACTATATGGTACTAATAATAGCTATTATTACAACCCCCAACTCTCAGTGATTTGATTTTAAAATCATAAGCCTGAGGTCTCTTCACACAGTTATATGAATTGGGTGAATTTTCTGGGTGGCTCTCCACCAAGAAGTAACTTTGGGAGCCAAGTTTCATTTATATCATTATTCCTTCACCCCCAAAGCACCATCCATATCCTCCACTACATCATTCAGGGAATCCTCCATATTGGGCTGCACAAAAAGCAAAGCAAACATAGCGGATGGCATTAAACTCTTTATAGCTAGGATCAGAAGGGTGCATTTCACTTCCAGCCCCTGCAAAAACAGTGGCATTCCCCACTTTAAATCCAAGGAAGGCTGGGAAATGTAGTTCTCACATTTTTCCAGTAAGAAAAGAAGGTTGATAAGCATCTAGCTAGTATGAGACTAATCGTTAAACGCATAAAACAAGTGAAAGTTGAACACTCAATAAAACTATTCTACATCCCTCGCAATTCAATATAGAGTTTCACTAGCTAAGTCTTTTATGAGCCCTGGTCTCACATCATATTTCTGGGACCTTTCTCTTTTTAGCTTCTTGTTCCTTGTAACGCTAACAGCTACTATTTTGCAAATTATTGTATTTTTTGCTTAATTTTTCCCTTCTATACTCTGTTCTCACTACTGTGTTTTTATTAAATAAATTGAAACATAAATATTTTGGGGAGACAAAAGGGACATTTCCCCACTAAGAATTTTTCTCTCCTGAGCCAACCAGCTCAAGATACAGATAGTTTTTAAAGTAAATAAATGTTCTGGCTATCATAGAATCTTTAAAATCCATATACTTTCTCTTCATACAGTAACAGCTGACATCAATATTAAAAGGTGGCCATCCAAATGAGAGATATTGCCAGAAAGACAAACTCATCACAGTTGTATCTGCTCTTCAGAAATGCTGTGTGAATCACCTGAGATAAATTATGTAAGTGCCATGATCACAAAACATGTGCACAATGGATTCCCTCAACGTTTTTTCTGTTCCATTCTTCCTGTTCTCACTTAAAACCTTTCCTCTTGTTTCTAATCTTCCCTGCATGCACCTCTTGGCTTAACCTGTACAACCTAATATTTATCACCATCTCTGGGATATGAGGTCCATATACAAGAGGTCTGGAATTCTAAGAACATTGCAAATAAGTGGATAAATATTGAAAATAGACTTTTTCCAAATCTGCTATATTTTAGGAATAAGGTAGCTACTTAAAATAAAATCTATTCCATATGACTACTCCTTAAATAAATTTGCTTCTCTAACTTATATTGTTGTTGTTGTTCCTAGAATTGTAACAGTCACTAGAAATATACTTCCAATGTGGCATTTGATGTTATGAAATTATTTCCTTAGATTAATACAATGCTTCAGACTGCTGAGCAGTCTAATTGCTTATATCACTTCTCCATACTAGACCAGAAACAAAGGATAGAATTTGTAATTTAAGATTTTTTTTCGCACTAACCTGTTTGGCTCAGTGGATAGAGTGTTGGCCTGCAGACTGAAATGTCCCAGGTTCAATTCCGGTCAAGGGCATGTACCTTAGTTGCGGGCACATCACCAGTAGGAGGTGTGCAGGAGGTAGCTGATCAATATTTCTAACTTTCTGTCTCTCTCCCTTCCTCTCTGTAAAATCAATAAAATATATTTTTTTTAAAAGATTTTTTTTTCTCCTTTAAAATAACTACTTCAAATAATGATCTCATTTTTTAAATCCCACATAACTCCAGAAATTTGTATAATAGTGACTGGAAATGATCACAAATGCCTTCTTTCTTTATATTCCATATTTGATTAATAAATGTTTGTGAAAAAGTAAAATACTGCTAAATCATACTATAAAGAACATTGGTAGAGGCTGATAATGACTGACATTTAAGTCCATAAAATTTTACTTATAACTAGTTATGATAGCAATTTATCCCAATATGTATGAACGACAGCTCAAATTAGACACATTAGATTTCTCCCTGCATAGAAAACCTTTCCCTTACCTTAGCTTCTCAAAAGTCCCTACTATTTTCTGAAAGATAATCTCAAGTTCTATTTGAAGACTACACAAACACATGTTAAGCCTGCCTTCCCACCACCACATTTCTAGAAATAAAGTTTCAAAATTTAATTTCACTGGAAAATAAGAAAGGGATAATTTAGTATCTCACGAATTGTGCATAATCCTTCAAACATAGAAAACAGACAAAAATGAGTTTGAAGAACTTCATAGCTTAAAATATGTGCCAAAGCATGCTTCTGGAAGTAAGGGCTCATGAAGAGAAACAGACAGAAAAGACAGGAGGTGATGCAGTGGCAGCCAAAGGTGTTGTTAGTTTCAATACCCACAAAAGGGCAGTCAGGAAATTTCCCTGTACATTGCTAACTTGTTTCAGGCAGTAGCCACAAGAGTCATACACCTACAGGCAAAAGTGTAAGGTCAAAATATTTGAATTGGGGTGAGAGTGCAATGCCCAAGGCATCTGGCTAAACCCTGGAAGAAATGGGTACTCACATTCAGAAGATTTGCTTCTAAAGTGATAGACCCTGTGCCTTTCTCACCGCTCTGTCACTCTCCTGGAATCAGATCAAACAAAGCAGCATCACCTGATGTCAGGTCTTCACCCACATGCAGGCTGTGCAAAGGGTATTACAGGCAGTCTAAGAAACCTCACCTAGGAAAATGAATGCACTTGATAACTAGCACCGAAGAACAACTCATCCAACTAATACTTGATAAATCAAAATTAATAGAGCAAGCAGAAAAAATGATGATTTCCTCTAATTATAGTACTTAGAGGAATTAATGACATGGGGTAATGTTCTAGTCATATAAGAAAGATCTCCAATCAGGATTTGGAAAAGTCAGTATACATAATCAGTTGTATGTTAAATGAAATGACTACCCAGTTGATGGCAATAGGAAAAAAGGCTAAGTGTGGGACATGTAAGCAAAACGTATATATTTCACTTGCATATTCTATATGTTTGGCCATTTCTCCTATTGCAATAAACTGGGGGAGCATTTGCATTTAACATAAAAATTTTATTACAGATACCATACAGATATGTTGCTTAAAAAACTGTTACAAAACGTAAGTACTTCTTGTCACAGCATATTAAAACATATTTTCTAAATTAAATCTGTTTCCATTTTTTCAAATTATAGATGGACTAGAGGCCCAGTGCACGAAATTTGTGCAGGGCGGGGGGTGTTCCTCAGCCCAGGCTGCACCCTCTCCAATCTGGGACCCCTAAACAGGCAGTCGGACATCCCTCTCACAATCCAGGACTGCTGGCTCCCAACCACTCACCTGCCTTCCTGACTGATTACCCCTAACTGCTTCTGCCTGCCAGCCTGATCATCCCCTAACCACTCCCCTGCCAGCCCGATCGATGTCTAACTTCTCTCCTGCCAGCCCGATCGACATCTAACTGCTCCCCTGCCAGCCCGATCACCCCCAACTGCACTCCCCTGCAGGCTTGGTCACCCCCAACTGCCCTCCCCTGCTGGCCCACTCACCCCCAACTGCCCTCCCCTTCTGGCCTGGTTGCCCACAACTGCCCTCCCCATTTTGTGGCAGCTATCTTGTGGCCACATGGGGACAGCCATCTTGTGTGTTGGAGTGATGGTCAATTTGTATATTACCTCTTTATTATATAGGATGGCCAAACCCAAGAGAGAGTCAGTGTTTAGAGTAAGAGCCCTCTGTGAAGGCTGTTGGCAGCAAGCATCAGGAGGGAACCCTCATGTCGAATCGGGGCCGCCTCTTTACAGAGCACAAAATTCCATTGGCGCATGTGTCCACAACTCATTTAGCAGAAGTCAAGTCAAACTCTTCCTAATCCTAGTAAGACCTTTTTCCAAATAGGCATTCATGCTCCTTTCATTACTATCAGTCTATGTCTCTTTGGACTAAAGTCATCAAGTCACTCTTAATTGTTCATATTACACAGGTAGCCTAAACCCTCAGATGATCTTTCATTTGCAAACCATAATTCTCCTAGTATTTATGTACAAATGTCTCCTAATTATCTAACTATATCCTCTGAAACTCAAGGTGAATTATTATTAAATTATCTCTTTTCTCCCCATTTTTTCTTCTTGAATTAATTGAAGCTTGGCTCATTTTGATGGTATTACTTCTCCTGAAACCATTTCAAGATTTCACTATTCTCCTCCCAAAGCCCTCATATTGCTAGGTTTGTAGGTGAAGTAATTTGTCCTTAAATCTCATTACAGCATCTAAAATATTTCCTCCCTCCTCCTTAGAATATCCAACTTTGAACTTTACATAATAAAACGATACATCCCATTACAGTCATCTACCAGCTGGGTTACTCTTATACCTTGAAAATTTAAACTTCAGGCTTAATGGCATATTTTCCAACAGTACTATTATCATGATACTAGTAGCCCGGTGCATGAAATTCGTGCACTGGGAAGGGGGGGTGGCCCTCAGTCTAGCCTTCACCTTCTCCAATCTGAGACCCCTAATGGAATGTCCAACTGCCTGTTTGTGCCCACACTTTTAACAGATAACAGCTCCATTGTTGTTTCTTTCTTATGCTTAAAACCATTGGAATTGGTAGATATTCAAAGGGTATATACATTTTGGGGGACACCCTGTATATCTCTAGTCAGTGGTGAAAGAAACCAACAGCATATTTGGAACCCCCAGACAGGGAACCTCGCTCACTCCCCACATGTCTCCCCACTTCACTTTCCAACTTCGTGGGCAGCAGGAGAATCAATGTTTTCTCTCATTAATTTGGAAAAGCATATCCTGTCACCCGCTGCCTGGCAGCAGTGCGCCAGGCCCCAAGCGAGCAAGGCTCAGTCAAGGCAGCCTTCGCTCATGGGTGCTGGCACCCAAAGTGCACATTCCTCCTCTACAGTCGCCCCAACTATCCCACTGTTTCACTGAGAGGACGGAATTCCTCTCCACCTCTGGGTTCTTGATCTTGAACGCTGACCGCAGGCACCTCAGCGAGGGCCGCCCACGCCCACCAGGTGTGTCTGTCTGCACCTGCTCCTGCCTCAGCACCTGCATTAACCTCCTAGAGGTGATCTCGTAGCTGCACTGGCCTCCATGGGAACAGGGCATCACCACTCCGCCCTCTCACTGTCATCTCACAGGCAACCACCCTCAGCACCCAGAATACCCAGACACTCTCCAAAGGACGTGAACGCATCAGAGGGGATGTGTGCACATCCTGTGGCAGTGTTAGGCATGCTGGGTTGATGGAAGTGCGGTGGAGAGGTGGGGGGGAACTTGGGCACGCCTTGGTTTGCAACTGTTGCAGGTGTGGGAAGGTGACAGTGTGCTGGGGGATGTTCGCACGCCAGGGGGGGATGTGCACACCAGAGGCCTCTGGCTTTGCAGATCCGCAAACCCCTGTGGTGCAGCCAGGAGGACGTCAGTCTGGGCAGCCATGGTGGCTGTCCCTGCCATCCTGCACCTTCTGGGCCAGGAGGCAGATCTTGCGCAGCCACTCCTGGGCGCTGATGGCCTGCAGGCACTACTTCAGCTCAGCCTGCAGGCTCTGCTTGGCGCGTTCACAGCTGTCACCACCACCATGTGGGGAGTTCAGGCCGCCCTCCGCTAGCCTGCCTCCCCTGCCCAGAGTGACTGGGGCTGGGTTGAAGCCAGGCATCCTGCCCTGCCCAACCCTGGCCGACCCACCCCTGTGCGAGCTGCCACCCTGCCGGGAAGGGTCACCAATCTGGGTCCTGGGACAGCGGACAGCCTCAAGCCCTGCCCCCCGGCCGCCAGGACATGGATCCAGGTCCCAGACCACTGACATCCTCAAGCGCTGCCCCCCACCTAGCAGGGTCACAGATCCAGGTCCTGGGACAGTGGACAGCCTCAAGCGCTGCCCCCCGCCCGGCAGGGACACAGATCCGGTCCCGGACTGCGGACAGCCTTGCCCACTGCCACCTGCCTTCAGTATGCAAATTAACTGCCATCTTGATGCTTCAGGGTGGGGGTCCCGCTTGGGTGCTTGGCCAGCCTGGATTAAGGGATGATGGCTGTTTGCAGCTGGTCACACCCCCTTCAAGGTGGGGGTCCCCACTGGGGTGCCTGGCCAGTCTGGGTGAGGGGCTGAGGGCCGTTTTCAGGCTGGCGGGCAACTGAAGCTCCCAACCCCTCCTTTTTTTCTTTATTTTTATTCTGGGATTTATTTACCTTCTATGGCTGTCACTGGAGCTTAGAGCCGGCTTTAGTTCTGAGGCCCAGTTGCAACTCTGAGACCTCGGCTGCTGAAAGCAGGGATCTGGGTTTGTTTGGGTTCTATAATTGAAACACTGTTGTGATCCTGCTGGCTGAAGCCCGGCTGGCTGAAAGCAGGTTTCTGGGTTTTGTTTAGCTTCTATAATTGCAACATTGTTTCTTAGAGTGCAAGCTCAGAAGCCAGCAGCGGCAGGCGGGGAACCTTGGCTTCCTCCGTCACTGGAGCAAGCAAGCCTCCTGTTCGCTTCAGCTGCCTGGCTGCTGGCCGCCATCTTAGTTGGTAGTTAATTTGCATATCGCCCTGATTAGCCAATGGGAAGCATGTCGGAGCTATGGTTAATTACCATGTTTGTCTATTATTATATAAGATTTGGTGATTTCAATATTTACACACATGGTCCTTTTAATATATTGAGATCTTGATTTCCTGACCTTCTTTTAGTTATTCTGTCCTTCATTCTATCCTAGCCATTTTTTTCTGTGATCCTATCTCTGACTCTGTCATACCATAATTTCACCACCTTTCTCATCACAATTTAAAACATTCAACTTTTCCATTGCCATTTTCTGTCTTTCTAGCTTATATCAACTAACACTCCAACAATAACCATTTCCAATCCACTTTCAATTAGATTAACTGATGATTTATTCATGATCTCAAACTCTCCACCTTTCCTCTCCTCCCACCTTACCCAACCTAAATTCCATGGCAAATAGTTTTTGCATATACCATTCCCTCCATCTTTCTGTTTCTGTCATACTCTTTGGGTGAAACCACAACCCTGGCTAAATCCATCTTTCTCCCTCCTCCGTGCTGAATGTGGTTGAGGAAAACTCACACTTTGGTGACTGGTCTTATTTTAAATACAGTAGATTCTTAGTTCTTTCCAACAGTCTTGCTTTATTACCCAACTGCAATTTTTCATCTATCCTCTTAGACAATTATTTTGTTCTTTCTTCTCCTCAATTTCTAATATTTTCTCTCTCATCCTTACTTTTTTTCTTTTTTTAAGTATATTTTTATTGATTTCAGAGAGAAAATGGGAGAGGGAGAGATAGAAACATCAATGGTGAGAGAAACATTAATCTGATGCCTCTTGCATGTCCCCCTCCTGAGGATTCAGCCCACAACCCAGGCGTGTGCCCTGACTAGAATTGAACTGTGACCTCCTGGTTCATAGGTCTATGCTCAACCATTGAGCAACACTAGCTGGGTTCACCCTTACTCTTAATCAGTGATTGTACTGAGTAGTGGCATGTTCCCCTGAGAAACATTTGAATGCTTTTTGTTTATTTGTTTATTTGTTTAGCCCTTAGATTCAGAGTTATTTCACTTCCACAGCCAGCACCTTGGGCTTCCCCCCCTCCTCCAGAGGACTATCTCAGGCTAATTAAAAGAGCATGTTTTATAATAGAAGTACCTCTAAGAAATATTTAAACAATTACTGATGCATATTCTTGTGTGAAAGTCCAGCTCACTCCCCTATGGTCAAGAAAATTTCACTCCAGAATTGCCCTAAATGATCAGGCTGAAGATTTATGGGATTGTACTTAATGTTGACTTATTTTTTGACTCCCTCTCCTTCCCTAACTCCCTTGCCCCTCTCTCTTATAGCCTTTCCTGACAGTACTTTCTTAAGAAATACTTGCACAAAAATTCTCAGCTCCGTCTTCTCTGGAAACAAAACAAAAACCCTAAAGCAATAGCTTTGCTTCATAATTGAGAAAACTGAAGAAATCATTAGTTTTATAAGCTATCACCTATCTATTCATTTATCTACCCATATACCCTAGAATTTTCCAGTTACGATGGGAGAAATATCATGTACTCAACTTATGCACTAATTTCCATCTCCTTTTAATTTCTCAAGAATACAGGGGTGGACAAAAGTAGGTTTACAGTTGTAATACAAATAAATAATAGAATAATTAATAAGACTATAACAATAAACTCTGTTTTGAGTACTCACAACTGTACCCCTATTTTGCCCACCCTTGTATTTATTATACAAATCTCAGCTTTTCTCTTGCATCATCAGGTATTCTATTTCTCATAGATCATTTCCATCAGTCAGTATCTGTACTGGGTTGAATGATGCTCCCAAAAGGAAACATTCACATCTTAGTACCCAGACCCTGTGAACATTACTTTATTTGAGAAAACAAAAAAAGTCTGTGAAGATGTAATTAAGTAAAAATCTTGAGATGATACCATGATGGATTACTCGGGTGTGCCCTGAATCCAATGACAAGTTTTCTTAAAAGAGATGGAAGAGAAGATGGAAACACGGAAATAGGAAGAAGCAATGTAACCAGGGAGACAGAAATTAAAGTGATACAGCCAAGGAAGCCAAGGACTGCCTGGAGCCACCAGGAGCTGGAAGAGGCAAAGAAGGATTCTTTCCAGAACCTCCAGAGGTAGTGCAGTTGTGAAAACTTTGATTTCAGACTTCTGGCTTCCAGAATTATGAGAGAATAGATTTCTATTGTTTTAGAACACCCAGGTTCTAGTAAGTTGTTGCAATAAATACAGAAAATAATTAGAGCATTCAATCATGGTATTATTTTCCCCATCTTAAAAACAAGCAAACACATATTTTACCATAACCCATTTTCCCCTCCTGTTACCATTTCATTTTTTTAAAAAAATATATTTTATTGATTTTTTTTTTTACAGAGAGGGAGAGAGACAGAAAGTTAAAAACATCAATGAGAGAGAAACATCGATCAGCTGCCTCCTGCACACCTCCCACTGGGGATGTGTCCTCAGCCAAGGCACATGCCCTTGACCGGAATCGAACCTGGGACCCTTCAGTCCGCAGGCTGACGCTCCATCCACTGAGCCAAACCGGCTACGGCACCATTTCATTTTTTTCCCTTACTAAGATTGTTCTTGAAATAATTGTCTCTACCTGCTCCTTCCAATTTCTTCTTACTCCTCTCATGAACCCATGCTAATCAGATTTTTCTTTTTCCCACATCACTGCAAAGAAACTGCTCTTACTCAAGTTACCAAAGACCTCAAGTAATAGATTTTAAATCCAATTTTCATTTCTCAGTCCTTATCTTACTTGACCTATAAGCAGCCTTTGACACAAGGAATCATTCTTTTCTCCCTTGAATAATTTCTCCACTTAGCTTCCATGGCACCTCACTCAACTGTTTTCATCAACCTTGTTCTTGCTGCTTACTTTCCATCTCCCCAACCTCTATAATTTGGATTTATCTAAGATCTTCTATTTGAATTTCATCTGAAATATTTATATTTACTCTTTGGGTAATTTCATCCAATCTTGTGTTGTTATTTCTTAAAATCTACATGCTGATGAATCCCTAATTTATAGTAATATTCTAGTCCTCTACTCTGCACTTCAAATTCACATATTCAACTATCTACTTATTACCTGTACTCAGATTGTAATCATTTTTCCAAATATAACATATTCAAACTGAGATCCTTCCTAACTCTTTCTTCTCCCATGGTATTCTATATGTTAGCCAATGACAACTTTATATTTCCAGTTATACAGGCAAAATATTTGATGAATTTTTGAGTCGCCTTTTCTTGTTCCTCAAAACCATCAGGATATCCTCTAGGTTCTCCTTCAAAATAAATTCAAGATGAGACCACTTTTCACATTACTTCCAACAATCTTTTCTTCTTCTTTTTTTGGTCTTTTTTCAACATGGCAGTCACTCTGATTCCACTAAAATATAAGCAAACGAACGTCATGTCTCTGTTCAGAATCATCCAATGCCTTCCCATATCACTCAAGGGAAAAGAAAATACACAGATCTTTTTATACTGACTATGAAGTACCTACATGATTTGGGTTGCTCTCATTACTTTTGAAATTTCAACTCCTACCACACTCCCTGTCTTACCTCCCTTAACCATAATGACTATCTTGCAACGTATCAAACAATCCAGGCCCATTCCAATCACCTGGTCTTTCTTTTTCTTTTCTTCCTTTCTTCTTCTTTCTTTCTTTTTTATTAAATCCAATCTTGTGGGGTTTTTTTAATCTATGTGGTAATGAATCCCTAACTTATAGTTGTATTCTGCACTTCAAATCCACACATCCAGCTATCTACTTATGACCTGTATTTAGATTGTTGTCATTTGCCCAAATTATTTTTTTCTGGGTGTTAGTATTTACAAAAGGAAATTTTTTTTCATGCATGACTTCTCTGTCTTCCTAGTCTAAATTTCAATTCTCTTCCCTGCTTTATTTTTCCTGCTTAGCATACATCAGGATTTAACCTTCTATCCGTTTTACTTTTTCATCTTGTTTATTGTTCTCTCCCTCATAGGTTTTAGGATCCATGAGGTCAGTGATATCAGCCAATATTTTTTATTTTTTTAATATTTTCAGTATCTAACACATAGTAGGCACATAATTAATATTTATTAAATAATCCAATGAAATGAGAAAATATTAACTCTGAGGGGTAGATCACCATAATAAAAACATCAAAACTAAAATTTCTGATTTATACCTTATTTGTAACTTTTAACAATGATTAGAGATATCAGGCCGAATAAATGATCAGAGCTAAAGTTTAGGTAATAAAGCTGATATTTTGAGTTAAGATTTTAATGTTTTACTATTTAGATTCTAGCATTTATTTATAACAATTGACTTCTTTTCAACACATGATTTTTTTTTTTTTTTGGTTTTATACGAAAGCATTTATTACATGTTGATAAAGAGGGTAGGATTAAAAGATTGATCTCACTGATTAATCCTATTTTCAATCCAAACAAATCGCCCTGGCAGCTCATGTACCCCTTCAAGTCCCTGAATATTTTAAGCGGGCACATGCACACACACAACCATGATTTTATATTTTTCCAAAATCATTAACTTTATGTGAGAGCACACCATATTGTATTAGAAACTGAAGTAAGCCTAATAAAAATTTAATAAAACTATATTGTCACTTTTTTGAAATACTGAAATTAAATAAAAGTTTCAATTTTATGCTATTACAAAACATATATTTATTTCTCTTTAAACTGACAAGAAAAAGTAGAAACAATATATATATATATATATATATATATATATAGATGATATATAGATAGATAGATAGATAGATAGATAGATGATAGATACATTATTTTACATAAACCATGCCTTAAGATTGAGCTAAAAAAATATTTCTTTTAAAAATTTTAGGGGAAAATTACTTTGTTAGCCTTCCTAGATGCTTATTAGGTTTTAATTTTAGCTCAGGTTTTTCTATATTTTCAAAAACTTCCTCTGATGTTAATTGAGTTCTGTTTTCATGAGTTATACCTGAATTGTTTTATTTAATAATAATTTATATCAAAAATTTTCATTAGATATCACCACTTTCTTATTATATAACTAATTATAAAGGAAACACAGTTTTATAAAACAAAGAGAAATCTCTGAATGTCAGTATATCTGATTGGATTCTTCAATCAGTTTGGATTCTTTCATTAAGTAATTATGAATCTTTTGAGTAAATCCATTAACCTTTTCTGGCTTCTTTTCACTCATTTGTTTAAAATTATGGACTTAAAACATATGTCTTGATTATTTATTTTAGAAAGGATAAAACTATGAATAAGAATTGAGAAAAAAGTATCTAAAGGAAAATGCAGAAGGTCCTCAAATAACTTTGTTTCATTTAATGTTGTTTTATTATGACATCGATGAGAGAGAAAAATGAAAAAGTTGATTCCCAGCCATAGCCAGGGCAACTGCCTGTGAAAATTGTGACATTTCCCCCATGTCTGAATTTTTTTTTCTGGGACTCCTGTTTCCTCCCACACTCCAAAGATGTGGACATTAGGTGACTTTTCATGTTTAAATTGTCCCAGTCTAAGTGTGTGTCTGTGTGTAGGGTGTAGAAGTGGTGGTGGTGAGTAGGCCCTATGTCCTGAGCTGCTGGGAAAGGCTCCGGTCACCAGTGACCCTGAAACAGAAACAGAATAAGTGAGTAAGAAAAAAATTACTTGAAATGTTTTTATTCATATATATATATATATATTTGTTGTTGTTAATCTTCACCTGAGGATATTTTTCCATTGATATTTGGATATTTGGAGAGAGCGGAAGGAATGAGAGACAGAGAAAGAGAGAAACATCGATGTGAGGAGACACATTGATTGGTTGCCTCCCACATGCATCCCAACTGGGACCAGGGAACAAGCCTGCAATAGAGGTACAAGCCCGCGACCAGAATCAAACCTATGACTCTTCAGTCCACAGGCTGATGCTCTATCTACTGAGCCAAACTGGCTAGGGCATTTTTATTCACATTTCTCCTTTTAAATTTTATTTTATTGATATCAGAGAGGAAGGGAGAGAGATAGAAACATAAAACTAGTCTATACTCAGCCTCTTGCATTTATGAACATTAACATTAAGTGTCTTTACCAGTCCATATCTTTATCAGCTTCTACTCCAGGTGAACAGAACTCGACTGTGACTCTAAAGATTTACCTGTTCCCCAAATTTCAAGGTTTCAGTTTTCTCTGCAACCTCAGTTCTCTTGTTGGTCAAGGACAAAGCATTGATTTTTCAGTTTGTAAGAGTGAGAATAACAATCTCCCAATGTTAATGCTGTGGCTGAAACCAGGATTCTCTTGGATTCTATGCAGTGTAAAGGCTGAACATGTATTGCTGATTTTTATAGTTCTTCAAGATCCATCCTAGAGATGATGGTCATAAGAGCACTTAAACTTTAGCTTGATTTTTGTAGGAACATTTACACTTTCAGAAATATTTTCTGCTATTTAAAGCATAGTTAAATTTTCTCAAAAGACTTTTGTTAAGAGGAATCACTTTTATTAATAACTATTAATGAAAAATTATAACTAAATTTCTGATATATTTATCTAATAACCAGATGAGAAATATTCCAATATTTTTGAAAACAATAAACAAAATATAATTTATCTTCTTATGGTGGAAATGGAATACAGAAATGCGAGCAAATATGAACAGAATAGGTTTTACATAACAAAGTTGTGAAAGAATAAAGAAGAAGCTGATTGGATTTTCTTTATAAACAACATCTTTATAAGCAACCAAAGAGAATTATTTTTAATGGTACCCAGGAGACAGATGCAAAAAATTATAGTCTCTATATAATGAAATCTTCCAAAATGTCCAACCTTCCCTCAGTTGGAATAAGACTAAATTTAGTCATCTTTTGTATGTTTATTTGGTAAAACTTAGATTAATAAAATAGCTAAAATAATAGTGTAAAATATACAGAAAAAAAAAGCTTTTGTGGGTATCTTAGAGTGAAATTGAGCCTGTACAATACATAAAATAATCTCATCAGAGATTGCATCTAGATAAAAAATGATAGAATTAGCATCTTGACTTAGTATTTTGAGACATGCATGAAAAAAAAATCCTCTACACTCTCTATAGCAACGACTATGAGATTGGCATATTTTTTTCTGATAGGTTACCTTTAAATTAGATATGACACATTTGTTTAACATCTATTGATTTATGCACTTGTACTTGATACTTGATTTGTATTCTTAATACATGTACCACAGATGACACCAGGCCAGAATAGAATTTTTAAGGTTGATGACCTTCCAGTGGAACCTCTTATTTTAATGCAGTACATCTGAGTAAGCATTTTTTTAAATCCTGGTTCATTAGTGCTATTGGGGTGTCTATTTTGCAGCTGGGATATATTAAAGTCCAAATTCTCCTACCCAGTGGCACTATATCTTTTTCAAATTATTTAATCACTTTGAGATTCATGGTTTTTGTGAAGGTTGAATAATATAACATTTTAAGGCTATAAAATAACTTAATTTCCACCTTAAGATTTGTAAGAAAAAGTTAAAAAATAATTCCTAGGAGTTGTTTGTTACATTAAACTGCAGAATTTTTCTATTTAAAAAATGTAAGAGATGTGAT
This sequence comes from Myotis nattereri, assembly GCF_964212035.1. Lineage (NCBI taxonomy): Eukaryota > Metazoa > Chordata > Mammalia > Chiroptera > Vespertilionidae > Myotis > Myotis nattereri. Next base: position 68,699,582 of record NC_138076.1, on the reverse strand, counting down.
AATAAGCACTAGAACTAGATTAACTCCCAAAGGTTTAAATTTAGGTTCTGTTTCTTATTAACTGTGTGTCAATGGAAAGGTGTTCTAAACTCAATGAGCTTCAGTTTCTTCATCTATAAAATGAAAATAATAGCATATTTTATATGATTTTTGCTAGGAATACATATTGTCTTAAAACATCTTTAAATCATCTACTCATCAAAGTGTGACCACTATTATTATTCACTTAAAACAAAGCAGCTTTCTTCATTCTCTTTTATTCTTATTACTAGAGGCCCGATGCAAAAAATTTGTGAAAGAGTAGGCCTTCCTTCCCCCGGCTGCTGGTACTGGCTTCCCTCCTCTGGCTGCCTGCAGGCAGCCGGGACCCGGCTGTATTCCCTCGGGCCCCGGCTTCATCAGAAAGGATGTCCGGAATGATGTACAGAAGATGTCTGGTCTAATTAGCATATTACCCTTTTATTATTATAGACTAGAGGCCAGGTGCACAAAAATTGTGCACTCGGGGGGAAGAGGGAGGTCCCTCAGCCTGGCCTGTGCCCTCTGGCAGTCTTGGACCCCTTGGGAGATAACGCCGTGCTGGCTTAGGCCTGCTCCCGGGTGGCAGAGGGCAGGCCCAATTCCTAGGTGCAGTGCCGGGTCGGGCTTAGAGGAGGGCTGAATGGGGAGTTGGGGTGCCGCCCCCTGTCATGCACAGAGCAGGGCAGATCAGGAGGTTGCAATGCCAGCCTCAGTCACACTCAGGGTAGGGCCGATTGGGGGGTTGGGGCACCGCCCCCTGTCACACACAAGGCAGGGTCGATGGGGAGGTTGTGGCACCACCCCCTGTCCCGCACAGAGCAGGGCCAATCAGGGGGTTGGGGCGCTGCCCTGTCCACAAAGAGCAGGGCCCATCAGGGGGGTTGGGGCTCCGTACCCTGTCACGCACAGAGCAGGGCCCATCAGGGGGTTGGGGAGCTCCCCCCTGTCACGTACAGGGCAGGGCCGATCAGGGGGTTGGGGCGCCACCACTCTCACACTCAGGACAGGGCCTATGGGGAGGTTATGGCTCTACCCCATCACACACAGAGCAGGGCCCATGGAGGGGGGGGTTGGGGCACCGCACCCTGTCACACAGAGAGCAGCAGGGTGATCAAGGGGTTGGGGAGCTCCCCCCTATCAGGCACAGAGCAGGGCTGATCAGGGGGTTGGGGCACCTTCCCCTGTCAGGAACAGAGCAGGGCCAATAGGGAGGTTGTGGCCCTGCCCCCTGTCACACACAGAGCCACAGGGCGATCAGGGGGTTTGGGCACTGCCCCCTGTCACACTGATCCCAGTGCCAGGAGTCCTCTCAGCTCCACTGATCCCAGTGCTGGGAGGCCTCTCGGCTCCACTGATCCTGGTGCTGGGAGGCATATTACCCTTTAACTATATAGGATAGAGGCCTGGTGCACGGGTGGGGGCCGGCTGGTTTGCCCTGAAGGGTGTCCTGGATCAGGGTGGGGGTCCCCACTGGGGTGCCTGGGCAGCCTGGGTGAGGGGATGATGACTGTTTGCAGCTGGTCACACACCCTTCAGGGTGGGGGTCCCCATGGGGTGCCTGTCTAGTCTGGGTGAGGGTTGAGGGCTTGTTTTAGGCTGGCGGGTGACTGAAGCTCCCAACCGCTCCTTTTTTTCTTTTTTCTTTTTTTAATTCTGGGCCAGCTTTAGCTCTGGCTCCAGTTCTGAGGCCTCTGTTCCTGAAAGCAGGTATCTGGTTTGTTTAGGTTCTATAATCAAAACACTGTATCAACTCCAGCTGTGAGATCCTGGCTGGCTGAAAGCAGGTTTCTGGGGTTTTGTTTAGCTTCTATATTTGTAACAATGTTTCAAACTGCAAGCTCAGAGGCCGGCAAGGCAGGCGGGGAGCGTTGGAGTCCTCCGTCACTGAAGCAAGCAAGCCTCATGTTAGCTTCAAGCTGCCTGGCTGCCGGCCGCCATCTTGGCTGGCAGTTAATTTGCATATCTCGCTGATTAGCCAATGGGAAGGGTAGCGGATGTATGCTAATTACCATGTTTCTCTTTTATTAGATAGGATTGCTAAGAATAGCAATGTGACTCTACTATTCTCTTGCTATGAAATGTAGCAGAATGTAGTTTTAAAGTAGTAATTTCAATTCCAGATGCCTATAGACACAAGCAATATAAATAGGCAAATCTGAAGTGCAAAATATTATTTAAAAAGATGGAAAGCATGTAAACTGGATGGTGTATGCCCACTGAGGATCTTTTCAAATTGAAAAAGTTTTAAATGCCAGTATGACCAAACAAATCAAATCTGTCGGATTAATCTGACTCGTTGGTCCCATTATAAGTGATTTAACATGTTGCATTAGGGAGTTAGATTATAAAACAAATAACTTCATTCTCTATAGCATTTTTTAAATTTATTGTTTTGCCCAGTAAAAATGCTTCCATGTGATACTACTTAGATTGTATAGTCTTCAAAGATGTGTGGCCCTGGAGGTTAAAAAATCATTCCAGAGATCACACATCTAGTGATTCTAAATCCACATAATAACTTTTGGAACAACTGCTGTTGTAAGTGACTTATATCATTTTTGCAGCGGGAATTAAAAACAAATCAAACTTATAAGAAAACTATATACTTATAACTCCTAAGAATCATTTGTATGCTCCTATGAGGTCAATTCTAATTCAAGACTAAGGAAAAGTATAGAAAGCAGCACAGAACTATGCTAGCTCCAACATGATGAGGAAATGCCATGTTCCATACATTACTCCAATATCAAAAGTACATATATTTTAGAAAATAATTGTCAACATTGCCTTTTTATAGGAAATGAGTTTGCTCTTAGTGTTACTTAAATGTATCCATTCTAATCTAATAAAAGTCTAAGCCACTTTCCTTTTATTAGATAAGCCTGGGAAATTCTTAATCCTCCATCAAACAATCTTTCATGTACATCTGCTGTGCTGAGAGCTGATGGAAGACAATCTCATATCTTGAAAATAGGCCCTCAGTGTAGCCCAGGAACTCTTCTTTACTTCCATAGTCCGCTTCTTTCTCATTATCAGAAATAGCCCTTTCAAACCTTCTCTATTCCCATCAAAACTCCAAATCCATCCCTCTGAGCTTAAGATGTTGCCTTCTACCTCACAAAGAAAGAGGAAGCTCTCAGACTAGAATAGTCAAACTTTATTCACTTTAATTAGAAGAATAAATTAAGATCCCTGCTTCAAGCCCAATGGAGTCCTTTCGATTCAGTCCAAAATGTAAACAAATAAAACTGAAAATACAGAAAGGCTATGGGCTTCTAAATAACCTAAAATAATAATCAAACATATCTTTCAATTGCAAATTGAGTGAGGTACCTCTTACTAGATGTTACCATGATCGTATCTGTTTCTTGCAATAGACAGAAATTTCATTTTTCTTCTTTAATATCACCTGTGTTTCTCATAAATGCTGGCACCTCAGAAACATTTGACTGAATAGATTACAAGGGTAGTCACCAGAAAAACTTAGATACTTTTGCTCCTCCTCTGGCTGCTTAGCTCACCCAGCTTCTTATCCAGGCTCCTCTGCCTCTGCGCCCACTTGGTGGGGTCCAGGGACTGGTCCTTGGCCCCACTGCCAGTGTACAGCACTCCCTCCCAGCTGATTCTCTGCGGGGCATGGGTGCGGGCCCTCTCCCCACAGCCATGGATCTTGGGCAGGCAGTGGCTGAGGCAGTAGCGGTGGCTGCAGTGTGGGCAGAGCAGTCCCGGATTACGAGAGGGATGTCCAACTACTAGTTTAGGCCCAATCCCTGTAAACTGGCAGGACATTTTTCGAGGGGTCCCAAATTGGAGAGGGTACAGGCCAGGCTGAGGAACACATCCTCCCCCGTGCACGAATTTTGTGCACCAGGCCACTAGTCCTATATAATAAAAGCCTAATATACTAAGTGTCTGGTCAGCTGTTCAACCAATCAAAGCATAATATGCTAATGATATGCTAAGTCTGCTCAACTGCTCACTATGACATGCACTGACCACCAGGGGGCAGATGCTCTGACCTGTAGGTTAACTTGCTGCTGGAGTCTGGCCAATCAGAACTGAGTGAGATGGGCCAGACATGCCCTGGAGCCCTCCCGCAGCCCCTCCTTGGCTGGCCAACCTCCCATGTCCCTCCCCAGCACTGATCATGCACAGATGGGGTCCCTAGGCTTGGCCTGTGCCCTCTCCCAATCCGGGACCCCTCAGGGAATGTCAGAGAGCTGATTTTGGCCCAATCCCACAGACTAGGCTGAAGGACCCCACTGGTGCACAAATTTATGCACCAGGCCTCTAGTGGAAAATAAAATAAGAATGAAGCAGAGAAAATATGGGTACTTAGTAATACTGGAGTGATGTAAATAGAGAGAGCCGTAAGTTGGGCGCAGGAGATATTTATGCTTAAATTTGTTTTCAAATAGCTCTTGTGCTTCTTGAGGAATGGCGGCATGCTCTCTCTGTCTTTTATTCCACATAGCCACTGTTCTGCTCCATTTAGTGTGGTCACAGGAAAATTATATTTACTCACCAACTAAGTAATCCAGCAGCATAAGTAGCCGTCTACTTTCACTGAATTGCCTTAAGGTATGAATTAAAATGTAAACCTGTAAAATATCAATAAAGCTGACATAAAACTTTTTGTTCCCAAAGATAGAAAGCAAAAAGAGCATGGCCTTAGGGTAATATACTATGCCTAAAGGCTAACTGAGTCTCCTGCCGCACATTATATTGTACGGTTATTACATTTTGTCTATTAGAGGCATAATGCCTTTGGGATTTTACAGGGTTTTGAACATAAATCCTTTGGCAGCTCAAATTTTAGTGATGCAGAAGTGTATGCCATGGTTCCAGTGCTCATGAGTGGGACAAAATACCAAATCATTTCTTGAGATGCCTAATGTAAGTGTCAAATTACCAGCCTCCACCAAGCAAAAGGAAATGCTAATTAAAAGGGTAGGACGTGTTCCAGTTGTTCTAATCAAAGAGAGCTTAATCCTTCCATAAGCTGGCTGGCTTTATTGGAGGAAATTCTGAACAACCTTGTTACTTTTGATAACTGTAAGCCACTGACTCATGGCCCCTTGACAGCTAGCTGAGCATGTAATAACATTTCTCTGTATTTGGGGACTGGCTTAGCTGGCTTTATAATAGATTATTGTGGATGTTAAAGTGAAATGTTAGTCTTTCTTTAAAGATCTGTATTCACCAGTAATTAAGGTTATAAAAAGGGCACTGAGCACAATACAGCTTCAAGGTCGCCAAACACAGATATAACAGCCTTCAGTTTGTGTAAATAAGGTATGAGCCAGGGGTTTATTCTGCAATTGTGTCATGGAAAAATAGGTTTTCCAAGAACAGTTTGATGGGGAAATATTTTGAGGTGAATTTAAAAGTTTTCCTTTAGTTCCCCCCAAAATTAATGACGAGAAGGAAAAGCAAGTGGCATTGCAGACATGCAGGAAAAAAAGGAAAAAGCATACTATAAAAAGAAGTTGAATGTTATCAGTTAAGGAGAAAAACCAGATACCAGAACAGAGTTCTATCCACAAGCATTTGAGGTTATTGGGTATAACAAGAACCATGAAGAAATCACAACCTTTGGCATAAAAATGTCCACAGAGACAACACAAACAAGGATTTCACTTTTAACTTTCAACACAGTGACAGTTACTGGCTGTTTGTGCTTCCAATTCATTGTAAGTGGAAAAGTTAAAGTACACACAAGAGAGCCATTTAACTGCTTATTTAAAAGGAGGAAATTGATGTGTTTCACTCAACTTTAGAGTTTTGATATTCACTCACCATTTGAATCAGATCTTGATGTACATTATTACAATAGAGGGAAACATTGTGTGTTTTGTAAGAAAGCCTCCTTTCAGATCTTCAACTGCCATATAATTTGATGTAAATAAAAAGAGAGAAAAGGTTTTCCATTTAAGTATTGTAATTGTGAAACGATTTCCTATAGAGCAAAAGAATTGCACTAATGGTGTAGGTTTCCATTGCAGGAGGGTCCTAGAGTTGGGAAAGCATAATTTATTGTGCAGTAAGGCAATCATATTTTCATTGGACCAGATAGGACCAGGGCAGGTACTACCCAAGGAGTGAGCCTCTTTGCTTCAGTTTTAAACTGGTGAAAAGGAGGATGTGCAATACTTTATAGTGCAGACAAAAATGTCACACCAGTCATTGCTATGCAGGTGCTTAAGCACGTGCCAAATAAAACCATAAATTACATCTCTCATGCATTAGGCATTACTCGTGTCAGTAGTTAAAAGAACAATTACCACATAATATGTACCTTTTTAAAAGAAATAGTCAGGAAAATCATTCAGATAACCTTTTTGAAGAATTAAGATTTCCTTTCAAGGTATTTTACATCATTTTGCCGATCTATCTTTCTAAGCAAAGAAAAAATCATTTTAGTTAAATTCTTTCCATCAGATGCCATATATATTGAAGGCTTTTAAAACTGTAATTAGTGATATAATGAATTAATTTAAAGTTACATGATAGAATAAAGTGAAGCTTGCATAACCTTCAGCAAATGAAAGTTATTCTAGACATCACCTTCTCTCTTTCCCCACACCAACTTATTTGGTTCTTCTTTTTGTAAGAGACAAAAAGTTGTAATAGCTATGTACCTCACACCCATAAACCCAGTAACCTTTTTTGTTTGATTCTTCCACCTGCTCTTTCTTAAAAGTGGTATGTTAGAAACATATGCAGATAGAAACTGACAATGTTTAAATAATAGAGAGTAAACAATACTATATATATTAATTAGCTTTCTGTAGGCATTTCCTGATAAATAGTCAAATAATTAAGTACCATGTAGAGACTGCTAGTGAGAGTATAAATTGGCATAACCACTTTGAAACGCTATTTGGCATTACTACTAAAGATAGGCAATTCTATATCTATGACCCAGCAATTCTACCTCTCCCTCTCATCAATAAATTAAAAATATATAATGAAAAATAACAGGCCATAAAAAAGTGAACAAATTAACCAGCGTACCTTAGACAAGATAGAAATGCATTTATCTTTCACTAAAAAAAAAAGTGTAGATATTTGTCCAGGTGAGGTATAGCAGATGAAAATTATTCAACAGAAACCACACTCCCATCTTTTCTCTATATCATGTTTTGTAGGGCTATATTTTCAGGTTGCTCATGTCCAGTGTGGCTGCTAGAAGTGTACCTATCAGAGCCAAGTTGCTTACTAGACAAAGGAAGCAAACCAGAAGGCAAAAAAAATATATATTTTAAGTTGAGTTTGTTCCGTTTAAACCATTCCCTAATGGAAGCTACATTCCCAGGTATATCTCATGGCCACATTTAGGCTGGAAAAGGTTGGAAAATGTAGCCTTTCAATCTGAGAGATAAGGTACTGAGTTAAAAAGGAGAGTCTGTTATTACTTGAAAACAGGATAAAAGACTTTGCTTTGGCCGATAAGGTGCACCACAGCAGTGGAAAATAGCAAACTGGTTATAACTGGTAAGGACCTACCTTTGTGAAACATCAATTTGAAAGAGTAGAACTGATTTTTGGAGTAAACAAACACAGGTATCTGTAACAATAGCAAAATGTGGTGTCTGTTTTGGTGGAACACATGTTAAAATGGCCATATTTTCAAGCCTTATTTTATTTTTATTTTATTTTATGTACCTACATCCAAAGGTGGAGGGAACTGAATAGAACAAAACATCCTTTATTGGATAGTTGCATATTTAAACGTATGAAAGCAACTTTTGTAGATGCTTTGAAATAACTCAGAATACAGAATTGCCCTGAATAAGGAGGAGACCATTTTTAATGATTGGATTCTGTGTTTTTAGAAATTCTTGCCACATCTTTCCATCAGAGGTACTGATTAGGCGCAGGGGTGGACAAACTTTTTGACTCGAGGGCCACAATGGGTTCTTAAACTGGACCGGAGGGCCGGAACAAAAGCATGGATGGAGTGTTTATGTGAACTAATATAAATTCAAAGTAAACATCATTACATAAAAGGGTACGGTCTTTTTTTTTTTAGTTTTATTCATTTCAAACGGGCCGAATCGGGCCCGCGGGCCGTAGTTTGCCCATGGCTGGATTAGGGCAATTTGGCCATATGCACTTTCCTCAAAGTTAAATGCACTTAGAGATAACTATAAATAGTACTATTATAGTGAGCTTGGGCTATAACAAAAGTACCATAGACTGGGCGGCTTATAAACAACCAAAAAAATTATACTTTACAGTACTGGATCCTGGAAGTAAAAAATCAGGATGCCAGCATGGGCCAGCTCTGGTGAGAAGCTTCTTCCAAGTAAGTGACTGCTGACTTCTCATGCTGCTCCACATGGCAGAGAGCAGAGGTGAAGCAAGCTCTGTTGTGAGTGAAATCTCATCTGATTCTAATTACCTCCCGAAGGGCCCCATAGCCTAATGCAATCACACCTGGGGGCAGAATTTCAACACAATTTGGGCAAGGACACAAACATTCAGTCCATAACAGGCTCTGAGAAAACTTTATACTTAACCAAACTATAGAAATGTTTCAGGGTTCTCTGATGACTTCTTCAAGGACAAAAGGCCCACCACCTATGATGGTTTGACTTATGCTTTCTCAGCTTTATAGTGACAAAAAACAATATGCATTCAGGAGGAACCGTAATTCAGATTTTGAATTTTGATGTTTTCCCCGGGTAACAATCTACAGTTTGGTACTCTCTTGTGAAGTTGGGCAGAGGCAGTGAGCCTCAGCTCCCAGTAGGACACACAATCAGAAAGGGAAACAACCCAGACTCCACTGTGTGGCTAATTGTAATGTTTTGATGTTGTGTTCTGTTTAAGGTAAGCTAGGTTAAGCTATGGTGTTCATTAGATTAGGTGTATAAAATGCATTTTCTACTTACAATAATTTAAATTTATGATGGCTTTTTTGGTAGGTAACCCCACAGTAAATGGAAACATAGCTGTTCAGGGTTTCAGGTCAGAGGAATTACCTCTGAAATGATTAAAGGCCCTACTAAATTGAATACCCTCAAAAACAAGAATAAATCATCTTCATGTATCTCTAGAATCTAGCAGAGAGCTCAGCAATTAACAGGCATTTAAAACTTGCTCATAGAATGACTGAATTGGATTCTGGTAGTGAAAGTCATCTGTACACAAAAGTTTATCTTCTCTCTTGTGTAAAGTGAAACTAATGATGTATAAAGTGAAGGCTCTCTGCTCAGCACCTTTTAAATGCAGGTGTGATTAGGTAACCACAGTGAAAGATTAGCACAGGTGATGAATAAGTCCCTGGGCCAGGGACTTATTTTTGTTTGTGTTTTAATATGCTTTTATTGATTTCAGAGAGCAAGGGAGAGAGAGAGATAGAAACATCAATGATGAGAGAGAATAATTGTTCGGCTGCCTCCTGCATGCCCTCTACTGAGGATCGAGCCATAACTCAGGCATATGCCCCGACAGGGAATTGAACCATGAGACTTCCTGTGTCATAGGTTGATGCTCAACCACTGAGCAACACCAGCTGGGTGAGGGCTAGGGCTTCTGAAAAGCAAGCACACTGTGCTCTCTCTTGCGAGTTTCAGCTATTTGTTGTGAGGTCCTAGAAACGGTACAGTCATATAGTAGAGCAGATCTAGGACCCTGTATTACAACATGGAGCAAAGCTACCCCTTAGTAGAACAACCGCATTGAACTTCTGGCTGGACAAGAAATAATCTATTAGGTTAAGCCACTGAGATTTTGGATATTATTCGTTAAAACAGTTAACATAACCATAACAAAGTCAAAGTCATTCCCTAAAGATAGACTATATCAATTAATTTCTAAGATAATGTGGTCTCTGAAAAGAGGAAGCTCTGCGTGTGAGTGCTTATTAAATATGGACTGAAAGCCTTTCATGTATCAGCATCTACATTGGTAACTTGACTGAATCATTCTGGAATTTTTTAAACACAGATATACATATATGGGAATATTTGTATTTAGTCCCTGACATCAGTAACCATAGAAGTGAAGGTTCTTGTGTTACTTCTAGAGCCCAAATGCTATGTGTGCCTCTTCAAATTTAGGGTTTATCAACCTCTGTAATTTTGACATTTTGGGTTAGATAATTCTTTGTTACTGGAGATTGTCTTGCATCTTGTAGGATACTTAGGAGCATTGGACTCAACTGAGTAGATGTCTACAGCAGCCTGCCATTAGTGACGACCACAAATATCATCAGAAAGATGTCACCAAATGCCCTGGGAGGCAAATGTCTCCCGGTTGAGGATCACTGTGATCTGAACCTTCATATATAATTTAATTATCCAAACTATAAGTATGGATTACCAGAAAAAAACAAAAACCTGCTGAATTATTACGCAATATGGCTTATTAATTCAAATTGAGTAACCTCATACTAAAATATCATTGTTGCTTTGTAATTTAAAAAATACAAAATAAAAAGAATTCAATAATAGTAAATTAGTTTACTCTATTTTGGGGTTTGATGAGAAAACATTTTTAAATTGTACCAATGTGCAGCACATTGCATGTACTTAAAAAAACCTGTTAATAAAATTTTAACCCTGTCTTGAACTAATAATTCCATCAAAATATATGTTTAAGTGAAGAGATACATTTCTTTCATTTAGTTACAGAATACTGTTACTAAATATGGGATTTATGCTAAATGCTGAAGTCACAAAGAAGAGAAAATTTGATATCAAGATAGTCTCTGGAAACATTTTCCAGGAAGGCTGTTGCTCTATCAAAGCCCTACAAGGCATAAAGTGCACACATAAAGTGCAAATTCAGATCTATGAAAATAAGTTTGCAGGAGATTTTACTTAAAAGTCAATGTAAACATTATTCAACAAGAATATATTTTATTTTGGTATTTTATAGTCTTGATGCTGTATTCAGAATATAAACATGAGTATTAAATCAAATTTTTGAAGTACATATTTGCATAGATATTGGTATAGTCATCACATTGTATATAATGGAGATACAAAATATAAAATGTTTAATAAATATTTATATTCTTTTTGTTGCATATATCATAATATTAATATTTTGAGAATAATTTTATCAATCTATATATGAATGCTTTGACTCCTTTTTTTTTTATTCTTTAAATTAACATTATTACTAAAAGAATGCATTTTCCAATAAAACCTAAAGAAGGCTTAGATCAATATAGATATGTTTGAAATCTTTGATTTGTTCCTTTCTTAAGATCTTATGAAAGGTTTTAAAAGCCTGATCTTAATCATCTGTTTTGCCGCTTTGTGGACTAGGCAAAACAAATTTCAAATCAAGGCTTAAAAATCACAACTCATAGTTTCTTGAGATTAGAATTTGTCTTTCTTTTGTAGTAGCTCACCTTATTCACATGTTCCAAAACACCCAGTGGATACCTGAAACCACAAATAATACAAAATCCTTTATATACTACTAGAGGCCCGGTGCATGAAATTCATGCACTGGGGGAGAGGGTCCCTCAGCCCGGCCTGTGCCCTCTCGCAGTCCAGGACCCCTCGGGGGAAGATCTACTGATGGTGTAAGCTGGCAGTCAGACATCCTTAGCACTTCCATGGAGGCAGTAGAGGCTCCCACCACCACCACTGCACCAACCATGAGCCCAGCTTCTGACTGAGCAACGCACCCCCTGTGGGAGCACACTGACCACTGGAGGGCAGTTCCCGCATTGAGCGTCTGCCCTTTGGTGGTCAGGAAACATCATAGCGACCTTTTGTTCTGCTGTTTGGTCAATTTGCATGTTAGCCTTTTATTATATAAGATATTATATAGGACTAGTGACCTGTCGCATGAAATAGTGCGAGACCCAGGACCCCTTTTCAACTCTGCCCGTGCCATGGGACCACCCTGAGTCCTGGAGTGCTGCCCCAATACCCCGTCTCTGGGCCATGCAGAGTGGCCACCAGACCCTGCCCCCCCAGTGCACATGCGGGGCTGTGGAAACCCCAGCAGAAGCCACGTGAAGCAGACACCAGGACCCCCACGCTGCAGTGGGGCCAGAGGAACCCTGGCAGAAGCTGCATGGATCAGCCACTGGCCCCGCCCCCACTGCCCCTCCCCTGCTGTGTCCACAGCCATCTTGTGATGGTGTTATGGTGTGAGGGTCAATTTGCATATTATCTCTTTATTATATAGGCTGTTTTTTCCTATACATATATGCCTATTATAAAGTTCAATTATGAATTATAAGAGATTAACAACTAATAATACGATAAAATGTCAAAAACTTCCACATTCTTACTTAAAAGAAGTACTTTACAGCTTCTCTTGATATCATGTCTGTATTACCCACGTCACTATTATTGTGCTTTGGGGCCATTATCAAAAAGAAAAACAAAACAAAACAGTAAAAACAGGTTTCTTGAATACAAGCACTGGGATAGCAACAATCCATCTGATAATTGAGGTGGCTACTAGGTCTCTAACTGCCAGGGGGCATACACAGCATGGGGATGCTGGACCAAGGGATCATTCACATCTTGGGCAGGATGGAGAGGGAGACCTTGTCATGCCACTCAGAGGGGCACACAATTTAACACTGATAAATTGTTTACTTTTCACTTAATATTTCAGACCATAGTTGACTGTGGGTGACTAAATCTGTGGACAGTGAAACCATGGATAAGCAGGGCTACTATATACTAATGCATTTGCTAACACTTATCACTTCCTACAATGTATATAAAGGTAACCTACAGAATATAGTCATTAGAGGTCCTAGTGGCCTTGGGTCGATAGCATGTAGACAATCTCTAAAAAAATGGACCTGTAAGGGGAGTTTGTTCCAATGTCTCCTGTCCACTCCCAGTCTTCTTCATACCACACAGTGCCAACATAATCAGCCACACTGGTGAAGGAGCAGTAAAAACCCGCATAATGAAATCCTGCCGAGGTGGCAGCTTAGCAGGCCGCTGTCTCTGTGATTGGCAACAGTATCTAGCACTTAGCCCTTTACGAACATTCGCTGATTGAAGAAGAAATCCTCGACTCTCAGAATGCTACCTGCCTACATTCGATTCCGTGGACTCTATTAGTATCCAGTCCAGCTGTGCATGTTTTGATAGACTGTAGGTAGGCAATTTGGTAGCTTCAGAGCCTGCTTTGCTTGTGAGTGATGTCTGGAGAATTTAGGACTGCCACTTCCTTTAGAAATCATACTGCTAGTGGCAAAAAAAAAAAAAAAAAGTACAAGTTAGAAACCAGGTCTTAATTGTTACCAGAAATAGAGCTTTCCCTTTAGAGCAGCATATTCGGAAATAGATTTGGAAACATTTACCTAAAACATGAGCAAATAAATAGATTTTTCAACCTCTGGGGCATTTTCACCCTGTTTATATTTTTAGCCATTCTTCTCTCATTTGGAATAAGAACACCAGTTCCCACTATCCCATAACTGCAATATTTACTCTGGGACTTAGAGTTGCAAACAGTCCCTTTAGCTGCCAGCAGTTTTGTTGATAGATAATCTCTGATGTTTCAGGACCTAGAAGCTTCAATATTCCTCCAGTTGAGAGCTTAGTAAGACTGCCTCCTTGCACTACACCCGCAATAGTTAATTAGCTGCTTATCCTAACACCTTAGCTAACACTCTTATCTGAGGATACCTTCTGCCTTCACTGGCATGATACAAGGGACGATACCTTGCTCGTGACTTGTCCCTGCCAAGCCTTGATCCCTCAATCTTCCTTCCAGACAAAGCAAACATAATGGGTATTGGCGGGAGGTGATTACAAAAGACGCAGGATCTCCTTATGCTACAGTGTATGTAAGACTGAACCAACTTTATAGTACTTCCTACTAATCACAATCAGACTATAACATCAGTAATATGGGAAAGAACTTCGGCAACCGCTTTGGAAGAACATGTTTATTTCTCTCCTTTTTTGGGCAGGGGAACAGGCAGAAAGCACATCTTCAATAGCACAGGTAGTTCCTGTGTTAATTTGATTCTTTTCCTTTCCAATGTGATTCTTTTCCACTGATCATTTTAAACTGTTTCTACCATACCTAGACATATGTATAGATATCTATGACTATATAGACAAACATACATGCACAAAGAGAAAGAGAGATAGACATAGATATATACACATGCAGACAAATCTTGTACAATTAACACAGTTAACAGTAAAGTTCTCTGAGTTTTTTCTTCAGGCACCTTCAAACTCACAACTTTTTTTTTTCCTTAGAAATGCCTCAGGCAGTAAAATGATATAAAGAGGCAATAACATGGCATTTACTACATTAATATTAATCTAGTTTAATAAGGAACTATTGGAGTCTATATTCAGAAACTTCAAGCATTAACTTTATCAAGTTGGTATGTAAGCACTTTAAAGGAACAGTATATGTTTTTATTGGGTAATTAAGCATTCATTTGGAAGAAAAAATTATCTTTCACATATCTATAATAGATAAAGTTCAGGTCAATTATAGCTTGCTTTTCAAGGTCAGGTATTTGATAAGCAGTGATCACTTCATCCTTGAGAATTCCCCTTTTGATAAATAATCTCTAGGTAATAATTGTTACTTCAACTACTTTAGAATGACAGTTTGAGTGTGAGGTCAAACTAACCTTTCATTAAATCAAAGCAGTGAACCAGATGCTTAGAATAAGAATGATAATTAATCCATGGCCTCTTAGAAGAACAAAGACTCATTTGAAGAAGGCATTTATATGCTGGAGTGATTTCTTTTGTTCTTGTTTTGTTTGCATCTCATGGTAATTAAATTCATAAGAGATTTAAGAAGCATATTGATAACATTTATTATGTGACTGCATATCAGCATTTCAGAAAATCTTCCTGTACCTCAGGGATCAATTCACCCTTGTTTCTTATTTTGTGGTAGAATTAAATATGCTCAAATCTTTAATATTATCAAAATATGGACAATAAATTCTACATTGGTTTTATGGATTTAATTCTTACAAATGATCGTTAATAGATGTCTTCTTATAAAGATATTAATGAAAATATACTCAAGTAAGTTTGGATAAGTGTGATTAGGTCAAAATCATAAAATTCGATGTGCTCTATGTTTAATGTTAACAAAGTCAAGTTATAATGGTCATTTTATATTTTGTAAATTTGTTGTGCATTAAAAAAGTAAAATCATGTGATACATTCACCTTTTTACAAAGATATTATAGTCCTGTTTATATCTTTTATTTCTACTGGACAAAAGGAGAAATTTAAGTAAAGCATTATCAAAAAACTCAGAAAAACACAGTTCTTCATACACTCCAGATTAACATTGCAACACAAAAAAGTACAAATGACAAAACTATCTTCACTCATTTATTCAAGAAGTATTTACCATTTGCTTCTCACACCAGGCACTGTACTGTTTGATGTGAATGTAGCAATAAATATTCTATGTTGCCAATAAAAAACATATAATAAAATCCCCCCCATATGTCCTTGAAACCATTCACAGAATGTACAAAACGAGCAGCCAACACAGGAAATTGGGAAATAATTAGAAAGAAAAGTAGAAGGAAGACAAGTAACTTAATGTATAAAAAGTGCCCAGCAACTTCAAATACTACCAGTAGGCCAAGTCAAAAGGATACTCATTTTTATTGGTAATAAGACAGTGTGGGGAACTTTATCGAAAAAAATTTACTTCAATGAGGAGGCAGTTGTTAAGTTGCTGTGGTTTGAATGAGGGTTATGAACAAATGGAGAAAGCCATGGTGTTGAAAATTCTTGAGATACTTTGAAAACAAGAAAGCTATGGTGGAAGCTAGAGAGCCAAAGCATCAACAGGGTTTAATGGGATAACTTGGTGTGTTTGCGTGCTACATGCCGTTGAGTCAGATCTGACTCCTGGCAGCCCTATGAATGGATGATGTCCAAATGCTCTGTCCATAACAGTTCATTCATGAAATGAGTCAGCAGAAAGGGCAAGAATGAAAATACAAAAGAAGGGGGTGGAAAGGCATAAAATTGTGAAGTAGAATTGCTTTCATTGGCAAAGGGTAAAAGAACAGTTTAGATACAGATTAGTATATTGGTCTGGTGAGAGTAGTAGAGGTTGATTTATTAAATATTTTATTTTGCAGATTCATTAATTTAACAAATATGTACCTATACTATTATAGATATTACTGAACGTGGAAGAAAAGGGGAGAAGAGAAATTTAAGAAGAGTTTAGCGCAATTAATGGAGATGTACGTCAAATTTTTAAAATGTTGTTTTAAAGAATGAGAGCAAGAACTGAAGAAAGAACTATGAAAAGATTACAGGTCATGATTAAGGTTCCAGGTGAGGCTAGGTGTCATCAATATGCAGTGTCACCCTAACCGGTTTGGCTCAGTGGATAGAGCATCGGCCTGTGGACTGAAGGGTCCCAGGTTCAATTCCAGTCAAGGGCATGTACCTTGGTTGCAGGCACATCCCCATAGGGAGTGTGCAGGAGGCAGCTGATCAATGTTTCTCTCTCATCTATGTTTCTAACTCTTTATCTCTTTCCCCTCCTCTCTGTAAAAAATCAATAAAATATATATTTTTAAAAATATGTAGTGTCACAAATCCACATAATTTTGTAGGCATTTCCAGTAGTGCTTAGTAGCCAGGTATATGTTTAGAGAATATGGGCAATTTTTTTTTTTTTTCAGAGAGTGTAATTAAATGAAAATAGATAAAAAGGAACAGGTATATAGAAGAATTAAGAATGTTTGAAATAACAGGCCAGAAATCTTAGAGAGATGAGGAAGAAAAAGAGCTTAAGAAGGGGAATAAACAGAAAAGAGAGGGTTCAAGTAATGGGATAACCGAATAAAGGTGAAAAAAATTATCTTTATATTAACTGAAATGAAAAAATTGTTTTGTGGTTGGAGAGAGGAATATTTCAACTTCAGTTTTAATTGTTTGAGAGTTCCAAGTGATGATAAGATCCAGTATAGCAGAATATTGAATAAAGATAAAAGTTACTAAAGGTGGAGGGGAAAAATCACAAACCTGAAAGGTTAGGGTGCTGAATCTTGGAGTCATCTAAAAAGAATTTTGATTGTTCTCAGTGTGAGAAGTGCTTCAAATAAAATGGATAACCAAGAGAGGCATTATAACCCATCTGACTGAAGTGGCAGCCAAGAAAAATGCTTTGGTAGAAAAATAATTGAATAATGTTTCCAAGTAGACAAAGAGAAAAGAGAGGAAATATTTCATAATGGAAAGTGCATAGGATTTAATCTGATAGACCTGCATTCTTCTCCACTGACTAGTTTTGTGGCATCATCAATCTGAGCCTTGGCCTTATCAATAGTAAAATGGCTATTCAGTTAATATACAGGGTGGAGCAAAAGTAGGTTTACAGTTGTGGAGTATGTGAAACAGAGTTTATTCTCGTATTGTTATTTTTAATTATTATATTATTTCTCCATATGAATAACTGTAAACCTACTTTTGCCATACCCTGTATATTTATTAGGCTATTTCTCAATGCCAGAGAATGAGTTAAATCTCTCAAATAATTATATATTGTTTTAAGATTATTGTCAGAATGAAATAATTGAATGCATAGAATAAATAAATATTACTATTGTCTCATTATTGCTCTCATTTCTAAGATCCTATAAGGAATCATGCTTCAATAATAATAATTAATAATAATAACAACTGTCAAGTACATGCTTTATTACTGATGTGAAGTCAGAGTTATTAAAAATATATTCAAATATTTTCATCTCTGCATAAAGTATATACATCTAATTACATTAGATGTTTTAACAATTAGTTTGTTACATACTCTTTGGAAGGTAGCTAGTCTTAGGGTTCTGTTTAACTAATTGATTTGTGCCCTAGCCAGTTTGGCTGAGTGGATAGAGCGTCAGCCTGCAGACCGAAAGGTCCTAGGTTCAATTCTAGTCAAAGGCATGAACCTCGGTTGCAGGCTCCTCTCTGGCCTGGGCCCTGGTGGGGGCTCGTGCAGGAGGCAACCAATTAATGTGTTTCTCTCATATTGATGTTTCTCTCACATCGATATTTCTCTCTGTTTTTCCCTCTGTCTAAAAATCAATGGAAAAATATCCTTGGATGAGGATTTAAAAAAAGTGACTAGTTAATTGATTTGTAACTAATTAATTTACAATTATTGCACTATCTGGTTATAACATGTTTGTCTTTTTTTTACTGAAGCATGATATAATGAGTTCTACTTTATGATTTTTCAAATGTATAATTAGATATTATATATTTTATTAATATAAACTGTTAAATGCTTATATAACGCTAGAGTTTAATAGCCACATATTATATAGAAAACCCTAAAGACTCCACCAAAAAATACTAGATCTAATACACTCAGCAAAGAAGCAGGATAAAAAATTAACATTCAGAAATTAGTGGCATTTTTACACACTGCTAATGAGCTAACACAAAGAAAAATTAAGAAAATCCCTATTGCAACCAAAAAAAAGAAAAAAAAAATGGTACCTACGAATAAATTTAATCAAGGAGATAAAAGACCTGTACTTGGAAGAAATTGAGGATGATACAAATAAATGGAAACATATACTGTGTTCATGGATAGGAAAACACTCATCATTAAAATGTCCATGCTGTCCACATTTGTAATACCTTAATCAACAAAGGAAAAAAATGTCCATATTGTCCAAAGCAATCTACAGTTTCCAGGCAATTCTTATTAAAAAACCCATGGCATATCTCACAGATATAGAATACATATTCCAAAAATATTTATGAAATTACAAAGATCCCAAATAACCTCTGCAATCTCAGCAATCCCCAGAAACAAGAACAAAGTTTGAGGTGTCTCACTACCTGATATAAAACTATACTACAAAGCCATAGTAATCAAAACAGTATGGTAATGGCAAAAAACCAGGCATACAGAAGATTGAACCAAAATAGAGAGCACAGAAATACACCTGTCATACCTTTATGTTCAATTACTATTTGACAGAGGAGGCAAAAACATACAAGAGGATAAAGACAGTTTCTTCAATAAATGGTGTTGGAAAAAACTGGACAGGTACATGCAAAAAAATGAAACTAGACCACAAACTTACACCATACACAAAAATACACTCAAAATGGATAAAAAACTTAAATGTAAGTCACAAAACCATTTGCATCCTAGAAGAAAACATAGGCAGTAAAATATCAGGTATTTCTTGGAGCAATATTTTTAAGTAGAGCCCTGGTGCATGAAAATTCATGCACTGGAGTGGGGGTCCCTCAGCCTGGCCTGCCCCCTCCCACAGTCTGAGAGCCCTCAGGGGCGGGAGGCAACCCAGTGATCAGGGGAAGATGACACCTCATTAGACCTCTGCTGCTGCCACTGATGGCAGTGCAAGCTCCGGCTGGCCCTGGTTACCTGCTTCTCAGGCCAGCCCTGGGTGGCTGAGCAGCCACAATCCGAGATTTGCCTGCATCTCAGGCTGGCTCTGGCTGGCTGAGGGGCTGAGGGAACTGGGGGACTCCAGATGCAGGCACGCCAGAGGGGCAGAGGGGACTGGGCACTGCCATCTTTGAGGGTGTGGCAGTCAATTAGCATATTCCTTCCTTATTGGCTGTGGGTGCCACCACCTTTGTGGGCGGGACAGTCAATTAGCATATTCCCTCCTTATTGGCTGTGGGTGCTGCCATCTTTGTGATGACATGAGGGTCAATTAGCATATTCCCTCCTTATTAGATAGGATGATATATCTCTTTGTGCAAGGGAAACAAGGAAAAATAAATAGATGTTGGAGGCTAATTTCAGCATGTTATAAATGCAAGAAGTTTAATCTAAAGGTTGATGGAACCTTGAGGCTTCTATATTCCGCAGGGCTGAATCATATTACCACCTGCTGGAATAGCTGAAAGCATTTCCCCAAACCTAAAGATTTGCATACATTATTGCTTGCTACCTGACAGTTTTCCCCAACCTGACAATGCCTATTGTATACCAAACCTTACCTTTTGATATGTATATCTGCTTTGCCATAGTGCAATTTGTGTTAATAAAGAGCCAGGGGTCCAGAGACTCAGAGAAATTTATTATGGAAGCTAGGTCTCCTCTGGCTCCTCAAAATGCCTTCCAAATTTATATTTCATGTCTAGTCTCTTTATTGATTTACATGCAGCCCTTCTCCAGATTCCTGAACCCTTCTAGATGCTGGATAACACCCTGGCAAATAAATGAGACTTTATCAAACTTAAAAGCTTTTACACAGAAAAATAAACCATCAACAAAATAAAAAAGGAACTCACTGCACAGGAGAATGTATTTGCCAATGATACATCTGATAAGGGGTTAATTTCCAAAATATATGAATAACTTATTGTCATAGTAATAGTGATAATGATAGGAAATAGAGAGTGTTACATTGTTATAGCAATAGAAACTAATTAAAGAGTGTTATAAGAAATGTAGAAAAATTATTTTTTTGTGAAATATTAAAGAGCACAGGGAATGACCACTTTGGCCAAGCCCTAGTTGAACCATATAGATAAGACCATAGCTGAATGCTACCCTTAGGAATGATGTATGTAAACCTGATAGACACCTTCTGAGTGACACTGTGATAGATAACCAGCTTGTACTCTGATTAACACTTGTGTGGTGCTGTATGTTACTGATAGCCACCTGGACTGCTGTGGGTCAGAACAAGCTTAAAAATGGGTCCTCGGCTTCAGACATCAATCATCCTTTTGATCCACGCTCCATGCTGCCTTGCTCCACACCAGATGGCAGAAGAATGGCTGAACCTCTGATTGCGAGACTTCAGCCTCCCTCCTCCTGCTGACTTGACCCAACCAGATGGCCAGCCGCCCAAAGACGGATCCGCGGCTGCCCGCAGAGGATGCCACGCTTCCCTGCAGACCCTGTTAAGTCTGAGCCCACAGCAGCAGGAACCTTGTGAGTAATAAATTGTTGCTGTGTGATTTGCAACTGCATATTTTTGTGTGGTGTAATTCCTCCAGCCGTCTTAACTAGGTTAATATAAGGTCAGATGATGATGCCTACCCTCGGTCCCGCTTGCTTAGAGTAGTCTCTTCGTTAACAACTACTTAATGTCCAAACACCTGCATGGTTAAGTTTATCTCAAGGGACGCCATGGATAATACCCCATATACTCTACTCAGACACTTATACAACTCAACACCAAGAAAACAAACAACCCAATTAAGAAATGGGCAAAGGACCTGAATAGACACGTCTCTAAAGAGAACACACAGATGGCCAATAGACATATGAAAAAAATGCTCAATGTCACTAATCATCAAAAAGATGAATTTAAAACCCTACACCTGTCAGAATGGCTATTATCAATAAATCAACCAGCAACAATTGCTGATAGAGATTTGATGAAAAGGGATGCTTGCACACTGTTGGTGGGAATGCAGACTGGGTGCAACCACTGTGGAAAACAGT
Organism: Myotis nattereri; assembly: GCF_964212035.1. Lineage (NCBI taxonomy): Eukaryota > Metazoa > Chordata > Mammalia > Chiroptera > Vespertilionidae > Myotis > Myotis nattereri. The sequence goes on along the minus strand of NC_138076.1, from coordinate 68,678,150 downwards.
ATAGATTTTCCTTAAAATATTAAAAATGGAACTGCCTCATGACTCAGCAATCTGACTTATGGAAATAAATCCTGAGAAACTAAAACACTATTTGAAAGAATATATGTACCCCTATGTTAATTGCAGTATTATTTAGAATAGCCAAGACCTGGAAACAGCACAAATGCCCATCAGTAGATGAGTGGATAAAAAAAGCAGTGATACTTTCACACAATGGAAGACTATTGAAGCATAGTAATCTTTATTTTGAAAAACTGCTGTTTGAAATTCTCTATTTTAGATGGTCTTTGTTCTGTGAGTCAACTCTGCTATTCTTAGATGGTTCCTTATTCTATGAATTAACCCTGCTTTTTAGCTTCTGTAAATATATGCTTTTTAGCTTACTTGAATAATAGGGAAGATAAACTTAGCTGTCTGACCTTGTAGGCTGGGGACTGATACTCCCGTACTCTCATGCCAGGTGTTTTAGTTATCTCAATATAACTGTGTTGTACTCAAGGTTACAGGCTTCCTGCAAGATATCTGCTAAGCATACATGGGACTCTTTGAAAACTTACAAAGGTCTAGAAACTCCATATTTGGGAGACAAAGGGACTGAGGGGTATAAAGGGAAAACTTCCTCCATATTGCTTTGCTCAGACTTTGGAAGCATTCTGGGACTGCTAGCATAATAAAAGACTCCAAATTAATTGGCTCACTAAGGCACCTTCTGTTAAGCTTGCTGATTTACAATATAACACTATTCAGGAGAAAAAAAAAAAGGTAATCTTACCTTTTGCAACAGCATGGATGTACCTGGATATTAATAAGCCAGTCAGAGAAAAACAAATACCATATGATCTTGTTATGCCCAGATTTCAAGATCCCCAACAGACCACGCGAGGGAGCCAGCCGTGTCCGATGCAAAAGCAAAGAGTCCTTTATTTCAAACCCAGGTCTGGCTCCCCTCCCCTCCTTACTGACACAGCAGCAGGTGGCAGAGAGAGACCTAGCCCCATGGGAAGAGGAGTTTTATAGGGGGGTGGAGTAAGGGCAGGAGAGGGGACTGTGGGCCCTGCCGATTGGCCAGGCGCAAGTCGGTGTCTCGTTACACAGGATGTGGTCATATTGATGGCGTGCACTTCCCTTGATTATCATTGGTTAGTCCAGAGAAATCCTGGGTGTGGCTAGCAGAGGCTTGGGCTTCTGGGAAGGAGCCTTGCTGAGCACACGGCTCTGCCCAAAAATGGAGGACCCAGGGTAAGATGGAGGGCATAGTCCTTGCCCTTTCAATCTCACTTATATGTGAAATCTAATGAACAAAATATAGTGACCAACAAAATAGAAACAGAGGCATGGATACAAGAAACAGACTGACTGGATGAAAGATGAAGGGATTAAGCAAAAAACATCATATATATATATATATATATATATATATATATATATATATATATATATGCATAGATAGCCATGTGGTGATAGCTAGAGGGAAGGAGGTGGGGGTAGGTGAAGGCAGGGAAAGAGGGGGATAAACAAAGGCAGAAGGAGACTTTGTTTGGGGCAATGGACAACAGGATGCAGTGTGTAAATGGTTTCTCGATTTGAACACTTGAAACCTGTATGATTTTGTGAACCAATGTCACCCCAATACATTTTTTTTAAAAAGTTACATATGAAATTCTTTGCCAAGATTTCTATTTCAGAATACTAAATAAGTCTAATGTATTTATAACTGTTTTTAATTTCTTTGAAATGTAAAATAATTCATTATTTATGTGAATAATATTGATTCTTAAATTTATTAAAATTAAATATAATTCAATGGTTTTCATCATCTATTTTCCAGTTATCATTGTCACAGTGGTGACTATAATATTGCTAAATCATACCACATCTCAGTGGCACTTTATAATTAAAAAAAAAAAAAAACTGACCAAAATTTTTAGATTTATTTGGGCTGAACAGGTTTCCTCCTGGAGAAAAGAAAAATATAAAATACAGTTTATGAAGCTAATTTACTTTCTATTAAAGCCATTTAAAATTATTGTTTAACTAAAGCAATCATGCTTTCCCAGGTTTAATTGTAGTTATAAGGACTCCCTTTCAATGTTGTTGAAACAAGAATTTGTTGGGGGTGAAAAAGACAGGTTTTAGGAAATTTTAGAAATCAAGGGGACCATGGAAGAAACACAGGGCTGCAGAGCAGCAGAAGGTATATTTCCATAGAATAGGGAAGCTGAAAAGCTGCAACAGGTACATTTCCATAGAATGAGGGAGCTGGGAACAGCAAAAGGTCTATATTTACAAAATAAAGAGAAGGAAACAATTCATCCAGAAGGAGAAGAAGAAAGCCCAAAAGGAGTGGGAAAACAATAAGGAAGGAGGGGTGAGGTTCAACCTTTGAGACCATGAGTTACTATAGAAACCAGTCTAAGGGAATAGTGACCAATCAGAGAGGATATCAAAGGCACCAGGATCTGTAGTCTTTATAAGCCATAGGGGAAAAGAAACTCAGTGGGACCCTTTCCACCTCCCCACGTGGGAGAGTCCATTCTGTAGAACTCTTTCCCTTCCCAAGTGGGAGTCTGTACTTGTTCTTTAATAAATCTCCACCTTTGCTATACCACCTTTTGTCTGTGGATTCATTCTTCGACTCTGACGGACAAAGAACCTGGGTTCCAGTCCGAAAATTCCGTATCATTGTGAAGAGTCATTTTAATTATAATTGGTCCAGTATCCTCTGGTTTAGACCATCCCTGTGAGAGCTGACCACCTCCTTCGCTGACTAAGCATCAGAAGGCCCTTTAAAAAAATAAAGAGATATATATATATATATATATATATATATATATATATATATATATATATATATTGATTTCAGAGAGGAAGGGAGGAGGGAGAGGTAGAAACATCAATGATGAGAGAGAATCATCGATCAGCTGCCTCCTGCACAACCCACATTGGCAATGGAGCACACAACCAGGGCATATACCCTGACTGGGAATTGAACCATGGCCTCCTGGTTCATAGGTCCATGCTCAACCACTGAGCCATGCCACTGGGCCAGAAAGCCTTTTGATTGCTAAGAGAAGAGGGTTAGAATCATAGACTTACTTCCTGTAATATAGGTAGGCTGCAATTCTTTTGTTTTAACTGACTTCTAAGCACACCTGTCCAGACTTGTTTAAACAACTAAAAGCAGAGGTTATGCAGCTACACTGAGAATACAAAGACACTTTTTGTACATTCTCCTTAAGTATTCTCAAATTTCTTTTCTAAATCACTTCCACTAGGGTTCACTGAGAGTTATAAAACACAGAGTGTGGACTTGTTATCTGTGGGGTGCACTCTGTGTCCCTACCTGTTGCCAGTGGAAGTGGAATACTTGAGAGATTGTAAGGAAAGTAATTTTCTGAGACTCACATGGGAGAGTGAGTAACTTTTTTTCCCCTGTAATTAAACCCTTGCGTTTTCAATGTCACATTTCCCTTTGTCCCATCATGTAAAGAGTCCAATCTTGTCTTATCAGGGCAAGGATTAAGGCCACTTCCCAGATTCCCAGTCCATATAAAGTACAGCCCAGTCAAGCATCTGGCTGTCCATTTCATGTGAGGTTCTTAAGGCCATGTGGCTATGAAGGCACAAGGACAAGTGTGGGTCATGGAGCAAGAGAGTGCAATAGAGCAGGAGCAATGTGCCTGTGCATGCATGAGAGGAAGAGGGAGAGGGGGAGGAAGAGGGGGAGGGAGAGGGAGAGGGAGAGGGAGAGGGAGAGGGAGAGGGAGAGGGAGAGGGAGAGTGAGAGGGAGAGGGGGAGGGAGAGGGAGAGGGAGAGAGAGAGGAAGAGGAGGAGGGAGAGGGAGAGGGGGAGGAGGAGGGGGAGGGAGAGGGAGAGGGAGAGGGGGAGGGGGAGGGGGAGGGGGAGGGGGAGGGGGAGGGGGAGGGGGAGGGGGAGGGGGAGGGAGAGGAAAATTTTTGCCTGGGGACTTTAACTGGGAGCTTAACCAATTAACCCTTCAGGATTCTGCCTGCTTGCCTTGGCTCAACCCTCCTAGCCAATGATCTTTGTTCCCCAGGCTAGACTGGGAGACAAACACCTTTCCTAAGTCACCTGACTTCATTGTCCATGCACCCATCTCCCCCTTTGCTTTCTTCCTACTATTAATATTAACAAACTAGCTAATTATAGTGATAGATTAACATTTTCATTTTACTGGAAAGCACTGGTAATTTAACACTTGTATCCATAATGCACTTCCTTCCACAGAGTTTCTGTTTTCAAACCTAACAGCAGTCTACAAAACATAACAAGCAGGATTACATAAAAACACACAGAACATTTTTTCCCTAACAGATGAGTGGCTTTCAGAGAAGACAAGAAGCAAAAGACGTGACTCACTTGACTCTTCAAAATCCCATCTCTGCTTTGCAGGTGCAATTTCAGGTCTCACTGCTTCCCAGTGTGGGCTGAGATAGAGCCTCTTGCTTCTTCTGACAGTATTATGCTCGATTTCTCCTTTAAGTTCTCTGTGTGTGAGAGGGTGTGTTATTGCCCCAAATTTGTGACTGCATTTTTCTTCACACTCCCTTTTTATATCCTTTTATTATTATTATTATTTCAGCTTGATTTAGTTGACAAAATATTTATATATTTAAAGTATACATTGCAGTGATTAGATGTAGGTACACATTGTGAAAGGATCTGCCCACTAAACAAATTAACACATCCATCACTATAGTGTTTGTTTATCCTATATAATAAAGAGGTAATATGCAAATTGACCATCACTCCAACACAAAAGATGGCCACTTCCATGTGGACGCAAGATGGCCACCACAAGATGGCCAGCAGGGGAGGGTAGTTGTGTGTGATCAGACCAACGGGGGGGGGGGGGGAGCAGTTGGAGGCTACTAGGCCAGAAGGGGAGGGCAGTTAGGGGTGACCAGGCTGACAGGGGAGCAGTAAAACATTGATCAGGCTGGCAGGGGAGTGGTTAGGGGATGATCAGGCTGGCAGACAGAAGCGGGTAGGGGCAATCAGGCAGGCAGACAGACGATCATTGGGAGCCAGCAGTCCTGGATTGTGAGAGAGGTGTCCGACTGCCCTCGAGGAGTCCCAGATTTGAGAGGGTGCAGGCTGGGCTGAGGGACACCACCCCCCATGCACGAATTTCTTGCACTGGTCCTCTAGTTTATTTATATATTTATTTGTTAGAACATGTTTTACTCTGTTGGAAAATTTCAATTTTATAATACAATTATTATCACCTTGTTTTATATTATATCCTCAGTTCTCAATCATTTTAAAGCTCAGTTTGTATGTTTTTACCAATCTCTCTATTTATTCCATTCATTGGCACGTTTCAATTCACTATTTCTATGAGTTTGACTTTTTGTTGTTGTTTGTTTTAGATTTACATATGAATTACAGCATGCAGTATTTATCTTTTCTGCCTTATTTCTTATAGTCTAATGCCCTCAAGTATCACCCATGTTGTTGCAAATGGCAGAAATTTATTCTTTTTAATGGCTTAACAATGTTCCATTATGTATATAATTCATTTATTCATTGAGAAACATGGCTTTCTTTTTTCATATCTTGACTATTTATAAAGAGCCAGTTCAGGTACCACTTCCACAATCCTTTTTTGGTCTTGCCTACTATGATCTACCACATTTTGTTTTTTAAAAAAGTCTTTATTGTTAAAACTATTACATATGTCTCCTCCCCCACCATTGACCTCTTCCAGCCCCCTCCCATCTCCCAACACAGGCCCTCACCCCCATGTTGTCTGTGTCCATTAGTTAGGCTTATATGCATGTATATAAGTCTTTTGGTTATTTTCTTACACGCCCTCGTCCCCCCCCCCCCCCCCACACACACACACACAGTCCTCCCCTGCCTTCCCTCTGAGATTTGAAAGTCTGTTGGATGCTTCTGTTTCTCTGGATCTATTTTTGTTCATCAGTTTATGTTGTTCAATATATTCCACAAATGAGTTAGATCAGGTGATACTTATCTTTCTCTGACTGGCTTATTTTGCTGCTTAGCATAATGCTCTTCCATTTGTCTTTTAAGTACTATATTTGTTTTACCCACAGGATGCATTTTTTAGGAGTAGATATTATTACCTTAGGAAGGTTGGCTGTGGTGGAGGTGAGGGGTATCTTTGGCTAACTCTAACCTAGGCACAGAATATGTTCTTAGTTTTTAAAAGAGGGTAAATATTTCTATCCTGCATTCTTATTTCCAACACAACTAGCAGAAATGAGATGCTTTTACTAGTATATCTATTTGTCTCTAATTTAATGCAATCACAGAGAGTTATAGTTCTAATATCTTCCAGCATGTCTGCTGTTGGGTCTCACTTTTAATAAGAAGAAATTCTGCATTTAAGAATAATATTATTCTGGCCCTGGCTAGGTGGCTCAGTCGGTTGGAGAATTATCCCCTACACAAAAGGTTGCAGGTTCGATTCCCAGTCAGGGCACATACCTAGGTTGTGGGTTTGATCCCTGGTTGGGCACGAGGCAACCGATCAATGTTTCTCTCTCCCCATCTCTTTCTCTCTAAAAGCAATAAAAGTCCTTTGGTGAGGATTAAAAAAAAGAAGAAGAAAGAAAAGAATGATACTATTCTATGAACGGGCTTATTTTCATTTCATTTTCTGTGGCAAAGGATGTAAATATTCCTCCTTCACCAAACCAACATAGGTTCTACACAACTTTTCATTTCCTGGTCATTGAGGCAGAGGCTTTTGGTTCCCATGATGTAAATAGTCCCTGGACCGTGCCTCGTGCCATTGGCCTGACCTCTCAGTCCAGTTCCTCACCTATGTTTCTTCTTGTTTAGGTAAACTGAAGTCTGCTTTTGATAGTGCAGGGTAGAATCTGAAGGGAGGAATAAACAGCTCACCAGGATTCCAGGCCTAAGTGCATACTCAACAGTAAAAGCCAGAGAAACTTGAGTTTCAGTGAATGGTTTTGGGTCTCCATATAATTATTAAAAAATACATTTTTTCCATATTGTTGTGTGTGTGTGTGTGTGTGTGTGTGTGTGTGTGTGTGTTTGGCACAGATACCACTTTAGGCAACTCTGAAAAGGAAGAGGAAGAAGTCATGGGGTATGAGCAACGACCATATTAAAAAAATAGTAATACCCTAACTTTGGAAAATCCCAAGTTTAAATGTGAAAATACAAAAAGGTTCAAAATTATTTCTATAAGTTATTTTGAGTTCAAAAATAATTTAAACCATAAAGACAACCATTATGGGAAAGACCAAATAATCCTTAAATACATTTACTCATGCAAGGAGAAAAGCTCATTAAGAATTTTTAACCATGATTTTCTGCTTTTATTGACTTTATATAACTGACATATTTTCTTGTTTTTCTTATTATTTATAAAGATATTACATATATAGTGAAAAATTAAATAATAAAAGTTTGTAATAAAATACAACTTATTTCATATGGTGCCCTATACCCAGTCTAGTATCCCTCTGCAAACACTATACCTGTTTGCATGTTTGTTTTTAATTTGGAGGTTGATAAGGCGATAGCTCTAAAAACGTTATTATTGCAGTTATTCTTGGTTTATCTATTGGTGTTCTATAAGGAAAAAGTATTTAACTTCTAATCCACCCAACTAATAGTCCTCATTCATCTCACTTTTTCACAAGTGTATTCTCATTATGCTACTATGATATGATTTTAATTGCTTTATTGATTACTTTTGTAACAATCCATGATAGTCTTAAAATTCTGTTTCTCTTTCCATGAAGTTTATACAGTTCTTTTTTATTTGAAGATTTCTGCAGGATACTAGGATTACCTGTCATTTTCTTAGTCAATAACAATTTATAGAGCATCTACCACATGCCAGGCACTGTTTTATTCAGAATTCAGTAGAGAACAAAACAGTTACACAAAAAAACATAAATGATCTTGTTGTCATGGGATTTACATTCTAATACAAATTAGTAGCTCCAATTTTAATACTGTGTACTTCAATAATATTTCTAGCACCAAAGATCAAACACAATCTCTTTTCCTATCCACCATTTTCTCTAAAAGTTGTCATTCCCTATTTTATAAAATACTGAATCTTTTTCTTCAGTTGTGCGTTTTTGTAGGTGTATAGTTATTTTTCACTGTTAATAAAATAATGAAGTGCCTTCAACATATCCTAAAATTTAGTCACTCACAGTCATACTATACACTGAGTAGCCAGATTATTATGACCACCTGACATTTGTAGGCAAATTAGCTATACACTGCATCATATGGGATATGGAAACCAAAGGCCTGTTCAAACACCTTTGCTGTCTGCAGTGACCAAGATAAAACGTCTCCAATTCACACAGGAACACAAGGATTGGACAGTCGCTGCATTGGAAAAAAGTCATGTGGTCCGATGAATCACGTTTCCAGTTGCATCATGCAGATGGCAGAGTGAGAATTTGGCAGAAACAGCATGAAAGCATGCACCCCACATGCATGAGTACAACCCTTCAAGCTGGTGGGGCCAGTGTTATGGTTTGGGGCATGTTTTTCTGGCATGATTTGGTCCCTTTAATTTGTGTGGAACAACATCTGAATAGCACAACATACCTAAGTATCGTTGTTGATCAAGTTCATCTTATCATGTTGTTGGCTTATCCCAATGGAGATGACTTCTTCCAACAAGACAATGTGCCATGCCATGGTGCTCGTATTGTGCAGGAGTGCTTTCAAGAACATAAGGGAAACTTTACCTTGCTTAGGTGGCCCCCACAATCACCAGAACTCAATCTAATTGAACATTTGTGGGACGAAGTTAAAAGAGCCATCAGGCAGCTGGTTCCACAGCCATCAAATCTCACAGAACTGGACAGTGCTATTCATCAGGCATGGTGTCAGATTCCTCGCACCACCTTTCAACATCTCGTGGACTCAATGCCAAGAAGAATCGCCGCAGTATTGAAGGCAAAAGGTGGCCCAACGAAGTACTGATGGGGTGGTCATAATAATCTGGCCACTCAGTGTATATAAAATGGAAAGGCCCTCCTCCCCTTCCCCAGGTTACTTCAAAGCACCTCTTGAAGAATGAACTCATTGTGCAGGATTATTGTTCACATATCATGGTTTTTGACTTAGAATCAGTGTTTTCTGAATTTCCATATACTTAGTATTGGTTTTTCCTGATATTCCTATATGTTTTCTTCCTATTCACCCTCAAATAACTTGAGAAATAACATTTGGTATATAATCTTACTATTGCTCTTATAATTATTTGGTAATTTGAATTAATATGGAAATTAAGACTATTGTTTTCTCAGATGTTGGAAGACTTTGCAACATTAATTCTTATATTCTGTATCTACACTAATAAAAGACAAACATGCAAATTGACTGCACCTTCGCTACACCTTAAGCCAAGCCCACCAGCCAATCAGAGTGACTATATGCAAATTAACCCAACCAAGATGGCGGCCGGCAGCCACAGAGCTGGAGCAAGCAGGAGGCTTGGTTGCTCCAATGATGGAGGAAGCCAACTTCCCGCCTGCTGCTGCTGGCTCTGAGCTCCATTCAAAGCAACAAAGTTTCAATTATAGAAGGTAAATAAATCCCAGAATAAAAAAAAGAAAAAAGAAAAAAAGGAGAGACTGTGAGCTTCCATCACTGGGGGGGCTTGGCCAGCCTGAAAATGGCCCTCAGCCCCTCACCCATACTGGCCAGGCACCCCAGTGGGGACCCCCACCCTGAAGGCAGTGTGACCAGCTGCAAACAGCCATCAGCCCCTCATCCAGGCTGACTAGGCACCCCAGCGGGACCCCCACCCTGATCCAGGACACCCTTTAGGGCAAGCCAGCCGGCCCCCACCTGTGCACCAGGCCTCTATCCTATATAATAAAAGGGAAATATGCAAATTGACCTTAACAGCAGAACGACTGGGAACGACTTGTCACTATGACATACACTGACCATCAGGGGGCAGATGCTCAATGCAGAAGCTGCCCCCTGGTGGTCAGTGCGCTCCCAAGCAGGAGCTCTGCTCAGCTGCTCAGCCACAAGCCAGGCTGATGGCTGCCAGTACAGCGGTGGTGGTGGAAGCCTCTCCCGCCTCCTCAGCAGCGCTAAGGATGTCCAACTGCAGCTTATGCCTGCTCCCCTCTGGCTAGTGGACATCTCTTGAGGTCTCCCGGGCTTCCAGAGGGATGTCTGATTGCCAGCTTAAGCCCAATCCCTTGGGGAGTGGGCCTAAGCCAGCAGGTGGTCATCCCCTGAGATGTCCCAGACTGGGAGAGGGCACAGGCCAGGCTGAGGGACCCCACTCCCTGAGTGCACAAATTTTTGTGCACCAGGCTGCTACTTAATAATAAAAAGCTTGATGCCAGTGTGATGTGTTTCCTTTAATGGTGACCATTATTGGCCAAGATTTTAAAATGTCCTCTTTTATTGTGATATTGTAAGATTTTCAAGAATATTTCCTTAGGGTTTTTAAATTATTTACCTTGATCCATATTTGGTGTGCCTCTCTGATCTGTCTACTTGAATCTTTTCTCAGTTCTGCTAGATTTTATGTTGTAAGAATTTATTTTGATCCATTTAGTCTGGTATTTCTTTTTAGGTAGACTTTGAACCTGCTAGATTAGCAATTTTTTTTTCCACTTAGAACTTTCTTTTACATTTTCTCTTTTTATGTTGTTGAGATTTTCTTGATAATATTGACTGCATCTTTAATTCTTTATTTAGAATTTTTAATTTTATGCTTTATATTTGTCATATTTGATATTTTTTCTTTGACAGTTTCTCTTTCATAGCTCTTTAAAATTTTAATTGACATAATTTCTCCCAACTTTCTCCAAAAATGACAATTAAAATGGTTTGTGATGTTTTCTCCATAATTACATTTACTCCAAGGCCAGCTCTATTGTGTATCTTGATTTATTTTATTTAAAAATATGTTTTTATTGATTTTTAATAGAGTGAGAGAAACATCTATGAGAAGGAACCTTTAATTAGCTGTCTCCTGCATGACTTCCCCCTCCCCCACTGGCATCAAGCTGAAATCTGGACATATACCCTGACATGGAATGGAACCTATTACCTCTAGGTGGATGGGATGAGCCTCAACCAACTGAACCATGACTAGATCTTTCTTTTTAATAACTGCTACCATTTTTTATAAGTCCCTCATCAAAAATTCACCTTTTGAAAAATGAAGGAATGGAAGACAGTGATTATTTAAGATAAGGGTTTTGGGCTCCCTCTCCTGCTAGATTTTTGGACTTGTTTTCACATTTATGTTTTTTCTGAAAAGGCAGGCTGTTAGGAAGATCTGAGGACGTCCCTGAAGCTCATGGACTGGGACACTCAACTTTAGTGAGAATAAGTAGGTCACTAGATTGTGAAGGCAGGAATATCATAAAGAAAAGCACATCTGTGTTTATTAGGGCCAATAGCTTATTTCAGAGCCTTTACTTTTTAATATAGGCACTTACTTTCTCTGGAGAAAACCCTTCTCATTCTTGCCTAAGAGAGAAAGCAGGCTCTCAGTCACTTTTTGAATGTGAGGGTCATCATAATTATAGAGGACAGTGGTAAGGGGAGGTGAGTGGAGGGTATTGGTGATTGGCACAGACACTATAGACAAAAATTTCTGTTTCTCCCTGATAGATCCTCCCTTCCCCCAACTGGTGGGCGGAGTATGATGTAACCTGCAGCCCAGAAATACCTGTGTGACTAACCATGTACCTTATATGGACTATACATTGGACCACCAATCCACACCTGCCAAATACCCTAAGCCCTTGTCCTATATGGACAATAAAGTAAGCCACCAATCAGTGTGTGCCAAGTACACTAAGCCCCCACCCCTTCCCATTCCTCCCCTCAAAAGGCGTGCTCACCCCTGTACGTGCTGCTGTCCTCCCATTGTGAGGCAGCCCGGCAGGTCCTTCTCCTCTAATAAAGCCTGTAGTCCTGGTTTTCGGCCTCTGTCTGATTTTTCACTCCCATTCTCACTCTAGTCCTCAGTACTTATCTACCCAAGCTCTGAGACCAGCTTTTCTCTACGAATCCCTGGACAACTGCTCTCACTTTCACTGCAGACCCCTTAGGCACTTATTTTGGACTGTGACTATTTCGTCTTTTTTTAATCTTCAGTACCTTCCATGTGCAAAAAGTCTAGTTCCAAGATGTGTTAAAATCACCTCAACTTCCTCATTGTGTCGATAGCTTTGTTCCTGGGTGTAAATGTATATTATCATTCCACTGGCATCTGGGTATGGAGAGGAAACAAATATGTCTGACAAGTCTGCTATATTGAACTGGAAAGTTTGACTTTTTTGTTCCTAGATTATTCACAGTAGTGGGAAGAATTGCTAAATAAAACATTATACGAATCTCTTAGTTGAGCAACCTGATATATGTATTTATGCACATACATATGTTATCAGGGAAAAGCAGCACTGGGCGTTAGTGAAGAGTTAGGTAGGATGTCAGTTCAGCAACCTCGTACTTAAGTCAGCTTGAAAGAATTCAGAGCCAAGGAACTCAAATTATATGGGAAAGTTCATTTAGAAAGTTACAGAAGTAGTATAAGGGCCCTTGGAGCTTAAGCGAAAGAGGGAGAGAGAGAGCATAACTGAGGTCTCTGTACAAAGAGCTTTTATACTGAGGCTTATGAGGGAATCCCAATAGAATAATCATCAGCTTTCCAGACGTGTTGCCTTGTGGTGGTTTCCGCTGATTTGTGGGTGCGAGGGGGTCATTAATCAATGCAGCTGGTCCTTATGTCAGCCCTGGTGTCACTGTCTCTCACTCTGAGTTTGCTGCTTCTCTGGTCCTGGAGCCAAAACACAGCTAAAACCTCAATGTGACCCTTAGGAGTTAATGCTGAAGGGAATGGTCATGCAAGGGCTTTGAAAGGTTAACATGGTGGTCAATGGAGAAGCTAAATAGCCACTTAGATGGTTGTTTTAAAAAAGTGAATTTATTTAAGGGGGATAAGATATCCAAAGGGAAGGGCTGCAAAGCACTGAGCCAAGGGGACATTGGGTAGATGATGGCAGCAACCAGGAGCTGGAGTTTCATCCTTCTATGCCAGTGATGACGAACCTATGACATGCGTGTCAGAGGTGACATGCAAACTCATTGTTTTTGGTTGATTTTTCTTTGTTAAATGGCATTTAAATATATAAAATAAATATCAAAAATATAAATCTTTGTTATACTATGGTTGCAAATATCAAAAATTTCTATATGTGACATGGCACCAGAGTTAAGTTAGGGTTTTTCAAAATGCTGACATGCCGAGCTCAAAAGGTTCGCCATCACTGTTCTATGCAGTCACTGGTAGGAAGCTCTGTTGTTAGTGGGCCTGCGGCTGAGGTAGTGGGCTTGGCATGTGGCTGGAATGCAGGTGTGGGATCAGGTGTCTTTGGGACAGTTTGCATTCCTTAGATCAGGGGTGGGCAAACTTTTTGACTCGGAGGGCCACAATGGGTTCTTAAACTGGACCGGAGGGCCGGAACAAAAGCATGGATGGAGTGTTTGTGTGAACTAATATAAATTCAAAGTAAACATCATTACATAAAAGGGTATGGTCTTTTTTTTCAATAGTTTTATTCATTTCAAATGGGCCGGATCCGCCCACGGGCTGTAGTTTGCCCAGGGCTGCCTTAGATGGTCTGATTCCTGATGTCCAGTGAGTTTTTCTTGGTCTCTGCCCTCCTGTGGTGGTTAAATGTGGGGTTCAGGGTGCAGACTTTTCTTCTTGTGAGTTCTTATCCTATGAAGCTGAAGAATGAATTTGTGGTCTAAAATTTCTTTAATAAAAATGTAGAAGTTTATTGGAAGCATATACCAACTCTCCCTGGTGAAAGGAGTTTTTAGGGGTAAAACAGGCAGGTTTAGGAAGTTTTAGGAATTGGGGGGCCCATGGGGGAGAACTGCAGGGTTACAAAGCTGGGAGCTGCCAGAAGGCATAAATTTACAAAATAAAGGGAAAGTAATCCACTCATTCACAGAATAAAGGGGAAAGCCACAGGGAGTAGAAACACAAAAGGGAGAAAAAGAGGGGGATCTCACCTGGGGTTTGACCTCTGAAGCTGCTATTGTGACCAGTCAAAGGGAATATTAGGACACAAAGAGCTACAGCCTTTATAAACCTTAGAAAGGAGGGACTTAGTGTGTCTCCTTCTCTTCCCCACGTGGGAGTCTGTGCTTGCTCCTAATAAATTTCCATCTTTTCCTATACCATCTTTGGTCCATGGCTTCATTCTTCAAATACACCTAGACAAGAACCCAATAAATCACCTTTGCATCCTGCCCCGAGGAAAAACCACGGGTTCCAGTTTAATTTCCATATTTCATTAGGAAGGGGTGTCCCCACAGGAGACTCCCTGGGGAGGGGTCCCCAAATGGGAAAACCTACTCTCTCTCTGTGTGTAATGGGAAAAATCTAAATCCAAAAATCTAAAACCTGACTCATGTCTCTTTTTCTTTTTTGTATGCCGCAGTTCTTTGTCCAACCCTGACCCTTTCTAATTGGACCCTTCCTCAATTTAGGACCCCCTTGCTTTCCTCATTGGTCATTTTGCTACATAGTATCAGTTTCAAAGGTTAAAGCCCATGTGGGGCCCCCCTCCTACTCTCCCCTTATCTTGCAACATTCCTCAATCCTCTGTGAAAATATGTTTCCTTCTTCCCCATATCTTGTGACTCTTCTTTATCCTCTATGTCTTTTTCCCCTTTTATCCTGTGGCATTTCTCTATCCTCTGTATAAGTAAGATAAGCATTCTGGCATCTTGGAGCTATTTCTGTCATCCACATATGCATTCCTCTCCCATGGACCCTCTCTATTTCCTAAACCCAGGGGTGGGCAAACTTTTTGACTAGAGGGCCACAATGGGTTCTTAAACTGGACCGGAGGGCCGGAACAAAAGCATGGATGGAGTGTTTGTGTGAACTAATATAAATTCAAAGTAAACATCATTACATAAAAGGGTATGGTCTTATTTTTTTTTTTTAGTTTTATTTATTTCAAACGGGCTGGATCGGCCCCCTCAGGCCGTAGTTTGCCCACGGCTGCCTAAACCTGACTGTTTTGTCTCTAAAATTCCTTTCAGTGGGAAGGTTACAAATGGCCATTAAGAATTGTATTGCCCTAAAGCCCTAACAGGCTTATAATTTTGCCCATTGTTAGGCACCTGGGGCTCTCTGCTCTGGTAACCCTCTGTACCCTGGCCTATCAGTCTGCACAGTGAGGCCTGGGAGTCCCACAACTCCACATGGCGCAGAGGAGGCTGGTCCCAGCATCTCTGCTGCCTCACACGGAGGAGGTGGGTCCCAGTGGAAGAGGTGGGCTGTGGCAGGGGAGGGTAGTTGTGGGTGATCAGGCTGGCAGGGAAGGGCAGTTGGGGGCAATCGGGCCTGCAAGGAAGGGCAGTTAGGGGTGATTGGGCCTGCAGGGGAGGGCAGTTAGGCATCAATCAGGCTGGCAGGCAGAAGCAGTTAGGGGCAATCAGGCAGGCAAGTGGTTAGGAGCCAGCAGTCCTGGATTGTGAAAGGGATGTCTGACTGCCAGTTCAGGCCTGATCCTACAGACATCCCCTGAGGGGTTCCAGATTGGTGAGGGTGCAGGCGAGGCTGAGGGACAACCCCTGCAATCCACGAATTTTGTGCACCAGGCCTCTAAGTAGATGAATCAAACGCTTTTATTATTGAATAAGCATTAATAAGAATGTGCACATTCCAGGACAGTGGTTGGCAAACAGCAGCTCACAAGCCACATGCGGCTCTTTGGCCCCTTGAGTGTGGCTCTTCCACAAAATACCACGTGCAGGTGCACACATACAGTGCGAAATTAACTTAAAACTTTAAGTAAAGTTTATTAAGTTAATTTCAGGGAATGTTGTGGAGTGAAAGATGTAGTGTCAAGGATTGAGAAAGGTATGTTGCGATGGTTTGGACATATAGAAAGGATGAACGAAAGGAGATAGATGAAACAAGTATATAAGATGAGTGTGGATGGGAGAGTTTGAAGGGTCTTCCTCAGTGAACGTACCTCAATCAGATTGAGGATGTTTTTAGCAAAGGCCAGCTTAGGAGTACCCTAATTAAGTTAATAACAATGTACCTACCTATATAGTTTAAGTTTAAAAAAATTTGGCTCTCAAAAGAAATTTCAATGGTTGTGCTGTTGATATTTGGCTCTGTTGACTAATGAGTTTGCCAACCACTGCCCTGGGAGATTGCAGACAGAAAGAAATCTCACCCCTTTATGTTGCCAAGCAGACACTACCCAAAACAGACATGTTTTCAATATAAACAACAACTAGTCCTCAAGTAAGAAAGCTTAACAGCAGTATGTATCTTACATAGTTCACTCTAAATTTACCTGGTAATTTTAGTTACCATCTTATTAGCTAATTGGCTTTATTCAGAAAAGAAACAAACTTCTCACACATTTATTTGAATCAAAGCACTCAGGAAATTAGGCTCATGATCTTTCACAGAAACTGGGAGATAGAGGTGTTATCTTCCTTGATTTTTAAATTTCAAAGAGATAGCTCTCAGGTCCTTGAAGAGGACATTCCTGGGTCATCAAGCAGAAGAACACAGACAATAATGGGGTGAAGGCCTTGGGGGAGGCAGGGTGGAGGGAGACAAAGGCAGGATGGGGGCAGGGGATAGGGGAGGAATGTGGGACATCTGTAATAGTCAACAATTAAAAAAAAAAGAATATGTAGACATTTCAAAGAGAGAATAAAGTACTTGCAACTTTTCTAAAGTAAATGCTCTAAGAAGAAGCAGGGGGAAGTTTCTTCCCTTATTTTCAACAGGGACAATTAGGTCTCATTTTAAATTTGTCCTTAGAACCCTTATATAAAATTTCTGTTTGTGTACTATTGAAACGTAGGGTGCGGGGAGCGGATCTCATCCTTGTGGGTTTTTGTCTTGAAGTCTGAAGAATAAAATTTGTGAACTGAAAGGACTTATTAGTAAAAGGGTGAAAATTTATTGGAAGCGAATACAGACTCCCACACAGGGAGGCTGTCCCAAGGGGGTAACCCACTAAGCTACGTTTTTCTAAGGTTTAAAAAGACTGTAGTTCTTTTTCTCTTCATGCTCTCTTCTAATTGGACCCATTCCCCATTTTATGACTCTGTGCTTGTTTAATTGCTCAGTCTTTTTGCAGAATATCAGCTTCAAAGCCCAAAACCCACAAGGTGCTCCCCTCTTTTTCTCCCTCATATCTTAAACATTTCTCTACCTCCTGTGAACATGTCATCCTTTTCCCAGCTTTTGTAGTCATTTCTCTATTCTCTGTGAAAGTATGTTTCCTTCTTCCCGATACTCTGTGAATTTGCTTTATCCTCTGTGAATGCATGCCTACCTCTCCCCTTATCCTGTGACAACTTTCTATTCTCTGTGAATGTATGCCTTCTGGTGGCTCCAAGTCCTCACCTCTGCATTCGTCCCCCATGGACCCTCTTTATTCCTAGGGCTCCCTAAACCTGCCTATTTTATTCCTAAAATTCCTTTCACTATCTAAAGAGGCTTGCAATTGTAATAAAGTTGAGAAAACTCAAACTGGAGATCCTCAGGAAACCAAAATGTGAGGTGTTGAGTTTGAGTTCATTGTCTCACAAAATCAAAGAGTGAAGTCGTGGACAAAACAGATTAGTGAAAAGGCCAGTCCTGGAAAAGGTACAGCTAGGGTTCCAGGAGCAGACCAGTGTCCAGAGCTTCCTTTCCCTGTTGCAGTCAGGTGTTAAAGTCCCAGGATGGGTGCAGGGAGGTGCCTCCCCACCACAGGAACCCATTGTGTGCAGGGGAGAGAAGAGAGAAGAGAGGAAGTGCACGCTTTTAAATCTAGGGCAGATTCATGTCTTGCCAGATCCTAATTGGTCCTTTCAAAGACATTTGCCTTGAGATTAGTTTATATACCTTATTGCCTTATGATTGGTTATCTGCAAGCTGTCTGTCTTAGTAACATTCATACATTTTAAAGCTCATGTCTCTCATGAACAATCTTCCTTCCCCACCCAGTTGGGGGGTCTTAGTAACTGTGCCTAGTTTTACTTCCTCTCCCCAATCCCCATCCCCCATGGTCTCTGTTCCTGTCTACCTAGCTTTCCCCTGTCTCCTCACTCACATTGTCCCATTGCTTTATTTTTATCCTGTACTTAGGTACAAGAACAGCTCAAGTGATTATAGAAAAATACCTTTTAATAAATTATTAGAGATTATGCAGAGTTTCTTCTGGTTTTAATACCTTTATTAAAATATAGCCTTAAGCAAAATGTAATTTTTATAAAATAGTGACTAAACTGTAAACCATAAGTGTTCTCTCAAGACTTCAGAATATGTGAAAATCAAAATAAAGAAAACAAGTGGTTTAAATAGTATGGGAAGAAAAGCATTGATTTGAAATGAGAAACCCTGTAAATAAAAGTGGAAGATTTAATGATTTTGCCTTAGCTGTTAAACCCCTTATAATAAATGTAATTATAACATGATTTAAATATCTGGTGAAAACACACATGAGGGCAAATTCCAAAGGTAATTTTGAACCCTTATTAAAAATACAGCAAAATCATAACTCCACATTACAACAGTAATTAACTATGGTTAAAGGTACCCTGAAGAGATGCAGTTACCCTTTAAAATAATTCTGCAATTTAGGTTGTATATTTAATATATTTCATTTTTTTAGTTAATTGATAATTTGCCAGTTAAATTAATGTGAAAACCCCACTTTCTGACAGAGTGAATATTTTTCATTCATTTGGGTATATTATATTGCTATTTCTTGCAAATAATACTTAAGATGAACATCTTCCTCCTTACAGCTAAATATAATATTCTTAGAAAGTAGATGAGAATAAGGTGGTTACTATAGGGCATGTTCATTTATTGAGTCATTTAAATTTATAATAGTTCATAAGAGCAATAATAACTCTCTTTGAAACAAAATAATTATTTTCACATTTTTTAAATAAATTGACTATGGCTATTTTATGATAGGTTAGATGGAAAGGAAATAGAAATTTATAAAAAATATTAAACATAGCAATTTCTAAGTGGCTTACCCCAAGCTCTATTAACAGATTAGAAACATTTCATGATTGTTTAATGGAGAGTGAATTTCCATTAATCAAATCCTGTTTTAACCAATTGCTATCATTAAAAAAGAAGCCTATTTTGTCAAAAGTAAAAATTGCCCCTGGAAAATTTAAATGATAAAATTAAAGGTTAATTTAAATATGTATTAGAGAGGAAAAGATAGTTACACAGACATTTTAAATTCTCAATAGCAAAACCATTTACAAAGTAAATCTCCGGATGTGCATATGCCTCAAGATTTGAATTATTTACAGTGGGATTACTTGTTATCACTGATTTAAAAATGTGGAACATGTAATCCATAACACTTTCTCTACTTTAAGTTTTTCACCATTCTCAAATTGTTTTATTACTTCTACCTTTGTACCTTGAGTAATAATATTGCTTTTTCTCTCCTCTTCTGTCACTTGACCTTACTGACCCCTTTTGAAGCATCTTCACCTAATAATATCAAGGGAGACTGCCACAGTAATATTGGAGAGAAAATCCTAAAATAGAGTCCAGAAAATTTCAATTATTTGACCCTGGAGGGAAGGTCGATAGTCCTGTTTACCTGAATCACATAGGAGAGTTGTGTGGTCTATAACTGATGACAGTAATAAAGAAGGGTCAAAGACTATGACAATAACTAAGATTTTTTTAGTGTAAAATGGATAACAACTTAAAACAAACAATGAATTCATTCTCTAATTGCTAAAATATAGCATTTTATTTTTTTAAATCCAGTATTTAAGTTCCTTAGGCAAATGGAACCAGTGAGGTTTTGGATTGCAAATGTTATTCTCCAATCCTCCCAAAGATTCTGAGAGCTACAAGAAACTTAAAAGCATTTTTTTTTTTTCAGATATTGTCAAGCAGGCAGAACCAAAGTAGAAGGTTTAAGGAAAAAAAACATTTTTTAATCAAAATCGACTTACTCAAGGATAAAACACACCCAACTATCCAATATCAATTGTCAAACTCAGAGATAAATCAAAGGATATTTCAAACAAAATCTGAACAGGTTATTTGTGGAACTAAACAGTTGTAAGATTTATATGAAAGTTCAAATAGTCAAGAAAAGTCAAAAGCTATTATAGAATAAGAAAAAGGTGAAAAGACTTATTCAATTACATATTGAAATATGTAAATATATATATATAGATATATGTATGTATGTATCTATCTATCTATCTATCTATCTATCTATATCCTATCTAATAAAAGACAAAAAGGGTAATTGACCGTACCTTCACTACACTTCCCATTGGCTAATCAGGGTGATATGCAAATTAACCACCAACAAAGATGGTGGCCGGCAGCCATGCAGCTGAAGCAAGCAGGAGGCTTGCTTGCTCCAGTGACAGAGGAAGTCAAGGTTCCCCACATGCCGCGGCCCGGCTCTGAGCTCTTAAAGCAACTAAGTTTCAATTATAGAAGCTAAACAAACCCCAGATACCTGCTTTCAGCCAGTCCTGGCCACGGAGCTGGAGCAGGCTCTTAGCTCTAGTGACAGCAACAAAGTTTCAATTATAGAAGCTAAACAAACCCCAGATACCTGCTTTCAGCAGGCCATGGCCTCTGAGCTGGAGCGAGCAGCTCTCAGCTCCAGTGACAGCAACGAAGTTTCAATTATAGAAGGTAAATAAATCCCAGAATAAAAAAGAAAAAAAGAAGAGGCTGGGAGCTTAAGTCGCCGGCCAACCTGAAAATGGCCCTCAGCCCCTCACCCAGACTGGCCAGGCACTCCAGTGGGAATCCCCACCCTAAAGGGGGTGTGGCCAGCCTTAAAACAGCCCTCAGCCCCTCATCCAGACTGGCCAGGCACCCCACTGGAGACCCCCACCCTGAAGGCGGTGTGACCAGCTGCAAACATCCATCAGCCCCTCACCCAGGCTGGCCAGGCACCCAAGCAGGACCCTCACTCTGATCCGGGCAAACCAGCCAGCCCTAACCTGCGCACCAGGCCTCTATCCTACATAGTAAAAGGGTAATATGCAAACTGACCCTAACAGCAGAAAGACTGGGAATGACTGGTCACTATGACATACACTAACAATCAGGGGTCAGATGCTCAATGCAGGAGCTGCCCCCTGGTGGTCAGTGCGCTCCCACAGGGGGAGCTCTGCTCAGCCACAAGCCAGGCTGATGGTGGCCAGTACAGTGGTGGTGGTGGGAGCCTATCCTGCCTCCTCAGCAGAGCTAAGGATGCCCGACTGCAGCTTAAGTTTGCTCCCCGCTGGCAAGTGGACATCCTCTGAGGGCTGCCAGGCTGCCAGAGGGATGTCTGATTGCCAGCTTAGGTCCAATCTCCCAGAGAGCAGGCCTAAGCCAGCATGTATATCTTATACTGGTTCGTTTCTCTGTTTGAACCCCTGATGCATACTATGCAGACATAATTATATAATAAAACTATAAATGAGAGCACAGAATCAAAAACAGTAAAAATCAGGGTATGAGATTATTGTGATCAAGAAGAGAATCACATGGGGCCTCTGACAGCTGAAAATATTTTCTTCAGGAGTGGTATGGTAACATGTTTTTTCATTATAAGCAATTGTAACCTGTACACTTAGGTTTATCTATTTTTGTGAGTTTCCATTTTTTTTAAAGCCTTAAAGACTAACTTTTGCATCATGCAAGACTACCTACTTTATACTGATTTAATGTGGAACCCTATGTGTATATTCTCATTTAATTTTCTATTGGGAAATATTCTGTAGGATAATATTTTACTATTTTTTTTTTTCTGAGCTTCTTAAAGTGCTTTCTTCAGCATATATTATAAAATAATTTTAATTCATTATGCAATCATGTTATAATCATTATAACATAAATATGTACACCAAGACAGTAAATTATATGTCTACAATGTATTTGAAATTTGGTTAACAAATGTTCTGTATCAGTGTTCTGTTCTATATCAGTTTGTCAGCTTAGGTTGCTATAGTCATCTCTTAAAAAATGCTTGTGGTTTTCTTAAGGAAAAAACAATCTTTCAATGGAAAAATTGCTACTTTTATTCTTATTACCTACATTCTCTAAAGGTGATCTGGGTTTGAGTGTTACAGTTAGTACTTACTTCAGTTATATATTATGTCCTGGGTCTGGGGGGTGGGTTGACACTGTGGGAAACTATTTATTGCCTTCACTATCTGATAAGCATAGACAGAGAACTCCCTGAAACCCCCCTGAAGGCTGGGTGCCTTTGAAGCCCTAGCAAAGCTCGGAGCTAGGCGCCACCTCTGTTTGTCCAGACAGTGGTAGCTGAAACTACTCCCCCATTTATTATTATGTAAATCCTTGCTGATGGGCTAGTCTGCTTGTTACTAGGGGGTCACCTGCCTAAGGGCTATGCTATGGGTGCATCCCAGATCAATAAAAGCTTGGTGAGGCCTGAGCACCTTGGAAGTCCTTCGGGACTTGCCGCCTGGTCCTCCCATATTGCAAAATTATCTCGTGTCTTTTTCTCTCATTTGCTGTGTGGCTCCTCTTTCAGATACCAAACCCTACTCCACGCAGAATGTGGAGTGAGTCTTACTCGACAGACACTGAGGATGAAAGCCTAGAGATTTATTTTTAAAAATTATATGAAGTTTAAAAGACTATTTAAAATAGTTTTAAAACAGCCTGTTTATTTTAAAATATATTTTGAAATGATCAACAATAAACATAATAAAATATAGAGTATAGGTTTGTATGTATGTTGTTTTTACTGTAGACTAAAAGAATAATCTCACAAATATACAAAATCATCTACAGGAAAATGTCAATTTGAAAACTTTTAAAAATTCATTTCCTCTACACCACAAATGTATATATTATTTTATTATTAGAACTAATGCATTTAGTAACATTTATATTCAGATTTCAAACATTTGGGAAATCATTCAAATTCTAGGTGTATATCTCACATCTATCAATAGATTCTCAGTGTCATACTGTCAAATTCTAAGGCAGTCTTTGAATTAAATACTCCAGGTCACGCTTTAACATAGGGATGAAAGTTGATCTAACTTGACAGTTCTCTAGAAATAATCATTCTGACATGTCAAAGATGGAACATGCCTCGATCTCTACATTTATTCAAAAATGATGGAATCTAGGGAAAGGAAAAGAAGTAACACAAAGTCCTACACATCATAATTAGACACTTCAAAAGTGAAAAATAGCATAATTTATATGGGTTTGGATTAGGCACAGAGGGTAGGAACATAGGAATATGCACCATTATATCTATAAAAAAATATTTTTAACCTTTTCTCAAAGTCACTGAACTCAGATTTGGGAAATTATGAGAAATTTTGGCATTTAACTTTTGTAGTCAATTATTTTTGTTAATGTGAAGTTTTTGGTAATTAGTAAATAAGAAGTGGTACAAATGTATTAAGAAATGTCAATTATCTTGTGTGTTTAGGTTTTGAATAAATTGTCCTTTTTTATTAATGTTGCTTTTGTAATTTGGTTAAGGTATTTTCAGCAACTGCTAATTAAGCACTGGTGTTCTTTCAAATCTGCCTTGTTTGATTGGTTATTTATGTCAGAGATTGATTTAAAGCACTGGTTATGTCCCCTTCTTTTAACAATGACTAAACTCATTTTGGACTGTGAATATTAGCTCAAAGGTTTTTCTTTCCATCCGCAAATAAAAGTGAAGGTTTTTCCAACTACTTCATTTGAATTAAGACCTGATAAGCAAGAATCACTTCTAGAGTTGACATGGTACTTCAGATACCTTTGTCCAACTGAGCTTAGATGTCTGTGATGAGTGAACCCTAATGGCAATGGCACAGCAGTGGGCCTATGTATAACAAACTACCTGAGTTGAGTCAGCTGGGTCAGCTACTGCTGCCTGCTCACAGAGGAGAGCTGGAAGTGACAGATCCATGAACTGCCTGATACACACTTGGGGAACACCAACTTGGAAACCTTATTTTTTTTTAATCTTTTGGAGACAAACTGCATAGATACAGTTGGTTCATTCTCCAATTGAAATAAGATGATATTTTGGAAAATGAATAATAGCAATAAAAAGTGAAAATAATGTTTTACATAATGGAATAGTATTTGACTTGTAATTAACACATTTCAGTGTAGACTGTCAAAATATTTTCTCAGCTTTATTTGAAAATATCTGTGAATGCTTTGACATTCCATGTATCAATTTAAACATTAAATATTTTTAGCTTTAGAATGCCAATGTTCTTGATAATTAATTTATACATATCTAGCATATTATAGGACCCATTTTACAATGGAGCAATATTTATATGAGGTTGTTTTACAGAACAGGGATTAAGTAGAGGTTTTCAACAGGATCACAATTGTTTTTTAATTTACATTATTAAATATACAAAGCTATTATTGAAGCAGGAATTTTGGGGAACATAGGCAGGCTTAGGGATTTTTTTAGAATTGGGGTCCATGGAAAAGCATGGGGCTGCAGACTGGGAGAAGGTAGATTTCCATAACACAAGGAAGCCAGGTGCAGTTCCATCTCCATAAGACAAGGGAGCAGCAACAGTTGCATTTACATAAGAGGAGGGAACTGGAAGTAGCCAAGAAAGGTCTATATTTACAAAATAAAGAGAAGGAAGCCCTTCATTCAGATGGAAAAGAAGAAAGCCCAGAGGGAATAGGGGAACAATGGGGAAGGAGGGGGGAGAACCTCACATGTCCCAGTGAGATTCAACCTTTGAGCCCAGGAATTACTATAGTAACCAACTCAAAGGGGAAGATTGACCAATCAGAGAGGATATCAGGCACCAGGTTCTGCAGCCTTTATAAGCCATAGGGAAAAGGAACTCAGTGGGACCCTTTCCCCCCTCCCTACATGGGAGTCAGTTCTGTGAGACTCTTCCCCCTCCCTATGTGGGAGTCTGTACTTGTTCTTCAATAAATTTCCACCTTTGCTATACCACTTTCTGTCCGTGGATTCATTCTTCAATTCTGGCGGACAAAGAATCTGGGTTCCAGTCCAAAAATTCAGTATCATTATCATTTCTTAAGTTTAAAGAGAGAAGTTAAAATTTGAAGATTAGATAAACTGATTCCTAAAATTATTTATGATGAATTTATTGGGGATTAGGAAAACACAACACAATGCTGCTTCCCTCCACTTGCCAGTTTGAAAATGAATTATTTACAAGAGTCAGATACCAGAAATTGGCAAGCTTTCTGTGTGGCAATTCATAGAAAGAATTCAGAGAAGAAGAAGGGAGAGGGAGAAAGAGATGAAACATTAATGATGAGAGAGTGTTATGCCCAGATTTTAAGATCCCCAAAGACCACCAGGGAGCTGAGTCCGATGCAAAAGCAAAGAGCCTTTATTCAAGCTAGAGTCCGGTCTCTCCACCCCTACCAACGCAGCAGCAGCATGAGAAGAGTCCCGAGTCCCAAGAAAACAAAGATTTTATAAGGCTTGGGGTCAGGAGGTGGGGGCATTCTAATTGGTTGGGTGAGGGCTAGGGGCTGATGATGCAAAGGCAGGGTGTGGCTTCGGTCTGGTTACACAAAGACAGGGGGTGGTCAGCATACTCTTGGCCTTGGGTGAGTTCCCCTTGCATTCCCATTGGCTGATTTAAGGGCGGGCTGGGTAACTGACACATTCTGTGGTTTTTTCTTGGAAGAGGGGTCAGGGACACAGTCTGCCCTTTCAAGAGAATCACTGATCTGCTGCCTTCTACACACCCTGCACTGGGGTCAAGCTGTAGATCCAGGCATGTTCCCTGACAGGGAATGCAGCCATGACTTCCAGGTTCATAGGTAGAAGCTCAACCACTGAGCCATGCCTGTCCGCCTGTGTGGCAATTCTTAATCTTCACATCACCAGCCTTATGTAAGTTATTTAAATTACTTCAGAAATAGTAATGGAAAATCAAAGTATAAGGCACTAGGAAAAATGAGTCATTTAAATTTCAGTGTTAGTCTATTAGAATGTCATTGTAGTTAAAATAAAAAATGAACGTTTTCTAAAGGATCTACAATAACTATCACATCTTTCTTAACATACTATTTTTCTTTTATGAGAAAAAAAGGAAACCTACATTTCTAACCTTCCTCCCTGTGTAATCAAATGATATTTTTTCTTAAGAGATTTGAGGACTTGTCTAAGACACTGAGAATTCAAAAATGAGTAATTTTAAAATCTCAAAACTTAAGGGAGAAAAAATAAGTAGAAATTTAAAATTTCAAAATAATTTCCATGCAATATATATAATTGATTACCTATTATATTTCAAGCACTATGCTTGGCCCTCACATTTGATACAGAAGAAAGGTAGATATAGTCTATGCCTTCATGAAGTTTAAGGTATACAGAAAGAAACATACATAAATTAAATGATAACAGAAAATTATAAAATGCCAAAGTTGATAAGAGTCATGGAGAAAAGAGACATATGACTAAGGAGACTTAGTAATCTGGGTCTGGAAAGGTTTCCATAAAGACAAAACAATTGAATGGATGTGTGTGGGATGCATGGGGATTTACTGAATGAAAGGTAGCAGAAGTATGTTCCCAACAAAAAGAAACAGCATGTGCTAGGAGGGGTCATGGCACATTAAATGAACAGAAAGAGTTTAGTGTGAGTAGAGCTCTCACAAATTGAAGGAGAGAGTGATCTAAGATGAAGTTGGAGAGATCAGGAAAAGACCTCAAACAATCTAGCATCATGCACTTAAAGACTTGTTAAGAGGGTTGATTGCATGTTGACTATTTTTACCACATGCACACAAGAAAAAAAAACAAAACAAAACAAGGCAAGGGGACATAAGAAATCTTTTGGTGGTGGTATACATGTTTATTTCCCTATTATGAGCTTGGTGTCATGGGTGGATATGTCCAAATTCATAAAAATGCAAACATTATACAGATACTTTTTGTATATTAAATATACTTCAATATAGCTAGAAAAAAAGAGACAAGACTGAAAACAAAACAAAACCGAATACACCAGTTTACAAATGTTGGGCTTCCTCCATGTAGTCCGATTAGCAAGTTTTTAAAAATGTCTGTAAGTGGAGACAGGATAAAAGAAAATGAAAGACCAGTGAAGATAATATGGAAGTGGTCCGGAAGGAAAACATGGCAGATTAAGCTGCAGGTTGGAAATGAGTTGGAGGGAAAAGGATAGAATAAAGAGATATTAGTCATGTAAAATACATAGGACTGTGTGGTAGATTAAAATAGGGAGGGATTGAGAGAGAGAGAGAAATAAAACATAACTTCAAAAATCAAACAAAACAAAACCTTAAGACAATGAGATTTGATGGGCTTCTGGATTGGTGAACTCACCCAGGTGTTGGGAAGGTGGCCCGTCCCAGTTCCACAGGGACAGAAGCACCTTGCACTAGTGACCATTTTAAGAACCTTCCTGACCTCACTCTATGTACAGCTGCATCTGGCTGCTCACCTTTATAATAAAGTTGGTAAACGTAAGCAGAAAAGTTAACTTTCAAGTTTCTGGCTTATGAAACCAATTGATAAATTATTCTATTCATTGAAATAAAAATAACTGGAGGAAAGCCATGTTTTGGGGAGTGACAAGGAAAAGGAAGATTATTAGTTACTTTGGGGACTTGTTTCGTTTGTGGTACTTTTGAAGATTCTAGTGGAAATGTTTAGACGGTAGTTGGTTATTGGAACAATTTGATAAATAGCCTAGAGGGCATAGAAGAAATTACCATAGGAGAGTACAGATTGAGAAGAGAGTCTATGAGGGAACTTGGGTATTTCCAATATTTAATGGATACACTTGAAAAGAAGATTAAAATTTGTTGCCAAAATAGAACATTAAAAGAATGTGAAGAGTGTGATGTCATAGTCATAGAAGCCCATAGAAAGGATTTCATTCAAGATAAAGAAATGTTGGAAAATATTGAATAATCTTCAGAGGTCAAATGTGTATGAATATGCACAGTGATTGACAAAACTGGTACCTGTAAAAGAGCATATTTAAATAATGATAGGAATAATCAAGGTAAGAGCCGAAGTTGAATTCCCAAAGGAGGAAAGTAATTAAGCAATTTATAGGATGTCTGAGAGCAGATAAATCTGAGGTACGGGTGCAAATTGACCTTATAAAGGTAAAAATACAGGTCCTCATTTTAATAAAAGGCAGCGAGAAGACTATGAGTGTGTTTGTATATGTTGTTTTATCTGCCTGTAGAAAACTTAAAGCACTCTTACCTGGTAACATCTAATTTCTCTGTGTCAAGTCATCTTGGGGAAGAAGTGGGAGTTAAAGGATGCTCATTTAGTGGGGAGCAGGGAGAGTCATAGGTTTAAATTGGATAAACAATATTCTACATTTCATGGAAGAGTAAGCTTATGTAATGAATATTGCACTGAAAATAAGTTAAGCAAAGGACTGTGGAAGCATAGTAAGGGACAGAGTTAACTCAGAAAAGAATTAGTGAAAGTCTCATAGAAATGATTTATGAGGTGCATCTAGAAAAATAGAAGATTATCAGCTAGAAAACGGAGAAACTATTAGCAAAGGAAGTGCCATTTAGAGGAATAGGCATGAGAATACCTTCAAGAATTTCAGTGTGGCTAGAGTCATCGGCATGCAACAATGGTTCTGTGATGCTTTCAGGGAGGCATGAGCTGCTCTGTGGCTGTTTTAGATGCTCTGATAGTGGTTGCTCTTTTCTTCTCCCACCAAAAATGTCTAGGCGAGGACCAAAATTTAGCTGAGAGAATTAATGAGGAGGATGAAGCTACCATCCTTTTCTCACTGGTTGGGTAATTTTACTCTCATTTCAAATGACAAATTATGTGTCTCATGGTTGCTCATGAAATCAATTTAAACCAAGAATAAAATATGTGTATTATTTTGCATCACTGTTATTCTAATTTTCACTGCTATGTGTATTTTGAGTAACGACTTCTGAAGAGTTAAAAATCCAATCTATTTTGGCACTTCTGTTAATGACATTAGAAAATTGATATTAATTACTAAAGTGAATACTACTAATAATAAGGTAATATTCTCATATTTAATAGCCAATGAAAGGATTAATAGCTATGCTTTATAATTCATTCTTTTCCTACTAAGCTTAATGCATTTATGTCTAATTTTATTGCTATGCTTATTATTCTTAGGAGCTTTAATATGTTAACAATGTGTTTGTAGATATGTTCAAGAGCATATATTTTGTGATGCTTTGGATTAAATGATTTTGAAAAACAATTCAGTGCTATCATTATTCATGGCATGAATGTTTTGTTATGCTCCATATTTACAGATATGTATCATGTTGACACTACATTCAAACACTGAGTTACATATGATATAAAAATCTAAAATGGTATTAACACACTATCAAACTTTGATGCAAGACTAATAATTAAATATGGTTCACTCTATTAACAGCTCTAATATTTAAAATTACTAAAATCATACAACTAGCTATTTAAGAGATGCTTTTTTGTCTTCTTTCAATTTTCTAAGGATCTTGATTTTGCTGCTGTTTTATTCTTGTAATATATTATGAAATATGGTAGCTACCATCTATAGTTTAACTTTAACCCTACTGTTTGGCTTATGTACCTATTTGCTTTGTTTAACAATGGACAGGTTATTTTGATTTTCTGAATTGTATAAATCATCCCATTCGATTGAATGACTATCCCATTGATTGTTATCATACTGGTCTTAGAGAGCACATTCTTCTGTACCTGGAAACAGGACAGCACAATTACCCTAAATTGTTTTAGTGGCCACAGGTGGTGCGTTCCAGCTGCCTCAATGGTCCCGAGACCAGGACAGCACAATTACTCTAAATTGTCCTGACAACTCAGTGGTCAGGAGACCCGAGGGCTCTAGATAATGTGTTTCTATCAACTCAGTGATCGGGAGACCCAAAACTGTAATTTAGATAACGTGCCTAAGTTTAACCCAGGTTACCCAAGGGCTCTAGATAATGTATTTCTGTCAATTCAGTGACCCTGAGACCCGAAACTGTAATTAACATGCTTAATTCTGCTTCTGTAATCTGCTTTTTTGCGAGTCAGGTGCCTCATTCCAAACCCTGGGATGTAATTAATACCTTTGTGATTTTGGCCTATATAAGTCTGGTTTTGCCACCATCTTACGGCTATGAGATTTGGGAATGGCCCCTCATAGTCCCTGATCGCAATAAACGTGACTCTTTAATTCAACTTCTTGAGGCGTCCTTCTGTGATTCGCGGGATACGTTACAACAATTAGTGTATTTTATATAAGTACATTTTCTTCCCTCACTGGTTTGGCTCAGTGGATAGAGCATTGGCCCGAAGACTGAAGGGTCCCAGGTTCAATTCCAGTCAAGGGCACATACCTCGGTCGTGGGCTCGATCCCCCTTAGGGAGATTGCAGGAGGCAGCTGATCAATTTCTCATTGATGTTTCTATCTCTCCATCCCTCTTCTTTACTCACTCTAAAATCAATAAAAATATGAAAAATTAAAAAATAAGTACATTTTCTATATAGTGTATTCTGTAGTTCTATCATCTATCTATTTATCCATCTATCATTTTTTTTTAAACTTGGTTTTTGCCTCCTCCTTGTTTCATGCATGTAAACAAAGAGCTTTTGCTCAAAGTAGTTACATTGTAAATAGATGAATATGTATAATGAAATGTGTAACCTGTAAATTGCTTTTAAATATCCTAGGACAGAGTTCAAAATTTTTACTTTAGATTATTTTATGTTGTTTTCCTCATAGCACTTCATTTTAGATAAATTCTTTTTTAAGATATATTTTCATAAGGGCCCAAAACTACCCTTATTTTTAAATAATATGAAAATGTAATTATTTTGCATATTATTTAGACTATTTAACTACCCCAAAGGACCTCTATTACTAGAATTGGCTTAAATCATAACAACGCTTATTGTTTATTTCATTTTGAGTCGGCAGTCCAGCTGCTAATTCTGTGACAGAGAATTCACCATTTCCTAATATATCCCATTCTTCTACTAGACAGCATGAGTATGTGGTGATGTCAAACAGATGGTATACGGCTGCAACTTCAAGAATCTTTTTTTCACATTTATTTATTTATTTTTAAATCTTTATTGTTGAAAGTATTACATATGTCCTCCTTTTTCCCCTCTCTGACCCTTTCTAGCTCACACCCACCTATTCCCACTCCAGGCCTTCACCATACCACTGTCTGTGTCCATGGGTTATGCATAAATATGCATACAAGTTCTTTAGTTGATCTCTTCCCACCCATCCACCCACCCTCACCTCCCCTCTGAGATTTGACAGTCTGTTCCATGCTTCTGTGTATCTGAATCTATTTTCTTCATCAGTTTATGTTCATTAGTGAGATCATGTGATACTTCTCTTTCTCTGACTGGCTTAACTCACTTAGCATAACACTCTCTAGGTCCCTCCATGCTGTCTCAAAAGGTAAGATATCCTTTTTTTTTACTGCTGCTTAGTATTCTGTGGTATAAATGAACCATGGCTTTTGTTTTGTTTTGTTTTTACTATTAAGTTTTGTTTTCTTTAATGATTAAGGTATTACATATGTGTCCTTATCCCCCCATTTCCCCCCTCCCCCCACCATGTCCTCACCCCCCTGGTGTCTGTGTCCATTGGTTAGGCTTATATGCATGCATAGGAGTCTTGTAGTTGATCTCTCCCCCTTACCCCCACCCTCCCCTACCTTCCCTCTGAGGTTTGACAGTCTGATCAATGCTTGTCTGTTACTGTATCTGTTCTTGTTCATCATTTTATGTTGTTCATTATATTACACAAATGTGTGATATCATGTGATATTTATCTTTCTCTGACTTGCTTATTTCGCTTAGCAAAATGCTCTCCAGTTCCATCCATGCTGTTGCAAATGGTAAGAATTCCTTATTTTTACCACAGCGTAGTCTTCCATTGTGTAGATGTAGCACAGTTTTTTAATCCACTCACCTGCTGATGGTCACTTAGGCTGTTTCCAAATCTTAGCTATGGTATTAAGTTCAAGCATTTTATCCACTCTTACCTCTCTAAACAAGGGAAACACACCCAAAGTTTTAAAATGTGTTTCTTTGTATAGTTTTGAAATCGAGTAGTATAATATGAATGAATATAATATAATTTGTTACAATGTTTATTCGTAGAGAACTCTTGGCATATTTTACAATTTTGTTTCCTGGTTTACTACTAATCAACTGGGTTATTTCCATTCCATAAACTTTAGAAATTCTATTTTCCTTTCTTTCTTTCACCCTCTCTCTCTCAGAATTATTTAATTTTCTCAAATTCTATGCTTCTAAAATCCAAAACCGAACCCAATAATTTTCCAGATATAAGAAAATGAGCAAAGGTTATTTTTATTATCCACATACATAAAAATATAATCTTTTTATTTTTTCCATTACTGGTGAAATATTAATATTAGAACATACTTGAGTTCATTTTTTTTTTTCTTTTTAAGACCCTTCTTCAGGGACTTCAGCTTCTCCATAGGAAATTTTTTCTAAGCCTTTTTAAAATGTCTAGTACTCTATTATTATAAAAAATTTTAAATCATTGAATGCTAAGAGTTTCTTTTCCTAACTCTTTTCTATTTCTACTTTTCCAATTATCTAATTTTTTGTTATTATTTCTGACATTATCTATTTCTACAAACTCCCACAAACATATAATTCTCTCTCTTGCAGTTCTCGCCATGGCCATCTCTGATTTCTACCACATATGAATGACTCAATTATTTTTTGAATCAAATACTATTCACTCACTCATCTTGTATTTACTGTTTGCCTGCCATGTGCCAATTCCAAAGTAAGGGGATAATGATATGTGATATAAAAATGCATGTTTCTGCAATTACTATATTTTTCAATAAATATACACAATTTCAATTTACTTTTTTTTGGTATCTATGATAGATGATAGATGATAGATAGATAGATAGATAGATAGATAGATAGATAGATAGATAGAAATATGCACAATATAAAAACTGTACTTAAATAAGATACACTAACATATTAAAAGAACAAAATGGCAGCAAAATCAAGATCCTTAGAAAACTGAAGGAAGACAAAAAAGCATCTCTTAAATAGCTAAGAGGTATATGGTTTTAGTAATTTTAAATATTACAGCTGTTAACATAGTGAACCTTACTTAATTATTAGTCTTGCATCAAAGTTTGATAGAGTGTTAATATTGTTCTAGATTTTATCTAGTTACATACAGTAAAACCTCAATATAACAGACTAATTCAGGTGAGGGGTTGCCAATAAAGCAGAAAGTCCATTATGTAAAAAAGTAGGTTTTTCCAAATACATATGTTAAAAAAATGACTAATTATTTAGTTTGCCTGTTTTTAATTATGTATATGGGTTTGTTTAATTAAAAGTAAGTATGCATGAAAAGTTTAATTTTACAGAAAAGTTTTCTATAAGTATCATAGTAATTTTAAATTTATATTGAATAGGTCTAATAAATGTATGCTCTCACTAGTCACCACGAGTAAACAAATGTGCTGCTAGGGCATGACTTAGCACAGTGGTAACATCATTTCAGAAAGTCATGCCACTTGACAACAGAGAACCATATGCTAATTGACTACCCTGCCCTCAAAGATGGCAGTGTCCACAGCCAATAAGGAGAGAATATGCTTATTGACTGCCCCGCCCTCAAAGATGGCAGCACCCACAGCCACAAGATAGTCAACAGGGGAGGGCAGTTAGGGGCAATCAGGCCTGTAGGGGAGGGCAGTTGAAGGGACTGGGCCTGCAGGGGAGGGCAGTTGAGCGGGACCAGTCTGGGAGGGGAGGGCAGTTGGGGGTGATCGGGCTGGCAGGGGAGCAGTTAGGCATTGATTGGGCTAGCAGGGGTGTGGTTAGGGGGTGATCAGGTTGGCAGGCTGAAGCGGTTAGGGGCAAGCAGGCAGGCAGGCAGGCAAGCAGTTGGGAGTCAGCAGTCCTGGATTATGAGAGGGATGTCTGACTGCAAGTTTAGGCCAGATCCCACGGGAATCATATGGTTCTTAAATTTTTCCAAGGGATTCCAGATTGGAGAGAGTGCAGGCTGGGCTGAGGGACACACACACACCCCATGCACGAACTTCGTGCACCAGGCCTCTAGTTTAATTATAAGCATTGGTGAAAAGCATTTTAAATTTAATAGGGTGTTAATTTTTTCATATAACATACAGACCAGAAATTTTGTCCATTAAATCAAAGTCCACAAAATCAGGGGTTTAATGTATGCACTTCTTTCATTTGAGGTTTGTTTGTATTTTTGCAGTTTCATTTTACTAAAAAAAAAAATCTTTAATTTATCAATTAATTTTATTTGTATGTCATCTATATTTAATTTTGGTAAATTATTCATGACTTGTTTTGTCCTCAGCAATATATCTATTACCATTAAAGTGGATTTTATTTTCCAGTTTATATGTGAAAAAATTAATTAAATTTATCGGGGTGACATTGTTTAATATGATTATATAGGTTTCAACTGTACAATTCTGTGATACAACATCTGTATACTGCATCATGGGTCCACCACCCAAAGTCAAATCTTCTTCCATCACCATATGTTTATCCTCCTTTCCCTTTACTAACCCCTCACCCAATCCCCTATTTCTCTGGTAACCACCATTCTGTTTTCCCTGTCTATGAGTTTTTATTTGTTTGTTAATTTGTTGCTTTCAGTTTTATATCTGACATGAGTGAAATTATATGGTTCTTACATTTTTCTGTCTCACTTTTTTCTCTTAGTATAATATTCTTAAGATCCATCTATGTTGTCATAAATGACAGTATTTTGTCTTTTCTTCTGTCTTAGTGGTATTCCATTGCATATATGTACCACATCTTTTCTATCCAATAATCTATTGAAGAACATTTTGGTTGTTTCCATGTCTTGGCTACTATGAATAATCTTCAATGAACATAGGAGTGCATATATCTTTGTGAATATATATTTTACAAATCTTGGGGGTAGATAACCAGGAGTGGGGTTGCTGAGTCATATGGTAACTCTATTCTTAATTTTTTGAAGAGCCTCAATACTATTTTCCCTAGTGACTGTAAAATTAATTTTTATAATACTTTGTCAATTGTGAAAATTGGCTTCAGAAAACAATGTGAGTTTAGGTCAAAGTTGAATAATATTTTAACTCTCAAAATGGAATTTGCTCTACAAAAGCCTAAATTTATATTTAAATATGATTTAGTTTAGACTTTTATTGGGATAATTCCAAGATAGGCTATTATATATTATAACATTAAATATATACTAGTATTGCCAACTTGCAAACTTTTACACGTAATTTAATAAATCACGAGATGTAACAGACTTGTTTGAGTTTAAAGCTTAACAGGGTTAAATGGATAGTTCATGCATTTTATAATTATTATTCAGCACATTGAGGCATTCAGGTTCAGTAAATATTACACCCATTTAAACATAAACACACACACACATATGTGATGTTAATATAACATTTTCTTGAAACACATTCAGTGCTTCAAGTCTGTTAGGCTTAAATTTAGAATCTAATGGTATCATTAAATAAATGATTTGGTCTTTAACCTGAATGTCACACTCTACTAATTAGCACCTAAATTCAAGGAGAGAATGGTAGATCTTTTAGCATTTCACTTTGACTTACTTTGTAATGTAACGGGAAGTTTTGCGTAAAATATACTGACAATTAAAATCTATTCAATATTTCATCTGCCTATCATCTATTTATTGGATGGAGACATAAGGGGTAGGATGGGTGGGATGGTAGTGAATAAAGTAATTTCTCTCTGTACCAGAGAAGAATCTCATTATAAGAGATTCTCTTATCAAAGATAGAAATATCTGTTTTCTATTTATTTTATAACCAGACAGTATACATTAATAGTATATAGAAGCAGACACAATTATTTGTAATCCTGCAGAATAGCAGGATAAATAAAAAAGGACAGCAATGTACACAAATAATGATAGATGATTTACCTATCTGATATCACTTGCCTCATTAGTCTAGGGTAAAATATAGTCACATTTCTTCTTTGCCAAATGATCACTTTTGCTATTAATGCCTTATTTCAGGAAGAGTGGTGTTTCCTCATGAGGGAAATACAGTTTTTTTATAAATCCAATTGTTCATAAAAAAAAAAAAAAACCTTGATTGAGTTATTGAGTCTAAAATGAGGGTTTAGTCAGCTTTATTGTACCAAGAAAAGAGACATCTGTTGTCTGATAAATTCATTTCTGTTATTTTATTTCACTATTCTATAGTAGTGCTATTGAACAGCTTACTCTCATAGAGGCTTTGTCTATTACAGGTATGACATTGCTTCTCCATTTTCTTGAATGGAGAACCTTGAAAACCATTCTTAGCCTGAAAAATTCGAATTCCCTTATTTCTTACACACACAATCACTTTTTCCTAAAGCTCAAATACCATCACAATAATAGGTATTTCAATGATCAGTCAAGTTTTAGGATTAGTCAAATATTTTTTAAAACAATACTCTATCAAAATTACTTTAAATTTTTAAAAAACTAATTTACCAACCCAGATTTGTCCTTTTTTCTTTTTTTTTAATTAAACCTTTATTGTTCCGATTATTACCGTTCTTGCTCTTTCCCCCCCCATAGCTCCCCTCCACCCAGTTCCCACCCCACCCTCTGCCCTTACCTCCCCTCCCCCCCCACTGTCCTCATCCATAGGTGCACGATTTTTGTCCAGTCTCTTCCCGCACCCCCCACTCTCCTTTTCCCCCTGAGAATAGTCAATACACTCCCTTTCTATGCCCCTGATTCTATTATATTCACCAGCTTATTCTGTTCATCAGATTATTTATTCACTTGATTTTTAGATTCACTTGTTGATAGATGTGTATTTGTTGTTCATAATTTGTATCTTTACCTTTTTCTTCTTCTTCCCCTTCTTAAAGGATACCTTTCAGCATTTCATATAGTACTGGTTTTGTGGTGATGAACTCCTTTAGCTTTTTCTTATCTGTGAAACTCTTTATCTGACCTTCAATTCTGAATGATAGCTTTGCTGGGTAAAGTATTCTTGGCTGTAGGTTCTTGCTATTCATCACTTTGAATATTTCTTGCCACTCCCTTCTGGCCTGCAAAGTTTCTGTTGAGAAATCAGCTGACAGTCGTATGGGTATTCCCTTGTAGGTAACTGACTTTTTTTCTCTTGCTGCTTTTAAGATTCTCTCTTTGTCTTTTGGTCCTGGCATTTTAATTATGATGTGTCTTGGTGTGGTCCTCTTTGGATTCCTTTTGTTTGGGGTTCTCTACACTTCCTGGACTTGTAAGTCTATTTCTTTCATGAGGTAGGGGAAGTTTTCTGTCATTATTTCTTCAAATAGGTTTTCAATATCTTGCTCTCTCTCTTCTTCTGGCACCCCCTTAATTCAGATATTGGTATGTTTGAAGTTGTCCCAGAGGCTCCTTACACTATCTTCATATTTTTGGATTCTTTTTCTTTTTGTTTTTCCAGTTGGGTGTTTTTTGCTGCTTCATATTTCAAATCTTTGACTTGATTCTTGTGATCCTCTAGTCTGCTGTTGGAACTATGTATAAAATATTCTTTATTTCATTCAGTGTATGCTTAATTACTAGTTGGTCCTTTTTCATAACCTCAAGGGTCTCACTAAATTTCTTGAGGGTCTCACTAAATTTATCGGCAGTTTCTAGAGAATTCTTGAAAAACCTTAAAAGTGTGGTTTTGAACTCTATATCCAGTAGTTTGCTTTCCTCCATTTCTGTCATTGTTGACCTGTTTCTTTGTCTCCGCATTTTTTATACTTCCCTGTGTTGATAGAGTGGCTTTCTGTGCTAGGTGTCCTATAGGGTGCAGTGGCTCAGCCTCTCCAATTACCTGAGGTGGTCACTCTTGGTGCACCCCTTTGTGGGCTTTGTGCACAGTCTTGTTGTAGTTAACAGCCTTGATTGTTGTCGGTATCACAGGGAGGAATTGACCTCCAGGCCAATTGGCTGTGAGAATCAGCTGTGTCTGCAGTGGGAGAACTTCTGTGATGGAGACACCCTCTGGGGTAAGACTTGCTTCAGTGGGGTTTTGGTGCTCACTGAGTCTGCCCCCTGAGTGTGTCCCTTATGGATCTGAGGAGTTGTAATCTGGATGGTCCCATTCTGACCACTGGGTACACTGGCTCTTGGATCTCTAAGGAGGTGCTAATTTAGCCTCTGCCTGAGGCTACCCAGCAGGAGTCCAACTGTGAAGCAATGCAAGCTGGAGTGGGGCCGTGGGCCTTCTTTTGGAAGTTCTGGGTTTCTCTGACCCAGCTGTAGTTTGTTAGGTAATTTTCAGGTTGTAAAGGGCCAGGCTTTTCATATGCAAAAGCCTTTATGCACAGCTTGGGTGGGTGGGGTCTCAGGGGATCAACAGGGGGGAGCAAACAGCTATGGCTGCTCCTCGGCCCTGCCTTAAGGGGCCCTGCATCTCTGTGTCCCGCGGTAATCTCTGCAAGCACCTCCAAGAGAAAGCCGCTCTCGAGTTCTGACCAATGCCAGACAGTCCAGTTCCTCCCCATATGAGTCTGGGTCTCCAGAGACTCACCCCAGAACTGGAGTTCAGAGCAGTAGGGAGCCTGAGACTCCCTCTCGATTGAAAAAGACAACCATGTACTCAGTTGCCAGCCCTTTCCACGTGCACCTCCGTACGTCTGCACTTTACTTCCGCCCCACACCTCCTCTGAGTCTCAGTGTGCTTTTCTCTTTCCTTCTAGTTGTAGAATTTCCACTCAGCCAGCCTTCCTGTGATTCTGGATGATGTCCGTTTTGTCTTTTAGTTGTATTTTTGAAGTGGTTGTGCGAGGCAGCAATTTCCAGTGTTTACCTATGCCTCCATCTTGGTTTCTCATATTTGTCCTTTTTTCAATATAATTGTATTTAATTATACTTCTATGCCTTTCTGGCACTAGACTTTACATGTGTTGCCAAAATCCCATATGTTTCTCCGATTTTGAACATGAGAATGTTTGGTCATTCCATTCCACATTTCCCATAACATCCTGGGCTCTATATGGAAAAATATCATCAATTCCCAATAGCATCATTGCATTCCAAAGGGGTAGCAACTTTTGTGAAGGTCATCACCTGCCTGGATTATATCAGCATAAATAAAAGAGCCATTCTTACCCTATAGTATAATCAAAGAAGACCAATCTCCCCCCCGGCCAGCCCCACTCCTGATGGGCCCCCACCACCCCTATTGGCCCGTGGCCCCCCTCCCAAGTCAGCTCTGCCCCCGATTGGCCTTCCCCATACCAATCGGGGGTTGGGCTGGCCAGTCAACCTCCCACGGCCCCTCCCCCAGCCTCTGACCCCTCATTGGCCCCTCCCACCCTATTCAGGGGCAGGGCCAGCTGGTCCACCACTCACAGCTCCTCCCCACAGGCATCCCCACCCCCAATCCACCCCCTCATCCCAATCAGGATTGGGGCCCACTGGCCAATCACCTGCAGCCCCTCCCCCCAGCCAGCCTGGCCCTGATCATGTTCCCATAGGGGCGGGCTGGCCGGCCAACCTCCCACCTCCTCCTCCGAACAAGCCCAGCCCTGATCTGCCCCAATTGGGGCCAGGCTGGCCGGACCCTACCAGTGCACGAATTCATGCACTGGGCCTCTAGTAACAATAATAACAAGATGACAAGCAACAACAATAGTCTTAATTAACCAGCTACTATATTTTCATTACTTAAGTGACAAATGGAAAGGGAAATTTTATGAAAACTTCTCTTAAACATAGATGACATGGCTTTAATGGTGTCTGTAACCTAACTCGAATTATTAAACAAAATGCTTCTCATTTTATAAGTTTGGCAGGATGGGGAAATATGAGGAAAGATGCATACTAGGTACAGCATGACATTCATATGGCATTCTTAGATTTTCCTGAGTTAGTCTTAAATTGTCAATGGTTTTGTCATCCAGAGCTCACTTTAAACCAATTTGCTTATTCATGCAGTGAACAGAACATAAAGATTGAAAATTAGTGGGGAATATTAAATGAGGAGATTTTTGAAAAATCCCTGGATAGATGCTTTAGTCTCTTTGTAGGGCTATATAATTCAGTTGTGCACCTTGCGCCCTGCCCTTACATAGTAAGACAGGTAGGAACTTCAGGCAGCCCATGCTCAGTTGCTCAAATGTCTGCATAAGTTTGTATTTATCCTAAAAGTACAGATGCCTTTTTATAATTTGTTATCCCATAGGGGAAACTATTTTTTCCTGTAGTCTTCCTGGAGAGAGAGGAATATATAATTTGTTTAAGACACCTTGTATTAACAGAAGCCTGACTATTTTCCTATTTTCTCTGTGATGACAGTAACAATTTCATAGTATTTTTGGCTAAATTATTCATCTATGACTAAGTAAATTAGCTCCTCTCTCTTATATATCTCTCATCTCTCTCTCTCTCTCTCTCTCTCTCTCTCTCTCTTTATATATATATATATATATATATATATATATATATATATTATTTGATAGTTAAAACATTTCTATGTGCCACTTATTAAATAAGAAAAAAAAAGATTAGTTCAAGTATTATTTAGAATATTAGCCATACCTAGACAAAGTCAAAGAGAAATACCTATCTAAGGTATTCACCCAGTCATCTTAGGGATTTATAGTCTTAATTTGTTTTTTGAATAAGAAAAAGCAAAGTATCACTAAGAATTTATTCATTTCTCCATTCTCCAATCTTCACTTTGCCTGTTTAAACAATACTTATATTTTTCCTAGTTGGGCAACACATTCACGCTTGCTGCCAAAAAGACAGAACATCTGAAATCTGTTTTTAAGCAGTGTCACTTTTTCAAAGTAATAGGCACAACAAGAAGAAAAGAAACATCTGCTATCTGCAGATTTTTCCCCTCTTTCCCCCCCAACATCAATCTAGCAAGACTTTGGCAAGCAGCGCCTTGCGCACTAAGTCACAGAAATGTCAAAGGCGAGTAGAAATGAGAGTGGACACCTCTGTTGAAATGTCACTTTAAAAGTAAATAAAATCAATTGAAAAAATGCCATCTAAAAACAAAAAAAGTTGGCAGCCGGATAAGTTGCACTGTGCCATAGGCAGTTGAAGTAGCCACATACAGAAATGAGCCTTTTTTCCTACAGTTTTTTTCATAAAATGGTAAAACACAATAGACATGAGCCCCGATTTAAAATTCAATGGCATTTTATTGCCTTGAAATTGCTTAATTAAGACTATTTTCTACTGAAAGCAAACTGGTATTTTAAATAAAACCATGTATTATATGTGAAAAATCTTGTTATTTTTATTTATAAAATTGCCTTCAGAAATATTAGTATTAAGTGTCAGAACAATTCACTATACAGTAAGGTGCAAAGTTCATAGATTCAGGATCTCTGGGTTTAGATTTTCAGCTCCACCATTTTAGCTCTGTTGTCTGTGAACAAGTTACTTGAACTCCCAGTGTCCAATTTTCTAATCTGTAAATTTTGATTGTAATAGTATCTAACTGGATATTTTTGAGTATTAAGAACAAAGTACTTAGAATTGTACCTAGCATGCATACATACTCAGTAAATTTTGCTTATCATTATTAATTAAAGTAGCCCCAGTGATTCACTGGCATTTTTTCCATTACAAACATATAATAAACAAGCAGTTTCCTCTTCTAATTTTCATTTACTGTGTTTCTGGAATGACCAAAGGTGTTGACTCCTAAGCAAACAATGGTGTGTGTAAACACTCCTTACAGAGCCATCAGTAAATCTGTTGAAAATGGAAATGACTTAAAAACTTGGTGATTCAAGGTACAATATAGTCTTCAAACAACTAAATGCAGCAAAATTAAGGTCATTATAATAGAAAAAAGATGATTAGGCAATCATTATTGGACATGATGGTTTTGCTGAACTGATGTAGCACTTATTATCTAGAGTTAGTGTGGAAAACTCCAGCTCTCTAAAGGACCTCCATAACATTTGCTTGTTTAATTTCCAGACTCATCTACAACTAATAGCCTTGTCTAAATCCTCAAATCTCTCACTTACATTATGCAGATTTTGCATAGCTAGAAGAATTGTCTAGAAAATCTATACCCAGAGAAACAGAATAACCTCACATGATTTATTTGGGAGTCTAAGGGCAAATTTACATTGCAGTTTTATTAAAAACTTCATTGTGTTTTTATTTGTTTTTTTTTTTGTTTGTTTGTTTTTGTTTTTGTTTTTTACTTATTTACTTTTTAACTGCTCCCTGGGTTATTTTGTCAGTTCTGAAACATGGTCATTGGTGTAGGCCATATACAAATGTCGAGAATCTGTGAAGCTCCTCTTCTCCTTAGCAATGACCCTGGTCTCCTCCCTCCTCAGAATTCAGGTGGATGTGCATGAACCTCAATTGTGGAAAACTAATATATGTTCTTCATTAGCATCACCTTTTATTTTTTCTAGTACTTGAAGTAAGTTCTCCTTTGTTTTCTTTTGCTAAAATGATATTCCTAGGGAAGTCCAATACTTTAGGGTGGCATTCCTGAAGCTGTTGAATATCAGCCTAGAGAAAATGCTATTGTAAATTTTTTGAAACTACAAATGACCCGTGCCTTCT
This sequence comes from Myotis nattereri, assembly GCF_964212035.1. NCBI lineage: Eukaryota > Metazoa > Chordata > Mammalia > Chiroptera > Vespertilionidae > Myotis > Myotis nattereri. The sequence goes on along the minus strand of NC_138076.1, from coordinate 68,635,497 downwards.
TTTTTTATGGGTAAAGATCTTCCAGAATTAATGTTCTGCCAGACAAACTCATTGAGGTATCTGAGAGTGGGTCATCTTGCAGTTTGTCAAATGAGTCAAAATAGAGCTATTTGTAAATTTTTACTGGCTGGGCTTTTACTTCCGTGTTTCTCTGACACCTGGAAATAACTAGCTGCTGCCACTCCCTGTGCACTCTCCGTGGAGGTTTATATGTAGAACCATGCCACTTGAGATGGGCATCATGTGTACCTATGACCTTTCTGCAAGGAGTGTCACAAGATAGAAATATAGGGACTTTTAACCTATGGTCTTTCTTCCTTGATCTGATAATACAAATCCATGTCCTGAATCATTATTAAAATTGTAATAGTAAAATAATAAAATGTTATTATTATAAAATTTGTTATGATAACTTGCATGAATAATTATTAGAAACTAGTGGCCTGGTGCACGGATTCATGCACATTGAAAGGAAATTAATTAAAAGGAATATTTTCATATTACTATTCACCCTTTCTCTATAATAGAAGTGTCAACCAAATTCAAGATCAACAATGATAGATCAAAACACACGTGTGCAATTGGTGCCAGTGAGAGCTTTATATGTATTGTGCATGTGATAGTCAACACAGCCTTTTATATGTAGAGAATAAACTTGCTTAATTAGACCTGCTTTCTGATGTAGCTAAACTTTTCCAGCCCAATGAAGCACCCCAACTTCTCTTTCAGGAAATTGTCAGCAATATAGCAGTAAATATCAACATGAAGCAGATTATTATTATAGATCACACAGGGTAAAATATTTGTAGAAAACAAGGGTAAAATATTTAACTGCAGCAGTATTTGACTATATTTTGCGCAGTGAGAAAAACTGAAGTCATTTTCAAGGTCCACCATTTCTTACTTCTTTTCAGTCGTTTCAAGTTCTAAATTTTCTAAATCTCCGTTTTCCAGCTAATGAAAAGAAAATAGGATTCCACTGAGTCTCCTATCTACCTAATCCAGGACTTCTGTGAGAATCAAATGAGATGAGGCACAGGAAAATACTTCACAGACATTTGGTTACAGTGGAAATATTTCCATCTGGCTATAAAGCAAGTCATGTTCCAGGGCTGAAATACTGCAAGGAGGCTAGTCGCTAGGGAGAGGAAGCAGGGCATTGCTATGTGACATCATGACCCAGATGAACACTTAGCATACTAGCCTTTTATAGATATAGACTAGTGGCCCGGTGCACAAAATTCATGCATGGTGGGGGGGTTCCCTCAGCTCAGCCTGCACCCTCCCCAATCAGGGACCCCTTGAGGGATGTCCAACTGCCAGTCGGACATCCCTCTTGCAATCTGGTATTGCTGGCTCCTACCGCTCAATTGCCTGCCGACCTGATGCCCCTAACTGCTTTCCCCTGCCAGCCTGATCACCCCTATCACCTCTGCCTTGGCCCCACCACCATGGCTTTGTCTGAAAGGATGTCTGGTCTAATTAGCATATTACCCTTTTATTAGTATAGATTGGTTTCAGAGGGGGAGGGAGATAGAAACATCAATGATGAGAGAGAATCATTGATTGTATGCCTCCAGCATGCCTCACACTGGGGATCAAGCCCACAACCCAGGCATGTGCCCTGACTGGAAATTGAACTCCAGGCCCTTCAGTCCTCAGGTGGAGGCTCTATCCACTGAGCAACACCAGCCAGGGCTACACTTTCCCTTTCCACTGGGACGTATTCTGTCTTCTGGAGCTGAAACACTGAAGCTGTCTCACTGGGGCAGAGTGGGGTGCACTGGGCAGCTCAGGGAAGAGTGGGTGCACTGGGTTGGAGCATGTGGAGCCCCCTGAAAGCTGGAGAGGGGCCTTATTTAATATCTGCACTGTTTCATGGCTGTGCTGTCTCGCAGTTGAGCAGCCACACTATTGGGCTGTGCCACAGTTAGCGGGAGTTTACACAACTGAACTGTCTGCACGGATAGCTTCCTCCTCACCACACCCCAAAGCTGGGGGTTCCTCTTAGGGTTGAAGTGACACCAACCACCTTTGGTTGGTAGCCCAATTGGCTACTTTGGAAAGAGAAGTGGGGAATCCTGATTTTATGTGAACTCTCCAATTTCTTAAGTTGGCAACAAATGCAAACTTCAGATGTTTGGGCCAAACCAGAGAGGCAGTCAGGCCTGGAGTCCAGGCCACTGGGCAGCACTGGGCTCAGCCCAGCTGTAAAGGGACCCTAGGCGTCTGGGCAGGTGAAGGGTTGAGGGTGCACTTGGGTAATTCCAATGTCATCCCACTTGGTTTTGTTGTGTGTATTTTTCCCACTGATCACAATTTATTATAATCTGCTGGCAGCATAGAGAGATATTAGTTACCAGAACTATGTCTTCATAGAAGTGGACAGTATGTGGCCATTCTATGAGGAACTGTGTGCACTTAATCAACAACATGATATTTCAGTTTCTTTTTTGTTGTTGTTGTCAATGAAAATAAGCTTTATTACATCAAGTAATAAATACATACAAAGATGCAAAGGCTATTTGTCACTTTCTTCCAGATGCTTGGATGCACTGATGGGAAAGGCGGAACTGAAATCTACATACATCCTTAGGGGAAATTTCAGGGGTCCTTGTCGGGTGAGGTTCGATAAGTTGCTCTTTCTTCTGTATTTGTAACTTGTGCATTTTAAAGATCAACTTCAAAGTACTAATAGCCATGCAAATGCTTAAGCAAAAAAAAAAAAAAATGTTACATTGAGCAGAATTTATACTGTGTGGTGAACGGGCACTGGCTACTAAAGCACTACCTCGGGACTTGCTGAAACAAACCCTCAGAGTTGGATCAGCTCAGAAGAGAAACAAAGAACATTGTGAGTAACAGAAATGTCTCCAGAAGAGAAACACGGTATCTGGGAGGCCAACTACAGTTTTCTGTGATAGGTAACTGACATGCATCATGTAAATCAATGCTTTAAAAAAACACACACAAAGCGCCCTGGGTAGTTTCTAACAATATGCAAACCTAATGACTGCAAAAATCTCTTCTCCATCTCAGCAATGGGAGGTTTGGAGCCTGACGAACCACGGGAGGGGCACGGGGAGGAGAAACCAAGCTGTTATCATTTGAAACCAAGTTTCATCTGAAGGGGGGGTGGGGCATGAGCTGTCACTTCTTGGAAGAAGAGGGAAAGCCTTTCACAATGACTCAGAGACTAGGACCTGGCCTTCTGCTCTGTCTCTGCCAAGCACTCCCGAACCAGCCCTCTTGTGTGGATGATGCCTCATTTCAGTCTCTCCATCACGCTCTTGCTGCCCATGTACATGGTCAGATCTTCTTCCCCAGCTCTTCCATGATGGCCAGCAGCTCAACATATTTGCTCTGGGGCACCTGGCTATTCTCTGTGTGTATCTTAGAGATGGTGGTCCGTAGTCACTCATCAGCTGGCAGTACTGGGAGGACGTTGCCATGCTGGTGGAAGGCCGGTGGACTCCCAGCAGTGTTGAGGGAGGTGGCGGGCATGTGCGCAGTCAAGTTCAGTTTGTAAGACATCCACCTGGGCGTGTGCACGCTGAGCTCCTGTGCGCTTTTTCTTGTTGACAGCTCGGGTCGCACCAGCAAATATGGCTGTCCCTCACCCTGACACCCGGCAGTATCATGACCTTTCAGTTTCTTGATGTTCTGCTTGTGCCACTCAATTTTTTTCTGCAGAAGCTCAATCTCCTTTTTATGATGAGTGATCTCTTCTTCATATTGTTTCTTTAAGGCTGTCAGCTATTCTTTAGTCCCTCTTGGAAGTATAATTCCTCTTCCGCCTTCTCTTTTTCTTGTGAAAGTCCCACCGGCTTCCATGATCGTGCAGGTCTCAGAGCTGAAATTAGCTGAATGTTAGCAGCCAAAGCCTCCGGCTTGCATGGTCCTCACTCCCCACACTCCGAGCCACAGCCATGCTGCCGACACAGAGACTGCCATGGTTGTCAGTGCTGTGCAGCTCCAGACCACCCCACTTAGTTTTAAACACCAACCCGCCTTGGACAGGCCTTAAAGGTCTTTTTACCTTCTGTCTGCTCACATTCAAGTGCCAGCAGCGCTGGTCCGTTGGTGCCTGGCTTGTCCTCTTCAGATTCAACCTGAAGGACTACTAAGGGAGCCAGTCCAAGGGAGGGGAAGAGGCCTCACTCAGTGCCTGAGGCCAAGTTCCAGGAGGCCAGCAGCGCTGTCAGGATCCTGCCGGCAGCACTGGTCTATTGGTGCCTGGCCTGTGCTCTTGAGATTGACCCTGCAGGACTAGTAAGGAAGCCAGTCCCCAGTTCCGCTCTGCTTCCGATGCTGCCTGCACAAAATCCTTCGGTTCCTCTTGTTCAGTTGTGACCCATTATGGGATCCCAGCCTAATTAGCATATTCTCTCTCTCTCTCTCTCTCTCTCTCTCTCTCTCTCTCTCCATATATATATATATCTACACTAATAAAAGAGAAAAATGGTAATTGGCGTACAGTGCTACCCTTTTCATTGGCTAATCAGGGCTATATGCAAATTAACTGCCAACTAAGATTGGCAGTTAACTGCCAACAAGATGGCGGCTAATTTGCATATGTAGGCACAATGCAGGGAGGCGAAAGGGAAAGCAGGAAGAAGCCCCCTGCCACTGACAGTGATCGGAAACCCAGGGGGGAGCTAAGAGCCGGGGGGCAGGGCAAAGGCGGCTCTGGGGCTGCCTTTGCCCTGCCCCCCAGCCATGATCGGAGAATCAGGCGCCTTTGCCGCCCTGGCCAGTGATAGCAGGAAGTAGGGGTGGAGCCAGCGATGGGAGCTGGGCACGGTCTAAGCTGGCAGTCCCAGGAGCTAGGGGTCCCTTGCCTGGGCCCAAAGCGAAGCCCACGATCGCGGCGCCCCCCGCTGCCACTGCAGGTCCCCGCTGCCCGGGCCGGACGCCTAGGCCAGAGGCGTTAGGCCTGGGCAGGGGTGGAGCCTGCAACCGCGGGGAGCTGGGGGTCCCCTGCCCAGGCCTGACACCTCTGCCGGAGGCCTCAGGCCTGGTCAAGGGGCCGATCCGGTGATTGGTGATCGGAGGGTGATGAGGGTCAACTCCTCTGGCTGAGGCATCAGGCCTGGGCGGGGGGCTGAGCCAGGGATTGGGGGGATATGATGGTCCCCTTGCCCAGGCCTGAAGCCTGGGTCAGAGGCGTCAGGCTTGGGCGGGGGGTGGAGCAAGCGATCAGAGGGAGATGGGGGTCCCCTGCCCAGGCATGATTCCTGGGCCAGAGGCCTCAGGCCTGGGCTGGGGGCAGAACCAGTGATGGGGGGAAATGAGGGTCCCCTGTCCCCTCTGGTGGAGGCGTCAGGCCTGGGCAAGGGGCCGATCCTGCTATTGGAGGGTGATGGGGGTCAACGCCTGAGGGCTCCCAGTATGTGAGAGCGGGCAGGTTGGGCTGAGGGACACTCCCCCCACACACACACCCAGTGCACGAATTTCATGCACCGGGCCCCTACTATATATATGTGTGTATATATATATATGAAGTCTGTTGCATGAAGATTTGCACAATAGGCCTTCCTTCCCCTGGCTGCTGGCACCAGTTTTCCACCGGCACCCAGGACCCAGGCCTTTGGTCCGGCCGCAGCGAGGGTTGTCTTCTCTGCTGCAGCCACAGCCTCTTCAATCTTCAGCCTTCAGTCTTCAGTATTTAGTCCTTAGTCTTCAGTCTTCGCTCCACGCCTGCATATGCAAATTAACCACCATCTTTTTGGGGTTAATTTGCATAGTCACTCTGATTGGCTGGTGGGCATAGCAGAATGACATCAATTTGTATGTTTCTCTTTTATTAATATGCTAGAGGCCCGGTGCACAAAAATTTGCGCACTCGGGGGGCAGGGGGTATCCCTCAGCCCGGCCTGTGCCCTCTCACAGTCTGGGACCCCTTGGGAGATAAAGCCCTGCTGGCTTAGGCCTGCTCCCAGGTGGCAGAGGGCAGGCCCAATCCCTAGGTGCAGCCCCTGGTCAGGCTCAGAGCAGGGCCAATTGGGGAGTTGGGGAGCCGCCCCCTGTCATGCACAGAGCAGGGCGGATTGGAGGTTGCGATGCCACCCTCAGTCACGCTCAGGGTAGGGCCAATTGGGGGGTTGGGGCACCGCCCCCTGTCACCCTCAAGGCAGGGTCGATGGGCAGGTTGCAGCGCCACCCCCTGTTACGCAGAGAGCAGGGCCCATCAGGAGGGTTGGGGAGCTCCCCCCTGTCACTCACAGAGTAGGGCCAATAGGAGAGTTGGGGCACCGCCCTCTATCACCCAGAGAGCAGGGCCGATCAGGGGGTTGGGGCGCCACCACTGTCACACTCAGGGCAGGGCTGATGGGGAGGTTATGGCTCTACCCCATCACACACAGAGCAGGGCCGGTGGCAGTGGGGGGGAGGTTGGGGCGCCTCCCTCTATCACCCACAGAGCAGGGCTGATCAGGGGGTTGGGGCGCCGCAACTCTCACACTCAGGGCAGGGCCGATAAGGAGGTTATGGCTCTACCCTGTCACACACAGAGCAGGGCCAGTGGGGGGTAGGGACGTTGGGGCGCCACACCCTGTCACACACAGAGCAGGGCTGATCAGGGGGTTGGGGCACTGCACCCAGTCACACACAGAGCCGCAGGGCAATCAGGGGGTTGGGGTGCTCCCCCATATCAGGCACAGAGCAAGGCTGATCAGGAGGTTGGGGTGCCTTCCCCTGTCACGAACAGAGCAGGGCGGATAGGGAGGTTGTGGCCCCGCTCCCTGTCACACACAGAGCCGCAGGGCGATCAGGGGATTTGGGCACTGCCCCCTGTCATGCTGATCCCAGTGCCGGGAGGCCTCTCGGCTCTGCTGATCCCGGTGCTGGGAGGCATATTACCCTTTTACTATATAGGATAGAGGCCTGGTGCATGAGTGGGGCTGGTTGGTTTGCCCTGAAGGGTGTCCTGGATCAGGGTGGGGGTCTCCACTGGGGTTCCTGGCCAGCCTGGGTGAGGGGATGATGGCTGTTTGCAGCTGGTCACACACCCTTCAGGGTGGGGGTCTCCACTGAAGTGCCTGGCCAGTCTGGGTGAGGGGCTGAGGGCTGTTTTCAGGCTGGCGGGTGACTGAAGCTCCCAACTGCTCTGTTCCTTTTTTTCTTTTTCTTTTTTATTCTGGGCCAGCCTTAGCTCTGGCTCCAGCTCTGAGGCCTCTGCTGCTGAAAGCAGGTATCTGGTTTGTTTGGGTTCTATAATTGAAAGAATGTATAACTCCAGCTCTGAGATCCTGGAGGCTGAAAGCAGGTTTCTGGGGTTTTGTTTACTTTATCTTCTATATTTGTTACAATGTTTCAAACTGCAAGCTCAGAGGCCGGCAAAGCAGGAGGGGAACATTGGAGTCCTCTGTCACTGAAGCAAGCAAGCCCCATGTTATCTTGAAGCTGCCTCGCTGCCGGCCGCCATCTTGGCTGGCAGTTAATTTGCATATCGCCCTGATTAGCCAATGGGAAGGGTAGCTAATTACCATGTTTCTCTTTTATTAGATAGGAGATATATATATATATATATATATATATATATATATATATATATATTATATATATATTATAGTATCTCCCTAATGTCATTTTATGTTAAAACTAGAGGCCCGGTGCACAAATTCATGCACAGGTGTGGTCCCTCAGGGTTACTTGTGGGGATCTGGCCAAAACCTGCAGCCCAACATCTCCTGCAGTTCCTACCTGCCACTACTGCTCATGCTGGCCCCACTCTGCCTGCTGTGGTCTTTTGCCCAATCAGTCCTGATTGGGAGAGGCTCATGCCGCCACAGCAGCACTCACCAGCCATGAACCCTGCCTCTGGTGCCCTCCTGAGGGCAGTGGCCGAAACTGGCTCTCCGACATCCCCTGAGGGTTCTTGGGTTGTAAAAGGGCGCATGACAGGCCAAGGGACCCCACCAGTGCACAATAGGGGCTAGGGAGTGACCATGGGAGGGATCCAGGGCATGCCTGGCCCTGTGTTTATTTGCACTGATTACTTGATCTGAATTGTTCTTTATCTTGCCCCACTTTTGAAATCTTTTTAGCCTTTCAAAACCTACTTCAAATATAATTGCTTATGTAGAGAGCTTTTTTTGGTGCCTTTAGTCAAATATATTTCCCACCTTGTGTTTTCATAGTATGTTATAGCACATTAAATATAGTACTCAACCCAGTTTGCCTTGTACTTTAAATATATGAGCAATATTCTAATAACAAATTTTAATAATGAAATTAACACAATGAATAGTTCTTAAAACATTCAAAGCACATGAAGAAAATAATATGTCTCCAGAATTACTTGCTGGTAAAACACACAAAAGATATATGCAAAATATATATCAATGGGAAACTCAGAGCTGGGTTTAGAGTTTGCACAGTGTCAGAAAGTATGGAAATTAAATGATGGTTGAAACCATTTCTGATAAACTCATAGGAGAAGGTTTTACCAATATATTAAAAATATTCCAGCCCCACTGGTGAGGAAATTTCTGTAGTACAATGGGTACATTTGGCTATTATAGATATTAAATATTTGTCTCATACAGTTTTGAAAGTGTATGTACAGCAAACACACTTTTGATTGTGACTTGCCTTCCTACAGAGGTTTCTTAGACAGAAATATATTTATCATGTCACTACTAAATATTGCAGTCTGTGTGGCAAGAATATTTTATAAGAAGAAATCCATTGACATTCTGCTTGTACATCAGATTCATGAATTTTGTTAATAACATATTTTTGGATCTATTCAAGGCTAGAAATAGGTGCATGCATCACAACAAACCTATAGTGATTATTCATGGAGGTATATTGATAGAATTTAAACACTGCAGAGAGTTGTGAGATTCACATGTGAGAATTTGAAAATATTTAAAATTTCTGTATCTTTTTTTACATTTTTAAAAAAATCCTCACCTGAGAATTTTTTCATTGACTTCTAGAGAAAGTGGAAGGGAGGGAGTAGGGAAGGGGAGAGAGAGAGAGAGAGAGAGAGAGAGAGAGAGAGAGAGAGAGAGAGAGAGAAGAGAGACACATGGATTGGTTGCCTCCTGTATGCACCCTTAGTGGTGCTGGGGAACCTGCAACTGCAGTATGTTTCACTGAACAGGAATAGAACCCATGACCCTTCAGTCCACAGGCCAACGCTTCAATCACTGAGCCAAACCAGCCAGGGCAAACTTTCTATATCTTCTAATATAATTAGTTTGATATTCTTCTTTATTGTAATTTTTAACATATTAGAGTGATGTTTGTAACCCAGTACTTGCTTAACACAATCTTGGTCTATAGTCTTTCAATAAATGTTTACTGAGCTTAATCTGTGAGTCTGATGTGCTGTGTTATTGTCATTTTTAACCCAGTCCTTGATTGCTGAGACATTCACTAATTTATTCATTTAAAATGTGTTGTATGCCTTCCCTGAATTAGATAAGCTTTTATGAGCACATCATTTCTAAATATCCTTACTGCTTCTCAGAAGCAGGTCAGTTTACCTGATAATCCATCTATAATATTTAGTTTTATTTGATGAATCAGAAACTGTTTTTATCTCCAAAGTCCTTTTTATGTATTACTAATAAAGAGACTAACTTGTATTTATATACATGGCCACACAACTAATGACTATATTTCTTAGCCTGATTTCAGCAGCATTGAACCATGTGATTATATCCAGGTTAATGGGATTTTCCAGGAAGCGATGAGTTTAACTTCTATGCCACACCATTAAAGAGGAGGAGCATGTCATTCAATGTCTCTTCTATCTTCTCTTATGGTTAAAATAATAGACATGGTAAATAGGACTTTGGTCTTTCTTTAACTATGAAATGGGAGCAATGTGTTTAGGGCCTCAGATTAACAAGGTAGAAGAATTGTGGATCACTGAAATAATCAAACCATTGCCATTTCAGGAATGATCTATTAATTAACATGTGTTAGTTATTGCTTTTTGGTCTTTGAAATATCACCTTATCCAGAATACTAATAACTAAAACTGGATTTTACTTTGACTTTATAATAGCATTTTGTAAAACTTTGCCTACAAACTCTGCTGCTGTAATGTAGACAAAGGAGAAAGAATTGTATACTGTTGGGCAAAGAGATGGCATTGCTTAAGATCTCTTTCTGGTTCTACATTTCCCTCTCTCAGCCTGCTCTCAGTCTCCCATCTCTGATACACCATCTCTCAATATACCAGTCGTTTATCCCTTGTTTCCCCAATGCAGAGCAGAAATCTTAGGCAGAGACAAAATAAACTTTTCTGAAAAATACGTTATGAAGATGTAAACAGCATTATAAAATAAAATAGTTTAAAAACAAGTGCATTGATTAAATAGGTATATTAAGTGACTTGTCTTTTCACAAATTAGTTCTTGTATTTGTTTTTCTAGAAATCAAACTTATTTCTTTCCCTATGCATTCCTTAGTATTCCTTGCAACTAAACTTGCAAAAGTTTCCCAATTGTAGTTGAAGGACCTGGCCTTGGCTACCTTGCTTTATCTGTTACTTAATAAACATTGCATTGTTTTTGCCTATAAAGTATTCCATATCCATTCTTCAGGTAACAAATTATTTTTAAGTGTCAGACTTGTATTCTTATTGAATCTCTAAATCACCACATCACCATCATAGACATTTCTTGCTAGTCTCTACATGACTACCCAGAGTACTGCATTTTACTAGTACTTAGTCACAGCAATTTGATCAGTGTTGAATGCACCGTCAAAAAAAAAAAATTCAGATCAGGTTATTATTATCAGAAAAGGTTGGTCCCAATATAAAAAGATAAAGGTATTTGTGGCCCTTATAATAATACTGTTTTCAATATCTAACAAATATTCAAGAGTCTTTATGCATCAAGTAATATGTATCATAATTCATGAAGAAAAAATTACTAAAGTATAAAAAACTACTAATAAGTATCTTACTATAATTAACCCCTCCAACCCTCCAAGGAAATGAAAATCAAGTAGATAAACAGTGAGACAATTAAACATTCATAACAAATGTACTATCCTGGTGAAGAATTACACTGAAAATACAGTAAGCTTATGCATATTTGGGATGAAGGAGTATATGAAAAATCTTGTACCTTTCCCTCAATTTTGTTGTGAATCTGAAACTTCTCTATGAAAATTGTTTTAATTAGTAAAAATACACGCACATACCCTAGCCAGTTTGGCTCAGTGGATGGAGTGTTGGCCTGTGGACTGAAGGGTCCCAGGTTTAATTCTGGTCAAGGGCAATGCACTGGGTGTGGGCTCGATCCCCAGTTGGGGGCCTTTAGGAGGCAGCCAATTGGTGATTCTCTCTCATCATTGATGTTCCTATCTTTCTCTCTCCTTCTCCCTTCTGAAATCAATAAAAAATATATATATTTTTTAAAAAATACATGCACAAATGATCACTCACCCCCTCTTTAACTACCCAAATAATATACTGATAATTCCACATAGTTTTCCTTCTCAAGAAGGCAGCCAAAAATCTAGAGCTGCCAGGGATAAATTAATAAGAGAGAAAAATAGAAGTTGGCGATACTTAAGTTTTAGCATGAGGCCTAATTTTTTTTTTTGTTCTTCTTTTTCTACCCAGTTACTAATTACATAGCACATTTTTAAGTATCTCAAAAGTAAAACAATTCAACATCTTGTGAACTGAAGGCAGTCAATTTTATTTGTTTTCCAGGAAATAAATCAGGTATTGTTCTCAAAAGAAAAAGTAAACCTATAGAAGACTAGAATATCATAATTAAGGAGGTGAATCTACTATGCATTTATTAAATTCAAATTTCTCTGAAGAGAATATAGCCATGGATGATTTACCAAAAGATAATTATTATTTAGTTTACAAAAATCTATAATTTATATGATGACATAAATACTATGGAGTATGTATTATAGCTTTTCCAAGTAAAAGTAGAAATTAATAAAAAATAGATATTTCAAGTACAGGAAAAATAACTACAAGGATAAAAAGAAGATAATTGTATTGACTTTATTTTCTTAAACATGGTGTATTAAATGGCTGGACAGAAGCTCCTAGTATTTTTTTTTAAAGCTCAATACCATGCAAAAGCATATCTTTATGTAACCATGAGATAGCAAAATATGTAAACAATACACAGATAAAAATTATATTAAGATGGAAACTGAGAGACATAAGTAAAGCATTAAAGTTAATTTTACTTTATGAAACTCTCAAAACTTAGTGAAGATAAGCATCAGCTTTGGAGACTTCTGCAATTGATATAGGCCAATATAGACCAAGAGATAGCTTCTCAAATATCCTTGTTCTAAGTGTAAGGGTAAACCAAAAATAAAAACTGTGTCACCATCACCAACCAGTACCTACAAATGAAATGTGATGCAAGAATCTATATATATAAAAGCCTAAGCTACCAAATGACCGAATGACTGAATGACTGGTTGACTGGTCGCTATGACACACAATGACCAGCAGGGGGCTGATGCTCAATGCAGCAGCTTCCCTCTGGTAGTCAGTGTGCTCCCATAGCTAACCTCCTGTGGACAGCCAACCTCCTCCCCCTGGTTAAATGGCCCTGATTGGCCCCGATCACTGGCCTGGCTGAGGGGTCACACCTGTGCATGAATTCGTGCACCAGGCCTCTAGTTTATAATAAAGAGCTGGACTTCAAAAAGTATGTTTCTCAAATCTACTATGACTGAATGCCAAAAGAAATCTCAGCATCATAATGTCAATTCTCTTCTGAGCCATATGGAAATAAAAAGTAAATTCTTCCAGGAAAAAACACAACTTAAACACACACATTGTATATTTTCACACTTATATTACTCTAAAAAATAAACTATACAAAAATAAATGAATAAATAAATGTTGCCAAACACACACATATACATACATACCAACATACATGCAAGAATATAGTTTGGAATCAACAGAAAGACATACAGCAAAAGCAGAATCACAAATATTCCAGATACTGGATCAATAAGTATGAGTTTAAATGACTAGTTCAATAAATCTGTCAATAAATGAAAGACAGGTATAAAATATTAGTAGATAGTAAGCTAACTTGAAAACAAGATAGAACTCTAGAAATTGAAAATATAATTAGTAAAATTAATAACTCAAATGAAGACAGTGTAAACTCAAAAAGCTAGAAATAAAATAACACATTCTGTGTGACTTATTTTAAATATATTTAAAACCAAACAATTATATAATATTAGGAATAAGAATAGTGGTTATCTTAGGAGCAGACTATCTAATATGTGTAATCTAATAAACAGCACAGGGACCTCTGGGGTGCTTATTCTAATCTGGGTTACATGGGTATGTTGTTTATAAAATTCATTGAACTCTATAAGACTTTTAAGCTCTCCTTTAGATTATACATAAGTAAAGAGTTACATATAATGAATATGTAGAATGATATATCTATAAATATTTCTGTATATATAAAATTATAATATTTAAATGTTATATAAAATTTATTATATATGTGTATATACATATATATACACACATATGCATATGTATGTATTAATGTGTATGTTTGTATTAACCAGAGAAAAAGCTTATGCTACTGCTACAAAATAGCTTGTAGAATGCAGCTTCCAAACTTTTATATGGGTATGCATACGAAGCATTATTTAGGTAGCTGGTTGTATATATATTAAAAATAAATTATTACTTATGAAATTTGTAAAATGCATACAAAATAGAATATTCTATAAATCATTATTTATTTATTACCCATACACAGTTTAACAATTAACTCATATTCAGTTTGGTTTTATTTATATTCTTACTCATTAGCTACAAAGAATTATATTTGAAGAGATAATGACTGAAAAATATGTGAATTGCAAAAGATATCAATCTACATATTTAAGAAGTAGAATTAATCCCCAAAAGGATAAAATATAGTAAAACTATAACCAGAAATAACTTAAAGAACAAGCACAACAAATGAAAAATATAATATAAGATGTTATAGTTAATACATATCAGTAATATTAATGATCCTAGATATATGCTATTTTCTAGAGAAATCCTAGATATATGCTATTTTTAAGAGAAAAAATGAAACATAAGGGTGCAGTAAGGTTAAAAAATAAGAAGTAATGCAAGGTAATGCTAAAGATAACAAAAGCTCTTGTAGTAATATTAATACTAGGCAAAAAGCTTTAAAATTAAAAGAAAAAATAATTACCAGAGATAAATAAGATTACTCTATAATGATAAAATACTAATTCATCATTTAACATAAAAATATGTTTAATTTACATACAACTATAGCATAGTTTCAAAATTTATAGAAGTTACAAGAAGAAATAGGTAATATCTCAATGGAAAATTTCACGAATAATGATTTAGTTAAATATAAACATTTTTTAATTTTGGTTTTTAGAGTCAACTTTTGATAGATATGTATTTATTGGCATTTTATTGTTTACATTTTTAATCTTTTTTCTTTCTTCTTCATAAAGAAGATTCTTTAACGTTTCATGTAATACTGGTTTTGTGGTCATGAACTTATTTAGCTTTTTCTTGTCTGGGAACTTCTTTATACAGTCAAAACCATAGCTCTCCAATTCTCCCATCTTGAACAATTCAGTTCTAGACCAAGTTATTTGCAGAAAAATGTCTCAGTGTTAGAACAGAATGTCAGTTTTCAACCTTACAACCCTTTCATGCTGGTACATCATCATGACAGAATGCATCTCTCAGGCCACAAACAAAGGAGAGAATGTGACAAAGTTTACCACTAAATCTTGAATTGTTAACATCGTATTTTCTTTTTGCTTTTGTTGATGGCAAAATGGACAAATAGCACAATTTTAAAACATATAGAGGCCCCCAATAGTGTTAAGGGTGTGAAAGAAACAATGATCACAGGCAATTAAAGAGTTAGAAACTGTTGTTGGTTTGGATCAACGAAATGTAGTTAGCAGGTAGACAGCATTCTGGAAATGTAGACAGCATTCTGGAAACAGTGATATGCAAAATGTGAAGATGCTGCATACTGACTTCCTAAAAGACAGCCCTGGAATGAGAGTTGAAATTGATTCATTAAAGACTAGTAGGGGGTGGTTTGATAAGTGAAAGAAAAAAAGTGTTTGTACATAGATTAAACAGTACATTAGACATGTACCATGTATAGGAAAGGTTAAAACAAGGAATAATATTGACATCTAGAACAAATTAATTCAATTTACATTATTTCTAAGGGGGAAAAATTGATTTGGTTTTCAAAAAAATTGCTTCTTGAACAGCCTTCTGAAATGAGTTAATATTGAGAATTGATATTTGACTGTATGTTCTTGATTCTAAATGATAGCTTTGCTGGTTAGAGTAATCTTGGTTGTAGGTCCTTGCTTTTCATCACTGTCTATTTCTTGCCACTTCATTCTGGCCTGCAAAGTTTCTATTCTGTTGAGATATTAGTTCACAGTCTTATGGGACTCTGTTGTAGGTAATTAACTTTTTTTCTCTTGTTGCTTTTAGGATTCTTTCTTTGTCTTTAACTTTTTGCCTTTTAATTATAATGTTTATTGGTGTGGGCTTCTTTGGGTTCATCATGTTTGGGACTCTTTGTATGTTCTAGACTTGTATGTCTATTTTCTTCACCAGGTTAGAAAAATTTTTAAATTTTTTTTTTTAAATAGGTTTCCAATTTTTTGCTCTTTCTCTTCTCTTTCTGACCCCCTCATGATGTGAATGCTGCATACTTGAGTTTGTCCTGGAGGGTCCTTACACCTTCTTCTCCTTCTTCTTCTTCTTCTTCTTCTTCTTCTTCTTCTTCTTCTTCTTCTTCTTCTTCTTCTTCTTCTTCTTCCTGTTATGATTGGGTGTTTTTTGTTTACTAATATTTCAAACTGCTGATTTGATTTTTAGCTTCATTAACTTAATTTGTTGATTCCTATAAATTAGTCTTCATTTCATTTTATGTATCCTTTATTTCTGAATGGTACTTTTTTATGTTTTCTATGCATTTTTCGTGCTGTTGAAGTTTATACCAAGTTTCTTGAAGTTGTATTTAAGTTCCTTGAGCATCCTTATAACGATTGTTTTGAACTCTCTGTATCTAGTAGTTTGCTTGCATCTATTTCATTTAGTTCTTTTTTTTTTTTTTGAGATTTCTCCTGTTCTTTCATTTGAGACCTTCATTTATTTATTTTTGTCTCCTCTCATTTTGGCAGCCTCCCATTTTTTTTTTTTTTTTAATGTATTAGGTGGGAATGTTATGTCTCCCTGGCTTGATAGCTTGGCCTTGTATAGTAGGTGTCCAGTAGGGCCCTGCAGTGCAGCCTCCCCAGTCAATCAAGCTGGGTGCTCCAGAAGCACTCTTGTGTGGTCTGTGTGCACTGTCCTTTTGTAATTGATCCTTTATTGTTGTTGATGTCACTAAGAGGGATTGACCCCCAGGCCAATCATTTGGGAAGACCAGCTGCTACTATAGTGGAGAATTGCAGGATTTGCTTCAGTAGGGCTTTATTGCTCACTGAGTCTGCCCCTTGAGAGTGTTGCTCATGGAGGTGGTAGGGTTGTAAATAGTGTGCATGAAGCTGTCAGTGAAGTACACTGGATCTAGAGACCCCTGGGGGTGGTGCAAGGTCAGCCACCACCTGTTGCCTGGGGCCACCTGGCAGGATCTTCATAGTGATTTGCATATGGATGCTACTTGTTCTAGGTTTGAAGATTCTCAGGAGAAGCCAAGATTTAGATCAAGGCCAGCTGCTTCTAGTGCCAGGCCTGGGGCCTGTTTGCAAGGTGTACAGATGCTGCTTATTTGAGAAATTTTAGGAAGGTCTTAAATATAAAAAACTGAGAAAAATTAAAAGCTTGATTTAAATTTTCTGTATAATACTGAATCCAACAACCAGAGATTCTACTGTATTTCAAACATACATTGAATATTCACTTACTGTTAAGCATTCCTCAACAGATTTCAAGGGTTTGGAATTACACAGAATGTAAATAAGTTTGAAAATAAAAATAAAATAAGTATGAAAGTATGTTAAGAAATTGCTAAAATTTTAAATACTAATGTACCAAAGTCACAACACTACTGGAATTTGAAAAAAAAAATTACAAATTAAAATTAATAATATGTATTTCAAAACTTGTTCACTGAAACTTATAAATATTGCTTAAAGTGAAACTTGTAAAAAGTCCGGCTTCATTAAACTATGGCTCATGGGCCAAATCCAACCTGCTGCTATCTACACTAATAAAAGAGAAAAATGGTAATTGGCTTACGGTGCTACCCTTTTCATTGGCTAATCAGGGCTATATGCAAATTAACTGCCAACTAAGATTGGCAGTTAACTGCCAACTAAGATTGGCAGTTAACTGCCAACTAAGATTGGCAGTTAACTGCCAACAAGATGGTGGCTAATTGCATATATAGGCAAAATGCAGGGAGGCGAAAGGGAAAGCAGGAAGAAGCCCCCTGCCACTGACAGTGATCGGAAACACAGGGGGGAGCTAAGAGCCAGGGAGCAGGGCAAAGGCGGCTCTGGGGCTGCCTTTGCCCTGCCCCCCAGCCATGATCGGAGAATCAGGCGCCTTTGCCACCCTGGCCAGTGATAACAGGAAGTAGGGGTGGAGCCAGCTATGGGAACTGGGCACGGTCAAAGCTGGCAGTCCCAGGAGCTAGGGGTCCCTTGCCTGGGCCTAAAGCGAAGCCCACGATCGCGGCGCCCCCCGCTGCCACTGCAAGTCCCCGCTGCCCGGGCCGGACGCCTAGGCCAGAGGCGTTAGGCCTGGGCAGGGGCGGAGCCTGCAACCGCGGGGAGCTGGGGGTCCCCTGCCCAGGCCTGACACCTCTGCCGGAGGCCTCAGGCCTGGTTAAGGGGCCGATCCGGTGATTGGTGATTGGAGGGTGATGAGGGTCAACTCCTCTGGCCGAGGCATCAGGCCTGGGTGGTGGGCGGAGCCAGGGATTGGGGGAATATGATGGTGACCTTGCCCAGGCCTGAAGCCTGGGTCAGAGGCGTCAGGCTTGGGCGGGGGGTGGAGCAAGTGATCAGAGGGAGATGGGGGTCCCCTGCCCAGGCCTGATGCCTGGGCTAGAGGTCTCAGGCTTGGGCGGGGGCCAGAGCCAGTGATCGGGGGGAGATGGGGGGTCCCCTGTCCAAGCCTGACACCTCTGGCAGAGGCGTCAGGACTGGGCAAGGGGCCGATCAGGCGATCGGAGGGTGATGGGGGTCTAGCCAGCAATCGGAGGGGTCTTGGGGTCCCCTTCCCAGGCCTGATGCCTGGGCCAGAGGCATCAGGCCTGGGCTGGGGGCAGAACCAGTGATGGGGGGAAATGAGGGTCCCCTGCCCAGGCCTGACGCCTCTGCGGTTCCTGCGATTGGAGGGTGATGGGGGTCAACGCCTGAGGGCTCCCAGTATGTGAGAGGGGGCAGGCTGGGCTGAGGGACACTCCCCCCGCACACACCCAGTGCACGAATTTCGTGCACCGGGCCCCTAGTTTTCATATAATTATAGTGATATGAATTTTTTGTATACTATTAGAGTTGTGACAAAATAAAAATATATTAAACAAAGACTATATGTGGCTCACATAAATTAAAATAGTCACTATCTGCTTATTTACCAAAAAAAAAAAAAAAATGTTTGTTGACCCACTGGCTTAAATGCTTATATAGAAAAGAAAAATAATAAGTTTAGTAGAGTATGCTTCTTAAGTGATTGACAAAAGATCAGCAAAGCAAACCTAAAAAAAAAAAAAGAGAGAAAAACAGCCAAGATGAAAGTAGGAAGTAATAAAACAGAATTCAAACATATGGTTGCTATAAACAAAGCCAAAATTGTTACCTTGAAAAATCTAATAAAGCTGACAAGCTTTTGATAAACCAGATGAGAGAGAAGGAGAGAGAGAGAGAGAGGCATAGGTGAGAGTAGGCAGACATAAATAACGTTTTGAATGAAACGGAGATATAACTCAGATTCAAAGGCCTTAAAAAGTTATTAAGAAGATATAATGAGCATAAAGAATTTAACCAGATGTCCCAGAATGCTAAAACTCAATAAGAAAATATGACAAAAAAATGTATGTTATTAACCTAAAACATTCATTGTATCATATAAATGGCTTCTTGTATCATATAAAATAGTACCATGTATGCACAAGTGTACACACAAAAAATCCTGAAAATTTAACTTAATGGATATTAGCCCACAAATCTAAATAAAATATTAGAAAGATAGAATGTTGCAGCACATAAATGATATAAAAATTCTAAATGAAATATGTCTACATGAAATCCTGCAATGTGTGCAAAAAATAATATCTCATAGACTAGTTGAGTTCATTCCAGGAATGCAGGTTGGTGGATAAACATTAGAAAACCACTGAGTGTAATTCACCATCACAAAAAATATAAAAGAAACACATAATTATACCAATACATGCTGATGAAAACATTAAGTAAAATTGTATACATAGTATATTATTTTAAAATGTATGAGTCTAGAATTATATGGGAATTATTTTATACTGAACTTTAAAAAATTGAAGTCTATGTATAAAAATCTATATTAGATTTTATATAGCGACTAGAGGCCCAGTGCATGAATTCGTGTACTGGTGGAGTCCCTCGGCCTGGCCGGCAATTGGGGCTGATCAGAGGGATTGGCCTGCTAGGGGAAGGGACTACGGGAGGTTTGCCCCAGCAGCAAGCTAACCAATGGCTGATTCCACTAGTAATAGGTCTCTCCGCTCCCTCCTGTCTGGGTCCAGGGTGTGGGTGAACCAGATTCAGGGCTGTCAGGGTCCCAGAAGCAAGATCTGTGTCAGCGCATGTCACATCTACAGGCTGGTAGTCTGGTCGTTCTAGTCGTTCCAATCATTTGGTTGTAATGGTCACTTAGGCTTTTATATATACAGATTTTAATTCTACTTAACATCAGAATCAAGCCAAAAACTACCTATTAAACTAAAAATAACTAGAGTTGACATGAGAAATATCAACATATGCCATAAATTATGTAAGGAACTGAAAATATTTTTTAAAAAATTACTCCCACTCACTCCAAAACTAAGACTAAAGAGAATTTCTTAGGTGAGTTCTATCAAGGTTTGAGGAATAGAAAATTCTAACATACTGACAATATTTCAAAACATAGATTGAAAAAGGCAAGTTTTTAATTATTTTTTACAGTTATTTATCTATATCCTATCTAATAAAAGAGAAACATGCAAATTGACCATAACCCCAACACCCTTCCCATTGGCTAATCAGCATATCCTTATGCGAATTAACTGCCAACCAAGATGGCGGCTGGAAGCCAGGCACTGAAGTGAACAGGAGGCTTGCTTGCTCCAGTGATGGAGGAAGCCAAGGTTCCCCCCTGCCGTTGCCGGTCTCTGAGCTTGCACTCTAACAAACAATGTTGCAAGTATAGAAGCTAAACAAACTCCAGAAACCTGCTTTCAGTCAGCAGGGCTTCAGCCAACAGGACTGCAACAGTGTTTCAATTATAGGATCCAAACAAACCCAGTACCTGCTTTCAGCAGCCGAGGTCTCAGAGCTGCAGCCAAGCCTCAGAGCTAAAGTCAGCTCTCAGCTCCAGTGACAGCCATAGAAGGTAAATAAATCCTAGAATAAAAGAAAAAAGAAAAAAAGGAGAGGTTGGGAGCTTCAGTGGCCTGCCAGCCTGAAAACGGCCCTCAGCCTCTCACCCAGACTGGCCAGGCACCCCAGTGGGGACCCCTACTGTGAAGCAACAAGATGGCGGCTAATTTGCATACTGAAGGCAGGCAGCAGTGGGCAAGGCTGTCTGCGGTCCCAGGACCCGATCTGTGACCCTGCTGGGTAGGGGGCAGCGCGGGAGACTGTCTGCAGTCTGGGACCGGATCTGTGACCCTGCCTGGCGGGGGGGCAGTGCTTGAGGCTGTCTGCAGTCCCGAGACCTGGATCTGTGACCCTTCCCGGTGGGGCGGCAGCTCGCACAGGGGCGGATCAGCTGGGGTTGGGCAGGGCAGGATGCCTGGCTTCCGCCCAGCCCCAGTCACTCTGGGCAGGTGAGCCATGCAGAGAGCCTCTGGGCAGGGGAGGCAGGCCGGCGGAGGGCGGCCTGTACTTCACACATGGCGGTGGTGACAGCTGTGAGTGCACCAAGCGGAGCCTGCAGGCTGAGCTGAAGTAGTGCCTGCAGGCCATCAGTGCCCAGGAGTGGCTGTGCAAGATCCTCCTCCTGGCCCAGAAGGTGCAGGATCGCAGGGACAGCCACTGTGGTGGGCCAGACTGATGTCCTCCTGGCTGCACCATGGGTGTTTGCGGATCTGCAAAGCCAGAGGCCTCCGGTGTGCACATCCCCCCCTGGCGTGCGAACATCCCCCAGCACACGGTCACCCTCCCATGCCTGCAACAGTTGCAAACCAAGGCATGTACAAGTTTCCCCCACCTCTCCACTGCACTTTCATCAACCCGGCATGCCTAACACTGCCACAGGATGTGCACACTTCCCCTCTGATGAGCTCACGTCCTTTGGAGAGTGTCTGGGTGTTCTGGGTGCTGAGGGTGGGTGCCTCTGAAATGAGAGTGAGAGGGTGGAGTGGTGATGCCCTGTTTCCAGGGAGGCCAGTGCAGCTATGAGATCACCTCTGGGGGGTTAATGCAGGTGCTGAGGCAGGAGCAGGTGCAGACAGACACACCTGGTGGGCACGGGCGGCCCTCGCTGAGGTGCTTGCAGTCAGCATTCCAGATCAAGAACCCAGAGGCGGAGAGGAATTCCGTCCTCTCAGTGAAACAGTGGGATAGTCGGGGCGACTGTAGAGGAGGAATGTGTACTTTGGGTGCCAGCACCCATGAGCGAAGGCTGCCCTGACTGAGCCTCGCTTGCTTGGGGCCTAGCTCACTCCTGCCGGGCAGTGGGTGACAGGACGTGCTTTTCTGAATTAATGAGAGAAAATGTTGATTCTCCTGCTGCCCACGAAGTTGGAAAGTGAAGTGGGGAAACATGTGGGGAGTGAGCGAGGTTCCCTGTCTGGGGGTTCCAAATCTGCTGTTGGTTTCTTTCACCGCTGACTAGAGAGATACAGGGTGTCTCCCCAAAATGTATATACCCTTTGAATATCTACCAATTCCAATGGTTTTAAGCATAAGAAAGAAACAATAATGAAGCTGTTATCTGTTAAAAGTGTGGGCACAAACAGGCAGTTGGACATTCCCTGAGGGGTCTCAGATTGGAGAGGGTGAAGGCCAGACTGAGGGGCCCCTTTCCCCCCTTACCCCAGTGCATGAATTTCATGCACCGGGCTACTAGTATTTATATAAAAGCCTAATATGCTAATTGTCCCTCCTACTGTTTGACTGTTTGAGCAGTCACTATGACATGCACTGACCACCAGGGAGCAGATACTCAAACTTGTAGGTTAGCTTGCTGATGGGGTCTGGCTGATCAGGACTGGGTGAGATGGGCCAGAGACACTCTCTAGTACCCCACAATCCCTCCCTGGCCCTGATCATGCATTGGTAGGGTCCCGTGGCTTGACCTGCACCTTCTCACAATCTGGGACCCCTCGAGGGATGTTGGAGAGCCAGTTTCGGGCCCATTCTTGCAGGCAAGGCTGAGGGACTCCACCAGTACATGAACCTGTGTACCCAGCTTCTTGTATCATATAAAATAGTATCATGTATGCACAAGTGTACACACTAAAAATCCTGAAAATTTACCTGTATGGATATTAATCCACAAATCTAAATAAAATATTAGAAAGATAGAATTTTGCAGCACATATAAGACTAATACACCATGACCAAGTAAGCTTATCCTGCTATGGTTCAATATTAACTCTATTAATATATTTCACAACATATATAGGTCAGTAGAAGATATTCTTCACAATTCTAAAAATAGTATTTACTTTTATATAATATTATTCAGAACATGTGCTCAAATATATTTTCATATTTTTTGATAAAATAAATAATACCTACATAATATTTAATGTAATTTTAAACTTTAACATAATTTTTAAACCAAAGCATAAAATCATGTTTAATGACAAAATATTTTCATGAAAATCAGGAACAAAATAAGTAAAAGAAAAGAAGTAATTGCCAAGTATAAAACAATTAAAATCTTTAAAATTGTATGATAATACTTAAAACTCATAGGTTATAAAAAATGTACTAGGTAATAAATTTAATTAAAATTTTCTATATCGCCAAGCTGGTGTTGCTCAGTGGTTGAGCATCATCCTATGAACCAGGAGGTCATGGTTCATTTCCTGGTCAGGACACATGCCCAGGTTGTGGGCTTGATCCTCCAAATGGGGCATATAGGAGTCAATTAATTCATGTTTACCTCTCATCATTGATGTTTCTATCTCTCTCTCCCTCTCCCTTTCTCTCTGAAATTAATAAAAATATATTTAAAATTTTTCTATACAAATATTTATAGATCTTCTATATTTATGATCCATAACAATGTAGAACGAACAGTAAAAGAATAATAACTCCCATATTATTACACATGAAAATGTTGAAGATGCTTTGCAGGAAGTTGTGTTAACTGTAATTCTAAGAAATTCCATCTCCAAAAATAGAACCTATAGATATTCACACAAATATGCAAAGACACACAGATAGGAGGAGGGTTTTTGTAGCACTTTTTGTAAGTGCAAACAATAGGAAACAAAGTTAATTTTCATTGATAAAAAACTTATCCCAACTGTAGAAAGATAATACTGAGCTGATAAAACTAAAGAAAACAAGAAAAACGTCTATGAAAATATACTGGTATGAAATAATATTCCCGTAATTCTGAAGCTAAAAAAAAAATAAAGAAAAAAAACCCAAACCCTAGGCAATATACATACTATGTATTTATGCAGAAAAAACTTCTGTTTCTGTGAATCTAGAAAATTCCTTGAACTAATCATCTCTCTATATAAAATCCTAATATGCAAATAGACCGCACTGCAGAACAACTGAACAACAGGTTGCTATAACGTGAGCTGAGCACCAGAGGGCATGTGCGGAACATGACAGGCTTGGGCAGCAGGAGGCAGAGTGAAGAACATGGTGGGATGTTGGCCATGGTGGGATGGTGAAGCAGATGAGTGGGGGCACCAGACCAAGGTGGGGCACTGGTCGCTGTCATTCCGGTGAGCCCCTGGTGGTTACTGAAAATTCTTTGCTCCCGTGCACTGTGGCCTCACCCGGCACTCACACCCACTGCTGGTGCCAGGTGCTGGCCCTGATCACTCGATGCTGTCAGTGGGTACGAGTGGCGGCTGCCCACCCCAATAGCCCTAGAGGGCTTCTCCACCTCCCCCTTCTCCTGAGGGGTGTTCGGGGCAGCAGCTGGTATTGGCACCTGCTGACGGCAGTGGCCCTGCTTGCACCTGCTGCTGGCGCCAGCCCCAATCACTCTGTGCCATCAGCACATGGGAGCAGCGATGTGGGAGCGGAGCTGCCAGCAGACAGAGGACCAGGTCCACAGTGGGAGGGGCCAGGCGGAGGCACGAAGGATGGGCCAAGACCCACCCCTGTGCCCACCGCAGCCTCGTGGCCCACAGTTCCTTTCAAGGTGCACAAATTCGTGTACTGGGCCCCTAGTTTTACATAACCATTGCCTATATAAAATTCAAATCATTGGCCAAACAGAAAAGTTAGTAAGAATTTAGATGATAAATTAACTTGGTCCTTTACCAAATACTCATTAATAGGTTTTTGTACATATGCATGACATTTTGCTGAAGAAATGCATTGAAGAAATTTTTTTAGTCCCTACCTTCCAAAAGTTCATATGTAACTGGAGTAATAACACAGACACAACAATTACAGTGCAATGAATACTAAGAGCAAGACATGTACTGAGTATTAATGAGCTCACCAAGGAAGAGACTAACTCTGCCTGTGATTATAGAAGGTTCCCAGAGAGGTGACATTTTGTGAATGCACCGAGGAATCCTTCGGAATTTGCCTAATAGGCAAAATGAAAATATTCTAGCAAAGGCACTGATGTTTAGAGAATGTGACAAGTTTGGCAAATAGCAAGTAGCTTAGCATGGATGGAATAAGGGCATATGGTATATTGAAAAAATGGTGAATCCTTAAGATGAATCCTGAATGGTGAATCTTTGTCAAGCATGCTTCAAAATGTGCATTTGTGCTATAAGCAGGCGAACAGAGTAGAATGTGAACATGTGGAGGATAGGGGGAGGGTCCTGACGTAATGAAGTTAATGATTTGGAAAGATTATTCTGACAGCAACATAAAGAATGGACTGAAGCAAGGACAATGCTGCCATTGAGAGATATGTTTTCCTGCTTTAGAGGTAATTCATATGAGGGCTGGAGGATGGAGTTGCATGCAGTCAGGTGCAGGACTGCATATAAGAATGTAGATGCTTTTAAGATCATCTAGTTCTGCCATTGAATTATACTTGTTTCCTATATACCATCCCCAGCAAGTGTTTATCAAAACTGTGTTTAAAGATCAGAAAACACCCCAGAAAATTAACTCAGTACTCTACCTGGCATTCTAATACACTTTTTAGACTTATGAACAATTTTGATTTTTATGAAAATGTCATTGTAACTAAGATTAGGATATTTAATATTTAGTCTGTCACTCATTTCTTTTAACTTCTTTGATGACTATTATTTTACCTTGCCACCCTTAACCCTCAAACCCCCTAAAGAGCATGTATCGATCCTTCTTGACTATTAATTTCTTCTTGGCTAAAATATGTAAATAATTAAGCTATACAGAATGGACATGTTGATCAATATTGACTTGGGATGTTATAATGAATATTCATATGTTAAGCAGAATTTGCACCATCTTAAGAATGGGTTAAGTAAAATGAGTTACTGAGATTGAACCTCTTATATATAATGCAAGACTTATATAATATACTAGTGACCGTTTGTACAAAATCGTGGGAGACCCAGGACCCTTATCTCCCCCCACTCCCCCCCCCCCCCGCACCATGGGACGGTCCCGAGTCCCAGAGTCCCACCCTGCATGGCTGGTGTGATGCCCCAATGCCTCAACTCCGGGCCGCAAGGAGCAGTCATTGGGCCATGTCCCCAGAGCATGTATGTGGGGCCATGGAAACTCCGGCAGAGGTTGCGCAAAGCAGTCACTGGGACCCCTGTGCCCCCAAGGGGCTGCCCACTCTTATTATAGATAGCTATAAAAATTGCTACATGAAATCTGTCTCTGAGTTTAAAGTTTACATAAGAATGCTATCCAACATATTATTTATTATCTTCAGTGTGTATAAATTTCCACTACTAAAATCTGTTTTTTGAAAATCAATAAAAATAAATGCCACTTAAAGATTTGGGAGGCTAGAGAACTCTCATGCACATGTCAATCAATGCACCCCACTGACCACAGCAGGAATAGAGGTACCTTGCACCTCCAACAGGCAGCGATACTGTTTACTACCTCAGAGGAAGGAAGGAAAGATTCCTCCCTGCCCAGCAACAGCTCATCCAATGGGGGACTGCCACTGCTCAGCCAATGAAAGTCACTATATCAGGAACTTTCAGTTTCAAATGGACTCTCCATTTACAAGTCCATAAAAGAGTTTTTCTCTCATTTATGTCTCTGAACTTTGGTGTGATTCACTATTAGACCACATGTCCTGAATGACAAATTTTTGTTGTTTCATAATAAAACCATTTTGCTAGAGAAATATCTGTCTATTTGTTTAAGGTTGATTATTTCATGGAAAAAAAAATTTAGATGGAGTTTAATTCTGAAAAAAGTAATTATATAATAAGAAAATACATTGCTGTTCATTTGAATATCCAAAATTTTAATACCAAATTTTTTTTATTTGAGAAAAAGTGATTGTAAAAGTCTGCACATTTGTGTTCCTTTTTAACCTCATTGTCTGATTTCTATTCCTTACAATTTTTCTTACAAGTGGATTTTTAGTCATGTAATAAAGTTATCTGTGTAAAATGTGTGTAGAATAAGTAATAATTTATCTCAATACATATCTAAATGAATATATAAAGTGGAAAAAATCTGAAACATGAAAATTATGATATGCAAATTTTAAAATAATGTTCAATTGTGATTTTATATTTTCAAACAATTTTAAAATGTTAATGTATTTTTTAATAAAACCATCTTATCTTGAAAATATGCCTTGTAGCAGCATATATAATGATTAAAAATTGCTGGTATCAAGGGTAATTGAAATCATTTTAGTATGCCATTTAAGAACACAGTTTAATGTAAAATAAATTTATTCACATAGGTATAATTAAAGGCCGATCCATACAAGGCAAAAAAAAAATTATAGCTGAGAAATAAAGAGTGTAAACAACAAATCTCTATATAAGTTAGATGGCATCCAATTTTTACTAAATATTTAATGTTTCTGGAAAGCTTCCTGCCCATACATCTGTCTATTTGATTTTCTCTATAGAAAAGTGGAGCAGATGGGGACAGTGAAACAATATAAAGATAATTCTTCTTCCTGAGTGTGAATTCACTAAATATTTAAGGTCTTGGCAGCAGCAGTTATGTGCCATACACAGAATGATAGTCCTATTATCTCACCATCTATAGACAACAGCTGTTTTATAATTGGAATATTTTTCCATGTTTAAACACATACACACATTGTAAATGAGATATACATATACATGTGTTGTAGACATATGTATATATACTTGTATATGTATGTCTTTGTGTAAACAGATCATCTCAATTAACATTCTGTCACAAATATCTTCTATGTATAAAGGTCCATTAAATAAATATTTAAAATGAATTAAACTATAAATTATTAAACTTATCTTTTGCTATTTAACTCTAAGGTGAATATTAATCTTTGTGGCATATATGATGATATCCTTAACATAAATAGTTAATTGTCAATTAACTGAGGCCATGACAATAATAGCAATTTTAAGCCTTTTAACTTTGATTGTAATTTGGCATGTGTATGGATGCATTCATAAAGAAAAGTAGGAAAACCAATATACCTCAGAAAAAAAGCATATTTTAGGGGCATTTTTTTTTAGATAGTAAATCTAAAATTGGTTGGATAACCATAATAGCAATCATACAGGTCACTCAAATAATTTAATTTGTACTTCAGTAAATCAACAAAGCTTTAAAGCTTAAAGATAAAATGGATCACTATGGTAAACACAAGCAATAATTGAGGCAAATTGTACATATGACACAGGTTTTCTATTCCTAGTGACATATAATGTGTTACTGATTTTAGAAACTAGGTGACATTAGAAGCTATAATTTAAACCTTTAAGCAATAAAATATTAACTTTTATACTTAAAAAGTATTGTAAAGTGAAATAGTAATAAAGAACGGTGATGGTTTAACCAGAGTTGTAATAGTACATTTATTTGAGCACAACTAAAATAAATTGGGGAAATTCTGTTCTTGTTTATTCTACCTGTTCTGAGTCAAATTCATATCTGTAGTTTTGGAAATCTATTTATATAAATATTCATTCTAAAATAGATTAAAAGTATCCATCAAGATATAGATATTATACATTTTCAGAATATCCTCATATTCTGTGACTCAACATAAAATCATATTATTATTATTATTATTATTATTATTATTATTATTATACTTGCAAAGAAAATATTGCTGCTGAAGGATTTTTTTTAAAGAAGGGGAGGGATTATTCCGGTGTCTACATTTAAGCACATTATCTGACACCAAGTAAACACTAAATTCCTCTTAGTAAAAATGCTCAGCCTCTAAAAAAGTATATTCTATAAATATAAATTAGTTGTCTAATAGAATAAATTATTTGCAGATGGATGCTATTTAAACAGGAATCCAAAAATATAAAATTTTGGGGGGAATATGCATCACAAAACTCTGGAACTTCAAAATTTAGAGAGGGGACTTCTCACTTAATGGCAAGCCTTAGTATGCCACACACACACACACACACACACACACACACACACACACACACACACCCCATACTTTCCTTTAGAAAGAAAAGGTTAGGAAAACAATACTAAATGCATTATCTAAACAATTTCACAATAACACCAGGTTATGCTTTGATTTAACTGAACAAATAACGTTGGTCCTTAATACATGTTATCCAGTACATTAAAAATGAAAATTTAATAAAGTTATTACTCTAAGATTCTTGTCAGCATTCCCTTATATTTCTCACCCAAAGGACATGACTTGGCAGCTACTAGAGTTCAACAACAACAAGTGTACTGGTGTTCACCTGCATCGAACTGCATTTATGCACTGGGTACATCCAATAGCTAAGTTATGTGAAGAAGAAATGCATTTTAGCACCTGTGGCTTCTTGACTTGGTGGTCAGCTAAGAACATGCTTTGTCTTTGTGAGGAAAAGATTAAATTTATTCTTCTACCCCTATCAATGATACTCATTGTCAAAGGGTACAGAGAGATTTGCCATAGGGAACGTGAAGTGTGCTCAGAGTTCTAGGGGCCATTATCTAGGAGCCATTAATACTTTCTAGTGACTACTTAAGAAATCTTTAATGTGATAGTTATTATCCATGTTTCAAATTCATTAATTTTTTCACCATAGATGAATTAGTTTCAGAAATGTCAAATTACATCAAGAAATATATTCAGCCGAAACCGGTTTGGCTCAGTGGATAGAGCGTCAGCCTGCGGACTGAGAGGTCCCGGGTTCGATTCCGGTCAAGGGCATGTACCTGGGTTGCGGGCACATCCCCGGTGGGGGATGGGCAGGAGGCAGCTGATCGATGTTTCTCTCTCATCGATGTTTCTAACTCTCTATCTCTCTCCCTTCCTCTCTGTGAAAAATCAATAAAATATATTTTAAAAAAAAAGAAAAGAAATATATTCAACAAATAATTATTAATTACTTACTATGTGGAGGCATTTTTTATGAATACAAATATTAATAAACCATTGCCCCTTCCCTCAAGGAACTCAGTGTGTAGATGGATGACACAAACAACACATAATTACCAGAAGAGTAATGTTCTGTATCTATTAGGTAATTCAACAAATAGGAAATGGACCTGACCAGGCCAGAACTAATGTCACTTAATTGTATCTATGACCAAGAAAGCATTTATCTTTATTTAGATGATCTCTTTTTGATAAAGCTTCACTGAATACAGGGGCATTTTGGTGTTTACTACCTTATCATTTTTATTTATTTATTTATTTATTTATTTATTTATTTATTTATTTATTTATTTTAGAAACATCTCCATGGAAATGGTGTGCTGGGAAATGTACTTTACTCTATATTCGCTCTCTGCAGTAGACATTCTTGATTGATTTGACCACTCTAGGGTTCAAGTTCTCTTATCTGAAAATGAGAATGCAAATCACTCTACAGTTATAAAGCCCTGCATCAATGCTACTTTTAAAAATCTCATGATTCATTAAAACACTTCACAGTCTCTGTACCCCAAACCTTTATTTGTTGCTTAAGTGCCTCCCATGCATGATCGACAACCATCCACACACCACTCACAGGAAACTTCCATGCTGTAAAGAGCATGTGCTCATAGAATGAATGCCAAATGTACAGACCTTTAAATAATTATGACATGCACACTTAAAACAGAGCCCTGTCGATAGATTCAGGTAAGTACAAAAAACCAGGAATATAATTAATTATTAATTTTAATGCTGCAAATGCCATATGTCATGGATATTGGTGGATATATATGTTTAATTCATATGTTCAATATTTGAATGAAGGAAGGGTCTTAGTAAAAAACACCTGCAAAAGTACAAAACCATTGCTAGAAGGCAATAAAAAACTTAAAATGAAACTAATTAGACCATATTGAGTTTGTAAGAAAAAGATTGATTGAACTTTGTCAAAATGTTAAATGCCATCTCTAGACCAGCTTGAACTTTTCATAATGTATATGTATTGATAATTCACCTACAACGACACTTTTCTAACAGCTAAACTACATGATTTTACTTTTAGTCTTATAATAAACTAAAGTAAAAGAACTACTTAAATGATGAATCAATATATTTCTATAGTTAATAAAAGTTTTGCTGCTCTTTCCAAATATCAGCATCTACTAAGGAAGTATAGTACATTGACATTGTTTTTTCCCTTATTTTGAGTATAAAAAAGAGATTCAGTGACATTCTTCTTCCATTAGAAGAAAAGGGACTCAGATATTAACATACACCTTACAAGCTATTTACATTTCAGGCATGTTGTTCATATAGGGGAAAAAGAAGTTTGAATAGATTTGCAAGTGTTTGAGAAACAAATATGTAATATATATTTTAAGTCTTTGTTTTATGAATATATATGGAACTAAATTTTCCAAAGTATATATGTTATAGAGGACCATAGAAAAACCAAGTAATGCTTAGAGAAATAAGTGGACTTACACAGTTTTATTACACTGGTGGACTCAGAGGAGTGTGTCTCAAAGTCTGAGCAAAGCAATCTGGTGGGAGATTTTCCTTTATATCTTTTTGGCTTCTTTGTCCCCTAAATATGGATGGGACTTCTGGACCTTTCAGGGGCATTGCAAAAAGCCCTCTGTGTGGGCATGGGGGTTGTGGGACCATACCTTAGGGCCTGGTCTGGTGCCAGCACTGATAGCTCTCTCTGGGGTGTTGTGTATTGTTTTACGATTTATGGCCTACGTAACATGTGAGCAAACATGCAACAAATCTTGCTAACCCAGACTGCAGGAAAAGGGGCAATAGGTTATATTTTCCCATCTGGGTTACATTGTTCTGCTTGAGGAAAGTTCCCTTAGAACAGTGGTTCTCAACCTATGGGTTGCGACCGCTTTGGCGGTAGAAAGACCCTTCCACAGGGGTTGCCTAAGACCATCCTGCATATCAGATATTTACATTATGATTCATAACAGTAGCAACATTACAGTTATGAAGTAGTAATGAAAATAATTTTATGGTTGGGTCACAACATGAGGAACTGTATTTAAAGGGCCAGAAGGTTGAGAACCACTGCCTTAGAGGGAACCAGATGTTATAGAAAGAATTAGACTTTAGCCTTCTTATATACATATATTGGCTATGAGGATATTTTAAAGGTCTGAGCTTCATAATACTTTTATTAACCATTCTGGTGCAACATAGACACTTTATTACTAACAAATCCAGAATATTTTTTGAGTATGCATTAAAATTGATTTTACATGATACTTATCATTGTATCACTTACCTATGTTTTTAATATATTTTTCACTATTATCTTGTTACATGTAAAACAAAAACATAATTTAGTAACATTTGAAATTGAATTGACAAATTAATTGGTAACATTAAAATTTCAAAAGAAAAAAACTCTGAAGAATTGTTGCATATTCTTAAATATGTATGCTGCTTCTTTTCAAATTGATTTCCCTTTCTAGAAATCATATAGAATGATAGCCATTTTGGTCTTCAAGTATCCAAACTTTTTTTAAAAAAATATATTTATTGATTTTTTATAGTGAGGAAGGGAGAGGGATAGAGAGTTAGAAACATCTAGGAGAGAGAAACATCGATCAGCTGCCTCCTGTACACCCCCTACAGGGGATGTGCCTGCAACTAAGGTACATGCTCTTGACTGGAACCGAACCCGGGACCTTTCAGTCTGCAGGGCGACACTCTATCCACTGAGCCAAACCGGTTACAGCCGTATCCAAACTTTTTAAAGATTTTCGTAGTTAATTAAATTGACATTGCAGAAGAAAAAGTGATAAAAAACAGAATATAAAGTTTTTCAAAATACTAGATTCTTCTCCCATGCAGTGGGGTTTCTTGTTGTTTTGTTGATAGTTTCTTTGGCTGTACAGAAGCTTTTTATTTTGATGTAGTCCCATTTGTTTATTTTCTCTTTAGTTTCCATTGCCCTAAGAGCAATATCAGTGAAGATATTGCTTCGGCATATGTCTGAGATTTTGCTCCATGTGGATTCCTCTAATAATTTTATGGTTCCCCATCTTATGTTTAAGTCTTTTATCCATTTTGAGTTTGTTTTTGTGTGTGGTGTGAGTTGGTGGTCTAGTTTCATTTTTTTGCATTTATCTGTCCACTTTTCCCAGCACCATTTATTGAAGAGACTGTCTTGACTCCATTGTAAGCTCTTGCTTCCTTTTTCAACTATTAATTGAGCATAATGGCTTAGGTTGATTTCTGGGTTCTCTATTCTATTGCATTGGTCTATATGTCTGTTCTTGTGCCAGTACCAGGCAGTTTTGAGAACAGTGGCTTTATAATACAGCTTGATATCTGATATTGAGATCCCACCTATTTGTTCTTCTTTCTCAGGATTGATGCAGCTATTTAGGGTCTTTTTTTATTCCAAATGAATTTTTGAAGAGTTCATTCTAGGTCTGTAAAATATGCTGCTGATATTTTAATGGAGAGTGCACTGAATCTATAGATTGCTTTGGGTCGTATGGGCATTTTAATGATGTTGATTCTACCAGTCCACGAACATGGTATCTGTTTATGTCTTCCTCTATCTCTTTTCCCAATGTCCTGTAGTTTTCTGACTACAGGTCTTTTATCTCCTTAGTTAAGTTTATTCCTAGGTATTTTAATTTTTTTTTTTGTGCAATGGTAAATGGGATTGTTTTTTAAATGACAAGTGCTGGCTAGGGTGCAGAGAAATAGGAACCCTCATGCACTGCTGGTGGGAATGCAGACTGGTGCAGCCACTGTGAAGAACAGTATGGAGTTTCCTCAAAAAACTAAAAATGGAACTCCCATTTGACCCAGTGATCCCAAACCTAGGAATATATCCCAAGAAACTAGAAACACCAATCAGAAAGGATATATATACCCCTATGTTCATAGCAGCACAATTTACCATAGCTAAGATTTGGAAACAGCCTATGTGCCCATCAGCAGATGAGTGGATTAAAAAATAGTGGTACATCTACACAAAGGAATACTACATTGCAGTAAAAAAGAAGGAATTCTTACCATTTGCAACAGCATGGATGGAACTAGAAAGCATTATGGTAGGCAAAATAAGTCAGTGAGAGAAAGATAAATATCACATGATCTCACTCATTTGTGGTATATAATGAAAAACATAAACTGATGAACAAAAACAGATCCAGAGACAGAGAAGCATCAATCAGACTGTCAAATCTCAGAGGGAAGGTAGGGGAGCGTGGGGGTAAGAGGAAGAGATCAACCGAAGGACTTGTATGCATGCAGATAAGCCTAACCAATGGACACAGACACGTGACGGGTGAGGGCATGAGTGAGGAGCTTGGGGGGCAATGAGGGGATAAGGACACATGTATAATAACTTAATCAATAAAGAAAAAAGTACTAGATTCTTAGATAAATAAAATGTTCATTTTAAAAAATAATTGTCATAGTGGTTTTTCTAGTGCAAGTAACCATGGAGTTGTTTTTATTCATCGGGGTTCCTTGATGCCTTATTCTAAGTGCATTGTGAAACTAACACAAGAACTTGGCTTTACACTTTATGCTAGGAACTCTCTAATTGTTTTTTCTCTTACACATTATTTATAAGAATTACATTTACATACCCCTATCTGTGGTATTCTTCACTTATAGGAGTTACTCTCACAAAGGGTGGGTATGAATTGCTGTAAAACTTAGCACCATCCACATTTCCCTTCCCAACCTTATATTTGAAAATAAACCTCACAACTGGCTGAATTTTAGTCTCTTTAAATCTTCATAAAGTATGATTTGGGGACCAGTATGATGCACCACACCAGAGCTTGTTAAAAATGTAGAATCTAGGACTTATTCAAATCTGCTTAATCATTAGAGTTAAGTGTCAATTTTCTCTGGTGTAATCTACTATGACTTGTGTTTCAGGCTCAAATGAGACAAAGTATGCCAAAGGATTGCCAAGGTAATACCTCTGGCTGCTTGGTAAGTAACAGGTTTTGTAAATGTGGTGATAATGCATGGCGTTTCATGGGCCCCTCTCAAGTACAAGAAATGGTTACAGTGATAGAACATCATAAATGACGTGTGAGAATGGCTCACATTTGCCTTGGCACTGAGAAGAGGCAGGCTGTTCTATCTGAGACAGTAGACTCTACTAGGAACTTTTTTAAAAACATTAAACAACTGCATTGAACAAATCACTTTTGCCATAGATGGGTGTTTTTCAAAATGCAATGAATAATGGTTTAATCATGCAGGTGAAAATAGATTTAAAAAAGGGCTGGCAAAGTCTCCGTTGCTTTCAGGATATGATTTGTTGTCCTTAATTGATTGTTAAAATTGTCAAATGTTAATTGTGCCAAAATTAATCAGTTTGAGAAGCACAATCGAAAGTTGTCAAATATTAAATGAATTTCTCATTTTTTTCTATTAAATGTCCATTCTTCTGTTTGAGTAAACAAAATCATAGATTCTTATAAATTAAAGAGGTATACATTACTTTTACAACACTTTTCCCTAAAGTCAGGATATAAGGAGAGAGAATTGTGTTTACTGTATTGAGAGCAATAAAGGAGATGACAGGATGAATTTTATACCCAAGACCCTCTATGATCCAGAATTATTTCTCCAGCTCCCTTTAATTTCCTGCCCGCTTCCCCACATGGTACTTGCCATTCTTTAGATGGTCCAGACCCACTCATATCTCCTTGTTTGTGTCTATTCTAAATCCCGTGGCAAGAATATCCTCCTCCTGGCCTCTTTCTTTCTATCCTTAAGTTTGGAAATCTCTTTGCCAGCTTTTAAGATATAAATCAAATAAACTTCTCTTTGTGTCTTTTCTCATAAGTTGAGGCCAATATCTACTGTGCTGCATATATAGAACTTGGTATATGTTATTGTTATAGCATTTATCTTATCACATTTTAATAACAGTTTATATGCCGGCTTCTCCCACAAGCCCAAGCACTTCTCCAGAATAGAGACAATAGAGCAGTGATGCCGAACCTATGACACGCGTGTCAGAGGTGACACGCGAACTTATTTTTTTGGTTGATTTTTCTTTGTTAAATGGCATTTAAATATATAAAATAAATATCAAAAATATAAGTCTTTGTTTTACTATGGTTGCAAATATCAAAAAATTTCTATATGTGACACTGCACCAGAGTTAAGTTATGGTTTTGCAAAATACTGACACGCCGAGCTCAAAAGGTTCGCCATCACTGCAGTAGAGCATCGTTCTGGCACCCCATCAGCACAGTGCTTCCTACAGTGTGTTCTCAACAATGTTCTTTGAATGAAAAAAATATTTTTATTGATTAGGCATTAAGATAAATTCCCCCATGTAAAATATTTATTTTATTTTTTTTATTGCCTGCCTTGTAGCAATGACAACAGCAACAAAAACGACAGACATTTATTGAGGGCCTGTCTAGTGCTAGGTACAGTGCTAATAGCTTAACATCCATTATTTAACTCATTTAATGCTCAAAACGTTCCTTTGAGGTGGGTATAATTACAACCCTTGCTTAAAATAAGGACATGGAAAAAAAGCGATTACACATTTAGCAAACGGTAGTGTGAAGATAAAAACTTAGGCCTTCTGATTCCAGCTCTTGCCATTTAGAAAAAATACTAAAAGCAACAACTTACATGATGGATATAAGAGCTAATAAAATGCTTTAGCCAGTGGCATAAATAGCAAAACATCTGAAAATAATCCCCTAAGAACTACCAGAATAAATGGTTCTTTATAAGGAACTCTCCACTGCTATCCTCTTACCCACCCTGTACTGAATTTATTAATGCATTGTGGTTGTGATATAAACAAGTTCCATTATATACTCTGGTATTATTCTATTTATATATGCCTAGTTCACCACTATAGAGTTTTAATTTATGAACCGTCCTACCTTGAGTTATTTTAATAAATTAATGTATCCAAGTTTGCTTCTAAAAGCTTTGCATTTACTTTATAAAACCATGGAATATAAAATGATTGAAAAATTAAATCTAATCATTGAATGAAATTGTCCTAATAATTTACTTAAAATTTACAAAAATAGCATTGATTTTTTTTTTTTTTTGCACACATATACTCCTATATAGATGGAATCTACCATGCCCTACAATTTCCTTTTGTTTCCATACCTGATCAGGATGCATATGGGAGGTAACTGGTCAATGTTTCGCTCTTTTATCAATGTCTCTCACTCTTTCTCTTTCTCTCTCTCTCTCCCCCCGCCCCCTTTCTTTATTTCAAAAATCAATAAAAACATTCTCCAGTGAGGATTAAAAAAAGAAGAGAAAGTACATTAGTGTTCAACTATGGGGCATGAAGATTGATTCAAATAAAATATAAAGAAATATTTGAAGTCAAGAATAGGTGGTATATCTTGATTGGTTCTTAGTCATCCAAAAACATATTTTTTTTCAACTTAATTTACTTTTGTTATCATGTTGTATTTTTTTCAATTCTCACTGAAATAGGCTTTCTTTATAAAATGTGGTTTTAGCATTGTTTTTACTAATTCCATATTACCTAGTCTGAAGTGACTTATACTATTAACATAAACAATAAATTTATCTTTGCTAATTATTTTAAAAGAACATAAAAGACAAATTTTACATTCTTTTTTTTTTATTGATTAAGATATTACATATGTGTACCCTCTACCCCCCCCCCCCGCTCATCCCCTCACCCCCCCGTTGTCCGTGTCCATTGGTTAGTCCTATATGCTTGCATATAAGTCCTTTGGTTGATCCTTCCCCCTTGCCCCCACCCTCCCCTACCTTCCCTCCAAGGCCCGACAGTCCAATCAAAGCCTCTCCGTCTCTGGATCAGTCCTTGTTCATCAGTTTATGTTGTTCATTATATTCCACAAATAAGTGAGATCTTGTGGTATTTATCCGCTCTCCAGTTCCATCCATGCTGTGGCAAATGGTAAGAGTTCCTTTTTCTTCTTCCTCTTCTTAAAGAATACCTTTCAGCATTTCATATAATACTGGTTTGGTGGTGATGAACTCCTTTAGCTTTTCCTTATCTGTGAAGCTCTTTATCTGACCTTCAATTCTGAATGATAACTTAGCTGGATAAAGTAATCTTGGTTGTAGGTTCTTGGTATTCATCACTTTGAATATTTCTTGCCACTCTCTTCTGGCCTGCATGGTTTCTGTTGAGAAATCAGCTGACAGTCGGATGGGTACTCCCTTGTAGGTAACTGACTGTCTTTCTCTTGCTGCTTTTAAGATTCTCTCCTTATCTTTTGCTCTTGGCATTTTAATTATGATGTGTCTTGGTGTGGTCCTCTTTGGATTCCTTTTGTTTGGGGTTCTCTGCGCTTCTTGGACTTGTAGGTCCATTTCTTTCACCAGGTGGGGGAAGTTTTCTGTCATTATTTCTTCAAAAAGGTTTTCAATATCTTGCCCTCTCTCTCCTTCTGGTACCCCTATAATTCTGATGTTGGTACGCTTGAAGTTGTCCCAGAGGTTCCTTACACTATCTTCATACTTTTTGAATCTCTTTTCTTTTTTCTTTTTCGGTTGGGTATTTTTTGTTTCTTTGTATTTCAAATCTTTGACTTGATTCTTGGGATCCTCTTGTCTGCTGTTGGATCTCTGTAAAATATTCTTTATTTCAGTCAGTGTATGCTTAATTTCTAGTTGGTCCTTTTTCATGTCCTCCATGGTCTCACTATACTCCTTGAGGGATTCATTAAATTTATCGGCGGTTTCCATAAAATTCTTGACAAACCTTATAAACGTGGCCTTGAACTCTATATCCAGTCGTCTGTCCTCCTCCGTTTCTGACAATTGTGACCCGTTTCTCTGTCTCCGCATTTTGGCTGCTTCCCTGTGTTGATAGAGTGGCCCTGCGCGCCAGGTGTCCTGTAGGGCCCAGTAGCTCAGCCTCCCCAGTTACCTGGGGTGGACACTCTTGGTGTACTCTTCGTGCATTGGTTGATGTAGGATCACTGGGAGGAATTGACCTCCAGGCCAATTGGCTGTGGGAAGCAGCTGTGTCTAAAGTGGGAGAATGGTCCCCCTCTGACCACTGGGTACAGTGGCTCCTGGATCTAAGGAGGTGCTAATTCAGCCCCTGCCTGAGGCCACACAGCCAGGCCACGAAGAGGGTCAGCTGTGAAGCAATGCAAGCTGCTGCGGGGCCTTGGGCCTTCTCTTGGAAGTTCCGGGTCTGCTTGGCTGGGCTGTAGTTAGGTACATTCACATGCAAAAGCCTCTGCTGCAGCCTGGGTGGGGCAGGGTCTCAGGGAGTCAAAGGGCGGAGAAAGAAGCTATGGCTGATTCTCCGCGCCCGGAGTCGCGCGTCTCGGTGTCCCGGTAATGGCTGCAAGCACCTCTGAGGAAAATCCGCCCTCAAGTTCGCCCGCTGCCGCCTGAGAGAGCAGCCTCTCCCCGTATGTGTCCTGGGTCCCCAGAGACTTCCCAGAACCGGAGATCAGAGCAGTCGGGAGCTTGTGATTCAAAAAGACAGCCGCGTCCTCAGGTGCCACCCCCTTTCCGCGCACGAGCCTCCGCCATACCTCTACACTCAGCCTCCGCAGCTCCTCTGGCTCTCAGCGTGCTTTTCTTTTCTTCTAGTTGTAGAAATTACACTCAGCCAGCCTTCCTGTTGTTCTGGACGATGTTTGCTCCGTCCTTTGGGATAATTTTCAATTGCTGTGGGAGGCGACTATTTCCCGGTGTTTATCTATGCCGCCATCTTAGTTTCTCCCAAATTTCACATTCTTACTGGAGAGGGTATAACCAAAGGAAAAACAATTATTTTCTTAGGATTGAAACATTATTTCCATCTATCAAGCTTGCATAGGTAAAATATGCAAGGAGTTCAAGATCTAGTAAGATAAAAAAAAAAATAAAAAAATTCCTGGATCAACTTCTTCTACAAAAACAAAATTTTTAAAAATTCAAGGCCACGTTATCAGGAATTATTTAAGTATCAGCCCTTTAAATAATACCAAACATTTTCTACAAGGTTAATTTTGTCTCACATTTATAAAGGCATTATTTCTTTATAACTTTGTGAGGAGGTATTGACAAGCAACTAATTTTGCTATGATTTGATAAATTCTGTAATGGAGCTAAGTTCTTATATGACTTTTATACTAGTAAATATAGATTAATTTTAATGCAACATTTACTGTAAAAACATCACCCAAATTTTATTTCTACTAAGTTTAACCTTTATTGACTTTTTTGCAGGCTATTCCATATATTTAAAAATTTTTTTATAGAAATACTTTGTTTTTAATCCTCCCCATAACAATCATCCCCCCTCCCCCCCAGGAGTAGGACATCTTTATTTAAAGCTATATTGAGATAAAATGGAATGTTAACTTGTAATTCAGAATATGACATGCCTGGCCTCATTGTAATACTATGTCCAATTATTTTCAAGTGTTTTTAGACTGCCTAATGAAATCTGTTCATTCTGGCATGAATCCTGGTACCTCTAGGGTATGCTAAGCAGAAGTATTCTGGTCAAATTGCATTCCTGCATGTAGCTCTATCAAATCCTAATTTTTCTAAAATGTTCAATAAAAACCAATAAGGAGAAAAAATATTCTTTAAATTACTTATCTTAAATATTAGATAATATTCTCATAATATTCAAATATTGATATATTATTTCTAGATATTTTGGTTTGAATTGATTAGATTTTGGACGCTTTCTCTATATTCTTTATTGCCATTAAAACAATCACATTCTTGCCCAGCCAGCATGGCTCAGTGTCTGAGCATCAAAGTATGGACCAGGAGGTCATGGTTCAATGCTCAGTGAGGGCACATGCCCGGGTTGCGGACTCAATCCCCAATGGGGGGTGTGCAGGAGGCAGCCGATCAATGATTCTCCCACGTTATTGATGTTTCTATCCCTCTCTCCCTTTCCCTTCTTCTCTGAAATCAATAAAAAATATATTATAAAAAGTCACATTCTTAATTTGATATTTTTATGGATCAAACATTATTTATTAACTTAAAAACAGAATTCAAAATTCAGTTTTCTTAATGTATTAGCTCAGTTTATTCAGATTCAAAATAAAGGAATGAAACTAGGTATTCTAAAGGAGGTGTGGAAACGCATGATTCGGAGGTGACAATGTTCTGTAGCATTCTCTAATGCCCCGCCCCTTTAGGACTGAAGAACATGTCTGGCAGCTGCTGAGAATGCTACTGGCAGACAACTCTTAGACAACATCCTCTTCAGAACTGCATTGCCTGAACCATCTGCCTCAACCTTAAGAGGTGCCTTCCGGGTTCAACCTGAAGCCAATGACTGATGCATATGCAGGTATAGCCACCTACCCGCTTTGCTCTGACTCAGAACAGCTCTTAAGGTCTATCCCTCCTTCAGATTGCCCTGTGGATAATCTGAGGTTGTCATTGTGACTGCATCACAGCTCAGTTTCATTTGCTATTTTATCCTGCTTCCCTCCCTTTCATTCTTCTACTGTTAATCTCTAGATTGCATCCAAAAATTCTTCCTGCTTGCTAATCTCCTTTTCAGAGTCAATTTATAGGGAAATGTTCAGAAAAGGCTTGTCCAGCAAACTTTAAACAGGATCAATTAACTTCTGTCATACCTAGAAAAAAATCCAGTTTATTGGTGATTAAATATCTTGGTGAGGAAACAAGCACCATTCTCTGCCAAAAATTCCTCAAAATTCAATATTTGCTTAAGCATGCAAAGGAAGTTAGTTTTTCTCTCCCCTTACAGGTTTTACTTAAACAATGCAAGAAGATTTTATCCAGCAGCTTTAGCCTGAAATGACAATTTAGAAGAAAAATGACAAACATTCAAGGGAATGGCCTCCTAGAAAAGATTAATAGAATCCAGGTGCCTATAATAGGATCACTGCAGATGCACAGAGTGGTGCTGTGTTGCACTGGGCACAGCTACCATATTGCCCATGCTTCTTTTTTCTCTGCTTTACAAATACGGAATTCATTTTAGGTGTCTCTTCTATATACGTTAATAAAGAGAAGGAAAGTTAGAGCCAAGTACAGTCATAGCTCACAAATATTTAGAAAGGAAGGTACTTTTTGTCCCTTCAGGTTTCCTATTTTAAAGATAAAAGTCTTGGTAACTTTGTAGAATTAAGTTTTAAGGCAGGTCCTAGAAGTTGGTGTCTTTTAAAAAAAACATCATGCTACATTTTTACCAACGTTTTGATCCAGAAAACATGTATATTTGGACCTGGCTGGTGCTGCTCAGTTGGTTGGGCATTGCTCCATCCACCAATCCCCAGTAGGGGGCATGCAGGAGATAGCCAATAGATGTTTCACTCTTGTACTGATATTGATGTTTCTCTCTCCCCTCCCTTCCTCCCTCTCTCTCTGAAAAAAAACCAACAAAAAAATCTTTAAAAAATCCATATATTTTACAAACTGCCCTCAATTATTATAATCTACAGTTTAGTGGGAGCAAATAAAAATAAGTAAACAATTTCATAGCAGTTTGGTAAGTTCTATATGACAAGTAAGTTCAAGTGTGCCTTTATAGTGTGTGTGTGTGTGTCTGTGTGTGTGTGTATGTACACATGGATATGTTTGTGTGTGTAAAGTATTTTATCTTAAAATCCTGCTAATTTTATTATTTCAAGTTTGAGTTTTAGCCTTGACTGTATGGAACACATACCACCAATGAAAATTATTAAATTTCATAACTGATAATAGAGCTCTCTACCATTATATATATACACTAGAGGCCCATTACATGAAGATATTTGTGCAATAGGCCTTCCATTCCCCTGGCTGCCGGCATCAGTTTTCCTCCGGCACCCGGGACCCAGGCTTTGCTCCAGCTGGAGCCTTCAGTCGTCGCTCTGCCGCTTCGGCCTACATATGCAAATTAACAGCCATCTTTGTTGGGTTAATTTGCATGCTCTCTTGATTGGCTAGTGAGCATATAGGAGGGACGGTCAATTTACATGTTTGTCTATTATTAGGTAAGATATACCTAATACCATATATATATATGCACAACTATTTAATAATATATTAACTGCACATTTTAGGTGTTAGATATGTTTTTAGCAATGAAAATACAAACATATTGTTAATATTTCTAAAATATTAATAATAATAAATAATTTTATAATTGCAACAAGGCATAGCAAGTCATGAAGTAAAGTTGATTAATGACCTTCTGATGCAGATTGGAAACACCAAAGATATAATTAATCAGAAATACTGCATTGCTTGTCATGTTCTATCACTTAAGTATTCCTCATATTACTTTAGCCACTAAATTTTAAATGAATCTAAATAACATATTGCATTAAATTAATTTACTCTCTAAGAAATCAATTCTATAGATATTAATTGCATATTTGAGCATTGAAAATATATTTGCCTCAGAGCTGTATAACCATTTGCAACTCAGATCATATTTATAGTCCTGAGACTGGCCTATTACAAAT
Organism: Myotis nattereri; assembly: GCF_964212035.1. Lineage (NCBI taxonomy): Eukaryota > Metazoa > Chordata > Mammalia > Chiroptera > Vespertilionidae > Myotis > Myotis nattereri. The sequence continues at coordinate 68,592,180 of NC_138076.1, read as the reverse complement.
CATGCCACTCACTTTTATTCAGAATATATCCTTACTTTATAAGAATAGATTCCATATATCATCGAAGCCTCAAAGGGAAGACACAGTTCATCTTGCCAACAACTCGTGGAGTGGCTTTGCAATGTGTTCACCTGCTCTGCAGACTTTAAACTCTAGCATTAGATGTTCAGACAACAACCTTAAAGAGACAGGTTAACAGATCACACAATTGCATAAGGTCAAACCCCTTACTAAGTTCGCTTCTCTTTGTGTGTTATAGGCATACCTATACAATATGTTTTTCTGTCTAAAGATTCATTGCTACAACTATCCTAAATAAGCCAAAATAAATTTTGGCTCTAGGAAAACATAAATTCAAAAAGAACAGCACACACACACACACACACACAACACCCCCCAAAAATAAACAAACCAAAAAACCTTTACTATCTATTCCTTCTGAAGCTAATAGAAAAATGTCTTGATAAGCCATCATTAAGCTCTGCTGATAATCCTGAGAGTGTGTTCATTACCATGTATAATTTAATAGATATTTGCTTTTCTAAAGCACGATCTTCAAACATTATTTTCTTGCATTATTTTATTTTATTGCAAAGCCCTATCAGTAAATTTGAGGATACATGCAAATATATGCATATTCATACACTTTATGAATCATTCATATGTAATTATATTAATCTGTATATAAATATTGTAAATATTTTTTTTTTCATTTTTAGATACAAGTAAATAGAACTTGAGAGTCAGAATTTTCTCAGTACAATAGACCACCTAATCAAGGAGGTTATATTTCAAGAGTCCCACTGGATGCCTGGCACCACAGATAGAAACAGATACTATATACATTGTTTTTCCTACACACCCCTATACATTTACATACATTCCCTACCCATGCAGACCTTTCTCCTTAATCAACTTGTCCAACACCGCTGCTCTGTGGCAGCAGCTTCTTCACTGGCAGATGCAGGCTGCCCAGCATTTTTTATACTTTTAGTCCAAAAATATTTCTGAATTTGTGTAAGCGTTCCTTACTTTCAGTAAATGGCTTTGTGTCACTCCTTTCAGGGATCCCTGGCGGAATTCTTCGGATAGGTTCAATGCTCTCTGGCATAAGATGTTGCTCAGTCAGAATACATTTTGCCTTCCACCAGCAAATTTAATGCCGTTTCTATCTCAACTTCCAATAGCAAATTTAATGCCGTTTCTATCTCAACTAAGCACTTATTGTGCACTGTGGCTGTAGCTTTTACAGTTTGACATGGAACAACAAAACTAGGACGAATATACTTTTCCTTTACTATTTCATAGATAGAAGATTTGTTCTTTCTGGATAGCTTAGTAACCTCAGCATATGACTCTTTTTTAAAATTTTCTTATTGAGAATTTTTCACCTATTCACTAAAATGAAGAACTTTACAGTTTCTTTTTGACATGTCCAAGTTGCCGACATCGCTACTCTTGAGCATTGGGGTCACTGTTGAATAAATTTAGGGTGACTTGAACACAAAGAAGCACCATGATAGTGTGACAGTTGATCTGAAAACCACGATGGCTACTGAGTGACAAAGGGTGGGTGGTATATCTAGTGTGGAAAGGCCGGACAAAGGTATGATTCCAGAGCAGAATGGGTTGGGAGGGTGCAAGGTCTTATCACACTTCTCAGAACAGTGCACACTTAAAAATTCATGAATTGTTTATTTCCAGAGTTTTCCATTTAATATTTTTGGACCCTGGTTAATGTGGGCAAGTAAAACCGTGGAAAGTAAAACGTTAGATAAGGAGGGATCAACTATATAAAAATTTTCATCTTGAGCACACACTAGCACTGGTATGCAGTTATTTAGCTGAAATAAATTACCATTGTACATTCTGTCCTGTAAATTAGAACCCATGTCCCCACTAAATCCTAGTAGTTCTCCCAGTTAGTCATTGAAATGGCCCCAAACACCCCAGCATGTGTATGCTCCCTAGGTGAGCAGTTCTCCATCAAGTTGAGATGCTATCACTGACAAGAGATCCAGAGAACCGGCTGGAGCCTGGCGGTCTGACCTCACTTAGCTTGTTGTTATCTTCCCACCTGTAGGTATAGTCAGTTAAAGGGAATGTTCCAGGTGATAAAATTTACATTCGCCTTCATGTACTGCATTCTCCAAAAACCAGTCACTTTGTTGCATTCATGAACATAATCTGTGAGTTCAAAAAGGAGCTGAAGAGGGATTTTAAGCAAGAAACACAAAATGTTGATAGTAAAGGTTGAAAAATATAGATAAAATTCCCAGCAAAACAAAAAGGACTTGTATGCATGCATATAAGCATAACCAATGGACACAGACACTAGGGGGGTGAGAGCATGAGCAGGGGGCTGGGGGGCAATGGGAGAATAAGGACACATATGTAATACCTTAATCAATGAAGAAAAAAAATCACACAATAATAATCTTCATTTTCCTATTTGTTGTTATAGGGTTATGTAGAACCACCAACTTCATGTCCAGTGTTATAGGTAAGCTAACCTCCACCTAATGGTGGTTTAGTGGAATTCCAATGCACATGATGTTGTAGCAACACACATGCAAATCCAAAAGCATAATATGGTCCAAATTCTGGCTTAATAACATATAAAATTTACAAATGTGTTTATAAAGTTATGTTTATAAAGTTTAAGTAACAATTATAATTGTTTTTCAATGTAGACAAAAAGTATATACACACACTTTAATAGCTGATTGCTCAACTAATGTTTCTTTTTAGATTTAACCCACTGGCATTAATAATGGGTTAAAAGTGTGTAAACATTTAAAATATATACATATATTTACCCTAAATTAATAATTAAAAAAGCCATTATATTTGCATGTTTAAAAGGTGAATATACTTTATAATGTAGTTCCCTATGGTGTAACACACTTAAACTACTCTTGCATGTATTTCTTTTTTTTTTTTTTAATATATTTTATTGATTTTTCACAGAGAAGAAGCGAGAGGGAAAGAGAGTTAGAAACATCGATGAGCGAGATCGATCAGCTGCCTCCTGCACACCCCCCACTGGGGATGTGCCCGCAACCAAGGTACATGCCCTTGACCGGAATTGAACCTGGGACCCCTGAGTCTGCAGGCCGACGCTCTATCCACTGAGCCGAACCGGTTCGGCTTGCACATATTTCTTGTTGAAAAGGAGACTTTACTGGTTTATAGAAGAGAAGAAAAAGAAGATAATATTTCTAAACTTGTGACTGAGTCATTGCCAAGATATATTTCCACTATCAGGGTTTTTCACCGATTTTCATAATTGATGTTTCATCTACAATACCACAACTTTTTTATGTCATGTAGGTAATTAGCTAGTTCTCACTTCCAGCTGATTATTTTTTTCCTCCAAGGAGCCTCATATTATAATAATAAAACATCAAGAATAATTAGGAAGAGTGATGGTGGCAACTATGCTATCAAGCAACGTGAACCTTGGAGTGATTCTCCTGTGCTTAGCCTTTGAAGGAGATAGCTAAATGATTTAAAACTCTTTCCTACACTTTACTTTTTCTTGACACAAAAATAATAAGACTCTGAAAATGAAATCCAAATTGCCTTTATGGGCATATATAAGGCGTGCAAAGCTTGGGTTTATATATTTATTTTTATACTTAAGTTGGTAAAATCAATGGAGCCCCAAGCACCCACAACCTTATAGTAAACTAGAGCACAGTGCATGAAAATTTATGCACTGGAGTTGGGGGGGGGGTCCCTCAGCCAGGCCTGCCCCCTCTCACAGTCTGGGAACCCTCAGGGGCAGGAGATGACCCAGCGACCAGGGGAAGGTGCCACCCCATCACACCTCTGCTACTGCCACTGTTGGCAACACAAGCCTTGGCAAGCCCTCGTTACCTGAGACTTGGGCGGCCCTGGGAGGCTAGGCAGCCAACATCCAAGGCTTGCCTGCACCTTGGGCGTCAGCTGGGCAGCTGCTATCTGAGGCTTGCCTGTGCCTTGGACTGGCCCTGGACAGCTGGGGGTTGAGGGGACTGAGTGCTGCCATCTTGTGGCTGTGCATATTCCTTCCTTATTGGCTGTGGGCACCACTGTCTTTGTGACGGTGTGAGGATCAATTAGCATAGTCCCTCTTTATTGTATAGGATTTTCATAGATAATAATTTGGTATCTTACACATACTTTGAAAACTAGCAGAACTATTTATCTTTCTGTATGAAGTCAGCAGCAATAATGTTTTCTCTTGCTTTGTCTAGGAGTTGATACATTTATCTTGAGTGATACAAATACATATATTTTTGTGTCTTAAGTCACCTAAAATTTGCATATCCAATACATTCTCCAATAGTGGTTCCTTGGGGAGCTTTAGCTGAGGAGAGGAAAACACTGTAGACCCTTAGGTTTTCATATTCAGTCTAATTCACAAAGTGTCACTTCTGTCAAATTACATAGAAACCATTGTTGCTAATCCTGTCATACACTCCTAACCATAAAGAAACTAGTAACTGCTTTCATTTTAAAGTGTAAAAAATATAAACACACTTTCAAATTTTAAAGATATAAATACATTTCATAATATATATTAGATCTCATTATTATTTAGCATAGTAACCCATTTATCTGTACTTCCTTTCAATTTTGAAAGCATTTACCTTTTTATATTACTAAAATAGTAACCTCTTTTGTTCACTCATTGGCTCTGTGAGGTAATGTAGATATTTCTGTCTAATATGATAGACAAAAGCTCAGAGAATAAATGATTTATCTAAGGTCACACAGTTGGCAAATAAATGTCTTTAGAAATATAAGCCAGCCTTTTCTGAATTCTGCTTATATTATCCAAATCCCGCTCTAACTCCTCTATAAATAATGTGATGTTTCACCTGGCCAGTGTTGCTCAGTGGATGGGCATCGACCTATGGAACCAGGAGGTCAGGGTTCAATTCCCTGTTAGGGAAGGTGCCCAGGTTGCCGGCTTGATCCCCAGTAGGAGGCGTGCAGTATGCAACTGATCAATGATTTTCTCTCATCATAGATGTTTCTATCTCTCTCCCCCTCTCTGAAATCAATAAAAATACATTGTAGAAGTAAGTAAATAAGGAAAGAAAGAGATGTTTTACATTATTTGTACAAGACATCCAGATTGATAATATTTCTAAATTTTCTAGCTAGTTAAAATTGTAAAAAGTATTCCTTAAAATATAAATATTTAATTTCATAAAATAAATATCTAAATTGTACTACATTGAAGGGTACATGAAGTTGGCAATTACAGCCTTAGGAGGATCCAGTTATATAGCACTAGGGAAGTTAAACTTAGAGAAAGAGTATTTAATTCTTGCACAGAACCTTCATTCCCAAAGGCCTGTGTATATCACCTCAGCTGTCAACCAAAGTCGAGTGATATTGAACTTACAGTCAATATTCACCTCCACCTGAAGAAAAGAGCAAGAAGTGCAATAGGACAATCATAGATAAGAAGATGCCTCTTTGCTGTTTCTTGGATTGCTCAAAGTTTGTCATGAAAAAAAGAAAAAGACCCCCAAAAATCTAAGTGAGGGACTGAAGTTCAGTGATCTTTACTTCTGGGACCATACTTTAGAAAATCATAAGTAGAGCGGCTCCTACAAAAGTTTAAATCCCTGGAGGTAAAGTAATTCTCTGCCACCCTCTAAATCTATGCTAATCAAGTAAAGAGGGGAGTGAGCCTGGAAGAGAATCTAATGCCTCATATAATGAGGAACTCTATATTCTTCCCAATTGGGCCATTTCATGCAGTCTAAAAAGAAGGCTGATATTGGATTAAGTCTAGTGCCACAAAACAGGTTGACAAGATAAGTAAAATTCTTAAGGACTTCAAATCCTTAAGGACTTCTTAAGCATCCAAGGAGTGGAAGACTAACACAGATCTCTTCCCTCTTTAAGTCTGGATAAGTATTCACATCAGCCACATGTCACATGCTACCACCCAAGTGACATATGCTTATGACCTGGTAGTTTAGAAATCTTTGAGGATGAAATGTTTACCTCTCCTGGGTGCGAATGCTTCCTTGATTTTGCCAACTCAAAAAAAGGAATAAAGCTGAAACTTATTCCAGTGACATTACAGATGCCACAGGTACCTTTAGCAGATGCTTGTCATGATTAATGATCCTAAATTAGAAAGGCTTAAAAGGCATGCTTTGCAGTTCCTTAAAATAATATTTTAAATATTTTTGTATATTTAAAATAATCCTTTGCCTGATTAATATTTATGATTTTCACAGAAGCCAGCTTGGTGTTGCGGTTGGAAAGTTAATAATTTACACAGACTACTTTGTAGTGTAATGGCAGCACTTGACTTCTGTTACTACTTGAGAGCCAGTAACTTTGATGTTTCTGCCTTAAATTAAGAGAAAGGAAAGAATCAGGTATCAGCTCTTATTCAGTTACTTTTCTGAGGAGTTCTTTTAACTGAGTTCCATGAAGCCATAGTGTCTTTGAACGAGAATATTGATTACAAAATAAAACCTTGTTCCATTATCTACTTAAAGGAAGCCCTGATAGAGGTATTTTAAAAGTTTGAGTAACATTACTTCTTTGCAGAATGTAAGTATACTGTTAACTCTCTGGAGCACATAAAAGGAAAGTTTTCAGAGGGGCTTGCTATGTAAGCAAATCTCTTCTTCCTCCTCAATTCAAAATAAATAAAGAAAAGCCATGGCATTTAACTTCCCTTTACTATGAGTGTGAGTTTTAATTTGGAGAAAATCTTTACTACCAGATGTTACTTACTAGTTTTTTTTGTTTGTTTGTTTTTAAAAAATATACTTTATTGATTTTTTACAGAGAGGAAGGGAGAGAGATAGAGAGAGTTAGAAATGTCGATCAGAGAGAAACATCGATCAGCTGCCTCCTGCACATCTCCTATTGGGGATGTGCCCGCAACCCAGGTACATGCCCTTGACCGGAATCGAACCTGGGACCTTTCAGTCCGCAGGCCAATGCTCTATCCACTGAGCCAAACCAGTTTCGGCGTTACTTACTAGTTTGATAACACCTGTGTACAATGAACACTATTGCCTGCTACGTTGAGACCTTGGAATTGACAGGTAATGGTTCTTAAGGTAACCAATACTGGTAATGTCAATTATCCAGCCCCAGTGTCCGGTGAAGCTGGCAGACAGAAGCTCAGCAAGTTGAGCTTTTGCATACTGGGTGTGCTTAGCAAAAACTCAGAGGATCTCCTTATCCAGTGGGCATTATCTTTAGTTATTCATTGTCACTGCAGTTGGTTAGTCTCAAATTCCAGACATGCTATTAGAATTCAGCAGCAATGCCATTTTATATTATAATAAAGCATACAGCTGAAGCTATTATTTGAGAAATGTCAAATAATAACTGAAAAATTCCATTGAACAATCCAAACAATTACAAGTTCTTCTCTGAAATAGGAAGCACTCATATAAAGAAACATGATTTCTGATACCTAAGCATATGTAAACTTGAACTAATTCAAATGTTTTGAACTCATTAATTGAGGGTTTATATTTAACAGATTATGTTAGAACTTGACCACATACAAAGAGAGAACACATGGCAGTGGGATGATTCTGATAGCAGGAAAGACAGAAACCTGAATCCAAGCTACTTACTCACCACTAGTAAATAAATAGTAACTAACTAGGTTTATTTGGCTGGTAAAGCTTGAAAGACCCACATAATTTTTAATTAGCCAAAGAACTAGTTTTCAATATCTTTGCTATGCCTGATGTGAATTTCAGAATTATAAAAAAAAGAGATGGTACCTTTACTCTGACTTAATGACTTGTCCAAAAATTATATACAGGCAATAAGTAGTAAAGATTTATTTAGAGGGTGCTTTTTAAATTCCCATACTAAAACACAGCTATATCACAATAGGTATACAAATGATTCAAACCAACTCATGTGACTAATTTTATGTTAGTATGTGAATAATTTGCTGAGAAATTTGTTAAGTATTTTGAAATCTGATGAAGTTCCATGTTTGATTAATTCAAGAATTTTGAACATTTTAATATGTGTTTTTATCTTCTGGGTTTAATATATTGGTCTCTTTTCAGCAGAATTTGAATAAGGATATTTCCAATTTTAAATATTTTTCATTAGCTGAAATAAGACATGTTCAGAGATAACATAAACTGGATGGAGCAAAAGTAGGTTTACAGTTGCGAGTACATGAAACACAGTTTATTCTTGTATTGTCATTTATTAATTACTAAGGTCCCTCAGCCTGTTTTGTGCCCTCTCTCAATCTGGGACCCCTCAGGGGATTGGGTCAAAACTGGCAGTCCAACATCCTCTGAGGGATGTAGTAGCTTGCTGCTGTGGAGGCGAGAGAAATTGCACCACCCCAGCTGCGTGCACCAGCTGTGAGCCTGGCATCTGGTGCCCATATAGTCACTGAGCAGCACTCCAGCTGTGGGAGCGCACTGACCACCAGGGGGTAGCTCCTGCATTGAGCATATGCCCCCTGGTGGTCAGTGTGTGTCACAGCAACTGGTCAAATGGTCATCCGGTTGTTTGATCATTCGGTTGTTAGGTCGCTTAGGCTGTCATATATATAGATTGTATTATTTTCCATATGAACAACTGTGAACCTACTTTTGGCCACCCTAATATACATAGCTTCCAGTAAAAAAGATACCTTAGGCCTTCCTAGAGTGTATCCTTAACTCTTTACAAATCAAGTTTCTCTTTCAAAAGCATTTCAGAGGAAATCTTTCCTCAGAGGAATCTTTCCAAACCCCGTTTATGATATACCAGTATTCTGACAAATTTACTTTTTGTTTCTTCTTAAAGCTTCTGAGTTACATGATTTTTTTTGTTTTACATTTATCTATCCAATATATCATCTTCTATCTATATGTGCATAGGTTCTGTCCATTGGTATTTATTTCAACTTACCACATTCCTATAATAATCTGGGGGTCTAATGAGCTTGCTTCATTGTTTGCTTTCCCTTTATTGACTTGTCTTACAGGGGATCAGTAATGACCCAAGGAAGCACTTCAGGATCTTTAATACATGGTGGAGATTAAAGACGTGGATGTGATTAGCAACACAAATAATGCCATTGAGAAACCCAGCAGCAATATGAATAAGTCAGAATGTGTGGAGAAGAGATACTGGAGAAAATAATAACCTTGTTGTTTTTTTTCTCAGAATTATCCAGACTCATGATTTTCCAGGGAATTAAATTGATCAAAAGCTCATAAAGCATATAGTCTTTGTCATTACTACCATTGAGCTAATGAGAATTTTTTAAATAGCATGTTTTAACAGATATTTTCAAACTTAATTTGTTGTATTTTCTTATTGCCATGAAAATGAAAATAAAATTACTAAACCAAAGTTTTGTGCAAACTGCACAAAATTTCTGGTGGCCACAAGAATTTTGTGCTTTCATTGTGATTGGCTTGGCATTTAAGAAGCACAGATTATACTTTTAGAAAAGGGCAAAACAATTCACCCTAAGGTCATGTTTTTATAAACAAAGTAATTTTAGATAATTACACAATTCAAGCAGAATGGGCTTGAAGTTACATTATACAGATTGTTTAATCACGTAATGTTTGAGCAGATCACTGCCTAGGGGTCTAGAATTTTATTTTTTGCATTTAGATCTTAATTACATGTGCGAACTTGAACTAGTCATATTTTTTATGTGGTCTCAGTTTTCTCATCTAGAAAATGAAGCACTGAGACTAAATTACACTAATGTTTCTTTCTTCTAATACGTTATCTCATTTCCTACTTCCTTTTAGGCCCCAGAACATAGCTTTCAAATTTCTGACCATTTTATTCTATTTGAAAATGTTTACAGATTTACAGGACACTAGGAGGCTTACCAAAGCTACTTTGTAAAATATATATAATTTAAAGACATTATCTTTTGGCAAAATTTCCAATTTAAAGTATATATAAATATATCCATATACTATATAATAAAAGAGAAACATGCAAATTAACCATCCCTCCATTATGCCCAAGCCATGACCACCAGCCACACCCACCAGCCAATCAGAAACGAGTATGCAAATTAACCCAACTAAGATGGCGGTGGCCACGGAGCTGGAGCAAGCAAAAGACTTGGGTTGCCCCCAGCGATGGAAAAGCCAAGCTTCCCACCTGCTCTGGCCAGACCTGGGCTCCACTCAAGACTACAAAGTTTCAATTATAGAAAATAAATAAATCCCAGGAAAAAAAAAGAAAAAGAAAAAAGGAGAGGCTGGGAGCTTGGTTCGCCGGGGGTGCATGGCCAGCCTGAAAACGGCCATCAGCCCCTTACCTAGGCTGGCCAGGCAGCCCAGTGGGGACCCACACTCTGAAGGGGATGTGGCCAGTCTGAAAACAGCCTTCAGCCCCTCACCCAGGCTGGCCAGGCATCCCAGTAGGGACCTCCACCCTGAAGGGGGTGTGGCCAGCCTGAAAACAGCCCTCAGTCCCTCACCCAAGCTTGCCACACCCCCATGGGGTGAGCGTCCACACTGGAGGGCTTGGCCAGCCTGAAAACAGCCATCAGTTCCTCACCCAGGCTGGCCAGGCACCCCAGTGGGAACTCCCATCCTGAAGCGGGTGTGGCCAGCCTGAAAACAGCCCTCAGCCCCTCACCCAAGCTTGCCACACCCCCATGGGGTGAGGGTCCCTGCTGGGGAGCTTGGCCAGCCTGAAAACAACCATAAGCCCCTCACCCAGGCTGGCCAGGCACCACAGTGGGGACTCCCACCCTGATCCAGGACACCCTTCAGGGCAAACCTGCCGGCCCCTACCTGTGCACCAGGCATCTATCCTATATAATAAAAGGGTAATATGCAAATTGACCCTAATAGCAGAACAACTGGAAATGACTGGTCATTATGACACACACTGACCACAGAGGGCATTCTGCTCAGCCACGAGCCAGGTCAACGGCTGCCAGTACAGCGGTGGTGGTGGGAGCCTCTCCCGCCTCCTCAGCAGTGCTAAGGATGTCCGACTGCAGCTTAGGCCTGCTCCCCGCTGGCAAGTATACATCCCCCGAGGGCTACCAGGCTGCCAGAGGGTTGTCTGACTTCCAGCTTAGGCCCAAACTCCCAGGGATGGATACCAGATGGACATCCCCTGAGGGGTCCCACACTGTGAGAGGGCACAGGCCGGGCTGAGGGACCCCCTTGAGTGCACAAATTTTTGTGCACTGGGCCTCTAATATATATATTTAAATAATCATTTAAATTGATTCATTTAAAGGACAGAATAAAGGCAATATTCCCTTGGTAGAATACAGTTTTGAGGACTAAACATGAATTGATTTTTAAGTAGACTAAATAAGAAAGCAATTTATAAATAGGTGCAATCTATACTTTTGGTGTTTCTGTTGTAAGAACTAAATTATTTTTCTAATTCATTTAAGCAAACAGTATTAATTATTAAAAACATTTTTGATCCTATGACAAGATCTACAAATTCTTGAATAATTAATGATCTAATCAATACTACATAGGATATCCATCTGCTAAGAATTTTTTTTTGTGAATATGCAAGATGTTAATATTGAAAAAAATGAGAAAAATCCTTTTAGATTCATTTAATACTATCTAATAACATCTCTACATGTTTATTGTTTTTTGTTTTTAATATCAAAATGCTTATAAACTGGTCATAAAGGAGGTAATTGTGACCTAATAGCATAAATGAAAATGATAAATTTTTTTCAATTATGCCTTCTATGGAGTAATGAATAGCTATTGAGGGACTAATAAACTGTAGATATTGTGCTAAATTTTAAGAATAATATGAAGTAAAGATATGTGTTACTCTAATTACAGTCCCTCAACAAAGAAACAAACAGGAAGAAGAACGATTACCCACTCTTTACATACACTTATTTCCATAATGTGACTTGTTCACATTTTTAAAAATGATTCTCATAATTCTTCATATTGCTAAGTGTGTGTTAGGTTGAGAGAAAATTATTTCAAATCAACATTTTTAAGGCATTACTTATGTGTTCAATGGAAATACAAAAATTTCTAAGATATAAAATGAGAAAATAAGTGTTAATCTAAAATTCATTACCTAAGTGCCGATCAGCAGATGAGTGGATTAAAAAACTGTGGTACAGCTACACAATGGAATACTATGCTGCGGTAAAAAAGAAGGCATTCTTACCATTTGCAACAGCATGGATAGAACTGAAGAGCATTATGCTAAGCAAAATAAGCCAGTCAGAGAAAGATAAACATCACATGATCTCACTCATTTGTGGAATATAATGAACAACATAAACTGATGCACAAAAACAGATTCAGAGAAAAAGAAGCATCAATTAGACCATCAAACCTCAGAGGAAAGGTAGGAGAGGATGGGGGTAAGGAGGAGAGATCAACCAAAGGACTTGTATGCATGCATATAAGCCTAACCAATGGACACAGACACCAGGGTGTTGAGAGCATGAGTGTGTGTGTGGGGGGCGGGTAATGGGGAGATAAGGTCACATATGTAATACCTTAATAAATAAAGGAAAAAAAAAAACGTTTCCTAAATAGCAAAAGGAAGAATTTGAGGGTCAAGTGGATTTCATATCCAAAGTTGGAATAATTTTAGGCATCAATTTGAATTCTCATTTCTTTACAGAATAAACCATATTTCAATATTCTAAAAAATAAAAAATAAAAGTCATTGCCATGTCATCCTAAATGTTTTAAAGATAATTTCATTTTTATATTTTATCTCATATCTTAATTTTCAGGTTAATGTCTTTAAAAATAAAAAAGAACCTTTGGTGGTAACAGAATTATAGAGATCAGATTTGAATAAGATCTTTAAGAAAATTTAGCTAAATTTCCTTCTTTAAAAATAAACTGGAGTTTAGATAGGTTAAAGTACTCAAGAATTCTCTCTAGGTCTGTGACATTCCATTCTGTCTCTTTAGGTGTAGCCTTTGTTTTGAAGTTACTCGTGTGATGGAATAGTTCTCTGTTCTAAGATGGTCATCTAGAAATGTACCACTCCCTATATTGTATTGGAATAGTATCAAACATTGTTCCTTTAAGGTAGGAAAGTGGAACAAATGTAAATTTTTTAGTTTAATTTTTTAAAATTGATTTTTAGGAAAGAAGAGGGAGAGAGAAAGAGAAAGATCAATGTGAGAGTAAAACAATGATTGGCTGCCTCCTGCATGCCCCCGACCAGGGATAGAGCCGGCAGCATTTTGGTGCTCCGGATGATAACCAACCAACTGAGCAGCATTGGCCAGGGAAGGGGGCACTTAAATATTTACGTTGCCATTGAGTTCAGCTATAAATTATTCTCATTTCATTATCAAATAAAAATTGACAGAAAAGTTATGATAACACAGTCATGAAAACTATATTTTTAAAACTAAAAAAATGTTTATTTGCAATTTTGACACTATTGTCAATATACTCCAATTAGCTTATACGTATATGAAATTACATTGTCATAAAGCCTACCTATTTGGTTAACCATAACCATAAACTAATACACATTCATGCACTATAAGTAGTTATATATTTAGCTGTGTAGTCACAATACTATAAATGTTGCATTCTGGGAATCAGAGACCTTTGACGTTAAGTTGTAGGATGTTTATAGTGTCCTAATTTTTAAATAAAAAAAATTTGATAGCTCAAATATTTCAAATTTATCAATGAAAATAGAATTCTGAAGATCTTATAATCAGTGTTCATTTAAATATGTATTTGAATATTAATAATGGGTCAGTAACTGTGAATATGATGGTAAACAAGGTAAACACAGTCTCTATTCTCTAAAAAATAAAAAAGAGAAAATATTTACAATCCTCCTATCTAATAAAAGACAAAAAGGGTAATTAACCATACTTACGCTACGCTTCCCATTGGCTAATCTGGGCGATATGCAAATTAACTGCCAACAAAGATGCCTTGCATACGCAGGCATCAAGCCAAACAGCCCTGAAGCCGCTGAGCAGCGAGGCCTCCCAGCACTGGGATCAGTGGAGCCGCGAGGCCTCCCGGCCCCTGGAGCAGCATGACAGGGGGCGGTGCTGTAACCCCCAGATCGGCCCTGCCCTGAGCATGTCAGGGGGTAGCGCCCCAACCCCCAATCAGCCCTGCACTGTTCCTGACAGGGGGCAGCACCCCAACCCCCCACCCCCAACAGCCCTGCTTTGTGCGTGACAGGGGGCAGGGCCCCAACCTCCCCATCGGCCCTGCCTTGAGTGTGATAGGGTGTGGTGCCCCAACCCCCCAATCAGCCTTACCCTGAGCGTGACTGAGGGTGGCATCACAACCTCCTGATCCAGCCTGCTCTGTGCATGACAGGGGGTGGCGCCCCAACTCCCCAATCGGTCCTGCTCTGAGCCCGACCAGGGGCTGCACCTAGGGACTGGGCCTGCCCTCTGCCACCTGGGGCACGGGCCTAAGCCAGCAGGTCGTTATCCCCCGAGGGGTCCCAGACTGTGAGAGGGCACAAGTGGGGCTGAGGGGCACCCCCCCTCCCCCCGCCAGTGCACAAATTTTTGTGCACCGGGCCTCTAGTATAATATGTTTTGATATGGAAAAATAGCATCATAGTAGAAAATTCAAGTACAAATTAATTTATATGGAATTGTATTTTATATCATTTTGTTAGGTTTTAATTTACATATATTAAAATGCACACATTTTTTAATATAAAGTTTGATGTTTGACCACTACATACTGCCAGGCAACCACCATTCCAAGCACTATATTTCTATCACACCCAAGGTTTTCTCATGCCTTTTCTCAGACAATATTCTCCAAACCATGGTTCTGATTTAAATCACTATTGACTCATTCTGCCTGTTATAAACCTTCATATAATAGAATCATACTTATGTCCTTTGGTTTCATCACAAGTGTAGGAGTTTAAATTCTTAGACTAAAATCGGTTAGAAGAATTATTCAGGTAAAATATCAAGCTTGGCCTTTGAAGGACGTTATAATAAACAATACCACTACATTTGGCATTGGGCCCTGACAAGTTATTTATTACAATACAAAGAATTGTGTTATATTTTTATATTGAATTTTTATACTTTTTATACTAAATTTGTGAATTTTCCATACAAAATACTTCCACAGTGTTAAGAACATTAACTCTATTGCATCACTTTTTGTTTTTTTAAAAAAACATACACAAAACAGATATTTGTGTGTTTCTGAAACAACTTTTCTGTTTTTATTTTAAGAATTTTGTAGATTTTGTAAATAAATAGGTTTCTTTTCTCATGTTCACTGATTAATGTCAACATTCTGGCCCACTCCTGGCAAAGCATTGGATTTATGGGATCTATTTTTATAATTACCTCATTTACAGATTCATTTTATGTTTTAAACTTTCTTGAAATTCTTTAGTCTACTTTTTAAAATCATCTAGTCCTATACTTTTTATGTCAACATAAACTGAATTTAATTAATTAAATCAGTTAAACTAAAGATATACATTATTTTCAAATTCAGTTAAACTTTTAATCATTTAATAATTAGCTCAGAGGACTATCCAAAATTATTGTCTTTACCTCAAATGTCCCCTTTATAAAAAAATAAAGTAAAATGTCCTTTGATATATGCATCTTAATGTGGAACAAATATATTTTAGAATACTGATGGAAAGGCTAGGAATCAGTACAAATAAAGATCATTTGATATATGCTAGGTACATATGACCCCTTGTTTTGTGTTTATATTTATTGAATTTTCAGTAGCAAAGTCCATATCCTACCAGCTGTTATAGTAACTCAGTCTTAGCTCATTACTCCAATTAATCTAAGCTTATTATCAGTGCTTCCATCTTCAGGCAAATGGAAAGTCAAAGAATATAAAGAATCAGTGAATTTTCTAAGCTTAATTAGGAGGAAAAGAAGCCTCTACACACTGTAAAATTCTTTGATCTCCAATAATACCATGTACATCCCCAAGCACACATTTGAAATAAACGCTTGAAGGCATAAAAAAAATCTCATAATAAAAATTATTGTTGAAACTAGCCAGCTGCCTTTTCATTTATAATAAATTACTGTTATACCATACATATATAGCTTTTAGTTATTCAAATATTGTTAAATATAAAAATTGCAATTCCTTTTCCCTATTGAGAATAAAAATAGTAACAAGTTTCTTGCCATAAGGAAGAAACTAATTCCTAATGTCCAAAATATAAATATTTAAACTGTAGCTTAATCACCTTAAAGACAGAAAGAATGTGGCAGACACAGTTGGCATTCATTACTACTTCAGAGTGAACATATTGCTTCATAGCATGAATACAAATGCATATATTTAAAGAAAATATGTAAAATACCACAAAACTAAGTTGACATTGTATATTATTGAATTTTGAAGAATTATGCTTTGTCCTTTATTTTCCATTTTGTAAACACAGACAGTAGAAACGTCTAAAATTCAATTTGGACTTGTGTTTAAATATAAAAACAAGACCCAGCTTGTGTTGCTCAGTGGTTTAGTGTCGACATATGAACCAGGAAGTCATGGTTTGATTCCAGTCAGGGCACATGGCTGGGGTGCAGGCTCCATCCCCAATGTGTGTGTGTCGGACCGGGGGATGGGGGGCGGGCATGCAGGAGACAACCCATCAATATTCTCTCTCATCTTTGATCTCTCTCTCTCTCTCTCTCTCTCTCTCTCTCTCTCTCTCTCTCCTCTCTGAAATCAATAAAAATATATTTAAAAAATATAATAACAAGACTAATGTATATTTCTTGATAAAAACCCCTCTCTACTACAGGTTGGTTAACTCCAGAGTTATGATTCCTAAGCAGCCATGCCCACCAAGGGTACCTTCCAGGGAGTTATATTAAAGATAGGCTCCGGACATGGCAAATGTTTGACAAAAATATTTTCCCATGCCCACTCCATTCTTTGAAATACTGGAAGTCTTCTGACCAGCTTTCAGGACATTTTATTACACCTGTCAGCTGAAGTCAGTTTGTATATGAGAAACACACTGGCATCTGTTTCTGATACCTGTCCTCCCAGCTCACTTCAGGGCAATCACTTGACTTCACTCTAATTTATTGTTTTGGAAATGAGAATAACTATACTGCCATTTGTGAAATTGTGTTCTGCAGACCTTTTGAATAAGAATCTCTAGGGGTACCATGCAAAAGGCATCTTCCTGAACTCCACCACATCCTATCACATCAGAATATAAATTGTAGATGTCAAACTGATTATATTTTTATTATAATTTTTATTCAGGAAAAAATTAATGCCCAGAAAAGTTACTCTGGAATCAGCATCTGAATGTCCTTACTACCAGGATTCAGTCTCTGCATGTATGTGCCATGCATGTGACTCCTAGCTCAGCTGCCAATTGAGAAGAAAGGCAATCTCTGCCTCAGAAGACCTGGACTCCCAAAATGGAGTTGTTGTTGTTGGTTTCAAAAGACATTCTTTCTCAGAAAGTCCAAATGCTAGAATATTCCAGTGATGAAGGTACAACTTATGAAGGTCTGGGTAAGCTCCTTAGGGAAGAAGTACCACAGGTTCCAGCTATTCTCATCAAAGTGCTCCCAAAATATGGCAGAGCCACAGAGAGTGTGTCCTTGTTAGCACGTGTGTGCCAAAAGTTATTCAACACAAAGTTCCTTTTGGGCCGGTGAGCAAAGGTGTTGTTGGTCTTTGACTGGGCAGCCAGCACCTGCTCACTCACATTCACCCCCCTACTCCTCAGGAGTGGGGGCAGCCTCTGCTTCTCTTTCCTCTTTCTACTTAGCCTGGGTTTCTGCTCCTCCTACCAAAACTTTTCTCTTCCCCTGTGGTGTGCTTCTATGTAGTTTTCTTTTTAGGATGGCTGTCTGCAAGCTTTTCAGCATAAAACTGGGCCATCTTCTCACAGAGTTCCACCTTCCCCAAGACAGATGGGAAGTGGTACTTTTAATGCAGGTGAGGAACCAGCAATTGGTATTGGGTAAGGCCTGGCAGTTAGGAGGCTCTTGGACCTGTTTATAGAGACACAACAGGGTGCAGACAACGGTGATATCTGCGAGTGTCACACATTTGACCACCAGAAAAGTCTTCATCTTCAAGTGAGTATCCAGCAGTCCCAGAATTCAACTCACCTCCTTCACATTCTCTGTGGCCTGCTTCTGATGCAGGATGCCCAAGGTGAGGAACGTTATCAGCAGAGGTCACCCATTCACCTCAGGGGCTGCTAACTCTGATGTACTTCCCAGAAGCTCCTTATTGCTCACACAATAAGCAACAGTACTGCTCACAAACACAGAATCCATGGTCACACTAAAATTCTGGAAATTTGTTGGCAGGAAATTTATGGGGACATTCAGGTGTGAGGTTGGTTTGGCCAAATTGGAAGTAAGGTGGGGCAGGGAGCACGCCAACCAGAGCCCCACTGTACTAAGCAGCAATGAGGTCCTCTAGTCCCTCCAGTTTTTAGGACATGTTTTCAAGGTCCCAGCCATCATGGTGATTTCAGAGAGGAAGGAGCCACTGATTCTACTTTAACAGCTTTAGCACTTATCCTTACATCTTCACCCCAACCATTAACGTCATTCCCTAGTTGCCTCATCACAGCACCATTGTAAATGATTCTTAATTTATCACCATCTAGCCCATCCTCAATCCTGTCTTATGTGAAGCCAGAATGCTCTTTCTAAAATGCATATCTAATTATAGCACACACTGATTCTTAAAATACTTCCATGTTTCTATATCACCTAATGAATAATACCTATAATCATTTTCATTAATATAGAATTCCATTATCTTACCCTTACCTATTACTGAAAATGATTGCTGACAGATTTTCTGCCTTTATCTTCTCCTCCACCAGACATTTTATTTATAGTTTTCCAAATAATAGCAGAGTTTTCTCTGTACATTGACATATATTCTTTCATTTTGAAAAGCTCTTCCACCTACTTGATGACCTGGAACATGCTTACTCAACTCTAACTCAAGTATATTGTTTGTATTAAATGTCTCTGCTTTCCTAGTTTTGGTTGTTATTATCTCCTTGTGTTCCCATTATGTTTTACATGATCTTATCAGTCTTACTAGTTACACTGGTCTGAAGTATTCCTTTCTAGAGAACCATCATTTATTTCAAGTTTTTCTATTGTTAACTCCCAAAAAATTCTAAACAGCCCTATTTTTAATCACTTGACTTCTCACTCCCTAATTCATAGAAAATCAGATGATAGATGAGCACCAAGTCCAAGGTTACCTGTTCAATAGACCGAACATAATACCAGGTGACTAGGTGACTATATTTTATTTTTCAGGAATTTGAGTAGGACAATATGGAGGCAATAAGGTAATTTTTAGCAGAGACTAAAGCTGAACATGTCTGTCCAAGGAAATCCTAAGGTAGTTTATGACAGACAAGGAAGAGTTAGGTTCATAAATGTTCATGGCATGCCAATCTTCTGAGGAAGCAAAAGTTACAAGTAAACATTTACGGCAAATTAAGTATCTACAGTGGAGAATAAGACAAAATAAACTTGCAGCAAAAAGGGAAAATAATAGAAATTTAAAAAGGTCATTGGTCATATTATAATAGAGCACATAATCATTAATGATTCTGTCCAATCTCCTATAGCTAATATGCTCAGTACTGCCTTAGATCCCCAAAGAAACTTAGGTTTCTAAATTTTCTCAATGGTCTGCAATATGATGATTTCTATATGCTTATGGCCTAATTATGCAGTTTTTTTCTTTGGTTGAACAGTTACTCTTAAAACATATTCTTTATTACTAAAAGTAATTTGAATGACTCTTCCTTTTAACCACCAGAGCCTAATAGAACATTTTTTTTTTTTTTACCATAATGTAAATTTCAGACAGGCCGAGATTGTCTCATCTTTCTCATTATATAAATACTAGGGGCCCAATGCATGAAGATTTGTGCAAGAATGGACCTTCCTTCCCCTGGCTGTCGGCACTGCCTTCGCTCTGGCCCGGAGCTGCCTTTCTGCCTTCCCACGCTGCCCAGAGGCCCAGAGCGGTTGGGCAGGATGGGATGCTTGCGTCATCGCCAAGGCAACTATGCAGTGCCCCGCCCCGCCCCCAACCACTTAGCACCTGTGTGTGCAAATTAACCTGCCATCGTTGTTGGGTTAATTTGCATACTCACGCCTGATTTGCTGGTGGGCATTGTGAAGGTACAAAAGTTGCCAATTTAATGTAACCAAGACAATTGTAGTTTATAGTCTCTTAAAGTACTTATCATGAGGAAGTGAGGAGAGGGTAGCTGGTTAAGCTAAATTCTATGTTAAAAAGATTAGAAGCACAAAATTCCTGATTCACAGATGAACAAACAATTAAGGCTGCATTATATCCCACAGTAACCACAATGAGTGTCACTGACTATAATAAAACAAGCTGGTTATTGGGCTAACAGAATGATATAAATCTAGAACATCTAGAATGGATACTGAAATGAATACTCGCACAGGGCCAAGTTGTAAAACCTATCCACTTCCTCAAAACTACCCACTTAGGGCTACCAGATGGCCCTAAAAGTCTGAATTATGATTTGTTCAAGTGACCCCCTTTTATTGTATATAAAGTCTCAGTTAATCCCACATATCCCAATATTCCCCAGTCTCTTGCCAGGTCTGAAAGCTTATCATTTTGCACTCTCACAACACAAAAGTTCTCAGATAGTAAAAGAGCTCATTCGTCATTCTAAGATCTTCTTCTCTTAGTATTTTAAGTGATCCTTTACATCACCCTTCACCCAGGAGCAAAGCTACTTTGAGTAACCCAAAGAATATTTATTCTTTTATGGGTGATAAAAGTATCTTTAAAGTATCTATTTTTATGGAGTCCTCGATGAAGCAGAAAAAAAAAGAAAAAGAAAACACCAAACACATACAAAATTAAATAATTTTTGGCAGAGTGTGCTAAAGCTTCAATAAACAACTTAATTGATGGATCATTATTATACTAAAAACAATCAGTTGGGACTATGGTCATATCTTTTTGAAATAGTACTGTTAATAAGGCTAAAACCAAATTATTTGGTCATCACAGCAGAAACAATGTAGGAACATTAACAGGCCCTGAGTTGAGACCCATTTTCATTAAACTCAACCCTTAATAATATGGCTTCACTGTTCTTTCTATTTTAGAAAGAAGGCACAAATACCTTTGTTAGGCAGGATTTATTTATACACCTAATATGTCATGGAAATCTTGACCCATTAAGTCTTACTTCCACAAAATTATACCAATTTATTTATTTTTTTGGAGCAAGTTTAGGCAATTTTAAAAAGCAAATGTATAATAGTTATAATTAATACATTTTAAATATATAAATTTTATAAAAGAGTAGGTATACAACAAATATTTAAAAATTTAAAAATTCTTAATTAGTTTAAAAACTACTAGCTCTTCTTATTAAAATATGAGTTGCTCAATATTCTTTCAGATAAAATAAGTTGACATGATAAGATAAATAGAGAAAAAAAAAGCCCACAGGATGATATCAGAGAATAATAGGAGAATTAATTTTGCAGTTTATCAAGTTATAATGTCTACTATGTACCCTTTAAAGAATCATAGAAACCTAAATATATTCATACTACTTTTTATTATACAAGGATTACTAATTAGTCTGTAGATATCTTAATTGGTTTTCCATTTTGAATAATTATTAGTGTTATACTTCATCTGTACCTGAACTTAATGGTGAAAAATATGAATTTCAGGTATCCGCAAAACAATCCTTTAGTAGTCTATAACTACATCAAATAGGCAGTCTTAAAAAGTCTTCTTTCTGTATATGGTTGTGGTATCATAGGAAGATATTTGGTCTTTGTTTCTAGTTCCTGGAACAGAGCTCTCAAAAACTCTTGGAATTCACTGAGTGATAAGGGTGACAGAAGCTTGCTTTTTGTTCTAATGAGGCAACTATTAGTGGTGGTGGTAGTGGAGGGGGTCTCTTAGACACCTTCAGGATGGGGGCTAGTTGCTAGAAATACCAAACATTGATTAGAAGCTTGAAACTTTTAACCCCACCCCCACAAGCTCCAAGGAGAGAGAGGGACTGAAAATTCAGTTAATTACCAGTAGCCATTGATTTAATTAAACATGCCTACATAATGACACCTAAAAAACAACAACACAGAAAACACCCCAGAGAGCTTTTGGGTCAGTAATCCATGAAGGTACTGTGAAGGTGGTATAGCAGGAAAGGGTTAGGCAGCTTCAAACCTTGCCTTATGAATTTGCTGTTCTTGGGTTGTATAGTTTATAGCAAACCAGTAATAGAAAACTAGTAATAGTAAGTAAAGCGCTTTCCTGAGTTCTGTGAGTCTCTAGTGAATTATAAACCTAAGTAGAGATTCTCAGAACTCCTGATTTATTAGTAGGCACTTGGCTAGAAATGTCAGTGGACCAGGACTTGCAAATGCTGTCTGAAGTGGAGACAGTCTTGTGGGACTAGGCCCTTTAACTTGTGAGATCTGAGGCTAACTCTAGTTTGACAGTGTCTGAATTGAATTGAATTCGTGGACAGCCAGTTGTTCTCAAAGACTTGGAGAAGTGAAGATGTAAAACATACAATGTATTTGGTGTCAGGAGAGAAAAACAACAACAACAACAGAAAACCATCTCATTTGATGTCAGAAGCGGTGTGGGGAAAAAAAAAAAAAATCAGGTCAATATGTTTAATATAGTCTTTGAAGAGAATGTGTTTTCTGCTAGTTCTCTGGATGCTCCCAGCAATGAATGCAGCTGCTAGGCAAAAAAGGTCAATGGGAAGAGGAGGCCCATAGAACACAAAGTTTAGTTGTTATAAAAAAATACCTTGGTTTTACCAAATATTCACAAGAGGGTAAAGTATGTAAAACCAGGACATTTTATATCCAAACCCTTACAGACCACTGCAAACAAATGAAAACCTAGTAATGACGCTTCTACTTTTTCTCACATCTGCTGCTTCTACTCATTGCATTTCTATAGATATTGATAAAATTTTCAGACCAACTTTAGAATTATCTTGAGATGCAGATTTTCCAAAGTGCAGTGCTGAGTGCATTCTCTAACTTTCCTGGTGTACAACATACACAATGGGTAGACAATGCCCTACATCCAGTAATCAGCAAGTAACTTCAGATTTAGAGGATAACATTTCTAGTCAGAATAATTATAAGGTCCTTGATAGTGTATTCTCTTAGAAGAATATTTTTGTAATTTTAGGAAAATTAAGGAAAACCCGGTATTATTTATAACTTATAAGGGAATTTTGCCTTTTTTAGTCACTGTTATACTCTCAAAGCCTAGATAATTGGCTATAATATATTAAGTATCAAAACAAATCACAAAATATTAGTTGAGTGAATTAATTAGTGAGTATAAAATTTTTTTAAGCTAAGGAGAAAAGACACAGGACCTAGATAACTTTCCCTATATTACAAATGATGAAATGTATACTGGAAAGGTTCCCTTCTCAAAATCATAAATCTGGTGAATTTATTAATTAAATCCATAAAGTATGAATTAGAATTAAAACAAGAACCCAAATTGTCAAGACAGTATTTATTTTATGACACCCAGGTGATGACACTATACCTCTAACCAAATTTTTCTACTAACTATTATTTGATTGGGCATTGAAATATTCTTTTGTGTAAGTAAAAAAAAGTCAAATGTCAGCAAAGCCATATGTTTAAATATATAAATATATATATAAAGATAGGTAGCTACATATAAATGATAAAAAAGATCTATCTGGATATTCTCTATCTATCTATCTATCTATCTATCTATCTACCTATCTCTAAATAAATATAGATATGCATGGATATATATGTATCCAAATATATGAACATATCAATTCAATATGTTCACAAATTTCACAGATTACTGACCTCTCATTGAATGTATTCACTTAGATAATTCTTTTAGGGCAGAAATCTGAATTATTTGGAGCTTAATTCTCTATAAATACTACATTACCTCACCAGAGAGTTATAAAGTATGGTGAATAAATGATTATAGCATTTTTAAAATTCAATATATTATAGCAATGCTGAGTAATAATGATAACAGTAATGCAAGATAGTATATCAATGAACGCTTACAAATGATAAATTAAATAAACCTATAATTATCTCTTGGCCAGAACCATTATTTGTTTAAAATTGAAACAATTTATATTTATATTTTATTCATGTAAAGACAGTATTAAATTAATTATTTATTCTAGTTTTATCTTGGAACTTATACACTAGGAAACAAATTGAACTATTAGGAAACTAAACACCAAAATGTTATTTTTGTATTCAAACATGGTGGAAATGTAAATTGGTGTGGTCTCTATGAAAAACAGTATGGAAGTTTCTCAAAAATTAAGAACAGAGCTACTATATGACCCAGAAATCCCTCTCCTGGGTATTTACCCCCAAATTTGAAAACACTTATATATAAAGATATATGTACCTCTATGTTCATTGCACCATTATTCACACTGCCAAGACATGGAAAGAATCTAAGTGTCCTTCAACCAATGCTTAAATAAAGAAGATGTGATACATATATAATACAGAATACTATCCAGCCATAAGAAAGACCATTTGAAACAACCTGAATGAATCTTCAGAGCATCATGCTAAATGAACAGAAAATGACAAAAATATTATTTTACTCATATGCTGATATGAAACAGAAGTCAACAAATGAAGAAATAAAACAAACTAACTCATAGACACAGACAATATGATGGTTAGCAGAGGGGAAGGGGGAAGGATGAGGAGGGTAAAGGGAGTCAAATATATGGTGATGGAACACTAGATTTTGGTGGTGAGCATACAACGGAATACATAGTTGATGTATTGTAAAATTGTGCAAGTGAAATTTGTATAATGTTAGTAACCACTGTTTTCTCAATAAATTTAATAAAAAAGAAAATATTTCCAGTAGTAGCTCTTTCATAAGTAACAGGATAATAATATAGACAGAAAAATGCACTCCCTAATATGTCAGCACATAGAACATTCACTATAGTAGACTGCTATATTTCCTTCTTCCTCTCTCCATGTTTTTATTTGAGTATGCATAGGTCTGCATTGAGCTTTTCTGCTTCAATAACAAACCCTATAGCTATTGTATTTAGCAGGTAAATGCTGAGAGTAAGAGCAGTTTGATAGAAAGTTCTATTAAACCAACCAACAAATTCTATTGCCCTAGCCAAAATGATCAGCTCAAATGAAAAAAATTACAGGATTATCCTTTGACTTGCTAGGTTAGAAATGTTTTTTCTCACGCAGAGGAAAATGAAGAAGCTGTTATTCCAAATTATCATTAGCTATGAGGAAGTCAGCCAAAGGACAAAAAAAGAGAAAAAAAGAAGAAGAAATCTTATGTAAACAGAGATTAATCCCTGATAAAACTAGGACTCAAGCCCTCCTTACCTCTAAACTATTCAGATGCATATGCCAGTTTATATCCTCTAAAATGGATTTAAGATGGATTTCATATTGGGTATATTGTATCAATTTCACTAATTTACAAATAAAATTTTATAATTATCACTTGCCATATTAATTGGACATCTGTTCCACAATGGTATGAATTCATGAATATACACTATAGTATCTAGCATACATACATACATATGTCATAGTACCCTAATATATAAAAATCCAGGGACCGTCACAACTGAAACAACCAGACAGATGACCGAACAACAGGCTGTGTGGGGTGACCAGGTCAGCAGGGGGGCGGGCACTAAGGAACAACCAGGCCAATGGGGGGGGGGGCAGTTAGGGGCAAGAGGATGGCAGAGTGGGTAGTTGGGGGAAATCAGGCTGGCAGGGTGGCCAATAAGGGGCAACCAGGCTGGCGGGGGGGGGGTGCAGTTGAGGGTGACCAGGATGGTGGGGGGACAGTTGGGGGTGACCAGGACAGTGGGGGAGCAGTTAGGAGTGATCAGGCTAGCAGACAGGGGAAGTTGGGGGTGGCCAGGCAGCAGGGGGGCAGTTGGGTGCGACCAGGCTGGTAGGGGAGCAGTGAGGGGTGACCAGGTCAGCATGGGGGGTCAGTTAGGGGCGATCAGGCAGGCAGGCAGGTGAGCAGTTAGGAGCTCGTGGTCCCAGATTGTGAGAAGGATGTCTGACTGCTAGTTTAGGCCCGATCCCCAGGATTGGATCCCGAGGGGTCCTGGATTGCAGAGGGTGCAGGCTGGGCTCAGGGGACCACCACCCCATGCATGAGTTTTGTGCACTCGAGCCTCTAGTGTGTGTATATATATATATATATATATATTTCAAATACCATGTATGTTTTGGTTATAACAAATTAATGACATTTTTCTTACTTTATTTTTCTTTTATGATTGTGTCTTAATGACCCTCAAGTTTCTTTTGTTAATTTGCCTAATATTATTAATTTTATACAGCTTCTAAGATAATTTTCTTTATAGCTCTTTTGATGTAGACCTTTCCAATCCAGAGAAAATTTTCTGCTTCTATTGTTCCTTCTCAGTTTTCTTCCTTTTCTTTTTCTTGGTGCTTAGTCTATCCCACTGCTTCTGCAGTATTATTTTTAAAAAATATATTTTATTGATTTTAGAGAGAGAGGAAAGGAGAAGAAGAGAGAAATAGAAACACTGATGAGAGAAACACCATTGGCTGCTCCTGCATGTCTCCGGGAATCGAACCAGGGACCTCTTGATGTATGGGACTATGTTCAATCACTGAGCCATACCAGTCAGGCTGCTTCTGCAATATTATTGACTTCACAAAGTTTTATAAAATAGTTTAAAAATTCATAGCTCTGTAAAGCCTTTCTATTTATTTCTGGGTTTCTAAGTTTATCCCTACCACTGAAGTGTATACAACTAGATAAATAATTAGAGTTTCTCTATAGAAATGTAGGTAGCTAAAATACATATATAAATTAGATAGATGGTTGAGAATTCAGATTATATGTCTATGCCTATGTCTATATTCTAATTGTGTCATTTTATTGAATCCAATATACATATTCTACTCTGATACCTGTCAGTGTTAACACTCTGTATAGAACTCCCCATACCTTAAACATAGTATGCACAGTGGCTTATTTCAAAAGAATACACTTTGGAAAGAGAAAAGGAAAAATAAAGCAAAAACTTCATATCACAGAGATCTGGTAAAGACTACCTCAGCCAGGTGATTAAGATTAACATTAACAATGAAATAAGTCACGTTGATTTATCTACCCTTGATATGATGTATGAGAGAAGAATTTATCTCTATATTCTTCCAACAAAAATCCCGTAACCCCAGGGCAATCATAAAAAAATAACAAGAACAAAACACATCAGACAAATCTCAGTTGAAGGAAATTCTACAAAATTACTTGGGCTGTGCTTTTCAAAATTGTCAAGGTCATCAAAAAACAAGAGAAATCTGAGAGATTCTATGGCCAAAATGAGCTTAAGGAGACGTGATGACTAATTGCAATGTAATATTTTGGATGGGCTTCTTGAATAGAAAAAAAATAAGTAAAAACTAAAGAAATCTGAAAAAAAATGTATGAACTTTAGTTAGTAATAATGCATCAAAACTGGTTCATGATTGTGACAATATACTAATATAAGATTAATAATATGGGAAACTTAGAGGGAGTACATGGGAACTCTCTGTTCTATATCTAAACTTTTCTGTAAATCAAAAAGTATTCTAAAGGAATAAGGTTATTTAAAAAATATTAAACTATATTTGAGATCCTTGAGTTGACCTAGTTTACGTGTTTCTACTTTTGACCTACTAACCTAAGGTCTAAACTAAAGGCAAGTTAAAAAAATTGTCCTGGGCCGTTTTTCCTATGTCCATACTATTGAGT
Source organism: Myotis nattereri (assembly GCF_964212035.1). Classification (NCBI taxonomy): domain Eukaryota; kingdom Metazoa; phylum Chordata; class Mammalia; order Chiroptera; family Vespertilionidae; genus Myotis; species Myotis nattereri. The sequence continues at coordinate 68,564,353 of NC_138076.1, read as the reverse complement.
TCTTACATTTAGATAGAGAAAAAAAAATTACAAAAAATGGGAAAGAGAAACAATAAAAAAGAAGCCCTACTCTCAGGCTTTAGATTCAACTCTCAACTGGGTGGATTTAACAAAAGTCAGAGAGCTGTATCAGTGTGAGCTCCCCAGGTATATGAAATTCAGAGAGTAGAAGTCAAGGCCTAAAGAATACTCAGCCAAGTGACTCTCTATTTATAGTCCATTTATTTCTTTTCCCACATTTCCCCCTATCCAGCTCCAAGCACTGTAGAACCATTGGTGTCCTTTACTTACATTATCACTTTTCTCTCTGTTAGAATAGAGAAAAGAAAATACTGAAATACCAATGCAATATTTATTGTGTACCACTAAAACAACAAATAAAGAAATTCTAAATACAATAGATATTAAAAATAATAAAATTTTAAAGTGCCAACAGAGTGTGGTCATGAGTATTGGACATTCTACATATGGTATAATCTTTAGTAATAGCTCTTATTTTTAACTCTAAATAAAATTATAGTGAAAGCCATATGAACTATATTGCTCCTGTTTCTAACTTCATTGTCCTCATATGTTTCCATTTATGTAATTAGAATGTCTGTATTATACTAATTTATATTTAGGAGGTATATGTGACAATATGACATGTTTTATTATATTACTTAATACAAATTAATGTCTCCTTTAAATGATTTTTCCCTCTCATGTTAATCCATACTCTTCTTCATTTTTCACTTTCATCTAGTCTCGTGTTTTTGTTTTTTTTTTTTACATTGAGAAGTCTTTAAATATGAACTTATAGGTGTATAATTTTCTAATTTGGAACAAATTTAGAGACTTAAAACAACATATATTTATTATCTCATAGTTTGTATGGGTCAGAAATTCAGTCATGGCTTGGCTAGATCCTCTGATTAGGGTCTCACTAGGCTGTAATCTAGGTGTTTGACAGGCTATGTTCTCATCTGGTGTTCTGACTGAGGAAGATTTCACTTCCAGATTTTTCCAGATTTCCCTTCGATTATTGGTAGAATCTATACTAATAAAAGGGTAATATGCTAATTAGACTGGGAGACCTTCCAGGAGACCTTCTGGATGTCCTTCCAGACAAAGCCATGGTGGCAGGGCCGAGGCAGAGGCAGTTAGGGTGATCAGGCCAGGAGGGGAGGGCAGTTGGGGGTGAGCAGGCTGGCAAGGGGAGCAGTTGGGGGTGAGCAGACGGGCAGGCAGAGTGGTTAGGGGTGATCAGGCAGGCAGGCAGGTGAGCAGTTAGGAGCCAGTGGTCCTGGATTGTGAGAGGGATGTCTGACTGCCTAAATCAGCAGGCCTAAACTGGCCTAAACCAGCCGTCAGACATCCCACAAGGGGTCCCAAATTGGAGAGGGTGCAGGCTGGGCTGAGGAACACTCCCCCCCCCCCCCCCCCCGCTCCCCTTGCATAAATTTTGTGCACTGGGCCACTAGTTTCTTATACTATTGAGACTGTAACCTGAGGCCTGATTTCTTGATGGCTCTTGTTAGAAGAAGTCTCAATTCTAAGAAGCTACCTACAGTTCCTGGAGGTTGCCCACAGATTGTTCCCATATGAGCTTTCCTAATATAGCTACTTTTCTCATCAACACATTAAATGATGTCTCTATTGCAAGTCAGCTAACAAGATGGGCTCTTACAAAGAAAAAATAATCCAGAAGTGACATTCCATCACCTTTTCCATATACCATTGCTTATCAGCAAATCCCAGTTCACTCCCACCACTCAAGGAGAAGGGATTACATAGGTATAAATATTAAGAAATAGAAAATATGGGCCACCTCATGAGCCACCTTATGTCCATCCATCACAATAATGCCATTGACACAACATAGTTCAGGGTAATGACTTTGCAGCATTTTTCAAAATATGCCAGAAGATATATATTTATTCTCATATGAGTTTTCACTATATTATCAAACTACAGTATGAATATAATATCAAAATTCAGAACATGCTTTATATAGTAGTGTCATTTATCTAAAAAATAGTTGATCTTATTTATCATTTACATATTTCTTTTTATATGCCTATGAATTCACAAAGTAACTTTAATTATAAGATCATCCATGGAAATAATATATCAGCAGTTTTCTATGTGGAAGTTAACTGAGCAAATTTTTATTTAATTTATATTTGATTCATATTAATAATTACCTATTCAATAATTTGATTTAAAAATTAAAAAATCTCACCGAAACCGGTTTGGCTCAGTGGATAGAGCGTCGGCCTGCGGACTGAAAGGTCCCAGGTTCGATTCCGGTCAAGGGCATGTACCTGGGTTGCACACATCCCCAGAGGGGGGTGTGAGGAGGCAGCTGATTGATGTTTCTCTCTCATCAATGTTTCTAACTCTCTCTATCTCTCTCCCTTCCTCTCTGTAAAAAATCAATAAAATATATTTTAAAAAAAATAAAGATTAAAAAAATCTCATAAATATCATTAAAAATAACCACAAAATCTAAACAATATCACAAAGTATTAAAGCTGAGAACCATCTATATCAAATAGAAATTACTAGCTAAAGAATTAGAAAAAGCAGGTATTAAAAAGATAATATATTTTAAATATTCTGACAGGTAAAACTATTTTAAACTTCCACATTTTTTTGTGTTGGTTCACAATAAAGCTGAAGAAAAGTGCAAAACAGACACAGAACCCAAGGGATATTAGCAATTAGGAAAATTTACTGGAAAATCATGGTGACAAATGCACTAATCTCCATAGCATCAACAGAAAAATGTGACATGTATTTACGTACAGTAATATCTATTTTTAAAAAGACAAACATGTTAGCATTTAATGATTTTGGTTCCTGGATACCAAAGTATGTTTGAGGTCTATGTTGATCACAATCAACATAGGCCAATCTTATTCACTTCCATTTTTCACTGTTGAAACTAACAGTGTAGAACAAAACAAACAAAAAGCAATAGGAAGAACACTTTTAGGTGTTTATGAGCTTACACTTTTAAGACAAGTGCCTTTAAGAGGCTTCAGAATGAAGTCACCGAGCAATATTACAACCATATTTTGAAAGCCTTTTAAATGAACTCTTTGCAATGCTCTCATAAGTGCTCATTTCTGAGCTCAGCCATTTCTGTTTTGTTTCTGCCCATGACTTTGAATGTGGCCCTAGAGGCTGAGGAATATCAGTCATAAGCACTAGAGTCGGACTGTGGCCAGAGTAGATACAGATGTACAAATCCATCTTCTCCATTTGAACAGTCTGCTAAATTCTGCATGCAGCTGTTGGCTCTGCCTGGTTTTTAATTCTTCCATAATATGTATTCTGAAAATATTAAGATATATTATCTTTCTACTGATCTATATCTCCTCCCTTTCTACTGATCTATATCTCCTATATCTTATTCACTGTATAATTTAGATACAGTGAATCTGATGATTACCTCAAATCCTTATATGTATTACGGTCCCAAGACATCTTTGTTTATTCTCTAATTATTAAAATAACATAATGAAGCAGAGAAAAACAGCAAACATCAGTTTATTGTTAGAATGAAGCTATTGGCCAAGGTTCTTCTACACCCAATGTTCAATCAGTAGCTTAAACTACAATGGGAGTAACAAGGAGAATAAAGACACAAGATAGAGCATAGTTCTTGAGTAGAGAAGAAAGCTTTCACAAAGTTTCAGCTTGAAAAAAAATAGATAAGAAAACAGAAGGATGGACTGATATGGGTGACATTTTCCCCACTTTCCATCACTGTTGGGGAGGTTTGGTCACTGTTCACTGATGTATCTTCACCCTTCTGTTCGCTCTTAACTATTTCAGAAGACTGAATCTAGCTGTTGTAAATGAGCGTAGCCAGCAGATTCCGTTTTTAACAGAAAACTAAAATTGGGCAATTTTCCCACTCGTGTCCACCCACAAGTGCTAAGTGAATATATCGGCAAAGTAATCGTGTGTCAACTCCCCCTTGTTGTAAAGGAACATCTAGTAATGTGTTGCCAAAGGCAGTTCAGTTCTACTCTTTAAAAAAGAATCCTATAGTACTCATGAATGCAGATGTCTATTCTTGCCCATAGCTAAATGCAGTCCCTTTCCATTGAATAAGCTTGGAGCCACAGCCACACTTATCAAATGAAAATAGTGATAGTTTTTCTCCTAAGAAACCAAGTACACAAACAGATTCATCCACATTATATGATTTGGCGTCAGCCATCTGCAGAGCACAAGCAAATTCCCCTAATTACTGACATCTCTCTATGCAGGCTTGTGTTCTCTGTGTGTGTTTTGCACTTTCCTTTTCATCAGCTCCCTGGTGGACCAAAAGCAACAATTCTGCCAGGTGAGCTTAACAGATGCCGTTTCCTGACCTAGCCCATAAAAGGTCCATTGCTTTGTTTTTAACTGGAAATATTTCTTCTTGAATTATACAAGGTTAGTGCCTTTCAAACTGAGCCACCAGCCTGTAGCCTGTGTTCCAGCTTACAATCCGCATCAAAATTAGAAAATGTATTTACAGTACACCTGTGGCACACCAGTTCATGACATATAGTGCTTGTCAAAATCGAATCCATAAAAAATGATGAGTGAGAAACGTGATGAAGTCAGATACAAAGAAATCAAAGCAAGCAGCACTCAGTTCTAAAAAAGCATTCAGGAGTCAAGGTCTCTAGGCAAATCCAAGGGCATGATGAAGAAAATACATGAAGTTGGAAGATACTGAAACTATTTTTATACAGTAATGGTTATTTCTGGAATGTTTCTGCAAAAATTCCAGATTTTGCTCCTGTGTTTATGTCTCCTTGTTAATTTTCTTACCATCTGAGGCCACTATTTCTGTTATCTATACTGTTTTCTTTGACTGGTAGCCATCTTATTATAAGCATCTTCATCTTGCACTTCAGTATGCATTGATTTCCTTTATTTCTACACTAGTAGCCCGGTGCACAAAAATTTGTGCACTCGGTGGGGGGGGGGGTCCCTCAGTTATTAAATATTTATCGGCACAACACTGACCACATTGGTGGTGGTGGTGGTCTTGCCAGAATGTGTTATATTATGCAGATGAAAATCTATTTAAACAGATTTGATGTAGGTATTTTCAAAGATGGAAGAATTGTCCCTGTCAACTATTTTAGTTGATTCATATCTTCAGTAATTGTCATCATTGCAAAGTTTTCAGTCCCCATATGGATTGCTGGATATAATAGGTCATGCACTGTTCCTGTCCTTTGTAGCCTTTGTTACCTTAAGGACTCTAGTTTTCCATTTATATGTTTAAGTACCAACCTTACCGGCTTAAAAATGTAAGCTTTTAACACTGCTCTCTCTGTTCCGTATCCTTCTGATGAAAAGTCGAGTTGGGTTGCAGCACAGGAGAGAAATTCAGAAGGGGAATATTGAAGTAATGACTGCAGTAGGAGAAGAGGGAACCTATTTCCCTGGCCACAGGCGCTGGCACCTGGACCAAAGGTGGGAGGCTTCTTCTTCTTCTGTGCTTCCAGGGAGGGCAGTCAGTTATGTGTATATGTGTGTGCATGCAAACATAGGCATGTACATGTGTGTATGTGGAAATCTGCTGGGCAAGTCAAAACCATAGAAGAACTGCCCCCTATCTTTTGAATCTTCCAGAGATATCCCCCACTTTTTTATTCTATCACTACTGGAGAGTCAGTATTTGCAGCCAGCCAGCCAGTGACTCAGTGTCTATTTCTGACTTCTTCTTCCCCTGTCTGTCTTCCAACCCCTAATCATATTTCCACCTGGATGCATCATTTTTACTCCCAATATGCTGTATAGAGAAGGAGTCAGGATGCTGTCTTCCCATGAATAGTACTCAGTAACAAACCAATTGCATTTTAGTTGGGCAATGCCCCTACCCACCCTTCAAATCCCTTCCACCATGCATTTCTGTTTCCCTTTTTGTTTGTTGGATTGTTCTGCTGCTCCTTCTCCTCACTCCACCACCCTTGAATCATAATGTAAAATTCTTTTACCATGTCAAGAAATTATTAAAAATACAGGTACTTTGAAAAAAAAATACAGGCACTTCTCTGAACAGCGGCTGGGGGGGGGGGGGCGGGGGCAGGGAAGAGATGGCTGCTGGCATCCACCTCTTCCCTGCCCCCTTCCAGCTTCTCCAATCACTGGCTGGGGGGTGGGCAAAGGTGGCCCCGGTTCTCCGATACAGGGCTGGGGGGAAGGGCAAAGGCGGCCCCCAGGGACACCTTTGCCCTGCCACCCGGCTCTTGCCTACCGCCTGGGTTTTCTATCACCATCCTTCCTCTTTCACCTCCCATCATTGTGCCTACATATGCAAATTAACTGCCATATTTGTTGGCGGTTAACCACCATATTTGTTGGTGGTTAACCACCATCTTTTTTGGCAGTTAATTTGCATATCGCCCTGATTAGCCAATGGGAAGCATAGCGAAGGTAAGGTCAATTATCATGTTTGTCTATTATTAGATTAGATTATCCTTTTTCTTGTGCGCTTTATCTTACAAAGGTAAACTTTATGTACTAATTTCACAAATATTTATAAAGTTTGCCTTAACTTATATTTGTTTTCTTTCTACTTAGATATAAGAACCTTAGGTTTGGTGATGTAAACTTGTTTTTATATCCTCTATCTTAGCGATTTTTAACTTTTTTCATCTCATTGCTCTCATAAACTAATTAGTAAAATTCTGCAACACCCAAAATCATATATTTTTTGCTGATGTGACAAAAATAAGTATAAATGTGAATGATTTACCAAATAATAATCTTATATAATAAAAGCCTAATATGCTAAGTGTCTGGTCATCTGGTCGGCCATTCAACCAATCGAAGTGTAATATGCTAATGATATGCTAAGGCTGCTCAACCACTCACTGTGATATGCACTGACCACCAGGGGGCAGACAGTTGACCTCTCGACCAGTCACTATTACATGCACTGACCACCAGGAGGCAGATGCTCCAACTGGTAGTTTAGCTTGCTACTGGGGCCAAACAGGACTGAGTGAGATAGGTTGGACATGCCCTAAAGCCCCCCTGCAGTCCCTCCCTGGCTGGCCAACTTCCTAAGTCCCTCCCCTGCCCGATGTTACACCAGTGGGGTCCCGTGGCCTGGCCTTAATTCTCTCACAATCCAGGACCCCTCCAGGGGAGGTTGGAGAGCTGGTTTCAGCCTGACAGAGGCACTACTGGTTCCTATGATGCACACTGACCACCAGGGTGCAGACTATTAACACAGGAGCTGTCCCCTGGTGGTCAGTACACTCCCACAGGGGGAGCGCCGCTCAGCCAGAGCCAGGCTCACTGCTGGCAAGTGCAGCAGTGGTGTGCGGGAGCCTCTCCTGCTTCTGTGGCAGTGCTAAGGATGTCCGACTGACAGGGTGTGGGCCTAAGCCAGCCGTGGGGAAACTACGGCCCACGGGCCAGACCCGGCCCGTTCGGCTGTTCTATCTGGCCCGCGGAGCCGAAAGAGCAGAGGGTTCTCTTGCTCTCCCCTCCGCTCCTTCACCAGCAGCAGTGTTAACATGGCAACATCGGGAAACATGGCCGCAGCTCCTTCTGAGTCCAGTTTAAGAACCCATTGTGGCCCTCGAGTCAAAAAGTTTGCCCACCCCTGGCCTAAGCCATCAGTTGGACTTACCCCGAGGGCTCCTGGACTGTGAGAGGGCACAGGCCAAGCTGAGGGACCCTCCCACCCCTGGAGTGCATGAATTTTGTGCACCAGGCCTCTAGTAATGATAATAACAACAATAGTAATAATTACCTACACCTATTGTTCAAAGAGACTTTTTAAAAAATCAGATGCCTATACTTGTATAAGGCTTTCTGGAACCAAGAATTAACTAATCAGACACAGCCTTATTATGCAAGGTGATCAAAAAGATGCAACTCTATTATATGACCTGTATATTTATGCTTCAAGACAGGCTATTCACACCTGACTTCTATTGTGTTGGCTGTTATCACTTTTTATTTATTTGATAATCTAAGGTATAAGAGGTCAGTGTCCCTGACTAAATAGTCAGGTATTGAATGTTTTGAATTTTTTTGTGGCACATCTGTTGAAAATTGCCACCCTATATCCTATAGCATCTAGAATGAAGAGTGAGAATTTAATAAAGACATTTTAATAAAGAAATAAAGAAAATGATAAGGTAGAATTATAAGCAGATATAATTGAAATAAGTACTACAATTTAAATTCAATATGCAATGGGTATATTATTTGGTATATTGTATCTCTATATGTAAAATCAGGAACAAATTTCTTGGTGAAATTGCAAGTTAGGTCCTGAACTAGGACCATTTGGTATGCTAAATAAAGGGACAGAATTAAAGTCAGAGTAGAATTGTCAGAATCATAACTAATTGAACACAAGAGATAAAGAGAAGCTTTCATAAGATAACATTTAGGTTTAGGAATGGATGACTAAACAAATGTTATATCATATATTATGAATCAAGATTTGTTTTGGATATATCCAATGTTTTAAACAAATAGACAAAACTTTTCTTTCAGAATTGGTAGCTAAGTCTTATTCCTTGTCAACTTCACTATCTAAAATGAATAAATACTTCACTTTGTATTTATTTAGCAACTATTTACTTGATTAACAATAGGAAAAGCCAAATAACCACAAAAATTCATAAGACCTGGCAACTTAGTCATACACTAAGTTGTGACTAAGTATTTTATTTTTTTAATAGTTTTTACTGATTTCAGAGATGAAGGTAGAGGGGGAGATAGAAACATCAATGATGAGAGATAATAATCTCTTGGCTGCCTCCTGCACGCCCCCTACTGGGGATTGAGCCTGTAACCCGGGGATGTGCCCTGACTGGGAATCAAACCATGACTTCCTGGTTTCTGAGTCGATGCTCAACCACTAAGTCACACCAACCAGGCACACACATAGTGTTTTAAACCAGATAAATTGAGACACTATATATTTGCAAAGTACTCTGGACACATTTATAATCTAGCCTTGGAATTCAGAGAATGGATTCACAAAAAGAAGTGCCATGTGAACTAAGTGGTGAAGAACAAGCAGTACTGAATTGAATATTGAACAATCCAACTAAAGAAACCTTCCCTATGCAAGGCCATGGAGACCAGAAAGTATCTTACATTAAGGAAAAGTTCCAGGTTCCAGCCTTCCCCACTTATTCATCCTTTGCAAGCAAAGAGTTATGTTCAGCTATGTTTCAAGACATAGTGTATTTTGTCTAGTAATTAATCTAAGAAATATTGACATTTAAGAAAATCAACTCAAGGTATTGACCATCCAAAGGTAAAAAGAAGATAAGCCATGCTTTAAATTTGAGTGCTGGCTTCATTTCTCCAGTTTGTAAATGTATGTAACTAATATCCTAATATTACATAGAAGTTTCACTTTCCCAAAGTTCTTTGAGAAACTTTACTATCAAAATTCAGAGCAGTTTAAGATTAGAGTTTTTTTTTTTTTTAATATAGCATTTAAATAATTGTTTGCATTTGAACAGTTGCGCATCATAACAAGACATCTAATAGTAAAGCAGCTGTTTTACCTGATGGTTTTCTTCAAAATAATGAATTTACAAAAACTATGATGAAATCAATATATGCACAATATATTTTACTGATATATTGCCTTAATTTTGAAGGATTTCTTTTAAAGTAAAAAACAATTACCTCTGACTAAATTTTAGCTTCTTGCTAGATTTGTATTTGACATTCTTCCCATGTGGAAATGAAGGTGAGGAAATGACTTTGTTAAACTTGAACTAGAGTGCCGTGATTTCTTCAAATTGTGAGAGGAGCCTTAAGATAAAAGAGAAGTGGAATCACGTTGTCTTTCCGTTTCCAGAGTGAAGAACTCCTTCTATTCATCACAGAGTTGTAACAGTTTCATCTTTGCGCTTAAGTGTTGAATTGCATAGTAACCAAAGGTAAATTAAGAGAGAATAGGGAAAATTAGACAATCAAAGATGTCACTTTCTTTCTTCCTGAAAAATGCTCCAAAGGGTAGAACGCATAGGAAATGTTTGTTTTGTTCTGTGATTTCCTCTTCTTTTACATTTTCTCCATGACAACTCTCTACTGTGCTCACAATAGGACTTTCAAAATGAGTTAGTGTGACCAGGTGAAACTCTTAGTAGACAGAAAGAAGAAAGAAGAATGCCAGCTCTCTACTTCATATCACCTACCTGAGTCTTTGCTTGTCATTTACCTTTCAGAGAAAGAGTTATTGGTCCCATTCAGCACAAAGTCAAAATGTCTCTCTAAGCTGCTACCGCAAGAAGGGGTTATCTGGTAACAGTCCCTGCTCAGGCAGCACCTATGCATCAAAAATCACTACAGCTATCAGACCAAATTGAGAGAAGTTGTTTCTTGAGGACACTCCTGTATTCACATGGTTAGTTGTGTCATCTGTTTCCATTTTATCAACACTTGAACAAGGTCCTTTCAAAAATTAGTTGAGAATCACCAAAACAGTTACTAGAAAATTTAAGTAGTTATGTCTTTTATATGTTGACGATTTCAATATGCACAGTAATAGTGATTTTTATCTAATAACCACATCAAGAGTGCTGTAAATCTTTTGTGGCTAGAGAAAATATGCTAATACTGACACTGGTTGTCTTTTTTTTTTTTTTTTTTTTTGTCATCCTATTATCTTGTCCTCTTCAGATATCTTTTGATGAAATAAAAAGACTTTCAGAAGTGGGCTGCCTGCTGAGCTTGGGCTCCTTTGGCATTCATTTAAATCTGAAATGTACTTTCTAACAACCAAGATTTTTTCTCTAATGAGGTAACTAATGATGTTCATGTTTTCTGTGACTTTTTTTCTTTAATTTATTGGCTGTGTCCCTTTACCACTCTTTCATTTTGCATGTTGTCATTGTGCAGTGCTATGAACTGAACCTACAGTCTCATGGTCTCTTTTATTGAATCATCCTTCTAAGCCCGCTGAGCAACCAGATTGTACTTTGTGGGTTTGATGGGCTAAATAGTCTCTCTTATCTCTGCTGATCCCAGTGTTTCAATGATCTCTTTCCTTTTTTCCCTGAGAACATCATGAATAGATACTTGTCCTGCTGGCATCATTTTGAGTATGAATTAGAAAAATGGCTGTAATTTTGTAGTGCTTTTTATACGCCAGATATTGTGATAAATACTTGACACACACTATCTAATGTTATCATCAAACATAAAAATATGAGACAAAGGTACTAAAATTAGCCACTTTTAGAGGTCAGAAAACAAAATCAGAGAAAATTTTTATATTAAGTATAGTTCCAGAGGCAATAAATGACCCAAGCTTGTTTGACGTCAGAGTATACACAATTTCCCACTAATCTCAACAGTGTGAGACATAGTTTGTAGGCAAAGTGAGACAAGGAAAATATATGCCTTTCTCTGACCATGTTCCAATGTCTTTCTAAAGCTTGCCATCCTATTTCCACATCTAAAGAAATAATGGTCTGCTTAATAACAAAAATGTGGCTCTTGAAGAGAATTAAAATTGACCTGCAAGTTAAGATTATATTTTAAAATATTTTCATTTTCCCCCATCAGTGTGTTTACCCTGCACTTATAGTTAATTGTTGCAAACAAACAACAAAATCTAATTCCATTCTCCATAATTAAAATTGTGGAAGACCCAAAACCAACACTCCTTTCAGTGTTCCAGGGGTGGGCAAACTTTTTGACTCAAGGGCCACAGTGGGTTCTTAAACTGGACCGGGCCGGAACAAAAGCATGGATGGAGTGTTTGTGTGAACTAAGATAAATTCAAAGTAAACATCATTACATAAAAGGGTACGGTCTTTTTTTTTTTTTTTAGTTTTATTCATTTCAAACGGGCCGGAACCGGCCCGCAGGCCGTAGTTTGCCCACTGCTGGTTTAGACTGTATAAGGGAAACAAAGGGGTTACATAAGTGGAAATTAAAGCACCGATTTTGTTACTGAAAGAGTTATTGCAAAATTTGGTTCAGGTTAATTAGAATTAGACTGAGTCACCTATTCAAACTCCAATGGAGCTTCCTGGGAAAGCAAGACTTAAAGCAGTAGTTCTCCACTGAATGTGATCCCTCTCAATCAGCATTTGGCAATATCTGGAGAAAGTTTTCATTGTCACAATTTGGGTAGTGCTACTGGCAACAAATGGGGATAAGCCAGGAATTCCGATACACATCTATAAGGTACAAAAGATTCTATAAACAAACCAAAAAAATGATCTGATTCAAAATGTCAGTGGTGCTATGGTTGAAAAAAACCCAACTTAAGCTTAAGAAAGTGACCAGCATAGTGTAGAATGTGTTTTCTCTTGAAGGAAGCAGATTCTTAAGAGAAGGAAGACAGTTGATCCTGACTACATTTACCCAGTTCCTGCTTTAAAAGTTATCAATCTGATAAGTTACTCCTCTTGCCCTGTGAGGATTAACTGAAGAAGCTAAAAGGACCAAGGCTGTGTCACACTAATTACATTCCCTCAACAATGAAAAACAAACAAACAGGAAGGAGAAAGGCGATTTCCATTCTTTACACTTATTCCATAATGTGATTTGTTCACATTTTAAAAAATGCTTCTCATAGCATGGGCCCATGAAAATGAAGATGATTTGACTTTGTACCATACATTTGTTCAATTCACTTTCTGAAGGATAATGATTATTATTTTTGTAGTTAGGACTATCACACAAAAAGAGTAACCAATTGCAACAAGTACTTTTACTTATGCTATCTTTTTAAGCTCTAATAAAGTGCATATATAGACTTGCCTTGGATGGAAGAAAAAAAGCAAAACTAATATAGTTTGCAGAAGGCTTGTTTGCTTTATTGATTAAACAATTTAAATTGGATTTGACTAGTTACTACAATGTGCCAGAAGCACTGAATTAGTCCTACTATTAAATGTAAACAGGATGAGGCAGAAAGGAGAACAGATAAGCAGAGACATTTGAATCACTACAAAAACTGAAGTTCAGGTTGCTGGAGCAACACAAAAGACAGAGTCCGAAAGATGACTCTAAATTTACTCCTTTCTTCTATTTTCTGACTCTTGCTATTTTTATATTCTGAAACATGTTAGTTTTCCCTTTTCCTCTTTCCTTCTGTGAACCTCAAGATTGGATAATGCCCTGAAGTTTTTAGTGTGCAGTCAGATGCTATGAGGCTTTTCATTGTCCATTGTTTAGATGTCTATATTCACTCATCTAAAGTTTAGCTAGAGCTATTAAACACTAAACTTGAAACTACCAGGCCATTTACACAGAAACATAAGCCATTCTTTAAAAAAAACAAGCAAACAGAAAACAAGAATGACAGCAAATTACACATTTTAAAATTGTAACAAAAGTCCAAATCCCAAAGCAGAGGCAATTTCTGATAATAACAGAATAATATTTAACACTTATTAAAGATTTGCCATGAACCAGACACCAAGCATAATATGTAAATTGACCAAATGGCCAAACAGCAGAATGATTGTCTGGATGACCTTCTGGACAACCTTCCGGACAAAGCCAGAGTTGCAGCTGCTGGGACTGCAAAGGCCTACTCTTGCACGAATTTCATGCATCGGGCCTCTGGTAGAACAAATAATAGAAAATTATATACATTATGTCATTTTATTTTCACACTATATCTCTAAGGTTTTATAATATAGTCTCCAATTTACTGATTAAATAAAGTGCTCAATGTCAGACAGAATACAGTGAAATCCAGACTTGTTTGTTTACTTAATATCCTATCATTTTAGACATTATATGGAAATGAATTCATTAAAGAACCATCATAGTAATATATGTTATGGGATTCATTGATCCCTAAATGTAAAAAAATCATTAATATCATGACAGTATTCAAATACTTCAAAATTCTACCTTGTTTATATCAGAAAGCTTAATGACACCTAAATATTTTCTCTTAAATCTTTTTATGTAAATTAATTTTCTTAAATAGAAATTAAATTTCCTGTTTGAAAAAAAAAAGGGTTATGGAAGACTCCCAGGTGATAGGCTTGAGCAACAGAAAAAAATAATGAAGGGGTAATTGATTGAGAAATATTGTAGAGAAGAAGAAATATAGGATTGGAAAAAGTAGGGTTATAGCTGTGAACAGATGAAACAGTCTATTCTTGTATATCGCACTGTATGTCCACCACCCAAAGTAAAATCTTCTCCCATCGCCATATATTATTCATTTATTCATACATTTGTTTAATTCTTTTTTAAGTCTTATTAGAAATTGGCCCAATATTCATCCTATTGACCTGACACAGGTTTTCCCTTAACCTTCAAAGTCCCATGTCTCATTAAATCTATTTTTTTTACTTTTAATTCCTAATATTCATTTTATTGACTTCATATGCATTATTTCAACCCTGGCTTGGGTACTTCATCTCTTGTTTGGACTCCTGGTCTTCCCATATTTATTTTTGTCTCATTATATTCTGCTCCTCACACATATGTTGTTTTTTAAATAAAATGTTACGATGTCATCTCTTGCTTAAGACCTATTAATTGCTTTTATAGTTTATAAAATTTTTTTCAAGTCTTTGCTGTGGCCAAAAGGCCTCAGTGGCCTTTTCCCTACCTCTCTACTTCTTCCATCTAACCTCACACCACACAATCAGCTTGATCTTTAAAATTCAAACAGACTGTCGTTCTTCTCCTCCTTTGATCATGTTATGCTTCTCACCACTGATTGTTTGCATGCTCCTGTTCTGATTGAACTCCCTCACCTCTGTCCTTTTTACCCAGTTAACTCCAACTCAATATTAATATTTTCTTCCACTGAAATACTCTCGGAAACCTTACTTGGTGCCTTAGCTTTTTGGTCAGGTTCTGTCTTATATAGATATTTTGACTTAAATCAATTTGTACTATAACAAACACTATGTTGACAACTGTTTAACTCAGTAGAAGCTGCTAAATACATACAGGCTACATAAATAGATAGATAAATAGAAAAAAAGTATTGAGAAAATATGATGTCCTAGACACTGTGCTACATATTAGATATACAAAAAATGATATGGAAACTGTGGGCACAGTTAACATACATATGTTTGAACATATTATAATGTGATAGTTCAAGGCCAGCCAAGTTAAGCTAAGATGACTGCAAATGCCCAAAAGAGGATCTCCTAACATCATCTGAGGATGAATTTAATGGAGAAAGCCTGGAGGTAGCGATGCCACTTAGAAAGTGGAGAGGCCTTGTCATCTCCAAAACTTACAAATTTTCATTCTTATCTTCCTGGAATAAGTTGGTGTGAGGGAAAAAGATAAAACAAATAAACAAAAAAAACAATTCAGTACTGCTCCACAATGAATTATTATTTAATTCATTTAGATTTTCATTGACTGCCTACTATGTGCCAGACAGTGTGCTAACCTGGAATTATAGAAATAAATAAAACTGTCTTTGTCTTTATATTGAAGTTCAGCTTAGCAGAAAGGCTTTTATGATACACTATAGTAATAAAAGCATAATATGCAAATTGACCAAACGGCCATCCAGACTTCCTTCTGGAAGACCTTCCGGATGAAGCAGTTGCGGGATCTAGGTAGCCACCCTGGGTGTGAGGGATCCAGGCAGCCACGGCAGCAGCAAAAGCCTACTCTTGCATGAGTTTCGTGCATCAGGCCTCTTGTGATAAACATATTTAAAGGGAAGTGCCAGAGAATATGGAAGCACCACACAAGACCATCTAAGCAGCCAGATGGGTCTGGAAAATTTTCCTCATTTGCTAAAATCTGACATCAGTCTAGAAATATGAGTAAGATTAAACCAGTTGGATAAGATCATTTCAATAAGAAGAATAATCAAAGGATAACCTCATATAACTGGAAAATTAGAACTCATGTTGTTTGGTCTTATGGTGTAGAATATTTTAAGGTCTATTTAGGTATGAATCTGTAGTTGGGGCATAGGAAAATCATGAAGGGTCTTATGAGCCATAAAGTAAGTTTGAATTTTGCCAATAAATTAGTGGGAATAATTTTAAATTGAAAAGTAACCTGAGATTAATTTTTACAAAAAATAAATTTGGCAGATTTGAGAACATATTAGAAGACCAAGAGAATCAAGAGGACAGGATTAATCTTACTAATCACGCAGAATTCCACTCAGATGTTTCCCAAGTGGAAAGCTCCTTTCATTTGCTTCCTCAGTGCCCTGTATTCAACTCCATCATAGAACTCACTATGAAGTGCCAAGCTCATATGTTTATAAGTAGGTAGTTTCTAGCACAATTCTGGCTATGCAGTAGACTTGATGAATTCTGGATTCAGTGAGTGAGTGAGATAACAAGTCAATCAGTCTGTGACAGAGCTGTGAAGATTCCTAACAGTGATTGATATGGTTTACATATTTACCTTTCATATGATGATAAATTGTACTGAAATTGCTTTATTTTATCTATAAAAATACTTTATATTTTTCTGGAAAACTTTTTTAACATCCCACTGTGTTCTTCATGGAAAAGAGTCAGCTATTTGAAGAAGGTAGAAACTCTAAGAAATGAGTCAGTGTTTTTTAAAAAATTAACTATATATCAGATATCAGAGTGACTATTTCTTCCAATGAGGTGAGCAAATATTAGTTTGTGGGGTTTTTTTAGTAAAAATAGATTAAAGTATTGAATTAAACTATTCAAGAGGTCAAAGAATCTCTCAATGGGTTGGGTTTGAGAAAAGTAAGAAATATATCTGTATTTATGTAATGCCATTTTCTAAGGTATATTAGCAAATATAGACATGTTGTTTGTTTAAAAACTTCCTTATTTTTGTGATTCTAGCTTAATAAAAGTCTTTCTAATCTATGCAATTTATCATAATTAATTCAAATAGCACATGGAATTTAGGCAGATGTTATATCATAAATATCCAGAGTATAAATGTCAAAACCATGCATACAAGTATAGAAAATATCTATTTTTATTTTAAGTAATTAGCACAATTTTGGAATGCTTTTACAAATAATTCTCAACTATCAGAGAGCAGCAACATGGATTATCCAAAACTATGAATAATCCAGAAGGCAATTGTGTCCAATTTGGGAATGTATTTTGGGAGGTATCAGACCCCATTATTAACTGTGTGTTACTTAAGCAAAACACTTAAATTAGTTTATATTGCCTGTGTTCATAGGAAATTGTTTACTATGCTGAACTCTATGGTAAATTGGTGAGACATATGTTGGGCTTTGGGAGAAAGAATAAACTAATTCACAGGTAATAGCTATGTCACAACACAGTTATTACCTCATTTTATTAGATGCATTCCTATTTTTTTAAATTTTTAAAATATGTTTTTATTGACTTCAGAGAGGGGAAAGGAGAGAGAGGAGGGAAGCTAGAAATATCAATGATGAGAGAGAATCGTTTATCGGCTGCCTCCTGCACACCACCTACTAGGGATCGAACCTGAAACCCCGGGAGTCAAAATGTGACCTTCTCATTCATGGGTCGCTCTCCACTATTAAGCCACACTGGCTGGGCTTTATTTCCTTAATTTTTATCCAGATTTTTTTCACAGACATTTAGTTAATTCACTATTTTCTGTATTATTTTTGCTTGAATTAAGAATATTTAAAATGCTTAATGGTAGCAATTAGTTGAATGCACAATATATATTCAACATTAAATAAAAATTATATTTTTATGGAAAATATGTGCCTACAACCAGTAACATTCAAGGGTGAATAAAGAGTAAATCATATTCAACATACACTGTAAATAATAATTATTTTTTAGTTCTTTTTTGTTTATCCATATGAAAACTATTAAGTGTGTGCTAATTTTTATGAAAGTTTATATTGAGATCTGGGACTGTGGAAATTACAAAAATAGAAATGAAAAAAAAAGTGAAATAAAATAACTGGAAACATTTAGATGTTATATTTTATAGCTTAGTTACTTACATTTTGATATAAAATATTTTATTTGAGAACAAAATATATATCCACTTATTAGAATAGAAAAAGATGGAGTTGTAGGTGAGACTGGGAGGGACAAATGTAGACAAAAGCTTTTTACAGAGAGGAAGCTGAGGATTTCATATTAGAGTACAGAGAAAGGAGTCATTCCTAGCTAGGGCTGTAAAAAGTGATTTCCAGGTGCCAGGTTGGCACCTAATAGCAGGGATCAGGGGTGGTTTTCAGAATGTCTATTCAGAGTGTGGCACTGGAAAATCCATGAGAAGAATGAATATAAAAGGCTGATGGGAAGCAGTAGCATTCTGATCAGTATCTACAGATGTTGGAGATTCCAGTCAGTTCCAAAGGAAACAGAACTGACTAAGGTTGGACAGGTAAATAAAGTCTTAGATACATAGGTTAGTACTCTAGTTCTTGAATAAAAATTGACACAGGGAACCAAGAAGAGGCAACCCAGAGGGCTCAGTAGGGAGAGTGACTTACTTCTGAAAGAATGAATTCCCGCCGAAACCGGTTTGGCTCAGTGGATAGAGCGTCGGACTGCGGACTGAAAGGTCCCAGGTTCGATTCCGGTCAAGGGCATGTACCTGGGTTGCGGGCACATCCCTGGTGGGGAATGTGCAGGAGGCGGCTGATCGATGTTTCTCTCCCATCGATGTTTCTGACTCTCTATCTCTCTCCCTTCCTCTCTGTAAAAAATCAATAAAATATATATATTAAAAAAAAAAAAGAATGAATTCCAACTATATTTGACATCAAGATGAAGAAGTGGGCCCCACTATATTGGAGTGAGATGGAGTGAAATGTTGGTGGAAGAAATGTTTAATATTTCACCATTCAGAAAAGTCTGAAAATATTTATGATGGGGAAAATAAGAATATTTTTGGATTATTAGCAACTACATTAAATTATACTCTAATTTTTAAATTATGCATGAAGAAGGGAGTCATTTTCCAAGTTTTATGTGCTTCTAATGATGTTTTACTAATTCTGGCTGTGTCTGAGTGTATGCATTTTGAAAAGAAAAAGATGCCTGTTGCATAAAATATGCTCCTGCTCTTATCTGACTTGAACCTATTAATAGTTTTTTATTAAATCTATGTCTTATGTTCTACTTAATTCTCCCCTGACCCTACCAAATCTCATTTCTGTCCTTTTATATAAGTAAATTAGACAATTTTGTGTTTCTATTACATTGCTGTTACCTGGCATATTTGCTGTATCATTAACGCAAAATCTGGAACACTTTTCTATACTTTGGATAAGAAATACACTATATGGTTAAAATCAGGACTTATATAAATAAAAAGTTACTCATTAACTATGGGCTGAGACATAACTATCATATTATTTCATCAGACTATTTCTTTGAACAAGTGTTACTTCTATAATATAATTCATGTGTGTAATCAAAATGTACAATTATTGAATGGTTAATATAATCTAAGGTCAACAAGAAAGAAAAGTGTTTTGAGTTTTAACTTGATCCTAGATTGATTTTCTGAATTGAGATAAAACATCTATTACTCAGGCAATTTTTTTTCATATACTCAACGTCATAAATCTTAAGTTTGTGTTTGTTTTAGACAAGCTAGAAAAATGATAAAAACAGCAAACAAGAAACATTTTGCTTTATAAAATCAATATACATATTTCATTCTTATAATGGTTTCTACTAGAATTTTATTTCCCATGTATATGCTTTAA
The DNA here is from genome assembly GCF_964212035.1 of Myotis nattereri. Lineage (NCBI taxonomy): Eukaryota > Metazoa > Chordata > Mammalia > Chiroptera > Vespertilionidae > Myotis > Myotis nattereri. Next base: position 68,544,717 of record NC_138076.1, on the reverse strand, counting down.
CTGTACGTAGGTTGATATTATAATTTCTTAGTGTAAAGGGTTAAACTTGGTTTCCAAAGTAAGAAATAAGAGTATGCCCATTCTAATTATAATTCTAAAACAACTTTCCCTTAATCTTTTAAGCTGAAAGTGAGATTGCTCCTCATATTATTACTTTGATAAGTTTGACACCTCTATCAAGTATCACAATAATTTTCCAATTTGCTACCCTGCCTCTAAAATAAAATGGGCTTATAAAGTAGTTGTTAATCAGATAATCTACTAAAATGTCTGCTTTTCCTTTTGGACGAGTATATATATTTTTTCTACTCAAAGCATGTCCTGTTATCAGAGACTGTGAAGCTGTGTGGTCCCTTGGTTCAGAATGCTGGACCCAAGAGTCTGATGTTGTATTTACTGCGGGAACAGCAACTTAATTAAGTGTTGCTTTAGAAACATCACCAGAGCTTTGTTTCTGGTATTCTACTCAGGCATGTATCACATTGTTTTGACACAGGCATTGGGGGATTTGCTTTGTAGTTAGTCATGATTTTGGAACACTTCTAGTCAAGGCAAGAAAAGAATAATTCCATTGGAAGAGCAGGCAAAATGATCTTAAATCCAAAATGACTCTAAAAGACAGGATCAAGGGCAAAATTTTCTTCTAAAACACTCTCGGTAAAAACAAATTTCCTCTTTTGACATTTAACTGCTTAAAAGAAAATGTTTTTATGTTTTTGTAAAGATTAGTAAAATCAAATGTATAAGGATTTCTTACTTTCAAATTTCTATATCTCCCTAAAGAACATGTTTTATGTGTATAAACAAATTTGATATTTAATTTTAGGTTATTATTTATCATGATAAAACATCTTTTAAACAATACTTTTCTGTTATAAACCAGAAAGTGTTTGGAAAAGGATAATAATGCATGAATACATTTTTACACTACTTTCTTCAAAGACATATAAGCAATGTTTTCCTTCCTCATATACTCTAAAAATGCACATGAAACTGAGGAATTAAATGTGTCTACCTCAAAGCACTAGAAAGTTTAACTCCACTATTATAGACATTATATTAGAGACTGTAAAATTAATACAAATTAAACAAAGATCTCAAAACTTGAAAAAGGAGTCTGTAAACTAAACATAATAATAATAATATATATTTTTTTATTTCTAAGACAGTGTGACCTGAAATTTCTAGAAAGGATAGCCCAAAAGATAAGTGAAAGAAAGTGCCCCAGCGGAGACACTATAATGACCTATGCAATAAAGAATTAAAACTAATTATTTCCAGAAGGGTTTTTTTTTTTTTTCATGTTCCTCAATAACAGTCTCTATTCAAATCTAGCCCTAGCTGGTTTGGCTCAATGGATAGAGTGTCAGCCTGCAGACTGAAGGGTACCTGGTTGGATTCCAATCAAGGGCACATGCTGGGTTGCGGGCTTGATTCCCAGTAAGGGGCGTGCAGGAGACAGCTGATCAATGATTCTCTTCCATCATTGATGTTTCTCTCTTTCCCTCTCCCTTCCTCTCTGAAATCAATAAAAATATTTTAAAAAATAAATAACATATAGTCTAGCAAAAAAAAAAATGACACTGACTAAACAAAATATAACCAGACTTTGTTTACCTCAGGTAAGTTAATATTGATCCTTAAATATTAAGGCATCCAACTTTAGCAACCCACATAGGGCAATCATATTCAAACTGTTCTTTATAATGTAGTGATCAATCAAGTGTACTATAAATAGATACATATTTGAAAAAAAGTATTGTTATTCAAAATGTGATTATTTGCGTAAATTTAAAAGTGTGTCAGCATATGTGATGAAGTCTCTGTCTATAGATGTATGTTACCGCATCATAAAACATGCCTATGTTCAAAATTATTGCTTTATTTCATAATTTCAAATATCAATACCACACTAGATATGTGATAATGTTTTGCCAAAGTAAAAGGAATGTAAGTGAGAACAGCAACAAACAGCTTTTCCAGATTGTGTCAGGAAGCAGCCAAGAATTAATCAAAGGCAGAAAGCATATGCATGCTGGTAACCATGGCTGAAATGTAGTACATTGTACTGAATACCCTCCATAATGCCCTTGGTTCTCAAGAGTTGATTCAAATTGCATTTACATTTTCAATGGATAGAAAATTCACATGCTATGTAAACCATTCCAGAGCAAAGAAAATATAAAAACTTTACTTTTTCACTTTACAAACATAGTGTATCTATAATACTAATACTTAAAATAGAAATTGGAAACCGGTTACACTGGGTAACCACGGCTAAAATGTAGTGCACTGTACTGAATACCCTCCCTAATGTAGCTGGAGCTGGGCCTCTGCAAACGATGTCTCTCCTTTGTCAGCTGGCTCCCCATCAGTTTTCAGCCATCAGTGGTGGCAAAGGGAACCTGGCAGACAGGTGAGAGAATGAGCATGTCTCATTCTGTTTTGCTTGCTGTTCCTGTCAGCATCGTCTCATCAACAGTTTTTCACTTTGGCAGAAACAGATACCTCAACTTTCATGTTTTTATTTTATTTTTTTAATTTTTCTTTATTGTTGAAAGTATTAGATCAGCCGTGGGCAAACTACGGCCCGTGGGCCGGATCCGATCATTTGGAATGAATAAAACCAAAAAAAAAAAAAAAGAGCGTACCCTTTTATGTAATGATGTTTACTTTGAATTTATATTAGTTCACACAAACACTCCATCCATGCTTTTGTTCCGGCCCTCCGGTCCAGTTTAAGAACCCATTGTGGCCCTTGAGTCAAAAAGTTTGCCCACCCCTGTATTAGATGTTCCCTTTCCCTCCCACCCTTTGGCTCCCTCCACTCCACCCCCGCCCCTGCCCCAGGTCTTCCCCACACTATTGTCTGTCCATGGACTATGCATAGCCTATAATAGACAAACGTGGTAATTGACCGTACCTTCGCTACACCTCCCATTGGCTAATCAGCATGATATGCAAATTAACTGCCAACAAAGACGGTGGCTAATGTGCATACTGCAGGCAGGGATGGCAGCATGTGATGCTGCCCGTGGGACCCGGGACCCAGATCCCTGACCCGGCGAGGCAGGGCGCGCAGTGCCCAACGCTGCCCAGGGGATCCGGGCCTTGGATCTGTGACCTGGCGAGGGAGCAAAGCGTTGGAGAAGGGAGCGAGCCCAGGTAGCAAAGAAGGGAGGGAACCGAGGGCTAAGCTGCGAAGGGAGGGAGTGAGGCAGCGGAGAAGGGAGCAAAACTGCCTCGGTGGCCTTCGCTCCCTTCTCTGTTTCCCTGTGGTCTCAGGAACCCCTATTCTTGCAGGAATAGGCCTGAGGAAGCTCTATTCTTGCAGGAATCTTCCTGCAATGGGCCTCTATTATACATGTAATTTCATTGGTTAATTTCCTTCCTCCCTCCCCAGTGCCCCCACCTTCCTCTGAAATACATATATGCTTCAATGTCTCTGCATCTTTTTTGTTCATCAGTTTATTTTGTTCACTAGATTCCACATATGAGTGAGATCATGTGATACTTTTCTTTCCCGGACTGGCTTATTTTGCATAGCATAATACTGCCAGGTTCCTCTATACTGTCTCAAACAGCAAGACATCCTTCTTTACAGCAGCTGCATAGTATTACATTGTGTAAATGTACCATGGTTTTTTAATCCATTCATCTACTGATGGGCACTTGGTTTGTTTCCATATCTTAGCTATTATAAGTAATGCTGCTATGAACAAATATTCTTTCTGATTCGTGTTTCCAGCTTCTTAGGATATATTCCTAGAAGTGGGATGACTGGGTCAAATGGCAGTTCCATTTTTAATTTTTTGACGAAACACTGTTTTCCACAGTGGCTGCATCAGTCTGCATTCCCACCAAAAGTATACTTGGGTTCCCTTTTCTCCACATCCTCACCAGCACTTGTTTGTTAATTTATTAATGATAACCATTCTAACAGATGTGAGGTCATTTTAATTTGCATTTCTCTGATAATTAGTGACATTGAGCATTTTTCATATGCCTCGAGACTTATTTTATTTTTAGTATTACAGAACATTTTCAATTGCGCTCCTTCAGAGATACCAAGACTAGATAGCCAGTGCCCCCTCTTCAGAGTCCTGGCTCTGTAGGGGCCCTCTTACTGTAATGTATGTTCTGATAACACCCATATCTTCCATTTGTTCCTCCTGTCCTAAGGGTTATAGCTGCTTTCTTAGTTACTATCTCTGTTTTACCTCCCTGTTAAGCTCTCTCTCTCTCTCTTTCTCTCTCTATCTTTATCTCTCTCTCTATCTCTCTCTCCCTCTCCTGCATTATGGATTTCTTATATAAAATTATTTTGAAAATATCTGGCATGGTTCTGTCCTCCATACAAGAATGGTCTTGATTCACTTGTATAAAAACTGACACAACAACCTAAATGAAATGCTAGCAGATTGAACTTGTACAGTGGGATATAAAAAGAGGGGACAGTCCAGCTGGTGTGGCTCCGTGGTTGAGTGTTGACCTGGGAACCAGGAGGTCTCAGTTTAGTTCCCAGTCAGAGTATGTGCCCGGGTTGCTGGCTCGATCCTCAGTTGGGGATGTGCAGGAGGCAGCCCATCAATGAGTCTCTCATCATTGATGTTTTCATTTCTCTCTCCTCCTTTCCCCTCTTGGAAAAAAAAAAATATATTTTAAAAAAGAGGGGAAAAAATGAAGTAGGGAAGAAGTAGAGGGGGATGAGCAGTAAAGGAAGAGAAAAAAAAGAAACTATAACCAAATATAAATTGTGTTGAAGGAGAACTAGGATGGGTAAATAAAAATATATTTATTTATAGAATTAATCACAATAAAAATTTTAAGTGCTATCTGATTTTCTTAATAAAATTCCTGAACCTTTGGTAAAATCAATATCTATTTCCAATAAAAATATTTAGTAAATTAAGAAAAATCATCATGATTACAGCAATATTTTCTCATGTCAACAGCCAACATCATATAAAACAGGGAAACCTATGAACTGTTTCCATAAATTCAAGAACAATAACATGCACCTTTGTCACTATTATTTATTATTATTTTGAATATTATCAGTGCAAGAAGCCATGTGACTCACTTTAGTCAATGAAATTACAACAAATTCATGCACCAGTGGGGTCCCTTGGCCTAGCCTGCGGGATCGAGCTGAAACCAGCTCTCTGACATCCCCTGAGGGATTGTGAAAGGACACAGACCAGGCTGAGGGATCCCACCAGTGTATGATGAAGGCCAGGAAGAAAGGTAGGAGGTTGGCCAGCCAGGGAGGGACTGTGGGAGGGCTCCAGGGTGTGTCGGCCCCATCTCACTCAGTCCCGATTGGCTGGACCCCAGCAGCAAGCTAACCTCCTAGTCAGAGCATCTGTCCCCTGGTGATCAGTGCACACAGTAGTGAACAGTTGAGCAGCCTTATTATATTATTAGCATATTACACTTTGATTGGTTGAACAACTGACCAGTCGAGCAGACACTTAGCACATTAGGCTTTTATTATATAGGATGATTTTTTATAAGCCAGTTCTTAGTTTGGGCACTGCTCCTCATTTTCTTTATAATCAGTCTAGAGGCCCAGTGCTTGAAATTCACGCACTCTGTGGGGTCCCTCAGCCCGACCTGCACCCTCTCGCAGTCTGGGAGTCCTCAGGGGATGTCCAACTGCTGGCTTAGGCCTGCTCCCGAAGGGAGTGGAGGGAGTGGGCCTATGCCTGCAGTCAGACATCCTTAGCACTGCCATTAAAGTGGGAGAGGCTCCCGCCACCACTGCTGCACTTGTCAGCTGTGAGCCCAGCTCAGTGCTTCTGGCTGAGCGGCACTCCCCCTGTGGGAGTGCACTGACCACCAGGGGGCAGCTCCTGCATTGATGTCTACCCCCTGTTGTTCAGTGTGTTTCATAGTGACTGGTCATTTCACTGTTCGGTCGATTTGCATATTAGCCTTTTATTATATAAGACTAGAGGCCCAGTGCAAGAAATTTGTGCACAGGGGAGAGGGTCCCTCAGCCTGGCCTGCAGCCTCTCATAATCCAGGACCCCTCGGGGAATGTCTGACTGCCAATTTAGGCCTGATCCCTGCAAGATTGGGCCTAAACCAGCAATCGGACATCCCTCTCGCAATCCGGGACTGCTGGTTCCTAACTGCTTGCCTGCGTGCCTGGTCGCCCCTAACCACTCTCCTGCCTGCCTGATCTCCCATAACTGCCTCTGCCTTGGCCCCCACTGCCACGGCTTCATCCAGAAGGACGTCTGGAATGATGTCTGGAAGGTCCAGTCTAATTAGCATATTATGCTTTGATCAAAATCAAGTCAATTTCAGAAAAAATGATAAAAGCATTTTTATTTTTTCCTTTTATTTTGATCAACCTAATTACAAAAGTAGATACAGGAGGCCAGTAAATAAAATATAATTTACATAAAAATAATTTAATATTAACTTAACTAAACAAATTAGTTACAAAACTTTTCCAGCAAATATGAGAAGTTCATGTGGAATAAAAGGTTAAGTGACAAGATACAGTGTGGAAAATTTTTATATAACCAATTTGTTAAACTTGAATTTTGTAAATTAATTCTTCAATATTCCTTAAGAAATAGTATTCAATCTATTTATAAAATCATAAATATTAAATATAAAAATATCTCACTTGTTTACAAATGAGATTATTATTAACAGATTGCTATAAAGGGTTAGTTCACAAGTGATTATCATTACTTATAAAATAACTAGTGGCCCAATGCACAAAAAATCATACAAGAGTAGGCCTTCCTTCCCCCAGCTGCTGGCACCAGCTCCCCTCTGGCACCTGGGACCTGGGCTTCCCTCCTCTGGCTGCTGGCAGGTACCCGGGACTGGGGATGGCTTCCCTTCTGCTCCAGCTTCATCAGGAAGGACGTCCAGAATGACGCCTGGAAAATGTCCAGGTTAATTAGCATATTACACTTTTATTATTATAGATGTGTCATTAAAGATTTTTACATGATTAAGAGAACATGAGTCAGCATCACTTGAATTCTTTTTCTTATTATGGAAATATTTGGGGAATAGCTCTTACCTCTTAAAAATCTTCATCTTTAATACCTACAATTTTTTTTAATGGTTCTCCTTTATGGCTAGTTCAGTATAGAGTAGATTATGTTACGATAGGAAACAACCTGTAAATCTCAGTGGTTGCAAACGTCAACGTTTTCTTTTGTATTTGTGCAGCCTGCTACTGTTCTTTAAAACTGACCAGTGCAGCTGTCCTATAAATGCTGGATATGTTACCTACATGTTAAACTGCACCTTTATGTCCATGCAGCAGAAGAAAAATCAAGTTGAACAGTTGATATTTGATAATTAAGTATTTCCACCTAGAACCAATGATATACGCAATCCCAGGTCAAATGTCATTGGCTGTAGGAAGTCATATGGCTTCATCTCTCTTCAAGGAGATGTGTATGTGCAATTTATCTGTTTGCCCAGAAGAAGAAAATCAGATATCACTGAATAATAGGAACATCTTCCATAGTAGGAAAGATAAGAAATATCTAATAGAAAAGCATTAATATTGATGATTATAACATTCAACATACCATATCTAAACATATACTTACTAATTCATATATACATATTCATATACTCACCCACTCCATGTCCAAATTATGCAAATACTCAAGAATATGGCAACATAGAGCCTTAGTTAACTAAACTACTTAAGCGCAAACTAGAAAGCAACAGAATGCAGCAACTTAATAATGCATAGAATAAATATTCAGTTTAATAAAAATCATCTAAAAAGGGGGGGCCCAAAATAAAATCAAAGTAGCTTATCTGCCCAGAGTAATGGGTCTTTCACTGACATAGGGAAGCACCGGCTTCTCATATTCATTTCCAAAACCACTCAGGCATCAAATGGAAAAGAAGAATCTCTATATAAGGCATCCACATGTAGAAAAGTTTCAAGAGTTGTTTCCAACCACCAGATTCTGATACAACATCTTTCTCTTATCTACTCCCAATCCCAGAACTATGTCAGACATATTCTAACAGCAGCAGGTGTTTGGAGAACTTTATTTGGAAGCTCAACTTGCTCTCTTTATCTAGCCCTTGAGCTGAACACACTCCATCAACTTGAGCTTTGGATTCTGATTTTTGTTTACTGATGAATTATCTGACTCATACCTTTACTCATGGCTTATGCTAATTCACTGCCTGTACTGTCTCAAGGTCCCTGTGTATCTCCTCAGGTGGTATTATCATAACCAAATGGTGATTTTTTTTTCTGGGTTGTACTGTTAAATTTCTCATAAAAGATCTGATTCAACCAGCTAATTACATTATGCCTGTTAGGTGAGAACCTTGATTTTAATCTTCTTCATACAAAACTTACAGATGCTTCTCAACTTGTGGGTTATGTCCTGATAAACCCTTAAATGTTAGAAATACTGTAAATTGAAAATGCACTTAATACCTAACATACCAACCATCAAAGCCTAGCCTAAACTACCTTATACATGCTCAGAACACTTACATTAGCCTGCAGTTGGGCAAAGTTTTCTAACACAAAGCCTATTTTATAATATACTAGAAGCCCAGTGCGTGAAATCGTGCGGCCCCACCCATCACCTCCCCAAGACGCTACCACTCTGGTTTGTTTTGCTGCAGGGCTGCCACCACCACAGTGGGCCTCACGAGCGATCTCATTTGTGCCTGGCTGGTCCCCAATTTTCTTTCCCCAGTGTTGGGTGTCTGAGACATTGGCTGCTCTCAACCATTTAGCTCTTTCACTTAGTAACAGCTTTTACCTTCTGCCTCAATTCCTCTCCCAGCTCGCAACCTTCCCCAGCATGCCATCTCCCCCCACCACAGGCCACATGCTACCCCCTCCCCCTGCTGCAGGAGCACCTCCACTCGCCATCTGCGGACCTGCACTGTGCTCCCCACCCCCGCCTGCCGGGCGCCTATCTCCTGCATCGTCTTCGCTGCCTGGCCCCTGGAGAGCTGGCGCCAAAAGGACGCCTCCAAGTCCCAGAGTCCCACTCTGCTGGGGCCGGCATCATGGGACTCCCCCAATGCACCTCCTAGTCAAGTCGCCACCAGTGCCTGCAGGGGCACAGCGTCAAGTCCCCACTCACCTGTGTGCGCCTGGCAGCATACGCAGCCCTGCCCACCCACAGGCGCCTGCCACACATGCAGCCTCCTGCTGATCGGTTGTTATGGCGTGATGATGTCATGACCACAGGCTTTTTATAATATAGGATTGTTGAATATCTCAATGTGTGTATTGCTTTCTCACCATTATAAAGTCAAAATAATTTTAAGTCAAACCATCATAAGTTAGGACTATTTGTATTGGTTTCCCTTGAATCATTTTCTCACATTTGGCCCATCAAACTTTTCTGGGGGAAAAAAAGTCATGTAAAAATAAACATAATCTTCTATACTTAAGGAATTCTTTAGGTCCAGTACTGAGAGCAAATATAATAATCAGGAATCATCTAAGAATATTGCAGTCATTGCAGTTATAGCTGTTGTTGGAAGACAATATGAGCAAGGTAATATCTATTAGATGTTACAGTAAATTACATTATGTTGTAAACAAAGGATTGTAAAATATTTTCAAAAAATAAACATGCATTTATACTATTCATATGACATAATATTCTTAGAAAAATTATTCTAAATAATTAATGGCAGAAAAAAATTATGTTTGTTATATCTACATTTCTTTCTAAACTTTCTTAAATTTATCATTTATTACTCCAACCCTCTACCTCACTATGAATATAGCCTCATACTTTTCAATCGACAACCACTTTTCTTTTGCTCTTATAACCTGAAGAGATCCTCTGAGGCCATAGATTATGTTGGATCCAGGAATAAAATCCTACTGGGCAGCACATGTTTATAAGTTCTAAAGTACACTTTATTAGCATATAAATTGAAAATAGCAATGTTGATCAGGTTGTTTAATGAAAAATGCCTCTTAGTCCAAGTGAAAAACTATTTCCTTAATCCAAGTTGCTTAAAAAACACAACAGAAACTACTTATGTGATTACTGCAAAAAGTGACAGGAGACAGGAAATGAAAGTGATGGCTGAACCAATCAACCTTTAGAAAAAATTGTATGTTAACTCTGGGCCAGTAAATAGCTAGATACATGTGTAGACAGAAACCCTTCCAATAATGTTCCTAATGTCAAGGTCTCTTGGGCAATAAAGACTTCCCTGTGATGAAGTCCATTAGGCAGCAACCTTATTAAACACAGCACACACAATCAGCTCTGGGTGACTACCTCTAGGCTTCTCTCTGGTGACATTGCAACGAATCTTCATTTTTCCAATAAAGAGTAATATGGCTTTGATCAAACCTTCTAACTTCAATTTCCTTGGGTTAAAAACATTTCTAGGAAGTCTTTTTTGAGACTCAATATCATATAAACATCCTTTTATTTTTCTTCTCATACTTGACATTTTTAGCTTGTATGAAAATGCCATAATTAAAGAATAAACTACTTCATCAAGGGTTGTCTTTGAGGACTACAATTTTTATAATTATATCACACAAATGTGTCAAATTTCAGAAAAAAAGTATTCAATAAATTTATATCGTGATGTTCATTTTTATTCACTCATTTTGATGTTATACACATTAGCTTAATAAATAAGAATGTATTTTTGCCCCGCTGGTGTGGTTGAATGGTTGAGCATCGACCTATGAACCAGGAGGTCATAGTTCAATTCCTGGTCAGGGCACATGCCCAGGTTGTGGGCTTGATTCCCAGTGACATATTAAAGAAAAAAAAAAGAACACACTGTTACTCTTGTCAATTGATGACCAAAAGAAAAAGAATAAATATGTCACTGAATGTGAAAAGCTGGGTAAACAAAAGGTATTGGTTTATAAATGAGTGTTCTCTAGAACAGCAATATAAAAATCTACCAGAAGTAATGTTATATAACCTAAATATTTTTTAAAATATATATTTTATTGATTTTTTACAGAGAGGAAGGGAGAGGGAAAGAGAGTTAGAAACGTTGATGAAAGAGAAACATCGATCAGTAACCAAGGTACATGCCCTTGACCAGAATTAAACCTGGGACTCTTCGGTCTGCAGGCTGACACTCTATCCACTGAGCCAAACCAGTTAGGGCCCTAAATATTTTTTGTAACTAAAATACGAAATGTATAGCTTGAGAGAAAAATATGTGCTATTAATTAAACACTAAAAAATTAAAAGTGTATTTGAACAATTGAATCCTTATAGGCAGGATATTGTCCATATTTGCATGAGCCATGAAACTAGCTATCTTAAAGCAACCCAGGTACCTTAAGCAGCTGATTGAAGCATTTGTATTAGCTACTGGCTCCTGAGGGCATTTAGTTTTCTTTCCCTTGTCTATCACTTTTCTAAGTGTTACTTCTCCCATTGAATTTCTCTCAGCACTTGGGACTACTAAAACTCTGTCTTTGCTAAGGAACTCCCCCACCAACAACAGTGTCTTGCAAATGTTTACATTATCGTTACATTTTTTGACCAATCATGTTTAGACATACATAATACTTTGACTGTATTAATATATTATGTATATAATAAAGCATGCAGAAAATAAGCATTAAAATATGAATAAATTAAAATTATAAATGATAAAATTTTTACAGCATTATATTATGAAGATCATTATTCTAGATATTATCATTTCATTTCTATACATAACAGCTGGTGAGAAGCTCAGAGGTAGTGATGACACCCAGTAAAAGAAACTATTAACTTGACATTGGCAATGTTGGTCTTTGCCTTAATCTTTGTTTTCTCAAGCCTTATTTTTAAGGTTATCAAATGTTCTATTGTGTATGTCTTTTAATATGCTTTTTTTTTAAGTAAAGAACTATGAAATAGTAATTTAATCAACTGGGTAGAGTACGAACATAACATAGAACATAGGAGATCAAAGAACTATTTAGATAAACACTGTAATTGTACAGAGAAGTAAAATAAGGCTTATGAAGTTTAAATTGCTCTCAAGGTCACATTCCTTTCTATGTATGTCACATCAAACATAGTACATTTTAATTCCTCTAGAGTTTCCAATTGAATCTTTATTCTTCAAATTGGCTGGTAATTTAGAAGTACTTTTTTCAATGGATTCAAATTTGAAAAGACTGTATCTCTTCCAAAATCTAATGGAATTTTTATAAAGCATTTCATTGAAGAAATATAAATCTACCCTAGCCAAATTTCCAGGCCAGGTTGCACTCTATTATAGTCATGCAATTTAGTGGTTCTTCATCAGGGTTATATATTCAGAGCCATCATCTCAAGAGATTTTCAAACTCAAAATCCCAGGGCCAGTTTCAAAATGAGAATCAATTGCAGGCTCTTGATATGTGAAAAGCAAAAGGAAGCAAAAGAAATGTTCTCAGAGCAAAGTGTTGACATTTCTACTTAAGAACCAATTGAATACAAAGAACTGATGTAATAACAAAATAGATAAAATGTAAATTTTATATATTTAAGACCTCATCCTTCATTAAAACAACTATGAAAAATAAACAGTCTTAGGTGCATGGTCTTCACACATAAAGAGCCCTCTATTCTCATTCAGTCATTTTTTAACACTAAGTGGCTTTGATTTGATTGTACCATATCAAATCCTTAGTTGAATAAGAAATTAGAAAGCAAATATGTCTACCATAATCATTTTAAATGAGCCAAGATTTTATGAAATCTAAAATGTGCTAGTAATATTGGCTTAGGGCCTAATAAAACTTTAATATATGAGCAATCACAATTAGTCCTTTTTGTATTTCTAAACTCAGGTGATGTGTTTGTTTTTCTAGAGATGTGAAACTTGGAAAAGAAATGGATATAGCCCCCAAATAAGCCCTGTGTGATCTTAATACCTAAACAATTTAACTGGTATGATTCACAGAAGGAGATATAGAAATAGAAGTGAATAAAAATTGTGTACAGTTCTTTTCATTTTTCTAAACAATAGAGTGTGCCTGCATTTATATGTATAAATAAATAAGAGACAGACAAATTGCTAAATTTGGGTTATGGTGCCATTGAAAAAAATGCTAAAATGATGAAATTCATTTTCTTTGTTTGTACAAATCTGGTAGCTACATTAAAATTTGCACTAGGGAACAGTTTCAAAGCTTTTATAGTGTCTTTTTATGCTGCTACACATTCTGGTTTTGAGAGGGAGACTTGCCCTGGAGGAGAAATCCTTCAGAAAGAAGAAGAGAGGGAACACAAGGACTCAGAAAAAAGTTTGCTACTGCAGAGAATGATTAGTACAAGGAAAGGAGGAGGAGACATCTGTTGGTGAAATGATTTTTAGAGATAATTAAGTGCATTCATCCAGAAATAACACATATTATACATCGTTTGCAGGCACACATGGCTTTACGAAAAACAAGAGAGACTCTGAAAGACTCCCAGAAATAACCAGCAGCGCTGATCTGCTGTCATCCGGGATGTCAGCCCTTCGTGTGTGCTACCCCTCAGGCTTCCCGAATCCCGTTCATGCACCCTCATACTTGGTATTGCAGGGTATGCACACTGCTTACAGAGCTAAGCGTGGCTGGGAAGCATTGTCAGAAAAGTGTAGCTTGCTTCTCCTGTCTTTTAAAGCTTAGATTAATATTCAATTTCAAATTCCTGGAATTTAATTGGATTTTTAGGCATCTAAGAGATCAACATAGAAAGAATATTAGTGTTCAGAATACATGAATGAAGATTTTGTGAAGCATAGAAAAAGCAGTTGTACTGACAGTAATGACTATTTTAGAGACAATAAGAATTAACATCAGAAACAGTTTAATTTTTCTTTATTATTGCTCATTTTATCCTCTTCCACAATAAAATTGATGCATCATGTCTCTGTATGTGATACCTTCTTGTGCAATTTTACATACATTCAGTAAAGCACTACATAATGGGCCTTAAACTGTAGTAAAATAAATAAGAAAGCACAATGTAAAATATATTTTTATAAAAGCTTACACATTAATTACCATCCAAAGAGCAGTTATGAGATTCTGCTTGGTCTTTAAGTGTAAATAAATTTAAAAGTTGTAGATTAAAAATACAACAGTAAATAAAAATGAAAGACAGCAACTTCCTTTCATTGAGATAAACAATAGCAATAAAATGAATGACAAATTGTTTGACATTTAAAGATTTTCTATCTCAGCCCACAACCCAGGCATGTGCCCTTGACCTGGAATCAAACCATGACCTCCTGATTCATAGGTCAATGCTCAATCACTGAGCAACACTGTCTGGGCACCATAATAATTCTTTAAGAACTAATCCCAATGCCATCTACTTTGAATTCTCTTTTAGTTAGGCTGCCTTTGGCTTCACATCACTGATCCTCCACAAAACAGAATTAGTTTTTGTATAATAAAATATGTTATTCCATGGACACAGACAGTACTGTGGTGAGGGCCTGGGGGTTGGGATAGGATGGGGGCGTGAGTGGGGGGTAAAAGGAGGATATCTGTAATACTTTCAACAATAAAGCTAAATTTAAAAAAAATGTTACTGAACAGAATTAGAAATCTCAAGGAAGGATGCTTCTACAGTTAATAAAAGCATTAGCTCAAATAATTTAAAAAATAGTTTCTATGAATTCATTTTTCTAGTCTGCCATCCTTATGCGGTTAGCAAACCTCATAACTCAAAGATGGCTGCCACTGTTCCAGGTGTAAAAGAAAAACGACATCTTTGAAAAGCCAGAAGAATGATAAAAAGGCATGCATTTTTAAAAATATTCCTTGTTAAGAGTGTAGACAATTTTCCCAGGTGTGTTTAGCCCAGTCATATCTTATTGGCTAGAATCATATCACATGGCCATTCACATAGCTACCTCTGGAAAGACAGAATAGAATCACCATGATTGCTTAGCCCTAGATCAGTCAAGACTAACTAGCATATAGCTTTCTGCTACCTAAACAATATAGGAGTTCTAATGGCAAAGACAAAAAGGATGTTGGTAGTGCTATTGGATTAGCACCATGGTGTCTAATATACACACTTTATTTATCCCACATCTATTGTAATGATCACTCTTCTTGAACTGTACTTAGTTTGTAAGTGTCTTGTATTCATTTAAAATTACATGTAACTTTTTAAAAAATAATCTTTATTGTTGAAAGTACTACATATGTCCCCATTTTCCCCACTGACCCCCTCCCTCCTCTCATCTCCCACTCCCTCCCCAGATCTTCAACACACTATTGTCTGTGTCCATTGGCTATGCATATATGCACATAAATTCTTTTTTAAATATATTTTTATTACTTATTTTAGAGAGGAAGGGAGAGGGAAAGAGAGATAGAAACATCAATGATGAGAGAGAATCATTGATCAACTGCCTCCTGCACATCCCCTACTGGGAATAAAACCCACAGCCTGGGCATGTGACCTGACTGGAAATCGAACCATGAACTCCTGGCTCATAGGTTGATGCTCAACCAGTGAGGCATGCTGTTCAGGCTGCGTATAAATTATTTGGTTATTCTCTCTTACCCTCTACCCCCTTCCCTCTGAGATTCCTCAATCTGTTGCATACTTTCATGTCTCTGGAACTGCTTTGTTTGTCAGTTTATTTTGTTCATTAGATTCCACATTTAAGTAAGATCATGTGGTATTTTTCTTTCTCTGATTGACTTATTTTGCTTAGTGCAATAATCTCCAGGTCCCTCCAGAGATCACATTGGACAGTAATTTTATTTCACACTTTGCTCAATGTAGTGGTGAAATTATCATAGGTAATCAATAAAACTTTTTTGAATGAATGAATAAATTTATAAGGTTTTGTTTGTCTGGCACGTGGTTTATATTTGCACAAGTTTATTCTTAGCTGTGTCTAAATAGATTTGCTTTTCTTGACTTGACAAAATGTGTTTTGAATTATATGTTCCTGAAAAGAAAACCTTTTAGGTGCAGGAAAGGAAGTACAAATGTAATTTGCTTCTTCTTTTAAAAACCATACAGATGATTTTAAAGTTTAACTTCTACACATGAATTATAACAAAATGAACAGAGATGGAAATTGGTTAATTGTAATAATGTGTTCTTTAAGTAAAGTAAATCTGCAATGATCTTAAATAATCTTTACACAATTTAGTGCAAAACTTTCCTAAAATAACAAAAATCAAATGTTGAGGAATGACTATTGAGTTCTGTCATTTGTCATTAAACAAAAAAACCCAAAAATGAGCCCAGAATAAAAGTGAATTTGATACATTATGTTTATCCTAGTACAATGAAATTCAAACATGGATGGAAAAAAATCCAGCACATTCTTTGCATTCTCATTTCTACTACTATATTTCATGATGTCATTTCACTAACCTAGACTCTTACCCCAGCTGTATACATTTATTCAAACCAATAAAATTCCACTACATTGACCTTTAACACTCACATTCAGTCCCATCAACTTCTGATGTGGCATGTACTGACTATACATGTCAAGAGAACTGAATATAAGCTCATTGGTCTGGTTATCAAGCCTCTTTCTAAAACAGACCCAACCCAGTTTTTCAACTCTTTTTCTTTTTGATATTCATAAGCAACTTACTCTCTAGGCTAATTGTATATACACAGTTTCCCACATACAATTTCTTCTTCCTCAAGCTGTCTGTCTTCTCTAAACTAGTTTACTTATTTTGGGAAGCATTTAACTATGTCTCACCTGGCATGAAAATTTCTATCTAATTAATACACTTTTATTAATATTTCTTCTAAGCACAGTTACTATTGAATAGTGTTCCCTGTTTTTTTAAAAAATGATATGCTGAAATTCTTGCTCCCAGTACCTAAGAATGTGACCTCATTTACAGGTGTAACTAAATTAAGATCCTATATAATAAAGAGGTAATATGCAAATTGACCCTCATGCCCTCACACAAGATGGCCGCCCCTATGTGGTCAAAGATGGCCACCACAAGTTGGCCAACAGGGGAGGATAGTTCTGGGTGATCAGACCAGCAGGGGAGGGCAGTTGGGGGAGACCAGGCTGGCAGGGGAGTGGTTAGGCTGGCAGGCAGATGTGATTAGGGTCAATCAGGCAGACAGGCAGGAGAGTGGTTGGGAGTCAGTAGTCCTGGATTGTGAGGGGGATGTCTGACTACCCCTGTGGGATCGGGCCTAACCCAGCAGTCAGACATCCCCCAAAGGGTCTCAGAATGGAAAGGGTGCAGGCTGGGCTGAGGGATACTCCCCCTAGTGCACGAATTTCATGCACTGGGCCTCTAGTAGATATAAAGTAGGGTAGGCTTCTATACCCAAATGAGAGCTATCCTTATAAAAGAAGAGAGATACTTGGAGAGAACTCCAAGTGAGAACAAGGGCAGAGATTGGAGTTGTGCAGCAACAGCAAAGGAACACAAAAGATTGCAAGCGAGTCACCAGAAGAGGCAAGGAAGGATGCGCCTATGGATTTCAAAGGCAGTACAAACCTGCTAACACCTGCTTTCAGACTTTCAGCCTTTAGAATTGAAGACTGCAAAATTCTGTTCTTTTAAGCCACTGTGTGCCACTTTGTTAAGGATGCTTTAGGAAACCAATACACTTACTCAAAACTGTCCCTGTTAATATAGGTAGTCAAAGATAAAATTTCCCTATTTCTCCTTTTCTGCTTATCCTCCTGTTTCAACACACTAATATAAACTTTGCCCATCTCTCATCATAAACAATGTAAAAGCAATGATTATATTTTACCTTTAAATGTCTTAATCGTTTCTGAAACCTCTTGAGTGACTTAACAGTAATTGTTGACTAATAAAAAGTAAGTTAAAACTTCTGAGACAAAATTATGACTTAACTCTCCTTTTAATTGAATTGAAATGCTTCAGGCAAACACCTAAAAATATTTACAAAATGATCCTGATTTCTTAAATTTCTTCTACAAAGCATCCTGCATACCAAAGTATATGCCTCCTGATAAATAGTGAGTTTCAAGGACTATTCAACTTAAAAACATGCACATGCAAAGTGAACATTCAGTAAATTGT
Organism: Myotis nattereri; assembly: GCF_964212035.1. Lineage (NCBI taxonomy): Eukaryota > Metazoa > Chordata > Mammalia > Chiroptera > Vespertilionidae > Myotis > Myotis nattereri. The sequence continues at coordinate 68,526,704 of NC_138076.1, read as the reverse complement.
ACAGAAATAACTACACCTATGGTGATTTTAAAGGACATTCTGCCCTGGCTAGTGAGTCTCAGCTGATTGGGCATCATCCCATTCAATGAGAGGCCAATAGAGGGTATACAGGAGACAGTTGATTAATATTTTTCTCCCTCATTGATGTTTCTCTCTCTCTCTCTCTCTCTCTCTCTCTCTCTCTCCCTTTATCTCTCTCTAACATTAATGAAAACATTATTTTATTTAAAACAAAAAGTTTCCAGTTGATTCCTGGTCAGTGCATATGCCTGGATTGCAGGCCAGATCCCCAGTTTGTGTGTATGTGTGTGTGTGTGTGTGTGTGTGTATGGGGGTGGGGGGGGCGGTGTGCATGCAGGAGGGAGCAGATAAATGTTTTGTTCTCATATTGATATTTCTCTCTCTCCTTCTCCTTTCATCCTATAAAAATATTTTTTAAAACAATAAAGGACATTCTATTTTAACTTTAAGAATGTGTGAGTAATTGGAGCAAGTAGAGAACTAAGAATCAAATAATTGCAAGTATATATACAAACTAGAGGCTCAGTGCATGAAATCCATGCACTAGTAGGGTCCCTAGTGGCTGCCAGCTGCCGGTCAGGTACTCCCTCTCTTTCCCTGGTTGAACTCCCAGACAACTCCTGTGAGGGGACAATTTGCATACTACACGTCTATTATATAGGCTTAGAATATATCTCCTATCTAATAATAGACAAACATGGTAATTAACTGTACCTCTGACACGTTTCCCAGTGGCTAATCAGGGCGATATGCAAATTAACTGCCAACCAAGATGGCGGCCGGCAGCCAGGCAGCTGAAGCAAACAAGAGGCTTGGTTATTCCAGTGAAGGAGGAAGCCAAGGTTCCCTGCCTGCCGCTGCTGGGCTCTGAGCTTGCACTCTAAGAAACAATGTTGCAACTATAGAAGCTAAACAAACCCCATGCTTTCAGCCAGCCTGCTGAGCTGGAGTTGCAACAGTGTTTCAATTATAAAACCCAAATGAACCCAGATACCTGATTTCAGCAGCTGAGGTCTCAGAGCTGGAGCTGAGCCTCAGAGCTAAAGCCAGCTCTCAGTTCCAGTGACAGCAATAGAAGGTAAATAAATCAAAGAATAAAAAAAAAAGAAAAGAAAAAAAAAGAGAGTTTGGGAGCTTCAGTCGCCCTCCGGCCTAAAAACGGCCCTTCAGCCCCTCACCCAGACTACCAGGCACCCCAGTGGGGACACCCACCCTGAAGGGAGTGTGACCAGCTGCAAATAGGCATCATCCCCTCATTCAGGCTGGCCAGGCACCCAAGCGGGACCACCACCCTGATCCAGGCCACCTCTCAGGGCAAACCAGCCAGCCCCCACCCGTGTACCAGGCCTCTATCCTATATAGTAAAAGTGTAATATACCTCCTGGCACCAGGATCAGTGGAGCCTCCCAGCACCGGGATTAATGGAGCAGTGAGGCCTCCTAGCACTGGGATCAGCTGGGCAGCGAGGCCTCACTGCCCTGGTGTCAAGCAGAACCGCAAGGCCTCCCAGCACCGGGATCAGTGGAGCAACGAGGCCTCCCAGCACTGGGATCAGCAGAGCCATGAGGCTTCCTGGCCCCTGGAGCAGCGTGACGGGGGGCAGCGCCCAAACCCCCTGATCGCCCTGCGGCTCTGTGTGTGACAGGGAGCAGGGCCAGAACCTCCCTATCCTCACTGCTCTGTTTGTGACAGGGGAAGGCGCCCCAACCCCCTGATCAGCCCTGCTCTGTGCCTGATAGGGGGGAGCTCTCCAACCCCCTGATCGGCCCTGCTCTGTGTGTGACAGGGTGCTTCGCCCCAACCCCCCCATGGGCCCTGCTCTGTGTGTGACGAGGTGGAGCCGCAACCTCCCCATCGACCCTGCCCTGAGTGTGACAGAGGGGAGTACCCCAACCCTCTGATCAGCCCTCCTCTGTGTGTGACAGGGGGCGGTGCCCCAACTCCCCTATTGGTCCTACTCTGTGCGTGACAGGAGGGAGCTCCCCAACCCCCTGATCGACCCTACTCTGTTCATGACAAGGGGGAGCTCCCCAACCCCCCTGTTCAGCCCTGCTCTGTGTGTGACAGGGGGTGGTGCCCCAACCTCCCAATCGGCCCTACCCTGAGCGTGACTGGGGGTGGCATCGCAACCTCTCAATCCACCCTGCTCTGTGCATCACAGGGGGCGGTGCCCCAACTCCCCAATCGGCCCTGATCTGAGCCCGACCAGGGGCTGCACCTAAGGATTGGGCCTGCCCTCTGCCACCAGAGAGTGGGCCTAAGCCAGCAGGTCGTTATCTCCCGAAGGGTCCCAGACTGTGAGAGGACATAAGTGGGGCTTAAGGACACCGCCCCCCCCCCCCCCCCCGCCAGTGCAAAAAGTTTTGTGCACCGGGCCTGTAGTAATATATATATAAAATCACTCAACTTCAGAAATGAACATTTCATGACCAAAGTTTCATATGTGTCCCCACAATTTTTCTCACAAACTGGTAGATTATAAAAACATGTTTGCTTGTTTTTAATTCCTCTTATTATTCATCCTCTATCTTTTTCTTTCCCGACTCCTAGTTGCCAACATTACATTTGTGTTGAGGGGACACAGGGCGAAAAGGGGTACTGGATTTTTATTTAGTTATACATATATGAAAATTACTCAATATGTATGAAAATTGAAAGTCTTTTAAAAATGTATCTGTCATCAATTACAGTGAAAAAGACTAGAAATTCAGGTTTGACAAATTTGAAAAGGTAAGTGGTGGCAGGGTCTGACAAGAGAGAATGTTAAAGAATAAGCACTTTGAACATCTGCCCTCTCATTGCCAATAAGGAAATTGTCAATAAGGAAAATTAATGCAGAACATACAAAGGGTTTCAAAAGATTTAGGCAATTCAGATTTGTGAAAGAGGTGACTAATATTTTGGGAAAAGAGACACCATATAATATTCTCCATTTCTAATTCATTCATTTAAAAATATATTTATTGTTTGTTTAGTATATAGGTATTGTTCTAAATGCTGATATTTCAATAATAATTTGAAATTTAATGCAATTTAATTCAAAATTAATATTAATTTGATTTTTAAAATTGATTCATGTTTCATACTCTCATGAGGGAAACTGATTTAAAACAAATAACCAAAGAAACATGGAATTTTATGTAATGAAAAGAGTAATATAGTCATATGAGCAAAATTAAGGAACAGATAATGACTTCAGGGAGGACTATTTTACTTAGCGTTGTCGAAAGCTTCTCTGAGGAAGCACAGTTGAACAGAGATACAAAAGATAAGCACAAGTGAGCCCACAATAGCTGAAGGAATAGTTTTCCAGGCAGAGAGGACCCTAAGTCAAAGGTGGGCTATAAAGGGAATAGTAGGAGGGAAGGAAAGAGTGGTGTTCAGGTGAGAGACCTCCAGACTAGATTAGGTAAGGTCAAGTCGACCAGGAGACCATGATACGGAGTTTGGCTTTCTTCTACATATTTTTTGGAGGCTATTTGCAAGGTTTAGGACAGTAAAATAAAAATTAATTTTAAGATTTATAAGTCACCCTGGAAACTGATTGAAGAGTTTACCTTAAGGGATGTGGAAGGGTAGAAGCTGGAAGACACCACTGGGGGCTATTGCAAGAATTCAGAGAGATATAAAGGTGTTCTAGGCTAGCATGGCTAGTGGTTACAATACAGGTGTATTTTAAATAAAAAGTAAATTTTGGATGGATTTGGTGTGGGTTTGAGGAAAGAAGAGAAATCAATATTGGCAACTGGATTGTTGGCTTAAGCACATGCATAAAGGTGGTATAATTAACTGGAATGGGGAAGAGTTATTGAAGAAAAAAATGATTATTTATTTATTTATTTTTTGGCTGAATACTACTGAGAACCCTATTCAAACAGAATTGTCACTTAAACTTAGGAAATATGGAGCTGGAACTCAGGGGAGAATTGAGTTTTAGGATAACACTGAGTGTATTTTTAAATATATAATCCCTAGCGCTATGCTGGGATTATATTTCTTATCATCCCACTATTGATTTAATAATGCTAGTAAGATAATTATTAATTTTCTTCTTCTGGAAAAAGTACACTCATGCTTTTTTTTTTTTTTTTTTTTTTTTACAAAACGTTTATCATCTGTAATCTAAACCTAGACAATTTTGTTGGTTAGAACATGGTTGTTTGAAAGCCTTGGACTTCCTTTTGTACTTCTTCTCTTTGAAAAAAGAAAATAGGTTCACAGTCAAATATTAAGTGAAAAATTCTAAATGTGTTTTACCAATGTGGGTTTTCAGTTTTCACATAGCAGATACTTAGTAAACATTTTTTTTTTGTATTGAATTAAATTTATAAATAAAAGTGAAGACATGATTTAAAAATTATTAGCAACTTTAGTCAATTAACTGAATGAATACATCTACAACATATTCGACCCCACTCCCTAAGTACTCAAATTTTTAAGTCAATAATTTTTTTCAAGAAGTTGGCATCAGAATTACTTGGGAGTGTTTCAAAGCCCATGTCTAAATCTCACTTTTCCAAACTGAATTCTGACTGAGTGTAGTATATATGTTGGAATTTGACATCTATATTGGAAAAAAAAAATGCACCCTAGTTCAAAGAATTGACTTAAGCAAAAGGGCTTGAATTGACACTGCTGACCTTAATCTCTGGTTCACTTTTCTTCTCTTTCTTCTAAACAAACATCCACTGCAGTTTAAACCTTTGACAGATAAATTAACTCATGCATTCATTTACTATCAGGCTCTTGGAGGTGATTTTGTGTAACCTGCAGCGGTTCTCAACCTGTGGGTCACGACCCGTTTGGCGGTCGCATTACGGTTATGAAGTATCAACAAAAATAATTTTATGGTTGGGTCACAACATGAGGAACTGTATTTAAAGGGCCAGAAGGTTGAGAACCACTGCCTTAATGCATTTATTACGTATGGATTTTGTAGGCTAATTTATAGGTGACAAATTTTCTTCCTATTTTAATAAATGGACATTATTTTATTGACTCTTGTTTTTTGTTGTCCATCTCTTAACAGAGTTAAGTTTCTTTTAGGTTTATTTCTAAAAATGTAAATTTTTACTGGTCTTCAATCCATATTTTGACAATCACATAGTTGTTAACTTAATGTCCATATATATATATATATATATATTTTTTTTTTAATTAAATCTTTATTGTTCAGATTATTACATTTGTTCCTCTTTTTTCCCCCCATAACTCCCCTCCTCCCAGTTCCCGCCCCACCCTCCGCCCTCACTCCCCACCCACTGTCCTCATCCATAGGTGCACGATTTTTGTCCAGTCTCTTCCCGCATCTCCCACACCCCTTTCCCCACCAAGAATAGTCAGTCCATTCCCTTTCTATGTCCCTGATTCTATTATAATCACCAGTTCATTCTGTTCATCAGATTATTTATTCACTTGATTCTTAGATTCACGTGTTGATAGGTGCATATTTGTTGTTCATAATTTGTATCTTTACCTTTTTCTTCCTCTTCCTCTTCTTAAAGGATACCTTTCAGCATTTCATATAATCCTGGTTTGGTGGTGATGAACTCCTTTAGCTTTTCCTTATCTGTGAAGCTCTTTATCTGACCTTCAATTCTGAATGATAGCTTTGCTGGATAAAGTAATCTTGGTTGTAGGTTCTTGGTATTCATCACTTTGAATATTTCTTGCCACTCCCTTCTGGACTGCAAAGTTTCTGTTGAGAAATCATCTGACAGTCGTATGGGTATTCCCTTGTAGGTAACTGAGTTTCTTTCTCTTGCTGCTTTTAAGATTCTCTCTTTGTCTTTTGCTCTTGGCATTTTAATTATGATGTGTCTTGGTGTGGTCCTCTTTGGATTCCTTTTGTTTGGGGTTCTCCGTGCTTCTTGGACCTGTAAGTCCATTTCTTTCACCAGGTGGGGGAAGTTTTCTGTCATTATTTCAAATAGGTTTTCAATATCTTGCCCTCTCTCTTCTTCTGGCACCCCTATAATTCTGATGTTGGTATGCTTGAAGCTGTCCCAGAGGCTCCTTACACTATCCTCGCATTTTTGGATTCTTTTTTCATTCCGCCCCTCCGGTTGGGTGTTTTTTGCTTCCTCGCATTTCAAATCATTGACTTGATTCTTGTGCTCCTCTGGTCTGCTGTCAGGAGTCTGTATAATATTTGTTATTTCAGTCCGTGTATGCTTAATTTCTAGTTGGTTCCCCATCATAACATCGAGGGTCTCATTAGTTTTCTTGTAGATCTCATTAAGTTTATCGGCGGCTTCTAAACAGTTCTTGAGAGACCTTAAAAATGTGGTTCTGAACTCTGTATCTTCCATTGACAATTTTGTCCTGTTTCTTTGTCTCCGCATTTTGTTATGCTTCCTTGGTGCACCCCCTAGTGGTCTTTGTTCGCAGTCTTGTAGTTAAGCCTTGATTGTTGTAGCTAATACCAGGGAGGGTTTGACCTCCAGGCCAAGTGGCTGTGAGAATCAGCTGTGTCTGCAGTGAGAGAACTTCTGTCCTCTAGGGAGGTGCTAATTTAGCCTTTGCCTGAGGCTATCCGGCAAATGCCTCTGTGCAGGGCTTGGGCGGGGCGGGTCGCATAGGATCAACAGGGTGGGCCGGAGAGAGCAGTTATGGCGGCTCTCAGTCCTGTCCCCAGGGGCTCTGCCTCTCTGAGTCCCAGCAACCACTGCAAACCTCGGAGAGAAAGCTGCACTCGCTCTGACCAAAGCCAGACAGTCCCGCTTCTCCTGTTTGAGTCTGGGTCCCTAAAGACTCGCCCGCATCTGGAGCTCAGAGTCTGCGACTCCCTCCGGATTGAAAACGCCAACCGCGCCCTCCGCCGCCAGCCTGCTCCGCGCACTCCGCACCTCAGAATTTGACTTCAGCACTGCACCTCCTCTGAGTGTCCGTATGCATTTCTCTTTCCTCCTAGTTGTAGGACTTCCACTCAGCCAGCGTTCCTGTGGTTCTGGGTGATGTCCGTTCCGTCTTTTAGTTTCACTTTTGAAGTAGTTGTTCAAGGCAGCAAACTCCGGCGTTAACCTATGCCGCCATCTTGGTTCTCAATTTCATATTTTTAAATTTGCATTTAGAATTCTTATCTCTATGCATGATATATGTCAATCGTTTCCTAAAATCCTGCCCCTGTGATGGGTACAACTGATCATTAATGTCACTTAAAAAATTTTAGTATCACTAGATAAGCATAGTTCTTTCAGAACACACACCAAATGTTAAGATATGGTCAATAGAGCCAGGTCAGGATGCTTCAGTGGTGGAGTGTTGACCTGTGAACCAGGAGATTGTGGTTTTTTTATTGTTTAAAATATTACAAATAGTAGTACATATGTCTCCATTTTTTCCCCATTGACCTCCCCCACAGCCTCCCCTACCCCCCGGCACTTTCAACAATAAAGAATTATTTTAAAAAATTATCTGTACTGGTCATCTAAAAATTGTTTGTGAACTATAAATTCTGATTATGCAATAAAGATATAGAGGTTAATTTGACTTGAATTTAGGAGTCATTTTCTTGGCAATTGTAAAATTTCTCAGTGCCAAATCTATCAACATGTTAATTTGCCCAAGTTTGGAACATAATTACATAAATCATGAATGCCTAAATTTATTAAAAGTATTTCCTTATCTAAGGGTTTCTTTTAACTATTCTGGAAATGGTGAGACAAACTTTTGAAATTACACTGAAGAAACCATTTGGAAAGTAAATGGTAGCCTATTAAATGTGTTCATGAGGAAAATGAAACTGGCCTCTGTGAGAGAAAACAGAGCAGAGCAGAGCAAAATAGAACTCTGGGTTGCAGGAAAGAAGAACAGAATATTACTACATCAAAATTTAAACCAATAAATGGTGATATTTTTAAATTTAAAATATTATAAGCAACACTATAAAATGTATTAGAAATAATTAACTCAAATAAATACTAGAAATTATAAGATTCTATTACATATGCTCCTTCCCCCCCCCATTGACCCCCTCTAGTGTACCCCCACCCCCAATCCCAGACCCTTACCATCCCATTGTCTGTGTCCGTGGGCCATGCATATATGCAGAGAATTTAATGGAGTTTTTCCCAGTTAACGGTGAAGAATATACAGGTTGTTTGTGAAATAAAAAATAGATTCTCAAAAGAACTCCTTAAGTATAAAACACAAGATGATTTTACTATTGTTTATAAAAGTTAGGACTTCAAATTAGAAAGTATAAAATATACATTGTTCATATCTTTTTTTAATGTACTTTTATTGATTTCAGAGAGGAAGGAAGATGCGAGAGAGATAGAAACATCCTATATAATGAAAGGCTAATAGGCAAATAGATTGAACAGCGGAACAACCAGAACAACCAGAACAACCAGAACAACGGAACAATCAGTCACTATTGCATGTGCTGACCACCAGGGGGCATGTGCGGAACATGGCAGGTGTTGTGCGTGGCAGGATGGTGGAGCAGTGAGCAGGGACACCAGACCAAGGTGGAGCACCAGTCGCTGTCATCGGGGTGAGCCTCTGGTGGTTACTGAAAATTCTTCGCTCCAGTGCGCTGTAGTCCTGCCTAGCGTTCACAACTGCTGCTGGCGCCGGCCCCACTCACACTCACTGCTGGCACTAGAGCCGCTGCTCATACCCACTGCCAGCGCCCGGAGCCAGCCCCAATTGCTCAGTGGGTGAGAGCAGGGCCGGCACTGTCAGCATGTGGGAGCAGCGGGGGTGGGAGCAGAGCTGCCAGCAGACAGGGGACCGGGGCCATGGAGAATGGGCATACAGGACGCAGCCAATCAATGATTCTCTTTCATCATTGACTAGGGGCCCAGATCATTTTAATAACTACATGCGTCAGAGTGGCCTAGAATATTACTACATCAAAATTTAAAACTGATAAATGGTGATATTTTTTAATTTAAAATATTATAAGCAACACTATAAAATGTACTAGAAATAATTAACTCAAATAAATACTAGAAGTTATAAGATTCTATTTGAATAATAATAAAAAAAAACACCTTACAATTTGATATCCAATGCCTCTATTCTTAAACTCCTTCAAGCTTCCCTGCCATCAGAAAGTTTTTACACCCGATATTTATTCTACAGACCCCTCTGCCTCTATGTTGCTCAGTCTCTTCCTCCCTGTCCTCTCTTAGTTTCTCTCCATTGTAGCTGTCCTTCTCACCATCCACCTATCACATCTAACTGACCTCCACACATACATACCCAGACACTCAGCTATCACATTTATAACTTCCTAAACAGATCAGCTCCTCTCTCTCTCTCTTTCTCACTCTCTCTCTCTCTTCTCCCTAATACAAAATATGGCATATGTCTAAAACTTTAAAACCAAACTCTCCATGTAGGATCCTATCCATATTTTAGTTGTTGTTCTTTTTTATACAGCTAGTTTCAATAATAAAATTAATTGGTAACATAAGTCAACATTTTGATAGTATGCCAAATCAATGATGGATTTAAATCATAGGTCCAGCAGAAGTTTCTTAAGTAATTATTAAAGAATTTCTCAGGTAGTTTACCTCAATATTTGGTGCTGTACTAGTTAGGGTTTTGGTTGTAAACAATGAAAGCCAACTTAAGTTAATGTAAAAGGAAAGAGAATTAAGTTGATGTCAAAAAAAGTCATACACAGTGAGTGGATGCAAAACCATGATGAGTTACAGACTTACCTCAGGAATTGTCTCTGAGATCTGTGAATACCTAACTCCATGCCCCTATAAGATGAACTCCACAGCAGCTATTGTGAATTTACAGCTTTTGTACTGTGGTAGTACAAAACGCTTTAAGGCTCTGTAACTACCAAATATACTCTCTGACTGAAACTGCACATTGTATATCTGTGGTGAAATATAGAGTCATCACATTGCTTTCCAGATATCAAGGGTGTTTAAATCTCGACAGATTATAATTATGGCACTTTCTCCCCACTCACAGAAGATAAGATTCCTACACATGCACCTCCCTATTGGATGCCTGAAACCACAGGTAGTACCAAACACCATACAGAATGGGGCAAAAGTAGATTTACAGTTGTTCGTATTGTAAATAATATAATAATTAATCATCTTATTTAATAAAAGAAAAACATGCAAATTTACTGTACCTCTGCTACACCCACAAGCCACGCCCACCAGCCAATCAGGAGCGAGTATGCAAATAAACCCAACCAAGATGGCGGCAGCCACAGAGCTGGAGTGAACAGGAGGCTTGGGCTGCCCCTCGTGATGGAGGAAGCCAAGCTTCCCACCTGCCCTGGCTGGCTGTGGCCTCCACTCAAGGCTACAAAGTTTCAATTATAGAAGATAAATAAATCCCAGATACCTGCTTCCAGATGTTGTGGCCTCCACTCAAGGAGGATCTGGGAACCTGGGTTGCCTGGGGCGGTGGCCAGATGGCAAACAGCCATCAGCCCCTCACCCAGGCTGGCCAGGCACCCCAGTGAGAACCCCTACCCCAAAGGGGGTGTGGCCAGCCTGAAAACAGCCCTCAGCCCCTCACCCAGGTTGGCTACGCCACCCCAGCCAGGACCCCCACCCTGAAGGGGGCATGGCCAGCCTGCAAACCACCACAGGCCCCTCGCCCAGGCCACCCCAGGCCCCAAGGGAACCCCCACACTGATCCGGGACACCCTTCAGGGCCAACCAGCCAGCCCCCACCCATGCACCAGGCCTCTATCTATACTAATAAAAGGGTAATATGCTAATTAGATTGGGAGACCTTCCAGAAAACCTTCTGGAGGTTCTTCTGGACAAAGCCATGGTGGCAGGACTGAGGTAGAGGTGGTTAGAGGCCAAGAGGGGAGGGCAGTTGTGGGTGATCAGGCTGGTGGGGGGCAGGGCCGTTGGGGGTAAGCAGACCAGCAGGGGGGCCAGTTGGGGGCAAGCAGGCCATCAGTGGGGGTCAGTTGGAAGTGATCAGGACAGCGGGGGTGGAGAAGTTTGGAGCAATCAGGCCAGCAGGGGGGGAAGTTGGGGTGTTAAGGCTGGCGGGGGGGCATTTGGGGACAAGCAGGCTGGTGGCGGGGGGCAGTTGGGGGTGAGCAGGCCAGCAGGCAGAGTGGTTAGGGGCAATCAGGAAGGCAGGCAGTCAGGTGAGCAGTTAAGAGCCAGCAGTCCCAGATTGCAAGAGGGATGTCCGACTGCTGGTTTAGGCCCAATCCCTGTAAACTGGCAGTAGGACATCCTTTGAGGGGTCCCAGATTGGAGAGGGTGCAGACTGGGCTGAGGAACACTCCCTCCCCCATGCACGAATTTCGTGCACCGGGCCACCAGTGTAAGAATAAACTCTGTTTCTCAAACTCAAAACTATAAACCTCCTTTTGCTCCATACTATGCTTTTTTCTACACATACAAACCTATGATAAAGTTAGCTTTATAAATTAGACACAGTAAGAGATGAATGACAATCACTAATAATAAAATAGAACAGTTATAACAATATACTGTAATAAACGTTCTGTGAATATGATCTCCCTTGCTCTCAAAATATTTTATTGTACCTACTTATGCACCCTTCTGACGATGCTGTGAGATGGAACAATGCTTATGTTATGAGATGCGGCAAGGTGAATAACACAGGTATTGCGACAGAGCATGAGGTTCCTGTAAGGGTTACTTGAACAGAAGCCTGTGACGCTGTGATAACCCAGATGCTACTAGGTGACCAAAGGGGCTGGAGTTATTACAGCGTGGAGACGCTGATCAAAGGGCTGAGTCGGGAGCCAGGAGAGATGGAGCATGATGTGGGAATTTTTTTCTATTTTTAAATTACGGTTTACATTCTAGGTTATTTTGCATTAGTTTCATATGTACAGCATAGTGATTAGCTAATTATATACTTAGCAAAGTGTCCCCCCTGATATTTCCAGTACCAAACTGGTACCATACATAGTTACTATATATTAATGGTGTCAATTTAATACTTATGAATTATTTCTGGAATCTTCCACTTAACATCTCCAGACTTTGGTTGACTAACACCACAGAAAGCAAGTCCTCAAAGAAGGAGAGGCTATTGTATAAACACATTAGGGTCTAGTCAAGAGACATAAAACATACCTAAAGAACTTAACAGCAAAAGGAGATTACTAAAAGTAGTTCATTAGAACGCTAAGGACTATAGATATAAATAGAACTATATTTATATAACTACATGTGGACTGTGGTTTCCAGATCCACAGCTTGGAAGGAGCTCCTTTATCTTAACAATAATTAAGAAACTAAACAGACTGAAAAACCAACACCTCTTCTTAGATCTGTAAGAGAGCCTACGTGGAGGGCATGCGAAAAACTGCCTTGTCAAGACTGTGGAGATGGACCGGGGAACACAGGAAGTCACAGCTACTGGAGCTTACGTTCAGGATAGAAAAACCTCCTCTGGAACCAGTGCTGGCAAGAAAACCTGAACTGTAATTGATGGATTTCTAGAGCTCCATGTAGACAAGCTTGAGAGTTAAAAACTCCAGGGGAACCTAATCACAGGCAGGCCTCCACAATATTGCAAGGTTTGCCTTCAGGAACTTGAGCAGATTCCTATAGTAAATATCATAGGAAAATCCCTTCTTGCTTCTGGCAGGGGTAGGGGAAAAGCAAACGTTTAAAAATACTTCCGACACTCCATTCTTCTTAACAAGGCCTGCCCTCTGGAGAAACTAGTTAACCATAGCCCAACCTGCTGGGGTATTATCAGAGCCTAACTCACCTGGAGAAAGGGGAATATAGGCATACCTTGGACATTTCTACTTGGTTCCAGACCACCGCAATAAAGTGGATATCACAATAAAGTCAGTAACACAAATTTTTTGGCTCCCCAGTTCATATAAAAGTCAGTAGACTATGCTATAGTCTACCAAGTGTACAATAGCATTGTGTACATACCTTGATTTAAAAATACTGTATTACTGCCCTGGCTGGGTGGCTCAGTTGGTTGGAGCATGTATACCCAAAAGCAGTGGGTTTAATTCCCCCTCAGAGCACATACCCAGGTTGCAGATTCAATCCTGGGTGGAGGCACGTGTAGGAGGAAACCGATTGATGTTACTCTCTCACCCTCCTTCTCTCTAAATCAATTAAAATATACAAATAAAATAAAAATACTTTATCACTAAATATGCTAAGCGTCTTCTGAGCCTTCAGAGAGCGGAAATCTTTTCTCCTGGTGTAGGGCCTTGCCTCAGTGTTGATGGCTGTCGAGTGATCAGGGTGGCAGCTGCTGACGTTTGGGGTGGCTGTGGCAATTTCTTAAAATAAGACAAATTTTGTCACATCGTGTGACTCCTCCTTGCACAGTACCTCAAATATCATTGATCAAAGATCACCATAGAGAATATTATAAGAATAAAAAAAAGTTTGAAATATTGCAGGAATTATCAAATTGTGACACAGAGACATGAAGTGAGCAAAAGCTGTTGGAAAACGGCACCAATAGACTCGCTCAAGGCAGGGTTGCCACAAACCTTCAGTTTGTGGAAAATACAGTATCTGCGAAGTGCAAGAAAGGTATGTCTTCACCAACTCTAGCTGGCTCTCCCCTTTCACTGGGAAGAAAGGAAATGCCAGCTCTGCCCCACTCCGGGCATCCCGATTCACCTGCCTAGGAGGAGGGGGCACCGAGACACTCCTGTGTGGGCCACAGGGCAGAGGCAGAGATTCACTGAGAGACAGAGGTCTACTCATCACACATCCACCTCCCCACCACATTACGGCAAGCCTATTGACAGCAGTTTGCTTCAGCCAGGGGTAAGAACATGCCTACGAGGCTCCTAACGATGCAACTGAAAGGTGTGCAGCCCTGGCTCTCCTGAACACAAAGAACAAGGAAGCCACGTGCTGGGCTGTTTGGCCAAACTCTCTAGAGCAGCGGTTCTCAACCTGTGGGTCGCGACCCCTTTGGGGGAGTCGAATGACCCTTTCACAGGGGTCACCTATGACCATCGGAAAACACATATATAATTACATATTGTTTTTGTGATTCATCACTATGCTTTAATTATGTTCAATTTGTAACAATGAAAATACATCTTGCATATCAGATATTTACATTACGATTCATAACAGTAGCAAAATTACAGTTATGAAGTAGCAATGAAAATAATTTTATGGTTGGGGGTCACCACAACATGAGGAACTGTATTAAAGGGTCGTGGCATTAGGAAGGTTGAGAACCACTGCTCTCGAGGGTGAAAACCATTAGATTTCCAGCATATTTCTCCCAAGAAAGCCACTTGTAGGGGTGCCAGCAAACACACTAAGAAGCCTTTCCGAAAAATGACAGTGAAAGTTGCTGGAGGATGACTGCCATTGAGACTTTTACATAATTCTAGCAAAGAAACTGTTCATTCAGATGCTCAGACTATGCTGGAGGGTGAGAGCCACTGCGTCTCCTCCATACCACCGGCAGCATTCTGATATTCGACTCTAGTTGTGTGTCCAGTGTCATGAGAGAGTGGTTGGGATGGGTCTTGAGGAGAAAAGACATCCTCTTTCAAGGCATCTTCTGAAGGTCAGGTTAGCACCTGACCGTTGTTTTCAAACAAAGCGGGCCCAGGCTCCTGTGACACAAGAGGAAAAGCTTCTTCCACTTGCAAGGGAACCTCAGACTGACTTGTGAGTTTGACGTGTCACTTTATCTGAGTCCAAACAAATGTTTTCAAGTCAAAGATTGGTTCCATTTTTTCCCAATCAAAGCAACACTCACATGAGAAACTGTCAGATGATAACATTGTGAATTCAATTAATATTGTTATTTAGCAAGGTACATGATTGTTTGATTTTTGAACAATATCAGCTCTGTAGCTTAAAAAAAGAGATTCTACAAGGGCTGTCATGAAAACGCTCTGATTTTCAGATGATGATTTGAACTGAGGGTTAAAGGACTTGAGTTTGTCATTTATTTTTTAGTAAGTGCCCCATTGCACTCAGCAGATCCCTCTCATCACAGTGCTTGTCTGTATCATGATTACTTAACGGTTAAGTGCTGTAGCCACTTAGGCTCCCAAAGCACGTGCTTCGGTTGGCGCTTCCTCGGAATCAACAACAGGTGGTTGTTTAATTAATTGTGGACCACTGCATGCCTTGAATTATTAGCATCCTGTGCCCTAATGGTCAGGATACCAGCACTGTGCTGAAGCCCTTCGGCATGACCAAACTGATCCTTAAATCTCATCTTTATCACCTAGGGCCACTTCCAGTCCTAATTCTGCATCAATCAGAATCCAGTTAGGAAATAGATCTATTACAGGGAAATTTTAATATAAAGAATTATTAACTACTTAATGGTGATTAACTATTAAACAGAAGACAACTCTTAAACAATGCAGGAATAATAAAGGTAGGGAACAGGTATTATATCTAAGACTAAGGGAGAGTATGGAAAAAAGAAAGAAAATTGGAAGAACAACCCACTCACCCCACCCCACCCATATCCAAACTCGGTGAAAGTCAAACTTGGTTGGAGAAGGTGAGGTGGTAGCCCATTAAATAACACAGTTTACAGAGGTAGTGATGACCACAGCTGCTGAGCAGGGAGTTGCCAACCAGCATACCTTCTGTCTGAGGCTGGCCAGCAGAAAACTCCCACTGGACAAAGGGTTGCCAGAATAAATAGAGCATGCAGAACAAAACTTGAATATCAGATACATAATAAAAGGTTGGTATAAGTATATTTCAAATATTACAAAATAATATGCTAATCTGAAATTCAAATTTAACTGGGTGTCTTGCATCTTTATTTGCTAAATCCAACAATTTTCCTCAGCAGTGATATGAAACTTACTAGAAGGCATGAGCCACTGGGTCTCCCAGGGATCAGTAGCCAGGAAGCTGCCCGCTGGGATACTGGTGAGTCTTGCTGAAGGTTTGGTCCCAACAGGTGTCTCTCAACCCACCGGTCATCAGAGGCAGGGAGAACAAAAAAAACATCAGGACCCAAAGGAGAAGCTCCTTCTCCATTTCCTTCTAGACCCTTTTTGATGCCATCTCCTAATAAACATTGTACCCGAGATCAAAGGAAAAATGCCTGGGGGTGGAACAACTCCAATTACCCAGAACAAGGCAAGAAAGAATGGTTTTGAAGTGGAAAGACAATAGATCAGTAACTGTCTTATAAATATTCACTGCAGAAATCTTTTAAAAATATGATGTGATACCTCATTTGAACAAAATTATACAAGCAACTATTTTTAAAGCTGCTTAAAGCGCCAATTCTATATTTGTATATTTAATTCTGAATCAAGTGAGCATTCATTTTCTATTTGAGGATTTTTACACATTATAGTATTACACATTTATAATATTTGTCTAAAATTTATTTCAAAGTGACACTTTCCGATGTTGGCTATGGTCATCAGTGGAAATGAGTGAATCAAAGACCTGTGTAAAGAATCATTTCTTCATAATCTCATAATTCTCTGCTGTAGTTATACTTAAAAACTATCAAAATTAGAGGTTGAGAGGCTGGAGAAATGAGCTAAACATAGTGTTTCCCTGATTATATGAGTGGAGATTTTTCCTATACTGGTGACATTTTGCAATGATGAAGTTTCAGTAAACTGCTATTAGATGCATTTTTCTGGAGTAGGAAAATAGCAAGTGCTAATTTTGGTTGAGTAGAAAGGCCTACAATTATGTTCTCTTCTACCAGCAAAGCTATTAAACATTTCCATATTGTACAATGGATTATAGTAGCCTGATATTTTAGGGAGTCATGTGTCCAATCCATTGTGTAGTTCTACTATGTATAGAGATATGATTAAGATATATTTCCCCCACATCAAGATAAAAGTGAAGCATTTGAGAGTTTCATTTCATTGAACTTTGAAATAAATTTAAGAAATGATTGAATTTGGATTTTATTTTTTAACATTTAGGACCTAAATGTCCTGAATGCCCTTCGATGCTAAGAGGGGGTTACTAAAAGCCTTTCGATAGCTGAGGCTACACCAGCATGGCTCAGTGTTTGAGCATCAACCTAGGAACCAGGAAATCACAGTTTGACTCCCAGTCAGGGAACATGCCCAGGTGTGGGGCCTGCAGGAGGCAGCCAATCAGTGATTCTCTCTCATCATTGATGTTTCTATCTTTCTCACCCCCACCCTTCTCTCTTAAATCAATAAAAAATATCTTACAAGTAACTATAGCTGAGTATATAGGAATGAATTATCTTTATGAGTAAAACATAAAGTAGAATCTAAAAGCAAGAGGGGTAAGAAAAGAGACTGCAGCTATCTTAAAGGAAATGGGTTGGGATTGGGTACTTTAGTCTCAGAAACAGCAGTTTTTATTTTAATAGCCATAGAGTAGTTAAGTCTTGGGCCCTCATATGTGGATAACGAAAACTCAGAACATTTAAATGATTGCATAACCAATTACTTTGACATCCAAAAGATTTTACTATCATTGGACAGGTAGGTTAGAAAAAAAAAATCAATCTTTGATAACTAGAAAACAAAGAAACTTATTTGTCTTTGCTTGGTATTAATGTGGATATAAAAATAGTCTTTCCTGAGAATTAATAAATATGAGTGTGACCTCATAGGAGTGTGAATATTTTACCTCTGTGTGAACTAGAAATAACCAAGCCAAAAATTGATATAAAATGTTCTCAAGTGGGACTAAAGTGATAGCAACATAGAAAAGAAAAGTGTTTTAGAAGGAAAACTTTTAATTGAGATTAGAAGAGATTCCCACAGATAAAATCTCAATGAATGTGAAATCACAACCAAAAACTAGAACAAGAAATTGCAGACACAAGCAAGATTTTTATATAATAGAATTATTAGATACAGTCTTTTAAGTAGTGAGTAAAATGCTTAAAGATATGTCAAAATAAAAAGCTTCTGCACAACAAAACAAACTATCAAAAAAATTGAAAAGGGATCCCACTGTACAGGAGAACATATTAGCCAATGATAGATCAGATAAAGTGTTAATTTTCAAAATATATAAAGAAATCATACAACTTAACAAAAGGAAGACAGACAATACAATTTAAAAAAATGGGCAAAGGACTTAAATAGACAATTCTCCAAGGAGGATATACAGATGGCCAAGATACATAAAAAGACGCTCAAAGTCACTAATCATCAGAGAGATGGAAATTAAAATGACAATGCGGTATCACCTCACATCTGCCAGAATGGCTACCATCAACAAATCAACAAATGACAAGTGCTGATGGGGATGTGGAGAAAAGGGAGTCCTAGTGCACTCTTGGTGGGAATGCAGACTGGTGCAGCCAGTATGGAAAACAGTAAGGATTTTCCTCAAATAATAAAGAATGAAACTGCCATTTGACCCAGTGATCTCACTCCTAGGAATATATCCTACGAGACCCAAAACGCCAATCAGAAAGAATATATGCACCCCTCTGTTCATGGCAGCATTATTTACAATGGCTAAGATTTGGACACAGCCCAAGTGCCCATCATTAGATAAGTAGATAAAAAATATGAGATACATTTACACAATAAAATACTATGCAGTTATGTTCAGGCATATACATATAGAGATATTTATAGATGAAATAAATGAAAACATATTCTTACAACTACAATTATTAATACATGTGACATTAGTAAAAATAGCTAATATCTGGGAATAATACTTTATATGCTAGGTGCTTTATATGGACCATCCTTTTTAACTCTTAATCTTATGGAGCAGGTACTATTATAATATTCATTCTAACAGATGAAGACACAAGAGATTAGTAAAGTTTAGTAACTTGCTAAAAATCATCAGACTGTAAGAGACAACAATAAAATTCAAACTCAGGTGTCAATATTTCATATATATATATATATATATATATATATATATATATATATATAGATATAGATTGATTTCAGAGAGAAAGGGAGAGGGATAGAGAGATAGAAACATCAATGATGAGAGAGCAACATTGATTGGCTGCCTCCTGCACACCCCCAACTGGGGACTGAATCCACAACCCGGGCATGTGCTCTTGACCGGAATTGAACCTGTGACCCTTCAGTCCAAAGGCCGACGCCCTATCCACTGAGCCAAAACAGCTAGGGCAGGCTTTGATATTTGTTAAATCTTTGGTAATACAACAGTCAGCTTTCTCAACTCTTCCAGGCTAAATCAATTGCTAGAAAAGCATAGGACCTGCTGCTTTCTACGTTCTCCAAATGCATAGAGAGTCAGTTATTATTATAAGGAAAGAAGGCTTCATCCTCACTACTGGTCTTTGTACAAATGCCTGGATCTATTTTCCTCCCTGGTCATCAAAATCAGGTTCTTCCGGGAAAAACATCATATGTATTCACAAGGTTACGTATGTAAGGACTATGATTATAATTGTAAATTATGATAGTCATTTTCGTAGAAAATGTAGATAATGGAATTAAGAACATTATTATTTTATAGTTTAAGATCCTGTTTCTTGAACAGCTCTTACTTTTATCTTTCTAGTATATTTAGTTTTTAGTCTGTCTCACCCACTAAGTTCAAAATTCCTTGGTATAAGATCTTCTCTGCCTTCCTTCCTATTGTCACTGGTCCATGATAGGCACTTAAGAACAGTTTCTAGCTCTAGAATTTAAGCACAGGCCACACTTTGCAGTGGCTCAGAGATCCTGAATCAAAGACTGAAAAGGGAATACAGAATTTAAAAAAACAGCTGCTTTCATGAGACCACAGATCAGGGCTAAGGCAGTTCCCAAAGGCCCTCCATTCTCTTTCATGCAGACACCTTCCCAACATACCTGCCAGGCCTGGTCAGACTTTCTGTTCTTAAAGAGTTCCCTCTTCGTACTGATATGACACTTCCCTTGTCTATGTCCTCGGGAAAAGAGGAGATCTAAAAGGCAGTGTGCTGTCTATGGCTCAAAGGAAGTGGGGAGTTGATAGATGACCTTAGGAGTACCAATAAAGCTTGATGATTAAGTTTAGCGCCTTCTCTCTCTCTCTCTCTCTCTCTCTCTCTCTCTCTCTCTCTCTCTCTCCCTCCCTCTCCCTCTCTCTCTCCCCCCTCTCCCCTACATCCCCCCCCATCTCTCTCTCCCTCTTTTCTCTTTTTGGTATCCAGAAACTTCATTCCAAACGTCTTCCAGGTTAAAACATATGTGTTATATAGTACATTTTGCCATTAAAATTGTTCTGCACACATTTTTCACTACTTGTTCCTTTTTGGACAAAATATATTTGAAGAGTGTTCACATACTTGAATAGCTTTTGGATATTTTGCCTCCTCAACTAGATTCTAATACTGGTTATGAGTTTACTAAGACATAGGACAAAAAAGTAAAGGAGACCCTGTAAAGGCAAATAACTCGAAGGAAGATTCAAAACATTTAACATGTTTAATGTAAATTATATACTGCATTTGTATATGATATATAAAGTTAAACACATACAGCATGTGACACAACTCATGCAAGCCTCTGTAGCCTCATAAAGAAATACCTATTCCCAAATAAGTGACCATATATTTGTAAATTTCTAATTTTCTGCTGTTATAAGTAGAAAAGGAAGGGGGGCAAACCATTTGTCTAGTACCAATTACATGCCATACATTTCACTTGCCACTTCAAAAGTGCTGTTTCAGTTAATATTAACTTTAATCCTATTATATTAAATCCAGAAACTACAAGAGGGAGTGTGAAACATGATCATGGCCACAAAGTTAATAAGAAGCAAAGTCAAGATTTAAACTCAGGCTTTTTTTCTAATTCCAACATCTGAATGTTTTTCATTTCATTGTGATTCTTCTCAAAATGTTTTTACTATAGTATTGATCCTGAGCTATGTATTAGTACAGTTATACTCTAATGAGATATTTATATGCTAGTCCTGAAACAAGTACATCCTTTCTTGGGAAGCTACATCATGCTTCCATTGAAGGCAATGGTAAAGGTCAGACTAATTAATTTTATTGCAATAACTCTGTCAACTTAATCCTTACATATGCTAAATAACTCAGACTGAGTACATCTCCTTCACTGTTGAATTTCTCACAAAATGGGTAATGGTATTAAACATGACATGATTATGGAAAGTTTTGGTATAATATTAAAATCAAAAGGTTTACAAACAGAGAAACCATTGATCGTGAAATAATTATAACTGCAAACAAATTTCTAGATATAAAAATAATTATATTATATATAACAGACACTATTCTATCGTCTACAAACATAAACAAAGAAAAGTTCTGAAAGAAGATGAGAAAGTATGATTGATAAAGAGGAAACAAACAACAACAACAAAAAAACAAGAATAAATGAAGAGCATAATAAATAGGTTTGCCGACAAAAAAGTGAATAGAAAAATTAGGTAGTCCTTAAATATAGATTCACTCTCTCTCAAGGACAAATAACTGGCTATTCTAGACCTTTACTGGACTCCTCCATTCCCCCATCACCCTCCTTCCCTTTCACATCCAGCAGAAGATCTTCCCTGCTTGCCTAAAACTTCATGGAGTAAGTAGAGACCAGGTAGTAGAGAACATGCTCAATTTTCAACATGAAAACACACCAATATCTTCACATCCTATAGCAGAAATAATAAGTATCCTTCCATATGGACTGCCAAGGGGTCTAATATAACCTTCCTGCTTCTATTTTGAATCTTTAACCTCATAACAAAATCATGCTCTGGGAAGCCTGTCAAGGAAGCTTTTTAAAAAGAAAAAAAAAATACAGCTACAATCTACAAACAACAATTTACACCTATGAAAAGATAACTAAGCTGAATGTATTTTCTTTTCTTGGCTTATGTGATTGTCTTCCATCTCAGTCTTGGGAACAAACTTAGAAATCTGCATTCATTGTCTAGTTCCCTGCCCCCTTTTTTGTTCATTTTCCTTCCCTTCTTCCTTCCTTCATCTGTCATTCAATAAACCTGCATTAAGTGTATATTGTCAACTCTATTAAAGGTTGAGGATGAAGAAAGAGCTACGTAATAGTTCATGCTTTAAGGGGCTGGCTCACTTATAATGTAATAGAAAGAGAGCAAAAAACGTAAATAAATGGGTTCAATGAAATTTTGTAGTTCAATGGGGGAAGATGAGAATGCACTATTTTATGTTAGTGGATCAAAAACAAGTCAAAGATAGAAAATGGGCCTTGAAAAAATGAGTACATATTTATCTCTTGATGGGGACCAACACATGAAGCAGAAGGGTAATATAGACAGTATAAAAGGTAAAAACAGAGTTAATGATTTGTGTAAAAGCTCCAGGTGTTTGGAGGCTTACAAGCAGCTATAAATGGCTTTAAGATGGTAAGTAGGATGAGAGATGGGGAGAGGTATAAAAAATAAATCTAAAGAGGCAAGCATAGATTATATCTTAGAAAATCTTGTTCATGTTGAGTTTAAAATACACTAAAAGAAAATTGGAATGATTTAAAAGTAAAAATCCTAGGTATAGTTTAGTAAATTTTGGTGTATAACAAACCACCCCAATATTTAGTGGCTTTACAACAGCAAATGGCTATCATTTCTTAGGTTTTGTTGGGCTGTTCTGATCTGGTCTAATTCAACTGATCAGTGAGGTCAGCTAGCAGTTCAGCTGGGGTTGGATGGCCTAAGGTGGCCTCACTCACATGTTTGATAGTACACTGTGGTAATACAATAAATTGGTCTCTTACCATCCAACATTCTAACTCAAGTTTTATCCCATGATTGAAATCTTTGAGTAGGAAGAGATGACAAGCCCCATCATCATCATTATGGGAAGGAATTACCCAAGCTCATGGATACAAGTATAGGCATAATCATAGCAATTTACTGAAAACAACCCTTGACCCAGAGATTTATAACATAGAATATCATGTATTAATTATAAATAATTTATAACTTATCCATTGACCAGGATAACAATATATGCTATCCCTTGTCCCAGGCATGCATATAATTTGCCCTTAACTATTGTGAATCATGAGGCCAGAATATAAATGAAGGCTTATAAAATAGAGGCCCAGTGCACAGATTTGTGCACTGGTGGGGTCCCTCATCCTGGCCTGTGCCCTCTCACAATCCAGGACCCCTCAGTGGATATCAGAGAGCTAGTTTTGGCTCAATCCCTGCAGGCCAGGCCAAGGGACCCCACTGTTACACAAATTCCTGCACAGGGCCTTTAGTATGCATATAAGATCATTGCTTAATCTCTTACCACCCTGCTCCCTACCCTCTGAGATTCATCAGTCTGTTCCATGTTTCCACGCCTGTGCATTGAGAATCTGCCCCCTGGTGGTCAGTGCGTGTCATAGCTACCAGTCAAATGGTCAAACAGTTGAATGGTCGAATGGTCGCTTAGGATTTTATATATATAGATATGTCTAAATATTTAAAAGTCACAAACCAAACTAACAGGTATTAAAATCTAGACCAGTCTCCTACTTTGACAAATATATGTTCATAATAACCTGAAATAGCAAGTTCAAATCTCTTAGACCTCTTGAAATTTCTTGCTGAAAAGTGGAGGCCAAGGAAAGCTGGTCCACAGCATACCCTTCAGTGTTTCTTGTTCTAGGTCTAGCACTCTAAGATGCTTCATACCTGTGCATTTGCTAATCATATTTCCAACTCTATTTGGCTCCAGACAGAAGAATGTTATTTATTGGGCCTAAGGTTGTATCCAACAATGGTATGATCTTTTCTCTGCAGGAGCAACATGGAAAAGATAACTTTACAAGCTGTGTAAGTGTACTTGGGGCCATTTGGACAGGGATTTTATAATCCCAGACACAGTCTAGAAATTGGGGCATGGCCCTTGACCAATGCAGACCTCATGTTTCTTGGGTAAAGGTACAGCTGTAGGACACAGGGACAGGGTAGAGAATACCTTGTTTCAGTATAATGGTGGTTATTTCTGGTGAGAATATAGGAATAACTAAATTCTCATTTACTGTGGTAAAAACTGAACCTAAAGAAAGACAACTATGGCTAGAGATTTACTGATGACTTTCTGTGACACCATGGACAGGATATGAGCTATTCACCGCTGACACCTTTTCTTTATACTTCTTAGACCACTGCAAGCTTGCTTTTGCAACAGCCTAACTTCCAAAATAGCTCTGGCATCAATGCTATTTTGACTGTCACAAGCAATGCGCATTTCTCAGAACTTATCTCGCTGGTAATAACAATGTTTCTGATGGGTTATCAATCGGTTCACTCAGCTATCTTCGCAAGATTGGGGACATGAAACAGGCTGGCCAGTGGACAAATTTTATCTTCTTGCAGTAGTTGTGTAATCTAAGCAAGCAAAGCTAATCAGGATATTTCTTCAGAACTTTTATGGATACCGGGGAAGAGAGAGTCATGTTGCCCCTTCCACCCCTTCTGGAATGAAAGATGAGATTGGAACTGCTGGGGCAGGGGAGGAAAGAGAGAGAGAGAGAAGCTCCTGATAATGTCTTAAATCCCTGGATCCAGCCATGACTGATCCAGTCGGCCATTAAACTGAGCTTTCCATGAATATATAAAAAAATGTAACTTAATTTATCCAGATATTTATTGCTTCAAATTGTTTCAATTAGCTTTGTGTCATTCATAACGGAAAGTATCAATAACAGTGCTGTGGTACATGACACTCTTGTACACTCCCTCTGCTTTTCAACTCCCCCTTTTCTCAGTGTCCAAGACCGCTCTCCAGTTTTCCCTTCTGCATTTTTTAATGCTGTGTGTATTGATTTCTCCCTTCATATGCTTCTTGAATGTGGATATATTTCAGCTTTTGTCATTTCATTCAATACACTCTCTCTGAATAGAAACACCAACATTTATTGTCTACTCCCCTTTCATATAAGTAATGCTCAAGCCAGGCCCTTAAGTATAGAAAACAGATAAAAATTCACTGTATCTTTTTGTGCTTTAGTTCTGGAATTGCTTTCACCACCCACTTCTTCAGATCCCCATCATTTCATCCTATACTGCTATATGTGATTTAACGGTGTTAATCTAGCTTCCCACCCTGACTCTTGCTTTTTAGTTTCTCTTCTTTGCTGTCTTTTAAAACTACAGTTTCTGTTAATCCTGGAGGAAGTAATCTGATTTTGAAAACATTCTCTAGCTCATTTCGTAGTATCATCAGGTGATATAGCAAATCTTACTCCATAGAGCAGTGGTTCTCAACCTTCCTAATGCCGTGACCCTTTAATACAGTTCCTCATATTGTGGTGACCCCCAGTTTCATTGTTACAAATTGAACATAATTAAAGCATAGTGATCAATCACAAAAACAATATGTAATTATATATGTGTTTTCCGATGGTCTTAGGTGACCCCTGTGAAAGGGTCATTCGACCCCCAAAAGGGTCACGACCCACAGGTTGAGAACCGCTGCCATAGAGGGTAGGAAGATTTACCATGAAGATCAGTGGTTCTTAAAATTGAGCAGGCATCAGAATCACTTGGAGAACTTGTTAACACATGGAATGCTGGACCCCACTCCCAGGGTCTTTGATTCAATAGGTCTGGGGTGGGACCTGAAAATTTGAATTTCTGACAAGATCACAGGAAATGCTGCTATTGATGATGAAGGTCAAGACAATGATTCTGATCTAGTCCATATTCTGTTTATTGTTTTTATTATTGTAAATTTTTGGATTATGTGCTCCTTTTTAAAATATGTTTTTATTGATTTCAGAGAGAGGAAGGGAAAAGGAGAGAGGGATAGAAGCACCAATGATGAAAGAGAATCATTGATCAGCTGCCTCCTGCACTCCCCACACCAGGGGTCAAGTCCACAGCCTGGGCATATGCCCTGACCGGGAAATGAACCATGACCTCCTGGTTCACGGATCACTGCTCAACCACTGAGCCACACCAGTCAGGCTATGTCATTTTTTCAAGTGTGGTAGGAGCTTGAATCTTTTTTCTAACCAATAGAATGTAGCCAAAGAAACATGATGCTTCTGCAATAACTGTATTATGATATGTAGACTCTGTTTTAGCAGACAGGAGACAGACAAATTCTCCTGCTGGTCTTAAAGAAACAAGAAGCCATGCTATGATTGTGAACCATCTATAGGGATATAGATATAGACATATGGGTGGCCACTAAGACCTGAGGGCAGCCTCCAGCTGACAGGCATCCAGTAAGAAGCTGAGAAACACAGTCATATAACCACAAGAAAATAACTTCTGTCAACAATCTAAATAAACTTGAAAGTGGAGTTTTCCCCAGTTGAGTAACCAGATGAAAACATAATCCACCTGTCACCTTCTTTGAATCCTTGTGAGCAGGGAACCTAAATAAGCCATGGCTGCACTCCTGACCCATAGAAGCTGTGAGATAATAAATGTGTGCTGTTTGAAGCCGCTAAGTTTGTGATAATTTATATTGAATATAATATATTCTAAAAATATTTCCCCCAGCATTAACCTCTCCAAAACTCCTATTTCCTAGGAGTTTTGTAAAGACCATAGTAGAACATATAAGGCTTTTTATGAAAGGTGTCTTGCTTCTTTCTGTAGCCTCAAAATTTTGTTCTTCCTGAGTAGTACCAAGCTATTTTAACTCTCCTCTTTAAATCTGGAATATACTCTAATAGCTATACATCAGAAACTTTGAACAACTTTTTACTGAGAACTCTTCATTTTTCATTTTTTTCTATCATTTTCAAAATTCATTTCTGATGAGGTCACCTTTTGTGAACCTTCTGTGGTGTCAACCATCAAGCCAGCTTCTAAGCTTAATTAATTATTTATAGTCTGTGTCTTTAAGCATCATGTGTTTACCTCTAATTCATCAATTATCACATCAAAGTGATGCTATAAATAATTTTCAAAGTTAGTTTGCTTTACCTTTAGCTTACCTGTATCCCAATGACTATTGAGTGGTATCCATTCAATGGTTCAACCAAGAACAGTAATTTGTAAGATAATCATGTGTACTTTAAAAAGAAAATTATTTATTAAGATACCATTAATGCAAAAAAACAGAATTCTTGGTAGAAAAAAAATGTAACAGACTAAATAGCATCGGAAATCCAGCTGTGCAATCCCTTAACAAGGATGGGAAATAAAGAACAAGAAGTCTTTGTCTAGTCACAGCATGAGATCTAACACTGAGTTACATCTGTATTTTCTAAGCACTCCATGTTGCCACTCTTTATGATGCTGTTTCACACTGAGCTAATGCCATAAATTTGAGCTTTATATACTCCTATCTTGATATATTCTTTGAATGAATCAACTATTGTCATCACTTTTGATGGGAGATACTTAATTTAATTACTGGGCCAATAGATAATAATATACCTTATGATAACCCAATTTTAAATGTGTTACTTAGTGAACATATTATAGGATTATAAAACAAAACCAAACAAAAACAGTGGTCTATTATATTTTATTTTTTAAAATAAATCTTTATTGTTGATAGTATTACAATCCCTCCCCCCCACCCCCCAATATCCTCCACTGCCCAGTTTCCACCCCAGGAATTCAATATCCTATTGTCTGTGTCCATAGGTAATGCATATATGCATATGTTCTTTTTTTTTAAATATATTTTATTGATTTTTTACAGAGAGGAAGGGAGAGAGATAGAGAGTTAGAAACATTGATGAGAGAGAAACATCGGTCAGCTGCCTCCTGCACATCTCCTACTGGGGATATGCCTGCAACCCAGGTACATGCCCTTGACCGGAATCGAACCTGGGACCTTTCAGTCCGCAGGCCAATGCTCTATCCACTGAGCCAAACCGATTTCGGCTGCATATGTTCTTTAGTTAAGTTCTTCCTAACCCCTCCACTTCCCTCTGAGATTCACCAGTCTGTTCCATGTTTCTATGCCTCTGATTCTATTTTATTCATCAGTTTATTTTTGTTCATTAGATTCCTTGTTCCTTTATTTTGATTTTTTAGATTCAATTATTAATAGCTATGCATTTATTGCCATTTTATTGTTCATATTTTTATCATTTCCCCCCTTCTTTTTCTTCATCTTCTTAAAGAATACCCTTCAACATTTCATATAATACTGGTTTGGCGGTGATGAACCTCTTTAACTTTTTCTTATCTGACCTTCAATTGTAAATGATAGCTTTGCTGGCTAGAATAATCATGGTTGTAGGTCCTTGCTTTTCATCACTTTGAATATTTCTTGCCACTCCCTTCTGGCCTGCAAAATTTCTGTTTACAAATCAACTGACAGTTGTATGGACACTCCCTTGTAGGTAACTAACTGCTTTTTTCTTGTTGCTTTTAAGGGTCTCTCCTTGCCTTTAACCTTTGGCATTTTAATTATGATGTGTCTTGGTTTATGTCTTTTTGGGTTCATATTGTTTGGGACTCTCTGCACTTCCTCAGCTTATAAGGCTGTTCCTTTCACCAGGTAAGGGAGGTTTCCTGTTATTTTATTTCTTCAAATAGAAAATATATATATATGTATATATATTTTTCTTTTTGGCATCTTGAAGTTGTCCCAGAATATTCTTATACTATCTTCATATTTTTTAATTCTTTATTCCTGTTGTTCTTCTGATTGCATGTTTTTTTGCTTCCTCATATTCCAAATAGTTAATTTGATTTCTGGAATCTTCTATTCTACTGTTGATTCCCTATATTTTTTATTTCTTTCATTTCTGACTGGTCCTTTTTCATGTCTTTGATTTTCTTACTAATTTCCTTGAAATTCTCATTAAGTCCCTTGAAGCTCTCATTAAGATCCTTGAGCATCCTTATCACCATTGTTTTGAACTCTGTAACCTATTAGTTTGTTTGCTTCCATTTCTTTTGTTCTTCTGGAGATTTCTTCTGTTCTTTCATTTGTGACATGTTTCTTTGTCTCCACATTTTCTATGGGTTTGTTTCTATGTATTGGGTAGAGCTGATGTGTCTCCTGAAATTGGTAGAGTGGCCATATATAGTAGGTATCCTGTAGGGCCTAGTTGTTCAGCCTCTCCAGTCACCTAAGGTGGGCACTCAAGGTGCACCTGTGTGTGGGCTGTGTGTATAGTCTTGTGGTAGTTGAGCCTTGATTGCTGTTGATGTCACTGGAAGGAATTGACTTCCAGGCCAATTGGCTGTGAGAACCAGCTGTGATTACAACAGAAGAGCTGCTGTATAGGAAACACCTTTATGGAGCAGGACTTGCTTCATGGGGCTTTGGTACTCACTGAGTCTGCCCCTTGAGTGTGATGCTTACAAATGTGTAGAGTTGTAATCTGGTTTGTGCTGAAGTTGTCCACTGGTGCACTGGCTCTGGGGTCCCCCCTGGAAGTGCAAAGTCTTTATTTCATTAAAAATAAATTGAATTCTCTTACAGGTTTTTTTTCTTTTCACTTTTCTTGGAATTTAGTATAAAAATTCTTTATTGTATGAAGATTTATATTTAAAGACCTCATATGAGAACAGTGTTTCAGTTATAGTTCTACTGCAATACTCATTGAGATGTATATTCTCCTTAAAGGTACATTCAATGTAATCATCACATTATCACATTAAATTCTTTCTTCTTCTTACTTATACTATGATAGACAAGAGTGAAATTTAATCTCATATGACAGCCTTAATAAATAGAACTTATAATACATAAACAAATATATAGTAATTATAATAAATAGGTACATTTTTATAAATTTTGGTACTATGATAATAAAACTATTATTTATTTTTTAAAGTATTGATTTCAGAGAGAAAGTGAGAGAGAGAGATAGAAACATCAATGATGAGAGAGAATCATTGATCTAATGCCTTCTGCAAGCCCCCTACTGGGGATCGAGCTCGCAACCCAGGCATGTCCTTTTGACTGGAATAGAACCCGGAACCCTTCAGTCTGCAGGCCAACACTATCCAGTGAGCCAAACTAGCTAGGGCACAATAATTATTTAGTAGAATTAGAGGCCTGGTGCACAGGTAGGTTCCTAGGCCTGGCCAGTGATCAGGGTTGATCTGTGGGGCGACCTGCAGGCTGATCAGGGGGAGGGGCTCCCGCTGGCACCTGCCTTGGCTGGCTTGGTGCCGCCCACTTGTCAGCCCCAGCCCCCAACCACTGGTCACCTCCCTCTGCCAGGCGACTGGCAGGGTGATCGGGGGCCCCTGCTGGCACCTGCCTTGGCTGGCTTGGGGCCTGCGGGCTGGGGGCAGCTCCTGTGTTGAGCATCTGCCCCCTGTGGTCAGTGCATGTCATAGCAACCAGTCAATCTGCCATTCAGTTGATTTGCATATTAGGCTTTTATTATATAGGATTTTTTATCCTTAGCAAGTCAACTGATGTTTCCTTTGAATTAGAAAACCAAAATAATCTTTTAAATATAGATATCTACAGAACTCTCAAACCTTCTTTCTTATAAAAATAATTTATATCACAAAACACAAAAGAACAGAGATCTCACAGCTTCTGTTAATCTAGTGACACTACCTGTTCTCCCAAAGTTCATATATGGAAGCCCTAACACACAATACCTCCAATAGTGACTATATTGGGGGATGAGCCTATAAATAAAGTAATTCAGTTAAAATAAGGACATTAAGGCATGCTTTAATCTAATCTGAGTAGTGCCCTCATCAGAATAAATGATTAGGAC
Organism: Myotis nattereri; assembly: GCF_964212035.1. Lineage (NCBI taxonomy): Eukaryota > Metazoa > Chordata > Mammalia > Chiroptera > Vespertilionidae > Myotis > Myotis nattereri. The sequence continues at coordinate 68,496,175 of NC_138076.1, read as the reverse complement.
ATACAGAAAAGGAATAGTGATGCACGATGCACACACACAGACTACAGGCCATGTGGGGACAGGCAGGAGGTGACTGTCTGCAAGCCCAGGAAAGAGGCCTCAGGAGAAACCAAACCCTCCAGCATACTGATCTTGGACTTCCAGTATCCAGAACTGTGAAAAAGGAAATTGCTGTTGTTGTAGCCATCCAATCTGTTGTATTTCATTATGGCCCCCCTAGCAAACTAATACACTGCTTGCTCAGTGCTACCAATGGTGTAATGTCAATGTTAAAATAGAAAAAAAAAAAAAACTTACCTCATTTCTCACCCTTTGAAAAATTAAAGAAAAATAACTGCTGATGCTATAAATATTTCTCAGAAGCAGGTTTTTAAATGATGCAAAAATTTGATATATCCTTATTAATGTTTATGCTTTCTCTCTCTCTGTTTCTCCCTCTCTCTCTTTCATTTTTATACCTTGACATAAAAATGCTTTGTCCTGTGTATCACAGGAAAACTAATCTGGGTGTATTACACTAAAATTAGAAATGAAAAAAAATAATCACGTTTAATATATTCCTAACATGTTTACCTTAGCAATTGAACATAACAATGAGGGAAGGAGAGGCTTTCTTCTTAAAACCTATGTCAGAATATTGAAACACAAAAAGACGGTATAAGTTGCAAGAGTGTTAAAATTGCTTTGTTAAATATCATTGTAAAGACAACTTGACATTTGGTCTTTATAATTAAAATGATAAGTTCCATGCTAAGGAACTCTGAAGTAGCTTCTGTCTTATAAACAAGTATGAAATTTACCAGCAGAGAAATTTCTTTATCTTTGCAACCTGTATTATGACTGCCATTATTTAATTAATGCAAAATGAAAAATACATGATTCTAGGTATTGCTACTGAATGACTTTTCCTAGGTTGATGATTGAACTCATAAAATATGTAATTATTATTCAGATAAACAAAATAAACTTATTGCTATCTATTTAATATATTGTAAGGTTAAAGCCTTTTATTAAACTTTTTTCCTTTATACATGTAAAAATCATGATTTTTATCTTACTACTTCTTGATATAAAGGAACAGTATTTTATGATAATTATTATATAAGAGGACACCTGTTCCATACAAAATTTAATTCCACTAGTTACAGATCATTTTTAAAAATTTATTTGTTGTTGACAGTATTAGAGGTGTCTGCCATTTTCCCTCCCTTTGCTCCTCTCCACCTAGCCCCCATTGCACCCCAGGCCTTCTCCACAGTATCGTCTGTGTCCATGGATTATGCATATATGCACATATATACTTTAATCTCTTCCAATCCCCTCCATCCCTCTCCTCTCTGAGATCTGTCAGTCTGTTCCATGCATCCATGCCTCTGGGCCTATTTTGTTTGTCAGTTTATTTTGTTCATTAGATTCCGCATATGTGTGAGATCATGTGATATTTGTTGTTCATTAATTGGTTTATTTCATTTAGCATAATGATCTCTAAGTCCATCCCTGCTGCTGCAAAGGGTAAGAACTCCTTCATTTTTACAGCCACATAATATTCCATTGTGTAAATGTACCACAGGTTGTTTTTTTTTTTTTTTCCACTTATCTACTGATGGGCATTTGGACTGTTTCCAGATCTTTACTAATGTAAATAGCACTGTTAAGAAAATAGGGTTACATATGATTGTGTTTCGATTTTCTCATGATATATTCCCAGAATTGGGATCACTGGGATAAATGGCAGTTCCATTTTTTTTTTATTTTTTGAGGAAACTCCATACTATTCTCCACAGTGGCTGCACCAGTCTGCATTCCCACCAGCAGTGTATTATGGTTTCCTTTTCTCCACATCCTTGCCTGTCACAGATCACTTTTAAGGTACTTGGGCTACTGAGGTGGCAAATATCACATCTTGAAGCCATTGAAAATATACTGGCTGACAAGCCAACGGAAAACCAAGACAACTTTCAATACTATACTCTGACTAAATGCCAGTTTAGAAACTAAGTATGCCTCTTGGGTCTGTTTACATTTTAAAAATTACTTTACAAAGTTAATAGTAGGAAACATTTTCCTGTTAGTTCTACATTCTCAAATGTTGATGTCTAGGTAAAGTTTGTTCCAAAAGAATGGGCACTGTTACTTAAAATGTGAAAAATCACTTCCAAATCTATATATAGTTATTACCCATTTTAAGTAAGAAACAAAAATTAGAACAGTGACCCTCCCTGCCATTAGGGTAACTAGGAACAGGTTGAATAACAAAATTACAGCTTCTGCTGCTAGGAAAACATGATCTCTACTTAGTGTATAGAACTTTGGTAATCAATTTAACAAACATTTCTAGAAATTTACCTATGTGTCAAGTACTATGCTATCTGCTAGAGAATGCCAAGACCCAGTCACTAAAATTGAAGAGTTCATAAATAATTGGGAAGGTAGCAGAGAAAACAATGACAAATTAGTGTGCTAAGTGATAGGCAAGGGTATTATGACAGGTCATTGGAAAAGAATTACTTCTAACAAGGAATATAGCTGAGAATGAGTAAGTGCTGGATCCTTGCAGGAGGTGACACATAATGAGCTTTGAGAAGTGAGTAAGAAGTTGGCTAGACACAGAATCACGTATAAAGGCACAAAAGCTTATGTCATGACCTATAAACTAATCATTAGAATGGCAAAGGAAAAGAGGCAAATAGTAAATGGGAGACATTTTTAAGGGATTTATTTGTAAAATCTATGGGAATCCAACAAATGGTAATGTGCTTAATAGTTGGGTGTTATTGCTTGGGGTGCAAGCAGGCCCTATTATCATAAAACTCAGCATTATGACACTAATTGGGAAAGTTGCTTCTTTTGTTCCAGTATGCTTTCCTTGAAAATGATAATAGTAAGATATACATCATAGCTTAGTTGTAGTGAAAATGTTAAATTAATTTATGTAGATGTAATGTACTGAATGTTTGTATTCCCACAAAATTTGTACTTTGAAGCCCTAACCTACAGTGAGGCTAAATTTGGAGATGGGATTTTAGAGTGAGACCCTATCTGATAGCATTGGTGTCCTTATCAGAAGGGGCACCAGAGAGCTCTCTCTTTCTCTCCATTTGCTTGTACCAAGGAAAGACCATCTGAGGACATAGAGAGAAGGCAGCTGTCTACAATCCATTAAGAGAGCCCTCACCAGAAATGGAGTCATCTGAACCTTGATATTGGATTTCTAGCGCTGAGAAATGTGAGAAAATACATTTCAGTTGTTTAAGCCCAGTCTATGTTATATTGTTACTAGAGGCCCAGTGCACAAAAATTTGTGCACTCGGGGGTTCCCTCAGCCTGGCCTGTGCCCTCTCGCAGTCTGGGACCCCTCGGGGGATGGCTTAGGCCCTCTACCCGGGGAAACAGGCCTAAGCTGGCAATCAGACATCCCTCTGGCAGCCCCAGAGCCCTCGAGGGATGTCCACTTGCCAGCGGGGAGCAGGCCTAAGCTGCAGTCGGACATCCTTAGTGCTGCTGAGGAGGCAGGAGAGGCTCCCACCACCACCACTGTGCTGGCAGCCATCAGCCTGGCTTGTGGCTGAGCAGAGCTCCCCCTGTGGGAGCACACTGACCACCAGGGGACAGCTCCTGCATTGAGCATCTGCCTCCTGGTGGTCAGTGTGTGTCATAGTGACCAGTCATTCCCAGTTGTTCTGCTGTTAGGGTCAATTTGCATATTACCCTTTTATTATATAGGATAGAGTCCTGGTGCATGGGTGGGGGCTGGCTGGTTTGCACTGAAGGGTGTCCCGGATGAGGGTGGGGGTCCCGCTGCGGTGCCTTGCCAGCCTGGGTGAGGGACTGATGGCTGTTTGCAGCTGGTCACACCCCCTTCAGGGTGAGGGTCCCCCCGGGAATGCCTGGCTAGCCTGGGTGAGGAGCTGATGGCTGTGTGCAGGCTGGCCAAGCCCCCCAGCGGGGACCCTCACCCCTTGGGGATGTGGTCAGCCTGGGTGAGGGGCTGAGGGCCGTTTCCATGCTGCCCACAGCCCCTTCAAGGTTGGGGGGGTCCCACTGGGGTGCCTGGCCAGCCTGGATGAGGGGTTGATGGCCATTTTCAGGCTGGCCATGCCCCCCCAGCAACACAAGCTCTCAGTCTCTCCTTTGTTTCTTTTTATTTTTTCTGGGATTTATTTATCTTCTGTAATTGAAACTTTGTAGCCTTGAGCAGAGCCCAGGGCCAGCCAGGGCAGGTGGGAAGCTTGGCTTCCTCCATCGCCGGAGGCAACCCAAGCCTCCTGCTCGCTCCAACTCTGTGGCCACTGGCATCTTAGTTGGGTTAATTTGCATACTTGCTCCTGATTGGCTGGTGGGTGTGACTTGAGCTTAGGGGAGGGGTGGCTAATTTGCATGCTTTTCTTTTATTATATAGGACTAGTGGCCTGGTGCAAGAATTTGTGCATGAGTAGGGTCCCTTGGCCTGGCCAGTGATCTGGGGCAATAGGGGCTGGCCAGCCAGGAGTAGGGGCTGGGGGACGTTGGCCGGCCACAGGAGGTTGGCTGTGGGAGCACACTGACCACCAGGGGCAGCTCCTGCATTGAGGGTCTGCCCTTTGGTGGTTAGTGCACATCATAGTAACTGGTTGACTGGTCATTCTGGTTGTTCCAGTTATTTGGTTATAATGATCATATGACATATAATGATCATATGATCAATGATATATATATGATCATCATATATATATTACAGAACTGGGACTGGCACATAGTAAGTACTCAATAAATTGAATCAGTACCAAAGACAGCACAATACAATTTGCTCTACAAAAGCTAACTAAAAGGAAGATGGAGAATGATTCAGAAAGAGACAAGATGTGGCAAAAACACCTAGCGACTGCAGATATAACCAAGGTGAGAAATAAAGCTATGGACAGAAATATGGGAAGGGGCAATGAGTGGAAGAGAGATGTAAAATCTAGTAAGATGTAGAACCTGTGAAATCTGATGACCAGTTACATATAAGACATAGAAAGGTAAAATGCGAGATGACTTTCATGCATGTACAGGTGCTGTAGAGTATTGGAGGACAGTTGTGATCATGGCAGAAAATATTACACCCAGTTTTTGAACTTTTGTTTTGAGATATTGACAATTAGACCAATATTTAAACTGGGATAAAAATTTGGGATTACTGCCTATTTCAGACTTCTTGAATGAACATTTCCTTTATTAGCCAGAGAAATGGATAGAGGTCCATATCATCCTATCTAATAATAGAGAAGCAAGGTAATTAACCATAACTTCACTACCCTTCCCATTGGCTAATCAACGAGATATGCAAATTAACTGCCAGCCAAGATGGCAGCCTGCAGCCAGGCAACTGAAGCGAGCCGGAGGCTTGCTTGCTCCAGTGACGGAGGAAGCCAAGGTTCCCCGCCTGCTGCTGCCCAGCTCTGAGCTGCTCTCTATAAGCAACTATGTTGCAAATACAGAAGCTAAACAAAACCCAGAAACCTGCTTTTAGTCAGCCGGGATCTCAGAACTGGAGTCACAACAAAATTTCAAATACAGAAGGTAACCAAAGCTCAGAAAACTGCTTTCAACAGCAGAGGTCTCAGAGCTGGAGCCGAGCCTCATAGCTAAAGCTGGCTCTCAGCTCCAGTGACAGCCATAGAAGGTAAATAAATCCCAGAATAAAAAAAAAAAAAAAAAAAAAAAAAAAAAAAAAAAAAAACAGAAAAAAAGGAGAGGTTGGGAGCTTCAGTCACCCGCCAGCCTGAAAACGGCCCACAGCCCTTCACCCAGATTGGCCAGGCACCCCAGTGGGGACCCCAACCCTGAAGGGTGTGTGACCAGCTGCAAACAGCCATCATCCCCTTACCCAGGCTGGCCAGGCACCCAAGTGGGGCCCCCACCCTGATCCGCGACACCCTTCAGGGCAAACCAGCCGTCCCCCACCCGTGCACCAGGCTTCTATCCTATATAGTAAAAGCATAATATGCCTCCCAGCACCGGGATCAGCAGACCAGCTAGGCCTCTCCGCACTGAGGTCAGAGAAGCAGGGAGGCCTCCAGGCACCGGGATCAGCGGAGCCGTGAGACCTCCTGGCCCCTTGAGCAGCATGACAGGGGGCAGCGCCCAAACCCCCTGATCGCCCTGTGGCTCTGTGTGTCACAGGGGGCGGGCCACAACCTTCCTATCCGCCCTGCTCTGTTTGTGACAGGGGAAGGTGCAACAACCCCTTGATCGGCCCTGCTCTGTGCCTGATACGGGGGAGCTCCCCAATGCCCCTGATGGGTCCTGCTCTGTGTGTGACAGGGGCTGGTGCCACAACCTCCCCATCGACCCTGCCTTGAGTGTGACAGGGGGCGGCACCCCAACCCCCCAATCGGCCCTTCCCTGAGCGTGACTGAGGGTGGCATCGCAACCTCCTGATCCGCCCTGCTCTGTGCATGACAGGGGGCAGCGCCCCAACTCCCCAATCAGCCCTGCTCTGAGCCCAACCAGGGGCTGCGGGGCAGGCACCTAGAGATTGGGCCTGCCCTCTGTCACCTGGGAGCGGGCCTAAGCCAGCAGGTCATTATCTCCTGAGGGGTCCCAGACTGTGAGAGGGCACAAGTGGGGCTGAGGGATACCCCGTCCCCGTCCCCCCCCCTCCCCCCCGCCAGTGCTCAAATTTTTGTGCACTGGGCCTCTAGTGTAATTATAAAAGTCAAAAACTTCACAATTTGCTGTGGTTGATTTCAGAGAGGAAGGAAGAGGAAGAGACAGAAAGATCAATGATGAGAAAGAACCTCCTGCATGCCTCCTACTGGGGATTGAGCCTGCAACCTGGGCATGTGCCCTGACTGGGAATTGAATCTTGAACTCCTGGTTCATTGGTCAACACTTGACCACTGAGCCACACTGGCTGGGCTTAGTGTTTATATTTTCTTCCAAATTTAGCTCCAAATGATTCTGTGTATGTTTAAGAATATTTAATATAAAACCCACTCTTTTAACAAATTTAAGTGTACAGCACAATATTAGGTATAATGTTGTAAAGCAGTTATCTACAACTCATACATCTTGTAAAATGCCAGGTCATCTCTGTAACATATAACTTCTTTGTAACCAGACCTTTTATTTTTTATGCCTATATTTATATATGTCTATACAGGGTGTCCCAAAAATGTACACACACTTTTTTTCTGATACCTTAATTGTTTGTTTGTTTTTCTTTTCAGATTTAACCCATTGCAATTAATAATTATTCAAAGTGTGTATACATTGTTTGTGACATGCTCTTTATAACATCTGAGAGTTCCAAAAACAATTTCCCAAAAAAGAAAGCCAGGTAGAAGCTATATAGCTATATTGATTGATATGCCCTCACATGGAAAACCAAGTAATGTCACTTCCATTGCATCTTATTCTGTAGACAGATTCCTAGGGCCAGCCTGAGGTGGAATTAAACTCTTCTTTTTGAGGAATGTGATAGGCTAAAATTGTCCCCACCCCTGGCAAAAATGTCAACTTCCTAATCCCAGAACATATATATATATATATATATATATATATATATATATATATATATATATATATGTTATTTTACATGGTGAAGGGGACTTTTCAGATATAATTAAGGATTGTGAGAAGGGAAGGTTATTCTGGATTATCCAGGTGGTCTTAAAGTAATCACAAAGTCCTTATAGGAGGGAGCTGGAGAGTCAGAATCCGAGAAGGAGATATGATAATAAAATCAGAGGTGAGAGTCAGATGCGACCACAAGTCAAGGCAAGGCAGCCTCTAACAGCTAGAAAAGGCTAGGAAGTAGATTCTTGCATTGAGGCTCCAGAAAAATGGGTCCTGCCTTGATTTTCTGCCTATTCTAAAATCCTGACCTGCAGAACTGCGAGAAAATAACTTTGTGTTGTTTTAGGCCATTAACTTTGTGGTAATTTGTTACATAGCAACAACAGAAAACTAATTTATATTAGCCTCAAATATTTTGTGGACATGTTTCAAAACTATCATATTCATCTTGTTTTTTGACTTGTTGAAAGATTCAGATGAGTTCATTAAAAACCCTGTATTATGTAGCTTTTATGTACTAGCATTGAATTAGATGCTAAGGATATAAAGATGAATTAAACATGATCCCCCCCCCCCAATATGCTCACAAATAGCATTCATGGAAGAATTCTGTAGAACTCTAAAGGGCAATATAAATGTAATATATTGTGAGTCACTTGTGAAGTTTAATATGCAAACCAACCATTCCTTAATTTACTAAATCATAAATCAGAATCAATATTTCAACAGATGGGAACTATGCATACTTCCTGAGTAAATTACAAACAAATACAGAAGATGATTTAAAAATTAAATGTCAATTGGGTTTGCAGGAGACATTTACCATGTTTCAAAGTAAGAAAACCTGTTAGAACAAATATACTCTGGTCAATCTCAATGCAAAAGCTCAGTTAATAAGCCCCTAATATGCTAAGAGACATCCCCTAGAAATGAAAGGCTAGGTTGTTTCATTCTCTCGCTGAACTTTTAACTGAGGCTGCTAACAAGATAACCATCCGTGATTTAGTCACATATCCAGCAGAAACTAGATAGAGATTGTTAATTTAGTTTGTACAGGTCACTGAACTAATTCCATTAGGTGACAACTACGGTCACTACTACGGATAGGATCATGAATACAAACCTGAGCAAAAAATATAAAAAGGAAAACTGAAACCACCTCACTTGCCAAGGAAAGCAATAAGAAATAAGAGAGAAATAAACACTCATAACTCAATTGAAGTACCTATTTTTGTTTTTGATATTTAGGTTTTGGAACACCTTTGTGTACTTGAGAATTACAAACAAAAACCTAAAGTGTGACTAGAATATGTAAACGAATTCATGAAAAAAAATGTAACGTGAATCAAATATTTCTTTAGAGACCCACAACCACTTTAATTCTTGAAGAAAGGTGACCATTCAAAGGATAAGTAGCGTAATGATTAGATGTTAAAAAATAGGGATTATCAAGAAAGCTTAAAGGAGTGATATTCAGTGGCCTGCTTTGGGAATCCAGGGGAGCCTTCTTTCCACAAGCACAGCTGCTGGCAGCTGGCCAGCATGGCAGGCAGGCAGTTGGCAGGGGAGGAGTGCGCTCTGCCAGCTGGTGCTAAAGAATTGAAATTAAAATTAAGGGGGAAAAAACAACCTGAGGCGCACATGCATAAAAATCAAGCCTTGAGTCCTGGTGTTCTCCCTTCTTGAGTCCTGAGGGAAGTCTCAAAGTGAGGCAGCTCCTCCCTCCCCATCCCAATGCTCACCCCCATGCTATTCTTCTCCAGGTTTTGATTTCCTTTTTGTAGTTTTCCTGTGTTCATTCATTTGAAGCCACATTTCTTGAATCATAGTGTATGCCAAGAAATGTGCTAAGGGCTGAGGATGAAGACATAAATATTAGTTACATTCCTGACTTCCAGAAATATGCAAGTTAATAAGAGTTATGGGCTGATTTTAAAATGCCTAGAAATGTCTGCAGAAAGTGAGATGACCATAGTGCATAAGGGACAGAGGAAAGAGTTCAGAGGAGATGACAGAAGGCTGTAATGACATGGGAATAGGAGAATAACTGAGGCTCTGTAGGCTGGACACTGAGGAAAAACCTGTCCAAGAGAAAAGAACAGGAGAAATGAATGAAATTTCCATTTTAACACGTTGGCCATACTATCAGGGTATGGTCTGAGCTGCTATAACAAGGAGACCAAAATCATAGAAGCTTGAAAATGCCACATCTCCCTCTTTCATATTATGCTTTAGAAGGCTATGGCTACTCTGGCAGCACTGCCATCTCAATACACAGCTTCTAACTTCTGGATCTGAGGAAGCTGCTCCAGCTCCTGCTATCATGCCTATATCTCAGGGCAGGGAAGAAAGGACAAAATACCTGTTAAAGGGACAACAAAGAAGTGGCTCGAATCACCTCCTCTCACAGTGAGCTTCCAATGAGACTCGAAATAGTAATAACTTCTGGATACTCTTGTGCTTACATAGAACTCAGGAGTTCTATTAGAAAATAAATGATTGACATTGGGAAAAACTAGGCCCAGTCAGGAATAAATAGTAAATCTATATAAGCATAGTTCTAATTGTTAGTGCATAATTAGTGCTATGGCTTTCTTTTAAAATTATATACATTCTTAAATTATTAAATTACCAGGGTCAGAATATTAATTATTTAATTAACAAGTGTATATTAGAGATAAGTCAGGAACAAGATATTGTGGATATCTTATGTTATCATCAAGTATCATGATGATAAAAAATGCTTAGGAGCACTATAATAAAAATGGAATTCTAAAATGGCAATATCTCATTATGAGAAATGGAAAGAGGTAAACATATTGTTAGAGTCAACAGTGGAATAGGTTGATCATCAGCCTTCTTGATGGATGCATGATACTCACTTTAAAGAAGTCATAAAACCTTTATTCTGTCAAGTCAAAAAACCTCAAATGAAAATAAGTTTGCTCAACCTGCATTTCATCCTATCTTTCAATCTAGCCATCAGATTTTGATCTATGTGAGCCTCAAGGTAATACATTACTGCTCCTAGAGTCACAGCATATTCCATATAGTCACATTTCATGCATAATGAAGATGGCAGTGAACTACAAAGGTGTTTATCAACTCAAACAGGAATACAAATGCTGTCTAAGGGCAATTTATGGTGTGTATTTTAAAAGGGTAAGAAAAGGAGAAGTTTTTAGATCAATTTATATGTCTTTAGGGAAAATTATGTCACAAAGGCATTTTGAAAAGAGAAAACTTTCATTTTAATGGTTTTTAAGAATCTATTCCATATATTTATTTTATACATATAAAATGGCAGTATTGACAATTCAAACAAAGGTTCATAGATGTTTTTTATTTAGGTATACACATTTGCTTTTTAGATATTACCTATTGCGTGCAGGGCGCATTGCCAGACATGGGGAAAATCGGCCATTAATTTTAACTAGGATAATTTTGCTATAAGAATAATAAGATTCGTTAAAAAATAGGTCAAATTAAGAAAATAAGTTTTAGAGGTAGTAAGGAGCAGTCCATACTTTAAGTACGAAATGTTCACAAGGCCGGGCTTATTCAAGATCAATCTGAGGAAGGTTTCTAGACTCAAGGAAAGTTACCAATATGTGTGCACATGGGATGATTTTTTTTAGTTATTATTTGCTTTTTTCTCTTTCGTTTCTCTATCTATTGTCAAATTATTTCTTATATTCTTAGTTTAAATTGTCCAGCCACCCTTTTGTAATCAACTGGGCCAAGGTAGATGTGGTCATGCAGAATAAAATCTCTTTATTTAGGGCAGATGGGCATTAGGGAATCAAAGATGAGTAAGGCAGGGTTTTTTATTCCACAAATTCTACTTTCCAGCTGTTTTAAGTTATAAATGGACAAAGTACGTACTGAGCAAATGTAACTTTTATCAGTGGGGTGCCTTCTGTGTCCCCATCTTTCACCAGTGGAAGTACACTTCTTGCCATGTCACAAGGAAAGGGATCTCCTGAGACTGACATAGGAGGATGAGTGATCTTTATTTGTTTCCATGGAATTGAACTCCTGGGTTTCTGGTGTCCCATTTCCCTCCATCCTGCAATGGAAAAAGTCCAATCTTGTCTTCAGCAGGGCTAGAATAAGGTCACTGCCCAGAATCTCTGTTACATATTAAAGCACAGCCCAGTCCAGTATCCTGTATGTGGAATCCACATGGCCTTGGGCCATGTAGCTGCTTAAGGCCACATGGTGTTTGAGTGCAGGTCATGGAGCAAGAGAGAAGGGACAGGGGCAAGAGAAAGCAAGAGAGAAACTCTTTGGGGATTATGACCAGGAGTTTAACCAATTAACCCTTCAAGATTTCACACACTCAGCCTTAGCCGGTTTGGCTCAGGGGATAGAGCATCATCGGCTTGTGGACTGAAGGGTCCCAGGTTCAGTTCTGGTCAAGAGCACACACTTTGGTTGCAGGCTAGATCCCTCCCCTGGCTGGGGTGTCTCTCACATTAATGTTTTTCTTTCTGCCTCTGCCCTCCCTTCCACTCTCTCTAAAAACCAATGGAAAAATATCCTCGGGTGAGGACTAAAAATAAATAAATAAAAGGTTTCACACACTTGCAGTGGCTTCCACCACCCAGCCAATTATCTTTTTCCCAGGTTAGACTGACAGGCAAGCCCCTTCCCTACTTCACCACGTCTTCACTGCTCAGGCACCCATCTCCCCCTTTGTTTAATCCCTTCCCCCAGTGATGTGCAGAAAACAGACTAGTTGTTTCCTAGGTAGTGTGAAATTGCAGCTTCCCTGTGAAGCTGCTCAGGTGACCATGTTTATAATGTCTTTCCCCCCCTTTGTTCTCTTCCTATTATTAATATTAATGACTAGCTAATTATGATGATAAATATGATCATTTATAGGATGCTTTATAAAGTACTTTAACCTAAAATAATTGCCTATTCATAAAATTCTTATAATGTAAGCAGAGGTGATATTCAGAATAGCTAACAACCAGTACAGTGTGGGCACTGACCAATCAGAATCAATGTCCCACATATCAGAACAAATGCTGTCACAAGCAATCAGTATAAAGAATCTGCACATGCTGGCTATGGAGAAGTCCTTGATTCTGAGCCAGACTTTATTTTATTTTATACCCATTTATATATTTTATAAAATAAAGTTCATGGAAGGTTAAGTGACTTTGTACTAGAAGCTGAATTTTCAGATTCTGAAACTAGTGCAGTTGGTACATTTCACTTCCATCTATCCCTTGTTACCAAATGTGACATATGGCATGCTCCATGGCCACATCTGTGACCTCCCTAATTAGCCGCTGTGGTTTCTAACGTGCTACGTAAGATTTTATCTCTATTGAACTTCTTGTGAAGTTGACTTTCTACTGTCTTCTCTCCTTTTCTACACAGAATACTCTCTGAAGGCAAATTTTTCAAATTTACCCCTTGTGTTGTGTACATCTTATATTAGCCAATCAGTTAATATGTTTTGAAAATTCATGAAAGGGGTAGAATTTTTTAATAGCCTGGAACTAGTACTCAGCTAAAAACAGTTGTGGAATTTAAATGAATTCATGAATGTAAAGGGCTTAGTGAAGAGGGGTCACACACCAAGTGCCCAGCAATGCTTGGCTGTTAACCAGTCTGTTATACAGAGAAGTCATGTACTACCTGAAGGGTTTAGAGTTTAGAGTCTAAAGTCAGTGCATGCAGAAAATCTTGTAAAATTTCTGTGAGTAATTTCCAAAACTACTCAGGAGAATCTCTTAACTCATCCATAAAGTACAGTGAACTTTTGACCATACAATTCTAAATATATCTAAGTATGATAGATACATAATGTATTCATGAATATATTTTCTATAAAGTTCCCTGGAAGGATCATATCTAGAAATTAATGTATTCAAGCTTTTTTAATGCTTAAAATTCTCTAATAACATTACCAAGCTTTCACCCTTTTTCTGTTTGTTTTGGCTTTGTCTCCCAGCCACCTCTAACTTTTTGTTAGGCAATGTTTTCTTTGGCCCTTAATTAGTTCGTCAATAGCTTTCTACAGGAGGTCCAGGAAACCTGCTTCCAACCAGTCACTGTGAATATCCTCAGCCTCATGCTCTCTCTCAAATAGAGTTGAAGTGAGATTACTTGAAAACAAGTGTGCTGTGATAATCCTGTGTAATTTTTTGTATAAAGTGGGATTTCAGCCATGTGTGGATTAGTCATACAAAGGGTGAGCATCTTCACTATCTATTTATAAAGAGTGGAAAACTACATCTTAAAGAGTTTACATGACTTGCTCAGGATTAGTACAGATAGGTAGTATGGAAGGAAGCAGGTTAAAAACTCTGGTATTCAAATCTCAGGTACACAAATTTTAAATGAGTGGATCTCCAGGGAGGCATATATTTGCTGTAAAATAATCCTGAAAAAAATGGGAGGTGTTTTTTGTTTGTTTTTTAAATATATTTTATTGATTTTTCACAGAAAGTAAAGGAGAGGGATAGAGAGCCAGAAACACCGATGAGAGAGAAACATCGATCAGCTGCCTCCTGCACACCTACTGGGGATGTGCCTGCAACCAAGGTACATGCCCTTGGCTGGAATCAAACCTGGACCATTCAGTCCGCAGGCCAAGGCTCTATCCACTGAGCCAAACCGGTTAGGGCTGTTTGTTTTGTTTTTTGTTTTACACTGTTACTGGGAGATATGTCTCTGACATTTAGTGGGCAGGGTCCTGGCGTGGAATCTATTACAATGTTCAGGAGAGTCTGTCCAAGATAAAAACGCACTGGACCAGTTAAAGAGGCTTTAGTCACAAATTTTGCAATGGGGCTGCAAAAAAAAAGAGAGGTCAAACAATCTCCCCTGAAACACAAACTAAGAGTGTTTTTAAGCACAGGGTAGGACGTACTGGATGGTGTTAAAAGCTGGTTGGTCCATGAGGTTTGTCCCCCTGTGTTTGCTAATTGTTGCTTACGGAAGTTCAGGTCTATCTTCCTTGAAGATTACATTTCAAAGAGATGGCTTGCACTTCCCTAAGAAAGATATTTCTGGATTTTAATCCTGGCAAGTGGCTGGAAGATTTACATCTCAAATAGGGAGAGTAAGAATTTAAAATTGTAAGTTTTTAATTTTTTTTTTTTAAGTAAATGCTTTCTGAAAAAGGAAAGTTGGGGATAAACAGCCAGGAAGAAGCTTTCCTGAAGTTTAGTCGAACTGAGGGGGAAATTAGGGCCATCTTGTTCAGGTCCCACATGAGGAAAAAGGTACCTGTCTCCTGCTTTTATATAAAGGAAACAACTATTTATAATTATGTGAGCCTGGAAACCCACTTCATTTTATATAAGGACACAAATATTTTCACATGGTTTCAATAGAAATGCATCATCCAGGGATGCAGCTCACTTTTAAATTTAGAAAAGATTGTTTTGTGTTTGTTTCAGAATATTATCAAGATCATTATATAGAGCATGCCACTAACAGCCATGCTGATCACAGACTTTTTTTTAAATTTTAGAAATGAAACAGTTAAATATTTGCTTTATTGGCATATTCAGCTTAGACCTCTGTAACAAGCCACCCTAAAGTAGCACCATGGTTAGACTATAGCCTGTTTTCCCAAGCCATCATTTTACAACTTATTAAGCAAGCAAGGGATCACGTGATATGATCTTTTTATACACATACTGCTAGTAAGTCCCATTTGAAACAGCTGAAAATCTTTTTAAACCTGGTCAATTCTAGATTGTATTAAGATTGATATAATTGTATACAACTGATATAATTGTACTCACAACCTAGTTGTGATGGAACAATTCTGTCTCATAAATATGTAGGCATATTTCTTCTGTCTGATTTTGACAATTATTTCTTATAGGGCTTTTATTTAGAGCTTGGGTTGAGAAATTGAGTAATATAAATTAGTCCTTTCACTGTCCCCACTAATCAATCAGAAATGCTAGTAAATGCTGTTGCATCAATGTCTGCTGAGCTTCTCTCCTTCCCAAGAAGGAGCACCGAGTCACCTTTTGCCAGAGCCAGTGCACAGCTGAGAGATAAGCGAATACACTGGCCTTACTATAAAACATTCTCTGATCTAGTATCCTATAATGTCACCCTTTCCTCTCACTTACCCACACCCTGTCCTTCATAATTCTGTTTACTCCTCCCTAAAAAGAAAACCCTGCATTGCCTAACCTTCAGGCTCTTACAGATCTATGGTCAGAGATTATTTCCTATTGAAATGCCCTACACTCACCCCCTGACCCCTCCACAAAAAAACCCCCACTCTGATAAAGTATCTCCTTATTAAGCCCAGATATATATTGTTATCTTGGCAAAATGAAAAAATAAACTAAAATTTATTCAAAAGTGCCAGGGGGGGAAAATTATATATATATATATATATATATATATATATATATATATATATATATATATATCCTATCTAATAAAAGAGAAACATGGTAATTGGCGTACGACCGCTACCTTCCCATGGGCTAATCAGGTCGATATGCAAATTAACTGTCAGCCAAGATGGCGGCCGGCAGTCAGGCAGCTTGAAACTAACATGAGGCTTGCTTGCTTCAGTGACGGAGGACTCCAATGTTCCCTGCCTGCCACTGCAGGCCTCTGAGCTGCAAGCAACTGTGTAACAAACCTAGAAGCTAAACAAAATCCCAAAAACCTGCCGGGCTTCAGCCAGCAGGATTGCAACATTGTAAACAAAGGCCAGAAACCTACTTTCAGCAGCGGAGGCCTAAGAGCTGGAGCCAAGCCTCAAAGCTAAAGCTGGCCCAGAATAAAAAAAAGAAAAAAGAAAAAAAGGAGCAGTTGGGAGCTTCAGTCACCCCCAGCCTGAAAACAGCCCTCAGCTCCTCACCCAGACTGGCCAGGCATCCCAGTGGGGACCCCCACCCTGAAGGGTGTGTGACCAGTTGCAAACAGCCATCATCCCCTCATCCAGGCTGGCCAGGCACCCCAGTGGTGACCCCACCCTGATCTGCGACACCCTTCAGGGCAAACCAGCTGGCACCCACCCATGCACCAGGCTTCTACTCTATATAGTAAAAGGGTAATATGCCTCCCGGCACCGGGATCAGCATGACAGGGTGCGGCGCCCCAACCCTCACCCCTCCCCACAGGCCCTGCTCTGTGTGTGACGGGGTAGAGCCATAACCTCCCCATCAGCCCTGCCCTGAGTGTGAGAGTGGTGGCACCCCAACCCCCTGATCGGCCCTGCTCTGTGGGTGATAGAGGGTGGTGCCCCAACCCCCTGACGGGCCCTGCTCTGTGTGTGGCAGGGTGCAGTGCCCCAACCCCCTGAGTGGCACCGCAACCTCCCCATCGACCCTGCCTTGAGTGTGACAGGGGATGGTGCCCCAACCCCCCAATTGGCCCTACCCTGAGTGTGACTGAGGATGGAATCACAACCTCCCAATCACCCTGCTCTGTGCATGACAGGGGGCGGTGCCCCAACTCCCCAATCGGCCCTGCTCTGAGCCCGACCAGGGGCTGCACCTAGGGATTGGGCCTGCCCTCTGCCACCCAGGAGCAGGCCTAAGCCAGCAGGTTGTTATCTCCCGAGGAGTCCCAGACTGCGAGAGGGCACAGGCCAGGCTGAGGGTCCCCCCTCCCCCCGAGTGCACAAATTTTTGTGCACCGGGCCTCTAGTATATATATAAAATCCCACATTCAAAAGCTGTTAAATTGCATTGCTTACCCATATCTTCAGAAAAAAAATCACTTCTACTGTCATGATAATCAACCTGCTTCCCTATTTATAATGGTCTGGCCCTCTAGCAACTTCAGCTCGAAATTATAGCTAATTTGCCTACAAACGTCAGATGGTCATAATAATCTTGCCACTCAGTGTATAAGATTTTACAGAACTTCTGTAGTAGATTAATAAATAATTTAAAAGTTTGCTGTAGTTCTCTTCAGAAGCTCATCAAAATCAACTCCTTAGCATTCTTAGATTGCTGTCAGCCAGAGATTATTACTTCTTTATTTCTTTTATTTTTCTTAAACTAATCACTCTTTAATGTGTGGCTAAACTAGTTAATCCTAGACAGATAGGAGTTCTTGCCAGCTACATGGCAATGGGCCTTCTCCGTTTTGGTGAGATCATACCAAGCCCCAGAAAAGGTGGAAGAAAGTATGAATGCCATTGGTAGTGCTTATTAAACAGACCATCGAAAATGGGGAAAATATACCTTTGTGTGCATTTAAGTCATATTAGCCCTTGGCTGCTCATAGCCACGTTCTTCACAGAGCACTTAGCCAAGGAGAAGTTTAGCAACTTGGCTGATTTTCCTTCCTCAGGATGCAGCATTTAGGTTGGATGTAGTAAAAGGATAGTCAACTAGCAGTTAAAACCTATGAAGTTTTGCATATTATAATTGGCTAGAAAGCTTTATTGGCATACTCAGCTTGACAACAAAAAAGTTAAAAAAAAAAAGAAAGAAAGAAAAGGAAACCCAGGGTGAATGATATTGAGACTATTTTTTAATAAATTGTATTTATTTATAATTTATCCTCACCTGAAGATATTTTCCTATTGAGTTTTAGAGACAGTGGAAGAGAAAAGGAAAGACAGAGAGAAATATCAGTGTGAGAGAAACACATTGATTGGTTGCCTCCTGCAAGTGCCCTGACCAGGGCCTGGGGCCAGGGAGGAGCCTGCAACTGAGGAATGTGCCCTTTACCAGAATGGAACCTGGGACCCTCTGGTCCACAGACCGACGCTCTATCCACTGAACCAAACTGGCTAAAGTGAGAATTGTTTTAATAAACAAAAATCTGATTATTTGCTCTAATAAGTAAGAAAAACATTCTAAATTTAATAAATCAACCTGACCTGCAACTTCACATCAGATTCATTTTTGAATCAAGATTCAAAATTGAAGCTCTGCCTAAATCTTTTTTCCTAAATATCCTAGACATTAGTGGTGTCCTAAGTTCTTTTGCCAATGCCAGCAACTCCTGCTGTGGGACAATGGCTGTTTGCCAGGAGTGGGAGAGAGTTTATCACACAGAGGGACTGCTACAGCTGGCAAGGTCAACAACCTTGCTCTCTGCCCCGGAGAAGAGGTAAATGAAAGACAAACTTTATTTTTCAATTAATAAGATGATAATGCATCTGAAGGTAGAAGATGTCATTATCTGATTATAATTTTCAAAAATAAAACGTTATGTGTCAGCATACTTATTGTTTTTTGGGTTTTGTGAGAAACATGTGTTTCTTCATGAGTATAAAACCACATACACTGAAAATGGATTTTTGCCTTAACCAGTTTATTTCCTTATTTATAACTCAATGAATCTTCATTCCAGAAAGCATAGAATTAAATTGCCTAAACTGCAAGTGATTTAATCATAAAAATCATTATTTGAGTTGATTTATGGTTAAAAACTAAAGGTAAACTTTAATATGGTACTTTTAATGTAATTTAATTCCTACATAATACACTTTCATTTAAATGTTATATATATTTCTTATCCCAGCTTTTTTTAAAATATATTTTATTGATTTTTTACAGAGAGGAAGGGAGAGGGATAGAGAGCCAGAAACATCGATGAGAGAGAAACATCGATCAGCTGCCTCCTGCACACCCCCTACTGGGGATGCACCTGCAACCAAGGTACATGCCCTTGACCAGAATCGAACCTGGGACCCTTGAGTCCGCAGGCCAATGCTCTATCCACTGAGCCAAACCGGTTAGGCATATTATCCCAGTTTTGCAAAATAAAAAGAATATTTCAAAGAGACACACAGATTTTTAAATTTTCCGATATGTATATTTTTATCATTCAAGAATTGTCTTTATAATAGTATTTCTTTTCACTGTATCTCCTTTTATGAAATCATAAGAATGCCTTTCCAACTATATAATCAATATTCTGTTTCATTGTTTTACCTATAAGCAGAAAGCAATAAAGTCTACATAAATTTCTTTGTTTTTGACAGAGAAAAGGCAAGAGAAATAACAGAGAAAAAGAGTGAAGCTATACACATGTTCTTTGTGAATAGCTTAAGGCAACAGACTCCCCACCCTCACACCCACCCCAACTTTTTCCACCTGTGAATATAGCCTCTATCACTCCATGAGGGATTATAGCAAGTGGAAAAAAATAATCATAATGATCTTCATTTTCTCCTAATATGGAAGCTGGATAATGTCAGAGACACAGGCCTGTGTCAGTCAGAAGTATCATTAACCAGGTGCAATGGTGATTTGAGTGTGTTTATAGCACCTTTGCCCTGGGTAATTCCAGGAGATGAAAGAGCATGCCTTTCAAAACAAAGTAGAATCAAGCTCCTTGTTAGTAGAAGAGGCCAGTATGTCTCTTGGGGATGTCACTCATCTCAGATACTGTCTACTTTAAAATGGCTCATTTTAAAACCATATAATGGATACTCATCTCACTTTTTCACTTTGTAAACTTTCTTCAATTATTAACATTGCAATAGTTTCTCCTTCCTCAACTGTCATTTATTCAGTTTGTTTAGAATTACTAAAAATATTGGCTATTTTATCAATCCAATGATTTACACTTTATTTCCCTCTTTTATCTCTTCCATCTTTCTCAATAGTGTGTGAGCTTGTGTGTGTGTGTGTGTGTGTGTGTGTGTGTGTGTGTGAGTGTCCTTACCAGGTGTTATGAATACTGATCACTAGAACATTATTTGATCTATGAGTGTGCGATGCTGAGGTCTCTGAGCTACACTAATGTAGCAGGTATGAATGTTCCATGACATCCCTAGTATGAGTCACATTTCTTAATGTGGTTCAAATCGTTACTCACCAATATTGGCATGAGGTCCAATATTAATAGTTTTTCATGGCTCACTTTCCTTCTCTTGAGTTTCACTGGAAATCAGTAGCTGCCATATTCCAGGAAAAATGGACTCCATTGTCTCTCACTTAAAGCTGTCAATGTTGCTAATGCTCCTTGGTAAGGTCATCATAAACAGGTGCAGTTGGCTCTGCCTTGGTAGAGAGAAGTCCCCACAATCAATGCACAACGCTCTGCCACAGAGACTTCTATAACCTCCACGATTCAAGTTTTTGGGGTGTAAATCATCACAGATATTCCCCCATTTACTCTCATCCAAGCTCCTCAGCCCTTAATGTTGTGATGGTGAGTCTGGTGTCACTCTAAAACTTTGAGGAACTGGCATTCTTTTTTCTCCAATTTGAAAAATCTTCACTTCTCCTGTTCAGGAATTAGCAGCCTTCAACATCTCCTATTTTAGTGGAAATTTCCAACATCTTTCATTGATAAACTTAGACTAGAGGCCACAAAATAGTAGCCTACAAGGCAAAAAATCAACTCACAGAAATGTATTGGCAGAGCCTAGGGCCTGGGCCATGCTTTGAGTATTAGGTATTTTCATCTCAATGTAGATTGGTCTTGAAACACAAAAAGACTGTTAATCATAATTAGTGGCAAGTGAATTCAGGATTTAAAAATTATTTGACTGCAAAAAAACAATCAAAGCTCAATTATAAGAAAAATTTTACATTAAAAAGTTAATATATTATCTCACAAGTTTTTTGTATGTGGCATCCCAAGATGTGGCTCCATCTTGAACATGGAGCCAACATAAAACTCCCATTCTGGACTACTACTACTACTACTACTATTACTACTACTACTACTACTACACACACACACACACACACACACACACACACACACACACACACACACCTTCCTTGCTTTCTAGACCACTGAAATCTAGAGGACAATTTAGCCTACCATCATTAGCTCATCCATATAGTTTTATAATCCAAATGTAGCAGATGACCATTATGATTTACATGGTCAAAATTCATAGTACTCTAATAATTTTGATAGTATCTATGATTACTTAACACAGATATTGCATTTAAGGTCTCAATTGACTATTGGCTGTGGTGAGCCATTTTCTTCTTAACAGTCTAAACATAAAAGCGAGAATACTGAAGAGAAGATAAAATATATGGAACATTAATTTTTATTCTATTTAATCCATTATAAGGTCCTTAATTTAAAATGGTAGTGAGAGTGTTAATATATTAAATTAGTTGCTTTTATGGATTTAGAAGAGATTCCACAACAAATTGAAAATAAAATTTAGGGGACAATGAGATCATATATTAAAGCAAAATCATTCTTTTTCCCCCAATAATTAATATTTTCAATCTTGTGGCATTTGACCAGTATATTCATAAAATCCACCCCAGGACTAAAATTATTAATGAATACTAAGAAACTGAGGTGAGCAGGCATTTAGAAATTGTTCAGTGGTCTGTAAAATGAATTTCTGATCTCAGTCCAGTCATAAAACCTATCATCACAATTGATGCAAGTCAATGCCTTTTCTATCAGTCTCATCAGGGAAGCCTGGAACTGGCTGCACACAGACACAGAAATGTCTCCTGTAAAGCCAGAATCTCTAAGTCAAAATTAAGGATCACTGGTAAGGGAGTTACTGTCTCTGCTTGAATCAGTCTGTAGTTAAGTGCAAGGCTTTAAAAGATGATTCTTCTTCCTTCAGGAAGATTTACATCCTCTCTAAAGAGAGCGTAGAATAGATGCCATGAAAACCCTGCAGCCTGTTTGCAGAAATCGAAGACAAGGAACTGCCTCATTCCATGGAGCCGGAAGGGAGCAGATCACCCATCGTCCTAGTCAGTACAACAGACATTCTCACCTAGAAGTAGAGTGAGTTCCAAAGAGTTTCCCGTGCATCCGAACAGACCAATGGAGTTCAGAATACTTTAGAGCGGTTAGCATTCCACTTATCTAAATTAAATGTATTTATGCCTGTCTGAAATGGCATGATCATATTTTACTTGCAAAATTCTAAGTGTCCCCCAGGACACTCTCTCTCTCTCTCTCTCTCTCTCTCTCTCTCTCTCTCTCTCTCTCTCTCTCTCTCAGCAATCTTTATAATCAGTGTCACTTTTTTCCCCCATAAAATTACACGTTTTCTTTTGGTTGGGTTTGACTTAAGCAGGATATGGAGGACCAATAAAAAAAGATATAAGTCTTGGCCGATGAACTTCTGAGTGTCGGAAGTGTGCTATATCAATGGCCGGACCTTCGCTGACACCAGTAGAGCTTGCCTCTATGACTGGAGTTGATAGTGCTCTCCGCCACATTCAACTGTTTAAAAAAAAAAAAGATGTAAAATGAGCCCTACCAAACACCCAGCAGCAAATTCTTTAGTCCGGCCCGACTAGCCCTTGCTCGCCTTCTCCTCGGTTCCTTGAGAAACGTTGGTGGTCCTTTGACATTCTGAATGCTCATTATTTCGTAACTGAAGAATTAGATAGAACTGAGATCTTAGAATATACACAATCTTTTAATTATCCGATCCTAGACAATGGGAAGGTAACATTTTGGAGCCAAGATTCATCTAGGCTAGAAATTTTTTTCCAGGCTAGAAACAGGTGCTATCCTAAGCAAGAACCCAAGAGATTTAGATCAGATCACCAAATGAAAGTAAAGATTGGATGAGCCTGAGTACCGACACCTCCAATTTAAAGGGAAGTTCTCAAGCTTGAAACCCTTTTAAGTCTCTTTTCTCTGTATAAAATGCCTCTGAGTTTTAGAGACTATTGTTTTAAACTAAGAGGAGCGCAGATATGGGAGGAAATTTTTTTATTCTTAAGGAAGTTACAGTCTGCTCAAACATTAATGAAGATTTATGCCTTTACTTCAGATGTGGTATACTATACCAATTACTTTCACAATGCTAACAGTTATCATAAACATGTAAATGTGTCCTTTAGCTTTAACATGTAAATATGAATGATCTCTTCTTTTTCTAATTCGTGTTTGTGACATTCTGTATTGAATGGGGATGGGGAGAAGGCCCTGAAGAATTAACTGTTTCAGTCAGAAAATGACTGGTTATCTTCAACCAGCCTAAACTGCATATGGTACAAGTTCCTGAATTCTGTGAGGTTCATTGGGCTAACGTAGCAAAGATTTTCCTGGAATCTCAAAATCTGTAAGATTTTAAGTTACTACTAACCAAAAAGTCATTTTTTCAAAATGTCATCACAATCAGACATAGTGACAGACCAGCTGAAAGGTGCCAGCGGGTCCCAGCTCGTCTCTGTTTCTCTTCTCAAGCACTGGTCACACTGATCAAAGTAGCCCCAAGTTTACTACCAGGCACTTGGCTGTGGTGAGACCACTTTAGAGCAGCTACACAGCGGAAACAGCTTCTCTGGAGCCCGGAAGTTCCCATAACGTGTTCTGTAAGTGCTTTCTCCATGGTCTAACTTTAGTTCTCAGATGTGTATGGCTTTCAGTCCCCCGCAAGTACCAGTGGTCCACACACATCAGCTTTTATTGATTCTCGTCGGTGTTATTATTTCTCTGTCTCTTTGGCATCCACTCACTGGAAAATTGTAGAATAGGTAAAAAGAGTTAGTCTCTTAATTAATAAACTCATTCCATATGAAACATTCCATTAACCAGGCTTAATGTTCTATTAGCTAGTTTTATTGGTTACAGCAATTAATTGCCATACAGTCCCTGAGTGAATTCTAGACATAGCGTCAGGGTTAGGCCACCACCATTAGGGTAGAGTTTATTCTTTCAAGGTTAGAGAAACAGAAACATTCAATGAGTAAGGAAGGGACGGAAGAATAAATTGTGTTGATTATATTGTTTCAGCATATGCTAAACCTGGTGTGAGAAATGTTATTCTCCCAGACCAGACTCCTGACAGAAGTCCCTAATTATGAGGCCTTCTTTTGGCTCTGTCAGCACTTTCTCTCAATACCTTTTGGTTTTCCTGCCTGCTATAATTTTAGGGTACTTTTAATTGGGCTAAGGCATGTACAGACATTGAAGATCTGATATTCCATGTTCAGTTGCAAACTTTTACCCCCTCAAATTTGTAGAAAATGCAATCACTCATGTTGTGTATAGCTATTGTTTTATTCTTTCTGCAATTGTTTTGGACACTAAAAAAAAAAAAAAAATACTAGGCAGTCTAAGCCCATGAGTAGAACTAAAAGCCATGCTAGTTACCTATTGCATTACAAACCACACCAAACTTGGTAGTTTAAAACAACCATCATTATATTGTGTCCATGGCCTTTGGCCAGAAATTCAGGCCCCAATTATCTGGATACTTTTTCTGTTCTACATGGCACCAAATGTGGTTATTGTGAGGTATATATTTGGCAGCTGAGTACCCAAGATGGCTGAAGTACCCAAGATGGCTTCGCTCACATTTCAGGTGCCTTGGCAGAAATAGTGGCCTCATAAGGGCTATTCTTTTGAACTATAAGTTTTTTGTTTGTTTTGTTTTTTTACGGAGCCTTTTTTCTTTATTATTTGTGGTTTCTCTGCATGGAAATATAAGCCCCCCCAACCCCTACCCAAGCCCAGGTGCCTCTGGCACACCCATACGTAGTATACCAGTATCAGACGTCCCCTTTAAAATCCCCAATTTAAAAAAGGAGGGGGGGGAGGGGAGAAGGGAGGGCCTGACCACCCCCTGGGCCAAGCAGCTCCTGGTCAGCAGAGAAGGCTGGGGCCCAGGCCGTGGGGGCAGAAGGGTACCTTGGCTTCTGCATAAGAAGGGAGAGGTTTGGGGAGGGGCCTTGGCTGGGAAGGCCTCTGCACACTATAATACAGATGGTGCAGAGCTAGTGGTTATGGTTTAAAGTTTGCAGGTAAGGCCAGGTGGTTGGTCTCTGGCATGAGGGCAGAGGACACATTAGGGTGCTGGGAAGCCAGGGCTGTCATCTCCCCCAGGAGCCCCATCCTAAGGCAGGAACAAGCGAAAGTTGCCTTCCTCATTGGCGACGGGACGTATTGGGGGAGGGTTTCTTCATTTGGTCTTTCTAGCAGAATAGTCAAACTTCTAAAGAGATAGAAGGTGGCGCAATGTCACTTCTGTCTTATTCTTATTCTACCAGAGTACTCACAGAGCCTCGCAGATTCAAGAAGCAAGGACCTGGACCCAACATTTCAGTAGATGGATCATCAAAGGTTTCCTGGTTTTCTTTAATTTACCAAATAACAGGAAATGGATTGGTGCATATGGCCATTAAAAATATGAATGTGTTAGAGATGGCAGGGTCCTTATTACTCGTCCAATCAATCCTCCTCACTTTAAGAAATGGTATAACTAAGCTCCCGCGGTAATAAGGGGATTGCTTAAGATGAAAGAGTTGATCAGTTACAGAACAGAGACTAGAACTCTGAGCTTCTGACAAAGTGCAGTACCCTTTGAACAGAAACACATAAATAATAGTTACTATTTTCTGGTAGATGTCTTCAGGTGTAATTATTATCCACAATGCCACAAAACACAATGTCGGACACAGCAGTTGCTGAGTATTTTGCATCAATAAAACAAGTCTGTGCATATCAGTTTATGGCTTGGAAGTAGATCGATATCTGTGCTGTGGAGTGAGACTACCTGGTTTAACTCCAGGCTCCTGCATGACCACAGTTACTCAACCTCTCTTTTCCTCAGTTTCCTCATCTACAATAATGAGAAAGCATCCTTATAGGTTTGTGGTAAGGATAAAATGAGATGGTATATGAAGTGTTAGGCACAAATCATTCAAGAGCCCTCATGCATTGCTTTCACAATTTGGGGTAGGATGATAAGACAGTTCTTCTCTGAAGACATTTATTGTCTCATTCTTACCAAGGTAAAGCCATTAGCTAAAAGTGGGGTAGAAGAAAAACCTAGAAATATTGAGCAAAGTGGTGAAACTGTAAAACTGTTTTCTCAGAGAGTGAAAAAATGTGCAGAATTTCAGAGCAATTGAGTGCCCTTTGAAGTCTGTGGTCATGAATTTAAAGTGAAACTAGGCAGTGTAAAGCAGTTTTTCTATAGCAATAGTCACTTGTTTAGATGCAGTTTCTCAGATGGCACTAAATTGGATCAAGCAGAATTTGGATCTTGAAAGGCATGCATGACAGTGGGAGAGGATTAAGGGAAGTTAAAAGTTTTTGCAAGAAAATGATAATGTAATTTGGAAATTGAGCAAAATTGGGAAGGAAGTCTGTATAATTTTTCTCATACAATAGAGTCATTTATTTAAAAATTATATTGACTGAAGAGGTATAATAATTTTGGATAATGCTAAGGTTCTAAAAGAGAGATTAAAAAGTGTGGCGATAAAAGCCATTAATGTTGAGGCCTAGCAATGCTGCTCGTGAATCTTGTGGATGACAGAATTCTATCCGTGAAAACAGAGGTTCCATTTCAAAGCCTTAGAAGGTACAAAAGCGTGACAGCGAAGGAAGACGATAAGGGTAATAATGAAGGGATAGGCTGGTTGGCTAAGTGGATGTCATAGCTTAACAAACCAGGAGGTTTTCTATGAGGGTAAAAGAAGAGTTTTCCAAAAACTGTCTTTCAGAACAAAAAATAGTTGAGTGTATTCTCAAAATTCTTTGTTTGCTAAATTAGTGGGTTTCGCTTACGTCACAAATGCTGGAAGAAAAATTCTATCATCATCATCATCATTATTGTTGTTGATATTACTACTTTCATCATTATAAGGATGACCAAGACCTAGTCGAAAAGACAGAGTGAGGGAACAGGGCTGGGTGATTCAGAGAAGGGCAATGCAGTGAAGTGATGAGAGTATGGAGAAAATGTTTTCTGTAGGTACTTATCTATGTTTTGATGGCTGGAAAGTAGTATGGTCTCAGTGTTTCCAAAGAATTAGTCCTATGCACTGGTTTGAGTGGATTATATTCTAGACCAGTGTTTCTCAAAATGTGACTTGTGTGTGTCCCATGAATTTCTTATTAAAACAAAGGTTCTGATTCCGTAGGTTTGGGTGATGCCAGACTTTCTGATTTTCTAGCAAGCTTCCAGGTGCTGTCTTTTTTAAATTCACATTAATCTAATCAACACTAAATGCAACAACAACAACACAAAACAATAAGAAGTCTAAACAAAAACCACTCACACCTTACCCACTAGGGCTCAGTGAAAAACAAAAGAATGAGATTTAGGGAGTTTTAAAAAATTCATAATTTATTGCCTTAAAATTTGTTATATCTGTTCTCTGTTGATAACTCTTAAATCTAGGAAGAGTGTTAAAAATAATATGGTTAAATTATACTTATCCAACTTGAAGAAGTGCTGAATTTTGGGATGGGGAGAAAGTGATACGTATAAAGTTGAAAATTACCAAGAAAAGCCATACTCCATTAAGTTAATTAACTGGTAATTCAAGAAAGACAGAACTGAGATAGGCATTACGCGCTGACAAAAATGATTTTCCTGTTAAGTTATGGCCATGTGACAGAAGTAAGAAAAGACCACTAATGCCTACTTCTCATTAAAAATAATCTGAGCATCTTGGTATATTTCTAGACACTTTTAAAAATCAACTCTTGGAAGAAATTAAATTTATAAATCTGATTCAATATTTTCTTTAGTTATTGGGTAAAATGTCTGTGAAACTTGGAAACATTATATTGAAATATCAATTTCTACTAAAAATTATTAGCAATTATTTTTCAGGCAAAAATAAAATTATAAATTTCATCATTCAAAAAGGCTGAAGCAGCAAAGACAGATTTGCAAGGATTCATAAAGAATAGCAGATACAGATAAAATATGTATCTCCACTTGGAATCACTAAAAAAAAATCCAAGAGAAGATTGAAGAAGAAATGTGAGTCATTTAATTGCTTGATTTTTTGGTATGTTCGCATATCTGGAGTGTCTCCTCTTTTTGTCCCCACCTCAGGGTGTTTTAAAATGCCTACACATGGCCCCCAAATATAGGTAGATACTTGAGATTGTTGTGGTTGTACAGTTGGCCTTTTAAGGCTTGTAAGTGTGTCCGAGTGTTATAAGGACTTAACTCAGTGGAGTGGATAAAGAGTTTGGTATGGAGAGTTCATAGTGCCAGTAGCAATGAACCAGTCATGAGATCCCAGATGAATGGCAGGCATTGTCTTAAAGATCCAATGCCTAGATGGTCAGGGGTAAGGTCATGAGTCTTAGGCAGCATCACTCTTTCACAGACAGCATTGGAGGCCAGTACTGAGATCAAGTCTTTGTCCAAGCACAGTTCCAGGCCTCCTGGGTGAGTCCCACATCTCTAAGTTGTCAGTGACATTTTTTTCTGATAATGGGCTACCAATGGAAACTCACTCACAGATGGAGTGCAGGCATCTACACTTCAGACACACTGATCCAGCCATGAGCAGGGACATATTTTAAGGTCTAGGGATAAAACTGTAGGTGAAATAGTCACTGCCCTCATGGAGCTTAAATTTGTTGTGTTCATGGAAAAGACAGGGAAAAGCTCCTTGATATTGGTCTTGGCAATGATTCTGAGATATGACACCAAAAGCATGGGCAACAAAAATAAAAATAGACAAGTGGGATTACCTCGAACTAAAAAGATTTGCATAGCAAAAGAAATAATCAACAAAATGAAAAGGCAACCAGGGAATGGGAGAGAATATATCCAAAACATATATCTAATAAGGAGTCAATATCCAAAATCTGTAACTCATACAACTCAACAGCAATAAAGCAAATAATCAGATTTGAAAATAGACAAAAGACCTCAACATACACTTTTCTAAAGAAGACACACAAATAGACAAGTATATGTGAAAAGGTGCTCAATATCACTAATCATCAGGAAAGGCAAATCAAAACCACAATGAGATACCACTTCACACCTGATAATGATGGCTACTAACAGCATGATGGACCTGGAGAGCACTATGCTTGTGAAATAGGCCAGTCAGAGAAAGATAAGTACCATATGATTTCACTCCTGTGTGGAATCTAATTAACTAACAAGCAAAATAGAGACAGACTTATAGAAAGCAGACTGACAGCTATTGGGGGAGGGGGGTTGTGGTGGAGAGGGGGGAGGGATAAAGAAAAAAAAAACTCATGTATGCAAACAACAGTGTGTTGATTGCTGGAGGAAGGAGGTTGGGATAGGTGGAGGAAGGTCTGGGTAGGTGATGGACAGAGACTTGACTTGGGGTGGTAAACAACATTACAGCATACAGATGCTGTATTATAGAATTGTACACAAGAAACCTATATAATTTTGTTAACTGGTGGCACCATGTTACCATAGTCAGTAGAGGGGCAGGCCACAAGGGGCTTCACAGAGGATGCAAGTGTGCCAAGGGTACAAGGATCCTCCACAAACTTCAACCAGCTCCTTTGGATGTGCTCGAGCTGTGTTCAGAGTTGGGAGGTCAGCTGATGGCTGCACCATCTCCAGACTTTCTGGTGGTAGGTCCTGCAGCAGCCCCCACTCCCGAATCTGATATAATAGGCAGTCAGGGAGCACCAGGGAGTCTTCTCCATTGGCCAAGATAGCACAGAGGGAGGTTTTTACACTGGACAGCTAAAGGCTAGACAGATAATTGGATAGAGAAAGAGCTATCTTATCCCTATAAGAACCAAGGGGTTGAGCAGGAAGGCAAGATGGTCTTTGGGACAGGTGTCCACCATTCTCCCAGGACAGCACCTGAATAAACCTCTTTCTTTTTGTACCATAATCTGTCTCATGAGTTTGACTTTTGTTGAAGAAAGCAGCTGAACCTCTTGCTCAGTTTCAACCCAAATAAATTCAATAAAAAGGAAAAAAAAGGCAAAAGATAAGTGTTAGTGAGAATGTGGAGAAAGGGGACACACATTACTGGTGAGAATGTAGATTGATGCACCCAGTATGAAAAACAGCATGGAGGGTTCTCAAAATATTAAGAATAGAATTATTTCATGATTCAGCAATGTCACTTCTGGGTATATATATACCCAAAGGAAATAAAATCACTATCTTGAAGAAATATCTGCACTTCCATGTTCATTGCAACATTATCCTAATATACAAAAAGCCAGAGTCCATCATGACCTAAACATCTGGACGGATGAAAACACCAGGCTAGGATACCAGGTGTTGAGGCGGAAGTCAGTCCTGTGTCCCTGCCATCCATGGTGTGGCGGCGGGAAGGAGTTGTGGGAATGGAGCCATGCTGCCATCGAACTGGCCTCTGGGTCCCGCCCCCTGCCCACAGGCTCTAGGGAGCCAGAGCCATGCTGCGATTGGAATGGCCTCTTGGTCCCTTCCCCCCGGACCTCAGGCCCAGGGAACCAGAGTCATGCTGCGATGGCACTGGACCCTACTTGAGGAGTCCCGGATTGTGAGAGCATGCAGACTGGGTTGTGAGACCCTCCTCCTGCTCCCCCTCTCCCCCCCCCCCCCAAGTGCATAAATTTTCATGCACTGGGCCTCTAGTTTACAATAATCAAGATAGGAAAGCAACCTAAATGTCCATCAATGGATAAACAAAATATCATATAGAAACACATACACACACATACAGGCATACATCATTTTATTGCACTTCACTTGATTTTGCCTCAGAGGTGCTGCATTTTTTACAAATTGAAGGCAAGGCCATCTCTCAGCAAAAATATTATGACTCTCTTTATTACAATACTGGCTGTATTGCAGTGGTCTGGAGCCTAATCCTCAATATCACTGAGGCATGCCTGAATTATTTAGCTTTAAAATAAAAAGGAAATTCTGGTATTTGTAACAACATGGATGAACCTAGAGGACATTATGTTAAGTGAAATAAGCCAGACAGGAAAAGACAAATGATCTCACTTAAATGAGAAATCTAAATAAATTGAACTCATAGAAGCAGAGTACAATGGTTCTTACCAGGGGCTGCGGGTAGGAGAAATAGGAGAAATGTTGGTCAAAGACTACAAATGAAGTCAGAAATAAAATTCCTGTGCTTATAATCTTATTTGTGATAGAGAAAAGTCAACATTATAATTCCACCTTTCCCCTCATTGTATTAACTTTCTACTGTGCGTGTGTGTTGTTGTTGTTTTTTTAAATAAATTACACAAATGTAGTGGTTTAAAACAGCATACGTTGTATACTTTAGAGTTCTGTGGAAGTCTAACATGGATCAGACTGGGCTAATGTCTTAGTGTTGGAAGAGCTTTGTTCCTTTTTTTGAGGCTCTGGGGAAAAATCTGCTTGCTTTTTCCAGCTTCTAGAGGCCACACATATTCTTGGTTCATGGCCCTCCTCCTGTATCTTCAGAGCCAGCCATATTGCTTCTTTCAGATCATTTTTCCATAGCCACATCTTTCTCTGACTATAGCTGGCAAATTTTCTCTTTAAAGGCCCATGTGGTTAGATTGGGCCCACCTAGATAATTCAGACTAATCTCCCCTCTCCAGGTCCTTAGCTTAACCAGTAGTGGGCAAACTTTTTGACTCGAGGGCCACAATGGGTTCTTAAACTGGACCGGAGGGCCGGAACAAAAGCATGGATGGAGTGTTTGTGTGAACTAATATAAATTCAAAGTAAACATCATTACATAAAAGGGTACGGTCTTTTTTTTTTTTTTAGTTTTATTCATTTCAAACGGGCCGGATCTGGCCCACGGGCTGTAGTTTGCCCATGGCTGGCTTAAACACATCTACAAAGTAGACACAGATTCTGGAGATTAGAATGTGGACATTTTTGTGGAGCCATTATTCTGCCTACCACAGCCATTTCTAGGCTTTCAATCTCCCTTTTTTAAAAATCCTCATTCAAGGAATTAGGATTTTTCCCCCTATTGATTCTAGAGAGAGTGGAAGCGGGGGGAGGGTGGGAAAAAGAGAGGAGAGGGAGAAAGAGAGGGAGAGAAACATCAAACATTGCTGTAATAGAGACACATTGATTGATGGCTTCCCACACGCACCCAGGGGTTGGGGAATCCCACCTACAACCCAGGTAGTATTCTTGACGCATAATCAAACCCAGGACCCTCCGGTGTGTAGGCTGATGCTCTAACTATTGAGTCAGGCCATCCAGGGCTTTCAATCTCCTTTTTAAAACTTGGTGTGAATGACTAAGAGAGTTCCTTGAAATCTTTTCTTAATCAACTCACAGTCCCTCATCTCTAATGAATAGTTGCAAACCTCAGCTAAACTGCCAGTTCAATTATTATGGCAGGATTTCATTACAGCCATGTCGTAAACATCTCAGACAGTATTTATCTATCCATCTTGAAAAGCCTGTATTAAATAGCAGGCTTATTTTATCATTTCTCTTTAGTGTGCATGTTAGTTTTCCCAGATCCCTATCAGGTTTTTTTAAAACATTCTTTGGATGACCATCTCTTATATAAGACTTTAAAAGGAAAAGTAAATTTTCCACATCAAAAGAAGGACCTATGACAATAAACTAAATATTTAATCTCTGTAGATTCCTTTGCTTGCATGTCAAGAAAGAATAAATGGTTCACTGGGGATTCTCTATGCATGCCTTACTGTGTGACCTCAAATAAGATACTTAACCTCTTTGTTCTAAAAGTCCTCATTTTTAAAATGAGGGCAATAAAAATTGCTAATATAAGGTTGTTGAGAAGATTAAAGTAGATAATACATGTGAAATGCTTAGGACTGCACCTATATGTTGTTTGCTTTTTATTATTTTATGATTTTCATTATTTTTGTTGTTATTACTACTTGGAGTATTCCAAACACTTGTTTATCCTATCTACAGGAGAAAAGAGGTCTCATTTTAGGAACACAATAACAAATATCACCTTATTCTTCCTTTAGTAAAGAAAAACATTCTGTTCTGAAGTAGGAAAAACAAATCCCAGCTAACACAACCAGAATTTTTATGCTCTGCTGTGCACAATTGCATGGATACCTATAATTTTTAAGCCAAATGCTTAAATTTTTGTTTAAATTCACTTTTAAAACCATATATGAACAAGCTCTTGGGAGAGTCTCTACCCCGTAATTTAAAAACAAGTATAGTTCTCAACCATTGAGAGCCCACTCTATGTGGAGAGCTGTTTTAGGCAGTTTCCATCTTGTTTAATACTCACAATATATTTTCTATATAAGAATGAATATCTCTACTTTCACAGATGAGAAACTTGAGTATTAAGTTTAGAGTATTTTATTAATTTCCTGAAACCACAGGTTTAATTAACACTTTCTATTGCACACGCACACACAAATGGCTCAATTGTATAATACATATCTTTAAACATCTATTAAGCTCCTAGAATTTACAATGACCTTCAATTATAGCAGACCAGTAAGACATGGATCATAATCCCCACTATACAAATAGGGAGACACAGGCCATGAGAGATTATTATATTTGTCTAAGGCTATCTTATTTAAAGGGTTTGAAATCTTTTTTGATCTCAGGTTTTCTGGTTGCAGACAGATTTTTTTCCTATTTTACCAGCAAGCTTCACAGTAGAGGGCTTGGCCTTGGTAATGCTGGGAATTGAAGTGCTGAAGAAAGGTTCAAGAACATATTTGGACTTATAACATTGGTATTATTGCAACCACATAAAATAAGACATTACAATGCCCAAATTGGGAAGAATAAAATTTACATTGAAAATGTCTATTCTGGTGGCTAACTTTATTTTTTTTAATTTTTTTTATTGATTAAGGTATTACATACATGTCCTTATCCTCCCGTTGCCCCCTACCCCCTAACTTTAAATGATATTAGCCCATAATAGCCTAAAGTTCCAACCCACTCATTTTTTTATTTGACTTCTAACTATTTAAAATATGATCCAATTGCATATTATTGGAAAAAAATAACTAATCCATTTTAAATTATCCTTTTCCTTGACTTTTGTACCATATAGATAATATCTTATCTCCTGTACTTGTGATGTTATGGAATTAGTCACTGGACCATTCCAGAGATTCATTTCAATGAACAATATTTTTGAATCAATGTAAGTCGTTCAGGGGTCATTTGCCCTTGTACTGTATATCTTATTATACCAAAGTTTTCACTAATCACATATATTTTTACATCGTTTTTAATCATGTCCACTCTTACCTTCTTACTCCTACAATCCAGATTCAGATTTTATTCCACATAGAAGATATCTTAAACTAAAAGTGTTTCAAAATAACAAAGATTAAATCTTTGAAAGTATCATCTCCCATCTGGTTGGCTGTCTCTGTTTTATTGTCAGTTTCTTTTGCTATGCAGATACTTTCTAGTTGGATATAGTCCTGCTGGCATTCGGTTCCTTCATCTTGCTCCACTATACCGACTATTGGGTCCAAACCCCGCTGCCAGGGACTGGACCTTCTGAATGCTGGGTATTCAATGGAGAAGCCATGAGAAGTTGTGGGTATAGAAGAGAGTCTTTAGTGTAGGAGTCAGTTTCCAAGTAGTCATTGCTAACAAGGAGCCACTAGATAAAACAATTCTTCAAAGCAAAGTCCCATACAGTAGCTGCACACAGGCTGGTTAACAATACATCTTTCCCATAATGCAGCAGCCTCTGTACCCACAGCAGTAGCCTGCTGGTCAGTAACACATCTTCCCCATAATACAGCCCTCTGGTACTGGCTGGTCAATGGCA
Source organism: Myotis nattereri (assembly GCF_964212035.1). Lineage (NCBI taxonomy): Eukaryota > Metazoa > Chordata > Mammalia > Chiroptera > Vespertilionidae > Myotis > Myotis nattereri. The sequence goes on along the minus strand of NC_138076.1, from coordinate 68,461,241 downwards.
ACTATATACAAGCTCAAACAAGCTCAAACAAAAGAGGCTTCTTTCTAAATAGTAACATCAATAGTTTGGGTTCTTGAAGGGCATTCTTGTGCAGTGTATAGCTTGCTGCATCCTTGCTTTGCACCTTGAACAATTTGATTAAAATTCCCACACTCAGAGTGGCCTTGAGCATCTGGCATACTCTGAATAGGGTTCCCACAGGTCCCATTAATTTATTTTTTGCCTTTACATCTCTTGCCTTTGGGGTCAAGTTCATAAAATGTTCTCTATAGCCAAGTTCCTATATTTTCTCCTATTTAACTTGTTTCAGGTCTTATATTGATCTATTTTGAATTAATTTTTTTTTACATGGGGATAAACCGTAATCTAGTTGCATTCATTTGTATGTGCCTTTCCAGTTTTCCCAGCACTATTTATTGAGGAGACTATCTTTACTCCATTGTATGTTTCTGGTTCCTTTGTCAAAAATGATCTGTTCATATGCATGTGGCTTTATAGCTGGGCTCTCTATTTTGTTCTATTCATCTGTTTGTTTCTCTGCCAATAACATATTGTTTTGATTACCATAGCTCTGTGGTATAATCTGAAGTCAGGTAATGTGATATCTCCGGCTTCATTCTTTTTTTTTTTTTTTCTCAGGATTGCTTTGGATATTCAAGGTCTTTTGTGGTTCCATACAAATCTGATAATTTTTCATTCTATTTTTTTATAAAATGACATTGGGATTTTGATGGGGATTGCATTAAATCTGTACATTGCTTTGGGTAACATGACGATTTTAGCTATGTTGATTCTACCAATCCATGAACACAGGATATTTTTAATTTCCAAAATATATAAAGAACTCACAAAACTCAACACCAAACAAACAAAAATGCCAATCAAAAAGTGGGCAGAGGACCTGAAAATACACCTCTCCCCAGGAGACATATGAAGATCCAATAGGTATAAAACATGTTCAACCGTACTAGTAATTGAGGAAATTCACATCAGAACTACATGGGATATCACCTCACACCTGTTAGAGTGGCTATTATCAACAAGACAAGCAATGCCAAGTGTTGGAGAGGTTGTGGAAAAAAGGGAACCATCATTCACTGCTGGTGGGAATGTAGACTAGTACCTCCACTATGGAAAGCAGTCTGGTGATTCCTAAAAAAAATAAATAAATAAGAATAGAGTTACCATATGACCCATCAATCCCTCTCTTGGGTTATAACCAAAAAACTCAAAATCATGTCTTCACAAATATATATATACCCCTATGTTCATTGCAGCATTATTCATGGTAGCCAATACTGGTACATGGGAACAAGCAAGGGGTCCTGTGATAGATGGAGAACTGGATAAAGAAGATGTGGTACATATACACAATGGCATACTACTCAGCTATAAGAAAGAATAAAATATTGCCATTTGCAACAACATGGATGGAGCTTTAGAATATTATGCTAAGTGAAATAAGTCAGTCAGAAAAAGATAAGAACCATATGATTCCACTCATATGTGGGATATAAAACTGAAATTCATGAAAACAAACAGTAGTGGTGGTTGCTAGAGGGAAGGGGGTGGGGGTGAAAGGGGATCCTAATATACCTATGATGACAGGAGAAGATTTGACTTTGGGTGGTGGGCACACAGCACGATATACAGATCTTGTAACATAGAAACCCATACTTGAAACCTATATGATCATGTTGACCAATGCCACCCCGATAAATTTAATTTAAAAATAGAAAATATTGAATTTTTGATAAACAAAGCTGTTTTCCCCTTTCTGAGCTCTCACAAAAATGAGCATTTCTTATTTTTTAGATATTTCTTATTTTTTAGAGATTTTTGTTAAAAGCCCCAAAAGTTGCCATTATTTTACTACTTCAAAAAAATCACATCTTTATTTAACTACTTGTCAAAACACATGTTTTTTAATACTCTCTGTACTGCATATTGCCTTACAATGGCATCCTCCCTATCTGCCTCTCTGCCTCCAATATTATTCTAGAGTAGGTGCCACAAATAACGTGTCCCTTTTTATGGTCTTAGCAGACATTGGTAACTGAGGACAGTTTTATTTCAGAAAGTAGAGTAAAAATGATATTGTTGAATAGCTATTACATGCCAGGCATTCTACACTTTTTCAACCCGTTATCTAATTGAATTATTATGACAGCACTATTCAGTAGGTATTCTGTTATCTTACAGATGGAGTAAAAGGCACGTAGGGCTAAGTAACTTCCCAAAAGCCCCTAAGTAAATAAAGTGATAAGTAAGAATTTCAAGCCAATCTAGTGACCAAGTAATTAACTACTATTTTCTGTTTCCTCCAATGTGCAGTGGTCAAATAAAGAACTTCGGGGTTTTTATTTTCTGGTAAAATTTGTGGGGGTCTTTGGGTGGGGTCCTGTTATTACTTGCCTCACAACGGTGTTGTTGTAGACTAAACGTTTGTGTCCCCCCAAATTTATATATTGAAACCAATCCCCAATGTGATGCTATCTGAAGGTAGAGCATTTGATAGGTGATTAGGTTATGAGGGCAGAATCCTCATGAATGGGTTTAGTGCTTTGATAAAAGCAACGTCAGACAGATCCTTTGCCTTTTCCACTTTGTGAGGACACAGTGAGAAGACATTTGTCTATAAATAAGAAAGAAGGTTCTACCCAGGCACCAGATCAACCGGCACCTTGATATTGGCCTTCCCAATCTCTAGAACTGTGAGAAATAAATGTTAGTTGTGTAAGTTACCCAATCCATGGTATTTTTGTTACCACAGCCAAAACAGACTTTAGACAGGTGTTTTGAGGCTTAGCTAAAATGATTTATTTGAAAGCATCTATTTATATGAAAACCATGGGTGGTGTTCATCACATACAGAGGAACAGCTATCGACCAGCGGAAGGAAGTCAGTCCTACAGAGGTTGTCTTGGCAATGGCTGCACCCTCTCCCAAGCTGTTTCTCAGAGCTGTTTTCTGTAAGGGCGGAGTTTGAGGCAGCAACCTGCCCTGGGAGTGTGGAGGCAGATCTTTCTAAAGTGTGCCTCCTCAGCATGGGGTGAAACTGAGTGGGGCGGCTGAAAGGCTTAGAAAAGACAGACAAGAGAATGAGAGCCGGTCTCCATAGGACGCTGCTTCTCTGGGAGACCACACCCACAGCCATGCCTTTTTTTTTTTTATAGCAAATGCAAAGTAAGGGAGTGACCAAGATGTTTACAAACATTCTCCTGGGTTTCAATCCTACTTAACTACATGCACCTGAACTCTATCAAGCCCACATCACTCAGGCACATGGGGCCACGTGTTCGGACCATAGGTTCAAGCTTACAACTACAGCTGTTGGCTATAATTGTGACTTGCACGTGGCAATGGGAGGACTGTGCCCTCTCATCAGTCCAAGGCTTGAACCTGTCCAAAACACTGTAGCGGCTCCCCACAATAAAGTTTTATTTTATTTTATTTTATTTTTTAAATATATTTTATTGACTTTTTACAGAGAGGAAGGGAGAGAGACAGAGAGCCAGAAACATCGATGAGAGAGAAACATCGATCAGCTGCCTCCTGCACATCCCCCACTGGGGAAGTGCCCGCAACCCAGGTACATGCCCTTGACCAGTATCGAACCCGGGACCCTTCAGTCCGCAGGCCGACGCTCTATCCACTGAGCCAAACCGGTTTCGGCAGCCCCACAATAAAGTTTTAATTCTGTTTCTTTGTTACTAATGTTGTGCCCCCCCCACCCCCCCTTAACAAAGAAACAAAGGAAAATTTCCCCATCGAATTTCTGAATAGTATTACTCTTTTGGGAATGCCATGTCATAAATTAAAATTGAAAGTGGGTGCAATCATCATGCTATTGAGAAATCTCAACAGTAAATGGGGTCTTTGTAAAGGTACCAGATTTATTATCAAAAGATTACGACCTAACATTATCGAAGCTGAACTATTAACAGGATCTGCAGAGGGAGAGGCTATTCTGATTCCAATAATTAATTTGTCCCCATCTGACACTGGCCTCCCATTTAAATTGATTTGATGACAGTTTCCTGTGATGCCAGCATTTGTGATGACTATTAATAAATCACAAGGACAAACTCTAGACAGAGTAGGCATGTTCCTACCTGAACCCGTTTTTGCACATGGTCAGTTATATGTTGCTTTCTCTCAAGTTTGAAGAGCATGTGATGTTCCAGTTAAAGTTCTAAGTACTTCATCTCAAGGGAAATTAGTCAAGCACTCTGAAAGTGTTTTCACTCTTAATGTGGTGTACAGGGAGATATAAGAATAAGTTTAATCATTTTATCAGTCATTGTTTGCATCACTGTTGTTTTTATATCATATTTTTGTTGTTTTCATATCATGTTTTTGTTATTTTTATATCATGTCTCTGTTGTTGTTATATCCTTTTGTTACTGTTTATTAATACATTTATATATTATTTTTATATACATTTTACTAATTTCCTTTCATCTCTCACATTTCTATTATAGGGAAAGGGCAAATAGCAATGTTAAAATATCTCTCCCAATTAATTCCCTTTTTAAAAAAAATATATTTTATTTATTTTTTTACAGAGAGTAAGGGAAAGGGATAGAGAGTTAGAAACATCGATGAGAGAAAAACATTGATCAGCTGCCTCCTGCACACTCCCCACTGTGGATGTGCTGGCAACCAAGGTACATGCCCTTGACTGGAATCGCACCCGGGACCCTTGAGTCTGCAGGCCGATGCTCTATCCACTGAGCCAAACCAGTTAGGACAATTAATTCCCTTTTAATGTGCATGAATTTCGTGCACTGGGCTACTAGTATTTTAATAATGAAGCACATATTTTGCTTTAATTAATAAAATTTTAAATAATGGATCTCCCATAAAAGTCATTTTTTATTTTTTAAAATTTTTAAGTTTAGTGCTTTTATTCTACTCATTTTTAATGTGAGCTGATTTTGAACATTTTGAATAACAATTTGCTTGAAGGTATGTACCGTACTTTAAAATAGAGTTAGTTATTTCCTTTTTATTTTCCTGTGAATATCTACTTCTAAAAATGTTGAGGCTTGAAATAAAAGGTTTTTAAAATAGAAAGAGAAAGATCAAAGCAATGCAAAAAAGGAAAAGACTATGTCTGTGAAAGCACTATTGTTACTATTATTATAATACTAATTTTGATTGTACATTCTGAGCTTTGCTTTCTGACACTCTAAAGTTATAGTTCATTTTATATGATGGGAAAAAGTATAACCATTTTTAAAAGGATAAAAATAGTTTCAATGTATTAAATTCCAAAATAAATTTGTCATATGACAACTATTTCATGAATATTGCATCACAAAATAATTATCTTTTATTTTCCCTTTAAAAAGTATTGTGTATAGAGAAGCAGGGTTCATAGCCAGCTGTTACCTCTTAACCAATTTTAAAGAATATATTAAGTGAAAGGGCAAAATAAAACTCTGTGTGATGTGATTTGTCACAAGGCTAAGTTTAAATTATGTAGCAACATTTTGTATCACATATCCATTACTTGTATAGTTTACCTTACTTATTTAACCCCACAAGCTTAAAAAGCATGATTTTGCCTATTTTATACAAGGTTGATAGATGTTAAGTAACATATACAAGCTTATTAAAAATTTGTATTCAGTTAAGTCTATCTCCAAAGGCATGTTCTTTCTAATAATTTTTTTCTTCTGGAAAGTGAAAATAGTTGATATCTGAACAAAGTTTGGGAACATTAGTGTAATTCTGCTAAGAGAAAAGAGATGAAAAATTCAACTCAGATAGAAAGCATCTGCAAAGCCTCAAGACAGGAGAGATCATCCCCTACTCAGGGGTCTGCAAATTGTTTGGTATGACTGAGTGGAGTATGATTAGCCTTGCATTCTGGAACCAGATCACTCAGAAAGTAAATCATTCTCAGAAATCTGTATTTCATCATATGTGAAAAGTCATGGGAAACATTGATAGATTCTATACATTATGTGGGGAGTGGGGAAAAGGGGAGTTAAAAGAAAAAATTGGTAGTAGGATAAATGACCCAGCTAAAGTCATCATATTCTTCAAATATTTAAAGTTGTTAATAGTCTTTTTCTTTTTCTTATTTTTTTTTCCACTAACAGGGTTCAAAAGTTCAAGTGTAGAGACATTAACTTGTGGAATTAGATAGGACATACATAAAGTTGAACAAGGTACTCAAGGAATTTCAAGATAACAACAGTAGAAAAAGTAAAGATGTGAGTCAAGTGCATAAGAGGAAGAAAAGAGAAGGTAGGAGTGGATAGCACACTGAAATGTAATTTAGTAAGGGCGGTAGGTCCAGATGAGGTGAAGAGACCTGGTGTGAGTGATGCTGAGGAACACTGACTTAGGAAACACCAAACGTTAAAGGAGTTTCTAACAGTCCTGTCAAACTTTTGTCCTCAGGGAATCATTGTCTTATTACTGGCAATGTGAGCAAATATTCTTTGGGTATAGGAAGAAGACTTTACTACAATATAATGTTTGGGGGAGGGCAATGTTCTCTATTTATGATATGTTAGTCAGGAAACAAATACAGAGGAATATACTATCTCTACTGTCAAGACAGTTTGCTATTCAAATATCTTTGACATGATAAGCTAAAATGATGTGTTGGAATGCCATGGAGTATTGCCTCCCAATAATCTCACAAATAGGTATTTCCAGGTGATAACAAATTCTGAGTTGTATCCATGGAAATGGGTTGATAATAGTAACCTATAATAACAGCAGAAGTTGACATAAAGAGGTAGGGTATGGATATGTCATTAATCCTTTAATGAGTTACAGAGAAAAATCTGAATTCGAAGATAAATGATGAAAGCTCAGAACAGAAAGGTACAGCAAAATTTACCTAGGGGGAAAAGAAGAGAATGCAATAAGCATACAACAAGATGTTTATTGCATAAGAAATAAATGAGAAGAATGGCTATTTTAACAGTTTTCATCTCCAAAAACACACATTACCTCTAGTTTTAGTACTACACATACTGAGTATTTAGGTAAAAGTATATCTTGAAATGTGTCAAAAAACCCAAAAGAACCAAAATGGTGCTGCATAGAGATACTGTTAAGCAAATATAGCAATTCTTAGTTGTAGCATAAAGGTAGTGGTTATACAGGCATTCACTGAACATCATTTTATCTATTCTGTATGTTTGAAAACTGTCTTTAAAATGTTGGAAGGCAGGGGAATGATCACGTGATGGTGGGGATACTTATTTTTTGCTGTCTCTACTGAACATCTGGGACTTTAGTACATAAGGCTATACACCTCTGTAACACTGGAAGAAGCTCCAGTTGTTTTGTCGAAACTGAACTTTTTCTTTGGTTCAGATGTTAGTGTCTTTGGCATTGAGCATTTTAGCCTCATTGTAGACTTTATCGGGTATCATAACTGGAACATGGAAATGGGACTGGAACACGTGGTGTTCCCCTGGGCAGGATGCAAAGGTGGCCTCCCGGGTTCTTGTGCAGGTGGGTTGGAAGAATGAAGCCACGGACAAAAGGTGGTATAGGAAAAGGTGGAAATTTATTGAGAAACAAGCACAGACTCTCACACGGGGTTGGGGAGAGAGACCCACCAAGTCCCACTTTCTTAAGGTTTATAAAGGCTGTAGTTCTTTGTGTCCTGATATCCCCTCTGACTGGTCACTATAGTGGCTTCAGAGCTCAAACCTCACGTGAGGTTCCCTCTTTTTTCTCCCTTATTGTTTTTCTATCTCCCTTGGCCTTCCTATTCCCTCTCTGAATGAGTGGATTTCTTTCCTTTATTCTGTACATGTATACCTTCTGCAGCTCCCAGCTACCTTTTTCTATGAATACCTCTGGCAGCCACCTTATTCTGTGAATGTATACCTTCTGCAGCTCCCAGCTTTGCAGCCCTGTATATTCCTCCATGAGCCCCCTAATTCCTAAAAGGTCCTAAACATGCCTATTATACCCTAAAAACTCCTTTCATAACTATTATGGCATCTTGGAGAGAAGCCATGGCCTTTGACAATGACAATGGCTATAGCTACACTCCAGCAAATTTGAGTCTGAGAGGAGCTATCACAGGAGCCAAGAGGTTAGTCCGGAGAGCCCTTTTGTTACATGCCCTTGAAGACACTCATATCTCTGGAGGAATCTGAAAGTACCCAGAATTCCAGAGGAGTTGAGGGAAGAGTTATAAAACACTGATTTATAATTTTAAAAATTACCCGGTGCAACTAAGAAATCACTGTTTATAAATAACTAGGGGCCCAGTGCACAAATTCATACACCTTGAAAGGAACTGGGGGCCTCAAGGCTGCGGTGGGCACAGGGGCCGGTCTCAGCCCATCCTTTGCACCCCCACTCAGACCCTCCCACCACGGCCCCTGGTCCCCTGTCTGCCGGCAGCCCAGCTCCTGCTGACACAGTTCTCACACGCTGATGGCCCTGGGCCACTGGCACCCGTTGACAGCGCAGAGCGATTGGGACAGTGCCAGCAGTGTGTGCGAGCTGCAGCTCCAGCAGCAGGTGCCAGAGTCAGTTGCTGACTCCGATTGCCCCTCAGGAGCAGAGGGTGGTGGAGAAGCCCTGAGGGGCAATTGGGGCCAGCAGCCGCCATTTGCACTGCTGATGGTGCCAAGCGATCAGGGCTAGTGCTGGGCACTGGCAGCGGGTGCAAGCAGCGGCCCTGTGCCAGGAGCAGGTGTGAGCAGGGCCAGCACCTGCAGCTAGTGCGAATGCAGGGTCGGACTGCGGCTCATGGGAGCAAAGAATTTTCAGTAACCACCAGATGCTTGCCCCGATGACAGCGACCAGCACCCTGCCTTGGTCTGGCACCCTTGCTTACCTGCTCCACCATCCCACCATGGCCAACGCTCATCATTTTCCACTCTGCCGCCTACTGCCCACACCCACCATGTTCCGCGTGTGCCTCATGATGGTCAGCACACGTTATAGCGCTGGTTGTTTGGTTGTTCGATTGTTCCACAGTTTGGTCTATTTGCATATTAGCCTTTTATTATGTAGAATTATTAAAATAGTTGTGGAGTTGGAGAAACACTCACAGTCCTATTCTTCAAGAATTTATAGTAGGCAGTGAAATAATGTTACCCACAAGCAAAGCAATAATACTAGTTTAAGCTAGAAACTAACTGAGGCTAAAAATGGAGTGTGATGTGATGGGGAAAAAAAATAGAGAAATTTGCACACAATGAGCTGGTATCAGAAGCCAGGGTACATAGCACTGGAAAGAAAATCAGATGGGAAAACTGAATAAGTAGATTGCCCAGAGCAGAATACATAGAGAACTGTTGATTAAATATGAGGTTTTTTTCAAACAGTATTTCCTTCTAGACTCTGAACTTCAATAATGTGGTCCTAATGTATCTTCTTCATTTCTGTATTCCCAGCACTAGGTATTCAGTGTTTGAAATTAGAGGCAGATTTCTCATACAATAAAATTCTTAGGCTGCAGGGTTTCTTCCTTATATGGGTGACTTCCAAGACCCTGAAAGGGCCCCACACAGTGTGTTCACAAATTCATATGTTTTTGTTAAACATACGTTGTCTTGTAAATGTTTCATTCTATTATCTCTCATCAAAGATAGACTCCAAAATTAAATAAGCTTAAGCTACTACCTGAATCCATCACTGACTAAAGATTCAATTAATATTTATGGGATTAATGAATGTAAAAAATTAGATTTAATGGCAAGATTTGTAAGAAGGGACAGAGAGAGAAGATGTCAGAGAGACACATTGATTGGTTGCCTCCTGCACATGCTCCATTCAGGGCTGGGATGGAGCCTGAACCCGAGGTACATGCCCTTAACCAGAATTGAACCTGGGACCTTCTGTCTGCTGGCTACCGCTGTATCCACTGAGCCAAAGCTGCTAGATCTGAGAAAGTATCTTGAAACTGTTCAGCACCTTGAATATATTGCCAAGACACTTATGATCTTTTCCTAAACAAAAAAACAAACAAACAAAAAACCCAAATAGAAATGTATATTAGCATTTGGTAACAGTTGGAAGAGGAGAGAGAAACAAAAAAATGGGAAAAAAATGTATTAAACAATGAATTTCAGAAAAATATGCACAAAAGCCAGAACATTTTTAAAAAATCAAATAAATGAGACTAAAAATATTAAGCTTTTTTCAGCGAGAAATGTGATGGGGAATACATATTTTATTTTCCCTAATAGCTATCAAGAACAAATAGCCTTAAGCAACTCATTCCAATTCCATAACAGATTATAGGAGAAAGTGGGTGGCCACTGGATAAGTAAAATATTAATACAAGGGATTTCTAAGTATTCCTCGAAAGAAAAAGAGGCGATGATATTTGAGTAAGCTAATGAAATAATTAGGACACCTTCAGAGAAGTGTTTGAGCAATGTAGTATTTTCTGTAAATGTTTGTAATAAACCAAATGAAGAAAATAAGAGATACCACATTTGAAAATCTTCACTGAAAAGCCAGTTTTTAAATAAAGAGAAAATAAAGTTGTATTAAATTGTTAATCCTGTTTGGAATGTTCATGCTAAGAGAGGCAACATTAGGCATATTAATGTGTTTGCTTCTCCTCTAATTCACAATTCCCTTCCTTCTTTAATGAGATCTGCTCTGCAGCCCATAAAATAATTGTTATGGTAAACTGACTTTTTAAAATTAGCTACACACCAGTTGGTCCAGAAACCTATTCCTCTAGACCATTCATGCACAAAATACCTTTGTGTGAAACCCTTTCCAAATGTGTGATGACTGGACTTAGTCCAGAAGTTCGCCCGCAGAGCCTCTCAGTGGAAGCAGCCTTACAATTTCCTTTCCTCACAAGCATTTCCATGAAACTCTCTATCATGAGGGCAAACTCAGGCCACTGGCAGGTTGACACTGAAAATACATTCAACCCCAGTGCTATTTCCAAAGAACTGTTTCCTTTAACCTGCAGAGATGCTACCTGACTCAGTGTCTGACTGGATGGCAAGGAGTCTGAGAGGGAAGCTGTTCAAAGGTTCTCAAGGGAGGTGGAGGAAGATTTACATGGAAGATCAAGCCCATCCTAAGAGCTGTTAGCTCATTGTTGCACGTTCTCACAAACTGTTGTCCCTGTGTTCACTCTCACACTGTGATTGCTATTCCACCAGTGACCCCTGGGAGAAGGAGGCCAACTTGGTCAGGAATGGCTGACATCATCCTTTCCTCAAAAGTGGGGAGGAGGGATGTCTGGAAGCTTCCCCAAGGATGTAGAGACTATGTAGCACTCAGTGTTCACAGTGATGTGGAGAGGGAGGGTTGGGATGAAGCACACAGGCTCATTTACCCCTTACGAGCACACTCCTAAATCAAAGAGGCCAACAGGGTTAAATGAGTGCTAAAGTAGGACTGATTACCGCAAATATTTTTCAAGGGTTCTAATTTGTGTTCATGGACACATTCTGTATATCTGAAAGAAAAATGAAGCTTTTTCTTTGGAACAATTGATATAAGTATCATTTCTAACACTTAATACTCTAAGGAAAAATAAACTGACAATAAGGAAGCTTGAGCATTACTTAGCATGTATTACATTATTCTACTGAATTATATTTTTAAGAGCATCATGGTTTACTGTGTCAAGGATTATGTGTTTCTCTATCTACACTGACAAATAAATTCTCTTCTCCTTTTTTTATTTTTGACATATGAATTGAGGACATAAACATTCATTTAATACATTTTATAAATATATTAATAAACTGCCCTTGGGCTCTATGCTAGAAATCTAGTAATGAACTAAGTTGACATACATTGAAAGTTATTGGTATTCATTTGAAATATACTCTGTATTTTGATAGAACTGTAAAACTGATCAATTTGGCACTGGTTTATTTTGTATTAATTGAATATTTGATATTAAGAGGCTTGTCCAGTATCAATAAAAATTTGTGCCCTAGTCGGTTTGGCTTAGTGAAGAGCATCAGCCTGTGAACTGATAGGTCCCAGGTTCGATTCTGGTCAAGGGCACATACCCTGGTTGTGGACTCGATCCCCAGTGGGGGACTTGCAGGGAGCAGCCAATCCATGGTTCTCTCTCATCATGGATGCTTCTATCTCTCTCTCCCTCTTCCTTCTTCTCTGAAATCAATAAATATATATTTAAAAAAAATTGTGTTAGAATGTATCATCTCAAGGAAAAATTTGATATCATCATCTAAAACACTGAAAATGTCAACCAAGAGGACAGAGTCTGAGAGATCAGAGTACAGATTTAGAAAAACAAATATTTGACTGGCAAAACCTAATTGCAAACTATTTTTCAGTATATGATGGAGAGGATGATGAACCAAGTTTTTCAGATTAGACTTTTCTCAAAAGGAATATATATATAACCTTAAATGTAACTCAAAGAAAAATTATGATCCAAGTTCCAGAAATCAACTTCATGGCCTATTACTAAAGAGTAAGATGTGTCATGGACGATCCATAGAGAGGAACTGCAAATGGGAGAAGACATAAGGGAACATAAGCCATGTCAATACTTGTCTTGTAGCTTTTAGAACCATACAGAAGTGCATAAACAGGTAAGAAAAAATTGCTGCAGTAAGAAGCAAACCTTGTAACTCAACCAAGCTCTGTCCATAAGAAAGAAACAAAAGACAAAAACTCAGATCTAGAGCCATCCATTGAAATATAACTGCTACAGAGAGAATGAAGTCAGATGTAAGAGTCTATAAATAAATGTAGTTTCATGAAGATATATAGACAGACAGATATAATCTATCTATCTATCTATCAACCTATCTATCTATCTATCATCAAACTATCTAATCATTGAGAGACCAAGTAAAGTTGAACTAAGCTAACTGCAGGTCACCATAGCATCCTGGAAAGGAAGTGTGTGTGAGTGTGCGTGTGTGTGCGTTTGTGTGTGCATGTGCGTATGTGTGTGCGTGCATGTGCGTGTGCATGTGTGTGTGTGTGTGTGTGTGTGTGTGTGTGTACGTGTTGTGGGAAGGGCCAAAGGCAGGTCTAAGTCACTAGAGAATTCAGGAAAGCAATAGATCAGCATCAGGCTGCATTTGGTTGCAGGTTACAAATATGCAGATCTGCAGCTGTTCTATGAATGTTTATAGTATCTGGACTTTAGTAGCTTCAGCTAATTTAAGATTATGGCTGATCTCTCCAGGGGTGAAATAATTTTGCAAGAAATGAGAAGGAAGTGGTAAGAGATAACAAATAGTTTGATCCCATTCTTTATAAATATAACAAGTGCTGTGTTTATAAGCAACTGTTTAATGTGTTTTCAGAAAAATTAAAATTTTCTGCCTCTGGGGGGAAAAATCACCAAAACTTTGCCTTCAACAAACACAGTTTGACTACCTGGAAATAGTTATGTTTATCAGGATAGAACACCTGAATCAACTAATTATTTTAAGTTTTCAAAATGTACACGTTGAAATGCATATGAAAGGTGTTAGTAAAAGGAAGGCATAGTAAACTTAAGCCATAGCAAAATTTATGTTTTGAACTGTGCATGAACTTTGCATGTTTTATAAAGCAGGCCATTTGAGAATACAACTATTGAATGACCCAAAATTGTAGTAAGTATGCTTCGCAGTAACAAAGACAATTAGCAATGACCTAGGATGGGTATAACACAGAAAGGTCAACTTCCTCTTCAAAACTAAAGAAAAGGCTTAAATTCTAAATCATGAAGTTCAATTACTGGTAATGGCCAGTATTTTGTCTTTAACAAAATAACATGTAGTAAATATAGCAGATGGATAGCATTACATTTAGTTTATCATGAAATTCCATTCCAGTTGTGCATTTGGGTAATATACATTTCTCCTGGGTTGGAATCAAAACAGTTGGATATTAATTGCTCTAGGAATGGAAGTGGGGAAGAAGGGACCCTATCCTTTTCTATATGTACTCCTTCAGGTATACTTACATCTTTCTTTATTGAAGTGTTTTTTGAATGTTGACTTAAATGCATATGAAAAGTGTTAGTAAAAGGAAGGGATAGTAAACTTAATCAAGCCATAGCAAAATCTAACCTGTACTAGTATAAGACATGGAGAAAGAAATATGGGAAACAAAATATTTTTTTTTAATGTGCACCTCCCTAGGGATGATTCTGCTGAATAAAATATCCTTCCAATACTTACCTTTAAAACTCCAACTTAAAGATGTTGTTCAAAGAGTTAAAACCTAATGAAAATTTTATCAACCAGCATTAATGTCATTGGTTTTGTTACTCATGCCTCTGAGTCTTAAAACTCCTCACACATATAAACATTCCATCATTACAATTTTAAAACAGCTTTAAAAGAAGAACTCAAATGAGTCAGACTTACTTTTTTCTTTATCTGCTTCAGGCAATGAAGGAATCTGCTGTGTCTCCATTTGACATTTAAAATTTCCCTCATTTAAATTGTCCAAACTTCAAAGAATTGAAACTATAAATCCATCTTCTTTTGGCAGTGTCAATGTCAGAAAGTTATCAAGGGAACAAAGCCCACCTTCAGCTTAATAAAATGATACCTTTTATGAAAGACATTCCCATTATCTACAGCTAAACCAAACTCATAAACAATCACCACAATACTGATTTCAAATTACCCTATTTATAAGAGTTGTCAGATTATAAAGAATATTAAAGACTCCAAAGAGACATAAAGTCAGGAGACAACTCATAGTTAATAATGTAGCCCACAGAACCACGGACTAAAACTGGCAATGAGAAAAACAGTTAGAATAATAGAGGAGACATTGACAATTCTGGCATCTGTTTTACATTTCAGGGAATGAAAGGATTATTGCACATATTTTATTAGTTTGGGGTCCAGCTTTCCTGCTTAGAAAAATTAATTTTGAAAACTCATGTAATCTCTATTTGCAATCTCCATAAAGGGATCTACTGAATAAAAACTAATCTTTTTAAAATCTTATTTATAGACTAAATATTATCATTAGCTTACATTTATTAAATTATTTATATTATTTTTTAAAAAAATATTTCATTGTTGAGAGTGTTACAGATGTCCTTCATTTTCTCCTCTTTGCCCAACCTCCACCCATCACCCCACCCCAGGCATTCACCTGCTTATAGTCTGTGTCTATCCTCATTCTTTTTGTTGCTCTGTTTGGGTGTTTTTTTTTTTTCTAACTTGTTTTCCAAATCACTGATTCTATCCTCTGCTTATTGAGAGTGTTACAAATGTCCTTCTTTTAATTCCTTCCAGTGTATTCTTGATGTTGGATGTGATACTCTTTATTTCCAACTGGCTCTTATTCAGAATTCAGAAGGCCTATGAACACATGCTTATAAATTATTTGGTTAATCTCTTCCTGCCCTCCTTCCCACCTTCCCTCTGAGATCTGTCAATCTGTTTCATGCTTCCATGTCTGTGGTCCTATCTTATTAGTGAATTAATTTTGTTCCTTAGATTCTACATATAAGTGAGATCATGTGATATATGTCTTTCTCTGACTGGCTTATTTTGCTTAGCATAATATTCTCCAGGTCCCTCCATGCAGTCTTAAATGGTAAGAGATCCTTTTTTTTTTTTTTTTTTTTTTTTTTTTTTTTTTTTTTTTTTACAGCTGCACAGTGTTCCATGTGTAAATGAACCACATCTTTTTATCAACTTATTTACTGATGGATGGGCACTTGGGCTGTTTCCAGATCTTACCTACTATAAATTGTGCTACTATGAACATAATGTTGCATATATTCTTTCTGATTGGTATTTCAGGATTCTTAAAATATATTCCTAGAAGTGAAAGCACTGAGTCAAATCTCAGTTCCATTTTTAATTTTTTGAGGAACCTCCATAATGCTTTCCACAGTGGCTGCACAGATCTGCATCTCCACCAGCAGTGTACTAGGGTTCCCTTTTCTCCACATCCTCACCAGCACTTGTCTTTTGTTGATTTGTTGATGGTAGCCATTCTGACAGGTGTGAGGTGATACCTCACTGTTGTTTTACTTTTAAACTCTCTGATGATTAGTGATATTGAGCATTTTTTCATATGTCTTTTGGCCATCTGTATGTCCTCTTGGGAAAAGTGTCTATTCAGGTCTTTTGCCTATTTTTAAATTTGATTGTTTATCTTCCTCTTGTTGAATTATATGCGTTTTCATATTGATTGGGCTTCTCTGTGATCCCTGAAATTGTGTAGATTTTTCTTTTACCAGGTTAGGGAAGTTTTCTGTGATTAGTACTTCAAATAAGTTTTCTGTCTCTTGCTTGCTTTCTTCTCCTTCTGGTACACCTATGATATGAATGTTTTTACTTTTCACTTTGTTCCAGAGTTCCCTTAAACTATCCTCATTCTTTTTGTTGCTCTGTTTGGGTGTTTTTTTTTTTTCTAACTTGTTTTCCAAATCACTGATTCTATCCTCTGCTTATTGAGAGTGTTACAAATGTCCTTCTTTTAATTCCTTCCAGTGTATTCTTGATGTTGGATGTGATACTCTTTATTTCCAACTGGCTCTTATTCAGAATTTTTATCTTCTTTTTTTCATGTTGATGTAGTTCTCATTAAGTTCATTATAATTATCACTAAGTTGTTTGAGCATCCTTTTAACCATTATTTTGAACTCTGTGTCTGAAAAATTTCTTGCTTCCATTTTATTTAGTTCTTTTTCTAGTGAATTTTCCTGGTCTTTCATTTGGGAGTTCTCTCTTTGTCACCTCATTTTAGCTGTATCTTTGTGTTTGTTTCTATGTGTTAAATAGAACTACGATGACCGCTAGTCTTTGTGGGGTAGCCCTATGTAGTAATCGTCCTATAGAACATGGTGGTAAAGTTTCCTTAATCTCCTGAACTGAATTCTCTAGGAATATTCCTTTTGTGGGTTATTTGGACCTTCCTGTTATAATTTGGAACTGATTATTGTTGATCCATTCATGGGTGGGATCCACCTTCACCCCACAGAAATGACCTTAGCAGGATGGGGCCAGATGGAAATGGGAGTGCAAATCCAACCTTCCCTTTGATTGGAGTGACACAGGTCTCAGATCTCAAGAGTGGCACTAGCTGCTTGCCTTCGAGCTCAGCAGTACCCCCTCAGGGACTCTGAGAGGAGGCCCTGAGGGGGTCCCAGCAGTGGCTTTGAGATGTGACCACTTTACCCTGTGAGGCTGCACCAGCAGGGAAGTGCCAGTGGGGCCTTGAGGAAGAGAACAAGACTGACCCTGCACTTGGGGTGGGACTTGCCCTTGGGAGGGGAGAGAGAGTTGATCCCCTCCTTCCATCTCTGCAGCTAGCTGCCAGAGGCCCTAGTGGAGGTCTACAAGAGGTGGGCTCCAGATGACCCAGTTCTGACTTACAATTCCTCTCCCCTTTGGTCTGCACCTGGCTGATGTTGACAACAGGTTTTGGAATTGCAAATCCAGTCAGCTTTTTGTTAGATGTGGCACAGGCCCTTGGCCCTCAGGAAAGGAGCTAGTCCTTGCCTTCTAGCTCAGTGGTGCCTCACCAGAGCTCTGGAAGAGAGGCTCCAAGGGTGTCGCACCAGAGTTCATAGCTCTGAGTTGTGACTCCTTTACCCTGCAAGGCTTCACCTGCAGGAGAGAGGCTCCAAATGTCCCAGATCTGGATTTCACTTCCTTTCTGCTATGGTCTGAGCTTGACTGGTGGTGTCAGTAGGATTTTTGGAGTGCAGATTCAGGCAGACCTTTGTGGGTGCTGCAGGGTCTCAGCAGGATAGTTAGTCACCGACTTTCTAGCTTGGTGGCACCCTGCCAGACATCCTGAAGGGAGGTTTGCAAGTGCACGCCTCCCCCTAGCTCTGTAGCTACCTGCTGCCTAGGTTCTGAATGGGAGCCTTCCATTGGGGATGGCACCAGCCTAACCTGATGGGCAGGGAGATTGGCTCTTGTTCCCAAGCCACTCTGTTCAATGTTTATCTAAGACTGTCAATAATAGTTTCTCCAGAAAAAAAAGCCCAGCACAGGTCCCTTTTGGTATAGCTGAGTCCTTTATGCTGGATTTGAGCTTGGCAGAGTGGTGTTGCCATTGTTTGAAGGACAGGGTTAATGCACGTTCTCTAGTTGTTTCTGTACGAAAGAAGTGCTGGACCCTGGGAGATAGCATCTGAGGGTGTTGTGGGATGTTGGCTTGGGACTGGGACCTCAGAAGCCCACCTTCCTGATCTTCAGCACTATGCCTCCCAAATCTTCTCCTTATAGCTTCCAGATTCCCTGGGTCTCCTTCCCTTTACCAGAGCCCTGGGGTAAGTGCCCAAGGGCTAGTCTCTGTTCATTAGCCTTTGCAGAGAATGCCTGGGATTCAATCAGACTCCCTCCCCTTTCCAATGGACTAAGTCCCCGCTTATTTTTGCTGCCAAATACTATGCAAGCTCTTCTTCCAGGCCCTGGTGTTCTGGGTTGGGGGCCCCAGCACTGGATTGAGACCCCACTTTCCTTTGGGGGGATGGTTTGCATCAGCAATAGTTCTCCAGCTTCACAGCCACTGCCCCGGGGTGCAGAACCAGCCCTTTCTCACTTTTCTGCCCCTCTTACCAGTCTCTGTGTAGCTTCCTTTTTTCAATCTTGGATATAAAAGTCCAGGGCAGGTGTCCTTCTCTTGTTAATTCAGGCTAATAGCTCTAAATTTTACTTGTAAGTCTGGTTTGGCACCAGGAGGTGGTGTGTGTTGCTTTTACCTATTCTGTCACCATCTTTGAGCTCCTATTTTATATTTTTGAGCAAGTTTGTTGGATTTATAACCTGATCGTTGTGTGATGTTGGACAATTAAATTCTCTCAACCTCAGTTTACTCATTTGTAAAATGGGAAGATTGCCATGAGAATTCAACAAATTGGTAGATGTAAACCACATAATAAAGAGTCTGTCATATTGGAAATGTTAATAACGGTTTGCTATTATTATTATTGTGATTATTATTATTTGTTTAATTATTTTTATCTTCACATCCTGACTTCCCAGTGTGAAATTGTGAGAATTAATGAGGTAACACATTTAAACACAGTCTCATTAGGTAAAAGGTGTTATGTAAATATTAAAATCCACAAGAGCATTGAACACATTTTGCTACATCTATAAACTCTTATAGAAAGTCTATAGAACAATATTAATGAAAAAACAATATTTACTCAGAATTCTGAAAAATTAATTATTCATGTATGTTCTGATATGTAGGAACTTTGAGGGGAAATCTACAAATAAAAAAATGTTTTCCCTATATTTATTTCCTCTTTATTCCTTTTGAACTTTACTTTAAAAATCACAAACCCAACAACACAAAGGCTTTTCTAAAAACACACGCTTTTTTTTTCTGACAGAGGAGACAACCATTAAATGTACAGTATCTGGCTATTCACTATATTGAGAAGAGGGAACTCTTCTACTCTACAATGCCAACCAGACTCTTGCCCGGATACACTAGTCTCTCTTTTTGGCTTTGTCTCACTCCGTTCTTCCTACTCACTACCTGGCATAGACCTTAGGGTTCCTGTGGAAATGGTCAGGCGTTGTAATCATTAAAGCAAAAGAGAACCCCCCAAAAGAGACTGTGGTAGAGTGAAAAGATCACAAACTATGTGACAGGAATCTTAAAATTTTACTAGTTTTGAGCTTGGATAAAGGCCTCATCTCGAATGTTTAAAGAGGCTCTCTAAAGTCTCCTCTATAATCTGAAATTTTATATTTAGGCGTGATAACAATAGATCTGAATCCTAACCTCCTGTGTCACAATGATTGTGTCAAGTTTATAATACTTTTAAATGAATATATTCTCATTTAATATAACAGAAACTCAGTAACATGGGTAATCTTCACACTAGAGACCCATAAATATAAATTCAGGCTCAGAAAGGTTAAATAACTTATTAATGGTATAGCAAGTTAGAGTTTGAAAGTGTTTCTTCAAAATTCAGAGTTTGTTCTGTCCTCCTATGTCACATTACTTTGTATATATGTTCTTTCACTAAATGTAAAATATATTATATTTCTTCGCTGATAACCAAAACAGTTTTGCATGTGGCATTTCTCTTTAGTAATTAGGGGAACTAAACAAACTCTATTAATTTAATAAATATTTACTGAACACATCTTACTACATCTATAAACACTCTTATAGATAGACTATTGAACAATATTAAGGATGAAACAATATTAAGGACAAAACAATATTTACTCATAATCCTAAAAAATAATTATTCATGTATGTTCTGATATGACACTATGGCAGACACTGAATGATGTATCAGGGAAGAATAGTAAACATGATAAATATGATACCCAACCTTATAAAATTTATAGTCAAGATGGATACACAAAATTTATAAAAAATATAAAATTGTGTTCAATTATTATTTTTTGTATGTTACCAGGATTTGTTTTACTATGTACTAATTATAGCTGGATACTTCTATATATTATTTTATTCAGTTTCTATCTGTGAATTAAGTTTTTCCCCCTCTTTTATAAATGAGAAAACATGCATAAATAGTAACACTTTGTGCCAATTTATTCCCCTTCCAGCAATGGATAGCAGTGGCCAACTTCATCATATCTTCTCCTATATTGAGCAGTTTTATTAAAAAAAACACACATACAACCAATAACAACCAAACTAATTTGATAGGTTAAATGATTGTATCTAATTATTTTCACTGTATTTTGATTTCTAATGAGGTTGGAAATTTGTTGGTATATTAGGAAGGATTTATTATGCATCTATATTAATCAAGTATTATATGTGGCATAGAGGGCAAAACTACAAAAGTTTTTTTTTAGTTAGAAGATTAAAAGAAAAATAAACTTTATAAGCATCACAAGTAAAGAGAAACACATTTTATTTTTTCATGGACTAAAGTCATCCATTTGGTCACAGAGTTACAGTTGGTGAATCTCAATAATAAGGAGGACAAAGGTGATTTTGGATTCTTGCTATTCTATTTTCACCAAGATGCTGGCCTAATAAAATTAACCATGATTTTTCTCTTTGTATATGTATTTATCCTCAGCTTTTCCCTCTGTCATACTTGATGACTTAAAATTTTATGTAGACCCCAGTTTAAGAGCACAGAATGGTTTTTACAGTGTTAATCTTCACTATATGTAGATTTAATATCCATAATTCATATGAACAAAGAATTGCTAATGTGAATAGAAAGTTTCTTTTAATACACTTTCAGGATATGACTATTGTGTTTGCTAATGTAAGCTGTTTTGTATTTGTAATGTTTCTAAAAAGCTATTAGTTACTCTTTAAAAATCAGATTGAAACTAATATCACATTTCTGGTGTCTTGGCTTTCATTCCATCTTTTCTTTTTTATCCAAATTATACTGGCTAAAAACCACTCCCTGGACAGCAAGTGAAATTGCCCCAGGCTAGGATTATCACAGTAGGAAAGTCAGATGCAATGATAAAGGAACCTGATATTCATTAAACCCATATGGCATATTCATTTTTCATAGAGCTTCTTTTTTGGTTTGAAAAATCACCTATTTTATTCAATTCCACTGTTTTTTACCTGTTTGTTTTTAAACTATATGAGACTGTCAGAGTTGAAGCTACATCCATGATGAGATCTAGCTACACCTAACCTACATCCCTGAAGCTATTTGTGAGAGTTGCTATTATAACTAATCAAAGACTTATGTGACAGTGGCTTAAACCTTAGGATGCCAATTGTTCACTTATTAGGAAGTCTCAAGTTTGGTGGTTGCTGGGTTGGCACATAGACTCAATATGCTCAGGGCTCTGGGTTAGCATTTTGATGATTCCCATGGCCTACTCATCCTCAGAAGGCAGGAACATCCAATCAAGACATCTTCTCTTCTATTAAAGAAAAAATAAAAAGCAATCCCAGAGGTTCCCTGGAAGTTTTCCCTTCTGTGTCATTGGCCAGAACTTTGCACCAAAGACTAGTCTCACCTGCAACCTTTTCTATTGCTGAATTAAATCAGGCCTATAGAAACAAAGAAAAGGTTAGGAAATAAGTTTGTTATAAAAACCCAAGAATATATGAAGAAAAAAAAGTTTTCTTTTCTTAGTTGTTTTTAATTTTATTAGAAATAATTTTTGATACATTTAATCGTTTTTATTTATTTTGACAGTAATTTTGTACTTTGGATAAAATAATCAAAGGGCATGTACATTTTATTATTTATTTATTTATTTACTTACTTATTTATTTTAATTTCCTCCGTCTTGGTTGAATGTTGTTGTTTTTTAAAACTATTTATTTATCTATTTATTTTATTGTCTAAACTTTTACATATGTCTCCTTTTTTTCCAATTGACCCCCCACAGCCATTCCCACCCCGAGCAAGCCCCTACTGCCCCAGTGTCTGTGTCCATTGGTTATGCTAAGATGCATGCATACAAGTATTGATTTAATCTAATTAGTTCTTAAATCACTTTAAAAGCAGCAGAAGAAAACCTAAATTCATTACGATTAAATCTGATTGAATACACATTTGAATATGTAAGCTTATTACAAATACTATACATTAGACCCATATTCTATAACCAAAAGAAAGTACTTCTTATTAAACCATAATTTATATGTATTCTAATTTAATTCATATGTCATAGACTTGTGGCTTGATTCCACTGTGCAGCAAAATTTTCAAAATGTATTGACTTAGTTCAGCCTCAGTAATTAAAAGAACCATATGTGCAGTCGATTCAACAAAAATACTATGAGAACATATTTTTGTAACAAGAGAGAAATTTTTATACCTAAAATTGTCAAGAAGACACTTAGCTTGTTTGAACATATAACAATAAGACAAGTTTGTTGAGAGGTAGAAAGCCTATCTTTAGAAAATTAAATATATGACAACTCTGAAGCATATCACACACAGAAAAACTAATATCAAGTTTGGTCTAGATTTTGAAAATTTATAACTACCTGCTATTTTTAGCAACATCTTATGGCTAGAAATAGCACTCAAACAAAAATAGACTCAAAATTGTTGTCCCATTTTGTTGGTGTATCTATTTAGTAAAATGATTTAAAATGTCAGTATTTAAATATCAAAGCGTATTTTACTCATGCAGGATGTATTGATTTTAATTAAATGAATATGATATATGAAATCCAAGATAACTATTATACAGCAGAATTACTCTCAAAGGCTTGCATAGTTATACAATTAAGTAAGCAGTGGTGCTTTAATAACTTTGTATTACTGAAAAGTTTCTTTTAAATGAAATAATCTTGACTGGATTTTCTCCTATTCTTCTTAATTTGTTTTTAGATATTTAAAGCTACAACATGGTCAGTCATTATAAATGATATTTTCAATATTTCATATGCAATTGCACACAAAAGATAAAATTAAATTTTAAAGGAGTTGATGTGTATAGGTTTCTACAGATGTGAACGGCAATGAGCATTTAACTACTCAGAGATAAGATGTAGTATTAACTTTCCAAAGATAATAAATAGCACAAACTGAAGTTAGTAACTTTATTTTGCTAAACCAAAATAAATTCTCTAATTAAACAAATGGGAATTGTACTTGAACAAAAATGTGATTAGTTAATTAAAATTGTTAGGGAAAGATTTTCCACCCCAGCATGTATAAAACAGCAATAAGAGCGGTGTTCTAATAAATATTTATTACTGAAAGAGAAAAGCTAAGCCTGTGATATAAGTGGATAACTATGTCAAGTCAGGCGCCCAGGAACAGTTTTATAGATTTTCTAGCATCAGAGCTAATGCTTGGAACTTGCTCTCTTTTGTGCGTTTCCATTAATTCCCTTCCACTGCTGCAGCCCACCATTGCCCTTCTGCCCACCCTGTCTCTACTTCTCATCATGACCCAGGGAGCGAGTCCTGAGAGGAGCCTTCGCTTTCCTCACTGGTGGAGCTGTCTTGACCATTCAGCCCCATCCTGACATTCCGAACTCCATGGCATTTCTAATTGTCAAGGAAAAGCAGGGTCGCCACAGCTGCCACTCTCAATGTACAAAATCCAACCAGTGAGGACTCACTGTAATTTTATATTGTTCTACAAAGTTGAGGTTTAAGAAAGGAGGGGGGGAGGGAAGACCTATGTTATGATGAAAGTAAGTCAAAGCTTCCTCTTATTCTGTCAATAAATATTTTCTTTTTAATTTGAAAGAGCAGTGGGTTTTCAATCAAGACCGTTTTGACCCATGATGTGTCAATAGCTTTGAAGCCAGAGATCGTGGCTGTGGAAAGACAGTAATGTGCGTTACCTCTTGTCTCTCAGTTAATTCTCCAAATGCAGCCACTCCCCAGACCAGAGACTGATTCTATATCATTCTTTAACAGCACCGTTAAAACCAGTTTCTAGTATGTAATACAACTTTGCTAAAGTCTGATTGTGACATCAAGAACTAAATGGAGGAAGAGACACTTTAAATATGGGTATCCGATAATACAGGGGTGGGAAAGGGTAGGTTTATAGTTGTAATACAAATAAATAATGCAATAATAAATAACAATACAAGAATAAACTCAGTTTCTAGGACTTAAAACTGTAAACTTCCTTTTATCCAACCCTGTATGGTCTTAGAATCTAGCAGCCTTTTCACTTCCAGGACCATCTGTTTTTATGAATCATGTTTGCCTAAGGTCAAATTCCCACTATCTTGTGTGTGTGTGTGTGTGTGTGTGTGTGTGTGTGTGTGTGTGTGTTTGGGGGTTGGGGAGAGTATAAATAAACATTGTAGTAATCCTCTTCAGTTCTAACTGAGCCCTCGTGACATCCTAACAACTCTATCTGATTGTCTTCATTTAGACTTCATGCTGGTTTAAGATTGCCTTACATGTGCTAGGGCCAATGTTGCTGACAAGAATAAAGAGAAATTCCCGAGCACACTTTCAATGTCCACCTCACTACAGAATGCTTACAAATCCTGTATTTGCCATTTTGTCAGCCTCAATAATTTAAAAATCCAGATTCCAGCCTGAGCAATAGAAGAAACTCTTGGAAATTTAAGATAGCAGTTTATCTTCACTGTATAACATAACTGTTTCTATATATCAGAGCATTGATCAAATGTAAATTACTGTCCTTATGGAATATCTTTTTAATATATTAAATAAAATGCACCATTAAATAATGACAGATAAGTTATAATTCAGTATTTAATGCAAAAACTTAAACAACTGTATTTGAGTATATATTTTTTCATATTCACATCCTACCATTTTATTTTATAGTGCTGTTTAGCAGTTGTAGTATAATTTTTAAATAGTTCATACAAAATTTGAAAATTTGAAATGTGTTTGAATTATTTATGTTATAACGCAAAGTTGCAAAAGGAGAAATCAATAAAGAACTTTGAGCAAGAGTGTTTAAACTTCCAGTTAGAATAAAGTAATCCAGGATGGGCAACCCCTGGCACGCGTGCCAAACATGGCTCTCCAGTAACTTTTGCTGGCACACAAAACCCTCTCTTATAAGTTACAATTTTTTTCTTAATATCGACTTTTTTATTTTTCAGATAAATTCAGTGTAGATGCATCTTAGATAAATAAATAATTTTACATAACATGTATACATTAAAAAAACAAATGTATTTTTAATCATCATATACTGTGTTTTTGTCGCTCGAATGAATTTTATTATTTCTTCAAGGTTCTTCACATACACACACCTTAAGAGATATCAAGTAGGCGTAACATG
The DNA here is from genome assembly GCF_964212035.1 of Myotis nattereri. NCBI lineage: Eukaryota > Metazoa > Chordata > Mammalia > Chiroptera > Vespertilionidae > Myotis > Myotis nattereri. Next base: position 68,435,620 of record NC_138076.1, on the reverse strand, counting down.
TTCTCAAAAAATTAGGGTTGGCACGCAGAAGAATTTTGAGTCAGAGATTTTGCTGGTTTTGGCACGCACTCACAACAAGGTTGCCCACCCCTGAACTAGCCTAATACTAGCTCTAATATCAAAGTTAAAATAACTTCCAATGAAATAATTGCACTTAGCTTTGGACTTCAGTTTTCTGCTTTGGTTTATACATGTTTATTCTACAACCCTACATTATTCTATATACCTCTTCATAAATACATGCTGCATATCATTTTACAATGTGTTATGTAACATCAAGTTGAGAGAAATGATGCTTAAAGACCATTTGGTGAAACTGCAGCTGATATATATGCTTTTAAAAGTTCTGACGAACAACTGCCATATTTATAGCAAGTATAGCTTGTTACTTTTAGAAACAGAAGAAATTCACTCATCCTTCACACTACGCAGTCATTAAATGCCCATCCCATCATATTATAAGTCCTATAGGAGACGTTTATTCCACAGAGCTAAGGGTCAGTCTCTGCCTTCAAATAGTTCCCAGTGGCCCACAAATAAATTGATAGTTACAATTTAATGCGATAATACTTTCATGAGGCATTAAAGTAATGCAGAGGAGGGGTACCTGGACAAGGGAAAAACCAATCAGTTTCTCTACTAGTATAGCACCTCCCTGCTAAGGACTGATCACTTATATTTCTGCCGTTTTTGTGTGTTAGGTAAACCCTGGCAAAGGAAATAAAGTTTAAATCAGCTTCTACCAAAGTTATGTTTCCTTTCCCCAGACAGAAAAACGCACACCTTGCAACACATAGTATATCAGAAGAGAAAAAAGGACAGTCCCCCTAAGTTGGTTTAATACCTTTAATACTCGTATAATACCTTGTAACACCTCTATAACGAGCACTTGGAGTATCTTCCAACTTCTCTTAATAGCACCAATGTGCACTTGCAAGAACTCAGAACGCCCCACTTTGTACAGGGCCTTTCAATTAGACTGCAGCCATGCATTGATTTAGCAAACATTTGCTGATTCCACAAACATTTATAGAGCCCCTCCTATGTCAAAGGCTCAGTGAATACAGTGGTGAATGACAGAGACAGGGTACTTGTTCTCCAGGAGTTTAGAGCCTAATGGGGGACACTGGAGAGTAAATAGACAAATACACTGTGAGTGCTGTGATAAGGCAGTGGTATCTGGCTTCTTAAGAGCAGTCAAAAGAAGACTTTCTAAAGGAAGTAATATTTTGATCTCTGATCTGAAGAGTGAGATGTTACCTATGCTAAGGGAGAGAACATAAAGAAAAGAATGAACCAGCAGAGCAAAGAACACTCACAGAGGCTGAGAAGCAAAAAGAGCAGGGTGTTTTCAAGAAATTGGGAGTTTGGTTTAGCTGGATGATGGAGTGATCCGTGTTTTGGGGCAGCTTGAGAAGAGGCTGCTCAAGTAATCAGAGGGCTGCGCACGCTGGAGTGGGCAGCCTAGTTTTAAGATGGATGGACTTTTGGATGGAGTATGATATGGAAACACTGAACAGTTTTAACCGGAGTGATATGATCAGAGTTCACTTTGGACAAAAAACACTGGCTCCTTGAGGAGAATAGATTTTTCAAGACTTCAAGTCAAGAAGCAGACAAGTATATGTTAAAGCTCACTACCCCCACCATGTGCCTGTATCAGATCCAATTTAAGCAATGCCCCAGATTTGCTCAGCACCAATTAACTCCCAGGTCCTTGGTGGCACTAGTGGTTTAATGGTTTAATGGCTTTAGTGGCTTTTCATGGTTGAATGCAAAGGGTTGTCACACTACAGATAATGGCCTAACGTGATCCGCCCTCCTGACTTCCCCCAGGAGGGTTGTCCTCGCACACCTCCGCCCTGCCAACTCCAGCAGGACCCGGAGCAGCTCTGGTGCCCAGGCACGCAGAGGCTCTGGTTCTTTCTCCATGGCCAGGTTCAGACCCAGTCTGGAGTCATGAGCTCCAACTTCCCTCAAAGCTGCATGGAGATGCTGAGTGGTGCTGAGTTTGAGGCATTTCTGGGATATTTTATTGGCCAGTTGTTTGCCTGGATCTGGTGTGTAGGAGAGAAAGCCAGAGTATATGTATAGATTTGGGGGACACTGGGAACTAAACCATTAACGTGATTATGATCACCTGGGGTATGAAGGACAAGAGAAGGCAAAACCTTGGGGGAAAATAACATGGAAAACATGGAGTTTTGCATAGGATTTAAAATATACCCTAGGTGCACAGGAAAGAACCCAGCAGAGTTCATTATTTCAGACATAAAGGAATAGAATGCTCTAAGAACGTGTGAAATGGTGCTTGGAGACTGAGTGAAGTAAAACCTCAGAGGTGCCTTTAGATTTAGAAATAAACTTGGGCAAGAGAATTTAGAGAAATTTTGTTGGAGTGGTTAGAGGTGAAAAAAAAAAAAGATTGTGTTGTGTTGATGGATTGGTGTACTTTCAAGAAGATCTTAAAGTGCACAAAACAGGTGAGGTAGCAGAAAAATTAGTGGAAGCAAGGTTTTCTATTTATTTATTCTTTCTGGTTTGTTTTAAATTAGAGAGGCTTGGGCATTTTAAATGCGTATGAAGAGGTATAAGCCTATGAGAGAGGAAAAAGAGGTTAAACTTACAGAAAATAGGAGAGAACTTCTGATAAGTTAATAGACCATCTATTTGGCCCATAGTTTTATTTGTTTTAAGCCCATAACCTATTCTAGAGATAATTTTTTCCACAAATTATGACATTTAGGTTTATTTAGAAAATTTGGAAGATTTGCCAAATGTTGAGCTCAGTATTTTTTTGTGGAAGTAGCTATAGTGGCCAAATAGTTGCCATAGGAAGTACATATGGTTTCTTGCTCCATTCATTTATCTCTACTGAACTGGCTTCTGTGTTTCAACTTGTACAGGCTGAACTAGAGAGTAACAATGGATGATTATAAAATAAGCCTGAAAGAACTGAAATATATGGGCTCAAAAAAGTTAAAGAATTTTAACAGAAGGGACGAAAGACAAGATATAAGGAGATACAGCTAAGTTTCTGCCTGTTTTGGTAAAAAGTTGAGGGAGTCAGGGGCAAGATCTTTGAGAGTAGAGGACAGTTTATTAGTGAAAATCTATAACAGCCTGTAGGAGCAGGACTAAAAAATGCATTTATGATATTCTATATTATTAACATATTTAGTTGCTTTTGTGATTGGAAAATGTTTTAAATGAACTATTGCTACTATGAATAATAATGATTATAATAATAATAAATTTATTTATGGAGTGCATATGGTATTCTAGGCACTATTCTAAGCTCTATAAATGAATCACTCCATTTAATCTTCATAGTAGGCCTATGAAGTGAATTTTATTCTCCCTATTTTACTTCATTAAAAGATGATTGTGTCAATTATATAAAATGCCAGGTTTTATAGTGCAAAATTAAATTTCTCAATTTGATGAGATTCAGGACCATTATCTCCTTTAATTTTTTTTTTTACTTAAGTAGGATTTATAAGCTAAATCTCCTAATCCTCATTTCATTATTAATTTTCATAAATATTTAAATATTACAAGGAACTTCACTTCCACTAAATATTGCTGAAGACATCAACTATGAACTAAATAGTTAAGTATTTCACTTTGTACCATCAAAGTTTAAATTAATTCATGAACCCCTAGAATGCAAAACCAAGGCAATCTCTTCTCTAGAGCTATTTTGTTGGCCCTAGGTAGTTTAAATGACATCCCACAGGAAAATTGGTGTTTATAATAGGTTAACTTTTTGCTTAGAATTCTGGAATTGTATAAGCAATACCAAATTAACAAAAAAATAACCATATAAGTTATTAGTACTAAATACTAAAAATAATATGCAGCCATCTATATAACTATGTATTCTTATATCTGTCTGTCTATCTATATCTATCTATAATAAAATTATGCCAAGATCCCCAGGTTGACATTTTTAAATAAAATGCCTGTATGTATTTTCTTTCTCAAGAAGATTAACATTTCCAGTGTTTTCATACTGATTATTGTCTGCACATAAAGAGACAGCTATTTCCTGTGAACTCAATACTCAATCATTTACATGAGCTATTAAGTTACAGCAAATAATTAAATATCAAACTATAACAGAGAAAATAAACAATTCCCCTATAAGAATGGCTTAATAGAACAACAGCTTATTAAATGAGATCATGATATTATTATACTATTATTAACCAAATATTTATATTGAATACTTTGTCACTTGTTATTGCACTGTAGAAAAAGTGCACTGTAAGATTGGGAACTATAGGAAGCTGACATTTAAATTCTCTGGTCAGCTATTCCTGGGTGAAGGGATAGACTAATGAATTACTACCACATGCTATAAACTTAGCTTTATAAGGACAGTAATTTATTTTATATCTGTAGTTTGGGATTCTTGTTTGTCAAATTAAGAAGTATTTCTCCATTAGAAACATAAGCCCAACTTCAGGCCTAAGGACAGTTGATTAAAATTAGTGATGCGGTAAGTGAGGGCATTTATGCTTTGAAGCTTAACGTGTAGCTTTCTCCATGATGTTCAGAGATTCCATTCTCCTCTCCACGTGAGCATGTAGCTCCCTGGATGTCAATGGGAGCTGCCTTTCCGTGACGGGAAGAAAATAGGCTAGCAGCTAGCTAAAGTTAATTATCAGGCTGTTTTCGGTCTCATTTTAATGCCCTCTTTATTGGCAATGGAAGCCTGATATGTAGCTCACTTTGTTCCTCACCTGATTTTCCAAGGTAGGAAACAGAAGGCAAGTGCAATGTAAAAAGGTGTAAGCTGTGAATAAATACACGCAGGGAACCTAAGAGGATTTCAGCAGTTTTATGTAGCCGCCGGGACCTTGGCTAGATTTCCCAGTGATGCAGTTTAGGCTGTATTCACTCTAAACCTTTGTGTCACTTAAGACTGTAAGTATTTTGTCACACGGTTAAATAGCACAATTGTTACACATTTAATAAATAAAATATTTAAACCAACATATAAATATGTCATCCATTAGGTAAAACAAACTCTAAGTGGAAAGGGGTATATTTATATCAGAACAAGTTAGTATATCATTTTATTGCTTTTGTGTGTGTGTTTTAAAGGCAATTTATGATTCATTCTCAGAATCAAAAAGTGCTGGAATCTTTCATAAGGGGGTCATGTTGCACAGTGGTTAAAAGCCCAGAGTCTACAGTCAGATCAACATATCGGCACTGCTGCCTGCTTGCTCTAGGACCTAGAGTAGATTTAATTAAGGTCCCTGTATCTCAGTTCTCTCATCTGTAATATGGTGATACAAACAGCATATACTAAGCAAAAAAAGTGTATGAGAAAAATTAATGTTCATGTATGTAAATCCTTAAACTATGTTGAGCAGAATAAGTGCCATATAAATCCAATATAATAAAAGCCTAAGATGCTAAGTGTCCAGTCAAGCAGTAGTCCGTTGAACCAATCAAAGCATAATATGCTAATGATATGCTAAGGCCGCTCAACTGCTTACTGTGATGTTCACTGACCACCAGGGGGCAGACACTCAGACTGCTAAGTTAGCTTGCTGCTGAGGTACAGCCAATCAGGACTGGGTGAGACAGGCCAGACACTCATTGGAGCTCTCCCGCGGTTGCTTCCCAGCTGGCCAACCTCCCGCATCTCTACCTGCCCTGATGATGCACTGGTGAGGTCCCTCAGCCTGGCCTGTGCCCTTGTAGTCCTGGACCTCTTGGGGGATGTTGGAGAGCCAGTTTTTGGCCTGATCCCAGAGGCCAGGCCAAGGAACCCCACCGGTGCACAAATTAGTGCACCAGGCCTCTAGTACAATTACAATTATTAATGAACTAGAGGCCCAGTGCACAGATTTGTGCATGGGCAGGGTCCAGCAGGCCTGGTCCCAATCAGGGCAGATCAGGGCTGGGCCTGTCAGGAGGAGGGGATGGCGGGAGGTTGGCCCACCAGCTCACTCGGATCAGGGCCCAATCAGGGCCAGATGGCTGGGGAAAGGGTCCATGATCCATTCCCCAGTGGGCCCTGTCCCCCATTGGGATTAGGGGGTCGATTGGGGCAGGGTCGGCCATGCTCCCCAGGAGCGGGGCTCGCCAGCTGAGAGAGGTGGGCCGGCCAGCCCTGCCCCCGAATGGGGTTGGTGGGGAGTGCTGGCCTGGGGGAGGGGCCATGGGTGGTTGGCTGGCTGGTCCTGCCTCTGATTGGGGTGAGGGGGCTAATCTGGGGTGGGGCCTGAAAGGGGGAGGGGCTTTATGAGATTGGCCAGCCAGCCCCACCCTCTATTTTGGTGGGGGGCAATCAGAGGTGGGGTTGACTTGGGGGAGGGGCTGCAGACCAATCAGGATGGTGGGGGCCATTGGGGACATGGCTGGCCGGGGCAAAGGGCTAAAGGGGGTTGGCCACCCAGCTCCGCCCTCTATTGGGGTGGGGGAGTACGATCAGGGATGGTCCGGCCAGGGAGAGGGGCTGTGGGCCTATCATGATGGGGTGGGCTGATCTGGGGCGTGGCTGGCCGGGGCGGGGGGGAGGGAGAGGGGGGCGTTTGACCTTCTCTTGATTGGGGTGGGAGAGTCCGATCAGGGGCAGGCCGGCAGGGGTGAGGGGCCACAAGGTTAGCCGTCAGCCCCACCCCCTGATCGGTTCGTTTGCTGGCCACAATGGGCATCATAGAGACCAGTCATTAGGTCCTTATGGCTGTTGTGGTAGCTGCCTTTTTATATATATAGGATAAATAAGACAAAGCCTCATGAAGGTTATTTATAGTCTGTAGAAAAAATAAAGAACCACAAATAAATTTCCCACATATTTAAGTTTTAGTCTGACAATTGTGCAGCTGGATAGACTTTTTTAAGAAATTATATTCTGTCTCATAATGTGTCAGACCTCTCTCTCAGCTACTCCAAAGATTTCTGGGCCCTGATTAAAGCCACTACTACTACTGGTGTTTGGGACAATCCCAAACAAAGGTAAATATTTCTAAAATACTGTGCATCCATTGTCATATTATGAAACTTAACTAAAGGCTATCTAACCCACATGCTCTGGGCAGTAAAGATTTTAACAATCTTTTGTAACCTCTGCTATATCCAGCTACATGGGTCTTTTAAATTCTGAATAGGGTTTTATTAGGGATGCTTTAAACAAGGAGATGAGGCTAGGGAATGAGAACATGTCACTGAGGTGAGATATGTTGTATAGGGATTATGGTGCCCTTGGCTATGGCAGCTGAGGAAATTATTTCCTCCTCTTAAAACTTTAGACTTTCATAAGAAAAACAGTATTTTCTATAGTGCAGAGAGGAGAAGTAGTTTATTACAGGGATCTCGGTGATGAGTGGTATGAGGACCAGCCTAGATACCATTATTATGATGTTTTCCAAAGAGTGGAACTTGTATGCAAGGTTACTTAAGTGACGTATAATTTAACAATTAAAACTAATATAAGTCAAGAAAACATAATTTTATATTGAATTTTATATATTTTATATAGTGTGATTCATGATTTACACAAACTATTACTTAAAACAATGTTAAGTGTAGAAAAATCAGCATATGCAATCATATTGTTTCAAATAGTTCATTTGTTATCAGACTTGAGAGAAAATCATAATGGTAGAATATGATCCACTGAAATATAAAAACCAATTTACTAAATTTACTGATAAATGAAGTGTTGTTCTTTGTTTTTGCTTATGTTCCCAGTAATCTCATAGACAATTATATGGCCTATTTCTGGAAAGAAAACAGGATTGGTGACATGAATTTATGGAAATATATAAAATATGGACGCACATTCCTTTTGTCTCGATGTTCTGTTTTTTGTTGTTGTTCTTTTTTTGGTAATTTTTCTGTCCATTTTATTTTTCTGTGATATAAGATATTTTTGTGGGGGAAGAAAAGCAATCTAAAACTAGTTTGTGGTAGAAATAAGATGAGGTTTAAAATGAGAGCTGCTATAACGTTAGCATTTCCCATAGGCTGATGGCCACAGTAGTGTCTCCGGTGGGGGTGCATAGAACTGGGGTGGCTGCAGCAGACTGTGAGGGGGGCTGTGTGCTAACCTCATCATGAGTGTCAAAGAAGAAACAATCGCCTATGAAAGCAGTGACCACATATCACAGTTTGTAATTTATACCTTGTGTGAACTAGTGCGAATTAACATTATGACAGTCATGTTTAACAGTGTATACTTTATAAAGATATTTTAGTTCTAAGAGAATGATTTTATTTTTTTCAACAGTGAAAAGCCTGGTTGGTATCTACTAAAATCCAGATTTGTGGTTGTGAAAGAGGAAGGACAGTAGATAGAGAATTCATTATGTGATCACTGTGCCTTTAAGGACACTGGGAGAATTTGAAAGTAATCTCTTTCAAAAGAACCAATGAAGGAGCATCCTTTAGGAAGAGAAGATCAGCTTTATTTAAAACAAAGCAGAACAATGAAGCATTTTCAGGCTGGCCACACCACTCCTCCTTTTCAGAGTTTGGTTTGCTCTCTCACAAACTAACACCCTGGCATTCACATTAGGATTAAAACTGACAAGGCATCCCTTTCATCCCTAGCTGCCAAAACTCCTCACTACTAATAATTAGCCATTCCTGGCTTCCAGCCAAGAGAGTTTAATAAATACTTGAATGGCTTCTGGGCCTCAGCTGCATTTGTAGCTTTAGATAAAGAATGATGGGAGTTTGGGAACACTACTCTATTCTGAATAGCATCAGTGCAGCAGCAAAATGACTATTCAGTCTATCAATGAATGACCATTATTTTAATGTATATTTTATATTAGCCTATATATAGAAATGCTCACTCAAATTGGTCATATTCAGCTTTATAAAGTTTATTTCTATTCTTGCCTTAGGAAATGTGTTAGTATATAGCATTGTAATATTCGATAATCACTCTAAAAATCATTATTTTTATACACTTCATATAGGTGTGCTTTACCAGGAAATGTACATGGTTTTGATTTCCAGGAAAACGTTTCATAATATCCAATGTCTGCACAATAAAACAATGTTGGTGATTTTTAAGAAATAGTCACTATGAATGCCTTATTTTATGCACTTAATGAGTAAATTATTTAGTTTGCGCTGTTATCAATCTTAAAATTTCACAGAACATACAACTGAATGTCTTGATAAGACTAAATATTGTATTTATTAGAAGAAATGTGGTGGAGATTGGAGTTTCTTTTCTACAATTCTGTGTGTTTTTGTTTGTTTCATAAAAAGGAGGGCATTGTTATTGCACTCTCTATGGGAAGGAAAATGTATGAGAGAAATTATTTTAGTTTCATCTTTTATTCTTCAAGGCAAAGGGGAGTAACTTGTCTCATTGGTAAAAAAATGAAAGAACTGTGCAGGCATAGACTCTTTTTTTTCTGTTTTCCCCCAGAGTGAGTTCTGTTTTCAGGATACATTCATTCTCTGTGTCCTGGGGTAGGCTCTGCCTCTGTGAAGGAAAGGACGTTGTTGCCATAGGTGTGCCTCAGAATAATGAACAAGTCTGACTTAGAAGGGTTAAGGTTTCACTTATAGCCACTGGTCCAAGCAAATACCTTTACCTCTATGCCTGCATCTCTTGTCTCTTATTTCCCACTCTCCTCCAAGCTCTAGAGGCCCAGTGTAGCTCAGTGGTTGAGCTTTGACTTATGAACCAGGCGGCCATGGTTCAATTCCCGATCAGGGTAACATGCCCAGGTTGCAGGCTCGATATCCAGTATAGGGAGTGCAAGAGGCAGATGATCAATGATTCTCTCTCATCATTGATGATTTTATCTCTCTCTCCCTCTCCCTTCCTCTATTAACTAAATAAAAAAATATACTTTTTAAAAAAGGTCCAGAGGAAGAGTCAGGCCTGCCTATTTACCCTAAAGCTCTAACATGAGTGAACGCTGATCCAGTTGCACTGTGGTTGATAGAAACGCAGAGTATATGTGTTAGTGTGTCTTATTATTCTTGAAAGCTTTCTATGCTTACTTTCCTAACCTGAAAGAAATATAGATGAACTTTTGGCCTTTGTTTTAAGGCCTTAATCCCAGAGTGGTTCTCTTCTGCCATGGTCTACAATAAAATATGTGAGAGCTTGTTTCATAAAATCTTATTTAAAAGACTGAGTCAAGAAGATAAGCTCACTAACTAACCAATGCTCCCTTCCCAGTTTCTGACTTGAGATTTCATTTTGATGAAATTTGTATGAATCTTGACTAGAAAGTGAACCAGTTTTCTCCACGAATTTCCCTAGATAATGATTTCATAGATTATTAGGGGAATTTTACTATCACTTGGAACCATATTTTCAGAATAACGGCATGAAGCCTCTAACATATCTTTCTTGATGTCTAATTAAAAGCTAAGTTTTATCAACATCTCTTTATCCAACAATTAGTGTAGGAATCGTCACTTTGGCTGTTGACCAAGAATTAACACACTCCAATCAGGAATTCAGAACGTTTATTGCAAGAGCTGAATAATTGTAAATAACGTAGAACTGGCAAAGCAGTAACAAGGATAATTGTTTAGATATTTATTCTGTCAAAGTCATCAAACACCCCTCACAAACCCACAAAAATGTACTGCAATAAGCAATGCACCCCTACCCATTATTTTCCATTATACTGTGGAAAAATGTGAATTGCTATTTACAAAGTAATTTTATTTTTGGTAACAAATTAACTATCAGATTAGCAAACCTTTTTTTTATTTTATTTTTTCGCTTTTAAACTGATGTTGAACCGTGGCATTAAGATAACTTTCACTTCTTTCAATAAAGACAATTTGTTGCATGCTATTTATTTGTTTAAATCATCTGTCATGCCTTAACAAAAACCTCCTAAGAATGTTCAAATTTGGATTTGTTTGCACGTGCAACTGAGATCTTATTAACATTAGTTGTCACTCTGTTGGTTTGACCTAAGTGACAAGATGCTGGTACCTGCCAGGCATTGACCAATTATGATAACAAACAGTTAAACAGCAATAATTAGAGATTTATCCCTTTATTTCCCCCAACTAGCCTACCTGGAGAATGTTCTGTTACATCATGAAGGCACAACACATTAAATATTTTGTGGCTATGGTCTAACACTTGTGTTACAACAACATTATTGTATATGAGGATCAACACAAACTCTGCCATTTCAACAAACTTGTAGACACACATTTGCCCAATTTAAACTATTTTCAAATAGTAATTTTTCTTTAATATATGCTAATTTTGATACATTAGTTTTTCATGAGTGACAAGTACAGGATATTATATCACTTTCTGAACAATAATTCTTTCACTTAATACTACTAATTAAGTGATTTGCTTTTGCCTACTTTGAAAATAAGAATGTAAAGAAAATAGGTTCTGAATTTCCAAGCTTTTACAGAAATCATTTTTTATATAAAGTTTTTTACTTTTGAGCTTTATGTTATACAGAATCTCGGCATTATAAGCTATCATAAAAGAAGCAAGATTCCAGAACCTTTTTCGAAAAGCAAGTGTTTGAGATCCTTGGAACAATGTGTGTCAAGACAGACTACTAATGCAGAAACTTCTCACTAAAAGAAACAACAAAATAATGACAGAGGCAAATGAAAAAAAAAAAAAAGGAAAGAAGCAACCATAAAACACAGAATTATGCTACACATTTTTTTAGGTGAACATTATAAGTACACAAAAATTGTTAATAATAACTTGCTTCTATTTACAAATACTTTAACACTGACTTACAAGTGTCCACTAACGTTGTTAACAGCACAATAGGTTTAATGCTTATCTTTTTTAAGTTTTATTTGAAGTATAATGTCAAGTATAGCAGTCCCAGCACAAATCAATGACAAAAAGAGCACAATTCTCTACCTGGATATATTTGTCAGTCATTCTAATCCATGGAACTTTCTTACTCTCCAAATGCACATTCTATTGTTCATAGCAGCAGTCCAGGGTCAAAATAAAATGCAATGAAAGAAAAACAGAACATTTGCACAATGGAGAGATCTCTGGAGAGTTTAACCAATTCTAGTAAACAAGATCACATGGCTCATAGACTATCCTCTCTTATGCTGTAAAACATTGTATCCTCCATGGTGCTAACACAAAGTTATGAATATCCCTGCTATAAGGGGCATAGTTGTAGAGATCTATTGAATACATAAAGCTCTGACACACACAGTATTAGCATGTCTATTTAGATTAAAGTTATTAGGTCCCATACAGCCTTTTTTTAAATTTTGTATTTTTAGAGTTGGTGTTCCTTCGGACTCTCCATAGCACCTCCTGGTTGCTTATAAGACTTCAGATTGGCCAGAGGAATGTCTGTCATGTGGCTGCCATTGTTGAAGTGGCCTTCATTGGAGCCATACTGCTTCCGGTCGTTGAACTGGTTCCTGTTGCTGTCTTCTTTCCAGGCTCTGGTGAGGGTGTGCCCATTCACAAGCTTGTCCTTCTTGACCCATTCTTTCTGAGGTGCAAAAGTTGAGAGAGGAGATTTGGGGTGTTGATATGGACCTAAGCCAGGAGGCATCCAGCAATTATCAGAGTGGCCCAAAACCAAGCACTCTTGAGTGCACATCTCTGTAGCTTCAGCTAATCCTCGGGGGCCCAGAGGCCCATCTGCAGAGGACAAGAGACAGAGAAAATAAGAGAAGAAAAGGGTTAGAATTTTTCATTTAAAATAATCCACTAGAGAAAAAGTGCATTAGCGATCTCATTTCTCATGAAAAGTACATTAAGTTAAACAATTCAAAGGTTTTTCTGTCTCTATTGATTTAAGAATAACATAGAAGGAATCAAGTTTCTTGTTACTGAGGCAAGAATTATCTTTTCTTCATTAAGCCTTTGTTTATATCCAGAAAAAAACAAAACAAAACAAAAAACCAGAAACATAGTTAACAGACACGTAGGTGCGCAGACAGATATGGGCAAACAGATATACCCATGTGTACAGTAGATGGGAACATGGGCCCCTTATCATGCTCCAATTCTCCCTCCCACTCTGTGGGAATATAGGGAAGGCCATTTAGGTGGACTGTGAGACCCTGGGAACCTGGTCAGCAACTTGGTCTAAGAAAGGCCACAGAGAAACTGTGAGGCTGGATTGTAAACAGCTAATGTTTTGAACTTACACAATTTGCACACCTGCACCTACTCCCCCCCCCCCACCCCCCGCATTCCCTGTGTTTCTCTGTTTTCTGTAAAACTTTGGCTATAAAACTTTGTCTTGGGAAAGTCTGGGTCTGATGGCAGCAAAACAATAGCAACAGTGGGCTGCCCAGATGGGACTTAGCAGGACAACTTCATTGGTGGCAGCAGGTGCACACGTAAGTCCTAATATCACCATGCCTTTCACAACCAGTCTCTGGGTTATTTCTTTGGAATCCACAAACAATACTCTGAGGTTTGCTGGAACCTCAGCACTTTGCATAACACCTTGATATATGATTTCTGATCAAGTCTTTATGTGGCATATGTATTATATACAGATTTATCTCCTAATTCTTAACATAAGGCTCATAGTTATGATAGATTATGAAAAATAGAAATTTTATGTGCAATGTTGAAGAATATGTAAGTACTACAACTCCATGAAAACAAAATTAAAAAGCACTACTTAAAATGTATTATTAAAAATAAATACTCTAAATAAATAAATAAATAAATAAATACTCTAAATGGCAATATATAGTGCTTTTCCATGTGAATATTTGTTTTTATAAATGAAATCACATGAAAATAATTTTGCAACATTTAAAAAATTTAAATGATTATTTTAAAGAATACTTTCACTGTAGTTATTACTAAAGGCACCTGGTCAATGAAAGCATTCTGAAATTCAAATAAGAAGCCATTTGATTCTGAAGCCAGCATTTGCTTCCTTCTGAGTTTAACCTATTTTCAAGATTTGTAATGTACAAAACTATAGCTAAGTTGCAAATTGTATCACATGGAGTCTAATATTCAGGGGGCAAAAGTTATCATAGATATTTCTCTTTTATTTTTTGTTTTCTAGCAGGCAATTTAGAACAAACATTTTGACCGTGATTTCAAAAGTAAACTCTTTTGTGATTGTGCAAAAAGATATGAGCCTATTTACCGAATAACAACAGCCAAATAGTTAAGGAAAACACTGTTTTTTGTTGTTGTTTTTTTTTTTCCTCCCTTGATTAAACAGTCAAGTGATAAGTGATAGCTTGGAAATTAGGAATTGATTTTACGAATGAGGTTAAGTGGATAGGTAAGAAGGCCTGAGGCATGAAGCAATTTGAAAAGCAGAGTCATCAGAATAAAAGTGTAGAAGAAAAAGTAGACTACATACTAGCAAGGTTGCCTAATGAACAATTAAAATAACTGAAGAATTGAAATGTAGATCTTTGCAAAAACCCATGTTAACACTACTACTGTTTTTAAGTGCACTATAATTGTAGGGGTTTTATTATGTTATCATCTACTTGTTTTAATAATATTTAGTTCTTTCTTGCATGTTAAACGACACCTACTGGATTAGGCAATAGTTCATAGCAAATACCTGAGATCAAAAAACACGGGACATCAGAATGGATACTGGATGTGAAAAAAAAAAAAGTGGCTAAAATGTACTTGCCTGCACACTCAAATTTTAGTCATTTTTCAAATCTAAAATATGCTCTGCAGAACTATCTTAAAATTCTTTCCCATCTGACTGGTATTCCCATTCCCTCAAAAGCAAGCAGTTTTATTTTATTTAAATACATGTTTATTACTTAAAACTATTTCTCTCATAAATCTCCAATGATTACTTGTTTCCTAGATATTTAATTGAAAACTTCTCTATGAGCCTTTCTTTGACCTCTGAATTCTGCCCACATTTTAAAAGTTTGATCCAGTTTCTCCCTTTTGGGTTTGCTTTTGTGTGTTCAGTGACTCTATCCAACAGAGCTAACAAAGTTGCCCCAACCAATCCACCCTCCTCACATTAGGATCACAGGCTTAGAAAATGCTTTTCACCTGGCCTGTTTTCATTTCATTACTTACTCTTTCAAGGGTCAGCTTGTTTCCCACATACCACACAAGCTTCCAAACTCTACCAATTCGTGTCTCATCTGTATCTGGAAGATTTCCACAGACCTTCCCTCATTGATGAATAACAAATTTCCTATTTGAGCTTCCTCAGCTCTTAGCTTAATGACATTTCCTCTTTTGGGGATGAGAGGCTCTGTACATTTACGAATACCTCTTTTTATTTTTTATTTTTTTCTCTCCTGACTGGACTTAAAATCCATTAATGGAAAAAGATGACTTATCAGTCTTCTGATTCCTCATAGTCCTAAGCAATAATGATGGTCTATGAATAATGTTGTCAATTAAAATCTTATGAGATTGAGAATGTACTGAAAAATTATTACAGACATCGTCCCTATAAAAGCAGACCTTATATAATTATAATAGAAGATGCTGATTTCACAACATCAAACCAAAAGCTTCCTTAACAACAAATCTCTGCCTAACAATACTTTGTGACAATTAATAAAATAATTATTTAACTTCTCTTAGATATATTTGCTCCTTTCTAGACATCAATGGAGATAATGTAGTTAATTGCCAATTTGATATGCAATATATATTGAGGCCAAATCTTAATCTTTACTTTTCTAGAACCCTATTAAGTATTTATTTTCTTGTTAATATCGCCAAAGGGAGGAAAAAATAACTTTTCAGCTGATAGAATCAGGTTTTAACTGAGTTCATAAAAAAGAGAGAGGATAGAGAATATGCAAAGTTGTTTTTAATATAGCCTTATCCAACATGCATTGCCCTCTTATTAAATTAAGAAATAAGACCCAAGGATTGAGAATAATGTTTGTACCCTTATAAGTATATGTGGACCCTCAGTCTTCAGCACTGAGTACACAATTTAACAAAGTGTATATGTTTTTCTTTTTAGAACTGGTAACTTTTATTTATTCTATGAATATTTACTGAGCATGTACTATATCTGACACTGTGACAAGCATCAAATATATAACAGTAAATAAAACAGATGTCAACACTGTCCTCATGGAGCTTTTGGGCTATCCTGGGAAACAAATAATTGCTTTAAAAGTAGTGAACTGAAAGGGGAGAAAAGGGTGTCATTGGGAAAGAATGGGAAGCAATTAACAGATTTAGGGAGGCATGTCCCTATGCCAGGTAACAGATGGTCTTTGTTTGTTCCAAGCTATTTCATGTCTACTGTTTTCTAAAAGTTCTTATAGATAATTGACAATTTAAAACATGTATGGTTAAAATTTCTGTGTACTACTCAAAATCAACTTGCAAAATTTGAGCTTCTATCCATTAAATAATATTAATTGCTTTGTGAAAAATGAACTTACTATGATTCATTCATGCAAATAAATTTAGGTACTTTTGATAAAGTCTATCAATAAGTTTCTAAAAGTTTGGTAGATTCTTAGGTAAGTCTTTTAGGTACCCGTACCCGATTGTTGAAGATTTAAAGGTCCGTCAAAAGGCAGGAAACGACACAATGACACTCAGATGACAGCCAGAAGTCTTTAGAGTTTCAGAAGAGGAAAGGACCACAGGCCGTGCTACACAGGGGGTTGTACCAGGAAGAGCATAACAGCAAGGTGGAATTGTAGGGGCAGCTTCTGTGTGACAAGTAGAGTTGGGTTAACTAGGCTCCTAGGGCTCTCTGTGAATTGACTAATTTTAGTAATTTCTCAGACTACAGGGCATAAGGGCTGTCCCAAGTCATCTGATACCTGACCTCTGGACAATCATGGTGGGTGCATAGCGACCTAGGAGTCTGAGAGCTATGGACAGAAGTTGGTGAGGTATGGACTTACTCAAGTAGGGAAACTGACCAACCTCTTGCCAGGCCTCAGACCTGGGACAACAGTGTAACTTTTTATTTTTTTTAAAAAAAATAATAAAAAAAAATCAATAAGCTAATTGGTTATGTCCTTGAAAATGTGAGTTGTATTGTTGAAAAATATATTCTGCATTATGCTTTGGTTAATTTTTATTTTAGGACATAACATTAAACAGACAAAAGTTTCATTTTTTAAAAAAAAAATTAACTTGGGCCTACATATCACTCCTAGTAGTTGCCTGATATTAAAATTTAAAATAATGAGTTTTATTTAGGGAAATAATAATACTTGCAAGTTGCCTTCTATAACGTCTGTTTGTGAATTGATAAAAAGAAAAAAAATATTTTTTGGTGATGAATTGTTAAAAAGAGCATAGTCATTCCACTGGTTCCCTAAAATAGTCCCTGTCCTTTAAAAGTTTATAATCTAAAACACGCTAAACACTGAATAGTTTCCAATTTGTTTCTCTCATTATTAGAACCAATAAATGAAATTTCTAGGCTTTTTTTAAAGAAAAATATTCTTTAAAAAGCATTGGTATTGATGTGTGGCTGGTGTGCTAAATGGTTAGAGCATCAGCCCGCTGGCCAAAGGGTTGCAGGTTCAATCCCCAGCCCCAGTGGTGGCATGTGTGGAGGCAACCAATCCATGTGTTTCTCTCACATCAATGTTTCTCTCTCTCTCTTTCCCTCTCCTTCCTCCCTTTGCTCTATCTGAAAATAAATGGAAAAATATCCTTGGGTGAGAATTAAAAAAGAAAAGCATTGATATTGAATATTGTCAATTTCCAAAATATGATTAAAATAATCTATGATTTCCCATAAAATACATAGCATTTAAAATATCTGGAAATTTTGCCAGAACCGGTTTGGCTCAGTGGATAGAGCATCGGCCTGCGGACTGAAAGGTCCCAGGTTCGATTCCGGTCAAGGGCATGTACCTGGGTTGCGGGCACATCCCCAGTGGGAGATGTGCAGGAGGCAGCTGATCAATGTTTCTCTCTCATCGATGTTTCTAACTCTCTATCTCTCTCCCTTCCTCTCTGTAAAAAATCAATAAAATATATTTAAAAAGAAAAAAGAAAAAAAAAATATCTGGAAATTTTAACTAATACTACAAAATGTATATGCAATACACTATTTTTATCTTTAGTATATAATTACTTTTAATGTTCTCACTATAAGTAATGATATTGATAAATAAGTATATTTATTTTCCATTTGTACATTTTCTCAATAAACATTTATTGAATATCTAACATGCATCACATGTATCAGAGACTGTGCTAGATTCTTAATAATTATCTTGAGACCTTAAGCATGTGAGAATGCTCATGTGTGTGTTTTTCCTATTGCTCCAATTTTTTTTCATATATTTTGCAGTGTCCTATTTGTTCTACATCATACAATATCTATTTAGAATCCAGATCAGGATTCCAAACTGCTTTTTAATAATTTTAGCATTACATCAATTTGTTTTCTTTCTCTTAAAAGTAATTAATACCCCATCATGTTTTCTTTTTAACACTAAAACATTTAATGATTTTTTTTCTAAACCTAAATTATTTGTTCCCTTTCACAATCTGCAGTCCGTGAGTTTGGTTATCATTGCTGATTTCTGAATGTATAAAGACACAAGTACTGATAAAATTGTACAAGCCATCTGTTTCTGCATTAAAATGTTGACAGCAAAAACAAAAGCACATTATAAAAAGCTTCTTGAGAGTTGTCTCAGTTAATATTTGTATCAAGTTTTAATGTAGTTCCCTCTCCATCTTTGCACAACTCACCTTCTCACTCAAAACCTAAGAGAATACTTTTCCTATAGTTTGGGCAACAGCTGTCAGAGAGCTGCTTGAACTGCTAACTTTTAAAGATGCGGTTTAAAATGTGAAACAATCCAAGTTAATGGATTTCCAGCTATACTTAAATGGTAGGACACTTGAGTGAGCCTTGATCTCATTTTATTACACCCGCAAGGAGATCTGTTACTTCATTGACTAACTCACTACCATAACTACAAGTAGCTTCTGGCCTGTTGTCCACCTACTTTTCAATCTGATGACTTGAGACCCTTTAATTCCAAAGCTAGAATCTGATACTTTAAAAGAAAAAATTATGAGACCTTCCGATGCATGGTTAGGTTTCATACTATATAAAGGGTTGGCCTTTCATGTGAATGAATTTTCCTTAGAATTTTTATTTTTGGGTAAAATAAGACTAAACAGGCTGCCAAAATTGAATTATGATATATGTCATTTTTATATCATGTCAGATCAAACTTATCACATCTCAATTTTTCATTTTGTTCAATTTTTATTATAAAAATATACCTCTTGCATGTGAAACATAACTGATTGTCATATTATAATGGCCTTTTTGTGATAACCTATAGAACTATTTTTATGCAAAATTTGTTCTTAAGTTCCAATTTTGCTGTATTTTCCCAAGATATTACCTTAGCATAAGTACAGTGTGCAAAGAAGTGCATCACTAAACACTTTAAATTGAAAGATACATTCATTGATTTAGATTCACTGAAGCAGTTTCCCTGCTATTTAGGCACAGTGATAAAATGTCTTTTAAAATGTAGGCCTTATTCTATAATGTTGCTTTGCAATTGCTGTTCTTAATATACAAAAAAATTCATATTTGTTCCATGCTTTAATCAACCTTCCTATAATAAGATTTCAGGGAAACAAATATTCCAAGCACTACATTTTAAGCTTATTTTAGTGTCTCTAGGAGATAAATACAAAATATATATTTAGTATTTTTACAAGCTCGTTTTCATTCTTAGTTTATTTTTATTTTTTTTAAGATAAGGTGTAACTGCATAACAATTTCTTAAAATTTCTGTGGATTATCTTGAATGGGAAGCTAATGCTAAATATTTATGTAAATCTAGAAGGGCCTGAAAAAAATGTCAAGAAAATTCACTTGGTAGGCACCCATACTTTCCACTATTCCATCATCATTTTCTATATTTATTGAACAGTTGCTATTACATATCAAATCAATTCATTTGTTTCCAGTCTGAATATGTAAAATTTAATTTCAAATATGAGTTGGCATGATAAACAGAAGATATTGGTAAGCATTGCCCACATTTGCTTTTGATATTTCATTTCTATTAAGATCACATTATACTATGCCCAATTCACACTTTTAAATCAATGTTACATGGGCATAAATATTAGTTATCATTCTGCTCTTATTATATATACTGAAAAGTATGTAAATTGTAGTGCTATTGTCACTCAGATTTTTACATAAAATAATAAAGTGCAATTACGTGAACAGTCTAAATTTAAAAATAGATCTGGCAAATTTAGTATCCTTACAAAAAATGTTTTCTGTTTATCATTCCATAATTTTAATTTGATCATATGTTAGGTTCAAGAGATTTTTGCATAATATATTTAAAATCAGAACCAACCCGGAAATCTCGAGTCATATAATCATCATAGCTACCTCAAATAGGAAAGTAGATTCAAACCAATTAGCATGGACTTTGTGAAAATAATTTTAGATGCCCTGGCTCTTAGACTCCCATCTAGAAAATAAGAGTAAAAGACTAGATTTTGATGCATGACCCCTACCATCCTCTTATTTTTTAACTAAACATCACTGTGGTTTGTCAGAGATACTATAACTTTTCAATGTTATATTTGTTTTATTAAGACAGGAAAAAGAAATTATAAAGCAATTGTTCCTGTAGATTATACTATTACTTAGGTCATGATTAGGTTTGGAATGAGAAACTATATTTAGACTAAGATTTATATTTCTAAATCTAAGTAAACACCTACTAGTTTAATCAGGACTTTACATTCCAGCTCATATCTAAATACAACATTGTGAATGCATCTGCAGTCACCTTGAGAAATGAATGCAAAAAAAACAACACCAGCAGGATTTGACAAAACCTTGGTTAACAAGTAAACGAGGATTAAATGTTTTGCACGTTCCTCATACAGATTTCTGTCCTTGGTCACGGATGAAAAGTCAACATTTGCAGATGGACACAGTCCAAACACAATAACACGTGGCCAGGCCAAGCAGCAGATTCTCTGCTGGGCAGGATATTGCTGTTTGGACAGACGTGATAGCTCACAAGAAATGAAGAACACTTCCATATAAATCTTTCCCTTTATTCTGCATGACATGAGCATCAGCTGAGTTTTTCTCATATGCTAAAGTTAACTGCCGAAAAGAAAATGATTTTTTATAACTGTATTTATTCAGCATTAGTATTTGACCTTGCAATCAATTGAATGGCAGTGGTCTAAGGAGATAGGCTTTCATTGATTATTTAAATTAACTTCCAGATTTGGACCAAATTGCTTGATGTGAACTCCTTATTTGCATTTTTGTACATCATATGTACTTTCTTTTATGGATTACCATTTCTTTTAATCATAATTGAGATCTTCCATTTAAAACTGTTTTATAGACTGTCATTTCCTGAATTATTCTCCATTTCTTGAAATTTGTATTATTTCTCAAAAAAATAAAAAAATGATGCACAAGTTTTAAGGAGCAAATCTAAGGTGTTAAGGAATGCGGTATTCTTTTTTTTTAAAAAAAAATATATATTTTATTGATTTTTTTTTTTTACAGAGAGGAAGGGGGAAAGATAGAGAGTTAGAAACATCGATGAGAGAGAAACATCAATCAGCCGCCTCCTGCACATCCTACTGGGGACTTGCCCGCAACATAGGTACATGCCCTTGACCGGAATCGAACCTGGGACCTTTCAGTCCTCAGGCCGACGCTCTATCCACTGAACCAAACCGGTTTCGGCTCTTAGTTTATTTTTAAAAATATTTTTATTGATTTTAGAGAGAGAGAGAGGAAGTGAGAGGAAGAGAGAAACATCAATAAGAGAGAAGCATCCATTGGCCGCCTCCTACATGCCCCATATTGGAGATTGAGCCCACAACTCAGGCATGTGGCCTGACTGGGAATCTTACTAGAAACCTTTTGATGCTTGAAATGATACTCAACCAACTGAGCACACCAGCCAGGGTAACCAACAGAGCTCTTTAGATGTCTTCAAAAGTTCAGATTCATAGGGTATATAACAAAATATTTAAATCCTGAAGACATCAAAGTAATTTTTAGCAATTATTCTGAAGCAGAGTTCTAATGAGATACAGATAACTGTGCAGGATTTAGCCTTTTCTGGTACAGGTGTGCTCAGGTAATGGGAAAATATTTAGAGAAAAAAAAATCAAGTTGATTAGGAAATGTATTAAAAACTTAAAGTCATTTAGACTCTCTTTAGATATAGTGGCTTGCAATTATAAGAGATAAAGTACTTTTCACAAATTTAAGGGGAAAAGGTGATTTTAAAGAGGCTAATATGCCACATTAGATTACATATAGAATGCCACAGTGAAATTAATTCCTTTAACTCAGTTGTATATAAAGAAAAACTACTCTAAAAAAGCAAGGTTATAATGTTATATTTTGAAAGAATCTCCTAAGGGAACTGTTGAAAATGCCAGTACTTTAATATTGAAAATAGCCTGTGTAATAGAACATTGTGCAGAGAAATCTTGCCCTTTCAGGGTGATGCAAAGGATTACCCATTCCAGCCTAAAATGTATGTTTATCTAAGAACACACCTTGTAAATCCAGAGGAATTAATTAATATAAGTTTTTGAAGATAAATTTGTCTCTTAAAATAATAAATATTACATGTGAATTTTATATCTAT
The DNA here is from genome assembly GCF_964212035.1 of Myotis nattereri. Lineage (NCBI taxonomy): Eukaryota > Metazoa > Chordata > Mammalia > Chiroptera > Vespertilionidae > Myotis > Myotis nattereri. The sequence continues at coordinate 68,413,042 of NC_138076.1, read as the reverse complement.
ATAAATTTTGTTGAGATTTTCTGCAGTATCTCCTGTGCTATCCATTGCCAGAGAATATAGTTTTTCACTGTAGTATTTCACTATTTTATTGGTAGTTGACCATAAGTCCCAACTATTCAATAAATATTGTCACATTTGCCATTAAAAATTATTAATCATCATTATAAATTTGTATTATGAAACATGACTAATTTATTATTTTTCTAAGATAGAAATATTGTATTGTATCATCAATATACTCTTAACATTTAACCAAAGGCTTACATTTTCTCAAGATTAAGCTTTGTTTACATTCAAAGTCTTAGGCAAACTAGTATTACTCTCAGAATAAAATTGCTTAGTGAATGTAAGAATATAAAACAGGGAAGATGCAGTGCCATTTTTTATATACCTAAAAAAAAATAAATAAATTCTTGGTAAGCAAAATCTGACCTTATCTTCAGAGTGTTGTCATTTTTCTTCCTCTGGGTTATTTTAATAATTTCCTTGGAGGAGTTACTGCTAATGACGTTTGCTTCCCATCTAGTCTGCTGTCCTTTTGCAATTAATATATTTTTATTATCTTCCAATCTGTCTCATCAAAATGACCTATCTCTTGGGTATAATTGGTGGTAGTCTACTGTGATAAGCTCATTAATCTTACATGTTAGTGACCAAAATGCTAAGTGTTATCCTTTGGAAGGATGTCTACATTCAGGAAGAGCTTTATAGAGCTGCTTCAATACAAATACATGAATGCCTGAGGCATGATGGCAGCTGAATGTGACTTTGAAGTAGTGAAAACTTTGAGGCATCCATCAGATCACAATGTGAAAATATGCCTCCCCATGAGTTGGCATAGCTTGGGTATCTTTCAATGTCCTGGCATGTAAGAGATGACACTCAAAAGGATTAATTGAAAAGAGTTTAATGAGGGGATTCTTTAAGGAACATCAACTGAGGAAAGTGAACAAGTAAGGAGTGGAGAGGGAGGAAATGAACTAAAAAAGTAGAAAAAAATATGTCCACTCCTAGGCCTAAAGGATAAGGAAAGGGGAGGGATTATGTGCCTGGAATCTAGAAAGAACTATGAAGAATCAAAAGATTATATGCAAGGAACCAAAGAATGAGTAGGGAAGATAACTTGTAATATGAAATATAAGAGCAAATGTGAAAAAAAATTGTTTTTGTTTTTCTGGAAATCAACATATATAAAACCAATAAATATCCTCTGCTGTAACCTTGCAATTGGAATCTAAATTTTCAAGGTCACCTCCTGCTAACCCAGAGAGTGTGATTGGTTTGGAAATAATACTCTTAACATAAGCCATATGTAAGCCAATTATTTGAATATTGACTCAGAATAAATATAATAAAAATTCAGAACAGCCTTATGAGTTGATGTTAAGAGAACTAGTGAGAATGAGTGAAATTATTTCAGTGTCATTTTTAATATTTTAGTAAAATATTTTGAAATGCTGAATTTTATAAACTCACCAAACACCATGCTCTTTGTATACATAGAGTATTATGGATTAACTAACATAATTTATCTTCACTGGAAGTAAAATATTATTAGTAAATTTATAAATTCAATTTCTGTGTTGTTGTTGTTTTTTACTTCATATGGGACAGTATGGTTAAAATACCAAATTCCTGTTACAGATCTTGTGTTGAACTCTGTGCCTCAGTCTACCAGATCAATAAAAGTACAAGACAGCTGGCCCTTGCTAAATCTTATCAATACTGCTAAGGATGCCAGTTTATTTCTCTCTAATAGATGTGAACTGCACAGTGAACCTTTGCTTTTTAATCTAGATGGCAGTCAAAGGTTTCAAGATCTGTGAACCCTTGGCAAGATTTGTAAGTTAACTTGTCATCTAGAACAATTGATATGGCTTTTATCCAAAATCTATCACTAAGAGTATTTTTTAAAAAATATATTTTATTGATTTTTTACAGAGAGGAAGGGAAAGGGATAGAGAGTTAGAAACATCGATGAGAAAGAAAGAAACATTGATCAGCTGCCTCCTGCACACTCCCCACTGGGGATGTGCCCACAACCAAGGTACATGCCCTTGACAGGAATCGAACCTGGGACCCTTGAGTCTGCAAGCTGACACTCTATCCACTGAGCCAAACCGGTTAGGGCAAGAGTATTTTTTATCTGTCTGAAATATGCCCAAATGTTCTTTCCTGTCAGAATGAACTGTAATAGAACTCCAACAAATAGCATATTTTACTATCAAGTGTAACTAATAAATTAGTTGGTGTCAGTACTTGGGAAATATGTATGTATATTAGTCCATCTACCCATAATTTCTTTGTCTTAGAATTACCAAGTTGACAGTAGCATTATTTTAGTCAATATAACTATATTATGTTGGTATTAATTACATTCTTCAAGCCTCATTTTACAAAAATATGACATAGATGAGAGAAGATGAAATGGTGTTATAGGATTAAATAGATGATTTAAGATCACATATTGCTTGAGCATTCTCCCTTGAAGCAATGTGACCAAAACCAATTTCTTCCTCCTTCAGAATGTTTTTCATTAAGTCAAAAGCATTGCTTTCTGGTAATTATTCTTACAACCACTAATATGTATTTTCTGTTTAGTTCAGTGGTTCTCAACCTTCCTAATGCCGCGACCCTTTAATAAAGTTCCTCACGTTGTGGTGACCCCCAACCATAAAATTATTTTCGTTACTACTTCATAACTGTAATTTTGCTACTGTAAACAATATGTAATTATATATGTGTTTTCCGATGGTCTTAGGCGATCCCTGTGAAAGGGTCGTTCAACCCCCAAAGGGGTCGAAACCCACAGGTTGAGAAGCACTGGTTTAGTTGAATACTAGTTGCCCAGTGCACGAATTCGTGCACAGGTGGGGTATGGCCAGCAGGGCCCCAATCAGGGCGGATCGGGGCTAGACCTGTCGGGAGGAGGAGATGGCGGAAGGTTGGCTGGCTGTCTTGCCTGTATTGGGGCCCAATCAGGGCCCCCGATCAGGGCCCAGCTGGCTGGGGGAAGGGGCCATGGGCAATTGGCCTGAGGGCCCCACCCCTGATTGGGGTTGGGGGCCTGATAAGGGTCGGGGCTGACCATGGGGAGGGGCTGTGGGGTGATCAGGGTGGTGGGGGCCCATCAGAGGCATGACCAGATGGGGGGAGGGGCTGCAAGTTGGCTGACAAGCCCTGCCATCTATTGGGTGGGGGTGTAATCAGTGGTAGGGCGGCCAGAAGGAGGGACCCCAGGAGGTTGGCCAGCCAGCCCTGCCCCCTATTGGGGTGGGGGTTGTGATCAGGGGCAGGCTGGCCAAGGGAAGGGGCTGCTGGCCTACTGTGGTCAGGCGAGCTTATCAGGGGCCAACGGGGGGGGAAGGGGTGGCATTTGGTCAGCAGGCCTTGCTCTTGATCAGTGTGGGAGAGTCCGATCAGAGGCAGGCTGGCAGGGGGAGGGGCCGCAAGGTTGGCAGCTGGCCCCACCCCCTGATTGGGCCAGTTCACTGGCCACAGTGGGCATCATAGCGACTGGTTGTTATGGCCATTGCAGTAGCTGCCTTTTTATATGTATAGATGCTACAACCACCTTATGCAGACCTAAAGACACATACCTGATGTTGCTGTGCTTGCTACATGGTCATGTCTGATTTGGCTCCTGAAATGAACTATAATAAATATATACTAGTGATTACAAACTGCTCTTCAAATTCTATGGTATAAAGTTGAAGAAAGTCAAAGTCATGAACCAGGAGACCTACCGAAGGTTTTCCTCAGATACAGGGCACTAATTTGCCATTAGCTTTTCCTGCTTGTGATAAAATATTCAAAGATTTTTTTAAAAAATCTGCTTTTTATAGGAGGTGAAGGCCTGATATTCCAATTAATTTTAAAACATGAACTGGAAAGTACAACTGTGAAATATAGTTTTTTTAATATAAAAATCAGTTTTTTGAAGTTGGTATCTAGGTGACTGAGCATAGATGAAGGTTGACGGGATACTGACAATATTTTTGTATTTCTATAAAATATTTGTGGTTAGTGGTCAGCACTGCTATTTCAAGAGCTAATGCTGTTTGAAAGTGTGCTGTTGGCTGGCTGCCTATCCAAGAACCCTTTGAATCCCTAAGATGGTCAGGTCAATGCATGAAATTCAAAGCCGTTTTAATTTGTTTAATTAAAATGCTCATTACAGATGAGCATATTGTGTTTGTAAATATAAAGAACATTAATTTAAAAAAAAAACTTGTTTTCTCTAATTGCTACACGACAAGGTAAGCAATCTCTGTGTGTGTTGTCTGAACCCTTATAAGATTAAAAGTAACTATTTAGTGTTTTCTCCTTCCAGGCTGCTCAAAGTCTCTTCACTGTAGCTCACTATGGGGTGTTTTCTTTCTTGTTATCTTTCATGCATTTATGCTCTAATTTAACATCTCAGTGTCTTTTGTACCTAGCTATATTCCAGGACTGTAAAGTAACGGCCTCACCAACTATTAATGGATCCGAATCATAAGTGAGACTGATATAATGACCCAAATTGCATTAACAGATCCATATATTATAGTTTGGGGAGCATCAATTGTGTGGTTATCATTGTTATTTGGAATGGATTTTAAATTAGTGTCACATTATTTTTGCTGTTTTTCTGAAGGATATGCTGGATTTATAAAAACAAAAATTCTTTCCAGGAGAATACATTCCTGGATCATAATATTCGAGTACCAATCAAAATGCACCCACGGAATGGAGGCGGCCAAGCCAATTCCATTACTTCTGCTTATCTCAATGGCAGGTGTGAATTAACCTGTGCTCATTTTGGCTGAGGTGATCAGTATTGATTGTTAAAATGGCCCCAACTCAGTTTGTCATATATGGACACTGTCTCCGGATTTAAAGGCATGAATAAAAAACCTGACACATTTGAGTTCAACTTGAGTGGCAGCACTTAGTGAGTTTTAGAGACTGGATTTGAGGTAAGCGGCAATCTGTCCCTGTTTATGATTTACCACCTTGTTCTGACACATCTTTTTTCGAGCCATCTGCTTCCTTCATATCATTAGAGAACAAGGCACAGGGCACATTTCCTCTGTTCATTTAACAGCATACTTGTTACTGACTACATGCAGACAGTCCTTATTAATTCAAGAACTTGTATTTTTAGATAGGAAAGTGTGCTATGTGGACATTGAATATTCTAGGCTCTAGCGACGAATAACATGAGTTTCCTGAAGGACGTCCAATGATTTCATAATTAGTATTTAGTGGACATTTTAGTTTCATTTGCATATGCACATATGTTCATTATAAGCACTGATAACAAAACTAGAGGAATGAAAAAGCCCTATATACTTTATGTCCAGAAGGATTCCAAAAAAGATGGGCCGGTAGAGCTCTCAGCTTCTCTTGCACTTTTCTCTTTTTAATTCTTCCAGTGACACTTAATAGAAACGTTCCACTACTGTGAACTATGAAACATTATGAGTTTCCTTGAAAAGCAAATATATAATTTTCACAAAACTATTAAGAGAGAAAGAATTATTAATGCGTTTCCAAATGTTAAATATTTAGTGTTTCCCTTTCTTGACTGGAATCGCAGTACAGGTGATATTATGATATACTAGAGGCCCGATGCATGAAATTCATGCAAGAGTAGGCCTTCCTTCCCACAGCTGCTGGCACCAGGCTTTCCCTTGAAGCCACAGTTTCATCAGGAAGGTCATCTGGAAGGACATCTGGTCTAATTAGCATATTATGCTTTTATTATTATAGATAGAATGATTGTTAAGACATCTAAAACCCCAGTCCCTGCCCACCGGTCCTCCGGGGTTTCATGCCTGGCTTAGGTAGGAGAATAAAGAAAGTGAACTCTAATGAACATTTTAAATGAGAGTCTTCACACACACCAATACCTTTGTAGAACATTTAGCTTTACTTCAAAAATTAACTTTGGCAAAAGAACTATAATAAAATATTCTCTGAGAGGGAGTCCACAGTTGCACTTTAACTAGCTGCATACACTTGTACTTGTTACTAAATTATTATAAGAAACAATTCCAGAATAGTGAGGGAATTACGGGCAATAGCAGACAATTGAAGTGTGTGTGTGTGTGTGTGTGTGTGTGTGTGTAAACAGAGTGATTATAAATAGTAATAATAATAATATAACACAAATCTATACTAATAGATTTGTATAGGGGATTTTAATACAAATAAAATACTAATAAAAGAGTAAAATGCTAATTAGACCAGATGTCTTCCGGACAACCTTCTGGATGTCCTTCCTGACAAAGCCAGGCCTGGGTATAGCCACTCATGGTCCCGAGTGCCTGTAGCCGGCCAGAGGGAGGGAAGCCTGGGTCCTGGGTGTGGGGGCCAGGGCAGAGGTGGTTAGGAGTGATCAGGCCAGCAGGGGAGCAGTTAGGGGAGATCAGGCATGCAGGCAGAGATGGTTAGGGGCGATCAGGCAGGCAGAGGTGGTTAGGTGCAATCAGGCAGGCAGGCAGAGGGGTTAGGAGTGATTAGGCAGGCAGGCAGGCCAGTGGTTAGGAGCCAGCAGTCCCAGATTGTGAGAGAGATGTCTGACTGTTGGTTTAGGCCCAATCCCTGTGGATTGGAGAGGGTGAAGGCCGGGCTGAGGGACTCCTCCCCCTTCCCCCCCCACACCCATGCATGAATTTTGTGCACCAGGCATCTAGTAATAAAATAAAAATCATTGAGTCACTGAAGAAGCAAAGAGTTGCTTGGTTTCATTTTAAGAAATTACAGAGTTTTATTTCTTTGATTTCACTCTTATAACTTGAATTATTGCTTCTAAAGTACAGATTTTATGGGAAGTGTGGAGATTCTAATTTTTATTTTGCCTTTCTTTAATTGGTTTTGTTTTGATTTGGAACTTATATTTTTGAAACCCATGGTGGCATCATGTCTTAACTACATGTAAGTGAATGTTTAAGGCAACATTCAGGTATAGTCAGAACAACCCTTGAAGTGCACTCAGCATGTCAAGTTGCTCATATTATAGGAAGCATGAGGGAGTGGAGAGAACAGGCATTCACGTCACCCGCAGCAGTTTACTCAGGGGCATCAGCTCACACTCTCGGGAGGAATGACTGGCAGAATCGCTCTTTGACCTGGGTCTCTCCCCTCTGGGTTTCACTATCTTGGTCCAGCAAGTGCAGTGGAAGTTGTATCACTGAATGGCACATGCATACATATGATGGCATTTTGCTCTTAAATTGTGGTTATGATTACTTTTAGGACACAACTCTGACTGAGCTCCTCTCTGCTTTCTTTGTATTTTTTCCTTAAGAAGGATAATAAAGTAGAAGAAAAGAGATATTTGAGCAGAGGACTAACACAATAGAACAGCAAACCTTGAAAGACCACATAAAACATGCGCGGCTGGGCTTTTCTTTCGGCATCTGAGAGAATACCACTAGGCTGTGAGAGATACCATCTCCCTCCACTATCCTACTGTGTCCTCCCCTTCACGAGATGGAAAATATACTTGTGAATGCTGTAGATAGAACGAGATGTTTTAGAATTGTCCAAGAGAGACAGGAGAGAGCCTTCCCTCAGTCCCATCGTTTGCATTAGGTGAGATGGGTTCAGAGAGGTAAAGTGACTTGGCAATGGTCACACAGCGCCTGAGGGCTAGGCCGTGATTTAAAGCTTCTAAATTCTAAAATCAGTGCTGCATGCTGCTGCTTCTCTGTTGCTGACAGAGGACATTAATTTTAGATTAATAATGGTAATTTAAACAAGCATGACCGGCATAATGGTGCAAGGATGGCACAGAAAAACTGATTACAAGGTGAAATACTACAGAAAGTTAAATCCCCTAAGCAAACAGAACAAAGTAGCTTTAAGTGCAGAAATATGCTGTCTATAAATTGGGATTATTCAGAACATCCAATTGGATGTAATTCACCAAGACCGGAGGTAACAGGTTTACCACTATAGTGCTCTACCAGCCACCAATATCTCTGGGTTGGTCATTAGGATCTGGAAAATTTCCTCATGCTGAAAATGAGAAAATCTGAACAGATATACAAACTTAGAGCATCTATTATATCTCAGTACCACTCTGGGAAACTAGACATCGATATCTCCACTTTGACTAAGTTACAAATATTGTGCTTTTGGTATAGCTCCTAAACATGTCATTTATTGAATTGATAGAAATAATAACTTTCACTGGAAATCTACTACAGTAGTCAAATTTTGGACGACAACAACAACAAAAAACCAGGGAGGGTATCTGTAGTGCAAACTTCATGTGTATTTTTGCAATGTGTTCCCTACTGACTTTTAGTTCTATGTAAGGAATATTCGCTGTTCCATTCTGTGTTTGTATTTTGTGGTCTTTTCTAAGGGATAATTGTTATTCAGAAAACTGATATATAAGTACTCAAAGGATAAGCCCTGATCTCAGGTTAATGAAGATTTCTTTCTTTTTCCATATGGTAAGGTGGAAATGTACTTATGGTGTCTCAGGACATGTGACGAGGAGTGGCTTTTATCCAATAATACAGGGGAAGAAAAAGTTACCAGAAGCCAAAAATTGTTAAGGACAGACATAACATTCATGTTGACTTAAACTCTGTGATGTTATTCCATAAGTGAAGTTGACAAGGTTAAATTTATGATTACCCTTTATTGCATTTAGAGAAATACAAGGATGTTTCTTTTTCTTATTGGAAATTTTACTTAAAAAAAATGGTACTTAAAAATGGTCATTGTGCACCTGTATGTATTTTCTACGGAGTCACTATTCTGTTCCATATATTGATCCAAGAATATATTAGTGAGAAGTCACCCATTTACAAATGTTAAGCTAAATTAGGCTTTTGGTTGCTATTAATGTATACAAGTGTTTTTGCTAGTCACTGATGAAAAAAAAGTTAGAGAATTAGATTAACTATGTGATCTTGTGTCCATGGAGTTGGACTGCATTAGAATGAAATAGCTTTGAATCAGAGGTTCATTACAGCTGTAATGAAGCAAAATTGGCAGATCATTCCCACCTCTTATTCAGAAATATGACAGAAACTGAGCCTTATTTTTTCCTTGTAATATGTCTCCGGTACATTATTCCTCTCATTACTCTGTCAAACCTCTGTCCAGTTTCCGGTTGTTTCATATCCAGAAAACTCTAATAGCCTTGTTTTTCACCAGCCCCATGCTTCTCACATTTTCAGCTAGTCTGCTCTAAATACCATGACAAGAAAATTATATTCCTCCTATATTACCTTGATTACATCTTCATACAGTTTAAGCCAGGGCATGGATGGATAAAACTTAAACACATAATTATCAATCCTTTCCCACTTACAGGTATGTAACCACCTGACGGTGTATTCTCCAGTCTTTCATTTTTCCCAATTATAAAACCTTTGTGGTTAAAAGCCATGTCATCTATATTATCTTATTAACACCCATTGATACCAGGGCAATTCCATAGATGCATAATACATCTTTAATTCTTGATAATTATACTGCTGTGGGTAAAATTAATAAGAAAGGCATCTTGAAATTATATTTAGTTTTTAAACTTTGTAGATAAAATAAATGTAATGATTTTAAGTTAAAATACTTCATTAAAATCATTTTAAAAATGCCTCCCCTTGTCCACCCCACCTCATCATACCGACTTAGTCGAAAACCTGCCATTTTTTACTCGACAAGTGCAGGACCATTAGACTGAGCTTCCCGTCTCTGTAAAAATTCTTTCCTTTAGTTTTTATCTCCATAACAATAAAAATAATCTTTCTTGATATAATTGTTGTTCAAACAATTGAGAGACTCTTCTGTATGCAAAGCCCTAGAAATAGCCTGAAGAATTGCCTTACCAAACTCTGAAACAGTCAAATCGAGTCGAGTCACAGTTCTCGAAATGGAGTGTGTATCCTCTGCTTTGGCTGCTAAGGAAAAACCTCCAGGTAACCCCATAACCTGACCAATATGAATTCTGACATCAGGGGTGCTGCTGGTGTTTTGGCTACCCTAAATGCCTTGTCCTCTAGGAGAAAGCCACAAGGTCTTATTGTTTATTTGGTGGAGAGGAGAGTAACAGACTACTATTCTTTATACATTTGCTTTTACTTTAGTTTGGGGGAGCTTGCTTCTATGAACAGGAGAATGTTAGACCACATGGTACAGAACATTGAAAAACAAGTAATATTATTTTGTCCTAAAGTATGTCCTTCACAAGTAATTCTATTTTTTATAAATGTCCCATGTTAGTCATTCCTGTAAATATATTGACCCAGGAGTAATAAAGTAAACAAACAATGTATGTATGCAAAATATATTCTTATAAGAGACAGGTTAATGTAAGAGCTCTGGACTTGCTTCTGAGCACCTTATGGAGTGGATATTGGGGTCTTATCTAATTTCTCTGTACCTTACGTGCATTTCTAAAGTTATGAACTATAAAACCTGATCACTATCAAGTTATCATGAGGGTCATAGTTGGTTGGTAGTGTTATTAGGTAACAGTGGTGCATAATTACTATAAACATAAAATGAAAGATATAATGCCCATAGATCCAAATTCTTGTACCATGTCATCCCCAACTGAGAACCTTAAAATGAACTTAATTTTGTTTATTCCTGCTTGTGTCTTTCATCTCTCTAAAACTATCTGTATTTTTCCACAATACTTGGAAATGATTCAGCATCATCTGACATATAATTAATAAGCCTTTAGTTACTTATTAAAGATCAATGTTGAAAATATTAATAAAACATGTCTGACCCTTCAAAGAGCTCATCAGGTATCAAAAATGCATGTAGGATACTTTATAATTAGTTGTTGCATGAAATTCATCAGTCAGTTTTTAATCTTCTTAGATTTACTCACATCAAAGCCAGAAATATATTATCCCTCCAAAATATTTTTGAAGCATTGAACAAAATGCTTTACCAAGTTACTATCATTTTTTATTACTTTTATCCTCTGGTTGTATAATTACAGAAACCACACTAAAGACATTTTTCAGACATAAATAATGTTGACTCAGATCAGTTCCTATAAGTGGGCTCACACCATTTAAACTCATGAGCACTTCGATAGCATCAGAAGAAAATAATTATGAAAGTATGAAGTGACTTAGGCCCTAGCGGTTTTGCTCAATGGATAGAGCATCAGCCTGTGGTCTGAAGGGTCCCAGGTTTTTTTGTTTTGTTTTTTTTTAAAATTGTTTTATTGCTTAAAGTATTGCAAAGAGTATTACATATGTCTCCCCCCCCTTTTTTTTCTCCCTTGACCTTCCCCTGCCTCCCCTACTCCCCAGTGTCTTGTGTCCATTAGTTATGCTCATATGCATGCATACAAGTCCTTCGGTTGATCTCTTACCCCCTCACCTCCCTCAACCCTCCCCGGCCTTCCTGCTGTAGTTTGACAGTCTGTTCGATGCTGCTCTGCCTCTGTATCTATTTTTGTTCATCAGTTTATAATGGTCTCTATTATCCATGAATGAGTGAGATCATGTGGATTTTTTTTTTCTTCATTGACTGGCTTATTTCACTTAGCATAATGCTCTCCAGTTCCATCCATGCTGTTGCAAATGACTCCCAGGTTTGATTCCAGTCAAGGGCACGTGCCCAGAGTGTGGGATGCAGCCAATCAGTGATTCTCTCTCATCATTGATGTTTCTATCTCCCTTTCTTTCTCCCTTCCTCTTTGAAATCAATAAAAAATAAATTTTAAAAAAATAAGTGACTTAGAAGTAGGATGCTGTCATTTATAGTAAATAAGGCAATGGTTAAGGTAAGGCATGGATATGCCACTTTTAATTACATATTTTATTCATTTTTCATCAAAATACAGAAGATTTACAATCAAACCTCCTCTGTATCAAGAACTCTCCTGGGCTGTTCTCCATTCCTATTGAGCACTCAGATAACCTGGGTGAGAGGTGACGTCTGTGTCTTCAGGGCAGTGGAGTGTTTTATATTTCTTCCAATTGATCCGTGTTAACTGAGAATGGGGTTTTGCCTGGATTGAGGACAGTCACCGAGTGTGACGAGGATGACTGACAGCAGCAGCACAAGTAAGCACTTTAGTTTTTTAATATGATTTCTACAGTCAAGATGTGATTTTTTTCCCCCTTAGACAAAGGCATTGAATTGAACTTCAAAGAAATATCAAAGTGTATTTTCTCAGAGACTGGGCCTAACAGTTTAATGTTCATTTTTAAACTGGAACATGCCTTGAAGGAAATCGTAAACCTCACTTTAAAAGATTAATTAATATTGTAATTTGTCAGATTTGTTAATCATTCACATGCCATTTTCTAGCAACACCCCCTCTTACTAATTTCTTTTCTCATTTTCAAGAAAGTAAGTTTAACAATAGTTCATTTTCAGAGAAAATTCTATATTTTTTCTTTACGTTAACTGCAGGCACTTAGGAATGTGTAAAGTAATAATGGAAGAAGATAGACAATAGTTCATAAAGCATAAAACATAGATCATTTAATCAAGATCAGTTTTCCACAAACTAATCCTGTGTAATTCTAGTAATTTCCTAACTGTGACTTTGAGTCAAAGATCACAGCCATGGTCGCTATGCGACTAACTGTGATTGGTAGGTTCTGAATGCTTAACAACTATTCTGATTTGTACAGGAATGCAGAAAAGCTAGATAAAATGGTGTGTGTGGGGGCGGGGGGGAAAGAAAGGTTATTATCTACTGATTCTGGAAGCTTCCCATACAGATTCAAGTATAAGATTTCAACTTATTATCCCCCTTCCACTCGCCACCCCCATCTCTCAGCACTGCTGCCCAGAGGAATCTGCGTTCAATGATTTTGCCGCTCCCTTTCCCTGGACAGAGTGTAGCACGCTAAGGAGAATGTCTCCAGCTGAGGAAGGACTCCATGATTCATGATGCTCTCTCACGTCTCTCCCTGTGGCTAAGACATGGAATGGGCTTTTAATAAAATGCTGAGGGATCCCCTTTTAACCCTTGTCCGCCAAAGGAAGCCTTGCTACTGCTGAGCTCTTCATAGACTAGTGCGCGCCTGTGTGTGTGCATGTGTGCTGTGGAGGATGTGTGGATATAAGGATACACAGGTAGGTGGGCTGAGAGTGTAAAAATGAAGATCTTTCGTAAATGATAGAGACTGAGCCATAAATATGAATTTTCTTTTCTCATCTTAGCCACCATCTACTGAAGCGAAACAGGTATTGCTTATTATAGGAAAGGATTGAATTTCTAGAGGAAAGAAAAGGTGTAACTTCACAACATCTCCGATGAAAAACATCTGGTAGCTGTTCTGACTGTAAACGTTTTATTAAACACTTGAACTGCATCTTTTCGGTGTTAATTAAATAAACATAACCCAATTAGAGGAGGAAAAACACTTTGTAAGTGCTCGATAGCAGGACTGCCGGAGAAACATCGCACTCCGTCACTTCTTCCCCCGCCACGCCACTTGCACATGGCATGGATCATAGAAGTCTGTTCGCTGCGTATGTGGATAGTTCCTTCCTGTTTTTCTTTGCTCTTTAAAATCCTCTTGTTCAATAGCTTGGCACTGGCTGCTTATTCGGGATGTCTGCTTATTTACCGCATAATTGCTCGCAGGGACCCATTTTCAGGCTTGAAAAATAGAAGTGGGGAGACCTTGCTTCCTGCTGATACGGTGACATATTTAGAAGCAGTTGTCTGTACAAGTGTCTGCCTCAGCATGTCCTGCAGCAAATTCAGCAGCAGAAGCACTTGCCCGTGCTGCATATTTACCATGTTTCAGACACCCATCCTTTCTGCCAACACCTACTGTGATGCCACTACGGCCCACTGGGTGGACTTGTTGCCAGTGATCCATTTGTTTCCCCACCCTCCTCCCCGCGAAGGGGAAAGAAGGGAAATGTGATCAACAAAACTGTCCCTTAAAAGATCAAGGACGAAATAACTTCCAGAAAAAGTTCTTTAGGACTGTCCTGGTATAGTCCAGTTAGAGAGTATAGATCTCAAAGGCTTTCAAACCTTATTTTTTCATGTGAGGGGAAAAAATGTACATTCTCATACAATTCTCTAAACACCAAATCCCTGCTGTATGTTATATGTCCAAGTACAAATGACCTCTATTCATCACATGCAGCCTCGGCATAAGAGAGTTCCTGAACTGACTACCGTATTTTACGCACAGAGGATACCATTCTAGAACAAAAACTAGGCTCACCTCTGAAGGTTAGGTAGTCTGTTGGGAATAAATGTGTGTTGTGTTACATATGGACATAGTGGCTGTCCAACTGACCTCTGCTTTGTCAAAAGAGAATGTTGCCAAGCCCTTTCATTAACACAGCCTGCAGAGTACTTTCATAATTCTTGAATCAGTAGAACTCACCAGCTGTTTATTGATTTATGCTAACATAGTCACTGACTGTTGCAGGCCCCAGAGCTGGATGCGAAGGGAAGCAAAGAACTTCAAGGGACTCATAGTCTCATAGGTAAAGTGACTAGTCAATAGGTAAGAAGGCAAATGTGATGAGAGATATATACCCACATGGCATAAAATCACTGAGGTCTGGGCCCTCAGGGCAGGAGTAGTCAGGGAAAGCTTCCTGGCAGAGGTGGCTCCTGGGATCAGTTTTGTGGGAAATGCATTTTTGGGAAGACGAGTCAGAGGAGAAGGGTAGCATGCATTGCAAAATCACATGTTGTTTAGGACAACTCTAAGGAAAGGTTTACATATATATTATTATCTGTGAGACTACATGTACTTATTAAGTCTGCTCTTTCACAGAATTAAACAGGGATATTTGTCACTGCTCAATGTGATGACAAGCTCATTTCAATGCAGTTCGAGTGATACTCTCCTAGCATCTATGGCATTATTTGCTCTCTTACATTGATTCTGACAGATGCTTGGTTTATATTTAACCTAAAGGTTTGGCATTTACAACTGCAAAGACTCTTAATTATGATGAAATTAAAATGTACAGGATTCCCATTACAAGGAAGACTTTCCTACCAGTACATCTTTCCACGTGAAACACAAAATACAGGGGAAAGGAACAAAGAAAAGACCCATGAACTATTATCTTAGGCAAGAGAAATAAGCATGTAGTGTGTGTAGATTTTTTTAGGCACCAGAACAGTGTAATAGCCTCAGAATGTTTGTCCAAGGATAAGATGAAGATTTTATTTTTAACTGGGTCCCAGACATTAACTGCAGGAGATATCAGAAATCTGCAAAGCTCTTTGTACACCAATATAGCACAGAGGTAAAAATGATGGATAAGGCACCCCCCGCGAAGGCCGGGCCAGCAGGGGTGCCATATTCTTCACAACACAGCCACAGCGGCTTGTCCCTTTGCAATGCTCTTTCTCCTCCTTCTTAAGTAAACAGTGGGGTCCCTGAGGACCAGATAACTTCTGTGAACCAGAAAAATTACTTTGGAAGGAAATTTTAAAATGGAATGACCTAAGAACAAAGATCTTTATTTCTGATTTTGTTTCTTTTTTGTTGGTGTTATAAAAATTGCAGGTTTAAAAATGGGAGGAAAGAACTTAAAAAGAGTTTCCTTCAGAAATACATTTTGAAGGGTTATTTTGTTGCATGGTGGCCTCTGGTGCTTGGAGTATTTATTAGTAATAGAATGATTAGTTAACAAAATGATTTAAGTTCAATTCTGAAAAATAATGGGTACAGCCCTGTGGTGGTGAATTTTATGTGATGATTTAGTTAGGTGAAGGTATTCAGATATTTGGTCAGACATCAGTCCACATATCACTATGTAAATATTTTAAAGATAAGGCTAAATACTAACTTTGAGTAAAGGAGATTATCACCACAATATGAGTGGGCCTCATACAATCAGTTGAAGGCCTTAAGACAAAAAAGACAGAAGTCTCCCAAGGAGGAAGGAATTCTACCTCCAACTGCAGCACCAACTCATCTTCACGCTGAGTCTCTCTAGCTTGCCATTTGCCCTTTGATTTTGGAACTATCAGCCTCCATAATCATGTGAGTTAACTCCTTAAAATCTATCTATCTATCATCTATCTACCTATCATCTATCTATCATTATTCTATTTCTCTGGAGAACACTGACTAATACACATCCTCAGAGTAAGTTTTTTTTTGTTAAAAAAAGGAAAACTAAAAATGAAACAGTTCTTTGATTATACTATACAGCTAATTATTCATGCCTTACTTTTGATATTCACTTGGTGGAATGAATGTGATTAGGGAACAAACTCCCATTCTTATAACAAACATTTATCTTTTGATCAATATTTTATAAAGAACAGACACTGACATGACCCTGCATACTTGAACCTGTATTTATAAACTCTAAGGATGTCCTTGTAATCTTAGAAACTTCCTTGAATAGCACTTTAATGTTTTATAGTACATTTCTATTTACTGATTTCATATTATCAAGCTTCACACACACACACACACACACACACACACACACATCCTTAAGATGTAGGTATTTTTACCCATAATCCTATATAATAAAGATAGAATATGCTAATTGATTGTTCCACCCTCAAAGATGGTGGCACTCACAGCCACAAGATGGCGGCACCCAGTCCCCTCAGCCCCCCAGCCACCCAGCGCTGTCTTGAGGCTCAGGTAACCAGGGCCAGCCGAGGCTTGTGCTGCCAGCAGTGGCAGCAGCAGAGGTATGATGGAGGTGTCACCTTCCCCTGATCGCTGGGTCACCTCCCACCCCTGAGGGCTCCAGGACTGTGAGAGGGGGCAGGCCGAGCTGAAGGACCCCCCTCCAGTGCATGAATTTTCATGCACCGTGCCTCTAGTAGATGATAAATGAGAATAAGAGTCTTGACCAAACCTTCACACTGTAAATGAAGAAAGGAAAGAGGAAAAAAAATTTCCTGAGCGTGTGTCCTGAACCCAACCTAAGAATTGGAGCTTGGATTCAAACCAGGCAGTATATCCAAACTTATTTCAGAGCATAAAACTTGTGTCAGGGTTACATGGTAGCCCAGCAGGAAATAAAAAAGAATGAATTAGGTGGACATTCCACTCCTGCTTACTTTAAAGTATTAAATTTCTGGATCTTAATCTTTCCTCCTCACTAGATAATTTGAACATTTTCTTATCTCTTTTCAATACAGAACCTGTTTGGACCCTTGATATTTATGCTCGATCAACTTAATATTTATGTATTTCCTAGCTTGCTAGGTAATAACATTAACAAGAATGATAATTAACACCAATATACACTAAAAAAGCATTAACATTTTGAGTACATACTTATGTACCAGGCACCATGCCAAGTATCTGATATGCCTTATCTGTTTAGATTTTTAATAACCTTGCAAGGTGGGCCTTTTTTTTTCTTATTTTAGCAAAGAAATAGAAAGTCAGAGATGTTAGTTTTCACAAAATAGCTGAGCTACTAAGGGTTGAACCCAGGATTTAAACCCTGTTCTATCTGATTAAAAATGTATTTTTTCCACAGTGGTAAGCAGGATAAAAAATTCCCTTTCTGTGAAATGTGGTTTGACCCTACAACCTCTTTTCTTGGTAGTTTTTAATCTTTAACAATAAACAAGAGAAAATTGACTCTTCTCTTCATAAGCTAGTAAAATATTAGTAAAAATTTCAAGGGTCTTCTGCCTAATTGGAAAGCATGGCTTCTGGATGCCTATATTGTCACAGTCAAGTAAGATTTGCTGCAAATGAGCAATGCAGCAATGACCTGGCTTTAGCAAAGCACACACTGAAAATCCTATAAGAATCGACTGTTCAACTATATCCCTCAGCATCCTTTGGGACTGTGGCCCCTCCTTCAAAAGATAAAAGATCCTGTGTGGTAATGGGCACATGACAGAAAGAGGATCCCTTGCAAACACACAGAGATGTGAGAGGCCCCAGCTAAGCAGTCTGTAGGAATCCACTCTACTCACAGGAGTAGGAGTACTTGAGCTCTCATTAACATCATCAAATCTAAAGTTCCATTTAAAAAGATGTATACTTGAAACAACGTCTCCTATATTCTAGCACCATCTAAGGGCTTTAAGTTGCAGGATGTTTATTTTTACAAAATCCAAAAAAACTGTACTAACTGAGAACATGTTTGGATTACCAGCAGTGTGGCAGGATTTGATGTGCAAAAGAAAAAAAATCACAATCTAGTCCTGATAGGGCCTGTTATTTGCTCTCAGGGCTGGTCAGACTGATATAACACTCTGGAAAAAGCAAAGTTTTTTCTTAATTATTTTAATAAGAGAGATCATAAATACAAATAGCTTAATATTCTATCTAATAAAAGAGAAACATGGTAATTAGCCATACATCTGCTACCCTGGCCATTGGCTAATCAGGGCGATATGCAAATTAACTGCCAGCCAAGATGGCAGCCGGCAGCCAGGCAGCTTGAAGCGAATATGAGGCTTGCTTGCTTCAGTGACGGAGGACTCCAACGTTCCCCGCCTGCCACTGCCGGCCTCTGAGCTTGCAGTTTGAAACATTGTTACAAATATAGAAGCTAAACAAAACCCCAGAAACCTGCTTTCAGCCAGCTGGGATCTCAGAGCTGGAGGTGAAACAGTGTTTCGATTATAGAACCCAAACAAACCAGATACCTGCTTTCAGCAGATCTGGAGCCAAGCCTCAGAGCTAAAGCTGGCCCAGAATAAAAAAAGAAAAGAAAAAAAAGGAGCAGTTGGGAGCTTCAATCACCTGCCAGCCTGAAAACAGCCCTCAGCCCCTCACCCAGGCTGGCCAGGCACCCAAGCGGGACCCCCACCCTGATCCAGGACACCCTTCAGGGCAAACCAGCTGGCTCCCACCCATGCACCAGGCCTCTATCCTATATAGTAAAAGGGTAATATGCCTCCCTGCACCAGGATCAGCAGAGCTGTGAGGCCTCCCGGCACCAGGATCAGAGTGACAGGGGGCAGCGCCCCAACCCCCTGATCGCCCTGCGGCTCTGTGTGTGATGGGGTGGGTGGGCACAACCTCCCTATCCACCCTGCTCTGCTCATGAAAGCAGAAGGCACCCCAGCACCCTGATCGGCCCTGCTCTGTGTGCGATGGGGTAGAGCCATAACCTCCCCATCGGCCCTGCCCTGAGTGTGACAGGATGCGGCGCTCCAACCCCCTGATTCGCCCTGCTCTGTGTGTGACAGGGGGCGGCACCCCAACTCCCCAATCAGCCCTGCTCTGAGCCCGACCACGGGCTGCACCTAGGGATTGGGCCTGCCCTCTGCCACCCGGGAGCAGGCTTAAGCCAGCAGGTCGTTATCTCCCGAGGGGTCCCAGACTGCGAGAGGGCACAGGCCAGGCTGAGGGACCCCCCCCCCCCCGTTCCCCCCAAGTGCACAAATTTTTGTGCACTGGGCCTCTAGTCTACACTAATAAGAGAGAAACATGCAAATTGGTGTCACTCTGCTACACCCACCAGCCAATCAGATGAATATGCAAATTAACCCAACAAAGATGGCGGTTAATTTGCATACACAGGCATGAAGCAAAGACTGAAGACAACGTAGGAGCAAAGCTTCAGAAAAGCAAGTGGGGCTGCGGAGGCAGGAGCGAAGCCCACCTCGGCGGATTTCGCTCCCTTCTCTGCTTTGCTCCAGCTGCAGGAAGCCCTATTGTTGCAGGAATCTTCTTGCAACGGGCCTCTAGTACATTAATAAAATATGACAAATATATCCATATAGAATTGTCTAACAGATACTTTCTAAAATGCCCAATAATCTTTGGTGGACACGGAATAGAAAAAAAAACAACAACAAAAAAAACAACAACAATAAAACAAAAAAAGAAAACACAAAACAAAACAAAACAAAACAAAAAAACATGGTTTAATGATTTTGTAGCTTAATATCAGAAGAAAATAAATGAACTTTGTTATTTGGATGCAAGTAGGCTAAAGTTAAATTTGAATATGTATGTATTTTGTAAGTTGTAAATGTTAAAATGCATATTGGTTTTTGTGGCTTTTCAGTTTAACATCATCTTTTAAATTTAAATAAAGCAAGTTGGTAAAGATTCTATTTTTAAATTGTTTTGTCAACCTCAACCCAGATATTGCCTCTTGTATCTAGTAAGATTCAGTTTTCTCTTATTTTCAAACTCATTCAGATCTCTTAGAAACGATATATAAATGTTTTTATTAAATAAATTACATTATATGCAAATTATATAAAATTAGAAATAAAATATAAAATATAATGAACAGAAATAATAAAATTCTAATTTATAGCTATAAATGATACTAAGGCATTATTAGACAATTTTCTTATTATAAGTTGTTTTTTTTCCCTCCTAGGAAACATTCTTTTCCCTAAAATAAAGCTTGAAGATTATTTGAATATAAATCAACATTAAACTCTAAATTGAGGGATTAATGACTGTGTACACTAAATCATCATAGGAATGTAATGACAATTAGGTAAAATTTGGTTGCTTTCTAATACCAAATATAAAAGTACTTTATAAAAAATGCTGTTAATGACATGAGGTGAAAATTAGGCACAGTAATAAGCATGACTTTTCATCCAATTTACATGTATTTAGAAACAAGTTTTCTCTGAAAATTAGTTGTTATTTGATTTGATCTGTTACTATTCTTGAAAAACCTAGAGGATGTCACTAAATGGCTTAGCATCGATTGGTTTACAGTAATGGGCTTTCATCTTGGAAGGCCCTTGGTGATGGAAGTATGAAGCAGCCTAACTGGTTTTTAGAAAAGTCACATTGCTCCTAACACTTTGGTTCAGCTGAAGACCTATGCTATTGGATTGGAATTCTGCCACTCAGTATTTCTAACTATCCTCATTGGATATGAACTCACCTGGGGGGCTTGTAAAAAAAGAAAACTAACAAAAATAGAGATTATTGACCATAAATGTCTGCTAATAATTTTAATTTCTGAATCTAAGTGAAAGACTACTCAAATTACGTAAGGACATTTTAAATATTTACAAGGAGCTTTTGAGGTTGTTTCCAATCTCAAAGTCTTTCTTTAACCTTCCTTAAGGTTAATAAAATCCTTAACTATGGGCCAAGACATTATAGGCATATTAATATAATATGATATTACATGATATAATAGTAGGCATTACATTATGTATAATTGCACAAAATAAATAAGAGGGCAGTGAATTTTTTGATTCATTTGAGAAACATTTATTCAATAGAAAAGGAATTTAGTTAAATAAATCTTTAGAATGACCTTGGGGAGGGAAATCTATGCTTCTGATTTTAGAAAATCAATGTACAATTAAGAATATGGCAAAAGAGTTGATAACATACATAATGAGGGTGGATAAAGGGAACACCCACAATCGATGAACAATTTTCTCTTCTGCATTGGATTCGGATGGACCTGGCTCCAGACATACTCTCTATTCTACCTGTAAGCCTTGGGACTTTGGGAAAAATTGATTAGGTAGCCAGTCTTCTGTTTTCAGTTCTGTTTTGCTTGGGATACTAATGCTTACCTCTGAAAATTACTGTGAAGATTATTAAAGCACATAAACAAAATCATGTAGCATAGTACACAAAACACAGTAGGTATCCAATTAATGTTGTTACCCTTTCTTTCTACTTTATTTTCTGCCTCCATGAAATGTATCTTCCTGTGTCACTAGGTTGAAGGGCAAAATAATAACTGTCCTTCCTGAATCATCTATATGTGAATACATGCCTGACATATTAAAAACATTTAGTATCACTAGGGGGTATTAATTAGCATTTTTGATAACTAATAATCAAACTGAGGGGTTTTACTAACTTTAATATGTAAAGAAATGGATACACAAGCATCCAATTATATTCCGGGTATGACAGAATCGGTAATATTGGGTTTCATACTTATTTAGAATATTTTGTAAATATAATAAATGAAGACATTATACTTGCTGGCAGGTGACTGTTTTCTCTTCTCAGCATAATTTGCTGCAAAAGATGTGGTGGTGGGGGTCTCTGTTTAGGAATTCTCTCAGCCCTCTGGCTAAGTTTGCTTCAGTGGAAATGAGATCCTGACCACTGGACTGATGGATGTACACATAACTGACTTGTTCAATTCTAATTTAATTCTGGAAATCTATCTCCTTTATAACTTTAATTTTTCTGACATGAAAACATTATATCTTTTTAGGCTTCCATTGTTTCTGCAGAACAGAAATATTCTCTTGGTAGAGGGGAAAAAAGTAGTAAAGAAGCAGCAATAAACAATCCCGCAAAACCAATTTTCACATTGGCAGAAAAACATGAGAACTCCAAATAGCCATAACTTGAAACAGTGGCAGATCTTTGGCAGCGTATGATTTGAAATTATTAATGAAAACTTTCACCGCAAACATGCACATCCTTTAGTTTGGAGACTTGAGCTTTCCACATAGGCAGTTATCTGAAAGTGTACTAGAACCGAAGAGAGCAAACCACTTACCCTCCTACTGTGCCTGTGGTCACAGCCTGTGTGATCACGGTGAGCTGAAACAGACTCTGGATTCATTTCAGTTTCCTACAGTGTAGCGTAATGACAACCAAGGGAAGCATGGTGATCTGAAGAGACCTTTTCTACACCTCTGCTTATCCTAAGTCTCCGAGATGACCTCAGTCCTCTGGCTCCCAAGCTTCATTAGTACTTGATTGTGTGTGTGTGTGTGTGTGTGTGTGTGTGTGTGTGTGTGTGTGTTAATACAAGATCTATTTTTACCTGCCTCTTTACATCACAAATATCTTGTTAAAAATTATTGACATAATACATCGACAGTCCAATGAGATCTTCAGAATAAAGATGCTAAGTGAATATAACACACTATCACTGTATTTTTTGCTGTTAAGTGCATGCATTGCTTCATGTTCAAACATTTGAGAGCAAAGAAAATTCATTTTTCCTCTAATTTTAATCTTTTTGAACATGCGATTGTGCTCAAATCACAAAGCAAATGGAAAAGAGAATCTTACCCGTACTTTGTAGGCACTTTTTGAAAAGAAAAATAGAACCTGTGGCTTTTTCTAGTTCACTTTAACCTGTAGCAGTTCAGACAAACAAACAAAAAACAAGAAGTGCCTCTGTGTTATGCACATTGATTTGAGCTAAAGGCAACTGAGAGCCTGTGGGCTCAAGAGAAACTTCTGCCTCTCCTTCCCCCTTAACTTCTTGGAATTTAAATTAGGAGCCTTGCCCATAATAAAAGACTATCAGAGATAAGCTCTTTGACCTATCCATATGGCAGGGCCAACTGCTAATTGCTGAACATCTGCCCTTCTTATAGTCCAGCAATGACCTTCCAACCCTCTGAAGCCTCACTGTGCCTTACCTCATCCTTAGCTTAGAATGCCATAGAGACCTCATTTTAAGGTTCTGCCCCAGAACCTCTCATGTATGTAGTAATCTCTGACTCTCTCATGATTGTGGGGGTTCTCATACTTATGTATATAATTAAATTTGGTTAATTTCTCTTGTTCATCTGGCTCATGCAGACTTAATTAGAGCAACCGAAAGAACCTTAAAGGGTAAAGTCTCTACTGTCCCCACAAACCTTTCCATCATATCAGTTATTCATTTTTTGTTTTTGTCAGCACATACTTTTCATTCTCTTTAAAGCTGACACCCTCACCATCTCTTAAAAATCTACTGTCCTTTAGGTTTAGTAACCTATTGGCATAAGCTTTCTCCTTCACAGTCCCTATGTAACTCTGCTTGAGGGGAAAGATGAGGGGACAGAAACTTATTTAAACCAAAATGTACCCATTATTTTCCTTAATTCAAAACCCCAGGGAAATCTATAATAATAAAAGGTAATACGCTAATTAGACCAACGTCTTCCGGACATCACTCCTGACGTTCTTCCTGATGAAGCCAGGGCTGGAGGGAAGCCAGCCTGGGTCCTACGTGCCAGAGGGAAGCCAGTGCCAGCAGCTGGGGGGTGAGGAAAGCCTACTCTTTCATGAATTTTCGTGCATCGGGCCTCTAGTTACAAATACATAGTCAGCCATGTAAAAAAATAATGTGATGATGCCGTATTTCTTTCAAATATTTCAAATTAAACAAAAATTCATCTGGTAATGTTTTAATGTTTTAAAAGTCCTGAGGACCTTTTCTATTTTGTTCTCAACGAGTTTGATTCTAGCAAATTATCTCAGCTAGGAGAAAGTAAGAATTGGGAGACAGGAAACAGCATGCATTTTTTCTTGAGGGAATAGTCTTCTTGATGACTTTTCCATTATGCGGCTTGTTTTTCCTGCTCCAAACCAGTGGACTTAGAGTAAATCTAAATGACATGGAACATTGGCAAGGCTAGATCTAGAGTTTTAATCACAAATAACAGCTTCTTTTAAGGTTCCCCTGCCCTCAGACTCCCAACTCCACCGTGACTGCTAAGCTTTCTCTTAAGCACATGGTTCAAGGATATGCCAGACATAGACCATTTAATACCTGCTGAATTTTTTGAAAAGATTTGTTTATATAAGCTTTTCCCTAAGTTATTCACATAGTTAATTCCTTAACTCTTTCATTCAAACTCTAGTGGCAGGTACAACTGTATGCCTGGTTATACAATGAGGTTAGGAGACCTGCTCAAGACCACTTGTATAATTAGCAACATGCTACAAGGAGCTCATCAGTAGACTGACATTTATTTTTTTCCCAAATCTAAATTACTAGAGATTGTTTTATTTTTAGATTTTCTGCATGCATGGATACTAAAATCCCAATACCAAATTCTTGTGGGAGTTACTTTCATTTTAAGGCAACTGATTTATTTTACCTTGAGTATAGTTGTCCTTACCTTTCTCCTAGATTGAGTTACAGAATTGAGTTACAGACGATGCCATATCTATATTCTCATAGTAAAAATGTAACTATTTTGAAATGATTAAGAATTAGAGTGCATATTCAAACACACTGCTGCTTATTCATAGGTGACAAAGAGCTGTAGTTGTGGCGTCACTGGGGGAGGTTGTCAGCGATGTTGACACTCAGCCGCACCTTGGATCTCCTATCTGCATTTTAACTAAACTAAACCAGCCATAATTCTATGCACATTGGAGCCTGAGAAGCACCAATCTAATTAATGGCTGTTGATTTTTGGTTGCACAAGTGACCCCAAGAGAAAACAAACATCTTACATCTATGTGTGTTCTGGGGTACAAGGTGTACCCTGGCACTGAGCTGGTTTACTAGGGCTCTGGCACTAACAGGCACGGGACCTTTGTGTAGCAATGTCATAAATCTCCGGAATGAGGGCATGGTCAGAGCAGAACAGAGGCAGGATGGAGCAGAGCTGGTGGCCCCACAGCGCTCCAGGGAGGCATAAACATGCACACCCGAAGTGTGGGTTTACACACACTGTGCCAGCAGCTACACGGGCTGTACGTGTCCACCTTGGATAGATCAAAGTATCAGTAAAAATGAAACAGATAAAAAGGTGGCTCTGGGCTGGCTGGGACAGGAGGCTCATTACTAATGTCTTCATAAATTCAAAGGGAGAAACTTGGCATCATTACTTCTGAAAAAAGAAATATCTTTATTAAAAACCTCTAATTTATAGCTCAGTGGAATTAAAATTAATCTGAACATACAGATTTTTAGATATCCATACTATGGAGCAGTTCTCACTTCAAAGTTGAAGCTATACCACTTAACGGCATGTTTCAATTTTAAGAGAAATATCAATACTGTTTCAAAATTTTAAGCTCAAGGACTGTTACTATTATATTTTTAAACAAACTAGAAAATGAATAAAACATTTAAATTCTCCAGGGGGTTCTTATTGAAATAGCTAAATTAACTTTTTGCCACTATAAAGATGGATAAATGTACTGATCATTGAAATAATTTATACTTAATTTATGCTGTATGTTACAAGTATTAACTTATTTATTTACTCTGCATAACAAGATGGATGCTAGCCTTTCCTCTTCAGATAAAGAAACTGAGGAACAGAGAGGTTAAGTAACTTGCATGAGGCCACAGAGCTAGTAAGTGATTGAGTCAAGATCCAAATCCTTCCAGTCTCCAGAGTCCATTTATTCAAGTATCACATGCTCTACCTTCTGACTTGTTATGTTTTCGGTGATTAGAAACCACTCTTAATTCTCATTCCCCCAATAAGCAAGCGAACAAAGAACAAACAAGCCAACAACCCATGACAACTTCACCCGTATCTGTAATTGCTACTGCCGGCCAATAAGCATTTAATTCTATGAATAAAAATAATGGTTACACTGCAGATATTCCTCAGAAGGGCAAACATCTGAAATGCCAGAGGACGGTGTATTACTTTCATATTGCGAATATAATAAAATACCCCACATTAATGGGTTGAAAATCCACTTATTATCTCAAACTTGCCTGGGTACAGAGTGACTGACCTTGGTCCTCGCTCAGAGCCTCGCAAAGCCAACATTGAGTTACAGGCAGCATTGTGTTCCTCTTTGGACATTCTGGGGATGAATCCGCTTCCAAGCTCATTCAAGTTGTTGGCCAACTTTGGTTTCTTGCGAAGGTTGGGCAGGGGGTCCCTGTTTCCTTGATGCCTGTGAGCTGGAAGCCACCCTCAGCATCTTAAAGTTGCCTGCATTCCTCGCCCCTTGCTCCCCCTCTCATTAAACCAGGGACTAAACCTGAGTCCTTCTCCCACTTTAAAACTCTCTATAGTATCTTCTGGCTTCAGCCAGGGAAGGTTATCGGCTTTTAAGGGTTTGGGTGATTAGACTGGGCCCACCGACATCATCAAAATTACATCTGCAAAGGGGGACCAAAATAAACTTTGTGATCACTTAATTTTGTCTAGTATAATGCTCACCTCTCACACATAATCAGTATTTGCTTCATGCAAGAGAATGTCTTAAATTACCAAATATTCATTGAAAAGGAAATTTAAGAGATTAATTTGGCCAGGTAAATTAAGTTTAAAAGATGATACAAAGTGTCAGTATCCTCACTACCTTTTTGTTCAAAAAATTATACCATGGGTGAGAAAATTAAATATTTTAACTCTTAGACTGATGGTGGATCAAAATTGTGCCCCCATATTACTAACACAACCAAATGCCTGCAAATATATGTATTGCTAGTATAGTACAATGAAGAGAAATGTGGATCTCATCACAACAAGATAAACAAACTCTGCTTGTGAAATTCTTAGCTCACTAGTCTAACATGTTTCACTTTTGCAAATGTAAAATCCATTACAGGGGGCAAAATGAATTTTAGAGCCCTACCCTTAACCTCTATAATGGCTTTATTTTTATGATGTCTTTATTCTTTGAGATAAGAAAATATTGTCATTGCAATTCTCTAAATATGCCAGGCCTGCCGCTGCCGTTATTCCTGTCTTTTACCCGTCCCCATCTGTAAATACCGTGGGGCTCAAACCAAAACACACGTGCATGTCTCCCGAGCAGAAGACTGACACAGGACTGCTGACACATGAATGGGATGCTGTCTACCTAACACAAAAAAATGAAAATAAATTGCTGAGAAAGAAAACCAAGGGATGCAAAGGCTCTCTTGATTGCCTTCTTTAAAATGCCAAGGACTTAAGCTGGCCTTTCTTATCTCCCACTACATGCGTGTGACACTTTAGTCGGTCTTTCTTATTGTACTATAATTCAGGGATTGTTCCAGCTCTGTGCTCCGTGCCTTTTTCCAAAGGGCAGCCTGAGATGTATAATTCGGGTAATGAACAGCTGCATAATTTAAGGGTCGCGCTAGTAGGGCACTGTTCCTTATTTGTGTTGCTTTAGCAGTTGCCAAGATGTTCCAAACCTATTTAGGAATACAGCTTTTTGACTGCTTTATTCCTCTCAGATGATATATGCTCGGATTTGGTTGAGTTCCAGAAAGCGAATTTTATCAGCAGAAGTACCAGAGCAAGCTTTTCTCTCATTTTACTCCAAAGGGCAACAGTACCGAACTATAATGAGGTGATTTTTTTCCAGCCGTGCACACTCTGTTCTATCAGGCGGGGGTGCCCAAACCTCGTCCTGTCCCTTTCCAAAGCCCAGTAGACTCAATCACTGAGCTATCAAAGGCATTTCCACACGACATCCCTCTCACACAAGGCCAATCTCCTGAGCGCTGAAAAGGGCCGGGCAGGGAGGCCCTTCACGATGAAGGCTGCATGCTGATTAATCAGCCGCTTTTCTATGCCGTCTTGGCAAGGATCCCCTGTTTGTAAATAAAAGGTTTATCCCGAATTTCCTGTAAACGCGGGAGCATGAGGCTGCTTTGGACTCCAGTCACAGAGCGAGAAAGCCGCCTGCGCTCCGAGGCACAGGGATGGGCTGTGTCCGCGGTCCGACAACCCCCTTCAGGTGTCTTGAAGCATATCCAGAGTATGAGCTCATCTGAAAACGTTTCATCGGACAGAGCAGGCCAAACAGACTTTAAAAAGTATTCCCCACGTCTTTTAGTACAATACTCCCTCTTTGGAGAAAGGTCCTGGTGAGCATCGGGAAAGGTACTGGAGTGTACATCACAGGACAATAAGCTTCTCGGGGAAACATCAACACAACAGAAGATCTTTTCTCAAGAAATGAATGAGAGCATCCTTTCACTCGTCAGATGGTAAATAGCTAATGGCAACGGAATGTGACAGGCCACGGAGACTGGGAACGGCCTGCAGACTGGCGGGCGCGGCGATTTGCTGATGACCCACGTTATTTGCAGGCAGTTTGGCACATCTCAATTTGTCACGCTTCCACCATCACGCCAAATGCATTTCATTAATGTGGAGTATTTTCCTTTTCTTACATTAAGAACAAAACCGCCAGCATTTTTTGATTGTTCCCCAAACCCCGAAACAGCAACAATTATGAGCCTCTTGTCCTCATTCCCGTAGGTGATCTTCTATGATGAGCACATGAGCGCTACAGGGTCATTCTTGAGTGGAGACATGTCCACGCGTAGAAGCATACCTACTATAGGCACTGTGTGTATACGTTCCCAAAACCTAGGAGCCATGGTTGTAGAAATAACTTTTTACGATGCATTTTGGCATTCCCCCCCACTCTGTGTTGAAGGCAAGGTAAAGAGGCTTATCTTGTGTGGTGAAACCTTCTGATCAATACCAGGGGTTGGCACTCCTATATAAACCCATCCATCACGAAGCAGCAATTACAGCGATGCCTCACAGGACGGCCCATGGGGTTGGGGGGCAGCCTGAGCTTCTGGAAGGGTGTGAATGGGAATGTAAGAAAGGGAGTTTTATTTCTAAAATCCCTTCTCCCTAAGATGGAATGCATGAGCTATAGAGTCCAGAAAATACTGCCTGGGGGCCCTCGCTTCCATCCGAGCTCTGCCCCTAGCTGGCTGTGTCGGGAACCTGTGTTGGCACAGCTTCACCTGTACTTAAAATGAGGAATTAACCCAGAGGAATGCAAATGGCACCTCCCAGCTCTAGGCATATATGAATCACAATCACCATAAAAATGTTTTATTAATTCTAAAATAATGCATAGGAGTCGGAAGTTTATAACAAATGCAAACAATAGTGAAAAGAAAAAGTGCTAAATTCCCCCAAATAAAGTCATTTCCTTGCATCAAATTTAGGATTATGGGGGGGCATTAACTCTTTGAGGCCTTGAGGGGTTTTGTGTCAAAACAAACATATCTTTACAACTAAAAATATACTATGCGTTAAAATTATAAGTTACAGCTAGCTATATAAATTTTACACAAGGATATAAAATGTACCTAGCACAGAAAATTTAAGAATGTCTCCCAAGAAAAATATATTAAAGCTCCCGCTCAATTGCATACCAAGTACATTTTAATGTATTCCTGTTTCTGAACATATGTAATACACAAATAGAATGCCATCGTATTTTGCATTTACGTCTTGAATTTTAATAGTTTTAGTGTGTCGCTCTGTTTAGATGGAAAAAGAAAATATCTTTAACAGTTACAATTCCCTTGCCATTCAGTGTACTTAAAATGTCTAAATGTTTCAGGCCTTAGGCTATGATTGAGACTGCAGATTAGAAACCAAAACAAATGTCAAAATCAGCAAAACAATGGTGCCATTCAGTATTGTGCCATTCCCCAAAACTTGACATCTGAAATTATTTACAAACAAAATTTACCTTGTTTACTTTCTTTACCCTAATTGAGACCTATGGTACTTTAGGCATTTCCTACTCCCTAGTTTATTAACTCCCATCTGGCCCCACCCGCCCTCCGGGCCCAGCCTTTAGCCCTTGGCCAGCCATTTCAGAGGCTACTGCAAGGACTTTATCAAGCCTGGCTCTGATGACCTTCAGCTGTGCCCACTTGGCTAATTCTTTGCCCTGCAAAAGCCTCCCCCGCCTGCTTTCTTTGCTTCTCTCCCGAGCTGCCAGCTATTGCTGAAGCGACTCCGGAACTGGTGTTGACAGGCTTTTCTACAAATCTGTGCTGTTCAACCTCAACTTGACCCTCACTGGTGTTCAACAATTCCTTTAATCATCACTTATTGACTCACAGGAGAATTCAACATGGTAGGTTTTCCTCAGGCCTCAGTTCAGGCTTAAGCATCTCATTCTTGGCAAATGACACCATCTGTTATTTAACTGAGACGACTGAAGCTCTAATTTTCTTTATCTCTTCTCCTTTACATTCATTCCGAGAATTCCTCAGTCTCTCAGAGAAAGAACCTGTCTCCTGCCTTGACCCTAATCTCTGGCTGGTTTTCTTTTACTTCTTTTCCTGTCCAATTTCTGGGGCCTGGGCGGCTCACTAGCTTACCCCTGCATTGTGGTCGGTAAATCATCAGCACCCTCCAGGACCATACAGACACAGTCTGTTCATTTTCCCCGCCTGCGGCCTCCTTCCACTTTCAAAATGTGCAGTAACTGGCCCCCTGTCAAAACCCAAGAAACAAAATCCAACAACATAAACCACTTTCCTCGAACCGTACTGCTGTATCTCCCAAAGTGCTTCTATGGCTGCAGTTCACCTTTCTTTTTGTTACCAAGTTTCTCTAATGATTAATAAGAGCCTGGTGCCTAATAGATTCCACTTCCACATCATCCGTTAAGTCCTGGCAATCAGTGCCCTCCTCCTGATGCAAATTATATGTTCAAGGTCACATTTGACTTGCATGTCAACCAATTACATTTTGTGTCCAAGACAGCCTTAGTCTTTTTCCTCCTCACAGCATGCACACAGCTCACCACACTCTTAGCCCACTCTTTCCTGTGCATTAGGTGCTCCAGGCTGGGATTTAAGCCTCGTGTACTTGTATGATCCAGATATAAATGGGATGCAAAAGCAGTTGTGGCCAAACGTATCCACACATCAGACGTATCACTGGGAAAATGAACTCCAGACCGAGGAAATCAGAACCGCGGTGGTATGATGCTGAAGTACTGAGAGTTCATCAGGTAGATCCAGGGACCTACTGGAATGAGCTGAGCCAAATGAGGAAGACAGCTCATCCTACCATAACCAGCAGGCAGCTCTGCTGGAGGAAGAATGCTGGCACATACTAGGTTCTCAATACATCTTTGCGGCAGCAATGAACTGATGAATGTGTGCCTTTGTTGTTGGAAAGAAGGGATGCTTTACAGTACAACCCTGTGTTTCTCGCTTTCTCTGTCTTCTGCTCAGTTTCCGGAATCTCAAGAATAACAAGGTATTGTCTTAGATATTTGAGACCTAAAACGAAAGTGATTGTGACCAACATAGAGAAGGTGGGAAGAGGTTTCCTCCTTCCAGGTGTCAGAGTGTGGCACTGTATTGCCGAGGCGACAGAGTTTGTGGCCTAGCTTTGGCACATCTAGAACGCCTTGCACAGCAGCAGTGCCCGCAGCCCTGGCAGGGCTCCCGGCATCCGATGTGCTAGGGATACCACTGCCAGCACCTTCAACAGCAGCTGACGGGAACAGCAATGGCTTTAGAGCAATAGGAGAGAGCATTACTAAGAGTTGTCCCCAACAGCAACTGTGCTACTGTTACCTGACTTAGTGGGTGGCTGATGCTTTGCCAAGTGCATAAACAGAAAAGGCCTGAAGAAGGAAGATATTAAACACCAGTTACAATCTGAGAGAATGGAGCTCATGGAAGCTGCATGTTTTCTATGGTTGAAATAGTTAGTGCTAGGGAACTACTGGTTCTTACTATTAACCTGATTACCTTTTTAGCTACTGGTTCATATAGTCAAAGGAAATCCTTGACTTTAAAAATAGTATACAGCCCTGGTTCTATTAATGTTTCTTTCACTGCCCCCATCACTTTTAAATCATTTTCTATCCTACCTTTAAATGTAAGACATTCCCAAGACATGTCCATTGGTCATTTCACACTCTACCTGCTCACTGATGTTATCCCACAACCTCAACAGAATCTCCAGTCATATGATACTAAACCTATAACTCAGTCCTGACCTGGCTCTGACTTCCAGAATCATATTTCAAGTCAAGTACATATATCTAACTTGATGTTTCACTCATACCATGTATTTAACTTGTGCTATAGCAAATTCATTAGCTCCTGCTTCAAACCTCTTCTTTCTGACTCCCATAATATTAAAAAAATAACATTATTTGGCCCTGGCTAGTTTTAATAAGTGGTTAGAGCATCAGCCTTCAGATGAAGGGTTGTGGGTTCTATTGTGGTCAAGGGAACATACCTAGGTTGTAGACTGGATCCCTGGCCTTGTAGAGACACATACAAGAGGCAGCCAATCAATATGTCTCTTTTACATTGATGTTTCTCTCTCTGTCTCTCCCCATTCCTTCCACTCTCTCTAAAAATCAATGGAACAATATCATTGGGTGAGGATTAAAAACAATAACAACAAAGAAATGAGGAAACACACACACACACGTTATTTGCCCAATCACATAAACGTGAAGTCTTCAACTAACTCTCAACCTCTACCTCATAGCATTGTACACAATTGATTGCTGATTCTTTTCTGAAGTACTGTGTTTTCTTCATTTGGCTTTGAAAACATTCTCTCTTGGAATTCTTACATCACTGCTCACTCCTGCTCCAACATCTTTGCTATGACTACTCAGTGTTGGAGCATTACAGGGCTCAGTCCTCAGTCCTCTGACCTCTTCTATTCCCTAACCCAGTCATTGCAGATGGAATCTCATCTGGTCTGTTTTCTCTTGTCTGGCTTTCAGTCAATGAAAAATCACTTCTAGTTTCTCAGGACAAAAATATTGTAGCTATTTTATATGAATATCTTTATTTTACCTGATTCAGTGCAAAAACATATTCTGTGGATCTTCAAAAGAAAACAAAATCTAACACTTCTCACCACTCCCAGCATCCTTATCCAAATTGCCATCACTGCCTGCTTAGATTATTGCACTAACCTTCTAACTGGTCCCCCTACTTCCTGTATTCCACATCTACTTTTCAAACAGTATCAGAGTGAATTTCCTAATTTTTATGTCAGATTATGTCATTCCTTTCTTACAGCTTTCCTATAACTTCCATATCACTTTAATCACTAAATCATTGAGAATGTCTATGTTACTTAATAGACTTAGAAATAATATTCTAGACCAAAACCTATTTGCATTTTTATCACATGTCATGACTAATCTTTTCTCATTGTTTCAAAGAATATAGGACCAATTGTACAGAACCAAGAAGGAGGACTGTTTACACATTAGGATAAATATTATCCTATATAATAAAAGCCTAGCAACTGAAATAGTGAAACGACCAGAACGACCTGAGACCAGAATTACCACAACCCCTTGCCCCGGATGGCCCTACCCCCTAGCAGGGACACCCCCACCTCAATCAAGAGCGTGGCTGGCTGTCAAACTCCCCACGGCCTCTCATCCCAGCCTGCCCCATCCCCCAGCAGGGACCCCCACCCTGATCCAGGGCCCCCACCAAGGAAGGCCAGCCAGCCCTGACTCATGCACCAGGCCTCTATCCTATATAATAAAAGGGTAATATGCAAATTGACCCTAATGGCCGAACAACCAGAACGACCGCTCAACCAGTCACTATGAGGCACATTGACCACCTCCTGGTCTCTTTTCCGGGCCAGCAGGCCCCAATCGCCCGATGGTGAACAGGGTACTGGGGTGGGTGGTGGGGGATGTAGGTGGCACCAGGCCAAGGCTTCCACCCTGCCAGTCATCCGACACACATGCAGGAGACAGCCGATCAATGATTCTCTTTCATCATTGATGTTTCTATCTCTCTCTTCCTTTCCCTTCCTCTCTGAAATTAATAAAAATATTTATTTAAAAAGATTTTTAAAAAGGCAGTTTATTCATGTGTAAAATCTAGAAAATACCCTATGTGGTTATTGTGAGGATTAAATAAGGTAATATGAACTAACTTAGTATGGTGCTTGGTACCTAATAGCACTCATAAACATTTGAGGATTTAGGATGCTGTTCCTATTTTTCATTATTTTAAATATTGACATGATTAAATAAAATACTCTTTTCCTTTAAGATTACTAAAAATCAAACATTCAATTTTCTTCTTTTACCCATTCCCTACTGTAGATATATAATAAACAACCAATTTGTTAGAAAAGAAAGAAGCAATTTCATGACTGATAGCTTTCAATGTTGTTAGAGGTGGGAGACTCCTGGCATGAAGATATAACTCCTATTATAATCCCATTAACTTCTAGAACTCTTTAAATACACTTGTTGAAGATGTACCTAGCCAAGTTGGACTCGCCTGACAAAACTTGGTTACCCTTCCAAAAAAGTATAATTTTAATAAGTAATTATGAGGTTGCAGAGAAGATAAAATGAAAGAATATATGTGAAGTGTTTAGTATTGTGGCTGGCCTGGAGTAAGTTCTTCATGAATGATTATTGCTGATACAGTTAATGCTATTCATTTATATCATTATTACCATTACTAGAGGCCTGGTGCACAAAATTTGTGCTCAGGTACGGTCCCTAGGCCTGGCCTGCCATCAGGGCCATCTTCCCTTGCTGCTCGAAGCTGGCCCCACCCCCTGCCACCAACCATCCCTGGTTCCCCATTCACTATTAGGCAATCAGAGCCTGATGGCCGGGGGGAGGGACCTAGAGGTTGTCCGTCCCCTGCCTCCCCGCTTGCCAGCCCCTCCCCCACTGCGGGTCCTGGCATTGAGCCCACAACCCGGGCATGTGCCCTTGCCCTTGACCAGAATCAAACCCGAGACCCTTCAGTCCATAGGCCAATGCTCTATCCACTAAGCCAAACCAGCTAGATCAGAAGAAACTGCTTTTTAAAGAGATTAATTGACATGTTCAGAATCACAAAACACAAAGTTGACTGAACCAATATTTCAAGCTATATCTTCTCAGTTTTGGTCCAGTGTAATTTCTCACTAAAACGAAATAAAAAACAAACGACCTTCACCTTTTACGTGTCTTATGTTGCATCCTTTTCCTCAAAGTTGCAATTGATGATATACAAGGAAAGCCTCAAGAGAGCTTCTTACCTTGAATCACAAATTAACAGACATAAACCAAAGGTATCTCCTTTATCCCTTTGTTTGTAAATCATCTAATTAAGAGATTTCTTTGACATTGTCTATGCCCATCCATGCGCCTATTCTTTTTTATAGCCTGTATAACAGTATTGGTTTGCTCCACTGCTTTTTAAAGATACCACAGGCCAGGTGGTCTCAACAACAGAAAATTCTTTCTCCGTTATGGCGGCTGGGAATTCCAAGATCAAGGTGCCAACAGGGCAGGGTTCATTCTGAGGATTCTTCTCATGGCTTAAGGGCGGCCACCTGCTCTCCCTGTGCTCACGACACCTCTTCTTTGTGCTCTTGTGGAGAGAAGAGCCAGAGAGCAAGCTCTTCTCCCCACAAGTGTGTTTCTTCCCCTAAGAACACGAATCCCACCCATCAATGCTTCATGCTGATACCCTCATTTAACCTTTGTTATTTCTTTTTATTTAGTTATTTTAATATATTTGTATTGATTTCAGAGAGGAAGGGAGAGGGAGAGAGAGATAGAAACATCAATGATGAGAAGGAATCATTGACTGACTGCCCTCTGCACGTCCCCTACTAGGGATTAAGCCCACAACCTGAGTATGTGCCCTTCACTGGAATCAAACCAGGGACCATTCAAACTTCAGGCTGACACTCTATCCACTGAGTCAAACCAGCTTGGGCTGTTACTTCTTTTTAAATGTATTATTATTGTTTTGAAAGTTTTATAGATGTCCCCATTTTCCCCCATTGACCCCTTCTAGCCCACATGACCCATAGCCAAGTACAGCCACACTAGTGGCTTAGGACTTCACATATGAATTATTTTTGGAGGGAGATGGAGCACATTCACTTGGCACTTGTCCTATGCACATTTTTTAAAATAATAGCTGAAAGTGTTTCCAGGAGGTTATAATCTCAAAATAAAAAGTGCTAGTTGACACCGATTGTCACAAATAGAACACAGTGCTGTGAAACACTTAAATGGATTCTTCCATTGTGATCTATCCATTAAATGATAAGCATGGCCTAATGCAGGCTTGATCAATACAAATGTACATAGTGGCTATAAAACAGCCTCTCTAACCAGAGAGGGTAATCCTCCATTTTACAGATTTGAAGAACTAATCAATTAAATGCTGGATAAGGTCAAATACTATTGACTCAAGATTCAATGAAATCCCTTCCTTTACCTTCCCCTCTTTTGATTTTTCCTGTGATCTAAGTAGGGTTTTTAAAATATATTTTTACAGCAGCTGAACTTACATACTGGTAGAAAAGTGAGTGGTCCTCAAAAAAAATAATGATTCACTAGCACTGAAATCAATAGTGCTATAAAACCTTGAAGGCATGAAAAGGTTGAAAAATAAAAATATTAATGCCTAAACTTCAAGAGCATACTTAAAAAGAAATATTTAAGAAATGCCCATTGCTAGCAGGAGATAGTTCATACATCAATTTAGATAAACACCTTCCTAGAGTGTATCTGTCTTTAAAATAAAATAAGAATACTGTTAATGATGTCTTTAAATGCCACTCTTAATTCAACTATGATTTTGACACAATTTAAGATTATTTTCTGAAAGTGTTCTCAGGGCTCATAAGACATATATATTGATTCTGTACCACTTTTGGGGTTTTTTTGACACCTTTTAATCAATACAGCTGGTAACCTTTTCAGATTTTTATCTCAATGTAAAGCCAAGTTTTGTATGCTTATTTAATATAGTGATTTTTTCATCTTTGTAAAAGCATTATATATATATATATGTATATATATATATATATTATATATATATATATATATAGTATATGAAACAATGCATGTCAGGTCTCTCTCTGTGTTTGATTCTCAGATACTTAAGTACATTCTTCTGTCTGCAAAAAACTCTTTGCTGCTGTGTTTTTATTTAACTGTCTCCAGAAACTAATAAACGGAGAACTGTAAACATCTCATGCTTGGAAAAAGTCCACCTGGCACATATCCGTCAGTAGGTGACTAGATATTGTGAATAGAAACAAATGCTAAAAAGGAAAAGCCTCTTGTTAGAAGACAGCAGCACATTAAGCAATCCTCCTTAACACAGACACAAAAAAGTGCTTTTGAGCAGCTTTGATAAAATTTTAATAAAAACAAACCTCCTTTCCCTTTTGACTCTTCTCTTTTGCTTTCTTCATAACCACATGCATCCTGAACTTGGTTTGAAAGGGTTATTGGTTTGGTTATTTTTTGTTTTTTTTTTTTATTTTTTTAAACTTTACCCAAGAAAACCATAAGATTAAGTATTAAATTCTCTCTGATGTTCCAGATTTATTCTGTAGTTGGAAGTCTCTTTGAGATGTTTTAAAATAGACAGGCATTCTTTTAATCATCTCAAAAAAGCAGAAATAAAATATGAAGGTATTTAACACCACAGCAAACAATGAAAGAAACTAATGTGGCTATCTCTTGCTTTTAAGATAAATGTGAGTTATTTTCTGTTTGTTGTACTTTGTTTTTAATGAGAAAAATTATATGTCCAAAAGATCTTTAGAGTGTTATTTTTTAAAATATATATTTTATTGACTTCAGAGAGTAAAGGAGAGGGAGAGAGAGATAGAAACATCAGTGATGACAGAAAATCATTGATTGGCTGCCTCCTGCACGCCCCCTACTGGGGATCGAGCTTGCAACCCAAGCATGTGTTCTTGGCTGGAATTGAACCTGGGATCCTTCAGGTTGCAGGCCGCTCTATCCACTGAGCCAAACCAGCTAGAGCTAGAGTGTTATTTTTTAAAAACAATTTCCTCTACCAGTTGCATTTTTTTCCCTTAGGAACAAGAAGACCAACATATGGCTTTTTAAAAATGTAAATAATAGTAGAAAGCAACAAACACTTTAAAATAGACATCAAAGTAAGAAAATAATGGAAAATAGCTGGAGCTGCTGAAAAAAATGGATTTAAAGGAAATTATACTTTTACAACTAGATCAAAAAGATGATTTAGCTATGTAAGAAAATTCTCCCCTCCCCCCCATTTCAACCACTATTAGGACTCAATGCTTCCAACTCTACATTTTTACAGTATTTAAGAGCTTACCTAGAATTTTCATATAAACTTGCCTCACTCAATATTTGCTTGGACAGACAAGGCAAATGCTTTATCACCATTTTACTAATCAGAAATTAATTCACAACATGCCACAAGTAATACTATTCAAACTGTAACATGCATACAAGGTGCTATAATGTATATTCTGATGCAGTAAGTCTGGAGTGGGGCCTGAGGGCCTGCGTTGTGAATAAGCTCTCAGGTGATGTCAGTGATGCTGGTCCAGGGGCCACCCTGGAGTGACAAGGCTAAGGTACAAGCTGAAGGCACATCTACACAGGTCAGCGCCGTTGCCTCACTGTGCTTAGCGCTTTCTCGCATTATTTATAACCTGAACTCAACGAACACTGCTTTTTCACCCCCCAGTTTGAATAGAAAGTGAATGCAGTCAATTTTCCTCACTCACAGATTCTATATTTGCAAATTCTCCAGCTGGTTGAAATGTCTTTGTAGTCATAACAAATCAATGGCTGCGCTTGTCCAGTCAGTCGCTGTACATGCTTATGCACAGAGCAGAGGACAATGGGAGTCGCCGGATGTCCGTGTTCACAGCTAAGGTGCAGCAAGGTGGCTTTCTGCCTCCTCGTTTCAGCTCGTAAATTGTAAACAAGTGTCCTTTTCGAGGTCAATTTACCCCACCCGCATGCTTTGTATTTTTGTGCTTTTTGTTGGTGATTTCAGTTTAAAATGACTGCAAGCATGAGGCTGAAGTGCAGTCTAGTGTTCCTAAGAGCAGAAGCTGTGATGTGCTCTAAGGAAAAGGTGAGTGTGTTAGATACGCTTTGTTCTGGAATGAGTGATGGTGCTGTTGACCATGAGTTTAATGTTAATGAACCCTCTGTATAGTAAATATGGTATCTTTAAACAGGAACACACAAAAAACAAGGTTACATATTAATGGTTTGATGAAAACATTGTGAGCAGATGCTCATGGGAACCTAACCCAAGGAGCAGTGATTCAGTGTTGGCTAATTCAGTGTTCATGGTGAGTTTACAGAAAACAACAACAATAATAACAAAACACCTGCAAATAACACAAAGAGCCTTCTGGGCTCTTTTCAGCAAAAAACTTCTATGGAAATCTGGACTCCAAATTGATGTCCCCACTGACTAATAATATTTCCTCATGGCTGTCCACCCTAACCGATTCCCAAACCCAATATTTTCAAACTATTTTTAAGCATTAAATGAAATATTGTTGAAATCTATATAATATAGGCATAATATAGAAGTATTTTTAGAGTAAATGGATACTATTCATTAAAAATGACAACATTTACAAATAAAAAACATTTCATCATAATGAAAAGGTATTAGAGGGCTCCAATGTATTAATGATTTGAAAATGCAATATGTTTAAATGGGTCCTTTTGAAATTAGAGTCTTAAAACCATATAAAGCATTTAAAACTGAAATGACAATTAAACTTTTACAGAATTCCTGAGTTACCTTCACAGAAGCCTTCTATTTTAAAGGTTATCTCAAAACCATTCTTTTAAATGAATTTTCCTCCTTAAGCATTTGACAAGGTCATTGATTTCTACAATATACTTCCTCTTCCACCTTTTGTATCTGATAACCCAAAATCTGTTCTATTCAATTCTCTTCTACAAAGCTCTCATAATATTTTTGTCAGTTCTTTTACTAAAAAAATAATGAAGAATTTAAAAGTAATCATTGTATCAATGACAGTATTGTAACTTCACAAAAAGCAAGTGAGACAAACTGCAGAAGCAATGATGATGTACTGGTATTTGGACTATAATTGTGATTGTATCAGGCCCAATTAGAGAAAATTAAGGACTGTTTATTAAGAGCAATGGTCCTATAGATTAGTAAGCCAAATCACTTACCATCAAATAAATATTTGCTAAATATATACTAAGTGAGATACAGCTTTTTGAATGAATTATCTTATTTGATCATTACAATATTCTTATGATGTCAGGCTGGCACAGGAGGAAACGTACATAGTCCTTGGGCTATTTGCTTAAGTCACAGAGTTAGTACGAGGCAGAGTTGGAAACCAAGCCTGGTGATGTACTCCTAGGCCCACCTTTCCACTCCCGTGCTCCAGTGTGCAGAAGAGAGAAATGGAGCACACACTATGACAAGGCAAAACATGATCAAGATTTCAGATGATTTAAGAGAAATAAATTCAGACGATTCGTCCAAACTGTCATAAAGAATATTGTATCAAGATGTCTTTGGTGAGTGGGCAAGACTCTGATGGGTAAAGAGAAATGTGGATATGATTTCTATCAAAAGCAGAGAGAATGTCAGCATATAAACAAGAAAAACAATCTGAATGAGGATATTGGTGAAATCAGACTTTCTGAATCACAGGATTTCTTCAGGGAAATGGTGGGGAGATAAGCCTTGAAGAGTGAATTGCTAGGAAAACTGAATATGTTTTTAGAGTGAAGGTAGGGGTGAGATCGTCTAATAGATATTAGTGATAGATGCCAAAATAAATGAAACAATTTATCAATTAATTATTTGAGTAATTTAAACCCCGAGGCTCTCAATTCCTACAGCCACCCTCAGACTCTGCATGGAAGAAGGCAGATTATAAACATAGGTGCATCTTTGATAGCACATGTTAAAACTCCCAGTTGTTAAATTGCATGCAGAGATTCAACCTCACATGATTATGTCTTCTAGATATTTATTCCTTATAATTTACAACTATGAAGAAGAGAAATGTGATCAATACTGATTAAATAACTGAGGTATAATTGAATTAGAACTCATTTGTATGCTTTCACAATAATTTCTCTACAAACAAGAAAACAAAATTTCAGATAACTATAAATAACTTCTGCATTAACATACACCTTGGGATATTAGCACCATTGTCCTTCAAAGATAATCTAGATCATATATATTTAGGTTATGTCCATTTTTAAATATATTTTATTGACTTAGAGAGGAAGGGAGAAGGAGAGAGAAACAGAAACATCAATTATGAGAGAGAATCATAGATCAGCTGCCTCCTGCATGCCCCCTACTGGGGTTTAAGCCCACAGCCCAGGCATGTGCCCTTGACTAGAATTGAACCCGGGACCCTTCAGTCCACAGGCCAATGCTTTATCCACTGGGCAAAACTGGCTAGGGCTAGGTTATGTCTTGATATCATTCAATAAGTTTATCAATACAGAAAGCTCATAAAAATTTTAAATTTTATTCTTATGGAATAAATGTACTTCTTCTACAACTATCATAAAAATACTTATCAGTAAATATACTCTAAGCAATGCAACACAAATTTTAATTATAATTTTAAAATTGATACAATGTAATCAATATAATTAAATTGCTTAACAAAATTGAGTTTAGGGTGATGATTATATCATGATAATTTTTTGATATAATTTTATCAGTTCCATAATTCAGCATGTAGTAAATTATTATTTAATTTAAACAAAACTACTAATTAAAAAATATATAAGCTTTATCAAATGTTAATAGCATGGTCATTTTTATAACAGTATGGTACCTTTAGTAGCATGTTAATTATTTTCTGAATTTTTATTACCCTGTCTCCAGAAATATAGTATTTAAAATATTAGAACAGAATTTCTAGATTTCATATAGGCGAAAATCATATTGTATTGTGTTGTCTACATAGGTGTATCCACACCATATATAGTTTATATATACACACACACACAGTTTATATATGTATACTTATCACAGCTTACATGGTGGAAAAGGTCCTTCATAAGTTCAAAAATTATTTTAAAAGTAGTTAAAT
This sequence comes from Myotis nattereri, assembly GCF_964212035.1. Classification (NCBI taxonomy): domain Eukaryota; kingdom Metazoa; phylum Chordata; class Mammalia; order Chiroptera; family Vespertilionidae; genus Myotis; species Myotis nattereri. The sequence goes on along the minus strand of NC_138076.1, from coordinate 68,370,840 downwards.
TCACTTTCTATACTGGGAAATTACAAACTTTTATTTTAAAAATAGCAATTAATATACATGGATAACTTCTTTTCAGGATTTACATTAAGGAACATTGAATTTATTTTTTTATAAACTATTACAAAACAGTTACTTGGCACCTGAGTTTCAACATTAGCACAAAACTTGATAATGCTAGAAAATAAGAGAGCAAATCTGTCTCCTACACAAAATAAATGTGTTGGTGCCTTACGGACTACCTCCATCTTCAACCTAACCATTGGTTTCTTTGCCTGTCCTGTTTTTCATATGAGGACAAATGACCTTTCCCAAGGTGATTTCTATTCAGAAGTCCCTAAAATATTAACATGCAAAATGCCACATTCATTGTCAGTTTTATTTTAAATGCTATGAACTCTCTCTGTGTGTGTGTGTGTGTGTGTGTGTTCACAAAGCTCTCCTCCCCACTACTGTTCAGTAAATAATATTTTATTTTTTCTTAAGTTATATAAATTAGTCTTTAATTTCAGGTAAAGACTTGTTAATGATGATTTAATACTATACTGGCTTCTTGGCCTTCTTTTTGGTTACTTTTAAGTGTAATCAAACCTGAAGAGATAGGTCAGGAGTAAAATAAAAAAAAAAATTCAAGGAACACAGTTGGCATTGAATGATATCATTTCAAAATTTCATCCTACAATTGACTACATTTCAAATGCCTGAAGTTTTAATTCAATACCCAAAAGCCAAAGAAAAACGTTGCATTCCTTTATATCATTTTTCCTCTGAAAGCCAACCTGCAGGTTTCTTAGTTTGAAGGAACGTCAGCGTTCCACAATGGCTGTTGATATTCCTCATTAGCTGTAACTTAGTTAAAATGGAGCACCTGCGATCAATCAAAGCATTGGGAAATCGCATTAAAACTTATGACAGTTACAGAGTTTGGTGGGTGCCGGTTGTTTTTCTTCCCCGGTATTCTAGGGTCATCACTCATAATAGTGAAAAGTACAGCATAAAGGGGGAGAAAATTCAGAATGTTCCTAAAAATAAAATAGAAAGCCCTCAGGAGTCCTTTCAGAACAACAATAAAAAGTATTGCTAGCTGTAAAATTTGTAAGCAGGTTCCATCCTGTCGGCCCAGAAACAATGAAGATGAATTACATTCCAGGAGAAACACTGAGGCTGTCTGGTAACATAGTGGCAAATCTACTAGAGTGAGGACAAAGCACAACTATTTCTTCTCTCTTAAATTGAAGGTATCAGAACAGGAAGGTGTGAATTAAATGGAAACAGCGGACCATCTTTAGAAATTATCTCCGTAACCATTCAATTCACTCATTTGGCCATTGTTTGAACTTCAGTTTTCAGAATCTCTGTATTACCTCTCAGCTCATAAAGACTGGTCTGTAATCCAATGTGTGAAAGGTACACATATACATATAGTACTTTCAATACATAATATAAAGGGATATGAGTTAAGGTGATGTGATAGAAGTTATTTACATGACTTGTAAACATCTTTAGGTGAGGTGGACAAAAAAACAAGTCTGGCCCTAGCTGGCTTGGCTCAGTGCATAGAACATGGATGGGCCTGTGGACTGAAGGGTCCTGAGTTCCAGTCTGGTCAAGGACACATGCCTGGGTTGTGGGCTCGATCCCCTATAGTGGGTGTGCAAGAGGCAGCCGATCAGTGATTTTCTCTCATCATTGATGTTTCTCTCTCTCTGTTCCTCTTCCTTCCTCTCTGAAATACACACACACACACACACACACACACACACACACACACACATATATATGAAAGTATGAGGTTTGTTTGACTAGCTCTAAGCAGAGATGCTTTTGTTTCAGGGGAAAGGACATTTTGTCTACTCAGGAGATGTGGGCAGCGGGTAGGAAATGTTGGGGAGGATGCCACAGGCCTTGCAGGGCCACCTACTACATAGAGACTCATCAGCACAGGAAGGGACAGTCCTGTCTTGCGTATGTCCTTGTTTGATGCCCTAAATATTAGTGTGGTAGCTGAAAAGACATGCTGCTAAAATGAGAAATATGTGGATAAAGGTTGTTTTGAAAAAGCTGATGCCCACCCTGTTGGCAGGTTGGAAATTTAATAACAAACTTTCCATATCCTAAACCAAGGTCAACATTTGCAAATGAAAGTCACATCCCAGCAGAAACGGGGAGAGTGTTTATTAAACCTTAACTGTGAGTCTCAAAGGATGTTTCGGTGTGCAACATGCCTGCACTCTACTAAAACAGCTTGACTTTTAATTTAAATTGAAAACTCAGAGGTTTTCTTTTTTTATGTGTTTATGAATGTTAATTAAAAGAGACATCAGATCATTTGAGCAACTACTTAGAGTCTTTTTTTTTTACAATATTTGAAAGATGCTTTCCTTTTATGCCGGTTTCGGATTTTGTACCTATGAGTAATGAATGTGGCTTGAGTCAATTGTACATTAAAAATTGAAAGGAATATGAGGTTCTCTGAAAATCACAGAAAATTGCCATCATTCATGTTCCAGAATCTCAATGATTGATTGCATGAAGGCAGTAGTGGAATTCAAGGTGAACTGAAAAAAATGTTAAATGAAGGTTCTTTCTAACCTCATCAATACCTTCCTGATATATCAAGTTTGGGGGTTTTGTTTCTTTTTGTTTGTTTTGTTTTGTCTTTTGAGTTGGAAGGACAACTAATAGTAACCAAATCTCAAGCAATTATGCTGCACGAGATAGGTATCTGCCTGAGTACCTAATAATCTCTTAAACCTTTGCTTTCACCAGCTGAGCTAATTTTTGATGGAACACCATTGAGAACAATAGGTCACTGAGAGCAAATGAAGTGGGGCTACCACTGTGCTACCTCAAGTGCTCTCAGCTACTCAGCCTTGGATGGCTGATGAGGAAAGCTGCATAATAATGCGGCCCTAGTGGGTTTCTATTAAGTCAATGAGGCATTAACTATACACAAAAGCGCCACTGGCACCTATTAAGCGGACGGGATCTACGGACCACAATGACTTTACTCAACCGAGAGGAAGCCCTGTGCACTAATCTCATAATTATACCCCATTCCTCCAACACTCAGTTCAACTTGTGTGTGTTGGCGGTAAAATAAGCATCATCTGAAGTATAATCCCAATTACATGAGTAAAACTGCGCTGCTCCAATTATTTGTGTAAGTAAACTATGTGGACGGAAGGTGTGTAAATAGTTATTAATTCAACTTAAAGAATTTTAAAGCAAATGTATCTAAAACATTAGAGTAGTATTCAGATGCAGCTAGAAGTAAGTGCAAATGTTTAGTAATCAAGAGAGCAATCTATAAATGACTAAGTTCCATAAAAATGTGTAACTTTGTGTGCAGGGACCACCACTGCCTCCACCAGCACTTTAGCAGCTATCCAAAATTCCTTACTCGATTACCTAATGTGATACTATCCCTTGGCTGATGTTCACATTAACATTTTTAAACTTAGGAGAAAAGCATTTCTGAATTTAGCAATGTCAGATGTTTAAAACGACATGGTTTTCATTAGATTGGGCAGTTTTATTTTAAATCCATGGTCAAGATTTCATCTTTATCTTTTTACTCTGCCATCATTTTGGAAATCTTAAGTGATTTGTATTAGAAGTGCTGTCGAGTACTAAATGTCATTAAAATGCATTTTAAATGCGATCTTCATTTCCTCTGTTAGATTTCAATAAAATCAATACCGTTTTCAAACACCTATGTGTTTTAACAATAATTTGAAATATTTTCTGAGAAGTTTCAATTCAGTCTACCAAAGTAAAAGAATTTTTTTTCCAATGACATGTAAATGTAATGAAAATCTGTCCTTTAGTCAAAACTATTTCACATAGTATTCTGGTGTGAGAGATACATTTTGAGAATATCTCAGTTAAGTATTCATCAAAATTTGTGCCGTTCCTTCAGGGAGCTATTCCCAAAGTCATTATCATGGGATGACCCCAACATTGTATGGATGCGACTGGTAAAAGTCAGGGATGAGAATCCTATATAATAAAATGCTAATATGCAAATCACCCAAATGGCAGAATGACCAGTCACTATGACATGCACTGATCATCAGGGGGCAGATGCTCAACACAGGAGCTATCCCTTGGTGGTCATTGTGTACCCACAAGGGGAGTGCTGTTCAGCCAGAAGCCGGGCTCATGGCTGGTGAGAGCAGAGGCAGTGGCAGGAGCCTCTCTTGCCTCTGGGGTAGCACTAAGGATGTCAAACTGCCAGCCTAGGCCCACTCTCCCAAGAGCGAGTGGGCCTAAGCCATCAGTTGGACATCCCCCAAGGGCTCCTGAACTACAAGAGGGCACAGGCTAGGCTGAGAGACCCCCCCGCTCCACAAATGCATGTATTTCGTGCATGGGGCATCAGTCCTATAAAATAAAGAGGAAATACTCAAATTGACCCTCATGCCCTTGCATCACAAGATGGCCGCCCCCATGTTGTCACAGATGGCCACCACCAGATGGCCTCCCCCAAGTCATCACAAGATGGCTGCCCCGACATTGTCACAAGATGGCCAGCAGGGGAGGGAATTGGGGCGGGGGGAGCAGGCCTGCAGGGGACGGCAGTTGGGGGTGATTGGGCTGGCAGGGGAGCAGTTAGGTGTCAATCAGGTTGGCAGGGGAGCAGTTAAGGGGTGATCAGGCTGGCTAGCAGAAGCAGTTAGGAGCAATCAGGTATGCAGGCAGGTGAGCGGTTAGGAGCCAGCAGTCCCGGATTGTGAGAGGGATGTCCCACAGGGATCAGGCTTAAACCGGCAGCTGGACATCCTCTGAGGGGATCCCAGATTGGAGAGGGGGCAGGCTGGGCTGAGGGACACACCCCCACACCCAGTGCACAAATTTCATGCACCGGGCCTCTATATAATAATGAATATCACTATCCTCTGTAAGAAGCCTCTACCATAGATGTGTTCTTCTGGAATTTTCATATATGAAATGAAATGATTACCATCTTAAAAGTTCCCAGAGCTGAGAAATGTATGTCTGTGTGCTTCTTTTTTCTCTTTTTCTCTCCTTTTCCTCTCTCTGCTCTGCTCCCTCTGTTGTATGTCTCCTTTCTCCTCTTCCCCATCCCTCTACCCCTCCTTGTCCTCACTTCTTCTTTTTGAAGGTTTGGTCATGGATGCGGTTGAGGTGTGTGTGTGTGTGTGTGTGTGTGTGTGTGTGTGTGTGTGTGTTGTGTGATCTTGGAAACTGGTCAAGACTAACCAATTGAGGCACAAAGTGTAATTAAAGGACAATAATTTCACATCTAATTGTAGCTCTTGTGCTATGAACATTTGTATGTCACATATTTTATCTAGCTTGTATCTACCTTCATCTATAAAGATAAATGATTAGGTAAAGGTCCTTGTTTTTTGTGATTCTCAGTGTGAATGAAAATTCAAACACCTTTTAGCTTTATTTTTTTATCATCATTTTATCAGATCTTTTGATTTTTCTCCCATTGGCAAAGTTTAAAAAACACAATATATTTTCATGTTTCTTTTAAGCCCTTCTGCAGAAAAGAATTAAGATTAAGCTTGTCCACTACATTATCCAGCCTAAACATTAGCCAGAAATCAATTCAGAAATATACATGTCAAATACACTAAAATTAAAAAGAAAAACCATGAAATTAGTATAAATAAAATTATAACATAGAAGTGTGGTATTGAAATATCACTTTGGTGTATGGGGGCGGGGAGGGTTTCACCACAAAATGTATAACCTTAAAATTTAAGGGAAAGTTGTGAAGATTTTTTCAAGTCTTCCTTGCATATGTGATAGATTTAAGACAGACTCCATACTAAATTCTATAACCAAAATGTGCAAAACCCAGATGGCAGGGTTCAACTTTTACTGAATTTTACGTGAGAAAATGTACTGAGACATGAGCGACTATATTTGTTCTCATGAACATATTCCCTTCATGCATAATCACCCTTATCCCCATGTCAGTGTGTACACATCTCCACCAGCACACCGTGAGGCTCTGCATAATGATGTTGAGCCTATTGCTTTTACAGTTTCTAAAGAAACAACATATATTTTCTTATTTCTTTTTTAATTTTGTGTTTATTTTACTTAAACACATTTTCGTACAGTGGAGCAGACTTGATAAACTATTCTTTTTTTCTTCTTATACATTTGTATTGATTTCAGAGAAGAACGGAGAGGGAAAGAGAGATAGAAACATCAATGATGAGAGAGAATCATTGATCAGCTGCCTCCTGCATGCCCCACACTGGGGATGGAGCCTGCAACCCAGACACATGCCCTTGACCAGAATGGAACCTAGGACCCTTCAGTCTGCAGGCAGATGCTCTAGTCACTGAGCCAAACTAGCTAGGGCTAAACTATTCTTTATTTTATTGCCTACAAATATGAAGATCCCTTGATGAGCCATGGAGCTGGAGAGGAGGAGGGCCTAAACATGCCATCACAGCTCATGATGTGGTCAGTCTAAATCTTCAGCAAGTCCTCCATCTTTGGAAATTTAATATTGACGGTAATTGGTAAACACTAAAGATGTCTATACTGAAAGGCAAAGGATTTATTCCAACTGCTATCTGAAGCATGATCTTACCCAGCAGTACGTTTATTTTTAAAAAGCCCTCTTTGCAGAACTAATATACTTAGGATATATGGGGAAATGATTAGCAATAGCTCAGCTGTACCCACTGCATTAAATACCCTAATTTTCTGACAGCTAGAAATACATTACCAGTGTACATAGAAAATGGAACGAAAGAGAGAGTGAAACCCCACTGCAGATAAGAAAAAAAATGATCTTTATATAAGAAAGAAAACCTTGGAGAGAGGAAATAGCTAGATCCTCTGCATCCTTCAAATATGAATCAAACATTGATTTTCTTACATTTCACAAAGTAGATGCAAAGATTATGCTGAAAACAGGGGAAAACATAATTGTACAACTGTCGGTGTGAACTGAGGACGCGAGTCTAATAGAGGCTCTGATGTTAACAGGGAAAGGCTCGGGAGGTATTTCTTACAAACTCTTCTACCCCTTTCGTTCTGAGCTCTGCATTTCAGAAAGGACGGGTGCATGCTCACATGCGGCTTTTATCATGACTGCCCTTTTCGAAGCACTGGCCCTTCCTTTGTCATAAAAGGGAGGAATACAAACGAACATGATTTTTTTTAAAATTTTATACTGCACATAGCTGGATTAAAAATACACCTCTCTTCTATGCTTGTTCAGTAAATTCCTTCACCTATTTTCTGGCTTCTCACATTGCAAGAGAGAAGCCCCTACAACAGACACAACAGACAGGAAGCAGAATGACAAGGTTCCCTGTTGGAGAAATGTCATCTAATGGCGCTTTGTAGTCCAAGGGATGTGCCACCGCTGGAGAACACAGTCCTCTGACAGTTATCCCTGAGTCATCTCCGTGTGTTTGAAACAGTTGGTTCTCTCCCTTAGACACTTGTCAACATGTGCAGATGATGTTTTAACTGGCACATTGTCACCAGCTACATTCAATCAGGAAAAGCTGAGTAGTTGTGAAAACTGTGACGTCCAACTCAAGGAAGATTTAGAGTTCTAGAGGCAGAAACAGACTCCTTCATAGCAGGTGTTATTTTTATTCCTTTAATGTGTGGCAATTGTGCTAATTGATAATGTTATGTTTTTTATTCCCTTTGTCTTTCTTGCACCCTGGTGCAGATTATTGAGAGAAATGGGCTTAAAAGTGGTCAATGTTATTTTTTTTAAGTATTTGTGTGGCAAGTAAAAATCATTTGAATTCCATGTCAATTAGCCTATGACTTTTCTCTTTGCAGTGACAGATTCTGTTAATCTTTGAATCAACAGTGTCTAATACATGATATATACCAAGGGGCCCAATAAACGTGTCTTTTTTATAATACATGATTTATTACTCATTATAAAACAAATTAATACAATCGATATATAGAACCCACATAACTATATAAGAATCATAGGAGGTTGCCATAAAATTATTTTAGCAAATTTTACAAGTGTCACTTTGTGATTTATTATAAAATTTTAAAACTTAAAATGTACATGTAGTAAATGTTTTTTTAAAAATATATTTTATTGATTTTTTTACATAGAGGAAGGGAAAAGGGACAGAGAGTTAGAAACATGAATGAGAGAGAAACATCGATCAGCTGTCTCCTGCACACCTCCTACTGGGGATGTGCCCACAACCAAGGTACATGCCCTTGACCGGAATCAGACCTGGGACCTTTCAGTCTACAGGCCGATGCTCTATCCACTGAGCCAAACTGGTTGGGGCTGTAGTAAATATTTTATAAAGATGCATTACTATTAGGATTCACCAATTCAAAATGAGGAGATAAAACAATAATAAAGAAAACCTATCATTTCTCTTTTGGATTTCAGATTAAAACTGGATGATACACAAGGTTCCTTCAATTCCATAATCTCCTGTTAAAAAGAAAAGTTTTACCTACCAAAAATACAATATTTATTATCACAAAATTGACATTTGCAGAAGTAGAAAGTTTATTTACTGATTATAATCATTTTTAATTATACTTATGTATCACCTATGCCAATGGGTTATTTCAACAAAATAAGCATGTACCTAAACTTACCGACTTTCCTCAAGAATTTTTGGTATTTTTCTCTTCCAGTACAATTTCTTTCAATTCACCATAACTCTGACTCCATGTTTTGTTCAAAATCAAAATTGATTTGCTCTCTTCTAAAACCTCCTAATAGCATTTATTGTTTTTAAAATTAGTCATAAGCTATGAGATTCCTATTATTGTCTTCAGTATTTTTAAGCATAGTTTGTGCAGGTATATTATTTACCTAATTAAATTTCATGTTCTTAAGAAGGAAGAGAGGTGTCATATTTTCAATAATTTCTCATAGAACATTTATAGTTATTGGATTAAATGTGGATAAAGCTCCTAGACACATAGTAAGCATCGAAAAACATTAGCTGATAAATATAGCAGAAGCTCAAGAAAAAATGATTTCATCTACACTAATAAAAGAGAAAAATGGTAATTGGCGTACGGTGATACCTTTTTCATTGGCTAATCAGGGCTATATGCAAATTAACTGCCAACTAAGATTGGCAGTTAACTGCCAACTAAGATTGGCAGTTAACTGCCAACTAAGATTGGCAGTTAACTGCCAACTAAGATTGGCAGTTAACTGCCAACAAGATGGCGGCTAATTTGCATATGTAGGCACAATGCAGGGAGGCGAAAGGGAAAGCAGGAAGAAGCCCCCTGCCACTGACAGTGATCTGAAACCCAGGGGGGGAGCTAAGAGCTGGGGGTTGGAGCCGCCTTTGCCCTGCCCCCCAGCCATGATCGGAGAATCAGGCGCCTTTTCCGCCCTGGCCAGTGATAGCAGGAAGTAGGGGTGGAGCCAGCGATGGGAGCTGGGCACGGTCGAAGCTGGCAGTCCCAGGAGCTAGGGGTCCCTTGCCTGGGCCTAAAGCGAAGCCCACGATCGCGGCGCCCCCCGCTGCCACTGCGGGTCCCCGCTGCCCGGGCCGGACGCCTAGGCCAGAGGCGTTAGGCCTGGGCAGGGGCGGAGCCTGCAACCGCGGGGAGCTGGGGGTCCCCTGCCCAGGCCTGACACCTCTGCCGGAGGCCTCAGGCCTGGTCAAGGGGCCGATCCGGTGATTGGTGATCGGAGGGTGATGAGGGTCAACTCCTCTGGCCGAGGCATCAGGCCTGGGTGGGGGGCGGAGCCGGGGATTGGGGGGATATGAGGGTCCCCTTGCCCAGGCCTGAAGCCTGGGTCAGAGGCGTCAGGCTTGGGCGGGGGGTGGAGCAAGCGATCAGAGGGAGATGGGGGTCCCCTGCCCAGGCATGATTCCTGGGCCAGAGGCCTCAGGCCTGGGCGTGGGCCAGAGCCAGTGATCGGGGGGAGATGGGGGTCCCCTGTCCAAGCCTGACACCTCTGACGGAGGCGTCAGGCCTGGGCAAGGGGCCGATCAGGCGATCGGAGGGTGATGGGGGTCAACGCCTGAGGGCTCCCGGTATGTGAGAGGGGGCAGGCTGGGCTGAGGGACACTCTCCCCCCCCCCACACACACACACCCAGTGCACGAATTTCGTCCACCGGGCCCCTAGTTATGATATAATGAACCTGGATAATGAACATAATTATAATTAAATAAGCCCAGTCAACCCTAAGTTATTTTTAAAGTATATGGCAAAAAATATTATGGAGGGCAAACATCCATTTGGTTTGTTTTCCCCTTTACAATGCTTTATTTTTTCTTGTATATTTATTTAAAAATTCAGAATTAACCAATAAATTGATTCATTTTATGAAAAACTATATGCAGAGAAGAACAAAAAAACAAACACATTTACTATGGTAAATGAAACAGAGCCTCCATCTAAACAAGTATAGAATAGAGGCTACAATATGTAAAAGTCAAGAAATAATTATCTAAAATAAGCACACATTTAATATCTTTCCTTGTCAACAAAAATATGGCTTCAATTCTAAATACTATGCTGGAAATGCCAGTAAAGGCTGACTCTTAAAAGTGTAATGTCACTTTCCAAGGAAGCTTTTTTTTTAAAAAAAAATTCTTGACAGGTTAATTACAGTATAGCATCAAGACTGAAAATTCTGGGTTCAAAGGTGTCAAAGGTGACCGGTGAAAGAAAGAGGTTTCACACCTCCCAGTAGAAAAAAAAGCAAGAATAGGGAATTTCACAGATGACAGAGTCCCATATGTTTAAAGGCAGCTGATGGTAAAAACCCTGGGGAAGTGCAACAAAGGGTCATTGGTAAACGGCTTTTTTATATTGCTTAGGTGGTTAGATTTTATTATGATAATACGAAGAAGCCATTGAAACACTTCTGAAAAAATGTAATACTTTTTGTTTTAGATAATCCTGGAAACTCTATAAAGCCTATAAAGGGTGGAAGAGATATCTTCAGGATGTAACCAATGAAATGAAATATATAGTTTCATTCTTAGAAATTATATTAAAACTCTACATATCTTAAAGTGTATTCAAGATGTTAAGATGTAAATGTATTTTGAAACACATATTGAATGCTTAAACTGAGAAATTTAAATGGCAAATTAAATATTTGAAGCAAAAATAGAATAAGCTTTTTTTCAGTTTAAAAATAAAAACAACAACAAAAAAAGAAAAAGTAAAAAAACAATGGACTTTTGAAAAAGAACAAATTTATAAAAGAGTGAAATTTTTCTGGATGTCTCTGTTAACATACTAGATGAGTTGAAATTTTAATGCAAAGACTAATTTGAAAGTATGTGAGTTTGTCTTTCCTTCAGAAAATGATATATCTAGAATTATTTCCCAGGATTTTTCAAGATAAAATAAATATGTATGCCCAATTATTGAATATGTCATTACAGTAAAATTTTAACATAATCTCCCTATATCCTTCAGTAGGTGGTTATTGATTTATTTTAGTGTTCAGTTATTGATTTACATGGAGTTTACTAAGATTAGTGACACCTCTGCCAAAACCGGTTTGGCTCAGTGGATAGTGTCGGCTTGCGGACTGAAGGGTCCCAGGTTCGATTCCGGTCAAGGGCATGTACCTGGGTTGCGGGCACATCCCCAGTAGGAGATGTGAAGGAGGCAGCTGATCGATGTTTCTCTCTCATCGATGTTTCTAACTCTCTATCTCTCTCCCTTCCTCTCTGTAAAAAATCAATAAAATATATTTAAAAAAAAAGATTAGTGACACCTCTAATGTTATATTACATAATAATGACATAAATTTCAGAAACAGTGTCTGGGGAAAAAGACTAACTAACCCTTATGAATTTAAGTTCAACACTTCCTGTAAAATACTAGTATATATGACTAGAGAACAAATGTTAGATTAATGAAATTGTTACATTTGTATGATTAGGGTTCTTATTTTGATTTTCTTGTTAAAATAAAACTAAAAAAGTTCAGAAAGGTTTTTCATTGGTTTGGGTTTACAAAAGCTTTCTTTACAAGAATACTTGATAGTCTTTAGAAATGGTTGCATCTGCAGAGATAAATGTGTCTTAATTACAGGTTTTTTTAGGGTGAACATCTGTGCCCTTTTCCGTAGCTATATAGATACTTTGACGGTTATCTCAGAAGACTATGTGGTTAAATTTGTACTCTTTCCTTACTTGCTAGTTCACTTTATTTAGTATAAATCATATATATATATATATATATATATGTTTATCTTTATCATTTTGACATACCATTGTACACTTAACACAATTTTGTTTTCTATAATTAGTTTACAAGATAGGATTAGAATCAAATTAGTATTTTTTTAATTGCGATTTTGAATTGGTTAGAAGTAAACTTACAATCTCCTCTATTTATATTTTCTTTAGTAAAATTACAATTTCTTGAGGTAGAGAGCAGAAGTCCCTACTTTCTCTAATAATCACTTTGGCTTTAAAATAACATGTTTCCTAAGAAAATATAATATCACTTACTCTTTGAAAAAGAAAGTTATTTTATTTTATATGTCTGATTGTATAAATGATTCTAATATAGATGAAAGGGGCCTAGAGTCATGAAGAGGCCCAACTAAATTTTCCTAAAGCTGAGGAAATGTTAAGTCCTTTTTGACACATAGATGTTAGGTACTTAGTAAAAGTTTCAGATTTGTTCTTTGCTATACTTTTCACTGGAGTGACTCTGACCCAATATGTGACAGGGATTCTTTTCAAAGATTATTTTCAATATGTTTGCAAATAAAATGTCACACCCAGAGGATTAAAAATAGAAAATTTTTAGGCCTTTCTGTCAACAATTTCCACATACCAGTCTTTCTATCAAAAGCACAACTTGCTGGATCCTTCCCAGCCCACCTTTCCATAGACTGTGCTCATTTAGTTGCTAATTCAGAAAGAACCAGTGTTACTTCTAAGTGTTGAAATTCATATCCTATGACTAAACAATTTCCCTATATTCTTTCTGAATGCTTTGGGATCATACATTCTTGTGATGAAACACCTACAATTTTCTAGAATGCCTACTTGACTTGCTGTACACTCTGCCTTATAGGGGGGAAAAGGCGGTGTCTATATTTCAAAGGATATATTTTGTTTCTATTAATTAAAGATTTGCCCTTTATAGGAAGGATGGGTAACAAGATGTATTTTGTGATATCTTTAAGGCAAAACATAAGTGTGTTCAAAACGATGTACCCTTTATATACTTACTTGCCCACAATTAAACTTTTAAAAATATTTTTCAACATTTTAATACTGCCGTAATAAAAATGGATATACAATTTTAAGCACCTAATAGATTAAAGAAGCTCTGAAATTAATTTTAATTTAAGCTAATTTTTAGTTTTCAGGCTAATATACTGAAAAGTAATCCTATATAATAAAAGCCTATTATGCTAAGTGTCTAGTCAACCACTTACTATGACATGCACTGACCACCAGGGGGCAGCAAGTCTACCAGTCGATCAGTCACTATGATGTGCACTGACCATCTGGGGGCAGATGCTCCGACCAGTAGGTTAGCTTGCTGCTGAGGTCTGGCCGATTGGGACTGAGTAAGATGGGCCAGACATGCCCCAGAGCCCTCCCGCAGTTTCTCCCAGATTGGCAAATCTTCTTTGTCCCTCCCCAGCCCTGATTGTGCACCAGTGGGGTCAGTCCTGACAGCCTGGCCTGTGCCCTCTTACAATCCGGGACCCCTCAGGGGATGTCAGAGAGCTGCCTATTTTGGTCCGATCCCACAGGCCAGGCCAAGGGACCCCACTGGTGCACTGGTCTCTAGTAATTAATACAATAGTAGGATCACACTAACCAACAAATGCACATCATAGCGACTGGTTGACCAGTTGACTTGCTGCCCCCTATTTCTCATTAATAAGCAAAATCCTACTGCCATTACTTACAACTTTTCCTCAGAGATATATTTCAGAAGCCAACATGTTTATTTCCTCAAAGATTTCCTCAATGCACAAAAAAAGTTGTAAGTGGTTTTAGGCTTAAATACCAGCCATACCTCTCTCCCTGTTTTCTCACTGCTCAGCAAATATAAAGCTTTCCTGCTGTTTAAGAATCTGAAGGAATTGTGTCTGTCCCACTTCACAATACTTATGTTAATTTACTTGTTGACTCATTCCCTCAAAACAAATGTATTGATTGCTAATTGTGTACAAAGTACTCTGCTATGTACTAGAGAAGATAAAAAGATGAAGACTCACACACACAAACACAATCTGCCCTCAAGCTGTAGTTTAGAAGCTAAATCTTGTATGAAATTCAAGGTACATAAATAACTACTGTTCACCATAGAAAGTGATAAATGCCATAAAGTACAATCAATGAAGTGCCATCAGCTAATTGGAGAGGATGTACAAAATCATGAAATCAGGTGTGGTTTCAGAATTTTAGCTGGGGCTTCAAGGACATGAAAGATTAGGATGTGAGAGAAAGAAAGAATTCTTAAAAACATTCCAGATGGTGAACAGCATATAAACAGGCAAGAAGATCAGAAAATGAAAAGTGTAGAAAACATGTCTATAAGTAATTCAAACTATCTAGAATCCAGATTTAGTAAAGAGAAATAGTGGAAACTAGATTTCAATAGAGGTTAAAATTATAGCAAATCTTCATCACCAGAGTAAGCAGCTTTGATTTTATATAGCAGCCAATGATGGGGAGGCATTTAAATCAAGCAAAGAAACAAAAGCATCTGAGCTATGCCATAAAAATATTATCTGGCAGGAGTTCAAAAGCATATGGGAGGGAGGAAATGACCATTAACAAGAAAAGTCCTTAAGCATGTCATTATAATGATCTGGGTAGTAGGTAATTTGGTCTATAAGCATGGCAGCATGGGGTCATGTTGAAGAGATAGACTATGTAAAACATGATCAATGATCGGATGTGAAGGATAAGGCAAAAAGCAGACAGACAGCCCTGGATGACTCTAATTTTGCCTGGTTCCTAGGATGTCTTGCTATGAAAGGCAATGTGGTGATTCTTCAAAAAAATTTAAAACAGAAAAGCCATATACTCTAGCAATATCACTTCTGAGCAAAAGAGTTACAAGTAGTGTCTCAGAGAGATAGTTGTACATCCATGTTCATAGCAGTATTATTTCGATAGCCAATAGGTGGAAACAACTCAAATATCCATTGATGGGTGAGTGAATAAGCAAAATATAGTATTATTCAGACAAAAAAGGGAAAGAAATTTTGATACCTGGTACAGCATGGATGACCTCTGATGACATTAGGCTTAGTGAAATAAGCCAGTTAAAAAAAGACAAACGTACATCACTTTATGAGATATTAAGAGTAATAAAACTTATAGAAGCAGCGAGTACAATGGTGGTTGCCAGGTGCTTGGGGGAGGAAGTGGGGAGCTGTTGTTAAATGGGGATAGAATTTCAGTTTTGCAAGATGAACAGGGTCTGGAAACTGGTTGTGCAATAGTATGATCATACTTAATATTACTAAAATGTACACATCAAATGTCTATAGTGGTAAATTTTATGTACATTCATTTTTTTAAGTTTAAAAATTGAAAGAAAAATGGAAAGTAAAGGAAAAATAAGAAGAGAAAAGACAAAGACAGGAAAGAAACACAAGCCCATATAAACATATACTTAACCAGAATTATTTCTTCACTACTGTGCATACTGGAAAGAGAATATCAAACAGAAATAGCTTTTAAAAATTAACAGTATATAGCCCTAACCGGTTTGGCTCAGTGGATAGAGCGTCAGCCTGCGGACTGAAAGGCCCCAGGTTCAATTCCGGTCAAGGGCATATACCTTGGTTGAGGGCACATCCCCAGTAGGGAGTGTGCAGGAGGCAGCTGATCGATGTTTCTAACTCTCTATCCTTCTCCCTTCCTCTCTGTAAAAAGTCAATAAAATATGTTTTTTTAAAAAATTAGCAGTATTTACTTAAGAGCAATATGAACAAAGCAGAAACAGCTTGGTCTATATAAGGGTAGGCGATACCATTGTAAAAGATGAATGAAATTAATTATTAGAACCTGTCTAAGAAAGGTGTTCAGAGCCCCCCCCCCCCCCCCACACACACACACACATACTTTGTGAGTATGAGAATAACTTCCAGTCCTGTTTCTGACACTTTCTATTTATGAGATTTATAAGATCTTGCAGAAGTCACTTAATGATGCTATTAAAACAATTCATAAATAATAATACCTGCTTATCTCATAGGATTTCTATGTGATTTAAATAATGCATTTATTAGTGCTTGGTATACAAGAAAGGCAAATGCTATTATCATCTGCTGACCTCCTTGATGGCTTTTGTGTAAACAATGACTGCAGTTTCTAGGTTAATTGCTGCAGAGAGGATCACCGGGACTGTCAAAGGCAGGCAGAGGCCATTAGTCACCAACATCACACAGGGCACTGTGATCAGTGCTGAGAACAAACTAGACAATATAGACGCAAAAGCTTGGGCTCATTTACCAGATCCGTGTGTTTATATTAATATAATTTGCTTTAAAAATCCAGCCCCTATTTCCTCTTTTCCACTTATTGTTAATGTGTTGATCTTGCTAATCATTTTTCTACATAGCGCAGAGAAAAAGAAATGGAAAGGGAATAAGGGGCCAACGTGAATCTGACAGAATATGAAAAGCAGACGGGCAAAAGAGAGCATCGAGGAGGAACTAAAAATGATGGAATAATACCACTTTTAGAAATTTGATTAGGGAATTCTCCTTCATTTAGATTGCAGCTGACAGGGAGCTGGGGAGAGTAGGAACAGTAGTGTTCATCACTGAGCTCAGCACTTTACACATTTTATTCAATTTTTACAACCATTCTAGAAGATAGACTTTTATTCTCATTTTTTAGATGATGACACTAAGTAATTTGCCCCAAAGCACACAAGTTGTAAATGGTGGGTGGGTTTTCAGTCAATTCTCGATAGCTCCTGTGCCCACATATTTTCTGTAATACCATTTAACCAGACTTCCATGTCTCAAAACGCACTCAGGTGGTTTACCAGAAAGATCACACCTCAGTGGTATTTCATCTTCTGAATCTAAACTGTTTCTAACTGGAGGGCATATGTCTATAACACAGAGTCTATTCCTGTGCTGAACAACAAAATATATTTCTTCCAATGGGACAGAAAGGTCAGAATAGTTTAGAAGGAAAGAATGCTCAGAGATCACCCCAGTTATTGCTCTCACTCAGGGCAATTAGAGTAGAGAAATGAGTTCATCCAAACACACTCAACCAGTTGATACTCTTCCTGTACACTATGCTGCTACCTCACAAAATGTTGCCAGTTTTAGGTAAACATTTTGAAGGTGCTAAATACTACTTCAGAATATTCTAATGCCATTCGGGGATTAAGAGAGTACTGTCTAATACAGCCGTGGGCAAACTACGGCCCGCGGGCTGAATCCGGCCCGTTTGAAATGAATAAAACTGAAAAAAAAAAAAAAAAGACCATACCCTTTTATGTAATGATGTTTACTTTGAATTTATATTAGTTCACACAAACACTCCATCCATGCTTTTGTTCCGGCCCTCCGGTCCAGTTTAAGAGCCCATTGTGGCCCTCGAGTCAAAAAGTTTGCCCACCCCTGGATACGTAATTAACTCTATGAAACTATCTAACTTGTCACTAAAATAAAACAGATGTCATTGCCAATTTAATTCATTAGTACTTTATCAAAACTGCTCAGTATTTGGCAGGGGGAGATAGACAGCTTTTTTTTGTAATTCCATTATATTACTCAGATGCCTACTGATAACTGATATTCTTAACTTTATCACCAACATTCTTGGAAGTAACCTATGCTATTACCTGTATTAGTAAAAGGTAGGTTTGCCTAGCAACCCTGATATTTTTTTTAATTCCCATCCTTGTAGTTAATCATATGTGTCCCTGATATTATTGTTCCCCACTAATTTTGTCTGCTTTTAACTAGTCCCTAAAACTTAGGCTATTGTATTATTTTGATCAACATGACAAAAAACATATTTGCCCTTCCTGTCTCTTTCATTATATGTAATGATTACATGTTTTATTATTTGAATTTTAATAAATAAAACAACAGGACAAGTACAGAACTGTTTATTTAACACTTAGTGAGGGTGATTTATAGGACCTTAAAGTTCATTTGCAAAAAATTCCTGTTGACTTATAAGGTGAATTTAGCCATGCTAGAAATACTCATTAAGCTTCATGCAATATTAAGAAAGTGGCAACAAACTGAGTATAGTTTAAATAATGAAGTTCACCATTATTTAAGATAAAATATGATTTAAATAAATATAGTTTTTAGAGTTTAAAACCTCCATTTCTAATATGGCTTACTCCATAGCACCATAGCAGAATCTGAGCCTCCATTAGGGTGAAAGCCCCCCATGGGATACTTAAAAAAGGAGTGCTCTAGCTTTCTGCGAGTGCTGTGCATCTAATGAGAAACAGATGTTTAACTTACAACCCAAACACAAACATAAATAAAGGCAGAGCATCCTCTTAACTGAATTCCCATTGAGTTACTTCATGCTCGCAAATTTACTATCACTTAAAGCAGAAGAAATAAACAAGGGTAATTGAGACAGAGAACCCGGCACATTTGCCCATATCCTAACCCAGTAGAGGTCACTTATCAACCACCTCAAAGCAGCTTGCCAGCTAAAAGGATGCCCCTTGTCTAAAGCCCAAGGAGGGAACTCCCTCCGGTGCTCAATGGCAAAGCCCAGAAGCCTGCTCTCGCTCACGAGTCCCTGTCCTCTGTCTCTTAGGCCTGGACTCCTTGCTTACCAAGTCCCTTTTGATTTTTCTAAAACTTGATATTAATATTGTAATTGTTTTTAATTATTAATTTAAGTAATATAATTTTTTGATTTAATTAGCTTAAACATCATTAACATGTAAGCATGAAACAAAGTATTTTTTTTTTCATGAAAACTACAGTGATTTCTCTTGAAAGGTAAAATAAAAGCAAGTTACCCAAACGAAAAACAAAAACAGGTATTTTTTAATTATGTGTGGGTAAAATGTATTGAAGTTGGGGGAGACATGTTATAAAAATTCAGAAAAGTACTGTATCTAAAGTTCTTAAGTATCTTTAAATTCTAGAGAATTTTTGTACTGAAAAGATTACAAAAAAATGGATGTATTGTAGGTTAATCACAAAAATAAACTAACAAAAAATGGCTCTGGAATTCCATAAAAACAACTGACAAATAGTTATACATTTACAGATTTTAAAGTAAAATGTTTGTATTATTTCTACTTACTTTTTTTAAGATTGTGGGCGGGCGGGGAGGAAGAGGGTGGATGGAAGTGGAAGAGGGCATAGAGGAGAAAATGGTGATGAAATAACTAAATGGTGATTATATACATAATATATATATATATATATATATATATATTATTTTAGAGAGAGGAAAGGAGAGAGAGAGAGAGAGAGAGAGAGAGAGAGAGAGAGAGAGAGAGAGGTGAGAAATATTGATTGGTTATGTACCCTGACCAGGAATTAAGCCACCACCATTTGGTGTACCAAATGACGCTCCAACTGAGCCACACTGGCCAGGGCTATCATTCCTACTTTAACGTATTTAGTAATCAACCATGTGCCTAATATCAGCTATATGGTCCTTTGTTATAGATAATAATAAACAGTAGCAAAATAATGAAAAAATAGCTGTGTTGAAAACAACACTTGACACCAGTTTATCAAAATGCCCTCCCAGAATGTACTAGGCGAATATGACATTGTGCTTTGCTAAGGTTATCTCGTCATCTGTAAGCAGTCACTCTGATTGAATAAGCCTGAATTGTTAGTTTTCCATGCACAGAGAGTGAAGTGTGACAGTCACATTAGTGGACACCTGCTCTGTCCAGCTCACTGAGAAATAAGCATGCTTTCGGCCCGTGGTTCTCAAATTAAAAAGGTCAAAATGACTTGGAGGGGTTTTTACACCCCCCACTGCTGGACCACCCCCCTCCCTCCCCCCCCCCCAAGAGGTCTGGGCTGGGGCTCCAGGACTGCATTTCAAAAGAGTTCCCAGGTGAAGCTGCTCCTGCTGGTTCCGAGCTCACATTTCAGGAACTACTATTTCAGAATATTAAAAAACAAAACGAGAGTTTCACTCTTCTTTTTGTTAATCCTCACAGAGGATACTTTTTCATTGATTTTTAGAGAGAGAGGAAGGGAGAGAAAGAGATATCGATGTGAGAGAGACACATCGGTTGGTTGCCTCCCACACATGCCCTGACCAGGGCCGGGAATAGAGCCTGCAGCCGAGGTACATGCCCTTGACCAGAATTGAAGCTGGGGCCCTTCAGTCTGTAGTCTGACACACTATCCACTGAGCCAAACCAGCTAGAGCAAGAATTTTACTCTTAAAAATTTTGTAATCTAAAGAAGCTCAGATAGCCTGAAATTACATGCATAAAGCAAGGCATAAACCTTAATTCAATATATAAATTAACCAATTGATTGTCTTGGGATGCATGCCAGTGTTGGCTAGAGCGATATAATGGATTTTGAAGGAATTAGCCAGGAAATCTTCTTCTTCCCAAGAATATAGCAAGGTGACTGAGGGCTTGTAGAAATAAATAATCATAGTAATCATATATGTGCTAAGAGAGATAAAAGTATATCTCATTTCTTATATTTTGACTACATGTTTAGAGAGAAATGAAAAGATACTTAGTTTCTACCCTCTTATATCTATATATCATTCCTTCACCTGACCGTTTTTGCCTGATGCCCTTTTTCTCTCCTAATATTTCTTTCTCTCTGTAGTTTTAGGTGTAGTCAAAATCACAAATGAGGTTTCTAAGTCAATATTTCAGTAAAAGCTCTAATTGTGTCATAAGCTGGTCCTTAAGGTACAATTCTGTTCATTAGTGTAATAGATTAAAATCTGTTTGGGAAACATTTTTCAAAGAAAATTAAATTGCAGGGGGAATGAAAAATTCATTCAAAGAGAGACTCTAGGTTACATTTTCTATTTCTCTTTAAAGGATTGATTATAGAAATCATTTTGCTGAAAAGCCCGGAGGACGAAGAGAAGTGCAAACTGTGTGCTTAAATGAAAATAGATTTAATCACGGGAACTGCACTGGAATTATTTTCGTTCAACATTTCAAAGATGTAATAATTTTTATAGCGTCTTGCCTGAGCCCTGATTTTTGTGGGAAGTAATCCATCCTGAGTTCATGTTACAGTTGTTAGCGCTTTAACTGGAGATAAAAGTGCTTGCCTTGTATCTGAAGTGATGCTCTCTGTAAAATAGTAACTTTGAGATTGGAACCATCAGTAATGTGTGTGTGTGTTAAACTTTACATTTTCATACTGACTCCAACAGAAAGTGTCATTAAGCTATGAGGGGGAGGGGATTTTTCTCAAAGCAAAAACCTGAAAACAACATGAGGCTCTGTTTTTAGAGGCTGCACTAAAGAACTAAGATTCTAGAAAGTAACTAGGCCTTGCTATATAAAGGATAGATGTGCACTTTTCACATGTAACTTTTTGTACACTCCAGGTGCTATCGGGGTAATTGGGGTATTCTCTTCCCCAGTGGGAACTAGGTATAGGGTCCTTTCGTTATCTGGAGAAAAAGAGTTTTCTGAGACTCATACTGGACAATGAGTGATTTTTTTTGTATGTGGAATTACATCCCTGAGTTTCCAAAGTTCCACGCTAGACATAGAATAAGTGTAGCTGGGTTTTCAGTAAAGCTAGAAGCAAAGCCGGTGTCCAGAGAGGCCATCCAGGCTAGCTCAGCATCAGGCTAGTTGCAGTCCATTTGTCCATTGTTATGTGGGGGTCCAGGTGGCCGTGAGCCACTGCGGCTGGGTGCCCGGAAGCAGGGGCCAGAGAGCCCCACAGGCCACGAGTCACGTGCAATAGGCCAAGAGCAACCGAAAGTGACCAACAGCAAAAGAGAGTGAATTCCCTTGCTCAGGGAATTAAGTCTCCCAAATCTTCCCATGCTTATGGCCCACGCTCCTTCTAGCCAAAGACCTCTTCCCAGGAGTCACTGACAGACAGCAAGCACCTTTGCTAGTCCCCCTAACTTTACTGGGCAAGCATCTATCTTCCTTTTGTTGCACCCCTGGGGAGTGTAGAGTTGTACCTTCCTGATGATGCTTCCCAAATGACATGCTTACAATAGTTAGCCTTCCCTTTGCTCCTTTTCCGTTATTAATAACTAGGTTAATTACAGTGGTATCACAGTTACAAGATGAGCATATGAAAACTGCTCCTGTGTATATGCAGAAAGTAAATCAACGATCACAGCTTTAGTCTTGTAAACAGATGCAGTTTAAAATGTCATATTATTTTTATTAAGCACAAATAGTACTTATTAAGATAAGTTTTCAATAGATTATTAGGTAAATGCTGTGTATTCTGGATTTAAATTTGATCACTGAATGCAATTACAGTATAATATTAGAGCCTGATTCATTTTGAATTCCATGGTATCAACAGAGAAAAATATCACTATGTATAGTGTTACCCTAAAGCAGCGATGGCGAACCTTTTGAGCTCGGCGTGTCAGCATTTTGAAAGACCCTAACTTAACTCTGGTGCCGTGTCACATATAGAAATGTTTTGATATTTGAAACCATAGTAAAACAAAGACTTATATTTTTGATATGTATTTTATATATTTAAATGCCATTTGACAAAGAAAAATCAACCAAAAACTGAGTTCGTGTGTCACCTCTGACGCGCGTATCATAGGTCCGTCATCACTGTCCCAAAGCACCATATTTGACAAGAGTAATATATGGCTCTGTATTTCCGAGATAAGTAAAAACATATCCATTCCTACATACCCCACCCACAAGCATAGTATACACTTAAAATAAGCTATGGTTTCTCATTTCCTCAATTAGACTTGAGACCTCTTGAGGTTACAAAATGATACTTTCTATTCTTATCTTATTCATTGTTCCTAAACAAGTATTTATTAAATATTAAAGAGAAATGATTGAGGGAGACTGCTATTTTATAGCTTTTGGAACTTGCTCTCTGCGTGTTAACCAGTTGAATGCTTACACATAAAAGGACTATGCTTGGGTTTTATTTTCTCATTCACCGCCAAGACGAATATGTACGGTTAGGAATTTTAGAGGTTTAACAAAATATTGTAGGTCATTCACTTCTGTGAACCTGCAGTTTGCTGCTGAATTAGGAAGATGACACAAGTTCACCCGGCAGGTCACCTTCAAGCTGTCAATATATGGCCTTTGCCTCTCAAGGGAAACCATGCAGAAACAGACACTTAGACTTTTTCCACTGTATGGGCAATCCCTAACCAATTGTTTGCAGCAAGGCTCCCAGCAATCTGGACAGCAGATGTGACTACCTCGCTTAACACTATCATGTGAAGGAAATAAGGGCAGAAGGGTCATATGCTAATGGGAAACGTGCACAGAGAAACTGCTGCATGAGCACAGATAACACACCTCTCCGGCCATCTGTCCCACCAGGTGTGCTGCACATCACAGGAGGATGGGAGAGGGGTGGACAGCTGAGTACAACCTATAAGCTCCCCAGAGTGGAGGTATGACGTCTTTCAACAGCAGTGTGTCACTAGAGAATAAGAGCTTTTATTAGGATTGTGAGGAGTGCGTGACTAATGTTACTTAAAGCACTAAGTGTTTTAAGTTTTATATATAAAAAATACATTAGTGTTACATTATCCTTTTCTCCCTCTCACTGCAGCCTGATGCTCTTTTATGAGTGGCAGGGAAATATGTGCAGTTATGGCTGGGATGCAAGAGTTGCACATGGCAGTTTCTTGTGTATGACACCCATGATGGGTCCATGGACAAAACAAAAGCTTGACGGGCTGATCCAGGCTAGCACAGACCATGTTAATGCTTACTAATCCCTGAGCCATATACCACTGGATTACCCCAATATTAGTGTCGACACTGGGTCAGAACTCAGCATATTTTAACGTAGTTTAGGTGTGATATTCACTAATTTTTACTCTCAAAGATGAAATGTAGAATGAAAATAAATCTGCCCCTGACACACACACACATAATTGGATGAATAAATCTTAGTTGAATGATAAAAATGATAGAATGATGCTGTTGATGTACGGGAGGTGGCATGGAGAGCAGGATTTAGGCGGTTGGTTTGACTAGGGAGTGCAGGCCTTGGTGGAACTGAGATTTGTCCATGGTATGGGTGGGCCTATACATAGGTGCAGGGTACAACTCACCTTGCTGTGTGCCATAGTGACCTTGCTGAAGAAGATGAGAAAGAGGAGGAGGAGGAAAAAGAAGAGCAAGAAGAGGAAGAGGGAGAGGAAAGCGAGGAAACAGAGAGAAAGGGAGATGGAGAGAGAAATCTACTTGGAGAAATAGAACACAGACAAATAAAAAGGTTAAAATAAAATGTCTGTATTATATTTGCACATGTTTATATAAAGCTGATACAGGAAATCAGCTTTCCAGGGTTACTTCTGAAAAAGGAGAAATTTCTTTTGGCTGTTTGGTAAGAAAAAGGTTCAGAATGGTTGGGGAAAATGGCCTGAAATAAATAATAAACAAAATACAAAAATGAGGTTGTTGTCTTCCAGGTAGAGAAAAAGATCAGTTAGAAAGGATTACACTAGAATATATAAAAGTCATCCCAACATACACTTGAGATCAGAGATTCATATGTAGAATATAGATGAGTATACATACTTTCATTTTTTAACAAACTGGCTTTTTAGTCATACATTATTTAGAAGCAGCCATAAAGATTTTAACCCTGAGAAATATGTTTGATTTCATTAATTAATAGACCTGTGATAAGTAGCTTTCTAGTACTGGAATAATAAGACAATCCAACTAGATAAAATGATAGTTCTATGCTTGGAAATCAGGACAAAAATTTCAAAACATTTGTCCATTCCAATGCAGCCTAAAGTTATTACATATTCTTTTCCTATTTCAGGGATTTCATTACACTGAAACAACTGTAAACAATCATAGGGACTTGGGATGTGATCAGACTAAGCAATACAAACCTCCATAGTAAATTGACATTGTAAAAAGTATAGTAGAAGACACATACTGAAGGGGGGGAAGAAAGAGATGGGATTGTGGTTGTTTTCAGGGAGAAAAACATTTTCCGCCATGGTTTATGAAATATGATATTATCTGTTTTTTCTTTTCGGGACCCAGAAATAACACCCTGACTCAAATTGAGGAAGATATATTCATGCCAACCTTCAGTAAGAGAAATCCAAGGTAGTGTTTTGTCAGTGTACATAATGCATACAAAACTGCCTAGGTACCCGTCTCTACACCTGAAAAGAAATGATGGTATTATTTATTGGAGGAATAGAATTTGAAATTATATTTTTAACGTAGCAGTTAACATATTTCTAGTTCTGAAGACCACTGTCCTGGCAATAGCCTCTCTCTTAAGGGTAGTGTTTTCCTTCCTTAACGCACTCAGGTCCTGAACTTTCTACTCTGCAGCTGTCAAACTGACATCTGTACTTTAAAAAGGATTAGAACTCATTATGGAAAAATAGAACTTTGGCATTTGACAGTAAAGCCAACACACAGGATAAGTATTTTTTGCTTTACAGTGATATACAGCATTTGCTTAAAATATGTGCTCTTAAATAATAAGAGAAAACAGGTATATAAAACCTACAAAGTGTATTTGTAATAACTTTTATAAGAGTTAAAAATAACGCAACATGTTTTTTTTTCCTTGTCAGACTTTGTAAGGTTTCATTTCAGTACTAAAATTAAATAACATTGAATTTTTATGATTTAAAGCGGTTTTCTCCAAAAAAGCAAAACATCACCAAAAGAGATTCTAATCAGAACAAAAGTTCTTAGAAAACCATCATAGAAAAGATAATTAAGCCATCAAATTCTAAGGTACCAGTACATGATTTGAAGTCCTAAACTAGCCCTGGTCATGTGACTTTATTTATGAAGGGGCCATTGATTCACCCATTTGTCCTTGAAAAATATTCTGAACTGTACAAAGTATTAGTAGTTTTAAAACTTTCAAACTCTCATCCTTTAGACTAAAAACTCTACTTTAGAACTGCAGTAAATTGGACAGGAGTTTTTAAGTTCTCTCTAAATGGCTATAATTAAACCCTCACTTAAAGCTTTACCATCCATACCAAGGACAAATTCAATGTAATAAGGGGTGCATCAGATTAAAGTTATTATGAAGAAAGAAAACCTGTAACTTGGCATAAATTCCTGCACAAAGGGTGCAGGTTAGACACTCCTATAATTTCTTCTAAAAATAAGTTATTATATGAAGATCAGAAAGGCTAGGTGAATAGAGGAAAATATTATAACCTTTCCTTTTAAAGCGAGGCTTAAAAGTGAACTCTTACCCAGGAAATCTATTAATTGTTAAACTTCCATCTTCTAAATACACTGTGAAAACAAATGTTCGTTTTGAAAATGACCCTAATTCAAATTCAATATGTACTCATAGGTCAAATTCTTTGAAGTGAATCTAATTAGCAAGAATACACCACCTTGCTCAGGGGTGCAGAAAGCTATCTGATGAGATCTAGAAATAGAGATGATGTTAATGTGAGAAATAACAGAATTGGTGGCTATTGCTGCAATATAGTTGCCAAATTGAATGAAAAAACAACAACACACAAATCAACCTAAAAACAGTGTACTCTCTGAGACAAGAAGGGAATTATCTATTGCTCTTTCCTAAGCTATTGAAAACTTAAATAGAAACAAATACATATTACATTTCTGCTATTTCAATTAAGAGGATGATTTTTATGAACTCACTCCCTTGATCATTTAATAAAACTACATTTTTTAAAGGAACAAAACTGTTCTCAGGGAAGAACTAAAGATATATCAAAAAGCTGCTGTCTAACAATGAGGATTTGTGATTTTTTTTCTCACTAAAAGGCAGTCTTCAATTGTGATCTAAAAATAATGAAATCATCTTATCTCCTCTATGAGGGAAAATGTACAGTAACTTTAAAGCATAATATAGTTCACATTAAATACATGCTATCAAGTCTTAATCTCTGCTGATCAACACGGCTTTCATAAAAGAAGTAAAATTATGAAAGGCGCACTGCCGGCCTCTCCGGGCGGTGCGGGAGGAGGAGTCTGGCCGCTGGGCTCTGGAATCCCTCCGCGCCCGCGGTAGGGCCTGGGCTCCCCGGAGCGGGTCCGAGTGTTCCGACCGGCTGCGTGGCTGGCGGCGGGCCGAAAGGTGGGGCCAGGCGGCGACTGACCACGGGGGAGGTTGTGGGAGCAGAAGGCCTCACCGCCTGGCTCTTTCCTCCCTTCCCCCTTGGTCGGCTCCCCGCTTGCCCGCGCTGGGGCCGGGGGTCCATCCGGCCCTCGGGCCGGTCACGTGGGCCGGGGCCTGCGTGGGCTGGCCGCCAGGCCCCATGAGGCACGGCCCAGCCATGCTGCTGGCGGCCTCGGGCATCGGCTCCCCGGCCCACAGCGGGAGCGCAGCGTGGGCTGCCACCCGCCCGCTGTCCCCCCGGTCCGGGCCCACGCGGGCCACGTGGACCCCCGGCTCCAGTGCGGCAGCGGCGGCAGCGGAGTGGGGTGCATGCCCTGGCCTGGGGAGGCCACCGTGCTGCGGTGCACCGGCCCCGTGGGCCGGGCCTACTCCGAGCGGATGCTGCTCTTCCGAAGCTGGGCCGCTCCACCGGCTGCACCCCATGTGCTGGGCCTGTGCCACCCAGATGCGCCGCTGCGGGAGTCCCGGTCCGCCGGCAGGCTAGCTGCAGGTGCTGTGCGGGAGGGCCATCCTGCCTTGTGGTGTGTTCGAGCGGCAGCAGCGGGAGCCAGTCAAGGACTGCGCTCTCCATCTTGCCTTGGGTCCGCCATTTTGGGACAGAGCCATGTGCTTCTTCCCAGAAGATGCCGCTGCTAGCCACACCCAGGATTTCTCTGGACTAACCAATAATAATCAAGGGAAGTGCACGCTATCACTATGACCACATCCTGTACTGACTCGCACCTGGCCAATCGGTGGGGCCCACAGTCCCCTCTCCTGCCCTCACTCCACCCCCTATAAAACCCCCTGTCCCATCAGGCCTCCCTCTCTCGGCCACTGGACTTTCCGTTGTGTCGGTGGTTCTGGTGAACGGGGAGCGCAAACTGGCTTGCATTAAAAGGACTCTTTGCTTTTGCATCGGACTGACTGGCTCCCTGGGGGTCTTGGGAACCTTGAAATCTGGGCACAACAATTACATTATGAACATTTACCTGATGAGGAAATTAAGATGTAATAAGCAGAAAAAAATGGCATGTTTTTATTTGAGCACTTCACCAAAATATAAGTAGAAGGATCTTTTGACTGTTAGTTCATTGCATTTTCCACCCCCCATCAGTTTGGTTTGAAAGCACTGTATTCCATTGTCTTCTAAGAAAATGTGACTCCTTGGTGTTCATGTTTGCATTCAAAATCCTCAGAAATGCCATCCCTCCTCAGGGGAAGTGCAATATCATTTGCAAGGATGGTGCACATCAAAGTCAATTTGCTAATTAGTTTTAGTTGTTTTCTAAGAACTATGAATGCTACTGCTACCTGGTTACTCCAGCAGCAATTCTGGGGATGTCTGATCATTTGACATCTAGGCATCAACAAAAATAAGAAAAGTGCAGCAGCATCGCAGCTCTCAACATGAAGATATTTAATACATATATCTTGAGAGTAGCAGTGTTTCATTTATGACCTAATATCAATCTATTCACTTCCCCACATTTTTAACAATCATTCATATTTTTCAAATTTTTATTTTCCCACTAGAGGCTCGGTGCACAAAATTCATGCATGGGTGGGGGGTCCCCTCAGCCCAGCCTGCACCCTCTCCAATCCAGGACCCCTCAGGGGATGTCTGACTGCTGGTTTAGGTCCTATCCTGGAGATCGGGCCTAAACCGGCAGTTGGACATCCCGCTCACAATCCAGGACCACTGGCTCCTATGCTCATCTGCCTGCCTGATCACCCCTAACTGACCCCACTGCTGGCCTGGTCACCCCCAACTACCCCCCTGCCAGCCAGGCCGCCCCCAACTGCTCCCTCCCTGCCATCCTGGCCACCCCTAACTGCCTCCCCCATCAGCCTGGTCAGCTCTTATTGTCCCCCTGTCAGCCTGGTCACCCCTCACTGACCCCTCTGCCAGTCTGGTCACCCCATGCAGCCTGCTGTTTGGTCATTTGGTTGCCCCCCCACTGCTCTCCCTTTCTGCCTGATCACTCCATGCAGCCTGATGTTCAGTCATTTGGTCATCCCTCACTAACCCCCCTGCCAGCCTGGTCGCCCCATGCAGCCCGCTGCTCAGTCATTTGGTCATCCTTCACTAATGCCCCTGCCAGCCTGGTCACTCCATACAGCCTGTCAGTCGTCCATTTGGTTGTTTCAGTTGGGACAGTCGCTTAGGCTTTTATATGGATAGATATGCAACACTCTAGAAAGAACACTACAGACACTGTATAATGTTTCTAAATAAAAATCATTAAAAACAAAATTTCCTCAGCAAGATGATGTTTGAACAAAGAAGCAATAACATTTCAAGAATAAGATATTTCTACTGAAATGTATTGATTATTTATTCATATTCATTGTTTATAAGTAATTGGTAACCATTGTGAAATATACCTGCTTCCTTGTGTGTGTTTTTTTCTCCTTAATTGTGCTGATAATTTGCAGGGCTTTGATTTCACCTGCAGAATCTAAACCCAATCACTATAATCAAATAAAAAATCCTCTGATCAGAGTATAAATGGTAATTTTGAAAACATGAAAATTATAGAAATGATTAACATATAAATAAAAACTTTTCAATGGATATTATGGATATTTGACCTTTGGTTTTAACATATTTATATACTTACTTTGATGACTAATTAAGCATCCTGTTTTAAAATTTGTAAAATCTAAAACCAGGGGTCCAGACCACATGACCAGTGATATGCTAGGGGAGGATAGGTTATCCTGGGGCGGGGCTCTTGCTTCCCCAGTTTTGCCTCCCATTAGGCATCAGGGTCACATCCCTGGTCAGGCAGTTTAGACTTCTGGATCGTTCTCTGCCTAAAGATAACATCTAGGCCTCAGTTGTACTTTAGCTCCAGGCCCAGAAATCAGCAGAACCAGACAAGCTGCACTGTGGCTGCCTCAGGACCAGCTACACTGACTAATGACCCCCTGTCCTAGCACTGACCAATCAGTGCAGACAATGACCCTGAAAGAGCACCCTGGAAAGATGATGAGTATTTTATTATAATCTTCCCCTAAGACCTCCCCTAAGATGTCCATCTGCAAGAGAGATAAGTATGCTCAGAATAAAGGGCCCAGTGCAGGCGCTCCCTCCACGGAGCATGCCCGTGCCATTCCACTCCCTCTCCTTCCCCCACAGCATGAACCCCCTAACCGCTAAGGGACCCCGTGAGACTTGCAACCAGGGGAGCAATGGGCAGCAGCAGCTCATCCAGGGCTTACTCCATGAACCTGTCTCCAAGGCTCCCTTTTCTCTGACTTCTCAGTGAGCGAAAGCAGCTAAGCCTAGGCATTTCTGTTGCTTCTTCTATGTCCTTTCTTGTTTCACAGACCTAAGTACATTTTTTCTGTCATCATCAACCCAATATCTCCTTGGCTCGGTGCTATGCAATATTTCCCTTTGGATATCACATCCTCCAGCCCCTTTCCTTAAATAAATTCAAATTTCTTTAAAAAAATTCATAAAATCTAATATTATTCTAATATTGGGGTAAGAAAACATGAAGAATTTTGCAGAAAATGCAAACAAATAAATGGAATTCACTATGTAATTTTTTTCTCATGTCTACCCCTGCCCAATCCCCATCAAAATAACAGTGTTTCAATCTATAGATTCAATACAATCCCTATTTAAATACCAATGGCATATTTCACAGATCTAGGAAAAACAATCCAAAAATGTATATGGAACCAAAAAAGAACTCGAGTAGCTGCAGCGATCTTGAGAAAGAAGAACAAAGATGTAGGAATCACAATACCAGATATCAAGTTATACTACAAAGCCACTGTACACAAAACAACCTGGTACTGGTACAAGAAGAAACATATAAACCAATGGAACAGAACGAAGAACCCAGAAATTGACCCAACCATTACACTCAATTAATATTTGACAAAGGAGGCAAGAGCATACAGTAGAGTCAAGACACTCTCTTCAATAAAGGGTGTTGGGAAAATTGAACAGGTACATGCAAAAAAAAAAAAAATGGAGACTGCCAACTCACACCATACACAAGAATAAAATCAAAATGTATTAAATACTTAAATATAAGTCATGACATCATAAAAATCTTAGAATAAACTATAGGCAGCAAATTCACAGCCATTTCTCATAGAAATATGTTTAATGATACATTTCCTAAAGCAAAGGAAACTAAGAAGAAAATAAATGGGATCACATCAAAATAAAAACCTTCTGCACAGCAAAAAACAAACAAATACCAATAAAATGAAAAGTGAGCCCACTGTATGGGAGAACACATTTGCTAGTAATACGTCTGATAAAGGATTAATATCCAAAATAAATAAGGAACTCATACAACTTAACAAAAGGCAGACAAACAGTACAATTAAAAAATGGGCAAAGGATTTAAATAGACACTTCTCCAAAGTGGACATACAGATGGCCAAGGGACATATGAAAATGCTCAAATTTACTAATCATCAGAGAGATGCAAATTAAAATAACAATGAGGTGTCACCTCACACCTGTCAGAATGGCTATCATCAGCAAATTCACAAATCACATGTGCTGGCAAGGATGTAGAGGAAAGGAAACCCTAGTGCACTGCTGGTGGGAATGCAGACTAGTGCATCCACTGTGGAAAATAGTATGGCGTTTCCTCAAAATATTAAATATGGAATTGCCATTAGATCCAGTGATCCCACTTCTAGGAATATACCCTAAGAGACCTGAAACACCAATCAGAAAATATATGCTACCCTATGTTCAAAGCAGCGCAAGTTACAATAGCCAAGATTTAGAAACAGCCCAAGTGCCCATCAGTTGATGAGTGTATAAAAAATAATCTGTAGTGCATGTACACCATGGAACACTATGCAACAGTAAAAATGAAGGATCTCTACCATTTGAGACAGCATGAAGGGACCTAGAGAGTATTATACTAAGCAAAATAAGTCAGTCAGATAAAGATAAGTATCATAGGATGTCACTCATATGTGGAATCTAATGAACAAAATAAAATGATGAACAAAATAAATCCCGAGTCATAGAAGCATGGACCAAACTGAGGAATCTCAGAAAGAAGGCAGAATTGGATGGGGTGGGGATTGATTAACCAGGGAATTTATATGCATACTAGAGGCCCGGTGCATGAAATTTGTGATGGGAAGGAGGTTGGTCCCTCAATCCGGCCTGCACCCTCTCCAATCTGGACCCCTTTGAGGGATGTCCGACTGCCAGTTTAGGCCCAATCCCTGTGGGCCTAAACTGACAGTCGGACATCCCTCTCACAATCTGGGACCACTGGCTCCTAACTGCTCCCCTGCCTACCTGATCACCCCTAACCACCTCTGCCTCAGCCTCTGCCACCATGGCTTTGTCTGGAAAGACGTCTGGATGGATGTCCAGTCTAATTAGCATATTACCTTTTTTTTTATTATAGATAAGCATAATCCATGAGCACAGACAATAATGTGGTGAAGGCCTCGGAAGAGTAGAAGCCAGGTGGAAGGGGTCAATGGGGAAGATAAAAAGGACATCTGTAGTACTTTCAACAATAAAGATAAATTAAAAAAAACAAACCAAAACAAAAAAATTACAGGAATTCAGAATCACTAATCTAACCATTGACTCACCATAGAAACACTCCCTTCCCTCTATTGCAGTCCAACCAATTAACCAGAAGGTGTTTCAAGTTATCTAAATGTGCTATTTATGATATCATGAAAATAATTACTCAGACTTAAGATGGTATGATCAACAGCTTCTTAGAGCTTTTGTCTTCTTTTTCATTATCTTTATTTATAATTTAAATGTTTAGCTTGTAATAAAATGGTTATGGACTTTTAATGGATTCTAACAGTGCGATTACAAAAGGGAAGTCATATCATTGTAATAAGAATTAAATGGGTTCAGTTACATTTTAATTCTAAGAGCGATTTCCAGTATAACCTGTAGGATTTAATAGAAAACAAAGTCAGGTTTAGAACTCTGGGGAATAATATGTCAAACTTGAAAGCAAGGAATGTGAAAATCTTTGGTGGACAGGCACTTAAATGTGTTTAATGGAGCAAATGAAAAACTATTACAACTCTATCTTCTATTTTGTTCTAAGAAGCATGTCTGATAAAGAAAAGAAGAAGAGGTATATTTTAACTAAAGTTAAAAAACATTGGTTATAAATCAGTGTAATGGTCCATAGGATTCTTCTCTTACACATATACAAACTACACATTTTAGCAAATACATTGCACCTTATTCACTAGTTCAAAACAGCACCATGGGCATGTTCAAGAATGAGGACTATGCCATTGCACATTTTTCTCTGAACATTATAACTTACTGCTATTTTATAAAACTGATAGTAAATCTTCCATCTCAATAGAATATATTGTAAAATGTATTCTCCACTTCATTACAAACTGTTGGTTTTTGTTTTAGTTTTGAAAGTCAGATATTGTATCTAACTTCTTTGTATTCCCACTCCACTCAACCCCATTAAATCCATGACTAACATATAATGAATGTGCCTCAGATTTCTTTTAGTTTTTTGAGGTGAAATGATTAATTAAGTTTTAGTTGAATGACTGTTTTATATCACTAAAGAAAAAAGTAAGTGCTTACTAAATGTAACTGGGAAACATAATGATTTATTTCATTGTTCCCACAAAAATGGCTTTACTAACAGTAACACAGTTATTTGCAATTATTTATAATGAGATTAATTTGTTATAGATTAAATAT
Organism: Myotis nattereri; assembly: GCF_964212035.1. Lineage (NCBI taxonomy): Eukaryota > Metazoa > Chordata > Mammalia > Chiroptera > Vespertilionidae > Myotis > Myotis nattereri. The sequence continues at coordinate 68,336,906 of NC_138076.1, read as the reverse complement.
ACTATAATATCTACTTTGCAAGTGGGTTCCAAAATTTTGATGTCATAGAAATATGCAAGTATTAATTGGCAGAAGTGGAGGGCTACATAATTTTGAGCTAATGACAAAACTGAGTGGTTTCCAATACCATTATGCTGCAAGACAACATAGCCTGTTTATATCGATATTAATTTATTGGGAATACCACAACAGGCTTGTCAAATAAGGTATGAGAGTAAGCTATATCATTAAACATCAGCCTGGCTACATGATGTCACAGTTCCTCTATTCTTCAACTCACATGGTAATGGGAAGATAATTATACTTGTACTTTTAATAATTATTAAGCATTTTACTTTCCATCAAGAAAAAATAATAACTTGTCAATTTAATGATCTCTAAGACACAAAAATCAAGTCTAATTGATTGTCTACACTCTACAGGTAATACGCAATATAGGGCAAATTATCTTTTTGAATATACTTTAAGAAATGGAAATTAGCCCTAGCTGATGTTGCTCAGTGGTTAGAGCATTGGCCTATATACCTAAGAGTCAGGGATTCAATTTCTGGACAACAGCAGGTACCTGGGTTGCAGGTTAAATCTCTATCTCCAGTCAGATTGTATGTGGGAACCAATCAACGTCTCTCTCTCTCTCTCTCTCTCTCTCTCTCTCTCTCCCCTTCCCTCTCTCCCTGCTTCCTTTCTACTTTCCTTAAAAGTCAATGAAAAAAAATCCTCAGGTGAGGATTAACAAAAAGAAAAAAAGAGAGAGAAAATGAAAAAAAGAAGAAATAGAAAAATAAAAAGTCCTCAGAAAAAATAAATAAAAAGCTTTATTTCATCCCCCTTTTCCTCCTGTCTGTACACTATTATCAATTCTAAGACTTTCTCCTCCAACTAATGAATTAAGCAACAAAAGTCTCCACCTTCTGATTGACTGATATGCATACTTCAAATGTATCTCAAAAGTTATTATCAGTGTAAGATTTCCCATAAATTACAGAGAGCTTACTGCTCCCTCTCCTGAACTTCCTGGGTAGGTTTAGGGACAAAATCTCTATTTCTGTAATGATCACTTTTGTGATTTTGGCAGGAGCTTCTCAAATGCAGCCCTCTGTTCCATTTATATCTCTGTCTCCAGAGCCTACTATGTGCCTGGTGTGTGGTTGCACCAGTTATTTAATGAATAAATAATTGAATGATTAAATAGATATAAATATGGCTCTTTCCCTCAAGCTGATATTGGGCAGTTTGTAAAAGTCAGCCTGCTATTATCTGGATGTCAGTCAAATCCCCTGGAATACAAATCTAAGGAAAGGGTGATTATTGCAAATATAATTTCAAAGAGCTTTCTATCAAAGGATTTCTTTAATTTATAGTTGTCTCCATTTTTATCCATGACCATTCAAAGTAAAGATATATTTCCCTTAAATAATTGTGCTTGCCAACGGAATGAACTCTTCTAGACTAAAAGGAATGGGGGATATATAATTTATATTTATGAAACTGGGAGATGTATGACTATGTTCACAGTCATAAGAATTATACTCCTTACTCACTGGAATTAGAATTAGTTTATATTGGATAATGATTTTACCTTCAGTGAACTTATTTTAGCTTTTTTATTTATTGGATTAATATAGATTTCATAGTGACTGTTACCAAGGTTCAATGATAGCCAATGTGATATTTATGATTTTATCAAGTTTTTTTTCTTTCTACTCCCCACCGCAACCACTTAATAAAATTTTCAGTAATATTTAATGGGTATATGTGGTGACTTTGAAGATCCAAAGGTTTTATTTTGGACTGTGGGTGTTTTTTATACTTTTCTGCTAACGAATTATTTTTAAGAATTCAAAGAAAAATGTTCATGTCTTATACCCAAGTGTTGTGATTTAATATTCACACAATAAGGAAAGGTTTGCAATGTTCATTGTCCTCTGAAGGCAAATATTTACATTTTATACAAAACTCTTATTTATACTATTGAATTTCATGAATTCTCATTTAAAAATCCTGTTAACATATATTTTCACAAACAGGTGATCATGAAATTTTCTTGGAAATAAAACCATTCTTTATGAACATGTAAAGATGTAGCATCTCAAAGAGGAAAGCCTACATATACACTCAGATCACATTTCCAAGAAATAGAGTTAGTAACTACCAATATAAATGTTCTGTATTGAGTTAACCATATTTTCTAATGTTTTAAATTATTCCAAAACAGAGTATGATGCACAATTTTTATTTAAAATGTGAGTACAAACCATCTTGTTTGTTCTCCCCAGATGTTTTCTTTATCCCACTCTTCACACTTTTAACACTTGCATTTGTAAAATTATAGTGATGGAAAATCATGCAAGAAATAAATTCTCCTTATCTTATGAATGAGAGTATTAGATTAAGAAAGTACTCATTTCAATTTTTAGCATCTAATCTGAAGTTTTATCATGTGTTTTAAAGTAACATCTTGGAGCCCATTTACCATCTTGTATTCCCTAACATTCAGCTTCCTCCCTTTCCCAAAATCTCTTTCAAAATGCCTGAACCCAATGTGAAATATCTTTGAAGAAATGTGGTATTTTTCTTTATATTGGATGCACATAGGAATTCGTTCCTGGAAAGTGATTTCTAAAGACACATGAACAAGTATGTTCTGCCATTATTCATAAGTCAAGTGCTGAGTCAAGGATTAAGGGTGACTACTTAAAAGTATAACTAATCTTTTAAAAAGTTTAATTTTTTAGGACTTTCAAAGAGAATTTTAACCAAATGGTTTTGATACTTAAACTAAATTCATTTCAACCACATCTCCCTTGTGTGTGAAAACAGAGTCTAAAAAGAGACTTAAAAACTTGATCTTTACGTGTGCTCTTTCTTGGGTGGCTCAGACCTAGCTGGTGAAGAGATTTCAATTCCCTTGCCTAGTTAGCAGGGGCTAAATATAATATGAGATAAGCAGAGACACATTGATCTGCTTTTGCTTCCTAGAAGCTAAACTTGCTGTTTCATGCAGGCTCAAAAAAACTAGTCAATGACTCTAGTCATGAAAGTTCTTTTGCAGATAGTAATCTTTACCTCAACTAAAATAGTATTTTATAAGGCTTTCATTAGTATTTTATATAGACATAATTAAAATACTACTCCTTAACATTGCTTTCCCCAAAGAAAACTTTGCCCCCTCCACACACACATGCATATAACATTTCTTTTTCATAGTCACAGATTTTTTTTTTTTTTGAGAGAGAGAGAGAGAGAGAGAGAGAGAGAGAGAGAGAGAGAGAGAGCTTCCAGGGATACAACCACATGTAAATATATTTGTTTAGATAATTTTCCTTTGATAAAAAACTTGGTTCATACTCAACCAATGTCTAAAATGCACAAATCTATGTTTGAAATGCTGATCCAAAAGAAAATATATTTCTGCAATGACATGAATTAATTACCTATCCTCTAAAACTCAGTGAACAAGTGGCAAATATGATAGACTGAATCTGAATTAGCTTTGATAGGAGAAATCAATTTGGGCTATTGGTCTGCCTTATGGACCTCCATCTTTTTTTTTTTTTCACTCTGACACAACAATTGAAGTCACCCTGTGACCTTACAACTAGATCATATCACATGCTATGTGAGTAAATAATAATTCCTGGGGAGAGAATGATCAGAAACAAATGGGACACCTAGTGCGTGTCTGAAACTCTGTGCAAGACCATGTCACCCACAACCTATGAGTCACAGACCATGACTTATAGTGTCCCTTGTCATACACTGGGAAATGGATGGAATCTGTATGATGAGCATCAAGACTGTTATCATGGAGAATTCGAGCTAGCTTCCAAGGTCATGAAGCTGTCCACACTTCCATTTATCTTGTAACTTGAGCTGTCTTTGTTTTTCCTTTCAAGCCTTCCCATACTTTTACTTAAACTAGTATTCATCTCTTAAACGTGGAGAGTGGAGAACACCGAGGAATTTTTCCTAGCTCTGTGTCCTTTTCTCAACCCAGCACACTACCATGAGGAAAAGATCAAAAGGGTAAACGCCGGCAGTTTTTGCTTTGCAGCCCTTCGAGAAAACAAGTCCAAAGGACAGCTCTATGTTTTACTAATGCGGTCTCTGTAAAGTTGCATGCGACAGATTATATTATGCTTACTTTAACAATGATCTGTAATGCATTAATCCTTCTATATCTATTTCAGTCAAATGTTGTAATATAAAATAAACTGTCACCAGTAAAATGACATAAAGTAATAACACCCATTAGCAGTCCACAATTTTATGAGTGAGAATTGTGCTAGAGTAAGTGATCAGAACCTATTTAAGATTTTAGGTCCTGCATATATATGTACTGTCTGCTGACAAGCAATGTAATTATAAATATATTATTCATACCAATGTCTTGCATGTTCCTAATGAAAGTTGTACAATATTACAAGAAGACTCCAAATACTGTTAAATTCTATGAATTCTCTGTTTTATCATTTTCTCCAGCGAACAGGTACATTTTTAAGGCAACCATGTGTCAACAAATGTATCTAATAGAGCCTTGAGCTTCAGTGATTTCATAAAAGAGGAACTTGCCAATGGATTCAGGAAACTCACATTATATATTCAGGTTAGATTCACAAATTCATTGTTGCATGGCAAGAAGTCTATGCTCATTTCTTGGTATCATGAATTGCAAGTTTTCCCCCAATTCAAAGAACCAAACCTAAACCTTCATAAATGAGTGAACAACTCAAAGGTAGCTTATACTGTACAAGTCTTAGAGAAGACATTTATCATGTATTCAGTGTAAAGGGCTCATTTATAGCAGCCATGGAAGTGATATATGTTCAGGTTGCTCAAAATAAATCCAATGTACAATTTATAGTAGGTACACACTTTACTCTCTTCATGTCAATACAGATACACATACACACACACACACATACACACACACGGTTTTTATAGGTTACATGTTAACTCCTGGTAGGAGAAAACAAAATATTAACTGATACAGCTGCAACCTTCTCAAAACCTGCTGCTGTATCAAGCCAGGAATTAGAGAAACATTGAGAAAAGGGAATTTTGTCTTGCTAGTTTTTATAACCTGATTGTTATGTGACATATATTAAGTATCAAATATAAATTTGTCAACTGAGACTGAAGTGAAATGTTAAGAATAGAAAGTCACTAGAGAAAACACATATGTTTTGTTTACATATGTTTTTCCAATGCAAACAAAATTAATTCAGCTAATAATTTGAAAAAAAATAATTTGTTAAGCCAATTCATATATACATCTTAGATGAGAGCATTCAATAGTCAGAAATAAATGAAAAGGTTACAACAACACAAAATAATCATTATTTAAGACATTTTCAAAAATTACTTAGCTTTCTTATAATATCCAAAGTTTTTATTAAATTAATGTCGGAAAACATTGATATGTTATTCTTGAAATTTAAAGCAGGGTTGTCTGCCTCTAGAACTGGAAACTTTAACACCTTTGGGTTTGAACTGCACACTTCCATATCTTATGAAAATAAAATTAGCCGACATTTGTTGGGGGCCAGATGTAAGCTGGCAAGGTCCTTGCACCTGAAGGGGCTAGCAAGGCTAAGACCCTTACCCACAGTTTTCCCAGACTTGTGTGGATGGCGATTATCAGTAGAATGAGAGCAACCTTTGTAGAATGAGAACAGCTTTTCATAGCTTACCAAGAAGTCTGTAACTATTTACTGAGATATGCTGTACTGAGAACTTGTCCTTCTGCTGTGTCTCTCCCTTAGAGATTAAGAGGAACAAAGAATACATTCCTCTTGACAGACCTCCGATTCAGTGTGTTGTGTATAAATAGGATTGTATAGCTAATAAACTCGCTTCAGTTCATCGAGAGAACTGGGGTCCTCCCGACCCCGCTTTCCTGTCTTTCTTTCTTTTCTCAATTCCCACCTCCCTGCCTCAGCCCGGCTCAACCCTGTCAGGCTGGCCCTGACAGACACTACTTCCGGTTAAGCGACGTAACAATGCTATGGAGGTTGCACCTTTGTTTCTGAATTGCAGCACAATGACGCAGCCAGGAGGAGCCTCCCCATCTGTGTAAGTAGCACACTGCTCTTCTTTTCAAATGAGCAGAGTAGGGTACAAATAGGGGCATTGCCTCTTTCCTAAGGTAGGACTCATAAAAGCCTACTAGAAGAGGGATAATTAATTAATTCCCTATGCAAACAACATTTATTACATCGATAGCTCTCTAAACTTTGGATGGTTTTTAGATACAGATTAAAACACTGCCCCACACTTTCATTTTCTGTATATTTTATCTGACTTGTGTATTTGAGTTGAGCTTTGGAAGGTTTGACCTTGATTATTTCAGGTGTAAATTTCCTTCCAGAATTAAAGTTATATGTTTGTTGGGGGTTTTGTGGGGTATTTTTATGTTTAAAATCCCAGCTCAAAAGTTTTTTTTTTTTCTTGTAAGAATGTTGATGGCTGTTCATGTTTGCAGACATTCACTTGTCCACTCAGACAAGACAAGCAATAATTTATATTGTAAGAACAGGAGGAAAAAAAGACCTGTAAACATATCCAGGGACACATCTCCACTGTTAACTACCTGTAAACATACCCACAGATACTGTACCACTGTTGACTCCTTTTCATTAAAATATATTTTTATTGATTTCAGAGAGGAAGAGAGAGAAAAACATCAATGATGAGAGAGAGTCATCGATTGGCTGCCTCCTGCATGCCCCCTACTGGGGATGGAGCCTGAAACCTGGGCATGTGCCCCGACTGGGAATCAACTGTGACCTCCTGGTTCATAGGTCAACACACAACCACTGAGCCATGCCAGCTGGGCTGTTGACTCCTTTCATGTAAGGAGCTGAGTTGGCACTATGTTTTCAAAGCTCTTCAGGGGAAGAGAGGTAGAGGGAGTGACTGTCTGGCTGGAGAACAGAAATGCAACAACACTGAAAGTAATGCAAATACGGACATGTTGACAGGCATGGGAGATTCCTGCCACTGCGGAAGGCCAGTAGGAATCCAAAGTAGCTTTTGATAATGACCAGTTATTGCCAAGTTAATACTGAATAAATATTCATCGGAATGCGAGTAACTTTAAAGATATAAAATGCACATCACATAAATTAAAAGAAAAGCTAAGCATATATTATTTCAGAATTACAAAATTATGTGTAAGTATAGTGGGGGAGAATCTAGGTTAGCTGGAGGGAAGGACATGTTTCCAGATGTTACTCTTAAGTTGTCTTTTAAATAGAATACACTGTAAGTTATCGGTAGCAGGACTCAGGTTTATTTATCCCTGGTGCCTGCTAGGCAGTTGGAAAATATATACTGAATAAGAGAGAAGAGAAAGGATGAAGCAAGCAATGAATCTGTAGAGTTTGCTGGGAACTAACTGGTACAATGTTAAGGCGTTTAACATTATACCATTGCTGATAGGAGAAATAAGTGGGTATGAAGTTGGGGAATAAAACACTATTTCACTTTTCATCTGGTGGAAATGTGGAGGTGACTCAGAAGGCTGAGATTTGATAGCAGGGAGTCCAGGGCTGGAATCTGATGGCAGGAAGTCCAGTTGGAAGATTGCTGTGATTATCTAAATAGAATGATGAGGGTTCTCACTGAGCAGCAGTGGAGAATCCTCTCAGATTTTCATGGGTAACTGACCTAAATAACAAACTGCAATCTTTACTTTCCATAGCGTTTCAATGAAATAGATAGATCTCTTTGGTGAATTATAAAGAAAGTTACCTTGGTTTAAGAAATATCAGCACAAGAAAGAAAGAAAGAGAGAGAGAGAGAGAGAGAGAGAGAGAGAGAGAGAGAGAGAGAGAGAGAGAAAGGAAGGAAGGAAGGAAGGAAGGAAGGAAGGAAGGAAGGAAGGAAGGAAGGAAGGGAGGAAGGAACTCTTACCATTTGCAACAGCAGGGATGAACCTGGAGAGCATTATGCTAAGTGAAATAAATCAGTCAGAGAAAGATAAATATCACATGATCTCACTCATTTGTGGAATATAATGAACAACATAAACTGATGAACAAAAATAGACCCAGAGACATAGAAACATCGAACAGACTGTCAAACCTCAGAGGGAAGGTAAGCGAGGGTGGAGGGAAGAAGAGATCAACCAATTAACTCACATGCATAACCCATAGACACAGACAGTGGGGTGGTGAACACTTGTGGGGGAGGAGGCAGGGAGAGGGCAATGGAGGGGAAAAAAGGGACATACGTAATACTTTCAACAATAAAGATTTGTTAAAAAATTAAATTAAATTTTTACAAAAGAAATATCAGCACCAAGATTTCTATCTACTAAAATGCATCACCTCCTATTATTTCCAGAAAGAAGTTAGTACTTATTTTATGGTACTTACACACAAGTCTACTCATTTGCTTGGGGGTTGGAAGGAAAAGAAAGACTGACTTAAAGGTTGGGACTAGTAAATATTTCCATGTTTTTGTGGCCTTTTTTATAGTCAAACATAGTCAATTACATAAAAACCTACAACATACCCATGTGCCTATAGCATAATCAAATATGTTTATTTATGGGTACCCTGGGCATATTTTCATTCACGTTTTCTTTACAAACTATGGAAAGGGACTGAGAATTTTCCAATATAGTAAGGAGCCATCATCTTTATTTATTTATTTATTTTAAATATATGTTATTGATTTTTTACAGAGAGGAGGAGAGAGGGATAGAGAGTTAGAAACATCAATGAGAGAGAAACATGGATCAGCTGCCTCTTGCACGCCCCCTACTGGGGATGTGCCCGCAACCAAGGTACATGCCCGTGACTGGAATTGAACCTGGGACCCTTGAGTCCGCAGGCCGACGCTCTATCTGCTGAGCCAAACCGGTTAGGGCAAAGAGCCATCATCTTTAAAGTGTCAACTGCCCTCTTTCTAATTTGATATTTTATTTAAGTACAAAACTTTCTAATTATACAACTTTGAGAAATTGGCCAGAAAAAGAAGTGGAAGAGATGATGTTGTTTCTTTAAAAGTGCTGCTTTTCTTTGTTTAAGTCCTCACCCTAGGATATGTTTCCATTGATTTTTAGAGAGAGTGGAAGAGAGAGGGAAAGACAGAGAGAAACATCGATGTGAGAGAAACACATCAGTCGGTTGCCTCCCGCACGAGCCCTGATCAGGGCCTGAGCCGGGAGGAGCCTGCAACCAAGGTCCGTGCCCTTAACCAGAATTGAACCTGGGACACTTCATCCCACAGGCTGGCGCTCTATTCATTGAGATAAACTGGCCAGGGCTAAAAGTGCTGATTTTAAAATGAATAAAAAGTACAATTATGCACAGTGAACAATACAGAAGAGTTAATTTTAAATAACTGTAACTGTCTAACAACCAGGAAATTTACTGAATAAAACCAATTATTGCAATGTGTGTCAATGATCAGACCATGAGCATATGGATTTAAGTAATTCCACTGTCTCAATAAAAGAAAACTTTCAAAAGCAGCAGGGTTCAAGGGAATACCCTCAAAAAGCAGTATTAGTCATATACATGGTCTCTTTTTGTTTAGATGTTTGTATAGTTCTGCATCTTGGGAAAGAAAAACTTACTATTCTTTATATATGAAAATAACTTCAAATGCCAATAAAACATTCAATAGAACTAATTTAGTGTTGGACCTCAAAGAATAGGGAAAGGTGAAGGATACTTCTTCAGTCTTTCCATTCAATATCAATTCATAGATTTCTTGTGCACTATCGATGTATTCAAGAGTCTTGTGCTCCCCTAAAGAATAACTCAGTGACAAATAAATATAGAAGGTTTCAAATTAAATTGGATGACTCTTCTGAAAGAACATATTTATATAATGAGAAAAATATTTTTATCAGCAAAATCCTCTCTTCTTAAACCAAAAAGTTGCTCAGCACTTAAATAATTATGGTATGAAATATGTGGTAAAAATGTGTACACTCAAAAATATAAACAAAATCCTCTTATGTTATCTTTCCTATAATGTATTTGTATTAACTCGAAAGTCTTGTTACACTATTAGTTATTTATCAAACATTTTAATATGTCCTATCAAGTGAAAAGAATTTTTCTAATATATTGTGACACAACTGTAGATTGTGGAATAAGAACAAAAAAATAAGTTTTATTTTCTTGAAGAAAGTTTAAACATATTGATGTAGTCATATGTATGGTAAACAAAAATATTTAAAGGAAGTATGGGTAGGTGGGCTAAGCTTATATTCAGTGTTTATCTAGTTAAAAGTTTAAAGCTGCCCTGATCAATGTGGCTCAGTGGTTAGGCTTCATCCCATGTAACTCATGAAATATCAGAATATTAGAAGAGCCATCCAGAGGAGATGGGCAGTACTTACAGTGTCATACAACTTTGTCTCAACTCCCTTCATGCATGTGTAACCATATTATTAATATGTAATTTCTTCAAAGACAAGAACTTTGTCTTATTCACAGTTTTATTCACAGGAACCTAACACTTCCCAAAGGCATTGTAGTTTCTTTGGAATATGTGAGGAATCAATGCTGAAGACCTGACTTGAGAATTACTTTATACAAACTGTTGAATACCTTTCATTGTGACTCCAGCAATGATCCCCAATGGCACAAATACTCATCAGCAACAGTAAATTTCTGATTCCTATCTGTAATCATAGACAAATAAATGGATCAAAACATGAACGATCTGTGGGTCTGGGGGTAGCTTTGTTGTAAGGGAAGAAGCACTAGACTTGGAGTGAAGCGTCTCAGGTAACTAAGTTCCTTGTCTAGCCACATACAAAATCCATAGGTGGCATCTTTATTGATATAATTGTCGTTAGTGATAAATAAAATAATGTATGTGAAGATGCTCATCAGAGGCCTAATATGGATAATGCAGGTGAGTATAGGATCATCGATTCTAAATTTGGAAGTGAACAACCATGTGTAAGTGATTAGGACCAAACATGAGAAAAATAAGAGAGAAGGAAGCATTCATACAATGGGATCAGAAAAAGGAGATAGATAAGTAATGGGGAATATATTTTGGTATTATTCTATGATAAGTATTACCATTTGTGCTTAAAAGGTAAATATTACTGAAAGTAGGGAGCCATGTTTTAAATAGAAATCTGCAGTGGGGAGTGTAGCAGACAAAAAATAGTTTTTGGAAGATTAGATGATATGTGTAAATTAAGGATACATTTTCAGTAGAGTGCGGCTTCTTTTTGTTTGCTGTTTCTTTTACTGATTATTTCTTGAATTATAATTTGAGCTATTGTAACTCAATAAATATATGTAAAATAATCTTGTTGTAATGATTATGACTTCGCTTTATAAATAATAGGCTCTTGGGTTTAGATTTATATAAGCTAAGAGTGCAAAACACCTTGAAGGTTTAGAGAAATTTTAATTAATTTAAGACTTGATTTGTCTATTTAAAAAATCTACATCCTCATTAGATTTTCCATACTATCTCTTTTGTGATTCTCACAAATATGTATAGTTGTGGTATCCTTATTAAATGTGAAAGAGAAAAACAGAGAAGGCTTATTTTTAGATAATATTTGAATTTTAAATTGGGTTCTAGAGTTAAATCATAAAAATTTAAATACATAAGAAAATAACATTTTAGTACCCACTGAGAAATTTTAAAAACTAAGATCAATGCATTATCACTGTCAATCACCAGACGATAGCTAACATTTATTGACTTGTGTGATAGCAATTTTGTTATAATTTAAAATGTAAGTTTCATCCACTAAACACAAAAAAATTTATAGAAAGAAAACAAAACAAATAGCAAAAGTGATGCGTAGTTCATTGGTAGCATACACCTGAACAAAATAATTTTTAACTGCATGCTGTGAGATTTGTTGATTATGCTGCCAAGGGACAAGGCAGTATTGAATCCCTCCCTCATTACAACAGCAGCTTTTTACTGAGCTATGCAGGGGGAAAGCTTGGAATTAGCCACACCTGTAATTGAGTCCCAGTACTACCATTTACAAGTAGAGGACCCTGGACAAGTTATTATGCTTCTTAGAGCCTCATTTTTTTAAATTGGGAGTAATGATACCATCCATCCTGTGGAGCTACAGTAGGGTAGAAATGAGCATGCATTTGAAGGCTCCCAGAATAAAGCTGGGCACCGTACACGTTCAATTATTTTTTCCTCCCGAATAATCAGCCTGGGTCTCTTTCTATGGTTTTCCACTGATCTGAACTGGACACATCCGTAAGCTTACCTAAGGTGAGACCGTGTCAATTTTTGTGCTTGAAAAAACAAAACAAAACAACAAAAAAAAAACTTCTGAAAGATGTGTATTACGCTGGAGGTTGGCCTGCATCTTTCTATCTCCTGCCAGCAGCTTATCTTTGATATTCAAGTGGTTTTAGACAGGTGTTAAAATTTCTGTCCCCCTTTTCTTTTGGTGATGCTTAAAATAGGAAGCTAGGAAAGAGTTGGTGAAGTTACTGATAACTTGTTTGGAATTAGAATGGGAGAGTCAGAGTAAGTAAATATAAAAACACATTTGATTATTCCCCTAAGATAAGATGTGTACCTAAGCCAAATAGTCATTTGTCTGTTTTTTTCTGAGGCATATCAATAAAACCACTTAAGTTTAAAACAAAACAGAATTGCAATTTCCCTTATATATCTACTTTTAGAAATGGCTATTTGTTTAAAAATACAAAGAGAGAAGAAAGCAAAAAAGAAACAAAGTTTCAAACCAAACTGGATTCTGAAGTAAAACATCAACCACAGCAAATTAAAAAGAGATATCTGGTCGTACACACAAATATATTTAAATTAATATGTTTAGTTAAATAAAAAAAAATGTGAGCAATAGACCCTGGGTTATAAATTATTGTCTTATTTTTTTATTTTCTGACTTTTTAGTGTAATTTAAGAAAAGAAAGCTGGGCTCGTCAAGCAAAGTTATTCCCAGGACAGAGCAACATCACCCTGAACCATGTAGCAGCTCAAAGGTGTCCAGACTCGCCTACTCAGTGCTATCACTTCCAGTCACTGAAGCCTGTTACTATCCTATCACTACAAGAAGTACCCGCTCTTGTAAGGTCATCTAAACAAATATGGCATTTAGAGAAAATACTATTTTATATTCCTGTTTGGCATGAAAGTCTATCAGCTTTATTTCTAATAATCAGTTAACTATACAGGTCTCTTAAGATATAGTTCCGCTTATCAAGGCCAGGATGAAACCTATTGATACATGCAAGGAGTATTAGTCCTAGCAAAAAGGCAATTAGTCAAAGAGTAGAAAAAAAATCTTTACAAGTAAGTCTTATTTAAAGGTAATGTATAAGTAATAGATGATTGTTATACAATAAATTCCTAAGGGCAAAAATGGGTGATCACCATTTATCCATAGTTAGCAGTTGCTCTCTAATCATGGCTTTTCCTAAAAAAGAGTTATATTATATCCAGATAAGGTTATAAACTTGCATTTGCAGTAATGAATAGCATAAATGACAGGCACAGCCCAGTCAATATAATTGGGTTTCAACATCCACCAGAAGCAAACTCATGGAATATGTATTCTCCAGGTAAATTTGAGTGGGCTAATCTAATGGGACCATAACTTTGCGGAAGGATTTGGGAGATCATCGATTAAATCTCAAGTAAATTTGTGTGGAAAATGCATAGTCTTAACCATGATTATACATCAAATCTAATAAAAAGAAAGGTGTTTGATTTCAACTGCTCAACTTGAGTGTGCAGTTGGGTGTGTGGGGGGGGTTGGGGGGGCAGTGATCTCAAAACTCTTTGCTCATTGATTTCAATTATGTTTTCCTTTGGGAGTTAAGAAAACCCTACTAGGGAGTGATAATGTAATCTAACAGAATGCAATAAGGCATCCAGCCTCCCTGGAGAACTAACAACAACAAATGGCAAGGCTTCCTCACACCGCTTTAAATGTGTAGGAGAATGAGAGGTGTGTGAAAGCACTTCACTGGCCTAATGCAATATAACTCTGTGGACACATGTTCTACTGCTTGCATATTAGCATTGCTTGAGTCTTGAAATATACTCATGCAAAGGAGAGGAGAAATGCAGAGTAATTGACTTCTAACAAAAATTATAAAATGAACATTAGCCTTTATGACTGAAATAACGTCAGACTTTTGATACCACTGAGGCCCTGGATGGTATTTTTCCATTGGCCCTTTGCGCATGTCTTTCCCATTTAACTATTGCACTTGTCCTCCCTTCCAGCGTGCCTTTCCCCGGCTCCTCAGACTGGGCTTCTGGCCTCTGAGCTTCTGAACATCTTTTGCATATCCCTGCTTTTATCCCATATTCATTGTGGCAAAAGCAAGTTAGTTTACTATTCAGCATGGGTGATCCCCTCTCTTCCTAACAGAACTAGCCTATTTTTCAGAATGTCCATGTGCCCAGCCCAGTAGTTCACTGGGAGAAATAATTCAATTATTTGAATCTTAGTTTTTTTCCAACTGATGTTCACATCTCAAGCTTTGTTGCCCTAGCAGATGGCCATGTAACACATGTCTGGGCAGGAAGATAGCAGGAGAAGTCTGTCAGAGGGTTTCTGAGGAAATCTACCCTTCTTTTAAAAAATAATAATTTTTCTCTCTTATATACTGCAGTCTTAGGAGACGGAGTTTATATAGGAAATTTGAATTTAGGGCAGTTATATTGAAATCAAGAAGAGGAAAAAAAGTGACACAGTAGGAGAACAGAAAACACTCAGCCCTTATTGATGTTATTAAACTGATGGTGAACTAATTCTGAAACTGGGCATGAGCAGAGTTCTTGTTAAGTAAACTGGAAATGCCTTTAGGGTTCAGAAAAATCTTATTTCTTTTATTTACATATATTTATTTAATAAGAGAAATACTGAATTTAAAAGCTTACATAGAATATGATTATCAACACACCTATTATCTGTTATTATTATGATGATATATTAATACTAGTTACATAAAACAAATGTCAATATAACATAAAGATTTATATTCATCCTCTTAAGACTTTAAAACCATAATGATCACAATGTGATTGTTGAGTGACCTGGATGCTGCATTTATTAAATCATCTTAATGGATGCAGCAGAGATGTCACCATTAATTGTGTTATAAATTCAAATCCTCATGAATGCTGACATGCCATATAAGGGTGTAATACATTAAATTTATCTCTGTTGAAAACTTCTGTTTCTCAGCATTTTAAACTGATATAATGTAGACTCAATTTAGACATGCAAAATGTACTTAACATAATAGCAAACAATGAAAAACAAAAGTAATTATCACCCAGATACAGTAATGACAGTTATAATAAGCCAAAGTTAATCTATATTATGTCCCTATGTGTTTTAAATCAATTTTCCTAAAGTCAGTTATTTATTTTATCAAAAGGTGATAACAAGAGACTAAAATCATATGGCTATTAATATCCTTTAATGAAATATGCATGAATATCTCTTCTCTAAACATTGTCTAACAAAGCACACTGTCCTCAAGCAAAAAGGCTTCTGGAGGTAGAACAGGATGAAGAAAAACGGGGGGAATATTGAGAAATTTAGAAATGGCTGGTAAAACCACGCCAATGTAAGATGCACAATTATAATTTCACCGAGTACGAGGAAGGAAGAAGCAAATTATACTTATAACCTTGCACATATATATATATATATATATATATATATACAATTATCATTGCGATTTAGTAAAACATTACCCGTTACTGAACTGTAGCAGCAGTTTCCAAATATTTTTTGTCTCAGGAGCCCTTGACACTCTTCAGAAATAGTGAGGACCCAAGAGAACTTTTGTTTATGTGGGTTACATCTATCAATATTTACCATATTATAAATTAAATAGAAATATTTATAACATAAGAATGCCAAGGATACATCTGATTAGTAATCAGAGCAATAAAGCCATCACACGTGATATAGTCTTTGGCAAACACATCTCGACACTTGAGGGAATAATAGTAGGAAAGCAAAGAATGTCTTAGTATAATTGTGACAATAGTATTGATCTTCCAGATGCCCAGGAATCCCCAGCCCTTACTTTGATAACCCTTAGACTACAGTGATAGAAGGCAAACTTGGAGCAAACTGCTAGATGAACCTTTTGGGGAGGTACATTGTTTTTCAGGCAAGTGTTCAAAGAGAATAACTGATTGAAGAAAGAAAGGTAAAGGCAGATATACTAATGCAAAGTCTGCAACATGGAAAAGGCTTTTCCTACTTCAGTTTGTAGCTGGCAGTGCTTGTGGACATATAAGCTGCTCATATGTTAAGTAATAAAATAATTTATAGTCAGGTGGGTATCTAAATGAACAGAGTCCAACATTTCTAAGAATATAAATTTTGGTTTATTGTCAGACTTTCTGAAAATAGCACTAAAAGAGAAGGGATCCTAATAATGGAAAAGCAGTGGTATAATAATATAGACAGCCAATAAAGAAGAAGGGAAGATAATATTGTAAAGACATTAGGTTCAGAAAGAAATTAATGATGTCAGAGCGATGAGTAAATACAATAAAATGAAAATAAAGCAAGCAAGAATACAAGGGTAGGGGAAGGAAAACAAAAGTCAATGAAATCATGGGTCAGGGCACAAATCATTCCGTTTACATACATCACTGAAATTCAAAATGCCATTATAGATTTTATAATTGGCTCATGCTGTTTCAATAAGGCTATTTTTGGAAACTGAAGAATCTTAATATTTCTTACTTGCTTGCATCTCTCTCTTAATAGCCTTTCCATCTTTTTTAAAATATATTTTATTGATTTTTTACAGAGAGGAAGGGAGAGAGTTAGAGAGTTAGAAACATCGATGAGAGAGAAACATCGATCAGCTGCCTCCTGCACATCTCCCACTGGGGATGTGCTCGCAACCCAGGTACATGCCCTTGACCGGAATCGAACCTGGGACCTTTCAGTCCACAGGCCGACGCTCTATCCACTGAGCCAAACCGGTTTCGGCAGCCTTTCCGTCTTTTTATTTTGAGTTGATTTAAGCTTCTATCAAATTGAGATATATTTCTGTCAATTATGAGTGTTGTGTGATTTTAAGGTAAATTGTTGGAACATTCCTACTTATAACTACAATACTGTAAAACCAGATTTATAGTCCATACCCCTCCCATTTGTCTGTAGCTTGCATGCTGTTCAAATATTATGTCTATACAAAAGAATGTTTAAAAGAAATCAACTATATTTGCTTTCATTACAGACACCTGTTAAAAATGGACAGCTGATTTCAGCACATTCAATGATCCTGAACAGGCCTTAAAAATTCAGTAAAATCTGAGAAAAATCACAATAGCCCATGATAGCTATTTTGTGTCTACTTTCTATTTGCTTTTGCTTTTCTTTCTTTTTATTACTCCTGTTCCTCTCCATCACTACCCCAGGTTCAATCACTACTAAACACTCTGCTTATCATTTCTTCACTTCTTCCTGCTATTTCTTTAAAAAAGATTTAACATAGCAGTCAGTTTCCAAGTTGTTGGCTACAATAAAAAACTGCTACAAATAACTGCTGGTTGCCATGATAGCAAAATTTGCATTACAATTTAAAATTGCCTCTTTCTTTGCAGAGATACTTAGCTCTGATTGAACAAACCATTTTACACAGCACTTTTCCTCCAAAATATATAGGTTGTGTATTTGGCACTGACCAAAGAATTTGCAGGAACAAGTACAATGTTTTTGTTTTTTTTTATCCATAGATTCCCCTGAACAGAAAACAGATTATTGAAATGTTATAAGGAGAAGGTGACAGTCATTCCTCTCCCCTTGGTCAGAAGGAGAAAAGAAAGGCGGAAGTTATTATACAGCTATAGCAGGTGACTGAGTGTGGCCTGAAGGCCACATTAATAATGTATTGACTTTACTCTTGCCTTAAGGGGGGAATGTGTATGTATCCACATACAAGGGCAAAGAATGTTTCTTTGTTTGTGCTCAGTTCCTTCCTAATCTCACAGAAATTCTCAACCTTGGACTCTTAAAAACAGGGTGGGCACACACCTTGGTTTCTCCAGAATAGAGCGGGTTTACAACTCTTAACCCAGAGTAATGACCATTAGTGCTCTCTTTACTCCTGAAAATGTCCTGGTTTGGAAGGTAAATTCCATGGAGACCGTACACAGAGGGGACAGGTTTGGAATGGAATGAGTTAAGGAGGAGGTGACCTCAGAGAGAGAGAGTATTTTAATAGTGGAAGGACAAAATCCGCTCCAAGGTTATGTCACCAGAATGCTGTTTTATGAGGAAGTCAGCTGACTGTCTTGTTACTTTCTGAATGCAGGCTCCCGGACAGGGAAAGGTATAATTTGTTTCTCTCTCAAGTAGGAAAAGAGAAGAATGGCTGCTCCAAGCCAAGCAATCCTTGGGTTAAGTATAAGATTAATGCTGTAGAAACACATGGGCTCTGGCATCAGATGAACGTGGTTCAAGTCTTTGTTCTGACAAGCAGCAGATGGGAGACTCAGGCGAGTTTTAATTAGACTCCTGCCCTGGGCCCCGGATTCTTCAGCTGCAAAACAGGATGACTGTACACTTTATGGGGTTGCGGTGACGTTTGCAGATGATATTTATGACACAACAGTCAATGCACAGACTGTTCCTATTACTATTAGAATCTCAGCACACACCACACGTGACTAATAATTAATATATACTGTACCCTCTCTAGAAGTTGCGTCCCACCTTAGGTTCCTCACTTTAATTATGTAACATTAGTTTCAAAAGTGTGATTATTATCTGTTATTCAGCTATGGAATACAGTGATTCAGGGAATTTACAATATATGTCCATCTCCGCAGGGTAAAAATCAGTCACGTTAGAATCATAGTTTAGATCCATCTAAATCCAAGTGATACCTGCAATCTCTGGTTTATTCAGAATGTACACCATCTAAGGCAGCGGTTCTCAACCTGTGGGTCATGTCCCCTTTGGGGGTCAAACAACCCTTTCACAGGGGTTGCCTAAGACCATTGGAAAACACATATATAATTATATATTGTTTTTGTGATTAATCACAATGCTTTAATTATGTTCAATTTGTAACAATGAAATTGGGGGTCACCACAACATGAGGAACTGTATTAAAGGGTCGCAGCATTAGGAAGGTTGAGAACCACTGGCTAAGGGGAATTGTGTGGTTTTATTCACCACTATATCACCAGTGCCCGGGACAGTGCACAAAACAAAAACAAACCACAAAAATAACCCCTTAAGCATTGACAGTAAAATACGTACGTATATATAAAATCTACAAATGCCATGAAGTTGTGGATTCTTATACTTTTCACCTAATACTATCAATTTAAATACATACATATATATATATATATATATATATATATATATATATATATATGAAACTCTTAGCTACAGGAAAACTTCTTTTTCCCATGTTCGGCAAAACCATATAGAGTGGTTTAGAAAGAAGCGCCCAAGAGGTGACTAAAGGAAAATGCCTTACAAAACAGCGTTTGTATGCTCATCTCAAGGTACAGGCCTCACTTGAGCCCTAAGACACGCACCTCCAAAGCATTGGAGGGAAACCTTCCCACTGGAGCAAGGTTCTGTGAAATGGCTTTAGTCATGTCTCCTCAGATGGCGAACTTCTCAGTGTTTAAAGTGCTAGTAATACTAACAGAGCAATGAAAAAAGCAGCAGTAAATATGCTTGAGCATAAATACATCTGAGAGAAAAAAAAAATCCAAGAATAGGCTTAGGACGCTCCCTTCCTTTTTAATTGATGCTCACTCTTGCATGCTGAATGCCTTGTTCAATCGAGGACACGGCTTTGGACTTACTACTAATTGAGAGACCTGTTTTGTCATTCTAAGTTTTTTTCTCTAACACTGCCATGGAGGGGAGCCAATTGTGGCCTGCCCTCGGGCAGCGTTCATAGACTCACAGCCATGCGGGAACTTTGGTGTTCCAATGCTACTGCTGTAAGTGTAATTTCTGTGTAGGTAAAATATAATTTAGAACAGTTCAACCAGTCACATGAAAAATATTCACTGTAGGATTTACAACACCTATGGGAAACTTGCTTTCTTTTTTTTTTTTTTTATCTCATTCCAAAGTATTAGAAATATGACCTAGGGCCATAGCTAATTTTTAACTTTAAAGCTTTAATAAGTTAATGTAACATGAGAAACTGCAACCCATCAGGTTTGGTATTCCTGAGGTTCATGACAATTTCTGATAAAACAGAAACAAAAAGTCCCTCGGATGACTCCCTTAACATGCTTAAATTACATGTTCTTATTTAATAAAATTTTATCTAAGTAGTCTATCATATTTCAACATTTTAAACATTGTTACAGAAAATAAAGTCAGGGTCACTAGAATGCAGCGAATTGCATAATTGAGACACACAATTCGCAAAGTTCAAGTGAATATATTCAGAATTGCAACAGATCCTTTCTTGTCAGGGGTCACTTCTGAAGGACAGAAGAGCAGCAAGAAGCAGGGCATGGCTAGTTGCAAACTGCCCACATTTATCATTTTCTTGACAGGGAATATAAAATTTAAAATGCTGTAAACATGACAAAAATCACTGTCTTTCTACATGTGCATTAACAAACACAGAGGATATATAAGATAGAATAAAGTATACCAAAGGAAACACAAAGGTATGTGTTTGGCTTATATTCTTTTAACACCCTGGAGAGACTAAAACATAATTGCTATTCGTGGTTTTGATTTGTTCTACTTTAGCTAAATAGTAGAACCTACTTTCAACATTTGGATACATCCTTGTGAATGTCTTACTGCTTTGAGTTTTGGGTGACAACATAGAAAGGCATATACTTTTCTTCTCCCCCTTCTTTTCTTTTTTTTTTTTTTAAATTGTAATTATGGAGATCATGCACACTAAATCGTTGAGCAGGTTTAAGTTAAACGGCATTGAAGAGCAAACATTTTCCTATTTCAACGTGACTATTTCTGTTTCACTTGAGAAATTTTAGCCTTTGAGTTTCTCTGCGGAAAAGAAAATACCATACCGACATATAATGGAAAAAAAATAAACCTTCCTACTTCAAAATATAGAAACATATTAAAGAGATTCTGTGGAGTAAAGCAGATGGTATAGAAATCCTTTATATGTAAGGATTAGGGAATATAATGGAAGGAAGACAGAAAGGAAGAGGATGGGAGGTCAGGGAGAGAGAGGAAGAGATTAAAATGAGGATGAGTACATGTGTGACCAGATAGGGTAGGAGCAGAGAGATTTACTTCTTGAATACCACAAAGACTTTGATAAATGATGAAAAGGAGACAGGAAGCAAGAAAATATCAGAAGGTAAATATAGGGCTTATCATATTTTTATATTTCAATGGAAAACATTTTCAACGTTATGTTCCTTTCCTACGAATTCTATGGCTTTTTAAAACATGATTTAAGCATTTGCTACATTTCAAAACCTAGATTTATATATCATAGTTATGTTTTCAGTTAGTATTGCACTGGCTTTAAGTATTGTTTTCACTTTTTTTTTTCTTCCTTTTAAAGTATATGTTGCAAAGGCAGACTCTGGAATGCCAGAACTACGTTTCCACAATTGGGCTCATCTAAACTTTAACGTTTCCAACATTGTCCACATCTGGACATCATTGCAAATCCTTCAGCTCCAGAATTTATCTTTTCCTTAGACATTCCTTTAATTTGTAGCCAGCACCAAACTAGTTTCCAACATATCCATCCTAAAAGGTGTAATCCACTAGATTAAGCAATCCAGGTATAATAACACTTAAGTCTAGACCTACATTCCCAGGTGATCCCTCTAGTCAATATCACCTCGTGTTTCATTGCTGAATCCTGAATGTGGGATGGAAAACAGGACAGGGTGGTGACATCTGTGCTCCCATCTATGGCATTCACCAGCGTCAGCACCTGATAAATCAGTCAGTCCCACTGGCCTAAGTACAAGCCGTCCTGCCCCAAGTCTCTGGTAGACGCATATGCCTCCTCCATTATCTAGAAAGTTAAACCTGGAAATACTATTTTAAGGTTCCCAGTAGCCGCCTAACAGCAGTGAGAGGCAGCAGCAGGAAAGAATGAGCTTTGTCTGCCTTTCCCTCTCCTAAGCAGATGGTTGGCTAAAACTTGCTTCACACGGGAAATCATCGTTACGTTTTCAACTCAGATATCAAGTAATAAACTATATCTGCCAAGTATGAGAAAAGTAGCCTCTGCATTGATTTTCATCTGTAATGATAATAATGGAAATATGAAAAGTAAAATTGTATTTCTGAATTCATTTTTTTTAAAGAAGCCCCAAGGCATTAGATGAATGACATTTGAAGGAAGTCTGCAATCTACAAATGCGGTACTCCACATAAGGATTAGCATTCTAACATAGTTTTACAATGCCCAGAACTGTGGCCGTATTCAAATTTTTTTGGAACAGTGTAGAATAGGAAATTATAATCACACGCAGCTAATGACTAGCTATAATCCCACAAGTAATGCTGAATACTTCTGAGTGGCCAGGGGAAACTACAGCTTGTGTCAATATCCCTTTCTGATTATCTTGCTTACTTATTATGGCCACTTTCAGGGCCAGATGTTCCTATTCAAAATGAATGATTTTCGGTGTTCCAGAAAAGTGGAAGACCAGAGATCTGGAAACTCGCCAGCCACTGCGGTCTTACCTAAACCTTTTGCCGAGCAGCTTAACTCCTGCAGGACAGAAATGTTGCAAAGAATTGGGACCTAAGCATCTGAGTCAGTGGTTCTTGGCCTTCTAGCCCTTTAAATACAGTTCCTCATGTTGTGACCCAACCATAAAATTATTTTTGTTGCTACTTCATAACTGTAATGTTGCTCCTGTTATGAATTGTAATGTAAATATCTGATATGCAGGATGGTCTTAGGCGACCCCTGTGAAAGGGTAGTTCGACCGCCAAAGAGGTCGCGACCCACAGGTAGAGAACCGCTGATAGTGAACAGGTGAATAGCATTCACTGACTTGGGGCCTTCTGAATAAATTATGAGTTGGGATCATACAATTATTTTGGCTTAATTTTAGCATCAGCGACCTTAATGGAAGATAAAATGCCTTCTTTTTAATTTTTTTTCTTAAAGAAGATGAAAGGTTTTTAGTAATCTTTTTTCCTGCTTCTGTTGCCAAAGATCTGGAAAAACTTCTGGTAATAAATAGGCTATATGAATAGTAAGATGGTTAAATGAAGCCCTGGCTGGTTTTGCTCAGTAGATAGAGCATCAGCCTGGGACTGAAGGGTCCCAGGTTAGATTCCTATCCCGGGCACATGCCTGGTCTTCAGGCTTGATCCCCAGTAGGGGGCGTGCAGGAGGCAGCCAACCAATGATTCCCTCTTACCATTAATGTTTCTATCTCTCTCCCCCTCTCTCTTCCTCTCTGAAATCAATTATATATATATATATATATATATATATATATATATATATATATATATGAAGATGATCTAGCTAAAATCTACAGGTTCCAGAAAACAATAGAATACCTAAATGCTAACAGTTTTTCAAACAAATTCAACAAGTTTTTCTGTTTATTCCTACATGGTAATAAGTAAAATTTATACATATTCATCAATAATATATTTTACTTTTTATTTTGATGCTTAAATGTCCAAAACTTAGATTATTACTTATAATTGATATCCTTTAATAATATCATTGGGAAAAAATATTTTCACTAGAGAGTTCTACATGAAGGCTAAAATCCATGTCTGTGGAAATCTTTCCTTAAATAAGATGGATTAAATAATGGCTTCTTGGTGCAGTGATTTAAAAAATATCATTTACCTTTGCTTAAAATGTTACAGAAAAATACCTGGAATGATGGCTATTCTAATTTTGAGGACCTGGATACCATACCTGACTTTGATCACTGAAGATAAACAGATAAAGATAGGTAGATATAGATATAGATATATAAATAGATAGATAGATAGACGGGTAGGTGATAGATATCCTAAAATAAACACATTGGAGGCAGAGTGGAAGAGAAATTCAATATGTGTATATATAAGAAATGGATTTCCCTTCTGAAATGTGTACAACTTTTATTCACTTAAGGTCAACATTCTCTGAATGGTTTTATTTCAATATTGATCCAGATAGCTATTTATATTGTGGCAATGCATATCGAATTCCAATATTATTCTCTAGAATGTGGGCTGCTCCCATTGAAACAAAAATATCACCCTGCAGAGTATTTGCAAGTAGTTACCTCTCCCTTAAAAAAAAAAAAAAAAAAAAGCAAATTCCATTATGTATGTAGGGACATATGAACCCAAAACAAATAATTTCCTGCTTGTTGAGCTTTTCCTGGGAGCAGGCCTATACAGAACTGTCAAGTTCAATCTGATAGCACATATGAAGGGTTGTAAATCTGTTCAAATTACATTAAAAAATCAGAGTTATGGTGTATTAGGAGGGACATCACTAACAGTCCTTTCTTTATTAGCATAAATGTAAGCCAGGAAAGACAGATGGATTTTTTTGCAATGCACCATTCTTTGGAAGGAACATTTTGTTTATTTTGTTACTACGTTTATCATAGAACTCTTACAGCCATTTCTTGTTGTGTATAAATTAAATAGTCTCTTATTTAATTTTAAACATTCTTTTCCATCAGTAGAGATAGATAATGGGTGTCCTAAATACAAGATACAATCAGATAATTGAATAATGAATGCTATTAAGCTACATTCTTTTCTTCCTTTCCATACCAAGCCTGGTGTCCAAGTTTGCATTCACTTCTAGTTTTTTAGTTGCTTGCCTTTGGCTCTTCCCAATTTTGGTCCTGTTAATTGAATAAAAATGGTCTGGCATGCCCTAGCTGGTTTGGTTCAGTGGATAGGTTTGGTTTGGCCTGCTGACTGAAGGGTCCAGGTTTTGATTCCAGTCAAGGGCACATTCCAGGGTTGCAGGCTGGATCCCCAGTAAGGGGTGTGCAGGAGGCAGCTGATCAATGATTTTCTCTTGTCATTGATGTTTCTGTCTCTCTCTTTCCTTCTCCTTTCCTCTCTGAAATCAATAAAAATATATTTTAAGAAAATGATCTGGCATGATGCTGAGTGAACTGCAGCCTGGATATGGTAAATTGTTCTTTACCGGTGATTTTTTGGGGGATCAAGCCCACGAACCGGGCATGTGCCCTTGACCAGAATCGAACCTGGACCCTCCAATCTGCAGGCTGGTGCTCTGTCCACTGAGCAAAACTGGCCAGGGCTTGACCAGTGATTTTTCAACCTTTTTCATTTCATGGCACACATAAACTAATTACTAAAATTCTTCAGGGCACCAAAATTTTTTTTTTTTTTTTGCTGATCTGACAAAAAAAAATACTGTAGTATACTTTTGATTCATTCACACTGGATGGCTATTGTTGTGTTGGCTTTTGTAATTTTTTTTTTTTTTTAATACTCTAAAGGAAAGGAAACTAGTGCCCCTGACTAAATGGTCAGGTATTGCATGTTTCAAAAATTTTTGCTGCACATAGATTGAAAATTGCTGCTTTGGAAATCTAAAACATTTTATAGGGAAAGTTGAAGAAAATGTTTAAGATGCACACACGGAGTGACTACAATTCATTATTTGCTGCACCTATGCATGGAAGAATATTTTCAGCGGAGTCTGCCAAGACTTGGATTAACAAACCTCGTTACTTTTAACAAGCATCGTGTGCCTAGTTCCAAGTACATTATTTTGCAAGTTGACACCTACATGTTCATCTTAATTGACTTAAACTGTCACAACATAAGGAAACTTACGAGGAAAAAATGCAAGTGCTCATAATTGTACTTAAATACACTATAATGTGAAATCATTAAAACTCTAGTAGGTTCATAATTGTTTATTCATGTCTTTTTCAATTAATGTCCATGAACTTATATGCATCAAATTTAGTATTTAGTAACTGATCCATATATATTTCTTTTAGATTCAATTACCTATTCCAAAAATTATCAAAGATTTAACTATTTTTTATTTGAAAAATCCTTGCGTTGTAATAAGTTTAGAAAAAAAAAATTGTAATTATGGTGAAGGCCCTGGGTAGGGGCTGGGGGCTGGTTAGTAGGGGTCAATGGGGGAAAGAAGGGGACATATGTAATATTTTTGACAATAAAGATTTAATTTAAAAAATGTAACTGTGTATGTAAACTAATTACTGATTTATAACATGGGGCAAACCTGTAAAAAGTATTACCAAGGCAACTCCTATTGCATCTTCACATGCTCGGTTTCAGATTTTAAACTGGTCCCTTTGGTATCTAGTCTTGAAATGTATGTTTTTCTTTTCTACATAAAATTATTGTCTAGACTCATATAGAGAAAGGGGGCTTTTCTTCATTCTACGAACATTAAAAGGAAAAATACATGTCTACCTTAAAAGACTAAAAAGAAGACTACATTGAAAAAAAATCAAAGACATGTATTTCAGTTCATTTATTTTCATCTCTTTCCTAACACTTTAAATTTCACTCTGCAATTTGGAACAGATTTGATCAACTTGCTTTCATGTGTCAGTGTTTTTCAGCTGCAATGAAAATAAACAAATGGGTTTGGTTTTCCACAAAATTGTGGAGATGCCGACTTAACTACGATAGCTATTTACTTTGGCATATGCCACATTGTACAGCTCTTATAGAATAAAGTAGTGTTTCAGGCAGTCGGACAGACATGAGAAGAGCAAGGATGATGGACCAGGTACAGAAACTCACCAGGGCAGAAAGCCCTGGATGCTTAGCAAGAGGCAAAACTAGGAAACCAGAACCTCACCCACCGGGTAACCTATCCTCCCGTAGCTTATCACTGGTCATGCGGTTGGACCCCGAATTTTCATATCACTAGTCATGCAGTTTAGACCTCCCTGATCTTTTCCTCCCTAAAGACGACAGGGAGGCCTCAGGTGTATTTCAGCTCCAGGCTCAGAAAATCAGCAAAACCAGAAAGGTGATGGTGTGCCTGCCTCAGGACCAGCTACCTTGACTAATGACCCCCTGCTCAGGCTGACCAATCAGTGGAGAGCAGGACCCTGAAAGAGCGCACCTGGAAATCTGATGAATATTCTATTGAGATCCTCCCCTGCTCCCTCCCCTAAAATTTCCACCTAAATGATAGAGAGAAACATGCTTAGGATGAAGGACTTAGTGCAAACTCTCCCCCAGGGAAACGGGCCCTTGTAATTCCCTTCTCCTTGCTTTCTTCTAAGGGACTCCACAAGACTTGCAACCAGGGGAGCAATGGATAGCTGCAGCTCATCCCAGGCTAACCCCCTGAACTTTTCTCCAAAGGCCTCCTTTTCTCTGACCTGTCGGTGAGCCAAAGCAGCCCAGCCTGGGCTCTCTGTTACTTCTTCTATGTGATTCCTTGTTTCACTGTTCTAAGTATAATTTTGCTCTGGCCAATAAATTTTTACTTACTTTGCTACACTTTGTCTCTTGGCTGAAATATTTCCTTCAAGAAGACAAGAACCCAGGTCGCCTTGTCTCCCCTGTAGCATAGTGTCTGGGTATCCAAAGTTTACATGAAACTCTGGAGCCAGTCTCAGGTTCACTGTGATTTGAGTAGAAAGGAGAGTAGGTAGCTTTTTGAAACTCTTCCCTTTTTTGTTAGAGAACATTTAGTATGACAAAATTCACCAGGGGTTAGGAATTACCTTATTATCTTGAGGAATATCTTCTTATTTTAATTTTATGAAAATATAAAAAAAATTTGCTTTGTGCACTTGAGCTCTGTATGGCCTATGAAAGTGGTTAATGCAGTCCAGGAGCTATAAGAAACCACTAAATGTTGCTGAAAATGTGGGACGTATGTTATTTCTGAAATATAAGACTTGCCCATGTGATCAAATTACTAGTACAATTCTTCTCACTATAATTTTGTTGTCAGCTTTGGAAGTGTAATATTCTACATAAAAACTACTATGTCATACTTTTTAATTTTGCCCCTAGAAAATAAACAGATTTAAATTTCAAAATAGTATGGATGTTATGGATGCATAAACAAAGCCAAATGCAGATTCACTTTCCTTTGTGAATGAGTAGATTTATGAAAATAGGGCAAATATGACATCTGAAAGTATAAAAATAATACACTGTTTAAAGAACTTGCATTGGTCAGAAGAAGATGCTCATAACTTCTTAGCTATCTCTATATTATTAATAGATGGAAAATTTTGATGCTAAAAATGTGAATGAGAGAAACTGATGACACTGGGTAAAGCCAAATGCAATATCAGGGATTATACATTTGAAACAGGAAAGCTGAATACATTTTGGAAATTAAATTTTTAAAAAGAACTAGCATTCTGATTGAAGATACTCAATACCAAACAAAACTCCGTTCCCCCTCCATGATTTTCACCTTCCACCTCTTATCCTCCTTCTCTCCCAACTATGCTTTTCTTGTTTAAATGAAAATAGCTGTGCTACGAACTATAAGCTCAAGAGAGTGTTTACAATGGAAACAGCATCTGCCAAAATGCCTCTCCAAAATCCAACTGTTCCAGAAAACACTTCAGATTCATTGACCACACACTCTACATTGCCACACTTGCAATTCTGTCCACATTATGATAAATGCCGTCTCTCCATGTGTACAGTCCACAGCATGTAATTTCCCACCACCCGCAAATAAATTTCACCATAATTGGTTAGGTAGTACCCAGTGTATAACAACTGTCAAATTGTTTAGCTACAGAAAACTCTATCGTTTGCCGACTCCTGCTATCTTACGTTCCCTTATCCTTTGCTGTCTCTCTTCAGAAACCACTTTCTATTTCCCTCCCACCCTCATCAACTTTGAAGAATGAGGCCATCCCATCCCAAAGACAGATAGATAAGAATGCCAAGGAAATAAAATAGAAACATGAAAAATAAGAGATTATACAATCATAAGAGAAACTAAGGAAAGTGAAAGAAGCATAACTCATATCTCAGGTTTTGATACTAAAAGATAAATAATGTAAAAGTGCAAATATAAGATTGTTGTCTTAGTATATTGGGAGGTTGTAAATTAATTCAAATGAAATTACATAGTACTTTTTAAAAAAAGAAATGACATATTATACAAAGGACTTGTAATGTGTAAGCTCTTCAGAATATTTCCTGACTACTGTCGGAAATTTTTATTGGCTTCTCTTCGAAATGTAGACTACAGCAAAAAATGTTAACAGATGTGAAGCCAGAGGAATGCCTCATTCGCCAAGTTCTAAGTGCTGTTGCTTCAGTGAATCGCAAGCTGCTTTAATAGCTACTGCTAGTTTGTTGGGGTGGAGGGGTTTTTTTAATCATAAGAATTTCTGCAAATTCTTTTTTAGATCATACCCAGGACTCCAAAAGTCTACCATTTGTGCAGTAGATCTCAAGCTGTAATATTATCCCTTCCTTCTTCCAAATATTGAATTTACATTTCATCGTTTTCTAAAATTAACTAATGTCCTTGGATTGGACATCGTTTTCAGAAATTACAGTTACAATGCACGTTGACCTGAATCGCTATTAGTTTACTAAATGGAGCAAACAGCACTTAGCAGCAGGGAGTTCTCATGGGTGTGTACTTGGTAAGGTCCAGGCTTATAGGAAGCCCAACAGGAATGTGGCCTGGATGGCAGAGGCAGCATGCATTAACAAAGCTGTAGGCTCCACCCAGAGAATTTTGTCGCAGCACTGAAGTTAATAGTCTAGCTTGTCTTCTCTTTTGAACCATTGTGATTACTGTGTGCAGCTCTGAGTGAGAAAGGGAAGACAAAGAGAAAGTATCAGGAGACACATCTGAGAAAAGAGTCTGAATGGTGTAGGGACTTAGACTAACATCAGAGGAGGAGATAAGCATTATGAGAAAAACAGTGCCATCTAGTATTACAAGTGATGTAATGTAGATGCAATAGCACACTTTTTGCATAGAATTCTGAATGGGATAAGTGTGTGATGATGATAAGATGAATTTTTGTTCCATTTTCCTAAAAAAAACAAAACACAAAAAACAAATCTTTAATGCAAGCAAGCCTAAGAACACCAAGTTTTTTAGAGGAAGAATTAGTTTCTTTCCCTGGAGTTACCCAAACACGGCATAGAAGACCATTTGAGAGTAGTACAGGAAGAAACTAACCTTCGGACGACCTGCACACATGGTCTCTCCTCTAACCCTGAGACTTTGTCATCCATAAAGGTAACAGAGCATGAAATGTAAACCTAAACTGGATTAAGTGAGAGTATTTCACAGAATAACACTGCTTATTTCTGCTTGCCTAGAAGTATTTGTAGTCCTTGTACATTAGCCAAAACGTTTATATTACCAAAACCAATACAGATGCACACATACGAAGAAGAAGAAGAAGAAGAAGAAGAAGAAGAAGAAGAAGAAGAAGAAGAAGAAGAAGAAGAAGAAGAAGAAGAAGGAAGAGGAGGAGGAGGAGGAGGAGGAGGAGGAGGAGGAGGAGGAGGAGGAGGAGGAGGTCATTACATGATCAGATTCATCAATTTATTTAATTTTCTTTTCAGTAGCTTCCCTAGTGTTTGCAGATAAGAGGCCCGAGGCTAAATCTATGCCTAATCTCCTTCAAGATTTTAGCAATACCTAAGTCAATCATTATTTGAGTAGTATAACAAAAGCTTGTACTGAAAAGTAAATAAATAGTTACCTGGAAACTTCATCAATATTACTTGCAATTATGCCTAAAAGCAACACACATAATCACAGTTCATTTACTAAAGAAATAATATTTTTACACCAGAATGGTCATATGATAACAAATAGAATGATAATCTTTTAGTGCACATTGGCTAGTTTGCATTATTTGAATGAGAAATAAAAAACCTGAAGTTTTATTATGTTCATCATTTTATGGTAGTTGCTTTCAGACACAAAAAAAGATGAATATTGCATTATAAATTTTGTTTGAATATTTTCAAACAACACTTGATCTTCCTTCCTGCCTAAAGAGCTTTGTGAAAGACATTCAGATAAAGAGCATTATGGTTTGACACTTTGTTTACAGCCAATTTTTTTTTTTTTTTTTGCCTTCTGAAGTTATAATATTGAATGGTTCAGCAGATGTATAATTTAGACTGACTCAGTGACTTCCTATCGCACTGAGTGTGTAACTCACTTTCCCAATAATAAAAGCCAGAATGCAATCAACATAGAGCTAACAAATTATATGTTTATTTTTATTTATTTTTAATATATTTTTATTAATTTCAGAGAGGAACGGAGAGGGAGATAGAAACATCAATGATGAAAGACAATCATTGATTAGCTGCCTCCTGCACACCCCGTACTGGAGATCAAGCCTGCAACCTGGGCAGTTGCCCTTGCCAGGAATCAAACCCCGGACCATTCAATCTGCAGGCCAACACTCTATCCACTAACAAAACTGGCTAGGGCTACATGTTTATTTTTAATATCATCAAATACCTTTATGTTTATCTTTTTTTGGGAAAGAAATCGATCCAAATGGCTGCAGGGTTTATTCTATTTCCAGAAAATGAAAAAAAAAAAATGCTTGTGGATGTGCCTCTGTTCTACAAGAGTCCTCTTAAAATTTTCTCCAAATTCATAAATTACATCTTAGGAATAGAGGAAGGAACTAGGTCAGTATATATTCAGGTCACCAGGATTATCTACTATAGCATTTTATATTGTATGTGTACAGAGAAAACTTCTGGGGAAATAGTTGTTTGTTTTTTTACACAGAATCATTCTGGTTAGAATAACTAGTGTTTATCATAAATTGGGAGACTTTGGGCATATGTGGGTGGTATACCAAAGAAAAAAAGTATCTTTTAAAAAGTCTGCTAAATTCGCTCTTTGTGGAAGAGACAAGGATGATTTTTGAAGCTTGTTAAAAATTTTAATGTCCATCAAAACTCATCAGCAAGAAGAAATGAAGACATCCACCTAAATGTAATTAATGAATGATAAGTTATAGTCTAATTAATTATAAACATGTCCATCATGACATAATGTTGTAATAATAGAAGCTGATGAGGACTACTATCCATGACAGGAAAAAGAGCGTTAGGAGGAAAGTTTCTTGTTTTTATTAAATAAGATTATGAAAAAAGTGATCAAATTTGCCACATGGATACTTTCATTTATTCAACAGGTAGTAGGAAAATAATTCTTTCTGTTGGACTCATAACATAAATGAAAAACCATTCCCTCCCATAACCAGAGAATCAGGAGAGTAGTAGAACCCATAATTCTATTTATGTTTTTTCAACCATTGAGTAGTCAGTAGCATATATAAACCATAAATATTTTTAAAATATATTTTTATAGATTTCAGAGTGGAAGGGAGAGGGAGAGATAGATACATCAATGATGAGAGATAATCATTGATCTGCTGCCTCCTGCACGCCTTCTACTGGGGATTGAGCCTGCGACCCAGGCATGTGCCCTGACAATAACTGAACCCTTACCTGGTGGTTCATAGGTCAATGCTCAACCACTGAGCTACGCTGGCTGGGCTAGGTTAATATTTTAAATAGTTCTTTCATTTGTTGGAGCACCTATGTTAATAAATTTTATTTCTCAAACTACTCCTTGACCTTTGAATAGTGCAAGTTAATTGTCCTTGGATCCTATTTATATACACAGGAAAAAATTATACTATGTTATTTTAAAAGCTCTTTCAAAGAGGTTATTTATTTATTATTATTATTAAGATAAAATATGTGTAAATCAAACAATGAATTCCTAATTCATCTGAAATTCAAGGTACCAACTTAAAAAAAAACCACACTTTAATTAAGATTTTGAAATTTTTGAATTGAAAATGATCTGGTATTTATTAAAGGCCAATACTTCACTAAGTAATTCACTGCATTTTCTCTTAATATCTTAATAAAAATTTGCCACACTTAAAGAAACCATGTATGTTTGGCTAGCACTTAATATTTGCTTAAATGGATATTCTTCATTGTATAATAGATGTACTACTAGTGGAGTTCCACATTAAAAATAATTCTTGCCAGGCCAGTGTTGCTCAGTGGTTGAGCCCTGGCCTATGAACCAAGAAGTCACTGTTCAATTTCTGGTCAGGGCACATGCCTGGGTTGTGGGCTTGATCCCTAGGGTGGGGCATGCAGGGGCAGCTGATCAATGATTCTCTCTCATCATTGATGTTTCTATCTCTCTCTCCCCCTCTGAAATCAATAAAACTATATTTTAAAAAATTATTGAATATGACTTATAATTAGGTCATTTTGTCACAGCACCTTATATTAAAATAATTCTTACATAGTTTATCTATTTTACACATTTTGGTTTTATAGAATTTGAAATTAATGAGCTATGAATTATTATCAGCAAGAATAATTTTCCACTGATTTTTAGACAGAGCAGAAGGGAGAGAGACAGAGAGAAACAGAAATATGAGAAAGACACATCGATTGGCTGCCCCCTGCATGCACCCTGAACATGGCCAAGGAGCCTGCAACCAAGGTACCTACCCTTTATCAGAATCAAACCTGGGACACTTCAGTCTCTGGGCTGACGCTATAGCCACTGAGCAAAACCGGCTAGGACAGTTTTTAAATTATTAATGTATGACATGATCCTGTAAAGACTTGCTTAATGTATTTGGTAAATACTTCAGATTTCAAAGGTCAATTGCTACCATACAGTTAAGCCTTAATTATATGATCCTCGGTAACCTACAGTTCATCTTGCGTGCACATTCATTCACACAATAAACACAAGCCTGTTTACTTATTAACTGATTGATATGGTATCTTTCCATTTTATTTCACTGTTTGCATTTATTTTTCTATAAATAAATGTCCTTTGAAATCCGTTTAATCTCATGTGTGGAAAACAAAGTAGCTCACCAGTTTACTTAGACTCATGTTTTTTATTAGTTTCATATATGGGAAATTTTGCTCTTTTTTTGTCATAGTTGTAAATTGGAAGTCAGGACCCCAAGAATAAAATCTGGGCAACTGCCCCATTTATATTTGAGCTTCATCCTCACAGGATGTCTCCATTTACTGAACATTTTCAGGAAACCCCTGTGCCCATCTTTTCCTTTTTTCTTTCCTTTTAAGTGCGCTTCATCAAGGATGAAGTGAAGGAAATGTTGTGAAGAGGCCCCTCATAGTTAGATCCAACCAACTTTGGGTGTCCTTGGCATCAGGTATTCCACCTCATGGGTCTTATTCAGAGTGAGCTCAGCCATCAAAAAGGGCAATCATGTCCAGAAAATGTTTCTTGTTGATAAAAGAACCAAGCTAAATAAATAAAATGTTAATAGGTACAAGTAGTATGAAAGTTAGCATTATCTATATGAGGTAATCAAATATATTTAACTAAGCTTGCAAACTAAAGCCTTGATATTTTTTCTCTCTTCATGATTACAAAATATATCTTATTTAAAGAAACCATATTTGGTTATAAATCATAGTGTTTTGGGAACAGTCTGTATTGTTTCTGCTACTTTTTTGAAGAAGTTGAATGGAAATTTTATATATCATACTAGAGGCCTGGTGCATGAAAATTCATGCACTGGAGGGGGGTCCCTCAACCCAGCCTGCCTCCTCTCACAGTCCGGGAGCCCTCAGGGGCAGGAGGCGACCTAACGATCAGGGGAAGGTGATGCCCCTATCACACCTTTGCTGCTGCCACTGCTGGCAGCACAAGCCTTGGCCGGCCCTGGTTACCTGAGTCTCGACCAGCCCTGGTTACCTGCACTTCAGGCGGCCCTGGGTGGCTGGGGGTCTAAGGGGACTGGATGTGGCCATCTTATGGCTGTGGGCACCACCATCTTTGGGGGGGGGGGAGTCAATTAGCATATTCCCTCCTTATTGGCTGTGGGCACCACCATCTTGGGGACAGCATGAGGGTCAATTAGCATATTCCCTCTTTATTAGATAGGATTAAATGGTGAATCATGTTTCTATATAACAATTTTTTAAATATCCGATTTTGTTCTGTATAACTGGTACATACAGGATAGGAAAACTCACAATCAATGAATCCAAAAATGTTAGGAAAACTTCTGTTAGATAAGTAAAAACTGTAACTAATATATTAAGTATATTAAGAACCTATATCTATCCTTGCAGAAATTTTGTATAAAAGATTGCTAAAATTTGTATCATTAGCTTTATTTACAGCCTGTTAGGACTAGATGAAGGCAAGAGATTACATAGAATGCATGTAAAAGTGTAGCACTATGAACTCCCTGGAGGCAGGCATTGGAACTTTCATCTCTTTATTGTTTATCAATCATTTTAATCAATAAATATGGAGTATTAACTCAAACCTGACAGAAGAGAACATGTTCAACCTTTTAAAATAATATGCCCCAACATTACAGTTACATTTTCTAAAAATAATATAAATATTTAGTGAGTGAACAGCCATATTTTCATGATAAAATAGAATCTTAGTCTAAAAGAAAGAGTTGAAATGGGGAAAGAGAATATTAGTTTCATTGCATCATGCATATGATTATATGTCCTAGCACAAACAGTTTAACAATTGTGGCCTGAAATAAGAAAGTACACAAACTGTGTTCTATTCTAGCAAAACTACCCTGTCTAATAAAGAGGGAATATGTTAATTGACTCTCACGCTGTCACAAAGATGGCGGCACCCACAGCCAATAAGGAGGGAATATGCTAATTGACTGCCCAGCCCTCAAAGATGGTGGCACCCACAGACAATAAGGAGGGAATATGCTAATTGACTGCCTCAAAGATGATGGCACCCACAGTCACAAGATGGCAGCACCCAGGCCCCTCAGCCCCCCAGCCACCCAGGGCCGGCCCAAGGTACAGGCAAGCCTCAGATGGCAGCTGCCCAGCAGTCCAGGGCCGCCCAAAGCTCAGGTAACCAGGGCCATCTGAGGCTTGCGCTGCCGGCAGTGGCAGCAGCACAGGTGTGATGGGGGTGTCACCTTCCCCTGATCGCCAGGTCACCTCCCATGCCTGAGGGCTCTTGGACTATGGGAAGGGGAAGGCCAGGCTGAGGGATGCCCCCCTCCAGTGCATGAATTTTCATGCACTGGGCCTCTAGTGTTTATATAATAAAATCAGTTCTAATGTGACTTCAATTTAGCAGAAAGTAAGATTAAACCTAAGCCTGTAAATAAAGCATTTAAAGAATAGCATGTCTGAGAAGAGCAAGAGAGATTAATAAGAAGATACACAAAAGAATTAAGTGTAGTAGAAGAAATAAGGCAATGTCATTTCTTAAAGAACAAGCAAAACAAAAAAATAAAAGAAAAAAAAATATGTAATACGTAATGATGACTAGGTGAACAACAAAAATCTCCTGGTGTGGCTTGATGTTTCGTTGTGGGTTTTTTTTTTCTTTTTCATTTTTTAATTTCCTTTTATAAGTTTTATGTTTTGCACCCGCAGTGGGTAAGACGACTACACAGAGTTTCCTAATACAGAACACTTTTGCTAGAATAAATCTGTTGGAAAAGGAGGT
Organism: Myotis nattereri; assembly: GCF_964212035.1. Lineage (NCBI taxonomy): Eukaryota > Metazoa > Chordata > Mammalia > Chiroptera > Vespertilionidae > Myotis > Myotis nattereri. The sequence continues at coordinate 68,300,457 of NC_138076.1, read as the reverse complement.
TTGGAGGATACAAAACACTGAGCCTGGAGAGTACACATTGAAGAACTCCCTCAGAGGGATCTGAACTTGGTCCATAAATATGTCCAAGGTAAGCGTGTGAATAAGGGAAGGACACCATTCATAATGTCAGAAGATAGGACACAGAACAATGGCCTAAAGCTAAATGAAAAAGTAGAAAAAAAGTTTGGCTGGTTATTTTAAAAGTTCTAAAAACTGAGGTCAACTGTTTTGAATCACTAGCAGACAAGCGCACAGCAAGGCTTGCTGTTGATCATCAAGGACACCGCCTTAAAGTTGACACCAACAGTGAGGTTGGCAAGTGAGGATCAGATTTTCCTCAGCATTACAGAGCTGAGTGAGGGAATTCAAATGCTAGTGGGACAAAGCAAATAGACTTCAAAAACTTCTCCCCTCCCCCCCATGAGGCAAGTACATAAGGGGCTAAGGCCCCTACCATACTCTAGATAGCCAAAGGGGCACTCTTGTATGTAGATGGATGTAAGTCCAGACACTCTGGTTAATTTACATTGTTTCTAGTCAAAGTTAAGTCTCCGTTTTAAAGTAGCTTATTTTTTTTTCAATTTATAACATTAATATATGCTTTTACAAACATTCAGAGAAATAAAGATTACTCACTTCAACAACACAATGATAGCTATAATTAGCATTCTGGTTTATATATACTTATATCGTTACTAATAAATGACATACTCACACACTTTTTTTTAAATTGGGTCATGCTACACATTTTTTTTTAACTCTTTCACTTAATATACATCAAGGGCGTAATTCAACATCAATAAATATAAATTTGGGTCAGAATAAGAAGAGGCAAGATTATAAGCAGAGAGAGAATGAGACACTAGCTTCTCTATTTGCCTCACAGCTGCAAACTCTGACTCTGAGGAGTCTATGAGGGAGAGTGAAGGATGCATTTTTCAAAATGTTGCTAAATCCTTCCAATGATTTAGCAAATATACAATAATATAGTATATTCATTTGTTCATTCAGCAAATGTTACCAAGTGTTGGCCCTGTTTTAGTGTACAAGGGACACCAAAATGGTGACAGGATCTTGACATGAAGGGTCTCTCCTTGATTCCTCATCCTGCTATCACACTGGGATAGCAGACAATAATATCTTAATTCCGTTTATTGCTGACACATGGCAGTCTTGGTTGCTGAATGAACTGAATTGAAAGGAGCCATACCATCCATGTACACAGTCATTTGAAATGTAGCGAGATAAGTACTGCAATGGGAGCCAACTCAAAGTATCCCAGAGGCACAAACCGTCTGGGGCATGGACATAAAATAGTCTTCTCTCAAAGCTAGAGAGAAATTTGAACTGTTAATTTCTAAATCATAAGGAGATATATGTTGTGGCAATTCATCACTCCCAAATAAACCTGAAGATCTGCAGTGTAGGTATGAGGCCTATCTTCTTAATGTCAGTTCATTAGAAATCTTTGAACACTGTTTCAATAAAAACAGGAATTGGCACATCCTAACAATGATCTCTTCTCAAGAAATTTGATGGTAATGTATGCATACAGGTTCGAGGAAATAGGAAGTGTAATTTTTCATTCAGTTCAGGTCTTTCTATAATAGTTTAAAAATTATTCCACATTCTTATTCAAAGGAGCTAAATTTGAGTATATTTTTGATTTAATTGATAAGACATTAATATGTATTTAACAACTTCTATATATGTAAGCTTAATTAAATAGTACATTGGTTGTATGAGGTAAGTATCAATATCTCAATTTTACATCAAAAATTGACAAAGCAGGTTGAATAAACAGATCAAGATCACAAAGCTACTAAATGACAGAGGTGAGATGGAAAATCAAAGAATCTTTTTTTATTCCACTATTCTTCATAGTCCTACTCCAACTATTCAGGATTTATGTTGAATTATAAACAATATAGCTTGTTAGAATTATAAGTCCACAAAGGATATGTATTATATCTAATATTAGCATATAATTTAAGGCTCTTGTTATATTGCTATTCAAACACAAGTTTCTACAATGGTTTGTCAAGATGTGTTAACTCAATCTTCATCAATATCAAAGTAGACCTAAAAGGCTTTCATTTCAATGTGTTGTATTTCAAAACTAAGACACTCATAAACACATTGATTATTTTACAAAAGTATTGCCAAGGTGGAAGGAGGCTTTGCAAGAACATGACAATTGCACTTATGCCTTCTGAGATTCATTAGGGTCTGTATCTCTTCATTCTCTCTGATATAATTTCATAGACTACTAAAATTAGACAAGTGGAATGCCAAGCCAGTTTTTTCAATGAGCAAATTTCTAACTTTGTTGGTTCTCTTTATTAACACAACCACTTATTATATTCAATTTAGTATTTTCAAATAGTTTCCAAGAAGATGCCTCAAATAGTAATGATTTATGTTAGTTGTGTTTTTAATGACATGATAAAGCTACAAAATTATTCTTCAGTGTTTTTTTTTTTCTTTTAGATTTAGGTAAATATTGGTTTGCTTAAAAAAGTTCCTTCTGTATATTTATTATAGTATAGAAAAATAGTAGCAAATAAAGCAGATAATATTTATTATCAGAATATTTATATATAAGTAAATTTATCTTCATAGAACCCTTGAATAAAGTGGAATATTATAGCATTTCCAGGTCTAAACTATCCAATGAATACAGCAACTGAACAGGCTTAATAGAATATAAGAAAACAAGGCTGCTTATATCTACCTCTGGGAATTCGTGACGGCATGATGTTGAGACTTGAGATGACTTACCTGAGGGAAGTAAAGCATGGGTACAGTAAAACTTCAATATAACGAACTCATTCTGGCAAGAGGGTCCCTTAAAGCTGAAAGCCCTTTATATAATAAAATGGGTTTTCCAAGCAGGTAGGTTAAAAAATTGATAAATAGTTTACCTGTCTTTACTTTTGTAGACTGATTTGTGTAATTATACTTAAGGATGTACGAAACGTTTAATTTCATAGAAAAGTTTTCTATATGTATTACTGTAAATTTACACTGAAAAGGTCTAGTGAATGTGCCCATTCACCTGTCTCCCAGAGTCAAATGCCTACGTCTGAGACATGGCTTACGGCACTTGGGAACATCAGCCAGCACACTTAAATCTGCTGCAGATGAGATTGGGCATGTTCAGGGTGGTATGGCCATAGAAAAACTGTGGTACATTTGCACAATAGAATACCATGCAGCTTCAAAAAGGAAGGATCTCTTGTCCTTTGAGACAGCATGGGGGGAACCTGGAGTGTGTATTATGCTAAGTGAAATAAGCCAGTCAGAGAAAGACAAGTATCATATGATCTCACTTGTACGTGGAATCTAATGAACAAAATAAACTGATAAACAAAATAGATCCAGAGTCATGGAAGCATGGAACAAATTGAAGATCCTCAGAGGGAAGAGGTGGGGGGAGGGAAGAGATCAACCAAAGAACTTGTATCCATAGATGCATAACCCATGGTCACACAGACAATAGTGTGGTGAAGGCCTGGAGATGGGACAGGAGTGTGGAGGGGGAGGTCAAGGGGGGGAAGAGAGGGACATCTGTAAGGGGGAAAAGAGAGAGACACCTGTAAGACTTTATACAATAAAGGTAAACTTAAAAAAAAAACAACAAAAAACTGTTGCAGAAAGTCACACCACGAGACAACAGAACCACTTGCCAAGTGTGATGCGTGTGATTACCAGTACATGCTAATCATTTGGTGAACATTGTTTATGAGCTGTGACTCTTGGATTTAAGTATGTAAGACTATAGTTGTAGATAGTTAGTATTTATTTATGTCGGCAAAATTACTACACATGGCCTATTTGCTAAAATTTGTTAAAAAATAACAGGAATTAATAACAAAACAAAAAAATAACCTGTTAATTTAATTATAAGCAAACTAGAGGCCTGTTGCAGGAAAAGATTCGTGCAATAGGCTTTCCCTTCCCCTGGCTGCCAGCACCAGCTTTCCTCTGGCATCCAGGACCCAGACCTTCACTCTGGCCACCGCCTTCCATCTGCGCTCTGGGCACAGTCTTCGCTGCGGCTGGAGCCTTCAGTCTTCGCTCCTCCCTCCAGTGGGAGTCTTCAGTCTCCGGCCAGAGCTGCTCCTGTAGCTCCTTCCGCCCCCCACCCTCCCCCTCATAGCTTGATCGCTGCTTTGCCTGCAGACCTCGCCGATGGGCTCCTGGTCCCGGGGGTGCTGCCTTGCCTGCGGCCCGGCTTTCCGATTGCGATCACTGGCTGGAGGGCAGGCAAAGGGGGCCCTGGTTCTCCGATCCAGCGCCGGGGGCAGGGCAAAGGCGGCCCCCAGAGCCCCTTTTTCCCTGCCACCTGCTCTTGCCTGCCTCCTGGGTTTCCACCGTTCTTCCCCTTTCCTCTCCCATCATTAAGCCTACATATGCAAATTAACCGCCATCTTTCTTGGAAGTTAATTTGCATATCTCCCTGATTTAGCCAATGGGAAGCATAGCGAAGGTATGGTCCATTACCCTTTTTGTCTTTTATTAGATAGGATCTTGGTTAAAAGAATTTTAAATTAACAGGATGTTAAATCTGAAGTCTGTTAAATCGAGATATGCAAAACTGAGGGTTTACTATATTTTCAAAGCAATAAATATTCACAATTTTACAGTAACATTGTGATAACATGTTTGATGTCCTTAAATAATATTTCTTTTCATGAAACCAATTAGATTATTTAGAAATTTTTCAATATGTAATTCTTAGCAAAATTGGATGAATCGATGTGTTGTTACGAAAGGCAAGTTGAACAGAGACCTCTTTCAATAGTAGGTGTAGCAGAAAGACAATGAGTGAAGCAGGAAAACTATAACTTTCATTGATCTTTACAGAAAACCAGAGAAGAGGGAAAGATGTTAGACAGAGGAATGTAAAATTGGAGATGAAAAGGTAGAGGATAAATTCCTAGACTGGATCCCGTCCTTCTCACCTGTTGGGACCCTCTCACTGTTCGTCTCTGGTTCACAACATGTTCTTATCACAGGCGAACATAGACTGAAGACATGAAGGGAAGCACAAAGGCTGAATCATAGAGGGTGGTTAGACAGTGGGAAGGATACATTTAGAATGAGGAAGAGAGGCAAATACCACTGAGTCTAAACAGTTATCTACTAAGTAGCATCCCACTGGCCTGTACAAATTTACAGAGCTCCCAATGTCTTCAATTACTCCTGAAACATAGATTTGTGCACACCAGGAAAATATGGCTTAAGGCCCTTAAGCAAATGCCTATTTTATTACAAGGAAGTAAATTCTGTGTTGGGAAAATCCCATACACCATAAATTATATAAATAATAGTCTTGGGGCCAAAGTAATATTAAAATTCTATAGTTCTTATTAATCTGTGAAATTAAAAGGATGCTTAAGTAGGTAATTGTCATTTGAAATGGAAGACAAAACAACATATATTTTAATCAACACACTTATTAAATGTCAATTAGAATTTTCATCAACTAAATTATATCACACTAACTTGCAATAGCAAGCTTGCCAAATGTTAATTAAAAGAATAAATGTTAACAGTTTCATTTTTGTGCCTTTGGAGTTTCCAAAATTTATATTTATGATTACTAAGTAATTAATCTTCTTTCATTTTCATCAGTTTTTCAAATCTAACTAACCTTAACGTGCAAAAACGGTCTCATGAAAATTGTCTTAATTAACATGTGCTTGAGAAATAATGAAAACCTTCCTTATTTTTCAAACTATTTATCTATTTCATAAACAAACATAAAGATCAGAGAAAAATGCCTGCATGCCAATATAAGTAATTCAAATGCTACAGAAATGGATTCTTAACATCCATTTTAGCACATTTATCCCTTCATATTAAGTGTGTGTCTCACTTGGTTTACAGCAGTTGAAAACCTGATATTAAGCATTTCACTTGATGCATTAATATGCCAGGTATTAAAAATACAGTTTAAACACTGGTCCCAAAAAAATTTTCCCATATTCAAGTTAGATAAAATATACTTTGTCATTTTTATATACACTGAAATTATGTGTTTCATTTTATGTCATATTAAACTGCTATATTAGACAAATAAACATTTTTCCCAGTAAAAATTGAAGTGTTAAATAGATTTCCACAATTGAATCTTTATTCAATGATGCTAATTTACTTTTCATTTGGATAATGTTGCTTGATATCAATAGAGTAATCAGAGATATTATCCATGGTCAAGAGGCAGTAATTAATTTTCAAGACTTACCAGTTAAATACAGCAATGTTGAGAGAATTGGATCCAACGCCAATTTAAAGTGGACATAAAAATAAAAATATGTAAAATTATTAAGACACAATGTGGAAAAGGTTGGAATTTTAAGGACTCTAACAAATCTGTAAGAAAGCTAATTTGATCATAGATGACACTGGTTCTCTTTTATGATATGGTCTTCACATAGATCTCTCCAAATATCTTTAAACTGACAAATATTTGGGACATTTGAACATCTATGAGCATTCTAAATTTTACACAGAAAATACATCTCAAATAATTTTTCTTCTTATTCTCAGCTGAATTTCAGTATTTAAACGTAAATTCAAATGAACGGTCTTTTAAACTTAATCAAAGGACTGTGAATTTCTTGGGTTAACATTATGTATCACATCCTCATTTATATTCTGCCTTCCCTGACTCTACAGTAAGGTGCATTCAACTGGAGAATTTCTGCTTTGTTCACCATTTCATAATTAGTGGAATTCAGTGTGTTGCACATAATCAGTGATCAATGCTTGTAGACTAGATAAAAGTACAAATAAGGCCAATACAATTGAACTATAGTAGTAGGAATTATCATTATTTTACAACAAATTCTCATGTACTTAGAATGTATGAAGGTTTAAAAATAGCTTGCATATAACCTGAAAATAATGTTCACACATTCTAACGTCATTTGTGAGCTATTTTCCAATGCCAGACCATAACACATTCTTTCATTCATAAAATCATTTGTAGAAGTTTCTATGATAGGCCAGCCATAATGCTAGAAGGCAATGAGTCACATTCTGAGTTAATAAAAAGGAGAATGATGTATAAAAATGATTCAATAATAATGTAAATATACTATAGTGATGTGTAAGAAAAATGTACTGGGAGAACACAAAGAAGGAGGTGTCTAACTGCCTAGAAATCAGTACAGGCTGCATTGGAAGTAAGGTTTGACTTAAGACTAGAAGGATCAATCAGATTGTAGAGATCACAAATGGAGAATACTGATCCAGGGAAATGACAAAAGCGCAAAGGAATTCCTTATGTGGCTTGGGAAACTGCTCATTTTTTCAGTAAGCTGTACTGCAGGATATGTTGGGGGAAATGACAGCAATTAAGTAGCTAGTATAATTAATCATTATTAAATAAAACTATAAGTTATGGTGTCTGTGACAAGCAACTCTGTCTACATCTAATTCCTTTTAAGTGGAAATCCACTTGGAAAAAGAAAAACAGAATATATGACTCCCTAAATGTCATGTTCATAGTGAGTATTAGTACTACATTATCTAGAGCATATAAATCAGTTATTAAATGAAAACTACCAGGGTCTTATCAAAGCATGTAATTCAATATAAAGCTCTTATCATAATACTTGCATTGGTAGCATGGTAATTGCTTTCTTATCATATGAGGCAACTTGGTGTATGAAAGTCACTAATATGTTAAAACACTGCTAATACTTTAAGATATATTAATTAACTTCCCTAAATTAACTCATTTCATATTCATTCACACATTAGGGCTTTAATATTATAAATAACAAAGTACTTTCACATAATATTCATTAAAATTTAATTCATTAAGAAAAAGAGGAAACTAGAGATAGTAGATATTGCCTGAAAATAGTAAAATGTTATCTTTAATGGTAAACTACAAAAATGCCTCTATTTTTTAAATTATTTTTCTTTATTGGTTAAGGTATTATATATGTGTCCTTATTCCCCCAGTATCCCCCACCCCCTCACTCATGCCCTCACCCCATTGGTTAGGCTTATATGCATGCATACAAGTCCAAAATGCCTCTGTTTTAATCACCTATAGATTCTGTAGATACAAGAAGCTGAACAGCTAAGCAAAGAAATCCTGTAGTCAGATCTCATGGTTGAAGTCAGATCCATGCTTGGAGTTTATAATGGGAGACAGTCTCTAGAAAGGAGATGGTTTTCTCTAGGGCTCTTTGTAGTGTTATCTTGGGACCCTAGTTACCAGTGATTCTCTCTCAGTCTTCATTCTGCTGGTTCACATACTTGGCAGTGTTAGGATGTCAGCAAAGCAAAAGCATTACTTTTTAAACTAATTTGATACATTAAAAAATCATTGCCTAGTAACCATGAGAATAAATCTCATTTTGCTGGACTTCATGCTTGCTTTCTGGTTTAGTATTATTTTAACTTAAATTTATATGGAGATGTTATGTTGGATATTGCTAAAGGTTTTAGTCTAGATTTAGTTCTAAAAATAACTTATTTTCCCAATTTTAAATCCAGATTTTTCAATTCTACTTCTCTCTCTGTCCTGAACTCTCTTCCTGAACACTGCATCACAGACTAGTTTTAACACTGAGGTCATTTTTCCCATATTGAGTTGACTTTGGAAATCTAGACTGTGCCTAGATTTTCATTAAATTGTGATAAGTGTTGACATAAAGATAATACAGGCCTATGCTTCAACCTTTTAAATTGTTTAGATTTATACTTAACATATGATTACAATCTTTTTTGAAGTTAAAATTATGATAGTATTTCATGATCAGCTTGCATTCCATAGTGTGCTAGATATTTCTTACTAATATGCTCAAAATGAACATTTTTCAGAAACTACAAATTTTCTGAATTAAAAAATCATAATAAAAATATTTTCCTGCCAAGTTCAGGTGAGAGTAGAGTTAGGTGATTCTCTCTGTGTACAGTAAAAAAAAAAAAAATGATGAAATAAATCGAGTTCCTATTTTCACATTACTCCTTGAGAAAGCTGGGGACTAAGGTGCAGATCTCACTCAATGGTAATTTTTGCATTCTCATCTTGTTGAAAACAAGGGGAATAATGAACAGAGGGCCCAGCTGGCATGACTCAGTGGTTGCACATCAACCTATGAACCAGGAGGTCCTGGTTAGGGTACATGCCCAATTGGGGGCTCAATCCCCAGTGTGGGGTGTGCAGAAGGAATTCAATTAATGATTCTCTCTGATCATAGGTTTAGCTAATGCTCTGTTTCTTGTTTCCACCTCTCTCTCCCTCTCCTTTCCTCTATGAAATCAATAAAAATACATTTAAATAAAAGAACAGAAGGACCTCTGAAACTTCAAGTTACACTTTGAAAATAAACAGAGAAAATTAAATAGGATTAACATTATTTCACACAATTCAGAAAACTTTGTGGCTGAAAAGACACCTAATAATATTAGCCATCAAGGTCATATAGATAAAACCACAATGAAATAGTTTACATGCCAACAGGATGACTTTTTTAAAAAGATAGAAAATACCAACTACTGGGGAGCATGTGGCACACCCAGAAGCCTCATGCACTGTGAGTGGGAGTGTAAATTAGTAAACCTGAATAAATACATGTCATATACCCCACAATTCCACTCCTATGCTTGTACCTAAAATAAGTCCATACATATGTTCACCAAAAGGCATGCCCTAAAAGGAAACTGGAAGGGAGCCCTATACAGATTCCTGGGTTTAGGTAATGTTCTGTTTATTGATCTTGGTGCTCCTTATATGGCAGTCTTCAATTTGTGAAAGTATAGTAGGGTATGTGTACTTTTATTTACTTCAATAAAAAGTTTATTTACTAAAAAATTGTATCTTGGCCACTATTTGTCATCAAAGACATATCATTTTATCTGAACAAGTTGGGCATTCCCACCTCACATCATATAGATTTTAGGCACTAGTAAAGGAAACAGTGCTGAATAACAGTTGAGAGCTTATTTGAATCAGTAAACAGTTCTAGGGAAGAATGGTAAAGAGATCGTTTATTATTTGAAAATACAAAACAATTTCTCTGTTTCTCCTGGGCATGCATCAAAAAATATTTGCCATTCTCTCTCACTGATGGATAGCAGTTATGTGACTGATATGAACAATAAAATGTGCGCATGAGTATTTACCACCTGAAGGCCCAACCCATAAAATCCCCACAGAAACCTCTTCTATCTCTCTCTTCCTGTCTGGCAGATTCAAAACAAAACAAAACAAAACAAACAAAAAAAACCCCTATCAAATCAGGTAACAACAACCTCATCTCTGACCCACTCTCCATAGTGATACAAGAAGAAATAAATGGTATTGTGTTTAGTTATTGAGATTTTGGATAATTACAGCAGCAAGCATATCCTAATGCTAGCCTTAAAGCCAACACAGTAAGCAAATGTATTCATGAATAGTCAAGGAAGATGTGAAAAAATAGGAGTTCTTCCCAATGCTGAAACATTTGGTCCAATGTACACCGTTGTGCTTATAATCTGGACAGTCTGATCCTAAACAAAAACAACTGGGTCTGGCTGAAACCCAGAATATGGAGAAACATTTATACAGAAAATTCTGTGCAATGAGTGTGTGACTAGGCATAGGATGAAACCGCCACTCCCTCCTGGATTTTGAGTATGTAGCTTGACATTGTACTTAGGAGCATTGCTGTTGCTCATTAATAGCCCCACTATGTGTCTTCAGTGTGGGAATTGCATTAATTAATTTCCAATAGCTCACCTGAGTTTTATCTGAAATAGCCACTGATTATCTGTGTGAACTTGGAATGAAACTTAATGTGCTTAGGCATTACTTATCTCTTTTATGAAATGTAGTTAATAATATAATAGCATATTTCAGCTGATTTAAAAAAGTAAATACATGTAAAATATGTTGTGTCTCATGCAGAGAACAGTCCATAAATGCTATCTTCTACAACCTGGGTAAAAAGCCCTGTTCAATTTCCTCTTTCATTAATGTAAATGTTTGGAAAATGCGTCTCACAGAACTCTTTTTTTTTGTAAGGAAGCCCTCATATTCTCATTTTTAATTCCTCTTTTCTTCTTTTTTTTTTTCCTCCTTGCCAGCATATACCTCCATGCATCCAACATAGAGACTTTACTCACCTTGTTTTCAAGTTATGATTTCAGGCAAACAGAGATTTTGCATCACAATTATCAGCCACAAGATCAACCACAAGCATAATTAACTTTAAAATGATTCGACTTCCTTCAACCATGATAGTTCTGTCTTTATTGAATTTTAATGTCTTTTATTTTAATCAAACAATATCCCTTCTCAGGATATACACTAAGAAATTAGTTTTCCTAAACTAAATTGCTTTTTTATTGCCATTCTACCATACACTCCATTTACATCTCTAGAACATTAAAACCACTGTTTGGTTGTGAGTTCACCAGCATGTGACGTGTGTTGTCTGTGAGAACTCTGGTGGGTGAAGAGCTTTCCTATGGGCATGGCCAGACAAGCTGCGTTAATAAGTCTAAATTTTGCCAGTGTTTTCATAATTTATCCACCAAAGATGGAAACAAATTTTATATTCTCAAAGCAGTAAAAATTTAAAAGCTTTTTGTTTTTAATTTTTCTATGTCTTAAAGGAGGGAAGAAAAATTATTAGGTCAACTACCTAAAAATACATTGAAGTGAAACATTTATTTATTTATTTTTAGAATATGTTTGCAAAGCAAGGTAAGTATTAAATAAATCTTCTATTCAAACAAAATTGCTTTTTCTTAAGTAATTTTTCAAAGATATTTCAAAAAAACAGGTATGTATAGAGCATTTTAAGCTCAGTGGTTTATTTCAAAATTCCTAAATACAAGGACAGAGATTCCAAAGCTAATGAACTATCCTTATAATAATTATCTTCAGAACAAAACCTATCATTTATCTGGTTCTTTATATACTTATATTTTATTAATTTATATTTTATCAAGTTAATTAAGGCTTTATTTTAATGACTTAAGAAAGGAAAATGATAATTGTTAGTGAATAAGATACACTAAAAATGTCTTAAAAATGGAGTAAAGCAGTGCATGTTTTATGACTTCTCAGTGCTACATGTATGCTCTACTGTAGAGTTGCTGGGTTTCTACATTATAAATCTTAAAACCATTTCTTTAAATGTACTAAGAGTAGACCTAGAGGCAGGGTTATGTGAGAAAATAGTGAATTTGAATATGTTATCACATAAGAATAATCTAGTTGGATTCTAAATATAAACTGAATGTTAGACAATTTTATCTGGTTGTAGCCACATCATAAGTTTAGTAATAAATGATTACTTTTGTTTTAAAATTGTTTGGACTCTCATATCACATAGTGGTATCTGTTTGATCATCTTGATATTTCTTCGCAGATTTTGAGATTTAGCCATTAACAAAGAAAATAAATATGAAATATACATGGAGAGAAACTAAGATGGTGGCATAGATAAACACCGGGAAATTGTCGCCTCCCACAACAATTGAAAAATACCGCAAAGGACAGAGCAGACATCATCCAGAACAACAGGAAGGCTGGCTGAGTGTAAATTCTACAACTAGAAGGAAAGAAAAGCACGCTGAGAGCCAGAGGAGCTGCGGAGGTGAAGTGCAGAGGTACGGCGGCTCGCGCGTGCAGAAAGGGGCTGGCACCTGAGGATGAGGCTGTCTTTTTGAATCACAAGCTCCCAACTGCTCTGAACTCCGGTTCCGGCAAGTATCTGGGGACCCAGGACTCATACGGGGAGAAACTGGTCTGTCGGGCAGCGGGCGAACTTGAGGACGGCTTTCCCTCAGAGGTGCTTGCAGCCGTTACCGGGACACTGAGACGCGCGACTCTGGGCGGAGAATCAGCCATAGCTGCTTTCTCCGCCCTTTGATTCCCTGAGACCCCGCCCCACCCAGGCTGCAGCAGAGGCTTTTGCATGTGAATGTACCTAACTGCAGCCGAGCCAGGCAGACCCGGAACTTCCAAGAGAAGGCCCAAGGCCCCGCAGCGGCTTGCATTGCTTCACAGCTGAGCCTCTTTGTGGCTCCTGCTGTGTGGCCTCAGGCAGAGGCTGAATTAGCACCTCCTTAGATCCAGGAGCCACTGTACCCAGTGGTCAGAGGGGGACCATCCAGATTGCAATTCCTCAGATCCATAAGGGACACACTCAGGGAGCAGACTCAGTGAGCACCAAAGCCCCACTGAAGCAAGACTTGCCCCAGAAGGGTGTCTTCAGCACAGAAGTTCTCCCACTTCAGACACAGCTGATTCTCACAGCCAATTGGCCTGGAGGTCAATTCCTCCCAGTGATCCTACAACAACCAAGGCACCAAGAGTGCACCAAGAGTGTCCACCCCAGGTAACTGGGGAGGCTGAGCCACTGGGCCCTAGAGGACACCTGGCACGCAGGGCCACTCTATCAACACAGGGAAGCAGCCAAAATGCGAAGACAAAGAAACAGGTCACAAATGGCAGAAATGGAGGAAAGAAAACGACTGGATATAGAGTTCAAGGCCACGTTTATAAGGTTTTTCAAGAATTTTATGGAAACCGCCGATAAATTTAATGAATCCCTCAATAAGTATAGTGAGACCATGGAGGACATGAAAAAGGACCAACTAGAAATTAAGCATACACTGACTGAAATAAAGAATAATTTAAAGAGATCCAACAGCAGACAAGAGGATCCCAAGAATCAAGTCAAAGATTTGAAATACAAAGAAACAAAAAATACCCAACCGAAAAAGAAAAAAGAAAAGAGATTCCAAAAATATGAAGATAGTGTAAGGAACCTCTGGGACAACTTCAAGCGTAACAACATCAGAATTATAGGGGTACCAGAAGGAGAGAGAGGGCAAGATATTGAAAACCTTTTTGAAGAAATAATGACAGAAAACTTCCCCTACCTGGTGAAAGAAATGGACTTACAAGTCTAGGAAGTGCAGAGAACCCCAAACAAAAGGAATCCAAAGAGGACCACACCAAGACACATCATAATTAAAATGCCAAGAGCAAAAGATAAAGAGAGAATCTTAAAAGCATCAAGAGAAAGACAGTCAGTTACCTACAAGGGAGTACCCATCCGACTGTCAGCTGATTTCTCAACAGAAACCATGCAGGCCAGAAGAGAGTGGCAAGAAATATCAAAGTGATGAATAGCAAGAACCTACAACCATGATTACTTTATCCAGCAAAGCTATCATTCAGAATAGAAGGTCAGATAAAGAGCTTCACGGATAAGAAAAAGCTAAAGGAGTTCATTACCACCAAACTAGCATTATATGAAATGCTGAAAGGTATTCTTTAAGAAGAGGAAGAAGAAAAAGGAACTCTTACCATTTGCCACAGCATGGATGGAACTGGAGAGCGGATAAATACCACAGGATCTCACTCATTTGTGGAATATAATGAACAACATAAACTGATGAACAAGGACTGATCCAGAGACGGAGAGGCATTGATTGGACTGTCGGGCCTTGGAGGGAAGGTAGGGGAGGGTGGGGGTAAGGGGGAAAGATCAACCAAAGGGCTTATATGCAAGCATATAGGCCTAACCAATGGACACGGACAACGGGGGGTGAGGGCATGAGCGGGGGTGGGGGGGTAGAGGGTACCGTGGGGACAAGGACACATATGTAATATCTTAATCAATAAAAAATATATTAAAAAAATATGAAATATACATAATGCACCTTTATGATTAACTTTATTAAGTTAGCAAAACTGTATAAATGGTAGTTCCTAATTCTAGATATACCTACATTATACTTCTTTTTTCCATTTACGCATTATATTTCTTTTTTCCATTGTAGAAATGAACTCATTTCATCAGAGCAAACCAAAAATACATGACATAAGGGCTAATTCAACCCTCTTACTCTTTCTGAATGTGAGAATAACAACAAAGCAACAGACTAACTACACACATCAGAAAACTAAAATGGACAGAAATATATTGAGTAGGTTAAGGTACAATTTAAAAAACATTGGCTTGTTTTTATCTTTCATAAAATAAACAGATCCTATATAATAAAAGACTAATATGGAAAGTGTCCCCTCGGGAGTTCAACTGGGAGTTCGATCGCTCGCTATGACGTGTGCTGACCACCAGGGGGAGGCACGGAACATGGCAGGTGACCAGTGGCGGTGGTGGGGTACTGAGGGAGCTAGGGAAGGAGGAGATGGGGAGACGGGGAACCTGATCAGCCCTGATCACTGACCAGGCCTAGGGATCCTACCCAGGCATGAATTTTGTGCACCAGGCCTCTAGTTTAAGATAAAACTGTATATTCAATAAGCACTTCAAAACAATCCTTGGCCAAGAGACTAAAACATTTTATAGCTGGCATTGATAATAGGTTTTAATTTATCAAAGTGGGGACATATCTTTTAAAAAGTGTGGCATTTTTCAGTTTTAAGTGTGGCATTTTTCAGTTAACATTGGTCTGATGAATTAGTTTCTATGTTCCCTTTAATCTTGAACTTCTACATACTCATAATACCAACAAATTAATAAGACAAAGGAGTTTGAAAAAGGTTCATAATTAATAGTGACAAAATGCTAATGTAATAGTGCTGATTTTCATGTGTGTTTTTTTTGTTTTTGTTTTTTTTTTGTTTTTTTTTTTCTCTTTGGAATATGAAAGGAAAGTTTGAAAAACACTTATGGTTTTGTCACATTACATGAATTTGCATGTTGATTACTTTAATTAGAAACTTGTCTTCAGTCTTACTATTTATTCTGTCAAGTTTGATTTCACAATTTTTTAACTTTATTTCATTTTTTAGAGGTTTGCGATTTTAATGGGTTAAGAATACTTAGCATCAGATATATCCAATTAACAATTTTTAAGTAAACAATACAGTAAGGTAACTATCTAAACATATGTATAAAAGATAGTAAGCAAGACTATGACATCACAGACATTTGACACCTTCCACATCTCATACTTGACTGTATATAACGGAGGAAAATAACTCTTCAATGATTCAATTTCTTGAGGATTATGAAAGTTACATAACAAATTTCTTACACATTATTTCTTGTTTAAACTCCAATTTGACAAAGCAATGACTTGGTTATGTCATCTTTAGAAAGGATTTATTTCCTCTAATCCCTCAGTAGTGCAAGGCTGATCCTATAATCTATTAATATCTGATTTTCCCAGAGACAGTTGTGCCCCACAGAGACTAAGCCATTGTTGCTCTCCTGTACATTAAGAATTAATATTTACCATTCCTGGACCTTGCAGCTTCCACAAGAAACTTAAACAAAATCTGTGCAAATCCCTATCCAACAGATACTGGGAGAATTAATAATCCTTTTGATCAGAATTACTTGGTTGGCCAGCAATGGTTTCCATGGTAATCAGATGGTAGACAGGATGAGAATGATTTCATCAGTTGTAAGACATTATTGGAATTATCCTACATGTCTAATTATAACTTACTAAGACTGACTGCTACATCATGTAGCTCAGAGGCACAGGATATGAAGTTATGATTTTTAACTGTTAGGAAGATTCCACAAGGAAAGAAATGATTTTGCTCTCTCTTAATAAGATATTTTTTTCCTTGCCAATAATATTTAGAAAGAAGATATTTTGAAAAATAAGTTTTATAATAATTGGAGCCAAAAGTGGTATACTTATAATGAGAATTTCACTGAAATTTTATTGTACTAAAAGAAAAATTATTTGTAATCCTAGAGAGTTTAAATATTATAGAATATTAGCATATTAGAATTGTAACACTCAAAACTAATAGGTATTAGAAGAGAAATATTCAGAGTTTCTCTGTGTGTATGGTTGTATTATGTAAGTATATGTTTCTATGTTGGCTGCAGGTGAAAACATCTGCATCATTTTATTTTTAAAATGGTAAGTCCATTAACAGGGTTTTATTCCACTGTTCAGCTAGTAACCCCAGAAAAAGAATAGTCAATAAGCTTGCCAGCTGAGCACTTAATACTTATATTAAAGGCAAAAACCAACCTTGGAAATTAATAATAAGAAAAAAAACATCTGGGAATCTATATATCTACACTAATAAAAGACAAATATGCTAATTTACCATACCTTTGCTATGCCCAAGCCACGCCCACCAGCCAATCAGAGCGATTATATGCAAATTAACCCAACCAAGATGGCGGCCAGCAGCCATGGAGCTGGAGCAAGCAAGAGGCTTGGTTGCCCTGGCGATGGAGGAAGCCAAGCTTCCCTCCTGCTCTGGCCTGCTGTGGCCTCTGCAAAAGGCAACAAAGTATCAATTATAGAAGCTAAATAAATCCCAGATACTTGCTTCCAGCCAGCCTCCACTGGGAGCTTGGGTGGCTGGGGGCCAGGGCCAGCCTGCAAACAGCCATCAGCCCCTCACCCAGACTGGCCAGGGACCTCAGCAGGACGCTCCACCCTGAAGTGAGTGTGGCCAGCTTGAAAATGGCCATCAGTCCCTCATTCAGGCTGGCTAGGTACCCCATGGGGACCCCCCACAGTAAAGGGGCTGTGGCCAGCCTGCAAGCAGCCATCAGCCCCTCACCCAGGCTGGCCACACCCTCATGGGGTGACGGTCCTCGCTGGGGTGCTTGGCCAGCCTGCAAACAGCCATCAGCCCCTGATCCGAGACACCCTTTAGGGCAAACCAGCCAGAGCCCAACCAATGTACCAGACCTCAATCCTATATAATAAAAGGGTAATATACAAACTGGCCCTAACAGCAGAACAACTGGGAATGACTGGTCACTATGACACACACTGTCCACCAGGGGGCAGACGCTCAAATGCAGGTGCTGCCCCCTGGTGGTCAGTGTGTTCCCACAGGGGGCACTCTGCTCAGCCACAAGCAAGGCTGACAGCTTTCAGTACAGCGGTGGTGGTGGGAGCCTCTTCCACCTCCTCAGCAGCGCTAAGGATGTCCGACTGCAGCTAGGCCTGCTCCCCGCTGGCAAGTGGACATCCCCCGAGGGCTCCGGGGCTGCCAGAGGGATGTCTGACTGCCAACTTTGACCCAATCCTACGGGAAGCGGGCCTAAGCCAGCAGGTGGTCATTCCCTGAGGGGTCCCAGACTGTGAGAGGGCACAGGCCGGGCTGAGGGACCCTCCCAAGTGCGCAAAATTTTGTGCACTGGGCCTCTAGTATAAATATAAAGAGCCAGGGGCCATCGCAAGCGAACAGACAACCAAACGGACAACTGGATGGATGACCAAACAGGCTGAATGGGGCGACAAGGCTGGCAGGGGTGTTAGGTAAGTACAGCCAAACAACTGAACAGCAGGCTGTGTGGGGCAACCAGGCCAGTGGGGGGGGAGGGGGAGAGTGAGAGGTGACCAGGCCAGCAGGGGGCATAGTTGGTGGTAACCAGGCCAGCAGGGGGGCCATGAGGGGCGACCAAGCTGGCAGAGGGGGCAGTTGGGGGTGACCAAGTGAGCAGGCAGAGGTGGTTAGGGGTGATCAGGCTGGCAGGGGGGCCAGTAGGGGCAATCAGCCAGGCAGGCAGGTGAGCAGTTAGGAGCCAGTGGTCCTGGATTGTGAGAGAGATGTCCGACTGCCTCAGGATTGGGCCTAAACTAGCAGTCAGACATCCCCCAAGGAGTCTCGGATTGGAGAGGGTGCAGGCTAGGCTGAGGGCCCCCCAACCCCCACCCCCATGCACAAATTTTGGGCCTCTAGTTATGATACAAAATAAGCACTATGGATTTTTAAGTTTATTTCAATATATCTTGGTTCAGTAAAAAAAATTGTTATTGGAATTTTTGAATGATAGGTAGAAAAAAGAATCCAAAATGAGGTTCACCTGGAAGAAACTAGAATTATTGAAAGTCCTTATAAGAACTTACAGGAATATTAAAAGATACATGTTACATATAAAAAGAATGTTGCTAGTTTTCTGTTCTGTAGGTTAAAGCACATTCTATGCTTAAGGTGAAGCAGGTGCACGGAAATTGCATTTGGTTCCTTGGGCAATGATAAAGTTAAAAGAATCTTAAAATCATAGAATTAGTTAAGTGTTGGAAACTTTTTGTGTAGAAAAACTTTGGACTCTTGAGAATAGAATTCTTTAACTTTTATTCTAACTTTCTGCCACATAATTATTTTTAAAAATAAATAAACAAAATGCATTTATCAATTAACAACCCAAATAAACAGGGTGAGGTGAACAAAACAAAAGAATTCATAAAAATATAACTAGGTATTTGGACTCTTAAATTATAAAATTAACACTTTATTTCTAAATATTTAGTTTGTTCATAGTTTATGGACATGACAGTGATTATGCAATTAATAGAAGCATTTTTCTTCACTCTGATAGAAATATTTTAATAAAAATAAATAATATAAAATTTATGTTTATCTATTTACAGCCACACACATTAAGTAAATTTTATAAAGTGTTACTTTTCTGAGTACCATAAAAATTGTTAAAGTGCTCTAATGTGGTTTTTGAAGGGGAAATACAGATTTCCTCAATCATTTGAGACTTCATTTTATCTTTGCAACACAACTCTGCTTGAGCCTGTATATTCACAGTTAATTTTACTAATAGCCTGGGAGATTTGGGCTTAATATTAAGCTTATAAATTGCACTGTATTCATTGCTTGTGCTTTGAGAAATGTAACTGGGAATAATTACCACATATTATGAGTCTATGTCAAAGGAATCTTCCCATACTAATGCAGCTGTTACCAAGAAATGTACTGTGGGTTGTTGTTGTTTTTTTCTGTTTGCAAAAACAACAATTTTTTTTTACATTCCCTTCTACTTAATGTTTTAATATTTTGTGTCCAATGAAATATCTATGAGGTGATCAAGACTGAGTTCCTTTTTATCAGTCTCTTATGGTAGTTCTTTTAAAATGCCAGGTACCTAAAGGTTAAAAACAAACTTAAAAACAGAAAGTATGGCTATCTACAGGAAAGCTAATCTATTATTATAATTACATGAAAAAATAGTAATTGAAAGAAAGTGATTAAAAGTTGTCTTAGAATTTGTAAAGTATTTAAAAATTTAAATTTAATGTTGCAAGGAAAAAGTAAAACATAATTATATCCTGTTCTTGCATAGATCTATACTTAATCCCTAATTTAGGTCAAGATATTTTCAAGTACTGAAAAAAAATTAAAATGTACTGACACTCTGAGTCATTTCTATCAGTTTAGACAACTGCAAAAATCCTACCTCTTTCTCATTTTATGAACCTCATCGTAGTCATTTATGCCTTAATCATTTAGTTACCACACTGTAATTAGGTCCTAATTGGGTAATATTTGGCTGAATACGTTCCTTTCTTTTCTCTTATTCACCAGTTAAAAAAAGAAAATAAATAAGGTAGTGGGAAATTTAGTTATTGGCTTTTTATAAAAGAATTTCTCAGGCAAAAATAGACACTAATTCAACTCCAAGAAAAAGGTGGATTTGAGATGTGAAAAATCTGTATCAGGTAGTATTTATGGATGACCTAATGCCAGAAATTCACATAGTTTTGTGAGAAATGGCTATGGCTATAGGAGTATGTTTTTGATGGCTCAGACCCACAGAGCTCCAATTACGTCCCCAGAGACACAGCCATGCATTGTGTGCAGTGAATGTGTATGCACAGCCCATATGCAGGTGTCAGACAAACTGAGTGAATGCTGCATTTCACATGGGAAGGGTCAGGCCCTAATTGGAATCCCGCGTTAGTTCTTTTCACTACATCGCAAAAAGACATTGAAACACTTTAAAGAAAAGATCCCTGGAATTGTAGCTAGGCTAATCCTAGGATTAAAGAGACTGAGTTATGAGGACAGGTTAAAAATCCTAGTGTAAAAGTAAAATCGTTCAAATTTCATATACTAACCTATCCCGGTGATATGTATTTTCAAAAGCACATGCAGTTTTGATAATACTACATCAAAGAAACTGGAACAGAGATTTAATTGTGGGCTAACAAGGGTAAATTAGATAATATATTAAAATTACCATATATCAATGAAAAAAAACACACTTGGAAATATAACTAAGAGGAAAATATATTGGTTTATCACAGAAAGAACTAAGACATCTGCTACCTACTATTTTTGAGTTTCAAGTAATTTTTATAGCCATACAATCAGGTTAGTAGATTTGTTTCAGAAAATTAAGTTAAAGCTGCAAGATCTTTTGAAAGATGAAATAATTCTAGTTAAAAATATATCTATCATGGAACCTTATCAGCCCCGTTTTGCTGCTTTTGGTCCTTTTACTAGTAGCTGTTCAAATCTTTCTTGGTTTCAATCAACCCTTCAGCCCCTAGCTGAGGTGAGAAGCCTTTGATATAAAGAAATTTAATAGTCCAGACAGTTCTGTTAACGCAGCTCAGCAAGAAACTAGGGGATACAATCAGCTGCTCGTCCGAGTGAGCTTATACAATCTTCTTTATCTTAAGGTACTTTTATATGGAACAACCAATTAGCCGCTAGTATCTGAACATGTAACCAGGAAAAGGCTTTCAGAATGTTTCAGAGAAAGAGCAAAATTAACTAGAATAGAAATGAATATCATTCCATGCTTAAATTTGCCCTCCAATGACAAACTATAACTTCAAAGTGATTATTTCCTCTTTCTTTTATTTCTCACTAATATGTGTTCCGCCTGCCTTCTTCCCTCTTGTTTCTTCTTCCATAATCTGTTAACATGCAATATTTTTTTAGCAAAAGTGATGATCTGGACTTGATGTTCTGTTTGCCACTCTTAGCTTTAAGATTATGGCCTTGTCTCCGACCTTTATCAACATCCAATGTTTTAGGAGTATAATGGGAGCTTCAATACTGCCATGAACAGTTCATATGAGTGTTAAGAAAGTCATATCTTGAAGGGTTTTCCAAATGAATGAAATAATCAAAACATGCATTTAAATTTATGCATGTTGCCTTTCTAAAGTTTTATCAAATTTCTATTCTCTAATTTTGCATTAGTGGAGGCATACTACTTACAATATTGCTTTAACAAATATGATAATCATGCATTCATATATGATTCTTTTTAGGCGTTAAAAACATTTTCGTATATGTACTAATTATATTAATTGTACATAAGTAACATTCATGACTTTCTAAACATAAAATAGTTGAATATTCTATCAACTATACTTTATGTACCTTCATTCTTTTATGCAATAGAGAGGAATATTGCTTTGGACATTGCCATCATAACATATGAAGGAGGCAGGCATTTAGACTCTGATACTTCCACTCATTCAGTTCAAATAAATTTATTTTTTCAAAGAATAAAGAAACAATGAAAAATATAGGCAATCAAATTAAATCCAAGAAAATGTCAGTAGCCATCATTTTAATTCATATTTCAATACTGTACAAAATCTAGTTTGTGTAAAACTTTCTAATACCACCATAAACTAATTGCCCTTTTGCAACAATTTAACATAACATATATAATGAATGCCAATGATACATATACTATTAAAATGTGCTATAAGGTTTATAGATCATTATGGAAGAGTGCTTGCCTTCAGAAAACTCATGCATATGAACTTGAGAAAACAAGCCAGTGAACAATGATAATGAATGGTAGAATATTTTCTAGAGAACTATGACTAAAGAGCAATGATGAGTCAGAGAAGGGAAATCATTTTATCTATTGGCTAGAGGACTCTGCAGAGATTTTAAAAGTTGATTGAGATGGATATAAAAAGATCTATAATATTTCTATTGGAAGACATTGGGGAGTAGTAGAGAAAAAATAATAATCAAATCCATGAATAAAAACTATGTTTAATGTTTAATGATAAGGTCTATGGTACACAAATGTAATGATAAAAACTACTTCTACAGTAGCTTTGTAGTATAACTTGATATCTGGTGTTGTGATTCCTCCCTTATGCTAAATGAAATAAGCCAGTCAGAGAAAAATAAGTATCACATGATCTCACTCATATGTGGAATCTAATGAACAAAATAAACTGATGAACAAAATAAATCCATAGACATAGAAGCACGGAACAGATTGACAAATTTCAGAGGGAAGGTGGAGATTGGGGGAGAGATTAATTGGGGATCTATATGCATACTAGAGGCTCAGAGCACAAAATTCATGCACGGGGATGCCTCAGCCCAGCCTGCACCCTCTCTAATCTGGGACCCCTTGGGGGATGTCTGACTGCCAGTTTAGGCCAGATCCCCAACATCCCTCTCACAATCCTGGACCACTGGCTCTTAATCACTCACCTGCCTGCCTGCCTGATCACCCCTAACTGCCCCTCTGCTGGCCTGGTTTCCCCTAACTGGCCTTCCCCTGTCAGTCTGATCACCTCTCACTGCCACTTTGTGCCGGACTGATTGTCCCTAACTGCCCCCCCCTGCAGGCCTGGTAACCCTGAACTGCCCCCACCTGCTGGCCTGGTTGCTCCCAACTCACCCCCTGCTGGCCTGGTTGCCTCTTACTGCCCCCCTGACAAAGTGGTCACCCCCCAGTGCCCTCCTCTGCCAACCTGGTTGCCACTAGCTGCCCCCTCCGCTGGCCTGGTCACCCCCAACTGCCCTCTCTGCCAGCCTGGTTGCCCCTCACTGTCCCCCACTGGCCTGGTCACCCCACACAGCTTACTATTCAGTCGTTTGGTCATCCCTCACTAACCCCCCTGATGGCCTGGTCACCCCACACAACCTGCTTGTTCAGTAGTTTGGTCGTCCCTCACTAACCCCCCTGCCATCCTGGTTGCCCCACGCAGCCTGCTTGTTCAGTCATCTCTCACTAATGCCCCTGCTGGCCTGGTCGTAAGCAGCCATCTTGTGAGGGTATAACAGTGAATTTGCATATTACATCTTCATCCTATACTAATAAAAGACAAACATGCAAATTGACCATACTTCCACTATGCCTTAAGCCATGCCCACCAGCCAATCAGAGCGGCTATATGCAAATTAACCCAACCAAGGTGGCGGCCGGCAGCCACGGAGCTAGAGTGAGCAGGAGGCTTGCGTGCTCCAGTGATGGAAGAAGCCAAGGTTCCCCGCCTGCCGCAGCTGGCTCTGAGCTCAAGTCAAAGCAACAAAGTTTCAATTATAGAAGGTAAATAAACCCCAGATACCTGCTTTCAGCCAGCCATGGCCACGGAGCTGGAGCGAGCAGGAGCTGGCTCTGAGCTCCACTGAAAGCAACAAAGTTTCAATTATAGAAGGTAAACAAACCCCAGATACCTGCTTTCAGCCAGTCTGGCCACAGAGCTGGAGTGAGCAGGAGTGGGTTGCCCCTGGCGATGGAGGAAGCCAAGCTTTCTGCAGGCCTCCGCTAAAGGCAACAAAGTTTCAATTATAGCAGGTAAATAAATCCCAGAATTAAAAAAAAAAAAAAGGAGAGGCTTGGAGCTTATGTTGCCAGGGGGCTTGGCCAGCCTGAAAACAGCCCTCAGCCCCTCACCCAGGCTGGCCAAACCTCCATGGGGTAAGGGTCCCCACTGGGGTGGACATCCTCCGAGAGGTCCCACACTGCAAGAGGGCACAGGCCAGGCTGAGGGACCCCCCGAGTGCACAAATTTTTGTGCACCGGGCCTCTGGTTATATATAATATACATAGCCCATGGACATAGACAATAGTGTGGAGAGGGCCTTGGAGGTAGGGGTGGGGATGGAGGGGGTCAATGGGAAAAAAAGGGGGACATTTGTAATACTTTCAAGACAGATAAATTAAAAATAAATAAATTACTTTTACAGGATAAAATTTAGAAAACATGCAAATCTAATTTAGACAACAGTCTATTTTTATATGTGCAGAATTTGCTTTACAGACTGTCTTTTGATATAATTACCCTAATTTGGGTAGTGGAAAACAGTAAGTGGGAGCAATTTGTTTTCAATAGACATACACATTCAAAAAATTGTTTGCAAATGAGGAATCTAAGGTTCAGAAAAATTAAATCAATTCCCAGTCATCACAAAGCTAACAAGTTATACATGCAAGACGTAAAACAAATATTTTTTATACCGAGCTATTTCACAAGAATTTTATTTTAAAAATACATAAAAACTGCCTCCCTGGCATGGCTCAGTGGTTGAGTGTTGACCTATGAACAAGGAGGTGACAGATCTATTCCAGGTCAGGGCACATGCCCGGGTTGTGGGCTCAATCCCCAGTGTGGAGCACAAGAGGCAGCCGATCAATGATTCTCTGTCATCATTGATATTTCTATCTCTCTATCCCTCTCCCTTCCTCTCTGAAATCAATGTTTAAAAAAAATAGAAAATACATAAAAACTAAATTGTATTAACACGTGCAAAATTTCTTTAGATTTATGAATTGTAGATCCTGAAGTATTCTCTTTTCACTAGAGTATTTAGGAACTTAGAATGAATCTACATACTATTAGAGTTCAAAGATAATCATGACAGTAACAATCTTTTGCAATAATATTGATAATGCTGACAGTATGACAGTATTTCCTTTAGCATTTTTGTTTGTTTGTATTTCAGCTTGAGTACATGCTTACTAGCCTGTCATGGGCCCCTAAATTTGAAAATATTCTTTTGAGGCTTGATGACTCTTGTGTCTTCAATAATCCTTCAAAGGGTATGAACACATCACTGTGATGGATAACAACTCTATCAGCTAATATCCAAGAGAAAATTACATGGTATTGTAGGTGACAGTAAGACTGCAAAGAGTGGCACTGAAGGGCATGGGGAGAAAAGGATGCTTTCTGGGAAGGGGAAAAGGGCATCTGAATTATTCTAATTAATCTGGCCCACATTGGCCTTTGTCACTATTATTAATTATCTTATTTAAAATGCATTATATATAATTCCCCATAGGTCGTAAGCATAGATTATTACACCTCCCTTAAGCAAACTATCTTGCCAAATTTTCAATGCTACTAATATTTTAGAATGTTCCCAACAGTCAAAACTCAAAATTTTGCATGGATTTCTGACTGATGTCTCTTTTTCATCCCCATTTACAATGTCTGTGCATTTCTTTGAGATCCTTTCATTTGAGTGTGTTAGGACTTGTCTGAATTGCTGTATTCTCTCAGTCACTTCTTTGGTCCATGACCTCATTGCTCTATGCCCTGATTACTGCAACAGCCTACTGGTCTCTAGCCTTTTCAGTCTATTTAGATTTTTACTTCAACTAGAGGCTCAGTGCACATAATTCGTGCACTAGAGGAGTCCCTCAGCCCAGCCTGTGCCCTCTCGTAGTCTGGGACCCCTCGGGGGATCAGGCCTAAGCTGTCAGGCAGACATCCCTTGTAGTCCGGGACTCCTCTCTCCTTACCGCCTGCCTACAATGGAGGCAGGAGAGGCTCCTGCCACTGCTGCTGCACTCGCCATCCAGGAGACCAGCTTCTGGCTGAGCAATGCTCCCCCTGTGGGAGCGCACTGACCACCAGGGGGCAGCTTCTATGTTGAGCATCTGCCCCCTGTTGGTCAGTGCACATCATAGCAACCAGTCGTTCCGTCTGATGATTCTGCTGTTAGGTTGATATGCATATTAAGGTTTTATTATATAAGATAATACTACTGTCTTGACCAAAAGTCCTCAATGACTTCCCCAAAGCTTGTTAGGTCAGGTAGGACTCATATTTCTAGCATCTATAAACCTCTATAAATAGTTTTCACCTTGCCTATACAAACAAAGATATCACTTTACTTAAACTTACGTTGTTTCAGACAAGACATTTCCCTCACAATCATTACCATTCCCTTGATATTCCTCCTTATATGACTTTGACCAAGCTAATCTTTTAAGTTAGAATACATCTGTACATCTATACATCCACCTATCCATGTCATTTGTCTGTCTGTCCATCTATCCATCTATCCATCTATCCAGCCCGAGAGCCTACATTTAAGGGTGCCTGGCACTATGCTAGATATTGAAAATTTGGAAAGTAATATCCAGCCTGGCACTGTGCCAGTAATTAAAAACACAGACTAAAACACTGTTCTTTTCTCAGGATGCTCCTAGTCAAGTTGGGAGGCAGAAATTACCTAATTATGCCACACTAAATGCAACAGATAGATGTGTTACCAGTAGAATTTGAAAGGGCTTTTTAACTCAGCCTACAAGAGGCAGGATAAGAAGGAGGTGACACCTAGGCTAAATATTAAAATTTTCTTTCCTATTATCTCTTTCTATCTAAAATCATGTCTTTAAAGATTCTGACTACAGTACTTCTTTCAAAGAAAATCTCAAGTCTAACTTCCTACATAAAGCTGTTCTCAACAAAGTGAGCTGACCTAGAGACCTATTCTTCTTACTAGCTGTCGATGCATTTTCAACATAGTGATAATCTATGTCCTACAGTTCTCTAATATCTCCCTTTTCAAGTCCCCAGAACTATAATCTATCCTCAGGAAATTACTAGCTTTTTCAAAGGCCAACTCTGATTCTTCTTTTTTATTCTCACAGTGACTATTATAATGATAAACTACTTTTAATTGTGTTAACATAAACACTCTTGAAGTTAATTAAATCTCCCAGCCATTGTGGACACCCGTGGTGACATCTGGGGAAATGTCATTTTGGAGGCACCAGCAGTCCTGTTTCTGCTGTGGTATAAAGTCCAAGCTGAGTTAAATCAGATTCCCTCTAAGAATTTGAAATTAGAGCATCAGTGAAGTCTACTTTAGTCAAATTTGGCTTTTTAAGATTCTTGAATTATTATGAATATGACTGAATTATTTATTTCTAAATTATTACTAATATACACATATAACTCATTAAAAATAATCCAGTAATAAAAATAAAATAAATATTTCCATTGAAATTCACCTTATTGTCAAGCATCAATCCAAATAGTACTCATAAAATTTTTTGACATAAGAGGAAAATATATTTGCCTTTAGAATAATAATTATGATTTCTTATAGCATAATCAATAACATTTTTACATTTAAATGTAGGTCTTTGAAACTTTTCAAGACCCTCATTTTTTTTTTTTTTGTCTGATAAGGTTAGTACCATAATTTCAGTCCAAACTGAAAAATACCCACTACTCTGGGATAACACTATTCTAAAAATAAAGACTTTTTTTTTTTAAAAGTAATACATTTTCTTCCTAAAATAATATGATATTTATGGGGTGGTTTTAAAAAATATTATTCTTATAGCTACATAAGTTTTATATCTGAGAAAATTCTATATAATAAAAGTCTAATATGCAAATCGACCACATGGTGGAATGACCGGTTGCTATGATGTGCACTGACCACCAGGGGGCAGATGCTCAATGCAGGAGCTGCTCCCGGGTGGTCAGTGTGCTCCATATGGGGAGCGGCACTCAGCCAGAAGCCCTGAGCCGGACTCATGCCTGGTGAGCACAGCGGTGTTGACAGGAGCCTCGCCCGCCTCTGCAGCAGCACTAAGGAGGTCCAACTATCAGTCATCCCCTGAGGGCTCCCAGGCTGCAAGAGGGTGCAGGCTGGTCTGAGGAACCCATGCCCCCAAGTGCACGAATTTTGTGCACTGGGCCTCCAGTAAAATATAATGAGCTAGAATGAAGAGAAAATAACAAACTTGAATTTCATCACTATCATATTTTTAAGTAGCACCTATAATAGTTAAGAATATTTATAGATTCACTGACATACAAATCATAGAACAGTAATGAAGAAAGTCCTGGGAATCTTTCTTCTCAATCTACCCAAAACACAAATAAAATGTGACCTCCCCAGTGATGTATGATGGGAAAAGAAAAAAGCAGTGCTATGGAAGGCACCATTCCCTCCTTCCTAGTCAATGGGAATGTGTACTCAAGACAGCAAGGTTGTGTTCTTTATCTCTTAAAGATGCATTACCTAAAGTCATAGAGAACTTGAAGGAAAAAGACCCAGACTATCACTTCTGTGAAAGAAGGAAAGGATAAAAGGTCAGGGAATTACTGGTAAAGTTTTCTTTCTTCCAGGAGAGCGTGACCTTTTCATATCATATTTTTGGCAAGACGTGTGGGTATGTGTGTGTATGGGGGTGGGGATGGGGAGTGCAATTTTATGCATTAGTCCTAAGAGATTTTTAGTTTATCCTCCTGTGGTTGCAAAAATTACCAGGTTTTTATCTACATATGAGGGAATCCTTTTGAGGAACAATGAGACTTATTTTCTAATTAGGTAAGTATTTTAGTATAGCAATTATCTGTATTAATTTTCTTTGATATTTTTATATCTCTCAGAAATGTTTGCCAATTTTCTTTTTACATATTTCTGCAATCATACCAAAAGAAGCAAAAAGATCATCACCTAGCTAATTTAATTATGTCTAATAATCTAATCATAAAATAAACATATTATTTTTGTTTGTACTCATTCATTTCAATTTTTCTAATCCCAGCCTAAATTATCATTCTTGTTTTGACACTGATCATATATTATTTGCCTGTTCATTCATATTTCTATAATTAAAATCTAAAAAGTTATATAAAATAGAATTGTACAAACTTTTTCTCCCTCCATAAAAATGTTTATTTTTTACCATTTATAACAGCACTCCTACAATAATTTTAATCTCTCTCAATCTCTCTCTCTCTCTCTCTCTTTATATACATATATAAATATATATATATATATATATATATATATATATATATATATATATCCTATCTAATAAAAGAGAAACATGGTAATTAGCATATGTCCGCTACCCTTCCCATTGGCTAATCAGCGAAATATGCAAATTAACTGCCAGCCAAGATGGCGGCCGGCAGCCAGGCAGCTTGAAGCGAACATGAGGATTGCTTGCTTCAGTGATGGAGGACTCCAACATTCCCCGCCTGCCTTGCCGGCCTCTGAGCTTGCATTTTGAAACATTGTTACAAATATAGAAGCTAAACAAAACCCTAGAACCCTGCTTTCAGCCCACCGGGATCTCAGAGTTGGAGTTGATACAGTGTTTCAAGTATAGAACCCAAACAAACCAGATACCTGCTTTCAGAAACAGAGGCCTCAGAGCTGGAGCCAGAGCTAAAGCTGGCCCAGAATAAAAAACAAAGAGAAAAAGGAGCAGTTGGGAGCTTCAGTCACCCACCAGCCTGAAAACAGCCCTCAACCCCTCACCCAAACTGGCAAGGCACCCCAGAGGGGACCCCCACCCTGAAGGGTGTGTGACCAGCTTCAAACAGCCATCATCCCCTCACCCAGGATGGCCAGGAACCCGAGTGGTAACCTCACCCTGATCCAGGACACCCTTCAGGGCAAACCAGCCGGCCCCCACCCATGCACCAGGCCTCTATTCTATATAGTAAAAGGGTAATATGCCTCCCAGCACCAGGATCAGCAGAGCTGAGAGGCCTCCCGGCACCGGGATCAGTGTGACAGAGGGCAGCACCCAAACACCCTGATCGCGCTGCGGCTCTGTGTGTGACAGGGGGTAGGGCCACAACCTCCCTATCCACCCTGCTCTGTTCATGACAGGGGAAGGCGCCCCAACCCCCTGATCAGCCCTGTGGCTCTGTGTGTGACAGTGGCGGCGCCCCAACCCCCTGATCGGCCCTGCTCTGTGTGTGACGGGGTAGAGCCATAACTTCCCCATCGGCCCTGCCCTGAGTGTGAGAGTGGCGGCGCCCCAACCCCCTGATCGGCCCTGCTCTGTGCGTGACAAGGGGTGGCGCTACAACCTCCCCATCGACCCTGCCTTGAGTGTGACAAGGCGCGGTGCCCCAACCCCCCAATTGGCCCTACCCTTAGCAAGACTGAGGGTGGCATTGCCACCTCCCGATCCGCCCTGCTCTTGCCTGACAGGGTGCGGCGCCCCAACTCCCCAATCGGCCCTGCTCTGAGCCCGACCAGGGGCTGCACCTAGGGATTGGGCCTGCCCTCTGCCACCCGGGAGCAGGCCTAAGCCAGCAGGTTGTTATCTCCCGAGGGGTCCCAGACTGTGAGAGGGCACAGGCTGGGCTGAGGGATGCCCCCTCCCCCCCCGAGTGCACAAATTTTTGTGCACTGGGCCTCTAGTATATATATATATATATATATATATATATATATATATATATATATTCTAATAATAGACAAACAGGGTAAATGATCGTACCTTTGCTACGCCTCCCATTGGCTAATCAGTGTGATATGCAAATTAACCACCAACAAAGATGGCGGCTAATTTGCATACTGCAGGCCACCCCTCCTGGGGCTGGTGGCAGTGCAATTCTGAGCCACCTCTGGCCCCAGTGCGGGATCCAGGCCTGCAGTGTGAGGGGTGGGGTGGGCGGCTCTGAGAAGTGGCCTGGGGGCTGGGAGGCGGCTCCTCTAACCACAGCACCAGAGTCCCACTGCTCCACCAGGAGAGGAGCAGAGAAAGGCCAGAGCCTCCCTCAAGGTGATGCGAAACCCCCACCCACACCAGGCAGGCTGCTGGGCCTGTGTGTGGAGGACTCACCTCCAAGCCCTGCTACAGCCATGGCACTCCTGGGTGCCGTCCCCAGTGGGACGCGGGGTGGTGGCGGGGGCGCCATGAGTCCTGGGCTCCTCACCTGCCTTCCATGGCCTCCTCCTGCTTCAGGGCCTTGCCCTCCACGGCCTCCTCCTCCCAGAGCAGCAGACCCACCAAGGGCGCTCCCCACTGGCTGAGTGGGTGAATGGAGCGGCAGGGACTCCTGGGTGAAGGGTCACCCTGGGGAGGAGTCCCAACACCTCCATGCCCAGCTCCTGGAACGCTGCCCAGGCCCTGAGCACAGCGTGGAGCCGTGCATGCCCGGAGGGTGCGGGCGGGGGCAGGCGCATGTGAGCCTGGTGCAGCAGGACTTGCTGGGGAGCCACCCGCCTTTCTGGGCAGGCCTCAGGCCCGGTACCCAATGCGGAAGGGCTGCAGTGCGGCCACCAGGCCCTGAAGGCTGCCCTGAAAGCCACACAAAGACAACCTGCTGCTGGAGGGCAGGCATGCGGTGCTCCGGGAAGATGCTGGAGGTAGGGAAGGAAGGTCATGGAAGGGAACAATTGCAAGCGGAGATCCCGAAGGTTCTGAAAGCAGAGGACCAGCTCCTTGCAGACCTGAGCTCCGTGTGGGCCTCTTTCCCGGCCTGTGGAAGCGGTGCAGACACAGGAGGAGGTGATGGACCGGGGCTGCGCCCAAGGAAGACTCGGAGGAAGCAACGTGTGGGCAGGGCCAGGCGGAGCAGGCAGGCCCGTGCGGAGCCCGCTGGAGCGCAGCCAGACCCCAAGGTGACCCCCAAGCCAGGCCCCAGGGAGAGGCGAGCAGATGCCACTCCACTCGCTGGAGAAGACCATTGAGCAGAAAACTAAAGAAACCGATTTTACACCATTCCCCAGGTGGAGAACAGTTGGCATGTAAGCCCCTGACCAGTGCCCAGCCTCTCCTCTGTCTACCTCACTCTTAGGTACCATGTTCTTTGTTCTCTCTTAACTGCAACTCCTTTTTAAACTAGATTGCTTTTAAAAGAAGACTAAATAAAGTTTCCCTTAAGTTATTTAGGTGGTGCTGGGGCTGCTGGGGCTGCTGGGGGCCGGATTAGAGACACAAAAATGCAGGGGCCCCCGGCACCCAGCAGCCCCAAGCCCTGCTGAGGTGGTGTTGGGGCTGCTGGGGGCTTGTTCGGAGACTCAAACCAGCAGGCCCGGCACCCAGCAGCCCCAAGGCCCACTACCGTGGTGCTGGGGCTGCTGGGGGCAGGATCAGAGACACAAACCCTGTGAGCCCTGCAAAGACGGGTGCTCCCCTCCAGGAGAAGAGCTTTCCCTCCGACCCTGCTCTCCCTAGGAGTCCAGCGGGCGCTCTCCTTGGGAACCCGGAAATCCGCCTCTGGAGCGACTGTGCAGCAGCCACGCCTGGTGAGCCATGGAGAGGCTGACCTACCCATGCGGATGTGTACACTGGCAGAGGCCACGCAGCTGCCATAGTTGAAGTTGTCCTTGATGTAGGAGCGGAGGTAGCGGGGATCAGAGTGGGCCAGGTTGGCAATGGAACCCCAGCTCCCCACCGAATGACTAGAGCACACGGTCCTCAGTCACTTCCTGAGCAGCAGTCAGCCCTGACTGGGGATCAACCCAAAACCTAAGTAGATGCCCTGGCAGAATGGAACCCAAACCTTTGCTGTGACAGAGGAGCTCAGACCCACAGCAGGGGCCAGGGCAACTGGCGAGTGCAGCGGTGGTGGCGGTAGCCTTCCCGGCAGCACTAAGGAGCAGCAAGCTGAGCGGTAGGAAGCAGCAAGCAGGTGGGCGGTAAGGAGGGAGGGGGTCCAGGACTGCGAGAGGGCACAGGCCGGGCTGAGGGACCCCCCACCCATCCCCAGTGCACGAATTTCATGCACCGGGCCTCTAGTGTGTATGTATGTGTGTGTATATATATATATATGAAGATATATATAAAAAGAGATAATATGCAAATTGTCTGGGACACTGTAACGTCATGACCGCTCAGCAGGAGGCTGCATGCAGCAGGTGGGCTGGAGGGGACTGCGTGTGCAATGAGGCAAGCCACAGATGGCGCATGCCCAGAGAGAAGAGGGCCTGCCAGCCACAGCATGCCAGCAATCCTGCCTCTGTGTGTGAGCTACAGAAGAAACACCTTTTCTGAACCCTCATTGGCTAAACTCCCGGTATGCCACTTGCAATATTCTTGGTAACTTGGGTAATAAGAATCCAAGAAGGTGATCTAGGGTTTTTCCACCTCAATCCTGGAGGAAAAAGCAAAGGTCCACTACTGGAGGGGCTAAGAAATGTCATATCCTGCCCTAGCTGCTTTTGCTCAGTGGATAGAGCTTCAGCCTGTGGACTGCAGGGTCCAGGTTCAATTCTGGTCAAGGGCATGTAACTAGGTTGCAGGCTCCTCCCTGGCCAGGGCCCAGGTCAGGGCTCATGCAGGAGGCAAACAATCAAAGTGTCCCTCTCACACTGATGTTTCTCTCTGTCTTTCCCTCTCTCTTCCATGCTCTCTAGAAATCAATAAAAAAATAAAAAAGAAGAAAGAAAGAAAGAGAGAAAGAAAGGGGGAGAGAGAGAGAGAGAGAGAGAGAGAGAGAGAGAGAGAGAGAAAGGAAGAAAGAAAGAAGAAGAAAGAAAGAAAGAAAGAAAGAAAGAAAGGTCATATCCTATGAAAGAGACATCTTGAAAATGCCTAGAGAAAGTTATTTTTTCGTGGTGAAGGGACTGGAGTCTGTGTTGATGAAAACACTTTGGCGGCTGCGGTGGCTGGAAGTGGCAGCAGCAGCAGGGTGATGGGGGTGGTGCCTTCCCTTGATCAGCCCAGTCACCTCCCGCAGAGGGAGGCCAGACTGCGGCTTAGGCCCACTCCCCATCAGTAGGACATCCCCTGAGGGCTCCCAAACTGTGAGAGGGGGCAGCCTGAGCTGAGGGACCCCACCCCCCCAGTGCACGGATTTCATGCACCAAGCCTCTAGTTTAGAATAAAAACAACAAATTGAAAATACTCTTTGTTGTTCCCATAATATACTAGATTCCAGAGGTGAACTATTTATGCTTCAGTCTTGGAATAACATGAGGCAGTTATTTGACTCCCAATAAATGATTTAAGAATGAGAGTATAAGAAAATAAAAATTAAATAAATTCTGGTTAATTTCAGTTGAATAATTCTTCCAAATTATACTTATTCCATTTTAAATTGCTTAGTATGTTCTTTCATATTTTTCAGATCTATATTTTTAGAGCAAAACTGTACTTGTAAAATTTAATTTATTATGTTCACTATGAAGATAGAGTATCACAAATTTAGAAAGTTATATTTGAACTTATTTGCCATTATCCATTTTAAGTAAAAATATCCAGTCAAAATGCTGCCTTATATTAAATTTTTATATGCTAAGAAAAGAAAAAAATCTCTCTATATAAAAGGCTAAGCGATTGACTGTCCATCCATCCAACCATCTGATCAACTGACCAGCCAGCACATATGGCATGCACTGGCAATTTAAAAATAAACATTTATTTGTACATGCATGATACATATAACGCTCTCACTGGCGCCAATCACATGCATGTATTTCTATCTGTCATTGTCAATTGTGAATTTGGTTGACACTTCTATTATAGAGAAAGAGTGAATAATGACATTAAAATATTTCTTCTAATTAATTTCCTTTCCATGTGCATGAATCCGTGAACTGGGCGACTAGTATTTTAATGCTACTTTAGTATAAAGATAATACACTCAGCCTAGAGCACCTTTATAAACTTCAGAGAGCTCTACACAGGCTATGAAATTATATGAACAATACTGCATCAATTTTCTACATTAAGGGTCCACTAATCTTAAATGTCTCATAGAGATCTCTCAAAGAGAGTTTAGAACTAATAGAGATACAATAAAAAGCTT
Source organism: Myotis nattereri (assembly GCF_964212035.1). Lineage (NCBI taxonomy): Eukaryota > Metazoa > Chordata > Mammalia > Chiroptera > Vespertilionidae > Myotis > Myotis nattereri. The sequence goes on along the minus strand of NC_138076.1, from coordinate 68,265,201 downwards.
CTAAATGAACATATTTAAATTAAACATATAGGATCTGAAAACATTAAAAATAAAATTATTTTCATCTAATTATTTTTAATGTAAAAAATAATGAAATAATCTGGAAAATTCTATCTAGAGCTCAAATTGTGCCTTTCTTGAGTTTCCCGTGGGTTGGTTTGACTGTATTAAAACCCAGCTCTGAGTTTATTTCCCCTATGATAAGACTGCAGCATCCCAATCATTGCAGTTTTTCAACTTGCTAAATTGTGAAAAATAGCCATAACTTATTTAGTTTAGATTTTTCTTTTTTTTTCTTCCTACTATCACAACCTGATTCTTTTTTGTATAGTTTGAATAACAATAAAATTAGAAATAATCTTTCATTTTTGCTATGAATGTGTTTTTAAATTAATTTTAACCAACAAATTGCATATACTTAAGGTGTACTATGTGACATTTTATGTATATATTGTAAAATAATTATAATCTAATTAATTAGCTAATGTATTACCTCCCATAGACACTGATAGACACTGTGTGTGTGTGTGTGTGTGTGTGTGTGTGTGTTATGAGAACACTTCAGATCTGCTCTCACATCAAATTTCAAGTATATATCCTCACCAAATATAGTCACTATGTTGTCCATTAGGTCTCTATCACTTACTCATCTTCTAACTGAAAGTGTGTAGCCTTTATTCATATCTCCCCCTTTTCCCCAAACAACCTCTGGTAACCACAGTTTAATTTTACCTTCTCTTACCAGGGATTTGAGGTTTGGGGTTTTGTGTTTTTTTTGTTTTAAGATTCCCCATATAATTGAAGTCATGTGTGATATTTGTATTTCTGTGTCTGGCTTGTTTCACTTAGCACAATGTTCTCCAGATTTATCCATGCTGTCACAAATGGCAAAATTTCCTTCCTTTGTGAGGTTGAATAATATTCTATGTATATACCGCATTTTCTTTATCCATTCTTTTATGGAAAGATTCTTAGATTGTTTCCATATCTTGGCCACTGTGAATACTGCTGCAATGAAGATGGAAGTGCAGATATCTCTTTGAGATAGTGGATCTATACTCAAAAGTGGATTGCTGGATCATATGGTAGTCCCATTTTTAAGTTTTTGAGGAATCTCCACACTGTTGTCCACAATAGATGTACCAATTAGCGTTCCCACCAACAGAGCACAAGGGCTCCCTTTTCTCTTCCTCCTTGTGAAAAATTATCTTCTGAGGTTTTGATAATACTAATTTTAACAGGTATAAAACAATATCTCATTGTGGTTTAGATTTGCATTTACCTGATAAATAATAATGTTGAACACATTTGTATATCCCTGTTTGCCATTTAAATGTTTCCTTTGAAAAAAATCTTTATTCAGATCTTTTTACCCATTTTTTAATAGGGGTATTTAAGTTTTTGGTTATCGAGTTGTATGAGTTCCTTATATATTGTGAGTAATAACCTCTTATCAGATAGACGATTTGCAAATACTTTTTTAGCAGCTTCATGGTTGCGTTTTTCACTTTGTCAGTTGTTTCCTTTGCTGTGCAGAACCCTTTCAGTTTGAAGTAGTCCCACTTCCTTACCTTTGCTTTTGGTGCCTATGCTTTCAGTGTCAATTCTGAAAAATCAATGTCAAGAGCAATGTCAAGGAGACTTTCCCCTCTTCCACAGGTTTCAGGTCTCATGTTTAAGTCTTTAATCCATTTTGAGTGATTTTTTTTTTTAATCTAGTGCAAGATAAGGGTACAATTTCCTTTTTTTTTTTTTTTTTTTTTTGCATGTGGATATCCAGTTTTCTCAACAGCATTTATTGATGATACAGAATATGTTAATATAGAGAAATTATAAAGAATAATGTAATAGACACATGTGTATTTAACTTTTTCAAACATGAACCTTTGGCTGTATTAAATTGGGATATTATTTTTTTAAATTAAAAATAATAATTTGTACCAGTTCCTAATCACATTTCTTTCCACATTACCCAGCAGTAATCACTATCCTGAATTTAGTGAATGTTATGTCTGTTCATATGTTTTATCTTTATTACATACTCATAAACAAAAGCAATTATTTTAGAGCTTTTTGTACTTTATATGAATGTTATATGAATGCTTCTTGAGTTATCCTTTTCCAATACAGTTTACTATTTTGATATTTAGACCCATTAATATTTAAAGGCTTCAATATGTTTGTTTTTAATGCTATATAGAATTCCATTGAATGCCTCTCCCAGCTTTTGACAGCCCAAATAACCAGCATTACTTTATAAATCTCCTTTTAAATAGAGTATTTCCAATTTTAACATAAACAGTATATTTAGATTTCTACACAATTAATACAATTTTTAAAACACAAAATTATTGCTTATTAAAAATAGCTTTCCTGATATATTTCATTTTTTTAAAAGGCATCATATTCCTGTCAGTATCCCCAAACATTGCTGTACATTAACATTGCCTAGGGAGCTTTTGAAAATCCCAATGCCTAACTCATACCCTATAATAATCAAATCAGAATGTCTGAAAGTGAGAGCCAGGCATTTATAGTTTTAAAAGATCCCCAGGTAATTGCAAAGTAGAGCAAAGTTGGCAACCACTGAGCCATTTTTATTTAAAATATACTGAGATTTCAGCGCCTCCTTTATAGCCGTAAGCACACTGACTCATTCCCATCACCTTCGTCTACTCTAAATGTTTTCCCTGAGAAAGTTTTGAATTATTTTTTTCTCAATTATTTTACATGTTGCTCCTAAAACTACCAGCTCTATTCCTTAAATGATCTACTTAAATTATTTAGGTTATTCTTCTCTCTGATGGATTTTAAGTCCTTTACCTATATATCTATATTGTTATCATTGTACATTTCAAGGTCCTAAGGATTTGATGACAGGTCAGTTAATGAGCTCTATACAGTACCTAACAAACTGCTACATGCTGAGGCAAATCATGCTTTTCGGATAATATTTTGTAAGAAATAAAAGCTATAACTCTCTAAAATATGGTACCAAGTCTCTTACGTCACACATAATAAGTTAGCTGTTTTCTTCCTGACTTTGATTTTATAAAATCTTACACATTACATGCAATTATTTAAGTTGTTTACTGCTTAACTTATTTCAGATCATAATTTATTCATGTTTACTTAACCTTAATCACATCTAAATTAAATGAAAACTACATAGTATTTAAATTGAGAACCAATATTCTATGCTCCAAAAGATATTGTATTTTGAACAGAGCTTTGTCTTCAGTACAAAGAAATCCATATATTGAATTTAACTTAAACTTAGAAAGTCACCCAAAGTGTCCAGATGAAGTGAAAGTACAAAGAGAACAGGTTGGTTTTCATTGTGCACATTTGGCTGAGTTCTACTGCTCTCTTCACGTTGTCACTCTCTATCTCTGACTTTCTCCACCCGTTCCCAAGGTAACAAAAGCTGTTTAACTTACCTATATTTAATTTAATTAGAAGCGTGGTGTGTGTAATCAGGTTACACATATCACCAGTACAATAGAGAAAGCAACTTGATTCTATCCAAAACGTTACTTAAGGCAGTCGCATTACTAGTGAAAAGACAAATGGCAACACTCAAAGAGTACAAATGTACCGTGCTCTACAAGAGTGACATTCCCAAATTTTCTCATAAGAAAATGTAGTGTAAATTTATCATAATGAAGAAGACCTAGTCATTTAGTTTTAAAATTAAGTAACGCTAATTCAAATTATGTCAACCGTGCATTGCTCTCTAGTAAGATGACATTCTCCAGGAGGTGGAAATGTTTATGTGGTTGACAAATTCAAAGCTAGTGACAAATATATCATGAGCATTAAATAAAATCAAAGCAGTGTGCGGTGGGGAGGATATTTGAACTCCAAAGGACCAAAACGTGCTGATTCTGGCTTTTGAAAATCATTTACTTTTAATTCCATGTTGTCTGTTTTCAATTCAAATTGCAGGCAAAACCACTTTCAGGTGGAAGGCATTAATCCTGTGGTGAGTTGCGGCCTGTAGAGAAGTTGACCCAGAGGAAAGAATGCAAACAGCTGAGTCACAGAAGCATGTATATTCATGGGCTCTGCTCCAAGTGCTGGAGGGGCCAGTTCTTAACCATGGCTGTCACCTCGTGCAACAGCGCAGGGGAAGGAAAAATTGACAGCATTTGTGACACTGGGTGTTATTACTGGGTGAAAAATAGAAATATTTTTATTTCTGCCCTCCCAGTGGAAGCTATTGATGGAAACGACATGAGGATTTACTTCTGAGGTTTCCTTAAAGTATCATTTGGAGTTTCATAACTTTTGAGTTTGAGTTAATATATTGAAGATGCATTCATTGATGTAAATTTCTGGAAGGCTTAAAAATAGGAAACCATAAAATAAATGACAACCTCAAAAATAACACTAAGAAAGTAGTTTGTTCTTAGAGAAGAGCAAGAAAGGCAATTAGAAGTTTGCCACTTCAGCATAGGCCTGCTGTGGTGTTAGCTTTCCGCATATTCCTAATGAACTTGAAGACAAAATGTATGATCGTGCTTAGAGCTGTGCATTAATATTTAATGTTATAGCATCTATTAAATATCTGCATATCAAATTGGATTCTAGATTCAAAGTTAGCTCTGGGCTGGCTTTCACATTCTTTAACATTTATACAGAGTATGTAAATTACATATAGCAATGAAGACTACGGTGAGGAAGTATCAGCTCTCCTCCCGTGCACAACATCATTCTCTAAACCCCAACTCCAGTTTGTAACCACAATCTGTTGACTCAGAAAGCGCCTTATTCTCTCTACAGAAGTGAAGAACAACTCTAAATAAATAACAAATGTTATGCTGTTCTATTTGTCCGATCAATAGTGCCATTTTAATATCTTTATCATATACTATTTAATGGTTTCAGATGTTTTGTGACTGGTAATGACTTACAGCTAGAGCTACACAATGTAAGTCTTGCTTATACTTTTTAAATTTACAATTAAAATTAGCCCTATCAAGTAAAATATATAGAATTATAGACTGCAACAACAGGAAAGCGATAAGACAGAAGAAATTACTTTCATAGTTTAGAAATATAATACAAATACTAAATGCAGAACTGTTACATTTTCTAATTTGAAGAGCTTTATCAGCCTGAAGCTACTTTATCAAGAAATACAAAACCATGTTGGAATGAACTCTAAGCCTGCCCAATGAGGCTTATTTAACAAGAATTTTCTACATGGTGACAGTAGGATGACAATAATTGTGGAGGGAAATGGTGGGTATTCAGGAAACTGCCAAGTGAGGGAAAATTCAAGTTTCAAAAGTAGGAATATACCTAACAGGTAATAAAAAAAAATACAAAAAGCCTTGGCCTTTTCTCATGGGACTGCAAAGCATTGAACGGAGGCTGCCCTGATGTAACTATGCGATGGTTAAATTTAAACCATATTCCTGTTTTAGAGTTATGGGAATGAAACTACCCGGGGTTTTAAGTGACTTTTTCCAAGGTCACATAGATGAAGTGGGAGAGACAGGCACAGCGACTGACTGACACAGACGGCAGGAGCTGTAGTCTCTGCTCTCACTCAACACCTGCAGAATTGCCTAAACTCCTCGGGCATGTAAGCCCTTCACCGGTGACACCATCTAATCATTAGAGGCTCTTGGCAGAGATGACAATTCTGGAAACTTCCACCTACACTCAGATGGTTTCTTCATTTTAAAAAAAATACTGATTAGATTATTGGCATTTGTGGAATGAATGCTACAAAAGAAATTGGCCCAAGGTTTTTCATATCTGTCCAGACAAATGATTAGATGCTAAAACAAGGAAGGTTGATACTGGTCAACAATTTAGACTATTGTCCTCAGCCAGACCCTCTCTAAGGAAAGCCCCAAGAAAGTGTCTTCAAATGTAAACCTAAATTAATCAGGAGTCAGTCCCTCAGATATCGCTACCACATTAAACCTTCTTAAAAGATTATGCCTGGCTCATACATTCCTTTGATTATTCATTCATGTGGAATTTAAGACTATAAATCAAATTTGTTATGTTTTAGGAAATTCCCATTTCATAGTTTCAGTTCTATCAACACTAAATAAATCCTCTTTTGCCAAAAATACTTCTTAATCTTCAAGTTCCTCTGGGATCCTGTACATTTCTATTCTTTTCAGATTTCACTGAATGGAAATTAGTGGTTTTTGTTGAATTCAGAAAAATGTTTAGACTTAATATTGATCTTGAAAAATAGGTCAGAGCAACATATGGTTTAAATAACTTATATTTTCATGAATACATTTTAATGCATTTTTATGTCATTATAATCCAGGAAATAAAAACTTAAGTGTCCTTATAATCAGCTATACACAAAAATATGCTTAACACAGATTGTAATTTTGCTTTACTTGCAGGAGACATTGTGACATTAATGCAACATGCAAAAAATGTGAGGCTTACAATTGTATAAGTTAATAGTTTTTTGACTAAGTATAGCCCTTTAGCTTTACAGAGATATGTTATATAGTACTGGTGAGGATCAATAAATAGGTACTTTAGAGACATCATCAATTGCATCAAGCAATATGTGATTGCCAGGTAAATTGTGAAGAAAACTATAACAATATTAAATGCTATTTTATTTAGTTATTACTAAATTACTAATCCTATCTAATAAAGATGGAATATGCAAATTGACCATCACTTTGTGACAAAGATGGCAGCACCCACAGCCAATAAGGAAGGAATATGCAGATTGATGTGACAAAGATGGCGGTGTCTGCCCTGGCCAGGCTGCTCCTGGCCTCTGGGCATTGCATGTGCATGTGCACGCATGCATGGAGTGGCTGGGGTGGGGCAGGACACCTGTTATGAAGTGGGGGAGGGCGGGGGGTGGAGGGAGCTACAGGAGGGTGGCAGGGCCAGAGCGAAGGTAGAAGGTACCTCCGGCTCGGAGCATAGGCAGAAGGCGGTGGCCAGAGCTAAAGCCCGGGTCCCAGGTGCCTGAGGGAAGCTGGTGCCGGCAGCGAGGGGAAGGAAGGACTATTCTTGCTCGAATCTTCGTGCATTGGGCCTCTAGTTGGAATACAAAGTAAAACAACTTAAAATACAAGTGAGCAGGTGTTTACCTCAAAAACCATGTGTAAGCAGAGCCCTTCCCCTACTACTCCTATTTCTTCTCCAGTGTGATCTGATTCCACACCCGCAGTTTTTGAGGACATGATGCAGTGCTGTTGGAACCAGCTCATACCAGTTTATAACAGCTGATTGTTAAATATTATAAATTTTGCAAGCCATCATTGTCCTGCTGGGAGAATTTACACCATGGGAATTAGCAAGTGGTGTAAATCATGCCTCTCCCTAGCATCTTTGCTCATTCACTACTATAATTGTCCAGGAAAATCTATGCAGAGTCAAAGGGGCAAAAAATAATAATTAAACCCAGACTAGTGCTCAATATACTTATATGAAGGAACTGAGTTGGAGAGAAGAAGCTTAAAATCTTAAAAGAAGAAGAGTCAAAAATTATCTTGACAGTTTAAATCTTTATGGTTTTGAAGAATGAAGTTGCCATTATCAGAAATACAGACTTCAGGAAGGACATTCATTTGGGAAGTTTGATTTGGGCATGAGTTATTCAGCAAAGGATAAAATTCAGCAGAATGATCAGGGGAGCTAAACATTAAAGTCCAAATAATCCACAATTACATCTTTGTCTATGACGATAGTTTCCCAAATTGGACATTAGATTCAGCTGGGGGGCCTAAAAAATTGATATCTGTGTGCCTTTCCAGGGACTAGCTTAATTGGCCTAGAATGTGGTGTGACCTCTGGAATATTTTAAAGACACCAAGTGATTCTAGTTGCAGACAAGTTTGGAAATACTGGCCTATGATTCAAACATTTTAAAATCTCTGAAGGTCTTAAATGCCTAAAACACAGAGAGAAATAAAGACATCACAAGCTTTGGGGCCTTGTGGGACAGTCCCTCAAACTGTGCTAGCTACTGTCATTACTCAGAGCTGAGGGAGAAAGACAGTCCTATTTTCTACTATACAAGAGGAGTTCAATAAAAGGAATTCAGTGGCTTTCCACTATCCCCATATTTTAACAATTGGTAGTCAGGGAATTGTGAGAAAGAAGTTAGTTGTTCTTGGCACCAACTGAGATGTGAGGTCACCACTTGCACAAGCTATCCAAAATAAAATGCCTTATACACTGAATGATGTACGTTTAGCTCTCCAAATAAAAAAAATATATATATAATTATGGTGGAAGAACTGGTTCAATCACCTCCTAAGGGATACTTTGTAAAGAAGAGAACTACTCATTTAGTCATATGCTTGCCCAAAAAGAGAAGTCATTAAGATTATAAACAATCAGCTTGATTCTACCCAGTGAATTCAAGAGAGTACCAGAATGCTCCCTCTCAGGAGTCAAAGAGCATTCCTTCTTTTTTTTCTGAATGGCAGATAGAATTCTAGATTGTATAATAAGGCAGAATACTTAAAACATGTTATAGAAAATTGAAAGATGCCCTACTCTGCCCTAATCATGCTCTGCGATATGCACCTGTGTGGCATACCAGAATGCAATTTGTACAGGTGTGTGTGTGTGTGTGTGTGTGTGTGTGTGTCTGTGTGTGTATGTGTCTGTGTGCGTATGAGAGAGAGAGAGAGAGAGAGAGAGAGAGAGAGAGAGAGAGAGAGAGAGAGAGAATGCAGAGACAGGACTGCCAACCAGGATTTCCAGCATTTAATGTGCATTTCAAACACAGATTATGACTCAGGAGCTTTGGAGCTGGAATTCTGCATTTTTGCCAAGTCCCCAGGGGAAGCTGATTATATTACAGTATATTGTTCATGCACCACACTTTAAATAGCAAGATGGTAAATGCCAGGACTAAACATTTTTTGGATCCATTGGATTCACTCCCTTTACATCCTCATGTGGTTCATGGAAATAACACTTTCATATGTAGAAGGTTCATATACACAGCAGGAGAGACTGTCTTCTCCTGTCCTCCACCCACAATCTCACCTTCTTCTCAAAGGCTCAATTAGTCATTGTTAGCAAAGAACATTGTACCAGATGTGGTTTTAGGCTAGCCACAAATCTACATATGATTACAAATCTATATATGATTCTGCATTATTTATTCCTATATAAGCAGGTGTCTGATGAGAAGGGGAAACAAAACAATCCATCAGAATTAAGAATTTAATTCTGATGCCAAAATTACAGAGCATTTCTGTTTTATACTATATACACTAAAAGTAATTGACAACATCCTTTCTGCTTATCCATTTGCTTTGTAAATTTGAAACCAAATATTGGAGTCTCCTTTCCTTATAAGGATTTGCACAGACCAGGGGGTAGATTCAAGCGTTGAAGGCAGAAAGGATGCTGGTAGACAATGCAAATCAGCCCATTAAGACAAGTGCAGTCACTGACTTATGAAGCAAAGCAAATGCTTTCAAAAAAAAAAAAAAGTGCTCCTGAGGCTGCTTCACAGTGTGATCAATGGCATTCACCTTCCTCTTTCAGTGTAAGCGGAAAGTCTATCAAAACCAGAAAACGGAAGCCTTCAGAAGCATTATGTAGCTAAAAAAGGAGACTATTTTACCCATTAGTAATAAATGTACCTGCTGAGCAGAACACAGTTATACCTGAAAAGGTTCCACAATTCTCTTTCACTTGGGTCTGCCTGCTATGAGAGAAGCAGTGTGCTGAAGAGCATTTTGTAAAAGCAAAAGAGTTTATTTAATTGACTTTACTGGCATTAGAAGACAGTACAGTGTGCTCAACCTGCAGCAGCCCGACTCTATGATGAAGGAAAATTGCACAATTTAATAGCCAGATATAGGGACTGTGCGGTAATAGAAGTAATCAAAGGCCTGGGCATGCTTTAAGGAACAAGACACTGTTGCTTTTCTGTTTACTCTGGATAGGAGACTGCAAGGACTACTAGTATCTGCAGGAAAGAGGTGGGAAGAGCTTCCTAATGTTGGGTGACACTCTGAGGAAAGGGAGGCTTTAGAAAGGGAGGCATGCACCATGTTAGTGTGTCTTCTGGAAAATGGATTTTTGTGTTCCAAGGTTATAACTTTTATCTCATGTGAAACAGTTATAAAAATATTTCGAATTTATTGCAGTTCATTTTTCACCTTCTAGTTGGCCATGCCAACCTCCCTTAAGGATACCATCTTACTATATCTAACATGTATTTTCTATAGAAAGGCAACTACTAAGCCATATTTAGAGTAAAAACATATTCGCCTCTCTTGAACATCTGGTAGAAAGTGAAGTTTCAGCAGTAGCAATTTATACATCTGTAGCATATTGGGGGAATGTGACTTGAGTGATTTAGTAGCAAGGAGGAGTACTGATTCACACTGCAGCATCAACAGAACACCAGCCTGTGAAAGCTAAAGTGTTGGATTATAGCCTTGCATGATCTTAATATAATCTCTATGCTACCAGAATTCAAATGATTAAAAAAAATGCTTTTATAAGAATCAAAATGTGTTTTAGTAAATCCAGAAATTTAAACAGAGAAATGCTGATGACAAAAAATGCATTAGCGATCATTTAAATCTTGTCATATCCTGCATATAATAGTATTTGTAATGACTCAGACTAAGCAGTTGAGCTGTGGATTACAACCAAATTGCCAGTTAAACACATATAAAATTAATTTTAGTAAAATGTACGTGTACATGACAGCTCAATTCACATGACTTATGTACTTCAAAATAATTATGCTATTAAGGTAGGCAGCACACTACCTTATCTTTCTCATGCTTTGGTTAAGCTAACCAAAGCATCGTAGAGGAATGCACACTGAACGAGGCTTTTCCACTAACAGTAAATTGGAAATGTTCAGTCTCGTGCCTCAATTTGCTTATTTGTGAAAGTATTATTAAAAGTATTGAATTTTTTATTGATTAAATCCCACAGAAACTAGATATCTACATTTGTTTTAATAGAATAGATTAATGTTTTTTTTAAGTGAAAGGTCTTCCATATTATCCAATAAAATGTTTTATTAAAATGTATTAATATGGTAAATTCAATAAGCTCTCATTTAAGCAAAAGGAAAAAAAATAGTATTAGACTCACATACTAAGTCCTTACAATTTTAAAGAAAAGTTTGCCTTAAATCAAAGGTTAATGCTTTCAACGTTTTTCCAAGAAGCACCAAGTTCAAAAGAAGAAGTAAAAAATCCTCATAATTGACAATATAGGACCTAGATTGTGAAAATTTTTCAAATATTGGCAAGTTCTTGTTTTCTTGTCACAGATATGTAACTATATCTCTTTTCATAATTTTTAATTCAGTTCAATTCTATAAAATTTATTTTTCTCCCTCTTTCCTTCCCACCTATCTTCCTTCTTCCTATACCTTTTCTTCTCTTTCATGGACAAGAGTAAAAGAAGTATTCATATTAAAAATATCTATCTTGTTCACTAATGTACTACTACTTCTAGTCTGACAAATCTGTTGTTGAGTTTTAATGTCCTTTACACCTCCCACTTCCTCCATCACACCAGTAACTCTGCTATTTTGTCATGAATACTTTATCTTGGTTTATAGTATTAACATTTTCTCAAGACAGTGATTAAGGACATTCTTTTAAGTCTTCTTTTCCCTCACCCACTAAATACCTGTTAAATCTCATGTCCTACAGAGTCTAAGACAGTGGTTCTCAACCTTCCTAATGCCGTGAACCTTTAATACAGTTCCTCATGTTGTGGTGACCCTCAACTATAAAATTATTTTCGTTGCTACTTCATAACTGTAATTTTGCTAGTGCTATGAATTGTCATGTAAATATCTGATATGCAGGATGTATTTTCATTGTTACAAATTGAACATAATTAAAGCATAGTGATTAATCACGAAAACAATATGTAATTATAAATGCGTTTTCCGGTGGTCTTAGGCGACCCCTGTGAAAGGATCGTTTGACCCCCCAAAGGGGTCTCGACCCACAGGTTGAGAACCGCTGGTCTAAGCCCTCCTAAGAATTTCTCAGTACATACGTGCACTTTCTATTCCCATTGCCTTGTTTCAGGACCCAACTCTAAGACATGTAATGTGACTTCTGAAAAGTCCCACTTCCATAGGGCGAGTGTGTTCTCCATGCTACCTCAAGTGTCATCTTTCTGAAAAGATGTCTGATCACCATTACTTTTCCTTTAACGCTTCCTATTAAATAAAAGTGTGGTTCTGAAACTTGTGTTCAAGGGGATAATGAATTACCTAGGATGATAAGAAAATATGTTTTAAGTTGTACATATATTTTAATATGTATACATGGAAAAATAATTCAAACAGCATGAAAATACTAACTTTAACAGGATGGAAAGTTGCTATTTCTTCAGCCTCAAACCTGGGTCTCTCTATGTCTCCTCTATAAAGACAACCTCTGCTCTTGTTTTCTTGTGGACTTTTGTAGAGATCTTCCATTCATAGTAAGTTACCCAAGTCTACTGACTAGGCACTATATATCTTCTCTCTTCTCACACTCCCAATAATTTTATTTTCAGTCTCTTTCTGTGATGATGACTTTGCTATCTATTTCACTGAGAAAGCAGAAGAACCAGCCTACTTATCGCTGTATCGATATTCTCAATTTCTCCTCTTATTTCGATGATAGACTTGCCCATACCCCTGCATAAGGACATGCTCTCAATGCCATCCCCTGTGCTCTAGATAAAAATCATGTTGTTAACTCAAGAAAATTGTTCCAGAAATTATCCCTTCAGCCAGTACCATCTCCATTGTTTAATGGATTATATCAATCAGAAAAAAGAAAACAAACAAAAGTAAAGCAAAAATATATCTTGGCCCCTCATTCAAGTCTAGCTACTACATTTTTATGCTTATTTATAGCAAAAAATCCCAAAAGGTGATCATACTTGTTCCTCAAAATTCTTTCTATTATCTCATGAACCCTTTCCAACAGGTTTCGTGCTTACTGTTTTTTTAATGGCAACCTCTCTTCTCTATGTCAACAGTGACCTATAAATCCTATAGTCAATGCTCAGTTCTACTCACACTTTTCCTGCCGCCTCCCTCCTCTGAAATCTACATATGTTGTATCGCTCATTGTCCTTTCCTGATTTGCTTATCCACTCCTCCTTGTCTGCAATTGGATGTCTAATAGGCATCTTAAACTTAACTTTTACAAAATGGATCTATTATATTCTTCTTCAAGTATCAACCTGTCCACTCTACACTTGTTCTTATCCCCCAAAATGGCATCACTATGCTCTTTCAGAAGTGAAGTCCAAAAATCTATCACACCATCCAACCTGCCAGCAAATTTTCTACCTCCTTAAAAATCAGTTGAGATCAACCAAAGGATTTATATGCAAGCATTTAGGCCTAACCAATGGACACAGACAACAGGGGGGTGAGGGCATGAGAAAGGGGGATGAGGGGTAATGTGGGGATAAGGACACATATGTAATAACTGAATCAATTAAGAAATTTTTTTTTAAAAAAAGGAGAGAGAGAATCAGTCTACTTCTCAGAATCTCCATTGCCACCATCTGGATCCAAATCACCGTCTCTGACACTTCCCTAATGACCTGGTCTATTTTCAACATAGTATCCATAATAAGCCTTTAAAAATATAAGGCAGCATGACTGTCATTGATATGACTCACCTAGTACTTAATCTCTAAGTACTGTCCAATTTTTATTAACCACTCTCAGACTCTAATTTCTTAAAAAGAATATTAATCATCCCTTATACTTTATGACAATACATATTCTGCTTGCAGTACAATAATAATGGTAACACTATCCATTAAATTGTTTCTCAAATGCAAGGCACATATCTAGTAAATGCCTATTTTTGAGTACTTTCCTAATTTATTCATGGATAAAGTATGGATGATGAAATAACCCTTCATTCAATGGACTGTGTACCTACAGTTTCTTTATTAACAATTAATATACACATATTGTTGACATATCTACAGGTATTCACATTGGTGATGAGTTCAGCAAAGGTGTGAGTGTGCCCCTTCTATAGATAAATTTTCTAAACATTTGCCTATGTACTTTCTAAAGAGGCTTACATATCTGAAGATACAAGTATGCCTACCAGATGTGGTCATTCAGCACCCAAAGAGACAGGGTTGAAGGATAAACTTCTGCAAAAATATATGTAAAACCAATATTCTGAAAATATAATGTTCAGTAGAGATGCTTTCTGAAGGACTCATTTATATATGTGTGTGTGTTTGTGTGTGTTGTGTGTATGTTTATAGCACCTAAATAGAAACTGGGTCAAAAATATTCCTTTAGTAGGCTAATTAATGTCTCCCTCATGCCCCTTATCATCTTGAAACTACATTGTATCTATTTTTTTAATTCAGTTATAATTTTTTTCATATTGCTTCAAAACTGCTTATAAATTTAATAATTAGATGTGCTGTTACAATTGACAGTTTCATTTACTTTAATGAGAATAGTAACATGCCTGTTTGCATACAAAGAAACATTTTCTATGACAAAACCACAATATGTTGTCTTCTCTGGAACCTTCACAAGTGTAGAAGACATTAATAGTTATTTATGAAAGGCCTCACTTTTAGAAAGCTAAGAAGAAAAGAGGCAGGAAGGGATAAAAATAGGTAAAGAGGGAGGGAAGCAGGGAGAAAAGAGGAAGAAAGACAGGGAGGGAGGGAGGAGAGGAGGGAATATGGAGGAAAGGGCAGGAGAAAAGAGTGGGGGGAGAGGAAGGGAGGGAGGGAAAGAGGAAGAAGAGAAGAAGAGAAACTAAAGGAAGGAGAGAAGTAAAGAAGGAAAGATCTGCTCAAATTGTAACCAAACACTTCAAACTGAAACCATTTTCTCTTACCTTATAAGCTATCTGTGCCAAGTAGATATTGATATAATTCTTTCTATGCCACTGATGGTTTTTATTATACTTTTAAAATTATAAAATACTCCTTCAAGGCATGGCGACAGTGCAAGGAAAATAATGAAAATGATTATCTCAGACCACTTCGCATTTTTACACGGACCTGGCATTACTACTTTCTGCAGGCTTCTCATTCTCTAAAGGTTTGTGCTAGCTGTTTCTCCCTCCATCTCTCCCTGTCTCTGCCTCTCTCTCCTCTCTCATTTCATCACTTCTCTTTTTTAAATTTATCATGGACATTTTATCTGCTATGTCTGTCACTGATAAAGAAAGCCAAAGCAGTTCATGGTCAGGGGCACTTTAATTGTCCTTCAAAGCTAATAGCAGAGGGGTGATACTGAATTGCACTGGCTGCCTGTCTCTCTAGACTATGTCCACTTTCTACAGTCTCTGGTGAATTCCTGAAATATACCAGCCCTACCTTTCTCTCCCTCCCCCTCTCCTCTTTTTGTTTGTTTGTTTCATATGAATATTACTTTTCTCTATAAGTGACTGGCAAAGTACTGATTAATGCCACTTCTATACTAGTATAATTGCTCCCATAGTTAAAAGAATATGACAGACCCTCACTTGCTAGTTTGAATTGTGACATCTGTAAGTATGTATATATTCATATAGATGAGAAAGAAAAGATAACAAGAAAATGAAATCCAGAAAAGAATTAAGGCATTTTTATATACTTAGGATATATATATATATATCCTTCTGTCGATTTAGTACGCATGCATTCCCAACACATGGCTTGCCATATTTATCCAGTGCGAGTTTCTAAAATGTAGGCATTTATATAAGATATACTAACTCAATTCCCTAAGTACATACCACTAGGCACTAAAATACTCTGAACATCTGAAAGTGTTAATGCATCTTTGAAAAGTGCAATATTCCTGAAGAGTATTTGGTGATTTATAGGAATCTGGGTCAGTTTAACGGTGAAGGAAGGCACACCTATCCAGAGCCTCCCTCCATAGCTTATGCAAACACATCTCTATTATATATGATGAGGTACAAAATGCCAAAACATGAAATTTCATAAGTATCAAGAGGAGAGAGCCAAGGGGGACATGTGTGGCTTTCTACAGACACGAGCCTTGAAATCCAAAACAACCTGTGGAAGCTCATAGAGGAATTAACATGAAAGATTGTGCAGGCACATGACTGGATTCAATGTCTACTATTTCCACTTCTTATTGTGCAAAGTCAGACAGGTATTTTGTCTCTGAGTCTAACTCTTCAGAGCTATCAAAGGGAGTCATATCTGAGAGCTGATTTAGCAGGATTATTCTTTTTATTCTTTTTAAATAAAGGCATATGAAGTGCATCAAATACACTGGATAATAAATAGTAAATGCTTACTAAAAGGCAACCTTTATTAATGTTGCTCACCTGTTATATATGAAGAAAATATTTGTACTGAGCACCTGAGGGGAAAGATTCCTTATCTTGTAAACGAGACCACCATAGACCCTGTCTGAGTTTAAAAAATTGTTACTTGAACGTAAAATCAATTAATGTTTTCTACTTGATATTTTTAGCTATTGTTTAAAAATGACTGATACGTGTGTAGATGCATTTTTTTCAGGGAGGAGGGAGGTATTGAGAAAAGGTGACTGTAAAATTGTTATTGTGACAACAAAGAACCAGTTGTGAAATAAGCAAAAAGACACTCTTAGCAGTTATTGGGCTCCTACAAGTTCAGCTAAAACAGTCAATACCATTTAATTGATCTTATGGAGTCGCTGGTTAAAAAAGATTACTGCTACAGAGATTTACTAAAGGAATCTGCAAAAACAGAAGTTGGCAATAATTTTAATTCCAGCACAATGGATCCCAATTTGATCAACTTGTGCATTTGTAATTCTTTGACATGACTGAAACATTGCCATGTTTCTAAGTTAACATTATTATACTGACATATGTCACATCCTATTGGCCAGACACTATGCAAAAAGCTTTACTTATGATGAACACATTTAATCTTTGTAACAATCCTATGTTGAGGGTCCCCTTTCACTGGTTAGGAAACTGAGAAAACAGAGGTTAAAAAGGTAGCTTGCCCAAATGTACATAGCAACTAAGTGACAAAGTTGTAATTTGAACCCTAGGCTACTGACTATGGACATCATGGCCAAGGCTCAATATGGAAAATGATTCCAAACTCTCATCTTTAAACATCTTTCTTTTTAGTTAATAACTTTCTAATGAAAGTTTTATGGTTTAAGCATCTACGCTTGTCTTACTTTTAGCATCTTCTCAAACTTAGAATGCCAGGATGGTAGAAAAGAATCTGAAATCCCAACATTTATGTACTCTAGATTAAAACAAAAGAAAAGGATATTATCCTAAGAGTGATAATTCAATGAAATACTGTCATTTCCTAAAGTATAACAGAAACATTGCATTGTTTTTTTATTATTATATTGGAATCTTTATAACTTCTAGTTATATTTATTCAACTTAAATGCTAACATGTAGCGATGATGCTATAAAATCTCAGTATACTTAATAAAGTTTTGGGTTTTGTTCAATTTATTTGCAGTAAGTAACTGAGGCACTTCCCATTGACAATTGCAGTTTCATATATAATCTAAGATATCAATCCATGACAGGTTAGTTAAACTTTCTTTGAACTTTACAGTGTCCTAGGTCTTTCAGAAAAAGTTATACATTTAATGATTGTTATCTACATGGAAATTTGTGAAGGTTATGTTGGTAGAAATTTTAAATTGGGAAAAAGCAGATGCATAGCAAAAATTGAAAAAAAAAATAGCACGCAATGGGAATTGAAGCATTAACATTGGCCAGTCTTACTTTCGGTAGTCTAATCCTATATAATAAAAAGGAAATATGCAAATTGACCCTCACTCCATTATGTCATCACAAGATGGCTGCGCCCACAGTGGAGGCAGAGTTCCCGTAACACAAGATGGCTGCGCCCACAGTGGAGGCGGGGTTCCCATAACACAAGATGGCTGCGCCCACAGTGGAGGCAGGGTTCCCATAACACAAGATGGCTGCGCCCACAGTGGAGGCGGGGTTCCCATAACACAAGATGGCTGCGCCCACAGTGGAGGCGGGGTTCCCATAACACAAGATGGCTGTGCCCACAGTGGAGGCAGGGTTCCCATAACACAAGATGGCTGCGCCCACAGTGGAGGCGGGGTTCCCATAATGATACAATGTGATAACAGACAAAAGATGAGCCCTCCACAATCATTCTATATGTGTCATTTGCAACTCACTTCATATTCTAACCTATACAAAATATCTTCTTCTTTTTTATATACAAAATATCTTAAGCCACTTAACAGCTTTCTAAAGAGTCCTAGCTCAAATTATTGATACCTTTATTTAAATGCAGATCTTGACTTTTCCTTGGGGACTACTAAAGCTTCTTCCATAATGCTGCATAGAGAAAAGCAAATTTTCATTCCAAAAATATCCATATCTAATTCTTCATCTGCTATGTATAGGTAGAACTTTATATGTTTGCATAAATTTGCCATTATAAAAAAACATTGCCACTAATAGTTTTCTTAATAACAGATATAAAACTGTTGACTCTTTAATCTTGATCCACACATGCCAATCACAAAATTTAATGGCCACCAAAAACTTCAAAGGTCAAAATAAAATTACCATTTATTTCATTTTACAGAAATTGCATGTGACAACAAGTGTATTCAATATTGTAGTATAAACCTGGGCATAAATAACCTACAGATATTTTTTATGATCATGTCCAAATTTAATCAAGCCACAAGTTTAAATCCATTTATCATTACTGTTCACCTATCTGCATGGGCAAACCACCCTGTAAGTATGGAAATGCCCCCCAACCCTCCCTAGCCTTCCTGCTGCAGTTTGACAATCAATTTGAGGCAGCTCTGCCTCTGTATCTATTATTGTTCTTGAGGGGGGGAAAGGGCACATATGTAATACCCTTTGTAATACTTTAAGCAATAAAACAATAAAAAAAGAATAAAAAATAAATATGGAAATGCAACTCCATGGCACATAGAACATAAAGATGGTCCCCCAATGAATGAAATGGCTCTTATTATGAGTTCATACAGATGCCAGCAATTTTGACATCATGATTTCAATTGATAAAGTGAGAAAACTACAGAAAAACTGAGAGATTCACTTCTATCATCTAAGCTATTAATCTGAAGTTGTATACAATAGGCTTAATTGTGACTGATAGTAAAAGGTATATATAGTTAGCACCCAATAAATATTTGCTGAATTGACATTTTGAAAGGTACATGCAGCCAATATTTGGTTATAAGGAACTTTACTGTTCACAGAAGAAAATATTCAGTAAAATAAAAATTAATTAAAATTATGGTATAAAGTACACCAATATGCAAACATAATGATAGTTACTGAGTTCCTATATAAGTATATTGTTTAATATGTAAAAACACTAATACACTTTTTAAGACTGGAATTGAAAGGTAAATGGAGCTAATATTTCTTGGCTCTTATCACTGAATCAACATGTGGTTCTTAGACTAAGAGTCACCACAAGCAACTGTGTAATCCAAGGTTAGAATTCCAGAGTTCTTAACATTTTGTCCCTCTTTTTCCTTTTCTGTTCTTAGTACTAATGAATTCTGAGGTGGAGTAGAGGAAGTTCCCAGGAGTCTCCCTGATGAATTCTATAAAATTTGTAAGGAAAAGAGATTGCTGAATGTACCAAGATGCTTTTTTTCATTATACAAGTGTTACAACTTATAGCATACAGAAAAGCATTTGTTGTTGGTTGTAGAGACTATCTAGATGCAAAATTAGCAAATATCTGCCAGTTTTGCTAAAAGAGACCATATGTGTAAAGCACACTTGTTGGCACATAGGAGATGCACAAAATATGCTAATCACCTTCTTACACCCCTGCTGTCACTGGGACTTGAAAATAGCTTTGCAGAAATGTGTTTCCCTATAAGGCTTTTTATCATGATATTTTACTACATACTATTCAATTCAAAGACAATAACTTTTAAAACATCTCTATTCTCATATGTAAGGTGCCTAATTTCATCCTAGTGAGATTAAGTGTTTGGAATGTGCATAGTAGTTTTTGCAGCTTTCCAAATATTCCTGCATGAATATATTATTTCTCACTTGTTTCCCCCTCCACCTTCCTACTATATTTTCTTATCTCAATTCTTCCTATGTATAGCTAAAGTAAATAAAAGTGAATGAATAAACATATATTTGATATGCATCCTACTTAATAATGAACCTCAAAATGGTCTCTTGTCAGGAAAGAATAATACACAGATCACAAGTGACATCATAGAGCCAAATGCCCAGAAATGGAGATTTAAGACTTAAACTTTGTCACAATAAATTGAAAACATTTGTTCAACTTGAATATTTCCACAAAGCATTATCCATTATCCAGGATGCTCTTTCACTATCTCTTCTCTCTCTTTCTCTCTCAATTTAAGCTCCTTACTTTACCTCCAAGTTCCTTCCTTCATTGAGCCCCTGTCTCCTGACCCTTCCCATGCCCTTTGTCTTTTATTGTTATTTGAGTTAACTCTTAGAAATTTGTGCCCTCTTAGATTTTTATGGTATGTGTTTTCTCCATTTTGTTTTTCAGGATTCTTCACTTCTTATTTGCTCAGAACTGGGTTCTCTTGGTTTTTTAAAAAAGATCTGAAAACATTTTCCTAAGACAATTGCCCTAGAATCTATTTCATTATAGGGCAACCAATGATGACTTTAGTCCTTATAGTAAAAGAATACATCCATGTTATAAAGATCAATGCAGAAAATGACAAAGAATAAAATAAAAACCTACCCAGAATTCCCAGAATTTTATCCTGACATCACTTATGAACACCCATGTACCTTTATAAAACAACAACAACAAAAATGGTTCATTGCTCAATATTTCCTGATGTAAGCAGTCTGGAATTTGTTTTGTGTCTGTCCACTCTCAGGTAAAGATTCAAAATATTATCACTACAAACCTGGAAAGTTCATCACCCTGAAGGAGTGTTGAATTTTTTAAAAATCACTAAAATACCATATAACATTAATATTACACAGATTATTATAATGATTTGTTACACAGACATAGAGAAAACACTATTTTCTTATAAAGAGAATTGTGAATAGAATTGCTGTTATATGCATTTGATAATATGTAATCCCAATGCAATCTACAGATATTAACTATTATCAGATTAAGTAAAAACATCATCATAAATATAAAGATGGATTATGTTTCCAATATTTAAATAATTTAATAACAATATCTCTGATTCAGAGTGGATTTAATGGATACTTGTGCTATGTCAATGTTTTAAAGACCAGGAAAAGGGATGTTTATTCTTCCATATCATGTAAGAAGGTAAATATCTTCTTAACAGTTAATGACATTATTTTATTATCACAAATTAGGAGTGTCCTTTGAAGGCACATACCCGAAAATATTGTCAGGGAGGAAAGTTTAGTATTAACTTGATGATGATAATGGTACTTCAACCCTCAGCTTGACAAATAAATAGTTCTTATTAAAACAGTACATGTTAGGATGTAAAGATATTAGGCCATACTCATTTAAATAAGCAGGTGAAGTATAATTATGGATAATTAAGTTTTGTTAACTTTCCTAAGAGTTGTTTATTATTCAGTGATAAGAATTATAGCACCAATATTTTAATAGCCTTTAACTATTAACTGTGTTTTACTGATTTTAGTCATTAGGAAAAATACAAAGTATGAATATTGGATGAGCAGAGAGAGTGATGCAATGTGTGTGTGTGTGTGTGTGTGTGTGTGTGTGTGTGTGTGTTTGAGAAATAAGATGATATGATGAGACCACACATTTTATTAGGAAAGGTTTGGCTAAGAGTTTATACTCTGTAGTTAGACACACCTAAGAGGTCTGGATGTCTCTTAGTTATAAGCTACATAGCTCAAGAAACTTATTCTCTGAAATTCAGTTTGTGCATCTATAAAACTAAATAATAATAATTAATGGAATCACTGTGAGGATTAAACAGGATCGAATATATTGATGCATTTAACAGCATGCTCTTAATAAATGCCAACCTCTTGATTAGCTATAATTATGATCTGATGTATGGGGATTTATGCTTACCTAAATAATACAATATTTGATGCTTATCTAAATTATATGAGACTTCAGATGGGTTGTCAGCAGCCTATAGATATCCAAGGATAGCTATCCGATGGGCATCTTGGGATTGGATTGTCTCTACTGCTTCTGGCTGCATGACATTGGGCTAATTGCTTTCTTTCTTTGTGCCTTGGTTCCCTATTTTAAAAAGCAGGGACAAAAATAGCATCTATTTCTAAGGCTATTTGTGAAGATTACTACATAAAACACTTCTTGTAGCATCTAGCACATAAGTTTTCCCCCAAAATTGGTTATTTTATTATTAATATGTCATATGTGATTCACACTTAAATCTACATTATGCTACTCAAGAAAAATATATAGTTTGTGTCATGAAACAATATAGTGACAAAAATCATGCTGTATCCATCCTTGTAAGTTGCAAAAACTTGGTTTATTTTGCATAATCTCATAATTCTTTTTAGCAGGACCATGAAACTACTAGGGGATTATTATGAGAAACTATATATTGTCATTTAAACCATCTGTTTTGTTAAACCAGTTTAAACAGCATGGCACAACGCTGAATTACTCAAAGTTAATTGTAGATCTAATTACATGTTCTGTCTCTGAGAAAGTAATTGACAATCATAATCTACCTCTTTCTACCCAATTTCTTAAAAAAGGCAAAATCTAAAATCTCCACTTATTTAAGAGATTTGAAAGATATCAAAAGCAAAAGTAATTAAAATAGACACTTCAGGAAATAGTGAATAAAAAAAAATTGCAAGTCATTCAGAGGAACACACACACACACACACACACACACACGATGAATAAGATACAAATACAAAGTTTATAAATGAGTTAACCCAGTGTGTGAATCAAAATCTACAAACCCTACTGATATGAAACTTTCATCTACCTGTAGAGTGTCAGGAGAGATTCTTAGTTTGGAATGTTCTCAGCTAAAACAAAACAAAAACAAACACAGTAGCAATAGTTCTAACTGTGACTGAAGCAAGGCCTGAGTATGCCATAGGAGAACAAGATGGCTGGTGATAGGAAGACAAATTCTGAAGCTGCCACTCAACAATATCTTCAAGGGCCAGCCCCTTTCTACTTTTTCCTGTTATTTTTGGCAGTTGTTCTTTTGACCTAATGTTTGTCATTTCAGACTCCCAGTGTGGCAACTGCAGCTCCAGGAATAACATTTGAAAGCAGCCCCAGCCACTGCTGTCCATCGTGTGCTTTCTCAGACGCACAGTCCCCTTCTCCAGCAGACTTCCCCTCATTTCTAATTCAGCAGAAGCTGGGCACTCTACACCTCTAGGTCCAGGAGGGCTGAGAAATTGAGTGCCTGACAAAATGAAAGCAAATGCTCATGGTAGGCTTATATAAATCATGCTTTAGCACACGATGCTGGGCATATTGCCTCCCCAAATAGAATCATGTCCTGAAAGCAAGAGAGTTACATGGCGGGATGGATATTGGTTGGGCAACAACAAGGATTAACAACAACTAGTTTCTAGAAGCAGCAGAAGCATTTTCATTACTATGGCATGATATAATTTTTCTTTTTCTTCTACTTTTAATCACTCCACATATTAGATTAATTCTGAGAACTTTCCAATAGCTTTGGGTAAAAATTATTCTTAGTTATGATGAGGTCAAACTAAATATCTATTCAGCATCATTGAGGCAAACAATGAATTAATTTTGAAACGTTTTCATGATATAAGAATTAATGCTTCTCTAATAACATTGTAAGGACTCTCTGGTACTCAGAACATTGGTGCCCATGTCCTTCTGCTCAGACTAAGCCCTGCTGTGTTTCATTCTGTTATTCACAGACAGTGTAGAGAGTTTTTGCTATGAGGAAAAATGTCAACTGGATGATTGATGATAGAAAAATTGTTCTTTCTGACTCATGTTCTAAAGAGCCTACAATTTATTTTGGAAATTGTTAATTCATCTGAAATGCAGAGAAGAGATGTGCGGTTATATATCTGAATGTTTGCCTTCAAGAAATTTTTGAATGTTTTCTCCAAAGTGGTGATAAACTTCTCTGATTTGAAAACTTTCTCAAAACAATATTGTATTGTCCTGCTGTCTTATCAGTACTTCTGTCTTATAGAAAACAAGTATATGCCCCACAGAAATGATAGGTTCACACAATATTATGGCCAGAGCAGGGTGATAGTTGTGTCAGTACCTTTGTTTAAAGGAACAAGTGAAGTAGGCAGGCCAGGCAGTCAAATTAATATTACCTTAGCTTTGCCATATAACAGTCTCATAAAAAGTGGGGTGAAAAAGTTTCTGTTATGCCACCACCAACATGGGAAAGCTGTTATAACCAACACATTCATATGTTGTTGCCCACACACAAAAGCAAGAAAAAAAATCATTTTATTTAGAAATAATTCCATTTAAAAATGGAACTATGATTTAGCAATCCCACTTCTGGGCATATATCTGAAAAAAATTGAAATCATTACGTTGAAGAGATATCTGAACTCCCATGTTCATTACACCATTATTCACAACAGTCAAGACATGGAAATGAACAGGAATTGAAACCATAACCTAGGTATGTGCCTGACTGGGAATTGAGCCTGCAACCTTTTGGTATATGGGATACCACTCCAACCAACTGAGCCACCCACCGAGCCAGAGCATCTGGGTTTTTTTTTTTTTCCTTTATTGATTAAGGTATTACATATGTGTCTTTATCCTCCCATTTCCCCCCCACCCTCATCTCCACTCATGCTCTCACTCCCCTGATGTCTGTGTCCATTGATTAGGCTTATATGTATGCATACAAGTCCTTTGGTTGATCTTTCCCCCTTACCCCCACCCTTCCCTACCTTCCCTCTGAGGTTTGATGGTATGATCGAAGCTTCTCAATATTATGCCATGGAAATGTGTCTGAAATTGATAAAAATAACCTCATCAAGGCTATTGCTCTTTAAATTTATTCATTTACTAGTCACTTCAAAATTTATTTTTAATGGTTTATGTGTTATTTCTTGAAATTTATATTTATTCTTAATAATCACTTATTTTGATATATTAAACCATTGAATTTATAAAATAATGTTGCACAGTTGAAAGTAAATTAAAAAGTTTTTTAATTGAGCAAACATTCCCTGTATATCTACCATATGCAGATATCAACCAGTGAGGTCTGAATTTAGATTTAACAACATAATGACTTGGTCCCCACACTCAGCAGCTCATATATCTATCCAAGGGACAAATAAGAAAGGAACAAGGGCCTGGCCAGTGTTGCTCAGTGGTTGAACATCAACCCATGAACCAGGAGGTCATGGTTCGATTCCTGATCAGGGCACATGCCCTGGTTGCAGGCTTCATCCTTTGGAGGGGCTTTTAGGAGGCAGCCAATCAATGATTCTCTCTCATCACTGATGTTTCTACCTATCTCACTCTCTCCCTTCCTCTCTCTCAAATCAATAAAAAACATATTTTAAAAAAAGAAACAAGGAACTACTGCATACATTTGTATCTTAACCTGACAACCTGGCTGGCGGTTTATATCAATCAGATCAGGTTGGCACTGGCGACAGGTGTGACCAAAGCTTATAATAAACACTAGATCGTTATGTGGTAATGCAATTTCAGAAGTGATCTAGAAAGTGCATTCATGCCATTAACAGCACCTCATTAAAAAAAAATTCTGTGGAACCATTAATAATGTGCACATACATAAAAATTTTTCACAAGACTAGTGGATTTAACAATTCATTAGGCTTAATTAGTCTTTATTATATATTTTTAAAAGGAACATTGAACATATTACCATATTTTAATAGGAATACATCAAGTTAGCACTAAATATACACATTTGCAAAAATTTTGACACTTATTATCTTGTTTTTCCAGGATGTAGCATCCGAGATTTCCTTTGTGAATCAAGTTGTACATTGAATGTTTAGAGCATAATTTTAGGCTCTCAATATATGAACTAAGTAAATGATTGATGTCCCTGTATAAACTACAGGTACAAAGATATGTTGGGGACATCCAATAATTCTTCAAACCATTGTCTATTCTGTATACATTTATTTTTATATTATTTAGGGGGAAATGAACAATTCCCATTTAAATATTAATGTTTACTACATAGTTATTGAATTACTAAAAATTCATGCTTACCTCTACTAAATTTCCTCCTTATAGGTGTTTTTTTTCTATAGAAGTTGTGTCTTTAAATTCAATATAGCCTGCATATTTATAGTGTTAAAGTAGTAACAGGCTTTTCCATCATTTGCCAAAAATTACTTTGTTAGTGTCCATATCATAAATTGTGTAGGAATGTATATAAAGATAGTGAAATGAAATGCATTAATAATAAAAAATATTATATCTTTATGGAAAAAGGAGCTACCATTTCAAATTTATATCAAGGAGAGTTATTTTGGGTAAATTCTAGAAACATAAAGTTTCTTTTTCCTTCTACTAAAAACTCCCAGTTTTGCTCTCCTGAGTCAAACTGAGAGACGGGCCAGCCAGATGCAATGAGGAGTATGGATCAATGGAGAGAACTTGACTGAGTATCGCTTGGTGAGAATAAAAAAAATGTTACATCCTGGGAAGATCTTGGCTGGCAGAATTCTGTGTTACAGAAAGTTCAACATCAGAGCTAAGTCCTCAGACAGAAGAGGCGCATGGAACAGAGCCACAGGGAACCCCAGCATCCAACAGGTCTCAGGACTGAAACTGACATTTGCTTTCAAACCATAAAGGTGCTTTAGACTGCAACTACTCTGACACTAGGAAACTCCAACAACCAACTCTAAGCTAAGGAAACCACCATTGAGTAATAAAAATCCAGCTGATCTGGAGGGAGGTATATTCAAAGAAACACAAAAGAGATCTAATGAGATACAACTGCTCAAGGGGAGAGATGGCCTATATAGATTCAAATATAATATCAAGGGTAATTCTGGTACTAACACACCTATTTTCCCAATTAACAATGTGCGAGTTGATAAAGGGGTGGCCACTGATGAGGACCAAATAAGCACACTCAAAGATCAAATCAAACAGACACCATAAAGCACTGATAAAAATGGCTTTTAAATTGTTAAAGCATAAGGAAAAGATAAGAATCTTTTAGAAGTAGTCATGTGGCACAAATATAAAACTCTAACAGTTTATATGGAAAATAATACCCAAGAATTGTCAAGAACAGGAAAAGAATAATGGATTTGTTTAACAGGTAGCAAATTCTATAGACTCGCTGTAATGAAATTAATATTGTATTGGTAGAGGAATAATTTACAGAAATAAAATAGAGCATATATACATATGTATGAGAATTTATGTATTTGTGAGGATTGAATGTATAATATTGGTAATAGTTTAATTCTGTGTATTAAGTATCAATTATTTAATAAAATTGCTGGCATAAAAAGTACTGGTAATCCATCTGAGAAAAATAAAATTGAATAGCTATATTACACAACATAAAAATGTATTTCAGATGGATTAAACACTTCCATAAGACAAACCAACCAATAAGAGCACTTGTTTATTAATTAGTTGCCATATAGGTGAGTGTAACAGACTATATCAAATATAAAACATAAAAATAAAATATGCATTTGGTTATACATGCACATAGTTGCATTTTAATTACATTGTAAATAATTTGATATTTGTTAGCAGTTTTATTACTTAAACACTTGCAAAGATTTGAATCTATAGAATCATCATATAGATACTTTAAAAGTAATTTAAAATGTTCTTTAACTTTATGTTTTGCTCTTTTAAGTTATTAGTAATCACTATTCTTCTTAATTGTTGCATGAATGATGGCTGATCCTGTAAATTACACATTCCTGTGCGATCGCAAAAATCTATTTTAATCTGTCTGTTCCCCAAATGAGTTCATACCAGACTGGGGCTCTGGCCCCTTCTTCTTACTCCAAAACTCCCACAGCATATTTTTATTAATATACAATTATACATCCACTCCTTATATAGCCATTTCGTCCACCATAAACCCCCTTGAAGAAAAGTTCATCTTAGTATACCGACTGCTGGGTTTAATTTTGTTGGTCCCACTGAACACATACCTAGGGAGAAAAATCAGCAACGGATCCTCAGCAATAGCACACATTCTTGCTAGCTTAAAGTGTGACCAGTTTCTGTTATGATCGGAACTCAGAGAGCTACAGACTTAAAATGTTGTCTTTATTGTCCCCCACCAGGAAAACCATTCCAGTTACAGAACTCTTAGCCACTGATTAAGCTGGTGATTTCCTAATTCCTGTATAAACACAAAAACTCCATCACTGGGTGGAGATATTTCTAAATCTCGTATCCTCTTTCCTGACTTCTTAAGAAGATGAGGTTGAATAGAATGATTAACCCAGGGTCATCATCAAGGATAGAAACGCCTATCCTTTGATGAAGAATATGAATGTTGTCAAAGGTCTCCTGAGTTTTCCAGTGTTTTGCACTTTTGGGCAAAGGCCCTGAATAGGGCAATTAAGCGTGACCAGTTAACCAAGCTGGTAAGAATATGAGAGGATCTTTTGTGAATATAGTTAATGAGATTTCACCTCCATTTCTGTGGTTTATGTGTTACTGTTGTTGTTGATGATGATTTTTTGGGGGGCATTATTCATCAGCCCCTGATATTAAACTTTTTAAAGGATGAGGTGGTGGGCAATAGACTGTTGAGAGAGAGTTGTTGACTGTGTAAATCTATAACTTTTTAGCACTTCTTAATGGATAAACCAAAGCACACAAAAATCAGGAAAAAAAATTAATGGTATAAAAACCTCTGAGCAAACTAGAGCAATCATCTTCCTGGTACCTGATCCAAAGAAGCTTTCTTTCTAAGATAAGAGTTAAATATGCCTAATATTTATTTCTTTGGTCAGGATTTTCTGTGGCTTTTCTCTGCCCAGCATGTCTGTCCTGCTTCGGGCTACCCTGTAGAGAACCACAGCTTGTCTGACAGGGAGCTACCCTTTCTTTTAGCTAATTAAGCCTGCAATATATAGAATGAAACATCCTCACCTTTTGGAGTATTGGTTTTACAGGCTTCTTCTCAACATCTATTTTAAAATGAAACTAAACTGTACTAAACACGTTTACTGCCCCTAACAAAATGGAGCATTCTTTGCTTTTTTGTTCCTTTTCTTAGTGAAAGCAAATTTGTAAGAGAGCCAGCTATAGTATAGGAACTGAGCTTGATCAAACCATAGTTCTTCTTTCTAGATAATGGTTAAGGGTCATTTGGTCTAAAGATGATAAATTTAATGAGAAGCTGACTTATATTGAAATTCTCTGACAAATATTGCTGCCTGTAACTAGCATATTTTGGCCAAAGTAATGGTGTGGTGTTTGTGTGTGTGTGTGTGTGTGTGTGTGTGCGTGTGTGTGTGTGTAGTCAGTGAATATTTAGTGAGGGCCTACTATGACCCAATAGAAAATACAAACATTTTTTTAAAAAATTTCTTTATTGATTAAGGTATTATATATGTATCCTCATCGCCCCATTGCCCCCCCCCCCCCAATCTCACTCATGCCTTCACCCCCCTGTTGTCTGTGTCCATTGGTTAGGCTTATATGCATGCATGCAAGTCCTTTAGTTGATCTCTCCTCATTACCTCCACCCTCCCCTACCTTCCCTCTGAGGTTTGATGGTCAGATCGATGCTTCTCTGTCTCTGGATCTGTTTTTGTTCATCATTTTTTATCTGGTCTCCCAAATGTGCCATATTAGTGAGTTAAGTGGCATGATGGTTTCCAAGTTCAATACTTGGGAAGCTGATTGTTTCTTTTTCTGTTGCTACCCTTGTAAGGGAGGACGGTAGCATAAGGAAATGGTTTCCTCATGAGGGACTGACATTGTTTTAACTTGTTCAGCTTACTGCCTAGACATTTTAAGGCTTAACTTTTATAGTGTATCATATAAATAGAATTACTTTTGTTGCAATAAAGTTTTCTGAGTTAATGTTAACAGAATATATCTGTTTGCTGTATAAAGAAAGTTAAATTTTAGTATGGTGACTTTTTTATAACTGTTGATTCCTAACCAGCATCCACCCATTTCTTCTCCTCATTTTCTATATACATATGGTCTATTATCCACACATTCCCTCTGTAGCTCATGTTCTTTGAATTAAGATGATTTCACATCATGGGGGTGTACATTAATACAGCCTATCTCCTAGATACACCATGTGTCAAAGTGATTGATGCAGATAACCCAGACCTAAGCCACCCATGCATGGCATTCTCCTAGACACAAGTCTGGTTTTCAAAGGCACATGTATGACCCAATTTAGATCAATGAAATGAGCGAGAAGACTCATCCCAGAGCTTCTGAAAAAGAAGCTCCCTCCCTTAAAGGAAATATCCTAGGGAGCGACATAGCATAAGAGAGACTCTCTGTCCTCTCTGTTGTGATACTACTTCTTCATGCTGTTATTACTAGCTTCCTTGATCTGCAGTTATTTGCCTTCATGGTTATACTTTCTTACAATACAGTAAGGTCCTTGAGTCTCTATGACATCTCTTTGCCATTCATAATTTTATCCAATCAATAAAGAAAACATATTAAAGTTACCTGAAGGTGGGAATGTATCTTTTTGACCATTCTATCCTTGGCATTAAATAGGACCTCAATATATATTTGTTTAAAGCTGTGTTGAAAAAAATGAATGGTGGATACATGGGTGGATGTTTTGCAAGTAGCATTAGAGGAAAACATGATGTTGGGTTAGTAACACGGCAAGCTGTCAGAAAAGATAGATGGCTTTGGTAGTGATGCTATAAATAACCATCACGCACCACTCAGGGCTGGTGGAAGCCTCATTCTGCATGACAGTCATTGATCTGCTGTACAACGAAATGCAACCTTTTGTGACACCACTTGAGGAGAAAAGGTTATGTTTCACATTTAAGCTTTGAATAATAAGGTCATGATCAAATTAAATGAATTTCTCTGGTGAATACATGAAATATATACAAATTAATACAACAAATTAGAGACATCATTGCAAAGAAAAGGTGAGCAGGCTGGAGCTAAGTGCGATCCTGGAATGTATTAATAATGAAGTGAAAATCCTGCCTCATTAAAAATATCCTAAGCTTGAGTTCTCACCACCTATGGAGTAACCCTAAAATGTACTCTAAACTAGAATACTACAGAATTAATAAGTTAAATAATAGATATGTTTCCTAAGTAATTATAAACTTATTAGAGCATATTTCAGAGGCTAGCAAAATATTTAGAGGAAAATCACATATAGGAATTCTTAATATATCTTTTTTTTTTCCGGTTTGTAGTAAATCTCATGTTTGGTATTTGGAGGAAAAGTTCAATTGTAGTTTATATTAGTCTGCCAAATATATTGTCGTGGGGTTTGAAAATTAGCTACCAAGTCTCCCTTTGTGAGACAAAGCTACAGATTATGTTCCTAACTTCAACTTCCAGAGCTACTGAAGACTGTTCTCTTTGTCCCCCTTCTAATAACCAAATATTCTATTGCAGCAACATTTGTGTTAGTAAATTTTGCACACATCTATACATTATTTGACATGCTTTAGCAAATAATAAAAATCCAAATGGTTTAACTTTTAACTTAGCAAAATTGTCCACTTGTGTTTCATACAACCTTGGTTCTTTTATTTTTTTAATTTAATTTATTTTATACTTTTTTGAAAAAAGAAATAATTTATTCATTAATGAGCAATCACATTCAAAAATATTGTTTATGTTTTAACACCTTTGTCTTATTTTAATTGTAGTAATATTTTTTTTTAAATTTCTTTATTGATTAATGTATTACAACCTTGTTATTTTAATTGATTTGTATAATAAACCTTTTAAGTGTCAATGCTAAAAAAACACACAAAAAGTAATTTCTTTCCATATTTCTCAAATGCAAATAACCTAACACATGAATATTTGCACTTACCAAGTAATTGCCATAATGGATGAATGTAATACATGTATTTAAAATATGTTTTATTATCAAAACAATGCACTCATTCATTCAACAAATATTTATTAATTTCTTCCTGTGTAGTAGCCACTAATATAGGCAGTTTGCCAAAGTGGCTGATTTATAAAAAACAGCTTATTTGTGAATATATTTTCTTTTCATATATAATCACATTATGGTATAAATCAAACATAATTATTCATGATAGTTGCAATACTTAAAATGTTTTATAACATGTTTTAACATAACAGTAAAATGTTTATAGTGTTATCTTTATGATGTGCCACTAATAAATAATAATGACAATGATGGCCATAATCACTGAATAACTGTTTGAATTTCACTTGTAAGACCCATGAGTTAAAAATAATGTTATTTTAATTTATTAATGAGAAAAGAAATTGCAAAAATAAAAGAAAATGGAATGTAAGCAACCTGTAAATGAGAATGCAGAGATGTGAAGCATTAGTTGAAGATGAGTCTGTTTGGCTAAAGAACGACATTAACAAAGCTACTTATCCAGTACATCTTCTATTTAGAGATGTGAATCCTTTTTGAGTGGCAGGCCTTTAAAAAACAGTGAGCTCTCAACTTTTAGGGCATGAAATTGTACTGATAATGATTGTCAAGAAACTGAGGCATTCCAACATAGCACAAAATATTAGGAAAAGTTGATGCTGACATCAACAACAATCCAAGGAGCCTGACAAACATAGACATGCAAAACTAGTGAAGGTAATTTTTGATATTGCAAATAAGCCATTAAATGATTTAAATAGCTGTCTTGAATTTGTAATGAAGTTAAGAAGATAAATATATACTGACTGTACATAGAACTACGTAAATAAATTAAATATATGTGTGTGTTTGTCTATGTATTTATGTACCTATGTATGTATGATGCATCTATCTATCTATCTATCTATCTATCTATCTATCTATCTATCCTCTATCCTCAGTTCCCATCAGTCTCTATCTCTGTCAACATTTCAACCAGGAAACAAAAACTCTGGGGTTAGCAGGCTTTAAAACACATGCATAGTAATATATTTATATAACCTAAAAAATGAAGAATGGAAACATACCCAGATTTCATAAAACTGACTTGGTTTCTTCAACATATTTATTAAATGAAAAAAATAAATAAAACAGGTTTAGAGAATTGTTAAGCAACTATACACATGCTCTTCTTCAGGCAATTGTGTACATTTGAATATGGATGATAGTTATTGATTATTGTACATTTTAATAGGTGTGATAATGTGATTTGTTTAAATGAGAAAATTTTCAGTTTTTCACTATTCATATTGAACTATATAAGATTAAATGATGTAAGATTTGTTTTAAAGTACTTCAGTGAAAGAAAGTAGGAAAGGAAGAGAATAAATTAAAAAGGAAGATAAGGGAGAGAGGAGTGAAAATATGGCAAAATTCCATCCTATCTAATAATAAACAAACATGGTCATTAACCATACCTCTGCTACGCTTCCCATTGGCTAATCAGGGTGATATGCAAATTAACTACCAACAAAGATGGCGGCTGGAAGCCACGCAGCTGAAGTGAACAGGAGGCTTGCTTGCACCAGTGATGGAGGAAGCCAAGGTTCCCCGCTGGCCATGGCCCAGCTCTGACCTCCAGATGCAACAACGTTGCAATTATAGAAGCTAAACAAACCCCAGGTACCTGCTTTCAGCCAGCTGGCTTTGGAGCTGGAGCCGCAACAAAGTTTCAATTACAGAAGGTAAATAAATCCCAGAATTAAAAAAGAAAAAAAAGAAAGAAAAAAAGAGAGACTGGGAGCTTCAGTTGCAGGCTTGCCCCACCTGAAAACAGCCCTCAGCCCCTCATCCAGGCTGGCCAGGTACCCCAGTGGGGACCCCCACCCTGAATGGGGTGCAGGCAGTCTGAAAACAGCCATCAGCCCCTCACCCAGGCTGGCCAGGCACCCAAGCAGGACCCCCACCCTGATACGGGACACCATTCAGGGCAAACCAGTTGGTCCCCACCCGTGCACCAGGCCTCTATCCTATATAGTAAAAGGGTAATATGCAAACTGACCCTAATAGCAGAAAGACTGGGAATGACTGGTCACTATGACACACACTGTCCACCAGGGGCAGATGCTCAATGCAGGAGCTGCCCTCTGGTGGTCAGTGCGCTCCCACATGGAGGAGCTCTGCTCAGCCACAAGCCAGGCTGATAGCTGCCAGTACAGCGGTGGTGGTGGGAACCTCTCCTGCCTCCTCAGCAGTTCTAAGGATGTCCGACTGCAGCTTAGGTCTGCTCCCCGCTGGCAAGTGGACATCCCCCGAGGGCTGCCAGGCTGCCAGAGGAATGTCTTATTGCCAGCTTAGGCCCAATCCCCTGTGGAGCAGGCCTCAGCCAGCAGATGGTCATCCCCAGAGGGGTCCCAGACTGTGAGAGGGCACAGGCAGGGCTGAGGGACCTCTCCCCAAGTGCACAAATTTTTGTGCACCGGGCCTCTAGTTGTTTTATAATTGCACTAAATAGCTGGGTAAATAAATGTTCATTATACAAGTTTCTTTATGCTTGGAACTGAAAATTTTCATAATTTTTAAAAGAATCAAAAAAAGGAAAAGTTTCTGGCAAACAACTAGAAATTCTTGTATCTTCCCTGTCAAAGCCTGATTTCTAATTTTTGAGTCCAGCAACCTGTATTTTAAAAACACTTCAGGTACTTTTACCACAGGTGGTCACCAGATGGACACTACTAAATACTTGCAGCTTCTATTCTAAGGTGACACTACCAATGTAGCCTATGCTTTAGAAAGAGTTGACAATTGATTAATGCTGAGAAAAACTCTGGATCCACAGGTAATAAGTCTAAAACCTTACTTCTTCAAATAGAACATTATAAGACAAAAAGAGTTGTTTAATTTAGCAATGGCTAGAAAGTATCATGATGACTATTTTTTTCTCCTCTACTGGCTGCATTTCTACCTCCAATCCCAAACTGTGTACACCACTGAAGGTTTAGCCCTTGATCTCTGCAGGAGCCACTAAGCATTAGTCCTGCTAGTAATTAAGAGCACAGACTTTGCAATCAGACTGCCTAGATCAAAATTCTGGCTCTACCACTTGCTGAGAGTTCTTGGGTAAATCACTTTACTCATCTTCTCTGTGACTCAGGTTTCTCCTCTGAAAAGCAGAACTCATAATTGTACTTACTCCTGTTGCCTTGCCAAGGGATTACTAGGCCTGACCCACAGTAATGAAAGGTTATATTTATTACTGTTCTTATTTCTCATGGTATTAACACTCAAATATCTATCTCCAG
Organism: Myotis nattereri; assembly: GCF_964212035.1. Lineage (NCBI taxonomy): Eukaryota > Metazoa > Chordata > Mammalia > Chiroptera > Vespertilionidae > Myotis > Myotis nattereri. The sequence goes on along the minus strand of NC_138076.1, from coordinate 68,229,903 downwards.
TACTGTTTGTATTCATTTCCCTAACTAGAAAAAACAAAAACAAAAAACAACTCACCTTGGTTAGCCCATGTTGGCTGGCCTGTATTCAAAATAGTACCCTTCTTCTGCTACTCAAACCAGATCACATTTTTTTTAAATTAACATTTGTTTAGTAAACTAAGGGAACTCATTAACTCATTTAACGCATTTCAATCTTTGTCCACTATATTCAAACTACCTTCATGTCTTCTATATTATGCATGCCAAGATTTTTTCATTTTCTATTTCACAGATCCCCAAACATATTATGTTGAGACAATAATTGCCCTCACATTCCCTCTCCCATTCTTTAAATGTTTCTGGCTCTGGAATATTTAATTCCTCTTTTCATTGCTGACACTAAGCCCTCAATACAAATTATTAATTCAAATGTGACATGTGTTATATAACCCTTTCAGTGTGATTATATATATATATATATATATATATATATATATATATATATACACACACACACACACTAGGGGCCCGGTGTACGAAATTCGTGCACTGGGTGTGTGTGTGGGGGGGGAGTGTCCCTCAGCCCAGCCTGTCCCCTCTCACATACTGGGAGCCCTCAGGCGTTGACCCCCATCACCCTCCAATCGCAGGATTGGCCCCTTGCCCAGGCCTGACGCCTCTGACAGAGGTGTCAAGCCTGGGCAGGGGACCCTCATTTCCCCCCATCACTGGTTCTGCCTCCAGCCCAGGCCTGATGCCTCTGGCCCAGGAATCATGCCTGGGCAGGGGACCCCCATCTCCCTCTGATCGCTTGCTCCACCCCCCGCCCAAGCCTGATGCCTCTGCCAGAGGAGTTGACCCTCATCACCCTCCGATCACCAATCACCGGATCGGCCCCTTGACCAGGCCTGAGGCCTCTGGCAGAGGTGTCAGGCCTGGGCAGGGGACCCCCAGCTCCCCACGGTTGCAGGCTCCGCCCCTGCCCAGGCCTAACCCCTCTGGCCTAGGCATCCGGCCCGGGCAGCGGGGACCTGCAGTGGCAGCGGGGGGCGCCGTGATCGTGGGCTTCGCTTTAGGCCCAGACAAGGGACCCCTAGCTCCTGGGACTGCCAGCTTCGACCGTGCCCAGCTCCCATCGCTGGCTCCACCCCTACTTCCTGCTATCACTGGCCAGGGCAGCAAAGGTGCCTGATTCTCTGATCATGGCTGGGGGGCAGGGCAAAGGCGGCCCCAGGGCCACCTTTGCCCTGATCCCCACCTCTTAGCTCCCCCCTGGGTTTCCGATCACTGTCAGTGGCAGGGGGCTTCTTCCTGCTTTCTCTTTCACCTCCCTGCATTATGCCTACATATGCAAATTAACCGCCATCTTGTTGGCAGTTAACTGCCAATCTTAGTTGGCAGTTAATTTGCATATAGCCCTGATTAGCCAATGAAAAGGATAGCATCGTACGTCAATTACCATTTTTATCTTTTATTAGTGTAGATTAGAGACCCGGTGCATGAATTTGTGCATGGGTGGGGGTCCGGCCAGACTGGATTGAGGTGATCGGGCAGGGCCAGCCAAGGGGAGGGGACATGGGAGGTTGGCCAGCCACCCTGCCCCTGTTGGGAGGTGGGGGCAATCAGGGGCAGGGCCGGCCAGGGGAGGGACCTCAGGCAGTTAGCTGGCTGGTTCCACCCCATGGTTGAACTCCTGGTCTAGGGGACTATATATATATATATATATATATATATATATATATATATATATTCAACCAATATTCATTACATATACACAATTAATAACTGTTTCCATGCAAACATCTATCTTGAGATGGCCTATTTACAGGTTAGTAATTTTGAAACAATGTGGAACGTAGTGTTAAACATTTTTCAGTGAGGTACAATAGAATACTTGTACCAACAATTAGCTCCTTGTCCCTTATTTAATAGTGAACAAGGCCTCATATCACAAGCAGTTAAGTCCTTACCAATGCAATCAATGGCAAGATCAAATGAAAGTTAAAAAAAAAAAAGTTTTCTTTACAAAAAATAAAAATAAATAAATCTCAAGTCAGTGTGAGATGATTTAACTGTGATAATTTTTTTAAATTTATTGGTGAAAGTATTATAGATGTCCCTTTTTCTTCCCCCATTGTCCCCTCCACCTCACTCCCCACCCAGTCTTACCACACTATTGTCTGTGTCCATGGGTTATGAATATATGCATATAAATCATTTGGTTAATCTCTTCCCACCCACCTTCCCTCTGAGATTGATCAGTCTGTTCCATGGCTCCATGCCTCTGGATCTATTTTGTTCGTCATTTTATTTTGTTCATTAGGTTCCACATATAAGTGAGGATCTTGTGATACTTGTCTTTCTCTGACTTATTTTGCTTAACAAAAGAAACCCTCAACAAAATGAAAAGGGAGCCCACTGTATGAGAGAACATATATGCAAATGATACATCTAATAAGGGGTTAGTTTACAAAATATATAAAGAACCCATACAACTTAAAAGGTAGACAAACAAGCCAATTTAAAAATGGGCAAAGGACCTAAATAGATACTTCTCCAAAGAGGACTTAAAGAGGGCCAAGAGACATATGAAAAATGCTCAAAGTCACTAATCATCAGAGAGATGCAAATTAAAATGACAATGAGATATCACCTCACACCTGTAAAAATGGCTACCATCAACAAACAACAAGTGCTGGTGAGAATGTGGATCAAAGGGAACCCTAGTACGCTGCTGCTGAGAATGCAGACTGATGCAGCTACTATGGAAAATAGTGTGGAATTTCTTTAAAAAATTAAAAATATAACTGCCTTTTGACCCAGTGATCCCACTTCTAAGAGTACATCTTAAGAATCCTGAAACACCAATCAAGAAGAATGTGTGCACCCTTATGTTCATAACAGCACAATTTACAATAGCTAAGATCTGGAAATAGCCCAAGTGCCCATCAGAATATGAGAGGAAAATAAAGCTGTGGTACATTTACACCAGGGAATGCTATGCATCTGTAAAAAAGAAGCATCTCTTACCCTTTGAGACAGCAGGAAGGGACCTGGAAAGTGTTCTGCTTAGCGAAATAAGCCAGTCAGAGAAAGAAGTATTATACTCTTTTAAGATTGATATATCTGTTCATTACTGATTGTGATTAGTTATTTGGTTTCACAAGGTGCTGGGTTTCAACACTTTTATGTTTGCAAAGGATTTTTTTTAAGTTTTCTGCTTGTTTTAAATAAATATACTGGAAGCATATCAAGAAATGAGCGCTACTCATAGACCATCTATTCAGTAAAGTTATACATTGTTTTACATTATGCCTAATCTTACTTACTATGCTAACTTTGATATAATTTCAGTCGCATAGCCCTATTTTCCCAAAAGTCCAATAGTCAATAAAAATCAGAATTTATATTAAATAATCAGCCACATCTCCTCCTTTCTTTCTCAAGCTGTCATATTTATAGCCAGAGGGATGTTAGAGACCATGTTTCAAAAGCCACATATTAACAGTTAGAAATTTGATACCAAAAAAGTCAGAAGATACTGTTAGCATTACTAAGTGGTAGTAAGTGGGATTAAAAATACAGGTTCTTAGAATTTTAGGCAGCTATTCCTTACATAGCACCAATTTACCCGCTAGGAGAGACCAATAGCTAAGAAAGTAGAGATATGAAGAAAAACTGCAATATGCACTCATTGCTTTCGTGACTCTGCTCTCCCTGAATTCTGAATTACAACCTAGTATTCCAGAATAATGTCCTTTTTCTCAAGTTGAAAGATTATAAGCAGGAAGTGTTGTTGGGGATGACTCTTTGCATTGACTACTAACCCACTCACTTCAACATCCCTATTGTCTGAAAAGGAACTTATAACTTTTTGGAACTTGTCCTCTATCTATAACAGTATAATGCCATGTCTTATTCCCTACTGCATAAATATTAAAAATTTCAAATAAAGCATGTGATAGTAAAATCAAAAAAATATATTCACAGTATTTAATGGATGTGCTAGCATTAAGGCCTTGAAAACAGCAAGAAGAAAGAATAATATGAAATGCTGGTATCTTATCCCATATGTTGTGAGAAAAGATGGATCAACCAAAGGACTTATATGCAAGCATATAGGCCTAACCAATGGACACAGACAACAGGAAGGTGAGGGCATGAGTGGGAGAGGTGAGGGGTAATGTGAGGATAAGGACACATATGTAATAACTTAATAAAGAAATTTAAAAAAGAAACATAACACAAAGAGTATTTGACACACACACAACAAAATAGAGAAGTGATTTTCATTTTGCCTTTGATAAATTAGTTCTTATAGTTGAGTCTAGAGTTTGGCCCTTAAGTTGGTTGGCAACTACACTAAAATTTGCCTTCTATCAACAGAGTCAAAACACAAGACCAGAGCTATTTTTTGATTTAAACATGTAGGATATCATTCTCAAATGTCGCATGGCAATAGTTCACTTAAAGCGCAATGAACAGAATGATGTGTTAAAGGAACATTTTACTTTTCATCATTGTTTACTTATTTTCTGATTGATATGTCAGACCTAAATGCCTAACGGAAAATGTAAAGGAGACAAAACAGAAGCTTTTCGGTTGGGGCTAGAAAAATCTTCATACCATATATATTTTATCCTAGTGTTATGTTTAACACTTGAAATTTAAAAAAGGCAATTTTTGAGTGGGAAAAATAAGAACAAGTAATGTTGAAATGATTTATTTTCTTCATACTAAATATTTAAAATATATTTTTATTTAAAAAATGGCCATATGTAAAAAAGTAATTTCTATGATATTGTATAGAAACAAACAAACAAAAAAAACCCACTGTTGTTCCAATTAATTAGCTATGAGATCTGAACATCCGCTAAAAGTCGTGATTCTCAGGACAGTGGTGAAGGAGTGTTGTCAGTGGTGTGTAAAGAACTATGGAGTAGACTAGTTTAAGCCACGTACACCGGGGGTGAGTGGTGAGTCAGAACACTTACGAATCATGTTTTTTGAACTTATTAAAGGCAATAGCAATATAGAAGGATACTAAATATGTGAAAAACATAATGCCACAAAAACAGTAGGCAAACCACTATAAGAATATCTTCTTCGAATTCTATCATGTAGAATTAATAAGTTATGGAATGTATAGCATAAAAGAGAATAATCCATTGTTACAACAATTGTTATTCTGATTTGTAATTTCTGTGAATGTCTCTGGAATTTCATTCCTTTCCCTCATTTTTTAAAAACATATACAACAGGAAAATAAATTCCCTAACAGATTAAGTTTTTAATTAGATAATGCACATGAAATATTTAGGGAAGATCTCAATAATTTTCATGACTGTTGTTTATATTAGTGTTATTCAAAATCAGAAATGTCAAGAATTTTATATTATGAACATTGTGATGTTAACATAGCTTATTGCTTATCAGTTTCCATGCAAAGATTAATGCGCTAGATTTTGTGTAATACAAGAAAAACTCCATTATACTACTGATTTCTAGGTTTTCCTGTATGTTTTTTTACTCTTTTTTCTTTTTTTAAATTTATGTGGTCTATATTTTATTAATATCTAATATTATAAAATATTAGAATGTTCATTATAAATGAGATATACTACTTGTTTGACAAGACAATTACTTGTGCTTTTTTCCTCTTTTTACATAGCATGTTTTATTTGGTTGAGATTAACAATAAAAAAATACTTAACAAAAAGCATACCTAAAATAATTCAAATTTCAAGAATTATTTCAGGTTTAACTACACTTCCAATAGCTGAATTAACATGTTAGTTGTAATGATTTCCATTTGTAGTGTCACCAGGACTTTTAAAATTCTATACAAAACATAAGAAATCACTTATACATTGTTGGTGGAAATGTAAATTAGTGTAGCTACTACAAAAATAGTATGAAAGTTCCCCTTAAAGTTAAAATAGAACTACCACATGGATGTAATGTTATCCATAGTAATGCAAATAATGTCTCCTTCTCGGTATATATCAAAGGGACAAAAATCCTGAAGAAATACATCGCAGAATTATTCACAACAGCTAAGGCATGAAAACAATCTAAGTGTCCATTTATGGATTAATGGCTAAAGAAAACACGTGAGATTTTACACACACACATACACACACACACACACGCACACAAATATACATATAGCCCTGACCAGTTTGGCTCAGTGGCTAGAGAGTCGGCCTGTGGACTGAAGAGTCCCATATTCGATTCCGGTCAAGGGCATGTACCTTGGTTGCGGTACATGCAACCAAGGCATGTGCCGCAGCTGATCGATGTTTCTAACTCTCTATTCCTCTCCCTTCCTCTCTGTAAAAAATCAATAAAATATATTTTAAAAAATATATTACTCAGTCATTAAAAAAGAAGTAGGAAATCCTGCCATTTGTGACAACATGGATGAAACTTGAGGGCACTATGCTAAATGACATAAGTTAGGCAGAGAAAGACACTTCATAATCTCACTTAGATGTCAAATCTAAAATAAATAAACTCACAGAAACAGAGAACAGATTGGTCATTGCCAGTGGTTTAAGCTGGGTGTGAGAAAAATGGTGAAGGTGGTCAAAGGGGACAAACTTCAAGAATGAGTTGCTAAGAGCAGATTTTAAAAGTTCTCACCCAAAAAATATGTAATTGAAAAGATGTTAGGTGGTAGATTTGTTAACATTATGAGGTTATATATATATATATATATATATATATATATATATATGCCTGGTGCATGAAATTCATGCATGGGGGAGGGGGGTCTCCTAAGTCCAGCCTGCACCCTCTCAAAATCCAGGACCGCTGGCTCCTAAATACTCACCTGCCTTCCTGTCTGATCACCCCTATTGCACCCCCCTGCCAGACTAATCACCCATAACCAACTCTGCCTGCCAACCTGATTGCCCCTAACTGCCTCCCACTGCTGGCCTGGTCACCCCCAACTGCCTCCCCTGCCAACCTGGTCACTCCCAACTGCCCCACCGGCTGGCCTGGTTGCCACCAACTGCCCCCCTCTGCCAGCTTGGTTGCCCCATGCAGCCTGCTCTTTGGTCATTTGGTTGCTCTTCACCGCACCCCTCGCCAGCCTGGTTGCCCCACAAAGCCTGCTGTTCAGTCATTTGGTCGTCCCTCACTAACCCCACTGCCGGCCTTGTTGCCCCACTCAGCCTGTTCAGTCGTCCGTTCAGTTGTTTCGGATGCAATGGCCCCTGGCTCTTTACATATATAGATATATATGCACATATATATCTATATATACATATATAACATATACATACATATATACATATCTATGTATACACACACATATATATATTCACACACACACCTATGTAAGAAAACATAATTATATTTATTTATATAAAATCACTTAAACTTACACAATTTTATAGATAAATTATATCTCAATAAATATGAGGGAAGAAGTCTCAAAAAATGAGGTCCAAACTTAAGAACTGCTAAAATAAAATCTCATTTAATTAAAAATTAAAAATGCACATTCTAAAGAGTATTCTTTGCTGAAAGGTTGAAATTAGTACCCGTGTTAGTTGCACAGTCTGTGCTCAGCTCTCCTCTAAGAGCGACCTCTCCTTCCTGACTGGGAGGCACAAAGACTTGAGTGTTTTACACACCATTTCCCATCAAGGGTAAAGAAGCCTTACGCTCCAAAGTACTTTATCATGTGGTGAATCAGCATTAAACAGTTTGCTCTTAAATGTCAACTATATTCTAGTGTATCATAAAGAATTTCATTAAACAGCATAAGGGAAATGAACAGAGTGACTCTAGGAAATTTTCCTTTCCATTCATTATAAGCTTATTTTTCTCCCTGCCTGTTTCTTCCCAGCAACTATGAATGATCTGGTCCTCATCCAAGTGCAGCTAACCCAATTGCAGGTTTACATTTTTAAGCAAATTATTTTCTGGAATTAAAAACTTACTTTCTCAATAATCAGCAACAATAATGATCCCAGTAAAGTCTAATAGGCTCAAATATGCAGGCATGTAAAACAATTAAGATAAATGAGAGTCTCAAGGAGACATGCGCATCCTAAAGAACTGAAACATCTCCCCACCACAGCAACAGCGCACTAGTTTTTAAAGATCTTTTAATGAGGTAGGTGCATTTTGCTAAAATGGAATCATTACACTTTCTGGGACGAATAAAGTAGAACAAAACGACTTTTTCCTGACCAAGAGCTGTCATCTAACAGAAAAGAAAGTAAAGGTATAAGAGAATTGACAAAGTCTGAAAACCCTTCAGTGCTTTCTGGCTGGAGCTGAGTGTTAGGCATTCAGAGGTGCTATAAGGCTTACTTAGGGTTCAGATCAGACAGGAGCTTCCCTGCAATTTTGCCAGTGGCCAGTTTAGATATCCTCTCTCTGTGCTATCCAATATGGTAGCTCCCACGCACATGTGGCTATTCAGTGTTTGAACTATTAAATTAAATTCAACTAATTTAATTAGTTAAATTTTAAGTTAATAAAAAGAAGCAGAGTAAAATATTGCTCTGTTAAACAGACTATTGTTTTAGTAACAATAGTGTTTTGTTTTGTTAGCTGTCACATTGAGTACGCTATTTTTATTGTGGCACACACATGCTTTTTATCTTTTTAAAACATAGCTACTAGAAAGTTTAAATTTTTATATTTGGCTCACATGCGTCTATTGGAAAAGGCTGCTCTATTAATAAACTACTTATAAAAATTATAGTTATTTCTTATAACCTATGTATTTTTTTAAAGTTTGTTTTATTAGATTTTCAAATCACATGAGTGATTTATTTTTATAAAATGTAAACTATATAAAACATGTTAACAAAAAATAATGATCTCCCAAGGTTAGAAATTTTGTCTCCCAAAACTTTTAAACCATTTCTGCCCTGTGTTGTAAGAGGATGTGAAGAATCTGGAGGTACAAGCTAGATATCTAAATGGGAGTTAACTTAGTGAAGAATGAAACTATTAATAAAATACAATTAAACATTCAAGGCAATTTATTAAACTATTGGCAAGATGAAAATCCCACTGCAAAATATTCCTTTAAAAACTAGTCAATTATGCCAAAACCGGTTTGGCTCAGTGGATAGAGCGTCGGCCTGCGGACTCAAGGGTCCCGGGTTCGATTCCGGTCAAGGGCATGTACCTGGGTTGCGGGCACATTCCCAGTGGGAGATGTGCAGGAGGCAGCTGATCGATGTTTCTCTCTCATCGATGTTTCTAACTCTCTATCTCTCTCCCTTCCTCTCTGTAAAAAATCAATAAAATATATTTAAAACAAACAAACAAACAAACAAACAAAAAAACTAGTCAATTATCCCCTCCAAAAAAAAAACAAAAACACAAAGCAAACATATTATCTACAATTTGGAATTGCACTAAATTTTGCTGTTAATTTATGTTCATAAATGCATGCTTGATCCCCAATATTATTTAATTCTTAAGCAATGAAATAATTAATTTATCAAGTTTTCATAACAAATGTCTTTATCTTGTGAAGAATAATGGATATACTTTTTTTCCCCAAAGTATAGTGTTTTTCCAAAGTATCAGTGTATTGGGGGAGAGATTAAAAATATGTATTTTGAGATTCCCCTTCAGAACATTTTAATTAATAAGAATCTGCATTTTACCAAACATATAGAATTATTCTCTTCCAAGTTAGACCTAAATGATACTTTTCAAATTATTTTCTAAAATACTAATGTGTAATTTTCTCTTTTTAACTGATGTAGTCTCTCTTCGTTATTATCTTACGAAAAGAAAGCATGAAAGAAGATGTAGTGTGTTAGATAAGGAAATTAGATTCACTAATAATTTTTGGGTGAATTTGAGCAAATAATTTGATTCATTTAAGCTTCATTTTCCTTATCTTATCTTTGCAAAAGAGATAATTATCATATCAATCACATCGTATTTGAAGTTCCAAAATCATAAAGCAAAAGCCCTCTTTAAAGTATGTAAAACTTTCAATGACTGATTTAAATCTAATATTTCCAAATGTGTGCTGTTATCTGTTCCCCTAACTGATTCAATCAGATAGCATTTCTTGATCACCCTTTATGTTTAAAAATTGGTAGGACCTTGTTAAATAAAGGGATGTCCCTAAAAACAAACTATAAAAAATCAACAAAAAAGACAGATAATGGATGAGAATTGTAAAAAAAAAAAAAAAAAAAAAAAAGTTTAAAACTTGTAAACACAGTCCACAAAGCCCACTAGTCAGAATGATTCCTCATGGAAATCTAACTTGATTTCAAGCCACTTGCCCTTCAGCTCAGTATTCCTCAGACACACGGTCCTCTCATCTCTGCTTCTTATACACCCTTTTTTCCCTGTCTCTCCAAGATGAGGTGGCTGGCTGCTTGTTTCCTTTGAGGTTGCAAATTTATATCTCCTTCTTAGGAAGGCATTGGCTGATCCTTCTTCCTAAAATGGTTGTCTGGGCCCACATCTATCTCCTTATTAGGCCTATTTCCTTCAAAGCACTTGTTGATATTTGTAATTGCCTTATTCAATATTGACTTCTCCTATAGTCATAAGCCCATACTTCTCTTCAGCTTCTCCCTTGAAAGGATGGAGTCTATTTCTCTATCACTTGCATCTGGGCTGGCCATATGAGAGAGTGCACGGTAGACCAGCCAGTCTAGCTGGCTTCCACTCAATGCAGCACCAAGAGCAAGTCCTGGTTAGCTCAGTAGAACATGACCTAGTCAACCCATAGAATTATGAGAAAGACGATGGTTAATGACCTTAACCCTCTAAGGTTTGGATGGTGTGTTTGTAGATAGTTAATTAATGCACTGTGATAGGATACTTCTATGAGCGCAGAGACTGTCAACATTGGTTATCACTGTGTATGCAGAGCCATGGACTATGGTGAGCATAATGGATGTTCAATGAACATATGTGGACAGAGGTGACTGGATAAAGGAGTAGACTGTCAAACTACTTGGTAGGAGAGGTATCGGGGACACTTCACACAGGATCTAAGACCAGATAAATAACGCCTCTGAGGTAAAACACTGAGAAAACCATCTATTCCTATTTTTATCATCCCCCAAGTAGTTTTAACACTCCCTTTCCATAGCTACGAATTTCATCAGGATAAATTCAAACTCCTTAGCAGAGCACATGACCCTTCAAAAACTGCCATCTGTATTCTGTCCCAGGTTTCTATTCAGAAATTCCATCACTACATATCCTATGTTTATTTTTTTTTCATACCGGATTATGTATCATTTCCAGACGTACTGTGAGCCTTGAGGTTGACATACCTCTCCTAATGTTTTTCATCTCTCTAGAGTGCCTTTCCTACCCCCTCAGTTTGGGATAACCCTGCTCAGCATTCAAAGCCTATTTCTATTTTCATTCCTCATGAGATGCATTTACTAGGGCAAGATAGCAATCTGCACCCCTATACAGCTCTTGCACATGCGTAGAGTATATCTCCTAACCATGGTTTTATAGTAAGATTCTAAGACTCCTTACTTTTCTCCGTTTGGAGATTATATGTTCCTTAAGGGTAGACATCATAGCTCATGTCTTCCCTGTCATGGCCAGATAGTCACTGTAAACAGTTGTGAAGTGAACATATACATAGAAATGTTTGATGGGAAGAAGGATCTAATACTCTCATTTTTGTGGACCTGTATTTTTCCACATTTTAAAAAATAATCACAGTTGAATAACCCCACAAAACAAGCCTGGAAAAATGCCTATGATCATATTTCCCTAACTGAAAGTTGAAAAAACTCTGAACTCCTGCTGATCCTCTTTCTTTCTTCCTACCCTGGAAGATGAGCATGATGGCAGTCTATTTCAAGATTCCCTGGAAACAGAAAAATGTCAGAAATAAGAAAATGCTTCTGGATCACAATAAGAAAAAAGATCGGTTCATAAACATCATTACTCAAAAAGATGTCTGTTACAGTCATTATTCTTTAAGTCAATAAGTAAAGACAGGGAGTGAGCTGGAGTCCATTCTGTGGTTAGGCAGCAGGTGACAGGCCACTTTGTTCTAATGGACAGAGACCACATCTGTTTTAGATCCTGATTATGGCGCCATGCGGCAAGAAAACTTAATAAATGGTTGATGATAATAAGATACCATCTACTGCACTTGAAACTGTTTCGATTTAAAATAAAAATGCAAATTCCTTTTAGAAGCTAACTGAAAAAGGTGTTCTTTGCTTTAGTAAATAATAGCCAAAAGGAAGAAATGCTTTTTCAATATCTTTAAAGGTCTATGCCTTGCTTTATAACACGAGATTAAAGGCAGGGGAAATTCTGTGTTGTGCAGAGAAACCTGGAAGGTTGTAACAAATGATGGACAAGTTCTCATTCTTAGGCATTGCCTACAGCTAGGGACTTGCATATTTTTATTGTTGTGATGGTATTGATTGTTAAGTCAACAAAAAGCTATCACAAGGGATTGCAGATTTCTATACCAATACTCTGTTCTGTAACATTAAAATGTCATTACTGAATCACCAACTTTTTCTCCTGCTGTAATATTATTCTCTGTTGATTGCCTGCCTGAGCTGAAATTTGAAACTGTCACCCTCAGACTTGCAAAAGTGATTCAACTTCACTTATAAGGAAAGTGAAATTAAATATTCATTCACAGGCTGCATTGCAAGTTCAAACTGTCTGAAGCTCCTTAAGGCAAAATGTATTTAATTTGAAACACATTTTTTTCTTCATTTTTATGCAGCAAAAATTCAGAATGGGTATCATGGGTGCACAAATCCCCAAATAATGATTTATTTTGAACTTTACATGCGGGGAGAGTTGGATTTTCCTTCTTCCTCCACAACCCTCTATTGTTACTAGCCTACCCCATTTATCTCCTTTGTCAGGAACCCTGAATGTGTGGGTTCGTGGGTGTTGTTTATTGCTTCATATTTGAATGTGTCATGTTCAAGCATTAATCACCTTGTAAAACATCACAGTATTTGATGAAAGCTTAATTGTGTCTATGTCTGCCACGGAGACAGGGTTACACAGAGGTGGGTGTGCAGACTACATGGGCTTAGACCTGGCTCTCGTCATGTTACCTGTGATAGCTGTTTAACCTCTATGCCTTAGTTTGTCTATAAGGTTTCCATAAAGATCAACTAAATTATTTGATATAAAACATTTACAGTAGTGCTTGGGACATGGTAGCTTCTAAATCAGTGGTTCTTAACCTTCTGGCCCTTTAAATAGAGTTTCTCATGTTGTGACCCAACCATAAAATTATTTTCATTGCTACTTCATAACTGTAATGTTGCTACTGTTGTGAATCATAATGCAAATATCTCACATGCAGGATGGTCTTAGGCGACCCCTGTGAAAGGGTCGTGCGACCACCAAAGGGGTCGCAACCACAGGTTGAGAACTGCTGTTCTAAATAAATGCTGCTATAAGTGAGTGTTACCTATCATTTGGATCGTTTAATAATTATAATTTGCATTTGAAAATGAGCTACTATTCTAGGAACCCCTCACATTATCTCATTTCATGATCAGAACACGCACATATTATGGTCACAAACAGTAAAAACAGCATATATGTTTGTGGTGGATGTTGTACCTTGGCAGTTCAATATCCATTCTTGTGCACAACCTGTTTCTTGTGTACCTTTCTATACTGCAGAATCTGGAAAAGTAAAATGGCGTTTCCCACATGGCTTTGCAACCACGGTCTGGATTAAATTTAGGTTTTTCACCAATCAGATGTACTTTCCTTAGATTTAGATTTAGAGTCAAGTTAAGTGAAGGACAGGCGAAGAGCCATGAATCAGGTTAGCTAGCTGTGTGGCTTCTGACAGCATGTCTCTGTTGGCAGCTTTGTGATTCAACGGCTCCTCCCAAAGGCAGAGGGAGCTTTTCCAGACCAGGGCAGGCCAGGGCCTCGGGGGCCTGGGAGTCACTCAGGAGGCAGAGCCTACAGCCTGCCCCTCCAGTTCATTCAATGAATGTGTAAGCCACCTTTCTGTTTATATAAGTTAAAGGAGTTTTGTTTGCAAATGAACCTTAATTTATTTCACATTGAGGCCAAATAAAGGGACTTGAAATTTTTGTTTGTGCTTCTTAAGGTGGGATCGTGGACAAATTACCAACATGATTTTTACTGTAATTTAGTTAATTTTAAATGGGATCAATAATATCTAACTTGAATTGTTGAGAAATAAAGACTAAATGTAAAAGATAAAAAATGGGGAGATAGTATTTAGGGAGGAAATTTTTAGGCTTGGTGTGTTACCTGGCTGATATAAGTCTTCAAGGCTATTGTGTGATAGGTTTGGGAGGAGATACTCTTCTATGGAAAACTAGTTAAATCCTCTTTAATTATAAATGCTGCTTCTCAGAAGGAGTAAGTAGTACTGTATCTGCTTCTAGGAAGGAACATAATATTTGATGAGATGGTTTGCTTTTGACAATACCTGAATATATCTCTAAGACTATGAGTTTTCACATAGAAATGATGAATTGCTAGCCGCATCCTTATATCCTTGACCTGATATAGATAGGTTAATGTTTGGTTTGTTGGTTTGTTTTACCATAAACTATGAAGATATAGAGCAGTGTATCTCAGCTCTGCTTGGATATTAGAATCACCCAGAAAGATTTCAAAGACTACTGAAGCCCAAACTCCACCCAACTCAATTGAGTAAGAATTTCTAGAGAGGTATTTAGGTAGCTGTATTCTAAAAAGGCCCCCAGGTAAAGAGTCATGCGCCTTTAGTACAGAGTGAGAATCTATTGCCATCTGAGTGTAGGCATATCCAGAAAGGGCTTCTTTACTCTTCTTTCTGTTAACAAAGGCCATCATCCTCAAAAATTAAGGTTTCGATTCATAGAGCAGCAAAGGATCTCACCTGTCACTTTCAGGAGACTAAATAGGTTGCCTGACATCGTCCTGGTCTCTGGGCCACATGCTCAAAGGAGAAATATATTGCTCTGTACAGCACCTGTGAGCTCTGGGCCTGGATGTCCCCATGTCATAACTGCTGATTTTGCATGCCTGTCAAAAACACATTAGCTTTCTCTCTTTTCCATGAGCCTTTCTCTAGCGAAACATTTTATTAAAAACTGTGCTAGTCAGATAACAGACATTGAATTCACTATTATGTTGCTCACTGGTAATCATAGTATGCAAGAGTGGACACATACTTTGAAATACAGATGTCAAGTACAATAACACCAAGAACTTTGGAGTCAATTAACCAACGTTTCAAAACACTATGACTTTCATTAAACAAGGAGTCTTGGCACCCTATGGATATTCACAAAAAGCCCACACTAAATACCATTACTCAGTACCTCCATCATATTAGCCTAATGGGTTATTGTCTTATTTATTCCCACTATCCCACACAGTATGGCAAGACTGAATAATAGATGTCATGCCAGCCAATCTGTTTCATGAAAACATGTTTATGTCTGCAATAAAGAAACTGCCAAGTTACTTTCTTTGGAGAAATTATTGGGTACGTAATACAGTATAACTGCTTTTTGGAGTCAGAAATACTTTGGTTCAAATCCCAGATCCTTTACTTATTAGCCCTATAAACTTATATTCCTTTCCCTTATAGGTAAATGGTGGTGATGAGAAATACTTTTTAGAATGTGAGGACTAAATGAGATAATGAATATTAATGGAGTTTGAATTATGCTTAGCCTACAATAAGTATTTGTATATGTATGTGTTGAAAAAGATCACTTACATAATATTAGGTGCAAAATAGGTTGAGTATATTATAGTAGCCACAAAGAAGCCAGTAGATTCTCTTAAGTATATTATATATGTAATGTGACTGAACTTTACAGTGTAAAGTTCTCAGTTGACTAAATGTTAGACATTTCTTTGCACTTTAGATCTCTTTACTCCCTTTTCTTAGAGCACTTAACTTTAGCAAATTTGAAATTATGAATTCTCTTTCTGCCTCTCTGAAATGTTTTTGAATCTTCTTCCGGCCTCTTGCCAGTTTTAGAACTCAGGAAATGTCTTTCTCAAGAACCTAAGAACCCTCTCTTGAAATGGAAACTTAGAAGGAACTAGCCTCCCTAACTCCCAGTTTCTGTGGGAGCCTTAGGAGCCTAACTCCTTAGATGGGCAACAATTAGCAAACACAGATGGCCTAATCAAAGAAAAACAAACAAACAAATATTTGCAAATTCTGGAATAACTGAATGAGCTTGACTCACCTCATTGATCAGCTTCTTCCTACAATGTCCTCCAGGACTTTTCCACCAGCTTACCTCGATGCTTAAAATGTTCTCACCTTTGTTTTAGCAGTTCAGTTTCTCTCCTCTGTTGTAATAGTCTTGAATAAAGTAGTATTTGCCTGGTTAATTTTGGCCAGTGTAAATTTTGATCTGGTAATTCACACAGAGCCCAGTGATATCTTCCTGGCACTTACATTTTACATGAAGAAAAAATATGCAACTGAGCTGCACACTTACATTTCTCTCTAAAAGTAATCATGGATATATTATGGGCTAAAATTTAATTTTCAAACAGACTTATAAGGCAAAGGAATTACAAATGTATTTCCAAATAAAGACTGATAAAATGCTTAGTTAATCCAACTATTGAGTATTTTGCATTCCCATGTGCCCCATTTTAAAAATAAATGCATTACCTATTGCTCAAGAATCTAATAATGTATGTTTCTGTTTTAAAGCAGTCAAGTCTTGAACTGTATATTTTTGTATTGATTTCAGAGAGGAAGGGACAGGGAGAGAGAGATAGAAACATCAACAATGAGAGAGTTTCATTGATCGGCTGTTTCCTGTATGCCCCACACTGGGGATCAAACCCACAGCTCAGGCATGTACCTTGACCAGGAATTACACTGTAAACTCCTCATTCATAGGTCAGTGCTCAGTGGTGCTCAACCACTGAGCCATGTCTGCTGGGCTTGAATTGAATATTTTGATTGGGTAAACATTTTATTAAAATCTTATAATATATCCTCTACTTATAGAATAGTTATGTTTTTAAAAGGATAAAATATATGCAAAACAAGACCTTTTCAATGATCCCTGAAATTTCTCATTGAAACGCTGTTAAATATTTTATCCACGTAAACATCTAGGTAAAATTTGGAAACCAAAAACTTGTTGCAGCAATGCTTCCTTTGCTCATTAAAGAAAGCCACTCTTTCAATAAGCATTCAGGATAAATGATGTCAACGAGGCCTAAAATTGTCATGAGCGGTGAACGTTCCAGTATTCCTCGGGGTTAATATCCAAAACCTTCTGATATTAAATCTGTAACACTAAGATTCCTAAGTATTTATGAAACACACAATCATCATACATTTAAGATTTTTCTGGATAAAAATGGAAATGTATACATTAGTTTGCATTGTAGTTGTTTTTCATTGTATATATTATAGCATTCTGTTTAGTTTCATTGACTTGAAATCCCTATAAATTAGAACTGAAATTTGTATTTCTCCACTTACTAGCTGCATGCTCTGAGGCATATTGTTAAACTTCCTTGACTATTAATTACCTCATCTTTAAAATGCAGATCAGAAGGTCAACAAATGCCTCATAGAATTGTTATGAGAATTAAATGAGATGATGATGCATATCCTTTGCATAGTGTCTGGAATGTTATAAGTGCTCAATAAATGATGATGGTGATGATGATGATGATGCTGCTGATGAGGTCGAGGTTGTACAGATTAGCCAGGTTATCATAATTGATGTGTTTTACTTATGCTTAATGATTTTTTTCTTCACTCCATTTTGAAAAGTAATGCAGACAGTTTTACCATGAACTTAATGAAGCTTAACTTTTAGAGATTCTCACTTGTATAGGCCTCTTTCTAATTAATATGTACTTCCCTAAGCAATGGCTTTATAATTTTATATTCCTTTCCTAGAGTGAGCACCACAACTTTTATGTTTATGCCTGGATTTGTGCCTGCCTACTTTTTGAACAAACTTTCAGAAAAACATATAAAACAATTTAATTTATCTAACAAATAGTATGTTTTATTAATCTAACCTTAAAAATTGTATGCATGCAGTCTTGGCTGGGTCCCTCAGTTAGTTAGAGTGTCATCTTGTCGCCATAGATCAAGGTTATGGGTTTGATCAAGGTTAGGGCACATATAAGAATCAACCAATGAATAGATAGATTGGTGGATCAACAAATCAATCTTTGTCTCTTTCTCTCTCTCTCTTTAAAAAATCAAGAAATAAAAATATTAAAAATAAAAATATATATATTCATACAATATATATGTTTAATAGAAAACAGCTATTAATCATTAATAAATGTGTTGCATGAATTATGAACAAAGATTTGTACTTTAAAAAATATATGTGGCTTTTAGTAACTTTTTCTAAAAGTTGTTTTGTTTGGAATGGACAAAACATTAAATAAGAATAGGCTCTGAGAGTAATTAGGACATATTTCAAAGGAGAATGCAGATGCTTCTCACTCTCTGTAGTCCTGGCTGGACTTCCTCAATATTTACAGATACTTTATGCCCAAACTTTGTTGTGGAAGCTTATTCTCTTTCATCTGTAGGCTCACGTATGTTATTTTGAGACTTTTTAAAGAGAACACAGTTACACAGACACACATACAGGCTTTAGATTTATAAAAATAACTAGAGGTCCAGTGCATGAAAATTCATGCAATGGAGGAGGGGTCCCTCAGCCCGGCCTGCCCCCTCTCACAGACCGAGAGCCTTCAGGGGCGGGAGGCGACCCAGTGATCAGGGGAAGGTAATGTCCCCATCACACCTCTACTGCTGCCACTGCTGGCAACGCAAGCCTCGGCCGGCCCTGGTTACCTGTGCTTTGGGCAGGCCCTGTGCAGCTGGGGGGCTGAGGGTTTTTGGGGGACTCTGGAGGCAGGCACGTGGCAAGACTGAGGGGACTGGGCAGGGCATCACCATCTTGTGGCTGTGGGTGCCGCCATCTTGAGGGCATGGCAGTCAATTAGCATATTCCCTCCTTATTGGCTGTGGATGTTACCATCTTTTAGGGTGGGTCAGTCAATTAGCATATTCTCTCCTTATTGGCTGTGGGTGCTACCATCTTTGTGACAGCATGAAGGCCAACTAGCATATTCCCTCTTTATTAGATAGGATAAGAAATATATTATTTTAGAGTGGATATTGTTTATGTAATGAGAAATTTCCTGAAATTTGAGCTGAGGGCTATTAACTCTAGCACAAAATACAACTTCTTATTTCTTATATTTACTGTAAAAACAGAAATAATGTATTATCTGTTTGTTTTTAAAATAATAAATAGCCTTCTATGTCAGAACAGTTTAAATGCCTGGGTGAATGAAATGCCCCTTTTCTTGCATTTCAAAACTGTTTTCATCAACAGCAAATGAAAACTTTTACAAATTGTCTGCCATAGTTTATATAATCTTCTTTAAAATAATAGTCTATTTTAAAACATAAAATAAAGTCCATGATTTATCAAGTGTCTAAATTATCTGAGTGCTTTACATATCCTTCTAACCATTTCTCCCTAAATACTGCCACCTTTAACATAATTTCCTTCATCCACTAGCAGTGTTCTTATGCCCTTGTTCTCTACTGGAGACAAAAGAAGACAAAAACTATAGGCCCATCAATCAAAAACAACACAGTCAGCACCAAGCCCAATAATGAAAATCATGATTTCATAAATCATCTCCCACAGGTTGGGGTCATCTCTAAAGAAAAAAAAAATCTTATCAGGTGCAGCTGAATATTCTCATGGTCTTTCATTCTTCAGTCTGTAATGAAAACAATAGAATGGCTGACAGAATAAAAATGTCTAACCTTTCTTAACTTAAAAATATGCCCTGTGTCCTTGAAATATGTTGAAGTCGAGATATTTTTCCCTTAAAAGGTCCATCCATCCTCTTTTTTTTTTTTTTTAACAGTTTGGCAATGAGGTGACTTTTTTTTTTCCCCCTCTTACTTTCTTTTCAGATATGTGTGTTTAATTCAATTAAATGGAGATTAAATTTAAGAACTTTCAAAAAGCGATTTCCTGGCAGTGACAAGTAGTAACTGCAAAAGAAGGTTTGACATGGCATTTTTGTTTCAGCTGAATCAACAACTCTTGGGTAAATTTTGTTCCATGACCCTGTGACCACATCCACATATCAGGAAGTAAAATAAGCAGCTGGAAATCACTAGGTAGATTTAGACCAATGGAGATTTATCTCTTTGAAAATATGGACTTTATATTTGCAAACCTGGTTAAATAGCTCTGAGTGAAATAAAGTTTGATTAGGCCAACAAAATACTGTATACTTAATTAAAGTTCTCAAATTTATTTTGCTATGACATTGCTCTCTGGCATATCCCAAGTCCCTAATGTGATTCAATAAAATTTATTTTTTGGACTTTAATTAGCCACACTCATTGGGACATCCACCTTGTTGAAAGACCTCGACCTGGTTTCTACAATATATAGAACTTATTTAGTAGGGGGATTGAGACATGGTACAGAGATACGTCCTCATAAGAAGACAGATAATGGCAGTGTGCCTAAGGAATAAATCTTTTGAGTTTAGAAATTAATGAATGGGAAAATAAAGTAGATATAGAAAAAAGAGAAACATGCAAAATGGGTTGCTGAGTACAGGTAGTAAATGCCCTAGGCAACATTTGCATTAAACAATTTAAAGCATATTATATAGAATTCAGAAATTCAATGCAGACAGAATTTATTCTTCAGGTATGTTTTTATTGCTGACATGAGAAAGCCAGTTGATGTAGCAAGCTTCCATTGTCTTATTTAGTAAGCATTCCAGAAACCTCTATTCAGAAAAGGTTGCTATTTACAGGCATTTTGAATTCTTACCAATTTTCTTCCTGCTACATAATGTAAAAGCAATGAATGGCTACACTGCATCATTCACACTTCCAACTATATGTGATTATCTGGTCCACTGGTCTACTGTAGTGTATTTCTGAAATGAATTGAAGATAAACCCATAATAGTCCATTTCATACAGAGACATTTGTCTCAGTTTAAATCCAGGGCCCAAATATCTACTTATTTCTATTCTGTTTTACAAGCACAGTGTTTTCATCATCATAAAACTATATTAGCTCCCTGATTATACCTGAAATTCTGCAAGTGTTGTGAGAGAGCTACCAGACTCATTCCTGGTTCTTTAGTAACCTCACTTTAAAATAAAAAGCACAGTTACTGAATAAAGGACAGAAAATTCAGGAGGGATTTGGGAAGGCATTCCCTCTAGATACTGCAATATGGCCAGTTTTTATATAAATGAATTTATTTATATGTGTTACCAAGGTACTTATATGAACTTTGCTTTGATCATATGGACATAATATGTCATATTTGAATAAGAAAATATATCATTGATGTTTAAACAAGTTTAATATAATTATTCAGCCAATTAGAAAGAGTTACTATTATGTTTAGTAGCTATTTTAATAACTGCAGCTAATCAAATTTCTTGTTAAAGCATTCCTAAAATCATCTTATATTTAAATAAAAGTTGCAAAATAATAAATGCATGCTATTATCTAGGTAAATTTAGAATAAGAAAAGTTATCTTTGTTGTTTGGGGGCTATATAGCTATGTAGAAACATTTTAAAATCATGCATGCAAATGATAGCCCTGAGCGGGAAGAGAGAGCATATTGTATCTGTAATGTTTTATTTCTTTCATAAAAATTAAGCAACCAGAAGTAAACAGAAAAATGTTAATGTCTGCTAAGTCCAGGTAGTGAATACATAAGCATTTCATTTTTTCTCTCTATTATAAACCTTTCAAAATTAAAAATGAATGATTATTTAACAAAAACACACATGATGAATAAAACTGATAGAAAATTATGCATCATGTAGAACCATTCTATACAACTTTTGCACAAATGTATATTTGCTGCCAGGTAGTTTATTTCAGAATACAAAATCAGGATTTAAAAAGAGATTACCTCTCTGTGTATATAGGAAATAATTAATATAAATTAAACATATAGAGTGTCTTATAATTGATTTAGCCTTAAAATCAGTTACACTTTTGAGAAAATTATTTTTATGTTTTCATTCAAAGGACTATGATTTCTACATTTACAAGTTTACAATAGAACATTTTCTTTCCATACCCACTTGTTTTGCTCTTGTTGAAATATTTTTTCAGAATTTCTTCTAAACATAATTTGAAATACTTAGGTTTTTAAAAAATATTGGCCCATATAACATTACTTTCCTGATTAACTCTCATCAACCTAAAAATTGTGTAATAATTGAATGTAATTTTATTTTTCTCAAAACAGTTCAATAGACAAAACATGCGCTAACTTTATAAAACAAAAGTTTAGAGAATACAGTGGATACAACTGGCAAAATTATTAAAACAAAGGCATGTATAAACTATTTTAAGATGGATTAATGTTACTAGTTCTTCAAGGGAACTACTGAATGCCACTAATACTATCAATGAAAACCCTAGAAGTGCTTCTCTCTCTCTCTTTTTTTTTTTTAATCCTTCAGTGCTCTGTAAAGGCAAAAAATCCAGAATGGTATAATAAGCCTTTGATATTTTTCACTCAAATATGTATTAATGAAGAAATATTTTAACATATGTGAAAAATTAGAAAAGCTATTAAAAATACTTATAAAAGTCCTGAGACATTATAGTATGGCTAATCATTTTTCCATATTCATTGTGAGTAATTAAGAATTTTGAATAAGGATCCCATTATTATTTGGAGACTATCCAATACCTTGTCTTTAGCCATTTGGCTACACACCTAAAAATGTGTAAAAAAAAAAAAAAAAAAAAAAGCTGCTACAGCTACACTCATCAAACTACACACACACACACACACACACACACACACACACACAAGCTCTGTGTGTGTTTATCATTTTATGTATTCAGGACATGTTCAAATTTGTTTTCTTCTTCAAAGCCTTTAGCAACTATCTCCTTACTTAAGGATATTTCTTCCCTTAAACTCTTAAGGCATCTGTAGTCAGTGCCCCATGGTTCAGAATGCAGTTGAATCGTGTGCTCAATAGCAGACGTGTACAAACTCCTGCCAGCAAACCAGATCCAGCCATGACTATTTGTTTAGTATTGTCTATGGCTGCTTTCTTGCTACATTGGCAGGAATAAGTAGCTGCCACAGAAGCCTAATATGTCCAGCGAAGCCTAAAACATTTGTCATCTAGGCCTTTACAGAAAAAGTTTGCCAACCCCTGGCAAACTATATATAACACAGAATAGGACACAGAAGATATAATTTAGCTGTATATTTCCAGTGCCCTTCAATTTTAGTAAGTGTATTTTTCCAACTAAAATGCTATATACTCAAGATTAAGAATAATTTTTAAAAACTTATACTTTGAGCATGACCTCAAAGTACCTCAGCTGACTCAGGGGACACATTGAACACTTGATACCTAATTGATTTATTAAATCATTGCAGAGCAAGAAATCCAATTATGATATAAACTACATTTTCTCTAAGCTTGATCTCTTTATCTAGTGAGATCACCAGAGCACTACATATCCGGGCTGCATGGCTGTGGCATTAAAGATAGCTTTGAGGACCTTTGACAGTAATTATGCTTTTAGCTTTTGGAAAAAAACAGTCATTCTTAGAAGTCTCTGTAGTTTTTTTTTAAAAGATTCCATTAAGGACAACATCTACTGTGTTCTTTAAAGATTCTCTTAAAAGCTCATGTGAAATTCCTCCCAGAATTCAACATTAAAGAGAAGTGTGTGCTTTCTAATGAACTGCTATGTTTCCCTTTATTAGACAATGACAGCCACCCAATCCATTGCCCTTTCTTTTTAAAAACTGGCCTTCAGAAAACCTGGAGCTAATATTCAAGCTCAATATGAGCAGCTGATCATAAATTTCCCTTCCTGCCATGCACTCCACACTTTTAATGCATAATTCTTGTTTTTCTTCCTTTTAATAATTTTACAATTTTTAAAAATTTTCTCCACAACAATATTGTTTAGATGTAGGCATGTGAAAAAATGAAGAATGAATGCATGAATAATAAGTGAAGGAACAAATGAATAGATATGTTCTACATTACGGAATCGGTTATTCCTAATAAGACAAATTGTCATATTCTATCCAATCCTATTTTCTATATAATAAAAACAAGGCACAATAGAGCAATACTTTAAAAACTTTGAATAATAAAATTTAGAAACAATAGCTGATGCTTGACCTTAAGTTGGAAATATCCTACCCAAAATAAACACTATATTTAAACATAAACTAATGGGATATTATCTGATCTAACTAAAGTAATCTAGTCTAATATTAAAAATAAATATTATAAAAGTGTATTTTTATATGCATAAGACTGGGGATTTAAGCAGAATTAAAGTGGTACACTGTAGGTAATTCCAAACCTATGTTAGTCTATTTATCGTCCTTGGGTGAGAAGATAGTCACCTCAAAGTAGGTATTTGCTCTGTGAGGAAACGCTTGAGGGTTATAAATTATATAAACTTAAGGGGGATTTGAATTTACTGTGAATGTAAGTGAGTTAGGTGGGAGGAAATATTTTTGTTTTGCCATACTCCAAAATTCTTGGTTTGCACTGCTGTTGGTAGGAGGGGCAAGGGCATTCAGGGAGGTTAATCTATCTTTAGAAGGGATTTTAAAACTTTTAGGATGGGTAGGACCAAAACTCTAACCCATAATGTGAAACTAAGGCAAATTGCCTTATCAGAACAATAAAATGGTGCTAACAAAGGCCCAAGGGCACACAGGGCAACAAAATCTCTGAAGTGAAACTACTTTAAATAAAGAAAATCTTGTCTGGTGACCCAGACATAACAACAAACAAGGGTTCATGGAGAATGATCTGTTTCTGGGAGTAGTTTGCTGATGGAACCTCTGAGGACCCAGGCACTGGGGAGCAACACTGTGTTGGGAAAGCCGACTGGGCTTGTGAGCTCTGGGAACTTGGATGAGTTATTTCTCTTGTCAGTGCTTGGTATCCTCTTCTGAAAAAAGGTGTCACAATACTGCATTCCCCTTATGGCCTATAAGGATTAGATAAGTTAATATATGCAAATCCCTAAAACCAAATCTGGTACTTAGTGAGTCTTATATGAGAGATTGCACATTATTACAGCCAATCAGTACATTTGATTGTATCTATCAAGGTGGATTCGCCATTAATTGGGTTATGCACATTACTGGTGATAATTTTGGTAAAAATGATGATCAAACTGACCATCTACAGGGAAAAAGTCAGGGGACCACATGAAAATCTTAGGCTTGTTTCTAATTAGCAATATGTCCTTTGCTAAACCACTTGAGCTTCTGAGTCTTAATTTCCATATCTGAAAAATAAGATTGAGTCAGTCCAGAGAATCCCTAAGGTCTTTTTGGCCCTAGGTTTTATGAGTCTATGAATCCCCTTAATGTGAGAATATCATATCTTCAGACATTTGCTAGACACTATGAGAGAAATGGACAAAATGCAAACCGGTTCCCTTCCCCACAACAAGTTATGATCTGGATATGACTAAAGAGCCTTTGAAGCCACATTTGCACAGCACAATGACACCCTCAGTTATATAAGTTGTGCTAAATATTTCTCTGGCTTTGCCGGCCACTGGAAAAATCTCCCGCAAGGCCAGGATGACTAGCATTTACAGACTCTGAGCTTCTCTTTTGAGGGCTCAGTGGCAGCCCTGTGAAAGCAGGATCCACACTTCCATGTTTTACTGACAAGGGGTTACGCTAAATAAAACTTTGATGATTGACACATAATTCCTATTGCTCAGATTGTCCTTTGATGCCAAAGCAGCAATCCAAATAGGTTCACAACAAAAAAGCAAGAAGGTCTTGTCCCCTTCTGACTGCTAGGGATGATGGAGGGAGCACTGTGACCCTGAACAGTCTGTGTGCTTCAGGGGTGTTTGTGGCTCGAGCCCTCTTTATGTCCTTTCCTTATGCTCACTACTATTATTTATTTTTAGCATTTTTTCCCTTTAACACCTTAAACTGATAAGCACTAGGTAATAAAATGCCATTGACCAAAGACTTCCTTGAATTCGCATTAAATACATACATAATGATTTTTTCCCCTCTCTCACATTTAATGTGGTATTTATAATGGTCCTGAAATTCCTTAGATCGTTGTTTCTGTTAATAGGAAAAAAATCAGTAACCTGAACATGAACTAAATACATTTAATTTTTTGCAGAATACTACATGGGAGATAATGTCAGCTCAGATACCACCAGGTACTGGGCAGCGCACACTCTGTCTGCAGAGGTCCCACGGATCACCTTGTAGGTACAAAGGCACATAAAAGCCTGTGATGCAAAACAGTCTGCCTGGGACCAGTCAAGCTTACTTTAATGCTCGTTGCCTTTAGCATTGATCTATCAGGTATCTGATTATTTAGCTGATCTTGTCCCGTGGCAGAACCTTCAAACCCTATGCATTTGCAGGATAAATTCTTAACCCTGGATTTTACTCTTTGGAGCTCATAAAATCCACAGCAGAACTACGAACCATAACTGGGGGATCTGCCTCACAGAAATTGAACTGTCTGATGTCTTGTACGTAGGCATCCGATGCCTTCATTCATACCTAGTTTTAAAAGGGCCTGTTTCCATGACATCAGGAAACTCTCGTCTTCCAGGGCAGAGGAGAATGGAATGTTTCATGATTAATGACACTATCTAAATACTGGCACAAGCTGGCAAGCTCTTGCAAAGGAGGCGTGTTTGACTGCATTCTGCCCAGCACAACAGCTCATTAAGCAATGTTTTCCCCATTAATGTTTAGTATTAAACACTGAATGAAAGACTAAATATCATACGAAAAAACAAATTGAAAACAGCACAGTGGGGTTTAGGGTAAGCAGCCAACAGCCTCCCCTTCATTTGGAAGACAGCTTGCATACCTATTCCAAAGATTAATGAGCAATCAGTTCCAAATTAAACCAAGACCTGCATTGAAATCGTTGTGGTTTTTCTTTTTTTCCCTCTGTTGATAGCATGGCTATGAGTTACACTAACTGAGATAAAACACAGTATTAGCCTTTCCATGTGTTCTGTAATGTGGTTAGAAACATGAAAGATTGTTTCTGAAACATTTCCTTCACATATTTTCATCATTTATTTTCCTGGACAATTTGAAAGGAAATGGGCCATGATGAGGTCGGTAGTTTCTGCCACATGATGTAGAATCTTGCTCTCTGTCAGTCACTCAAAAAACAGTCACCTCTTTGAAGATGAAATAAGAAAATTGTTTTTATGAGCATCAGAGATCCTATCATAGGCAGCTAACACAGAATTCCAATTTTATAAAAACTGTCAAAAGAAACTACCTTTCAGTAGGAGCATTGATATTGTTATCGGGAGTGAAAATATGGTAGAGCCCAGTGTATGGCTAAGGCCTCGGGACACTGATAACACGAGTGGTGTGTGTTATGGTCAGACAGTCTTACATATAGAGAGGCATGATTTAACCCACACGTAACTGAATCCTAAAAATACAAAATTGCTCCAAGAAAAATTAACTTAATTGGTGAGGCTTACCTTAAAATGTTTTGATATAAGCTACAATTCACAAAATAAACTCATTATCCAGGTCTCTCTAAAGTTAGAACATCTGTGAAAAGAACGTGCACGGATGTGTGTGAACACATACATATTTAATGCATTATTTTGTTTGTGTGCGCATATACTAGAATACATTTTTCTGGGACAGATTCTATAGTTTTGCATTAGATTCTAAGATATAACTTTGATACCAAACTTTTAAAAATTATCACATAAGGCAGTGTTGCTATATCTCGATTATACTTTTAAAATTACTTAGAAGAGTTTAAAAATACCAATACCAGAAACCCTCCCAAAGCTGAATTGGACCAGAATACCAAGGGTGGGTAAAGGCATGGAATTTTTCCTTAAACACCTCAAATCTTAAGATAGCAAGACCAAGAACCAAAGTAAGTGACACAGACAATACTGACATATGAAAAATATGACATATGAAAAATAGAAATCTGATGTAAACTCAAGTGGCCAGAGAAGATTTCCTGAAAGAGGTTTGCCTGAGACACCAAATTGAGAATCATGTAGCTTTCAGAATGAAGGAAGATTGATGAAGAATGACAATTTCACAATTATTTAGAAGCATAGCCATCACATTACCTAAGTAAATATGTAGGAGATTACATGGTCCCCAAATAGATATGTTCCAGTCCAAATCCCTGGAATAATAAATGAAATAACATTTCGGGAAAAGAAAAGTCTTTGAAAATGTAATTAAGTCAAGGATCTGGAAATGAGGTTATCCTAGATTTTTCAGGTGGGCCCCACCTCCAGTGACAGTTGTCCTTAGAAAGAACACACAAAGGCCACACAGAAGGAAGAGGAGGCCGAGTGTCTATGGAGGTGGAGATTACAGCAAGGCAGACAAAAGCCAGGGGGCATGTGATGGCACAAAAACTAGATGATTCAAGGAAGAGGATCCCCGCTAAAACCCATGGAGGCAGTGCAGCCCACAGCACCTTGTTTTTGAACTTCCGGCTTTGCAAAGGTCAAAGGTCGGAGGGAGGCGTTTCTGTTTTTCAGATCACCAAGCTTAGGCCCAGCGGCTACAGGACACTAATAATCTATCTTATTCTTACTTAGCTTTTAGTAGATAACATAACAACCACCTCAACTTAGTTCCCTGGGTTGAAGTTGTAGTCTCAGAAGATAGTGGACCATGTTCCTCTTACTTGGAGGGTGTGTCTTTAAGGCAAGAGTGGTTTTAGGTGAGGTTATAGCAATGTTTCAAGGAAGAAATCAGCATTCTTGAAAATTAACTCACTCTCATTTGCCTTTCCTGCATCCTCCGCCTCCTCCTCCATCTTCATTGCATTTGTCTTTTCTCACCCCTTGCTTTGCCTCTTCCCTGAATCTAATGCCATATACTCTTATAGAGCAGTTTGTATGTGCATCCTTGTATTGA
Organism: Myotis nattereri; assembly: GCF_964212035.1. Classification (NCBI taxonomy): domain Eukaryota; kingdom Metazoa; phylum Chordata; class Mammalia; order Chiroptera; family Vespertilionidae; genus Myotis; species Myotis nattereri. Next base: position 68,200,946 of record NC_138076.1, on the reverse strand, counting down.
AGACTGTGCATGTAGTGTCGTTATTATATACAAGTTAAGCTCAAGTTAAAGAACTTACAATGAACTAGGGCTTTCTATATGCCAGCATATAAGAAGATTTATTTAATCCTAAGAGCAACCTTATAATATAAGCACTATTATCATGAATATTTTACAAATAAGATTGGAATAACAGAATTTGAGTACTTGTCCAAAGGTGAAGCCAAAAAAAGGAAGTTGATATGAGAAAAAGAAAAAGCCTGCTGGTGATACTGATGAGCTTAACTTGTATGTAATTATAATACTATATGTACAGTCCTCAATACAAGGATGCACATACAAACTGCTCTATAAGAGTGTATGGCATTAGATTCAGGGAATAGGTAAAGGGGTGAGAAAAGACAAAATAAAGATTGTTATTATCCTATATAATAAAAGCCTAATATGCTAAGTGTCCTATTGTTCAACTGTTCGACTAGTCACTGTAATGTGCACTGATCACCAGTAGGCAGATACTCCGACCAGTCGGTTAGCTTGCTGCTGGGGTCCAGCCGATTGGGACTGAATGATATATATAGACCCGATATGCCCTGAAGCCCTCCCGCGGTCCCTCCTCAGCCTCAACTGTGTACCAGTGGGGTCCCTGGGCCTGGCCTGTGCCCTCTCTCAATCCAGGACCCCTCAGGGGATGTCAGAGAGCCGGTTTCAGCTTGATCCCCACAGGCCAGGCCGTGGGACTGCACTGGTGCACAAATCCGTGCACCAAGCCTCTAGTCCTATATAATAAAGCAGTAATATGCAAATTAACCATCACATCCTCACAAGATGGCTGCCTACAACCAGGCCGGCAGGGGGTTTAGTGAGGGATGAGCAAACAACTGAACAGCAGGCTTCATGGGGTGACCAGGTTGGCAGGGGGCCATGGGGGGCAACCAGGCTGGCAGGGGGGCAGTTGGGGGCGACCAGGTCAGCAGAGAGGGGCAGTTGGGGGTGATCAGGCTGGCAGGGGGGCAGTAAGAGACAACCAGGCCGGCAGGGGGTGCAGTTAGGGGCGATCAGGCTGGCGGGGTGTGCAGCTGGGGGCAGCCTCGCTGGCAGCGAGGGGCAGTTAAGGGAGACCAGGCCGGCAGGGGGGTAATTAGGGGCGATCAGACTGGCACCCAGAGGCAGTGAGGGGCAATGAGGCTGGTGATGGGGGGCAGTTATGGGTGACCAGGCAGGCAGGCAGGTGAGCGATTAGTGGAGCCAGTGGTCCAGGATTGTGAGAGGGATGTCCGACTGCCTAAATCAGCAGTCGGACATTCCCCAAGGGGTCCCAGATTGAAGAGGGTGCAGGCTGGCCTGAAGGGACCCACCACTGTGCATGAATTTCGTGCACAGGGCCTCTAGTCTATATATATAAATGCTTAAGTGACTGGCCGACCAGTATCTATGACTCACAATGACCACCAGGGGGCAGATGCTCAATGCAGGAGCTGCCGAATTGCCGTGACTTGGCAGCTGTGTTTCTCTGGTGATGCCCTGGAACCAGAGAGGAGAGAGCCTGATTCCGGGGTGTGTTACCTGAGAACTGCCCTCTTGCAATCCGGGACCCCTCAGGGGTTGTTGGAGAGCCTGTTTCAGCCTGATCCCCACAGGCCAGGTCAAAGGACCCCACTGGTGCACAAATCTGTGCAGTGCTCCTCTGGTTATTATTATATTACCACTAAGAAGATGACTGGAACAAGTGAGAGCATCTATAGAAAGACTATCAGAACTTAGACTTCTCTGTTGTCACTGGGGGGAAAATGCACCATGGGGAAAAACACACAAACAAAAAACTTCCTTTTGGTTTTTAGAAATGCCAATATTTATTTATTTATTTATTTATTTATTTATTTATTTATTTATTTTGTTGACAGTGTTATAGTTGTCCCACAATTTTCCTCTTCCCCCCTCCTTCCAGCCCCTGCCCCACCAGGGTTTCACCACACTATTATCTGTGTCCATTGGTTATGCATATATGCATATAAATTCTTTGGTTAAGTTCAGAGGAGAGGGTGGGATAAGAAGAGACATTTCAACTTTTAAAAAATACTTAAGCAGAATATATTTTGCCTAGCTGAATAAAAAGAAAGTTTTATATTTGACTATATATTTTAAGTTCAGATTATACCAATGAACCCTCCATTGATATGAAGATAATGGAGGTCGGGATGGACCATTATGAACTGATGCTAAATGCCAATTAGTGTGCTTGGTCATTCAGGCCTCAGGTAGAGAAGTGAGGTAAAGAAAATGAAAAACTAGTGGGAATGGCTTTAATGAGTTTATGTTGTTTTTGCCAAGATGAGCTTTCAAAATCTTTTATCACAATCTCATTATAGGGATGATTCCATTAAAATAGCATAAATTGGAAATAATAAATACATTTTGAAAGTATTTTATGTATGATAAATCTTCATAGTTATATAAGCACATACAATGGTTATAAATTGCTTTTTGCTTTTGAAATATGAATTGCATTTGTATCTACCAGATATTTTTTTCTTATTACTCTTCCTTTTGTGTCTATCTTGATTCTGCCAAGGCAGCCTAGCATTTCAGATTTGTGAATCTTGTGTGTCTTGAACTTTTATAAATAATTCCAGAAGATGTAATCAGTATTCTTTCTTTTCAAGAATTTGTGAAGGGGATACAAGTAAATCTGACAAACATCAAGACCTGTTAAGAACTCCCTTTTCAGCTAAAGGAGAGTATTAATAGTAACGTTATAATTTGGACTTGCAAAATGACATGGAGAAATCTGGAAACAAAGAGCTATTAAAAGGAACATTATGCTGAGTGAAATAAGTCAGTCAGAGAAAGACAAGTACCATATGATTTCACTCATATGTGGAATTTAATGAACAAACTGAACTAACAAGCAAAATAGAGACAGACTCATAGGTAGCAAGAAGGCAAACAGGTCTTGTGTGTGTGTGTGTCGGGGGGACGCTAAGGGGAGTGTGGTGGGGTTGAGCAAAAATGGGGGGAAAAGAAAGATACTCATGGACACAAAAAATAGTGTGGTGATTAGGGAAGGGGAGGGGGTGGGTGGAGGTGGAAGAGTGTACAGGGGGATACATGGTGATGGAAAATAAAATAAAAAAGAAATTTTAAGACTTTTTTTTAAAAAAGAGCAACCTAAAGGGAGAGGAACAAAACTATAAGTGAGAATGTTTGATTATTCTATCATGTCCTTCTAAATGTTAACTCCGATTTTTTTGAGAGTTGCAAAATGACTAAAATGGTCATATAAGCTTTCTAGTAAAGCAAACCAAGCCAATATGTTGCTGTTTATGAGGATATATGTTGAGAAATAAAATAAGTAGAGAATATTCACTCTTAAACCAACGTATGGAGATACCTCCAGCGTCTTGAAAAAATTGTCTTATTTTGGTCCTGTTTTAATGTAGCTGTCAACTTTTGGAGGAAAACTATTAAAAATACTGAGTGAGTCTTTTTCTCTCTCTCTTTCTGTGTGTGTGTGTGTGTATGTGTGTGTACTTGCATGTATCAGGGGGGAAAAAGTCAAAAATTTCACAGGCTATGTCACTCTTCATTTGCAGTTCTAACCTCAGCTGTGTACTTAGCATTGCTAGGCACTGCTTCTAGTTCTCTCTCTCTCAGTCCCCTTGTCTACAATGGCATTTTCAATCTTCCTGGATCTCTCTCTCTCTCTCTCTCTCTCTCTCTCTCTCTCTCTCTCTCTCTCTCTCTCTCATCTTTACTGTTGAAAGTATATGTCCTCCTGTTTCCCCATTGACCTCTTATAGTCACCCCCAACCCCAACCCAGGCCTTCACCACCCTATTCTTGGCTCTCTTTAACCCCTCACCTCCACCCATTTCCCTCCACCTCTAAAAAGGCCATAACAATTCTTGGAAATAGACATCTCATCAGTAAAAAATTCCTCCTACTTTTCACCCTTTACAATCCTCCTAAATCCTTGCGATTCTTTTCTGCTCTAATGCGTTTAACATTCACATTAGCCAGTCTCCTGCCACATCCTAGTACCTCCAGGTCTGTTCTGCACCCAATTCACTCTTCTTTTCTCTGGAACTAAATACTATCAATTCAGGAAGCTTTTATTTAGTTTTCAATGCTTTTTCTTTTCAGTGCCTCCTCCCACCCCCCAATCAGCAATCACATACATCCAAATTTTTTCCATCTTAGAACAAATAACAACAAAAATTGCTCTAGCTAGTTGACTCACTCAATCTTGCTATTTTAAGCTAAATTTCTTTAAACACATTTGTCTACATTGAATGTCTGACTGTACCACCCACTTACCCTTTAGACTGCTGTAACTTGGCCTCTGCCCACAACATACATTCAACTGCATCAGAGACATCTGCATTTGCACTCTCCAAAGGCACTTCAAAATCAGCATGTCCAAAACAGTTTCCGTCTTCTCTCTCAAACAACAGCTTCCAGCCATGGCAAAAGCTAAGACCATGCATGCTCTTCCTGCCTGAGCCATTTCCCTCAACCCCACAATTTAACTCTTAGGTGTTAGCTCCTAAATAGTGTTTAAATCATTCCATTTATTTCAATCTCCACTGCACAGATCTTTCCCTTGAAGAACTTATTTGTACTATTTAATTGGACATCAGTCTGATTCCCCCAGTAGCAGGGCTATGACAATATCATTCCTTGTATATTCTTAGTGCTGAGAAACAGGCATAGACATAATTGGTGCTCAATAAAAACAAATAATAGTTGTGGGTGGAAAGCCACCTCTCTTTTTCTTTTAAGAAGGGGGAGAGAGCTTCTACTAACCAGAGTCTCCCTGTTATGAGTGCTCTAGAGAATAAATAATGCTATTTATTTTAATTATGAACCAAGTGAGTACAAAGAAAGAACATCTGAGGTTTGAGTTACAAATGCAGTGTAACGTGACTCTGATCCTGTGGTGCTAATAAGAGATAAAAATAAGAGTACCGTGTCTTGTACAAATATTTTGATTAACAATTTTGTCAAAATGAAGATTCCTCAAAGAGGGAAGTCTCTCAAGTTTAGAAATGTTATTGAGCTAAATGCCCCAAAATCATGAGTCTCAAATTCCACATATTTTTTTTTTAACTTATGCAACACTTTTAAATTTCTCTCCCTCTCTCACCCCCTCCCCGACCCACAGTGTATAGTGCTTCACAGTTCCTCCTAATTCACCAATATTTGTTAATTTGCCATAATGTGTTCTTTCTTTTTACGAGTACTTAGGAAGAGATTGATTCTCACTGCATTGGGAGTTAACATACAAGATGTTTTGATACCCTGATTTTACTCTGAATATCTGAAACATACACTGAGTGGCCAGATTATTGTGACTACCTGACGTTTGTAGGCAAATTAGCTATAATTTCGTGCTGAAGTTGCTAGACGGCCAGACCATTATAAATAGGGAAGCAGGTTGTTTACAACAGTAGAGGTAATTTTTTTCTGAAGATATGGGTAAACAATGCGATTTAACAGCCTTTGAACGTGATATATATATATATATATATATATATATATATATATATATCCTATCTAATAATAAACATGGTAATTAGCTGTACCTCCACTACCCTTCCCATTGGCTAATCAGCAGGATATGCAAATTAACTGCCAACCAAGATGGCGGCCGGAAGCCAGGCAGCTTGAAGCGAACAGGAGGCTTGCTTGCTTCAGTGACGGAGGAAGCTAACGTTCGCCACCTGCCTTGCCGGCCTCTGAGCTTGCAGTTTAAGAAACATTGTTACAAATATAGAAGCTAAACAAAACCCCAGAAACCTGCTTTCAGCCAGCCGGGCTTCAGCCAGCAGGACCTCAACATTGTTTCAATTATAGAACAAACGCAGATCCCTGCTTGCAGCCAGCCAGGATCTCAGAGCTGGAGTGAGCAGGACCACAACAGTGTTACAATTATAGAATCCAAACAAACCAGATACCTGCTTTCAGCAGTCAAGGCCTCAGAGCTGGAGCAAAGCCTCAGAGCTAGAGCTGGCCCAGAATTTAAAAAAATGAAAAAAAGGACAGGTTGGAAGCTTCAGTCACCCTCCAGCCTGAAAACGGCCCTCAGCCCTTCACCCAGACTGTCCAGGAACCCCAGTGGGGACCCCTATCCTGAAGGGTGTGTGACCAGCTGCAAACAGTCATCATCCTCTCATCCAGGCTGGCCAGGCACCCCAGTGGGGACTCCCACCCTAATCCAGGACACCCTTCAGGGCAAACCAGCTGGCCCCCACACATGCACCAGGCCTCTATCCTATATAGTAAAAGGGTAATATGCCTCCGAGCACCAGGATCAGCGGAGCTGCGAGGTCTCCCGGCACCAGGATCAGCGTGACAGGGGGCAGCGCCCAAAACCCCTGATCAGCCCTGCTCTGTGCCTGATAGGGGGAGCTCCCCAACCCCCTGATTGCCCTGCGGCTCTGTGTGTGACAGGGTGCGGCGCCCCAACTCCCCTTCCACGGGCCCTGCTCCGTGTGTGATGGGGTAGAGCCATAACCTCCCCATCGGCCCTGCCCTGAGAGTGACAGTGGCGGCGCCCCAAACCCCTGATCTGCTCTGCTCTGTGTGTGACAGGGGACGGTGCCCCAACACCCCTATCGGCCCTACTCTGTGAGTGACAGGGGGGAGCTCCTCAACCCCCTGATCGGCCCTGCTCTGTGTGTGATAGGGTACGGAGCCCCAACCCCCCTGATGGACCCTGCTCTGTGCGTGACAGGGGGCGGCGCCCCAACCCCCTGATCCACCCTGCTCTGTGCATGACAGGGGGCGGTGCTGCAACCTCACCATCGACCCTGCCTTGAGTGTGACAGGGCGAGGCGCCCCAACACCCCAATCAGCCCTACCCTAAGCGTGACTAGGGGTGGCATCGCAACCTCCTGATCCGCCCTGCTCTGTGCATGACAGAGGGCGGCGCCCCAAATCCCCAATCAGCCCTGCTCTGAGACCGACCAGGGGCTGCACCTAGGGATTGGGCCTGCCCTCTGCCACCCGGGAGCAGGCCTAAGCCAGCAGGTCGTTATCTCCTGAGCGGTCCCAGACTGCGAGAGGGCACAGGCCGTGCTGAGGGATCACCTCTCCCTCCCGAGTGCACAAATATTTGTGCACCAGGCCTCTAGTATTATATATATATATATATATATATATATATATATATATATATATATATAGTCAAATTTCACATGAATGAAAGTTCAAAACAGACCAACCACATTGCCCCAGCAAGAGTGCCTCAAAGTGACCTAAATTTGAAATGTTAGGCTTTTTGTTTTCTTTTAAATCTCTGTAAATAAGAGAATTTGTAAGATGGGTGCTAGGCTTATTGGAGTGATCACTTCCTAATCATAGAAATGTCTAATCACTATGTTGTACACCTGAAACTAATACAATATTGGATCTCAACTGCAATTGACAAATAAATATTTAAAAGGAGAATCTGTCTTTTGGATTGCTTACAAATGATAAATTTACATGATTATCTTTGGTGCAAAGCAAAATTGCATAAAAGTACCATGAGCATGTTATTGAATTCACACAACTGCTGAAGTGTCAGAGAAAACCATTGCATGGCTGGTTGAGCTAAATATGAGCAGGTAAGCCAAGGAGTGGCTATGCGATTGGAATATGAATGCTATTGGGTTTCCTCATTCCTAAGCCAACTTTGTTTGGGGGCCACTAAAACTAGGCAATACTGATCCTCCACAAAAGCTTTTCAAAACACAGTATCAGTCTTACAGGACACTCCTTGGGGGAAATATCTGATTATGTAAAACCTATATTTTTTTACCTTTGTTCATTTTCTACTGTTTAATCACTCCCAAATATTGTGAGTGTCAGGGTGAAATATAGCTGGCCATCTCGTTTTATTCAAGCTGATACAAAAATAATTTCAGACCAGCAATATTGTCATGTCACTTTTTTAAATTAAGAGATAAAGTACTCTCTTTGAATTCATCACATTGTACTAGTATGTTAGATATAAATCTTCCCTGCTACTCTGGTCTACAGATGATTGGTTTCTGTTTTTCTGTATTCATCTCTGCCTCTCTCTTTTAATTTATATCAAACAGGTGATAATATTCAGGTGCTGCATGAAGACAGCTGATACTCCGAAGTGGGAGGCTCCATCTGCGGACTTTTCATTTCATGGCCTGGATAATATGTTTGTGCTGATGAGGTTCCTTACGGTGGAAACAACGTGAGGAAAACCGCTCGCCTTTTTACATGGTTAAATGCCCCTTGACATAATGGTCCAAAATGTGTAAGGGAGTTAAAGATAAAAGAAAAAATAAAATAATTAATCATTTGTTAGAGATTAACTGTCAAAGACACTAATTTTGCATAGATCAATCAACTGTACCAAGACATCTATAAGTGTCCCTAGTAAACACTAAAAGGAATTAAACTACGGTCGTTCTGTTGGTGAGTTACTATGCCATAATTTCTAAAGCAAAGGGGGTGCCCAGCTGGCATGGCTCAATGTCCACATATGAACCAGAAGGTCACAGTTGGATTCTAGGTCAGGGCACATGCCTGGGCTGTGGGCTTGATTCTCAGTAAGGGGTGTGCAGGAGGCAGCCAATCAATGATTCTCTCTCATCATTGATGTTTCTATCTCTCCCTCTCCGTTCCTCTCTGAAATTAATAAAAAATATTTTTATATATTTTATTGATATTTTTACAGAGAGGAAGGGAGAGGGATAGAGAGTTAGAAACATCAATGAGAGAGAAACATTGATCAGCTGCCTCCTGCACACTCCCCACTAGGGATGTGCCCGCAACCAAGGTACATGCCCTTGACCGGACTCGAACCTGGGACTCTTGAGTCCGCAGGCTGACGCTCTATCCACTGAGCCAAACCGATAAGAGAGAAACATCGATCAGCTGCCTCCTACACACCCCCTCCTGGGGATGTGCCCGCAACCAAGGCACATGCCCCTGACCGGAATCAAACCTGGGACTGATCCACAGGCTGACGCTTTATCCACTGAGCCAAACCAGTTAGGGCTAAAAAAATATTTTAAAAAATAAAGAAAAAAAGAAAAAAAGGTGAAGATATCATTCCAGAAAAAAAGCCTAAATTATACGAAAATAAAAATAAATAAATAAATAAATGAATGAATAAATAAATAAATAAATAAATAAATAAATAAATAAATAAAATGTTGTTAAAGTAAAGAGAGATGATGCTGAAAGGATAACTTTTGTTCCCTTCCTGCAATTTCACCATCTTCTCAGATGTCTAGAATTGGAAAAACAAAAACAGAAATGGCAGAGGAAGAGAAAGTCTGGTCCCTTTGGAGCAAGCTTTATAATTTCTGAAAAATCTATCCCCGCTTTGTTATCCTGGGCCATAAAAACTCTCAGCAGTTTCCTTCACAGGGGCGCCTTCCATTTCTGACTTGGCATTCCTCCTAGGCGACACAAGGTCACTCTGTTACCCTCTCTGTAGATGCCAGCCCCAGGGAAGGAAACTACTCTTCTGGGGGAGCTCCTAGTGATAGTGCAACTGTACAAAGAGAAACTAATAGTAGATTCTGGCTAAAATATGTTCTAGCACGCAACCAAAATGTCATTGTCAGCTGCACAGTATCGACTACTCAACTGCACGTAAAATGTGAGTACCTAGTCAAAGGAAACAATGTTCCTACCTTTTGTATTACACTACACAGTATCATTTATTTAAGTCAGAGTAAGCTCGCCATAGGCAGGGAAAATCCACTTAGAAACAGACTACATTATCACAGCCATTGCTAGCAAAATTCTCCTAAAAGGATGGGCAGAAGAAGTATCTCAATGTTCTCCTTTTAAGCCAGTGGTTCTCAACCTTCCTAATGCCGTGACCCTTTAATACAGTTCCTCATGTTGTGGTGACCCCCAATTTCATTGTTACAAATTGAACATAATTAAAGCATAGTGATTCATCACAAAAACGATATGTAATTATATATGTGTTTTCCGATGGTCTTAGGCGACCCCTGTGAAAGGGTCATTTGACCCCCAAAGGGGTCGCGACCCACAGGTTGAGAATCGCTGTTTTAAACAGGAAAAACTAACTGATTTACAGTTTATAAGACTTGTGAAAACTCTTACTGAGAATTAAAACATTTTTTCTTGAATTTATCTTGACTGATGTGTCATTCGTCTGCTCACTTGAATAAACTTGTAAGGTTGGATTTTAAACTTGACCTTCCATTATTCACTTAATTGTCCAGGAGGTGGCAAATTCATCTAGAAAACCACTGTTAAACATTGAGTGGCATCTTCCTTACTCTCCCAGGCAGTCTTATGGGGACTGATTGCATCCATGGTTAAATAGAATATCTCCTTTAATCGCCTCTAACTGCTGTTGACCTAGCTCTGCATTGCTCCCCACATATATAATAAATCAAGTGCATTTTACATGAAAAAATGAAGTAATTACTGAGTGAATCCAATGGCTAATTGCACATAGAGGCTTCTGGGAAATATAGGGCAAATCAGTGTCAGATTTTGAAAAACAGAAAAGAAGTTGAAGGTAAAAACTCTCAGATATGGACAGGATAAAAAGGGCCTGAAATGCACCATTTCTTCAGACACAACCTGATTCTCCACTTAAGGGAGCTGGAAAATTCTAGCGATACACTCCGTCTTTATGCCAATAATAGTACAAACAGCTGAGAAAATAGAACCCATTGTACTAAAATGAAGTATTTGGGGAGAAAGAAATATTTTTTATTACTATTTGTATAAAAAATGTTGAGCAACAAAAAGGTTTGTACCTCTTTTTCTTTTTGTTTGCACATCAGTAGAGTCATATTTGTTCCAAAAACTAATAACTACAGTTTGTTGAGATGTAATGAAATCTGATTGTCTCTAGAATATTGAATAAAATCATATTGGAACTGAATATTATGCAATCTCTTTTTTATTACAAAAAGTCTGTTTTAAAGTATTTATTTTCTGTTTGCAAAAGTATCGGATAGATCAATCTGATCTGTTTTATTTCTTCTTATATCTCTTTTATAAGGTAGCTCACACATATCTGTGACATAAAAAATATGATATATACTACAGTTACAGAGAAAAATATATAAAGCTCCTCATATAGATCAATACCACATAAACACAAGATAGTTTTGCATACCAGAATAAATTATATCACCATAGTGGGGCGGGGGCTATACTTGTTTCAGGGAAAAAATATCTGCTTTTCCAGGAACTTAATGATTCACAAACTTTATGATGACTAACAATCATAACTCTAAGCATAATGCATCCGTACAATTCATCATAAGCACATACACAGGCACACACATATCTCTCAGAATATGTAGTTGAGTTATGCTGATATTTTGTATTGTTAATCACTATTAGTGGTGTTTAATAAGCAATAACTTTCTCCTTACCTTTTTAAATGTAAGTGCAGGTTTCAATTTTAATTTAGTTTCAAGCCTCAGATGGTCTAGGGTTTTAAAGGTCTTTTGTCTATGGAAAGAAAATATTAATACCGCCAGAGCATAATAAGATATGTGTTTGTGACAAGGATTCCCAGTGGCCAACCTTTCAGACTTCATTACTTTTAGACAGTGTGTGGCATATATCCTGAAATCATCTCAAGTAAGATAAAAATGTAATGATGCTGACTTAGCAGCAGTTCACTTCTCTCTCACTGCAGGGCTTTGAGTATGAGGTACCTATTAATTGAAGTAAAATTATTTACATAGCCATATCTTTATTTGGGAGATTCTCATCTCCGTGCCAACTTTTAAGTGTCTTGTGGCATTTTTTTTTAATAATGTAAACTATGACATTAACAAGAAAAATTAAAAAGTATCCTATTCTTTATCAATCTAGGAACAGAGGGTATAAATGCTATCTAGAAATTAGGTCAATCGTTAATATAGTATACATTACTAATGTTTTTTTTTCTTTTTTTAAATATACTTTTATTGATTTTTTACAGAGAGGAAGGCAGAGGGATAGAGAGTTAGAAACACTGATGAGAGAGAAACATCAATCAGCTGCCTCCTGCACACCCCCCACTGGGGATGTGCCCACAACAAAGGTACATGACTTTGATCAGAATCAAACCTGGGACCCTTCAGTCTGCAGGCCGATGTTCTATCCACTGAGCCAAACCAGTTAGGGCAGTAATGCTTTTTCTCCATGTGTCTGCTGATCCAATGAAAACATAACAATAAAGTTAAGACCACCAACACACGTTTCCTTTCTCTTGCACCAGCAAATAAGTGGATAGTCAGGGAAAGAAGATGTCTTACCCAGTTAAATGGCACAACTAAATCCTTCGCTGGTGTTAGTTGCATTATCATTCTGAAAACTTACTCTGGGGAGAACTCTGTCTTCTGAAATACTTTACTATTCTCTTTCTCTTTTGAAGTGTTTGCATACCTTTATGTGAAACTCACTGACTTCTACCACCACTTTCTCCTTTTTCCTCAGGCCAGCCAAGATGCTTGATGTTAAAAAGAGCCTGTGATTTTTTGGATTAAAAAAAAAAAAAGCCTCCGTTGTTTTCCCTCATGCTAACAATCATGATAAATACTGTAATGCCTTAAGAAAAAGGGTTTTTTAAAATATATATATATGTAAACTGAGTAAAAAATGTGTCAGAGGTTAAAAACAAAATCCCTGTTTTGTTATAAACATTTTTTGGGGGGGAGGGGTCTTTGTTTCCTTTTGTCCCCTGTCTTTGATCCCTTTTGTTCTCTGCTTTCTTGGCAATATTGATTCTATCAGGCTCAGGTGGTAATAAGAACTCTGCTCTAAAGAACAAAAGACAAATGAGAATATGCTGATAACAGATAGCTACACTTCTGCATTTGTTTTGAGGCTAGGAGGATTGCTGTACTTTATTTCTATCAATTACAAGAAAACAACAGTCTTTACCTCCATTTAATCGCAATGGGTTGCTGTGATGTACACATGAAAAGTTATATATGAAAAACTGATTAAAAATCATTGTTTTCAATCTGTCAGCGAAAGGCAGTTACCAACAACAAGACATAATGTTAAAATAAAATGGTAGTATATTATTATCGTCTCTAGAAGCAATCTTCTTGTTATGGTATAAATCTTTTCATTCACTTGAGATTCTTTGCTATCCAGAATCTGTACTTGATGGGGAAGAAAAGCCTCATTTAAATTTTAATGGCTCTTCTGAGAAACATTGATTATGCCTTGAGATTTGTTTGGGGGGCGGGGGGGGGGGAGGGATCCATTCCCTACATCTGTAATACAAAACCATTCCTGGACAAAGAAGGGAACATTTGAGGCTTCAAATAATATTTGTTGTAAAATACCGTTTATAATTTCTAATTAATGAAACATTAAAAAAACATGTAAGTCATAGAATGTTAAGTTAACTTTTCACCATTTGATTGTTTATTGAAAGATAACAAAAGGAACTTAGAGACGTAGGCTACAGGCTCTCATTAATTTAGATTGGAGCTACAGTTTCTTCCCTCCTCAAGGAAAATGCCTGTGCCTCTCTAACTGCTGTTTGTTTGTTTTTTCCCATTCTAAGATATTTTATCTGTGTTTACTTTATTAGCTGGAAATCCTTAAATCAAATTTCCACGTTTAAACATACTCTCTAAGTCACTTAGCACGGAAGTTGCCAAAATAGGATTTGAAAAGGTTTACCAATAAACCAGTGAATTTTAATATTTAAGAAATTAAAAATGAGTTGAAAATGGAGACGCAAACATAAATTTTTCGTTTTAATTCTTAACAAGTGATTGTAATGCTATTTTATATCCTAAGTACATGAATATTTGATTGCTTTTGCTTTCTGGTTGCTCCCTTTCATATCATAAGAGCCTTCCTCCTCGATTTTCACTTTTCTTTCAACCTGTTATCAGTGCTTGGCTATCCGAGCATTTTTGGCAGAGTAATATACTGGTACTACGTGAAGCTAAGTGACAAGATGAGAAGTAGTTATAATTTTAAAAAGCGTAGTGGCTTCAAGATATGCATAACTCGAGGAACTTAAGGGTTAACTTATTATGGTCGGAGCAGCGCAGCTTGGTGCTCAGGAAGCCACTTGAGCGCTCAGGCTCTGGAGCTCTGGCAGTCCTGTGCTGGGATCCAGGGCTTCTGGACTGATGTTATTTCTGGCAGCGGCATAAAACCAAGGCCTTCGCTTGAAGCCATGGTGAAAGGACACCAGCTGTTTCCTGATAACCGTGGATACGCTCCAGACCGTTAACTATTCCTTTTTAGAATTTTAACTCACTTCTTATTTTCTCATAATGAACCAGTAAACAAACCCCTTTCTATATCTCATGGCTTATACTTTTCTTTTAAATCAAATATTGGAGATATGTAAACATAAATAGAAAGTCCAAGACTATTGGGATGCTTAATCACAAATGAATGATCAAATTCCCTTTGCTTTAAGTATAATAATTACTTTGAGAATGGAAGTTTTTTAAACAAGAATAAATCATTGGTCCCTGGATGCTCAGATTCACTTTTAGATCCTTAGCTAGTCAGTTAATTTCAGGAATTGGTTCTCAATGTAGTATTGAAATCAGCAGAATAATAGGCTGTGGAAACTGCCTGAAATGTATTGTTCAAAGAAAATTAAAAAAAAAGACTTGTCAACAACATAGTTGAACTAGATTTCTTTTATATCTATATCTACATTTATTTATATATGTTGGAAATATACAGAAGGCTAAAGCCTAAGAAAATTATAAAAAAAATTGCTTTCACCTGGCTGGTATGGCTCAGTGGTTGAGCATTGACCTATGGACCAGGAGGTCACGGTTTGGTTCCCATATGCCCAGGTTGTGAGCTGGGTCCCAAGTGTGGGGCATGTGCAAGAGGCAGACAATCAATGATTCTCTCTCATCATTGATGCTTCTATCTCTCCCTCTTCCTTCCTCTCTGAAATCAATAAAAATATATTTTAAACATTTAATTTTTTATACTTATATATCTATAATACTTGGTATTTTCTTCTTTTATTTCTTTCAAAATACTGAATTTTTTGTAATAAAAGAGTTTTTAAAGAGTATAAGAAAACTGAATAAAATGAGTACCTACCATGGTTTGAAGATTTAGTTGAATATGAAATATAAGGTAGCCAACGAGTTGAATTCAGTTATAAACTATTTATTTTCTAAGTTGTGATTAAATATATTATGCTTTAAAATGTTTCTATAGACAGGTGTTTAAATTCCATATAGACTTCGAAGTTCTATGTAGATTTCAGGTTGTTAAGCAGCTAGAAATAAATTAAAAAGTAAGCAATGTAAAGAGCATGGGCTTACAAACTGAAAGAAATATTACAATTAAGAGAACAGTAAAAATATTGAATTTGTAGATTAAGTTTATACAACATTTAGTTTTAATTTACCATTATCAGGCAACATTTTATCTCCTGAAAGAGAGTATAAGTACATTTCTTTCAGTTTTTGTATGTGTGGCACTATTTTTTATCAATAGCCCATAAAGATGGTTAAGAAATTATAAAGAAAAACACACTATAGGGAAAGGACCCATATGCTTTTAAAATCAGTTTTAACACTTCTATGTAGTGAATTTATGAAAACGCTAAGATTATAAAAATTTGTTTAGAAGTATTTAACTGTTCAATGACATTAGAAACAAACCTTAAAAGTATTATCCTAGCCTAGAAACACAAAATTAATTGTAATAAACAAAGGCATCTTTATAAAACCAAGTAGAATATACCATATTAAAGTTAAAATATATCAAAAGAAAAAGACTTTTCCTGAAAATTCTTCAAAAGCTTATTTTATATATTTCCTACATATAACCAGTATAAATCTATTAACATTAGAAATCAGGAAATTATTTAAAATTTAAGCATTTATCTTTCAGTTTTCTGCAACTTTAACAAAGTATTTCTAAAATTATTTCACTTTAAAACTATTCTATCCCAATCTTGCACTCACTGATGAACACATCTGCTTTTAAGCATTTGTTCCTCAAGTCACTAATTTAAATAGACTAATGTTATTGCTTATTCATTGTAAGATGTACTTATTTAATCACAAAATTATTTTAATTTGTTTATGCTGTTAGTTTTAAGAGACTTAGAAGTTAGTATTTGAATGGCTATTCAAGTACTTCGTTGATTGACTGTATAATATAACAACAGGTTTTTATTAAAATGCAATCAAATATAAAGTCACATAAAGAACCACAAAAACTCACTTAATCAAATCCAATTTTAGTGTGATTACTTGGCTTCTGGAGCTCTGTGTGGGCCACATGTTTATGGAGGGTGGAAGTATGTCTGGATCAGCTAATTTGAAAATATAATAGACAATAACTGTATGGAATGATCCTCAGAGCAGACTATACACTTTGTTTTGATTCAATTATGTTTATTACTCTCACTTTTAAAAATGATGTTTTTATTAATGCATATGGATATTTCTACTTCAAAGAATGAACCAGATGAATTAAAATTGAAAATTCAGCCAGTCCAAACTCTATGATGTCATTTTGATATACTATATAATTTTGAAGATTTGGGGAAATTTTTGGATAAAAGTCAGGAGGATCTGAAAACTCTAGTTAAATAAAGATGAATAAGGTGTTGTTGTGTTTTTAAGAATGCCCTAATTAAATTTTATTATGTTTATTTTCTTTTCTCTCTCCTGTACACTTTCTCTTATAATGGCCTTAGTTGCATGCGTTCCTGTAAGAGTTATGATAATGGTGATCTAAACTCTGCGTAACTGTCTAATGAAGGCAACATACAGAAGGTCGACAGTCTTTTTAGTACCCTTATGAATATTGGCAGCATAATCTGTTGTTAGAGATCCTGAAATAGGTAACAAATTCAAAAAATAGCTCTCGTCAAGTATGACAAAACCTGGTTATGAGAGGGCAGGCATATTTTATTATAAAATAGTAGCTTTCCTTTTCTCCCTAAATTTATTATATAAAAATACACCTGCCACCCAAAGTATGAAATGGCTCTGTAATAAAGAAGTATTATTGAGTTTTTTGATTCAAATCTGTTTGTTTATGTGTACATGGTATGACTAGATACCAAACCACTGAACCACTAATATTTTGGCATTCTGATTAATAAAAAACAAAACAAAAAGTAACAGAGTAATATTTAAATTATATTCTTCAGAACATGCAACATTGAAAAACTGGACTATAGCCATTACAATATTTCATAATGTTGGAAATAACAAACTGCATATAGTGCATATTAAAAAGTGTTATCCAGATGGAAAACATTTATTGGTATGCCTGGTTTCCCTTGCAGCAGCTCACCACTAGGCTCTGAGACATACATAGGATAAGATGTTTCCTTTTAACTAACAAAATTCAATACAAAATTTAAAAAGGAATATTTTTGCAACCTATTTAAGTCCAAAGTAACATACTATAATCACAAAAATTTTGTTGAAATTCCCTTAAAATGACAAATACTTCATTTTACTAGTCCTTCCAGTGCCCTACTAAGTAACCCAGATCAAGAAGATTAATAGCCAGAATAATCAAAATACAACAATTTATACCATCTTTTAAAAATGAAGTATCATTGAAATTAAAATTACGATGTGCCAGAATTTCATACCAAACTTGATTGATTCATATTGTAACAAGTAAAAAGCTATCCTTGCCTATCTAGAAAACAGGTGTTATGGTTGCTGGTGGATCCTAGACTCAAAGCTCAGAAAACTCCCCTCTCTTAGTCTCATCTAATTAAAATAAGGCTCAGGAGGAGGTATAATTAACACTACTTGGGTAACCTATACTCAATTATCCCGGAGCCACATGATGCCCTTGTTGGCAGCCCCCATTATAGCCACAGATTTTCTTTATACGTAATAAGCTCTTTGAGTCTGTTAGGTAAATTATTCAAGGTCACGCACCCCAGGGAGTAAGGCAGCTGAGTCCAAAACAAGGTCTTCTGACTCCTCACGTAGTGCCCCTTCCTTTATACCATGTAAGGAAGGATGTAACAAAACCAATCAATCCATAAATTAATGCATACATACATACATACATACATACATACATATATGCATATGCCCACATGAATACATACCATGAATTAGTTTGATCATTTAGCGTAATTTCTTGCAATATAAAAATAAACTTATTTGTTTGTTTTTTTTGAAAAATGTGTTGTACTCATTTTATGACAGGCACTGCCTTCTAGATGCTTCCCATATGTTAGCACATCCAATCCTCACCTGTCTGAAAAAATAAGACTCAAAAAGGAAGCCTTGTTTTTAATTATCAGTGTGACTTCTGCTGCTGGGTACAAATTAAGAAAGCCTTGATATTTTATTGTATTTTAGACAATAACAGAATAATTAATAAAGAATAAGACTTGACTTTGGGTGGTGAGTACACAATACAATATATAGATGATGTATTGTAGAATCGTATACCTGAAACCTATATAATTTTATTAACTAATGTCACCCCCAAAAATGTAATAAAAATAAACTTAAAAAAATAATTTGGGCATTAAAATACTAATGAACTGTGCAAACATAGTTTTAAATAAATAGATATAACTTCTAAAAAAATGGTGTAATGCACAGGTGTGATATTTTGAATAGGACACATTAAATAAACACTAATTATTTTGACTTACAGGGCCATGCTTTCTATTTTCACAAAAATGTGCAAAAAATAATTATGAATTGAAGTTAAAAATCAGTGGGCCTTAAAAGCAGATAAAAAACAAATTTTATCAATGGAGAAACAGAGAAGTTAAAATACAAAAACATGATACAGAATTGCATGGTACTGAGTCAATGAATTTTAGGAGCTAAAGATTCTCACAAATCTCTTTGAAGTATTTTGGGAGTACAAGATGGAATTATCAAAATTGCAACTGTAAATTAATTAGCATATTTATCTCTCAACACTATTGTTTTGAAAATTAGACCTCAATTTTAGAAAGTATGGAGTTAATGCCCAGCTCTCAAGCCTGAGTTTCACGGGAGTGCTGGGAGCATGCTCAGGTATTTCTAATTACCTGCCTAGATGGGAGCCTCTAGCCCCATTGCACACAGTCATCATGAGCACCCTGGTATGAGCACCCTTGAGTCTTCAGGGCTTATTAGTCCGCTAATGATGCATTATGCCCAGCGAGTCCTGAGCACTGGCATCACTCTCGGTAGATCTGTAGGGTCTGGATCAGAGTGCACCTATCTTTATTGTCCACATTAACTATTCAACTAGTGCAAAGTTTATATAATTAGCAGACATAGTTTGATACACATAATAAATAGGTAACACACATAGACTCAGCTGACATTTTATATGACAAAAAGGCCTACCGAGAAGATGACATTTGAACAGAAAACCTCAAAGAAATGAAGAAGTTTGAAGCTACCTGGGTAAAGAGCATCCCAAGCAGATTTGCTTTGCATGTTTGAAGAATAAAAAAAGGCCCACAGTGCTGACACACAAAGAAGTCAGGGTGGGTGCGGAGATGAGGTCAAGGAGAGAGCCAGGGGCCAGATTATGTAGAGCCTTGTAGGGTATTGAAAAGTCCTTAGTGTTTACTCTGTAAAGATTAACATAGACTCATTCAAACAGTTTTTCTAGTTAAAATAAATATTTTATCCAGGGCACATTTGGTCACTGAATAACTTAGTCACTGAGAAGGAACTTTCTAGGCTTTGGGTATTCAGTGACCTAAGTGAGATACACATTTTTAAGGCTGCTTCTGAAAAGCTGTCCAGTAAAATTTTCATTAAACACTAAAATGAACCACCAAGTTATTCATTATGAGTTGTTCATCTGCAAGAATGAATGCATTTTTTGGGGGAACATTATGTGTTGTTTGTAAAGGTCATTTGAAAATCAAATATGTAATATGGGAATAAAAAGGGTTAAATATTGTTTTATTTACCTTGGTTGTCTAGTACAGTGATAAGGATACTCTTAAAAAGTCTTTCTGGTTAATGAAGTTCAGACAATACAAATGCTTCACTTACATTTTCATTAATTAGCCCTTTGTACTCTTGGTTTCTGAATATTATTCAGAGAGATGGAATGAAAGGTGATGGAATAACAATTAAAACATGTATATTGGAAGCAAGAACTAGGAGTGGGAGAAACATCTACACAAAAGCACATATCATTGGAAAATAATGATTTAATACTTTTCAATACCTACTTTTCTATATGTAAACTAGAGGCCCAGTGCATGGATTTGTGCACTGCTGGGGTCCCTCAGCCTGGCCTGTGCCCTCTCAAGGGATGTAGGAGTTCATGAAGTGGCAGGCGGCCAGGGAGGAGCCAGAGCCCGGGCCAGGCACTGTGCTGCTCCCACTCATCCCAGCACCACTGTGCATGCTGCCGCTGCTGCTCGGTAGCGCTGCCCTGGAGGCGGGAGAGTCTGTGAGCCCAGCATCTGGCATCCATTGGTCAGCTGAGCAGCACTCCTGCTGTGGGACGCACTGGCCACAAGGGGGCAGCTCCTGCATTAAGTGTCTGCCACCTGGTGGTCAGTGTGCAATGATAGCGACCAATCAATTGGTTGTCCAGTCCTTTGGTCACTTAGCTTTTATATATATAGATGTTCAGCATTTATATAACCTGGAAAGTTCAGAGGAATTATTTTTGAAGAATGAAGCTTTTTACCAAATTACACTTCCTGATCTTTTAAGATTTACATCTTATGGGATATCATTCAGGATTCTTCAGAGAAATAAGAACTAATAGGATGTGTGTGTGTGCTTGTGTGTAAATACATATATAGAGAGATTTAATTTATGGAATTAACTCACACAATTGTTAAATTGTTAAAGCTTTTAGGTGCAAAATCTGCAGAGTAGGTTGACAAGCTGGAGAACCAAGGAAGAGCTCCTGTTTGAATCTAAGTCACTTTGCTGGAAGAATTACCTCCTCACTGGGGAAAGTTCGTCTTTTTCTATGAAGGCCTTCAAGTGATTGGATGAGGCCCGCCACATTATGGAGGATAATCTGCTTTCCTGGAAGTCTGCTGATTTAAATGTTACTCTCATCTAAAAGTACCTTTACAATAACATCTACAACAATATTTAATCAACTATATGGCTATTGGGGTATATAAAATCAACCATCACATATGGGATGAAGTCCACTATATGGGTTTGAAGTGAAATATGTTTCTCTCTAGGGAGTGTGAGAGCAGTTCATCTCAGCCAAATATTTCCCCAAAATTCTTCTTCTGCAAGAAGTGTAATATTCAATGCAGGATTTCATGGTTCTAACAACAATAAATATAATGGAAGCAAAACTTTAAAGAGTTCGTTATATATATGTAGGTATATTTTAAAATTGTATGTCTAATAGTATGTTCATAGTAAGATTTTTTAAAACAATGTTTCCTTCCTTTTCATCCAAACTTCACAAAGGAAGAGTTTAATTTGCTGCCTCCATTTCTTTAACAGCAGCACTCAGAACCTTATTACAGTCTTCTGCAGCCACCTTCACTGACATCACCATGGACCTCTTCACTGCTAATGAGCATTTTCAGCCTTATGAATTTACTGCTTCCTTCTTCTTGACAGTCAACATTACCCTCTCAAAGTCCCGGATCTCCTTCATCTCCTTCATAGCTCTTCATCTTCTGATCACCTCAGAATTTTGCATTGTCTCTTCTTCATCTATACAAACTCCAACGTCAGTATCATATACTTGGAAAGATTTGAAACATCTAATGACCTGGAAAAATTTACTTTTCACCTCCTGAATAACCCCAGATATTTTACAGGGTCCCATGCAGGCACTTGGCATGGTGGCCCAGGACCCTGGCACAGAGACGACCTCACCTCTCTTATGCTTTTCACAGCACTCTGAAGGCCACATGACATCTTTGTAGAAACTGGGCTACTTCCCTCTTTTCTGTCTCACTACTTGCTTCACACTCCCTAACCATCGACCTGCCATCCTGTCCTCATCAGTGAGACTTAATTCAAAGGGAACTTCTTAGGGACTCCCTGTAAGAACCACACTCCCAGGCATGCTCTCTCTCTTTTCTGCTCCTTGTTGAATGAAATAAAGAAGTAAAAACTCTGACATATCACAACTATGCAATTGTGCCTTTTTTATTTTAAGACACTTCATATGATATCAATGACATAGAGGTTTTGTTTAAAAACAGAAGCATAAACAAATGTTTCCTAAATATAAAAAAAAATAATAATCTAGACAAGTTAAGAGATTTACAATTAAAAGACCCACTGCTTTGGATATTATAGACAAGAATACCATTTTGGGGTAATTGGTCTCTTGATTTATAAATATAAAATAATTGACTCTGACTTAAAAATTTAAAAAAATGATAAATATAAATTATTTATATAAATAAGGAAATTATTTTTTAAATATGTGGTAATGTAATATTTAATAATATTGGCTTAAATGTGAAATACTTTCCCAGAGAGCTGAAGTTAGATGACAAGAATCACAGAATTGTTGGGCACTTAGAATTATCAGCTATACCCCATCATTTAATTGGTGGGAAAAATAAGACTTAACAAAGCCATGACTTTATGAGAACATAGGTACTCTGAGTGTCATTATAGTTTATTTCTGCTCTATAAATATTACTGAAGTGGTTTCCAGACCAACTAAATCAGAATCATTGTACAGAGCTTTAATCCTTTCAGTGTGTGTGTGTGTGCGCGCGCGTGTGCACAATCCTCTGAAATCACATTTTTTTTTTTTTTTTTTTTTTTTTTTTACATTGTGACTTGGCAGCTTCTCCCACCATACCATAGAATGCATTTATTTAGGCCTTGTATTTTGATGGACTTTGTGACCTGCTTTGAGCAACAGCATGTGGAATAAAGAGAGTTGTGCCAGTTCTGAGCTAAGGACTCAGGCTGCCTGCCCTTCCCACTGCCACTCTCACCGCCGGAATCTGCAGAGCTGGATGAGAAAAGCCTAACCTGGCCTGTGGAATGGGGGAAGACATGTGGCCTAGTTGCCCTTTCACCTCAGCCAACAAAAATGTACCATCTTAGACTGTTCATCCCCTAGGCAAGGGCCTAGCCAATCCACCACTTAAGATTGGCAGCTGAATATAATGACAGAGCTCAGCCATACATAGAAGAATCACCCTACTGGGCTCAGCTCCAGGTGCTGAGCCACAGAATCTTAAGCTAAGCAAATGGTTATTTTATTAAATGAAGCAGTGTTAGGGTTTGTTTGTTTTGTTTTGTTTTTACACAATAATAGAAATCTGACACACTGGTTAATTTCTGTAAGCAATAAAAGTTTAACATTTACTAGTCTTTTGCTTTGCTGTCGCTCCAAAATTCATTTTTAAGAGAAACCCAAAAGGGGACCTAAAGTTTTGAATATGAAAAATGAATTTCTATATAGCATTCTAAATATAACTGAGCAGCCCTGACCCATGTTGCTCCATTGGTTGTAGCAATGTCCCATACATCAAAAGATTGTGAGTTCAATTCCTGGGTGGGGCACACACCCAGGTTAACAGGTTCTATCCCTGGCTCGGGTATGTGCAGGAGGCAGCCAGCCAATCCATGATTCTCTCTCTCTCTCCCTCTCTCTCTCTAAAAATCAGTAAAAACATATCCTCAGGCGAGGATTAAAAAATAATAAAAATAAATAAATATGACTGAACAATAATACATTAAAATTTTGAAAACATTATACACATGTATTTATGAAGGATCTATTGAAAAACAAATTGTAGTTCAAATAAACACAGCACACTGTAGTGCTGGTTTTGCAAATTTAGTAATTTTAGTAGGAAATTAAATTTCATCTGAACCACATATCAAACTGTCAGTTCCTTTCTTGTAAATTCAATGTAACTTGTGCTGCCTGAACATAATCAGAAAATTAGTTATTAAGCTTTCTTTATATGGCAACTAAAGTTTAAAGTCCTAAAAGCTCTCAAGGATAATTTTATATTAGAAGCCACCCAGGACACAATTAAATTTTTATGTACACTTACACTGACAGTTGTCAGAAAACGCCTTGAGAACTTAGCGTACATTTGTTTCTGTGTAAGAGTAATTAGTACCCATTCCCAAAAGGATAGTTAATGTACAGTGGAACTCAGGACTCCCTTTGGGTAGATAATAATGGCATCATACCTCAGATGTACGTCGGCCATTAATGGTAATTAAAATTCACTTTGTATCAGTGAAAAGCTAAGGGATCATTAAAGGTCGCGACTTTGGCCTTAATTATTTGGGTTATTGTTTTGATTTAATTAGATGAGTTTAATGAGTCTTTGGTTGCAGCATGGTTCTAAATTGAGCAGCACACCTTGACGGTGGCTTTGACAGCCTTGGCTGCTCATTCTTCCTCGAATGGAAGTACCGTAGTGTCCTCTGCACACAACAGACAAGGTCAGTTAATTCTCTCAGGAAAATATGAATTGGATGAGAAAGGAGTTTTGACTGATGCAATACAATTCAATTCAACTCAACTAACTCGGTATTTTAAACATATCCCATTAAAGAGGATTTCCTTCCTCCATCCACTATTTTTTCCGCCATGTAAGATTTTGAAGAGAACCACCAAAATGGGGACTCTGTCCATAAATAGTCATAAGAATCTAAGATTTAATACAAGTCATTTAAGTTTTTTCCGTGGAAGATGGAGAAAGCTCTAATGGTTCATTGTGATGAGATTGTATTAGTGTCTCAAGACTACTAAATTATCACAAACTTTATGGCTTTTAACAGAAAGTTATTCTTTCACAGGTATGGAGGCCAGAATTACAAAATCAATAGGTGTCAATAGGACCATACTCCCTCTGAATGCAATGGGGAAGAATTTGTCCTTGCCATTTCAGGTTTCTGGTGTCCTCTGGTTTTGGGCAGCATAATTCCAATCATTGCCTTGATCTTTATGCGGCCGTCTTCCCTGTGTGCTTCTGTGTCTTCACATATTTTTCTCTCTGTATCTCTATATCCGCTTTTATAAAAACCCAAGTCATTGCCTTTGGACCCACCTTATTCTAGTATGATTTCATCATAACAAATTACATCAGCAAAGAAATTCTAAATAATGTCGCATTCTGAGGTTCCTAGTGTATATAAATGTGTGGGACACTCTTCAACATAATACAGAGTAAGAACTCAATTACAGACAAAACACAGAAAGAAGTGGGGAAAAGGCGCTCACGCATCTATTTGAACCATGTCGCCAGAGAAGCTCACTGGAGTTTTCCTTCTCTGTAAATTGACAGGCTAGGAATATATATGCCCTTTTGGTTCTTAGCCCCTGTAAGGTTTGTTTGCATTTTAAAGGCTTGCACAATAGATGAAGTTAGTTAAGAAGAAGTGCTGAGAAATTTCCTGTAGGAATTAGGAGATGAAATGTCTTTAAGTGAGGTGATATGAAAGTTTTTGCTGGCTTTAGACTGTCTTCACCATACATGGTATCATTTATACCTCCTTTCGTGAGGTAATTTGTGAAGTATCAAACAGAATACTCCCATTAATGAAACCCGACCATAAAATTAAATTAGGTCTGGTCATCAGATTTTACCGGTGAAGGGTGTAATGGTTGGTATTATGTGTTAACCTGGCTGTAACACCCAGTTATGTAATCAAATTCTAATCTAGGAGTTGTTGTGAAAGTATTTTATAGATGTGCTTAATATCTATAATCAATTGACTTTAAGTAAAAGAAGTTACCTTAGATAATGTGAATGGGCCATATTCAATTAGTTGAGGACCTTAAGAGCAAAAATTAAAGTGTCCAGGGGAAGAGGAAACTGCCTCGGACTGCCGCCATGACCCCTGGCTGAGTCTCCGCCTCCTGTCCTACCCTGTGAGTTACAGACTTGCCAGCCCCACCAACATGAGCAAATTTCTTAAAATAAATCTATTAGGCATGTATTTTCCATTTGCAT
This sequence comes from Myotis nattereri, assembly GCF_964212035.1. Lineage (NCBI taxonomy): Eukaryota > Metazoa > Chordata > Mammalia > Chiroptera > Vespertilionidae > Myotis > Myotis nattereri. The sequence continues at coordinate 68,175,095 of NC_138076.1, read as the reverse complement.
TCAAAATTTTATATACTAATTCTATTGTTTCTGTTTCTCTGAGAACCCTTACTAATAAAGTGAGTTACACACTCATCATTATAAAGTAAATCTACAATATATATAATTTTCAGATTGATGCATGTGTGTGAAAATTCATATGGTCATAAAATGTAACCTCAATTCAAGAGAAACATGTATAAAGATCACTATAAGTGAATGTTGACCAGGATATTTTTACTTTCCAATAACTGTATATATTCTGATATTTTTATTTGTACATTCCAGTTATCATAATGGTGTTCTAGAGGAAGAGGATTAAATAATTTTAAATCAATTGCACATTAGACTTCAACAATTACTGATACATTGTCCTTTCATACTACTAGAATGTAGAATAAAATAATTAGCAGTATATGTAATCTGTACCTAAAACTTGTATGTGTAATCTGGTCAGTTTGAGAAATGAATATTTGTTTATCCCACAGACTAATTAAGTGTACTGTAAGATAGTAAAGAAGAAAAAAAGAAAAGTCAGTTTAATTAAACGTATTAAAGAGAGGCACCTCTGCCTGGACAGTGTAGTTCAGTAGTTGAGAGCTGACCCATGAACCAAGAGGTCCCTGGTTTGATTCCCCATCAGTGCACATGCCTGGGTTGTGGATGTGGTCCCCAGTTAGGGGCCTAAAGGAGATGTTTCTATCTCTCTATCCCTTCCTTTCTCTCTAAAATCAATATTTTTGAAAAAGAGACACCTCTTAAAAGTATTTTCTTTCAGACAACATGTGGTATAAACAAATAATACAAATAAAATATAGAAATGAAACAAAGTAGTGTTGTAGTGTAAGAACATTATCTCTAAGCAAAAATCATCTAGACCCATCATTTACCCCCTCTAGGGGTTCAGGGAATGAGACAGAATGGGGACATAGCCAGCTCTTCTCTCCTTTCAGACCCTCACCTGGTGTTCTTGTCTGGTGAGGCAGGCTACACAGTCTGAACAGCTCCCCCCATTTTAAAATATATATATATATATATATATATATATATATATATATATATATATATATTCAATATATATATATATTCAATATATATATATATATATATTCAATATGATAATGCCTTTATTTTGTTGTTTAGACACAGAATTAGAAATGAATGTCTACTGAATAATTTTTCAGATACAGATAAACTTTTTACTTGTGTTATACAGGGTATTAATGCTTTGTTTTAAATAGCAGCAAGCTCCCATGAATACAGGGATAGGATCTTGCACCAATATTTCCCTAACTCCTACCACAACCTTGGATCCAGAATTCCATCACCAGGAAATTAATAATGAATAATAATTCACACTTGTAATACTGACTAAGGGTTATGCCAAGTCTCACATAAGCTTCCAAATTAATCAAACTTGTTCAATCAACTAGATTAAGGTGGTTTTATACACACACACACATACACACAAACATTCACATACATATATAGTATAAAAGGGCAATTCATTTTTATTTAGGCAGATCCAATATTCCCTGATCAACTTGAATAATAGGCATTTTAGATTAAATGCAGATTGAATTTGAGTATGATTTCAGCAAGCCTAGCTATTCTTTACATCATTTGTCACCCTAAGACTAGAGGCCTGGTGCACAAAATTCTTGCTCAGGTAGGGTCCCTAGGCTTGGCTGGCGATCAGGGCTGATCTGTTGAGTGACTGGTGGAGTGATGGGGGGGGCCCCACTGGCCCTACCTTGGCTGACCTGGCACCATCTGCTCGCCGGCCACACCCCCTCCTGCTGCCGCCTGTTGCCTCCCTCTATGGGGCAACCAGCGGGGCAATCAGGGGCCCCCATTGGCATGTGCCTTGGCAGACCTAGGGCCTGCAGGCTGGGGGCAGCTCCTGTATTGAGCATCTTCCCCCTGGTGGTCAGTGTGCATCATAGCAACCGGTAGTTCCTCTGGTCGTTCCACCATTAAGTGATTTGCATATTAGGCATTTTTTTTTGTATAGAAAAAGATAAATATAATGTATATCTAGTTTCCTTTACTTGATTCATATGCTGATTCTTATTATTTTTTTAATTGTCACTTAGAATAAAGACAGATATACCAAAAGTTTTTTTCATTGAGGAATCTTGAGATTTGTTTTTCCCTTAGTGAACCAGAATGGAACATTCTGATATTGATTAACCTACCCCAGGTTTTCAATATCTGGGTTAAATAAGCAAAGTTAAAACACACTAAATTAGTTAATTAAATATTTTAAGAAATATAATAAATTTGACTTATTTTTTATTGTTGTTAATCCTCTCCTAAGGATATTTTTCTATTGATATTTAGATAGAGTAGAAGGAAGGGAGGGGGAGAGACAGAAAGAGAGAAACATCGATGTGAAGAAGACACATCGGTTGGTTGCTTCCCACACATTCCCCTACACGGGCCAGGGATCAAACCTGAAACTGAGGAACATGCACTTGACTGGAATTGAACACTGGACCCTATAGTCCACTGAATAATGCTCTATCCATTGAGCCAAATATGCTAGGGCTGGACTTGTTTTAATTAAATGATGGTACATAAGTTTTACTTCTATATCTGATAACATTGAGTTTTTACAATTTGATAAATCTTGTAGCTTTATTATCCTATAATTATTTAAGCCTTTAACCCAGTTACTCACAGCACCAACTTTATAGAAATTAAATTCAATCAGTAACTTTTAAACTAATCAGTTAGTATTTGCTGTGTAAACAGCAGTTGCTAAATCACACTTGATCCACTATTTAATTGAAGCTATGACTTGTATGCACTGTGTGGGATTTTGCAGACCAAAAGTGCCTTATTAGCATTATTCTTAATATGAGAGCATTATCTGTCCTAGTGAGGAAAAAAGACACAATATTTTTATATCCTCCATTTGATAAATGTCTTTTTTTTCTTTGTTCAAATCTATAGAGCATACATGACTACTGATGGGAGATTAATGTTAATGAAATTGACTTTATAGTAACAATTGCCATACTTTCTACGAACTGTACAGTGGATTTTCTTATGGGAATAAAGATGACTGCTTTCTGCATTACTTCCATTATTATCAAGAACCTCCCCACATCCTGCCTTAATTTGTTTGGGATGTAATCTTTATCCTCAATTCTGATAAAAAAATAAAGGTGCCTATGCATATTTCCACTAATTTTACAGAAGGATAATAAATACTTACCATAATTCTGTTTATCCTATCTAATAAAGAGGGAATATGCTAATTGATCCTCATGCCGTCGCAAAGATGGCAGCACCCACAGCCAGTAAGGAGGGAATATGCTAATTGACTGCCCCACCCTCAAAGATAGCGGTGCCCACAGCCACAAGATGGTAGCTCCCAGTCCCCTCAGTCCCATCGGGGTGGCAGGAATGCGGCAAAGCCCTCAGGAGGGCCTGGCCTTGCCACACACCTGCCTCTGGAGTCCCCCAGTCCTATCAGCCCCTAAGCCGCCCAGGGCCGGCCCGAGGTGCAGACAAGCCTCAAATGGCTTCAATGTGTCTCTCCCTCTCCATTCCTCTCTGAAATCAATAAAAAAATATTTTTTTAAAATGTGCTTTCTATCTTTAGCAAAAAGCAATTGATAATAGAGGAAGTCTCCTGTATTGAATTGATAATAAATTAAATAGAGGAGACTTTAGGTCTTTAATTGTGAGTAAATGATATATACTGGTGATTTTCAACCAATGTGCTACAGCACACTGGTATGCCACAATAATTTTTAAAACATGCAGTACCTGACTATTTAGTCAGGTGAACTAACCAATTTTCCCTTAGATTGTCAAATAAAAAAAAATGACTAATGTCAACACAACAATAGCCTTCCAGTGTGAATTAATCAAACTTATACCTATTTTTTTGTCAGCTAGGCAAATATATAATTTTTGGTGTGCTTCCAAATTTTAGTACTTAGCTTATGTGTAGCATGAGGTGAAAAAGGTTGAAAGGCACTGATACAAATAACTGATATTCTCATCTACATACTGTTGGCCAATTTGTTTTTGTATTTGTATTTTATAATAACTGTTGAATTACTTAGGTGTAAAGGGTGAATTCAAATACTAGAAGATCATGTAAAGTTTAAAAATGCTTAGTAAGTAATGGAATCTAAAAACCTGTTTATGTTTCCATATCACAAATTATAGTACAAGACTATTAGTATTTCATGACTTCTGAGAATCAAACAGTGTGCAGAGACCTGCTTTTTCGTCAACATCTTGTCCTCCCTGGTGCCTCAGACATATACATTGAGTTTGGGCATGTGACCCCCAATATATTTTCTAGCCTGCTTTGAAGCTAAATACTAGGCAATGGATTGTAAAGTCAAATATCTAGAGGGTATTTTTGACCTCTTTTTCATCCCCTCCACGATCCTCCTGCCTATGTTTTAGAGCTGCTGTCTTGGACTTTAAGTTAGAGACAATACCTGATGGAGCAACAAGTAAAAAGATCCTGGGTCTCTGATAGCACAAAAATCCAAACCAGCCCTAAGCTTTTGTGTGAGCAAAAATAGATTATTTTGTTAATGGCACATGCTATTTTCGGGTTTGGGTAATTTGCAGCTAAACCTCATCCTAACTAATACAGAATTGTTGGAGGAAAGAGGAATGATGCTGACTAAATAGCCTGGCATTTTTATCAAAGAACAGTCATTCTTTACCTTTTAAGTGATTCCCGAACACACTAGAGAAACATTGTCTGCTGACTGTTTGTGATATTACAAATGATACTCTAGACTAATGTCCCTGTTTTCTCTACTACAACTTGTTTGATTAGTCCCTTGACACTCTTCTCAATTGAGGAAAGGAAAAAGCAATTCATGACATTTTCAGAAATGTGGCTAATCTACTTTCACAAGCTTGTCAGCTGGGGTTTCAAGCTCAGGGTGACTGCAGTGTTGTTGTTTTTAACGCATTATATTCTAAGGGAAGCTTAGTTTTTTTTTAGTAACAAATCTCTCCCATTATGTTGGCCAACAGTGTCTTTTCCTTAACTTGATGTGTAACCTTCCTAAAATGACCTAGGAACTTAAATCCCAAAGGACCATCTCCAATGTAAGCCCTCTTGCCAAAGGGAAACTAGATGGTTGTTTTTACAGTTAAAACTTGAGGCACAAATGCATCTCACTGAAGAAGAGATAAGAGAATATGATTCATAGCATCACAGCATTCAAATGATTCAGAGCATCTGTAGCTCACCGTTGAGGGAAAGACACCTGAAATCATATGCCCTTCTTTTGTTCCTTTACTTTCTCTTCAAGGGAAAAAATTAAATTAGAGAGAATTATAAAGAGGATGGCAACACGGGGAAAATTGGGAGGGAGGAGGGAGCAGAAAATGAGTTCTAGAAGTCATGTCAAATTTAAGGCAAGACATGTATTGACAGCTAATCAATTTTTTAAAAAATTCTCTTGCACTCTATGATTTACCTGTGAGTGCAAGCATAAACATTGATGTCCTAATGATATAGGAGAATGCAGTGGTTTGGTAGGGCTCATTATCAAGTAAAAGCAAAACTTGGTTAATTTACACTCCAAGGCTATGATCTACTACCAATGTACATTTTTAGATTGTAAATTCTTCATGGTTTGCATTGCAAATAATGTGGAACAGCTCTTCACATCAAAAAGTGAAAGAAAATTATATATCATACAATATTGGATGTATTTCAGAGGCCAAATTGCCTATATTTGCTTTACTCAGTTTTGTGAATGAAGAAATAAATGTATTCTATGTGGGGATTTTATCCTAATGAGTCAAGTGCTTGATTTTCACTTACATATGAATATTAAAAGTAAAATGAACCCATATCTAAACAGGCTCAACACAAAGACTATTATTACTGGTTGTTTTATAATTGTCAGTCCCCAGTGAAATTCACTTTTCAGCCCACCAAAGATGAGCCCATAGGTGCGTGTTTGTTATGCCAGTTTGACCCTATCCAATCTTTATCCCAGTCTAGTTTTTGAGGCAGATTTTGCCCTAATGTCTGCCCTTACACAGTCCATGGTAATACAGTTAAGGCTGGTTGAAGTATTGTCCTATCACTCTAAACATCTGATCTTATTTGAAACTTTCTGATATTGATACTGGATTCTAGATCATTCCCCACCTCTGTGTATATTACCTTGGTGTCTAGATACGTGAAGAGTTTCACAGCCAGCGAGACTTCTGAGATATTTTCCTATGGTACCTAGGTTAAATATTTCTGTGAACTTTCCTACCTCCATTCTCTATTGCTAGGGTACCTCATTCTTTGGGCACCATTAACTTTCACCTTGGACTTTCAGCACAGATCTGCATAATAGTAGACCAAAATTTGGATGGTGTCATTTGCTCTCAGGTATCAGCTGGGCATAATTCCAATAACTCCTACTTATTTACCGAGTCTAGTGCCAGAGCTTGATGCCTATCCCAACTTCCCTTGTGTCCTTGATATAGTCAGCCATAAGTTTAATTCAGTTCCACAAACATACGCTGAGAATCTACTGTGTGCCAGGCACTTGATAGATTAAAGTTAATAAATTATTGGTTGCATCTTTGTGAGGAAAAATACACAGGAAAATCAATATATCTATTCAATATGTTAATGAATGGTCCAGAAATTTAATAATTTAAAATAGCAAAAGAGAAAAAATGGACACTTGTACTGGTCAGAAGTATAGTTCTAAAACAAAATCAGTTAACTGATTTGCAAGAAGTCTGAATAAAGAACCAACCTAACAGCAGAAGGTCCCTTGTGTACCCTGGTTTCTCCAATACCTAATATATAGCCCAGTACATAGTTGACATGCACTAAATATTTTTTGAATGAATTACTAAGTAAATAAATAAATGTATTCTTACAGAAAATTAAGTTAAATATATTAATGTAAAATTTTCACTGATGTAGATCTGTGATTCAAATTTCCACACTTTATGTATTAAATTGTAGCATGTAATGTTGATCTATAAGGTGTCTTTATACACTACTTCAATTAGAACAAAAATGCCCCAAAAGAGAGAGAACACTTCTATGGAAAATTGAAGAGTTGGTTATTTATATTGAAACTAGAGGCCCGGTGCATGAAATTCGTGCATGGGTAGGGTCCCTAGCAGCTGCTGGATGCCTGCCAGGGCCTCCCTTCACCTGGCTGCCTGTAGCTGCCGCTGGCCAGGGCCTTCCGTGCCACCCCCTGGTGGTAAGCGTACATCTAACTCCAGGTTGGTCCAACTCCCACCCGTGGGGACAATTTGCATATTAGCCTTTTATTATATAGGATGGTGCACCTGGGGAAATAAAACACACACACACACACACACACACACACATACACACACAAATATACAAAACCTGACCCCCCAATAGAAATGTGATTTTGGTGATTGCCAGAGAACTACACAAACAATTATGTGTTCAACTATTTATAAATTTATGAAGCTATTAAGAGGTATCTATTACTAAACAAAATATCAAGTTTATCCTGTATAATATATATGACATTTTATTTTTTCTGCAATTTGATAATATCTCCATTTTTATACATTTTGGAGCCATTTCTATTTCCATTTATAACAATATCAATACAGAAGAAAAATGTACTTTTAGTTTTATAAAGTAATTTTATATACAATGAGTGATTATCACTAAGTGCTATAATGATTCTCTTCCATTCTCATAGAGTTTATATGGCTTCTGTGGGGGTCTCTGAAATTATCTTTTTCAATTGCTGACATAGTCTTTCATTCTAAATTGCTGCTTATATCAAAGCTCCTGAGATGAATAATCTATGTCAAAAGGACATTTCAGACAAAGAAGTGCTTAGTTCTAGTCAGACTTGGGAGAACACAATATTGTTTATAACACTCTGTTCTATATTTTAGGACCTTAATAACCTTTCTAGAGAAGCTGAGCCACTTGCTAATCAATAGTAATTACTTTTTTTCTAACCACCTACAAAGTATTATTTAAACCCTAAAAGTAAGTTTTTAGAAAGTCACACTTTTATTTTCTAGACATTAAATATGTAGTTATAGTCAAGTTTTGATACTTATAATGTATTCTCTGTTGCAGCTTTAAGTAGGAACATTTTCATCAAATGAAAGTGAAAAAGGTCATTTTCAAGAAGGTAGTTGTAAATATCATAATTTTTGAAAGATTAAGGCAAGAAAACATTTCCAATCAGCTTCAAAATTGTATTGAATAAGGGCACAAGGATATTAAATGGATGGCTAGATATATAAATATACTATGAAATATTTTTTTCTGAAGTCAAGTGAATAAATAGTTAAAATCCATGTAGTTTATTTCAAAACATAAAGCCTAATAAAAATTGCTGTTGGAAATTTTTCTTGTCTTACAGAAAAAGGATAAGGTGTGGGGTTTTATTGAAATGTATAGGAAATCATCATTAGTAGGTTAATAGCATGAAAAAAATCTAGAACTTCAAAAAAAGAATAGTTACTAAAGATTAACAATAAATTTGTAGGAAAATCAAACATATTAGCAAATTAATGGTGACTATCAGACTTAAGTTAAATGATGTCATTGGAGAAACATGAAGAATATAATATATAACATAAAGTAGTTTTGTGTGTCCATTTAAAAAATGATTCTTCTATTTAAACTCTGTTAGGCAATATTCTCACATTAAAGATACAAGAGTTATTTTATAGAAACAAAAGGCATTTTCTCTCAAGTGTTCTTTTATTACTTTTTATATATTCTCTAATATAATTAACAAAATGACTGGGTAATTTATGCTAAAAAACTATATAGCAATTTTAAACTTCTTTGTTCTTTTTATTATATCAATTCTGGCCAAATTCAGAAAAAGAAATTTTACAAAATATATTTTTTTAGGTTTTTTCATAATTGTAACTTGCCTACTCCAGATTTGCATTATTTATTTTAATCTTCAGCTGAAACTGAAGTTTTCTTTTTTAAAAATATACTTTTATTGATTTCAGAGAGGAAGGGAGAGGGAGAGAGAGAGATAGAAACAGCAATGATGAGAGACTATTATTGACTGGCTGCCTCTTGCAAGCCCCACATTGGAGATGGAGCCCACAACCTATCATGTGTCCCGACCTGGAAACAAACCGTGACCTCCTGGTTCGGAGGTATATGCTCGCCCACTGAGCAACACGGGGGAATGAGTATTTTTTTTACATATTAAAATAACCAATTAATGGTACATTTATAACAGTTATAATTATATAATTGTATTAAAGTTTTTCATTTACACATCAGTGTTCTTCAATACACTGGTAGAGCTAGAGGTCAAGACCTGTGACATATTTATTTCTTTAGCCTCTGTCAGCTAAAACATACGAGTTGCATGAAATTAGCTTTGTCTTCATTCTGAGCATAGGCAACAAATACTGAGCTTTGATTGCACAGTAAAACCTATTCTAAATTGGTTTAATGAGGGCTAAAATAGTTTAATTAATAAGAGATATAGTTCTTAAATATATAACATTTTTTAAATTGTAGGTATATGTGACTTTAATTTATACAAATATTATATATCTATTATTATTTTTTTAATTTGCTTGTTTCTCCTAAAGCATGAGGAGAGGTCTTCAAAGAAACAAACATAGGTAGTTTTCATTTCCATATATTGAATAGGTTACAAAATTCAAAAAATAGCAGGAACTCTTTTTCTACAGTTAAATATTTCAGAATTTTAAAAGCAAAATCAGAATTAGATAACTTAATGGATAATATCAAAAGTTTTAGCATGTTATATAAAAATTTATATTAAAACAGTAAAATGTAAACAGTTCTTAGTAGATTTTAAATTGGTTTGAAAAATTAAACCTGAGACTGAGGTAACTAGATAAAATTACATATAATTGAATGAAAACAAATCATATTTTGAACTTATTTTGAAGATATTTGACAACAGAACATGAAAAAGTAACAAAAATAATCTAGTATGATGTTTTAGTAAGTTAAAAACTGTCTTCTTAGAGCAACTGACCTCTAATTTCCTTACAAAGTGTAGAGGTTTTTAGACCTTGAATCCTGTCTGGTAAGATAAATTATAGTAAGGATGATTCTTTCTGCTAAGAAAGATTTTACTCTCTTCCCGTTTTTCACTCACTCCTATCCTTGACACATAAGGGACTGAATAGAATATTAAACTCCCCAATTGAACACAGAGACTGTAACAATTATGTAATTTTTGAAAGTTTTAGAGTGAATTGTCCTGGGACATACCAGTGCTATATGATGACATTATAATTCCTACTTATGAGTTAGCGTAAAATTATATTACCTAAAATAGGCTAGGTTATGATGCAATAACAAATTAACCCCGAAAATATTTTTATAACAAAATTAATAGTTCATATCTTGCTAATTTTACATGACCTGTGAGGTTAAGTGTTTCTTTACAAAGTCACTATGGGACCAGGCTGACACTCCGTCCTCATGTAGATGTTCCATCTGGAACGTGTCGCCTTATCAGTCATCTCAGCTCACGAAGAGAGACAGGAGAACTGGGCTTTTCATTAGCCTAGAAATGTTATATCCTATTCCACTGAACAGAGCAAGTCAGATGACCCTGCTTAACTTCAAGGGGATTTGGAAATATAGATGGAGAAGCAGATGGAATTTTTTTGGTGATGATATAGTAGGAGGTTAGACAGACATGAGCAGAGCAGACAAGACAAGCCAGGTATGGAAAGTAACCAGGGAGGAAAGCCCCTTGTATCTGGCAGAACTGGGAGGACAAATACTGTATAGTGTGACCTCACCCCAGGGTGACCTTTCCTCCCCTAGCATATCTCCGATCATGCTGATTAGACTCCTGACTTTTCATAACCCTGGTCATGGGATTCAGACCTCCCCTGACACCCCCCCTCCCCCGCCCAGCATGTGGATAGTCATGCAATAGACACCCTTAAAGGAGAAACAAGGGGGCCAGAGAAAAGCATCATATGACTCCCATATAAGTCCTTGCAGGACCACTCGCTTAAGTATTAAGCACTCAAGTCAATGAGGTTCTGACCCACATCAAATAATCTTAGGAAGAACCCCTCAAATTTGTTGACCACAGAAACAGAGTTTTGGTCAAACTAGATATAACATCTCGGCCTCAGTTGTGTTTCAGCTCCAGGCCCAGAAAAGAAGCACCAGGCCAGGTGGTAAAATGGCATGGTTGACATCAGCACCAGCTGTGATGACTAATGATCCACTGCTCTGGTGCCAACCAATCACTACAGACCATGACCCTGAAAGGGCACACCTGGAAAGTTAATGAATATTCTATTTAGGTCTCCTCTGAGACCTCCCTAAAATTCCTGCCTAAAATTCCTAAGATGAAGGACCAGGGATCTCTCTTTCTGTCTCTCTCTGTCCCTCTTTCTCCCCCACCTCTAGAGCACACCCAAGCCTTTTCTCCTCTCCCTCCCTCAGGCACATTTTCTTTGTCTTTCTTTCTCCTAAGCTCCAAGGACCCTTCTTTTGCCTCAGTAAATTGTTTCCTGAGTCAGCACAGCCCAGCTAGCTCAGTGCTTCTACAGTTCACTTCTTCTACCCCTGTGACTTTCTAAATAAGCCTCCACTTGTATGTAAGTCTTAATTCTTAATTCTTTCTTAGCCAGAACTCAAGGTCAGAGGTCGAACAACTGGTGCCATTCTCCCTCAACATTCAGGCTTACTCTTTCCATAGCAATAATCAATAGTTTATATGTTGTAAATTGAACTGTACCATGCTGATTAAGTTGAACTGGTAAATGCTTTTTTATGATGCTTGCCTGAAGTGAATAATGTAGTCATGAAAATTTCAAAGAATAACAGAATGAATCCTAAATTATGGTTTTATGTTATTATATTTAGGTCTCTATCGTGGCAAACACTCAAATTATAATTGTTTGGTAGGAAAAAGCATTTCTACAATGCTTCTCTGAGATAATAGAGTTTTTTTTTTGTTTTGTTTTTTTCTCCCCGTAACAAAAAGGGCAACCATTGAAGTAGGAAGGACAAAACCCATGAACCTCTGCAAGTGACAGGTAAAACTAGAATGGCAGCTCTGTTTTGTTATTTAAAATCAATACTTAAGAGCCTTCCTTCTTCACAAAGATAAAGGAGTTATCAGAGCTAATGGCTGAGGTGAATGCTTAGCACTGTTTTAACAGATTACAGGTCGATTTTAATTTTGCTTTACAAATTACAAAGGAGCCCATCAATAAGATTATGGACAGAGAAACACCCAAACACTGCTGAGAAAGTAGTTCACCCTTTCAAGTTCAAATAGATTAGAGAAAAATATAAAGGGGGGGGGGTGGAATTTGCCAGCAGACAATGCAAAGGAATATATTTTTTGTTTGTGCATAAGCCATGCAAAACTCATCCTGACATAATCACACTGTAATAGAAGCTGGTAATTATGTATCAGAAATATTTGGTGAGAAGTTTAGAAGAAATTTCCTGGGTTAATCCAAAAAGGTGACATAGCAAATTTCTTAAATATATAAAATTATCACTAAACAATATATTTACTAGTATAGAGACTTTTAATAAGTAATACTAAGTGTAGTTTATTTATATTTTAGGATTATTTTGTTATTAAGGATATTCCTTTCACAGACTATTCAAACATTTCAGAGAAACATAATCTTCTCATCTCACAAATACAGAAATCACTCTATGCCTGATTACATATGATTTCTGTTGTTTTCTTATACTGGAACCATCATTTTCCCTCTGCACTAGTTATACTAGAATTAACCAATAAATTGGGTAAACATTCTTAAAAACAAAGAAAAAAAATCAAAGCAAAATTAATCTAGTTTAATATGAAAAATGTTTATAAGTTTATGGAGTTCTATTACATTTCTAGCAAAAAATATGATCAATATATGAAGAACATATTCTAAGAAAAAGGATCGTATAAGAGTGCATATCCAGATATGATAAAATTGTATAGAACTTTAAAAGTATGATCAAATTATAGAAAAAAGAACCAAAGAAAATAATAGTAAGCCAGCCATACCACTATTTATTTCACTTGTATTTCTAAACAGCCCCATTGTTACATGAAAGTACATTTAAGTAAAAAAAAAAAAAAATCTTTGCTTTTGAAAATCACTTTCCATGCTATTACACAAATTTTTTACTTTTAAAACAGCCCTTTATGACGTGGACATTTTTGCATAGTTTAAAAGGGGCCAGAAGTTCTGTCCTGAAGCTGCCCTGTGCAGAGTGGAGCGGGAAGGCAAGGCCCCTCTGGGTTCCCATCTCTGCTTCTCTGAAGTCATGTCAGAGTGCTTCTGGTGAGATTCCATTCTCTGCAAAGTACCCAGAAAGATGTTTCACCAGGGGGGAGTTAAAGAGTTGCTGAGGAAGGAAATGCCCCCAAAGCCCTTTCTGGCACAGACAGAAATACACAAAAAAAGTTTCCTCTCTCCCTGAAACTTTCAGCAAGGGCCTCCTCCACAGTCAGTTCCTCTGGAGCCATTGCCAAAGTCAGCGCCTCAAGCAGAGAGGGCAGGCGCTACCAGCCGGGGAACTCAGTGAAGCAAAGTATGGGCTTCGTCTGGAAAACACCGGATTCCCTTCAGGCCACTCCAGAGGCAGTCAGCCAGAAGCTAAAATTTGGTTCTCAAGACTCCTCAGGGCAAAGGTTCAAAGGGCTTATTCTATAAGTTGCTCCTCGGATTGTTTTTAGTTGTAATTAAGGGAACTAAAGTTTGTAAGTCAAATGAAAGACTGTCAATGAAGTGAGACATAATTACCCGGTGGTAGTTGAGAGTTCTTCATTTGTGCGCCAGTGACAAAGCTGACAAGCACCGGGTTTTGAGGACTGGAGAGGTGGGGTCAGAAGAAATCTTTTAAAGGCCTGGAGTGCAAACTTTACACTTAGTTTCTCTGGCGCAGTGAATCTGAAACCTGTTTCATTAGCAAGATTTACTTTGATCACAGCCAGAAGGCATGTGTCAGGAGAGTAACGAATGAAACATCTAACTCCTCTACTGACGAACTTACATCCTGTGAGAACTGTTGACACGTTCACTTTCCTGGTATCTGGTAATCTTGGTAATCTAGGGGAAAACTGTGTAAATCTAGGGAAAACGCTACCATGAACTCATATTTTTAATCCCTCTTTCCTATGCCCACAAATTAGGAAAATTCACTTTTTGACATTGTATTGGAGGACACAGTGTGCTGGTTATACGCCCAATATTTCATTACATGTTGTCTCATTTAATCTTACAAATCTCTTGCAGCAGACATGATCTCTAATGTCCTGAAACTGGACTCCGTGGAAGTTAAGTAACTATTTGATATATTAATCGAAATGGAGGTCAATCTGAGGCAAAGTGCATTCTTTTCTCATTTCGTCAGGCTACATCTTTGGGTACTTTTTCATACACAACTCAGGGACCATACTTTCATACGCAGGAGAACAACACAAATTAAAATGTAGCAGTATCAAGCATATGTGGTCTGAAATAATTGCACTTCCTCAGTGTTGGGAAAGGCAGTCTCATGCCTTCAGTCTTTTGACGCCAGCAACACCATCTAAGAATGAGCTTTGAGCCTGAAACATATCCTTACTAGGTCAGAAAGAGCCCTCACAGCCGTGCTGGCCTGATCACCCCATTCGGAAATATCTTTTCCTCGACGTGTATCCCTTTATTCTCTTTAATAATAAAGAGGCCTGTGTCAATGGTCCCCAGGCAGATGCTGAGCTCTCTGTACTTCAGACACAATGCGGAAGGGTTAGGGTCTGTCCACTGCAGCATGAAGTGGAGGGTGTGCAGCTACGTTGCCTGTCTGGGCTGTGGAGCGGATCTGCTGGCCACAAGGGACCAGCTCACGGCTGGTTGTGTGTTTTCTGCTCTCAGCAACATTGAATTATGCACTGGTCTCCTCCCTGGTGGCATTATCTGCCTTTTAATTTTTGCCTCACAGCCTTGCTACCCAATAAATAGTGAAACACATAACTCTGTCATAGTAAGCAGTTATATGAAGTCAAATAAATGGACAATTAATAAAATTGTCTGCAAGCTACTTGTATCACCACCGCGTTGAAAGGGAAGATTTAACAGAAGACATCTTTGTCTTTGGCACGTAACTCAAATTATATTTTTGTTTTAAGGCCACCTTATCTAACTTCTTTGATTAAATACTGCCCCAACCATTGCCACAGTTCGGCTACTGCTCACCTCTCCACTCTGCCTATAGAAATCCAATCCAACATAAGTCCAGAAGTCAAGCATTGTGCAGCATAGGAATTCATGAATCATATAAATACTAGTTAAGCATAAAACATATTTAAAAGGCAAAGAAAAAATCTAAATCACAATAAATGTGAATCTATTATCAATGATGATATCATCATCTTTGATATATATTTTTGAGCCCAGCAGGCAGTATGCTGTGTTTTCCAAATCATTAAACCTTTAAAGAGTTCCTCATTTTAGACTCAGATAGACCTCAGTAAAGCAGATGCACTAAACGCATGAATGGTCAGAGAGCCAAGCTGTCTCCCTTGGGTAGGTAGATGGAGAGTTGCAAAACTGAGTCACAAGGACTCCTGGGGCCATCCCAGATGACAGAGAATAAAACACAACTAGCAGTCCATGGTTATATTCCTCATAGAGATTAAAATTGGGGGTATATGTCTATGTATATTTGTGCATCTTCTGCACACACATATTCTTGTCTATATTTTGTATATAGTAATGCCCTAATCAAAATTCAGTTTAACTTGTTCTATAGAAACTTTCTATTCTAGTTAATTTCATTGACTTCTGCTAAGTTTATTTAACATGCGCGGGTCTTACTGGACACCAGTCAGACTTGTAGAATTAGATATCAGAGATTGACATCTCGACTGATTTCTTATATGTTCCTCTACCTTTACTTATACCACCAGCTCCTGTGCAAACCTGTTCCTACCCTGTTTCCATTTCCTAATTCTCTTAATATCATCACTATCTACCCAATTGCGAGGCCAAGACCTAAGAGTCAACCTCCCTTTCTCTTCCATCTCCTTCCCCATAGACAAATTCAATTTATTGGCAAGTCCTATTGGCTCTGACTCCAAAATAGATTCTGCACAACCGCTGAGTCTCTGCCTCCTCACTCCTTTTACTTTAGCCAAAACCAGCATCTCCTGTGTGGGTGGCTGCTTCTGTAGAGTGGAGACTACTCCTGAAAATCCATCTACACTGAGCCAAGTGACCTATCAAAATGATACAAAAAAAAGAGCTTTAAACTTCATGCTGTCTTCTCCTTGTGCTTAAAATAAAAGCTGAACTCATTTTCAGAGCAAGGTGCTGCTTGCTCTGGCAGCTGTCCATTGCTAGCATCTCCCACCATGCTCCACCTTCCGTGGTCTTCCTTCTCTTCTTCAAGAGAAAAAGCCCATTCAGTCCTCCAGACATTCACATGGTCCTATTTTGAAAATGTTCTTTGCCAGAACCATTGTCACATCCTTGGCATCTTTCTGTGTTCAAGCTTGGTTATTAACTCTTAGAGCAGCGGTTCTCAACCTGTGGGTCGGGACCCCTTTGGCGGTCGAACGACCCTTTCACAGGGGTCGCCTAAGACCATCCTGCATATCAGATATTTACATTACGATTTATAACAGTAGCAGCATTACAGTGATGAAGTAGCAACGAAAATAACTTTATGGTTGGGTCACAACATGAGGAACTGTATTTAAAGGGCCAGAAGGTTGAGAACCACTGTCTTAGAGAGTGATTCCTTATTTGGCTATTCTAGATTAGCAGCCTGAGTACCCACCCATCCCTTTTTTGAATTATATTATCCAGTTTTCTTTTCATCAAAGCCCTTTCGCAAGTGAAATATTATTTACATCATTTTTTTTTTTAATGATTAGTTCTATCCCCCCTTACTTTAGCCCTTTGTTAAAGCCATTTGTTGTCTGTCACTGCCCATTGCATCCCCAGGGGCTAGATGTGCTGGTACTCAGTCCATGATTAGGGAAACAATTGTGGGATGAATCAAAGTGCTTTGCTGCTGACAATAAGCCAGACAGAACCTTAAATAGAGTTGGCAGTTCTTAATGGAACAATGGAATTGACATCCTGTTTCAATAATTTTATGAGAAATTTTGACATGCTCTTATCAATGCCCTGGCAAAGATTTTAAACATGGTTTTAAATATGGCAAAAAAATAAAGAATGATAAAGGAGAAAGGGGAGGATTACTACATGCAATGTTGCTGAAAATGCAAGGTATCTTCTAGTAACTTCCGTTCTCCTCTCTGAAATTAATATTTGTGAAAAAAAAATATTCCATTTGGTTGCTAAAATACCAACCCATTTTAGGTTTTTCTTGATGCACAATCAATAGGGATTTTCTCTCACAAGTGAATTTTTTCTACATCTTTCATTGATCTAGAAAAATGCAAATAAACATTTAAACTCACTCAGACACATGGACATAATGAAGGTGTTTTTTTTTTTATATTTTTATTGATTTTTTACAGAGAGGAAGGGAGAGAGATAGAGAGTTAGAAACATCGATGAGCGAGAAACATTGATCAGCTGCCTCCTGCACGCCCCCCACTGGGATATGCCCGCAGCCAAGGTACATGCCCTTGACCGGAATCGAACCTGGGACCCTTGAGTCTGCAGGCTGATGCTCTATCCACTGAGCCAAACCGGTTAGGGCATGTGTTTGTTTTTTATTTTGATAAACGAAGGATCTTTGTGTGTGTGTCCATAAATCAATGGAAAAGTTTTCCTCATCTACACAGATATGACTTATTTTCTCTCTGATAGATGTCATGTACAGAATACTATATTCTTCCCTTATGAAGCCATACAAATATACCATATCATAAAATTGTTGCATATTTTAACTGTTTCATATCAATAAGTGTACATTCCTAATACCATATAGTCATTCATGCTTGGTGCTAAAATGCTATATAGACCTTTTTTGTTGTTGTTGTTGGTATATTGCTGTATTGAAATTGGAACCCCACATTGATCCTAATGCTGATGTACAAAGTGTTCACCCTTGTACTGAGAACATAACAGTTTGCATATTTTTTTAAAAAAAAGTGATAACAACTTAAATGCAGAAGAATAATTATCTAGTTTTGTCATAAATATTGTTCTTTGGGTTTTTTGTTTTGTTTTGTTTTGTTTTTTATATGTTTTTGTAATGGATGCACCCTCAGGATTCACAGGGAATCTTTATAAGAAAGTGCAGTGAAACCGATTCCTGGAATGAACTTTCCCAGGTTCACAGATTTTGACAGAACAGCTATTAATGCCAGTACAGAGAAAGCTCTGCTTTACATCCTCATGTAGTTAGTGATCTCATCTTCAGGCCCTTCTATCATTCAACATTTCCATAACAATTATAAGGTTTCTTTTTGTGTGAAAAATGTTATTTTATGGGAGCATACATGTCTTTATAAAACCTATGGCCAGGCCCAGCTTCCTTAAGAAAATGTACAGACACCCACACACATATTCTTGTATATTTATACACATTCCCTCTAAAACATTGTTCTATTCGAATGTAAGTATAAAGTGGAAATCTGTTCATTGTTCTAAAATCTGGCCACATATTTCCCTTGCTTGGGAGATACACTCAAAAGTTAGAAAATGGTGGTAAAAGCCTAAGCAAAAATGAACAAGCCCTCCTCTGCTCTGCCTAGGAGAGGAAATGACTGGTTCATGTTTTCATTATTTTGCTCTAGGAAGGAGGTGGGAGTAAGGATAGCAGAGAAGGGAGGTATGTGGAGAAGAGACAAGAAGAGAGTGTGAGAATCAAGCTTCAGGATGGGGCTGGGCTTGGGAGGAATTCAAGGTGGCAGAGTTCCTGAAAGACCTTTTAAAACCATGAAATATTAATTTTCAATTTGAAGTTATTTGATCTCTGATGCACTCCTGAGATTTCTCTCCACCCTAAAACCTGTTACACTAAGAAATACTTTCTGGCATTGTGTGTTAGAGAGAGAGAGAGAGAGAGAGAGAGAGAGAGAGAGAGAGAGAGAGAGAGAAAGAAGAAGAAGAAGGAGAAGAAGAAGATGAAGAAGGAAGAGGGGGAGGAAGAAGAGGAGGAGGAGGAGGAGGAGGTATTTCACTCTTGGGTCAGTAGAATGCCCCTAAAAAAGCAAACTTGTGGAAGTAGACCAGCATAAGAATTCAAACCCACTTTAAAAATTAATAAAATGTAGGGAGAGCTTCAGATTTCCACAGGTAACAAGGAGTGTTGATTCACTTTTATAACTGTATGAAGAAGCAAGGAGACTTTAGATTATTTCTGTTTTCTATATATACCTGTGCCTTATCTAATAGAGAAGTATCAATAAGGTCTGAGTATATTGCTCTCCCTTTCTTCACACCCAACAACTAGGCAGTGAAAGGGTAAGAGTATATAGTATGCAATTCAAAGAAAGTAAAACAACTACACCAAAATCACTATATATTTTACATGCATTTTTTGAGTTTTTAAAATCAACTTTTATTTAGGAAAATTTTTAAGATTTTTTTCATAAAAAGATAGTCAAGGGAGTTACTGTATATCTTTTACACAGGACCCCCTAATGTTAACATCTTAAATTATCATGATTCATTTGTCAAAACCAGGAAACTGAAACTGTCTATTACTAATAACTAAACTACAGATTTTATTTGGATTTCATTAGTTTTTCCAATTCCTGGTACCACACTGCATTTGGTTATCATGTCTCTCTAGTCTCCTGTGGTATGTAACACTTCCTCAGTCTTTTCTTGTTTCTCTTGACCTTGACTCTCTTGAGAGGGTCCTTGTCCAGTATCCTGTAAAATGTTCTCCCATCAAGATTAGTCTATTGTTTTTCTCCTGATCAGATTGGGCACCCTACAGTGTCTACTATATTGAAATTTTTAGTATAGTTTGAATATAAAATTGTATTAGTTTTTATTTTACAATATAATGAATCAACATTTACATAACTTAGGATAATAAGGATGCACAAATTTATCACAATAATATATATATATATATATATATATATATATATATATATATATATGGCTAATATTAAAAGTGTCCCCTTGGGAGTTCGACCAGGAGAATGGGAGTTTGATCGCTCACTATGATGTGCGCTGACCACCAGGGGGCAGCTCAGATCACGGTGGGAGACCAGTGGTGGTGGCAGGGTGCTGAGGGAGAGAGGAAAGGAGGAGGTGAGGAGGAATGGAGGCAGGGAACCTAATTGGCCCTGAAAACTGGTCAGGCCTAGGGACCCTACCTATGCACGAATTTTGTGTACTGGGCCCTTTGTTGACTATATTTTCCTTCACCTGTTATATTTCTTGTACTAACAGTGACATTGTCTGTCAGGAACTCAATGGTTGAAGTGATCTGACCTATTACTCATTCTGCAGTGGAATTGTCTTTCATGTTTTAGAAACCAAATTAATGGCCAATTAGGTCATAATTTTAATATCTAGTTAGACAGCACCTTATTTAAAAAATCATGCTCAAATTTTTGATGTGTTTGTTTAAGAGTAAAACATAGTGCTTTAAATGTGAATGAAGACTATTTTGACATCTCACAGTTACATAAGCAAACTTCAACAAGTTAGCTGTGAAAGGGTATGATAGGATCACAGTAAATCCACCAGAATTATGTGAAAATATGTAGGAATCTACACCACTGTTTTTTTCCCCAATGAGCTCACATTCTACTTTGGGAGAAAGAGTTTACATGTATAAGGGTACTAAACTAGATCTGAATAAAAAAATTGTAGTTTTAACAATTGTTTAAATTGTTTTTTTAATTATCTCCCCTTTCCCCTGACACTTGTCTTTTTTCTCCTTCCTTTCCCATTCATTACATGAAAATGTCAATCACTGACTAACCTTCAATTATCATTTCAATTTCTTTCATTTTTGCAACACTGAATAAATCCATCTTTCATCTAATAAATCAATAGTCTTGACTTCAACAAATGATATAACACAAATGATGATTCTAACAAAAATTCACAGACCTCCTAAGCTCTAATACACCTTTCTTTTTCATTATGGGCAAAGAGAACATGTTTAGAGCAATATTTAGTGAAACACAATTTACCACCAATATCAACAGCTCAACAGAAAATTTTCTTTAAAACTCAAATGCGGCATTTTAAAATACAGAATCAAGTTGAATTGACTTGCTAGTCAGTGACTTTTCTTTTACTGTCAAATTATATAACAAGTAAGAAATTATCCTTGCAAACCCTGAAATATTAATTCTTATTATATAAATTGCATACAGTCATACCCATGCCAGCCTAATTTAGAACTGTATTTGAGTAGAAAAAATATGTTTTGCTGATTTATATTCCATTTCTATCGGTTTGCAGCCAAGGCCTAAAGAATTGCTTCTTAAGCAAGCCTACTGTGTGTTACCCTGCATGTTAAGAACTGAATATGATCTCCCTCACAGAAAATTCATATTTTGAAGCTCTAATCCCAAAATTTGGAGACAACACGCCTGTGAGAAAGCGATACAAGTTAAAGGAGGTCATAAGTACCGGACAGTAATCTGACAGGGCTTGTGCCCTTTGATGAAGTGGCAGAGATATAGGAGCTCTCTGCCTTCAGAGGACACAGTGAGAAGACAACCATCTACAAGCCAGGAGGAAATGCTCACCAGGAGTGGGATTGGCTGACACCTAGTTCTTGGACTTCTCAGAACCATGATACAATGAATTTCAGTTGCTTAAGCTTCCCAGTCTGTTATTTTAGGATGGCAGACCAAACAGATTCAGACACTGTATGATTAAGACCTGAAGAGTTTTACACACAGAAACACACATGCACCCACCACACACACACACACACACACACACACACACACACACACACACACACAAAGTGTTTTGTAAGGAGCATGTAAAGTATATTAGAGAGGGAACAGGGGAAATCCAAATGTCCCTTTAATATTTAATGGCAGTCAAAAAAGAAAAACATCAAAATATATTCATAAAACTATATAGGTACAGCTGAGCAACATTCTTAAGGGAAGGAAGAATATAAGTCTGTGAATGAAAAGTAAAAATTAATGCAAGTTTTTAAAAGTATAGGGTTTTCTCACACTACTTGGACATAAAAGAGATGGGTCTTAAAATGCAAATACTAAGCAATATGTGTCATGAAATATTGGTGTATTTGAAGTTTTTATTAACTATTTGTTTTTTAATTAATTAAATTGTCATTTTAGAAAATTTAGAACATATAGGTAAACAAAAATAAATTATAAAGTCATTTATAATGCTACTACTCAAAAATAACATTAAAAATTTGGCATTTTTCTATATATATAATGCATGCTACTTATGATAATGTC
The DNA here is from genome assembly GCF_964212035.1 of Myotis nattereri. Taxonomy (NCBI): domain Eukaryota; kingdom Metazoa; phylum Chordata; class Mammalia; order Chiroptera; family Vespertilionidae; genus Myotis; species Myotis nattereri. The sequence goes on along the minus strand of NC_138076.1, from coordinate 68,152,767 downwards.
AGCTTTTTCCACTGAAAATCATATCATAAATATTTCTCAATGTCATTACACTGAGTGGCCAGATTACTATGACCACCTGACGTTTGTAGGCAAATTAACTATAATTTCGTGCTGAAGTTGCTAGAGTGCCAGATCATTATAAATATCTGAATAGCACAACATACCTAAGTATCGTTGCTGATCAGGTTCATCCTATCATGTTGATGGCGTATCCCAATGGAGATGGCTTCTTCCAACAAGACAATGCGCCATGCCACGGTGCTCGTATTGTGCAGGAGTGGTTTCAAGAACATGAGGGAGACTTTACCTTGCTTAGGTGGCCCCCACAATCACCAGATCTCAATCCAATTGAGCATTTGTGGGACGAAGTTAAAAGAGAAATTAGGCATCTGGTTCCACAACCATCAAATCTCACAGAACTGGACAGTGCTATTCATCAGGCATGGTGTCAGATTCCTCGCATCACCTTTCAACATCTCGTGGATTCAATGCCAAGAGGAATCGCCACAGTATTGAAGGCAAAAGGTGGCCCAATGAAGTACTGATGGGATGGTCATAATAATCTGGCCACTCAGTGTATATGCCATTGTTACTCTATATAATTTTTAAGGTTACCATATAGTTGTCTCCATTCTTGAAACTTTATGTAGTCAAGTCACCATATGTGACCTTTGTGGTTGTTTATTGGTTGTGAGATGTTTCTATTTATGAAAAACATTCAGATAATTTGTATATTTCTTAGACTAGAGATGAGATGATCAAAACTTAACTGACACAGCATCATAAATTTGGTGAGGATGCAGATACGTGGGGACACATTAGATTCACAATTAGATCCCTACATTGTTCACATTGTCCTGGGAATGTAATAGGGCACAGCTTTTCTGGAAACTAATATTTTATAAGTCTTATAAAATTAAACCTAAAATTACTATATGACCCAGCAATCAGACCCTTGGTCATTTATCTTTAGAAATAGAAATTCATGTTCACACAAAAACCACCTGTACATAAATGTTTAGTAGAAGCTTTACTCTTTGTTTAACATATTTTTATTGATTTCAGAGAAGAAGGGAGAGGGAGAGAGAGATAGAAACATCAATGATGAGAGAGAATCATTGATTAGCTTCCTCCTGCATGTTCCCTACTGGGGATCGAGCCTGCAACCTGGGCATATGCCCTTGAGTAGAATTGAACCTGGGACCCTTCAGTCCACACGCTGACGCTCTATCCTCTGAGCCAAACCAGCTAGGTCGAAGCTTTAGTCTTAATAGGTAAATATGGAAATAGTCCAGCTATTTTCCAGTGAGTGAATGATTCAACAAATTAATTTTACTGGGGAATACTATTCAGCAATAAAAAGGAAAAAAACAAACAAACTACTAATACATGCTGCTCCTTAGACAAATTTCCAGGGAATTATACTGAATGAGAAAAGCTGACACCCAAAGGTTAAACACTGTATGATTCCATCAATATAACAATTCTAAAACACAAAATTTAAGAACTGGAGGACAGATTATTGGTTAACAAATGTTAGAAATGGGTTGGGCAGAGGAGAGAGCGATGGGAATGAGGAGTATATGGTTAGAAAAGGGCATATTTGTGCTGTGGGAGCGTTTCAGTATTTTGACTGATGCTGTGAAAACATGAACCTGTCCAAGAGGTAAAATTTTATAGAACTGAATACACACACACACGCACACACACACAAACACACACCAGTAAAACTGGTGAAATATGAATAAGATAAGTGGATTGTATCAATGTCAATATCCTGATTGCAAAATGGTCATTTGGTAAACTGGGCAAAGTAGATTAGGGATCTTTCTGTATTACTTCTTAAACTTTATGTGAACCTTCAATTACCTCAATAAACATTTCAATTTAAAAATTAATCACATACAAAGATTTATAGTAAAAACAATGTAAGATCATGTGAGAGCTTAGAAAAGATAAATGGTTAGCTACTTTTTGTTTGTTTTCTGTGTGTTTTTTATGGCTATGATAGTTTTTATTTCCTACTATTGGGGCTTTCAGCAAAAGATTTGAACACACAATTATAGAGATTAAGAATTACAGTATCTATATATGACAGTTAAAAGACTTATAATAAGAATGTATTTACTTCATTTGTGAATAAGAGGACATATTTAAATAAATAGCTCTCAAAATAGAGGAAAATTAGTAAGTCTAGAATGTATATTTAATAATAATTTCAGTACTTATGTGATTGATATTGTGCATCCAAATAAAGGAAGGAAAATTGACCAGAATGTATAACATCTATATTAACATACTATTCAATAATGGAAACATATCATTTCTTATAGTAGAAGTAATATTTTTAAACGTTATCAGGCATAATAGAATCAAAATCTTATCACTGGTTCAAAGTAACTTTTCAAGGATTTTTGCTTTGTCAAAATATATTATATGAAGTCTAATAAAATGTGACTATTTCCTATGAGAGAATATTCAGTTTCATATGGTAAGTTATTCTACCCAAAAAGCACACTCATATTATGTCAAATACTCTGATACTCTGTTATAATGCCTGTCTTCCCAGGTATTATGACTTGTTATGGCTGATCTCAAACAATTGTCCAATACATTTGAATTCCTCTTTATATGCAACAAATACATGTACTTTAAAAACATTGACCTTTCACTTGGTATTTGTAGACCTATCAGAATGATTTGCTCACCTAACTATATGTGAAAAATTATAATAGCCAGAGATTGAATGTTATGGCAGAATAGAAAGACATTATCAAAGACATAGCAAGCTCTACTTAGCCTAAAAATAGCAATTAAGTGGCACTGATTTCCTGTTCTGCGTTGTAGTTATGAGAAATAATTGTCCTCTTCTGCCCTACATTATTAGTTGTACTCCCAGCTACCATCCTCATTATCACTTGACAGTTCAACTGTTAAAATATTGCTGTTTTTAATGTAATTATTCTTACTTATTAGCCATTTTTCATAAAAAGCTTTGAGATAGGCTGATAAGTCTAATGCATACACAATTACAAATGAGAAATCTCAACAGTAAATGAGCAGGTAATCCTACTGAGGTCAGAAAATAGATATTTGAGCATAAAAGTAACATCTTTTTTTTTTTTCTTCTTTTCTAGTTTCTCAATTTGACACTTTGTTTCTTGCTATCTTGGCTGGGTCTTGGAAACAAATATGCCACTGTGTATGCCTGAATTAAAATTAATATCTGAGTATGTCTAAAAATCTACAATTTGTTCTAGTTGCTCTTGCAGCAAATTGGTAGTGACATTAACTTTTAAATATATATGCTTTTGTAGACATGTCAAAATGGGGAAAACAAAGTACTATAATGTAGAGTCAGAAGATGGATTCTACTTCAACATCTGATTCTTCTGGACCTTATAAACTTGAACAAAACACCTAAACTCTCTGAGTTTCCTTGTTCTCCATTAGGATCCAATTCAGCTATCACCTTCCATATGTAATTCTACCTGGCTCTCCTAGGTAGACTTACCCATTTCCTCATGTGACTGCCTTGAAGGCAAGAATCATACCTTGTTCACCTTGTGTAACTTGAATCTAGTACAGTATCTGCTAGATAAAAACGTGAGGTAACTAGGTTGAGATTATGCACATGCAGTGCTTTATGAACTGCAAAGTGATTTGCATACATAAAGATTTATAATTATTACTATCAAGTGGCAGTCACATAATTAAGGGTATTCAGTTGAGTGCTGATGATTCTTTTTTTTTTTTTGATACAAAATCAACTGCAATGCAATGCTAGTAATCAGTCAACATTGCTTGCATATGGACATAGGCGAGCTGATTAATTTCACTGCAGTGTTCTTTCACCTATTGATTCTCCAGTTAATTTTCTTTGCTTTGTTTTTATCCATCAGTCTTCTCCAGCTTTATGTTTCTCCCCTGCTTTTAATTTTACAGTTTTATAGTCCGTCCATAAAATTCCTCTAGTCAATAGCAGAGCTGCCCTTGTCATTCTGAGCAAAGCATCCCCAGAAAACAACCACTTCCTAATAAATTCAGTTTTCTGGTTTCAATATGCTAATAACTAAGCTGTTAATCGCTACTAGAAAAATATCTCATCACCTAATCAAGATTGTTCAACTACATGTTTGTGGTCATCAGCCTCATGTGGAAGCCGGACACTGCTTGGAAACAACTCCCTTGATTCTCTGGTCAATTTGTAGTACCCTCTCCATGGTCACTTTTCCCAATCAGTTGTAGTCTTCTCAAACCCGTCTTCTGTTTCCCTACTTCCACAATCTAATATTTCTCTCTCTCTCTCTCTCTCTCTCTCTCTCTCTCTCTCTCTCTCTCTCCTCTCCTCTCCTCTCCTCTCCTCTCCTCTCCTCTCCTCTCCTCTCCTCTCCTCTCCTCTCCTCTCTCTCTCTCCTTTTCTGAACCATCCTCATCCCCCAACCAAATGATCTAAACTACTTTATACAGAGAAAAACAAAAGTCTTCTGATGAGAATAACCTTAAACTGATAATATATAACCTACAAACATATTCTCTATTCATTTTTAATTGAGTGTCTGTTATTTAACCTTTCCTTCTGGGTTCTATATTCTCCATTGAGAAGATAAGAAGGTATTTCTTACTGCTATTAAATACTTTTTATCTTAAATTTCCCACTCCCTATGGATTCAATCACATTCATTTTCAGAACTAATTTTCTCAAGCCAAGGTGTTTAGCAACCACTTTGCTTTTCTTTCAGTCTACCCATGGTTCTTGAGAAAGTCACATCCTTCACAGCTTCCATCCTGTCAATCTTCATTTTTCTAATGCCTGTGGCTTGTGCCTTACCCATACAGGTTGGCCTAGCTCTAGCACCCAATGATTCCATTACGACTAAATTCCTCAGAAGAGGAAACAAGGAGTACCCTGGCAACAACAGGGATATTTATGTCTGAAAATAGGTGTGTTTACATGTTTAGCCCCAACTCTCTCCCGGTTCCTAACACAGAAATATTCAATTGTATTTCTCACAACTGTCTGTCATTCCACCAGCGGTTCCGACCTCAGGGAATGTCACCATAATCCACCCCATTGTGATATAAATAAAGACACTCAAAACTCTGAGTGTCTTTATATCTCCCCCGAATCTTCTTCAGGTCAGTCCATCAGCATTTACTTACAATTTGGCACAGGTTCTTCACTGCTTTTGGTGTAATGTTGAAAAGTCTTAGAGAATCCAAAAGCCCTGATGATTTCCCCCTGCCTACCCTCTCCTCTTTAACAATGAGTATGCTCCAAACACAGTGCCTTCATTTGGTTGCTTTAATACATCTTGCTCTTAATTCTTTCCAGGCCTTAGCGTTCTTTGTTCTCACTCTGTTGTTTCCTCCTCATCCATCCACACCTGTTCATTCTCTAGGTTTTATCTAAAACACTATTTCCTCAAAGGCAGTTCTTGACCATCATTTCCATCGGACTGCGTCATTTCTCTTCACACTCAAAACACATTGCAATGTTTCTTTATTTAACTTATTATAGTATTTATAAATTAATAAATTATATAAGGCTTTCTCACTAGACAAGTCCAGTAATAGAGGAAACCGTATATATCTATATTGGCATCTATATCAATAGATAGATAAATAGATAGATAGATCATATAATATCATATACATATTCTATACCCAATTTTTAGCATGGTCTTGTTGAGTAGCTGCTCAATGAATACATTAATTCTTTTAATTATATGCTTTTGTACTGCAATTAACACATGGGTATAGTACAAAAAAAGTCATCAGATTAGAGTGTGTAAGCTAAATACATTGAATTATTTTTAAGCTAAACAAAAAGAGCAATTGCAATAAAACATTACAACAGTGAGGGAAAAAAACAAAGAAAAATTCTTCAACAGTTCAAAACAGGTAGCCTTTAATTTTATAATCAGCATGAGGTTAGAAATCATTTTGTAAATCCAATTAGCTATTAAAATGCAAACATTTTATTGCTTTGAAAGTTTCATTACTTAAGAATGGCAGTTAATATATAATCCAAAATGTTCATTATAAAGAAAGTATGTAGCTCTATGTGATTAGGGGTTAGAGATTAATACACAGATTTTTTTACACACAGAGATACACATATATTGCTACTAGAGGCCCGGTGAACAAAATTCATGCACTGTGCCCTCTCACAGTCCAGGACCCCTCAGGGGATGTCCGACTGATGGTTTAACCTGGCAGTCGGACACCCCTCTTGCAGACCCCTCACTCCTTACTGCCCGCCTGCTTGCTGCTCCTTACCGCTTGGCTCATTGCTCCTTAGCACTGCCACAGAGGCAGGAGAAGCTCCCGCCACCGCTGCTGTGCTCGCCAGCTGTGAGCCCGGCTTTTGGCTGAGCAGCGCTTCCCCTGTGTGAGCGCACTGACCACCAGGGGGCAGGTCCTGCATTGAGCGTCTGCCCCCTGGTGGCCAGTGTGCATCATAGTGACCAGTTGTTCTGGTTGTTCTGCTATAATGGTTGCTTAGGCTTTTATTATATAGATAGGTATGTACATGTATTTCCTTTTAGAATGTCCTTAATCATAGCAGTCAAGTTTAAGGTTGTAGACTCAAACCTTTAGAGCTATTATAGAGACTCAGGAAGAGTCTTACGGAAGGTTGTTAAAGATAGTATTCACAGGGAGAGTCCCAACCTTGGTGGATCATTTAGTAAGAAACTACTAATGAGACATTCCCTTCTTCTAGTCAATGTACCTTTTTATTCAGCATGACAGCATTCACACTATAACTGCAAAGTAAGCTGTTTCGTTTTGGAATCATAATTACGTATTGACAAGTTAAACCGTGAGACCTATATCAGGGGAATCTTAGCTATTATGGAAACAATCTCATGGGGGAAACGGAAAGGGACATCAATTATTTTGCCACAATCTCACTCCTTTCCAATTTTATTTTTGTGTGGAATAAATTCTAGGAGAAAAGAAGCCATAGAAAAACTGACTGCAGTACTTTGCCTTGGGATTTAGATATAGCTTCTATGGGTAAGTAAAATAAAAACAGGTATAACTCAATGAGGAAAAAATTTCTATCGTTTCAGTGTATTTCTTCTGTTTTTCCCCATGTAAATTTATATTTAAGAGCAATAATATATATATATATTGTATATATATAAATTATGGAAACATTAGAGCTGCTTGAATAAGAAACATCACATAACTTTATAGAACAAGTCATTGATAAATTATGTCTTATAAATGATCTTATGTAATTTAAATTAATTTCACAGTTTTGTCAGTGTTATAAGAAATCAGAATTATTTATATTGATTTCTTCAGTAAACCAGTCTACTAACAAATAAATATATAGTCAATCAAAAATATTATCTTTTTACCAATAGTATACAAATCAAAATGAATCTTTATACTATTTAAAAAAAGTTTTCTGTTCAGAATTTATTCATCTTAAGGGCAGAATTATAAATGTTAATAGTAACCAAACTACCCTATACTTCAGAAATAGGGATAATCAACTAAATAATAGAAACAGAAGTATATAATGGATATACTTTTATTTTAAGTTTTGTTTTACTAATGGCATTTTAAAATAATATTTAAATTATCAATATTTTATGAATTCTACATTTGGAGTGCAAAATACTGCCAGAAAACATGGACAACCTATTTCAGAGTGTTGTCCTTTTCCCTGATTGGTAGCCATGAAACACACTGCATAGGATGTAGAGTTCATACCCTTAGTTTTATTACTTTTGTATCCTTAAAGAAAGTGAAATCAAAGAAGCCAGGTTCACTGATAGGGGACTGCTTTCCTATTTTAAGTTCTGCAATTCCATCTGAGTTGAAGAGCATTAGTTATGGGCTCAGAGAGGGTTTTCAGAGTTACGGGGTTTAGCACTTTGTTGACTGAGTACTCTGATGCTCAGCAAACTTGGCTAAAACCTAGAAGGTGACAGATGCATGAAAAGTTAAAAAATAGGACACACAACTGTAAGCTCAGCTGATAAACTGCAGCCGGAGATTTACTATTCCTTAAAGTGCTGATGCAGAAGGAAAGGTGGGAAAACTGCGATTACATGCTAATTTCTGGTGCTTTCCTCTTATCACAGCCAGCCCTTAGATTGAGATCAAACTTAGTATGTGTCTCTCTGTAGAAGGTATACTACATATCTCTCAAGAGATAATACAAATCGTCTGAAAGTTTAATGGTTTAATATTTTCCAATGTATCCAGTACCTCCACAAAGACACTTGAAGTGAGTATAGAAACAAATATTACCAAAAGCAATGTAAATTAGAAACATATACTCTTTCAGATAATTTGTAAAATGTTCTGCAACTTCAAGCAAGACATCCTACTACCTGGGTTCACATTATCTTATCTGCATGGGGTGCTTATCCACCCAGGGCGGAGCCTCCCTCAGTGAGGCTTTTCATCTAGGCTGGCTGGCTTTGAAGTGCAGGTTTTTAGTTGTCTGACTTTGGATAACTTGGTTAAGTTTAATGAGCTACAGATTTTTCATGTTTAAAAAGAGGATAATAACTACTCTGAAGGGTGGTGAGTGGACACAGTGCTTGTAGCTGGCCTGCTATAGTGCTGGGATAAGTGCTCAATGTGTCTTTTAGTGGCTATAGGATTGACTCATGGGGACACGACTAGCAAGTTTGCTTACAATAGCAATTTCTAAAACAGGGATCTCAAATGCTTCAATCTCAAAGGAACATATTTTACCAGAAAGAGACGAATGTAGAGAACTAGGAACTATATTAAATCACCAATAGTCCATGAAATAAGTAGAATAAAGGGGAAGTCAAGCTTCGAATGATCCATGGAACATCCCATTTCCTGCATATAGTCTTCTGTGAAGAAAACAATACTAAACACAACAGCGATAAAAACATAATGGCACATAACATGTGGTAACAAATTCAGTAAGCACTGGGAACCAATTAAATTCATGTGGTTCTCTGCCAACAAGCCACATGGCTTTCTTCTTTTAATTTCCATCAGTTTGTAAGCTTCTTTATTATTATTATTATTATTATTATTATTATTATTATTATTTAAATCTTTATTGTTGAAAGTATTACAGATATACCCCTTTTTTTCCTCCCCATTATCCCCCCACTCAGTTCCCTCCAGGCCTCACCACCTTATTGTCTGCAAATATGCATGTAAAATCTTTAGTTAATCTCTTCCTACACTCACCTTACCTTTTCCCTCTGAGATTTGTCACTCTGTTCCATGTTTTCTGGTTCATTCTTTTTTAGATTCAATTGTTGATAGTTATGTATTTATTGCCACTTTATTGTTCATATTTTTGGGGGTTATTATGATTTTTTAAATTTATTGTCTAACGTTTTACATATGTCTCCTTTTTCCCCAATTGACCCCACCCTCCCAGCCATTCCCACCCCAGGCAAGCCCCCACCGCCCCAGTGTCTGTGTCCATTCTTTATGCTAATATTGTTCATATTTTTTTATTCCTCCTCCTCCTCCTCCTCCTCCTCCTCCTCCTCCTCCTCCTCCTCCTTCTCCTTCTCCTTCTTTCTCCTTCTCCTTCTTTTTTCTCTTCTTAAAAAATGCCCTTCAACACTTCATGTAATACTGGTTCTGCAACCTTTGTGGAAAATTGCTGCCTAACTCTCTTTGCAGAGGCAAGGTAACTTGTAATTCTGTCTCAATCTGTATTTGAGACATTCATTTATGGCTGTTTTCCTGCCAATGTAGGCCAAGGATACTTAGTGATAAACCAGTAGGAGCTGGGGCTGCTAGAATACATTTCCTCCCATATATATATATATATATATATATATATATATATATATATATATATATTTTAAATTTATGACCACAGAAACTGCATATTTAATGAAAGTCCCTCCATTCTACAGGCACATGGTCTCTTAATTGTTTTGGCTTGCATAATAAATAGCAAGCTCTTTCTTCCAAAATTGATACTTCTATTAGTTTCATTCTGCAGTAGCCATTAACCACAACTAAAATATAAATATGTTACTCATAACTCTGCCATTATGGTGAACATAAAATTTACTACATAAAATGTTTTCATATAAACATACTCAAGTATACGAGCCACCAAAATGCTAAAGTTTGAACTGGAAAAGCAATGTTAAATCATAACACACACACACACACACACACACACACACACATACACACACACATCTGCCACATTTATTTAGTGAAGGTCAAAAACATAAATGAGAAAACAGAAATATTTACCAGTGGTATAAACATGATTCTCTGTAGAAAATTGTGTTGTGAACCTGGACATTTGATATTATGGTATGATGTGGAGAGAGGAGGTAACAGAAAGTTGCCAATCAACAGTGTTGCTACAGTAAAAACAAAACACAACAAACAAACACAAAAACATGGTAAAAAATAGGCATATTCATCAGTTAGATTGGGCTTATTTGCTGATGCTTATATTATTTCAAATGCCTTGAAATAAATTGACAGCAAGAAAACTAAAATAGTACCTGTCATATAAATATTACAATACTTCAAATATTTGAAGAGAGAAAAAAAGAAGGAAGAAAGAAATGTGACAAAAGTAGGATTTATTTTAGATCTATCTGACAAAACTAGTGTTCTTATCTACTAACTTAAACATTTAATCCTCACACCCTATCCGGTTTGGCTCAGTGGATAGAGCATCAGCCTGCGGACTGAAAGGTCCCAGGTTCGATTCTGGCCAAGGGCATGTACCTTGGTTGTGGGCACATCCCCAGTAGGAGATGTGCAAGAGGCATTTGATCGATGTTTCTAACTGTCTATTCCTCTCTCTTCTTCTCTGTAAAAAATCAATAAAATATATTTTAAAAAAATTTAATCCTCAAAGAGCCCGAATTTGAGCACATTAAGTGATTTGATCCTAAAGATAATTTAAAAAACCCAGGTAATATTTCCAGAGTCAAATTTAGATCTAAATCATAAAAAGAATTTTGAAGATGTTCAAAAATATCTCTTTAAAATGGATCTTTGAACTCTCAAGTTTCCGGGATCAATAGATCTATAGATCTTGAAAGACTATAGATTCAAGCCTGACATAAACTGTGTTGGTCAGTATTATATGAGATAAATGTTTTAAATAAAAGGTAATCATTTCCTATAGTATGTGTGTATAAACTTTATATTTTCCTATCCCTGGTAAATTTAACAAAATCTTTCTTTGAGATTACATATAAATTTAAAGCTTGCTTGATGAAATAGGCCTCCCATTTTTCTAGAATTATTGGCATATGAATTTATTTCTGACTAGATTACTTTCTACCTATGCTGCTTGAGGCAGTGTGATGGTCATGTTTCTTTCCTCTGTATCTACCATTTTGTCTGGCACCCAGGAGATGTTCAATAAAATGCTTGTTAAACAAGTATATATCTGATATCACCACACAGCATGTGTGGAAAAGTTCATTAAACATTGCATGAAGTGCTAAACATTGTCAAATACTAAGGTGTGCAGGGTGGTAGTGGTGGGAAGTGACTGGGTAATGGGTACAAGTTTCATTTTGGGGTGACAAATATATTCTGAAAGGGTTGTTAATGACTGCACCACTTTGTGAATATACCACAAAAATGTATACTTCAAATGAGTACATTTTATATTATGTGAATATCTCAATCAAACCGTTAAAAATACAATAAACACCATAATTGCCATGCTAATTTTGACAACTTTTCTCCTATATATTCAAGCTGATGCTAAAAATAATTGAGATGAATCAGAACAGGATTTAGGTGGACATGGAGGAAGGTTACAGTGGGTGGGAGTTTTCTCAGTTAATGCTTAACATGGTTTGAGTTCAGACCATAGAGGTGGTTGGTGAGTGTGACCTCCTGCCTACAGCCTTTTCAACCATCATTTCCATAAATATTCCTACATATATGAAGCTCTAATTTTTACATGAAATCCCTTTATTCCCATTTGTTAAAAATGCTATGAGAGCTACTAAGCTTTACCATAAAGTGAGTAATGGATTACATTTGCTGCAAATAGAAACCATGAAGTTGTAATTTTTGAATGCCAGGCAGTGAAAATTTGTAAATAGATTATGTCTGGAAAAAGGTTTAGCTTTCTAGAACAAATTTCAAAAAGCAAATCTAAGTCTTAAGACTTTTTATTGCCACTGGCAAGTTAGCACAATTCCGTGGATGGGATAAAATCAGCATCAAGATAGCCTGGTTATAAACCAGGCCATGTTTTGCTATGTGAAGGTTCCTGTAATACTGAGTGGTGAATAATAAGAAAATTAACATTAAACACACCATCTGCTGTAGGTTTTCTGTCTCAAAGAAGATGCACAGCAAAAAATGAATTCCCTGAGGTACAATGTTATCAGGGATGCTTTTAATTATAGCATTTATTCCTACTCCTCATGACAACAAACTTACTTTAGAAGGAGACATGCAAATAAAAGACTGGAAAAAAAGAAATACATCATTTCAAACTCAAAAACAAAAAGTTTTCTTTATGAAGCAAACTCATTTAATTACTTGATTTCCTCAAAAATTTAGATTTCATCCACGGAAACTGAGTTATAGTCCAGGTGTGCCCAAGAAGCAAAGTGTGCCAGGTGCTGCTATGAAAGCCAGCAACTCAAAGGCAATCCAACATTTTCCCTTCAGTCTCTTTGTGGTTTCACATGCCTACCATTCGAAGCTCTGCCTCAGCGTTCTTCAAAATAATCCAAATGTACACTGTCCAGTGATCCTATTTAGATATTGAAAACTGTGCCTTATCTCATCAACAAGAAACTATTCATATGGATATGCAAGACCCCACACAGGATCAGCTAAGGCAGTCCTCTGCCAGCCCTCTTTCAGTCAGTCCCCAACTTAAATCTTCCTCTTGAAAGCCAGTGAGAATCCTCTGCCCTTTCATGTCATTCTGGGTAATGTGTTGAGACCAAAGTGTATATCATTACACACCTAACCTATCATAATGAGATAGAAAAGTACTCTTATTTTTTAAGAGAAAGAAAAAAAATTGTATTATGCTCTCTTAAAAAAATAATATCTTGGCTTACACTGTTATATCCATTTTAGGTGATGTGGTTATTTCTTTATCTGGATGGCTTCTATTCTAAGAACAATCTGGATAAATTAAACATCATGAAGGAATTTTAATAATTACCCTGATAATTCACATATCTCAAGAAGCTATCCATTTCATATTAAGGATAAAATATTAAGTTGACTGATAATTTCTAGTTCTAGAGCATCTTGTTCTTTTAACATTTCCTAATAAAAACTAGCAGGCATCCCTTTATGACCTCCAACATTTAGTGCAATTATTTAAAATTGTATTTCATAAAAATTTCTAATGCTGGGATATTAAGTCCAGCAACCTGCAACATTACTACTCTGTGGTCAAAACTACCTCAGTAGTACAGAGGCATAACCAGATAACCTGATTTGGAGCTATAAGTTGATTTTCATTTCTAAGGCCTCATTCACCATTAATGGAATCTATTATACAATCTATTTCTCAGCAGTAGACATCTACAAAGGCTGAATCAAGATCTTAGTTCCATCTTAATACACATCTGAGGACAGGGTTCTTCATATGCCATCTAGATAGCTTGGTTATTAAACCAGGCCATGTTTTGCTATGTGAAGATGCACAGCAAAAAATGAATTTTATATAGTATATACAATGATATAATATACTAGAGGCCTAGTGCATGGATTCGTGCACCAGTTGGAGTCCCTCAGGCTGGACTGTGCCCTCTTGCAATCCGGGACCCGTTAGGGGATGTAGCAGTGCACGAAGTGGCAGGTGGCCATGAAGGAGCCTGAGCTGGGCTCAGCACTCAGTGCTCGGTACTCCTAACCACTCACTGCTCACTCCTAGCTGCTTGCCACTTGCTCCTTACCACTGCCACGGAGGCAGAAGAGGCTCCCACCACCACCACCACCGCTGCGCTTGTCAGCCGTGAGCCTGCCTCTGGCTGAGTGGTGCACTGACCACCAGCAGGCAGCTCCTACATTGAGTGTCTGCCCCTGGTGGTCAGTGCACATCATAGTGACCGATCATTCTGGTCATTCTGCCCTAAAGGTCACTTAGGCTTTTATATATATATATTAGCTTCAGGTACACAACATAGTGATTAGACATTTATATAACATAAGAAGTGATCATCTGACACCAAACATAGTTATTACAATATTATTGATTACCTTCCTATGCTGTATTTTACAAGGGTGTGACTATTTTTATTACTGGCAATTTGTATTTCTTAATCCCTTTCAACTTTTTCACCTATCTCCCAAACACCTTCCCATCTGGTAACCATTAATTTTTAAAATATTTTTTATTGACTTCAGAGAGAGGAAGGGAAAGGGAGAGTTAGAAACATCAATGATGAGAGAGAATTATTGATGGGCTTTCTCCTGCACGCCCCCTGCTGGGATCGAACCTGAAACCTGGACATGTACCTTGACCAGGATTTGAACTAAGACTTCCTGGTTTATGAGTCGAATCTCAATCACTGAGACACAACAGCTAGGCTGGTGACCATTAATTTGTTCTCTGTACCTATGAGTTTGTTTCTATTTTGTTTATTCATTTCTTTTGGTTTTTAGATTCCACATATAAGTGCATGTAAATTCTCTATTTACACTCCACCCAAACACCTATGACCAAGTTTAGATACCTATTTTTATGTGGGCACCAACACCACATAGCTCTCATTTACGATATGTTGGACTACCTTATTTGTTGTAAATCTGACTTTCCCTCCCGCAGTCTCGTTGTCTTCCCCTAAACAAGATGCCTACGTCTTGGGCTTAAGAACATTCTTGATAGTGTATGCAGAAATTGTGAGTATGTGCATGTGAATTTTTCTAGTAGTGTTTCATTTTGTTGTCACGAACATTTTGACAATCTGATTAAAGAAGTGGATAACCTCTTCAAAAAATCAAATTCTTATATGTATCTGCTATGACATTTTGATTTTTTTTATTTCCTACCACTTGATTACCTACTCAACATTAAGGATTTAAGCTTTTTGAAAGATATAATCATCCCATGCTCTATTCATTTTATTTGTCTAGAAAGAAACTATACCATTTAGGCAGAAAATACTTCATGGAAAATCCAGAAAAGCTTTTTCTCAAAGTATCCTAATAAAATATACACTCAACAGGGTTGCTCTTAGTATGGAATTAATTAAGTTTCTAGACTCTCATGAAAGCCCAGAAATCCTAGGCAACTAAATATTACTAGTCCCAACAACCTAGGCATTTCCATTTTGATTATTAGGATATTAAACAGTTACCAAATTATTAACCAAAGTAGAGAATTATTAGATACTATTACCATTCAAGCTTTAAATGAATGATTCATTTAGCAGTTTCAGTTGCTCAGTCTCAAAAGTTTCACTATTCCATTATATTATTCATTGTGCCATAATAACAATATTCATATTTAATATATCTCTAGATCATCCCTAACTCCACAAAAAAACCCTGAATATTTATCAGAACTATCTTTATTCTGTTAAGAAAATACCATTAAATTCAATTTAAACAGTTTTTATTATTTCACAGTACATATAAGGAATGGTAGTTTATAGAGGCAGGAAAGAAATATTGTCTTTGACATCTAGAGGCTCATAATTGAAATAGGAAGCAGTTTTATAAATGCTAAAAGTGGTAACACCTATACTAAGAGTAGGGAACACAGTTTAATCCAACTAGACATAAGCTAAGAACATTTCAATGAAAAGGTGGTATTTAAATTAAAGAGAAATAAAACTCTATTATGTAAGGAAAGGGTAAGGTCATTCCAGTTAGAAGAAATAGTTCATACAAAGGCATATAATTAAGAAAGCACATGAATTGCAGAACTAGTAGTTTTTAGGGTCTGGGATATAGGTGTGCATGTTGGGAAAGTGCATAATATGAAGCACAAACAAAAAATAACGTGTCTTTGCACTGTGTAAATTTTATTTATCAGTGAGAAGTTGAATTAGTTTGGTAGATTTCTAGTAAAACCAGTACTTTTACTATCTCTTATATAAATATCCAGTGAGAACAATTGAAATTAATTTAAATGTGAATATCTCCTTTTTTATTCTTAACAGGTTCTATCTCCATATTCCTGTCAGAATTTCCTGAATAATTAAGATTCAGCAAGGTTCATCTTCTTTTGTCAATTATTAAAATAAAATAAGTAACTTTAAAGAGCATTTTATTTATTCATTTAAGGACTTAAAAAGATATTGCGGAGATTGAATCCTTTAAAATATTATCTATTGTTCATTGTTTTATCTTAAAATAATAATTGCATTGTCATACAAATAAAGAGCTAGTAATGCTGACACTAGACAGGGGGCTTGAATGAAGGTGACCTCACACATTCCATCAGAGGATCTCAGAAGTGGCCTGTCATGCCTCCGGCCTTTTTTTCTTTTCTTTTATAGGATTAACAATTACCTTCAACTGTATTAAGGTGCACAGAGGTGAACAAATGACCTTAGAACATGAATATATGACCAAGAAATTCAATTTCAATTTTGACCTAAGGCAAAGAGAGTAAAAGAGGTGGTCTTCTGTCTCCTTTGTGGCCAACATCCTATGCTTCAAGCTGAGACCATTAAATGAATGATTTATCTTGGGCTGACTCTATTGGGTTAGCACATTACACCCTTGCGATATAGACTTGCTCTATTTCAAACCACATCAAACATAGACATCTTACTACAAAATTCTATCAACAGGATAGGGGCAAGAGAAAGCATTCATATATGAGTGTCAGCTAATAAGTATATTGGAGATAACACATGGATGACTTTTTTAGACTCAGACTAAATAGATTCAGAGAGAAATAAACATAAATAAACTAAAAGTTGGAAAAGCATAATGACAGTTTAGACCTCATGCAGATTAATAACAATATATTTGCAAAAATAAAAACTATCAGAGAGTCAGACTAATCTACACTAATAAAAGACAAAAATGGTAATTGGCGTACAGCGATACCTTTTTCATTGGCTAATCAGGGCTATATGCAAATTAACTGCCAACTAAGATTGGCAGTTAACTGCCAACAAGATGGCGGCTAATTTGCATATGTAGGCACAATGCAGGGAGGCGAAAGGGAAAGCAGGAAGAAGCCCCCCGCCACTGACAGTGACCTGAAACCCAGGGGGGAGCTAAGGGCTGGGGGGCAGGGCAAAGGCGGCCCTGGGGCCATGATCGGAGAATCAGGCACCTTTGCCGCCCTGGCCAGGGATAGCAGGAAGTAGGGGTGGAGCCAGCGATGGGAGCTGGGCACGGTTGAAGCTGGCAGTCCCAGGAGCTAGGGGTCCCTTGCCTGGGCCTAAAGCGAAGCCCACGATCGCGGCGCCCCCCGCTGCCACTGCAGGTCCCCGCTGCCTGGGCTGGATGCCTAGGCCAGAGGCGTTAGGCCTGGGCAGGGGCAGAGCCTGCAACCGCGGGGAGCTGGGGGTCCCCTGCCCAGGCCTAACACCTCTGCTGGAGGCCTCAGGCCTGGTCAAGGGGCCGATCCGGTGATTGGTGATCGGAGGGTGGTGAGGGTCAACTCCTCTGGCCGAGGCATCAGGCCTGGGTGGGGGGCGGAGCCGGGGATTGGGGGGATATGATGGTCCCCTTGCCCAGGCCTGAAGCCTGGGTCAGTGGCGTCAGGCTTGGGCGGGGGGTGGAGCAAGCGATCAGAGGGAGATGGGGGTCCCCTGCCCAGGCATGATTCCTGGGCCAGAGGCCTCAGGCCTGGGCGGGGGCCAGAGCCAGTGATCGGGGGGAGATGGGGGTCCCCTGTCCAAGCCTGACACCTCTGGCGGAGGCGTCAGGCCTGGGCAAGGGGCCGATCAGGCGATCGGAGGGTGATGGGGGTCAACGCCTGAGGGCTCCCAGTATGTGAGAGGGGGCAGGCTGGGCTGAGGGACACTCTCCCCCCCACACACACCCAGTGCACGAATTTCGTGCATTGGGCCCCTAGTAATGTATAATAGACACAAAAAATACATTAGCTAAAATCCAGGAATTAAATTACGCCTTTTTTTTTTTAACTGACTCTAAGTTTCTTTTCTTTTTTAAAAAAAAACTTTATTGTGGAAAGTATTACATATGTCCCCTTTTTGTTCCCATTGACCCCATCTAGCCTGCCCCTGCCCCCTCAGGCCTTCACCACCCTATTGTCTGTATCTGTGGGTCATGCATAAATGCATACAAGTTCTTGGGTTGATCTCTTCCCATCCACCCACCCACCCCTGCCTTCCCTCTGAGATTCAACATTTCAAGTAATGCCTTTTGGAAGACAATAATCACTATAGCATTGCATACATTTCCAGGAAAGCGGACCTAAATGTTCAGCTGTTAGACTTTGCTTCAAGTCCTTGGGCATATCGGCTGGGATCTGGACTCAGCTGAGATGCCTGGAAAGGTTGGTTCTCTCATCCTCCAGGAGGCCAGCCTAAGCTCCTTTGTATTATCTGTGACCAGGATGGGCTGCCTTAGATATCTCATAATAGCATATTGAGAAACTTCCAGTGCAAGAACACTCTGACTGCTCTGTCCCCTCAAAAGTAGGAAATACATTTCTGACATGAAATGTGTCCTTCCAGCACCAGTAGACACCCCTATTGCTAGACTTAAACAACTTTATCCAAGAATCTGTATAAGTAAGCCTTGTTGCCTCTTATATTATTTATTACCTTGTGTAAATTCCTTATTAATGACTATTCGAACCTTACATTACTTTCTGATGGACATTAACTTTTCCACCACTTTGCCCTGTCAATCTCTTCACACATTTAATGTTTCTTTGTCAAGAAGTATAAAAAGATGCCTGATTTGATCATTTCTTTGAGCTTCATTTTATTACCTGAGCATCATATTATGACCTCCCAGGTGCACAATTAAAGTGGTCTTTCTCCTGTTAATTAGCCCATTTTATTATTTTATGACTAGAGGCCTGGTGCATGGATTCATGCATCGGTGGGGGCCCTCGGCCTGGCCTGCACCCTCTTGCAATCTGGGACTCCTCAGGGGATGTCGGACTGCCAGTTTCGGCCCAGTCCCCACAGGCCAGGCTGAGGTACCCCACCAGTTCACGAATCCATCCACGAGGCCTCTAGTATGCATATAAGATCTTCGGTTAATCTCTTCCCACCCTTCCGCCTCCCCCCTTCCCTCTGAGAATCATCAGTCTGTTCCATGTTTCCATGCCTGTGCATTGAGCATCTGCCCCCTGGTGATCAGTGCATGTCATAGCTACTGGTCGAACGGTCACATATTCACATGGTTGCTTAGGCTTTTATATATATACTAGGGGCCCGGTGCACGAAATTCGTGCACTGGGTGTGTGTGTGTGTGTGTGGGGAGAGTGTCCCTCAGCCCAGCCTGCCCCCTCTCACATACTGGGAGCCCTCAGGCGTTGACCCCCATCACCCTCCGATCGCCTGATCGGCCCCTTGCCCAGGCCTGACGCCTCCGCCAGAGGTGTCAGGCTTGGACAGGGGACTCCCATCTCCCCCCAATCACTGGCTCTGGCCCCCGCCCAGGTCTGAGGCCTCTGGCCCAGGAATCATGCCTGGGCAGGGGACCCCCATCTCCCTCTGATCGCTTGCTCCACCCCCCGCCCAAGCCTGACGCCACTGACCCAGGCTTCAGGCCTGGGCAAGGGGACCATCATATCCCCCCAGTCCCCGGCTCCGCCCCCCACCCAGGCCTGATGCCTCAGCCAGAGGAGTTGACCCTCACCACCCTCCGATCACCAATCACCGGATCGGCCCCTTGACCAGGCCTGAGGCCTCCAGCAGAGGTGTTAGGCCTGGGCAGGGGACCCCCAGCTCCCCGCGGTTGCAGGCTCCGCCCCTGCCCAGGCCTAACGCCTCTGGCCTAGGCATCCAGCCCAGGCAGCGGGGACCTGCAGTGGCAGCGGGGGGCGCCGCGATCGTGGGCTTCGCTTTAGGCCCAGGCAAGGGACCCCTAGCTCCTGGGACTGCCAGCTTCGACCGTGCCCAGCTCCCATCGCTGGCTCCACCCCTACTTCCTGCTATCACTGGCCAGGGCGGCAAAGGTGCCTGATTCTCCAATCATGGCCCCAGGGCCGCCTTTGCCCTGCCCCCCAGCTCTTAGCTCCCCCCTGGGTTTCAGATCACTGTCAGTGGCAGGGGGCTTCTTCCTGCTTTCCCTTTCGCCTCCCTGCATTGTGCCTACATATGCAAATTAGCCGCCATCTTGTTAGCAGTTAACCGCCAATCTTAGTTGGCAGTTAATTTGCATATAGCCCTGATTAGCCAATGAAAACGGTATCGCCATACGCCAATTACCAGTTTTCTCTTTTATTAGTGTAGATATAGATTAGCCCAGCCATAAGAACTAAAGAAGGGTAGAAGAGAGGATTTCTCCTTCTCTCCAACAGTGTGGAAGTCTCAGGGCTCCCAGCAGTAGAACAGAGCAAACCCCAATATGTCTACACTTTGGCACTTCTTTATGGGAATAATAGCATAGCTTTAAAAATCAAAGCCACCAAAAGATATTGCATAACATTCTAATTTTCAGACATTTAAGTGGCAAATTTTGAAATAAATTCAAAGTTCTTGGTCAATAAAATCTGTTAATTCTAAAAATAGAATCCAAAAATCCTTATTTCATCATTGTATCAACATTTATTATAGGTTTTAATGTCAACTAATTTTGTTGACTGAACTATTGCATTATTAATTCCCTGACCAGATAAACATAACTTATTTAAAGTAAAATTAAAAATGAAGTTAATGTATTCTTGTTTAGTATATGGTATAAGTCAAGAGGCATTATAAACATACAAATAAAATACAAACAAACAAGAAAGAAAGAGAGCATCATACTTCTTTTTAAAAAATGATTTCAGATATCACCTTTATTGGCTACCAACTTCTGAGCTATTCTTTAAGGAAAAATTTAAGAGTAATGTTGAGTTAGCACAATAAAGGTACACCCAGCTCAGTATCCATGGCACTTATGTAACCACTGTCATCACTCCATGCTTCTAGCTGGGAGAATATGGATGTCTTCTTTCAGAGCTCTGAATCTCAGGGTATTTCTCAGAATCAGCAGACGGATGGCCCAGTGCTGAAGGTAGCTGCACGAAAATACAGGACTTGGTATATTTGGCATATATGGTGCTCAGGTTTCTCATGTGGTCAGAGACAGAATTACTGAATTAGTTCTTAAACGAAGCCTTATCAATAGAAAGCATGTTGCAGCAATACAGCGGAAGTTTACTTGGGATATCATGAAGTCTTGGAGATGGAAAAATCATGCATAAAACTAACTTATAAACCCATTAATCCATCTTCAACCTTTTTCATCTCATGGTATACATAAACTAATTATTAAAATTCTGCAGCAACCACAGGTATGTTTTTTGTTGATCTGCCAAAAAATAATAGGTATACTTTTGATTCATTCACACAGGATGGCTATTTTGTGCTGACTGTTGTCATTTTTTATTTGACACTTGGAAAAGGGGTCAGTGCCGCTCCTTAAGAATTCTTGTGGCACGCGAGTGTGCCTGCCGGGACACAGCAGTCGAAATCACTGCATTCAAACACTGTCCACACAAACAAGAATGCTAAGTACAGCAATTCTTGAATTTTACACCTTTTATGATTTTTTTACATCTTTGTGATTTTTATTTGAAGGCCATTCAGTGATTTGCTCACCTGTGTTTTCTCTTTCTCTCTCTGTCTTTGTCTCTCTAACACAACTATCTTATTCTTTCATATTCTGAAAGACTGTACAAAAAAAGGGAAGAAATGGTCAGAGCCTCTTCACTTTTTAAAAAAATAACTTTGTAAAAAAATCATTTCTTGGTTGACAGAATTTCCCTAGGGCATTAGTCCACCTTCGCATCGCCATCCATAATTTTTCTCCTGCTTGAAACAATCTCCCACATGCCACTCTTGTTAATGACTGAGATACCCCCTGATGGTGCTTAACATTTAATAGTGCTGGAGCGCCACATTTGCCCAAACAACCTTTTCCATTTACCTTACCTCAAAGGCTTTCTAATTTTTCTTCAGAGACAGAAATCCTTTAAGCCCATTGTATCCTCAGGCTACAAATTTACTGAGATTTAGGTTTCCAATAAGGGCGTTGAGATGAATGCCACCATATCATTTATGAATCAATTTTTGCCCATCGGCTTTTTACTGTTATTACTTTTCATTTTATTTTGTACTCAAAGGAGATAACCTCTATTACATGTGTACGTGTGTGTGTGTGTGTGTGTGTGTGTGTAATATATAAACATATGCATATACATATATATTCACATGTTTAATATGTTTATTAAAATGTTGAAAATTTAAAGAAAATGAAAGTCTAGCCACACAAAAACTTCTAAATAAATTCCTCACCCTAAAAATCTCTCAGACTTGGTCCTTCATTTATACGTTTAGTGGCAAAAGATATATAGCAGCGGTTCTCAACCTGTGGGTCGCGACCCTTTGGGGGTCGAATGACCCTTTCACAGGGGTCGCCTAAATACATCTTGCATATCAGATATTTACATTACGATTCATAACAGTAGCAAAATTACAGTTATGAAGTAGCAACGAAAATGAATTTTTGGTTGGGGGTCACCACAACATTAGGAACTGTATTAAAGGGTCGCGGCATTAGGAAGGTTGAGAACCAATGACATACAGGATAAAATTCCTAAGGATTTAACACATTTAAAGCTGATTAAACAAGTTCTTTTCTTGAACATAATTCATTGAAACTCAATAGAGCTGACAACATAATGTATTTTATATTATTGTATGATTTGGGGTTCTAATGCAAACAGTGCCTTGAAATGGAGAAGTAACAGACACAAATCCATTGTTCCAGGAAAATTTCAAAGCTATTGTTATGAGAACATTTTTTTTTAATTTCCATTGTTTCACAAAGAAAACAATAGGAATGAAGGTTGACTTTTAAGTTACTTAATAATAATTCCGAAAGGTTTCCCATACTTCCTTTTTGCTTTCATTCTTTTTTAACATGATGTTATATTAAATGTTCACTTTTAATTAAACCAAAAAATACTGCTTTAGTGGTTGGTTATTGCTCACCAGTTCCAAAAAAAGGTTTGAATATGACCTAATCTTTAAAACCAATTAGTTGAAGAATTACTGAAAAATCCTTATAGATAAAGTATATCTATGCCCAGCTGTCGTTGTAATCTCACTGATATTTACAGCTTAGGTAAAGCCAGTGTGCTTGAAATACAGCAATAAACTCTGACAAGTTCTGCCAATTACAACAAAATTGTAGGGGGAAATTACAAATGTATTAAAGGGTTAATTATAAGGAAGCAGTGTGAGACAGTCATGTAGTATGACATGCTTTGAGAGCTAGTGCCCTATGGATCCTAGAACTCAGAAGTCCCTGGGGGTCCCTTAGGAAGGTGGTCCTCCTTGTGAAGTGGAGACTGGGTTGGTTTCTGGGCCATAGGTTAGGTTCTGTGGCTTTAATCCTATCTTCAACTGTAGCAGCTGTTTTATATTAAAATAATACTGCACATGATTGAAAAGTTTTATAATTGAAGAAATTAATAAGTTTGAGAATACATATTATAGTCAAATGGAATAATCTTACATCTAGGAAGATTATGTGACTGCAGTAATTCCACACAGCTCTTTAAGAAAACAGACTCATATGTATTATGTCCTGTCAGAAAATAATTGGCATGCCTTCCAGGCCAGGTAAAAGCAAAGTTTATTGATTTTGTCCATCTAAAAGTGCTAATCGAGTGGGAAAAATTATTGATAACTCTAAAAAACTTTCTCAGTCATTTGATACAGATGGCATGTTTTATGTTTCTGTTTTTGTATGGGTTTATATTGTTCAAACCAACCAACAAAATTGATTACAACTCCTAGAGACCACTGGCCCCCAAAACTCCTAAGCATGATTATTTTTATTTTTTTTTTTAATTAAATCTTTATTGTTCAGATTATTACATTTGTTCCTCTTTTTTCCCCCCATAACTCCCCTCCTCCCAGTTCCCGCCCCACCATCCGCCCTCACTCCCCACCCACTGTCCTCATCCATAGGTGCACGATTTTTGTTCAGTCTCTTTCCGCATCTCCCACACCCCTTTCCCCCCCAAGAATAGTCAGTCCATTCCCTTTCTATGTCCCTGATTCTATTATAATCAACAGTTCATTCTGTTCATCGGATTATTTATTCACTTGATTCTTAGATTCACTTGTTGATAGATGCATATTTGTTGTTCATAATTTGTATCTTTACCTTTTTTTTCCTCTTCCTCTTCTTAAAGGATACCTTTCAGCATTTCATATAATCCTGGTTTGGTGGTGATGAACTCCTTTAGCTTTTCCTTATCTGTGAAGCTCTTTATCTGACCTTCAATTCTGAATGATAGCTTTGCTGGATAAAGTAATCTTGGTTGTAGGTTCTTGGTATGCATCACTTTGAATATTTCTTGCCACTCCCTTCTGGCCTGCAAAGTTTCTGTTGAGAAATCAGCTGACAGTCGTATGGGTATTCCCTTGTAGGTAACTGAGTTTCTTTCTCTTGCTGTTTTAAAGATTCTCTCTTTATCTTTTGCTCTTGGCATTTTAATTATGATGTGTCTTGGTGTGGTCCTCTTTGGATTCCTTTTGTTTGGGGTTCTCCGCGCTTCTTGGACCTGTAAGTCCATTTCTTTCACCAGGTGAGGGAAGTTTTCTGTCATTATTTCTTCAAATAGGTTTTCAATATCTTGCTCTCTCTCATCTTCTGGCACCCCTATAATTCTGATGTTGGTACGCCTGAAGCTGTCCCAGAGGCTCCTTACACTATCCTCGCATATTTGGATTCTTTTTTCATTTTGCTTTTCCGGTTGGGTGTTTTTTGCTTCCTCGCATTTCAAATCATTGACTTGATTCTTGCGCTCCTCTGTTCTGCTGTCAGGAGTCTGTATAATATTCTTTATTTCAGTCAGTGTATGCTTAATTTCTAGTTGGTTCCCCAATATAACATCGAGGGTCTCATTAGTTTTCTTGTAGATCTCATTAAGTTTATCGGCGGCTTCTAAACAGTTCTTGAGAGACCTTAAAAGTGTGGTTCTGAACTCTAGATCTTCCATTGACAATTTTGTCCTGTTTCTTTGTCTCCGCATTTTGTTATTCTTCCTTGGTGCACCCCCTAGTGGTCTTTGTTCGCAGTCTTATAAATCTTGATTGTTGTAGCTAATTCCAGGGAGGGTTTGACCTCCAGGCCAAGTGGCTATGAGAATCAGCTGTGTCAGCAGTGAGAGAACTTCTGTCCTCTAGGGAGGTGCTAATCTGGCGTTTGCCTGAGGCTATCCGGCAAATGCCTGTGTGCAGGGCTTGGGCGGGGCGGGTCACACTGGATCAACAGGGTGGTCCTGAGAGAGCAGTTATGGTGGCTCTCAGTCCTGTCCCCAGGGGCTCTGCCTCTCTGAGTCCCAGCAATGGCTGCAAAGCTCGGAGAGAAAGCTGCACTCGCTCTGACTGAAACCAGACAGTCGCGCTTCTCCCGTTTGAGTCTGGGTCCCTAAAGACTCGCCCGGATCTGGAGCTCAGAGTCTGCGACTCCCTCCCGATTGAAAACGCCAACCGCGCCCTCCGCCGCCAGCCCGCTCCGCGCACTCCACACCTCAGAATTTGACTTCAGCACTGCGCCTCCTCTGAGTGTCCGTATGAGTTTCTCTTTCCTCCTAGTTGTAGGACTTCCACTCAGCCAGCTTTCCAGTGGTTTTGGGTGATGTCCGTTCCGTCTTTTAGTTTCACTTTTGAAGTAGTTGTTCAAAGCAGCAAACTCCGGCGTTAACCTATGCCGCCATCTTGGTTCTCCCCCAGCATGATTATTTTTAGAACCATAAAACTTTTACATGTTTTAAAATTAACAATAATCCTACAGATATTTAAGCCCCTTATTATCCTTGTTCTGGACATCAGAGTGTGGTGATGCATATGACTAATCCAGCCTTCAGAACTATTAAAAAATCTATGCAGCGAGCAGCAGGAAAGAGTATTTTTATTTGATCTTTTTAAAAAGTTAGTATAATAAACATGAGGCAGTCTTTTTCAAGATAATCTAAATTCATATCAAATTTTTGAAATGGTTGACTATTCAATCAAGGTGACAATTAGATTCAGAGTACGAAATAATAAAAGTACTGAGGACAACAAAGACATCCACTCTTTAGCAAAGAATGAGAGCCATTTGTGAAAACCAAAATCTAATCTGCATCTACCAATTCCAGAAAATGACTGAAAGCTGTCAATTGAAATATATAACTGTTCAGTGAAAGCAGTCCCCAGTGTTTGCTTTTGTTATTTGTTGCACAGCTGTATTTTCAGTTGAAAACACTCTTAAAATTCACTTTCCCACTCATACTCAGAAATGCCAAAACTAAATTTAAAAATAGAAGTATTCCTCTTTCATGATCTAGATCAAAATATTATATTTCCTTATATATAGCTCTATATTTTGATTTGTTTTCTTACATTTATTCTCTTTTAATTATATAGATAATATAATATATAGTCTAACATAAGCATACTTTTATAAACTTTTATTTCAATTTTATTGACATTATTACAGATGTTCCCCATTTTCCTGATCTTTGCCCACCTCCACCTGTCCCTGCCCCTTCTCCCTGGCCCTCACCACACTGTTGTCTGTGTCCATGGACAATGCAAGTATATTCTTTAGCTAATCTTTTCACCTCCTTTTAAGGGTATTTTTTAATACAGGTATCCAACCCCCCCCCCCCCCCTCCTGCCCCATATGTATTGGGTTTTGTTAAACCATAATTGTAAAAATTATGGGTTCTATATTTATTTCACCTAAAAACAATTCTATAGGAATGTTGTATTAATGTCCCACACAGGAGACATGGTCCAGAATCCATTATCCCTTTTTCTGTTTCCTAATTATTTTTATAATAGACTTCATTTGCTTTTTAGTTCTTAAAATACAGCAACTGTGATTATAGGGTTTTTCCAAACTATATATTTTATGGAGTTCTTTCCATGTCAATATTTGTAATAAAATATTTGGCCTAAAATATATTTATCATTTCAATCAAGACTTTTCTACAACTGTATTTACCTAAAGATGAATCTCGTTAAAAGAAATTGTAGTTTGTAAACTAATCCAATATAATCCTTTTTTTTTTTTACCCACAGATAGTAACTATCTTAAAAGAAAAACTAAAAGCAGAATCTCACTTTTAGAGTCTTGTCAAGTAGTTTGATTTATGGCAATATAGAAAGAAGCCAAATTAAACAGAAATCAATTAGCATGGAACAAGTAATGATCATCTATGATTTAAGCTTCAAGGGAAGAAGTGTTGACTCAGACAGAATTACAATAGGCCTAGAACATATTTTAATTTGCAATTATCTAACAACAATGAATTTTGAGTAAGCCAGAAAAAAAAAGATCTGCAATTGTTATAGGCTTTAACAGTATAAAATTCTGGTGATATAGTTATGTCAACGTAAAGGGGGGGGGGGGCACACAGTAAAAAGAAAACAAGATGTTAAAATTATTTAAGATATTAAAATATAGCTGTAGCATTTCAATGTTAAATAGTTACATTATAAAGTGTATTCTCATGACAATCTTAATAGAAAATTATTACTGAAAATATGACAATGAAAAGTGGAAATTGAAAACATCTGTTGCTTATGTGAGGTCAGCTATTTAATGAATTATATAATCCAAAGAGACTTGCAGAGGCTATAAATTCATTGTGAGTCTCTTACTTGTAGTATCTCTCAATACATGGAGTACAAATAAGCACAAGACAGAGGCTTTATTTAAATCCTGAATGGGATTGGACTAAGCTCACCTTTAGGGAAAAGGCAAGATTCTATCAACCCAACAGTGTTTTATGCTCAAGACACACACACATACAAAAATAGAACACAATTTCAGTTCACTTGCACTTAGCTATCTGAGTGTAGTTATAGGATGTAATGTACTTGTTGATTCAGGGTTCAGTGTTCATCCTTTAATTGGGAAGAAAGATGAAAGAGACAGGGAGTGAGAAGAGAGAGAATGATGGGAGGGTTTAAATTTCATGCCTTCCTGACTTATCTATATATATAAAAGGCTAATATGCAAAGTGTCCCCACGGGAGTTTGACCAGGAGACCAGGAGTTCTATCGCTGGCTATTACGTGCGCTGACCACCAGGGGACGTCACAGAATGAAGGGAGGCCCCGGCCAGCAGCCGGAAGGCCCCAATTGGCTCTGATCACTGGCCCGGCCTAGGGACCTTACCCATGCACGAATTTTGTGCACCAGACCTCTAGTATTTAATTATCAATAGTCCAGAACTTTCCAGAATGCAGTTCTATGAAAACATGCTATATCAGTGATTCAGGATATTAAAGTGAACTGATGTCAAAAACATATAGTGCTTTTGAAAGCTTATAATTTCCCTGTTTCTGTGATTTTTCCTTTCTCTCAAAAGTCAAATAAAAAAAAATACAATGAATTGACAATTTTATATTGTCTTTTTCCACTTACATATATTCTGACTGTAACTAGTTTGTTTACATTTTTTCTCATTTTATTTATTTTGTTTGTTGTGAGACAAATACAGCCCTTTTTCTAATATTATTTAAGGGAATTAAATAAGAAAAACTTCAAAAGAAATAGAGCAAGGAGTCAGGAATAAAAGATTTAATAAGAGCCTTGATGGTGTGGGACTCAGCTGGTTGAAGCATTGTCCCAGACATCAAAAAACTTGTAAGTTGGATTCCTGTTCAGAGCACATACCTAGGTTTCAGGTTCAATCCCAGGTGGGGGTGCATACAGGAGGCAACAGACCAATGTTTCTCTCTCACACAGATTTTTTTCTCTCTCTATTTCTTCCTCTCTTTCAAAAATCGATAAAAACATATCCTCAAGTGAGGATTAAGAAAAAAAAAGTGAAAAGAAAACAATATTAAAAAAATATGTACTAAAGATGATCACTGAAGGATTAAGACTATATAAACAGGTTTGCTTAGAAAATGAAATGGATGGATAGAAAAAAATAATTAATGTAAGAAAGAGAAAAATAAAAATGAAGATAGAGAAATAAAATCTCAATATAGTTGGCTTTCAATTATTTTACTTACAAAATGAGAATTGTTCAGATATTTACTTTCCACTGTACCTTAAAGTTAAAGGTGATGGCAGCAACAAAAGTCCAAGGAAAATTCTATTGCAGGAATACAGTGGGCAACAAATTCTCAAGCCCACATCATTGGTTGTAAAAACTTCTCTAAATTGAGAAGTATTTATCAACTGCTATTAAAATCGCATGGCACAGTGCTTAAATACATATGCACATGTAAACTTGTGACTAAAGATCATTCTAACAGCATTTCTTCTTGTCACTGTGAAAGGTAATTTTAATGGTGTTTATTAACCAGGGCTAGATTTTTATGTGGTGGAGCAGAAAGAAATTATAATGATACCCCTGGAAGACACAGAAAGCGATAAATCAAATATAATTTTAAAAAATAAATTTAGGAAAAGAGGATTTGGGACAGAATTCTTAGAATATATATTCCTCCCCAAGAAGTGGCTTTTATGTAGGCCCAGTGGTCTAAAACAATGCATAAAGATGATACTATATTTGTTAGAGATAGTACTTTATGATCAAGTCTATATTATTCTGTACATATAAAAATAATTTATAACAGTGGGGGAAAACATTAAATTACCTGGTGGTTCTCTAACAAGAGAAAATTCTTTAACAATGATTATAGACCCAGATAAAGTATTTTTCAAACACCCAAAGCACCAGTCAACAGTTTAATTTAAATAACTATGGCTGGCATTCTTTTTGAGACAAGAAGGGAAAATATTTTTGTTTTTGGTTTTAATTCTAAGTTTTCATTTGACAATAAAAAATAAAGAATATTTTTTCCAAACATGAAATAGACTTGTAATTTATTAAACTATCAAAGCTAGGGGAAAAAAAATAGGGAGTTACTCATTTTCCCCTGGGTAGGTTCCATGTATACAGGAGGTACACATATTAATAAACCTCTGTTTGCTTTCTCTTGATAATATCTTTTATTACAAGGGTCTCAGCCAAGAACTCAGAAGGGTGGGGAGAAAGTTATTTTTCCTCCCCTATACTCTTTAAGTAATTTTATTTTTTTAATATATTTTATTGATTTTATTTTTCAGAGAAGAAGGGAAAGGATAGAGAGTTAGAAGCATCGATGAGAGAGAAACATCCATCAGCTGCCTCCTGCACACCCCCGCTGGGAATATGCCTGCAACCAAGGTACATGCCCTTGACCGGAATGGAACCCGGGACCCTTCAGT
The DNA here is from genome assembly GCF_964212035.1 of Myotis nattereri. NCBI lineage: Eukaryota > Metazoa > Chordata > Mammalia > Chiroptera > Vespertilionidae > Myotis > Myotis nattereri. Next base: position 68,122,429 of record NC_138076.1, on the reverse strand, counting down.
CCGCAGGCCGACAGTCACTCCACTGAGCCAAACCGGTCAGGGCGACTTTAAGTAATTTTCATCTAAATGACACCAAATCGTTCTATATGTTAGCATATGACTTATCAAGGATTGGACCATGAAGGAATTCATATTATTATTATATATAAAGTATTTTATACAGTTTTTAATCATAATTTTTTCAAGGAAAATGGTGTTTGGGGCAACAGATGGATGTCATAACTGAAGCAATTATGTTTTAGTAAGGTAACATATCATGGAACTAACTACAAAAATATTTACTTGAAAATAGGGCTTGGCTAAATTTAAGCTAATTTAGAAGTGTTGCATCGAGAGAGAATTTTTTTTTGAAATCAGAATAATATGACTTTGAGATGTGTGATATGTGGGAGGAGAGAAACAATATGCCCATAACATTCTCAGGAGAATAATATTCTACTGGGCAAGTCACAACATTTGAACATAATCTTCTGAATCAAAGACTGGGAGTGAAAAAAGCTCTGACCCTTGTCTTCTGGGGGGGAAATGTATATATATATATATATATATATATATATATATATATATATATATATATAATTGAGTTGGAAATTTATATGAAAGCAAGGTGCAAATATCACTTCATTTTTTTAATTTAGGGAAAAAGTAAATTTTGGGAGAGATGATATTGATAAATGCAGAAAATTAAAAATAAGGGACTTAATTATCTGTTGAAAGTAAGGGAAGAGATTCATTCCCTTTCCCTTGCTTTCTTAGAACAGTGACTGTATAAAACTTAAAACTGTAAGTACTTTCTCATCTGTGTGAAATATATGTAAAGCCTTTTGAAAACCAGGAAGACCTTTTGTCAGCTAAAAGACCCTGGGATGTCTTTCTCTAGGACTTGGGTTCCATCTGTTTGAAATGTAAATGCCAAGGGAGATAGCAACCCTGTCTCCCAGTTTCTGTGGGAGGGTAGGAGCCTAACTTCAGTGGGTGCCTTATGACAAGTGCTAAAGTACTAGTACCTCCTGTCATCCAGATATGAGAGGTGTGTTTTTCCTCTTGGTAAAGCCAATAAGCTAACACAGAGAGTCCACCCTGTGACCACACAAAGCCATATTGAACTATGTCTGACAAAAGGTGCTATCAAGTCTTCTTGAGGACTGATTATTGTTTATCTTGAAAATGTGTCTGAACTGGATTGAATCTACTTGGCTATATAAAGAGGTGAGATCCACAACTGTCTCTGGGATCTCTCAGGAGATTTCCTAAGCCCCTCATCACATTTTGGTATAATGCATGTTCAATAATGAAAGTGTTTTCTTTCTCTCCCGTATTTTTGGAGAGGATTTCTGGGTTGGGAGAGATTTTTTTAAGTATATTTCCCAACAATGGCAAAATTAGTTAGAAACAAATAATTTAGGATATGTGCACCAGAGAGAAAATATATGTCAACTTTTTTAGTATTAGTAGCAATAATTAGAGTAAATTTATGTAGAGCCATTGATAATCACATTTCTAAATACAATGTATTGCCAAAACCGGTTTGGCTCAGTGGATAGAGCGTCGGCTTGCGGACTGAAAGGTCCCAGGTTCGATTCCGGTCAAGGGCATGTACCTGGGTTGCGGGCACATCCCCAGTAGGAGATGTGCAGGAGGCAGCTGATCGATGTTTCTCTCTCATCGATGTTTCTAACTCTCTATCTCTCTCCCTTCCTCTCTGTAAAAAATCAATAAAATATATTTTAAAAAAAATACAATGTATTAATACCGAGGATTTATTCATTTTTATAGTAAAACTAGTGTCCTGGTGCACAGATTCATGCACATTGAAAGAATATTAATTAGAAGAAATATTTTAATATCACTATTCACCCTTTCTCTATAATAGAAGTGTCAACAAAATTCATGATTGACAATGACAAATCGAAACACACACGTGCGATTGGCACCTTATATGTATCATGTATGTGCGAGTCAGCTTAGCCTTTTATAGATATAGATAAACTTGCTTAATTAGACCTGCTTTCCAATTTAGCTAAACTTTTTCCAGCCCAGTGAAGCACCCCAACTTCTCTTTCAGGTAATTGTCAGCAACACAACAGTAAATATCAACACAAAGCATAATATTATTGTAGATCACACAGAAAGAAAAAAGGGTAAAATATTTAACTGTAGCAGTGTTTGATTATATTCGTGCAGTGAGAAAATCTGAAGTCATTTTCAAGTTCCACCATTTCTTACTTTATAAAAAAAAAGTAAAAGAGGAAAAGAAACACTTTAAAATGTAAGGGTAGATATTTTACTGAATTGTACTATAACAAAACATGGATATGAAAAAGGTACTATTTTTTTTCTGTTTTCTGTCTTTACTTATTTTTACATCAAACAAAAAAAATGAAAAGTTGAGGATATATAGAAATAATACATAACCTGAGAGAAAAAAAATTTTCAAATACTATAATAATTTATATTCGATTATGCTCAAAAATTACTATTTATCTTTTTTAAACTAAACTAAGTTTTTGAGTCAGAAAGGTTAAAAATGACTGAGGGAACAGCCATGCTAAGAAATGTTTTAGGGCCATGATTTATGCAACAAGTTCAATTTAATAATGAGCAAAACTGCTAATCAGTGCCCACAGATATTAGATCATAAATCCAACAAGGCCAAGCGGACATTTGCAGCGTAGTAGCCACTGGCTTAATGTTTTAATTAATCTAAACATTCAAAATTTTGTGCTTGCTTAAATTTGTTTAGTACATGCAGCATTAATGGAGATTAAAAACTAAGGGTATGGATTCCTAATTTAAAATATGTTTTAGGGGAAAAGATCTTACATTAATGCTTCGTAAGAACCAGGGATTTGAGAGAATGAGTTCATATATTTGACCTTGTACTTATTTACTCTATATTGCTAAATTGAAAAAGCTCTGATTAGTACAGTGTACCTAAAACTGCTCTAAAGAAAAGACAGTGATAACCAAAGTAGCATATAACTACAGTAGAATACAGCTTTCCTTAGGGCATCTCTGTTGCAACAATTACTTCAAGTGAACTACTTAAAATCATGTAATTTGTTTTTCTCTTTGCATTTGACTAAAAACTTAGGATGTTTTCTTTTGAAAAAAAAAATCCATTTGAAAATATTTTAACTTAAAAGTTGTTTTAATATGTAGTAATATATGTGTTTTTTCATTTATAGCTATTTTCACTAACCATCTACAACATAAATTGGGCTCTATATTTTGCTACTTTATATGGTTATATGAGCATCCTTTAATAACAAAACTTTTTTCTTTGCTCTGGGAATTTAATATGACTCTGTTTAGATTGAAGATTTTTTTGAATTAAGGAAAACTATAAATATTTAAAATCCCATTTTGGAACTATTTAGAACACCTAAGGCTTAGTATATCCTTAGTATATCACTCAGTGGGTTACTTTTATAGTGTTTGCCAACTAATAAAAGCTATTAAATAAAATATTAATATTTGGCTTATGTTTGCAACTACTGTTGCCTCTTGAAAAATATTTAAGTTTATTGAACATCATTAACAATTTTACCATGAAATTTCATTTAAATTATGTTAATGCTAGCAATTTAATTATGTGAATATTCTATATATGCCAAATAAAATAAATTCCAGAAACAAACTTTTAATACTTCAATTTTTCTGTGCTTGATTTTGTTTCTAATATAATTTTCTTAAAATTTTATTAAAGAGGTTTTTCAGGATTGGGATTCAATTTCAATGTTTAACACTGATAAGCCTCTTAATTAATATGATGTTATGCTTGAAAAAAAATGCCCCATTACCTCAATTATAGCACTTTTCAAAATGAGACCGTATCTCATTTATATTTCCTTTCCCAGTTACATACAAGCCCTTGGTAAATTTTAAATCAATAAAAGCACAAATGAGTGAGTGGAATATGCATCCCAGAATCAGAATTAAAGAGCTCCCCTGCATCTCATTACTTTCAATGAGTTTATTAGAACAATAGATCAATAAAGAACTAATAAGTATACTGCGCAAGTTTCTAAAATCATTTGAATTCTGCAATGTTCAAAATCAAGTATTAAGACTTGTTCAGAATCATAGTTTTACAATTCATTGTCAGATAATTCAAAGACAAAATATTTTAGTACAACAGAGTCTATTTTGAAATTGTCTAGCAGTAGATATTATCAATTTTAATTGTTTATTTTCTAGAAAACAAAACCAATCATATTTTATTCTGCTTATAGTATTTCTGGTAACTCATGTTTTCTGTTTCTAATCTGACAAAAGGTAAATACAAACTAAAAGCACTTCAAGCCATTCTGTAAGTACACATTTTTTAAACATTTTGTTTAAGTACATGATAATATACTTAATTGCCCTCTATTAGTAATTAGGAGTTGGGCCTGTTACATATTCTACACAAAGAGAGTATTATTATATTGTCATATCTGTTTTGTGCTTTACATTTTATGAACAGTAATTATAAATATTGGTATAGACATTGGCATCAGAGTTTATGTCTCAACTCTTTCTTAGTATTCAAGAATACACATGTATAATAACATTTTTGACAAACAAATTAAAAGTGTTTTTTTTAAAGAAGCCTACTTACACAATATTGTAATTTTTTCTCTCTCTAGATTTATGCATTAAGACTGAAATTGCACATGAGTCCCAGGGAGAACTCTAATTTACTTGAGAACACTCACCCTTAAGATTTTTTTTTCATTTTTTTAAGTACTATGAAGTCCAAATTTGTGTGAGAGAAACTGACTATATAGTTCAATTTTCACTGGTTTTAAATAGACAAATTAAACAAATCTTTCCCAGGGACACACCTAATATTCATGCTATGAAGTAGTATTATAAGCAAGTATTTAAATCAACTTACAATATCTTATTTCAATAGCATGTATGTCACCAAGAGGATTATATTTGTTAGATGATAAATCTGTACTGGATATATGGATATCTAGCTTTTATTTCCAACAATGGAAAGTTTTGAGCGGTATTCTTTGCCAAAGATATTGGTGCCTCTGTCTTTTTTTTTAAAGGGTATTTCACTTTTCTCAATGCCTTGTACAAATCTTAAAATGTGTTTTTGGTTATTGTTTAAAACACAGATACACACACACAAATACACACACACCCTCAGGATAACTTTTGCTAGCTAATGACATTAACTACTTCCATATAATTTGTTGGGTTTTTTTAATTAATGAAGGCATTATCAAAATATATTACTTTAACTGTAGATCTGTGAAATTCATTTCTCTTTATTTTGGGGGCGAGAAAAGAGTTAAAGACACCACAAAAGTATTAGCACTGTAATTGAAGGAACTGTGATCCTGATCCTCTCTCAAGTCTCATTAGATCATTAGTATAACAATTAAACCAACTCAAATATCTTTGCATATGGAGTATGTTATTTGTATTGACATTTTTTTTTTCAAATAGAAATACTCAAAGAGCACATTCAGGAAAATAAGTCACATAATTTCAAAAAGGAAAATAGACTTAAAGGTTTTCTTAAGACTAATGCTTAGCTTAGTGCTAGTCATGACTGTGCACAGATTACTAAACATGTAGAAATCCAATATTGCTCAGTTAATTAGAGAGAGGTTGTCTGCCTTTTAACTTGGAGAATGTGGCTGTGATAACCATAAAGATGATTTAAACTTTTTTCATCTAAAATTAACATGAATTTAAGAAAGTGTAATTCCTTCGACGTCCTCAGCATCATTTTTGTAAAATTATCACTATCTTTGCATACACTAAGATACTTATTCCATGTAAAAAGCATTGCGATATTTTAGTCTTTAAGAAATTGTTCAGTGTATTTAATGTACATTCAAGAAATTTTCATTGAAATATATCACTGAATATGTATTTACAACTTGTGCATTGAAATTCATGCACATAACATTGACTATTTGAGCTTTAATGAAGGTAGTTTCATTATTAAGAACAGACCACCTTTCACCACTTCCATATCCCATGTTTAGATTTAGATGTGTAGATTGTGTCACTTATTTGTAAGAGTTTTAAAAAAAGTCTGGCATGTTTCTGGTGACCCAACTATCTTTTGAAGATTTTTATATTTTAGTTGCATTTAAAATTGCTTCCATTATTTAAAATGTTATCTAATAATGCAGTTCAAAGTCAGGGGAAAAGTACATGAAATACCAAACAAACCATAAGTACAAGAACATAACATCATAACATATGCCTGTTCAATTAAATTTAGGTGTGTGTGTGTGTGTTTTTAATTTTACTGGTTTTCTTTGATAAAATTATATCGAATTAAATTGATTGTTTCTGTCTTTTTTACCCATTTCTGATAAGTACTTTTACTCCTCTTATAAATGTAAGTATAGCTTTATGTTATAATCTATATTTTAGGTTGTCAAATTGATATTCAAAAACACAGTTCCTCAACGTGAGCACTCAACCTTGTCCCCGATCTTACTCACTTTCAGAAAGGCTTCTGTCTCTGGCACTTTGTATTTTATGCATTTTTTTTAACTCTGTCAACAACTCAGAGTTCTGCATGCTTCAGAGGAAAATTCTTTTTCAGGTTGAAATCTAAGTTTTTCCATTGCACCTGACTGAACATATAGTTTTTCATACTGTGATCTTTTTTTTTCAGAATAGAATATTCTAAAAAATTTAAATGTGCATTTAGATAGATAAGTAGCTATGTATGTGCATATTTATTTTAATAAATTCATTATTATAATGGGATAAAATATTTTTATTCAAAATGTTATTTATGCTACCTAAAGGCAAAAGAAATCCTTATGAGTTAATGTAAATTATTGTACATTAGTAATTAATTATGCATGCATCTCCATCCAAAATGATCATATCTCTCCTAATTAATATGACTCTAAAGAAGTGTTAAAGACCAGATGGGAAATTGACTTATCCTAACATGATTACCAAAACCTTTAACCCAGTGGTAGTATAAACTTAATTTTTAAAAAACTATTACCAAAGGCTATTTTTCATAATGATGAATAAACATAGGCTTAAAATATAAAATTTACATATATAGAAAAATTGAACATATGATGAATTTCTTCTTAATCCCATCATTTAATGGAAACCATTTCTTAGCAATATGTTTTTCAAGTATTCTATGCACAATTTTTCCCTAATGATTTCTATGCTGGTAGGACAGCTACTGAATCACTTTCCATAGTATCTTCTGATTTAACACTTGCTTTTAAGAAAGGATGTAGAGCTCCAACTAGATGAGGTGGTCACATACTAAGCAAACTATCACATTTACTAGGTTTCCTGGTGTTGGGAGAAAGTGAGGTATCAGAATCATTGAGACTTAGAGAACATTTTAAAATACTATTATTACCTGAATTTTATCATATTAATGCAATACTATTAATTACTGGAATTTTATGGTGTATAAAATATATATTCCATTCAAATTTACCACAACTGCCACACATAGTAATATACACTTAGGAACTGGAGTTGTTGGTAGGGTTTTTTTTTATATTTTCTAAGTTTTAGACCAACTACTTGACCAAAATAATGTTTGTATTGGAATTGACCCAGGAAATACTGCCCTAGGACAAACTCACTGAATTTATGAAGAAGATTCATTTTGGCAATAATGAATATCAACAAGTAACGCTTGGTGTATACAGAAAACTCCTTGTATTCCTATGATATCATATAGTGTGAATACAAAGGTTAGGAATTGAAGTTCTGAGGGAAAGACACAAGAGAAAAAGACAAAGAAGAAAATACTCAAGTACAACACATGTCATCTACAAACAGCTGTTACAAATATTGAATGGAATAATAAAGCCTAATCTATATTTAAAAATCATTGTCTATGTGGCTCCTGCTCTGCCCCGTTCAGCCTTCAGCTACACAGTAAATGAAGTGTCCACGTGACAGACTCTTCTGCAGAACTGGCACTCCGGTTATTTATTTAACAGTTTTACTTATTTATTAGTTTTGCCAGATGAATAAGCATGTTTTCCATATGTTATCTTAATAGTCTTGATGATGCACAGACAACATTATAAAATGTCATGTGTGGCTCAAAAGATTACAGTTTTTCCTCTGTAATTCCTAATGTTGGATAGATGAATTCATTTATGTGCTAGGGCCATTTTTCCCCTCCCCAATAGCAGCATTGGCTGACTTGGATCTTCCAGAACAATTCATTATTCTGGATAACAGGGGCATCCACCTCCTCCCTGGTCTGCCAGGATTTGCAAGATCTAAAACGTAGTTGGGGGAGTGAAATGGAAATCACAGGGCTGCCTTCAGCGTTCATGCAGCTATTCAAGCTGCAGGCAGTCTTTTCATCTGTCAATGGTCCTTAGGATTAGGGCTTGCCAAGGAACCAGACTCACCCACTTACTTATTTGTCTCACACAAAATTAGACTTAGGAGGACAGGCCTTGAGAACAAATAGCTAGTTCACTGCAGCATTTTTGTGCTTCTATTAGTAGTAGGAAAAATGTCCATATTATCAACATCTAATAGGAGTGAAACTGCAGTGAATACTTTCATACTTATAAATCCCATTTTTCAAGACATATTTATTGATAGCCTCCTGGGTAGTAAGCATTATTCTAGGTACTGGAGATATAGCCCTGAACAAGACTTCTCATGGAGCCTTGATTCTAATAGGAGAGGCTCATAAATATGTTAGAAGACAACAAGTGTTTAGCAAAATGTGTTTAAGAGAATAGTACTGGAATTACAGGGTAAAATCTGCTTGCTTCTGTAGGAAGGTAGGATTCATTAGTTGATCATTTCTACTCTTATTGGAATGGTGGTCTAGATTCCAAATTTGAATATCAGATACTCATAAGCATAGCTTTAGTATAAGTATGTCCTATATCATTCATAGTATATAAAAAACTACTCATTGTTTATCCTAAATTCAAATTCAACTAGATATCCTGCATTGTTATTTGCTAAAACTGGCAACCATAACTAGGTGGAATTATTTCCGTAGGTAGGCAATCCTAGCCTGAGCATCAGGCCTTCTCTTTCTCTGAAGCTTAAAAATTAATAACAAATGATCTAAGCATTGCTTAAAGAAATGTTAAACAGAAAATCAGAGCCATGGGAGGAGGGGATGAAGGGAGGAGGGACTGGAACAAAGAAGGTGAAGGGATTAGCCAAAGAACATATATGCATGGCCCACGGACACAGCAGTGTGGTGATGGCCAGAGGGAGGGACTTGGCGTCTGGGAGGAGGTGGGCAAAGAGAGGGAAAGTAGGGGATATCTGTAATAGTGTAAAAAAAAATCAGAGCTATTTAATTAATGTTTCCTACAACCTACATATATATGTGAAAGCCATTAATATACTAAAATTGTGTGGCCCTGCCCTGGCCAATGTCACTCAGTTGGTTTGATGTTGTATTGTGCACAGGAGTTTGCCCCGTTCAATTTCCTGTCAGAGCACATGCCCTGGTTGTGGGCTAGATCCCCAGTCAGGGTTGTGCAGGAGGCAGCTGAGAAATAATTCTCTCTCATAATTGATGCTTCTATCTCTCTCTCCCTCTCTCTCTAAACATCAAAAAAAATATTCTAAAAAAAATTGTTGTGGCCCTTTAGTGTTGTGTGAGACAAAGACACAATTATTTTCTTGATGATTAATCTGAGATTACCGAGTCTACCCATACTCAAGAGTCAAAAATTGGCTGGTTTTCAATGGATCTGTAAAAATAATAAATATCTCTACTAAGAATAAAACTATTTGCTAAATATAAAAATATTAAGATCGAAAACAAAACATTAGTTGAGGAGTGTCTTTAAGAAGCAATAAATTTAATGGTGGAAAGCTAAATTTAAGGTCCTATCCTCCACTCATCAGCATTGTGACCTTGAGGCAATTATTAGTTAATTTAAGCCTCAGTGTGTTTTTTTGTTTGTGTGTTTTTTTGTTTGTTTGTTTTTGTTTGTGTGTGTGTTTATTTGTGGGGGGGGAGGCAAGGAGGATGATAATTAATTCATAAGGTTGTAATAAGTAGAGAATGATTTCAGCTAGAAATAATTGATCACAGTGCCTCGCACATTGCAAGTACTTAATAAATAGTAAATATTATTATTAAAATCCAAACGGTTACAAATTATGTAGTGCCTTGTACATTTACTTCATTAAACATGTGGTGGTACATCACAGTTATTAGAGAAAAAAATTATGAGGTCCCTTTGAATTCAACTGCTCATCATAAAGGCAAAATATTGTCTACTCAGGCACAAAATACAGCAGTGCCCATTTATTTGCAGTTTCATTTTCCTCCATTTCAGTTACCCACAATCAACTCTGCTCTGAAATTATTAAATTGAAAATTTCAGAAATAAATAATTTGTAACTTTTAGATTGTTCACTGTCGTAAGGAATGTGATGAAAAATCTTATCATTACCCTCTGTCCCTCCCGGGCCGTGAATCATGCCTTTGTCCATTATATACATGCTAGGGGCCCGGTACAGGAAGATTCGTGCACAGGGTGGGGGGAAAGGCCCCTCAGCCCGACCTGCACCCTCTCCAATCCGGGAGCCCTCAGGGGAGCCCTCTCCAATCCGGGAGTTTCTGTCTGTCTTTGCAATCATATGAGCAAATTGTCTGAGACCCCCCAACCCAGTTTGGTTTATTGCTCACAGAATAATAGAGGCATTTTTTTTTTTTCCTTTGCTTCATTGGTGGAGATTTCCTGGAAGTTTTAGGATATCTTCCCTTTAATTTTTCCTAGACATTCCGATTTTACTTATGTCTCTCACCTTTGCTTCCCTCCATCCCCCACCACAACAATAACTAGCTCCAGGCTCACTTTGCTCTAGTGACTCTAGGTCCGGAGATCTATCTGCCACCAGAACTATGATTCCCAGCATTCCTGGCACTCCCCATGCTCTGGGCTTCCGCTTCCAGTCCTGGGGCTGCCATCAGAACTACTATTCCCAGAATTCCTGGTGCTCCCCACGCTGGGAGCCACTGAGAGAGCCATGCGCCCCCAAGCCTCCAGCTCTCCTGCTCTGCTCTCCGCCCGGTGACCTAGGGAGCCACGTCCCCCCAAGCTGCCTGTTCTCCTGCTTCTGCTCTCCCCCTGGCACCTGTGTATGCAAATTAACCCGCCATCTTTGTGAGAGGGCTGCTAAGTGACTAACGGAGGTAATGAGCACAGCTGGATGTGCTGGACAAAGGGGTAAGTCCCCTCCTGGGTGGGAAGGAGCAAGAGGACAAGCTATTTCCTCACACTATGCAGAATGGCACACAGTTCAAAATGTGTGAATTGTTCGTTTCTGGAATTCTCCATTTAATATGTTTGGACTACAATTGAGCATGGGTCACTAAAAATGAGAAAAGTGAAACCACATTAAGAGGAACAATGGTTTAGGAAAAAACATAGTATATATGTATAGGGTTTGGTCCTATCTGAGGTTTTAGGCATTCAGTAAGATAATGGGGTACTCTTGTATAGCATTTACCAAAGTTATTTCTAAATTTCTGTGCTGTTCTAATTAATCATGTCACATAACGAATCTTTCATACCTATGTATTTGTGTTCTCGTAATACCAATGAATCAATCTCAAAATTTACTTGATAGGACTGATTACAGTCCAAAACCTAACTACCTGCTCACAGGAATACTATGCACATTGTTAGCTACTGTAAAGTAGTAAAATTTTCAAACTAGTGTATAACTAAGTCATAATCAAAATTATGAAAGAAGTTTTCCAGTGACGGTATTGATCATTTGTGCGACTATTTCATATTTTACTTATTATGTTACTGCTTATTTTACATAATCATCTTTTTCCACAGAAAACATGAATAAAGTGAGTACTAAGTAGACAAAGCAAAGGAAATATAACACATATTTAAATTGCTTTTTAAAAAAATCCTGCAATGAAGTAAGCATTCAAGTAAAAATTTTCCAAATACATGAATAAATATGTGACAAAATGAAATTTTGTAAGTAAATACAAACATAATTTTTGAAATGAATGAAAATGTTAGGATGAAAGAATGAATCAATAAATGGAGTGTGCAGAAAAAGAAACTACCTTCTTTGGGAACATCTCAGTCAGAAGTTTTTTTTTCATAATTGTATAATTTTTGATATATTTGTCCTTTAAAACACAAGGTAGATTTAGAAGTATATATATATATATATATATATCTCCATATATATATATATATATATATATATATATATATCTCCATATATATATAATCTGATTACACTATTTCAGTAAAAACTGTAAGTTAGATGTCTATGTTAATTCTTCTTAAAGAGTTTACATAGTATCATTAGGTTTAAGACTAAATTCTAAATTTTCGTATTTATTGTGTTATTTAAATAAGCTCTTATTGCCTGGGGAAAACATTCTAAAGTCTAAAACTTCAAGGAGACCATACTGATTTTTTTAAATAATTACAAATGCTCACATATTTCCAATCTCAAACATTTCTTCTAAATAAATATTAGAGGGAAATAACCTCCAAATTTACTATTTAAAAAAAAAATCCTTCCTTTTGCTTTACTGGTAGAGAGAGAGGCAGCATTGCAGTTAACGCTTTGTTCCAGCTGCTTGGAATAAGATGAGTCACATCATTCACGCAAACCTCCAATTCCCCAAACTAATAGGCTAAGAAAGAGGCAAAGGGAATAGACGGCGTTTGAACCTCACCCTAAAGGCTAATAGAAGACAGTTCTGTCAAATGTCCCCCAAGCAAGAGATAACCTGAGCTACACGGAGGCCCAGAATCAAACCAGGGGACTCTCTAGGCATGCCGCCCCATTTGACCTCCACATCCCCATAAGATAAAAATGCAAGCAACAGTCCCTACAATATTTGGGAAATAGATGAATAATATTTGGATTGAAATCAGCATCTGAACTTGTAAGAGGAGGAAAAACTTACTGGGCACGAAGAAAAGGTGAAAGAGGATGATCACTATGGAATATAACCTGGAATTGTACGTAGCAAAGGAATTAGCTGACAGACCTTCAAGGTCTCCTTTACTTCTCTGCCTTTTCATTCCATGGAGACCCCAACCTGGTGTGTGTGTGTGCCGATTTTCAAATGTGTGTCAGTAGTGCTGTGAGTGGGTGATGGACGGTTGAGGGTGAGCACATTGCAGCTAAGGTCAAAGAGGAAGGGGATGCTTAGCCACGGAGAAAAGAATCACCCTATTCCAGGTGCTTATGAAATTCAGTGAGAATGAGAAAGCCCATGCCACCTATCAGGCTTTCTAACAGTGAATCAGAATGAATCAGAATTTCATTTGTAGGCCAAATAAATAAGCAATTGAAACATGTAAGAGAAAACACACACACTCAAAATGAATTCGGAAATTTGATTTCTGTAACAATAGTATTATATTACAAATAGAATATATCTCTTTTGTTCATTTAAAATATATTATACAAGTTTATATTTTATTTAGTCATTTTCTCTTCATAACAATTTTATTTCATGCAGGTTGCTATTACTATAGCTCAAATATCTACTAGTGTAACATAAATCAATAATTTATGAATTTTTCTCATGTGGAGATAAACATAATGGGAGACATCAGTGGGTTTTTAATTTTAAAAACTCCATGAAGCCCTAGCCAGTTTGGCTCAGTAGATAGAGCCTTGGCCCTGTGGACTAAAGGGTCCCAGGTTTGATTCTGGTCAAGGGCACATGCCCAGGTTGCAGGCTCGATCCCCTGTTGGGGCATGCAGGAGGCAGCCAATCAATGATTCTCTTTCATCATTGATGTTTCCATCTCTCTCTCCCTCTCCCTTCCTCTCTGAAATCAATAAAAATATATTTTAAATAAATAAATAAATGAAAATTTATACCTTCTATATGCACTTGGCAGATTATATTGAATAGTTGATCATTTGAGAATTTGTAAGCTGTTTATTCAATACCATCTATCAAAGTCATGCATATTGCTTTAATTTTACATCTGAAAACAATAACTAAAGCATAATTTTTATGAGAACTAAAAAGTAAATAAAAATGTTATCTGAACAGTCAAAAATACATTTCCCTATGTTCATAAAAATCACAGTGGTACATTAGTCATGAAAATATCTCACAGGTTTGTTTTTTTCTCTCATTATACTCAGATTGTCTCTTCGGTTTAGTGACTTAAATTTGATTATATGTAGAAGGACTAGGTGTGAAGTAAGGACAGATAGCATTCCTTTCTCAATAGTAATGCTGGTATTTTTTAAACTGTTGCTATCTGCTAGACCTTATCCAGGGTTCTTTCCTTATATTATTTATAATACTTCCTTTCTTTTAGACATTTATATTAATATGAGAGAGAGAGAGAGAGAGAGAGAGAGAGAGAGAGAGAGAGAGAGAGAGAGAGAGCAAGAGAGCAGATGAGAGAAAGAGAGAAATTGAGAAAGGGAGAGAATAGACTGAGATTGAGAGAGAAGAAAAGGCCAGTCTCTACCCCAATTTTCTTTATTTTGAAGTACATAGAGCTCTGCAAATAATAAAATACCTTCATAGTCCATACGTTTTGAACAATGAATGAACTAAAACACCAAAAAGCCTTCTGACTGTGCTAGCATCATGTAAAATTGATAGTCTCTAAACCGATTTCCTTTCCCTCTTCCTTGTGCTACTTGTCACTTATGTCAAGATTTTACTGCACGTAGAGTACTGGCATTTCTGCCTCAAAATACCTGAGCGTCTTATTTTAAATCATGATCCTCTACTGCACGATAAGGAGAGATCATGGCGTGTTGCAGTTAGGTATTTTGTAGCTAGCTCTTAAGGAGTTTAAAACAGAACTCAACATCCTCTTCCGAATTAGGGACCCTCTTTAGCTTCATGTGAAAATGTATTTCCCTAATAAAAAGAGCCTTGGAAGGATATTCCAATGAGACAGCGCTCTTCCTAGGAGAGGGCAGGACCTTTCCTAAGCCTTGGCCTGTTTTGTGAGGCCCCTCAGTCAAGTTTCAGTCCCCAGATAGAGTTTCACAATTGTCATACTCTATTGAGTCTATTTCTTAAAAAACAAAATATCATGTACTCCCTTCCCTGACTAAAGCGACTTTTTTTCCATTCATGGAATAATTTAAATGCTGTTCCAGTGTTATTTTATTCTAATGTGAAGGGTTTGTCTTTTGAATGTGCAGGAATGATAAAACACCTGTTTATGGCAAAACACAAAAGCATGAAAAAAATCAATGAACCAGTGCCTGCACTTTAGGAAGTTTATGGTTTAATTCTTTCCTTCCAAGAAGCATTTAAATCAAAATCATTATTATGTTATTTTTAACTGTGCTATTGACTTGCAGAGATCAACTGGCAAATTTGTCTAATGTACAGTAAATTGCTATTTGTTTGCAGATCTGACTGTAAGTTAGATTATTTCTAATTACGAAGAAAGAGTTCTCTGGATAATTAGTAGGAGTAAGTCTGTAAAGGTTTGACATTCAAGTGAAGACTGGGAGTCTAGAACTTAGAATAGTCTCAGTAATATTACTGACATGTAAATAAATTCACAGCAGTTAAACCTATTTGTAGATATTATTCAAATGTTCTTTTTAGACTAAACTTGTAACATTTTAAACAATTAGAGCTAAATCACACAATTTTTAGAAACCAAGTGTGAGTGTCTATGCAGGTAAAGGGAGATGCAGAGCTACAAAATCATCCGGATGATTTAGGATACACTAGAAAAATCAATGCCTGCCTTTCCTTACCTAGCCAGCAAGAATTGGAATTTAAGGAAAATAGGTCACATGCTTCTATTCTTGTATATTTGTTAGGAAGACAGAATTGAAGCCAAGAGTTTGCTTACATAATTGTGTGTTGACTGAATTCTTACAGGAATATTAACATAACTGAAGATGTACTATGAACCCAGAACTATACATTTTAGACTTTTATATTAACATCTTATTAGTTTATATTAATAACTTGTGTTAACTTGCAATTTGTGCAAATCTATGAGGTAAGTTGTCTTCTGCTCATCCCATGTTACAGATGAGGTCATTGGGCAGAGGAACCGGCCCACAGTCACACACTGGCAAATGGAAGAGGCATGGTTTGGGCTCAGTCTGTCAAGCTCCACAGCTACTAGCGCTACACACATTTCCTCTCAGCATCTTACTTAAAAGGTCTTAAAAATGTGTTCTGTGTATTCTAGTTGGACATATTTACTAGGATATGCAACGCAAGCCTTAAAATATAGAAACACTTCCTCTCTTCATCTCCCTCTCCCCAGTACCTTCTTCCCATGTTGACATAAGTTTCTTTGGCGTTAGACCATAAAAATCATAGATTAGATCCTGAAAAAAGGAAAGTGTGTAGAAGTCATTTACATATCAAAAGGATCATTAAACCAAGCATGATGAATCAAAACTTTAACCAGACTTTCTCTCTGTTTACAACTATCAGAAAAAGACAAGTATTAAAAGTCATCATTCCACAATGGAGCAATGCATTTATCCTGTTGAATATAAGCAGAAAGAACTTGTATTGTTGAAGTGTGATTATGTTCTAATATGGAAATACTATACTAAAAATGGATGCCTTTGCAAAGAAATAATATCTCTACATGAAACGGTGCCACAGGACTAACTATAAGGTAGACTAGTCATGCTCTGAATTTTAATTGTAACTAAATGTATGCAATAGGTAGATTTCCTCATTATACTTAAATTTTACATGAATTTTATATTGAATATTAATTCAACACCATATTTTTAGGGTAGAGCTGCCAGTTTTAGAAAAAATAAAATACAGGTTGGCTGCTAAAATTTGAATTTCAGGCACATAGTGAATATTTCTTGGGTCTAAGTGTGTCCCAAGTAACATTTGGGACACACTTAGACCAAAGAATTTCACTGTTTATATGAAATTTAAATTTAATTTGCCATCCTGTAGTTTGTCTGGCAACCTTATTTTCAAGTTATTAAAATTTGCATCCATTTATATGTTAACCACACTAATCTGAAAAATTTTCAATCGTCTGTCAGAAATGTCTGTCAATATAGCATTAGGGTAAATTTCAGACATTTTAGACAAACAGCTGTGATTTCTTCAAATATTTCAAATTGTTTTAAAAATCTAGATTATTTATTTATTTTCATATATCTAGATAAAATAAAGGATATTAGTGTAATTTTATGATTTATGTCCTTTACAATTTTTAATTTATTTCCATGTTTTCCTTGTGATATGGCTTTGGAAATAAGAAACCTTTAATTTTATGCTTCTCAGAGTTATTGAAATCAGTAAGTTCCTTATTTTTAGATATGGCTACTGATTTGTTTATGTATTTATCCATCACTTTTAATACTCTCAATTTATTATTAAGAAAGACATACAAATCATTTTTTCTCCTCTACAGCAGACTACCCAATCTAGGATGACATAATGCTATTCTGCTTTAAGGATCCTTAGAAAAATGAATCACATGACAGCATGCAGCTATGGAAATGTGATTCCATGCAGCACACCAATAAAGGCTGACATTACCCTAACTGTACACTAGGAGGCGCATTGTTCCTACAGATACTTCCACTGTATAGTAAACACTATTCATGACCTCTTAAGTTCAATTGCAAGAGAATATTACTAACAACTTTAAATATTTATCACAAACAAGTACTCAAAGCAAATTCTTTTGGGGATTAAAGTCATACTTGAAATTTATGATATTTAAAACTTTCCAGCAGAGAAAGCTTGTGTTCCTGTCTGTTTTACAGCCATTTTTAACTACTTTAAGTAATAATATATAAAATCATCTCATTGTAAGTCTCTCAAAAATAAAATAATACAACATAAAGTGCTTTGTTATTAATTAATATGATAACTACTTTAATATCAAAAAGTAAACAAAATTTATTTAAAGTAAAACAATAAAAATAGTGGAAAATAAATATGCTTTATTATTTACTTTTTATTAGCTTTTAACCAATTGGGATGTTTTGAAACTGCCTATCAAATATGATAAATATGAAAAAAATAGTCACAAAAAAGAATTTAAAATAAAAGCTTTTAGAATTTGAAACTAAGATCTTATTAGAATTTTCTTTCTTTATATGTATAACAACTATTTTACATTTCATAATTTACTAGGAAAATTTTAAAAACTCAATTGAAATATTTTACAAGATAATATTGATACATGATTTGTTTTTTCTGCAACTCTCACTATCTATTTATAATAATAATAATTTTTTAAATGACATCTAAACTGAGTCTGTATTCTGTGCCCACAGCCCTGTGGTCACAAGGTCAATGAGTTAGATCAAAGGTTATTTTGAATCCATAGTCTGTGTTCTGAATCACAATTTCACATTGTCTTTACCCTTAAATATGTACACAATTTATAACTCCTTGTAGCTTTCAAATCTCTTTTCAACTCTCCCTTAATTTGAGGTCTCTGCTTTCGTTCTACTCTACCCTCATCTTTTCCTGCACTAAATGTTAATGTTGTCATAATTTTTTTCTTGGACTCCTTGTCTCTCTTCATAATTATCACATTTAATCCCAGAAGTTCATCACCTTCTCTGTTGTCAGTTTCCAAATTCCAGTTCAGAATCACATTTTCAGTTCCAAGATAACCTTGTGCAGCAGCTCAAACTTCAGAATAAAATAAAAAATGTTAATTTAAGCTTTTTCTTCTTATATTCTCTTATTTACTTTATTTAAATGTGTGCTTTTCCAGTAAGGTTCACAAACTAAAATCTTGGAAATACTATCAAGTCCTTCTTTTCCCTTTTCTGCTATATTAGAATTTATCCTATCCTCCCCAGAATTCAAAATCTGGTTTCAACTTATCTCACAAAACCTTTTCCTTTATTGCCAGATACTTGCACAGTTTAATATCAACCATTTTTTTTCAGTATCTAGTATTTTTCAGGGACTGGGCCAGATGATTGCTTATATCAAGTAACTGCAGTTTTTAGAACAACATTCTCATAGATAATAATGGCCCCATTTTGGAGGTTAGGAACCTGAGACCAAGTGGTGAGCTGATTATACCTGCATGTGCTACAAAGATATTGAACTACTAACTGCTTGCCTAACTGACCATGATATTTTATAACAGTGGTTCTCAACCTTGGCTGCACATTAGAATCACCTGGGAATCTTTTTAAAATCCTGATTTCTGGGCCTCATCCTCCGGAAATTCTGTTTCTTTGTTACTAATGTTGTGGGCCCAACCCCACAACAAAGAAACAGAATTTCTGGAGGATGAGGCCCAGAAATCAGGATTTTAAAAAGATTCCCAGGTGATTCTAATGTGCAGCCAAGGTTGAGAACCACTGTTTTATAAGCACCAAGAGGCAAACACACACACACACACACACACACACACCATTAAACAGTTTCTATCCATGTAATGTAATTTGTTTAAAGTATCACTTTATAGAATGTTTATTGACTAATCAAAACATTCTATTCTAACAACCACTTTTTTATACACTTATCATTAGCATTTATTCTAGATCATTAACATTATTGATATCTGGTATCTTTTCTTTACAAAATTCATTTTTTTTTCCTTCTTTACATGGTCTATAAAATGCTCATAGCATGGCCCACAGAGAAAGAAAAAAAAAATTGCAAAACAATTTCAGGAACTTCCTAGGTTCCTGAACTTCTTAAAATCCTTCTTATGGATCCCTGGAACCAAGGAACTGATTAAGAACTCTTGCTCTCACAGATTAGGAACTGGGGATTTTTTATAAATTTAGGGAGTCTTGGATTAAATGTCTGTCCTCAGAACCTAGCATAGTACTGATACATAGTAGGCTTACTAGTACATGAGTGTACAGAATAAAATTTATTCACTTACCTAAATGAATAAATAGAGGAGTGAATTATTGAAAAAATGAAGTGAATAAAGGACCCTAAGTAAAAGTTCTGAAATACAAAGATGTATCAGAGTGACTGCAACACACATTGTGGCCTCCGCTCCCTGGTGCTCATGACTATAATGACTATATGTATCCCTTTCATTTGAGTGTGGACGGGACTCAAGACTTGCCTCTACCCAATAGAACATGCCAGTAGTGAGGAAATACCATGCCCATGATCATGTTGAATTATATAAAGCTCTATGTTGCTACAAACTCACTGTCTCTAACTGGCTTTGAAGTAAGTGGTCATGTTGGGAGGCATATGTGGCTCGCATTATAGGGTGGCCTCTAGTCACTATGAGAAATCTCCAGCTGATAACCTCAAAGATGCGGGGCTCTCAGTCCTGTAACTGCAAGGGAATAAATTCTAAGAATCTGGAAAGTCATGGACGTACATTGTCCCAGAGGTTAGCCTGTAGATGCGACTGCAACCTGGCTGACACCTGACTGCAGGCTTTGAGACCCTGAACAGAAGACCCAGCCAGGTCAGGCTCAGATTCCTTTTATTTTTATTCCTCACCCAGGGATATTTTTTAATTGATTTTTAATGGAGGGAAGAAAGGAGAGAGAGAGAGAGAGAGAGAGAGAGAGAGAGAGAGAGAATCCCTTGCTTCCCATATGCATCTGACTAGCGATGTAACCCACAACCTAGGTATATGCCCTGACCTGGAATGGAACCTAAAACATTTTGGTGTATGGGATGAGGCTCCAACCAACTGAGGCAACTGGTCAGGGCCTCAGACCCCTGTGAGATTAGGAATGTGATTGTTTTAAAGTGCTAAGATTGTGGTAATTAGCAACAGAAGATAGGTAAAGGTATGGGTAGATGTATGTTTGCTTTATAATCTAGGTTTAGAAAATTAGTGTCCTAATCATGAGGTAAAAATAGTTAAAAATTATAAGTTTTGGATTTAGCTTTGGAAAAGTATTTTTAATAGAGCAAACAATGTCTCATCAGATAAGAAGGTAATCAAGTAGTTTTATTAATTGCTGAGTTTTGAAACCTTTTCTTTCCTTTAACTCAAATCACAGTAGGACCAATTACCTCTTCTCTATACCTTTGTCTGAGGAACTCTAGATTTTTAAACTCAGGGGCCACTGTTGATTGCAAAGCTCCCAGGGAAGCCCTGGCTGGCATGGCTCTATTGCTTGGGCACCTCCGTGTACACCTAAGGGTTGCTGATTTGATTCCAGGTCAGGGAACATGACTGAGTTTTGGGCTTGATCCCTGGTAGGTGGTGTGCAGGAAGCAGCCAATCTATGTTTCACTTTCACATCAATGTTGCTCTCTCTCTTCCTCTCCCTTCCTCCCTCTCCAAAAATCATTAAAATTTGTAAAAATTCCCAGTGAACACAACAGATGACAATATGAAACCTCTGAACAATTTTATTTCAATATGCATAATTAGCTCAACCCAGGATACTTATAAAAATTATAAACATGGTTCACAAAAAGTATTTATTACAATACTGTGCCCTCAAAATCAAGTTCATGTTTAGTTCCCACTATATATTATGGGAAGTGTTATTGTTGTTTTCCCCTGCAGGTTAAGATTAGCACAATTTCTTAAGATTGAAATTTGATAGAGTAATTATATTTTTTTCTGGATTTTCCTGGAGATTTTAATTTCATTAACTTTATATTTTCGTCCAAAATTACAACCTATCTCTCATGCCCAAATATTTTAAATTCTCAGTTTTGCTCAGCATATATCTTGTATCTTTAGGACTGTCAGGAATAATTTTTAATATATTTTTTACAATATACATTTTTACTATTTTTCAGCTCTGTGTCAAGTGTGTTACCTCATTACAAAATAAAAGTATAATTTTAAATACATTATTAAAAATTGGAATGTACAGACAATTTAAAAGAAATCAATACTGCAACCTGAAGATAATCACAGTTAACATGATGCATTCCTTTCTAGTTTTTGTTCATTTGTCATTATTTTGATAAAACACTTTCAGTTTCTTTGATTACCTTTCCTGGTGTTTGTGAAATATTGATTTATTCATTTAGTCAACAAATACACATTTCTGGCCGACCACATGCTAGGTACCCTCATGCATGGAGAATAGGAGTAAGCAAATAGTCCTCAGGTTAATGAGAGAGACAACTACTAATCAGATAATCATAAAGATTTCCTTTGAGGAAAAGGTATAAGGGACATGATGAGGACAATGGTTCCACTGAAAAGAGCACTAAATAAGAATCAGCAGGTATGAGCTTTATTCTTGACCCACAAACCATAGAACTATGTGCAAAGCTCTTCCATTTTTATGCTTCTGTGTAAAATAATTCTACTAAAGTCTAAATTTTCATTAATCCAATACCAGAAAAAACCCACAAAACTAGTTCTCTAACAAGTTAATATTACTAGCAAATGTTCAACCAACTCATCTTTTAAATATTCAATTGCTCAAATTTCCTCTTAAAAGTGTGATTAGTAGCACAGAATTTAAAAATCCATGACAGGGATGATGGCATTGAGTTATAACATGTGTACATTGAAGGTAGTTTCTCTGAACAGTCAGAGCAAAAGCTGTGGATTCAGGCACTCCGGAAGTCACATTCTGCCTCAGATAGTTAAGTAGTTTGAGATAAATACATTTTCTGGAATTCAGTTTCTTTATAACACTAACTTACAATATTGGTGTGAGATCATGAACAATATATCTAAACACTGAGTAGCCTTCCTGACCCATAAGTAGACCTCAAATACTACTCATAAATATCATCAGGTTTTAAAACAATCCTTACTGAGAACTTTACCAAGTGATTCACACACAGGCCAGGTAGAATCAGAAGCAAGTGGCAGACAGGCCTTTAAAAAAGGAAATACAATCTGAAATTTCACACATGCTTAAACAGGAGAAAATACTTTAATATAAACGTTTAAAAGAAACACCGGGTATAAAAATGACCCTATTCATGATTCCCAATAGGACAAGATTAAGACTTAATTCTGAATTAGTGGAAATAAGCTGTTCCTGATCTGATGTTTTTGTTTGCTTTCCACTTAGTAAAACTCTTTCATAAGTCTAGTTATATTTGTTAAAAATAACAACTATCAATTTAAAATCCCTTACTGTATTCTCAGAATTAATGGTTTTATTGAATTTTTCATGTAGTACATGATCATGTTACTGAGTGCACTTCTTAAAGAAATATGATTTACCTTGATAATCATTTTTTTAGAAACATCATATTTGAAAAAATAGGATTCATGCAGATGCAAAACCTAATAACTCTACAGCTAATACATATATGTAATTTATACATATATAGTATGATTGCTATACAATTATGGCTCTGCAAGAATTATCAGATCACAGGCAGAAAAGTCCATTGAAGACAAAGGAAACAGTTTAAATCTAAATAGCAAGACTATTACTGTTGATTATTGCTTCAGTTATACCATATCTCACTTCACAAATTTCTCAGACTTAATTACAAAATCTGAATGAAGAATTTTAAGGTAATATCTATCTATCTATCTATCTATCTATCTATCTATCTATCTATCAGCCTAAACGAATGTTCGACCAGTAGCTATGACATGCACTGACCACCAGGGGGCGGACACTCAATGCACAGACATGGAAACATGGAACAGACTGATGAATCTCAGAGGGAAGGGGGAAGGAGGGTGGGAAATAGATTAACCAAAGATCTTATATGCATTCTAGAGGCCCGGTGCTTGGATTTGTGCACTGGTGGGGTCCCTCAGCCTGGCTTGCATGGACCAGACTAAAACTGGCTTTCTGACATTCCTCAAGGGGTTCTGGATTGCGAGAGGGTGCAGGCCAGGCCGAGGGACCCCCTGGCACACGAATCTGTGCACCAGGCCTCTAGTATCATAATACTATCTTAATATGAATTACCATTTAGTTATGAATCTTTTAATACTAGTATATCTAGGCTATTCTAATTAATTCTGTTCTAGACATTTACAAAGGAGGTTAAAAATTTTAGTCCCATTAAATGTCAAAAATCTGTTGGTCTCCAGGGGCCCTAAGGGCTCCTCCTTTCTCTTTCTCCACCAAGGAGCACTGCTCTGGTTCAGTACATTCTATTGACCAGGACTCTCCTGGGTGAAACCACTGTGTTGAGATGAATGTTGGAGTGTGCAAGGGTGTTTCATCCCTTGGGTCCCTTATTCCATGTGACTAGATTGGTAAAAACTCTGGAGAATTCCTGAAGCAGACTTTAATTAATTAATTAATTAATTAATTAATTTTTTGGCTTTAGAATCTCTTCTATCTTCTCTCATTTGGAAGCTTGCCCAGTGTTATTGCCCAGGTCTAAGTCACTGGGTGAGTGGCTATACATATTGGCTAAAATTCTAGCTTGGGGCAGTTTAGGTTAATCAGACTTAGGTTTAAAATGGTGTCTTTGTTTTGGCTGATGCCCAAATATAAGAGGAGCCAACCACTCCCCATGCAGAAGAGGTAGACAAAAACCAGTTTTGAGACCCTTAGTTTAACGGCAATGAGAGATTTCTTAAAACTGGGAAGGGAGAAGTTGGAGACTAGAAAATCAGTTCAGGAAGAGCTCTCCTACCCATCTGACCTCATCACACAAGTCCGGAAAAGGTTGATTCAATAAACCACTTAGATTTAATGGTGCTTAGACTAATCAAAACCAAGAAATCTAAGGGGAATAGTTGGCCAGTTCTGTCAAATGCTGTGCGATCAAAAGTTACCTCTGAGAATGGCCTGTTATTTCTGGTTATGCGAAGTCAAAAGATGCATTTATGTTTTTGTCATGAGACCATGACATAGGATCTGAGAACCAGAGCTGGTATGGACTTTACTTAAATCTTCCTGAAAGATTGGCTAGAGTAGAGAGAAACCTCAAGAAAAAAAAAAAAAAAAGATGCACATGTAACTCCACACACCAATGAGAAGAGAAAGGTGTATTAGAGAAACTGGTAGCGATGGGTCAGAGCTTGGGAAGGGGTATATGCACAAAAGGTCCTCCACCACCATCCTGGAAACAGTCCGTTTAAAAATCGTAGAACTCCGAGAACACGAGTACACTATTGCTGGATTACCGTGACAGGACTAGTTAAGAAAGTGCTTTTGTGGTTTTGACCTCCTCTCAGTATTTCTACTGCAATCACAGAATTAATAATTATTAAATTGTACTTTTAATTTTTAAATAAAAGCAAACAAGTCAGTGATTTTTTTTTATAATAACATGACTGAAAATTATCTAACACTCCAAAATCTCCTGCAAAGGCCACAGCGGAGCCCTCACAGGGCTTACTTTGAATGGGCCATGATCTCACAGGTGGGTGTGCGGCTGTGGAGAATAAAAGTTCTGCCAGGTACATTCCATTCATTCCACTAGTTCATTGTACTGGTTAAAAGTCAATTATCCAAAACTCAAGCAGAAAAAAGTAAACCCCCCAATCATTATCACTACACTTCATGCTTGTTTCAAATCACTATTATATATTTTTTGTAAGTCTTTATTGGAAAACAGGATTCCTCAGGACAATTTTTCTTATTATTCTTTATTGACTAGGTCCTACTTAATTGTATTTTATCATTAAAATGTTAAACATGGCATTTAACATTTTTGACATCAAAATGTCTGCCAACCAATGACTTTTGAAATTATAGTGTTTTTTTTTTTCTTTTTCAGTGGTTTACAAAACAAAAGTGAAGCATACAACTTAACAGGCAATTGTAGTGGAAGCCCTAACCTGACCTTTTTTTTTTCTGTAATCAGAGTGCGGACTTAATTAAGCTTTGATTGCTGAGGCGCCCACTTCAAAGATGTCTGTCTCCAATAAACACATTGCCAGCCACATGACCCCCCCCCCAAAAAAAAAGCCCCTTCCTCCCCTCTCCCCCAACAACAACCCAGGCTTCTTTGTTTTCAAGATCCTGGCTGATTTCAGTCACTGACCATTTGGGCTACTTGCTTGTTCACCCTTCCCCTAGGGCCCTACCTTCCACCCCAATAAAAACACAACCCCAGGACCATCTGCTCACTCTCTCCTCCCCACAGCCTCTCCTTGTGTGGCCCCAGGGGTGCTGGTCTCATAAGTAATAAACCTGTATTTTTTCAAAGTTTCCTGATGGTTATTGCTGAAGGGCTTTTTGCAATCGTAATAAGAACCACCCTGCCGGTGCAGCCACAACATTGGTTATTGATAGGCTAAGAGCAATACAAAACACCAATATATATCAAGCACATTACACGTGATATACTTCAAGAGAGACAACAACAAAACCAGGAAAAGGAAAAAAAGCAACCAAATGTTCATTTCCTTGCTCCCCAGAATGATTGTCTCAAGCTCAAGCGCACCGTCGGAAATCAGAGCAATGCCAAGCGGCGGAAGCTGGAAAAAGACTCACCAGAGTTGGGGTCAGAGTTGCCGTCTGCTTCGGTCCTCTTGTCCGGAGAGGCCTGGTCGTAGAATTCGTCCTGTGGCTGAACCAGAGGAAGAGGGTGTGAGATCAGGGTTCCACTACCCACCGGCTCGTGGTCCCCTAGACCACTGTCACTGCAGCTTTCCTGGGAGCCATCGGGCAGGTGAAACGTAACGCGGCGCTGCGACTACAAAGAAGACCACAGGACACGCCGATTAACACTCCTCCCCATAAGACACGCGCCGCGGAACACACATCAAAACAGCTTTCAGTTAGCAATACAAAGCAACGTAAACTTACATAAGTAAATGAAGCTAGGCATAGACATTTATTATTTGCTATTTGCTATGTAATGTCCAACTTAAATACGAGGAAGAGTTTTAATCCCATGTAACTTAAGAACAAAAACTAATGGTAAACTGTTGAAAGTGTAGCAAGAATGGCAAAAAAGAATATCTAGACTAGTGATCAAAGTTATAGAAAATTTTTGAAGAAGGGGGAATGTGCAAACATATAATGCGGCATTTCATTTCGTTTGAATGAACACAAATTGTGTTCACTGAACTATTTTTTAGGTCGTTTTTGCCATGAAATTACGAGCCCCCACTGGCCTAGATAGTCTACCAGTCATTTCAGTCATCTGCTCTAGAATAGCCCAGGTGAGAGATATTTGGAATATTATTTTGGCATCTATTTGCACAATGTGACTATCAGAAGTGACCTAAAATATGTATATGGGTACTTCCACACATGTTACTGTTTTAATTAAATAAAGTTGTGTATTTCAGCACATATTGCTGCTTATTTCTCTTGGTAAATATTATTTTAGCTGCCTGGCCAGTGTGGCTCAGTAGTTGAGTGTCGACCAATGAATTAGGAGGTCACGGTTGGATTCCTAGTCAGGGCACGTCCCCAGGTTGTGGGCTCAACCCCATTAGGGCGTGTGCAGGATGCAGCTCATCAATGACTCTCCCTCATCATTGATGTTTCTATCCCTCTTTTCCTCTCCCTTCCTCCCTCTGAAATCAAAAATATTCTTTTAGCGGATATAATCCATGAGATCTGAGAATATTTAAAGCTGAATGGAATAAAGATGTATGACTTAAATATAATTATATAAATGGTAGTAAATGTGTTCTATATTTTGATTGCACCTAATTTTTTAAAATATATTTTATTGATTTTTACACAGAGAAAGGGAGAGGGATAGAGAGTTAGAAACACTGATGAGAGAGAAACATTGATCAGCTGCCTCCTGCACACCCCCCAGTGGGGATGTGCCCGCAACCAAGGTGCATGCCCTTGACCTGAATCGAACCTGGGACCCTTCAGCCTGCAGGCCGACGCTCCATCCACTGAGCCAAACCGGCCAGGCTGATTGCACCTAATTTTAATTATGCTTTAATAGCCCAAAGATCTTTCAATATCATGTCACATGTGACCACTTTTACTCAGATTCAATAACATTATGAATATATAAATAAAATCTGTAACATATAATAAATATATAATGTATAATGCAATCATTTTCCAATACCTAAAATTTGTGTTTTTCAAGAGACAATGTATAGATTGTATCAATTTTTAAAAATGCAGTTAAGAAACAAAATGTTATAAATAAATAGATAAGCTGCTACTCTATAAATTCATCTTTATAGACTAACAATCGAACATAGCCATTTTCCTGAGAGTCACAGGTTCAAATCCAGCTCAATCATAAGGGAACAGAGCTGATACCACTTTACTGCTGTTCAATGACCTGTGCACAATGATTTGATAGTTGATTACATTTTTACTAAACTGATGCCACATCACATAAACTATATTCATAAATGGTAGTAACTGAGTCTATTGTAGCACATTTCATCTTCATGCACAACTCTCAGTGCTACCATTCCCCTTTCAGTAGGTTTTGAAATGTGCCTAGGTAAGAGTTATCCAATAAGCCAAGCCTGAAGATTGATATCTGAAATATATTTCTTTTTTATAAGAAAGACTGTGCTACCACTTATCTATTATAGTATTTTGTCTCTCTTGTGAAATTAACCCTTTAGGGAAAATCAATAATACAAGTATTCTTTGTTTCTGTTTCAATGCACTCTTAATTCATCAGCATCCTTTTGTCATAAACACAGCATTAAGAACAATGACCAGGCTGCCCTTTATACATGACTAGCAAACAGTTTTTAAAGTGGCTGCCCTAATCTAAAGCCCATAATTTTGATGATTAAAATATCTTTGGTGTTAACTGTGGAGGAATCTCTCTTAGTTTTTGATCAGGTGAGTGGAAAAGAAGTTGAACAAAAGGTAAAGGCAATGGAACAGATGATTCTGCAATTTCGATAAAGCATTCCCAGAAGTCTCCCGAGCTATGAACAAGTATGTTCCATGACAGCAGGAAAAGGGGAAATTGGTATCTGTGATATCTTCCAAACATCACTATTGTTGCTTGAAATACAGTATTTTTTTCCTCCTAAAATAATACCTACATCCACAGCACCAGTGATGCCTGAATCTGGCAGTTCTTACAGACAGTCATTTAAACCCTTACTTGAGCATCTACAAAGTGCTCAGTCCTGTGATTACACTAAGAATAGAAGATAAAATATTTTAAATATAACTTTTTAAAGTATAACAACACATTTCATCTCACATGTACTCCACTATATTTCTTTACCACTTTATTAATGTGAATTAATTATAATTTTAGTATAATTTAATTGAGATACTATAAATTAGACTGATACAATGGTGATACCACAGTAGCTTATGAAAATACTTGGTAATTAATTTGACTTCCTAATTAATTTAAAGATGTTTAAGTCTTAACTGGCAAACTTGTGCACAACTTATCAGTCTAATGGGAGGTAGGGGTGATGATACCTATGGACTAAGAATTGGAACACACCTATCATGGTACTAAGAAAACTCAGCAAGCAAATCAGTCTTTAGTTTTTATCATCATAATGATTGATGCAAGTAGACAAATGTCCAACATATCAAGGTAGATGTAAGGAGAAGATTTGAATAAATTGAAATGCAGAAGAATGTGGTACAGAAGGGTTAGAAACAGGAGTTGTGGGTGTCATCAAGGACTCAACAGTACTTATTCAGGTTTTGCCAAATAAGACCAGCTGAAAATCCAGAACCCAACCTCCTGGATGGAAGCGCTTGCTTTACAGAGACTGGCTTGGGGCAAGGTACTTTACATCTTTGAACAAGTTCCCAGCTTTGCAAAATGGCCAAATAGTACCTTTGCCAGAGGACTACTCTGAAGCTCAAATGAAATAAGAAGTGTTTCTTGTATATAATACTTGACACATAGTAGATACTCAATAAAAGGCAGTTGTAATTATTGAAATGTATAGCTACATATTATCTGTTAACCTCTGTTTCTATCAATATTTAGCTAGTTTTAAAGATGTGATTCCTTCACCCCAGAAAAGGAAAAGATTTGTTCTTTCAGAAAGGAAGTGGCTGAAACCCAGAATGATGGTGTGCCTCGCTTGCCCTGTGCCCCTGGCTCATGTCAGCTCGGGGCCTCGGAGGGGCAGCTGCTCTGGGGAAGGAGGGATGAGGAAAACCAACAGTCTAGAATACATGTTTTTTCCTCCAAGAATTTGAAGGTTTCCTCATTATTCTTTCAAGAAACTTACAGTTGTTTGTATATTCGAAGAGACAAAGAGGAAGACATTTTTTACTTACTGCCTCTGGGAATTTTGCTTTTGGGTAATCCCTATGGAAATAAGGCACAATCTGGGTTATAAATATAGTCAAATCCTGCCTGACTGAATTGGGACAACACATGGTATGAGACTGTTTCAGGCTTTCCACTTAGCTTTTGTTTTTCTAAATCTATTTCTTACCCATCCCGTTTTCTCCCATGGGAAACTGTTATTATTATTAATAAATTGTTGTTACTGGCTATGTCTGGTTCATGGTTCGAGTGTTACCTTTGTTTATCTGATTTATCTTTGACAGGTTAGCTCCAGGTCCCTGGCTGCCCCAGGAAAGAATAAGATGGGAATAAGTAACTAGTAAGACTGTTTCATGTTATGTTCTCAGAGGGCTGCCAATGTGAATTCTGACCAAGCAAACCTTTCATGAGAGACTCCTTACTCTACACAAGCCTAAGAGACCAAGGATACACATGTACGCAAGTCCCGGATCCTGCAAGTCAAAAGGTGCCACACTGGTTTGATTTAAGAAACATCACCAAGCACCTTCACAATATTTTTTGTTACAGGTTAGTAGAAAGGCAAGAGAGGGGAAATTGAAGAGGCTCGGGAAGATATATGTGTTCCTGCACTGGGCACTATTCTTCAAGAAAAACTGAAAGAATGAGTCCCCTAAGATACTCCAGTCAATCCTTGAATACTTCTCTTGTGTGTTTCTTATTGCTATAGAGTATTATTCACCAATGAATGACTCACACTCAAGCTCACAATTCCAATCCCATTAATCTAGAGGGATTCTCATCTGCTAAGATTTGAAGTTAAAATTCATTCTGTATTTGAATAAAATAGCAAAATGTAGGAAGAAGTGTTTAATAAGTGATTAAGTAATAAATTATGTAATACTAGGGGCCCAGTGTACGGATTTGTGCACTGCTGGGGTCTCCCGGCCTGGCCTGCAGGAACTGGGCTGAAACCGGCTCTCCAACATCTCCTGATGGGTCCCCGATTGCAAGAGGGTGGTTCTCGGTTGAAGCACCCAGGAATCAGGCTGCCTCCTCTCTGGTTCTGGGTGTGGCACCTGAGAACCACAGCTGGCAAGTAACTGCAGCTTGGCAGCTCCTGCATTGAGCATCTGCTCCCTGGTGGTCAATGCACGTTATAGCTACCAGTGGGCCAGTTGAATGATCAACTGGTGGTTTAGGCTTTTATATATACAGATAACATTAAATAAATAACAATAATTAAAATTATATTAACTGATATGAAAAGTATTTATAATCTATTGTTAAGTGTAAAAATCAGGTTAGTAAAGATTTTGCTTAGTGTATTGCATTCTTGTTAATGTACTTTCAGATGTGAGTATATATCAAATAAAATCTGTTTCAGCATATACCAAGTGTTTAAAGTGGTATTGCTTGATCATGGAATTAAGTATTTTATAATCTTATTATTTTGGCTACACTAACATTTTATGCATTACCTTTGTAATAATAAAACATTCTAATTTTTATTTTTTTTAAATATATTTTATTGATCCTTTACAGAGAGGAAGGGAGAGAGATAGAGAGCTAGAAACATCGATGAGAGAGAAACATCGATCAGCCGCCTCCTGCACATCCCCCACTGGGGATATGCCCACAACCCAGGTACATGCCCTTGACCGGAATCGAACCTGGGACCTTTCAGTCCACAGGCCCACGCTCTATCCACTGAGCCAAACCGGTCTCGGCAAAACATTCTAATTTTTAAGTATTTCTCATTATCACTATAGCAAATTAGAATTTAGTCCAAGAGAATGGAAAGATCTTTTAGATGCAAGGTGAGTTTACTCTTGAGCTAAAGCATATAAAATAATCTTTCTATCCTTTTCTGTTATTCTATTTTTCATTATTTCCTTGTTTTTTACACCTGTTTAATCACTGAAATTAAAAATCCTTGCTTTCTCCTCAAATGACAGAATAACTATCTGATTCTGACATTAAGCTAATTATTATAAGTCAAATAAACAAATTTAGCAGTTAATGACTGACATTTAAAATAATTATTCTCTGGAGAATTATTAATTGATATTATGAAAGTAGATAAAAAGTGCTTTAGAATTGTTTAAATATGGTTATATTTGTAGAGAATTCTTTAATTATCTTTTAAAAGAAATATTCCTAATTCTGATTTAGTTCCTTTAATCATATTAAGAAATAAAATACCGCCTATATTTCTAATCATGAAATACTACACACACACACACACACACACACACACAAGCATGCCAAGTATCAACCAGGATTTACTAATGATGAAGTAAAAAATAAAATTGTGTTAAAACTCCATGTGTGAACTTGTTTTTGCTTTATCTCTGCATTAAATCCAATGAAGATATGCTCTTTTTGAAATAGTATTTTTATATATACTTCTTCTCAGATTAGCAAAGGCAATTGTTCTAGAGGTTTAAAAAATCTAGAGACTGAAAACTGAATTTTCATACAAATATTTCTTAGAATATGAATTAAAATCATAAAAATTTTTCTTAAGAAAACACATTTCAATTGTGATTTTTACAGTAAAACCTATGAATATTATTTAGGTTGCAAGTTATGCAAAGAGGAATTTTTAAATGGCAAACAACACATTTTCAGCTAAAACCACCAATTCAATTAAATAGTTAAGATTCTTAATAGACTTTTGCTATCTGAAATTAATGTACATAATACTTTCTCTTAAGAATATCAGAACTGCACAAAACTTCTAGTGGTTTAGAAGACAAGGCAACCCCAAAAGAAGTCTATGGTAATAGTTTAGTTTGATATTACTTACAGGCTCAACTGAACGGGAACAAATATTAATACATACATCTTCTTCATTCATGCTGACGAGATTAATACCAAAGCGGTAAATAAACAAAGATACTGGACTTATGATTTAGGAAAAATACTAGTAGTTATTAGTAAAAGAGGTTCAGTATAAAAATAAGAAATAGTTTTAAAGGATGAACTCATAAGGGAGGTGTTTTTTTCTAATATATTTTATATTGATTTCAGAGAGGAAGGGAGAGAGAGAAATAGATAGAAACATCAATGATGAGAGAGAATCATTGATCAACTGCCTCCTGCACATCCCCCATAGGGGTCCAGTCTGCAATCCAGTCATGTGCCCTGACTGGGAATTGAAACTTGACCTCCTGGTTCATAGGTGGACATTCAACCACTGAACAACACCAGTCAGGCCAGGACTTTCTGACTGGTGCTAAATGAAATATTTGGAGTATATAATTATTTCTGTCATTTAATTATTTTTCACTGATAGAGTGAGTCATTCTTTTTTATTTTCATATCAAGCACTTATGTTAAAATGGTTCTGCTATTTGATGGATATTATTTAGAAATATTATCTTCTACTTTAATCTATTACATATTATCAGGTGCAATTAGGTAAAGTGACTTGCCTGTTTCAGTTCCAGTGGTAAACAAACCCTACATTTTCTGACTTTAAACATAAAACACCACCATTTGTGCATCTACTCATTTAATAAATAATTATTGAGCACCTTCTCTATGTTAGACACCATTCTATCTGCTAAGTATAAAATGGTGAACACGACAAAATCTATAGCCCACAACTTTCTAAAGAGTAGGATTCTATTAGACGACTCTCTCAGTTCTGAGGGTGCTTCTGGCCAGCATCTGTGCTATCTTTTTCAAATGGGATTCGTTTCTAATTCTTGCACACTATGCAGATGTAGGCAAGGTCTGTGCATGAATGAGAGGCCTTTGCTGTATAATTCAACAATAACCCAGGGAGATAAAAGACGGGAGGGAGCGGTTTCTGCATTTATGCCAAAACAACCCGAGGTCAGTGCCATCCTTAGATTGGAATCCATTGCCAATTTGTGAAAAAAGAAATGAAAAGATAGAAGAGTACAGAAACTGGAGAGTAGGCTATTCTTGACTACAATTCAGAATTATTGTTAACTCTGAATGCCCTTGAGCATTTTTTCTACCTTTGTAGTTACAGAAATGTTAACACCTCAGTAAGACCTGATGAAATACAAACCAGCAAGTTTTTCTGAAAGATATATATATATATATACATGGACATTTAATGAGCTTGCAGTGAATATTTATTGAATGCAGATAATTTATCCAGAATTGAACTAGAACATCTACCGGTGATGCAGTAGAAACGAGTATCACTATCCGTCCTCCAAAGTGCTTTTTCACGGGCTAAGTACTCTGTCTCCCCAGCAAGAAGTTTGTAGTGAGTGCAGCCCTGGTTTAAACAAGTAGACAAATGAAACATGGCACCAATTCACTAGCTGTCGGTCTTTCCTTCTTTCCTCTCTCCATGTTTACATTTCAGGATATTTAGAGAGAAACGGGGAGGCGCGATTTGTGTTTGACAAAGATGTGGAACAACTTCCCTGCTCATTGGTGATGGATGTAAAGGTGTCAGCAACTGGAAGATTATTTTTTTATTCCTAGTGCTACATACAAAGGACGAGGGCGAGGATGATACTGGGCTCTATGAAGTTGCGTAGCATTTTCAGGGGGATAGAGAGTGTTCATCTGTAGTGTACTTACTGCTCTGTTCCCTAACAGTTCCCTACCAGCCACTAAGCAGCTACTTTCTTTCAGGAGAGAGCTGTACCTTGTGTTCTAACTTCACTACTCAATTGAGTGTTTAGTTTAGGGATCTTGCTTCAGCGTGTGTGGGAAACTCATATTAAGGTCAACAGCCTGTTCAGTTTGTAAATTTCTTATTGTGAAATGACTTCCTCAAAGCAAGGACCTATGTTTTTATACTTTGTAAAGCCCATTGAATACCTCTTAAGCATGCCTATGGAGTGCCTATAGTGAAATTTTTAATGTAATTTTATTTTCATTTCCTTTTGATCTCAGTAGGACCTGAGAGAAAGTTAGATAGCATTTCTCTCCATGTGCAAAAACAAGTTGATAGCTTTAAGAAACTTGAGGGGAAAGTATATTCATTGTCCTCCTTTTGGGTGTAGCCTTGATGCTTGAACATGCATATTGGAAACAGACATAAAAGAGGAATCCTTTGCCTACATAATGTTCCCCTCAGGGACATCGGAGAAAGGGAAAAGATTCTGAAAGAACTTTCCTCTTGGTTTAGTGCCATCACCCCACCCTTAGGGTTCCTCTGGGGCCCAAGGCAAGCAGAGAGGATTACGAATTGTCAGCATTGTTAGCTATTTTGCTTCTTATATTCTAATTTAGTTCCTGCTATCAGAAATACCCTCGACTTATTTCTCATAGTTAGATGTTGCCCAGTAGGAATGCAGCACTTTATCTGAACATAGAAAATATAAAATGACTACATTAAACGGGAGCAGCTGCTGCTGAATCTGCAAGCAGAACTTCTGCATCGATAAATTATACGTGCAGACATAGGGAAGAAATGACTCAGCAAGAGTCCTTTCCAACATAGTTTTCTAGTATAAACACATTCATGTGACAGAGTAAGTTACCATATTTACAACATCAGCATACATGTCAGTTGCAGCAATTTAATTAGAAATTACACCAAATTATCACTATTATTATCACCATTATTAAGTAAATATATACAAACAGAGCATGTGGTCTTTTTTTAAAAAAAGTGAGTCTTGGGATAATGAAAAATGACTCAAATAATATGTGTCAGATCTGTCAGTGTTGGTAACAGAAATAGAGTCTGATTTGATGTCTAGGATTCTAGAATGCATCTCCGGTAACATTAACAGTATTAAAAAAATATATATGATGGACATCTCACTAGCATTCCTCACTGTTAATAATTCTCAATACAAAAATAAGACTTATAAAACCAAAATAGGCCAAATTTCCTTTAAGTTCACAGTATCTTTTAGGAGGTAGCGCTGATTTTATAGAGTTTCAGTATTCATATACACACATACACACACACACACACACACACACTTTAACTTTTCATTGTGTATTGCTGTATAGGCACAAGATCGTAATTACCTAGCAAGAATGAAAATTAGTAATTCAAGGCTTTAGAGAGGATAGATTACATTATTCCAAGTTAGAGAATGAAACACACAGAGGGGAAGAAGAGGTGATCTGTATAAATCCACCTAGAAATACTCTTACTATAAAATAAGGCTGTTTAAAGTCCTCATGAAGGATTATGAATTTGCACCTAAAATCTAGTATAATCTGTTTCAATTGATTTTGTTTCAACATTGCAGTCTGATTTTATTTAACTTTTGGTTTTATGTTTGCAGTATAAAGAACAA
The DNA here is from genome assembly GCF_964212035.1 of Myotis nattereri. NCBI lineage: Eukaryota > Metazoa > Chordata > Mammalia > Chiroptera > Vespertilionidae > Myotis > Myotis nattereri. Next base: position 68,086,222 of record NC_138076.1, on the reverse strand, counting down.
AGTGTAAAATATGTTGTAGGAGCTGTGAAGGAGGGAGCTCTTTGAACTAGTCCTAGGACATGTCAGTGATATTTACCCCCAGCAGCCCATGGATTATAAGGAAATCATAGCCACTTGTCGTTTTCATCAAAAATAAGGAAAATGCCAGTGAGGTTGATACTCCTGAAGAAAGAGCCACTTGCTAGTCTATAATTCATATAATTTATAGATGAAGATGGTCATCTAACTATTAATAAAAGAAATACTAAATCACAGGAGCCACTAAAACAGCCAATCATAGTAAAGAACCAGATCTTCATAAGCAATTTGCATGGACAAGGCAGATTATTATGCAATTTACAAAACATTGGTGATAATCCAAATTACACTGAGAAGATATGAAATGTATGTACAGGAACAAAACATGACAATAACTATTAACCAAGTATTGAATTCTCTTTTCTAGGTTTTCCTATAAACATAACGCATTTTGAGAAATGCTTTTCAAGAATGGGGAAGGGGAAGCAGTGTGGGTAAGAAAGGAACTGTCTTTGTCCACATAGAGCACACGGAAAAGGGCATTCTTGAACTTTCATCTAAATTCTTGGACTCATTGTTAAAAGAGCCAACAGAAGATAAATTGCTAGATAGATTGACATATGATGATTATCCATCTTCTAAATTCCAAACTAAAAAAAAGTTACTAAGAACTTTATTGATCCTTAGTAATTGTATTGTGAAAAACACATGTATTGTTAAAGACAAGAGTTTTCTTTTTATTTATTTTCCTTTTTTAAAAGACCATTTTAATTGAATTTATAGGGGTTACATTGGTTAATAAAATTATATAGGTTTAAGGTCTACAATTCTATCCTATATAATAAAAGGTTAATATGCAAATCAACCAAACAACAGAAAGACCAGTCACTATGACACACACTGACCACCAGGGAGCAGATGCTCAATGCAGGAGCTGACCCCTGGTGGTAAGTGCGCTCCTATAGAGGGAGCGCCACTCAGCCAGAAGTCCTGAGCCCGGCTCATGGCTGGCGAGCACAGCTGCAGTGGTGGGAGCCTCTCCGCCTCTGCGGCAATGCTAAGAATGTCCGACTCCCCTGAGATCTCCTGTACTGCGAGAGGGCCAGGGTGAGGGAATCCCCAAAGTGCATGAATTTCATGCACTGGGCCTCTAGTAATACTAAAATATATCACCTACACATTGCATTATGCTTTCACTGCCACAAGGCATGTCTCTATCCTTCACCATTTATCCCCTCTTTACCATCTCCTCCCTCCCCCGACCTCCCCCAAATACATGCTAATAATCATACTATTGTCTGTCCATGAGGTTTTTGTTTGTTTGTTTGCTTGTTTGTTTGTTTTTGCTTAATCCCTTCACCTTTCTTACCCAGCCTCCCTCCCCTCTCCCCTCTGACATCTGAGTCTGTTTTTATTTTTTGTGTTACTTTATTTTGTTCATTAGATTCCACATATGAGTGAAATTATGTTATTTGTCTTTCTCTGAGTGGCTTATTTCAGTTAGCATAATACTCCCATTGATTTTTAGAGAGAGTGGGATGGAGGGGGAGATACACAGAGAGGGAAACATCAATGTGAGAGAGACACATCCATTGGTCGCCTTGAGGATGCGCCTGACCAAGGCCTAGGGCAGAGCCTGTGGCCAAGGTGTGTGCTCCAGACCAGAATGGAACCTGCGACACTTCAGTCGCTCTATCCACTGAGCCAAACTAGCTAGGACTGGATCATAAATTTAGAAAAAATAGTGAAGGTGGTATGATATTAAAGAATGAGAGGAATGGTGATGGATGTTTAAATCCTCAACAAGGATATGTTTTATTGTGTGTGTTTTTTGGTGTTTTTTTTTGTTTTTTTTTTGAGAGAGCAGAAACCATTGATGTGAGAGAAAAATATGGATTGGTTGCCTCCCACGTGTGCCTGTCCCAGATATAAAACACAAAGCCTACTATGTGCACTGACAAGGAAAGGACCCTGAAACGTTTTGGTTACAGAGGACACTCCAACCAACTGAGCCACCCAGCCAGGGCAGAAGGGTGATGGATTTCAAAAGCGGTTTTGAATTACAGAAGCTGAGAAAAAGCTTACAAAACAAGTTTGCTGCATATATATTGACAGTAACAACTGGATATGGAAAACATATCAAAATATTTCTAAAAGTATTAGTAAGCATTATTCAGAAGAGTGTAAAACACTGGTGTCCTGGAGGGAAATATTTTAAGCTTCTATTTCCTTTAAAAGTGTCATATGCAACTTCCTACTCTGCTCTGTTAGAATCAGAACCCTTATAATGATGTTAAGAAAACAGAGAAGCTCTGCAGCTGGAGTAAACATGAGTAAGATTTTATATCTCTTTTCTCCTGGGTAGATTGGCCTTTGTTCAGAACAGTCAAATTGGCTAGAGTTTATTTCAAAAAAATATCCACCTATTACTTCCGACAGTCAGTGTGACTTTGAGCCTGATATTTGAAACAAAATCACTCCTACATCTCAGTAATAATCCCTGCTTGCCCTGTGGCTTTAGTCTTTTCTTTGAAAACATTACCGACTCACCGATCTCAGTTATTTGTGCACTGAGGATAATTTCTTTTCCCTGAATACAACTATAAAATTCAAGTGTATGTGAAGGACTTCTTTATGACAAAGTTTCTGTAGATTCAGGTACTACTAGTATAATAATGAGCTGTACTTAGAAAAATATGGATACTTTTGAAGGGACACAATTTCAAACATTATGTTCCAAATGAAAGACACAGCAATCTAGAAAGTAAAGATCTAAAAATCATACCAATCCTTTGTAGACTATAAGAAAGTAAACACTTGTAAGTCCACTTTACTTAAGGATTTAATAATGTGCCCAGAAAGTCCCTCTAATTTTTATCTGGGGCAAAGATGGAAAGATAGATTGAGAATGAAACACATACAAAATCCTATATAATAAAAGGGTAATATGCAAATTGACCCTAAAAGCAGAACAACTGGGAATGACTGGTCACTATGACACACACTGACCACCAGGGAGCAGACGCTCAATGCAGGAGCTGCCCCCTGGTGGTCAGTGTACTTCCACAGGGGGAGGTCTGCTTAGCCACAAGCCAGGCTGATGGCTGCCAGAACAGCGGTGGTGGCGGGAGCCTCTCCCGTCTCCTCAGCAGTGCTAAGGATGTCCGACTGCAGCTTAGGCCTGCTCCCCGCTGGCAAGTGGACATCCCCCGAGGGGTCCCAGGCTTCCAGAGGGATGTCTGACTACCAGCTTAGGCCTGATTCCCCAGTGAGCTGGCCTAAGCCAGCAGGTAGACATCTCCCAAGGGGTCCCAGACTGCAAAAGGGCACAGGTCGGGTTGAGGGACCCCCACAAATGCACAAATTTTTGTGCACCAGACCTCTAGTGTTTAATATCAGAGGTAACTTACTATATGGTACAAGTTACCTCTGCATTAAAATTTAGGAATAGTAAACAGCTTGCAGTTAGAAAACAATATATATTAAATTTTCTAAAGTTTATATCTAGAATCTTGCAAAACAGAAATATATTATCCTCTGTACATAATGTTAAAAATAATGTACAAATTGTTAGTCTGAAATGCATTATTTTCAATAAAACTATTGTAAGCAATTGTTTGAACATGTGTACTTAGTAAAATGGGAGAAAAGTACAATTAAATATTTGAAAGAAAATTTTCATTAACTAGAATATATAAAAAGAAGTGAGAACAACTGCTAACACTAATGTAAACTATAAACTTCAGTTAATAATAATTCAATATTGTTCATTAATTGCAACAGATGTATCAAATTATGCAATATATATATATATATATATATATATATATATACACACTTTGTGCATAATATTTGTGAACCTAAAACTGCTCTAAAATAAAGCACATTTTTTAAAAATCTGAGGACTTGCCGAAACCGGTTTGGCTCAGTGGATAGAGCATCGGCCTACGGACTGAAGGGTCCCAGGTTTGATTCCGGTCAAGGGCATGTACCTGGTTTGCGGGCACTTCCCCAGTGGGGGATGTGCAGGAGGCAGTTGATCGATGTTTCTCTCTCATCGATGTTTCTAACTCTCTATCTCTCTCCCTTCTCTCTGTAAAAAATCAATAAAATATATTAAAAAAAAAAATCTGAGGACTAAACAGGGAGTAGAGATGGGCAATTACTTTTGTAGTCAAAGGCAAGGTGACTACAGGCCCTTTTCAAGGAATTTAAAATATGATACCACTGCTCAGTATTATGCTGAATTTTACTTCTATTGAGTGTGTTTGTGTGTGTGTGTGTGTGTGTGTGTGTGTTACATAAATACTCATGAATCCTCATTTTTTTAGTTAACCCACATTGGTCCTTTTAAAATCATAAATAAAGTTTCTATATTTATATAATTATACCTATTTCAAAAAATATTTCTGCATGCACAATTTTGTAATTTTTGTCTATAATCATCCTTAAAAATTTTTAAACATATAAACTTTAAAAGTTCTCTATGAAGTAGGCATTTTAGTTTGTATTTTACAATTATGCAAATTAATTTTTACACTCCTAGGAATATATTTTAAAGAGTTAGCTTCATGAAGATGAAATGAAATGTTCCCCATATCAGAAAATAATTCTAATTTAGTTCATGTCCTAGCCTGACAGAGGGGGGGGCGGCATAGGGAATGATACTTCGGAAATTTAAAAAACAAAACAAAAAAAAACACAAAAAACTACCTCTCCTGAAATGGATCCTAGAACTCAATGTCTATAGAAGGCATCTTATTGTAGGTTTCACAGACTGTCAAAGCACATAGAGAACAGAGTTCAGTTATCTTATTTGATCACTAACTTTTCATAGATTTGAAAATCTCGGAGATTTTCATTGGAACTGCAGTTTGGGTGATAACTGTTCAAACATGGCAGCTAACCAATTTTAGTTCCTGGGAAATTCTGATAGAAGAAAGGTCTTTCAGTGCAAGAGCATGATTGTTTGACTCCCACATGCATGTAATCTCTCTCAATGTCTGTAGAGCAAGAGGGAAAAATAGTACCATCACAGTATTTCTGTTGAAAGAATAAATGGGAAATTAATAACTGGAGTGGGGAAAGTGGGTGTGGAGGGGAGTGAGGGGCATTTGTATAATACTGTCAACAATCAATAAAAATAAATTTTTTAAAAAAATTAAAAGTTCAGAATAAATCTATTTTAGTGATATACATGTTAAAAACCTTCCAACTTATTTACTAATTTCATTACTAGGCTTTAAACTGCATGCAAGAGGTGTACATAACAAAATAGAGTAAAAGGAAAACTGTCTAAATTATGAATCGCCATAAAACAGACGCTTCTAAAACTATACCATTTGTAAATATGGAGAATACATGCTAAGATAGAAAAGCTTTAAGAGATTCCCTAGAGCTTTTACTCAACTATTTAACAAAAACTGTTAGCATCTATCTAAATACTTTCTATCAGGTAAGCTTAGATATTGGTGGGAATTTGTCAATCAAGAATGGTGCAGTGTCTCCACTCATAAGGCTTGCAATCTGTCCAATGGCTGGAACAAGTAATTATAAATGTGTTAGATATCATGAAAGATAAAGTCAGGGTGCAATAAAGTATATAACAGAAGGATCCAACACATCCAGGGAAGACTTCCAATAATGGTTATGGCAATTCATGCATTGCTACTTGGAAGACACTGGGAAGCTATAATTCCATGCAAAAATAGGAAACAACACCCCAGAAGTAGCCTCTGTGAAATACAAACACTATGTCCACTAAATAAATTTAACAGCAAAATTCTAGAATCTTCCCCAGCCTGGTTTGGCTCAATGGATAAAGAGTTGGCCAGAGAACGGAAGGGCCCCGGTCAAGGGCACATTTCCGGTTGTGGGCTCGATCCTCAGTAGGTGGCATGCAGGAGGCAGCGATCAATGATTCTCTCTCATTATGGATGTTTCTATCTAAAAATATATTTTTAAAATATTCTAGAATATATTGAAGCACATTTCCCTATGCTCTTAAGGATCTCTAGATTTTTACTGCTTCCACTTAAATACATTGATATAAACATGGATGTAGTAATGCTTATCTTTTCAGGATTTAATTATTGGGTCCCAATAATTCTCGATTTTTTACAATGGTGTCTTGTTTGTCTCCGGTTTTTTTAAAGCTTCCTTCATTTTATTTTATTATTTTTTAATTTTATTTTTCAGTTATAGTTTACATTCAATATTATTCTGTTTTAGTTTCAGGTGGACAGATAGTGGTTAGGCAACCATATACTTTACAAAGTTTTTTGTTTGTTTGTTTTTGGCTAGCTTGTATTTTTAACTTCTTATTTGAAATTATAACCAAAATCATAAATGAAGAAAATTATGATGAACCAAAATTAGAAGTAGAAATTCTTCAAAGTCAGGAGCCACATCTTACTTGACTTGATATATCTAACACCTAGCATTAGACCTAGGAACTGGCAGAAACTCAAAAATATGTATACAATGAAAATATATAACAATACACATAATCACAAAGCTTTTTACAAATATATATTTTATATTGATTTCAGAGAGAGGAAGGGAGAGGAAGAGATAGAAACATTGATGTGAGATAAACATCAATTTGCTTCCTCCTGCAAGCTTCCTGCTGGGGATGGAGCCTGCAACCTGGGCATGTGCTCTAGCCAAAAATCCAGCTGGCTACCTCCTGGTGAATGGGATGGTGGTCAACCAAATGAACCACACAGGCCTGGCAAAGCTTTTCTTTTCTTTACTGACAGTCTCAAAATAAAAGGACTAGCTTGACTGAGTTTCAAACATGAAAAGAATAAATTTATCTGTTGAGAAAATAATTCTGAAAATGTACCTGAACTAACAAATGGTAAAAAACAAAACAAGACAACACAAAACAAAAAACCCAAACACATAAGCAGGTAAACTCTGCATTTTTAATAATTAAAAAGCATATATAAATGCAAGTGAAATGGATCTATACAACTGCTATTTTCCCACCACTTTCATTCTGAAGCCCATTCAACAAGTTGTATCCTGCCTATAAGGTCTTCTGCTCTGAGACCTACAGGGAACTCTATCATAAGTGAACCTTACATTATGAAAGAAACTACAGAATCACAGCCGGAGTCCAAATAATCAAATCTAGCCATTAAGCCCACTGAGTCACACCTGACAAATGATGAAATTCAGTTTACTGTTCATAGGTTTAAAAAATAGAGCACCCCGTAGCTGTACAAAATCAAATCTAGAAAAGAGATAACCATCCCTAAGCATTGCTTCATTTTCACATGCAGAAAACATGTAAAAGGTAAGGAATTTTAAATAATAAAGTTCTAAGTCTTAAAGAATCTTTTCAATGCTATGAGATGCTGGTATAAGGCAATGTTGGCAACAAAATTTATCCACATCACCTTAGCATGCCTTCTGTATATATCAAGTCAGCCCTTTATTTAGTTTAAATGTTTTAAAATTATAATTGATTTGAAAATATAAGCCACTCAGGCCATTGAATGATGGGTCAAGGGAATACGTATTTATGATAAACATTAATAAAGGTAAGTAACGCTCAGAAACAATATGAAAATCCTTAATCACATTAAAATTATTTATTATGTAAGCTTCTTCTTTGGATGAATAATTTGTTGTAATATCAGTTTGGAAATAAACTTTGACACAGAAGGAATGATGACTTTTGTCAGAATAAAAAAAAAATCCAAAAATGTGTTTACTCTTAATAGTGTTTAATTTCATATTGCAATGATTAATCTGAATGAATAACTTTATTTTCTACTGTTTTGACTACAAGAAATGATCTCTTCTGTTTTTATCCTATTATAAAGATCATTACAAAAATGGGAAACAATTAACACTGGGTTTAATGCCTGAATGCTATAGAGCTGAAGTAATTGCACTCAAGGTCTGCTAACTTTTTAATCAGGCATTTGGTTGCAAGCTGCTCACAATTGATTCTGAGAGAACTAACACTATCTGAGGAGGAAAGCAGGTGTGCCAGAAAAGCAGGCATGTTGATAAAACAAATAAAACATTTTAAAAGGAAAATGGGGGGAAAAAGCAAAACCTAAGCAAAATGCTTGTCAGCAGGCCATTTACTTGGCTCAGCCTGTTACTGAACAAAGCCTGTTGTGTGCACAAGCCTAGTGGTGGGAGCCCCCACTGACCTACTGCTTTCAAAGTGCAATATTAAAGCTTAGGCATGAGGAACCCTGTCCATCTCAATGGGTGTGAATTGAGTTAATTAACAGAGAAGGCTTGAAATTTCCATATTCTGTAGAGCTAAGACACCAGCAGAGGTTTCTGGAATTACATTCTAATTAGAAGAGTTCCTGCTTCTTTGCATTCAGGCTGCTCTTTGAAAAACAAATTTGGTTAGGTACTCTGTTCATTCTTAAAAAAAATCCTGCACTTTTCCTCTCAAAGCTAATGATATTTTTCCTTTTTTTCCTTAATAGGTGCCATTATCTTACTGTGAAAGCGACTCCTCTAAGCATGCTGCTCACATTTAAAGGTGTATGCATTGCTTAAGAGCTCTGGGTGAAGGAGGGAGGCATTTTAAAGTCTCCTCCTTCACAGTCCCTTGAAGGAGGACCCTCTAAAATAATAATCTTGTAAAAGTGGTTTCCATGAATAGGAGAATCACCTGATAAAAAGCAGGTGCGTATTTATAAAATTCCAAGCTTGATTTTTTTTTTTAATGATAGTTAGGTACACCATAGATTTCCCTTTACACAGAGAGAAGGGGAAAAAAGAAGACAGATTTGGACGTTTACTTGGTGAGTTTCAACACAATTGCTGTTGCTTTCTTGAATCCCGAAAAGGAAACAAGGGCATTTAAACATTTAGAGAGCATGGAGCAGAACTCCCTATTGCTCCAGAAGAGCAAGTCAGCATAGGAGGACTAAGAAGTAGAAAACAACAGAAAGGAGCTTCCGCTAGCAAAGCCCCTTGTGTGCATTTTAATTACACTCGTGCCTGTGCCTGGGCACCTACATTAGAATTCCTGAGGATGTCTCAGGGCCCAGACTAAAGTACACAGAGATCAATGGACCTAAAACGTGATGGCCATTTACATGAGTTTCTACTCCAGCTTCAAACAAGTTGTGGAAGTCTCAGCTCATTTGTGTGGATCATTTTAGTTCCTCAAGAGCTCTCCCTTAGGCTCTCTGACTACAAACAGCTCTCCCCGAGTCACCACTGCACCTGCTGCTTCTATGTGAAGGGCTAACACAAACGAAACGAAGCCACCTGGCATCTGTCCTCCTGCACATAAAGTCCCTTAATCATGCGGGACTCTCACATGGCGATGATCCCCAGCAGTTTCAGGAAGGAGGCCAAGGAGGAGGAGAGCGAAGAGACAGGCAGGCCAGGAGCCTCTGGGTGGCTCAGATGACATCACAGGAAAGGCTGTTGCCAAATTAACAACTATGCACTTCCTACTCCAAATGTGACTTGAAACCAAATTCCCATTTTCTGTGCAGCAATTTACAGTCATTTGGAACACGGTATTGAAATAATCCTTTGGAATCCACTAGATCTGAATGGTGTGTGTGTGTGTGTGTGTGTGTGTGTGTGTGTGTGTGTGTGTACAAATGTGTGTATTATATTCTAAGAATTTGTGGAAATACCTGCCAGGATATCTCCTCCAGCCAGTGGAACAGGAAAATGCATTCCAAACCTCTGGGCACATTTGTGAACGAGAAGTATCACTCTTTATATGGATGAGCTATCTGTTGTGATGCTTCTCATAAGCCTAATGTTGCTTCCAGTGCCTCCACATGGGAGAAATCTATAAGGAAATCTTGCTGTTGCTAGGCTTTGATTGCTTGCATTTGTGTGTGTATGTGTGTGTGTGTTGAATACTTTTAGTTTTCTCAAGTTATCCTATCTAATAAAGAGGGAATATGCTAATTGATCCTCACTCCATAGCAAAGATGGCTGCACCCACAGCCAATAAGGAGGGACTTCCCTACCCTCAAAGATGGTGGTGCTCGTAGCCACAAGATGGCTGGCAGATGAGGGCAGTTAGGGGTGACCATGCCAGAACCGGAGGGCAGTTGTGGGCAACCAGGAAAGCAAGGGAAGACAATTGGGAGTGACCAGGCTGGCAAGGGAGCAGTTAGGCATTGATCAGGCTGGCAGGAGAGTGGTTAGGGGGTGGTCAGGCTGGCAGGCAGAAGCAGTTAGGGGCAATCAGGCAGGCAGACAGGAAAATGGTTGGGAGCCAGCAGTCCCTACAGGGATCGGGCCTAAACCAGCAGTGGGACATCCCCAAAGGGGTCCCAGAATGGAGAGAGTGCAGGCTGGGCTGAGGTACACCCCCCCAGTGCACAAATATCATACAAAAGGTGTCTAGTCCTATATAATAAAAGCTCAGTGACCAAACAGCAGAATGACCAGAATGACCGGTCAACCAGTCGCTATGACATGCACTGAGCAACAGGAGGCAGATGCTCAATGCAGAAATTGCCTCCTGGTGGTAAGTGCACTGCCACAGCAGGAGCAGCCACCCAGCTAATCGGGATGAGCAACCCTCCCACAGCAGGAGCAGCAGCTCAAAGGGAGGGTCCAGAGCCTCTCTGCTGAACAGGATGAGTGGTGCTCCCACAGTGGGCCAATCCCACAGGTCACCCCCCCACCAGTGCACAAATCCCATGCACCAGGCCTCAAATTTGTTTAGGGAAATAACATCATTGAATAAGTTGATTAATTGACATGTATTTCCTATATCTATTGTAATTTCCGAGTAGAAATATGAATTAATTTTACTTTAAGAGATATGTATAATTTTTAAAGGTCATTTATTCACTTTTTCCAGATCACTGTTTAAACTACAGAATAAGCAATTAAGGGTCATGTTTAATCACAATCTTTCATTGGTTAATTTTCTTTAATTTTCATGTCATTTCTAAATACATCCATGAATGTGTGTACATATAGTTATCAATTTCAACTTTTTTCTATACAATTAACATGAGATTTTATAATTTAAAACACTGAAGCCATTATTTCTTATGAACAAAATTAAATGCCCATCTCTTTATTCATAATATTTTTTAAATGTATACATACATTTGCCCTGGCCAGGTGGTGCAGTTGGCTGGAACATCATCTTATGCACCAATAAGGGTATGGGTTCTATTCCAGGTCAGGGCACATACAAGGCTGAAGGTTCCATCCCTGGTTGGGGTGCATGCAGGAGGACATTGATTGACGTTTCTCTCTCACATCACTATGTCTCTCTTGCTCTCCCTTTCTCTCTCTAAGGTCAATGAGCATATTCTTGGATGAGGATTTTTTAAATTATATAAATGTATATATGTATATATGTATATGTATATATATGTATATATGTATATATGTGTGTGTGTGTATATATATATATATATATATATACACACACACATACATACATTCATGATGTGCCCATAATAGTAATCAATATGCTAAGGAATTATTAAATAATAATTTAATTTATAGTATTATGTTCTTAATAGTACATAAAATAATAATACTCTGTACTTTGAGATCTATGACTTCTCAGATATGATGAAATAATATGTTAGTAGATAAGAGGAAAAATAATAGAAATAATTTTTAGCATTTTTGTTTTCTAACTACCAAAGCAGATTCTATGGCATAATGATAAAATGCAACAAACACTTAAAAACTAGTATCCTCCTTTTTCAAAGGTGGAAAGAGACTTAAAGAGATTCAGTAACTACCTAGCCTCTGGTCATACTTATTAAATGTAAGGATCAAATCCCTTGCTTTTTGAATATATATATATATATATATATATATATATATATATATATATAACATTCTAAATTATTCCCAATGATGGGGAAAAGTGACTAAAAATTTTAAAAATGGCAAAAATTAGAAAGAGTTAAATCATTTATAAGGGCCATGAAGACAGGGTCATGTTTATTTCACTGTCAAATATACCCTTAGCCTTAGAACAGTGTTCAATAAGTATTGACTGAGTCATAGAATTTCAGTCTCAAAGGCTTATTTTGTTCATGCACTAGTCATCCACAAAGTGGTCTAACACCATCAGACTCATCAGACTCAATTATAAGTCTCTCTAAGTTTACATCCCTTAGGGAGGACCACTGTTCCAAGTCATTCCAGAATGACTTATGGAAAAATAACTGCACTAAAACAGACCTTGGGACATTTGAAACCAGATGCAGTTTAATGTGGTTTCTCTCTCCATTTAGGGTATAGTATATTTCATGTGTTTGGCAGAAGAAGCAGAGAGAAGGCTGTTTGCTTATTCTTCAGCGGGTTTTAATTTTCTTCTCTCATTTTAAAGCACACGCATCCCACTGCATTTTCCGAGAGACTTTTGAAATATTCATTTCCCTTTGTTGCTCTGTATCCACCCTCACCAACCCCTTCCCTGCCCTGGTCTCTTTTTTACCCATTTCTTCTCCTACTCTCAACTTAACTCCACCCCTGGGATCATTAAAATGTTGTCTGACATTTCCCACAAAAGATAAGCTGATTTGGGAGGAGGTGTCTAATTTAGTTTCTTTTTACCGAGGGCTAGTAAATGGGCAAGTGGCCCATAAGAATGGAATGTGACTATTAATTGCAGAGATGATGGCAGTATTTAAGGTGCCCTTGCTTTTGCCTGTGGGGAAACAAAACGAAACAATTAACTACTGGAGGATTATAAACTGCACTTCCTGGGAAGTGGTAGAATTTAAATTGCTCCAATGTTCAGAGCCAGATAAATCCCTAAAAATTATTTCTCTCTCTCTCTCTCTCTCTCTCTCTCTCTCTCTCTCTCTCTCTCTCTCTCTCTCTCTCTCTCTCTCTCTCTCTCTCTCTCCCCAGCTTTTCTTTGAGTTGAAGATGATATCACACTGCCGTTCAATTGAGCAAACCATAAATGGTCAGGCCTGGAGATATTGAAGAAGAATATTGGAGGAAGAGAAACTTTCCTTGGTAATGGTTCCTTGGAGAAGTGAGACCACTTATTTTATTCATGAGCACCAGCTTTCATGCACGCGGAGAAGCAAGAGCTGCCCTGGCTACTTGCAGTACACAGCTGAATTCTTTCTACCACCCCTTTCTGCCACCCCTTTCTACCTTGAGTTTCTTTTTTTTTTTGTCATTATTGACCTTATGAATTAATTATTCCAGTGTCTGAGTATAGACAAGGGGTCTGCAAATATGAAAGAAGTGTGTTCAAATAGTGATTACTGACCTATCCAACTGATACAATGACCAATCTATTCATTTATCTGATTTCAAATGCCCAATAAATCCCTATGTCAAACCCCTTTGAACCAAAAATTATTTTTTAGTTGTGAAGTGTTTTCATTAATATTCAATTTCTAACTGCAGCAGTGATTTTAAAGTTTGCACAATACAAGTGTTTTAGTGATACTTTCTAGAAATACATCTAGCCAATTATTTTTCATAATATATTAGCAATAATTACAAATGACTAAAATGTAAAACAATACATAAGCAAGTATGAAAATAATTCTTCAAAATAGAAGTGAGGACATCAGTAAAAAAAAAATAAAAATCAAAATATAAACAAAATAGTGAAAAACCAAGCCCATCTATGAATCTTTACCATTTTTTTTTTCTTTTGAAGACTAGGGTTTGGTGACATGTTGATTTAGCTATAGCCATAATTATGCCATGATTTCCTACATCCTTTAATAGGAAATAAAACCTAAGAACTAAGAACTTCAAGATGAAGAATCTTATTTCTTCTAGAACGTTAAACTTAGCATTTCCCTCTCCCTGGCTGGAATTGAAGAATTGAGATAACTCTGAAACCTGACACTTTGATATGAGATTCAGTGCCAGGAGGATGAGTGTCCTTCACTTTGATCCTTACTTCCAGGAATTTAAGCAACACTTTTCATTACCTTCACCAGCTCTTCCCCAAAGCTCCCTGCCTTCCGTGCGTTGTGAATGAGAACTCTGACTGATCGCACCCATATCGTTTGCTGAGTATCAGTTTGTTTTGAAGGTGCAGTTTCAGGATATTTCACTAATTAATACTGGCTTACCACTGATAGGTCCCCTGGGGTTTACTCTTGTTTATGTGGGTTAGACCATGAAGTCATGGTTAAATAAGCCTTTGGACCATAATTTGCTGCTGATTCAAATGAAAAAGATGGAAATAAATTAATAAAATTGTCTCACAATTTTATCCACAGACAAATGCAATTAGGTCCATCATAAACCAAATAAATGCATGTGAATATACAAACTGATGTAAGAAGGAAAACCCTATCTATGGACCATGGAGCTATATAACTAATTTCCAAATATGCTATGTATAAAGAGGGGAGGGTGAAGTTTGAACAGGCTGTTTTTCATTTGATTTATTCTTATAACCATACTTGAGGCCTGGTGCATGAAATTTGTGCACAGGGGTGGGGGGTGTCCCTCAGCCCAGCCTGCACCCTCTCCAATCTGGGACCCCTTGAGGGATGTCCAACTGCCCGCTTCGGCCTGACCTCACCACCGGATTAGGCCTAAATGGGCAGTCGGACAGTCAGACATCCCTCTCACAATCCAGGAATGCTGGGTCCCAGCCACTCCCCTGCTGCCTGCCTGATTGCCCTTAATCGCTTCTGCCTGCCAGCCTGATCACCCCCTAACCACTCCCCTGCCAGCCTTATCCATGCCTAACTGCTTCCCTGCAGGCCCAATTGCCCCTAACTGCCCTCCCCTGCCAACCTGGTTGTTCCTAACTGTCCTCCCCTGCAGACCTGGTCACCCCTAACTGCCCTCCCCTGCCAGCTTGGTCACCCTTAACTGCCCTCCCCTACCAGCCTGGTCCCTCCCAACTGTCCTCCCCTACAAGCCAAGTTGCTCCCAACTGCCCTCCCCTGCTGGCCGTCTTGTGGTGGCCATCTTTGACCAGATGGGGACGGTTATCTTGTGTGTTGGAGTGATGGTCAACTTGCGTATTACCTCTTTCTTATATAGGATAGTTCTAGAGTTCTAATGGCATAGCCCTGTGGTGTTAATGAACATACACTCTTTAAGGAATAATCACGCAAAACCAGCCAATAAATAGTTCAAACTTACTTTCCCACATTAGGTTAGTACTGTGACATGCTGAAAATTATTTATGTATGTGCTTTGTGAATGTGTGTGTGTGTTTGTGTGTGTGTGTGTGTGTGCGCGCGCGTGCGCGTGCGCATGCGCCCGTGCATATGGTGTTGGAATGGGGATAGGAAGGCTTCCAGAAACTGATTCCTTCAGTGCTGATAGAGCTTTTGAGAGAATATATCAAGTATATAAAAGATGAGACCCCAAAGAACAAGTAAAATAAATGATCCAAAGGCAATGTGAAAACAGGACCTAAATGTCAATGAACCAAATAATTATCCTAATTTAGATCATTTGTCCAAAATATTTCATATTTGTATTCAGCAAAGGGACTGGCATGCAGACAAGTGTGAAAAATAAGTGGGAAAGGATGGATGGGCAGATGAAGGGTCCCTGCCTACAGGAAGGAGTTGGTATAGGGCTCCTGTCTGTTGTCTCTAGCTCAATACTAGTAAAGGGCAAATAGGAGAAGACAAACAAATAGGACCTAAATAATTCAATTTTGAAGAATGGTGTGTATGGGAAAATTAGTAAGAAAAACTATTAGAGAGAGAATTAGTAGCTAACATGCCTGATTTAAATTGAAACACTTCTAGCTTAGATGTCAAGTGTAGTATTAGTTTATTTAACTATGAAATATGAAGAGTTCACCTATAGTTTTAAAAATGTTATGATACTGTATATTTAATGTTATGAGACACAATCCAATTTATTGTTTCATCTTTTGACAAACTAATTTCTATAAGAGAATTTTAACAATCATAGCTTAATTGTGAAGAAAACTGCCTATTCTTGGTTAGATTGTAGCACCTAATGATATTTATTGGTTTATGATATTTCAAAAAATGAATTTTTTAGTCTGGCCAGTGTGGCTCAGTGGTTGAGAGTCAATCCATAAATCAAGAAGTTACTGTTTTAACCCATGAACCAATAAGTCACTGGTTTGATTCCTGATCAGGGCACATGCCCGGGTTGTAGGCTCACTCCCCAGTAGGGGACATGCAGGAAGCAGCCGATCAATGATCCTCTCTCAACATTGATGTTTCTATCTCTCCCTCTCCCTTCCTCTCTCTAAAGTCTATTAAAATTTTCTTTAGATTTATCATTTATTTTACATAGGAGGTTGATGTCCTGGGATATTTAAGATTAAATTATCTATTTATCCAAACAAATAAACAAGAAAACCCTTTAACCCTTACAGTTAGTTTATAGCTCTGAAGGCAGCAGGATCCTTCCAAATGTCAGTGAAAAAACCTGGGCAGAGCCTGGCAGCACGAGAGAAAAATGCTGCTGAGTTAGCACTGCGTGAGGCCTCGGGGAATAGAGCATACATGTATTATCATCTTTGGTAGTCAGTGACAAGAAGAGATTTGAGAAATAAATAAGAAAGTTTTCATAGCTATGCAAGTATCTTTGCTAACATAGAAAAGGGGCCTATATCTTAAAATATGTAAATTATTTTCACAGAAAGAGTGAGTATACATATGCATTTTTCTGCAACCACCACTGACCTAAAACTATTACTATATTTTCTGATACATGAAGTAGATGCATAGAAAGAATGCAGGCCTAAAGATTAATTAATCCTTAAATTTATTATCCTAATATCCTGTCTCTTTCAAGTCCAAGGCTCATTCTGGTTTATTCTGTCATTAATAATTTCCTATTGCGAATTAGAGTTGTGGACATGCTCTGATGGTCCCACAGAATTCTTCTTAGGTAGATAATGATCTAAAAGGAGGCAGATGAGGCCAGAGGGAATGGGTTTTGGGGAACAGGAAAAAAAGGCAATGGGGTTAGAAGTACTCATTGGTAGTTACAAAATAGCCTTGGGGATGTAAGCTAAAACATAGGGAATATGTTTTACCTTTGTATGGTGCCAGAGGGAACACTTTGTAACCTATGAATGTCTATAGGCTATGCTGCACACCTGAAGCTAATACCAAAGAAAGGGGGTTGAGTGCAAACTGTAATCGAAAAATAAAATAAAATAAAATGAGGCATATGTTAAAACTTCTTACACCAGGCCAGCTCTCCCTGCTCTGCACCCCGCAGTGCTTATTCAAGTGAAGAGCCATCTTTGCAGGCAATTGGAGTTGCTCGCTTGGCTGAAGCCATGGAGCTTGGAGCAAGATAAAGAAAGAACCAAAGACTCTCAACTGTAATTCTGCTGGCAGGGCACACTGGGTCCCGGAGTAAGTTCCACTAGTCCCTTAGCTACAGGAAGAAATACTACCGAGTCTAACTGGCCAGCAGTAATTTTTATTAAAAAATATAAGAAGTGTGGTTCTAATCATGTTCAAAATTTACTTTATTGAAATTCTCTTCTGATTACTTTGCCTGAATGCACCCATAATTATGCCATTTACAATCTGTACAATTTGATCTGTTCTGGTGTAAGGACAAATAAGAAATTCCTTGCCCTGGCTCGCGTGGCTCAGTTGGTTGACCGTTGTCCAGTGCTTCAAGAAGAGGTCACCGGTGCCATTCCCAGTTAGCTCACATGCCCGGGTTTTGGGCTTGTTCCCAGTAGGGGATCTGCAGGAGGTAGCTAATGGATATTTCTCTCTATATATTTCTCCCTTCCTCTCTCCCTAAAATCAATAAAAACATATTTAAAAAAGAAATTTTTTAAATTCATTGTCATTAAAATAACTTGTAGCCATTAGGTGAAGAGAGCTTTAGTGGCTGCTTGTTATGACTTCTGAGAAAGCTGTCGGTTGAGCATGGACACATCCTGCAGTCAGCAATTTCAGAAGCAAATAGTTACTTGTTGTATTTGTTTTCAAAATAACCATACAAATATCTCATCTAAGCCTAAAATATTAAACAGAGATGAACAAATTCTTCAAGAGATTCTGATAATGTCATCAAGGCTAGGAACCACTATTCTGCATGATATTATGACTCCTAAAAACTATGAAGTTCAAGTTTATTTTCTAAAAGGGGAAATGTGACTTACTTTAAACTATGATCTATATTTGCTTAGAGAGGCTGCTGTAATTATAAATATTTTAGCTTTCTCCTGTGTACTCTCTGCAATGCACCTCCTGTTCAATGATCCGTCTATACCAAGCATGTCAAACTCGGGGCCTGTGGCCCGCAGGCCGCGAGTTGGACATGCTTGCTCTATACTCTCTCTTCATTTAAGCACTTCACACCCTCTTACCTGGAATATTTCTAAGACTTACTCCTATCTCTGCTCCCAGTCTCTCTTCCCTACAGCATAAAAAAATAATCTTCCTAAGGTCTCTCTATAATAGGCAATGTGTTCGCAGTCTCTACATAATAACATGTAGCCTTCTCATGCAAGCTTTGAAATCCTCAGTGACAAACCCCAGCCAAGCAGTCCACTTTGGTCTATTATTCTCCTTTACCAAATTATCCTTGCTCAAATAGGAAGCTAACTACTTTCCTGATCATGTTCTGTGTTTTACCAATTCCACCATTTGCTCCTTATTGTTCTCTCATCCTGTTAAGTCCATTTATAGTGCCCAAGTCCTGCTAGTTCATTAAAAACCATATCAAATTTGACCTTGATGCCCACGATATACATTATTTCTGCCACCTATGATCCTCCTTTTGGTCTGTAGTTGTTATTGTTGTGCATTTTTTAAGGTACCTCTGGGGCACTCAGCATAGTCTATTACTTACGTGGTTATTTTATGTCTGGGACTGTCCTCTACACCTGCATTCCCCTTGCATCTGCTCAATATAATTTTAAATTGAATTATTGATATAAATTCATTTAAGCTAACACTTGCACCATTCATGGAAGAGTAAATGCATGCTGGCAGAATTGATTTACTTACGGCTCTGAGATAGATTAGATTAGAGTAGGGAAGTATTCCCACTAAGGGTGAGTAATGAACTGCTGTTTCAAAACCATCCACTAAAGAGAGATTCAAATAACATCAAATAATCAAGCTGATGGTTTTGCTTTCGGGCCCATTTTGGGGACCTTGGGTATAGACCTCAAATTCCAGCGAATGAAACCAAGGAGGAGGTCACAGCTGATTACAGGCCTGAAGCAAGTGTACAAATAAGTTTGCAAATGAATCCAAAGCTAGGAAATAAGTGCCCGGCTGTGTGTGGGTGCAGAAGCTGAGACCAGAATCCAGGCTGTGTGAAACCCAAGGACTGGTAGTCATGGCAACAGGGGCACATCCAGAAGTCAGAGCTGGAGAACAGAGCAGGTCAAATGTGGAGCAAGCTGTTGGTCAGAGAAGGGAAGTGAGTGCCAGGGAACCAGACTAGGTCTAGGCCAGAGACTGCCATGCTGCACAGGCTGCGAGGGAAGTTCCTAGGAGAGTCCAGATGGAATTCTGCTGGATGTCTGGTCCAAGCTCCAGCTGGCTCAGGGCCCCATTCGCTCCTTAGGCACAGATTCTTCCAACTGGCTTCTGATGTTCTAGGGATTTCTGTCTTTTGGATGCACTTGAAGCAGCCTCACAAAGCTTTTTTTTGCCTGAAACTCCATAAGGTGACCCCATTTTTTAAAAAAAAAAAATGCCAGGAGTAAGCTAATGGGTATATTTTTAAAACTACCTAGAAAGATACAGTATATCCTTCTGTACTATAATGAAAGAGTTCAAGAATTTTTATCATGCTAGCCATGCAGATTTGAGAATGAGCTTCCAGGAGAATTGGTCTACAATGTGCCAGATTCTCCAGAGGAAAACACTTATTTCTTTATTATTATTATTATTATTATTATTATTATTATTATTAATAGTGATCAGTTTCCTATTCAAAATAGGCTGTATTGTGAGAGTCAGAGATTTTCACATTACATGAATTACTTCCCAGTCATAGCTGGAATTAAGAGATGCTTGTCTTGACTTGCTATATTCCAGGTATTAGAAAAAATATTTAAATATATGAAATAGTTTTATTTTTCCTACAAACCTATGAGGTTAGTTATGATTACTCTCCTCCTCTTTTCTAGTTAGGGAAGCTGAAACTTAGATATATCGTGAACCAAAGAAGAAGATATAGAAATGAACACAGATGGGGTGGGGGGGGGAGGGGGTGAAGGCATGTGCTGGGGGGCGGGGGTGAGCAGGGAGAGGTCAATGGGGGAAAAAGGAGACTTATATAGTACTTTAAAGAATAAAGAATTTTAATTAAATATGTTTGAATTAACCAAAAAGAAGAGGATATAGAGCAAAAAGCTATAATGTCAATCTTAGACTCAAACTATAAATAATATATGTAGAGACATCAAGCTTTAGCACTAGTAGGGGTGACTGTCGACACATTTTATCTACAAAAGCAAGCAGATTAATCTGAAAGAGGAAAGAGAGAGAAAAAGGAATTAGCAAAATGGATCTACAGTGGATGCAATGTGCTTGTGGTAAGACAGTGCCCAGTCTGCGGACTGTAGAAGGAAAGTGGGAGGAGGGGGGATGGGGAGGAAGGGAGGAAGTCAGGAGTGTGTCATCACGTAAAGGTCTTTGCAATCAAGCACTCACCACTGTGATGGCTTATTACTTATAAGAGCCTTGTTATTCGCAATCATTTGTATGTTTTATAAAATATCCACAGTAATGAAAATATAAACATATTGGAATAAAATCTTACAAAATGGTTATTTATGCTGATCTTAAATCTTGTGTGTTTTGTCTCAGTTCCTTCTGAAAATCTAATGAAACATCCCCAGTAAAATGCAAACCCTTATATACGGAGGTTTACAGGAACCCTGAAGTTTTGAATGTAGGCTGATGGATCTAGTGGTTATGTATGGATCATAGGATAACTCAAAATTATAATATTTTTTTGCTTAAGAGCTTTTATACATCCATTTGAATGATGAACCCTGAAAAGGACATGTTTGAATTTGTTCTTGTTGCTATAAAGGGCCGCCATAAAATTTCCCTGACTACTTTGTTCCTGAAAAATAAAATACAATTTAGCACAATGCAGAATGTCATCTTATATATTACTAGGGGCCAAGTGCACGAATTCGTGCACCTTGAAAGGAACTGTGGGCCACAAGGCTGCAGTGGGCATAGGAGCAGGTCTCTGCCCATCCCCTGCCACCACCCCCCCCCCCCGCCCAGCCCCTCCTGCCGCAGCCCCTCTCATGTTCACTGCCAGCCCTGCTCCGCCATGCGCTGATGTTGCCAGCCCCACTCGCACCCACTGACAGTGTGGAGCAACTGCAGCTGGCGCCAGTAGCGGGTGCAAGCAGAGCCAGCACCTTCAGTGGGTTGAGTGGTGGCTGCTGCCCCGATTACCCCTCAGGAGCAGGGAGAGGTGGAAAAGCCCCATGGGGCAATTGGAGCCAGCAGCTGCCACTTGCACCTGCTGACCGCACTGAGTGACTGGGGCTGGTGCTGGGCACCGGAAGTGGGTACAAGCAATGGCTCCAGCACCGGCAATGGGTGCGAGCGGGGCCAGTGCTGGCAGCAGGTCCAAGTGCCGGAAGGGACCGTGGCATGCAGGAGCAAAGAATTTTCAGTAACCACCAGAGGCTCTCCCTGATGACAGCGACTTGTGCCCTGCCTTGGTCCAGTGCTCCCACTCACCTGCTCCACCATCCCGCCACGGCCAATGCCAGCCATGTTTTGCACTCTGTTACCTGCTGCTGATGCTCGCCATGTTCCGCACGTGCCCCCTGGTGATCAGTGCATGTCATCATGACTGGTTGATCAGTTGTTCTGCTGTTCATTCTATTTGCATATTAGGGTTTTATATAGATAAATTATATTTTACCAATACAGGTTTGAAAGCAAGCTACATTTAGTTTCACAACTAAATTAATCTTAGTATCTGTCTAATCTTAGTAACTAAGCATTTGGAAAAATATTGCAAATGTTGTTGTGATACACAATTGTAAATAGTGTAGCCTGGGATTTATACCCAATTGCAAAAGCAAGAACTATGTGTTTCTTTGTGCATCTAATTTTACAGTGGAATAAGCACAATGGACAAAATCCACTGAATGATTTGAAAAGATATGAGTTTGAGAAGGTTGAGAATTAAATTGATTGTTTCCCTGTCTGCATAGATTTGTAGTTACAATTCCCAGGAGCCTATATTCACTGAGGCAGGTTAGGATGATTATTTTTCTTCACCTCTTCTTTTAGAAGAGTTTGAAAAGGTGCATGTTAACTAGAGAACTAACATTGACAACTATGTTATAACTAAAGGCACAATATTTTTGGTCGCATATATTGATTTTTATTGATCTTTAACAAAATTGTTGCATAGTGATTATATATTTTTTAAAAAATGTTGTCTAAGCCTGGCTGGTGTGGTTCAGTGTTTGAGCATCTACCCATGAACCAGAAGGTCATGGTTTGATTCCTGGCCAGGGCACGTGCCCAGGTTGCATCCTTGATCCCCAATAGGGGGCATGCAGGAGGCAGCCCATCAATGATTCTCTCTAATCATTGATGTTTCTATCTCTCTCTCCCTCTCCCTTCCTGTCTCTGATAACAATAAAAACATTAAAAAACCAAAAAACTTAAAATGTTGTCTAACTTCCCTTTCTACTCATCTCACCCTCCAAGTTCCCAAAGCCTAAATGTTTTCCTTTCAATTATCAATCATGGTAGCCACCGACCCACAACTGCTTTATATGGAAGAGCCTTGAAACCTGAAATACAGGTCCTGAACCCTGAACCCTCTTATCATTGCCATCCAAATTGTATTCATTCTCTTAGAAATAGGTGATATAAGTAGCCCATTTGCATGATTCAATCAACTCATAGTAAGAAATGAGTTCCTTGGTGAAATGTAAGTGGTAATGTGGAGTCATGATAGAAAAAGTCCTCTAAGAATTTCCAGAGCACTGGCGTTCACAAACCAACATTGTACAAACAACTTATTATTGAAAATCACTCTTACTCTGAAGGATCTTTCTCTCTTGCTCTTTTCTGTACAAAAAGATTTCTGAGCATTTACATAAGTTAGCTTATCCTATATAATAAAAGGCTAATATGCAAAAGGTCCTCTCAACCAGGAGTTCAACTGGGAGTTGAACTTGGAGTTCCACCAGGGGGCAGGGCTGGCCTGCCAACCACCCACAGCCCCTTCCCCTGGACAGCCCTGCCCCTGATCGTCCCCCCTACCCTGATTGGGGGTGGGGCTGGCCCACCAACTGCCTTCCCCCAGCTGGCCCGGCCCAATTGGCCCTGATGGAGGTGGGCCAGCCAGACCCCACCTTTGCACAAATTTGTGCACTGGGCCACTAGTTGTTAATAAATAAACATTTTGAATTATTTGCGCACATATTTAATCTAGTGTATTTAACAAGTTTTACTATTTCAGACTAATGTTATGCTCTCACATTTGTTTTCAATAATTTCTGCCTCATTGCTTTCAAATCACTGATAGACAAAACATTTCCATACTCTTTAAGGAACTATTTCACCTATAATTTTTGGTAATGATTGAGTTATTTAATCTAATTTTGCATTTGTTTTCAGATTTGATTTTAGTTTCTTGAATCTATTTAATTTGTTTTGTATGATAAAATTTAGCTAGTCATTGGTCTGAAAACTAAAAAGAATAAAATTTAAAGCATCGTTTTCTATTTCTCCATTTCCATCTCTTTGTACCAGTAAATTTGCCACCTCCACAAACAAGAAAGTAAACTCAGGCTGTTTCCACCTGGAAAATGAGCCAGTTTCTCAGCCATTGTGTTTTATGTCTGATTTGTCTAACTTAAATTGCATGTCCTTGGGGCAGAGAATAGCCTTCTATCTTTTTCTTTCCCCTTTTTTTTTTTCAGAGCCAAGTAACCTGTCACTGTTCTACAAAACAATAAATAATGAAGCCAGTTGAAGACCCGTGAATTGTGCCAGGTTGACAGAACCGGAGCCGATGTCCTCAGAGGTGTTAGAGCAGTATTTCCTAACAAGTGGCCTGAGCCACTGTCCAACATCTCAGATCCAAATAATGATAGGGGATAAGAAAGTGAAGTAAGAAGAAAAGCAGGAAGATAACGAAGGTATGAGAAGATATTTATTTGGAATTAGCTAGTAGTTGCTTGAGCTGAAACATTTACATGAAAGAGTAACATTGATGTAAGAAAGACTCATTGATTGGTTGCCCCCTGTACCTGCTCCAACCAGGACTCAAGCCTGCAACCTGCATGCCCTTGACCGGAATCAAACCCAGGACCCTTTAGTCCACAGGCTGATGCTATACTCACTGAGCAAACTGGCTAGGGCAGTGTCACTCTTCTTAATTACACTGGGTGGAAAATCCCCTCTCATGAAATTTGTACTTTATACTGCAATGTATAAATGAGAACACTACACATTATCATATCTTGAAAAGCTTTTACTTAATTTTTCTTACAAACAGCCAAAGTACACCTCTTCTGTGAGGATTTCTTTGACTGTATCTAAATCAGTCCCATCCTCAAACTTCTCCCTAACATCACACTCCCACCACCCTGTGTTATTTTCCTTCTATAACTCATCCCTATTGGAAATAATTTATTTGGTATTTTCTTTTTAATCTGTCACAGTATTAGAATATGAGTTCTGTGAGGGCAGTAGCTTTACTGGTCTTATTTCACCAATACCTTATAGAATGCTGAGTTATGAGAGGTATCAATAAATACTTTTTGAAAAATTAAAATAAATGGAGATTTGAAATAAAATAAACAATTTAAATAATCTGTTCATTTTATATAAATATTTTGTAACTAGATATCCCTAATAAAAGTGTGGCACCTAAGAGGTGGTTAATAAATGTATGTAAAAAAAAGGAAAGAGTGGAGATTTGAGAGAAAACCTACACGAACATCATTATCTTAATTATGGGTTGGGATCCAAAAGTTTAGAGCAGCATCTTTCAAAATATTGAATCTTTACCAAATTGGTTGCATGGATTTTTTTTTTTAATGCATCTCAATGCAGAGCATAGATACTCAGTTAAGCGGGAAGAAAGATGGAAATGACACAATACCAACTGAAACAGAAAACATGCCACCTGCTACTGGCTGTTCCCACACACTCATATATATCAAACACTATTTATCACTATTTCTGGAAAACTTTGTCATATAATGAATGTGTATGATATATTTCACAGGTTAAATTGTGTCTCCGGAATACTGAAATCTCAATCTGCAGTACTTGTGAACGTGACCTTATTTGGAAACAGGCTCTTCACACATGACCAAGTTCAGGTGAGGTCCTTAGAGTGGGCTCGAATCTAATATGACTGTGTCCTTATAAAAAGGAGAAATTTGGACACAGATTCAGACACACACATGGAGACACGCACAACGGGAAGATTGTGTGAAGTCACAGGGAGAATGCCATCCACAAGCTTAGAAACAACCGAGGCTAAAGAAGAAACCAGTTCTGCTGATACCTGGATTTCTGACCTCTAGCCTGCAGAACTGTGAAACAACAAATTTCTGTTGTTCCCAACACCCAATTTGATTTTTATTTATTTTTTATTTTTAAAATATATTTTATTGATTTTTTGCAGAGAGGAAGGGAGAGGGATAGAGAGTTAGAAACATCAATGGGAAAGAAAGATAGATCAGCTGCCTCCTGCACACCTCCTACTGGGGATGTGCCAGCCACCAAGGTACATGCCCTTGACCGGAATCGAACCTGTGACCTTTCAGGCCGCAGGCCAACGCTCTACCCACTGAGCCAAACCAGTCAGGGCCTGACACCCAATTTTAATATTTTTGTTACAACAGCCCTGGAAAACAGCACCTATTTTTAACATCAATGGTTGACATCACTATAGAGGCCAAATATCTAGAAAAACAATGTTACATGGCATTCATTTAAAATTTTACATTATTTAGTAACAGTTACTTTAATATATTATTTATTTAAATAGTTATATAGTTGCAATTAATATGTCTTCCTTGTATCATTCCCTTACTATAAAATTAACTTATGATATTACAGTATTCTGTTGCTATCAATACATATAGGCAATTAGAATAGGTAGTAAACTTTGTATATTTTATTTATAGAGTATATATTAATACATTTTTTACATAAAAATATGGAGATTTAATTTATAACTTCGGAAATCTCTTCAAATGTCAGACAACAGATTTTTCTCATTATCAAATAAGATGTTTAATATAAGGAATACAGATATTACAAAAGTTTTAGAATATATGCAGCTCATTTTATGAGAGTGATTTATAAATCTCTAATTATACACATAGTCATAAAATAAACATTTTCTGATACTACTGGAGGACTGGTGCATGACATTCATGCACTGTCGGGGGCGGGGGGGTTCCCTAAGCCTGGCCTGCGCCCTCTCGCAGTCCAGAACCTCTCAGGGGATGGGAGCGGACCTAAGCCTGCAGTCGGACATTCCCCGAGGGGTCCTTAGCTCTGCCAAAAAGATGGTAGTCTCCTGCCACTGCCACTGTGCTCGCCAGCCATGAACCTGGCTACTGGCTGAGTGGCACTCCCCCTTGGAAGCGCACTGACCACCAGAGGGCAGCTCCTGCATTGAGCGCCTGCCCCCTGGTGATCAGTGCGCGTCATAGGGACCTGTCGGTCTGCCATTCAGTCCATTTGCATATTAGGGTTTTATTATATAGGATTATCAAAGGAATTATTACAGTCATTTTGCTTAAACTTTAAAAATGTACTTCCTGTTTGACTCCCTATAGTATAAGCTAAAAATAACTACTTGTCAACAATTTATATTGACAACACTTACGTATGTAGAAGAAATTTCTATTTTACACCTAATTGATTTTAGAATGATTGAATATCCTGGCCAGTGTTGCTCTATGGTTGAGCTTCGACCCATGTACCAAGAGGTCACTGGTTCGATTCTCTGTCAGGGCACATGCCCTAGGTTTCAGGTTCTGTCCCAGCAGTGGGAGTGCAAGATGCAGCAGATCAATGTTTCTCTCTCATTGATGTTTCTAAATCTCTCTCCCTCTTCCTTCCTCTCTCTCTAAAATTCAATTTTAAAAAAACGTATTTTTTAAAAATGATTGGATATAGATGGGGAATCAAAATGCACCCTGTGGAAAAACCACTATGTTAACTTCTGGTATATTCTGAAATTGTATAAAAATTTCAAAATTTTTATACAAAAAACTGCTATTTTCTATTTTTTACACTGTAAATTTGAATATAGAAAATGTTCACTAAGTATGAGGGCGGTCAAAGGAACATAATAATAAGGATTAGGACAATGTGGTAATTATTTTCCTTTTGTATTTAAAAAATACACAATATTAAATGTAAAAGTTCAAATCATTTATCTGCTACAATAAATGATTACATTTAATATAATTCACTTAAATTTCATTAATATTTAGTTCACATCTCTACGATGTTCTAAAATTATATAGAAAAACACTCAATAAACAAATTTTTCTACTATAAAGAAATGAGTTTAGATGTAAAAATGTAGTTAACTGATGCTTTCAATGGACTATGGTGAACTACCAATAAATTACATCTCCCAGGATATTTAATTTTAAAGCAGTTTTGATAATCTTTGAATTTAACTCTTTTCATTACTTGTATCCCCATTTACTTTTCCAATCTTAAGTATTGTGGAGTTTGTTTAATGTTACTGAAAACTAGATACATTTTTTGTAGGAATAAGAAATTTACACTTTTGATGGCTCAGATTTTTTACTTATAAAAATACACTAGCCTAGCTGGTTTGGTTCAGTGAATAGAGCATCGACCTGCGGACTGAAGGGTCCCAGGTTTTTTTTTTTTTGTGTGTGTGTGTTTTTTTAAAAATATATTTTATTGATTTTTTACAGAGAGGAAGGGAGAGAGATAGAGAGTTAGAAACATCGATGGGAGAGAAACATCGATCAGCCGCCTCCTGCACATCTCCTACTGGGGATGTGCCCGCAACCCAGGTACATGCCCTTGATCGGAATCGAACCTGGGACCTTTCAGTCTGTAGGCCGACGTTCTATCCACTGAGCCAAACCGGTTTTGGCCCAGGTTTGATTCTGGTCAGGGGCACGTGCCTGGGTTGCCGACTTGATCCCCAGTAGGGGGCGTGAAGGAGGCAGCTGATCAATGATTCTCTCCCATCATTGATGTTTCTATATCTCTCTCCTTCTCTCTCTCTGAAATCAATATTTTTTTTTTAAAAAAAGGGAAAAGATAAAATATTTAAAAACAATGCACTGAAGATTTAAAGATCAAGTTCTAACTTTGCATTTTGTAGATTTAAAAAAGTTTTTGTTTGCTTGTTGTTGTTTTTTTGTTGTTGTTGTTTGTTTTGGTTTTTGGTTTTTTATTGATTTCAGAGAGGGAGAGGGAGAGGGAGACAGAAACATCAGTGATGAGAGAGAGTCAGCAATAAGCTGCCTCCTATACGGGGATCTAGCCGGCAACCTGGCCAAGGATGGAACCGTGACCTCCTGTTCAAAGGTGAGCACTGAAACACTGACCCACACAGGCGGGGCAACATTTTGTAGATTTTTATGTTTCATTTATCCAAGTTAAAAAAATAAAATTCAATAAACACGTAAGACAAAGAGCTGTGTATCCTTTTCAGAAGCCTGTTGCTTGTTTTTGCTTATGCTTTGATTTTTACCCAAGAGCTCTTTATTGAAATCATAAATATCACCTATATTTAATAGTTTTGAATAATCAAAAGAAATGTAAATATATCTGGCTTCCGAAGCTGCACATTTAATAGAATTTGCAGAAGACTGTGCTGGTAATTAATTTGCCATTATATCATGTTCCTGGTTTTACATGCTGCCAAAAATGTTCCCTATAGGTCAGGGTCTACATTTAAGACCTAGATTTAGGTAGGGGATTAAAAATTCCATCTATCTATTTGCAGTTTCTGATGTGTTAAAGGATCAAGTGACTTACCAAATTGAACCTCAAGTGTCATAATAATGTCCACATTGTGGAATGATTAAGCCGTATTTGAAATACATAGTACAGAGTCTCTAACTGGAACCTAGCAAAGTATTACTTTCTTTCCTGACCCTTCTTTTATCATTCTTCAGAATGGTAAGAACAGGTGATTTTTTTTTTTTTTGCCATTTTTCTTTTTACAATTACATTGACATTCAATATTATTTTATATTAGTTTCAATTGTAGAGCATAGTGGTTAAATGTTTATAAAATGCATGAACTGGTCCCCCCAATTAGCCTACTCCTACCTGGCACCATACATAGCTATTACAATATTATTGAGTGTATTCCCTATGCTGTGCTTTACATCCCCGTGACTGTTTTGTAACTACCAATTCATACTTAATCCCTTCGCTTTTTCACCATTCCCCAAACCCTCTTCTATCTGGCAGCCATCAATCTGTTCTCTGAATCTATGAGCCTGTTTCTATTTTGCTTGTTCGTTTATTTTGTCTTTAGATCCCACATAGATAACTGGCTTTTGATTGTAGCTCGGTCACCCAGAAGGTCTTACTCCTATGCAAGTCGGTTAAGCACTCGGCCGGCTTTCTTATTTACAGAGGAGAAGTTTAACTTCTTTTATCTTTTCCTATAAATTCTGAATCTGCCAGTTCTACTTTCATTATTGTGGTCTATATTCAAGCATTATATAAAGTCATTTCAAACAGGCAGATTGCTCAATTCCCCGCCACCCCTCAACCTCATGTAGCAGTGTTGTACTGTGTCTAGACAAGTTACCATTAAAAAATATGAACTTATTTTATAGCTTAAGATTTTGTTAAGGGGCATTTATCAGTTGTCAGTCTCTGTGCTACTTTTTAATAATTCTATATAATAAAAGGGTCATAAGCAAATCTATCAAACTGCAGAATGACCAGTCACTATGACTCTCACTGACCACCAGGGGGCAGACACTCAATACAGGAGCTGCCCCCTGGTGGTCAGTGTGCTCCCACAGAGGGAGCACCGTTCACCCAAAGTTGGGCTGAGGGATAGTGGGTGCAGCGGGGGCAGCAGCCCTCCTCTGAGCAGCGCTAGGGATGTCTGACTATGGCTTAGGCCCATTCCCAGCCATCAGTTGGACAGCCCCTAACTTGCAGCGGTTCTCAACCTGTGGGTCGTGACCCTTTCACAGGGGTCGCTTAAGACCATCGGAAAACACATATATAATTACATATTGTTTTTGTGATTAATCACTATGCTTTAATTATGTTCAATTTGTAACAATGAAATTGGGGGTCACCACAACATAAGGAACTCTATTAAAGGGCCGCGGCATTAGGAAGGTTGAGAACCACTGCAAGGGCTCCGGGACTGTGAAAGGGCACAGGCTAGGCTGTGCCCCTGCCCGCGCCCCCCCTCCCCCCCGTTCCAGTGTGCATGAATGTTGTGCACTATGCCTCTAGTACAGTGATGGTGAACCTATGACACGCGTGTCAGAGGTGACACACGAACTCATTTTTTTGGTTGATTTTTCTTTGTTAAATGGCATTTAAATATATAAAATAAATATCAAAAATATAAATCTTTGTTTTACTATGGTTGCAAATATAAAAAGATTTCTATATGTGACATGGCACCAGAGTTAAATTAGGGTTTTTCAAAATGCTGACACGCCGAGCTCAAAAGGTTCGCCATCACTGCTCTAGTATGTATATATTTTATCTCAATCCTCACAACATGATGAATCAGTTTCAGAAGCTTCATTTTATGCTGTTTAGTTTGACATCTCAAACGAAATTGGCACTTTTACTTTTATTATTACTTTTTAAAAATAGTGAGAAATTATTGGCCTATTACTTAGCACTGTTACTTTAAAAATAGAGAAAATATTTGCCTCATAAGTAAATATAATTTGCTGAATAGCTCATCTTCTATAAAAGAGATACTTGTAATCATTGCAGTCCAATCAAACATATGAAATTATATTAATAATAGGATCTTATTCCATTACATCAAGTTTATACATTAGTTATTTTTCATAGGTACCAAATAATTATTTGAAGCACTGCAAAGATATTAAAGAAAAATAAATACACCTGCCCAATAATAGTATCCATAGTCCTCAGGAGACTTAAAATAAAGGTGTGGCAAAGGTAGGCTTACAGTTGTGAGCACACAAACCACAGAGTTTATTCATTTTATTATTATTATTAATTATTGTATTATTTTCCATACAAATAAGTATAAATCTACTTTTACCCCATCCCTGTATGTGCTTAAAGTAAGCTGTAGATAGATTATACATTTACTAAAAAACACATGACAAGTTATTATTGAAGCTAATACCGTAATCTAGGTCTGTTACTCCAAACATAAGATTCTTTTCATTTATGGTGCCATTTTCTTCACGATAAGCTACTGCTACTGAAATTAAGGTTAGCCATGTGTAACTATCATCTATCTCTTTATGAATCTAAAATATAGCAAAATAAAATAAAATTCTGTAATTAAATGTGCACAGGTGTGTCTCATTGTACAACCCATTAGCATGCATGTTTTAGAGTGCAGATTATTCATATCCTTACTATTAGAATCATAAAACTATAACCATCAGGTGGAAGAAAAATCATAGTTTTCTGTAAAATATACATTATAGTTAGTAATACAAGCATAATTTATATATTTGCCTTTCTTATACTACCAAAATATAAACATCTATTTACATGTCAATATTGATTCATTTTCCAACTACTTAAATTAGGCATGTGGATTGAAACTTCTTTTAGATCAAACTTAAGAAGATATAGATACTGATACATAAGTGTCTTGAAGGTTAATGGATTGACCATGGTTAGAAAATCATTAAAGGGTGCACAGCCATCAGGGTAACTGTCATCTTAACTTCTTTATAAAGCAATTTAGAAAACCATAAACACAATGCCCAGACAGCGATTTTAAGATAATAGAATTTTTTAAAATGCTATCTAATCAATGTGAAATTTCATTTTAAGTACCTTAAAATGAGAAGAAATGCATGTCTAGGTTAACTTATAAAAAGCCACATGTCGACAATGTTTTTATTAGTTTTTTAGAGTTCTATAGATATGAATTCCATTATTTTAAGACCCAGGATATTAAGTAAACTGGCTTAAAAGGATATAAACATGTTTACAAGGTTTTCAAAGTAAATAGGCAGCAGCACAATGTTTGAAATTAAAAAATGTATTAATTGATATTCTGCTTCAGTGATAGTTTGGTTTCCTTTTAAAATACTTCCTTTACATTAGAATATTTGCTTAAAAAAGAATGAAAATTTTTCTTAAGAACAAGCAACAGTAATTTTTCTTTTTAAGTGCAATTAGACAATCATAAACAGAATCTTCTAAAGAGAACTGTATTCTATTATTGTAAGTCATCCTTAATTCTTGAAAGTTTATGATTTATTCTTTTATGAATTTGATACATCATGGTTGTAATTTTCCTTCCCACCTATTCCTGGTGTAACTGTACAAACTTTGGCCTTAGCTTTTTCTCTTGGCTCGCTTTTCCCTTAATTGATTTTCTACAAAAAGTTTACATTTAAATTTCATTAAAATTGTAATAAATATTACAGTTGATTGTCATGTATTTCTAAATGTGCATATAATTAAATACAATTAAAGAAATGAATTTTAGAAATACACAGAAGTATATCTCCATTTCTCTAAACCTGAAAATCTCAGAATTTAGTAATACTTTATAATGCATGAACTGAAACTACAATAAAACATTTTATGTATTATTGAAAGAAATCATTATTGTTCTTAATATACATTATGTTATTAAATAACCATTTTAAAAATTTAGAAACCCAGTTTTAGAGTGATTGAGTAACTTAGTTATAGTAAATACACATAATTTTTATTGTGTCCAGGTACTGTTCTAGGCATGACATATATAATCAATAATTCATGTGCTAAGCCAAGCCAAATAGTTATTAATCAACAAAATCAAAATTGGAACTAGGCACATACAAAACATATGCCATGTACATTATATCAACAGTGCTGAATTTTCCTCTATATGGGAAGAACATTTAATAAGAGGAAGAAAATTTTCTATAAAAAATAGGATAAAAATTGGATTCATAATCTGAAAATGTGAACCCTTAATGATATTTACCACTCAGGAGATGAGGGCCATAGGCTACTCATGAATCTACTATATAAACATAAATGTAGCTATAGATATATACATATACTTGTATGCGTGTGAGACAGATAGAGAGGGGGAGGATTAGATTTCTCTAGGAAATGCACATTATATGAATTTTTGTGGTTTGTGTATAGAAGTTAGAATACCAATTTAAAAATTTCCAGGCCACAATTTGAGTACAGTAGAATACTCTCTCCAGACTGGCTACCAATTGATTGATTAATGTTCTTTGAATATTTGATAATACTTTTGTTAATCAAATTGACTAAGACTCAAGCAATCAGAAGACTCAGAGCTCACAGGACATTGTATAGCTCACTTTTCTGTCCACAGGATCTTTCTTCCACTGGTGGGATGAAGTGCTTACCAACATTAAATTGTTTTTGTTCTCAATAAGTTTATTTCATTAATAATTTTACTAATATTACATAAATTAATTGACTAGAGGCCCAGTGCACAAATACATGCACAGATGGGGCCCTTAGGCATAGTCAGCAATCGGGGCTGATCGGGGCCAGCCGGACAGGGGGAGGTACTGTGGGAGGTTGGCCAGCTACGAGAGGTTGCCTGTGAGAGCGCACTGACCACCTGGCCAGCCAGGGGGAGGGACCGTGGGAAGTTAACTGTGGGAGCGCACTGACCACCAGGGGGTAGCTTCTGTGTTGAGCGTCTGCCCCCTGGTGGTCAGTGCACATTACAGCAACTGGTTGTTTGGTCGACTGGTCATAAAGGTCTCTTAGGCTTTTATATATATCGATATGCACTTCCAGTGAAATATGAGTGCAAGACAAAGAAATATTCTTTCAGTGGAGACGAAGTTGAGTACATAGGAAAACTGTCATGAAGTGGCTAAAAATACTGTTGAGATTGGTTTGAGCAATTATAGAAAAAGTAGAGAAATATTTTTAAAAATCTTTAAGACTCCTGCAAACAAAATCAACAAATTTTTAATTAATGCAGTTCTTTGGTTGTTCTTGTACGAGAGAAGGGACAGAGCTCCAGCTAGCATTCAAACTAGGTCAGTAGCTTGCATATTATATGTTCCAAGGTAAGACAAATATTTTAAGGTATGCATTTATATATTTAATCTATCCCTTATAATCACTTTTGATAAATTATTATGTCATATACATAATACATTATTTATGTTCAAACAAAGCTTTAAATTAAGCAAGTTGTTTTCTTCCACCATTTCTCAAATCATTTAAATGCATTTATTATCATATTTTTGAACATTTTGTACAGTTACTTCATATTCTGAAATGCAATTTTAATCATAAAAAAATTCACCATGGTTTTTACTGTCCTTATTAATTGTAAAAAATTATGAAATAATATCCGTTGACCCATAAAACAAGCACCAACATTATTTTTATGCCAGGCCAGTGGAATTGAAAACTTGAAAAGGTTGAACCCAATTGCATTTACATGCTGCAATAACAAATGCATTCATAGGCACAAGCTCACGCAGGCCAAAGCACTGGATCCCATAATGGGTTTTCTGAGGATTTTAAGTTGAAGAGTACAATATCCTCCCTACTCAACATAACCTTCTCATGTGTGTTTAATTTTTTGTTCTAAATTATTATTGCATTGCTCTGAAAAATGAAAAGAACCTTTATATTGGAATTAATGTAACTGAAACCTTCATTTATGTATGAATATAGAAATGCTCATGTTACAGTAATTTAATTTATAAAGCAAATCCCCAGTAGATTATCTAAATGTTATCTAAGTATATAGAGACATAATTGCTTTCAGAAATATAATATTAAGATTTCTAATGCTAAAGAACAGTTTCTATAATTTTCATATGCAAATGCTTTTGAAAATTACCTTACTGATATACAGCAAGGTCTTGAACACATTTTTAATTAGATAATCTTTTGAAAATTCCACTTAAATAAAAATAGACAATTCATGGGATAAACCATTAAATTAATGCTTTTACATCTTTTTTAATACTGCTAAGAAATTCTAATTATCAAGCTAGGTTTTCATGTTTTTTTCTTTGTAGATATCACTTAGGTAAAAATCAGAGAATGTGTTTAAGAGTTTAGGTTCACCATTTTAACTCCTGATTACTTTGGCAAATATTTATGGAGGCACTTGGAAACTGACATCAGCATGGATGCCATATGTGTGCTGTCACCAAGGAGCTTTTCAGTTTTGTACTGCACCATCGCAGACTTCTCTGCAACGAATCCTGCTTTAAGAGCAACAGAAACAACCCAGGTATACTTAGATGCTGACTCAGTGTTTCCTAACTTAGTAATTAATGATCATACTATTTATAGGTGATTTAGAAAGTTTCTTTTAATTGATAAGAGACAGAGATGAATGAGATCTTGGCAATGTAGAATGCAGGCAATCAATCAATCAACTAATTTTGTAGTTCATTATATTTTTATTCTGTAGATAACCTGAGCCATTGAACTTGGGTTAGTATCTTTTACATATTTTTTATATTTTAAATTTAAAGACAATTCTTACATCTATTTGCTCCTTAAGGTTCTTTGTTTTCTAAGGAATTGCTACTCCACAAAATGTTTTTGGACAAGGTTACATCTTTTTCAGGGTATACTTTCATTTATGGATGACTGCCATAAAATAAAATTCCATTGTCATTTATAATTTCCAATTTTGGTTAATGGCATTTTGAAAGTTCTATAGATTTCTAAATGAACCCAAGGGCTACTTCCATGGAAACTAGTACACAATACACAGTACCAAAATAAACTCCCCCAAACACAAAACAAGTTGCTCAATGCAAGAAAATATGATGAACTTAAATGTCATGTTTTATAAATACTCTTGCAGCCACATATAACTCCAAAATGTGAACTATGTGTGCATGGTAACTATGTATTAATATAAGACAAAATCCTATATAATAAAAGGCTAATATGCAAATAGACCAAATGGCAGAACAACCGGTCACTATGGTGTACACTGACCACCAGGGGCCAGGTGCTCAATGCAGGAGCTGCCCCCTGGTGGTCAGTGCGCTCCCACAGGGGAAGTGCTGCTCAACCAGAACCGGGCCCAGCTGGAAAGCGAAGCGGTGGTGGGAGCCACTTCCACCTCTGTAGCAGCACTAAGGTGAAGGCTCCTGGACTACGAGAGGGCGCAGGCTGAGTTAAGGGACCTCGCCTCCCTCCGAGCAGCACCGGGCCTCTAGACTGTATATATATATACATATATATATATATATATATATATATATATATATATATATATCTACAATAATAAAAGCTTAATATGCTAATTAGACCGGACGTCCTTCTGGATGACCTTCTGGAGGAAGCTGGGGCTCCGAGGGAAGCCTGGGTCCCCGGTCTGGAAGCCATGCCTGCAGCCGGGGGAAGGGCTACTCTTGCATGAATTTCATGCATCGGGCCTCTAATATATATATATATATATATGGCTAATATGCAAAGTGTCCCCTCGGGAGTTCAATCACTAACTATGACGTGCGCTGACCACCAGGGGGTGGCACGGAACAAAGAAAGGCCCCAGCCAGCAGCCAGAAGGCCTTGATTGGCCCTGATCTCCAACCAGGCCTAAGGACCCTCCCCATGCATGAATTTTGTGCACCAGGCCTCTAGTAGATAGTAAAAAGACTTTCTTCTTAATGCCTTCACTGCAGTGTATTTTTATATTTATATGTGAACTATTTACATCCTATAAAAGCTCTGGGTATTAAAGTCTCACAATTTGTCACCTGCTACTACAGAAAATAGTTTGAGGTAAGGTTTTATTTTTCATCCACTCCAATTTGAACAAATAAGCATAGATAAGGCAATGGAATCATTTAATGGGTTGTGTATTCCTATTAATGAAATGGCTTAAAATCTTTCACTCCTTTTAAACTTAACTTTTTTATAAAAGGACAGGTGTTCAAAAAGATGTCTGGACTGCAGCTCACAGAGTGTCTTCAGCTCCCTATGACCACAGATAGACTGGCCCCAACTACTCCAGAAGGCTGTTGCAAACAGAAATCATATAGGTGTTGGAGAACCAACCCAATTATTTAAATTCTGCCTAATCATTTCATCGGCATTGACTATTGCATTCACTGCTGAAATGTATGGCAAATGCCACAGGCATTTTAATTCAACCCACATGCCCTATGAAAACTTGTCACAATGGTTTTGCCTCCTACAATTACACTATGTGTAGGTTTGATTAATTAGATCATTGCATTCTCTTTTTCCTCTTCTCCAATGTTTAGATGACATATTGCCAAGCAAGAATTCCAGCTTTTGGAGTTTTCACTTTTAAAAAGAGCTTTATATGGTTGCAAGAGTATTCATTAGTACTCATAAGGAAATCTAAGTTGTTAGACATTTATTTACATTGGAAATTTAACTTCACTTAATCCAGTCTTTTAGTCCCATAGATCAGGTAAATCACTCTCCTTAAAATTATACAATGGTTTTCTTTCATTTGGGGTTACACCCCCAAATGCTTAACTAGACTTATGTGGCTTCCATCCACCTCTCAGCTATTTCTTCAATTTTACCAGCTTTCACTGGCCTCCTCCTTGTCTCTAAATCTCGGCCTCTGGACCTATTCATTTATTTGAACATGTCACATTGCCTCTGACTTCTGGGCCTTCGGACATGCTCGTGTCTTTGCTTGTAACATGCTTGCATGCCCTTTGCCTTGCTGCCTTCCAGTTTTTACTCAAGTCAGTCACTAAAAGTCACCTTCCAAGGTTTTCTCTGCTGTACGCTCCCTTCCTTCCCACACTTGCTCTGCTAGTAATAGTCTGATATCCGTTTCCATCTAGCTTATATTTCCTCTATTCCACAGGAAGTGCAATGCCTGGCACATAATAAGCACTGCATATATCTGTGGAGCTGAGCTGGAGTTAAAGAAATGTGTATCAGATACTGTACATAATAGTATGAATATATGGACACACCAGAGTTAGAGTTCTGTTTTGTTTGTTTTGGTCTTAGTTTTCATGATGCTGCTGCCTGGGATTCCTGTCTCGTCACGATTAAAATAACTTAAATAAGTTGCCTTTGACTCAAAGTCCATATATCTATATTAATACTTCCCAGTCTTCGTTCCATTATTACACTACTGGTCAGTCTTTTTAGCTATTTTTCCTAATCATCCCTGCCCTGTGAAACTTGAAAAACACAAACATACTGGACCACTGTTTATATACTGTTTATAATCATTATAACACCTTAGAGATGTTTTACACCAATAGTAAATGTCCACCCCTTGGGAAATAATGACCTTGTGGAAAATGTATCATACAGTTATTTATATTTTATTCTATCTATCTATCATCTATCTATCTATCTATCTATCTATCTATCTATCTATCTATATCAATCTATATCTATCTATCATCTATCATCTATATATTAGTATCTATCTATATCTACCTATCATCTATCTATCTATCTATCTATCTATCTATCTATCTATCTATCTATCTATGTATCTATCTATCATCTAACTATTATCTATTATCTATTTATGATCTTTTAATCTAAAGAATAAAAGGATAGAAAGAGAGAGAAATGTCCAGCTTGGCATTCTTTGCTGTATGGCTTCAGCTGCTCTTTGCAGAATCTTTTTCTGTTTCCAGCTCAGTCTCAGAGTTTGGGTCTGACCAGAGGCTTTGCACAGAAAACACATCCTCATTTATGATGTTGTGTTGCTTTCCTGACTATCGGGTGCTTTAATGAGTGTTAACAAAACATTGATTTGTATGGAAATATTAAATTCAGAATGTATTCTAATTTTAGATTTTCATAGTCTGTATTTACCACAGTTATCATTTTATTCATGTCCGTTTCCAAATGAACTGTTTTATGTATTTTCAACTGGAATTAGTTTCCTTTATGTAATTACTTTTAAAGCTGAATCAGAGTTGAAGCTTTGACAGTGATTGGTGGCATGAGGATCTATTCAGTTTCCACAGGCAGCTTGAAAAATAACCCTCTACGGGCAAACATCTCAGGTGCATGGAAAAGCGAATCTTAACATGAGCAGCCGCAGAGAGAATGGGATTGCAGTCCTATTTCTTGCTTTCTCTGGCTTTTATTAGTCCACAGAGTGGTTGGAAACAAATGGCAGGGATTTGCTGGGAACATTTTACAATGCCTCCAGGGACCACAGCCCTGTTAAATCTACCTGCAGTGGCAGTTGTCATTTAAATACAATGTTACAACCTGTTAGGACACAGAGGTGGGTGGGTTGTAAAGCCCACAGTCAAGGGAACTTCAGTGAAGATGGCAGATCTAAAAGAGACATCCCATTTGTCATTTTTATTCCTCTTGCTCAGTAGACACTCAAACTATTTGCCCAGCAAGTTTAGTCCAGACACACATGTCAATTTACATGGTTTGGCTAACAACTCATGCTTGTCACCCGTCATTAGTTGCCGCCCTCAAAGCAATTGTTCAATATCACATTGGCTTTAAAAACAAACAGGTATTAGTTGTAACAAAACTGAGAGAAGTTTATTAACATTCCAAATTTCCCTCCCTCAAACTAAACCACAGGCATTATAATATCTAATTTTGCTACTGAAAGGATTTTAGAGACAGGAGAGGCGGTTTTAGGGAAGGGAGTCCATGGGAGAGGAATGCATGCGTGATGGGCAGAGACAGCTCCAAGCCGCCAGACTGTGTATCTTACAAACACAGAGGACAGAAGAATGTTGCAAGGTAAGGGGGGATATGAGAGGGGGCACCGGGCGAGCTTTGAAACTTTGAAACAGATACCATACAGTGAAAAGGGGGAAAGTGGCCAATTAGGAAAGCATGGGGGACCCAAAATGAGGAAGAGTCCAATTAGAAAGTGTCATGAAGAGACAAAGAAGCTTCCAGCATTTATAAATTCATGAACAAAGAGAATCACAGGATTAGGATTTTTTTCCATTACAGAGAGCAGGTTTTTCATGATTTGGGGACCCCATTTGGGGATCCCTCCCTAGGAGGAGTTTGTATACACTTACATTAAACTTCCACACCTTGCCAAACTTCATAGGTCAAGCACCCTGCAATGAGAGTCCAAGCTTGTCACTCCTCATATCACTACTGCATGAGCCCTTTACTCCAGACCAATGGATGCATTCACAGGCCATATTTTGACATGAACACTGCCCTCATCATGTGGGTAGGCACGATGTTGAAGTGCGTCACTTAATTTTTCCTCACACAAACAAATGATAGGTGTTATTATCGTTCTGTTTTTACAGGTGAGACAGGCCAAGAAGAAAAAAAAAAACACACTTTGTGTTATAGTAAAGAGTCGGGAAAAAGTAGGTCACAAGGTTGAAGTCTGAGGGCAAGGATAATCTTTCACTGAACAGCATCTTGCTCAACATTATGCAGCACAGCCAGTTGTCTTTCCCCCTAGTCACGTGTACCCCAATTTTTGTGGCCTTTCAAATTCAAATTCAAACCCTTTTCCTACCCAAAGTCTCTAAAGGAATGTAGTTCACAGTGATATTTAAAGTGTAGCAACTCATATGATCCATTTATGAAAATAGTGACTTAACAATATCATCCTATGTATTACTATTTATTTTTTTAAGATTCTTTGCTTTAAATAAATCACCCCTAAACAGATCAAAAAGGTTTTAGAGGGAGGGAATTTTTCTGATACTCTAGTACTTTTTTTTATATAATGACCACTACAAAGCCTCATATATAGCATGAAACTGTAAAAAAAAAAAAATTCTTTGATTTATTCATACTTGGGAAACATCTGAAATTACCATACTAAATAAATAAATAAATGCAGTTTAATTTTTTACTTGACTTCTGCAACATAGTCAATTAAGAGTCTTATATTTTCATTATAATTCTGCCCTTGGTTATTCTGTTTAATTGGTTATTTCTCTGATTTAACTAATCTATTGCTATAATCTTATTGATACATGTACAAACACTTGAAATTATTTGCATAAGTTTAATAATCTCTTAGAAAGATCCTAATTATTGTAAGTCAAACCTGAAGGGCAGACATGCACATATGAGAAAGCAACTGCAGAGCCTTCACAACAGCCAACTAGTTATTGACCTGGGAAAGTAAGTTGTCTCTAACTCCCAGATACACACAATTATTGCTGCAATTATCTCTTGGAATTTACCTATTGGTTTCTCTATTGTTTTCCAAATATGAAAAAATATATATGAGGTAGAGCAAGATGCTATGTAAGACAGTGGTGTGAAACTTATGACTTTCTAGAAAGAAATAATAGTGACCTTCTTATAGTAATGATGGGAAAGCGGACTTTTAAAACTTTTATGCAAGCTAGATTCCAAAATAGAAGCAACAGCTTTAACATTGGAAGGTGGTTGTAACCTTTGACAAATACCTTTATCTACTCTTGGTCTCTCATTTGTATATTTAGTTAAAATATATCCTCTGTATGTGTCACTTAAGTTTTTATATCCCTAATAACTTTTGCAAGAAATATTAGCATGATTGCGGTCATTATTATGACTACATATTTCCACTTTTGCCAAGGAGCATTTGATGAATTATCATGAAGAAACAATAAATAACACTATAAATCATTCACTTAAAAGTAGATTTTTTCCATTATCTACTTTTGTCATTAATTGGCATTTTAATGAAGAAATTCTAAGTAAATTACATATTGCAATAAAAATTCTTGAAGTTGAAAGTTTACAACTTCCCTAATAAATTTAAAACAGGGATTTAGTTATAAGCTTTTCTTTGAGCTCCTGCTTTGTTTATATAGTAGGTGTAATATTTTGTGATTAGCTTAAAAAATTATGATTCTTACTAAAAAGAAAGATAAAGGGAAGGAAAAAGGAGTATCCTCATGCTTTATAACAAATAGTTTTCACCTTATGTTAATATAGTCATTTTAAAATCATATAATTGATTATGAATATATAAAATAATAGTTTTGCATTTCATAGCTAAGAAAAGAAAACAAGTACCAGTTGATATTACAAATTAAGAAAGCTTAATGTATACTGTGTTTATTGATAGCAATTTATTTTATTTATTTTAAAATTCTAACTCAAATTTATTTCTAGAAAACTCAGTATGGTCTTTTAAAACAAAAGCCACATTTAAATCACAGTTAGATGACTGGCTTACTTAAGGGCACATTAAGTTAGTAGTATTTCAAGTTACTTGAAAAAGCCATCCCTCAATAGAATGTTTGCAATTAAAGAAAAAAATTACTATATTTTTTCATATGCTATAAAATGTCATAGAAAAATAAGTATTATTTATCTTCTAGAAAATAACCGTTGCTCTTATTCACTATGTGTGAATAAGGGTTCAAATTACTTGTACCCTTATCCACCTTTTACTTTCTACTATATTTTACATTTGCTAATAAGTGAGTAATTTACTAATAAGTGGCAGACGTAGGACCTGAATAAGCCTCATTTCTTCTTCTTCAAAATCAACATACCCATGCAGGATACAGGACTAGCAAAATGGGCATCTCTCAGCTTAGGACAATTCTCAGAACCACAGATTGTCAAAATTTTAGTTTTAACTTCTAAAATTAAATCTGTAGAGACTGGAAATAGAGAAATTCGCCCTAACCGGTTTGGCTCAGTGGATAGAGCGTCAGCCTGCGGACTCAAGGGTCCCAGGTTCGATTCCAGTCAAGGGCATGTACCTTGGTTGCGGGCACATCCCCAGTGGGGGGCGTGCAAAAGGCAGCTGATCAATGTTTCTCTCTCATCGATGTTTCTAACTCTCTGTTCCTCTCTCTTCCTCTCTGTAAAAAATCAATAAAATATATTAAAATAAAAAAAAGAAAATAGAGAAATTGAACTTTTTAAAAAGACTAGACAGAACAAAAGCCCTGGGTTCTATGTGTGCCCCAAGAAAGACATGTAGCTTTCCCACATAAACTAGGATCAGATACAGTTTAGGCAACTCAACGTGAACTACAGGTAAACCATGAAACATAGGGAGATAAAGGGAGACCTCTGAGTCATTCTTAGGTGGCACTCACGTGTTCCCATAAGCTGGGCTTTGCTTAAGGGACCAAACTAAAGGCTATGCTTGATTCAAGCCCAGAAATACTAGGGAAGTAATAGATAATAACACCCATGAAGTAGGGATTTTTTCCATTTTCCCAAATTTGAAAATGTTAAGTAGCATTCTTTAAAACCCTGCTTATATCTATATCTTCATTACTTTTACTATTTTGTTTCACATACTCTTCTCTGTTTATTTTGTGTCATAGTAATTTTTTTCTTCCAGAATTTCTTTGAAATAAATATATATTTTCTG
Organism: Myotis nattereri; assembly: GCF_964212035.1. Classification (NCBI taxonomy): domain Eukaryota; kingdom Metazoa; phylum Chordata; class Mammalia; order Chiroptera; family Vespertilionidae; genus Myotis; species Myotis nattereri. Next base: position 68,042,815 of record NC_138076.1, on the reverse strand, counting down.
GGCCTGTTTTTCTTCATTATGTCCACACATTCTCAGACTTTGCATCTACTCTAAGCTCAATTATCACTCTATCTAGATTTCTGCCAATTCGATATAACTAGTTTTGACATCCTATTAGTTCTATACTTGAATGTCCAGTTACCCACTGTACATCCACAATATGTATTCTAATGTCTTCTAGTATCTACTCTGTGTACAACTGTTGATCTTTCATTTTGTGCTGTAAGATCTTTACTTTTTCCAATTACCATGGCTTATACTTTAGATCCTACAGGATGAAACTCAAAATTCCTTATTTTGAATCCAGAGTTTATGTTGTGGAATTAAGTTTTGTTCTTTTCTACCTGGAAAACCTGTGTTTTTCTTCTTAATGATCTTTTTTTATCTGTATTTCTCATCATGTTACCAAAATCCCAAGCCTCTCTTTTAAAGGCCACCCTGTTTATGAAGGATTTTCTACACTTGCATCTATATACTATATATAGTATTCTCTTCTCTGAATGATTTCCTTTTTTAAGATACATCAGAGTCTGCCCTCTCTTACAACAATGTGTGTGCTTTATAGGCCTGACTCAATAGGTTTGCCTTAGTCTTTTGTCACAAACACCTGAAACTCATTGCCTTCACCTCCATGCCTTTGTTCCATTTCACTGGTACAACCTTAGCCTTCTAATAATTAAATAAACTCTTTACATTATCATGTGCTCCCTCTATAATGTGTTTATGTTGATTGATTTGTCTCACCACTCTTCTTCATTTTTTACTGATGAATAGAGACCATATGCTTAGATGTCACATGTAAAAGTGCTTTTCTACTTTTCAAAAAATATTTAAGTGCCAGCACCGGTTTGGCTCAGTGGATAGAGCATCGGCCTGCAGACTGAGGGGTCCCAGGTTCGATTCTGGTCAAGGGCATGTACCTTGGTTGGGTTGCGGGCACATCCCCAGTAGGAGGTGTGCAGGAGGCAGACGATCGATGTTTCTCTCTCATCAATGTTTCTAACTCTCTATCCCTCTCCCTTCCTCTCTGTAAAAAATCAATAAAATATATTAAAAAATATTTAAGTACATTTGTGCAGAGTGCTGAGATCTGTTTAGCATGAAAGTAAAAGTAAGAAGGCTCATGTTAGCTTAAAACTAAGAATAAATCTATATATAAACATTAAAGCCAAAAAAGTATGTGCATTTGTTTTTGGTGTGATATGGTTTTGAATCAATTGCTTCCCTAATAATGCAACTTTGCCTAATCTAATTCAGCCAGTTATTGTTCCAGAAACCACTGTCTGAAAGTCATTATACTATGGAAACTTAATAATTAATAACAATCAATATAGTCACCTTACATTTTTATAGCACTAGCATATTTTCAAGGCACTTTCTCAGCTATTGTCTCATTTTAGCCACAGCATAACCCTATTGTAATGTATATGGCATGCAGAGGAGCAAGTTCCTTGTAACTACCTGCATCTTTTTTGCATCCTACTGTTAATGTGGTCCATCATAAACACATTAAACATGTAAGAAAATGTACTGCCTTTGGTGGCTGTACAGAAAAAAAATCTGTGGACATTCTATAATTAAGGCAAGTTTGCATTGAAAACAATAAATTCAATAAACAGGTGTTCTCAACTGTAGTAAGTATGATTTGAAATATTCTTTATTTGGGGAAATACAGTGTATGTGTCTAGTCACCAGTATGTGTCATCATTATGAATTATGCTGGTATTTGTGTATTTTTGAAGACTAAGGTTTGATTTTAATGTATAATATAAACCCCATCTTCTTAGGGAATCCAGCACCATTACAGGTAACAACAAAAAGACTCACATAGCTCTCTAGTGTCCCAATTCTACAGCCCCTCTGTCCCCCAAAGGAAGTGCATTCAAGCCTGGCCTAAACTCATCCCCTTGCTCACCTCCTTTAATGTGGAAACTCTGCTGTTCGGAGTACACACTGTTTAAACTACAAAGCACTACAGTGCTGGCAGTGGGAACTACACTGTTCTCACATCACTAGGGAAGTGAGTTGAGGACATGACAGCTTAGAAACCGCCTTCATGGGGGAAATGTCCAGATAAACCAATTTTCTGCAGGAAAAAAAATTAATTTGCTGTGCACTTATTTAAACAGCTGACTGAAGAGTTTATTATGCTTGATTGCAGACCTTCAGCAAAAGCTATTGCTTCCCTTTCCTTCTCTCCCTGTCTCCCAGTGAATTCCCATTGACAGAGCCTACAGCTACCCTCTCAGAAATCATATAAAACTTGACATCGCTAAAAAAAATTAGCCTCCAAAAGGTGTCTTCGGGTGTTGTCTTTCAAATCAAATTTTAATAGACAACTGTGAGCTGAGAGCTCATTCTTTCTAACCTGATCATTAAGCAAAATTCACAAGCTGGCCCTGGCCTGCAGATGGAGCTATTGACAAATCAGTACCACCCACTTGAGAAAAAGCAGGGCACAAACCTGAGTTGTACTGAATTTTTTTCTTTTAAGGACTATGCCTCAAGACATGCCCTAAGTATTTTCTTTTCAATTAAAATGAATCTATCTTCTGAAAATTAAAAATAGTTTCAAATTTTGATGAGCATTATCTATCTCAGTTAGGACCACATAAAACCTACAGTAAAAAACAATAGAGATACATGTCAGTAATAAGTGATTCAAGCACACAGATTGACTATGCAATATAAGAAATAATAGTTGAAAAATAGCCTTTATTTATCATTCTTTCCTAAATGGGAACTTAGAATGTGGCAAACTAAAGTATTTAACTTTAGTCTTCAACCAGTACTTTCTCTCATGGAGTATCTATTTTTTGTATCCAGTTGTCTATTAACACAACACATAAGGTAGATTACATAGTTATTTACTTTAGGAAATTTAAGTATGGAGTAGACAAATATAGAACTGTCTAATTTTAAAGTTGGAAGGACCTTTTTGGTGATAACCCAAATAAGATTTAATAGAGTTAGAAGAGACTTTCACAAATACAAATGTAACTCACATGAATGTTTATATATGCATGGTGTTAGGATTAGAGAATCAGGTAAGTCATTTCCTGCTCTCAACAAGTTTATAGTTAAGTTACATAACAGACACATGAAAAGCTTTAGGGCAATGTAAAGGTCCATGGTAGTACAGAAAAAAAGTACTAACCACAAGTTCTGTGGAATATCAGAAAAGGCAATTTGAAAAGTCACTTAATCTGAATATTTCTAAGGCTACTTAGGAAAATTACATCATTTTACAGAAGTAGAAACTTAAGTTAGCAAAATATCATGGCTGATAGGTGTCAAAGTCAGAGACAGATATTAGTTTTCTTTGTTTTATTTCAAAAAATCTTTCCACAATAAAGCACATTTCTAAGTGAAGTATATATTGGTATCTGCTCAGGATGAAATTAAAGAGTCCTACAGTATAGTCTAACCAGATGCTAGAGTACAGGCCAGGCATTTGTCCTCAACAATGAACCTCGTGAACTATATCAGGAATCTAATGACCTTGGTCCTGAGATATGTTGCACTGAAGTGTTAAAAATTAAGAATTACTTAAAAGTATTAAGAAACATCTTTATTCAAATTCAAATACACTCCAACTGCTGTGTGCATCTATTTACATAGCTAGAATAACAGAATACTAAATTCCTGTCATTATGGAGTGCTTAAAGTGTGCTAAAAAATAACACGTGGTCCAGTATATTGTCAAAACATCTGTCCTTTTCTATTTTGTTGCTGTAGGATATAAAATTAGAAATAAAAACTAAGTCTGATTTTTCCTGATTATTTTAACTTTTTATATGATAAGCAATAGATAGACACTACTTAAACATAGATGTGTTGCATTTGAAAATTACTATAATATATGTCTTGATATCTCAGAGGAAAAATAAACTTAATCACTATAATCACCATTGGGAAAATAAACCCACATATTCCACACTCATTGAAATTAGACTTTAGAAGAGAATAAGGGTAAGAGAAAGAAACCATGCATTATATTTGTGAAAATGTGTTAAATGCTGCAAAATACTAAAAATATGATAACAATATGTTTTCAAATTTTATATTAAAGTCATAATATTTGAAATAATGGTCAGTATCTTTATTTCTAACCTCCAAATAGATGCCCATTACATTTTGTTTCAGTGAAACTATAACATCTTTCAACTTAAAATAAAAGCATTTCCACTGACAGGGACGGGAAAGAGGGAGGCCGGATGCTGTGTCACTTGCTTAAACCTGGGCAATATTTGATGCACCTGGAAACTAAATTTTAGAAAATCCACCATCGTTCCTCCAAAGCTCTGGCGAGGGTGTCGTAAGCCATGGAGAGCTGGGCTTCTTGTCAAAATATTTTACTCTTTATGAACATTAATCTCCTCATTTGTAATAGGAATAGCAGCATTTTCTTGTTTATGACACAGAGTTCTGGTATTATAGTTGTGTTTATAAACTTTGAATAGTTTTAAATTTTTAAATCTTATTCAACTACTATTGATTAGAAATCATTTCTTAGATTTTGCTATCTTTTTTAGTAAGCTTTTTGCATTACTAGACTAAGAAAAAAATCGCTTTTCTCTCAGAGCCTCACAGAACCCACAGACAAGAATAGAAAGTAAAAAGGATTTGTAACATGCTATATTTCATTGAGACTTGAATATAATTATTATCAGTAAATACTTGGTGATGAAAGTATTAAATATTCATTATTTTATTATATCACTAGGTTTTTTTTTAAAATAGAAATGTCAAGAAGATGTCTCCAAAAATTACTTTTTTATGGACAATTTGTCAATTGTTTATATATTCAAATGTCCTAGAATTTCTCAGCTATTTTCTCAGTAACAACATTGCTTTGGCAGTCTATATTTTTTCAAATTGTATGTCAAAAGGATCAAATTGAGAAATTTGACAAATGTCATTTGATAAATAACAAATATATTATTAGATTGGTCTAGTTAACTAGTCCTAATATCAGTAACATGAAGTAGAAGTGGTGGATAGGACATTTAACTACCATCTGTAGACACTTGTGCATGACAAAGGTCATTGTTCCAGTTACTGGTTTTAGAGGAGTAGAACACATTGACATGTCTCCAGCCACACATTAACTCATAAATATTGTGAAATATAACAGCAGTTAAAAAGAAATGAAGATGGGATTTGCAGGTGGCATTTTCTGGTTAGAGTATAAAGACACTCCCATAGGGACATCCCAGATGAGAAATATAGTTTATATCCTATTGTTCTCAAAATGTTTTTATATCCTCAGTTAAAAATATTCTAAAATTCAAAAAGTCCTCTATGGGTGACATTGCAAGTCATAGCTGTAAGGATCTCACCTGAACTTCTATAAAGGATGTCTGTAATAAAATCTTTGTATATAATGTCATTTCAAGAAATGCATTACCACAGCATAAACACCTTGCTAATAGTGGCCGTGTGCAGCCCAGGCCTAAGGGGCTATCAGATGATCAGCATAAACCAAAATGTCAGGAAACAACTGTATGGGTTTCAGGCAAGTTAATTTATAAGGTCAGTAAGGGAAAGACATTAGCATACAATTGAAGTTGCATTTACTACTCAGGAGAGTATTTTGGCTTATATTGATTGCACCAGGAACACCCTCAGGTGATGGGAGGTATTAATTTGTGGCTACTCTCACATAAATGCACTAGTAAGTTAAAAAATATGGTCCATAGAAGGCAAAACATCATTGTAAAAGGTTGTTATTGTCATATGTTAACTAATTTTTTTAATAAATATTATAGAAGATATTTGCATGAAAGTAAATAGACAAATGTAATATATTTAACATCCTAGGTATTAGAAACTTCTTTATTTTAAAGGATTTTTATTTTCTCATTCATGTTTGCATATCCAGAAATTTGGAAAATATTGACCTGCTTTTAGTAAATATATATTTGCTGAATTAAATATGTGAGAATTTCATAAAGATACACATTTATTACTTATATAAATATTGTAATCACTAATTGTGTTCTTTTTTTAATTTAAATTCTTTATTGTTTAAAGTATTACATATGTCTCCTTTTTGCCCCATTGAACCCTCCCCAGCCACTCCCATCCCACAGTACATACCCTCACCCCCCTACTATCTGTGTCCATTGGTTATGCTTATATGTATGCATACAAGTCCTTTGGTTGATCTCTTGGCCCCCCCCCCCTTGCCCCCGCATTCCTTCTGAGGTTGGATGGTCTTTTCCTTGCTTCTATGTTTCTGGATCTATTTTTGTTCATTGGTTTATGTTGTTCATTATATTCCAGAAATGAGTGAGATCCTGTGATACTTATCTTTCTCCAACTGGCTTATTTCACTTAGCATAATGCTCTCCAGGTCCATCCATGCTCTTACTAATTGTGTTTTATTGGCATGAGTTTAAAACTGGCAATCAAAATATATGAGTTCTGATTTCTGTCACTAAATCTGAGAGTTAACTTTTATAAAATAATCAATTTTTAATGTAGATTCTTCCAGCAATTGATTCAATGAAATCAATCTGGGCCTAATTTCAAACTACCATAACCCCAAAACTGAGATATTAAAACATAAATCTCTATAACAATGCTTACTATGATATGACCGACCATTGAGCACATATAACACAATTGTGCTTTCTCCTTCAGTAATTACTAGGTACACTAGCTGGTAAGTTGATGGCAATTTGCTATGTGAGAAATAAATTTAACATACATTATTCTATAATCATATTGCAAGAGGGGTTTTGAAACCAGCTTTGAATATCGTCTAGTTATTTGGTGATTGTCTTGCAACCCAAATCTATTCTGCAAACTGCATTTCTTTTTTGCCAGCTGGCTCCCCACTGGGTTCTGCCCTTATGATACGCTCAGCTGACTGCACCGGAGGAGAGGGAGTTTTTCTCGTTACCTGCTGCAGGCTGGCGCATGCAGAAAGGCCCCTAGGACCCATACCTTTGAGGAGAGAGGGTTCTGGTAGGTTCCTGACAGCCATACCCAAGCATTGGTACCTTATCCAAGTTGTGGCCATTGGTTCCAATTGCAGTTTGTTCTAGATTCTAGCTTTTTACACTTGCAGACCCATCCTGCCTCAGAAGATGTGCTATTTTAGAATCCCAACTCCACAGGGTCCCTCATCTAAGCTACTGGGTTTTGAATTCTATCTCTACGGAGTTTGACATAGAAACATTTGAGCGATCAGCACACACCAGGTGGACCCTTCCCTCAAAGGTCTGTCCTAGAAAGACAGGTATCTCCTCCGTTCCCCACACCCTCTTCCCTTTGTTTTTCCAGCCCTGAGGATGATGATTGGTTCCGGCAGCTACTACAGCCATGTCCCCACTTGTCATTTTGGTCTTTTCATACCTGTTTAATCACTTGCCTACATCAAAAGCTCCCTGTTAAAATAACCATCATAGTTTCTGTTTTCTTAATTGGATCCTGACTAGCACAAGTGCTTTTTAAAAGATTTAGCTCCATAAAATTCTTTTATTAATGAATTGATCGCATTGTAAATACAAAAATATGTGAGTTTTAATGTCCCTGAGTTTAAATATGATATTAAATGTAGTTCACAGTTTAGTTTAATTACTATGTAATTATACTAGTTATTATATTGTTATGGCCATTTTGATATTTTAATATGTGGTTAAATAATCAATAATATAATTTTCATCTGAGAATATTAAAAGACAATTAGAACATAATTTCCTTTGCATTCCTATGCATTATCATTGTATTTATCATGGCTCACAAAATATGAACATGAATAAATGCAATAGATTTAGTTTGTTATCCATCTCAAATTTTAAACATCTTTATTACATTAAAAATTATATAAAGTCATGAATTATGTTTGTGTGGTGCAGAAAATTAAAAAGCAGAATATTTTTTACTGATTAAAATTCACTGATAATTAGAATTATGCTACAGGTGATATGTGAATCTAGTGGATATTTAAAAAGTAATTTTTCTGAGGCTATAACACTGGAAAAAGGAGAAATTATTTTCAATTGTACTAAATTAATGATCACTGTTACTTTATATCAAAAATCAATATTTCAGTAACATTGGTGTCTGATAATTATGCAATCTTTGTTATAAAAACATAACTCAAATATTAATCTGTGCTTTCTTTGTGCAACCATGTATTGTAGAAAAGACATCAGGTACCCATCTCACAATAATTTCCATATTAATATCAATGCAGGAAAAATAAATATTCTCTAACTTTTAATTAACCTGTAAAGAAGACATACTCCTCGTTCATTCACTGGGTCTTCTATAATATATATCTTACATTATGTCTACACAAACCATCACTCTTGTTGGGCAATGTAATTCACTTACAAATAGCAAATTTGAATTGCCATAGGAAGATTTTTTAAAATTGATCTCTATTTTTGAAAGTATTATAGATGTCCTCCTCCCCTCCCCCTTGACTCCATCCACCTCACTCCCACCACCACCCTCAGGCCTTTGCTCACTAGAGCCTGTGTCCATGGGCTATGCATATATGCATATAAGTTATTTGGTTAACCTCTTCCCACTTTCCCCCTTTCCCGCTGAGATTCCTCAGTATGTTCCACGCTTCCCTGTCTCTGGATTTGTTTTGTTCATAAGTTTTAAAAATTATTTATTTTTCAATGAAGTAGTTTTTTTAAGACACTAATAATAGTAGTCCTTCTGCATGATTTTATATTTTTTCTGAAGTTAAAAAAAAATCCTGAGGAAAAGTAAAGCTGTTGAACAGCAATCCTCTTCACTGCACACCATGTAAACCAAGATTGTAACAGTAGGAGAGATTGGTGATAAGCTCTCACACCGGCAAAGAAGACAACATTTAGAATACTTAAAGTAATAGCATCAAGATTAATTTTTAATGTAAGAATTCATTAAACAAGGTTTTCAACAAGGGCATTATTGATATTCTGGACCAAATAAGACTTTGCTTATAGAGGAGGGTGCTGTCCTTTATATTATATGCTGCTTAGAAGTATCCCTGGCTTCTGTTCATTAGATGCCAGTATCACTACCACCCTCAATCCAGACAAAAAAAATGCATTTCCACTTTGGGGTATGTACCGAAAATAACTGAAAGCAGAGATTCAAGGAAATATTTATATACCAATATAGATGGCAATGTTATTCACAATAACCAAAAGGTGTAAGCGACTCAAATGTCCAAATGTGGTGTAAACACAATAGAATATTATTCAGCTTCAAAAAGAAGTGCAATTCTGAGGAATGGTACAACCTGTATGACCCTTGAAAATATTATGCTAATTGAAATAGGCCAGAGGCTAATGGACAATTATTGTATAATCCCATTTAAATGAGATACCTAACTAGTCAAATTCAGAGAGTCAGAAAGTAGAATGATGGTTGCCTTGGTCTGTGTGGAGGGAAGAATGGAGTCATTGTTAAATAAATGCAGAGTTTCATCTCAGGAAAATAAAAAAGTTCTGGAGATGGATGGTGGTGATGGTTGTACAGCAATGCGAATATGCTTAATGTCACTTATTGCTCACTTAAAAATGGTTAAAAAGGTAAAAATTTCTTTTAAAAAAATATTTTTATTGACTTCAGAGAGGAAGAGAGAGAAAAGAGATAGAAATATCAATGATGAGAGAGAATAATTGATCAGCTGCCTCGTGCACATCCCACACTGGGGATCAAGCCTGTAACTCAGGCATGTGCCCTGAATGGAAATCGAATGGTGACTTTCTGGTACAGAGGTTGATGCTTAACCACTGAGCCATGCGGGCCGGGCAAGAAAAGATAACTTTATATTATGTATATTTTGCCACAATGAAAAAATGTGTCCTAGACATTATTAAATTTCCCTGGACAGGGGTGGGGTGGGGCAAAATCATCCATGATTGAGAAACACTGCTTTAATACATGGTTTGTATTTATATTTCCTTTACTTGTTAAACAATTAATAACTTTGCATTAATATTTCACATAGTGCTAGTGCTGTTTCACATCTCAAATTCTTATATAGAAAATAATTTTCTCCTTTTTTAAGCTTATTAATACTACTTCTCTCTCAAGCCCATTTTTTATGAGAAACAGTTTCCCTTTTAAAATGTCTTTGATAGCACAACAGAAAATAATTGTCTGATGACTAGCAAATATATGACAAATCACCACTAAACACACTGGCTGAATGAGTTGGGATAATGAGTTGAATGGTTCCCCAAAATATATGTTGATATCCTAATTACATCTTATGACAACTTATTTATTAAAAAAGGGTCTTGGCGGATGTAATTAATTTAAGAATCTTTAGATGATATATTCCTGGATTATCCAGGTGGGCCCTAAATGCATGGCAAGTGCCCTTAGAAGGGACACAGAGAGGAGAGACACACAGAGAGGGGAAGCAACGTGAAGACAGGCCAAGATCGGAGTGGATGCCACCACAATCCAAGGAACAGCAAGGACTCCGCCTAAAGGCTTCCGAGAGAATGTGGCCCTAGAGCAGCCGTGGGCAAACTACGGCCCGTGGGCCGGATCCGGCCCTTCTGAAATGAATAAAACTAAAAAACAAAAAAAGACCGTACCCTTTTTTGTAATGATGTTTACTTTGAATTTATATTAGTTCACACAAACACTCCGTCCATGCTTTTGTTCCGGCCCTCCGGTCCAGTTTAAGAACCCACTGTGGCCCTCGAGTCAAAAAGTTTGCCCACCCCTGCCCTAGAGGCACCTCAATTTTGGACTTCTGACCTCAGAGTTGTGGGAGAACAAATACATTTCTGTAACTTACCTTTTGGAAATTTGTTACAGCAGCCACAGAAGATTAGTACAAAACGCAACTACAATTCACAATCAGAAATACTATTTCCACTCTTTTGTAAATTAGATTTAAAATATTGAATAATATTTCAAACATAATGAGGATAGTGAACGCCTATGAGAGGCTGATACTCTTCCAGTACTGCTGCTCTACATACAGTGTGTCTATTTTTACCTAAGGAGAGCAGTGTCCTCTGGCATTGTCTCTAACCACTCTAAACAAGCTCATTTGAAGACCTGAGAAATATGTAAAACAAGAAGTCTGTCGCTGTCTGTGCTGTCGGGTCCTTTGACTGTCATACAAGGAGCTAGTTAATGTACCATTGCAGACCCCAGCACCTGTATTGCAGACACTAATCGAAGTGCTCCTTCATGGGGTGAAGGAATCACTATTTGTAATGCAATACTTGGACTGCGTGGGAAGGCCTGGGAAGTAAATCAATTTTGTCTGCTTTCGTGGTCTTACTCCATTCTATTGGCAGATTGTTAACATAATGAGACAGAAGCCTAACAAGAGGTCCTGTGGAAAAGAACAATGCCACTGCTTTCCCTTCTCTTTTAAAATTTACAAGGCTTCTTAGGACATAATTGTGGCTAAAAGTAATAAAAGCCACTGATTAAACATGGGAGCTAAGCTTTTCACAAAGTTATGAAAAAGATGAGCTGCAATGCAGAATTCTGAACCCTTTATTCACAATTTCTGAGTTTTCTCACTCCAAGCTCTCCAAAGAACACAAGAATCTCCAGTAAGTAATTACAGTTGAGGGGCGGGGGGCAGGAAAGAACATTCAAAGGCCAGCTTGCGAATACTGAGTTGATTAATCTGAAATTCAACAAAAGGAAACAAATTAAGTGTTCCTTATAAATCAGGACGAGACTTTCAAAAGCAAACTTATTTGTTCTTTCAAACAAGTGCTGAGTTGGCAAATGTACTGCCCTACCCCAACAATGAAGCTGTTTTCGTATGTACAGCAGGATCCTTATATAGTGCTTTTTATAAAAACATGTATCAATGGAAATTATTCTCAAACACTGACAGATTATTTTCTACTGGAGGCCAGGTGCACGAAATTCGTGCATGGCAGGGGGTCCCTCAGCCCAGCCTGTACCCTCTCCAATCCAGGACCCCTCGATAACAGGAGTTGGACATCTCTTTCTCAATATGGGACTGCTGGCTCCTAACCGCTCACCTGTCTGCCTGCCTGATCACCCCTAACTGCCTCTACCTGCCTGCTTGATGCTCCCCTAACCACTCTCACCTGCTGGCCTGATTGTCCCTAACCGCCTCTTCCTTGGCCCCTGCCACCATGGCTTTGTCCAGAAGAACATCCGGAAGACATCAGGCCTATCTGGTATAATTAGCATATTACCCTTTTATTAGTATAGATTATTTTTGATGCTTTGAAATCCCTTTTTCTATAAAATCTACAATATACATATTTCTTTTCCATTTCACAGGCATGAAAAATTAAATAAGGCCCCTCCTCCATTTCTCTCTACTAATATAGATTAAATTTTTTATAGTCATGATTTGTCTGGGATACATACACCCTAAGGAGAAGTAAAAGTTCAATACATTTCTATGCCATCACTTGCATCAGAGTGTGACATGCTTTTTTAAAAAAATATTTTTATTGATTTTAGAGAGGAAGGGAAAGGGAGAGAGAGATATAAACACCAATGATGAGAAGGAATCATTGATTGGCTGCCTCCTGCATGCCCACTACCAAAGCTCGAGCCCACAACCCGGGCACGTGCCCTTGACCAGAATCTAACCCGGGACCTTTCAGTCCTCAGGCTGATGCTCTGTCCACTGAGACAAATAAGCCAGGGCCAGAGTGATGCATTCTTTTGAAAACTTCAGATACCTTAAAATGAAGAACATCAGACTCAAGAACTGAGACTTTTCTGGATAGAATTGTGCTGTCTGCTTTGTCTCAGCTCTGACTTTCACATGACGACTACTGTGAATAACAATAATGCATATGTAACTACATCTATCTATATCTAAATTTATCTACATTCTGTACATATGTGTGTGAATGTATATATTTTTACATTTTGTTAAAGCCCAGGCCACCCAATATTTGAGATTAATCCAGCAGGAGTTCAGAAACTGTAAAATTTCTAATTACTGTGGTGGTCTTTTGGTTTATCTGGCTATTTATTTATGTACAGAATAAAAGTGCATTCTTTCGTGGTCAGGTTCAGAAGGCTTCATCAATGACTGAGTTTGCTATTACTTGTTATTATTGTCTGGTTGGCTTTGATGATTTATTTATTTTATTTACCAATAAAATTTTGTAGGCTTTTGTAAGCTAAATTTTATTTTTCTGATACTCGCTGTTGAGTCATAATATAAAACTATAGTTAAAAAATAGAGTAAATAAATCAGCAAAAATTTTCATTTAATGCTGATTAACTACAAGCCCAAGATCTGATAATTTAATCCGGATAATGCCCAATCCGGTGATGCATATGTTGTTATTCCCTTTCTACAGGTAAAGAAACTGAAGTCTAACAAAGTGAGTCACTTGCTTAAACTGAGGATTTTTGGTTAGAGAGCTGGAACCTAAGTGATTCTGAAGCACATGTCCATACCTGGAAAAACATGCTGCTCCAGAACCCTTATATTTTTTACTCTCTCTTACATTTATGATGCCTATTTTCAAATAGCAACACAACAAACACTGACTCTATAATGCTGATGGTACAACGTTTCACAATAGCTTGAAAAAGTACTTCCTGTAAGAAATGAATTTACATTGAGTAACACTTTGTAAAAGAGAAACTGTGATCATTACAAAGCACTAAAGATACTTACAATTAAATCTTAGCACTAAAATTTATATTACTAAAAGTATTTAAAAGAAAACTTTAAAATGAGCCTTTGAGAACACAGATTTTTAGTTATAGAAAAAAGGTAAATTACTGAGCAGTGAATAAAGGGAACCTTAATAAAAGCATTCAAATTGATATTAATAAAGCTCCCAGTTTTTTGAGGAAAAAAACATAAATTTGGAATATATTTATGTGAACTTTACTTGAATGTTTTCATTTTCAATATAACCACTATCATAATGGCATGAAACTTCTAGTGATAAAAAAATCAGTTTTGAAAAATAAAATGTCAAAATATAACATACATGTAGATGTATATATAAATGTGTATATCTACACTAATAAAAGAGAAAAGATGCAAATTGACCATACCTTCATGACACCCACCAACCAATCAGGAGTGAGTATGCAAATCAGCTCAACAAAGGTGGCGGGTTAATTTGCATACGCAGGTGCCGAGTGACTGGGGCCGGGGAAGGACGCTTGTGTCATCGCCATGGTGACAACGCAGGCGTTGCGCACTACTCCAGCCACTCTAGGCCTCTGGGCAGCGTGGGAAGGCAGAAAGGCAGCTCTGGCTAGAGCAAAAGTAGAAAGGTGGCTCCGGCCAAAGCGAAGGCGGTGCCGGCAGCCAGGGGAAGGAAGGCCCATTCTTGCACAAATATTCATGTATCAGGCCTCTAGTGTGTATATAAAAATGCATTTTATATACATATACACCTATAAAGATATGCATGCATTTATGTATAAATATCCTATATAATAAAAGCCTAGGTGGCATCATGCCCTTGCGTGATGTCATCACAAGATGGCCACCACAAGATGGTCGCTCCACATGGTGAGGCCTGGGGGTCCCGTGACTCTGTGCGGCACAGAGGAGGCGGGTCCTGGCGGAGGAGATAGGTTGTGGCAGGGGAGGGCAGTTGGGCCCAATCAGGCCAGCAGGGGAGCAGTTAGGGGGCAATCAGGCTGGCAGGCAGAAGCAGTGAGGGCAATCAGGCAGGCAAGCAAGCAAGTGCTTTGGTACCAGTGGTCCCGGATTGTGAGAGGGATGTCTGACTGCTGGTTTAGGCCTGAACCTGGCAGTCGGACATCCCCTGAGGGGTCCCAGATTGGAGAGGGTGCAGGGTCCCAGATTGGAGAAGTTGAGGGATACAACCCCCATGCACAAATTTCATGCACTGGGCCTCTAGTATCCTATCTAATAAAAGAGAAACATGGTAATTGGTGTATGACCGCTACCCTTCCCATTGGCTAATCAGAGCAATATGCAAATTAACTGCCAGCCAAGATGGAAGCCGGCAGCCAGGCAGCTTGAAACTAACATCAGGCTCGCTTGCTTCAGTGACGGAGGACTCCAACGTTCCCTGCCTGCCATTGCAGGCCTCTGACCTGCAACTCTAAGCAACTATGTAACAAATATAGAAGCTAAACAAAACCCCAGATGCCGCCCGGCTTCAGCCAGCAGGATCGCAACATTGTAAACAAAGGCCAGAAACCACTTTCAGCAGCGGAGGCCTAAGAGCTGGAGCCAAGCCTCAAAGTTAAAGCTGGCCCAGAATACAAAAAGAAAAAGAAAAAAAAGGAGCGGTTGGGAGCTTCCGTCACCCGCCAGCCTGAAAACAGCCCTCAGCTGTTTTCAGCCCCTCACCCAGGCTGGCCAGGCACCCCAGTGGGGACCCCCACCCTGACGGATGTGTGACCAGCTGCAAACAGCCATCATCCCCTCACCCAGGCTGGCCAGGCACCCCAGTGGGGATCCCCACTCTGATCCAGGACACCCTTCACAGGGACGGGGATAAGTGTGACAGGGGGCAGCGCCCAAACCCCCTGATGCCCTGCTTCTCTGTGTGTGAGAGGGGCCGGGGCCCCAAACCCTGATCAGCCCTGCTCTGTGGGTGACAGGGTGCAGTGCCCCCCCTCCCCCCCACGGGCCCTGCTCTGTGTGTGACGGGGTAGAGCTATAACCTCCCCATCGGCCCTACCCTGAGTGTGAGAGTGGCGGCACCCCAACCCCCTGATCGGCCCTGCTCTGTGGGTGATAGAGGGCGGCGCCCCAACCCCCTGATGGGCCCTGCTCTGTGTGTGACAGGGGGCAGTGCCCCAACCCCCTGATTGGCCCTGCTCTGTGGGTGACAGGGTACAGAGCCCCAACCCCTCTGATAGGCCCTGCTCTGTGAGTGACAGGGGGCAGTGCCCCAAACCCCTGATTGGCCCTGCTCTATGCATGACAGGGGGTGGCACCACAACCTCCCCATCGACCCTGCCTTGAGTGTGACGGGATGATGCCCCAAGCCCCCAATCGGCCCTACCCTGAGCGTGACTGAGGGTGGCATCGCAACTTCCTGATCCGCCCTGCTCTGTGCATGATGGGTCTGCACCCCAACTCCCCAATAGGCCCTGCTCTGAGCCCGACCAGGGGCTGCTCCTAGGGATTGGGCCTGCCCTCTGCCACCCGGGAGCAGGCTTAAGCCAGCAGGTCATTATCTCCCGAGGGGTCCCAGACTGCGAGAGGGCACAGGCTGGGCTGAGGGATCCCCCCCTCCCACCCGAGTGCACAAATTTTTGTGCACCGGGCCTCTAGTGTATATATGTGAGTGTGTGTATGTAGTTTTTTTCAGGAGAAATTTGGAAAAAACAATGAAATTACCTATTAAATACAATTTAAAGCAATGCAATTATTATTGCTATTAAAATATCCTAAAATATAGACCAATGGAGATTTCCATAATTTAAAAATTTCAGTTTACTAAAATTTATTATTCATCATTAAATTCATCATTTATTATTCAAAGTTTCAGTTTAGTGAATTTACACGCATCACATTATATCATCATTAATGTTTTGGTTAAATGTTTATAATTTTATTCAACATTTACACTTGGCCCAATTACTTCCTTCTAGGAATTGACCTTTCCCTCTCTCTTCTCATACAAAAAATCTCACAAATAACACTCTGACTATGAATTGACAAAATAAATTAGAATGCTTTGTTTATACTTATAATTAATTTAGCAGAGTGCCAGGGTTTTAATAATTGCCCTAATGAAAAAGTTGTATGCTAGAATAGTTCAAGCTTTGTGCTAAAGCCCTTAGTCGTATTCCACTCTCTCTTGGTGTTGGCCACCTCTAGATTCAGAAGAGTAGATGGGATTACATTGTCTCAAGATAGTCTATATAGATTTGATGGACAGGTATATTAATTGAAATTAAGACAGATTTTTTTTATTTGGTAATATCTTTTTGGCCATACAGTATCATTCATTGATGTTGACTCATACCACAAAAAATAAAAATAGAAACTCAATGTAGCTGCCCTGATTATTTTTCTTATAATGACACTAAACGCTTCATTATACTTAGAGTATCATGGTGAACACTTTAAAAATCAGTTTTTCAGAAGATTTATTTTTGAACAATCAGGCCTCTAAGACTCATACAGAAACAAAATGTTGAATAGATGATTAGCCTTGATTAAAACAAGACACTTGTTCGTGAAATTAAATTTTATATGTTCAATTATGAATGAAATAAAATTACTTATGTTTAGAAAAAAAATAGCTTCAATTTTCTAACATGCCTTCACTATAGTTGAAGCATGAACTGATGTCTTATATGTGACAGGCAGTTTAGTTGCCTTAGGCGAAGCTGATATGATCCATAAGACTAGACATTTCTGAGGACTGTTTTCTTCCTGCAACATTTCTGCCTTACATAGATAATTCATGTTTTATTAAGAGTCTAAATAAAAGCAAATTTAGTTAGATTTGTTCTTTCCTAAGTGTAAAATGTAAAAATAACAAGAAGGTAAGCCCCTGGCACTTGAGAAAACTGAAGCAAATTAAAAAGGCAGTTGGGAAGAGGGGAGAAGAAGATTTGCAATTCATTTACAGATTATAGAAAAGTATTTTAATACCATAAGACAGAATGATGACAATGGAAATGACATCATGAAAGGAAAGGAGACTGGTCAGTGTAACTTTCAGCAAAGAAATATAAACTCATAATTTCATTATGGTAGATACGTTGCATGGAAACACGTTCCAGAGAAAGAAGTCTCTAGATGCTGATTTAGAAAATGCAAGTGGCTTTACTTGTACTTGTACGGTAAATCTCTAGGACGTATTCATTTTATAGGAATGAAACGTTTTGCCCTCTGCATTTCCCACTCCTCCCAGCCTCTGGCACCGATCACACTGCTCTCTGCTTATATGTTAGACTACATTAGATTCCTCATATTAGTGGTATCATTTAGTATTTTTTGGTGATGGAGATGTTTATAGCATGGACTGTGGTGATAGATTCATGGATGTATACTTATATCCAAGCTCATGAAGTTGTACACATTAATTAGAGGCAGATTTTTATGGTAATTATATTTCAATAAAGTGTGATTTTTTTTAATGAAGAAAATGTGACAAAGCACCTAATTTGCTCATTTTTGCTCTACTTAGAGTTTTCAAACATACTTTTTTTTATTTGAGTAAATATTATAGTGGTATTAAAATATTAATACACTGAAACAGATTTCTGATGCTAAACACTTTACCATTACAGTTTGTAGTAGTTTGTGTTCATTAATCTTAAATACAAAAGTTTAGTTAAATTCACAAATTTTACTTTGTGACTTTTTTTTTTAAATATATTTTATTGATTTTTTACAGAGAGGAAGGGAGAGAGATAGAGAGTTAGAAACATTGATGAGAGAGAAACATCGATCAGCTGCCTCCTGCACATCTCCTACTGGGGATATGCCCGCAACCCTGGTACATGCCCTTGACCGGAATCGAACCTGGGACCTTTCAGTCCGCAGGCCGACGCTCTATCCACTGAGCCAAACCGCTTTTGGCTACTTTGTGACTTTTATTATCCTATTAAACCTGGGGTTATACAATGTATATTTTTTCTCCATTCAAAGGAAGTTATTTTAGAAAGTGTTAAATTTAGATTGATAGCTTATATAATAAAGCTTTTAAGGTAGTGGTAACTAAGTTTCTTCATGAAAATAAATAAGATCTCAGGATAATTTTGTATCATAGAAATATTACACTTAATATAAACATATCAGGACATCATTTCCTTAAAGAATAAAAGCAAAATATATGGCATATAAATTGCTGCAATTGTGAAAATGTTTATAGGAGACATGGAAAAGATTATTCTTCATGCAGATGTTAATCAAATCTGGATGCTAGTGCATTTCTCCAAGCTTAACTATATGTTCATTCAACATGCTTGTTGCTTATGTTGACTTCCTTCTAAATTATAACTAGCTAGAGGAAAACAACAAATCACCCAATCCTTCATTACACCTGAATAAAATTCACCTCATCTATTTTAAAGAAACTTGAAAATGCCTGTGAGTTGGTATAATGGCATTTTTCATAAATGCATTTATATTTTGTATGTATTAAAACTGTAAACAAACTTATTTTTGTATTTGAAAATATACAAAGAGATAAAAAAAGATGAAATTTTCACTCCTTTCTCCCCACATACAGAAATATAGAATTACAAGAATGTATAAATTCTAATGACGGAAAAATAATATATGACAGGATGGCAAGTTAAAACATAACTGAGTATTTAATTTAATAATTAAATGACCACAAACATAAGAAGACTATGGAAAACTTGATTTTACAAATAATAAATATATTTGATTATTCATTACTGAAAAGTCCTCCACGTTATGGCTACTTTTTCTTGGCCCTGTAGGCATCTGATTTTAGATAATTTCCTTTGAAGTTATTCATCAGTTATTGATCACAACTCAAGTGCATGTAATTAAAAAAAAAAAAAAAAAGCTTTGATTGAGGAAGAAGCAAAAGCACAGTTGGGGCCGAAGAGAGCTAACATTATGCAAATGAGGAGTCATTAATTATTGATGAGCCAAAGCGTGAGGATTAAAGTATGTATTTGAACAGAAGAAATACCCTTGTGGTTCTCAACCTTCCTAATGCCGCGACCCTTTAATACAGTTCCTCATTTTGTGGTGACCCCCAACTCTAAAATTATTTTTGTTGCTACTTCATAACTGTAATTTTGCTACTGTTATGAATCATAATGTAAATATATGATATGCTATATGTGTTTTCCGATGGTCGTGACCCACAGGTTGAGAACCGCTGATTCCGAATAATTTACCTTAGAAATGCCTAGAAACCTGGGAGTTAAAGCAAGACCATGCATCCCAGTGACATTATCACTGTCAGTTTAAAGAACACCCCTATGTATAATGGGTTATTCTGGCTGTTGGGGATGGGAAAATATCAGGTTAGATCCAGAGTCTCTTTCTTCAAAGTTCACATGACTCAGTCTAACCTTGATTCAAATTTATGCTCTACCACTAAATAGGCATGCAAATTTGACAAGTTCATAAAACTTTCTGAAATTTCATTTCTTCAACAATACAGAGTAAAGACACTTAGATCCCAGGATTTTTGTTAAGATTGTATCAATTGATATATGTAAAGTAATAGGCAAAATATCTGGTAAATATTGAATGCTTGACAGATATCAAAACATTAGTGGTAGTGGCAGAAAGATTATATATATATATATATATATATATATATATATATATATATATTTCCAAGACATAAAGCAAGAGATGAGAAGTGTTACTGACAAGCTTAAACTGGAAGGCTATAAAAGGCCAGTCATTGCTTTCATTTCTTACCCAGTGAAAACTTTGGAAGACAGACTTGAGATAGAAACAGTTAGGAAGCCAATGATTTAGTTGTTAGGGCCAGCGCTAAAAAGAGACCGTTTCAAAAGTCTTATGGGTACTGCCCGTCGAACCAATAAAAAGTGTTTATTGGTGAGACATCAGTCATGGAGCCTCATAGTTTAGTGCTGTTTGGGCTCTAGTCCCCAGATAGTGGGCTCAGCCTCCTAAGCCTATAAGAAATAGATGTGGGATCATAGGGCTAAGGTCAACGCTGAGCCAACAGTAAGGAGAAATCCAAATAACTAATCTTTAAAATCAATATGTGCCATGGTTCCTTTAAATGTAGTTCTTTCAACAGCAATAACAATCTGTTTAAATTTTAGTACAGCATGGACGTAAATATGTAGCAATAACATGGTGTAGGAAGCTAAGCAGTTGCCACTGAAGACCGGCTCAGGTGGATGATTTTAACTTCGTTTGCCATTTCAAACACTACAGAACATCTCTGACTGCGGATCTTAACATAAATAGGTGCGCTGTTGAATTATGTCACAGTGTTGAATGAGGAGATACAATGATGATGAGCCACTTAGGGAAAACAAGTGACAGATTCAAAAAGCAGCCTGTGAAGTCAGCTATTAAGCTACAGTAACCCTCAAGAGCTGGCACTTTAAAATGAACTTGTCTTCTCTTAGGCAGCACTTAATTCACTCCACACTTACAGAAAAAAAAAATGCTCATCACTTCTAGTTGTTAGTGCTGATAAACACAGGGATAAAGGAGATTACATAGACTCTCTTACTAACCTCAGATAATAAATGTTAATTAATTAACTCATCAATGGAAATAGCCCATAGAGATCATCAAGATTTTAAGGATGACAAATTAGTAGTAGCAATGAAAAAGATACATTGCTCAGGTCACTCGCTTATCTGTTGTATGAAAGGGGGAGGTTTGGCAGGACTTTATCTACTCACCATCAATTAATATTTATTGAATGCTGCATCAATATATCACTCTGTATTGAATTGGCAAGCAATGTACTAACAGTTTACTATTAAAATATTTATGAGATTTAATATGCTTGCCTGATAAACTTTTTGTTTATCCTACAAAATGATTCTGCTTATTTACCTTTGCACTAATTTCTTGACACCAACTCCCAGTAGAATTTTCTTATCTCTTTGATTCTGTATGCTTGTGTTTATTTTCAAAGCAATATTCAAATTTAAGACAGGGAAAACCCTCTATTTTAATTGTCCTTTTGAACTTAGAAATGCACTTGGTGATTAGTTCCAAGATATTTTTATTTTAGTTCATTCTAGTTTGAAACATCCAGGCAACAGTTGGAGTTCCGGGGGATGTTCCTTTAAACACCATTTCCAAAGGCATAGTATTGTATTTAGTAAAAATAATGTAAAGCTTTGGAAAACCATACATAGATATGTAGATGCCTATAAATGACAATAAGTCGCCAATATTCCAGTTATAGACTGTAAGAAATGACTCTGAATGCACATCATCATGGATTCTTTTCTTTTTTTTTAAATCAGAAACCTGCAGAGATGTTCAAAATATATGGCTGCCTCAGTATAAGTATGTGACTCAAATAAAAGACACTGCTTTCAGTGATAGGAGAAATCAAATTTGCAATTAAACCACAGATCCTGCAGCTGTAGAGTGTCGGTAAAACAATGCCCGGCTTCAAAAACCACACCCAAAAGCAAAGTCCACGACATCCAGCTGCGGCTTTGATAGAGATCACTCATTCTGCCCCCAACCAAATGTTCAGAGGTTTGGTTTTAGGGCGATGATTATACCTCCCATAAAGTGCCACAGTGGTTATGGTGTTCTCTGATATATCTTTGGGAAACATACTATTTCTAAGTAAGCCCTTGGTTAAGAGACAAGATCAGAATTGAGATTGAAAGCTTTAGCCATAAGACAGTCCTCGGGCTTTTCATTTATAGGATACAGCTGGATGTGCTGGTAGAAAACACGACTTGACAATTGATTTACTGCACAACTTCCTGAAAGGAGGTTTTTCCAATTCACTGGAAAAATAACATAACATTTTCTATACTGCTGTTATAAACATTTACAGACTGAGGGAATCACGGCGCTGTGAAGGACAGCAAGAGATGGCACATTTAAGCTGATTATTTCACCCTAAAAATAAACTATATTCATGAATATATTTTACACTGTTCCCTTCAAATATGTTTCGTAGTCTCAACATCAACACAATTGTATCAAAGAAAACGATTATTTAGAATTCAGAAACATTTATTTGCTTCTGCTTCCAGTTTCAATTTATCCAGGACGGGTGGCATGGTACTTCGTGGCCCTTTGCCACCATCTTGTGATATTTTCCTAAAGTCAAATTTTTTCCCAAGTCCCATTTTCTAAGAATGAATTTGAGTTAACAGATATTGGAAGATGGAGGAGGGCGGGGGTAAGAGGGGGAGGTCAACCAAAGGGCTTGTATGCATGCAGATAAGCCTAACCAATGGACATAGACGCCAGGGGGGTGAAGGCATGAGTGGGAGTGGTGGGGGGCAACGGAGGGATCAGGACACATATGTAATATCTTAATCAATAAAGAAAAAAGAAAAGAAAAAAGAAGGTGATGGAGATTGCTTGACCAGCTACCAATAGGCTGCTTTGCTCACAAAATGAATAGACAAGGAAAGAAACGTTAATTTCCTCTTGTGGTACCTGAAAATTTCACTATTGTCTTGAACTAAGACACTGGCCTTTGAACATTGACGTTAAAAGGAATATGCTTGCAACATGGGAGTACTATGTTAAAAATCATTGCCAGTTATTAATTTAACTTATCTTTTAGCAAAAAGCTTAAGGGCTTCAATGCAAAATTGCATGGTTTGATGAGATGATGGAAAATGTGGAAGAGGGAATATATACTTGACAGAGTCAGGGCAGATGCAAATTTGAGATATGCCTTCATCTAAGAAGACATGCATTTGGGAGAAGGATGAAATGGACAAGGCGACAGGATGTCAAAGGAAAGTATTAGTGATTTTGTTGTGGTTTCTCAGGCTAATTCTGACCAAGGATATGGACTGAGACAATTATTTAATACATACATGCATACCTATATACATAAACAAGTAAAATCCTTTAAATACTGTTAGGAAAGGAAATACCTAGTCATTTAAAATAAATACATTTATCACCTTGATTTAACTATTAATGGATTTTTTCAGTGTTTTTAAATAGCTGGGTGTAAAAAATTATCCAGTGATCAGCATTAAAACAAGTTTAATAAAAGCAGTTGTTACTTGATTTGGTACTGTACACATTCACTCTCAGTCTGAAATGAGACTTATGGGGGAAAAAATATATCCCATTTAACATATAGGCATCTGCAAAAGTAGGTTTACAGTAGTAAGTATGGGATACACAGAGTTTATTCTTATATTATTATTTATTCACTCTAGAATTATCTGTTTGTACAACTATTAACCTGCTTTTGTCCACCCCTGTAAAACTGAAACTAGAATATTTTTTCTTACTGAAAATTAATATATAGCTTTCTGTCTGTATTTTACTAGAATGTCTTATGTCTTCTATTATTTACTGCTATGGTGCAGAAAATGACAAGATTTCATTTTACTTTGCATCCCAGAAGAAAGCAGGATGCATTTATTATCTTGGCACCATAAACAATAACACCTAACCTTTAAACTTTTAAAAGAGAAGAGTGTATAAGATGGCAAGACAGCAATGCTCTTTGCTATGCATGAGACTTGTTTTTATTGTAGAAGATATATGTTTTCTGACTGGACAGGCTTTATACCCCTTCTGAAAACTTAAAGCATGTTGTTTTCTTTATTTCAGTAACTCTACTTCATAAAATGGGTGTCTACAGAAATGTACATACCAGCAGCATATATCAGATTTTATTGCAGCTGTAACAAATTACTACAAATCTAGTGGCTTAAAACAAATCAGATTTATTGCATGCATTTCTGTAGGTCAGCAGTCTGACACACTTCTCACGACGCTAATACCAAGGCCGTGAGGGACTACATCCCTCCTGAAGCTCTAGTGGAGAGTGCGTGGCCTTGCTTTTACAGTTCCAAAAGGCTGCTTGCACTCCCTGACTCATGGCTCTCCCTTCACCTTCAAAGTGAGCAGAGTTGAATCTCTCTGCCTATTCTTCCACGGTCACATGGCCCCATAGCTCTCCTACTCTGCCTCTCCCTTTCACTTTAAGGACCATGTGACTGCATGTGACTCACCACATAATCCAAATAATCTTCCCATCCCAAATTACTTAATATACTCATATTTCAAAGTCCATTTTGCCATGTAAGATGGCAAAGTACAGGTTCTGGGTATTAGGAGTTTTAGGGAATGGGCATTATTTGTCTACTGCAAAAAATAAACAATATTATTTTAATTCCCATAAAATTGGAAACTATTCATCAATAGCAAATTAAATAAGAACATTTTTTAAAATATATTTTTATGGGCCCAGCACGCTTCCGCTGAGCCACTCTGCTGCCACTAAAATATATTTTTATTGATTTCAGAGAAGAAAGACGAGGGGGAGAGAGAGATAGAAACATCAATGATGAGAGAGAATCATTGATTGGCAGCTACCTTCATGCCCTCTATTGGGGCCTGAACCTGTAGCCCGGGTATGTGCTCTTGACTGGAATTGAACCTGGAACCTTTATTCCACAGGCCGATGCTCTGTCCACTGAGCCAAACCAGCTAGGGCTAATTAAGAACATTTTGATACATGCAATGCAACATTACACAATGCTACAAAGAATTAAGCTGGCACATATCAATGGCATAGAGACATGTTAATAATGTATCCTATCTAATAAAGAGAGAATATGCTAATTGACCCTCATGCTGTCACAAAGCTGGTGGCACCCACAGCCAATAAGGAGGGGACATGCTAATTGACTGTCATGCCCTCAAAGATGGCAGTGCCCACAGCCACAAGTTGGCTGGCAAGGGAGGGCAGTTGTGGGTGATCAGGCCAGCAGGGGAGGGCAGTTGGGGGTGGCAAGGCTGACAAGGAAGGGCAGCTGGGGGTGATTGGACCAGCATGGGAGCAGTTAGGCATCGATCAGGCTGGCAGGGGAGTGGTTAGGGGCAATCAGGCAGGTAGGCAGGCGAGCGGTTGGGAGCCTGCAGTCCCCACAGGGATTGGGCCTAAACTGGCAGTCGGACATCCCCCAAGGGGTCCCAGATTGGAGAGGATGCAGGCTGGGCTGAAGGACACCCGCCCCCAGTGCACACATTTCATGCACTGGGCATCTAGTATATAAAAAAGCAAGATGTTCCCCTATCTGTTTGTTAAGACCCTTGACTCTGTAGATTCAGATTCACCATATTCCTATCCAATACTGTACATTGACTTGTCATAGAAAGATAACTATATCAACTGAGAAAGAAGAAAATTGCAATTGCAAAAAAGTTAACCTGAAATACAACTACCAGTGTATCAAAGCTAATTTCAAATTAAGGTCACATGAAGTCTATGATGTTGAGAATGTATTTTTCCAGCCTAACTTTGAACATCATCAAGTTCCATTAATATTAACAAAGAAGAAATGTAGTGGTATCACACTTTAAAAATTTTTATTTAATATTCATGTTTACACATGATTGTAAAATATGACTAGTAGGTGCTATATGATTTTAAAATCAACAAAATTGGAGTTAAAATTATTTTTAAAATATGTTCATTCTTTACCACAAAGTACTTATTGTTTGTATAATTCATGGTCACATTATCTGAATCATTTATATTCTTAGCCTTGAGTTTTTTAAAGTCTACTGTATGCTCAGTGTTTCAAGGAACATCTACTGCAGTTGTACTTGATTTTTTAGACCTTGTTGACTTCTGCTCTTTACAGCAACATACTGCTGATATTTTATTCAAACTCACAAACAGCAACTTCACTTTTACTTAATATCTGTTTCCCAATTCCCAGGTTTATGACATTACATTATTCCTTTCCAGATCATGAAGTTATAAGTTTTTCATTATGTTCATCCTTCACACTTATATAGAAAAAACACTACTAAAATCCTTACCTATAGATGTGAATTTTTAATAGTTGTAGAGGTGGATATTGAGAAAATGAAAATGTAAATATTCCACTTGTTTTTATTGAGATTCTAACTAATTTTAAAACAAGTCAAGGTATTATTTTCCTTATTTTAGAATGTCTAGGAGTAATTTGGGGGCGGGGTTTGTTTTATCACATAGTTAAAATTATATGATATAATTTATTTGATAAATTGCATTGAATAAGAGTATTATTTTCATAAAAGTGATAGTAAAGAGAAATGGATTCAATCAAAAAACCAAAAACTCTGCCGAAACCGGTTTGGCTCAGTGGATAGAGCGTCGGCCTGCAGACTGAAAGGTCACAGGTTCGATTCCGGTCAAGGGCATGTACCTGGGTTGCGGGCATATCCCCAGTAGGAGATGTGCAGGAGGCAGCTGATTGATGTTTCTCTCTCATCAATGTTTCTAACTCTCTATCCCTCTCCCTTCCTCTCTGTAAAAAAATCAATCAATTATATTAAAAAAACCAACAAAAAAAAAAACTCAGCACATATTCATTTACTACTCATCTTAATTATACTAAAGTAATTTTAATAATTCTGTATAAAACTCATCTAAATTCAGAGTTTGAATTTTCATAAAATAGTTCATACCTAAGTAAATGCTTCTCATTCATTTAAGTACAAGAGTAAATATTATAATGGGCACAGAAAATAAAAATCTAATACTTCTGAACACAGAATAATTTCATATTACAATTTTAAAGTAAGACTTCCTATTGAGAGGAAAATGGACACTGCCAAGTTTTGAAGACTGAATCATTTGGATAACCTTCTCAAATATTCTGTTCTGGAAGTCTTACCTTCATATTACTAACCAAATTTTTCCTAGTGCTATTATTTCCGAATGCAAAATTGCAGAGCTAATGATGTTGCATACACATCAGATATTTTGTACTACATTGTAACAAAATATATACTTTGGATTGTTTTATTTCTACAAAATTCAGAAACTCATACATTATATTAAATACTAGAGGCCTGATGCACAAAATTTGTGCAAGAGTAGGCCTTCCTTCCCCCAGCTGCCTGCACTAGCTTCCCTCTGGCACCCGGGACCTGGACTTCCATCCAAGCCCTGGCTTCGTCTGGAAGTTCTAATTAGCATATTATGCTTTTATTATTATAGACTAAAGGCCCAGTGCATGAAATTCATGCACGGGGGGGAGGGGGAGGTGTTCCCTCAGCCCAGCCTGCACCCTCTCCAATCTGGGATCCCTCTTGCAATCCGGGACTGCTGTCTCCTAACCACTCACTGGCCTGCCTGCCTGATTGTCCCTAACTGTTCTCCCCTGCCAACCTGATTGCCCCTAACTGCCTCTGCCTCAGTCCCCACTACTGTGGCTTTGTCTGGAAGCTGTCTAGTCTACCCAGTCTAATTAGCATATTACCCTTTTATTAGTATAGATATGCATAGAGCAAATAGTCATATTCAGTCCTCAATGACAAATGACAAATTCTAAATAATTAAATTCAGTGCAATTGAGAAAGTACTTGCAAAAGTGAGAGGATATTACTAATAAATATTGTTTTAAAAACATTACATATTTCTTTATAAGAGTAAAGAGCAATTTGGCAGTCCAACAATGCAAAAGGTAATAGAAATGAAAATACTAATGTAATCAATGAATAATTAAGATATGATTCCATTACTATCTACCTACCTACCTACACACCTACATAATCTGGTTTACCTCATTGTTCATGCAGCCTGTTTCTGTTTTTATCACATCACCACTTAACGAGATTATATTAAGGTAGATGCACTGAATATTCTAATAAAAGTATGATTTTGCATTTTGCATGGCTTGAATTACTAGCAGTTAATTAAGATATTATAAAATACTCTAATTTTCCTTCTAAGGAAATTTTCTTTGAAACTTAAAAAGCATTATTTTTTCTTAAGAACTAAGAAAATATCATATATTTTAATATTTTAAATTGTTTAATTTCTTAGTAACTCATTGTTACCACCTCTTCTCAATCCAGCATGATAACTTACTGAGTATAGATAGCTAAGCATAGCTAAGTCAAATATTAGCAACTGATATTGAGTTAGTCCAAAAGCAGTGGTCATACCATTTCTATAGGAGAGAGCAAGAAAAATAAGATATTTATAGTCTTATAGGATCACCTGGGTGTGTAAGAACAAATATATTCGTTTCTTTGGAGCAGAAATCAACAAGCACATATTTGAATTGCTTTTGTGATTGTAAGCACACTTTTACCTTCAGCTCCAAATCATCAGATACTTAGCATCCTTCAGTTTAGCCAGACTGACAGAGATTCTTTGGGCTCCACCTTTTATATGTATGTAGCCAAACTTCTAAATTATTTCCTATTAAATAGCACCAACTATTTATTTTTTTGTTATTATGAATATATTTTTCTTTCAAACCTCACCAAAGTGATCAATATTTTTCTTCTTATATTGATAGGTCTTGTTTGTGTTTTACTAATGCTAACTATGGGTTTAATTGGCTTTCAAATATATAATACTTAAAGATAAGATGATTAACTAGAACATGTAATAATGAGACATTTATTTACCTGAAAATAAGAGGATGCATAATTTAATAGTTTACGTGTTGTATTTACAGTATGCTTGAGCCATGTATAGTTTTTAATTGGGTTTCAACTCACTACATTACCTCAATACTTTGCATGGCACTATAAGATATTGTAGTACAGATGATATACATCACCAATTCATCATTGTGCACATCTTTGTGTGTAATATGCTATTTCCACCACTTTGCACTTCCCCATAATAGTTTATTCTTAATCCAATTCCTCTGAGTATAAATGTGTCAATAAATAATGCACAGACAAATACATTAAACAATAAACAGATATAAGGACCAATAGATCAATATAAATATGCATTAGTGTCTGCATTTCAGAGGCTGTTTAACTTAAAGAAAGGCTCCATTTCACATGCACGCCTTGTTTTCTTCCTTCTTTCAATAGCCTTTGCTGTTATACCAGTACATAGAAGCATTTGAAAGTTTTGAAATATTCCATAAAGCAAAATAGAGATAGTGGATTATGCCTATCTTCAATAGTTATAGAAACTGCTCCAATACAATTGGAGACGATGTGTATTGTAGAAAATGAGATTAATAAACAACATATTTGATGCTATCAGGGGGAGTCTAGAAGGCAGCTGCAAAGCATTGAGGACAGGTTTGTATCTCAAAAGTGAAATTACCACTTTTCAAATTTTAAATGATGAGCTCTTCCTTTGAGAATTTGTTTTGTCTGAACGATTAGAAAACTCTTTGTTAATATAACGAATATTACAAAAAAGTAGCTGAGTTTCTTTGATGAAAGCAGAAGTCTGAGTACTTACTGAACATGTGGGCTGTCTACTAAATACCTTCTTAGAGATAATTAAATAGTATTCAGGCGTGGACAAATCAACGTTTATAATCTGTAGGCCTGTTTATTACTTTAAAATTAAAATGCCAAAGAGACCAGAAAGGTGGATTCATTTTACCTTTTTATCATTTTCCTGTAAGCAGAGGATGGGGATATGGGAGTGGAGAGAAGGAGGACATAGAAAGGTTTGGGTAAGAAATAATCCAGTCTTGGCTTTTAAAATCAGGAATCAGATTCTGGTTAAATTATAAAATAGCCAGATGGATCCAACTCACAATAAAGGCAGTTTTGCTGAAAAAACTCAAATTCTCAAATCTGTCAGTCATGATACTTCTCCCTGGCATCGCTTGAATGGGCAATGCCAATATTTATCTCAGGGATTCTTCTGGTTATAACATTTCATGCCTGACCCACTTTTTTTTTAATGGCATGTTCTTTTTTCACATATGCACATTCATTCAATTGGCTAAATTCAGTGGTAGAATAATAATAATCCTGAAGCTAAAAAAGTTTAAGCTTCTCACTTGGACAGGTCTCTTCCAAAGGTCAGAGAAAAGTCAAAACAAAGTGTCCACATACATAGCTATGCATTTTTAAGGAATCTGCAAAAGTAAGATACTTGTTTCAAAAAGGTCTTCTTATATAAGCTTCAGGCCCTTCCAACTTGAGTCTGCTCCTGGGTATGGTTAAATGGGATAGTCCCAGCCTGGGAACCATTTTGTCATATCATGTTATGTGGATCGTCTTTTCTTAAAGCTTAAGTTTCATAAAATTATCTTATCTTCTTTATTTTTATTTCTTAAGAATTCTTCAGGGTGTTTTCCAGTTACTTACACCATATGGCAACTTTAAAAATATTTTAAAAAAGCTAAAATTTAAGCAGTGCAGGGTATGTTTGGCATATGAATGCAACTTTGCTTAAGAGGTTTACTGTCCTCAATTTACAATAGTATCGGCTATTTAAATGGTTCTAACATTTACAGGACACATTTCAGTCCTGCAAAGTTTTATAATCAGCTTGTGGTTAGTTTTTGTGTCATTCTTTCATCTCAAACCCTTAAATATTCTTTATTGTGATATCTTCTAAGTAGATATATATACACCAATGTTAACATCAAATTACCTAAATTGGATGCTCAGAACAAAACTTCATAAATGACTCATCTGAGCATATTGAAGTGTCAAATATAATTTATAAATAATTTTTCTATTTATTTCTACACACCCATGCTTCTCAAATAGAACAAGTAGAGATCCTTTTGGTATTTTCACAATGATCAAAATTATTAGGATAATTATAATATAGACATTGTCTTTTCATAGTTTAACAACTTTAATAATTCTGTTATTTTTCACTTAAAACATACCAGTTGAATATTAATTGACTATAAAGGAATGCATTTATTTCTGGGCTCTGTACTCTGTTCCACTTATCTATATGTTTGTTTTTATGCGAGTACCATGTTGCTTTGATTACTATGGCCTTGTAATATAGCTTGATATCAAGTAGCATGATTCCTTCTTGGGCAAGGGAAACAAAAGAAATAAATAAATAAACAAATGGGACTACATCAAACTAAAAAGGTTTTGCAATGCAAAAGATACCATCAACTAAATGAACAGGTTGTCTGTTCATGAATTGGAGGAAATATTTGCCAGTGATACATCTGATAAGGAGTTAATATCCAACACTTACAAAGAACTTATAAAACTTAACACCCAAAAACGAACCATCCAATTAAACAATGAACAAAAAACCTGAAAGACACTTTTTCAAAGAAGACATACAGATGGCCAATAGACATATTAAAACATGCTCAATGTCAGTAATAATCAGAGAAATGCAAATTTAAAACCACAATGAGATATCACCTCATACCTGTCAACAATAAATAAAAAAAACAAGTGTTGGTTATGATGCTGAGAAAAGGGAACCCTTGTGCACTGTTGGTGGGGATGCAGATTGGTGCAGTCACTGTGGCATTACCTCAAAAAAAAATAGAACGTACTTATGACTCAGTGATTCTACTTCTGTAAATTTTCTGGAAAAAAAATGAAACACTAATTGGAAAGAATATATGCACACCTAACGTTCAAGCAGAGTTATTTACAATAGCCAAGATTTGGAAGCAGCCCAAGTATCTATCAGTAGATGAGCGGGTGAAACAGCAGTGGTACATTTAAACAATTGAATATTACTTGGCCATAAAAAGAAAGAAATCTTACTCTTCAGATAAATGGACCTGGAGAGCATTATGCTAAGTGAAATAAGCCAGTAAGATAAAGGCAGGTATCATGATTTTACTCATGTGCGAAATCTAATGAATAAAATGAACTACCGAGCAAAATAGAGACAGACTCAGATAGACAGCAGGCTGACAGCTGTGGGAGGGCTTGGTGTGCTGGGTATGGGTGGAGGAGGGATGAAGCAAAAAGGAAAAAAGAGAGAAATTCACAGACAAGGACAACAATGTGTTAATTGTAAGGGGGAAAGTGGAGAAAGGCAGACAGGGGGATAAACGATGATGGGGAGAGACTTGGGGTGGTGAACATGTTGTAGATTTGTGCACCTGAAACCTGCATAGTTTTATTAAGTAGTGTCTCCCCAATAAAGTCAATGAAGGAACACACACACACACACACACACACACACACACACACACCCCAGTTGACTTCCCTACAGCATTCCAGCGGAGAGAAAGTCAGTTTTCACCCAAATCCCTGGTCAATGGGCAAAGTCAGGATATATCTGCCTATGGGCCCCGAGGAGGCCAGAGGAACAAGATGACCAAGTTCAACAGAAAACAACACAAGGTTCTTATCAAGGTCTTTGAAAAGGACTGATATCCTGATATCACTGTCCATAAAGAACTAGCCAAACAAATCCAGATTCCTGAGCCAAGAATCCAGGTAACTCTCTCATGCTGACTTGTTTGCCCTACACCAGGCCTTGATCTGGACTGAATGTTGGTGTCATCACCAGGAGAGCTTCATGGTTTGGTTTCAGAACCAGAGTGCTAGAATACCAAATGGGTTTCTTTAGATCAGCGGTTCTCAACCTGTGGGTTGCGACCCCTTTGGCGGTCGAACGACCCTTTCACAGGGGTCGCCTAAGACCATCCTGCAAATCAGATATTTACATTATGATTCATAACAGTAGCAACATTACAGTTATGAAGTAGCAACGAAAATGATTTTATGGTTGGGTCACGACATGAGGAACTGTATTTAAAGGGCCAGAAAGTTGAGAACCACTGCTTTAGATGGAAGAAAATAGACTTTAAAAATCTATCTGTTCTGCTTTTTATTAACTTGTAAACATGAAGCACTTACAATGTTCTATAAACTCTTAGAAAAAAGGGATTAGGGAGTCAGAGTGGAACTGTATCAGGTCATCAAAGAAATGTGATGTTCAGACCTCAAAAAAAATACACCAGTTGAAGAAAGACACATTAATTAGATTTGAATGATGGTGCAAGTGCTGGAAAAAAGGAAGAAAAATAATTATCTTCTCACCATTGTACTTATTTAAAATATGTTTAAGGTCAAAACACTCTAGAAATAAACATTTTAACTGCATTTTATATATAGGTAAATTGGGGTTATATAATTAGCAAAATTAAAAGAAGTATGTGAGCTAGAATTTTTAACTTATTTACCTTTAGATCTATTCAAACTAGGATCAAATCTATACATAGTGTATGTAACACTTTATAGAGGGCTTTCATACCTGTTGTGTTATCTATACTTAACAAAAATCTTACTGTGTCAAATTTTTGTGGTTGTTCAAATTGAGGTTAAAAAGGGTTAAATCATATTTAAAAATTCTCATTTTATATAGCCTGCTGAGGTTGGACTTTAACCTAGGACTTCAGATACAGTTGAATCTAATTCTATTGCCCATTATACTATGCTGCTTAAAAAATAACTCATGTTTATATGTATATCTTCAACTATGAGTAATAGAATAAAAGATAATTAACTTTTTTTTTCTATTATTACTTGTCTTAAAATTGTTCAGTGCTGAAAGGCAAGAGGATTTATAAAAGCCATCATCAGAGTATAATTTCTAGCAAGCTTATGATTAATTTCTCATGAGCATTATAAACAGTTATAGAGAGAACACCATTAATGGTTTTGATGATTTAAACTTTGCAATGAGACAAAAGTACCCAAAAAGTGTTGGTCTCCAAAGTAAACAGCAGATGTAAGCATATCCTATGTGGATAGAGGTCTGCGTTTATGCTTAGCCTGTAAGTGGAGAGTTTTAATACTTTCTTGAGAAGGTTTTTATCTTCCCAAAGCCTTATTGATACCTGGCTGGAAGCATGCAGCAGCTTCCCTAGACCTTAGGTATGGGACTATTACAGGTGCCAGCTCAGATATTAGCTAAGACAAACTCCCAGCCTATGGGTAGGTAATAAAGAAGGTTGTTGAATTATTTCCTGTCTGAAGATTGTGTTTTTTATCTAAATTTATAAAACTTTGTATATATGACATAACTTTTAATTTCATATCTTCAAAGAGAAACTCATTTCAATAATAATTCCTTCAGGTATAATAAAAATTGGAAGGGTAATTAATAGGCTGCAAATTGGTCCTAGAGATCGCTGTACATGGGTATGGAATCCCAGCTCTGCTGTGGTATAGGTAAGTGGCCTTAGGCAAGTCTTTAATACCCCTCCTTTACTTCAAATGCTAATATTATGGATTAAAGTGAACATAAAACTTGATAAATGTTCAATATAAGGTGGTAATAGTCATGAACATTTGCATCACTTTTGTTTAAATAAATACTTTGAAGATTCTACACCTTTCTCTAAACAGCTAGAGTGAAATTATTTGGCATCAGAATGCAAATAACATAACTTAAAGATGATTCTACATATTTTTCTGAGCAACTGCAGTGAAGTCGTTCAGTAAGAACATAATTAAAAACAAATAAAGGGACAAAGGCTGATGGGAGCACCAGTGGTTTAAAGAAAAAACAGGCATGCAGTTCAACTGAATGAGGGAACATCTGCAGACCTAAGTTCTAATTAAGTCCACCTTCTCCTTGGTTGGCCCCAAGTTTCAACTTAGTTCCTGATTATCTGGACACCATGTTTGTCCTAGGAGATCTAAAGTAAAAATGGTAAGGATCAATATTAAATGCTGTTAAATATTTTTAATTTAGGAGCATTCTCTAGATTTCATTAAAAGTATTTACATTAGACAATAGAAAAAGAAATAAAAATGTATTTAGCAATGCAGCACTAGTAGTTAGTTATTTTTACCAATAGCATTTTTTTTTTAAAAATTGAGAACACCAGCATTTTTCCCCAAGAACCACTAGATCTCTAATTAAATGCCATATATACCACACAAATTTCTGCAACAAAATGCAAAGTTTAGGGAGTTTAGGGAGCACATCTGGCAGGAGACCTAAATATTAAATACATTCTGTGCAATGATTTTTAATTTTCAAATGCCAATCATAGCAACAAAAACCTCAAAGCATTGAGTAAAATTATGATAGTGATGAATTCTGGAACATAATAAAGCACAAGAGAGAAATTATAATAATGAATATAATAATAACTTGATCATTGTATGTTCTGGGCCAACAAGTACAAATGGTATTGTGGGTATTCATAGGAAAAAAATTGGTATGGTGGAGTAAGATAAATACCAATAAATGAGTTCATAACATCTGTGGACCAACACTGACTGCAACTGCATATGAAAGTTAGAGTTACTGTTATACACATAAACCATCCACTTATGCAAAATGTTCTGAATCGTATGGGTTTGTCACCATTAGTGTTAATACAAAAACATAGTACACAGAAAGTTCAAGGGCTTTTGATGAAATATGCATGAATAATCCAGATGTTATATGGGCTGTGATGAACATATATATATATAATCCTAAGTGGCCTTTATAACCAAATGACTGGAACGACCGGATGACCAGCCAGTAGCTATGACATGCACTGACCCAGACCTTGCTTCTGGAGCCCTGACAGCCCCAAATCTGGTTCACCCACACCCCGGACCCAGTCAGGAGGTAGGAGGGAACCAAATTCCTCATGGAATCAGCTGTTAGTTAGATTGCTGCTGGGGCCAACCTCCCATGGTCCCTCCATCTGGCCGTCTGGCCCCTGTTGGCCCCAATCATTCCTCCTCCTGGCCATCCCACCTCCTGCATTCCCTCCCCCCATCATGTCAGTACTCCTGATCAGCTCCAATCGCCGGCCAGACCAAGGGACCCCACCCATACACAAATTCATGCACCAGGCCTCTAGTATTTTATAATTTGGGTATAAGTATACTGCAATATGGAGGAACAATGAAATTAAATTATGTTTCCTGAAGTAGGGTTCTCAGAATACCAAATCTCACTAAGTGTATTGTGGAAAAGTGCACTGAGATCTAATCTATCTTGAAAATTCAGCATATATTCCCCTCCTGGACTTCATAATGTACATTGGTATATTAAAGTTTCTATTTAGTCCTGCAGTAATCATACCTATGTTTATTTAATCTGGTGTGCTTTGCATGACCTGTTAACATTTAAGGGATGCAAAATATGCTTTGGGAAATGCTGATCTATATTATATAAATTCTTTGAGTATATTTATATTAGATCATATGTCTTTTAGTGTATTTTTCTTATTACAATGTGATGTGTTCCCAAAACCATATCCTGATTCAGATAAAAACTCCTAGATTTTATAAGGCAATTTATATTTTTAGATCATTCACAATGTGTTTCACCCAGTCTGAAATTAGTAACCCTAATGCCATGGCTAAATTTCTGACACCCAATATTATTTAGACCTAGTTTGTAAGTAAATCCTCTAATATTTTTCTAAAAATGTTGACATCTCACCCTAACTGGTTTGGCTCAGTGGATAGAACATCGGCCTGCGGACTGAAGGTCCCAGGTTTGATTCCGGTCAAGGGCATGTACCTTTGTTGTGGGCACATCCCCAGTAGGGGGTGTGCAGGAGGCAGCTGATTGATGTTTCTCTCTCTCATTCTCTCTCAGATGTTTCTAACTTTCTATCTCTCTCCCTTCCTCTTTGTAAAAAATCAATAAAATATATTAAAAATTTTAAAAAAGGTTTAAAAAAATAAAAATGTTGGCATCTCTATTTTTAATTATGCCCTTTCGTAGACTTCTCATATAGTGCTGCTCTCAATTTACCTCAAGTACTAGAAAATTCTCATATCCCCCTGAGCATCCTATATTAGCTTTCAATTTATAAGCTTGCTGTGGTTTCTAATTATGAACACAGACCCCAAAGGGACATCATAGTCTGTTTCCTCCTATTTGGAAGCCATTTAACTTTAGCTATTATCCAAATATACTTGCTCTAAGAGAGCCTCATATTCCAACTTACTTTCTGCAGTACTCTAACCTAGATAATCATAGACATTTGCTAGTATTTTTATCAATGTGTGAAAAACCTCATAATATTAAGGGGTGAGTGCTGCTTGCATATTGTTAAAGCTAAGTATATATATCATATATACTCAGGTGTATCTGAGTATACCAAATTATGTGTTCCACAATCCTATCTAATAAAAGAGAAACATGGTAATTGGCGTACGGCCTCTACCCTTCCCATTGGCTAATCAGCAAGATATGCAAATTAACTGCCAGCCAAGATGGCGGCCGGTAGCCAGGCAGCTTGAAACTAACATGAGGCTTGCTTGCTTCAGTGACAGAGGACTCCAACGTTCCCCGCCTGCCTTGCCGGCTTCTGAGCTTGCAGTTTAAGAAACATTGTAACAAATATAGAAGCTAAACAAAACCCCAGAAACCTGCTTTCAGTGAGCTGGGATCTCAGAGCTGGAGTTGATACAGAGTTTCGATTATTGAACCAAAACAAACCAGATACCTTCTTTCAGCAGCGGAGGCCTAAGAGCTGGAGCCTCAGAGCTAAAGCTGGCCCAGAATAAAAAAGAAAAAAAGAAAAAAAGGAGCAGTTGGGAGCTTCAGTCCCAGCCTGAAAACAGCCCTCAGCCCCTCACCCAGAATGACCAGGCACCCCAGTGGGGACCCCCACCCTGAATGGTGTGTGACCAGCTGCAAATAGCCATCATCCCCTCACCCAGGCTGGCCAGGCACCCCAGTGGGGACCCCCACCCTGATCCAGGACACCCTTCAGGGCAAACCAGCCAGCCCCACCCATGCACCAGGCCTCTATCCTATATAGTAAAAGGGTAATATGCCTCCCAGCACCAGGATCACCGGAGCCGCGAGGCTTCCCAGCATCAGGATCAGCGTGACAGGGGGCAGCGCCCAAACCCCCTGATCGTCCTGTGGCTCTCTGTGTGACAGGGCGCGGGGCCACAACCTCCCTATCTGCCCTGCTCTGTGCATGACAGGGGCAGCGCCCCAACCCTCTGATTGGCCCTGCTCTGTGCATGACAGGGGGTGGCGCCGCAACCTCCCCATTGACCTTGCCTTTAGTGTGACAGGGGGCGGTGCCCCACCCCCAATTGGCCCTACCCTGAGCATGACCGAGGGTGGCATCACAACCTCCGAATATGCCTTGCTTTGTGCATGACAGGGGAAGGTGCCCCAACTCCCTAATTGGCCCTGCTCTGAGCCTGACCAGGGGCTGCACCTAGGGATTGGGCCTGCCCTCTGCCACCCGGGAGCAGGCCTAAGCCAGCAGGTTGTTATCTCCTGAGGGGTCCCAGACTGTGAGAGGGCACAGGCCGGGCTGAGGGACCCTACCTCCGCCCCCCTCCCACCCCCCCCGAGTGCACAAATTTTTGTGCACCAGGCCTCTAGTAATGATATAAGCTCTTTGAGTATCCTACATAGAATAAGATGCATTTAATGTTTTGCTTTTGGCAATAATAATACATAGCATTTATTGTTCATTTTTTAATGTGGTAGGTTCTATTTTCCCTATTTTACAAATGCTAAAACTAAATCTTAAAGAGATTGAGCATGTTGTTCCAAGTTAAGCAATTAGTAAGTGTTGGAGACAGACTTGTTTAGAAGCAATAATTAATTGTAGTGTTCCACCCTTTACTCCATTCCAACAATATTAACTGGACTCAGTTGGCTTAGGTAGGCCAAGCAGAGTTCCTTCCCTTTGAAATTCTCCTGTGGGAGAGATTTTTATCTCAGTGTCTGCTGAATTTTTGAATGTGTGATTCATAGGACAGATGTTCTCTTCCTCGTGGAGAAAAACACGTGGAAGAAGAATAAAACAAATGTGATGAGAAGCAATGAAAGACTCTTATGTCTGGCTCTTGCCAATGGATATTCTAATTTCTGTTCTAGTGTTGTAAGGTGCACCCATACATTCTCATAATGAGTCCCCTCACAATCTTATTATTGGCTTAAGTAATTTGGCCTTGTTTTTTTATTATATGAAACCAGATAGTTTCTAAATAATATTCTAAGTCTGCCTGATTCTCTGCCCTGTATTATGAGGTCTTCCCTTTAATTTTAGGATCCATATGCAACATCTTATAGAAAAGAAATCATTCTTGACAAAATGGACAATCATTTCTAATTAACGATTTTTAATAAAATTTCCAATAAGGGAACAGCTTTTGGTTTTACAAATTCAGGGAAATGGTGTAAGAATACTATACTAAAGGATCTGAATGCATTTAATATAACTACATATAAATGAATGCTATCTCAGGGCTCTACTTAAAAATTCAATTGCAAATAAAGTCAAGTAGTTATGCAACTCATTGACCGTGGTTTCAAGTTGGTAGTTCACTTGGAAACAGATGGGCTGAAGAAGGAAGGAGCAGGGCATAATCATAAATCATAACAGAAGGAGACAAAGGACACAGAAGCAGGACAAGGAGGGTGATAGAAGCCGGATAACAAAAGATCCAAGCAGAAGCAAAAGAGAAGGGGGTAAAAGGAAGGGCATGGTAATAAAAGGAAGGATAGGGATGCCAACGTGACGCCTCATGCCCAGAATTCTAATGAAATCTGCAGCACTGGCGAGCCAAGGAGAGACGGGGAAAGGCCACACACAGTTGGACAGTTTCAATGTAGCCTTGTGCCAGAGGCTGGTAGTGAGCCTCCCCCTATAGAGAGTCCTGTAAAACTTCACTTGGCTTTGCTTAATTGATATTTATTCTTTAAAAGAAGGCCACAGGTTTGGGGAAGGAAAACCTGACAACAGAAGGCAATGAGAGAAGAAAAGAGTGAAAGAAAGAGTGGGCAAAATTGTAGTAATGGCAGCGCTACTCAATGTTGATACTGACAGTGCTCAAATTGTTTCCCCTTTAAAAAGCCACCCAATCCTTTCCAAATGGCCTTGACTCACAGCTAAGGTATCTCCATAAAATGGTTTAATACTTAAGATTTATACACAATGTGTTGTATTATTTTTACTGCTGATTATTTAAACAAATCAACAATATCTAAGTCAGCTGTTTCCTGGCAGAGAGGAGTTAAACTTGGATCAGTAGCACCTTTGCAAACATATAAAAGCACAGGGCTTGAAATTGCCACTAGGAATCATGAAAACCATTCCCCTGCCGCCTCTAATGTAGCAACAAAATAATTCAATACACAATGACGTGACTGTAAATCTTTACATTTCCACTCTTATCTTTTCTATCCACATTTCCTCCCGTAGACATCTTATCTAGTGTGAGAGATTGAATATGCAAACAGACAATGGCCAGGCCAGATAAGAGAATAGAATTCTGACCCACATAAGATAAACCTCAATTTCTGAAGCAATTGTTACAAAAAGGTCAGACTTTGTCAACAAATGTGTGCTTTTACCTCTTCCCCCTTTCCCTTCCAAATCACCATCAGAGAAAGCCAAAAAGCCTTCCTAATATAAGAGGCCCCACTTCTAGTTAGCCCACATCCAGCTTTCCAATTCCAGTGACCTTCAATCTGAGTATATTTGAAGTCTTCCTTCTTTTTTGTTTGCCCTCTACTTTTCCATTCCTGATTGCATTGAAGTCTGCCAAACACAAGTGAGAGTGACTGAATCCCTTGATATTATAAGATCTGAATAAATAGCCTTTCTTTGTTCTCATTTGGGTGGTCTTTGTGTATTTCTATAAATGCCTAGAATTAAAATATTATATAGTTGCTAATAGTATCAGTGCTATATCTCTTGCCCAGATTACTCTCCACATTGTCTGGCTTCTTCCACAAGATCTATACTCAAAAATTTAATGAGTTTGCTAAACTTAAAATATACAAAAGTTCTAATCCCCCACACTCCCTAAAGCACCACAATTCTGATTTCTTAAGTCCAATATCTTGACATAATGCCCAATTTCTCTCATTCTCAGATGCCTTGCATCTAACCTAAATCAACAGTAAATTCTGTTGGCTCAACCTTCAAAAGATATCCGGAATCTGATTAAAATTCATGATTTTACCATTGCCAACTTGGTTGATTGGCCAAGCTATCATCACCTCTCATCCAGGTAACTGTAATAGCCTTTTAATTGATTTCCCTGTCTCTAACCTTCACCTCCTGTTTCCTATCAAAACCACATCCAGGGTGATGCTTTTAAAGTGCCAATCAATTTGGCACTTCTCCTCTTTCCTTCTCACTCAGAATGAATGTCAAAGTTTCAAAATGTTCTACAAGGTCCTACAGGGTTTGGTCCCCAACACCCGCTTTCCCTGTTACCTCCCAGCTATAGCTGTTTTGAATGTGATAGTTACACGCCCCCCCCCGCCCCCGCCAAAGGTTAGCAGTAACCCCTGTTAAATAATACATTTTAAAAGAGTGTAACTCAAGACTTTTATCAGTATAAAATGAACCTGTCAAACATTTTATTTAGCTCCTTAATTAACATGGGAAACAGTAAGATGTTATGACTTGTTCGAAGGAGGTAAGTATGAGGCAAAAGGGATTCTGCAATGAATTTACAAGAGTTGTAGAAAAGAACTATTCACAGTCCACAGGACAATATCAATGGTATTCCACTGGAACAATTAATTTCCTTTATATAATGATCATTTCCATCACTATTACTTTTCTACAACTGCCAAAGCTTTCAATAGCCCGATACAATGAAATCCAGAAATAATAAATAATTTAGGTGAGGGAGCTAGATAGGCATCTCTAATCTTTTCTCTCTCTTTTTTTAATTAAAAAAAATGTTTTGAAACTTTTTCTGGCAAAAGGGATAGAGAGAGAGAAGGGACGGGAAAGAGAGGAGAGGAGAAAGGCTGATAGAAAGGGGTTGTTTTTATTTCTGTAAAATTTAAAATAATCAACATGAAAAAGATCAAGAGACATAGAAACATCGAGCAAACCATCAAACCTCAGAGGGAAGGCAGGGGAGTATGGGAAGAAGGGATGGGGTAAGAGATCAACCAAAGGACTTGTATGCATTCATATAAGCATAACCAATAGTCACAGACAGTAGGGGGGTGAGGGCATGTGCTGGGGATGGGAGCGGCCAGGGAGAGGTCAATGGGGGAAAAAGGAAACATATGTAATACTTTTCACAATAAATAATTTAAATAAAAAAAAAAGAATACACAAGTTGAAACCAGACCTGAAGGTGAAAAGATAAATTGTGAAAACCCAGAAAACAGACTGAGGAAGTAGAATTGAGCCAACAGAGACTTGACAAAATCTTTAAGGTAGTGAAAACTTCCATGATGCAAAGTAAAAGATAAAGCAATTAGGTGATAAAAGAAATATACAATTACAAAGCGTAAGAAAAATGGAGAAGCAAATGAATTTCTTTAAAGTATAGCATAAGGATGATGATCCACTAATGCTTGCTCCTTTAGTCCCTAGAGGTACATTTGACTTGCTAAGTCTCCCATGGTTAGGAAAAAATACTCCCATCTCTTTGAGGCCCAGCTGTTCCAAGGCTTGGCTAAAATTTTTGCTCCAGCTATTCCCCCAAAATTATTTTAAAATAATTATGCATCACTGAGGTAGGTTGAAGTAGTACCCCCCTGACCCTGCATACCAAAAACCCTAAATATAGCACTATTCATGTTGGTATCCAATTTCTAGCACAATTTCTGTAATGTAGTATGTGTTAAATTAATGTTTGGAGAACAAACTAATTTGAACAAATTTTGCCAAATATCTGATTAGCCAATCTGGCTTTTAGTATTTGAGAATCTCAATATATTCACTAATAGCATTAGAAGCTTCTATCTTCCTATCAGTCCACTTGCTCGCTTCATTTCTTGCATATTTTAAGATATTTTTATTGTTCTTAAAAATACAAAATTCTTGAGTTATGTACACACTGAGCTTACAACCTCTTTTAAATACAGTAAAAAAATAAACAAACATAGTTTGTTTGTCTAAGTATTAAATTTAAACCTCTATTGTTCTTTATTTTATCGTTCCCAGTAGGTTCTATTACTAAAAAAATAAAACTGAAGAGATTTGCTAAAACTCTTACACAGATGGGGGTTGGGGGGAATGCCACTAGAATATCCTCAGAAATACTGAGTTTTAACTATGGAAAAAGAAAAGTCTAGTAATAATGGAATATATTGTGTAAGTGATACTGTACTATGTATGTGTGTGTGTGCCCACATGCATGCACACACTAAGTCTATAGATGATATAGATAGATATAGATATTAATATAGATATGTAGATACATAGACATGACAAGAAAAGCTGAATTATCTTCTTCTCTCTCCTCTTCCTCATTTTACCTTTTTCCTTTTCTTCCCATGATGATGCTTGTTGTTGAAATTAATATAAACGAGGTACAAAATAAAAAAGCATTCG
Source organism: Myotis nattereri (assembly GCF_964212035.1). NCBI lineage: Eukaryota > Metazoa > Chordata > Mammalia > Chiroptera > Vespertilionidae > Myotis > Myotis nattereri. The sequence continues at coordinate 67,999,267 of NC_138076.1, read as the reverse complement.
TATGGTTCCTTTTACCCAGTGGGTTACTAATATTGGGGGGGAACATTTCTTTATCATTGAATATAAATAAATATAAGAACTAAATAATCTTAGAGGTTATGATACTGCAAGTAGTTGGATTTTTAGACATTTCCAGAAATTTGGTGGTGGCAAAGAACTCATTTTTTTTTTTAAAGTCAGAGATTTTATTTACTGACAACTATAAGTCTTGGAAATATATTTTACATGTTATTCTAAAATATGTCTCTCCATAATTGTTCACATTAATTCAAAATATACCTCCTTATAAATCTTACTTGGTTATCTAGAATAATAAAAAATGAACATAATTCTCTATTTTACATAAGTCCTTCAACTTAAATGGAATTGTTATCTTTTCTAAAGCATCTCTTACTTCACTCATGTTAGTACAACAGAAAATATTAATACTTTATATTATATAGTGTATATACAATTCACTATTTTAATTGTACTGCTGTTTTCATAACTCTAAGCGATATTCTTATCTGTGTAACACTTTAATATATGAAGGAAAGTCAGTTATTGAAACCTAGAAGCTTTATCAGGAATATTTTCTTAACTTTTAATTTTATTTATTTATTTTTTAAAATATATTTTATTGATTTTTTACAGAGAGGAAGGGAGAGGGATAGAGAGCTAGAAACATCGATGAGAGAGAAACATCGATCAGCTGCCTCCTGCATACCCTCCACTGGGGATGTGCCCCCAACCAAGGTACATGCCATTGACGGAATTGAACCTGGGACCCTTCAGTCCACAGGCTGACGCTCTATCCACTGAGCCAAACCGGTTAGGGCAGCTTTTCATTTTAAAATTCTCTCTCTCCCCCCTCCTCTGTGTGTGTGTGTGTGTCTTTGTGTGTGTATGTGTCTTTCTCTCTTGTCATAGTATAGTGTTATTGCTTAGGAGATAATAGTTTATTCAATGCTCCCTGTTTCAATACTCTTTGAGCTAAGTCTTGCTCACTCTTACTTTGTACAATTGATTCCTTGTTTAAAATTTGGTAATTCGTATTCATCCTCCTAAGGTATCTTTTAAGGCTGATTCTTTGTTCAACCTAGACATTATTAATCTTTAGACAGTTTTCATAATTAAGAAGGTATCATGGGGGGGAAGCTTCTTTAACTTGATAAAGATTACAACAAAAAAACTAATATTATACATAATAGTGAGACTCATGTAGCTTTCCCACTAAATGAGGTACAAGTCAAGGATATCCCCTTTCACAAGATTTTCAATGATCAGTTATTTGTTGATGATATTGTATCATCTAGATAATCTCTTCTGAGCTCTCAATATATACATTTAACTAATTCACAGACTTGGGCATCTATGTAAATTAAGGTTCTGGCAATCTTTAACATTCAGCATGCCCCAAAGTGGACTCAACATCTTATTTCCAGACCTATTGTTCTTCTTATGTTCCTTTGATGAGTGAAATAAGACAGTGTCACACCCTTCCCAGTCATGCACTACCCAACTTTAAACCTTACTAGACATCTTCTGTCCAACCTTTCCCTCTGACTCAAAATTCATCACAAATTCCCCTTGTCTCAGGATCTCATTATTTCACTCCAGTGTTAGTACAGTAGACAGTCAACTACAGTCCTTGCTTTTAGTCAGGTGCTTGCATGTAACTAAATATGCATTTTTAAAAAATCAATTATTTTTCTGCTACCAGAGACATTTGGATAAAATACAAGTCAATCTGTGCTACTCCTCTCTTTAACAATTTTCAAACTTTCCCCTTGAATTCAGTAGGAAATCCGAACTTAGAATATTAGGCAAAGAACCTGATGATGGTTGCAGTCTTTATTTTCAGGTGCCTATCCCTTACCTCCAACCTCTATACCAGTGATGGTGAACCTTTTGAGCTCAGCGTGTCAGCATTTTGAAAAACCCTAACTTAACTCTGGTGCCGTGTCACATATAGAAATTTTTTGATATTTGCAACCATAGTAAAACAAAGACTTATATTTTTGATATTTATTTTATATATGTAAATGCCATTTAACAAAGAAAAATCAACCAAAAAAATGAGTTCGCGTTTCACCTCTGACACGCGTGTCATAGGTTCTCTGTCACTGTACTAGACCAATTTTTCTTGGCCAACTCCTCTTTTTTAAAGTTGAAAAACTGTCTTGAAACCCTCCCCGGAAATTTATTGACTTTCAATGCACTGATGGTCCTCTGTGCTAACCAAGATTTTAGCACTCACCACAATATGCTACAGTAAGCCAGACCTGTTTCTTGTCTGACTTGCTAAATAGACTATCCAGTGCTTGAGGGCATAAAACATGGTACCTATTCAAATCTTATTCCTTTGACCTCAAAGCTATATTATTATATATGTTTAAGAAAATCTCTTTGAATGATTGTCAAACAATTGATTTGTGTTTATTTTTAACCTATTTCACAAACTACAATGGACTTGTTTTTCCATTGTATATTTTCTGTAGAGCTTCAATAGTCTATAGCTTCTATAACAGCGGTTCTCAACCTGTGGGTCTCGACCCCTTTGGGGGTCGAACGACCCTTTCACAGGGGTCGCTTAAAACACATATATATTTACATATTGTTTTTGTGATTAATCACTATGCTTTAATTATGTTCAATTTGTAACAATGAAAATACATCCTGCATATCAGGTATTTACATTACGATTTATAACAGTAGCAAAATTACAGTTATAAAGTAGTAACAAAAATAATTTTATGATTGGGGGTCACCACAACATGAGGAACTGTATTAAAGGGTCGCAACATTAGGAAGGTTGAGAACCACTGTTCTACAACATTCAATGCATTTAACTATTTAATTCTCCTGGCAATATCCTATGTATGCATTCCTTTTTACATCCTGGAGTTTTTCTTATTTTGTTTTTACTTTACTTTTAAAACTGGATATATTAAGAACACTTTTTGTCATTTACAATATTTAATATTCCTACATTTTCATAACACATTTGTAAATTTTATAATTAAAATCATTTTTTAATTTTAAACCTCTACTGCATAAGTGTCTGCAAAAACACTTGGACAACACTCTTAGAAATGTTTGCTTCTTCCCAACTGAGGTTCCTCAGTGGTTGAGAGTCAACATATTAACCAGGAGGTCATGGTTTGATTCCTGGTTAGGAATATGCCTGGGCTGCAGGCTCAATGCCCAGTGTGGGTCCTTTAAGAGGCAGCCAGTTGATGATCCTTTCTCATCATTGATGTTTTTATCTCTCTCTCCCTCTCACTTTCTCTATGGAATCAATAAAAATATATATTAAGAAAAGGAAATGTTTGCTTCTCCTATTAATCTAATTAATAACTAACTATTGGCATATCTCAACCCAAGCATCTCTTTTCTTTTTATTTTTTGTTAATCCTCACCTGAGGATATTTTTGGAGATTGTGGAAGGGAGGGAGGGAGGGAGAGAGAGAAAGACAGAGAGAGAGAGAGAGAGATGAGAGAATCACATGGCTGGTTGCCTCCCACAAGTGCCCTGATTGGGTTGGGGGCAAGGAGCCGGAGCAAACCTGCAACCCAGATACATGCCCTTGACCAGGAATCGAACCCATGACCTTTCTGTGCACCGCTGACACTCTATCCATGGAGCCACACCTGCTAGGGCCCAAACATCTTTCCTTATAGAAATACTAGAGGCCCAGTGCACAGATTCATGCTCTGGTGGGGGGCGTGGTCTGTGGGGATCTGCCTGCTGTGGGAGGGCTGCTCATCCTGGTCAGCTGAACGGCTATGGATCTGCCCTCTGAGCTGCTGTGGGATTGGCCCACTGTGGGAGCACAATGACCATCAGGGGGCAGCTCTTGCATTGAACATCTGCCCCTTGGTAGTCAGTGCCCTTCATAGCGACTAGTCAACCTGTTATTCTGGTCGTTCCACCATTTGGTCACTGGGATTTTATATATGTAGATTACCCGCCTTCAATTTCAGCTGGATTCTTAGGACACTATGAACCTCTTCTTTACATCAGTGATCACAGTCACAATTGTGTGGTTATATGATTACTAATCTCTGCACTCCATGAGGGCAGGGGTATATGTGTATATTACCTCTCAAATAATGAATAAATGTAACTCCATATAGGTAGGTGTGTAGTTAAACATAATTCTATACAAATTTTTAGGCTTAGAAAATAACCTTCCAAGAGAAAGACTCATAATTTTTCAAGTTTATGAAAGAGGAAATAATAGCAATCAGAGGAATAAACCCTAGTAGAGGATTAGTTTATTTTCATTGACAAAGTTTAGATATTGAAATAGCTTACTATGGAAGTTAATGGAATTTCTTATGTACAAGCGTCATAGTTATTTGTAGGATTAGTATTGAAGTCAGACAGTTTGTATCTAATGTGTGTTTAAATATGACTCTAGTGAAAACAGAGAAGATGACTGTTTAAGGTTATTTTTAGCCTTAAAATTTGAATCCATATTATATCATTATGGAATTCCTGAATCATATGCTCAGAAAAGACTCTATTGCTTCATTAGCCTAATAAGATAAAACCTTGTGTTTCCTATTTAATAGAAATGTAAATTATCTGTACAATACTAAATTTATAAATGTGTTTTCCAAGCAACATCATGATGGATTACGGTCCCACTGAATATTCAGTATAGTTCTTGCACAAGAAAGAAAAGGAAATTCACTTTGAACTGAATCGAGATAAACATATCTTCATAAATCAATCAAGTTTCAATAATTCACACGCAGTAAAGCCCAAAGAAAATCAAAGGATATCTATTATAAATGCCATAGCCAAAACCCAAACTAGTATTATCCTATATAACAAACACCTAAGCAACCTTCACATCCGAAACAACTGAATGGACAACTGAACAGGCTGTGTGGGGCGACCAGGCCGGCAGGGGGGTTAGTGAGGGACGACCAAACGACCGAACATCAGGCTGCCTGGGGCAACCAGGCCAGCAGGGGATGCAGTGAGGGGTGATCAGGCTGGAGGGGAGGCAGTTAGGAGTGACCAGACCAGCAGAGGGAGGCTAAACCAGCAGTCGGACATCCCCCAAGGGTTCCTGGATTGGAGAGGGTGCAGGCTGGGCTGAGGGGACCCCCCCATGCATGAATTTGTGCACCGGGCCTCTAGTCATAATATAAAATTATATGTCCTATTTACCAACAGATTTCTCTTTCACACCTATATTGAAAACAAATATTGAAACATTTTATATCAGTATTAAAAATTACATATTTTATGTCATTATAAGTAGACTTTGCTATATTTCTTAAAACATTTAATGCCACTTCATTATTTTTTATGAGCCATAAGAATGTCACCTTATCTGAAAAGTTGTAACTGCTAGTATACTAGTCTAGGAAAGTCAAAATATTTTAAAAAATATTTTCCTTGTTTATTTTTTTTCTTACATTTAAGATATATATTTAACTTGAAAATAAAATATAACTTTAGGTTTTAGGCAATAATATTTTTTAAAAGTCAACCGGCTACTATCTTTTGTGATGTAATATACATTTTTTAAAATTCTTTTTTTGAAATTATTTTTTTTTTAAAGTATGACAGATGTCTCTTTTTTTCCCCTTTGACTCCCTCCACCCCGCCCCCCAGGCCTTCACTACACAACTATCTGTGCCAGACAATATGCATACATGCATATAAGTTCTTTGGTTAATCTCTCACCACCTACTCACCCACCTCTGCCTTCCTTTTGTCTACTTTGATATGGCTTAAATAATATATAGATGTATTTATATGGACCAACTTTAGAAAATAATTTAAAGTTATTAATTGATAGCAGCTAACCAAAGGTAAGAGAAAAAATTTTCATGACCTCAAAGCAAAACTGATTTTATATTTTAAAAATTATTTTTCCAAGTCACAAAAGTCAAATTTCCAAAACTAAATATCTACAAAATACCTTCATGTTTTGTTTTCTTTTCATATCTAATTAAGAACTGATATTTTATTTCTGATAAGTTTCTAATATCTAGAAATTATGTTAATATAATAAAAATTGAGTCTGAATTTAGAACAGGCTCACTTGAAAATTGTCATTTTTATTTGCATATAGGTTAATAGGTGAAAACTATTTTTTTAAGATTTTAATTGACCCACAGCTTCAAAATTTTCCAAGAAATGTATATATGAGAGAACCTTTATGACAAATACTAATTATTAGCATTTACCTACTTAGTTCTCATAGCTCACCTTACCTCACCATGGATATGTATGATAATTGCTATCCCTAATACTAACATGGGAACTTATAACTTAGACCTATAGGTATGTATTTTACTAAATTAATTATTTTAGCAGAAACAGGTGCTGGTTACACCACCAAGGAAACAATAAGGCCGATTGGCCTTGATGTAGACCACAATCACTATGCAAATTTAAGGCCTGGCTCTGTGGCTTTGAATCTAACCTTGAAAATCTTCTGCATATAATTTTATCAACTTAATCACTAGGGAGTATTATTGTTTACATAATTATTCTACGGAGGATATTTCTAGATCTCACAATGTCCCTTTATGATATCAATAGGATAGACATTTAAAACTCTTTCTTATAGTTCTGTCAAGTATGACCACAAATTATTCTTTCCACATTTTTTTTTTAATTTAAAAAGTGCTACTCAATCACATTTAGTTAATTGTTGAGATCACCTTCCTGTACACTAATCATTTTTGATGGCTATATTTATTAATCTTGCTACTAAGAACATACAAACTACAAACCTGATGCCAAAAATTCATTCCCCAAATTGACAGGTATAAACTATTGTGTACATGCTCATATACTACAAAGTAACAATCAAGCATACATTTTAATTCTCTATTCAGAGCTCAATAATTTTTATAGGTATATGTTCTAATTGGTATGTGTTCTAATCTTTATATGTATATAGTGATTTCAATATTAATGATATTTTATAGCATTAACAACTCTGAAGGCTATATAGCTGTCACTTCAGCTTGCAGGTATCTTTATAACATTAAAAACATTATTATAATATTGACTATTAGAGATTATACTTTGAACATTTTCTCCAAAACAGAAACGTTATGTATTATTTTGTACTAGAGGCCCGGTGCACGAAATTCATGCAAGAGTAGGCCTTCGCAGCAGCAGCAGCTGCCTTGATCCTCCCTTCACAGCTGGGGGCAGCTGCCTGGATCCCTCCCTCACAGCTGGGGGCAGCTGCCTGGATCCCTCCCTCACATCTGGGGGCAGCTGCCTGGATCCCTCCCTCACATCTGGGGGCAGCTGCCTGGATCCCTCCCTCACAGCTGGGGGCAGCTGCCTGGATCCCTCCCTCACAGCTGGGGGCGGCTGCCTGGATCCCTCTCTCACACCTGGGGGCAGCTGCCTTGATCCTTCCTTCACAGCTGGGGGCAGCTGCCTGGATCCCTCCCTGGCAGACGGGGGTGGGGGGGGTGCTGGATACCTGCCTTGCAGCCACAGGGGCCGCCTTGATCCTGTGGCTGCACACCGGCTTCATAACAGAAGGATGTCTAGAAGGATATCTGGTCTAATTAGCATATTATGCTTTTATTATTATAGATATCAGCATGTAAATTATTTTATACTAGAGGCCCAATGCATGAAATTCATGCATGGGTAGGGTCCCCAGGCCTTGCCAGTGATCAGGGCCGATCTGCGGGGTGACCAGCTGGACGATCGAGGTCCCTGCTCCCACCCGCCTTGGCCTGGTGCCACCTGCTCACCTGCTCCACCATCCCACCTTGGTCCGGCTCTTGTCGAGGCTCATCAGGGCCAGCAGTGCCTCCACTGCTGCCTGCTGCAAGCGCTGCATCACCGATGCCAGTTATGTTCCACGCCGCACCCTAGTGGTCAGCGCACACCTAACTCCCAGTCAGTTGAACTCCCACCCGTGGGGACAATTTGCATATTAGCCATTTATTATATAGGATTTTTTCACAAATATATTTTATATTATTTTACTAATCACCTTACTGGGTTCTTATAAAAAACAACAACAACAATGCAACAAAAACAAGCCAACCTATTTGTATAATTAGAACAGTATACTGTTTTGTAACTAATTTGGCCATGCCCAATGAGAAAGGAGGCTTTTTGTGCTAAGTTTCTGGGATGTAATCTATGCCATACTTAAAAGGATTATTTTCTTTAACGCAGGAGCTGTCCGTATCAGATCTTAGAGTTATACTGTTCATACCCAACAGTCGCAGGAAGTGCCCTGGCCATACTGAAAAGACCAATCATGTGATTCAGAGTGGGAGCTTTCGGTCACATGGAATCAACATGGGCAATAAATCATCAATGAGGCCTATGTAATGAAACTGCAGTAAAAGCCCTGTATACCAGATCTTGGAGAGAGCGTTCCTGGTTGGCAATAATCTCTGCATACTGTCACACATAGATGTCAGGAAGATAAAACATCCTGAGGTTGTGGGTAGTATTTTCGTATTTGAAACTTTCCGGGATTAAGCCCGATGAGTCTCTTTCTTTGGCAGATTTGAGTGTGCATCCTTTCCCTATAATAAATTCTGAGCATGGATATCATAGTTCACATGGGGTTCTGTAAGAACTTCACTGAATGATTGAAAGTGGTTTCGTAAACTCCCCAAATTTGCAAGTGCTGTCAGAAATGAAGGCAATCTTGGGTACTATGCCCTCAGACTTCACAATTTGTCCGTTTGTCAATCTTTTAGCATGCTAGCATTCTGAACTAAGCATAAATACTAATTGATATCCACCTCTTCTCTATTGCAAATTAAATATATATATATATATATATATATATATATATATATATATATATATATTTAAACTATGTATTAGCAAAATAAATAGCAGCTGCTCCGTGTATTAAGTGCTAACTATATGCTAGGTACTACGAATGTAGTAAAAGCTTGGTATATCATATCTGTCTGTGAAATTCAGACTATTATGCCTATTTCCATTAATGTATGGTAAAGCCAGAATTCAAAACCAGCTCCATTTCAAATGCTACACTCAGAACAACTATCAAATGCAGCCGCCCCATGTTACCACAGCCCCACAACCTATTCTGAGGCTGAGTTGATTAAGACGGAAATACTTTAAGGCTAAAACAGTATGTAATTTTGATTAACATGATTAGCTAAAGTATAAGAAATAACTTGTTTAGTCACATGAATACAGCTCTGAACAATTTCTATGAACCCCATGTACCATATATTTGTTAGTAGCAAAATTACATCTACAACAGATTGTGCTATTGACTTCTCAAAGTTTCAAAAGACTATCGGCTAATTAGGGCAGCTGTGAAATCTCAAGCAGATTCCACTACCTTTATTTGACAAAACATGCTGCCAAGAGGCTTCAAAATATAATGTAAAATTTAACTCTCAAGCTCTTGCAAAATCTTGTGTAACTGAGGCTCATTCTATTAATACAGCGGAGGTTTCAAACAACTAAAATGAGGAGAGGTTTATGAGATATCAGAAAATGTCTCATGAACTAAAAATTGAGCATATTTTATGCACAAACACAAGGCTATGCAGTACCACGTACATTACAAAATGGTACATACATATAGAAACATGTGGGGCTTAGGCAAACAGATTGAGTAGAATAAAATCTTCTAGTATAGGCACATATGGGAAATATATAGGCGTGAGGAAAGCTGTGGTTGGAAAAAAACAATATATTAAGTGTTTGAATTTCATGAATTTGAATCTGAGGCTCCTCACTGTGTGAATTTGCTTTTATTTTTTCATGCAATAATTGAAAAGATTAAATGGGAGGTAATACATTTGAAAATATTCTGTATATATGCTGAATCATTACATTCAATAAAAGTTAAATAACAGAAATAAATTTTTGATTCTTATGTCTTACATTATTATTAAATATTATATTTATATATCTATGATAATAAAAGTATAATATGCTAATTAGACTGGACATTTTTCCGGATGAGCTTTGGTACGAAGCCAGGGCTGCGAGGGCCCAGGCAAGCTGCCACAGCTGCCAGGGCCGAGCCCCTTGCATGGAGTTTGCGCATCAGGCCTCTAGTTTAAATATAATAATACGTATGCTGTTATAGTTAAAAATTTTATAACATTAATTTTCTCACAGCTGAACTTTTGGCTTTTTTATGGGATAAATTGTATCTCCCCTGAAATTTATATGTTTAAGCCCTACTGCATAGTACCTCACAATGCCACTATTTAGAAATAGTCTTTAAATAGGCGAGTGATTAATTTAAAATGAGGCAGTTAAGGTTGGTCCTAATCCAATTTGTGTGGTGTCCTTATAAGAAGAGGACATTTGTCCATACAGGGAAAATGCCATGTGATGGCACATCCAGAAGACGCCATCTACAAGCTAAGGAGAGAGGCCTGAAGAAAAACCTTGCTTGCCAACACCTTGATCTTAGACTTCTAACTTCCGGAACTCTGAGAAAATAAATTTCTGTTATTTAATCCATACAGACTTGTTTTGTATTTTTATGGTGGTATTACCTAATGGTATCCCTGGAAAACTAATACAGCCTTCTAATAAAAAAACAAAAACAAAACAAAACAAAGCAAAAACATTTTCAAGGTAACAACTAATTGCCATTACAAATGCTTACTCAGACCTTGAACACTCGTCTCCACTGCAGAAGTTTCAGGGCAACCAAGCATGAATCCCATAATGAAAGTAGGTGGGTCTATTCTGTTTACTTCAAATATGCTTACTAGTGTCTCACTTCAATGTATGCTCACAGAGTTCCCATTACTTAAACACTTTCATTTTACATCTATCTGAATCCAATCTGTCGTGCAGAAACCAGCCTTCTCTGTAAAGACATAACTAAGAGCTCAGTCCCCCCAGAGATTTTTCTCCTGAACTGACAATTACTACCATCTTTATCTAGTAACTTTTAGGGTCATTTTTGTGACTTAAAAAGCAATATAAAATGTAATTTCCTGGATTAAAAAGCACTGAAGCTTATATTTTTAGTATCTCACACAAGGCTCAGATAGCACCTTGCAAAAAATAAGCACCAAAATGATCCTACCTAATAAAAGACAAAAAGAGTAATTGTCCGTACCTTCACTACGCTTCCCATTGGCTAATCAGGGTGATATGCAAATTAACTGCCAAGAAAGATGACGGTTAACCGCCAACAAAATGGGAGGCGAAAGGGGAAGGATGGAAGAACAGTGATCGGAAACCCAGGCGGCAGGCAAGAGGCAAGAGCCGCCTTTGCCCTGCCTCAGGCCCTGGATCGGAGAACTGGGGCCGCCTTTGCCCGCCCCCCAGCCGGTGATCGCCAGGCTGCAGGCAAGGCAGCACCCCCGGCACCCAGGAGCTGCCTTGCCTGCAGCCGAGATCTTGATCAGAAAGCCTGGCCGGAGGCAAGGTGGCCCCCTGGAACCCAGGAGCCCGTAGGGGAGGTCTGCAGGGGAAGCAACAATCAAGCTATGAGGGGGAGGGTGGGGGGCGGAAGGAGCTACAGGGGCAGCTCTGGCCGGAGACTGAAGACTCCCACCGGAGCGAGGAGCAAAGACTGAAGGCTCCAGCCACAGCTAAGACTGTGTCCAGAGAGCAGATGGAAGGCGGTGGCCAGAGTGAAGGTCTGGTTCCGGGGTGCCAGAGGAAAGCTGGTGCTGGCAGCCAGGGGAAGGGAAAGACAATTGCATGAATCTTTTCGTGCGATAGGCCTCTAGTATTAAATGAATGAATATGCTTAATAAACTATTAAGAAGTGAAAAGATACGAATATTTTTATTCATCAAATAACAGTTTGTAGATACTGCATTAACAACAAATTAACAAATAGTCTTGTTCCTTCTCTCCTTATTTCTATGTTTTTTGCATTTTGGTTTTATCCGGTTTCCTACCATGCCATTAGCACAGTGACTCAAAATAGATAAATTTAGCCTGCACATAGCTCTCCAGTCCTTACCATAGAGCAGTGGTTCTTGAAACTTTCCTTATCAGGAATCTCTTTCAATATCTGATTAAAAGCTATAAGATTTCTGCCCCAAAACACCTTTGAAATCAATGTCAGAAGTTCACAGACTCCCAAAACTCAAATCTGTGAATATCTTCTTAGAGACTCTTACCTTTATAGGCTACTGTCATGGGGATCACTGGTCGAATCTGAGAGAGAGATAAGTGAAAATGATCAAGTTTCCATTGGAGGAAAATACACTAACTGCCTGAGAAGTATCTATGTATACATCAGGCATGTCAAACCTTCATGATGGTGCAGAAATAGCTTGAAAGAGCACCCAGAATTTGGCAGAAGTCATTATAGGACATCTCTTACTATTAAATAGCTACTATCATGTTACATTTTATTTAATTATTTTAATATGTTTTTATTTTAGAGAGACAGAGGAAGTGAGAAGGAGAGAGAAGCATCCAACGACTGCCTCCTACATGCCCCCTACTGGGGATCTAGCCTGAAACCAGGACATGTGTCCTGACCAGGAATCCAACTGTTGACCTATTGGTGTGCATGGGATGATGCTAAAACAACTGAGCAACACTGGTCAGAGCTATCATGTTGCATTTTAATGTTTTAACCAGTAGGTATTTTGTTTTTCTTTTATTGAATTAGTAGAGGCCCAGTGCATGGATTTGTGCACCGTCGGGGTCCCTCAGCCTGGCCTGCACCCTCTCAGAATCTGGGGCCCCTCAGGGGATGTCAGAGAGCCAGTTTTGGTCCGATCCCTGCCGTTCTAATCCAGACATGAGGGAGCCTGATCCTGTGATCCTGTGATCCTGTGTGTTGAACGCCTGTCCCCTGGTGGTCAGGGCATGTCAGAGTGACTGGTCAAAGGGTCGAATGATCATTTAGTCTTTTATATATAGATATAAATTTTTTAAATATATTTTTTGTAAGGAAACAAAATCTAAGTGAGGGCATATGCTACAACTTAAACATGTGTAAGATATAATGCCTGCCTAAATGTGGCTTAAAGTCCAATTGAAAAAGAGACATATCCACTGAAAATAAAAAACAAAGATGCAAATGGAAAGAAAATGTGAAGTCACTAAGTGCACTAATAGCCAACCCAAAGGTGTCAAGACAATTACTTATGATTATTTTAAATCCTCTCTCTGCACTATGAATGAAAGCAGAAAACCCTATAAGTCCAGGTAATGCAATTCTGACACTTGTGCCTGAAATTCCTAAATATAAAAAATTATTAAACAGTCATCAATTCCTGGGAAATATATTTGTCATTTTCATAATATTCATATTTCCTGTTTTATTACTCTACGAAGCCTAAATACTCCTGACAGAATAAAAAATAATTATTATTCTATTTGTATAATAGTTAGGCAATATCTATTATTGGATTAAATGCCCAAAACTGTAAGCATGAATTCTAAAGCATGACTTTGAATAAGGGTTACTCAGAAATATCAGTGAATCATTGTATTTTGAGAAGCCCAATACTACATAAAAGGCATAGAACCAATCTCTTAAATTAAATAGTGTTAGCTTTTCAACATTCACCGTACCCAATACATGTCCACACAGAAAATACATTCCTCAAACTTTCTTAGTTACATATAAAGTTGTGTGACATAATTTTACTTTGTATAGTAAACAAATGCTATATAATAGAACAAATATTTTTGTATTATTCTCCCATACTCCTTGTTATGCCCAACACAAACACCAGAAAGAAATTCAGATATGAAGAATCATGCTCTGTTCAATAAATTATTCTTATAAGGTAAATATGGACAGAGTTTTAGACTGGAAGGAAATATGGCTTCCAGTCCCAGTTGGACCACTGACATACTGACTTTCATAAATCTGACATCTCAAATTTATATTAGTTCTGGCATCTACTAGCTATTGCCTCAACTCCAGGGATAAAATAAAATCGCCTGCAAATATCTTAAAGAGAAAAAAATGTTTGCTTTCTCTTTAACCTCCCTTCCTTCCTTCCTTCCTTCCTTCCTTCCTTCCTTCCTTCCTTCCTTCCTTCCTTCCTCTCCTCCTTCTCTTTATCCTCCTCCTCCTCCTCCTCTTCCTGCTTTTTCTTCTTCTTCTTCTTTTGTTTTTACATTCAGCTGAGTTCACAGAGCATGTACTCCCATGTCAGACTATGCAGATTCAAATTCAGGATGCATAACCAATCAGCTATATAACCTTAAGTGATTTATTTGTCCTTTCTATGCCTCAGTTTCTTCATATGAAAAATGGGAATAATAATACCTAACTTATAAGAATGTTGTGAGGATCAAGAGGGTAAAGCATCATCAGCAATTAGAACAATGTTTCATATTTAATGATGATTAAATAATAAGTATTGATAATATCTTATTCATTTAAATATTATGTTGATTTTTTTCTAAGCATTATACTTACAGAGATTCATACCAGACAGAAAAAAAAAACCTTTCTCTCAAATTCTTAATACTTAATTTCCTCATTAAATTCATCATTGTTTATAAGACAAGCAAAAGGAGCACCATCTCAAAATGTGACAAGAATAACAGGCTTTATTCAACAAATAGTCAATTTCTCCTGAGCAAAAGGTTCCCTAATTTGTCTTGAGAGATCAACCAGGCTGGAGTGAGCTGGTTCCAACACCTCAGTACAACGTTAATGATTTTTTCATGTTGAATTAATAGGATTGAAATGTTTGTGATTTCAGCAGCTGTTGGGAACAGTGGGGGAGCTTCCACCAATACACTGACAACCTTGTGCCCCTCACATGGCTCTGTTTAGATAAAACAGGAGTGCTATCCATTCGGCAAGAGTACCCTAATCTTAAATTAATAGTAATTATTTTCACTAAAGGCAGATATCAAACATCTCCTCCACCCCATGGAGAATTTTTATATTTATTTATGTATGCATGAATGGGTAATTTGTTGTGCACATAAAGTAAGATTTATGTTTTGAATCAGGTGAGTGGCTAGTGCTTAGCTGTTTGATTAATTATCACAGCAAGAAATGGTTAAGATTTGCCAACATGGAGAACATTTTTACTTTGCTCAAACACATTACCTCGCCCTTAGATCCTTTCACTGGCTTCCAATTGCCTCCTGTTTAAAATTTAACTGTTTTCTTTGCATCTGTATTGAGCTTTTCTCCTCTCAGAAATATTGCTACTAACTGATGGATTTCTGTTCATTTCCCCATCACATTGAAACATTCTTTTTTCTTTAATTCCCTCTCCATTCATTTGACCTAGTCTGTGTTGCCCTATACCTTTCATTTGTTTGTTCTTTTAAAAAATTTAATATATTTTTATTGATTTCAGAGATGAAGGAAGAGGAAGAGAGAGATAGAAACATCAATGATGAGAATCAATGATTGGCTGCCTCCTGCACCCAACCCCCCTCCACACACACACACACACACACACACACTGGAGATCAAGCCACAAGGCAGGTATGCGACCCAACCAGGAATCAAACTGTGACCTCCTGGGTCATGGGTTGACACTCAACCACTGGACCACACTGGCAAGCCTATCTGTTCTTCTAACTTCACAGTGCAAACAATATAATATCACTGTTACTTTGTAGTGTACTTTGCTTATAATACCCAAAAATATTGCAAAGCTATTGAAAGGAATACAAATAATTTTCAGGTATAAAAGTGTGCTTTAACTAACTTTAATTTTTTTAAGAATATTGATGAATAGGGTAAATAATAATAAATAGAATAAAGAGAAAAAGGGATAATGAAGCTAGAATCAAAATAGGATTTAATGCCAATACTAGGTAAAATATCTCTAAAGCAAATAAGCACACAAATTCAGTTGAAATCCTGAAAAAACTGAGAACAAGATAAGTACATACTGAAAGGAATTTTAGGGATAAAATAGGCAGGTTTATGGAGTCCTAGGAATAAAGAGGATCCATGGGGGAGGGATGCATAGGTGAGGGCTTGGAGCCACCAGAAGGCATACATTCACAGAGGATAAAGAAAAGTCACAGAGTGTGGGGGGAAAAGGAAACATATGTTCCTGTAACATGTAAGCATGTTACAATCAAGTGGTAAGCATAATCATATTTTATAATAAGTGCTTCACATTACTAAATGCAGTTGTCTCTCCTCCCAACTTTCAGGATTTGTTAGATTTCTTGTTCCTTTCCCCCCAAAATATTATTGCTAAGACAATTTTATAAATATTTCATGCAAAGGGATATATTTATAATGAAAAACAGGATGTCTAAGTCTGTTAAATAAACATATGACATGACCTTAAATCTTTTTATTACAGTACTTTATTACTAATATGGAAATATTTTGTTCAAACTCCAGACCAGAGATAAAAATGATCCATAAGAACTATATATACTTATGAAAATATATACTAAACTGGAAATGCAGTTCTTGGAAAATAAATTGAGAATGTAGTCATTATATAGTTTTTTTTCTTACAATCTATAATAATAAAAGCATAATATGCTAATTAGACCAGATGTCCTTCTGGATGACCTTCTGGACGAAGCCAGGGCTATGAGGGCCGAGCCCCTTGCAGAATTTCATGCATCGGGCCTCTAGTGTATATACAAATATACATGCACACATACAGGACTGGGCAAAAGTAGGTCAATAATAATACTGCAATAGTTAACAAATAAATATTACAAGAATAAACTCTGTATTTCAAGTACTCACAACTGTAAACCTACTTTTGCTCCACCCTATATATAATGTAAACCTAACATATCCTAGATGTACATTTGCCAGGCATTTATCTGACTGACGCACACATACATATACATATACATTGAAGCAAATGTTTGCATATACAATTTCCATATTTTAATGAAGCCTTAGGATTTCTGCATAAAATCATGAAGATAATCACTAATTGTAGTGTCTAACCTCTAAAACTGCACTGTCAGACCTTGTTCATTGCGCAGTAATTATAAAAAGACCATTAGCATCAATGCTGTGAACTTTTTGATGTAGTTCAGGATATAGTGTGTTATAACCAATTAAAAACATTTAAGGAGGTAAGGAAACCACTGAAGCCAACTTATTAGACCTTCATATTTTGGGTTCAACGATACTAAACATGCACATTCAAGCAGAATAACTTGAATTGATAACATATCCCAAAGCATATTCTAAATTTTCCAGGTAGGATAGCTTTCAGGTGCTGATTATACATTGAAAAGGCTACCGTAATGATTCAAACAGCTGGTAGGAAGTATAAAGACTTAAACCAATAGTAAGGGATAGATATAAAGTGGATTCTCCTAGAATTATGATGTTTCCTTATTTTTGGACAACTTTATTGAGATTGATTTTATGTTATATATATCTTGCCTGGTTTACATAGTTATCAAAAGTCAAATTCATTTCTGAAGTGGATGAGTGAACAGTATTAAACAGAGCACAATGGTAGGTTCAGGGCTCTCTCTTTCTGAAACTCTCCAGACCATTCAAATATGATAAAGCTAATTTTCTCGAAGTAGCCATGCATTTGCAAATGGCAGTGTGCACTTGCTCTATCCTCCATAACTTTACAGTAAAATGTGTGCCACTCTGTCTCTCCTGGATCGCACAGGGGTGTGCTGTGTCAGCCCAGCAGACTCCATATGCGGTTCATGGAAAGTTGCTCATTCATGGTGGCTCAAGAAAATAAAACAATAGTAAAAACTGTACAATTATTTGTGTGATTATTATGAACCCCCATGTAAAATCATCATTATTAAAACATAATATTGCTAACGGATACCCATGCAAACACAGATACATGAATCACTCAGATAACTGACTAGCTGCACAAATAATTTTATCTTCTTAAACATCATTATCCAACAATAATATGCTGTGGGTGTGGAGAGCATTCTATCAGCATCCACAATATATATCAGTAGGTGTGCCTGTTTTTCATTCTGCCAGTATTTTGACAATCAATGCCTATGATGGTAGGATTATCAAATCCATCTGCACCCTCCTGTACCCACCCCAGGAGTAATAACAACAAATACTACATCATAACCAACAGTCATTTATAAAGCACTTACCACGTGTCAGACAAATCTCTCTTTTCATCCCTAGAAAAACCCTTTGTCATAAGCATTATAATTTGATTTTTTTACATGAGAAAAAACCATCATTTAGGGGCCAAGGACATAATCACATTAAAAAGGGCTGGTACCACTGAAATTCAGTTTAGTTCCAAAATTAGTTATTTTAACCATAGTAAGACATTATCTTTCCCATTCTTACTAGCAGCTCAAAACCAGCATTTAGAAAGCGCTTTCAACATATTTTAAAGTGAAAGCACACAATGCCTAAAATCAGGACAAATGTCTGTACTACAAGTGGACACCTACTCCATACCAACTATATACCTCTGGGTTTTAACACATTCTTCTGGTTTAAGCTCTATTTCAGAAATAGAATGAACACGGAGATAACATCTACCTGATAATCACAGAGACCAACACTGACTCATCATTTCTATGCAAGTTCTACAACAAAAATACCCTGAAGAAAGAAAGAATCAGAATCAGAATCAGAATCAGAATCAGAATAGCACAAATACAGTGCAGGCCAAGTGAGAATGTTTTTTTAAAATCTTTTAATATCTCTCTCTCTCTCTCTCTCTCTCTCTCTCTCTCTCTCTCTCTCTCTCTTTTTCTCTTTCTCTCCCCCCCCCTCTCTAAGCGAAATAAGCCAGTCAGAGAGAGATAAATATCACATGGTCTCACTCATTTGTGGAATATAATGAACAACATAAACTCATGAACAAAAACAGGTCCAGAGACAGAGAAGCATTGATCAGACCATCAAACCTCAGAGGGAAGGTAGGGGAGAAAAAAAATTTTAAAAGTATCTTGGATTGATTTTTTAAAATCTAAATAAGTTTTGCCTAAATAACTTAGGAGTCTTAGAAGTAAAATTTCAGAATAAAATAAAAATGAGCATAGTTAGACCCATAAAATATTTCAAAAGGAAAATGGGATTGGATACATTAATATCAAACTGATATTTTAAACTTTTGAGGACAGATGATACGTCATGAGTATAATGTATAGGATTTGTTTAAGTCTGAGTGAGCATACATTCATGAAATAAATGTCCAAGACATAGAATATCAGAAACACAAGGGACACTTAATTCTGGATAAAAGACTGTCTTATAACAAGCAGTTAGTGATAGGCCCAGACATTCTAATCCTTTCACTCTATATTTTTATTAACTTCTCCCCTATGCCTTCTAGCATCCCTACCCCCCTCTTAAGGGACTCAGGTTTGGTTGTGTGTGTGTGTGTGTGTGTTTTAATCTATATTTCATAATAACATAGACATTTTGCAAGATCTAAAGCTGAGCAAATAGACTGGCAATTCATCAAATATATTTTATTTCATATTATAGGTACATAAAAAGGAATACATTTTGCCCCCTGGCACAATTCTTTTATCTTTTATTCCTGTTTGGATCTCCCCATGACTTCAAAGAGAAATTTTCTCTTGGAGATGTGAGCAAGGTTTGTAATGTAAAAATCTTAAGTCTTAAATGTCAAGACAGAAACCCACAATGGTTCATTTTTGTTAATTCTCACCCAAGGATAAGTTTTTATTAAATTTTAGAGAGAGAGGAAGGGAGAGAGAGAAACATTGTTTGGTTGCCTCCTGTAGGCACCCCCACTAAGGATTTAACCCACAACCTAGGTATGTGCCTTGACTTAGAATTGAATTCGCAACCTTTGGTATATAGGATGATGCTCCAACCAACTAGCCACCCAGCCAGGGCAACGCTTTTTTTTTTTTTTTTTTTTTTTTTTTTTAGCTAATGGGAAAAGCCAACAAAAATAAAAACAAGTAAAAAAACAAACAAAAATACCTCTTACTACTAAAACATCTTTGCCTCACTATAAAAGACAAACTTTCACTAAGCTGATAAACCAATAATGTATAATTTGTAGAATTCTGTGTTATGTTAATATTTCTAAGTAGAACGATATGGTGATTTCCCAAAAGCCAGCAACTGAAATGTTCTTCATTTTAAGGCAGCACTGTTCCCTTCTCAATGCAATCATGGACATAGTCCCTGCACTGTCTAAACCTGTAGCCACTAGCCTCACGTGCCTACTTAACAGTTGAAATGTGGCAGATACAACTGAGAAGCTGAGGTTTTAATTTCACTTAATTTTTAATTAACTCAAATGTAATTTTAAGAAAACACATATGTGTATCGGTTACCATATTGGACAGCACAGTTCCAATTGTACTCCTGAAATTGGTGATCCGCTAGGTAGGCGTGCGGTAAAAAGGGTAACCAGTCTTAAGCTTACAGTTCAGTACTGGTGACATTAAATGTGTAAAGAAATAAACAAAGAAGTTTCAAATAAGAACTGATAAGAAAAGCATATTACAGATTAATATCTCTATTTCTATTTTTTTTGTATTAGTTTCTAAATTTTTTAATGTTACAGATTAATATCTCTATTTTTCAACACAATTTTTGTTAAAGGAGTTTTTCACTTAAAATAAAAAATAACAGGAAGGTGTCATTCAATCAAGAAAACTGACTCAGAGGACCCTGATTGGAGGGTACAGTAAGCAAAGCAAGCTGTTTTTCTACTCTTTCTACATTTTTATCATTCTAGGTAAAAAACACTATACTCCTGCTTTAAGCAGTATGACAAAAGGCATAACATATGCAATAATTTATTTAAACATAAGGCATCTAGATGATCAAAACTTTCAAAAACACACATTAGTGCAAATTAATATTGTGATTAAAATGTTTCCTGTATTAACCCTACATAGTAAACGCCTAGGTGGCGTCCCGCATGACCTCGTCACAGGATGGCTGCCACAAGATGGCCTCCCTCACGTCATCACAGGATGGCCACCACAAGATGACTGGCAGGGAAGGGCAATTGGGGGCTATTGGGCCGGTAGGGGAGAGCATTTGGGGGTGACCAGGCCAGCAGGGGAGCAGTTAGGCATCAGTCAGGCTGGCGGGGAGCATTTAGGGGGCTATCAGGCTGGCAGGCAGAAGTGGTTACGGGTGCTCAGACAGGCAGGCGAGCAGTTAGGAGCCAGCAGTCCCAGATTGTGAGAGGGATGTCCAATTGCTGGAAACCGGCAGTCGGATATCCCCCAAGGAGTCCCAGATTGGAGAGGGTGCAGCTGAGCTGAGGAACACTGCCCCCCCCCCCATGCACAAATTTCATGCACCAGGACTCTTGTGTTAATATAAAATCTTTATATTTTTTGTTAGTTTTAAAAATTAAATCACCAATAAGTAAAATTAATTATTAGTTATTTCTTCTAGTTGCTGCTAATATGCTGTTGTCATCTATTTCTTCCTGCATGACATAAGGAGTCTTAGAAGTAAATTTTAATTAAACAGCTTCTTAACTTTTTCTTCGTTCTTTTTGTTCGAAGAGTGTGTGTGTGTGTGTGTGTGAGAGAGAGAGAGAGAGAGAGAGAGAGAGAGAGAGAGAGAGAGAGATATGCTGGAGTGGGGAAAGATTAATCACACTTTTGAAGCAAATTTTGTAGTACAGACCTTTATGAAATATTTTATGAAGAGATTAAAAAATACAACATGCTATGTTTAATCTACACAGGCTTTAGAAATTAAGATTCCTTGAAAATTTCATAAAGAAGCATAATAGCTGTTCACCTATTTTTATAATTATGTAAGAAATACATTAGCCAGGTGAAATGGATATAAGTGGAAATGTACCAAGCATTTATCTTAGAAACTAAAATGGAAAGTTTAGTCCTTCCTAGATTAAATAATCTCTAAAATTGTAATAAAGATTATAAAATTACTTTATTCCTGAAGATAATAAAATTAATTTAATCCATATAATAAAAAATGTGCTGATCACAAAGTAGAAACATAAAAATTCAATATGATCATGAGAGGCAAATAAAATCATTAAATTTCTCACAAGATACTTAAAGGCAGTTATATTTTATCCCCATTCTACAGAGGAAGAAACTGGTACCTATTAATATTACCGACATTGTTCATATCACAGTGAGCAGGCTATAAATACCTTTGAGAGTTAGGGCTGCCTTTTTCTTTTCTGAACCTACAGCACATAGTTAGGAGTGTGACTGACATATCATAGGTACACTGGATATGTCTGCTCAATGGAAATGAAGTATTGAGGCTGGGAAGAAAAGTGAGATTTTTGGCATTAAAACTCATCATCTTCCCACTGCACTGTATAACACTGTTGAATAAAGAGATACATTTTATTTTATTTCATTTTTTCCATCGCCATTTATCCCCTACATGCTCTCTTCGATCTCCCCATCTTTCCAGGATCACCACACTATTGTCCATGTCAATAAATTCTCTCTTTTATTTTTTCTATTTTGTTCTTCACCCTCCCCTAACTCCTACCACACCAGAGTGTCTGCCGATCTTTATATATGAATCTGTCTTTATTTTGCTTGATGGTTTCATTTGTTGATTAGATTTCACAGATGAGTGAAATTCTATGGTATTCTTTTTCTGACTGGTTTCTTTCACTTAGCATAATGTTCTCCAGTCCCATCCATGCTGTAGCAAAGAGATACATTTTCTGCAACAAAATATAGGTGTCTACCACATCACAGATCCCTTTTGCTTAATCTTCTTTAATGAGAAAAAGCAATTTTGTTTTTTTGAAATGTATATTAACTATATTCAAAAAACCCATACACAACTAACTAAAATTGTGGGTCTAAGACAGTGGTTCTCAACCTTGGCTGCACATTAGAATCACCTGGGAATCTTTTTAAAATCCTGATTTCTGGGCCTCATCCTCTGGAAATTCTGTTTCTTTGTTACTAATGTTGTGGCCCCACCCCATAAGAAAGAAACAGAATTTCTGGAGGATGAGGCCCAGAAATCAGGATTTTAAAAAGATTCCCAGGTGATTCTAATGTGCAGCCAAGATTGAGAACCACTGGTCTAAGATATTGAGGGATGGAGGTCCAATAAATCTATCAGTCAAGAAAATAAGAACCATATCCCCTGGGTTTGAAAGTGTTGTCCAGGAAAACACCAATGAATAAAACAATAGAAGAGCATAAGAAAAAAAGTCCAATAAGTAAGAAATAGACACATAGATAGAAATTCTCCAGGACATGCTTTTGAATCACAAACTTGTGTCCTTACGACAATGGACTAGGAGGCCTCTGCACTTGAGTGGCTTTCTGTGCATGTCAAAACCCTTCACATCCCTTAAAGCTCTCAACTTGGTGCCTTATTAATAACAAGTGCTTGATAAATGTAATCATACCTTGATTAATACCATGGACCTGCAGAAGGCCCAGAGTAACAGCTACATTACGCAAGGGAGTAGGATACGGCTGCTGGTTAAAATACTCTAAAGTTAGATTTATATGTATAAACTCATAATTAAAAGTCTATTGTGGGTAAATCAGAGTATTTAGTGCTTAAAAACAAAAACAAAAGCTTATAAGTTTATAATTAGTATATTTTAAAAAGTATGAGTACTAAGTAAGATAAATATGAATGTTTACAAAATCCTACTATACCAGAAAAATAAAATAACGAAAGAGTTTTTATTAAAACTAAGATAAATACTTCATAAACTATGAGGTGACATATTGAATTGATAATTATAATCATATCAGGCTATAAAATCTGAATATATAAATTAGAAATTGCATAAGATGATATACCATTGTCCATTATTAAAGATAAATAAGAAATATTGGCAAAATGATCCATATCCTCTGATGTTGACACAGTGAGATTGACAAGACCTTTTAGTGAATAATCTTTGCTGAAATTCCAGGTAGAATCTAAGGCTGCATATCACTGGAATGCCAATTCCAATTTCCAAGTTTCTAAGTTTCATGTATGAACCTTATACTCTTGCAAAACACATATTTGTGTCTGTGCCAAGGAGGTATGGTAGATATTGGTAATTGTATACAAATTCTATTCTTTGGGTATCCTATCTAATAAAAGAGAAACATGGTAATTAGCTGTATGTCCGCTACCCTTCCCATTGGCTAATCAGGGCGATATGCAAGTTAACTGCCAGTCAAGATGGGGGCCAGCAGCCAGGCAGCTTGAAGCGAACATGAGGTTTGCTTGCTTCAGTGACGGAGGACTCCAACATTCCTCGCCTGCCGCTGCAGGCCTCTGAGCTCACAGTTTGAAACATTGTTACAAATATAGAAGCTAAACAAAACCCCAGAAACCAGCTTTCAGCCAGCCGGGATCTCAGAGCTGGAGTTGAAACAGTGTTTCGATTGTAGAACCCAAACAAACCAGATACCTGCTTTCAGAAGCGGAGGCCTAAGAGCTGGAGCCAAGCCTCAGAGCTAAAGCTGGCCCAGAATGAAAAAGAAAAAAAAAAGAAAAAAGGAGTGGTTGGGAGCTTCAGTCACCCGCCAGCCTGAAAACAGCCCTCAGCCCCTCACCCAGACTGGCCAGGCACCACAGTAGGGACCCTCACCCTGAAGGGTGTGTGACCAGCTGCAAACAGCCATCATCCCCTCATCCAGGCTGGCCAGGCACCCCAGTGGGGACCCCCACCCTGATCCAGGACACCCTTCAGGGCAAACCAGCTGGCCCCCACCCGTGCACCAGGCCTCTATCCTATATAGTAAAAGGGTAATATGCCTCCCAGCACCTGGATCAGTGGAACCGCGAGGCCTCCCAGCACCAGGATCAGCGTGACAGGGGGCAGCGCCCAAACCCCCTAATTGCCCTGCAGCTCTTTGTGTGACAGGGGAAGGCGCCCCAACCCCCTGATCAGCCCTGCTCTGTGCCTGATAGGGGGGAGCTTCCCTACCCCCTGATCGCCCTGTGGCTCTGTGTGTGACAGGCTGTGGTGCCCCAACACCCTGATTGGCCCTGCTCTGTGTGTGACAGGGTGCAGCGCCCCAACACCCCTCCCCGCCATGGGCCCTGCTCTGTGTGTGACAGGGTAGAGCCATAACCTCCCCATCGGCCCTGCCCTGGGTGTGACAGTGGCAGCGCCCCAACCCCCTGATCGGCCCTGCTCTGTGGGTGATAGAGGGCGACGCCCCAACTGCCCCCCATGGGCCCTGCTTGGTGTGTGATGGGGTAGAGCCATAACCTCCCCATCAGCCCTGCCCTGAGTGTGACAGGGTGCAGTGCCTTAACCCCCTGATCTGCCCTGCTCTGTGTGTGACAGGGGGCTGTGCCCCAACTCCCCTATTGGCCCTACTATCTGAGTGACAGGGGGGAGCTCCTCAACCCCCTGATCGGCCCTGCTCTGTGCATGACAGGAGGCAGTGCCCCAACCCCCTCATCGACCCTGCTCTGTGCGTGACAGGGTATGGAGCCCCAACCCCCTGATTGGACCTGCTCTGTGCGTGACAGGGGGTGGCACTGCAACCTCCCCATCGACCCTGCCTTCAGTGTGACAAGGGATTGTGCCCCAACCCCCCCCACCCCCAACGGCCCTACCCTGAGTGTGACTGAGGGTGGCATTGCAACCTCCCAATCTGCCCTACTCTGTGCATGACAGGGGGCAGCGCCCCAACTCCCCAATTGGCCCTGCTCTGAGCCTGACCAGGGGCTGCACCTAGGGATTGAGCCTGCCCTCTGACAGCTGGGAGCAGGCCTAAGCCAGCAGGTTGTTATCTCCTGTGGTGTCCCAGACTGTGAGAGAGCACAGGCCTGGCTGAGGGACCCTCCCCCCCCCCCCCCCGCCTCCCCCGCACCCTGAGTGCACAAATTTTTGTGCACTGGGCCTCTAGTTTTATAATAATTGAGTTGTACCTGGTAAATACTGCCCATCTGACCATGTTTTCCAGCACTCCCTATAGCTCAGTATGGTCATGTGATTGATTTCTGGACCAACTTGCAAATTAAATCCTCAACACTCTGTCCTGCTACTTTTTCTAGAGTGACATTATAAATTTAAAGTTGAAGATGGCAGAACTGCCCTTCCCTTAGTCTTTGAATGACAGCATGAAGCACAGTTATTCATTGGTCTGAGATTTTTTATTTTATTCTTATATTATTGTATTATTTAAGTCATTGATTTATTTTTTTGTTCTCTTACAAAAGGCTTAGTTTAAATTAATTATTATAGTGTATATTTCTAAGAATTGAGTCCCAGGTTTATTTACATTATCATCATTGAGTTGTTTCATTCATTTATTCATTCAATTTCTGTGTCCTCTTTGATAAAATGAAAGTTCCTAGAAGTTTAAATAATGAAAAATAGACTAGAGTCTATCTTTCAGGATATAGGATTAGATTTTAGACATGACACAAAAAAACAGTCAAACTTATATAGCACATATGGGGAAAATATTAACTCACTACCCCCCGAAAAGGGAAAATGCTTGACTATTGTAAAAAGAAAACATCTTCAGTACCTCCATATGCACAGCTGTTGTCAAGTGTCTCAATTCAAATTAAACCAAAAGGTTTTTGTTTTAGATGAAAAAGTAAGAAGTAGAGAAAAGAGTATTTTGCCAAACTCTGAATAGAGTAAGATCTTCCAATTTCCTGTTATTAAAAACATAAATAGCTCACAGGCTTTTTAGTCTGAGTTCCTTCATGTATTCTTAATGGATTAGAAATTAAAATGTCAATAATTATATCTTAAATACATCCAACATTAATACCCATATTGGCATGATACTAAAGATAAAAAATATCCAAAGTAAATAAATAGGTTGTTTCTAAGGTGTATGTCTTAAAATTTATTTATTTGATATTACAAAAGAGATTATTTCAATTCATTGGGTCAGGTAATTTAATATGAATATCCAGATTCATTAGCATAGAACTCTAAGGAACTAAAAATAAATTGTATAAATATATACTATAAATCAACTTGCATTTAAATTCAGAGTTCAGCATTTAAAATAAATGTATGGTAAATATGTTTTTAGAATCATAAGACTACTTAATTTGTATGCATATATTTTGTGTGTGTAAACATATAAATTTCATAAAATAGAAATATATTGTATTTACAATCTATATGCATGAGTATAGAAAGGCATAATAAATACATATAAAAATAGAAAGTAAACAGAATTCAGACGAGGCAACGTGCAAACAAAAACAACATATATTTAACTAAATAGACATTGTATTGAAAGCTAAAAACAGAGCCAAATAAAAATCAATATTTAGTGGCAAGGATGTGAAGTGTGAAGGCACAAAGGCGACACAAATGAGGTTGGATTAAGATGGAGAAAATTTCACTAAAGCAAATAGAATTTTAATTCCAGATTTTTTTAAAAAAATATATTTTATTGATTTTTTACAGAGAGGAAGGGAGGAAGATAGAGAGTTAGAAACATTGATGAGAGAGAAACATCGATCAGCTGCCTCCTGCACACCCCCTATTGGGGATGTGCCCGCAACCAAGGTACATGCCCTTGACCGGAATCGAACCCGGGACCCTTCAGTCCACAGGCTGACGCTCTATCCACTGAGCCAAACCGGTTAGGGCTTTAATTCCAGATTTAAAATATGACTGATACGGTCAAATACTTTATACCTGTGACTTCTCCTACCCCATTTTTCTAGAGATGCTGAAAGAAAATTCCAAAGATAGGAAGAAATTATGCTGTCACATTGAATAGAGATCAGAGGTTATGCTTATTAGAAGCGTGGCATTTGGTAAGAGTGGTGTCATCAAGGCTGATTACAAGGATCTCTTGTGGAAAATAACCATGAGACCTACTTCCAAGTAGTCTTGGGCCAAGGTTGTCTGGTCTAGATCTCAAGTTTGTTTAGAGGTAGGTCTGAGGAATTTAATCTTGTCAATAGTTAAAGCTGGACAATTGTATGTAGGACTTTCTATATTAAATTTCTAAAGAGATGAAATATGGACAAGATCTATATAGTGAAAGTAAATATATACTAACCGATCTCTCTCTCTCTCTCTCTCTCTCTCTCTCTCTCTCTCTCTCTCTCTCTTCATAGGTGAAAAAAATAAAAAGACTTTGAATCGCATCTGTCCTTATTCTAGAGCAAATTTTATTTAAGTTTTTTAAAAAAGTCAATGTCAATGAAAATATATGACCCAGGCAACAAGGAGCGTATCGTGCAGACAGGACTTAACTCACTTTAATTTCTTCGGGTTATAGCCATTAACATTTGCATGTAAAACTTTCTATACAGATTATATGAGATGTTCCAATTCCAGACTTTGACACAATCATAGATCATTAAGTTACACCTCTATTAAGCTAAAGGTTAAATAATTTGAAGAAAGTGACAGGAATTCTCATTACATAATATCATTTTGATTTTGCTTTAAAAAGTCTGGTTTCTAAAATGAAACAAAGGGGGGAAATGAAAGACAGAAAAAAGTAATACAATTATTATACATTCTTTAAGCAGATCTATGGAAAGGAGTTCAAAGTCAAGAGCAAGGCAAGTTCAATAATAAAAAAGCAAGAAGGCTGACTTTGATCTCTTTAGCTTTCTCAGTGTAGCACAAATTCAGTGATTTCTGAGCACACAAGGAAGTGATGAATACCAAAAATAATAATACAACTTTGCATTATTGTTAGTGAAATGTACATTGATTAAGAAAATCCTGATTTCTTGATATTTTCCATATGTGTGTGTGTGTTACTAAAACTCTGAAATAGCATAAAAATACAAAAAAGGATGAAATAAAAGATATTTTCTAGTAGATATACAGAGTGTATCCATTCACTGATAAATTGGTACAGATTAAAAATATATTCAAAACAATTATGTCTTTATAATTTAATAAATTGGATTTTTCCATGTAACTTTTCCACATTATCTCCAATCTACACTAATAAAAGAGAAACATGTAAATTGGTGTCACTCTGCTACACCCACCAGCCAATCAGAGCAACTATGCAAATTAACCCAACAAAGATGGCGGTTAATTTGCATATGCAGGCATGGAGTGAAGATTGAAGACTGAAGACTGAAGATTGAAAAAACTTGGCTTCTCTGCTGCAGCTGGACCAAAGGCCTGGGTCCCTGGTGCCGGAGGAAAACCAGTGCCAGCAGCCAGGGGAAGGAAGGCCTATTGCACGAATCTCTTCATGCAACGGGCCTCTAGTTAATATATATTCACTATATTATAGCCCTTGGAGTATTCTTCTTAAATGAGATCTTATTCATGCCTGATAATATTTTTGGAATGGGCTATAGAATGGAATATCTCATGTTGAAGTTGCTTTCTTGTGAACAGTACCTGTTTTAGTTACATGGTTGAGGTTTTTAATTCATATGTAATGTGTTCGCAGATATTCATAGCAATCAGCTCTAAGCCAATATTTCACAGAATCTGGGTTACCAAATAACATAAATCATTTGAAAATGTGTGAAAATGACGTCATGAATAATAAAGCACCATAGGTTAGGTATGACTTACTTTAAAGTACTTTGGAGTAAGTTCAAAGGTACTCCAGCACTGAAATCATTCTCAACTTTCACTCAGATGTATTTTCCTGAAGAAATAGGTGGAGTTAGAGCTGTCTCGCAAAAAAATCGTGCACAGGTTGAGTGCATTCTTTTGGATGTATCACAGTGGAAGAAATAGACCAAGGTTATACTATGACTATAAAACTAAAGAAAGAACAACATTCCTTGCATGGAAGCACTATCTTTGTCAGCTTCCAACAACTTTGTTAATTTGCAAACACAGTATATTATTTATTTTTTCTAAAAAGTAACACTAGGGGTACTTGATTCTATTCTTTATTAATGAAGCAAATCTTATTATTTAACAGTATTTCAAATTATCCTCAAGAGATATTTAAATGATAGCACACTCATAATTATAGAGTGCTAAAGTTACAGTATTGGCTATAATGGAGTCATGGAGAGACAATGAGATTTTCAGTCAGAATAATTGTGTTCTATCTGGGAAACAAAACAAATGTCAATGTTTGTACTTTGGTCCCTCTACCTAAAAATAACAATATCTTCTATGTAAAGTATAATTATTTGTGTACTTTTAAAAATTGTTTTCATTTAATTGCTCAGAAATCATCTCGGGTTCATTTAATCTTTTGAAGCCTCTATACACTCATCTGTAAAATTTAGCTCAATATCAGAACTTATCTCTCAGGGTTTTGGAAAACAATGAAATCATGGCTGCAAATTGTTTAGAACCGTGCCTGGTACAGAGTATTCCACCCACAAATATGAGGTAATAATAGGTAAGAAATCGGGATTTTCTTAATCAATACACATACCACTAACAATGATGCAAAGCTGTATTATTATTTTTTGGTATTGATCACTTCTTTCTTTGCTCAGAAAGCACCGAATTGGTGCTATACTGAGAAAGCTAAAGAGATCAAACTCAGACTTCTTGCTTTTATCATTTTTTAATAACAATTGCAATTTATTTTCTGTTACTTAGAAACCAGTCTGCTAGAATCCTCAGATGTGAGATCCAGAAAAAGCCTAGCCCCTAAGTAGCAATGATGAATTAAGTTGAGATACTAATGACCATACCCTGTGTACTGATATTGGTTCTTTCATTCACAATATAGTCTATTAACAGGAATCCAGCATTCTTGACATAAACTGATCATACCTTTTCAGGTTGTGTTGTGATAATAGGTATAGGTGATTGCCAGAGAAAGAGGAGAGAGGAGGGAAAGGGAGACGAGGAAGAAAGAAGACAGAAGATGAGAGGACAGAGGAAAAGTAGGAAGGGGTTTATAAGTGGCAGCAAATTTGAGGGTGGACACTGGAGATGGTGACAGGGACAGATAGCCTCAGTCACTGTGACAGCTATTGAGATAGTCAGTAATGAGGAGAGACCCATCAGGCCACGGCCCTGCCAAGGGAGAAGAGGTTACTGCTCACTGAAGACAGGTGCCAAAGAGCTCTCTCAAAGACTCAGCACACAGATGCAGGATCTACCCACTCATTTCCAAACGTTAGAGCATTAGAAGGCAAAGCAACATGACCCAAGATCCCAACCTCGATAGATAGATCAAAACACGATTACAATTGTGTAGTGCAGATGAATCTAATGAGGGACAGAACAACAGCAGTCTACAGATATAAGATTGGAAACTATATTTCAAAGAGGAGAACAATAATTAAAAAAGAAGAAAAAGAAAGAAAAATAAGAGTAAGAAAGAGAAGGGGGTAGAATGAGGAGGGGAAGAGAAAAATAGAGTTGGTGAGAGAAGGGAAAGGGGTGAAAGAAGAGGGAGAAAAGGGTGAAGAATTCTAAAATAATTTCAGTCTTCACAGCATTAAATATTCTAATTACCACGTATTTGGTGAATTCAATTATTTAGGTAGATCAATCATCAGTGGTGCTGGAGAACTGACGTTTACTGTTTAAACAGCAAACACAAATTTACATTTTAGTTTCCTCAATAAATATGTCTCACAACTGATATTGGCTTCTGCAAGACGATGTTAGAGCACCACATAGTGGTTTCGTTCAATAAGCTTTGGCCATCCAATGCGGTTGTCACCTGAAGCTATAGTAGGAGTCTGTATGCAAAAGAAGAGAAATTCAGCTTTCAAACGAGGTAAACCATATTATTGATACTTAATGGTTTGAATGAAGATGTTTAAAATATCTTTAAATAAACTGACTCCCAAGACTGATGTAGAGACTAAAAAGATAACTGAGGTAGAAACCTATCTCAAGAAAGATTGTGACAGTCTGAATGGGGTACAGTTGACAAAGAAGCCAAGAAAAAAGGAGTCCCTGAAACACACATTGGCAGTGATTGCCAGGCACTTTAGTGGGGAGATAGTCCCACATAAGACCAAAGGGAAGGTTTTATTGGAAAAGTACAGATGCATTACATTTAAAATAATATCTTAGACTAATTCCATTAAACAAATCCCACTCTTGGAATTTCTCCATCCCTAAGCAACATTCTGGCAATTTATCTTCCATTCAGTTTTCCATCTGAGAAAAATTATAAGTCAAGATAATTTAAAGCATGCTTGATTTAATGTTTGTTCAGGTATTTTTTTTTATTTGAGCTCAATTACTGGAAACTCTGGCTTCCATTTATAACCAATATATGCATTGAGCCTTTTGAACTTCAACTAAAGGCACATAGTAGGTATCTTTCAGAAGGAGTTGGTTATGTTGACTAGCTTGACAGCAAAGAGTCAGAATCTCTGTAACTTTTTTCTAATACCCACGAGAGAGTACATTTCAGGATAAAGTAGATTCTAATGACTAGTGCTCAGGATAGTTTTTTTTTTTTTTTTTTCCTTTTTCTTTTTTTTCTGAAGTACTAAGTCTGTAGGAATCAGTCTTGTCTATGGAGCAATCCCACCAAATAGATATATAAAAAAAATGTTCCTTCCTTTTCTTCTCTCCTCCTTCTCTAAATGTTTATTGAAAGTCTTGTAAATATACCGGTTGATACAAAAAGAGCTGAAACTGCAGAGATTCAGAAGTCTGAGTCCTACATCTACTCAGTCTAGGTGAGTGGACAGACTTGAAAAGCAAACAGAGCAACAAAGTGTGGTAGTTGCTACGGCAAAGGGATATATGGGCTGTCAAGTCTACTCTTCAGTAGGGAACACTAGGACTGAGAAAGGTTTAGAGTCAAGGTTTCAATTTGCAACCTTGGATTTGAAAAGATCCCTGTCAAGGAAGATCTAATTTTAGTACTAAACTTACAAACATAGTTATTTTTTTAAAGGTATTTATAACTTTTACTGTATGTTGGCATCCTGGAAAAATATGGTTCTCCATATAAAGTGTATTTTTTTTCTATGATGGCAATAGCAGATACAATCAAAAGCACAACTAATAAAAGAAATTGAGCTACATTTGTATTTCATGAGGTTAGCCAGGTTTTCCAAAGTTTAAATTTATACTTATTTATATAAGACTAAGTATATATAACAAAGTTTTTGAAGTAATTCAGTCCTTATGAAACCTAATTTTCTGTATTCCTGTAATGTCAATAAATTTAGAGATAGAGTGGTTGACTTTCCTCTCTCCAGGGAAGTGCAAACTCTGCTAGTGAATAAGGTATGCAAGAGGTGACAATAGACATTCTACTATAAAATTGTACCAATTCTGGCTATAATGAGAAGTCTTATTCTTACGTAAGACAATATTTTTAACAGCTTAGAAAGTTGGTTGGAAAGAATGACACAATTATAGATTTTAATCTATAATTTCAAAAACTTTTCTTAATGAACTTTAAAAGAAATGCAGTAGAGTAGCTGCTACCAGAAAGCAAATATAAAAGAAGCCCCTTGCTGACATAGCAAGCTTTAATACTTCAGACATTATCTGCGGCCTAAAGGAAATTTAACAGGCAAATGTCACTGTACATCAAATGCCTTCCTTCCAGAGCTTGTTTGATTACATCTTAATTTAAAACATAAATTAATGTCCTTAAAGGTAATAAAGTTAACAGGTAAATCAGATGGGGAAAATAAAAAAGAACACACACACTCAGTTAATTCTATGCTGATTTTCATACTCAGGGAGATAATGCAAAAGATCAATGGGATTTAATGAGAAAAATGTTACATATACAAGGTATGCCTCATCTCCCTTTGTACATATTTGTTTTTAATTTTCATAGAGAAGGACTTGCATTTATATCTCTACTCAGAAGCAGACTCTGGTTAAAAATATCACCTTTATTAAATCTCAACTAGCCATCAAATAAACAAGTACATTTCAAAGTGGTATTCCCATCCTGCAGGGTTCCAGTTAAGGAAATAATAAAGTGAAATATGAAAAAAAGATTGTTCTTTGAAAGGAAGGGATCTAATTAAAAGGAGGACCTAACAACTCCATGGATTAATTGGGAACTAACTGAGATAATTGGACCTATGGGAGTATGATTACACCCATCATAAACTGCTTTTTTCACAAGTATAGGGTAAGTGCTTGATGCTTTAATTGAGTGTAGCACTACAATAAAAATAGAGATGATATAGAAAAAATCATATTTGGGAATGCAGTCTCCAGAAGTTCTCTGGCATCATTAATAACCTTTTTTCTTTCCCCCACAGATACAATTCTTTAGGTTTCTTGGAGCCACTTTGATAACATTGTGGTTATAATCATATCAACCAAAATAAATTTAAGCTATTAAAAGTTGATCTACAGACCACATGTAGCTGCACTGCAATTAGAAATTCAACAAGATCATATCATTCTGCAATTGAAGTTAAAATGGGCTACTTTTGTTGAAGATGGTATCTTTAAAAGTTTATTGCAATAAACACTGCCTTTCAATTAGACAATCTTCCAGGAAACAAAACTACAGAATTGTGGAGCATCAGGGAATCTTATCTGGTCAAACTCCCTATTTTTACATTTGAAGGGTCTGTCTGAAAACAATGGTTGAAAATTCTAGAACAGAACTAGGTCTTTATTGGGAGTAGGAGGTGTGGGGGCTCATTTGGCAGATGTAGAGTATTTCCTTTTGAAAACACGTGACTGAGAAACCAAAAGTCATTTGCATACATCTAAACACCTTGTGATCTTATAATATTTTAAAAACAAATCTCTATTTAAGGGAAATGTGGAGGTGGTAAAATAAGAATCACTCCATTTGCACTGGGAAATGGGATGGCTTGTACTTTGAATAGTGAAAAGTTATTCCAGTTCATTAGGTAAAAAGGCAGAAACGATATTACTACAGACAGAAAAGTATGACTCATATCCTGTAAGTAAGCAAATAGGTTGGCACATAGAATAGGCTGCCCTTGCAGGCACTGTGTTCCTCCAACAAAGACCACAGATTCTGCCTGGGAGCTTCTCCTACTGTAACAACATTGTCTCTCCACTTCCTGGCAAATTCTTCCTTTGTTGGCCCTTCAAGCATAAATCCAATCCACACTTGGCTCCCTTTCTATTTTAAACACGAAAGACAAAGACACTTTTTAAAAAAGTACAAATATGAGCATTGAGACATCCTGAAATCATAACCTGAGCTACAGAACACAGCAGGCCTCGGCTGCTCCCTTATCATCCCAGTTTTACCTAAATTACCTCCTTCCTTAGTCTTCCAGACGGAACCTAAATGTCACATGCTATCTATGTTCATACCCCTTTGAGTTCCTGTACTTCTTCATACCAATCATTTGAATTTTAATGATTTGTTTAATTAGCTTTTGATTTACAGAACATGGAATGTTTTGTTTCTTTCCTCCTTTATATCTCTCCCTCCCTCCCTCCCTCCTTCTCTCTCTCCCTCCCTCTATTCCTCCCTCCTTCTCTTCCTTCCTTCCTTCTTTCTCGACTTCCTTTCCCCTTCATTCTCTCCTCCCTCTCTTCTTCCCTCCCTCCCTCCCTTCTTATCTTTATCATTCAGTCTTTCTTTTAGTTTGTTCTCTTCACAAATATTTACAGTGTTCACCAAGGTCCCTGCCCTCCCGGGCATTACATTGACAGGAAAGGCATACATTAAACCATAATTGCAATACAAATCATGACAAGCACGAGGTGGACAAGATTCAAGGTTATATACCACCTTCACTTCATTAACATCAGAACCAACAATAAAAATTGGCAGATAATGGACCTGCCATAAGGTAAGGAGGCAGTGTAGAGTTTCATAAAGAACATTGTTTGTACTGTCAGTATTAATTGAATTCAAATTTTGCTACCTATGGACACTAGGCAAATTGATTTGTTATTAATTCTGTTTACTAATTATAAATAGCACTTACAAAAATCTTCCCTTTGGAATGAAATGAGAATAAAGTTACATAAATCACTGAGAAGAGAAACTGATAAACACATAGAGCTGGCATTATGATAGATTTTCAGAAAGGCAAAGATATCTTGGACTATCTATATCAAGTTGTAAGAAAAGGAAGAACAACAAAATCAATAATAGTTTATAGCTTTTCTATTTTAGGAGATCACAATTTAAATTAACAATAATTAAAACCTCACAAAAATATGGAATAATTAATTTTAAGCATTGAGCATAAGATAGCCAACATTCTGGCATAAGTAATTAAAACAATATATTGTATCAGCTTTAGAAATATAGCTTTATGTACAAGAAGCCACCTGAGAAATGCAATAAAGCAGCTTTATTAATATAGTATTCTTCATGCCTAAATCTAATCAGATTTGCTCAAGTAGTCATCCTGTGTGTCTCAAGACACCTGCAGTAGGTAAAGAAGTCATGTTTCCATGCCATTTGAAAACTCCCATCCTCTCTGGCCTCTGCTGTCTGTTAATTTTGCAATCCAGAGTTAAGCCATACCTCTTTATTAGTGGCAGACTTTGCTTACATGCAAATTTCTAATTTCTAGTTTATTGTTGCCTCATTTATAAAATTATTTTGAGAAGTTTTTATACTTGGTAAACTCTAAGCAAATTAAAGCTGTGTATTATTCTTTTATACTATAGAGTCTATTACTGAAATTTTTCCTTGAATTGTCCCTGAGAAAATTACATCAATTAGAAATATTATCTTTTAATTTTTCCATATTTTGTACCATGTAAACATATATAAACAAATAACTTATAACATGGTTTTCAATCTTTATTTATATAATGATTAGAGGCCCAATGCACGAAATTTGTGCAAGGGGCCCTACCCTCACAGCCCTGGCTGCCTCATTCTTTGCAGCACTGGCTGCCCGGCCCTTGCAGCCCCACCTGCTTCCCAGCCCCACCTGCCTGGTGGCCATGAGCCTCGCCCCGCTTCTTCCAGTCGAATTAGCATATTAGCTATTTATTATACAGAATATTTCTAAATGTCACAAAGAATGGGGTTAACATAGGTATAATAGAAAATTTTAATAAAATAAAGAATAAAAAATAAAACCATGAGAATATTAAAGTTAATAAGTTAGAATACTATATTTTTATCATTCTAAAATATCAAATTATATCCCATTTTAGCACATTGAAAAGCACAGTAATGTCATAGGACTACCAATATTTATATTTGTGTATTAGTCATTATCCTTCCTCAACTATCTATGCACAAATTCACATTGTTTGTTGAAAAGTAAGGCAGGAAAACTCTCAAAAAAAATAATTTCAGTCATTTAAATTTAGTTGATTAGAAGAGGGTGCCAGCAACCATCTTAAGTTTGGCTTGACTTTGACATGAGCTGAATAAATTAAACAAAATGTGCAAGTTGTAGAATTTCACTTCTTATGGTAATATGAAATGTCCATTCCACCACATGGAGCTGGTTTGTCATTCCTGCATGACTGTTACCATCACATCAAATACAAAGAAAAAGTAAGTGGCACGTTTAGCCAGTGCCCTCCAACAGGACTTTCTTCAGTGATGGAAAGATTCTGTGGTCTCCTCTAGACACACGTGACTATTGAGCACTCAAAATGTGTGCCCTGTGACCAATATTTTTTTTGCATTCAATTTTAATTACTTTAAATATAATGGCCACATATAGTGAGTGCCAATCAAAATCAATGGCAGAAACTGATCTGAATATTGCCCCTGCACCTATTCCTGCAATTTCTTAAATGAAAATTTTCCTCAAGAAACAAGACAAATATGTCCAAATATATTCATAATAATCTGCTTCAAATTGCAGAATATGACTCTTCCTGAGACTCTTTAGTTATATTCATAAGGGACTGAAGATCACAGAAGACTGACTTGCTATTATGAGAACCAAAGTCTGACTCACCCACCTATACCTGGGGGATAAAAAGCCTCCTTGCTAACCAAACGTGCTTGCACTGTCCCTGCGTGAATCACCATCTGCTTCTGCGATGAGAGGAAGGAGGCAGCTCCAAACCGATGGTTTATCAAGGTGAGAAAAAACAGGGGGGAGTTGATGGAGTCACTTCTTTTTCCTGCTCATCCACTAGATTTTTACTCTGAGGGGACCTCATCAGCAAATTTTAAAAGATATGTTTACATATTTCCGAAGCATACAAAGAGGACAGATTGAGGATGTCCTGCCAAACATAATAACCTAGGTTTATATTTTAGTCCAAATTGTTCTATAAAAGCGGCTTATGTATTTATTGTGCTTCATCAGGGTACCAACACTTGGGCATTGTTCAGCCCTAGAGTTTTCATATTGATCCCATGAGGTGATTCAGAATACCCTGAGTGACGTATTGTTTTTATCACCTAAGCATTAAAGTGGCCTATGATCAAGTAAAATCAGTGCTCAGTGGGCAATAATTCTATTGTGTATAATTACAATTAACCACACCCTTCTAACTTTTAGCCAATGTTCATATTCACTCACCTTCAATCAGACAGCTTGTTTTATGTACTCAACTTTGGGTCGTCGGTACCCTGGGAAAAAATTCCATTTACCATCAACTAGCTTGTTACTTTCCTCACTTGATTGAATTTGGATATTATTTTCTAAGTATATGAGGTTGACATCCTTTATAATGATCAGATTCTATCTGCATGATGAAGATATTACTTTTTTTATGCTGATTACTGCTAATGCTTTACAAAAGGTAACTTCGTTTACCTGAGCAGTTTTGATTTATGGATTATGAACTAACTCAGTGTTGCTTTAAAAAATGACAAAAAATTTGTTTGCTTTGTAAAAGGAATGACTATTGAAGAATAAGCAATTGACTAAAGAGATTTATCAGTGTCTCAGAAAGCAGGGTATGGCTGTGGTAAAATTAAATCACTTTACATTTTCAATATGCTTCATGATGCTTTCAGGTTTGGGTAGAGTGTGTATAATTATTTCCTAAAATGGGACTCTTGAGGGCAAAATAAGACTACTTTAATAATTAAACTGGGACAATAGGCATGCATGGGAACTGCCCCAGACAAAGCAGAACCCAGTGACCCTAGATTTAAGAATTTAAGAATGCTTAAGATAGGCCCTGGTCCGGTGCTCATTTGGTTAGTGTGTTGTAATAATATGCCAAGGTTGTGGCTTCAATCACTGGTCAGGGCACATACAGGAATAAACCAATGAATGCATAAATAAGTGGAACAACAAATCCATGTATCTCTCTCTCTTGCTCTCTCCCTTCCTCTCTCTCTCTAAAACTAATAAATAAATAAACACTAAAAAAATAATATGTTCTTATATATTTCAGAGAGAGGAAGAGAAAGGGAGGGAGAGATAGAAACATCAATGATGAGACAGAATCATGGATCAGCTGCCTCCTACAGGCCCACCATTGGGGACCGAGTTAGTAAGCTGGACATATGCTCTGACTGGGAATCAAACCATGACCTCCTGGTTCATGACTCAATACTCAACTATTGAGCACACTGGCTGGGCAATAAATAAAAAATTAAAAAAAAGAACGCTTAGCTATATTGGAGCAACCCCTTATTAGGGAACTAATTCTTGGAAATATAATAACCCAAAACTTTCCTGAAGTGAGAACTGAACTGTCCTTGCTTCAAGGGGGTTCATTAGTCTACCATGTTGGAGACTCCATAATCCTCCAATGTTTATCTCAAGTCTTCTGGTACATGACCATTGCTCAGGATCTTACTGTTTACCTTATTCTCTGAAATATTTTACAAAAGTGTATTTAAAAACCCTCTCCTGGGCTCTTACCAGACACTGAATCTCACCAGACATTGGATCTGCTGGTGTCTTGATCTTGG
The DNA here is from genome assembly GCF_964212035.1 of Myotis nattereri. Lineage (NCBI taxonomy): Eukaryota > Metazoa > Chordata > Mammalia > Chiroptera > Vespertilionidae > Myotis > Myotis nattereri. Next base: position 67,959,789 of record NC_138076.1, on the reverse strand, counting down.
ACTTCGAACCCTCTAGAATTGTAAGAAATAAATGCTTGTGGTTTATAAGCCACCCACTGTATCCCAGTGTATGGTAGTTTTGCTATAGCAGCCCATGCAGACAATGGCATATTATTTTTTCCATGATTATCATTCCCAGTAACATATGTGAAAATATTTCCTTTGGCTTCCAGGTTTAGACGGTATATTTTACCTCTCATTTTAATTAAAGTATGTCCCTTCATGTTGCTGGTAATTGTTAACATATCATTCCTCCACAATTGCAGAGGTGATGTTTTTTTCTATGTTTGACTCACCATGGTGCTTGTCTCATTGTGCTTCTAAGGTGTCTGCTGAGCTGACTAAAGAGATTACTGCAGAGGTACTTGAGGAAGTTTGTAATTTCATGGGAATTAGTACTAACTACAGGTATATTACTAACTCCAGTTATTGTCTACTAGGACTGTGTGCCAATGGCTATGATGAATGCTCTGAAATCATACTTTGCATGAGTCTAAACTACACATACTTAACATGCCAATGAAGCTGAGATTCAAATAAATTATTTGTTTCTTAGGTCTACACAATATAATGTAAGTCAAGAGGGAAAAGGTGATTTTTGTTTAGTTCAGTGCTTTATCCCCAGTAGATGATTCTAACTTCCCCACAAGTAGCATTGTATGAAGCAGCCAATATTAAGTAATGTAAAACTGGGTAGAGCTTGTTGTAGATCAGTGATGGCGAACCTTTTGAGCTCGCGTGTCAGCATTTTGAAAAACCCTAAATTAACTCTGGCACCGTGTCACATATAGAAATTTTTTGATATTTGCAACCATAGTAAAACAAAGATTTATATTTTTGATATTTATTTTATATATTTAAATGCCATTTAACAAAGAAAATTCAACCAAAAAAATGAGTTCGTGTGTCACCTCTGACACGCATGTCATAGGTTTGCCATCACTGTTGTAGATAGATATGTCTTAAATTTTAAAGGAATCATAGAAAGAAAACTCCTATTTCTAATTGGGTCAAGTGATCACACTGATTTTATTTAGGTTTTATTTTATTTAAATTGGATCTTATATAATAAAAGGATAATATGCAAATTGACTGAACAGCAGAAGAACTGGCCACTATGACATACACTGACCACCAGGGGGCAGATTCTCAACACAGGAGCTGCCCTCTGGTGGTCAGTGCACTCCCATAAGGGGAGCACTGCTCAGCCTAAGTTGGGCTGACAGCTGGCAAGCACAGTGGCAGTGGCGGGAGTCTCTCCTGTCTCTACTGAAGTACTAAGGATGTCAACCCATGGGGAGCAGGCCTAAGCTGTCAGTCAGACATCCCCTGAGGGCTCCTGGACTACTTAAAGGGCTCAGGCCAGGCTGAAGGACCTCTAACCCCAGTGCACGAATGTCATGAACCATGCCTCTAGTTTTAATTATAATGAACTGAGAATGACTTTTGTTTTATTATCTCTGTGCATGTCAAATCACTCCACATTCTGCCCTTATAGGCGACAACTGCACTAGGATTCACCTCTTTCAGGGCAAAGTCAAAATGTGGATTTAATCCAACTTTTAATCAGCTGTACAGATGGGTTTATTTCACAAATACAATATACTGCACAGATGGAAGTTCCCGAATGCCTGACAAGGTGTTAAAACTGCTACTGATATTACAAAGGAATTAAAATTCAGCATAGGAAAGTATAATTAGTAGGGGCTTGGTCTCTGAAGAGTGTATTAGCTTAGCACTTATATTTTGTCCTTGGCAGAAAAAGAAAACATATTTGTAACAAATAATTTGAAGTACACGTTAGGCTTACATGATCTCAGGTTTTACATGAAATATTTTTGGCCATGTAAGGACTTGGTAGCTCAAGTAAACTAAATTGGTAGAATATATAAATGTAAATATTTTAAAAGTGTTTCAAGGGGTTGAATTTTTTAAATGACATCCTATCTGAAATACAATTGCAAAAATAATACATAAATCATGAAAGTGGTACATAAAATATGAACATATTTCAGTTAAATATTAAGCCATTTCAATAAAATAAATCACATAATAATCAGCTTAGGATGAAATGGCTTCAACAATCAACAGCCTCTAGGCACTACCTGAAAATTTGCTGTAAACACCTGTGGATCTTTATTATGAGCTTATTTTCTCCACGGAAAAGAATTAGTAATGAGCGGTTTCTATGCTTTTGTTCAAGTAAATCCCAATATATTTAACTTCCTGGATTCAGAATTTACTACTTTAATTTCTTTCCTATTTTCTTAACAAAACTATCTTGTATCACATTATGTGTTACATTTTTAACATTACACCTTACCCTTTTCCTTTCCACCCCTATTTTCTCCCTTCGAACAACTGCAAATATTAAGCATTTGTATTAATTCTATTTGTGAAATGGAAAATTCCTAAATCCTACAAATTAATAATAGAAAGATTTTTAATGGCATAGGTACAATTAATATAAATTATTTCCTAGCCTAATGAAAGAACTGAAAAACAAGGAGAGTTGAGGGAGATGCTGTCAGCTGGCTGATTTATTTATTGGGAGGGGGGTGTGATAATGATAGCAATCATGGTAATCTCTAGATTACCAATATGGTAGACCAGTTGCCATAAGTGGCTGTTGAGTACTTGGAATGTGATTAGTGCCAACTGAGATGTGCTCAAATGTAAAATATACATTATATTTAAAAAATAAGTCTAGTATACCTCATTAATATTTGTGTTTATTTTTCATGTTAAAGTGATAATGTTTGAAACATATGAGATTAATGAAATATGTTGTTAAAATTAATTATATAGTAAATAGATTAACATTTATTTTCCCCCATTTCCTTTTACTTTTGTTAAGAGAGCTACTGGAAAGTTTAAAATTACATTTGTGGCTTGCACTTATGGTTCACATTATATTTCTATTATACAACACTAGTCTAGGATTTATTTAGAGAGAATGTCTGAAATAGGAGAGTGTGTCCTGCTAGAGGTAATTACACATAACTTCAGACAGATAAATAAGCTTTCTTTTCTGTCAAATGGTAATGGATATTATTAATATTTCTAAATTAATGACCCACTATACAGCTATGGCTCATTTAACGTAAATTAATCTAAACAATTTCACATTTATGTGTTTAAGTTTCGCTCTTCCCATTGCAAACTTTTTCTAAAGCAGCAGGGCTGGTCCAGGACCAGAATCAAAGCAGCTCCATAGGCCATTTAATTCTCTGAAGGGATACACATGTGTTTTATCCACTCCATGGATTTCTCCTTCTCTCTGCATGCAGCCTCCGGCTTTCTCCTCTCGCCCATGTTTTCATGACTCCCAGTACTGTTTTATTCCTTGTCCCTCGAAGCTTTGGCGAGTTTATGACCCTAAAGGGTTGTCCTCCAGCCTCTCTCTGCATGTATATATTTCTGCTTTGTTCTCAGTGTTCTCTGTCAATTCCCTTTTCATTTTATAATTCACTTTCCCTAGAGAACCTGATTGCCCTTGTTTATCTTGCCATGCTCTGCCAGAGCTCAGAGGTGACTGAGTAGCCTCTGTACATCACAAGGACAAGGCCACCTGGCAAAAAATCAGACACGTAGATCATACCTTAACCCAGGCTCTGAGCAGAATCGTTCCCCTCAAAAGTGACATGCTAAGGCAGGTATATCATAAAGAATTTCATGCACAATAGAAGAAGTGAAATAAACATAATTGAAACTAATGATTATTGCCTCCTGCGGAAATCAGGGTCTTTGATGTTTGCCAAGAACGTGCATAGAATTTAATGGATATTATTTAACTCATCCAAGTAAGTTTAAGAAGAAGAAAGCAAACAACCCAAAACTCCAAATACATTATTGAATGAAGAAACAAAATGAAGGAGATGATCATACTAATATAATTATTAACAATGGTAGTATTTTATTTGACATATATAATTCCCCCTAAAAGTTATCATCCTTTTACCCCTATATATTTTTGACTTCAGGTACAACACAACAGTATTGAAATATCTTGAGTAGGATCAAACTGTATGGGATATTGCATATTTATTTCTTTTAAATTTACTTATTTTTGAAATTATTATTGAAGTGACAATTGTTAATAAAATTATACAAGTCTCAAGTATATAACTCTATAATACATCATCTGTATATTGCATCATGCATTCATCACTCAAAGTCAAGTCTCCTTCTGTCACCATTCATTTGTACCTAATTTACCCTCTTCTACCTCTCCCCACCCCCTTCCCCTTTGGTAATCATCATACTGTTGTCTTTCTGTTTTTATTTTCTTTACTTAATTCCTTCATCTTTTTTTATCCAGCTGTCAGTCTGTTATCAGTATCAAAAAGACTGTTTCTATTTGGTTATTAATTTATTTTGTTCATTAGATTCCACATATGAATGAAATCATAGGGTACCCTTCTTCCTCTGAGTGGCTTAGTTCACTTAGTATAATGTTTTCCAGATCCATCCATGCTGTTGCAAAAGATAAGATTTACTTCTTTTTTTTTTTTTTAACTGCTGAGTAGTATTCCAGTGTGTAAATTTGCCATAGATTTTTTACCCACTTATCTACTGATAGGTACTTGTGCTGCTTCCAAATCTTGGCTATTGAAAATAATGCTGCAATGAAAATAGGGGTGCATATATTCTTTTGAATTAACATTTTGGGTGTGTTTGGATATTCCCAGGAGTGGCATTGTTGGATCATAAACCAATTACATTTTTTTTTTTTGAGGAAACTCCATACTGTTTTCCACAATGGCTACACCAATCTGTAGTCTCACCAACAGTGCAAAAGGGTTGACTTTTCTCCACATCCTCACCAACACTTGCTATTTGTTGATTTATTGATGATAGCCATTCTGACAGGTGTGAGGTGATACCTCATTGTGGTTTTACTTTGCATCTCTGTGATGATTAGTGACGTTGAGAATCTTTTCACATGCCTACGAATTTAATTTTAATGATTGCTGTATCATTGAACATTAATTTCATCTATGAGCTGAAATAACAGGTTGAGGCAAAAATAGTTTTACAGTTGTTCATATGAAAAATAATGCAAGAATAAGTAATAATAAAAGATTAAACTCCGTGTTTTGTATACTCACAACTGTAAACCATTCGGTCCACTCTGTATAACAGGACAAATCTCCAATTTCAAAATTCTTACAATGGGATTATATAATTGAGAAAAAATTCAAAGAAAGTTCAGATTAGGTACCTAAATTTGGGCCAATGGGATGTCTTCTGTAAAGGGATTAATCACCCCTTTTGCTTCCTTTGAGTTTCTGTATACCTGGAATGAAGAAAAGCAATCTAGCATTCTAACAACTTTCTGTGTATGACCTGCAGTGAGCTTGAGAGCAAAATCCATATGCTAAGATGTTGTAGCGTCTCTGAGCACATCAAGAAGCAATCTAAAAACCCTGGACCACCCATTACTAGGCCTAATGTATGTCCAGGTAAGTAAACTTTGATATATTTTAAGTGACTCTTATTTTGTCATTTTCTATTATATACACTTGAATTTAATTAATACTGATAGAGTATTACTCATGTTGAAGTCATGTTTCTACTTTATCTCATACAGGCATTTCTCCTAAGATTGTAAATGTAAAACTCCTCCATAGATATCTCTGCATAAATACTGTATTAAAAAAACAAAACAGCAATAACTTTCCATTCAGGAGAGCAGGTGCTTTATAATACAAAACATTTACACAACAGATAACATCTATATATATAAAAGCCTAAGCAATCATCACAATTGAACGGACGACCGAACAGGCTGCGTGAGGTGACCAAGTCGGCAGGGGGATTAGTGAGGGATAACCAAACTACTGAGAACCAGGGTGCAAAGATGGCAGAGCCCACAGCTAATAAGGAGGGAATATGCTAATTGACCATAATTCCCTCAAAGATGGTGGCACCCACAGCCAATGAAGAGGGAATATGCTAATTGATCACCACACCCTCAAAAATAGTGGCACCCACAACCACAAGATGGCCAGCAGGAGAGGGCAGTTGTGGGTGACCAGGCCAGCAGGGGGAGGCAGTTGGGGAAAACCAGGCCACCAGGGGAGGGCAGTTGGGAGCAACCGGGCTGGCAGGGGAACAGTTAGGCATAGATCAGGCTAGCAGAGGAGTGGTTAGGGGGTGATCAGGCTGGCAGGCAGAAGTGGTTATGGGCAATCAGGTAGGCAGGCAGGTAAGCGGTTGGGAGCCAGCAATTCTGGGTTGTGAGAGGGATGTCCAACTGCCTGTTTAGTAAATGTGCAGTCAGACATCCATCGAGGGTTCCCAGATTTTAGAGGGTGCAGGCTGGACTGAGGGACAACCCCTGCCCTGTGCACAAATTTCATGCACCAGGCCTCTAGTATTTATATAAAAGGTCAATTAAAGCATATTTCTGGTACTAATGCATATCATTTCCAAGAAAAAAAGTCATACTTATTATAATGCCTAGTCTTTTATAAATATATGTAGCCTCTAAGTAATAAAAATATATTTTAATAATTTTTAAAACTTATCAAAGGGGTCTGCTGCATATTATCCTTTCCTTTTCTTTAATTATTGAAACGTCTCTTTAGTATTTCCACTATTATAAAATGTATGCCTAAAACACTGTTTGTTGTAAATTTTCTCTTAAGAGAAAATGACACTTTCTTTATTTTTACACCTGCTTTTTTCAGTTACCATGTAAGCAGCTTTATCAGCCATGACATTACATATTCTCCAACAGTAGGTATAGCAGTCCCTCTCAAGTTAAGTCATGTTTTATATATCCATTTAACTATAATTGGATATCACAAGTTTGTCTAATGTTCTACTGTAATACACCATGATAACAAATAAATAAATCTATGTCTGTATCATAAATTATGCCTTTGGAAAACTGGTGAGTAGATTTTTGAGTAAGACAACATTAGTATTTTTAATACTAGTGATAAACTTTTCAAACTTATCTCTTGGAAGAGTATATTATTTTAGTCTCTTTCACTGAACTTTTGCCCAAAGAGATCACTTAATTATTTTTATATTTTCCTAAGAATAATTCTGATTTAACTTGTATTTATTTGATTAATAAATTTGTTCTTTATTTTTAATATGGAGAGGCAGAGTCTTCCTAGAAACACTTACCTCAGAGAGCATATATCTGTCAACACAAGAATGGTATCATTGTTTTTAACCTGCTTCAGAAAATTTCATTCTATTGAAAAGTGTCCAGATAGATATCAGCCACATTATGGTGAGATTTCTGCCTATCTTTCATTCTGATCTACTTCCTGTTGTTCTAAAATCTAAATGAAAGCCCCTGGCAAAATGTGACTATTAATTCCTATTTCACCATTTTCCTCAACTGAGGAGCATCATTGAACAGGCCATGTCTGAAACATCCTGCATCATGACTCTCTCAAATGATTAGTGTTGAGGTTTTGTAGTTTCTACTAAAGGAAAAGACAAATCTAACTACTTGAGACTGTCATTTATCTAGCTCATAGTGACACAGCAGAGATAGCAATGATCAATGTTACAGTTTAGAAATAACAACATAAAGAAAACACTGTTATAATTAAACTAAGGAACAATTTTCACCATAGAACATCACATAAGTATTAAATTATTACTTCATGATAACCTATCACATTTAATTTCTTAGCTTTTTATGAAACAAAGTTTTAATGTCTACCTTCATATTGTCCTGAGAGGCTAATCAATGTTTTCCTTGTCACACTGCTAATTAACCCAGTGGTAAGTTGGTTGAGTGGCCAATATTAATTTCTCCCTCTCTTACTTAGAGAACCCTGGTTTTGAGGTGTCTACCTCTGCTACCTTCCGCCATATACATCAAGGACAGCTGGGCACAATGTCAAGCTCCAGAAGTAAATCGCCATGAGAAACCACCATGTGGTATTCCTCTGGAGACTGCTCCTGATCAAGCATCAGACCCATTATATTAGCTGGTCCAACAGGCTCAGAGGAGAAGACCCATGCTCCATGTTGGAGAAGAGGATGGCTTTTATGGAATCCCACATATGAAAAAAAAAATGTCCAAATTGACATTTGTATTCATCTTATAACCATGAGGAGAACTAGAATGACACTAATGCTCAATGACAGAGTTTAGAAGTTCTAGATTGCTCAGTGAGATTATTGAATCATGGATCTAAATAAATTGATAATTAAGTAAAGTGCATTTTTTAAAGCATGTTTGAGTCATGACTTCTTTTACTTGCAGCTTAAATCATCCAATTTGTTTCTCTAGCCTATCATTGGCAACAACTATCCTCTTTCAACTGCCCTAACCTTCCAGACGGTAGGACTAGCTTCATTTTGGGGAAATCTTATTTGGGTAAAATATAATTTAAATGCAGCAAATAGCTTAATGGCTTAAATTGGCAACACTGAGTATAAAGACAGAGTAAACAAACAGTAAAGTTGTTTATATCTGAGAACATTTTCCATTGATTAAATGTTAAGAAAATACTAAGATGGAATTTGCTGTTTTATTTTAATTATTATTGAATAATTCTTTTGAACGGAAATCCAGTGCTTTTCAAACCTAGCTAGTCTTCAGAATCACCTGGGGATACCCACCTCCACCCTGACAACCAGTCAGGGGCCCAGTGCTAGAACTCCTGACTGTCAGGGGGCATGAATGCCTTCTATACAACCAATACACCATAATAAAGTCTTTGATAATAAGGTAGGTTAAGAAAATTTAACCTGCCTTTTTTTTTCTGTAAAGATGTATTCCTCAAAATATATAGATACAGAACTTGGATCCATATAATATTTTTTTTTTCATTTTGGCTCATGTTTAAAACAGTTCAGTATCATAAACACAAGCCACGCAGACTTGGGTTTAAATCTCTGTTCACCATATTACTATTTGGCAATTTTAGATACTTTTTTTACCCCTGTACTTATATGATTATCACCTTCCTCATCTGCAATATGGTAATGATAATATACTTGCCATAAAGATGTGACTGTTAAGCTGTGGCATTTAATAATGCCTGGTACATTCAACCTCTCCCTATTGTTCTAATAGTAAGTCCTAGAGTTGCTTGCCAGCTCACTGACTTCCACTCTTAATTTCAGGTTGAAATTTCAGTATGTCATCTCCCAGGATACAAAATGAAACAGTAATTTTTTTATCTTCCTGGAATTCAAGTCAGTATCTTAAAGGCTCATGGGAAAAATCAAAACAAAATAAAGCAAAATATCCCAGCAAACTAAACTCATGCTACTACTGTCTTTACAGCGCCTTGCTGTGTGAAATAAATGGTTAATTCCTGCCATTTTCCTCTGTAGACTTGTTTCTTAGAGATAAGACTTCCGTTTTGACTAGCACATCCAGAATTCTAGCTCTCTACAAATCTGCTGGACTTTAAAAATCTTTCTGCCCTTTTTTTGTTTCCTGGCCTTCACCAGGAAGATTCAGCGAATTCCAAACACCCAGGCAACAATTATCACAAGCATCTCCCATGTATGGGTGCTCTCCATGTGTCATGATCTAAACAAAGACATTTAGATCTGTGCCATCTAATCCTCGCAAAGTCCCTGTGGATTATGGGTAATTCAGACCCTGAGGAACTTGCTCAAGTTCAGCTGGGTGACATCTGGCAAAGCCGAGATGTGTGTAAATGTCTATTTGACTCCACAGCCCAGACTTTCTATCTCAAGGCAATCTCCAAGGTGGCTTACAGTTCCCATTAGCAAAGACATTTAACATTGCAAGAATTTTTATTTCAACCAGTGCATGCTGTTCAAGGGCATATTGAAGTGATTATTTCCTTTGCAATAGGGCAAACAAATTTTCACCCCTGGCTTATCAAAACAGTCCCTGAACAGTAAGGAACTAATCTATCCACAGTGATTTTTTTTTTTTTTTTTTTTACATATAGAGTCTTTTGCTTAGAACCTAGCCTCAACTTGCTGAGCAAGTAAAGCTTCATCCAGACCCCAAAATGGATTTCATATGTTTCTCTAGCTCTATATTTTCCATTAGTAAAGCAAAAATTAAGATTAAGATTGCAACTTCCTCCCAGAACTCTATATTCCTCTTTTCTGCTTTACTGGTCTTACTAACAATTGCTATCTTCTAATATACCACATAATTTACTTGCTTCTTCTGTTCATTATCTGGTCTATCTCACAAAAAGCAAGCTCCGTGAGGACAGAATTTTTGTCAGTGTTGTCTGCTGCTATTTCCTCCACATCTGGAGCAATATCATACAATAGATGTTTAACGAATATTTTCTAAATTAATGAATAATCAAAAGTGTACAGTGAACAGATGTGCTTATTCCTCAGTAAAAAAAATTCTGTTCATTTTGAGTAATGCTTGAGTCTGCAATATTGTAATCAACAACACTTATTTCCAGGGCACCTATCTCATAGTAGAAGAACAGTAGGAGATTTACTAAGTAATGCTAAACTGTTTTAAAAGTGTCTCTACTGATTTTTGTTTCCAAAATGAAGAATTTCATTGAAGCCACATGCAGACCTCTTCTAATTGTCAATCTTTATTTATTTATTTATTTTCAATCTGATAGGTGTGAAATGGTATTTTACTATGGTTTGACTGGCATTTCCCTAGTGAACATCATTTAAAATAGTCATGAACCTTTATTCTTTCTCTTCTGTAAAATTATTTTGCCAATTTTTACCCAATGAATTATTGGGTATTATTTATTGATTCATAAGAGTTCACTGTATACTTTTCACAGGAATCATTCATAAATTAAGTAATGGTTTGATTTTTCATAAAATTTTGGTAGCCTCGTAAAGTATTTATTGTAGTTGAATTTATTAGTCTTTTTCTGCTATATATATATATATATATATATATATATATATATATATATATAAATATATGTTTTTTTTCTGTTTTAAAAGAGATTCCCATAACAGAGATATACCCTTATGTTGACTTTTAAATGTTTACTAGTTTTTACTCATATATGTGGTTCTTCAATGCATCTGGGGTTGATTTTTACATTTGGTGTGAGGCAGGGATCTATTCAATGTGTTTATTCAAATGAATAACCAGCTCTCCCATCAAAATTTATTGAAATTTCTGTTCTTCACCCAATAATATGCAAATGCCACATCTCTAAAATATCAGATATTACTGTTTATTTTTCATGTGCCAATTTCATATGTAATTTTTAACAATATATATGGTCAAAAAACTTTAGGCATATTTAATATGTGAAACTTTATACAGGATTAAAGAAGAAATCAAAATCACTCAGAAACCTAATTACTTAAGCTGTTTTTAAAAGTGTATTTTATCTTAGCCAGTCAATGTAGGATCTCTGTGGGTGTTAAATTTCAATAAATAATCAATCAAACATAACGTAGGAAAGTTAATACTCAAATGTAAGGCAATTTCTAAACAGGCAATTTATTATTACTATGCAAATTCTCCAGTTCTAAGCTTGTAGCAAGGCAGATACTATTGTGTGAAGTTAGCTATCATCTTTCACCATGCACTGGATTTACTGCAAGAGTAGGTAGAGAGACTTTGCTTTCTATTGTAGCTCTGTTAATCTGCAATAACATGAGAGCACACCTTCACACATAAATACATAGAGATATTAATACATTTTAAATAAGTAGAGAAAAATCAAGGTTAGTGAGTCATAAAACACAGGATTTGTTTGACAATGATACTGTATTTTGAATTTGTGATGAAATAGTCAATATAGTATGACTTGGGCAGTGATTTACAATACTAATTATCCATCTCTATATAAAAAAGCTCAAGAGACCAAACAACCAGTCGCTATGATGTGTACTGACCACCAGGGGGCAGACTCTCAACACAAGAGCTGCCCCCTGGTGTTCAGTGAACTCCCACAGCAGGAGTGCCGCTCAGCTGACTGACCTGTCTCAGTGGCTCACCGGCCCTGGGCCGCCCGGTGACAGCCACTTTCTCCCTCAGTAGTCCTGCAGGTTCAATCTCTAAGAGCCAGCCAGGCACCCATGGGCCATTGCTGGCTGCTGGCCTCCTAGAAGTCAGCTTAAGGCACCGTGACCGCTTGCCCTCCCTAGATGCTCCACAAGGAAGAAAATATATAAAAACAGCCTCCAGGTGGCTCCCAACAACCAGCTTGAATGTCAGCGGGACTGCCTGGATTCCAGGCTGGCAAGAGCATCCCACCACTTGCCTGGAGGGCTGAATAGATCCCAGCCCAAACCCCCAGGCCCCTCGGGATGGGTGCCAGATGCAGGGCTCACAGCTGGTGAGCAGTGAGTGCCACTGTGGCAGCATAAGCCTATCCTAATCAGGACTAACTGGCCGCCAGCCTGCGGCAGGTACAGCAGGGCTGGAATGAGCAGGAGGGGCAGGCAGGAGTGGCAGGTGGTATTGAACTGCTGGTTTTCCGCCCGATCCCTGCAGGCCACGCTGAAGGACCCCACCAGTGCACGAATTCTTGCACCAGGCCTCTGGTATATATAAAAATTAAAAATAGAGCTCATTACTAAGCTACTCTGGTAAACACTTCAGTGAAATAATTTTAGTCTACTGGCAATGTTAACATGATCAACTCTACAGGAATGTAAAGATTTTGAGATTCACATGCACATGTATAATAACATTTTGTTGCAATAGTTTTTCTGAACATATATATACTTCACTGTCTTTACTCCTGCTCTATTATGTGGATTTCCTACAATATAAATAATATTATAGTGTATCAATTAACACCCTAATATATTGAATTATGCCCCCCCTAAAATCTTTGTTCCACTGACCCAATGTCAATAGATACTTATTCTGAGACTGTTAAAGTCCTAGGTTATGAATTTTATAATGGAAATCAATAATTTCCTATTTAGAATGCTTGCTTTGTTCCACCAGAGTGCTTTGCAAATTTCACTTCACAAAACTCTGAGGGTCTATTAAGGCATATTTATGTGGTTTTATGTAATGCAGCCACTGAAAAATATTTTTCTTGTTGGTCAATCTATCATCATCTTCAGGATTTATTGCAGGGTCACATGAAGAATTCCTCAGTAGTAGGAGGCTGACTGTATTAATATCTACAACTGGATAAATTATTACAAGGGCATACTAATTAAAATTATGTGAACATAGCTTTTATTAAATGTATAAAATATTATATATATATATATATATATAATATATTATACGAATTCTATGAAGTTAGGATAAAAAGGGCATATACATGGCACTCATTATAAAATCCACATTTATTGTAATTTGTTGTATAACTATAGGTTACCTTTGAAAACTCCTGATCACTAAATTGACTCTATACATGTGTGTGCATTATATATATATATATATATATATATATATATATATATATATATACACACACACACATATATATATATATATATATATTCATGCATTTATATGCATATGTATACCTACATGTGCATATATTGGTCATATATATGTGTTGTATATATTTATATGTTAAGTTACAGATAAAATAAACATGTTATATATAACATGCATATGCATATATAGACTTCATTTTGTAATAAAAATTTTTGTTCCTACATATATTTGTAGACTTTGCACTTAAGGATAGAATGGCAAAGTAAATCAAACACTAAATTAGAATAATGTAAGTAGTTACAAACACTGTCTTGGTATCTAAAATGGTAAATAGAATTCCTAAAATAATTTGGAAATAATTTTAGCAGTGAATCAAAGGATGAATAATAATTTTATTTCATTAGATTCCCTTATGGTGGGATCTTTGTGACATAACACAAATATATAAACAAAAAAAGATTAAAATAGGCTTTTGCTATCAATTTAACTCTATTGTACATGTAATATATAAAGAATAGACAATGTCAATAGATACTTATTCCAAGACTGTTAAAGACCTAGGTTATGAATTTTATAATGGAAATCAATAATTTCCTATTAGGAAGGAATAATACCTTATACTGTATTGTCATATGACAGCTCAAAATTTGAGATGAAATATATTATATTGACAATTTCATATATTATATTGAATCTGGGCCTGCATTTAGTGTATGAATGTCTACCACTTTCAAGAACTCATAATCTGTAGATTTATTGTTAATTAACCTTGATTGTATATGTTTTAAGTCTACTGTGGTATACATTTACCTATGATTTTTTAAAAAGATAATTTATTGCCCAGGCAGTATGGCTCAGTGGCTGAATGTCAAACTATGAACTTTTAAAATATATTTTAATATGGCTTTAATATAGTTTACTATATTTTGTTCAATATATAAACTATATTTAAATATATATTTTATTGATTTCAGAAAGGAAAGGAGAGAGAGAGATAGAAACATCAATGATGAGAGAGAACCATTGATTGGCTGCCTCCAGTACTCCCCTCATCGGGGATCAAACCCATCACCCTGACCTGGGAATCAAACTGAGACATCCTGGTTCATAGGTCAACCATTCAACCATTGAGCCATGCTGCCCGGGGAAGATTTTTTTTTAATCAAATACTAGATTTATTTAAAGAGTGTGTGGAGTAAAAAAAAAAAAAAAAAATGCATGGATTGAATTCAGTTTGCTATGGATAGTTGGAAAGATAAAATTTCTTTTACATTACAAAGATGCAGTCTTGAGTAATAGAGGTAGAAAACAATTAGTAGTACTACAGATGAGTCGTAGACTTTACAGGTGAATAGAAGTGAGGCCAAAAATGTAATTAATTCTAAATACCACTGTAACATTGACTTCGGTTGGGCTACTAACTTATATTACCATGAACTGAAATATACTTAAGTAACCCTCATGATGTCTTTCAACTTTTAATTAAGTGTTAAAAATCATATTAAAAAGCTTATTTAATATGATTTTAATGTTTTTATTTATTCATCACTAGTGCCAAAAGACTTAATTTGAGTATTATGAAATGATTTATTGTTCCATCACATTTATATCTCTTTGTAGAAAAATATATGACTGTATTATTTAGAATCCAAGAGAAAGAGGGCATGAGGAGTTGGCTATTAGAACCTAATTTCTTTCAAAAAAATTGAGCTGAAAACTTTTAACATCTGTTGTACTTGATTAGCGAAGCTTTATTTTCATTGGCTTCCAAAAAATTGCTGCTACATTCAAGCAAGTAGATTAAATGTTATTAGCTTTAATACCTTTTAAAACAAGTTATCTGTTGAAGTGATAATGGAATTTAAAGTAAGTACATTCATTAAATTGGTTTTTACACAATTGTGGTTTCCCTGTTGGCCACATGAATCTCTAAACCTGACATTGCTAATTACAATTATAATAAATGGTAAATGTATACGTGATTAACTTCACACTATACTTAAAGCAGATATAAAGGTAATTGAAGAACTCTGCTGCCATGTTTAATTCTAGCAAAGAAAAACTTTGCTATTCTGTGTGTCTTACAAATAAAAATAAATAGAGATTTTTTACATAAATGCTTGAATCTATTAAAATCTGAAATTTAGACTGTAATGATCACTTGCTCACCTACTATTAGGTGAAGGGTAACAGACTCATAAGGCAGAAAGAAATGAAAGAAGGTAGGGAAGAAAGGGGGGAAGAGGGGAGGGAGGCTGAGGCGAAAGGGAGGGGAGAAGGGAGGGAGGAAGGGAAATAACATTGATAGGGAAGATCCAAGAGCAATCTTTCCATATTAATACACCCCAATTTAGATTTTCAGCTACTTAGGCTTGAAGAATTGGCTCCACTGTTACACATGGCTAGAGGCATAGTTTTAATACTTCTTTGTGTGTCAAGACACCTGTCTTTTTACTTCAGTGCCAGAAGGGTTTAACATCTTGTCACTGAAGCAACACAGCCTGCACATTTATAGGTGTCACTCACTCTACCATCTGTTCCTCAGGATAACAGCCACCATTATCACCCAGCCTCCACCTGAGGCTTTAACAATCTCTGTGGATTAAAGTTCAGATCTACAGGGAAGAATGGCTATCAGTAATGTTGCCATTCAACTTTGCTTGACCTTACCTCTCCTGCTGTCAATACCGCACTGCAGCCTGCTAACTTGCGTTTTCATCCTGTGTTTATGTTACGCTGTAAAGTTCTTGATTAAGCAATGAAACCATATAAAAGCCTTTGCACTCTTATTAGCATTTTTGTTCCTATTTTTCTGCTTCCAGTTCACTAAAACACTCAAGGCTACATCTACAGTATTTTTAATAAATAAATTTAAATGGAATGAAACCTAATTAAATTTCAGTTCTAGGGTCACTAGTCAAATAATTTGACAAATGGAATGAACTCACATGCGCGCGCGCACACACACACACACACACAAACATAAATAGATTGAAATAAGAAAGAAGGAGGGTATTGTGTTAAAAGCTAGTCAATACATGGTAATCAAGTTTCTTAAAATATTATTTAATATGATATCAATTATAATGTAAAATAATATTATTTATAAATATGTATTATTATTTAACAAATACTTATTGCTCACACTTTCATGAAAGGTACCCCCTGATAAATGATGTATAGATACCTTCAATCAAATAATTCTAGTCAGTGACTGGAGGTTCTTTCTTAACTTTCTTTCTTTACTGGTCATATGAAGTTATTTTTATGGCTGTCATTATTTCTATATAAGGCATTCTTCCACATTCAAATGGCCAGGAAAAGGAAGCAGGCTCTATTTATTCATTGCCAATCAAACTAATAAAAATGTTTTGCAAAGATGGTAAAACTTGATAATGCTGTCAATTTAAAGCAGCTAATTACCAGGAGAAGTGTTTGTGCACATTTTGTTCTACAACAAAACTTTTACTGTGGCTATAAAACAGCATCCCTTTGTTACTACAAACAGTGAATTCTGCTGCATCCTCTTGCTTTGCCCACTGATTGGTTTGTGTGTCTGCTCATTGCGTTTGGAAGGTTTCGGGTATTCTCTCCTCTGGGAAGCAATAACTATTGCCCAGTAATGTTCTAGGATGCTGTCTGTATGCTTTCTTCTCCTTTTTATAGGCACTATTAGCAGGTTAGTCAGTGATTTAGTCAACAAAAGCAATAGCTTAGATTTTCAATGTGATCTTTCCATGAAAAGTTAGCATGGTCCTTTGTGGGCATTTTCTACCAGTTATTCCTAGCCATTGGCCTATGAGGCACTTCTGGATTCCATCTGCAGTTGGCGAGCACTTATATGTCATGATGAATCTTGATTCATTTGAATATGTGTAGAGTAAGCTTAATCCTCAGCCAGCTCCACTTTGATATAGCACTATGGCATATTTGTAATGTGCACAGAAGCTGGAATAAAATTATACTGCAGCCCCTGTTTCTAAAATATGTGACTCTACCATGGAAATCAAGTGAATGTAAAGTTTTCATTATTGAAGTGGTATTGCTTGGAACCATTAGTGTCCTTTCTTCACTTAGGACCATCAGTACCCAAATCTCCTGCAGAGAGTGGCAGCGTCCACAAACAACTCTGCTCCTCTTATTTGGAAAGTTAAGTAAGCATGGCCATTTTATTTATTTATTTATTTATTTATTTATTTATTTATTTATTTATTTATTTATTATTTATCTATCTATATATTTATTTATTTATTAATCTTTTTATTGATTTCAGAGAGCAAGGGAGAGGGAGAGAGAGGGATATGGAAACATCAATGATAAGAGAGTATCATTGATCAGCTGCCTCCTGTATGCCCCCGACTGGGGATTGCGCCCACAACCAGAGCATGTGCCCTTGAGTGGATTCGAACCTGGGACTGTCCAGTCCACAGTCCTACACTTTACCCACTGAGCCAAACCAGCTAGGGCAAGTATGACCATTTTACAGTTGGGGATGATACTGAGGACAAGCATACATAATTCAATGCTCCCCAAATGAACTGTACATAAATAATAAACTGAACGCACACAAAGATTTTTAGTATTATTCAGAATATGATTTTGGTCTAGGGAATTAATTCATTCAACACATATTTATTGAGTTTCTATCACACTGTAAAACTGATGAATGAAATAGTTCTTGCCTTCAAGAACATTTTAGGGGAGACAGACATAATTGCACTATATTTGCATTATTGATATAATATAAGTTGATGGAAGTACATTGATATTTCAAGAAGAGAATAATCAGAACAGAGAAGTAGGAAAATACTAGGCAAAATGATGAAGAGGAAGGAACAATTTGTTTGTGTGACAAAGGAATATATTAAAGGTGGGCAGTGCGGATGAAAATTCTGTGGAAAGAATATAAGTGGTGCAAAGACAAAGTAATGAAATAATATTGCTCATACGAGCGGTCTTCAGAATTTTTGTATAGCTAATTCATACATGGAAGTAGAGTCCAGGATGTAAACTAAGAAATATGATGCAGAGATAGTTCTACATCGTCATGTATAGTAATGAAGACCCTATCCAATAAGTTACAGGACTCTGCTGATTGGGAGTTAACTTTTAAAATAAGTACTTCTTTAATTTTTCTAGGCCATTAGTGTTGTATTGATTTAAAGACTTATTCAACCTAAACACATTCAGATTTTTTAGAAAAATGGGAGTAAAGACTAATTAAAAATGCAATATGATAATGATGTATATTTATTTAAAATTAAATTTTACCCCATAATCCAAATGTACATAAGTTCCAAAATAAAATTTACCAGTTTGCACAGTGACCTTATTCTCTGAATTGTAAGTTAATCTTTGGCTGCTTCAAGTTTATTAGATAATATTACTGCACAATGTAAATTATTAATCTCCTGGTAATGAACTTTCTAAGTAAACCACCTTTGTAAGTCTTAATTTTCAAGACAATTTGGTACAAATGGTAACTGAAGACATTACCAAGTCAGTATGTATGTTCTAGTGAATAAAATACATATGATAGCCGAAACCGGTTTGGCTCAGTGAATAGAGCGTCGGCCTGCAGACTGAAGGGTCCCAGGTTCGATTCCGGTCAAGGGCATGTCCCTGGGTTGCGGGCACATCCCCAGTAGGAGATGTGCAGGAGGCGGCTGGTCGATGTTTCTCTCCCATCGATGTTTCTAACTCTATCTCTCTCCCTTCCTCTCTGTAAAAAAATCAATAAAATATATTAAAAAATACATATGATAATTGAATTTATTCCTTTTGAGATGTATTTATATGTATATAATACAATTCTCCACATAAATATAATTACATTTAAAGAGTATTTACATTAAAATAAACATGAAAACTGGATTTTTTTTTTTTTTAAAGGGCCATCATTGTACAATCAGAAGCAGGAGACTGTAACTGTGAGTAGGGTCTTTAAGGCTCTTTCCAGATTGAGCTGCAACCTTTCTCTGTAGACTCATCCATCAGTCTCGTATGGCCACACATTGTGTTCGCATCCCGCGCACAGAGAAAGGGTTCAGTATTTCTTTTAATAGAATAAAATGGAGGAGGGGGAGAGACAGGGAAAAAGGGAGTGAGAGAGAAAATAAAGGAGGAGAAGGAGGAAAGAACAGAGAAAAGGAGGATAGACATTCTTGGGAGTTAAACTGAATGTCTTTTTCTTGTTTTTCCATGAATAGTAAATTAATCACTACATTCTTTTCTAGCACACATGCAATCATGTGAAAAGCTTCATCCTCTCTTCAAAATATTTGTTCAAAATCTGGCTTAACCATATATTTTACTAATAGTTGAATATTAAATATCCTAAAAGGTTTTATTTAAATATTAATACTACTGTCTTTTCATGACCAGTGACTCTCTGGAACCACTTTCTCTTTTAGGAATGTCTCTAACCCCATCTTCTCTTTTCCTCGCTGTTCTTTTTTAGATGAGTGTAAGTTTTTTTTTCTGTTAGCAGGCTTAACTGTGAGTTCACGTTGAATCTAGACAAAAGACTAATGTCCCCAAAGCAAGAGTCCAGTTCCCCCATCAAAATTAGAAAGGGAAGAGGGCTCCTTCTGCATTGTGTAAAGGTAGGCATATTTGAAATGATCTCTTTGTAACAGAGTCAGTTTTCCTGGAGAGATTTGCCTAATGGAAACCTACCCCGAGGAGCTGTTCAGCACAAACTTCGGAACTCTAGACTGCTTCATTCATTTAATGTCATCACCTTCCCAGAATCAAACACAATCATCTTAGACCCATAATATATTCTTTCCGAGGAAGGTGCTTTTCATTAAAAATTACTGATGCTGATATGAACAATGTTTCAAAATTATTTGACCTTATGATCTTTATTCTTTTTTTAAAAGAAGATATTTTACCACGGTTTCTCTTACACATTTCACAAGCACATTTACTACTTTGAACTCCTACCTTGTCTTGAAACTCTGGATTTATATCCCCTATTGTTCTTTTGTAAGTTGGAAAGTATAGGTTATCATTTATACAAACAAATGGTCAAGAAAGTAAACATGTTCACTGAGTAAGGAGAGATAGTCAGCCTATTGTGAAGAGCCTGTCATCACATTCATCATGCCAAGCACAGATGGTTGGCAAAGTGGAGACTGTGCACTATTGAAGTCACTTAAAAATATTTAAATCAAAGCCAAAATGAGATATCAAGTCACATCTCTTACCATATCCAATACAAATATAAAACAAACGATAGCAAATGCTGGTGAGGATGTGTATAAAAGGGAATGCTTGTATATTGTGGTGGGAATGTAAGTTAGTGTAATCACTGTGACTAACAGTTTGCTCAGAAAATTATAAATAGGACTCCTTATTACCCAGCATTCCCACTGTGGGTATATCCAAAGGAATTGAGATGAGGAACTTGAAGAGATATTTGTATTCCTCATGTTCATTGCAGCATTATAAACGATGACCAATACATGAAACAACAGAGAAATGGGTAAAAATGTGATATATATATATATATTATTCAGCCTTAAAAGAGAAAAAATCTTGCCATTTGAAACAACATGGATGAAAATGGAGAACATTATACTAAGTGGAATAAGACAGAGAAAACCAAATACTATATGATCTCACATGTGGAATAAAAAATGGTGAAATCATAGGAACAGAGTGTAAATTGGTGGTTGTTAGGAGCTGGGAGTGGAGAAGATGAGATGCTTTGGTAAAAGGGTATAAACTTTAGCTTAAAAAATTAATAAATTCTGAAGATCTAACGTATAGCATGGTAACTGTAATTTATAATACTTATTGTATAATTGAAATTTTGCTATAAGTGTAGATCTTAAGCATCCTCATAATAAATAGTACAATAACTAGATGTGTTAATTAACTTAATGTGGGAGTCCTTACACAATGTATGTGCATGTCAAATCCTCACTTTCAATATATTTCAATTTTATTTGTCAATTATACCTCAATAAAAGTGGAAGGAAAAATTGTGGCGCAGTGGAGGCATATCACCATTAATTTATCAGCCCAATGAGTCACCTAAGAGCTTATAACTGACTTTAGTAGCAAGGAATTCAATATATTTAAAAAATTACTTTTTTCTAATAGATAGCAATACTCAATAATTATCTGATAAGAAATATAAAGACAGATTTTTATTTCATTCAAAATTTATTCTCATAGAATAAGAATGCCTGTACATGTTCAGCTATTTGTCATTAACACAACAACTGACTTATGATATGAAGTGTTAAATAATTTTAAATGATCACTTCTCATAACTTTTGTTAAAAAACTTACCATTTTAAAAATTGTAATCCTCACTATCAGAAAACAGGTAAGAATGAAGTATTTTGGAGTCTTTTTGAAATTTGGACACTTAGCCATCTGAGTGACAGCATTAAAACTCCAGCCATTAGAAAGTTTTGGTGGCTCAGGCATTTCCATATGTCCTCAATCTGACTTTGTTCCATCAATTCCACTGCACCTTCCTGGCCTTACTCAACTGGATTGGAACAGGAACTTCTCATTTGTCTTGTTGCTTTCCTTTTGGCTAATTTACAGAATAGTTTCTATATAGAAGCCAAAGTCATCTATTAAAATTTTAATCCTTAGTACTTGACTTTCTTCTTCAAAATCTCCATTATTTACTCATCTACACTAATAAAAGACAAACATGCAAATGGACTGTACCTTTGCTACACCTTAAGCCACGCCCACCAGCCAATCAGAGCAATATATGCAAATTAACCCAACCTAGATGGCGGCCAGCAGCCACAGAGCTGGAGCGAGCAGGAGGCTTGGTTGCCCCATTGATGGAAGAAGCCAAGATTCCTGCCTACCGCAACCAGCTCTGAGGTCCACTCAAGGCAACAAAGTTTCAATTATAGAAGATAAATAAACCCCAGATACCTGCTTTCAGCCAGTTGTGGCCACAGAGCTGGAGCAAGCAGGAGGCTTGGGTTGCCCCTGGCGATGGAGGGAGCCAAGCTTCCCTCCTGCGCTGGCTGGCTCTGAGCTTCTCTCAAGGCTATAAAGTTTCAATTATAGAAGGTAAATAAATCCCAAAAGAAAAAAAGAAAAAAAGAAAAAAGGAGAGGCTTGGAGCTTCCATCGCCAGGGGGCTTGGCCAGCTTGAAAACAGCCCTCAGCCACTCACCCAGACTGGCCAGGCACCCCAGTGGGGACCCCTACCCTAAAGGGGGTGTGGCCAGCCTGAAAAGAGCCATCAGCCCCTCACCCAGGCTGGCCAAACCTCCATGGGGTGAGGGTCCCCACTGTGGGGGGCTTGACCAGCCTGCAAACAGCCATAAGCCCCTCACCCAGGCTGGCCAGGCACCCCAGCGGGACCCCCACCCTGATCCGGGACACCCTTCAGGTCAAACCAGCAGGCCCCCACCCGTGCACCAGGCCTCTATCCTATATAATAAAAGGGTAATATGCAAATTGACCCTAACAGCAGAAGGACTGGGAATGACTGGTCACTATGACTTACACTGACCACTAGGGGGAGGATGTTCAATGCAGGAGCTGTCCCCTGGTGGTCAGTGCACTCCCACAGTGGGAGCTCTGCTCAGCCACAAGCCAGGCTGATGACTGCCAGCATAGCGGTGGTGGTGGGAGCCTCTCCTGCCTCCTCAGCAGCACTAACGATGTCTGACTGCAGCTTAGGTGTGCTCCCTGCTGGTAAGTGGACATCCCCCGAGGGCTGCCGGGCTGCCAGAGGGATGTCTGACTGCCAGCTTGGGCCCAATCCGCCAGGGAGCAGGCCTAAGCCAGCAGGTGGACATCCTCTGAGGGGTCCCAGACTGCAAGAGGGCATAGGCCTGGCTGAGGGACCCCCTACCCCCGAGTGCACAAATTTTCCTGCACCAGGCCTCTAGTACATATAATAAAATCTAAATTATTTTACATGGTAACCAAAGTTACAGTGTTGTCCAAATATTGCAATCTCTCTGTCCTCATTAACACTTAACTCTATGTTTTCCTCCATAATACTAATTTCCTTTTTTTTTTTATTGCCATAGGCTCTAGTGGTAACTCAGTCTAGTCCTTCCTGAAGTACTTCCCTCCATATTGTTGAGAAAAAAAATCTCATTTTATTCAAGATTTTGTTCAACTAAACAATTCCTAATCACTGGAAATAAAACTCAACCTTACCTTATGCCTACTGTCAATCACCTTGCACTGCTTGGTGCTTCCTACCACTACCTGGAAATATGTTATGCATTTATGTGTTTACTTAGTTGTCATTTGTGTTCAACACTCTCATGTAAGAACTTACAAGGCTTTGCTTGTCTGTCTTACTGACTAATAAAGCTTTCAGTGCCTAGATGGGGCATATTATAGATGCTCAAGCATATACATATATGTCAAAGGGATCAACGAAAAGTACTTTGCTAATCAAAAAATTTTCAGAGCAAATTTTTGATCAGAAAGGTGCATCATCTGCATATTAATTTTGGTTAAGTGTGTTAGTACATTAAATCTAGCCAGAAAATCTTGGTAGAACTCAAACTTTGATTTTAAATTGCAATGTAGGTCAAATTGTTCTTTGTATAAGTATATTTAACAACCTCACTATTCCTCATTTTTTCAAACCTAAAATGGGGATAATAATGATAGCTACTTCCTAGGGTTGTTGTGAAAATTAAATGCGTCAATACATGTCAAGTACTTAGAATAGTGCCTGGAATATCATAAGAACTCCATAAATGTCACCACTTATTATCGCTATTATTATTTAGTTCTGCTCAATCCAAAATGCATTTGTAGCATTTTCATTCTTTGTTCACAGCAAATGCATCCTTCTTTTTTTTCTTTTTAACGCATCCTTCTTCAGTAAAAATGTGCAGTTTGAAAGTTCTAAGAGGCAGAAGCAAGTCTCAATGTATTACCATGTACCTTACTAATTGCCTGGAAAACAATAGACATTAAACAAATGCTACTTGACTAAATTAATGAACATGATTGAAAATAAGCCTGAATGTTTTCAGTGAAGATTAACCAGTAACATTTGCTTTCCTTTGATTAATAAAGGCTTTTTACACTACAGTGTGTTAGAATATCTAGGAATGGGTAGCAGAGTAACCTTAATTTTCTTTTTCATGTGTGTTCTAGGACAAAGGTATAGAGGCATTGTCAAGGTCACAGAATCAAATGCTCTTTGGGACTGATTAATAAAATTACACACTGATATTTGCACTATAACAAATTTCCATCTTAAAGCAAAATGAAGTTTACATATTGCTGCAGGCATTGTGCAAATTAGAACTTCATTGAATATTAATGAATTACTCTTTGTGGCCAATTGTTATGCAAATTACCAGAGTGTCAGAATTTATCATTTTATTTAGCTTGGGATTAAGGGGAAAAAGCTTTTAAAAATCATGCAGAAATACCTACAAACTAATAATATATGAGTTCAAGCTAAAAAATGTTATATAGTTCCAAAATCTATAAAATTGCAATGTTATGCTTACTTTTTAAAAAAATATTAATTTAATGCATATGTTCTTCAAATTTCAGAAATTTGAAGATATATTATTAAGCAAATGGAGAGTAGTCAGTGGGTTTTTGGAAATTCTTTTGAATATTTTTTTAAAAATAACATCCATCTAGCTTATTTATCTACAAATTATTAAAACTGAGTATATTAACTTTAGAAAAGTTTATTAAAGCAGAGCATGTTTCTAAAGAATTCATCAGATCCCAAAGCATGATTTTATATAAAAAATATGTACATATATACTGAATCCTTAATTTTCATCACATGGGATCTAGATATATTGGAGTGGGGCTCTAACAAACTCGCCTTTAACTTAATAGTCAAGTCCTAAAGTATAGAAGATACTAATAATTTAATGATAAACCTCTAGAGTTCAAATTATTAAGGTGCTATATATATAGTTGTAACAAAAGTTAAGTTTCTGGGAGGAAATATAACAAAATGACAACTTTGCACAAAATTCATTAATTAGGTGTTTTTTCTCCTCTTAGAGCTAGTTATTATTTGTTTTAGTCTGTTCTTAAAAATAATTCAGTCAGTATTTTTCAATTCTGAAGTACAGTTCTAATAATTGATTTAAATATTAAGAAATCACAGAGACTGAGAAGAGAATACTCAGTTACACTTGTTAAAGAGGAAAAGGTAGATTTTATTCAGGACGATGTGGATAGGCATAGGGACACTGCAATGGGAGTTTTCAGTGAGGGAGAGAGTTTGGGCCCAATGCAAAACACAACTTGGGCAAGTGGGGATTTTTAGCCAAGGAACAGAGCTGGGGAGGGAGGTTCTGGTTAAACTGACTTTTCTAGATTCTTGCTGAAGACAGGCCAGAGTTATCAGACCTCTCTTGGGGGATGGTGGAGGATGAGGAACCTGGTCAGATAGTCAGGGGAATCAAGTGAGGGTTCTGACTACATGCAAAAACTGAATATTTTAAGGAAGACACAGATAAGCCTAGGAAAATGTTCAGGAGCCTGACTGAAGTTTGGTCAAGCAAAGAACGTTTGTCAAGACTCAGAAGGGTGAGTTTTTTGTTGTGTGTGTGTGTGTTTGTGTGTGTGTGTGTGTTGTTGTTGTTGTTTTAATATATTGGCCCTGCAATATAATATCCTGGGAATAGTCTGGCATATACAATGTTATTAATTCATAGAGGATATTTAAAACAATAAAGGTTAATTAATAAATGATAGGCGTATTTTCTTTAATAAATAAAATAAGAGATTATTCACATATATTAACCTTAGGAATATGAAATTAAAGATATAATCACTATAATTATAATGACATATTTTGTATCACTTACTTCTTAAAGATAATGGGGAACCTTCTTCAACTGAAAATTATGGGAGGTATTACCCCTTTAATCGGCTATTAAAAATGTCTATGTCGCTGAAATCGGTTTGGCTCAGTGGATAGAGCGTCGGCCTGCGGACTAAAAGGTCCCAGGTTCGATTCCGGTCAAGGGCATGTACCTGGGTTGCGGGCACATCCCCAGTAGGAGATGTGCAGGAGGCAGCTGATTGATGTTTCTCTCTCATCGATGTTTCTAACTCTCTATCTCTCTCCCTTCCTCTCTGTAAAAAATCAATAAAATATATTAAAAAAAAAGTCTATGTCTATAGGCTGTTGTAATGTTTTAAAGCACTTTATTTTTCTTTCACCCATCATTAAATTTAAAAAATTCTACCCAAATAATAAAAAAGCTATTAATATATGATTAATAATCTTTGTTTTCTCTTTCTGTAGCATTACAAAACAATTGATGCAAATTAAAATATGGTAACATATCAATTGTTTACCATTCTTTTTAAATTTCATTATTTTTCACTTATTTCAAAGTAAGAGGTGATTTGCTAATTAAATAGTGACAGGGAGACCACCAGACTCTAACAGTATCAATAGATTATTACAAGGGACCTTTTTCTTCCAAATATAACCAGGTGTGTCAGGGGTGGGGCACTAACAGAGTGAGTCATCTTTAACTTAACAGTCAAGTCATAAAGTATAAAAGATATTATTAATACTATATAATAAAGAGGTAATATTCAAATTAACCCTCACAAGATGGCTGCCTACGACCAGGCCGGCAGGGGGATTAGTGAGGGACCACCAAACAACTGAACAAGCAGGCTGCGTGGGGCGACCAGGCTGGCAAGGGTGTTAGTGAGGGATGACCAAACAACTGCACAGCAGGATGTGAGGGGCAACCAGGCTGGTGGGGGCGGGCATGAGGGGCAACTAGGCCAGCAGGGGGGGCAGTTGGGGGCAATTAGGCTGGGAGGGGGGGCAGTGAGGGGCGACTAGGCCAGCAGGGGGCAGTTGGGGGCAACCTGGCAGGCAGCGGGGGTCAGTTAGGGGGGACCAGGCCAGCAGGAGGGGCAGTTAGGGGTGATCAGGCCATCATGCAGAGGCAGTGAGGGGCAATCAGGCCAGCAGGGGGGGAAGTTAGGGGTGACCAGGCAGGCAGGCAGGTGAGCGATTAGGAGACAGCAGTCCAGGATTGTGAGAGGGATATCCGACTGCCAGTTTAGGTCCAACCCCTGGGATGGCAGTTGGACATTCCCTGATGGGTCCCGGATTGAAGAGGGTGCAGGCTGGACTGAGGGGAACCCCCATGCACGAACTTCATGCACCGGGCCTCTAGTTTCATGATAAACTTCTAGAGATCGAATTATTTAAGTGCTGCATATAGTTTTCCAAACAAGATCAACTTTGGGTACACAGTAGAATGAAGACTGAACTTCATTCCTAGAAAAAATGAGAATTCATTATGAGGTTAGCCTATTTAGAGGGGACATCTTGTCCCTGGGGATACACAAATAATGTGTGTTGTTCTTAGCCCTATGCCATAAAACATGCATTCTTTTTCTTTTTGCTTGCTATGAGATGCCCAATGCAATAAACAGCCAGAATATAAAAAGCTATGAAATGCAGAGATGAAGAGTGCATTGCTACTCAGTGCACTGAAACTCAGTGCATTGAAACCGATGCAGTAATGACTCGGTCAAAGGTAATATTTAACAGCTAAATGGAACAAGTGTCCGCATTCAACTCCCTCTAATTTTAAACACAATTTCATGCTATTCCAGACAGCAAAACCTCAATGACCCTCAGCGCACACATAATGTCTAATATTGAGCATCCAGTAGGTGCCACCTGCCCCTCACCACCCACTGCAGTGGAGCTCATGCAGGAAAGCTCTGAAACCACAAGACCACCTGGGCACTAAGCAATTCATTTCTCTAGCTATCTTCAGAACCAAGGCAAAAAAGGTTTTCTTTTTTTCCCCTCCATCACTCTGGGGTGTTTTGAATCTCATTACAATAATGATTCATTTCATATGCACATGGAAAACGGGTTTTGGGACTGCTCAGTGTAACACAGGTTGGATCATGTTATAGATGATTTGACCCATCCGAAGGAGCTATCATCTGTATCTCTTTGCTTAATAAAATATTTTAAACAGTATCTGGGGACAGGTGTGGCATAACTGTGCTGGCCTGTGGAATCACCCAGGGAATAGGACGGTGCTTTCCAACTGACTGAGGCCGACGTGCTGCTGAGCGATCTGTGAGATCAGCCTGGTGTAATCAGCGGCTGTCCCTGTCTCACTGAGCGCCAGGGGCTACTCAACAACTGAGCCTGGGGCTTGACAGAGACTGCTGAGTGACCACAACAGGATTTGGATGCAGGCAGCTGTGTTCTGGGTTGCTCTCAATGAAACCTGCTGTAATAGCAGCATTTGGGGATGTAACTCCACTGCCATCAATCAAGAGCTTTGCTATCTCATTGACTTTTCTGCATCTACTTCTCCCTTCCTCTGCTCTCACAGTCGGATGTCACGGTTTGCTACACTGTGTTTTGGGCAAACACACTCAAATAATTCAGCTGTAAAACTGATCTCTGATTAAGAGTCTTTTCAGTATTTTCTTTTCCTAAAGATCACTACATATCTATATCATACTGATGTTTCCCACAGTCACCATACACAGAGAGAGCAGAGGAGACTGGGGCTCAGCAAAAAACAAGTTTATAGACACGTTGCACAACATTTTACATGATTCCAAAATTGTTTAACTTTTAAGATGAAATTGACATTATTTTAGCAATGTTTCCTCATTAGGATAAAGACGACTTGAAAGGGTGCCTGGTTCACAAATATTGCAGGAAAAGTGCCAGTTACTTTTTACCTCTTCCTATCAGACTTGCAAGAGAAGCAATATTAACAAAGAAAGTAATGCATCAAAATAAATAAATGAAAAGCTTATTTGTCCTAATACTGATCACAGGTTCTGTTGTTAACGATTTAGAATTATTCTTGCAATTATTCTTACTTAGTATAGCTTACATACTTTTCCTAAATGAAAATTATTTCCTTTCAGGAAAGTAGGGAATATAATTGATACATAAGAGTTTCGAACTCAAGAAAGTTGGTAGGATTATGCTTCCTAAAGGTAAGATGAAAAATATTTAATTGCTCATTTTCAGACACATCTGGGAGTGAAAGGGAGTGCTGTTAATAGTTACACGAAGATAATCAGCATGGTCCTGGCTAAGTTGGGATATGTGCTCAACTTACCTCCAAGCAATGTTTTTGGAGCTTCTAAGGACATTGGCTAAGCTAATGGAACATAGGGGTTCCATGTAAGTGGGTACCTTGGTAAGAATGTATCATGTTTTACTGTCCCCTTTATCTCAGTAGACATATGATACTTTAAGCTATTATTTACTTATGTTCCTTAAAGTTTTGAATGCTTGATTTGATGGTACCATACAACATCAATTTTGTTCAGTTACAGAAAGTAAATAGCTCCAAAATTTTATATATATATATATATATATATATATATATATATATATATATAATTGCTTTTACAGAGAGGCAAAGAGAGAGGGGGAGAAAGAAAGAGAATCATCAGTGTGAAAGAGAAACCTGGATTTGTTGCCTTCAAGACACTCCCCCACTGGGGGTCAATCAGCAACCTGGGCAAGTGCCCTGAATGGGAATCAAACCTGTGACCCTTTGGTGTATGGGACAACACTCCAACCAACTGAACTACAACCAGCCACGGCCTGTTAAAAATTCAAGTTTGCAGTGTTTTCTAACATAGATATACTAAATAAATCCTATAGGATATATAGCAGATCTCTGGAGAATATTCTTAAATTCTAATTGGCAAAAAAGGGGACTAATTCTATAGTCAAACTTATTCATGATATTTCATATCACTGGTCCAGATAATAAAATTTGGGACTTGAGAACATTTTAGAGAATCTTAGGGTGACAACTCTCCACCCACAAGTATTTCAAAAAAGATGCAACTTTTAAAATAAAATCAATAAAATGTTATGTTCATCTATAGAATTGGAACCATGGGTTTTTATTTCTGGAAAGAGGTGAGTGGTGATATGATTTAATCCCCTTATGTTACAGGAGAAGACATCAAGATCACTGAGCTTAAATAACAGGCACAAAGTCACCCAACCAGGCACATGTCCATTGGGACTATGACCTCATCTTCCCTCCATTGTACATCTAATGAAAGAAAAAAAAATAATAGTTTTTTTTTAACATAAAAGGTTGTTAATATTCTGATTCCCTCATATCTTCTTCAGATTAAGATGATACTACATTTTGTTTTGTTTTTTTCTTATTTACTTTGCTATAGTATTTTTATCCACTCTGGACACAATACAATCGTATTTGAGGTTTGGCAGACTGCCCTTTTGGCTTAGCAGAGTTGGAAAAAGGTTGCCAAATACCACAGTAGTTCATATTTATTTTCTGTTTCATGACATTTTTTCCCAAAGCCCAACGTTCTTTTCTTCAGCAAACCATCAATCAATTCTAGAAAAAAAAAACAAAACATGACTTTTACAATGGGTTGCCAATGTGGCTCTAGCTGCTGACAGCATGTCTTTTATGTATGCAAGATATATTTCTTAATAATTCAAATCCAGGAGATAAAATAGCAAATTTTGGAATCATGTTATGTTTGACTATGTGACTAGATGTATATCTATCTATAAACACACACACACACACACACACACACACACACATTTAATGTATAAACATCCCTGATAAAAATATTTACACTAAAGCTTACTTTGAACCACAAATATGACTCAATTCAGTTTTTCCTTTTTGAGGTATGCTATGGTGGGTAGCTCAGTGTTATCAGACTAGCAGCAGTTTGGAGCTCGGCTAACGCAAAGTAGCTCCAGGTGGTATGATCTGATGTTGACTAACTCAAAACTTAGAAGATGTTTGAAGTATATATAGCCATTTCTTACTGAAAACTTGTATCCAAGCCAGTATCCAACCTGAATCACACTGTTAGCTACAGGCCCACCAGCTGAACACTATTCTGATTCCCTCATAGTTGTTATGGAAGTAAATAGCTAGTCATCTATTCTACAAACAATTCCTACAACCCACATATATTCATTAGCATAATTAAATGACAAAATCAGAAATAGAAGGGTTTGTAGCATGACTCTGCTGTTTATAATTTCTTGCTATATGCAACCTAAAGTGAAGCACTCCATCTCTAAATTCTGTATATAAATGTGGGATGACAATAACATGACCTCGGGACCATGTGCCCTGCTGTACTGCATTCAGTGAGACAGAGGAGTACAGTTCTTAGCACAGTGTCTACACACAAGCATTCATCAATAAAACTATTTAAAATTAAATATTGGAATCTAGTAAGTACATGATCAGTAGTAGCAATTACTAGGCATTTTGCAAAAGGGAAACAAGGTCATTTGTATCCATTTATAGTTTTAAAAAATGTATTGATTCTGTTTCTCATCACACCTCTTCCTTTCTACGCCAAATACACTCAAACTAAATCAGAAAAGAACCATAGCTGGCACTTTACTTTTCCCTTAATAATGTAAATATAAACTGCACTTACATGCTTGTTCTTCAAGTTGAATCTTAGATTTATGAAGTATTTTTAACAGTATGAAATTAGACTATTTTAACTATATTTCTCTTATAATGAGAAATACAAATGCAAACATACAGTAACTGCCAGGATTATTTTATATCATAGGTTTGAAAGTTATATTTTTTCATTCCCCCATTATTCTCTTTATTCATAAAAACTCTATTCCAGCCTTATAAAAATCTAATAATTGCATATATTGCATTGGTTGAAAGTTTCAGTGATTACCAAACAACTATACATGGATTTGGGCAACA
This sequence comes from Myotis nattereri, assembly GCF_964212035.1. Taxonomy (NCBI): domain Eukaryota; kingdom Metazoa; phylum Chordata; class Mammalia; order Chiroptera; family Vespertilionidae; genus Myotis; species Myotis nattereri. The sequence goes on along the minus strand of NC_138076.1, from coordinate 67,927,731 downwards.
CTCCAAACAGTGTTTTTCAAATGCTTCAAATTGAAAAATTAAAAAATCATCATACTCTGGTCTAACTATGTTTAAATTTAAATACAATGGGTAAGTTAACATCTCAGTGTCCAAATTTCTTTATTTGCTAAAAATTGATAATAATATAGTGTCTAATGTTATTGGGCTATAATAAATGGAAAGTACTTGGGCACATACTTGCTCAATCAATGGTAGTTATAATTATTTACGCCACTTTATAAAACATGAATAAAAATACAGGTGTATGATGATACACACTTAAGTTAACCTATTAATCTACAACTTTATATCTAAAAGACACCAACAGAGATTTGAAGAATCCTAGCTGACAAAGAGGAAAACACTTTAATTAGCAATTATTATTTTGGTGAAATACTTCAAGCTTAAGAAAAATAAGCATTACTATGGAAGCTAAGCAAGGACTTTCTATGGTAATGTCAATAGCAGTACCTGGTATGGATTGCTATTTCTTTTATAGATGAGGAAACTGGAAAAATGCATAATTAATTTTAGCTAATATGTGTGTGTGTTTATATTTCATCATTCTATTTATAGGTAATTATCTTAACTACAACTGATAAAGGACTGGAACCCCTTCCAATAGCAACTTTCAAAAACTGCAATTCCAATAAACGATATTTTAGCATAAGCTTTTTGGGTCAAAAATGTTGTCCCAAATTTGTTAACAATATTTTATTTTCATTCAGTAAAGAAACAAAAACATTAAAACAGTAAACCTCTAGCCTAGCTGGTGTTGCTCAGTGGTTGAGTGTCGACCTATGAATTAGGAGGTCATGGCTCCGTACCCAGTCAGGGCACATGCCCAGGTTGCAGGCTCGATCCCCAGTAGGGGGTGTGCAGAAAGCAGTTGATCAGTGATTCTCTCTCATCATTGATGTTTCTATCTCTCTCTCCCTCTTCCTTCCTCTCTGAAATCAATAAAAGTATATTTAAAAACAACAACAAAACAAAACAAAAAAGTAAATCTCTAGATATAATGGGTACTAATTTCAATTACAAGTTTAAAGCCTCTTGGGTCTTTTGTTCATAAGAGGGAAAAGCAAGTGAAAAGAGGTATTCTGGCTGTTTTACAAAAAAAAAAAAATCTAATTGACACAGGGAATAAAACCACTGTATAAAAGAATCTGCTAATGAGGCCCTTATGGTCCTGCATTAAGCACCTTCTTATGTAACAGGTGTGTGATTGTCAAAGATTTTGGAATCATGAGGGGATAATTAATAAAGATATTTTAAGGAATGCTCTCATTCAGATTTCATAGTAATGCTATTTTTCCTATGCTTAAAATATTTCACCAAACTAATTGCTGATACTTGAAAATATTTTTACTCAGTGGCAGTCATTTTCAATATTCTTCATATTCCTTCCCCCCTCCCCCCTTCCTTCCTTCCTTCCTTCCTTCCTTCCTTCCTTCCTTCCTTCCTTCCTTCCTTCCTTCATCCATCTCTTTCTCCCTCTCTCTTCCTCTATCTTTCATTTTTCTTTTCAACAAAGTTTGCAGCTCAAAATATATTCACAAAGCCTAAAGAAAATAATAAAGCGTAAGGTAGCTTTTCATAAAATTGCCTATAGCTTGAGCCTATTCTCTCAATATTTTATGAGTAGAACTTTCAGGAAAAGCATAATGCCTATAAGGAATAAAAAAAGAGTTTGGAGGAAGGACAAAATACAAAATATGAGAACAAAAGAATTCTACTATCCCTTTACAACACATAGTATAGAATTGGGTAATGCTAAACTTGGCATCTAAGCAAACACAGAACAAAGGAAAATAAAAACTTGGAAGGTTTAGGTGCCACTCCAACCAAATCCTGTGGGGTCAGAAGGACTCTAACATTTAAGTGACATATTATAGACACTGATAAATCACTATGTCAAACATTCAAATTACTGTACTCTGATGATACTGAGGAAGAAATTATTTGCATATAAAATGTGATTTGTCTAGGAGCAACTCATTTTCTATTCTGATTTCACAGCCTAAGGCGCCGAGGGAGCCTGAGGGGATCTGAAGTAGTGTGTGGAAGACAGAGAGCATCTGAATACCAGAAAACAGAAAAGTACAGAGCACTACATCTAACTATGAACTCTCCCTTCCATGAACAGCAATACTTAAAGGACTAAGCTTATGACTAGGTGACTCTAGTTGACAGAATCAAAAATAATATTTGCATAATTAAGAGAAGATTTATCAGTCTTGTTACTTTTTTCTTTGGCTGAAACCTCCTTACTGTCGCCTATAAAGGCAAAGCAGTAACACCACTGGCTGGTAGCATTTTATAGTTCCAATGGCAACCATCACAGACACCAGCTTGTTCCAAAACTGTCCTAATCTCCTGGTGAATTGTGTCCACACGTGCTAACCTCTCTGGAGGAGTGGCCTAAATGGGAAGGGACAATCAATGCACAATCAAGGTAATCTCTCACATCCTAAGTGCAAATGGTTCCCATACAACTGTTCACTTTCTCCTTTTCTGGCGGGAGCAGATGGATGGAGTCAGTGATGGTTGTGGAGATTGATTTTTCATCAACACTTGTCAAAGAATGAGAAGATGGCTACCAGGGACTGATGCATGTGGATCAACAGAACAGAGATGACCGCCTCAAGGCATTCTGACTCTCAGGATTTCTAAAGCAATCCCTACAGCAATAAACACAGCATCTTATTTGAGTTTAAGCAAAGGAGACTTGCGTTAAAGTAGATTTGTCCTATTTTTTTAATCAGGATCTCAAAAACAGAAATGTGGACCAAACAACTCCTGGTGCATATTTGTTGAATATTTGATACTCAAAAAGTATTTGTTGAAGGTGAAAATTGGTGCAGAAGGAAAGAGAAAAAAAAGAAGGAAGGAAGGGAGGGAGGGAGGGAGGGAGGGAGGAAGGAAGGAAGGGAGGGAGGGAGGAAGGAAGGAAGCCTTGGGTCTTTTGTTCAAATTGAAAAATTAAAAAATCATCATACTGCCCTGACCGGTTTGTCTCAGTGGCTAGAGCATCAGCCTGTGGACTGAAGAGTCCCAGGTTCGATTCCAGCCAAGGGCGTGTACCTTGGTTGCGGGCACATCCCCAGTAGGGGGTGTGAAGGAGGCAGCTGATCAATGTTTCTCTCTCTTGGATGTTTCTAACTCTCTATCCCTCTCCCTTCCTCTCTGTAAAAAATCAATGAAATATATTTAAAAAATAAAAAAGCATCATACTTTGGTATATCTCTTTGTTTAAATTTAAATACAATGGATAAGTTAACATCTCAGAGAAAGAATAGAAGGGAAGAATGAAAGGAAGGAAAGGAACAGATAACAAAGATAAATAGTATTTACCAATCATATATAAATTTAAACCTGGAAGACAAAGATATCATTGGATATCTTATTGATTTCATGCTGCTTTTGAAATAGTACTGAACATATTGAGTCTACTATTCTATTCTTTATAGAACATAGCAGGATATTGTTATTAACCACGCTGTGTACCACCTGACAAATGGTCCTTCAATTGTTCTTTTAAAAAGAACATAGATTGGTGCTTATTATATACAATATAGTGAGATTCAGGTTCAAAAATTCTAGCCTCTTTAAAAAATGGCCTAAATAAAAAAATCAGAGGCCTGGTTAAAAAATAGTGAATATTACTATCAAACACAGGTTTTTAAAATACCAGCAGAGAGGAATGGATCAAGTGGCAAGCAAGTTACCAGCAGTTCAGTCCTAATTAGTAAAACAAGGTCACATTGATGTATACATGTAGCACAGAATACAACACACAAATGCCACTAAGGTTTAGCTTATCCACTGGTCACAGAAAAAAATGGACACAAGTCAACACATAGCATGTTATGAAAGAATTTAAGGCTTTTAGCTAATAAAATTAAAGATGCAATATTAAAAATGTAGTGCCCTCCAACTAAATAAGCATTTTAGAACATATTTAATAACTTACATAAGAGTAATTATAAATAATCACCATGTAAATTTAAGCACCAACAAGTGAACTTCTTTGTAGCTTAATATATTTCCACTTTTAATTTTCACTAGCAGAATTTTATTAAATTGTTAAAAAATAAACCATTATGAGAAAAGATGCACACTTTCTAATTCCAAAGTCTCCTTAGATATTAATGTACATGCAATTTATTGAATGTTTATGTAATTACTTTAAAGTGTTATATTTCCATATAAATAAATAGTTACACAAGTAGGTAATAATGTAAGCCTTTTAGTCACCCATGCCTATAGCAAGAATGTTTTGATGCACAGGAGAAAATAATCACATATTTTTGGTTACACATATCCAAATGCATGTTATTGGAGCCTCAATGAAACAATCATCTTTATATATACTATTTCTATTAATTGAAAATAAAATATTTTATTAGATTTGTCTTCCTCATAACTAAAAATGACTCTAATATAAATGCCATTATTTTCCATGATATCATTTTAAAATTTTGGAAAAAGTTTATCAAGTATTTATATTTATTATGGCAGGTGCTTTAATATAACTTATTTTCCAAAACAAGTCCATGAGTCAAGGATTATATAATTCCTTCTTGCAAACTAGAAACTTATGATGTAAAAATTAAGTAACTGCTCTAAATTTATATAAATGTTAAGTATCTGCAACGGAGCATACATACCTGAGCGCAGACTACATACTCTTTCTAGAACACTATGTTCTGGCCCAAGATAAAATGACAGAGGTATTAACAAAACCAGCAAATTCAAGCTACACCAGTCCTAGATCAGCAGGTTTATGATTAAGTGATAATACATGTAGAGATAGAATCCAAGTTCAGCAGTGTGGTGTGTACAATCTCTCTCTCTCTCTCTCTCTCTCTCTCTCTCTCTCTCTCTCTCTCTCTCTCACACACACACACACACACACACACACACACAAGCACAATATTTTAAAACCGGATTGTCTTTTCTTACCTAAGTTAATATTAATGTTCCTTTCTAGGTTTGTGTACAACCTAGAGCAGTGGTTCTCAACCTGTGGGTCGCGACCCCTTTGGGGTGGAATGACCCTTTCACAGGGGTCGCTTAAGACCATCGGAAAACACATATATAATCACATATTGTTTTTGTGATTAATCACTATGCTTTAATTATGTTCAATTTGTAACAATGAAAATACATCCTGCATATCAGATATTTACATTATGATTCATAACAGTAGCAAAATTACAGTTATGCAGTAGCAACGAAAATAATGTTATGGTTGGGGGTCATCACAACATGAGGAACTCTATTAAAAGGTCGCGGCATTAGGAAGGTTGAGAACCACTGCCCTAGAGAGAGTAGAAAGGACAATTTCCATCTAGGTATTTCAGAAGGTTAGGTTTACCTCACAAATATTTTCAATCCCCATGGATTATTAAAGAAACATATTTTTTTTTGTAAAACAAGTCATGATTTTATAAATGTTGGTTTCCGGTGGTATTGTATAGAAAGACTATGAACTCAGTAACTCAGTTATCTTTAGTAATTACCATTTACATTGTTAACATGTTGAGATCAGAAAGTTTTGGACATTCACATCTATCTGCTTGATACATATTGCCAAACATAGGCCAACTATTGAAGTATTTGCAATAATTCACATTGTGTTTTATAAAACTACCTAACAAACAGAAGCTAAATGAGTATATTAAATACTGTGGCATTTTCTAGTTTAATTCTTATTTTAATAGATTGTCTTTGTAATATTGTTATACTATTTATATGTTTGAGTAAAATTACTTAAAAAATCTCATACTAATGAAATTACGCATTTAATTAGATTTTTGATTTTATATAGATAAAAAACTGATCCCAAAAATTATTTCCAACACTCCAGAGAATTATTTTATTGGGAACCACACTAAATATATCCAAATAATATAAAATATGCAAACCTTTCCTTCCTAAAAGGCAGATTCTCCAGTTAACTTCTTAATTGACATTTTTGTTTCAGAAATTCTATTATCAATGTTTGAAATATTGACTGGGTTTAGCATACTACTCATGTGCAGACCAGAGTCTTCATAAATTCAGGTTTATGAAGCATACCCATTTCTCCTAGCATTAGGCATGAGCTACTAGACAAGTGACAAAATATATTTTCATTAACATATGTCAAATAATAAGCAAGACTTAAATTCCCTTATATAGTTGTATTGCTGCTTGTAACAGGGGTTTAAAGTTATATTGTTGCTTATTATTTTTTAAATATATTTTTTACTGATTTCAGAGAGGAAAGCGGAAGGAGGGAGGGAGAGATAGAAACATCAGTGTGAGAGAGAATCATTGATTGGCTGCCTCCTGCAAGCCCTCCACCTGGGATTGAGCCCACAACCCAGGCACATGCCCTTGACCAAAATCAAACCTGGGACCTTTCAGTCTGCAGGCTGACGCTCTATCCACTGAGCAAAACCAGCCAGGGTGTTGTTGCTTCTTTTAATAATTAAAAATATTTGATAATGTTTATCAGAAGAGGATCTACTTCAACTACAATTTTCATCAGTATTTATTTCTTTTTAATTTAATGTATACTACCTAAGCATAGAAAATATCTGTTAACCTTTCATGTTGTGGCACAGTGCCAATAGCAAAGGAAATGGACACAAAACTAAACAGAATATATCAATAGAACAATTAATGACTCATAGTACTCTCTTCCCATGTTGCAAATGCTAACAAAGCCAGGAACATAAGCAGAAGGAACAAGGAATCAGTGTTCTCTGTCAAAAAGGTGTGCACATTTATTTAAAATGGCAAGCCCAATGTTTTAAAGTAAAACTTCAAATGGGTGTAATTATGCATGATTACAACAAAGAACCCTACAAAGAAGGAGTTCCTTAAGGCAGCCAAAACCAACAAATGTGCTCCAGCTCATCACTTCCTCCAACTAAGTACAAAAAGTTACAGTGTTTGGTTGTGGAGTCCATATTTTAAATAAATGAAAGAGAAAACTACCTGAACCACTGGTTGGCCAAATTCTACTGGGTTTTCAAATCTCAACAGGGCTTCCTTAAGCATTTATTTATTTATTTACTTACTTAATGTTCCCCATTATAAAACTTTCCATTTACTTCCTCCCAAAATAGTTGAGTATGAAAAGAGAACATTTCAAAAGGAGTTTTTTTTGCTGGAGTCTTGTATTTATTAAAATGAAAAACCTTAAATAGACTGTAGAGAAAGTCTTTTTATTCTATTCTGTAGTCCAGATTGGTTAATGTTAATGAATTTTAGCATGAAAAGAAATATGGTGATTCCTTTATTATTGGAATCTATTCAGTTAAGGGACAACACCTCCAGTTAGGCTTTTATGGAATCCCTTAGAATAACTACATTAGGAAGAGTAACTATTATATCTTGCTAAAATATGTTTTGAAATTTCTGTTCAGTCTAATTGATTGGAATGGACAAAAATAAGATTCAGCAGAAAAGGTAATTATGGGTAGTTAAAAATAGGCAAAAATAATGCTTACCTGTTACTCTTTAGTCAAATAGTAATTCAAAATAAGTAAATTTTAGGATAAGTAAAAACATTATGAATTATCAGCAAATGTTAATGTTTATGTTATTAAAGCCAATCATTTTATAAACATTTAGGTTAATATGATTATCTGCTTTTTAAATGACTAAGTTTTAGCCATAAAAATACAAATTACAATACAATCCACATTATGTGCTTGCATGCTATTAGATATTATTGTAAGATAAAAGGAAGACTCAGAAATTTCAAAATAAGTTTCTAGGTCCAGGATGGATCTACTCCTGCCTGGGGTGCCCTGTCAATAAACCAAAAGTTAAATCACTTTAGCGTCCCAGCAAATATTCCCCTTTACCAGAGAAGCACTCTATCCAGGCAGCTGATGCCTTAACAACAAACCAGCGCTGGGCCCCAGCCAATCAGATATTTTCTATATTTCTCTTCCTTGTTCTTTATTCTTTACCCTATAAAAAAGTTGTGCTTACGGCCCCATTTTGCAATTCTCCAAAAAAGACTGTCCCCTTCATGGACTATTAAATAAATGTATCACCTAAATTGTCTTCTTTAAGCATTTTTAAACACATTTACATTATTATTTGTTCTACTCCTAAAGAGGTTTCTCTCATGACCTTGAATTCTCTGTTGTACAATTGTAAGTTAAAGGTCAACATGTCCATCTCTATTTTAATGTTTAGCTGAAAGCAGTATTTTATACTAGATAAATAAGTACAATCATATTTTCCTACTCAAATCTTTCTTAGACTCTGGAATAGGAAAAAAAAATGAAGATACTTCAGAGGAAATAGGCAACCAGAGAAAAATTGAATCACAGAAATATAGTGCCTATTCCTTTTTGAACCTTATAGAGTAATAGGGTTTATATAAGCATAAGCTAAACGGACCATTTTATATCCCTCTGAGACTTTCTGGAAGCCAAACTCATAAGAGTCATACTTCACTAGCAAAGGCACAACATATCTTATACCAAGTACTTAGTCAGTTTTCATAGGAAAAGGCAGCATTTTAAATGGCATCCTTAAGAGAGTAAGCCAGACTATTTATTTCCTCAAGGAAATAAATTTGGAGTGGTAAATGATGCAGGAACTTTTTTATTAAGTCATCCTAATTTCATAGGAGCTCTATAAACTCTGTGACCGGAATCCCCAACTTAAAAATAAAAACATCTGTTAATTGTTCCTGTATGAAATTGTTATCCTTATGTGAGGCTTTTTGTGGTGCATTCAATTCCCAGTGTGCCTTAATACCATAACCAGAAATAATTAGCAACATGTCTAGAAGATTTCACTAAGAAACATGTTAATTTGCCCTGGAGATAGTTCGTGCACATTTGTTTTTGCAGATTTCTTACTGAGTTTGTCTGTATGATTTTATGACAACTCTTATAATTGTAGTCTATATGAACAGTGCTTTTATAAAATGTTTAGAATTGTTTCCTTATTATTGAATTTTATGCCTCAACCATCTCAGTATTTTTAACATGTCAGTATAAAGCAACTTGTTTCAGCTCAATTGTCCCTTGGCTTTTAATTCTTTCCTTTTTAACTTTATCTATAATAATTAAAGTGTAATATGCTAATTAGACTGGACATCCTTCCTTCCAGACAAAGCCACAGGGAGTAGGGGGCTGAGGCAGAGGCCCCCAGCCACGGCCATGGCAGAGGCCCTTGCATGAATTTCATGCATTGGGCCTCTAGTTTAGAAATAATTGAAAAATATAATTGTATATACTTAAAATATACAATGTGATGATATGATATACATATACATTGTAGAATGATTACCAAGGTCAAAATAATTAACACATTTGCTTCCTCCCAAAATAGTTGACTGGGAACTTTTTTGGGAGGGATGAGAATGCTTAAAGTTTACTCACACCAACTTTCAAGCATACTATACGTATACAATTCAATATTTTTAACTATGTCACCATGTTGTACATTGGATCCTCAGAATCTTCACTTCTTATACCTGAAAATGTGTACCCTTTTACCTATATCATCTCCATTTCTCCATCTCCCCAGCCCCTGGCAACCATCAAGCTATTCTCTGTTTCTATGAAATTGGTGTTGTTTTTTTATTCCGCATGTAAGTGATGCCATACATTATTTGTCTTTCTCTTTCTGGCTTATTTCCCTCAGCATAAAGCCCTCCACTTACTAACAATATAACAAGATTTGCTTAACACACACACACACACACACACACACACACACACACACACAATACGAGTTTCAATTTATATATACATATACATACATATGTATAAGATTAACTTATTTTATGCACAGCATTTACTTTTGTATTAGCATGCAGATCTTGATTGTTTAGCTTGCTCAGTAATCTCACATTTATATGTAATTGTTAGGAAATGGACATCTCTGATTAAATTAGTTGAAAGTTAAAATATACATGGTTTATGGATTACCAATATTCAAACTTATAGGACCAGCATTACATCAAACATATCTTACCTTAAATTATTGACATGCTTCAGAATCAAAATTATAGACACTATTTTTCCATATGTGATGCTACAGTTATTCAGAGCAAGTGATATGTCTGAATTTATGATACCAAACATTTTATAAATCATTAACTTACTATTGGTTTTATTATTACTTTAAAAGATAATATAGTTCATAAAGGAAATTGAATTCCCTGAATTTTGGATGAATATGAGTTCCCACATGTGTATTATTATAGATATTTCTGATATATTTGTATATAAATCTGTATTGTGGAATTTTAGCATTTATTTCAAATAGTGTATAATTTTGTAAAAATTGCAATACGTAATTATCTATACATTTAATAAAGTGGAATTAAAAATATATAAATTTTTTGAGACATAGATATGTATTCTACATCATATTCTACAATAGATTATAAATTAACACTACTAAAATTATAGATATTACAAAATTTGAGGTTATTTTTATGAGATAAGCAGAAAAATGTTGTTCTACTTTCAATATATGTTTGCAAATTTTTTTGTAAATATTAAAGTGTAACAAATAAGCTATTTTGATGATTATAGGATTTTCATATAATGTATCTAATATAGGCAGCATATCAAGACATATCCTATCAAAGAAAAACAGCATATACACATGATTCTAAATCTATATAAAATGTATAGTGTATGAAGACTAGAGGCCCATTGCAGGAAGATTCCTGCAAGAATAGGGCTTCCTGAGACCGGAGCAAAGCAGAGAAGGGAGCGAAGCTCACTGAGGCTCCCTCGCCGGGTCAGGGATCCAGGGCCTGGGTCCTGCGGGCAGCGTCGCATGCTGCCGGCCCCGCCTGCAGTTTGCAAATTAGCCGCCATCTTTGTTGGCGGTTAATTTGCAATTGCTCTGATTAGCCACTGGTGGTTGTAGTGAAGGTATGGTCAATTTGCATCTTTGTCTATTATTAGATAGGATAATCCATTTAAAATATTTACTTAAACACAGTCTTTAATAAATAACTCATGAAAAATACAGGCAAAAAGAGTCTACATAATTACAAGGTGTGATGTTATATTATGAAATTGATAATTTTGCAAGTTACTTCTTTATATTCAAGAGTAAGCAATAAATTCCTTAAATTAATGGCTTTCCATAAGACATCTTAATATAATTTTAATTGAAAATAATAAAGTATTGATCTTTTAGCAACACAGACTGGTTATTGAGGTATGCCTAAAATCTTGTTCTACTCACAAAGCACATTTTGGTTTACTCAGCAAAAGTCAGATCTATAAAACTGCTCAAGATTTTTTTGGTATATTTTATTTTTGTGCAAAAAAGTGCTTGCTTTGGTGAACAAGAACACTATGCTATATCAGTTATCAAAAATGTCGTTTCCTCATTTCTGTGTATTTATAGAATCTAATGTGTTTATTCATTCAACCTAAATTTATAACACATGTGATATTTATAAAGCATTCTTCATAGAAAAGAACTATATGGACTTCAAAGATGAATGAAGCCTGAACAACTTTTTTAGAGGGTTCTAGTTGTTTTGCATTAAAAATTTTATTTTGTAACTTATCAAATTGTCAAAACTAATTAATTAAATTTGGACCATTTAAAAATAGGTTCTACTTATTGACACAAAACAATGGAATAGCTTTTAAAACTATTAAATCTGTTAACTATTTTAAATATTTTTTTTAAAACTTCCCTTAAGATGGTAATATATTTTCAACAAGATTTATAAATTTACTTCTTTCAACTTGCCAAATATAGCTTGGGATAAATATTTAAGTTCACCTTAAATTGTCTGAAATAAAGTACATACAGTTAAATTTTCTAAAATGTTAAGTCCAATTGGATAGAGGATTATTATATTCAATTTTCCAATTCAATAAAATGATATAGGTGAGAGAACAGAGCATTCAGAAATATCTGAAATGAAATTCTAAATTCTGTCCCAAAGTTTATACCCAGGTAGGAAGATGGGTTTTGTTGCTGTCTTTGTGCCATGTATGTCAATCTGTAAAACTCAGTTATTATCAGCATAGCCAAAAAATTAAGAATAGAGTCTAAATTATTCAAGAATAAAATTTACCATTAGTTTAAGGTATTTATGTTCATGTTGTTAAAATCAGTGACATGCCATTCTTTCATTTAAATTTTAATTAGCTATAAACTTAGCATTCTCTAATCATTTGAGAGAAAAGTGGTTCCAGAATGCTTTCATTCCACTTGGCCTGTGTTTGAACAACACATGGAACAAATGCAAATGACCTTCCCTCCTTTAGACTCATTGTATATATTTTTCTTACAATATTGAGGGAGAATTTAGGACTGGTCTTAAACCTTATTATACTAACCCTAAGTAACACTAAATGCCAAGAGAGTTACAAAAGCTTTTCAAAAACTTATTGCAAGTTTGTTAGGTTGTGTGTTTGGCTAAATCAAACTTGCCAATGTAGTGATAGAAGTCTATGCGTTTCAAAAGAAAATCAACATAATAAAATTCTTCTTTTCTAGCATACCCAAGCAGCTCCACATAAATACAGTGCTTTAAGAATTTGGCTCACAGACAAACAGCTTGATAACCTAAATGATGCCAAAAGAAATCACAAAGTGCATGCACTATAGAAGAAAACATTCTCATTAAACCAAATATTCTAGTAAGCTTTTGCATACTGATCACAAACGCATTTGGTGAGGCATTAATGTTTATATTTAAAGAAATAAAAAGAAAACATTACATATATAAAATTACATTTTTAGTATTAAATTAAGATCTAAAGACTCTTTAAAGTTTTTAATAAAATTACATAAAGAATGAATGCATTTCACATTCCAGAATCATTTTTAGGATGATAGAAAGATAACTTGCCTGTTAAGGGCCATATTGTATAACATATTCAAAGACTTATATAAATCATTCCCCGAGCTGGAATTCAGCACATGGCCATGCAATGGATTCCAAAATGCACAATGTGAAGCAAGAAACAAAGCGTGTTCAATAGCACTTATAAGAATATTACTCTCCAGGATGCCCTTAAAAATGCAAATGATGTGGGTTTGGTTCTTCTTGTTGTGGCCAATATAGATGCATACTTATAAAAGTCATGGTTAGCATTAAATGTCATGAAAAAGGGAGAGGTACATAAAGCATGTGGGTTTTGAAGTTAGTCAAATTGGAAACAGAATCACAGTTCTGATACTACTATGTCTGTGAACTTAAACAACTTAATACCTGTGAGTCAGTTTATTTACTTTTATAATTGAGATACATATTTTACTTAAGAAATTACCTTGTCCTTGCAATACAATTAATCCAAGGACTGCATCAATGTCCCAATGAAGAGTGTACCTTATGGTGGTGAAGTCAATGAGATAGTAAATACAATAATACCAGAGGTATACTGATTGTGAATATAATAATACAAAGCTGGAGAGTAAATGGAAAGATTATTTTTAAAATATAGAGTAAGAGAAGGTCTTTTTTGAGGAAATGACATTTGGACAGAGACCTAGATGATGAAAAGAGGCCATATTCTAGGCAAATGGAATATGCATAACAGCTCAGAAGCTATTAGGAGTTCACTTGTTTAAGAAACCAACTTTGGTTTCAGCAAAGCATTTCAGGGGTGTGACTTGGAAGATATCCAGGTCTTCATCTCTGGAAACTGCAAATATTACCTTATATGATGAAAGAGACTTTACTGACTTAATTAAATAAAGCATCTTGAGATGGGAGAATTATCTTGGATTATCAGGATAGAACATACACGCAATCACATGTGCTTTTACAAAATGGATGCAGAGGGAGATTTTACTGCAGAAGGGTGGGAGGAGATGTAAAGCAAGAGGTTTGAGTGATGCAAAGCAAGGGTTACCATTTGAGAATGCAGGGAAAAAATAAAAAGGCAATCAAGCAGATTCTCTCCTTGAGCCTCCAAACATAAGCCCTACTGCCACCTGGGTATTAGGCCAGTGGAACTGACTTTGGAGTTCTGGCTTGCAGAGCAGTAAGATAACTCTGTATTGTTTTAAGCTACTAAGTTTGTGGTCATTTGTTGCAGCAGTAATAGGAAACCAAGTCAGAGGGAAATGACCAAAAAAAAAAAAAAAGGTTCAGAGAGGGAGGCAGGGACTGGATCATTTGAGGTACTATACAAAGACTAGAGGCCTGATGCATGAAGTTTCGTGCAAGAATGGGCCTTCCTTCCCCTGGCTGCCAGCACTGCCTTCACTCTGGCCAGAGCCACCTTTCCACCTTCCCACACTTCCCAGAGGCCCAGAGTGGCTGGGGCAGTGTGGAACAACTGGATCATCACCATGGCAATGATGCAAGCATCCTGCCCTGCCCCTAGCCGCTTAGTGTCCACATATGCAAATTAACACGCCATCTTTGTTGGTCTAATTTGCATACTCACTCCTGATTGGCTGGTGGGTATCACGAAGGTACAGCCAATTTTCATCTTTCTCTTTTATTAGGGTAGATTAAGGGTGGGCAAACTTTTTGGCTCGAGGGCCACAATGGGTTCTTAAACTGGACCGGAGGGCCGGAACAAAAGCATGGATGGAGTGTTTGTGCGAACTAATATAAATTCAAAGTAAACATCATTACATAAAAGGGTACAGTCTTTTTTTCTTTAGTTTTATTCATTTAAACGGGCCGGATCCGGCCCACGGGTTGTAGTTTGCCCATGGCTGGGGTAGATAATAGTGAAAGCAAGACTGCCAAAAGCTTCCACCAATACTCTAAGCATCACATGGTGGTGAACTGGACTTGGATAGTGGTGGATTGAGGTACAGAAAAGGCTCAGATATGGGCTACATTTTGAAGGTGGTGTTCATAGGATTTGCTGATGCTTAGGACTCATGGAGTGAAGTAGAGAGTGATCCAAAAATCTGAAACAACTGGGTGACTGAGCAGCATTTTGGGGAGATAGCTAAATCTACACAAAAATGGTAAAGAATGTTCCAAAGGGAATCTAGAGTTTATATTCATATTCAATTTTAAGCAGTGGAGTTTTGTTTTGTTTTGTTTTGTTTTTAATGTGAACTAAGGGTAACAAAGCCAATCACCTAAAGAGAATGAGCAGGGACAAATGAGGGGAACATTCCCTTATACTCCCAAACCCCATGGAATAGTGAGAGGACATCATAAAAGACAAACAATAAGACTTCCCTATGCATCGCATAGTTCTCAATATGTAGTAATTTACTTTAGTACTGAATATAAAAATATATCTTATTTCTTCTCTTTATCATTTCTTTAAGATAAAATGGCAAACATACCCACTTAGAAATTAAGTTCAAGCCGACATCTGAACTAACATCTGATAAAATATACTGGCAGACAGAATAAAAGAAAAAAAATAGAATTCTATGTTTAAAATATGAAAGTACTAAAAATGAATGTATGATAGTGATGTAAGGATAAATGAAAACATAAGTGAAAATCAGTGACCTTTTAGAACAAGGAAGTTAATCATGACACATTCGGACTTCAAAGTTCTACATCATAGCCAATTTTATCCTAAAAGCTAAATAAATTTCTGAATGTTTCTGATGTAATCATTCCAGAAGTAAATACAGAAAAGCCAAAATTAAACCTCTAAAATATTAATGACATTACTGAAAACAATTAAAATACTAAGTTTACCCTTAGTTGTCAAAAGTAGTTTCCCCACTAATATGTATATCACTCTTCATTATGTTATTTAATTTTTTTTTAAGTTAAAGCCATAGGCATCTATAAACAATGCTACATATAATCAATCATCTAAAAAAAATCATTGTTTTTTAAAAGTCTATCAGACAGTGCCCAATAGAAGAGCAGAGAAAGGCTAAAATAATTTAAAGGTCCGTAAATCACTGACTTATCTTAGTTAAATACTAATACAGTATATGTTTTTTAAAGTGACAAAGTGTTCAGGCAGTCAGGGAGAAGATACAGAGTAACAAAAGCATTTTTTTTAATGAAAATTGAATAACTTATTAAATGTATCTTAGAGTTTCATAGTGATTGTGCTTAAATTTTATTATAAGCCCCACATAAAAAAAAATCAGTAATAATTTGGGCAAAACAAAACATTCTCCTTCATCACCTATGAAAGTTGGGTTAAAAAGTATAATTCTTCCCACACCCAAATTTGATAAGGAAGTTTGTCTCTATTAGATACAAACAGACATATACAAATGTTACAATGGCCTTATTAAAAAATGAAAGACAAGCCCTGACATTTTTGGCTCAGTGGATAGAGCCTGTGGACTCAAGGGTCGCAGGTTCGATTCCAGTCAAGGGCATGCCCCTTGGTTGCGGGCACATCCCCAGCAAGGGGTGTACAGGAGGCAGCTGATCGATGTTTCTCTCTCATCGATATTTCTAACTCTCTATCCCTCTCCCTTCCTCTCTGTAAAAACATCTTAAAAAAAAAGAGAAAGACAAAAAGTCACACTCAATTGTCTATGCAATAAAATATATTATTAATATGACATTCTGCATTCTGGAAAAGGCAAAAATATGAGAAGAGATAACATTAGATGTTACCATAAGCTGGGGTTGGGGGAGTGCTTGACAATACGTGCAGGAGGAAATTACTGGAGATGAAGGAAATTGTCCACATCTTAATATGATGGTAGTTACACAAATGTATCCGTTTGTCAAACACACAGCAACTGTACACTGAAAAGGGTGAATTTCACTGTATGAAGTTATATCTTGGTTAACCTGGCTTTAAAAAGTGAAAGAAAAATATATCCCATGGCAATGCTGAAAAACTAGATCTTGTTCTCAAATTCTGGGTTCTGTTAGTCCAAAGTTTGTAGCCCATTTTAACTTATCAAATCATTAATCAGAATTATGAAGCTTATATTAAAAAATAACTCATTTACATTCAACCCTAAGGCTGAAGCATGTACAAATTATATAAAAAAGGGATATTGTTTTAACTTTATATTATCATTGGTTTTGAGTTTGTTGAGAGAAAAACAAAACAAAATAACGACAAATTGGCCAAACCAAGTTATACATATTACAAGCACATCGATAGAATCTCAATTTAAATGAAGCCAGGGCAAATCCATGGAACCTAAAAGAAACATATGCAAGGAGAACTTTGCTTCTCAGAGACTAGCAGTGGAGCAGTGGACCCTTAATATTTAATTTTAAACATAATTATATTATTTAAAAAAATCAAAAGATGAATGAGTTGCAAGCCAAAGATATTTAAATTAAGGCCCTATGCCCTGGTTGAATATGTCAGTACAGGGAAATGGTTAGCTCATTCCTATGAAATTCAAAATGTATGGATGGATTTTAGAACTTTTCACATATCCGTGGCCAATGCATGTATAAAGCAACTCAGGATAATGTACATAAAGGTTTGATTACTTTCCACAATTGCATAAACAACTTACAAAAAACATTTTTTCTAGGAGGAGAGAATGAATTCAAAGTGATTAGCATATGTGTGTGTGTGTGTGTGTGTGTGTGTGTGTGTGTATATATATATATATATATATATATATATATATATACATTACAGCTAGATAATATTTTTTTATTAAATTTCAACTTTTTAAATTGTCCCTTTCACAAACGTTGTGCCTGGGGCATAAGTACCAAAGTTGAAGCATTAATAGAAAACACATAAAATGGAAACAGCTGCAGCTATTAAAAAAGTAAGAGCCCTTAGGGTAGGTCAATACACAGATATATGAGTTTATACCAGAGCTTGCTACAGATTCTGCTAGGCTAAAGAGAAATATGAGTTATAGAGAATCAAGCTCTCTACGGATGGGTGCGCTCTACAAATGAGGCTGTAAACTCTTGAGCAATGGTGTCTCTTTCTGTGATACAGATCTTTGGTGCATACTCGATTGTTGACCCAAAATTTGTACTATTATTCGTATTAACTAGTGTGCAACATTTTCATTTTTTAAATATACCTAAGACCTCTTCTTCTTTCAAGCTAAAATATTTTTTTTAATTGACAAGGTAAAGCATGAAGTGTGGCTTCCAGACACCAATCTTTCCTAGAAATTAAGCTGCACTAAGCAGGGATGGTTTTCCTTGCCTTTGTATTCTGAGTTGTTGCAAGGGAATTCCAAAATGACAGCAGCTGTGACAAGCATACCAATTCTTGTGCACCACTTGTGTCTGTTAACTGGCATGAGGAAATGATCTCTGAGACAGAGAGGTAGAACCGACATGGAGACAGAAATAAAACCTCAATGTCACATTGGCCTCATGTCAAAGCTGAGGACATTTAAACAGAAGAACAGCCTAATATCAGTTAACCTCTATTTGATTTTCACAAATGGATTTCATCTGAAGCTCCAAATTAAATCTGAGACTGAGAAATGGGCCTGTATATTAAGATGTGTCCAAATTAATTGGTGTCATGATGAGTGTTTAGCTTCCAGCCTCAGACTTGTGTGAGTCACTGTGTTAGTATACAGAGATTACATTTTGTGAGGGGAACTTAAGCACAAATTTTATTTTACCTTACTATAAGAACAGGACTCCCAGCATCTATGACAACATTGCTAAGAATCAGGTGCTTGGCAATTGGGTAGTATAATGAAAACATCAGTAGGAAAACAAAAGCTCAAAGAAGTCAACATTATTCCTGTATGTCTCATTTTCTAGGGTTCAAAATTATGGGAAATATTTAAAATATGTTCATTATTTTTTACACAGTTACATAGATATATTAGTGGATTCAGACTAAAGTGAAGGGGACCACCACAATTTCCAAAGCTAAAAGATGATAGTAACCATCAGCTACCTCAAAAGTAAAAATCTCTCTGATATAATAATAGTACACAAAAGGTTTAGGACCACAGCTGGATAAAAAAACACAATCCACCCCAAGGTACAAAACATTTTCTCTAAAAATTATAAATAAAATTGTATTGTTTGATTATACTAATTAGAACTAGCACTTGTAATAAACTGATGATATGCAATTATATATCAAATTTAAGTCAGTGTATTTAAAGGTGATTAATAACTAAAACAGAATTAGAATGTCTTTGCATTCAACAGTATCTAAAACATCTTGCAGACATTTCAATACTTCAATATATTTTGTTATTGATTTCAGATAGTAAGGGAGAGGGAGAGAGCAATAGAAACATCAATGATGAGAGAGAATCATTGATCAGTTGCCTCCTGCATGCCCCACACTGAGGATCAGAATTGAGCCTGCAACCTGGACATGTGCTCTGAATAGTAATTGAACCATGGCCTCCTGGTTCGTAGGTCGAAACTCAACCCCTGAACCATGTCAACTAGGCAGAAATTTCAACACTTTAATTCACTATAATATCATATTTTTCCTAAACTTAATCTTTAGTGATGATAAATTATAATTACTAATATTTCTCATTGGCATTTATGCAAAACCTAATCTATACAAACTCTGGGTATTTTATATAAATATTTTACATATATTGATATATGTGTCTATTGAATATGCATCATACATAGATGGGGATATGTGGATATGAGTATTAGTTATACATTTCTTAATCTTTGTCTTTCTATTTATCTATACATATGATGATCCCATTTGGTTAAATTTAGGTTAAAGCACCTAAATGCCTTTCCCAAGTGATCAATCAAGCAAAATTAAAGATGCATATTTTTTCCATGATTGGAATTTTCTAAAATACCTATCAATATCAACTCAGAGACATTCAATTATTAGAGTTCAGGGATGCTATAGCAATACTACATTAATGTCCAGCACTAAGTTATTTCTCAGGCCTCTGCTTCCTATAATTGTTGCTGGAACCAACGTGCCCAAATCTACTGTGCTTTGGAATCTTTATACCCTGCCTCTTCACACCATAAAACAATTAGTTATCAAGTCTTTTTGTGTCTCAAAGTGTTCCTTTCTTTTCATTCTCATTGCCCTCACTTTAAATGAATTACTCTGTAGATTTTCAGTCAATCAACCTTCCCCCTCCCAATAATCCTGCACATTAACACCAGTTAAATGTACCCAAAAGAGAGCTGTGATAGTCTGACCACACTGTTCTACCATCTTTCCTTTTTTCTTCTCACAGTGACATGTCTCATCTTATTTTTTTCTTTTTCCTTCTAAGGAAACTGAACTGAAACTCTTCACTGGAGCCCAGATCATGTTTTATTCATGTATTTTCTCCTTCCTTTACTCTTTTTTCTATGGGTGTAAAAGCAGTGTGTTGGCATTGTCTGAAGTGCCAACTCCTCCATAACCTCTTATCTGATCCTCTCTCCTCCCAAAGAAGAGAGAATCAAAATCTTATCTTCCTCACACACTCTGTTCCTCCTTGTGGCCAGCACTAAATTAATTGTCGCTTACCGATTGTGTACCTGCCCTTTCTATTTACAGAGTATCACTGCATGAAAGGTAGGCCCTGTTTCTTTGTATTCTTCAAAATACTTGGAAGACTGTTTTAATCAGGGTACATGTTTGAGCATTCTTAATAGATGAATGATTTAATAAATGGTGATTTTTGCATTTTTCCCTATAATTTAAGTTTAAGTTATCAATTTCGTATAGAAAAGTGGTCACAGTTTTATGAGTGAAGTAGTGTCAAATAGTATTTGCAAAGTAGGTCTTTACAAACATATAACTACCAGCTTTCAAATTAAAACTACAGATAGGAAAAGAAAATAAAACCTTTCCGTAAATTTGAAATTTGAACAAATTCTTCTTTGGTGTATGTAGGAAAATATGGATAGAAGATGATTAATCATAAAAATGACTTGAGCATGACTTGTTTCACTCTGTGGTGCTTAACTAGCCGACAGCTGACAAATACTTCAGTTTAATACTGCTGCCAAAATATCGGTTTCTATGGGAGAAAATAACACTTTTGGTAGAGTGAAAAAAAAACTCAACTCATAAATTCAGTCCTTTGCAAAATATGGCATTTTTATGTACACACTAGTGGCCCGGTGCATGAAATTCATGCACATTAAAAGGGAATTAATTAGAAGAAATATTTTAATATTGCTATTTGCTCTTTCTCTATAATAGAAGTGTCAGAGATGAAAGAAAATTAGTAAAATATATATGAAAATCTTCCTCCTGTCAGAGTCTGGAGCACACCGCAGGTCCCAGAGTTAAGTCCCCACCCAGAGCATGCACCTCGAAATCGCACGAGACCCAGACCCTGCTGGCCCCACTCCCGTCAAGCCCATCCCGGCGGGGAGCACAGCCTCAGGTCTGCCATCAGCCCTGTTGGGTGGGGGTCACAACTTCATAGCCCCCAACAAGCTCTGTTAGGTGTGGGGCACAGCCTGAATTCCCCCAGCCTGGCGCCAGGGAGGGGGCGCGGCCTCAGGTCTCCCAGCCCGGGTCAAGGGGCACAGCCTGAGGTCCCCTGTCAAGCCCCGCTGGGTGGGGGGCGCAGCCTCAGGTTCTCATCCCCGGCCCAGCACCATGCAGCCTCAGATCCCTGCTGATCATTCCTCTGTGGTGGGTTCAGCCATCTTGTGTTACGGGAACCCTGCCTCTGCTGTGGGTGCAGCCATCTTGTGACGATGTGACGGAGTGAGGGTCAATTTGCATATTTCATCTTTATTATATAGGATAGCATTTATACTCTGGTGCCCTCTTGATATACATTTGCCAGGTCATTCTCCTGAATATAATTTCTACATACCTAATGATCTAAGTGTTTATTCACTTTTGGATGCATATATATTATACAGCCATAGCACTAATTACAATTTAAAGAATTTTAAATTTTGTAAAAGCCCAGAAAAGTACTACAATCCTCTCAAACTTGGTAGGTGATTGCTTTATAAGAAGTACAAAATAGTCATTATATTGTGCTGCTCAGATATGCAGCTATTATACATTAACTGGTTGCTATAAGATGTTAAACTCCTGGCACATTGGGACATCTAAGAGTTAATCTTCCTGATGATCTATCTGCTTAACATTTTGGAAAGAAATATAACAGAGTTAGTCAACGTGCATAACTCTTATTTAAATGCCACTAATGTTTAACTATACCAGTAAGTGAGGTTTCCTGTGGTTCCATTTCACACGTCAGCCACAGGCTAATGAACTGCAGGTTGTTTTGTGCTTCTTTCCTTAATCTGGATGCTACATTTAATAGAGTGACCTCTTTCAAGTTATAGGCGCAGCACTCTTTAAGTTGAGGTCAAAAGATGCCTGTCTACCTAGCTCAATTCAAGGTTAAAAACAATTGGGTGCAAAACAGCAGCTCCACAAGTAACACAGAAATGTGACATGAGTAGTTACCTGGCCTTTGATTCTGTCTTAAAACTAGACCCCAAAGGCCTAAGCATGGTGTGTCCTGAGGACTGACTACCAAAGAGACACAGTAGCGAAAGACAGTAGCCAGTTAGGCCGAGTTCCAGTGGGAAACGATTTCCTCCGGCAGCTTTTGAAGTTTGTTTTTATAGGAAATTGCCTCTTGGAGCATATAAAACTAATTCATGACGCTTCCAAGAGCGCCTGCACACCCGGCCAGAGCTCCCCTGTGGACGGGCCGTCTTGTTGACATAATCAGGCCTCTGCTCTTGGAAAAGCTCCAGCTGTTTGTGTGGAGCCACTCAGATTAGGTTAAAAGCCTCTAAATCTCCCAAAGTGTCCCCAGGAAGGGAATATAAAATTGGTGACGGTGATGTGGCAAGACCCAGGGAACATAGCAAAGTCGTGACATTTGTATTTGGGTCTGTCATTGTGATTCAATAACACAGAATTTGCTAGTGGATTCAGCAGAGGTCACGACGAAAAGTGATGGATGATCTGCAGTTCCATTTTCCCCACTGAATCTGAGTTATATGCTGGGTTAACTTTTCTTTGGGGTTTTGTTATGCTGCTAAAAAATTTGTTCTCCTAACCACCTGGCTATCACAATAAATATGTTTTATACTAGAATGCCTACCACACTTGAATAATGAATTTAAAGTCAAAAGTCAATGGGCTTTATTTTTTCTTTTGCACAGGACATGTTAGGAAACAGGCATATATTATAATTTTGAAAGGGAAGATTGCTTTTAATTTGATTATCCTCCTTCCTCCCAATTTCTGTACTACATACATATTCAAAAAGATTTTTAAGGGCAAAAATATTCACTCAAATTATGAAAAGCAAGAAGAGAAGAGTTTGAATATGACCCTAGACATCTAATTTGAGATAAAAGTTGAACATCAAAAGCAATATGCATTTGAAATATAAAAGAACTAGCATTTCTTTGTCCGGGTGTGAGAAATACTGAGGTTTGGGTATAAAGGCAATGTTAAGTGAGTTGAAACACTAGAGACAAAGAAAACAGCAGCTGTGTACAGAATAGATAAGAATAAAAGTGAGAGAACATTTAGTCACATGGGGAAACAGAGTTGAAAGAAACGTGTATTTGTTTGAATTTGATATTGTCCACAGTAGTGAACATGAAGTTCAAAATGAAAAGCCATTTCTCTTATACCCTTGTCTCTTCTTTCTTGGCTCTACATTCCTTAGGAATAAAAGAGAATGAAAATGTGAGATCTTCTGCCAATAGTCCAGCTAAATTTGAGGACTAGAGTATCAATAACTTGTGTTATTGAAAATTTACAAATTGTCTCTTTTTTATCACATTCTTTTCATACCTATGTATCATTTTATATGATTTTTTTTAATGTCACATACTGTTCCTATTGTTTGCAAGACCATCCTGGTACTTAGTCCTATCTGACTATGAAATTTCTTCTTGACCTTCTTAGTCATTCTATTCATATGTTTCCCTTTAATATGCCTTCACCTGTCTTCAACTCTATTCTCTGTGCACCTACATCAGCACTAATTTCATTAAAGGGATATTTTTGCTTATATCTCTGTCGTATACAAGCAAAGCTAAGCTGTTTGATATTGGAACATCATTTATTTCCCCCTCTTTTGCTTCATTGGTGCCTAGTATGGATTCTGGACCTCTGTGGAGAACAAAAGCATGCAGTGGACAGAAAACTTTCCCTCTGTTCTGCTCCATGCTTCAAATTTGTCCTGTTCTACAGCCTACTAAAACCATGTATAAAGTATTGCATTTTTTAATTCTTCATGCTTAAATGATTTTCTCTATAATAGCAATCTTCCAAACCATCTTTGTGTAGCTATGAAGTTTGTTAATATTTCATCAAATAAGCTTCAAGAAGATAAAGACAACCCCTAGGCAATAGATGTGGTTACACTAGAAGACTGCAAAATACACACCCATAAAAGTTAACACCACCAGCTTCTTCCTCTCCCCTTTTAATGAAACACTGCCAGAATACCTGATAACCATAGGAAGATGGTATAAATGAAATTGAATACTAAATTTTCACTAAAACATAAAGGAAAATTTAAGCATCAAAAATTAAAATTAAAGCATAAAAAATTAAAAATGAAATTAATCTACTATGCCAAATTTTCCAGTTTTGTACTCATTACCATTACTTTCGGGTTTCTAAATATATATTCATGTTACAGAACATATATTTCATTCCACATTATCTTTTTCTCATCTTTCACTCTTCTGTAAATCTTGACAACTCACTAGATTCTAACCAGGAAACCATTTCCATTTTCTCCTTCAAAGGCCTTCCCTAGGTTCACCACTTGAGATATATAGGCTACTAAAATAAACTCAGCAGTGCCATGCACTTTAAAAGTTATATTTATGAAAGTATTGTACTTAATTTATTCTTCAAAAATAGTCACATTTAAAAAATGCTCATTATTGATATGCTCAAAAAAAGTAAATTCTGAATTTATCATAAATAAAATAATTTGTATGTATTCATGTACACTGGAAGAGTAATGTAAAATTTACTCAGGCTTTCAATACAGAAAAGTTGCTTTGATATTAATAGCTAAAATGTGTTTGATGTATTTTACAAGCTTTTGTTCTACTTCATTAAAATTGAACCAATATTAACACAATTTTTCAGGCTAGCATAAAAAATTATAGTACATAAACCCATATGAATGTTTGCATTTTAATATTACTATTGAAATAAAGTGCATGAGCATAGAGCCATGTCTTATTACAAACATAGCTAAATGTAAATGCCATGTTTTATGTTTTTTTCACTTAAGTGGAAAGTATAATGTATTAGAACAAAGCATTTCTCTGTTGAGCTTATAATATATGATGCACTAATCTTTTGTAACAGACGTTTATTCAGAAGAGAGAAGTGATCATTTTAAAAATAACGTCACTTATTCGGATAATTCAGAACACAAAAATGGTATGGCAAATAAATTATGAACTGGTACAAGGAAACTAACCTCCTCTAATGATTGTCTAATCTGTGCTATTATAAACTGCAAAATGTAATAATAACATTTTAATAATTTTCCTATCTAGTACATTTTATACACATAATTTATTTCAAAGGAAGGATGGCATTAAAACATTTAAAATATTATATTCATAATTCCTCAGTATATGTATATTCAAAAATGACCTTTTGTAGAAGATTTGAAACATTTAAATTATTATGTAACTGGTTAATATGCAAGGATCACTTTTTAATGTTTATGTCTAAACAACTTTCTATTCAGATTCCTGCTTTTACTTTATATTTTATTTTTAATATGTTTTTATTGATTTCAAAGAGAGAAGGAGAGAAGGAGAAAGAGATAGAAACATTGCTGAGAGTTGGCTGCCTCCTTCACGCCCCCTACTGAGGATCAAGCCTGCAATGCGGGCACAGGTACGTGCCATGATCAAGAATCAAACTTATAAACTTATGAACAATAATAGATACAGAGGCAGAGCTGCCTCAAACTGATTGTCAAACTGCAGCGGGAAGGCCAGGGAGGGTTGGGGAGCAGGAGGGAGGGGGGTAAGAGATCAACCGAAGGACTTGTATGCATGCATATAAGCATAACCAGTGGACATAAGACACTGGGGGATAGGGGAGGCCAGGGGATTGTCAAGGGCGGGGGGGAGGGAGAGGACACATATGTAATACCCTTTGTAATACTTTAAGCAATAAAACAATTAAAAAAAAGAGAATCAAACCATGCCGTAACCGATTTGGCTCAGTGGATAGAGCATCAGCCTGGGGACCGAAGAGTCCCAGGTTAGATTCCAGTCAAGGGCATGTACCTTGGTTGCGGGCACATCCCCAGTAGGAGGTGTGCAGGAGGCAGCTGATCGATGTTTCTCTCTCATCGATGTTTCTAACTCTCTATCTCTCTCCCTTCCTCTCTGTAAAATAATCAATAAAGTATATATTTTTAAAAAAATAATTGAACCATCACCTCCTGGTTCATGGGTCGATGCTCAACCACTGAGCCACACCAGCCAGACTGTTACTGATATGTTTTAACAGCCTGTTAATTCATCTCCCTGCCTCTGCTTCTCTGTCATTAAATCCACTGGGTATAATACTATCAATCATTTTTCAAAAATACCTCTCTGATACTGTCAGTCTTCTGCCCCAGTTAGCTAGTTAGCCCTTCAGGTCTCCACTGGAGCTCCAACTTGGATTCTAAGACTGTTGATTGTTACCCTAGCACATCCCTAAATACGTTTCAATTACTGTTCCCTCCCATTTTTGGTCCTTATATTCTCAGAGATTGGCTGAGGTTCTGTTAAAAATATTGAAAAAATACTTGGAATATGAAGTTGTATTTGTTATAATTCTCATTCACCAATGGCCAAACATTTTACTTCCATATTTTCCCTTCTGGATCAGATTCATTAGGTACTTACCTAAAAAGCCTCAGCGCAATGGACTTGCAATTAGGCATCTTATTCAATCTGAAGATGCAGTAAATTTCCCCAGACTCTCACCTGCTTAGACTCTAGGTCATGCCTTTTTCTTTCACTAGACAAGACACTGTGGCCTAACATATCCACACAAAAGCCTATCAAACAATCTAAAAAGAATTCTGCACTATCTTTTGAAACTAATATACCCTATAATACGGAATGAATCACTCAAAGGTTCTTTATATTATATTAGGAAGATAATCGTTCCTTAGAAGCAAAGGCTCTGACTCTGGAATTACATAAGTAATTATAATTAGAGTTAATTGATTTGGAAGTTCATTTTGCATTTGTAAGAAGTTTATTTTTTTAATTTAAGGAAATAGTTAACGAATTCAAACTTCTCTTGATTTATTCATGGGCATAGACATATTCATGTAAGGTTAATTATTTTATTTAAAATTGGTGACCAGATTTCACAACAGTGTACAGAGAACCCTATTATATTTGTTAACTAAACTACATTATATGCTGAAGCCCTCATACAGATGTAGAATCATGTAACAAGGATAAAGAAGAATCGCTGTAACTGATGAGTATTGTAATTTTATATTGACTTGTGCAGCCCCAAAGTGCTTGCCTGGAGTAGAAAACCACACAATGTTGAGAGAATGGAATTGTGATATAAGGGTGGATCTGATTTCACTCTGGTAGGGCAGTTTTTCCATATGCCACTTTGAGTGTTTCTCTTGTACATCTGTTGCATGACACACATAAAATGGTTGGGTTCACTATCAATTACAGGCTGGAACAAGTAAGATTTCAATTACAACAGGAGAGCAAAGCAGCTGGGAAATCCCCAAGGGGAGGTGCAAGAACCAAGGGGGGGAGGCAGGCATCACAATGGTACATTGCACACCACTAATTAGAGAGAAATGAAGTCAAGTTAAAAGAAAATATACCCCTAGATTTTCTGTTTCACAGAGACCATTGGGTACTGGAAACAGTACCTTACTGGCTTGTCTCAGGCTAAATTCTCATGTCATTGTTGCCTCATGAGCAGATTAAATATAAACAGTAGCATAAAATATATATTTTTAAGATAACATTTTAAAATTCAGTGTGATTAAATTAAGACATTTTTATCATATCCAAATATTTTTTAAGACTGTGTATATTTAAGAGAATCATGTCTGCAATAGCTTGTAGCTCCCTAAATAAGAAATGCATAAATATAAGCACATATAAAAGTCTTGTTGACAAACATCTTAGCCTTAGGAAAAAATCAAAGATGCTTCTACTATGTACACTGCATGATAATTATGTATTTTCCTGATATGCCCATTTCTCTTATGTATTATTAAATGATCTATAAGTAGTGTAAATTAAAATAGCATAACATGCTATTGAAAATTATTTTTTCTAACATAGTCAGAATCTAGCAATATAGTTAAGAATTAGCCACAGGTTATAATGTTAGAGATCTATAGAAAAACACATTTCCTCTGTAGTTTTCATAATAACAGATGCCATAAAAATAATTAATACAATAATAGAAACTTTAGAAAAATGCTATATATAAATTGTTTTATCTACAATCCACCCCATCCATTTTTTGGGGAATTCACATATATGGGTTTAAGAAAACAATGATAAAACCAGCAATTATTATTATTATTGTTATTATATTATTTTAATAAATATTAATGGAGCCATCCCAAGATTTATCCTGTAGCTCACACATACCTGTGATCGTTATCCAAGTTCGAGGGTTGAACATACATCTGAAGTCTTACCTGGAGTCCCCCCCAAAATAACTTTCTTTATTTTGCTTCATTTTTCTCACTAGAAATTTACATGGGTAGAATAAAAGCATTTTATTAATTTAGATAAAAATTATTAGAGGCTCAATTAGCACAGTGGGAAAACCATGACAGTTTAAGGGTGGAATTGCAAATATTAGAGAATAATGGAAGGTGAGCATGAGGTAAAGGAGAAGCTGGAGAACTGAGATTTCTAGCTTGAGAAAGCGCAGTGGAAAGGGTTGAAAGAATATTAGATAGGGGTGTTATCTTGGACTCCTCTAGGTACATAATGCGATATATTTAGCATCAAATATAGCTTCATTGACCTTCAAAATCCTGTTTTATCTTAATCACTTCTGTATGATAGTTTTTGAAAACCAATAAATCCTGAAATAGTTATTCTAATGGCTGAGGGGAGCATCTGCCATAAAATAATTTAGCAATGACCTGGGTCTTATTTTAAACATGATCCTAGAAAAGAAAGATCATTCCTCTTGCTCCTCTCCCAATGTCTGTATAGTGAATTTATTCTAATGTAATTCAAATCCCACTTCTCTAAAGCCACCTGCATTGAAGAGGGAAGAGTGTTTCCAAGCCCCTCCCCACATTTTCCTTCAATAACCTGTTCAAGCTTTGGATGACACTTCCCAGATGATCGGTACAGGACATGGAAGCTTTGACCTGCCTCCCAGATTGTTTGCTATTTTCTTCCAATTATAGGAATAAGGAAACATTATATATTTTTTTAAAACTGGGGGTGGCATAAAACTACTTCCAATCTGAGCATAAAACAATAAAGTAGGGTCAGTTTTGTACATCCAGTACACGTGTTTTGATAATGATTTTACTCATTTATTAATCTTAACACTTGGGGAATAAGAATAAATATTATCTCTCAATGTTTGAGTAAGGAAAATGAAATTTTATAACACTATCATAAGCACTTAATAAAGAGAGAAAGGTACAAATTTGATAATGGCAAAGGAGACCATTTTCCTTCCAGATCTGGTGGTGTGGGATGTCTTCCTAACTCAGATGCACAGAGGGGAAATCAGTGCCTCAAAATTGAATTCGGAAACATGCACAGCCTCTATGGAAACCATAAAAGGAGGACGGACAGGCAACAGCAAAATTACAGCTGCTGAGATTGGGTGTGTAACCAAGTGCCACTTCACTCTTGATCTGTTAAAGTTGACTGAAGGAAGGAAATCAGTTACTATCAGCAGTGAATTTCAGGTTGACTCAGGTTTGAGATGCCAGCTACAGGCAGGTGTGTGCCCTCAGCAAAGATAATTCTGACTAAGCCTTCTTTAGTAGGAGTGCTACTGCATTCACTGCTTTGGGATTTTAAGTGGTTGTGTTTTAAATGTAGACAGTTACAGGTAGAGAAACTCAAATACCAAAAACGTCTTAACATCATCAACAAAAGATCTACCTAATCTAGTTCGATTTTCTTTAGGCCAGATCTATTACAGGAGTCCGCACACAAATGTGTGTGCGCGCGCACACACACATACACGCACACACACGCACACACTCGCGCACACACACACACACCAAAATTCTCTGATGAACATACTAGAGTCTGAATATATTAAAATATCAGAGACCACAAGTACTGGATATTTGTAATACCTTTCAGGATGGAATCCATTCCATCTGTTGTGGAAAGAGTGTCCCAAATTTGCTTTGCACAGACTTCTTTCCCACTTTCACTCCCAGAGTCTGAAGCCCGGGGACTGACTACTCAAACAACACCTCTGTTCCCCAGATACAGGTAGTTTTTCAGTGTCCTGTTGTCCCAGGTCCGATGGGATGACTACCTGGCCTAATGTGGAAACTCCCAGACAAGACAGTGCACTGAACTCACAGGAGCTGCACCTGCAGCAGAGGTCACAAAGAGGAAGGCAGCTGTCAGTGGGACAGCCTAGGAAAGGGATTATGAGATGGTAGCTGATATCACTGCTTGACTTTTAAATGCAAGTATAACTGAAGTACAAGTCAATAAATGCCCTTATAAATGCCCTTTTGTGGAGATATATTATATATGTACATCTGTGGATTAAATAGCCTAACTTACTTCAGTGCTGCCCAATACATGGTGTCACTAACAGACTTGACTAAAATGTATATGTATGTGTATATATATATATGGCTAATATGCTAAGTGTCTGACCATTTGACTGGTCAACTGGTCGAGCGGTAGCTATGGATGTGCACTGACCACCAGGGAGCAGATGCTCAACGCACAGGCATGGAAACATGGAACAGACCGATGAATCTCAAAGGGAAGCCAGGAGGCGGGAGGGTGGGAAGAGATTAACAAAAGATCTTATATGCATACTAGAGGCCCTGTGCACAGATTCATGCACTGGTGGGGTCCCTTAGCCTGGCCTGAGCCCTCTCGCAATCCGGGATGCCTCAGGGGATGTTGGGCTACCGGTTTCAGCTTGATCCCCATAAGTCAGGTCGAGGGACCCCGCGAGTGCACAAATCTGTACACCAGACCTCTAGTATATATAGTAGTCAATTTCAAATAGTTGTTTTCAAGAGCATTTAACATGAAACAGTTGGCAAAGAGAGTGATAGGCAGAATGAAAAATGTGTGATTCCTTTATGATAGACTTTAATCTAATTAATTTAGAAAAAACACATATACATAGTTCTATTTAATTATGTTTTCCAAATTCCTCATATCTAGCATTATACTGAAGTTTTTGTTTCTAGGTTGAATAAGTGGAAATTTTTTTAAGAAATAAAACTTAAGAAAATAATCCAAAAGCAAAATAAAATTCCCTAAAGGATTACATAACATCAGTAACATGCTAATCAAAAATATCCACTCCGTAGGAATTATTTGTGGAATAAAGAATATCTAAATATCGTATTTTATGTCAATGACTGCTACTGTTATTGGGGAACAGATATCTTATTCTGCCTCAAACATCCATTTATTTGAAAAACAAATTTAGTCTACAATAAAAGGAAAAAAGAGAATACACAAAGCATATCTCATGTTTTTGTAAGTTCCTGAACAAGGTAGCTTGTTCAAGGTTTTGATTGTAAAGCACTTATAAAATAAAATAAAAAGTTAAGATAAGTCCAAAGCCATGGACATCCTTTTGCCATGACTTTTGGAACAATTTTCCCAAAAGGAAAATGTTTAATTCTGCAACTCAATATGTGTCTTCAATGTCTCCTATAGCATTGTATTTATTTTGGTTTGAAAAATGAACAGTTAAAACAATGCATAAAAGTTGAGTTTGCATTGTATCAGTACACTTTATCATATCAATACACACTTAGGGATTCTTCCAGACAAAGATTAAGCTGGTAAATAGTACTTAGATACTTCTTAAAATGCAGATCAGTGCAATGGTAGCTGATAATGCTATCCAAGTATTTAGAGAGTTTAAGACATGGATTATCAATGAGATGGACCATAATTCTTCTTCTGGGGGCCATTACAGTGGAGAGAATAAACACATATAGATAACAAGGGGAGGAGGGGAGCAGAAATCAGCTTGCATACCACAGTGTACAAAAGCTTTCAGGAAGCAAAGTACAGGGCACTGGGTATATGTATTTAGAAAATTATTTGTAAATAACTTGAAAAAAAAGTATCAATAAACACATAAATACACTTTCAACAACAAAAATCTAATATGGTGCCTGCTAAATATACTAGGAAATCTCAAATGTGGATAACTGTTGCTTAAACGTATTTTACTAAATTATCAAGCATATTCTAATCATGCTGAATGATAAAATATATGCATGCTTTTTTTCACTACCATATTGGACCTGTTTTTATTATCCACCTAAAGTACTAAAAATAGAAAACAGTAATATTACCTAAAATAATTTGGATATTTCCTTGTACTGATATCTTACTGCCCATGATTTGCCTGCTACTCAAATTTCCTGTAAGCATTTTGGCATATCTAAAAAGCTAGTTGTATTTGAATAAAAAGGTGTATCAATTTTATTTTAAAAAATGATTCCCCTTCTATTTGGGTATATTGTAAGTTGATATGAAATTACTAAGTTTAACAAAATAAACTGTATTTAAAGTAATGAAATGTTTATAATTTAAAAAGAGCTAGCACATTTTTAAAATTTTATTATTGAACTTTTCAGCTCTGCTTTTGCCAGTAGCTGGCAAGAGATCTTCAAGTGGCCAATCACATTTTATTGCTGTCTTATACAACCAAAGTAAAAATAATGCCATTTTAATATTTTTGCTAAGACATTAATCAAACATTTACCCTTAAAAAGCAATAATGGCAGATATTGGGCTGTATAATTTAAATTAGTTTAATGTGGGAGTATTAATAAATGTTCATGCTCTGGCACTAATTACTAAATATAAAAAGTGCCCTATAGCGCAAATCCTTTCATAAGTATGCAGTTTGGATAACTCTACATATTTTGAGGACATAGTTTCTAGAATATAGGAGAGGAAAGAAAATTAAATTTTCTTTCAGTTGTTATACAGAGCTTACAGTAACTTCACTAGCAAATATTCTTCCATGTGTGATTGCCTTTAAGTTGGAAGTCAAATACATTAGCATTTTTAGTATATTATACATTTGTAACTACTTTTATTATCTGAATAACAATGATTGGATATACAAGGATTTATGTTACTCATTTTTCTCCCATGGTAGTATTTTGTTAATATATTATGATTTAACCAATATTACTACTACCACTACCAGTAAATAAGGTATAAGAATACACTGACATTCATCTGTTCAGTTCAGTGTGACAGCATATTGAGTAATAGCAATGTATGGCAGTGATAGTGGTTTTATTAAAATGTAGATTGCAAAACAGCTTCTTGGGGTGCACCAGATTGGATGAATGACTTTGCTTAGTTAATATACAGGATAGGGCAAAAGTAGGTTTACAGTTGTGGGTTCACAAAACACAGAGTTTATTATTGTATTATTACTTATTAATTATTATATTATTTTCCATATGAATAACTGTAAACCTACTTTTGCCCCACCTGTATAAGTAACTGTTCTAGGGAACCTATATGATAAGGTATTTAGGGATGATATTACATATAGACAGATTCTGACAGAGAGAGATGAGATCAGATGATGATAGATGATAGATAGAAAGATAGATAGATAGAGAGATAGAGTGATAGATAGATAGATAGATAGATAGATAGATAGATAGATAGATGATAGATAGATAGATGATAGATGCTGCAAGTCTCATAAGTCTTATCTGGCAATGACTTTTAGGCATGAATGAAAGGGGCAGTTGTGTTACTTAGGTAATGGATTCTGAGAGAGTCAGGAATCCAAGTCTGCAATCAGGGAAGAGCATATGGTTGAGTCTTTGGGAAGAGGCAAAAAAGCAGAAATCAGAGCCTTGTAATTATGACTAGGAATCACTATCAATGAGAGAAGAAGGAGATTGGAAGAAATGTGGGAACATAAGGAGCCACCCAGTGGGGCTGCTTTTAGCTCTCCGAAGTCTCCGAAGCGTGAGTGACCCGTGACAAAGCTAACAGAATTCTGAGGACTGCTGCTTATCATAGCACTGGCACATTAGCATACACATCATGCCAGGCTGGTTAGATGCCTGGGAGCACAGGTTCTTCCTCAGCATTGAGTCTCTCTTCAGGGACAAGGAGGTCAGTTCCTAATGGCCACTTAATATTCTGGGGCTCCTCCTTCCTCAAAATAGCTATTCTTTCCACTTTACCACCGATTAAGGAAAAGCAATAATCTTGCACCACTAAACAAGGTAGTAGAGCTGGAGGTGCAGAAATTGTGCCTTATTGCACAAGAATGTTAGAGTGACACTACTAGAGAAAGTTAAATATTTTTTGGTAAGGTACAGCTATTAGAATATAAGCAAAAATAGCAAAGCAAAGGAAGAAGACACAAACAGCAAAGGATGATTATTATTTCCTACATTCAGGAAGTTATTTAAATAAAATAAATTACTTTAAAATCTACTGAAGCTTAAAGATAACACATATGTTCCTTATTCTTAAGTGAACTTATATTCCAATGATTAGCCCAGACATTTCCACTTGCAATTATTGCAAATTCTTATGTGATTGTTTATGGATTAGAAACATTAGAAACTTTTAGTTCAAACAGGAATTCCTGGATCAATCTTAATAGGAAATTCTTCCGTTTGAAAATATGCAGAACTAATCTTTCAGATATCTTATATGGGGCCCTATATTCTTGTAAAGTTACATCACTATGATAAATTATTTGAAACAGTGTGTTGATAGACAAAACAATCTTTTCCCAACTGGAATTTTGGACCTCCTTGAGGAAATTCTGCCTCTGCCAACTTGCATGTTTTCAAAGAAATGTCAAATTAAACCAATAGGAATCCAGTTTAGGTTCTTCTAACATCTTTTGAATGCAAGGCTCTGTACCTACTTTCAAAAGACTTAAAAATACAAAGTGTAACAAAGGACAGAAAAGCATTTGAGAAACTCTTCTAAAATACATGCTACCCTTAGACAACTTTCCTTTGAAATCGGCCACAAAAGTACTAACGCCTAGAAATATGTCAACCTATTATAAAAAAAATGCACTTCTGAATAGATCACAAAATTTGTGATTCTGATGATATAGAATCACATAACCTTTAAAACAGAAATAATAATAAATTTATGACAAAGAACCTACTCAACATGTAACAGTAAGTTTATATGATGAATTGCTATATTTTCTAACAAATAACTTACTTTAGATAAAAAAAAATAAAAGAAAAGTAAAATTTTAAATATTATATCACTAATAAAAATGTAGGTCATTAGAAGTTCAATGTGCTATCCATTGCACCTAAGAACAGACCATCAAACCTCAAAGGGAAGGCAGGGGAAGTGGGGAGTGGTGTAAGAGATCAACCAAAGGACTTGTATGTATGCCTATA
Organism: Myotis nattereri; assembly: GCF_964212035.1. NCBI lineage: Eukaryota > Metazoa > Chordata > Mammalia > Chiroptera > Vespertilionidae > Myotis > Myotis nattereri. The sequence continues at coordinate 67,892,304 of NC_138076.1, read as the reverse complement.
AGCATATCCAATGGACACAGACAGTAGGGGGCTGAGGGCATGTGTTGGGGGGGTGGGAGCAGCCAGGGAGAGGTTAATGAGGGTAAAAGGAGACATTTTTAAAATTTTTAAAAAAAGTAAAGTCAAATAACATACATCTAAGGGAATTATCTATGGTTGCATCATTAGAAATTTAGTTTTTGGCGTTAGACTTTTTTGTTTTATCTAATACTCTGAAAACAAATATACCTTTTACTGGCTGTGGGACCTTGGACAAGTTACCTAACATTTCTAGACTTGGGCTCTTTGACTACAAATGAATCATACTAATTATCTTCAAATTCCTAGGACAACAAAATGAGAAAATATTAATGTCCTTGTCTTAGTGCACATGAGCCACCATAGAAAATATCATTGACTAAGACAGCTAACAACAGACATTTATTTCTCATAATTTTGGAGCCTGGGAAGTCCAAGATCACATGCTGGCTGATTCAGTTTCTAGTGAGAGCTATTCTCCTGCCTTGGAAATGGCCACTTTCTCTCTGTGTCTATCACATGGCCTTTCCCAAGGTCCACGGACGTGGAAAGAAAGAGGGAGAAAGAGAGATAGCTATGGTCTCTCTTCTTCTTAAAAAGACATGATTCTGATGGATCAGGACCCTACCCTTATAACCTCATTCAAGCTTAATTACTTTCATAAAGGCCTCATCTCCAAATATAATCACATCAAGGGTTTAGGGTAAATATATAAAGTTAGGGGGGCAATTTAGTTCATAGTAGTAACTAATCCTGGATAAATGGTAGCAATGTATGATGAGGGCCATTATAATGTAATGATGATAATGTTGCTCATCCACTAATAGAGAGACATCCTTCCAGAAAATACCACACAGCTATGTGACAAAAAGTAGTTATTTTTTCTTTAATCCTCAAACTCTTTATATAGTCGCTGCCTATTACCCTCCTCCAAACTTAATTTCTCTTTTCATTTTCTGCTTATCTCCAATCAAGGGGAGGCATTTGATGACCAAATTAGAAGTGATGAAAGGCAAGGAAAAGGCGTGACCAGGAAAGATTACTACAGATAAGTTTTCATTTTCTTCTTTTGATCATGTGGCTGAGAAGAGTAAGTTTTCCCAAGCTAAATTCTCAACACTCCTTTCTGAGAGGCTGCCCCATTACTGTCAACCTCCTGGTACTAATTGTGTAATCAAATGTTGTGTAGAGCTTGTTCCTGGGCCCTCGGAAATGCTGATTCTATTTACTTTTCCATATTTGTATATAAAGATCCTCAAATAACCTTCATGTATGAAATTCATTTACTTTTAAGCACTAGGTCACAGGACTCAAGTTGATCCTATATAACTACTATTAGAACAGAGACACTTGTTAGAAATATAGTTTCCTGAACTCAATTACAGACCTGTTTGATCAGTCAATCTGGAGGTAAAATCCATGGATCTATGATAAAAAACAAACAAACCCACAAATAAAAACAAAGATAAAAACCCCTTAGATGGTTTTTATTTATACTAACATATGAAAGACAGCAATTGCAGGGAAAGGATGGGGGATAGAGAATGCTTTTAAAAGATTTTTATTTTCATTCATAGTAGTAAATCTCTAAGAACACATTCATTATTTGTGAATTTAGAACTTTATGAAGAAGAATATAAAGGGAAATCTATAGAATTTTCATCAGGGTAGTAAGTTAATGAGAAAGCAGGTCAAAAGTAACAAATAGTGGGTGTGAAGAAACTAGCTCACCAGTCAAACTATGAGGCCATTAGCAGTAAAAAGAAATGCTATTTAGGTAGGAAGATGCCTTAGCCAGTGGTCAGCAAACTGTGGCTCCTTGAGTGTGGCTCTTCCTAAGCCTTAGGAGTACCCTAATTAAGTTAATAACAATGTACCTACCTATAGAGCTTAAGTTTAAAAAATTTGGTTCTCAAAAGAAATTTCAATCGTTGTACTGTTGATATTTGGCTCTGTTGACTAATGCGTTTGCCGACCACTGCCTTAGCCTAAGAGGGTCTCCTGGTAGAAAGGTTGTTAGGAGGCGTAGGAATACTTCTGGTCCACTCATTCCTGACTCTCATCGATGTTTCTCTCCCCAAACCTCCAACCACCCTCTGTTTCCTTCCCCTCACTCAATCCAGCTCCAAAAATTCTGGAGTTGCTTATAGTTTCTTTATTAACAATGGTTTGAGGCGAGGTAGTTGCATCAAGTGATTGTGAGTTTCTGACTAAATATACTGGGAATATATATTTTTGTCATTCCACCCAGAAACTGTTTTCCCAAGATAACATTGTTTTAAAAGGTGTTTGCAAAAGCACTACCCATGCTCTTTTGCTAGACCAATTTCAGTATTGATGAATAGGCTTGCAGGGGCTAGTTCAGAACATTCCCCACTATGTTTAAATAACTAAATTCCTGAATGACTCACAGTGAACATGAATCATTTTAATGGGAACATCTATAGAGAGAAAAATCTTAAATTATTTTGATGGTCAAAACTCGAGTAGTATGTGGCTTCACAACACATACAAATAAAGCAATATTATTTTACATTTCAATAGCAAGTTCAAAGGTAAGAACTAAAGCCTTGAACATGAAATTCAAAGATCAAAGAAGCACTAAAATGGAACATGCTGTGCTTTTAGCCACTAATGTTGCTCTATTGTGAAGAACTGGATATTATATTCCTTAGAATGAGGAATACAGCATAGTGGTTAAGAGCTTGCAGTCTCTGGACTTAAGTAGACTGGTCTGAATACTGGCGGAGCCACTTCTAGTTGTGTGACCTTGTCCTTATTTCTCCTAGCCTTTATTTACTTGTCTGTAAAAGAATAGTCTAGCAATAGTTGTAAAACCAATACAAAGTGCTTAGTTCAGAGCCTAATCTCACATTTATTCACTAAATAATTATTGTTATTATTATAAATCATACCTGTACCATTGCTGTTCAAGATAAAAACTTTTAAAAAATACAGATTGTTTTACAGATACAATCAATCCTCATTATCCATGGGTTCCATATTTGTTAAGTTGTCTACATGCTGACATTTATTTGTGACCTCTAAGTTAATAATCACAGTGCTTTTGTGGTCATTTGTGGATGTACTCAGAGTTTTAGAAAATCTGAGTTGCCCAATACACATGTTCCCAGCTGAGGTCAAACAGGGTGACTCTCTGTCTTCCTGTTTCAGCATCAAAGATGTTGTAAACAAGCATCTTTTTTTTTCCCCAGTCTATTCAGAGCCATGTTTTTTTTGCATAGTTGTGTTATTGGTAATTTTGCTGTTTAAAATGGACTCCAAGTATAGTGTTGAAGAGCTGTCTAGTGTTCTACACCCAAAAAAGCTGTGATATATTTACAGAGAAAATATGTTTTAGGTAAGCTTTATTTAAGAATGAGTTACAGTGTTGTTGGCCGAGAGTTCAATATTAGTGAACCAATGCTATGTATTCAATGAGGGGTCTTTAAATAGAAACACACATAAAACAGTTATGTATTGATAAAAAAAAAATTGTTAGCAGGGGCTCACAGGACCTAAATTTTCTCTAAAATCAGTTCTTCAGTCAGTATTCATGAATTCAGTGTTTGAGACATTATAGAACATAGTTACTGCAGATAATGAAAACCTGAATGAATTTTTTTCTTAATGTAAACATGAACATGGAATTTTAAAATTTAGGAAACACTAAAGTCCTCTTTCTTCTACGTCACATGTGACAGATTATTAGGTGATTATGAAGAATTAAGAGTGGGTTTGGCTTTGTGCTACTAATACTAATGAAAAGATGACCAGTTTGGGACCTGCAATCATGTCCTTCTGATTGTATTTTTACCAGCAGTAGTAGTATGAACTTGATCCCTGAGAGAAATGTCATTCCTCTCATTCACCAAAAAATGATAATATGTGATAAGATGGTAAGTCAGCTCTAACATACAGACCTTTGTCTTACAACTAGTATTTCAGAAATGAATAATGGATCAGGGCTTGCCTTGTAACAATGTCTTGACTGATTGCTTCCTTAATATGTGCTGAGTGCTGACAAAGTGCAGATCTTCCAATCTGCTGTGATGGGACCATTGTTATTAAAAAGAACAATTATGCTTTTGTAGCCTTCACTCAGTTCCTGGTTTCATTAGACTTCCTGAAAGAAATATAAACAACTTCTCAATCGAGACAGGACTAAAATAATAGCTAACATTTATTGAGTGACTCTTCTAGACACTACGTTAAATAGGATCTGTATTCAAAGCACCTCTATAAATTAGGTTTTATTATTATTATTATTATTATTATTCTAATGTACTTACACACACACACACACACACACACACACACTTAGAAGAGCTAAGTAACTTGGCAAGTAAGTGAGTGAGTAGTTGAGCAGGGAATTCAAACACTTCATTCATGTACTTGTTTTCTGTTCTCCTTACAGAAAATAAAATTTTATGTGCATTTATATAGGTATAAATAAACATATATGCACCTATCTACACAGGCAAAAGTGAAAAATGTTATCATGAGTAAGATCTATTGAATGTATGAAACATTAGGGATTCTATAAGTTTCTCTAAAAATAAAATGAGATCAAATCATAAGTCTCAAAAACCGTGATGACAATGACTCACAAGTTTCTTCTTTCAGAGAAGTAAATTGGAAAAGGTGGAGCATTTGAATCCATAATAAGGTATGAAGTGTTGGCTTAAAAATACTGTCATACTTTCAAGTTCTAGAATACAGGATTTTTTATTCAGTCCTTTGATTTTCTACACAAATAAATAATTTACTAACTTCAGCAACAAGTAAAAATAGAAGCATAAAAAGTGACACTATTTTGCTGCTTTCTAGCACACTGAAACAGGTTGATAGTTGACAGATTAATTTAACATAAATATTTCATCAGCAATTTAAAGACTATAAAAGAGTAAAATGTACTACACATCACAGGAAACGTGAGAAAGTTGAAGGTAATCTCTTTTTACTTTATGAAAGCACTGGGAACTCAAATGCATTGAAGAGATTTAGTCTTAGCGGATAAATATGAAACGGAGCAGTAACTAGTGTCTCTGATCACCTGAAGACAAGTTTTCAACCGCAGCAAATTGATTCTTTTAAAAATAATAAAGGTATGCCTTAAAAATATTTTCTAAAACCTATAGCAACCATGATTAAAGGATCATTGTGCCCTGTGCTTCTTTAGGGACAAGATAATATACACACTATCTCATTGCTCTCCTCTATACATCTGTGTTGCCACCAAAAAGGTATTGCCACAACTATATCTTCTTCTAAAAACCAGGTGTGTGCACTCTTACCATGGTGAGGGAGGGATTTACAATGGGGTGGAGGCGCATACACCTTAGAAAATGCATTTATTTTTTTTCATATAAAACTTAATTGAATATAAATAATTTAGTGCCGGGGTCCAGGGGTCCCCAAAGGTGTGGACGGAGTCGGCGAAGAAGGAATGACACGGAGGCAGCGTTCAGTTGATCATCATAGCCGGGTTCTCTTGTCAGGGTCTCCTGCCAAGTTCTGGTCTGGATCTCCAGCGAAGTTCTGACTAGGATCTCCAGCCAGGTTCTGTGTCCATGTTCTCTTGCTAGGTTCTCCAGCCAGGTTCTCCAGATTCTCCAGCCAGGTTCTGTAGCCATGTTCCCTCGCTAGGTTCTCCAGCCAGGTTCTGTCCAGGTTCTCCAGCCAGGTTCAGTCACCAGGTTCTAGTCAGGTTCTCTTGCCAATTTCTGTAGTCAGGTTCAGTCCAGGATCTTTTGCCATGTTCTCTTCAGCGAAGTTCTTCTGTCTGTAGGTTCTGTGTAGGTGCTGTCTTCTTTCTGTCTCCTAAGTTCTGTCTTGTTACAACTGTATTTATACCAGTTGATTCAATCCTATCAATCTCTATTACAAAGGTTAGGGCGTTTCTTATCTCCATTCCAGGGAGTAAAGATTATGTAGCTTAAGCATGATTGTTCGTAGTTAAAGTGATTAATTACCCGCCTGGCACTTAGTTAAGAGGTTTTATTCCCTCCCTAACTTCAGGGGAAAATCCCTACCTGGGGAAACAACCTTTCTCAGAGACCTTGGTTAAAACACATAGTGCCAAGAAGGTGAGCAAACATATTAAGAACAGTATGCCATATATGCCAGGTCCTTTGAAACAGCAAGGATGGACCGGCTCCCGGCAGTTTAGCAGTCCCTGTATAAACATTCAATCTATTAAACTTTGAACCTCTTCACTTTATTTTCAAAATTTATCTTTATTGTTGAAAGTATTACAGATGTCCCCCTTTTTCCCCATTGACTCCCCTCCATCCCACCCCGCCACCCTCAACCTCTTCACTTTAAAGTGATGTAATTTAGTCTTTTTAATATTTTCTTTAAGCTTCTGTTTTTTCAAGAATTTAATTGTACCAATTACATTAATCTAGCCTTAGATGCTAAAATAATAAAAATTTTAAAAATCCACATCTGTCTTAACCCATGAGATCTCAGAGTGATGACACTATTTTACAGCAAAGTCTCTGAAGAGGTCCGAGCCTATTGAGACGTTTTCTTTACCAAAAGTTCACAATCTGTGTTTGACTTTTGAAGTTCAAATGACTCCTTTGCCTTGGGGGACAGTAAGCATCATTTCATTGGTACATGTGTTTCCTGAAATCCCTTATTATTAGCACCAAACTCTAACCAACCGAGCTATCCATCCACTCCAATTACTAAAATCCCTTAGAAAATAAATAAGCAGTAATTTTGTTGTTGTTGTTGTTGTTGCTGTTGTTTTATTGATTATTAATAGATGTCTATGGGGCTGGGAGTCTCAGAGATGATGTAAGGAAGTTAGGTAACCAGAAGTCAGTCTGTGAAAAACAGCTGCTCTACTTGTACACTGAAGCAAATTGTGCTGTTAAGAGCAGCAACTTCTGGAGGTAACTAAGGAACAAATATAGAACTTTATTTATATAGCTTTATTTATTATACCCTAATTAAAAAGATAGATACACATGGGAAGTGTAAACATATTCCTTTTTCATTTTGGTTTTATGTTCATTTATCCTCTTTTCCTCCTCCTTCTCCTTTATTTATAACCATCCAATTCCAACCAGCTCAGTGATTTCAGATTACATTATTGATAGGGAAAAGAAATATAGAAAATTTTTTTAATTCATAAATATTTTCTCCTGACGTCATATCTTTGGAAGTATGACCCACACACCGCAGGCAACTCCTCCTCTAAAGTCATGGACAGACTGATAATAGCAGCCTTGTCCACAAAGTCATCATCCCCAAACCTCAGCCTGGGTGAACAAGTGAAAAACAGACTCTCAATAAAAGAACTGCATAGCCCTATCTTATCTCTAATAACCCAGGACTCATCACACCTTCAAAGTCCTGGGGTGACTAGGAAGTATGGAATCTTCCTTTCAATCCTTGAAAGTAACATCATTACTAGGATGAATAACAAAATTAAATAGTAAAGTCACCTTTGCCACTTCGTAAAATTTAACCATGGTAGACATATTCATTGTTCATTTGATTTGTTTCTTCTTTTTGTTCCTAGAGGAGATTATATTTTGGAGGCTATGCCCTTAATTAACCAGCTCCATAAACCTGAACAAATGAAAGAATAGTCACTTTCAAAAACTCGTCATGGTGATTGTTTTTCTAGAAATCAAATTTGCTTCTTATAATATGTGCTTAAAATATTTCAATGTCTTTATTTGTTACAGGTGAAATGTCCAAACTTTTAGTATGACACAAAGATTGCCTCTGAGCTGTATTCTTGTTTTCCCAAATCCATCTTTTGTCATGTCCGCACATAACACAATCCACGTTATATTGCTTATATTTATATTTAGCCTACAGTGGCAGGCACATACTTTCCCCTCTACCTGGGATTCTGACTTTTTTGCCTGACTCCTGTTTTTCAAGCATCAGCTGAAATGTCAACACACTTTTGAAGTTTCTTGTGCCCTTCCACTTTCAAGTTCCCAATCACCACAAGCCAGAGCTTGCCAAGTCTTTCTGGATGTTCCCAGAGCTCTCTGTTGCCTTCTATGTTAATAATTCTCACATGCTGTAATTATTTGTTTACATGTCTGCCTCCCTGATTAGGTAACCACTTCTCCTACCTGCATTGATTTTTGTTTCAGTGCTTAGGAGAATGTCTGGATCAGAGTAGGCACTTAATGCCTCTGAAAGCCCTTCCCATTCTCTCTCCTGCTTCCTCCCATATCAGTTTATTGTGTCTACATACTTACTGCATAGTTTTAGTTAATATTTTATAGTAGTTATCAGTGAAAATGAGCTTTTGGGAGTCTACTGCTCAGTGTTCTATTTATCTGATACTTGGAAAAACATTTTCAAAATAAAGTTAATTATGCATGGTTTTATCAGTATCACCTTCCTGAATATGTGAGCTTGAGAAATCATGATTTTTTAAGAAAATCAGAAAAAGACTGTTTTGCTAGTTTGTGCATTTAATGGCAGAAAAAAAATACACAAATAAAACTCTTCCCTATAAAAATTATTGATTAGATATCCACATTTTGACTACATTTCATTGATGGAAAAACTTCCTTTTGTAGGATGCTCACAGCTCTATTTCACCATTATTAACATTTCCTTTTTGGTGTAGTAAATAGGCACTCTGATTCACTATGTCTTTGTTTGGCATTTCCTTATACGAATTTCTGTTAATGTCTGCTTTTGAATGAAAGGAGCCTCTGAAGTGTCAACAAATACTTCACCAACATTTTAGCTTAAAACACAGTTTAAGGGTAAAACTTATGTCAGGTAGACAGTTTTCTGTAGTATCGCATAAAAGCTATCTTTAACTTTTACTGTCAATCTTTTTTATGTTCTTTTTTTATTAATATATTTTATTTATGTTTTACAGAGAGGAAGGGAGAGGGATAGAGAGTTAGAAACATCGATGAGAGAGAAACATCAATCAGCTGCCTCCTGCATACCCCTTACTGGGGTTGTGCCTGCAACCCAGGTACATGCCCTTGACCAGAATCAAACTTGGGAACCTTCAGTCCACAGGCCAACGCTCTATCCACTGAGCCAAACTGGCTAGGGCTACAGTCAATCTTTAAATGCTCTCAGGAACAGAAAATTTGTGTATGTTCTCAGGCACAAACAAAAATCATTGGAGTGCACGTTTAGAGAAGAAATTTTGTTATTAAATTGGTATGTAATACTGTTTGTGGTGAGATAATATAACGCAATCAAATAACAATTTCTTCTCTTGCTTAGTACTAACCTTATAGTTAAGACATTTCTAAAACAAAAATTTCAAAATTATTTTCAGAAAATACAGTATAAGTATGTGTGATCCAAGAAAAAGCTACACGGAGAGATACATTCTGGTGTCATTATCAGATATAGTAGGAAATACTTTTATCCTTAAGGGGTACTTTCCAAGTATATATGCCAGTGGATGTCTGAAAATGCAGATAGTTTTGAACCATATATATACTATGTTTTTTCCATACATACTACATATCTATGATAAAGTTTAATGTATAAATAAGACACAGTAAGGGATTAACAACAATAATAAAAAAAACAATTATCTATATATATAAAAGGCTAAGTTACCAACCATCCGTCTGTCCAACTGTCCGACCATCCAACTGGCCAGTACATATGACGTGCACTGGCAATTTAAAAATAAACATTGACTTGTGCACGCGTGATACATATAAAGCTCACCTGCAGCCAATCGCACGTGTGTGTTTTGATCTGTTGTTGTCAATTGTGAATTGGCAATTCACAATTTGGTTGCTTTGTTAACATTTCTATTATAGAGAAAGGGTGAATAGAGATATTAAAATATTTCTTCTAATTAATGTCCTTTCAATGTGCACGAATTGTACACTAGGCCACTAATATTGTAATAAAAACGATGTGAATGTGGTCTCTAAACATATTTGATTCTACTGGACTCACCCTTCTTCTTGTAATGATGTGATATAATAAATGCCTATATGATGAGATAAAGTGAAGTGAATGTTGTAGCCATTGAGATGTAGTGTTTGGCTACTATTGACCTTCTGAGGATACATCAGAAGGAGGATTATGAAGCCATGACAATGTTGATGGTTGGATGTTAGGAGCAGATGATGTTAATGGTTGGGGATTCTCTATAGTTGAAAGTATTTTGAATATTTTTGGACAGTTAACCGTGGGTAACTGAAACCACAGAAAGTAAAACTACAGATAAGTGGGGACTACTATAACTGCTGATTGGGCTATCTCCCTTTGGCTTTAAGGAAATACAACCCTGCAAACAAAACATGTGGCTTCACTATGGCTTAAAGATGATGCTCAAGGTCATTTGAATGTAATGTTCTTTTTTAATTTAAAAAAGTACAACCATTCACAGCCTAGTTTTATTAATATTTCCTGAAGTATTTTAGATATTCAGTCTATTTCAGCACAAGGTTGATTGGATTACAAAGAAATGTATATGGAAATCAAAAGAGTTAGGCAACCACTTAACCTTAGGCAAGTGACAGAAAAGTGATAATGTCAAGGTTCCCAGAGTAAAGAATTTCCATTTCCCAGCAATGCCGATCTAATGATATAAGTCCTAAGTGTCATCTATTTTTAGCGAAGGATCAAAAGGGAGACTCTTTTCACTCCTAACCTTGAGCTACATCAATGAGCCCACTGTCATAAGACCTCGCAATATCAAAACGTCACGGGCGTTGGCAACAGCCCATGCTGCAGTGCCACTTCGGCACCTTCTTGGGCTGGGGAAGGCCTGCTGCCTTTGGCCTTGGGCGGAGCAAGCTGGTGATTAGAGCTGCCACCAGTCTCTGGCTCAAGTTTTGCAGAACACTGTCGTGAGGCAGCGGGAAGCTCCTGTCAGTGCTCCTGTACTTGAACTGAAAAGACGCAGAAAAATTCAGATTCCACAGCTGTCAGCTTGCAAACTTTCCACAGAAGGAAAAGCCTTTAAGAATGTAAACAAGGACAGTGAAGGTCTTGCTATCTAACGATACGGGCATGCGGGAAGCTCTCTTGCTGTTTGAACACAGCGAGGCAGTGACAAACCCCAGGCCCTGATGTGGCACTGAGCCTCCTCCCTGGAACACTGCTGCGCTGTTCCTTCCTGCTAAGTGCTTTACCTGCGATGGCTCTGGCAGATTCTTCAAAAGCCCGAAACCGAGGCCTGTCTCTGTAGAAGCGATAGCAAGTTTCTCTGAAAGAACCAGTTTGGCATTTCTAGGGGAAAGGTCATTTCTTTACACCTCTGAGGAGGATTGATACCAATCATAGAACGCGGAGCAGGCATGAAAAGCTACAATTTCTTAGACCCCTCAAGGAAATCCTATCACAGCTATGCAACTGGTATTATTAGCAGCCAAGGAACTAATTTACCCAACTTCATTGCATTGGCTTTCCTCTTCTGTGATCTGGCATCGCAGCTGGGAAAAGAGATGTTTACAGAGACCTGCTGGGTTTTATTTACAGGCCGAGCAGACTCCCTGTATGTTCCAAAGAGAGATGCCTCTCCTGTGGGTGAGATAGGAGGTGGTGTGAAAATCACCCGAATGCACTTGAAAGATAGCACTCTCCTGACCTCAAGAAGGATAATACCGAGTTAAGTGCGGCACTTTGACTTCATCCAGCATAAGCATCAGTGCCAAGGCAATCACATGAAGGGCCCTTGGGATACTGGGGTGATAAATCAGCACTTGGAAGGAGGCCTCCAAAATTTCCCTGATTACAGTGCCTGAGGAGCAACTGATTGAGCCCTCTATTAGGAACTTCTCCATCAGAAAAACAAAGCAATATAGTGTCACACATTATCTAAAAGGGCGGCATTGTTACAGACATTCCTATTCAATTATTTATATGTCCTCTTTCTGGTAAATCTCATCTGCTTCTCTCTTCTTTCTAAATGTCACAAGTTTTACTCTCACATTGGCACTGGAGTTAACATTTGAAGGAGGGGAAAGGTTGTACTTAAGTTTAATAGATTTCATATTTAATAATGGAGTCAATAAAGTCTGCCCACTTAATCAGTCAAAGGCTATTCGGCTCTGGACACGAAATGCCTCCAATGAGCTGTGTTGTTTCCATTACAGACCATACAGCCATTATTTTAAACTCTTAGAAAAAATATTTTAATATTTCCAGAGCTTTACTTATCTATAAATAAATAAAATGGCATTGATTTTAAATAAATGAAATAGTGCTGACATTATTCTCTATACAGTTTCATTAACAAAATCACAGAAAAAGGAAAGAAATTCAAATCTATATGGGATGTGAAGGATTTAAAGCACAATGGAGAAAAATCATTGTCAACATTTTTTTTAATCTTTCTCTTTCTCTCTTGTGACAAAGATACTTTGCTTGATGAAACTTTAGTTAGGCTCCTGAACCTTCTTTTAGGCTCATTCCTAGACCTCCTTATAAAATCCAGTTTTAGGAAGAATTCTTCTAAGTCTATTTAGTAAGAACTCTCCACCCTTCATATCTCATCAAGCTCTTTGTCCTCAGGGTCTTTCAGGGGAGGTCTGATCACTCTAGCTGCCTTCAGCATGAATCTGTTAGGTGGATTTACCCAGAATTCCCTTTTACACATGATGTGTCCTCCTAGTGATTTTCCATCCACTGGTCCCCCACCTAGTTCCTTGGATAAAGATCCCCACTTGCCCATCTTGTATTTAGAGTTGAACCTGATCTCACTCCCCCACCATAGAATCCCATCACAGTGGTTCCTATACCAATAGCTATGTTCCTGAATCAAGTTCACTGTGCCATCTTTAACAAGTGTCATAGAATAGTTTGTTTTTTCTTTAGCACTTGCAGTTTCTCATTTTATAGAAGAAATGCAAAAGTGAGTCTAAAAGCACAATTCTATAACCAAATCTTTCCAGCTATTGTTTGTTTTGCATTCAGCTTTACAGCAATATACCATTATTAGTCATAGCAGTATTGCTCTAAGCAGTATCAACAGCATAGCTCTACTGCCTTTATATTAGCTTTCTAGCCATTTCAATTATATATTCTCAAACCTCAATTACTAATACATAGCCATTTTTAGAGAAAGGGATAGTGCATGCCTAAGCATTTTTTTTCATATCTTGGTATCCTATTAGTTTGAAATGAACTCTGTACAAAAAGAATGACCCCTGAAAAACTTTAATTTTAAGTCAGGAAAGAATCTATTTAGTAGCACATATTCATGGCAAGTTGGTATAGGGTTGTAAAAATATACTATGTCTAGTGATTTTGATAATAAATAAAACTTTTGCTGTTAACTGAACATATATTTTTCTGTTATAGAACAAAAGACTTATAATCACTATATCGTTGCCTATCATGAAACTCCCATGTTCTTCTCTTTAGGGAGCCTGTAAGCAAATGGCTGTAAAAGGTAGATTTCTTTTTCTTTTTTATTTTTATTTTACTGAAAGTTAATACTGAGGTATCTTTAGCTTTTATTGGCTTATTATGAGACTGTGAAGAAAACTGGTTGTTTACTCTTTTCATTAACCGTTTTAAATTTTCTGAAATGTAAACTGTTAAGGAAATGATGTCTACTTTGTATTTTCATAACTTATTAAGTTTCAGTTGAGGCTTTACCTCCATAAAAAGTTTCTTAAGATGCTCCAGACTAGGTTGATTCATTTGTATTCAAGGTATCCTCTTTATAGCTTTCACTGTATTTGTCACTCTGTATTATAATGTTCTTCCCATATTTTTTCTTCAGTTCTACTCCGTACACCCCTAAAGTCAGTAATCTTTAGCATAAAAGACAGAAGAATTTGCCAACAGAAAGTGCTACTATGTCATGTGACATGAGCAATCAAGATTCATGAAATGAGCACACCTCCATCAGAAACTATCTCCTAGGACTCGCATAATGGCCTTGTTCCAGGTTTTCAATTAATGCGCATTTGCACTCTCCTATAGCTCAGTCCAGTAGTAAAAATGGTGGCAAGCAAGAACATTTTAAGAAATAACTATGAATGAAAAACAAAGTATCAAAGAAACTTTATTATCTATATTCAGACATTTGGGAAAACGTAACTTTTTGAGAGGTTTGTTTATAGTAGCCTACTGAAGCAAGCAGCTCTTATCTATACAATAGATTATATGTTTTAACAGTGGAAACTTGAAAGTTTCATTTTCAAAATCATAACACCCTATTTCTTTACAAGTTGCTACCATTCAAATATGTAAAGATTCCTACTGGGAGGTTAATTTACTTTTCTCAAAGGGCTGGAGTAAGGTTAAAAAAATTAAAACAAGGTCCAAAAAAGAACTAATTAGATTCTTCTGCCTCTGTCCTCTCTGTTCATATAACCTTTAGAAAGTTGTTTAATCTTTTAACATACCATTTTGCTCATCAGTAAAAAAGAAAAAACAGTGAGAATAATAACCACCTCAGAAAATGGCTTATAAGATTAATTGAGATAATGGAGGAGAGAAGTACTTTGTATACAGTACTGCTTAGCAAATTATACAGGATCACTGAGACAAATTCTAGAATATTCACTTATTAAGTTTCAGTTTTCTAAAATAAAATGCATGGTTAAGCACATTCTGAAACTGACTTATTGGGATAACACCAAACTACATCAATAACAACAAAGAATAATAAGACACAGTAGAATCTATGTTAGAGATAAAATTTCTAGGAAAATTTTGTCATTATAAAAAATTATAATACACAAAATATTTTATAAAACTATAGGAATTATTGTGTGAACATTCTGAATACTATTTCTCATTTTCTTGATGACAATGAGAACACTTCTGAGGTTCTTCAGTCATTGAGCCATCAGTTTCTGAGGCTCCCTCACTCCATGCACCTCCCTCCCATCAAAAAGGGAAGTGGAAAGACAGAAGAGCAGATATTGGATGATTTGAAACAAGGTCAACTTGATTTTACATCTGTGTAGTTTTCTTGTTCATTGTTGTCATACTTGAAGTATTTAATAAAAAATTATTATGGATCTATTTTGCTCATCAGTTTATTTTGTTCATTAGATTCCACATATGAGTGAGATCATGAGATACTTGTCTTTCTCTGACTGGCTTATTTCACTTAACATAATATGCTACACATAGAACCATGGAACAGACTGATAAATTTCAGAGTGAAGATGGGGTTGAGGGTGGGGATGAGAGATTAACTGGAGAATTTATGTGCATATATAAGTGTGGTGAAGACTTGGGAGGGGCAGGTGTGGGGAAGAAGGTCTCAATGGGAAAAAATAACAATAAAAATAAAGGGGACATCTGTAATACTTTTAACAATAAAGATAAATTTTAAGAAAATGGGGGAAGCTGACATAAAAACAAACAAACTGGTATGGATTTGGAAAAATATGATTATGGATTATTTACTCTCAACATCTCATCATAGCACAACCAAAGCACATTCAAGATTTATTTGGAAATTTAGATTCATTTTTATTTATATTAACTATATCCAAAATTTGTGAACAAAGGCATTTTCTCTAGAGCCAACTCTACCTATTTTTTCCTGCCCACAAAAATTCCTCCCACAATGCTTTCCTTCCCAATAACCATGCAGTTCCTTTAGCATTTTGCAGGTGGCTGGCCTGCTCTGCTTGTTTGTTTGTGTTTCAGAAATTAAACTGTGAGCATTAATCAGATCCTACAATGTTTTATTTTGTGTGTCACTTTAAAAATGCAAATAAACTTGAAAGCTGACCAATTGCCTGAAAAGTACTGAAAAAGAACAGTTGCTAACAAAAGTGCTAAGGAAGAAAACCCAACACATGTTCTCAATCACTTGGTTAGCTTAGGAAGTTGGAGGAAGGACAGGAGTGACAGAACAAGAACAAATACAAGGGAAACGAATGAGCCAAGATCTTAAAAGCAAATCCTTCCAATTAATCGAGTTTTGCAAATATGTTAAAATAAAAGTATGTTCCACAAAAACAGAACTTCAGATATTTTTATTCCCTTAAATTTATTATTTTTTTTCTTTAAAAATGTCTAAATAATTTTGGAAAATGGCAAAGGACTTTAAAATTAATTTTTATATATAGTTGAAATTATTTACCCTTATGCAGGTTATAGGCACATTAAAATCCTCTGTGCTCATTAATGGACACTTCAGGTATCTGCATGTATTTCCCTCACAAAAGAATACTAATAATATATTAATAGAGTGTTGAACCCATTGAATGTGTTCTCTCATATTTGTGTGTGGTCATTTTTTTCTTTATGATTTAAAATATTTGTTTACATACAGTTATTACAAGTTGCAAGACTTTTTATTATCAAAATGGCTCAATAATTGAGTGTAGCCAAAACCGCTTTGGCTCAGTGGATAGAGCGTCGGACTGCGGACTGAGGGGTCCCAGGTTCGATTCTGGTCAAGGGCATGTACCTGGGTTGCGGGCACATCCCCAGTAGGAGATGTGCAGGAGGCGGCTGATCGATGTTTCTCTCCCATCGATGTTTCTAGCTCTCTATCTCTCTCCCTTCCTCTCTGTAAAAAATCAATAAAATATATTTTAAAAAAAAAGAGTCATGAAGTTTTTCAAAAAAAAAATAATTGAGTGTAATTGGAACCTTTGGAAAAGATGATATCTTTTGATCTTTATGACGTTTTATTTTACTCAGGCAGTTTCAGTTCTTTAACTTTTCCTAGGTCAGAAGCACCAGGCAATATGGATTAGAAGATTTTCAGGGGGTTCTGCTAGGACACATCACAAAATAGCCTCCCTAGCCTGGTGAACATTACAGAGAAGGACAAGGAATGTGTGGGAGCATCTTTTTTTTCTTTCCTCAAAATGCCACCATTTTTAGATGTTAGCATTTTGCTGCCACAAGGGAAGGAATAAAGCTTCCTGCATGTGGCAGGGATTGTTGTCACCTTATGCTTTATTCAAGTGACTTCTGCAGTAAACTCCTGGAGTATGGCAGTTGTATTCAGAACTTATATACAGTAATACTAAGTGATTGAGCATTAAGAAGATATATCCTTTGGAATATTTATCAGTTTTAAAAAATTACTTGAGCCAGACATGTATGCAGCTTAGGCAAAATTAAAGGCTATTTCTAAACATTGGTTTTTCAAGTTCATTCATTTACTATAATCTTTTATTTAAATGTGGTCCATTCCTTATATCTGTCCATTCCTAATTGGAAAAAAAAAATATTGAGGGTGGAAGATGTAGAGTAGCTTGATATGCTATGATGGGAGAAAATGTATTTGTTAAATAAGAATTTGTCTCTATTTAAACATTTCTACAGATATCACTTTGAGGAGAAGTATATACTCTTTGAAGGAAAATCATGCTCATGTGTATATGGATACCATCACTTGTCAGTAGAGAGATATGCTAAATTTCTGACATTTTTGAAAACCAGGAAGCCAAGGGAAAATCATTATTCTTACAATAAACAAACTCATAAATGCAGAAAACAGACTGACAGCTGTCAGAGGGGACACGGGTTCGGGAATGGGTGAAAAAGATGAAGGATTAAGTAAATTAAATAATTCATTAATATTAATATTAGAAATCCAAAAACTAGATCTGTATGGTTTTCAACCTGTTTATGGTAATGATCAGATCAGTTTATTTTGCTGCCTTTTTGTATTCAGTTTTTAATAGTACTGAATTCTATCCCAGTTTTTACATTTTGAGACTTTTATTCTTGAAACACAGGGGGAAAAAGAGCAAACCTAGAGATAAGTGATCATGTTCTTGTTAGTGCTTAAGTCTCAGACCCTGAGGATCCATCGCAAAGTAAGTGTTACTCACGGTTGGTCTTCATTTAAGTTAAAATCCCATTAAACTATTTTCCAATTTCTTTTGAGGCAGATATCTAATGATTATTAATGTTCTCTCTGGTGATGTTTATGGATGCAGAACCAGGGAATAATTTGTCTCAATAAGAGAGACTAAGCCTGTAGAATGATATTTGGGTATCTAAATATTTAAAATACATAATTGCTTATCTCTAAGTAATATTTCCTCCCGTTAAAGAGTCTAGAGTACTATGCTGAATTACTGAATAATATATGACTTAGTATTTTTATATGAATCACAAAATGTAAAAGACAAATCAGAGGTATGGATATGTGACGAGAAAAGCTACAATATTATAAAAAGTTCAGAAACATGGAATGTGCTGAACGATTAAAAGTTGCTATATAACCTGGCAAGCATGAACCAGGTGGTCAAGGATGGATTCCAAGTCAGGACACATGCCGGGGTTATATGCTCAATTACCAGTAGGGGCGGGGGGGGGGGTGGTGGTGGTGGTGTGCAGGATATATCTGATCAATGATTCTCTCTCACCATTGATGTTCCTATCTCTCTCTCTCCCTCTTCCTCTCTGAAATCAATAAAATATATATTCTTTAAAAGTTACTGAATTATTGGAAGTTGAAGGGAAAGTAATTTATTGAGCTAAGCTATTCAAAAAAGTAAGCAAAATGTGTTATCATGGGATTTACATCAAGTTATCAGTTTTCTTCTATGACCTGGATTTTGCTATAATAAATCTTCCAGGTCATGTAAAGATCAATCACTGAGATGAACATTTTCTGACTCTGCCAAGTATTATCAACTTTTTCAAAAATCCAAATATTAGTTTTTATTCTTTCATTTTCCCCCTTAAAATCAGATAGAGAGAGTATTCAGTTATTTTTATGAATTGTTGAATAAATAGATGTGGATTGTAATGGATTCTGATTAATTAAAAGTTTACTTTATAGTGCATATTCACATAAATAATTGGTAGATTGCTAAAATGTATATTATTTAAATAATAAATTAGCTAAAGTTAAAACCATTCTCTGAATAGGTTTCCTTGACTGATTTACTGTCATAATGCAAATGCCAAAATGTAATGAGTGATTCAAATTTCACTGATATAATATGACATCTGACAGTTAATAATGGATTCCTGAAACTGCTGCTAAAAGTAATATGCAGTACAAATTTAGCATGGCTAAATTCAATATTAGTCTATGAAGATAACAGTGCAACTGGGCAAATTAGGCAATCTTACCATGACAAAAATAGTATAATTAGTTTTATAATTACATTTATTTACATGGTGAATTTTGATAATATGAACTCTTTTTTTGAGTCATCATCAATTTTTATAGAAGATATACAATTATATGGAATACTATAATCACTCAAAAGCATCAGCTGTGATTTTCATATTCTCTTATACAAGAATATACCCAAATATAACAACATGCCTTTCTGTTGCTGATTTTTAACAAAATATTCGAGGAATACTTACCATGTGCTAAATAAATAAATAAATAAATAAATAAATAAATAAATAAACCAAAAATCTATTGAATGTTCTAGAATCTAGAGTTTTGATACTATTTTTCTGTCATGGTGTAAACAAGGAACAAGGAACATCATAGACATGAATCCAGAGTGAATACCCAACCAAAGATGGATACTAAATATTTGAAATCCATTTGTGAAATAAACTTGCCATCATGTACAGTGGTTAGGTGACATATGGTATAAGGGTATGTATGGCAGGAGTAAATTAACTCCAGTTGGTAAATTCTGTTCACGTGAGTAGAAGTTGGAAAACAAAGCTAATATTGGATTTAGTGAACAGGTATTTATTGCATTTATACCATGTGTCAGGCACCATGCCAAGGGCTGTAGTGTTTAAAAACATAATAAAAAACTGGTTCTCTCGGAAGAACTTGTAAGCTAGCATGGTAAATATACACATAAAGTCTTTATTAAAGATATATCTATACACCCACTTTATAATGTTATGCTCTGGGGAGATAAAATTGTGTGATTAAATAGGTCTAGCTCAACTGACTACATGCTAAAATTTAAATTCAATCAAACCACACAAGATTTTCATTGATGAGTTTACTTGTTTAAAGAAGTCATATATTCTATTCTTTTTCTAGATCTGACCTATACATGACAGTCATGGTCCAAAGCTGCCCCCCATAACATGCCCTTCATCACAGTTCTGGCTCTCTTACAGAAGCCAAAACCTTCACAAGGTGATTGTAAATGACAAAATTAATGCTGAGTTTAACAACTAATGACAGTAACAATAATGAGGAGTTTTAATAGTATCTTTTCCCTAATATTGCCTTAATCATTGCCATTGTCATACTAACATTTACGGAAAGCCTACAATGGGCCAGATGCTGAATACATTATTTATTTTATTTTCACAAACTTTTAAAAAAGCTGTTATTTTTGAGAGTATTACATATGTCCCCTTCTCCCGCATTCACCTCTTTTAGCCGACCCCACACATGGACCCCTGTCCAGGCCTTCAGCTCCTAGTGTCTGTGTCCAGGGTTATGCCTCCATGCACACAAGTTCTTTGGTTGATCTCTTCGAACCCAACCACCCACAATTTTTTCAAACTTTCAAAGAAAAAGAACAACAAAAGCATGGAGAAGTCAACTAAATTACCCAGTGTGTTACTGCTTGAAAGCAATAGAAATGGGATTTGAACACAGATTTTGTGGACTATAAAGGCTGGAATTTTCTTTTTCAATTCTCTTTACTTTCTCATCTGTTTTTTTCTTACCCACATGCTGTGATCTAATAGAAATATTTTGAGCAGTGATAATATTATTACAGAAAGCTGAAGATTTTTTTTTCCTGCACATTTTCACATTTACTTTCTATACAAGCCCCATTATATATCTGATAGACATTTTGTTCCTGGTCAAGTACTTTTCATTCCATTACATTTGTAAAAGCTTGTTTTAAACGCCCTCTATAGTGCACACAAACTTAAAGACACTCCTGTCACTCTTTCTGTACTTAGTTCACCACGATTTCTTTAGTAACTAGAAGATTGAAGATAGGCTATGAACTAAAAAAAAATATTTTTGAATCGAAAGAAGAAGAATGGGAAGGATGATTGGGTTTATTTGAGAGGAGCTAAGCTGTAAACAATTCTCTGATTTCTCTGTGAGCATTAAGGATAAGAATAATGAAATGGTCGTTCTGGTCTACTCCTGTTTGCTCTCTCTTCCTCGCTGTTCCAGAACAGGGGTTTTGGTGATAGTCTTGGGATGAGATATACTTTGATCCTTATGCCCATGCTGCTGCCAGAGTGGTCTCTGTGTGCCCATGTCACTGTCGGCTTAAGCTTTTCCTTATTTGTGTTGATGACATTACTTATATTGCTCGTAGATATTGATCATTTCTTGATCTGCCCTAGTACAACTTTTGAGACCTACTTTCTGGAACTTATACAAAATCAAACTGCTTTTCTATTCAATGTGATTTCATCTCTCATTGCCTCCCCTACATTTCTCATTCACTATGTATGAAGTATTCTGTCCTACCTTCCCATCATGGCAAACTTCTCATCCTTCCAGACACAAATCAATGTTTATTTTTAGGTAATAACTTCTCCAAGCTCAAAATGGGTAATTCTTTCTACACATATCTCTAGTATCTACACTAATAAAAGAGAAAAATGGTACTTGGCGTACGACGATACCCTTTTCATTGGCTAATCAGGGCTATATGCAAATTAACTGCCAACTATGATTGGCAGTTAACTGCCAACTAAATTGGCAGTTAACTGCCAACAAGATGGCGGCTAATTTGCATATGTAGGCACAATGCAGGGAGGCGAAAGGGAAAGCAGGAAGAAGCCCCCTGCCACTGACAGTGATCTGAAACCCAGGGGGGAGCTAAGAGCTGGGGGGCAGGGCAAAGGTGGCCCCAGGGCCCCCAGCCATGATCGGAGAATCAGGCACCTTTGCCGCCCTGGCCAGTGATAGCAGGAAGTAGGGGTGAGCCAGCGATGGGAGCTGGGCACGGTCTAAGCTGGCAGTCCCGGGAGCTAGGGGTCCCTTGCCTGGGCCTAAAGCGAAGCCCACGATCACGGCGCCCCCCACTGGCACTGCAGGTCCCCGCTGCCTGGGCCGGACGCCTAGGCCAGAGGCATTAGGCCTGGGCAGGGGCGGAGCCTGCAGCCGCAGGGAGCTGGGGGTCCCCTGCCCAGGCCTGACACCTCGGCCGGAGGCCTCAGGCCTGGTCAAGGGGCCGATCCGGTGATTGGTGATCGGAGGGTGATGAGGGTCAACTCCTCTGGCCGAGGCCTCAGGCCTGGGCGGGGGGCAGAGCCAGGGATTGGGGGGATATGATGGTCCCCTTGCCCAGGCCTGAAGCCTGGGTCAGAGGCGTCAGGCTTGGGCGGGGGGTGGAGCAAGCGATCAGAGGGAGATGGGGGTCCCCTGCCCAGGCATGATTCCTGGGCCAGAGGCCTCAGGCCTGGGCGGGGGCCAGAGCCAATGATCGGGGGGAGATGGGGGTCCCCTGTCCAAGCCTGACACCGCTGGCGGAGGCGTCAGGCCTGGGCAAGGGGCCGATCAGGTGATCAGTGGGTGATGGGGGTCTACGCCTCTGGCTGAGGCATCAGGCCTGGGCAAGGGGCAGAGCCAGCAATCGGAGGGGTCTGGGGGTCCCCTGCCCAGGCCTGATGCCTGGGCCAGAGGCATGAGGCCTGGGCTGGGGGAAGAACCAGTGATGCCTGGGCAAGGGGCCGATCCTGCAATTGGAGGGTGATGGGGGTCAACGTCTGAGGGCTCCCAGTATGTGAGAGGGGGCAGGCTGGGCTGAGGGACACTCCCCCCCACCACCCAGTGCACGGATTTCATACACCAGGCCCCTAGTATTTGTATATTTAACATGTCTAATATGAGAGCTTGACTTCTTGTAGAACTGTGTTAAACAGTGCCAGATACACAAGATTCTCAATAAAGGACATATGAAAAATTATTAGTCAACTCTGAAAAAAGTGTCAAAATTAAAGATGTTGCTGATCTCCTATAAATCTTTGATTTCAAGAGGGTGAAATATGCCTTTTACTATGTGTCACAACTGTTTTATTATTTGATCAACAATTTATTATGCTTATCTTTTTAGTAAACCAATTCATACAGCACCAAAGATCTATTTTTTTTTCAATAATGTTGACTTGCCCTTTTCAATTCCAGTTTGGATGACTAAAGCTGAAATTGTGACACCATATCTGGCTGCACTCATCTCTCCAGCATGCATCTAGAATGGATACAAGCTTTGGAAAAGCTTTAAGTATGTGTAATTCTTTATAAAATCACATAGTCCAAGGAAAAAGATGGGGGTGGCAAATTAAAAAGCCCACACAGTATGACAATTTAATAAAATAAAATGTATTTTTAAATAAAAGATTTTATCTATATTCCTTTTATTAATAATATTATTTCTTATTTTCTTATAACAGATTCTTCATAAGGCCAAGCTAAAAGCATATATAAAATCCAATATGATATCTTAGCTCAGTTATAGATCAAATTCTGTGGAGTTCAACTTTCACGTCTTTAACTAGATATGTTCAAATATATTGGTCAATATTTTCTTCCACTCTCCTCTAGTTAAAACCAACTTAAATAATGTTCTGTCATGACAAAAATATCTCTCACAAAAACATCTGCAAACCTTGGTATGGAATGGTTGAAGAGATGATGACAACTAACAGATTAGTTAAAACTAGAGATATGTTACTTAATTTTTTATGAATGATTTTAGGAAGGACATAGTTTCTAACTTTCAAATTTGTAAGTCAAAAACTTGAGTTTTCAAATCTAATATGTTAATGTGTACATGGATACCATTCAATATGTATAATGATATAATGCATTATATCCTTTTTCCATTTATTCTTAAATCATCACCTTAAAAGTTAAGAAAAAAATAAAATAAGCCAGTCATAGAAAGACAAGTACCAGATGATTTTACTTATATGTGAAATCTAAAGAACAAAATAAACAGACTCCATGATACAGAGAATAGACTGGCAGCTATCAAAGAGGACTGGGGTGAGCACTGTCTGAGAAGGGTGAAGGGATTAAGAAAGGAAAAAGAGAAAGACTCCTGGACATGGACAATGGTAATTGTCAGAAGAAAGGATGGTGGGAGGAGGTAGAGGAGGGTAAAGGGGGATAAATGGCAATGAAGGAGACTTGACTTGGGCTGGTAAACACCCAATACAATAAGCAGGTGATGCATTGCACAATGGTATAACGTAAAACTATATAATTCTATTAACCAATATCTACACTAATAAAAGAGAAACATGGTAATTGGCGTACAACCACTACCCTTTTCATTGGCTAATCAGGGTGATATGCAAATTAACTGCCAACTAAGATGGCGGTTAACCGCCAACAAAGATGGAGGTTAATTTGCATATGTAGGCACAATGCAGGGAGGCGAAAGGGAAAGCAGGAAGAAGCCTCCTGCCACTGACAGTGATCGGAAACCCAGGGGGGAGCTAAGAGCCAGGGGGCAGGGCAAAGGAGGCCCTGGGGCTGCCTTTGCCCTGCCCCCAAGCCATGATCGGAGAATCAGGCGCCTTTGCCGCCCTGGCCAGTGATAGCAGGAAGTAGGGGTGGAGCCAGCGATGGGAGCTGGGCATGGTGAAGCTAGCAGTCCCAGGAAGCTAGAAGCTAGCTAGTGGTCCCTTGCCTGGGCCTAAAGCAGAGCCCGCAATCGCGGGCCGCTGCAGCTGCGGGTTCCCGCTGCCCTGGCCGGACGTCTCGGCCAGAGGCGTTAGGCCTGGGCAGGGGCGGAGCCTGCAACCGCAGGGAGCTGGGGGTGCCCTGCCCAGGCCTAACGCCTCAGACGGGGGGTGGAGCCATCAATCGGAGGGGGCTGGGGGTCCCCTGCCCAGGCCTGATGCCTGGGCCAGAGGCATTAGGCCTGGGCAGGGGTCAGAGCCAGTGATCAGGGGGAGATGGGGGTCCCCTGTCCAAGCCTGACACCTCTGGCAGAGGCGTCAGGCCTGGGCAAGGGGCCGATCAGGTGATCGGAGGGTGATGGGGGTCGACGCCTCTGGCCGAGGCATCAGGCCTGGGCAAGGGCATAGCCGGTGATGGGGGGAGAGGGCAGTCCCCTGCCCAGGCCTGACTCCTGGGCCAGAGGCATCAGGCCTGGGCTGGGGCAGGACCAGTGATGGGGGGAAATGAGGGTCCCCAGCCCAGGCCTGACGCCTCTGGCAGAAGCGTCAGGCCTGGGCAAGGGGCCGATCCTGCGATTGGAGGGTGATGGGGGTCAACGCCTGAGGGCTCCCAGTATGTGAGAGGGTGCAGTCTGGGCTGAGGGACACTCACCCCCCCACCCCCCAGTGCACAAATTTCGTGCACCGGGCCCCTAGCCACACCAATAACAAAATAAATTTAAATAAACTACAGACAAATCAGCCGCTGTGTGAAAACAATTTCTTTTTCTTGGTCAGTTTACTTTTGTTATTGTATGTTATTATGACCTACAGTGAAATGTCACCATAGTATCTATGAAAACAGTTTCAAAAAGTAGAAGTAATGCCTTTCCTATATACTTAAAATATGCATAAGCTATTTCCTCTCACTACTGTATTCTGCATCTTAAGTATAATATCTTAAACATTTAAAATGAAGGAATAGTAAATGCCAAAGAGTCCAATTTACCTTTTCATCTGAGAAATGCATTTCCAAGGACAAAAAGCTCATTAAGATTTGTTCTATTGTGGGGAATTTTTTCTTGCTATAATTTTCTGTTGAATGTGGCATGCTTTTCTCCTAATCTCCATGCACTGGTCCTATTGAGCACCATAGGTTTGGTTCACTCTACTTGCCCAAGATAATCTCTTTTAATATTTGAAGATATATAGAACATACACAGCTGTCCCCCAACTGCCCAAGTCTTCTTGGTCTCCAGACATGAGAAATGGTGTCGAGATCATCCCTGTCCAAGTTTATCTCCTTTTAGGATACTCCAGTGCATCTTTGAAAGTTTGATACCCAGAATTGAATGTCAATCTCAAATATGAGTTGATCAACCTAATATAAAGTCAAATCATTAAATCTGTTAAAATAGACTCAAAGTGTTTCTTCATCTGATGCCGGGAGCTGGTCCATCCTTGCTGTTTCAAAGGACCTGGCATATATGGCATACTGTTCTTAATATGTTTGCTCACCTTCTTGGCACTATGTGTTTTAACCAAGGTCTCTGAGAAAGGTTGTTTCCCCAGGTAGGGATTTTCCCCTGAAGTTAGGGAGGGAATAAAACCCCTCAACTAAGTGCCAGGTGGGTAATTAATCACTTTAACTACGAACAATCATGCTTAAGCTACATAATCTTTACTCCCTGGAATGGAGATAAGAAACGCCCTAACCTTTATAATAGAGATTGATAGGATTGAATCAACTGGTATAAATACAGATGTAACAAGACAGCTAGAGAGAGAGAGAGAGAGAGAGAGAGAGAGACAGAACCTAGGCACAGAACCTACACAGAACGTTCTCTAGAGACAGAAGAACTTCGCTGGAGAGAACATGGCAAAAGATCCTGGACAGAAACTGGCCTCAGAACCTAGAGACAGAACCTAGCGAGAGAACATGGCAAAAGATCCTGGACTGAACCTGACTACAGAAATTGGCAAGAGAACCTGACTAGAACCTGGTGACTGAACCTGACTGGAGAACCTGGACAGAACCTGGCTGGAGAACCTAGCGAGGGAACATGGCTACAGAACCTGGCTGGAGAACCTAGAGAACCTGGCTATGATGATCAACTGAACTCTGTCTCCGTGTCCTTCCTTCTTCGCCGACTCCGTCCACACCTATGGGGACCCCTGGACCTGCTGGGGTTGGACCCCAGCAATCTGACCTAAGAAAATATTATCATTTTTTTCAGTAACATTTGAACCTACTAAATTACAGTGGATTATAATCAATTTAGTACTCTAAACCTTATCGTCTGATTCACTACAGAGCTAGTTCAAGTGCACTTGCTAATGATATTTCCCTTAGGTCAAATACATATATAAAACATCACACATAAAACTATACTTTTTATCTTTATTATTCCACTCAGAAAATGTATTTTTCCTGATTATGTCATCTTCCTTATAGATTTTACTTTGTACAACATGCAGATATGATATACATTACTAGGTATTTTTGGACCTTTATCAAAGTCAGTAATAAAACAATGCCAGACTAAAGTAGGATCAGGAACATTATGTTGTCTAACAATATATAAAACTCCTCCAGTTTTACATGCTGATCATACAAGAATAGTTATAACTTGATAAAGCTGCAGAAGTAAATGAGATAAATGAGGATGCCCAGGGAAATATCTGGCTTACAATAGGTGTTCAGTAAAATATACTTGGTATAATTCTTTTGAGGCTAAACATTAATTAAGACTCATTTATCTAGATAAGATTCATTTAACTGGGCATCTAGAGGTTTGAGGACTTCCTTAAGTATCAGACCCTCTATAACAGTATTATATTTTAAATTTTTAAAAACTCAATTGAATTATTTTTTCCCAATAGTGATTTTGAGATGTGTGTACAAAAGCGAGAGAGAGGGAGAGAGAGAGAGAGAGAGAGAGAGAGAGAGAGAGAGAGAGAGAGAGAGACTATCTGAACTCTGAGATCTTTTGGAGAAACAATGTTTCATAAATACATGAAATAGAAAAAATTAGCTTTAAGCCACTAACTATCATCTATTGTACCACCTACAGGGGCAGTATCAACATCTCCCCTAAAGGAGCCTAGACTTGATTATAACATTTTTTCAAATATGATGCCAGAGGCATTCAAACAGCAAGATAACTTTGATAATTCAAGCGATACAATTCAAACACATGGCTCATGAATGAGGGATTACAATATCACAACCCACTGTGTAAAAATCTGGTTACAGAGCTCTGTGTGTGAGGAAAATTAATTTCATATTAGATATAGATCCACACGCATCTTCTAACAAATGATTTGGAATATTCAAGCATATGTTCTGCTTTTCTTCTTATGCACTGTGGTAGGAAACTGTGCACCCTGCTGTTCAGTAAACATCAACACATTGGATCCTCACTGACTGCACAGGACACCGGATACACAGAGCATACAAAGCAGGGGTGAGTGGCTGCTGGAAACATTCTCCAACTTTTCTACATGAGAGAACGTAGGCAGTTTCCAGTCCAGTATCTATCTCAGCGAAAAGAATCACATTATGTATTTTTTAATGGTCAACCAGGAAAATATTTTACTTAACCTAAGAATCACATGTTACCCTGTCTATTCTATATAATACCATGTTTATCTACATTCAAAAAAGCAGCCTGCCCCCAATTTATTTGTAATACACTGGTAACAATTTACAGGTATGTTTACAAACTCTAAGGAGGCCAAAGGGCTCTTTCCTATTTGTTTATTCGGGAATTTATAGATTATTTCACTTACTGAACAATTTGGGGACCTGGGAAATATGCCTTCATTCTCCCTAAGTACTGTAAACACAAGTCATGTATGTGTCAGACAGCACGGCAGGTCCTAAAGTCCTCCCTTCCTCTTATTATGCCAATTTCTTATGAAAGCTTGAGTTTGCATTTTTAAATATAATATTGCTGACCACAAAAGTAATTTAACAAGGCATTATATATTGTCATTGTAAATTCGTTCATTCTGTCTTACCATTATATATATGATAACGGATTGATTAATGCCTGGTGTGAATTACCAGAGTGTCCAGTCCTCCAAAAAGTTACTCACTAAAATAGTGCCAGGACTTACTTAAACCAAAGAACAGAACTGATTAGACTTTTTACTATGAAGTAAAGTGAACACTGTCACTAAGAATCGGGAAGTTAAGAAGATAAAAAATATATCACTCAATCGTTGGGCATCTGTCCTCAGTATAAACACCAGAACAGAGTGTGACTACAGATCAGATATCGTTACCGCTGATGGAAGAACAACACAACGCGTAACAAATAACTTTGCCTTAGAAACAGGGAAGTAAAAAAAATCACAAAATGTCATTTCATATTGTTAATGCTACTCTGTTTTGTTTTGTTTTTTGTCTCAAAGGCAAATGCATTTCTCTGCTCTCTAGTATGTCAACAGAGGCACTAATGAATTTCATTTTTCAGGGAGTAAATTCGGAGACATTTCAGTTTCTCTAGTGTTTGATACTACTTGATTCTTTGTTTTTGTTCTGTGGAATTGGACATTAACAATGATTTTAAGTTAAAGTGTGTGTGGCCTAATCAGTAGTCACACTAAAATAAATAATAAAAGAGGTATTATTAGCCATGTTAGAGAAATTATTTTTGAAATCAGTAGAGATAAGGAGACTTCTAAAGATCAAAATGCTTTAAATATCACAGGCAAATATAAAAGAAAAATTTGATGGTTTCACATATTCTAATTTTTAATATGACAATGTGTTCCCATTCTATTGTTATTTATATTTGAAACAGTGTCCTACAATTCAGACTGAAATTGTCACTTGATATTGGATCTTCTTAGGTACTGTTATAGTTTTATAATCTAGCACTTTTTACAATAGCCAAGATCAGGAAGCAGCTCAAGTTCCCCTCGGTTCATGAGTTGATACATTTACAAAATGGAGTACTATTCGGCCACATAAAGGAAGCAAATCTTGCCTTTTGCGACAGCATGATGTGCCTGGAGAGTATTATGCTAAGTAAAATAAGCCAGTCAGAGAAAGACAAGTATTATATGAGTTCCCTTATATGTGGAATCTAAAAAACAAACAAAATAGAAATGGACTCATAAATAGAGAAGAGACTGACAGCTGTCAGAGGGGTAGGGGTTAGGGTGCTGTGTGAAAAAGGTGAAGGGATTGAGAAAAACAACAACAACAACAACAACAAATGATTCAGACACAGACGATGGTATGGTGATTACCAAAGCGAAGAGGACATGGAGAGAGGGAGAAGAGGGTGAAGGGGAAATAAATTGTGATGGAAGGAGGTTTGACTTGGGGTGCTGAACACACAGTACAATATACAGATGATGTACTGTAGAATTATATACCTGAAAGCAATATAATTCTATTTTTTATTTTAATTTTTTAAATATATTCTTATTGATTTCATAGAGGAAAGGAGAGGGAGAGAGAGATAGAAACATCAATTATGAGAGAGAATCATTGATCGGCGCCTCCTGCATGCCCCACACCAGGGATCTAGCCCACAACCCAGGCATGTGCCCTTGACTGGAATTGAACCTGGGACCCTTCAGTCCTCAGGACAATGCTCTATCCACTGAGCCAAACTGGCTAAGGTGAAAGCTATATAATTGTATTAAATAATGTCATCCCAATAAATTCAATGAAATAAAAAATATATATATTTTAAAAGAAAGACAGGAAATTAGATATATATATTTTTGAACATAAAAATTAGAATTTTTAAAACAATACTATATTTTATAAATAAATAATGGCATTAAAATAATGAGTAAGATTTAAAGGAATGTAAATCTACATGCCATTGGGTTACTTTATCTCCCAGCAGCTTTTGTTTTGCACCTAAACCTCTGCAATCTTCCCAGAGAGGATTTAAATTCAAGAGGAATCCCAGATCAGAAGTGGTCAGAAACTAGAAAATAGAAGCTTATCAGCCTTGGAGTCCTTGGCTTCAGTCAACAGGTGTTTAGGGATTTCCTCTGGGAACATGAACCTCCATTCTGCCCACTCCAAGCTTCAGATATTTGTGACAGCATTCAGATCACTTTTACTCCAATTTCTCTCTCTAGACATCCTGTGGTTAGTTTTATTTTTAAGCCAATGCCTTAGTCACGAAACATCTTTATTGGACTGTACCTTTCAAGTACATGATGTTTGATGTTCAGAGAGAAAAAAAGAGTATTCTTCAATTCCTTAGAACCTTACATTTCCCTTTCTTTCTTTTCTTTTTTTGTGGGTGGGTGGCTTCTGTTAACTCAAAAAACTTAATCTGTCACTGAACTTTTCTAACTTCAGTAAGACTAGGAAACACTTCCATATATCAATGATTTCCACAATCACTTTTACCTTAATGGGTGCCTAAATTAACTTTTAACTTGTTAATCACACATCAAAAAATAGAGAAGACAAACTTTTAATTCAATACTCTTTTCTTTAATTATCATTTGAAACCAATCTTTAATCCAAGAGATTTTTAAATCTTTTCAGAAATACCTGTACAAATAATAAAAGATACAAAAATAAAGACTGTGTTCTAAAGGAGAATGTAGGAGGTGCAGCGAGTGAACAGAGGAGATGAGTAAGGGCAATTCACACAAAAAGATTAATATAAGAGCAGTGGCACTAATTAAAGTATTTTTCATATTTTGGCCTTAAAGGCCTAATTGCATCTTCATGTAATGTGATGTTGGGTACCATGGTGGGCAGACAGAATAAACACATAGGTTTTAGCATCTGTGGTCCTGAAAGTAGAATGATAAATAGTTGGAAAACTATACATTTTATGACCTAAAATTAAAGAAAGTATATGAAGGAAAATTTATTTGTAAACAAATACATTTACAAAGGAAGAGAATAAAAACAGAAGGAGAAAACAAAACAAGAGATCTGAAGGTCAAGAACAGAATACAAGTCAAGCGAGAGCATGGGAAGGGTAGCTTCAGTGTGACCCTGTTCTCTTTTCCAATGGATGCCCACTTCCACGTAGGACAGGGCACCATGTACATAGCAGACAATTAAACCAAGGCATGCGTGTGAGTGTGGATACCCTAAGACTATGATATGTTGTCATTCAGTGTAGCGAGGAGGAGGCATCACTATAGAAACAGGAAGGCGCTTTGTGGAAAGCTATGCCTCTCTCACAGAGAAGACAGTCGCTTTAGAAAAGAGCAGATTTGCTGCGAGCTAATTTAAAAAGAGTAGAGATGAAAAAATATCTCATGCACAATTAATAATTATGTTTCTCCTACTTTGAATTTTCTCATGTTGAATAGTAGGAATTTCCACTATCAAAAACCACCAGTGCAGACATTCTCTAGAGGGGTAGAGAAACAAACAAGTACAAACCTTAAGCTAATTTTACAGCTGGCTACATAATTGCTTTGGCAACAGTCATAGACCAGCCTTTATTCTAAAATGTATTCTTATATTGAAAATAAATGGCTAAAAAGCAACATGCCTAGAAATGAGGGAGCCCAACAGAATAAGCATGCTTGCTCCCAGGGTGAGCTACTGATTATCTTTTTTTTTCCTTGTAAAACAAACACATTCATCCCCCTACAGATGACATAATAGCTTTGAGAGGAAAAGCTAATGCACTTATAATTTTGAATGGCAATTTAAGATTAATACCATAAATATGTAAGAAGCCCATTTTCCCACCTTGTTCATTTTAAAAAAATAACCTCAACTAAAAGTTATCTTAGACAAAAGGTGGTTCTACTCATTTTGCTCAGATCTAGAAACAGGAAGAAAACATGAAAGAAATTTTCAACCATGCATTTGTAAAACAAGACATCAAGCATCTAATTGAATAAAAAATTATTCAAATTAGATTGACAAAGGTTGCACAATTACTAATACTAGGAAATTAAAAAGCAGAATAGGAAATGAAACAAGACATCTTTTAGAACTTACTAACACATTTAGGTAATTTAAGTGACTTGGCTTGAAGACAAAATAAAAAAGATGTAATTTAGTACAAATGAATGCAAACAAGTCCTGGAGCCAAAGGACACATCCAACAAATGCTGTAGGACACAGGATGCATAAGGAGGTGTTATTACTGAAGAAAAAAATAGCTGCAAAGCACTCAACTCAATGTATAGTGGCTGTGAATAGAACAAACAAGAGATCGGTTGTATTGTGGTATTGAAGTATTAAAGAACAAATCAAAGCAAGTTTAACAATGATGAAACACTAGCTGTATTCATAGTACTTACTATATGACTAGCACTTTGTTAGGAAGCTATAGCGGGGGCATTCCTTTTAATGTCCACAAAACACCAAACACAGCTGCTGAGAAAGCCCCAGGGTACAATCATCCTATGAAGTTCAAACATTAGACAACATCACTTGTGACAGCAACACTGCCCCAAAAGAGGAAAACTGATGAGGGATGAGATATGTGCCTTTCAAATGGAATACAGTCCACTCTCAATAATTGAAAGCGGGCGTTCATAAGCAGAAAGATTTTGAACCTTCACTGGACAAAAAAATAAAATAAAATAGTATCAAGGCAAGTAATTATGTTACTGGGCATGAAAGTCACATAAAGTTACATTTAAAGCAAAAATAGACTTTATCCAGGTATCTTTCCCAGGTTCTATTGTGCTTAATATTTCATAACCCTGATATAAAATTATTCTATCAAACTATCTCAAGGTCTGGCTGAATTTTCTATACAAGAGAATAAAAAGAAGATTCCTGTCTGCAACATGAGAAGAAATAACTGACAGGTTATTTATTTAATTGACATAATATGTAGAGGACAGGGAATGGGCGGTGGGGTTATAGAATACATTTGGTTATTTTCCTTAACATTTCACAGTAATTAAAAAAAAATAGTTCAATGAACCATTCACTGCTTATAAATTCCTAATAATATTGAGTTTGATGTTATGGCAACAGTTATAGGTTCTGGAGCTACAATTCAAATATCAACACTAACACTGGTGTGTGTGTGATGTTGGACAAATTGCTGTCTTTCTACACTTCAATGGTATCCCCTGGAAGAAATGGGAGAGAGTAATATTTTTAGTGGAAATGAAATAACTAATGTACAGTTCTTCAGACATACCTGACAAGAATACTTGTGAGCCAGTAGTAGTTAGGCCTTCTTTGTAATATTTATCTCTTTAATGCAACTAACTGAACTATTAGTATAATATTATAATTTGCAATTTGATTTATATTAGGGAATCATTTTATATTAGTAAGAAATACATAGCAATATACCATTCCAAAGTATGTTACTTGAATGTATTTTATGATAGAAAATAACAATAGACATCTAAAATGGGCTCTTTTACAGAACTAATGTAATATATAACTGTTAAAAGTTTATATATTATAAAGCTTATAGAGGTATTTATAAGAAATAATTTGTTTTTAGCGCTAGAACTCTAGGATTATTTTAAATACTTTCTATAAATATTTAAGTTGTATTGCATATTTTGAATTTATAAACACAGAAATGGGGGCGGCAGGAGCACCTATGTAGAATATGCAGAAGGAAATATCACCAGTGTTAGGGTTGTGTAAAGCAGGATAACTTTATGGGTTTATCTAAGATAACCTTAAGCAATGCTTAAAAGACACATGGCCTATTCTTAATTTGGCTGTAGTATTTTATGCCTAATTTATTGAATCTATATGTAGGACAATCCACTTTTATAAGCAAAATAGGGGCCCAGTGCATGAAATTCATGTACAGGGGGATAGGATGGGGTAGGGAGGTCCCCTCAGCCTGATCTGCACCCTGTCCAATCTGGGAGCCCTCAGGGAATGTCTTACTGACAACTTAGGCCTGCTCCCCATGGTTCTCTGTTCTCTGCAGACCTGCCTGCTTGATGCCACCGCAGGCCCTGGTGTCTGCTCTCTGTGGGGGCCCTGCTGGGTCCAGTAGGATGTTCCTGCCCCGCCCCCAGCCATTTGGTGCCTGTGTGCATAGGCCTGGAGTGGCTGGGGGCATTCTGGGACCCCAGTTGCTCTGGGCCTATGCGCAGGCCTACAGGCTCAGACAGCCTGGCTCCCAAGGACGCCTGACCCTGGGACCCAGACCACTTGGCACTGGTGCACACATAAGTGGCCGCCCAGCCCCCAGCCACTCGGCGCCTGCATATGCAAATTAACCTGCCATCTTTGTCAGGTTGATTTGCATACTCACTCCTGATTGGCTGTGGGGTGCCACGAAGGTATGGTCAATTTGCATCTTTCTCTTTTATTAGTGTAGACGTACAGTTCTCTAAAGCACAGTGTGCTGTTATATGTCCTATTTAAACTAGAAAGCCAAGTTGCCAAATTAAAAAACGTGTCATTTTTGGTCTCCATGAAACATTGGTTTCTCAGAAATTTCCTTGGTGACAATATAATTATTTCTGAAACTCACATTTACCTCATGTGCCATGGAGAAACTCTGGTCAACATTTTTTTAAATGTAAAACTATTCTACCCTTCTCTAAATTGAAACTCTTTGCAGTCATAATTAGCCATGTATTTCTTAGTGTACTTCAACTCCACAAGCAGCCATTATTTGTCATGTGGAGTCCTGTCTGTTCCGCTCAAACACTGAGTGAACGCTGGAACAAAGCTTCAGAGGGCAGTTTTGCTGCTGCTCTGTCCTAGCAAAATAACTCAGTGCTTCCTCTCTCCCATTCCAAACTGTCCCCACTCATCAAGGACTGGCCCTGTTTTTATTTCTTTTACTGGAGAAGGACAACCTGCATTCCTCTTTTTGTGCTCTAAACTACTGTATTTACATTTTAATTCTATATAATATACAATATAATTGCCCTAAACATATCCTATATACAGGCATGGCTTCCCTCAATCAGACTGACAAATATTTGCTCAGTTTCTTATTCCCTCAAAACATATTCAAAAAAGCAGATACTTAATGCCAATTTGTCCACTGGTTTAAAGACTAAGTATCAGCAACTACTCTTTTACCATAACGTTAAGTAATGGGAAAGATGTCCAAATATAGGAGGACAAAATTTTAAAATATGTAAATTCCATAAAATAAAACTGTCTTCAACAAAATATCTAAGTGCATAAGTTCTATCTGCCCATACTATTTTAATTAAAGATAAATACTTCTGACCTCAAGAAGTTCTCAAAATTCCTTCTTTCTTATGTTGTCACACTTTACAAATTCACAGCTTCCTACTACGTAGAGACTGACCTTCAAGCTCTTCGTGACATTTGGTGTCCTTCAGTCTCTAGATAAGTTTAAACCTTTTTTCATCTTTTTTTGGTCAGAGCATACTGCACACATTCAGTCAATCCAGGGTTCCTCGGTGTCCCCTGAGCTCTCCAGAACCAAGATTGTGTTGTTCTCTTTGCCTAGAAAAGCCCTGCATGTACATCTAAATCACCAATAGCACTCTGGTCAAATGGCACCTGCTTCAGGAGTGCTCAGCTATTCTAACAGTTAGAAGTAAACTTCCATTCCCTTGTAAAACTTGAACACATTGTCAGCTATTCAGATATTTACATTGAATTTTATTGATCATTTGTTATGCTTATGATACCGTAGATGTATTGCTAGATTGTATGTTTGTATATTTGTTTATTTAAAAGAATTTGTGCCGATTTCAAGCATCCGATGAATCTTAAATAATAGGCACGTCCTACTCATTCACTGAGGGTATTCTAACTCCGCCTTTCCCAAGTTGTGTTCTATGGAACACTAGTCACATTAGATGGCTCCTGAAATGATGACAGTGTCTATGGCAGAGTAATGAAACATATTAGCTTATGGAAGGGGTAAAGAAGTCCTCCAGAACTTCTGGAGCTTTAAATATTTACTGTTATTATACCAGGGTTTTGTTTGAGGAAAGGAAAGAGGGATAGGAACATCAATGATGAGAGAGAATTGTCAATTGGCTACCTGAAGGATCCCTACTGGAGATTGAGCCTGAAACCTGGGCAGGTGTCCTGACAGGGAATGAACCATGATCTCCTGATTCACAGGTTAACTCTCAATCACTGAGCCACACCTGCTGGGCCTGTTTGTTTGTTTGTTGCTGCTTT
The DNA here is from genome assembly GCF_964212035.1 of Myotis nattereri. Lineage (NCBI taxonomy): Eukaryota > Metazoa > Chordata > Mammalia > Chiroptera > Vespertilionidae > Myotis > Myotis nattereri. The sequence goes on along the minus strand of NC_138076.1, from coordinate 67,855,754 downwards.
CCCCAGAACACCATCTCTTGGGAAGTGATGTTCAGGGCTCTGCAGATGACTAGTTCCTACTGCGTGATCAACCTTGATCCCCTCCCCTCTAATCTGCTGCCCTCTCCACCTTGAGGGCTTTTGCTTCTACTTGCTCACCTACTGAATTCCGAATCATCACTTAAGGTAGATCTTTTTTTTTTAAAAAAAAATATATATATTTTATTGATCTTTTACAGAGAGGAAAGGAGAGGGATAGTTAGAAACATCGACGAGAGAGAAACATCAATCAACTGCCTCCCGCACGCCCCTCACCGGGGATGTGCCTGCCATCAAGGTACATGCCCTTGGCCGGAATCGAACCCAGGACCTCTCAGTCCGCAGACCGAAGCTCTATCCACTGAGCCAAACCGGTTACGGCTTAAGGTAGATCTTATATGTCACCTTCTACTGGTTCTTTCACCTGACCTCTATCAGAATCTAGTTGCTTCTTTCTTTGTGTTCTCATAGCACCTGCAATATAGTAGCTATCACATCACTGTTATTTATTGTATGCTTGTCTCTGATTCTTAATTTATGTAAGTGTAATATCCTGCACTCACTAGGTGAGCTAAGATGTCTGCAATCAATATCAAAAGTATCAAGTGAATTTGGTTGATTTGGTTCTGGGTGTGTGTTGGCAGGGTAGGTTGGTTGTGGTTATGCTCATTTATGAGGAGAAGGTTAAAGGAAGGAGAGCATAAGTAAAGGATCCCAAAGCTAAACTGACTTTCTCTCATTCTAATATTTTTCTTAGGTAACATGATAATGATAGTTGACCAGAGCATCTATAAAATAAATGATTCTGTGGATTGATCGAGTTTACACTGTTGCAGCTCATCAAACAGAAGGGATGCCTTAGGAGAAGTGTGTGTGTGTGTGTGTGTGTGGGGGGGGGGGGTAAAGGGGATATGCCACATCACCATAATGGAAAAAATGCTTTCTCTTCTCAATTTCTCCTTTCTTCCCAGCTCCCAAAACATTACTGCCTGGAAGGAGGAAATTCATTTATTATAAGTTTTGTGAATTAAGAAAAAATGACAGGCTACATGCTGTTTCTCTCAAAAACATTTCTTGCACTCTATTGCTGCCTATCTCAATAAGTTATTAGTGTCAGATTATTTCTGGCTTACAAATTCATATCAGCAATAAAATGGATCACAATTTATCTCTCTCACTTCTCAGACTTTTTGGCTAGAATCAAGTGTAAAAATTTCTGTCTCCTTACAGTGTATTCCCTGTACCTTAATTCCCTAAATGTTCTCATTCTTCACCCCTCACTTCGCTCCCTCATTTGTCTAGACTGCAGTGCTCCCACAGAATTCTTTCCTGATTAGCACTCCAATCACCTGGTAGTTCTCCTACGATTCTCTAATGCTGTACTCAGATCCTGCTTCTTCCATGAGACATTCTTTGATATGTCAGCCTGAATCTATCTCACCTTCCACCCTCCTTCCACCTTATGGGCCCCATCACAGGATGTATTTCAAACTAGGTTGCAAAAGTGATGTGTGTGCAGGATGTCTCAAGTTCTAGAAAACTTGGATGTAGAAGTTAAGAAGTGGATAAAATCATTATCTCAAGATTGCCTCAGAAAATATATATGCATTGTCTATGAGCAATATATTAAATTGAATATTAAAAGATTGTGCTTAATCAACATTAAGGTTCAAGGTGTTTCTTTTGTTAATATCTTTGAAAAATATTAAGTTCCTGGGCTCAACATTTAATGCAGGAGAAACTGAAAAGTAGGATAGCATAAGAAAAGAATCCCAAATATAATATTTTATTAGGTAAGAAAGGGAAAGAGTATTTAAGTAAAAACAGGGATTATGCATTTATACGGTATTGACAGCCAGCCAGTATTCCAATTCACTAGCCAAAGCCACTCAACTCTGAGATGTTTTGGTTTGTATCAAGGCCTTTTAGTCCTTTAGTTGGTAAGCATCGTTTATTTCTCTTGTATAGTCACCTTGAAGTACACAGAAATAATAATTGAAATAAACTGGAGGAATCGTATAACATAATTCCTTACAACCTGTGAGAGTACAGGGAGATTTCTGCAGGGCTGTGAACACCTTAAACCCAGGAAGAGCTTATATTTCCTTCTCATAAAAGTCTTTTCTTTCTCAGAAAGTCATTTCTATTTAAGAATACCTTGCCAGACTTTTCCATTTCTTCTCTACTTTTCAAATTCTACCCCTATAGTATCCTTTTGGTATCCTAAAACTTTATACTATTTTCTTCTCAGTGAGTTCTCCACCATGGAGCCATTCTCATCCTACTTTAAATGGTCAGCACATACTCCAGTCCAATTATAAACCACCCCTTCTTACTCTTCCAGCTCTGTTGATTCATTTGCCTATGTTGGGTCATTAAACTTATAAAAGGGATTTCTGTGTTAGGTGTGTTGTTTTTTAAAGGGCAAAGATGTCATTGAGCCCAAACTCTGGTCTGTGTTTTTCAGAGCACACCTGAGCTATTTTCAAAAGGTTTACCTCTCTCTGAGGACTTACGAAAGAAGGAAGGGAAAAATTGGTGCAAGGGGGATCCATTATTTATTAACTTTCTACTTTTTCTGCACAAAATGTAAGCAGAATTGAAGTCAGATGGGGCTGTGAGGGTGCACTCAGGACCACGTAGGTGTTCCCCGGGGCCTGCAGCTGGGCGGGATTGGAAGTGTCTGGGCAAAGCCACTGAGGGGGTTGTGTTACCAGAGGCCACGGAAGCTGCCTTCCCCAGCTGAGTGGTTCCCTGTTCACACTGGGCATGAGCCCAATTTGAACAGAGAATCTGCTTTTTTCCCCGTTTCAAAGGGCACATTTCTGTACACTTCCTTATATACAGGGGCACGCTGGGAAGAATGCTATTCATTTATAAAAGAAATCATAGTGTTAATTATTATAAGTGAGTGTTAGTAAATACCTGAGTAGCACTGCGATATGGAAGTGTATGGTCATCTGAAGAGCCATGAATTCAAGTCCCTTCTTAAAAATGTACACATTCATTCGAAATTGTTTAACAAACAGGAACTACACTCTTTAAATCCAAAAGTGACACTGAGATATTCTCTAATTCATGCATCTTGAGATACATATACCCCTGTGATAGAATTGCTATCCTTGCTATCCTCATTCAATATTGTGTTGAGTAATTAAATATTTCTTCCTTCAATTTTTTATTTTATTTTTGTTTTGTTCTCTCTCCCACAAACAAACAGAGTAACACACACACACACACACACACACACACACACACACACACACACACAATCTAGATAATTCCTTAAATTATTCCAGACATCCTTGTAGGCAGTGCTTTTTCTCTGGGCTTGTAGTTTTGGCACTCCAACACCAAGTTCACATCCTGGGCCATGACTTCTATTAGTGGATGTCTGGGCAGTCTCCCAATAAAGCTGAGCAGCTCCAGTATCATTAGTGGGCTGATGGTATTTCAGTTCCTCTTCCTTTCATTCCTCTTTAGTTTACTATTGGTGCCACCGAGCTTAATGAACCAAACCGCCTGCTCATGCATCAAAAACGAAGAAGTGTATTCTGCCATGGGAAAAAGAAAGGCTACTTTATATTTTCTACAGCAGACACTTTTTAACAAACATAAGTAGGGAAGAAAGCATAAGTAGAGGGATGTTAATAAAGGCTTTTAAAACTTTTAAATAAGGATTGTAATGACTTGCTACTGTAGAGCGCCATCATAAATAACATGCATTCATAAAAATAAAAAGTTATTGAAAGTGTTCTTAATACTAGCTACTGCTTTACTTTGGTACTAATTGTATTACTACTAATATACTAATGACTAAAACTGTATCAGAATTGACTATTATGTAACAGTTGTATTATAAAATATTACCTACATCTTGTATTCACATCATTGTTTCACATCGTCTCTGGTATTTTAAGTAAACTAGTCACTGGCTTAGAAGTAAAAGCATACCCATATTGCTAAAACTACTAAAAAACATTAATAGTAGAATCTAGATGTTATTTTCTTTATGCAATAATATCTAAATGTTCAATGGTTACATACCTAAAAGTCATAATACTGCTTTTACATAAAGGAGTAATTGCATGCCCAAAGTAGCTAATAACGATACATTTTTATTATATAGAGAGCGCTCTGAAACTTTGGCCCATATTTTGTGGTATTGAAGTCACTCTGACATATGAAATCACTGTGACATGTTTTTACTGAAGTCAGCTCGCAAATACCTCTGGCTATAAAACTAATTCATTTTATTCACTTCTGTCACAGTGAGGGAAGTGGGAAAGTAGCTACTCAAAATTGTCATTCTCATAAACTATACGCTCGCCTAACTTAGCTCTGCTCACGTGCAGGAAATAGATACTTGAATCACGGAGAGTGGATTCTGAAGAGGCAGGCGGTCCTGGGAACAGGGCGGGTTTTTGTAGCAGCCATAGCAAAGGAAATGCAAGGCAGAGTTTAGAAAGAGAGGGTGGAGCGTGGCACCGATAAACTGAAACAGTCTTGCAATCTTACTTTGTTCTTTTAACAAACACATTTTTATCTTCCATTTCCCCACCCAAAACAGCACTGGGTGGTGTTTATGAGTTCCCCCGACATTTAGAACCTCTTAAAAGCTGTGAGGACTCCTCCTCATGGAAGATGTGATTTTCCTACAATACTTTTCTATAATTGTGCCAGGGAGCTAAAAATAAAAATGACCTAAGTAGTTTCACCACAGTGAGAATCACAGCTCCATTGTAGAACTGAGTCATCAGCTTCCTGTTTCGGGGAGATATATCCAGGGTAGGAAATTCACTGTGCTGACTGCCCTCCTCCCGCCTCTGCTGGTGGAGATATAAGGTCTGTGGTGTGGTTATCAATAACTGCTAGGAACTCTGGCCGTAATCGAGTAGATAGCTGTAAAGCACTATCGTATTGGGAAAGTAAATGTGGTGAGAACCATAACAGGCTGAGGTTTATTGAGAAAGTCCTGATTGCTGTGCAGGCTGCGCACCTCTGATCTAGGGCCAAGGCTGTACACAGCAGTTACAGAATTTATCGAGTCTTATTTAAACTAAGCGTATGTCTAGCTCTCTCCATTTTTATTTCTCTTCATCATGCGGCAGGACATAATTTTCTGGTTTATCCCGAAACTTCTGTCCGTTCCATCCTTTAAGTCATTTGTCACACTTCTCAAGGTCACCAGGACGCCTCAGAAAAGAAGTATTTGTTTTGATTGATTGGTTCGCGGTGCTTATGCCGAGGAGTGCTGCTAAATGAGCCTTTTGTATTTTCAATGAAATGACTAAAGGGAGGGGAGAAGGGAACGAGTGCATCCTGTTAGCAAGATGCAGAAAGCACGCTGTGCCCTGGGTATCCCAGGGCTGTGGATCTAGGCCTGCCCTTTGTCACTTGCTCCCTGGTGGAAATGAGAACTTTGCCCTCCAATCATCACTACAAGGAGAGTAGACATTCTCTGGGTCTGGAATTAAAATAAAGCTGTCAGCAGTATAACCGTCAACATATAGAAACACTCTCCTTTTCCCTGACACTATACTGTTGCTTTCTGAGAAAGAGGCACATGACAAAAAGCAAAGTTCTCTCCTGCTGAGATGCTTTTCATCGTAACTGTGTACATCAGCTGTTGTTGAAAGAAGAGGACAATGGCTCCAATTCTTTGAAGCTGGAATAGTAGGTGTGGTATAGCATATGTATATACCAGTGTGTTGATTTTAAGCAAATATGCTTTTGGGGTAAGAGCTTCTTGCTTTTCTTAACAATTCAGTAAACATAAAGAGATGCAAGTAAACATTTTATCTATAGCAACTAGGGTCTCTATTTTGTATTTCTGAGTTGATGCCTGCTATCTTGTGCATATATTAGATGTATGAATTACCATGGCATTCATAAAAGATGTTTGACGTTCCATATATGGAAGAGAGAGGGACTTACTAGTATTTCCTGTGAGGTTATAATGTCATTTTTTTCCTTTCTCTATGACATCATGATTCTACTGCTTTCATTCTACACCAGTGATGACATTTTTTCATAGTTGCATTTTTAAATGTCAGATCTTTTGAGCTTATGATGATATAATTTGCATACAGTGAAATTAACCCATTGAGGAATAGAGTTCTATGAAATCTACACACAGACAAAGTCATGGAACCTGGCTAAGTGGCCATAACATTCTCCTTAGCTTGACTAAACTTTACAGTCTTGTTTCTGAGTCTAGGCACTAGCTTCCCTTTCCGTAGTGCATTTGCTAAAAACAAACAAAAAGCTCCTTGCAGTTGTAAATTCTGTATCTGCCCTTTTGAGATGAAACTCTCCTTTCTTGCCAGTTTTACAACTCAGAAATGTCTTTCTCAAAGACCTCTGAAATGTATTCATCAAGATGGAGACCGTTCATCTCTCCTCGTCTCTGTGAGAGGTGAGGAGCCTAAATTTGATGAGTAGCATTGGCCTATCACTAACCTACCACCTAACATTTCCCAGTGTTTTCCTACTGGCTTATTTATTTCCCAATGCTTAAAAACTCTCCTGCTCCTGTTTCAAAGGAGTTGAGTTCCATCCCTCTCCCCCATTGCAATATTCTTTTTTAAAATGTATCTTTATTGTTAAAAGTATTACAGATGTCCCCTTTTTTCCCCCATTGACCACTTCTAGCCTGCACCTCCCCTCCAACTCCCCACCCAGGCCTTCACCACACTATTGTCTGTGCATATGCATATAAGTTATTTGGTTGATATTCTTGAATAAACTCTCCTTTGCCTGTTTAACTCTATCCAGTGCAATTTTTCTTTGACAAACTACAACTACAACCATGTTACAGAATCGCTTTTTCACTTCAAAAGCTTCCTCTGAGACCATTGGTAGTTATTACGTCACCCTTAGGCCACAGCTCCTGGCAACCACTAATCTGAGTTCTGCCTCTATAGCTTTGCCATTTCCAGAATGTAATAGAAATTATATCATACACTATGTAGACTTTTATGTCTTTTTTTTCACTTAGCATAATACTGTGGAGATTCATTCATGTTATTACATGCATCAATGGTTTCTTCTTTTCACTACTGCATAGCATTACACTGTATGCTATCAGAATTTTTCTATTTTTTAATCCCCGTTCATAATTTAAATTTCCCTCTCCTTATTTCAGCGTTTGTCTCACTTACGATGAAACTCCCCATATGTGTTTTGTAGATGCATGCTGAATCAGGGTTAGACTCACTCAAAATGTTCTTGCTTTTCTTTCCCATATTAAGCAGAGGTTTTCCATGGTCTTGTGGATAAAAAGGGTAACACATACTAATAAGCTCAGGGGAGGCCTGCATGGTGGCCTTGCAAACTCAGAGACCTCCGGTATCCACATAGGATGGTCTAAAGTTAAAACATCCTAACCAAGGCAATTCGGGACAGGTAGCCATGCCCTAGGCCAGTATCTTCCTTGACAAAGGTCAACCTTTACCTTAACTGAGCATATCTATTGCCTACATACTATGCCTTTGGAATGTCTGTGTGATCCCCTTTTCGAGACTTCTCAGGGCACCATCTCCCAGCAGAGCAAGACCAAAGAAACACTCTTTATTCTCTTGTTCCCTTGCACATCACCTCTATATGCTGTACATGCTAATTGTTAACTATCCTATACCTACCAATGTAAAAGAAGGATGTGTCTGTTTAACTTTCTATCCAGGCTCAGAGATTTCCCTGCTTTGCTTTCTCCAGCTTCCCTAATCTATCACCAGCGGATTTCATGTAGCCCTTTTATGTCTTCCCCTTTGATTCTGATGTATAAAATAAGGTGCAAAACTGCCAGATTCCAGAGCATTTTCTCAGTCCTTTGAGATGTTGCTTCCCAGCAATTGCTGTCAGTTTGGCTCAAATAAACTCATAAAAATTCTCCACAGGTTTGGACGTTTCTTACGTCCACAGACTCAACTGGTAAATGTCTTATATAATAATAACCCCATTAAATGAGTAAGCAAACCAGATCTCACTTTGAAAATAATACAAATTTTTTCAAAACATTGGTAAAATGCATGTCTACAAGTTGTTTAAAATTACGTGTCAATGAGATATGCTGAAATTTAATATTATCCATTTGTTTTAAGTAGCTATTGTGTCATAAGTGCCCATTCAAGTCAAAATAGAGTTAATTCAGCTAAAAAGTGCAATTAAAAGCAGTTTGGCCTATTGGTCAAAAATATTGAAATAAATATCCTATATAATAAAGAGCTAATATGCTATTTAGACCAAACAGCAGAATGAGTGTCTGGACGACCTTCTGGACAACCTTCTGGATGAAACTGGGGCGGGGCTGCAAGGGACAAGCCCTTTGCACAAATTTCGTGCATAAGGCCCAGTACATCCATAAAATAGAGCTATTAGATAGTAGAAGGCTATGGGATCAATTTGAAAAAAATATAAACCTTTTTCATTTAATAATGCTTTAAAAATTTTTATTGATGTGGGCTAAACTCACATACATAAAAGTTTATTTAAAGATTTACATATATTTGCCCTAATCGGTTTGGCTCAGTGGATAGAGCGTCGGCCTGCGGACTGAAGGGTCCCAGGTTCGATTCCGGTCAAGGGCATGTACCTTGGTTGCGGGCACATCCCCAGTAGGGGGTGTGCAGGAGGCAGCTGATCGATGTTTCTCTCTCATCGATGTTTCTAACTCTCTATCCCTCTCCCTTCCTCTCTGTAAAAAACCAATAAAATATATTAAAAAAAGATTTACATATATATATATATATAAAATCCTCAGCTGAAGATATGTTTTCAATTGATTTGACCAGGAATTGAACCGAATACTCTTTGATCCACAGGCTGATGCTCTAACCACTGAAATAAACAGGCCAGGGCTACAATAATACCTATTTTAAAAGTATGAATTTCATTAATTTAGAAAGCAGTATCAAAACTACATGCATTGTGCGTTGTTTGTTGTTTTGGGCTGCTTTTTTAATCTTTAGCTGACCCTGAATGAAATTATTTGGGATAGTGTAACTCCTGGGCATCAGGAACCAGCCACCTTCTGCAGTTAGAGAACAAACTTATAAAAGAAAGGTTGCATGTAATGGCAGTCCCCTACTTTATTTAAATATTAAGATGTAGACATTTAGTGTGGCATATTAAATAGTAAAATATATTGAGAAAGTAATAAATTAATAAATTTTCTTCTATTTTCATATTACCCTACGAATCTAAAATCTAACGGGCTAGTGTTTAGTATTAGTAGTCAACCTGAAATTATATTTCATATATATATATATATATATATATGCAATACTTAAATTTTACAGAATATACTTTTGACCAATATAAAATTTTAGCAATTTTTATATGTTAAAATTCAGAAAATGTCCTTATATATAAAACTCAAACATTTGTGCCTTAATGACAAGAAGTGAGAGTTGTCTACCACCCAAAATTAAACTCTATTCTGTCATCTTTCACTGTACTGTAGTGCTTATTCAACATATCACTGACTTTGGCTTTTATTATTTTGTAAAGTACATAGAAACTTAAAAAATTAGCTTCATTTTTATTTTAAAACATCTTATCAGAAATAAAAAAGAAGATATCATACATGTAATAAGATACATTCATTGTTTTAAAAATCAAACATAAAAAAAAACAAAAAGAAAGCAGACACATTGAATGAAAAACAATGACAAAAGAAGCAGGAATTTAACACCAATATGAAAGTTTGTGAATTTCTGTTCTTTAAAGTGCATTATTTGAAAAATAGGCATATGTAAATATAGTCATATATCATCAAATATTTTGTCTAAAAAGCAAGGTGGATTTAGCAATTAAAAAAAATATGTTTAGCCCTAAAGGGTTGGATTCCCAGTTAAGGGCACATACCTGGGTTGCAGGTTTGATCACTGGCTCAAGTCAGGGTGCGTGCACTAGGCAACCAATTGATGTCTCTCTCTCTCTTTTACTCCCCCCTTCCCTCTCTTCCACCCTCTCTAAAAAGCAATGAAAAAAATATTCTTGGGTGAGGATTAACTAAATAATAAATACATACATACATATATACATACATACATACATAAATAATATGTTTACTTTGATAACAAGTGTGTGGATAATATACACATATATAAAGTTTGTCATCACATGTTCATTTCTCATTTTGTTTTATTTTATGACATGTATCATATTTTAAAAATTGAGGTCTTACTTAAATGTTAAGAGTATTAATTTAAACTTCAGAAAATTAATATTGGCCTATAGGTGACATAGGCCAGCATTTATTAAAATTTAGTTATATGAGATATATTAATAGGTATTCTTTGAATATGACTTTATAGTCAAGTTATTTTATCAGTGAGTGGGTTAAAATATATTTTAATAGATTTATTCACTTAAAATTGGTTAAGTGCAGTTATACATTAATCCTATTATAAATCACCAAGATGCATTACTGAGGAAAGAACTTTTTAAACATATATATATATATATATATATATATATATATATATGTATTTTTTTTTTTTTGCAAGGAACATTTTATGGGACAAATGATCCATGAGGCTAATAAACTTTGACCTGTGATTGGGATTTAGGCTAACAGGAGCAGTAGCTGATGAAGTGAAAGAGTGCTATATTATACTGTGAGTACGGAAGCTGGTCACAAATACTGGATCTGCCACCATCTTTGTCAGAAGGGTTAGAACAGTGGCTAAGAGCACAACCTATACTAGATTCTCTGGAGGTGAATGTTGCCACAGCCTCTTATTTTCTGTGTAACAGTGTGCAAGTCATTTGCCTCTCTCTGCTCTCCTTTATTCAACTATAAACCAGAGTTATAGGAAATTTTACCTTGAAGAGTTGTTCATTCAGTTAATATAATCAAAACATTTTTGAAGTCGTTAATGAATTAAAAGTGGTATGTGTCAGCTACTTATGAACAGTGGCTTTCAAACTCTGACAGTGACCGATAATAAGCCATCCATTTTACATAGAGACACAGTATAAACACTCAAACTTACAGAAACATACACAATTGAAATAAGTGATATGTACAATAATACTTAATGACTTGATATGCCATCCACTCCAATATTTCTATTCTCTTCTATTTTCTTCTTGATCTCCTTTCTTTGTCTTCTCAATCTATTCTGTTATAACCTATTTATTCAATTCTATACAATTATTTCTATTCTGCTCTTTTCCTATCTATTAAGAAAAAGTTGGTACTGATACTCAAATTGCAAGACACTAATTTACTAATGACCTAATTTACTGATCAATATTTAAAACCTGTCTTCAGTCATCCTGTTCACCTTACACATAAAACCCATTAGATATTCATAATTTTTTTTCAAAAATTCAGATTCAGATTCCATTCCTGACCTGCTGGATATGGCTCCCCTGGTGGTTCTAGCCCAGAATCCATCTATGCCATTCATGACATGCGGTAGTCACTGAATGCTCCTCTAGGTTTCCTATAATTCTAAAATTGAAGAAGTAAAATGACATTGAAAGAGGTCTACTTAATTCATTCTGTATTTAATCAATATGTAATGCATGCAACACAACATAGAGACATTGTTTGAACTATCTAGAGGAAAAAATATAAGTTCAGACAACACCTCCTCAATAATTAGAGAGATTCTATAATGCTTCTATTTTTAAAAGTTTTAATATCTTAAAACTCAAAATTATATAAAGTTAGAACAAAATCTAAAATGCAGTCCAAGATGAGATTATGTACTTTATATTATTTGCATTATTTTTCTTTTGCATAAAAAAGTGCCTCAAAACATTTTAAATAGGTAAAACATTCTTGTATCTATCTACGATTTTATGTACTATAGAACAGATAAGAAGAGTAGCTATAATTCTATCACCTTTCCTTCCAGAATTTGGTGATATACCAAGCAATATCTAATAAGTCCTCCTTTAAATCATGGTATGTCTATAAATAGTGATATTTATATTATATAAATATACAAAACATCCAAAAATCCATTTCAAATTTAAATCTTTTATCAGAATTTATGTAACTTACATCATAATTTAGAACATATTTACAAATCCTACAATATATTCAGACAACTCAATTTATTATATGAAATATTAGGTATTCTCTATAAAACATTATTAGTGAATATTTGGAAATTAGAATGAGTATTTTATGATATGAAATGCTTTTGTGAAAAATACTGATTTAATTGAATTAGTCAATATGGTCTTCTAACAATAGATACTTTGATTTTTTTTAGATTTCCAAATCCTAAAATAGTAATTTAAAAATGATCTTTTAGTTCTCAAGCATCAATAAGTATAAAATAATTCATTCATTATTATTTTAATATAAATACATTTTTAAAGAAGTTATCACTTCCTATACTAAATTTCTATATTTTCCATTTCTATAATCCTCTCACATATATTGGTATTACTTTTATTCCTCCCAACTTTTATTCTCTTCAGTATCCTGTGATATATAGCATCCCAATAAATTTTGTGACCATGTACTCTAGAGGAGTTGAAATAAGAAACATTCTGTCAGGCTTCCTCATTATTACCCAAAGATGTGCAGAATCCACTGAAAACCACACTTCTATGTTAGTTCCATAAGCAAATGCCTGCCTGTATTAACCACAAGAAAATACTATTTAGTTGAGTTAAAAAACCAACCAAACAAACAAAAAAACTATGAGGTAGCTGTATTTTTCTCTCATTCTCCCAGTCTGGTATTATTTATTGTCATTTCATGTGTGGTTTCCATGCTGATTCACCAGGTAATTGATTTACACCTCTTTATATTCTACATTTTGCTCGTTCTGTTATTATCTTCAGGATCCTTCCGTGAAAGACACTATGGCTGTCACTTATTTAAAAGTTTCCTCCCTTTCTCTCTGTATACTCCGTTCCCTCCACAAACAGCTGCGCCACAGCTGTCACTCTGAATGGCAAAGATGTCTTTGGTGACAAGCTTATGCCTGTGGCACACAGCATGGCTTCAAACAACTAATTAGCAGGAGCTGAGACACAACAAGTTTTAGTGAGGTCCATCAAGCCTGCGACCACTGCTGACACCCTCAGCAAATCTGTCAAATGCAGCTCTTCCTACGGATAAAACCAAGTCCACTAGCTTCGTGGTGAGGAAGAAATGGCAGAACATGTTTAATAAAAAGTAGAAGAAGGTGATGGCCATCCTTTATATAGGGTTAACTAATTGAAAAAAAAATATATTGAGCTGTTGGAAAATTTGACAGCTCATTTATATCTGTTGCTTGAATACAGGGAATTCAACTGAAAAGTTCTCCATGAATTTCCAGTGGAGTTCATTATTCAAATACATTTATTTAGCTTCTGGAAAACAGTAACGTATATTGTCTTTAATAATAAGGGGCTATTTCTTATTATTTATAAAATCAGATTTACACATCTATATAAAGGTGCAACCCTACATCAGATTTGTTTTTTTCTAATAATTATATATTCACATATAGTACATGTGCAATTGTTATAGATGAACTTTGATTTTAAAATCCAAATCTATGCCCTAGCTGGTTTGGCTGAATGGATAGAGCATCAGTCTGTGGACTGAAGGGTCCCAGATTTGATTCTGGTCAAGGGCACATGCCTGGGTTGTGGGCTCGATCCCTAGTCGGGGGCAAACAGGAGGCAGCCGATCAATGATTCTCTCTCATAATTGATGTTTCTATCTCTCTCTCCCTCTCCCTTCCTCTCTGATATATATATATATATATATATATATATATATCCAAATCTGTAAACAATATATCTATAAATATGCATATCTAAGTTTAAAATTACATTTTATGAATGTTAAAGTCAAGTATATTAAACACACTTTGAGAAATATTATGTTGTCATTGTTCTCAATAATTAGAAATGTATGTAGATATCACATTAAACAAGTAATGTAAAGTTTGAAGTCTTTCATTTTGAAGTATGATGAGGTCTTGATAATGAAACCAGGAAAGAATTCTGATTGAAAAGAGAAAACAGCCAGTGAAAATTTCTCAACTCTGTGATGTATTCTCCTAACACCTGGCCTTCACACATGCAGTCTACTTGAGGAACCTACCACCATATCACACCACTCCTGATCATTCACCTAGGGGACTCCTTCAAGTCTCACGTTAATATTATGATCATTTTCCTCTATTAGGTTAAATTGCTGCTGTTATGTGTTCTTCTTGAATCTTAAACATATCTTACTTTAGCACTGCTTACACTATACAGTACTGAATATAAGAGCACGACCCTTAGACTATACCATCTGAGACACAAAGAAACATGCTTACATGCTCAGCTTGATGAATTTAGCATATAATATAACAGTGTCTCTGACATATTTGTGGGATATTTTGGAAGGAAGGAAGGAAGGAAGGAAGGAAGGAAGGAAGGAAGGAAGGAAGGAAGGAAAGAAGTTTCTGTCTGGCATTGCATTTAACATATTACCCTCTAGGCTCATCTATGTTGTTGCAAATGGAAAAAAATCATCTTTTTATTGTGGAATAATATTTCTTCTTTATCTTCATATATTGATGAATACTTAGGTTCCATCTATATCTTAGCTATCACTAGTAATTTTTCAATAAACATAGGGGTTCATATAACTTTTTGAATTAATGTTTTCGTTTTCTTTAAATAAATATCTAAGGATGGAATTGCTGATTATATGGCAGCTCTATTTATAATTTCGGAGGCAACTCCATATTGCTTTCCAGAGTAGCTGCATCGATCCGCTTTCCCACCAAGAGTGCACAAGGGTTTCCTTTTCTCCACATCCTCACAAATACTTGTTATTTGTTGATTTATTGATGACTAGAGGCCCGGTGTATGAAATTTGTGCATGGGGTTGGGGGGTGGGGGGCGTGTCTGCTCAATCCAGCCTGCACCCTCTCCAATCCGGAACACTTTGGGGAATGTCTGACTGCCAGTTTAGGCCTGAACTGGCAGTCCCGCTACCCTGGTCTCCCCTAACTGCCCCCCTTGCCTACATGGTCGCCCCTTACTGCCCCCCCTGCAGGCGTGGTCACCCCCCAACAGCCCCCCTCTGCCAGCCTGGCCTCCCCTAACTGTCCCCTTCTGCTGGCCTGGTCACTCCTAACTGCCCCCCTGCTAGCCTAGTTGCCCCTGAATGCCACCCCTGCCAGCTTAGTTTCCCCAAACTGCCTCCCCTGCTGGCCTGGTTGGCCCATGCAGCCTGCTGTTCAGTCGTTTGGCCATCCCTCACTAACCCCCCTGCTAGCCTGGTCACTCCACGCAGCCTGCTGCTCAGTCATTTGGTCGTCCCTCACTGACCCCCCTGCCGGCCTTGTCACCCCACTCAGCCTGTTCGGTTGACCGTTCAGTTGTTTCAGATGTGACAGGCCCTGACTCTTTATAGATAGATAGATAGATAGATAGATAGATAGATAGATAGATAGCCTTTCTGACAGGTGGGAGGTGATATCTCATTGTGGTTTTAATGTGCATCTCTGTGATGATTAGTGATGCGGAGCATCTTTTCATATGTCAGTTTGTCTTCTACATTTTTTGTTGACAAAATAACTAAGTCCTCTAGCCCTTCTTTAACTGAATTGTTTGTGGGGATTTTTTTGGTGCTATTTGAGTTCCTTATATATTTTGGATATTAATCCTTTACCAGATGTATCATTTGCAAATATGCTATCCAGTAAGTAGGTGGTCTATTTGTTTTGTTGATAGTTTCCTTCACTAGGCAGACATATTTTAGTTTGATGTAGTCCCATTTGTTTAGAAAAATTTGTTCTTATCAAGTAAAAAACAAAAATAAACTGGCTTGTAAATCAATTTAGTATTATTAGTGAAAAGTTATTAAATTAATAACCTTTATTACTCACAAATATAACATGCATTATAACTAAATGGCAAACTATTATTTTAATTTAAATGGTGATATCAACTATAATACCTATTCTAAGTACTGAATACATTTATTTATTAAAAGTTAATGGGTAATATCACTATATAATACATCATGAACAAAAAAATTCAAGTATGTATAGTAAAATGAATATGTCAAATCCTGTTTAATTAGGTCCTTGACTAGTTAGTTACATTTAAGTTTAATCAGTGATAAGTGCAGAAAAGAGAAGAAAAAAAAATCAAGATATATGCAAAATAGTTTTGGTTTTACCTCTCTCCTTTTTTTGTGAAAGTCCCAAGACAATGTTACCATTTTGCTCTGACTACATTTGGTAATGTTAATTAAAACAGAGGTGTTCTACGTCACATTACAAACACTGAGCCCGGTGTATTCATACCTCTTAGTGTGACCAAGCTCAACATACACGCATAATCTCATTTTTAGCTGAGGGAAATAATGCTCACCTGAACACTATTGTCCTAAATAAGGTTTTAAATGTGAAATAATTGACACAGAAGTAGTAATGGTTTTGTGCATTTAGTTCCTTTCTCTGTGACACACTCTTCTCACTCTCCATTTGATATATTTTATATCAAATATTTTTATCAAGTGCCACAATTGGAATGTTTGTGCAATCAGCTATAACTTCTTAAGAATTTCTGAATCCAGCAAAACCTGTGTTGAAGATTGTTGTAAAAGGTCAGAAATATTTCCTTTATCGAAAGGACTTTCCCAATTTGGGTCTAGAGACTTAGAGCAGCAGTCCCTCCTCGGCTATCTTCATCCACCATCTGCACCCATGAATTTCACACTTGCGATAACTGCCACCTTTTCCAAGTCTGGCTGCTGAAACTCACACTTATTTTAAAGCTCTTCCCCCAATCTCCCTAACTCTTAGAGTTAAGATTTCCATCTGACATTGATTTTCAGATTTCATTGCTCCAAGAAAAAAACAAAAAACTCTTATCTCAAAAATTCATACACTGAACATTAGACCATTTTGTAAAAACACTCTGCCTCAAGCATCAAAAACAGTGTCAGGGAACAGCTACTCATACTAAAATGCAGTCTTGTGTGAATTCCAATAGCTATGAGACATTTCCTACAGACTGCAGAATACAGGCACTGAGAGCTCTGTCTGCTTACTTTCTATGCTGTTTCATGGGTAAAGCGATTTGAATCTATTAGAAATAAATGGCAATAAAATGTATAGCTCAAAGGTGCGTAGTGAAGGTAATTTGCATCTGTGGTATGAAAACAATGTGCACCTATTCATGTCTTTGCTTCTTTTTTAACCATTGTGGTGCTCTGTGTGCCCAATGACAGAAGGCCTGCCTGAAGGAGAAAAGTTAAACATGATAGCTTAAATTTAAAATCAAACTTCAGAAAAATCTCAAATGTGAACAACTTTCTTAGACACTTGTTTAGAAAAATTGAATGCACTTCCAAGGTAGTTACTCCAGAATCAGAAAACCTGAAACTGGTTCTAGGCTATCACTATCTAGCTCTGTGACCGAGGGCAAGCTACCCCAATGTTCTCATCTTTAAGTTACATGTCAGCTGTATGCATATGGAATCTCTATGGTTCTTGATAAAGAGCCTGTGATTTTTTTTAAAAAAACTATCACAGAGTAGTTAACCTTGCAGTTTCTGAAGCCATGTTGTCATGTCTATATTTCAGCTCCACTAATTATTATCTGTGTGAATTTGGGCAATTTATGTAAATTTTACATGTCTCAGTTTCCCATTTGTAAAATGGAAAAAATAATAATAGTACCTAGTGAAGTTGTTGTCAGGATTAAATGAGCTATATTTTAACAATGGTAACATACATTTTTGTCTACATTCTAACATATCTTAAAGCAGAGGATACATATTGAACCATAAATAATAACTTATCAGAGCTTAATTAATAGAAATTTTTTCCTAGTTGTACATGAAGTAAAGCATGTTTTCTAAATTGAGTTTATTAGGGTGACATTGGTTAATAAAAGTATATAATTTTCAAGTATGCAATACATCATCTGTATATTGAATGGTGTGTTTACGGCCCTAAGTGAAGTATTCAATAATATCTTAGGTTAGATGAAGGTTGATAATACATATGAAGTGCTTAGAATAGTGTCTGGTGCAAAATTTGCCCAATACCTGATATTAATATTTATCCATAAGCAATAATTGTCATATCTAAGTTAAGAGTGATATGCTAAGAATAATAAATGAAGAGTGATTAAAACCTTGCTAGTCATATAGATCTTGGTTTTATTTTGTATCTAACGTCATAATACAAATTTTATAACTTCATTCAGATTAACCAGTATCAATTGACCCAAAATGTGATCTACTCAAAGAACAGTATAGTTTTATAAAATTAAATATTGTTATGGTAAAAACAATAAACATCCTCCTTTCTTTAATTTATTAAACTGTTTAAGGAAAAAAGACTAATTTGTAAGAAAGTAAAAAAAATAGTAATATACATTCATTAAGCAAGCTTAGCACATTATTCAATAAAATAAAAATAATAAGAGCATACTGCAGGCACCAATTTATAGGTTATAATTACCTTTTGTTATTAATTTTCAAGAATGATTAATACTATATTAATAACTTTTAAGAAACAGGCTATTAAAACTTTGTTACTGGCCTGCAGATAGTAAACGTTTATATTAAACTCTGTCTCCTAGATTGCTTTGTATAACCCCAAAACTGGATCACATCTGTCCTCAAGTTTTATTTTATAAGAAACATCAGAGATTATCACTCTGCATTTAAAAAACATATACTTCAGAAACTAGTCATATTATGGTTAAAAGCAATTTTAACTGATCAAGAATAAAATGTAAATGATGGTCTAATATGCACATTAAAAGTTTGAAATAGCCCAGTCGGTGTGGTTCAGTAGTTGAGAGTCAACCAATGAACCAGGAGGCCACTGTTTGATTCCCAGTCAGGGCACATGCCTGGGATGCAGGCTCAGTCCACAGTGTGGGGTGGGAATAAGGCAACCATTAAATGATTCTCTCTCATCATTGATGTTTCTATTTCTCTCTCCCTCTCCCTTCTCTAAAATCAGTAAATAAATAAATAAATAAATAATAAAATAAAAGAATTTTTTAGATGTTTGAAATAGACCCTGACACTAGGTACATGCTACAAAAGTATTGGTTGTTGTCACCATCTTGATTTAGAACACTTAACAGAGAGAAGATTTTATAGATGACCTAGTCTATAATCATTCAGACTAGAATGGGTCTGAAATATTATGCTTAAATTATAATTTGTGGGATAAGAGATTTCTAATACAATTTTGTCTACTTTATTTAGAAATATATCACTGTAGGTTTAATTGTACTGTTCTTAGATCATTGGAATGATAATATACTAGTAAATTAATACCATAGCTCTGAGTATCGTTGTTTTTTTTTTTTTCTTGTCCACATTGCTTAGAACTTTAGTTAAATAAACCTTGTACAATCTGTGTTTTGTGCTTTTACATAATATCTAGGGCTAAAAACACATGGTTATTAGAAAACTATTTTAATTATAAACCTTTTAAACTCTACAAAAAATAAGGTAATCTTTAGTAAAGTTTTCCCAAAGCCACCCCACCTTGAGCAATCAGACGTCTGGCTGGTAGAGCTTCTTTACTCAAAATACACAGGCATGAATATGATATAAAATTTATCTAATTCTTAGGAATTGAAAACTACTTGGATTTCAGTGGCTTTCAGATCATTTGGGGTAGACTTTGTAAAGATTTATTTATGAATAAAACTTATTTATTATTACACAGAGTAAGGCTTATTGCATTATTATTGGATGAATTAAGGGTGATTAATGGAAGAAACTCCTGTCTTCTAGACACTTAAAACATACATGGTGATGATGAAAAATCCTAAAGGGCTAAAAAATTATGCTTCTTCTCTCAACTGTCATGTGAGTAAGACTTTGGGAAAAGGAAGATAAAGACAAAAATAAAACCAAAATAAGAAAATGAATATATGTTGTAGCTTAGAATAATTTTTTTTAATATTTAGATCCATATAAACATAAAGAAAAATATGTGAATTAGCAGATAAAACTGTACAAATTATCACTTTGCCCTTTTCTACCTCAATTAATGGATTGTACATAAAGAAGTTTCTTATCAATAAAATTTGTATTAATCAAAACAGTTTGTCAGACATATTACTATCAATGCTTCTGAAAATGATAGATCCTTATACTTGGCAAAAACAAGTACAAAAAAAACAACCCTTTTCTGCCCTAACCGGTTTGGCTCAGTGGATAGAGCGTCAGCCTGCAGACTGAAAGGTCCCAGGTTCGATTCCAGTCAAGGGCATGTACCTGGGTTGCGGGCACATCCCCAGTAGGAGGTATGCAGGAGGCAGCTGATCGGTGTTCCTCTCTCATTGATGTTTCTAACTCTCTATCTCTCTCCCTTCCTCTCTGTGAAAAAATCAATAAAATATATTTAAAAAATGCTTTTCTGTTAATAATAATCAAAATATTTTCTATAACTTTAAGGGAATGAGAAAAAAATCTAGCTTCAATGAGAATCTAGAATATACATTAATATATGCATACACACATACATATCTGTCATCTATCTACCTATCTATCTATCATCTATCTATCCATCTGTCTACATGATGTTATGGCTGTGGAAAATAAGTAGTAAGATGAATTAATTAAAAAATACAATAGAAAAAAGTTTCCTATTACTGTCTCTAAAACAGGTAAGAATCAACACTGTGCATCCAATGACAAGAACACTATACTATATTCAATAGTTGGGCCATTACCAAAGAAGCAAAATATTATTGTTCGCTTTCCCCCCCCATAAAATTGTTTACTTAAAGTTGTTAAAAATGTACTAGCATAAAAATATGAACATGAAAAGGTCAGCAAAGAGCATATTTATAATAGTTAACTTATAGGATTTAAAATCACTATGCAAATGCGAGTTCCTCAGTACCAGCATGGTCTCCATGGAGGTGCGGCCTACCTCGCAACGGCTTTCTTCATTCTCCTGCATGTGGAAGCCCGCAGAGCTGGGACAATTCTGAGGAGTGACAGGAATATTGTCACTTTTGCTGTGTGAGTTACACTGAAAGAGATCACCAAATAATTGTGACAAACTACTCCACATTTAGAGTGTCTATTGAGAGACATGGTTGTTTGCTAAGAAACTAATTAAGGAATACAATTTGAATTAACAAAGGTTGACTCTACACTCATAGTGCATGCGATGATATTGAGCCTTTGTAAAAAAGATAAAAAATAAACCAAGGATGAACAAAAACAAAATTTTAGCTTTACTATTTTAAAAGCAATATTGATTTATTATGCTTATGATTTTAGTAGCTAAAACTTATATTTAATAGTTAAAGTCATTAATAACTCACACATTACTATGTGTGAGTGTAATTCTCTCTCACCATATATATATATATATATATATATATATATATATATATATATATATAACATGTTAACCTGTGACATAAATATTATTTCCACTTACAGAAGAGGAAAATAAAGCATAAAAATATTTTAACAAGGTTGGGCTGCTACCCAGCTTTCTGGGACCATGTTCCATACCTTATCTACCACATGCATGGCCTTTATAAATGATGCATTTGAAATAAATAAAAATGAAAAACTAAAAAGTTTTAAGGTCTTAAAATATTACTTCACTTTTTCCTGCACCAAATATATATTTAAAAACAGGTTAACTAAAATAATTCATTTGGAAATAAATGTGAATTATAAAACATAAGCTATGAAGTTATGACTTGGCCTTTCTCTGTTAAAATACTAAGATGGCTCTTTTCAATATTCCTCACGAGTTTTTATATAAAATAAGATATATACTGTCTATTATCCTATTTCCTTCTTCCTTAAATCTCTTGTTAGATTCAAGACAAGGAGTGTTTATAAGTATTGCTATTTGATCATTTATTAAACATCACATTGGTATTTCTAAGATTTTGTTAATAAAAGATACTGTAGTGCTTCCACAATGGATTCATCATTGAAATATAACCATTCCTCTCCCATAAGACTACAACAAGCACACAGAATTTTATGGCATAAGTAGGAAAAACAATATTTTTTTTAAACTAGTGTGTCGCATTTTCTGTCCACTAATGAAATTTAACTTTCCCCATCCCAAAGAACAATTTTTCATATCAAAAACACTTTATAAAGAAAAATAAGTTGTAGACTTTAATACATTGAGTTTAGTATATTCTTATTTAAAGACTACGATTTTATATATTTACATACATTTTAAAATGCATTACATTTTTAAGTGATTTGTAATTATTTTGAAACAATTTTAAAGCCATAGAAAAAGGGCAAAAAAAAATTAAAAATATTTCCAGGACATTCTTCATTACATTTTGAATATATCAATTACCATGTATTTTTGTTTGTTTGTTTGATTAAGAGAAATAGCAATATGGAAGACTATGAAGCCATGACTTTCAAACCCAAGAAACTTTTGGCATGAAAAACATTATTTTATGCCTGTCCTCTCCACAAACAATATCCATCAATCCTGTTTAAAACTTACCTCCCCTAGGAACGCTTTATGGGTAACTAAACTAATGGCAATTGCCATTTTAACCTCTGCTTGCAACCTAAGCAACTTTTAGATGTAGTTTATAAAATGCTGCTCTACCAGTATTAATTCTTAGAATGACACTAAGCTTGTCTAAACCACTTCACTGTTAATTATGAAGGCCTTTCTGATATTTCTCAATACTGGCTTCCTTAGCTTTCTAAAAAAAAAAAAAAAAAAAAAAAAAAAAAAAAAAAAAAAAAAAAAAAAAAAGTTTAGATCTTAAAACAGTTATTTTCATCTGTGATGTTCCTAGACATTTTAATCATTCAATTCCTGTCCCTAGCCTCTCCTCATATCTATTCATGCTGATTAATCTTTTAAAAACATCTCATGTATTATGCAGTTTTTCTCCCTAGAAACATTTTCTCAATTCCTGTGGCCCAGCAGTGGCTCGCACCCTGGCTGTATTAGAATCACCTGGGGAGTTCCAAAAAAATGTTCATGACTAAACCCCAAGTCACACTAGAGAAATTTATAGCTAAGGCAAAAATAGTTTTTAAATATCCAGGCAATTCTAATGTGCAGTCAGAGACGAGATCCCTGGGTTAAGGTTAATATTTCTTTGTCTCGCCCTCTGGACATTAGTAGTAAATTTTGGCCTCACTTTCTCCTTTTCCTTATTTAACCCATCATGGGCTAGGTGTTTTTTTTTTTGTTTTGTTTTGTTTTGTTTTTGTTTTTGGACATATCATTATGCCTCTGAGCCTGAAAAAAAAAAAAAAAACCCACAAAAACACACACTATCTTTGAATAAGACTTTATACCTGCAAATACAAGATTTTCTATATTATCTATAAGAACACTCTGAAGAGCAGTAGAAAATATAATCCTTCTTTAATAGGTAGAAAAGACACAGGTTCAGATGTATCTAATGCCCTTTGTGCAAGAATTTCCCAGGGAATTGCACCCTAAGTGACAAGACTTAGGCAATCACTACTCTGCCATATCCCCCTTATGAGCCCATTAATTTGTTCATTTATTTACATATTCCACTCTGTTTATTCATTTTTTATTAGTCATTTGCTGAGTACATTCAATGTTTCAAAATTGTATTGGTTCACCCAGATACAGCATTTACCATTTGTAATACCCTCACTCTAACAGTGAAACCAAATATAGAAACAAACAACACTACAATATGTAAAACTATAAAAAGGTATGCACAGATAGCTAAGGGGCAGAGAAGAGAATGACTGGACTACTGGGTGTGACACATGAGCAGAGTCTTGAAAGATGGGCTCAGCATGAATTCATGCCAGAAGGAACAGCATATGCAAAGACTAGTAGATATGCATTCTCATGATTTGGCCTGTGAGTTTGACAATGCTTTAACCATAAAGTATGTGATGATAAATTTGAGAATGGGAACAGAAATTATTAATGCATTAAATTTGACAGTAGACCCAATGACAAAAAGTTATAGGATTAGACTTAATATAAGGAATGACTACCAACTAATGGCTACCAGATAAAGGTGCTTTATAAACAGTGGAGGTACCAAGGATGAGTTTTAGTATCACTCCTTCTCTCCTAACCTACCTAGGGGATTACAGTATAAGCAGAATGAGTGCATCTGAAATACTACTGTGGAACTCAGGTAAATCCCTGCATCTCAACAATATTTGGCCAACTGAAAATTATTTGTTTGCCAAATTTGCTATGAATAATTATGTAATAAATTATAGTTCAGTTAGATTTGTTTAATCAGATTTAATGTTGCAGAAAACATATGTAAATCAAACTTGAAAGGTCCAGAACTCAATAACAGCAATCATGTTAAATGGAAATCACTATAGCCCTGCTCTGTGTGGCTCAGTTGCTGGGAATGTTGTCCTGTGCACCAAAAGTTTGCCGGTCCAATTGATTACCAATCAGGACACATACTTAGATTGGGGGCTCCTACAGGAGGCAAGTGATGAATGTTTCTCTCATACATAGTTTTTATCTCCCTCTCTCTTTCCTTCTCTAAAATAATCAGTAAAACATATTCTTGGTGGGGATTTTTTTAAAAGAAAATCACTGTAAATACCTTTGTTTTTATTTTAAAATCAATTTGAAGTTTTTCATTACCTACAATTGATAGTCATTATCTAAATTCTTGGATATGTCTTTTCTCTCCCATTACATCCATGCAGTTCGTGGGAGCTTGTCCTTAACTACCTATAGAAATACCTGCTCAAACCTGCCTCATTACCAGGAATATTAGCTCTTTCATTTTTGACACAGGATTCTAAGAAAGCATTTCACAGCCATGATATTAAGAGAAAAATATCAACAGTAGCAAAAGCAACAAAAGTTTTATGAAAATAATCACAAAAATAAATGGCACAGCTGTTTTCTTTGCTAAAAAGGGGTTTGTTCTTTACATTTTCCACCCAAGTCTATAGCAGCGATATGCCGTTATTCTACTCCTTCTACCTACTTACAAATCAATGTTGTTTGTGAAGAATTAATGGCACTGTTATAAATTGTGTGCAATCATTATAGAAGCAGTAACCTTGCATTTTTTGTTCTATATTTTCTAGTAAATAACAATTCTAGTTGCTAACTACTCCATCTGAAAAATTTTTCCTACCCATTTTAAGAAGCTAAGAAGTCCTTTTTATAAAGAGTTGTAAAACTTTTGATACAAAAGCCCTGGAGATTGATAAGAAATTCACATTTACAGAAAGAAGCTACTTTAAAGAGCTGTCTATACTTGCTGTCTGTAAGGTCTCTCCGTACATCACTTTAGAGAGCCCACATGTATCAAATTTTCACCATCTCTATGCCCCTGATGCTGCTCTATCCTGATCACCAATGATGTCCACATTAGCATATCAAAGGGCAATTCTCAGTCCTAATCTTGCTTTATACCCCGACAACTCCTTCCTTCTGGATCACTTATGTCATTACCTTTCCTGGGCAACATAAACTAATGGGTTTTTTCTTACCTCTCGTGTTCTCTTTATGGAATAGTTTAACTGTTTGCATTGTTATTGTTAAAATCGAGAAGCCCGAAGCAGATGAGGCCTGAGTATTTTCTCAGAAAGTATGTTCTCCAGTGGTCCCTGACTTTAAAATGTATTATCAATTAGATGCATGGACAATATCTCACTTATAAGCAGAGAAGGGTAGAACTCTTAGAACATTCCTGAACATGTTTATCTTAAAGCGCATATTATTTTAGTGCTTCTAGAAACTGATAAAGCTCATAATTTACAGGATTCATTTAGTAGGTTCTTATCATTTCTAAAAATTGGTTTCAATAATTTAGTGTCCTAAAACTTACTCTGTCTCAAATCAGGAAGCCTTGAGTCTGTATCTACAGCCATCTCACTAATATCTTCTACTAGAGGCCCAGTGCATGAAATTCTGCACTGGGGGAAGGGAGGGGAGGTGTCCCTCAGCCTGGCCTGCGCTCTCTCACAGTCCAGGATCCCTTGGGGCATGTCCAGCAGGTGGACATCCCCCTCCAGTCCAGGACCCCAAGCTCCCTACTGCCTGCCTGCTTGTTGCTCCTTACTGCTTGGCTTGCTGCTCCTTAGCACTGTCGCGGAAGCAGGAGAGGCTCCCACCACCGCTGCTGCGCTTGCCAGTCATGATCCTGGCTTCTGTCTGAGTGGCACTCCCCCTGTGGGAGCACACTGATCACCAGGGGACAGTTTCTGTGCTGAGTGTCTGCCCCCTGGTGGTCAGTGAGCATCATAGCAACCGGTTGTTCTGGTCTTTCCACATTAGTGTTCACTTAGGTTTTTATTATATAGATATCCTTCTCCATTGGTTTATTTTTCTGTCATCATTAAATATATTTGCAAAACAAAGTGAAAATTCTCATCAGATTTTGTTGAACATGTAGGTATTCAGCATAGGTAATACATATTTTGACTCAAAATAAAGATGCAATATAAATTTTAAAACAAATTCCATATAAATAGCTAGTCAAATACCAGAAATATAGAGGACTAGAATGCATATAAATTTTAAGATAGAGATTATTAAAGTAGAATGAGCAAAAAAGAGAACTGCAAAAGGATTTAAAAGAAATATCAACTGTATCTATAGTATATAGAAGTCATTGTTTCTTTTTTTTAAAATATATTTTATTGATTTTTTACAGAGAGGAAGGGAGAGAGATAGAAAGTCAGAAACATCGATGAGAGAGAAACATCGATCAGCCGCCTCCTGCACATCCCCCACCGGGGATGTGCGCGCAACCCAGGTACATGCCCTTGACCAGAATAGAACCTGGGACCTTTCAGTCCGCAGGCCGATGCTCTATCCACTGAGCCAAACCGGTTTCGGCAGTCTTTGTTTCTTTAGTCGTTTTGCCTCTCTTCTCTAAAAACAAGAATACACTTTTTTTAAAAAATTGGAGACATAAATATTAGCATATGTTAATTTAGGGTATCAGAGACAAGTATTTTTCTTATTTCTCTTAACTGCCTCCGAATTTTTTAAATACCTGAAAAAAAGTAAATACATAGAAAAATTAGCATGATTTTGTTAAAAATCTGCTTCATTTCCTGGCTGGTGTGGATCAGTGGCTGAGCCTCTACCCATGAACCAAGAGGTCACTGATTTGATTTCCTGGTCAGGGCACAAATCCTGATTGCAGGCTCGATTCCAAAACGGGCATGCAGAAGGCAGCCGATTGATATTTCTCTCACATCGATGTTTCTATTTATCTCTCTTCCTTCCTCTCTCTCTAATATCAATAAAAACATATTTTAACAAATCTCCTTCATCCACAAGAAGGAGATTTTTGATAATAGTTATGAAAGGGCTTTATAAACCGTAATTGTGCATCTTCAGAAATAAATATTCTACATAGGTGTGAAGTTCTTTCTGACTTGGCTCTAGGTAAGTCCTCTTCTTCTAGTCGATTATGGTTTTCTAAAGCCAGGTGAGGAACATGATTGCTTTTCTTTTGTAGTACTAAAGTTAAAGGTCATTCTCTACTTCCTGTACCTATAGTTCCACTTTCTTTCACCTCATGAGGAAAAGGGGTCCTCCGTTGGTAATTTATCTACAGCATAAAATATAGTGCCTGGGGCATTACTGAGTATTTTCTAAACATTTCAAGTGAAATGGAAGAATACATGAATAAATGCACAAGTTTTACAATGACATATTCACCAAGATGGTTTTGGTTTCTAATTCTCTGGGTGAAAAATTCTTTGTATCTGTTTTCTTTTTTTGTTTCATTTTGTCTCCAACAGATAAAATCATTGCAAAATTAGCATTCCCAAGACCTACATTGTCATCACAAGCGCTATCACAGAAAGAAAAGCCATTCGTACCATAGATTGAGTGTTTGTAGTAGCAGCGTCAGAGAAAGCAGCGGGTTTAGCCATCATACTTTGTTTCTCCAACTGGACCCTTAGAAACTCATGTCAGGAAGAAACTTCCTTACAGTGATATGTTGCCTAAGTGGATCCATGTGCATTGACCTATTGCATATATGAAAAAAAAAATGTGCTCCTGTTCAACTCCTGGGACCTGCCACGTGTCCCTACCTGTAGACTTTGCCAAGTCCACCCTCGTGATTTTCCCAGGGCAGCAGACACCTTTGTAGATAAGTTTCCCCAGATATGCTTCAAAATTCCCTGCACTGACTGCTAACCCTTCTCACATGGTGGAAATTCTCCTTCATCCTTCTCATAATCTCCATTCCCGATATCCTTTCAGTCCAGAGACTTTTCTTCCCCCTTTTTCATGTCCCAAATATACCTCCTTTCCTCCCTTCCACAACAGCACTCTCTCCTCTGTATCAGTAAGACTTCTCCTTTTAATCCCAGGTTTGCAGAGAGACTAGCCAGATAAAGGTAGTCACTACTGCTCAGTGAAAGTGAGAAGTTGGCTGTGCCATGTGGGATTTATGAAAAGATAAAATCTATATACTTTTTAATTGATATTTTACAGAGAGGAAGGGAGAGGAATAGAGAGTTAGAAACATCAATGAGAGAGAAACATAGATCAGCTGCCTCCTGCACACCCCCTACTGGGGATGTACACACAACCAAGGGACATTGCCCTTGACTGGAATTGAACCTGGGACCCTTCAGTGCACAGGCGAGCCAAACCAGTTAGGGTCAAAATTGTATTTCTTATTGTGCACTTTGTTGTTGCAAGTAGGTCACGTTGAAAACATCAGTATAACATTTACCTCAATTCACTGTTTCATGACATACATTTCACATTTGTTCTAAAACAGTTCAGATATTAGGACTTCTTTATAATCAGGAAAAACATTAACACACCTAAGTAAAAAAAAAAAAAGAATTGGGAGAATATCTAAAAATGTGAAATTAATGTCTGAAGAAATCCAGTAAGTCGTTCAAGCTGAAGTACCAGATGAAACATTTACTTCTTTTTCTTTGGTTAGGAATTCCTCTTGCATGCGTTACTCCAGAATTTAATGTTTTCCATTATAGGCTGGCTGACATTTTTCAAACAATTGTAACAATTTAATAAAATGTATAGATGCCAATACCATAACCAAGAAATTGCTTTCTCTCCGTGTATCATTGCTTAAGTGGTATTTGAAAGCAATGTATTGTCATAAAGATCTTTGGTTACTACAAAGTTGTAGCAATTCTGTATGGTGTCCATTTCCTGAGAATGCTTGCTCAGTTGCTTTTCCTCCTATGCAATGACTTTCAAGGCTTTTGTTAAGGGACTATTCACAAGTCAAAAATAGAGGTAGAGATATACCAGTATTCCAAAAATAAGTATTCCAGTTT
Organism: Myotis nattereri; assembly: GCF_964212035.1. Classification (NCBI taxonomy): domain Eukaryota; kingdom Metazoa; phylum Chordata; class Mammalia; order Chiroptera; family Vespertilionidae; genus Myotis; species Myotis nattereri. The sequence goes on along the minus strand of NC_138076.1, from coordinate 67,826,494 downwards.
TGAAAATGCTTATATTAGACTGAATTTTGCCTCATTTTCTCAATAAAATATTTAATTAGAGTGGGGAGAAAGGAAAAAAAAAAGTAAGTTTGTAATCATGCAGGACTTGGAATAATTCCATTAAGGATTTAACAATAATACCCTATATCATGTTACTCCATAGGTTCCCTCTAAATGTGCAATTAGAGAGCCGCCCTCTGTGAATTGAACACTGAATGTGCTGAAGAGTTGTCAAGGCAGAGGCTCTGGGGTGGTGGATGCATAAGAACAGAATCTTGCTAAATAAATAACTACATATGTAAGCCCATATATTTGCTCACAACCAGACATAAATTCCTTCATAAGAAATTATTACTAAGTTCTCTAACTTAATATAGGTAAACTGGATAAAATTTTAGGTCATTATTCACCAAGGAAGAGCAATGCAAAACCGTCTTCATGAGGACCACAAATCCTAGCTGCTCTGTGCACATTACATTTTCTTTAAATGGTTTGTGGATGGTATACTAGTTTTATGCACCTCTTTTGACCCAGTTGCTATAGGCATGCATAGAAATAAAATCCCTCAGAAAATATACTTCAAACACTAATGTTCTATACTTTACAATTTCTCCATTGTTCCCTTCCTTGTATTATTACCTTACTGTAAAGCCATTTCACAGAGCAATAATACATTGAAAGGTTTTAAATTACAAAAGGATTATATGCTATATTGCTTGGACAAAACTCTATTAATGCCAGTAGGCATTGTGCATTGCAACTTAATTTTGCATTTTAAATAAATGGTTGCAGGCAATACAGGCCTTTGCAACTCCTTAGACATTTAAAGAGAGATAGTAACTTCTGTCCAAACATTTTCAAGGCATATAATAACAGAAATTTTCAGTGCCATGGTTAATCAGAATTATGCATTCTATGTTTTTAAGAAAATTGTTTTGCAGTTCATTATATTATTTGTTGTTATAAAATCCCTGAGACTTTTCATATATTTTTCACTTAGTTGTATTTATATTTTGAAGAGAAACAAAAACTAAATTTTTCTCAATACACAAACATAGATTGTCTAAAAATATTTTAAATTGCAAACATAATGAAAGAGGTCCTTCATTAGATGTGTTCACTTGGATTAAAGATGAGTCTTTTGTTATGTTTCCAGATTGAATTGAAAGACTTCAGGAAAGGAAAATGATGAGTTTCATTTTCATTCTAGGTAACTAATACTTAAGAATAGATAAGTCAATGTACTTTTTGAGTTGGTTAGAAATTTTTAGGGAGTTATGAAAGAGTGCCAAATACATAGTGCTAAAAGTAACTTCCTAGAGAACAACATATTAGTTCAACATATGTCCAATTTACTGGTACCAAAATACAAACAAAAGTTATATGAGCCTAAGATATAAGGGAGTTCAGGTGTGTAGTGATGGACTCTCCAAACAGTAAATGTTTTTTGTTTGTTTGTTTTCTACACTCTGTTCTTTAGAAGAATACAGAATGATAATTCTTTGTCAGATAATAACAATTTTATTATACAATGATATCAAAATAGGCATATTTACTCCAACTAAATAAGGATTAATATTTAAGTTCATGGTAGTTTTATAAAATGGAGGAGGACAATATTTCAAATTGATAGAATAATATATAGAAAACATTTTATAAAACAATACTCTTCATATTAACAATACTGATAATAGCCCGGTGAGCATGGCTCAGTGGTTAAGAGTGGACATATGAATCAGGGGCCAAGGTTTGATTCCTGGTCAGGGCACAAGTCTGGGTTGTGGGCTTCATCCCCAGTGGGGTACGTGCAGGAGGCAGCCGATCAATGATTCTCTCTCATCATTGTTTTCTTCTATCTCTCTCCTTTTCCCTTCCTCTCTGAAATCAATAAAAATATATATTGTAAAACCACAAGACTGATACTAGGAATCCACTTGCTAGTCAAGATAACAAATGATTTAAAGAAAATAATTTTAGAGAAATACACACTCGCATTATAATTATTGCTTCTTAAAATTCAATAAATCAAAGCATGGATCTTTGTGATCTTACATTAGTATTCTATTACAATTTTAAGCTTTTACAAAATATAGGACAGGGATCTAACAAGAATGAGTAGAAGTTTTTCAATTTGGAAAAATTTCTGCTAGACTATTCTTATGGTATCTTTTTCTTACTATTTTGATTACCCAGAGCCCTACGATAAACAGAAAATAAAACCATCAACACTAATTTGTGTTTATTTTTGTACATCATTATAGAAAAAAATTTTAAATTCATCCTATAATCTGAAATATTCTGTAATAATTTAATTATAAAGCACTTTAAAGAGCAAAATTTAACTTTTCCCCACCTTTAAGGGGTAGGAACTTAGACAGGAGCTTAGGTGTGCGTGTGTGTGTGTGTGTGTGTGTGTGTGTGTGTGTGTGTGTAGAAGGAGAAGGAAACAACCAGATAAGGTAGCTGGATTCTTTCAAGACTCAACATAAAAATAAATAATAAATCAGCATAAACATGATTCATAATCCTGACATTCAGCTCAGTAGCTCTGAATCCCTCTTGCCTGTGTTTCAGCCTTTGTTCTTTTTATTTTATTTTATTTTTAGTGAATTTATTAGGGTTATATTGATTAATAAAAGTATATAGGTTTCAGGTGCACAGTTCTATAACATAATAGCCACATATTTTATTGTATGCTCATTATCCCAAGTCAAGTCACCTTACATCACCATTTATCCTGCCTTTACTCTTTTCTACCGCCCCCACCCCCTTCCCTCTGGTAATCACCATGCTGTTGTCTGTATATGAGGGTTGTTTTTTATCTGCTTAATCCCTTCCTTTTTCATCCAGCCCTGCTGTGATAAATGCCCCTCTGTTCTTTGTGTGTGTGAGTGCTTCTATTTTGTTTGTTCATTTATTTTGCTCATTAAATCCCGCATATATGTGAAATCCTGTGGTACTTGTCTTTCCCTGACTGAGTTATTTCACTCAGCATAATACTCTCTAGGTCAGTGGTTCTCAACCTGTGGGTTGCGACCCCTTTGGCAGTTGAACGACCCTTTCACAGGGGTCGCCTAAGACCATCCTGCATATCAGATATTTACATTACGATTCATAACAGTAGCAACATTACAGCTATGAAGTAGCAACGAAAATAATTTTATGGTTGGGTCACAACATGAGGAACTGTATTCAAAGGGCCACAAGGTTGAGAACCACTGCTCTAGATCTATCCATGCTGTTTCAAAGATTAAGATTTTTTATGACTGAATAATATTCCGTTTTGTAAATGTACAACTTTACACACTAATCTACAGATGTTCACTTGGGCTGCTTCCAAATATTGTCTATTGTAAATAATGTTGCAATGAACATAGGTGTGCATGTATTGTTTCCTTCTTTTTAAATTATATTAGGTCTCTTCTCATCTCCCTCTGTGGTGCTGAAAAAATATTTTAAAAGTTTGGAATCTAGGCTTGAAAATTGTCCTTGCAATCAAGCATTTGTAGCAATCTCCTTCCCTTTGGTGACTTCAACCTTTGATAGACCTGCTGAATATTAGAGTTGATGAGACATTACTAGTAGGTTCTGTCTTTAAGCTCTATTATCAATGAGGAAATTATGTCACAGAGACTAACCACCCCAAGCTCCAATATTTAGAAGACAATGAATGATGAATTTTATTTTATTTTGATGATATAGATAGACATTTTCTTATTTCCTTTTAATATAATTTAAACAAAGAGAAATTCAGCCATGTTCTTAATCCCATATATTAAATTATAGGCTTTCAGTGTTTAAAAGGACCTTTGAACCTAGCTCACAAATTGCCCAGATCATCGCCATGTAAGAGGCTAGTAACAAAGACCCATCAACAAACTGGATTTAAAGCCTCCAGTTCATTTGATCCAGATGGCTATTCAATTTAATTGGAGGGCAGGGGGGAATTCTCCCTGGAAGGGACTTTAAACCACACCTTAAGAACCCATCTGTTTAATTCAATACCTAAATTAATTCATAAAAAGAAACACCTTTCTCAGTTCCACTGGAAATAGCCCATTCTAAGCGTATGTAATATATCCATATAACTTAGTCATTTTTGTGTTCATGGTTGATTGTAGGACTTGACTGTACTTTTCCAACTTGTACTTTATGCTTTTGACTAATTGACATGGTAACATATCTTCTCAAAATACAGAACATACTTCCTAATTTTACTCCCTAGTGAGCTCTCTAAAGTATGAAGTATAGTAATTTATCCACAATCTTATTAAAATAAATAGCTAACTGCAATAAGGGAAGTTTGTCTAATAAGGAAAATCCATACACACACACACACACACACACACACCCCTAGGTACACTTGGTTAATATTTACAAACTTTTAAACAAGCTGTGGAAAGTACACATGAAAGATAACAAAACCTTATTTTCTGCTGTTCATTAAACTGAAACTACTTATAAATAAAGATTTCTTTGAAAAATATATAAAGTCACAAATAGCTTTCCCTTACTTCAATTGTCTACTTTATATATTGAACATCGATTAATAACACTTACACTTCCTTGTTGAAACCTTTATCCACTCACTTGATGGTTTTTATGTTAATGTAAAGTTAGACAAGGGAAATTTTGTTCAACTTATTCTTCATAAATAAACAAGAATACACTTTACAATGAACTGCCATGAAACCAGCTATTTGGATATGTGCTGCATGAAAATTCTGGGCACAATTGTCTCACATATATTTCAATAGTACATAATATTAAGGGCCAAAATTGTCCTTTTATCCTTCCCCATTTTCAACAGTCTGAATCAAATACTTTATAATATCCTATAAACATTTTTAAACTTTTATGTCCTTTTGAAACATAACCACTAATGAGTTATCTGATTTTCATAATCAGAAACATTAATCACTACAGTCTTGATAAAAATTCAGACATTATCCCGAGAGCGCCCTGGCCAAATAAATGTGTTGAAATGCTACTTATTTTTATGACGGTCATTCACTGTGATTCAATGTGAAACAATTTCACGAAAAAGAAGTGACAAATATATTTGGTGTGAGAATCCAATACAAACAGAAAGTATGTAAGATAGAATCCACCAGAAAATTCCTTTTAATTCTGTTAAAAGGTGAAAACAAATAAATAAATATTTCCTTACTAAAATGCCTTCAGAGTAATAATTTCCTTTCTTTATATGAACACCTCTCCAAATTTAAAATGTCAGGTTTTCACTTTGATGTTATGCAAATCACACACTATTCAAGACATCACACTCTGCTATACTCAAATCTCCTAACGAGACAAATAACCTATGGGACACAATCACTTGTCTCATTCCCTTACCTGCACACCTGGCACAGTAGGCCTCAGCCACCCAGCAAGCGAAATCTAAGACGACCGAGGTTTTGTGTTACACAGCTGTATATGGCTATGTTCAAGCAAAGATGAAGTAGTTCTTCCTTCCCAATGCTTTTGTGTAAGTTTAAATGAGGGAGAAAAGAAAGACTCAGTTGAAATCGAAGGGTTGGAATATACAAGGGCCCAGCAGTAAGCATATATACGTGTGACAAAATGGTATAGAGAAAGTAAACAGATGTTTCCAGAAATGCATAGGCACCAAGTGAAAAGAAAGACAGACAGAAATAGATAATGAGGGACATAAAGACACAGGGAGACGCTAACTCATTTATCATTCCCTGTTCCACTTTAGGTAAGAACTCAAGCGATCTTCATTTTCTCTCCTTGGATTCCAGAAGATCTCTACATTAATCTAGCTGATGTAAGAGATTTTCTGTTTCCTATAGCCAAGTGCATCTTTAACATCAACGTTTACAATTGTATACATCACATTTTATTAAGACTATCTTCTTAAACTGTCTGTACCATTTTATTTTATTTTTTAAATTTTATTTTTTAAATATATTTTTATTGATTTCAGAGAGGAAGGAAGAGGGAGAGAGAGATAGAAACATCAATGATGAGAGAGAATCAGTGATCAGCTGCCTCCTGCATGCCCCCCGCTGGGGATCGAGCCTGCCACCCAGGCATGTGCCCTTGACTGGAATCAAACCTGGGACCCTTCAGTCTGCAGGCCAATGCTCTATCCACCGAGCCAAACTGGCTAGGCCTGTGTTTACCATTTTATTTACTTTTTTTTTTTTGCAGGAAAAGGTAAGAAAAAAAGGATGTCTTAACTTACCAGGTTAACAATTTTTATAATCACTATACTAATAATTTTCAACAATTTCCCCTTTTGAAAAAAAATTGAGCAGAGACGTAGAAAATGTGCCCAAATGTCAAATAGATGATTGCCCTGCAATTTCTGTATTATCATAAGATCACTGAACACTTCCAACATGCCAAATACATTTAAATATAAATAATTATATAACTTTGTCAATTCTCTTTTTAAAAGATTTATGAAGATTGTTTTTGATCAGAGTAAAATATCCTCTGTTTTTCTCTCATACACTTTGGAAAGAGTATTTTCAACTTCCTTACCTCTCAGTTATGCCTTAGCTTTCTTTTTTTTTAAAAAAAAATATATTTTATTTATTTTTTTATAGAGAGGAAGGAAGAGGGATAGAGAGTTAGAAACATCGATGAGAGAGAAACATTGATCAGCTGTCTCCTGCACACTCCCTACTGGGGATGTGCCCACAACCAAGGTACATGCCCTTGACCGGGACCCTTGAGTCCACAGGCCAATGCTCTATCCACTGAGCCAAACCGGTTACGGCTTCCTTAGCTTTCTTAACATGACAACAATTACTCTTAGAAAGCCATTATGCTTCTTTCTCCCTTTTCTTCCTAATGCTAATCTATCCACCCCTCAATAATTCTCTGTGTTTCAGTATCCTTTCATCTTCCTTTCCCATTGGAAACATACTTTATATTGATGCTTCTCAAGTCTACATTCTTGGTTAACTTATTGTCTTACTGTTTTTTATTTCTCTGGAAAACTTAAGGTAATGTCATTCCTTTAATCCTATGCTGTATAACTGTAAGTGATGACACCCAAATGTATGGCTTCAGAACCAACTGTTCTATGCTTCATTCTGAATTTTTAAATGTTTGCTAAATATCCCATTTAAGATTCCTTCATGCATCTTCAAACCAACTTGTCCAATGCCCAAGTCATAGCTTTTCCTCTCCTTACTCTTTTCCTTGTGCATCCATTGCAAATATAACATTTTTTAAAGACTGTTTAAGTTGAATTTTTAGGTAGAATGGAAGGGAGAGGGAGATATATAGAGAAGCATGGATGTGAGAGTGCAACATCACATTTTTAACCTTCATTTCTCTGTATAATAATGTGCGTTTGTATGTCTGTACTCTGCTTTGAGGTCCCAGTGCTATGCACAGTTTCTAGCGACAGAAAATTCTTAAAACTGGTTTTGAATAATAGCATTCAGTGTTTTCCATTTCAAATTCTGCTTTGGAGCCACACAATTCATTGGCATTCACAGAGCTCCATAGATTTGCCGCAGCTAATTGGAAGTATTGAATATTTGGGATCGTTTCGTTCAGACAGGTTGCATGCAGGCATAGTCCTCAGAGTGCTCCCGAGGAAAGGCACTGTATTCTCTGTAAAACCACAAGCAAGTAGTTATGTCCCTGCGGGGATAATACCCCCTCTCCTGCCTGTCGGAGAAGGTGGCTAAGAGACTTCCATGAGATAATTAGATGTGGAAGAATTTGAAAAGTATAAGGGGCTCCATACATTCAGGTTCTGTTAATTAATATTAAAATTTTAAGTTATATAGAACATATTCTTATTATGTTTTAAGTTTTAAAACTAGCATAATTTTCATTTCCCAAAATAACAGAATAAGGCAGTGATTTTCAACCTTTTTCATCCCAGGGCACACATAAACTAATTCCTAAACTTATGCAGCACACTAAAAAAAAATCTATTATATTTTGCCAATCTGACACAAAGAAATACATATGATTTGGATTCATTCACACTGGATGGCTATTGTTGCATTGGCTATTGTCTTTTTTTTTTTTTTAATTTCACAATCTAAGGGGGGAAAAGATCAGTGTTCCTAACTAAATAGTCAAGTATTGCAAGTTTTAAATTTTTTTCTGGTCCTGGCATTGAAAATAATTGGATTAAGGCAATGTATTAACATTCTTTCACTTCTTAAACATACTCATATATCTGATAATATGTTAGCCCCTGAGAATAACCTAAATAGCATGCTGTCTGCCACCCTAACAATACTGTTCCAGAAAAAAGCTTTAGCATGCTATTGTTCTGAAGGACATATTCATGCTATCTAAACACTGTTTGCATTTACTTATACATTCTTGCCTTATAAGAGTCTTTACTTCATAAACACACACATTTTAATATGTGCACTTTTATCTTTTACTCAAGAATGATAAGAATAGATCATTCTTCACTATGTTTTTAAACAAGATATGCAAAGGAGCCCGACTGGTGTTCTTCAGTGGTTCAGGGAGGACCCATTCACCAAGAAGTTGCTAGTTCAATTTCCAGTCAGGACACATGCCCAGGTTGTTGGCTCAATCCCCAGTGGGTGGCATGCAGGAGGTAGCTGACTGATGTTTCTCTCATAGATGTTTTTCTTTCATCTCTCTCTCTCTCTCTCTCTCTCTCTCTCTCTCTCTCTCTCTCTCTCTTTCCTTCTCTCCCTCCCTCTCTGAAGTCAATAAAAACTTATTTAAAAATATATATATGAAAAAGAGAATAAAGGAGATATCCTAAAATGGATTTGATTTTCAGGTAAATAAAGGGAAAATTAACTGACTTCTCATCATTACTAATCCTTAAAATTCTTCTCACACCTTTCTGAAAATTCCTGAGCTGTAGTATTAATTTCTTTGAAAAGGAGACACTAAATTTACTGTGTATTTTGCATGTTCCTAAACAAGTCTTGAATGATGAATTTCACTGTCTGTGTGAGGTGGTTTACCTCAGCACATAATTTCTTATATTAATAACCTTCCCCACAGGAGTTGAATGACCATCTATAAATACAATCCCTTCATTCAATCAAAAAATTAAAGCCCGTAACCACCTCATAATTCATCATCTTTTCTTACAGGCAATTATCAAAGCAAAAACAAAACACAAATCCCCAATCCTCAACCCATTATAATGTAAAATTATGCAGCCTTCATGGATATATTGAAAAGTATGTAGTATCTTGTGTTCCAAATCAGTTCTATTGAGTGACTTCCTATTTCCAGTGAGCCATAATTTTCAGAGCAAAAATAACTCCTTTTCAAAATGAAAGGCATCCTAAAACAATAACCTTCTGAATGTTTGTGTATTTTCAATCAGTCTTTAAAAAATGCCTCTTCATATGAATGCCTCAACAGTTATGATGAAGCTAGATTATAGGGTTTTTTTGGAATCTGCAAGACTTCCATTTTTATAAACCTACCTAAAGTTGCATCCCAGTGTTCAGTAATAGGGCTTCTTCCTCCTTGAGTAAGACAAATGCACATGGGTACTGAATTTCACTATGCATACAAACCCGAATATATACACTCAAACAACTGGTGTAAATTCTTAGTTCCGCTTGGAAAGTTCTCTACCAGAAAAAGTATGATCTTAGAGATGATAATAGAGTTATGTCAGAGAATTCTCTGGGAAACCATTAGTTAAAAGGCTTCAAATATTTGGCTTAGTTTCAAACTATATAAATTAAGAATATTGGGTAAGTGTCTTAACTACCTTTAATTATAGTAACTCTGAAAGCAGAGATTATATTCACATAAGAAAAAGGATGTTTTTAAAGCAAAGTCAGAATTAGTATCTGAATAGCGCTCTATAAGTCAAACAGCTCAGTCATCTTAAACAACTTCTGTTGGATTATCCAGTTGACAAGACTAGGGTGAAGCATTATATTTGTTGCATCTTGTTCTCTTACATTAATTAAGTAATCTTGATTTTTACCAACACTACATAAATGCAAAGCAAATTTCAGTGGAAGACCTAACAGGGTTAAAATTTGCCACATAACTATAAGCATACATATTATAGGAAAGTGTGCTTTGCATAAAGCAGAAGCAAAACACATACTCAATCCAACTGGCATAATTGACAAGACTACATAAAGCATAGTAACTATCTTTTAAAATCTCAGACCACATGTACAAAGAGTAATTTAGCACAAGTTAGGTTGTTATGTGAATGCTTCCTATTTTGAGTGCCATAGAGGTAAGTTGAGTGATTAGCAAAACTTCTGGGGAAATAAACAATACTATCCTAATAGTAATAGTTCTAACAATGATTTAAACAGTCCTGGAATTTTTTCATGTCATTTGTAGCAGATTTCATTAAACCAATTAATTTATAGAACAATTAAAGCCTAGATTTTGCCAGATAAACATCACTATTGAGAGAAGAAAAATGTAAACTTTGAAATATTGTACACTTTTTCAACTAAGCTTTGAAATGACTTGCTACTTGGCTTAACTTTGTCTCATGCATATGTAATGGCATACTTCTTTTTCTATCACATAGAGAAACCATGCTATCTCTTCAATTTTTTACACTCAGTCTTGTGATTGCCTATGCACTGGTGAAATAATTGTGCAGAAATAAAATGTGATGCAAATATAATATATCAAAGTTGTTATTTAATATTTTATGCAAATTATTTAGAATATATAAAATACATATATCATAAATGCCAAGTATCACATTTGGAATTTTATAAAATAATTGGCTATTTCTTCTTCAGCTTCAGGAGAACTACTTCTCTGACTTCTTTTATAAAAGAGTCCCCCATCCCTGAACCTCAAAAAGAAAGAAAGATTGAATTGTTTCTGAATGTGCAGGAGAGCAGACTCAGTGAGTGCTAACAGGCATTTTCTATCTTTAATTTTCATGATACTACAGGAGATGTGTGGGAACAAAGGTAATAGGAAAAATTAATTCCAGCAACTCACCCAGAAGTAACTTCCTTATTTTCATATCCTTCCTGAGCTTTTGGCTTGAATAACTTTGTTGGTGGACAAACATTGCCACCACCTCATGCTTGAAAAGTTCTGAATGTAATTGTCTGTCAATGATACGATGATTTATAATGCAATCTGTTCCTATTGCTAGTGCTGCAGATAACTCTAATTTGCCACTCTTGTATTAGATCTTAGGAACTTGACAGTCCTTCTCAGTTTTACAGGTGATATAGCCAATCAAAAAACATCTCCTTTCCATTCTCTGCAGGAAAGGATAATACTACCAAGACTAGCTATTATGCTAATGGTCATGTTTTTCTAACATTTTTTTTCAACTTAAGAAACCTTCATTATATTATTAAATGTTACAATATAAATAGGACTACAAGTGTATATTTATAACTTTTTAGTTATATTTTTTCAAAAATTCTTCCTGCATCACTCCAGTATGCAAAAAATTAGAATATTTATGCTTAAGTTGGAAACAGAGGCTATCCCATAATTAGCCTATCATGATTCAGATAATTAAAAAAATTATGCACACATATGAACATTTTAATCACTAGTGAGAAGATGAATTATTGTATGTCTATTACCTGAAAAGCAGAAAATGGCATAATTCATACAATGTCTTCAGATTCATGAAATTAAATTTAAGATATGCTACACCTGGCTGATACATATAAGCAGTTGTATATTTGGCATATGTCTGATAGCCAATTATATGTACCAAATCTTGACTATAAAGAGTAAGAGAAATGAGAAAAACAACAAGGAACATCTTTGAGTTGTGCACATAAATATACATAAACTCTGTTTCATGACTGAGTTATTTCTGAATATTTTGTATTCAAATATTATTACTTTGTAAATTGAATAGACTCTACCACAACTAAAACAATTAACATATCTAGTTCTATTTGACCTAGATTATTTTAATATTCAAGTTAAAATCAAAAGTTCATACTTATAGGAAATATTGATTACTATATGACAGATTTAGTTCTCAGTAATTCAAAAGTATTATTCTTTTTGTCTCTAAACATCCAATAGAATGTCCACAGTATACATACTCATTTTAATAGATAAGGAAACTGAGGTATAGAATAAATAATTTTCTCAATGAAACAAAGCTAATTGGTTAAAAAGCCCACATGTGAATCCTCTGCCATGGCTAGAGGGTCCAAATGCTGATAATTGCACTGCTCTGTTGTTGCTTTATTAATGAGGATGAAGTGGATTCCAATAAGCAACACAATTTATTAATGCATCTACACAAATATTTCCATTTTAGTAGCTGTAGCCTGTTTTGTGTTTAACTATAATACTTCACATGTCAATAAAATTTAGTAATTTCATGTTCAAAAGAAGTTTAAAGATATAGGATTCTTCTGTTTTATCTAGTCCCAGCAATGAACTTTCAACCATAGATCAGATTCCAAAAGCTCACAGTCATATTGGCACAGAATTAAAGCAGAAAGCTTATTTTGTTCTTAAAATATTTTACAACTGTCTACTGACTCCCTTATTCAATACTGTTTTGAACTTATATGCAACTTGTATTATTTTAAGCCTTTCTGGAAATTCTTATGGTTAAGACCTCAATTGTGGTCACCAGTCCACGAACAAGTAGTCATCTCTTCACACAGGAAGCGTATCACATATAAGGCACTTTTCTTAACCCTCATTAAGAAATTTTAGGGAGAAACTAAGATGGCGGCATAGATAAACACCGGGAAATAGTTGCCCCACACAACAATTGAAAATTAGCCCAAAGGACGGAGCAAACATCGTCCAAAACAACAGGAAGGCTGGCTGAGTGTAATTTCTACAACTAGAAGAAAAGAAAAGCACGCTGAGAGCCAGAGGAGCTGCGGAGGCTGAGTGCAGAGGTACGCAGCGGCTCGCGCGCGCGGAAAGGGGGTGGCACCTGAGGACGCGGCTGTCTTTTTGAATCACAAGCTCCCTACTGCTCTGAACTCCGGTTCTGGGAAGTCTCTGGGGACTTAGGACTCATACTGGGAGAGGCGGCTCTCTCAGGCGGCAGCGGGCGAACTTGAGGGCCGCTATCCCTCAGAGGTGCTTGCAGCCGTTACGGGACACTGAGACGCGCGACTCCGGGCGCGGAGAATCAGCCATTGCTTCTTTCTCCGGCCTTTTGACTCCCTGAGACCCCGCCCCACCCAGGCTGCGGCAGAGGCTTTTGCATGTGAATGCCCCAGAACTTTGCAACCTGATAATTACCTAACTGCAGCCCGGCCAGCCAGACCCGGAACTTCCAAGAGAAGGCCCAAGGCCCCGCAGCGGCTTGCATTGCTTCACAGCTGAGCCTCTTCGTGGCCCGGCTGTGTGGCCTCAGGCAGGGGCTGAATTAGCACCTCCTTAGATCCAGGAGCCACTGTACCCAGTGGTCAGAGGGGGACCATTCTCCCACTTCAGACACAGCTGCTTCCCACAGCCAATTGGCCTGGAGGTCAATTCCTCCCAGTGATCCTACAACAAGCGAGGCACCAAGAGTGCACCAAGAGTGTCCACCCCAGTTAACTGGGGAGGCTGAGCCACTGGGCCCTACAGGACACCTGGCGCGCAGGCCACTCTATCAACACAGGGAAGCAGCCAAAATGCGGAGACAAAGAAACAGGTCACAATTGGCAGAAACGGAGGAGGCCAGACGACTGGATATAGAGTTCAAGGCCACGTTTATAAGGTTTGTCAAGAATTTTATGGAAACCGCCGATAAATTTAATGAATCCCTCAAGGAGTATGGTGAGACCATGGAGGTCATGAAAAAGGACCAATTAGAAATTATGCATACACTGACTGAAATAAAGAATACTTTACAGAGCTCCAACAGCAGACAAGAGGATCCCAAGAATCAAGTCAAAGATTTGAAATGCAAAGAAACAAAAAATACCCAACCGAAAAAGAAAAAAGAAAAGAGATTCAAAAAATATGAAGATAGTGTAAGGAACCTCTGGGACAACTTCAAGCGTACCAACATCAGAATTATAGGGGTACCAGAAGGAGAGAGAGGGCAAGATATTGAAAACCTTTTTGAAGAAATAATGACAGAAAACTTCCCCCACCTGGTGAAAGAAATGGACTTACAAGTCCAGGAAGCGCAGAGAACCCCAAACAAAAGGAATCCAAAGAGGACCACACCAAGACACATCATAATTAAAATGCCAAGAGCAAAAGATAAAGAGAGAATCTTAAAAGCAGCAAGAGAAAGACAGTCAGTTACCTACAAGGGAGTACCCATCCGACTGTCAGCTGATTTCTCAACAGAAACCATGCAGGCCAGAAGAGAGTGGCAAGAAATATTCAAAGAGATGAATAGCAAGAACCTGCAACCAAGATTACTTTATCCAGCAAAGCTATCATTCAGAATGGAAGGTCAGATAAAGAACTTCACGGATAAGAAAAAGCTAAAGGAGTTCATCACCACCAAACCAGCATTATATGAAATGCTGAAAGGTATTCTTTAAGAAGAGGAAGAAGAAAAAGGAACTCTTACCATTTGCCACAGCATGGATGGAACTGGAGAGCGGATAAATACCACAAGATCTCACTTATTTGTGGAATATAATGAACAACATAAACTGATGAACAAGGACTGATCCAGAGACGGAGAGGCTTTGATTGGACTTTCGGGCCTTGGAGGGAAGGTAGGGGAGGGTGGGGGCAAGGGGGAAAGATCAACCAAAGGACTTATATGCAAGCATATAGGCCTAACCAATGGACACGGACAACGGGGGGGTGAGGGGGTGAGCGGGGAGAGGGGGGGTAGAGTGTACACATATGTAATATCTTAATCAATAAAAAATATAAAAAAAAAGAAATTTTAACCTCTAGATATAGTAATTTAATCATTCATTCTTTGCAGGCTTTCATTTATTGATTATCTACACGTAGTCATCTGAATAAAACAAGGACGGCAATGGTAACACCTAAATTACACTGTTATGTTGCCAAAGATGGTTTTACTTCCCAAATCATATTTTCCCAGATAAATGCCATTAACCAACATAATGAATTTCCTCCAGGAAACCAGTTCTCTCGCTTGGCTCCAGCATTGCAAGTGGCTCCCCACCTTGCCTGAGCAATGGGGGAGCAGGTCCTCCTTAACTGATTTCTTCTAATACAATTTCCCTATCCCCCTTTTTGACTACTATCTGGTATCTGGAATAAACAAACAAACAAACAATTAAATAAATAAAACACCACTTCTTTCTGCTGTATCATTTTCTTTATGTGAATTTAAAAACAAATGTTTGAAATGCCCTCAAAATAACCCTCACAATATCTCCAGTGATTGTGTGAAGCTATAATGCCCTGTGTGGGCAGGATGCCCACCATTCTCACGCATAGCCTGTACTGATAACTCAGACAATGTCATTGGGCTCTCAATCCAAACTTTTAATTTTCTTCTAATTAATATCCTATCACTCTAATTGGGTTTTTCCCTTGTAAACTGCATGGATTAAGATTTGTATTGCGTGTTAATTAGCTTTAGGTACCAAGGATGATCCCCATAACCAAGAACCAGAATTGCCATTCTGGAATTACACTATAATAGCATTGGCATGTAATAGTCTTTCCTGGAGACCATCCAAGAATGTTTAATTATTTAGGGGCTTAAAACATCAGGTTGTGAGACTGATTCACCACCAAAGCAGTCAATTAGCTCTATAGTGACCATATAGCAAAGGTACTCAGATCAGCATTGTGAAGAGGTTTCACTGTATTTCCACAAGCCTTTACCACCTATCCACACACGCCGCACACTACAATTGCTGTGCTAAGTGCTTGGGGATAGAGCCTCTCTTTTATCTGAGCTAGGATTTTAGCTTGTAGGGATGATGAAGAATCGGTAAAGCACAATATAAAGATTTTCCTGAGAGAAGCTCACATGAAGGCACTAAAGTAGATTCACGGGACATAGGAAAGTATGTTCAAGTAACATTAGGATGGTTTTCAGTGAGAGAGTTCTGGGTATCTCTATTCTACCTTGAATGTCAGATTTTTTGTTTGTTTCATTGTGGTGTTTCATTTTAAGAGAATCAAGTCTCCATTTGAGGAAATGATCTGGACATTTCCACAAGGGGTGGGAATGGCTAATTTTGAATTTCTGCTCGGAATGGGAAAACGTAGGTAAGTTTTTCAGAAGAGTAACTAGTTTCTGGTGCCTACTTTGCCAAGCCTGCTGTACACAAAGTACCACAAACTGGGTGCCTTACATAGAAATTTATTTTGTCACACTTCTGGAGGCTAGAAGTTCAAGATCAAGATGCCAGCAGGGTTGGTTTCTTCTGAGGCCTCTCTCCTTGGCTTAAAGCTGTTCATCATAATTCTATCTTCACATAGTCTTCCCTCTGTGCATCTGTGTCCTGTCCTAACCTCTCGTTCTTATAAGAGCACTAACCATATTAGATTAAGGCTCACTCTAATGACCTCATTTAAACTAAATTACCTTTTTAAAAACCTTAACTCTAAATACACTCACATTCTGAGGTACTAAGGGTAAGGACTTCAACCGATACATTTTGGGGGAACACAAGTCAGCATATAACAACTGGTAAATGCACATTTGTTAGCTAGAAAATAACATTAAAAAGCCAATGTAATTCAAATCAATAAAATTCTTTTAATTTGAAGTCCTATTTGAACTTATGCCCCCCTATACTCCTACCACGTAGAAGTAGGGTGGAACAATTTTAGGGGGAAAAGCATATAATATTTATTCTCCCCACTTATGATCATATGGAAAGCACACTAGACTGGAAGTCACAAGCCCTGGGTTTTTTCTCAGTTTGCTGTACTTGCTGCATGGCCTTGGAGGTCAGCTACTAAGTTCTTAGTTATCTCATTTTTAAAATACAAAACTTGGAGCAGAAGGACTCTGAGCTTTTCCAAATTAAAGATGTCTTAATTGGCCTCTATTTTAACAAGTGGCATCATAATGGTTATGAACATGATAATAACTTATGCTATGTATTTAGTACAATGCTCAGACACTGGCTCTTGTGTTCAGAATTTCATGTTTTCACAATACACAAGGTTAATAGTATTATTTCCACTTTTCTTATATGGAAATGGAATCTCAGGATACTAACAAACCTTATAAAGCCATATCACATGGAAAGAAATGGCTTTGTTTTCACAGTTTTTGATCTTTCCATAGCTGGTTGAAGTATGCTTAACTATACTAATAAAAGAGAAACATACAAATTGGTGTGACTCCACTATGCCCACCAGCCAATCAGAGTGACTATGCAAAGTAACCCAACAAAGATGGTGGTTAATTTGCATTTGCAGGCACGGGAGCGAAGACTGAAGGCCTGAGTGAAGACTGAAGACTGAAGACTGAAAAGACTTGGCTTCTCTGCTGCGGCCGGACCAAAGGCCTGGGTCCCAGGTGCCGGAGGAAATCCGGTGCCGGCAGCCAGGGTAAGGAAGGGTTATTGCGTGAATCTTCGTGCAACGGGCTTCTAGTAATAACGTAATCAGCTACAGTTAAAAAAATCTTAGTGCCATCTTTCATGCTTAAAAATATTTTGGGGACAGAAAATAATTTCCATAATGAATACATAAATTATAGAACATGACTCTGATATTTTAAATGTATTTACTTTTAAGCAGATTACTATTTATCAAAAGAACAATACTGGTTTATTTTTCTTCTTTAATATTATACACACAAAATTAAAAGTTATGCTATCAAAATTATATTTACAAAATAATTGGTCAAACTTCACAGAATAAATCTTGATATATTTAAGAGAATATTTACTAAATATATTGATACTTTTCATGTAACTTTATATCCTAATAAGTCTTACTTCACTATTGAATTAAATATTTCATATTAATTTGATGTTTTATCTTTACTTTTTATGTAAAAATGTAAAATTTTAGAAACTTTATATTTTAACCAGGGGCCAAGTGCATGAATTCATGCACCTTGAAAGGAACTGTGGGCCACAAGGCTGCGGTGGGCACAGGGGTGGGTCTTGGGCCTTCCTCCGCACCCCTGCCCGACCCCTCCCACCATGGACCCTGGTCCCCTGTCTGCCAGCAGCCCTGCTCCTGCCGCTGCCACTCCCAAGCACTGATGATGCCGGCCCCACTTGTACCCATTGACGGTTCAGAGCAATTGGGGCTGGTGCCAGCAGTGGGTGTGAGCAGGGCTGGTGTTGTCAGCGAGTGCAAGTGGCAGCTGCTGCCTTGTTCGCCCCTCAGGAGCAGGGGGTGGTGGAGAAGCCCTCAGGGGCAATCGGGGCTGGCAGCTGCTGCTGGCATCTGTTGATGACACCGAGCAATTGGGACTGGTGCCCGGCACCAGAAGGGGGTGTGAGCAGTGACTCTGGTGCTGCCTGTGGGTGCAAGCGGGACTGGCACTGGCAGTGGGTATGAGAGGTGGCTGCTGGCCCTTGATCACCCTTCAGGAGCAGGGGGAGGTGGAGAGGCCCTGAGGGGTGATCGGGGCCGGCAGCTTCCACTTGCACCCTCGGACAGTGCCAAGTGATCAGGGCCAGTGTCAGATGCCAACAGCGGGTGTGAGTGGGGCCACCAGGTGGGACCGTGGCATGTGGGAGCAAAGAATTTTCAGTAACCACCAGAGGCTCACCCCAATGACAGCAACCAGCACTCTGCCTTGTTCTGGCGCCTCCACTCACCTGCTCCACCATCCCTTCATGGCCAAAGCCCGCCATGTTCCGCGCACACCTCCTGGTGGTCAGTGCACATCATAGAGACTGGTTGTTCAGCTGTTCGGTTGTTTTGCCAATTGATCTATTTGCATATTAGCCTTTTATGATATAAGATAGTTTAAACTTTGTTCTATACCATAACGATTTTGTCCACAAACATATTCATGTGCTCACATATAGTAATGTGCTTTTTAAAATGTGTCAGTTGCTTTATTATATATTTATTTTTAATATATTTTCATTGATTTCAGAGAGAGGAAGGGAAAGGGAAAGAGAGGTAGAAATGAGAGAGAAACATCTATCAGCTTCCTCCCGTAAACTCCCTCCTGGGATCAAGCTAGCAACCAGGGCATGTGCCTTGACCAGGACTGGAACCAGTGACCTCCTGGTGGATGGGATGAGCCACACAGATTAAGCTATATTTATATTTTTTTTAGATTAACTAATCTTCACAATTGGATAAATATTGGGACATACTTAGGAATATAATGAGGGAGAGAATTTTTACATTCAGTGTATCATGCAAAAATCTTCAGAATTTCAGAGAGTGAAATAAATAGAAAACTGTAAGAGGTATTGTGTTTCATCATATTCCTAAGTGACAAATAACCTGGTCCTGTGACAAAGTCTGGCTTATATTCTCACACCATCAATTGACAGTTATCTGGTTAAATTAAAAATTTGTCCCTGCTTTCTGAGGTCTATGTTAATAAGAGACCAATTTCATCTTATTAAAAAGTAGAGGTCCAATGCATAAAATTCATGCAAGAGTAGGCCTTCCTTCCCCCAACTTCTGGCACTGGATTTCCTCTGACACCTGGGACCTGGGCTTCCCTTGCAGCCCCGGCTTCTTCTGGAAGGTCATCCCAAAAGATGTCTGCAAGGATGTCCAGTCTAATTAGCATATTATGCTTTTATTATTATAGATAAGCCTGGCTCTTTAATGTGAATTATATTCTTATGATATGATCTCATCCTGCACAGACATTGAGAGAACTACATCAAAACATTAGTATATACTCTTTTATTTTTCCCTAAAAGTCATATTGTTTAGCATTCTCCTTTCATTCCAAGGATACAGACATTCAAACGTGTAATGTCACTTGTAACTTTAAAGATCATTTTGAGTAGTTTTTAGAGAATAACCAAAATTTATTTCCTCCATTGTTCCTGTTATAAAATATCTCTCAAGAAGAATAATTTTGATCTAGTACTTTCCTATGCCCTACCAGTGGCAGGAACAGCAAAACCTTCAACTAAAGAATATTTACAGGTGGGAAATGAGACTTGGAAAAGACACTGCCTGGCTTTTCTTTCAGAGCTGTTTGTATTCCTTGTAGCCTTTGCTCTGTGAATTGACTTTAGCTAGAGTAAAATCATTGAGGAAATATAAGCATGAGAATCTTATGAAGACATTTTAAAAATATTACTTCATCTGACTACACATATATTATAGAGATTAGAGCAATTTTTTGGTCATTCTTCTATTAATGTTCACAGTTATTCATTTTTTTGAGGGAAGGGAAGAAGGTAGAGCCAAGTCTATAGCCATACAAAGATGTGTTTTGCACATATTAATGATAGCACATATTTGAAAAACTCAAGCAATAGCATATATTTGTAAATGTTCTCTGCTTTGATGTATTCATCAGGCTTCCCCTGCCCCCTCCTGCCAAAATGAAAATGAGAAGGCACACTGAGAGACCAAACAAGTTTCCTTTTTATGACAATGACCTCCATAGAAGAAGCACACATACAGTGGTGAGAGGAAATGTGATTAAACTGTCTACTAGAAACCTTTTAAGGTTCTCATAAAAATTGGATGTGCAGGAAATTCTTGGACAATGCATTAAGTGGCAGCACACATTGAATGTGCTCAGGGTTTTAAAATTTTCAAAAGGGAAAGCTATCTTTTCTGCCCACATCAACTAATGTTTGCCAGCTCTGTTTTGTCGACTGCAGCTCACTGAACTCCCATTCTACCTTACTTATTTCAAAAAAGAGAACAGCTTAGAGCTTTGTAAAAATTGCATTAGTTATAAATAGAATGTTATGTATTTAAATTTTCTTTATATGATTTAATTTCAATTATGATTGTTACTTTGTCATTTTATATTCTTCTTTGTTCATTTATTATTCAAAGGTAAGTTGTACATTATAGTAAAAAAAAGAAAAGGTATAAAATATTATCAGAATATGTGGAGGCTATATAACAAACAAAATATTAAGAAATATTAAGAGTCAGCCTCTTAACATCTCACCCTACTCAGGGATTTATAAATATATCTCTGAGGAGTCTTCAGAAAAAATAAAATTCTTATGGTCAATCTGGGGGATCCTTTTGTATCTTCAGTAAAGTATAAATGGATGTATCAGATATAGAAAAATGGAATTTATTTAATGTTGTCCTGAAATTAACGAGTTTTAGAGCATGGGGACGAGCAAACTACACACACACACACACACACACACACACGAAATCAAAGAGAAAAATGTCACTCATTGAATTCTAATGCATTGTATTTCCAGTACTTTCAAGACTAGGAAGAACCAAGTAAGTGGAGTTAGTTTTCTCTCTGTAGCTATATCCCTGATATGGAGAAGTTTCTTCCGTCAAGTCCTTAATGCCTGATAGCCAATGATTATATCCAAATATATATATTCTGATTTAATGCTATTAGTAATCCCACTTTTTACAAAGAGGTGTCCAGGAGTGACAGACTATGCTGACCATCATCCCTCTCCCCACAAATTTTTGACTATGTAGCAAAGTACTACAGAGTGACTGAGATAATTTATATTTGCAATGACAAAGAATAGATGCATATTATGGTTGATGTATGTATGTGGATGTCTCTGGTTGCATCTGCCTGCTATCTTTTGTGTAAATGAAACATATTACTAAGAATGGAGTATATGGGAGATTAATGAGTTGGAAAGTCAGTAGTCAACTGAACACAAATATTAGTACTTGCTATCTTAACAGGAAAGAAATTGTAGAATCTCTCTTTATGGATACCCCACAGGATAAGTCATAATCTCTTTTGAAAGATTAGCAGAGCACTCTTGATTCACAGGATGTAGAAGCCTTGAGTAAGTAATATACTTTAATATTAAACACCTACTTAGCTTTTCTGTGTCTCAGTTTCTGCCTCCATATAATATCTGAGTTAGCTAAGAATATCCCTTAAGCTCTCTTTCAGTCATAAATCTTTTCAAAGAAAGCAATACCTTTGATTCCAGAGTAATTTCTAAAATATTTCTGCATTTCTGCTATAACTGTAAACTCAGATGAATATTTGAAAGCCAAATCAGCAAACAAAACAAGAGAGGAAAAAAACTTATCTATATAAATAATTTCTAGAGTATTTTAATCTAATAGAGGCCTGGTGCATGGATTTGTGCAAGAGTGGGATCCTTCAGCCAGTCCTGCGGGGATTGGGCAGAAACCAGCTCTCCGACATCCCCCAAGGGGTCCCGGATTACTAGAAGGAAGTTCTCGGGTGATGCACCCTGGAATCGGGCTCCCTCCTCTCTGGTTCTGGGTGGTCATTGCACATCATAGCTACCAAACAGTAGGAAAGTCGCTTAGGCATATATATAAAATACTCTATTTATACCCACTTATAAGAAGAGAAACCACATCATTGATTTCAGAAAGTTAAAAAAGAACCTTCTATTTTTGTCCAATCTTAAATGTGTAAATACACTATTTTTATTTTTATTTTTTAAAATATATTCTATTGATTTTTTACAGAGAGAAAGGGAGAGGGATAGAGAGTCAAAAACATCGATGAGAGAGAAACATCGATCAGCTGCCTCCTGCACTCTCCCTACTGGGTATGTGCCCGCAACCAAGGTACATGCCCTTGACCGGAATCAAACCTGGGACCCTTGAGTCCGCAGGCTGATGCTCTATCCACTGAGCCAAACTGGTTAGGAAAAAGTTAGAAAAAGTTAGTATAGTTTTTACACTGATATCCTATATAATTAGAGTCTAATATGCTAAATGTCCAGTCATCCAGTCATCTGTTCAACTAATCAAAGTGTAATATGCTAATAATATGCTAAGGCTGCTCAACCACTTGCTATGATGTGCACTGATCACCAGGGGGCAGACACTCCAACCAGTAGGTTAGCTTGCTGTGGAGGTCCGGCCGATCAGGATTTAGTGAGATGGACCAGACACACCCTGGAGCCCTTCCGTGGGCCCTCCCTAACTGGCCAACCTCCTGAGTCCCTTCCCACCCTGATCATGCACCAGTGGGGTCCTTCGGCCTGGCCTGCACCCTCTTGCAATCCGGGACCCCTCAGGGGATGTCAGAGAGTTAGTTTTGGCCTGATCCAGTAGGCCAGGCCAAGGGACCTCACTGGTGCACTAATTCGTGCACCAGGACTCTAGTATAAATATCCTATATAATAAAACCCTAATATGCAAATAGACTGAACGTCAGAATGACCAGTCGCTATGATGTGCACTGAGCACCAGGGGACCGATAGTCAATGCAGGTGCTGCCCCCTGGTGGTCAATGTGCTACCACAGGGGGAGTACTGCTCTGTCAGGAGCAGGGCTCATGGCTGGCAAGTGCAGCAGCAGAGGCAGGAGCCTCTCCCACCGCCGCTTCAGGCTGGGATTGGGCCTAAGCCGGCAGACGGACATCCCCCGAGGGGCCCCAGACTGAGAGGAACACCCCCTCCCAGTGCACGAATGTCGCGCACCAGGCCTCTAGTATTTCTATAATATGTTAACACATAAATTATTAAAACAATTAAATTTATTGAATTACTAGGAAGTTTATTCTTTAAGCTATGCAAGAAGTATATTTAAATTAAAAATGTTGAATGTGGTTTATATTCTACCATCCAAAGATCTGTAATACTGCTCAATTTCATAGTAAACTAATACAATATTTTTTGTCTGCTCAGGTCCTACCTTTTTTTCCCTGAGCTATGTGTCTTGTTGTATGTGAGTCTCTTCCTGTTAGAAAGCAAATGATCTCTTTCTACAAAGAACTTTTTTCTTAATAATCTATGACTTAAAGTGCCTTTTATCTATGACATCAGTATAATTTCAACATTGTCAACAAATATTTTGTTAAAGAATCAGTTTAAAGAAAGTATGCCTCTCAGTTTCTCAGTCAAAAAAGGTAAATAACTGTCTTATAAAAATCAACAGGAAAGATTAAGATGACAAGTCAACAGTATATATTATCATGTTGCAAGTGGTGTTCGTTCATAATCCAAATAATACAGCAAATGTGACACCCGCTGAGAAAAACACTTTCAAGATTTGGTACTGCTACAATAGTAAAGTAGATTTATTAGGCCCCAGTATCTAAATTGGGAATAAAAACGCCCTAGTTGATTCATAGATTAGATTTATAAAAGTACTTTACTCAATCCGGGGCAGGAGATATTTGCAGTTGTTGTTTTCCTGTCAAGACAAAATGTTCAGTTCTCCTGCTTATGTCTTCAGCAATAGAATGTCAGGCAAACAAGGCAGAAAAAAAAGTATCATCAATCAAATCTTATAATCCTGTGAAGTGTCTCGGATTCTGTAAATATTAGTTAGAAAATGTGTATTAATTTGCACCAGCTCTAATTAAACAGTTCAAAACATGACAGTGGTTTTTACATGAAATATTCATGATCTAGTAATTTTATACAAACCCAAGCTAGGCAGAAAATATTGGGGCAGAAAAGACATTGGGTCTCAATTGAACGAAGGAAGGAAGATGAAGATCCACTTACAATGCAAAGTCCCTAACCAAAAGTAAACACTTTTAAAATGTTAGAACTTATATAACTACCAATCATGGTTGACAAATAAATCACTCAAAGGATCTAAAGCCTGCCTGTCCACTGTCTGCCTTGCTATTGTTGCCCAATAATTCAACTTGACTTTGACCCAGCTGAATTACAACAATATGGCATTGCATATATTTAACTATGTTGACTGATATACAATTGTCCTCACTAATCTAAACCATGTAG
Source organism: Myotis nattereri (assembly GCF_964212035.1). Lineage (NCBI taxonomy): Eukaryota > Metazoa > Chordata > Mammalia > Chiroptera > Vespertilionidae > Myotis > Myotis nattereri. The sequence continues at coordinate 67,801,835 of NC_138076.1, read as the reverse complement.
AAAAAAATTTAAAAGCTTGGTGAGGCATAAGAGAAAAATGCAGATAAAGCAAAAAGCGCAGTAGTTGTATGCTGAGATGTTAGTGAATGTTTTATGATGATAACATTTCTTCTTGAAATTTGTGCTTAATTTTCATGTGTTTGCATTTTTACACTTCACTGAGTTGTTTGGTTATTTTTGTTATTATTTGAGTGCTTAACGTTTGCAAAAGGCTTGCAAAGTTGGTACTGAGATGAACTTTGTGGCCTCTGTGCTTCCATAGTTGTATTGCAATAAAGTAGACATACCTTGTACAATTAAAAACATAGTGACAGACCACAAATAAAATGGGGGAAAGGTGAATAGATATTATTAACTCCAGTGAAATAATGGAAAGCAAAATCTTTATTGTGGATAATCATTATATAACATTACGTAAAAGTTGTGAGGTGCATTGTTTTGATTACAATGTGGGCCTTAACAAAGTAATGGCAGAAAAATAAAGAATATTTAATTAGAAATAAATTAAGAAAACAAAGTCAATGTTAAATTGTGATTTTTTTTAAAAAAAGATATCTTATTGCTCCCAAAGTTACAGAACAATTCTTTAAAGTATTAAGAAACCTTCGACTTTGTAAAATTAATAATGGAAAGGCATTCCTTTTTGTCTAAAATGATACCTAAATGTCTGATGCAGGTTATTCTTTGAGGTGTTAGTAAGCTCAATCTCATATGAATTTATTTTTTTACAGAGTAAGCATGCCACACTTTAACATCAGGGATCAATTAATACTAATCTTAACCATTTTTCAATTTGACAGCATAACATAGTATTTTTCTGAGCTTCAGTGTTTGTTCTGTTTTCCAACTAATGTTGTGGGTCCGACACCTAGGTGTATGTAGCGAATAATAGTATTTTAAAGAATTTTTGTTTTTTTAAAGGCATATTGGACCATAGTTCTGAAGAAGTAATTTAGGAAAGTCACGACATCATCTTAGGTGACAAAATTAAAATTAAGAGGAAATCTAGGCACATAAAAATGATGGGTGAAACTAAAGTAAAAAAAAAAAAAAAAAAAAAAAAAAAGTAGTGCCTGGAGAAGAAATCTCTTTATGTAGACTGAAGATAACCAAATTAATATTTGGATTTTTCATTAACTGATCACTAAATAGATGAGAATGTTATAGCAATAACATAATAATAAGCAACAATATTTTGGAATTTTAAAGACACATGAGTTTGAACTGCAGTATTCTTTATTATAAATTAAAAACAATAAGTGCTCAGTGAAATTCCTTCATCTTTTTAAATTTTAATTGTGTCATCTAGAAAAAGGGGATAATATTTATTCTCCCCAAGGTAAATCTGAGATATTTATAAGAAACTACTTGACATATTTTAATCTCATTGTATATCATATCAAAGATTGAATGTCTTATAAATAAAGTTGCATAAAACATTTTATAAAACCGTGAATGCACAATTTGGAAAGGAAGAATGATTTCTGCTCAGATCATGTAAATTTTTTTCTCAAGAGATAAGATTGAGGATATAAATATTTGTTGCAGTCATTGTGGTTCTTAATATAATATTTCCAGATTTATCATTGGCCTTTATTTGCCAGATATATTTAATAAGTATTGCTGTTACAATCACTTTGATATTTTTATTGATTTTTTTTTTAGAGAGAGAATGAGGAATAGAGAGAGGAAAGGAATTGTTACTCTACTTCTTTATGCATTCATTGGTTGATTCCTGTATATGCCCTGATCAGGGATCAAACCAGCAACCTTAGCATATCAGGGACAATGCTCTAAACAATGAACTACCCAGACAGGGCACCGCCACAATCATTTTAGAGTATATATACTGTGCTATACATCTGGCTATACATTTTACACACATTTTCCTATTTGGTGACCATAGAAACACTATGCGTTGGCTGTATTATTATATAAATGAGGAATTTCAACTTCAGTAGAGTTATTCAAATGGCAGACATTTGCAGAGTAGTAACATCAGGTTTCACATTGAGGAGTGCCAGACTAAACAGCATGCTCTTAACTTATCTGAAGTTTTTACCTGTAGAATAGAAAATCAAAGTCGACCTGCTTTCCCCCCACAGTATTTATCACTACTTGAAGTTACACATTTATTCTTGTCACTGCCTGCCTCCTCAACTTGTTTCTAAGCTCCATGAGGCAGGAAATATGTTGCTTATTCACTGCTTTCTGCCTCACCCCTGGTATAAAACTGGTATATGTAGGAACTCAGTATTTATTGAATAAATATGTAAATGAATAATTTTTCAGATGGAACAGAATTGTGCATGGATTATCCCCTCAGTGCTCCAAAATTATGGCTCACTCTTATGGTTCAGAGTTATTTTTATCAATCTTTATAACTGGTGGACATTTCAATTTACCAAACTTGGGAAGTCCTGGCCTTACCTCTAAGGGATAATTGATAGATAGACTAGAGTTCCTCAAGTACCAAAGGCATAATTAGTTAGCATTGGGAAAAATAACAGATGAAAGTATCAGTAGGATTTCTTTAAAATGATCATAGTTACAAAATTGAGATTTAAATGAAGTAATTTCTTTTACATTGATAAACCAAAATAAATAAAGCATTAATATTTTAAAATAACAGAATCTATAACAATAAAAGGGCAATATGCTAATTAGACCGGATATCCTTCCAGATGTCATTCCAGACATCCATATGGATGCAGCTGGGGCCAGAGTGAAGCCGGTGGCGGCAGCTGGGAGAAGGAAGGCCTACTCTTGCAAGAATTTCATGCATCAGGCCTCTAGTTAGAATATAATGAAGTTTACAAGATGCAATAATCCATTGGTTTAGCTGTAGTGCTTTAGATATGGACTTCTGTGAAGCTTAGAATTATGACTCTTTTTAGTGGAGGATCTTGACCAAATTCAGGTAAGAGGAATAAACTGTAGTAAACACTTTATGAACTGCAGCAGCCACAAACCAAACAACAATCTTTCCATGTGATGGTTATTTAATATTTGCTATGTTCTCTTCAGTAATTCCTAATTTTATGCAGAAACTTCTGTTTTTGATGCCATCCTTTTAAATAAAGTAAAAATAAACATATTTCCTTTTCTTGTTCTTAACTCTTTCCCCTTTCTCTTTCACTTTAACTGCATCACCATAACATCATAGGAGGAGTGCAAAAAGCCAGGAAGTTATTTTTCTTAGATTAATATAATTATTTATGCTTTACTTTTGAGGAACATGTGTCTATTTTGAGTCTATATATTTATCTATCTATACAAATTTTATACATGCAAATGACTATCATTTGAATTGCACTTGCAAACTATGACCTTATAATTCTAATAGATACAGCATTTATAAATATATTATTTCAGTTAATTGTGGAAATTATTTTAATTTATTTTATATTGGTATATAATATCAAAAACTATATTAAATGAGTGGATTTATGTATTCAACTGGCTATTGATGAGTTAGCTACTATAAGATCATGGATTTTGCTTGGAATAAGGGACAATTTTTCCCCCAAATTGTAGCATATTTTAACTTTGAGTCATTCAAAGTTTAGTTAGAGACAGCAATAATGTAAAAAATTAATTGTAAAAAAAATTATTCAAGATAACTATTTAAAATATACTTCTTAGATATTGTGTTTTTAATAAATAAATATTTCATTTATTAATAAGAAATGTTCTGAATCATAATCAAAGGATCAAACCAAGTTTAAATAATTATTAAAAAAAATAGAGGTTTATGAACTGTACATGTGTCCTGTTCATGTGTTTGCTTAAAAAAGTAACAATTTCAGGATAATTTTAATTTTTTATAATAAATTCTCAAAGAAAGTGAGATCAATATACATTTTCATATTTAAATAAATTAAAAATGAAACATTAATATCAAAATTATAAATAAACTCTCTCTATATATAAAAGCCTAAGTGACCATTAGACAATCTGACCATCCAAATGGTAGCTGTGACATGCACTGACCACCAGGGGGCAGGCACTCAATGTAGGAGCTGCTGAGCTGTGGTGACTTGGCAGCTGTGGTTCTCTGGTGATGCATCCAGAACCAGAGAGGAGGGAGCCTGATTCCAGGGTGCATCACCCTAGAACTGCCCTCTTGTATCCAGGACCCCTCGGGGGATGTCGGAAAGCTGGCTTCTGCCTGATCCCCGCACGCCAGGCCAAGGGATCCCACCAGTGCATGAATCCCTGCACTGGGCCTCTAGTAGTTAATGAAAGACCACAGAGGCTCTATATAGAAGTGGCACTTAGTATATAGTCAGATAATAATACCTATTTTTAGTTCTGTGAATCAATATCTTTGAGGAGGGGGAGAAGACTGTATTGTTTCATAATACTTTTTCAATTTGATTCATAATTTTTTTAAAAAACATTTTTAGTATCCTTTAAAAATACTTTTCATTATATACTTTGGATTTTAACTAATTATTATTTTTTTATTAATCATAACATATAGTTGGTAAAAATGGATAATAAATATGCTTGCAAGGAGAGCTAAAAAGGATAGCAAATTATTACAATCCAACTTACATTTTAGTCTGTGCAAAACTTAAATGTTTTGTATTAAAGCTTTATTCCTTTCTTTTTTTCATTTAAGTGCATTTTCAATTCACCAGTCCTCACAAATAGGACTAATTTAAAACTACACATTCAAAATTTCTCAATATCTAGTTTTAAAACGCATCTTATTTTCACCTTGGCTGGTGTGACTGAGTTGGTTGGGCATTGTCTTATACACAGGAAGATTGCTAGTTTGATTCCCTGTCAGGCCACATGCTCAGGTTGCAGGCTCAATTCCCAGTAGTGGACCTGCAGGAGGCAGCCATTCGATATTTCACTGTCACATAGATCTCTCTCTCTCTCTCTCTCTCTCTCTCTCTCTCTCTCTTTATCTCTACATATCAAATATATATATATATATTATATTATTATATGTATTAATAAATACATCTAATTTTCTAGCCCTAATCACCCTGGCACTCAATTTTTATTGCTTTGATATTTTGATATTGTTCTGTTCAAAAGTATATTGCTCATAAGTAATTTAGAAAACCAACAACTATTTTCTATGTTTATGGTAGCAATTTGAAGTGATGATAAAACCAAATGTTAAAGAATGTTTTCTGAAATTTCTGATTATTCTTATGTTATTAATCACCATCATTAGAGTGTTCAAGGGGATTTTTGTAGTTTATAACTCATGTTCAACTTTTGAATAATAAAGAGAGCTAAGAAATGTAATAAATGAAAAGGAAAATCTGTATGTTAAACTGCTAAGTAAACATATCTAAAATAAGTTTATTTTCTGCAAGAAACAGTATTCATAATTACCAAGAGAATAATAGTTCCATAGTACATTATGCAAAAGTACTCATAGCAAAAAAAAGGAACATAAAAGAGAATGAATAGCAAAAAAAAGAGTACTTTTCTTAGTTATAAATTTTTCCCATATGTATTTTTCCTGTGTTATAATCAAAACATAATATTTACATTAACACTGGGGAAATAATTTCACACATTGATTTTCTTTATCCCTGAGAATTCCAGAAGCTCTTGGGAATAAACTGCCCAAATTATGGAAAAATATTCTTCTCATCCATAGGGCATATAGTGAAGAAAAATTTTATAGGTGCTATAATTTACCTAGCAGTGGATAAACAACCTAAAAATTCAAAATAAAACAGAATTTTACTTTTGAGAATTCCTGGCTATAAAATTGTCATTTTAAATATTTTTGAAATGGAAGTATATGCTATTATGATGTTCCTCTACTCTATGTGAATAGGTAGAATATTACTGTAAGGTAAAATGTAGTAACTTACAGATGTTTACTGTAAACTATAAAGTAACAAAGAAAAATAAGAAAACAAACTTTTATAGCTAATAATATAACAATGGCTAAAATTATGTCATAAAAAATACTCAATCCAAAAGAAAGCTAAAAAAAAAGAGGAAAATAAACAAATGGGAGAAATAAATCACAAATAATAAGATGATATATGCAAACATAATATTATGAACAATTACAATATGTGTAAATGAACTCAACATCCCAATAAAAGTCAAAGATTGTCATAAAAGCTAAAAATCATACCTAACATGCATTTTAAATATAAACACACAGATAACTTAAATGTGAAAAGGGAAAAGGTATATATTATTAGTAGTATTAAAAATAAATCTGGCCCAACTTTGTGGCTCAGTGGTTGAGCAATGACCTGTGAACCAGGAGGTCAGGGTTCAATTCCCAGTCAGGGCACATGCCTGGGCTGCAGACTTGGTCCCCAGTGAGTGCATGCAGAAGGCAGCCCATCAATGGTTCTCTCTCATCACTGAGGTTTCTATATTTCTCTCCCTCTCCTAACCTCTCTGAAATCAATAAAAATATATTAAAAAAAGAGAAAGAAACCTAGGTTAAATATACTAACAATAAATAAAATAGATTTCAGAACAAAAAGTATTCCCCCAAATAAGGAGGGCTATTTCATAATAATAACTTGATTAAAAGAACATAACAACCCTAAAATTTCTGCCCAAAATACATGAAATGAAAGCAAATAGAAATGCAAGTAAATAGAAAATCAGTATGGGTACAACCTAATAAGCTAACTTGATCTAATGGACATGAAGGAACACTTTATCTAAAAATAGCATAATAATAAACATTTTTTCAATTGCACCTGGAACATGCACAAAATAAATGATACTTTGGGACATAAATACGTCTCAAATCTAAAATAATTCAACTCACAATAAAGGATGTTCTATGACTGTAATAAGATTAAACTAGAAATAAATAATAAACATCTGGAAAATCTCCAAATATTTATATAAATTCTACATTTTAATATAACCCCTGGGGGAAAAAATCAAATGCAAAATTAGAAATTATTTCAGGTTGAACATAGATGTAGTTTGGTAGAATACCACAAACATAGTACTTTGAGGGACATTTATATCATTAAATCCCTATATTAGACATTTTTAAAAAGCCTCAAACCAAGGATCATAGTTTCCTCTTTAATAAACCCCCCAAAATAAGAAAGTAAACCTAAAATTCACCAAACATTTCTATAGATGAAAATAGATAATTTTAAAAGAAATCATAGACAAAATCAAGGTGACAGTCACTTTTTTGATTCATAGATGAATTTATCTATTCATTTAGAAGAGTAAATGTGAGAAACTTCTATCCAGACTGATGAAGAAAAGCAGATAAAAAGAAGAAATAATTCACACTATTAGGAATGAGAGGTGACAGCTCTACAAATTCTACATATCTCAAATGGACTATGGGAAACTGTTTATTGCCTTCACTATCTGATAAGCATAGACAGAGAACTCCCCAAAACACCCCGAAGGCTGGGTGCCTTTGAAGCCCTAGCAAAGCTCTGAGCTAGGCGCCACCTCTGTTTGTCCAGACAGTGGTAGCTGAAACTACTCCCCCATTTATTATTATGTAAATCCTTGCTGATGGGCTAGTCTGCTTGTTACTAGGGGGTCACCTGCCTAAGGTCTATGCTATGGGTGCATCCCAGATCAAGAAAAGCTTGGTGAGGCCTGAGCACAGGAGGAAGTCCTTCGGGACTTGCCGCCTGGTCCCCCAATATTGCAAAATTATCTCGTGTCTTTTTCTCTCATTTGCTATGAGGCTCCTCTTTCAGATACCGAACCCTACTCCACGCAGAATGTGGAGGGAGTCTTACTCGACAATGGACAATAAGGAAATATTATGAAATACATTATGGGATTAGATTTAACAGTTTTACAAAACTTAAAAAAATAAATAATGAATTTTATAGAAACTCTTACAGTAAATTTAAAAGAAAGGAATATTTCTTAAGTTGATCTGCTAGATAAGAATTGATCTGATACAAAAACCATAAAAAAGACATTACAAGAAAAGACAACCAAAAACCAATATCCACTATAACAATAGAACCAAAATTTCACACAAAATGACAGCAAATGGAATCCAATATTGCATTAACAGGATAATAGATCATGACTGTGACTGTTAATTTTATGTGCCAATATCACTAGTTCACAGGGTACCCGGATACTTGGGCAAACATTCATCCAACCAGTTAAAGGCCTAAATAAAACAAAAGAGCTGACCTTCCTCTCTCCCAAGAAATAGAGAATTTTTACTGCCTCTTCTTCAAACTGGGACACCTCCCGTTTTCCTGCCTTTGGACTTGAATTTTATAATTTAAATAATGAAGTTGTTTTTTGGTTTAATTCTTAAATAGCTTGAGCCAAGTATCTCAATACCCCTAAAGAAACTGGCCTTTGCAGTAATGGAGTACTAATGCCCAGACAGAAAATCTTAAAGAACAGAGAAGTGCTTGTAATCTCACAGCCTTCCTTGTGTGGTATTTGATATATCCATCTCATTAATATATCAAAGTTACTAATAGGAAAAAAAAAAAACAAACAACTCTAAGAGGTTTTAACTAATCCTATTTGATAGTTTGAGAACATTATCACAACTTTTACATTTAGCATTTTTCTAGTTTAAACGTAATTTTCTAGTACTGATGCATATTAAAGGTAGTTATCACAACATGCTTTAATGCATTTGTGAACCATATGAATCATGATAATTCAGATTGTTACCTTTCAATTACAAATGTTCTGTAATTCCAAAATACTGTGCTTTGGCTCCTCTTCAGGTCATGAACTCCATTAGCTGCCTGCACTGCCCTTGTCAGAGGCACACTTGTCTATTTGCAACTGACAATGGACGATTAATAAAGGTTACTTGAATGTTCTACATAGATACTCAAGGGCTGTAGACATCATGGAGAACTGACATTCCTCTATCAGCTATTGCAAATAATTTCCCTAGTGACGATTCTTGTTACTTGAAATTTTTAGTTTACTTAACTTAGAAATTTTCAAATGACATGAAAATTGACTCCATTTGAGTCAAATATAATTACTCTAAGGTTTTGAGACTCTTTTAAAATTGAATATATACTAGTCACATTATAGCTTTCTCTGGAAATTCCTCGAGATTGACATAGATCTCTATTCTCAAAAGACCTGTATACTTATCCATTTCTATCATTATGCTTTATATTCAAAGAACAGTGATTCTTGGTGTCATTTTTCTAATTATCAGTATAAGGATATGAGAAGACCTCACTGTGTGGGCAGAGAGAACAAGAGAAGGTGATTGTAAGAATGTCTTGCTTTGAGTGTCCCAGTGTGGGCAGAAAATCTGCTTAAGACATTTAAAAATGTGAGTTGCAGAGACTAATGAACTAGTTTTGTGTATTTGCCTTCCTGAATATAAAGGCAAGGGACCTTTATATTTCAGGAACCTCGACTTATCTCTTGAAAACTCAGCAATTCATTCTTCTCATTGGCAGATTTGAATAATAATAATAATAATTTATGTTTATATCTTATGACTATTGCGAGAATCTAATAATATAATGATTATTAAACTACTTTGAAAATGAATACACAATATTCAAATAGTAATTTTATGAATAATTTGAGAACTGCTCAAAGCCGTAATACTTTTCAACAATTGGGCCACTATGTTTGTTACACAAAATACATATTAAAAATATTTTGCATTGCTCTCATGAATCTTCCTTTAATGCAACTACCACTTTAATTTTAAAATATGTGGAAAATTTAGAAATCACATTTAAGCGTAAAACATTTTATATTTTATATTTAAGTAAGCAAAACTATAAAATGCGAAGTAAGTAAGCTTGTTCTACCATGAACAATAATCAGAGCGATGAGTGGCTGAACACATAACAGATACTCACTAAACATCGGTATAATTAAATCACATTGAAGACATGAACATCCAAAGAATATTTTACTATTACATTTATAAAGCATATCGTATTTAATTTGCAGCATTGACTATTTTGGGAAAGGTCATATATAACACTTGTGAAAAGAGTACACACTATGCTGAGTATTTAATAGCAATGGAAAAAAGGAAACATTGCAAGGGTCATAAATATATAATCATAAATTTTAACCACTTGTGAAAACTATAATATCCAGGAGTCATCGGCCTTCTTAAAACTATAAAGTCTTCATGGGTTTTATGGCAAACATATCTCTTTTTCTGTTTCTGGCCTTACCAAAAATTCATATTTTAGAAATAATTCCTAATGAAATATTAGTATCCTAAAGGGGATTATGTGTATTTAATATGAATCTTTCCAGAATAGTTCCAAAAGATGACACGTTTCTGCACAATAAAGCCACCATATGCCTTAAACAAGCTATATGTTCAATAAGTGTGCTGTGTTTTGGCCATGAATTTTTCAAACTTAATAAAAATAGTCTCCTGAACTTTAAAACAAAGAAAATAATAGTCTAGAAGTTACATTTCAGCATAAGGATATAAAAGGTTAATCCAGTAATATTGCCTAGATTACTTTTAGGTCGTATGATTCACCTGTGCTGATCTGCAAGCCTGTCCTACCAGGAAGCATCTCTCTGGTAAACAAAGCAGAAGGGCAGTGTGCAATGGCCACAATATTCAAGGTCAGACAGTCCCCTGAAATCGTCATCCTGTAAATAATAATTTCTGATACTCCATACTGAGAGGTGCAATCAGCACACCTATGCTAAAGTACTTTTACATAATGTCGACTTATTTATCTATCAAAACAGCCATGATAATAACAAACTGTTATCTCCATTTTGCAGATGAGGAAACCAAGAGTCAGAGACAGGATCTGTTAGTATAAACTTCAGTGTAAAAAAAAAAAAGAAACCTTACTGTAAAAATAAATAAAGATATTCTCCCTCCAAAAAAAAAAAAAAAAATAGACTCTCAATATAAGTGTTTTGACAATAATAAAAATTATTGTGGCATAAGGCAGATATAATTGCCATTAGAAAGATGAAGAGTTTAAAGGACAAAGTATTGACACAACTTATTTAATCTTGTTGTTGACAGTAGACAAAGGTATTGGTTAGGAAAAAAAAACAAAACAAAAAAAAAAACTTCATGGAAATAGATTTGAATGAAGATTAAAGGATTGGACCCAGAGGGTTGAAATTATTATAAACACATGTTTGGAGTTGGAAAAGTATGGGATCATTTTATAGAGAAGAATAAATAATTCAGTGAAATTAGGTTATGTTTAAGGGAAACATTTGAGACAAGTTTAGAAAGGTAGAGCAGGGGTGAAATTGTACATGGCCATACACAACTAGGCTAATGTGTTTATGCTTTTTGGAGGGAAGCAGCAGGGTTACAGGGCTAGTATAATTAAAGGTACTTTTTAACAAGCTGAATCTGCCTTTAATGAGATGGGTGAATTGAATAGGAAGCACTGAATGAAGAGGAAAGTCAAGTAGTTCCTGGAACTAACAGAGAGAGAATAGAATATGGTGGGGAATAAATACATAATGGGGAAAATTGATTTGAGAGAGACTACAGAAATAGAATGGACAAGACTTGTTTAACAAATTTGGGAGTATGAAGGCTAATGGACTTTTCAAAGATACTTTCATAAGTTGAAGTTGTATGACTCAGAGAATAGCAGTAACATTGACATAAATTGGGAATTCTGGAGAAATGGTTGGTTTACCATATTCATTTGGACATGCTAACAGGTTATCTTGAAACCTCAAACTGCATACATGTTAATATTTATTTGGCAAGAAATAGATACCGTTCATACTGGTACAGTTCCTACCATACAGTAGAAATTGAATGAATTGCTGGCGGTTAATGATTGACCACTAAACCAAAATAACAGTTAAGACTTTTGAAAAAAAAAAAAACAATTGCTATATGAATTATTATAGTTATGTCTTTTAAAAAATATTAGTTCCTAGAGAGAGAGGAAGGGAGAGGGAGAGAGAAAGAGAAACATTGAGGTGAGAGCAGAATATCAATCTGCTACCTCCTGCACACCCCCTACTGGGGATTGAGCCAGCCACTGGGCAAGTGCCCTAACTGGGAATTGGACCAGTTTGGTGCATAGGACGATGCCCAACCAAATGAGCCACATGGGCCATGGCCATAGACTTGCCATTTTACTTTTCTAAGTTACTTATGCCTGCTTTTGGGAAGGAAATTGGAATGCAGAATTTGTAGTTAGGACCCAGATTTATATGCCTCTTCCTTTTTGATTCATTCTTGAGTATCTACAGTGATGTAGAAAACAAAATAAAGTATACTATGAACAGCTTATTTTTAATTGTAAGATCCATTATACAAAAGCACCCCTAGAATCTTTAGAAAAATTAATAACATAAAACAAAAATTGGTAAATGCCTAAATATTTTAACCAATATTAAAATGAGTGGCAAATATTTAACATTTGTCACGAAAGAATGCTGTACTCAGCAATTAAATATGAAGATATTAATGAATTGATTAAATGAGGGCCAAGTTTTTCAGAATGTTTTCCCAACTTTCTACACTTTGAGAGTGTGTTTGAGAGACTTCTTTGTTTTCCATTTTTAATATGTTATCACAAATACTAAGCCTTTCTGAAAATTATTCAGCCTTTTAGGCTTGACACTACCCAAGTAGGGTGTCTATTTTTGCATAAAAAATTACTACCTGGTTTGGCTCAGTGGATAGAGTGTCAGCCTATGGACTGAAGGGTCCCAGGTTCGATTCCGGTCAAGGGCATATGCCCAGGTTGCGGGCTTGATCCCCACTATGGGGTATGTAGGAGGCAGCCTATCAATGATTCTCATCATTGATGTTTCTATCTCTCTCTCTCCCTCTCCCTTCCTCTCTGAAATCAATAAAAAATATTAAAAAAAAATTACTATGTGGCCCCAGCTGGTTTGGCTCAGTGGATAGAGCACCGGCCTGCAGACCAAAGGGTCCCAGGTTCAATTCCAGTTAAGGGCACGTAACTTGGTTGCAAGCTCCTCCCTGGTCTGGCTACTGCAGGAGGCAACCAATCAATGTGTTTATCTCACTTGTATATTTCTGTCTTTCCCTCTCTCTTCCACTCTCTCTAAAAAATCAATGGAAAAATATCCTTGAGTGAGGACTAAAAAAAAGCAAAACAAAACATTACTATATGAAAGCACCCAATGTAATCTACCGTATTTGCTAAATCAATGTTTACATGCCGAAAAAAAAAACAAAAAAAAACCCAAAAACATTATCTTAATCTTTTCAATTATTTCAGTTGATAAAACATGTAGGCGTGCTAGTTTACCTAACTGTGCCTTAAAGAGAAAGTTCTGCAGATGAAGTGACAAAAGCTATCTGTGTATTTATTATGTATTCTCTTCATATCTAAGAGAACTCTAGCATTTATACAAAAACAGTATTTCCTTTTTTAGGTGTGTATCATAACACAGCAAAGGAAAGATGGCATTTCCAGACTAGTCTTTCATCCTGTTGGCAGCTGAATTATTCTCCTCCAAATCTGCTAAAACAACAGATTTTTTGTTGTTGTTCAAGGCCTTACATCATCCTTAAAAAGCCTTTTAGAATTTGTTCCAGTCATCAAAAAATGCAGAACTAGGAAAGAGAATAAACTTTGAGGTACCAATATCACACTATCTCTGAGACAGGATTCAAACCTCTGAAAAAGCATGTGCAATTACAGTGAACTGTAAGCAGCAAAGCCAAGGTCTTACAAATAAATGGAGTAGGCGGCTTATGGGATGTGATTAGAGGGGCACGCCAGATGCTCCTATCTAAAAATACCTCTCTTGCCTTTTACCTTTAGAATGTATTCCTCTGCATCTTGGAGGCTTTTTGATCGGCAAGAGACCCCCATTAAAATGTAAATACTCCTGGGAGATGCAGAGCCTAATCTTTTATCAACTATCATCTTAGTGGACTAGTTGGAGTGAAACAAGAAATAGAATAGAGCTGTGGGGAAATGAATAGAGAAACAAGATAAAGGGGAAAGTGATACAGGCAGGAGAGAGGAGACCAGGGAATGGGAACTACTATATTTCACAATTTTGCCTGGCACCAGTTTGAGTAAGCTGGGAACATATACATGCAAAAAAAAGAAAATAAAGAAAAAAACACAGAAAGGTTCTTAAACTCAGAATTAAAATTCTATTTAGTCCTGGCTGATATGACTAGGCGGTTGGGCATCATCCTGTGCACCAAAAGGTTACTGGCTCAATTCACAGTCCGGCACATGCCTGGGTTGTAGGTTCGTTCCCTAGTAGGCAGCCAATCAATGTTTCCCTCTCACACTGATGTCCCCTCTCCCAACCTCTCTCTCTCTCTCTCTCTCTCTCTCTCTCTCTCTCTCTCTCTCTCTCTGAAAATCAATAAAAAATATTTTTTTTAAAAAAATGCTATTCAAACAACTCCCAACAATTTTACCAAAGAATACAGTGGTTAGAAAGTTTCTGAGTCTTAACAAATAAAGGTTCTATTAATTTTTTTAAATGACTATAGAAACATTAGTTAATCCCAGTAAACAAGAGTATCACATTAAATAGAAAGTAATAATGCTTACCATAGGATTTCTATAAATATGAAATTAGGTTAGGTTATGTATATAGCAACACAAAATAAAATGAGATTCTCCCATCACTAAAAACCAATATTTTATGTGCCAATTTAATCCACAGAATTCCTTCAGAAGTTGATGGTTCTCAGGACTGTGTCTGTAACAGCATACAGCACTGGAGTACAATCAAACAAATTTGAATATAGATTCTGCCACTTAATAGTTGTGAGATTTGTGGAACTGTGTATATTCTTTGGAAATGTTCATTTCCTCATCTATAAAATCACTATGGCCATGCTATGCTATGTAGTATTCTCTTTTTTTAATATATTTTTATTGATTTCAGAGAGGAAGGAAGAGAGAGAGATAGAAACATCCTATATAATAAAAGGGTAATATGCAAATAGATCAAATGGCAGAACAACTGAACAACCAATCAAAGCATAATATGCTGATAGAACCTGGCTGGAGAATCTAGCAAGAGAACATGGCAAGAGAACCTAGACAGAACTTGGCTGGAGATCCTGGCTAGGCTGCTGATCATCTGAACTCTACCTCCACGTCATTCCTTCTTCGCCAACTGCGTCCACACCTTTGGGAACCCCTGGACCTGCTGGGACTGGACCCTAACGTCTGGCCCCCCAACAGGGACCCTTAGCACACCTGACCAGTGCCCGTCTGCAGCAGATGTGCAGCCCTGAGCTGGAACAACCTGTCATTGGGAGGATCACATGTGCCTCCTTTTTGTCTCTCCGTATGTCCCAGCTTTGCCCCACGTCTCCTTTCCTTTTCTTTTTTCTTTCTTTTTTTTAATCTGACTATTTGTTTGCTGGTTCTTTGGTCCTTCTCTCCTGACACAGCCTTTTCTAGAATCTCCCTACCCTACTGTTCCAGGAAGGGCACCTCCCTTTTCTGCCGTGACTGGGGGTGTCTGGTATATGCCCCATACGTGGAGTTGTCTTTTGCCAAGAGCCTGACATCCTGGGCTGAGAAGGCCCTGCCCCAGGACTACATGCTGACAGGCCGTTCCTCCTTTGTTGTGCATTGGCTCCTCTTGCCCTTGTGTCAAGAGGCACCCCCTTCCCACAGTCCATTTGCCCACAGCTGTTGCCTGGGCTTTCTGTTCATGCTGAGGTTGAGGCCTTGTGGTGGCCGGTGCCATGGATCTGTCTCTCACCCAATGGCATGAGCTGGGCCCTCCCTAGAGAAGAAACCTGGGTTCCCCAATAGATGTGACCAGAGCCGGGGCCCCGCCAGCAGGCGAGGGGAGCCCAAGGCAGGTGCTGGGAGTGGAGGCCACGGGGGCATAGGCTACCAAGGAGACAGAACTGAACCTCACATCACCCTGCTTGGCCCCGGAGGATGGCTGGTTAGCCAGAGACGGGTAAGATTCCTCAGGGAAGGAACAAAACCTAAGACAGGCACAGTTGAAGAAGGGCCATCAGGAGAGAACTTGGGGGTCAACAGAGGTGGGGCACAGATCCTCACCCCCCCCAACTATGCAGGGGCTTGAACAATCGCCCCTTCTGAGGGAGGTCTCCTGCCCCCATGGCTGCTTCCCACTTCCCATACCCACCTCAGATCGGGACCCACATAACAGAAAGAGACTTGGCCCAGCTCAGATCGGGACCCAGGTAAAGACAGAGACTGGCTGACAGCAGCTCTCACTGCAACAGGACTTGTTTCCCATTTCTACCTTGGACCACAGGGAAAGGGGCAGCTGAAGGAAAGGGCTGTGTCAGGATGCTGCCTTCTTCCCTTTCTTCTCCCTCTTTTTTCTAAACACTTCCATGCCTTGAAGTTCTTTTGCTTTCTCTTCTTTTTCTCTCTACTACCCTCCATTTCCGCCTCATCTTCCTCCCCGGTATCATCCAGGTATGATCCATATCGGCCGACCCAGAGGGCACAGCTAACTCCTCCCCGGACACTGACACCACCATCAAGCATGGCCCTGAGGGACTCTTTGATGTAGCCCTTCAACTCGCTGATGCTTCGGGAAGCCCATCACCAGTGACGCCGCCCGCTAGCCAGATCAACAAGGACAACCAACCCCCCGACTTGAAGACAGCTGAAATCCCTTGACTGAAGAGACCAGCAACCTTCTACAGGAACAAGGCTCCTTGTGCACTCCATCCATTATGTTTATAGCTATGCTCGCTATCATTGCTTGTCAGTCTTCTTCCGAGTCTTAAACAACCCAATCTGAGAGGTGGCCGCTGATTTACATGCGCTATCATTTAAAAAATAAAAAAGGGGGAATTTGCCAGAAAAAAACAAAACAAAACAAAAAAAACCATGTTATGCTAATGATATGCTAAGGCTGCTCAACCACTAGCTATGATGTGCACTAACCACTAGGGGCAGATGCTCCAACTGGCAGGTTAGCTTGCTGCTGGGGTCCAGCTGATCAGGACTGAGCGAGATGGGCCAGACACACCCTGGAGCCCTCCCGTGGTCCCTCCCCACCTGATTGTGCACCGGTGGAGTCCCTCAGCCTGGCCCGCACCCTTTCGCAATCCGGGACCCCTCCGGGGATGTTGAAGAGGCAGTTTCAGCCCAATCCCACAGGCCACTCCCCTTGGGAGGGCGCCAAACGCAGGGCTCATGGCTGGCAAGTGCCCCTGCAGCAGCATGAGCCTCTCCAGATCAGGACTGATTGGGTGTGAGCCTGTGGCAGGCACAGTGGGGCTGGGATGATGGGAGCGGCAAGTAGGAGCTGCAGGTGGCGTTGGACTGTGGGTTTCAGCCCAATCCCTGCAGGCCACCCAGAGGGACCCCACCCATGCACGAATTCGTGCACTGGACCTCTAGTCGATGCTGAGAGAGAATCATTGATTGGCTGCCTCCTACATGCTCCCTACTGGGGATCGAACCCACAACTGGGGCATTTGCCCTAGACTGGAATCGAACCTGGGACTCTTCAGTCCGCAGTCCAACGCTCTATCCACCGAGCCAAACCAGCTAGGGCTGTAGTATTATTTTTTATAAATTTGAGATAATTTATGTCAATTATCTAAAATTAGGGAGAATGTTAGATTTACAATAAGTGGTATTTGTCTCTGATATTTTTTACTCCTAATGTTATCACTAAAATGAAAACATCCATTTTTGTTCTGGAAAAATATTGCTTTATTTTTTATATTAAGTCATTGTATATGTTTGGATTAATAAAAATTTGTCCTTTTAAAATTTAATAATCATACATGATAGAGTTTTAAAATTAAAACCGGTAACTATAAGTATGTATATACTGAAAATACCTTCCCAGAAAATATCTACTCAGCACTGCCAGGACCTTGACAAGGAACATAAACACTCAAGACAGGTGATCCTGTGAACTTTTTAAAATGATTAAAACCATGTAAAGAGCTTAAAATTGTCTACTTAACAACAAACAGCTCTGCTTCCACAAGCGATCTATCCATCCATCTGTCATATGGCATGGGACAGGTTTTCCCATTGTGTATTTTTTTTTCTCATTATTAAGGACAGCTGGTTGAATGTGAATTTTCTAACAGATACATTTAACCCTTGGCTTGTAAGCAAGAAAAATGTTGAATTTATCATTTAATTAATTTGTCTTAACATTTACTGACTCAATGACTGTGAAAGCCTTAATGCAGCGGTTCTAAACCTGTGGGTCGCGACCCCTTTGGGGGTCGAACGACCCTTTCACAGGGGTCGCCTAAGACCCTCGGAAAACACATATATAATTACATATTGTTTTTGTGATTAATCACTATGCTTTAATTATGTTCAATTTGTAACAATGAAAATACATCCTGCATATCAGATATTTACATTATGATTCATAACAGTAGCAAAATTACAGTTATGAAGTAGCAAGGAAAATAATGTTATGGTTGGGGGTCACCACAACATGAGGAACTATATTAAAGGGTCGTGGCATTAGGAAGGTTGAGAGCCACTGCCTTAATGCATAGTGCAATGAGCATTTAACTTACACAGTGTCTAGTCCAACACCACACACACAGTATTTGCAAATGCTTCATAATAATGAAAGATTTGGGTTTAAGTATTTAGCTATTCCTCTATCTTTCCCCCTCCCACTTCTCAGTGCACCAGATGTATATACCACTTGCTCATGCTAATGACCAATGGAATTACAAATGAGGTAAAGATATATAGGGATGTATCCTGTGTGCACGGAGTGGAAGTCTCCCAAAGCAGCCTGGATTGAAAGGTGTCTTGGGAAGAGGATGAAAATGGAATGTATTTCACTGAGCCACAGGGAGCTTTTTCACATTAGAAAGAGTGAATGTCAACATAATTGAAGTCGTAACTTCAAACAAGAAATAAGAAGCAGTCACAAATTAAACTGCCGTCAAAGATCCTGTTTTCACAGGAGTAACCTGGGTGCTCATTTTAAATGCAGGGGGAGTGCACAGGAAAGAAGAGAGAAAAGACGAGTGTGTCTAAGCAACATGTTCTCCCTGTGTCATCATTCCTAATAGAGTCAGTATCCCTAATGACATAGATGCCAAAACACCAAAGCTAAAGCTCCCAACAAAACAATCAGAAATGATGGTGCTATCTGTATTTTCTGCGTTGAACTTTCTGTAGCATTTGCTTATACAGAGGGGAATTTAAGGTTACACTTTTCTGATAACAACCTTAATTTCCCCATCCCCTTTCTATATGTAGATACAATTTCTATCTTCTAAGTGCCTGCAGGGATCTAGCTGTTTAAAAGAAACTTTCAAAGGAGAAGGTAAATTTGTATGTTAATCCTCTCCCTATAAAATAAACATGGGATGTGTTGTAATTATTTCTTTCATCTGTTGCTAGAGATGATTTTAACTAAAGTAGGGGTGAGCATCTGTGCTAAGGTAAGCAAAGTGGCTTTATTAAATGTAAGTTGTTTTTCTGAATTTTGTTGCATCTTCTAAACTTGCAGTCCTATCAGGGGTGGATAACATCTGTCCCTCAGGCCATACAAACCAGGATAAATCATTTAGTCTGGCCCTGCCAAGTCATTAGGGGTGAGTTCATTAAATGTTTGACCACATAGAGCAGGCTACTTTTTAAGTTGGTGATTGTGTATGGCCTTCGAATGATGTTATAAATATCCAAAGGGCCCTTGGCAGAGAAAAGGTTCCCCATCCCTGCAAGTGAACATCTCACATAGTTATGCACAGGCTGCCTTTTCCTCCCTGAACTAGCAAGATGATGATAGCACTGTAAGTCACAGACACTTCTCCAGCAAAAACGCAATGGATGTGGGAGGCACTGTGGGCAGGAATCCATACAAATCCTGTTTCCCTGCTTTTAATGAATGATGTTCAACCTCCTGTATCTATAGCACTATCCTAATTATTCAGTTGATATTTCCCACTACGGTGTTATTTGACAGCCTTGCAGACATGTTTAAAAATTAGTGTAAGTTAATGGTTTGTTCTAAGTATATACAAGTACCTAGGGTATCATAGATGTTCCAGAAATATGGTTCTTGTTTTTATGTCCTACTAGAGACCTGATGCATGAAATTCATGCACTGGAGGGGAGGTCCCTCAGACAGGCTTGTGCCCTCTCACAGTTTGGGGCCCCTCAGGGGATATCTGCCTGCTGGCTTAGGCCCAATCCCTGGGCCTAAGCCGGCAATCAGACATCCCTCTTACAGTCTGGGGCCCCTCACTCCTTACCACCTGCCTGCAACCAAGGTGGGAGAGGCTCCCGCCACCACTGCTGCACTTGCCAGCCATGAGCCTGGCTTCTGACTTCTGGATGAGCAGTGCTCCCCTTGTGTGAGTGCACTGACCACCAGGGTGCAGCTCCTGCATTGAGCGTCTGCCTCCTGGTGGTCAGTGCACATCACAGGGATTGGTCATTCCGCAGTTCGGTTGGTTTGTATATTGAGGTTTTATTATATAGGATTTTTTCTGATTCTACTCATTCAAAATAAAAACCTCTTCATAAGAGAGTGAATAGTTTACATAGAGGAGATGTAGTAATGTGAAGCCAAAGAAATGTAAAGTATTAAATATAAGTTCACAGATTTAAAGGCTACTAATTATATGCTATAACTTCTATTATATCTTGGCCACTGAGCATAAACATATACATATAAACACATGCTATAGGCACTAGACCTTACTAAGTTTTGCTGCAAGAAAAATCACCAATAAATGCAAAAATGTTATATAAAAATATTTACTTAGAAATATAAATAATGAAGCCATATGCCACAATATTGTAATTATTTCCTACATGCTCTCTCCAGTAAAAGACCTCACGGAAGTTGTTCATCCTTGCAAGCCCAGGGTCTACAATGCCTAGAACACAATACATGCTCAAAACACTTGCTGACTCAATGACTGAACATCCCACTGCATCTCTTAACCACAAGGTTAGTCATTGCAATATATGCATTTTATACATAGTATCTTATATAATAAAAGGCCAGTGACCATAATGACCAGAAGGACCACGTGACCAGTCACTATGTGGTGCATTGACCACCTCTCGGCCCCTCCCCCTTGGCCTGCAGGCTCCAATTGCATCATGGCAAACGGAAAACCAGGGGGAACTGTGTGGGTGGCATCGGTGGCCAGAGCGAAGCAGCCCGGGTCCAGGTGCTGGAGGGAAGCTGGTGCCGGCAGCCAGGGAAAGGAAGGCCTACTCTTGCATGGATTTTTGTGCATCAGGACCCTAGTATATTTCTATATAATATCTATATACCTGTATCTATATCTATATCTATATCTATATCTATATCTATATCTATATCTATATCTATCTATATCTATATCTATCTATATTTATCTAGTCTATACCTATACCTATACCTATATCTATACCTATACTTATTCCCAAAATTTACTGGCAACTCTCCTGGAGTACAGACTAATAATTGCAAAAACATTACACAAATTATTTCCAACTGAATCTATGTCTCCACCCTTTCCTCTTGCCTGCTCTTGTCACAAGCCAACACTCTCGCCTGCACCTACTAATAATAATGAGCGTGGGTGTTACCAAGTCTCTGTGATTCCTCATTCACCATTTCCACTGCCTTTGCCAACAAACCCAAAGTGCAATTAATCTTTGAAAGAGTTTTCCTCACAGTAATTTTATCTAGTATATCTAGTATATCTAGGATATGTATTTTCTTCTTGGGTTCAGAATTCTACTGGGTGACCTTCCATTAAATAGGAGATAAGAGAACTGAATCATAGAAAGTCAAGTAAAACACATTCCATTTCCTGCAGAGATGCTAGAAGGAATAATAGTCATCTTTACTTCACCTTTCCCCTTTGCTTCCAACTGAAATATAGTAGTTTGTCAGTTCAGCAAAACAACTGAAATTTCAGGGACACGTGACAACTAGAATATGTCTCTTGATAGCACAATTTGGGCTGAGCAGAACAACCTCTGTGCTGACAACTAGAACAATAGTGTTGGCAGTAACAGCAGCCAAGTATCAGGAGCTATAGCGACTTTGAAAGAGCTACTTAATATCTCTGAGTGCTGCTAGTCTATGCCTTAAAACACTGTCATGTATGACTTTGTGTGTGTATATTATGCTTAAACATGTATATGTGTACATAATTATGATTGCATATATTCTATATATATTTATGATGTAACAATAAACGTGTTAAATAAAAACTATCTTCTTCACTTTATCAATAAAATTGGCATTCAGAGAGATTAAATCCTTTATACAAAACCGCAAGGCTAGGGATTGGAGAAACTTCTTCAAACCTAGGCCAACTACTCTGTCCTCACTGCACTGCCTCCTAAAAATTATTTTTTTAGAGAGAAGGAAGGGAGAGATGAGAGATTTGTTGTTTCACTTATTTATGTGTTCCTTGGTTGCTTCCTATATGGATGAGGCTCTAACCAACTGAGCTACCCAGCCAGGGCCTCCTCCTACATTTTTTAATTGATTTGAGAGAGAGAGAGAGAGAGAGAGAGAGAGAGAGAGAGAGAGAGAGAGAGAAACAACAATATGAGAGAGAAATGTCAATTGGTTGCCTCCTGTATGCGCCTCATTCAGGGATTGAACCTGCAACCCAGGTATGTGCCTGACCAGGCCTTCCTACAGATGTTTAATCTAACTGTTGGATAGGCTGAAGCCGATGCAAAGAGCAGTTTCTGGGTTGTTAAAAGAGTAACATTGGCTTGAATGATCACTATGACACATCAAGAGTGCTGGAGCATATCAGCAAAAGGAACTGGGACTCCTCCCCACTGACTCTGCTGAAATCTCTGAGCTGTAGATTATAGAGATCTCAACTCATGAACCCCACTCATGTTCAAGTGTAACATCACTCTAGCAACCCCCCTGTCTCACAAGCCGAGGACACTTAGATTAGGAGCCCTCCTCCAAAAGTCCCTCACATCCAATATCTGAAATCACAACTCTGATTGCTGACTGTCCTTCCTTGATCAACAGCATGTCATTGATCGTCAATGATCTGACTATTTCAAAGCTCCTAACCAGATTAAAAATTATAGAATAAATTAGAATTCAGAGGGAATTAAATATTCACTAATAATGGGGTTAGGGGGGTGAAAGTAAAGAGAAGGTGGAGAGAGAGGGAGATAAATGAATACATAAGTGAAATTTGGTTATCCAGCTCTAAGTTAGGATTTCTAGTGATAGTGAACTTGCTCTACAAATGAGTTATCTCACTTGCTTTAGAAATAGTTCTTCAAATATCATTCAAATAGACTGCTTTGAACTCTCACCCAAACACTGGTTTGAAGCTGGAGATATCTCATCATCCAGCCTTTTTTTATTGAGACACTAGAGGCCCGGTGCAAAGGATTCATGCACTAGTGGGGGGCATGGCCTGTGGGGACCGGCCAGCTGTGGGAGCACTGCTCATCCAGGTCATCTTAGGGGCTTTGAACCCACCCTCTGAGCGGCTGCTCCCTGGTCCAGCATCTTCTGTGGAACTGGAGCACTCACCTCTCCAGGGAACCCTGTCAGGGCTGGGCCCAAGAAAAATAGCACTGAGAGGGGGCGGAGTAGGCCTCAGTCCCTCAGCGGCCACAAACTCACCTCCCAGCCTCTGGGGTAAGCTCTGCGAGCCTGGCAGCGCTTGGCCTGCGGGCATCCGGAGAAGGTGGCAGAGAGTGAGGAGGAGCAGCCTGAGGTGAGGAGGCCACGATCGCAGCCTGGGTTCCTGCCCATTGGCCCGAGGTTCGCAGCAAGAGCAGCCGCTCCTCCCGGTCAGCGGAGCAGCTCCCCCACTGTGGTAGTGCACTGACCGCCAGGGGGCAGCTCCTGCATTGAGCGTCTGCCCCCTGGTGGTCAGTACGCATCATAGTGACTGGTCAAGCAGTTGTTAGGTAGTTCCTCGGTTCGGTAGCTGGGCTTTTATTATAAAGGATAACTGACATATAACATTATATCAGTTTAAGGTGTACAACATAATAATTTAATATATGCATATATTGCAAAATGATCACCATAATAACTAAACATCTATCGCCGCACACAGTTAATTTTGTGTGTGTGTGTGTGTGTGTGTGTGTGTGTGTGTGTGTGTGTGATAAGAACTTTTAGAATCTACTCTTGGTAACTTTCAAGTGTACAAACCAGTATTATTATTAAGTATAGTCACCATGTGGTATATTGCATCTCTAGGACTTATTTTCTAACTGGAAGTTGGTACCTTTTGACCATCAAATGCCCCCCTTCATCAATGTGAGAGAAACATCAATGTGAGAGAAACACATTGATTGGTTGCCTCCCACACATGCCCTGACCAGGGTTGGGGATTAAGCCCACAAATGAGGTATGTGGCCTTGACTGGGATAGAACCCAAGACCCTTCAGTCCCAGGGCCAGTGCTCTATCCACTGAGCCAAACTGGCTAGGGCCAAATGCCCCCATTTTAAGGTTTATCAAGTACCATGCATGTTTGAACATGAGGTGATATTTTTCCCAAAAACACTATCCCTCAGGACAAAAGAGCAAAGTATGGTTTGCTACATAACATTAGGATTCTCCGACGTCATGAGCCCTGTTTGAGGAAGACATATCAGTCTTTGAGAACATGAATCAATTCCTGTTTTGCGTGCTTACAGAGGTTAACCTTTAAAAGAAATGAGAGAGTACTTTAACATAGTTTAATAATTAGTCTGGGATAAACTAAAATTTAGAAGTGTTCTATAACTTTATAATGACGTATTTTAAGGATCACTTCAAATATGCAATGGAGAAATGTATCTGTGGTGGCAATGAGACATATATGCCAAAACAATAAATGAAAACTTAATTGTTTTCTTGTTATACAAATATAAGGACATAAAGGCTGGCCTTTGTTACTATGCTGTCACCCCTGGGACCTACAATAGGGCCTGAAGGCTAGAAGATGCTCAAAATGCATTTACTGACTTAAGGAACTAATGTCTATATTATTAATTGTGGCTTGAAATGAAAATTTCTGGTAAGAACATCAACTTCAAAAAGTACTATTTTTCTAGTAAGTTGAAAATAGAGACAACATGTTAGTTGGGTCCCAAGGTGATAGTGATTACTGCCAGGATGTGGCTTAAATTGAGTTGAACAATGGATTTGATGCAATGTGATATTGAAAAGAACAATAGCCGTAACTTACATACAAGCAAAACTTGACTATTTTTTACATTCCTACATACTTATACATTTAGTTAGGTCATTTTTTTGTTTGTTTTTTCCAGGAAAATGGGGGGTATTTTTAACAGGGTAGCATTATATTCCAGCTTATGAAGAATTTGAGCCTTGATCTCTTTAAAGCTGTCTCTTTAAATGTTTCCTCAGGAGATATTCATAAGGCATGATTTGATTCACCCTAAAATATATTATTGAATATGGAGCATCCAGAATTTAATGTAACAGCGCTATGTAGTTAGACACAGCACAGAGTGAGTTTTTTTGTTATCTCCCTTATTTTAGAAGCTGTATGCTGACTAAAGCAGCTTAAAATTGCATTTGCACTTTGGCAGTCACATCGCACTATTGACTAATATTGAGACTTCCCGCAACTAAAATCCTAACATCTTTCTGACATGTGCTGATAAGCCTCGTAATCCCCCACCCACACTTGGGCCCTTAGCCCCACTGACCTCTAGTTTCACCCTTGCTTTTGTCCAGCTTTCAAGATATCCTTCTAACAGAGTACTCCAACTCCATGTTTCACATCATCTGCAAATGTGATGCCTATTAGGATTCTATGACCTTACTGAAGCTTTTGATAGGGAAAGGAAATGGAGATGCATTGCTCTGGTGTTAAAAGCAGATCCTTTCCTAAAGAAAGAATAGTCGGAGATGTTAAATATGTCAAAAGAGTTGCTATGGACCCAATTGTGTCTCCTGGACATTTATATGTTGAAGCCCTAATCCCCTGTGCAATGGTATTTGAAGATGGGACTTTTGGAAGGTAGTTATGTTTAGTTGAGGTCATGAGGGTAAAACCCTGGTGATGGGAATGGTGCCTCATAGGAAGGGACACCACAAAGCTTGCTGCCTCTCTCCGCCACATGAAGAGGAAGCAAGAAGGAAGCCATCTGCAAGCTAGGAAGGGAGCCCTCACTGAAACCACAGTATTCTGGTACCGATTATGGACTTCCAGCCTCCAGCATTGTAAGTAAATTCTGTGTTTTTAAATCCATCCAGTGTTGGTATTTTGTTATGGCAGCCCAAGCAAACCAATACAGAGTAAAGGAAAAAGAAGTTAGTAGTAAACTTGAAAGGAGTTATTGCACTCTTTAAATTAAAGAGAGAGGGGGGGGGTGCTGTTCCACTTATTTATGCATTCATTGGTTGAGTCGTTTATGTGCCCCACTGATATTGAACTTTGGTGCATCGGGGTGACTCTCGAACCAGATGAGCTACCTGGTGGCCAGGGCAGTTATCACACTTTTGAGGGTGGATTAATATGATAAGACTTGTAAGCATAAGATACTGGAAATAGCCAAAACCGGTTTGGCTCAGTGGATAGAGCTTCGGCCTGCGGACTGAAAGGTCCCAGGTTCGATTCCGGTCAAGGGCATGTGCCTGGGTTGCTGGCATATCCCCAGTAGGAGATGTGCAGGAGGCAGCTGACCGATGTTTCTCTCTCATCGATGTTTCTGGCTCTCTATCTCTCTCCCTTCCTCTCTGTAAAAAATCAATAAAATGTATTAAAAAAAAAAGATACTGGAAATATGTTATACTAGTATGTCATCTAACTGGAGAATTTTGGCACCAAAATCAAGGAGAAATATGATTAATCTTTAGAAGAGAAAGAGTTATAAATGAAGGTGTGTTCAAGTTTAAAAGATCTCCCCATATTAGAAAGCAGTAGGAATAAAAACACTAAAACAGAACATGATAGAGAGGATCAGTATAATTGAAAGAGACCAACTGGTTGAAATGTGCACTAATAATGAAAGAACAATCCTGCAGATGGAGTATTGGAACTGGAGTGTCGAGAAAGTTGCAATTATGAGGTGAGTTGAATGAAAACATGTGATACTATGACGAATTTCACAGATTACAAATATAAAGATCAAAAGAAGTAGGACTTGCTCCAAATGTCAAAATAGTCAAGGAGTAGCACTTAGATAGCAGGCGGGTTAATGTTTACTTTTTCATGGCAAGTCTTCAGTTGTATGGGGTTGGAGACAAACAGAGTGATGAGAGATGAAGACTCAGTAACAGATTTAAGTGACCAATTATATAAACATGCACTATCTAGCAATTAATATTTAAGAACTCATATTTGCTTCCTCATATAGTACATTAAACATAAAAATACCTCCATTCATTTCTTCTCTCTTACAAGTGCAAATAGGGCATGCTATTCAGATTTTTTTTTAAGTTTTCGTTCTTTTACTTTTTCATGAAATGTACTAAGTCTTTCTGAGAGCATTTCTATATTAGGCACAGAGCCTTGCTGGTGTTTCTAAGAGAAGTTAAACATAAATAGGAGCTCTCCCCAGTCCCATTGAAGTGTCACTCAGAGGACCACCCACATTGGCAAGGAGGTGGTTCTCTTGACAGAGATGCGTCATGCTGTATTTTATACTTAGACTTTTTTTCAGAAATGAAATCACTTACATTTCCTATCATGATGCTTGACAAGTTTTTCTTTGGAAACTTGGTGTTGTTTCTATCTGAAATCAGCCTTTATATTGTCCTTTCCTTTTAGGATGTGAGTTTTAAATGGTCCTTTACAAATGTTCCAATTTGTGGCAAGTTAAGATATATTTTATAGTAAGAGTGTATATTGGTTAATGCAATTTTAAATGACAGATTTGCATCCTTAAATACACCCCACAGAATGAAATGTTAAGAGCATGGTAAAAACACCTATGTGAATATAGTATTCTTCATATAACATGTAGTACATATAGGAGCTGGCACTTAGAACTTCCCAAAGTCTTAAATAAATACTATAGCATGTGCCATGGATCATGTTTTTTATAAAATAAAAAATGACATCCTATATCACTCTTTTTTCAAAAAAGCGTCTGATAATTGTACTACCCAAGGTCCTTTCTCAATAAGAAAGAAATTCTTAATGTATTTGGCCAACTATAAACTATCTATAATAAATATACACTTGAATTAAGAAATTACTTAAGAAAAGATTATTTCATTCTAAGAGCTAGAACAAACAAAGTTATCCTTTTTTATGTCATCAAGTCTCAATCAATAAAATATAAATCACCAGAGTTTTTGAAATGATTGAGACTCTATGTCAAAATTTTCTAATGGTTTCTGAGCACATTTACTAGGTGAGGAGATTATATATATATATATATATATATATATATATTTCCTTAGTGACTCAGCACTCTGAAACACCATCTAACACCAGAATACTTACTGGGGAGTGATTTTGACACAAAGAAGCAAAAAGCAAAAAGACCCAGGGTCTGAAAGTCTTGTTATGAACTCACTGACAAACAATGAAGATCAGTCTTTATATTTTTGCAACTGAACTGAAATCAAAACACTTTTGTTGATTTCATGTTCACTTAAAAAATATATGTAATTGCAAAAGAGCTTTGGTCACCATCTAAAATTAGGTGTCAGTGTTCTATAAAGATCTTTCAGAGGCAATTTAAAAGAATAATCACAAAAGAATGGTTTTAATTTTTCTAAGTGACATATAATTGAATATTTCCAAACATTACTTTAGACCTCATGTGAATCAGAGTGCTTTGTTGACTACCATCAAAGTTATACAACTAGATTTATTTTTATCTACTTTCTTTTCTCCAGTACTTTTGAAAGCTCTTTAAAGAATTTATGATAAGAATTCAATCACTCCCCAAAATTTCAAAGGGCCACAACGGGTTCCTGGAAGGAAATGGTTTCCTGTTAATTAAATTTTGCCCAAGAAATAATGAAGGTCATTCTCACTTTGTCATTTACTTGTTTGGATATTACATGAAGTAACAGTTAAGATTAAACTTTATACTTTTATTTTCTTTAGAAGCTATAATATACTAGTCATTGATGTTATAATTATTATTTTAACAGAATTTATATCGGGGCAAATAAAAATATCGAAAATAGTAGCATTCATTACAGTTTTAATGCACCAAAGAAAATATTTTTCAAAGGGATATGGAATCATTAAATCAATTCTAAATAATAATATTCAATAAACTTACCAAGTTCTATAAATATTATAGTTTTTTAACTATTAAAAACTATATATTATTTAACCATGGCTGTCTTAGTTTCAGTGGAAGGTTAAACTGTATAAATATCAATTCGTAAGATAATTATACAATTTATTTGTTGGTCTTCTCTAAAAAGTAGCAGCTATGGAAAATCCATTTAAATGAATGGAAAGATGATAGATAGATTATGCATAAATATGCATAACTTGTATATATTTTCTACCTATTATTTTTCAACTGATTTGTACCAACTTTAGCATGACTGTAGTACAAAAAATTTTTCCATTTCTATTTATTTTCTATAGCTATACAATTTAAAATAGAACTGGGATATATTTTAAAGCATATGTTGAAATAATCCACTAGTGTGTAATTTCAAACATGGTTACAAAAGCAAGTAAAGAGCTCATTATTTATGTAACATGGGGGTTATGTCTTTAAAATAAGGTCCACTAGATTTTAAACACAATGATGGCAAGAAACAAGTCACTGCAGCATCCTTATTGTTCCCAAAAGATGAATTGTCTGATACTAAATAACTTGAGTAAACTGACAAAATCAAAGGGAGTAACAGAAGTCAATGCTTTTCAAAATTTAAGAAATATTGAAATTAAATTAATATAATTTAAATGTTTATCCAATGTAAATCTTCACAGTTTAAAATATCAAGTATTTTTTGTTTAGATAGAATTGAATCAATTGAGAAAAATAACACTAGGTCACTAGATTTTTTATGTTGCTCAAAAATTGTGGTTATATTAGATACTAGAGGCCTGTTGCATGAAAAGATTCGTGCAATAGGCCTTCCCTTCCCCTGGCTTCCAGCACCAGTTTTCCTCCGGCACCCGGGACCCAGGCCTCCACTCTGGCCGGAGCCGCCTTCAAAGCCTTCACTGCTCTGGCCGGAGCCGCCTTCAGTCTTCACTCCACCGCTTCCTGCTTACGTATGCAAATTAACTGCCATCTTTGTTGGCGGTTAATTTGCATATCGCTCTGATTAGCCAATGGTGGGCATAGAGAAAGTATAGTCGATTTGCATATTTGTCTATTATTAGATAGGATGTCTTTGCTTAATAAAGACATATCTAATATAACCACAGTTTTATTATGCATTACATAAAATTGGTTCTGTTAGAAAAAGGGATAATGAAAAGGATCTTTGGTCTGTAAAGTTTGGTGATGGGTACACCTAGAGTTCTAATATTCTAAATGAAGACATGTATCATTCTCCTAGGTCCACATTAAAGTAGATAGGGATCATAAATAGTTGTCCTTAGGTATTCAAGAAAATCTGCAAAACTGGATATAAGTCAGCATAGTTACTTAACTACTAGAGAAACCATCAAAGAAAAATCTCAGCAAAAATAAATCATTTAATTTTTGTACTCTGAGGAGACTCAATTTCAGAAAAGTAAAATGCCATATGAATTCCCGCAGTATAGAACTATCTTATATCTCCATCATTTTATATTTGCTGTTCTGTTAAATGTCTTTGTATATTGAATATTGAGTAGATGGATTTAAATCCAGTGAGAATCCAAGAAATGGTAAAATTTTCACTCCTTAGATACTCAATAATTTCCATACTAAGTACATTAAATTTGTTTTTACACTACTTTTCTTATTTGCATTTATTCTAATAATGCAGAGCTGATGTGATAAAAAAATATTCAAATAATCTTACAAACACATTTGTTAGTCAAAAATAAAAAAAATGGGTGCAGCATCCACATGTGAAAACTTCAAATATGCATTATTTATTTTGGGGGGAGTCAATAAAAAAATACAATTTAATGAATCAATATATAATGAACATATAGATTTGTTTTATCAATCTAAAAGCAGAAGATCTATATTCCTGATTTTGTGCATGGTAATAATTCTGAGTAAGGCAACATTTTTT
The DNA here is from genome assembly GCF_964212035.1 of Myotis nattereri. Taxonomy (NCBI): domain Eukaryota; kingdom Metazoa; phylum Chordata; class Mammalia; order Chiroptera; family Vespertilionidae; genus Myotis; species Myotis nattereri. Next base: position 67,770,822 of record NC_138076.1, on the reverse strand, counting down.
GAAAACAGTTATACCATAAAAGACATTCTTTTACAGAAAGTCTGTGCTTATGCTGTATGTTAAGTAATGGTAAAATTGTAGTGATATAAATATTAAAACTACTAGTAATACTATTAATATTTTCCACATTTAATAATGAAAACAATAATACTTTATCTCTTGGGGTGATAAATTATGAGTTTTATAAGTCACAAAATGTATAAATAGTACAAACTTAGTTGTTGCTTATATTCAGAAAAACAAAGGTAATATGTTTGTATTTATTGGCAATATGATAAGTACAAAACAAACAGGTAGTGAAATATACTTTATCACTTTCTATAGAATACAATGCTACCTGGTGCATTTAAAAATTAGGCTTAAATGAAATACCTCTGAAGGCACTTATATATGTTGCTTTCTCTAAGACAAAACTATGCATACCAGATAAAGACAGACAAAAAATAATCTAATCATATTAGAAAACAACAAAAATAAAAGATAAACGGATTTTGGTGATTGCATACTTTGGCAAATAAATATTATCCATCCTTCTGGAGCTAATGTAGCCCCTAGCTTTGGCCAATGGGTCAATTTCAGTTTATCTCAACTCTGAGATTAAAAATTATTGTCCTGCCCTAACTGGTTTGGCTCAGTGGATAGAGTGTCAGCCTGCGGATTGAAGTGTCCCAGGTTCAATTCAGATCAAGGGCATGTACCTTGGTTGTGGGCACATCCCCAGAATGAGGTGTGCAGGAGGCAGCTGATTGATGTTTCTCTCTTATCCATCAATGTTTCTAACTCTCTATCCTTTTCCCTTCCTCTCTATAAAAAATCAATAAAATATATCATAAAAAGAATTATTGTCCTAAAACAATGTGGACCTATTGTGTACTTTTTATGGCTCACTCTATTGCAATGAGGTGCTTCTCAGGGGAAAATATCATCTAAAATAAAGCTTTTCAGGATTCTAACAGACCTTCAAGTAAGGAATTTTTCTATTAATCTTTTATGTCCTCTCTTGAAAAAAAAAATGTCCAGTTTCAGAATGATGAACAAGTTGTCATTCCAAAAATATTGGAACAAGCATATAAATGTAAACATTCCTTTGAAGTAAAAGTGCATGCTCAAGGTTAATTAATAGTAATTTTTTTGAGTGAGAGATCTGGGCACAAACAAAATCAAGGGCATCATAGAACTATACACTGCATATTTCCCTGACAATCATCAACTTAAAAACTATTAAATATGCAGTTTTTATTTACTAGAGATAAAATATTAAATAATTAGAAAAAGCAAATAATTTTGCATTTTTTTAAAAACAACATTTTAAAATAGTTATTTTTAAAAAAGAAAGAACCTACACAGAACCTAGAGACAGAAGAACTTCACTGGAGAGAACATGGCAAAAGATCCTGGACAGAAACTGGCCACAGAACCTAGAGACAGAACCTGGCTACAGAACCTGGATAGAACATGGCAAGAGAACCTAACTAGAACCTAGACAGAACCTGGCTGAAGAACGCGGCTACAGAACCTGGCGACCGAACCTGGCTGGAGACCCTGACAAGAGAACCCGGCTATGATGATCACCTGAAAAAAAACAAAAACAAAAACAAAAACAAAAACAAAAAAAAACAAATAAAAAAGAAAGAATAAAGCATTTAAAAATCCTTCATTCAGCCCTGGCCTGCGTGCGTCAGTGGTTAAAGCATCAGCCTGGGCACTGGAGGGTCTCGGGTTCGATTCCCAGTCAAGGGCATGTACCTATTTCGCAGGTTCAATCCCTGTCCCCAGTGGGGGCTTAAGTGCAAGGTAACCAATCAGTGTGTCTCTCTTACATCAATGTTTCTTTCTCTCTCTCCCCCTCACTGCTCCCTTACACTCTCTAAAAATCAATGGAAAAAATATCCTCCTTGAGTGAGGATAAAAATAATAATAATAATAAAAATAAATAAATAAAACCCTTCATACATTGTAAATGTGTTTACATTTAGAAGAGAATAGCAAACATTTTCTTCTGAACATAAAGGCATTTACAATGATGATATGCAGAGCATACAAATTAAAAACCTCAGCTTACCCATTATTGGACACTAGAGGCCCAGTGCACAAAATTTGTACACAGGTGTGGTCCCTAGGCCTGGCTGGCGATTGAAGCTTAAGTGTCTAGAATGGAAGGGCAGGGCCCAGCTGACATCTGGGCCCTGGGCAGCACCTGGGCTACCAGGACCCCGCATACCCCCCTCTGCCTGAGTCACAGCGCCCGAGTCACCATGTGGAGATGCGGTGAGTGCGGCCAGATACCGCGGGCCAGGGCGCAGTGTGGGCCTCTGGGCTGTCCTGTGGTGCCACACAGAAGCCAGGCAGGCAGCACACTCTCTCCCGGCTGGCCTTGCAGACCGGCAGTGGGTACAAGCAGCAGCCCCAGTGCAGGCTGCAGGTGTGAGCGGGGCTGTCGCCAGCAGCGGGTACGAGAGGTGGCTGCCAGCCCTGACCACTCCTCAGTTGCAGGGGGAGGTGTAGAAACCCCGAGGGGTGATTGGGGCTGGCAGCTGCAGCTCACACCTGCTGCCAGGGCCCGACCGTGGTGTGTGGGAGCAAAGAATTTTCAGTAACCACCAAAGGCTCACCTTGATGACAGAGACCACTGCCCCACCTTGGTCTGGCGCCCCCACTCACCTGTTCCACCTTCCTGCCGACACCCGCCATGTTCCACACTCTACCCCTGGTGTTCAGCGCATGTCATAGTGACCAGCTGTTCAGTTGTTCGGTTGTTCCGTCATTCACTCTATTTGCATATTAGGGCAATATATATATATATATATATATATATATATATGGATTTTAGCCTCTTAATGAAATATTATAGCTTATTCTCTTAAAGAGCATATTCAAAATAATCTCATGATGTCCAAAATACAGTGACCATCTCTACATCTGTTCTTTTCTCCTTCCCTCGGGCAATTCTGTTCCTCCAAGCTTTTCCAATTTTCATCTTTCCTCACTAGCATATCTGTGCCACTCTTTCTCACCACTCCATATGCTTAGGAAGCCTTTCCAGATTATACTCATCCAGCTATTGCAGCCTCCTACATATATCCCCCAAAAGCAACCTGTTCAGACAAACCTTCCAACCGTGACCTTTTTCAAATTTCTATTTTTCTTATTTATATTACATTGTTCTATTTCCTCCCTCAGGGCCATCATAATTTAGATCAAAATTTATTATTAATTGATTGCAGAAAGCTTTATAATTTATTTATTATAATGCTTATGAATGAATGATTATTTTTAATCACAGCAACTCATTATGCCCTAATAACCTAGTGAAGGTGATAACACTAATTATTATATTAATAGAATAATCTCTGATTATTTTTAATGTTAGCCATAGTTGTTTCATTAAAAAGATGATAACATGTGAAGAGAGATTATAAATTCTTATATAAAACATATTTTAGATATATTTCCTCAAAACACAAATAATGTTAACTTTTAAATTAAGAAGTTAGAAATTCAAGGTCAAAGAGTACTTACAGATTTAAGAATTAAATTCAGGTCACCCAAATCCTTTTGAAAATGTTCTCATTACCAAATTATGCTAAGAATAAGAAAATAGCTGAATTGTATGCCATATTTTAAAAATATTTATTTAGTCACCTGGTACCTTTTTTTTCACATGGGTATTGTGGGCATTAAGCATTTAATTTGTATCTCATTTCTGCAACTCAGCACACAGAAACTCTTGGGCAAGTCCCTTATGTTTCTGAGATTTTCTCATTTAGCAACAGGGATGGTAATGATTGCCCTGCCTACCCCACTTGTTTTTTAAAGTTGTTTCAAGTATCAAATGAGATAAAATTTTAAATAAAAATGAATATAAATTAAAACTACAATGAGATATCACAACACACCTATTAGAATAGGCAAATATTGAACACTGGCGACACTGAATGCTGGTTAGGATGTGGAGCAACAGAAATTCTCATTCGTTGATGGTGGGTTTGCAAAATGGCACGGCCACTTTGACAGACAATTTGGAAGTTTCTTACAAAGTTAAACATATTCTTCTAAGGCAATTCAGCTATCATGTTCCTTGGTATTTGGCCAAAGGAGGTGAAAACTTATGTCTACACAAAAACCTGCACACGGACGCTAATGTCAGCTTTACTCATAGAAAGTAACTAATGTCCTTCCTTAGACAAATGAATAAAGAAACTGGTATACACAGAAAGTGGAATATTATTCAGTGCTAAAAAGAAGTGAGCTCTCAAGTTATAAAATACATGGAAGAAATGTAAATCCATTTTACTAAGTAAAAGAAGCCCACCTATAAAAGCAGCATACTGTATGATTCCAACAATATGACATTCTGGAGTAGGCAAAATTATGAAGAAGTATAAAGACCTGTGATTGTTGGGGGTGGGGTTTGGGAGAGACGAACAGCCAGAGCACTCAAGATGTTTAGGGCCATGGAAATATGCTGTATGATACTATAATGATAGATACATGTGAATATACATTTGTCCAAACCACTGAATGTATACCACCCAGTGCATCCCAGTGCAAACTGTGAACTTTGGTTGATTTTGATGTATCACTATATATTCAAGGGTGACCTCCTGGAAGTCTTTGTTTCAGGGTGCGGTAGGTGGGCGCCCCCAAGTCCTCAATGAACAGCTCCTTGGCCGTGTGCCTGAAGATGTGCACCAGGTACCCATCGGAGCTGGCACCCCCGTGGAGCCTCACCTCCTCCTCCTTCATGTTTCCAAACAGAGTGTCCATGGTGGCGGCATTCATGGTGAGGTCACTTTGCTCCATTATCTGGACAATTTCACCTGAGGTTAACATGCAGTCAGCACCCTGGGAAATATGTAAAGCCGTGGGAACATCTTTTCAAAGGGCCTCCAGTTTCTTGTCATAACCCGGGGCCACAGTGACATGGACAATCTTGTCTGGGGACAGGTTCTGCCATCTGGTGAAGTAATCCTTCACCAGAGAGCCCATGATCTGCTGGGGAGACTTGGCCATGCAGAGGTGGGGGTGATGGGGTGACCCAGCACACGCTCTGCATATCGGTCCCAGCCGGGGCAGGCGGAGGTCAGCATGGGTAGCGGGGGCTCTTCCTCACGGTGCTGTTGTTACTGACGCACAAATTCCTTCTGACTCTGCAGGATGCTGAAGTCCGCAGCTATCTTCATGTCAAAGACAGTGCACCCCAAGGCTTTTGAGGAAGCCATAGAGCCTTCTGGATACATCAGTGACTCAGGCTGAAATTAGCAGCAAAATAAGGCAGAGCCGGAGGACACACGGACACTGCCAGCACCTTGTGCTGTGAAGCATCACATTTCTTATTAAGGTTCAGAACACGGAAGAAGTCCTTGGCGTTCTGCTGAGAAACATGGACTCCTTCCTCAGAGGTCACACAACTGTCACACGCCAGGCAGTCACTCAGAAATATCTTGTCATCGGCCCACTTATGGAATTCTCCCTTCTCCCCGTTCCCTGAGCAGGACTTCGGACATCAACTGCGGCATTCTCTTGGTCATCGTTTTCTGTTTTTTTACTACATTCCTTCTGTGGGTGCAGTGATCACACTTCATCTGGAGCGGGGTGGGCGGAGGCCAGCGCACGTGACCTGGAGGAAGCAGGGCAGAGCAGCCACAGCTCCTTGTGGAGCTTCCAAGGAGGGGAGGCGGCCGAGGTGCTGGGGGCCGAGTTCCAGGAGGCTGGCAGCGCTGTAGGGGCCCTGCCGGCAGCGCGGGTCCATCGGTGCCTGGCCCATTTTCTGGAGATTGAACCTGCAGGACTACTGAGGGAGTTAGTGGCTGCCACCAGGCTGGTGGTGATTCTGGTCGTTCCGCCGTTGGGTCACTGGGCTTTTATTATATAGGATGCTATTCTCTCTGGTGGTGTACACATACAGCTGACTTCATTTTAAAACCAATCCACCTAAAAAACCCTTGACCCCCTCCTGTACCCCTGGAAGACTAGAGAAGGTGCACAAAGATGCTGGGTTAATGAGGAGCTACCATTAACTTGCCCGACACCGCGCTCCTGGTAGCTGGTCTCTTTGTTCCCCTCCATCAGCTCTGCACTCCTTTCAGAGTATATTGGTCCATTTCTTCGGCAGGTATTGAATAGGTAGGTTGGTGGGTGTTAAGGGGTAACCAGTGTAGAGATCCATTTTGTCCTGCTGTCACCCAAGATGGCATGTCTATTAAAACTCTTTGAATCAACAAGCTGGACTTGTCCACTTCCACCTTTGGCCCTCCGAGTGCTCCTTCTGCATTTGGGGCCTACTTTGCATACATGGCTTTTTCATGAAGCACATGGTTACAATGTTAAACACTCAGTCGGGAATGTGAGGATTATAAAAAGAGAACCATTGGAAAAGAGAACTATTCATTAGGAAATATTAAAATATCTTCCTCACAAAGACTAGAAGCAAGAACAAAAGCAGATTCATCTCAAAGCATGAGAGAGATTCAAATATTTCTTAAATTCAGGTTTGCTCTAAATTTCCATGATTCTGTGATATTTAGATAAAAGGTTTTTAAGCTGCCTTCATAATGAGGTAAAAACTATTCCCAATAATTTTGGTGCACTACATCTTTTGCTGTAGAACTACGAGAATATGCCAGTGTCCATAGATGTAGTGGCACACTTAATGGAATGTTCAGAAATGAGCTCTATAGTGAGAGGTGAGAGATGACAGTATAAAAAAGGGAAGAAAACTGGAAACATTTGCTGTACAGAGTTGTTAATAACTTAGAACCAGGAAATGTCAGCAAACAAAATCCAAAGGCATGAAGCCAAATGGATAAACCACAAATGGCCCATAGCCCAACATGCAAACTTTAATGCCTATCTCACAGGCTAATGTGGAAGAAAAGGAACAAAAGCAGGAGGACTAGCCTAATATAGCTCTCGATCTTATATTAGAAAAGTGAGATTTAAGGATTCAAGTATACATACTGTACTTTGTCAAAGATGAGACAGATTCCAAGTTATGTTGGATGAAAAACATCACCACAAATAGTAGCACAAATTTAAATCCTCATAATTCTAAAGGAAATAATGAGTTCCATTGGTCTAATTATGCATGTATGCTTATTAATGGACTAGAGGCCTGGTGCATAAAATCTGTGCACTTGGAGGGTCCCTCAGCCTGGCCTGCACCCTCTAGCAGTCTGGGAACCCTCGGGAGATGGCTGACTGATGGCTTAAGCCCACTACCCTAAGCCAGCAGTCGGACATCCTTAGCACTACTGTGGAGGTGGGAAGGGCTCCAACCACCACTGCTGCGCTCGCTAGCCATGAGCCCAGCTCAGGGCTTCTGGCTGAGTAGCACTCCCTCTGTGGGAGCACACTGACCACAGGGGGAAGCTCCTGAGTTGGGCCTCTTCCCCCTAGTGGTCAGTGCATGTCATAGTGACCAGTCGTTTTGCTGTTAGGTTGATTTGCATATTAACCTTTTATTATATAAGATAGGAAATACTAGCTTGTGATATCAGATTAATCCAGTTGTTTACAGCATATTGTCCAAAATTGTTGCTACTAGCTACATGTGGCTATTTAAATTTAAACTGATAAATAAGTGTGCCAGTAGGCAGTTCAGTGTACAGGTCAGCAGTTCAAGACCAAGGCAGCCAGTTTAGTGTAGAAGCAGGCAGAAGAGTGCAGAGCCTTCTCCAAGAAGTGCAGTTTGCATGAGAGAGCCCTGTGCAGAAACGGCTGCTAGGCGCTGCCTTTTTTATTTGAGTCCAGTTAGCCACCAGGACCCCTCCTTAGTAGGTGTCTTCTCCCTCCTCCACCTCCAGGGTTCGCACTGCTGTTTTCTCTCACATATATGCATTCACAGATGCACACAAATGCACATTTAAAACTCTTCATACAAATATACATTAGAGATAGTGGTATCCACTGGACATTTTTCTTAACTTTGACATTGGAATTCATGGTTTAGAGAAGAGACCAGGACTGGACCTGTCATTGGGTTTCTCCCTGCCCACTAATAAGACCGTGCAGTCCGTGGGCGCTGAGAAGCGGAGTGTTGTGCTACAAGGGATACTGAGTAAGAGACCAGGTTTCCAGTCCTTTGAGCTCTTGCACAACTCACTGGACCTGGACCTATAATTTGTTTTTCTCTTAATAGCCTCCGTTTTTCTCATGTGAAAGGAGGAGTTCAGAATAAAAAATCTTTATGGTTTTGTCAGTTTTTAAAAAATAAAAAAATACTAAAATAAACTGATAAATATTAAATAAAATTTAAAATGTGTTTCCTTGATCACAATAGCCACATTTAAAGTGCACAGAACCAAATATAGCTCCTTATATCAGTCAGTGTAGATAAAGAACATTTTCATCATGACAGAAAGTTCTTTTGGACAGCACTGCTTTAATGTAATATAATTTCTCCAAATATTGAGGCACAAATGTACATTTTATGTGTGACAAGGCTGTCTAAAATCATAAATCAAACCAACATATAACTATAATAATGCTAAAAGCAATATAAAAACATAATACAAAAATTGTAACAATTTTTCTCATAATAAATGCAGTTTAAAGTAAAAAAAAATCAAACTAGATATTTTGACATCAGAGTTTACCTTTGTGATTTTATTTTTTCCTGTTAAACTTTAATAAAGAATTTCACATTACAGGATAATGAGAGGTTTTTGGGATCGGATGGGTGCTCCTTCATTGCAATCTGTCACATATATTTTAAAACTTGGACCATTTACTAATCTCTGTTTATCATCTCTGCAACCCTGGTAACTAGCATGTATTCAGTATGTTTGTGCAATGAGGTAGAGTTTCATCCAGTTCTAACAGGAAATCATTCAGCATCTGCTTAAACACTTGCATTGGCAAAGAATTTACTACTTTATAAGGGAAGGCATTTCTTTTTAACAGTTCAGTCAAAAAGAAGTTTATTATAGAAAATCCAAATTTACTTGCTTGTAGAACTTCCATTAATCTTATTTTATCAGACAAAAGTTGAAATAAGATGTTTATTTTTATTTTTCCATGGAAAAGACTTTGAAATACTTACAGGTGACTATAACATTTAACCTACCAACTCACCTATAAGGCATCATTTCCAGATACTTCTTTGTCCTCTTCTTAATTTAAGTCTCTTGAAATGCAATGGCCAGAACATTACATTATCTGCCACTTGTTCTGATCAGTGCAGAGAATTGTGGGAATTCCCTCCATAGCTCTGTATAGTATACTTCTATTAATGATGCCCAAGATTCCATTAGCTTTTCTTGGCATTCTCATCACAGGATGACTCATAGTCCACTTACAATCAACTAAGAGTTCCTAAGTCTTTAAGATGAGATGTTGTCAAATCATGACTCCTTCGTCCTTGGTTCTTTTGGTTATTTCTTGTATTTGACTAGAAGACTTTATATCATGCTGATGGCTTGGGCATGCTGCTCCATCAGTCAAAATTTTCTAAACTTTGATTGTGCCAATCATCTAATACATTAGCTGTCAATTCAGCTTTGCATTAAGTGCAAATATGATAAGCATAGCCTATAGGTCTACATTAAAGTCATTGATACAAATAGTCCGAGGGCAAATGTCAATACCACACCACTAGAAACTTCTAAGATAATACTCGCATATCTTTATGTTTTATTCACTTATGTTTTAAGAACCACACATATATAATCTTTAATTCTTAAAATATCCCTTTAGTACACTATCAACAATTTATCCAGAAAGAAGCAAAAAAAATGTAAATGATTTTATCAAGAGTGCTTAACTAGAAATTGGCAGAGCTGGAAATCCATGTGGGACAGCCTCACTCCAAAGTCTTCCATTTCCAGATACTTCTGTAGCCCAATGACATAATGTCTCTTTTCAAGTATAGCTGGATTCCCGTACATCTTTTATCTATAACATGTGTAAGTATAATAAAGACTGTCAAAAGCCATGCTAACAGTGCTAATTTATTTCTATAACATTCCAGTAAGCTGTCAATCTATTTCTTTAAAAGTTAAAATGAACTTTGTTAGGTGTTTTTGCTACTTTAAAAATGTGTTAGTGATTCCATTTCTTTTCCTAAATGTTTACCACATAACTAATCTTTTATCCCATACTTTGCTATGGAGGATTGTTAAGTCAATCAATCTTTATTTTAAAAAATCCACCATTTAGCCCTTTTTGAATTTGAGACCCCACAAAGTAAATGATATATTTAGATACTTCCTATTTCAATATTTTATTGCTCACTGTTTCATGCAGATGCATATAAAGCAATATTAAATTGAAATCACTAGTCTAGTGCTTATAATTATGTTTATAGCATAATCCTGTCAGATGGAAGAATAATGTACTCTTCAAATTCAATAGTGTAATTGAAAAGCCTACTACTCCTGACCAGCACTTTTTGCATTAAACACTATCATGCACAAAAATTAAATACCCCCTATTTTAAACAAAATTTCAATAATAAGCATTGATTAACTCACTTTCTAAAAATTGTTACCAAAATCTCAAAAATATTGGTGCTTTGACCAAAATTGGTATTTTATCAAAATTCTATTTTCCTAGACTTACACAGAATCCTATATAATAAAAGCTTAATATACTAAGTGTCTGGTTGACTGGCTGGCTGTTCAACCAATCAAAGCATAATATGCTAATGATATGCTAAGACCACTCAACCACTTGCTATGCCATGCACTGACCACCAGGGGGCAGATGCTCTGACTGGTAGGTTAGCTTGCTGCTGGAGTCTGGATGATTGGGACTGAGTGAGGTGGGCTGGACATGGTCTAGAGCCCTCCCGTGGTCCTTCCCTGGCTGGCTAACCACCCGCATCTCTCCCTGGCCTCAATCGTGCACCGGTCGGGTCCCTCAGCCTGGCCTGTGCCCTTTCGCAATCCGGGACCCCTTGGGGTATGTTGGAGAGCCAGTTTTGTCCTGATCCCACTGGGGGAGCACTGCTCAGCCAGAAGCCAGACTCATGGCTGGCCAGTGCAGCAGTGGTGGTGAGAGCTTCTCCCACCTCCGTGGCAGCGCTAAGGATATCCTTGGGGAGCGGGCCTAAGCCATCAGTCAGACATCCCCTGAGGGCTCCCGGACTGTGAAAGGGTGCAGGCCAGGCTGAGGGAACCACCCTCCCCTCCAGAGTACATGAATTTCATGCACCAGGCTTCTAGTCAATTATAAAAGCTAAATCCATTCTGAATATCAGTTATATGATTTTTGTACTTATGTTAATTGTGAAATGGGGAATGTGCATTCTCTAAAGACCTAAGTAGATCTACTTCATATTTTGAGAGTAAAGTTAAATTGCAAAAGTGTTTCTTGAAAAAATCATAGATCTTAAAATAATTATATTGATAACAATGACATTTTAGCTCTGGGTTATGTGTCCAAAGTATGTGTATATATGTATGCTTTTAAGATAGCATTCTAGACCCAATTCTCCCTTTTGTTTTCTATACTTGTAAGTACATTCTCTTTGACAAAAGAGGAAATAGAAAATCAAATCTGCCTTATATATTCTTCCAAAGGAAAACTAGATTATATGACACCTATCAAAGTTGTTCTAAGTTGACATTTCTTGAAACTCTGATTAGAATTTCAGAAAAGCTAGATGCATAACAACTAGAGACAGTGTGATAATTATTACTCTCACACAATTTTCAATGAGGAAGAAGTTAAAAATTGTTTGTTGAAATGGGTAGTATTATATGAAGTTTTATATATATATATATATATATATATATATATATATATATATATATATATTAAGAGTAACAAGTGCAGGAGGCATTTCTTTGACAGTACTTAAGAAAAATTGAATTTAAAATGTTGTCACCCCATTTCTAACAGATGTCTAGTTTTCTTCTCCTGAGGTCTCATCCTGGGTCCCTTCTGGATTGCAACACTGATCCTAACATTTCCTATTGGTAGCAGGAGGGAGGTTTATGTTATTCTCCATCCTACCCTTTCTCCATTATGGTTATAAATCTCTGAGGGTGTCACTTCATTAAGAAAAAAAAGAAGAAGGAAGAAAAGAAAAGAAAAGAAAAGAAAAGAAAAGAAAAGAAAAGAAAAGAAAAGAAAGAGAAATAAGTAAAAGCTAGCCTGTATTGAATTCTTCTGTCTAGCCTATAATGATCAGTGTCAGAATTGCCAGCTACTCAGTCTAATTGTTTGGCCGACTTATCTATGCAGATCACTACCCAACTGTGTCAGTCATAGATATTGATCAAAAGGGCCAAGTTGTTCAGATCTTTGGCCATACATGAGATCAGCTTTCTAATTACAGTATTGAAGATTTAAAGTGCATTTGCACAAATTCTACATCTTTTCAGAATCTTCCTGCTTTAAATGGCAGTATAGTACTGCAGAATATTTATCTAACACTTTGTAGCAGGATTCACTGGTCTTCAGTGCAGATAATTGTAGGATATTTTCATAGATTACAATAATGTATATCACAAAGGAAACACAATTGTGTTATTCATATGTGTACTCATCCATGGACTGACTAGAAATAACAGTGGTCTTATTATGCAAACAGCAGTCCATAATATGCAAATGAATATAAACAAAACCAAACAACCACCTCCAGAATAATGTTTACTGATGTGTCCTTAAATATCCCTTCCTTAAACCACATTTTTCCTGTCGTCTCAAAAACATTAAATAAATCAAAGATGGATGCATGGAAAAGTTTATGCTTTTTCTCCTGCATTTTTGAAAAGGAACCACAATATAATCTTATTCTGATTATTTGATTTATATTCTCCCAAGGCCATCGTTGCCTCCTGGCATCATTGTATGCTTGTGTAAGGTTTATATGGTGTCTCTTTTAATTGCTTAAACTAATCTATTCAATGACTGCAAATCTAATGCACACTGGAATAGGCAGCCCATAAATTCTATCCTTCAGATGTGTCCTTGAATATCTATTTGTGCTGATGAAGAGTAGAAACAAAACAAATAATAAAATGGGACAAGCCTATTCAAATATTATATTCAAGAGACCTTAGAATGCAAAAGATATTTTAGTTAAAAAGAGTAAAAATAAACATATCCTTGGTTTTACATTTTATAAGAAATCATTCTAATTACATTGCAGTTAAGACTCCACGCTTAAATAATATGTGATTTACCAAGAGAAAATTAGATCATTAAATATGCTATTAATATAATTGATGTAATATTAATTTTTTGGTGTATATAACTTCAACTGAGTGAAAACATTCTTAATATCAAAGAAGAAAACTATGTTACGCTATTACAACTATGTATTTCCTAATCTTATGTGACTGCACAATGATTATGGAGAACTCCATTGTAATGTATAGCTAATACACACATATACATACACAGCACAATGAAAGAAATCAAATCATTTAAACAATGTAATGTTTTGATTCTTAGACATACAGTTGCCAAAAGATTTCAAATCTTGGATTATCTTACACATTAAACAGGCTGATCATATTCTCCTGCTAAATACATAAGAGTAAACACAGACACAAATAGTGGTAGAAGGAGGATGAGAGACAATGGCCATAAAATACAGAAAAAAAATAATTTGTATTTTTTTTTGCTTACCTTGCACTACACCCTAGTGTTGACCCCTGAAGCATACATGGTTTAAGTCATGCACCCATTGCACCCCTTAAGAAATGGCTGCTGCTACTCTGCTCACCAAGTATATGTGCAATACTTAGTTTTTCTCAAACTAGACTATTGTTTACAATAAGGCCGGAAATCACTAATTTTTGGCCCAATTGTTGAGATCTATGGTTGCTTCCAAATGTACATCTGAAATTCTAGTTCACTCTCTCATTTATTTTTTTACAAGAATGATTTGACAGAGTTCTAATCTCTATTATATTAATGCATAAATTCCAAGCCTGGTTTTTGACAAACAAAAAGATCAACTCAAGTCATCTATAGTTCCAATAGAAATGAGCTTTATGACTTTTACTTGGCCTACCACCCTTCCTGTAAAATACTAAAATAAGACCAAAAAATAAAATGAACTTAAAAGACTTAATTGTGTTTTATTTGTCCTTGATTTATATATAAACATTCATTTGGTATTTGGTACACAGACAAGTGGCCTCAGGAACTTTCTTTACTTCCCTATTGTATAGTATGCTCATTTCCTTCCCAATCAACTCTATCTCACAATACTGACTATAACCATACCCTAAAACTTCTATTTTACTTCCTTTGGATTCTAATCCTAGTTCACTGAATTGTAGTATCATTGGGAAAACTAGCCCTCTGAATAACTCTGAGTTTTGCTTATCCTTGTGGCTTCCCAGGGCATACTTTTTGCATCCAACCCATTAGAACTTGCATCTTTTCCTAATTTCAACCACTTATGTCAGTGATGGGGAACCTATGACATGCGTGTCAGAGGTGACATGCGAACTCATTTTGGGTGACAAGCATCGACAGAGACAAAAAAATTGGATAATTCAAATATTTGTCTCTCACAACGGCCAGAGTTGGGCATCACTCAAGCAATATTATTACTCACGTTACTCATGATCAATAATGCAATTCTAAAACCAGATGTAAACATGTACATCGGTGTTGCGTAGCAAAGATACATAGTGAAAACATCCAAGATACATTGTTCCCATATTGACATTAATATAAAAAGGTTAAGAATTGCACTATAAAGAGATTAATCTTTTTTTTAATATATTTTGTTGATTTTTTACAGAGAGGAAGGGAGAGAGATAGAGAGTTAGAAACATCGATGAGAGAGAAACATCGATCAGCTGCCTCCTGCACATCTCCCACTGGGGATGTGCCCTCAACCCAGGTACATGCCCTTGACCGGAATTGAACCCGGGACCCTTCAGTCCGCAGGCCGACGCTCTATCCACTGAGCCAAACCGGTTTCGGCAAGAGATTAATCTTTACACATGACATTTTATTTTTACTCGAGTGACAAAATGCCCAATTCTGGAAACGGCCTTCTTATTGTCAACATGTGCCTTGGGTAAGCTTCCCGTGCTTTCGGGTGCATTGGGCAAACAGACGCCCTTGATCGCCATGTTTGTTAAAAGACAGGAGTGGGAGGGTTAGAAGAAAAAGATATACAGTGCAACAGTGCTCGACGAGACATTCTGCGTGTCAGGTAATTGATTACAGCACCATATATTTGTTGGTTATATATACTATCTTTGAATTGTTTTGCACCAGGAGTCAGTGCAACAACACTGCAAAAAGTTAATAGGTAAGAAACCTATCAACCTTTTATAAAAAACGCCATGATTTATATTTATTTATATTTGCAGCCTTGTGATGGAGAATCAAAAAGAAAATGAAAAAGCAAGATTGAATGATAAAGGAAGTGGAAGTAGCAGTAGCCGACCCTTTCAAGACATATGGACCGAGATGTACGGGATTGTCCACAGAAACAACAGATCATTGTGCATACTGTGTAATGAAATGGTAGTAAGCAGAACTTGTAATGTAAAGAGACGTTTTGAAACTAATCATCGTCAGCTCTTGAAAAAAAGTATCGATGAAAGGAAGGAATACATTTCTAGGCAGCTACACTCTATAAAAGTCAATCAAATTCCATCATTAAATTTGCAAGATGCTCTACAAAATTAACATCAGCAAGTTACTGTATTGCTCACTCCATAGCTCAGCATGGAAAAGCCCTCAGTGACGGAGAATTTATTAAGGAAACATTTCTAAGATGTGCACCAGCTCTATTTCAGGATATGAAAAATAAAGATGATATTATTAAAAGAATTTCTGAGTTGCCACTCAGTAGAAATACTATCAAAGACAGAATAATAGATCTTAACAAAAATGTACAACATCAATTAAAAAAAAGAATTAAATAGTTGTAAATATTTTTTTGATTTCTCTTGATGAAACTACTGATGTCACATCAAATGCTTGGTTGGCCATTATTGCTAGATATTCTGATGGTCTCACAATGAGAGAAGAGTTGATAAAGTTAGAATCAGTGCCAATAAGTACATCAGGAAACAAAATATGTAATGTTGTTATAAAAACATTCAGTGATCTAAACATTGATAACTCTAAAATTGTGTCAGTCACGACAGATGGGGCACCAAATATGGTGGGAAAAAATGTGGGAGTCCTGAAATTGTTTATGGAAGCTATTAGACATCTACTTGTACCTTTTCATTGCATTATCCACCAGGAGGTGTTGTGTGCCAAATTGGGATTCTCAGAATTGAATAATTTAATATCAGTTGTAACAAAAATTGTGAATTTTATAGCTTCTCGACCCCTTCACAAGCGAGAATTTTCTGCACAGTTTGCTGACCACTGGTCTAGGCCAATGATTTCAAAAAATAAGATATAATATGAACCTGTTATAGGTAACTATCTATTCATTTTCAAGTATATCCATGTATTTACAGGTTAGTTTATCTATCAAGACACAATAAAACCTAGGATAATATTCATTATGAATAAGATGATGTAACTTTGGATTTCAAATGTATTTTATACTTTCAATACTAGAGGCCTGTTGCACAAAGAGATTCGTGCAATAGGCCTTCCTTTCCCCTGGCTGCTGGCACCGATTTGCCTCTGGCACCCGGGTTCCAGGCCTTCACTCTGGCCGAGTGCTGGCCGGAGCCAGCCCCAGAAATGTCAGGCTTTGCTGCTCTGCTGGCCCCGGCGCCATGAGGCCTCGCTGCTCCACCATCCGTCCCGGGCCGTCAGGCTTCACTCCACCACTTGGAGCCTACATATGCAAATTACCGCCATGTTTGTTGGCAGGTAATTTGCATTTCACGCCGATTAGCCCATGGGAGGCGTAGCGAAGGTATGGTCAATTACCATGTTTGTCTATTAGCAGATAGGATTGTGTATGGCTTCCTATCACAAGATCATCAGTTAGTTCAGAAAATATAATGTATTTGATGCAATGCTTGTTCTAGAAGTAGACATGTAATATTCTTAATGTTTAGTTGCATCTACTGTATTAGATTCCATTGACAGTGTGGTGCTTTGTCCACTTGAAAATGGGCACATGGACACTTGCTGAGAATTAGTTTAGTCCTAGCAAATAATGTGATTGTTATTTCACATATCAGGAGTGACCATGTTACTTCAAGCATTACACCAAAAGCAAATGTGTGACTAAGGATGCTACTTTTCATCTTTTCATGTTATGATTCTCCTACTCTTCCCTCAGAATACCTCACAAAGGTATAAATTGCCACTATAACCTTAGTATTAGGTTGAGTTTCAATCCATATATTCAATATTAGAAGGTTAAACTTTATTTTCTTTAATGAAAAACACATTTGAGATTCCATTATTTGTTGCGACACTATGTGTATCATCTCAACTACCTCATGGGGAATTTGCTCCCCACTCTGGACGCTACGGATATAAAGGAACATCTGTATGGAACATAGGAAAGAAACTTATTTCTGTTTTCTCTAAGCCAACTCCATTCTCTTCCTTCCTCTCTAGATATAACCCCTTTTTCAGAGCCATTCAAGTGCCTACTTTGTTCAACTCCCTATACCTATAGGCTTGCGATGAGATAGGCTGGAATCCGTATGCACAGACGTTGGATTGTCTAAGAAGCAGAAAAAATGTAGTCCAGAGTTGAGGGAACGACAGTGTTGTCACCCCATTATGAACTCCTGAGAACATTTTTCCAGGTATCAATCAGTATTGTATTAGTAACAGTCTACAGGACTTTTTCTTGATGTAGTTTACCAGCAAATTGATTGTTGGCTAACCTGTCCACCTAGCTTCTTAAAACATGTTGCTTCCATAGTAAAACAGCTTTCTAATTTCAAACAATTGACTGTAGCCACACATTTTGGAAATGAAACCCATTCATAGGTGATAAATTGCACATATAGAAATTTTCAGGTTTTATGGCAGTTGAGAGTCTAAAGCAGCTCTAAGATGAAATTTTATATTGTGAAGTTTAATCATGAGAGACTGAACATGCAGTACAGTGTGAACTATTCACCTTATCTGCAACAGTGTTGTGATACAACCTGTTTTAAATAAGACAGTTTTAACCACATAGTAGTTAAATGACTTTTGATATGACACTAATAAAAGCCTGTTTTGTTAGAGATATGCAAGATGCTTAGGCTTTTACTCCTTTGTTTATTTTGACAATGTTAATTATTGTACTAAAGTAATAAAAGAAAATTGTGGGTTTACAATTTCCATTAAAATGTCCATTTCTTCGCCATGAAGTAGCGTGATGAATGTCTATAAAGCATCTCTGCCCAGCCCAATAAAGGTTATAATAATCAGAATAGACACAAATAGACTGTGCTGCAGAAAGCAAAAATATAAATTACCTCAAATTATTGAATTATAACAATCAGGAATATTTCTGATACCATGAAGTTTTCTCAAATGAAGAGCTGTCAATAGAATATAAATCCTTTGGAGAGGAACAGACCATCTATCCTAACATTAAATTATCTCAATGGACTTTTGGTTAGGGTAAGAATTAATAATAATTACTAACATTAGCCAACACTTACTAAGTTCCAGACACTGCCCTAAATGTTTTATTTATATGGAATTATTTAATTGAAAATTATCTCAGTAAGTAGATAGGTATCATTATTTTCATTCTAGGGAAACAAAAGCACAGATAGATTAAGAATCTTTCCCAAGGACATCCAGATAGGAGAGCATGATTTTTAACGTCCCTGATGATATGGAATAAGTACTGTTGAGGAAGTTGAAAGCTGTTCCTGAGAAATCCAGAAAAGTCTAGGCAATGCTGAACATTTTGCTTAGAGCAGTGACAAAGAAAAATAGGTGGAAGAGGGGCCAAAGAAATTAAAGAATCACTCAACAGGCCTTTCTATATTCATGAATGTTCTCATTCAGCAAACCTTTATCAAATGCACACTATGTGCCAGGAACTAGATAACTAGGTGCCAGGAATACAAAAATAATGTACTTGACCTTGTGGAGATCTTAGTATAGTAGAGGAAATAGAAATAATTGCTATAAGATATGGTAAGCAGCAATATATTTATATATAAAGTGCTATGATATCATCCCCCTCCAAAAGCAACTTCACAGTGAATGAAAAGTAATATATTTCTAAGTAAACTGTATGGAAGAGCAATTTAGCAATCAGTGTGATATAGTTAATCAAATGAAAGTCTATAAGAGGTGAGTTTTTGCTACATTAAAAAAGGATGAGGAATTAAGATTGGGAGAGAGAAAGAAGGCATTGAGAAAAGTATTTCCTGTAAAAGACATGGCATAAACAAAGTGACACAGGAGATATCCCATTGGTCCTTTGAAGAAAAATATGCAAAGTGGCTATTGTGCATTGTCTACTTCAATCAATCTAGTGAATATCTTTCAATCCTATAATCCCCCCACTTAACAAACTGTATTTCAGTTATAATTATTCTTCCAACTTTTGTTTTGCTTTAAACATTCTAGAAAAAATATGTTGATTATTTCTCTTAAAGAATTAGTAGCCCAGCTGGCATGGCTCAGTAGTTGAGCATTGACCTATCAACCAGGAGGTCATGGTTTGATTCTCCATCAGAGCACATGCCTGGGTTGTGGGCTCAATCCCCACTGGGGGACATGAAGGAGGCAGCCGATGATTTTCTCTTATAGTTGATGTTGTTCTCTCCCTCTCCCTTCCTCTCTGAAATCAATAAAAATGTATTTAAAATAAGAATTAACAGCAAAAATATGTATAGAATATGAGGTACTCATATATAAAAGTCAATCTGAGGAACATATAAAGTAGAAATGTACTGAAAGTTCCCATTAGGCAGGCCTTATATGTGAACATTGACAAAGGACTGTACAGGCCCTTTGGCTAAAACTCGTTTCCTCTCTGGAGTCTTTCAGTGCCTGATATTTTACCAATAAAATTTCTTGAGATTTTAAATGATTTTTGACTTCATGAATAAAGTGTAGGTTCCCCTAGGCAAGTGACACACCATATTCTCATGCATACTATATTTTACTGGGAATAGAAATTAAGTAAACCCAACAAAGCCCAAGACCAATATGGAAGAGAAGAGTCAATATTTAGGCAAGGCAGGCAGTGCTTAAGTTAGGGGCAAGTCCCTTGAGCTGGAAGTCAGGGAAAATGAGAAAACAGAATACAAACTTTGATTTGTTGTTTGTATGACCTATATCCTGTCCAGGATGTTACATTTTATCTGTAATCAAATAAGAGAAAAAGGACAAATATGACATTTGGGGGAGTGAAGAGAGTTTATTTTACCATTGTTTATATTGATAGATCCATCTGCACTATCATTTTTGTCTTATATTTCTTGAGGACAAAGACAAAAGCAAAACAAAACTTCTGGTTTTGGAAATTTGAACCCAAGTTTTCATTTTTGTTTTCCATTTAATCACTTCTCAAATTCTGAAAGTTAGACCATGTTCCCCCACCCCAAACCCAGTGATACAAACACCTAACCTATCATGTTTAATTAACTTGTTGGGAGTATCATTTCTCTTTATTCACTGGAAACCTATAATAAGTTTGGGATGTGTCATATTCTTTTTCATTCTACTAACACATTTCTGAGATATTTATACTTCCCATTAGGTCATAACTAATAAATAATATTTCACTCCTCTTAATTGTATACCTCTCTCTCTGTCTTTAAACTATATACTGTCTATATGCTTGGCACTTGGAGGATCTTGTCTAATTTTCATAGGAAGAAGAAAAATCTGGCTTGCAGAGTATCTGGAGTACAGTGATGGCAGACAGCCTAGGTGCCAGTTTCACAAGGTTGCAGCCTGAATCATAGGCTGTACTTTAAACGGCAGCATATGGCTAGAGAGTCATAGCAGCAGGGAAGTGTGGCCATGCCCAGATCACAGCTGTAGGCACACAAAGAAAGTTTCCATGCTGGTACCCATCTCCCATCTTCTCATCAACAACAAAAAAGACGACTCTTTAAGATTCTGTTGTCTTAAAGGTTTTAGTAAGTTATTGCCCAGGGTAGGAAAGGGATATTATTGTCTACATATGTTTGCCAGAATCATGCAGCTTCAATATTCTGGCTTTCCTAGCAGGTGTCTCTTTAAGTACTTATTCCAAATGGAACACAACTGGGAAACATCGGAGAGGGCACTGTTGACAACTGTCATAGCAGGTTCCAGTCTGAATGGCAACTGGGCAGAAGGTCTCCCTCCAGAGTCCTTCAGATCATCCCAATAGCAGCCGCATTTCCATCAGGAACCCAGCTTCTATCAGAAGGGAGTGCTGGGAGAGAGTGCCGCTTGTGCAATCTGATGTCCTCACTGGCAATTGTCCACGCCACCAGATTTCCTATAGAAACAACTATGGTGCACTTAAAAGAATCCTAATTTTAAAGGCAAAATTTCAGTATTTGCAGGGAGCACATAATCCAGATAGTTGTCAATGATGAAATGAAAATATACTAAATTAACCTCTGTTTATATCTGTTGTACCCTTAATATACGCTAAAACATTTTAATAACATACAGGAAAAAAAGCCTAAGCTATCCAAATGTTTCCTTAAACTATCCTATTACAGATTAATTTACCAAATCTGGGAATGATGACTTAGATATATACAATCAGGTATTTATGTTTTTGTCTTGTATTAGTTTGATTAGTCTGGGGTTATGTTATAGTTGTTGCCATTAACCACAAGAAAACAACAGACTTATTTTCAGATGCTGAAATTTAAGAGTCCATTTAAATGCTAATTTCAGATAGAGCTTATAACATATTGAAGGTAAACTTGTTCTGCTAACCAAATATGTGGAATAAAAATACAACATGGATTTTCTTCTTGCTCAGGATTATCCATCTGCAAAATAAAAGCTACTATTATATATATATATATATATATATATATATATATATATATATATATGCCTAAGTGACCATCTGACCATTTGACCATCCAGCCAGTAGCTATGATGCACAATGACCACCAGGGGGCAGATGCTCAATGCAGGACCTGCCGAGCTGTGGTGACTTGGAACCAGAGAGGAGGGAGCCCAATTCTGGGGTAAGTCACCTGAGAACAACCCTCTCGCAATCTGTGACCCCTTGAGAGATGTTGGAGAGCTAGTTTCAGATTGATCCCCACAGGCCAGGTCGAGGGACCCCACCTGTGCATGAATTTGTGTACCGGGCCTCTAGTTTATACATGAGTACATGAAAAATAGGTAATATTACCTAGCATGCAATATTACAAATTTCTGAAAGGTATCTTTTGTGCAGATATATTTGTTTAAAAATAAGTGAAATTGATTATAAGACATTAATACGTTTCTATTTTAATTTTTCCACATCATCTGCAAAACATATATATTCAGTTTTCTTGAGTAGAAGTAAGTCATACATAAGAGACAATGAATACATTGTGTTTCTCTTATATTAAGCTATTAATACACATACAAATATAAATTATAAGGTCCCATACACCATACACATTTAAATTTATAAAAACACAAACATACTTGTATTTATAAATAATTTTATAAATTTATATTTTAGTCTTGTGATCTATATCATATTTTTTTTAGCAAAGAATGACTTGATGTTTTAAACTACGTGTTGTAAGTGTAGAGTTAATATTGAATGTCCTTATACATAAGAACAATGAGGCAAAAGCCCACCGAAAAATATAAAACTACAAACCTTGGAGTTTTCACTGTCTTTGACTGGGATAGACTAGCAACTCATGCATAAATCAACTCTAGGCAAACTGTCATGTAATTAAGTCTTTTCCTTATTTTTTTGTAACAAAATGCCCTTATATGGCTTTTAATGAAAAAAGTAAGACCGTGCTTCACATTTCATTGAGAAAATAAAAGCCAATTGACAGAAACTTTCTCATATTTTATCCAAAAAATTTATATATCTACGTGATTCTGAATTTATTTTTTTCATAGTCTAGCTCATTAACAATGATGGAAATATCTATTTTTCCAATTAAAACCTGATATAAGCACCTGTTCTGGAGCTAATTCACCCTTCCATTCCTCTGAAACATCAGCTTCCCTCTCTAACAACTTATGATTCTAACAACATACACATATTCTATAGTGAGTTTCTTTAAAACACCCAACCAAGTTTATTTATTCCAGATTTCCATCAAAATAACATCTACTTTAGCTTCTCTTAATCATGTTCAGAGTTCCTGAGTCATTTATTCTACCCAAATTTCTCCCCTTAGAACTCTAAAAATTATATTTTTAAGACCGCCAATAACATCCATGTCTGTCAAATCATAGGTATATTTTTCAGTGCTAGTTTTACACAACTGACCGTATTATGCTTGAATCCCTACCCCTCCCTCCTCACCTTTTCTGTACCTCTCCCTAACACTCCCTTGGGCTTTGCTCACCTACCACCTGCTAATTATTCTCTCTCATCCCTCTGTCTTTCTCTTTGATTTTTCTTTCTCTTCTCATTCTCTTCTATTTAACTACTGAATACTGAATTTCTTAATTCAGTATTTAACTACTGAATACTTAATTCTTAACTCAGCTTGCAGCAATACTTTTTTTCCCCCTGAAAAGTGATGTTTTCTATTTCCATTGCTTTAAATACTATTTATTGTGTAATGACATCCACTTTAAACAAACAAACACACATTTATAAGTTTACATATATCTATCTATCCTAACTTGGGATACTTTCAATAAGTTTTTACCTCATTTTTCCATCTCAAGAAATGGCAATGCTGGTTAGTTAATTGCTCATATTCCCAAATTGGGGGGAACCTCCATCCCTCTCACCAGCCCCATCTAATCCATCAAGAGGCGATTTCGATCACACCATATATTCTCACACACACCTACACACCCTCTTCTCCTCCACAGTCCAAGACCAAGCCAAACCAAGCCCAAAACCACTTCTTACAAGGTAGCTAAGGTAATCTTATGAAAGTATAATGCAATCGTGTGTTCCTCTAAGTAGAATAACTTAAAATAAGATAAATCTGAATTATCTTGCCCAACATATCTTAATAGTTTCTAACCACTTCCACCACTACCCTGTATATTAGAAATTTTCATTCATCCTTCAGATTTCAGTTATATTACTTCCTTTAAAACGATTTTTTTCTGATTTGATCTAACGTCATATTATCCTTCTCATCTTCTCTGTCTTTCATTACAATCTTTACCACACTTTGCAATCATATATTTCTTTGCATGCTCACTTATTAAAAGTGTATCAATCACTAACTTTTTAAATCATAAAAGTTGTGTTTATGTATGCTTTCTTTAACCTTATATTTAACCCTTGGCTTAATATTTGACACTTAGTAGGTACTTAATAAACATTTATCAAATAAGGATTCCAGTAAAACTCTTCTAGCAGTAAAGACCATTAGGATGAAATTCAATGTAAATAAAACGCAGAATAAAAAAAAAATTCATAAAAGCACACATGCTGGTTCCAAGCTGTTTTTATAAGCTATATTTGTTTCATCATAGTCAGCCTTTATACATGCTTACTAAAGTAAGTTCCATGTGTTTTGCTACTAAGAGTCTATTTTAAGCATATGCTATATGCTGTGCATTATATCTACTCATAGAATATATATAGTACTGACCTTAATGAAATTTTCAGGAATGGTTAAAATAAGACAAAGACATAAAAAAAAATAAAAGAGAAAAATTATACTAAAATATATATACTTCAGAAAGATTTATTTTTAATTACTACTATAATTACTTATTTATAACTTGATCTAACTTAAACTAATCAAACTCTTAAATTTTTCTAAAGATCCTGTTAATTATACAATTTCTATGAAAAACACATCTTTTTTATTATCTCACGAATAAAATCCTTGTTATTCTATAAATTAAAATTCACTGCTTATTGAATGCAATATATGTCCACCCACTTTCTTCATTTGTCATCATGCTAATTGCAAACTCTATTAAGTATTTAATATAAACTGAAGTGATAAATTTGAAAATTATCATGGAAATTAAAGTAAAATTTATGAGACAGGTAATAAATTAGTCCAATTAATTTATTTACCAGTAAAAATAAAATAAGTTCCCTAAGATATAGTAGTATATGTTTATAGAGAATGTGTTCCCAATATGTATCAAGAAGCCAAAATTACAAAGGCATATAAAAGTAAACATGAGTAAGTATTAGCATGTAAAAACTATAGTATTATTCAATATTTAGTTATAAATGTAGGATTGGGAGTAGTCTTCTTATCTGTTTGGTTGAGCACAAGAATTTATTAAAGTGGTCTTCCAGCACTACCTACACTAGGCTGTTCACACCCTTGTCTATCCCCTCCTAAGACATCTTAGATCATGTCACTACCTTTGTCAAAACTGGTCTGCTCTGAGTACCACTTCCAAAAACCCTGCCTTATAAATAAGCAGTGAGTCTGTATGCTTGAAGCAAAAATTTGCTTTCTTCATTTTTTTCCAGCAAAAATTTCATGTAACATTATTTTATAAAGCTTTTTTAAATTAATAATAATAATATAAACCCCTGGTCTAGTTTTACATTTAAATGTATTATATACTTGATTTATGTTTTATTTACTGGAGAGAAAAAAATAATTGAATCTTTAAAATTGAAAAAGTTATCAGAGAACAGAATGTAATTTAATGGAAAAGGAGACAAAAATATTTATGTTCATCAATTAATCCTATATACTAGTACTAAAAGGGTAATATGCAAATTGTCCCCTCTACCAGGAGTTCGACCAGTGTTTGAGTCCCTCCCCACAGCTGGCATTAAAAAGCAATTCCAAAAAAAGTTTGTTTTCAGACATATTTTCGTACAGTGGGTGCTTGCAATTTTGAAGTACATGACCAATTATACTATATAGACACAAACTGCTATTTTTGTGTGTGCACACATGTATATATTCTTATTATATATTCATTATATATATATGTATATATATATATATATATATATATATATATATATGAATAAGCGAGAAGTTATTTGTAGAAAAAATTGGTTTTAATCTGAACATTTACAATTTCTATTAAAAACATCCAATCCCAAACTCTGCTCATGACACTCAACAGAAGAGAAAATGATTACCCAACAAAATCAGTGAGAAAAACCAAATGCCTTACTCACCACTTAGCATGTAAATTACCTAATAGGTTATCTGAGCACATATGCACACACTTTTGAAGATTAGAAAGATAATCTTTCAAAGTAAGAACATATCTTCTTCAATTTTAGTTAAAATACACGTCAAAAATTTCCTCTTTTAAAAAATAAATTGATATTCAGTTAGAGATTTTTTTGGGTAGCCATTTAACATCTTGCTATTACACTATACCCACAGGTCTATATTATACATACACATATATGTATTCACACAAAATGGGTATACATAATGATGGAAGAGGTTATCTATCTGTCATCTATCTATCTGTTTATCTATATATCTATCTCTCTATCTATCATCTCCCCTCCCACCATCACTTTAATGTTTGCAATCACAGCCCTGAAGACAAAATGTACATATTACTTCATTGAAAAGGTAGCTGGACAGAAATGACCATCATGGCATCTCCCTCAACCACCCCACATCTGATGCAAGCCGTATACTTTCTGACATGAATTAGACCATAGAATATGGCAGTTGGTTTAAATAACACAGTCATAATAATTGAATTAGAGACTTTAAGTGAATACAGATAAAAATATATTACCTTTTTCTAAATAATTGAATCTTATTTCTAGTTTTAAGCATAGACCCAATGACATGCTATACAGTATATTGTTTCATGTTGATTACAATTGCACAGTTACATATTTACGTTTAAGTGTGTGGTATTAAACTACAGATAACCACAGTTTGTTTCATACTTAGAAAGCTCCTAATTTTCCCAATTTTTACTATGGAAGAAAACAATTCTAAACGGATAAGAGTAATCAGAACCGGTAACAAGTTTTCCTTGTGTAGAGTCCCATGTGAGGTTTGACCTTTGAGCCCAGGAGTTCTATGGTAGCCAGTCCAAGGGAAAAGTGACCAATCAGGGGATATCAAGGCACCAGGATCTGCAGCCTTTATCAGCCATAGGGAAAAGGAACTCAGTGGAACCCTTTCCCCCTCCCCATGTGGGAGTCCATTCTGTGGGACTCTCCCTCTCCCCACGTGGGAGTCTGTAATTGTTCTTCAATAAATCTCCACCTTTGCTATACCACCTTCTGTCCATGGATTCATTCTTCAACTCTGGCGAACAAAGAATCCGGGTTCCAGTACAAAAATTCTGTTTTAATAGCATGCTTTGTTCTCCTTCACTATCCAACAGAGTTGGGTCACTAATTTTTTTAAAAAGTGTAAAAGTTCATTTCCAATTTGTGGGAAAAAAAATGAGTATATGAGAAGTTAGGTGTATGTGTGAGAAACTTTTGAGATTTGGGAAAAAAAAAAAAGATTAGTAAGGTAATTAGCCAAATATAGTTTTTGAATTATTCACTGCTTTAGTTTATTCTTCTTTTGCAAAGGTAATTGGGAACTGATTGCATTCTCAGAATTACTAGAGATGCAGCAGATGGCTTTGAAAATATTCTCAAATTAAAACATGAGTTCAGCATGTGCTCTGGCAACAGAAAATCATAAAATTTTACTTTATATACTCATTCTTATTTTCGCTGATGTAATCTAATATAATTAAGAATTTCATTCTATTGAAAAGGTACTTTTTGCAAAAGTTCTCATCATGAACATCATATTCTAATAGAAACCAACTAAATAAACAAGATAAAAATGCTCATATTTGCAAATATCTTGCTGTAATCTACATAACCTTTCTATTTATACTGTGTAAATTAATATTCATACTAAGTAAACAAAATCAAAATTTGTTACATAACAAAAAGCTACCTGATTATTAAAATAATACAAAGTTAATTCATTCACAATTACTGTTATGATCATGTTATATATTAAATTTACTTTAATAATGTGGCCTATCAACAAGTAGCTATGCCTAGTAAAATACATTATATATATGGTATCCCAAAAATGTAAACACACATTTTGAATAATTATAAAGGCAGTGTTTATTTAAAATACATTTCATTTTCAAAATTGATTTATCATCTTTGAAAATGTGTATACATTTTTGGGGGGACACACTGTATAGTTAAATCTCATACATATGTTTTTATCTATAGAATTATTTGAAAATTTAAGTGCTGATAAATCAGCATTGTTTTCTCCTTCATCTATGGACTGCAATAAAGTTCACAGCCTGTAGTTCTCTTTTGAGTTCTACCAGGCATCAACATAGCTTATCTGCATGACTGCTTATAAAATTGACTTATTCATTGAATGATACTTAGCTGCTGTGCTGTTCAAGTTCTGTAATAATAACTGTAATGTGACTGATAATTGCTTATCATCTCTCTCCTACAAAAGCATTTAAATTAGTAAAATAAAATGTTTAGTCATGTATGTGTGTATATTTGTATGTTGGAGTTGGGTGTATTATGATTTCTGTTCCAATGCAATGCTGCACCCATTTTATACAATGTGAGAGGGGGGAAATGTGTAGAAAATGGTAGTCAATCCTCCCTATACATTCTCATCCGTTCAAGTAGCCACTGTATCCATGCCTTTAGCCATTAATATAAACTGAAAGTTCATAAATTTACATACTGTCTATTTGTCACTGGTGAGGTTTCTTTATCACATCAGCCAAAACAGAAAACATAAGTGTTTCCTTCATTTCTTTTGATACTTTATGAATTAATGATGATGACAAAACAAATAAAACTAAATAATAATTTTATTCAGGGAAAAAGAAATTCAGGATAACCTGATTCTACATTTAAGATGTAGTATTATAATAAATAAAGTACAAATATTAGATAGTCCATTTATACAGTTGATAGAAGAATGACCTTTAGGTACTTGTTTTATTATAGGAATTTAAATTACCTAACATCTTATTAAAATTTCTATAGTAAATCTTTGTAGTGATTTTCCAATAAGATTTTAGGGGTACTAAAACCATGATGGCTTGAAATGCCTAAAAATATGTAGCAAGATATTCCAATAGCACAGAATATTAACCTATATACTGTTTCATGGAAAATGTGCTTCATTCTCAATAACATCTCATGTGTTCAAAATAAGCATAAAAATAATCACATAATAGAATGAAAGAGAAAGATTAGTTATGCAGAAAAATAGAGCATGATTCTATTATTAAAATATACATGGGTATATAGTAGATATATATACACACACATACACACACACACATATATATATATATATATATATATATATATATATATATATATATTACATGGTATATGTCTATGTCTGCATTAATATATCAACATATAAATATATATCACAGGTAGGAAAATTGGAGGATAATTGAAACTATTAACAGAGCCCACCTCTATAAATGGCATGGGAGAGGGCAGAGATTTTGATTTTAGTTTTCACACTTTGGTTTTACTAAAATTTATTATAATGAATGTGTATTGTTTTGCAATTTTAAAAGTTAAATAAACTAAAAAGGGGACTGTAACTTATATTTTTATTTTCTGTTTTATTCTTCAAAATGTGCTTTGTAATATGTATATTTTTAAGATACTTGGAAACATTTGAAATAGAGTCTGCTAACGACTCTAAGGCTGCATATTGGTATTTTTCTGCAGCATGGATGTGAAATGTCTATAAAGCCCAGCTTCCTTGCCTGTTTATAATCACTCGCAGGACCCTGATGTGAGCAGTGGCATCATTACATTGCTGCTTAATAGCACATGCTGGTGATACATTAATTGTTTTATTGACTATTTTAAAAGTTTATGACCTCATTTGCATTCCAATTTGACCTTGTTTTGCACTTTTCTAGTGAATCACCACATTCAACAACCTATATAATGTCTATTATACCAATAAATTTACAAAATGAAAAAAAGAATCAGATGATTTGCAACTCATTATTTTTTTAATCAACTAAATCATTGGTAGGCAGGATTTATATCGCAAAGAACTGCATAATCACAAAACTGTGATATTACAGCCTCATGATTAGAAAAGATGCTCCACATTTTTTTAAATGCAATTTTCTTTTAAATAACAATTATCAGATAAGTGGGCCAGGCAGTATACTCAGTTTAAACAAGAAAAGAGGCTCTAAAACTGAAACTTTAAATAGAGAATTTATTTACAATGTGAAATGGATTTTGAGTGGCTCCAGGACCCCATATATCTATTCAAAAATATTTTAATTGTAATTGTTATTTCTAAAACCTGATTCAAATCCTTTGTTTCCCATGCAATGAAGCCAATTGGGAAATACATATAAGTATATTGAGGTCATGGAAATTTGGTTAAGATGTAAGATGAAAATACAATTCTGTACCTTAAAAGCAACCTTTATAACATATTGTCTGATATTTACACAAGAAAAATCTCACATAAAGCACTCTTGCTAGTATCCCTATTCCCATCCCACTTTCAAAATACTATAAAAATAAACTTTTAAAAAAGGTCATCACACATGTTTCCCTTACTAGGCACCAAATAGCATGTCTGTGAGTTTTATGTTTTAAAAGAAAATATGGCAAGGTATTACATTCCATGACAGAAAGAATGACACAGACTTTGGGGATATTTATTGAATTTTCATTATTGGAGAGTACTGTTCCATATAGAGCTCTGAGTGCTTTTAAAATGGTTTAGAAACTAGAATACATAAAATATTTCCCTTGTGGAATGTAAATGAAGGAACTGGGCAAGAATGCAAATGAAAGAATGGAGAAAGAACTGGAATTAGAATTTCAGAGCTAGAAGCAATAGGAGCAATTGTCTGTTCCTCCTTCTTTTTCCAGATGACGAAATGAATGCCAGAACTGTGAGGTGACTTGTCCACAGCTAAGTACAGGTAGGAGATCCATGGTGATCTAAACCTGAGAGGTCTGGTAGCTCCTGATAGCAATTGCAGAGACTGTGGGGAGACATTCAGGGCAAATACCTAGTGTGCAAAGTTGCTGACATATGAAAGAGATCCTCACATGCAGCAAACTTGGTCGGAGCACAATCGATACATTAGGCAACAGTGTAACTACTGACCGGAGGCGGGGGTTTTAGAAAAGAGACTTTTGAGAGACAGAAATTAAAGATCTCTACTTGCTTACCCACTCATTGTGAATAAGTATCGGTCTAAATATTCTATAAGCTGCAAATCATGAGCTGATTGTGATTCTGACTGAAACAATATGGAGCAACTAAAATGTGGAATATTTTAAAAATCACATCCTAAATAGTTTATAAATATCACATAAAATCAGCTAGAAATATTTTCCATATTTTATCCACTAATCTCCCAGATAACCTTATGAAATAAGACTGAATCTCATGGCTATTAGGAATACACACATTTTTTTTCTTCTTTTTAAGAAATACATTTTTATTGATTTTAGAGAGAGGGGAAGGGAGAGAGAGAGAGACATTGATGAGAAAGAAGCATCGATTGGCTGCCTCCTGCACCGCTCATTGGGGATCAAGCCCCCAAACCAAGCTTGTGGCCTGACTGGGACTCAAATTAGTGACTGCCTGGTGCATGGGTTGATGATCAACCACTGAGCAACACCAGCTGGGATAGACACTTTTCTTCATGTAGAGATTGTAGCTGAATTAAAGGGACTACAGTTCAATTTCATCTTTCCCATGCTTTGCTCCCTGTGATCTTAAAAATACAATTATTTGATAAACAAACTAAATTTTATTTCTCAGCTACTTTTATCAAGTAATGAATGCCACTTTCTGATGGCAGAAATAGCACTTTATGAAATTACTCCATGCTCCTGTCTTTTCTTACTTAACCTTTTTACCAGAAACACTTTCATTTCAGCTTCAGCTCTAAATCACTTGTTCATTAAATATGAACTAGAAATCCTGTGTACTTGTGAAATATTTCAGATATCTAAATTATTGTTGAAATTTACATTTCTCACTTTATGTGACAGAGTGTCTAATTGACTATGCGCTTGGTATAACATTCACTTCCTCAGACTTTCACAGAATATTAAAGAACAGGATGGGCCATTAGCACAATGAAGAAATAAAAAATTGAACAAGGAGGCATACCTCTTCAGAATGGCAGCATTTTCACCTGTATTATAGAAGAATTCAAAATTACTATCCTGCTTGATGCCTACGCTGATTCCTTAGAAGAAACAAATAAAGCACTCTGTAATAGCACATTTCAAAGACTGATAAAAAATAAAAAGTTTTCAAGCCATAGTAATATAATAAATATATCAGCAACATTTTTTAATCTAAAAAAATTTTGATTATTTTGATAGAAGAAAAGGTGCTGTAATATTTTAATTTGTTTTGTTTTGGTTTTTCTTTAATTGTTCACATTTTCTAACTCCTTAACAAACTTTGATAATAATTCAGTGAATAAGACTATTAATTTGAAGACTAAACGGAATGAGATTTTAAATATTTATGTATACCCTTATATTCTGAGAGGTAAAGTGGATAAAGTTTCACCACCCAAAAGATTTCAATTATAAGCAGTAAACCCCAAGCACTGGCTCTGATGATAGCACTTAATGGTCCATCAACAACCTCTCCTTTTCCATTTCCTCAAAGGAAATAGCATTTGTTACTGTTAAGCAAATGCAAAAACCAAAATAAATTAATAAAAAAATTTCAGTAGCAAATAAAACTGATAATAATTTCTCATTTTATTAAAAGGAATTCACATTTCTGAAGAGTACAGATGTCTCCACACTAGATTTCAAATAAAATACTAAGATTTATGTATATTTATATTTGGTCTTCTCATTATGCATTGGATAACTGATATAAGTTCCATCTTCCAACTCCTACTCATGCTAATTCTGATTAAATTTTTTATATTTTTGCATTGGCCAGTGTGGCTCAGTTGGTTGGGCATCATCATGTGCATAGAAATGTTGCTGGTTTGATTCCCCATCAGGGCACATACCCTGGTTGCAGGCTCAATCCACTTTAGGGGACATGCAGGAGGCATATGATCAATGTTTCGCTCTCACATTGATGTTTCCCTCTCTCTCTAAAAAAAAGTCAATGACAAAATGTTTAATTTTTTTATACTTTTTTTATAAAAGAGAACTACCTTTTCTCATCAATAATAAGTTAACTACTGAGAATATCCCCTATTCCAAAACAAAAAACAAAAAAAAAGGGGGGGGTCGTCTGGCATTATCTCTCCATCAAGTTTGGTTTTCTTGTTGTTTAATTGTTAATTTTCCTTTTCAGAATACCCACCTAAAAAGATCTTCAATGTTAGTATTCTCTTATTACATGTCCCTGACTCCAGTTATATATATATTAGAACCCAATGCACGAAATTCATGCAAGGAGTTCGGCCCTCACAGCCATGGCGGCTTGCCTTGGCCCTCGCAGCCCCGACTCTGTCCGTAAGGTCGTCTGGAAGGATTTCCAGAAGGACTTTTGGCTGTCTGGTCTAATTAGCATATTACACTATTATTATTATAAATAATCTGGACCACAGTTCATAATACATATATATATTTTTTCTGTGACAATGTTTTGAATCTATTATTCATAACTTATTTGTATATACAAATGAATCAAAAAGTTCCAAGACATGAGAAGGTGTAAACTCAGTTTATCAAGACTAATTCATTCCTGTCTAAAAACTATTAATATAGAAGAGTAGATGAGGCACATTTTTTTCCCATTGCACTGGGCAAAGGTAAGGCAATTTCATGTATGTCACAACCAGAAGTGTGTGATTAATGCTGTCTTACCAAAATGTATGCTTTCTTTTGTAGTCTTCAGTATATATTACTAAAAAAGTATAATAGTACGTTTTTAAAAGGGAAAATAAATATTACATATATATAAAGAATATTAAATATAAATAATCATGAAAGACCTCAGAATAAAATTACTTTTCTTGTTACACACAATTTTAAAGCATAATTTTAATTTACTCTTCTTTAATAAATTTAGCATTCTTTATTATTTAAGTTTAGCTTAAAGTTAATTTATTCATTGCAATTTCACTGTTTTTTCAATTCTATTAACATTTTCACCTGGGAAGTAATTTTTAGTGAACATTAAAAATGAGGTTAACTCGAACAGAAAACTAAGATGGCGGCATAGATAAACACCGGGAAATTGCTGCTTCCCACAACAATCAATAAATGCATCAAAAACACAAGGTGGACACCATCCAGAACTACAGGAGGGCTGGCTGAGTGTAAATTCTACAACTAGAAGGAAAGAAAAGCACACTGAGAGCGGGAGGAGCTGCGGAGGTGGAGTGCAGAGGACGGGGGCTCGCGCGCACGGAAAGGGTCTGGCACCTGAGGACGCGGCTGTCTTTTTGAATCCGGAGGGAGACACAAGCTCCCAATGGCTCTGAAATCCGGTTCCGGGAAGTCTCTGGGGACCCAGGTCTCATACAGGGAGAAACTGTACTGTCTGGCAGCGGGCGAGCTTGAGAGCGGCTTTCCCTCAGAGGTGCTTGCAGCCATTGCCAGGACACTGGGACTCCTTAGGGCAGGGCTGAGGCTCCGCCATAGCTGCTTTCTCCGCCCTTTGATTCCTTGAGACCCCGCACTGCCCAGGCTGTGGCAGAGGCTTTTGCATATGAATGCCCCGGCCCTTTGCAACCTGTAATTACCTAACTGCAGCCAGGCCAGACAGACCCAGAACTTCCAAGAGAAGGCCCAAGGCCCCACAGCGGTTTGCATTGCTACACAGCTGAGCATCATCAGGGCACTTCCAAACTCCAAAAAAAAAGGAAGGGGAATCTGCAGTTCTCTTCATAGCTCCTGCTGTGTAACCTCAGGCAGAGGCTAAATTAGCACCTCCTTAGATCCAAGACCCACTGTGCCCAGTGGTCAGAGGGGGGCCATCCAGATCACAACTCCTCAGATCCATAAGGGACACACTCAGGGTGCAGTCTCAGTGAGCACCAAAGCCCCACTGAAGCAAGTCTTGCCCCAGAAGGGTTTCTCCAGCACAGAAGTTCTCCCACTGCAGACACAGCTGATTCTCACTGCCAATTGCCCTGGAGGACAATTCCTCCCAGTGATCATACAACAACCAAGGCATAGCTACAACAAGACTGTGCACAAAGCCCACGAGGGGGTGCACCAAGAGTGTCCACCTCAGGTAACTGGGGAGGCTGAGCCACTGGGCCCTATAGGACACCTAGCACACAAAGCCACTCTATCAACACAGGGAAGCAGCCAAAATGCGGAGACAAAGAAACAGGTCACAAATGGCAGAAATGGAGGAAAGCAAATGACT
Source organism: Myotis nattereri (assembly GCF_964212035.1). Classification (NCBI taxonomy): domain Eukaryota; kingdom Metazoa; phylum Chordata; class Mammalia; order Chiroptera; family Vespertilionidae; genus Myotis; species Myotis nattereri. The sequence goes on along the minus strand of NC_138076.1, from coordinate 67,735,543 downwards.
GGATATAGAGTTCAAGGCCACATTTATAAGGTTTTTCAAGAATTTTATGGAAACCGCCGATAAATTTAATGAGTCCCTCAATAAGTATAGTGAGACCATGGAGGACATGAAAAAGGACCAACTAGAAATTAAGCATACACTGACTGAAATAAAGAATAATCTACGGAGATCCAACAGCAGACAAGAGGATCCCAAGAATCAAGTCAAAGATTTGAAATACAAAGAAACAAAAAATACCCAACTGAAAAAGAAAAAAGAAAGGAGATTCCAAAAATATGAAGATAGTGTAAGGAGCCTCTGGGACAACTTCAAGCGTACCAACATCAGAATTATAGGGGTACCAGAAGAAGAGAGAGGGCAAGATATTGAAAACCTATTTGAAGAAATAATGACAGAAAACTTACCTACCTGGTGAAAGAAATAGACTTCCAAGTCCAGGAAGCGCAGAGAACCCCAAACAAAAGGAATCCAAAGAGGACCACACCAAGACACATCATAATTAAAATGCCAAGAGCCAAAGACAAAGAGAGAATCTTAAAAGCAACAAGAGAAAGACAGTCAGTTACCTACAAGGGAGTACCCATACGACTGTCAGCTGATTTCTCAACAGAAACCATGCAGGCCAGAAGGGAGTGGCAAGAAATATTCAAAGTGATGAATAGCATGAACCTGCAACCAAGATTACTTTATCCAGCAAAGCTATCATTCAGAATAGAAGGTCAGAGAAAGAGCTTCATGGATAAGAAAAAGCTAAAGGAGTTCATCACCACCAAACCAGCATTATATGAAATGCTGAAAGGTATTCTTTAAGAAGAGGAAGAAGAAAAAGGAACTCTTACCATTTGCCACAGCATGGATGGAACTGGAGAGCGGATAAATACCACATGATCTCACTCATTTGTGGAATATAATGAACAACATAAACTGATGAACAAGGACTGATCCAGAGACAGAGAGGCATTGATTGGACTGTCGGGCTTTGGAGGGAGGGTAGGGGAGGGTGGGGGTAAGGGGGAAAGACCAACCAAAGGACTTACATGCAGGCACATAGGCCTAACCAATGGACACGGACAACGGGGGGTGGGGGGGTGGGGGGGTTAAGGGCATGAGCGGGGGGCGGGGTAGAGGGTAATGTGGGGACAAGGACACATATGTAATATCTTAATCAATAAAAATATATTTTAAAAAAATGAGGTTAACTCTTAAACAAAAGAACAAAAAAACCTAAAACAAAAATTAAAATAAAGTCTTTATGTCAGAAGCAAAGTTAAGCATACCTTCATGAAAGAAATACAATATTTTCCTGAGGGGAAAATAAGCGTTTTCATGAAGGATCATCATAAGATTCACTAACATAAATATAAATGGAAACAAGAGAAATGCAAAAAAATCAAGCAGCATACTGCTTGATTCTGAGGAGAAGTCTCAAACTGTAATATTCCAGACTGGAGGAAACGATAGAAAGGTTAACTTAAAGTACATTTTCTTTAATTTAATGTCATTTCTTTCCCATTTTATGGGAAGTATAATTCCCCATTTGATAGAATAAGCTTTGTTTTTGCCTACGAGAGTAAATAGTCAATTCCTTCACTAGTACAACCAAACAGTATCACGAACTCTAGATTTTTAGAAAAATATGTTAAGATTATGACAAGTGACCACTACTTAAATGCTTTATGACTCTTGCTGTATCAATGAGCAGTTTATAACCTGAGATTTAGGAGCAAAAAAAACATAAATATCCCCAAAGGGAAACAACTGCTTCAGTCATCTACTGATATATTCATTCAACAAATGAATGCTCAGTTTTCTGAATGCCTCCTGTGTTTTACATCTTATGCTAGAAGCGGGAAAAGATACTGTCACTGCCTCCAAATAGGCAAGGGACCTAGCTGGATATCGGGGAAACCGCCCATTCTAATGCAGTAAGGCAACTTGAACTTAATGCCAGCCCATCAGACACGCTATTCGTGTTCCTTTCCAATGAACCTGCTTAACGGCATCGAGGCAATGTGCTTTTCTGTGTGATATTAATTCATTTATTCTTTAAAGTATCACCGCACTCCTGTGGGAATATCAACTATTTTAATTTCAAAGCCAGTATCTGTTTCACTTCATAGACCCCTTACATTCTTAGTTGAATACATAGACATTTGTGAAACATCTATTAAAAATGAATGAATATATAACAAAGAAAAATGATTAACTGAGGAAATGGTTTATTTTCCTGACTTAACTGATATTTACTTTGTATGCTGAAACTGGAAAACTACATCATAATTATAATTTCTATAATCATTTGAAGCTAATGTCTTTAAGTTAATTTCATCTGGGGAAAGGTTTAAGTTAGACTAATTCCTGACATAGCCTTTGTTCAGTATAGCCTGAAGTGTGGCTGTGAAGTAAGAGTAACCATTTCAGAAAGTCAAATTGTTAGTACAATGATGAAAGAAATTAATAGAAGTTGAGTAGCTTCTCTCTAATTTCTTTTTTTTAAATATATATTTTATTGATTTTTTACAGAGAGGAAGGGAGAGAGAGATAGAGAGTTAGAAACATTGATGAGAGAGAAACATCGATCAGCTGCCTCCTGCACACCCCCCACTGGGGATGTGCCCGCAACGCAGGTACATGCCCTTGACCGGAATCGAACCTGGGACCTTTCAGTCCGCAGGCCGACGCTCTATCCACTGAGCCAAACCGGCTTCGGCTCTAATTTCTTACCTGGAGTTTCTCATTTACTCTGAGGTTGTAGGGAACAGAGAGACTGAATAGCCAGCTTCTTCACTAGTAGAACAGCTAACCGGAAAAGAGATTTTCAAAGTTGTAGCCACTGTCATACTACCATTCTTATTCCTCAAACTTTAACTTGAAATGAAAGGGAGATGTTGGAAAGCTTGGAAGAGTTGGAGGAAAAAAAAAACAATAGGTAAATAAGTTGTGAGATAGCCTGCTTGGAACTCTGACTTCATAATTTTAAAAAATTATGTGTGTGTGTGTGTGTGTGTATACACACACACACACACACACATTCACACGTAGAACATTGTTAAGAAATCAGAATTTCTAATCATTTAATTATATGGAGTCCTTTTAGAAGCTAGAGACAATTAGTTCTATTTTATATTTTTTCATGGTCTACAGCCAAGGACCAGTTGAGAAAACACAAATCATACTAGCTATTTTAACAGAGAGAATTTAACAAAGGAAATTATTAATCAAGTTTTGAAGTGCTAAAGTTGAAAATAAAACACTGAAAAAAAAGAAAGGAAAAGGACACTGAGGTAACATGGTTATGAATAACTGTGAAGGCTCAAACACCTAAACACCTTAGGGCACAAAAAGAAGAGCTGGAGGTTCTCAGAATCTAGAAGCCTGGCGGAGCGGAGGGGCCCCCAGAATTGGACTCGCTTCTGAAGAGATTCTGAAGTAAGGACCCTGCCTACCTACTCCTGATAACTCAAGGGGCTGTGATCAAACTAGTTCCAAGGAGAGAGAGAGAGAGAGAGAGAGAGAGAGAGAGAGAGAGAGAGAGAGAGAGAGAGAGAGAGAGAGAGAGAAAACAAACAAAGCCCCACTGAATCCAGGAAATGGCTGCTGCCAAGGTAAAAAGTGCCACCGTGCCATTGCTGGGGCAACAATAAAACCAACAGAGGAGGAAGCAGGTTCCCTCCCTCACCAGCAGGCCGAACCTAACAGGCTCACCCTACTGGCAGAACCCTACTGGCAGAACCTAACAGGAAGCAGAAGGTCAAGGGGAAAAGCAGGTCCCAGAGCCCCTGCCCAGAATCACAAAATGTGGGTGTGGGCGGCACTGAAAAATAACAGCATCCTAGCTGGCACTGAAGTTTAATCAAGAAAATTAAGAGGTAATAACGGATCAGATTTATTTTATTTAAATCATAATATCACTCTGAGGGACTGACACCAGAAATAGTTCTCAGTGTGTCCAGAGGCTGGATGGCTGAGGACTTCTGAGAGCAAGAGAAAACATGAAAACTTTCAGAGCACAGTTTTGTCTTCTGATCTCCCTTTTGAACTTTCCTTGAAAATGATCACTTCCTCGGTGATGCTGTGACATTGTCTACAAAACGATATTCCCTACTCTATATAGTATATAAATAGACGAAAACCACCTAGGCCCTGGCTATATTTGGTACGCCTCGTCTATCATAGCACAGTTAGTTTGTACATTCATCTTTTAAAACTAATAATGAATTTCTGAAACCTTTTCTACAGGCTTAAGTTTTGTCATCTATTTATTGAACACGGCTGCAATGAAAAATTAATTATTAACCAGAGCCTTGGGAAGACATCAGTGGCCTTGTCACCCACGCGCTAGATTGATAACATGTCAGTTTCCAGACCAGGGAGGGTGCTGACAACTCTCAAATTTAAACCTAGAAGGGTGATGCTAAGCGTGTCATGGCATAAGTCACATTTTTAATTTATTTTTTATTAAATGTTAGACAGGATAAATTCATCCGTGCCTCTCAAACCCCGCCTGATTAAATGAGCTGGCGCTCCGTCCAATGCAAAGCATGGCTACGGCTTCTCAAGGGCATCAGAAACGCTGAAGCAGAAGACAACGGTAAATACAAAAGGCAAAAGAGGTGGACAGTGATATATTCACAAGCACCACAGGCGAAGCGAGGTGTTTGAAAATGCGGAGGCTAACAACACAAGGGCAGCACGTTCTCCAAAAGGGAAATGCGCCCGCAGGCAGAGGCTGTGCTTGAGTGCTGGTGCGGAAATGTGGAAATGTGTCCGCCACTCAGGTTGGGGTGGGGTTAGGGGAGCACCTAAAACACGGAAAGGAACAGCTGCAACCGATTTTCAAACCTCTACGTTTTAGCGTTGGGTTAAGAAGTTAGGAAAATTGTTCAATATGTGGACCAGTTCTATCCTTTTATTTTGAAACATGAAGGTGGTTTTCTGTGACTATAAAGAAGAAAGGAGCGTTACATTGTGTGTTTCAGAAGCAAACACTGCAGTTCCCTGAACTCTTCCCCTTACAGGCAGAGCACAATCTCATTCTGTAAATGATTGGAAAATAGTTCATATCAAACATATTCAACCAGAGCAGAGAGAACAGGTTATCCATATTATTGCTACCTAAAAATGCTCTGGTGTACTGAATTTGAATTAAAAGTGCTCGAATGAACAAAATGACTATTGCTGAGACCTCTTAGCCGATTAGTATTGGGCCCCCATATTTGAAAAAAAAAAGAAAGAACATCACAGAGTATTTCTTCACAGCTTGTCATCTTCACTCATTTTTTTTTTCAATAAATACCTATTTGCTATTTACTGGGCTAATGGGCTAAATGCTATGTAAGATATAAATATTCAAATACTCACTAGCCTCATAAGCCTTTTCTTTAATAGGAAGATACAGCAAAGGGAATATTAAATCTTATCTAAGAAGTACAAGGTAAGATTTAATATTTATATAATCTGGGTCATCAGAGGAAATTTCATTAAGAGAGTGCCTTTTGAATTGGACATTTTATTGAATATTACTATCTTCCAGGAAGTCGGGATACGGATCCCAGTCCTTGCAGATCTTACCTTCTAGGGAGTGGAGGCAAATGATTTACAATAGGCATAATAAAGAAGTTACATGTCATTATATAGAACACAGAATATCAGAAAAAAGAAAAAAGCAGAGGAGGTTGGTCGGGACTCAGAGTGTCCATCCTGGGAATGAGTGACCACAATTTTGATCAGGGCGGGTGAGATAGGCTGCATTGAGAAAGTGACATGTGCAAACAATGACTTGAAGAATTTTAATAAGCATTTGCTCTGGGAAAGAGAATTTTAAGAAAAGAAATAGCATCAAAATTATAATTTATTTTTATATTTACCTTCAGAGCCTACTACTAAACTGACACAAAATAGACGCAAAAATATACTGAATAAATAAATGCATGTGCAAACTTATAGTATCATCACAGTACACTTGCCCAGATGTTGATTGTGCCAGTTAGCTGGAAAGTGGTGTGACTGCAGTAAAATCATGGTAGTAAAAGCGAAAAATTTAGGTGAAGGCATTATTCTAAATTCAAAGTTTAAAAAATGTATGGGGAATTCAGTATAGAATTAAAAACACTTTAAATTTTTTAAAAATATATTTTATTGATTTTTTACAGAGAGGAAGGGAGAGGGATAAAGAGTTAGGAACATCGATGGGAGAGAAACATCAATCAGCTGCCTCCTGCACACCCCCTACTGGGGATGTGCCCTCAACCCAGGTACATGCCCTTGACTGGAATCAAACCTGGAACCCTTGAGTCCACAGGCTGACACTCTATCCACTGAGCCAAACCTGTCAGGACAACACTTTTAATTTTAACTAGAGTCGATGTGGAGGGGCGAAGGGAAAGAAAGAGTCCTAACAGGAATAGAGCTGTGCTTTGCAGTGGTGACTGGATTAGACTAGATTTGGAAGAACTGGAGATATGGGAGAAGATGACTAGGCCCTTCAATATTCTTTGCGAGAGGTCATACAGCCTGAATCTTGGATTACAATATTGGAACTTGAAAATTGGGCCATATTCAAAAGAAACCCATTTATTTATTGGAGACAAAAAAAAGTCATAATAAAGCTCAGTTCAAAATAAAACAAAAATAAAAGACTTTGAACAATCATTACTAGTTACATTATGAACCAAGATAAACTACCAACACCTTCATAGGACTCAGAATCCCTTACAATCTATAGACCAGCCTCCTCTTCATCCTTTAACTGGAGCCATTTCTCCAGCCAATTCCCCTTTAGAATGTCATACTTCCCAAATGAACCATACTTTTTCACCTTTCTGCTCAGGCTATGTACGTTCATTCTTGTGTACTCAGTCTGGCAAACTCCTACCTATGCTTCTAGGCCCAGTTCATAACAGGGCCTGAGATGTCAAGCAAATTGTAGAAATTATTTCAGAGTCAGCAGCAAATTGTAGAAATGCTGATAATGGAGGAAAGACACAAAGGAAGAACATATAAAAGATCTGAAGGAAGTTGAGGAAACTCATTTATACTTCTAAAGTATATTCTATCCTTGCAAGTTTCTTTTAAAAGTTCCTTTTAACTTTTAAACTAAGTAAACTTACAGATAAAGGAGTAAGTAACTTGACTTTATTTCCAGCATTTAGTCATATTTCTGGAAAAATAAATTTCACAAGGAATAGAATCAAATTATCTTTGTACAGAAGAAAACTAAGAATAAGAATTATTCTAATAATATTCTTAATTTTTATTCATGTTAAAAAGTGGATTTTAGATTTAATTCATGACTAATTGATTTTATTCAAAATAAGTTTATATATCTTTAAGCTTGGAAACACATACCAAAAATTTTCTTAAAGCTGAACATTATTTTCTGGTACTTTTAAATTGGTTAAAAACATGTATATAAAATAATCATTATTGTTATTATTATTTGCATTTAATGAATACTTATAAAACCCTATCATTTTTCTAGATACTTAACATTTTTTACTCATTTACAAAATGATAAATGAAAAATAGCTTTTGGCCTGGTCGGCGTGGCTCGGTGGTTGAGCATTGACCTATGAACCAGATCACAGATTGATTCCCTGTCAGGGCACAAGCCCAAGTTGCAGGCTCAATCCCCAGTGTGGGGCATGCAAGAGGCAGCCAGTCAATAATTACCTCTTATCATTGATGTTTCTATCTCTCTTTCCCACTCCCTTTCTCTATGAAATATAAAAATATATTTTAAAAAAGAATAGCTTTTACAAATACCACATTTTAAAAAAGATTAAACTAAGAATTAAAAAGGCAAAATACTTCCCCAACATCACATAGGTTTCACACACAACTAAGTCTGTCTCAATCAAAAATTTATAAGTTTTAGAATCATTATACTTAAAAGTAAGAGATTTGATGTTTGAACTATGATTCAAATGTACACTCATTGTGCTCCTATTAATCACATTGGTTAGAATAAAAATAGCAAAATAATGTTTAAACTGTTGAAAATGTTGAGAAATTGTGCCATAAAATTTTAAGAATTATGTTCCTGAAAATTATTTCACAAGACATAAAGGGTCAAGAATAGGAGCTAGCTGTGCTGCTGGGAATCCAAGTACTGTGTGTGTGTGTGTGTGTGTTTGGTTTTATTTGCTTACTGCTAACAAAACAAGAAATCCCAAAATGGGAAAAACCGTGGCTTGTTCCCTGGCTGTCATGGTCTGAAATGCTCTTGGTACAGCATCCTAAGTACCTAGGAGAGAATGTCAATCCCCTTGGTTTAATTAGGACCAAAGTTGTTTGGCTGTGACTGAAAGACAGAGAGAGATCAACATGGGATCTAAGAAATAAGAGGAACATACAGGCTGTGTACTCCTAGTGGGATGGAGGAGGCAGGAGAGTGTCTTGTGGTAGGAGTGAATCCCAAGTCTCTGGCTCAAAAGAGAATCTTCCAAGGACAACTAAGAGCCATTCCAAAATCAATGGAATAATTTGATATATTAAGCTTTTAATTTAAGAGTTTACTTCTTATTCTCCTTGTTTCAATTTCTATTGGTACAAGTGACTACTTTTTTCTTTTTGCTTGTTGTTTAAATTAAATATGACAACCAAATTTAGACAAAGATGCTTTTAGGAGAGCCACACTCCAGTTTATATAACTACCTGCTGCATCATATTGGCCTTCACCTAGACTTGTTTTCCACAATCTTCCAATCAAGCTTATTGACCTGCTTCATGAGGAAGCTTTTAAGAACTTAGTTATTGTCAGGAAGACTTTTCAGCTTATTTGTTTTGCTTCAAATGTCCTGTACAAAATTAATGTAGGTTTCTCCTATATTATAACATTTGTAAAATAAATGCTTATTATTTGAAATAATTCTAGGAAATTGTTCCCCTTGCTCCTAGAAATAGCTACAATCAAACTAATACAAAAAGTAAACAAGTTAGAATTCCTATAGAATATCTTCATTTTCAACATTCCTTGGGGTAAATTCTTGAAAAACATTCAAAACATTTAGTTTTATGTACAGCTACATTCAATCAATCACTGAAATATGGACAACATCACAATCATTAAGAAAAATGTTTATTATTAAAAAATCTAATTTTCTGTCAATAAACTTACACTAAAAGATTTTACTAGTCATAAGTTGTTCAATATCTTCCTAATTCATCTCAAATGAAAAAAGATAATAAATTCTCAAATTTATGTCAAAATGCATATCACCTAGGTATGTGCATAAATCATCTTTTTTATTTAATTAGAATAATAATCAAATATGTTCAAGACTGAGTCTTTTCATTTATTGAGTCAGTTATAAAAATGACGATTCTGTTTTTGCAATGATTTAATGATTAGTAAGGAGTCTAAGATAGCCAATGTTTTCATTCCTTATGTTTTTCTCTTTTTAAGAGGATAACTATCAATTTTTAGAGACCATTGATTATCCCTGTTTGGTTCCCAAATAGGACTAATGATGTGCTAAATCTAATTACTCATAACAACTTTCACTGAAACAAAGTTAGCCTTCTACAGAGAGAGTTTAATCTTCTATGAACTTCCTCTTTTAATTCATTTACCATCTGACTATACTTTTAATTATCAAGTTTATTATGCTATTTTTTTATCTAATGGAAAATATTATGTATGATGTTGGAAAGTGACTTATTGATCAGTCCAGTAATTATCAGTCGATTCAGTTCCTTCATTGTCAAACATCTACATCTGGGCCTTTCTGTAGTTTCTGTGTGGAAAAGGAGCCAGTTTTTGTTTGTTTGTTCATTTGTTTGTTTAGTTTTATTTTTTGTTTATTGTTTAAATTACATATGGCAACCAAATTTAGACAAAGATGCTTTTAGTGGAGCCGCATTCTAGTTTATATAGCTACATGCTGCATCATATTGGCCTTTACCAGACTTGATTTCCACAATTTTCCTGTCAAACTCATTCATCTATGGAGTTTTCTCACAATTATAAGTGTATACATATACACATAAAAGGTAAGTGTACATGATTTAGAAATCCATTATATAAAGTAAATCTAGTTTTGAAAGCGTTGTCATATTTTAAAGTAACTTTACAAATAACTTTCTTGCAATAAAGATATCATCTGACTTCCAAAAAGTCATTTATTCCATACATTTCAGGCCCCTTCCACTGGGCTTCATTTTCTGTTCCTTTTAACTATTTAATTGAATTTACTGGGGTAGCACTGGTTAATAACGTTATTAAGTGTGCAATTCTACAATATGTCATCTGTAGATAGAATTGTGTGCTCCTCACCCAGAGTCTAGTCTTCTTCGGTCACCAATATTTGACCCCCTTTTATTCTCTTCATTCTCCTCCAAGCCCCCTTTCCTTTGCTAACCGCCGTATTGTTGCCTATGTCTATGAGGCTCTTTGTTTCGCATATTTATTTGCTGCTTTCTGCTTTATAACCCACATATGAAAAATCATACTTTTTTTGTCCTATTCTGTCTGACCTATTTCACTTAATATATTCTCAAGATCCACCCATGTTGTCTCAAATGACAGTATTTCATCCTTTCTTATGGCTGACTAGTAGTCCATTGTCTATATGTACGTATCTTCTTTATTCAATCATCCATCAGACAGGTTGTTTCCAAGTCTTGGCTCTTGTGAATAATGCTGCAATAAGCATGGGGGTACATATAGTTTTATAAATAAGTGTTTTTCAGATTTTTCAGGTATATACCCAGAAGAGGGATTGCTTGGTCATATGGGAGTTCTAATTTTAATTTTTTTAGGACCCTTTATACTGTTTTCCATAGAGGCTGCAACAATTTACATTCCCAACAGCAGCTCTTACACTGGGATTTTAACAACAATTTAAGTTCAAGAAATGAGGGTGTGGGAAACAGATTTAATCTATTCATCTCCTAATTCTATAATATATTTATTATTAACTTATTATCACCACATTATTTTAAGGAACTATTATGACAAATATTTATTCTTACATTTTAAGCTTTTATTCTATGTGACAGTAACTACATAAGATATTTTTCTTCACCATAAGCAGCTTTGGATGGAGGCACAGATTATTAGATAGACTTAACATTACTGGACTTAGAATATACTTAGGAACATCGCATTCAATTATTTAAATAAATATTAAAAGAGAACCAATATAGTATGAAGCAGAAACATTAATTACTTCTTATACTTCCAAAGAGTCTGTCCCAATTGCAAAATTAGTCATGATGCACTCAAGATATTTCACTCTCTAGCCTATCCATTATAACTACAAAATTAAATAACACTTTACAGGAACCATTTTAATGATTGCTTCTCATTATTAGAGAATAGCATAGGAAGGAAGAGCCTTTATTTTCTTAAAAAATAGTCTCTTTAAAAGGCATAATATCTGTCATGAGTTCTCAGTTCTACTAGTCTCTAGGGAAGGCAGATGGATGTTCCTGTTCCCACGTGCAGGGGCGATCTAGCAGACCTGACCGAGACTCTGATAAATCTTCTCGATAGTCCCATTAGTTTTGATGAAGTTCTTTCAGAAACTGAGAAGAGAAAAATGCCTTTGAAAAATGCCCCTATTCTGCAGTGTAGTGTTATCAGAGCCCTGATTTATTCCATGGAAGGGAGTAGGTCACAGAGGTAAAAATTAACTTTTTGTTCTTTAATATATTTATTTGCTGAGTATAAATATATTGGTAAAAACATCACTGTAGGTTGAAAACTTTTCGCAAGTCTACTTAATTAGATTATTTTTAAATATTCATAGAAACTATGAGTTTCTTTTTTTAATTTGTTTTTATTGATTTTTAGACAGAGGGGAAGAGAGATGGGGGAGACAGAAAGAGAGGGAGAGAGAGAGAGAGAGAGAGAGAGAGAGAGAGAGAGAGAGAGAGAGAAAGAGAGAGAGATTATGAGAGAGAAACATTGATCAGCTGCCTCCCATATACTAGTACACCCTTACCATGGATTGAACCTGATACCCAGGCATGTGCCCAGATTGGTATCGAATTGGGAGCGTTTGGTGCTTGGGACAACATTCAATCAGCTGAGATACATTGGCCAGGGCTTAGTTTCTTAAATTAAAGAAGAAATTTATAACCTTGCATTTTGTTAAAAGCATTTCATTAAACAGAAAATATTTTAAAACAAATATGGAGTCCAGGTTAGAATCTAAGTTATCTTACTTGGTAAATGCATGATTTTGGAGATGTTTCTTGAATTATTTGTGCTTCAATTTCTTTAGCATAAAGTGGGGGAGGGAGGATACTATTGATTTATGGGATTTGAGAAATAATGAAATGAAATATTTTATTCCTGACAAATAATAATAGATAAATACTTTACTATTATTGATGATTTTGTTATTGCTCTGTTGTTACTTAACTGTTAAGCTGTCCAACCTATATTTAAATCAGTTCTCCCTAACTGAATACAGTGGAGCCTTGACTTACGAGTTTAATTCGTTCCGTGATGGAGCTCGTAACTCAAATTACTAGTATGTCAAATCTTAAAGTGAACGAGTGAGACACATGATGCTGGGCTGACTCACTCGTTCACTGTGACATTCACTGTGAGGTTCGATGCGCCAACTAGCGGTGGGGTATCTGAAGCTGGCTCGTAACCCGAATTTTAGCTCACAACTCAAAGCAAAAAATCGGCCAAGAGACAGCTCATATCTCGAAAAACTCGTTAGTCGGGACACTCATAAGTAAAGGCCCCACTGTATCAACATTGAAGGCAAAATAAGTGTATTTTGAACTGGTTCACCTAACAATAGGTATTATTTTCCAAATTATTTGTGGGATCTTTTTCCTCTTCTCTGTAATTTAGCAGACATTAAAGAAGGTCCTCTTTGTGAAAGGGTGACAAAGAAAGAAGAGATTGTGCAGCCAATGTTTCCTGTTTAAAAATTTCACAAGGGACATTGGAGGAAATCTGAAAAACTAAGGCAAGCACAGTCACAGGCATTTAAGCTTGTAGGAACATCCATTCGCTTTCCCTTCTGATTACGCAGATTTATGTCCTTGAAACTGAGATCTCTATGAAAAACTGGTAGAAAGAGGAGTCAGAAGAGGAAATTAATTTGGGAAGTGGGGAGGCTTTCTTTTATAATTTGAGTTCACCTTAAACCATTTGATTTCCATTTAGAGGGTTTGGGTAAGTGCCCGGGTAGCAGTGAATCTAGGCAAAACAAAGCTGGATGAGCTTTCTGTGCAACTCTGTCTGTACTACTTATCAGGTATCAGACCCCTCCATCCACCTTCCTCACTTGCCTGCTTTAATACTTCAAGTGCACTTTCATTTTCCTCAAACATTCCATGTGTGCCCCCTGTGGTTGGCATCCCATATTCATTGGACCATTCTGTTTCCTTGCCATCAAATTCCTTTTTAGACCCTTGTGGTTCCTACAGTGGCACTCATAGCAAATTAAATCATGATAATATCAATATGTGCACTTCAAAATGTCTTCCAGACATAATATTCCCATGTCTAATTTTCAAACCAAACAATAAATTTAGGTAGGTATAGCTCTCATGTTATCAGTGAAAGGGAAGAATGAACAAGGTGTTTCAATATCTTTTAAATAATATGTTTCTGCTTATTTCACAAATATTTAGTTCTGCCCTATATCCACAATAACTTTAGATAAGGGTTAGATGATAATTCTAAAAAGAAGCAGTAGGCATCATTACATAATGAGACTAAAATTGGATCTTATAAGAACTATAATACCTTAAGTCCAGGCCCTAAAATTGTAGAGTCTATATGAAGCATGAAGAATGGACTGAGGAGGGATGTGAGAAATATAAAACAGGAATAGAAAGAGAATGGGTATCTCTGGTAATCTAGGTCATTGATTCTGAATCTTATCTGAAATTATCCAAATTCACTGAAAAACATATTAAAAATATTGATTCCCAAGTTCCAATCCCTAAAGATTTGGTTGACAAGATCTGGAAATAAGTATTTTTATCTATATCCCTGGTGATTTACACAGTTCCTTCCACAGTGGTCCTTGGACCATCATTTGGAACACAATAACTTAGAAGAAGAAAGATCAGTGAAGAGAAATATTTAAAAACAGGATTTTTTTGTTCTTTTAGCTTTATAAATTAGATTAAAGTAATTTATTCTGAAACTAGAGGGCCGGTGCACAAATTCGTGCACCAGTGGGGTCCCTTGGCCTGGCCTGCAGGATCAGGCTGAAACCAGCTCTCCAACATCCCCAGAGGGGCCCCGGACTGCGAGAGGGCACAAGCCAGGCCTAGGGACCTTACTGGTGCATGATTGGGGTCAGGGAGGGACCACGGGAGGGCTCCAGGGTGCATCTGGCCCATCTTGCTCAGTCCGGATAGGCCAGACCCCAGCGGCAAGCTAACCTACTGGTTAGAGCATCTACCCCCCTGGTGGGCAGTGCATGTCATAACAACTGGTCAACCAATTGACTGCCTGTCCCCTGGTTGTCAGTGCAAATCATAATGAGCGGTTGAGTGGCCTTAGCATATCATTAGCATATAACTCTTTGATTGGTTGAACGGCCAGCAGATGACCAGACACTTAGCATATTAGGTTTTTATTATATAGGATTGTCTCTTTGGAACCATTAATTTGGATATCATTTTTATTTATTTAGCTCCTATTATGTGGTAAATGTTACTATATATATTATTATATTTGATTATATATAATACATCTGCATTATATTTATTTGATTAATATAACAGAGCAATATGTTATACATTTTAACAAGTTATAAATAACAATATTAGTAGCTTTAAAGGGAAAATCACTACATATTATTTTGTAAATACATAATTCAATAAAAAAGGAAATTATTTAATTTCCAAGGAAAAAATATTCTTTAAAGGAATAAATCCATCCAAGCTTAGTTTGGCCTCAAAGTCAAGAGCAAAACTATTTATATACATTCAAGCTTCAAAATTACTGCCAATAGGTGAATATATTACTTTGAAATATGCCAAAGAGCATCAAACCTTATTCTAAAATCTCTTTACTGGAAATTTTTTCTAAAATTATAATAGTAAAAAGAGCTATTCTACAAAACTTGTTATAGCAGCAATATCTATGGCAAGAGTTAGAATACTTTAGAATATCAATTCAATGTGATTACTTGAATAATGTTCAGATATAAAAATAGTAAATGTGAAAACTTTAGAAAATCTTTAAGGTATGATTTTGAGTTAAAAATAACAGTTTCTACATATCAAGATAATAAATCTGTAAATACATTATGTATGAGTACAAAGACCACAATAGTGGGATTATGAGGGATTTTTAAAAATTTAATTTTTACTATATTTGTATTTAATTTATCAACTTAAACATGCGTTACTAAGAGATTTTTTTTAAATTTATGAATAGAAATAGAGTTTTAAGATGGTGGTGTAGGTAAATGCCTAAACTCACCACCTCCCAAAACCACATCAAAATTAAAATTAAAATACAGAATAACCATCATCCAGAACCACTAGGAAACTGGATGAATGGAAGTCCTACAACTAGAGAAGTAAAGAAGAAAGCACACTGAGACTGGTAGGAGTGCAGAGGTGTGGAAGGAGCTGGCCCAGCACCTACATGGGCTACTTTTTTAATCGGGAAGGAGAGAGTCTCTGCAGAGGCCCCCAAGAGGACCAAGGGGACCCAGCCCCATACCAGATCCCAACCCAGGGTCCAAGAGCTGGGAAAGAAGTCCCCATAACTACGGGCTATAAAAACAAATGTGGATTGAGGCTTAGTGATACCGAAACTGCTGGAGACCCAGCTTTTCCTCCTAAAAGGCTAAACTTACAAGGTCCTGGTTCTTCTGAGCTCCAGTTCCAGGAAGAGACTCCCCAGACACATTTCTCTGGCATCAGGCAGGAACTTGGGGGTGGCTTTCTCCGAGACAAAAGTACTTGCAAGTATCATTGTTCCTGTGCTGGAACCTCCTTGTTTGCATTGTTAACTGGCAGCCATTTCTGTTAGCTCCACCCTGGTGATTCCCTAAGACCCTGCCTCATCCAATTTACAAATCCACCCAAGCTGCCTGTAGTGACTTTTGCATATGAATGGCCTGTCCTTGAAAATCTCAAACAAGATGCATCTGGGTCAGGGAGCCCCAAACCTATCAATAAAAAGCCCAAGACCCGGCACCAGCACCAGCCTGCCTTGCTTCATAGCTGGGCCTCGTCTGGGCACTTCTAAACCTGATATAAAGAGGAGGAATCTGCAGATCTCTCTGTAGCTCCTGCTGGATGGCCCCAGGCAGTGGCTGACTACGCCTCCCTGGAGACGCAAGAGCCAGTGTATCCAGTGGCTAGTGTTAGACCACACCAGATTACAACTCTACACATCCATAAGTGACACACTCATGGGGGCAGACTCAGTGAGCAACAAAGCCCCACTGAAGTAAATCCTGCTCCATTAGGGTGTCTCCTGCAGAGCAGATTTGCCACTATACTTGCAACTGGTACTCACAGCCAATTGGCCTGGAGGTCAATTCCTCCCAGTGACAACAACATTAATAAAGTCTCAACTACAACAAGACTGTGCTCACAGCTCACAGAGGGGTGCAATTAGAGTTCCCAGCTCAGGTGACTGGGGAGGCTGAGCCACTGGGTCCTATAGGACACCTACTGCATAAGGCCACTCTACCAAGTCAAGGAGGCATAGCAGCTCTATCCAATACATAGAAACAAACACAGGGAAGCAGCCAAAATACAGAGTCAAAGAAACATATCACAAATGAAAGAAATAGAAGAAAGAAAACTACTGGATATAGAATTCAAAACCACAGTTATAAGGTTAATGAAGAATCTTCTCAGGACCTCCAAGGTACTTAGTGAGACTTGCAAGGATCTTAGTGAGAACGCCAAACACATGGAAAAGGACTAGTCAGAAATTCTGCATACACTGACTGATATAAATGATATACAAGGATTCAACAGTAGAGTAGATGATTCTGAGAGTCAAATCAAATATTTGAAATATGAGGAAGCAAAAAACACCCAAGCAGAAGAGCAAAAAAGAAATAAGACTCCAAAAATATGAAAAGAGTGTAAGGACCTATGGGATGACTTCAAGCATACCAACATTTGCATTATGGTGGTGCCAGAAGAAGTGAGAGAGCATGATATTGAGAACCTATTTGAATAAATAATGACAGAAAACTTTCCCTACCTGGTAAAAGAAATAGACTTACAAGTCCAGGAAGCACAGAGAACCTCAAAGAAGAGGAACCGAAAGAGGACCACACCAAGACACATCATAATTAAATGCCAAGGGCTAAAGACAAAGAGAGACTTTTAAAAGTAGCATAAGAAAAGCAGTTAGTTGCCTATAAGGGAATGCCCATATGACTGACAACTGATTTCTCAACAGAAACTATGCAGGCCAGAAGGGAACGGCAAGAAATAATCAAAGTGATGAATAGCAAGAACCTATAATCAAGATTACTCTACCCAGCAAAGCTATCATTTAGAATTGAAGGTCAGATACAGAGCTTCAAGGACAAGAAAAAGTTAAAGAAGTTCATCACCACCAAACTAGCATTATATGAAATGTTGAAGGGTATTCTTTAAGAAGAGGAAGAAGAAAAAGATCAAAAATATGAACAATAAAATTGCAACAAATACATACCTATCAACAATTGAATCTAAAAATCAAAATAAACAAATAAGAAATCTAAGTGAATTAAATAGAATCAGAGGCATGGAAATGGAACAGATTGACAATTCTCAGAGAGAAGGGGGGTGGAATGGGAAAAGATTAAACAAAGATCTTATATGCATATATGCATTACTTATGGACATAGACAATAAGGTGGTAAAAGCCTGGGGCAGAGTGGGAACCGGGTGAGGGAAGCAATGGGGGGGAAAAAGAGGGAGCTCTGTAGTAATCTCAATAATAAAGATAAAAAAGAATTAATAATAAAAAATATGAATAGAGAGAAATATTTATTTGGCTTAGAAATTATTTTTTGTCTATTATCATTTGGGGCATAATTGAAAACACTCACTATTCTCTCTCTGACTTTTCTGAGC
This sequence comes from Myotis nattereri, assembly GCF_964212035.1. Lineage (NCBI taxonomy): Eukaryota > Metazoa > Chordata > Mammalia > Chiroptera > Vespertilionidae > Myotis > Myotis nattereri. The sequence goes on along the minus strand of NC_138076.1, from coordinate 67,717,513 downwards.
AATTGGGAGCATGGAATACAAAGAAGCAGGAATAAATAACTTCCATTCACTCATTCAGCAAAAAGAAATTATATTATGTCCAGGCTATGCCATGGAATTTGAATAAGCATCCTCATGTGTGCATGCAGGCAATGTCTGCTTTTGTTCCTCATTTTGGCTAGTCCTGATCAATGCCCCAGAATCCACCCAACTCTGAGTCCTTGTGCCTATGGCTAACATTTTTATTCAGGTGTCTTTCCTAATATGTGTAATAGCCAATTTAAGAGTGGTGGGGTAGTCTTGAGTATGTCAACTTTAAACAATTAAAGACATAGAATGCCATTATATTAAAGCTCTGAAAACATACATATGAAAAATGCTTCTGATCTTGAGTTATTATACACTAAAAGAAGGCTTCTAATTGGAGCTTATTTCACCATTCGTATTAGCACTCATTATAAAATGCTAATATATTCATTAAGTATATGCTGCAAAAGTACAAATAAAATAGGCAGATTTTATTAAAGTTAGAATAATTCTCAATCGCTATTGGATATAATATGTAGATTTTGTAATGAGAGAATTAAACAAGACCATAATAATATGGAACAAAATAATGAAAAGTTCTCAACAAATCATTTGTTTCTATTTACACTCTTCATTGCAGTTAAAATTGCTAGAGCCTATTCAAAGTTACTGGAAAGTAAAACGTACTATAACCAATAGTGGGATTTCTTTAAGTACCACCTACCCACTGGGAAAAGAGCTGTATCACATTTCTTTTCTATGTAAACAATCTGAGCAAGAAAAAAATCAGCTAGTGCACAATCTACAAGATTGTTAGTTTATTTTTGTTGGGTGAGGAGGGTGTGTAATTACATATTGTTTTGTATTATACTGTTCTCCAGGAAATATGCTAACTCTATACTTCCAGTGCTTGTAATGAACTCTGGTGGTCCTTTTAGTCCCTTGGCTACTAGGTACTTTCTTACTTAGATATCTCACTGATATCTGAGAACCAGCATGTTCAAAACAGATATATATATATATATATATATATATATATATATATATATATATATATATATATATATTTTAACCCAATGGAGGTCATTTTCCATTTCTGGGCCTCTCTCTTCTAATTTCAAAAATAAGGAGAGTAAAACTGGCCCTGTGTGTATCACAGGATGCCCCAAAGAATAAAATATGTATTTCTAAAAATGAAAATTGGGGAAAAAATAAAAATGTTTCAGAACTCTGGGTAGTGTAGCTCTCATTCTCCTTCTCTTATTCTGCATTTTGCTTAAAAATGGTAAAAGGGAACAAGAAAATACAAAACAAACAAATAAACAAACAAAAAACCCTGTGCTATTGTAAATTCTCAAACTTCATTTCTGATGCCTCTAAGTCAGTGGTTCTCAACCTTATGGCCCTTTAAATACAGTTCCTCATGTTGTGATCCAACCATAAAATTATTTTCGTTGCTACTTCATAACTGTAATGTTGCTACTGTTATGAATCGTAATGTAAATATCTGATATGCAGGATGGTCTTAGGCGACCCCTGTGAAAGGGTCGTTAGACCGCCAAAGAGGTCGCGACCCACAGGTTGAGAACCTCTGCAAGCAGTTCTATGGCTTGCTCATCTTCAGGTTTGCCTCTGCCTCCCCATTTTCTTAAGAACACCACACTCACCTCCAGTGAGAGAGGTTGAGGACACCCTAGGCATCTTAAGGCCAAGCCCCCACATGCATCTAGTCTTACATCTTCATGTCACATACTGCAGCCCATGACCTGAGAGCCTTCCCTGTCCCCTCCCAGGGACACTGAAGTGGGGAGGATGTCAGTCCTGAGCAAGTCCTGCAGTCAAATTGGGCCTTCAGGGGACACCTCCAGGACAGAACTGAAAAGAATTTACCCTGTGCACTGAACTTGTTTTAGTCTGAGTATCTAACTACATTCAAAACAAAATCTATCCCTTTCCCCATCCATCAACCCCCATCTTCTCCTTCCATCAAACCACCTCCCTTACTTCCATCGTTGCCAGGCAAAGCAACCTGGCCACCTGGACTCATCCTGAAGGTAAACCTCCTTCACACTGGACATGAAGCAATCAGATGCAGTCAATTTCCTGATGCTTCTGTATCTTCTTATGTGAACCTTTACCTACCCAGTGTGCTAGCGTCATGTCTTGCCTCTCTGCCTCTAATCCAGCCAATGCTGAATAATTACAATGTACCTAAACCACGTTCGTTCAAGTGTGCCTTTACCTTTATTGTAGGCTGCTCAGAGCCCATCTCTCAACACAGGGACTCAAACTTCAGTGCCCATCATAATCACCAAGAGGGCTTGTCAAGACACAGGCTGCTGGTCTCTGATTTTCTGAACCAGGTTGGGGGTTAGGTCCTATAATTTGCCTTTCTAACAAGTTCCTACATGAGGATGACACTGCTGATCCTGGAACTATACATTGAGAAACACAGTTCTAATACAGTTTGAAACTCCTCTCCGGGGATTTCAGAGCTGTCCGTAATTTGAGACCACCTTATTCATTTCAATAAGCTTAGAAAATGCTTCTCTTGCTAGTTAGATGCGGGTTTATGGTGAAGTTAACACATCAGCTTTAAGGCACCTCATTTGCAAAGGCCTCCATGAAGGCCTTATAATCAATTTGTATTATTTTCATTAAAGAGAACCCTAACAATATTTAAGGCACACAAAGCCTGGACCCTACCCTGCTGCTGGGAATCTAGGGTTTCTCATTGAATTATGAACATGCTAAACTTCTTTTTATGTATATATTCTGTCTGATCTGTTCCCCCTACTTAGTAGCTCCTTTACCCCTCACTCTGCCCTTGCTTCTCTCCCACAGCAAATTCTTCCCCTCCTTAACTTTCAAGACTGTTTCTCTATTTACTAGACTAATACAGCTCTTTTTTGTTTTTTTATTTTATCAACTCTCACCTGCTTTGTATTTCTGTTAGTTCTTTATATGTGTTTTTCCCTAAAGAGAATGGATGTAAAATCTTTTTGGATGTTACTTTGCCAAATTATATATCTATCAATTAACTAATGATGTTAAGAAAATGTGAAGTTTAATCAGGTTAATTAAAGTAACTTACAATAGCTGTGGATTTTTTTTTTAAATATATTTGTATTGATTTCAGAGAGGAAGGGAGAAGAAGCAAGAGATAGAAACATCAATGATAAGAGAGAATCATTGATTGGCTGCCTCCTGCATGGCCCTCACTGAGGATGGAGCTGCGACTGGGCATGTGCCCTGACCAGGAATTGAACCGTGACCTCCTAGTTCAATATGTCGATACTCAACTACTGAGCCAGGCAATAGCAGTGGATTTTAATGGAAGACTTGCTAATTAACAGGCATTGTACTGAGAGCTTTACACATATTATTTCAATACAGGGTCAGATTTTTCCCCCAAATAAGCTACCATTTTAGTTGCAATGATTGTTGTTTTAAGGTGAAACTGAGGCACAGAAAGGTTAAATAACTTCCTCAAAGTTCCTTAGTATTATAGAGTATGAATTCAATCTCCAAACTATAGGAATCAGAAACTTTCACTCATAATCAGCTAAACCAGAAGCTGTAATCCATTATCTTGAGGTTCTTTTAATCATTTTTTTCTTCTCTCTATTGACTACAAAATCTGCAAGACAAGATGCTATCCTCACTTAGGATAGCACTGTGCATCAACTCCAAACAGAGCATGAAAGTGAAAGAAAAAGAAAAAAAAAAGAAGAATATCAGAGATGTCATTTTTATAGCTTCTAGACTGATAAAATACTAGTAAATAGGTTGTGATGGTTATTATTGTGATGAGTGACCTATTATAATTCTGTTATTAATAGAACTAGAGTCCCAGTGCATGAATTTCTGTACGGGAGGGGTCCCTATGGGTGGCCTGCAGGGATGGGGGCAAAACCTGCAGTCCAATGCTGCCTGTAGCTCCTACCTGCAACTCCCACTCATCCTGGCATTACTGTGCCTGCCACGGGCTTGCACCCAATCAGTCCCTATCAGGAGAGGCTCATGCTGCCACAGCAGCCTTCACCAGCCATGAGCTCTGCATCTGGCACCCTCCCAAGGGGAGTGGCCTATGGGATCGACCTGAAACTGGCTCTCTGGCTTCCCCCGAGGGGTCTCGGATTGCGAGAGGGTGCAGGCCAGGCTGAAGGACCCCACCAATGCACGATTGTGCCAGGAGGGACTGCGGGAGGGCTCCAGGGCATGTCCAGCCCATCTCGCTCAGTCCCGATCAGCTGGACCCCAGCAGCAAGCTAAACTACCGATTGGAGCATCTGCCCCCTAGTGGTCAGTGCATGTCATAGCAAGCAGTTGAGCAGCCTTAGCATATCATTAGCATATTACACTTTGATTGGTTGTTCAGTTGTTCTGCAGTTTGGTCTATTTGCATATTACCCTTTTATTATATAGGATATCCTGGTTATTTGCAATATTATCTCCCTTACATACTTGAGTAACCATTGCTCAAGTTGTGACAACTCTTGACTCATGCAATGATTTCTTAACCTAGAGATACACCTCAGGGAATATTAACATTTTTACTGGACTTTAACAATTTAAAGAAAAACAATTCAAGTGCAAGTCAGTCACCCTTGCATGAGGTAGAAACTAGTATGTAAACTCAAATGTGGGGCTATTTGACTTCCATTTTTCTGAGCCAGAAATATTGAGTACTAGTTCTTACTGCTTTTCCTTTATTTTATGTATTAAAAAATAATACACATTGTGATATCCACTATAATTTAATATGGCCTAGAGAGAAAGTGACTAATACAATTCCTTATCTTATATAATAAAAGGTTAATATGCAAATCGACCAAACAGTGGAATGACCGATCACTACGATGCACACTGACCACCAGCAGGCAGACACTCAATGCAGGAGCTGCCCCCTGGTAGTCAGTGAGCTCCCACAGGGGGAGCACTGCTCAGCCAGAAGCCAGGTTCATGACTGGTGAGCGCAGTGGGGGTGGCGGGAGCCTCTCCTGCCTCTGTGGCAGCACTGAGGATGTCTGCCTGACAGCTTAGGACCGAGTGGGCCTAAGTCATCAGGCAGACACCCCCTGAGGGCTCCTGGACTGTGAGAGGGTGCAGCCAGCCCGAGGGACCCTCCAAATGCATGGATTTCATGCACTGGGCCTCTAGTATCAATATAAAACCAAAAAAAAAGGAAGGTAAGACAGGTGGGTAAAAGCAACTTCTGACTCTAATACATTGCCACATTTTTTCTTCATATATATTTTTGTTGTTGCTGTTAATCCTCACACAAGGATATTTTCCCATTGATTTTTAGGGAGGGTGGAAGAGAGAGGAAAAGACAAAAACACATCAATTGGTTGCTCCTGCATGCATCTCGACTAGGTTCCCAGGCCAGGGAAGAGCCTGCAACCAAGGAACATGCTCTTGACTGGACTCAAAGCCTGGACCCTTTGTTCTGCCGACTGATGCTCTATCCACTGAGCTAAACCAGCTAGGCCCATATATCACTTTATTGCTTCTTTTAATCATGATGTTATTAGCATCAACTCTATGATGAAATGATATCAAATGTTTATTTACAGAGCTGTCATCCACAATGCTTAATAGACACAATATAATTAAGAAGAAACAGAAAAATCTGCATTCATATCCTACATTTATAGTCAAAAGTCAAATAAACCAGAATATTATTAAAAGACTTAATCCAGAAGTTCATCACTTATTAAATGCTTCAAAGAATGATGTTATTAAAATAATTACTAGTTTTTAAAACAAAGATGATGGAATATGAAAGAGATGGAAGTTTTGCTAAAATGCTTTTCACTAGATATCTGTTAAATCAATACCTTAAGGGTGGTGAGTATCTTTTGTGTGCCAATAATTAAATGCCTTGTGTACATCCCTATCATAGTTACATAAGAGATTGTGTCCATAAGAATCATCATTAGACATTTGCAATAAGACCTCAGGCATTTCATTTTCAATAAGAATAGACCTAATACTTACAAATTAAACATATATAGAAAAACACCAGTGCCAATAGATCAAAAAACTTACTTAGAGTCATGTATAATGATTGGAGAGCTGAATGTTAGATGCTCTTTGCTCTTGATAAAGCTATTTACATTCAGATTCCTTAAAAATTCCTTAAAAATATATATGGTTGCTACTAATATCAGCAACACTGTACACCACAATAATGATGCACCTGTTTTCAAATGTATCTGGTAGTCAGCAAAAGCAGCATAGCAACTCTTCTTTATATATTTACTAGGGGCCCAGTGCACGAATTTGTGCACCTTGAAAGGAAATATTTGGCTGTGATGCTGCTGTGGTCACAGGGGCAGTTCTCAGCCCATTCTCTGCACCCCTGCCCAGCCCCTCTAGTCGCAGGCCCAGTCCCCTGTCTGTCAGCAGCCTGCTCCTGCCACCATCATTCCCATGCACTGACAGCTCTGGCCCCGCTTGCACCCGCTGATGGCATGAAGAGATTGGGGCCAGCACCAGCAGCGGGTACGAGCGGGGCCAGCGCTGTCATCAGGTGTGAGTGGCAGCTGCTGCCCCATCAGGAGCAGGGGATGGTGGAAAAGCCCTGAGGGGAAATCAGGGCCAGCAGCCACCACTCACTCCTGCTGATGGTGCCAAGTGTTTGGGCCAGCGCTGAGCAATTGGGACTGGTGCTGGGCGCCAGCAGCTGGTGCAAGCAGGGCGGGCGCTGGCAGCTGGTGTGATGCTGGGTGGGACCACGGCATGCGGGACCAAAAGATTTTCAGTAATCACCAGAGGCACACCCTGATGACAGCGACCAGTGCCCTGCCTTGGTCTGGCACCCATGCTCATCTGCTCTATCATCCTGCTATAGCCGACGCCCACCATGTTCCGTACATATCCCCTTGTGGTCAGCGCACATCATAGCAACCAGTTGTTCGGTTGTTTGGTTGTTCCGCCATTTGGTCTATTTGCATATTAGTGTTTTATATATGTAGATATAGAGAACAATTTTCAGTTCAATTATCAGTTAAAGCATGAAACTAAAAATAATTGCCAGACCTTGGTTTAAATAGAGCATTCTTTGCAGAGAATTACATTCCTCCCTCCCCCCTCCCCTCCCCTCCTGTCTTCTCTTCTCATCTCTTCTCTCTTTCTGTCTCAATCCTTTTGCAATTTTAAAATAACTCTATTGCTTAGAAATGTTTATGTACTAAATCTTGAAACAACTGATTTAGCAGATTTTTGAATTGAGGTTCTGTTGTTCATTTTTGAAGAGTATTAAGCTATAAAAATTAAGTAAGTCTACTCCTTTTATAAAGTTGTGAAATAAAATATTACTAAGTATAAATATTAGCAAGTGAATAGTTATAGTCATCAACAAGGAGTAATTATGTATAGCATGTCATACAGCACCTGGCCCATATTTGTAGCTCTATAACTCATCTCTCTAATAGTATTTTCAATAATAATTGCATTATTGATGACGATGAGATTTTGTGAAATTTTGTCTGTAGTCACATCAGCAAAACAATGTTAAGTATGCAGTATTATGTCTGTGTGCATGTGCAGGTGTGCATTTGAGAGAAAAGGAGAGAAAGGATGAGACTAAAGCTAGCAATCAGGTCTCCATAATGAGTTACATTCTTTTTCAAGGTACAACAAGCAAGTTATTACCGACAGCATTTAATTACTTTTTCTAATTTATCATTGATGCAAGAAGGAAAGAAAAAGGAAAACAAATCATGGGACCTTAAGATTTCTCCTGCTGAATGAGCACTGATAAGAAAATTCTGAATCATTGTTTTACCTAGCTTGTACTATTCATGGACTAATGAACAGGAAGACTACAAATAAACTGAATGGTTAGTGAATCACATTGTTTTCCATCCCATGCAGAGCAGAGACAGCCTCTGATTCATCCAGCTCTTACTCCCATAATTGTAATGGGTCCTACACTCCCTTCCTCCAACTAACCCAAATGGTTAACATTGAAACACTCAATAATAGACAAATATTTCCTTTCTTATGTAAAAAGATTAAAGAGTCACACTGTTGAGAAAATTCTAAAGTGTTATTATATCATGAAAGGCCTAGATGATTAATAGTAAAGGGCCTACGTGTAAATTGGTTGGCATTAGAAATTGTGGCAAAAAGAACACGCTCCTGCAAGGAGATAATTAGTCCCAATTACTAGGTGAAGTAACTCAATTCACTTAAAACCCAGACAATATGTCAAAGCATGTGTATGTGTGAGTATATGTGTGATTGTGCATGTGCGCGATAAAAATTGTGACATAACAAAATTATGGCTGTGATAACATAACTATTCATTTTTATTAATAACATATCTATGATTAGACTAGTGATGCAGCTTATAAATGGGAAGAATTAATACTGCTAAAATAGCTATATAACCTAAAGCAATCTACAGATTTAACATAATCTCCATCAAAATTCCAATGGCCTATTTCATAGAACTAGAACAAACGATTCAAAAATGTGTATGGAACTACAAAACATCCTGACTGGCCATAGCAATCATGAGAAAGTAGAACTGAAGGTATCATGCTCCCTGACTTCAAATGTTACTACAAAGTTATAGTAATTAAAAAAGTAAGATATTGTTACAAAATCAGACACACAGATCAACATAACAGAACTGAAGGCACAGGAATAAACCTTCTTATATATGGACAAATAATTTACGACAAAGGAGCCAAACCAATAAGCATATCCTTGGGTGAAGATTAAGAAGACATAAAAACTGCCACAGGAAGTTCATGTGGTCCTATGCTGGACCTTTTCATGTCTCTTTCCTTGTAAAACTGTGCTCTTTCTAGGTTGACTGTGTCCTCTAGAACTTTTATTCACTTGCTAACAAAGAGTGGATATCCTCAGTCTTTCCCCCAGAGCATTCTCTCTATTGCTCCACTTACGCCAAGTCTGGATTGCCTTTGATAATAACACTGCTTTTATCTTGGTGCTACCAGGCACATTTAATCACATCTGCTCCATTTCTTTTCCCATTTCCTTTCACAAAGTTCTGAGTTATCACCACCCTACTCAAAATACCCTTACCTCCCTCCCCTCACCCCACCCCTCACACGCCAACCCTTCGGCAGGTGACCTATTTCTGTGCCACTACTAGCTGACTCTTTACAGTATCTTGGGAAGAAGAAGCTCAATTAGTTTTGAACTGTGTTTTTGATCTTATAACTCTCTACTTCTTGCAGCTTTACTCTGAGAAAGATACATCCCCCCTTCTAAATTTCCATCGCCTTCATCCAACATTTCTTGCTTGAAAATGTGTTAAAATATTCTCCATCTTCAAAGATCTCTGTCCAGCCTACTTCCTCTTCAAGAAGCGGCCCCAAATCCCCTTTCCTTAACTACCAAACTTACTGAATTACTTTTCTAGCTTTAGCTTCTTTTTACTATAATATAACCATTGCCTTCTACCCCACAGAGAATTTGCAATTGTCAATTATTAAAATAAATTCTTAGTCTTACAAAACAAGCTTTGATCTCAGGCTTCCTTGATATCACTAAAGCATTTAACAATAGGACATTCCTTATTTGTTGAGATTTCCTTTTACAGCTTCCGTGGCATTATTCACTTCTGGTTGTTCTTTTACAACTTTTTTTCTGCTGTCTACAACAGCACCTCTCCTATGAGTAACCCCATCAATGTTCCTTAGATTTGGCCCACACTTGCTTGTATTCTCTCTCTGCCTGTTTACTTCTTAGACGGGCACACTGACCTCCCTGGTCTGCTGTCATCTAAACACACGTAACTATCAAAACTGATGATATTTGAGTGAATATTAAAAACATAGCCTGAATTTTATATGAAGATCAGAACATGGGATATGGACAAATACCAAACTTAATTTACAAAAAGTATTTTTTGTTACTCTTTTCTTTAAATTTTCCTTCCCTTCTTTATTTCTTTATTTCTGATATTTGGTTAATAGTATTACTACCCATTACTAACCCAGTTACTCAACTTGGAAATCATCAAATCCTATTTGATTTATCCTTTTCTATTGCTCTATTTCTCCACAACTCATTTCTAATCTGCTTTTTCTCATCACCATCACAATTACTTTTTTAAACACATAGGACAGGTTAAATGCATTGATCAGATTCAAAAACTTTAATGATTTCTGTTAACAGGATTCCATCTACATCTACTATTCAAGTCCTTTTGGCCCCAAACCCCTTTTCTAATCTCTGTTCCTGTATAATCAATTGTTCTCTTTATTCCACCCAGGCAGCATGAATTTCTATTTCATCTATGCTCCCATGGCTCACTGTTCATGCCAATAGTTAGAGCTCTGAACTTCCTCTGTTTTACTAACTTCTTAGCAAGTCTGTCCTCCTGTTAAGTTATAAGTTCCTAAAAGGCAGCAACCATTTTATTCATCCCCGTGACTCCCAAACCAGCACAGTTCCTGGCAAATATTTTGGGCTAGATAAATATTTTTAAAACTAATTTCAGTAACTAACATCCTTCTGATATCTGTAAGAATAAGTTGCTGCTAGATTAGGTTAATTCTATAAGAAAACATGTTTTCATTTATGTAGCTTAAATTTATGAAAATTTAGTTCATGTTCTGTTTTCAGGAGAACTCCAAAAATTTTCTTGATCAACATCATGATTTCGTTGTATAATACTCCACATGATCTTAAGTTAAAAGTATGAATATTTCTTCGTGGTATATATAGATAAAGAAAATAAGACTAATGGAAGTTAAATTACTCATCACTGTCACAAAGCCAGTAGGTGAGACAGTAGGAATTAAAAACACTTACTTTGAATTTCCACTCATTAACATATTCACTCCATGAAGCATTCGTTCAATAGTAACTTCCCATCTTTATATGAGGACAAATGAGATAATGTCTGTAAGACAATTTGAGCTACTCAGGAAAAGCAGCTATATAATTTAAAAGATGAATTTGATCAATTGAATTCACAAATAACTGAATTGGCTCAGAGCCTCTAGAGAGAGGAAGTTATTGTGTCATTTTCCCAATCGTCTTGCCAATTTACCTCAAGCTTTACAGTCAGGCAAGTCTTCTACAGAGCTCAGCAAGTGAACTTCCTGAAAATGAGTTTTGGTCTCAACCCAGTAAATTTTATTTGTACTTTCCCCATATTCTTTCCAATAGTTCACTGACCCATTACATCACCAAAGTTGCTTCTTATCGAAATCAGAATACAAGCACATTTGACTTGTTTCATGGCTAATATTTTAACAATAGCCTCCTATAACAATATCCACTTGATATAAAAGCATTTTCTCCTTCATATTATTGCATTTATCTATAGGTTCTACATGAGAATTTACTACTTAAGCCTTCAGGAGTGTACTTCTCGCACTGCAGTCTTTTTTCAGTAATAGCACCTACTACATAGGACCCAAGGGCACCCATTAAGCGCTCAATGATATTTTCGACAAGACATCTTTTTGTCCTCTGAGAGCATTTCTAGCACTCTCAGAAGGGCAATGCAATCAATGCAACCTCCAATAGTCTGAATTTCACAACGTGAATACTATTAAAATAGCCATAGTGTATGAAGAAGCTGCTGATACATGGGCAAATATGACTCATATGCAGGCCAGACAAAGTGGGCCATGTCTTGTCTTCCACTGTTTAGAAAAATAGAATGATTTCATTTAGGGGAGAACTGCGATCTGCTGAACAGAAATAGAATAGGACTCAATTTGATTTCATAAGTAAACCCCGCTCCAAGAAAAGTGACTCTGTATAAACCAAAAATGCAATTTAAACAACACAATACATTTTAGATATCTGAACGAACGTTCATTCGGTTTTACTATAAATGAAGTTTTACTTTAAGTGAATTATACTGTCACTTTTGGGAATCTAAATAAATCTTGCTCTCTAAGCAATTTACAGACATTGATATTCCCTTACAGTTTAAAAAATATCCCTGTTTACAAAGATAAGGCAGATGGGTACCAGCAGATGGGCACCATGAGGGGGAAAAGGAGGGGTGCCCACCTGTTACGGTGTATGTGCCCATGATCCCAGGTTTACTGAGGAGATGGTTCTATTTTTACATTTGTTTCAATTATGATGAGAAAATAGGATAAATTATAGTTAAAACAGTTTTTACTATTTTAGTACTTTTAAAATGTAAATATATCCCCAATATAAAATAATGATTGTTTTTGACAACTTTCTCCAAAATTATAAAATATTCAGGAATTTTAGAAAATTATCGCTGTGATCAGTCTATGAGTAATAAAATATATAGTGCACTTATGTTTATTTGTGTGTTAAAAACAAAAATGGTAAAGGTATTTGCCATGCACGGAGGAAAATTACAAATTCAATAATCTCAGATTGATACTACAGAAAGCACATGTTAATTTAGAACTAATGCCATACTTGACAGAAAATATCAACTTTAAAGACCCATAGACATACAACTCAGATGGATTTAAGAGCCAATATTTGCATACAGATAGATATATATGTCTATCTTTGTTTACTTGTAATTCATCTCTATGTGGTTACTCTGCTCTTTTTAGTTTTACAAATTTTGTTTGATTTTAAGCAATTCATCTATCACCAATATGCAATGTGTTCTTGTGTATTACCACTCTTTGAACATTGCCTTGTGGTAACCAAAATGGCTTGCGAACCCATTCAGCAAATATTGACTAATTGCTAATTATGTGCAAATTATCTCTGGAATAAGAAAAGTAATGTTAGGTAAATAGCATCATCAGGTCCTCAATGAACTTGCAATTTAGTTAGAAAAAGAGTCCTAAATGGATAAAATTAATTAGAAATGAGATGCATATTGCATTTCAAAAGAAACATAAATAAACAAAATAAATGATGTAAGATGACAATGAATGGGATGGCCTATTAATGAGTGACTAAATAAGTTGAATATATTCTCCCATAAGATTCCCAAAAAGAAAAAAATAAACTAGGAGTCATCTCATCTCAATAATGGCAAATATATGTCTCTGTGGCCCTCTCTTTGATTGGGGTGGGTTTTAGAAGTGTTGTGTTCTTGAGTCAGACCCAACTTTAGCTACAAATAATTACCGGTTTGGTTAGTACTGTGTCCACAAATACAAGGATGGGAGAGATGGCACTCAGCTCTATTTTGCCTTCCCTCTCCTAGACCCTCCCCCTTCTTTCTCATTCTCTATATGTAGTCAAGCTCCATGCACTAAGTCTTCTCTCCTAGATACCTCAGCTTTCTCTCATCCCTCACTTAAGTATTCATTCTAGTCTCTCTGCCTCTAAACTTAATAATGTATACTGATAATTAAATTTTATTTCTTAAAATTTAAACATGACCATGTTACCCCACCTCAAATCAAAATCATAAATTAAGTTTGGAATTAATTTTTTTGGCAAATAAGAACATTCCTGATCTGGTAATTTTATAAATATCTAGTCTCATAACAACCATCCTCACCTACCCTGCTGGTTTCTCACTTTTCCCTTAAGTAGTAATTACAGCTCATTGAACAGCCCCATTATTCATGTCATATTTTTTCTCATATATTTTTCTCATTTTGAAACTCCCTCCCTCAGAAAGTTCATATGCGAATCTTCTCCTTTTGAAAATGTCAGTTCAAACAGTAGCCTGTGAGGCCTTCCTCAACATCTTCAGACAATAGCTCTTTCCTTTCTTTCTTTCTTTTTTTCTTCTATCTATATATTTCCATTGCAACATTTACTTTTTCCAGATCTCCCACAAGAATAGAAGTTCTTGAGGGAAGATACTTAATTCTTTCACTCATGTGGTCCCAGGGCCTGAACATCACCCTGGCCACAGTAAATATTCAATAAATGCGGAAAGAGAGGTAGAACAGCCAGGCTAAAACTTAGGTAGACAGGGGAATGTCAGAGAAGCCAGGGATGCGGATTGTCTGGAAGGCAGAGAGGAAGCTGCAAGAGATTCCTAGAGGGAATGCTGCAAAGTGTCAGGGGCAGGAGAGGAGAGCACCAGGCATAGTCCAGGGACAATGAGCTCATATGACAGTTTATTGGGAGAGAAGAATCTGGATAGGGTGTCATAGCTGGATAGGGTGGCCTTTTATTGAATAACTAGAGGCCCAATGCATGAAAATTCATGCAAGAGTAGGTCTTCCTTCCCCCGGCTGCCAGCACCGGCTTCCCTCTTGTACCTGGGACCAAGGCTGCTGGCTTCCCTCAGGCCCCAGCTTCGTCAGGAAGGACATCGGGAATGACGTCAGGAAGATGTCTGGTCTAATTAGCATATCACCCTTTTATTATTATAGATTTGTTTTATTGGACACACACTATTCATCATTTACAAACTTCATAGAATTCTTTCGCTGTAAATAAATTGTCTATGTTTGAGTGACTTAAGTCTCTATAAATTTTGTGCAAAATAGCCTTTGATTTTTCTGTTATATTTTATTTTTTCAGCATGCACAGGGATTGTCACATTTTCCTTTTTTAGTCTGTGTGTGGTGTATGTTTCTTTTTTCTAGGAGTCAAGTACTGCTTACAGGAAGAATGCACCTGTGGGAAAGAGCACGCAGGAAAACAACAACGAGAAGCTTCTTTGGTTGGGCGACCCTCACTTACCCCAGTTTGACTGAGCTATGTCATGTGTAACTAAAGCCAGTGCATCCAACCTCCTGCCTTCCCCCACCAGCCACTGAGCTGCAGTGAAATAGAAGCTGAAGTACATTGACAGGCAAAATTATTTTTGGATTCACTACTAAACTAAAGCTTTATTGAATCCATAGCAACCCAAGCTACATCCATATCTGTCTGGATTACCAAGCAGGCACAATATCTGTCAGAAGGGTTGAAACCCTGAAAAAGCATACCGACATTAGGAGATGAAACACAGATACTTCCTCCTTCCCAAACAGCAAAGCGAAAAAGAAAAAAACAGAAACAGTCTGTCCATCAAGAAAGCAGCTGGAAAAATCAAAACAGTAAACTATGTAGTTACCATGTTGCTCTTATATACTAGCCAAATCCCCACAGGGAAAAACACCATGTGGATTTCAGTCAATAAAACAAGTATCTGTCAAGAGATCACATACACCAATCCAGACTGTTATAAGATGCAGTTATGGGGATAGAATCATCATAATAACATCAGTAATATGTTTAGTTTTAACTAGATTATGTATCTGTCATCTGTTAACCTAAATCATATGGGACAATGAATATTTTATTCATTGTATAAAATGCCTTTGAGATGACAAAATCTGAATATATGAGATCCCTATCAGTAGTTAAAATGCCAGTGAAATTAAGTATAAGAAAACAGGTAAAATTAAAGACAGTCCAAACAAATTATACAATTAAATGTAAATGTCTTCATTATATAAATATCTACATATTATGACTTGGCATTTCTATCCTCTATTTTTCTTTGTATATGTGAAATAAATAAATGCTCTTATTTCAAAGTTTCAGACTCCTTTTAGTTTCTTGTCATTCCTGTGGTAACACAACCAAGTCGAACTTATGAAACAAAGTGACAACTTCTTCCCTTACATTGTTATACAGTAAGTTCTCACTTAAACTCATCAACAGGTTCTGTGACTTTATGTGCAAACGACTTATAACAAAACCATTCTCACCACAGGCTAATGGATATGAACAAGAGTTAAGTTCCTCTGGCATTCCATCAATGTTATAGCAAGATTGAATGAAACATTATTTGAGGACTTGCTGTACTATATAACTCCTGACAGATTAGGAAGAATATTTCGCCACACCTACAAGCCCTCTCTACAAGTTTAAGTGGAATTTTGCAGGCACCACGCATAGTTGAATCTCTCTCATCTCAGTGCCTGAATATCAGACACTCAATAAGTGTTAATAAATGAATATAACAGGAAAAAAGAATAATTAAACACCTGAATGCACACTTACATGACAAGTAGCAATGCTTTATTTTATTCAAGTACCCATCAAAGTTTTTGATCCTAGAGAAGTATCATTGAAATAAATTACATAGTTTTCCTCTTATACCTTTGGGTTTCAAAGTTTATCTACTACTGTGAGTGTACTAATGAGAGTGGAGGTAACATTTTTAAATTATAATTATGATATCATTTTAAATGTAAGTTATTTGTTATTTTTGTATATATATATGTATATATATATACATATACATATATATATATCTTGCATTTATGTTAGAAAATAATATTTGTGAATCAATTAATTTGTATACATTAGAGTCTCAAAAGGGAAGATTTATTTTCATTTCATAAAAAAAATACTCTAGCCACCAAGTGCTAGAACGAACAAGGAGATAGTCTCTTATTAAGGACCCGAATCAGAGCCTAAGACGTTACCCAAACCCCTACCATGCAATGGTGACATGTGTGCAAAATTATTTGCTGCTTTTCTTTTGAATCAGAAACTAGGCAAGACATCCATGAATGCCTGTTTAACTCAATCTGCATATTGTAAACCATAAGCATATCCTGTTTTATTGTATTTCACTTTGATGTAATTCACAAGTGTTACCTCTCTTTTACAAACTAAAGGCAAGAACTTCCACAAGCAAAACAATTTACTACTCGCTTTATTGCAATACTCACTTTATTAGGGTGGTCTGGAACTGAATTCACATTATCTCCAAGGTGTGCCTGTAACCAAAACGTGAGTCTGTAATTTTCTTTCAAAAAAAGTACCTTATTCTTCCAGTGTTCAGGCACATTTAATAAAGATATTTTTTTTTTTCTAGCAGTTCAACTTCCTCGGCTCTTGTAAACGTAAGGAGGAGGGTTTTCTGAAATATCCTCTAAGTGTATAAGCCATAGTGTTATTTCCCTTAGAGACAGAGAGAGTATGGCTTGCTGATCAGACATCAAAGGCCCCTTTCCTTGGCTGAGGCTTCAGAAATGGGGTGCGATTATTGTCGAAAGGGAAACCGATTGTTTAAGGTTGGCTACTTCAGCGCCTTGATGCTGACTGACACGGGGTTTGCAGAGCTTTGCCTATTGGCACAAATTGAATTTGAAAATAGCAATGTTTTCACCAAATCAAACCAATCACTGCAATGCAGTTTTCTCTTTTGGCTTTTATTTCCAACCAACCACTCTTAAGCACCCAAACTTCTGTTTTACTATCTTTTCTGTTTCAGGATGAGGCTTGGGGAAGCTCTCGTAGAAAGTCTTTCCTTTAGCCTTTTATAACTTTGAGCCTTTATTTTAGAAGATAATTTGTTTATAGTCACACTTAATCTAGGCAAAAATGATCAACATTAGTTCCAAATTAGTACCCCAGCCCTCACTCCTTTTTCTCTTCTCCACCAACTGTCATGTGTCTTTCTTTGCCCATAAAAAAGCAAAACACACTAGCATCCTTTGTAACACAATTTAAAAACTCCGAAGGCATACCAGAGATTCTATAGTGAAACTGCACCTTCTATATGCCAACAGAATCAACTTCCAAGAAACAGGAAAGTACACAAAGCAAAGACATATTTGAGGTGAACCTTTTCATTTAAACAGTTCCTTGAAGCAACACTTAATAGCCAAGTCAAGAATTTGAAACAAGTAAATAAAAGACAATTTGCCTGAGTGGAAGGAAACAGAGCAAAGAAGTATGAATTTGGATCAAAGACTGGACATCTTAGTGGATCCTCTCAAGATTCTGCCCTGACCAGTTTGGCTCAGTGGATAGAGCGTAGGCCTGTGGACTGAAGGGTCCCAGGTTCAATTCCAGTCAGGGGCATGTACCTTGGTTGCGGGCACGTCCCCAGTAGGGGGTGTGCAGGAGGCAGCTGATCAATGTTTCTCTCTCGTCGATGTTTCTAACTCTCTATCCCTCTCCTTTCCTCTCTGTAAAAAATCAATAAAACATATTAAAAAAAAAAAAGATTCTGAAGCAGCACATATCCCTGGCATTTGGCCAGCCTTTTCAGAGCTCCTCAATGGAGACCCTCACAATGGCGAACCATAACTTGTTGCCATGGCCTCAAGCAGCCAACAAAGTGAGGGTGGGGGATAACTAACTTAAGAAAAGCAATTGGGAAACACTTAAGAGAAAAACAAGTTGAACTGGAAAGAATGCGTATTTAAATGCAATTTTTAGGCAGAGACAGAGTCTATCAGAAAGAATATAAACAAAGGAAATAAATTATATCAATTACAAACCAGATTGCATTAAATGATGTTCCATGATATAAGGCATTCTATCTAGAGGAGAAAAAGCAAGAGGAAGATGAGGAGGAAGAGAAGTGTTAGGAATAGGAGTAGCTCTGGTCTCCATCATTGTTTTCCAGGCCCTGGGACTTTAGAAAAGTGAAGCCTTCATGCAATTGTTAGCCTATATATTACTTTAAATTCTTTATCAGGAAGCCAACAGAATCTCATTTTTTTGTATTTACCTTTAAGTCAGGGTGTTTTAATGTAAAGACATGATGGGAAAATATTGAGTCATTTGGATAAGGGGACATAGACCTTTACAATCTGGTGGGAACTTAAGTTCACTTTAGTAAAGATTGACCAAAAGTGGGTGACTAATTATTATAGAGCAAATGTTGTATCAGAATAGGCTAACTACCACAATATTCACTGGCCAGTGCTCATACTTCCTATACTTAGGAATGCAGCACTCTATAAGCAGTGGTGTACGGAAGCTGTGAACACCTGTACAATTTTCAGGAAGTTTTTGAGTCAGTTATTAAACATAATCACTTCTTAAAATTAATATATATGAACTTATAATTTAATAAATCACATTAAAATAATTATTTTACTAATTTTAACTATCATGTATAGTCGAAGTTTTATATCTACTGTAACTGCATGGTGGGAATAGTATATAATGGTGTGCCATGTGCATCTCTTCTCAACTCATGTTCAGCAATGTCATGTTGGCAGCTTGAAATTGGAAGAACTTACATCATAGGAATTAACAAACATTACATATCAAGCTTAACTTACTGCTCTGTTGATTATTTATACTTAAGACTGTGACGGAACAATGTTAATACAGAATAAACTTAAAAACTCATCCTATCCTTAGCTGTTACATTTTAAACAGGAAAAAAAAATAGGAAATACTCTTTGACACAGTCATCCATCAGTATCTCGGGAGATAGATTTCAGTAACCCTGTCCCCATACACACTCACACACATAGATACCGGGATCCTTATATGCTCAGGTCCATGACATAAAATCACATAGTATTTCACATAACCCACGTGTATTCTCCTATATACTTTAAATCATCTCTAGATTACCTGGTACAATGTCAATGGTATGCAAATAGTGTCATATTGCAAGAATAAAATGTGTGCACTTGTTCAGTACAAAACCACCATCATAAGCCTAACTACATGATACAACAACATAACTTTTTTTCTGAATATTCTTATCTAGGGTTGGTTAAATTTGGAATATGGAGGGCCAACTATATTTGAAAACTATTATTGACTAAACAAATAAGTGCTTACATTGTTGATGAACAAGTGAAGTTCTGAAATATCTTATTTGTTTGTTTTAACTCTGTTTTACTACTAATATAAATGAAAATATCCACCAATAATATATCAAAAGCAAACTCATTTGTTATTTTCCACAAATTAATGAAACTATTCTGTAAGAATCAGTTGATTATATAGAATTATTCATGAAGTTTAATGCAATTATTTATATACTAGTGGCCCAGTACACGAAATTAGTGCATGGAGGGGGGGTTCCCTCAGCCCAGCCTGCACCCTCTCCAATCGGGGACCCCACGGGGGATATCCGACTGCCAGTTTAGGCTCGATCCCTGTGGGCCTAAACCAGCAGTCAGACAATCCTCTCTCAATCTGGGACTGCTGGTTCCTAACTGCTCACCTCCCTGCCTGCCTGATTGATGCTAACTGCCCTCCCCTGCTGGCTTGATCTCGCCCCCAACTGCTCTCCCCTGCTAGTCTGATTGCCCCTAGCTGCCTCTGCCTGCCTGATCACACCCAACTGCCCGCCCCTGCCAGCCAATTTGGTTCTGATTGGTAGGTTTCAATGCCAATCAGCATCACAAGCTCCGCCTCCTAGGCAGATATTGGCTCCTCACAGTTTACCCAGATTTAGTAATGATTGGTCAGGTTCTATGCCAGTCAGCGTCAAAAGCTCTGCCTCCTAGGCAGCCATTGGTTCCTCACAGTTCACCCAGATTTAGTTCTGATTGGTTGGTTTCTGTGCCCGCCAGCATCTCCAGGCCTATATCTCTGGGCCTGATTAGAGAGTTGGGGCTGATCAGCAGCCCCTGGGGAGGCCCGAGAGAAACAGAGATGTGGCTGCTGGTGAAGCCCAGAGAGAAAGACAGAGGCAAGGGCTGATCAACAGATGCCACGGAGGCTGCAGATCAGACCCTGCTTCTCTCTCCAGGCCTCTCTCTGGGCCTGATCCCAGCTCCCTTGGCAGTCAGTGCTGGGTTGCTGCACCCACAACTGTGGCAGTCAGTGCTGGGTTGCCCTGGCAACCCAGCACTGACTGCAGGACTGACTTCCAGTGTTCAGTGGAGCCTTCAGTCGATTGTTATGGGCCCTGGATTTTTATATATTAGGATTGGAGGCTACACATTCTTTATATCAGTAAAATGTACAATAGATGTGTTTGTGTCTATGTGAGTGTGTGTATGTACACATATGTCAGCTAAGAAGAAGCTAGCAATTACCATGGTGCTGCATTCTAATTTTTTCTTCTAAATGGACAGATGAATAGGGTTTAGTATGTTTATCTTAATTCTCCTATGAAAAGTCAAGCCCTCTGTTATCATGCCCTTATTTTAATACTGGACAAATGTAATGAAAAATTAATACCAAGATAGTTCAAATATAATTCATAGAATGTCCAAGAAAAAATAATATAAATGTTTCCTCACTCTTCCTTAAGTATTCAGAAATCTCCATTGCTATTGAGGGAAGGGGTTTTATCACTTTCTTTTCAGACTTCAGGAGCACATTCAAAAGTATATAACTTTGATATTGGTATCAAAATTTAAATAAATTATCTTCTTTGAAAAGAACTGCTTTGGAGCATGAACTTTATGTTGATTTACCTAATTTCCATATTTGAATGTCCACTATGTCCTAAATTAAAATAAATTCATTTCTGAAACAGGAGATTAAGTTACTAGAAAGATGGAAGGGAGTGAATACAGGCTTAAGGGGATTTCTGTGGGTTTGTTGGAGGTATCTACTATTTTGATTGTAGTGATGATTTCACAAAACTCATGGCATTTTAATTATGTGTATTTTCCTTCCTTCAATTTTACTACAATAAATCCATTTTAAAAGTTTCCAGAATAAAAAAAAGATAGGTTAAGGCATATATATATATATATATATATATATATATATATATATATATATCCATCCTATATAATAAAAGCGTAATATGCAAATTGACCAAAGGGCAGAACAACCAGTTAGTGGGGGGTGGTCCTGGCAAGCAGGCAGTGCCAGGCCAGCCAAGGTGCATGCCAGAGGGAAGAGGGAGGGAATGGCGATGGGTGGGGGGGGCAGTGACCAGTGGCGGCAGAGGGGCAATGGGGTTGAGGGCAGCACTGTCCTCTGATAAGCCCGTCTGGTTGCCTCCTACAGAGGGAGGCTGGGCGGCGGCAGTGGGGTAATGGGGGTGTGCCATCCCCTGATCAGCCAGCCCTGTTGCCTCCTGCAGAGGGAGGCCAGACTGCAGCTTAGGCCTAGTCCCTGTAGGACATCCTCTGAGGACTCCCAGACTGTGAGAGGGTACAGGCTCAGCTGAGGGACCCCAACCCAGTGCACAAATTTTTGTGTACCAGGCCTCTAGTATATATAAAATAGTCTAGTGTATAATATGGTTGAATACAATGTAATGTAATATATATTATATTGTGTTATAACATATAATATTAAGGTTATAACTGTTTAGCTGCTTAGCTGATATTGTGCCTACATTTTTATCTTTTGTGTTATGTTCTTTTTAAAAAGAAAGTAAAACATTATGATAAACAGTTATTCTATAATTTAAAGCAGAAAAAATCATATATACATAGAATGAATTCATTTTTGAAGTGTACAATTTAAATAAAAACATTAAAATATTTAACTATAAAAAGTTAGTTAAACCAAGGCCTATGAAACTGCAATTTTTAATCTTTCCTTTCTTGTAGTACTTTCATTCTAAATATGATTTTTCTAAATATTTTATCATTTTTTACTTTTCTACATTAAAAATATTATTTAAATAACTATTTACAATACACCCACACTAACACCTTAGAATAAATGACAATTATTATGGATTACCTAAAAGTTTAAATGAAGGTTAGAAATATTTGGCATCTTCAAAGAGCTTTATCCTTTCCTAACTTAAGGCAGACTACTACAGTTCAATTATATCAGCAAGATAATTCTGGCAGAATCATGTTGGCCTGAAATCAAATTAGCTTCTAAAAATACCTTATGTGAATTCTAATTTTAAATAAATCTCTTAATATATTCCTATCAATTTCTTAATGTATTCAATAAATATTTTGACTTAAATACTGATTATACAAAATTGAATGAGAAAAAGAAAAGGTCTTCTGTCATGGAACTCACAATATCAAGGCAAGACAGATGAAATAATAACTTTGATAAAATACTTAAAAAGCTGTTGGAATTTTTTTTATCAAAGGATAGAGCAAAAAGAGAAGATGACATCTTCCTCCAATATGCCCTTAGATGGGATTTATATGTGAAAAGCCTGCACAAAGAAGCATGGGAAAAAATATAATGGCTTCCTAAAAATATTGTTAATGTAATATCTCACAAGTTTTCACTCTTTCTAATTATCTAGTTCTTGAAAATATCCTGTTTGGACTCTCATGGAGTCTCTCTCCCCATCTTGGAGAACTATCAATCTTTTTGCAATACCTGCTGTTTTTACATTCCTCCTATAATGGCTCTTCAGTGGTTAACCTCTTCATTCAAGAGCTAATACATCCCTATCTTCCCTAGAAAGCAGCTTCTTTTACTGGCATAACTCCCTGCATGTGTTTTAAGAGCCTTGACTAAAATGTTTTGCCTTTTAGTTTGCAATGTGCTTTTGAATGATCAATATGCATTATGGATCTATGCTTATTCATCAGTTTTCCAACCAGGAAAACACATCAAAATTCTGGAGAGCACATTTAAACATAAATAATGCTACTCACCTAATGCAACCCTTCATTACTCTTCATTTTCCAACCTCCCAAACTCAAAGTGTTTTCATTGGTTTTCCTATTATTATTTTTTCAATCTTTCTAGGTAAATCTCTTATCTTAATAAATAAGATATGGAAATAAGTCAGAATCCTCTATCTTTCTATCAAAACCATTGTAAAATTTAGCAGAGGTCTTAGGACATTTACAAATTTGCCATTTTTGAGTCAGATACTTTTCTTGATGTCTTAGTCACACCATTGCAAAAAGAGAGCACATTTTATCATGTATGAGTAGAAGAGAAAATGTTCCAGGCATTCTGCTCTGAATCTATAAATTTAGATAAACAGTAAAACATTATCCATGGGCACAAATGGGTAAAGTGGAAGACAATAAATTATTAAAATAAACCAGAATGCTTCAAAGAGTCTTTAAGACCCAGCACTCTTTTCTGGAGCAGGTAGCTTCAGCTGAGATTGAGCATACTTCTGCCAGAATCCTATGCCTTTCGCCTAACATACTCTAATGGAAAGAACAGTTTACTCTCCATACCTTCTTAGAGCCTTTAGCCTGAAAGTTGAGGGTGTCTCACTCTACAAATTTAAAGTTAGCCTTCACTCTTCTACCATTGATGATTAAAGATGCAGCCTTTCAATTTTAAAATAAAATTTTTAAATTCAGACAACAAAATTAAAAAGTAGCAATTATAAGATTAAAATATCCACAACTTCTAAAGTAAGTTTTTTTTTATTTAGTATTTTAAACAAGTCATTCAAAGTAATTTATTCAAATTCCTACTAATAAAAACACAACTAACCCTATAATTATAATGGCATTTTGAGAGTAAAATAACAACAAAAAAAGAACTATTGTTTTAAACTAACTTTGCATTCAAAGCATAAATGAGAAAAAACAACAGTAAACCATTTATAGAAAGCTTTGAGAGAGCTGTAATGTTGGTTCATTTTTCTTCTAACCATAAACTATTTTGAAAGCAGGTGTTGAAAATAACCAATAATGAAACCACAGTCTCATCTAAAGTTGGAAGCATCCTTAATTTTTGTAATGAGCAAACAGATTTGTTACAAAGTTATTTCAAAAAAAGTATATGTATATATAATAAAGTTTAAAATTATCCATATTTTCTACAATTTACAGTAATAATTTATTTCAGAATTCTTGACTCCTTTTCTACTTGTACAATCCAATTGAATTAATACATGCATCCCTCCAAAATGCCTATTAGTCTATGTTTAAAGTATAATTCTATGAAATACTGGATTTTTCAATGTGTAGGAATTTTGATTTCTTTTCCCATTATCTGTGCCTGATACATTGGCTTGCTAGTAAACTTTTTGGAGAAAAAAATAATCTGTATTGTTTCTGTTTAATACTAGAGTTAAGAGAAGCTACCTTTGGAAATTATGCCTATCAAAGAGGCAGCTCTCCTGTCTTTTACTTAATCATTATAAAATTTTGAAGAAACTTGCCAATGATAAGTAGAGGGAAAATAATTTCAAAACAAATGTTCAAAAGACTTTTGAAGGGGTAGTTCTTTAGAGAGCACGGGTGTGCTTGTACCAACAAGAATGCTGTAATCAGCCACAGAGTTTCCAGTGTATGTTGCTAGAAAAGCCACCAGTCATAGGTTACAGTTGTGAAGGCAAACATTAAATGGCTTTGGGAATTAAAACTACAGTTTTAATAAGAAACACTTAATAAGCAAATATTTTAAATTTAGTAAAGTATAGTATTATTTGTATTTGTGTAAAAATCTAGCTGAATACAGAAAAAAAAAAATAGGTCTTCCCTGTCCTAAGATTTAAATGAATAAACAGGAAGGTATTATGTAATATTAGCACAATTTGAATAAGATTTATTAGAAGACTATTTGGGTAAATACCATATCATTTCTTAGTTTGAATTAAAACTGTGCAGCTATCTTTATATATAAAAGCCTAATATGCAAAGTGTCCCCTCAGGAGTTTGACCAACCAGGAGTTCAATTGCTCGCTATGACATGCGCTGATCACCAGGGGGCAGCGTGGAATGACGGGAGGCCCCAGCTGGCAGCCAGCAGCTGCTAGGGGCCCTACCCATGCACAAATTTCATGCACTGGGCCTCTACTCTATATAATAAAACCCTAATATGCAAATAGACAGAACAGTAGAACAACCGGTGGAATGACCAGTCGCTATGATGCGCACTGACCACCAGGGGGCAGACACTCAAAGAAGGAGCTGCTCCCTGGTGGTCAGTGCACTCACACAGGGGGAGTGCTACTCAGCCAGAAGCCGGGCTCACAGCTGGCTAGTGCAGAGGTAATAGTGGGAGCCTCTCCTGCCTCTACTGCAGGTGGGTGGTAAAGAGCGAGGGGTCCTGGACTGTGAGAGATCTGGACTGTGAGAGGGATGTCTGACTGCCAGCTTAGGTCCGATTCCTGGAGGGAATCGGACCTAAGCTAGCAGGCGGACATCCCCTGAGAGATTCCAGACTGCGAGAGGGTGCAAGCCGAGCTGAGGGACCCCCCTGAGTGCAGAATTTCAAGCACCAGGTCTCTAGTATTATATAAAGGGTACAAAATTTAAGAAGGTAGTTCTTGCTATATAACAGGATTCCTGCCTCATGCATGTTATCAAGTAACACGTTGGCAGATTTTGTCTCCTAAAGTCAAAAATTACACTTCAAAAAAAAAAAAAAAAAAAAAGAAACCACAGAATGCTTCAAAGAAATAAATATATAATTATACATTAATTAAAACCATATATTACTAAAATTCAATTACATATTAACTTTACTTGTTAGGGAAAAGATGTATGGTAATTATAACAGGCACCAAAGGTCAACTTAAACATAGATTAATTAACATTGCTTGAGATCAAGAAATCTCTCCATCAAATTTCACAGCAATCTCAAAAGGCTGAAGAGGAAAAGAAAGTGAGAACAAATTCATCCCTACTTGTAGAACAGCTCTCTTACCAATTATGAGAACTCTTGCCTTACCTATACACAGACTAATACAATATTTTAAAGTTTAGCATATAACCAAACTTTGTTTGGTTGATTTTCTTATCTGCTAAAAGGCTGTCTGACCATACTCTGATTTTAACCTTCAAAACTTATAGACATAAATTGTTAAAACTGTTCCAAACAATAAAATGTTAAAATATGACAAGAAAGAACAACTTCTATACATTTTCAAAGCTCTGATAGGTTTTCTCTTTTCAAAATGACTACTCATGCCATTAATGGACATTGGAATAGCACATGAGCATTTTAGTAGAGTCACAGTCTGTTAGATATCTAAAAAGGAAAAACATAAAATGCCACCTTTAACTATAAACAATCTGTATACAGACACAGCTATAATAGAAATAGTTTTAGGGGCGAGGCCTGGGCATTTGACAAAAGTGTGGTGGGTACTGTTGGAATTGGTTTTGTTCCACTGTTTCCTATTTTCTTTGCACTTATGAAGTCATTGCCAAAGCTGGTTTTCAGCCATTCAAATTTCTCTGCCTACATAAAGCTCTAAACCCACTAATCTCTCAGCTCTTTGATAAGTCAACACTGCAATCAATAATAGCATGCTGCCTTTAGTTCTCAGTGATATACTTTGATTAATATCAGCCTTCAAGAGAAACATGAAAATCGTATCATATGCAGCTGGATCAAACTGTCAGGCAACTTTGGAAAACTGAGACATTCAAGGGATTTGGGAAAATGAATTGCAGTAGAATTAATGTCAATTTCAGGGTTCTTGACATTTGGTTATATTTATGTATTTATTTTTGCGCCAGGATTTAAATGAAAAGTGATGTTATTTTGATTCCTTCCTGCTCTAAACAGGTTGATTTTCCTTTTTAGCAAGTTCTGATCAAACATGTGATCACCCCTTGCCAACATTTCCAATTCCTCTTCTATGCAGCCGGGCTTATATGATAAAATATTAATGACCCTAGACCTGAATAATAATGTGAGTCACCAGCACATTTTCAATAGGACTATGCATTTGTTAAGACTGGCATTGAGGGGTATTCTCTAAACGGAAGCCTTGGTGGCCTGAGAGGCAGGCGTAGTGGAATAGGAGCTGTTCCAGAGACAGCACCATTATCGTGCAGCAGTGGTCGGATGAAATGGGGATTTATGAATCACTGCCAAGGAAACTATATTACCGGATGTAAATTAAACCTGGGGTTTAACATATACCGGACACAAGGCTGGAGGATCTAGCTTTTTTTCAGATTACCCCACAGACTTAGCGAAAAGCAGCTGGAGCGTACCTTCAATCTCTGATT
Source organism: Myotis nattereri (assembly GCF_964212035.1). NCBI lineage: Eukaryota > Metazoa > Chordata > Mammalia > Chiroptera > Vespertilionidae > Myotis > Myotis nattereri. The sequence goes on along the minus strand of NC_138076.1, from coordinate 67,690,052 downwards.
TACATCCCTTACCACTTTCCACAAAATCCTACCCTGTTTCCTGGTTGTTATAGTTTCATCGTTGGAAAATCTAAGTCAATTCAAGAGAGGTTTTGGATTTTTGTTTAACATACAATTCCAGGTTAAGTAGCATGGAAACTGGGTGGCAGTGTGGGCGAGGGAATGCCCCCTCTATCAATATTAAATCATGAAGTTATGCTACTTGCCTGGCTTATACAGAAATGATTTTTGTGCGTGCCTTCTTGACTCACATACAAACCCTTGGCCCTGAGCCTGGGGATATTTACACTTTCTGCAGCTTTACTATAAGTATTCTATAAACAGATATAAAAATCCATTATAAATTTTCAATTCTAATTTGTGTGGTTGTTGTTTTTCATAAATGCGGGGGTTTGTGTGGTTGTTGTTTTTCATAAATGCGGCCATTTTTTGTGAACTCTAAAATTCAAAGTAAAAACACAAAATTCAGAGGTCTTGATTCTGAATCTACAAGTGCCATCTTACAGAAATTTTCAGGTTTATGTTGAATACACCATGCTATTCTCATGTTGTATAAATCTGACTGCTACTAGGAGAGTTATTTCTGTGAGAACTACATTGTAGCTCTTACATGATAGAAATATTTGAAAGTTCCTCTCTGGCACCAAGCATAGTGTCATAAAGCATAATGATGAGATAGGTCAGGGTTCAGGATTGTTCCATTTCATAAATGAAAATATATGACTGCTATACTTAGTATCTAGGAAAGATGAAATTAATGGGAACTTCTGATAAACAACATGAACTTGAAATGTGGAGTAGTTTATCCCCTAAACTTGTACTCTTGGCCAATATTTAACATATTGGAGATACAACACATTCTTTTTGTAATAAAAATAGTGAAATAGCCATTGCAATGGAATGGAAAGATGGTAGTGGTGAGGAAGTTGAAAAGAAACTTATAAATATTAGAATATGCTGGTGAGATCTTCCTATAAAGAAAAGAATTCATAGAAATTTAACATTAAGATATAAATAACAGTTCATATGGAAATGATGAAACAGCTTTTAAACCAGGAACAGAAATCACAACTGTTTTAAAATAAAATTGCACAGGATTCTACTTGAAACCAAAAACTCACCTAGAATCTAAGGAAATAATCTTTGGTATTAGCTACAGGAATAACAAATCGTTTTGGGCTTTATATAAAAAAATGAATTAAATTGTAATTTAAGATTAATGTTTTTAGCGTAAAAATACTATAGAATTGATTGCATTATAAAAAGCCACATATTTTAAATAGTTTTTAGAGTTTTATTAAGATCACCATAGACCTGAGAGTATAAGAATAAAGTGATCATAAGCATAATTAGTGTAAATAAGAGTAGTAATTTAAATGCACATACATATGTTTAGGGGTTTTAGGAAAATACAATTGGTATGATGTTTAAAGTATTAATTATTTTATGCAATTGCTCATAAGGTAATAACATAGCAGGTTGCCTTAACAAACATGTGCCCCAATTGATTTAATTAGATTTGAACCAAAGTGTACCCCATTTCCTGCTGGAATTACAAAACAAATACTTAAAAATACCTAGACAAGCCCCAGGCAGAGTGGCTCAGTTGGTTGAGTGTTGTCCTGTGCACCATAAGGTTGCAGGCCAGATCCCCAGCTGGGGCACATATAGAGGGCACCAACCAATGTTGCGCTCTCTCTCTCTCTCTCTCTCTCTCTCTCTCTCTCTCTCTCCTTTTCTCCCTCCCCCCTTTCTCTCTCTAAGCGTGTCCCCAGGTGAGAATTAAAAAAAAAAAAAAACTAGTCAAATCCACTTTTCTTTATGATAGTATATCAATAATAAACAACTTAAACAGTAATGAACACATTGATATGACTTACTTATAAACATAAAGATTGAGATCATACTTAAAAACTAGAAATATTTTTTTCAAAAACCAATTGCTTATAGAATTTTTAGGTGAAAAACAGCAGCACACAATGGGGGCATGGAGGAGTGTTAGAGGTAAGAACTACCTGATAACTTTTGCTGGTAAAGGTTAATATTTGGGGAAACTAAAAAAAAAAATCATCTTTACAAATAAAGCAAGTTAGAGTTTGATTAAATAATTAACTGTAATGTCATAAAAATGATTTTACATCAGAAGAAAAACTTCTACTCCTCAAAACTTAAATTTTTCAAAAGTATGTTTTTAAAGATTTCATAAAGAGGAAGGGAGGGGGAGAGAGGGATAGAAACATCAATGAAGGGAGAAAATCATTCATCTGCTGCCTCCCTCATGCTTCCTATTAGGGATCCAGCCCACAATGTGGGCATGTGCCCTGACAGGGAATTGAACCCTGATCTCCTGGTTCATGGGTTGATGCTGAACCACTAAGCCACACCAGCTGGATAAGACTTAAAATTTTAATTTAAAAATGCCATATTCACTCTGGAATATTTTCTTCCATTATAACTGATCATTTTGAAGAATGTATAAAAACATTGAAAAATACTATATTTTAAGTGAGGATGAGAATTCATCACTGCACCTTATATATGCATATGGACAAGCACAGTAGGCAATTTGTATATTTGGTTGGTTGGTTAGTTGGCCTTCCCAGCATCCATTCTTTCCAGTATATTCTCCCTCCTCAGCAATCATTCCAAGAATGTCAGATAGGTATGATCATCAACATTTGGGCAAATGACACAGTCTACCCATTCACAATATTTGACCTACTAATCATAGTGATTAGTTAAGATGTAAGCGTTTGATATGAGCCAGGGTAATAAAATTTTATTTTGTCCCACATCCTGAGGCAGTGGGCAAAGATACAATAACTAAAGCCTATGCAATGTTTATCACGTGCACAGCCCTCTCCTATACACTACCTATAGTCATTAATATCATGCCCCTAATAACTTTACTTTTCATGAACAGGAAGAGTGCAGAGCTGGCCAAGAAACACTAAGTGACAAGACCCTTCCTAGAAATAAAACCCAAATGGAGGAGAGATGATCTACAGGTGGAAAATTAAAGCAGAGCCCAGGTCCTGACAACACATTAGACTCTAGTAGAGCAACAGGGCATAGTTGAGCCTGAATTCAAAGTAGGCTGTGCTATGTCTAAACTTTTCAATACTATCAGCCAATATATCCCCTTGTGTTTAAAGTCATAGTTGAATACTATACCTTAGAGTGAGAAAGTCCTGATTTTAAAAAGTAAAAAACAGTGTCGCTTACTGAAAAGAAAAGCATTTATTTGCTCTCTTTCCCGACTCTTCACAAATTTTAATTTTTTCAAGACTGCATCATTATAACCCAACTATGAAACAGGTGCCATACGACTGTGGCAGAAAGAAATGCTCAATAAGATCACATTTGCTCCCTTATGTTTTCAGTCCCCTGACATTAGGCAAGGTCATGTGACTAGTTTTGGCTACTGAATTGTGTTCAAAATAAGTGGTGTCACTTCTGGGTTTCCCCTGACACTAGACTCATACACAGTTGTCTATTCTTATTTTTATGGCATCACTCTGGATCCTTGAGTGACTGTGTGGATGGATGTATTCTCTCATGCATGGGCTTATAAAAAAAGCGAGAAGTAAAATGTGTGGCGTTGAACCTAAGAAGAGATATTAGGGCTCGGGGAGGGGTAGCGTTGTTTTGTTTTGCTTTACTATAACATAACATAACATAACCTATCCTAATAATTACAACACTTTTGGCCAAAATAAGCTATAGAAGATCATCACCTGAGTTTACTCTAAGTCCTACAGTCTCCCCTTAAGTCAAACAGATGTGCATTCACTTAATATAAAAAAAATAACATAATTTTGGTTAAAATATGATTTTCATTATGTTTTTCTGATTAAAGTCCTACTTAAGACAGATCCACTTTCTCTTCAGATACTAAACACATTTCAAGCATAAAAACAATAGGAAACAACAAAGCAATCTCAAGTATCTAAGTAAAATACAAAACAAAATAACCCAAACAAATATAAAACAGGGCATGTGTTTTTGTAAGGATAGTTGCAAACAAAACCATTAACTCTCTGAAATTCTGGAGCGGGGCTGATGTCATATACAGATAGTGCATAGTCTTTACATTAGCGAGTCTTCTGTCACTATTCATTTGAAAACAAACATTGGTTGTCTACTGTGTGCCAGGCACATTGCAAATACAAGAAGTACAATGACCAATGGTGCTAAGCTCTAAGAGTGTAGGGTTTAGTAGAAAAACAGACCAGACAATAAATACTAGAAAGTGCCTTGTCTTCTAGTAGAGGTACGCAATGACAGTGTGGAAGCCCTGTAATGAACAGCCCAATGCTGCCTAAAGAGGGCTAGCGTAAAAATTACATAAATGTAACCTCTGTTGATCCTTGAGGGTTACATAGAACTTATCATATACAAAATTATGAATTAGAGGGAGTACATGCAAAGAGGTAAATTTAAAAAACCATCACGTTATGAGAAAATAGTGATATTTAGAGAACTTAGGAAATTCAGTATAATTGGAACATGAAATTCATACAGTAATAAGCTAGGAAATATACAAAAAGGAAAAGAAAAATACATTTTAAATATGCAAAAGACTTGGGACTTTATCCTCAAGGGATAGGAAATTGCTTACAAATTTTAAGCAGAAAGATGACATGCCAATTTGTATTTTAGAATGTTCTTCCTGGAAGTAATTTTGGAGATTGAATTGTTGGGGGGAAGAGATGGAAGGCTGAGAGAATGGTTGGCATCTCTTACAACAATCCACATAAAGAATAATTATGGATTGAAGTGAGCCAGATGAAGTAGATACAGGAGGACTGCATGAATTAAAGAGATTATAGAAGTTTACATAAATAACACATAGTGAAAAGTTGGGTATGGGAAGTGAGGGGAAGAGGAAGGAAATAATCTAAGATTTCTTTTCTGTGACAAAGTGGATGGTGGTACCAGATACAGGGGAAAAACATATAGGAAGTAAAACATTGACAATAATGTGATAAAATTACAAAGCCTGTGGGACACAGATAAAAATATACAATAGCTGAAAATGTAGATTCAAATAATAGAAAATGTCTGAGCTGGTTTAATAAGAGTGAAGAAATGGCTTAGTGTACATAAAAATTATTAGCTTGTCTAATAAATATATGAAGTTAGATAAGTTGTCAGGGCTGATTGCTACAGTGCTTTAAAGACCATCAATTACCAGTCTCCACATAATTCCGTGCCCTGGAATTGCTTTAACATGAGTTCATTATCATCCATGGCCATGGATGGCTCCGAGTTATAATCATGATTATATATATAAATATATATATATATTTTAGTGATATCTTGTAAGAGAGTAGTACTGGCTTTGTTTTAAATGCATGGAAACATTAAACAGCACACTGAAAACCCCTCATCAAATTAGAATAAACTGGTTTAGGCTAATCCATCCCTAATCTAGGGAAAGAGAAATGGGTATTAATAGAATTAACTCATTTGAACAAAGTTCCATCTCTGGAGTGGAGGTTAACACCAAGGAACAGACCCAAATACAATCAGGCTTCTACTGGGAATGAGGGGTGGAATCACAAATATTAGGCAGGCAACCAAAAATGTCCACAAATTTCAAGAAAGAAATTGAGCTAATTTATGAAATTCCTTTATCCTGAAGTTGTACTCAAAGGGAAGGGGATAAAAGATGGCAAGATCATTTCAAAAAGAAAGATTCAAAATACCATTTGCTTCAGAAAACAGTAAGAAATATAATCTTATAACAACATGCCATCATCAGTGTGGCTAGAAGAAAGAGATCAAAATTCACATCACATTTTATATGGCTACCAAAATGATACCCAAAATGCCAATTCCAAATGGAATTCTTAGTGCTTCTCAAAAGTATTCATTGTGATATATACATGAATGGAAGCTTCTGTTTGTGCACAATATATGCACACACATGTCCAAAGTGCAATAACTCACTCATTTATTTAACCCCAAAAGAATTGGGCCTTAAGCTTGCTCCAGGCCATCCCTTTCAAAACAAATCTTATTCTTTCAATGGAGTATCATAAGTGGAATGGCAGATGTTATAGTCCATCTTCAGCTCTTCCCAAGGCTGCTGCTGACTACACTACAGTTTCAGAGGGATGAAAAGGCTGTGACTAATTCTTAGTAAACATTAATAATTCAAGAAAATGAGCAAATTCATGGAGGTAGTGGGGGTGTCCCTTAAGGGCGTGGATGTCAATTTGTACCAGGGCATCAGAGAAGGGGGAAAATTACTCTTAATGAAATGGGAGGGAGTGAGGGAGGAGTAACTTAGAAGTATGGGCTATCAACTCTTCAGCAAAATTTCAAAAAATGTGAAGCATATGGTGCAGATGAATTTTTTAATGAAAAGATTAGGATGCTGAAACTGATAGCCTTTCAGGTATATGGTGAAATAAAAATTATCTATACACAGACAGCAGAAGTGAAGCAGACAATGGAAATACCAGCATCTGGGATTCACAAATTGTGGGGAAAGACTGAGACATTCACAGGGTATAAAGAACTAGGGAGACAGGACAACTTTATTCAGATCCCCAGGAGGCACGGGGTGGCCTCAGCAGAAATTAGGTAAAATAATATTTAGAAACAGAGCCTTTACTAGCATCCCTATCATTTCAGTGTCCAATAGCCAACTTTGATGCTGATGTGGTAACTGTTCTCAGCTGAGCTTGGGTTGTTCCACTGCGTGACTCAAACTTTCCTATTTTATTCCTTACCACTCCTTACAGAAATGCTATGTTCAGTCATAAACTAGATAGTGTATTGTGCAATTACTTCCCAAGCTTTTTTCCTTTCCTTTCACAGTTTTAATACTTTAGATGCTTATCTCTCCCCATCTCAATGTTCCTAGCCAACTACACCTGGTCCTTTCCAAACACTCAAAAACCTTGTGTCTCTTTCCACTTCCCATCTCTGCTTTACAACATTTACGTTCTTGTTTGATAATGCAATGGCACTGACTAGCAAGAACATTAGCAGAAAAGACTGTACTGAGACTAAAAACAATGTTTTAAATGACCTCAAAGGCCACTTATCTCTAATTTTTTTAAATATGCTATTTATCCATGGAATTAGAAAACTCATCATGCTGTAGCATCAATAATTAAATGTTTTAATGTCTTTATCATGAGTACTACTAAAATTTAATTAAATATATTGAGATGCTGTAGTGTTTCTTTTCTAAAGGAATAAACTCTTAGCTTCATTTGGACTGTCCAGAGCAGGGGTGGGCAAACTTTTTGACTCGAGGGCCACAGTGGGTTCTTAAACTGGACCAGAGGGCCAGAACAAAAAAAATGGATGGAGTGTTTGTGTGAACTAATATAAATTCAAAGTAAACATCATTAAATAAAAGGGTACGGTCTTTTTATTTTTTTTTTATTTTTTTTTAGTTTTATTCATTTCAAACAGGCCAGATCCGGCCCTAGGGCTGTAGTTTGCCCATGGCTGGTCCAGAGCATTGTGGAAACTTTTCATCAAACTCTGGTAATTGTTGTCTGATAATTCTTTTTGTTGTGTGTTTTGTTTTTGTTTTGACTTGATTTTTTTTCTTATGTTTTATTATTTTTTTTATTCTCTCTTTTTCTCCTGAATGGTTTTAAGTGTGTTAATGGTCAAAGAGAGGAATAAAAGGAAGAGTATTTAACTGAATGTAACTCATCCCATCTACCCCAAATTTAGACTCAAAATACTTCAAACATAGTTTATACTATTAGGAAATTTTCATCTCAGCAGATTACAATTACATCCTTGGCCAGTGGCCCAACCTATTAGTCATGCTATTATAATATGTTAAGAACAAAATCCCCTGAGGATATAATTATTATAAGATAATGTACCCTCTTAGCTATGTGGGCTTCACTCACAGCTATTAAAAAAAGTTGCCAAGATTACACTCTAACAATTAGCCTTCAGTGTGGGCTGCTAATATCTTAATGCTTTAAAATATAGACTTTAAGACCATTTTAGAAACAACTCAATAGATGTTTTTAGGTTAACAGGGACAGACTAACAAATTTTGTCAATCAAATAAACTGTCTGGTTGATAAAATTTCTTAATAATCTATATATATATATAGATCTATATAATCTATATAATATATATATATAGCAACGGGAACACCGTAATGACTGGAATGACTGGTCACTATGATGCCCACTGCGGCCAGCAAACTGTCCTGATTGGGGGGGGAAGGGGCTGACTGGTCAACCTCCTGCAGCCCCTCCCCCTGGATGGCCCAGCCCCCGATCACCCCCCACCTCATTTGGGGGCAGGGCTGGCCAGGCAATCACCTGCAGCCCCTCTCCCCAGCTGGCCCAGCCCTGATCAGGCCCCGATCAGGGCTGGGCCAGCGAGCCAATTTCCCACCACCTCCTCCTCCTGACAGGCCCATCCCTGATCCACCCCAATTCAGGCCAGACCAGCCAGACCCAACCATGCACGAATTCGTGCACTGGATCTCTAGCATATTAATAGTTGTCACAAAAACATAAAAAAAAAAAACCACATAGCTTTTTAAAAAGACCTAAGGTCCAATTTACAATAATCAATATTAAGACCAGTATTTTGGCAAATACTGTGGATTCACTATATGTTTTTAATGTCTCATGAAACTGAGATTCTATGATGTTTTCACTTATTTTATCACTAAGGACAATCTATTGAGGGAATGTTTTGCTGTGTCTGAGTGAATTATTTTAGTTAAAACATAAAATTAAAATAGCAATGGACTATAACACAGGAGTGGTATACTATATATATATATTATATATATTATATATATTATATATATTATATATATTATATACCATAACACTATGATTTTTAACTGGCATGCTGTGGTACACTGGTGCTGCAATTTTTAAAACATGCATAGTCAGGGTCACTGACCTCTTTTCCCTTAGATTATCAAATAAAAAAATGACAACAGCTAACACAACATTATCCATTGATATGAATGAATCAAAATTATACTTATTTTTTGGAAAATCTGCAAGAATATATTTTTTTCATGTGTCACAGAATTTTAGTAATTAGTTTATGTGTGCCATGAGATGAAAAAGGTTATTGCTACCGTAACATGTTATAAAAATGGAGAAAACACTAAAGAAACCCTCCTTATTCTCATGAGAAAATGTGATCTTATCTTTATTTGACAGAATAAAAAATAAACAATTGATAAATGGGACACATAAAAGTTCAGTTTAGCTTAACAAACCTTACTAAGCATCTAATATGTCAATAAAACACAGTGTCTCTCACATAGCTGAGTTATACTCATGAACAGATCATTTCAATATAATCTAGTAAATACTCTGATAGGAAATTTCAAACAGAGCAATGCATATAAAGAACATACCATCACTCCTGCATAGTAAGCACATGATACATGTGGGCTATAATCTATATATATATAAAAGCCTAATATGCAAAGTGTTCCCTTGGGCTCTAACCAGTTTGGCTCAGTGGATAGAGCATCAGCCTGCAGACCGAAGGGTCCCAGGTTCGATTCTGGTCAAGGGCATGTACCTTGGTTGCGGGCACATCCCCAGTAGGGGGTGTGCAAGAAGCATCTGATTCGATATTTCTCTCTCATCGATATTTTTAACTCTCTATCCCTCTCCGTCTCCCTTTCTCTCTGTAAAAAAATCAATAAAATATATTCAAACAAACAAATGAAACAACAACAACAAAGTGTTCCCTCGGGAGTTCAACAGGGAGTTTGATTGCTTGCTATGACATGCACTGACCACCAGGGGGCTGCATGGAATTCAGGAAGGCCCAGGCCAGCAGCCAGAATGCCCGGATTGGCCCTGATCGCCCGCCAGGCCTAGGGACCCTACCTGTGCACCAGACCTCTAGTATGTATATAGCATATAAAGTGTGAATAGGAAATGGAAGAGAGGCACTTGGACCAGGAGAGTGACGTCCTCTTAGTTACATAACTAGTGCTAAAACCAGCTAGGGGCCAGATTTCTCAACACCCACTCTAATGTCTTTTCCAAAAGGCCATGGTGCTCACAGGCTCCACTGGGATGAAATCTTTGGGTTGAATAGTCAACAGCACCTGTTGAAGTACATTTGCCATTCTCTTCCTTCCTTGAACCACACCCAAAAAAACAAACACTTACTAAATATTCAAGTTATGTACTTCTAATTATGTCTAAGCAAAATGACATGTGCAATAGAAAAGAATGCCATTTTCTTTTTATTTTGCATAATATATATATATATATATATATATATATATATATATATATCACAATACTTTAAAGGTTAAATTATGCAAAATATACAGTTACATACAAAGGATGCTCCCTCTTTCTGTTCATTGGAAACCAACATCCAGAAGGTCTTCTCTATGGGCATACTATTTCTTTCCCACCCTTGCTGCTTATCAATTTGGATCACAATTTCACCATAAGAAGTTCTTGATATGACTTCACAAATAGGCAAAGAAAAGAAAGGTTGTAATGTTTTTAAGTAAAATTAAACATATTAGTGAAAATGTACAATGCCATTCCAAGTAAAACAAGCCTAACAGCATGCCACCAAGCTCATGTTCTAATATATGCCTACTTACAGCAAAAGTCAACTCTCTTGATTTTAAAAATTTCATGCATAGTGAAATAAAAATGCTAATGCCAAATCAGAAGGTTTATTGAAGGACCTACATGTATTAATAAGATTATTCATCCAAAAGCACTGTAGAATATATTACCAGTTTCTCTATCGACAAAAGTACAGTATAATTTATAAATAATATTTCTTTGAAAAAATCAATTCAGAGGCATCAATTACTTGAGGAATGGCTGTTTTTCATATTGCCTACTTTTCAGTAATAGAAAAACAACTTTCATGCTACTTCTGATGTGTTGCCCATCCCTTATCCTTGACCATTGACCTCAAAAACCTGTGATTCTGAAGAGATAAGTAGTGAAATTGATCCCTAAAAGAGATCTTGACAAGTAATTTCTTTAAAAAAAGATCTAAGCACTTGCTCATCTTATAGCCTAACATGAAAGTGTCTCATTCACATCCTAGTGACTGAAAATGCCATGGAAACCAGTGTTTAATAGCTTGACTGGGTGTATTTTCCCCCTTCCATAAATCCATCCCGCTCCCAAGTGGTTCACAAACACTGCATATTCCCAGGAAGGTACAGTAAATTTTCTAGATGTGCCCTAAGTGGCTCTGAAGACAAGCCCTTGCCCATATGTTCAGAGCCTGAAGTGACACCGTCAGGGGCTGCGAAGGGGAGTAAGGCCATGCTTCTAAGAGCATCGCACGCTGCCTGTCTCTTCTGTTTGTTTTCATGAGCTTGTTCTGTGACTGAGGGCATTTACTCCCACAGAGAGGTATATTCGCAGTCTCAGAGGAAAGGGGTCAAATGAAGGAAATCAGGTGGCGTGTTCAAACAAAGATAGTATATGGGTGGGTGGGGGAGAGAACAAAATGTGTGCTGAGCTGAGTTTCCCTGGACCTGCTAATGCTGAAGCTCTTTGTCTTCAATTAAAACTCAGGAAAGCCTGTACCGCTCCCCCTAGAATGACTGTGGGCCGTTTACAGGCAGGGCCTCTGCCTTGCTCACAGGTGTGTTCTGTTCAGGGAATTGCAGAGATTTTGAACACAGTGGGCATTTATATCATGTCGCCAGAACTGAATCTGCTGCTGGGATCGTTGTCTTATACTGCCAGGGAAATGAGGAGGTCTGTTACAGCGTGAATTAAAAGCAAAGCCACTGGAAGACACTCCAAGGCCAGCATGCCTGCAGGGTTTGCAGTGGCCGCAGGAGCTTAAAGCCATAGGATGCCAAAAATTCCAGTCACCTTTGAAAGATCAATTGCTTTCTGAATGTGAGTGCATTGTAACCAGATATTTCAAGAGTCTAAAATTAAGGGTGGTCTGCTCTCTTAACTTTTAGCTTTCCCTAAATGGTACTTTTTATTTAAATGTAAAGGGGCATTCTTAAATACTCTGTCTTTACTAAAACATGTGTGTGAATGTAAAAACAATAATATGTGAATGATATAGAACTAATTATTTCATTGGCCCAGCACATTGCTTTATAAAGGATCTTGAATGTATCATTTATATAGTCCCGGTGAACTGTCTGTCATACACATGTACTGAGGGATGATGTTGGTTATAGTAGGAATCTATAAATTGTGGAAAATCAGCTACTATACTATGCTTCATACTTGGACAATTAATAACAAGAGGAATAAAGCATATTGCAAGCATGGAGAAGCAATCAGATTATTCTTCCTAGCAATGAACAGAGTTTTCTCAAGGGGCAGATTATTATAGTTCTCTCCTCACTGTTGGAGCAGAACCCCAAGAGGCATATGTGTGTATATATATATATATATATATATATATATATATATATATATATATCAAGAACTTATTAACACCTTTTGTAGGAAGCTTTGCCTGTGGATGACTATAAAAAGCCATGCACTTTTTAAAAAACTTATCTTGATTGTTGAAAGTAATACAGATGTACCCTTTTTGTCCCGGTGACCCCTTCGAGCCTGCCGACTCCCCCCACCCCAGGCCTTCACCACACTACCCTCTGTGGCCATGGGCTACGCATTATGCATTTAAATTCCTCTGTTAATCTCTTCCCATCCATCCACCCACCCACCCCACCTTCCCTCTGAGATTCATCAGTCCGTTACATACTTCTGAGTCTCTGGATCTGTTTTGTTCATTAGTTTATTGTGTTCATTAGATCCCACATCTGAGTGAGATCACGTGATACTTGTCTTTCTCTGCCTGGAAAGCACTAAGCCAGCGGTTCTCAACCTGTGGGTCGCGACCCCTTTGGCGGTCGAATGATCTTTCACAGGGGTCGCCTAAGACCATCCTGCATATCAGATATTTACATTATGATTCAGAACAGTAGCAACATTACAGTTATGAAGTAGCAACGAAAATAATTTTCTGGTTGGGTCACAACATGAGGAACTGTATTGAAAGGGTCAGAAGGTTGAGAACCACTACGTGACTAAGCACTTACCATTAGACAGCTCAATATCCCCATCTTTTCCTCAGGGTTAATTTTTCAAACAAGGGAGGTATTCACCTTGCCAATCTATTGACATAACTGCCAATTTGAGAAACAAACATTAGCATTTTAAGAAATTCAATGTGTCTGCAGGAAAACGACATGTTCAGGAAAAGCAGAAAATGTATAAACATAAATATTATTTTGTACCAGATTTGAAGAACTGCATGTAGCCAAAATATTCTGCAGATAGACAGCAAGACAAGATATCCAACAGTTAGTGTGTGCTCTGCTTCTTGCCTTCAGAGAACAATGAATTCAGAATGAACAATAGTAAATTCAGAGGGAATCAGAGAATGAAAATGTTATCTGGTTGACCTTAAATGTTTGTCACGATTTCCTGCAGGTTCTTCTGAATCCCAAGCTGATCCTGTGTGGGGTGCACCGTATGGCACAACATAATGAAACACTTCGGTTTCAAAAATGAAAACATATCATTTTCTTCACTAGAGATTTCCCTTTTGCAGGCAGATTTCCCATCTTAATTTTGGTTGCTGGAGATACCGCATGATGAGATAGCATTCATTTTAAAGGGTTACTTAAGTATGTTTAAGTAATTCCTTGTTCTTTAGATGTAATCTATTTGAACTCTAATCATGTAGAGAAAACAAAACAAAAAAATCCACAACTTTGCCATAAAGAGAATCAGTGATTCTATGCACTCAGTTCCACCACATTGGTACTTTATATTTGCAAATTTTCCATTCTCCTAAGAAAGAATCTCAGTGTGGTCCCCACTGAGTACTTATAATCAGCGTTAATAATTATCTTGTGGCAAGCTCACGAAAGGTAAACCTAAGCAAGAATGGAAAGGGGAGCAGAACCCAGTTCACAGGGAAGTTATCACAAGCTTACTCACCTATAAGCAGTGCTCAGCTACCTGTTGTTATTGCACAAAGCACTTCTAAAATAGGCTGTCATTTGGCTCAAACTTAATGGTAGCTTAGGATTGGTACTATAATGATCGGAACAGTGACTCTGTCTAGAGTAAAATACGAAATTCATAACACAGGCAAGTTGTCATTCTTTAAGCCAGAAACTTCTCTGCTCTAAAAAATCATGTCTGTCTGACAAGCTGGAGGTTATGTCTCACAGCAGATCCTCGAGCATTTACATCCTCTCAGATTTCCATATTTCATATCGTTTCTTTTTCCCTAGATACAGAACAACAAGTCGTGATTCAATATCACCCTGCTGTCTATTTTAATTGAAATCTTCAGCATATACTAACATGTCAAGACTTAGTAATAAAAAATACAACTGAAATCCCAACAAGCAACAGATATGTATCTGTGGGGGATTGGAAATCATAATTCTTCACTTGATTTTTGAATTGTATTAATGGTCACAAATGAAGGTACAAAGAAGTGCCTTGTTTCAAAGAAGCCAGTGGGAGCAGGAGAGATCCCAAGTTAGAGGAAATAAAGATCGCCAGGATAAAACTTACATTAAGGCACAATTTGTAAGTGAAAGAAAATGGGAATTTAATTTTTAACCTAGGTGGTCCACCTCATCCTATAAAAAAAAATGGAGGGAAAAGATAATTTTTTGTAGAGCTTTGTCCAAAAAGAAGTGTCATATAAGTTCCACATATATGTATATAATTTTAAGTTTGCTCTATCCTCCAGGAACCCCAGAATAAAAAGATAATGAAGGCACAAATAGCACAGAGGAAAGAGGACATAGGGCAAGAAATAGCAAAGTGGTATAGAATGAAGGGAACAAAGTGTATTGCTTTAGGAAACTTCAGTTAACAACATAAAATAAGATAAAAATACTGGAAGGGATCAGAGACTAAAATATACATAAGAAGATTAAGGTTTTTGATAGAGAGATATACATATATAGATATGTTCTCATTTATTTATGTCCTATATACCATACACTACCTGAAAAAAGGTGAATTTATGCTGAATTCTCCTTCCATACATGTCCCACCAAGATAAACAAACAAAATAACAAAAAATACTTCTGTGATTTACTGTTGAAATAATGATTTTCCTTTTAGACCAATTTGTCATTTATATGACTATCTTGATGATACAGATGACACATTTAAGTTCATAATTCTAACATTTATCAAAACCATTTACTAAACATTGGAAAGACTTACTGTGATCATTTCAAAACAAATATAAATATCAAATCATTATGTTGTCTACTTGAAACTAATATAATGTATGTCAATTTTATCCCCATTTTAAAAGGGAGAGGTAGCTCCATGATCACAATTATTAACTCACTGAATCCTCATAAAAACCCAATGGGCTATATTATTATGTTCCTTTCGATGGAAGAAACTACACTAGATACTCTAAAATTATGATACCTCTGAACCATCATCAATTGAAGATGTAAACTGTTGATTCCCCCCACTCACCCACCCACTTACCTTGAAGAAAAAAAAGAAAAACTAGTTGTAACAGATAAAGTGATAAATAAAGGGTGAGAATGTAGGCAACAGATAAAAACAAAGTTGTTCTTTTCTTTCTGGCCATATATTTAGAATCACTTCCATAAATCTCTTCAAAATGTTAATAATAATTTGCTTTAAACTAAGGACACATAGCTTAGTTAATAGAATAATAAATTAAGAAGAAAAGTCTGCCATTTTGAAATTATATCATTTCCATTTCCAGATACTTTAATTTGTAAATAAGAACAAGAATATATCCTGTTGTATGCACATACATACCCACAGAGAAGCCGACAAAGACCTTCACTTAAGCTTACCAGTACTTGAGCTTTTGGACATAATGGTTCAAAAGATATTGGGCACTAATCTGAAAAAATAGATGCATCCCTATATTCATAGCAGTAAAATGTATAACAGCTAAGATCTGGAAACAGCCCAAGTGCCCATCAGTGGCTAAAAATGCTATGGTACATTTGCACCGTAGAATACTATGCAGCTGTAAAAAGAAGGATCTCTTACCCTTTGGGACAACATGGAGGGACATGAAGAGTATTCAAAGCCAAATAAGCCATCCAGAGAAAGATAACTGTCACATGATCTCACTCATATGTGGAATCTAATGAACAAAATAAATTGATGAAAAAAATAGATCCAGAGACACAGAAGCATGGAACAGACTGACAAATATCAGAGGGAAAGTAGGGTTGGTAGATGGTGGGTGGGAAGACAAGAACAGGGGTACTTATACGCATATATGCAAAGCCCATGGACACAGACAATAGTGTGGTGAAGGCCTGGGAGGGATGGGTGCAGGATGGAGGTGGTCAATTGGGAAAAAAAAAGGAATATTTGCAATACTTTCAACAATAAAGATACATTTTTAAAAATAATATATATATATATATTAAAGCCAAGGGACCAGAACAACCGGAATGACTGGTCGCTATGACGCTCACTGCGGCTGCTAACCGGCCTGATCAGAGCTCCCCTCAACCTCCGGTGGCCCCTCCTCCTGGCTGGCCCTGCCACCAATGGTCCCCATCAGACCCCACTCATGCACAAATTTGTGCACCAGGCCTCTAGTAATAAATAATAATGAATTTGTTACTGTTGATTCTGCAACATGTCTTGCTTTTATCTGAAAGCAATTCAGCTAAGAACTCTAAAAGACCTAACTAGCAGTCTTAAAGGTTGGATGAGTATTAATAACACGTAGAGTTTTTTAGCATCGTTTTCTAATGCACATATGATATATTACGTAAGTTTTTGACAGAGTTATTATGTTATCATTCAACACCTCAGAAAAGAAATACAACATTTTGATTCTTTAATGTTAAAAAAACTTGTTAAAATTAAAAGAGCTCGCAGAATTAAAAAATATAAATAACAGGACTAAATTTACTCTAAACAAATCACAATTCTTTAATGTCAGAAATGTTTACATCCCAGATAATGTCATATTATCCAGCATTGGAACTTGTATTCAGTAGATTATCAAAAAAATAAACATTTTTGGCATAGATAAATTAGTGAATCTGTTGGCTTGGGCAACTATGGAATTACCATATTCTATTCTTGAAACTGTCAGCGAACTATATGATTTCAAAAGAATCTTAACATGCTGAATTTTGCTAAAATTTGTCACCATTGCATTGGTTCTATTATGAAACTTAATTTCACTTTGGTAAAATACATTTTATTATTTCCTCTTAAATGCCATTGAACTCTTTTCATCCTATCTCAGTTTTTTTCCCCCCTTTGAGCAAAATATTTCACTTACTAAAAATTATTCTTCATTGCTCTGATATTTTTGATATTACAGTATATTTGTCGAGTCATCAAATATAAGAGTAATAGTTGCTATAGAAATCATTGTTCAAAATGTACTCTAGAAAGTACTAAACATTTTATAAATGTCAAACAGTTTTCTTTGAAAATTCTGGTACATTTGTTGAGATTTTAAGATTAATACATACGCATGTGGACAGGTCCTGTGAGCAGAATCAGGAATCACCCAATCCACATTCACTAAATGTCCTTAAATGCACAGTAATCCCTCTAGGAATTTTGATTAGATTCAAATGGAATTATGTATCCTAGACCTGGGAGCGGGGGGTTAGGAAGGGTTATATTCTAAGAATAATAATGTCTAAAACAGTGGTTCTCCACCTTCCTAATGCCGCAGCCCTTTAATGCAGTTCCTCATGTTGTGGCGACTCTCTAATTTCATTGTTACAAATTGAACATAATTAAAGCATAATGATTAATCACAAAAACAATATGCAATTATATATGTGTTTTCCGATGGTCTTAGGCGACCCCTGTGAAATGGTCGTTCGACCCCCAAAGGGGTCGCGACCCACAGGTTGAGAACTGCTGGTTTAAATAGAAACAGAGCTATGGAATCTGTAAAATTGAGTGCTATTATTTTAAAAGGAGAAGCTACAGGATATTAGAATATTTAAAGTGGTCTTATCAGTTCTCATAAGGTGGTTAACGTGCTAAATGAGGCCAGAGCTGCAATTTACTTATTTAAGAGGCAAGTGCTTATTTGTTTAGAAGGATGGATGACACTTAATAAACAGCACTAAGGGCCTAATTAACAAAAACGTAATTATTTCTGGATCTGATAGCTGCATCTCTTCTAGTTTGCCAGCTGACCAGATACTATCTACCTATGTCCCTCCATGTCTATTTTTGTATCTCTGTGTTTATTTGATTTCCTGCTCTCCAAAGGATACACAGTCAATTATTAATTATTTTCACTAAAGAAAGGGCTGAAGGTTCAATAGTGGAATGATAATGAAGCTTTCTTGATCGAAATGTGTCTCAAGGAGTTATTTAAGGAGGACGCCTCGCCTCCCTAGAGTTCCTTGCTTTTCACGAGAAACAGCAAAGTGTAAAAGTAGGAGCCTGTGTTCTGGAGTCAAATCATGGCTCTGAAATAATGTAAGCCTTGAGGAGTTAACCTCTGTGCCCATTCACTTCCTCCTCTGTGAACTGAGAATTGCTGGGGACTAATTCCAGCATGTCATAATTTCAAGAGTTTCATCAAAAGGTTGATGAGACTTGGGGACTCAACAGGGTTGAGTCACACATGCAGTCACCTGTTGGGAATGGCTAAAGGCATTTCCCCAAACCCAAATAGCCACTGATTGTGGCTGCCAGACAGTTAAAGGGCATCTTAATCTACATGTTATTTCCTCCTACTGGTCAAACACCTGAACAGCTGTAGGCTAACTCCCCCATTCTGACAATGGACTCTGTACCAAACCCTGACCCTTTGAAGTGTATATCTCTGCCTTGCCTCAGGACAAGTTGTGTTAATAAAAAGCATGGGGTCCTAGGGACAAGGAGACCCTAAGGCCTTAGACTTAAGATCTTAGAATTTAGCTCCTTTAGCTAAGCTCCCCTGACCCCCAATGCCTTTCAAAATTATATTTCATCTCCAGACTCTTTATTAGTCTCTGGATTCCTGTGTCATCTACGCACAGCCCCTTCTCCAGATTCCTGAACCCTTCTTGATACTGGGACAAGAACCCCGGCAAGAATGACAGTGGCACTTAGTAACGGGGGTACTATGAGAATCACATGGGATACCATTTGTAAAGCACTTCATGGAGAGCCTGATGCTCCGTGAGTGTTGGAGGATGTTTTGTCATCATCATCCACCACACTATCACAAAAAGGGGAAGGATGGATTACACCCGAACTTTTAAGCCAGCACTGGTGATGTACGCACTATTTTACATACTAGTACAGCTGACCTTTGAACAACATGGTTTGAACTACACAGGTCCACTTAAACCCAGATATATTTTTTAAACAACCTGTACTGTTTTCTCTGAGGTTGGGAGTCCTTGGAGGTAATGGGATGGCTGTGGGTATTAAAATATACCATTTCATAGAGGAAACTTGAGCATTACGAATTCTGGTGTCCATGGGGGTCGGGTGGGTCCTAGAACCGATCCCCATGAACACTGAGGAAGATTCATGTAGTTAAGCTTGGGTGAGTCAAAAGTTATATGCTGGTTTTTTACTGCACAGGGGTCAGCGCACCTAACCCCAACAGTGTGCAAGGATCAACTTACATCACGTAAGGGGTTCAGGACACAAAGATGAACGAATCTCTGTATCCTGTAACCATACTACCCTTGGTCATACATTCTCAGATTCATGGCCATATAGAAAATTAATTTAAAAAAGATATAAATCATACCGCAAATGAGTATTTTTTTTAACATTTATGGTTGAATATCAGCTTCTCTGAAAACCAGTGCTTCTCAACTCAGGGTACAGCTATTTATCGGATGAGCCACCTTAAGGTTAGGAAAAAATTGCTGTTATCCTGTAAATTTTGATATGTGTTCTCCAGGTTGCAATCCATGATTCAATACATATTTTCCTTAGAATAGGGGCTGCTTCATTGCTGAATGGGATTAACAGGGCATCCTTCCTTGATTGAAGCTTGAGAGAGAGGTGCTGAAGTTGACCCTAAATCTACAGAGAAACATGGCCTTCAGTTGTGGTAGCCTTTGGGCACACTGGCATGTTTGCTACTTAAAAATAACCAAATGTGTAGAAGTATAGCTAGCCACTGTACCTGTTTTCCTAGAATTCCATACATTGATATGCTTTCAAGAGGTCTAGCAAACAGAATACAGGCTTTAAGCACAAACCAATAGCCATGATGTTATCTATTGTTTATTAAAAACTAACTTTGTGTCACACACTCTTCAAAGAACATCATCTATATTATCTCAAATATCACAAAAGCTCCATAACATTTTTATTATTATGTTCCATGTCTGTATCAGAGAATTGTGCAAGGTTAAATATCTTGCACAACATTTTACAATAATATGATTGGAAACCGCGATAATTTGAAGTCAGATGTATTAGACTAAAGATTCTAGTTATTTTGAATATGTATTTATTGAAAGATGTAACTTCATGCACCTTATTTAAGTATGCTATTTTTTTCTTAATTTTCAGAATGGATAACACATAGACTTAGATCATTAAATTGCATTACCAATGCATGGTACCCATTATAGGCTAGATATTCTCTGCAGCTTGGTCAGAGGTATACTTCCCACTTACTAAGTCACCAGTTGCTTCCTAAGTGAACAAGTTTCTCTACCGTATTAAACAAATAATTATTAGCCTATGTTGTCTCCTAAACTCTGAAAATGAAAAGATAATCTCAATTCTCTGGGAACGTACTATCTAGGATAGACAACATATTAAAGAATCTGATCTCATGGGCAACGCAGTTTAAAGTAGTTGGGCTAAGGGCTGAATAGATTTATTCTACACATAGTTGAACAACAACAAAAACTGTGCCAATACTTAAAAATAAATGATTTCATATAAAAAAAAAACAACAGATTTTTTTCTGAAAAATTATATTTCAGGCAATGCTGAGCTGTATCTCCACATGGCAACAATTGGCAAGTGCTGAGTAACAGCTACACTCTTTTACATGTGTCAGGCGTCTTTCGGGTAATTATAGGGGACCTCCTTCTCCTCTTTATACTACCTGCCTAGAAATTTGTGTTCTCAACCCTTGTAAAAGCCTTTCAGTCCTACAGGAGTCAGGCAAGGTCTGGCACAATGTCTACCCAGGTAAGTATATACTATGTTTTTATTGAATGAATTAGTAAATAAATGACAGAAATCTCTAGGGAAGCACAGTTTGTTTTTTAAAAATTAACCACTATTTCTTAGATTCAAATAAATGTTTTATCTATTGGCAACTGATCTAAGGAAATGACTGAGTGAATATGAAATTCCCAGCATGAAAACACTTGGGAATAATCAAAACATGCATCTTATGGGCCATAGATCTTCAACGCCATAGTTGGTCATCAAAAGCAGAAATGTACTTAATCCAGACCTATTAACCTTGAACTTGCTGAGCTTGAAGGATTTTCATGCATTCCCAGCACTAAATTATGCTTACATTTTGATGCCCTTTCTTAAATTATGGTTTAAGAAAAACAGAAAAAATAAAGAAACAGAAAACAAGATAACTATTTTTGTAGAAAGAGGAGGAAAAAGCAATAATGAAGATGGATTCAGAAAGACCTAAATCTAAATCAATGACCAATTAACAATGGACAAATTATTGAATGTCTTGGAAATTTTGTTTTCTTTCCTTTAAAAAAAGAGATGATACTTAGCATTTATATTAAATGTGAGCATAAATTGTATAAATTGTATTATCACCAAAAAAAAAAAAAAAATAGGCAATCAATATACTTGACACATTATATGCCCAGGAATAAAATGTGCTTTTCTTCTTTTCCTTTCCTCTTCCTTGCTTATGATTTTATGGATGCTCTTGTTTTGTTTTGTTTTCTGGCTCAGCATTATACTCTCACACTCTGCAATCATGCATGTGCAAATAAAATCCAAAGTTGAATTTTATTTACATAGTCTCAATTTATATCTGATTTAAAATAGTAGCATGCCTACACAATAGCTTTTAAAAGAATAATGTAACATTCTCTTGAAATCCTTGTATTTTACATAATCTGGCATATTCTCTTTTTATCAAAACATTGTAAGAGAATAGCATAATACTGAAAAAGGACTTTTTACCTTACAATTTTTATCTCTCTGTATATAAAAATATATTTGTTTAACATACACATATATTTATGTGTTTGTGTGTCTAAGTATATATATACTAGAGGCCTGATGCACAAAGATTCATCCAAGAATGGGCCTTCCTTCCTCTGGCTGCTGGCACCACCTTCGCTCTGGCCCGGAGCCGCCTTTCTGCCTTCCCACACTGCCCAGAGGCCCAGAGCAGCTGGGGCAGTGCGGAACACCTGTGTCGCTGCCATGGTGATGACGCAAGCATCCCACCCCTAGATGCTTGGTGCCTGTGTATGCAAATTAATCCACCATCTTTGTTGGGTTGATTTTCATACTCACTCCCGATTGGCTGGTGGGCATCATGAAGGTATGGTCAATTTGCATCTTTCTCTTTTATTAGTGTAGATATATATACTAGTAGCCCTGCATACAAATCCGTGTGCCAGTAGCTCTCTGCAAGGCCTGACCACTCCGCACCCACTGCCCAGATGCTCTCTGAGGCCCAGAGTCCTATCCACTACCCAGCCTGGCCAGAGGCCCATCTGCAGCCCAGAGTGGAATGCTTGCCTTATCACTGAGGCGGCGATGCAAGCATTCTGCACCCTCTCCTGGCTGCTCCATGACCGCTGCCTGGATGCTCTCCTCTGGCCAGGGTGGAATGCTTGCCTTGTTGCCACAGTGATGAAGCAAGCATTCTTCCAGGCTGCTCATGCTGCCCATTCTCAGTGGCCGCCCCCCCGGGACTGGGGGACTCCGGCAGGGTTGAGAGGACTGGGCGCCACCATCTTGTGGCTATGGGCGCCACCATCTTTGTGGCAGTGAAGGTTAATTAGCATATTGCCCTTTTATTAGATAGGATACATACACACACACACACACATACAAACATATATATCATCTGAGAGAAAGTTCTAGGCATTTAAACAAGAGCTACAAAACTAGTATCTTGGCTTCCCTAGAGGATATAAAAGGATATGACTGAACACTTCTTATCTTATTATAGTGACCCCATGTTCTCCTGTGCCAAGTGTGCAAATCCCAGCAGTGAATTTAAACCCAATCTCACTTTACGTTCCCTTTGTACTCAGCATGATCCTCATTTTTCACTGCGCTGCCCTCATCAGGGCCATGGTCCAGCCTAGGACACTGCTACTGATAAACCAGGAGCTGTAATTGAACCTATAATTGCATATACTTTAACTCCAACCACAGGCGTGTTGCTATAAATGAGAACAGACTTCCATGCTTTGAAGTAGTGGCTACTCTTAAATAGCAGGGCCAGCATGCCTATGATCGATGTCAAATCGTAGCACTGTGCAACTGGCTCAACCTCTGACCTTCAGAGAGTGATAAATAATTGTATTAATCATTCTCTGCACATTAGCACACCTTTGAAAAGAGCTTTTAGCTAGAGGTGAAGGCATCATCGAGCACAGGGAAGCCCACATCCTGAAACTAACTGGATGCAGCTAACCTACAAATATATGGCTGCTTTCTAATAACTGTAAACACATGTACTCATTTTTAGGTGTAATTTTTTTTAAGTAAGGATCGTTCAACATGTACTGAATACAAAGTGTCTAAAGGGCATTTTAGCAGATAAACACAGATTAAGTGAGGGCATTCCAAGTACACTAACTTCACAGTTTTCTTCTAACTCTTCTCACCAAACTCCTCCCCAGGAGAATCTGAGCTCTCACAGGATCACCCCGAACTAGACTTCCGGGCACAAGGCTGCTTTCTCCTTTCTGTTCTGCCCTCCTTTATTATTCTAAGACAGCAAGCATGGTTGTACTGTTGTCCAAGTGTAACCGCCTGCTACCTAGAAACTCTTCCATTCATTTATGTAATAAATATCTGCTGCCTACTGTGGGATAGCTTCCTGCTAGGTACTGAAGATGAAGAACAAGTAAAACTAAGTTTAGCACCTCCTGAATCTTCCATTCCAATGGGGAGATAGGGAAAAAAAGTAAAAACAAAACTGTAATATACCATCAAGTAATGGCAAATGTTATATTTAAAAAAATGCAGCCAGGGTGTGCATGCAACATGTTGTGGAGAGTAGTTACAGATAAAGTGGAAGGCCTCTGAGTTGACACTGGAATGGCAGGAATGAATGCAAGACATGGGTCTATCTTGGGAAGAGAATCCAAGCACATGTGGGTCTAAATGTCCTTTCAAGGCAATAATGAAGCTATTCAACATTTGCCTAATCAAACAGAGGAAATCATTTTGAATGCGGGAATACATTTATTTCTAGTGTTGCACTGATTTCCTAATCAACATGTTTTTTAAAGTTATAGACATTAACTTTGAAGCAATCGGCATTTCTGTTTGTTTTGTGTTACCTATATCATTTCAAAAACAATAAATGCTTTTGATTATTTTTTTTTATCATTTGTTTGCCATACCTAATCACTCTAAGTCCAGGGTATTACTTTTGTTTTGCTTTAAAATGGCTCTCTTATCAATCCCACCAGCATCACAATTCTGACATCACCGTATATTAGAAATAGAATGACATTCAAGTAAGCCTCTTTTGTTTTCATTTCCTTCTCTATCCCCAAATCAGTTTCTCTACATCACTTTGAGAGCAATATTCACTGACTCAAAACCAAGTACAACATCAAAAATAATATAGACTAATTCCATTCACCCCAAATCAATTCCCGGATGAGTTGGATTGGATTTTCCTCCGTATATGAACTTTCTCTGTCGTCTCTTCTGTAAAGGTTTTCTTTAAGGCCCTTTACTTTAAAATGCTCCTGAATTAATTGTTTGGGAAGGAAGTTAGAGCACCTTGTTGGCAAGTAAGTTCTGGTTTGTCCTGTTGTTATTACTACTAGTATCATCATCATCATCAACAAACCAAATGAAGCTACATTTTGCATAGCTGACAAGTCAAATAACTTTATAAAATGTGATTACTCTTTTTGTACTCCTATGCAGTTAAATAGATTGTCAGATAAAATATGAAAAAAAAAAGTATCTATTGTATGGTAGAGTAGCAGTAAAAACAGAAACAATAGGTTAAACATCTCCTTTCAGACAGCAACTGTTTTCTCCTACCATTCCCAATGTCAGGCAACCCAGTGGTGCTTCCTTCCTCACAGCAGTTATCAACAGATGTTAGTTTTTCTATTCATCCCACTGCCTCCACAAAGGCCTTGCCAGTCTGCTATAAAGACAATCAAATGAGCAGAGAAACTAATGTTTGTTGAACTGCAAGGCCTGAGAGCAGGCGTGATGTATCAGTCCTATCTCTGTATGTGTAGTTGCTATATTCCTATGCAAAGAAACTGTGGTTAGAAAACTGGCATAGAAGGTATTTGAAATGACAGGGTGACTGATAAAGAAAAGATTGGTGTAAAAATGCTATATTTTTTCAATTGAATTTTTGTTATTTCTGAGTCTTTGTCTTTTACAAAATTTCTAATGACACAATTTGAAAGGAAAATCAGTTAACTTTTTTCATTTCCCTTCATGCCTCTTAACTCTCAATAAACTCCTAAGAAGAAACCCACTTTTCTGAAAGTGCCTTATAGACATGATCATAGTGGGTTTACAGATGAAGAAAAACAAGCTCCCTACTGCCTTACATTTTCTAACGTTTTCAGGTAATTATCTGAAACAGACCTTGTAAGGGCAGAATCCACTTCCTGGAATCTGGCTTTTGGGCAGAATCCAAAAGCAAAGGGACCAAAATAAGGAAATCAATTCCTGCCAACAAGTGCCTGAAAAGCTCCAGCTAAATGAACTGATGCAATCTCAGCGCGGGACTGGCAGGCTGGAACAGAGGGGGAATTCTCATTACTCCTGAATCTCTGGGAGCCAGAAGGAGAGGGAGTGAAGCACTCCGCCAGTGCCAGCTGGTGGAAGTCAAAGATTACTGATAAGACAGAGGCCGGAGAAGTGCTCCCTTGCTTCAGCTTGGGTGATGCATCTTACACTGTCTCACCAGGCCCCAATGACAGGAGCCCAAGGTACCACTATCAATCTTATTTGCCCCAAACAAATAGTGAAACACAGACAAGAAATTGGAGCGATTAGATAGATAGATTTAAAAAATACACACACACACACACACAGAAAAAACATAACCCATTTAAGCTTGTGGCCTGCATTCCAAATCTATCAACATGTTGCAGGAAAAATTCCAGTGTTTATCAGGGTGGATACAAGCATGCTATAGTCATCTGACAAAAGAAAAGCCTCCTCTGCAGTTCCTAAGGATGGTAAGGGAGAAACTGCAGAGGAGGCAAGATTTCTCTCCCAATGTTAACCATCTCGGATAATATAAAAGGCAAGCATACCTTCTGCCATTTCACTATATGGCTGCACATGGCACATTGTGTATTGCTAGCTCACATTTGCAGAGGCTGATATAGGTTGAGAACAAAGAAGAAGATAATCAACAGGAACTATAAACAATTGTGTGTTCTGTACAACATCTGGAGCTCTGGTCTTAAAAACCTGTTCTATTTTTAAAAAAAAAAAAAAACTTGCAAAACTGTATACAGATAAATTTCATACAGCAATCTAGTGAATTATGCAATTATTCTGAAATCGGAAGCATTGGGACGAAATCGGTGTCCTAAAACAATTGTGGAGAAATTAACTAAATATGCTTCTGCTTAATTAAATTCATGTAGATTCAGTCTTTTTTAATGTGTTGGAGAACAAGAGGATGCATTCATTACTTTTCTCTTAAAAGGTAAGAGAAGCAATCTATGAAACATGCATTAAAGTTTGCTAATCAAGGTCAGAATTTGCTGTTAAGTGGAAGTAGTTTCAAAGAATTAGCATAACTTTGGTATTATACTCTCCCCTTATTTAAAGGTTATGTAAATCAGGATAGGCTAGAGTAGGATGCAGAAAATAGCCTTGAATGCTTAGTAATTTAAAGCAAACTATAGTGTATTCCTCTCTTATATTACAAGTCGATCACAGGTCAGCTAGAGGCTCTGCTCTCTGCTGTACTTACTTTGGAATCTTAGTTGATGGAGCAACTACTACCTGTAACAGTGCTGGTTGCCATGGTAGAGGCAAATAAAGAGTTTTGGACAAGCTCACACAAGCGATTACATCTCCAACTCGGCAGGAAGAAACCTCACTTCTGCCCACAATTTATTGTGTACTATTCACAACAGACCTTCTCACCACAAGGGAGTCAGGAAGCGTAAATATCAGAAGTAGCCACCATTTATTAAGGTCCAGCTAAGCTGGGCAGGTGCTTTCCCCTCGTTGCATAATTTTAATACATACAGTAGGTGTTGTTAAGGTTCCATTTAGCTTACTAAATGAATCTGAGGCTCATATACTTTAAGACGCTTTTTAAAGCAAAAAGCCATTACGGTCTGACAATGGTCACCTTCCTTGCCTCTACGCTGTACGGGTACTGCTGATTGTCCCATTAAGGGCTCGGGTACTATTTAATTCCTCACATTCAAAGCAACAACAAAATGCATGCTGCATGCATACAGCCACTTTGAGGTGTCTCGGTACTTTTATATACCAACATGTTTGTGAAGCAAATTAATGGTATAGAGCTAAAATACAGTTTTAATCATGTATTTACAGGAACGCAAAGAGCAGCCTTTGAAAAATATGGATGATCTTTGTGCTCATTGCAACACTACAATTAGGTGGCAGAACGACAGGGAATATGATGGATTGACATGATGTTTATAAAGCATCGAGAGTCTATAGGAAAAATGGAGAGGGAAAACATTTTGGCATAAATTATTCAACAGAAAAAGAAACAGAACAGTCCGCCCTTACAATCTCCTCCTTTGTCTCTTTTCTTTGCTTGGCTAGTTCTCCAGGCCTTGGTGTTAACCTCAGAAAATAGTCCCATCTGGTCCCAACTGTTAAAGTGCTAGAGACCTCTGTTGAGCAGCATCTTCAAAATTACCAAGTGTGCTTAGTATTGGAAAACAGTAGACTGGAAAATTACAGAAGATTGGTTTCCATAGACCCTTGTTTACAACTGTAGCTGGTAACTAAACAGACCAACTCATTCTATGGCAAGTGGTTTCTCTAAAAAAAAAAAAATCTCTGGATCAGAAAAACAAAACCTGTGCAGCAAAATTTAAATCCTATGTATTCCTTCCTAAAGGGCTGCGTTTAACAATCAGCCTGAGTACCACTACAAGAGCCTCAAATATTTTCCAGATTTAATATAAGTATTATGAACAGAGGAAACTATTCAAGTAATAAAATAACAAGGAATAACTATTTTTAAAAACCTAATAATCACTTAGTGCTTTTATCACATCAAATGCATTAAATTTCTTTGAAGTGAAGTCTTTTCATCATAATGCACTAAATTAAATATCTGTTCCTTATAGAATGTGATTCTGCTACACTAGATTAAAATCAAATCATGAGCAAAATCAATTTTACTTACAATAATCTTAGCTTACTGAGACTCTGGTCTAGTAATCACGATAAATGTCTCTCCCACTCATATTTTTTCCCAGGGTTAGACTTTCCCAAAGATATAATTTGTTGATCTTTTTCACTGTATTTTGTTTCATTATTTTGAAGGTAAACAAACAGCACACATTACAATAATTTCTTAGGGTATTTGAAGGAAAAAAATATATATATATATGTGTGTGTATGTGTGCATATGTCTATGTAAATACCTAATAGGTAGATCACATAGATAATTAATATGTATATCAGTAAGGGGTTTCTTAACTTAAGAGGGAATGATAAATATTTAAGCTGTATTGGAGGAATTATGCTGACAGTAGATCATGGGATTACTTCTCACATAAAAATCAGAGGATTTGGTATCTTGTCAGAAAACTGGAGTGGAGCATGCTTACATGATGTTAATCATGTATTAATCATTCTTTTATTGCAAGCCCACTAGCTTATGACAGATACAAAGAAAAGAAAAATATGAACATGTTCTTGCCACACAACCAAGCTTTTTCAAAGGAGGACAAGAGTTTAGCTATGTTCACTAAAAACGTTTTTTATTTGTCTAATTTTAAAGTAATACTGGAAAACAAGTAATAATTCACAACTTATGTTTAGTTGTCTAAAATTAGACTCTTGTTTTAGATATTAACTGAACTTCAACTCCAATATAACAGAGTGAGATAGAATTGAGTTTGGAAGCTGCCTAAGTATATAATAGTTATCTGTGAGGGCTAAAAATTCCACTAAATTACCCATGGTTTAGACGACACAACTTTAAAACAAAATTTTAGTTTTAAACATCAAAAATTTCACTGACAAATGTTACCAACCACCACTGCTGCTTTAGCAATTAGGAAATCCTGACTCAAATAACTGATATGAAAATTATAAAGCCTATGGTTTTGAGGGGCAGCACAGGTTTTAACACACATGCCTAATATTCTTTCACATGCTATAAAAATAATTTTGCTCTTATCATTCCTTTCATGGTACTTTAATTTTATGCTTAAAAAGTAAAAATAATTATTAAAGCCTATGTTAATTTGAATATTTAGGCATCAAGTTGGGAAATAAAAATCAGTACATGTTTTGAAAGTCTAAAATTCCACTGATAAGAAGTCATGGTTAGAAAAAAAGCATCAGTCTCCTATGTGGCTGGTAAAAGTACCAACGAACACAAACTTTCTGAAGGACATTATGGCTCTAAGAATGATCTATTGCAGCACGTTTCCCTTCATGGAGCACCTCTACCTTAAGAAATTTATTTCTTTTAATAATATAAGATGTGTGCTCAATGATGTGAAGGTTAAGGGTTTTTCCTTGCAGAATTTAAAAAGTCAAAATGATATGTTTGTGCATTTTTAGCTTATCAATTCAGTAGAATACTTGGCAGTCATTAAAAAGCAGTTATTATAAATTGGGTTCAGTTTTAAAACCCAAAGAGAAAAGATGCTTCAACTTAAACCACATATGCAGAAGGCTTCCTTTGTTTTAACTCTGTATTGTTGAAAGTATTACATATGTCTTCTTTCTCCTCCATTGACCTCTCCCAGCCCACTCCCACCACCCAACACAGGTCCTCACCCCCTATTGTCTGTGTCCATTGGTTATGCTGAAACACATGCATACAAGTCTGCAGAAGGCTCTTCTCTCTTTCTTTTTAGTGAGACTTAACTGAGTGGGATGAATACTTAATCATAGATGAAGCCTGTCATACAGAAAAATCATTGCTGTTTATCATATTACTTTAAAATTCTGGAGATTTTATTAGTGTTTTTCTTGCTGAAGGAATAACAGATACAGTTAATATGAAATAAAATAGGTCACTTCTTAATTTTCCATATTAGTATACTCCTAGTAATTTTTTTCCTAGATGACCAATTTCAATATGTCTGATTTTGCTGCAGTTTGAGGTCATACAACATTTACCTAATCCGATTATAACGATGTGTTCTTATGATGTTCCTTGATGGGATTCGGGACACACTATCCCCAAAATATAGCATGTTGGCACACAATACTTTAAGCAGAAGAAGTTTGAGAAAAACAGCAGAAGGAGAAAATTTACTCTGACCTTCCTCCACCCTCTCCCTGAAGTAGGTCAGAAAACTCCCCTGTGAAAGGAGCATCCTTACCTCCAAGAAGAAATGGATGTCAACAAGAATCAGAACAGACAGGCCTTACTACGTTTCTCATTTACACTCACACTCCTTGGCCCAGCTTATATCTTCAAACTGCCCACTCTTATTTAACCTAGCGTAAAAACACTCAGGTCTAACTGTTTTTTCAGTTCTTCATTTCCTTATGAAAGCTCCCATGTCATGTGAAACGTATTAAATAAATATGTGTGCATTTATCCTACTAATGTGTCTTTGTCAGTTTAATTTTCAGATCCAGCCGGAGACCCTAAGAGTGGGGGGAGGAAAACATTTTCATCCCCTACAACTTCACCATTATTTTCAGAACAAACACAACATATCCATATTAACTACATGAATCTATACCCTCAATAGCATTGTTGTCTATTAATGGTGCTGGACTCAGCTTCTGAGAGTGATAAATGGCCGAGGCTTGGAAACCACGTAGAACTGTCGTGCCTGCCAGGCTTATCTGCTACTTTTCCTCTTCTTCTTTTTAAAGGATCCCCACCAACATATTTTCATTCACATTTCTAGCCATTCTATTTTATATTGTCCTTCAATTTAATTGTGGGGGAATATGTCTTTGTTAATGAGCAGAGAAGCAAAATTGACAACTTCCGTTCTAAACCGGGACTGTCTGGTAGAGGTATGTGAGCCACAGATGTAATTTTACGTATTTTAGCAGTCTTATGATAAATTAAAAAGAATAGGTAAAATTAATTTAAATGATGTACTCCGTTTTACACAATGCATTAAAATATTATTACTTCAACAAGTAATCAATATAAAATATGTTTAATGACATCTTTATAATTTGTGTGTGCATGTGTACTGTCTTAGCATTACTGTATTTTACACTTGGAGCACATCTCATTTTGGACTAGCCACATGTCCAGTGCTCAGTTGCCAGAGGAAGTTGATAGCTACCCTATGGACTTCATTCTTTACTAATATAAAAAGTGTCATCTCTCTTACCAAAGTAGTCATGTGATTTTTTTTTTCTTTTAACATTATTTTGTTTTCTGAAATAAAAAAAAAAAATTAAAGAATAAAACAAAGATCACCGGAGCTAAACCGAACTAAACAGCAATAACACACACACACACACACAAAAAAAACATATCTGAGTTTCTTAATGTCTCAGGCAAGAGAATGCCTGGCAGTGAAGAAGTGTTGGTGTGCAGGTCACTGATTTAGGAAAAGAAGCTCAATGTTTTAACTGACAGGCCTATGGGAGGCTGGGGAGGAGCAGTTTCATGCAAATTATGCTAAATAAAAATGGAAAGCTATGTCCTTGGATAGGATTAAGTACCTTAAGTCTCTGTATTATTTAAATGCAATAATCCCTTGGTTAGAATAGTCTGAAAGCTATCAGTGACTTCCAGTAAAATTCAGGCATCCTTAGTTCACTCAAAGGTCATAGCTCATTACCTGGTTTCATTTGGTTAGAACCAGTTGTGGTGACCTAACATTCAGTTTTGATAGCTCCTAGGCAAATGCCTCTGCAAGCAGCACATATTAATTGCACAATAGAGTAACCCAAGAAAGCAGTGTAAAACAAGCATACTGAGTACATAACAATGCTAATTATTTTCCAGTTTTATTCAGCACTGTCGCAAACAGTAGTATTAATAAAATAAATATATATGTAATAATATATATTACATTATAATATATTATAATTATAATAAATATTACCTCGCTTAATTTTTTTAATTCTTCAAGTGCTAGGAAAGAGGATATTCTAAAACATGATTTTTAGGTAGGCCTTATTCATTGGACATTTATTTTTCCAAAAAGCAGATATCCAAAAAAGCTAGCTTAGCATGCCACCTGGAATATGTATTATGCTAAAGCTGGGTATACAAAGATGCCTGATATGTGTTCTCTAGTAAGGTATATAAAAAAAGAACTAAAATTGATTGTGTAGAAAATTAAGAGCTACATATTTATTACATTTAACCACAATGCCTACAAGCTTTTGATATTATCTCCATTCCACATGTGAGGAAACTGAAATTCAGAAAAATTAATAGCCTGTCCCTGTGTCTAAAGATAAGTGGCAACATCAACATTAGAAAAGGTGTGTTTGATCCCAAGCCTCAAACTCATTTCTAAACAGCATGTTGATTACAGTGTAGAATCATCTAACAAAAAAATGTAAAGCAGAAAAATGATCTTTCAGATATTGTCCAAGTGACACATTTTACTCATTAATAACTATAAATGTGAAAACACCAACTACAACTAATTTAAACTACCCCAACCTGGAAACATATGAAGGACTAATCCTATCGAAATATGTTCATATCTTACTTTCTAGTCATCTTCTTAAAATAATTGAACCCATAATAGTAAGTCATTGAATTTAAAACTTTCATTCTATGTAAAGGTCTCTAAACAACATTTAGTTGCTGGTTCAAAAACAAAACAATAGGGCCAAAATGAAGTAGCTTATGCTAAGCCCTATGTCACCAAACCATGACTCAATTATAGTTTCAGCTCTCCCAGAAGTGGGATAAGCAGGAATCTCCTGATCAGCAATAGGTAGGAAATTCTTGATAGACCATCCCCACACCCTAAAGAAAATTAATTTTGCAATAACCAACCTGCTTTTTGTTTTGTTTTCTTTTTTTTACCTAATATAACTCCCTTTCTCTTACTCCTTTCCACCTATAAAAGTCTTCCCTTTTGTACAGCATTTCAGAACTTCTTTCTATCTGTTACACAGGATGCTGCCAAATTTGAATCAATTTTTACTTGCATAAAAATTTTTAATATACCTGTTTACCTTTTAACATTTCTGGTCAGAAGAGGGACGAGAAGGAGAGTCCAATAGCCCCCAGGAGCAGTGAGCAAACAGGCATAGGAACCTGTTGAGCCCACAGCTTGCTGCTTTCTAGATGCCTCTGGAGGTTGTGAGTACATCCCTTCTGATCCTAGCACTGCAGCTTTTGCTTATGAGCTTTCAGCCTTTGAGCATTTCTTTTCTTTTCTTTCTTTCTTTTTTTTTTTTAAACTGGATCTTACTTCTGAGTTATAAGCATAACAGGCTCTAGAGTAGGACTGAATCCAATTTAGAACTGGATGAGATAAGACTGGTCCAGGGTAAGACTGGTCCCAACTTAGAAACTGGGTTGGGTCCAGTGTGAGTTCTCAGGTGAGTAAAATTATTTTTTTAAGGCTAAATAATCAGTTTAACTTTCCCAAGAACTATCGTATCTTGAATTACAGTGGCTACAGTAGAGAACTTTTAATAAGCTTATCCATTTACTAAGTGCCCTACAGAATAAGGGGTCTCAGGCAAGCACTCACCATAAAGGGTAGGAAAAATTATATTTGTTTCTCTGTATTGTCTGGTGACTAAGATGAGACCCACTGGGACACACCACTTGTCTTAGAGCCCACAGATGGGATCCTGGGAAAACTGCTGAAACCAGCAAAGGATGAGGATTCTTATCAAAGTCCACTCTTCCAGATCTGTGGTGCCCCTTCCTTTCCCAATTCAGATTGGCAAGAAAATACATCTGAAATATTTAGATATTTGAATTGTGACTTGTGAATTTGCTTTCAGGTACCCATTGGTTATTGATTCTTTTCTCGCAGAGCCGCTATCGCCTCTTGTTTGAATAATTTTGTGTCCTGAGAAGTTGGCTTAGCAACAGTCAGGTTGGGAGTTTCTAAAATATATCTGGACATAAAAGTGGGTTGCATCCCATTTGAAGCTAGGGTCCTACTGATTGTTGCCAGCTCTCAGGGAACTTTTCTAACTTTTCCTTTTGCTTATCAGAGAGTGTCTCTGGATATTGGGAGATTAGTATTCTATGCACCCTTTTGGGGAAAGCCTCTGGCTTCCAAATAGCTGTTCAATACTGCTAGAAATATTTACTGCTTGTCTCAGCTGAAACCTGACAAAATATTTGAAAAGAGTATTACTAGTATTATTTTAAGAAGCTCTATGGTCAGAAGTCGACCAAAATAGCAGCTGGTATTCAAAGATTGATAGAAAATTTTAAAGGCCTTTTCCACTAAGCAAAAATAAAATAATGTTTATCTTTAAACTACACAAAGCTTCCTTCCTTAAATTCTAAACTTTTCTTAACATTTTAAAGTTGGGGATAGTCTTGTGTAATAGGTGTCCTATAAGGCCCAATTGCTGAGCCTACCAAATCTAGGAGACATAGCAGCTCTACCTAACACATAGAAACAAACACAGGGAGGCAGTCAAAATGTGGAGATAAAGAAATATGGCACAAATGAAAGAACAGAAAAAAGATCTAAATGAAATGGAAGCAAGCTAACTACTAGATACAGAGTGCAAAACAATGGCTATAGAGACTTTTAAGGATCTTAGTGAGAATTTCAAAGACATGAAAAAGGACCAGTCAGAAATGAAGCATACACTAACTGAAATAAAGAATATTTCACAGAGATTCAACAATAGAGTAGAGGACACTGAGAATCAAATTAATTATTTGGAATATGAAGGAACAAAAAATACCCAATCAAAAGAGCAAAAAGAAAAATAAAAGGAATCCAAACATATGGAGATAGTGTAAGGAGCCTCAGGAACAACTTCAAGCGTACCAACATTCACATATGGGAGTTCCAGAAGGAGAAGAGACAGAGCAAGATATTGAAACCCTATTTGAAGAAATAATGACAGAAAACTGCCCCTACCTGGTGAAAGAAATAGACATACAAGACCAGGAAGCACTGAGAGTCCCAAACAAGAGAAACCCAAAGAGGACTATTTTAAGACACATCATAATTAAAATGTCAAGGGTTAAAGACAAAGAGAGAATCTTAACAGCAGCAAGAGGAAAGCAGTTAGTTACCTACAAGGGTATGTCCATATGACAGCTGATTTCCCAACAGAAACTTTGCATGACAGACAGGAGTGGCAAGAAACATTCAAAGTGATGACTAGCAAGAGCCTAAAACCAAGATTACTCTACCCAGCAAAGCTATAATTTAGAATTGAGGGTCAGATAAAGAGCTTCACAGACAAAAAATCTAAAGGAGTTCATTACCACCAAACCAGTATTACATGAAATTTTTTGGGGGGAGGGAAGGCAGGGTAGGATTGGATGGGTGGGAAGAGATCAACCAAAGAAGTTATTTGCATATATGCATAAACCATGAACACAGACAATAGGGTGGTGAAGGTCTAGGGTGGGGGTGGAAGCAAGTTAGAAGATGTCAATGGGGGAAAAAGTGGACATATGTAATGCTTTAAACAAAGATTTTTTAAAAGGTATTCTTTAAGAAAAGGAAGAGGAAGAAGAACAAAAATAAGAACAAGAAGAAATGATAAAAAATATGAACAATAAAATGATAAAAAATATATATCAATAATTGAATCTAAAAATCAAAATAAATGAACAAGGAATCTAATGAACAAAATAAATTGATGAATAGAATAGAACCAGAGGCATGGATACACAGAACAAACAGGAATTTCAGAGGAAAGGGGGAAGGGGAGTGGCAGAGATTAAATAAAAGATTTTATATGCATATATGCATTACCTATGGACACAGACAATGGTGTGGTGAAGACCTGGATGGGATGGGCCTGAAAGTTGGGGACATTTTTATAGTAATGCTTTTGTAAAAATGAAAGCTAAATAAAATCACTTGATGCTCACATTTTAATGCTCACATTTTAAGGCATGCCACAAAATACATTTACCTTACATTTTTATAAAACTTTAAATCGTATTAGTAATCATTTTCTAATAAATTTCTCAAATGACTGCAAATATCTTTCAAAAGATATCATTTAATGGAAAGAATATCATATATGATAGTAGTATCTTTCTCCAGCCCCCAAATTACTCCAAAATCCCCAATAAACAAAAGTGAGTTAAATATAGGGGCAACCCTTTTATTTTGCATTGGTGTTTGCTGGTAGAGAAATACCAACCTAACAGAAAATAAATGTCAAATACCATTCAGTTTGCGATTGTTATTAAATTATATTAACATGTTATCATTAATGATCTACTAATTCAAAACAAACTTCAATCAAAATCATAGGGTAACAGAATTACACTCCTCCTAAGAAGATCAGGCCAGTTCCAAGCCTGCTTAGCTCTCTCTCACTTCCCAGTCAGTCCACGCTGAGAGTGAGCAGCTTGATCCCATGCTAGTGATTTTCACACCCTATAATAGACCTTCTCCTTTCTTTCTGAATTTGCTTTTTTCAGACCACAGAACTTTTTACGGTAAAGAAATCATTACAATAATTTACTCTGAGGAAATTTCATCTGATTAAATTGTTGCCCTTTTATCCTTATGAAAGCTAGTATAAATAGTACCAGTGGGGAACAGAGTTAAGCAGATTAACTGATAGAGAATCCATGATGCTACCTGGTCTGCTGCTCTGAAAAATCCTGGAATTGTCAAAAGAAGGGCATATTCAGAAGAATATATTGGGCATGTGAATATCTTTTATCCTTATTGTTACATCAAGTAAAAGACTGAGAACCTCTTCTGACAGATATCATTAAACTTCCTTCTATCTTTGACATTATTTTCTTTAAATATATATATTTTTAATTCAGAGAGGAAGAGAGAGGGATAGAAACACCATTGATGAGAATCATTGATCAGCTTCCTCTTGCATGCCTCCTACAGGGGATTGAGTCCTAAACCTGGGCATGTGCCCTGACCCTGGAATCAAATCGTATACTGCTGGTTCATAGGTTGACACTCAACCACTGAGCCACACTGGCTGAGCCATCTTTGACATTCTGAGATCCAGAATGCTTCAAGTAAATTCTGTGTAATTGGTAGGTTCTTGATTTTTATCAGCCCTGCCTCTCACTATATG
The DNA here is from genome assembly GCF_964212035.1 of Myotis nattereri. NCBI lineage: Eukaryota > Metazoa > Chordata > Mammalia > Chiroptera > Vespertilionidae > Myotis > Myotis nattereri. The sequence continues at coordinate 67,652,519 of NC_138076.1, read as the reverse complement.
AAGATTAAAAAAGATGGAATGAATTATAAATACAAAAATGTGCATTTTAAATAAAATATTATTGTTTTTCATTTAGAGGTTTTTAATGGCTATATATTTGTACTTTGCTTTATTATGGACGAAATTAAGATACATTTGCCTCTTGATTTTGTGTATCTACAAAGATAAGTTTAAAGGCAACAATCACAATACTTAACCTCCATCTGATGCTAAATGTTGCCAAGCATACTAGGTGTACTGGTTAATAATAGTGGATTTTGCAATCAAAGAAAATATGATAATTTCAAGAGAAACGTCAAAAGTGATTTATCCAAAGTAATGTCCATCGCTAGCTACACATTTCCCCGATCTTTCAGGTAATTTGTGAATAACATCCCAATAGAGCTTTTCTTGTTTTGAGGCAAACCATTCAGAGACCCAGTTTTCCACTTCTTCATAGGTTTGAAGTGCTGCTCAGAAAGTGCGTGTGCCATCGATCAGAACAAGTGGGAATCTGAATGAGCAAGGTCTGGTGAATATGGTGGGTAGGTTAGCCCTTCCCAGGCAAGATCTTTTAACGTGTCTTTAACTGGTTTTGAAGTGTGTGATGGTGCATCATCATGAAGCAAAATTACTTTGCTGTGTCTTCTGGCCCATTCTGGTCGTTTTACGATCAAAGCATGGTTCAAATTGATTATTTGTTGTCGGTAGCGATCAGTATTAACGGTTTCATCTGGTTTTAGAAGCTCATAATACACCACACCTTCCTGATCCCACCAAACACAGAGCATTGTCTTCTTTCTGAAGCGATTTGGCCTTGCAGTCGATGTTGATGGTTGACCTGGTTCAACCATGATTTTGTGCATTTGTGATTCTCAAAATAAATCCACATTTCATCGCCAGTCACAATTCAATGCAGAAAAGACTTTCTTTCCTGGCGTTGAAGCAACATTTTACTAATGACTGCTCAGTTTTCCATTGTCTTTCATTCAGTTGATGTGGCACCCATTTTCCTTCCTTTAACATCTTTCCCATTGCTTGTAAATGATCGGAAATTGTTTGCTGAACAATGTTTAATCTTTCTGCAACTTGAGTTTTTGAGTTTGTTTTTGAGTTTGACAAGCATCTCCATCCAATAATGCTTGTAATTGTTTGTCTTCAGACTTTTTCGGTTGACCTGGACATTCTTTGTCTTCACGTCAAAATCATCACTTATAAAGCATTTAAACCAGCATTCACAACTATCTTGAGATGGAGCATGTTCACCATTAGCTTCCCGAAGTATTCAGCAGCACTTTTCTTCAAAATAAAGTGATGAATTATAACTTCCTGCAAATGCTCTTTTTTGGCATGAAATTCGACAATTTTAAGTAAAAATATCTATGATGTTAACACCTTCAGCAAATTTGACATATAAAGTTTTGAAGCTTGTTGTCAATACAATAAAATAGCATCCATATCAAATTGCATATATATCAACGTTATGTATAACTCCATCTATTGAAAAAAAATCTGCATTATCAACTGGTACACCTAGTAACTTGTGAAAAAAGAAAGGCTCATTTTACCTTCACAGGTTCAAAATACAAAAGGGGGGGTGTAATTAAATCTGCCAGCAGATATGGGGTTTCTGAAATCAGTAACACTGAATGTAAAGAAAAGCAGACAGCCTTTTATTGTCAAGTGTGAGAAGTATTAACACCTTTACTATTTTTAAACTTCTCTCCAGACTCACAATTGTTTCAGCAATCTACCTGCTGTGCTTGTTTATAGTGATTACATAGAACAAGCAAAACAATTGTTTTATGTTGAGACTTTCCTGTCTCGTCTAAGCATGGCAATTGCCACTGATTAAATTATGCAGAGGGCTTGAAAAACTCATTATGTTCAGCATTAATGTATATTTCCTCTTTAAATTATGCATCTTAATAACTCTCCATTTTACAAAAAAAAAACCCCAAAAAACAAAAAACGAAAACCCACTGTGGTCTAAAGTAGATAATTCTAATTATTTGTTTAATTTAACTCTTGACTGCAAAATCAAGTACTTGAACATAAATTGTCTTTACCTTGGTACTCAAATTCTATTTTGCATATTGTCAATGTTAAAATGCAGATTTCTTGCCTCTACTTTCCAGAGATTCTTGTTCAAAAGGACTGGAGCAACCATCTATACTTTTATCAAGCTTTTAAACTCTAGGTAGTTTGCCATATATTTTGACAAAATCTGAACACTCAGATCTGCATATCTCTTTCTGCTAATTTCTCAAACAAAAGGCCCTTTCTCTTTAGAGATTTTTCTACTCTCCCTGCCTAGAGCCCTATATAGGGGCATAATGGAGAAAATAGGAATAACCAAATTATTTAATAATGATAGAATGATCAGATTTAATTAATTAATAAACCAATTTTCCTAACTCCTGCCAAACCACTGGCAGTAATTTTTTTAAACAAAATGAAAAACCACAACTTTCCAAATCATAAAATGTGAAATATAAAAGGCTAAACTCACTAAATATTATAAAAAATCAATGGATATCACTGTGTGATACAATGTTTTACTTTTGGATTGTCAAGATATAAAAAATTTAAAACTCATCATTTCTGCTCTTGGCAAAACCTTGGTAGGGCTTCAAATTCACACAATGACAAAAGAGTGATTTGATAATAGCTATCAAATATAAAATCATAATAATATTTTATCCAGTAAATTTACTATTAATAACATTCCTACAAAAATAAAACAAATTTATTAAAAGAAATATAATATTTGGAACTAGCTATTAGTTATAAGAAATAAGGAATATTAATCATGCTCTGTTAACCATGCTTGTTTTGCACTGGTAAAGAAAGCACAGTCTAACCTGGCTGGGAGTTGTATGCCCTGGGACATGGGAACTACCATCAGAATGCGGTCCATCCTCTGGTCCCAAGAACTGCCTGTCGTTATGGAAAGATATGCAACCTTATGGCTGAGAAAATCTAGTCTTGAAGGCACCTGCTCTTTACAACCCCAGCCTCTTTGTTTGTAACCTGGAACAGGGGTGCCCGCCCTCTGCAACCCTCCCAGCCCACAAGACCTGTAATCTGTAATGATTATCCCATGCCTACTTTCTCAGGCCTGTAATTCCTACTTTCCCACATAATCTTTGTCCTTCTAGCCAATATAAGCAGCTGGCTTATGGGAGAGGCAGAGCAGATTTCTGTGGCTGGCCTGCTGCTCTCCCATACTGCCGGCATTATTGGAATAAACGCTCGTATATGATTCAACCCTGTCTCTGCTTAATTGACTGAAGTAGGGACAGGCAGTCTGGACCCCTTGGTTGTCCAGTTACATATCAAGAAAAATTAAGACAAACTATTCAATAGTAAGAGAATGCTTAACAACATAGGTTCAAAGACCTGTTTCCACCTAAATCTTAATAAAATGGCCAAAGTTATGATATGATTTATGTAATTGAATTCCTAGTGAAAGATGTAGTGTTTTGCATAAAACTTATTTCAGACCATTGAGGGAGTTCCTCTGAGCAATCGAGGAGTGACTGCCTGCCTGTAAGTTTTTATCCTCATCAAGATATCAATTCCATGTTGTAGAGTAGACAGTAGGTGAGGTTCTGCCTGTTGAAATCCAAGGAGCAAGGAAGTCATAAGACTATGTTACATACTTCCAAAAGTAGTAGTGACATCATGGTAAGTACTTCAAAATTTCTCAAAAGTGGCATGTGTTCTGTTATGTAATAATAAGTAAAAACTAAAATTAAAAATAAATCTAAATATTGCATTGCAATAGAAATATCTGTTAAGTGTTGGAAAGTTTGAAGCAATGCATAATAGGTAATTCTCAGAAGCCAATAGTTTTGGTTCATTTTTGTTCTTCTAACAACAACAAAAAAAAAAAAACAACTTTTGAAAACACGGTAGACCACTTGCAAAATAAATTGTAAATTTTTTTGAGGAAAATGACTTGTTTTAGGAAGGAAGGAAGTTAGACATCAGTGGCTGGGTGGGGCCTGCCCTGGAGTTCTGAACAACCCAACATAGTTTTCAGATCGCCTCTCCATGGGCGGCCCAGCAGCCACAGACCACCAGCAGGCAGGTTCGGAGCCAGGCAGTTCTTGGCACAAGCTCAGAGGAAAATGACATGAGCTCAATGTGACCTTACAAGGGTTCTGGATTAATTGTAATACAATTTGCATTGCGGCTTTGACCCCCTTCCCACTTGGGCTTTTCTACATGCATTATGGGTAAAGGCATGCTCAGAAGCAATATCTATCTATCTATCTGTCATCTATCTATCTATCTATCTATCTATCTATCTATCTATCTATCTATATAAAAGCCCCAGTGACCTTTACTGTAGAACAGTGATGGCGAACCTATGACACACAAACTCATTTTTTTGGTTGATTTTTCTTTGTTAAAAGGCATTTAAATATATAAAATAAATATCAAAAATATAATTCTTTGTTTTACTATGGCTGCAAATATCAAAAAATTTCTTTATGTGACACAGCACCAGAGTTAAGCTAGGGTTTTTCACAATGCTGACACGCTGAGTTCAAAAGGTTCGCCATCATTGCCAGTGTAGAATGACTAGAATGACTGGTTGCTATGATGCGCACTGACCACCAGGGGGCCGACGCTTAATACAGGAGCTGCCCCCTGGTGGTCAGTGTGCTCCCACAGCGGGAGCACCTCTTAGACAGAAGCTGGACTCATGGCTGGTGAGTGCAGCTTTGGCTTGCCAGCCCCTACTGCCTCCGGCAGGTGCAATCTCCAGCACACAGACTGCAGTCCCTATGTCCGGGTGGTGGGGGTGTAACCGGAATGACCACAAATCAGCCACAGTTGGCCCCTGGAACTCTCCCTTCCTACCCTGCAGCTGCACCGCACCTCATCTATTTCCCTCTGGGTCTTCGGATGCGGGCTTGGTGAAGTCCAGCCCAATGACCAACACCCACGCATGTCCGCCGGCAAGCCCTTCACAACTTCCACCTACCACCCAGCCCTGACCCAATATCCCGGAAAGGTCAGCATCCTGGCACTGAATAACCACTCCTGGATCCCTGCAGAGCGCTGGTTGTCTCCAGTGGGTGGAGGAGCACCAGCAGATGCTGGCCTGACCTGTTCGGTTCAGGCAGCCCCACACTTGGGCCAGGAGTTCATGGGAAAATCACCCCCTATACCCTGCAGGTACAATCTACTGCGAACAAATGCAGTGTGGAATGTTCACACTTGACCAGGACGACCTTGATACTGATGCCGGCCCCCTGGAACCACCCCTCAGGCATCAGGGCCATGTTCCACCCCTTAGCTATTGCCGCATTCCTTCAGATGTGGAACTGAAATATTAAGACTGCACCTTACCCAGGACTGTGATGGCCTCCCCCTCCTTCCTTCCTACCACCCCAGCTGCCACTTCCAAGCGGACTGGTCCCCACCTCCAGAGAGTCCTAGAAAAAGTGAGAAAATCCCAATCCGAGGAGCGGGTCTTGCATGTGTGTCTGCGGCCAAGCCCGTCGCACCCTTCGTGGGCCTGGCTGGCATCCAGGCTCCCAAGTTCCCTGCGGCTTCCCCGGGGGCTCCTGCGGGTGGGCAGGCCCATGGACTATGGCTCCCACAGATGGACCCCCAGCAGTGCTGGTACCCAGACCGAGGACGCCCACAGCTCAGCCAGAACTGGCCATGAGGCACATACCCCATAAACCTACAGGTACAACCTCCAGGGAATGGATGAAGCACAGACACTCGGAGTAACCAGGATGAGCATGATATGGCCGCCAGGCTCCTGAAATTCTGCCTCGGGCTCCGAGATCAAATCTCATCCCTTACCAATTGCCCCAGAGCTACAGAGGAAGGCAGCAATATAAAAATGGCCACAAGGCGCCCTAGCCGGCTTGGCTCAGTGGATGGAACGTTGGCCTGCGGACTGAAGGGTCCCAGGTTTGATTGCCGCCAAGGGCACATGCCTGGGTTGTGGGCTCCATCCCCAGTGTGGGGTGTGCAGGAGGCAGCCAATCAATGATTCTATCTCACATTGATGTTTCTATCTCTCTCCTTCTCCCTTCCTCTCTGAAATCAATAAAGAAATATATTTAAATAAATAAATAAAAAATAAATAAATAAAAATGGCCACAAGGTGGCAACAGACAATTAGGGTAAAAGTCAGAGAGATGGATCTGAAGGGTGGGGGTGTGGGTGAGAGAGCACCCCCACCCTCCAAGATCCCCAACTTTGTATTGTTCACCTCCAAGCATCTCTTATCTGGCTCTGAGTGGTGGAAAGTGTCCAGCATGGCCCAAAGTGTCCACCAGGGCCCTCCTGGCCAGCAAGACGTGACCCTGTCCACAAAAGGGACATTTGGAAATACTATTTCAGGAAGCTGTGGGGAGGAGGACAGACTCTCCACATAACTTCCTGGCAGCTCACAGGGACATGGAAACTCCCCGGGCACGGGCTCCTGATTTCCTTTCAATGTGCACGAATCCATGCACCAGGCCACTAGTTACAGAACCCTTTTCTGTCAGTCATCCCTGAAAGCAAATGAAAGGCTCCACCCAGAAGATCCCTCATTTAAACCATATAACCCAGGAGTTTGGAGCCATTGTCTCTCTCAACTGGCCCGCTGCTCGCTTGGGGTGTATCTTCAATAAGCCCCACTTTGTTTTACTTTCATTTTCCTTGACCTTAAAACCTTTTCTGCCTTGGCGAGACGGACCGAGGTCCCAGAGGTAGCTATGATCGGTAACGCAGCCACACAACTGCACTTAAAAATGGTCAGTTGATTCTCTAAGATTCACATCATTGAGCAGCCATTCTCAGGCTTTAGGCACCCAATAATTACACAGGAGCTTGTTAAAATTGCAGATTCCTGTACACACATGCCCAAATGACCTGTGGTGAGACTTAAGGATTTCAAAGTATCCAATGTTATTCTCATGCAAGTTGACTGGGAATCACGATTTGAGAAAGGGTACTCCAGAACAAAGTTGAACCTGATGGGTCTGGAAACTTATCCTAGTAGGTATTACTGATGACCTCCTTTAAACATAGTTAATCTTCAGCTATATTTGGATGAAACTTCATATATCATGCAGCAAAAGTGTTCCAAAATCCAGCAGAAATTGATGGTCATTAGAATGCCCCTGGAAGTAATTAAAATAGTTCGTTTTGTACATGAGGCTGTTTAAAATGTACTAATTGCATTTTGGCAAATATCTGCCAAAGATCATTTTATTTTTTACCAGATGAATGTTGAGTAATATGATCTGACAGTAGATATCAAGACCCATTTCAATAGAAGCTATCTTCGGTTCCTGCTGTCAGTAACTATATTTGCTATTACAGAAACACAGGTATCCAATTAATTTAACTACAGAGAAGTTGCAAGGAAGAACTAAACCAGTGTTCTATTTTATTTTACTAGAGATTACTATATGGTTAATTAAAATACTCCTCATGACCACCAAAGGGTTTATAGGTTAAGAAGAAAGACAAGATATGTTGCAGAAAAACATGACATTGCATATTATGAGAATAGGAGTGAAAAGATGAAAGCTATTAGATATAACTAGAAATTTATTTAATGGAAAGTGGGATAATATGCAAATAAGGTTATCAAATGAAGTTGAAACATAAGAAATGCAAGAGATATTTAAAAGTAAGAAAATTTGGTTAAAAAAAATCAGCCAGTAATGCTCTCATTCTAAACCTTTGTAATTTAATAGCTTTGTAATTTAGCAGTTATAATAATATAACTATTCTGCAACAGCTATATCTTATGCAAAACTATTTCATATGTAATAAAATATTTTCTAAATGTGTATACTTTAAGATTCACAGTTTTCTTGCATTAATTAGATGTGCATTACTTCCATTTTAATACTATAATATTAATATATGTATACTGTTTACTTTAGACCCATGAGATACCTGGTTTTGAATATAAAAATATGTTTTCATTTCCAGTATAATAAAGTACTTCTACTAAAAGTACACCTCTTGAATTGCTTTATGAGTTTTTAATTTCTAGTGGTAAAGCTTGAGACTTTAACCTGGGGACCAGTTAAAGCTTTGCACTATAGCCTTCCTAATGCAAAACTTGGTTGGTATATTTTACTTCATTCATTGAAGGGAAATTATCTCCGTATTATCTATCTACCTACCATCTATCTATCTATAGATAAAATTTAATACAAAATATTTTTGCCTTGAAACCCAGACAATCTTTGAGGAATGTAATATAACCTAATGTGTGATGTATAACCTCTGAGTAAAAGGGAATTAAGTAAGAGCATAGAGTTATTAGTATTAATATGCAATGGATCATTTTAAACACAAGAAAATAAGAAGAAAGGAACCTTATGGGGACTATGGCTCTCCACATGTATTAGTTTATTCTGACACTTGTGAACAGGAGAATCCCCTGGTACCTGATCAGACACTCTGTAAACCTGAGCTGCAGCCAGGACTTGCTTGTCCTAAGTGTAGACATCTCTTAGGTGCTATGCATCATCCCGATGGGGAATGGATCCGTTGTCATGTATAGTTCTATTTTCAATTCCTTAGTGTGTTAGTGTGATGTAGACAAGAAAAAGCAATGCGACTTCTGTGTTCCAATAAAATGCTTAGCCAAATGATAAAAATATTTCATGACACCAAGGAGTATAATCCACCTATGTGTATCATTTTCAACATTAAATATTCACTTTTGAACAAGTTCATTTTGCTCAAAACTTCTCAGCTATCCTAAATTTAGAGCATTTGTTTTTCTTCGAGGAACAAAACTATTGTGCTTCTTATGTATGCATCGAAAGTAAGGTTATTGAAGTCAGTGCTAAAAGGGAAAGAGAGAAGAGGGGAAAAAAACTGGTATTATTTTGATTTTACATAAAGTTAAAGAAAACAAACATATGTAGTTTTTATTACTGCTTGTTATGTAAGGTATAAGAGGATTCTAGTATATTGCCTTCTACACTCCTTTTTATACTTTTAAATTTCTACATTTCCTGTATAATATAAAATTGAGTTAATTCAATTAATTGTTTTAAAGGAAAAATGTTGTTTTTAACGTCTGGATCACATAAGGGAGAGAGGGGAGAAATGAGCACTACGAAGCATAGATGCCACCCAGGCAAAACAGAGAGGGCCACGGGAGCACGGAGCGTTCTCCTGAAACCTGTGGCACCACCGCTCTGCAGGGAACACTGCACAGATGAAGTGGGATTTGAACCAGGAGCTAAACTGCAAGGAAGGGAAACAGCATTTCTGGCAGATGACTCAGCATCTGCAAAAAAAAACCACACCCAAAACCTCTAGTTTCTATGAAAACTATTAATAGAAGCGATCATAAAATTTTGTGAAACAAAGCTGTTTTTCTGCACACTGGAAAAGGAATGATAGTACATGCAAGACAGATCGCTAGCTACATTCGATTTACGTACAAGAGAGAGTTTGATTTTCTTATTCAAAGTAACATAAGACATATGTTTATTATCATTGCTTCAAACTTTGAGAAGTAAATATGCAGTGTAATGACAGGGTAGCTGTTTAGTGTCTGATTATGTCTGATTAATGTATCCAGAATCTGAATGCTTCCCACCACAGTCATTGCTCACCTCTCTTGCTTGATATTGGAAGAGACTCTCGTGAGCTTATCTTGTTTCTGAACTGGCTTTCCTTCAGTCTAGTCTCAAAAGTATATGCAGATGAAGAACACAGTGCGATTACATCACTCCTCTGCTCAAAAGTACCATTGACCTTTAATTTTATGTAATGTCCTACCTATAAGATACCTGCAGCTTCCCATAATCATTATCATTCTGGCTCTGTGGCTCTCTCTTCTTCAATCTCCTTGGCCTCCCTGCTGTTCGTTGAGCCTGTTAAGAAACCTCCTACCTCATCACCTTTGCCCTTGTTGCTTCTTCTCTGACCCCTACTCTCTCTCCCCCTTATGCCTATTTGCCTGCTTCCTCGGATATTTGTGTTTTGTCTGGTTGTAATCATCATTTTGATGAGGCGTCTCTGATCAATCTTTTTAAAAAAGCAACTGCTCACTTCCCCTCCCTGATAACTCCTTAATCTTCTGCATTCTCTGTTTCATTTTCTCATAACATTTATCATCACATGATACAATCTTTTTTTTCAGTCACATGCTACTCAAATACAAACTCCATTTAGAAAGGACTTTTTGTTCCTTTTGTTCTCTGACCGATCTCTGATCTCTAAAATAGTATTTGGCACATGTAGTAGATGCTCAATAACTTTTGAATGAATGAATGAACAGACAATATTAACATTCTTTGAGAAATCCAGTTTTCAACTTAGAATTATCTAACTTTCCTCCCTTTCTTTCATCCCACTTGTTCTCTCCTCCCCCAAGTTTTTTATTCATTTGTCAACATGTTTCTCCGATACTGCATTCCAGTCACTGCTTTTAGAGTTTAATATTAACATTTAGCAGTGGTTCTCAACCTTCTGGCCCTTTAAATATAGTTCCTCATGTTGTGACCCAACCATAAAATTATTTTCGTTGCTACTTCATAACTGTAATGTTGCTACTGTTATGAATCATAATGTAAACATCTGATATGCAGGATGGTCTTAGGCGACCCCTGTGAAAGTGTCGTTCGACCGCCAAAGGGGTCGCGACCCACAGGTTGAGAACCGCTGATTTAAGGCATCATTTTTTCAGTTGAACCTGCACAGCACTCACCCTTTATACACAGGGACTACGTTCTAAGACTTATAGTGAATGCCTGAAATGGAGAATAGTACCAAGCCCTATACTAGTTTATACTATTTTTTTCTTATATATACATACATATAGTAAGTTTTCGCTTATAAATGAGGCACAATGAGAGATTAACAGTGATAGCTAATAATGAAATAGAATTATAGTAATATACTGCAATAAAAGTTATGTGAATTCGTGTGTCTCCACCAGAGTATATTTTTGTACTATATTCGTTAATTTTCTTCTTGTCATGATGTGAGGTGCTAAAATGCCAAACCTATTCTTGAATCTCTGTGAATGGCTCATGTCACTTATTCCTGGGGTATCCCTTGCTGAAGACTTCACTTAGTCTCACTGCTTTCTGGTACCACAAGTTGCCGTAAATCAGAATATTTTCCATCCATGTTTTCCACCCACGTATTTAATGCCTTTTCCATCTTAACTAAGCACTTACCTTCTTAATTTGAGATGCGACAGCAAAAGTAGCACAAATTTATTTTTTTCTTACAATTTCATGGAGAGAAGTTTCATTCTTACTGTAGATCTTAACAAGCTCAGCATATGGTACTTTTTTCCCCCCTTAAGCTCAGAACTTTCACCTTTTCCCTTAAAGGAAGCATCTACGGCTTCTCTTGGCATATCTGAGCTGCCAGCATCACTGTTCCGGTGGCTTGGAGCCATTTGTAAGTAAAATAAGTGTTACTTGAACAAAGTATTGTGATACCAAGACAGTGGATCTGATAATCAAGTTGGCTACTAAGTAACTAACAGGTGAGGATCATATACAAGGTGTAAACTCTGGATAAAGGAATGAGTGCGAAAGAGTGGGACTCGCAAGATTTTGTAATGCTATCCAGAACAGCACAATTTAAAATTTATGATTTTTTTCTGGAATTTGTTACAAAATTTGGAGTGTGGTTGACCGTGAGTAACTGAAACCACAGAAAACGAAACTGTGGGTAAGGGGACTACTTTACAGTAGGTGCTGTGTGGGTTTGTGCGGCCAATCTGGCATGGATATTAATTTAGCTCTCAATTCTAATTCTTTATAAATTATATTTCTATATAAAAGTCTAAAGCTTATAAAAGTATTTCCATTAGAAAAGTACACATTCCAAAGCATGGCCTGTCAGGCCCTCCTGGATACAGTCTCAGCTCTTTCTTGCATTGCATTCTGTATGTTCCAACCAACGCAGCTGCCAGGCATTCCTGCAGATGGCTGTGATGTCGGTGGACATCAGCCACTCAGATCTCTTTCAAACCTTGTGCAGAAACCATAGGTGGGTTTAGCCTACAGCTGTGACCTACCAATACTGAAGCCATGACTCCCTGGGCTGCTTCCCATCCAGAGTTAAGCATGGCATCAGAAACTTCTGCCAGTGCCATGGCTCCCAGCTACCCCACCAGCCTGGCCAAGTTCTTCTCACCTGCATGGAGTCTTGAGCCTCTCTTGCCCAATACTCCCTTTTCCACCTTTTCTTTCACGGGTGTGAGACAGGTGTTGGTCTCAAGGGTCTCCCTGTCTTCTTCAGCTCTCTCTCTTGTATCCTTCAATAAATCACTTATAGATCTTTTTTTTTTTTCATCTTACTGCCATCATCTCTTAGAGGATTTGAACCTATACACTGCTTCTCAAAAAATTTTGTGTTTTTCAACTCTGCTCTTCCTGTAATGCCCTCCTCTTTCTACTCTAAAGAGACAAACTGAAAGCTCAAACTTTCCATCTATCTATCTATCTATATATATATATATATATATATATATATATATATATATATATATAAAAGCCTAATATGCAAAATGTCCCCTCAGGAGTTTGACCCACCAGGAGTTCTATCATTTTCTATGACGTGCACCAACCACGAGGGGGTGGCACATAACTAAGGAAGACAGCAGCCTCTAGGGACCCTACCCATGCATGAATTTCATGCACTGGGCCTCTAGTGTGTATATATCTTTCCATAATCTTTCCAACTTGTAAACTTTTATAAAAATGTATTTTATTTTAACTCCTCCTGTACAATATCTCATCCTCCTATTAGACTTCAAGCCACTTAATGGCAGAAACTATGTCTTATGTATCTTCCTAAAGTGTAAACACAGAACCTTTGGTGTTCTAGAAATTCAATACCCATTTGATGAATTAGATTGCTGAGTGTCCTTTATTAGAAGAGCATAAGCTGGGATATCAAAATAAAGTACTATTTATGACCTACAGCCCATGTTCACATTTATATCTAAATCTTCCATAACATTCCAGTAAATCAGAGAGTAATTCTCTATTACAGTTCTGCATTGGTTAGTCTGGATCTGGTCGACAAATAAGAAACTCAGAAGATGTCACTTTGCAATACTGGATCGTGTTCAAAGCTTATGGATAGTTAACAATGTCCACATGTAGGTAGTAAAATATGTCTAACACTAAGGATCAGCTTAAAGGGGCTTGGAATCAAGAATTTCTTTTCTTTTTTTGATTGATTATTTAGCTGTTATAGCTTCCATTGTTATCATTGAGAAATCTGAAGCCATTCAGGTTTCTGATCCTTAGCATGTGATATACTTTATTCTCTGAAAGTTTGTGAGGTCATCTGCCCCGTGTTCTGAAATTTTGACGATTTTCACTTAGGGTCAGTTTTATCCCTTGTGTTGGGTACTCAGTGGATCATTTCAGGCAGACAACTCATATCGTTCAGTTCTGCAAAATGTTCTGGAGTTGTTAAAAAATTATTTCTCTTGTCCTGAAAGGTGTGGTTAAGTGGTTACAGCTTCGGGCCATGCATCAAAGGGTAGCGGGTTCGATCCCTGTCAAGGCCATCTACCTGGGTTGCAGGTTCGATCCTTAGCCTCGGTAGTCAAGGCAAGTGCAGGACACATCCCTATTTCTCTATCTCTGTCTCTCTGTCTGTCTCTCCTCCCGCCCCCGCCCCACCTTCCTTTTGTCCCTTCCATTCTCTCTAAAATTCAATGTAAAAAATATCCTCCAGTGAGGATTAACAAAAGCCAGAGAAAGGCCTGGCCTCAGGGCCACCTGGCCTGAGAACTGCTCTACACGCTTACTGTTTTCACAGCTGTGCTGTGTCACAGTTGAGCTGTTTTACACTGAATAAAGTTTCCTTCTTCACTACACCCTATATCGGGATTTCCTGTTGGTGTTGAATTGGCACCAGAGATGATCGGTTGACAAAATTAAATTATCAAACTAAAAATTAATGATAAATTTCTTGAATCGTGGTTAACGCTGAAAAAGGTTTTCAGTTTTTAGCTGGATAAGATTAAAGAAAACAACTGTATAAAGAGTACAGTTCATCTATATGAATTGAAAATATATTCTGCATCTATTCAACTGAATATACAGATTAATAACTTATGTATTATTAATATGCATTCATTATCTTTGCTGAATTCTATTTTATAGAGTGTTGCATAATTAATGTGGTGTTTTAATCATGTTACACTAACAACAGTCAGTTTGAAAACAGAACTGGGTTAGATACACTTAGTGATGTCCAGTGGGAAGCATTCTTATATTAGCTTTAAATAAGTAATTAGAGAGAGCAACAGAATGTGTGTCACTAGCATTATTAAGAAAAAGGGGTCTATATATTAATTTAAAATATCAGTGAGCAGCTGGGAAAAGAAAATATGATCGTTTAAACTAATGTATACACAAAGAATTACAGGAAAATAATCAGTTCTGCAGCTTTTCATTACTAAGCATCCTTATGAGAATTCATAGCCCAATATGCTCTTTTTCTTTTTTTATTCTACTAATAAGAAAAAGCAAATAAGGGAATGGTCAGCAGAAAAATGAGCACAGAGCACAAAGGACACCTTAAATGGAATATGTCAGAGTCTACATTACGTCAGTTCAAGATACTCTGAGAGCTGCATTCATGAATCTTGCCACCTTTCAGGGCAAGAGAGGGCTGTTTTGGGTCCTGCCTTTATGAGATTATAACTATCAATGTGTCATAACTCCATTTATTAGCATGTCTTAGGAACACTCATTTAGAAATTTAGTTTAACAATTAGTTTAAATTTGAAAATTTAAAAGAGATTTTTACTCTATTTTAATTTCTAGCTCTTGCAAATTTTACCTAAACATAAGAACTGTATTAAAATGTCAAAGATTTTATTCTTTAGGTACAAAGCACTTAAATTATTTCACTTATTAACAAGTTATTTATATAGGCAGGCTCATTTGTACATTTCCTATATGTGTGAATTGCAGTTGCCATGGTTTAGTTAAATAACAGTCTATTAATAGTGGCTGATACACACTTTGTCGAAGTGCACATTACAAATTTTGCTGCTAGCTGTTCAGTCCACAAATTACTATGCATTTATCAGTGACTGATCTTGGCATTTCTTTCAAAGTGCAGAGACAGCAAAGCATATAGTTCTGTTTGCTTCTGTCTCCCAGTGATAAACCCATGTGACATTTTACAAAAATGGATAATTAAAAAAGTAATTGGCCAACAAAGATGAAGATGCAGCAAAAAAAAAAAAAAATTGATAGCATCACAAATAAAATGTGCATAGAATATAAATGTTATAGAAGAAATAGCTGAGCATGGGAATGTGTCCCCACTACTGTTCAAGAGACTCTGGATCTGGAATCTGAGAAATTTAGTGAAGGCAAAGTTATTGACATACAGGAGCAAAGTGGCTGTGATGAAAAGATGAGGATGCCTCAGAAGAAGTGACACCAGCAAAATACTTCATAATAATGGAACTCTCAGAGATATTGCAAAACATTGACATGGCAAAGGGTAAAATGTTGCTAGCTGATCCAAAAGGAGGAGTATGTAAATTCACCAAGACATAGGAAAGATGCTTGCGCCATCCTGGTACATGGCCAGAAGAAAAGGCAAGCACTCTTCTAAACTACATTTGATACACTTTTTACAAAGAAATAAAAACTTTAATCCTTAATGTTTCCAAGAATTTAAATTACAGCATACTAAATAGATATTAGTTTTACAACTTGTTCATTTGCCTAAATGCGTTTAACCATAAGAGAAAGAGTTTTCAAAGTTTTGAAAATTGTTGAAAAGGTGACAGAACAATTACATTTCCCCCATCAATTATTAACATCTCTTTGCAAGGTTTCAGCTGGCACCATCATTTTTAAGGTTCTTCCCTTCTGTGCAACACCAGAACTGCGTGAATTTGAAAGAAGGGACTTGAGTGGTCCCTAAAGCCTTCTGCTAGGCTTCTGAGTTTTAGACCTTAAAAAGGCATTTGATATGCAACACAAGAGCAAAGATTAAAGGACACAGAAATAAATCTTAGTACCAATTTCACATATATGTGGCAAACCTTATTTTATTCCAGCTTATAGAAAGAAAAGTTTATACTCTCTAATCTTCCTTCTGAAATGGTGGGGAGTAGTGGTGGCCTAGCAGGGGTGAATAGGGGAGAAGAGGGTAGGTAAACTTTCAACAATCTACACTAATAAAAGAGAAACATGGTAATTGGAGTACGACCGCTACCCTTTTCATTGGCTAATCAGCGAGATATGCAAATTAACTGTCAGCCAAGATGGTGGCCGGCAGCCAGGCAGCTTGAAACTAACATGAGGCTTGCTTGCCTCAGTGACGGAGGAAACCAACGTTCCCCGCCTGAGGCTGCAGGCCTCTGAGCCGGCAGTTTAAGAAACTCTGTAACAAATACCCCCGGACTTCAGCCAGCAGATTCGCAACATTGTATGCAAAGGCCAGAAACCTACTTTCAGGAGCGGAGGCCTAAGAGCTGGAGCCAAGCCTCAAGCTAAAGCTGGCCCAGAATAAAAAAAAAAAAAAAAAGGAAAAAAGGAGCGTTTGGGAGTTCAGTCACCCCCAGTCTGAAAACAGCCCTCAGCCCCTCACCCAGACTGGCCAGGCACCCCAGTGGGGACCCCCACCCTGAAGGGTGTGTGACCAGCTGTAAACAGCCATCATCCCCTCATCCAGGCTGGCCAGGCATCCCAGTGGGGACCCCCAACCTGATCCAGGACACCCTTCAGGGCAAATGAGCTGGCCCCCACCCGTGCACCAGGCCTCTACCCTATATAGTAAAAGGGTAATATGCCTCCCAGCACCGGGATCAGTGGAGCCGCAAGGCCTCCTGGCACCGGGATCAGCATGACAGGGGGCAGCGCCCAAGCACCCTGATCGGCCCTGCTCTGTGTGTGACAGGGGAAGGCGCCCCAACCTCCTGATCAGCCCTGCTCTGTGCCTGATACGGGGAAGCTCCCCAACCTCTGAATGCCCTGCGACTCTGTGTGTGACAGGGTGCGGCGCCCCAACCCCCTGATCAGCCCTGGTCTGTGTGTGACAGGGTGCAGTGCCCCAACCACCCCACCCCCCCATGGGCCCTGCTCTGTGTGTGACGGGGTAGAGCCATAACCTCCCCATCGGCCCTGCCCTGAGTGTGACAGTGGCGGTGCCCCAACCCCCTGATCGGCCCTGCTCTGTGGGTGATAGAGGGCGGTGCCCCAACCCCTCCTGCCCCCCCACGGGCCCTGCTCTGTGTGTGATGGGGTAGAGCCATAACCTCCCCATCGGCCCTGCCCTGAGTGTGACAGTGGCGGCGCCTCAATCCCCTGATTGGCCCTGCTCTGTGGGTGATAGAAGGCGGGGCCCCAACCCACTGATCCGCCCTGCTCTGTGTGTGACAGGGGACGGTGCCCCAACTCCTCTATCAGACCTACTCTGTGAGTGACAGGGGGGAGCTCCTCAACCCCCTGATGGGCCCTGCTCTGTGTGTGACAGGGGGCAGTGCCCCAACCCCCAGATTGGCCCTGCTCTGTGCGTGACAGGGGGTGGTGCCCCAACCCCCAATCAGCCCTGCTCTGAGCCCGACCAGGGGCTGCACCTAGGGATTGGGCCTGCCCTCTGCCACCCAGGAGGGAGCAGGCCTAAGCCAGCAGGTCGTTATCTCCCGAGGGGTCCCAGACTGTGAGAGGGCACAGGCCGGGCTGAGGGACCCCCCCTTCCCCCCGAGTGCACAAATTTTTGTGCACCAGGCCTCTAGTACAGATATATAAAAAAAAACAACAACTAAGTTTTAATGTAGTAAGGAATTCAACCATTACTAGAACGTAAGTGGTAAATGCAGGTTCTGAGTGTTAAAAGTATGTAACATGCTCATCTCTCAGTCTCCATGAACTGCTGTACACTTCAGATCTGTAGCCCTGTCTCCCTCCAAGCTTTGTTCTTCTCAATTGACAAACATTGGCAGGCCACGCTCCGTCCTCCTGTTACACACACTTTACTTATACAACACAGCCAACACGTTTGTTTTTTTTTTTTTTTTTTTTCATCTGATGTCTTTTGGATCATAATAAGCATCATAGACATTTTCATCAGTGATGCCAAGAGAACTGGGAATATGTTAGTTTACTTTCGCTTCCTCTGTTGCCTAGTTGGCTGCTTCTGCAGCAACAGAACAAAAAGAGGATCATGCACGAAATACAGCTATTATTTATGAGAGAATGGCTGGTTTTAAAGCAAGATGGATGTTTAGTATTCCATGGATATTTCCCCACCAGATTGTAACAGTTCTGAAGGAGGTTAAGTTGTGAGCCAAGACTGTCAACATTTTCTCTTGATGCAGCACCAAAATAGCTGATCAGCCCCAAAGCTGCTGAGCCTCACTATTAGGAACCATAGCTCCTCTGCAATGTGAAAGATAGGGGACGCGGTCCATTTAATCATTCGGGTTCCTTTCCTCCCAGAGTTACTTCCTAGAGAACAAGAATTTCTGCTTGAGTGGCTTGATGTGACATTTATCCCTAGTTTTGTGAATGAGGTCAGAGTTGTTTAATGCACTACATTAACCCATGTCTCTTGGATCTCACATCATTTTAGACTGCCATTCAGTTTTACCCAGTTGCTAGGAGTGGGTATGCAAACAAGCTCAAATGTTTTATAAATTCAGATGAATCCATAGGCCATCTTATTCATTTACCAAATTTTATCAAGCATCTAATCTGTGCCAGTGATACATCTTACATGAAGAATTCAATGGAGACAAAGAGGGTTTTTTTTTTTTATTTTCTTATATCTTCTCCCAGATTTTTTTCTTAAAAGGTTGATATAAAATAACTTAGAATTTTGGTACATCATAAGAGAATCCTCACCATGAGGTAAGTATTTCAAATAATGATTTTTAAGATTTGATAGGCTGGCCAACTTGGTCTCCCCCAAAGAGGGAGAGCTGTCATTCACTATTCCTTAGATTCCTTAGGAGGTCTTAAGAAGACTTGGGCACCCTGGGCAGTTGCTCAGTGGTTAGAGCTTTGGCCCACAGATTGAAGGATTTTGGGGTTTGATTCCCAGTCAAGGGCATGTACCTCAATTGCAGGTTTGATTCTCAGCCCCAGTTGGGGCACATGTAGGGGGCAACCAGTTGACGTGTCTCTCTCACATCAATGTTTCTCTCTCTCCTTCCCCACTTTCTTCCCTTTCACTCTCTCTAAAAATCAATGGACAAAATATCCTCTGGTGAGGATTTAAAAAAAAAAGAAGACTTGGGCAAATAGTGTAGTTGTCACTGTATCTAGCAGAAGAGGTGTTTATTAACAATTAGAGGACCAGTGTATGAAATCCGTGCACTGCAGGGGGATTCTGGCCTGAACCCCCTTGCAGTCCGGGACCCCTCAGGGGATGTCTGCCTGCCGGCTTGGGCCCATTCTCCCTGGCAGTCAGACATTCCTCTTGCAGTCCAGAGCTCTCACAGTCCGGGCCTTCTTGCTCCTTACTGCCCACCTACAGCAGAGGTGGGAGAGGCTCCTGCCACTGCCACTGCACTCGCCAGTCATGAGCCTGGCTTCTTGTGACTGGTCATTTTGCTGGTTGTTCCACCATTTGATCAATTTGCATATTAGGGTTTTATTATATAGGATATCAGGGTTCAGAGTGCTTGAGATGAGAACTAGGTGCTCTAGAGACTGAGATCTGCTACATAATCAATTATACTGGGTAGGACAAACGCAGGTTTACAGTTGTTCCTATGGAAAATAATACAATAATTAATAAATAATAATACAATAATATATGCTGTTTTGCATATTCACAACTCTAAACCTATTTTTATCCTGTATGTTTTTTTAAAATATATGTTTTTATTGATTTCAGAGAGAGAAAGGGAGAGGGGGAGAGAGATAGAAACACTAGTTATGGGAGAGAACCATTGATCAGCTGCCTCCTGCACACCCGCTACCAGTAATGGAGCCCGCAACCCTGGCATGTGCTCTGAGTGGGAATCAAACCATGACCTCCTGGTTCATGGGTCGACACTCAACCGCAAAGCAACACCAGATGGACCCATCATGTATATTTTAAAAATAGTACTGAGCCGTTTAAAAACACAATTCCAATTTAATTTCAATGAAAAGAACACTGCAAGGAAGTCAATGATTGCAGTCTGACACTTGAGTTAACAGCATCATATTCGATTCCTGACATGGAAGAAGGCTAAGATTAGCAATTATAAGATTAGAAACTATAACTAGAGAAATGACAGAATTTACTCTATATAAAGGCATCTAAACATGCACACTCTATTTTCTCTTATAATTTTCTTGTGTATTCATTTCTTCGATTAAAATTTTTTTCACTTAGTGGAGTTTTAAGGTTGTTTCAGACTACATATGCCAAAAGCAGGAAGAGTAAAGATCATTAATATGTGTGCATTATTTCCTAATATCCAATTTCACACTCAGAGGCAGAATATTATAATAACAAAAAGAAGTAGTGTGTGTGGAGGATGTATAATTAGATATTCAAATATCACTTGTCTTTTTTATCCACTTTAATTATACACAAGTACAGAAATATAATTGCCTGTTTATATAGGATTGTATTTTTATATGCTTGAGAGTTATTTCCAAAGTCCAAGGCACATAACCTCAACTGTTCTTTCATCAGTGATGAGATAACATCTCTGAGTTATCTGTAAATCTTTATGCCTTAGGTGAATAGACCCAATGGCTTTAGTCAAGTGCCATTTAATATGATTTTATTAATCATGTACCATTTTTGTGAGTATATACTGTACCCATGTATTGTATTAGGCACAAATATAAGAAGGTTAAACAATTGGCATTCTGTCTTCAAGCAATATAAACTCTTGTGAAATATATCAATTTATTCTTATAAAAAGTTATCATAGTGTGACAAATAACCCCTACTAACACAGTTATAAATTAAATCACTCTAAATAAACAGGGAACACACACACACACACACACACACACACACACACACACACACACACACCACAAAACTGTTTGGCCAAATACTAAATCCTCTAGGACATGAATATTGGCCCCTTCATTTACCTACATTTCAATACTATTTTTTTGTCCATTTTCAGATGTCCATAGAGCTATGCATAGGAAAATGTATAAAGCTCAGATTTGGTGTCATTTTTTTACCCTACCTGTTCCTGTAGCTTTTGAAGTACCTACAACTACAATGAGTCACACAAGCCATGAACCAGTTAATAGTGCCCAAACATATATAGACTTGCTCTTCCTTATTTTTCATGGCATCTGTAATCCTTCCCTAGCCAAAGGGAATTGGTAATTAATCTGCTGAGATCTTAATTGGTCATTTCAAATTAACTTTTGCCCCTTTGTATTGACCATAACCCCAAACCATTAGAATGGAAGAATTTCAAGAAACCAAACTAGGTATTTACTAAATATCTGTTGAATGAATGAATGAATGAATGAATGATTGCTAATGAAGACTACAGTTAGTCAAAAATATTTTAGGGTAATCTTTCTCAAATTTTAATATGCATGTGAATCATTTGGGGGAACTTGTGAACATGCACATTCTGATTCATTACTTCTGGGGTGTGACCTGATTGCATTTTTAAAAATTATGTATTTATTTATTTATTTTATTAAATTTATTGAGGTGACATTGGTTGATAAAATTACATGTTTCAAATATTCAATTCTGTAATACATTATCTATAAATTGCATTGTGCGTTTATCATCCAAGTCAAATCTCCTTCCATCTATCTCAATTCTAAAGGGCTTCTAGGTGATGTTGATGATGCTGGGTCAAGTTCAAGTTTCTTCTCCACTACTTCATGAAATGTTTCATTTTGTTCCTTTGCCAATGAATTTGTAAATCCATAAGATGTTTGAACTCCAGTATTAATTTAAATAAATTCTACATTCCTTTAGTGCAATACAATTTAAAATAACATTCATTCCTTATTTAAATGACTTAGATATTATAAATGAACATAAAACTAAAATTCTGACATTGAAATAAAATCCGTTTCATTTACACAAAAATCTTCATAAAAATTCAAGAGAAGAAGCTAATATAGTGTAGATTTTGCAAATTTAAATCTACATTGGTAGAAATTACAAAAGCTAAAGTTTATAAAACTCCAACTACAAATATTACCACATTTTGTTGAATGTGTAGATTGCCTTGACTTGCAGGACTTGCTGCCAATGTTGTTCTTTTACTGTTATATACAGATTTTAGCTTACATGCTAAGAATCCATGATGCAGCCACAACCTTTTAATTTGTTCCATATTCACTTTAGTTTGTCATATTTTAAACTCTCTAGCATTAGCCCGATTATTAGGGACAAATGTCTTTCACTTCAATCATCCTAAGATATAATTTTAGAAATAGAATGACTATAGGCCTGAATTTAGGCAGCACGGTTGGAATGCTTTTGAAAATGGCTTCCTGACTTGTGCTTCCCTGGGGCAATTAATACGTATAATAACAAACAAATATCAATATCTGTAATTGACAAATATATGCTTCATCTTATATGACTATTGTCTATCAACCAGAAGGTGATATTAACAACATTTATCCTTACAGATAAAAAACAAAAACAAACAAACAAACAAAAAACCTGAGGCTCACTAGCCTGAAGAGACATACTGGTATTCTGAATTCAGGAGCTATTTTTTTTTTATTGATTAAGGTATTATATATGTGTCCTTATCACTTCATTTCCCCCCCTTCCCCACTCCTGTTCATGCCCTCACCCCCCTGGTGTCTGTGTCCATTGGTTAGGCTTATATGCATGCATACAAGTTTTTTGGTTGATCTCGCCCCCTAACCCCCACCCTCCCCTGCCTTCCCTCTGAGGTTTGAGCATCTGATCGATGCTTCTCTGGCTCTGGATCTGTTTTTGTTCATCAGTTTATGTTGTTCATTATAATCCACAAATGAGTGAGATCATGTGCTATTTACCTTTCTCTGACTGACTTATTTCGCTTAGCATAATGCTCTCCAGCTCCATCCATGCTGTTGCAAATGGTAGGATGAACTCATGAGCAATTAATCAAAATCCCATCCCTCTTTATTGCACCATGGTTACCTTTTTTTGCACATCAGATGTTCTGCTTATACAGATACAAACAGGTACTCAAGCATCAATTTTTCACTTTTATAACCAATACAATGTGTGATTTCAGAATCTCCTACAAGTACACACTATATTGTTGTTGTGAGATCATTGCCTTTGAAGTCACACACTCTACCCTTTATTAGTTGACTCATTTGAAAACTGAAGATACTAATCCTATATAATAAAAAGGTAATATGCAAATTGACCATCACTCCATCACACCATCACAAGATGGCTGTGCCCACAATAGAGGCAGGGTTCCTGTAACACAAGATAGCTGTGTCCACAGTGGAGGTGGGGTTCCTGTAATGAGCCGCAATGAGTGATCAGCAGGGACCTGAGGCTGCATAGTGCCGGGCGAGGGCTGGGGACCTGAGGCTGTGCCCCCTGCCCAGTGGGGCTTGACAGGGGTCCTGAAGCCATGCCCCCAGCCCAGCAGGGCTTGACGGGGGACCTCAGGCCACGCCCCCACCCTGGCGCCTGACCAGGGGACTGAGGGTGTGCCGGGGGACCTGAGACTTCACCCCCCCACACCTGGCACCAGGCCAGGGGACTTGAGGCTGTGCCCCTCACCCAGCAGGGTTTGATGGGGGTCCTGAAGCTGCATCCCCCACCCAGCAGGGCTTGACGGGGGAGCTGAGGCTGTGCCCCTTGCCCGGTGGGGCCAGCTGGGTCTGGATCTTGCCCAATGGGGGTGGGGCCGGCTGGGTCTGGGTCTCGTGTGATTTCGAGGAGCGCTTGGATGGGCGGTGACTTGACTCTGGGTCCCATGGTGTGCCCCAGACTCTAACAGGAGGAAGATTTTCATATACATTTTACTAAGTTTCTTTCATCTCTGACACTTTTATTATAGTGAAAGGGCAAATAGCAATATTAAAATATTTCCTCTAATTAATTCCCTTTTGATGTGCATGAATTTCATGCACTGGGCCACTAGTATATATATATAAGCCTTAAACTTACAACATACATGTCAAAATCAACAGAGTATTTAACATTCTGGAGTGGTTCAAATTGGTATCAATTTATGGTTAAAATTGCCTCAATTATGACATGTACACCTTATATTTTTTTCTGATATCATTTGTAGTGTCAATCTTCAAGAGACTCAGGAGAAATAAATATAATCATGTACTTGCATTCCCAATAAAATGGCTTTGTTTTAAGTAATACGTTTAAATTATGAAACCCCTGTTTTTTCAAATAGGTTTTTTTGTTTGTTTGTTTGTTTTTTCTGACACAGAATGTAATCCTTTAAAGGAAATATGTTTTACTTATACCTAAAATACAGAAAAAAGATTTAAGATTTGGGACATATGTGAAGGACAGATCTATAGTTTCCACACTGATATGACTTGAGGGTCTATGATGAAATTATCAATTTTACATAAACTAACTGTCATTCTAATCTTACCCTCAAGACAACAAAAACGCTCTGTCCATTTACTTGAATTACTCTATTTTTATGAGATTTATAGTGTCTTAATATCCACATTAAAGGTCTTTTATATCATTTGCTTGAAATACACATATGGAAAGGGATCCTAGTCTGCCATCATGATCAGATTTTGATTTTAAATATTTTGTTTTTGACTCTACAAATTAATAGTACCCAATTTGTGGCAAAGTCAAAACTTCAATAACATAGTTTCTTATTAATTTCTTTATTCAACCTATATTGAATCATAAAGAAAATGACAAAATTAATGTGCCTGGATATATGTATAGCTATTACTATGCAGGCAAAAACTTGAGAGAAAAGCAAAAACCTCATTTTTAAGAGCCCATAGAGATGTGAACTGCTGCCACTCTCATCATAACTCTTTTCCGAAGTTTATTCCCCCTAACCAATTAGGCAGTTTCAGTGCCGAATGCCACCCAGGCCTTTCTTGATGGTAGCATGACTAGTTTGCTAAAGTTGTCTTCTCAGTAGCACTAAACCACATGATTTCTCCCTATGTTATTTCATTTTATTTCCCATAAAAAGCACAATGAGAAATATCCTAGGAGACAAAGCTTTTACTCTCCAACTGTAATGTTCACTTTTACAACATCGTTAGAATTTTCACAGAAAAATAATAATGTGGGGAAAGTGAATCAGTTTCTACTCTTGGCTTCAGCATTTCTGAGGCCCACCAGCCATCAGATTCATTTAATGACTGAAATTTCAGCCAATTAGTGATGCAAACTACTAGGACGCAGATAAAAAGGGGGGGGGGATCCATAGTAACTTCAAAACTAAGTAATTGCACAAAATCAGTTTCAAACTAATAAGATATGAGCTAAGAATATTTTGACCCCCAAAAGAAAAATGTCACTTGCTATACATTTGAAACCCAAATACACACACACACACACACACACACACTCTCATATATATATATATATATATATATATATATATAGAGAGAGAGAGAGAGAGAGAGAGAGAGAGAGTTTAATTTTATCTTTATTATTGAAAGTATTATAGATGTCCCTTTTTTTCTCCTCACTGACCCCCTCCAACCCACTCCCACCCCCTTCCCAGGCCTTCACTGCATTATTGTCTGTCCATGGGCTATGAACATATGCTTATAAGTTATTGAAATTATTTTTAATTAAAATTTTTAACTAAACACAGTTTATTGTGTGTTGTCATGTCTGAGGCCGGCATCTTCCATAACAAAGGGCAATCTTTACCTTAACTGAGTCTTTTTATTGTCTTTTTGCACCTACCATAACATATCTTTGGAATGTCAAAGTAATCTTTTTTTTTTCCTTTTTCTGCTTTTTCTGGACCCCGCAAAGCACAGGCACCACTCTGTGGAGACCACAAATCCCCTCATTATTATTGAGTTAATTGTTGACTGTTAACTATGCTCTGCCCACCTATGTAAAAGAAGTATGTGTCTATCATTTTATTTTTATCCAATTCCAGAGGTTTCCTTGCTTTGCTTTCTCCTGCCTCCCTAATCTATCACCAGTGAATTTCATGTAACCCACTTATGAGACCTCTTTTGAATGGAATGTGTAAAGTAAGGTGCAAAACTACCATTCTCTGGATCATTATCTCAATCCATTGAGATTTTGCTTCCTAGCAATTGTTGACAGTTTGGCTCAAATCCACAAAAAAATTCTTAAAAAAAGTTTAATTTTATTAGTTAATAAAAAATAAAATTTGATTATCTTAAGTTGTCTTTAAATGAGCAACATTAAGATTGTCAACTATAATCTTGTCTCTGAACCACACAAAAACACCCCAGAATACCAGATTTCAGGGGAAAAAAATGTATGCTAATCATTTTCTATGAAAATTGCTGTATCCTGCTTCTGTTTTCTTATTAGGAAACAAATGCACCTGTTGAAACAGATTTGTAGAAAATCTAGCCACTGCAGTCAATACCTGCCTGAAAGGTGCTACACAATTACAGCGGGACTTAACAGTTGGGCTGTCAGCAGCTAGGTGACATTACTACCTAGTTCCAATATTATTTATGGAATTTATCTTGACAAATTTACTTTGTAACTTAGGAAATTTGGAAGATCAGGTGGTAGAAAAGGTATCAGATTCGGAATAGGTAGGTTTGGTAAGAAAAAGAAAGTGAAATAATAATATTTTGTTCTTGGACTCTACAGGCTTCTCTCACCAACAAACAATATATTTGCTTATATAATTGAAAATCTTTATATCCTCTCAGTCTATGGCTGTGATATTAAATTTTAGGAAATATACTCCAAGGCAAGCAGTCAGAACTTCTCCTGAGTATTCAGAAGAACAGGACATGCTTAAGTAGTATCTGCAGTAATCATGAGAATGAATTAAAATCATGGATTAGTGAGAACACTTAGTGAAAACTATTTCAATAATTTCACGATTTACTTCTCATATTCTAATTTCCCAAGCTGGTAACTGAGAAAATTTTTCCGCAAAATTATTCTTGTTGGTGTCATCATTCCAACCCCCAAACTGGAAGTAGCTTAACACTATCTAAATGGCTCTGCTAACAACCTAATAGTCATGGCTTAATTAGGAGAGGAAAGGAATAAAGCTGACATTTATGGAAGGCATTCAATGCATTTAATACTGTTGGTATATTGTGGCATTTAACCATGAATCCTAATCTAAGAAATTGTGTGTGTGTGTTTACTTTATACATGACAGAAATAAGATTAAGTAATTTGTGCAAGATAAGAGAGGTGACACAAGAATGTCCAGATACACACCTATGTCCAGCATTGCTGAGTTGCTTAAAAAGAAATACCTTAGACATTTTTAGCTTGTTTTTTGTTGTTGTTTTCTTTTTTCTTGCGTAAGTACATTAATAAAACTAGCACAAATTTCCTTCTCTTCTTTTTAAAAATAACATTAAGGTTGTTTTTTGAATCGTGAATCTCTTCTGGCCAATTTCCAAATCTTTTTCCATTTTTTAGAAAATGCAACCATGTCACCATCACTGCCTTCCGACTAAACGTGGCCCACTCCTTTCAGGTGTCTTAGCAATTTGTCCTTTTAGCCCACAGTCTGGCCACGTCTTGGACTAAAATCAGGAAACAATAATACTTTTAAGTGCTGAAAAGCAAACCTTAGTTGAAAATCAAGTTGTCTCTTGCAGCTGATGGAAAAATTGTGACACATTTGGTTCTCCTTATGACATATATATTTTGATTTAACAGCTAAGAGTGTTTTTTTTTTTTCCAAAAGACTAATATTCCTTCAAATTGTTTTGTTCATTTTTACCACCTTCACTGAAGCATGAACAGCACAGAAGTAGGCATTAGTCTTTTGCTTGTGGGTGATTCAACCAAGTGTTACTTGCATTCCAATTACTCAGACAGCATAGAATACAGCTGTGTCCAAGAAGTGTTTTAGAGATTCTTAAAAACCTCTAACTACTGTGGTATAGAATTCCCTTGGATTGTATGTGAACTGCTATAGTTTCGATTTGGACTCGAGGTGTTTTTTTTATTATTACTTCAAAATCATGGATTATTTAAAATTATTACCAAATTCAGAAAAGATTTTAAGAATTATATTTAAAATAGGTTATGTATCCAAGATCCTCAGAGTCAGTCTATATGAATATGTAGAGTAAATTAGACAAAAGATGAACAACATCAGATAACACAGTTCACGATGGCAGTCTCTGTTAATACAGAAAATAGGATGCATATTTGAACAGCATAGGACACTATTAAATTAATCAGCAGACCAATGCATTTTAGTAAATTCTTCCTCTACCATGTGTAGCTATGTGACTTTAGAAGCATTATTGGCTTTTTGCTCTTCAGTTCACATTAATGGGCTCCTTGAAGGGAAGATTAAATGAGTTAATGTATCTAAAGTGCCCAACCTAGTGCTTGTCACCTCCTGAGTCTTTGTCACCAACAAATGGCCAGTCCCTTTTCCTGGCGAAATGAATCTAAAACAAGGTCTCAGACAGTACCTTGCTTAGCATGAACTGTTCAATTTGCTATAAAATAACACATGGTCCAAATAATTGCACTTGTAATCATGATACTTACACAAAAATGTAATAACTAAACAGAAACTAGAAACCTTTTACTAAAAGGAAACTCTGATTCCCCCGTGCCAAAGCTGAAGTTGTAGTTACTGAAGGCAAGTGAAGAACAGAATGCTAACTTTCATAACTATGCATGCTGTAGTACTGGTAAAAACAAGCAAGCACATCATAGTCAATGTTTCCTCGTTGGCAAAATATACAAGGGTTTTTTTCTTTAAAAATTAGATTTTGACCTATTTTGGGAAAGACATGTAGTTAACATCTACATAGAGTAGCCATAAATTGAAAGAATTCAAAATAAATTGTGTGTAGGGGAAGGTATGTGTGGATGTGTTGGGAGTCGTGTTTCTGATATTGCATTTTCCTTAAATTTACAGTATTGCTATAACTAGATTACTGTAACAGTTTTTAGATTATCATATAGCAGCACAATAAAGCAACAACCCGTAAAATTCTACTAAATCGTTTGAAACACATTATACTTTCTAGGCCCAAAAATATTTCAGAATTTATTAAAAATATTCATTTTATTTAAATCTTGTCTCCTTAGAATATATTCTCATTGCACTCAGAGATGGAAAACTAAATTTATTTTTCTGTAGATAATTTTCCTCTGAGATGGATATAGCAACACCACAAGAATCCTCAGTAATTCAAGAACTAGGATCCTAATTAATTATACCAGATTGGCTAAAAGACAACTTTTAGATACTGTTCACATCTCTTGAACTGCTTTTGTCACAGGTTCTCTGGTTAAGAATAACCATCCTATCTAATAAAATAGAAACATGGTAATTGGTGTACGACCGCTACCCTTCCCATTGGCTAATCAGGGCAATATGCAAATTAACTGCCAGCCAAGATGGCGGCTGGCAGCCAGGCAGCTTAAAGCGAACATGAGGCTTGCTTGCTTCAGTGACAGAAGACTCCAACGTTCCCCGCCTGCTGCTGCCGGCCTCTGAGCTGCAACTCTAAGCAACTATGTAACAAATATAGAAGCTAAACAAAACCCCAGAAACCTGCTTTAGGACGCCGGGCTTCAACCAGCAGGATCGCAACATTATAAGCAAAGGCCAGAAACCTACTTTCAGCAGCGGAGGCCTAAGAGCTGGAGCGAAGCCTCAAAGCTAAAGCTGGCCCAGAATAAAAAAAAGAAAAAAGAAAAAAAGGAGCTTCAGTCACCCTCAGCCTGAAAACAGCCCTCAGGCCCTCACCCAGACTGGCCAGGCACCCCAGTGGGGACCCCCACCCTGATCCGGACACCCTTCAGGGCAAACCAGCTGGCCCCCACCCATGCACCAGGCCTCTACCCTATATAGTGAAAGGGTAATATGCCTCCCAGCACCGGGATCAGAGGAGCTGCGAGGCCTCCCAGCACCAGGATCAGCATGACAGAGGGCAGCACCCAAATCCCCTGATCGCCCTGCGGCTCTGTGTGTGACAGGGGGCAGGGCCACAACCTCCCTATCCACCCTGATCTGTTCCTGACAGGGGAAGACGCCCCAACCCCCTTATCAGCCCTGCTCTGTGCTTGATATGGGGGAGCTCCCCAACCTCCTGATCACCCTGTGGCTCTGTGCGTGACAGGGGGCAGCGCCCCAACCCCCTGATTGACCCTGCTCTGTGCGTGACAGGGGGTGGCGCCGCAACCTCCCCATCAACCCTGCCTTTAGTGTGACCGGGGGTGGTGCCCCAACCCCCAATCAGCCCTGCTCTGAGCCCGACCAGGGGCTGCACCTAGGGATTGGGCCTGCCCTCTTCCACCCAGGAGGGAGCAGGCCTAAGCCAGCAGGTCGTTATCTCCCGAGGGGTCCCAGACTAGAGAGGGCACAGGTTGGGCTGAGGGACCCCCCCTTCCCCCCGAGTGCACAAATTTTTGTGCACCGGGCCTCTAGTAGTATATAATAGAAGAACCATATTTGAGAGAGTATTGCTATAGATCTTGTGTTACCGCATTACTTGTCTCTCTTTGCTTTCTTTTTTTTCACAGAAAATATAAAAAATATGTCAAAATCCAGTGCAGGATGGTGATAGGGAGGTTGTATTTGTGTGGGAATGAGAAGTATATGGGAACTCGGTACTTTCTGCTCAATTTTGCTATGAATCTAAAACTGCTCAAAAAGATAGTCTATATTTTCAACCTATTTAAAACTAAAATAAAATGTTTATGTACTTTGCTTCTGTTATCAAATGTGTAACTGACACAGATTTTTAAATATTTTATAATTTTTTTATATTAAAATATTTTCAAAATATAAATGCAGGTTTAAATAAAGTTATCCTGTTAATTTCTCTTTTCATTCCATTTAATTTTATTGAAAACATTTTCCTGAATTACAAAATAAATTGTCTACATTCTTAGGTTCAAGCAATTTGAAAATAGATCACAACAGAATATTTTGTAAATGGAAAGATTACTTTAATTTCTAAGCTATTTAATATTAGAAAAGAAGGACTCATTGTGACTAAAAGAGTAGCTCAGCCTTTTAGGACAGGTGTTATGTGAAAAGTGTTACCATCTATCATTAAGTGAAGTCTCTGCTCTCATAACCATTTGCTCTATAATTACTCTTTTCTGTAAAGGAAATAGCAATTTTATATTTATTTTAATTTTAACTCACTGGAACCCACACTAAAGCAATTTGTGGAGTAAAAAGCATTTTAAATTTGTGATATAAAAAAACACACACTGCACGCTAAAACTGATAAAAACAAAGACCGCAGCCAATGAACAGCTAAAAGTTTACTCTCATGGTGAAACGTTGTAAGGTAAGGACTTCAGAGTACTAGGTAAATGTGCTGAGTACTTTTTAATTAGCTAATCCCAATCAAAATCCTGGTGAAGTTGATGTTATCCACATTTATGAATAAAAAATATTTCTTAAAATTGCAGAAGGTAAAGCAGTACTTCACTCTTGTGGATTTGGTTAGGGCACACACACACACACACACACACACACATAATTATATACACACAAAATACTCATACAACAATTAATTTTTGATTCTGAGTATATCACTGAAGTGCTAAAAATAGTATCATCGCCAAGGTTAAAAATAAATAGCAGCAACAACAGCAAAAGATACAGGAGGAAGAAATGATTCTAAAAAATTAAATAAAGCTATAGAATTATTCAATAAATAAATATTAACCTGAAAAATGTCAAAATACATCATCTCTGAATTATGACATTGTGTGAGCATTCATATCTGTTAAGTATCGGGACTAAATGATCTTAGAAGCATTGTCTGGGTCTGTAATTCACTATATTCAGGATTAAATAATATAATTTAAAGAATGTTTAGCCCTAACTGGTTTGGCTCAGTGGATAGAGCGTCACCCTGCGGACTGAAAGGTTCTGGGTTCGATTCCGGTCAAGGACATGTTACCTGGGTTGTGGGCACATCCCCAGTGCGGGGTTTGCAGGAGGCAGCTCATCGATGTTTCTTTCTCATCGATGTTTCTAACTATCTATCCCTCTCCCTTCCTCTCTGTAAAAAATCAATAAAATATATTTTAAAAAAAATGTTTAAATGCTTAGAAAAAATGCCTCTGAAAATCAAATCAATTTTTTAATCAGAGTATTATTTTATTAAAGATGATCTTTGACAGTTTTCTAAATGTAGTATTATTTTTTCTTACTTCTTCTAAATATAAATAGTGAATTTTATTGTTCACAAATATCTTAAGTTCTTTATCGAAATCTTGTTTCTGATTAAATTTAAAGTAATTTGTCAGGGCCAGCCTGACTGGGTTGAGCCGGGCTGAGGCAGGGAGGTGGGAATTGAGAAAAGAAAGACAGGAAAGCGGGGTCGGGAGGACCCCAGTTCTCTTGATGAACTGAAGAGAGTTTATTAGCCACACAATCTTATTTATACACAACACACTGAATAGGAGGTCTGTCAAGAGGAATGTATGCTTTGTTCCTCTTAATCTCTAAGGGAGAGACACAGCAGAAGGACAAGTTCTCAGTACAGCATATCTCAGTAAATAGTTACAGACTTCT
The DNA here is from genome assembly GCF_964212035.1 of Myotis nattereri. Classification (NCBI taxonomy): domain Eukaryota; kingdom Metazoa; phylum Chordata; class Mammalia; order Chiroptera; family Vespertilionidae; genus Myotis; species Myotis nattereri. The sequence continues at coordinate 67,619,908 of NC_138076.1, read as the reverse complement.
TGGTAAGCTATGAAAGGCTGTTCTCATTCTACAAAGGTTACTCCCATTCTATTGATAATCGCCATCCAAACAAGTCTGGGAAAACTGTGTGGGTAAAGGTCCCAGCCTTGCTAGCCCTTGCAGGTGCAAGGACCTTGCCAGCTTACATCTGGCCCCCAACAGTAATTTTTTTTCAAGCTTCAGAGTTTGTATGACTACCTTGTGCCAGAAGTATTAGAATAAAACTATTTATAGGGAATAATATAAATAAGAGTGAAAATGAGATAGAGAACATTTGTATTCCCACAACTTGCTCCTTTTACCTGAAGAAGTCGGTTTATTATTTTTAGGTAATAGGGAAGGATGGTTAAAACATCTTTGCTAGAAAATGCAAATAAAAAGGCTCAAATATTGCATTAAAATAAAATAAATAAATGTAAGTGATAAAGTGAAAAAAAAATAAACAGCAATAAGAACAACAAAAGAACTCATGAGAATGAGAGGTGGTGGATAAATTAGTTGTTCCAGTTCTTTCTGGAAGTGAGATAGATATTCAATAAATCACAAAACTTATGCACTAAATAAATGTCATGTCAGGTAATCCTTTGTAAAGAATTTGAAGTTGAAAGGGAAAAATAAGAATTTGAAGTTGGACACTTTGAATCTGGAATTTTACACTGAAATTCATGGATTCATATTGTCATTATTCTCACATCCCAGTCATCCTAGTCAACTAAGCAACAACAAAGTCATCAAAGGGTTGAATCAATTTACATAAACCTAGAAAGGCTGTGAACACTGCAGTTGACATTAGCATGATGCTCCTGTTGTCCTTCTTTTGGTCATAGGAAAGATTAATGGAGAACTCGCTGAATAGAGATGGCTGACAGGCCTACATAACCATAATCTATTGTAGGTATACTACATGTCAAATAACCAACATGATACATTTGAAACCTTCAATTTAAATTTAAAAAATCAATGGATTTTATAAAAATCTGCCATTAAATTTATGAAAAATTCAAACAAGTGATATAAATATCAATGATTTCCAATTTTTTTTTATCTGACCACATATATCTTAAGGGATTGTGCTCCAGTCAGTAAATTTTCCATTTGAACTGGAATGTTGTAAATGAAATAATGGAAAGAAATAACTTCTACATATTCAGAAATGGAGTTTATTGTGTTTTTTAGCACAATTCATCTGACTAGACTGCACAGTGGGAAAAGCTAACTCATCTACAATGCATTAGATAAAGCAGAGGCGCTCAGGTGAAGGGCCCCGTGGAGAACTCAACAGGACTAAGTAGAACTTGATATGAGGGGCTGACACTACAGACTGGATAACATTCATGCTCTGTAGCTGTAAAGGGCTAGCGAGTGAGGTGTCTCTGAGGATAATAACTTAGAAATACCTTTCAACTCTTCATCTAACTTCTTCCTCTAGCAGAGGTTAAAAGTAAGTTTGACACCTTGTTCTATTGCCTGCACTTACCCTCAGGTAATAAAAGAGACAATGAAATATAATAATGGGTCCCTGTGCTCCATGGCACTGTATAACATCTATTGCACCTCTCCAGAAGTTCAAACACACGCTTCCTAGTGATTTTAAATCATTGATCTATATTTAAAAGAAAATAAAAGAAAACATTAGAGTAGACATGCCACTAAGTCTATGGCTTTTTGCCCTTGCCTCTGAAGTGGTTGACATCTTAGTTAATGCTCCTAAGGGACCTGACATTGTTGAAGACTTTAATGGATAGTTTATGTCAGCTGACCTAACATATATTAATTAATTAAATAATAACATCATTGGCTTCATTTAATCCTCATTATAATATTGAATAGGAAATCATAGTATCATAATGATAATCATAATAATAATGAGCTACTTTACTGACTGATTAGTATATGCTAAAGGCTGCTTTATGTGAATTATTTAGAATTTTTTCTTGAAATGCAAAAATGTTTGAACAACACAAAATAATTTGCCTTTGAATTTATACTAGTACATACAGCATAGCCTACCAACACATAGAAAATATATCTTGAACCAAAATAACTTAATTAAAGTCTGCTAAAATGCAGGAAATATTTCTATCTTGAATTACATGTATGTATTTAAATAATAATATTAATTTAATGTAAGGATTAATACTAAGCAACTGCAGAAATAAGTACCAAAAAGGTAATCACTACAGTTTCTGTCTTTTACCTCACTCAGCCTTACCAAAAACTCCAGAAAAGCCTGCAAATCTCCTTTTCTTCCTCAGAGGTATTTTTTATTCTTTTTACTTTCTCAAACTTTTGCTTGTCATTTTCTAATATTGGCGCATACTTTGAGAATTGCATTCTTTGCTTGGTTGCCTACATATTGCTCTAAACTATTCATCCCTTCTCATCCCTTTTAGTTGAGGTGGAACATCTGTCCCTTGGGCTGCCCAGAGGATATTTACATAAAAAGTGCTCTAGCCCACTCAGTGTGGCTCAGTGGTTGAGTGTTGACTCATGAACCCAGAGGTCACTGGTTCAATTCCCAGTCACACCACATGCCCGGATGCAGGCACCATCCCCAACAAGGGCTGTGCAGGAGGCAGCCAATCAATATTTCTCTCTCATCACTATTTCGATCTCTCTATCCCTCACCCTTCCTCTCTCTCTAACATCAATAAACATATTTTTAAAAAGTGTACTAAAGAAATAGTACCATCAGAGGTACAGAAAGAGAAGAGGAAAAACTGCTAGAAGAGAAATGTAGTCACTCAACTATGGATACATTTCTCGAGTGAAAAGTGCCTCCCAAATGAAATCCTCATTTCCCCCTGCAGGGTGTGAGGAGAAGCCTAACCAGGGTTATCAGATTGGAGGCAAGAACCCCTGGCAGCAAGGAGCCTCTACAACAGTGCTCTCTTTTCTTTACTGCTATCCTTTGCCACTGCCATCCAGAAATTTTTTTTTTTCATATAAAGCAAAATAGCAAAAAAAGGTAAAATCAGCTTTTACCTTTTTATCCATGCTTTCAGAAAAATAAAAATTACTTTTAGATTCAATGTGATTATAAGCAAGGAAATGCTATTAAAAAAAACTGTAGTTGTAATGTGTACTACCACTTACTCATCATCCACTGAATCGGTTTCTGTACATCTGGGAAAAGGGAAGCTAAAGAAGTACATGTGTGAATAGCAAATACATCAAGATTTTATGTTTCAGTTTTTCTTCTCAGATCCAAAGTAATAACAATGTCTTAAAAATAGGTTTTCCTTTAAAAATTGAAAAGTGGGTTGCCAATGAAGTGGTATATGTTTGCTTCACCTATTTAGGATCCTCTAAATATATGTGTATTTATACACACACACACAGACACACACTCTTGTGTGCGTATATCTGTGTGTGTATACGTGAGTGTATATATGTATAAATATATTCACAGAACTAAAATTGTAGACAAATGTAAAGAAATTTAACTCTGAAATATGTTAATAACCTTTTTAAAAAAATCTTAATGTGCACATCTAGATAATATCTTTGTATGTATCACTCAATGAGAATTTTTTAAAATCCTTGCCCAAGGATATGTTTTTCATTGATTTGAGAGAGGAAAGAAGAGGGAGAGAGAGAGAGAGAGAGAGAGAGAGAGAGAGAGAGAGAGAGAGAGAGAGAGAGAGAGAGAGAGAAACATCAATGTGGGAGAGAAACATTGATCAGTTGCCTTTGGAACATGCCCAATGGGGCACAAACCCACAACCTGCCCTGACCAGGAAATGAACCAGTGTCCCTTCAGTGCACAAGACCAGCCTCTAACCAACTGATCCACACTGGCCAAGGCTCAGAGAGCACTTAAAAAACCCAAGGGTGAAAAATCTATTGATTTTTAACTCTAGGTGTATATTATAATATCTTCAGTTATGGCAAAAGTTTTCTTTCAGAGCATGTGAATATCAATGAGTGGAACTGAAGCAAAATAAGGGAGTAACAAAAAAGGATAAAAACAAACAATAGATACCAATACTGTTAAAAGCATTATCAACGCTGTTACGGAATGGAATGCCTTGATGGAATCATCAATGGAATACAAATGCTGTTAAATAATTGAAAAATTTATAAATATTCACAATATCTCAGTTCCAATACAGAGTTTTGTGAGAATATTTCTCTCTAGAGTAGCTGTAATATTTATGTCAATTTTAATAAACCTTCTTTATCATAAAAGGGCAGAGATTTCCTTTTTCAAAACTAATTATCCTACACTCAAAGATCAAACAATCACACATCTTCCAGAGTTTCAGTTAAAATGCAGCAAATGTGAAGGACATAGGGACAGTGCAATAGTGAAACTGCTAGAACTAGACTTCAGGTCCGTTCATTTCTTAGCAGTTATGAACCAAAGTAACTATAGACTGTGTAAACAAGCAGAACAAGGGCCCTTTGTTTGTTTTTTTGTTTGTTTGTTTTTTGCATTTTGCTAACTTGAGATCTTTCTGACCCTCAATGCTCTCATGTGTAAAGTAGGCAAACTGCACCTATAACTCAGTGCATTCTGAACATGGAGTAAAACACAAGTATAAAGCACTGACATTTAAAAACATGAGTGTTGCTGAGTGTCTGCATCAAATGTGAAAATGTTTTTTTAAAATATGTTTTTATTGATTTTTTTGGAGAGAGAGGAAGGGAGAGAGAGAAAAACACTGATGAGAAACATAGTTCAGCTACCTCCTACACGCCCTCTACTGGGGATCAAGCCCACAACCCAGCCATGTGCCCAGCAACCGTTCTGTTCCTGGGATGTCACCCAACACACTAAGCTACACAGGCTGGCCTTCTCTAATAGGTTTGTACATATAAAACAACAAAATCAGCCCTCACTGATTTGGCTCACTGGATAGAGCATCGGCCGGGAGACTGAAGGGTCCCAGGTTTGATTATGGCCAAGGGTATGTACCTTGGTTGCAGGCACATCCCCAGTAGGGGGTATGCAGGAGGCAGCTGATCAATGCTTCTCTCTCATCGATGTTTCTAACTATCTATCCCTCTCCCTTCCTCTCTGTAAAAAATCAATAAATATATTTTAAAAAATCAAAAATCCTATAAGATGAAAGGAAACAAATTGAAGTAGAAAATAATACCGAATGCCCAAATTATCATTTTTGTTTATCCTTCATACCTCACAAAGTAAGCAAAAAACACAACTAAGCCTGTTTTTTTCCTAGTTAGGAGACAGGTTTGAGGGGACATAACAAAAAGGTACTAAATTTAATCTATAAGGCTAATTAATGAAGAATAACAGGTATTCTGGGAAAGAGATATATTTATTAGACTGAGCGATTGGGTATAAAACATTTAAATTCACTATAATACTGAAAAAATAATTGAAAGATAAAAATGATGGAAAGAATAGGAACAGAAATTAGTATACACATGAATTTAGTTTACAATTCAATTGACAAAAAAAACCCAAAACCCTCTTAGTTTATTAAATGGAATAGATAGCACCTGGGCAACTGATAAATTTGTTTGAAAGACAATAATATATTTCTACCTCTTACATATAAAAACAAAGTCTCTATAGAGTAGGGCAATGACACTTTAATAGTTCTTAAAATATATTGGAAATATATAGGCAAATATTGACCTAAAATATTTTCTAAACATCTGGCCAAGGAAATAACAATAAAAGAAAAGAGCTCCACTACACAAGTATTTGTAAATGTCTACAAAATGTAGCAAAATTTAAGTAAAAGCATGGGGAAAAGATCACATATATGGCAGAGTATTATATATATTATATATTGGGGTATTAGGAAGTAATAGCAGTACTGGGAAAATAATAAAATTCATTAAAATATTCATAAATTTATTTTAATATGTCTTAATTGCTTTTTACAGAGAGAGGAAGAGAGGAGGTAGAGAAATAGAAACATCCATGAGAGAGAAACATCACTGATCAGCTGCCTCTTGCACACCCCCTACTGGGAATCAAGCCCAAAACCAGGCATGTGCCCTGCCGGGAAATTGAACTCGTGACTTCTTGGTTCCTGGCTCAGTGGTCAACCAATGAGCAACATGAGTCAGGCTACTCATAAATTTATAGCATCAAATACCAGCACATACGTGAGGAGGGACTTGGAAATGGACACCTCTCACTTGTCTTTTCAGAGGTTAAAATTGGTAAGGCTCCTCTGCTGGGGTAGATATTGATAAAATTGAAAAACTTTTAAATCTTCCTACATTGTACTTCAATAATTTCATTATCAAGAATTTAATACAAGTAATTATCAGAGGTGTCCACAAAAATGTACATATTATATGGTATCACAAAATGTGACAACTTAAATACACAGAATTGAGAGAAAATGATAAACCTCTAAATTCAATAAAATTTCAAACTTGCCAACAATATTAGCAATTAATATTGACTTCCTTCAAGTGGCAGAAAAACAAATGATTTTCTCTTTTTCTTTTCCTTTTCCTATATTGTCCTAATCTGTAATAAATCTGTATTACTTATATAATCAGATAAGTATTTTAAATTATGTTGAAATGGAAGTGATGTCTGGTGGACAAGGAAAGGGATGATTTAGCTTGCACTCATGGAATACTTAGGAGAGTGAGATTGCGTAGGGACTTGAATGCCTGACTCAGGAATTTCTGCCATTGAGAAGGCAGTGGGGAGCCACTGAAGTTCTTTGAACAGGGAATTCACACAGTCAATTTGATGGTTATGTGCGGGGCTAAGCGGACTGCTTTGAATCTAGCTGCAAAGAGGCCAATTGCGATCAAATTGCAGTAGTTATGGTGTGGTTGGAGTTTAGTGATCTTAAGAATGTGACAGCAGATTTTTCAAGACAATAAGATCACCTGGCTGATCCATAGTTTGTACCTGAGATATTCAAAGTAAGGCCTTGCTGTCAACAGCCATGTAAGATGCAGCAACATGTGCAGCTTTGTGTTCCGCTCAAGGTTATCACTTGAAAAGAATGGCATGAAGTTCACGTGATTCATGGGGAAAACCCACTGCAAGCACCACACCTAAAATCTGGGTCCTAGGGTTTTCAACATATCGTGTTGAATTTAGGCTAGATTTCACCGTGAGGATAAAAGAAAGGCATCATCTCTGTTGCTTCTAACGATCTTGTTTATGAATTGAACTGCTGGAAACTCAGATATAGCAGAATTCTATGGCAAAATAATAAATTCACAGAGAATTTTTAAAGGGCCCTCAATAGAATATTCTCAGACTAGTTCTCCTAATGATAGGGGCTAGAGGATATTATGTAACACCCCCTCCCCCTTTTAAGCCACGTCCTTACCAGTTACAATATAGGTTTTAAACTGATTGCAATTTTGCTCATACTTTACAAGTAATGGCTTTGGATTACTAAACATACAAATTATATCTGGTTACACAATTAAATGGTTTTAACCTTTAGGATCCCTCTCTTTCTATGATTTTTAAATCAGTCCAACTTCACTGAAATAAAAATCAACGCCTCCTCCCTAGAATGTTCTTTGGAAACTTTTCCTTTACAAGATTATCTTTCTCTTGAACTCAGACCCTCTCCGTGACTCAACTGCAGTGTCTACAGTCACATGCCTTGCCACTGACACTCTTTCAAATTTGAAACCTCCTGGCCTTGGAGTTCCCATTTCATGCATTCACTATTTTATGACTCTTTTCTTTTTTAATTTAAGTTTTATTTTTTAATTTATTTGTATTACATTTATTGGGGTGACATCGGTAAACAAAATTATGGCGGCTTCAGTTATATAATTCTACAATACATCATCTCTATATAGTATAGTGTGTTTACCTTTCCAAATCAAGTCTCCTTCTATCACCTTTTATCCCTTACTTTCTTCTACCTCCCCACCCCATTCCCTCTGGCAATCACCATACTGTTGTCTGTGCCCATGTGTCTCTTCTATATTTGAATCACAAACTGATTTGGAAAGAAGATGATGTGAAATTGCCTACACTTTTGGACAAAAGACCAAAAATATACAAGATTGTACTATTTGGTTGTTGTTCTAAGAAAAAATATTAGAACAATGGAAAGTTGTGTTTTTTTTTTCATCTGTGAGTAATTTAGCAAATCAAAATAATACTATTGGGCAAAGAAACTCTAAACTTTGGAAATAAAACACAAGAAGCAAAACATCATATTTTAGACTATAATACACCACATTCTTTGCTACAGGGTTTTGAGAATTGTATTCCAGATTACTGAAGAAGAATGGACTATTAATAGGAAAGTCTGAAATAAATAATTCTAACTGCAAATTCTTGGTGTACTCAGATATGAAGTGAGCAAATGAATTAACTATAATACTTGCCTATTTGGGAATTAAATATGTGCATTTTTTATTAAAATGTGAAAGTCATCATAATTTTTGATGATGCATTTCAGAAATGATCTAATTTTATTGATTAAAAGCAGCCTCTTAGATGATGATCGAGAAGAGGAATGATGCAGCATCTTTTAAAACTAAGAAAATACATTTATTAGTCTTTTATTTTCTACTTTCTTAAAAAAAAAAAAGGCAGCTGTTCATGTTTTCCTCACAATTAAATTTACAAATATCTGTCCTGGCTGGGTAGCTCAGTTGGTTGGAAGCATACACCAAAAGAATGCAGGTTTGATTCTGGCCAGGGACATACCTAGATTGTGGATTTGATCCCTGGAAGAGGTGCATAAGGAAGGCAACCAATCAATGTTTTTCTCTCACATTGATGTTTCTCTCTTTTTCTCCCTCCCTCTCCCTTTCCTTCCTCTCTCTCTCTCAAATCAATAAAAACAGATCCTTGGATGAGGATTAAAAATAAAATTTATATGTATCTGAAAATAATATTTATTAAGTCCCAAAGCTTACATTTTCACAATTGCTTAAATGTACACTGACTGTAATAATAGGCCAAGATAAATGCATTTAATATATCAGATACCTATTTAAATATTCATATAATTAAAGTTAATAATCTCAAATATAATACATTTAATATATATAATAGTTTGTGGTTAGGGACAGAAATTTTAGTGACTTCTGTGTCAGCTAGAACTTCTATCAATACTCACTTGACCACTCAAGTACTCATGTCATTGACTAAGTTACAAACTTTTCAAATCTGTTTCTTCATTAGTAAAGTGAAGATCATGCTGTCAGAATTAAGGAAGATGAAAGGAGGAACAAAAAAGTTCAAATACATTTATTTCTGTAATTTCATCACAAAAATGTTTTGTGAATCCCGTGAAATGACAATATGCCTCTTGAAGTGCCTCACACGTGGAAGGCAGTCAATAAATGAAACCCAGCTTGTTTCAGAGTTGTTGTGAGGATTAAGTTGGATAATTTATGAAAAGTTTTTGGACCTTGCTTTACTTGTGATTGCTGTTTATGTTTTTACTCATTCATCCAACATGGACATGTTAAATATCTATTGTGTGCTAGATATAGTAAGTGTTCTATATTAAAATAGTATTTTAAATATAAGATAAATGTAAGCATCAAGCTCCTATTAAACATTAACTATATTTCTAGACTTGTTCTGTATTAAATTTAACAAAAGATTATATCACCTTTTAGTTAAAAGCAATGGGTTAATCATCAGTTGTAAGTATTTCATGATAAGTATTTTATGGTTAGAGTTAATTTGGCCATACTACGATTCTAATTTTAATATGGTACCTTAAAGATAATGCAATTCTGATTCAAGGTATTGGCTTTTAAAATAATTAAATGATACACATAGATCTTATTTCTAAGCTGATAACATAATTATATGGAAGTGAGGCTTGTTCATAATATAATCAATATATAATGTTTTCAATTTTGACAGGTAATGGTAATGAGACAGATATGATAAAAAAAGACACTAGTGCCAAAGTGATAAAGAATTTGTTTTTGTCAATTTCAAGGTAGGAAATGCCACTTCAGAATGAAAATAAAATATATTTTTAAAGGAGGAGCTAATCTTCATTTGTACCATTTCCATTGTATAGCATATTTTCTGATACAACATTTATTATAAAAATGAAGACTGATCTACAAGGACATAAAAGGGACTGATTAAATTCACACATATAACCATGAAAATTACTATTCCTTCACGAAATAAATCCACATTCTAATTAAACTGGGTATTATATTAAATAACTGGGTGGAGACAAGGTGAATATTTTAATAAATTGGAATACATCAATTTTCCTCCAGTTAATAATGTTATAAAGAGTAATATTGCAGTATGGACCTACAAAGCAAAACTATTAATCAGGCCACCAAACTATTTTAGCATAATTTTAATAATTTGGCTCAATACCATTGCCACATCATATATAGTCAATTTTCATCAAAATCATGTGGGCCATTCAAAATTAAATAAATGGTCTCAGTCCCATGTCTGCAAAACGTCTGTGCAAATTTTAAAAATACATACATTTTGTAAAACTTTATTTCAATAATATCTAACCCACTTCAAACTTCCACATATCTGAAATTCTGAAGAGGTAGTGGAGATCAATTATGTCTCACAAGAACAAAACAAAAGTGATCTTTAACCTCTAGGAAGAGGTTTCTCTGATTCTGCCGCTTTGACTCCTTCAATACATCTCACTCTGTCTCCTTCAGATCCATAACCTAATAGTGTTTTACCAGCTATGATCTTGATTTATTTTGAAATTCTTTTTTGCGAATGAGATTTAGGTAATTCTATGTTTATGAAAAGGATCAAATTCATTTTCCTAAGTAAGCCAATAATGTAGCCTAATCACATAGTTCAGCATATTTTATTTTTTAAATGTATATGTCTTCAATTGATATGCTTATTGAAATCCAGCTCAGGTCTAGAATCTTCCCTTTTTGAGCACACATAAACCTTCATTACTGATTTTTAAAGGGTTTCTCTAAAATTTTTGTCTAATGCTTTCTAACCCACAATCAATACTTATACTACTTATTTGAATAAAAGTTCCTAGAAAATTCTAATATTTAGTATCATGACATAGAATTGTTTCAAAAATCATCTCCAGTAAGGCTAAATTGATTTTCATGCTATTTTAGAAATAGTGAAATCTTTTATTTTAGCTCAAAATAGTTCTTTGGGCTAATAAAAAAAAAAACGCTAGTTCTAATATATATTATATTTCTCTGGTATTGAGACAGGCTATTTATCATCTTGAGCTTTGATTTCTTATTTATAAAATGAAAAATCAAAGCTTTCGCGATGACTCCCTAGTGAAATGACAATGTGTCTTTTGAAGTGCATCATTTAACATAATTATACTCAACCATATCAAGTGACCCTTACTATGTACATAACACTTCATAATATTTTAAAGAAGTAAATGAGTCCTTGATCTCAAGGGTTTAGCAATTGAGCTGAGGAGGTTTTACACACACATGAAATCCTATATAATGAAGAGCTAATATGCAAATGGTCGTGACGCCCTTGCGCCCTCGCGCAGTGGTCGGGAGACCTGAGGCCATGCCCCATGGGACTTAAAGGGGGTGGGGCTGGCTGTGCCTGGGTCTTGGGATTTCAAGGCACACGTGGGTAGGCAGGGACTTGACTCTGGGTCCTGCAGCATGCCCCAGACTCTGACAGGAGGGAGATTTTCATATACACTTTACTAATTTTCTTTTATCTATGACATTTCTATTATAGAGAAAGGGCAAATAGCAATATTAAAATATTTCCTCTAATTAATTCCCTTTTAATGTGCACGAATTTTGTGCACCGGGCCACTAGTAATTTAATAAGTAGACTGACAGAGCAACATCTAAACATGTGCACATTTTATGAGTCTTTGTAATCTAGGTTTTTTAAGGCTCCTCATATGGAAAACCACTATGCAAAAATGTTCATTTGCAGAAAAGTAAAGTTTGGAAATGATCCTTTTAAGTCACAAAGCATGTTGTTGTGCAGATGATAGCCAGGTGGCCCCTGAAATGCCAGCTGGTAGTGATGCGTTTGAACTAGGTTCAATGGGGTAAGTGATTTCCCAAAATATTCAGTGAACATATGACCATCATCTCTTCACCCCTTTAGCAAGGCAGCAACTCCTGACCACAAAATTATTACTCCACTTACAGTGAGAATTAAAAATTAAATACAATTACCAGACTATGTGTTTAGCTTATGAAGTCTTTGAGAAAGCAATTCTAAGAGAAAGGGACATGTAGAGAAGGGGAAAAAAACAACATATCTGTAGCTTTTATTGTATGGTTCTTAATGACTGACAATTATTGAAGGCCTCTTATATGGCAGACATTATACAGATAATATCTGTAACCTCACATCAATTTTGCAAGGTTGGTGTAATCCTTCTTTTATAGATAAGGAAACGGAAATCCACTGGACATAAGTAGCATACACAGTGAGGAACTGTTTGATCTTTGATTAATATACAGTTGATTCCTGGACAACATGGGGGTTAGCGGCACTAATCCATACAGCTGAAAAAGCCACACATATCTTTGACTCCCCAAAAACATAATTACTAGTAACCTATGGTTGACAGAGAGTCTTGCCAACAGCATGAAAAGTTGATCAACACATATTTTATATATTATATGTATTATATACTGTATTTTTATGATAAAGTAATCTAGATGAAATAAATTGTTATTAAGAAATTCACCAGTGATAGGAAATACATTTACAATATTTATTGAAAAATACAATCCAAATGTAAGTGGACCCATGCGGTTCAAACCTGTGTTGTCCCACCAAGTCCATTTTTTTTCTATTACCCTGCTTCATTTTAAAAATAGTAATGGTCACTATCTAAAATTATACAATTTATTAATTCACAGGTTTATAGTCTTATTCACTGGGATGCAAATTTCATGAGGTCAGTACCTTTTGCATGGTTATCATTTAGAACATGATGACTACTCAGCTCATACTGGTTGACTGGCTGTCTAAATAAACTCATCAACTTCCTATTTCATTATGTGTCCTGCAATATTTTTCAGATGGCTTCTGGAATACATTTTTTTCATTTCTTTAACCAAAGTTAGGTAAAATTCTAATTCTGAATATATATATATGAAATGTTTTCATTTCCCTTTTTGTAAGGCAGGCATAAAGGCATAATAGATAACTATATAAACCTGGGATAGCCAATAAGACAAGGAATGAGTCTAGTTATATGTAAAATTTAGGTATAGTTGCTATCATTTTGAGATACAAACACATCACAATATTTCCATATTATGATTTTAGGCAAACAATCCCACAGGCTATGTAAAGTTTTACATAAACTGTAAGCTCCCAGACAAAAGAGCTAAATAAAAATCAGCCAACAATGATCCATCATGAAAATGGTAAGTTCTTACTGCCACTACCAAACAGTCGAGTTTTTGTTGTTGTTTTTTAGGGAAGATGAAAAAAATTTAAAATTTACTGTCATGTTACTTACTTTTAATTATTCATTGCAAAATTAATATGATCTTTTTGCCACTAACTCTTGTAATGGTATAATTTTTAGTTATGCCAATGGAGGTGGGATCAGTCCCTGGAAATTAGTTTCTCAAGTCTTATTTTTGAGTGGCTTTGGTAAGACCAGTGGAATAAAAGCTAAATACAATAGATGCAAAAAAAATGTAGGATTATATGTAATATATACCTCTTTAAGCTAATTAAGTCTATCATGCCACTGTTGTCTCTTATTTGTTTATAATGCAGCTATTAATTTTATAAAGCTAGTGGTGTTATTGCCTTAGCCTGGAACTAAATTGTAGGAAATTCACACATCATTTTAGTTGCATTTAGTCTATCCATACACATTAGCTATGTCATGCCACTGTCACTCTCGCCATATCAGTAAGTGCATTAGTTTTGTATACATTTTTAACAGTGAAATCTCACATCAGAATAACGTTAGTTAGATTGTTCCCAGGTTATTCTCTGCATGGAAATCATAGAGCAAAGCTGACTTAGAGTAGAGCCCGGCTTCAACTTTCATGTGTGGCCCTGCTAAGTACTCCATTTTATGTAATTATTAATTCTGTTCCCATCATTATTTTCTTCATCCCTAATATTAAATTTACTCTGAACACTTACTTTGTGCTTGGTAGCATGTTTGGGACATTGTATATCTTAATCTTCAAAGCCAGTTTATAGCACAGTTATTATGGTTGTCATTCAATAAGAGAGGCAACACTTTAATGTGTGGAAGAGTCATATTTAAATCATGTGTTGCTGCATTCAGCAACAGAACTCCTATCCACAGCAGACACATCCTAACCCTTGGTGAACATTGCTCTCCCACCCTCAGCATCACAACTCTTCCAGGAAAGGGATTCTCATTTGCCCTACTCTGCTGTTTCTAACAGAGCATATCTATATATATAAAAGGCTAATGTGCAAAGTGTCCGCTCAAGAGTTCGACTGGGGGCTCAATTACTCGCTATGAAATGTGCCGACCACCAGGGGGCAGTGCAGAATGAAGGATGGCCCCGGCCAGAAGGCCCTGATTGGCCCTGATCACCGGCCAGGCCTAGGGGCCCTACCTGTGCACGAATTTCATGCACCAGGCCTTTAGTAAATCAATAAAATACTATCAAAGAAATAAAAAAAAAATAAGTGAAGCTACACATTTTCTAAATTTTGGGAAAGAACAACTGAATAGCATTTTCTTATTATTCAACTAAAATGCAAAAAATGCTTGAGGCTTCTGCAAGATAATGTCTTGTAATCTCTTTGGGCCTCCTTTGCCTTGTGGCTGCCCAATCTCACTAGACTATTTAATTTTTCAGTTAGAGTTTTATTTTTGACCTTGTTTTGATCTTATTTTCTACTCTTAGATTCTGGTCCCTTATTAATATTTTGTCTTCAAGTGGAAACTTTATTAAAATTAATTTTAAGTTCACAATATAATGCTAAATAAGCATATAGTATATTCAGATATACTGAAGATCAAATCAGCCTATAATTTTATTTTGGTAAATATTACTTCATCTAAACAAAAACTATACAAATATCTGTGACTATATTTATTCTGCCTTTATCCCTAGAAGAAAACAAAGGAAAACCTTTTTTTACATTCCCAATACAGGTGACTTCCAATGTTCCATGTCATATAACTTCAACTAAAGCACTATCAACTATAAGGAATAATCCTCAACAAACTGCAAGTGATTAAATTGAATTGCTCTCCTTTCCATCATTAATAATTACTTTTGTTCCATATGGTAACGGGAAGAACACCTCACATTAGTGTCTGCATTGCCAAATCATGTTTCCTTCTGATACAGTAACTGCCAAACTTCTCCCATCAAACACCTGGATCACACTGAGAAATGCAATCACTGAGCCAGGCAATAAAAGGCACTTGTTTTGCTGGATAGAGCTAATTAAAAGTCAAGGTGTTCAGTTTGGTACATCACAGAGCATAATGCTCTATACAAGGCAACCCGAGTTTTATTTATTTACTCTTTGAATAAAATTAGGGAACATACATAGCATAACTATAACTTAGCAAAACGTCTGAGTTCAATCTGCTTAAAGTGAAAGCAACCAGTCCGTTCAATGTAAAATATAAAGTGACCAAAATAATTTACTAATTATGTTGCAACTAGGGGCCCAATGCTCGAATCTGTACACCTTGGAATGAATTGGGCGCCATGAGTCTGCAGTGGGCACGCGGGCGGATCTCAGCCCATCCTCCATGCCCCAGCCCAGCCCCTCCAGCCACTTCCTCTGGTCCCCTGTCTGCCAGTAGCCCTGCTCCTGCCACAGCTGCTCCCAGGAGCTGACAGCACGGGCCCACCCTGGTCGCACCTGCTGATGGCGTGGAGTGATTGGGGCTGGTGCCAGAAGTGGGTAAGAGCAGGGCCTGTCAGCGGGAGTGAGCGATGGCTACTGTCCTGATCACCCCTCAGGAGCAGGGGGAGGTGGAGAAGCCCTCAGAGGCGATTGGGGCTGGTGCTGGGCACTGGCAGTGGGTGTGAGCAGTGGCTCCAGTGCTGGCAGCGGGTGCAAGCGCCAGGTGGGACTGTGGCTCATAGGAGCAAAGAATTTTCAGTAGCCTCCAGAGGCTCACCCCCATGACAGTGACTGGTGCCCTGACTTGGTCTGGTTGAAAGTAATAATTATATCCTACTAGAGGCCCAGTGCACAAATTCATGTACAGGTGGGGTCCAGTTGGCCTGGCCCCTATTGGGGCAGATTGGGCCGGGCCTGTTGGGAGGAGGAGATGGTGGGAGGTTGGCCAGCCAGCCTGCCCCGATCAGGGCCCAATCAGGGCTGCGCTGGCTGGGGGGAGGGGCCATGGGCTGATTGGGGTGAGGGGGCCCATCAGAGTTGGGGCCAGCAGGGTGTAGGGGCTTCAGAAGGTTGGCCAGCCAACTCGACCCCTATTGGTGTGGGGGGGCAATCAGGGCAGGGCCAACCAGGGGGAGGGGCTACAGGGTGGGGGTTCACCAACTGCCCCACCCTCAATCAGGGTGGGAGAGGCCAATTAGGGGTGGGGCAGGCTCGGGGGAGGGGCCGAGAGAGATTGGCCAGCCGGCCCCACCCCAGATCTGGGAGGTTCGCTGGCCGCAGTGGGCATCATAGTGACCAGTTTTTCCAGTTGTTATGGTGTTCCGGTCGCTGGCTTTTTATATATAGAGATTTTAAATATTATCTTTTATTGATTTAAATAAGGAGTGGCAGTATAGAATAGTCATTAGAATCAAAGGCACTAGTCATACTGTCTGGGTTAGCATCCAAATGCTGCCTGCCATGTGAATTTGGATGTTAGTTTAATCCCCCAAGTGTCTATTTCAGCGAAGAGAAAGGGATTATATAACTTTTTAATAATTTTTAAAAATCATTTAAAAATGTGTTTTCTACCAGAGAATGCCACCAGCTCTTATCTCATAATAAAATCATTGTATCATTCCTCCCAGGTATGACCTCCTGGAATAAAACAATCTGTCAATCACATAACTTTTTTTGCTCACCCCTTTCTTTTAGATATTTGATACTCAAACATTGTCTTATTTCTTTTGGTATGTGAAAATTTCCCAAACCTAGATAGAACCCCCCAAACCTGGATAATTTAATATAGATAACAACATCAACCAGAGAATGTAGGAAGTAGAGACACAGAATCAGAGGGAATCAAATGAAATTCTTACTTTATTTTCATTCTTATAATTTACTTTTAATCATATTCCTTTATTTTAAAAATGTGTTCTTTACCACAAAAGGATATCCTGATAAAGGCTGATATAACTTCCAAAAAATCAACTCCCAATTTATCCAACTGCTTCAAAACGTTATCCAGCAGTGGGGAGGAGGTGGAGGAGGAGAAAAGATTAGGGAGATTAGTTGAAATATAAAGTACTAATCATTTCCACTCTTGGGACATGAAAAGGGTAAATTAGTGTTGGATTCAACTTGATAAAAATAAAATATCCTTTTGGGAATAAGGCTTAATCAAGTGGCCTACAAAGCAGCAGCTGATATTTTCTCATTCAGCAGAACTGACTGAAATAAGGCTAGCAATATTGATACAAGCACACACATTACTCCTTTATTCCACCTACCTTCAATAGGCAAAATACACTATTAAAATTACTATGTTAAAGGTAAGGAAAATAAGAGGTTACATAAAATTCTATGCTCTATTCCCCAAAGCAACAACAAATGCACCTCAGAAATGCAGGCAAGGCATCAAACCCATTCTAGCAAACTTACTGCGCCAACCCATTATTAATGTCGCCTCTCAGAATTTCTATTTCCACATAAACTGGGCCAAATATTATTCACAATTTTATATGATCATATTTTGCATTATCCCACTTTCAAAAAAAAGAAATCTATAGAATGGAGAAGGGTAAACTTTAAGAATCAGCTCCTATAACAAAACCAGCCTTCAATAAACAAACAGGAAAAAAAGTGTCTTGACAAACTCATAAAGAATTTACAATACTGACACTAATTGGTGGCAAATCTGATGGGTTATAGATAAGTGAGTTGTCCCAGTTGAGGAGCAATTCTATAGATCAATTTTTCTGTATTTCTTTCCATGCCAATCACTGACAATTCTGAAGAAGGGGCCCAACTGAATTGAGCCATTGAAGGCGAGAGTAGAAAATTATTTGTGTTCTCTTGCATCTTTCCCTGCAGCCAAAGAAAAGCACTATTGTCCTCCTTGAAGAATCCTTTCAGCCTAAGGATCACTGCCAACTTCGCTGAGAAAGTCAAGCTGCATATCCAAGTGGAAGTAAGGGGTGTTCACATCCAGCTTTGCTCTTGGGGAAGGGGGTTGTGATGGGTTGTAAACATTAGCCTCACTGAGTATCACGTTTTAAGTTTATTTGGAAAGTGGCTTAATATAAAAAGAGAAACACAGAAGAAAGATTGAGAAGTAAAAAAGAATAAAGCGTAAATTTATAGCCTGAATAAAAGTTACACTGAATTGATAATGTTGTCTATGAAAGAGTGCTATGAAACTGCACTTGTTAAGTGTGTAAGAGCCTCTGAAGCACAGAGAACAATCTTATCTGAAGTAATAATATAAATGCCCACTTTCACAGATGAACAGATATATTGGATTTTTTTTTAAAAGAAGCAATTCCCTTAATGTGACCTAATTAAGGGTATAAATTAAAAAGGATATTTTACACATAAAAATGTCAGATCTCAAATATAACTTATTTGAGGATTTGAAGATTACCCACATGAAATGCAATAACTATATAGTGACTCCCCAAGAGAAGAACGTGCAAGTACACTTGCCATGAGGAAAGTGGGTAAATTGACTGGATGATCAGGGCTGGAATATTTTTAAAAAATTAAGAAAAATATAACACCTCTACATAAATAAAAAATGATATTAAATTTTCAACACTTTGTCTGAACTCAATAACTTTAGCAATATATTTGGCAGGTGATAGTTCATAGGGGCAATGTTAAATAACTTTAAGGTAAGTAATATCTACTTTCTCCATAGGAACAAAATATTATATGCTGCAGAAACTTTTGCGTAGATGTTGGATACAAGAACACACCCATCCATAACCAACAGATTGAATATTATATTCATTAGGTTAAATGTCATCTTACTTCTTGGCACAAGAGCAGAACTGGGAGGGAATTAGTCTAATTTTCTTCTCTGTTCTAGTTGGATTTCATTTTCTTACACTTCCTGCAACAAGGACACATTGTTATTTATGTTTGTAGACGTCTGGGCAAATAACCCTACAGACAACCTTTAAAGAAAAAAAAAAAGAACACTGGATATGTATAGTAAAAACTGTGAAATGCATAAGCCAACAGCTTTATTTGGAAATAAATTCAATTGTATGGCATAATTGCCATATGGCCCAGTGGATTTTGTTTGTTTATATGTGCTTCATTAAAGTGAGCTCCCAACATTTCTCCTTAGTCTGTGAAAAATCTATTACAAACATGACTTCCTACAAGCCAAGCAAGGTGAAACTCACATACACCTCAAATTAACTTTCCTAGTGGCTATAGCATTTTGAAAAGGAAGAAGCCATAGAGTACAATAGTATTCAACTGAAGATTGTCCTAAACTTGGGATTAAAATTTAATAAAGCTTCTGAACATTTATATTGATGGCATTGCAGGCACCTTCACACTACAACTATTTACCCTAAATACTTTTTCCTAACAAGTAATTTTCTGATGTCACCACAATTTACCAGGACCAGCATCCAAATGTAGAACAGGTAACATATTTAACTTAGTGTATTTGGTCAGAAAGAAATGTTATATGATCTGCCATGAATCCTATTATTATTAATTAAATTGTGCTTGGAATTTAAAATATCTTCTTTGCCAAAGCAGGTGGTTTATAACAGTGAATTAAAGCACGAACAGTTAAGATCATGTTTAGAATATAACAGGTAAGAACAGAATGTCCTTTCGGCAAGGATATCGTGGATGAAATAAATAAAAGGCTTACATCTGAAAATCAATTAAGGACCTAAGCTTTAGGAGATTTAGAAGTTATTTTTCTTTTGGGTTTGCTTATTAATTTTGTTGTTGTTATTATTGTTGATCATCATCACTTAACCAACTGGTCTTGGATCTCATGGACCTTAACCTGGAATAAGATGCATGATGAACCCTTATACTCTCTATAAGCTCTCCAGGAGAGCTAATAATTATTAGGATCAACACATCACCCTCCACCTCCTCCTGAACACTTTGCATAAGTAAGGAAAATTATTTACTTAGTACATAAGGACATATTATTCATTTGTATACTATTTCTTTTTAAAAAATTAAATGACCACTAAAAACATCTTTCACACCATTTCTTAGAATATGCTGTCCAATGAAGACAGGTAAGTGCTGAATATGCTACTCATGAATAAACTAGCACAGAAAAGAGTCATGGAGCAAAATTTAGAGTCAATTTGATTTTAAAATGTTTGCAATCTGTAAGTGTGACAACTTACATAGGGAAATGACACAAATTCACTTGTTTTCTCAGGATTCAGGAGTAGAACTTAGACCCAGGCATTGGTTGGCCAAAGGATGGAATCTACCCTGAGAGGTGGAAAACTGCGTGCTTTAGAAATGGTTAAGCAATTACTTATTTGCAATGACTCTTACAAAGCTAGAATAGGGTATGGAGGAGTGAGCCACATAAATGTTGTCACAACCTCCACAAATGGTGCAAGTCGGGCCAGAGATACTGGGCCCGGTAGGAATGAGTAGGTTGGACTGTGAATACTGTGTTTCCAGCATCTTAGTGACTTCTGTTTTATATAGTCAGATCTTCCATTGTCTGTTTATGATTTTTTTTCATAAAAAAATATATGCAGAAAACAACTATAGCTATGTATTTATCTTACTCTAACTTGATATATTTTTATTCTAATTATTTAATAATTTCATAGTGTTTCCCTAACAACAGAAAATGTATTTAAATAAATGAGGAATTTAGGATTTTCTTTCCCCCCCAAGCCTATATGTATGTAATGTGTGAATTAAAAGCAAATCTAAACTCTGCTGTATATCATGCCCATGCATTAAGAGATAATGTGGGTCTGTATGAAAGCCCTGAAGAGGCTGATTGTAAACCTAGGAAAGGCATTTATATTTATGGCATTGTCATTAGTCTGGGTCTACATGCAACTACATAATGAAATGTGCACTATAGAGTTTTCTTTGAATACAGGCCACCCCTCTGTGGATGCAGATACTATCCATTAAGAATATGAATCTTCACTTGACCTTATTCGTGGCAAATGCCTGGAATTAGGAGTTATAAATGAGTGTTTAAATAATTGCTACAACCCAAACACTTGTCTTTTCCTTCCCAACCCTTCTCATTCTTTTTCTCCTTTAATCTTTACACTACCCAATCTTAAAGATTTAGTTTAAAGTATGACTTTTTTGTGATAGTATCAACTCTTTACCAGCACAAAAAACTCAAATTTTTTCTCATTATTGCTCACATAGTACTTTACACACAGTTCAATTACATTGTATTAGTGTTTAATCACAGGGATATTTGGTCCAATAAAACAAAAATTGGTTCTCATTAATAATTGAATCAACAGTGCCACATATTAGGCCTTCTGTAAAAAACTGGCTAAAATAAATTTATATTTTCCATTTATGTAATACTTTTCAGTTTTCAAGTCACTTTCTCATATATTATGGCACAAAAAAATATAGATTTTGCAATAAGGAGCCAGCATGTTTTTAAGGAGAAGAAAAACATCTTAGTTTGAGGAAATTACTTGAACCACTGCAGAGGAAATGGGTTTAGAAGCACTATTTCATTGAGAAGAAACATTCTATTGTTAACAAAATATGTTTACTTATTAATCTGTTTAGCAAGTAGACTTCCTACTATATACTCTGCAAGCTCCTGAAGACAGAGTTGAGTGGTGGGGCGGATGTGCATGCAAAGCTATCATAAAATAATCGTCATCTCTTACTAGGCATTCCTTTATATAAGTACTAGGGGCTCAGTGCATGAGTTCTTGCACCTTGAAAGGAACTGTGAGCCGCAAGGCTGCCTTGGGAACAGGGGTGGATCTTGGATCATCCTCCGCACCCCTGCACGGTTCTTCCCACCATGGCCCCCTGGTCCCCTGTCTGCCGGCAGCCACGCTCCAGCAGCCACTCCCACATGCTGACAGTGCCAGCTCCGCTCACACCCGCTGACAGCATGGAGCGATTGGGGTCGGTGCCAGCAGCGGGTGCCAGCAGCAGCTGCCAGTCCTGATTGCCCCTCAGGAGCAGGGGGAGGTGGAGAAGCCCTCAGGGGTGATCAGGGCCGGCACCGGGCGCTGGCAGTGGGTATGAGCAGTGGGTGCGAGTGCCGGTTGGGACTGTGGTGCATGGGAGCAAAGGATTTTCACTAACCACCAGAGGCTTGCCCCAATGACAGTGACTGGTGCCCTGCCTTCGTCTGACGCCCCTGCTCACCTGCTTCACCATCCTGCCACAGCTGTTCTGCTGCCTGCTGCTGATGCCCACCATGTTCTGAGCATGCCCCTCATGGTCAGTGCATGTCATAGCGACCAGTTGTTCGGTACAGTTCCACCATTCAGTCTATTTGCATATTAGGATTTTATATAGAGAGATTTATTTTTAAAATTTGGGAATTGTTATACACACAGGAATCAATGTGCATTTTAAGATTTGCAAATATAATTTATTTTGACCTTAAGTATATTCTGGAACATACAGACTCTTACTTTGCTGTTCCTAAAAGCTCTATTTATCCCACAAGCAGACAATGAGCACGAGCTGTCATTTTAAAATGTGTTAAACCTGCAGGTCCTATGAGTTACTGTATTGGGAATGAGGAAATCTGCTCCATGTTCTGCCAGTGAATTACTGCATATTGCTGCCCGGAGCAATTTTAACTTTTAATGCCTTTATTGTGGTATCTTAGGCTTTTTTTTCTTTCATCACATAAAATAATTATTTTTCTCTGCCCCTTTCTACATTACTTTGTATAGCACTCTCTAACCTTTTTTTACATATTACCAGCCATCTCAAGAGAAGGCTGCTTAAACATAAACCCCTTTCAGAATTTTTAGTTAGAAAAAGTACTTGGGTAAAGGCAGTGATAGGATCTTCTTGAGGCAGGATCACATGATTATTGCTGTGTCTGTAAGAAAATCTCTTGTTATAAATGGGCAAGTGGTCTGGACTTGAAAGTACAAGAGACTTTTCACTCTCTGGTCTCCGCCATTAAATAAATGTATGTAATGTTACAAAACCCGTGTGATTGTGCTGGGCCTCAATTTCCTCACCTAGCTCTAGTTCCTTTGTTTGTATTGTTCATTTTTTAAAAATGAATAGTTGATCATGATGAGTACACTCTATGCACAGTGTCTTAAAGAATAAGTTACATCTATCTTAAGATGGCAAGTTGAATTTATTGACGAGGCATCTTTCAACATCTATTATTTGGTCCAGATTCTTGAGTGTATTTTTTTTATTTATAAATAACTGAATTACAGATGTGATCATTCCAACTGAAATAAAAAGAAACTCATACCTACATGAATAAATATGGCATATAACTGTAAGCACCAAGCACTTTTCTTACATGGTAGAGATGCCAGAGAAAAGGAGTCATTATATTTTAAATAACTTCACCTCCTTGACATGTTATACATACTTACTTGGTTCTTCCTAATAATAATTTTATGAAGAATATATTATTACCATTTTACAAATAGGAAAGTTGAGGCACAGCATGAAATTAATGGTTAGAAAGCACAGATCCTACTCAGCTCAATGTAACTTCACCACACAAGAACATATTCCAGGGAAATTAGACAAATATATATATTTAAAATGTGTACATTAGTTCATCCATGAAATGCATTCTATTCCACTTTAAAAACAATTCTGTTACTATTTTGTTAGTGACACAAATATTAAAACAGAACTAAACAAAGTTAGTATACAAATTCCCTAATTTTGTTTAAGGCTTTTACATTCATTCATTTCTTTAGGCAGTAATATAACTGCTTTTAAAATTTCTTGAGTTCTTCCCTCAAACTTGGAAGGACAAAATCTACTCACCTTTATAAACATGTTGTAATAAAGAACCTCTTGCTACCCATCTTTATATTCTTAATTATCCACAAAAGATAAGTTCCCAAGAGCAGAAAGCAAAGACAATGTTTTGCTATTTTCAAATATATAAATATAGCAGCATATTTCTGGTAAGAAATGCCATGAGATGTAACTACCCAAAACTCCCTTTCCTCTTCTAGACTGTCCCCAAATAAAACTAAAGCAAATGAAGGCATGGCTGTGCTCCACCATACCACGTCTATTCATATGTTTAAGGCAACAAGGATACTCCCCATCCTTTATAAATACACACTTGGTAGGAGAGAAAAAGCTTTCTTTATCTATTCTCTATTTCTTTCATTTTTAGCACTAGCTGAAGCCCTACATTGATTTTCTTTATTCAGATATATGTCTTTCTGAAGCAATTTTATGACACCCATCTTGGATTAGTATGATGATTAAATTATTAAAGTATGATTAGGAGAGAGTTTGTGTCTGCAGTTAAACTTAATATCTGTCATCTCATTCTTGTTCAGTCTAAAGAAAATAAAAGCTATTAAAGAACCAACTTGTTCTGATATGAAGGGAAAAAAATGTAGGTTTCTAAGAAGTGATAAAAATACCCAACTTAGTTGATTTTTATACTTTTCCTTCATAAGACACCTAGTCACAGAAGATTATAAAATGTTATTCATATATATTCTAGTGCTCAAAATTAGTTCAGATTAATTAGGCAGATAGTACTAAAAACTTCCTAAACAGTATCTTAATTCTCAAAAAATGCTTCATCTGAAGAGTTAAAGAAAAAAGTTAACAAAAAAAATGCTTGTTATTATGCCTAGCATGACCAAATGTAAGTCTTTTTTTCATTATAACTTACACAATTATTCTGAATGATAACTCGGTTGTTTTTTAAACACAAAATGATGAATCTAGCCTCTGAGTCAAATTCATACAGTCCATAACTACTAAGTATTGTCAAAGCAATGGCACCTGTAGTAGCCATAATGCTACCCACTGGAGACAATGAAGATCAAGCAGAATTGTAAGTAAGCTCAGGTCTTTGATGTTCATGACAAATAAATACAATAAATGTATACCCTAAACTCAATTGGAGAAATGACTAGTAAGGGTAAAAGATGCAGTAGCCATATACATTAACATACACTTACTGAACACCCAATATATGTACAGGAATATTGTAAGTGTAATGAAAAATAAGGGTTATCAGAACCTGATCTCTTCAAGCATCTTTCAATCTTGTGAAGAAGAAAAAGATATTAAAATTAAGGTTGTAACAAGGTAAAAGATCCTTCAGGGCTTCTTAATCAGTTCTCAGCTATAAAACAATAAATATATTGTTGGCTACCCCTTATTAATTTATGACTAATCCAAAGTATTTGCCAAGCTATATCATTCTTTATTAAATTTAATAACCTAACATCTACTAGCATATCAACTCTACCTTTCTTCTAGTATTTTTTGTTTGTTGATGTAGATTATGACCTCACTTGCAGTAATTCTCTCTTGTTTTGATTAGATGAATATACTCTATATACATTGTCTTAAAAGAAAAACTTACAGAGAAGGGGTGAAAGAAGCAAATGGAATATTCTTTTGAATACATAGTAAATAAGAAGTAAAAATAGAAGACAGATTTTAGATTCTCTTTGAATTTATAACCCCCACACCCACGGCCATCATTGTGTAGAGTAGATTTTAGCTGATTGGGCAGAGTAATAAATTATTCAAGAAGTTTTATCTCTGTAGGATTAGAACCATTGTCCTGATGTTTCTTTGTATCTTCTGTGTGATGCATTTGTGTTGATGACATGAAGTTATTTAGATTCACTTCATTGGGTTTTACTAATTTAGATATTCCCAAGATCCAGATGGGTCCTGGTGCAACTCCCTAAGTTAACACATCAGGAAAGTGATTTGTTTATGTCAACGTAGCCTTAACTAAAAATCAGGTCTTGTGGAAGTAGAACAGCCCTGGCTTGGAGTCAGTGCAGTGTATATCCTGGTTCAGCAACTCATGGAACTTGTGATGTGGGGCAAGCTTGGAGCCTTAGTTTCCTTGTCTGTCTGCAAAATTGGGAATGTTCAGAGATGTATGCAATTTTAGTGGAAAATGGATGTAAAGTGTCTGTTTGACAAAGAGCAGACACTAATAAAATGTTTACCCATTTTTTTCTTCCTAGCTCCTAGATTGTAACTCCCCAAGGTGTGCCACTGGTTCTAGTACAGAGACGGATTTGGCCTTTTGGTGTCATATTTTGCAGCTCTTTTGTGACTCAGTAGCCTGAACACAGTGCATGTGAACTAGTGTTACCCATAGAAGAAGAACGTTGTTAGAGAACAATTAAATGCTTCTATTTATTCTGTATTATTAATCATTACTTCCCTTACCCACACCTGTGTTTAGATAATGTGTAGAGGGTACATTTTAAAAGAAGGGCTCTGTGACTTTACCTGCCAGAAGTAGGAGGGAACAAATATATGCGATGTAAAGAAAATCTCTCTTCTCCTCTTTGTTACTGAGATATTAAGCTACAGAAGCATTACACATAATTGTAGACATGAAGAAGGAAGGTAAGTACTGCGTTCTTAGCCACTAAACTGGAGTAAATTAATTGCTTTACTGAACCTATTTAAATTTTTATTTAACTATCTTAATCAACCAATAAAAGGGTTCTCTAGTAAGCTCTAGCATGTAATAAGTCCTCATGTAATGTTGTCGATAGATTCTATCATTTTAAATGAAATGACATTTAAAATGAAATCAATTTTAGTATTGGCTAATTGATATAAACAGAGTTAAGTTCCTGGTAGCATTGTTCACAATAGCCAAGACATGGAAACAATCTAAATTTCCTTTGATGGAATATTGGATAAAAAAATATTACATAAATACACAATGGAATAATACTCAACCATAAAAAAGATAAAAATTTGCAACAATATGGGTAGGTTTTGAGGGTTTCATGCTAAGTGAAATGTCAGATGAAAAAGAAAAAAAATTTTTCTCATATGTGAGACATAAAACAAAACCAAAAAAAAAAACACAACAAACAAGCTCAGTTACAGACAACAGAATGGTGGTTCTCAGAGGGAGGGGCCGGAAGACAAAGACTGCAGAGGAGTCAAATATACAATGACCGAAGGAGACCAGACCAGGTAATGAGAAAACAGTGGCGTATACAGGTATTGTAAAGTTTGTACACCTAAAATTTATATAATGTTATTAACCAAAGTCACTGCAATAAATTTAACGAGAGTCAAATTCCTACAGCATCTCATCGATATTATAACAAAATGACTTTAAAAAACAACGTTATTTGACATCCTGCTGTACTCTTTACCTCCTTTAAGTCACCATTCCCTAGACTGATGTAGCCAAGGTATCAGTTTATAAATACTTTTTAAAATGTTTAATTTGTAGATGAGATGCTTAAATGTGAAGATAATTTTATAAATGTGCTTAGATATCAGGATAGTTGCAAAGGCCTTTTTAATCTATTATTAACTAGCTAATCGTTAGTTAAGGCATACATGTTCTTCATCCTGGCCGCAGGGAGGAAAGCACAGCGAAGAAGAGAATAAACAAGCTTCCTCCCTTGCCTCAGAGCAGTAGGGCTGATTCCAGGCAAAACTTTGAAATAGTTGAAGTTTGGCTTTGGTACTTCCCCAATATCCCTACTGTTCTTAAACTATTTTAGGCCACAATATTTCATTCCATGGCGATCAATATTCTCATTTCCTAAGTCCATTGATCTTTGCTACACTATAGGTGGGGCACGTGGAATTTGAGTAGTAATATAAATCACAATTGCTTCATGATGGGCCTAGAGATATTTGCATTATAAAGAAGATACTCCTTACCCAGATTAATAGCAAATTAGTTGAATTTGGTCTCTAAATGGGGAGAGACAAATCCAGATGTCCCTGGAGGCCAATTGTCTTCCTTTTTTGGGTAGTTTCTAGCAGAGCCAGGAGCTCAATAGAAGAGCATGCTGACACAATGTTCTCTGAGGAAGTCGTCTTCCAAGGCCACTTTGTTGACCAGAAATCCTAGCTGTACATAGTTGTCCACATGTTTCTGTCCCATCGGCCCTAACATTTAGCAAAGCATTGCTTGGTGGGGCAGGGACTCCTCCTACAGCTTTTTCCCTGCTGTGATCAACCTAGCTAAGCCCAACGTAAGCATCCAAGCATCCTTCTCTGTGGGTTGATGAATGTTTGGGAGATCTTAGTACTGACTCTTTCTCTGATAACACAATGCACTGCAGGGTGCTAGTGGGGTGTGTGTGTGTGTGTGTGTGTGTGTGTGTGTGTGTGTGTGTACACCTTCTTTATATCACAACTGATAAAAGGCTCATGCTGTAGGGAAGGGCATTTTGAGTATGTCCTTAATCCAGCTGTCTCTGGGGTCAGGTGTCCTATGCAATGCATTGTTTTCTGTTTTATATATCTCTATTATAAAAACCCCTTGGCCACAATGCCATAACTCTATAAGGACCAAAGACCGGTAACCAGGAGGCTGCGTGAGCAGTGAGGGGTGCGGGGTGGGCAGGCTGCGTGCATGGTGGGGCGCCCTTGGGTGGGCGGGGACTTGACTCTTGGTCTTGTGGCATGGCGGGACTCGGGAGAGTCCCACGGCGCAATGGGGTCTGGGGTCTCAGGTCTTGCGCAATTTCCCATGGGTCTCCCACAATTTTGCACGCTGGGTCACTAGTATGTATATATTTATATAACATATCAAGCCATCATTTTTCTGATGGTGCTAGCGTGTATACCAATAGCTCGTGTCATCTTGTTGTAAGGGAGTCAATATTGGGGAAAAGAACACTTCTTCTTACATAAGGGCCTATTGAAAATCAGTTGTTTATATGTCTGGCATTTTTTTTAAGAGAATGCTTTTATTTATTTATTTATTTATTTCAGATGAAGTAGATGCTTTGGAATATTTTAGCACCACTTATTTTTGCCAAGTAGGAGGGCATTACACAGGTATTCTCATCAAAGTAATTAGGTTGTTAGATAGGCTCTGCATGAGGCAGTTAATGTGACACATTAGGTAAATTATAGCCCCAAAGGCTTATGGGATCAGAATTCCAAATGCAATCTGAGTTCCCAAGTCCCATGAGCCTACCCCTTTAGGATATGCTTCATCTGTAGTGAGAGGGAACACTGCAGTAACACATTGTCATCTTAAGGGGATGGGCTGATTCTCTTGGAGAAAACACTTGTGTAAAGATATTCAGTGTTTAGAGAAGCACATTTGGATATGCTGAAATTTTTCCACAACCCCCAGACATGCCAATCAAAGATAACATAATGCAAGTATCTCTGACTGACACTTCGAGCTGCATTCATAAGCAACCTGCCTCATTCAAAGTCAATGAAGAGACAGGATTTACAAGCCTATGCTGAAAAGTTATTGAAATGTGACTGACACCTCAAAGAAACAGTGTCAAAGGGGTTGCATGACCCGGTGCTGAAACACAGCGGTGTTAATCAAAGTTATGGCAGTTGGGTACCACAGAGGTCTTCCTTAGGTTTATTTATTTTATTTAATTCATATCACTCGGTGGGTTTATCACCACGCCCTGTCCTCTCTCCCTTTGGCATTTAACCCCTAGTTTGTGTTATTGGTTGTAAACGTTTGCTTTGGTTGTGGTTTAGAAAGGAAGAAGACCTTAACGAGGCTTCTGAAGATAAATGCTGATGTTACATCTCTATCAACTGTTTGAGTTCCCCTAGGAGATCATGAGCTTCTTCAATCATGTTCCATATGAGGCACCTCCTAGGACAGGTGGATGGGGCAGCTAGTCTACAGTCCTGTTCAAAGAATTTTCACTAGTATGTGAGTTTAATGATTCACTGAAACCCTGTCTACTCTCAAAAAGGGTCAGAAAAGGTCGAGGAGTAGAAGTGAGTTTGATCTTGGTCTACCTAATTATTTCATCTCTTCCCAGTGGCAAACACAACTCTGTGTGTGTGTTTTTTAAATTAGATGCTATGCCAGACAAGAAGTCAATCAACTGAGAACACTTGTAATGTAACCATGAGTAATAGTTACCAGCAATTCTTTAATATTTATGTTTTATGCTGAATGCTTCTCTTCAGTTCTTCAATGTTGTTGTAAAATAAGGAGGGGATATCACCATCAGACAGTGAAAATAGTTAATAACCTTGCCTAACAAAAGAAAGAGAGAGAGGGGAAAAAAAAAAAACCTCTCTGAGATGAACAGAATATCACAAATGCTATAATTATGTTCATGGTAATTATGTCCATGGTTTTAAAAGCTCAAGCAATTATAAGTTATGTTTATACTTGTTTGAGGTAACAATGCATGATAGAAATTATATGCATGAAAGTGTGTGTGTGTGTGTGTGTGTGTGTGTGTGTGTGTATGAATCAATCCAGTATTCTGGCTTCATTTAAACTCTACATTTGGGTCCCATATTTTTTTTTCTTTTTTTATTTCCTTAGGAATCTATTGGGAATGAGTAACTGGTTAAAATAGTATAATCACAAACCTCAACAATTGGCTATTAAGTGTTTAAATATCTGCTCTTCCCTAGAATCATATATATTCTCTATCACTAAAAAAAACATCTAGAAAGAAAATTTGATTTTTTTATGCTTCCAGACAGTTCTGCTACAAAATAAGTGCAAGGAATGATGATATCAAATAAATTATCTATTCTGGAATCAATCCACAATTCATATTAAAGTCTTTCACTATAATAAGAGAATAAAATAAAAGTGAAAAATGACAGTAAAGTGGCTACGTCCCTTATTATTAATTATTTTAAAATTTAAAAATGGGATAAGAGTTAGACTTTACAAAGATCACCTTGGAAAGAAAGTATATCAAACATGACTAGCAATGGACTTTTCTTTTACAAAGAATAATGGTTTAATGTTTAATTAATCTTATCCATTTCTGCATTTATGGGAAGGCAGAGAAGAGTCTGCTTTATAATGTAGAAAATTAAATATTAAAACCTTGGTGCCTAGCAGACTTACATTTTCTTATTATGAATGAGCATTTTCACTTTCTGCACACACAAAGAAAGAAACAGGAGATATATGTAGTCACTTAGCCCTAGGAAAGGATTATTTCAATATATCTCCTTTACCATCTTGCTACTAGAAACAAAACACACCAACAGTGAATAAAGGTTTAAAATATAAAAAAATGAAAACTACGTGTACTGTATGTAATATAAATCCTCAATTCTAAATATAGTAAATAAAGTATTATTGTATTTCTAATCTATGAATTATCTAATATTTATAGATCTAACACTCCAAATGATATATATTGCTTAAAGAACATTACAATAGTTTTCATATTCAATGATGCTTTCTCCAGTGAGAAAACTGAAGGTATTAATTAAAAATAATAAATTGCTACCAGATTAAAATGCAGACATAACAATAGAAAAAAAATGAAAAAAAGGATGTTTAATTTAAATATTTAGATGTTTATTTCAAATTAGTGCCTATTTACGTCGCATATAGTTTAAACCATTTTATAATATAGATATGAAATTTTTAGTTCTGTTTTAAATTACCATTTGGACCTTTGGTCTCCAGTGTATTATTTACCACAAAGCAGGGATTGCAGAAAGGGTCAAAGAAGTGGCCATTATAGGTGTACCACCTGTGATGAATTCATCTCTATTGATCATCAGAGATATTTTGGCTCTCTATAATTCCTTGGAAATATTATTTATTTGAAAGAAAAGAAAACATACTTTACAAACACCATTCCTGAGTTTAAAGGGTTAATATGTGTAATTTAATACGGCAAATTCTTACAAATTTTGGGTGTGCATTTCTGAACTTGTTGACATTTTGACTGCTAGCCCTACAATTTATTGCCTCTAAGATTAAACCAGGATTGAAAATATTACATTCACAAAAATCTCAGCAACATAATTTTATTTTAATATCACTCATTAGAAAGCATTAATAACATTTATGGGGAAATGTAATAGGAAAATGAATAAGTTTAGAAAAAGTTTGAGAAATAAAATTCAAAGAAACCATATATATATATTTTTATCTTATGTTTCACACAACTTTCTTTTTTTATTATTCTTAACCATTTAATAATATTACTTATTAGGAAAGGAATACTTTAAGAATCAGCAAAAATGGGCTCCAGTTTCTGGGGGCGTCATCACACCATCAGTCGCTTGCCTTGCACTGCCCTCTTCCTCCCAGTTGAGTCCAGTCAGAACAGGAAAGGGCCCTGGAGGCTGGTGCTGGGAGAATCCCTCGTTGGGAACATTTAACTGTGGACTCTATATTAGATGACACTACATTTATGTCAATTTTTAAAGATATAATAGTACTGTGACTATGTAGATGAATGTTCTAATTTTTAAATGAGGAGTATGGAGTTTTCTCATCAGCTTTGCATTTTGCCTGGGACAAGTACCTTTGACACAGATTACAAAATTACTGATATGATAAACAGATGATTCCAGTACAGTAGACTTTGTAATGGCCTGCATACCGATCCTTGTTCTGACAATAGAAGGACATCTTTCAATGCGAACTCAACCCCTACCTACCCATCTACCTGTGCATTTGACTCTATGATCCCATACCAACTCAGTCAAATTTCTACCTGGGATTTCTGCTTCCATTAGCATAGGTCTCAATTTTCACAGGGATGACAAACACAAGTTCAATTAAATTATCTACCAAATTGTTATTTAAATATAGATGTGAATTAAATTTCAATTGGTAAATTTTATGCAAGTATAAGGAACCAGAGAGTTAGAAAATTAAAGCTGATTTTTTTTAATCAGGGGAAACAACAAAATAATAAATATTTTCAGATTTAATTTTCATTTCTTCCCTATTGCAACCAATGCCCTATTTAACTATATTACCTAGTACCTTCAGATCACCAGGAATATATCTGAATTGAAATATTCTCCCCATTCCTCTCTCCTCTCATCTAATCCACAATTAAAAGATTACACCTTTCAAGAAAATTTTCCTGATTTCTCCATCATCAGCATATAAGCTCTGCCTTGTCCATATAAAATCTACATATCAGATTTTTTAACAAGGAAAGAATAAATTTGCAGCACAACTTCTGGATCAATCTATAATACAAAAGGAGCTTTTGAAGCTGTTTCAAATTTTGGTGGGACTTAAGTTTTAAAAAGACATGAATCTGTCCATTTTTATTTCAGAGGGTAGAAACAGGAACAACAGATAAAAATAACAAAGAGGGAGATTTTACTTTGAATTGTAACTGAAGCTCCACAGTGAAATAAGCTACCCTTAAAAAATGATGGATGCATATATCCTTTCTGGTTGGTGTTTCTAGTTTCTTGGGATATATTCTTGCACATATGTAATATCTTAATCAATAAAGAAAAAAACTAATGATGGATACATTTGCATAGAGGCTGAATGTGACTCTAAGGAATTCTGATTCAAAATTGTTATATTGCTTGAAAAGTTGGATTTTATGACTGGGTCTTCTTCAACTCTACTTATTCTAAAACTTCAAATCTAAATTCTATGTCATAACATTAGAGAAAAAGACAAGTCCTTTTCATTAGTGCAGTGTTCTACCGAACTCTGGCCTGTATCAAAGGGAGATAAAAGATTTGCTTAAGAGGAGAATTGGAACAAACCCAGATTCTCTGGCAGGCAGTTTGTGTTTCATCTAAATGACTGCATTACCTCTTCTTGTGTTGTTCATCTAGAAATGAAAGGTTATAAAAAGACATCCCTAAGAAAATACCTTGATAGTCAAGGTTAGACCCTTCATGCAGTAAATTAATCAAAAGCAATGCAAGAAAGAGTGACTGTTCCATGGACTAATTTAGGATTGGAAAATGGAAGTCTCATGGGTTCTTTTAAAAAGTCCACAATGAAGGTTGTATGGAAAAGACTTCCACCAAAAAAAATCTGTGAATATTCAGTCGCATAGGTCTCTTAAAATAAAATAGAAATTAAAATCTATTAAAGTAGGTCAAGAAGACTCTCATTCTTGAAAATTTGCATCAATAGCATTTTGATGACTTTACATATTTATATCCAATAATTATATTTTCCTGTTGAGCAATTTAAATTCAAGCAAAAGTTACTCTTTCATAAAATTTTCTATGACAGCCTCCAAATGTTTCCAAAATAACTACGAAACCAATATATATATATATATATATATATATCCTAATGGTTGTATCATCTTCTTTTCCCATTTTTAATATGGCCAAGATATCAGTATTCAGGAGAATTTAAAATTCAAAACACTCCCTGAGGTTCTTAGATATAGGTCATTTCATTTAGATAAAAACACAAACTTGTAATAAGTGATATAAATCACCCTTTATCACAGAATTAGCTGTTTTAATAGTCCAGAATAAGCCATTCTTTCTGGCACTCTAATTCACCATGGTTCATACACATGCCCACCCACGCAGACCTGGGATCACTAGCCCTGCTGCTCAAGCAGCATTAAGATGACCCTGGAGACTCAGAGGCACTGAAATTTTGGTCCCATGCCCAATTCTCTCTTGTTGCATTTTCCTCTAATATATGTGTGCTTCTTCTTTTAAAGCCCTTTTTTCCTTTCTTTTTAAATTTTTTTCAAAAGCACATTCTTAAAGAATACAAGGCTGAATTTCAGGGCAGCCTGCTTCTACAGTACATCTAAAAATACCTCTGAACAGCAGCATATATGAACCTACTAACATGTATAAGAGCAAACAAGAATCTATTATACACTCCAGGGGCTTCTAAAACAACAGAAGAGTGGCATCTGACACAGGTGAGATGACAATGTAACCTCCTTGAGTCTTCATTCAAATTTCTTCCGAAAACTCTTTCAAACAACTGATTAAAGAAAAAAAAAATGTTGTGTTGGTTGATTTTTCTTCCATAAAAACTGGAAAGAAGTTGAAGTTACAAGGTGGTAATGTCATGTGAGGAATGAGATTTTTTCCAGTCCATCTGTATAATATGCATAGTTTTATGAAAATCATTTCTGGGTAGGGAAGATTACTACTAACTATTATTGTTAATAATAATGCATTTCATTGGTTTTAAGATGCCATCAATTGTGCAATGCATTATGATTTCACGTGCCATTAAAATGTTATCAATTAGTTTTAAATTGCCATTGGTTGCAAGATACCACACAATTCCAGAAATATGAAAATGTCCATGCTTAACTGTTACAATAAATGAATAATATTTTCTAGTTTTTATTCTGATAACTGGTTTATGATGCTATGGCTCAAGGGGTTGTGAAGATAGTTGGAGGCGATCATAGTCAGCTAAAACTAAACATTTGGTTTCAAAGCTCAGCCTGGGGAAAAATAATCTAAAGTCCAGCTGTGTGTATCCAATTTATATTTTCTACATCTCCCTCCATCTTCTCCCCACAGATATCATTTTGTAAAGGCATTTTCCGTCTTCATTTTTTTTTCTTTTTAAAAATCTGTTTCCTTTGATTTACAGAAAGCCTAAGGTTTTCTAAAGTTATAAGGTGATAGCAGCACAATTCACCATAGCTAAGATTTGGAAACAGCCTCAGTGCCCATCAGCAGACAAGTGGATTAAAAACTTTGGTACATCTACACAATGGAATTTTATGCCGCCATAAAAAAAGAAACTTTTACTATTTGCAACAGCATGGATGGAACTGGAGAACATTATGCTAAATGAAATAAGCCAGCCGAAGAAAGATACACATCACATGATCTCACTCATATGTGGGATATAATGATCAACATAATTTGATGGACAAGAATATATCCAGAGACAAATGGCAGGGGAGAGAGGGGGGTTAGAGAGCAACCAAAGGATTTGTACACATGTATGTAAGCATAACCAATGGACACAGACACTGGGGCTGTGAGGGCTTGCCCGGGGTGGGGATGGCTGGGGGCGGTGTCAATTGGGGAAAAGAGAGACTTATGTAAAACTTTAGACAATAAAAAATAAAATAAAATAAAAAGTTGTAAGATGGAACATTGGACCAAAAGCCATTATTTCACTACCTAGGTAATTTCATAATAAGAACAGTGGTGGGCAGTATTTAAGAGATATGGACAATTAATGATTTATAAAGTGTTGTTCTGAGGGGAAAATGTACAATGAGAATAGTCAAGAAAATTAAAAAAAAATCATGCAGTAAATTTGTCAGGAGTTGTTAAAAAAAAAAAAACTTGTAGAAAAATACAAGTGGGAGAAATTGTAGTACATTTGCAAAGTGCAGAGAGCTGTTGGCATATTTTCCCGTCATCTTTTCTCTCGGGTAATACTTCCTTGGGCAGAGGGAGACTTGGAGATCTGGTAGCTGTGACTGCAGTGATGTTATGCTATTCTAACATTCGTAAACATGTTATATTTACAATAACATTTCCTGCTCCTAGAAAGCAAGAGCGGGCTTATCTGACATGTCTGCGCTGGTGCCTCAGCTGCTGTTACTTCCTCTCCGCTCACGCTGGATACTCTTAACCTCTCAGGACAGCCGCAAGGTGGAGAATGAGTCAGCCCTCCACTGCAGCGCCTCCTCAGGAGGGCCCGTGTTCCAGATGACATCAGATTCTGTACCTGGGGTTGGTGCTTTGAGTTTGCTGCACTCTATGAAGCTAATGTCCAGAAGGTTGTGGGAGGAGCAGAATATATACTTTGAGAATTCGATAGGCTGTATTGAATTGTACCTACTAGAAAGGAAGGTAGCTAAGCTATCTACTAAATGCTATAGTTTCAAAAGATAGCACTGCCTACTCTCTTGAAATGGAGACTAATGTTGCAACTGAAACTGATCACTCGGACCTTAACTTACATTTTACAAATTAGGTAATAATAATAATAATAATAATAATAATAATAATAAGGAAGAACAGAACAATACCTGTGACCTATTTTCTTCATCTCCAAATGTTACGCAATGTGTTTATGAATAAACGGTTCTATAAAATGACTTATGGAGATTATTTCTGTTGCTTTACCTCCCAGGGTTATCATGTATCAATGTAAGACACAAGAACATCTCACTCATTCATTTTATTCAATAAATATTTTATAAAGCCTATGATAAGCCAGGGGCTGATGTATGTAAATCAAGTCTTCCTTAGGTAATAATGTAAGGATGAAGTTTGGTTGGTATTTTATTGAAATGAAACTTGGTCTACTGACATCTCTAATCATAAGCTCAAGGAAAGCATTGGACTATCTGTCACTATTCCCTAAGTCTGTTGTATCAAATGCAACTGTGTAGGTCAAAACTTTGGGTGATCCTCTTGCTTCCGTCATGAGGATGAAAATATAGCATGAATTATCTTTGGTGAAAAAGAACAGTGACCAAAATAGAGGTGACTCAGCTTCTGCACATTGAAACTATGTTGTAATGGAAATTGGCTTTCAGCTGCTGTGACATACACTTTTATAATACGTTTTAGAACATTGAACCTATCCACATTTTTCAGCTCTGTCTGCAACAGTGAGAGGTAGTGCTATTGTTACAGATTCTGCTAAAGCTACTTATGTGCTATTAATATACAGAAATAAAAGGGAATTCTTTCTTCACTGGTGGTCTCTTCAGGCTACTCAAAAAGCTGCTTGGCCTGAAAATGTCATCAACCACAAGGGTTACTTGATTTCTTTGTCCATAATCGATTACTTGGCTTTTACTAAAAAAAGAAAACTGAAAAAATGCCCTTAAAGGAGAGAAAATCTGTTCCCTTCCATGTCAAAATTTCTAAACATTTTTGAAGCTGAAAGGAATGCTCATGAACAATCTTACTCCCGTCTTATTTTCAGTAGCGATGCACACTTCATACAATAAAGGACAATAAATTTTCTGAGAGAGAGAGAGTTGGGGGGAGATTTTGGGTAGAAGTCCATTTTAGCTCAATGAAAAATGCATGAACTTCTTCATCATATAAAGTGTCTTTGAGTCTCATCTTTACTATTTACGTGAGAAATTCTGAGCAAAGTACTCTATTTCATTGAGCCTTCGTATCCTCCTCCCTAAAATGTCAAAAATCACACTGGACCTTTTCATTGAGTTACGGTGAGGACCAAATGATCTGGAATATTTAGACTGTTTAGCACATTGCCTGGCACATCATGGGCACTCAAAACACATTGTCCATTATTCATGTGAGTTATGTAAGTGGCATAAACTGTTTAAAAATGATTTTGATGGTTTTTGTATGTTGAAGCTTTATTTACAGTCTGTGCCATCTGTTGATCTGAAGTACTGAACTTAATAATAGTCTGTTAATATAATCACTAAAAGTAGCCTGTACTAATCAGAGTAACTGAATACTTTGATCAAATCACACAAAATTCCTCTAGGAAACAAAATGGAACAGTATCGTTAAATGTAGAATAATATGGAACAATAGCAATAAACATATGTGTATCTGTGTGATCTCCCAGAGTAGAGAATCCAAAGCAGTAAGATGATACCTGTATCAGGAAGGAAATGCAACCCCCTAGTTCTCAAGGGCAGAAATCCTAGTGGATGTGATCACCTGTGCACCTTCTTCTGCCTTGACGTCTGCCATGTCCAATGTTGCATACACCACGGCAGGCTCTGTCAAATCACCCAGGTAATGACATCCCTATCTGAAACATGAACAGAAGACTTTCTTCTGACATCAGCTGTCACACTATGTGTGCATCAAACCTGCTCCATTAAAATAATTTGGTTTTTGTTCTGACTTCTCAACGTTGCCATGGAACCTGTGAGCAATCTTATTGACTCCTCACCACTATTAACAAGTTTTAATCGCTCAGATATTCGGCACAGTTGGATATTGCAATCAGAGCAAATTTCCCATTTGATTCCAGCACAGAAGTTACCAATGAAAGTGACAGAGTGGTAATTCAAAATTCTCTAACTTCATCTCCTTTACTGCCATCTCATTCTTGGTGAATAAAATTAAAACCACAAAGGGGCTTATTTGTGTAAGCTGCTATTTATTCAACTTGCAGTGGTTATTCATATCCTGTTTCACCGAGGATTTTAACATATCCCAAATATGTTACTATTACTTTAAAATTAAAAGCATCCAGACAATCAGCACGTTTGCTATTCAAAGTGTGTGACATATACATCTGGTTACCCAACCCAGGAAAGCGGCAACCATTATAATAGTTCAGGTTGCACCAGCACACAACATCTGCTCTGCAGTGCCCAAGTAGAGTCTAGGTAGGAACCCTTGCAATAAAGTAATTTTGCTTTCATTAACTACAAAACAGTTCCCATCAGCTGATATTCAGTCACAAGTAACAAATAGTTAATATGTGAGCCATCTGAGTTCCTTGCATGTAGTATGTTTTGGTGTGTTGGGCTATTTTGTGACTGGATTGAATATTTTTCTGTATCTGAAATACACCTATCTTAAGGTAATCCCATCAGCTGATTACCCCTCTGTTCCAGGGAATGCCGTTTTCTGCTCATTCCCCATCACCTTCTTTGTAAAAAACAATACTCTTGGAGTTAAGGAAGGGTTAAATCATAAAAGAACATGCTTGCTAGCATTAATGGCTACTGATTTATGACCAGAGCACTTTTAGTCAATTATTGTCTGAAAGACTGAACGTACCCCCTGGGGTTCGGCATTCAGTCATACAAAGTGTCTGGCTCATATTGTCAGAATTGGCCATTAATTATGATGACCACAGGTGGCAATCCATGTATATCTTAGCTTTTCCTGGAAAAAAATGTGCAACATGAGAACTATTAGAGGTAGAAGTCCACTGTTGGGAGAATAAGAAGAAAAATACTGCCAACCTGAATGACCCTTTAAAGTATCTACTTCAAACTCTTTGGTTTGAAATAAGAAAACTCAGGGGAGTGATACCAACAAGCACACACATCTGGCATATTCCAGCCTCAAGTCTAGGAACCAGTCCTCTCTACTCTAGGTCAGGTGTTCTCAGCCCTGGGGGCACATTAGAGTGACCTTCAGTGTTTTTTAAAAATAATAATTCTTGTTTTATTCCCACAAAAATTCTGATTTAATTTTTATCTCAGGCGGAGCCTATACCTGGTGTTTCTTAAAAGGCCCCAGTGAATTCCATGGTAGCTTCTCCACTGGTATTTTTATTTGTACCACCAGGAGAAATGTTTCTCTTCTCTTCGGATGAGAAACAGCTTGTTCTTATTTTGAGATATGCATGCTCTGGGCATGTGGGTCACGAGTAACACATTTCTCTTTTCGTCTTGGCCGCTAGAGGTCTTAAAGTCGGGTGTGTGGGGACTACACTGTACCGGCATTGGTCCTCCAGGACATCCATCCCTTCTTATTCATTCATGTGGCACTACCTTTTCTTCCTTTCACACTTTTTTCACATTCATTTACATTATTTATTATTTTACTGTTTCATGATTTCTTTGGAGGTAAATTTGAAGAACTTGGGATATCACAAAAAATCAGGAAATAGATACCTAACAATGGAGAAGAAAACATAGAAGTAAAAGGTTTAGAGTTCATAAGAAAGACATTTAGAATGTCTCTATAGATTTTTTTTTGGAATTCTGCAAGCCCTATAATAGACAAAAATAAAAAGAGAGACAAGAGCACATATGCAATAGGAATGCTGAGCTAAGTATTATAAGTCAGTGGGAAAAGAAGAAACAAGAATTGGAAAGCAGCCCAGCCGGTGTGGCCCAGTGGTTGAGCATTGACCTATGAACCAGGAGGTCCCAGTTCCATTCCTGGTCAGGGTACATGCCTGGGTTGCTGGCACCATTCCCAGTGTGTGTGTGTGTGTATGTGTGTGTGTGTGTGTGTGTGTGTTGGGGGGTGGGGGGGACGTGGGAAGGAGGGAGCATCCTGGAGGCAGTGTATCAATGATTCTCTCTTATCATTGATGTTTCTCTCTCTCTCTAGCTTCCTCTCTCTAAATAAAAAAGAAAACATATTTTAAAAAAAAGAATTAGAAAGCAGAGGTATGAAAGTTTAGTAACAACAAGAAGAAAGGTAGAAAAAGAGAATGTTGTGTGAGTTTTGGATTATTCCAGGTAATCACAATCCTGCATCTCAACAAAGTGATTGCACCAACTTGATCTGTCTTATTTCCTGGCAACCTCATATGGAGTCCATTCCACATCAGTAATTCTAATCTACAAAATGCCAGTACTTTCAGTGGCTGTAAGACCTGTCTCTGTACCATTTATAATTGTGGGGTTTAAAATTTTACATGAAAATTTTAGATGACTGCCTAAATGCACTTTGG
The DNA here is from genome assembly GCF_964212035.1 of Myotis nattereri. NCBI lineage: Eukaryota > Metazoa > Chordata > Mammalia > Chiroptera > Vespertilionidae > Myotis > Myotis nattereri. The sequence goes on along the minus strand of NC_138076.1, from coordinate 67,578,656 downwards.
GTTAGTAAATATTGTGTTGGTTTTGGTGACTGCTATTTTATGTTACCATCAATAGAACAATGTTCCTGATATGAAAATCTGGAGAGATATACGTGATGTCATTGTAGTAACATGGTTATCAGGAGTAAAGCGAAGGCTGGATAATATAGCATGCCTTTTATACAGCTCTGTTACTTTAACATTCTCCAAGTCTGTTTCCACTGATCAAGGAGGGAAGGAACTAGCTTAGACACATGTCCAGTAAGGTCTGAGTAACCTGGAAAGGTGCTTGTCAGTCAATCACAGCTGGGAGCCAGTCAGTGGCCAGGATGGGTGTGGCCACTACAGGGGCATGAAATCTCAATATTTAAACTTCTAAACAAAAGAGCACTCTCTCATGCGCCCACCCAATGGACTCCTTCTCTTGCCTGTTTGCCTGGGCTCCTGTGACTCCCGTGGCAGGAGCACACTCCCCTGCACCCACATGCCTCTCATCCATGTGGGACTCCACGTGGACTAATGGACTTTACTGAGCTTGGATACCGAACTACACCCGACTGCAACATGGAAGGAAAGCTCTGGACACTGCCTTGCTTTTGGCTCTGCTGCAACCCCAGGTGCACCTCTTTCAGGACTGGCTTAAAGAGCAGGGGACTGTGGAACCAGAGGATTGTAAATCCATGCAAATACAGCCTTTCTCCACACCTCATTCTCCAGCGGGAGCTTCTGAAAATTCTTATTTCAGTGGTACCCCAAAACCTCCCTCGCACGAGCGACAGGGAATTTGTTCTCTGGTAACATCTATCTATATATAGAAAAGGCTAAGTGACTGACCGTCCATCGACCATCCGACCGACCAGCTGGTACATATGACGAGCACTGGCAATTTTAAAATAAACGTTGATTTGTGCATGCGCAATACATATAAAGCTCTTAGAATGGATATTATTGAACTTCCCTGTGAAATGGTTTGGAATGGATATTATTGAAGCTCCCTTTGGAAATAGTATATCTATCCTATATAATAAAAGGCTAATATTCAAATTGACCAAACGGCGGAACGACCGGTCACTATGACACACACTGACCACCACGGGGGCAGACACTCAATACAGGAGCTTCCCCCTGGTGGTCACTGCACTCCCACAGGGAGTGCTGCTCAGCCAGAAACCCTGAGCAGGGCTTACGGCTGGTGAGTGCAGCGGTGGTGGCAGGAACCCAAAGGGGAGCAGGCCTAAGACATCAGTTGGACATCCCCCAAAGGCTCCCAGACTGTGAGAGGGTGCAGGCCTGGGTGAGGGATCCTCCTGAGTGCATGAATTTCATGCACTGGGCACCTCTAGTAGATAATATTAAAAATATATCTAAACGTGTGATTCTTTGTCCAAAAAATGAGCACGTTCATAACTAAAATGAAGAAATTTTGGATACACTCAATGGGGATTTTCACACCTATCTGAATGATGATTCTATTGATTCAATGGATGATGCCGAAAATGAAAATTTTCGAATGAATTGAATTTCTTAATAGTATTACTCCTTTCGGGAATGCCATGTCATAAATTAAAATTGAAAGTAGGTGCAATCATCATGGTACTGAGAAATCTTAATAGTAAATGAGGTCTATGTAATGGTACTAGATTTATTATCAAAAGATTGCTACCTAACATAATCAAAGCTGAAGTATTAACAGGATCTGTGGAAGAAGAGGTTGTTCTGATTCCAAGAATTGATTTGTCCCTGTCTGACACTGGCCTTCCATTTAAATTAATTCAAAGACAGTTTCCCATGATGCCAACATTTGTGATGACTATTAATAAATCACAAGGACAAACTCTAGACAGAGTAGGAATATTCCTACCTGAACCCGTTTTCGGGCATGGTCAGTTATATGTTGCTTTCTCTTGAGTTCGAACTGCATGTGACGTTAAAGTTAAAGTTGTAAATACTTCAGCATAAGGGAAATTAGTCAAGCACTCTGCAAGTGTTTTTACTCTTAATGTGGTATACAGGGAGATATTAGAATAAGTTTAATCACTTTATCAGTCATTGTTTTTATCAATATTATTTATATCATGTCTTCATTTTTGCTATATCAGGTCTTTGTTGTTATATCATGTTGTTATTGTTTATTTATTAATCAATTTATATATTATTTTCGTATACATTTTACTAATTTTCTTTCATCTCTGACACTTCTATTATAGAGAAAGGGAGAATAGTGATATTAAAATATTTCTTCTAATTAATTTTCTTTCAATGTGCATGAATCCATGCACCAGGCAACTAGTATGTAAATAATCAGAATATGTTTCCTTGAATCCAGAATGTGGACAATTCATCCTATTTCATCCCATTGTTTTGCTACTGTAGATTTTAGGAAAATCAAACAGAATTAAATTCTTGTGTAGTCTAGTAAATATATACATTTTAATAAACTTTCATATGATTCAATTTATCAACATTAACAGTCTCAGTGAAAGCCTTACATTGATTCAACATGGAAATAAAATTGTTCCGCATCAAAGACCTAGAAAAAGGTTTCAAACTGATTCTATATTAAAATAAAACTAATACTGGTATTTTAAAAATTATGGCTCACATTTATACTGATTTTGTGATTTTAAACCAGCAATGGTTTCAATGGTCCCATTATACATGATGTTTGAATTTTAAATGAAAATAAAAGTGATGGCCTAGTTCAGTACTCTCCACCTGGCAACAAAGGGTGTTTGGCACATTGCTATATGCTCATGAAAATGTTACAGAATGAACAAAGGTAAGCTTTGAAGGAGCAAAGTGATACTTAAAAAGGTAAAATTAATTTTAAAAAATAAATACAAGTAATTACTAGGATGTTTGTATTTGGCTTCTGAAATTAAAAGTTTTGAAAAATTTTAAAAGAAATGACAAATTTCCTAAAATCAAGTGAAATGAGAAAACAGAAGCATTAACAATTGGACTAATTCTTCATAAAATATATAATATATCAAAACAAAATGTTTCATCAAATACATCATTATGATCTTTCACAATATCAGGACTGGGTTATAATTGTTTTAATAACTCACTTTTACACAATTTATACTTTTTACTTCCCATGAATATCCCCAACTGAGCTTTACAACAATCCTATGAGATAGACATATAATTTAATATTAAGGAATCTGAGGTCTAGAATTAAGAAACCTTATAGTTATCTTTGGTCTGCTCTAGGTTTGGGGTTTTGTATAGTATTCTTTATTCTGGTTACTGGAAAAATGGTTCTGGTCACACTGACTTCATAATGGAGATGTTTATAATATACAGTATAAATACATCTAGTGTAAAATAGAAATACATCTAATATAACTTCTATAGCATAAAATAAAACACATCTGTAATATTTTAATTGGAGAAAAGGAGGAAAGCCTTCTGAGGTGTTCCTTCTCTGTTTGGATTAGTTTTAGGAAAGTCTTCAAAGACCCAGTAAGAAAGGAAGAAAGGGGACCCTGCTGGCCAGACAGTACAATAAACCAAAGGTGAGGGAGTGATGGAAAGGGTGAGACACATCATGTACATACAGCCTCTTTCAATGACAGCCCTTTCCAACCGAAGTCATATTGAATTCAAACTCATGTAACTAGGTGGCTGTTACATGCTTCAGGTAGACTCTGAAAGGGAAACTGAAGAAAAAGTGCATCCCTACAGAAAATTAGATGAGACACAGCATTATGCCTGCATATTTTGGGAGAATAAACACTGTCAGAGAGCACACTTTGCATTTCATCCCATGGGGAAATAGGCCCTAAATCTCCCTACAGGGCAATAGTAACTAACAGAGGGGAGCTCCTTTAACATAGGAAAGGTAAGAAAGGCTGCATTTGAGGAGCTTCCTAACATAAAAATCTGTGAAGAAGAAATGCAAGTAGAGCTCATTAGAGCAACAATTCCCATTCCTGGTTTTGGCACACAATTTCCAAAAGGGACTTTTAATTTGCTTTAAGTGGGCTTATTTGCCAGGAAACAATTTTAAAAAGAAAATGTTTTAAAATGAATGACAAAGAGGGTGTTGCAACTTTATAGAATTTGTAAGTAACTGTCTCCTAGGAACAATAGTCTTGTTGGCCATACTTGTTTTTCATCTTAATTAATAGCATTCATGTGAGAAGAGCCTTGCTATATATAAGATCTTATTATTGTGTTATTAATACTAAACTAAAGAAGATACAGTACAAATGAAAAACAGTGGTTATGAGTCTTGTACCACCTTAGTTAATTAGTAAAACATTCATGCATTTTATAAAATATTCATAGTAGGTAATATCTATAGTTGTGGGAATAAGTACACATATTAAATGTGTAAAACATTAGGCATTTGGTATATACCAAACTGACACTGAAAAAGTAAAAATGTCAAGGACCATAAATCCCTGTATGAACACCTTTAATCATTCACTAAAAAAGAATGGTAACGCAGTATCCAGAGAATACATTTGCATATCAGATTCAATGTTCCTTATGAGTCATTTCACATATTTTTCAAGTGTTGATAGAAGGTGAATAGGTATGCGTTAGGAAGACAAGCACACCAAGAACACACAGAGATGTTCTGTAATTCACTGTGCACTTTCTTTATCCAAAGTAGGATGAAATGGGAAATGCTGCCTCAGTAGTCACATTCTTTCGTATTAAAAGCCTCTCATATGTGTCAATTATTTAAATCCCACCTGTCAATTTCACCCCTTAATTTCTAAAAAAAAAAAAAAAAAAAAAAAACACAAAAAACAACTCTCTAGACCCTAAATCACATACATGTTTCTGTTTTACAAGTAAAGTAGATCCATAGATTGAATCGGGAAGTAGTGCAATTAACCTAGATTTTAATATCAGGAAAGAAAATATATATATATATATATATATATGAGGAAAGGAGCAAAGGGAAGACCAAATATTATAAGTATGTCATTTGGACACCTTCATCAGGAAGCTAAAGTTTTACATTCTCCAGAAAGCCACGGCCCATTCCCCTGAAGATCGCTGGGGGAAGAGACTGGGAAGTGAGGGGACAGAATCATGCCCAGGAAAGCTGGGGTGACTTTGAGAGGCTACTTGCAGATCAGTCACACCTGGGTACAGGCCTCTGGGCAGAATGGGTACTGAGATTTGAGATATTTAATTCCCTAAACAAAGGTATTTGCTGCCTTGGTTGATCTCTTGGTCTCTGTTGGTTGACACTTAGCTCCCGGGGCTCTCAGGCTCCTGCTCCCCTGCATTTGCCCACATGGCCTATGGCCTTGTGGACCCCCCACACAATGGACTAATGGACAGTAATTAGCCTGGTGCTGAACAGGACCCAACTGTTACATGTACCAGAAATTCTGGACACTGGATTTGCTTCTAGCTCTACTGAAGTCCCAACTATACTTCTTCCAGAACTGTTATAGGGAAATGAGACACTGGAACCCCAAGGCGGTAATTCCATGCAAATAAAAATCACTCATTCTCTCATGCAAGTCTCAAAACATTCTTTTTCTCAAGATACCATAAGAACACCATCCCCAGCACCAGTGGAGAAAGGGATGTCTACTTCTACCAATGATAGTAGGAGTGTTCACAGATTTCAGATTTCCCATCATCTTTGATGTTGGACACAAAACAACAGGGAAAATTAAAGTTTTGTTAAATTAGACATTCATTAGTCTCCCTTACTTGTTTTAAGGGGAAAATCTATTGCACACCACAGTAAAATGCAATGATGATAGTTATATCTACACTAATAAAAGAGAAAAATGGTAATTGGCGTTCGGCGATACCGTTTTCATTGGCTAATCAGGGCTATATGCAAATTAACTGCCAACTAAGATTGGCAGTTAACTGCCAACAAGATGGCAGCTAATTTGCATATGTAGGCACAATGCAGGGAGGCGAAAAGGAAAGCAGGAAGAAGCCCCCTGCCACTGACAGTGATCTGAAACCCAGGGGGGAGCTAAGAGCTGGGGGGCAGGGCAAAAGCGGCCCTGGGGCCATGATCGGAGAATCAGGCACCTTTGCCGCCCTGGCCAGTGATAGCAGGAAGTAGGGGTGGAGCCAGCAATGGGAGCTGGGCACGGTCAAAGCTGGCAGTCCCAGGAGCTAGGGGTCCCTTGCCTGGGCCTAAAGTGAAGCCCACGATCGCTGCGCCCCCCGCTGCCACTGCAGGTCCCCGCTGCCCGGGCCAGACGCCTAGGCCAGAGGCGTTAGGCCTGGGCAGGGGCGGAGCCTGAAACCGCGGGGAGCTGGGGGTCCCCTGCCCAGGCCTGACACCTCTGCCAGAGGCCTCAGGCCGGGTCAAGGGGCCGATCTGGTGATTGGTGATCGGAGAGGGATGAGGGTCAACTCCTCTGGCCGAGGCATCAGGCCTGGGTGGGGGGCTGAGCCGGGGATTGGGGGGATATGATGGTCCCATTGCCCAGGCCTGACACCTCTGGCGGAGGCGTCAGGCCTGGGCAAGGGGCCGATCAGGCGATCGGAGGGTGGTGGGGGTCAATGCCTGAGGGCTCTCAGTATGTGAGAGGGGGCAGGCTGGGCTGAGGGACACTCTCCCCCCCACCCCCACCCCCCCACACACACCCAGTGCATGAATTTCGTGCACCGGGCCATATATATATATATATATATATATATATATATATATATATATATCTCCACGCCAGCATTGCATGGACTGCCCAAAACTCTCATTGGATGGCTGTCTAAATGTTAGCAGCAAACACCAAAGAAATAGATTTCTTTAGGAACTTATGATTTGATCTGAATGAGATAGCTATAAATGAAGTATTTCTCTAGTAAAATTTTTAGTGTTCCTCCAAGTTTTATGAATTAGTTATTTCTACCTTGTCAGAATGTTTTGTTCTTCCTTTCTCATACATGATTGGGATGTTGAGGGGTTTTTGGCACCTCATTTAGTATCACAGAAGCTCAGGAGTCTTAATTAAGAAAAAATATGATTTCTAATAACAAGAGGAGGCTGTCTATGCCTAATAAAAAAGGATACCTTACTCTATTAAATTATCATCCACACTACAGTTTATACTATCGGTTTTAGAATGTAAAGTAGTGGGCTATATAAAGAAAACCTTTTGAAGTTTCAGTCATATATTCAGATATGCATCTTATAATTTTAAAATCCAGGAATAAGTAACAGGAATCTTTTATGGATAAAGACTAAGGGAAGCATTAATGCAAACTAGTGCAGTTCCAAGTGAAATTACTACTTGATGGTTACTATATTATTTTTATAGGATATAAAATATACTAGTACAATGAATGAAAAGTCTTCATAAAGTGTGTGGAAAGTCACTTCAATGACATTCCTCAAATTTCAGAAGAGATGATATATCTGCCAATAAAATGACACCAATATCGTATTTTATAAGGATTTTATATTAACACGTGCTTTTGAAGGATGACATTAGAGGATCTTAATATCTATAATCAGAAAGTCTTTTGCTCAACTTGCAAGGCAATAAGTTTAAGAATTAATTTTGCCTGCTATAAAGCTGGCTTGCCTTTAATCTTCAGATTTAATAGGTCTCTTTTTGCTGACTGTTTTAGGCAGGTAATTGAGGAAATAGTCCACGTTCCATTTCAGTCAACATAAAATGACATTGAAATGTCTTCAAATGTTTCCAGGAAATTCATGCAAATCAGTCTCTGTTTTATTTGATACTGAATAATGGCAGAAATCCCTGTATTTAATAGTGTTTCCTAAGATTCTATGTAATGAAGCTACATGCTCATGATAACTCACTTAGCTAATGAAGATGTTACAAAATGAAGCACATGTAAAATGCATATAAATTAATACGAGGATAAATGATCATTTATACACTAGAGAATATCACACATGCCATATGTTCTTTCCTCCAAATAAAATTTCTCAGTGTCATTTTGAAGCCAAATTCCTAAGAAAAACCAACCAACCTGAAACAAACAAACAAAACAAAATGATTGTCATTGATTTGCTCCGATGGGCATCTTGATTCAGGCTTTCTGCCATTGTCTATGTCAATGGAAATCTTGAAAAATCAGCTGCTCAGTACATTTTGTAAAGAGCCAAAAAAAATAAGCATGGAACATCAGAGACCGGCAAAGGCCCCTATCCAAAATAGATCCTTCCAGGAATCTCTGAGACCGCTCACATTTAGAAACAGCAGTGGTTACATTAAGGGCTTATGAAAGGGTTCCAATTCTGAAAAGCTTTCAATGCTTGTGGGTAACTGGCAACTTCTTCCTCTTTTATTAAAAGTACTCTTCCAGAAAAGCCTATTTCAGTCAAAACAAACTTCCACTCAAGAGCAGGTATTTTTTTCCAAATCATTTTCATAAAGTAAATAGTAAAGCTTTGCTTGTTTGTTTGTTTCATCCTCTTTTCTGATAGGAAGTGAGAGTCTAGTTTGGCAAGGAAAAAAAAAACTTATTTTGGCTTTCTTTTTTTTAAAATATATTTTATTGATTTTTTACAGAGAGGAAGGAAGAAGGTTAGAGAGTTAGAGAGTTAGAGAGTTAGAAAGTTAGAAACATCAATGAGAGAGAAACATGGATCAGCTGCCTCCTGCACACCCCCCACTGGGGATGTGCCCACAACCAAGGTACATGCCCTTGACCGGAATCGAACCTGGGACCCTTGAGTCCACAGGCCGACGCTCTATCCACTGAGCCAAACCAGTTATGGCTGGCTTTCTTTTTTAAGTGTATCCTTTCATGGCTCTGAATTTGTTATATAGATGCCCAGAGGCAAGAGGAAGCATTTGTATACATACAAAGTAGATAAGCAATGTAGAAAGATGCTCCAATGAACCGTTTTTAGACTTAGCATTATTCTTTATTTTTTTTCAACATTTGAAAATAGGATGCTTAAACTTTCTATCAGTCTTTCATTCTTTGCACAGGAAATGATCACTTTTGGGAAAATAAAATGGTTTTATCTTTGCAATTATTCAAATCTACTTATGGTATTTTCTCTAACAGCAGAGATGGGAGTCGGGCAAGAGGAAAGAGGGGGAGGAAGTCTACATCATAAATATAAAACCGCGATGTGTATGTACTAGAATGACAATAACATGCTGTTGGCCACATCCAACCACGTGGTCTGCGCTGCTCCTGGAGGGAGAGTCTGTCTCATTTTAAAGTGACCTGTTTGGCCAATGCTCACAGATCTGTTAATGAACTTGAAGGAGTGCTACATCTTTCTTCTTTTCTTTTTCCTTCCTTCCTTCCTTCCTTCCTTCCTTCCTTCCTTCCTTCCTTCCTTCCTTCCTTCCTTCTCTCTCTCTCTCTCTCTCTCTCTCTCTCTCTCTCTCTCAAGGAACAATAACTAAGACATAGTGTTTTTGAAAGAATGCAATGACATTCATTTTGGGGCTATTTCACAAATGCCACCTTTTCAATAGACAAAAGTATTTTCTCCTATTTATGAAACACATTTAAAAGCAGAGAGCATCCACTATTTATTTTTTTGCCCTCATTAGGTATCAGAAGAAGCTTTTGCAGATGAATTACGTAGAAATAGCTGGGGCCTGGGCCAGTTCTCTTGTGTTTTTGATTTGTAAAAGACTCCATCCTCCCCCTGCAAACCCTTTCATCCTCTCCCCCGGCCCCGCCCCCGGGAAATGAGCACACAATACACAAAGGATAAAACTATCATATCCTTAAACAAATGTCCTTCTCAAAAATATAATATAAAGCAGACCTAGTAAGTCTGCTGCTGCAATGATTTCATGTTCTGCTGATCCTGGTCTTTTCTTCTGAAAGGCTTTTTAGTGGTCCCCAGTGAAAAGCTGAGATCAGCATTTAAATGCGGGTCTATCTTTTTAACATACTTGAAGTCCTCAGAAGTCAGTCTGTCTCAGTGGCTTTGAGAATTTATAAGCATATCTAGGATGTTAAAAATACTGCCCATGTCTTTTTACTTTTTTTTCTAAATTACATGGATTGGAATTTGTATTTTTTTCTACCCCTTTGTGATGTGAAAGAAACATACAGAATAAGATTTGCTCAAGACCATTTCTTTGTGTGAAGCAGCTCTCCCCAGGCAGTGAGAGACCAATTATAGGAATTTCCTATAGTCTTTGGATTTTAAAAGCTGACTTGCACTCCCTCCTTTCCTAGGTAAACAGCAGCAGGCACATGGGCAATGAGACAGGGAAAAAGTAATTATGGTGCTTCTTGCTACATGCAATAACCAGCATTCTCTTTAGAATGCCTCCATGAGTTTTAATCTTAAATGAAAAGATTATGGGCAAAATAAGCCAACATTCTCTTTAAAATAACCACTTTTCTGAATCAATCAACATAGGCATTTGCATTTAAAACTTAGCATTTCTTGCTTCAGTCACAGTGCTCTTCTGTGTGCTTTGAAGTCCTTTTGTACACTCTTCACACCTGTCACAAGACACTTTTATTTACCATTAAAAGCCTAAAAAATACTGATCAAGGTCCGGAGGTTTCATGTTCTAAAGATCTGGGTCTACGTGTTAAATTGCAAAAACACAGCCACTGAAACCTGTCCAAGGTTGAATGCAATAAATAGAAAAGTTCCTCTGATCTTTAAAAAATGTATTGTACAAAGTTTATTTTTTTATTATTATTCCTGTGATGTAAAACTACTGTAAACCTTGTTAGTTCTAATCAAGAATAGAGTCATCCAATGAAACACATTCTTATTGAGCATGTACTACAAAGCTGCAGCTAGCATAGGGCAAGTGAGCTACTTCTGAGGTACTTTAGGGGGTTTTCACCCTCAAGTTGGTGCTGGAACCTGAGCACCCAGGACCCCATCCTAATGCAATCCGGCTCTGATAACTCTCCACTGTATTTATGGAGGGACTATGTGCCAACCATGTTGCTAGGTCTTTTGAAGGAACCTAAAGGTCTTTTGAAGGAACTCCCAGAGTTTGCGTTCCTTAAAAATGTACCTATCAGTGCAAAAACAGCAGGTGTGACTGAGCAAGAATATGGGCTCCTGATGCTGACTGCCTCAGTAGGAATCGTGCTGTCATACCTGACATGTTATTTTTAATATTTCTATGACTCATTATATTCGTGAAATGTATAGAGTAAGAGTGGCCACTCTACAGGTAGGATGAGAATTCAATGAGATATTTTAATCACAGCGCCCAGCACACTGTTGGGACCTGATAAATGTGTGTGATTATAATTATCATCATCATAGTTTTTTACAAGAAAGGAAAGAAACAAACCTGGACCAAACATCTACTTTCATACAAAACAAAGTAACACTAAATGGAAAACCAAATTATAAATACTAATGGCCACACATTTTTGATATTCTTATGATTAGTTGTTACCCTAAGATCACAAAAAAATTGCAATTTCTACTTCCATGAAGAAAAAATTACTTTAAAAGCTTTCACTTCTATAAAGAAATCTAAGAGTATTAACTCTAAAACTAGGTAATGGCAGTTGTAATAAAAATGCATTGGTATATTGCTTGAATTTTAAAAACTCTGCTTTTAACTAAATACTTTCATACAAAATAACATATTAATCTGTACAAAGGACCTGCATAATGTTTATCTCTGTGGTACAGAGAGGAAACTAAGAATTAAGGTTACAGACCTTCTTAGTGACAGGAATATCTGATATTCAATGTCTAATAAGGATCATATGTAGGCAAGAATATCTTTAGTCCACGTTTTAATGATAAAACAATTTATCATTATATTTTTATCCATACTTTAATGATAAAGCAACTTTAATTTTAATCAGAACCAAATCTCCAATGAATTGCTATCCATAATAAGTCAAAAAATTATAACTAACAGAGATTGTTGCAGGTAGTTAACCATATTTTGACTATATTAGAAAGTAAAAAGGAGGTATAACTAAGATATCTTGAACAATGTTCATTAGAAATATAGTCGTTGGATTCTTATTGATTCCAATGGCCCCATGTTGCTCCCCCACACTTGGTTTTGCTAAATCAATAAGTATAATTTATTTAAGTCATGTGATTCTTAACCACAATCCATCTAAATGAGTACCTGTAATTATATCAAAGAGTGAGAATAATGATTTATAAATAAGTAGAGGACTATGACTAATGCAGGACTGTTTTAATTACACACACACACACACACACACACACACACACACACACACACACAACACTGGAAAACAGAGCAACTAAAATGCCCTTTGAACCACAGGCATGCAGTGCTGCCTGCTCACTAGTAGCACCCCTGGAAGACTGCTTGCTTCCACTGCACAACTATTTGCAAGCAGAGGAGTGAATCTCCTTTAATCCGACCTACTGGCTACAACCAGATTAACCTTTCTATTTCACCAAAGTTAAGTGTTACTTTTCCCTTCCCAAGACCTTCCATTTGCTCCTCACTGTCCACCTAATCCATGAAGAAGCTGAGTTGGACACTGATCATGTGTGGCTTCTGCCTCGCACTGCCTAGTCTTCTGCCCTCACCTATTTACCTATTTTAATTCAGAAAAGTTCAGTAAAGAAACCATCTTCTTCATGAGGGTCCCTTAGGACATTCTACTCAAAACAACCCCTTTCATGAAGAGCTAGACAGAGCTCTTTTTTTCTGTTTATTGTTATCACATTTGTGGGTTTTACCTTTGTGTTATCTTGAAATAGGGCCATTTAGTGCTGTGTCTTTTCTGCTACCAAAGACAAACTTCCAATAAGCAAGTTTTTTTACTTGGATGTTTCCCCATTGCAGCTTAATGCAATACTTTGCATATAGCAGATGACCAAGAAAAGACTGGAAGAAAAAAATAATATTTCTTCCCCTTTAGAGATATTAATGTTTAATGTAGTAAGAGAACATGACCTTATTGCCTCCCCTCCTTGCCATTTCTCTTTGCAGGTTGTTGGGTGTGGGTGTAGGCGGCTGAGCAATACAAAGGGAGCAGGGTCAGGTTCTAGTGGGGAACCAAGAACTGCAACTTCTTTGATGACTTGCTTGAAAGAAATGGGCATGATTCGAACTTAAGTGGAGAGGTAGGAGGGAGCACTGCATTCTAAAATCCTATAATGTTAGAACTAGAAGACCCCATCTGGTCCAATGACCTCATTTCACACAGCGACTAACAATAGGGAATATGTCTCTTCTAGAAGCAGGGAAAGCTTTTTGCTCAATACTTAGAGGAAGAAAAACATTTATATTTTCAATCGACCGAAAGTGAGGCAAATAAGGAGGATAAAAATGTCATAAATAAAAAAGGAAGAAAATAATGTTAAGCTCAGGGACTTTAGGCTTTTAATGTCTTGTAAAGGCCTCAGGAAGTAAAACGATGGTAAAGCTGCAGGGGCCAGATCCACTCAATTCGGGACCAGGCTCATTTTTAAGGCACCATGCCCCAGATGCTCTAAGGGTTTCTGTATCATCATTGTGCGTGAAACGATAATTCTTTTGTTACAAGGCGATGTGAATGAATTAGCAGATTTTTAAGGATATTTCTCATTTCTTAAACACTCATCCAAAATGACATGAGAGAAATTGTAATATTCCACAAATTCCCCAAAATTGCATCTTCTTATAAATAAAGAACGCAGAAGACATTTTTGTGTTAGACTTGTTTTTACATTGAATAAAAGCACAAGCTGCCTTTGGGAAGTGAGAACATTCTATACCCCCAGAAGAAGCCTCTATGTTTTACTGTTGATAGGAAACAGAACTCTGCCAAGCCGTGAACTAATGAATTAGACTTTGGCAGCACTCCATGCCTGATACAATTTAGTTCAAATTTATGAAATCCACTGCTTCCAGAAATCTACTTGTGCCTAAGGCCTCTCTGTTCCTTCCGGAGTAAAAAGCATGGCATTGCTGGACTTCTGGTTTTATCTCATCGATGAAGAAGAAATTATGAACAACATATTTTTTCCACCATAAATCTCTGAACATTTCTTCAGTATTGCAATGACAACAGTAAATCAGCTGAAATCAGCATCTCTTTGGGCAGATAACCAAATATTTTTAAAACTCTGAGGAAATGAAATCCCCTTAGACATGACAGAGTTAAGCAAAAAAAATAAATAAATAAATAAATAAATAAATAAAAACCTGCCACCTCAAAATGATTGACATCCTTTTGGAAAGGAAGGAATACCAGCTCTGTTCAAAGCTATGTTGTCCTGTTTTATAGTCTTAAAACAAAAGTAGCACCTCCCCCTTACCCCCCCCCAAAAAAAAGCTTTCCATTGATCAATGCGAAAAAAAAAATAATTAACATTGCTTTCAAGCTCACTATATTTGGGGGAACCACTTTCAAAATAATACTCAAAAAAATGAGAATGAGAAAGATGAAAAAGTTTTACATTTTAAATACTTAGGAGGAATAAATCTCGGATATTAGAGGACAGAGGCTCAGATCTCAAGGAAGCAGTGCCTTCTTTGTAAATGCGTGTATGTAAGTGATTCAGTCAGCCCTGTTCCACCGTCTACACCCCAGTGCAGCATTCCAGATACTTCCCCAACTGGCCCCAGTCACTGCCACCCAGACCTGCCCTGCTGTCTCATCTCTTGGCTTGTTGGCCATGCTGTCTCTCCCCTGAAGGACCTGCATAGCCCTACAACATAAAACAATCTTCTTTTTTAAACCTCCCTTCACTAACATAATTAGTTACCCCTTCCACATATTTTAAAATATATATATATATATATATATATTTTGGCACATCTCACAACACACTTAACAACTTGTTTAAACACACTTCCTGTTTGTAAAATTGTGAGCTTTCCGCCTTTAAAAGCTGTGTCATTTTCATCCTTGCATACTTTGAAATATCTTGCACATTTAGGGCATTCCATATATGTTGATGGAAGTCATACAATTAAGTAGGTTACTTGGGGGGAGAGATATATAAACCCTTTAATATCTACTCCTTTTGCTTACCCAAAGGGTTTTTCTCTGATGCTTTTATCTGCAGTGACTGAAGACTTACCATTTTCTGAAAAAAAAATATATATTTGCAGTATAATAGGCACTGCTGTAAAAGTTATTTTATCCTGAGATAACTGAATCATCAAAGGGAATTATTTTGCATGGCTGACAAAAGTAATACCAGTCTCATTTGGCCTGGTTGTGACCTTAGAATTAAAAGACAATGCACATATACACTTTGGCATCTTGCCCAAGATATAGATTGTTTTATGCAACTAATTAAAAAAATTGAATTGAAACAAATTTAAGGAAGAAGAGGACAAATATTAATAGACACTTCAAATGACAAAAGTCCTGCTTACATAAGACATAAAAATAAATGTTTAAAATAATCCACCACCTGTTTAGAAAATATGCAGAAAGAGTTACTACCTTGTTTGGGCAACTTATGCTGTGTAAGGAACCATTATCCTATAATTATTTCTTTTTGCCTAATTTTCATTACATTCTTTTAATATTTGTCTTTTGACAAAGGGGTTTGAATATATATATATATATATATGTATATGTATATATATATATATGTATATGTATATATATACATATATATGATTTTTAATTTTGTATATTGTTATCCCATGCCAGCTTTTCAGATATTTCACAATTTCTCACACGTTGTTTTTTTAACTCATATCAGTTATTTTTCAGGAGCAAACTCTGCCTGGAACTGAATGCAATAGGCCAGAAAGCTCAAGTAATTCCAGTATCATTTCTAAATCTTACAGGTTTTTCAGAGATAGTTCAACAGTGCTTCTAGCTTTTCTAATATTTTAAAATCTGTTATAAGGCGTCGGTTTCATAAATACTTGATGTTACTATATTAGAGGCAAGAACACTACACGAGCATGGGAAGGTTTCAAATGGGAAAGAGGGGTGCAGAAGACAGAATCTGCTTATGTTGAATTGGCTCATCAGGCTAAGTAGTAATTTCCAAACATATGGAAAACAGATGTCCTTGTATTCTTATAACAGCGGAGGCTATCTTAGATGTATGGTGTGTTCCATCAGGTCATTTCATTTTTAAGTCATTTTCTCTCTCAGTCCCAGGGGCAGTCTCCTCTTTCCCTCTGTATTTACTAAGGAATTACTCACTGTTGACAGACGCTAGATACCCTAGAGGAGATATCCAGAACAATAAGAACTGTACAAAGAGAAGTAAAACATGGGCCTCACTCTAAAATAACCAACAAGGAGGCCGTTTTGTGGGAATGAAAATAGCAATAGCAATCTCATCCGGCTTTTGCTTACCATAGGTGTCCAATTTCTATCCCCACCTTAACCCTCACTGCAATACTAGCACACCTAGTAGGCCTGCACTTGCTTCAGGGCTGTTTGGCTTGCTCTTCTTCCTGCCTGGCATGTGCACCTCCCTGATTTTCATATGGCTGGCCAATTTCACCCTTCAAGCCTCACCTCAAACACTGTGAGATGCAGCTAGCCTATTTAATAATGCCCCTTCCCCCTTCAGAGTATTTAACATTTTCTGATGGTGTTTTATTTTCTCTGTTTATTTCTGTTTTTTTTTTTTTCTTTATAAAATAAGTTGTTTATCTTCCATGCTATCCCCTGTATCCTTGGTACTTAGATCAATGCCTGGCATATATTGAATACATATTATTTGACTAAATGAATGAAGAAACACACTTCTTTCTGACTATTAATATATTTTAACTACATCATATCTATTGTCTTTATATCTGTCCTTAACCCAACATTTTGTATACACCTCACCGAGGCCACTTATCACTCTCAGTATTTCTTTAATTTAAAATTTTCTCCATGAAACTAAAAATTTATTGACAGCTGGGTTTTCTTTCATTCATTTTTGAAATATGTCTTAAGACATGCATATACTAAGTGCTCAGATAGTACTATTTGAATGAATAGATGTACATTATATTAATGGTAAGCTTAAGAGTGATTATCTCTATTTTGCACAGGTGCTTAAAAAATTTTCAGTTTTCTAAAAGTCTCTGAAATGGCATCTATATGATTATAGTCCTGGCCTACTCTGTGGATAAACTCTACTACTCTCAACCCAATGCAATAACCTGCAAAAATAATTCCAAATAACTTATTTTATTCAATAAAAACTGGGTAGCCTGGCCATTATTGGCTCAGTGCTTGATCGTGAACCATGAATCAGAAGGTCACGGTGCGATTCCCGGTCAGGGCACATGCCCGGATTTGGGCTTGGTCCCCAGCAGGGACTACGCAGGAGGCAGCTGGTCAATGATTCTCTCTCATCATTGATGTTTCCATCCCTCTCTCCCTCTCCTCTCTCTGAAATCAATAAAACATTTTTTAATGGGTAGGAAATAAAACGTGCCATGTGAGATAATGGAATAGTAATATAATTATGAATGTGGTCAATTTTTAGCCATAATATTTACTAAAATATATTTCTCTGATGATCAGAAGGGACTTTAGCAGAAGGTAACCTTAAAACTAATGCAGAAACAGACCCAGATTTTTGGAAAGTTGAAAACTTGAGTCTGAAACCTTAATGGGCATCAAAGTTTCTTCATTGCCAGCATAATTCTTTCACTCTGGGCTCTGGCAGGAAAATCAGACAACCTGGGGGTTGACATTAATTAAAAACATGAAATCATAAAGCATCTGTGGTGAGTTTACATGCCAAATGAGATGAAGCGATTTTAAAAGTAAACTTATTACAAAGGTAACTGAATGTTAGAATCTTGTTTTCTAAAATAAAAAGAATTACAAGATCTTTCTCTAACACAGCATATACACAGTCTTATAATTTTTAATATATTTTTATTGATTTTGGAGAGGAAGAGAGAGAGAAACATCAATGATGAGCAAGAATCATTGATCATCTGCCTCCTGCATGCTCCGCACTGGGGATCTAACCTGCAACTCAGGCTTGTGCCCTGACCAGGAATTGAACCGTGACCTCCTGGTTCATAGGTCCAGGTTCAATCACTGAGCCACATCAGTGGCCACACTCTTATAATTGACATAATTGTTATCATTAGACCTTTTACTGTTCCCAAGAGATGTTGTAAGGGTATAAGTATTAGTGCTTATTTTAGGCCCAAAGAAAGTAAATATGTCTGCTTCTTCATTTTGCTTCATACAATATAAGCTAATAAAATGTCAGTTTGTTTCCATATATCTTTGCTTGAATGTTTATGTAGCTCACAAACTGAGAGCAGAAATTAGAAGTGTTGACATTCTTCTACACTGTTTTTGATCCCAGTGGGCGAAAACCCTAATGCACAGATACAAAATAAATACTTTTTGTTATAGGCTCACCCTTTATGATCTGTGGTAAGTGGGATTTTCCTTCTATGGTGTTCTTACTATATTTATCTAATCTTAGAGACACTGAATGAATGGCCTAGCCAAAAGTTACACAAGCTACCACGTTGAAATTACACTAATGTGTTTCCTATCAGCAAGAGGCAACAACATCTCCCTGGAGTAAAAAATAATATCAAATTCCAAAGGAGCAAAGGTGTCTCTCTATTCATGGACAGCAGGACAGACACTGGCCCAGTGACACTATCTTTAATCTTTAAAAGATCCATGAAAGGAAATGTTATCATTACTATCTTACAAATGAAGAAATTGAAAGTGGGCAAAATGAGAAGATTTCTTCAAGATCACAAATCTGGGAATTATTGGAAGGAAGGGAGAGAAAGAAGGCTTCCGTAGAGTGATCAACGGCCCAGACTGGCTGAGACATGGGACTTTTGGCCCTACCGGGTCAATCTTGGCAAAGGGTAAGGGTGGGATCCCCTATGCAGAGGTATATAAACCATGGCAAAGAATGCAGAATTTATTTTAAAGGAAAGTTTGCTGTTGAAATGTTTTAATGCAGATGCAGGAATGACATGACCTGACTCAAAGCCAGTGTGGTATGTTACATCTGGCATACTATTGACTTACTTGGCTTTTCACAATGCTTCTAAAAATCAAATGGATTTTACAAAAGGAAAAGTAAGAGGATGAGTTCTTGGACCTCAAATAGGAACTAACAGTCAGAGAAAACAGACTCTACAACATATTTCTTACAGAATTGAAAATTAAAAAAATTAAAAATGTATTATTTTACTGATGGGCACTTGGATAAAAAAGCTGTGGGACATTTAAACTATGGGATACTCTGGAGCTATAAAAAAGAAGGACCTCTTACCCTTTGGGACAGCAAGATGGACCTGGAAAATATTATGCTAATTAAAGTAAGCCAATCTGAGAAAGACAAATATCACATGATCTAATGAACAAAATGAATTGACCAACAAAATAAGAACTGAAGCATGGCAGCATGGAACAGACTGACATACCCAATGTGGGGTGGGGGAATGAGGAGAGATAAACCAAAGAACTTATATACTTACTAGAGGCCCAGTGCACAAAATTTGTGCACTCAGGAGGGGGGGTCCCTCAGCCCGCCCTGCACCCTCTCGCAGTCTGGGAGCCCTCAGGGGATATCCATCAGTCAGACATCCTTAGCTCTCCTGCCACCACCGCTGAGCTCACCAGCCGTAAGCCCAGCTTCTGGCTGAGCGGCGCTCCCCCTGTGGAGTGCACTGACCACCAGAGGGCAGCTCCTGCATTGAGCATCTAATAGTCAGTGTGTGTAATAGGGACTGGTGGCTCCACAGTTCAGTTGATTTGCATATTAGCCTTTTATTATATAGGATATGCATAGCCGATGGACACAGGCAATAATTGATTCATTAAGCAATTGACTTTAGAAAAAAGTTCATTCAGGAAGAAGAAAATAAACCTACATTGAAGTAATGTAACACTTAGTGCAAAGAAAACACATATTGTAATAAATAAGCCAGCTTTGTAGCAAAAAATATATTCCTTTTGTCAGGAAGTATGCTTTGTCAGCTTCCTTTTTCCCTTTTTTCTATTATTATTGTACAGTTGCTAGAACTCTAAGGGCTTCTTTGCAACTGTACAAATGAATCATCTCCCGATTTGAACTTCTTTTCCTGTTTCTCCTGTTGAAATACTCCATCTCCAATACATTCAGAAGGGTTTCCTTGGAGGAACATCACTGCCATCTTGAAAATCCTGACTTCACTGAGACTTGAGATTCATTTATCTTCAACCTTCAAGACTTCAAACAAACAAATCATCCACCACAGCAGCAACAATATGAGCAAAACTAAAATAATAAAATTAAAAATACAGGTTTCCCTTGCCATCTAAAAGTAGAACATTCTTGTGAAAGCTTTCATAAGCCGTATCGGCATAAAGTAAAGAAGCAATTACCATTTATTTGTGTGGAAAGGCATCTTTGAGTGCTCCCAGACCCCCAAGATAACCTACCAAATCAAACCAAATGATACATAAACCCTAAAATAAAACCTAAAATATAGAAAACAGTGCCACTCTCACTGCTCAGGTTGAGTGCTGCCTCTATAATGACTGGCTGCTAAACCAACGCCTAGTACTATTTTTGCTTTTTCCTTTTTGTTATTAAAAGCAAAAATCCTCTTTAGATTTCTTTTGTTTAGCCAAAAGAGGCAGTAATGGAGGCCTTTCATAAAAGCTAAGTGGTATAACAGGAATTTTCCAAAAGCAAGGGGCTACCTCTAGCATTTTATGTGAATCTGTTACTGCAATATCATGGGCCATGAACATCATTCAGGATTTCAGTAAAGAAAGGGTAATTAGCTCACAGGCACCTAAGAAAACCATTTGTCCTCCTGAGTCAGAATCTAGATTCCCTCTTAACATTCATGCAACTCCAAGTTCAACTGAATCCTCACACCCTTCGAGTTATATGGTTAAGAGCCAGTTTGTGGAACAGTTGAACACTTTTCCTAGTCACATATACTTTAAGCATCTCTGAAACCTTGGTACCATGGGGAAATTTATCTGAAATTTCAGATAATCTAAGTGGAACAACAGCAGTAAACGAGGTAGGCAGGGAGATTCTTGGGACGAGTACTTGTCCTGGGTGTTTTTCATCACACCTTCAGATCACAGTGCAGTTAATGGAGTAAAATGACTGAATAATCTGGGTATCCAGAGGAAACCATTCCCCATTCCCTTCCTGATTGCAGAGGGAGCCAGAATTGTTAGACAATTCTCTGTAATTCTACTTTAGCTATAAATTCTGTCCGAATACAGGGAAACAGGGAAACAAAGCATAAGCAAACAGACAAACCTCCCAGTTAATGAAATGCCTCTGTGAGGATTGCAATCAATAACAGTGTAATCTATGTTCATAAATAAGAATACAGCCTCAGAAGAGTGCAGGGCGGTGATGAATTATTCAGGAGGTCTGCTTTGCTGCCATTCTGCTGCTTCCAGGCTTAAAGCGCTTTAGTGACAGAAACACCTGGCTCAACACCCACCTACTTCAGTCTCCTCCCAATAGCTAAATCCCTTTCTTCCTTCTCATTCTAAACGTTATGCCTCTATGGAGCCCAAGACTCTTGCCGGTCATCTGAGAGTAAGCTCCAAAGACACCCACTGAACAACGCGAGAAGTGGGTCACTCTCTGCAGCTCACAGACCCACACGCAGAGCTATCATTTATGGTGGGAACTGTTGGCTATAGAAAGTACCACCGACAGTGTGTAGAAGACCAGGACCTAATAATAAACACTTTAATTTCTAGGGACTGTCAAGCAGGGCTAATGTGAGTTGGGAGAGGGAATTCGTAGTTTATAAGGGAGAATAATAGAAAATAAAACTCTTTCATCTTGCCAAATGTCTGTAATTTATGACTCTTTCCATTAGTTTCACAATTAGAGACCTTTTGTAATAATAGCAACAACACAATTTCTCCAAGAAATACAAAGGGCTCTGCCCTTCTCTGGACTGGGGAAAGTGATAACTGTAGTATTTTATGTGCAGTCAACAGTGCTTGGAAATTGGTGAGGGCCAAAACTTATTAGCTGGCCTAGTCTAAGCATTTCGTTCAAGTCAGCCTACTTAAATGACCCTAGAAATAGAGATTTTGCCATATCTTCTGGGAAGCAATTAGAAAGCCAATAATTTTTAGTGTTATTAATTTTTCATATTCAGGCTAAATTTTCCTTGGCTTTATTCCTTCTATTTATTCATACTTACTGGCCTACATAACTATCCTAAATGATGCACATTTGCACAAAACTAACATTTGTAGATTATAACATTTGATAAAATAGAAACGCATATCAGTATCTTTGTCGAATTGAATTGCAGTTCAAATTTTATAACCCATGACACAGACCACAGTGCAGTGAAGGCCTAGGGAGTAGTGAGAGCAGGGTAGAGGGGTTTAATGGGGAGAAAAGGGGACATCTGTAATACTTTCAACAATAAAGATAAATTTAAAAAGTTAAAATCGAGGTATCTCAGAATACATGTTAAATTTGAAGGCATCCAACTCTTGAAGGCTTCTCTCGAAAACTTCAGTTTCAAAATGTTGGTTGGTTCAAGTGGACTAGGTATATTCCCTGAGAAATTTTGGTGTGAAATATTTTTATTAAAGTTCACCTAACGAATACCACAAGCAGTGTTGACTTCCAATTGCTGAACTTCTAACTCACAGAACAACCTTCAAAAGCCTTACCTATCAGATCACCAGAAGAAATGTTCACAGAAGAAGGTCAGCAGTGTTTGACCTAGTTCCTGGCCTGCAGGAGTCTGCATCAGAAATAAAATTGGCTGTACTTCAATGCCCGCTTCTAAAACTCCCTGGTGAGCGGAGAAGAGAGGGTGCTTCAGAGTCTTTAACATCTTTCTTCACATCAGAGAGAAAGGGAAACTGATGGAGCACCCCCTAGAGATTACTGTTTAAGTAATAATGTATTCAGAAAAAGAGAACTGTTGAATATACAAGTACCCACACTATTCTGAACTGAGGAAACAGCCCTGGGTTCCAGGCCACTGAAACGGAAAAGATTCCTTACGTGTGTCAATAACTTCAGTAGTGATGTTTAGAAAAGTTAACAAGAAAATACAGGCAAAACTGTGCATGCACTTTTGCGATCCTTGATTGCTCTCCAGTTTTCTCACTTAGGCTCATGGTGCAGAGTAGCCAAGACAATGAATCTTTTACCATATTGAAATAGTAACCCTTTTAACTTTGGCATATAAAATCAGAGAAGTAAC
Organism: Myotis nattereri; assembly: GCF_964212035.1. NCBI lineage: Eukaryota > Metazoa > Chordata > Mammalia > Chiroptera > Vespertilionidae > Myotis > Myotis nattereri. The sequence goes on along the minus strand of NC_138076.1, from coordinate 67,555,638 downwards.
CAACTCTGTCTGGGCTTTCAAATATATGATTAAAGCAGCAGCAACTCAATGTGCCTGAATGAGAATCAGAAGGAATCAAATATTAAGAAGTTCACACAGATCTAACTCAGCCCCCAAAAATAAAGAATAAAAATGTTGAAGTCAAGACTATCACTTTTGAAAATTGTTCATCATTTTTTTGAAATCAATCTATTTTATCATTTAATATCATGGTATTATAAAAATATTCTTTTTAAACATTGTATTGTGTAAGGACGCATCTACCCTCTTGACAGCTTTTTGAGGATACAATACAGTATTGTTATCGTTGGGCAAAATTTATAGAGATCAGCTACACTGCATTGGTTCATTAATTTATCAGTCCTCAGGGGAGAGGAATCAAGCTATGCTCAAAGTATAATATGTAGTGAAAGGAACTAAAAGCCATATTTAAATATGTACATAATACAGAACCTTGAACAGTGCTTTCAGGAGATACTTTAATCTCATTTGTCAAACACAGTTATTAAAATTATCCTTTCTATGTACTCTAACTTTTCCATATTAAATTTGTTTCTGTGTCATATTCCAAGCATGTAAAATTCCAGTGCAGCTTTTCTGTAACAAGGTCATATCAAAACCATTAAACTTCCTAACTTCAAATCATTGTAACAATTTATTTTATCTTGTAGAAAGACATTCAAATAGTAATTATAATTTCTGGTTTTAGTTAGTAATATGCCAAGCAGACCAAAAAAATTATTTTTACTCTCAAACTTCTTGTGTCAGTAGCTGAATTTAAACACTGGGTAATATTTTGCAAATATATATCTTCACTTTAAATATTCCATTCTTTAAATCATAATGAGGAATTTACATTATTATTTTTATTATAAATAGGAAAACTATAAAAAAAAATAGGTCCAGACTTGTTTGTTATGATCTGAAACAAGACCATTACAATAAAGAGAAGCATAATGACAACTTACAGGATTTTTAAGTAAAAGGTTAAAAGGGGTTCCTGAATTGTGTGAAGAAAATAAATGGCACATTTTTTCCATACCTTAGTATAAAACTCATAAGCTGAAAGTTGAAAGGACTTAGTTTTGTTTTGTTTTTTTTAAAAAAAAGTTAGTCAACTAAAACTTAATTGTGTGTTTTGATATCTTCTAGTCATTGTCCAAATGCATGTGCGTTTGCACAGAAAGCAGTCATAATGCATCTCCAAGTTCATTTTCTGTTATTCTCATTTCATCCATAAACATTTTTACTTTTGTTATTTTTGCCCCTTTTAAATAAGGTAGATCTATATGTCAGTTAAATTATTTGAAAATATATAACAAGTTTAGTATTGAAAAATTCAATAATCAACAGAAGTTATTAAAATATGGAACTCTGGCTTTCAAACTCCCAGGATGCTTGCAGATAGCCTGCCCTCCACTCTGGCCCTTCTCCATTGTTGCATGGGTGAGGTTTGTGCTTTCCCTTAGGCCTTTGACTAGATTGCTCTGTAAGTATCTGGCTTCCTCTTGTTATTCTGGTCTGTTTATTTCTTTACTCCTCAGATATATTCTCTGGTCACACTTTACACATAGGCACTTTTGCCTCCCTCTCCCTATACCGTCACTTTCTAACTCATCATTTTGTTTTGTGTTTCTATGACACTATCCCTGTGGAAATTATCTTACAAATGAATGTATTTACCTGTTGACTATATATCTCATTGAAAACCCCAATAGGCAGAGACCTTAACCATCTTGTTGATAGCAGCCATATGGAACCTAAAAGAGGGCCCTAGCAAAAGGTAGGTACTTGATAAGGTAACACTGTGTTTTATACCCCCCATAAATGCATTTTAAAATGAAATTAGTTATAATCCTATCACTGAGAAGTAAATAAATTCTGTTAATTCTTTTGGTATTTATTTCTCTCATTTTCTTTTTTCTAATATATATTTTATTGGTTTCAGAGAGGAAGGGAGAATGACAGAGAGATAGAAACATCAATGATGAGAGAGAATCCTTAATTAGCTGCCTCCTGCACAACCCCTACTGGTGATCAAGCTAACAACCTAGGTATGTGCCTTTGACCAGAATGGAACTCAGGATCCTTCAGTCCCCAGGCCGACGTTCTATCCACTAGGTCAAAGAAGCTAGGGCTCACTTTATTTTTTCATTAGTAAATTGTGGTAATGAATAAGAAAAAGTTTGGGCTAAATACTAAGCTAAACATTATACAAGTACTAGAGGTCCAGTGCATGAATTCATGCACAGGTGGGGTCCCTCGGCCTGGCCACGATTGGGGCCAATTGGGGCCAGCCAGCCAGGGGAAGGGACCAAGGGAGGTTAGGCCATGGGAGATTGGTTGAGGGAGTGCACTGACCACCAGGGGGCAGCTCCTGTGTTGAGTGTCTGCCCCCTGGTGGTCAGCGCATATCATTGCAACCTGTTGACCAGTTGTTCGATCAACTAGTTGTAATGGTTGCTTAGGCTTTTATATCTATACTAGAGTCCCGGTGCACAAAAATTTGTGCACTCGGGTGGGAGGGGGTCCCTCGGCCCAGCCTGTGCCCTCTCGCAGTCTGGGACCCCTCGGGAGATAACAACCTGCTGGCTTAGGCCTGCTCCCAGGTGGCAGAGGGCAGGCCCAATCCCTAGGTGCAGCCCCTGGTCAGGTTCAGAGCAGAGCCGATTGGGGAGTTGGGGCTCTGCCCCCTGTCATGCACAGAGCAGGGCGATTGGGAGGTTGTGATGCCACCCTCAGTCACGATCAGGGTAGGGCCGATTGGGGGGTTGGGGCACCGTCCCCTGTCACACTCAAGGCAGGGTCGATGGGGAGGTTGCGGTGCCACCCCCTGTCACGCACAGAGCAGGGCCAATCAGGAGGGTTGGGGCACTTCCCTCTGTCATTCACAGAGCAGGGCCCATCAGGGGGGTTGGGGCTCTGTACCGTGTCATGCACAGAGCAGGGCTGATCAGGGGGTGGGGCGCCGCCATTGTCACACTCAGGGCAGGGCCGATCAGGGGGCTTGGGTGCTGCACCCTGTCACGCTGATCCCGGTGCAGGGAGGCATATTACCCTTTTACTATATAGGGTAGAGGCCTGGTGCATGGGTGGGTGCCGGCTGGTTTGCCCTTAAGGGTGTCCTGGATCAGGGTGGGGGTCCCCACTGGGGTGCCTGGCCAGCCTGGGTGAGGGGATGATGGGTGTTTGCAGCTGGTCACACACCCTTCAGGGTGGGGGTCCCCACTGGGGTGCCTGGCCAGTCTGGGTGAGGGGCTGAGGGCTGTTTTCAGGCTGAGGGTGACTGAAGCTCCTTTTTTTCTTTTTTCTTTTTTTATTCTGGGCCAGCTTTAGCTTTGAGGCTTCACTCCAGCTCTTAGGCCTCTGCTGCTGAAAGTAGGTTTCTGGCCTTTGCTTATAATGTTGTGATCCTGCTGGCTGAAGCCCAGCAGACTAAAGCAGGTTTCTGGGTTTTTGTTTAGCTTCTATGTTTGTTACATAGTTGCTTAGAGTTGCAGCTCAGAGGCCTGCAGCGGCAGGCGTGGAACGTTGGAGTCCTCCGTCACTGAAGCAAGCAAGCCTCATGTTAGTTTCAAGCTGCCTGGCTGCTGGCCGCCATCTTGGCTGGCAGTTAATTTGCATATTGCCCTGATTAGCAAATGGGAAGGGTAGCGGTCGTACACTAATTACCATGTTTCTCTTTTATTAGATAGGACTAGAGGCTGGGTGCACAAAAATGTGTGCACTTGTGGGGGGGGCTCTCTCAGCCCTGCCTGTGCCCCTTTTCAGTCTGGGACCCCTCAAGGGATGTCCACCTGCTGGCTTAGGCTTGCTCCCCGGGGCATTGGGCCTAAGCTGGCAATCAGACATCCCTCTGTCAGCCCGGGAGCCCTCGGGGGATGTCCACTTGCCAATGGGGAGCAGACCTAAGCTGCAATTAGACATCCTTAGCGCTGCTGAGGAGGCAGGAGAAGCTCCCGCCACAACCTCTGTGCTGGTAGCCATCAGCCTGGCTTGTGGCTGAGCAGAGCTCCCCCTGTGGGAGCACACTGACCACCAGGGGGGAGCTCCTGCATTGAGCATCTGCCCCCTGGTGGTCAGTGTGTGTCATAGTGACCAGTCATTCCCAGTGGTTCTGCTGTTAGGGTCAATTTGCATATTACCCTTTTATTATATAGGATAGAGGCCTGGTGCACAGGTGGGAGCCGGCTGGTTTGCCCTGAAGGGTGTCCCGGATCAGGGTGGGGGTCCCCACTGGGGTGCCTGGCCAGCCTGGGTGAGAGACTCAGGGCCATTTTCAGGCTGGCCATGGCCCCCCCGGTGACCCAAGTTCCCAGCCTCTCCTTTTTTTCTTTTTTCAACAGGTATCTGGGATTTATTTATCTTCTATAATTGAAACTTTGTAGCCTTGAGCAGAGGCCAGTGCCAGCCAGGGCACACGGGAAGTTTGGCTTCCTCCATTGCTGGGGGCAACCGAAGCCTTCTGCTCTCTTCACCTCTGTGGCCGTGGCATCTTTGTGACGGAGTGACAGAGTGATGGTTAATTTGCATATTACTATTTTATTAGATAGGATTAGAGGCCTAGTCCATGAAATTCAGGCATGGGTGGAGGTCCCCTCAGCCCAGCCTGCACCCTTTCCAATCAGGAACCCTCAAGGGAAGTCCGACTGCCAATTTAGGCCCAATCCTGGGGATCTGGCTTAAACCAGCAGTTGTACATCCCTCTCACAATCCTGGACTGCTGGCTCCTAACCACTCACCTGCCTGCTGGCCTGATTGCCCCTAATTGCCTCCCTTACCATCCTGGTCACCCCTCACTGCCCCACCTGCCTGCAACGTCATTCCTAACTGCCCCCTCTGCTGGCCTGGTCACCCCGCACAGGCTGCTCTTCAGTTGTTTGTCATCCCTCACTAACCCTCCACTGGCCTGGTTGCCCCATGCCACCTGTTCGGTTGTCTGTCTGTTTGTTTTGGTCATGACAGCCCCTGGCTTTTCATTTATATGGATAATAAAAGCCCAGCTACCTTCACGGCAGAATGACCAAAATGACTGGTCACTATGACCCACCAGCTGCAGGGGCCGCCACCAGGGCCACTGCCAAGCCCCAAGGTCCCGGGGCCAGTTGCATGGCTGCTGCTAAGGTGCTGGTAAAGAAGAATGCGAAGGTGGCCAGCGTGAGTGTGCAGCTTGAGATGAAGGCTCTGTGGGACTAATTCAAACAGCTGGGCACTGAGATGATCGTTACCACGGCTGGCAGGTCAGGGAGCCCCTCTCCCTGCTGCGACCCTCCCCTCATGGTTCCAGTCTCAGGCAGCGGGCTTTGGCCTGATCCACATGAGCAAGACTGAGAAGCGGGGTGGGGGGTGCAGCCTGGCCGCCTGCAGGTCCAGCTGCTTGGCTCTCTGAGTCCTGGCTCTAGTGACAGCGCCTGGTGTGCTGGGCCAGAGGGTACTGCTCAGGAGGCCAGGAAGGCAGCAGAGAGTAAGCCTGTGGACCATCCACCCTATCAGCAGCCCATGACCCAACACCACCAGAAACGGACCAGCTCAGAGCACACTGAGCTTGGAGGGAAGGCAGCCATCTGTGAGGGGCCTTGCCACCAGCCAGCTCCCAGTGGATCCCACATCAAAGGAAACTCGGTCCTTGGTTCCTTAGTTCAGTCTATCTCAGCTAAAAAGGAGCAGCTGGACACATATTAGGGAAGAATTAAGACTCTGAAAGAGTGTGTTCTGTGCCTTGGAGATTGCTACCCAGTTGTCTTAGGCCTAAATTCCAGGTGATTGTGGGGCCTGGCTCTGCCACTGGGGCCACGTCTTCCAATTGGCCTGTATTTGTTGTAAGGGCCCAAAGAAACGAAGAGGAACAAGTTTTTTGATGCAATGGATTTGATCAACAGACAAAGGAGAGTGCCAGGCTGTGTCTAATGTACACACAGAGACCCCAGCTCTGAGTCCGCCTGGCCAAAGGGAGCTCAGGGCCTGCTTGCAGAACCTTCTGGTGGTTTCTGTTTCTTTGCTGAAGCTGTCCTCCCTGGGAAGCCTGGTGCCCATTCTCAGCTCCAGCTCAGTGGGTCTTCTCCAGGCTCCTCCTCCTGGTTGGCCCCACCCCTGATCAGCCCTCCCAACCCTGATCAGAGCAGGCCAGCCAGACCCCACCCATGCACGAATTTGTGCACCAGGACTCTAGTATATAGATAGTTATACTTGATAAAATATATATGATTGCCTTTACAAAGTGAAATAATACAATAAATATTTTAAATATTTCAGAATTCTGAAGCTGAATTTTATGACTGCAGAATGTACCATTATATATTTTACAATAGCAATAGTTAATATTTTGTGTGTGCCCACTTTACTATGTTCTATGCTAAAAACTTCACATTAATTACCTCATTTATGTCCTCAATCACTCTATTGTTGCTACCTTATGGTAAAATGACAGAATAAATCCAAGACAACATTTTAATTCTATCTATCTATCTACCTATCTATCTATTTATCTATCATCTATCTATCTATCTATCACTTATCTATTCTCTCTCTTTCTCTCTCTCCACCCCCACCCCCCACATCCCCTTTACCTACAGTGAGGAGGAGGGGAAAGAGTTATTCCAATTTATATTGTCTTTGGCTGCTTACAAGAATGCCTTTTTTTTGGAACCTAAGTTGTCTTTGAATACTTTTTAAATTTATTTTTGAGAGGTAGGTAGGCATTATCAACTCATCTTTTTTAATATAACTGTTTCCTTGTGAATTTGAGTAATTTTTCAAGAAGTATTTGTATTTTTTCACTAGAGTAATAAATCATATTTGAATGACTGTTGATTTATGATTACTTCTTAATAGTTTATTATGCTCTGTTAATTAAAGGCTACATAACTGTACCCACTTTGCAGACAATATATGTGTTGCAAGTAATGATTTAGCCATATTTAAACCAGTATAATTAATTTGGCTTTCTGAATCTCTTTCTTCTTGAGTAGGAAGTGCTGTAGTATGGGGTCAGTTGGCCTAAATGGTTAAGGCCAGGGGCTTTGCAATGGCCTCCTTTGGGTTTTCCTATCAGCTTGGCATCTGCTGACCACACCATATACCATAATTTTCACATCCACTGTAACTCCCTGGCTCCTTATTCTTCTTTATTCCTCTTTGATACCTTCATGAGCAACTGCATACAATATGATGTCAAATGTTTCCTCTTCTATTAGCTATGGATAAGTGACATGAGGGCAGAGTCTGGATTTAGCTTAGTGCTGTATCCCCAAACTCTGATACTTGTAGATCAGACATCCCAAAGATAATTGTGAATGTGTTACTATAATAATTAGCTAGCTAATATTAAGGATAGAAGAGAGCAAAAGGAAGCCAGACATTATAAGCATGGCCATCTAGGCAGCTTCAACAGGAAGCTGCAATTTTACACTCCCCAGGGAACTACTAGTCCATTCCCTGCAGATCAGAGGGGAATGGGGTCCAACAAAGGAAAAGATAAACACATGCCCAGTGAATTCAGGCTGATATAGGGGAGCTTTTGATGTAGTCTTCTAAGTCATTTGCTTTAAGTCAATATCTTTTTCTTTACAAGTGTCTGTCTAACCTGGGAACAAAGATCATTGGCTAGAAGGGTCGACCCCAATGCAAGTCTGTGAAAATTTGGAAATACATAATACCCAGACAAAGAATTCCCTCTCCCTTGCTTGCTCTTTAAAAAATAAAATTTATTGATTTCAGAGAGGAAGGGAGAGGGATAGAGAGATAGAAACATCAATAATGAGAGAGAATTATTGATCGGCTGCCCCCTGATGCCCCACACTGGGGATTGAGCGAGCTCCCAACCCAGCATGTGTCCCAACAGGGAATTGAACTGGTTCATAAGTCAAAGCTCAACCACTGAGCCATGCTGGTGGGCTCTCTTGCTTGCTCTTGTTTGCTCTTGTGCTCCTATCTCTTGTTTTATCCATGACCTGCATGTATCTGTGCACCTCCATAGCCAAGTGGCCTTAGCAGCCCCATGGCCCATGGTCATGCAACCCCACACGCAATGGACTGCAGCTGAGAACACAAGCTAAGCTAACCCGAAGCTGGACTGAACTGGACTTTTTTATGGAGCTAAGGCTCTGGGCAGTGGCTTTGATCCTAGCCCTGCTGAGGATGTAACTGGACTTTTTTCTCTGCCGGACAGAGGGAGATGGGACCTTGGAAGAAAGCTCCCTTAATTTTACATCTTCAATAACACTTTCCATGACACCTCTCGTGGGGCCTTTAGGAAATTCCTGTTCTCACTGGTGGGGATGCAGAGGGCATCCCACTCATAACAAATGGACAGAGTCACAGAATTTGTGGCATCCTTTTGAACAGGAGTCTACTCTCTCTACACTGTGTAACCATGAACAGTCACTTAATCTCTTTGAAAACTCAGGTTCATATTATAAAAATATATATATTTGAGTATGTGCCTATACTATGAGTGTAATGAGTTTATCTAAATTACTTGTTTTAGTTTGGTAACACAACATAATTGATATTTTCTGTCAAATGTAAATGTCTATTTTATTAGACTCATCTATGCAGCATGATCAATAAGAATTTTTAAGGATTTTTGTCTTTTGTTTTGTTTTGTTTGTTTTGTTGTACTGCTTGCTCTTCCTAAGCTATATTTGATAGTGGCAATAGTAAAAATAAAGTTTCTTTTCTATATCAGGATTAAACAATGTATGATGTTGAAATAGAATAACCTATAATGAGAGGGCAAAGTTCATGTCACTCTGATTGCATTTCTGCTTAATAGACTACAACTTTACTATTATTTCTATAATCTGGAAAATATTTTTTCTTTGGTAAATTAACATTGGAAAAGGTCTTTGCATTACATTAATATTTACATAAATTTAGAAAAATGATCACTGAAAAGTAAGGTTTCTTCACACTGTGCCATTAGAAATTAAGTTAATTAATTCCAGTTTCTTGCCTTAGACCAATGGTTCTCAACCTGTGGGTCGTGACCCCTTTGGGGGTCGAACGACCCTTTCACAGGGGTCACCTAAGACCATCGGAAAATAGATATATAATTACATATTATTTTGTGATTAATCACTATGCTTTAATTATGTTCAATTTTTAACAATGAAAATACATCCTGCATATCAGATATTTGCATTACGATTCATAACAGTAGCAAAATTACAGTTATGAAGTAACAACAACAAAAATTTTTTGGTTGGGGGTCACCACAACATGAGAAACTGTATTAAAGGGTCGCGGCATTAGGAAGGTTGAGAACCACCGCCTTGGACCAATACTTACTCTTTCTTATTCTATCTTAAAGTAATACATTCAGAAGAATTCATTGTAATTTTGTAATCCTTTGTCCAGTCCAAGTATAAAATATTTAGATTACATTATTTGACCTCAAATGGGGATATACATGTTTAATAAAATGGCTAAGAGCAGAGAGAATATAGAGCCAGACTATACAGGTTTCAATCTGCTTTTACTACTTAATAACTGCATAGCTGTTGTCAAATTACTTAAGACTTTTGGGGTTCTATTTCCCCTTATTTAAAATGAGGAAGGTAATAACTAGGTTACTTTAGTGTGGTTTTGAGGATTTAAGATGTGATAAATACAATAAGAACAATATCTGACTTTCATAAGGACTGCATTTATAACTCTCTAGTACATAAAGTCAAACTTACAGTTTCATAAGGAGAAAAGCCACTCTTCATCAAGCTTTCACTTAACCATAGAAAAGCTTTTGATGTACCTTCTAACTCATTTGCTTTAAGTCAATATCTTTTTCTTTACAAGTGTTGACATTCCCCTGTGGCAGGAAAATCAACATCTTAAGTTACTTGCTTTAAATAACAGACTGAGGCCCAGTTTTGACATCTATCCATTTTCAATTTATTTTCAACAGTCTTTCAAATAGGCTGAAGTTTCTCAGCCCCATTTCATCTAAATGTGTGTGTTTTTTTTCTCTTCATGATTATGGCATAACAGTATTATTGTGCTACTGAACAGATCAGGCTTAGAACAGATCAGCTGTCTGGAGTTATATTTATAATCCAATTTATTAGCTAAAGTATTAACATAGATGTATAGAGGAATTTAGATTCATATGAAATAGTTGAAAAGCAACACAATATACCCACGGAAAAATGAAGAGGAGCCAGAGCTGTCTGCAAAAGCTGAGGTCACATCCCTGCTATTTCATGCAGAAATAAATTGCTTGCTTCACGCAATAGATAACAAAAGCTCATATTAAAAATGACAAATACAATGCCAAGAGAGAAGAGAAAATACCGATAAAGGCAACCATGTTGCAGACAACTTCGCTAGAAAAATCACTTGTTACCAACGCAAGTGGCAATCTGTATTCACATTGATGACAAGTTGTGACAAAACCTTTATTCTTGCAGCCTTCTTCTAATGTAAAATATCTGATTTGGAAATGATTTCAATATATAATCTCCTTGCTGAGCCTCTGCATCTTATCACTATCTTATATTACTATAGTTCAAGAACATTGATTCTAAAGGCTGATACAGGATGTTCATAACCATGGGAAATAAGCAAGGAAGAAGAGGAAAAAATGGGGAGAGAAATAGGTTTATAGCAAGAATACTAAAAAGGACTTCAGTGACTCTAAAAGGAGGTATTGAGAATGCACAAGAATAATACACAAGAAAAGCTAAAAATTGTCAAGCATTGCTCGAGATTCTTTTAAAATTCTATCTTAATCTTGAAACCTTTGTCATCTCTAACCTGAATGAGCTCAAATTCCTCTGAATTTCTACAATGCTTTCAAAAATGACTTTTAGGGCACCTTTCATGAGTAAATCTGGATCATTTTAGCATCCCTAAAGATAAGCAACAGTTCCAATAGATGTTTAATAAATGTGTGCTGAACAAATAGTTATTAATATATGTCTTATCCACTCTTCCCTACTCCTCACACTCTTACAAAACATTGTAAGCTCTTGAGGTAGAGAAGATTATCCTATTCACATCGACACACTGGCAGTCATCAGCGCCATTGCAGAAAAGCAATGATTGTTTATGAGTGGAAACGACAGTTATTTTGTCACACAGATGATTTTATTTGACATGAAAACCAAGAATGCAAATATGAAGCAAGAACTATGAAATTATATAGAATCTTAGCAACTCTGTGCTATTGAAAAAAAATTTAACAAGTACCTATGTGTCCTCATAACAAGTTATTTTTAAATGACACTTTCTATGATTCATTAATAAAAGCTCCTTTTACTAACCACTTAAGAGATCTTGAACAAGTGAACTAATCATAGCTCTTATTTTCCTCTTCTATATATTTTTGTCCAATTAACTCATTGCTGAAAATATGAATTTGATTATTTTTTCTGCTGTATTTCACTTTGTTGAATGATAATGTTGACAACACACCCAACTCCCCAAATCTCATGACTAGATTAAGTGTACCCCTACATACTCCCAGAGTATCTGTTATAATTCTGTTCCTCTTTTATATTATTTATTATGTGATCAGCATCTTCCTGTTTATATAGATGATACACTCTTTGAGGAGAATAGCTGTTTTATGTTTTTCAGAGGTATTGGTGCTAAAGCATTGTGAAAACACCAGTTTACATTTATTCACATTCCTTTACAAAGTTCTTTTCAGTGTTTTTTTTTTTTAATTGAATGCTTTATTAAGAAAGTTTAAAACTTACATAGTCATGTATTTCAATGCCCATGATAAAGAAATAGTAACACATAACACTGCTGTAGACAATCCATGACTGTTTGCTTGTGAGTGGAGATAATGATTGTTTTCCTAACATGAAGAACTGCATTTCACATAAGGTTTCAAAATATATTTGCTAAACATTACTTAAAATTGGGTAAAATCCATGGTAAAAGGATTATTTCTATGCCAGATATGGAGAGGGACTGTCTGGAAAGAATGACAAGAGAAGTCTAAAGTGAGAAATACCAGTTGATATGAAAAAGCAAATGATTCTCTAGGAGAAGTCCTCTTTTAAGAATCAAACTTCTGCAATATATTGTCAAAATGTTCTAAAAATAATAATGTCCACATTGAAATATATTTATCAAAGGAAGGAATGAGAACTATGGGATATTGTAAAAGCCACATGTAATCATGACTAAGGTAGAAATATCGTCCCCACAGTCTTCAAACTATTTAAGGGTGATGGCATGAAGTTTGACATTTCCAGTCCCAAGGAACTTATTTCTCCTATAGTAAATATAGCTAACTTATCTCTCCGATGTTAAATATAGCATACCAAAATCCACTTACCATAAACTGGTTCAATATTCTAACTGAGTGATTTTTGTCACTTTTATTTTCATTTTTTCAAGTCAATTTTCCTAGGGAATGATCTTTCTATTAGCTGTGTGCACTCCAACCCAAACCATATGTAAAAGACAAAATGAAAATAGGATATCTACATTAAGCAAAAGCAAGTGTAAGTATTTACAAATTGGGGTCAAACCTAAAATGAGGGTAACAGTTGATTTTTCTAGCTCAGAGTGGATCTTGGTGTTCTATTCCTATTAGCAGCAGAAGACTTTGTGGGTGTTAGGTTGTCACCAATCATTAAAACTGTCAATCTCATCCATTCAATGTTGTTTGAAGTTGTTATACTTCGCCCATATGTGTCAGAACTGAAACTGAGAGCTCTGAGCCAAATCATTGAGCTGCCTATGATCTCATCCCAAATCTCAGCGCCTAAACCTAGGAGAAATCCTAATGGCGGTGATTTATCTTTGGTAATATGGTTTCATCCCCGCTTTATTGCATATCTTAACCAAGACCTTTAATGGTCTAGATAGAATGTGGAAACAAGACATTGGAGTAATTATTCCTCAGGATTTAAATCCTGCCTCAATGACTTATTACTTTTGTGACTTTGGCTGTATTGCCTGAGGCCACTGAACCTGGATTTCCTCTTCTATAAAGTGATGATTATATTGCTTCCTTACAAATGAGGAAATTGTAGTGGTAAGTGGGATTACCTTTATAATGTAACTAGAAGCATGAGGGACACATCATCCGTCTTCAATAAGTGAGAGCAGCAGAACTGATTTCCGTAACAGGCCTGTACTCTTAGCACCCGGTTATCTGCTACAGGTATCTGGATTTCATTGGCTGCTCTAAGAAAACACGAATGTTTTCAAAACACTAAGGCAGCACCATATAAACAGACAAAGATGAACATTAAAAATGTAAGATCACTACTGAGTAGTTTTAGCACATTAGATGAGATCTTGAACCTCAATTTTATATCTGTGAACTAGGGCTAACTACAAAGCCAAAACCCACAATCGTGTGTGTTAATCTGTTTGAGAAAAACAAAACTGTCCCGTAAACCTCAGCTTCGCTTCCAATTGCTGTAATAGTACTATTCCAGGCAACTTTGCTGCTTATTTCCACATCAGATGAGACATTGAATCTCAGTTTCTTATCTCTAAAGAAAGGCTAAATAGATTACTACACAGCCTGAACGGAGTGTGTTAATCTGTCTGGGGGGAGGTGGGGGTGTTAAGTAAACATCAGCTTCTCTTAAACATTGCTGTAATGGGACCATTTCTGGCAACCTGGTTGTCCTTCATCCCAAGTGTATGTCAACTATGTCTGTATGATTGCTCTCACGCCCCACCCCCGGCAGACAGTGCAATTCTGGAAGGCCTGCTTTCCTGCTGAGGACAGACGGAGCCCTAGCATCATTCTTAATACATCTCTCCAGGCAGCTCATACTCATTCATAAGACTTGACAGGAAATGTGTAACATCTATCCCCTTCCTATAAAATGAGCAGAAAACTGAAATGACTACAATGAACAGGCAGTTAGAGTAAATAAGTGAAGCTAAATAGGGAGTAAGATGAAAAATGGCAATAGAGACTTGGCCTCAAGTGATGGGAATAATAGGCAGTGGTGAAAACCATCAAATTGAAGGGAGCCTGCTATCTGTAAAGTGGTAGCTGGGGCTCGATTCTAGAGGATTTTTTTGGACTTTCAAGAATGGGGTCGCCCTAGCCGGTTTGCCTCAGTGGATAGAGCATTGGCCTGCAGACTGAAGGGTCCCAGGTTCGATTTGGGTCAAAGGCATGTACCTTGGTTGTGGGCACATCCCCGGTGGGAGGTGTGCAGGAGGCAGCTGATGGATGTTTCTCTCTCGTCGATATTTCTAACTTTCTATCCCTTTCCCTTCCTCTCTGTAAAAAATCAATAAAATATATTAAAAAAAAATGGGGTGGTGTTGCGGGCTCATTCAAATAGTCTAGGGAAGTAGACATTTCTTCATTGTTAAATATTGGCAGCTAATTAAAATTTAAAACACTGAAAGACCAAATAAAATAGATCCAGGAAGAAATGCATACCTTTTGCAGCCATAAGCAGCTAAAATCTAAAAAGCAAAACGTCCTTCAAGTTCTTTGCAACTCTGGTCCTCACAGCACAGGAAACTCAAAATAATAATAATAATAATAAATCTCTGATTAAGAATAAATCAAAGGGAGGGAAATTTAGACCATCATGCTTACCTTATACAGATAGACCGAAAAATTGAAGCAGGAAGGGGGGGATTGAAAACTATCCACTTTCAGGCTTTCTTTCCATAGTGATCTTGAATAAATAGAATTTGCAATTTGTTTTATAAAAATACCTGGGAGCAAGTGTGCAGGGTAGAAAATTATATCACCTAACAAGTATAGATATTGAATCCACCTTTCTGTGCAAAGGAGTAAAGCAGAAAATGTAGGGGTGAGCAGCTTAGCCCCTTGAAGGATCTATCCTTTACGATCAGCAAATTATATATATTTTGTCCAGATGTAACCCTGATTCACAACGTAGGGACTCCTGGAGCATCGCTCAGGACTTAGCTCATTTTCCCCGCTGGGGCCTCACTGCTGAAGTTTCACAAGATGGAAAATTCACTTAAGCTACCTGCTCTAGATAAAAGTCTAGAATGATGAACTTAAATCCCAAGAGCCTCTGGTACATACTTCAGTTCAACAGAGAAAAATGTTAACTGTACTTGGAAGAAAATGACCCTGGAAAATCTGTTAGCAAGGCAGCAGGAACTGTGTGCCTGATATGTTTTGAATTTCGAATTCTAAGTACTCTTTATAGGCAGAAAATGCTGTTTTGTGCCTCTAGCTATAAGACAAAAATAAAATTACCCCACCACCCTCCTATCAAGCCATAAAATTCCTCCAAGAGACATATCTGTAGAGTTGCATGCATGAATTTTTTGTACTTTTTAAAAAACTTTTTTGTACAAAACCAAAAACTAACTCTTTCAACAACTTAAATGATGGGTTTTTCTTGTCAAATGTAGCGCTCCATTAAAGCAGGCAAAAAAAATGAGCAATCCACATAATTTATAGATATTATACTTTATAATTAATTTATTCATAATATTTTATTTTTTAGATGGAAGACAAATTAAAAACATCTTTAACATCCCACAGACCATATGGCCTGCATTAAAACATTGATTATATTAAAAATAATAATTAATGGGAAAATTAAATCTCTTTTATACCCATACACTTGTATATAAAATATTAATTTTCAAATATACTACTGGAAGCAGATATCTAGATAATAGATACATTCGTACATACATACATACATACATACATAGGGGGTAGGGAGGGAGGAACTAAATTTATTTGTTCATTACACTGGTCCTGTCTACAGAAAGCCCTGACTATAAACATTCCTTATAATAAATGTACTGTTGCCCTGACCGGTTGGCTCAGTGGCTAGAGCGTCGGCCTGCGGATTGAAGGGTCCCGGGTTCGATTCCAGTCAAGGGCATGTGCCTTGGTTGCGGGCACATTTCCAGTGCTGGGTGTGCAGGAGGCAGCTGATCAATGTTTCTCTCTCATCAATGTTTCTAACTCTCTATCCCTCACCCTCCTCTCTGTAAAAAATCAATAAAATATATTTTAAAAAATAAAAATAAAGGTACTGTTCATTGAAACAATAACTAAAGCTACATTCTTTGGGTAAACACATGCAGTGGCGTGTGTGTGTATGGGGGCATGCCCCATATAATTAAACACCAAGCTGGTAAACTGGTCCTTCATTTATTTTTTATTTTATTTTAAAATTATTATTGATTTTAGAGAGGTGGGGGAATGGGCTGAGAGAGAGAG
The DNA here is from genome assembly GCF_964212035.1 of Myotis nattereri. Classification (NCBI taxonomy): domain Eukaryota; kingdom Metazoa; phylum Chordata; class Mammalia; order Chiroptera; family Vespertilionidae; genus Myotis; species Myotis nattereri. The sequence goes on along the minus strand of NC_138076.1, from coordinate 67,539,482 downwards.
AGAGAGAGAGAGAGAGAGAGAGAGAGAGAGAGAGAGACAGACGATGTTCCATTTAATGCCTTCATTACTTGATTTTTGTCTGCCTTGACTGGGGGATCAAGCCCTCAACCTGGACACAGGGGACTATGCTCTAACCAACTGAGTGACCCAGGCAAGGTCCACTTATTTATTAATGTAAAATTTATGTTTAAAAACTCACTGTAATTTTGAAAACAAATTAAGCATCTTTTATGTCAAAAAACTACTTGTTCATTGATTTGATCTAAACAAAACTAAGTGCTTTTGATAAAGAGGCTTTTCCATCATTTGAAGAGTTGCAGGGAAACTTGATTTTGCATGCTGTATCCAGATATGGGTGCACGCCAGCACCCTCCGCTATTGGACTCAATACGTCTTTAATGATCCTCTAAGATTAGACAATATGGTGCTTCTGCCTGAGAAATTAACAATATTGTTCAGAGAAACTAGCCTTTTAATGATTCAAAGTAATTCTTACTATTTAAAAAGAATTTTTTACTCTAGCTGGTGTGGCTCAGTGGATAGAGGGTTAGCCTATGGACTGAGGGGTCCCGGGTTCGATTCTGGTCAAGGGCACATGCCTGGGTTGTGGGCTTGATCCCCATTGGGAGATGTGCAGGAGGCAGCCAATCAATGATTCTCTCTCATCATTGATGTTTCTATCTCTCTTTCCCTCTCCCTTGCTCTCTGAAATCAATAAAGATATTTTTTTAAAAAGTATTTTTCAAAACACCAGAAATAAAGGGGTCTTGATTGGCTTTTACCTACCACAAACCAAGATTCAGTATAAGTAAATCATCCTATCTGATGGCAAGCTATCTGAACTCTCACACATAAATCACCCTAACTACTCATGAGAGCACCACAATACAGAGCCTAAAACAAACATGCTATAAAATGAAAAAAAAATTTATCTATCTATCTAGATAGCTATTTCCATATATGTACATACATCGATTATATATATATATATATATATATATATATTACATATATTGACATACATACAGATAAGTACCCAGTGTGTGTTCGTGTGTGTGCATGTGCATGTGTGTGTGTGCGTGTGTGCATGTGTCTAGATGGTTATTTGGGTTATTTGGGGTGAGATCAGCTTCCTACTTTCACATCTGGTGCCACCTAAACCCTCACTTCACATTGGTCAGGGTACCACTGATACCAATGATCCTCCCAACCAAGGTTCAGGGAGTGTCCTAAATGAGTGAAAAAGATCTCATAAACACTTTCCTTAGTCTAAGAATAAGATTGGAAACTTAACTGTTGCTGGAAAGAGAGTATTTATTCAAATCAGTTACAGATAAAGTACTTACTTCTACAGGTCTCAAACTCTACTAAAACTCCCACCTCCAATCCCATGCCTTAAACTAATTAAAAATAATTATGGTAGTACATCAATAAAATGCCGGCACTAGATCTTAGATTTTAGAAATACACAATTATGCAGACTTAGAAGCCATGGCTAATGTTTAAACAACAGACTTAGACTGTTCTAACAACAAAATTCAGGGAAACTGTTTTATTTGTTTGTTTGTTTCTTTCCTGCACAGCAGGAAGATGTTTCCAGCTGATGTGTTTGATTGAGCTAGCTGATACGTTTTATTGCTCTCATGAAGACAATGAAACAAATGCCTAATGGGGGAAATTACATGGAATCTTACTTGGAAACAAAGTTGGCCTCTAGCTAGTAAGTGGGTCCAGCTGAGAAAACTAGTTTCAATCCCTTCCAAGGTCTAAAATGTAAAGGAGGAAAGAAAGACAGAAGATGGATATTTCATTAAAACAGATAAACTCACAAAGAGTGGTGATGCAGAGAAAGTTAATAAAGGAAGTAGGGAATTATTACCAGCATAAAGCAAATTGCTCAGGGTCCCATAAATCTTTTCAGGTCCAATCCCCCATGCTTAACCAGATGATCTGCCCGGATCTCTGCACATGCCTCTTGCCCACTCTCTTCATTTATTTTCTCTTCAACAAAAGGTATTTTCAGTTCAATGCTAAAGTTTTTAACTAAAATCATTCTACTATCAAAATCAAAGCATTATTGTAAAAGCATCCTTTGAATGTTTTCCAGAAATAAAACCAAAAAGCAAAAATAAAGGAGAATCTCTATTCGGACTGAAAAACATATTTAGACATGCTTCAACTGACAGCAAGCACTACTTAGCTTCATTTATTCCCGAAATTCTAATATTTCTAGGCCAAGCAAATAGAAATATTTTTAATTATATATAATGCAACATTATCTAAGAATAGATTAGTTCCCCCTTTATCTATTCTTGTCTATCCCATTACACACCTGGTTCTTTTGTGGAACTTCTCAATCGTACTAGTATAAGCAATCCCTTTTCTAAAGAGTGTGTGAAGATACTTTTGCCAACCCTCACAAGATACTACTGTGATCTTATTACCAAAAAAATTAAAGAAAAAATGTGACACTGATTTGTTGTCAGAGATGAAAGGCAATTGAGTTACCATAAGTATTGTATAATCTCTCATAGTCACAGTTACTTCACCTCTAAAAATGGTAATAACAATCACACTTTTTTCACAGGTTGTTATAATAATTAAAGTATCTATTGTTAATAGGAATATTGTGTCCAGTCCATAGTAAGCATTCAATTAAGTGCCTTTATTATTTCTATGAATACTCATAAGTCATACTAAGCTTCATATTATTGAACTACTACTTTCAGAACTTAGACTTGTTTTTTAAATTAAAATTGAGAAGAGTACCTATCATTTGAGTTATTATGTAATACTTTCTTTAAATGAAATCCTTTGCCAGCTGTTATCCCTCTAAGATTCTGTATCTTTCCCTGTCAGAATCCATCTTCTTGAAAAAATTATCTTCATTCGCTCTTCATTTCTTTATGACCACTTGCTGATCAATTGCCCAAACACTATATAAATTCCACCACTACACTCAAATTTCTCTCACCTGGATTTGGTGAAATTTCTCTCTTCACCAAATCCAGGTGACTTTCCAGCCCTTACCTTAGTATCTTGGCAACCTTTGACATCTTGACCTGCTTTATTTTAGTTGACCTCTGTCAGTTTCACACCCACCCCATTCCTCTGTTCATCTTTTAATACAAAACTCTGTGATCTTGCCTCTGTGTGTAATCCTTACATCTTGGTGTTTATTCCCCTATGTTTGGCGTTCTCCTGCTTTGTTCTCTTTTCTCTTATAACCTCTGGAAGGGCAAGGCTTAAGTTACCACTTGTTATCATTTACCACTGATTCTCTTCAAATCTCTGCTTTCAAACAGGAAGACATACTCTACTATGCTAAACCTCTCAACTTGGATATGTCCCAGATGTCTTACCTCAATATGTCCAAAATCGAACCCATGATGTCTAACCTCCACACCTAAAATCCATCCTCTTCTGGAGTCCCCTAGCTCAATAAAGGGAAGCAATACCCTCCCAATTTCCCAAACCACATCTAGAAGCCATCTCTGAATCATCCTTTCCATTCAAACACAATATAGTATAGATAGCAAACACTATTGACTCTAAATATCTCAAATCTGCTGCTCTTTTCTTTTTATCTCACTACCACTGTCTTAGTCCACATGATATTTTTCTTGAATTCCTACTGCTGCCAACTCCAATTTTCTCTCTCTGTACACTGAGAGAGATCTAAGATCACTAAGATGGGAAAGAAATGTGTCATAGAAGTTAAAGTTCAAGCTAAATTAACTTAGAATTTTTTTTTTTCATTAGCATGGTTGTATGATCTTAGGCAAATTATTTATTTATGCCTCAATTTCTTCAGTTGTAAAATAAGGGCAATTAATATCTTAAGTTGGAAGGATTAGATGAGATATTGCAAGCCAATACTTTTCATTCTAATATACGGTACCTGTTTCTTACCACTGTTTCTTCTACATTTGATTATGTCAACTCTTCACATTAAAAACTATGGTGAGTTTCTATTACAATTTAGAATAATGTCTATGCTTTTAAACTTAGCCTTCATATAGCTTGAGCATTGAACTCTATCCCTTTTGCGCTTAACTTATTACTTGATGCAATAGCATACCCAATCTTTTTAGCTGCTCTAAGTGCCATTCTCACTCACCCAGGTCTTTGCACACACTGCTACAGTTTCCTGAATCATCTCTCCTCCATCTTTCCCAGTTAAATCCTATTGGATTTAGATGTTTAAACCTCCTCTTAAGTATGTTAATAATAGGCAACATTTATTATATGATTATTTTGTACCAGACACTGAGTAAAGATTTACAGATATAATTTCATTCTTAAATTCCTCAAATCAACTTCATGAGGGAGAAAAACTTTTCAATAGAGTGAAAATAGATACCCTGGCATAAAACATTTTGGTATTCTATCCTTACCAGAAACACACAATTCAAGGCTTGCTTAATTTTATTTCCACCTCTACTGTGACATACAGGACGTTTTAAACATAATTGCGCCTTTATACCCTTGTACCCAATTTAACACAGCTGTGGTGCATAGTCATCACACAATGAACTTCTGAGCCATGAAGTCCTAAGCGAATATGTTACTCTGTCCCAGGCACTGTAGTGAGTCTGTCTCCGTCAGCTCCTATGAGTCAGGTAGTGAATGCTTATCTTGCAGACGAGAAAACGGAGGTTGAGAGCAGCCAGCTCTTTTCCGATGCCCATAGTCACTGTCAGAGGCAGTATTAATTGTCAGCACTGTCAAACAAACATGTCCATGTAGAAACTTTCTTTTCTTTATTTAAGCATCTGCATACATGGTACTTATAATAGGATTATTGGAGTTTAAGTAGGTAAAAGTGCTAAAAGTGCTTGCCACAAGAGTCAGTGTCTATGATTGGTCCGTAGCAATCTATGCCTGGGCCATCAACTAAAGCTTGTTTACTATTCAGCTGCTCAATGACTGTGCAGTCAGTTATAATAGTAACTAGATTGTACCTTAAATAAAGACTACAGGAACTATATCCTAACAAACCAGTTTAAGCAAAAACAGATTTCTAGGGCTAACTGCTGTTTGTTTGTTTTTTACTTTGCATTAATTGCAATAATTACTGATATTAAACCTAGTTGTTTGTTTGTTTTTGGCCTTTAATACTCTATTAGAATTAAAGCTAAAATCATCAGAAGACATTTTGTGGTCGTTGCAGATAAAGTATATATTTCACTGATAGGTTTTAACCAACAGTTGATATCTTTTAGAGAAACTTGTTAAAAAAAATTAAGCCAGGTTAAAACATTTCTGCCCAGTTTCGTGGGTATGTCCCCATTACTTGTCTTGGGAATCTGTTTCTATCATTTATCTTTTAAAAAACCTATTTCAAAGTTAAGATTAAGGGGAAGGGGGGAAGTAGAATAGAAAAGCAAATATTAATTGCAATGCTTACTTGAAAGTATGGTTTATCAAAATATTTTAGTCTGTATTTTGCATACCCAAGAAAACTCTAAACATTGCATGTATTTATGGTCAGTTTCCAAAAATAAAATCTTTTAAATCTCTAAACTACCAGTTGATATTATCGCTTAGGTTATTTCTATAAACATGATTATTTGGAAGATTAAATGAATATTTGATTTAAGTATGACATATTGAAAGGCACTTTCACAATCTATAATACTTCCTAGGTTCAGCTTCATCTCTTACTGACAGATGTTTTCTGCTTTATTCTTTTAAATTGGAGTATGAAAGAATGGATAGGTTTACTGCCTGTAAACTTTAATTCACAAACACAATCTGTATGCTATGTAACTGGCACTAGTTTTCAGGAATATTATTTACAGTTACACCGTTTTATAAGTATTATGATCCAAAGCTTTTATTATCTCCAAATCTGCTGGTGAAGCTCACTGTTGGGTTCTGGTATGACTGACTGAAAGCATGGTTCTGCTATTATTACAGGATTCCTCCAACTTCAAGAGTCTCTTCTATTAAATCAACCCATCACATCATTTACGTCTTTAAGTTCCCTAATTCACTTTTTGGTATTGATTTCTAGATTTTTTGCTTTTGACCTATAAGGCTCTGCATGGCCTATACACATTTAAAATAACTATTCGAAATTCCCGGGTTGGTCTTTAGGAGCTGAGCTGACTCTGAAATGCTCCTAAGTCTCGTATTATTATGATTACCCCTAGGCTTTTCTACCTATTGCTCTTTTTACCTTCAGAATTAATAGATTGGGAAGATTAGGTCAATTGGCATTTCTGAAGCAGGTCTGAATTAATTTTCTTTGGCTTGTCTTGTTGAATTTCACACTCCCTGAACATTTCTCACTGATAAGTAGATTATGATGCTGGCTCATGTTCAGGGATAGCAACTCAAATGTGTTTATGGAGTTGTATTGTTACCTTTTAGCACCATCAATTGAAATAAGCATTACCGTTTATAAAGTTAAAGCTCTTCATTTCAAATTTGTGTCAAGAGGCTAATATAACTGTGATTTTAATTACTAAAAATCAATTTCAAATTAATGGAGAATTTAACAGTGGGAGATGTGTCGGAAGCCAGAGACAGTCAGCTTGGCCTTTACTTTGGGTGTTGTCCTCTGTAAAAGACATTAACATAATGCTTGTTTTCTATATCAGTGGCTTTCAAACTAGCGTCTCTGAAAAGCTTAAGTCAAAAGAGCAGCTCCTGGGGATTTATTATTGAAATTTAAGTCATGGTAAATCAAACTTGCAAATAGTGCAAATAAATTTTTTTCAACTTCCTACTTAAAGTAGCTGCATAGAGAGAATAATCATAAAAAGCCACTGGTTCCAGTGTTTAGGAAAACATTTGGTGTCATTAAGCAGAGTAATTTCAGGAGAGTTGCAGAGAAAAGTCATATTGCAAAGAAGTTTGAGAGAGAGAAAACAGAAAAACAGGTAGAAAAAGGATGTGTCATTAAAAAAAATGTTTGTGAAATGAATGTGAAGACAACTGCAACAACTTAAAAAAAGTAATTTTTAAGTTGTTAAGATAGAATAGCATTTGGAACTCTATAGTAATATTATAATCATGGCAAAGTAAAGTGAAAATTCCATAAAAATATCTTACAAAGAGTGAGAATAACACTGGGTGTCAGCGCTGTAAGTGGGTGTAAAATCAGAGAAATGTGGGTTCATTTTGGAAAGATGAAGGGACACTAAAATTGAGCTGTATCTTTTAAAGTCACCAAAGGAACACAGATAGAAGTGACTGAAAATGCAGGACATGAAAAACTACAACAAATTGGATTGTTTTTTAGTTATCATTACTAGAGGTCCAGTGCACAAAATTAGTGAACTGCGGGGCTGGGGGTTCCTCAGCCCAGCCTGCACCCTCTACAATCTGGGACACCTCAGGAGATGTCCGACTGCGGATTTGGGCCCAAATCCGCAGTCGGACATCCCTCTCACAATCCGGGACTGTTGGCTCCCAACCGCACACCTGCCTGCCTGATTGCCCTAACCGCTTCTGCCTGCCAGGCTGATCACCCCCTAACCACTCTCCTACCAGCCTGATTGACGCCTAACTGTTTTCCTGCTGGCCCAATTCCCCTGAACTGCCCTCCCCTGCCAGCCCAGTTGCCCCTAACTGCCTTCCCCTGCTGGCTTGGTCCCCCCCACCTCCGCTCCCCGCAACTGGCCTCCCTCTCCTGCAGGCCTGGTTGCCCCCAACTGCCCTCCCCTGATGGCCACCACACACCCTTCTTGCCACCATGCCCCAGTGGCCCAAAGCCCACAGACCCTTCTTGCTGCTGTGCCTTGGCAGCCCAGGCCCACAGATCGCTCCTGCTGCCACACCCCAGAGTCCCAGAGCCCACAGACCCTTCCAGCCTGCGTGCCTCGGTGGCCAGGGGCCCACTGTTCAGTCATCTGTCCTGGTCGTGACAGCCCTAGGCTATTATTAGTATAGATTACTGAAAGTATGACAAATGTCCCTTTTGTTTCCCCATTAACCTGCTCCACCTGCTCTTGCCCCTCCCCAGGCCTTCTATGCATATAAATTCTTTGGTTGATCTTTTCTCATCCAGGCCACAAACCATATATTCCAATGTTCATTTCTCTGTTATTTATTTATTTATTATAGTTTGGTGTTGAAACACAGTGAGTTTTCTTTTTTTTATACTTTTATTATTTCTGACAGAAAGAGAGTGGGCAAGAGAGATAGAAACATCAATGACAAGAGAGAATCATTGTTAGGCTGCCTTCTGCAGACCTCAACTGGCGACCGAACTCGCAACCCGGGCATGTGCCCCTGACCGGAATCGAACCTGAGACCCTTCAGTCCATAGGCCGATCAATTGCCCTATTCACTAAGCCAAACCAGCCAGGGCAGTTCTCTGTCTTTTAATGCCATCATGCACCCTCATTGGAATTTTACTAGATAATGACTTCCTCTTCCAGAAACTGTTTCACTTGGTTTCTAGGACACTACTGGCTCCAATTTGCCCCTCACTGGATTGACTACTTTTCTGGCTCTCCTCCTCTGTCACTGAATGTGAGCTTTTCTCAGAGGGTGATCCTTGGATCTCTCTCTCACATGCTACCTAGACTGATACCTCGTCATCTAGTTTCAGGGCGTTGAGTTGTACAAAGATGGATCCCAAATATATGTCTTCAGATACAGCTTCCCTGCCTCTCAGGACTCATAAATTAAACCACCTCCCTGACATTTCTATTTAGATGTCAAATGAGCATCTTAAACTTCTCCTGCCTAAAACAGAACTATTAGTTTCCCTTCTAAGTCAACTCCAGCCCCAGGTTTCCCATTCCCCCTTTCATTCAAGCCAAAATGCAAGGAGGTTAGAAACAAATTGTCTCTTTGCTCCACAACCCCACATCTCATGAGTGGCCATGTCATCTCAGCTCTACTTTATATGTAGTAAATATCCCAAAGTCATCATTCTTTAGCACCTCCTTGGCTATATACTATGGTCCAAACTACCATTATCACTATCTTTGTTTCCATCATTTACCTACAAAGTCAGATCACCATATACTAATTGGAATATTTTTTTTTATAGTATAAGTCAGATTATGCTATCCTTCTGTTGAAAATTTTGATTCACTCTGCTTCCCACTTAGAATACAACCCAAATTGTTGCTGTTTATAATTTAGATAAACTGATCTATGCCAATTCTGCATCACATCAACATCTCTCAGTATGTCAAGAGTAAATTTTTACCACCCAGATTAAGGAACCATAAATTGAAAGAAGTTGAATAAAGTCTTTCCTGGAGAAGTTAGGAAATAAATAACATTTATTCTGGGCACTCTCACTTTACTTGTCTCTGTCACTAAGCTTCTCACTAATACCCTTAACTTTCATAGAGTGTTTGGAAGGTGCCATGGCAGGAAGGATTTAAATTCTAAAATTAATCTCCTTTAAATGTCTTGAAAAAGGAAAATGAACATGAAAGAATGTCTCTATTTCCTCAGTGCAGCTTTCTTAGCCAGATAATGGGAGAAATTAATTGTATTTAATTAACTTATCTGCAGATTTGAATAATGGCTACAACTACTGTTACTTCTGTTATATAACCTATATAAATTATAATAAAATTATTATCATAGCCCTTCATGTACACTTGAATCTCATTGCAATATAGTTCAGAAAAATAAGGATCCAAGGTGCAAAAACTGTGCCCCAAACCAGAGAGCAAGCAATCAGCAGGAATAAATCAAGTTCTGCTGATTCTAATTCTTAACTCATAACTATTAAGAAAAAAACAACACAAAGTTAGCATGTCAGATAGAACTTTGGGCAGTGTAGGTAAACATATATTTTAAAAAGCCTGCTATGAACTACAAGTTCCAGCATCCACAATCTGTTTCCTTCCTTTTCTTCTGAATTCAAATATCATCCCAAATATCTCAGTTGCTATTTTTAGTATGCCTCTCTTGGGCCTTTGAGATATTGCTAAAGAGGAGTGCCTCAGAGGATAAAGGCAATCGCTTTTAATTACAAAACTTTCTATGCATTATATACTTTATTCAAAAGAAAAGAAAAAGAAAACATGACTGAAATTTAAGATAAAAAAGAAATGGTTTAAGCAGTTTGACACATTTTAACTTTTGTAATAAAAGCTTAGTTATATTTTAAGACAATAACTTAAGTAAAAATAAAAATATTTAAGATTAAGATTTAGGATATCAATTTACAGTATTGTGTCACATATATTTGCAATTCATTCTGTGATGCATTGACAGTTCCCTTCTTGTTCAAATGCATGGTGTTCATGAGAAAGCTAGTGCCCTAATGCTATATCTGCCTCTTTCTAAACCATCTACTAATTTGCGTTGTTATCTACTTTTTTTATGTCTTATGCCCACTGAAGAAAGGGAACAGAGATTCTTCTCTTAGCTGTTATTTCACAACCACCCCATAATTGGAAATGTAAGACAAAGCTTCCTTTAGGTTGTTGATGGCTGAGCATCTTATCAGACAACACAGGGACCACACTGGCAATGAAAATAACACAGCTTTTATAACAGTAAAAATTGTGAAATGAAGTTTATAATTTAAAAAGGGGGGGGGGGGGTAAGGTCTTTATCCCGCCATGGATTCTATGCTAATTCTGAACAAATTATGCTGTTTGTCCATCTGATAATTTTAATTGATCTCCATTTAGGTCTCTGTGAATTTGTGGAGGTACAGGGTTTTAAAACTAAGGCATCGTCAGAGTGAGGGATGTTGATAAGTGGCAAATGATAATTCAATCTTGAAAAATTCACCTCTCATGTTATTGGGCAAAGTAATGGTATTATCTTGGAAAATAAAACCCTGAGTTCTAGAAATAGTATATTTTTTACTATTTTCCATTCATATAGTATGAACTTTTCTGATCTGTCAAAAGATGATTCATCCTCAAACCTCATCCTAATGCATTTCTATTTAATCTTCTCAGCTAACTGTATTAACTGCTCCCACAGATTGACTATACTACATAGACAAGACTTTCCTATGGCATTGTCATACCTTCTATGAAAATTACTTGTTCACTCAGCTCCTCTGTTTCTTTTACCTAGCAATGTCTCTGAGGACAGTGAATAAAAGTTGCATTAATTTCTTGAGGCATTGGATCCAGAGAGACTGAAAATTAAAATAAACTTATTGCTTGTATTCATTTAAAAAACACACCCACACAACTCAAGATCCCGAACTCTTAAAAGTGCATAGTGAGAGAGTAGACATCACGTTAAGTGTTCTTACCACAAACCATGAACACGCACACACACAGAAACACCACCACCAAGGACAACTTATGTGATCTCAAAAACACACAAACAATACAATATTTATCCAATATAAATTCTACTCTCATTGCTTAAATTTGGGTATTCCTTTGCCCTGACTTGTCTGGCTCAGTGGATAGTGCGTCGGCCTGTGGACTAAAGGGTCCCAGGCTTGATTCCAGTTAAGGGAACATGCCCAGGTTGCAGACTCAATTCCCAGTGTGGGACATGCAGGAGACAGCCAATTGGTGATTCTTGGTGATTCTTGATGTTTCTATCTCTCTCTCCCTCTCCCTTCCTCTCTGAAATATATATACATATATATATATATATATTAGAGGCCTGGTGCACAACAATTTGTGCACTCGGGGGAGGGGGAGAGAGGAGGTCCCTCAGTGCGGCCTGTGCCCTCTTGCAGTCTGGGACCCCTCGGGAGATAACGACCTGTTGGCTTAGGCCTGCTCCTGGGTGGCAGAGGGCAGGCCCAATCCCTAGGTGCAGCCCCTGGTCGGGCTCAGAGCAGGGCCAATTGGGGAGTTGGGGCGCCGCCCCCTGTCATGCACAGAGCAGGGCAGATCAGGGGCTTGGGGCGCTGCCCCCTATCACGCACAGAGCAGGGCCCATCAGGGGGGTTGGGGCTCCATACCCTGTCACACACAGAGCAGGGCCGATCAGTGGGTTGAGGAGCTCCCCACTGTCACACACAGAGCAGGGCCCATCGGGGGTTGGGGAGCTCACCCCTGTCACACACAGAGCAGGGCCGATCAAGGGGTTGAGGAGCTCCCCCCTGTCAGGAACAGAGCAGGGCCAATAGGGGAGTTGGAGCACCGCCCCCTGTCACACAGAGAGCAGGGTGGATCAGGAGGTTGGGGTGCCGCCACTGTCACACTCAGGGCAGGGCCAATGGGGGGGGGGGGGTCGCCGTACCCTGTCACACACAGAGCCACAGGGCGATCAAGGGGTTTGGGTGCTGTCCCCTTTCACGCTGATCCCGGTTCTGGGAGGCCTCGTGGCTCCAGTGATCCCGGTGCTGGGAGGCATATTACCCTTTTACTATATAGGATGGAAGCCTGGTGCACGGGTGGGGGCTGGCTGGTTTGCCCTGAAGGGTGTCCTGGATCAGGGTCGGGGTCCCGCTTGGGTGCCTGGCCAGCCTGGGTGAGGGGATGATGGCTGTTTGCAGCTGGTCACACACCGTTCAGGGTGGGGGTCCCCACTGGGGTGCCTGGCCAGCCTGGGTGAGGGGTTGAGGGCCATTTTCAGGCTGGCAGGTGACTGAAGCTCCCAACCTGTCCTTTTTTCCTTTTTTTTTTTTATTCTGGACCAGCTTTAGCTCTGAGGCTCGGCTCCAGTTATGAGACCTCTGCTGCTGAAAGCAGGTTTCTGGCCTTTGTTTACCCTTCTGTATTTGAAACAATGTTGCAGTCCTGCTGGCTGAAGCCCGGGGTATTGTTTAGCTTCTATATTTGTTACAGTGTTGCTTAGAGTGCAGCTGAGAGGCCGGCAAGGCAGGCGGGGAAGCTTGACTCCCTCCGTTACTGAAGCAAGCAAGCCTCCCTGTTCACATCAGCTGCCTGGCTGCCGGCCGCCATCTTGGCTGGCAGTTAATTTGCATATCTCCCTGATTAGCCAATGGGAAGGGTAGCGGTCTTATGCTAATTACCATGTTTCTCTTTTATCAGATAGGATATATATATATTTGGGTAGTCCTTTATTTCATTTGTTCAATGGGGAATAGTGAAAACTCATCACCAACTTTATATGAACAATATAAAATAACAATTTAAAAACTAAATTCTCTAATTTTTTGCACAGAAAAAAATACATTAATATTAAGCTAGTGTCATAGTTAGTTACTATTTATAATTAAGGTTCTCAAAATATAGGGTATGTATTACTTTGTGTATTATATAATAAATTCTTATGAAAAGCTTTATAAATCTGAAAATTTCTATACAACCTTATATTTTATTCTGAGAATCCAAAGCATTTCTGATATGTTGTTGAAAATGTATAGCCCAAAAAGAAGCAAATTGGTTATGTTGAAAAAATGTTTATTAAACACATTAGGCCTCATAATTAATAATGAGGCCTCTAATAAACAAGTTGAAATGGTATTCCTTTCCAAGTTATTTTCCTGAATTAAAAATAGTTAGATATATAGCTGGTTTCAAAGTAAAAAAAAAAAAAATAGCTAAAAATGACAGAGAGAGTATTTATCAATTATATTATATGAGATGGCTAAAATTAGAACTAGGAGAAGAGAATGAATATAGGTTAAAGATAATATCTTGGGTGTGATGTGAGAGACCTGATATCATGAATCAGCTTATAGTTGTTTGTGTGAAAATATTTTAATCCTATCTAATAAAGAGGGAATATGCAAATTGACCACCACACCATCACAAAGATGGCTGCACCCCAGTGCTGGCTGAGTTCCTGCAACAAGCCTTAAGGAGCAATCATCAAGGATCTGGGGCTGCGTGGAACCAGGCTGGGCCAGGGGACCTGAGGCTGTGCTCCCTGCTCAGCGGGGCTTAAGGGGGACATCAGGCCGCACCTCAAACCCCACCACTGGGCCTGGGGACCTAAGGTGCACGGGGGGACCTGAGGCTGTGCCCCCTCACCCAGCATGCACCGGGGGACCTGAGGCTATTCCCCTCACCCAGCAGGGCTTGCCAGGACCTGAGGCTGTGCCCCCCACCCAGCATGCACCGGGGGACCTGAGGCTGTGCCCCCGCCTGGTGGGGCTTGACGGGGGTTGGGCTTGCCGGGTCTGGATCTCGCCAAATGGGGGTGGGGCCTGCCAGGTCTGGGTCTTGCGCAATTTCAAGGTGCACGCGGTGAGCAGGGACTTGACTCTGGGTCCCCGGGCATGCCCCAGACTCTGACAGGAGGAAGATTTTCATATACATTTTACTAATTTTCTTTCATCTCTGTTGCTTATATTATAGAGAAAGGGCAAATAGCAGTATTAAAATATTTCCTCTAATTAATTCCCCTTTAATGTGCATGAATTTCATGCACCGGGCCACTAGTATATAAATATATTACATGGTGTAAGTGATCACAATAGATAAAATAAATATACGTTAAACAACATGCTTCATCATGAACCAAGAAATCACTACATGTGAACCCAACATAATCTGGTGTTAATAATCCATGAGCAATCATTTGAAAGATTTAATTTGCTCAGGTATTTAATCAACTATTGTTAAGGGTTTTCAGCATAATACTGATACCATAGATCTCAAAAATGCTGTAAAAAAAAAAAAAAGCCCTTAGTTTCATGGGGACACTCTACCATTTATATTCTTCAACTAGTTGTAAATATTTTTAATAAACACTTAAGACTTTCCAAAGGTAAAATTTATTCTGTTGTACAGAAATGTAATTAAGGTACCAATAAATATGATACACTCTGCTGTTAGAATTATACTTTTCAGTCTCTCTGAATTCTAAGAGTATATACTCAAGTTAACACATTGGATTCTGACAGATAAGTGTAATGTTAAAATAATTTATGTTGACTCTCCTTTGGATATGGTGACAATGAAGTTATTATGACCTAATGGTTAATATAATAGAAAAGCATACATTTATTTCAGTGTTCAAAAATTTATCTATGATTAGGAAATATCAACTGCTACCTAATGCATACATCCAAATATTGCTTCTGAACTTTAATATGCATTCAAATCACCTGGAAATCTTGATGAAATGCAGGTTCAGTAAGTATGAGATTCTGCATTTCTAACAAGCTCCCAGGTAAATTGGATGTTTCTGGTTCATGGGTGGCCTGCATTTTTAGTCATAAGACCTTAAATATAATTAGGTAAATTTTAATGATCTACCACATGGTGAAAAGATTAGAATAAATAAAGGGAAAAGAAAAAGGGAAGTTATTTTCTGCTGAAAGATCAACTGGATAATAGCTCTACTGTGTAATAATAGTTTGATATATTAATGTTTATTTTTAACATCTGGGTTTGCTACAAACCCAAAATGAACATACACATAACATTCCCATTAAGTTTCTGCATGGAAAATTCTTGGACTTTATAAGTGTCAGGTGTTAAAGCCCCCCCCCCCCCACCACCACCACCACACACACACACACCACCAACAACAACAACAAAAAGCTCACCCAGATTTAAAAAGAACTACGAATAATTTCACTATGAATTTATAAGCATTTTTGTTGTTCATTTGTTTGTTTCAATTTAGGTGGAAACAAGCATTTTTAACATTTTTCCTTAACTTTTCACTACAAATGCAGCTAACATCCTTCCCTGTACTGTGTTTTATATATAACTATCCCCCATGAGCGCCAGGGTTGAACATGATGGCCATGCTGTTCCATGTAGCTCTGAAACACAAACAAAAGAACAAACATACCCCAACGACCTCAAACCTGGAGCCTAGGGAGCTCCCCCTGGCCTTCACGGCGCCGCTCTGATCCTCCCAATACATAGAAAAAACACTTTCTTCAGTAACTGAAAACAATCATAACTGTCTTTCCTCTACTCTTGTTGAACCTCTGGGGATAGAGGAAAGGCAGAGTATAGAAATGTGCACCAAAACATCCACGGGCGGATTGGATTTACACAGTATGATCTGCTGTAACCTGTGAAGAACAGATAATGGGTTTTCTAAGGTATAGTTTCTAGCAGAAGACATTCTAACATCTTTAAATGGTATACCTATAAAATTCTGCTTTTCTAAAGTGCAACTGATGAAGAAATGCTTTTATTATACTTCAGCATAGATTGTAGACAACTTTATATTTAAGTACATATAGTCATAAATGTTATCGATGCATATGCTTATTGATTGTAATGAAATTTAGAATAAAAATCTATTTTTATTTTAGTGATATAGGCTAAGGGAAAAAAATGCAGCTATATCCACAATAGAATGATTTCAAGGCCTATGTCTTCACATAAGTCAGGTTCAGGAGTAAAATGTACTTTTAAGAATCTCATAAGAAATTATGGTATTAAAACCAATGAGGTAATTTATATGTGACTTCCTAATAAAGTTTAATTTTAAACAGAAGTGGAAAAACATTGTGTCTTATGTTTACCCTACCAATGCCTATGCATCTATTTAAGATTTCTGACTTTACTGATAATAATTTTGTTGATAATAATTTATAAACTTTAATCACTTTGTTATGTCATCAAACTACACTGGTATTATTATTAAAGAGATCATTTTCTGTCAAAAATACTCAGCCCTTCTATTCCTATGTTCTTAATTTTGTCTAAATCTTTCTTGAACCTCCAAATGTAAATAAAATATAGGGTTTTTTTTAAATAAAGGTTTTATGACTTTTATTTTGATAATGCTGTTATCTATGAAATCTTAAAAAATGTATTAAAGGTATTTTTTTACTGCAACACTGATTTATTGATTTAAAAAATAATAACCAAAACATTTTTATTAAAAACTTCTATTGAACATATCATAGAGTTTATAAACCCAAATATTAGTGATTGAGTAAGAAAAACAGAAATATACTTTTAATCTATTTTCATAATCCACATACACTAAAATTCACAACAAACAGACATCTTATATGAACATTGGGGCTTTACAGAAAATATCTGTAAATTGAAACATGGGCATAAACAATTTATCTTAAAAAGTCACCTTATATGATTACAAAATAGCAGATTACTTATACACTAGACTTTATGTTTGTTTTATATTGTATTTCCACAAATTATAACTATTTTAGATCTAACCTTATCTGAAATATACATTAAATAACTAACTATCTTACTTGACCTAGGGAAAATTGAAAATGTATACAATAGTTTGATATTACTTAAAGCTGACTTTTCCTATTTGGGACTGAGTAAATGTGAAAGGCACACTGAAATTAAAGCTATATTAAAGATAAAAGTTAAGTTTTAGTAAAATGAAATCTG
Source organism: Myotis nattereri (assembly GCF_964212035.1). Classification (NCBI taxonomy): domain Eukaryota; kingdom Metazoa; phylum Chordata; class Mammalia; order Chiroptera; family Vespertilionidae; genus Myotis; species Myotis nattereri. The sequence goes on along the minus strand of NC_138076.1, from coordinate 67,522,317 downwards.
GAAGATTTACTTAAAAGAAGATTGGGAAAAGTGCCCTTAATAGCAATCTTGGGGGGGGGGGAGATTTTTTTTTTTATTGGCAAGGGAGTATGATAACACTAATACTACTTTCCTGACATAAATTAATTTTCTTGTAATTGCTGTAAGTTTTTTTATCTATCACAAACAAAATTTTTCTTTCAATAAAATACTTGAAATCAAAGAAAGAACAAAAGAAAGAAAGAAAGAAGAAAGAAAGAAAGAAAGAAAGAAAGAAAGAAAGAAAGAAAGAAAGAAAGAAAGAAAGGAAGGAAGAAAGAAAGAGAAAGAAAAACAAAAACGTGTGATTTGCCCTGGAAATCTTTGATTTTATTGGTGAACAAGAGTCTGGGAAACAGGTTTTACTTCTTAACTTTTACAGTATCTTTCACTGCATGAATATCATTCCATTAAAAAACAAAAAAACAAAAATATGCCTCAATTGAAAATATTAAGTTTTGTTTAAGTTTTGGATTTGATCACTCACTTTTTATTTTGCATCTTTTATTTGTCAATCACTACAGTACTAACCATAGAATTTCCTCTGATAATGGATATGTCTACACTGTCCAATAGAGTAACTACTAGCCATCTCTATATATAAAAGCCTAATATGCAAAGTGTCCCCTCCGTAATTTGACCAGGAGTTCGATCGCTCGCTATGATGTGTGCTGACCACCGGGGGCAGCACGTAACAAAGCAAGGGCCCGGCCGGCAGCCTGCAGCTGCTAGGGACCCTACCCATGAACGAATTTTGTGCACTGGGCCTCTGGTAAGTGAACATTGAGTAGCTGAAATGTGACTATTGTGACTGAGGAAATACTTTTTTTACATTATTTACTTTAGTTAATTTAAATTGTCACATCTAGGCTCTACTTTATTGGACAGCATAGTAAATCTAAGGAACTGGTATATAGTTTTGCTATAAATAAAGAAACCAGTCTCAAAAATATTATTTCTCATTAGCCTTAAAAATACATCCATTTAAAAAAGTGCTGTAAGGGAAGGGGGAAAGGGAAAGGAAAAGGGGCAGATTTACTCCCTAAGCAGAGAAGCCAGCAGTCTCAAGGCTTGGCAAGATAAAGTTGCCAGGTGCTTCTCATGAATTCTGGGAAGGCCACAACACAGTCAAAAAAGGGACCTTGAGGACAGTCAGCGGAGGAATTTTGAGACCTATAGATAGGAGAGTATATAACACCTCAGACTGCGCTTCATAAGCCAGATGTTTAGATTTGCTTGCTTCGCTTTTTAAATAAAGGTGCATGCTTTAATTGCTTTAGTATATTGGCTTTTCACAATGCAAACATAAATAATAATAAATAAATAAAAAACAAACTTATTAATATATGGACGGTCAGGTTGTGATAAGTGTAATGTCAGACAATAATTTAAAAGGACATATGGCAACAGATGAGTACTGAACAGAGATGTGAATGAAGGAGAAAGTCACATGACAATCTAGAAAAAAAATTTCAGGTAAAGATAAATAACTTTGCAAAAGAAAAAGAAGTTACTAAGCTAATACTTCAAAGGAAAAGTAACTTAGCTTTAAGAGAAAAGCATGATGTTTTAATTTTTTTATGTAAATACAATTAGTGGTTTTCAACTAATCCACTAAAACAAATATTCTTAAAATAAGGTAATGAAAAGTAATGCAATTTCAGATACTGTCACAAAGGTACACCAAACATTTATGCCACTCTTGTCAGAAGCATTTATCCTCTAAAAGCTTATTTACCAATCTCATTTTGTAAGGCTTACAATATTCAAAAAGTTTTGGGAATATCTTCATTGAATATTAATACGCAAATAATCTTGGAAATTCTACTCAAAGTTCTTTATTATACAGATACGTAATCTGAGGCATACATTGACTTACCATTCAATTCCTATGACTAGGTACTTTGACATTCAGTTCCACTACTTACTATGGTGATGGTTGGTGCTGTGCCTGGTATCTCTAATAGATTAAAATTCTCCAGAAAACATTAGGTAGACAGAAAATAAGGCAGGTAAAGACACTAAGTGTGAACACACTATCCGTGTTTGTTAAGTTAATGAGTTAATGAACGAATGGTAGTAGTACTGATCTTTATTTCCCAATTTGAAACTACCAGACTTCTTTATGTCAATTTACTTAGAGTTTGATACCTTCAGCTAAGAAGAAACGTTTTATTGTGCCAATAGCATTTAACATAGAGAGCAAATTGAGCAATCAATAGATGCCTTTTTGAAAGATGAACTATAGAATTGAACAACGTAGTTTCCAAGATAGAACTTTGGATTTTTACTTTTAAAATGTTGAATCCAGCATACTGGATGGTCAGAATCCAGTAAAAAACTGGTAACATAAAATGAGTACTTAACTTATAGGTAGAAGAAGTGCTCAAATGCATTAAAGAATAGAAATATGTCAACAAGTATTTTTCTTTATATAAAACTTTTCTGTAATTTATTTTTTTAAAATTTATTATGAGAGAGAGAAAAACATCCATGTGAGAGAGAAACATCAATCAGTTGCCTTCAACACCAGCCCCAGCTGGGGACTGAACTCAAAACACGGTATGTGCCCTGACCAGGAATGGAACCTGCCACCTTTTGGTCCAGGGAACTAAGCTCTGACCTACTGAGCTACTCTGGCCAGGGCAACTCTTCTGTAATTTTAAGTGATATATTATAGAATATAGCACAACTTTTTTTTCTGTCTTTTAGTTGGAATACACATTGCTTTATTAGTGTTCTATGTCCCTTAAATTCTTGGTCTTTCCCAGTAATAATATAAAATGTCAAATAAAGGCTAAATTTTTATTTGACCTTCTTATAGATTGGTAGAAAATAGGGGAAAACAGTAAAACTGATAATTATTATTTTCTATCCTACTTAAAAATGCTGGGCAATGATTACCCAGGAAATTCTAAAGGCCTTGGCCTCCATTTCACTCATATGTGGTATCTTAGATTAAATCTCTTAAAGCAATAAAATATGTTTTTGATACTTTACTACCCAGCGCTACTTTGGTAAATGCTCTGAAAAATACACCCTTTTAGAAAAATGATTCATTTTTTTGAGCTTTTAATCTGATCGGTAGTATAAGCTAAATCCTAAATCCATAAATAATATATATACTCAACACATTTTTTAACTATTACATTTCTCTGTCTAGAATATAAATTCTTGGAAAATCTATAATCCTTGAAAAATATAAATGTCTTGAAAACAGGTAGGATGTCTTGATTATTTTGTTGTTCCAGATGCTAGCATGCCACAGACTCAAAAAAATTCTTCATAAGTATTTGAATAAAATTAAAAAAAATGTATTTCTACAATCTACTACTTTTTTCATGCCCTCTACTGCTCATCATCTTGAATTGTTTCCTACTGGCCAAAGCTCTTGCCAGGATGTTTAAAGAAAACAATATGTAACCTTACAAAATGTTAGGGAGATATACCCATACTCCAGTTTGAAAACACTGGAAACAGCGGACACAATGAGACAGTTCTTTTGTGCTCACTGTAATTTAACAACATCCTGCCACTTTCGACACATCTCTAACCTCTAACCACTTTTCTGCACAAATTTCTGCCTGATCGAACTGGCAGCATCCGTACTTGGTCCTGCCCAATAGTTTCTTCGGCATGCTGTCATCTTTCTTTTACCTGCTCTGCCTCTGGCATCTCCAGCTGTGTTCTCCCTCCCTTTTTCTGCCACTTCTCCTTCAAGAAACCATTAGAAAGGAATCAGGAAAAAAAAGGAGTCTTACAGGAATTGAAAGACCTGCTTCCTATGTGACCCTAGTCGGCTTACTACTTTGATTTCCTATAAAAATCGGGACAAATAAATCTATAATTAAAAGAATTGCTAGAAGACTTACAAGAGATTAATGCAGTTCTTAGCACATTTGAGAATATATGTCCTTCTTCCACCATGCATTCCATCATTCAACCTTGATGTTTGAGACAGCATGGATGGACCTGGAGAGTGTATGCTAAGCTAAATTAGCCAGTCAGAGAAAGATAAGTATCACATGATCTCACGTATACGTGGAATCTAATGAACAAAATAAAATGACAAACAAAATAGGTCCAGAGGCATGGAAGCATGGAATTGACAGATCTCAGTGGGAAGGTGGGTGGGGGGTGGGAAGAAAGTAACCAAAAAATTTATGTGCATATTTGCATAACTCATGGACACAGACAATAATGTAGTAAAGGCCTGCGGGAGCATCTGTAATACCTTCAACAGTAAAGATGAATTTAAAATTTAAAAAGAGAAAAAAAACATAATGTTTTTGTGAATAAGTGAAAGAAAATTTAAAGTGATATAAAAAAACCTAAAAAACAAACAAATGTTACTTTTGACTTAAATTTTTATACAATTGTTAAGTTTTTATCTCTTCTGTGAAGTTTTTCTGACCATTCCAGTCATAAATACTAGTTTATTTTTCTATAAAACCTGCTAGCTATGTGTGTGTGTGTGTGTGTGTGTGTGTGTATGTAATATATATATATATATATATATATATATATATATATATATATATATATATTATAAATATAAAATACTTAATTTTTTTTAATCCTCACCTGAGGATATTTTTTCCCATTGCTTTTCAGAGAGAGTGGAAAGTAGAAAAGGATGGAGAGAGAGAGAGAGAGAGAGAGAGAGAGAGAGCAAGAAAGAGAGACAAAGAGAAGAAACATCGGTGTGTGAGAGACACATTGTTGCCTACTGGTTGCCTTCTGTATGTGCCCGGAATGGAGGCAGGGAGCAAACCTTCAACACAGGTGGGTGCCCGTGACCTGAAATCAAACCCAGGACCTGTGCTTTTATAAAATATTTTTAGGGCCGAAACCGGTTTGGCTCAGTGGATAGAGCGTTGGCCTGCGGACTGAAAGGTCCCAGGTTCGATTCCGGTCAAGGGCATGTACCTGGGTTGCGGGCACATCTCCAGTAGGAGATGTGCAGGAGGCAGCTGATCGATGTTTCTCTCTCATCGATGTTTCTAACTCTCTATCTCTCTCCCTTCCTCTCTGCAAAAAAATCAATAAAATATATTTAAAAAATATATATATTTTTAGGATTCTTAGATTCCAAAAGACAACATATACCATCTGACATAATGAAAATGAATTCAAAACTAAAGAGGTGGGGTTACAAATTTCTCAGAGGTAATAGAGTTGGGATTCATGTTCATTTCTTAACTTCATTCAACATCAGACCAGACCTGAGATATCATGGTGCTTACTTTCCTACACTATCTTAGGAATGGAAGTAAGGAGATAGAAGAGGGTGAGGCAGTCAGGAACAAGTCCATGGGAGGGAAGTAGAACAGGGAAGTCCAAGAATAACAGGATGCAGCCTGCTGACTGTGTCCTGTTCGAAGAAAAACCACAGAGACAAACAAGAGGACCTAGAATTGCACCCAGCTTGGCGGGAGTTGCTATGGCAACCCAGCTGGTTGGGGAAGACTAGACCCAGCCAGGTAAGAGTTGCTAGGTGGGAAGAGTGACATCACCTCCAATCTGAAGTGGCAGGCCTCAATCAGGTCTGGCCTGCTGGCGGGTGGGAACTTGAGCTATAAAATGTATGGATGGCCGAAACCGGTTTGGCTCAGTGGATAGAGCATCGGCCTGCGGACTGAAAGGTCCCAGGTTCGATTCCGGTCAAGGGCATGTACCTCGGTTTCGAGGCAGCTGATCGATGTTTCTAACTCTCTATCTCTCTCCCTTCCTCTCTGTAAAAAATCAATAAAATATATTAAAAAAAAATGTATGGATGTTGCTAAGGCAGAATTCTTTGAAAGAACCAATCAAAAGCCAGCAAAAGATATAGGTACCCCTAGACAAATAATCATAGCCAGCAACCCTCTTGGGCCCCCTCCCTGATGATCCCTGCTGCAGGGAGTCCATCTATCTCTCAATAAACTTTGCTTCTGCTTACCATTCTTTGATTTTGTGAGACAACGAACTCAGTGACTGGAAACTTTAGCATCAGAAAGAAAGCTGAATAACTAAGCATTGGTGGCTAAACTCAGGAAAATCCACCGTGAAGCAGACTCATCAGATATCATTAAAAATGGCAGAACTCATTTCCTTATTTTTGTGTACAAAACTGCAACTTTATATTCACTCAATTTAAATACCTTGTTCATTGAATTGTTGCTAGAAGCAAACATAACTTCCATGTGTTTGTGAGGAACATTTTTGTAAGATTCGAATATCTTTCATCAAGTAGCTAGAAGGGAAGATTGTTTAAAAAGAACCATCCTCTCTGCCCAATTCTGTTGCTAGCGCCCTCCTACTTTTCTCAATTCATCAACAACCAATTTGTTTTTGTAAAAGCTAGAGAGATAAACTGTACATGTGCACATGGAAACCCAAGAACAGTTCCAGGCATTATGACTGTGCCCATACATGCCTGACTAAAGTCATATTTGTCTGTAATGCATCCAACGGCATGCCAGGTTCAGACCACATGTAGGATAAAATTTTTCAGCCTAGTGAAATAAAAATATCTAATAAGTTAATTCCATACCGAATTGGTTAGTATCATAAGATCTTCCCTTTCCTTGAGGCTTTAGTCCTTAGTCAACTACATATAAGAAAGCATGCTGTATACTGTAGGAGATTTAAAAACACATCCACACAAAAGAAAAGCAAAAAGAAAGCCTCTGGCACACATCCCTTATAACTTCACCCCTTCCATTCACATAATTCTTTTTGCATGGTCACATCTACTTTTCCTCTATTCGGGTTTCATTAAAATCAATGCAGAAAATTAAGCGTGCTACCTCAGATCTGTTCTGATGTTGAATGAAGTTAAGAAATTGACATGACTTCAAACTATATTACCTATCAGTTAAACTCTAAAACATGAGTTTTTCCAAAAGAAAAAAAAAATCATAAAAATAAATAACCTCTCATGCAAAGCCCCTATTACTGTAGATTACCTTGAATATACATTTTTAGTTCACTTCCTTAAAAGTGGGGGAAAAATCAATTATAAATAATGATTAAAAAGAAAGCCTGCAGTTACAATTTTATAGAAGTTTCAAAAAAAATAGGATATTCTAATTTGATTGTCTCTTGTAATTCCCATGGCAAGAACCCTTTACTCATTCTGCCCATATTTCTATGGAAGTGAAACCAGTTTTAAATATTTTAATTAAATAAGATTTTATTACACAAATAGGGCTAACATTTAACTTCAGTGCCACTAATATTTGTTACACATACCTACATAGAAACAAAATTTGGAAGTTCCATTTCAAATTTTGTACAGTTAGATTATTTTAGTTTTTTTCTCCCATGTGAAACAGGATATTTTTTAAATAGCTGATTGGACCCAATAATGTTAAAACAAAATTTGTTGTTAAAGTTAAATTGAGAGGAATCTTTGGAGAGTCTTAGCAATGTTACTTATAAGACATTTTATAAATGTTCATTATGTTTTGAGCACTATTCTAAGCTTTTTTGTATGTTAATTTATTGATTATTGCACTCATATAAGCGCTATTGAAATGTTCTCTTTTTCACAAATGTTGAGATACTCACAAAATCATTGGCTTCAAATTAAGACATGTGGGACAAAGACGAAAATTCAGTGATGACCTCTGAAGACTAAAATAAGCTTTGAAACTCCAATTCCATCTCTTTTATCTCTATGTACTTCATTCTTCATAAGTATGGTGTATCTCCAGTGAATTATTTCTCTGTTATTGACCAGAAAAATATGCTCATCTCCTCATATTACCTGTTTGATATTTGCTCAGAGAATAAATCATTTAAACATTTGCTCAAAATTACAATCAAGGAATTTAATTTGCTACCTCAAACCCAGAAATGGCATCTTACAATAAAAACAAATACCATTTGGATCATTTACTATTTTACAATATAATATTATCATTTCTTTTCAAAGTAATAATATTCAAATGTATTATTTTATTAGATGGATTATAAAACTTTAAGTTTGTTTTCTGGTGATCTTTATAAATAATTGCAAGGAAATGGAATTTGTTACTACTCATTTAAAATACTGTTGGAAGATTGATAAGTTTTATGGTTCTGTAAATTTTTGACAAGAGTGGCGCAGTTGAAACCTCTCATTGGATAGAGTACATGTTGAAATATAGTAAAAAAAAAAAATGTTTAAAAGCATAATGAAGAGACACCATCATAAAGAAGCAAGTGTCTACCAAGCAAGCCAACTATAACAATGGGTGTGATATTTATTAAGGAAGAAATTCTGATTTAATTGAGATTGGAAACCTTAATCATTTGTGTCAACTGGGAAATCCCCATAACAGGAAGTTACCAGAGCCCCACCCAAATTGCAGTAAATACAGTGTCATTGTGTACATTAATAATGTCTTGAATATTGTTAGGTTTTATTTATTTGTGAGATACTTAAAAGTAATTTGTTAACCTACTAATTCAAGAGTATTTGATTTATCAGAACTTTTTGAGAAAAATAAGGATCTTTACCAATTAGAAAAGCTGTAGGGAAAATGATTCATGCTTGTGAGGCTATAAATAGGTGTTATTATATTTTCACAGAATTAATAATTATAATAATATGTAAATATATATTCATTTAAAATAGCATAAAAATGGCCACTTAGAAGCAAAATACAAAACACTACTTGTGGTATAATTCCACATATAGGAAATGCCCAGAGAAGTCAAATCTATAAAGACAGAGAATAAACTAGTGGTCATCTGAAGCCTGAGGATGAGGGAAATAGAGATCAACAGTGAACTGTCTGTCACAAGGAGTCTCACTAGAGTGAGGAAAATGTTCCAAGAATGATTTATAGTGATGGTTGCACAATAAGCCAAATTCACTAAAAGTTGTAGAATTGCACTCTAAATGAGTGAGTTATATGAGATCTAAAATATGCCTCAATAAAGTTGTAAAAAATGGATCATTAATTTGTAAGGAGAAGTGGAACCAAAGTGTTTTACTACTTAATCTGTAATAGTTTGCTGTGAAGTTGAAACAAACTTTTTGGTACGTTACTTAATGTCTATGAAACTCAGTTGCCTCATTAATGACATGAGGATAAGGAAACATACTTCATAGGGCTATTCTGAGGGTTCAAAAATCCACAAATAAAAGAATATGTGGAACCTATTAATGCATAACAACTACTAGGTACTAGTTTAGCAGTAGCCCTGGGTACTGATATAATTCACCAAAGTTAAAAAAGAATTTCAGCTATGGGAGCAAAAAAGAAGCCTGTCTTTAAGAAATGGGCTGGTAGAAAACAGTAGTCAGGACAAGTAAAAGTTTGTAATTATTAGAATTCTGCCAGGATGTCTTAACCCTCAATGAAGAGAGAAACTACCCTCACCTCTCAATTCTGGCAGAAAAAGAAGGAAAGAAGGAAGGAAAAAAAGAAGGAAGGCAGTTTTACTAATTCATCAAAATTGGAATGATCTTGGGTTAAAGATAACTACACATAGTTAAAATGTACTGTGAAAAATATCTCACATACATGGCAAGTATTATTAAAATACTTTAAATAAATAACATTTAAAATTTTGAACACATTTTCAAAAATGAATTCTGGGAAAGTATATTTTGATGCATGCTTATGTAATGTTTCACTTCATTGTCTTTAAAATACTTTTGTCTCTTTTTCAAATCAATCCTGATTCCTGGGATGAGTATTAAAAGATTAAGAAAATATATGAGCCACCTAGGAGCTGTATGTCCTTGAAAAAGACATAAATACTGAGCTTTAATTTTCTCAGAAATGGGGATAGAAACCAAATTTAAAAAAAATTTGTGGGATTCAAACACACTATTTTATGTGAAATTGATATATATATATATATATATATATACATATATATATATATATGGTTATAGGCAAAAAATATTATCTTTATTATTCTCTGTGAGAGAAGAAAATGTAAGAGCAAGTCTGAGGTGGAAATGTGAGAGTGAACAGGAAAATACACCTGTGTTTTGTCCCTCCATAGGGATGGTTGATGAATCTTACAGAAGCAAGAGGACAATGGGCTAAATATTAAAAAAATAACTCCAATTTAGCAAAATATGAGAACTGCATAAATCAAAGAGTTTTAATTTAAACCTGCTTATTGTGTTTGACTGGCTCTGTCTGGCTGCTTGTATGCATGTCTGCTAACAGCATCAATTATATATTCAATGGAGAGCAATTCATTCATGTGATCAATGTATGCATTCTATGGCAAAATGTATGTTTTAATGTTTCTCATTTTTGTATTGCTCAACATAATGAAGCAAAAATGATTCTAGGTTTTAGCCATTATTATAGGAGGAACTGGTTCGAAGAATTTATTTTCTAAAACAAAATAGCTAGTTCTGAGAAAAGAAGATTAACTTCTTTTTTAATTTGAAATATTTCAAACTATTTTCAAAGAATAGCCAGTAAGAGTTCAATAAATAGCTTAATAACTTCAATATATTTGGATATTACCGAGGGCCACAGGCCACTTCAAAATTTCATAGATGGGTTTCCTAGGGTCTGAGGAAAATTTAAATAATTTGTAATTTAAAAGATATAAATACATATCTTCATATATATATATATATATATATATATATATATATATATATACACACAAATGAATTTTTCTAGATAGTGGGCCTAAAGCTTTTAAATGATACTCAGAGGAGTCCAGAATACAAAAGTTTAAGCATTGCTGGTTTTAAAATGACACACTTAAAGTAACAAATGTATTTACTATACTAATAATTCTTTATATGCTTAAGGCTATTGCACATTTTGAAATAATTAAAATAAGTAATTGCCAAAAGACACAGTAGACTCCTAACCCTAGCCAAGTTTGGCTCAGTGGATAGATTGTCGGCCTGTGGACTGAAGGGTCCCAGGTTCGATTCTGGTCAAGGGCATGCGCCCAGGTTGTGATCCCCAGTAGGGGCTGTGCAGAGGCAGCTGATCAATGATTCTCTTTTATCATTGATGTTTCTATATCGCTCTCTTCCTTTCTGAAATCCATAAAAATATATTAGAAAAAAAAAAGAATAAACTCCTAGCCTGGCTGGTATGGTTCAGTGGTTGAGTGTCAACCTATGAATCAGGAGGTCATGGTTTGACTCCCAGTCAGGAAATTAAGTTTTTATAGTGTAGAATTAATGTTTCAACAATTCTCAATCTATATAAACATAATTCATATAAATGTATTCTATACACACATTCATAAAGATTAAAATATATCTTTACCTTTATGAAAAGATGTGAACATATACTGACATACATATACATCTCTGATACTAAGCACGTTATTTCTTGTCACTAAATAATAAAATTGAAAGTCTAAGCTACATTAGCTGGTTTTGTCTACCAACGTATCTTGTTGCCAGGCAGAACATTTATTCCTTTGTTCCCCCTGACCCTACTCAGTCAAAAGTCACTTGCTTTTTTCAAAATGTGACTAGTACTACTTATTTAACCCTTCAGGTTAATGTCAGAATACATTTTTGAAGTTAAATTAAGTGGTGACAGTTATTAGATAATGTATTGTGTTAAGGTGTCTTAATATAGTAACAACATATACACTCTTTATGAATAAAAATATGGAAAAAATATCTGTGAAGAATTACATCTCATGAAAAAATATGAAAAAGTAAAAGAATGGATAGAAGAACTGCTAAATAGCTTTAAAATAGGAAACAATTTCAAGAAATAGTCACAAGAGAAGATACATATTTGAAATTAATTGTCTCTTCTCCTATGGGAAAAGTACCTCCTTGCCCTGGCTGTTTAATATTTAACTAAGATACCAATAAGCCATTGGACCAGCTCCTGATAGTCCTCAGATTTGACAACTTCAATATTCAAAATACTTTTCATTACATGAATGAAAAGAAAGAAAAAAAAAGTGTTCTGTTTTGTGTGCAGTAGTAAAATGTAAGTGAAAGCTAAAAATGTTTTTATTCAACTACATTTGTTAAATGGACCTCACCAACTTACTGTTTTTAAGGGGGGGTAGGGAGAGGGGGAGAGATCTGCAAAAACAAACAAAACAAAATTTAGCTACTAGGACAGAGTAGGCTAAATCTCCCTGGGCTAACATAAAGGTGACTTTAAGGCCCAACAGCAATTTTCTGACATTCATTCCACATTTATAATTAGTAAATTTTCATCTCTGCTATTTCAAATAAGTATCATTATAAAATAGAACCTTTTCATATGAAAAATGTTTGGACCTTTTAATGACATCAATATTTTTTTCTTTGTTTGTTTTAAACAAATATATAAATAAAATAATCAATCTGCAATTGAAAAGATTATTTGCTATGAAAATTTAATTCAACTTCCCATTCATTATCATAGGGAATTTAAGCACATAGCAAAAGCCTATTTATTTCTGTCCAGCGATACGGAGTACATCTGTTTCTCTGACGAAATAGCCTAGAGATTGTACCCCAAAGCTTCCAGGGTGACATTAAATATTGTGATGAACTCGTGACAATACAGGGCTTTTCCTCAGCCCAGATATTTGAAGATTCTTAGCAAAATAGATGAGCCTGTTCCTTAGTAAGCTAACCTGAACCAAATGTGGATATTTATATTTGCCATATTTGAGAGTCTAGCCTTATATTTTAATGGGATGTCAGAAGTAAAGTAAGCCAAAATTTTACTCTTAACTGTCCATTTAACTTCTGTAAATACAGCATAAAAATTCCATTAACAGACCTGCATATATTTTCTCCACATTACCTCCATGAAACTGCTTCTCTGCAGCCTAGGACACTCAGTTAAAGTGCAAATTGCTTGACATTCCAGTGCTGAAAAGTGGACATAATGAGTGACTAGGGATTTGAGGGGAAGCCCATTGGTGTCTCTTAGCCAAGGTTCCACAGGTGTGAGCAATTCATCACGTAGAGCAGCCTCTGAATTACACAGGGGCTAGCTCTTCACCACACCACATGTTTCAATTCATCATTCTATCAGTAAGATTAAGTTCAGGGGATACTTATTAGAAAGCCAGAGAAAAATTTAAAAAAATATTCACAAACAAATTCAACACAAAATCTCAACACTGTACAAAACAATTTCTGAAACTTTATTGTGAATTTTAAGGTACATTTAGTAAAGGATGTTTTCCTTAATATAATTAATTAAAATAAATTGGAAAGAAATGCACATACTACTTCTTTAAAGCAAGGATAAGTACAGACTTTTGAAGCCACAATATATACAATTATATGAGTGCAATAAACTTTGAAATACAGTAGTTATATATCTGTTTAAATAAATAGTAGAATACTTGATTTGACACATGTGAGAGTCATACTGATTACACCAAAATGTTTACAAAATATAGCCAAAATGGAACGTTATACATTTTGATATACAACTTTTTAAATACTTTATATATTCATGACTTAATTCAAATTATAGTGTACAAAAGCCCATTTTAATGAGGACAAATTTTGTGTTAACACTGTTCAGCAAATATAGATATTAAGATGCATCCCTATACATGTTACTAAAATTTCATTCAACTTAAATCACTAACATGGGAAGGAAAAAATTCTTAAATCACTAACATGGGAAGGAAAAAATTCTATCAATTATTAACAGTAATAAATTTTATTGATATATTGTCAATATAATACACTGCAATATTATTTTGGCTATTTTAAATCTTCTAAAATGTATCACCTAATACTTGAGCCAAATATTTTCTCTGTAAAAAATTCAAAATCAGAATAAAAAGATATTGCTACATTGAACTTATCTACTCTGCAATACACTTATTTTAAATAATATTTTTACTTATTAGTTTTCAATTGGGAACATTTTTCCAATAATGCTTTAATAATAATTCTTTGTATAGTGCCTTATGATGAAATCTCAAGAATTCATTTCATAAATTATCAATATAATATACTGTACTGTAAATGCTATCTACAGAATAATGACATGGGGATATGTGATGTCAAGTGTTTACATTTATTATTATTTATACACTGTAGCACAAATAAAGGAGATTATTTTCTGCCACATTTCATCATTTTTGCATATAGCTACACTTGACAATTTGTTTGGAGTATATAAAAATGTGGCTATTTTGCAGAAGTAGGACCAAATATAAATTAGCAAGATTCTTGATTTTTAACTGAAAACAAATGTTTTATGATCTATAGGCTTCTTTTAATAAAAGGAAGAACGGAAAAGGAATGTAACTTTATCCACCTAGGATAGAGTGTTGAAGTGTGAGGAGGGACCATGCAATGACTAATCTCTAAAATTTTTAGGCAATAATGAGTGAAGAGATGCATTTTGCAATTAAATAATGAATAATGTGTTTATGTCTACAAAAATGGCATGGCTAATATCAGGACATGATTATAACATGACCAGGAGCACATTATCGTTCTTTTTGTACATTGGTACTATAAAAGCAATAGCAGGAAACCTATTATATGTGAACTGATGTTGCATTTTTATATTTTAAGAATATTAGGATATCAACATATCTAAAAGTATATCTGAAAACAAGCAAGACAGGTTAACTTCTCCTCAACCCCCCCAGTACCAGTTGCCCACCGTTTTAACGGACTAGCACCACATGTCAAGCACCCAGTCAATCTCTATAACTCAGCAAGTTGCCTTTTATTGGTCAGAATGAAAGCACATACATTTTCTCCAATTAGTCAGCTCATATTAGGAAGGCTATGGAGAGAACCCTCACAAATGCAGTCTTAATCTACTTTTACTGCAGGCCATAAACCTGTAACGCATAAGCTTCCTTTCTAACTACGGCACTTTTTTTTTCCATTAGAGAGAAATACCATCACAGCTATTAACTTTCGGTTTATGTTAGGAAGAAATGCACTCACAAGGGGGATATGTCTGCTGTCCTTATCTCTCTCTCTGTGTGTGTGTGTGTGTGTGTGTGTTCAGAGTAATAAAAGATTAAATATAATTCAAGTAACATGTGATGGCCAGAGTAATCTTATTTCTTCCCCTGTAAAGGGAGCAGGGGTTAATGAAGTAAATTGCTATGTCTTCAGCATCTGTGCTTTAAAACATTGACAGGAGCAAAGCAATGAGTCGTTTAACTCTAAAGTGTGTACACATTCACCGAGTTCAAACACTTTCAGTCTCTTCATCACTCTCTCAGAATGTTAGAAACTAAATAGTAGGACTTCAAATATTCTTTAACTAAAGCATCCTTAATTTTTTGAAGGCAAATGAATACAAACAAGGTTTCTTAAACTACAAACATTCCTAAATTTACAAATATACTGAAAGCTTAAAGACATTCATCTCATTTCATCTACATCTAGAATTCCATCATTATGGTTAATAGACTTTATAATTGTAATGCCATTCTGTATATCAGACTTATCTACATTTACCTCAATTATATAGCTTGAATAATATGTTTGTAATTTCTCTTTACCAAATAATCTCCCTAAATTTGGCATACTACTGATCTTTTTGGCCTTAATATTACTATTTTCAAAGGGGGAAAAAAGTTTTAAAAAATACTGTGAATTACCAGAATCCATTACCTCAGTGAGCAGATCTGTAAAAGTGACACTGAGTAACTCATTTTCATATTGTTATAGTTTGCTTTTGCCAATCCTCGCACAGCATTCAAGCAGATTTTGTGGTTAAAAAATATGTGCAATTAAGGAAAAAAATCACATTATACTGAATAAGTACCTAAAAAAAATCAAATCACATTTTAAAAATCTAAAGATTAGTGCTCCCATCAGAAACCTATATAAAAATATGTTCAAGAGTTTGTGAAATTAAAATTTACATATAGTAATTTTATTAGAGTGCCACTATGGTAAAATATTGCAATAAAGATAGTTTTAAAAGTTCCCAGATAACTTGAAAAAATAAATACACAGCCTTAGTACTAGAAAATATTGCCCTAATTCCACTGCTATGATAGATACGTTTTGTAAGCAGGAAAAACAAAAAGCTGGAGGTAGGGGAGACGTCAATATTTTGTAGTTAAATTTTTTTACTGAAACCTTTGGTAAGGTATGGAAAAGTCTTTTCACTTTAAATACATTTCATACAGCAATATGTATATGATTTGTTGTGTATAGTCATGGAGTCTAATTTTCTTACTGTGGTCACAGTGCTTGTGACTTAATGGACAAAATAATATACTATAAACAATATTGGGCTATTGTTGATGTTTTTGAAAAATTATTTATAAAAAAATCTTATACCAACTTGAATTACATATTTTCTACTTCCCTTCTTATCCACTTTCTTGAAAGTCTGAGTGTGCAAAGGCTAGGAATCGGTGTCCATTTGCCTTTTCTACGGCTTCACAGCAGAAAAACCATCACAGCATTTTAACTTCACTAGTGCAATGAATGTTGTCCTGTTCCAATAATCCTCTCAACTGCCTAGAATTGATATGTATTAATCCATAATTGTGGCGGGAGAAAACAAGTGCAGAAGGCTTCTGCTCTCCTCAAGGCAGAGATTTCCAACGCTAAGACTATTACATTTGGCTCTTGTGTTGTCCATTTGGATAGAGCCTGCCTGTCACGATCATAACCAATCGGCAGAATGTCACAGCAAATTATCACCAACACCCAGAATGTCGATACAAAATTAATTTAGTGCTTCACAAAGCCTAGTCTGTTTAGTTTCCTAGATAGAAGAGAGCTCCAGCTACATCTGAAGTCAGCTAAATAGCTAAATCATACATGTCAGACCACTCACATCTGCATGCCAGGGTTTTAGGTTCTGAACACCAAATGAGAACTCTATGACAAGACTGCAACCTACTGTGGAACCAAAACAGTTTGGCACTTTTCTACCTGAATCTAATAAAAGGAAATTACTAAAAGTGTTAGCTTTTATGCTTGGTTTTGTTAAACATGAATTTCATCAAAAAGTATCATTTAAAAAACATTTCTGTAAAAACGACACTTAACAAATAAACTGGCAAAATTATTATATCCTTGCAACTTATTGAGTTCAAAGTAAACTTGCCTGTATATCTATAAATTAATATTTAAAAATTATGCTTTTCTAAGATCTTACCTTAATAATTTAAATGAAGAAAATCCTGTCACTGTAGTTCATTAACTAACCGGTGAACTTAGCTTTCTTATATCAATCATTGATCTAAATAAAAGTATGTTCTTACCAAATTCTTGATGTCTAATAAACAATATAAAATCTACATTTGGTCAGCATGTTCAATACAGCTCTGTAATCAGAATAATTGAAATGTTTCTGCTTATTAAAGCTTATCAGCTAAGGGTCATCAAAAAACAAAACAAAACAAAACAAAAAAACTGCTGCTCCTAAATAATAACTGAGTCCACACAATCAAAACATAAGCAATGCAAGCTTCAAAATCATAGGCTTTTGGAATTATGTCAATCTGCTTGTCTCATATCAAGAAACTTTTTTAGAAGAGCAGATCTTTTTTTTATTATTATTATTCTCTAGAACAGTGATAGAATTTGTGTTCTAAATAAAAATAGCATTCATGACACACAATGGACAAAAAGGTTAGCATGTCGTTTTAAAGAATCAATTTCTTTTTCCAAATGAAATAGGAAAAGCTGTGCATCCATAATGCTCATCTATTTCATTTTAAGCCTCAAATTAAAGCTGCACTTTTCTCACCTAGAAGTTTTAACAAAGTGCATCCATTAACATAATCCATGATAAACAAATTATTTTTGACTATGTGACTGATTTAAGGGAGATATTCAAAGTCCAACATGTGGTTGACAAGTGTTTACCACCTATTAGAGTATTAAGCAAGGGGGCATTAAGAAATAATAAAATAAGGTGTATTTATAGAACTGGATAAAATTACTGGATACGTTTTGTGGCTGTAGGTAAAAAAAACAAAAAAAAACAAAAAAAACAAAAACAAACAAACAAAAAAAAAAAACCTGGAAAACCTGCTCTAGGGCTAAAGTATTATAAAAAAAAACAAAAAAAAACTATAAAATAACTTATTATACATGCATCTAACTTGATGTGAAGATGTGTTCTCCCAGTGCAATACAAATAGGTTGGGGGAAGGCCCATGCTGATCTTAAATGGCAAGTTTGTGCAGAGGTGGTTGCTGCTTCTCCCAACTCAGGAATAGGGGCTGAAGTAAAAATTTGGAAAAAAAGAAAAAGATAAAAAGAAAAAGTACTCTAGTGGGGAGGAGAGATCTTTTCATTATCAGAGTTTGACCACCCCCTCTTCTAGATCCCTTCCTATCTATATAATAAAAGCCTAAGTGACTGTTATGGCAGTACAACCAGAATTACCAGTCGCTATGATGTGCATTGACCACCAGGAGGCAGGTGCTCAATGCAGGAGCTACCCCCTGTTGGTCACTGCACTCCCACAGGGGGAGTGCCACTCAGCCAGAAGCCAGGCTCACAGCTGGCGAGCACAGTGGTGGTGGTGGGAGCCTGTCCCGCCTCCACAGCAGCACTAAGGAGCAGCAAGCAGGTGATAAGGAGCGAGGGATCCCGAATTGCGAGAGGGATGTTTGACTGCTGGCTTAGGCCCAACCAGGCCTAGGCTGGCAGCTGGACATCACTCGAGGGGTCACAGACTGTGAGAGGGCACAGGCCAGGCTGCGAGACCTCCCCCACCCCCGTCCCAGTGCATGAATTTTGTGCACCGGGCCTCTAGTCTGATATAAGGAGGGGATAGTTTTTTGTTTTGTTTTGTGTTGGGTTCTTTTTTAAAGGACTATCACAACATGTTTGATATATTTGGAGATGAGCAGAATGTTTGAAATTCACTACTAAAATCACTATTGTATAAAAGTACAAATGCTATAACTTTCCTTAGTATGTACTGTCTGTGAAGGTTCGTTGTAAACTGGAAAGAACACGCGTGCCTCAGGTATGGTTTTATCATCGTGCCACGTGCTCAGTGGTAAAAACTGCACATTAAGGGAATCGAAAAAACACACATTATATTAGACTTCAGCTATCCTTTCTTACTTTAAACAAATAATTTATTTTTGGCACCACTGAGGCTCAGTGATGTGCCACAATTTTATATTTTTAAATACAAGTTCAATCGTAAAGGCAGTATTGCTTAGCAACTACAAGCAAAGCTTCTGATATAAGGATCCTGAGGCTCTCGTCCTGAAATACTCTTCACTTACAAAATTCCAAGTGACCTTATTTCCATGGAATGAATATTTAGAAAATGTATCATGTGCACATAACCATATGGTTAAGGAAGGCATCTTTGTTGCTGCACATTTAGGATAAGTGCATAAGATGAGGCTGATTAATACAGGGGAAAAAAGTGTCTTGTGGCCAACATGTGCCATTTTTGAAATTACACCTCCTCCATCTATATTAGCTTGCCAAAGTTGCAAGCTTACTCCTAAACCCATCCACTTACAGTGTAAAATAGTCTTTTTGTAATCTTCCACCAAAAGACCAATAGAGTTGGGTTTTCAAAGATTTTTACAAGATGAAATAGCACAATACAGTAAGTAGTACTAAATGCAAACAAATTTTAAGGTTCTGATATCACAAGATATTAGAGGAGTAAGTATTCTAGGCTACTGTCCAGCTCAGAACCACCCTGCAGGGCCCTGTTTCTGCAGCGCTCTGGAGAAAATGTGGTGGGCTCTGCTTTGGCAGAACATAGTTCTAACTTTATTTATGTTCCAATAAGCAGCTAGCATTTGTTTGACCTTCAGTTGGTATATTTGGGGGCTACTTTAGCTAATTTTCAATTCAATCCCTTTAATCACAAACTTGATTTTTCCTTCAGCAATAGATTGACAGTTCTGATTATTTACATTATTTCTTCAAATTAATTTGATTTTGTCTTTGAATGAGCAGGCTGCCAATAAACTCAATGAGCATTATTAGATTTAATTAGCTTTTCTAAGACTTATCCTGATAACAAATGAATCATCAATCAAAATTACCACTGTTTGACATTTTAAAAACTATATTTACACATCATCCTCATACTATGTGGAATTCTCCAATATTCAGAAAAGTTGAAATACTAAATTCACTGTAATGCCTTACTATGAAAAAAAAAATCAAATATAACTAATGTAATATTACTGATAAAAATATGGTAACTACATACTATTTTAAGTTGACAGTTTTTCAATCAAACTATAAACACCAATAATCTGCTTGAGGTTTTGTAATTTTTCTGCTTTGTGATTTCTGATTTTGAAGAAGAATAATTAATTTTCTAGTTCAGAAGGGAAAAATTAATCAGGCCGAGACCGCAAAGAAGATAAAGGCAACACTGTGTTATCAACACTAATGCAAGAGTGTGATAACAGAGATCATACAAACAATGAAAATATTGCAAATCGCTCATTGTCAAGAGAGCCTGAACTGTATGATTCACTTTGTAATTGTTTTTCTTGAGCCAATGTTAACATTAATTGCTACTGTTTGAACATATATCAACTGTTGATACAAAGAAGTAGGTCCAGGGATGTTATGTGGAAAGAGGAATCCTGACAAAGATTGATGTTTCCCTAAGTGATTAACAAAAGCTTGTAGTTCTATTTCTAATAATAAGTATTTAAAAATAGCTAAATCCAAAATCCAATTTCCAATGAGAAAAGTTAAATCTCAAGATGCTAAGTGAAATTTTAGCAAAGTATGGTTTTGAATAGATATTATTGTTGCAAACAAATTAGAAAGCAAGTGTATAAAAGTTTTGAAAATAAGAAAATCCAAGTTCTTATTTTAATAACTCCAACTAGTTTATTTTTTAATAAAGTAATGCAATAGTCACTTATAGAAATCATATTAAGCAACGAATTTAAACTATGTAAAAACATCAAGTTAATTGTTACTATGGTAATTGTGATACTTCCGCAGTTCTAATTTTATGTAGCAATTGATTAGTAAGTGTAACACTCATGTGATTTTTACACCAACTTTTATTTAAATGTATTGATTTTACTATGCTTAATATATCCTGCTGCTTAGGTCTATATGAGCTTTCCAAATGTCCATATTTTCACATTATTGGACAGTAGATTATACTTAGTTAATGATTAGTCATATAAATAAATTTATTATTTCCAAAGGCCTGCTTATATTTTCATCAATATATTTAGCAAGTGCTATTATACATTTTATTCTGGAGATCTACACACTTTGCCAGGTTTCAATTTTGTAATTCATTTACATTATAGTAATTACGTGGGAAATAGTTGCCTAAGTTGCCACAGAAAAGTTGGAAAAATTTTTTGGCACTGGCTTGATGATTATCACTGAAGCCTAAATGCAATTAAAGTACTACATTTTCCGGCAGTAAAAATGTATCTTAAAAATAAATTTGCACAAACATGTGCAGGTGAAGTATTAAAGGCATTATTTTTCAAAAATACAAAGATTTTTTTCACTTCAATATTATGTTGAAATTTTGAAATGACCTACTCATATAAACACTCGTACGAATGTAAATTATTAGTGTTTAGAAATTATTAAGTTAAAAATAACATTGTCTTGCCTGAAATGTAAAGCCCAATTATAACTTTTCCTGTTATAATTAAAAGAAACAAAATGTTCAGGATATGAAAATTTTTCAATTTAAAAAAAAATTATATATGACAAAGATCTCTACTTTCAATGTTTATGTCATTGAACTAATGTGATGAATATTCATAAGAAAATGGACTTGCCCAAATCAGCACCATCTGGAGGTAAAAGCCAATTAAATCAAACATTTATTCTAGCCAGAGTTTAACATCCATGTTCCAAGTCTATGTTAAGGTTATGTCTTTTCAAAGGGTGAAGGCTGAACATTCTTTTGCAGACTACCCTGGCTCAGAATGCCCTTTTTAAAGGATCCTTAAATAAGTTGAACTTCATTTTAATAGAACACTGTCTTTTACCTTGGATTATTATTCAACATTATCAATGTGTGCCATGTTTTTAAAATTATTTTTAAGATATCAAATATTCTAATCTCATATAGTTAAAAAAAATGAAGTTTTACTTGCAACTATATTTTATTAACACCTTTGCCTGCAGAAGAAGTGTGATTTTAAGGATGAAAAAAGTATATTTCCTTCTAAATTAACCAAAGGATAAATTTAAACTTGGCATTCTTATAATTAGAGTAATAGATCTTAGAATTTTATTACCCTAATGAAAAGACAAGTCTCCAGTACTAGTTAAAAAAAGGAGAGACTTTAAAAAATGTATTTCAGAAAAATGATGACATCAATTTAAAACCAAGATTATATATATATATATATATATATATATATATATATATATATGAATTCCAAGAAGAAAAAAAGTATTGTGTTTAACATCCACTGGGATCTTTTAAAGCAAGGATGTCGTATTCATTTTTTTTTTTAATTTCCATTTTCTAACACCATTCCTAGATCATAGCAGTTACTCAATAGATGTCTATTGAATAAGAGAATAAGAAAAGAGACTAATTTGCATATATCAGTGGATCAGTTCTTTGGCAGCAGAAAAAATTCATAGTTATATGTCAGAGAATTTTTTAAAAGAATACGCATTTAAAACTATAGGATATAATTCTGGAGTAAGTTTTAGTATCCATTAAGGATAATATAATATGGTTCAGTAGTCTAGTGATAAGACTGAATGGATATTGTCTAGCTAGATGTCAGGCTACAGCCCAAGTAAGATAAGAGTCCAAATAAGATAAAAGTTCAGCAGACAGCAAAAGTCTTTTACATTGCTAAATGAGAAAAATCAAGATTTTAAAGGTACAGTACAAGAAATATAATTCTCTTCATATAATAAGTGTTTGGTCATTATGTGAACTGGAATTTACATAGACTTCCTAGGATGCGTAATTACCTCTGCAGTCTAAGAGTTAATAGAAGATATGGTTGATATGGACAACATAAAATGGTGGCCATTTTAATTTAGATATATATGTATATATGTGTATATATATATATATATATATATATATTTAGATATATATGTATATATGTGTATATACATATATACATATATATATGATTCCATGAGAATGCAAAGTATTTCAAATAAAACAATAAATCCAAATCCTTAAAACCTAATTCTTGCCATTTAAAATGTGTTTAACAATCTCATTTTGCCTGACCATCTCCATGCTTGCCCCTGTGGTGGGCTTAAGCAGAATTTATTGAACATATACTATATGTCATGCTATAATCCTTACAACTCCATGAGGTCTGATACCCAAGGCACGCCCATACTATGTCTCCACTCTGCTCAGCATCCTAATGCTGTAAAATAAATATCATAACTTAGCATAAAACAAGCAGTAGTCTAAAGGAAATCACATTACTCTGCCATGTTTTATCTGTTTAAGTCTTTCCAAGCACAAAGAGTTTTCTTGTCATTGTTTGTTTTATTTTAAAGTCCTTCTTATTGAGTCACTGTGTATATATGATATTAGAACTAAACGAAAAGGCCAATCCAAAAAACAATTGATTCACACTGAGAGCGTAGCAATGGTTAATAAGAAATTTAAAATTTAATTTCTACCATCTCAGTCACAATGAGACCAACTGAAATGTGACTACACCTATTTCTTTAGTTGATAAAGTTAATAACAAATCCCCACTATATTTTACTCCTAATCCAGATCATTAACTTTATCTTGATGATTTCAGCTATAAGGCAATGATTTTAGTCTCAGGACTTAAAGAAAAAGAATTTTTCCAGGTGCTATAATATTGTGTTTTATTTTTATATTTTGGATCTAATTTATGTTATGCGACCCACATACCCAAACATTATAAACTTGCATATTCAAACATTAAAACTTATAAATGAACATAGTTTAAAATATGAAAAAAGTTCATAAAAACATTGGGTATTATGATTCTGGCAAAAATTTGATGAGTCCCCAGAAATATGATCCAAATACCCCGAGACATTTTAACTAGTTTGATTACACCATGGATGCCATTCCTTCAGCTGAGATGCTTTCTAGTCTATAGAATAATTGGAAGCAAAAGCCAGCAGGTTTCAAATGGCTCCAGCTGTGTTAACTATGACTGTGAAACAGATTCACTCTTTTATATGTTGTTTTGTAATAGGAGTGGTGTATAAGGTGAGAATCCCCAGACGGGTGGCGTCCCTATGGGAACCAATAAGGAAGTAAATTAATAACAAATACCAAAAGAAGCAGAATAATTTAAATATGCTAATAAATATTGTGAAAACCCAACATAAAAGATGAGGCAATTATACAAAAGTGAAAGAATAGGGACTAAGATTACACACACACACACACACACACACACACACACACTATCTGCTATATACTGATGCTGTTACTAAGATCAACTTTTCAGAAATTCTATATAATCAATAAACAGTATTTTAAACCTAAAGCATATTAACAGAGATATCTTGCTTATTAAAAAAAGACATGATATGCCCTAGCCAGTTTTGCTCAGTGGATAGAATATCGGCCTATGGACCAAAGGGTCCCGGGTTCCATTCCAGTCAATGCATGTACCTTGGTTGTAGGCTCCTCTCTGGCTCAGACCCTGATCAGGGATCGTGCAGGAGGCAACCAACTGATGTGTTTCTCTCACATGGATATTTCTCTCTGTCTTTTCCTCTCTCTTCCACTCTCCCTAAAAATCAATGGAAAAATAGCCTTGGGTGAGGAGTAACCACAAATAATAATAATACTAAAATAATAATAATAATAATAATAATAATAATAATAATAATTAATTTTAAAAAAGCAAAAAACGCAGATTCTAGAAAACCACCAAACACCAAACTAAGAGAGCATGCTTTAAGTGAAATAGGGCACCTCTGTCAGTAGGTGAGGTGGCATCCTTAGCAAGGAGGTGGAAAAACATGTTGTTGTCTTTTAGGATCTGCCTACTGTGGGCCAGGCATTTACATGTACCCCAGTACCTGCTCACTTCAAAGAGCAAGGACCAGTGCATTTAAATGATGCACCTAATGTCACATGGTTTTTAAGGAGCAGTCCATTAAGTCATATTTTTTACTGCAAATATCAAACTATTTTTTGAAGTCTTTTTTTTAATCTAGAAAATGAATTAAATAGGCCAAATAATCTCAAAGGTCTATTTGAGTCTTGAGAAACTATTACTATGAGTTCCATTAGACACCAAACGTATCTTTCTAAAATTAATATAGTAGCTAGACACTGCTTTAGTCACCACTCAATTATTATTTTGCTTCTTTTTATAGAATTCATATGTGATTCTAGGGTGTCTGGATGGCTCAAAAGTCTATTAAGGGAACTTTAATGTGATGGCTTTTTTCTCCAAAACACTATTTTTATTAAGCAGATATCAAAGTAAATGCATTGATCATTATGTTTAAAATTAATTACTCCATAATATAAGTATCAAAAGTTTAAGTAAAATTTTTGGATGAGGAGGCTTGGAAGAGAAGGAATCTGATCCTGTTTATTTAGTCGCCGTTTCCCTTCCCATTGTATCCTGATATGAAGAAAGATGTTAGGCTGAGCAGACACAGTGGTGTGCAAAAAATGAGGGAGAACATGGAAACCACAAATATCTCAAATTAAGTGAAAGAAGAGTGTATTTATGTACGTTAGAATTAGCAGTTTTCTAACTCCTGCTACTCTCTCTCTCTCTCTGATTCTTTGCTCCTCTCTCTCTGACCTATATTCAGGAATGATTGGCCAAGACACAGATAAATTACAAAAAATGTTAATTATACTTTACTGTTTAAAAGATCAAAATGACAAAATATCAAGTCTAAGAATGCCTATACTTGCTCATCTATAGGAACAGGATTAGATGGCCTTCACTGGACCTCCAGAAATATGAATGGAGGGGTGCCAGGGAGAACATAATTTCTTATACTGGAGAGCACACACACACACACACACACACACACACACACACTTAAATCCAATTAGACCTGTTTTCAGCTGCTGTACAGAATGATAGGGACAACAACTGAAATCAAACATTCAGAACTCTCTCCATATATACTTTATATATTTGGCCTCTGTCACAGAAACACATCCAGAACAGCTGTTGTGTGTCACATGCTCACCACACTTTCATGTAATCGAATGCTCCGGAGTTAGTTTACTGGGGGGTTACCTGTGGAGAACAGTTTTGGGTGTACTGAGTTACTTTGTAATATGGGTTTTTAATAAATGGGCTGCAGTCCTTTCCAACACAAATAATGTACCTGATAAAGAACACGTTTCAAACTTATATCTGGTCTAAGAAGAGTGTCTTACAAATAAAAACAGGGGCAACCTATGGGTAAGAAATACCAGTGTAGAGATAGGGCTCTAGACTGAAAATTAAAGCCACTGGCTTTAGTCATGTGACTTGGAAAACCATAGAAACTGATTCCCAGTTTCTGCATAAGTTGGATAAGAACGGTAATTTAGTCTTCGATGGTTATTTTAGAGGTTAAGCAAACGGAAATACTACACACACATACAGTGTGGTTCCAGTGTTAGCTGACCTCTCAGATTAGTGGAGGCCCCCTGGGCAGTGTTGTAGGGTTGGTCTTGGAAATGTGAAAATAAGTAAGACAGACGTAGGCTCTTACTTTGAGGGACTTTCTAATATTCTCCTGAATTATAAGCTTTATGTTATGATATGCCAGTATTTGATTGGACTGGGCTGCCATTTGAAACTGAAAGATCATGAGGAACTGGGGCAGAGTCTTTGAAAAATCCTGAATATATTCTGGGGTGGGGGTGAGGGGATGACAGTGCATGGGCTGGAGAGGATGGTGCTGCAGGAATAGTTCAATCCCTGAGGAATGTTGCTTCTAGTGTTTCTTCAGAAGGCAATAACCCTTATCGGAAGCAGAATTTAATTGTCTAAAACTGAGACTTTAGGTGTCAAAATGATTTTGCTTAATTATTACCATTTTGGAAAAAAATCATCAGTGAATTCAATGTGGGTTTTGCTGTCTCTTCTTGGCAGAAGATTTTTCTGTCAAGACCAAAAATGAAAATGAGTTCATGTCAAACTCAAATATCCTTAAAGACTGTGCCTGTTTTTTTTACTACAGGTCAGTGTAATTTGATACTCATTTCAATTTTGCAGCAAAAAAAAGTATTTTCATAAAAGTCTAATGTCTATGTTGGAAATTTGAATGGATTGGGAATACATTGAAATATTATCAATCTATATAGTTAAACTTAACATTATTTCTTAACTTTGAAAATGATACCAGTAAGTAAAACCAAATTTTAAAGTTGCAAAGGAAAAATATAGAGACTTGCTATTTATAGGAAGAAAGAACACATTGTTAGCATTTTATTTGAAACTTTATAGATATTCTTGAGCAAAAATTTTGAGAAAATATATGCAGAAACAAGTTTGTGTCATTTAAAAATCCATCAAGACACCTGGTCAGGTGGCTCAGTTGATTAAAGTGTCATCTCCATATACCAAGGTTGCAGGTTTGATCCCTGGTCAGGGTCCATACCAATGAATGCATAAATAAGTGGAACAACAAATCTCTCTCTCTCTCTCTCTCTCTCTCTCTCTCTCTCTCTCTCTCTCTCTTTCTAAAATCAATAAAGTTTTTGATTTATCCATAAACTGAGAAAGCAGCTGTGTATTAAGAAACACACGTGAATACAGTCCACCTAGTGAATGACAAGAAATGGAGCTGAGAAAAGTTGCCAATCCAGGTGTGTTCACAGCTGACAAACTGAGAAAAGGCTATTGTGCTTCTAGGCTTCCAATGTGAAAATTGGTTCGATGACATGAATATGTGACACAGGAGGACATCAACTCACAACTCAGAACTCACTTCAGTTTGTCTCCATTTGTCACTTGCACCTTCTACAAAAAGTTTCCTGCAGAATCCTGTGTAGCTGTGTATTTGAAAGTCCTCAGCATGCAGCTGCTATCACACAGAGGCACAGATTGGTTGCATTCTCAGAATCCGAAAAAGCACCAGCATTTTTTTCTCTCAAGAAAAGATCTGCTGTAGAACTACTGTCAGCAGAAGGCATTTTCTTTATATAAAAGATACAGCTTCATTTTATATATCCTTCTGTGTTTCCATTGCTCTCCTCATTGAGGTTTGTTTAATGAGAGAGAAAAATAAACACAAAAAACCTCACTTACCGACTTGTGGTAGCCATTGTCCTTCACAAAAACTGTTTTGTTTTCAAAATCAATCATCTCTGATGATTCTCAGCAAGCCCACTGTATCCACTGTGGACTGCATGGGGATTATATACTTTTTCCATAAGCAAAAATCCATGGATTGTAAAGTCATTTAAAAATATGCATGGCTATTTCCACCCATTTATATCTAACAGGGCCAAAAACATTAAGCATTTAAGAAATGAGAGGCATTTTACTACACTGTCATAAAGGTAAATATATTGAAATCCATGTAAGTCTGTAATGAAATGCTGTGCTACAAATACACACTATTTACAAACGGAGCAAAGAGGAATTCTAAAAATACAGTGAGAAATGATTCAAAGCAATTCCTTTGAGGATCAAAGCACTCACGTAGTAGCCAGCCCTCTTCATTATGGTAATGCTATAGTTTTATAGCCACCAAAGGTTTTAATCTGATTTATGTTTAGAGGAGTGTCTACATGTGATTGAGAGTCTCTTCTCAGGAGAGGTGAAGACCAGATTATGGGCATCACGGTGCCACAGGTAAGAAGGTAAGTATGCATTGTCTACCTTGAATGCCTAGTCATCACGGAGCAAATCTGTTCATGATACAGGCATTTAGATTTTTATTCTTTCAGACATATCCAGTGTTTCTGTATTTGGAGAAAATAGGCAAGACTAATTCCCCAGGCTATAAATCCCTCTAATGTGGAGGGAAATGTGTTAGCTAGTTGTATTACAAAGCTTTTACTTCATATTTAATAGGCACCTGCAATACCAGCTTTATACAAAGCTCTCTACTTTGCAAATCTTTAAAACCTCACTTAATTTTCAGCACCAATTTCCTGCAATCTAAGGGCTTATGAAGGGTTCACTGTGTTCTTACAGATCTATGCAGAATGTGCCAGAACTTTGCTGTCTGTGATGGCATTCATTTAGAGGTGAATCCCAAATTTCTATCACAGGCATGCTTATTTCCAACTAAAATATCCTTAGAATGAAAACTGAAGATTAGGCGGACAAAAAAAAGAGGCAAAGTAACTAGCACTGGGAGAGATATATGCAAATATCAGCTCAATGACAATTCTTCATACCATTTACAATTGAAGCTTAAAGACCCAAATACTATGCAATCCATTAGTTTCTCAATATCCTGGAAGGGATTAGAGTATTTCTTAATCAACTGCTAACAGACTGAAAAAGGCCACAGACTGGATGTTAACAAAGCAGTGTAATACAGAAACGCAGAGATGGTCCAGATAGGAAGACAAACTGTGGATGAATGTTAAAATATAAGATATGCAAACACGCTAAAACGGACCATATTTCTGTTCTTTCCTGCGGCCTACATAATTACAAATCTATATAAATTCATGAGTGGTAAGGCTGTAGAAGACTTTCAATAAAAGATAGGTTAATTTCAGATATTTCCTTAAGAATAATTAATGTAATATGACTAGAATCATTCAAATGTGCCTCAAAGATCTTGCCTGTGCTCACAGGGTGTCCCCCAAAAAAATGTATACACAGTTTAACTGCTGATAGCTCAATTTTGAAAACGAAATGTATTTTAATAAGCACTGCCTTTATAATTATTTAAAGTATGTATACACTTTCTGGGACACCCTGTATATCCCACCATTCCCAGCTGTACAGGTGGTGCCAAGTCCATCAGATTAAATGCGATATGTGTTCGTAGCACTGCAATCAATCAAAGTTTTAAAAATTGCGGGAAAATATTTCCAAATGCCATTTAAATGATGAATAAGCATGCAAATACAGATCCCTAGTGAATGTCCTAAAGTTATATTATAGCTCAGAAAATTCCAGAGGTTCTGCCACTATTCTTGTCTATAGGAGACATCTGTCTATAAGAGGAAAACACGAGTGGGAGAGATTGCATATGGGGTGTTTTCCAAATTTCTTCCTCCGATCACTCCTTACTGCTAAGGAAGGGTAGCTGTTTAACAAATTTAGGAATTTCACATTTTAATGAATCTTGGTTTAGGGAAAAAAAGAATAGAAATCAAAACCAAAATGTCAATCATGGAAATATATGTTCTATGTTTCTGATGACTGACAGCCCAGTAGGTTTGTATCAAACAAAGGTAAGAAGCATGTGTTCCTTTCCAAATGAAATGTTTGACAGAGTTAATAGTTTTCTGAAACAACTGAGGAAATATTAAACAGAAGAGTATATCTCCTTATATACATGAGGGATTATACTTCTACATTTGGATTTGCTTCTGTGATCTGATGCAGATTTGGGGACACTAATTATTACAAGGGCCATAGCACATTAGCACAACTACTTATTGAGTGGCTGACTCCCACTTGCCTCCAGACACAGAAAACTTTAGAGTAAGCCCCTTGCTGACTTACATTTGCAAATTCTCACTACTAGTATATCTGGCCTGTGATTAGAGTCATATTTCAAAAAACCTGATATACATTTTGAGACCCTGATATGTAACAAATTCTGGAAAGTATAATAAACATAAAATCCGCTATCAAGAAATCCAAACCTTAAAAATCCACATTAAATAATCCTTACTTAGTTTCCAACAATGTTAAATTTGTAAGATATTAACTTATTTGTTAATATTGCCAAAAGACTAATTTATAGCCTTAATAAAGGATCCCATTCCAGAAAACACCAGACTAAATTCAGAGAAAGCTTACTCCAAGATTTTAAGAAAAATGGTAAACAATTCATGACTCCGCTGTTGTTTTTTTGTTGTTGTTGTTCCTTTTAACTATACGCAAGCTAAGAGTTCAACTCTGACAAAGTCAAACTGAGAAATTTTACTAAAAAAGAACAATGCAGTTGACACAGCCCCTTTCCTGTAAACACCCAGTTTGGTACTGCTACCAATACAACCACTGTAACGTCCAGCACATAGTAGATTTCTGCATTCCAACAACAACAACAACAAAATTAGAGGTCAAAAAGTCTAAATAAAAACAGTGGACACAGAGCTTATCAGAAAAAAAATGACTTAAAGGTATCACTTTCATACCTTAGTACTACCATGAAAAATAATGTACTGTGAAAGAATTAAGATGCCATTTGTAATATTTTGAGTGTAATCTATAGAAATTCAATATGAAAATGAAACTCCAAGAGTCAAAATAATCTCCAATTGGTTATGAAGAAACCTGATTTGAGATGTGACATTTTTCATTAAATGTAGTTCTCTCTTTTTTACTATTTCACATACTTTAACTTAATTTGTGCTATTATGAGAGGCTGAATATTTAACTAATAGCACTATGCATATGCCATAAGAATATAACATTATTTCAAGTACAATATTTTACAAGGTAATGATAATGATGCCAAAGCCTGTTCTGCGACACCATAAGGATGACTCATCTGAAACTGAGGGAACATCAATTGACAGTGTTTCTATATATAGAATTAATTGCAACAGAATTTAGAAAACAAGATAATAGAATATTTTGACTACAGAAATTTATTTTCTCTATATGAATAAATGTTCAGGAATCTGTAGGCACGGTTATGCTTAATAGAGTGGCAGTTTTTTATTTGACCCTCCTTAAGGTTATTAGCAAGACATACTAAAAGTTATCTTAAATGTTACAGCTTAGGTGTAGCAAGCTGTGAAAAATATCAAATATTTGTCTCACAAACCCAAGAGGAAAGGTAGCCAGTTTGAAATAGTGGCCCATCCATGTTTCAGATTCCTGAATCATTATCTAAGGGATCTGGGTATCCTCTATCTCATAAACAGATCCCATGATCATAAGAGCACTTAGCCAAAAGGAAGGAGTAGAAAGAAAAACCAACAACTGGCAACAGTTTAAATATAATTTGCAATTTGGGGAGTCATTTTTCTCCAAATGCCACCTGTGTTCAACCATCACAATATATTGCAAAATTTAGTAGTTTAAAATACCTTCAAGTTTTTGCTAGCCTCACATTAGTTAACATTTTCCTCCTTCAGTTTCAATTGCATTTTTCTTTCTCACACTTCTAAATAGCAATTCTATGACTGTCTTGCGCGCACTTTACATGACATAACAGCATTTCGGCAGTAGTTGTAGTGGGATTACTCAAAAATGAAAAGTAATCATAAATGTAATATAGTATCTCTAAATGATTGGGAATAGAAGCAATTCCCTTTATACTGCAAAAGTACATGTATACACTTGAGAACAGCATGCATACACATTTTCAATGTATAATTTCTTCAATATGCACACAAAAATATATGCTAGCAAATACTTACTCTAGATTATGAAAAGTAAAATAAGGATGTTTACGCTCTAAAATGAGCATTTCATTTAGAAAATGAAACATGACTGTTCACCCAGGACCAAACTCTAGTGCAACTATCACAGATTATTTCATGACTGGAAGAAGTTGTCAAATGTAAACAGGTCACTTTTTTTCCCTTTAACATTTTCATTTACACCCCCATAAAAAGCACACTGGGGCCAAGAAAATTAATTCCCTAAAGCTGTCAACTGGGTTGGGAAACAGCTTACTGTAAAGCCTCCAGCGACAATAAACGGCTGTCAATAGTGAGCTGAGAGTTGGGCTGTGGAAAAACAGGTCCTCTGGAAAGGGTCATCTGAGAGGGAAACAGGCTGCCGTTTCTCCTTCCAATATGCTGACGCAGTGGTTCTCAAAGTGTGGTCCCTGGACTAGCAGCATCAGCATCACCTAGGGTCTTGTCAGCGATGTAAATGTTCAGGCTGGACCCCAGAGGTACCAAAGCAGGACCTCTGGGAGAAGGGCCCAATAACCCAATTGAAGAAACCCTACAGTTGATTCTGAGAAAGCCTAAAATTTGATACTATCATATTTTAAAAGGCATATCCATTAAAAACATCTTTTTATTTTAGAGAAAATACAACAATTCTTGCTATTATTTAAAGCCCTACTGGAATTCTTCTCTTAACTCTATAGCAATGAACTTTGCTTATTTATGAATACATATCAAGATACAATCTAAAAAAGAAATTTCACTCAATCTGTGAATGCTAAGGGTACCTCCAAAAACTCATAAAAAATAATCTGTGGATAATTCAGGGACAGATCAGTTAAACACAAGGAAAAGAAAAGCTTAGTAAAATAGAGTGGATGAGGAATGTGGCTTACAGTTGTTTCACACGATCTTTGCAGGGTCATACAAGGGAAAACAAGGGGGTTTGGTGTGTGTGTCCTGGGGGTGGGGGGGGGCGGCGGGTAACAATCAGTGCTACAAGCAAACTCATGGTGTAAAAGTCAGACATTATGTTTCCACTGTACATACAATACAAATTAATAGTATTTGAGTTTGGTAACCCTTACTCAAGAATCTGGCATTTTACCCAGGCATCAGTGAGCGCCATTAGTGAAAGGTGTTCCTGTTAACAGCAATCTGAGCCTACGTAACTAAAAATCTTCATAGATTTTGTGTAACTTTACAAATTTCTTTGAAAGCATTTGCGGTGATAAATCTTACTTTTCAAAATTGTGTAGCTTCAGAAGAACAGTTAGTATGAAAGCCACTAGTTGAAGTAAACAAACTAAGAAAAAAGAATGTTTACCTTTTAGTTTTAAATAGAGAGTCTTCAGATTATAATTATAGAGTTCAGTGGGAAAAATTAAGAGTAGTATATGATTTATGTTCTCATTCATAGAAAATATGCCTTTTCATACAAAAATTGTACATGTTGCTATCACCTTTCTCCCACTATTCCTTTTCTCCAACGTCACAATTTTTCTTTCTCATCATGAAAACTTCTGAAAGGTATAAGCACAGCCATTACAATAGCTTTTATCATAATAGTGAATTATAGCTATATATGAACATCAAAATGCCTACAATGAGAATTGAACAGTGACACTTGGTTTCAAGAAATGTCTAAATTGCACTTCAGTTCCAGTTAGCGAATTACTCAGCATCCTATTTCAAAGATGACATCATACAAACACATATTGTTATGGCTAACTTTGTCTCGACAAAAGATCGTTGCCATACTTTGCTAAAATGCACTTAACATTTATGTCACTGTACTATAGTTTCAACTTTTGGGGTAAAGTCAGAAAAAGTGGGTCTGTATATTAATGCTACAATAAAATGAAAGAAAGGTGATGTGGGAAGAATATCAATATGTTTCTTTGAAAAACAAATTTCTGTTTCATATTTAAAGTTTAAATCATGTTAGTTTTTTTCAATGTATTATGCAAATCATATAATATCATCAGTATATTGTGAGTGGCCGTCACATTAAAAGTCAATAATAAAAAGCCGTTTTCTTTCATTTCATTAAAATAGTTATTTTATACTTAAACTCATGTAGTTTCATAAATTACTTTTTCTTACCATGATTAACTACTTATCAACTTTTATAAACCTTTAGTAATCTCAGAAATATTCTAAATTTTAAAACTTCAGCTTCTTTTAAAAAGATGATAAATTTAACATGAAACTAAGTCATTCCAACTTCCAGTTCTATCTTTCAACTTCACATTCTCACTAGGACATCTATACTGACTCTTTAATTCTTTTCATCCTATGTATTTAAGCTCTAAGTATACTTTTAAATTGCTCTATGTTTTTTTTTTCTTTAAGAAATGGAGATTTTAGTTGTATAATTATAGTCAACCCATTTAATGATTTGGGAGTATCTATGTGATTCATTGTCAAAATTATTTTTATAAATAACCACAAAATCTTAAAGTCCCTCCAGAGCAATAAACACTAGAAGATGAGAAGGAAATGGAGTTTCAATAAGACCTTCTACCCCACCTCACTCCCACACACACATACACACACACACACACACACACACACAGTGTGTATGTGTGTGTTGGGGGGGGAAGACTCTTGAATTTCCAATCACTAACCAATGACTGTCAATAAATACTACATGCACATTTATTTTGCTTTACTGTACTTTCTGAAATCTATATGTTCCTTATTTTTAACAAATTCAGATGGGCCAGCACCATAGATGGACTCAGTACCAACAAAGATCGAACGTGGATTGCGAAATGCTAGAAAGGTGGTGTGGTGAGAGCTAATCACAAAAGAGCAAGCAAACGAACTGAAATGCCAGTTGCTCCAGAGCAACTATCATTAAATAAAAGGTATCTTTGGCTGTGGTACCAGCTTGATATCTCCCTCCCCCCTTTCCTTGCTACTGCGGGATTGGCACCTGGCCAGCGCAAGCACATGATACCCTAGTGCCATCTACAGGCTATTACTGACACTCAAATTTCGTGGCAACAGACAAGCACCAGTGAAATAAATTAGACAGCGCTGCACTTAAATCTTTATTAACAAGGAATTATTAGACCTAAGAAAAACTAATTCTGGATTTGGTTGAAATATGAGTTTCTCAGCCTCTTAATCCCTCTTCATATGCCATATTTCACAGTTTAAAATGAGTTATGACAGATCACTTATGCATTACTAAAATGAGAGAATATTTACAATGGATTCATTCTTTTCTGTATAAATGAGTTAAATCAGGGAGACAACATTCCTTCTTTTTTTTTTTTCTTTGCAAGAGTACTTTGGCCATTGTGGACAATCTGCAAGCCTTTCTATGCAATACCCAACTTACTATATTACAATAAAATCATCTGAAAACAAAAAGAGGACCTATATGGCTTAGTTGCAATCTCTCCACAACCATGTGCTTCACAGCTGATGTACATTTACTATTCTACCATCTTGTTTTAAAAAAAAAAGTTAACCCCTTTAGCAACCACAGCTCCAATAGAATTACAGTCAGCCCTTCAAACATCATTTAACACTTGAGATTTGAAGGTGACTTTTCAGATGAAAAGGTAATATGAAAATCTTGAATTTGGGAACCCCAGGAGCAGAATTTGGCATATCAAGACAGGTTTTCTTCTTCAGCCAACATTATCTTGGGACATTTTGGAATCATTTCCTCTTTTCATCTTTTGCCTTTTGAAGCAAACTGGGAAGTTAAATAATTCTCAGAACTCAGAAATTTCAAAGCTGTTCTAAAAAAAAATCTTGACTGAGCCTCAGAGGAAGAGAAAAAGGGGTCAAGTTTTTTTTGGGTTCCCCCCCCCTCTTTATAACTAAGCTAAAGTTCGACCAAAACAACAGACACACTGGCACGTTAGTACTGGTTGGCTGGGCACTTGTATGCAGTACTTATAGACCAGTAGAAGTGCTCGTTTACCTGTCTGGTGTGTAAGGGGCCCTTTGTCTTGAAGCCTCCTTGGGAACTGCACTCTGAGGCACTGAAGTGATCTGAACTAGTGGAGGAGCGTTTGGACAGGGTGTCACAACCCCCGACAAAGGTGTTGTCCAAAGGGAGTTCCTGAATCACGTGATGCTTTTTCACAGACACTGGAGTGTCTGGTTTCAGGTGGAAAGCAGGCTGTGGAGAAGCGGATTTGTAGTGCTTGGCCAGGTCAGGGCTGTTAGGCTTGAAGGTGGTCGGGGGTGCGGGGCCCCAGTCAAATCTTCCTATGCTCTGCTCCTCCAGCTCAGCCGGCAGGCTGATGGTCCCATTGATGGGTTCGTGCACCGCGTCATCGGGTTTGGACTCTTCGATGGTCACAAAGTTCAACAGCGAGCTCTTGGGAGACTTCCTTTTCTTTCTCTTCTTTTTCTTGTTTTGCTTGTTCTCCTGGTTGGGGGACATCCATTCGGCCCCTTGCTTGCTCCTCTGAGCTGCTTTGAACCGGGACGCGTGGCGACAGCGCACCAGCACGGTGACGAAGATCACGACGATGACCACCATGGCACCGGCCACGATGGCGATCATGATGGTGAGATAGTCCTCGTTTTGGTAGGGCTGGCTGCTGTCCCCTATGTTCCTGTCCAGGGGGGTCTCCATAGTCCTGCGAATCAAGTCGTAGATATAGGAGGCATTCCCAGCCGTGTCGTTCACATACAGAAAGACAAGCACAAGTGTGTGCAAGGACTTGGGGTAGCCCAGGTCGCTTATGTTGACCACCAGACGGTGCAAGCCCACGTCGGTGGGCGCCGGTTTCTCTTCCAGGGTGATGTTGCCGGTGACCGGGTCAATCCGAAACAAGCCTTTGCTGTTGCCACTCACAATCGTGTACTTCAGTTCAGCGTTCATCCCGGTGTCGATATCCACGGCAAACACTTCTGCTACCACCGAGCCAGGGATGGCCGAGAGGGGCACCAACTTGAAAGAAGTGTTAGACGGTGGGGAGATGACCACGGGGCTGTTGTCATTGACGTCCATGACGTTGATGGTGACCTTCGCCGTAGAGGACCGGGGTGGCTGTCCTCCATCGGTGGCTTTGACATCAAAAGTGTAGGAACTCTGCTGCTCTCTGTCGAATGAGACATTCGACTTGATGACTCCGGAATAGGGATCCAACACAAAATTATCATTGTCGTTCAGAATGGAAAGAGTCACAGCTTTATTCTCGCCAGCATCTGCATCTGTGACTGTGATCACCCCCACAGTACTATACTTTGGCAGATTCTCAGACACAAAAAACTGAAAGTGATTATGAGTAAACTTGGGGCTGTTGTCATTCTCATCCAGAACAGTAACAATCACCGCCGCTTGGCTTTGGAGGGGAGGGGTCCCATTGTCCCTGGCAGTTACTGTAAAAATGAACCGCTCTTGTTCCTCTCTGTCAAAGACTCTGGAGGCTGTCAAAACCCCTGTCTTTCGGTCCAGATCAAAGAAGGAGGCATTCGGTCCAAGCTGGTAAACAATGTCTGCGTTTTTCCCACTGTCCTCATCTGTGGCACTAATAGTTGTTAAGTATAACCCACGTCGGTTGTTTTCAGAAACTGACAGCTCAATTACAGGCTGGTTGAAAATGGGTGGGTTGTCATTTTCGTCCTCAAGCTTAACCCTTACCAGGGCAGTCTGATTTAAACTGGGCTTCCCAGAATCAGAGGCAACAATTTTAAAGCTGAATTCTTTGGTGCCCTCGTAGTCCAACAAAGAGGAGGTCTCTAACAAATACTGGTTGTCGTACACTGCCTTCAGGTGAAATGGGACCTCTCTTTCAATAAAACAGATCACTTTGCCATTCACATCTGTGTCCTTATCAGAAACTGTAATTAGGGCAATCTTGGTGTTGACGGGATCTTTCTCGGATAAATACACCGTGCCATTGATGGGACTTATGATGTACCTGAGGTCTATGTTAGGAGGGTTATCATTCACATCAGTCACATTGATGGTGACGGTGGCTCGAGCCGGAGTGGAGCTGCCATCACTAGCCAGCACTGTCACTTTGTGAATGGCCGTCTCCTCTCGATCTAGGGACCTCTGGACAGTGATCAGCCCAGTAGTATTATTTAAAGCAAAGAGTCTTTTGGTAGCAGGGGCAACCTGGGCACCAAAAATGTACCGGATCTCAGCATTACTGCCTATGTCTGCGTCAGTGGCATGGAGCTGAATGACAGAGGTGCCCACCGGAGCATTCTCCGGGATATGGACCTCCACTTGCCCCTCCTTAAACACCGGCCTGTTGTCATTGACATCACTTACTGTGACCTGCAGGATGGCCGTGCTGGATTTCTGTGGAGTGCCTCCATCCTCTACTTTGATTTTCATCACATAGGTATCTTTCTGTTCTCGGTCCAAGTTTTGCTGAACAATCAATTGCGGCCACTTCTCTCCCTCCGGAGTTTCCACAATATCCAGTCCAAACACACTCTGGCCATTTAACAACTCATAATGCTGAACACCATTGAAGCCTGTGTCAGGATCTGTTGCTGATGGGATTGGAAAGCGGCTGTTGATCAAAGTGTTTTCTGGAATTGAAATATTGATGACAGGAGATGGAAACATGGGGGCATTGTCATTGGTATCCTTAACAATTATCTTTATTTTGATCAGCCTGAAAAAGTCATTGGGGAGGATCACCACCTCAAGTTCAAAGAAACACTCGTTCTCCTCAGCATAAGAGGCTCCAGCACAGAGTTTCTCTCTGTCTATTCTATTGGAGGTGGTGAAAATCTCCCCAGTGCTACTGGACACTTTCACCAAAGGGGCATCCCCAGCTTTAGAAACCAGTCTGTAGACGAGGCTGGCACTGGTCCCTGTGGCAGCATTGATGTGAGAAATGTTCAGATCCTTTGGTATGTTTCCTATGGGCACATTTTCAGGCAATTCCTCTCTAATAGTGTAAATAAGTTCTTGAGCTATTGCGGAATCCAGCCTTAAACAGGCAATCAGAGCAGCCAACAGGTAAAAATCCCTCAGGTCCATGATAATGTATTTATTTTCTTTTCCCGAATTTTAGGGTTTAAAGGTTCCCACTGAGGAAGGATGCACGAATTGCAAGAGGAAGCGTGCATGGACGGGAGGATGCATTACATCTCATCGCTTATTTGGAGACAGCCACTGTCAACACAATTGTATAGACAATATTATTCTTCAGTAAACAGACACACACAGTCACGAAACATTACAGCACATTTTCCACTGCATATTAGTAAACATGGCAGTTTGCGCTGCCACTGTTTGCAAGTTAACTCTGTGGCTAAAAACACTCAACATCCCCTGCTTGTTGCATTCGGCCAGAGGAAATAAAATCATCTACTTTTGAATTCAGGACAGCTGCTATTTTTACCTGTGTTCACCCACACTGTTTTTCAGGACACCATTTAATTCACAACATGCATTCTTGTTCTCCTCCTCCCCTCCCCCTGGCTTACCTGCCTCCTGGTTTCTAACCCACCTCCCTTAGGTTTTTTTTTTTTTTTTTAAGGTGGAAGTGAAAAACAGTATTTAGCTGTGCTTCCTGCTAACTGCTTTGTCACATGTCAACTGTGATGAGTTTTCTTCCCTGCCACACTGAGTCACATCTCTCTCTCTCTTTTTCTTTTTTTCTTCTAAAAGGACTATGTCTTTCTTTCCCTCCAGTTCTTCAACTGCTTTCTAACACAATCTTCCTGGGAAACAAGCATCGGACATGCTGCAGCATCAGCAGCGATAGTCGCCGGCCACTACAGATCCGTATTGCCTGAAAGCACAACACCGAG
This sequence comes from Myotis nattereri, assembly GCF_964212035.1. Lineage (NCBI taxonomy): Eukaryota > Metazoa > Chordata > Mammalia > Chiroptera > Vespertilionidae > Myotis > Myotis nattereri. Next base: position 67,482,211 of record NC_138076.1, on the reverse strand, counting down.
ACTTCAAATGTCTTATCCAGACCTTGCTCTCATTTCTCCAGGTTGCCAAATTGACCCCATCAGCATTAATCAGCACGTTAAAACTTTACAAAATAATAATATAAGATTCCCATATCCTAGAGGTGAAAGAGAGTGTCAAGGTGTATGTGAAACACAGCAATATTTCCATGTAACAGCACGATATTTTCTACAGAGCCTAAAAGAGGGGGGAAATGCAGTTTCTTAACCCTGGTCTCTGTTATAATATTAGTAACATCTGCCACACATAAATACTGCAACCCAATCATGCAGGTTAAAAGGCTCCTGTTTAGATGCCCCCCTAACTGCAATGTAAACGGGTGCAAGGCTCCAGACAGCCACCCACTTGAGTAAAACTGGTCAGTTCCCAGGCTCTGATCTCATCTGCATTAGCTGCACGCTAGCTGATGCCCGTGATTAGTTCCGGCAGGGTGATGCAGGTAGGGATGCAGATACAGTCTGGTAGGTGAGTTCTGCCCCAACCGTCTACCCAATTACAAACATCCCCCGTCTACACCCGAGGACATATCTAAACACGGCATTTACAATGGTGCATGCGAAACTTTACACTTACGTGAGTTGCCTCAACCTTTCCCCTTTCCCGGTATGCTGCAGTTAGGAACGATTTGTTCCCACACATAGAAAGCCATGCATCTGGTAGCACCAGTTTGGGGAGAAAATCAGGAGCAGCACAGCGTTTCCTCCCGGTGAAATGTGTTGCTTCGGGCTGGCAAATTAGCAACTCCGGAGAACAAATTCGCAGATCGGTCCTTATTCTCTCCACATTCCGTCTCTATTACCCAGGGGGTCTGGGCTCTTCTGGTATTTAGCACGCACAGCATCCAGTCGCACTTCTCCAGCTCAGGGCTATTTTCCACAGCATCCAGCATACCATTCCCCTCCGATGCCAGCGCCGCTGGAGTCTCTAACTTCTTGTAGGAAACGTCAGAGTTGGGGTGATGGTGCTTCTCGGGCTGCTCTCCGGGGTGACAGCGGCCCGAAAAATTCCTAATGGGTTGCTCATCTCTTGCTGGTTGGAGAGACCCCGGGGCGCTTCTTCCCGTCGGGCTCGCTTTCCTCTCCCGCTTCTCCTCTGCCCCTCTCTGCTTCTCCCTCTCCTCGCTCTGAACTGAATTTCTTGATATAACTCTCAATAAGCCCAGAGGGAGGGCGTGACGGCCGCGGACCCGCCCCCGGCACCTGATTGGCCCGCATCCTGCGGTGCGGCAGCCGCACGCGAAGGAGGGGGGCGCAGAACAGGGCGCCGACTATCTCCCCGCCCCCCCTCCCCGGCGCCCCCTCGGCCGCCGCGAAAACACGGAGAAGCGATCCCGGCCCCGAGAGAGCCGGGCTCCCGGAGGCGCACGGAGCATGCCCAGCGGGGGCCGCCGGGAGGGGAGAGCCGGCGCTCCTGGGGCGGTCGCGGGCGGTGCTGGCGGCGGCTCCGCGCGCTCCGGGCAGCGACCGGGCAGCGATCGCGGATCCGGCGGCCTGGCGGGTACGGGCGGCTGCCGGGGGGGCCGGCGGGTGAGCGGGCGCCGGTCCAGGGAGCCTCGGGCCCCGCGGCGGGCGGAGATGGGGGACGCCGAGGGCGCTCCTATCTGGGCGCACGTGTCGCACTTGCCTTTTCTACTACATGGAGGGACCCCAATGCAAAGAGATGGGAGGGCACCCGGAGTCCGAGGCCGGAGATGTGTGGTCACCCCTCGGACGGGAGGACGGGCCAGCCGATCCCCGGAGCGCGTTAAGCAGACAGCACGGCCGGCGATGCTGGCAGGGACTTGGCAAGAAGGGCGGAGCGGAGGGGGCGGATAGCGCAAGGTCCGGGCTGAGAATCTTAATCTTTGAACCTCAGTCAAGACCGGAAAGAAAATTCACTAGGGCCTTTCTGGCCTGCTGGGTGACGGGAGCTGGCGGGGAGAGAGGGGGAGAGCGGCAGCCTCGGGGTCCCCGGTCAGCCCCGGCCAGCCGGCTGCGGCGCGAAGTCTCCTCTCCCCGCGCTGCGGCGCACGGGCGGCTGCCTCTGCGCTTCTGCTCCGCCGCGCGGGAGCCTGCGAGCCCGGCGAGCCCAGCGCGCGGCTGCTGCACAGCCCGCTCCCAGCTCACTTAACTGCAAACTTTGCCTGCGAGAGGCTGGAAGGAGTCCCGTCCAGCTGTTTCCCCAGGCTGTGGGCCATTTCCTTTCCCCTGGCACTTGCTGCTGATTCCAACTGTACACGTAATACTTGTCTTTCCCTGTGCGATTCATGTCTCTCTGACTGGTTTTGTAGCGTGTGCTCACACGTTTCTCCTTTTCCTGCAAGTGCAGGATGGAATGACTCCCGAAAGGATTAGCCTGGTTTCTGAAATATGGGCCCCGAAAACTAGACTATCTCTATATATGACTGATCTTTTAAAATCAGTAAGCCACCAGGTTTGTGTAATGGGTTGTTACCAGAAGGATATATTGCATGAGCAAAGTTTGAGGCTTTCATAATAACAGTTCACTTGGAACAAAAATTTTATTTTTTTTGAATGACCTATAAAGGTTGTCTGAGAAGGTCTTAATGTGTAATTGAATAACTGGTTCTAACTTACAGGGAGAATAAAGGGCACTTATTTCACACATCCGTGTTCTCCATTCTGTACTGAGCTGTGGATGGATGCATTGATGCTCTTCACACAGTTCTGCACTATGATGGCATGTACAAAGATACCTCTTAGTTTTTGAATAGAATGGTTTTCTTTTTCAATATGAACACTTATTTTTAGATACTTAAGTTAAAATGTAAAAATATTATCACCAAGCAAACCCACCAAAATTAGGTATTGTATAAATAATTTCACTATTTAACCAACTCTTTTAACATTACAATGTCCCCACATCAATGACAAATATTTTTTTAAAAAAATAAACTTTTTCTGAGGTCAATATTCATGCCAAAATTCAGTGCCTAATCTGCACTAAAATAGTTAATCTCTTAATGAAAAATATAAAAGGGGATTCCTCAAGGCAGTAGATTGATAATGCTTTCTAAATAGCCAAAAGTCCTCTCATAATAGTATTTTGTATGATTAGAGTATACAAAAGTTAAGAATAAAAAGGACTGCTTAAGTATTTAAAATTATAAAGAAAAATATTACCTCATACAACAATACGAGTGAATCAAAGGAAGATTCTTTTATTTTAACTCTGAATGATCATTTTGCCATTCACAAAATCTACAATTAGAACTAGTGCATTGTTCCCGTTGTCACCTATTTTATGCTCTGAACTTGTTTAAAAGAATAAGTGAACCATCATTTTGATACATTTACAATAAACAGCAGCACAGCCACTTTCCAGTTCACTTCTTACACATCACAGTCATCTCAATTCTTATGCTAATCATACTATAGCCATTTCAAATTCATGTTGCAGTCACAGCACATAACTTAGCAATAATTAATATTGTTACTAAGCAGAATTATTTCTGTTTGCTGAGGGGTAGCTTTGTGAGTAGTCAGGACTCATTACTATCTTATGCTCATAAATGAAATCTTAGTATGAACACAGATGAAGGTTAAGGAGGAAAAAAAATCATATGATTACATTTATGACCATGAGACTTCAATTACAGAAACCAAAGGTCAAAGCCCCCGGATGAGGTCCATCTCTCGACTCTTCAAAGGATGTTGACTATAATATAGAAACAGAGCTACTGACTTCAGTGCATTCTCTCATTCAGGTGTTTATTTGGAATATCTAAATTATTGGAATTCTTTAACTGATTATACTAGTTTTATCTCTTAAAGCTAGAATGGTTGAAGCTTATTGTTTGCCCTATTATATTCCAAACTGCTAAACTCCAGAATGAGAACTATTATTAAAGATCTTATTCATATTCAGGAAGAAAATTAAATCTAAAGGGTCATATTTCTAACCCTCTGCTATCATAACTTGAGGCTTCTGCCCAGAAATCTATATAAAACATTTCCATAATGAGAGCTGCTCACAATTCACCTCTTCTACCTTATTTTTTTAAAGTGATATCTACATTATTATGTATTAAGGAAATTATATTGTACATAAATTTTAGTTTTTGCAGGAGGCTATCTATTGGTTTTGATGCATTTTAATCACTTTTTTTCTTCAGTGAATTTAATAAAATATCTAATTTCCAATTATATGACTTCCAATATAGATCTTCCAGTATATGTATTAGGCTTCCAATTAGATCTCATTAATTTACCCTTATTCATTTTTGTCATTGCACGCTTTCTACAGCAAGGAATTGTTATATTCTCACATGTGTTGTACCTGATTAGTATATGATTTAGGAATTATGCCATCTGGACTATAGTAAAACTGCTTTAGTGTTTCCTGCTGCTATATAGGTCATGGGATATTGTGAAGCTGAGTCACCTTAGACCAGTTACCCAAAGACTTAAATACTATTTCAGATGAATATAGAAACAGATGTTGAGATAACATCATTTTACATTCCAACATTTAATGTTGTTCTAGTTATATATTTAAACAATTTTCATGTGATGGCATTTAATAACTTCAATTATCAAGCAGTTTGGTTTGTTAATTGAATTTTCATCTATGATTTTTTTAGTTTCCAGTCAGCATTTTAAAATTCTATTTCACACAGAGATTGTAAAGGCTTTTTGCATTAAGCTACAGTTTGTATAAAAGACTGTGGTATTTGCGATGATCAAATGACCTCCTCAAGGATTTCAAGACTAAAATGTTCAACTTTAACATACTATTTCTGCATTCCAATCAAAGTGAAAAGTAAAATAAAATAAATACTAGCGAGCCTTGTACTTCTAAAGTGCCTTTAATCCAGATGTCTCAGTGTGCCTAACAAACATTAATAAATCAATCACAGGGATCTTGGGTCACAGCAGGTATAATTGTCCTCATTTCACAAAAGAGTCTAGACTATTGTAGTGTACTTCTGGGGGGAAATTGTGTGAAAATGCTGAGGGTTATTTATATTATCACTACTTAGAAAATGACAATGCAGAATGTTAACAGCACAAAAAATTAACACCTTTTAAGACTGTACAAACTGGCAAAGTGCAGTAAGGTCCTTGATTATTTCTTCTGCTGCACTATTAGGTCTTTCCTTCGAATATATATATATTTGTTCTCTCTTTCTTCACTTTTAAGTCACATAATTTCATGCGAAATGTAACAGAAAACTTTCTATTTCTTGTCTGTAGAACATTTATTTTCTGTAGGTAAGAACTGTTAGAATATCAAGTATGATCTATTTTATTCATATTTACATAAAATAAAATGCCCCCAAATTCAGAAATTACATGCACACTACTCAGAAGCACCACTATTTACTCTTAAAAATAGATATAGAGAAATGTTGAGACAAGAACTCATTTAATGCACAATAGCATTTGTCCAAAGGTAATTGGGAAAGTGATTTTCTTAGATATTAGAACTTCCTCAATTTAAAATAAATATTGTACAAGTTTTTTTTTCTTTATTCTCTTGAATACATTCTCATTAATAAGAGTATATTGTTGAAAACAGAACTTCATAGTACCTGAAACATGATCCTAATAACTTCCATTCCTATTCTTCTCTCCCACTTCTGCATGCCTATATTTTTTCTGTCCTTTTTCTTTTCTTTTTTTAAGAATAAACTCACGTGACATTCTTCTAAGAGCCCAACTTGTTACATAATGTGCACATAAATAGACTTACTAATATAGGGCAGAATGGATAAGCCTCATTTTTCTCTTATAGTCTCCTCTCAGGAACCAAATTCAACCCACAGTCCCCCTGTAATTGAATTAAGATGAGTCAGGGAGACTATGCATATTCCATTGACTCCTGCAGCCCTGGCTTAATTCCAGATCACTGATAACACCCAAGTAATAGAGAGAGGGATTGCTCAGCCTTTAAAATACACTGGTATGCTTTGCCTGGGATTTAAGTCAATACCACTTCACTTTCAAAAATTATATATGTATACACATAATCCTTTAATATATTTTTCTTAAATGAAAATCGTATTTTGTAGTGTATTACTGTACAATCTTTAAAAATGCACATCATCATTTCAGTCCTACCCCTGTGAATTTACTGAGCTCTCGCTACACACGGATTGGTGAAATTCTCATAAAGGATTAAAAGCACCTCAAAGAACCTTCTTGGCTGGATGGAATGGAGTCTGTCTGCTTTACAGTAAGCCAGGACACATCATCAGAGCAATGCATTTTTAAAAATAGAAGTTATAAGGAACATCATATGTTGAGAGTTTAAAGCATAAGTTTAATTAGAAAAATCTATCCTTGGAAAAATGTCACTTGTAAAGTGAAATAACCCAATAAATATTTCTTATATTTCAAAAGATGTGAAACATTTTTTAATGTCACCAACACAGTCATGCAGTCTATTAATTTGGAGAGTGAATAAGCATCTCCGTTTGAGTGCAGAATCAGTATGTCTATGACTATGATCTATGTAATTTCTAGAAGAAACAATCATACCAATGGAGGTGTCTTTAAAAGCCATATGCTGAAACAATGGGATTATTTCCCTGTATTAGTCCCTCACTGTGCAAGTAGGCTGACATTTTGGTATATTAGAACAGTAAGGCGATCCTAAAGACCGGGTGACATTTCAGGTACACTCCAGGATTAGTAGGAAAAAGTGGAAAGAGAGAATTATATGAAATGACTATAAAACACAAAAGTGAAAGATTTAGTGTCATAAATGTATTTATTACTTCACTCAAAAATCTAATAAAAAACATACCATGTAAAAAATACCTACCATATTTTTTAAAGCCTTCTGTATTCTCAGGCACAGAGATATTTAATATCCACAAGGCAGGGAAAAAGTAGGTTTGTAGTTGTGAGTACTCTAAACAAAGAGTTTATTCTCATTTATTAATTATTGTATTTTCTATACAAACAACTGTAAACCTACTTTTGCCCCACCCTGTATATCTTAAGCATAAGTCAGCTGAGGCCTCTTGCTGTTTTTTCCTTTCGTTGTTATTTTTTACATAGAGGCATACGATCCTGACAGTACTTCCTACTTTGCTAATTCTCATCATCATATATCTCCTTTATATTTTAGATTTTAAATATGTTGCTTATTACATTCATTGTAATATTTCAAATACTCAATAGCAAGTTAATGTTTACCGCTTATTATTGCAAGCCTAACAATATACTAAAGTTGACTTTTTGTGATTTACATGACAATTAACTTAAACTGATTCTGTCTACCTCAAACTTTAATTAGAACACACATTACCCAGATACTTTGTTAAATTAAAATGCAGGTTGATATATTTGCTGAAGTCTTGCATTTCTACCAAGTTCTCAGGGGATCCTGATGCTGTTGATCTGTGGGGCCCACTGGAAGTAGCAGGTATCTAAAAGGCCTCTTAGATGCAAAGTGCATGACACACAGGACAACATGCAAAAGTGAACACTGGAGAAGGGTTATACCTACTTTCCCCCATGCATGGATTAATTCTGTCGCCAAGCACTCTTCTGACGCAAGTACAGATCAGACACTCAAGGAATGTGCATACCACTCATATATTACTAACTTGGTTTAGCTTGTTTTCTTCCTCACAGAAATTAAATATCTTGAGCTACATTTTAGTTTTACTTTGGACTGAAAATGAGGAAGGCAGCCATTTGGAGGCTGGCACCTTTTCGGGGAAGGACAGAACTGCATGGAACAGAACAGGAGGACCCAGGGCACCTGCTGGGCAATGTGAGGGTACAGGGTGCTGATGCATACAGAAGGTGTCAACCAGGATGGCACAGAATACATGCCTGAACACCTCCGTGTCCTCTCCAGGCTCACATGAGTTCCTCCTTTTTGGGCAATGTTTCTCCTAAATTCCATCCCCATGGTCAGCAAAGCAGCCATCTTCACACGGCATAGATTCTCCCACTCGGCCAGAAATGAATGGATCCACCCCATTCTGCTACACCCAAGTGGACCAATGAACCCCTTCACCAAAGAACCTAGATTCTGTAATCAAGATCCATCTAATTGTTCTGTAAACAGGAAGTGATGTATTCTCAGGAGTAATTAGAAGCAGTTTTTCATTGCGTAAACCAGGAAAACAAAGAAAAGTAGAGGGAGAGAGAATAAGAAAAATGAAGGTGATACACATAAAGAATCAGAGACAGAGAACCCCTTATGGCAGTTAATGATCTGGTTCCAGTTCATTGTTGGTGCCCAGTTATATACCAGCCACTGTTTCTTAAGAGCTAATCTAAGAGCCTTTATAATAGCTATAGTTTGCAAGAAAGAGTCCTAATTAATATGAGGTAATCAAAGGAACTAGTAATTTTGCTTGACCCCATCTATTCCTGAGTAATTAACACACTGAAAGGCTAAAATATGGACTGTAATAACATGACTGGGATTGTATAATTGTGGGAGAGAATAAGAAGAGTGAAAATAATCAAATTTTTATGCGAGTGGTTTTAAGCATAGAGTAATATTTCCCCTTAGGTGACACTTGGCAATGTCTGGAGACATTTTGATCTTCACAACTCTGACGTGGGTGGATAGGCTGTTACTGCTACTGACAGGTAGTGGGTGGAGGCCAGGGATGATGCTAACCATTGCAAAATGTGCAGTGCTGCCCCTCCCCACTCCTCTCTCCCCAACACACTCACACACACACAAGCACACATGAACACATACATAAACACACATGTACACACACACACACACACAGTATGGCTCAAAGTGGCGGTAGTGCCAAAGTTGTGAAACCCTGATTTAGAGGAACAGCATTTGTATTTTGTGTGATTTATTTAAGCAAATTTATATCTATTGTTTGTAAATAGCAAAATCAAAAGTTAATATATCATTCAAGTTCATTTGATGACCTATAGGAAAACAGACAAAATATGTTACAAATTATGCTGCTGAAATATCAAGAAATAAATATCTCTTCTAACCCTTCGTGACAAATGTTCTATTTTTGTAGAAGGCACAGCAAATCTATAAACCAATCATTGGGCCTAATCGTGGTCATTTCTGTCCATCCTTCAGAAACTGTAAGATTCTCCAATGAATATATGAGGCATTTTATTAGGTTTATACTAATGTGTAATATATCCATTATAGAAGTTGATTTTATATAATTCCTATATTATTATTTCTTTTATTTCATATTTATAAAAACATCTATCCTACCTCCAGTTTCTCTGATAAAATATGAATTCCCTAGATTCTGTTATATATTTGTGACTTATTTGGATTTTTTTAATCAGGTGAAAATAATAAAAATAAAACTACAATTATTTGCAATAGAAGATGTAAACCTCCCTTGGTTATAAATCAACAAAGCATCTATAACTCCATTATGATCACATACACACTCAAACAAAAGAAGTAATATAATTTATTTGGTTTGTTGCTAAGATTTTTTTTTTCATTCTTGTTACCATAGTCTCAATAACATTTTATTTCCTACAAAGGGTATAAATCGCATATAGGTTTATTCTAAAGTTTTTGGGTCAACTTAATGATTCCCAGAAATCCACAAATTCTAATGCAATAGCAATCTAATAAATAAACAAAAACTTTCTAAATTAGGATAAATATTCAAAGAAAAAATTCTGAAGAAATATTGAGTACTAGAAAGTGAATTTTTAACTATACACTGGCTCATCTGGGAATCATTTTAAAAGTTAAAGGATTGCTAAAATAATTTTTAACTGTGGTAAACACTGCCATCTTGAGGAATTTTCTGGTAATGCATATCAAAACTAAAATGCCTAAAAGTGTTATATGTATGGATTTATGCCACAATTTTTATTTTATAAATTTCATAAATGTGAAAAAAATATTTTACATCAAATTAAATAAATGTAATTGTAAAACTGAGCTCTTACCTAATACTATTGCTGTGATTTTCAAATATCAATACATTGTCAAAGTAGTTATTTGAATGAAATCATTTTTATTAACCATGTTGTCAAGATGTTTCCTCACAGTTGTCAGGTAGTAATTTAACTTTTGTATTTAACAAACTAATTACAATATCAGAATTATAATCAGATTCTTGCAAAAAGTATATTAGAATCAATACCTAGAAAACCCTGCAATGCAATGATATCACTATATAAGGCACACACTTTAAAACAAATGCCTCTTTTTAGAAAACGACAAAATTGCCTGTACTATTCTTATTATTTGTTGCCTTTTCCCCTCTTTTGTGTTCGTTTTAAGGTGACCATTTTTCAGTTCAGTTTCATTAGTTTACTCCATGTGCTAATTTGTAAGTTCTGCTTTTTTTAATTCTTCACTAATCAGTGGTAACTAAGACTGCAGAAACTCAGAGCCTAAAAAGGGATAAAATAAGGGTAGATTACTATGTTGCCTATTTAAATAGAAATACAAGCACCTTAACACCTATGACGTTTCCATTGTCAGAACTGATGAATAGGAACCAAGAAAAACATGTATGTTCTATAACACTTTCTCCACATAACAACAGTACTAATTTTTAAAAGTTAAGGGGCTATCTGGTATTTTCACTTATATAGTTAAAATTATGCAAATGTTGCCTACTGAAATTTATTTTTATATGCTTCCTGAATTCCAACTTCATTACTAATAAAATTTGTGAAAGTCTACTTTATATCACTTGTAACCAATGTTACACATATTTGCAATTTTCTGAGATCTAGGATTCTATATTAGTATCTTCATTAATGTTAGATCTGCACTTAAAGTGCTGGATTATTCATTTAATTCTATCACTATGAAGACAAAGGAAAGTATAAATTTCAAATCAAGTAAAAAAAGTATGTAACATTAAACTTAGTACTGCAAAGATGCTAAAATGCTGTAGAGAAGTCTAGCTGAAGGAGAAATCTATAACTGGGGATACAAGTAATTTTTATTTTCATAATTTGATGTTATAATTATAATGAATATCAGTGTCAGAATTTGAAACAATCTTATTTGGTTATTTTTTTTAAAATTTAAGTGCGTAATAATTACAGGGTTAATAATACTGGTGAAATGCTGATGAAATCAAAGTGCTGTGATCAAATCAGGGTTCATTGTCTTGCAAAATTGAAGAATGAGTTCATGGACAAAGATGGTTAGCAGAAGTAAAGTTTATTGAGAGAGAGATATGGACTTCCAGTAGCAGAGAGGAGACCCAAAGTGGGTGGCCAGTGAAGCTTCTTTATCTAGGGGTAGCTATATGCTTCTCTAGCTCCTGATTGGTCCTTCCAAAGAATTCTGCTTTAGCGTCATCTATACATTTTAAAGCTCACATCTCGCGTGATGAGTGACTAAAAGGCCGTGGTACATTTACACAATGGAATACTATGCAGCTGTAAAAAAGAAGGGCCTCTTACTCTTTAAGATAACATGGAGGGACCTGGAGATATTATGCTACGTGAAAATCTTTGCCTTTTTAATAAGAAAACTTTTTTGACAGGAAGTAGAATTTATTGGTGAGTGTAAGGTGGGGACAGCACTCAGACACTCATGAATTCAGGACCTACCATTTGCCCAGGGGACCGTGATTAGGGATGTATATGACTTCACAGCCATCTAGGATGAGTCGCTTTTCAGCGCCAGGTCTTCAAATTCTTCCGCATTAAACTTAAGGCCCCATTGCTTGGAGATGTGGCTCTTGTGGTGTTCAGGGAATTGAACTTGGCTCTGCTTAGGGCCTCAGTCACAGGCTCCTTGTTCTGCAGTTTGGTGCCATGGACACGATGACTTGGCCAATGTGGACCCTGGACGCTGTGCCCTGGGGTTTTTCCTAAGGCACCGCCCCGCATACCTGCCTGGAGCCTGTCAGCCCCCTCAGGACAACATCTTGTTGATGCGGATAGCATAGAAGGGGTGGAGCCACAGTGAAAGCCATCTTTGGCACAGCTTTAGACCGTGTATTTACTTGTTGGCACAGTGAAGAGCTTGTCCATTTTTGCCTTCTTCCACCCCAGGTCAAAGATGCAGATCTTGGCACCAGGACACCCTGCAGAAGCGAGCCTGTGGGTATGGCTTGTTCTTACAATACCGGTAACACGGGGCAGGGTGAAGGCAAGCGACACCAGCATCTGCAGTGGCAAGCCAAAGGGAAAGAATGTGAGAAATATTTATGTGTAAAAAAATAGTACAATCCTTTATTCTAGATTCAGCAATGTTTAATATTTTGCAATTTCCTTGACCCCTATCTCACATTTCTGCTCAACCATTTGAAAGTAAGTTATAGACCTGTCATTGCAAAATCATTCAGTATGCATCCCCTAAGAATAAGGACAATCTCCTACATAACCACACAATATCATGCTTAAGTAGTAATTATTCTGTACATCATGTAATGCCTATTTTACATTCAAGTTTTTCTGTCCGCACCCAGGAAAAGGTTTCTAGCCATTTGTCTGGATTTTTTTCCCCTCTTCAAACTCAATCCAATCTAATTTATGTCCACACTGCTTTTCCTATTATGTTTCTTCACTCTCTTACTTTAAAAGAGTTCTCTTATTTTTTCCCCTTGACGTTTTATTTCTGATTAGTTTAGGACAGTTGTAGGGTAGACTATTCCACACTCTGGATTTGCTTAATTGCTTCATTTTGGGTCATTATCTTGCTTCTCTGTGACCTGTATTTTTGTAAACTGAGATCTAAAACAGTGCTGTTCAACCAAAATATAATTTGGGCCATATATGTAACTTTAAATATTCCAATAGCCACTTTTAAAAAAGTAGAAAATAAGATGAAATTATTCTAATAAGGTATTTTATTAAACCCAATATATCCAAAATACATAATTTCATCATGTAACCAATATTTTAAAAGGTGTTAATATATTTTACTTTTTTTAAAATTTAAAGTACTATCCTATATAATAAAAAGGTAATATGCAAATTGACCCTAATAGTAGAACTACCAGGAATGACTGGTTGCTATGATGCACACTGACCACCAGGGGGCAGATGCTCAATGCAGGAGCTGCCCCCTGGTGGTCAGTGCGCTCCCACAGGGGGCGCTCCACTCAGCCACAAGCTGGGCTGAAGGCTGCATGCACAGCGGTGGTGGTGGGAGCCTCTCCCACCTCCTCAGCAGTGCTAAGGATGTCCAACTGCCAGCCTAGGCCCGATCCCCCAGGGAGTGGGACTAAACTGGCAGGTGGACATCCCCCAAGGGTTCCTAGGCTGCCAGAGGTATGTCTGACTGCCAGCTTAGGCCTGATCCCCTGGGGAGCAGGCCTAAGCCAGCAGGTGGACATCCCCTGAGGGGTCCTGGACTGTGAGAGGGTGCAGGCTGGGCTAAGGGAACCCCCTCTCCCCGAGTGCATAAATTTTCGTGCACGGAGCCTCTAGTAGGAAATAAAATCTTGTTTTTATACTTACAGCATGTCTTCATTTGGACTAGTGACGATTCATGTTGAATAGTCACATGTGTCTAGCATCTAACACTGTACAACACAGGGCTAGAGCCTTGATTAAAGCTAAACATTCTGGGCAATAATATCTCACAGGTGAGGTGTGGTTTTCATACTCAATTTGATTGGGAGAACCACAATGTCGGATTATTTCACTATTCAAGGGGGTGTGACTTACAGTCATCTTATGTGGGAGGTAATTGTCATCCTTTCCTTTGCAGAGGGATTTCCTCCTTTCAATTAGTGAATGATCTGTGGGGAGATACACTGGCTCTATTTTAATCCTTAGTTACTTGACACAATGGTACCAAAGGATTCTGATAGCCATTGATGATCTTTGACCTGAGTCAATAATTATATCATATGCTGCTAAACAGGGATTTCCTAACACTATTATCCTTCTTTTTTAGATCTCATTTTCCAGTAGAGAATCACTTCCCTTCCTCCTTCTCTTTTTTTATTTACTATCATTAAAAAACATTCTTAAACAATCACACTTTTAAATTCTAATGCTTTTTCACTTTCTACGAGGGTTCCTTTTTCATAGTACCCTGTTAGTGTTACAAACCCTGACCAGGAGTATCCCATAACAAATGAACCTGAAAAGTAATACTGAGATTTCAGGGTTCTCTCACACATTAGCTAGCAATTACATATGGTCTTTCAGTTACATATGGTCTGTCTTATTCCTAAAATTGATGTGAGTCCAGGACTCTTCTCAACCAGTGATGGCGAACCTTTTGAGCTTGGTGTGTCAGCATTTTGAAAAACCCTAACTTAACTCTGGTGCCATGTCACATATAGAAATTTTTTGATATTTTCAACCATAGTAAAACAAAGACTCATATTTTTGATATTTATTTTATATATTTAAATGCCATTTAACAAAGAAAAATCAACCAAAAATTGAGTTCACGTGTCACCTCTGATACGCGTGTCATAGGTTCGCCATCACTGTTCTAGACTCAACCCTAAACTTCCTCTATCCTAAAGGAGAGCTTTCTTCTCTTTGTCTGAACATATGCCTCCTTGTTTTTTGACCTTCCATAGGTTTATTGAAACTTCACATCTGTTTATGAGCTTCTTCTCTGCTCTTCACTCTCATGGTTCTTGTTCCATTTCTTTATAGCCAATGTGAAGTGGGGTTTTTTTATGTTTAAAAAATATTTTTATTGATTTCAGAGAGGAAGGAAGAGGGAGAGAGAGATAGAAACATCAATGATGAGAGAGAATCATTGATTAGCTACCTCCTGTACACCCCCCACTGGGGATCAAGCTAGCAACCTGGGCATGTACTCTTGACCAGAATCGAACCTAGGACCCTTCAGTCCACAGGCCGACACTATATCCACTGAGCCAAACCGGCTAGGCAGGGGGGGGCAAACTTTTTGACTCGAGGCCCACAATGGGTTCTTAAACTGGACCGGAGGGCCGGAACAAAAGCATGGATGGAGTGTTTGTGTGAACTAATATAAATTCAAAGTAAACATCATTACATAAAAGGGTACGGTCTTTTTTTTTTTTTTCAGTTTTATTCATTTCAAACGTGCTGGATCCGGCCCGCGGGCCGTAGTTTGCCCACGGCTGGGCTAGTGCGTGAGGTGGGTTTTTGAAGGAACTAAAACAAATTGCAATTCTATCTGGAAAAAAGGAAATATATACACATACACACATACACTACCTGAACATAGTAGATTTAAAAATATATCCTAGAAAGGAGTTGTTTAATTTACATCGTATAATATAGCATCACCTGTGCTGGCTGCACATAGAACAGTCTCCAGTCGTCTGATTATTTCTGCCTTACGAGGATAAACTTAGCAAACATCTCATTTTCTCTATCACTTTGCATGTAGAACGCAAGGTTCAGAGAAAACACTTTCAAAACGTCACCTCACATGGCTCTGTGGTGACTCCTTGCTCACCCCCCTAGCTATCATACCAGTTCCCCAGAATAGAGTGACATCCACCTGCTGTTTAGAAGAGGAAAAGTGTCCTCAGTCCCAATATTGGTTCATCAGAAATGAAACATTGAAAGAAAGACGGTCACCTTGTAATTGAACAAATGAATTCAATGCTCGGTAACTTCCTATGTTTGCACAGCCACTTGCAAGAGAATTTCTGTTCTGCCATTTTAGGGCTTTTGTCTGGTGTTAAAAGGACTGTATGCAATGGCTGTGGGAAAACAATACAAATAAAACAGAGCGACAAAAATAGGACGAAACAAACTAAACAGAAGTACCACCCGAGGCTGCGAAGTACAAGTGAGCGCTCTCTGGTTTTCCCCTGAAGGGCGGTTGTGGTTTCCTTCCTACCTGAGCCCGGCCTGCTGCAGGCAGCTTCCCAGCCCTCAACGGATAACATTATCTGGAGTAGACCGGGAGCCCAGTCCACGGATAGGTGGGGCATGCAACCACCCTGAGAAATCACCAGAAGCGCTCACTGACCCATGATGGTGAGGTCTGAGCGTGACCTCGCTGGAGCCACTGACGCCCTCAGTGTTTCCACTTCTGCCTCCCCATCCTGTCATCCTTCCAGCTTCCCCTTCAGTGTCCTTCAGGTTCTGACACCCCCGCCGAATCCCAGCCAGCCTGGAAGGCATCCTGAACCCCCTGCCTTCTGATGTGCTGGAGTCTCTTCTTGCCCCTGCCCCACAGTATTTGGCAACAGAGGAGCCAAACACTGTCACTGGCCTGACTCTGAGCCCCATTGTGGTGCAGGGACTACAAGCATCAGCCGTAGACCTGCTGGATTCTGTCCTTGCCTTTGACTTGGGCTTGGCTTTATCAATGTAACTTGGATGTTAACATGTGCAGTGCTTGCCTTCTCCCTCCCCTCCCCTTCCCCAGGCCCCCTTCTGCTCTTCCTGGGGAATACTCCTCCAGCCAAATTACACCTCGGGTACTGAAAGGATCAGCTTCTTTTTTAAGATTTTAATTAATTTTATTTTTTTTAATTTTTAAGTTACAGTTTACATTCAATATTATTTTGTATTAATTTTCAGATGTAGTGGTTAGACATATACTTTACAAAGTGCTCCCGCTGATATTTCCAGTACCAATCGGACACCATACATAAGTATTACAATATTATTGATCATATTTTCTATGCTGTGCTTTATAGCTCCACGACTATTTTGAAACTACCAATTTGTACATCTTAATTCCTTCACCTTTTTCACGCAGGCCCCTAAAAACCCCTCCCCTCCGGCAGCTTCTTGCTGGGCCCGCTGTTTGCCTGCACACCCTCTGCCTCCTCCCATTCTTCTTCCTCTTTACTTTTTCTCTCCCTCCCTTCACAAATATTAAAAAATAAAAACTATTGGGGCTATCGTGATTTTCAAATTAATCTGAGGGTTTTCTCATTTGACTTTTAAATGTACTGCACCAATGCTTCTCAGAATGTTTGCTTTTTAATTCAGTTATTTTCCCCTTAATTTTATCACTTAAAAAACTTAATTTTCTGTACTTTAAACAAACACACCATAAAGACCATAGTGCATTATAGACAGATTACACACAATGTAAGGAGCTGGTATCAGCTCTGTTGTTATTTTCCTGGGGCTTCAGGATTGAGCACAAAATCAAAACACATGGGACATGCCATAGAGCAGCCAGCAGGTCTGCGTGCCCCGTGCATTTCTCCAGCAACTTAGAATCATATACTTAATAAAGCTCAGCTTCCTACAGGGAAACAAATGCATGCACTGATCAGGTTTCTAGCATTCTGTTAACCTTTTATGAGGTCTAAATCACCCAGCATCAAAATGGTTTATTTTCCTCTGAAAATCTTTTTAAAGGCTTGTAAAAAGATTCCAGGAAATTGCATATACTTGAAAAAAATATGTAATTTTTATTTAAAATATGCTTTATCACTAACTTTTACATTTTATAAGATTCACAGAGCTATTGCCAAATTTCAAATAATTGATTCTTTTTTAAAAAAATGAATATATTGAGTGTTTAATTACACAGTTTTTCTGTTTTCCAATTTGGGGCATTTTTTATTGATTTTGTTTCAAGAGTGTTTTAATTCTTTTATATTTTAAAATGTTATCAGTATAACGTGCTCACTATTTGCAATTCTGATAATCTGATAGGGTGCACTGTCTTCATTTCCTATTTTGTATCTTAGTTTATGTAACCTTTTTAAATTAAAACGCTAATAGAGGGAGGAAACTAAGATGGCAGCATAGATAAACACCCGGAAATTGTGGCCTCCCACAACAATTGAAAAATACCGCGAAGGACAGAGCAAACATCATCCAAAACAACAGGAAGGCTGGCTGAGTGTAATTTCTACAACTAGAAGAAAAGAAAAGCACGCTGAGAGCCAGAGGAGCTGCGGAGGCTGAGTGCAGAGGTACGGTGGCGGCTCGCGCGCGCGGAAAGGGGGTGGCACCTGAGGACGCGGCTGTCTTTTTGAATCACAAGCTCCCAACTGCTCTGAACTCCGGTTCCAGCAAGTCGCTGGGGACCCAGGACTCAGAAGCTGGTCGGTCAGGCGGCAGCGGGCGAACTTGAGGGCGGCGTTCCCTCAGAGGTGCTTGCAGCCGTTACCGGGACACTGAGACGCTCGACTCCAGGCAGAGAATCAGCCATTGCTTCTTTCTCCGCCCTTTGAGTCCCTGAGACCCCGCCCCACCCAGGCTGCGGCAGAGGCTTTTGCATGTGAATGCCCCGGCCCTTTGCAACCTGATAATTACCTAACTGCAGCCGGGCCAGCCAGACCCGGAACTTCCAAGAGAAGGCCCAAGGCCCCGCAGCGGCTTGCATTGCTTCACAGCTGAGCCTCTTCGTGGTTCCTGCTGTGTGGCCTCAGGCAGAGGCTGAATTAGCACCTCCTTAGATCCAGGAGCCACTGTACCCAGTGGTCAGAGGGGGACCATTCTCCCGCTTCAGACACAGCTGCTTCCCACAGCCAATTGGCCTGGAGGTCAATTCCTCCCAGTGATCCTACAACAACCAAGGCACTAAGAGTGCACCAAGAGTGTCCACCCCAGGTAACTGGGGAGGCTGAGTCACTGGGCCCTACAGGACACCTGGCGCGCAGGGCCACTCTATCAACACAGGGAAGCAGCCAAAATGCGGAGACAAAGAAACAGGTCACAAATGGCAGACATGGAGGAAAGCAAACGACTGGATATAGAGTTCAAGGCCACGTTTATAAGGTTTTTCAAGAATTTTATGGAAACCGCCGATAAATTTAATGAATCCCTCAATGAGTATAGTGAGACCATGGAGGACATGAAAAATGACCGACTAGAAATTAAGCATACACTGACTGAAATAAAGAATAATTTACAGAGATCCAACAGCAGACAAGAGGATCCCAAGAATCAAGTCAAAGATTTGAAATACAAAGAAACAAAAAATACCCAACCGAAAAAGAAAAAAGAAAAGAGATTCAAAAAATATGAAGCTAGTGTAAGGAACCTCTGGGACAACTTCAAGGGTACCAACATCAGAATTATAGGGGTACCAGAAGGAGAGAGAGGGCAAGATATTGAAAACCTTTTTGAAGAAATAATGACAGAAAACTTCCCCTACCTGGTGAAAGAAATGGACTTACAAGTCCAGGAAGCGCAGAGAACCCCCAAAAAAAGGAATCCAAAGAGGACCACACCAAGACACATCATAATTAAAATGCCAAGAGCAAAAGATAAAGAGAGAATCTTAAAAGCAGCAAGAGAAAGACAGTCAGTTACCTACAAGGGAGTACCCATCCAACTGTCAGCTGATTTCTCAACAGAAACCATGCAGGCCAGAAGAGAGTGGCAAGAAATATTCAAAGAGATGAATAGCAAGAACCTGCAACCAAGATTACTTTATCCAGCAAAGCTATCATTCAGAATGGAAGGTCAGATAAAGAGCTTCACGGATAAGAAAAAGCTAAAGGAGTTCATCACCACCAAACCAGCATTATATGAAATGCTGAAAGGTATCCTTTAAGAAGAGGAAGAAGAAAAAGGAACTCTTACCATTTGCCACAGCATGGATGGAACTGGAGAGCGGATAAATACCACAGGATCTCACTCATTTGTGAAATATAATGAACAACATAAACTGATGAACAAGGACTGATCCAGAGACGGAGAGGCATTGATTGGACTGTCGGGCCTTGGAGGGAAGGTAGGGGAGGGTGGGGGCAAGGGGGAAAGATCAACCAAAGGACTTATATGCAAGCATATAGGCCTAACCAATGGACACGGACAACGGGGGAGTGAGGGCATGAGCGGGGGGGGGGGGGGTAGAGGGTACACATATGTAATATCTTAATCAATAAAAAATATATTTAAAAAAACGCTAATAGACAACTTTCAATGGCTAAGAAATTGTATTTTTTCATATAACTTAAACAAGTACATCATAATCATTTTAACGTATCCAGGTTAGTAATATGATTATTAATTTAGTATTATACAAAATGAATTATTACCTATTCTCATTAGTGAGTAACCCCACTTTCAATTTAATCTTACTTTTAATACAGGAATACCTCAGAGACATTGCATGCTCAATTCCAGACCACCACAATAAAGTAAATACTGTGATAAAGAGAATCATACAATATTTTGGTTTTCTGGTACTTATAAAAGTTATGTTTATGCTAAACTCTAATTTATTAAATGTGCAACACAATTTTGTCTGAAAACAACAATGTACATACCTTAATTAAACATATGAAAACTTTCTCCATATCAGCAATGAGGTTGGTTGTTTGTTTTGTCAGTTGTGTGTTTGGTAGAGTAGCACTTTGAATTTCCTTCAAGAATTTCTCCTTTGATATATATATATATATATATATATATATACACACACACACAGATGTACCTTTTTTCCCCCCATTGACCCTCTCTACCCCACCTTCATCCCTCTCCCCAAGGCCTTCACCACACTATTGTCTGTGTCCTTTAGATTTAAAGTGGGAGACTTGTGATCCTTTCACATGAACACTTAGAGGCCATTGTTGAGTTATTAATCGGCCTACATTCAATTCTGTTTTGTCTCAGGGAATGGGGAGTCCTGAGGAGAGGGAGAGATGGAAGAAGGGCTGGTTGGTGGAGCAGTCAGAACACATAGAACTTTTACAAATAGTATGCATTACAATAGTAACTGCAAAGATGATCAATCACAGATCACCGTAACAAATATAATAATGAAAAAGTTTGAAATATTGCAAGAAAACCAAAATGTGACTTGAAAATTCAGAGACACAACTGAGTAAATGCAGCTAGAAAATATGGTGCTGATAGACTTGCTTGAACAGGGTTGTCATAAACCTTCCATTTGTAAGAAACACAACATCAGCAAAGTGCAATAAAATGAGGTATGCTTGTACTTTTCTTTCTCCACCCAAATGTGCTTTTTGTATATGAAAGTGTTTTTTAGGGTTGCATTTGCTTCTTGAACTATAAAGTTATACAAACTCCTTAGGGAAAAGGAAAACAAACAAATCAACAAACCCACAACAGCATAACATAGAGTGAATGTCTCCTCTCACAGTCTTTTCCATATTATCTCACTTCAGCTGCAAATAGATGGGTGTCCAATGACACTAGGTTCTCTCACCACTCTAATTCCCACCTCACTCTGCACAGCAATAAATATGTATTATATATAAGTATGGAAATACTTAGTAATCAACTTTATCAATATTTGTGGGCATATTCCAGAAAGTTAACCATTCTCATATGCTTGATTTTTTATAAAGATTTATGCTATGTTTGTTTCTTTTGTATCAATATAGACAAATTTATAGAACCAAGACTGTTGGGTGAAAGGAAATGCATATGATATGTTTACATGTATATTACCAAATTGTCTTCCAGATAGATATACCAATTTGGTTTATCAATAGTATATACTCCAATCCTTTCTAACATTGAATATGACCAATCTTTCAAATTTGTATCAATCTGATAGGCAAAAATAATAAATTATTTTTAACTTTTCATTTATTTGGCCATTAGCTAATTTGAGATTTTTAAATGATGTGCATTGTTGTTTGTGTTTCTTTTGGTAGATGCCTGGTCATACCATTTTGTTTTTAAACAAATTTATGTATTTCTTACTGAAATATGGAAGCTAGTAATGTATTTTGAAAAATAAGATAGTCAGATAATGCAACTATTTTTGTCATTTGACTTTCAACTTTATGGCATATTTTTAATAAAGACATTTTAAATCTAAATATTACAAATATGTTTTTTATAGTTTTAATTTTTATATTATAGCTACACGAGTCCTCCTCATCCTAAGATGATAAAAAATGTTTACTAATTAGGTAGTCACAGGCATTTAAACATATTTTATTTAACTGTCCTCCATCTTTATTGAAAACTATAGCAATAACAATAAAATAGAACTTTTAAACATGTACAATGTTTTAGCAAGGAATAAATGTTGTTGACACATTTTTTACCCAAAAAACCCTAATTCATGAAGAAAATTTAAGCAAAATTGGTATTTAAAAATATAATCTATTAAAAAATATATTTCAGTTGCTGAAACTGGTTTGGCTCAGTGGATAGAGTGTCAGCCTGCGGACTGAAAGGTCCCAGGTTCGATTCTGGTCAAGGGCGTGTGCCTGGGTTGCGGGCACATCCCCAGTGGGAGATGTGCAGGAGGCAGCTGATCGATGTTTCTCTCTCATCGATGTTTCTGACTCTCTATCTCTCTCCCTTCCTCTCTGTAAAAAATCAATAAAATGTATTTAAAAAAATAAAAATATATATATATATTTCAGGGCTGTAGGCCCTGGCCAAGTAGCTCAGTTGATTAGGATATCAACCCAATAAACCAAGGTTGTGGGTTCCATCCCCAGTCAGGGCACATACAAGAATCAACCAATTTATGCATAAATAAGTGGAACAACAAATCAATGTTTCTCTCTCTCTCTCTCTCTCTCTCTCTCTCTCTCTCTCTTTCTCTCTCTCTTTCTCTCTCTCCCTAAATCAATGAATAAACTTTTAAAAACATATATTTCACAGCTCTAAATAACATTTAATATGGTAATATATTATCACTTACAAAAAAAAACACAAAGCACCTTTGTTTCCCAAATGTATTTCTTAATGGAACACTTTTTATAAAGGAAAAGCAATTAGAAATGGTGTTTCAAAAAAAAATAATAGCTATAACATATTATTTATGATATAAATGCTATATATTACAAACACATTTGCTATGTATGTATTCATATGTATATATAGATAAACTTACAAACACATATATAGCTATATCTATACATCCGTGCACCAGGCCTCTAGTCTACATATATAAAATCCTAATTTTCAAATAGACTGAATGGCAGAACAATCGAACAACCGAACAACTGGACAACTGGTCGCTATGATGCGCACTGACCACCAGGGGGCATGTGTGGAACATGGTGGGCATCGGTGGCAGGTGGCAGAGCACAGAACATGATGGGCGTTGGCCATGGCGGGATGGTGGAGTAGGTGAGTGGGGGCACCAGATCAAGGTGTGGCGCTGGTCACTGTCATTGGGGCAAGCCTCTGGTAGTTACTGAAAATTCTTTGCTCCTTTGCACATGGTCCTTCCAGATGCTTACACCCACTGCCGGTGCTGGAGCTACTGTTCATACCTGCTGCTGGCGCCCAGTGCAAGCCCCGATCTCTTGGCGCTGTCAGCAGGTGTGAGCAGTGTCAGCTGGCCCTGATCGCCCCTCAGGGCTTCTCCACCTCCCTCTGCTCCTGAGGGGCTATCAGGGCAGCAACTGCCACTCACACCTGCTGACAGAGCTGGCCCCGCTTGTAGCCGCTGCTGATGCCGGTCCCAATTGAGCAGGGCCGGCGCCGTCAGTGCATGGGAGCTGCGGTGGCAGGAGCAGGGCTGCTGGCAGACAGGAGACCTGGGGCCACAGCAGAAGGGGCCAGGCAGGGGGGTTGGAGGATGGGCCAAGACCTGCCCCTGTGCCCACCTTAGCCTTGTGGCCCACAGTTCCTTTCAAGGTGCACTAATTCGTGCACGGGGCCCCTAGTATTGTAATAACTATGTATGGTCCCAAGTGACCACTTGGTTTATTGGGGGCATCATGTTGTAAATTATATAATTGTCTAACTACTATGCTGTACATCTGAAATTAATATAAAAAATTGAATGTCAACTGTAATTAAAAATTCTATGCCACCTTCAAGTGGTCAAGCCCTGCCTCTCCCCAGTGCCAGCGCCTGGGAGTACAGGCTCTTTTGTTATGTGAATGGACACTACTTAAAACCACATGGCCAAAGAACTATGTTGTTTGTCCTCCTCACCTCTGGCCTACAGTGGTTTTTCTTTCATATTAGACTATTTTCCCCTAAAAGTAGAGTGGAAGTGATGCCTTTTGAATGTTTACTCACCTTATCTGAACTACCCCATCCAGAAAACCTTCTCTTTTCAATAATGCAGAAGGTTGATAAAACTACTCTGTCTACCAGAAAGGACAGAGAGGTGTGAAAGGTACAGAGCCCAACGCGTGTTCCTGTGCCATAAAGTGATGGCACAGTTCACCCAATGCTTTCAATTGAGCAAATTAGTTGTGCTTGATCCAACCTTAGTCTTCTAGTACCCACTGTTCTATAGTCAGAATAGTGATGGATAAAAACATCATTGGAGGACAGATAGGATTCCAGTTTGCTAATTAAAAGTATCTCAGTATTTTCTTATTTAAGAATGTATATTTTAGGTATTTAATTAATCAGTTCAAAGTTCTACTCTCTATCAGTGCTGTTTCTCTCCCACCCTAAGATCCCCCTCCTCCCTTTGTTCAACTAAGGTATCTATTTATCCAGAAAGCCTTCAGCCCTCCCTGAGTAAGATTCCCTTTTCCCCTGTACCACTAGCCCCACCAGTTTCTTTGTCATGTGCTCTTCTCATTCTGTCATCTAGTTCACTGAATGCCCTCTATGCATATGTATCAATACATGATTCTCATTTTCTCTGACCCAATAGAACAATTTTTCAAAGCTAAGGGAAATGAGCTGTGATCATGCTTGTATGTTATTTTTCTGACCTCTGCTCTTGTTAATAGTCTCAAACATTTCCAACCTCTCCTCAAAAACCATAATTAACCACTGTCCTTATTCCAAATATTTCTTTCCATGACTCCTTAGAAAAAGATAAAATAACAAGGTCCTAGCATGGTAAGAGTGTTGACAGAACTGAAGGTCTTCAAAATAGCAGGGCTGCAATCTGTTAACTTTCCCATTTCAATCTGAAAATGAACTCTATTTCCCTATTTTCAACCTGAGTAGTCTCTTCCTGTCAACCCACTGGAAAGACCAAGGGACCCTTTCAGAAAAGCTGTTAAAACATAGTTGAAGTTGTCCTGGCCCCTAGCAAATGTATCAAGTTGGTACTGGTTTATTTGAAAGCATGTGTGAATCAAAGGTAATGTGGTTTAGGCATGTTGAAAGTAGTTAATTCATTATCACTCTTTGTATTTTTACCTTTTTTATAAGGGTCAGGGACAAATATAGCTTAGAGACAATTTTATTAATGGCAGACAGCATATAAAAGCCATCCTCAGAGGCTAAGGTCCAATAGTATCTTATCATTAAAGCCTTTCTAATAGTCCTTCTGATTCCCTTCACCTTGAAACAAATGATTCACTGTTGAACATAACAGCAACCACTGTTGAATGCCTACTATGTGCTATGTACTCCACTAAGTACCGTTTCTCATATAAACCTTCTCATACCTCTAGGATTTTATACCTTCATTTTGCAGATGATCAATAGTATGTTTGAGAGTTTAAGTGGCATGACAAATTCATACCACTTGTGATGGCAGAACAAGGATCAACATTTTTCACTCTCATTTCAAAGCCCAGGCTATTTCTTTAAGACAGACTTTCTTCTAAACATGCAGCAATCAACTCGATATATTATACTTATTAGTTTAAATGTTAGTTCCTCATTAAACTTTAAGTTTCCTAGAGTAGCTATCTCATTAAATAAAAGTTTTTGAAACTCTCAATACTATGCCTAAGATACATATTTATTTCTTGAAAAACTTTGTCAAATGAAATTAGTGACATAAAACCAAAATACTACGTAAAATAAAAGCTCACAGTTCTAGCCCTGGCTGGGTGGCTCAGCTGTTTGGAGTGTTGTACTGTACACCAAAAGGTTGTGGGTTCCACCTTGGTCAGGGTTGTACGGGAGGCAACTGATCCATGTTTCTCTCTCTCCCAAATCAGTAAAAGTATATCCCCGAGTAAGGATTTAAAAATAAAGAAAAAAGAAAAGCTCACAGTTATTTACACATGATCTCACTCACATGTGGAACCTAATGAACAAAATAAACTAATAATAAAATAGATCCAGAGACATAGAAGCACGGAACAAACTGATGGATCTCAGAGGAAAGACAGGGTGGGAAGAGTTTAACCAAAGAACTTATATGTATACTAGAGGCCTAGTGCACAAAAATTTGTGCACGGGGGGAGGGAGGAAGTCCCTCAGCCCGGTCTGAACCCTCTCGCAATCTGGGACCCCTCAAGGGATGTCCTACTACCAGCTGGACATCCCTCTCACAATCCGGGACCACTGGCTCCTAACCGTTTGCCTGCCTGCCTGATCACGCCTAATCACTCTGTCTACCTGCCTGATTGCCCCTAACCACCTCTGCCTCAGTCCCTGCCGCTGTGGCTTCGTCTGGAAGGATGTCCGGAATGACGTCTGGAAGGTTGTTCGGCTGTCTGGTCTAATTAACATATTATGCTTTTATTATTATAGATATGTGTAACCCATGGACATAGATAAGAGTATGGTGAAGACTTGTGGGGAAGGGTTGTGAGGTGGAAGGTGTCAATGGGGGCATCTGTAATACTTTTAACAATTAAGATTTTTTTTAAAAAAGCAGTTATTTAAACATGTGTGTGCCCTAGTTCCCATTTTTACATGTATTTTAATGACCCCTTTGTTCTTTTTCAATATGTTTTCCTTATGTCTGCTATCCAAATAGGGAATTCTGTGATGAGATAGCATATGTAAGTTAATTAAAATGGTGTTGACATTTTTACTATATTTACTTAATTACAGAATTCAGCAAATATTTAATCTTAGTGACATTTCCACCTCACTTCCATGACTCTCTTCCTATAAATTATTTTAATTTCACAAGTGTTATCTTCTGTGCTAGTTAACTTAATTTTACAAATCCTGATTTTCTTTTTTAGTAGCATCTTGTTTATTCAGGAGACAAAACAAAATAAAACACAGTCAGGAGAGGTATGGGTTGGGGGAGGTGTCTGTCGGTAGGGGGAGGTGTCTGTCCATCCAGCCCTAGGCCCAAGTCTATGTGGTTTGGGCAGCAATAAAGGGTGTGGAGTAATGGCTCCCCAGATAAAAATGGTGTATGTGTGTGTATGGGAAGGAGAGAAGTGCAAAGGTAGCGGGGAGTGGTGAGGTGGAAAGGAACAACCAGGTCAGTGCTGGGAACGCCTCCGGTGGGAGGCCATCTCATCACATTTCTTGTTGAGCACACCACTTCTTTGCCCATCAGCAGGACTAATGTCTTGACAGACACGTGACAGTGATGTTGAAGGAGGGGGCTCCATCATTGCTCTTGGTTCAAAGATCCATAGTAAACTCCCCATCCAGCAGCACTGAGTCCCAGATAACAGACATTTCTGGCCTCCAAGTGTCAGCCCATTCACAAAAAAATCCTTGACAGGTCTTTGCCAACCAGGACACCAACCTCCACAAGCATGTTGTTGAGGAAGGGTTTCCTAGAGAAAATGGCCCAGACTGAGGATGAGTATTTATAGCTCAGAAGTTCCATACCCTGAGAGGTTCCAGGGCCATGAGGATGTAGGCTTACTAATTACTTTGTGGATGTAGGCAGTTCACCAGGCCTGGGCTCTGCTGCTGGGCTGGGGTTGCCTCAGGCTGGGGGGCTGAAGGTGGAGGGGAGGAGGTGGGCATGGAGGCCGGGGGCCTGTGCTGCCTGTCCTCTAGACCTCAGCTTTGTAGCTGCGATTCCTGATTTTTAACTGTGAAAGTAAATTTAATATTCCTAGAAGTTGAGAGAAAACCTTTGTATGAGAAAGTAAGAATTGTTACTGATATTTACATTTTTAATATAGCATACATATCAGTTGATTATATGTTAGCATATGAAACTTGGTAATTTCAGATGTCTAAACTTTACTTGCCTTAGGCTTTCTTCAAGCATGAAACATTTCAATTCAAAAGAATATATTTTTGGAAATGATTCATCATCATCCTAAGAAATAAAGAAGATGCTTCTTATATTTAAAGGAGAAAATTCCAAACTCCTCTTGCCTTGAATAACGTTTGTAAAAAGAAATGATTTTTAGTGCCTTTGGCAAATAGTCACAGTCAAACAGCCTTATTTTCCTTTATTTTTTTAATGCAAATGTTAGAATTCTTAACTTTCTGGGATTCTGTGCATCATTATAATGAGGGTGTCACATGCATCTCTTCCAGATTACAAAAAGCTCAAATCACATCCTATGTCTACTCACTGATAGGACCTGATCTGTAATCTCTATAGAAAATGGTGAATTTCAGAACCAGAATGAAACAATACTAGAAGAAGGCAAAGACCCAATATTAATTACATTTACAACGGGTGTTCATTGATCCAGAACACTCAAAGTGGAAGAACTGTGACATATCTTAATTTTTGCCAAACAAATCACATCCAGTTCAGGATGTCCGTTTGTAAAGGTCAGCAAAAAAGCTCAATGACATGCATGCCTGTATACACATTGGGTTCTACCTCAATCTGTATTTACTATTATCCAAAAAATTTAGAGGGAGGGTATAGGTTGGAGTGAGGAGGTGTCTCTGGTAAACCATTGCATTGGACAGTGCAGCTGCCATGTAAATATGTGTATCTCACAGCTATGTTCCTTATAGCTGCGGTAAAAACACCTGAAAGCCAGCATGGTAAGGAAACACTAGAGACTACTAAATAAGCAATTATCAGAATTTGGAGTAAAAAGTGTCAGAGTAAAATTATGAAAATGTGGTGTAATTAATAAATAGTTCCTTTAAGAATGCCTATTGATTTTATTCCTGAGAGGGGCTCCTGGAATAACTATGAATTATAGCCAGTTAGTCTCATTTGCATACTTATTTCCACTTAGTCGAATGCATTTAAGGTAGGACTAGAGGAAATTTATGGAATTGTACATATTTTGAAAAAGATAGCAAAACTTCTATAAATGAAGATCATTTTGATTAATAATTGAAGTTATTTTGTTTATTTACTTTTTCTTTCTTAGAAATGGAAAAATTAGACTAACAACAGTTAAATGTTTTTGGAAAAGGTAAACACATTGAAAAATTAAAGGATTATGAAAAATATGGAAACAATAGATTATGGATATATTTTAATTACAGTCAATGAACATAGATTAAAAGTAGATTAATGTAAAGCTGTGAATGGAAGGGCTTCTAAAAATGCTTATGAGAGCATAATTATTTACTATTTTAATATGATTTCTAAAGTAATTAGTAAGCTTGCTAAATTTGTAGATATTATATTTCTGGAGAATGAAATGGTATACATGAATAGCAAAATCTAAAGATGATCAAGAGAAATTATATAAATGGAAGAAGGAAAGCATATGAACTTTACAGAATTAGCATATAGATGTCTATATTAAATATTAAAAATGTCTTCAATTTAAATTTGATTCTCTAGTATTCAGTCATATTCTAGGCTGAAACAATTACTATGGGCTTTGCCTTGAATATATCATCACACTATGTTGGAATGTTGAGAATTTTTGTTTAAGAGTGTTGAACACAAAACAGAAAATATTATTGTACACTTCTAACAATAATAATACATACAGACCTGAAATATTCTATGCATTTTTGGCAACTGCACTTTAGGCAAGAAATTACCACATGAAGAAAAGTCTATACAGTGTAATAAAATAATTAAGGCAGTAATTCCCAGCTGGTCAATGGGTAATGCTATAGGTAACCATCGATCTTTGACCAGAGGATCATTTCTTTTGTTAGTTGAATTATGTTTCAAAAATACCTCTGACCATTTTTGAACATTCAGATAGCATTCCCCACTAAAAACTAAATGAATGAACTAAATAAATGAAAATGTCATGGGGTATGGCTCAGATATCTGTATTTTGTAGTTATCTACGGAAGTAATATTCTGACTATTAAATGCATAGTTAGGATTTCAATGATGTACTATTCTATTGCTTACAAGTTTGAAAAGACAGAAAATTTGGAATTGTGCTCAATGTCTCATCCTGTGTGGTGACTTCTTACTTGTGGGGCAAGAACATCACAATTAACATCTTTGTCCTCCTCTCCCTTATCCTTATATGAGCATACGAATTACTAGATCAATGAAAACCAGGGCTGATCTGTTTTGTGTCTTTACAACTTCTAATATCCAGCATCACCACAAACTAGTTTTCAACACATACTACTTAAATGAATGGGTAAATTTACTAGTGATATCTGTGAGCTAAGTAACAATATTAGGCCCTTGAATAGCTTTATTTATTTTAACAATCCTAAAAGATATGTGATATAATATCTACATTAGCATAAGGACAATGAGGACCCAAATTTAAGTGGTCTAAAAGATCACACAACTGGTTAGCATATTTTTGGCAGCAAGGCTTTGAAAAAGCAAGCTGTCCCTCATCACAAAAGTTTGAGGTATCATGAATTATGGAGCTAAAAAATTCTACTATGTAAGTAGAATTTAAAAAAATAGAATTCTTTAACCTGGAGAAATAAAAGTCAAGAAGGGATATTGTAAAATCCATAAATTCAAAAATATTATGAGAGGATGGACATGAAAGTTTTTAGCAATCAGAGGACATTTGAAGAGTCAGGCCCCAGAAACTCACAAAACATACTTTTTTAGAAGTAATAAAAGATACTTCCATTTTACAGAGTTAGTTGTAAAAACTGTGAAACTTAAAACCCAAATGTTCCAGATTGAAGTTATAAATAAATCTGAAAAGGGCAGAGAAAATTCCAGAGGTGGCAAATTCATAACAAATGGAAGGAAAACTGAAACTCGAAGGCCAATATGCTCCCCACCATGACTTTTGTTAATGTGTTATCTCAATATTTTCAGTAGAGTCCAAGTTTTTTGAAGTGTCCACTAATCTGTCTCCTATCTGCCTAAGTTTTTAAAGTGGTGTTAAATCTTTGTTGTTGTTGCTGTTTTGCTGGCAAAGCAACCAGTGCTGTGTTTTCCCATATAAGTAAACATGCTGATTATACTAATGTTGGCTAGGAAATATGCTTAAAAATCAGCACCAACTTATTAATAAATTGTATTAATAAATTAACAAATCCACATTTTATCAGACTTTAATAAGTAAGACAATATAAATTTTTACACTGAATTTCATAATAATAGTATAGGGTTTTAACCAGTGGTTCTTAACCAGGATAATTTTTCCCCCTGGGACATTTGGCAAAGTGTGAAGACATTTTTGATTGTCATAACGAGGGCAGGGGGTATGATTGTCATCTAGAAGGTAGAGGACAGGGATACTGCTAAATATCCTACAATGCAGGGATCAGCACCCACCACAAAATTGTAGTAGGCAGGATTCTAAGATAAACCTGAATATTTATCACCCCTCCCAGAGGACACATTCTGTATAATCCCTGAACCTTGACTATAATGAGACTTCAAAACTGTGATTTTGGTTCTATGGCACAGTAGACTTCAAGATAGAGAGATCAAGGAGGCTAAACCTATGAGCCCTTTTAAAGCAGAGAGTTTTCTCCCAATGGTCACAGAAGAGGAAATCAAAGAGATTTGGATGCGAGAGAGAGAGATTCAACCAAAGTAAAGGAAGTTCTTTGTTGCCCAGATTTAGGTGCTGGAGGTTAAGGATCTGCTGTTACAAGATGGGGTCTGGTCCCAGAGTGGGTCTGCCTTGGGCCCCCTAGTGACGTGTGGGTTGTTGACCTTGTACAGGAAAGATTTCACAACCCTAATACAGGTGATTTTGAGAGTGTGTTGTTAAAACTGGGACAGTGAAACTAAGAAAGAGCTTAAGGTAGAAGAAGCAACAGGAAATAGAAAGAGAAAAAGGGAGCCGAGCCTTGGAGACAGGTTCAGTGGGTAAGCTGAGGACAAGGTGCCACTGCCCACTGCTCCGCTGGTTGCAACTTTCGTGGGGTCCATTAGATTTTAGGAGAAAAACAACAGACATACACATAGTGGACATGCTCTAGGGCAGTGATGGCGAACCTATGACATTTTTTGGTTGATTTTTCTTTGTTAAATGGCATTTAAATATATAAAATAAATATTAAAAATATAAATCTTTGTTTTACTATGGTTGCAAATATCAAAAAATTTCTATATGGACACAGCACCAGAGTTAATGCTACCAGACCTGAGGCCCTGAATCTAACTGTCCCTTATACTTGGGCTCCTGAGCATTAAAGAGAAAAAACCAACATGATGTAAAAAAATGTTAGTTACATGCAAACAAGTGGTTAGAATAAGAT
The DNA here is from genome assembly GCF_964212035.1 of Myotis nattereri. Classification (NCBI taxonomy): domain Eukaryota; kingdom Metazoa; phylum Chordata; class Mammalia; order Chiroptera; family Vespertilionidae; genus Myotis; species Myotis nattereri. The sequence continues at coordinate 67,450,294 of NC_138076.1, read as the reverse complement.
GGAACTTGGAGACATTGTAGAAAATAGGTCTACCTTTCATCTACCTTTCATCTAGCGCCAATATTCCACCTTTGTGTGGAAATTACCAAAAAATCGGTACAGCGGTCTGGTAGGGTTAAGTTAGGGTTTTTCAAAATGCTGACAAGCCGAGCTCAAAAGGTTCACCATCACTGCTCTAGGGAGAAGCACTGAGGGTCCTTTGTCTTGAGGCTTTTATTTTAATCTTTCTTTGGTCAGTGGGAATCCTAAGGGAGTCTCAGAGAATGGTCTGAAGAAAATATTCATTAGCTTTCCAGGTGTATCCTTCAATATGTTGATTCATCAAAATGTGTGTATAGAGAGATCAGGAGTTATTTTCTGGTTAGTTTTATTTTCAAAAAACATCATTGAAGAGGGGACCATGACTGAGGCCGGTCTGCCTTGGGACGGTCTAGAATGTGTTAATCATTTGCTCCTCAAGTGTCCTTGAGGAAGATAAAACCTTATGATTCATTGGCTGGATATAAATTGCTCCAATTGTTTGGCCTCGTTTAATTACTTTGTCTCCATTTCCCTTATTCTACTTGTCAAGGAGTTTCTCTAATTTCTTACTACCCTGCTGCACTGCAGGTGGCCTTTAGGAGACAAGGGCAGCTCCTGGCTTACATCCATCAAGGAAACAGGAATTCAATCTGACAGTCACAAGGAATTGAATTCTTTTCCTAACAGATATGAGCTTGGAAGAGGACCTGAGCCTCTGGATGAGAACTCATCCCAAGCCAGAATAGAAAACTCAACCACATGACGGGGCTTCTGACCTGCAGAACTGCCAGGTAATAAACAGGTGTTGTTATAAGTCACCAGATTTGTCATTTGTTATGTTGCAATAGAAAATAAATACAGACCAAACACATCAATAGGGCCAAGGTTCAGAAACCATAACCATTCTAGCTTAGCACTAAAGGGGAGATACTAGGTTTGTTTGCAAAGAAACAGTGAACAAAAAATGCCCTCTGAGGAAATAAGTTTATTTAACTCAAATCAAGTTAAACATGTTTCTTTACTATGAGACATCTTGGGAACTTTTACATCTTAATTATACTGTGGGGCTATAGGGGAGGAGTGGATTTTGCAGAATTCCAAAGAATGTTTAAACAAAGATCTATTATCCTTGAAATATTGAATATATTTTGCTCCTAAGGTTTCTTATGATTGAGTTTAATAAAATGTACAGATTAGTTAACTTTTTTAAAAAAAGATCACAGTACATCTTCCAAAATTCAAACAATATAAAATGTACTAAAATATATCCTTTGTAATTTAGTCTGTCTACTTTTTTAAAAAAAATTTTTTTTATTGATTTCAGAGAGGAAAAGAGAGGGAGAGAGAGATAGAAACATCAATGATGAGAGAGAATCATTGATCTGCTGCCTCCTGCACGTCCCCCACTGGGGATCGAGCCCGCAATCTGGGCATGTGCCCTTGACTGGAATCGAAACCAGGACTCTTCATTTTGCAGGCCGATGCTCTATCTACTGAGCCAAACCAGCGAGGGATAGTCTGTCTACTTTAACAATGATTCTTGTTTATCATTTACTAGAGGCCCAGTGCAAAAAATTTGTGCACTGTAGGGTCTCTAGTAGCTGCTGGCTGCCAGCCAGGGCTTCCCTCCCTTCCCCCGGCCAGTCCTGCCTCTTGGTTGAACTCCTGGACAAGTTTTTGGTAGAGGGGACAATTTGCATACTATGCTTCTATTATATAGGATTATTATAGAGGTCTTAGAATAAAATATAAGGTATCTGCAACTTTAAATTTTCAAAGAGACTACGTATATCTCAATTATTTGTGAGAGGAGGAGCTAGGACTGAGGGAAATGCTTGTTAGGCATTGCATCAGGTTCTACTGTTCCTAGTTCTGGTATTATCTTCCTTCCAAGGTCTTCTTCTGGTGAGTTATATAGCATTTTCATAAACCTGGATAGAACTTTATTTTCTGATTTTTAGTAACTCTCTCACAGAATATCACTTTGTCTATAATCCTAGAATATGGGGCCTTGAGGGCAATGATATGTGGTGCAGAAATTGTTTGTACCCACTTGAGAATACAGGAAACAGCTTCAAAATACAGGGTAATAGATCAGTTAGTTTAGAAAGCACTATTACTCTATGTTTTGTTTGCTGATGATTAATCTTCATATAATGTGTTCAGCCTACTGCCTAAGTACAAAATTACACCTTCTGCACTGAGGGTAGTTGCTTTCCGTCTGGCTGTGATGGGCTTCTATAACATAGATCCAACTGGTCTTTACAACCTTATCCCATATTACCACCCTACACAGGTGGTATGCTCTCGCCAAACTAAATTTCTCCCATTTTTCACTTTTGATATACTCATTTAAACATTTATATTTACTTTTTCCTTTACCTAGAATGTCTTTGATTGATAATATATTATAGGTTACATTGCAATTACAAACAGCCCCAAATCTAAGTAACATAACTCAACAAAATTTTATTTCTTGTTCTTATGCAAATGTTTGTGTAAGAATGTGTGGGAGGGAAACGTAGGTAGGGGTCCACTTTGCTCCTCAAAGTCGCTCAGAGTCACAGATTGATACAGACCTCGCAAGCTATTTCATCTCTTTACATTTTCTCAATAATAAAAAAGGGAATTTGAATGCCTACCTTTGGAAATCTGTCATGAGGATAAAATACACAGAAGCACGTTTTTGATGTCCTAAAGAAAATTTTCACTGCCTTGCCCCTCCTCCCTCTTCCCCTTTCTCCCCTCTCCTCTGAAAACTTTTATAACAAACATATTCCGCCTTTCCTTTTGCTTGTGCTATACTTACTGCTTTGCCTGTTAGATTTTACAGCATGTGTCCTTTTCATTCTTGTATCTGTGTAAGCATCTAAGTGCCTAGCACAGTTCCCAGTGGAAATTTAAAAAATACTGGTTGAAGTGCCCGGCTCATGTGGCTCAGTGGTTGAGCATCAACCTATGAACTAGGAGGTCAAGGTTTGATTCCCAGTCAGGGCACATGCCAGGGTTGTGGGCTTGATCCCCAGTAGGAGGCACGCAGAAGGCAGCCAATCAATGATTCTTTCTCATCATTGATGTTTCGGTCTTTCTCTCCCTCTCTCTTCCTTTCTCTGAAATCAATTAAAACATTAAAAAAACTGGTTGAAGAGAACTCATGATTCTCCAATACATGAATGGCTTTCTAAGAGTTCTCTGTAATCCTAGCTCTCTATTTAATCTGAAATAGAAATAAAGCATGAGGCATTTTATTTTTCTAAAAGTCACATGAAGTAAAAATGCATAACTAGTTTGAGCTTTAACTTTTCCCACTGCAAACCTGATTTTGTTTTAACTGAAGTTTATGGATTAAACTTTTTAAAAATAATCATGGCACCTGGTATATAGTAGTTGTTTAAAACATAATTATGAATGAAATCTGACCCACTTGCAGAGAAACTATATGAGTTCAAAGATATTAATTATACATCTATAAAAATAAATTAGTCAGAATAGGAAATATTTCAGAACCTTAAAACTGAAGTTCTTAAGTCATATGTATTTTGAAGAAATTTAGCAATTTTTGAATTTTTATATTTTTTTCTTGGAATTTAATAGGCATTTATATAAAGGGAGAGGGGTGAAGAAATGCTAGAAAGTCTTACTTCTTCAAATGTTGTCTTCAGTATTTGCATTGCTTACTGAAGTGTCTGGTTGTGGGAAGCACTTGGTTTCCATTATGACTTTATCAATAACCACATAATTCTAATGTGAAAGTAGGAGAAGTGTTTACCCATTCTGATACAGTTGCCTCACTTGTAACATGTGAAAAACTAATCAAATGCAATAAATTAATTGAAATGCGAAGTGTGAGTTATTGTTGCTATACAACATTTTCTACAGATTAGTTTCATCTATCAATTGTCATGTATTGATTTGGATTAGTAATAGTGAATTTTATTTTAAAGAAAATGCCAATAAGATTATTTTGTCTAAAAAAAAAAATCAAAGATTCTCAACTACATGGGTAACTATATGTATGTGTTTATGTTTGTTTATACACACACCCTAACCTCTCAAAGTGAGTTTGGGAGAAAAAAAATATTACTAAATACATTCAGGAACATTTTAGAATGAGATATATGTTTTGAGAAAACATTTATATCTAAAATATGCATTTCACCTATAAATCCCTTGCTTCTTGATATTTTAGGTGTCAACCAATATTTCACCATATTTTCAACCCATAAAAAGAAGTTGTAAATTTAAGAACAAATGAGAGTGTGATTCCAAGACAAATACATTACTGAAGTGTGAATAAGAAAGAAATGTGTTGTTTCAGCATAGGCAGGTATTCCTCTTAATTTATGGAACTGTTTGCCCTGCTTGTAAAATTCTATTTTTTATGGAATAGAAAATTATTGCTGCTGTAAGATGTAACAAAATGGCTAAATGCCTCAGGAAAATATATAATAAGGACATTTGGCTTAAGAATCTAATATTCAAAAGCTTTCACTGGGATGTTGGGTAGTTATTCTAGTTTTCTTTTAAGAAATTGGGACAGACGGCCAATTTAATATTAAGTAAATATAATAATCTGAATATTATAACATATACTAATGTAACTTATTTAAAACACTGGACAAGTGATCCATGTATATTAATCATTAAAATCATTACTAAAATTTCATGGCTTTCTTTCATTCTCCCCCTCCTTTTTTTTTAAAAAAAAAAAAACTAAAATGATACCAATCAGGTTTGGTTTAGTAATATGCCTGGTTAACCTCTTCATTTTCCAGGCTATTGCCTATTGACGTGTGGCCTAAGTTACACATTTCTGACCAATAAAATGGAAATGGGGAAATACTGGGCAGCACTCTGAAGAGAGCTGATTATTCTTCGATTAACTGAGACAGATTTAGCTGTCATTCCCCTTTAGTTTTAGCTTCCTCCTCCCCTTTTATCTTCTGGAATGTCTTTGTGATGCACTGAACTTAGGAAAAGAGATATATTCCTCAGGCTCCCTCACAGATAAGGAGATATAACTCTTTACCTTTGTACCATGCTGCTCCAAGAACTTTGGCGTTCTGTCAGTAAGCAGAAAGGGGGAAGAATATTGAACAGAAAACTGCCACTTTATCACTGTATATTCATCTCATAAAATGAAGTGGGTATTTTTTTCTATTATTCTTTTAAAATTAGGGGGCAACTTCTTACTTTCACTTACGCAGATGTTTTTCATTGTATGTTGGCAATGTTACATTGTGATCTGAGGTTCACCAAGGTTACATAGCCCCGGGAACTGCAGCAATGAGAGATAGGGATAGAATACATCCACTATTGAATATGGGCTGACATCATGTCAATGCCTATGACTGAGGGATGCTGGTGAAATGACCTAGGGGGAGCTTAGATTGGCAGGCAGCAGAATCTCAGCAGGTGCTGCATAACCCATCTAGGTTGGAAAGAGTGCTGAGTGCCTTGTCCTGCTTCCTGTCTCAAGGGCTGGTTAGTGCATTATTGCCATCACCGTTCCTGCCCAGACTAGCCGAGCCCCATCTGCTGTTCAGCTGAGGTCTCATGGTTGCTACAAGATAACAATACCTTTGAGTGTTCTGTTTTTACTGAAGAGTAAAGGCAGCATCTGGCAGGTGGGGCTGCATGTTTAGGAATGATTGGTCCAGATTAAGAGTAAAAGATATATTCAATTATTAGATTAAAAAATGGAGATGGGGTTTTAATAAATAATTACCTCTGGCAATTATAGAATGCTGGTATTTCAAGTCACTGGGAGCTAAGTGCTTCATTTTGATGTTCAGCTGTATGTCCCTATCTTTGCTTTGGAAGTCAAGGATGGGTATTTTTTTCTGGTAATAAGAGGAATAGTAGAGACTAAACTTGAAACATCAGATAAGGACACTTCTTTCCTGGTAATCCTTACAACTTAATATTCTCTTCAACGGGCTTTTTGACTATTACGCTGTACTTTTTCGACATTAATATTCTCATTTTCTCCTTTAAATTGCCCAATAAGAATGATATAAAAGTTATTTCCAGTACATTTTCATTTAAGGATAATGATCCCTAATGACTACAAAGCTGAGATTCCTCAGCTCAGAAAGTCCAAATATAGATAAAGAGGATGAGCAAGACAGGATACTAATGAGAAATATTGAAGATCAGCTTTCTTATGAGGGTAGCAAAAAAATATTTAGCTGGTTAATTTGTAATAAAAATTAAAATAAAACCTTTAGTTGCTAAATAGTTCTTGGCCAGCTACTGCTTATAAACAAACTATTCTCGTATCTCTTCATGCTAAATCTTTATCAGTCCTGCCTCTAACTGCAATTTAAATGTTGGAGACAGCTCTTAATTTGCTGACATTGTCATGTTACAGTATCTCCTTTGCATATCACACATTTCCAAGTCTGTCATAGACAGAGTCTATAATAATTTTATTGTTGTCAATTCCATTTCAAATTTATTCTTAGTTTAAATATATGTCAAATGTCACATGTAGTAATTGACTTAAAATTTATTTAAAATAGTTGTTCTATTTAAAATTTCCCTTTAATATTTTATTAAATCTGGAAGTGTCTTTCACTTCTCTTTCTTTCAGCTCTTATTTTTTATGTTAGCCACCCTTATTCCATACAAAAGCAAACGATGAGTTTTGATCATTTTCTCTCACCTTTGAGTTTGTTACCTCACTTCCTTAGCCTTGCCTTCCTCAAACTCGCCCATCTGGGACTATTAATATTCTGCCGCTACTGTCTTTACTGACAGTGTTCCTCACTGATTGTTTTTAGTCTTCTTGGTTCATTCATAGACCTAAATCAGAACCCCTAGATAAACATGTAGGAGCCATTTTCTCCCAAGTCACACTTTTCAACTTCCTTTATGGCGGTAGCTATGTAAGTGGTATTGATTGTGTCATAGAATTCTAGTTTCACTCTAAGAAAGGAGATCAGTCCCAAAGCTGGTTGCCTGGTGGGAGCTTTTCTCTATCCTTCAGTCCTATAGCATTGAGGTTCTGTGTTTAAAGGCTATCTGAACCCTGGATATTTAACTTGCCTACCTGTCATAGAAAACCTGTTGGTCAGCATTGTCTGAGATCATATGGATCTTGCCAAATCATTTGGCCTGTTTCCAGTCTGCCTTGATATACGTCTGGAAACAAACTATTTTAAAAAATATATATATTTTTATTTATTTATTTAAGATGTTTTATTTATTTTTAGAAAGAGAGGAAAGGAAAAGGAGAGAGAGAAAAATAAACATCGATGTGAGAAGGCAACATCAATCAGCTGCCTCCTGCATGCCCCCAGCTGGGGATCAAGACTATAATCCAGGCATGTGCCTGATCCCTGATAAAACCAGCAACCTTTCAGTGCCCAATCAACTGAGCCACATCAGCCATGGCTGGAACTAGTCTTTGGGGGCTGGCGGGGGAGTGTTTGTGTTGTTTTAAAATATATTTTTATTGACTTCAGAGAGAAAGTGAGAGGGAGAGAGAGATAGAAACATTAATGATGAGACAGAATCATTGATTGGCTGCCTCCTGCATACATCCTGCATGCCTCCTGCATGCTCCACACTTGGGATCGAGCCTGCAACCTGGGCATGTGTCCTGACCAAGGATGGAACCGTGACCCTCTGGTTCATAGGTCGATGCTCAATCACTGAGCCAAAGTGGTCAGGATGAAACCAGTTTTTACAAATAACTCAGTTTTATCAGTGTATTTCACGACCAGATATGATTTATACTGTGTCTTGACTGTAAGTTGCCTGTCGCAACCTGAGCTTAAATTTTTCCATAAAATTCCAATAACTATGCTACTTTTTAAAATTAGCCTAACAATCATCCTGTTTGCATCCTCCCTAGCACTCTAGTCCTTAAAAAGCTAACCTAATATTGAACTCAAAAATACCTAAGTAGAATTTAAAAATGTACCCAGATAATCTAGCCCATTTCATTGACTCTGGAAACTCCACTGTAGCTATGGAAAGGGACATTAAAAACAAAGTCAAAGTGAAATACTGCATTGCCTACTTTTGTTATTGTTTACTCTTCTTTATTTCTACAGATATTTGTTGAATCTCTATATTTACATTGCTGTGTACCTTTGGGACTTAAGCAAGACATAACCACAGACCACAAGGAGCTTTTAATCCAGTAAGAGAAAGGAAGATTCATGCATTTTAGAAGTTCATTGATAATCAATTGACAAATTAATAACCTGGAAATAATATATTTTCTTTTTATACTAGCTAACTCAGCTAGAATGATAACATTAGGGAATCTCTATCTCTATCTCTACCATCTATATCTATGTATCTATCTATATCTATATCTATATCTAATCTATATCTATATATAGATATATTAATGTATACTTCTTTCCTTAAAATTACAGGGCAAGAGAAGATTTCACAAATCCAGAAGACTAGAAAGTATCCTGAATGAATACAATGATATAAATCAAAGAAAGCAGACAAAGATGTCAGAGTAAACTCCATGTCATACATTCTTATTCTCCATACCTAATAAAGCAAAGAAGCAAAGAAACAAAAAGTAAAAGCAGCAAAAAATATATAGATATAGATTTATATATGCTTATATGCTTAGCATTAATCAAACTAAGTTAGGGTAAAATACTCATATCAGATAGTTAGGACATTACTGGCCAGAGAAAGAAAAATTATGAATAAATATGTGAGTGTTATTCTACTTCTCCTATAGCATGATGGTAAGAAGTTGATGGTGAGAGTAGTAGGAACAGCTTTGCTAAATATCTTCATTTAAAATATATATATATATATATATATATATATATATATATATATATACCATTTAATTTTACACCAGAAAACATGCGTGAATAATTTAAATTCCACTAATAAATTGGAATGAATATTTCTTATCAAGAATAATTTAAAAGTTTATCTTTTTATAAAATGAGCATTTTATTGTTAATCAATTTGAGGTTAATTATATTTTATTAGTTATCTATTGCTGCATGACAAATTACCCTCACATTTAGCAGCTTAAAACACCAAACATTTATTATATCATAATTTCTATGGTTCAGAAATCTTGGAGCAGCTTAGCTGGGTCCTCAGGTTCACTGTGTCTCACAGGTCTGAGATCAAGATATAGGTTGGGGCTACAGACATCTCAAGGCTGGACTGGAGGAGCCTCTCTCAAGCTCACTCATGTGACTGTAGGTCCTGTTGGTTATTGATTGGACACAGTCATTTTTTCACTCTTAGGGCTCGCAATTGAACAGCTCAAACATGGCAGCTGGTTTCTCTCACAGCAAATGAGCCGAGAGAGTGAATGAAAAGACAAGCAAGACCGAAGTCACAACTCTTTGTTAGTCAGTCTTGGAAGAAACAACCCATTGATCTCACCTTCTGTTTATTAGAGGAGCGCCACCAGATCACCCCGCACTCAAGAGGAGGGTATGATGCCAGATTGTGAATGCTAAGAGGTCAGAACACTGGAGCCATTTTAAGGTTGCAGACCACATCCATATTAATTACTATTGTTTAATTCAGTAAGTTAAAATAAATAAGATTCCAACAGTCCGACCTCTATGTTATTCATACTTTTTAAGAAAAAAGTTATAGAAACCCAACTCAAACTAGCTTAAACTTAGCCAAAACAAACAAACAAAAAAACAAGCCCTCAAACTCAGCTAAAAGTAATTTGTTTATTCAATAAAAACATCTCAACATCTCAGGGTTGTCCTAACTAAAGATCTGGCAGAATTCTGTTCTTCCCCAACACACAATTCTGTTTTATAAATATTTCTGAATGCATTCTATTGGTCTTGTGCTCCATGCCCATCCTGGAATCTGGGGGGAAAATAACAGAATGAAAATCTAAATAATATGAACTAAGATTTGGGGAAAGAAAAATTAAGGTACTGTTACCAAATAAAGGGCATTGGTTAATAGACAGGCAAATCACTCTGCCCATTGTACCCATCCGTCCCTTTCTGCCCCTTTCTGCCCTTTACAATGTTTGTAATAAACCTAAAGAAGCACATGACGGCATATTTTGTTTGGCTAGCAGTGGTTCTCAACCTTCTGGCCCTTCAAATGCAGTTCCTCATGTTGTGACCTAACCATAAAATTATTTCAGTTGCTACTTCATAACTGCAATTTTGCTATTGTTGTGAATCATAATGTAAATATCTGATATGCAGGATGGTCTTAGGAGACCCCTGTGAAAGGGTCGTTCGACTGCCAAAGGGGTCACGACCCACAGGTTGAGAACCACTGGGCTAGAGGGAATGAAAAGAGAACCATCACCCTGAACTACTTTCTCCAACCCTTCTGTTTGTGACATGTTCAACTTGAACACCACCATTTTATGTCTCTCTATTAGCTGAGAAGGTAGGAAGGAGAGGGAGTGATTAATTAGTGATCCCAATCCCCAAGAGAGGGTTAAATGGAGGAAAAATCTTCACCTCAAAATTTAGAAGGGAGGCTGGAGTACAGAGAGAAAGCAACTCAGACATGGCATCAAACTCTTGTGTAGAAGGCCCCTTGCACCACCATGTGTCTGCAGAAAACATGATACCTGCTAATACCATTCTGTTTTTCTCTGCTGGAAGGAAAACACAAGAGGTCCACAAGAATAATATCACCATATCGTCAAGATACTTATTGTTTTCTGACATGCAAAAAAGACATAGCAGAAGGAATCAAAAGGAAAGAAACAAAACAGATCTCCTGGAAGTTATGGGTATATCATAGCAAAATTCAAAGACAGTCTAGAAAATTTAGCCTCTGTGAATGTAAGCCTTTTCATTTGTTGAAGGAATTTTATTTTCCTCATCTCTACTACTTGCTAGATGTGGAAATCAAATGAAACTGACTGAAAATTTTATAGCTCTTTAAACTGCTACCCATATTGTGGTATTTCCACTATGCCCTTCCATCATATATTCTACTGGTTTGGAGAATTTCTCTTTTTGGAACAGTCCTTACCCATTTGGAGATCTGTAAACTTTTTGCATTCTTCCTATTGATGTTTTCCATGAATCCTTTCATGTTTTAAATCCTAGGCTCAATGAAATAGGGTAGTTATTTAGACTATTCTATAATCAAGAAGGTGACTTTTGAGGGGTCATGATATTTATCTGGCAAGTAAATTATAACCCTCAAGTCACCATAATTTCCTTGTTTATATTTGATTTCTTTTATTCAGCATCAAAATTTCTAATTACTGGAATCAAATTGTCATCAAAATGACTTTCTATCTTGAAAGCCTTATTCACTCTATTTCTCATTATCTCCCCTCAATCTTCCTTGGACTTATTTATTTTTCATTAACAGATTACTATCTATATATCAGATCATTATTTCCTTCCACCAGTTTTATTACTTGCACCTCATTGCATTCACACAGCTATTGTGATCTTCTCAGGTCATTGCAGTTTCCCTTCTGTTTCCCTCAGATGATGCAGTTCTTGTAATTTTGATATCCTTGAAAAAGTGTTGAGCTGAGTTGTATTTCCCTGCGTCTTGAAAAAAAAAAAAAGAAAGAAAGAAAATCTAGGCAAAAATAGTCTTGACACATAAAGTGTGTTACAGACCCAAAAAAAGTAATTTAAATCAAAATGATACAGATCAAATCTGATTTTCCCATAGAAATAATGGTAAAATATTTGTGACAGACAGGCATAACATTGAATTTTTTTTAAAAAATGCCCACGTTTTATATTTAAACCAGTATAAATATTATTTTAATCAGAATACTAAATATATTCAAATGTTTTAGTGGAACAAGCTTATCAATCATATAGAATTTTATTTAATATATAGTTTAATATTGACCTAGTTATTATATTTTAACATATTAAATCTTATCTTAATAATTTCAGACATTTGTTTTAGAAAAGTTAAAGAGGAAATAAATATTATTACTAGGTCCATGTGTTCAGATATATTTTTTTTCTTTTGGTAAGTAATAATGTGAAGTAAAAGAATGTGGAGGCTTTAAAACAGGGTGGATTCTTTGATAAACAAATCAAACTATAGATTAGAATGGAATTATGTGTGTGGCTCTATGTGCTGATGAATTGATCATTTGAGTGTAACTGGCTGAAGTTCATAAATGCAAAATTCTAGAACCAGTCTAGCAACCTGCTTCCCTGGGGACAGACTTGCAAAGAGAATTTGAAATAGGTTTCAAATGTAAGGAGTCGCACTGAGTTTTGCCTTCTTATAGCAATGTTATTCTCTGAGGTCAGGGCAATATTGCACTCTGTAAATTTTCACTAAAAGCCTCTGTGTAAGAATAAGATTAATTAATCTCATATATTTCTTGGCACATGGTGGGTACTCAGTAGCTATTTATTGAATGAATAAATGAACTAATGGTTTCTGGATAGCACAACAACCAACTGAAAGTTACAGCAAATGGCTGTTTATATAGAGCTCCAAACAAGAACCTGAAATGGCAGTTTGACTACATTGAACCCTTTTCCCACCTCAATTTATTTCAGTCCATTTTTGTGTATTGAGCCATCACAGCCAGAGCACAAACACTAATCAAAGACACCCAACTGCAGATTTACTCACAGTCATGCCTGTGGAGTTGTGCACAACATAAATATTCTGCAAAGCTTTCTCTTAAATCTGCCTACGAGTACCTTACAGGATTATGGTAATATAAAATTCTCTACCTTCGTCGTATTTATAGTAATGAGTAGTTTAATTGACTTCCCTACAGCAGAACTCTCTTCCTTTTGAATTAAAGTAAGAGTAAAGATGGAGATATTAAACTCTATTAATAGTGTAAGATGTAATAAATGGCCCAACCAGAAATAGCTGACTCAGAGACAGACAGAGATATTTTAATTTCTCGGCAATTCATATGCAAGAAGTGAGTCCCCAAGTACAGAATCTGGAAATGTGGGTTCCGCACAAATTACTCCAAGGCCCAAGTCAGAAAATCAGGAAGAGGACCTCTGTTTTTAACAAGTTTTCCTGGTGTTTTTAATACACTCTAAACTTTCTCAACCATGCCTTAAAGTTTTTTCTACGGATTAAAGAAAAATTTCCTTAACTGTGATTATACATTATCTTAAGCATGTTGTCCTATATAACTTAGCCACATTGACAACCAACTAAAGAGTTCTAAGAGTAGCCACAGTAGCTGTATTGATAATAGCATGCTCAAATATTTTCAGGGGAAAGGCAATGCAATTAATAATAATCTCATAACTTTCTTGGCACGTGGTGGGTACTCAGTAGCTATGTATTTCCCTGGCTGGTTTTCTCAGTGGTTAGAACATGGACTGAAGGGTCCTGGGTTTGATCCCAGTCAAGGGCACGTACCTTGTACCTCAGTTTCGGGCTCAATCTCCCGCCCTAGTCTGGGTGTGTGCGAGAGGCAACCAATCCATGTATCTCTCTCACATTGATGTTTCTCTCTGTCTCTCCCCCTCCCTTCCACATTCTCTGTGGGAAAAAAAAAACTATCCTTGGGTGAGGATTAACAAAAATAAATAGTAATAATACTAATTGCAGAGAAAAGTCATAAACATGGCTTTGACATGTGTTAGTAGTAGCTACAAATTCACCAGTATTAATTGGCCCCTTTCAGTGAGTTCCCACAATGCAGATGCACTGTGCCAGGTGTTTTTTCCATTGCAATTTTAATAAACATTCACAGCAGCACTATGTGGTAGAAGTTACTGTCTCCTTTTCAAAAAGGAGACTGGGGGTCAGATAAACATGGTGAATGCTCACAGGACACCAGTCCATTCCTTTCTTTCAGAGAGTTTGGATTTCAAATTTAGAGAAACTAATACTCTGCGAGGGGCAGGAGAAGTAAGGCAGAAACAGAGGAACCCACTCACCACCGCCCTGAGGAAGCACTGAAGCCATTGGGTCCTGGAGGTCTGGGAGATCCATACATTTCTGAAGCTGAAGCTTCTCTTTTGAAAGTCCAGGTGCCTGCAAGTCCAGGAATCCCCTTCCCCTTCCGTTCCTTTTCTCTGTTCCTGATTGGAGCCTAGGTTTTTACTAGTGCCCCCACCCCCATCCCACCCTGCCTGGTGGGGTGTTCTGGTTCAGTACACCTGGGATGGAAAACTCTCTCCAGGTGTGGGGAAACATGGAGCGCTTGCACCCTCACCACCACACTTACAGCTGAACCCAAAGCAGCTTGGCACAGGCAACTTTATCTCATTAATATAATATGCTTCCTGTTTTGCCCTGTCTACGCCTGCTAGAGCCCAGCTTCTCTATTCCAAAACTTAAATTTGTATTATTTGCACATTAACGGGCATTTTAGAGATGTCCTTTTATTTCTCAGGGATATTGGTGTTTGAAGCCTGAATTCTCATCATGGTTCTTTCCGCTAAACAACTTTCAACTATCAGGGAGCGCGGGGAGAAGTTGCCTGACACCCTGACGCACAGTTCACATTCCATAATTGTTGAATGAGTGAAATAATAAATCTCTCATGTTTTGCACACAGAACACATATTCTTGCATGTTTGTCCTCTGAACTTTTCTCTCCCTTGGCATTCTCTTTTTGTGTTAAATATATAAGTTTTCCCCCTAATGTCCCTGCATATAATAGACACTTTTTTTATATATATTTTATTGATTTTCTACAGAGAGGAAGGGAGAGAGATAGAGAGTCAGAAACATCGATGGGAGAGAAACATCGATCAGCTGCCTCCTGCACATCCCCCAGTGGGGTTGTGCCCGCAACCCAGGCACATGCCCCCGACCGGAATCGAACCTGGGACCTTTCAGTCCGCAGGCCGACGCTCTATCCACTGAGCCAAACCGGTCTCGGTTAATAGACACTTTTAATATCTTCTTTTTAAATCCATATTTCTCTGGAATCAGCTTTGGTCATTTTGATCTTGGTTGTTATCTTTTATGCTTCCAGTGTTCTTTATTTATCTACCTGGTAATTCCTGGTTATCCATTTTTATTCAGTCATTAAGCACCAAGAGGGTGGTGTGTGCTTCTTCTTTTGTTGCATGTACAGGATGATTCCTCACCCTTTCTACCTGGGAAAGCTGCAGAGACCTTGATGTATGGGGGAGAGTTGGGGTTAACTAGCAGTTCTCACTTTAGGGTGAACAGACAGGTAGCTGCCTGTCAGGCGGGTCCTCTGGGTCTCCAGAACTGAGAGGCTCTATCTGAGACTCTAATTCTCCACTAGAAACCTTTGCTCTCACCTTATTACATTTCAATTTCTTAAGAGGAGAACCACTTGTCTTTTTTTGCCAGCAGTTGTGTGTGTGTGTGTGTGTGTGTGTGTGTGTGTGTGTGTGTGTGCTGGTGAGATGGTGACAGGCATTTTGCGCAGTTGATCCTTTTTACAGACCTTCAGTTAGTCCTCTGGTTTGAGCTCTGTGTCTTCCTGGGGCCCTCCATGGTAGGGGCTGTCTTTCAGCTCAGTGCCTCTCTGGGATTTTGAAAGATAGATTACTTCTCATTCTGCTGCAGTCTCCTTGTAGTGTAAATGTGTAGTCTAATTTTGAATTAGGTTTTGAGCCCAGACTTATTAAGAAGTGCTGTTAACTTTCTGAGTGGTTGGTTGTTTTGTTGGCTTTTGTTGTTAATTTCTAGTTTTACGGTGATGGGTTCAGAAAATGAGATATTTATGCATTTGAATGATGGTACAATAATAAGTCTTTAAAAAACTAATTTATTTATTTACATATTTTTGGTACTGAGGACATTAACCACAAAGTGAATTTTTAGGCTGCTTTTCAGTTGAATTATCTTCCTGTGCTCAAAGGATTCTCCTCCAAATGAGTCCTAGGGTTGGTCCTTCTCCGGTGATAGAAACTGGTGGGTAAACTCACTTCTGCATTTCCCGGGAGATATCAATATCTGGCTGCTCTCAGTGAAGGATGCTAATGGGACTCCTTAAATCTTTAATCTCTGTCTATTGCTCAATAATCCTTATTCTCTTTGATCTTCTGGCTATGGGCTATTGAGAATTCTTTTCCATCCAAATGAGAATGGGACACAGGAATGGAGGTAATGTGGAGACCAGTTTGATTTGGAGATTTCACCATTTTTCTGAAGGTTTTTCTTCTTCCCTTTTTGGGAGGGCAGGGAGAGGATAGTCCCAATCCAATGCTTAATTGGCAAACTGCTTCCCTACCTTTTTGTATTGGATTGTCTATGTTGGACTATCCAGTTGCCTCACCAAGTATCCCCAAGAATGTAAGTCATAAACAGTTTTTGTCTTGGTGAAGGTTTCAGATTTATCCCACCACCCACAAAACACACACAGGTCACACACACATAAAAATACAGACACAGCTAACACAGACTCCTTCCTTCAAAGTTTAAATAGATGATTTGATTTTTTTGGAGGGGAAAATAAACCCACTTGTTTGATTTATTTCTCATGCAATAACTTTAATCAACTGCTTTTGAAACTAATTGGCTATTTTCTCAATCTAATCTTATTTGATTCCTGTAGTAAAATGATTAATCCAAGTTTTGTTCTAGTGATAGCACCGTGTTTTTTCTACCCTGTTCTAGAATTTATCACATTTACTTGGTCATTTCTATTATACTTACAGGCAAGAAATGCACATATATGCACTCACTTTGATATCCTGAGATCAATAGTTTATTGTCTTTGTTTCCTTAGAAAATACAATGCTTCCATTAGTATAAAGTGTTCTAGTTTTGAGTCTTAGATGTCCTTTTCAATGTGCTCTACTTAAAGTAATTTACCTCATTGGACTAGGCCCGTGGTCGGCAAACTGCGGCTCACGAGCCACATGCGGCTCTTTGGCCCCTTGAGTGTGGCTCTTTCTAAGCCTTAGGAGTGCCCTAATTAAGTTAATAACAATGTACCTACCTATATAGTTTAAGTTTAAAAAATTTGTTTCTCAAAAGAAATTCCAATCGTTGTACTGTTGATATTTGGCTCTGTTGACTAATGAGTTTGCCAACCACTGGGTCACTAGGCACTGCATGCAATTTCTTATAAGCATGCTCACACAAAATTATATCCGGAAATCTCATTAAGTAAAAATACAATACATGTAACAAGCATCTGGCATTGAGGGAAACATTTCTTCTGTGTATGTAGTCTCAGTAAACTTACCTGTTAGAAGTCAATTTACCTAACCCTGAACCATTGACACATGTATTTGTTAATTAGGCTCACAAGGAAAAACTTTGGATGTGCTGTATCTCCATTCAAACCTCTTAATGTTCTAGCTTTTCCTGACTTATGTTGGGCCCCCTTCAGTGTTTTATTTTTACTACTTTCACGTTCCTAGGCCTTATACGCAAATTCTACTCTACTCAATCATAAAATCAAATAAGCCATTTAAACTCCAAATTAATCAAACTATCTGTATTTATTTGTGTAGCTCTGATTCTATTTCTTTACTTGTTGCTTGGGAAGCATGCATTGGATAACAAAAGACTTCCAAGCTCTTGGAATATCAATGAAAGTCCTAATTCCCCAACATAAATAGCTAAATACCAATTACAGCAAAAGCAATCTTCTTTACCTATCTACATTTTTTTCACCTTTATTACACTTTATAAAAGATAAGACATCACAGATAGGCAATGTCAGGCAGGAAAAAAATAAAAATAAAATGTCTAGCATGCTTTAATGGAGGAAGCAGGACGTTATGCCCCTTTCTGAATAGAAGAGTTAGCTGAGACAGGACCTTCCCTAGTTAAGATTATGAATATCTGCCAAGTTCACAACGAGATAGATAATATTTCAGTATAATTTTGACCGAAGGCCAAAAGGATGAACCTGGGGCCAAACAGAAAAGAATTACTCACTACCCTAGAGATCCAAAGGGAGACACGAGACAATAAAAACCAAGAAGTTGGAAATAGGAAAGACAAACTAGACCAGAGACAACCTTTGAGGTTGAGAGGTCTGTAGACTAAAGGAAAATGATGGCAGGTGTGCTGTGAAACTCTGTGTTTTGAAAACTCCAGTGTTTATAATTTTGAGGAGAAATACACCAAACATAAAACTAGTCATTTTTATTTGATCCACTAAGCATTTGATTTCTCCTTTACTTCAATCAATATTCATACACGTTGTTCTCTGGATAGAGCTTCACTAGGTATTTTATCTTCTTTCAAAGGACTCCACTCAGTTAGTTTGTGCATATTTTACCACATGGGCAGGTGAATAATGAAAAGTTATGGCTGAGAAAGTACAAGAAAAAACAAGACTTCAGAAGTGTGCCTTTAAATGGGATATTTTCTTCCTTTGATTATTGGGTGCAGATAGAGACCAAAAATCACTCAATGAATCAGGTACTGTGATATCTCATTTAAACCTAGGAATTAGTTTGACAACTTGGGAAAAGAAGTAACACATGACAATTTTGTTTATAGAAGTATAAGCTCACATTTGCAGAAAAATGTTTTCCTCTTACTCATTTTGTCAGAACAATGACAATTTCTATATGTATTCCCAATAGCATTGGCTACAACTCTGTTAAGAATTGATAGCTAGTCACACTTTCAAATGTAGATCTCTAAAAATGTAATAATAAAAAATAAGGATATAAATAAGGATATAGGCTTTAAAGTTTAAAAGTGAGTTATAAAAAGAGAAAAGTTCTAGATAATGCTGAGGAAATTGGAAGCATTTATTATTTATGGGATAGTCTGGAAAGAGTTGAAAGATAATTTAAGGCTGGAGAATGAGGACCTATAGGAAGTTCTAAAATTTTGAATACTGGCCCTGGCCAGGTGGCTAAGTTGGTTGGAGCAAAGTCCCATAAACAAAAAAGTTGCAGGTTTGATTCCTAGTTAGGGCACATACCTAGGTTACAGGTTCAATCCCTTGTCCAGGAACATAATGTGGAAGTCTTATTTTATAATTTTTTGAAAATCCAGATGATGCATACTTTTAAAAGGATGGTTTTAAAAAGAATAATCTAAAAAGTTACTCATCTTTATCTGTAATTTTTATTATTTCTTCCTTTTGAATACGTATAAACATCACTAGCATATAATACTATAAAATGAGCATGGAAAATTATACTGGTTTCACATATTTGGTAGAAAAGAGAAAATAAGGGGACATCTCTCATATGAGATGCAAATCAGAAAATATATGTGATTTAATGGCAGATTAGCATCATTTATTTTTATATTCACTGCATTTTGTTATTTTTAATAGAATTTTATTTGCCAGGATTTGGTTCCACAGTGTAAGTTATTTAACAGATATCATTAGGTTGCTAAGCATTAACACTTAATTATCATATTAATAAACAGTTATTACTCTCTTCTACACTGAGCCTTGCCTCAGTAGCATTAGTATGCATGCACTGCTCTTAGGCAACTTAATTGTCCTTAAAGAAAATCATTACAATTTAAATGAAATTGGGAGCTACTGGTTAGGGAAGGCTGTAGGGCATGCACAATACATACTAAACAAGGAACTGTAATTTCCCCAAATCACATTTTTTTTTTAGTAATTTCACATCACAGCACTGTATCTATTTGGTTAAAGGGAAAACAGTTTATTTTTTTGCCTCACAATTTTACAAGGGCACCATTTAACCAAGGGCAGGCAAGACTCTGGAGTGGTAGCAAAGGAACTTGAGTAAATCAAATAATTTCTTTGCGGCTAGTAAATTGTTGTCAGCATTTGCAACACAGGCAATGAAGCAATAAAGTATAGCATGGTGGGCAGCCATCAACCACTACGTCTGCCTCTAGGATGGAGGGCAGCAGGAGGCCAAAGACTTTATGGAGACAGCTGTTGCCTCTCCCCACATGTGACTTTGTTTGCTCATTTCACAGCAACACACTTCACATGCTGCCTCAAAAATGGGGAATAAGGTCGCCCTCCTGTGTCATGTTATTTTTTCCTCATAGCTGAGAGCTCATTTTTTGCATCCTCTATCATAAAATGACTTAGTTTAGTGATTTACATTAATTATCCGCTATTGAAATGCAAAGAGTTGAAGTATCCCTGGAATCTTATTTTTGATAGATAATTGATTAATGTTCTACATAACCGTAACAACTCTTTATTTGTAGTAAGTGACTTATTTGAAAACAAGTATTTAATTCATGTATTTGGCATTTTTCATATTAATTTGTTAGCAACTGAGAATTAATCTTCCTAGTGTCTAACTTTGTAAGACTGTAAGAGGAGTGATTACAAATTGAATAAAAACCTGCCTTTTCTGAAACACATAAGCAATAAACTAGGAATTTAAAATATTGAAATGAAATCACAAGACTTCCAGGTGTTGAAGATTCCAGAACTAGTCACCTCCTAAGCCCATTGCAAAGGTTTCCTTTTACTGACACAAGTGGGATATTTCCATTTTACATTCCAGTTACAGATCTCCATTTTGCATATTAGAAAACTGAGATGGAAAAGCCTCATTAATTTTGCATAGGTCTTATGGTTATTAAATGACTGCACAGGGTTTAGGTTCCAGGCCTTTCTGCCTCTCGAGCACATATTCATATTTGAGCATCTCACCACAAACCCAACAAATCACCTATATTATTAACCCAAACCATCCTGTTACATCTAGAACTTTCTGTGAATGCAGCAAGATAACACTAATTTACTAATCATTGCAAAATAATTTATGGAGCTTCCCTCTTCTTAGGCAATATAAATTATTGTATTTGTTTTGTGTTTTCCATTAGGAATGCTTCCTGAGTAAATCCTATACTATGGCAGTGCTTCATAGAATTTTGTCCTCCTTTCCATGGGAAAACCAAAACAAATTAGAGAGCAGAAGTGAACATAGAAATTGGCAAATGTGATGCAAAGTATCTGGAGTCCTTGTGGGGGTTTACTGAATGTTCAGATTGATGACAGAAGTATGTCCTTCACCTTGTGCTCCCTAGGAATGTGACCTTGGTTTCGTCCCCCAGAACTTCAGCTTTCTTATAAAATAAGGATACTAATAACTTATATAATACTTACTCTACAGTTTTAAAGGGGACAAAATAGATATTCATGATTTGTTGTTAATACCACAAAACAATGAACAAGTGACAATTTGTTTCTACTGAGTTGTCGCAATATAGGAGAAAAGGCATGGATTTTAAACTCAGTCAGATAGACCTAGGTTGGAATCACAAACATGAATTATCTGATAATGGTAGGTTATTTCTCCTCTCTTAGTTTCAGTTATGGTGTCTTAAAACTGGAGATAATAGTGGTATTATATAGGTGAAGTAAAGATGAAAGAAAATGTATGTAAATTTCTAGAGATATTTATAGAGAATATCTGGAGAAAATGATATCAATAACTACCATTAATTCCACAAGTGGAATAATCTAACAATAAAAACTATAAATTAATTCCATAAACAATGTTCAGAATTTATATTTAGTCTTTATAATTTAAGTTATTGAGTCCAATTTATGCACCTAACCTAGATTCACTAATTCCCACTTTCCTTCTCTGTTATTTGACCAATAGAAAATATTACCACAGCAGCTTCCTCTGCCTCATTATTAAACCTGTAAGCACTGCTAGCTATCTAGCCTCTCCTGGACTAAGGACTAGGCAGTCTCCATCACTTCCACTGCAGTAGGAGCTGAAATAACTCCAAAGTCCAAGACCGCACATAATGCCGTATGAAACTGGGACCAGTTTAGTAACCATCTGCATTTGCTTTCTCTCCATTTTTGCTGAACTTTCATTTTTTACCTTCATTTTACTGCCTTGAATTTCATTCACCAACAAAACATTAGCTTACAGTCTTAGCAAAAGCCACAATTTCAAAAGAACTTGGGCTGGAACAATTGCCCAGGAATGGCCCTGCAAAGTCAATCTGCATGATGAGTTTCAGAGTGGACACTATTGGAATGAAATAGAACTTGTTATAAGTGAGTGTTAATAAATCTTTGCATTCAATAACTTTATAGTTAGTCATGTTCACTTGAGGTATAAGTGTAAGGCAAGTGCAATTGATCAGTATAAGGCCAAAAGTTACTAAACACTTATAATGTGATATGATTTTTATGGCTGTGGAGATCTTATAAAAAGCTAATTGTCAACTTAAGCGAGGCTACCAAAACCAAGGGCCTCTGTGATAGATTTTAAGACTTTTAATATTGTTTTAGTCACTGGACAGTTTCTTTGAAAATCAGACCAAAGATCAGATTATAGGATTGGTAAAACTGCAAAAGAGTTTGTTGTGTTGCTATAACCACAAGTGTCTTACATCTAAGTGAGCATCATCACAGTGCAATAGTGCCAGAAGGCAGGAATAAATACATGCAAATTAGAGGTCCTCTAGATTAGAGTAATTTTTATGGATTGAGAAATATGAGGCATTTCAGGATAACCTGAATTAAGTTAAAGACAAGTTGTTGATTATAGAACTATATATCACTAAGAAAGAGTCACTGTGCTTGATAAGTCTCTTTGCATTATGGATGCAGCATGCTCCAAACCATTGTCTAGTACAGTGATGGCAAATCTATGACATGCGTGTCAGAGGTGACACGCGAACTCATTTTTTTGGTTGATTTTTCTTTGTTAAATGGCATTTAAATATATAAAATAAATATCAAAAATATGTCTTTGTTTTACTATGGTTGCAAATATCAAAAAAAATTTATATATGTGACACGGCACCAGAGTTAAGTTAGGGTTTTTCAAAATGCTGACACGCCCAGCTCAAAAGGTTCGCCATCACTGGTCTAGGAGCTTCTTAATGCTAAAATATTAAAAACCCAGTCTTCAGAGCAGGTTGCCCTGCTGTTCATACATTAATCAATTGACTGATTTATGTTAGAGGAATCATTGGTAGATAAGGATACTGAATTCTAGACATGGGATATTCACATAAAGTTCTGGAGCAAAGCCTTGCCCATCAGGGCAGAGAATTAACCTCCAATTGAAAAGTATAGTTTTGCATGCATATGCTGGTAACTGCTTTAATCTAAGCAACTGCTTTTGTCTGAGTACCTGACCAAGAAACACCACCTGATTATGAAACCAGAAATTTCTACCATGAATGAACTAAGTATTTATTTTTTTTTAATTCAGCTAGTCCTAAGGTTAAGCAGATGTTATAACAATAGAAGATTTAATTGACACACTTAGGTGTAGGCTGAAACAGATTCAGAAAGTGTAAGTAAATTAAATGAACAGACAGCCCAGACTCCCTTGTCACCTACTTCTGTTTATCTGATGTTTTTCCTTCAACTCACAACTATGTCCTTAAGGAGGGTAACTTTTGACCCATTGACAGAGGAAGACGAGACTTAAACCTGGCTCACAGAGACTCCACAGTACGTTGACACTATCTGGGAAGGGGCTGCTGGCATATTATGCCCCCACTCATACATGGCCCTGAGAAATATTAGTCAAATTAAATCATATCAAAGGGCAAAGCTGTGAGCAAAATACTCATTCAGCCATTCTGTACAGAGTGGAGATATTGTCTATGTATGGATGCACATGAAATGCTTTGTAGTAGATAAAGAAATAAGAATGGAAGACTGTGGGCCTGACTGGTTTGGTTCAGTGGATAGAGCATCGGCCTGCGGACTGAAGGGTCCCGGGTTTGATTTCAGTCAAGGGAATGTACCTTGGTTGAGGGCACATCCCCAGTAGGGGTGCAGGAGGCAGCTGATCGATGGTTCTCTCTCATAGATGTTTCTAACTCTCTATCCCTCTCCCTTCCTCTCTGTAAAAAATCAACAAAATATACTTTAAAAAAAAGAATGGAAGACTGTGGATAAGGATGTTTGGAGAAGAGAAATATGGATGAACTTACTGAAGAGGGCACAAAGCATAAAGATCATTTTGTTTCATGCCAATGCCCACCAGTGTAATTTAACAAAGATAGGTAGCAGATGACCTATACTGTGCATATTAGCCAGTCTCTTTCCTGGCTATCTTGTTACCTGCAAAACTGGCCTGGGAGCAGGAAAGCTATGGTGGCATAGCTGGAAGCCATGTGTTTGTCAAAAATTGTGGGTTACTGTTGCAAAGGCTGAATTACCTACTACAGAATGCCCAACCATTGAAGTAAAGAATAAGCTTGGCTCTTTAACATGGCACTATTATTCAGAGCAACTATCTAGTGGCAGTAGATTACATCAGGCACTTTGGATAAAACAAATTACTTTCACTGAAATTGATACACATTATGGATATGGGTTTGCCATTTGTTGATCATGATCCTTAGAATGCCTGATCTAGTAACAATATCCCACACAGCATTGCCTCTAACTAAAGAAACCATATAATGGAAGTGCCTTTTGATAATGGGTGTATGGACATGGGCTTTTCTGGCCTTACAATGTTTTTTATTATCTAAAACTAGAGGCCTGGTGCACAGATTCATGCACCAGTGGGGTCTCTTGCCCTGGCCTGTGGGGATTGGGCCGAAACCGGCTCTCTGAAATTCCTCGAGGGGTCCCGGATTGTGAAAGGGTGGTTCTCAGGTGACGCACCTCACAATCGGGCTCCCTCCTCTCTGGTTCCAGGTGCGTCACCTGAGAACCCCAGCTACCAAGTCACCACAGCTCAGCAGCTCCTGCTTTCAATGTCTGCCCCTTGGTGGTCAGTGCACGTCATAGCTACTGGTTGGAGTGTCTGCACCCTGGTGGCCATTGAGCATCATAGCTACGGGTCAGGGACAGTCAGATGGTTGGGTGGTTGCTTAGGCATATATATATATATATATATATATATATATATATATATATATATATATATAATTTGTTCCCATAGAATAATGGAATGGCCTATTGAAGTCTCTGCTAACATATCAACTTGGGGTCAACACTTTGAAGTTTTTGAGGTCCTCTCTGATTATTTAAAAATCACTCTTAAATCAAATGATTCAAACAAATTATTATCGCTCTCTTTTGTTGGTTGACTAGGTTCAGATGGATTTCCTCATTGTAGGTGTTCAGTTGGCTTAGGTCAGATATTGGGGCTGAGGCTAAGGCTGGACTGTAGCTAATAATGCAGAGTCTTGATGGGTGGATAGCTCACTCATATGATTGAGAGCTGATGTCAGCTGGGACTGATAACTGGAGAATGTACACATGGATTTTCCATGCAGCTTGGGCTTGTTGTCTAGGTCCTAGAAGGGAACAATTCAATACTGGTGTTCTGAAAGATACACGTGTGAACTACAAAATTTCTTATAATTCAGCCTATACTACCAGCACTTATATTTACTCAAAGTACTCCCTAAGACTGGCTCAGATTCATGGAGGTGGAAGTGATGTGGGCTTAGACTTTATCTCCTGATGGGAGACTGACAAAGTTAAGAGTGTATGGAATGAAAAATATTGTTGTGGTCATTAGAGAAATACAGTGAATTCAAATTCACTGTTCTCCTGGAGATTGTATATGAGCTAATCCAATGGCTGATAGATGAAGCTGTATTCCAAAGGATCTAGGTAAGAAGAGGAAGAAATATGATTGACTCCCTAGTAATGGCACTCAGTGATCAACATGTACAAGTTTAGAGAACTTCTGCTGAAATAGTCCTGTTTTATTTCTAGGCGCATAAAGGACCACTCTGCTAGGTGGTGGTGGTAAAGGGGGCTCTCAATTCCCTAGGAACTGTTCAGAAATGTCAATAATAACCTAAAACTCTAGAAAAGTAACTCTAGTAAAGTTACTTAAATGAGGTGAATTTCAAGCCTGAAAGATAGAAGAAAGGAAGGAGTTAGAAGATAAATACTTTATTTTGCTCCCAAATTTTTATCAAAGCAAACCCTGGAGCCAGCCCAGCTTCAAAGGGAATGGAAATAGACTCTATCATATGACAGGAAGGAATGTGTGCATTACAGGGATGAGATAAATTCTTGGCAGGCAGCTTCCTAGAAAATCTTCACAAACTCATTCCTTTCGTAATTTCCAATTCTTTATATTTTTTTTTATTTTTAACATTTAAACATTCTTTAAAATTCCAATTTCTGAAGTTTAAAAATAATTTTTTCATTTAATTCTTACTAGTTTACATCAAAATTTAAATTTCTAAAAATTTACTTTTATTTTTAGAAAGTTTCTTTGGTGAAGTATAATATCCATGTTTTATCTCCAATTTAATTTTATCTCCAACTTTTCTCCATCTCTTATAGATAGTGCAATAGGCATTCTCCAAAATGAACTCTGATGATTCTTATCTCTTCCTATCCACACCTTTGAAGACCCCTCCCACA
Organism: Myotis nattereri; assembly: GCF_964212035.1. Lineage (NCBI taxonomy): Eukaryota > Metazoa > Chordata > Mammalia > Chiroptera > Vespertilionidae > Myotis > Myotis nattereri. The sequence continues at coordinate 67,424,112 of NC_138076.1, read as the reverse complement.
ATGAATAATGATTAGCCAGTATATTCAGTAGACTACTGAGGAAATTACTATATTTCTTCTGAAGCTGGATCCTAATAAAAATTGTAGTTTCTGTGTTGGCTTCTCTTGCACCAGTTGTTTTCTCTGTGTTGTCTTTCTTTTGGACCACTGGGAAACACTAGCCACCAGAATCATGAATACATTTGAATAGCCCTGGGGAGAAATTGAATTGTCTTGTTATAAATCAGCACCAAACTGCCAGCCCTGTGAAAGAGTCCTCCAGCCCCAGTCAAGCCTTCAGAAGACAAAACTTTCCAATAACATTTTTACTATTATACCATGAGAAATACTGAACCATGAACCACATCTTCCAACTTAAAGTAGAAGGTTGAATATATAACCTACTAAACTGCTCCCAAATTCCTAACCAACAAAAACAATGGGAAATAACACATACTTATTGTTTTAAGCCAATAAATTTTGAGATCACCTATTAATTGGCACTAAATGACTAATACAGATAATATTAATTTCAGATTGAAAATATTGTTTTATTTCTGTGTGTTTTTCTAACACTTTATGAGTTCCTCTTTCTGTCTTGCTTGATTATTTCGTTATTCTCGATTATGGTATTCTTTTCATTGACTGCCCACGTGTATTCAGAAGTGAGATGCTAAAAATGTTAACTGTAAACTTGGTGTTCACAGATTTCTTATAAAACTGTCGACTTTACCAGTTTTGGAGAGTCACCTACCTATCAATCTTAGAAGATTTTACTCTTTGGATTATCATTTTGTTCAAAGAAGTGTCTTCCAAAGGTCTATATGGGAAGGTTTCTGGAGAGTTACGGAAAGGAACTGGAGCTATACAGTTTTAAGTTTGAAAATTATAGTTAACTAGAGGCCCGGTGCACAAAAATTTGTGCAACTCAGGGGCTGGGGGGGTCCCTCAGCCCAGCCTGTGCCCTCTCGCAGTCTGGGACCCCTCGGGAGATAATGACCTGCTGGCTTAGGCCTGCTCCTGGGTGGCAGAGGGCAGGCCCAATCCCTAGGTGCAGCCCCTGGTCGGGCTCAGAGCAGGGCCGATTGGGGAGTTGGGGTGCCACCCCTTGTCATGCAAAGAGCAGGGTGGATTGGGAGGTTTCGATGCCATCCTCAGTCAAGCTCAGGGTAGGGCCGATTGGGGGGTTGGGGCACCGCCCCCTGTCACAATCAAGGCAGGGTCAATGAGGAGATTGCGGCGCCACCCCCTGTCACGCACAGAGCAGGGCCCATCAAGGGGGTTGGGGCTCTGTACCCTGTCACGCACAGAGCAGGGTCAATCAGGGGGTTGGGGAGCTCCCCCCTGTCATGCACAGAGTAGGGACGATAGGGGAGTTGGGGCACTGCCCCCTGTCACACTCAGGACAGGGCAGATCAGGGGGTTGGGGCGCCGCCCTCTATCACCCACAGAGCAGGGCCAATCAGGTGGTTGGGGCGACACCACTCTCACACTCAGGGCAGGGTCGATCAGGGGGTTGGGGAGCTCCCCCCTATCAGGCACAGAGCAGGGCGATCAGGAGGTTTGGGCGCTGCCCCCTGTCACGCTGATCCCGGTGCTGGGAGGCATATTACCCTTTTACTATATAGGATAGAGGCCTGGTGCATGGGTGGGGCTGGCTGGTTTGCCCTGAAGGGTGTCCTGGATCAGGGTGGGGGTCCCCACTGGGGTGCCTTGCCAGCCTGGGTGAGGGGATGATGGCTGTTTGCAGCTGGTCACACCCTGTTAAGGGTGAGGGTCCCCACTGGGGTGCCTGGCCAGTCTGGGTGAGGGGCTGAGGGCTGTTTTCAGGCTGACTGAAGCTCCCTACTGCTCCTTTTTTTTTTTTTTTTTTTCTGGGCCAGCTTTAGCTCTGGCTCCAGCTCTGAGGCCTCTGCTGCTGAAAGCAGGTATCTGGTTTGTTTGCATTCTATAATCAAAACTCTGTATCAATTTCAGCTCTGAGATCCTGGGCTCGCTGAAAGCAGGTTTCTGGGGTTTTGTTTGGCTTCTATATTTGTTACAATGTTTCTTAAACTGCAGGCTGAGAGGCCGGCAAGGCAGACAGGGAACATTGGAGTCCTCCGTCACTGTAGCAAGCAAGCCTCATGTTAGTTTCAAGCTGCCTGGCTGCCGGCCGCCATCTTGGCTGGCAGTTAATTTGCATATCTCGCTGATTATCCAATGGGAAGGGTAGCGGTCATACCCTAATTACCATGTTTCTCTTTTATTAAATAGGATACTAGAGGCCCAGTGCACACAATCGTGCACTCGAGGGTTGGGGCTCCCTCAGACTGGCCTGCACCCTCTCACAGTCCAGGAGCCCTCGAGGGCTATCCAAATGACAGCCTAAGCCAGTGATGGCGAACCTTTTGAGCTCAATTTGTCAGCATTTTGAAATACCCTAACTTAACCCTGGTGCCGTGTCACATATAGAAATTTTTTGATATTTGCAACCATAGTAAAACAAAGATTTACATTTTTGATATTTATTTTATATATTTAAATGCCATTGAACAAAGAAAAATCAACCAAAAAAATGAGTTCACATGTCACCTCTGACACACATGTCATAGGTTTGCCATCACTGGCCTAAGCCATCAGTCAGACATCCTTAGCTTTGCTGCAGAGGCAGGAAAGGCTCCCACCACCGCTGCTGCACTCACCAGCTGTGAGCCTGGCTCAGGGCTTCTGGCTGAGCAGCACTCCCCCGGTGGGAGTGCACTGACTACCAGAGGACAGCTCCTGCATTGAGCGTCTGCCCCATGGTGGTCAGTGCACATCATAGTGACCAGTTGTTCCACAGTTTGGTCGATCTGCATATTAGCCTTTTATTATATAGGATCTGCTGTTTTGGTATGGTGCTTTACCCCTCCCCTCAGCTAAGCCTGGTTCTTCTTATTCAGAGTACAGCAGGTCCTTGAATAACAACATTTCATTCAATGTTGCTTTGTTATAACATTAATGAGATGTGGTAGAAACTTGATATTTATATCAATTAACTTCTAGTAAACGTAGTTTCATTATACCTTGTTTCCCTTAAAGTAGTACCTATTGATGACATTAAAGTGATGATAGTATAAGACTTACTACATTTATGATTCAGCCTCTACAGAGCATAAACTTGTGTCTTCTGCTGGGTTGGAGCATGGGGTCTGGAGATGCAATTTATTCCAGCATCATCCCTCACATCTCCTTCATAAAGGGTGTCCCAAAATTCACGCAAGATTTGAATTTTGCGTGAGCATTAACAACAACAACAAAATAAAAGCCTAATTTTACTTGGTTTATTGAATCATATTCTAATATCTGTTGCCCTTTGATTTTAATCCCTTCAGTTTGATAAGCATCACCAAGTACCAATTATGGCCCAGGAGCAGGGACAATGAAGACCAATGAAGACCACGGCTTTGTGTATGTGCCAGCAAAGCTGTGGAGACCATTTACCATATGTGCTATTCCATATATAACCCTATACTGTATACTTTATGAATCAATACAAAATTTACAATTTTTAGTTATAAACCTGGGTTTTCTATTAAAATTTCTTCTTGCGTGAATTTTGGGACACCCTTTAGCTATCCAGGGAACAGAAAGGCTATTCAAAATGGGTAGTAACTCCACTACTCCCAGAGACTGTCCAGAACCTGGTCCCTTCTACCTTAATGCCTAGTCATCATCTATGCATTCATCTTTAGATGAAGGTTGGACCACTGCATCTGAGTTGTAGCCAGAAGGATGGAAAAATATAATTGGAAGGCAACTAGCTTTCTCGTCAAAGGACATGATCTGGGAGTCACACAAGCTATTCATATATGTTCATGAGATACAGTCACTGTATTTCATGAACATATATAGCTGCAACAGGTGTTGAGAAATGTAGTAAGACCTAGGCAGTCCTGTGTCCAGCTAAAAGAGAGGGGACCTACTACCGAAAGGAAGAAGGAGGAAACTGTTAACCTATACTGCTTCTAATACTTTCAGCTTTTTTCTCTCTCTAAATCATTACATTTCATTACATGTTTTTAATCTCCTAAATTTTTGTTCACATATCTTGTCCCCTCTCTTCTTTTTCCTTCTGTTTATCTGTTATTTATGTTTTAACTATTATTTTAGTTGGTTTGGGTAGCAAGCAAAAACTTATATATTCAACCTTCCACATTAAGTTGGAAGATGATTAAGACATATTTACAGCCTATATAATCGATCACAAAATAGTATATATGTATTCTTTTATTTCTTAATAAAGTTTAGTAGTAGCAGATAATATACAGTCAATTTTCATTTTGAACAGCCCTTCCATACAGTAATGTTCCATAAAGTTGTCAAAAACTGAATTTGCAAATACTAAACCACTGACTTAGGGAAAATATGTACCTATAGGTAAATCTTAAAAACAATTTACCCTGGTGGATTCTATTTTCTTTTTTGCAAAAGAGAGATTGAGATTCTAAAGTGTTAACTGACTTGCCTGAGGCTGCCCCACATAACAGGTACCAAAGTTAGAATTCAATCCTGACCTCAGAGCTGCATCTTCTTGCATTTCACTCCACTACCCCCTACTGTCTTCATCCTCAGGTCATCTCCATAGGAGAGCTGAATCAAGAAGGCAGAGCTGTGACTTGTATCATCTCAGCTGGGAATGTGGATGTCAGGTAACTCACCTTTTTTGCTGCTTTAAGCATATTCACAAATGACCATAAAAGCATCAGAAGAATATACTTTGGGTTACAAATAACTTTTCAAGTCAACAAATTCACAAATACACAATCTTGGAATAAGGAAAATTAACTGTAACATATTGAACACATCTACTAATATATGCTACATATATGCTAAGAGCTATTCATATTTTGCATATCAATTGTCAAATTAAAATGTAAATTGCCATATCTGCTATCATATATATTTTTATTGACAAAGGAATTTTGCTAATCTTCCATTCTGTGTTCTCTCCAAGGATAACATTAGGAATAATTATCTGAAATAACATGTCTTAATTATAATTGATTATGATTTCCTAAAAGAATAAAACTTTGATATGTCCATAATTTCGGCATCTAAATCATGACAAGCCTGTCAAATTTACATTGTAATTAAAATTGAGCACCTGTTCTAGAAAAAAAAAATGTGATTCATTTACTAAAGAGAAAATTGCTTTAAGAGTTTTTCATAAACAATAACCTACTGAAAACTTGAGATAATGAATTTCTAGTTCAAAATAATCTACTTTCCAATCCCGACTTTTAAGTCATCTTGGTCCATTTGTGTAAAATTATCACACTCAGTTTTATTTTCTCCAACTCACACAGATTCATAAACTATATTATTATTGGTATCCATCTCATTTGTTATTTATGGCAAGTCTAGATTATAATATTTACATGACTGTTTTCATCACTTACTTTTGTCTTTTCAAGAATTATTTCTGAGTACATGTTCCCTATGTATGTTTTCTCACAATTAAGTAAAAACAAACATTTTAAAGATAATTTATAACATTCACAATGAACTGACCTTTACATCCACTCACATCTCAGCAGAAGTTAAGTAATGCACAGGGGGAAAAGAAACCTGATAAGCATATTAAAAACATCTAAGAATATAAATATTATTATGATAATAACAATTTTTCTGAGAAAATATCAATGAAGTTTAAAATTCAAATTTGTGAAATGCAAGTCAGCAAACTTATTTCATAGTCTTTTAAAATAACTACTCATGGATTTCTTGATAGATTGTCAGAGTCTTTGAAACACATTTTATTAAGATTATTATTCAGTATGCAAACTTTAAAATATTTGGTTGAACATCCTAATTTACAAAACATGTGTACAAACTACTTTTTATAAGGGATTTTAAAGAGATTTAAAAAAAACCCTCAAGAAACCAATTATAGTTCTTCAGAGTGCTTCAAATTTAAAAGCAATAATTTCATATTGCAGATGTAAAAAGTTTTTTTTAGATCAACAATGAAACCATTTAAATAAGTGGCTCCCCAAAATAGATGTGCAGAGTGTTAGTAGGCTGCCTGAAGTAAAGATCACCTCAGGAAAAAGTTAAAAATATAAATTCATTAAAAACACTCCCAGAAATTTTAATTCATAAAATTGAGGTGAGGCTATGAACTCTACATTTTACAAAACTTTTCCAACAGCTTAAAAAAATTGAGCACCAGTGATATAAATTAGAAAGAATGAAATTGTTGAATTTCTATTACAGTGAAAGAGTATTTGAGTTACTTTTATATCTATTCCAATTTAATTCTCAAAAGAATAGTAGGAAGTAAATTTTACTATCCAAAATTGACAGCAGAAGAAATTAAAGCTCATTCAGGTTAAGTACCATGATCATATACTGGAAACAACAGAGCTTATATAAAAATCTGTATTCTGTAAGAATTCATTATCAAAATTTGCCATAGCAATGTAACAAACTGGGTGGCTTAGCCTTCTCAAAGTTCTGACTAGAAGTCCAAGAGGGTTTTTTGTTTGTTTATGTGTGTTGTTTTGTTTGTTTGTTTGTTTCCGAATTCTAGAGACTAGAAGTCCAAAATCAGTGTTTCAGTAAGGCCAAGCTCCATCTGAACTCTAGTGAAACTATTCCTTCTCTCTTCCTAGATTTTGGTGGTTTCCTGACAATCTTTGGTGTTACTTGACTTGCAGCTACATAATTCCAATCTTCACATACTCCTTGTGGGTCTCTGTGGATACATTCTTAAAGGAATGCAGTCATAATTGTGGGAAAACATATATATGGAACATGGACTCAAAAGTAATTCTTGAAAAGACAAAAGTAGGCCCAACCTACTTCAGCATTACCTCATCTTCACTGAACAAATTGCATGTGCAATGACCTTATTTTCAAATTAGATGATATTTTGAGGTACTGAGGGCTAGAAATTCCACATATATTTTGTCAGGAGACACAATTTATACCATAAACCAAAGTATAAATATATTTACCATGCCAAACCACCTCTACAGAAGAAACACATACAAAAATTTTGATGAACTTAATGGTAATATTCACTTCTTGATTAAGAAATTTTTGAGCAATCTTTGAAAATAAAATACTTTTAGTACTGGGAGGAATTTACTTAGTTTATTCTTTCTATTTTGCAGGTGAATAAACTGAAGTCAAGAGACAAAAGAGATTGTATAACTTGACTAGAGTCATATAACTAATTAGTGAAATAGAATAGTCCAGAACACTAGTCTTCTGATCATTACTTTTCATAATACAAGTTTGAAAGATCAGTTACTTTTCATAATACAATTTTGGCTATTGCTATAACTTATTGATTTTTGCTTTTTAAACCAACATTCTTGTAGAAATATTTGTTCTGGTCAATTTAATTGAATTACTTACAAAAAAAAATTGTTCTATTTTTAACTTGTTCATGCTAATTCATCTTCATAAAAAGTAACTATAAAATAATTGATTTTGCAATAATATATCTATAGCAAATGCCAAACTTAATGTCTATCAGGTGTTTTCTTTATTATTGCTGTTTTTGAGTTGATGTTGTTATTATTTTAATAATTGAATGAGACACAATAGCATCAATAAACCTTAAAAACTAAAAAAAAAAAAAAAAAAAAGAAATTAAAAAAAGATTCAGGATTACTACAATGAAACTAAAAACAAAACCAACCAAACAAAAGTGCTGAGAGAAATTAAAGAGATCTAGGTAAGTGGAAACATATCTAATATTTATAGATTGAAAGATAATATTGCTAAGATGTAAATATTATCCCAAATGATTCTTAAAAAACAGTTTTAATTAAAAATCCCAACAGGCCTGTTTGGAGGAATTGACAAGTAGGTTTTAAAACTTATATGAAAACTAGAGGCCCGGTGCACAAAAATTGGGGGTGGGGGGGGGTGGGGAAGTCCCTCAGCCGGGCCTGTGCCCTCTCACAGTCTGGGACCCCTTGGGGGATGACCACCTGCTGGCTTAGGCCTCCTCCCCAGGGGATTGGGCCTAAGCTGGCAGTCAGACATCTTTCTGGCAGCCAGGCAGCCCTCGGTGGATGTCCACTTGTCAGCGGGGAGCAGATCTAAGCTGCAGTCAGACAGGAGAGGCTCCCACCACCACCGCTGTACTGGCAGCCATCAGCCTGGCTTGTGGCTGAGCAGAGCTCCCCCATGTGGGAGCACACTGACCACCAGAGGGCAGCTCCTGCATTGAGCATCTGCCCTCTGGTGGTCAGTGTGTGTCATAGTGACCAGTCATTCCAGTCTTTCTGCTGTTAGGCTCAGTTTGCATATTATCCTTTTATTATATAGGATAGAGGCCTGGTGGACGGGAGGGGGCCAGCTGGTTTGCCCTGAAGGGTGTCCCAGATCAGGGTGGGGGTCCCGCTGGGGTGCCTGGCCAGCCTGAGTGAGGAGCTGATGGCTGTTTGCAGCTGGTTACACCACTTCAGGGTGGGGGTCCCCACTGGGGTGCCTGGCCAGTCTGGGTGAGGGACTGAGGGCCATTTCAGGCTGGCCGGGGACTGAAGCTCCCAGCCTCTCTTTTTTTTTTCTTTTTTTTTATTCTGGGATTTATTTACCTTCTATAATTGAAACTTTGTTGCTTTCAGAGCTCAGAGCCGGGCTGCAGCAGGCGGGGAACCTTGGCTTCCTCCATCACTGGAGCATGCAAGCCTCCTGCTCACTTTAGCTGCTAGACACCATCTTGGTTGGGTTAATTTGCATATCTCGCTGATTAGCCAATGGGAGGCATAGCAAAGGTACAGTCAATTACCATGTTTGTCTATTATTAGATAGGATGCAAAGGATCTAGAAAAACAAACCATACTGACTAAAACAAAAAAGCTGAAATACTCATGCTAACTTATTTTATTTTTTACTGTTAACATGAACTATTCAAAAAATTTGGTATTATCATAGGAATTTTTAGCTTCATAGCATTTCTATTATACTTATTTTAAAAATAAGCTCTACTTGATTGCTTTTTAAAAATGTATCATTACTGTTGAAAGTATTATAGATATCCCCCCCTTTTTTTTTTCCAATTGACCCCTTCCATCCTGCATCTGCTCCTACCAGGCCTACACCACACTATTGTCTGTCCATAAGTTATGCATATATGCATATAAATTCTCTGGTTAACCTTGCCCCACCCATACATCCACCCCCACCTTCCCTCTGAAATTGATTAGTGTATTCCATGCTTTATGTTCCTGGATCTATTTTGTTCATCAATTAATTTTGTTCATTAGATCATGTGATATTTATCTTTCTCTGACTGGTTTATTTTGCTTAGCATAATACTGTCCAGGTTCATCCATGCCGTTGCAAATAGTAAGAATTCCTTCTTTTTTATAGCCGCACTAGAGGCCTGGTGTACTGAATTTGTGTATGGGAGGGGGTCGCCTCAGCACAGCCTGTACCCTTTGCAATCCAGGACCCCTTGGGGGATGTCTGACTGCCAGTTTAGGCCTGATCTTAGGGATTGGGCCTAAACTGACAGTCAGATATCCCTCTCACAATCCTGGACCTCTGGTGCTTAATCACTCACCTACCTGCCTGCCTGGTTGCCCCTAACTTCCCCCATCCTCCGCTGGACTGATCGCCCCTCACTGCCTCTGCATGCCAACCTGGTTGCCCCTAATTGCCCCTTGCTGCTAGCCTGGTTGCCCCCAACTGAACCCCGCTGGCCTAGTCTCCCCTCACTTCCCCCTCTACCAGCCTAATCGCCCCCAACAGCACCCCCCACCAGCCTGGTCACCCCTCACGCCCCCTCCCCCTGCCGGCCTGGTTGCCCCACATAGCCTGCTGTTCAGTCATTTGGTCATCCCTCACTAACCCCCCACCTCTTTATTATATAGGATAATATTCCATTGTGTAAGTGTACCACAGCCTTTTATCCACTCATCTGCTGATGGGAAGTTGGGGTGTTTCCAGATGTTGGTTATTGTAAATAATGCTGCTATGAACTTAGGGGTGCATATATTTTTTCTGATTGGTGTTTCAGGATTCTTAGGATATATTCCAAGAAGTAGGGCCACTTGGTCAAATGGCAGTTTCATATTTAATTTTTGAGGAAACTCTATACTCTTTTCCATAGTTGCTACACCAGGCTGCATTCCCACCAGCAATGTACTAGGGCAATGATGGTGAACCTTTTGAGCTCGGCGTGTCAAAATTTTGAAAAACCCTAACTTAACTCTGGTGCCGTGTCACATATAGAAATATTCATTTTTTTTTGATATTTGCAACCATAGTAAAAAAAAAAGATTTATATTTTTGATATTTATTTTATATATTTAAATGCCATTTAACAAAGAAAAGTCAATCAAAAATATGTATAAAATGGAGAAAAACAGAAAAACAATGTACATTTAGGAAAAATACTAATAAATACAATGATAATTGAATGGTACAAAAACTAGAAATTAGTGATTTTTTTGGTGCTGAAGTTTGTCTGCTAATTCTTCGATTGCAGGTTCATACTTGCTGCACTTCAAAGCCAAGCAAGCACCACTAACTTCATCTGTTAGCCGGTTTCTTTTGTTTGTTTTAATATTATTTAATGCTGAGAACAAAGTCTCACAAAAATATGTTGATAAAAAAAAATGTTAGCAAAGCCACCGCTGGATTTTTTATGTCGCTAAAAGTGTCAGGTACTCTGTTCCAAGTACTCAAAATTTCGTATTCGTATTTGCACTCTTCTTCATTATTCAAAGGATTTCATTCCAGATTTTCAAGTTTCGACCTTAAGTTGACAAACACATGAGTCCAAATGCTACCTTGAAAATCTGCAAGTTGCATCTCTAAATCGTCAATTTGCATCCATTGGAAATCCTTTAATTCCAAAGTACTGTAAACAACTACATCCGGATATTTAATTATTTTAATGGTCTGTTCTAGGCTTCTAAATTGGTCGAATCTTTCGCTGAACTGTTCAAATAACGAGTTTACTATATTCTGGTACATAAGAATGGCCTCCATTGCACTCGCTGTAGTGGCCTTCTCGAAATACTTTTCTATCCGAGGAAAATACTTATAAGTTTTAGTTTCAATATCTCCCTTGAAAATTTAAAGTTTACTTTCAAAAGACTTGATGTATCCAAACATAACGTCAATACTTTTGCCAAGACCTTGTGATTTTCAGTTCAGTTCATTCATATGAACAAAGAGATCTGTAAAAAACATCAAATTGCTGACCCACTTATCATTGATCTGAGGAAAGTCTGCCAGATCCTTCTTCTCAATAAATACCGTAATTTCTTCAAAGCACTCCACAAATCGCTCAAGTACTTTACCTCGACTCAGCCATCTCACATTATGGAACATCAGTAGTCCACTGTAGGTTGAATCAACTTCCTGTAAAAGTGCAGAAAATTCTCCCTTGTGAAGGGGTCGAGAAGCTATAAAATTCACAATTTTTGTTACAACTGACATTAAATCATTCAATTATGAGAATCCCAATTTGACACACAACACCTCCTGGTGGATAATGCAATGAAAAGGTACAAGTGGATATCTAATAGCTTCCATAAACAATTTCAGGAATCCCACATTTTTCCCCACCATAATTGGTGCCCCACCTGTCGTGACTGACACAATTTTAGAGATATCAATGTTTAGGTCACCGAATGTTTTTATAACAACCTTACATATTTCATTTCCTGATATACTTATTGGCACTGATTCCAACTTTATCAACTCTTCTCTCATTGTGAGACCATCAGAATATCCAGCAATAATGGCCAACCGAGAATTTGATGTGACATCAGTAGTTTCATCAAGAGAAATCAAAAAATATTTACAACTATTTAAGGCTTTTTTTAATTGATGTTGTACGTTTTTGTTAAGATCTATTACTCTGGCTTTGATAGTATTCCTACTGAGTGGTAATTCAGAAATTCTTTTAATAATGTCATCTTTATTTTTCATATCGTGAAATAGAGCTGGTGCACATCTTAGAAATGTTTCCTTAATAAATTCTCTGTCACTGAGGGCTTTTCCATGCTGAGCTATGGAGTGAGCAATACAGTAACTTGCTGATGTTTTATTTGTAGAGCGTCTTACAAATTTAATGATGGAATTTGATTGACTTTTATAGAGGTGTAGCTGCCTAGAAATGTATTCCTTCCTTTCATCAATACTTTTTTCAAGAGCTGACAATAATTAGTTTCAAAATGTCTCTTTACATTCCACGTTCTGCTTACTACTGTTTCATTACACAGTATGCACAATGATCTGTTGTTTCTGTGGACAATCCCGTACATCTCGGTCCATATGTCTTGAAAGGGTCGGCTACTGCTACTTCCACTTCCTTTATCATTCAATCTTGCTTTTTTATTTTTTTGATTCTCCATCACAAGGCTGAAAAAATAAATAAATATAAATCACGGTGTTTTTTATAAAATGTTGATAGGATTCTTACTTATTAACTTTTTGCAGTGTTGTTGCACTGAATCCTGGTGCAAAACAATTCAAAGATAGTATATATAACCAACAAATATATGGTGCTGTAATCAATTATCTGACACACAGAATGTCTTGTCGAGCACTGTTGCACTGTATATCTTTTTCTTCTAACCCTCCCACTCCTGTCTCCTAACGAACATGGCGATCAAGTGCGTCCGTTTGCCGAATGTACCTGAACACATGGGAAGCTTACCCGAGGCACATGTTGACAATAACAAGGCCGTTTCCAGAATTGGGCATTTTGTCACTCGAGTAAAAATAAAATGTCATGAGTAAAGACTAATCTCTTTATAGTGCAATTCTTAACCTTTTTATATTAATGTCAATATTGGAACAATGTATCTTGGATGTTTTCACTAGTATCTTTGCTACACAACACCGATGTACATGTTTACATCCAGTTTTAGAATTGCATTATTGATCACGAGTAACGTGAGTAATAGTATTACTCAAGCAATGCCCAACTCTGCCGTTGCGAGAGACAAATATTTGAATTATGCAATTTTCTTGTCTCTGTCGATGCGTGTCACCCAAAATGAGTTCGCGTGTCATCTCTGACACACGTGTCATAGGCTCGCCATCACTGTACTAGGGTTTCTCCACATCCTTGCAAGCACTTGCCATTTGCTGATTTGTTGATGATAACTATTCTGACAGGTGTAAGGTGATACCTCATTGTCATTTTAATTTGCTTCTCTCTGATTATTAATGATTTTGAGCTTTTTTTTTTTTTTTTCATACGTCTGTTGGCTTTCTGTATGTCCACTTTGGAGAAGTGTCTATTTATGTCCTTTGCCCATTTTTGAATTGTATTGTTTGTATTTGTTTCGTTAAGTTGTATGAGTTCCTTATATATTTTATAAATTAATCCTTTACCTAATATCTCATTGGCAAATATGTTCTCTCATGCAGTGGGCTCTCTTTTCATTTTGTTGATAGTTTCTTTTGCTGTGCAGAAGCTTTTATTCAACACAATATATTCTCTTGACTGTCCACTGTGTCTTTCTCTCCCTTCTTCACATAATATATCCCATTTATCATCCTTCTAAAAGTCACTAAAACTACCATCTTACAAACAACCTCCACATCTCTATCTCCTTATCTTTCTATTTACATGAGCTGGCAGAGTGTAAGCTTTATCAATCTAACCATTCATCACCACTACTTCTTCATTCAGGTTGCTGATGCTCTTGGGGAAAATCCCTCGATTGTATGGATTCTTGTTAGTACACTGTCCTTGTCTGCAATTTCAGGGGGATAGCATAAGATGTTTGAAACATGTAGTATATTTATTTGTACTCAGTTCCTAACCCAACGTGTTGTGCATTCTAGACACTCAAATAATGCCACCTGATGGATGGGATTTGTTCTACCAAGTCTTCTTTATCCAAAGCTATTCCATTGCAAATTCAGTACTTTTCATATTTGTCAATTGTGAATTTATTTTTAAAACATTTTTATTATTGCATCTAACATATTAGAGAATATTTTAATGTAAATGAGCTTTAAATAATACCAATAATTGGTTTTAGTTGTCCTCACTTTATCATTTTCACTGTTCTTGATACCTCTGTTAATCAAGAAATTCACAAGGCAATTTCGGACTTACTGGCATTTTGTTCCCCTGTCTTTCAGCACATTATATTTCTAATTAAGTCCTGTGTTATTTTAGTATTTTACTGGTTTGGCTCAATATCTTTCTTCCTTTCAGGTTAAATGTTGTAAACTGAAAAGAAGTATAATAGCTGCCCAATTAAATTATAGAATGAAGGCTGAAAAGGTCAAAACCAGCAAAACACACTATGGTAATTTATGTAATGTTGAAGGTAATAAAATGTTGACTTTCATTTGAGTCAAAACAAGTAATGGCTGGAAAGAAATAGCAGAGGTTATTCTTATCTTCCGACTGGCAGGAATGTATCACCTTTGTTTGTGCCCCTGCTATGGGAATATTTCTGCATTGTTCAGAGATAAATTCACTCATGTGCTTATTGGCAACCTCCCTCTAGTTCTCCCCTCCTCGTTTGTCCTAAAGAAGGGGAAGGAGTACACTAAATCTTCCTGGTCTTATGAAATACTCTTAGACTTCCTGTTCCTTCCTCTCTGTGTGTTTCTTACTTTTACAAGCAATGCTTGTTCAGCTGGCAAAGGCTTCCTTATTTAGTCTCTAGTGATACATGACATATTGGCTTTGGCATGAGCCATTTAAACAAAAACCAGTACTTACAAATAGAAGTGGAGAGGGTTGAATACTACCAATGCCTACTAAATTGGCAGGAATGTGTAATGAAGTGATGAGAAGCAGTCTGGGTACTCCTATTAAGTAGTAGCTTTTGATATAAATATAATCAATATATTGTCAAGAAGGCATGGGAATATACACTAAAATTATTAAAGCCACATATTTTACTCATTCTCATTATGCATTTGATACTGTAGTCATAAGGCCAAGAGTAGATGATAATTTCTTCATTTGGGAAAAAATTTTACTTGATGGCAAGTTTGAATTAGGTGGAATGCATGAGTAGAGACATTTATCATATTTGCCTTGATGTGGCTAGTTAATTTATAGAAAGAAACATACATGTGTTAACTAAATAAAATACCTTATCATTTGTGGTCTATTGAGTTCCTTTGGAAGCTGACTCTAAGATGGGGCTGTTTGTTAAGAAGGGTCTTTGGGCCGAAACCGGTCTGGCTCAGTGGATAGAGCATCGGCCTGGGGACTGAAAGGTCCCAGGTTCGATTCCGGTCAAGGGCATGTACCTGGGTTGCGGACATATCCCCAGTGGGAGATGTGCAGGAGGCAGCTGATCGATGTTTCTCTCTCATCGATGTTTCTAACTCTCTATCTCTCTCTTTTCCTCTCTGTAAAAAATCAATAAAATATAAAAAAAAGAAGGGTCTTTGGGCCCTAACCGGTTTGGCTTGGTGGATAAAGCATCGGCCTGCGGACTCAACCGTCCCAGGTTCAATTCCGGTCAAGGGCATGTACCTTGGTTGCAGGCACATACCCAGTGGGGAGGGTGCAGGAGGCAGCTGATCGATGTTTCTCTCTCATTGATGTTTCTAACTCTCTATCCCTTTCCCTTTCCTCTCTGTAAAAAAAAAAATCAATAAACTATATATATATATATATATATATATATATATATATATATATATATTAAAAAAAAGAAGGGTCTTTGGGAACAATACCTGTGGAAACAAGAAAGTAAGTGTGATTAGAGAGATAAGTCATGCCCCAGCCAGCATTGCTGAGCTCATTGATGGTTTTGAAATGGAATAGGATTTTAGGGTTGTCCTCCGGTTTAGTGAGGGAGCCAGACTCTACATCCCCACAAGGATTAGTCATTGAGATTTGTCTTTAGACAAAATGACTCTTTCCAACTCAGGCAATACCTGAAAGGACACAGGGCTGAAGTACGTCTGCTGACAACACTCTAAAGAAACCCACTCATCAAGTCCCTCCTTGAAGAAGAATCTGTCTGGAGGGTCCTCTGTAGCTAAGTCTGGCCAAGTGACAAAGTTCGCTCTTCTGGAATATGGGTTGTAGAAGTGATCTGTGTAGTACTTGAGTGTCTTGCTCAAAAAGAAGTTGCCTGTCCTCAATTAATGTCCCTATTTCCAGAGGCTGAAACAGGAACCTGGTTTAAAAATGACTTCTTTTGAATGTATAGATGAAATCAGTGCTGCAGGGGGAGAAATGACAACAGAATGAAAGGAAGCTGGACTCCTTCATAGAAAGAACTTCACAGAGGCATGATGCTTTCCAGTCTGAACCGCTTTCAAACTGCATGTGTGAGGGAAATAGCTCCTATTTAAATCAATGTGGTCTGTCATCTCTTTGTAATCAACTTAGTCTTTCATTAATTGAAAAAAAAATGATACCTGCAAGTGAAGTGCTACTAAAAAAAAAAAAAATATGCGACAGCAGCATGGCTATAAAAAGGTGAAAAGGGATAGCGTGCCTGTTCTGGCTGGAACGATGACTCATGGTGGGACATGGCAAGACACTGGAAAGCTACAATCTGTGATAATTTCAGTAGCAGACCACATGCTTACCAAAGCTGTAGCTTTACTGGAACCTGTTAGAAAAATTCAGACAAAGATGTGTTTAGCTGCTCTTTAGTGTTTTAGCAAAGTTTCTAGTAAGGAGAGCTGAGATCAGGCAAGAAATGGCAACTTTGCAATCCTATATAGAAGAAAATAGAGCACTGCTAAGCAAGGCAACCACTGCCTGCAATCAGCAATCATTAACTGTGCCACTAGTAACCCAGGCCCTAAGAGCATTAGAATACCAACTGATTTCTTATCTAAAGAGCAGAAGATGAGCTTGTTACTTTTAATCTACCTCCAAGGCTTCAAAATTAAACTATTTAGAGAGCCAGTCTGCAATAAAGCTCAGGTTGAAGGTGTTGCCTTATCATACAAATGCATTGTTTCAGGGTATCTTCAATTTAGCTGCCTTTACATCATTGGAGAGTAGATGTGTCTAGCTCAGAACCAGTCAATAGAAGAAGTAGCAGACTTAGGTGTCTATCTAGAGAAAAACTTTGGGAATTGGTTATTTTAACAAAAACTAAAATAAAATAAGGTGAAAACCTTCTGTTTTTTGAGAGAATTTTATTGTCAAGAAAACCAAACAAAATGCCCGACCCACCAGTCATTTGCCTATGATAGACAGATACATTGTTCTATTGCATTTTGGTGGAAGGTGGTAATATACATTGTCAACTAGTGCATAGATTATCAGATTGCAAAGAATCATATTTAGGCTTGATGGAGAGGATATATGATTCAGTAAGAGATTCTATACTAAGCAAGATGCAACAAACTGTAGAATGAGTTTACTCATGGGAATAAGGGAGGACATTTGGATCCATTTATTTGCTTTTCTACAAATCCATTCTTCCATTTCAGTAGACTGTTGCTGGGCCCAGCACTGGGGAGACATTTTCCAACCTCCCTTAGTTAGTTATGACTATTTTTTCATCAGGGAAATGTGAAAATGAATGAGTATATAACTTGCTTGTTAAACAAAATTCATTTGAATTGCCTTTTATCTCCCTACAGGTTATAGTATGGAAAAGTGTTGACTTACATTCAACAATGCAGATCAGAATGACACTTGGCAATGGCTAAGTGAAAATGTGAAATGAACCTGGGACCCTATTTATTTTCTGGAGTAGACTCATCTGGCTTGCATTCACCTCCAGAGTGTGAAGAGAGAGAAAAAATGGTTTAATAAGTTAAAAGATTGTATTTTAGGTTTAAAATTTAATACATTATACTTACCAAGTCTATACTGCAACTAATATAAACCAGACATTTAATTCTGTACAAATTTTATTATTTAATTTTTTTTAGATAGTATGAGGCTTAATTTGGCATACTTTGTCATGTATTTTGGGGACAAGATATCTACAGATTTCTGCTTCTCAAAATATTAACTTTTTAAAGAATTTTTTTCTCATTGTAGGAGAAAAAAGATGAAAATACTATTATATAATTTTCAATAAAATGTATTAGATGTAGTTAACATGTACAAACATTATCAGAGGAGAAAAGGAATATTGTTGTGTAGAAGTTTTAAAATTCACAGAGACTTCTTGCAACTGCTAAATATTTTTTGAACAATTTTTTTTCATTTCCATAAATACAAATTGGCAATCAATTCCTCTATCTTATTTACTGGATGCATCTGTGAGTCTTTAAGAATTAGGGCCATATGACTACATCATTTTTTTTTAATAAAAATTAAACTTCTCTTAAATTAGACAGTGAGCCTTAAGAAATTCAAAACATTTCCATTGAAATAGAAAACATAAACTTCACTTAAGCATTTGGTTGGATGTGTTTTGTGTTCTGGTTTACTTTTGTAAACTCACCAACAGTTGATCTATCGTCTGTAGTCCTCTGACAAGTGATATATGCTCCAAAACATGCTCCAAATGTTCTTTGTAAGCAGAATTGATGAATAAGTAAATATATTACTCACTCCTTAGCAGTCAGTGATTAAACTTCCATACTACAGTCCATTTCTCTACACATGGTAATTTATTGCGAGTCCTGGGATGCCGTTCAGGAGTTCCTTCTCCTCCATTTTGATGCCATTTTCCCCAAGGACATAGCACCTATAGATTATATTGATCAATGTTTAGAAAGTGCTTTGTAATTGTCCAGTAGGTGAATGGATTATTCTATGAGAATGGGCAACTAGTAATATAATCCAAACAGTCTTTAATTTTAACTCATACACTACAGGTGTAATGAAACTTTTAAAGTTTCCATTATGTAAGCTGTACATTTAAAAACATTCCAATACCAACAACAGAGGATTTTCTTTTTCTTAATTTGCATTAAATTCTTAGGGTGCAAGGGCCATTGAATTCCATTTGCTTCTGGTAAACAAATTACATTTTAAAAAATGTTTCCACTTACAGAATTTTGAAATGTGATTTTAAAAGTATAAGCTAGTTCTTTTTTGAAAAATCCAGATCTTTAATTCTGTCAAATGTATGTTGACTCAATTCAGCCTTCTTCTCTCAATTTAGGATGGCACTCATCAATGTTATCTTTTTACTGATGCTTTATTAAAATGATTATTATTAAATATAGAATCTATTATTAGAAGAAATGTTCTCTGAATTAGAATTATACCAGGGGTGGGCAAACTTTTTGACTTGAGGGCCACAATGGGTTCTTAAACTGGACCGGAGGGCCGGAACAAAAGCATGGATGGAGTGTTTGTGTGAACTAATATAAATTCAAAGTAAACATCATTACATAAAAGGGTACCGTCTTTTTTTTTTTTTTAGTTTTATTCATTTCAAATGGGCCGGATCCGGCCCGCGGGCCGTAGTTTGCTCACGGCTGAATTATACAGACTGAAGTTGTATGGGTTTGGTTTCCTAATCGGCCTTCTTTCTCCAATCTTGTCAGACTTTAATCTACAATTCCCACAAAAGACACCTACCCACCATAACTAATAGAATATTAATGAATAGCTTGTCTCACCCCTTTTGTCATTTCAACTTTATTTATTTATTTATTTATTTATTTATTTATTTATTTATGTTTATTTTTGTTAATCCTCACCTGAGGATATTTTTCCATTGATTTTTAGAGCGAATGGAAGGGAGAGAAAGAGACAGAGAGAAACATAGATGTGAGAGAGACACATCAATCAGTTGCCTCCTGCATGCACCCAGACCAGGGCCAGGGAACCTGCAACCAAGGTAGGTGCCCTTAACCAGAATTGAACCCAGGACCCCTTAGTCCACAATCAGATGCTCTATCCACTGAACAAAACTCGCTAGGGCTATTGAAAAGTGTTAGAATTATTTCACATAATCATATGAAGCCATCAGTTTAAATGGTATTACAAAAATCAGGTTTCGCCAAAACAGGTTTGGCTCAATGGATAGAGCATCGGCCTGCGGACTGAAAGGTCCCAGGTTCGATTCGGGTCAAGGGCATGTACCTGGGTTGCGGGCACATCCCCAGTGGGAGATGTGCAGGAGGCAGCTGATCGATGTTTCTCTCTCATCGATGTTTCTAACTCTCTATTTCTCTCTCTTCCTCTCTGTAAAAAATCAATAAAATGTATTAAAAAAAAATCAGGTTTCAATTCCAATTTCTCAGTTCTTACCTGAAAATGTTTAGTTTTTTTTTTTTTTTTTAATATACTTGTAAATTCCCTCAGACTCCCAGAATTGTTGGGTGATTTCTTATTTGAAATAGCTAATTTATCAAAATATATATTTGAACAATCTAAGAATAATCAAAATATTTTAAAAGATCTCTACATATCTATTGCATTTTTATTGTGTTAGTATTTGATTTCTGCAAATATGTAAGTTACATTATACATATTCAAATATCTCTACTTATTTCAATTATTTAATTTGAAATAGCCGGGGTTCTCTTAAGTTTTCATCTCCTTCTCTCTGCATTCACCAGTTCAACCTCCCATGTTCTTTTTATCCATTGTCAGAATAACTTTCTTATTAACTCTATTTAATGTGCTACTAAAGCTACCCTCTCATGCAGGAAGGACACATTTATAATTTCCCAAGGATCCAAGCTCATGCAAGTATCTCACGAGAATTTTGTGGGAGGCAGGTTTTCATTTCATACAGGCCTTGACATAGAGACAGCAAGGCTGTATTAGAGCACCTTTATTTGTCACTTACCTCATTTCCTGCCAAACAGATAGAGCTTCAGGAATTTTTGAGTTGTGGCACCATTTGGCATCTCAAAGTAATAAGCTTGGGTTTCTAACAGCACACGTCCTCTGCTGCACTTGTGCTGCACAAGGCCTTCTACACAGAGTCACCTTAAACTGGCTCATTATTTAGAGCCAGCGTAAGAAAAGTATTTCCTCTGGACACGGAAAGAAGTCCCCTTCCGAGGAAAAATTGTGTAATGCCTCCCAGGTGTGTAAGAAAGGTGAAAAACCACAGCTCGTCTGAGGTACCGTTCATGACTTAGTGGGCTTATTAGTTCCCTGAACGAAGACTCATCTGCCCTGCGACTCCGTGGTTTAATTTAATGGACACTTTCTCCAATAAAGGTAGACAGAAATAAATGCATTAGGCAGTGCATGCAAGGAGCAAAAGGAAAAGGCTTTCACCATCAGGATTTTTATATTTTTGAAGTGATACGTTGCTTCAAACAATCTCACTTTTTCTTGCTTAAGTTTATCTGATTCTTACTGCCATCTGGTTCAAATGTGAGTGCAAATCATAAGCAAGAAAAAGCGGAGCTAATTTTCTGTTGTCAGCTTAACAAACAAAAGCTGTGCGATATGGATAGGTATCATTAAAAGCATCTATTGCAAAATATTGATCTGAAGTAGGTTAGTTTTTCAATGTTTAGATATGAAGTGGTAATTAGGATTATTTGAAAAGGGGTGAGTGTCAGTCTGTAATGTGGAAGGCTGTATTGATTTGGGAAAATGACTTTGTAAAGCCACTAATATTTTCTACACACTTCTTATGAATTAGTCTTTTGAATACTATTTTATAGCATAGATTTTAATGACTGAAACTATAATAATTAATAAATTACCCTAAGTTTCTCTTGCATGTGAATAACTTTACATCAGTCTCCTTTGAAAGCTATAAAATGGATGTTAACAGTTTAAATTTAAAATCTTAAAAATGTAATGGAAAAAATATGACAAAGGGAGAGAAAAAATGAATATTTTTGATGGTCAGATCATTGTTGGCATTTTATGTACAGAGATTGATTAAAATATCTGAATTTATCATTGTTCCTTGTCCAGAGAAACAAAAATGTTTTCTTCTACACTAAATAAAATAATAAAATGTAATAAATTAATGCTGATATAAATCTTTAAATTGTTGGGAAAATACATTTTATAATAACATACATCAAATACACCTGTTTAAAAGGTTTTAACTTCTTACAGTGTTATAATAATTAAGTTTGGCCGAAACCGGTTTGGCTCAGTGGATAGAGCGTCGGCCTGCGGACTGAGAGGTCCCGGGTTCGATTCCGGTTAAGGGCATGTACCTGGGTTGCGGGCACATCCCCAGTGGGAGATGTGCAGGAGGCAGCTGATCGATGATTCTCTCTCATCGATGTTTCTAACTCTCTATCTCTCTCCCTTCCTCTCTGTAAGGAATCAATAAAAAAAAATATATATTAAAAAAATAATTAAGTTTGTTTTGATTCAGAAAATTAAAAGTAGTGAATGATTACAAAGATACTTTATCAAATGAAGTCTTCATAACTTACCATAAAAATATATTTCCATATGTGATGCCCATATATTAATGTTTCCCTTTTTGAATTAGGTAAAGCCCTTCACAGATGGAAAAATCTATTCTTCCCCAGTGTAGACTTATGTGAAGCCACTTCTCTATCACAGCCAGCTTTATATAAAGAATTAAAAATTACCCCAAGAGACTTTTTTTATGCTTTCTTGGGTGTTAATTTTATGTTCTCAAGATCTAAATGCCTAATTATTTCCTACTGATGTTATATATTAAAAACACTTAAAAGCCCTCAAAATAATATTTACTTTAATAATGTGAGTATGAAACATAATATAGTAATCATCTAAGGTGGCACCCAATGATCATTGCTTTTTGGTATCCATGCTCCTGTGTAATTCATTCTTCTTGAGTGTGGGCAGGACTTGGAGAATTTGTAGACTCTCTTCTGAGGAATAGAATATGGCAGAAGTGTTGAAGTGTCACTTTCAAGATAATAGGACTCTGGCTTGTCTATTGGGTACTCTGTCTTGCTCTTCTTAGATCATTACCCCTAGAGGAGAAGCCAGGTGCCACACCTTGAGGCCGTTTTGTGGAGAGGAACCACGCTCTGACAACTACCTGAGCCATAAGATGAAGTTGCAGATCCCTGCCACAGTTTAATTCCATCCTATTAAGACTCTAAGCCAGAAGCTTAAGCTAGTGACTAGCTTCTAGTCCATGGCCAGAATCCTTACCCACAGAAACCATGAGATAATAAATTGTTTGTTACTTTAAGCTATTATAATTGGGATAATTTTTGTGCAATATGTAACCAATATAGATGTTTTAGTTAGTTTTTAATATCTTGTTTTTACTTTGGTGTAGGAAGAGCTTGTTTTTCAAGGTTTATTTACCTGGTAACAGGCCACTTGGCATGTGAATGATCCTATATAACTGGGTCATGATATTTACATAGGTAAGTTTTTAAGCAAAATTCTCAGATCAAATTATTTTATTTGAATCCCGATGGACTTCAGAAAACTAGAACGATATGATCAGTCTGCACATGGACATTTATATCAGACTATTTTGACATAAATAATTTAGGGAAGTGATAGCTGAGAAACTATAGAATCCTATGCTTGTGAAGCAAGTAGTGAGAAAGTAGAAAACTACACTAATACCATAGTATTTATTTCCAAATTACTCAAATAGATTATAAAATACTTTCTTTATGTGCTCTCATGGTGATGTAGTGATCACCTCACTTTTTCAAAATTTTCTTCAACTTAATATTTCTTATACTTTCTCTTACCTATTAGTTTAGATCTGTACCTAAATACTTTTACCTAAATTATATAATTTAATTCGTCCATCATATATTAAAGTTCTTGGAACAATTTTAAAATTAAAAATCAGGCTAGTACAGTCAATAATAATAATAATTCGTTTTATTTGAAAATAAACAAAAATTAAAAGTTACCAAAATATCTAACTATCTATGCAGAGTAGATAAAATGCTGCATGTGGATAGGCTAAAGGAGGTGAATCACTGTTTGTCTACTAGATATGGCAGTTTCAATTTTTAAGACAGAATTGACAACACGTTACAAAATCTGCTACCAAGATAACATGCTAATAGAGGAAATGTATGAAGTTTAATGATGAAGCATAACTTTTATGAGCTTAACAGACAAAACTGAACCCTGGTATTAAGCTTCAAACTACTTGAATGTGTAAAACATGGTGTAAATATCTAATTTTGAATGAAATCTGGACTGCCACAAATGCCTTCTACCATTTCCTGAGCCGTTTCATCAAAAGCTTGCGAGACTGCATCCAGTTCACCATCTGGAAGTGTCACTTGCTACAAAATAAACCTGCTCCCTGGATGACAGCGGGATACCTGAGCATCTGCTGTTTAATAAGCTGCAGCAGAACATCCACCACCAACAGAGGAAGGGGCCATATTTCAAGGAAATGATGGAACCATCTAATATTAGCCCTTGAATGCACCTTAGGGAATAATCTAATCTATCATTTTCAAGGTGTATTCCTGAGATACTCATACTGTGAGACGACAACAGGGATTCTGTGTTTAAAAAAAAAAAAGGAAAAGTTCCTCCAATCCTTAGTTAAGTTTAGGAAAATAGGCATTTTACAATGACATGTCAGAAATGAGATTAAGTGATAATATTATCAACTCTATAATTTGTAACTATTGATAGATATAAATAATTATAGACTCTATGAGGAAATATGACATACAAATAAATAGATGAGAAAATAAGACATAACATAGAAAACAAAATGCAAAATACACAAAAAAGCATAAGCCTGGGATAGGAGAAGCCCAGCAGAGTCTGGGAATTATATGTTTTGGCAGTTTGCTAATATCTTCTGATGTATTGATTATTCTGCTTTTCTTTTCTAGTGGGAGATAATTGTCCCTTCCTTTTTACTTTCTTAGTTTCTTTCTCTTCTTAACTTACTTCAAGGTCAACTTTGGACTGATGGGATTAGTCCTAGATCTAAGTCCCATAATTTGGGAAAAGTTTGATCAAACTTAGTTCTCGAAGTAAAATACGGATATGCTTTACCAATTCAGAGACGCTGGTCCATATTTTTTGTTACCTGTTTTTAAATTATGAAGTATTTCACACATATAAAGGTAGAGAAAAATATCATGAATACTTATGTGCCTACTCTATAGTCTAATCTAATATATCCTAACATTTTTTATCATATTTAGTTTAGATTTTGTTGTTGTTGTTAATTCTCACCTGAGGATATTTTTCCATTGAATTTTAGAGCGAGTGGAAGGGAGGGGGAGAGACACAGAGAGAGAAACATTGATGTGAGAGAGACTCATCAATTGGTTGCCTCCTACATGAACCCCAACCAGGGCCCGGGATTGAGCTTACAATGGAGGTAACTTGCCCTTGACTTGGAATCCAACTTGGGGCCCTTCAGTCTGTTGGCCGAAGCTCTATGCACTGAGCCAAACTGTCTAGGGCTAGATTTCTTTTTTTAAGAAATAAAACACTAACAATAGAACTAAAGTCCTGTTTGTACTTGTCACTGATTCCATTTTCCCTTCCCAATAATTCAGGGCTAGAGTTTATTACCTTGTATATTTTCAAAATAATACAAAATAACCGCAACGTTTCTGGCTCCTTTTCCAAATTCCCCCTCTCTCCTACAACTCCAATTTCTTAATTGCTCAGATGCAAAAGAAATTCCTCTCCTTGCTTCATGAAGTTTAGCTTATATCTTCTTTATTTTTCACAACCCCAAGCTTGAAATTTCTTCTTTCTCCATGTAGTTTCAGTGGTATAATTTGCTGAACAACAACAACAAAATTATTACTTCTGATGTCACTTTTTAGGTTAATGCATTTGTGTGGCCCATTATAGTGCTATGAGTATCTTCTTACACCTAAGAAGCAGAAACACTAAGATTTTCAAAGATTAAAAAAATAGAGTTGTAAATTTGTGCATATTCAAAGAAAGTGCCAACAGAGATTCAACAAAGCATGTTTTAAGAAAGTGGGAGTTCTATTGAAAAATAGTACATGGATTCTATACATTTCAAGACTCAGTCTGCCGCAGCAGACTGAGAGGAAGAATGTTTAGTTAATACAAGTATAGTGATGATTTCTACATTATTTAGATAAAGTTCCTGTTTTGGTGGCTGCAGGTAGAAACCCTGTGAATCCCAGATTACTTTACAGTCAACCAATGATTGATGCTAGAGACAGCAAATTTCACAAAGGTGTTGCCCACCTCCTAGAAGATAAAACTTCCCTGGCTTTATAATAAGATAGAAATGAAGAGCATTGTAGTGTACTGAGAACAACTACTAGGTGGAAGTTTTCACTAAAGAGAAACAATTGAAAAGCCATTAAAGAGCCAGTTAAACAGGTGGGTGGAACACATGCTTTTGTTTCCATGTTCTCTGGAAATTCTGTCAATATAACAAACATTTTAAAAAGTTATAAATGCATAAATATATTAAAAAAAAACAGAGTTGGGAAGATGTAGGTCAACAAGAACTTTGAAATTGGAATATGGATGGAACTCAGCAGAGCCGAGAAAGCTAGCACCTAACCTTTTAGGAAGACAGTCAAGAAGTAGCTTGGTCATGGAAAGACTCAGAGACGGGAGTGGGTTATAACAAAGGGGTGTTGCTGTGGTTAAAAGCTAGATTATTCAAAGCTATCCTATAAGGAGTTATCAATGATTCCCTCATCCATCCTGCAAAGCCAGGCAACACTGATGAGTATTCTGTAAATTTCCTCTCTGGACATGTTGAAACAGAGGACTCCAAACAGGAACAACAGGATTAAGTGAAAAATCTACATACCTAACATTGAACTCCTTCTTGAATAAGTTTCTAAATTGAGGCCAGTCATTCTGAGACTGGATAATTTCTCTCCGAGGTAAGAAAACCTAGAAATTGAGCAGGAAACATCCACACATTCTCATCGAGACTGAGAGGGCCTAGTCAGTATAGTATAATAGTTACATATCGCAGTGCATACATAGGAACTGAGAGTCAGAGAATTAGAAACATTTGTGGAAAACGGTTAATATCCAAAATGAGACCAGCCCAATGAAACCCCCAGAATAACAGTCAAGCCGAAGGAAATGGTTCCTATTGGAGCAGGAGGTTGGAGGATTCCAGGAAAACTTTCTTCAAGAAATACAAAAAGAAACTCATAGAAATTTTGATGTATTTGACTGTATTAGAGGAGGTATTATTGCTGTAGGAGAGTTTAGAAATAAACTAAAGAAGGTTACAAAAATAATTCCTCCCAGTTGAAAATAACTATATTATTAATTTGAGCAAAACAAAATAATTTAATAAGAAAAGAAATACAGTGCTAATATATCATGTAGCTCAGCTGGGGAGGATAGTCAATAATTAAAGAGTAGTGTTAATGGAAATAATAGAAATATATATAACCAAAATGTGTGTAATATTGCACGAATTCATGCACTGGGCCTCTAGTTTTCATATATAACACCAGACTGATCCCAGCCAGTGTGCCCCCTAATTCCTTGGAACACTACTGGGATCCAGCTAAAGCATTTAGTCATGATTTAGTGTCATATTTTATTGAAATTCACACACCATTTTATTATAAACCTTAAATCAATTTTTAAATAATGTACTCTGTTAAAAACAGAACTTTTTAGTAAGTCAAAAATTAATAACACTATCCTTCCTATTCCTAACCATTTAGCCTCTTAAAATATCACAATTAGAATTTGAGCCTATACCTAATTCACTTCCTAAGTACAACAATTTTTCTGAATTCCCTCATGTAATTGACAGTTGTTATAACACTGTGACATCCTCCTAATATGCAATGATAGCTTTGGGCCTCATTATATAATACAGGTAGCCTTAAACCTCAGTATGTGATTTTCAATATTACCAAAGAATAGCATGATTCTGTCTGCATTGCTTATTTGGCTAAATTCTTATTTTGTTTCTATCATAATTAAATTAAACATTGTTGAGAATTAAATAGGTCTTCTCTAAAAGTCTGCCAAAACATGTTTCTTTTGATTGCTGTTGGCAACTTTGTCACAGTTTTTCATCATGTATGAATCCATTCCCCATGAACTTCTAATTTTAAAAATGTTTACTATATACTGAAAATTTTGGCAGTTTCTACCACCTTTGATTACATTGCTTAGTGTGTGACAGGCAATTTTCTGTGTATTAATTCTTTTTTCATTGCTAATTTGCAATGTAAAAAAAAATTAAAACGTTTTAAGAGATATTTAGAGATCGGTATTTTAAGTTAAAATGCAAACCTCTGCTGTGTTGCACAGGCAAATAAACAACTAAGTTGACAAAAAACAATAAAATGTTACAATCTATCGGTAGGTTTGCACCTGGGCAGATAGCTAAATTGCTGGTAAATTTCAACCTCCCCATCTGTCATCTACATATTTTTCAATTGTAAGGCACATACAAATGCCAGAAACTGTAGTTAAGATTGTGAAGAAAAGAAAAAGATTTAATATCAATGCTTGGGTGTAAGAAGAAAAAATGAACACGGTCTCATGCAATTAGGTACTATGTCTTCACTGGCAATTCAAGAAAATCTATACAGGATTTGTTTAAAGAACAAATGCTGTTTTGGATGGGATACTGATCTTGCAGCTGCATTTGCATAGAAAGGGTAAGAAATTCTGTGTTTGCTGCTGTAAGTTTTGAGGGGTGTTACAGAGATTAACTTCAAAGAGCAAGGAGCCTTCTAAAAGTTCAGCCTACTCTTTGGAACTGCTGTTAATGCCTGGCAAGTTTTAAATGAATCCATCTGCATGTTAAGAACCACCACTTCTATTATATGCTTCAGCTTTGTTTTCATAAGGCAGGGAGCATCTTCCCACCTGAATGCGTGTTCAAAACTGTGTAGAATCTTTATTTTTTTTCTAGATTTATTGAGCTATAATTGACATCTAACATTGTGTAAGTGTAAAGTGTACAATGTAATCATTTGATACACTTACATATTATGAAGTAACTACCACAGTAGGGCTAGTTTAATATCTACATTACCTCACATAATTAAAGTTTCTTTAATTTGGTGAAAATATTTAAGATCTACCCTCGACGTTGTTGTTTTTAATCTTTATAGTTGAAAGTATTACATATATCCCCTTTCCCCCATTGACTCCCTCCATCCCACTAGTATATAATATAGTATTGCTGATTATAACTGTCATTCTGTACATTGGTTCTCAGAAATTACTCATTTTATAAGTGGAAGTTTATACCCTTTGACTGACATTTTTTCCTATTCCCCCCACCCTCTCACCTCTGACAACCACCATTCTTCCTATTCTCTGTTCTATAAGTTCAGCTCTTTCAGATTCCATAAAGAAGTAAATATCACACAATATCTGTCTGTCTACGTCTGGCTTATTTCACCCACCATATGGAGAAATTCTGAGGGTAGCATAGAAATATTAAGAAAAAAAAAAATTGTCAGTCCCGGCCCGGCCCATGTGGCTCAATGGTTGAGCGTTGACCCATGAACCAGGAGGTCGGCCATAGTTTGATTCTCAGTCAGGGCACTTGCCCAGGTTTTGAGCTCGATCCCCAGTGTGGGCAGGGGTTTTGCAGGAGACAGCTGATCAATGATTCTCTTTAATCATTGACCTTTCTAGTGCTCTCTCTCTTCCTCTCTCTTGAATCAATAAAACATATATAAAATAAAAAATAATAAAATTGGATGTGTTATAAAAATCATGTAAACAATAAGTGCTTTTAAAAAATTGTCAGGATGTGTTTAATGTACACACTGCATGAAAACAGAACCCAAGTGTAAGCCTAGAGTTAAAGAAAGATCCAATAAATAGAAATAAAGTAAATCCAATAAGTGGAAAGACATAATTAAATGTTATTTGATTAATTTACCAAGCCTTCATGAAGCTGTATTGTTTGAAATTATTTAATTATTTTAAAAAGGGAAGAAAGAGAAGGCATTTGAAGAAGAATGTTTAAAGATTCCAGTTCTAATCTGACAGTATGTTTATTAGTTTCCAATGGCTGCTATAATGAATTGCTACAAACCTAATGGCTTAATATAGCACAGATTTATTTCTTACAGTTCTGGAGATCAGAAGTGCAAAGCGTGTTTCACTGGCTCTGTCTGTCTATCTATCTGTCTCTAATACACTTTGAAAATTATATAAGATATTTAAGATCATGTAATTTTTATACAAAACTATCTCTCTTACATATTTCATGAAATTTTCCCCCAAGTGTCATATAGTGAAAGACTTGATAATAAATCATACTCTGTGTACGTTATAACTTTTATCCTATATAATAAAGAACTATTATGCTAATTAGACCAAACAGCAGAACGACCATCCAGATGACATTCTGGAAGAAGCCAGGGCTGCGAGGGCTGCCAGGGCTGCGAGGGCCACCGAGGCTGCGAGGGCCGAGCCCCTTGCACGAATTTCATGCATCAGGCCTCTAGTTTTTCCATAAAACTCTATAAAGGCAAAAAATATTCTTACAATAATTTTCTAAACATTATATCACAGCACAAATCTGAATATAAATTATCAACATTTTTAAATTAATTTGAACAATTGCAGTTAACTTAATGACTTCTGGTATCAAAACTTTATTGAAAAAAGTTACTCCATGACTCCATGGAAGTAATTCCGTTTCCCTAGAACAGATGTACAAAATCCCATAAATGTCCTCATTTTGTAGTTTATTTGTTAATCTGCTTCTTCCCACTGGAAGGGGAAACATGGTTATATTTTAAGAGAACACTTGTGTAGTGGAAGAGAGATTGAGTAATCAGTGAAAGAGGTTGCTTTCACTGAGTATGAGGTCTGCACACATCAGTTTGTGAGAAAAGTCATTGTCTAGACCAGTGATGGCGAACCTATGACAGGCGTGTCAGAGGTGACACACGAACTCATTTTTTTGGTTGATTTTTCTTTGTTAAATGGCATTTAAATATATAAAATAAATATCAAAATATAAATATTTGTTTTACTATGGTTGCAAATATCAAAAAATTTCTATATGTGACACGGCACCAGAGTTAAGTTAGGGTTTTTCAAAATGCTGACATGCCGAGCTCTGAAGGTTCTCCATCACTGGTCTAGACTGACATTCACATAGGCTATATTAACTCACCCGGGGCCATCACAATGCATAACTCCAGGTGTATTATTTCTAATTATATTGCTGCCTATGCCAATGATGCCCCCTTGAGCCGTGTGGTACGTCCATATATGATGGGTTGGCAAAATGGACTCAAATAGAAATTAATTTGATCTCTCTTTTTGCAACTGAAGAAACATTTAACAGTGGAGGGTACAATGCAAACAGGGAAAATCTGTATTATGGGAAAGTGTTATAAGAAAAGTGAGAGTGATCTCGCATATTAAAATATTCATTATCATCCACAAAATATTAAACATCAGGCCTAGTAAGAGGGCATAAACAGGAATTTTTGTACTTATAGAAAACCGGCCCCAATATTATTTTATGTTGTTGGGTTTTAGGCATCCCCAAGATTTCTTTAATGTCTGTAGTATATGACAGACAAAATGGTAAATTTGATACAAAAATAGTATTTCTTAGTCCTGCCTTCAAGTAGGTCACAATCTAATGGAATTTGCAGAAAGGCATATAAGAAACTAGTTCTCAGATAAGTAAAGTATCTAAAGTCCACTTTATATTAAGTGTGTTCCTTATAATACACTCTAATCAAGCAACCATATTTGCATTTTAATTTTTTTATATCACTGAAATCTAAATAGGATTTTTGTATGCATTCTTTATTTTGATAAATATTTGAGTTTTTAATAAGTTCCCATGTCCTTTCCCTCCCACAAATAAAATATGAGCTCATCTTTTGGTTCAAATAACATTGTGAAGTGACTTCTTTTTTTTTTTTATAATGTCAGAAGCTTGTGTTTGTCATTAGTGTAGTTGTCTCACTATCTTTGAATGTTACAATGGCACTGGCTTTAGACAGTTCCTCAGGGCAGGGACTGTGTCTGCTTAAATTGCTTTGTGCAGAACACAGGTGGCTGAGTAATAAACACTTTCCGCTGATGCAATGTCTTGTATCGAAGACAAAGCCCCTGATTACTTGGTGTTTTGAAATTAGTTTTTAAAGATGCATCAGGAATCCAATTAGTGTATAATGTGTGCCTGACACTGAAATGGCTGTGGAGCAAATTAACAGACCACCTCACCCTCATCTCCAAAGTTTACATTTTAAAACCAATACTACAGGATGGAAACAAATGTGGGCATTGAATAAGTAGATTATCTTTCCAAAACCTTATTAGAATTCCAAATAGTGTACAAAACAAATCTGCATATCTGCGTGTGCATGTGTGTGTGCAATTTTCTTCCTCTCTCCGTTATAAGGTTACAAGTAGATCAATGGCACTGTGATAGGGATCATCAGAAGCAAACTAGTATTAGTTAGGCTAAGAATACTTGTTTGACATTGATGTGCCTCATATAGTTTTGTTTTTGTTTTCTCATAAAGAGCAATGCTCTAGTGAGGATAATAAAACTGTCATTCTTTTTGGAACATCAGCAACCCCAGGCCCTTCTTTCTGGGACAAAGCCCCAGGTAACCCCTTGAGAGTCCTGTGTTCCAGAGTACATGCAATCAGCATAGTTCACCATCCAACCAGGGACCTCTCCGTGCCGGGGGCCACGCTCAACCAACCGACCTACACCAGCCAGGGTTTATCCCAGGTTTTAAGTTTAAATTTTCTGCTTGTGTTTTAAATGCTGGCTCTACCCATACCACGATGATCCTGCTTCTCTTTTTCCTTTTCCTGGGTACTGCGTTTTCATCAATGTGGGGGATTTTGGCCATGCAGGTTACCTGCTTACCTTAACTACATAGCATTTATCTCAGTGCACTTCTGCCTGCATTCATTTTCTCGTTGCTGCTGTAACAGATCGCCACATGTTTTAGTGGCTTAAAACAACATAAATTTGTTCTCTTAAGTTCTGGAGTATAGAATCTCAAAATTAGTCTTGTGAGGCTAAAATCAAGGTTTTGGCAGGAGTGACTTTTTCTGGAAGCTCTGAGAACCTGTTCCTCGACTCTTCCAGTTTTTAGAAGCTGCTGACACTCTTTGGTCCGTGGCTGCTTCCCCTAAAGTCTGCATCTGTATTCGCAGCTTCTTCGTCTCCCTGTAATCAAATCTTTCCCTGCCTTTTTCCTGTATGGACACCTGCGATTACATTGGCCCACCTGCATAACCAAGGGTAATTCCTCTATCTCAGAATCCATAAATCAATCCCACATGTGTGTGTCCTTTTAACCATGTAAAGTAACACAGTTCCAGGTTCCAGGGATTCAGATGCCAGCACCTTGGGAAGAGGTCATTATTCAGCATAATTTATAAAGCAACCAGAGGTTTCCCAAAATGATTCTCATCTCCCCCAATATGACAAAGCACACATTTTGTTTCTTTGTTAAATCTTTTTTTTATTTTTATTTTTCAAATATAATATGGTCATCATAAAAAAATGTCAAGTAACACAGAAGTACATAATATATAGAAAGCTCTCCTGTCTCCAGTCCCTCATCTGTTTCCCAGCAATGAGAGTCCTTGTCGGTTTGTCTCAGTGGGTGGAGAATCATCCCGTGGGCTGAAGGGGTCCTGGGTTCAGTTCCAGTAAAGGGCATGTACTTCGGCTGCAGGCTTGATCCCTGGCCTTGGTCAGGGCACGTGTGGAAGGCAACCAATTGATGTGTCTCTCTCACATCCATGTTTCTCTCTCTCTGTCTCTCCCCCTCCCTTCCACTCTCTCTACAAATCAATGGAAGAATATCCTTAGGAGAGCATTAAAAAAGTCTAGTGTGGATTATTCCATTCCTGCATAAATGCACACACAGAGGAAGAAAAATGCATATACATTCTATGTACTCTATGTGTTTACAACTATAGATGACTGATTAAGGATTGGGTATTATTCCATGACTTGCTTTTTCTCAACCAATACTACACATTGAACATATTTCTATGTTAGCTTATTATAGTTTTGAAGGATACTACATTGAAGTAACATGTTTATTTTGGGAAATTTGATATAATTGTGTTATTGATTCTTCCTTTCCAGGAATATATTGCTTTATTAATTCTTTAAAACACACACACACACACACACACACACTTTTTGTTTTGTTCACTTACACCTTTCTCTACCTTCTGAAGTTCATCCCTAAATAACTATTTTTTTCTATTTTAAATGGAGAGAGAGAGAGAGAGAGAGAGAGAGAGAGAGAGAGAGAGAGAGATCCTAACTGATTATTGCTGGCATTTTGGAAAAGCTATTATTTTGGTATGTTTCTTTCTATCTTGCTATTTCATTGAATACTCATTAGGCTTATTTGTTTTTAAGTGGTCCTTTTGCATTTACTAGGAATATAAATATATTATGTGCAACTAATGACAATTTAATTCTTTCCTTACTTGCTCAACAATTTAAAACTTTCTCAGCTCTCTCTTTGTAATTACCCTCTGGATACTCCAGCTTCAGGCATTTGTGTGAGCAGGTAAAGATGACTGAGCTGCCAGCCATTGTATTAGCTTCTTATAATAATAAACTATATATTTTTCTGAAATATATTTTTATTGATTTCAGAGAGAAAGAGAGAGATGGAAACATCAATGATGAGAGGGAATCATTGATTGGCTGCCTCATGCACTTTGGACTGAGCCCACAACCTAGGCATGTGCCCTTGACTGGAATTGAACCTGGGACCCTTCAGTCTGTGGGCCAACGCTCTATCCACTGAGCCAAACCAGCTAGGGCAATAATCAACTATCTTGACATGTGTTGTCAAGAGGAAGACATGAAATAGTATTTGGTGTCAATATTGGAATAAACTAAAAATCTCTCATATTTCAGTAGGAACCTAAAAGTCTCTGGGTTTTAATTTCAGGATACTGTGAAGATAGTGAAAGAGTTAAAGAGAACAGAGTAGAAATAGTAGGGAATTGATTCAAAATATGCTCCTTCTACTCTGTATTGTGTGTCCTCATCTATCACCTAAAATTTCTTCCAGTTTAGCTTACTTATCTTATGGCTAATAAATGTGAATGTCATACACATAGTAGAGAGATCATGTTAACAATCTTTATATTAACAGGACTTATTTCTATCTGGGAGTATTATATGCTAAAATTGTTTTCTACAATGTAAAACAATATGCTATTTCCAGTGTTAATGTTAAGCACTAAAAACACAGAGAAAGTTGGGTACTAAAAGCGAAGTAAACATAATGACAAAAATCAGCATTCAAACCTTACAAGTAGATATAATGTTTTGAAAAAATGCAAAGAAATAATAAACATCGCTGTCAAATTCAAAGCAGTTGGTGGAGAGATAGATGAGTAGGGGCTGCGAGAGTGGCATATGGGTTACGAGAGCATTCAGATTCCTTTTAGAAACTGGTGTAATATTCAGATTCACCACATTTTATTCCATTCATATTTAGCAGTTTGGAAGCATACTTGTTAAAATATGTGTGCATGTATTTAGATATATATATATATATTCTTGAGTTTCCAAACTGTATTATTACTAGGAGAGAGCTGCAAATTCATTGAAATATTCTGAACTTACTATCATGAACATCAGTTACAAATGTTGTCCTAATGCTGACTTACTTAATCTTCATAAATAATGTATTCATTTTACCCAGCTATTGCTAAATCATTTAAGAACAAATTGCCAGAGTGAAAAGAATTACACCATTACTATCCTTTCAAAACATGATCTGCGTTCATTTTATCTTTTAAAATATTTGTGAAATATTTTAAACATATAAAAAGTTTAGAGAATGATTTTGCAGATACCAATGCAAACACACATTTCTTAACATTTTGCCATGTTTGGTTTAGATTTTTTTAAAGAAATAAAACACAACAGATGCAATTGAAATCTTTCTGTATTATTTTTCAATAATGTCTCTTTCTATTTACCCCAAATGAATCAGTATCATAAATTTGATGAACATCCTTCATCCATTTTTAAAATATTTTATATTGGTATATGTAAGTATCCATTTGAAATCTTGTTCCATACTTTTAAAAAATAGAAAAATCATACCATACTGTTCATGGAATCTTCCATTATGTCATTTTCAATCAATATTATGCTTTTGATATTTGTCTAGATTAATACCAGTCATTCAGATTATTCATTTCAACTGTCCTATAAATTACCTATTGAATAAATAAATAGTTGTCCAATATTTATTTCAATATTCTGAAATCTGAATATATTCAATATTTTGCTATTGAAGGGCATTTAGGTTATTTCCATTTCTCTAGAGTGGTGCTTCTCAAATGTTAATGTGCATGTGGATACACCTGGGGTCCTGTTAAAATGGAGACACGCTGAGGACAGTGTGGTGAAGGCCTGGGGCAGGTGGTAGGGTGGGCTAGAAGGGGCCAGTGAGGACAAAAAGAGGAGATATGGAATACTTTCAACAATAAAGTTGTTCTTTTTTCTGTTTTGTTTTGTTTTGTTTTGTAAATGGAGCTACTGGTTCAGTAGATCTGGAATGGAACCTAAAATAATGCATTTCTAGAAAAGTCCTCACTGATCCCCCTGCTGGTTGTTCACAGAGCACAAAACACACTGAGTAGCAAGGCACCAGGCTATATATTCTTTATGCCTGTTTATTCTATACATCTTGTGTAAGCGTATAGACAAAAAGAGTACTGTAAACCAGCTAATTCAAACTACCCCAACCCCTTTTACATTTGGCTTTCTCAACTTTAGAGTTGGAAAAGCAAATTATTCTGAACCCCAAACTACCTTTTGCTGAGAGAGATGGCTAAGTGGTAAGATCTTCTGGCCAGTGCCTACTGTATAAGCATAAACCTCCGGTGCTGACTCAATCGTCCCTGATCGTTTTCTTGCCTGGAAATGATGTGACTCTGGAGGTGCGGCAGCGGCACGTTAAGGAAAGCGAGTGTCCAAATGGTCTGATTCCTTGAGGGCACGGTGAGTGCTGCTCCAGCTCTGGGGTGCCTGTCTAGATAATTTTTATTTTAATGTCTGAGACAAATCCCTTGCTTGATTAAACCACTGTAATCTGGTTTACAGTTACTTATACCTGGACGTCATTCTAAATGACACAGCCCTCTTAAGCTTTTCTAGATATCGCCAAGTTACTTCCCCAAATGCTATTATTTTACACTTCCAATAGGAGCATGAGACCATTACTAATTTTATTCTTCACATCTTTTATAGCTCTTGGCATGGTTGAGTATTTTAAAGTTCTTTCCCATATAATAAAAAAAGACAAAAGGCTTTTAATTGTGTTTTGATTTTCATTTTTGTTGTTACTGGTGGTGGTGTAGAGATTCGGTCTATATATTGCCCATTCCGATTTCCCCCTGTAAAAATTGTTTCTGTGGTTGTCAATTTTCCCATTAGGGTATTTGTCATTTTATTGTTAGTTTATAATTATTGGAGAGGTTCTTACCACAAATAATTCATTTTTTGCTTTTTATGCAAGCTCAGTAAATTTCTTTCAGATTAAAATGTGTGTGTGTTTTTCACTTTGTTTATGTTATCTCTGTTTAGGGAAAATTTAAACTAATTATGATCAAATTTATAAAAATGTTTGTACATTGTGTAGTCTTTGTTTCCTCTTTAACATACCTTCCTTACTCTGAGATCATATATTTTTCTTTTAAAAAGTATTTATTTTTCTCTAAGTGAAATCATTCAGAAAGACAAAGACAAATGCTGTATAATATCACATGTGAAATCTAAAAACAGTCAAATTGTCTTATATTTTCTTGTATAATTTGAATGTTTTGCCTTTCTCTCTTTTAAATTATAATCTACCTGGAATATTTGCTTTTTGTTTGTTTGGAGTTTTTACGTTTGTTTGTTTTTTGTTGTTAATCCTCACTCGAGGTTCTTTTTCCATTGATTTTTAGGGAGAGTGGAAGAAAGAGGGAAAGACAGAGAGAAACATCAATGTGAGAAAAACACATCGATTGGTTGCCTCCTGCATGAGTCCTGACCAGGGCCCAGGCCCGGGAGGAGCCTGCAACCAAGGTAGTTGCCCTTGACTAGAATTGAACCTGGGACCCTTCGGTCAGCAGGCCGATGCTTTATCCATTGAGCCAAGCCAGCTAGGGCTGTTTGTTGTTTAAAGTTCCCCCCCTCTCCTTCACACACACACACACACACACACACACACACACACACACACACACACTGGAGTTGGTCCAATTGGTATTCAGGGTAAAGCCGATAAATCAAACCTGAGGCCTAATATTTGTGGGAAAGCCATCAGAAAGGGGAGGAGGGGGTCATGGCTGCCTTCTCAGACAAAAATGAGTGCATTTTTGTTATATGATGTGGAGAAAGAATCCCAATTTATATTTTCCATAAGAGCAACCAATTATTCTAGCTCACTACCTAAAACATTTATTATTGAACTAGAGGCCCAATGCACGAAGATTCGTGCAAGAATGGGCCTTCCTTGCCCTGGCTGCTGGCACCGGCTTTCCTCTGGTACCCAGGACCCAGGCTGCTTCGCTCCTGCCTCTGCCAGGCATCTGGGACCCAGGTTGATTCCCTCCGACCTCCACTGCCCCCCACCGGTGGCATGCTCCCAGCCGCGCTGTGGCTGCTCAGAGCACTCTCCCACCCCTGGTGTGTGTCTGTTGGGGCTAGGGGTGGCACGCAGTACCCTCCCGCCCATCTGCGTGCACAGCTCCTCCTGAGTGGTCGTGATGTAGCCTCCTCCTGAGCCAGCCATGACGCCCAGCTAATTTGCATATTACCACTTGATATATATATATATATATATATATATATATATATATATATAGAGAGAGAGAGAGAGAGAGAGAGAGAGAGAGAGAGAGACATGCTTTATAAAGTCATTGAACATGTTGTAAAGTCACCACTTTGTTTTGTCACTACCAAATTATACACTCTCAATATCAGGTGGAGCAAATCCTCACAAATTTGTTCTTCAAAATCTACTATATTATTCTTGCCTGTTGGTTTCCCAAATAGGTCTTCTGGAATAATGTTTAGAGGTGCCAATCCTACTTCCACCAATGGTTCCTAGACCCATATCACCATATCTAACCTGGTGGTTTAATACAAAGACTGAAAAATAGCATCTCAAACTCACAAGATATATTAATCTAAGCTATTCCTTAGTGGTGAATTCAATATGAATTCCATCATTCTATTAAGCAAATTATGTCTTTGTGATGCAATAAGTTATCGCAGCAGTGGGTTCTATGATCCGGAGCTCATTGTCACACTTCCTCTGCTATAAACTTAGTCTGTTGGTTTAAGGCAATGTAGTACAGGATCTCATGCCAATAAGTCAGGATTTCTCTTAATCCTAAGATGTTAGTGCTCACAGAAGCACTGCGGCAGGCAAGGAAGACAAACTCCTATCTGAAGTAGGTGTCAATTCCAGTAAGAATGAGTTGCTGCAACTTCCAGAGTGGAAAGGGTTCAGTATATTCAACCTGGCACCAGAGGTCAATTTGAGGAACGGTACTGAGATAAGGGGCTCAGAGCCCTTTATCAAACCTTTATCGAAGCTTCTGCTAGCAGGTTTATAGGTGAACGGGAACCTATCAGTACGTCCCTGCGCCCACACATAGTTTATAACCCGGCTACCCTGTGTACTCTTTTCTTGCGCCCATGGTGCATGCAGGGAGTTTATGAGGAGAGAGGCTGGTAGAGACTAGAAAAATAATGCAGTACAGCTCATTGTTAAGATCGTCTACATTGTTCTCTGGTGAGTATTAATGTGAGACACAGAGATTCACATAGACTTACCTGCTTAGCTCTTAGCCACACTTCTTTGACGGCAATTTTCCACCTTTGTCCTTTGTCCTGCTTGGCCATTCATGCCTGCCTAGGTCAGTGTCAATAACATTAGGCATTTCCTGCAAAAATAAATGATGAAGTGTCATTTATACATCTTTTCCCACCGGAAGGATATTTCCTCTTGCCCATTGTCTTCAGGTCTAGTCCTGGAAAACACGAGTTTGGAAGTAATTTTCCTCTAATAACAACTTATTCACCTGTAACTTAGAGCTGAATTAGTACCCACTTTTGCAGGGAGTCTTAGGGAACCCCCTATGAGGCCATAGGTGTAAAGCTGAGGGTGAGGCAGTTGTGAAACAGAGGTAGGTAACATGAAAATTGTAGCTACCTGTTCATGTTGTTTATTTAGAACCTCTGGATTTTTCAAGAGGTTGATCATGCTATTATCATTTCTATTGCATGATGAAGTGTTGCTGTATCCACCTGACATTATAAGACTCTAATAGTGATAATACCCATACATGGATGTCACATGATCAAACACAGCCTTAGCTGGTGCTCAACAGACTATAAGAGACTGTGCATTTAATAGCATCATGGGTTTTTGTTAGTTTGTTTTTGCATTACATTGGAACTTGTGAGAAATATATATTCTTGAGCTCCAACACAGATCTACTAATTAGAAACTCTAAGAATGATACTAATAATCACTAAAGTTTGAGAAGAATTGATTTAAAAGAATATCCTGAAATGCCAAAGATTACTGAAACCCTCAAAACTTTACCCTTGAGGCAGCCTTTGAAAAGCTTTGTCTCTCATTTCCTGACACATGTGCATCTTTCTAAAGCAATCAAAGTACTTGTCTCTACCATCAGGTCTAATCAGCATGAGGGACTTCAACTCTAAATATTTTGAAATGTTTGATCTTCAGCTTTTGTTTCATATATTTATATTTTTGTCAAATATTTCCAATGTATTCTTTCCTGGTAATCTCATAATGGCTTATTTCTGCATTATGTTTGCAGGGAAAAAAATTGAATATTTTTTAATTTACTTTTTTAATTGAATTTACTAGGGTGACATTGGTTAATAAAATTATGTAAGTTTCAGGTGTACAGTTCTATAATAAATCATCTGTAAATTTCATTGTGTGTTCACCACCCCAAGTCAAGTCTCCTTCCATCACCATTAACTCCCCTCCCCTTTACCCTCTCCTACACTATCCCTCCTTTTCTTCCCTCTGATAATCACTATACTGTTGTCTGTATCTATGTGTTTTGTTTTTGAGTTTTTTTGGTGTGTGTGTTGTGTTTTGTTTTGTTTTTTGCTTAATCCCCTCACCTTTTTCACCCATCCACAAAAAACTCCCCTGATAGCTGTCAGTTTGTTCTCTGCATCTATGAGTCTGTTTTTATTTTTGTTTGTGTGTTTATTTTGTTCATTAAATTCCACATATCAGTGAAATCATATGGTACTTATCTTTCTCTGACTCCTTATTTCACTTAGCATTATACTCTCCAGATCCATCCATGTTGTTGCTAAGCGAGTAAGTATTCCATTGAGTAAATGTACCACAGCATTTTTATCCATTTATCTATCGCCTGTTTTTAGAACTTAGCTATTGTAAATTACACTGCAGAAAACATAGGGGTGCATATATTCTTCCAAATCAGTGTTTCAGGTTCCTTAGGATGTACTCCCAGAAGTGAAATTGCTGAGTCATAAGGTAGCTCCATTTTTAATTTTTTGAGGTAAACCTGTACTGTTTTCCACAGTAACTGCACTGATATGCATTCCCACCAGTACTGCACAAGGATTCCATATATATTTTTTTATTTCATAGAGGAAGGGAGAGGGAGAGAGAGAGAGAGAAACATCAATGATTAGAGAGAATCATTGACCTGCTGCCTCCTGCATGCCCCACACCTGGGATAGAGCCTGCAACTCGGGCATGTGCCCCTGACTGGAATCAAACCCAGAACACATCAATCCATAGGCCAATGCTCCATCCACTGAGCCCAACCAGCTAGGGCAAGGATTCCATTTTATTAACTAACTAGAGGCCTGGTGCATGAAAATTCATGCACTGGAAGGGGGATCCCTCAGCCCACCATGCCCCCTCTCACACTCTAGGAGCCCTCAAGGGTGGGAGGTGACCCGGTGATCAGGGGAAGGCAATGCCCCCATCATGCCTGTGCTGCTGCCACTGCCGGCAGCGCAAGCCTAGGTCGGCCCTGGTTACCTGAGCCTCGAGCGGCCCTGGGCAACTGGACAGCTGCCATCCAAGACTTGCCTGTGCCTCGGGCTGGCCCTGGGTGGCTGGGGGGCTGAGGGGACTGAGGGACTCTGGAGGCAGGTGCACAGTGCAGGCCCAGCCTTGCTGCATACTTGCTGCCCTGTTGGGGCTGAGGGGACTGGACGCCACCATCTTTGAGGGCATGGCAGTCAATTAGCATATTCCCTTCTTATTGGCTGTGGGTGCCACCATCTTTGAGGGTGGGGCATTAATTAGCATATTCCCTCCTTATTGGCTGTGGGTGCCACCATCTTTGAGGGTGGGACAGTCAATTAGCATATTTCCCCCTTATTGGCTGTGGGCACTGCCATCTTTGTGACAGCATGATGGTCAATTAATATATTTCCTCTTTATTAGACAAGATGTTAGGCCGATAAATTCAATGAAAAACCATTTTTTTAAAAAAGGTTCTCTTTTCTGCACATCCTCACCAACACTTGTTGTTTGTTGATTTATTGATGGTAGCCATTCTGACATATGTGAGGTGATATCTCATTATGGTTTTAATTTGAATTTCTCTGATGACTAGTAGCATTGATAAACTTTTCATATCTATTGACCATATGTATGTCTTCTTTGGAGAAGTGCTTATTGAGGTTCTTTGCCAATTTTTTAAATTAGATTGTTGTTTTTGTGTGTTGAGTTTCATAAGTTCTATGTACATTTTTGATATTGAGCCCTTATCAGATGTATCATTGGTGAATAGGTTCTCCCACTTAGTTTAAAATGGTGAACAATATAAGGATATCTGCTTTACCACTCTTACTCAACATAGTATTGGAAGTCCTAGCCACAACAATCAGAGAAGAAGAAATAAATGTCATCCAAATTTGAAGAAAGTAGTAAAACTGCCATTATTTGCAGAAGACATGATACTATATAATGTTAACCCTAATTATTTCACCAAAAAACTACTAGTACTGATAAATAAATTCAATAAAGTAGCCCCATATAAAA
Organism: Myotis nattereri; assembly: GCF_964212035.1. Taxonomy (NCBI): domain Eukaryota; kingdom Metazoa; phylum Chordata; class Mammalia; order Chiroptera; family Vespertilionidae; genus Myotis; species Myotis nattereri. The sequence continues at coordinate 67,381,314 of NC_138076.1, read as the reverse complement.
TAAATATCCAGAAATCAGTTGCAATTCTATACACCAAAAATGAATTTTCAGAAAGAGAAACTAAGAAACAATCCCATTTACAATTGCATAAAAAATGATAAAATACCTAGGAATAAATTTAACCAAGGATGTAAAGGACATGTACTCAGAAAATTATAAGACACTGAAGAAACTAAAGAAGATACACATAAGTGGAAGCACATACCGTGTTCATGAATAGGAAGGAATAAATCATTAAAATGGCCATACTACCTAAAACAATCTACAAATTCAACACAATTACTGTCAAGATACCAAAAGTGTATTTCACAGAATTAGGAGAAATACTATTCCAAAAATGTATATGGAACCACAAAAGACCCTGAATAGCCACAGAAATCTTGAGAAAGAAGAACAAAGTTGGAGGAATAATGCTACCTGATATCTAACTATATTGCAAGACCATAATAATAACAACAACATGGTACTGGCATAAAAACAGACATATAGATTAATGGAAGAGAGTAGAGAGCCCAGAAGTAAATTAATAATTTTAAGGTCAATTGATATTTGACAAAAGAGGCAAGAACATACAATAGGGTAAAGATAGCTTATTTAATAAATGGTGTTGTTGGCCTGGTAGGCATGGTTCAGTGGCTGAACATCTTCCTGTGAACAAGGAGGTGATAATTTGATTCCTGGTCAGGGCACATGCCAGGTTTTCAGGCTCGATCCCTAATATGGGGCATGCAGGAGGAAGCCAATCAATCAATGATTCTCTCTCATCATTGATGTTTTTATTTTTCTATTCCTCTCCTTTCTTTTCTGAAATCAATAAAAAAATATTTTAAAAGTGGTGTTGGGAAAATGGAATAGATATGTGCAAAAAAAAAATGAAACTAGACCACGTTGTTATACCATACACAAGAATAAATGTAAAATGATTAAAGACTTAAATGTTAGACTTGAAACCATAAAAATTCCTGAAGAAAACATAGGGAGTAAAATCTTGGACATTTCTCATAGCAATATTTTTTCTGATATATCTCTTTAGGCAAGGGAATCAAAAGAAAAATAAATGAACAGACTAGATCAAACTAAAAAGATTTTGCACAGCAAAGGAAACCATCAACAAAATGAAAACTCATTTATGTCCTTAATTATATTAAATATAAGTGTGTAAATTTTTTACATATTATATTATTCTTATTCAAATTAATTTAAAGTAATTTGCTATTTTAATACTTTGTTAGAATTTTTATTTTTTGGGTACATCTTGTTTGGTATAGAGCTATGAAATAGATAAATCATAACTATATGATTTATCTCTTTCTTATAATCTGTGTTGCCTAGCTCATTTAAATACCTCTGACTAACCCACAAGACTCCTAATCCAGAGCCAATCCTTAAAGTGTCAGCTTGGAGTTCCTATTCTACAATGACATGGGGGATATTGTAAATTCAGATCCTTAGCCAGAGATGAACTGTAAGTAGGGTATTTTTCCATTTTCCTCCTAAATCCAAGATTTCAATTAAGCCATAACTTTACTATGTCCTATTTGGTGTTAATTTGTTTTAGTTCCTTTCACCATAAGTGGAAATCTGCTCAAGCCTGGTTTTAGGAAGTGAGCATGTATCTGCTCCTCTCATCTTTGTATGGAGCAGTTTATGTCTTTATTACTCAGACAAAGTGAATTTCAGGCTTCCTCAGCCACACTGATACCAGAAACCTAGGGGCATGTGGTTTTACCCTCTACTCTTTGCTTTATATCCATATTCCATTTCTGATACCTGGAAATGCTTATTTGGGGGGGGGGCGGTTAAAATATCTCTTTATGTGTTTATCTACCTACCTATGGTGTCAGATAAATAAAAGTTTAAAAGTGGCAATTTAAAAAGCCAATTTAACCCTAAAGTCCATATTTTATTTTTTAATGTCTTAAAATAAACTTATAAGTAAGGCAGAAACCACTTTTTAAATGAAGAAGCCACATGCTGATATTAGCTGATACACTTGGAATATCTTACCAATATTAATAGTAGCCAGAAATCCTAGGTAATATAACTTCTGGGGCATTCCTCTTCTTTTGAAATTATGAAACAGGGGAAATTATTTTAGCTAGATAACATCATAGACAATGGCTAGGCAGAAGCTAGGAATACATTAATAAGTATTAGCTTTGTATAAAATTGAGATTTCTTCAGTATCCCTTTGTTATCTACCACAGCAAGTTAAAATATTTTCCATGAGCTATATATTCCTTTCTATCCAAACATATATCCCATTATTCTGCAATATTTCATCAGGCAATGCTACTAATTTCTCCTGAAAACAATGCATACTCATTGCTAGAATACTGGTTTTACTTATTCTAGTTTTTCTTTCCCTGGCATTTGCTAGCACCTTTTCCTTACCTGTCCACACCCTCCACATTCTTTATAAAACAATCAACTCCAATCTTCTGAAGAAAGCCTTTCAACTTTTCAGGAGTACCCTGTTATTTTGGTCCATCCCATTTCCATTATATCTCCTGCTTCTCTGCTGAGTTTGTATTTCCATACTTGAACTCTGTGTGTTGCAACCCCATTTGAATGATAAGCTCCTTGAAAAGAAAGACTGTTTTACATTTTTGGATGTTCCACAGTGAGTGACTAAGTGAAGGACCCATTGCTGTCTGGCTAATTTGATGAGAGGTCTAAGTATATCATAATCACATGCAGTTTACCTTTTTTTGCTCCTACTGGTCTCACCTTATCCTGCCCATTTTTCTATTTGGAGAAGTCCTGGAATTTCTGCCAGTAGTAATTGGAAAGGGTAACTAAATTTGTTTCCTATTTATTTGAGGCAATTGTTCATTTCCTTCCCATCCATCCTCACTTTGATTGTCAGAAATAATGGCATTTGGTTATGCATATGTCTCAGTTTCCAGGGATGCTGTGTATCAGCTGTCAATCAAAAGTCAAACATCTTTGACCTCTTGCCTTTAAATGTAAACTATGTTAGACATTTTGCATGTCTCTCATACAGGGAATACAGCAATAAAGTTAATATGAAAGTCAAATTATATAACTAAAATATATTTATAAAATAACCCATCTAATAAAAATAAAATTTTAAGTATTATATGTGCATATTTTCTATGCATTCTTCTATTTCATAAAAATACATAAAGAATATCGTACTCAATGGCAAAGGTTCAGCATATAGTTTGGGAGATTTAAGAAAAAGTGGAGAAAATAATATTTAAGGCAAAATTCAATGTACCTTATACTCTTAACCAAATAAATAAACTGGTGTATTTTCTACAAGACTCTTCTCTTAAATTTCTAAGAATTGCAAGGAAAGAGAAGCTAAATGACTTACAGGCCATTTAACCAGAGGCATTACAGTTTTGTAATGGAAGCAAGCAGTGGTAAAATGTGTTATTTTCCTCATTATGCCAACTTAATGTATTAGTTTGCAGCATATGGCATGTGAGCCTCATGATAGGAGAATAAGCTTAGGTTTTATTCCATCTACCAATAGGTGCCACCATTCATTCAGTTCCCTCCAGGCATGGCAATTGTTCACATAACAGTAGGATGCACATCTAGACTCATGGCAATGGCTGAGAAATTGAGTTCATCTCACATTTTTTCTCTCAAGCTTTTATTACATGGTGTATTTCAGGGCAGTGACTTGATTTTTATGCAATTTAATCCGTTTGCTGTGAGCATCATCTTTGAGAACTTATGCACTTTCAGTTCATTCCTTATTCAATAATCTGTTTATATGTTCTCCATGCAGCATTGTTTTGATACCAATTATTCTGTCATATGTCCCAAAATGAATCAATTCAAGCAAACTAGACCCGATAAATCAGTCCTAAGAAGCAGGCCATCAATTTCATTACACAGGTAAATGGTAAGAAACACTGTATTGCAGTAAAAAGTAGAACTGTAGACCCTAAAGGATGCATTACTAACATATCAACCCTCTTATTTTGGTACATACCACTCTAACAGGCTATTCAGGACAGTGACCAACATAATATAATTTAACTTCTAATAGGAAGCTGAGCTATAAAAGGAATATAGATTGCCTCTGAGTATGGCCATTTCTGGTAAGGCATCATACAAGATGTCTCAGACCAACACAAGATAATGTAAACATATTAAGATAGCTAAAAGATCAGAGAGATAAAAGGAAAGGAGTATTTTCTAGGTACAAAGAGAAACTCGTGGAATTAATAACCATATTTGTAACCCCTAAAACAGAGTATCAATTACATTTTTAAAGCCGTATTTGTAGAAAAAAGAAACAAAAGCCTCTTTCTGAATTCATTACATGACACAATCAGGTTTTTTATTACAAGCAACAAAAAACTGACTTTAATTTCCTTAGACAGAAAATAATACATTTTGGAAGAATGCTGGGTATCAGAACCTGACTCAGAAGATGGGACACTGGACTCCAGGAACCTGGGCCAGAGACACACCCCAGGAATGTCACAGGGAGCCTGAATCACTGGTAAGCGTGTCATCTCTGCCTCTACTCCTGCACCAGTCAATATTCCCAATACCACCTCCGGACGTGGAGGCTGAACACAAATTATAATCACTTCCTTCTCCAGGACTCACTTGGTCTACATCCAAAGTCTTAGGCAAGAGATTGAGTCTCCAAGGGGAGATCACGTGCTCACTCTGAACCATCTGAGACTATTGAAAGTGGTATCTTGCTCCTTTGGAATCTTCCTTCTTTAAGAAGCATCTACCCCTCAAACAGGATTTAGATACTTTCGATTTACAGACTTCAAGCAAACTAACCTTTTTGACCTTTCTCTGTTCACTTATTAATTACTTAGTTACATGCTTTCTTATAGTTCCTAACAATTTCCTTTTATATCACTTTTTAACATCCAATAACACTATGACTTATGTAGATGCTATTTTCTACACTTTATAGGGGAATATAATAACATATTAAAAAACATGTACAGTGGCCAGGAATTTCAGTGGTTAGAGCATCATCCAGATATGCCAGGATTTGGGATTTGATCCTTGGGCAGGGCACATACAAGAATCAACCAATGAATGCATAAATAAGTGGAACAACAAATCAATATTTCTCTCTCTCTTCAAATCTCTCTCTCTCTCTCTCTCTCTCTCTCTCTCTCGTCACATGTGCAGGCTCTCATTCTTTCAAGCCAATAAAAAATGTTCCCAGATAATTAAAAAATAAATAAATAATAAAATGGAAACTCATCTTTGTCTAAGATCAAGTGTTCTTTCTTCTACATTTGTATCATTAACATATTCCTATATTTTCTTTCCGGTATTGCTTCGCTTATGTCATGTTCTTCGACAAAACTTATTATCTTAACTAATAAAGTTTGTGTATTTCAATTTTTCTTTGTCAACTAATCAGTGATACTCATCAAAAGAATGAAAAATACAAAATATGACTTGGGAACTCAGTATGAATTATTTCCCAAACTATATATTGTGATCTGCATATAAAAATGGCTAATGAGAACCATGTATTCTTTGAACCTCAAAATAGCTTCCCAACGGTTTAAATTTTTTAATATATTTACCTATTTTAGAATGAATGAATTCTAGAGTGAAATAAATTAGTCAATTTTAATCTTCATTTTCTAAGATATTTTAGGATGATTTTAAATATGTATACACAGAGTTAAACTGATTACAAATTAATCATTTTTATATGGTTAAGCTTAGATTTCTAGTTTTCCACTTTATAATCAATGATGCAAGCTCATGACCTATGCAGAGTTCATTTAGGGATAAATAAGGAACTGCATGAGAACTCCTCTCTCAAGTAACATTGTGCCGCTCCCCACTAATAATACTGTAACCCATATCCAGGGTAATACAAAACTGATGGTACTCTAAGTGCACACAGTGGACAGATACACAAAACTTTCAGACAGCTTCTGCTACCTGAGCATTTCTTCAGTGTTTTGTTACTAAAATCCTCAGGTTTGAACCACTTTGGAATTCTTTTGCAGCCGTATATTTTCACATCCGTATACTATAACAAAATAGTTACCAGTGCTAGCCAGGACATCTTTCCTAAGCAAAGACATTACAGGTTGGCTAAATTGTCATATAAAACACCTACTGATATGTTAAAGAATATGTAATGTTTAAGCACAAGTTGAAATGTTTCACATTCAAAATAATTTTTATTATTCAAATTTTTGTTAATAACTATCTTTTTGTAATTATACCAAAGTTAGTGAAAGATTGTTTGGTCACCATCAAGGATACCTTAAAGCTAACAATGTTGTGAATATAATCTCTATCTCTTGGGAAAATACTAAGCTACTTGTGTCAAGAACAGTTAAATTTATTTTTAAATGCTATATTATCTTGACCATTGCTGGGATGTAAACAATGGCCAATTATTTTGGAATATTTACTTGGTAAAAAGGAGTTTTTACCTTAGCTGGTTTGGCTCAGTGATTAAAGCATAAGCCCATGGACTGAAGGGTACTGGGTTTGATTCTGGTCAAGGGCATGTACCTCGGTTGCTGGATTGAACCAGACCCAGTCAGGGTGTGTGCGGGAGGCAACCAATAGCTGTGTTTCTCTCACATCAATGTTTCTCACTCTCTCCCTCCCTTCCACCCTCTCTAACAATCAATGAGAAATAATATCCTTGGGTGAGGATTAACACAAATTTATTTAAACAAAAAGCCATAGATACAGACACAGACAACAGTGTGGTGATTATCAGATGAAAAGAAAGGTTGGGGAGGTAAGAGAGAATAAAGGGAGGATAAAGGGTAATGGAAGGAAACTTGACTTGGGTAGTGTATACACAATACAGTATACAGATGATATATTATAGAATTGTACATCTGAAATCTATATAATTTCATTAACCAATGTCACCCCAATAAATTCAATAAAATATTTAAAAGAATATATAGGTAGATAGATAGATAGATAGATAGATAGATAGATAGATAGATAGATAGATAGATTCTGGGAGTTAGCATGCATTTCATTCCAATTGCCTGGGCAGTGATCATGGAGGAAAGAATAGTGCTGCTTAACTTAGCAGAAGATCCTCTTCTCATTAATAAGAATAATCAAAACATCAATTTAAAAATTGAAAGAATATGTTGAAAATTCAGAAGCATATGACTGCAAAAGTCCCATTAGCTTGAGCTAACATGACAATGAAGACCTCATCAAAGAGCCAAGATAGACTTTAGAGACAAGCTCCAACATCAATATGAACACAAAACGCTGCTCACCTTTATTTTAGTTTGGCTGGGAATCTGGTCCCTGGCTAATATTACCATCCACAATAACTACAAGGATCAAATATAGTCCAGCTGGTGTTGCTCAGTGGTTGAGCATCAACCCATGAACCAGGAGGTCACAGTTTGATTCCTAGTCAGGGAACATGCCCAAGGTTTCAGACTAAATCCCCGGTAGGAGGCAGGCAGGAGGCAGCCGATCAATGATTCTTTCTCATCATTAATGTTTCTATCTCTCCCTCTCCATGACTCCCTGAAGTCAATAAAACATACTTTTAAAAAATCTGATATAAAATTTGGAAATAACTTTGGTGAATTGTGTGATGGAATTAGAACTTCCAATAAAACATTGTATCTGTAAAAAATAAAATAAAAGCAGAATGAAGACACAGATGCAGACAACAGATTAGTGGCTGCCAGGGAGGAGGGTGCAGGGAGGAGAGTCACATGAGTAAAATGAGGTCAAATGTATGGTGACAAATGGAGACTAGATTTTTGGTAGTGAGCACACAATAGTGTATACAGATATAGAATTATATTGCATATCTGAAATTTATATAATGTTATAAACTGTTACCTCAATTAAAAATAAAATACTACATCTTTAATTGTAATAATATATATAAGTATATATATGTATATAAATATATATATAAATATATATATATAGTGTTTATAGTACCATATAATATAATAAAATAGACATATAATACAATTATTATGTCTAAGGACATCAGAAAGAGTGTAACCATGCTTTTTAAATATTAAGTGAAATAGTGGTTGTTTTAGTTAGGATTAAAATAATATCCCCTTTGCCAAATTCTGAATGTGTATTTTTTGTTTTTTGTTTTTACACCGGGGATATTATTTATCCTTTTGGAAAAGGAGAGTTGTTGTATTGCTATTCTCCAGGACAGAGTATACATAGTTGGCGCAACATTTCACAGACTATTTTTTACCTGATATGAAGTGGCTATAATGCATTATCTACTATGGAGGGAGATGAGGCAGGCTGGTAAGTATCACACAGATAAGTCAAAGTGTATTGGAAAGAATAAAAGACAGGATCCCTAGGTTCTATCTCAGCTGGAAAGAAACTCAATTTAGAATTGCAAAGAGGTTCTCACCACACATAAGATGCAATCCTATCTTTTTTTCAGGGTGTGCAAACATTGTCACCAATACTCTGCTTGAGCATTTAGATTAATAGGAAAATTATCACCTCACAAAATAGTCCATTCAGTTTTTGTCTATGGCATTGCTTTAATGAGCGTCATTACCCTGGGCTCTCAGTCTTTACATATTCAAAAGAAATGCAATGTAATATATTCCTTCCAACTTCACTCCACCTCATACAGAGTCTTCTTTTTTCTAGGTAAGTATAGTCTGACTTCCACAAATTGTATTTCCTATAATGCTTTCTATACCTTCTATATTATCTAGTAAAATGTTTGGCAAATTATCAGCATGCTGATATATGTTAACCTGAATTGAACTGGCTGTTCTCTTCAATATATTATGTGTGCCCATGTTTTTTGTAGCATAGATGTCCAGAATTGAATACTAGGTATATAGGACATGGTGGAATATTGCTTCACTTGGTCTAAAAACCATAATTATTTCAATCAATTGATCATTGTATTAGAATTTGAGGAATCAAATTATGTCTTCCCCATTTTGTTCTTACCTCTTAAATTTGTTTGATACTAAGTGAAGTATTCATTACCCATTATTCATTTTATCTTGTCAGAGTGCACTTAAATTTAAAAATTTCAGCCTACATATACACTTTCCAGTTTGGCTTTGTGCAATGGATGATTATTTAATAGTAATAAATATAAAATACATAGTGGTTTTCATTGAAATTGTCCAATATAGAACCATGAACTCTGAAATTCCTGCTAGCATTTATATTGGGAAACTTAATTATTAACTCAGGTAAGTAGAATAAATAAATTGATTTGCCTTGGCTTTATTTTCTTTAATACAAGAGGCATAATAAATTCTTCACGGCATTCACATTCTAAAACATCTAACTCCCACTCACCCAGAAACATTCATATTCCCCACTGCATCAGAGCTGCTACCTCTGCAATCTATTGTATGATAAGTGACACCTATGCGTCACCACCCTCTCTTCTAATACCTGCAGCTTGGAACGTTCCTTATAATCTGCTTCTGTGTGGCTGCCCAGCCTCCTGGTCATAGCTGTTGGTCCCAGACGGCAGCATACCCCATCAAACCCCTGCTCTGATTTTTTTAATCATCATGCTAAAGAACATAATTCAAAATGCTTCCTTTTAAGAAACTTTTATGGTAAGATTTCTGTATTCAGAAGAATCCTTGAATGGTAAATTTATTCCATGCTATATAAAACTCTAGTTTATTTAAGGCTGGATTAGGTTTTGAGGTTTGATGAATTGATTTGAGTGGGTGCAATATAGAATACCCAATTTCTAGGGCATCATATATGGGAAAAGATACAATTCTGCCTTTATTCATTCTTCAGTGTTTTTTATGGTCCTGGAAATGCTGTGTCGATTTTCATGTAATTATGAAAGCAAACATCTGGAATACCAGATGTGAGCAGGCACATTAAGGGGTATTTAATCTATACATTTAAGAATGAGTCAAGTTAATCAGAAAACTCATTTCATTTCTGAAGATGAGTTACATAAGCCAAATTGATAGTGAAAGTCTATATAACCTGGAAGACAAAAGATTAAAAGGGACCATATGGCTTAAGGAATAGTATGTGAATGTGTGCATATGTGTGTCCATACAGAAAATAAACCTCTTTGCAAGTCTTATATGCCTCTGAAAAGAGAAGGCTAAATAAGTGAAGAAAATAATACATGTTTATATTATCTTCCTCCATTAATTATGTAATAATTGCACTTGGGGACATGGCTCAAACATAAAGATTTTAGTAAATAAGCTGGAGAAGTAAACTATATATTTTATATACTACTAGAGGCCCAATGCACGAAATTTGTGCAAGAGTAGGCCTTCTTTCTCCTGGCTGCCAGCATCGGCTTCCCTCTAGCATCTGGGACCCAGGCTTCCCTTGCAGTCCCCGGCTTTGTCCTGAAGGTCATCCAGAAGGATGTCCAGAAGGACATCCAGTCTAATTAGCATAGTACACTTTTATTGTTATAAATATATATTTTTTAAAAAATTTATTTTATCGATTTTTTACAGAGAGGAAGGGAGAGAGATAGAAAGTTAGAAACATCGATGAGAGAGAAACATCGATCAGCTGCCTCCTGCACAACTCCCACTGGGGATATGCCCACAACCCAGGTACATGCCCTTGACCGGAATCAAACCTGGGACCTTTCAGTCCGCAGGCCGACGCTCTATCCACTGAGCCAAACCGGTTTCGGCAGATATTTTAAGTTTTAGAGATTTTACCTCCATCACATATTTTCTGACTACTGAAATTTGTTAAATTAAGAGAGAAATGTATTATGTAAAGCTTTGGCTGTCCCTCAATAAATTCTGCTAACAGAAGTTTAATTTAGGAAAGGATGTATTTCATTTGGACATATTTAATGCTTAAACTATAAAGCAACTTCTAAAACTATTAAGCAACTCTGTTCTTTGGAGCAAAACAAATATTATACATGCCATCTTGAGATATTTTGGAGGTAGCAGAATTGACATATGAGGAAACTTGTCCAAGGTCAAGATTCAGAGATTTAAAATTCCACCATTTAACTCTACTCATTATGAAAACAAAGATGAGACTTTGCCTAAAATTTCCATCAGTATATTAAAACTTACCCAATTTTTTTCTTCCAATATTTTATAAGGATTTATTCTCATACCTTAGTATGCAAAAGAATCAACTTGGTAGTTAACCAACATTTCTGATCCCTGGGATAGAGAAATCTGTATTTATAATGATCACTTCAGAAAAACTGTATGTTCCTACTGGACGCTCTCTAGTTTTCATATCTTACCTAATAATAGACAAACATATAAATTGACCATACCTCTGCTACGCTCACAATCAGGAGAGTATGCAAATTAACACAACAAAAATGGCGGTTAATTTGCATATGTAGGCACAAAGCTCTGGAGCAAAGACTGAAGGCTCCGGCTGGAGCAGTGAAGATGGAAAGGCTCCGGCCAGAGCGAAGGCCTGGGTCCCGGGTGCCGGAGGAAAACCAGTGCTGGCAGCCAGGGGAAGGGAAGGCCTATTGCACAAATCTCTTCTTGCAACGGGTCTCTAGTAAATGTTTAAATCTCTAAATAAATGTATAAAGTTATTTGCATAATCTATATTTTTTACATTCTGGTGTGGATGTTCCACTTCATTCTGTTTTCAGTAGATGTCAGTTGAGAGCCCACTAGGTTTCAGTCCTGTAGTAAATCTAGTAATAAAAAGACGAAGAAGACCTTTCCCTAACTAAGCTTGGAATTTAATTGTTAACAAATAGGGATTTCAAAGTCTGGCAAATGGAAATATAAACATCATAGTGATAGCTGAGTGAATGTTGTAAATTTGAGGTTTTGAAGAAGAAAAGAGGACATTCTCTTCTCAGTGAAAAAGAGAGATTTTGTAGAAGAAATGCTTGAAAGAAAAATAAGAACAAAAGGGCTGGGTGTTCCATTCTGAGGGAACAGCATGAGCAGATGAAGAGAGGTGCAATGTATTTCAGAAGTGGAGAGTATATTTGGGAAATAATTGGAAAGAGAGGTGCAGGGAGATTTGTAACTGATCAATGAAGTACCTTTAAATTATGTTGAAATATATGGAAATTAGGTTGTAGGCAATGGAGCCATTGCAGAATTTTAAGAAGACTATTATGATCAGACTTCTGTTTTAGAAAAAGAAACAAATCAATTAAATGACAGTATGATAAAATTAGAAGCCAAGGCCCTTTAATAATACTTCAGGAGACAAAAAGTGGAGGCTTGAATGATTGCAGTAATCATGGGGTTAAAAAGAGGAATTCTTTTCACAATTTTACAATTCTATAATTACAGAGAGCGTAATTAAAATATAAAAGCAGCCACAGTTCAATTTGAAAAATAATACATAGTTCTTCAGAATGAAAATAAGTGATATTGAGTGATATATATTATATATATATATATATATATATATATACAATCAAATATTTGAAGGAAATGAGACAAAAACACATGAAAATTTAAAGCTACAGTAAAGCTTAGAATCACTTGTTCAAACCAAAGGAGAGTTGATTAGACGTGTGGACTGCAGGGTGAGCAACTAGGGAGCTCAGGGTGTTTACTGAAAAACTTGGAGCATAACATTGATTGATTCCATCCCCTTGAAGAGATACATGAAGACATTTTTATACATAAAAAGGATTTTTAATGATTGAAAGTGAACATTTTTAGTTGGTTTTAGGAATATATGGTAAAAACAATATCTTACATTTTATTTTCTGTATTTGTCTCATCATTGGATTACAGGAAAATCTATTTCACACTTACAGTAATCTTTACAGAATACCTGCGAGGATTAAAAAATACGTGGCTGACCTAACCAGTTTGGCTCAGTGGATAGAGCATTGGCCTGTGGACTGAAGGGTCCCAGGTTCGATTCTGGTCAAGGGCATGTACCTTGGTTGTGGGTGCATCCCCAGTGGTGGGTGTGCAGGAGGCAGCTGATAGATGTTTCTCTCATCGATGTTTCTAACTCTCTATTCCTCTCCCTTCCTCTCTGTAAAAAATCAATAAAATGTAAAAAAAAAAAATGTGGCTGAGTTTAACTAATTATAAGAATTTTTAAAATTGATTTTAGAGGGAGAGAAGGAGAGAGAATCATCAATGTGAGAAACATCCATAAGTTATCTCTTGCACGCACCCAACTAGGTGTCAAACCTCTAACCTGGGCATGTGCACTAACCAAAAATTGAACTGGTGACCTTTCTATGCAGAAGACAACACTCAACCAAATGAGCAACACTGGCTAGGGCAAGAACTTTTATGTTTTTATGTAACAATAATTTATTTCAGAAATCTCTGTTTTCCATTATATTAATCATAAACAAAACTTCCCATATATGTTCCTCTCTATCTATATATATGTATTGATCATCTATCTATTATCTATCAATTCACATGCATAACCAAATATACACACACATATACATATGTGCATGCATACATTTATACACGTCCATGTATCTAAAACATGCAGATACACACACACATTTTTGAGCATAAAAAACAGTTTATATTTTCTTTGTACCACAAGTACTGCCTAGTGCTCTGGGTTAAAAAAAAAATATTCTTAATAAAAATGAATAAACGTGTCAGTGATTTTTTTTTCGCATTCAAATTGTATCCCTTGTTGTTTTTGTAATTCTGGAAAAAGACCATGAGAGAATAAATACAATTTTACTACTTAATAAATAGTTAATAAACACACATATTTTACCTAGAAGCTATAACTGTTACACATTTTATTATCAGAAAAATACTGTATTTTATTATGAGATTCTTTAAATATATTTTTGACAAATACATGTATATTTATCCTGTACAATGATATCTAAAATAAAATTTTCACTTAAAATGTATGGTATGATTACAAGATACAGATATAAAACAGTTTTAAATGTAGAATCTATTTTCATCAAAACAAACCTACCCAGTTTTTCGTTCTCTTTTAATATCTGGAGATAAAAGAATAAATCAGAATGAAAATTCTACATAGTTTATATTATTTATGATGGTGTTGAGCACGTCATTTTTGTAGACATTAAGATTTACATATTCTCCGTGGTTTTTAAGAAAGCTTGTAATAATGGTGAACTGAATTCCACAATTTAGAATATCACCAGTAATATGAACACTTGAGCCCAAATTCTCTAATGTAGTGATATCTAATTTTAACATACATGCAAGTACTAGGATATGGAGGGGGTTTTTCAACAATCATCAATGGAACCCACAAAGTGTCTAATGTGTGTATTTAGATACCACATGATTCAACAAGGTTTTATGAAATATTAATGCAGTTTTGCAAAAGTCATTTTAAAATTCAGTGGTTAATAATTAATTAGTCTATAAAACAGATGCATGGCACAACAGTATCAAAGCTATATCAAATTTACTTGAAAATTAAATTTGCTCCAATATTTTAAAAACAATATTTTCCTATTTTTATCAATGACATTCTGAAACCTAAGATCTCTACTCATCTTTTTAAAAAATAGAGTAGTATGGAGACATTTTATAGAAAAATGGATATTACAAGACTATATTCCAATTTTAAAGAAAATATGTGATGATCCCAAAACAATCAGTAGTTTGTAGCAAGTAAATATAAAATCATGCAAGTAAAACACATGAGAGAGGGAATGATAGCAAGCTTTCCAGCTTGCTAGTTTCTTCAAAGGTGGTCATATAATTACTACAGTCAATATCTAAAAAGTTATCATTGAAATCCATGGGCCAACACTAATTTTACATTCCATTCTCCTTAGAATTCAGAAAAAACCCTGGGAGTTAATAGTCTAAATTTTAAAATTCATATGGATGGGAGAATGGGGGAATGCATTCCTAAGAGACTTAAATTTTAAGAGATTTAAGACAGAATTAAGCTCAAAAGTCAAGACCCATTAGTTAGCCTTAAAAACCCCATACATTTTTTTGTAATTAAGATTAGGTAAAATATAAAAGATTTTCCAAAAATTGTATAACATCAGTAGGCAAAATGCACCCACCCTTTCAACCCAAATCTGTACCTGTGGCGGGTGGTGTGTGCTTGTGTGGTTAGGTATGTACCATTTCTTTACCAGGTTTATATATTCAAGGTGGCTTTTACCCCTATATTTTAGTTGAAATACTAGGTATATAAAAAGTAAGAGACATATGTGTAAATTATGAAGCATAATAGTAAATAATTAAACATCTGTGAGCTCATTCTCCATTTGGAAAAAGGAAACATTACCAATTATTTTGTGCATTTTTTTTGCCAGTCTACCTTTCTTCCTTTCCCTCAAAGAAAGAAAACACTCACTCACACACACACACACACACACACACACACACACACACACACACAATTATTATTATAATTATTATCATTATTATCATTATAATAATTATTATTAACTTTTAGTATCTTTAATTTTTATGTTAACGACTCCTAGGTTGATTAGATTGTACATCAAATGTTTTCTCCAATTTGTGGTTAATGATTTTTCCTTCTTCCTGGTGACCGCACTTACTTTTAAAATAAGCCCTCATCACCAGACTGCTGAAATGAGAGTACTTTTTCCTTAAAATTCCTGAAAGACTTTTGACAGCTCAAAGCAGCACAAATCAGAAAATTACTGAATAGTTTAACCTATGGGAATATGAATAACATTGTCCCCATTTTGTAACTATCAATTGAGCACCATAGAAAATGGGAATGGACACAAAAAACTGAATTTACAACATTTATTCCAGAGATGTAGCAGAGGGAGGAAAAATATAGATGGGTTCGACTGTACAAAGAGAGCACAAGAAAGAGAAAAGAACAGCAGACATTTAAAGACTAAAAATATCTACTACTTCCTAAAATTGTTAGGACAAATTTAATTATAACAAAGCTGAATTTCATGCAAAATGGGTAAATGTTTCAATTAGGGTATTTATCTAAGAGTTACGCTGATCCTGTTATTGTCCTGACAGTATTAGACCAGGAAAATGATTACATATTATATTTAGAAAATTTTAGATAAATTCAATGGAAGTTGTTTATAATCTTTGGTGGGAAATATATGTGAAGTGTTTAGGTTTCTTTGGTTAATCATGGAACAGCTTTGTCAATTCTAATCATTTGTACCAATTTTCAAATCCTACAAGCACAATGAAGTGATATATAGGTTTTTGTAAATCAAGTCATGTCAATGTTGGGAGACAACTCAGAATGTTTCTCTGCCCTGTTCAGGGCTGTGGACAGGTTTGTTTGCAGACCAGTGTAAATGATATAATGTTACCTTTCTGGAAAACTGAACAGGTTTGTTAGCAGCCTCTTTTAAAGGGTTGGAGTTTCCTAAACTCAGGGTTCTTCAGCTGGGACATTAGCCCACCCTGTGCAGCACCCACCTGAGCCCAGCTCAGCTTCAGCGGTGTGGAACTTGGAGAGCAGGGGGCACCTGGTGCACTGACTGCTATGTGAGGTGGAATCTCATATAATAAAAGGGTAATATGCAAATTGACCCTAACAGCAGAACGACTAGAACAACTGCTGAACTGGTCACTATGAGGCACACTGACCACCTCTTGGTCCCTTTCCCCAGCCAGCAGGCTCTGATCACCCGATAGCATATGGGGAGCCAGGGGGGAGTGGTGGTGGGGAGTGGGGCCAGCTGTGGGCAGCTGGGGAAGATGGCCCTGATCGCAGGCCAGCCTAGAAACCATACCCGCACACAAATTTCATGCGCTGGGCCTCTAGTAAAGTAATAATGTCCTTTGTCTCTGACCCAGGAGTCACAGGCCCTCTGCCTGCATCTATGACCGTGTGGTAGACTAACAATGTCATTTTGCAAGAAGGGTGATATCTAAGTTGCTGCACAGTTCTTGAAATGTAAAATTATGCTTCTTTTGCTATCATCTTTTTGGAAAGTCTATAGTTTTGTCTGTCACTACAACTCATTCTTATGGAACCTCCTGATGGTTCCTCCAGTAATAGAATTGCTTAGGAATTCTTGTGGAGAATTAGCCAAAGAGCAGAATTCTCTGAGGTGGCTGGTGTGGGGAAGAGAAGTACAACACTGTAGAATAATTCTGACCACTTAGAATTAACTTCAGTTTGAAAAGTGACTAGTACTTACATATTGTTGTACATAGAACTGGATATAGTATAAAGGTATATAATAGACCAAGATAAACACTAAAATTATAACAAGTTTCTTTATGGGAAATGTGAGATTTCTAGTCCGTGTACATGTGCATACTCAGAAAGAAATAAGGAGATTCCAAGGAAACCTCTCTTACCTTTGCTTTAATGAAAGATAGACAAAAAGTTTTTAACTATTGTAAGTAATCAAATATGCATAATATACAATAAAGGGGTATGATTTTGAATGTGATTTATATTTTCATATTTACTCTCACAATGACTGGATGCTTGTTGCAGATGTTACAAAAGTAATTCCCTACTAGATGGCACATTATGATTTATACGACTCTTCCCAACTCTATGACTCAATGATTGTGTACAACTTTCAGAAATTTTAAAAAATCCACACAAGTATTTCTAATTATGTTTTTTCCTAACAATCTAATTGCAAAGATATACTTTACACATTACTAAATTAGTTATTTTAATGAAATCATCTTGTATTTAATGTGACAAGATTTCCCAGTTTCATTTCATCCCTTACAGGGTCTGAAAAGCAAGCAAGTTTCAGGGGTTATATACATTTAGTTTTATACAAATTCATAGGAACTTGTGTATTCAAAAAACTTAATTCATCCAAATAAAGTCTATAACTCATAAATGTATATATTTACTCAATATTTGTGTATTCTAATTGTAAAAAATAAGCTGATACCTCCTCTTCAAAGAGTGTTTTTCAGAGTCCTATGGATTTATTTATAACATTTCTTGAGAAACCATCCAATTTCATTTTTAAATTAAAGTTAAAAAATATGATGTATAACTTCAAAGCTAAAAATGTCAAGGATAATAAATACAGTATATACACTAAAATTTCAAGGACAAGTACTGGTCTGGAAATATATTTTATGTTTTAGTAACAGGAAATCTAGGCATTTTTGGGGGGTGGGGGGAGTAAAGTTAATAAATGTATAATCCAAAGTGTGAAAGCTAAAGGGTTTCTCTATGAATAAAACAACTGAAATATTTGAATTACTAAAATACTAGCTCATAAATAGCAAAAAAGAAAAACTTTGACCTAAACTTAGTAGGTTAAATTGCTTTAATCTATCATTTCTTGTGGATGTTTGTTATAATGTTGGGCTCAGTGGAAAATGCATCTGTTTTATTCTAGAAAGAGAGACAGCAATAGACACAGGTCAAGTCAGAGAGAAAAAAAGAAAAGAGAGACCAAAAGAGGGAGAGAAGAAAAATAATGTTAAAAGTAGTGGCTTTTAGCAATGATAAAAGCATGTTTTAGGCGGCAAAATGAGATGCATGCAAATGACAAGTAGGCTCTCTGTGACTTGAAAACATTCAATTCACAGTAACCTGTGGCCATAAATTACCAGCATGAAGCTTCAGATCCTATTCTTGTAATTTCATCAAGATCAACAAGATGCAATCTTACAAACTGCATGGTGTGAGGACGAAGTGATGCCCTTGTTCTCTCAGACATCAGAGTTTGATGCACAGGAGTCGGACTACTTTTCCGTCTCTCTGTAGCCCTATATGGCCATTGTAAATAATTAAGTAGAAATTTGTTACCCTTTTGTCAAATGTATTTCTGATGTTGCTCTTCCCAGCTTCCATTAAGAAATCCCTTGATTAAATTTTAAAGTCTTAAACAATTTGAGAGTCTGAGAGCATTGGATACAAACTACAATTTGAATGTTTTGCAGGGGAAAGTCATATTCTCTTTGGGAGTAGGGAAAATAATGTCAGGTAGTTAGTATGCAGCTCCATGATTCCTTTACAAGACACGATATTACAGATTTGATTACCAGCCCTGTTGCTGCTTCTTGTAGGTCATTTATTTTCCCAGCTACTCTTTTGACGATATTTAGAATATATTACTTAAAATATTTGAAAATATTTTAATTTAAACAAAATATGCTTGTAATTAAATATTTAAACTTTTTATCCTCCAACTCTTATGAAAATGATAAGATGAAAAAACTGAAAAAAATGCTTATTTACAAAAATACATTTTTAAATCTTATCATTTCTTTTTATACTTGATAATATTCTTACATAATTTTTATAAAAGGAACCATAACAAAAGGAAAACAGCTAAATACTAAAATACAATTTTCCTGATTTACATTTTGAAAAATGTGAGTAACTTTCATTTTAATCACCTTTTTAAAATGCATGAATTCAAAACAGATTGGTATGAATATGCGGCATGTCATGGGGTATACTATAATTATTACATATAGGTTAGAAAAAATAAAACAACCTTTCAATCTAGACCACCCATAATTAAAAAACAAAATATGGCATTAATTTTCCGTTATCATTAACAAGAAGCAGAACACATTGTGTATGGTGAGGATGATATTCCACTGTGACATAATGAAATTTTTTCTGCGGATTTTTACTTCCTTTCATGTAAGTGAATGTTACAAGTTGTATTTCCCCTCTCTGCACATTATTTCTCCTTTTGCTTCAATATAATAAATGACAATGAATTATACAGAACTTAAAACTACTCTCCTCAGGGACTTTATTTCCTTGATGATGCATTCCCTTCATAACTCATCTTCTATTTTGACCACTGTAGTGTTATTACATTTACTTCATATCTGTGTCTCCTTCATTTTGAGATACAAAAAAATTAGAAACCCCAAATTAAAGTATTTGAAAATATGTTACTATTCCTTATTTATTTAGTAATCCTCTCTAGGTTTGAGTTATGTTTTGCATGTTATAAACCCTGAAACAAGATTTTCCTTTTATGAACGCTACAGAGTTCAGGTACCTGTTCCATTCTTTTCATTTTCCATCTCCTGCTAGGCCTTGACTGTGCAAACCAAGTTTAATTGTAGGAGTTATTGATCCAGAGATAGAAGTTGGCATAGTTGGTCACCTCCTCTCCTGCTTTCTCTCTTTAGGGGGATCAGCCTCACTTGGTTGGCTCTGGTGTAGGCCCCATAGAATTGTTCTCTTTTAGCATTAATTCATGTTCAGAAAGAGAAAGAGGTAGATAACCTCATAATTGTAAGTTGAATCCATGTTTATTAAAGTTGACATACAATATATTATGTTTTAGGTATAAAACATAGTGATTCCATATGTATATATCTTAGGATCTGACTGTTAGGGTCACCAGAGGAATGCACAAGGCCAAAATGGGTAAAGAATTATGAATTTTAAAACCTGAAATTGATCAGCTACTCCTCCAAGCTAAAATCTAATTAATTTAATCCATTTAAATGACTGCCTGTTTCTCTAGAAATATATTTTAAAATCCTTAGCATAGTAGAGTGCTTATTAGTACTTGCTAAGGCTTAGTAAATATTTCTCTTTTTTTGGAGAGTATCATGCTGAGTGAAATAAGTCAGTCAGAGAAAGACAAGTATCACATGATCTCACACATACTTCGTATGTGGAATCTAAGTAACAAAATAATCGAATGAATAGAGTGGATCCATAGGCATGGAACAGAGTGCAGAATCTCAAGGAAGGTGAGGGAGAGTGGGTGGGTGGCAGGTAATCAACCAAGGACCTCGTATGCATATATGTATGGCCCATGGACATAGACAGTGGG
The DNA here is from genome assembly GCF_964212035.1 of Myotis nattereri. Classification (NCBI taxonomy): domain Eukaryota; kingdom Metazoa; phylum Chordata; class Mammalia; order Chiroptera; family Vespertilionidae; genus Myotis; species Myotis nattereri. Next base: position 67,360,652 of record NC_138076.1, on the reverse strand, counting down.
GTGGTGACTGGGGGAGGGGGGGCTGGAGGGAGTCAATGGGGGAAAAAAGGGGATCAGTGTAATACTTTCAACAATAAAGAATTATTAAAAAAAAATAATTATGAATTTATTAGGTTATCTTGAAACCCAGATGGGCTGAGCCCCCAAATGGGACCAGCACCCAGGGACTGGGAGTCAGAGATATTAAAGGATGCTAGGTGGGCTTTTTCTGGGCTGAGAATTTTCTGGGTGGGTCCTGATGGGAAAGATAATGGTCTTAGCAAGTGGAATGTGGTCCTAGCAAGTGCTAAGCAAAAGGGAATGCCTGTTATGAAGTGGTCTAAAGGTCAGTTCCCAGGGGAGGGTGAGTCTATTTAATTATTTGATCAGTCCTAGCAGTTGCCATGAGAAGTCTAGAACCCCCACCTGGTGGGGGTTCAAGGGTTTTATACATCTTCCCCCTGTAGGTTTCAATATTCCCCTGCCAGATGGATTACATTTCAAAGTCTCCCTTTTACATTGTTGTGGCTTTTTCCAGAATTTCTACGAACATTTGGTGATTTTATCTTAGTAAGTCTCAAGACTGATGACTTCTTTGTTTGGAGGGTGAAGTAAACTCCCCACTTTTTCCCCTTTCTCCTCCTCAAGTGAGACCATCCAAATGCTTTTCGTTGTTGTTATTTATCCCCCAGACCTCATCTATACTAGGGTTTAGCTGGCACAAATGGCATTAATTTGGTCTTTGTTCTATATTTTCCCAGGCCGGGGTGATTTAAGATATGTATTCTCTGGTTAGAGAAGAGAGGTCGAAACCATTTGCTCTCAGGTGTCCTTGGTTGGGGAAGATAAGGGCTTGCAATTTACAAGCTGGCTGCAAGCTGCCTAAACTGTTTGGCCGTGTTTAATTTTCTTGTCTCTGTTTCCTAATTCCAATTGCCCAAGAATTTTCCTAGCTTCTTACTATTCTGCCACAATATAGTATTTGTCTTTCTCTGTGTGACTTATTTCACTTAGCACAGTACCCTCTAGGTCCATCAATGTTGTTGCAAGTGGTAGGATTTTATTCTTTTTTATAGCTGAGTCATGTTCCATTGTATACAGGGATTGGAAAAACAGATTTACAGTTGAAAAACACAGAGTTTATTTAACCATTGCATTATTTTTCATATGAACAACTGTAAATCTACTTTTTCCCACCCCTGTATATTCACCACTTCTTTAACCATTCATCTGATGATGGACTCTTAGGTCACTTTGATGTCTTGACTATTGTAAATAATGCTGCAGTGACTATATAGGTGTATATGTCTTTTCAACTTGGTGTTTTGGTTTTAGATAAATACCCAGAAGTGGAATTGCTGTTTTATAAAGCAATTCAATTCCTTTTTTAGTGTTTTGAGGAATCATTGTAGACATTCATTCCTTCTGTAAAACAAACTGATAAATTCTCCTTGTGACCCTCAATTTACCTCCTCCTGCTTGACAAAGAGACACCACATGAGCAACTTATGACTACATGTGTGAGATCAAAAGAAGTTGATCAGAAAAAGTGTTTAGCATGTGAAAACAGGCCGAATTAAGAATGAAATTATTTAATTCCAGCTGCCAAAAATACCAGGGCATTAAAATCATAAAGGGCTTGACTTTCAGTGAAGATGGCACTGAAGGTAAATCTGGTACTCTCTGCCTCCCAAAACCACATCAAAATTTACAACTAAAATACAGAACAACCATCATCATTCAGAACCACCTGGAATCTAGCTGAACAGAAGTCCTATAGCTAGGGAATTAAAGAAAAAAGCCCATTGAGACTGGTAGGAGGGGCAGAGATGCAGGACAGAAATGCTGAACCAGCTGGTCCCACCCCTACATGTGGTGGTTTAAAATCAGGAGGTATAGCTTGGCTGTGGAGATTTCACTGAGGAGTGAGGTGTCCCTACCCCACACCAGGCACCCAGCCCAGGGTTTTATTGCTGGGAAGAGAAGTACCCACAACTTCTGACTGTAAAAACCAGTGAGGGTTGTGGCTGAGTACAGGGAGGCTGCAGGAGTCCCAGGCAGTTTCTCTTAAAGGGCCCACACACAGATTTATTCACTCACTCTCTCTAGCACTCACAGCTCGAGCACTGTGGCAGCAGTTTGAAAGGAACCTGGGACATTCGGGGAGTAACTAATTTGCTTGGAAACAGGGTGAGAGCTGGAGGAGCAACGTTCTCCCCAAGAGAAGTGCTGGTAGAGGTCAGTGTTCCTTTGCTGAGCCACAGAGTGTAGGTGGGCATCATATCTGTATCTCCATGAACCTGGATCACACTTTTTGCCCCACCCTGGTGATTCCCTGAGACCCCACCCCTCCATACTTGCAGGCAATCCAAGCCATTTCCAGTGGCATTTCCATACAACTGGCCTCTCTTGCCTCATGGACTTTCCTAAAATCTCTCAAACAAGCAGCAGTTGGCATTAGCATGCCCCATGCCTCTCAATAAGTGGCACCAGGCCTGGCACTAGCAGCAGGTTGCCAAGGTTCACAGCTTGGCCTCTCCTGGGCATCTCCAATCCCAACACAAGAGCAACCATCTACAGATTACTTTGTAGCTCATGCTTGGTGGCCTCAGGCAGGGCACAGACAGAGGCTGACTTTGCACATCCCTGGGTATCCCAGAGCCAGTGCACCTAGGCTTCAGCTTCAATCACTCCTGATTACAACCCTACCACCTCCACGAGTCACACACTCAATGGGAAGAGTCAGTGAGCATCAGAGGCCAACTGAAGCAAGTCCTGTTCCTGCACAGCAGCTTTTGCACTGTAATAGCAGCTGATTATCACAACTGATTGGCATGGGGGTCAATCCCTCCAAGTTACTCTGACTTATATCAAGGCTCAACTACAGTAGAATAGTGCACACAACTCACACAGGGGTGTACCTGGATTGCCCCCCTTAGGTAACTGGGAAGGCTGAGCCACCAGGCCCTACAGGACACATATTATGCAAGGCTACTCTATGAAGCTCTGGAGACATAGCAGATCTACCTAATCCATAGAAACAAACACAGTGGAGCAGCCAAAATGTGGAGACAAAGAAACATGTCACAAATGAAAGAACAGAATAAATCTCCAGAAAAAGAACTAAACAAATGGAAGCAAGAAAACTACCAGATACAGAGTTCAAAACAATGATTATAAGTATGCTTAAGGAACTTAGTGAGAATTTCAAGAAACTTAGTGAGAACATCAACAACATAAGACAGGCCCACTCAGAAATGAAGCATACACTAACTGAAATAAAGAATAATTTACAGTATCAACAGTAGAGTAGAGGATTCTGAAAATCAAATTGGAATGTAAAAAATTGGAATGTAAAAAATTTACATTCCAACAATTTGGAATGTAAAAAAATACAAAAACACCCAATCAGAAAAGCAAAAAGAAAAAGAATAAAAACTATGAAGATAGTGTAATGAGCCTCTGGGACAACTTTAGACATACCAACATTCACATCATGAAGGTGCCAGGAGAGGAGAGGGACCAAGAAATCAAAAACCTATTTGAAAAAAATGACAGAAAACTTCCCTTATCTGGTGAATAAAGTTAACGTACAAGTCCAGGAAGCACAGAGCGTCCCAAACAAAATGAACACAAGAGGCCTACATCAAGAAACATCATAATTAAAATGCCAAAGGTTAAAGACAGAAAGAATCTTAAAAGCAGCAAGAGAAAAGCAGTTAGTTACCCACAAGGGAGAACCCATACAACTGCCAGCTGTTCTCAACAGAAACTTTGTAGGCCAGAAATATTCAAAGTAATGACCTACGATTACTCTACCCAGCAAAGCTATCATTTTGAATTGAAGGTCAGATAGAGTTTCCCAGACAAGGTAAAGTTAAAGGATTTCATCATTAGCAAACAGTATTACATGAGACGAGGAGGAGGAGAGGAAGAAGAGGAGGAGGAGGAGGAGGAGGAGGAGGAGGAGGAGGAGGAGGAGGAGAAGGAGAAGAAGAAGAAGAAGAAGAAGAAGAAGAAGAAGAAGAAGAAGAAGAAGAAGAAGAAAAGGAGGAGGGGGAGGAGAAGGAGGAGGAGGAGGAGGAGGACGAGGAGGAGAAGGAGAAGGAGAAGGAGAAGGAGAAGGAGAAGGAGGAGAAGGCGGAAGAGGAGGAGGAGGAGAAGGAGGTGGAGGAGGAGGAGGAGGAGGAGGAGGAGGAGGAGGAGGAGGAGAAGAAGAAGAAGAAGAAGAAGAAGAAGAAGAAGAAGAAGAAGAAGAAGAAAATAAATATGAACAATAAAATGGCAATAAATACATATCTATCAATAATTGAATCTAAAATTCAAAATAAATTAAAAATAAATCTAATGAACAAAATAAACTGATGAAGAGATTAACCAAATAACTTATATTATCTATGTACACAAATGACAGGGTGGTGAAGGCCTGGGGTAGGGTGGGAATTGGGTGGAGGGGAGGCAATGAGGGGGGGTGGAAAGGGGAACATCTGTAATATTCTCAACAATAAAGGTTTTTAAAAAAGTTAAAAAAATAATTATATAAAATCACAAAGGGCTCACCTACAGTTATACAGTGTATAACTGTGTGTATATATGTATGTATACATAGCATAGCTATGTGTAAGTTAGCAGGATTGGGATACAAAGTAGGCTATCAACAAATGGTTAACATCTTTGATTATACTCATTGAAATCTAGTCCTTAGATCTCTGGCTTGGAGAAGTTCTACAGTTATTAAGTCATCTCATCAAATTTAAGTTTGATCAGTAAGGTGGTTCACTAGCCTAGAGAAAGGAGAGGTTTGTGATTTAAAACATTAAAATCACTGGACTAGATAAGGGAGAGGTTTAAAAAATGTTGATGTGTGTGCCCCTCCTCCACAGACTCTGATAAAATTAGGCTGGGTTGTGGCCCTGGCATTGATAATTTTAAAAGCTCACTGGATGAACCCTGGCCAAGGAGCTCAGTTTTTTAGCACATCATCCTGATATACCAAGGTTGCAGGTTCGATTCCCAGTCAGGGCACATATAAGAACCAACCAATAAATAGATAAGTTGAATAAAAGCTCCCTGAATGTTTCTAGTATGTAGCCAAGATTGAGAACCACTAGTGTCATGTACCATATATCTCTGGGAGATTTTTTTTTATTAACAAGAGCTTCATGAGATACAAAGTCCTACAGTGGTTCTCAAGCCAGGAGATATCATCTACCTGGGTGTGTTGTACTTGTTTATAGGTGGTTTTGTTTTGTTTTGTTTTGTTTTGTTTTGTTTTACTGTGACTGGTGGTGTCACTGGCTTTTATACAGGAAACCAGAGATGTAAACAGTGTCCTGGCCATGGAAGAGTCATTGCCTTCACCCATGCCAGTAGTTCCCTCTCCCCAAACAACACTGACATTTCAAAACAATGTTTCTATCATTCTTTTTTCTCTCTTTCTTTCTCTTTCTTTCTTTCTTTCTTTCTTTCTTTCTTTCTTTCTTTCTTTCTTCCTTCCTTCCTTCCTTCCTTCCTTCCTTCCTTCCTTCCTTCCTTCCTTCCTTCCTTCCTTTCTTTCCTCCTGTTCTTCCTTCATGCCTATCTTTCCCTAGCTTTCTTTAAAATTAACATTCCCTTTTTTCTGTTTTTATTTTAATTTTTTAAAATTATCTGTATGTTACAGAAAATAGAAGACAAACTTGAATTTGCCTATGTTGCCTGGTGATAGGTTAGGGTTATTGTAGACAAAGCTGGACCAAGAAGGATTGTAATATCTACAGCATGTGGTCAACATTTGTTCATGCTGTCCTGAAGCTAACTCTTTTACAATGTTGGGTTGGCAGGTATCTACTCCATTTAATCTTTGCTGTACTTGTCCTAAGATAACTAACCCTGCCTCCCCTCCCCCCACCAAGAAAAACCACTAATGTAATTTGTAATATTTTTTCATTAATCATATAATGTTACAAGGCTGCCTTAGAGTATGCAAACAGCAGTGATAATTAGTACGTATTGTACACCCATTGAGCACATGTCTAGCACTACATAGCAGCCACTGTGTGAATCTTTAATGATTCTGCTACTGCAAGCTTCAATCGAATATAGATAGCTACATAGCCCTTTTATATTAGGTAAGAAATTCATCTTTCCAGTAACACAGTCTAAATTTAATTCTAATTTATAATTTTTCTGTGCTGATTGGATTGCAAGGGCTTATTCTTATGTCTCTTTCTTTTTTAAAAAAATATATTTTTATTGGTTTTTTACAGAGAGGAAGGGAGAGGAATAGAGAGTTAGAAACATCGATGAGAGAGAAACATTGATCAGCTGCCTCCTGCACACCACCTACTGGGGATGCACCCACAACCAAGATATATGCCCTTGACCGGAATTGAACCTGGGACCCTTCAGCCCGCAGGCTGACGCTCTATCCACTGAGCCAAACCAATCAGGGCTCTTATGTATCTTTCACTCTTTATCACTGTGGTTCTAAAACATCCTAGGTAATGATAATTGTCAACTAAAAAACAGCTTTAATTTATTTTGGCATAATTATTTAACTAGAATGAAATTACAGCAATGTTAATGTATGACACAAGTTTGAGCGTGGCATGGTTCAATGTTTATCTGAAAGTTCTTTTCACTGAGTCTAATCACAAAAGATATATAGAGGTTGTATTATAGCAAACCCTTGTTTTTACACAGGGAAAGTGGAATCATGCAGACACACTGAATGTTAAAGAAGCATAAGAATTATTTGATTAAATTATTTCCTACCTTTGGATTTTGGTTTCTTTATGTGTTTTAACTCCTACTCTTCTAAAAATCAATTATTAAAATGCAAAAAATTGATTATGAAGGTGTGAAAGGGGAGTTGAGTTAATGAGCAAATCAATGAAATAGTATTGCACACTGTGATTTTTATACTTCTGACTCCTTATGCCTAACATCCCTGGATGTAAATAATGGCAATCCAGATTTCCTTAGCAAAGAAATCAGGATATAGAACAATTAGGTTAATTTGGGCAATAATTCATGTAATTTTAAGTATTTGAGTATTATAATGAAGTAATAAATAAATAACACTGAAACAACTAGAAATTTATAAATGAGAATTTATAAGAATTGAAATGATTTAATGTTCTGTTTGTTCTTTGATTTCTCTTAGGTAATTTATATCATAATACATTTTTACAAGTGAGAAAACATGCATTTCCCAGAACACTCATATCGTAGAGTTTTTTTTTTTATCTTGTCCATTCATTTTTAATGAATAACATTGAGTTGATTTGTTGTTTTTCCAATGAATATTACACAAAGTGCCCCAGCACATAAATATATAGTGTAATAGTCTTAGTGCATTCTCTTGTTGATTTTACTATTGTTAATTGAAGTGCTATGTTAGTAAAATATGAAGGCCCTCTGGCAGGGGAGTGATTTTACCAAAATCATTCCATATAAAGATTTTGATTAACATTTTTAATACAACATACAAGGTATTTTAACATATTTGTGCATTTAGAGATACATAGCTAATGAAATAGAACCTATTTTTATAACTCTATGGGCTATAATAGCTGTATAAATATCTATATATCTATATATCTATATCATCTATATCTATATCTATATCTATATCAATATCTATATCTATCTATATCTATATATATATATATACTAGAGAAGGCCTGGTGCACGAATTCGTGCACGGGTGGGGTTCCTCAGCCTGGCCAGTGATCAGGGCCTATTAGGGCCGGCTGGCCAGGGGGAGGGACCACGGGAGGTTGGCTGAGCATGGAAGATTGCTGTGGGAGCACACTGACCACCAGGGGGCAGCTCCTGCATTGAGCGTCTGCCTCCTGGTGGTCAGTGCGTGTCATAGCAACTGGTCAACTTGTCCTAACGGTTGCTTAAGGTTTGATTAGATAGATAGATGATAGATAGATAGATAGATAGATAGATAGATGATAGATAGATAGATAGATAGATAGATAGATAGATAGAAAGGCAGTGACTGTGACAACCGAAATGACCATTCGACCTGTCACCATGTGGTGCTAGCATAGATGCATAGATGACACAGGTAAAGTCTACGAGTGAACTAAGAATGAACAAGATAAATGCTTGCCTTCACGGAGCTCGCACTGTAAGAAGGTTAGGTCAGGGATGAGAATTCAAAATTGCCACCAGCACAGACCTGAGGTGCCACTTTTGAGAGCTGCCAGAGATACACCCAGTAGCAGACTGGGGGCATGACTGAAAGGCTGGCACGGACATGAAGGCGGGCTGTTCTGGATTTCCCAGAGGATCCAATGGCTACCTAGGAGGTGGAGCTTTTGACTCTGACTGGCCTAGAAACCGGCCAATCAGAACAAAATCTGGGTGAACTGTGAAGGCAGAACCTGAGGTGGGGGCTGAGGAAGGGTTTTAAGAGCAACAGTTGTTTGGTGTAAGGTGTAAGAAAGCGGTTCAGCCCTAACTGGTTTGGCTCAGTGGATAGAGCATCGGCCTGCGGACTAAAGGGTCCCAGGTTCGATTCTGGTCTAAGGGCATGTACCTTGGTTGCGGGCACATCCCCAGTAGGTGGTGTGCAGGAGGCAGCTGATCGATGTTTCTCTCTCATCGATGTTCCTAACTCTCTATCCCTCTCCCTTCAGCTCTGTAAAAAATCAATAAAATATATATATTTTAAAAAAGAAAGCGGTTCAATTTTTTAATAACCAGTTTGGCAGTATAGTGCATATGGCTGGCTATCAGTCCAGATATAGGGGTTATGTATTTTTGTCTGCCAAGAGCATCTCCTCCTGCTGAAAAAGGCCTTTCACCCCCATTTAAGCAATCCTATCCTATATGATCTATCTATACTAATAAAAGGGTAATATGCTAATTAGACCAGGTCAAACCACCATCTTCCAGACGTCCAACTTCCTTCTGGACAAAGCCATGGTAGTGGAGGCCAAGGCAGAAGCAGTTAGGGGCGATCAGGACAACAGGGGAGGGCAGTTTGGGGCGAGATCAGGCTGGCAGGGGGTTAGGGGTGATCAGGCCAGCAGGGGAGGGAAGTTGGGGGCATTAGGCAGTCAGGCAGGTGAGTGGTTAGGAGCCAGTAGTCCTGGATTGTGAGAGGGATGTCCAACTGACAGTTTAGGCTCAATCCCTGCTGGATTGGCCTAAATTGGCAGTCAGACATCCCCTAAGGTGTCCTGGATTGGAGAGGGTGCAGGCTTGGGTGAGAGACACCACTTCCATGCATGAATTTCATGCACCAGGCCTCTAGTTTAAATATAAAACCTGTTCACCTGCCCAATATGCATTATACTCTTTCTGCCATAAGCATCTGCCTTTTTCACTTTACACATTTATTTTGTTTAAGCAATATCTCATAGCCATGATACAAATTGATTAAAATATCATTTCAGCTTTTCTGGAAGAAAAAAAATGCATATTCAACTGGTGTTTGTGAAGATATTAATTATTAAGTGATTTTTTTTCTGACAATATAATCTTATTTCTGACTGTAGGTAAGATTTTTTTAATTCTCCCCCAAGTGTATGATTGATATTTTTTATTGATATTAGAGAGAGAGGAAGGGAGAGAGAGAAAAATTGATGTGAGAGAGAAATATTGATCAGTTGCCTTCCATGTACACCCTGAAGAGGAATGGAACCCACAACCTAGGTATGTGTCCAGATCAGGGAATTAAACCCACAACCTTTGGTCTTAACACTACAACCAACTGAGCAACCCAGCCAAGCAGATAAGATTTTTTTTAAAGACCTATAGGTCTCTTAACATTATTAAATTAAAATAATTAAGTTAATTATGACATTATAGTAAAATATTGAAAATAAGACCAATCATAATTATATTGCATATTCATATCAAATACAACATGTTGTAGTCATAATATATATTTAACTCATCAAGGATAAACTTTATAATATTGCTTCAACCTAAATGGAGAGAAGAGAAATCATATTGATGTAGGGAAATACATTTCTAACTATAATCAGCTGTTGGCTTAAATTAACTTATTGTGGCTTGCTAATAATATATTTTAATGTCTACACATTTTTTAAAGATAGTATATATCTGAGAAGATTCCAAAGACATATAGATGCACTTATATTAATGAGTATGTAGCCTATCTTGATACTAACAAGCATCATTATGGTATTTTTAGCTAGTAAGTACACTAACTTATATACCAGGGATCAACATCTTAACTCTTTCATTGGAGGTTCTTCAGGAACAGATATTTCTAATTGGCAATATTCTGAAGAGGTCTCAAAAATTGATGTTTATAAAAAAGAAAATTTTTAGAGGCGTTCTAAAAATGGACATTTTTAAAAGACAACAAAAATCTTAGAGAACTAGTGACTATATAATAAACCACAGAGAGAATAAGTGAACATAGAATAAGTTACATAGAAGTCTCATTATGGTTGCCAAAGGGGTCATCACTGAAAAGTGTTCTTACGGAGTCAAATACAAGTTGGGTGGTATACAGAGAACAAAGAAAAAAAAAAAGTTGGTTATAAACCATATCTTTGGGTACACTTAGCTTCAAAAGCTTGAAGGACTACATTGTATTTTCATAGGACATCATGCTCTCTCCCATTATACAATATTAACATTTGATTAGGTTGAATGGGAAGAAATATGACTCCAAAAATATTGAAGATATTGAGCTAAAGGTTTTTGATAGGTGAAAATTTGGATCACATCATTTGTGACACAATAATCTCTTCTTTAAAATTTACCCCCTTCATTAAATTCCTCATCTTACTAGCTGATATAATTTTTTATCAATTTGTTTTAAATCATTAACATTTGAGATTTTTATCCAAATAACACTAGCCAGCAATAAAGTAATTGGATAAATTTTATACGAAAAAATACTGCTTCATTCTTAGTTTAATTTGAAATTTTTAATTACTGATAATTTATAGCATTTTCTATACTTTTAATGTTATTATTTTATCTTCTATGAATTTTTTCTTTATGCTTTTTGCCTATTTTTTCCATTGAAATTATTTCCTTCCTATTCAATTATAGGATTACTAGAGGCCCGGTTCACAAAAATTTGTGTACTCTGCAGAGGTCCCTCAGCCTGGCCTGTGCCCTCTCACAGTCTGGGACCCCTTGGGGGATGTCCACCTGTTGGCTTAGGCCTGCTCCCTGGGGGATAGGGCCTAAGCTGCCAATCAGACATCCCTCTGGCAGCCTGGGAGCCCTTGGGGGATGTCCACTTGCCAGCGAGGAGCAGGCCTAAGCTGCAGTTGGACATTCTTAGCACTGCTGAGGAGACGGGAGAGGATCCCACCACCATCACTGTACTGGTAGCCATCAGCCTGGCTTGTGGCTGAGCAGAGCTCCCCCTATGGGAGTGCACTGTCCACTAGAGGGCAGCTCCTGCATTGAGCATCTGCCCCCTGGTGGTTAGTGTGTGTCATAGTGACCAGTCATTCCCAGTGGTTCTGCTGACAGGGTCAATTTGCATATTACCCTTTTATTATATAGGATAGAGGCCTGGTGCATGGGTGGGGGCAAGCTGGTTTGCCCTGAAGGGTGTCCCGGATCAGTGTGGGGGTCCTGCTGGGGTGCCTGGCCAGCCTGGGTGAGGGGCTGATGGCTGTTTACAGGCTGGCCACAGCCCCTTCAGGGTGGGGGTCCCCTGGGGTACCTGGCCTGCCTGGGTGAGGGGCTGATGGCTGTTTGCAGGCTGGCCACAGCCCCTTCAGGGTGGGGGTCCACTGGGGTGCCTGGCCTTCCTGGGTGAGGGGCTGATGGTTATTTGCAGGCTGGCCACGGCTTCCTTCCACCCAAGCTCCCAGTGGAGGCTGGCTGGAAGCAGGTATCTGGGATTTATTTATCTTCTATAATTGAAACTTTGTTGCCTTTAGCGGAGGTCTGCGGGAAGCTTGGCTTCCTCCATCGCCAGAGCAACCAAGCCTCCTGCTTACTCCAGCTCCAAGGCTGCCCACTGCCATCTTGGTTGGTTTTATTTGCATATAGTCACTCTGATTGGCTGGTGGGCGTGGCTTGGGGCGTAGCACAGTTACAGTCAATTTGCATGTTTCTCTTTTATTAGATTAGATTATTTAGTAATACTTTTAATTGTATGTTATATTTATTTCTCATGTTTTTCCTGGTTTGATTACTTTGTAAAGTATTTGTTCTTTTTAGGTGCATGTTTATTTTAATTTGTATAGTTATTTTTATATCTTTCCTGTGAAATACATACACTTTCTCTTATGTTTAGAAAACATCTTTCTATGTAGAGACTCTATAATTATTCAATGTCATTTATTCTTTGTTTTTTAGCGCAATTATCTTCTAAATAGCCTTCTCAAAATCTCATTTTTGCTCTTAGTGGCACTATTAGCTTTTGGTTTTAGTCTTAATTCTCTAGTCATTTTCAGAGATATTCCAAGATTTCTCTTCCTCATCCTGCCCCTAAACTTTCTGCTGCTATTCCCTGGGATTCTATCTTTGGCCCATCTTTCTTTTATGACCTGCACCAGATGAATGTTCTTATCTATAGATATGCATTCATTTATTACTTATACAAAGACTTCTCAGCTATGCATTTTCTACCGAGATATCTATTCTATGTTTCAAAACTATAATTTATTGCTTAACATGTACCTACCTTAGAAGTTTCTAACGAAAATAATCATCCATAGTCTTAATCCATCTCCTTCCTTGATCAAGATACTAGCTCTCCTATATTCCTTTTTTTTATTATTGAAATATACAAATCCCTCTATAACCAAGATTTTTCTTATCTTCCCAGCCTCAATTCCTACATTAGTTTGAAGGTATTTATAATTTTTAAACAGAAGAGACTATTTCATATTTCCTTTCCTCTGGCTGCAGTCATCTTTCTATCTGGAAATCTTTTATTCTCATGACATTTTCTCCAAGCCCACTTTAGGCTAAATATCCCTCATCTGTGCTCCTATCAGACCATGCACAGGTTTGTTTGTTTGTTTGTTTTCTTCCTTTTTTAGCATTTGTCAAAAATTACTGATTACCATTTTAGCTTATGTTTCTAAATCTTAGTGTAAAGGATATTTCTTAAAAGAGGAATTATATCATTTTACTTTATTTCCCAGTGCTATGTGATAGGCAGAGTGATATATGCAATGAATAAGTAGGTGTTGAATTAAATGAAATTGAAAATGGACAGAAGTCTATGAATACAGTTACCTCGCTTCACTAAGTCTACAAATCCTGAGCCAGAATTAAATAAAAGATATAATGGGCTTACTCAGATCCAACCATAAGTTGCATAAAAGATGTTCAGAGGGTATATTTTTTTAGTTTGAATACTTTATGGATTTGAGTTGTACAGTAGAAAATTACTTTAGAATTATGTTAGAAATGTATGATTGTGGCTGGGGAGTGAAAAATAACTAAATATTAGAATAAGAACAAAGAGTAAAAGAACATTAAGAATTAACATGGGAACTTAAATTGAGAGAAAAAACTTGGAATTTCTCCTTTAATCATAATGTGTAATCTTGAAAGTTTTAATTGATAATAGTTCACTTACAACTTTTTATCCAAATGAGATACAATTACAACAATTAAAAGTAATGCTCTTTAAAACCATTAGTTAAGATTCATATATTTAATTAGCCATTTTGTAGCAAATTAAACTTTAAACATATTGCCTTTGGAACAAAATCTGAACTGTATGAAGTATTTTCCTCTTTTTCAGTTCCTGTATTCTCAGTAAAAGTCTTTCCTAGGTGTTCTTGTCTGACAAATCCTTGGAAATGCCAGAGTGGATTTGCTATGGTACATGTTGACCTATAAATAATGAAGAAAAAAAACACCCTGGAATGACATTAAGGAAATGGAGATAGTAATCTTGATAAGTTACTGGTACCTCCCCTTTTTGATACAGCATTTAAAGTCTACCAGGATTATGGAATACTTTTATTGTTGAACAGAGAGCAATAAGGGACAAGGATATTTGCTAGAGCAGAAAGGAAGAAGGTTTGGCCTAAGAAGAATGATATATGAAGATACAGACATGTTTTACAATCAAAAGATGTATGTGCTAATGTGCTGGATTTGCTTAGAGAAATGACTTTGTGAGAATCATGCCCAATGATTTTAGCCTTATCAGAAAATAATTAGGCAAAGTCATCCGGGGAACATGTCAACAGGGATAATATTGAACACAGGAGAAATTCTGGAAACTTGAAAAGAGCCTCTATAAAGAAGTCCCAAAATAACAAAAGGAAATGATTGATCAGATAATATAAGAGATCAATTATGGTTTGATGGCAGTCATGATTTCATCCAACAGGGGTTTCAAATCCAGAAACAAATTGGAGGGAAATATTACAACATTGACAAAAGCTGCAAAAAGCCTGACAAGTAGTGAAGAAAGTCAAGAGAGAAGTGAATTCAGGGAGCGTTGGATAATAATGAAAAATACTGGGAATAACTACATATATAGGATGCAAAGTGGCATACAGGACTTACTTAACTATACATCAAGAGGAGTTATGCATTAATTGTAGAGTTATTTTTGTTCCCTTCTAATTTACTCTAGTGGAAATCTTTGTGAAACAAACTATGTATTGTTTCCTAACTTTTTAACTATTCAACTCTAATCAATGTCTGGTAATTCTCAACTGTATTCTTGCCCAAACAACTTAGACATGGCAGAGCTAGGAAAAGATATTGTATAGGTAAATCTTATGCATAATTTAAGCAAGTAGAGGTGTGAAGAGTGACTTTGGAGTCATGTTAGGAAAGTATTAAACATGGGATTGATTTGACACACAGAGGCTGTTGATTGTCCAGAAGCCTTGAATTTTGCAGGTTAAATTTGGAAAGTGAGGCCTACAGATAGCAAACTTGAAGTCATTTAATTTGTTTTTCCATTGTGTTTTGTGCTAAAACAAACAAACAAACAAAGAATTACTAGCACTTAGGCATTTCATATAATGGGACAATATAAAGAAACTAACTGTGTATAAAATTGATCCAGTCAAGCGCTGGGGATTCATGGATCCCTCTGACTTCGATCTGTTGGAGACATGGTCTGTCTTCCTATCAGAGTAAATTAAAAATCGTATATGAAGTTGCCCATTATTAACATGGGGATGATGGAATAATATGCCATACATACTAACTAGGAGCATCTTTTAGAATGTCTACATACTTCTTCACTGTGGTCTTAGTTACCACAGAAAATAGACAAAGGAAAGTTCTATTCAGTAATCTTTTGTGTGATCTAAGCAAAAATAGAAATTATGTTTATTTATCAGCAAAGTGTGTGCATGTTTCCAGAGTCCTCTGACTGTTCATAAACTCACTCACTGAATATTTGGCTACATTCCAACTGTATATAGAATTTACAGCTTTTCTGCACCATATGGGCTTTAAGGCCTAGAATCAAAGATCCAACAGGAAAACCAAAAAAAAACTGACTAGAATTTTAAATCTTGCACAATGAGTAGAGTCATGGGATTTGTGGTATAAATGCTGCGGAAAATAACTTTTGGATTTTTTATTCCTAAAAGTAAATATACCAGCTTGCCCTTTCAAGGAGATCCTGAATGATGCATGTGCCAGGGTAATGTATGCTTGTATGCATGTAATGAATGTATGTTACATATAATATTGTTTTGAAAAAGGCAAGATAAAAAAAAGATTTTCACTTACAATTCATGCAACGGAACTCAAGTCTTCCATGTATAATTTAAGGGCTATTGTTAACTGGGTTTTTTTTTTTTTTAGTTACTGTCTTCTGAAATGCTTATGTATGCAAAACCATTTAATTCTACACATTTATCCATGAATTGCTTGTGTGAACACAGTTGTGCATAGTTTAATAGAATAGATACTTGCTTCTTCGGAAGTAGATTCAAATATATTAAGTAATTATGATGTCTGTACAATAGAGCAGACGATAAAGCTTTGGCCACAGAAATTATGCCTGACAATCAGAAGCTTTTTGTTTTCCCAAGATATGTAATCTGGGGAAACCATTTAGAATAATATTGTCCCAACCCATTAAAGTAAACCAATTTCAAATAAAAGACTAAGATATCTTTATAATCTAATGATGCATAGCAATTCTTACAATTCTTAGTCTTTTTGTTTGTTTTATTTTGTTTTTCCTTTCTTCCTTTTGAATCTAGAACATTTACTTTTTTAAAAATGTGACAGAAGTGAATCAGTCTTGGGCATAATTCAGGGATGAAATAGGATTTGATTTTTTCATTTTTATTTTTATTTTTCTTCTTTAAAAAAATAATTTCAGCAATGATGAGCACCATGCAGACACTTAGAAGTGTTAATGATGATGATTTTATTTTTAAAGTGGACACATCTTGCCATAGTATTTTAAAGTTAGTTGAATTTCCTTTTTATTCTCTTGTTAAGTTTAAAGAGAATCACTTTGTAGGTAGAGCCCCTTAAATGCTTAATACATTTCTGGTTACCAGGGTGATAGATTATGGTCATCTCCCACTACCATAGAAACAAGGCTACAACAACTGTAAATTGCTTATAATTTTATAATTTTTTTTTCATTCTAACATATTGCATTCACACTTATAAGAACAGAAATGTATAAAGACAAGTGTGGTCCATACTGCTTTACAGAGTATCAAATCTTAAATCATTATGATTTTAAATGTAAACTCACTTTAAAATGAAAAAAAAAAACAACACCTCTGTATTTTTTTATAATCTTCCAATATTTATAAAATTGTTTAAAAATGTGAAGTTTTCATTTTTTTCCATTTAGACTACTAATGTAACACTCATATATTCATTCCAAAAATTGCAATTGTTTACAAAAAAACCAGTTAAGTTCTCCTCTCTTGAATGTAAAATACTAAAATAAAATAAAATAATAAAATGAAATTAAAAAATATATATATAACATGTGAGGCAATTAGTGTAACAAGTACTTTATTTGAAGTTAAAGAATGGGTTTAGCCCTAGCCAGTTTGTTTCAGTGGATAGAGCATCAGTCTGCGGACTGAAGGGTCCCGGGTTTGATTCTGATCAAGGGCACATAACTCGCTTGTAGGCTCTGGCCCTGATTGGGGGCATGCGGGAGGCAACCAATCAATGTTTCCTCTTACATCAGTGTTTCTTTCTGTCTCTCCCTCTCCCTTCCACTCTCTTTAAATATCCTTGGGTGAGGATTAAAAAAAAAAAAGAATGGGGTTAGACTTTAATAATATTTAATAGAATATGGACTTGAACATGTAACTTTATCATTTTAAGTCTCGATTATTCATTCCAAAAAAGAGGATAGCAATAACACTGTTCTGTCAATCTCATTTGTTCTGAAAGACAAATGGAATAATGCAAATGAGATTTATCTTACATTTGATAAAGTTTTGCAAATATTAATAGTAAACTTTCAAGAAGATCATAACATACAAGGGCAGGTTAGTCAAGTATATACATTATCACAATTAAAGTTAATAGGACATTGCTTTTGTGATGTGATTTATAATAAGGAATATATATTCAAATATGTATATATAAATATATAAAATAAGAAATCTCTATCTCTATATATCTATATCTATAGATATAGATATATAGAGATAGAGATAGATAAACATAAATATAGAGATAGAGATAGAGATAGAGATAGAGATAGAGATAGATATATGATATAGCTCCTAATTTCTAGCTCAGAGCTTCTAAAACCTTTGAAATTTCCTAAGTGTCGAGAGAGATAAAGGTATCTCTTGTAATGTTAATGATGTGACATGGACAACACCTAGGGTTGAGAACTGGTTGCCAGGAAGATCAATCATGTGAATATATCCTTAGAACTATCAGACCTACCCAAGTAACCTCAAGGGCTGAGGGTTGAATCATTCTTCAATGGCCAATCATTTAATCAATCATACCTGTGTAATAATGCCTCCATAAAAACCCAAAGGGATGGGACTGGAAGAGCTTCTGGCTTGGCGAAAATGTGGAGATTCAGAAAGGGCAGAGTACTTAAAAAGGGCATGGAAGCGCAGAACCCATTCTCTGTATGTTTCTTTTCCTTTTGGTTGTTCCTGATTTATATCCTTTTATAATAACCTGGTAATCTAGTAAGTAAAATGTTTCTCTAAGTTCTGTGACCCACTCTTGCAAATGAATGAAACCCAGAAAGAGGCTCCTGGGAACCTCCAATCTTCTAGCCACTTTGTTCGAAGCATAGGTTACTACCTAGCCTTGTGATTGACATCTGAAGCAGAATTTAGTCTTGTTAGAGTTGGGTTAGTTGTACTGATTACATAGGTAGCTAGATATTAAGGAAGGAAGCAAAGGTAATTAGACACTAGGCCTGTTGCTTCACCAGGAAGCTACCCCAGGGAATTGCTGCATTATTCCTCCAAGGGGATTAACACCCCTCCTTTTCCCCCATGCAGGAAGCAGCCCCCCTCTGGTACCTGGTAATTGGGCAGAGGAGAGAGAGATAAGCTCATGCACAATAGAAGCCAAAATGGCAAAGGGGGAGGCGTGTCAGCCTAACCTAGGAAAGGGATCCTTGGTCAAGGGGTTGACCCATCAGAAGTCCTGGAAAGCTTGGGAAGTTGCTTCGTTATTTTGAAAAAGCACCTGCTCCTTCACAAGCCCAAGATGATACAATCTGCAGGGGAACCAAAAGCAAAGTGCTTTCTCTCTCTCTGTCTTTGTCTCTCTTCCCAGAACTCATGCAACCATGTGGATCTAGAGGCCCGCAGCAGACAGAGCAGCTCCAAAGAACTAAGCTTCAATATGAAATGGGAACTCTGGACACTGGCCTTTTTTTTGACCTTGATGAAGACAAGGTTGGACTTTTTTCCATGGCAAGACAGAGGGAGTTGGGAAATTGGAAACCAAGAGGCAGTCTTCCTGAATAAATCTTGTCACACCACAATCTCCCATGCATGGGTTCTTGGAATGCTTTACTTTCAATACTGTAAAAGACTACAATTTCCACCGGCAATAGTAGTGGTGTCTGAAAGTTGGTTGGCCGTGTGGGGGAACCCCTCACCACGTGGGGATTGGGTATTCATGTTAGAGTAGGCAGCTAGGTAGACATGAGCTGGGAGAGGCAGCTGGGGCTTGGAGGGAGTAAGTGTGAGATGTGACAAAATGAAAATAGACAATGGAGGTAGCAGGCCCCTATGTGAGCAGGAAAGATTCAGAGCCCCTTCAAGATGTGATCCGGCCAGTGGCAGTCTCAGCCAGCTGAGTTGCCCACTCAGGTCCTCTCTGAGTGTACTTCTTTCCTACAAATAAATCCTCACCTGCTTTTGCTGCTGTTTGTTGTCTCTTGTTTGAATTCATTCCTACCAGCAAGACAAGAACTGGGGGTGCAGAGTACTGTCTCTGGCCAGAGACCCCCTTTGACCACCACTGACACTCAGACCCCTAGGTTTACTATTTCTAAATCTTAAATTTTTATTTTACCTTATAAAAAATCTTAGATATTTACAAATAGGAAATATTAGATGCTGAATACAAGGTTCTGGGGAAAAGCAAGAGTTAACAAATTATACCCAGTCCTCTAAAAGTTTACTGTCATGGCGGAGAAATCTAACTATATAAATTAATTTTTAAAGTTTGTATACATATAAATACATGCATGCATATATACATACACATATCTGTATGATATATATGTTGGAAATATCCAGATAATATGAGGATCAGACTAAAAGCAACAAAGCCTAGCAAGTATGTCAAATGAGTCTAACAGTAGCTAAACCATGTACATGAGAAAGAGGAAGATATCCCTATGGAAGCGCCCAGAAGACAGCCAGATAAGGAAACAGCATGAACGGAATCAGAGACAGGGGATCAGGGGATTAGGGGAGCCCTGGAAACATTTGATACACAAGAGGTAGTTGGGAACAAATGAAGATGAAAAAGGCTTCTCCTACAAAAGAATTTATAAATCAAATTAATCAATTTGCACTGTATTCTGAGGGTCATGGAGCCCTTTGACTGATTTAAACTGTAAAGGAGCTTGATCTAATTAATTTTTTGAAAGTTCATTTTTGATTGATTGGAGATTAGTTTAAATGGCTCATGATTAGAGACCGGGTAAATAATTGCTAATCTGATGAGATAATGTGGGTGAATGTGTATGGCAGGCATGAAAAGAATTGACAAGATTTGAGAGAAATCAAGGGAGCAGAAGAGATAGGAGTCATTTGTTGCATGTAATTTCTGACTGGAACAAATAAATAAATGATGCCATAAAGTTAAATCTATGGCTACAAACTACAATAATGCAACAAAAATAGGTGTGCTAAAACAATGTACAATAAAGGAATCCAACTTAGATGTCAGGAAAGAAAAGCTGCCGAGAAGAAGTGATGAATGAGCTAAAATTTGAATGAAAAATAAAAGTTAAGTAGGTCAAAGGGGAGGAGAAAGCATGGCTGGGAGAACAGTACTTTCCAAGTCTTGCAGTGACTGAGAAAAAGTAGGGCACATTAAAGGGATTGAAAGGAGACCAGTGACAACTGGAGACCAGAGAACAGTCAGGGAACTTGTGTTAAGTGAGGCAGTGGTGGAAAACACACAAAATCATACAGCATTTTGCAGGCCATGCTAATCATTCTTGGGCTTTATTCTTAGACAGATTGAGTTGGAAGTCATGGTGTGTGTGTGTGTGTGTGTGTGTGTGTGTGTGTGTGTGTGTGTGTGTTGCATGTTCAGGTTGTGTAACTCTGGTTTCTGTGTACAATATAGATTGCAGGAGGCCACAGAAGATATAAGG
This sequence comes from Myotis nattereri, assembly GCF_964212035.1. Taxonomy (NCBI): domain Eukaryota; kingdom Metazoa; phylum Chordata; class Mammalia; order Chiroptera; family Vespertilionidae; genus Myotis; species Myotis nattereri. The sequence goes on along the minus strand of NC_138076.1, from coordinate 67,339,924 downwards.
AAAGAGGTAAGAAGGATGTTCTTAATAGTCTAAGTAAGATAGATGAGAATTTGGGTTAATAATGCTGGTAACGATGGTGATAGAGGACTTTGGGGTATGTATGGAATAAATTACAGAATTCAGTATTTGTGAAAACTTCTCATTCCTTATAAACACTACCTACCATTACTTAGAAGAAAAAGATGTTGCAAACATTTTTTGCAGCTTATGATTTTACTTTTGATTTAAGATAACTGATTTTTATGAAATAAAGAAACTGAAAATAAACTGAAAGGAGTAATCCATCATGAGAGAAAAAAAGAAACAGAAAACATCACTGTCATGGGAGCAAAAAAAAAAAAAAAAAAGAGAGAGAGAGAGAGAGAGAGAGAGAGAATATTAAATACAGAGTCATTGTTGAAGGCTCCATGAAGATAGGTGCTGAAGAGCATCCCATAATTTAGTAACAAGCAAAATGATCATCAATGTACCAGTAGATGGGGAGAACCTGAGGACACATTGAGAAAGGTATCTGAAAGATGTGACTGAGCAGATATATTGGAAGACTACGAAAAAGAAAGGCTAAAAGTTGCTGACATTTGATATCTTCTTTTTATTTGGTCAATGAAATGGAAGGTCTGTAGATGTTTTCAAGATATTACGTATATTTTGAAAAAGCAACAGTAGATCATGGGATTGAAACTTGATGAGAGAACCAAAGGATAAGTTCATTCTGAAGGCTCTCAGCATCTCTTGGAAATAGTCTCACTTCTGGTGATATGGGAGCTTTGGACTCTAGAAAGTCTCAAGGCCCTCTTGGTATAAAGATAAGTTCAGATTTAAAAATATTCAAAAGAGAAGAGTCTTTGAATTGTGGTAAAAAAAAAAATGTTTTTAAAGGTATAGTTTCTTTACAGTATTTTTACCCAAATTTGACACTGAGACATAAGAAAAGTTCATCAAAATGAGCTTCCAGTTGGATTGGAATTGGAGGAGACATATTTTAAGTAATGGCATAAAAGATTTAACACACATGTCAATGGATAATTATTAACTAGATACTCACAAGGATGCTGTAAGTATTTAAAATAAGATAGGAGATATATTTGTCCTTTCCGGTGATATATATTTTGGTTCAGAGATAGGCACATGAATATGAAAACAATATTATGTTAGTTTGAGTGCAAACAAATGGCACAGACAAGAACTAAAAAATGGTATTATAGAGTTTAATGTTTTAGTGGTCTCCTTGAACTAAACAATCCACTTAAATGAAAAGCCTTTTCAGTTATTTATTTGTTTTTGTATATTTCATTATCAGTTGCATTTTTTGTGTATCTCAATATGCAAAGGGTCTCCTAACATAGCTTCAGCATACACTTGTAAAGTAAGTAGGATTTCAGTGAGTTGAATAGATCTCATTACCACAAAGCAACCTAAAGATCAAAAGTAAGCTCTTTTTTTAAATATATTTATTTTATTGATTTTTTTACAGAGAAGAAGGGAGAGGGATAGAGAGTTAGAAACATTGATGAGAGAGAAACATCCATCAGCTGCCTCCTGCACACCTCCTACTGGGGATGTGCCCGCAACCAAGGTACATGACCTTGACTGGAATCGAACCTGGGGCCTTTCAGTCTGTGGGCAGAAGCTCTATCCACTGAGCCAAACCGGTTAGGGCAAAAGTAAGCAGTTTTTAATAGTAAAAAGTGACACTACACTGTTTGATGTAAAATTTTGAGAAACATTTAGAAATTTTTCGCTTAAGTTAAGGAACATTTATAAACACTTTAGAAATTTATTGTGGGCTGTGATGTTAATTTCCCTGGTGATATTTAAGTATCCCATATATGCTTGTTACAGTTTTCTTCCTGTAGCTCTGATGATAAAATCTGTTAAAATTGACCTCTACCACCTGTTATTGTTTTAGTGATGACAGATTGTGTTCCAGGCACTGTGCTAGAGGCTGATAGGCAGGCAGACATGCATCTTCTTCTGATAGAGCTAATAGAACAACATGAATTAGGAGATTCTGAAACTTGAATGGTGAGTTTATTTATTTTCTTTGATGATAAATTACTATATTTTACCTCTTAGATCAAGAACATAAAGATTTTGTTTTAATTTTCTCTCTAAGTCATTAGTTATAATCATTATATTGTGAGTGAAAAAAAAGGGGTTCTCTGGAAATTAGACTCACAGGGTGATCTGATCAAAAATTCCTAACTGGGCTGTTCATGGTGGGGTAGTTAAGCCACACACCCATAACTTATTAGTGAGAGGTTTTTAAACAGGCCCTGTCTACTGTTGCTATGCATCTAGGTTAACAAAACTTTTGAGATGTTAGAAGTGGTATCTCTGGAAGGCATCACCATCCTTAAGAAAGCACATAATCTTGTCAACTATCCTATAATCCAATCCCTGTCTTGCTTTCTCCCACCTTCTTATAATCTTCCTTAGATTTCCTTCTCAATCTCAGTGTGTAAAAGAAGCTGCAATACTGTTATTCTCAGGAGCATTTGAGATATTGCTCTTTGCCATTATCGTTATTGTCAGTTTGGCTCTAATAAAATCTTGTAAAAATTCTCTACAGGTCTGACTGTGTCTACATAGACAATATCCAGAAGTTAAATGCTTAGAAAAATGATACTGTTTCGCTATATTTTAAAAATCTAATTATATCTGTGGATATTGCATAGACCATTAATTCAAATATTGTTTCCTCCATGGACTAGTGAGCATGGGTGATATGTTATGCAAAAAAAACAAACAAACAAAAAACAACAATAACAAAATAAACCCCTATTTTATGAATAAACAACTCTACGTTCAGAAGATATATTATTTAGGACTAAGTAAATTGCTGACTTTGGACACTTAACTGGAAGCCTAAAACATTTAGCATCTTTATAATGGGTTTTATGTAAGCCAGTTGCCTAAAGGTAAAAATAGATTAAGAGACAAAGAGCATAAAATAGACAGGAGTTCACCCTAGCTGGGTTGGTTCAATGGATAGAACTTCAGCCTACAAACTGAAGGGTCCCAGGTTTGATTCCAGTCAAGGGCACATGCCCAGGTTGTGGGCTCGGTGCACAATAGGGGGCATGCAGGAGGCAGCCAAGACAATCAGCAATTCTCCTCATCATTGATGGTTCTATCTCTCTCTTCTTTTCCCTTCCTATCTGAAATCAGTAAAAATATATATTTTTAAAAAACGAATTCATGAACTAACCGGCTTTTTTACTCAGGAGCTAGATTGTTTTTGAAACTGACACTTATTCACACGTTGTTTACAACTTGCTCAATTGGATAAATCCTGAGAGGTCTCACAATTTAATCTTTTTTCCTATTTTTACAGGGCTTCCTGGTTCATATGTTGCCAACATACCTGACCCTAACTGATGTCTTCAGATGTATTAGAAACTGACATCACCTGACCAATGCTGCACCAAGTGAATGGTTTCACCCCAAAGCACTGTAAAGGACATGTCTTGTTACCCATCAAATATTTTTCCTTTGTTACAACTTATTGTTGCACTAAGTTGAAATTTGGAACTGCCTCTTGTCTGCAGAAAGCACAGTGATGTAGCTTTAATTTGCCCTGTTCTTCAGAATAACCTCCCTTTCCCTCGGATTCTGGCATTTGATTAAATGGAGTTATGTCAAGAATATCTGAGAGGCTATCAAATTAAAATGTACACAGTGTTCCTTCATTGATGAGCACCAAAAATTGAGGCATTCTTGGTCAAGGAGATGACTGTGGAACCACAAAGCCACTTCATTTTTTTTTCCTTCTTTCTAATGCCAGTCTGCTTTGTGCAAATCAACAAGAGATGAAAACTGGTAGATCACTGGCCAAATACTTTTATTGTTGGCTGGAAAATGATCTGTGATTTAACTTGACAATCTTATTTTTTCCTCTGATTCTACTTTCAGGAAATAATCTAGGCATTATCTGATGGAAATGAGTAAGTGGGTTTACCTGATTTTTCTGATAAACATAAATATAGATTGCATTATTTCTCTGTTTATATACCTCCTTAGTAATTTTCAAAAGGAAAATTTTAAAACTTTGTGTAAGGTTTTATGAAACACAAAAGAATAGCTGGGAACCACTAAACACACATGGTAAAGAACATATTTAAATTCAGAATAGTACATTTTAGCAGAATTTATAAGTCACATAGATTACATGTATTAGGTTTAATGTTAATGATAATTTTCTCTATCTAATGTTAATTATCAATTCCTCCATTCAGGAATTTGTATTTCCACCTTGATTGTGTTCAAGAATTCTAGAATATTTTTTCAAAAAAATTCTAGTCATCTGGTTTTCAATAAGGTTGACAGTTTCTGCTTTTAGAATGAAACTTAAAGTGAACGGTATAATTATTTAGCAATAATTGTAAACTGTAATATATTTTATTAACTATAGAGTGTATTAACTATATTTATATTTCTCTCTTTTTTCAAAGTCTATTATAATTGCGAAAGTTATACAACATGAGTACTATAAAGCAACTAGCACTTAAGAGAATCATGTAATGTCATAATATATACAAACAAACTCAGCTTTATACAGCCATAATGGAAAGTGTTTTTATAAAGTTCCATGCATTTAAGAGGTTAAAAAACACTTCATAAGTGAATAATCCCTACAGTATCTGCCGTTACTAAAAAATTCTCTCTCCTGGGCTCTTTCCTCTCATACTACAAAAATACCCACTGGAAGTGAACAGCTTGTCCCTAAGGCATTTGAACTTGCAATGGTCAGATGAGTAAGTACATTTTATGCTCGTGGAGTTAGTAAAAATAAAGATGTGATAAAATTGCCCTGGAATGTCAATCTTTTGAATTTTCATTCTAGCACTGCTTTGGCTTTATAAAAAAAACACACAAAAAACTAGAGGCCTGGTGCACGGAATTCATGCATGGGGGCAGGGCAGGGTGGTCTTCCTCAGCCCAGCCTGCACCCTCTCCAATCTGGGACCACTCGAGGGATGTCAGACAGGCAGTCAGATATCCCTCTCAGAATCCAGGACTGCTTGCTCCCAACTGCTTGCCTTCCTGCCTGCCTGATTACCCCTAACCACTTCTGTCTGCCAGCCTAATCACCCCCTAATCACTCCCCTGCTCCTAACTGCCCTCCCCTGCTGCCCTGGCCGCCCCTAACTGTCCTCCCCTGCTGGCCCAGTCATCCCTAACTGCCCTCCAATGCCAGCCTGGTCACCCACAACTGCCCTCTACTGCAGGCCATCTTTGACCACATGGGTGTGGCCCTCTTGTGTGTTGGAGTGATGGTCACTTGCAACTGCCTCTTTATTAGATAGGATCATTTGAAAGGGATTTACAGTTTATATCTATAGTGATTCAGCCACAATCTCCTATACATATTCACTAATGATGAAAAGCCACAATGGGCCAGTATGGCCATAAGTTCTTGTTTGCAGGCTTGATTTAGAATCAAAGCAGTCTTCTGGCCCTTGTCGTCTAGGCCAGGTTGGTTACCCATGTACTTGAACAGGAAAACAACAACAAAAACCACATCTTTTCTTCACTAACTATCAACTATAATTTTAACACTTTCTTCAATTATCAATATATGCAAAATCCCACAGTAGTATAAGCTAATCTATTGATGTTTACCAATAGAATGATGATTTTCTGTTGTTTTTACTTGTTACTGATATCCTGAAATATCACTTATCACTATGTTGAGGTTATGGTGAATAAAAGAGTAACCACTATATTTTCTTACTTACTATTTTTTTTTAAAGCAAATATATTGCTATATAATATTTTTAAAACATTTCAGTAAGTATATTTTAATATAATTGACTTTTATTTTATTCATATGTACTTTATTTCATGGATTTAAATGGAATATTCTAGGCTTCATCAGATTGCTAAAGGGGTTTATGACACAAGGAAGTTTGAAAACTCTTGCCCTACACCCACATCTTAATCTTCGTTCTCATGACTTTGCCTTTGCTATTACCAAGGATCAAAGACAAGGAAAGAGGCCTTAGCCGGTTTGGCTCAGTGGATAGAGCCTGTGGACTGAAAGGTCCCAGGTTCGATTCTGGTCAGGGGCACATACCCGGGATACAGACTCGTTCCCCAGTAGGGGGCATGCAGGAGGCAGCCAATCAATGATTCTCATCATTGATGTTTCTATCTCTCCCTCCCTCTTCCAAACTCTCTGAAATCAATACAAAAATTAATAAAAAAAAAAAAAAGACAAGGAAAGAGGAATCTAAGAAAAGATTAGCAAGTAAGGGAAGTTATTTACCACATGAATTCAAGTGCTTGTCTAAGCTTGAATTCCTGAGTCCTTGGAAACCTGCTCACCTCCAAAATCAGAAGCATCTCAATTATATCTTGGGACTTGAGTCACATGAGAGACAAAACACAGGAAGGAATAAAGATCAAGAAAAATATTAAGATATAAACTGGAAGGGAGGTTAGAAAGAGGTAATTGACTAAAAGTTTCAAAAAAATTAGTTATCCCACATCCCCCAAAACATTGCTCCCTAACACCATAAACATGGCTCTGTCAAAGCAAACATTGAACTGGCCAAAGTTAAATAGGTGAGGAAGACTTTATTCAAGCTATTATAATAGGGGGGTGAGAAAACCTCACTGAAACAAAAGTTGGGAAACATTTCCAGGGTTTAAGTATTTAAGAGCTGAAGATGATTCTTAGGCCACCTTTAGTTGTTAATGGGTCTCTTACCTTCATGACAGGAGATAGTTTTAGTAGGTCTGCCTACTAAAGTTAGGGCCCTACCCTTCCACAGAAATTGTAAGGTAGGGGCGCTATCTTCCTTAGTAAATATATTTCAAAGATGTAAATTCCAGGTTCTTGGGGAAAACATTCCAAGGTTGTAAAATTGGCAGAAAATCTTTAAAAGATATGCACCTCAAAGGTGAAATAAATACTTTACAATTACACATTTTCTAAGGTAAATGCTCTAAGGAAAGAGAGATCGGGGCCTAGAGTCACAAAGATGCCTCTGTATGATGTGAGCTAGGAGCTATGGACATGATTGGAGCGCTTGAGATTCAGAAAGGCTCAAGAAAATGTTACTTTATATTTACTAGATACATTACTAAATAAAATTTACTAAATAAAATAATGTGGCTTGTCAACTGGTATAGTTTTTTCCAACCAGCTTTTTGAAAAATGGCCATTTCTTTGCAGTCTCCAAAAAAAAGGGTATGTCTTTCGATACCCTGAATATACCACAAAGGAGCAAGTAAATCCAATGTAATTCTTGATAAAATCATCAAATTTCAGTGCAAAGGCAAGAAGTGCTTTTTATTTTCTCCTGCAACAGGAACTGCAACCTAATTCTCATTCCTAATCACAGAATCAAAGGCTAGCCTTAGACCAATCCAGCACTTATTTTAAATATTTCTATTTTTCTGCCAAAACTAGCTTTTTAGACTTCCTAGATAATTCACATTCATGATTAAAGCCATTATTTATGAAATTGGGTATTTTTTGTTCTTCCATTCTATTCTATACTAGAGGCCCAATGCACAAAAATTTGTCCATTCAGGGGTGTTCCTCAGCCCAGCCTATGCCCTCTTTCAGTCTGGGACCCCTCAGAGGATGTCCACCTGCTGGCTTAGGCCTGCTCCCTGGGGGATCAGGCCCAAGCTGTCAGTCAGACATCCCTCTGGCAGCCCAGCAGCCCTCAGGGGATGTCCACTTGCCAGTGGGGAGCAGTCCTAAGCTGCAGTTGGACATCCTTAGTGCTGCTGAGGATGTGGGAGAGGCTCCTGCCACCACCGCTGTGCTGGCAGCCATCAGCCTGGCTTGTGGCTGAGCAGAGCTCCCCCTGTGGGAGTGCACTGACCACCAGGGGGAAGCTCCTGCATTGAGCATCTGCCCCCTGGTGGTCAGTGTGTGTCATAGTGACCAGTCATTCCCAGTTGTTCTGCTGTTAGGGTCAATTTGCATCTTACCCTTTTATTATATAGAATAGAGGTCTGGTGCACAGGTGGGTTGCTGACTGGTTTGCCCTGTAGGGAGTCCTGGATCAGGGTGGGGGTACTGCAGGGGTGCCTTGCCAGCCTGGGTGAGGGGCTGATAGCTGTTTGCAGGTTGGTCAAACCCTCCAGTGGGGACCCTCACCCCATTGGGGTTTGGCCAGTCTGGGTGAGGGGCTGATGGCTATTTGCAGGCTTCCCACACCCACTTCAGGGTTGGGGTCCCCACTGGGGTGCCTGGCCAGCCTGGGTGAGGGGCTGATGACTGTTTTCAGACTGACCAAGACCCCAGGCCACCGAAGCTCTCATCCTTTCCTTTTTTTTTTTTTTTTTATTTGCTCCAGCTTCATGGCCATGACAGCTGGAAGCATGTATTTGGGGTTTATTTACCTTCTATAATTGAAACGTTGTTGCCTTGAGAGGAGGCAGCAGCTGGCCAGGAAGCTTGGCTTCTTCCATCATTGGGACAACCAAGCCTCCTGTTTGCTCCAGCTCCATGGCTGCCGGCCATCATCTTGGTTGGGTGAAGCTGCATATAGTCGCTCTAATTGGCTGGTGGGCGTGGCTTGAGGCATAGCAAAGGTATGGTCAATTTGCCTGTTTGTCTATGATTAGGTAAGATTCTTCACAAAATAGTATTCTATGGCCATAGTAATAAATTAACAACTGATATAAACAATATTTTTCTTTTAAGTATCAGTAATATGTATGTATTTAAGAGTGATGTGATACATAAAATTAGTTTTTAAGTAAATACAGATTTTAAGGTTTGACATGTAATTCCTTATTGATAAGGAATTTTTGGACTGGAACCCGGATTCTTTGTCCGCCAGAGTTGAAGAATGAATCCACAGAGGATAGTATAGCAAAGGTGGAGATTTATCCTATATAATAGAGATGATATGCAAATTGATGTCACACCTCACACAAGATGGCCACTCCCGTGTGGTCAAAAGATGGTCGCCACAAGATGACCAGCAGTGGAGGGCATTTGGGAGGGGACCAGGCCAGCAGTGGAGGGCAGTTGGGAGTGACCGGGCCTGCAGGGGAGGGAGGGCAGTTGGGGGTGATCAGGCCAGCAGGGAGAGCAGTTGGGGGCATTTGGGCCGGCAGGGGAGTATTTAGGCATCGATCAGGCTGTCAGGGGAGTGTTTAGGGGGTGACCAAGCTGGCAGGCAGAAGCAGTTAGGGGCAAGTAGGCAGGCAGGAAGGCTAATGGTTAGGAGCCAGCAGTTCTGGATTGTGAGAGGGATGTCCACAGGGATCGGGCCTAAACTGGCAGTGGGACATCCCCCAAGGGGTCCCAGATTGGAGAGGGTGCAGGCTGGGCTGAGGGACACCCCCCCTCAGTGTGTGAATTTTGTGCACTGGGTCTCTAGTTGAAGAATAAGTACAGATTCCCACATGGGGAGGGAGAAAGGGTCCCACCATTTCCATGGTTGATAAAGGCTATAGTTTCTGTGCCCTGATATCCCCTCTGATTGGTCAATATGCCCTTTCGAATTGGTTACTATAGTGACTCCTGAGGCCCTCCTCCCTCATTGTCCTCCTATCCCTTTTGGGCTTTCTTCCCTCTTCTTTATTTTGTAAATATAGACCATTTTGGGCTACTTCCATTTTCCTTGTCTTATGGAAAAATACCCCTTGCTGCTTCTTTGTCTTATGTAAATGCAACTGCTGCTGCTCCCTTATCTTATGGAGATGTAACTGCACCTGGCTTCCTTGTGTTATGGAAATCTACCTTCTCCCAGTCTGTAGCCCTATGTTTTTGTCCATGGACCCCAATTCTAAAAATTCCCTAAACCTGCTTTTGTTCCCCTAAAATTCCTGTTTCATTATTAAGCTTTATATTTCAGCTATTAATATCATTACTACTAGTAGCCTGGTGCACAATATTCATGCACATTAAAAGGGAGTTAATTAGAGGAAATATTTTATTTTATTTTACTTTTTTTATAAATATATTTTATTGATGTTTTACAGAGAGAAAGGGAGAGGGATAGAAAGTTAGAAACATCGATGAGAGAGAAACAGTGATCAGCTGCCTCTTGCACACCCCCTACTGGGGATGTGCCCGCAACCAAGGTACATACCCTTGACCGGAATCAAACCTGGGACCCTTGAGTCTGCAGGCTGATGTTCTATCCACTGAGCCAAACCAGTTAGGGCTAGAGGAAATATTTTAATACTGCTATTTGCCCTTTCTCTATAATAGAAGTGTCAGAGATGCAAGAAAATTAGTAAAATGTATACAAAAATCTTCCTCCTGTCAGAGTCTGGGGAATGCCATGGAACCCAGAGTCAAGTCTCTGCCCACAGGCATGCACATCGAAATTGCATGAGATCCAGACCTGGCCGGCCCCACCCCTATTGGGCGAGATCCAGACCTGGCTGGCCCCACCTCCATCAAGACCCGCCTGGCAGGGGGGTGCAGCCTGAGGTCCCCCATCAAGCCCCACTGGTCAGGGAACACAGCCTCAGGTCCCTGCTGATCACTCTTTACAGCTCGTTATGGGAACCCCGCCTCCGCTGTGATTGCAGTCATCTTGTGACAGCTTGATGCAGTGAGGGTCAATTTGCATATTACCTCTTTATTATATAAGACACTTACCTGAATCTAGGAAAAAGTAATACATTTGTGATTTCTGATACATGCAAATTTAAACTTGAACTTTGAACAGGGGTGCCCCCCCTTTTTATTTTTATCCAGTCAGAAATTAAAACTAAAACCATGCCCTCCTTCCAAAGTATTACTTCTGCATGAGAATAAAAGATAGAAAAATGCTTGGAAAATGCCACCATGATATTAGTTTTCTTCTTTAGTCTGAGAACTGCTCACTCCATTATTTAAGACAGAAGTGGGTAGCAGGAAGAGATGTTATGGTTTATGTTTTCTCAATGTAAACTAAACTGCTGTTTCTTTGGCAAAAAGGGGACATACATTTCCATGACAAAGGGAGAGATTTGCTTCCATTCAGGAATATAAATGGTTAAAAACAAGAGCCAGCTATTACTGACTCCAGGGCTCTGTTGTGCAGAGAAAGCTCCTGGGTTCTTCTAATAAGAAAGATATACCAGAGCTTGCTGACAGGAACAGAGCGAGCCTTTGTTAGTCCTGGACTTTTCTGTCACTCACCCCTAGATAACATCAAGCACTGTGACAGGGACAAGGTATATGTGGCTGCTGCTCAGGCAATGGGCACTTGCAAGTACCTAATTGAATTTCTCTCAGAGATAAAGAGATTTTTTTAAAGTAATAATTGGTCAAGTAAAAATGATCTGCTAAGTGTTATCCGAAATTCTTCAGCTTTTAAAAAATAATGGACCTTTATAGCTTTATAGATAAGTCTCAGCTTTTATCCTATGTTCAATTTTTGCAACAAAATACATCACTGCTTGGTATGATATGCTTATGTGTGCTAGAGTAAAAATGTATTTTTCTAGTTTCTAGAACTTTATGGGAAATCTTCATCTGGGTGTTGCAGTTATCACAACATTTAAATTAATTATTTAAAGTATTGTTTGTCACTGCCTTCCTAATTGTTGATGTATGTGTATAATCTGTAATCACAATCACTTATACTTGCTAAAGTAAATTATGACAATGTTTAAATGCTATACTATCAGTCGCAATGTGTAGTCAACATGCACTATTTTCAAGACATACCATATACATATAGCTTTGATTTGCCTGGAAGGACAGAAGGCTTTTTCATCATTATCATCAGTCTATCTCCAAATCTTTTCTAAAATTTAAGCTTCCCATTTTGCATATATGCCTTTTTCCCCTACCTCTGTGTGTTGATATAATTAACTTTCCATTTCTGATACTAAATATTGAAAATATGGACAGGTAAAAATCATAATATCTTTGTAATTTAGTAAGAGCAGATGGAGGTAGAAGTCTTCTGGTTTTAATACCCTTTCATCGCAGGAAGAATAATGACTTCTGCTTTGTGTGAAAACTCATGTGAAGCAACTTGTATGAGTTTAATATCTGTGATGGTGCAGGTCTCATTATGTTATATTCATGTATGAGATAGGCACAATTAGAATTTAGGGTATGATCAATTGTAAAACTACAGCAAATAAACAAGAGTTTGATTTTTTATTATCCTATATAATAAAGAGGTAATATGCACATTGACCATAACTCCAATACACAAGATGGCCACCCCCATGTGGTCAAAGATGGCCGGCAGGGGAGGGCAGTTGTGGGCGATCTGGCCAGCAGGGGAGGGCAGTTGGGAGGGACCAGGCCTGAAAAGGAGCACAGTTGGAGGCAATCAGGCCTGCAGGGGAGGACAGTTAGGGGAGACCCAGGCCTGCAGGGGAGGGCAGTTGGGGGCAACCAGGCCTGCAGGGGAGGGCAGTTGGGTGCAACCAGGCCTGCAGGGGAGGGCAGTTGGAGGGAACCAGGCCTGCAGGGGAGGGCAGTTGGGGGAGACCAGGCCAGCAGGGGAGACAGTTGGGGGTAATCAGGCCTGCAGGGGAGGGCACTTGGGGGGGGGGCACAAGACCTGCAGAAGAGGGCAGTTGGGGAGAACCATGCATGCAGGGGAGGGCAGTTAGGGGCAATCGGGCCAGAAGGAGATGACTGTTGGGAGAGACCAGACCAGAAAGGTAGGGCAGTTGTGGTGGACCAGGCATGCAGGGCAGGGCAGTTAGGGGTGACCAGGCTGGCAAGGGAGAGAAGTTAGGGGTGATTGGGCCAGCAGGGGAGGACACCTAGGAGAGGGCAGTTAGGGGCAATCTGGCTGGCAGGGGAGCAGGTAGGCATTACTCAGGCTGACAGGGGAGAGGTTAGGGGGTGATCAGTCTGGTAGGCAGAACCAGTTAGGGGCAATCAGGCAGGCAGGCAGGTGAGCTGTGGGATTGGGCCTAAACAGGCAGTCAGACATTCCTCGAGGGTTCCCAGATTTGAGAGGGTGCAGGATGAGTGAGGGACACACACACACACCCCCATGCACAAATTTCATTCACTGGGCCTCAAGTGTTTAAATATTTGATATTTTCAACATAGTCACTGAAAAGAGGTAAAATTGAATTCTTTAAAAAGTGAGAACTGTTCTAGCTGGTTTGCCTCAGTGGATAGAGTGTTAGCCTGTAAACTGAAGGGTCCTGGGTTCGATTCAGGTCAAGGGCACATGCCTGGGTTGTGGGCTTGATCCCCAGTAGGAGGTGTGCAAGAGGCGGCTAATCAATGATTCTCTCTCATCATTGATGTTTCTATCTCTTTCTCCCTTTCCCTTCCTCTCTGAAATCAATAAAAATATATTTTAAAAAGTGAGAATTTTCCACAGATATTCCCAATATACAGTGACAAAAAGTTAAACATACATAAATAGTTAAAGTTTATTTTTTCCCTCTTGATAGGATACAATTTTAATGGTTATATATGAATCAATATATCTATTAAGTTTACATGACTGTAATAGATATAACTAGTTACTTTTAATACTAGATATTTTAAAATCAATTTTTGGAACCCCTGAAAATGACACCTACTTTTTGTAGCTCTAGTGTATATATGAAGATCTGTCAATCATGTTACAAGATGTTTCATATCTAAGTGTTTCTGTCAGGAAGTCCTGTTCAAGATCCATTGGAGTTATTCTGGGCAAATGATTGAAGTGAATTCTTTTGGAGATATCAAAAGCAATTATTAGGCTTAAAAATGCATATGCAAATTAGAAAAGTGTAAAATAAATTTTGGAAATATATTGTCAGTCTCAAGCCACTTAATGGTAGTAAAATAATGTGCAAAGTTATTTTAACATTTTTCTTTAAGTGGTACAAATATGATGGTGTTTTCTTACTTAGTCTTAAAAAAAAAAGTTATTTCAATGAGAGTGTCTGAAAAAAGCTATTTGCTGAATGGCTTTCTTTCCAATCCTATATAATAAAAGCCTAATATGCTAAGTGGCCAGTCAACTGTTCAACCAATCAAAGAGTAATATGCTAATGATAAGCTAAGGCCATTCAACAGCTCACTATGATGTGCACCAACCACCAGGGGGCAGTCAACTGGTCGACCAGTTGCTATGACTTGCACTGACCACCAGGGTACAGATGCTCCAACCGGTAGGTTTGCTTGCTGCTGGGGTCCGATTGTTCAGGATTGAGAGAGATGGGCTGGACACGTCTTGGAGCCTTCCCGGGGTCCCTCGGCTGTCCAACCTCCTGTGTCTCACCTTGTCTGGCCGGCCCCGATTGGCCCTGATCCACACTGGGCAAGATGGGGCCGGAAACACCCTGGAGTCCTCCCACGGTCCTTCCTTGACCCCAAGCGTGCACTGGTGGGGTCCCTCAGCCTGACCTGTGACCTCTTGCAATCCCAGACCCCTCGGGGGATGTTAGAGAGCGATTTTCAGCCTGATCTCGCAGGTCAGGCTGAGGGATCCTATTGGTGCCTGAATTTGTGCACCAGGCCTCTAGTCCTATATAATAAAATCCTAAGTGTTTGGTTGATCAGTTGACCATTCAACCAATCAAAGCATAATATGCTAATGATATGCTAAGGCTGCTCAACTGCTTGCTATGACATGCACTGACCACCAGGGGGCAGACGCTCCGACCAATAAGTTAGCTTGCTGCTGGGGTTTGGCCAATCAGGACTGAGCAAGATGGATCAGACACACCCTGGAGCCCTCCCGCGGTCCCTCCCCGACTCCAATCATGCACCAGTGGGATCCCTCTGCCTGGCCTAGGACCTCTCGCAATCTGGGACCCATCGGGTATGTTGGAGAGCCGGTTTCAACCTGATCTAGCAGGCCAGGCTGAGGGACCCCACTGCTGCACGAATTTATGCACCGGGCCTCTAATATTTAGTAAAAAGATACATCACAACATTTTCAAAAATTAAAAAATTTGAGAAATTAGCCAGTACTTTGCTTAATATTCTAGAATGATGTGGACTGCTTTTGAAATTTTAAAAATGATAGTTAAATAGAACTATGCTTTGCTTTTACTATTGTTTTAAATAAACCTCTCTTTCTGTGTTCATTTTTGGAAGGTAGATAGAAAAATATTGGAACATGATAAACACTTTGTAAAAAAAACCCAAACCCCAAGTAAAAACTTGATTAAGATGTTTAGAAAGAGAGAACAATATTCAACCCATAGCCTTCAACATGGTTTTCTTTCAAGTGTGTAAATCTATTTTTAAAATAACATTTATAAGAGTGAAATTTCTTTATTAGTTTTAGTATATATGAAGATATCTATAAAGACAGCAGGTAACAAGATTATAAAAGCTATAAAATTCAAAACCCTACATTGTCCATGCTCTTTTTTTGTTGTTGTTAAGCCTCTCCTAAGGATATTTTTCCATTCTTTTCTGAGAGAGAGAGAGAGAGAGAGAGAGAGAGAGAGAGAGAGAGAGAGGTGTGGAGAGAGAGAGACATCGACTGATTGCCTCCTCCTTGCACCCCAACTGGAGGTGGGTAGCAAACCCACAACCCAGGTATGTGCCCTTGACCACAACCCTTCAGTGCTGGGGCTGACGTAACCACTAAGAGCATTGACCAGGGCTTCATTTCTTTTTAATAATCTACATGAAACATGCTATGTGAATGTTTTGCCCTCTCTGAGTTTGGTACTATTTTAATTCCATTTTATAGATGAAGGAATTGAAACTCAAAGATGATAGATATATGCCCCAAGAGTCATTTTCTTGATGCCACTTCTACTTGCTTTCATGAATTAATCAGTATTCTATTTATTTTCAAACACATTTTCATCCACTATTTCCTCAGAACCTTTGTTCAGTACAGGTAGACAGCTTATGGTGAAAATTTTTCTCATTTAAACAAAAGCTGTGAGTTCAGTCAAGTCACTTACCTTTCTATGAATTACTCTTTTTCACTTATAAAAATGTATATTTTAATAACTCTCCTGTCAATATTTTATCATTTAAAAATCAACATATCTCAATGTGCTTTATAATCTACACTAGAGGCCTGGTGCATGAAATTCATGCGCTTGGGGGGGGGGTGGTCCCCTCAGCCCGGCCTGTGTCCTCTCGCAGTCAGGGAGCCCTCGGGGGATGTCTGACTGATGGCTTAGGCCCGCTCCGCGCCTAAGCTGTCAGTCGGACATCCTTAGTGCTGGCGCAGAGGTAAGCCAGGCTTCTGGCTGAGCGGTGCTCTCCCTGTGGGAGCACACTGACCACCAGGGGGCAGCTCCTGTGTTGAGCATCTGCCCCCTGGTGATCAGTGGGTGTCATAGTGACTGGTCATTCTGCCGTTTGGTCTATTTGCATATTAGCCTTTTATTATATAGGATTGTGAAGTATTTATTAAAAGTTAACTATTTATTCAGTCACATACACAAGACTGAATTAGGACCTTATATTTGTCTAGTCTTGCATTCAAAATCTTTCAGAGTCCTTAAAACAATATCTGCCAACTTCATTTATAGTGTAACTAGAGGCCTGAGGCACAAAATCCGTGCAAGGGGCTCGGCCCTCACAGCCTGGCTTCATCTAGAAGGTCGTCCAGATGGTCATTCTGCTATTCAGTCCAATTAGCATATTAGCTCTTTATTATATAGGATGCCCCTGACCAAGAAGGGATGCGTGCTAGTTTGCTACTGTTGCATAACAAATTGCCACAGACTTAGCAGTTTAAAAAACAAACATCCATTTGTCTATGTGTAGTTTCTATAGGTCAGAAGATTGGGCATGACTTAACTGGGTCCTCTCTCTGCTCAGAGTATAACAAGGCTGAAATAAAGACATCAGGCAGGCTGTATTCTCATCTGAAAGTTTATTAGAGAGAAATTTACTTTCTACTTCATTCAGTTTACTGGTAGAGTTGTGTGTGTGTGTGGTGGGGGGGAGGGTGTATTTCTAAGGTCTCTGCTTATTTGCTGTTGTCAACTGAGGGTTGTTACACACTTTACGAGGTAACCGAAAAATACACAGGGGTACCAGAGACACAGGGAAAAACCATTTATTTCCAGATGTTTTGCATGTACTAGTACAGGACTCAGGGGAGATTGTTTCTCTCCAAATCTTGAGCAAACCAATATGGAGGAAGCTTTCCTTTTATACCCTTTTGGTTTCTTTGTCCCCCAAATATGGATGGCACTACTGGACCTTTCGTAGGCTTTGCAAAAAGCCCTGTGTGATGGGATGGGGGCCATGAAACCACACCTAAAGGCCTGGCCTGGTGCCAGCACTGATAACCCCGTCTGAGGATTGCGTATTGTTCATGGTTTATGGCCTCTGTAAAATGGGAGTCGTACTTAGGTAAACAGATCTTGTAAGATCAGATAATTAAGGAAGGGGCAGTGATTAGACTATCGGCTAACAGGAATGTGCATTAGGTTACTGGCACAGATTCAGTATGCTAGCCCCCTCAAAATGCCTCATTTTCACCATCAGGGTCACTCTCTGCAACTAGAGCAACCTCTGCACTTAACCATGGTTCCCACTCACAACATGGGCGCTGACTTCTTCAAAGAATCCTTGATCAAGAGAATCCTTGAGATCAGGCAATTCTAGTAACTTTTAATATGTTCCCTTATTAGGACAGGTCCACCCAGGAAAAAAAAAATCCCTTTATCTTTGCCATGAGCTATCCTACAATCATGGCAGCAATATTGATGGCAGAGGATGAAACTCCCCCGTCATTTGGAAGAGTAAAGTTCTTGGGTTGCTGCTAAAAGAAGCATTTTTAGAAGCCTCCACGGGAGGATGGAATGTGTAAGAAGGCTTTATTTGCATAGAGTTACATTTCTTGGGTTCCAAAGCCCCCTACCTACCCTTAAGCCAGTCCTAGAAGAGGGGCAGCTGGGAGTTCAGCAAAGTCAGAAACAGAGCCAGTGTTCAGAGTTTCCCTTCCATGTTGCTGCTGGGTGTGGTTCAGCATCCAAGCCAGATTAACATTAATAAAGTCCTTCCATCCATGTGTGAAGTCCCACTTGGCAGTGTGCCATGCAGGCACAGGGGAGCATAGGCCCCCTGCAACAGGAGTCCTGAGAGGGTCCGGTGCATGAGAGAGTTGATTTCTTTGTTTAGAAGTTCAAACAGTCAAGTTTCTCATGCTTTTAGTGGCCACTCCCGTCCTTGCCAATTACCTGTTTCCAGGTGTGACTGACGGGCAATTAGCCTCCCATATCACTCAGGCCTTACTGGGCATGCATCTAAAATGTCTTTGTCTAGTCCAGGGGTGGGCAAACTTTTTGACTCAAGGGCCACAATGGGTTCTTAAACTGGACCGGAGGGCCGGAACAAAAGCATGGATGGAGTGTTTGTGTGAACTAATATAAATTCAAAGTAAACATCATTACATACAAGGGTACGGTCTTTTTTTTTTTTTAGTTTTATTCATTTCAAACGGGCCGGATCCGGCCCGCGGGCCGTAGTTTGCCCACGGCTGGTCTAGTCCCTTCTCCCATCAATCAGTGGGGAATAGACCTGGAGAATGTAAAATGCAGCTTTTATGCAAAGCTGTGTAAATGGCATGCCTATACTATCTGGTCTCCTCTTTCACTCCTTTCCTGTTAGATAATAACCAGATTATTACAATGGTATCAATATCTCATCATATTCACAAGGAGGGACCCACACTCTAGGAAAGAATGATGCTGAGCAGCAACACCAAGAGGCAGAAATCTTGGGACCATCTTAGGATTCTGCCTGCAAACCAACCACAGCATATGAGGAAAATTAGATTTGCATATGGTGACAGATGCATCTTTTCGCTGACAAGGCTATGAAGGTAGTCTAGATTTGGGGGGTGGAATGAAGAAGATGTGGAAGTGGATTCTAAGCCAGCTATCAATGAAATGTAAATTGATCCCTTGAAATCAGTCAGTCTTGACAATTCAAATATGAGAGGTATTCCAAATTATCAAATTATGTGTAATGTCTCCTATATTGGTCTTAGTCCCTGATATCACAAGATAAGACAAATTGCAATCCAGAGATCTTACTAATGAATGTATCAAAGTGGTTATTAAGATATTGCAAATGAAATAGCGTCTCAATATCTTGAGATATTGAGTTAGAGACACATAGACACAGACCATGGCTCACAGCTGTCTGCATTTATGACCCAGTCCTTGAAAATGTGTATTAATAAATGTCAAATACAATAAATCAGCTATTTTTAGTCACTTTATATTTGATTCTTTCATCACAATAGCTTCCCTCCTTGCTTCTGTAGCTCAAATTGGGAAGCGACTGTCTGCAGTCAGATTATGTAAAAAGAAAAAAAAAAAAAGTCCACATTCTGATGGATCCTTATTATTTATTAAATATTTAATAGGCTGCAAGATTCACTTTAAGCTCTGTTTCATTTCCCTTGGTGAATATCGTATTACTTATTAGGGAAGAATACTTGCAGTTCTTTGAGAGTTTTATAAATAGCAGTAAGAAAAACTTCAAGAAATTTACTATTTTATCCTGTTTAGCTTATACTGAATTGAATTTACAGGCATAATAACCTCAATGGGGAAAATTACTAAAGCTAAAAAAAAATAAAACAGAAAAATTGTATCTGTATACAGAAAAGTAAGGGATTAAAGTAATTTTTTCTGAAATCTACAGAATCTTTAGTGTATTAAGATTAGAAAAGGGCCACTGGGCTCAACAAGCAACCCCCTGCTGTTTTTCTCATAGTCGGTTCCCTGCTCACTTCCTATACACTCATTTCTTCTTTTTGTCT
The DNA here is from genome assembly GCF_964212035.1 of Myotis nattereri. Taxonomy (NCBI): domain Eukaryota; kingdom Metazoa; phylum Chordata; class Mammalia; order Chiroptera; family Vespertilionidae; genus Myotis; species Myotis nattereri. The sequence continues at coordinate 67,320,272 of NC_138076.1, read as the reverse complement.
GATACATATTGACTTTCTCATTTCACAGAGTCTGTGATATTTTGCAACAACTGCAGTAACCCAGAAGATTTTCTTTCACTTAAAACAAAGGGTCATTCCTCTGAAGATGGTTCATATGTCCTAGTTCTTAAATGTTGTTTAGAAGAGGAAGGATGGGTAATATACTTTTATATGAAATTTTCTTTCCTAAAAACCCTAACTCAAAGCATCTACAGTAGTTTCTCTATATACTGTGTGTATGTCATAGTTCTATATGGAATTAATGTTTACCCCACCTGAAATGGGAACGTGTTTCGGCATAAAGGCACATAAAAACACACACACATACACACATGTACCATACAAACAATCCTAAACCTAGTTGAAGTGAGTGACTAGTTTAATAGGGTTCAATTTTATGGGTCTGGATCCCACAAACAATACAAATGGATTGGTTACTTACGAATCAAAAACAAACAAAAAGTGTTCTGTATGTCCTCTTTCGAAAAGTATCTATTTAGGTCCTTTGCCCATTTTTTATTGGATTGTTTAATCTTCCTTTTGTTAAGTTGCATGAATTCCCTATACATTTTAGAGATTAAACTCTTATTGGAGAGATAACATTGGCAAATATGTTCTCCCATGCAGTGGTCTCTCTTGTTATTATGTTGATGGCTTATTTTGCTGTACAGAAGCTTTTTATTTTTATTTTCTTCTTAGTTTCCATTGTCCCAGGAGCTGCGTAGGTAAATATATTGCTACAACATATGGCAGCTATTTTACTGCCTATGGATTCTTCTAAGATTTTTATGGTTTCCCATCTTATGTTTAAGTCCTTTATTCATTTTGAGTTTATTTTTATATATGGTATAAGCCGATGGTCAAGAGACATGAAAACATGCTCAAAGTCACTAATCATTGGAGATATGCAAATTAAAACAAAACATCTCACACCTGTCAGAATGGCTATCATCAACAAATCAACAAAGGACAAGTATGAAGAGGATGTGAAGAAAAAAGAACCCTCGTGCACTGCTGGTGGGAATGCAGACTGGTGCAGCCACTGTGGAGAACAGTATGGAGTTTCCTCAAAAAATTAAAAATGGAACTCCCATTTGACCCGGTAATCCCACTTCTAGGAATATATCCCAAGAAATCAGAAACACCAGTGAGCAAGGATATATGCACCCCTTTGTTCATAGCTAAATTCATGAGTAGAACTTTTAAAGTGGCAATGGGAAATAAGAGGAATCTATTTTAAAAAATCTCTAAAAGCTGTTCCATTGTAATTTAAAGAAAGTTAAAATTTCATAAGGACAGCCCATCTGGTACAGCTCAGTAGTTGAGCATCAATCCATGAACCAGACAATCACAGTTTGATTCCTAGTCAGAGCACATGACAGGGTTGAGGGCTCGAACTCCAGTAGGGAGCATGAAGGAGGCAGCTAATCAATGATTCTTTTTCATCATTGACATTTCTATCTCTCTCTCCATCTCCCTTCCTCTCTAAAATAAATAAATATATATATATATATATATATATATATATATATATATATACACTAATAAAAGACAAACCTGCAAATTGGCCATACCTTTGCTATGCCTTAAGCCAAGCCCACCATCCAATCAGAGCGACTATATGCAAATTAACCCAACCAAGATGGCTGCTGGCAACCACGGAGCTGGAGGAGCAGGAGGCTTGGTTGCTCCAGTGATGGAGGAAGCCAAGCTTCCCGTGGCTGGCTGTAGCCTCCACAAAAGACAACAAAGTTTCAATTATAGAAGCTAAATAAACCCAAGATACCTGCTTTATACTGGCTGTGGCCATGGAGTAGGAGGCTTGGTTGCTCCAGTGATGGAGGAAGCCAATTTCCTGTGGCCGGCTATATTCTCTACAAAAGGCAACAAAGTTTCAATTAAAGAAGGTAAATAAATCCCAGAATAAAAAAAAAAAAAAGGAGAGGCTGGGAGCTTCCATCGCCGGGAGGCTTGGCCAGCCTGAAAACGGCCCTCAGCCCCTCACCCGGACTGGACAGGCACCCAAGTGGGGAATTCCTACCCTAAAGGGGGTGTGGCCAGGCTGAAAACAGCCATCAGCCCCTCACCTAGGCTGGCCAGGCACCCCAGTGGGGACCCCCACCCTGAAGGGGGTGTGACCAGCTGCAAACAGCCATCCTCCGAGGGATCCCAAACTGTGAGAGGGCACAGGCCGATCTGAGGGACCCCCCCGAGTGCAAAAATTTTTGTGCACTGGACCCCTCGTGTATATATATATATATATATATATATATATATATATACACTAAAAATTTGTGCACTTGGTGGGGAAGGGGTCCTCAGCCCAGCCTGTGCCCTCTCACAGTCTGGGACCCCTCAGGGGATGACCACCTGCTGGCTTAGGCCCGCTCCCCAGGGGATTGGGCCTAAGATGGCAGTCAGACATCCCTCTGGCAGCCTGGTAGCCCTCGGGGTATGTCCACTTGCCAGCCGGGGAGCAGGCCTAAACTGCAGTCGGACATCCTTAGCACTGCTGAGGAGGTGGGAGAGGCTCCCGCCACCACCGCTGTACTGGCAGCCATCAGCCTGGCTTATGGCTGAGCAGAGCTCCTCCCATGTGAGAGTGCCTCGACCACCAGGGGACAGCTCCTGCATTGAGCGTCTGCCCCCTGGTGGTCAGTGTGTGTCATAATGACCAGTCATTCCCAGTCTTTCTGCTGTTAGGCTCAGTTAGCATATTACCCTTTTACTATATAGGATAGAGGCCTGGTGCATGAGTGGGGGCCGGCTGGTTTTCCCTGAAGGGTGTCCCAGATCAAGGTGGGGGTCCCGCTTGGGTGCCTGGCCAGCCTGGATGAGGGGATGATGGCTGTTTGCAGCTGGTCGCACCCCCTTCAGGGTGGGGGTCCCCACTGGGGTGCCTGGCCAGTCTGGGTGAGGGGCTGAGGGCCGTTTTCAGTCTGGCGGGTGACTGAACCTCCCAACCACTCCTTTTTTTCTTTTTTCTTTTTTTATTCTTGGATTTATTTACCTTCTATGGCTGTCACTGGAGCTGAGAGCTGGCTTTAGCTCTGAGGCTCGGCTCCAGCTCTGAGACCTCGGCTTCTGAAAGCAGGTACCTGGGTTTGTTTGGGTTCTATAATTGAAACTCTGTTGCAACTCCAGCTCAGCTGGCTGGCTGAAAGCATGGGGTTTGTTTAGCTTCTATAATTGCAACATAGTTGCTTAGAGTGCAAGCTCAGAGCCCAGCAGCGGTAGGCGGGGAACCTTGGCTTCCTCCTTCACTAGAGCAAGCAAGCCTCCTGTTCGCTTCAGCTTCCTGGCTGTTGGCCGCCATCTTGGTTGGCAGTTAATTTGCATATCTCGCTGATTAGCCAATAGGAAGGGTAGCGAAGTAACGGTTAATTACCATGTGTCTCTATTATTAGATAGGATAGAGGCCCAGTGCACAGGTAGGGGCCAATTTGCCTGCCCTGATGGGGGCTCCAGATTGGGGTGGGGATCCACACTGTGGGCAGGGCTGGCTGGGGTGAGGGGCCATAGTTGTTCTGGTCTTTGGTCATTCTGGTTGTTCTGCCATTTTGCTTGCTGGTCTTTTATTATATAGGATATATATCTACACTAATAAAAGACAGAGATGCTAATTGACCATACCTTTGCTATGCCCTAAGCCATGCCCACCAGCCAATCAGAGTGACTATATGCAAATTAACCCAACTAAGATGGCATCTGGCAGCCATGGAGCTGGAGCAAGTAGGAGGCTTGGTTGCCTGGGTGATGGAGGAAGCCCTAAGCCAGCTGTGGCCTCCACTCATGGCAACAAAGTTTCAATTATACATGATAAATAAATCCCAGATACTTGCTTCCAGCCAGCCTCCACTGGGAGCTTGGGTGGCTGGGGGCTGTGGCAAGCCTGCAAACAGCCATCAGCCCCTCACCCAGGCTGGCCACACCCTCATGGGGTGAGGGTCCTGTGGGGGACTTAGCCAGCCTGAAAATGGCCCTCAGCCCCTCACCCAGACTGGCCAGGCACCCCAGTGGGGATACCCACCCTGAAGGGGGTGTGGCCAGCCTGGGTGTCTGTAAGAGGAATTCAAGATATAAAGAGTACTTGCCCAGCTACATGGCTCAGTGGTTGAGCATCAACCTATGAACCAGGAGGTCATGATTCAATTCCCAGACAGGGCACATCCCCAAGTTGCCCAGGTTGCAGGCTCAATCCCCAGTGGGGGTGTGCAGGAGGAAGCCGGTCAATGATTCTCTCTCATCATTAATGTTTCTATCTCTCCCTTTCCCTTCCTCTCTAAAATCAATAAAACTATATTTTTGAAAAAATATATAAACAGAACTCATATTCCTTTCCCAGATGGCCCTTAAACAGTTTGAGATGAAAATGTTGACATTTCAGTTGCCTCATTTCTCAATGAATATTTTAAAACTTTTTTACTCTGAATTTCAGAGTATACATAGTGGAAATTATAATGTTCCTTCAGACTGTTATGTTATTGATATTTGGTAAGGGAGAATAAATAAAATGTGAGTAGAAAAGTGAAGGAGTAGTGATTGTTCTTTCTGGAGAAGTGTCTATACAGGTCCTTTGCCCATTTTTTAAATTGGATTGTTTGTCTTCCTGGTGTTGAATTGTATACCTTATTGATAAATTTTGTAAACTAACCCCTTATCTGATATATAATTCTGGGCAAATATGTTCTCTCATGAAGTGGGTTCCCTTTTCATTTTGTTGGTAGTTTCTTTTGCTGTGCAGAATTTCTTAGTTTGATGTATTCCCATTTGCTTATTTTTTTTCCTTTTATTTCCCTTGCCTTAGGAGACATATTGGCAAAAATATTTCTGCAAGAGATGTCTAAGATTTTACTGCCCATGTTTTGTGTGTGTGTGTGTTTTTTTTCAGGAATTTGTATAGCTTCAAGTCTAACATTTAAGTATTTTATCCATTCTTAGTTTATTCTTGTGTATAGTGTAAGTTGATTTTCTATTTTTTTTATTTTGCATGTATCTGTCCAATTTTCCCATCACCATTTATTCAAGAGACTGTCTTTACTCCATTATATGTTCATTTGTCAAATATTAACTGACTATATAGGCATGGGTTGAATTCTGGGCTCTCTGTTCTGCTCTATTGATTTATATACATATTCTCATGCCAGTGCCAGGCTGTTTTAAGTACAGTGGCCTTATAGTATAGTTTGATATCAGGTATTGTGATACCTACAAATTTGTTCTTCTTTCTCAAGATCGCTGACATACAGATGGCCAATAAGCATATGAAAAATGCTCAACATCACTAATCATCAGAGAGATAAAAATTAAAACCAAGATATATCACCTTACACCTGCCAGAATTTCTACCATCAATAAGTCAACAAACATCACTGGTGAGGTTGTGGAGAGTAGGTAACACACTGTAGAAAATAGTATGGAGTTTCCTAAAAAAATTGAAAATGGAATTGCCTTCTGACCCAGCAATCTCACTTCTGAGAATATATCCTAAGAATCTTGAAACACAAATTCAAAAGAATATATGCACCCCTATATTCATAGCAGTGTTATTTACAATAGCCAACATCTGGAAACAGTACAAGTGCCCATCAGTAGATGAGTGGATAAAAATCCTTTGGTACATTTATATAATGGAATACTACTGGGCAACAAAAAAGGTGAAGTCTTACCTTCTGTGACAGCAAGGATGGATCTGGAGATTATTATGCTAAGCAACATAAGTCAGTCAGAGAAAGATAAATACCATGAAATCTAATGAATGAAATAAATTGATGAACAAAAAAGAACTAAGGCATAGACACATAGAACAGATTGACAGCTGTCAGTGGTGAAGGTGGGGAGGGGCCTGGTTGAAACAAGGTGAAGAGATTAGTCAATGAGCATATAGACACAGAAAACAGTGTGGTGATGGCCAGAGGGAAAGGACGGTGGAGGTGGGTAAAGGGATGAAAAAGGGGGACATCTGTAATAGTGTCAAAAATAAAGTGAAATAAAAAAAGTAGTGATTGATTTAATTTGCCTAACAGAATTGGACGGCACGTATCCTAAGACCTTACATTAAAGACAGGCACAGGTGCTGTGGTTGGCCAGGGCACTTTGGACGATGCACCAGACCATGCACCTATGAAGCTTTTATGACTCTTCTCAGGAGACAGACCTTTTTAAAAATGTTTAGAAACACAATATTTTTTCCTTGTGGTGGGTAAATTTCTAAACCAGTGCAATCCAATAGAAATATAATTTTAACTACACAAGTTTAACATTTTCTAGAAGGCACATTTTAAAGAGAAGCATGTGTGTTGAAATTTTAATAATATTTTAAGTTCAATATTGAGAAAGTATATTATTTTAACATATACTCAATGTAAAATATTAATGAAATATTTTACATAATTTTGGTATTAGGTCTTTAAAATACAGTATGTGCTCTGTACATACAGAACATCTCATTTTGGACTAGGGCTCAATAGCTACATTTAACTGGAGGCTAACATCCTGGACAGCATCAGTCCACATTGTATAGTTGTCACTAGTATCCTCAGGGATCGTGTCTAAGACACACCCTCTCCTTTACTGTGGATACCAAACTCTGAGGATGCTTAAGTTCCTTATACAATAATGGCATAGAATAGTTGGCCATTATTATCCTCCGAATCAGTGGATTTTGTAACCTCAGATGAAAGATGCTATTTTTCATTCTTGGTTGGTTGATTCCACAATTTCAAAATCCACAGATATGGACGAGAGCCCACGGTAAATGCCACTGTAGTTCTAGACCGTAGATGTCAATGTCTTCGAAGTACCTTTATCCTTAGCTTCAGTTTAGATTGCCCACCATGGAGAAACATATGTGTCTAAAGTGTCATGACTTGAAGTTAACTGACTTCTGAAGCAGCAGAAGTCACTGAGTGCTGATGTGTATGTGAATAGAGAGAGATGTCAAGGCTAAGGGATGGTATATTCCTCAGATTGTGAGAGGCAGACAAGAGGGAATATCAATAATATCTATTCATTATTAGAACGGCAATATAGGCCTGAGCCGGGGAGATTAGGTCATTTGTGTGTGGGATCTGCCTCATATACTGGTCTCTATTTTCAACCTTAAATTTTGAGAGTGGGATTTCTGTTTTTTGTTTTCTTCTTGATCTTCCCTCTGTCTGTGTCTCTCTCTGTCCTCTCTTTCTCTCTCATATGCTATCTTTATTCCTCTGTTTGCTTTTCAGATCCAAGACATTTGTATTAATCACAAATAATCTCCTTTACTGTTTTTTTTAAATGTATTTTTATTTATTTATTTATTTATTTATTTATTTTTTACAGAGAGGAAGGGAGAGGGATAGAGAATTAGAAAGATCGATGAGAGAGAAACATCGATCAGCTGCCTACTGAACACCTCCTACTGGGGATGTGCCCGCAACCGAGGTACATGCCCTTGACCGGAATCGAACCTGGGACCTTTCAGTCCGCAGGCCGACGCTCTATCCACTGAGCCAAACCGGTTAGGGCTCTCCTTTTCTATTTTGCTTTCCTTTCTTCCTTTGCTCTCCCAAAGTGTGTATTTTTTTTTCTGCTTCTTCTGGCTTAGAACATAAAAGGCATTCACTGTGGATCCATCATGGGCCAATAATGATTTTTCTTATTGATACTGATACACATCCATATGCTCAAGCACAAACCACACACACACTACACTACTGCCTCCCCTTTACTTACGCAGAACATCAGCTGCTTGCCATAGCTTTATTGTGTTTAATGTTGGCTTATAATTTAAAATCCACATAATTTCTTAAATTTTATCTGAGTGTCTTTTATCAGGCTGCCTTAGATATTCTGATCTGTATTCCTCAAGCTGTGTTGTACTCTGGTAGACATGCACACATCTTCATTATGGCTGTATGCATGGAATGAAAGATTAAAGAGTTCCTAGTTACTATTTGTTTTTTTTTAAAATATATACACAGATCTTTGTAAAGCTTACAGTATTTTTAGGAATTTAAGTATTAGAATAAACCAATTGATAAACCTACTTAACCAATTAATCAAGATATTATTTATAGAGATGGGTACACATTTTACTAAAAAAAAAAATCACCTTTTATTAGAAATTATTAAAAATGATCCCAACTTAAGAAAAACAAACAAACATGTATAATTCTAGGGCTTTGATTTAGTTTCATGTTTGGCATTATTAAACAATATCGGTTTTAAGAAAATAAAATAGAAATATTGGAACAAATATTAGAAACATATTTATAAAACACTAATAAGAACTATTTTTTAAAACAGTCTAGAGAAAAAAGACACATCATTTTATGTGCTAACTTTATTGAGTTTTTATTAAGTGTTAGGTATTGTTCTAAGTGTGGGCATCTGAGGTACAGAAGAGTAATTTAGCAAGAAAATAGCAGAACCAGGGTTCAATTTTAATGACACATTTTCAAAGGTAATTTTCTAAACATTGATATCATATCATTTTTTATAACATACTAGAGGCCCGGTGCAAAAAAATTTGTGCACTCGCAGGGGAGGGGGGTCCCTCAGCCTGGCCTTTGCCCTCTCGCAGTCTGGGATCCCTCAGGAGATAACGACCTGCTGGCTTAGGCCTGCTCCCGGGTGGCAGAGGGCAGGCCCAATCCCTAGATGCAGCTCCTGGTTGGGCTCAGAGCAGGGCTGATTGGGGAGTTGGGGCGCTGCCCCCTGTCATGCACAGAGCAGGGCAGATTGGCAGGTTCCAATGCCACCCTCAGTCACACTCAGGGTAGGGCCGATTGGGGGGTTGGGGCACCACCCCCTGTCACACTCAAGGCAGGGTCGATGGGGAGGTTGCAGCACCACCCCGTCAGGCACAGAGCAGGGCCAATCAGGGGATTGGGGCGCTGGCCCCTGTCACTCACAAAGCAGGGCCCATCAGGGGGTTGGGGAGCTCCGCCCCTCATGCACAGAGCAGGGCGGATCAGGGGGTTTGGCACCGCACCCTGTCACACTCAGGACAGGGCCGATGGGGAGGTTATGGCTCTACCCCGTCACACACAGAGCAGGGCCCGTTTCGGGGGTTGGGGCGCTGCACCCTGTCACACACAGAGCAGTGCCAATCAGGGGGTTGGTGCGCCGCACCCAGTCACACACAGAGCCGCAGGGAGATCAGGGAGTTGGGGAGCTCCCCCGCATCAGGCACAGAGCAGGGCTGATCAGGGGGTTGGGACACCTTCCCCTGTCATGAACAGAGCAGGGCGGATAGGGAGGTTGTGGCCCCGCACCCTGTCACACACATAGCAACAGGGCGATCAGGGGGTTTGGGTGCTGCCTCCTGTCATGCTGATCCCGGTGCCGGGAGGCCTCATGGCTCCACTGATTCCGGTGCTGAGAGGCATATTACCCTTTTACTATATAGGATAGAGGCCTGGTACATGGGTGGGGGCCTGCTGGTTTGCCCTGAAGGGTGTCCTGCATCAGGGTGGGGGTCCCCACTAGGGTGCCTGGCCAGCCTGGGTGAGGGGATGATGGCTTTTTGAAGCTGGTCACACACCCTTCAGGGTAGGGGTATCCACTGGGGTGCCTGGCCAGCCTGGATGAGGGAATGATGGCTGTTTGCAGCTGGTCACACACCCTTCAGGGTGGAAGTCCCCACTGTGGTGCATGGCCAGTCTGGGTGAGGGGCTGAGGGCTGTTTTCAGGCTGGCGGGTGACTGAAGATCCCAACCGTTCCGTTTTTTCTTTTCTTGTTTATTCTGGGCCAGCTTTAGCTCTGAGGCTCCAGCTCTTAGGCCTCAGCTGCTGAAAGCAGGTATCTGGTTTGTTTGGGTTCTATAATCAAAACACTGTTTCAACTCCAGCTCTGAGATCCTGGCTGGCTGAAAGCAGGTTTCTGGGGTTTTGTTTAGCTTCTATATTTGTAACAATGTTTCAAACTGCAAGCTCAGAGGCCGGCAGTGGCAGGCAGGGAACTTTGGCTTCCTCTGTCACTGAAGCAAGCAAGCCTCATGTTCGCTTTAAGCTGCCTGGCTGCCGGCCGCCATCTTGGCTGGAAGTTAATTTGCATATTGCCCTGATTAGCCAATGAGAAGGGTAGCAGAGTGACACCAATTTGAATGTTTCTCTTTTACTAGTGTAGATATAGGTCTTAATATAATGAGAATAATAGGGATTTATGACATAGGAGTTTTTTATTAGAGTAATAGGATTGGTTACTATGAATATTAGTATCCAACTTATCTATATTTACAAAACACTCAGTTTTTAGCCAAGGTTCCTGGGAATGAGAACTACATTTCCTAGCATCCTCAAACACAGATGTGTCATGTCACTGATTTCTGGCCAAGGATTTAAGTGTAGGTACTTTTTTTTTTTAATCTTCAGGGTTGTGTCCTTAAAAAAAGTTTGACCCAGTCCTATAGGACCCTCCCCATTGCCCAATGTGTAAATTGTGCATTTGATGTTGAGTCCTCTTAAACTGTGATGTTGGGTTACCATAGAGGGATGCTATACAACAAAATAGAAAGCAGCTTAATCATAGACAAATTCATGCCAGAGTCTTCTTTTCAACTTGGATCTACATTAAAAATAAATAAATTTTAGTTTTTTTAAACTGCTGCTAATCTGGGTCTTTATTAAAGCAAATCAACTAATCTCCCAACAAATATACAGGGATTGAATTTACTGTGTAATTCTTTATAGCAATTATCACTAAATTTCTTCCTGCCTGTCCCTGGCCTATCTTTTGGTGTTGGCTAAAATGTCTGCTGGAGTAAAGAGAACAGAGCTGGTAGTATACTTTTACTATGACTCTGTTCAAGAACTTTATACCCTGCACCCCTTATTTACTTATACACTACATTGTGCCTATATTACATGCACACACACACACACACACATGCACACACACAATTTTTTTTATCATGGTGGCTTTATTACTTATAATTTTATTTTATACCTATTGAAGCATCATTTTTAGACTTAGACATAATAATATTTTAAGATGTATCTCTCCTTCTCATTCATAAAGTGGAAAATAGCAGGGAAATAAATTGGCTGTGGTTTTTCTAAGCTTCCTCACAGTCAGATTATTACCGGCTGAAGCACCTTTGACTTGAAGTTGTCAATGTCTTTCTTCACACACAGTGTGGTTCTCTATGCTGTCAGGAGCACTGGTGAGGCAATATTTCTTACAAAAGTACTCTTGACTTTTTCCCAAATACTTGGTTCCTATTGTGTAAATTGATGTGCACATAGGTAACGACAACCAGAGCACAACCGCCATCTGGCAACAGTGACTGTAAATGCATCTAGATTTTCAATATGTCAAACTAGAAAAACATACATCTTAGACTCAGAGAAGTATGAATTCTGAGACTCAACCAAAAAAAAAAAAAAAAGACTACATTATTGCCCTGGGCAGATGGCTCAGTTGCAGCAGCATCCTGTACACCAAAAGGTGTAGGGCTTGATTCCTGGTTGGGGCACTTACCTAGGTTTCCAGTTTGATCCCCAGTTGGGGCTCCTATGGGAGGCATTGGATAGATGTTCCTCTCTCACACCGATATTTCCCTTTCTTCATTCCTCTCTCTCTAAAGTCAGTAAAAATATATCCTCAGGTTAGGATTTAGAAAAAAAACAAACACACACACACACAACTACATTGTTGTCATTAAGCAATAATGTCCTATATAATTTGTAAAACTAAATGGTTTCCAGTGCATCAGCAACAGTACAGAGTCCTGTGTGTTTTAATGGAGTCTGAAAGGCTATATGCATGAATTAGGACACACACACTGTTCACCACAAGTCTTTGGAGATAGGGAAACTGTCCTGTACACACACACACACACACACACACACACACACACACACACACACACAGCATCCCTCATGCAAGATGTGTAGATGCCAGTTTTCAGGAATTGGGGAAAATTCTTGTTGATAAAGATGACCTAACTTTTGACTGAGACAGTGACTGAAGAAAGTCTTAGTTTGCAGAAATCTCTATATGAGAAAATCTAGTAGGTTCTCTTAGCAGGTGAAGAACATGGGTATTTTTATGCCATTAAGTAGGATTAGAAATTCCAGTTAAGTCAGTATTCCAGATCATAGATTTTTCTCACTAGGCCCTAAAAAATTATGGGAAGTGGGAAAAATATTTCATTATATTTTGCTTTAACCATTTCCAGTTTTTAACTTAGACAAGCTATGTACATAGAGTCAAATTGTATTCACTTTGAAACAACTTGACACAGCATATATTAAGCTAAACGGAAGGCAATGTGAGTACACAGAAACTGATTTAGTATGCAATATTTATCTGTGGGAGAGAGAAACGCAATTCAATTCAGGCTGATTCATCCTCCATTTTCTGTGCACAGAATCCCACAGGAGGTCATCTACCATCATTTTATAGCTATTTGTTATGCTTGACTGTATCAGGCAGCAACAGAGTAAAACCTGCGATCATAGATTACAGGGTAACGTGCCCTCCCCTATGTACTAGCATGCAGAGCTTAAATCTTTGTTTTTCCCCTCATAGACATTGTAAGCATGAAATTACTGTAATTGTTTTCGAAAAAACTTTTATGTTTTCATTTTATCAGTCAACCTAGGAGGCCTCTCCTTGCTGTGTACTGTTGCTATCTCATGATAAATATCATTTTAGAATTTGGAGATGATATTTTATTTATTTATCCAGTTTGGTTAATATTCTACCATGGATAGGGTATCCTTTTTTTTTAACTCTCTACTTTTCTATTTTTTATAATGAAAACACCATTGTTTCTTCAAATATATTTTCAAATGTTATTTTTTAAAGCTAGATTTATCAGAAATTATATCCTATGGTCTGGGAAGAAAATTTTGAACGTTGGATGTAATTAATTAAATATATATATGTGTTTAAATAATTCCCACCTTACTGAGTTATTATGAATTCTCTATAGTATTTTAATGCCATTATTTTTAGTAGATGACCATTAGCCCTGGTCGGTGTGACTCGGTTGGGTGTCCTCCCTTGCACTGACAGGTTGCCAATTTGATTCCCAGTCAGGGCACATGCCGGGGTTGTGGCCCAGTCCTTGGTAAGGGGAGTGCAGGAGGCAGCCTATCCATAATTTGCTCTTACATCGATGTTTCTCTCTCTCACTTCTTCATCTTACCCCTCTCTCTAAAAAATCAATTAAAAATAAAAACTTTAAAAAGGAAAAAAGAAAAAATGGAAAAACATTTTTTTTAAATCAAATAACCATTAAAGTTTGAGAGTGACCTTAAAAATCTCTGTTTATTTAAAATACATATATACATACATATATATGAAGACTGATAAAATCAGAGTTTATTTTTCTAAGTGTATACACTAGAAAAATACATTCAAATTATAATTCTTCAAAATAGTAGTTTGGGGAGGTTGTTTAAAACATGTATCAATGTTTAGAACTTCTATGGACTATTTATTCTAAATCTTCTAAAATATTTTATACATTTTATACAATGAGCACTTTTATTACCTGATAGGCACACACTATTTAGGAGGACGCTTACTATGTACAAGGGCCTGTCCTAAGTACTTGAAATGGAGCAACTCACATAATCCTTGGGCAACTCAATGGGTAAAGTATATTATTATTCTTATCATCAGGTGATAAAATGAGAGATTAAGACATTTTTCATGTCCACACTTCCTGGCACTTACTAAGTGTTCTGAAAATATAATTTCAAAAGTATAGAGTCCCCAGAACCAAGATGGCACCTTCCACAACCACATCAAAATTATAACAAAAATACAGAACAACCATCATTCAGAACTGCCTGAGAGATTGATGAATGGAGGTCCTACAACGAGAGAAGTAAAGAAGAAAGCACATTGAGACTGGTAGCAGGGGCGGAGGCAGGGAACAGGCTGGTCTGACAACCACGTGTGGCATTTTTCAATCAGGAGGGATATCTCAGCTTCAGAGGCCACCCATGAGGAATAAGGGGCCCCATCCCCATACCAGTGCCCCAAGCCCAAGGTTCCAGAGCTGGGAAGAGAAGTCTCCTTAACTTCAGATGGTAAAAACTAGCAGGGATTGTGGCTGAGCGACACAGAGGCTGCTGGAGTCCCAGGGAGTCCATCTTAAAGGCCCAGCACACAAAATTAGATGGACTCACTTGCCCTGAACTCCAGCACTGGGGCAATGGATCAGGGGGATCCAGGGACATACAGGAAGAATTGGATTGTCTGGCATCAGGGCAAGAACTCAGAGGTGGCTTTCTCACAGAAAAGGATGCTAGCAGGGGTCATTTTTCCCATGCTGGAAGAACAGAAGAAATCTCCAGAAAAAGATCTAAATGAAATGGAAGTAAACAAATTAATGGATACAGAGTTCAAAAGAATGGTTAAAAAAATGGGACTACATCAAAATAAAAAGCTGCTGCACAGCAAAAGAAACCATCAACCAAACAGCAAGAAAGCCCACTGCATAGGAGAACATGTTTGCCAATGTAAATATCACATGATCTCTGATAAGGGTTTAATCTCCAAAATTTACAGGGAACTCATACAACTTAACAAAAGGAAGATAAACAATCCAATGAAAAAATGGGCAAAGGACCTCAAAAGACACTTTTTGAAAGAGGACCTACAGAAGGCCAAGAGACATATGAAAACATGCTCAAAGTCACTAATCATATGAGAGATGCAAATCAAAATGACAATGAGGTACCATCTCACACCTGTCAGAATAGCTGTCATCAACAAATCAACAATCAGCAAGTGCTGGAGACGATGCAGAGAAAAAGGAACCCTGGCACACTGCTGGTGGGAATGCAGGCTGGTGCAACCATTGTGGAAAACAGTATGGCGTTTCCTCAAAAAATTAAAAATGGAACTCCCATATGATCCAGTAATCCCACTTCTAGGATATATCCCAAGAAATCAGAAACACCAATCAGAAAGGATATGTGCATCCCTATGTTCATAGGAGCACAATTTACAATAGCTAAATTTTGGAAACAGCCTAAGTGCCCATCATAAGATGAGTGGATTAAAAATGGTGGTACATCTACACAATGGAATACTACACTGCTGTAAAAAAAAGAAGGGACGCTTGCCATTTGAAACAGCATGGATGGAACTGGAGAGCATTATGCTAAGCAAAATAAGCCAGTTGGAGAAAGATAAATATCACATGATCTCACTCATTTGTTGAATATAATGAACAACATAAACTGATGAACCAAAATAGAGCCAGAAAAAACAGGGTTATAAGATTGCTCAAGGATTTTAATGAAATCCTCAAGGACCTTAGTGAGCCTTTCAAGAATCTTAGTGAGAATTTCAAAGGCATGAAAAAGGAGCAGTCAGAAATTAACCACACACTAACTGAAATAAAGAACTATTTACAGAGATTCAGTAGTAGAATAGAGGATGCTGATAATAATGAAATCAAATTTGGAAGATAAGGAAGCAAAAAAACACCCAATCAGAAGAGCAAAAAAAAAAAAAAAAAAGAATCCAAAAATATAAAGATAGCATAAGGAGATTCTGGTACAACTTCAAACGTACCAACATTCACATTAAGGGGAATGCCAGAAGAAAATGAGAGAGAGCACGATATTGAAAACCTATTTGAAGAAATAATGATGACTTGTATGCATGCATATAAGCATAAGCGATGGATGTGAACAACAGGGGGTGAGGGTGAGGGCAGAATTGGTGGGATGAGGGGACATTGCGGGGATAAGGACACATTTGTAATATCATAATTAATAAAGGGGAAAACATTTTTTTTAAAAAAGAAATAATGACAGGAAACTTCTCCTACCTGGTGAAAGAAATAGACTTACAAGTCCACAAAGTACACAGAGTTCCAAACAAGGGGAACCCGAAGAAGCCCACAACAAAACACATATTTACATTCCAAGGGTTAAAAACAAAGAGAATTTTAAAACAGCAAGATAAAAGCAGTTATTTACCTACAAAGGAGCACTCATATGACTGTCAGGTAATTTTTCAACAGAAAAATTTTGCAGGCCAGAAGGGTGTGTCAAGAAATATTCAAAGTAATGAGTAGTAAGGACCTACAACCAAGATCACTCTACCCAAGAAAGCTATCATTCAAAATTGAAGGTCAGGTAAAGAGCTTCACAGATAAGAAAAGCTAAAAAAGTTAATCACCACCAAACCATTATTACATGAAATATTGAAGGTTATTCTTTAAGAAGAAGAAACAAAAGAAAAAACATGAATAATAGATAGTAATAAATACATATCTATCAACAACTGAATCTAAAAATCTAATGAACATAAATAAATTGATGAATAAAATAGAACCAGAAACCTGGAAATCTGGAATAGACTGATGAATCTCAGAGGGCAGGTGAGGAGGGCCTGAGAAATGATTAACCTAAGATTTTATATGCATATATCCATTACCTATGGACACAGATAATAGGGTGGTGAAGGCATTGGGTGGGTTGGGAACTGGGTGGAGGGGGAGATTGGGGGGGAAAGGGGAAATATCTGTAATACTTTCAACAATATACATTTAAAAGAAAATATATATATATATTGGGGAAATGTTATATCAGAATTTTAGAATTTCTGAATTTTGCTTCTCTTTCTCTTGAGTCTTCCAGTACAGCTCATATCTTTTGTTTTTGTGGGGTTTTTTTTTCTTTTTCAAGGCCATTCTGTATTGGAATGGTCATGCCCTTTTGTTCAGAAGCAATATTTTTAGACTCTGCTTCATTCTTATCCAAAGGTCACCTTAATATGAAATTTTAATAAAGTATTTTGCTGCTTGACTTTGTGTCTTTCACCAAAGGTTTCCATTAGTTATTATAAGGCACCACCTCACTATTTTTGTGACTTTATGTCTTCACCCTCACTCTGTCTGAATAACCTGTATTCCCTGGCTGCTAGCCTCATTAATCAGTCCTAGCCTTCTGTACACTACCTGTTTTTGATAGAGGGACTTATAATCTGATAGAGCACTTGAATTAATTTGAAAAATAATCATATTATTTTAAATCTTAGAACACCTATACTTATGTGAATATAGAGTTACGTTTTTCTTAAGTTTCCTTTTCAAGGCCTTTTCAAAGTGATTGAGGAGGTGACTCAGCTGTGAATCCAGCCAGCAGAACTGATAAGCATGGTCAGACTGACCCACCAGGAGTCAAAACATCATCTCATTGAGTGATGACTAAGGACAATAGCTGATGTCTGCAGACCTCCAGGGTTGCATGTAGCTGCATTCCATTCCCAGCCTCACCCTAGCCCATTCCTCTTTATAATCCTGTCCCTTACACCTTCTTGTAAGACAGGATTTGAATGCTTGTAAGTGCCCTGTCTTCTTGGTTGGCTAGCCTTTTCAATAAACGCCTTATATGATTCAATCCTGCCTTCATTTTTAGACACAGCAACAGGCAGCCCAAGCCCGCCCTGGGGTTTCCCAGTAACAATAAACATGTAAGTTTTTTTAAAAGTCACAGAAGTAGAAGTGGACTATGGAAGAAGTGAGCCAGCTGGGCTGAGTGGGCTCAAGAAACAGTTTACAGAAGTAAAAGAAGAGACCTTGGAGCTTAGGAGAAAGAAAGGTAAAGAAAATGCACCTGGAGGAAGGAGAGGGGGGAAAGCTAGGGTGTGCTTCAGAGAGAGGGATCAGCCCTGGGGAAACAAGAGGGTGAGGAAAGGCACAGATGTGTTTAGGAGAAAGAATGCCCTCTGTCCTGAGGTGTGTGTGTGTGTGTGTGTGTGTGTGTGTGTGTGTGTGTGTGTGTGTTTTATCTGCTCTCTAACTGTAGGGATCTTATGGGAGGTCACAGGGGAAGATCTCAAAAGAATGTTCATCAGCTTCCCAGATGTGTCCTTTCAGGGTCTCCACTGATTTGTCAGTGTCGGGCAGAGGGTTATTAGTCATAGCAACTGGCCCTGATGTCAACAAGGGCATCATCCCATCTGGCCTTACTGCTAACCAGGGCCTGGAGCTGAAACACAATTGAGAATTAGATGTTATATCTATTTTGACCAAACTTCTGTCTCTATGGTCAACAGACCCAAGGCTTGTCCTTAACATTATTTGATGTGGGTCAAAACCTCATTGTCTTAAGGAACTAATGCTGAAGGGAGTGGTTGGTGCAAGGGTTTGTATGGGAGTCATGTGAGGCTGTTCTCTGGCTCCCTTATTTCTCCTCTTAGGGGATCTACTACCTGATTAGTGAAGCTAAGGGAGAAAAGGTCAGGGGAAGTTCCAGCCCCCTTTACTGGTGATATGAGAGATCAGGGGGCTAAATCACATGACCATGGATACTCTAGGGTAGGGATGAGGTCCTTGTTTTCCCAGTTTTGCCTGTTGCTAAGCACCCAGAGCTTTCCGTCCAGGTGACATTCCATACCCAGCCAATAGTTCCCCCTCTGCTTATGTCTATCTAACTAGCTACTACAATTTAACTTTATAAGTTAGATAGTCTTAATTTATAAAGTTTGCCTACATGTTAGCAGACTTTGAATGCCAGGTTCTTAGGTCTCAATGTCATAGAAATGAGCACTGAATTCTGTCCAGTAACAGATAGAGTTTATTAAAAAGAGTTTGTGCACAATGGAGTCCACTGGAAAAGAGAAGCTGAGTTCTTGGGAGGGTTCTTGTGGGCTGATATCAGGCCCTTGGGGTAAGTGTAGGGCTTGGGAATGAGGATGAGGTCAGTTGTCTCATGATCATTATCTGAAGGTGGTTGGTCCCAGGGTAGTTACAAGATGTTTTCCACAGTGGATCACTCAAAGGGCCTGTAAAAGAATGCATGTGCAAATATTCTAGTTAACCTTTCATTGAGAAAGCAATTTTGCAGAACATGATGTTAAGAAAGGTGTCATCATCATATAATCTTTCCTTTAAGGATGTGGTTAGGTTTGGTCAAGAATGAGTTCAGATGTCTCTACCCTACCCTGTCTCATACACATTTGCTATTTATTATTAGTACTGTTACCAGAGAATTGATATTCTCTGTTGCTTGTGGGAGTGGTATTCTTGGGGGAACACTGAAATAAGCATTTTCAAAAGCTCCCGTGGGAGAATGGGATGCGTTAAAATACTTTATTTGCATGGAGTTACATTCCTCTGATTACAAAGTGCCAGGTCCATCAATCCAGTCTTGGGAAAGGGGCAGCTGCGGATTCAACAAAGCCAGAAGCAGGGCCAGTGTCCAGAGTTTCCTTTCCATGTTGCAGTCGGGTCCTGTACAGCATCAGGCTGATTAGTGGCCATTAGTCCATTGCATGGGTTGCACATGGCTGTGGGCCAAGTGGGCCAATATGGGAGAGAGAAGGCAACCCCTGCAATGGGAGAGCTAGGAGTGCAGGCAAGTAGCAAAAGAAAGCCAAGAGCGCATGCTCCTTTGTACAGGAGCTTAAGTATTTATGTTTCACACTGTTGCAGTGGCCATGCCTGACTTGTTTCCAGGTGTGACTGACAGACAGGCACCTTCCCAAGTCATTCAGACCTTACCGGGCGTGTGGGGATGCCTCTACTGTCCAGTCCTTTCCCCCAGCAGTCTGTGGGGAGCAGACTTGGAGAATGTTAAACTGTAGCTTCCTAGCAAATGCTTCTATCATCTAGTCTTCCCTTTCCTCCTTTCTTGTTAAATAATAATCAGATTATTACAACAATATCATTACCTGTTTAAAATTTTCACCTAATATCTAATAGATCTTTACATCTAATATGGGTTTGAGTTAATTTAAATGATATAATAAATTGCCTTAAAGATAATTATTTTCAGAATACCAGGTGATACAGGAATAAAAATTCACCAAATATATATATATATATATATATATATATATATATATATATATATATATAATAAAACTGAATCTACCCTTTAAAGAAAATGCTCCTCACAGTAGTAATAGTATTTTCTAAAAGCAATTTCTGTTGTTTCGGCCTTTGCCAAGCTGACAAGATTTCAGGCATACAAATTACAGGCTGCTTAGTTTAGCCAAATCAACTTGAAAAGTTCTGCCCATAAAAATCTCTCACTTCTCCAGCTCTCAAGCAGATTTAAATGAAGAAAGTCTGGTACTTAATGTTCTCCTGGTTAGGTTGCTTAGCGACCACTCCACCCTGCAGCTCACACTGTGGGTTAGGTGTAAATTAACTATTGCAATGCTTACAGGATTACAAGTAAATACACAAACACAGGTAATAAAATAACATCTTTGCAAAAAACATTTGTCATATCAAAATGTTTGTCAGACTAAACTCCTTTATGATATCATATGTTTGCCTAACTAGTTATTAAAAAGACTTACCTTCACTAATTTAAAGGAGTTTAGCTTAAGACATCTGACATATATAAGGTGATTTTTAGAGGCATTGATAAGCATATTAAATAAGTAAATATTTTAATTTATAATTTTTTGAAGAGAGATGACTTGGAAGTGAATAGAGTATAGCTGTTTACCTTGCATTAAGATTACAACTTAATAAAATATTTTCAAAAAAATGTAACGTATTTTATAATCTGCAATCTCCTATAACATTTTCTTTTATAGTATGCATCCTTTATTTTGTCAGATCTTGGGTTCCATGTATATTACTAACAAGAATTGTGATCACTAAAACAATAAAAAGGTAATTTCTTGTCAGATGGCCTAATTCAATTCTGAACCAAATCCTTATTTGATTGGTGTTCTAGATCATTATGCTTGTCATTTCCAACTTGGGCCTGTCACAAAAATTCTCATCAATGGCTTTTTCAAAAATAAATAAAGTGTATTCTTACCTGTTTTCAACATGCCTGTAAATAATAACCCAGGTATGGTGAGAAAACATCTAAGCCTTGTTTACATATTGTCAGCATATAAATATTTATCTACAGAAAGGCTCATCTGTAGATGTTTATTTGTAAAATGTGTTATTTGAAGAGACATATATTTTCTATTCTAATATATGTAAAACTAAATTAAATTATGAGATGTTATGGATTTAACTTATGTCTTACCCTCTAGTTTTTAGATTTTTTTAAAAAAATATATATTTTATTGATTTTTTACAGAGAGGGAGGGAGAGGGACAGAGAGCCAGAAACATTGATGAGAGAGAAACATCGATCAGCTGCCTCCTGCACACCCCCCCCCCCGACTGGGGATGTGCCAGCAACTGAGGTACATGCCCCGGACTGGAACCGAACCTGGGACCCTTCAGTCTGCAGGCCGACGCTACATCCACTGAGCCAAACCAGTCAGGGCCGGTTTTTATGTGCCTTAAGTCTTATAGAGGACTTTGATTAAGTGGAAATAGTAATAGAGTTAATACTTATTGAGATGTATTATTGAAATTAATCAACAATAGGAGTATCAATATTTAAAACATCACACTTAGGTTTAATACTTTCTGTGAATTGTCATGCATTGGTGTTTTTATCTACAGAAAAAAATGTTAGAGATAAATAATTTTCAAAAAATGTGGTGCTTTGGTTTCTTAACAATTTTCTCAAATAAACATTACATTTTTCCTAAAGGGGGAAAATTATACAGATTCCCAAGTTGATTATAATCAGAGCATCATCACTGAAGAATGTTTGAAGTCCTAATTGCTATTGATTAGTTCTTTTGCTACCTTCTAATCAAACGGAAAGCAAACATTTTCACTTACATTTGTGAGGTGTCAAAAAACTTGAGAGTAAGCATGTAGTACCTAAATCAAGAATGAGGCTGAATAACTTGCTAGACTGAGAATAGAAATCAAAAGTACCGATTGTGGGTACAAAAATAGCAATATTGTGAACATTCATGACAGTATCTCTGTGCATGAAACCCAAGAATTTTTTGTGTACTCATGGTGCTACAAATGACAAGGGTTAGCTTAATTAGGAAGGTTTAGGGAATAAAGGGGGCCCATGGGAGAAGAATGCATAGATGGGGATTGAAGATGCCAAAATGCTTATCACATTCATACAGAGGATAGAGAAATACCATAAGAGGAAGGGGGTCCAGAGGAAACATCTTGGCCTGAACAATTAAAGCAGCCCTAACCTATGGAGTAATAAAACATCTAGAACAGTGGTTCTCAACCTTCCTAATGCCGTGACCCTTTAATAAAGTTCCCCATGTTGTGGTGACCCCCAACCATAAAATTATTTTCATTGCTCCTTCATAACTGTAATTTTGCTACTGTTATGAATTGTAATGTAAATATCTGATATGCAGGATGTATTTTCATTGTTATAAATTGAATATAAATAAAGCACAGTGATTAATCACAAAAATAATATGTAATTATATATGTGTTTTCTGATGGTCTTAGGCAACCCCTGTGAAAGGGTCATTCGACCCCCACAGGGGTCGCGACCCACAGGTTGAGAACCGCTGATCTAGAACAACTGAAAGAAAGCCATAGGGAGGTCTAGAAAACTCCAACCAGGACAAATAAGACAAGCAAAGAGAGGAGAAGCGTGGATGTGGGGGTCTTGAGAACTGATTACAGGGCTAAGGTCCCACGGTGGGAAAGGCACAATAAGAGAAGAGGTCTCTAGGATATATAATACCTCAAGACAAAGAAGGTAGTAGACACCTTCTTAGATGATCCTTTTGTGACAAAAGGGACAGAGTCTTAGGCTTTGGGATTTAAAGTTAGGGTTTTAGAGGTAGTACTTGCTTGCAATGAAGTTTCTTCTGCTTGCAGTAAAGTTTCTGTACTTTTCACTTACCACCTTTTGTCAGAGGCTTCATTCTTTGAATCCATCTGGACAAGAACCTGGGAAAGAAATTACCCTTGCATCCTGCTCAGTAAAGCAACTGGAATCACAAGGAATAAATTCTTGAAGTGGTAAATAAATAAAATATTTTTATACGTATTATATATTTCTCATAGATTGTTCATTTTAATAAAGGAGACACAAAATGGATCACAGAAATTCCTAAGTAGAAACTCAGTGCCTCCTTGTCTTTAAATCCTCTTATTGTTGTTGACCTCATGGTCGCTTGTTCTGCTGAGCATGCCCAAGGCAGTTCTTCCTGTCAGTGCCTGAAAAGGAGCATTGATTCCCTTCTAACTATTCAGTGCAGCACAGACCGACAGATGAAGGGTGGTGCTAATGGCAGGATCCAGAGTAAAGAACACATTTTTCAGAGGCATGGGGAGGCATATACGATTCAGAAACAAAATTATTGCCTGCACTAAAGAACACACACAGAGAGAAATTTATTGAAGAGTGTAAAAATAGATATAAAAAGCAGAGCTGCCAATGACAGAAAGATAAAGGAAAGAAAACGAGGTGTTCCTTGAATAAACAAGTAACATTTGGGTAAAGAGGGAGGAGGTGGAGGTGAGATGACAGATGGAGCTGGCTTACAAAAGTGCAAGATTGTACCAAAGAACTTCAACTTAACATTCAACAAAGGGCTAGAAGGTTCCCTTGCACAGACTGGAATACCTTTTCCTGTAGAAGAAAATGAAATATTAAAAGGCTTTATTATTGCACTGGAGCAGATAATTAGGCAATTAAAACTATTTAAATATGATAGAATATCAGAACTTATAAAGCATGCCTGCCAAGTTTTAACTTTTCAAGCTAAGACTTGGCTTTGGAAACGTTACTCTTGCTTTTAAAAATTGTTAGTGCTTTGTTGCTGACTAAGTCTGCATTCCATTATTGGGAATCAGGAATGCTGAAGGAAAAAATAGATTGTATTCACGGAAGAAAATAATAAAATTGTAAAAGATGCATATGTTGAAAGTAAAGAAGCAAGGCCGGGCAATGGCACAAATAACTTGTAAATTATAAACAATCTTATTAGCCGAAAACAGTTCTTTTTGAAAGAAAAAACTAATATTAAAAATATTTTACAGTGAATAAATATACAACACACAAGCACTCACATAGCAAATTAATAAAATTGTGCTACATTTTTATGAATGCAAATGTCTAACACCCAAAGAATATTTTAGCACTGATGAAGTAATAATTGAATTTAAGATTGATAGCAAATTTCCAGCAGATATGGTTTTTTGCAATCTTTAGGTAATATGTAATTAAGCATTGTTAAGAATATTCTAATATTTCACTAGAAAGGGATAGGGTAATTAGAATTTGAATTCTAACTAGGACAAATATAATTATTGTGGGCAATTGTTTTTGTTATCCTACTACAAAAATACAATTTTCTGTGGTTGTTTGACTATTACTATAGCAACCTCAAGGTCTGGCTTGTACTATAAAAATGAACTTGAATACTTAAGTACAAAAGAGTCCCGAGAGTCTAATAAATTCTTGATTGCTTTATTTAACCACTACTAATAAGTCGCACTGAAAATGTGAATGACATTGGGATTTTATATAAGAATTGGATCACATTTCAAGAGAATACTGTAATGATTTGAATTTTCCAGCCATATATTAACATACAGTGAACAGCCTTATGTGTTAAACTAATTTATTTTCAATTTTATTAAGTTTGGTCTGTTACTTTTTGAGTAAAATTGGGGCTTTAGTTTATGTGTCCAGAGAAATCATGCCTTTTTATTTAACTTTTACTAGATAGCCATGGCCAAAAATTAGAAATGGAAATTCCCCAATGACCAGAAATAAAATGGGTATCCAAAAGGTGAGCAGGGTTAAATTCACATAGCCCTCGGAGGGACAAGGAGTAGATGTATATATCAGGGATAGGATTTAATACCCACACAAGACCCATAGTTAAACCTTATCTAAATAAAGCCAGAAGCCAGAAAGATGCTGCACTGTCTACAAATAAGGACTATAACATATCTGCCTGCTATCTTGGAACCTCAGCTGAAGACAGTTAGCTACATAGGCTAAAATAAAGGAGAATCAATGACTAAAAGATTGAAAATCTAAACTTTACTCAATGTCAGCTTTAGCAGAAAGAAGATGGAAATAAAATTTAGGACTGACGGCACCAGAGATCACACTGATATTTAAACCTCTAGTAAATTAACAATTGTAAGCACTGTTTTGGAATGTACCAAAAAAGGTAACAATGGAAACACCTTGGAAATACACAATGGAAGATGATTACTGCTGAAGACGAGCCCACAAAGGAAAACGATAGAATATATAAGAGTAGTACTACATGATATGATGCCTATAGACTCAAGCTAGGAAAACACACAACAGATTTTTTGTTGTTGTTGACAATATTACAATGTCCCCCATCTTTCCCCTTTTTGCCCCCCTCCACCAAGCCCCAGTAGTGATCCACCCCCCATCGCCTTCATAATGATACCAAATTTATGGACTGGAACCCAGATTCTTTGTTTGCTGGAGTCGAAGAATGAATCCACGGACAGAAGGTGGTATAGCGAAGGTGGAAATTTATTAAAGAACAAGTACAGACTCCCATGTGGGGAAAGGGATAGAGTCCCACAGAATGGACTCCCATATGGGGAGGGGGAAAGGGTCCCACTAAGTTCCTTTTCCCTATGGCTTATAAAGGCTGCAGATCTTGGTGCCTTGATATCCCCTCTGATTGGTCACTATTCCCTTAGACTGGTTACTATAGTAACTTCTGACCTCAAAGGTTGAATCTCACATGAATCAAGTGAAATTCCCCCCCACTCCACCCTACCTCCTTCTTCATTGTTTTCCTGTACCCTTTGGGCTTTCTTCTCCTTCTGGATGAAGGGCTTCCTTCTCTTTATTTTGTAAATATAGACCTTTTGCTGTTCCCAGCTCCCTCATTCTATGGAAATGTACCTGCTGCAGCTTTCCAGCTCCCCCATTCCATGGAAATACACCTCCTGCTGCTCTGCAGCCCTGTGCTTCCTCCATGGTCCTCTTAATTTCTAAAATGTCTAAAATTTCCTAAGACCTGTCTTTTTCACCTCCCCACTCCCCACCCCCCATAATTCCTGTTTCAACAACATTGTTGTCTCCGTCCATGGGCTATGGCATATACCAACCGTGGGCAAACTATGGCCCATGGGCCAGATCCGGCCCGTTTGAAATGAATAAAACTAAAAAAAAAAAAAAAAAAAGACCGTACCCTTTTATGTAATGATGTTTACTTTGAATTTATATTAGTTCACACAAACGCTCCATCCATGCTTTTGTTCCGGCCCTCCGGTCCAGTTTAAGAACCCATTGTGGCCCTAGAATCAAAAAATTTGCCCACCCCTGGCATATATGCATATATGTTATTTGGTTCATCTCTTCCAGTCAACTCCCACCACCCTTCCCTCTGAGACCTGTCAGTCTGTTCCGTGTATCCATGTCTCTGGTTCTATTTTATTCATTAATTTAGTGTTCATTAGATTCTACATATAAGTGAGATCATATGATTTTATCTTTCTCTGACTGGCTTATTTCACTTAGCATCATCATCTCCTAGGTCTTACATGCTGTTTCAAAGGGTAAGGTAATCCTTCTTTTTACAGCTGCCTAATATTCCATTGTGTAAATGAACCAGCACTGTTTTATCCACTCATCTGCTCATGGGAACTTGGGCTTTTTCCAGATCTTAGCTATTGTAAATAATGCTGCTATGAACATAGTGGTGTATATATTTCTGATTGGTGTTTCGGGATTCTGAGGACATATTCCCAGAAATGGGATCTCTGGATCAAACAGCAATTGCATTTAAATTTTTATTTAAATTTTGGTTAATCCTTGCCCAAGAATATTATTTCCATTGATTTTCAGAGACCGGGGGGTGGGGGGAAGGGGAAAGAGAGAGGCATCAATATGAGAGACACATCAACTGGTTGCCTCCCACAGGCACCCTGAACAGATATTGAGCCTGCAACCGAGGTACTTGCCCTTGACTAAGAATTGAACCCAACACCAGCAGTCCACATGCTGACACTTCACCCACTGAGCCAAACCAGCCAGGGCCAATTTTTAATTTTTTGAGGAAACTCCATACTGTTTTCCAGAGTGACTGTACCAGTCTTCGTTCCCACCAGCAGGGCATGAGGGTTCCCTTTTCTCCCCTTGTTGTTTGTTGATTTTTTGATGGTAGGCATTCTGACAGGTGTGAGGTGATACCTTGTTGTAGTTTTAAAAGAAAGCCAAGCAAGATTAAAAGAACTTTAAAAATCTGTACTAGGAATTGTGTTTTTTAACTCTTATTAGAATTTTTGTTAGAGTGTTTGAAATTAACAGACAAGGGTCACATGATCTGAGGTTTTGATTGAATCTAAGCATTTAAGTTGATATTGCTGATGATTTGTAATGTTCAAAGAGCTTTGGGATAGAATAGTTCCTATGCAGCATGTATAAAACATTGAAAAAATAAAAAAAATAGATTTATTTTAATTTTAAAAATCAATATATTGTTAAAGCATAAATTAGCCCAGAAGTTCACACCATTGCTGTTAGTAAGACCCAATTTCCTATGAGATATAAATGATTATACATTTTAATTTTAAAATGCTTTTACAATTATAGAAATGTTTACACTTGAAATCATGTTAGAATTTTTTTTGTGTGTCTCCCTCCATAAAATATCTGCATTCATATTTCTTATTTTTACCCATTTGACTTGGTACTCAGTCCCTACACTGCATGGCCCCTACAATACATATTGGTAACACTGCATGGTCCTGTCCCCATCTTACAGTTACATATTTCAGTTTGATAATTACTTATTATAATTGTTATTGTCAGTAACATCCCCTGTTTTATGAGCATATAAAATATGTTATTTAATTCTGTACATTTTTATAATCTATAATTATTTTTTGTTAATACAAACCAGAAGATATTTTTTTCACATTGATTTTTTATATAGAATGGAAGGGAAAGAGGGAGAGAGAGAGAGAGAGAGAGAGAGAGAGAGAGAGAGAGAGAGAGAATGCAGCCTAACTGGGGACAGAGATTGAACCTGTGATCCAAGTGCATGTCCTTGACTAAGAATCAAACCTAAGACCCTTTGGTGCATGGGCCAACATGCTAACCACTGAAAAACACTGGCCAGGGCTATAATCTATAATTCTTATCTAATTTTTCTAGCAATTATTACTGTTCCCATGATCTGATCTTAACTCTTTCTAAACAGAACATGTTTGATTGTATTCATTTCTTGAATTTTCTTTTTGACCTGTCTCTCTTTTATTATTTCTGTGTTTTGATATCAAAAAATTAGCCACAGTTTGATTTACTGATGACATTTAATAATAAAATGAATTTTCTAAAAGCTAACTACATTGATATATAAAATAAGCCTCTTAAAATTCATTTTAAAAACTTTATTATATATAAATATAAGATTGCTTTTTGTGATTTTATAGAAAATACTTTTTAATTAAATATTTCAATATTTCCTACTTTACTTAAAACATGCTAGAGTTTTCATTGTTTTTCATTATAATTTTAAAAACATTATCTTAAAAAATTGATTTTTGAAGCCACAATCATTCTACTTAAGTATTTTATATTTGAAACAAGTTAAGGTTTGGCAGGTGTTTTCTTTCACACTATGAAGCCCTCTGCCATGTAGGACCCCCTTCTCCACCTGCCCTATGTTTTATTAGTGACTGTGCTTGGTTAATAAAAATGGCTATAAACTTAGAAGATGTTATTAAAGAATATCAATTTTTCTGCTAAATATTAAAAGCAAAAAATAGAATGAACAGAGTTGTCTATTACTCAAGTTTGTCCTACAAGTAATAATATTTTGTATAAATTCCATGCTGAAATGGGAAATGCTAAAATTGAAATAGCTATACAGATACTTAGTGAATTAAAAGGAGAGTGAAAGAATGTCTCATAATCAAGGATAAAAATCTTACAGAAAGAGGAGAACTAAGATGGCAGCAGAGATAAGCACCAGTATTTACCACTTCCTACAACCACTTAAAAATTACAACTAAAATACAGAACAACCATACTTCAGAACCATACTTTCCACTGGAAAGCTGGCTGAATAGAAGTGCTACAGCTAGAGAAATAAAGAAGAAAGCTCATGGAGACTAGTAGGAGGGGTGGAGGCACAGAAGGCTGGTCCAACACCAATGTGTGGTGTTTTTTAATTGGGAGAAATATTGAGGCTTGGGTGGCTGCACGTAAGCAGCAAGGGGTCCCAGACCCACACCAGACCCACATATGAGGATTCCAGAGCTGGAAAGAGAATTCCCCACAACTACAGGCTGTAAAAACCAGCAGGGATGTGGCTAAGTAACAAGGAGGCTGCTGGAATCCCAGGATTTTCCTCTTAAAGGGCCCCATGCACAAACTTACATGGTCCTGCTTCTTCGGAGCTCCAGTACCAGCGGGGAGGAAGTGGGGCACGGAGGAGGGACCCAGATACATACTGGGAGGAACTGGATTGTCTGGCATCAGGGCAAGAACTTGGGGGTGGCTTTCTCCCAGACAGGGATACTCAAAGGGGTCATTGTTCCTCTGTTGAGACTTCCCCTGTCTCAGGGCCGACTGGTAGCCATACCTGAGTCTCCATCAGTCTGGAGCACATTGTTTACACTGCCTTGGGTATTCCTTGAGGTCCTGTTCCATTCAATTGGCAGCTCTACCCAAGTTGTCTGCAGAGGCTTTTACATATAAATGGCCTGTCCTGACTCAGGCTTCAGACTTTTCTAAAATCTCTCAAACAAGCAGCAACTGGTGACAGCATGTCCCATACCTATCATAAAAAGGCCCAAGACCCAGAACTAGCACCAGCCTGACTTAATTCACAGCTAGACCTCACCAAATAGATCTCTCTGTAACTCCCACCAGGTGATCCCAGGTAGTGGCTGATTTTGCACCTCCATAGAGGCCCTACAGCCAGAACACCCAGTGGATAGCTTCAGCCCAAAGCTGATTACAACTCTGTACATCCACAAGCAACACACTCAAGAGGCAGACTCAGTGAGCATGAAAGCTCCACTGAAGCAAGTCCTGCTCCATAGAGGTGCTTCCTGAATAGCAGCTCTTCCACTGAAGTCAGTTGCATCTGGTCCTCACAGCCAATTGGCCTGGAGGTCAACTCTTCCCAATGACACCAGCAGCAATTAAGGCCCAACTACAAGACTGCACATAGCCCACCTAAGGGCATAACTAGAGAGCCGAGCTCAGGTGACTGGAGAGGCTGAGACACTAGGCTATACAGGACATATACTATACAAGGCCAGTCTACCAATTCCAGAAGACATAGAAGCTTTACCTAATAAATAGAAACAAATACATAGAAACAACCAAAATGGGGAAACAAAGAAACATGTCAGAAATGAAAGAAATGGAAGCAAGCAAATGACTGGATACAGAGTTCAAAAATCATGGTTATAAGGTTACTCAAGGATCTTCATGAGACTTTTAAGAATCTTAGAATTTCAAAGGAATGAAAAAGGACCAGTCAGAAATTAACCACACACTAACCAAAATAAAGAACAATTTACAGGAATCCAACAGTAGAGTAAAAGGTGCTGATAATCAAATCAATGATTTGAAATGTGAGGAAACAAAAAACACCCAATTAGAAGAGCAAAAAGAAAAAAGAATCCGAAAGTATGAAGATAGTGTAAGGAGCCTCTGGGACAACTCTAGCCATACTGATATTTGCATTATAGGGATGCCAAAAGCAGAAGTGAAAGAGATAGAGAATAATACATTGAAAACCTATTTGAAGAAATAATGACAAAAGAATTACCCTACCTGGTGAAAGAAATATACTTACAAGTACAACAAGCTTGGAGAGTCTCAAATAAGAGGAACCCCAAAAGGCCCACACCAAGCCACATCATAATTAAAATGCCAAGGGTTGAAGACAAAGAGTGAATCTTAAAAGCAGCAAGAGAAAAGCAGTTAGCTACCTACAAGGGAGCACCCATATAACTGTCAGCTGATTTCTCAACAGAAACTTTGCATTCAAGAAGGGAATGGCAAAAAATATTCAAAGTGATGAATAGTAAGGACCTACAATGCAGATTACTCTACTCAGCAAAGCTATCATTTAGAATTGAGGGTCAGATAAAGAACTTCACAAACAAGAAAAAGATAAAGGAGTTAATCACCACCAAACAGGTATTACATGATATTTTGAAGGATATCTATATATATAAAACCCTAATATTCAAATAGACCAAACTGCAGAACAACCAAACAACTGAACAACCGAACAACTGGTCGCTATGACGTGTGTTGACCACCAGGGGCGTTTGCAGAACATGGCAGGTGTTGGCAGCAGGTGGCAGAGTTCAGAACATAGTGGGCATCATCGGCTGTGGTGAGAGGTAGAACAGGTAAGCAGGGCACCAGACCAAGGCAGAGCACCTGTCGCTGTCATTGGGGCAAGGCTCTGGTGGTTATTGACAATTCTTTGCTCCTGTGCACCAAGATCCTGCTGGCGCTTGCACCCACTGCCAGTCCTGATCGCTCAGCACTGTCAGCGGGTGTGAGCAGTAGCTGTTGGCCCCGATCTCCTCTGAGGGCTTCTCCACCTTCCCCTGCTCCTGAGGGGCAATTAGGGCAGCAGCCACTGCTCACACCTGCTGATGGTGCCAGCCTTGCTCGCACCCACTCCTGGCGCTGGTCCCAATTGCTCTGCCCTGTCAGCAGGTGTGAGCTAGTCCGGTGCCATCAGCATGTGGGAACAGTGGTGGTGGGAGCAGGACTTCTGACAGACAGGACACCAGGGGCTGCAGTGGGAGGGGCTGGGCAGGGGTGTAGAGGATGAACTGAGACCAACCCTTGTGACCACTGCAGCCTCTCAGCCCACAGTTCCTTTCCAGGTGCACAAACTAATGCACTGGGCCCCTAGTTCTTTAAGAAGAAGAAGAAGAAAAATGAGGAGCAGGAGGAGGAGGAAGAGGAGGGGAAGGAGAAGAAGGAAAAGAAGAAGGGATAAAAATATGAACAATAAAATGGCAACAAAAATAGATCTATCCACAATTGAATCTAAAAATCAAAATAAATTAGCAAGAAATCTAATGAACAAAATAGACTGGTGAATATAATAGAATCAGATACATGGAAGCATGGAACAGACATGAATCTCAGAGGAAAGGAGGCAGAGGGATGGGAAGAGATTAACCAAAGATCTTACCTATGAACACAGACTGTAGGATGGTGAAGGCCTGGGGTGGGGCAGAAACTGGTTGGAGGGGTGTAATGGGGGGATACTAATGTATTTTTAATATAGTAATATGCTAGTAGTATAGATATGTTATTTGGTACTTTTATGTCTATACATCATTATAACAGTGTAGACTATGCTATCTATTATAGTAACGTGTTAGGATAGGATACTATAGATAATAATAATATATCCATGCGTTAATGGTTGAATTTTTGAAACTCTAAACCCTAGTACCTCAGAATATAACTTTATATGGAAATAGTGTCATTGCAGATGTAATAGTTAAGATGAGGTCATACTGGGGTAAGATGGGCTCCTAATTCTATATGCCTGGTGTCTTTAGAAACAAGGGAAATTTGCAACCAAAACAAACACACAGAGAATGCCATGTTAGATGAAGACAGATATTAGTGATGCTTCTACAAGTAAATAATGCCAAAGATATACAACAACTCATGAACTATGGAACAGATTTTTTCCCTCACATCCCTTGGAAGAAACCAACTCTGCTAACACTGAACTTGCATTTTTCAGTCTCCAGAAGAGTGAGATAATACATTTTGGTTGTTTAACCCTCCAGTTTGTGGTACTTTTTACAAAATCCTTAACAAACTAATACACTATACTATACTATACTATACTATACTATACTATACTATACGTAACATACTTATCTAATGTACTAATATATCAATACTAATACAATATGCCCCCAAAAATGTATACACACTTAACACCTGATAGCTCAATTGAGGTTTCTTTCTCTTCAGATTTAACCCATTGGAATTAATAATATTCAAAGTGTGTATACATTTGGGGGGGGCATTATATATCTACCTATCTAATATAAAATATAGGGTCACCATTCTGAAAGACACCATTCTGAAAGACATTAGACAAAATAAACATGCATTTATTAAGTTAATGGAGACGTAGTTTTATTTTATTCAAGTTACCTAAATGCAAAAACTTCAACTGTAATTGGGCTTGTTGCCTAATGTGGGTAAAGTCTATGCAAACATAATAGCTTGTAGAAAAGCAATAAACAGTTGGAAGTGACCTTAGAGGTTATTTAATCTAGCTTCTGTCTCAGTGCTGAAATACTCCCCATAAAATCCTGGACTTGAAGCCAATTACCTTCTTTCATGGGAGCAGACAGAGGGGGGTGACTGACTGCCTAAAGGCACCAGGGAAGAGTCCAAAAGAAGAAGTGATAATTAGCCTGAGTTGAAACATGGACAAGAATGGCAAATTTCCTTAAGGCTAAAGTTTAGTGTATGGGAAAGAGAAAAGTGGGAGGTTAGCACAAGAAGCTGGACTAGCCAATTTATGAAGTGTTTTAGTACTATCCATAGGATCCTATCTAGTTTCTTAAGTGATAGGGAGCTTTTGGAATGCTTTATTTCTATGAGTACAGAGTTAATGCACCTATTATTAATATGTATATATTTTAGGAAGCTCACACTTGTGAATGAATGGAGTTGCTTTGAAGATCAGAATACAGACAGCTCAATCAATGGGGGAATTTTATTTGCTAGTTTAGTATTAATTTGCAGTTTTCCATTTGTTTTTTTTTTAATTTATCTTTACTGTTGAAAGTATTACAGATGCCTCCCCCTTTTTCTCATCTGCCTCCATCCAGTCCCCACTCTCCCCAAGCCTTCACGATACTATGTCCATGGGCTATGCATATCTATACTAATAAAAGGGTAATATGCTAATCAGATTGGGTCAATCAGACATCTTCTGACATCCGACTTCCTTCTGGACAAAGCCACAGCAGCAGGGGTTGAGGCAGAGGTGGTTAGGGGCAATCAGGCTGGTGAGGGGGAGAAAGCATTTAGGAGGCAATCAGGCTGGCAGAGGAGGGCAGTTGGGTGATATCAGGTAGGTAGGCAGGTGAGCAGTTAGGAGCCACTTGTCCTGGATTGTGAAAGGGATGTCCGACTGCCAGTTTAGGCCCGATCCCTGCAGTCAGTCATCCCCTGAAGGGTCCTGGATTGGAGAGGGTGCAGGCTAGGCTGGTGACCACCCTCCCTCCTGTGCACGAATTTCGTTCACCAGGCCCCTAGTATGCATACAAGTTCTCTGCTTAGGTTAATCACTCCTCACCGCCCCCAACACCCCAACCCCATCTTCCTTGTGAGATTCCATAGTCTGTTCCATGCTTCTATGTCTCCGGATCTATTTTGTTCATCAGTTTATTTTATTCATTAAATTCCACATATAAGTAAAATCATGTGATATGTGTCTTTCTCTGACTGGCTTATTTCGCTTAGCGTAATACTCTCCAGGTCCCTCCATGCTGTCTCAAAAGGTAAGAGATCCTTCTTTTATACAGCTGCATAGTATAAATGTACCACAGCTCTTTTATCCACTCATCTACTAATGGGCACTTGGGCTATTTCCAGATCTTAGCTATTGTAAAATGTGTTTCTATTAACATAGGGGTGCGTATATTCTTTCTGATTGGTGTTTCAGGTTTCTTAGGATTTACAGTATTCCTAGAAGTGGGTCAAATGGCAGTTTCATTTTTAATTTTTTAAGGAAATTCCATACAGTTTTTCATAGTGGCTGTACCAATCTGCATTCCAACAAGCAGTGTACTAGGGTTCCATTTTCTCCACATCCTTGCCAATACTTGTCATTTGATGATTTGTTAATGTTAGCCATTCTCACAGATGTGAAGGAATACCTTATTGTGGTTTTAATTTGCTTCACTCTGATTAGTGACTTTGAGTATTTTTTCATGACTCTTGGACATCTGTATGTCCACTTTAGAAGAGTGTCTATTTAGGTCCTTTGCCCATTTTTTAATTGGATTGCTTCTCTTCATTTTGTTAAGTTGTATAACTTTCTTGTATATTTTAAAAATTAATCCTTTAATCTAATGTATCATTGGAAGTTTCTCATATGATAATTGTTAACAGTGAAACAATGAGACCTCTATTCTTTTCTTTTTGATGGAAAGGTTTTAATCAAGAGACAAAGTGTAGAAAAGCAAGCAAGAATGTATTAACCACAGCAAAATTATCATGGGGTCCCTTAGAGGTTAGGGGACATGTGCCTGTGGGGGAAGAGATGGGGGAAGGGAATGGCTTGGACATGCTCCCTAGAGGGAGATCAGGCTGGGACCTTCCTTTTCAGAGGCTTTAAGGCCGAACATTTAGGGGAGGTCTTAGGAGAGAATCAATAGAATATTCATCAGCTTTATGTTGATGTATCGAAATGAGATTTATTCTCTTAATTAGTTTGTCCTTGGGTGTGGTTGGCAAATGACACTAATTACACTAATGGCACAAATCTGTCTCCCTGAGTAGGGTGATTTTAGCTACTTACCCTCTGTTTGATGAGAGGTATAAGCCATTTACTCCTTAGTGTCCTTGGTTTAGGGAATATAAGGTTTACTAGGTGGCTGCAAACAGCTGTTTATGCCTCAACTTCCCCATTCCACTTGTTCTGGAATTTTCCCAGCTTCTTTTTATACTATAACAATATTATTTGAATATTGTACCTGTATTATGACCACATCCCATTCCAATTGTACCACATGTCACTCATTACCATGTTTCCTATGCATGGGTCACACTGAAATTATTTAGTATTCTATAAACACACATTTTCTTCCTGGTACTGTGTCTGGAAAGGGGACCTGGCTTCAAGTGGCTCTTCATAGGACCAGCCAGTAGTGTGTGGGTTCTTGCCAACCTGCAGGAAAACATTTCACACCAGTCCAGGTGATTTTTAGAGGATGTTTATTGAAGCTGGGGACAGTGACACAAGAAAGGGCCTGAAGCAACAGGAGAGGGACTAGGTGGGGAAATGAGCCTAGGATAGGCTGCTTTGATTCACTAAGAAGTTAGAGAAAAGGGAGCCTTGGGGATAGAGTTTGGGGGTTAGGCCAGAACTAGCTGCCACTGTCCATTGTTCCCTGGTTGCAAGCCTCATGTTGTCCTTTAGAGTTTAGGAGATGCATGCTCACAGGGAAAGAACTGAGAGAAGGGAAAGGTGCAGGTGTGCTCCTGGGAGCGAGAGTGCAATGCTGGGGCCTTTGTCTTGAAGCTTTTATCTCTCTCTTACAAGTGGAAATAGGGGAGGGTTTCAGCAGACTATTCATCAGTTTTTCAGATGTGCCATATCAGGGTCTTGGTCTCTACTGATTGGTTACTGCCAGGGGATGGGGTCATTAGTCATTGCAATCGGTCTTAGCATCATCACCCACCTGGTTTTGCAGCATTTTGGGCCTGGGGCTGAAATACATCTGAGACCTAGATGTTCTCTCTAGGGAGGTGGCCTTCTGTATCTGGCTGTAAATTGCTCTGCCGGTTTGTTAGGCTATCTGTTTCCATTTTCCTATTCCACTTGCCAAAGAATTTTCCCAGCTACTTATTGTCTGTCTCAGTACTATGTCTTTGCATAAGGTACTCTTATTGCCAGGAAGAACATTTCTCCCAATACTTGACTATTAATATCTAATTTATCTTTAAGATACAACTAAAAAATCACCTACATTTTTTGGTACCTCAAAGCAGACAAAGCAATATCATTGCTCTTCCCATTCTGCTCCCAAAGTATTTTGAACTTGATGCTATAATAACCCTTATTTATGTTATTCTTATTTATATACCTTTGTAGGTATATAAATAAGGCCACATACTCAGTAACATATGCACCTTTGAATATATATATTCAAAGGCCCAGTGCATGAAATTTGTGCACAAGTGCGGTCCCTAGGCCTGGCCGGCACCTCCGTCCCAGTCACCTCCGCCCCCAGGTAGCTGGCCAGAGGTTGCAGCACATTGCCATTGCTCGCCATGTTCCAAGCTGCCCCCTGGTGTTTAGCACACGTCATAGTGAGCGGTCAAACGCCCAGTCTTTCAGTTGAACTCCTGGTCGAACAACTGCCAGATAGGACAATTTGCATATTAGGCTTTTATTATATAGGATATTTTAATAAATATATATTTTTTCGATTTCAGAGAGGAAGGGGGATGGAGAGATAGAAACATCAATGATGAGAGAGAATCATTGATCAGTTGCCTCCTGCATGCCCACAACTAGGGATAGAGCCTGCAAGCCGGGCATGTGCCCTTGACCAGAATCAAATCCAGAACCCTTCAGTCAGCAGGCTGACACTCTATCCACTGAGCCAAACTGGCCAGGGCAATCTTTTTCTTTTTAATATGCAGAGTGGAAAAAAAAAATTACACACCTCGAGTGGCATTGTAACCAGGTAGAAACTTCATTTCTTTAATATGATCCTTTTTCCTTTTGAAGCAAACTAGCCTCATTGAGCACCTGGACTCACCTGTCTCTTTCTCCCTTGCAGGACTACTCTCTTAATCTTTAAACCCTCAAGACAATGAGGTTCCCATCAGCATCAGATAAGCTTAGGAACAAAGCCTCGAATCTGTTGATCCCAGAGATAGAGTTTCAGTTAAAATGCGGGAGGCACTTAGACATGGAAAAAAAAAAAAAGGAAGGATGATGGGCCAGGTACAGGAGGTCACCACGGTGAAAAGCCCCAGTGCTTAGCAATGTACAATTGTAGGGGAGGACCTGTTCCCCAGGGTGACCTTTTCTCCCCAAAACCAGACAAAGTGGCACCATGGCTGACATCAGGACCAGATGCATTGATCAACTACCACCTACCCTAGCTCCAACCAATCAGTAGAGACCTAGTTCCCTTAATCACCATGATTAATGATTTTCTCCTTTATATAACCCATCCCCTGGAAGCCATCTGGGATCCAGGTCTTTGAACAGTAGCTTACCTATCTCCTGGTGTGTGTCACTTCTTAAAAATAAACCCTTCCTTTTTTTTCTACAAACTCCTATTTGTGCCTTATTAGGTTTTGATATGCCCAGGCAAACCGACCCCTTTAGTCTGGTAACAGCTTCATTTGTGCTAAAGCCCATGATACCTAACATAGATTTACTACCTAATCTAACTGCTATTTCAACCTTTCTTGGAAATACAATCTTAATCAACCTGTATGGAATTTTCTGGTCGAATACCAGTAGGCAATCTGTCACATAGGCCTTCTCCATGCCCTATAGAAAGAAGAGGCCATCTGCCTGATAAAAACCCTTGCTGTTTGCTTACACCCCTAAAAAGATATCAGGATCTATAAACAACCCTTTCTTTTCTTTTGTTAATAGTTCCCTTGCCCCACCTTTCTTATGAAAACCTTCCATTTTTAACAAACCCTCAGAGCACCCTTCCAGTTGCCAGAAGGGATGCTGCTGCATTCATGAATCACTTACTCAACCAAGTAGAACTTCATATTTACCCAGTTAAATTTTTTAAAACACTGTTTTGTACATAATATAAAGTTAATGTTAGTTATATGAAGAAGAGAATCAATATTATATAAGGTAATTTTTGGCTGGAAATTGAGGGATAAAATATCAGATTAGAAAGATGTATTAAAGATCATCTTTCCTATGATATTTCATTATGAAAAAATGTAAATTCATTGGAAAACTGTCTACATAGGCTAATTTTTTTTATATGTTGTTGTGGCCCTGGCCCAGCAATGAATTGGAAATCCCTTTAATACTTGACAAAATATCAATATCGAAGTATATATTTTAGAAGTAATTTTAAAATTAAGCTTGTTTTGAACTCACAAGATAAAACTGTGCAAAATTAACATTTATAAAAATGTTAATATAAAAAGTATAGAGATTGATTATAAAATTTATTTACAGAAGGAAATTGTCACTTTTTTATTTTAGTCTTGAACTAATCTTGTCATTTTCTAAGCCCTCAGATATTGGTTAGAAGAAAAAGATTTAAGTTTTGGTCCCATCTGGTTTAAAATGTAGTGAATTGATCCTTTAAAATAATTTTCTATGCAAAGAGAATGCAAATTGTCATCTCTCAGATTTCTTAGTCTTTTACTCTCCCTCACTAGTTGCATTCCATTATGGCACCTGCCTATATTGGAGAAGAGATTTGGCCTATCCTACTTTGTGATTGGCTGATGAAGCAGAGTACTTGGCAAGCTGGGAGCAGCTGGCCCTCTTGCTTTCTAGGGATATTTGTTGGCCATCTAATTGCTGCTTCATATGTTGGAAATCACAACTGAAAACTTCAGTAACTATAATTTATGAGCTGGTCTTGCCTGGCCTCACTTCAGCTCCTGCTGTCATAAGAGATCCTCTGGCATCTGGCTGAGACTCCTACTCAGCTCTAGTCCACCTAGTCCCTGACATGGAAATATCTTGGAATTTGCAGAATTTGGGAGAGTCCTGACATGAATTCATATTACTCATTCAAAATTACACAGACTGCTTGAAAACCATTTCTATGCAAGTTCCCTTTAAAAACAACTATATATAGTATAAGTGTATATGTGCCTGAACATGTATAAAAATGTTGTGCCCCATTTAATTATAGAAGTTGGATTAATTAAATATTCCTATTAACAACTATCATATATAAGATGTAATTTATCTACATTAGAGTCAAAGATGTTTTTTTGGAAAAATTACTGTCCCAAATTTCAATGGAGTTATACTTAACAACTACTAAGCAATATTCCTCCTTTATTTTTCTTGGTTAAAATTGTTGTTTAAAAAAAAATTAAATTAAATCATAATAAAGTGGTCAAGAGCAATGTCTTCATGTTCAAACCACATGGTTTATCTATAAATGGAAATAATAATAGTATCTACTTCACGGGATTGTTATGAAGACTGAGTGAAATTACAATCTCAAGGATTACCTATTGTCTAATAGCATGCAAAGAAAAATATTAACTACCATATGTTTCTGTGTATAGATGTTATTTTTTTCTAAAGTTGTTAGACTGAAAATCAAGGGGAATCTTATACACAGAAGTCAGCCGAGGAGGGAGCCCTATGGGTGCGGGTGCGTGTACATAGCTGCCCATACGTTGTCAAACAGGCTTCCCCCAATCACAAGCCTTATTATTACTGACATCAGCTGATGCCATAATTGGAGGTGGAGGTGGAGAATGCACAGATACAACAGGGACTGGCATTCTGAGCTGATAAAGATGTCAAAAAAAAAAAAAAGATAAATACTGATAAGTGATTGTCGTAATCTGCAAAATTCAAACTGAATGTGATCAGCTATGCAAAAGATCATGGAAATAGAGCTGCAGAGAGACAATTTGGACCTCCTCCCACTGAGTGTATGATCAGACTGTGGAGAAAACAGGAAGAACAACTCCTTAAGATGCCCAAAAAGAAGGCCTTAAGAGGAAAACCAGAAAAATGTTTAAAATACTGATTTCTTAATTTGGGTTGGAATGGTGGGGGGGCGTTTTATACATGGGGGCATCTTATACATGGAAAAATATGGTGATATTTATGGCAGAGAAAACTGGGGCTTCAGTTTAATTTATCCACAAAAGCAGGAGTTGATCCTATTAGGCTGCACTTTCTTAGTTCATTTTCCAACAGAGATGCAGTGACATTATATTGCCATCTTCCTGCATAGATCTACAATTTTATATATACTAGAGGCGCGGTGCACGGAATTCATGCATGGGGGTATGTGTGTCCCTCAGCTCAGTCCGCACGCTCTCCTATCTGGGACCTCTTGAGGGATGTCTGACTGCTTGTTTAGGCCTGATCCCGGAGGGCAGTTGGACATCCCTCTCACAATCCAGGACTGCTGGCTGCCAACCGCTTATCTGCTTCCTGCCTGATTGCCCCTAACCGCTTCTGCCTGCCAGCCTGATCAACCCCTAGCCACTCCCCTGCCAGCCCGATTGATGTCTAACTGCTCACCTGCCAGCCCGATGCCTCTAACTAACCTCCCCTGCTGGCCATCTTGTGTCCACATGGGGCAGCCATCTTTGACCACATGGAGGCAGCCATCTTGTGTGTTGGAGTGATGGTCAATTTGCATATTACCCTTTTATCATATAGGATATGATAAAAGGGTAATATGCAAATTGACTCTAACAGCAGAATGACTGGGAATGACTGGTCACTATGACACACACTGACCACCAGGGGGCAGACGCTCAATGCAGGAGCTGCCCCCTGGTGGTCAGTGCGCTCCCACAGGGGGAGCTCTACTCAGCCACAAGCCAGGCTGATGGCTACCAGTACAGTGGTGGTGGTGGGAGCCTCTCCCACCTCCTCAGCAGCACTAAGGATGTTCAACTGCAGCTTAGGCCTGCTCCCCGCTGGCAAGTGGACATCCCCCAAGGGTTTTCGGGCTGCCAGAGGGAGGTCTGACTGCCAGCTTAGGCCCAATCCCCAGGGGAGTGGGCCTAAGCCAGCAGTTGGTCATCCCCCAAGCGGTCCCAGACTTCAAGAGGGCACAGGCTGGGCTGAGGGATGCCCATTCCCCCCACTGAGTGAACAAATTTTTGTGCACCAGGCCTCTGAATATATATATATATATATATATATATATATATATATATATATATATATATATTTCAGAGAGGAAGGGAGGAAGGGAGGAAGGGAGAGGGAGAGAGAAACATCAATGATGTTTGCCTCCTACATAATCCCCATTGCATAATCCCCATTGAGCCTGCAACCTGGGCATGTGCCCTGACCAGGAAT
The DNA here is from genome assembly GCF_964212035.1 of Myotis nattereri. Taxonomy (NCBI): domain Eukaryota; kingdom Metazoa; phylum Chordata; class Mammalia; order Chiroptera; family Vespertilionidae; genus Myotis; species Myotis nattereri. The sequence continues at coordinate 67,278,719 of NC_138076.1, read as the reverse complement.
CAAACCATGACCTCCTGGTTTATAGGTTGACACTCAACCATTGAGCCATACTGACCTGGCTAGATATATAATTTTATAAAAATCTAAACAGTTTTCCTGTTAAAGCATAACAGTATGCATGTGAGCAGTTACAAAGAATACCCTCCCTACAAGGATTTGCCAGGAAAGTAATCTTGAGCCCAATATTGCTAAATATCTCTAAAGTTTCAATTCAAAGAAAAAAAAAATTGATGGGAGCTTGCCTTAAGTTTATGAACATTATACCCAGTCCTGTACATCATTTATTTCTTAAACCTTGTTGCATTATGGTTTCAATAATGAAAACCCTTCTTCTTCCAGGAAATCTTACCCAGGAACTGAAGATAGAATAAGAGTTTTAAAGTTTGCTCAGATTGAAGGATGTGAGGACCACCACAACCACACAATTATTTATCCCCCAGTCCTTGATCCCCAAATGCAGAATTCTCTGATATTGAGAATCAAAAATTACTCTTTCAAATCGTTTAATTTTTGCTTTTGTACTATCCAGGAAATCAGAGAGCTCTGTGCTCAGCTTTTATTTTATTAGTTCACCATTCTTTAAATTATTCAAAAATCATAATTAAATAGCTGCTCTGAGCCAGACACTGTTCTTGGTGCTGGGTAATTGTAGTGACACCATAGCCAAGCATTTGCTTCTTGGGCCATAATATATTTTGGTGGAGAGGAGACAAATAACAAATGAGTAAGAAAATGTGTACTAGTCATTATCACATACACTTGTAAGTTCTGTAAAGATGATAAAAATGGTATTATAATAGAGGATCAGTGAAGAAGTTCTTTCAGGGAGGTAGTATTTGGGCATGAGCCTTAATAAACTGAATTAGCCATGCATGTGAAAATCTGAAGGATATTCTTCCATGAAGGGGGGAAAACAATTACAACACTAACTTAATACTGAGTTGGGCTTATTTGAAAAATCAGAAAGAAGGGCAGCATGTAAGATGCTTAGTGAGAAAAGCAGAGAAGATATTAGCTTTAAGGTGGTATCTAAGACTTAGGCAAGGAATGGTTCATATAGGGCCATGTAGAATCCAGTTATAACTGGAGGTCCAACTTTATTCCAGATGCAGTAAAGTGCCATTGGGGGATTGGGAGAAATAACAACTTGATTTACATCTTATCAAGATCTCTCTGATAATCAGGAAGAGAGTGAATGTTCCAGGAGCAAGACAGCAAACAAACAGAGTCTTTTTAAAGTGTTTTCACTGAATAGCAATTTGACCTCTTTGAGAATCACAAAATTCTTTTTAAACTGTCTTTAGGGAAAAAAAAAATGTATTGGGTTTGAATCATACGAGAGTCAAACAATTGCCATTAGTTTGTGCATTTATTTGATTGGATGATAGATCAGCTTATTAGTACTGATAACTCTTTGCCTCCTGGACTGCTAATAAAAGTAGAGGAATTACACGTAGTCCTTATGTGCATTAGCATTATCATGGGCGATTTTTAATTTAGGTTTTGTACTTCCTTTCTCTGTCTTACTTTTCTCACTTACATGTAAACATATATTACATTGTATAGTGTATAGCTGTATGGTGCACAACTTTGGATTAGCCTTAAATCCTTTGATTGTTGTTGTTTTTAATTTGAATAAGTGATCAAGACTCACTGCAGCATTAAAGAAACAAATTAGTTGGGGGGGGGGTCTATGGGAGGAGCTAGGGCTTATGGAAGTTGTCCCACACTATGCAACTGTGAGAACCCTACAGGGAGAACTCTACATTTACAATAAAGCTCTATTGTTCCAACTCCCCATTCCCTTAACTTCCTCTCTTTTATATGAACACCCCTCCATCTTGGCACACAGGCGAGAGTGTGCACATGGCTTGCAATGTCCGAATGCACTGGGTTGCAACCCTTTCTACTTCCCTAATAAATTCTTTTTGGTGACGAAACACCCAGTCAATATTATTTTTAAGTTGACAAGTGGAAATAAGAAAAAGACATGGCCAAATGATAAATAAATGCATTAGTCATTAAAAATAAGACATACAAATATCCTAGGCATTATATAAAAGCAGGTTTCATGTGTCATTTTAATTTCTACTAACATTAATATATTTTTGTGTTATACAGTAAAATTTATCACCAAAATGAATCAACATTATGGCTCTAAGGAGAAAACAGTGAGATTGAGATATACATTATACAAGACTATTATAAGACCAGATCCTAAATCCTTAATATGTAGAAAGTAATTTAAAACAAGTTTGTTTTTTTTTAATATATTTTATTGATTTTTTACAGAGAGGAAGGGAGAGAGATAGAGAGTTAGAAACATCGATTAGAGAGAAACATCGATCAGCTGCCTCCTGCACATCTCCTACTGGGGATATGCCTGCAACCCAGGTACATGCCCTTGACCGGAATCGAACCTGGGACCTTTCAGTCCGCAGGCCGAAGCTCTATCCACTGAGTCAAACCGGTTTCGGCTTAAAACAAATTTTATAATTAACTATTCTCTGTCACAATTATGAGAAATATTACATATTATAAATTTTAAATATTACAAAATTATTTATTTCATAAATATTTTCATAATTTGTTTATATATTTAACGATTCCAAAAAGTTTAGGCTATAGAAAAGAATAAAGAGCATCTGTTTCAGAAATGATTGCAAAGGAGGATGTACAGATTTAGGTAGCAATTCAAATTGTGTTCTAAGAAAGACAAATCCCAAGCTTACTAGTATAAAGGGAAAAGCACAAGTTGTAACAAAAGAAAAGTTTTTTATTTGCTATCTAACATGGTGTGATACTTAGTTCAAATAGGTCCAGGTGGTGAAATTCTGAGGTAAGCAAGTTCCAAGATATGCTTCTATGGCAAGCCTGAAAGTCCAAGAGTTCAAAGTCCATGTAGATCCTCTACGCAACTGAATGATACTGGCTGCTCAAACAGGTTGGATCCTTTAAAGGTGAAGAGAGCAGATGGTTTGGTTGCTATGGTTAGAAGAAAGTAAAGTTTAGGATGTGCTTTCATGGCTGGTTCAAAAGTTCATGGGTGGGACAAGGATAAGGAAAACTTTTTCATGGCCTCCGGGCTCCATTTTAGTTTCTTTGACATAAATGACTCTATAGTTGCAATTTCCATTCACAAGTATTTTCATAATTTACATATGCATGTGACTTATTCCAAAAGATCCTTCTCATGTTTTAACTACATATATTATCATCACTGATTTATGAAGCATTCAATGTAATTTTCTTAATCTGCTGAAATGTTATGACACTTGGAGATTCCATTATATACTCATGTAGATCTATTTATATATAAATGCACTTATCATATTCAATGCTATGACTCAATTTTAATATTTTTATGGTAAATTACCTTTGAAAGTATATGTAGTAACTTATTTTAAATTAAATTTTAGAACTATTTGCATTCCATGGAAGATATTAGAACATGTTTTTAACCAGAAATGCCAGATCAAGCTTTAAAAGTAAGAAAACAAAGTGTCAAAAATATCTACTGTGGTTGTCCATAAATCAGTGTGTGTAGAATTTTAAATGTGACTTGTTCTAAAGTAGAATTTATGAAAAGACTGTCTAATCTTGAGAGCATGTCTTGACATTTAAAGTATATGCAGCAACTCATTGTATAAAAATGGTCTAGCTCCCAAGACAGGGGCTCAAATAAGTTACACACCTGAGAAACATCTGCAAAGCTGCTTACTTTTGCAAAATTCTGTGTTTGCCAATGAAACACACATGGAACTATTCAAAATACAAAATAGTCCTAAAAGGTAGAATAAAAGCTAAGATAAAAATGTCTCAATAATTATATGTTACTGAAATGGAATTTTTGGAGTGGAACCTGGATTCTCTGTCCACTGCAGTTGAAGAATGAATCCATGGATGGAACATGGTATAGCAAAGGTGATTTATTGAAGAACAAGTACAGACTCCCATGTGGGGAGGGGGAAAGGGTCTCACTGAGTTCCTTTTCCCTATGGCTTATAAAGGCTGCAGATCTTGGTGCCTTGATATCTCCTCTGGCTGGTCACTATTCTCTTGGGCTGGTTATTATAGTAACTCCTGGGCTCAAAGGTCAAACCTCACATGGGACATGTGAGGTTCTCCCCCCACCCCCTCCTCCTTCCTTATTGTTTTCCTACTCCCTTTGGGCTTTCTTCTTCTCCTTCTGGATGAAGTGCTTCCTTCTCTTTATTTTGTAAATATAGACCTTTTGCTGTTCCCAGCTCCTCATTCTAAGGAAATGTATCTGTTGCAGCTTTTCAGCTTCCCTATTCTGTGGAAATATAACTTCTGCTGCTCTGCAGCCCTGTGCTTCCTCCATGGTCCCCTAAATTTCTAAAATTTCCTAAACCTGTCCTATTATACTCCTAAAATTCCTGTTTCATTATGTTCAAAATTCACTCATTATGTCAACAACTTTGAATTAAAATTTGTTTTAACGATTGATGTTTATTTTTTGCAAGTATTTATAGCACATAACATGGAATCTAGAGATATATGCTATCTGTTTGTACCTATTAATATTAAGAGATGGTATAACTTTTTATATAGACACATACTGACTATACTTACAATAGGGTAATATGCAAATTTGTCGGGAGGCCTTCAGAGTAATGACCAATCAGCAGGAGGCTGTGTGTGGCAGGCGCCGGTGGGCAGGGCTGTGTGTGCATGAGGCCAGGGACATGAGGCTGCGTCAAATAAAATAACATGCGTTCACTTGCCCTAAAGCCAAATATCCCAGCAGATAACTCAAACAACATTGATTACACAATAAACTTATTTTCACCAAAAAAAAAAAATAACCTCTGGTATCTTTTCATTTAAAGATGCCCCAGAAAGGCTGCGGAGGCTTTCATCTGTCCCCTTCTACACCGAAGATGACAGGGTTCAAGGAGGAAGGGCTCCAGTTTTGTTTTCTCAGCACCCAGGTAGGAGGCCTCCTTGGACGGCTCTCCCCGCTGAGCCCTGCACAGGACAGGCACTCTGCCCAGAAGCCCAGAGGGTAGGCAGAGTGAAATGCTTTCCCTCCAGGACCCCGCTTTCGCTGGGAGTCCTGCGTGGAGGGCGCTCTCCCTGGGAACCCGGAAATCCACCTCCTGGGCCGACTGCACAGCAGCGGGCCTGGCGAGCCGCAGGAGGGCAACCTACCCATGTGGGTGTATACGCAGCTGCCATAGTTGAAGTTGTCCTCGATGGAGGAGTGGGGGTAGTGGGGATCAGAGTTGGCCATGTCAGCAATTGAACCCCAGCTCCCTGCTGAATAACTTAGAGCTCACGGACCTCAACGGTCCTCAGTCACTTCCTGAGCAGCAGCCAGCCCCAACCGGGGATCAAACCTGAAACCTAAGTAGGTGCCCTGGCAGAATGGAACCCAAACCTTTGCTGTGGCAGAGGAGCTCTGACCCACAGCAGGGGCCAGGGCAGCCACAGGGGTTTTGCTGAGGGGCCCTGGCATGCAGTGCCCAGCGCAGTGGGTTAGAACCACTTCCTGATACAGCAAGGTTGCGGGTTGGATCCTGGTCAGGGCACAGACAAGAAGCAACCAAAGAGAGCATAATAAGTGGAACAACACACTGGTGTTTCTCTCACAACCTTCCTCTCTCTAAAATAATCAATCAATAAAAATTGAAATAAAAAATAAACCCTCTGGCTTGCAGAGTTGCTAAAACAGTTAGAAAGCGAAGTCCCGTCCCTTTCCGTTCATTCAACAAATACTTCATATGCTCCTGCAATAATCACACTGGGGGTGAGTGTCTGTTTGTTTTGGTTAATACTCACCTGAGGACATTTTTGCATTGATTTTTTTTTTTTTTTTTTTTTTTTTACAAAGAGTGGAAGGGAGGGAGAAAGACAGAAACTAATGTGAGAGACATCAATTGGTTGCCTCTTGCTGAATCCCCGACCAGGGCCCGGACTGAGCCTGCAACCCAGGTACATGCCCTTGATCAGAATCCAACCCGGTACTCTGCAGTCCGCCTGCAGAAGCACTATCCACTAAACCAAACCAGCATGTTTTTTTCTTTTTAAGTCCTCCTCTAAGGATATATTTTTGTGTTTTGTTTTTTTTTTTCATTGATTCTAGAGAAAGAGGAAGGGAAAGGGAAAGAGAAAGAAAGATCAATCAGTTGCCCAAGCATTCTGACAGGGATGGAACCCACAACCTGAGTATGTGCCCTCACCTGGAATTGAACCCATGACCCTTTGGTGCATGGGAGGACACTTTAACTACTGATCCACACCAACCAGGGCCTGGAGGTACATTTAAAATTTTTTTTTTTTTTTCAGATCTGCCCTGGCCAGGTGGCTCAATTAGTTGGAGTCTCAACCTGTACACCAAAGGATTTCCTGTTGGATTCTAGGTTAGGGCACATACTTAGGTTTAGGTTAGATCCCGGTGGGTCCGCAGGTGCAGAGGCAGCCTACCAGTATTTCTCTGTCACATGGATGTTTCTCTCTCTAAAAATCAATTTTAAAAACATCCTCAGGTGAGAATTATATACATATATATATATATATATATATATTAAAATTTTTCAGATCTAAAATTTTATTTGGTTCTTTTTTAAATTTTATTTTTTGTTTACAGTTCACATTCAATAGCCTACCCTATATAATAAAACCCTAATATGCAAATTGACCCAAAGGTAGAATGACTGGTCACTATGAACTGACCACCAGGGGGCAGACGCTCAGCATAGGAGCTGCCCCCTGGTGGTCAGTGCACTCCCACAGGGGAGTGGCACTCAGCCAGAAGCCAGGCTCACAGCGGGAGAGTGCAGCAGCGGTGGCGGGAGCCTCAGGGGCAGCACTAAGGAGCAGCAAGCTGAGTGGTAGGGAGCAGCAAGCAGGCTGGCAGTAAGGAGCGAGGGGTCTGGACTGCAAGAGGGATGTCCACCTGCCGGCTTAGGCCTGCTCTCCACAGGGAGCAGGCCTAAGCCAGCAGGTGGACATCCCCTGAATGGTTCCAGACTGCGTGCGAGAGGGCACATGCCAGGCTGAGGGACCCCCCACCCACCCCCAGTGCATGAATTTCATGCACCAGGCCTCTAGTATGTAATATTTAATTAATTGATTAGTTAATTGTTATATAATTAATGTTTTAAATTTTTCATATGATTAATTATGAGAATAATTCATGCATATAAAATTTAAGTTATGCATTCTAGTAATAGGTAGCAGATCTAGGACTGAAACTGATCTATCTTGGTCAGTGTTTTTTCAGTGACACCGACAGTATCACAGAAAATCCTTTATAACTTGAATCTTTAGGGTTCTCTTTACTTTTTGTCCTTTCAGTAGACATTGTTCTGTTAAATAAAACTCATAAGCAAATGTATCTTACTATAAGTATAGTCATTCTCCAGATGGAGAGTTATTTTTTTCTCAGTGTTTTCTCCAAGGCTTGTTTCTCTCCAGTATCCTTCATCTGGATAACAATCTCATCTTTTAAATCCAAGGAATTGTTTTCTCAGTGCTAAGAATTGCAAGTTTCTGCAGTATTATCTTTGATCACCTCTGACACACTTCCTTATTTTCTGTCTCATATTGCTTCTAGATTTGTGTATATGAGATTTTTATTTTGATACATTCAATTTGGAGAAAAATTGCAGAAATAGTATAAGAAGTTCCTGATTATCCTTTACACAATTCAGAAATTGTTTTAACTTTTGCTCAATTTCTCTTATTATTCTATGTTTTGTATATGCACACATATTTTTTCTAGACCATTTAAATAAGTGGGGGATGTTATACCCTTTTATCCTAAATATTTTAATGTACATTTCCTCAAAAATTCTCTGACATAATCACAGTTCATTATCAAAATTTGAAAAATTGTTATTATTGCATTAATTAAGTCGATACTAGAATTTTATAAATTGTTTCCATAATGTCTTTAATAGCTATTTTACACTGCTCCAAAATCTCATCCAAGAGGATGCATGTATTGCCATTAGTTGCCCTGTTTTTTTAAGCTCCTTAAATCTCAAACATATAATCAATCTTTGTTTTTCTTGGTGTTGGCATTTTTTAGTATGTCCAACATTGATTGTGTAGAAAGTGCCTCAGTTAAAGGTTATCAGATATTGCCTGTTGATTAGATTCAGGATATACACAGAGTATTGTACATTATACCCATATCAAGATATAGAAAAATTTAATCACTCCAAAAGTTTCTTTCATGCTTCTTCTCAGTGAATCACTTCTATTCCTCCTCCAAAGGCAACAATTGTTTTTCTCAATATATTTGTTTTCTCTGTTTTTGAACTTATTATATATAATATTCTAACCAACTTCTAAGACTTTTCCGAATTTTTTATTCTTTTCCTCTTTTTATTGAATATATTGGGGTGACACTGGTTGACAAAATTATACAGGTTTGAGGTGAACAATTCTACAACACATACTCTAAATACTGTACTGTCTGTTCATCACCCCATTAAGTTTCATGTTTATTAAAAGTACATTTGAATGAATAAAAGTATTTAAGTTTAGTAAAATCAAATTGCTCTTTAAAATTATTATTATTTTCCTATGGCTGGATAGTTTGCTTAACATTGTAAAGTTATTAAAATAATGACAGGAATTGGATTTTTCCCCCATATAGATGTTCATATTTTCTACCTCCATTTGTTAAAATATATTAATCCTGAAACACCAAATTAGAAATAATATATGCACCCTATGTTCATAGCATTATTATCTACAATAGCTAAGCTATGGAAGCAGCCCAAGTGCTCATCTTATCTAATAAAAGACAAAAAGGGTAATTAACCATACCTCTGCTATGTTTCCCAATGGCTAATCAGGGCGATATGCAAATTAACTGCCAACAAAGGTGGTGGCTGGCAGCCACACAGCTGAAGAGAACATGAGGCTTGCTTGCTCCAGCGATGGAGGAAGCCAAGGTTCCCAGCCTGCTGCGGCCCAGCTCTGAGCCCGAAACAAACAATGTTATAATTATAGAAGCTAAACAAACCCCCAGATACCTGCTTTCAGCCGGCCGCGGCCTCAGAGCTGGGAGCACCAGTGAAGGCAACAATGTTTCAATTATAGAAGGTAAATAAATCTCAGAATAAAAAAAAGAAAAAAAGGAGAGGCTGGGAGCTTCAGTCGCTGGCCAGCCTGAAAATGGCCCTCATCCCCTCACCCAGGCTGGCCAGGCACCCAAGTGGAACCCCCACCCTGATCCGGAACACCCTTCAGGGCAAACCAGCTGGCCCCCACCTGTGTGCACCAGGCCTCTATCCTATGTAGTAAAAGGGTAATATGCAAACTGACCCTAACAGCAGAAAGACTGGGAATGACTGCTCACTATGATACACACTGACCACCAGGGGGCAGACGCTCAATGCAGGAGCTGCCCTCTGGTGGTCAGTGAGCTCCCACATGGGGGAGCTCTGCTCAGCCACAAGTCAGGCTGATGGCTGCCAGTACAGCGGTGGTGGTGGGAGGCGCTCCTGCCTCCTCAACAGCTCTAAGGATGTCCCACTGCAGCTTAGGCCTGCTCCCCGCTGGCAAGTGGACATCCCCCGAGGGCTGCCGGGCTGCCCAAGGGATGTCTGATTGTCATCTTAGGCCCAATCCCCCGGGGAGCAGGCCTAAGCCAGCAGGTGGTCATCCCCCGAGGGGTCCCAGACTGCGAGAGCGCACAGGCTGGGCTGAGGGACCCCCACCCCCAAGTGCACAAATTTTTGTGCACTGGGCCTCTAGTCAATAGATAAGTGGATAAAAAAAGCCATGGTACATTTACATAATGGCATACAATGCAGCTGTAAAAAAAACAGGGACCTTTTACTCTTTGAGACACTATGAATAGACCTGGAGATTTTATGCTAAGCAAAATAAGCTAGCCAGAGAAAGACAAGTATTACATGATCTCACGTATATATTGAATGTAACTAACAAAATAAACTGACAATCAATATAGGTCCAGAGACATGGATACATGGAAAAGACAGACAGAATTCAAAGGGAAAAGGTTGAGAGGGACAGGAAGACAGTAAACAAAGAGCTTGTATGCATATATGCATAGCCCATGGACATAGACAATAGTGTGATGAAGGCCTAGGGTGGGGTAGGGAGTGGGTGAAGGGGGATAAAATGGGGGAGGGGAAAGGGGGACATCTGTAATACTGTCAACAATAAAAGAAAATATTGACCCCTATTGATCAAATGGCTTGAGTACCATTGTAGAAAATCAATATCTCAGTCTATTTCTGGGCTTTATGTTCTCTTTGTTATCATTTATTTTTTATTTAGTTGTCCTTATTTAGTTATCCTTTACTTTAGCTTTATATTGAAGTCAAGTCATCCATATTGGTTCTTCTTCAAGATTTATCTGTATATAGTAGGTCCTTAATATTTCCATATAAATTTTAGAATCTACCTGCCATCTGCTATTAAATCAAAGTAAAATAAACCCAAAACTTATTGGTATTAGGATAGAGATTGAGGTGAAATATAGATCAATTTAGAGAAAGTGACAATTTGTACATTTTGAGCCTTCCATACATAAATATGATTTATCTCTCCATCTCTGGGTCTCTTTACATCCTCTAGCAATATTTTGTAGATTTTAATGAAGAGAACTTGTCCATCTACAGCCAAATTTTTCCTAAGATATATATATATTTTAACATGATTATACATTTACTTTTAAGCTATATTTTTTATTTCGCTCCAAACTATAGAAATTAAATTGATTCTTACATATTGATTCTGCATTTTTCAAACTTGCAGGATTCACTTAAAATTATAGGTGTTGTTTTGTAAAACCCTTAGGATTTTTTAAAAATAGATATATAGAGAGAAATATAGATTTGTTTTTCCACTTATTCATGCATTCATTGATTAATTCTTGTATGTGCCCTGACTGGGGATCACACCCTCAACCTTGGAGAATCAGGATGATGTTCTAACAAACTGAGCTACCTAGCCAGGTCCCAATCTTAATTTTTTAAATTTATTTTTCTTGCCATCTAGTGTGATAACTTGGTTTCTAGTAAAATTTTGAATAGAAGTGTTGAGAAAGAATTTGCTTGCCTTGTTTACTACATTTGGGGAAAAAAGCACTAAATACTTCAGAAATAACTGTTAGAAAATATATTTTTAGATACTTCTACTTATTTCTAATTTGCTGAGTTATTTAACCACAAATGCTTGCTTGATTTTGTCAGATGATTTTTTCTTTAAATCTACTGAGATGGTCATATAATTGTGCTTATTTTTTGAAATACTTAAATAATGATTGATTTATTTTTATGAGTTCATCATTTCTATATTCCTGGAACAAAGATAACTTGGACATTTTACATTATATTTCATCATATATGGATTAAATTTATTTTTTATATTTTCAAGGATTTTCTCATCTATATTTATGATGTAATTTGTACTTTTTTGATAATTTTTAAGTCATGTTTCAGTATTAAGTTTATGTTGGTATCATTGAATGAGTTGGGACATATTCCTACTTCATCTCTATTCTGAAAAAACTTGGGTAAATTTGATTTTATTTCTTCTTTAATAGATTTTTTTCTATAAAGTTATGTATGCCTAAAGTGTGCATTGTGTGAAAATTTGAATTCACTTGAAAATAAATACAAATAAATGCCCCTGACATCAGATTGATATTAGTTGGTTCATTGGCTTATTTATTATATTCTAATCTTGTTAGAACTTTACTTACTTTGAATGTCATGCCAGTTTGAATGCATTTGAAACTGTGAAATACTCCTTTACCTACTTACAACTGTTCACTAACAACACTTTAATCATTCTTAGCTTTTGTGCACTGGAACTAATTCCCTATAAGGCACAACTGTGCCATATGTAAATAGGGAGAAGAGTTGATGTTCTTTTGCTGTACTTATAACTTTTTTTTTTCATTTCCCTCATTCATTAAAGTTAGGAAGAAATAAATTCACGGGCTACTTTTTTCTAACATCATAGTGTTCTTTGAAAGGAGAAGTTGTAAAATGTTTCTAACTAAAACTGACTAATGAATAAATTTCAAGGAAGAGCTAATGCTGAAATACTCTTACTCTTCACCTCATCTTACTTATTACCATGTGATAAAGTTAAAATAATTTTTTTATTGTTTTTTAATCCTCATTGAAAGATATGTTTATTGATTTCAGAGAGAGAAAGGAGGAGAGAGAGAGGATGAGAGAAACATTGATGTGAGAGAAAAATATCTATTGTTTGCCTCTGATATGCGCCCCAACTGAGGACCCAACTGCCGTACCCATTTGCAGCAAGGGTTCAGGATCTGAAGAAGGGGCCATGCACAAATGAAAACACTAGACAAGAAATATGAATTTAGAAGGTGGAGGGGCAGGGATGGCAGGTGGAAACTTCCTTCTAGTGGAGAAGCTCTCTGAAAACTGGGTCCTGTCTGCTTTTATTCACTTGAATACACATTTGCCTTTTAGGAATGCATACAGGCATATCAAAGGTAAAGTTTGGTAAACAGTAAAAGGATTATCAGGTTAAGGGATTGCCTTGAGCCATTGAGCCCACAGTAGGGCAATATTATGCTGATTTTCAGCCCTGCTGAATATCAAAGTCCATTGGCCTTCCAATGGGTTTTTTCCCATTAATTTAGCCTCCAACACCCAACCAGCAACCTAGGTATGTGCCCTGACCAGGAATCTAGCCCATGACCTTTTCAACCAACTGAGCCATACCAGCCAGGGCAAGGTTTATTTTTTAAGAGTGTGGTTTTTATAATTGGCTATAATAATATGGTTTCTATCAAGACAATATAAAAATTCTGAACAAGTGTGAACTACTACTAAGGAATGAAATTAATGCTCCTAATACTTTCTATGTTCACATAGAAATGATACAATTTGGCTGGGAAGAAATAGATGATTTTGTGACTTTCTGTAATAAAATCAAAATGATGCACTTACCTCACTTAGAAATTATTGTTAACATAGAGCCTGGCAGCCCTAGAAGGATCAAAATATATGAAAGTAGACATTAGGTGAAAATGTGACATCTAACAGTCTATATACTATATAGACAGATATTTGAGAATAACATATTCTCTCTTACTGTGCTGAATCAGAAACTGCTTACCTTTGGTCAATTCACTTTCTATTGAAGCCTAGAATTCAATATAGAGTATGTGTTGTTGTTGTAGTTTTTTTAGGTTGCATATTGTTTAAAGAAAAATGTAGTGTTTATTTCAGAACATATAAAAACCTCTCATGGTAATCTTATCTCCACCAACAAACCTTTCACCACTTTAAAAATAATATTGAATAATATTATTTGTTGTATTTTTGGCTCTGTCTTGAATAGTGCTTATTAAATATGTTATTTGGAAGTATTTAATATTAAATATTAAACAATTAAGACATTCCAGTATTCTTACTGGTTGTTCATTCATTAATGGACATGAATTTCTCAAAAACCCTAATGAAACCTATGTTAGAAGTGTTATATTGCTCTCAAATCTGATTAACTTCCAGTTTCTCCATCAAAAGTTCTTACTGCATGAAGAATTAAAGCTATAGAATTTTAACAAAGACTGTTTACTCACTTGTGAGCACAGATATAAGTTTACCTCTGTGGTTTGTTTAAAGATAGATGAGAAAAGCAGCCCATTTAAGATGTCTAAAACATGACATTCTGGGCCTTACAATATTTGTGTTCAATTTTATTACTGTACCAATATTTGTAGGAATTGGAATTATTTTTTGATCCTTATGAATTTTTTATTTATCAATCTTTCACTTGAAATGATCTTGATGTTTTTTAAACAACATACCTTCCTCTTTTCTTAGCATTACATTGTGATTGAATCAGATTAAATGACACAAGCAAAATATATCAGATTCGGTTATTTTTTCTTTTCAACATTTTGAGTAGGAAGGTTACTGACTGTTTCTGACAGTGAATTTTTCATTTAGAAGTATGAGCAAGTTAAAATAATCTAGGATCTTGGAATGGAGGTTATTACTGCTGTAATTATATTTTACCATTTGACTTCAGTTAATTTTTTCAGTAAGTTGTCACAGATTGAAGAGGCAGAGATACTCTTCATTTAAAAATAATGATATTGTACTTTCTGCATGAGATTTGTTCTCAAAACCTCTTTACATAAATAAATTTCATAGAGTACATTCTTACTAGGTAGTCAGATATGATTAGTAGTTTTTTTAAAAAAGGAAAAGTACTTTATCATTAGGAAATAATGTAAGGCTGAGATATTGGCATAAATGATAATATATCTTTTTAGTGGATAAATTGCACCAAATTACCTATAATGCTGCTGACATTTTTGAAAGAAAAAAATAGTATTTAGTTTTAAGGGAAATGTGAAGAAAAATGACAGCAATTTAATGGGTCTTGATGCATAATCATATGAAGGTAACTAATATATTAAACTTATATTTTGTTCCTCCTGGTGAAGTATAACCATGAAACTGTGCCATGATAATTACTTTTAATAAATTGCTGACATTATTAACGGGTATTGAATGCACAACTTTGAGCTTGCTCCAGTTTGTTTACCACCATAATTTTCTCTTTTACTTTGGGATGGTGTTCTCCACAGAGGAATGCTAAATCTTTCCCGTCCCATAAATATGTGAGCACAAACCCATGATTTATTGTAATTTAGCTTCTGTTTCTGTGAAGGAGGCTTACTGTGCTGAGAAAACTCATTAATCTAATTCAAAGCTTGTAGTATAAACATAACCTTTACAATATATAACAGAACAAATTATGTATTTCTGTGATTTACCACTTCTGTTTTAGAAAGAGGACAAATTGTCCTGTTTTTTCTACTTTTAGTTTAAATACTCATTGACAAATTTGCACTATTAACACAAACCAGGTATAAAATACATTATTTTTCACTTTGACATTTGTTTTTAAGTTTTTACTCACTATAAAAAGAAATATTGAAATGTGATTTGACATAAAACAAACTACAAAGTAAAACTGTCTGCTGTGGTATTTGCTCCTATAAAATTGGCTTATGATTGTAACAGTGAGCACAATTAAACTCCATTTAACTTTCTACAGAATTTCATGGAAAGAAAAGGTCTTAAAACATTATACCAATTTAATTTTTGCAGAATGTTTTTTTCTGCTCTACACTATTATTGCAATGTCATTATAGATTCTCTGATACCTACCAGCTGAATTTTAAAGGTTTCATTGCACTAATATAAAAAAGTTATGCTATTACCTTATGAGATTTGTTCTAAATCATTTTTTCATTTATTTCATTTGTCTCTGCAATTTTCTGAAAATGTTATTTTGTATCATTTCTTCACAAACATTTGGATTAAAAAATATAATTCTCAATTTCTTACATCAAATTAGACTTTCTCAATTGTGAAATCATTACAGCATCATTTACTGGTTTGCTAAGTGGTAATTTCAACAATTAGTGGAAGGGAATATTGCTTTTGGGGAATCATAATCTGTAGTATAAAAACTTTATTATTATAGAATTAAGATTTTAAAGATATATATATATATATAATATATATATAATATATAATATATATAATATATATATTATATATATATATAATATATATAATATATATATATATAATACTCTACAATAGAGATGACATTCTGAGAGGTATTCATGAGGGATCTTCCATTTGGGACTGAAGGAAAAGAACTGCTTACAAGTAGTTAGGTTGGCTTTAAAAGAAATCTTCTAGTAATCATAAACATGTAAAAAAAAAGAAAGAAAGAAAATCTACTCATTGTTTTTCCTTTTTGCTTCTGGCCTCTCCTACCTGAAAGCACAGCCTGTAGCTGTCAACCAAACTGTTGTCTCCAAGCCTGCAGGGAAAGCAGCAGAGGGCACTGTGAGAATGTGACAATACAGCAAAGATCTTGGCTACTTCAAGAGTGATGCGATGGCATTCAGCAGACAAGAAGGGGAGGTGTTTTTAATCCTAAATTATCCTTGATTCACTGATCTTTAAATTGAGAGAGATATACCAAATTCTGATATTTACCAAATGAATATTTGGTGTCCACTTAGCTCAAATCTCAAACTCATGACTGCTGATTGAAGCTCCTTCTCTGAACCAAGCTTGGACAATAGGTTAATGTACACTATTAGCATATGACTTAATTCCTACAATCTGAGGGCTTTCATTATCCAGGATGTTCTGATAATCTGTGATTTTCTTCCATTCATCCATTTTTCGTGCCACTCTGATTCTAATATAGATAGAGCACATGGAGGGTCATAATCTAAGGATTGGCCAAGGATCTTATTCTGTCAACAACAAATTACTTTTGGAAAATAAAAGTGTTAAAATTCAATATACCTCTGTCATGTCTCTACTACCAAAGTTTCTTGGCCAATTGTTATATGACAATGGCAAGTTAGGAGTAGATGATTGTCTCAAAGAACAGCTCTATGATCAGATGCCTAATTGCTTGCTTGGTTTTCCCTTCCAGCTTCTAAACCATGGACTAGAAGAAGGAAAGTGGCAAAATATCCTCTAATCAATTTACCTTCAGTACATTATTCAATCCATTTCCATAGGCCTTATATTCTTGCAAAAATTTGTCCCAGATTATGATAGCCAATTGACTGTCAGCCCTACTGTTAGGCATTCAAACAATTTCTTATTTTTGGCCTTTAGTGCATATTTAATAGAATATTGAAAAATGTTGCACCAATGGCTCTATCCAGACTCACTTATTATCAAACTATCTACTCAGAGACACTGCTCCCATTCTTCTCTGTGCATGACTAATATGAACACAAATGTTAGAATTTATACTTTAGTTCCATTATTAATATCTTTGATATCTCCCTAATTTATTGAGACTAGGAAAATAATTGAGACTATATTTACTTTTGAATATTATACAACATATACTTAAATACTCATAATAGATATCAGAATGATAAAAAGTGGAAGAACATTATATACAAATTCACTTGCATCCTACTAGTTTATATGTTTTCCAAATTAGTGCTATTTCATTTAGGGAAGCATGTTGAAAATAGACTTTGAGAATTCCATATTGCATTATCCTTAATGTTCTTATATTTGTAAATAAAGCCTAAAAATTAACTGAAGAGTGACATCTACTTGCAAAATCTTTTATCAGGTATTCTAGATAATAAAAGACACCTTGAGAGAGCAGAAATTCAGCTCTTTGGAGCAGAAGCAGTTTAGTCATTCCAAACTAAAGATATGTTGATTCAATGCCCTGGCTGGTTTGGCTCGGTAAATAGTGTCAGTCTATGGACTGAAAGGCCCCAGTTTCAATTCCAGTCAAGGGCACATGCCCAGGTTGGGGGCTCGATCCACAGTAAGGGCATGCAGAAGACAGCCGATCAATGATTCTCTCTCATCATTGATGTTTTTATCTCTCCCTCTCCCTTCCTCTCTGAAATCAATAAGAATACATTTAAAAAAGGTATGTTGATTCAAGATTATTGAGAATGTTCACATGAATCTTGTACATTTATTTTATATGATTAACATGCAATTTCATCCTATTTAATAAAGAAGTGATATGCAAATTGACCATCACTCCAACACACTAGATGGCGGCCCCCATGTGGTCAAAGATGGCCA
The DNA here is from genome assembly GCF_964212035.1 of Myotis nattereri. Lineage (NCBI taxonomy): Eukaryota > Metazoa > Chordata > Mammalia > Chiroptera > Vespertilionidae > Myotis > Myotis nattereri. Next base: position 67,261,104 of record NC_138076.1, on the reverse strand, counting down.
CCACAAAATGGCTGGCAGGGGAAGGCAGTTGTGGGCAATCAGGCCAGCAGGGGAGGGCAGTTGGGGGGAGCCAGGCCTGCAGGTGAGGAGATGACCAGATCAGCAGGAGAGGGCAGTTAGGGGCAATCAGGCTGGCAGGACAGCAGTTAGGCATCGATCTGGCTAGCAGGGAAGTGGTTAGGGCAGGGCTGGGCAAACTTTTTGACTCGAGGGCCACAATGGGTTCTTAAACTGGACCAGAGGGCCAGAACAAAAGCATGGATGGAGTGTTTGTGTGAACTAATATAAATTCAAAGTAAACATCATTACATAAAAGGGTACGGTCTTATTTTTTTTTAGTTTTATTCATTTCAAACGGGCCGGATCCTGCCCGCGGGCTGTAGTTTGCCCACGCCTGGGTTAGGGGGTGATTAGGCTGGCAGGTGGAAGCGGTTACGGGCAATGAGGCAGGCAGGCTAGCAGGCAGGCAGGAGAGCAGTTGGGAGCGAGCAGTCCTGGATTGTGAGAGGGACATCCCTTTAGGGGTCCTAGATTGGAGAGGGTGCAGGCTGGGCTGAGGGACACAACCCCCCCTCATGCACGAATTTCATGCATCGGGCCTCTAGTAAATATATAAAATTCTCAGATATCTAAAACTAATGAATCAATGTTGAAATATCTACAAAAAAATAAAGATAAAATGCTCCCTGGCTGGTGTGGTTCAGAAGGTTGAGCATCATCCCATGCACTGAGAGGTTGCCTGTTTGATTTCCAGTCAGGGCATATGCCCAGGTTGAGGACTTGATCCCAGTGGGGGATGAGCAGGAGGCAGCCAATTGAGATTTCATCAATGGTTCTCTCTCTCCCTCTCCCTTCCTCTCTTTCTCTCTGAAGTAAATAATTTTTTTAAAGGCAAAAGATGGATCTTAAAATATATTCTTTGTTTACAGGTTGAAAGTTTAGTACCTAATTTGACCTGAATTGAAGGGTGAGCCTTATAGTAAATTGAGTAATGTGTTGCTATTATCCTAATATATAAAAACCCAGGGTCTGTAACAACCGAAGGCTCGACCAACTGGAAGTCATTCCTGAAGTCAGTGCTTGGTTGGTGTGGCACTGACTGCTGAGGGGGCTGCAGATCAGGCCCAGCCAGAAGCCCAAAGATAGAGGCAGGGTCTGATCTGCAGCCTCCCTGGCAGCTGTTGATCAGCCATTGCCTCTCTCTTTCTGGGCTTCACCAGCAGCCATGCCTCTGTTTCTCTCCAGGCCTCTGCAGGGGCTGCTGATCAGCCCTGCCTCTCTGATCAAGTCCGGAAATAGGCCTGGAGATGTTGATTGGCATAGAAACCAACCAATCAGAACTAAATCTGGGTAAAGTGTGAGGAGCCAATGGCTGCCTAGGAGGAGGAGCTTTTGACACTGACTGGCATAGAAACTGACCAATCAGGGCCTAATCTGGGTGAACTGCAAAGGAAGAACCTTAGATGGGGGCTGAGGAGGGGTTTTAAGGGCAACAGATGTTTGGTGTAAGATTTCAGAAAGCAGTTCAATTTTTTAATGACCGCTTTGGCAGTATAGTGCATATGGCTGGCTATCAGTCCAGATATAGGGATTATGTATTTTTGTCTGCCAAGAGCATCACCTTCTGATGAAAAAGGCCTTTCCCTCCCCCCATTTAAGCAATCCTATCCTATATAATCTATCTATACTACTAAAAGGGTAATATGCTAATTAGACTGGGTAGACTGGCCATCTTCCAGACATTCAACTTCCTTCAGGACAAAGCCATAGTGGTGGGGGCTGAGGCAGAGAGGGCAGTTGTGGGTGAGATCAGGCCTGCAGGGGAGGGCCATGGGGGCAAGATCAGGCCAGCAGGGGAGGGCAGTTAGGAGTGATCAGGCAAGCAGGCAGAGGCAGTTAGGGGCAATCAGGCAGGCAGGCGGAGGCAGTTAGAGGCTATCAGTCAGGTGAGAGTGGTTAGGAGCCAGTGGTCCCAGATTGTGAGAGAGATGTCTGACTGCCAGTTTAGGCCCAGTCCCACAGGGATCAGGCCTGAACCAGAAGTCATACATCCAGTAGGAGGTCTCTGATTGGAGAGGGTGCAGGCTGGGCTTAGGAGACCACCATCCCATGGTGCACAAATTTCATGCACCGGCCTCTAGTCCTATCTAATAAAAGAGAAACATGGTAATTAGCCGTACCTCCGCTACCCTTCCCATGGGCTAATCAGGGTGATATGCAAATTAACTGCCAGCCAAGATGGCAGTCGGCAGCTAGGCAGCTTGAAGCGAACATGAGGCTTGCTTGCTTCAGTGACAGAGGAAGCCAACGTTCCCGCCTGCCGCTGCTGGCCTCTGAGCTTGCAGTTTGAAACATTGTTACAAACATAGAAGCTAAACAAAACCCCAGAAACCTGCTTTCAGCCACCCGGGATCTCAGAGCTGGAGTTGAAACAGTGTTTCGATTATAGAACCCAAACAAACCAGATACCTGCTTTCAGCAGCGGAGGCCTCAGAGCTGGAGCCAAGCCTCAGAGCTAAAGCTGGCCCAGAATAAAACAAAAATGAAAAAAAGGAGCGATTGGGAGCTTCAGTCACCTGCCAGCCTGAAACCAGCCCTCAATCCCTCACCCAGACTGGCCAGGCACCCCAGTGGGGACCCCCACCCTGAACCAGGACACCCTTCAGGGCAAACCAGCTGGCCCCCACCCGTGCACCAGGCCTCTATCCTATATAGTAAAAGGGTAATATGCCTCCCAGCACTGGGATCAGCGTGACAGGGGGCAGCGCCCAAACCCCCTGATCGCCCTGTGGCTCTGTGTGTGACAGGGTGCGGCGCCCCAACCCCCCCCCCCCCCGCCCCGGGCCCTGCTCTGTGTGTGACTGGGTAGAGCCATAACCTCCCCATTGGCCCTGCCCTGAGTGTGACAGGGTGTGGTGCCCCAACCCCCTGATCCGCCCTGCTCTGTGTGTGACGGGGGCGGTGCCTCAACTCCCCTGTCGGCCCTACTCCGTGAGTAACAGGGGGGAGCTCCTCAACCCCGTGATCAGCCCTGCTCTGTGTGTGACAGGGGGAGCTCCCCAACCCCCCTGATGGGCCCTGCTCTGTGCATGACAGGGTATGGAGCCCCAACCCCCCTTATGGTCCCTGCTCTGTGTGTGACAGGTGGTGGCTCCACAACCTCCCCATCGACCCTGCCTTGAGTGTGACAGGGGGCGGTGCCCCAACTTCCCAATCGGCCCTACCCTGCGCATGACTGAGGGTGGCATCGCAATCTCCTGATCCGCCCTGCTCTGTACATGAAAGGGGGCGGCGCCCCTTCTCCCCAATCAGCCCACTCTGAGCCTGACCAGGGGCTGCGCCTAGGGATTGGGCCTGCCCTCTGCCACCCGGTAGCAGGCCTAAGCCAGCAGGTCGTTATCTCCCAAGGGGTCCCAGACTGCGAGAGGGCACAGGCCGGGCTGAGGGGTCCCCCCCTTCCCCTGAGTGCACAAACTTTTGTGCACCTGGCCTCTATTCTATATATAAAAGCCTAAGCGACTGACTGACCATCTGGCCATCCCACCGTCTGACTAGGCGCTATGATGTGCAGTGACCACCTGGGGGCAGACGCTCAACACAGGAGCAGAAATCATAAGCATGGAAACATGGAACAGAGCGAAGGGGTAAAGGGGACGGCAGGAAGAAATTAACCATAGACCTTACATGCTTACTAGAGGTCTAGTACATGGATTCGTGCACTGGTGGGGTTCCTCAGCCTGGCCTGCACCCTCTTGCAATCCAGGACCCATCAGAGGATGTTGGAGATCTGGCTTCAGCCAAATCCCTGCAGGCCAGGCCAAGGGACCCCACTGGTGCATGGATCAATGCACTGAGTCTCTAGTACCTTTATATGTGGGTTCCCTCTTTAGCACATCTCTGCTGCTTCAGTCCTCCATTCCTCTCAAGTCCCCAATTTCTTGCAGGTTTCCCCTGTGGTAGGAACAGGGGTGATTGTTTTTGTACTGAGCAGCTTTTCAGAAATTGGTGGAATGATCAATGTGTACTTTTTTACAATGGTAAGTAACCATATAAAATACCTTCCTAGTCCTTGGCATTTTACAGTAAAACAAAATGTCCTGCTACTTGCTAATTTCATTAGGTCAGCAACTTTACTGATATTATTTTTGCAAGCATTAAGCTTTTGGATGCCACAGTAAATAAGCTTTATTTTCTGTTTAAAACAAGTACAGAAAAATAGTCGTTATGTGTTAAGTGCTTATCATGCATGAGACACTAATGATGCTTTGCATGCGTCATCTCTAAATCTTAGGAGGGCTATGTTCAGCATTTTATAACCAGGTAAGTGAGGCTCAGAGTGCTTAAAACATTGCTGAGTATAAAGCAATCTTGCAAAGCCAGGTCCTTGAGAACACAATCCTTTCTCTCTCTAACATGTACAGCTGCCATTCACCACTACAGTCTTCCTTCCTCATGTTCAGGCCATCCTTGTTTTTTATCAAGAGCTAGGTTTGAACACAGTTATTCTGTTAGTGAGTACAAGTTTCATGCTTCAGCATAATGTATTGTAGAGAAACTTGTGGATAAGCGTTTGTTTTGTTTGTTTGTTTGTTTGATTGATATTTCCAGAACTTTTCTCAATATGGAACCATTTGCTTGAATTTCTGATTTGGTTTTTAGTTGGTCTCAGCAGCGTCTGAACTGAGATTTAGGGACCATTTGAAATAGCAACTGGACAAGTTCTTAGAAGGAATAGTAACTCAGTACTAAACATTTGTGGTGTTCATTTATTCCCTAGACAGAGGATTTTCTTCTGAGGATTTCATATGAAGAGATTTCACATTGATAATCAGTATCAGGAATTCTTTTGTTTTAATTTTTTAGAATTTTCAAAATATTTATATTTTGTAAACAGAAATCACATTGCTTTTTTTTATTAGTTTCTAGAAATTTCATGAGCAAATTGTGTCCCACTCTTTATATACAAGATTTTATGGCTTATAGCTTAATTCATTTACCTTACTTTTGAATATATATATACTTTTTGATCAGTGTTCACTTTGCCAAGATTTACCACACATTTATTTTTAATTAATAGTATACTTAATAAAATTATACTTTAGAACAGGGGTCCTCAAACTACGGCCCGTGGGCCACATGCAAATACAGATACTGTATTTGTTCCCATTTTGTTTTTTTACTTCAAAATAAGATATGCGCAGTGTGCATAGGAATTTGTTCATAGTTTTTTCATAGTCCGGCCCTCCAACGGTCTGAGGGACAGTGAACTGGCCCCCTGTTTAAAGAGTTTGAGGACCCCTGCTTTAGAAGTTTATGCAAAGGTAAGACATATAAAAATTCATAAAGACAAACGTAAATATCATTTTGTGCTGCTAACAGAATGATTTTCCTGTGTCTTGTAAAACTTTCAAGACTCAATGCACAGTTACAATTCCCAAAGACCTTATTTCTTCTTAAAAAATGTTTTTATTGATTTTAGAGAGAGGAAGGGAGAGGGGAAGAGAGAAATATCAATGATGATAGAGAATCATTCATCAGCTGCCTCCTGCACGCCCCCTACAGGGGATGGAGTCCAAAACCCAGGAATGTGCCCTTACCAGGAATCAAACTGTGTTCTCCTGGTTTATGGGTCTTCACTTAACCACTAAGCAACACCAGCTGGGCCCAAAGACCTATTTCCAGTGCTTAATCTAAGTCATCATCACTCACCTAGTTTATTGCAGTAGCCTCCAAATTGCCCTCCGGTACTACAACTCATGTCTCCTGTTCATAGTACCCGTTTGGAAAAATTAAGATTAATTTGTTAGCACCCTCTATATACATAAAATACTTTAATAAGTTTGCAATGTAGTTAAAATAAATCCTTAAATCCTTAACCTGCCCCATGAGGTTCTTCATTAACTACACTCACCTTATATCTCCAACTTTACTCTGGACCATTCATAACCTGCAAGGACTACACTGATCTCCATCTCAGAACCCTTAGGTACATATTTTCAGTCTGGAACTAACTCCATCAATCCACATCACCCCAAATTATCCTCTAAACACCCTGGCCTCAGCCAAATGGTTCCTTAGGTGAAGTGGCATTCCAGAATATCCACTGTGGATCTCCTGAGCCATTCTCTTACACAAGCCCACTTTTATTTTAATCACAGCAATTATCGCAATATATCATTACACATTTTCCTATTGTATGCCTTTTTATTGATTGTAACTTCTCCCAAAGGATGGAAGAATGTTTCATTGTTTATCACTCTATATCTAATACCTAATAGAGTATTCACTTAGCATAATCTAAATGTATGTATAACTGAAACATGATCATGGGTACTTACAGATACATTTCCCTAAAACACACACCATAAAATATTTTCATTGCTTATCACTGTTGTACCATTAATTAAAAATTCACTGTATCCCTCTCCCTTCCTCTCTGTAAAAAATCAATAAAATATATTTTTTGCCGAAACCGGTTTGGCTCAGTGGATAGAGCATCGGCCTGCGGACTGAAGGGTCCCGGGTTCGATTCCGGTCGAGGGCATGTACCTGGGTTGCGGGCACATTCCCAGTGGGGGATGTGCAGGAGGCAGCTGATCGATGTTTCTCTCTCATCGATGTTTCTAACTCTCTATCTCTCTCCCTTCCTCTCTGTAAAAAAATCAATAAAATATATTTAAAAAAAAATTCAGTCATATTTACTCAATTATTTTCCTAAAGTCAAAGTTAAGCATGTGAAAGTGATAGCATCATTTAGTAAACTCTATTTACAACTACATGTGCTTCACTGTAAGATCAAAACCTTTGCATTATTGAGACTGTTTGAGTCAATAAGATATGAAATATGCATTTTGTATTTGAAGAAAAATCTGATTATTTGTTACCCAGTGTCTCATTGTTGTATTTGGTGCATGCTTTTTACACTGCAGTTATATTTGTGATAGGATATCAATGTTGTAACAGAAATAAATATGGTATGATGGAAAAGTATTAATTTAATCACTAGCATGTATATTTGGAGTACCTGCTATCACTAATCTTTAAGAACAAAGTTTGATGGCATGAGTTGTTTATGAATAGCTTGCTTATACTTGACATATAATCAATTAATTTAATGGCAACAAGCTGTGCTAATCACATCAAGACAGTTTTTGCTTCTTATTTCAATGTATTTATGTACTGTTATCAAATAAGCCTTGTGATTTTTTTTATTTGGCAACCTTATTTTCTCTTTAAATACAGCAAGATCCCCAAATCTCTTTAATTTCTACATTTCAGTTGCACACTTGTTGCTTATGCCACAACCACTTCTAATTTCTCTCTTAATTATGTGGCTCTTAAGACAGAATACCTGCTGAGGGGTGTTCTTTTGAAAAGATCCAATTGTCTTTTAGGGCAAAATGAAATACAGGCACAGAGGCCCAATTATTATTGTGTTAGCGTAATTGCAATTAGAAGTAGAATCTTTCATTATATTACATCTGTTCAAGTTTTAAATGAATCTCAGTAATGTACTATATTAATAAGCAGTGAGGAATAGCTGACTTGGCACACTTTTTGATCACATTTGTGACAACAAGTTATGAAAATGAATTCACCATAGACACCCTACTGAGTTAGTTACTATGATTTGTAAGTTTGTTATGGCCACAAAGCAACACCAGACAACAATGCTCAGGACTCAGATATACAAGGGATGTTTAGTATTTCTTTAAAAACGTTATGAAGGACTAGGAGGTGCTGGGAACGGTACAGAGACTAGTGCAGCAGCTGTCACACTGCTGAAGGGAATCTAAAGTCCTCTCCACCCTGCCCCTTCTTGCTTGATTCATATGCTGTTTTCCTGACTGAGAATATATGGATTGATTCAGCACCTGGGAAATTATTCTCCTAGTGATCTGGAGGCACAGATTCACTTTTTTATTTTTTTAATAGGAAGACACAGAGAAATAGCACAGATCCTATCTTTAAACACAATGGGGGTGGCAATTGTTCTCTCCCCTTTGTAATTTCCACATGAAGTGTCAGTGTTCAAACAAGCCCAGGAAACAGAAGTGATGAAGGTCAATAGATATAGAAGGAAAGAAACTCTTGAGATCTATAAATCTGGATCACTTATCTGGCATATACAAACAAGTCAGCATGTGTTTTGCACTGAAGTACAAATAGAAAAATCCCTGCCAAATAAAAAGTTCATTTTTAAAATATTATTTAAAAACTTTCTTCATTTCCAGTATCATTCTTATTCACTAAAGCTGATTTATAGGTTGTTCATATTAAGTTAATTTAATAAATTCCTTTAGTTTCTCTTGTTTTGAGACTCAATTTTTAATAATAAAATAATACTCAATATAATTGATTAATTTTATTATTAAACAGTTACAAGCCTTAAAAAGCTATGGTCAGACAAATTTAATTCATCTGAGCCCTGTGCAACTTTTCTTTGCACTTGGAAACCAAATCTACTTATTTCTATACAGAGGTGTATTTCTTTTCTACTGCTGCATAATAAATTACTATAACCTTAGTAGCTTAAAACAACATTTACTTATTATTTCACAAGTTTATAGGTCAAAAATCAGGGTACATTGTAGTTGGATTCTCATCTTAGTGTCTCAATGCTTGAGATTCAAGATGTTAGCCAGGCTGTGTTCTTGTCTTGAGGATCTATGAAGAATCTTTTTCTAAACTGAGATTATGGGCAAAATTCAATTCTTTGCCTCTGAAAGACTGAGACCCCTTGCCAGCTGTCAGTTGAGGGTCACTCTCAGCTCCTAGAAGTTGCCTGCATTTCTTTCCTTTTCGTCTCCTCCATCTCCAACTGATCTTACTTATATCTTAATAGCAGCACTTAGATTAGTGTTTATTGTATAACTGAAAGAACATATATATGCACCAGAAGCCATACTATTGGGGACCATCATAAAATTTTGCTCCCACATAGTCCTTCTAACAAACACTTGCTCAAAGCATCTCCATCAATGCCAGAGAACTTGACTAGAGTTACATTGCTGGACAGTGATTTAGAGAGTGTTTTCAAGGTGCAGCACAAAATAATAATCATTTTCATTGTATGTTAAATCCTTAATTCATGCAACAAATCTTTATTGCAAACCCTCATATGCTTAACAGCTAGGGAAGAAAACAAGAGTAAAGCTAGATCCTTCTCTCAGGGAACTTAACAGGTACTTTGTGTCATTTACTCTTTGGAAACAGAAAATTTAATAATAAACAAGAAAGACTCTAATATTTGAGCAGCTTAAAGATTTGTTGTAAAAAAGGTATAAAAGAAGTAATTATAAGAATAATTATTTACCACTGTGATGCGTACTATTAAGGTAAGAATGTAAAATACATTAAAATGTGTATCAGGGATGTAACCTAGAATGAGAGATCAGAGAGATCCCCGAGAAAGTCACATTTAAGTGGCCATTGAATAGCAGAAAATTGTAATGTAATGAATAGTCAGAGAAAGAAAGAATATAGACTATGGGTAGAGAATCTGAGCTTTTTGATAACTCATGAAAAACATTAGCATTTTTTCTTTTATGATAATACCTTATAAAATGGGCTAAGAAATCATTCTGTAAAATCTGTAATATTTTTACAATTAAACTAGAGGCCCGGTACACAAATTTGTGCACAGGTGGGGTCCGGCTGACCCAGCAGGGGTGAGGGGCCTTAGGAGGTTGACCAGCTGGCCCTGCTCCCCATTGGGTGGTTGGCCAGCTACAGTGCACATCATAGTGACTGGATCATTCTGGTTGTTCTGGTCCCATGGTTTTTATATATGTATAGACTAGAGGCCCAGTGCACAAAAGTTTGTGCACTGGCAGGGGGGTGGGTATCCCTCAGCCCCTCTTGTGCCCTCTCACAGTCTGGGACCCCTCAGGAGATAACGAACTGCTGGCTTAGGCCCGCTCCCGGGTGGCAGAGGGCAGGCCCAATACCTAGGTGCCTGCCCCACAGCCTCTGGTCGGGCTCAGAGCAGGGCTGATTGGGGAGTTGGGGCGCCACCCCCTGTCATGCACAGAGCCGGGTGGATCAGGAGGTTGTGATGCCACCCTCAGTCACACTCAGGGTAGGGCCGATTGGGGGGTTGGGGTGCCGCCCCCTGTCACACGCAAGGCAGGGTCGATGGGGAGGTTGCGGCGCCAGCCCCTGTCACGCAAAGAGCAGGGCAGATCAGGGGGTTGTGGCGCCACCCCTGTCACATACTGAGCCGGCCGATCAGGGGTTTGGGGTGCTGCCCCTATCACGCACAGAGCAGGGCCCATCAGGGGGGTTGGGGCTCCGTACACTGTCACACAAAAGAGCAGGGTAGATCAAGGGGTTGGGGAGCTCCCCCCTGTCACCCACAGAGCAGGGCTGATCAGGGGATGGGGAGATCCCCCTGCCATTCGCAGAGCAGGGCGGATCAGGAAGTTGTAATGCCACCCTAAGTCATGCTCAGGGTAGGGTCAATTGGGGGTTGGGGCACCACCCCCTGTCACACTCAAGGCAGGGCCGATGGGGGGGTTGCGGCTCTACCCTGTAACACACAGAGCAGGGCCGATCAGGGGGTTGGGGAGCTCCCCCCTATCAGGCACAGAGAAGGGCCGATCAGGGGGTTGGGGCGCCTTTCCCTGTCAGGAACAGAGCAGGGCGGATAGGGAGGTTGTGGCCCTGCCCTCTGTCACACACAGAGCTGCAGGGCGATCAGGGGGTTTGGGAGCTGCCCCCTGTCACACTGATCCCGGTGCCAGGAGGCATATTACCCTTTTACTATATAGGATAGAGGCCTGGTGCATGAGTGGGGCCGGCTAGTTTGCCCTGAAGGGTGTCCTGGATCAGGTTGGAGGGCCCCACTGTGGTGCCTGGCCAGCCTGGGTGAGGGGATGATGGCTGTTTGCAGCTGGTCATACACCCTTCAGGGTGGGGGTCCCCACTGGGGTGCCTGGCCAGTCTGGGTGAGGGGCTTAGGGCCGTTTTCAGGCTGGCAGGTTACTGAAGCTCCCAACCTCTCCTTTTTTTCTTTTTTGTTTTATTCTGGGCCAGCTTTAGCTCTGAGGCTTGGCTCTAGCTCTTAGGCCTCCACTGCTGAAAGCAGGTATCTGGTTTGTTTGGGTTCTATAATCGAAACACTGTTTCAACTCCAGCTCTGAGATCCCGGGTGGCTGAAAGCAGGTTTCTGGGGTTTTGTTTAGCTTCTATATTCGTAACAATGTTTCAAACTGCAAGCCTAGAGGCCGGCAGCAGCAGGCGGGGAACGTTGGCTTCCTCCCTCACTGAAGCAAGCGAGCCTCATGTTCATTTCAAGATGCCTGGCTGCTGGCCGCCATCTTGGCTGGCAGTTAATTTGCATATCGCCCTGATTAGCCCATGGGAAGGGTAGCAGAGGTACGGCTAATTACCATGTTTCTCTTTTATTAGATAGGATATGTAACTTTTTAAACTAATTATGAAAGTGTTTTTTTTTTTTTTTTTTTTTTTTTTTTTTTTTTTTTTGCAGTGACTATTATACTTTTGCCTTTAGGAATAAGAATAAATATAATTTTAAATGCATTTCTGAAAGTGAAATGCATTTAAAATTGTATTTAACCTACACACACGCTCGCATGTGCTTCCACGCACAGCTCATCCTAAGTTATCTAGGAATAATAACTCACTTAATCCTTATAACTCTATTAGGTTGCTGCAAAAAATTATCTGCTTTTTACATATGAAAAACCTGAAACACAGAGTGATCCTAGAGAGAGAGAGACAGAAAGTGAACCCAGCTTATTTGTCTTCAGGGATCTTGATATTAACCCTTCTGCTGTACTGCCCATGCCAGGACACTTACAACACCCAGACCCAATGAGAATAGACTATGCAGTACAAGTAGACATGATTTTCTTCTTTTGTTTATCTTGGCCCCTTTTTGTCACTGTATTCTGACTTTTTCCATACATGATAATTACTGATCATGTTTCAAAATAAATCACACTTTCTGAAAAGATTCTCCTTTCTTTTTAACTGTCTTTTATCAAACTAATATATTATTCTTAAAAGTTCTCAGAATTTTAAAGATCATATCTTTTTTGAATACTTGCATGTGTTTGATAAGTATTTTATTTCAAATGGATAGAATACATTTCTGAAAGATGTGTAAAATATAATCAATGTGCTTGAAATTATTGCAAAAGTATTTATTGAATGTATCTGTTTATTTTAATTTTGGAATGCAAAAATATAAGACAAGGCTTGAGTAGGTTATAAACAAATATGGTCACAAGTTGATTCTTTTTTTTTAATACTGTTCTCTCCCCTCTCAGTACCCAACCTGCTTTTATTTGTATAAGTCATTTCTCACAGCACAATATGGAATTTATAATTTCTTCTGAGGTTTTGCTTTCTTTTCTGAATTAGACCAAAAAAATAAAAATAAAAAAAGATGTACAGATTGGGAATAAAGAAATAATGTGTCTGTCTTCTTTTGCAGAAAAAAATATTCACATATAAAGTAATGCTAGAGAATCTACTACAGTGGACTAGACAATTAAGTGAATTTAGAAAAGTTAAATAATTCAAGTTTAAAATAACATAAATGAGTTGAATCTTTTTTATAACAACAAACAAATGAAGAATTTAAAAAAAACCTGCATGCATGCCCTGGCCTGCTTGGCTCAGTGGCTAGAGAGTTGGCCTGTGGACTGAAGAGTCCCAGGTTCGATTCCTGCCAAGGGCACATGCCTGGGTTGCGGGCTCGATCCCCAGTAGGGTATGTGCAGAAGTCAGCCTATCAATGATTCTTTCTCATCATTGATGTTTCTATCTCTCTCTCTTTCTCCCTTCCTCTCTGAAATCAATAAAGAAATATATTTAAAAAATTAAAAAAACCTTCACATTGCAAGAACATCAAAAACATATAATACTTTGGGATAAATTTTAAATACTATGTGCAATATATTTACAGTGAAAACTTATTTTAAAATATTTCTGAAAAAAATTAAAGAAGGTTAAAAAAAAGAGAGAGAGAGTACTTAGTAGAGTACCCCTGAGGGACAGAATCAATAAGTTGCATATAAATAAAGAAAGGTTTATTTGAAGGAATGGGCTCATGCAATTGTGGGGCTGACAAATCTCAAATCTGCAGGGCAGCCAGTGTGCTGGACATTCTGACAGGAGTTGATGTTGCAGTCTTGAGTCTGAAGGCAGACTTGAATCCTTTCTATTCAGGGGATCTTAGTCTTTTGTTTTAGATCTTTCATTGATTGGATGAGGGTAATCTGATTATGACAGATAATCTGCTTTACTCAAAAGTCTACTGATTTAAATGTTAATCATATTTTCTAAATACCTTCACAACATCTAGATTAAACTGAGTATTGTTGTCTTGCCAAATTGATACATAAATGTAATGATCACAGTGGAACATATACCACGATCATAAATTGGGAGACACAACACTAAAAATGGCAACGATTCCCAATTTAACTATAGATTGGATGTAACCCCAATTAAAATCTTTGTGAGATTTTTTTGGTAGACATTTACAAGCTGCTTCTAAAATCTTTAAGCACTTTAAATAAAAAACTATAGCAAGCAAAATTTTGAAGATAGAGGACAGAGTTAGATAATTTAAACATCTGATTTTAAGATTTACTATAAAGTCAAAAGAAACAAGAATTTATTATAGTGACAATATGATGAACCAAAATATAGAGATTAGAAAAATACACCTACACATATATGGTGAACTTATTTGCATAAAATAACATCAAAATTCCTTCTCTCTCTCTCGCTCTTTTTCTCTCTCTCTCTCGCTCTTTTTCTCACTCTCTCCCCCCCTCTCTCTCCATGCAATGACAAGGTGGCTTGATCCTAGACCTTGCAGGCTACGTAACTATAAAAAAATAAATGTCTGTGGTTTAAGCTGCCCAATCTATGGTATGTTGTTATAGCAAAGTAAACTGACTAAGACAATCAGTTTCTAAAGACTTATTTCCTTTTCCCCTCACAGCTAGTTACTATAGAAGAGGATTTTAGATGGTGTGTCAACCTACTTTATAAATTTCATAGTTATATAATACTTCAATGCATATTAGAAAAGTATAAAAGTATATCAAAACCATATTTACTGTGAGCTTTTGTTTCATAAAATAGGTGAAAATGCATTCAAGATATAATTTAAAATATCAGGTAATAATAGTAATAGTAAAATTTAATACAGATTAGACAAAAATTGTGAAGATGATGCAAAAATAACAATCCATAATACTTTGCACTTAAATTATTCAATTTCTTAATTAGTATTATTTTTTATTTCAATTTTCATTTTTTTTCTAAAAACACCAATCATCTTTAATGATAGTCACTGATTCAAGTGAATATAATTCTTCTAATGGTTTAATGTTAACTAGATATTAAACTTGGCTTATTTTATGTTTCATTACTGCTACTTGGAATGAAGTGCCAGTCAATTTTTTTGAAAAGTAAAGGAAGTAAACTCTTCTAAAATGAATGTGTTTTTAACTGAGTGTTTTCTCTCTATTTAGCTTATATTGTGCATTGCCTAGAAAGGGTTCAAACTTCTATGTGTGAGAAAGACCCTCTGTAAGCAGTGCTTTGCAAGAATTTACAGAGTACAACCCCCTCCCCCCACCTCATTCTTCTACCTGAGGAAAAAGCCCTATTATGTTTAGCATGTGAAGGTTGATTTTTGATAAAATGGGCCCTGCTTATTTGCCAATCCCCATCTGACACACTTTAAAAATCAAACACTATGTTGGATACTTATATATAATATTAACAATTATCAGTTGCTAGTAATCAATTACTGCCAAGAATGATTTGATGCATTCATACTCCCCAAAAGAGTATTTAAATGTCTGTTCTTCTGATGACTCACTGCTATCATATTTCCAGCTGTACTGAGTCACTTTCAAAGGCTTTTTCACATTCATTTAAATTTGTTATTTTAATCAATAATATTGAAATCACAGAGTGGAAAAACAGCCAGCTTAGTAATGACTGTAGACTCTGTTGATTTGAACTGTGTATGTGTGAAATTATGCCAATTTCACACATACACAGACATAACCAGGTTAAATAGAAGCTTGATCCCTTGCCTTGTACACAATAAGTATTTAGACAGTGACACCTCATGGTAGAAACTCCTTTTTCTAACTCTAATGATTTGGATTTTGTGAGTGTTTATTCTTCTCTACATGTCCTTTTTATCTGTTGCCTGGTTCCTGTCATTTTTGGCATTAAATTTGGATGTGTTCCCAGAATACATAGATGCTTCCCTATTTTTATACCGTTTCGTATGCCATTTCTCTTACTGTTTTAAGGAGTAATTAAATCCTAGAGAAAGTTCTAAAGCGAGGAAGAATTGAGAGAAAGCATAATTGAGCACTAGGAAATAATGGAAAACTTTTTGAAAGGGGAGCTTCCTTGGAAGCCAAAAATTTAACATGTTTCTTAAGACATTAAGAGTTGATGATGAAATAGAGGTAGTCAATCTATATCAGTGGTTTAAAAATTTGGAAGTGAAATGAAATTAAGAAAAGGAAACCAAAGTGTCATATGAAGATGTTTCAAAGCTTTAGACATTGGGGACTAGAAGGTCAGAGACTAATGGAAAGGAAGGGGAGGATAACTATTTTTCAGTGTTCAGGGATAATTGAATGAGTATTAACCAGAGCATAAAAAAGAAAATGAAATTAAGGAAATTTTGTCTTAAAAGATAACCATTCATCAATACATCTGAGAGACTAGAGAAGGAAGAGAGAATATTGTGAAGTTGTTACTTGACCTTTAAAGTAAAGTGTGTGTTGGGGGGGGAGGGCGGTAGGGATAGGTTGGACATCTCTGTACCTTCCTCTTGTTTTACAGAGAACATAATATAGCTCTAAAATAGTCTATTAAAAAAAAGATTGTGTCTCTTTATAATTAGTGGCATGAATTGAGTTGAGGTATGAGAGAAACCAATTTTTGAGGAGCTCTTTTAATTAACATTATAAGGAATTAAACCCAGGACTTAATAAAATCATGCTAAAACAAGTACAAAGGTGCATGCAGTTGAAGTTAAGACAACATGAGTTTGGATTGAGTTTCATCATCTTTCACTTTTATAAATTCAAAACAAGACTTAAGAAAGCAATGATTTGCCGGAACCGGTTTGGCTCAGTGGATAGAGCGTCGGCCTGTGGACTGAAAGGTTCCAGGTTCGATTCCGGTCAAGGGCATGTACCTGGGTTGCGGGCACATCCCCAGTAGGAGATGTGCAGGAGGCAGCTGATTGATGTTTCTCTCTCATTGATGTTTCTAACTCTCTATCTCTCTCCCTTCCTCTCTGTAAAAAATCAATAAAATATATTAAAAAAAACAAACAAACAAAAACTAAATATTTTTTTTTTAAAAAAAGAAAGCAATGATTTTTGTGTGTTTTGGGGAGGGGATCATGAGCTAAATTAATTAATAAATAAAAGAATTAAGGATCAAGAGAGATTACAATGCTGCTAATGGCTGCTAATTATGAGTATCTACAATGGGCAACTGTTCTGAGGGCTACTTCATATAACTTAACACCAACCATCCTGTAAGATAAATGTTATTATGTCCTTAACACAGATTATTATTACTATTATTGTTTTTTTAATTGTAGAATATAATATTTATTAAATCTTACTGTGTGGCAACACTGGTTCAGTGCTTTATAAAAATGTTCTTATTTAATCTTGGGGACTTAAAGGAGTCTCATGTACTGGGCTTTATATAGATCATGTGACTTTAGAGGTTGCACTCTTAAATACTCTGTGCTATTTCTTGTATCCTGTTTGGCTCCAGGTCAAAATTCTATCTGTGATCTTTCAGGCCTGATCATAGGCAACAACCAGCCTTT
Organism: Myotis nattereri; assembly: GCF_964212035.1. Taxonomy (NCBI): domain Eukaryota; kingdom Metazoa; phylum Chordata; class Mammalia; order Chiroptera; family Vespertilionidae; genus Myotis; species Myotis nattereri. The sequence continues at coordinate 67,244,234 of NC_138076.1, read as the reverse complement.
GTTTAGCAGCCCAAGTAGTTGGGAATCTGTCCTCCCCACACCAGAGCCAGTATATGGCAGCTTCCTGGAAGGAGCTGCAGTCAATGGCATCCTCAGGCTGCCATGCTCAGAGGCATATCTGCATTGCTAGTCCAGGCCCCTCCAACTGATGGCCTTCTTATCAGGGACCTTGGTTGGAGCACTTTCCAAAGAAAGACTCTACCAAGAACTCCTTATGGGGGCTTTGGCTAGGGTACTCTTCTATGTCTCAGTACCTTTCAAGCCTAGCTCTCCCCCATCCCATCCTGCTGGCCCGTGGGTACATAGAGAGGCAGAGGAATCTTTTGTTCTGGGCTCCTTGGCGTTGAAACGGTAGCCATATCTGTGCTGCATCCACCTGACACTAACATGGTGCCATTCTCGGGGGAGAATGGAGCACACTCATTTATGCATATGCACTCTCACAGTAAGTGAATAAAGCTTGATTGCTACTTTTAGTTTGGTTTGCTTTTTTAATTGACTACCTACTTCAGGAAATGATGCCCCACCTTTGCTGCAGGTCACAATTAGAATTACAATTGTCTTTGCTTTTAGTTGAATTTAATCCATTCACTAATGTGTAGTTATTTTCTTATGATGATTGGAAGCTCAGATTTATAGCAGTAACTGCATTTTATCTTTTCATAAGAAAGTTGATTATTTGTTAATTAAACCATTTATTTTGTAGGTTATAACAATCCACTGCAAAATACAGCTCTCACTTATAGGGTTGGCATGTGTGCTAGTCAGTCTTCAGGTGCAATATTCTCACCATAATTTTTCATGATTTTTTGCTTTTCCTTTTTGTGTAGATGTTAAAACTGAAAGGCATAAAAATGCTAAAACTACAACAAGTCATTCCAACCCTCCATACTTTCTTCAATTATTGGGCTTAGCTGCAATATCTGACTTCGATTTCATACTATGTCCGTCAGATAAAAAATATGGGTTCAAAAGATTAAGGAGGATAGCAATTTTCAGATATATTTTTCTCTCACTTTGCTAGAGACCTAGGCATACTATTCACTGAAAGACAGTTTATAAAATGTTTATATTTATACAGTGTTTATGCTTATAAAGTTGAAAATATTTCAGTTTTTCAAAGCCAATCAATTCCATAAAGGAGAATGTCTGAAAAACGAAGAAAAACAAAATAATGTATGAGTTGCTGCCCTAAGATTTAAAAAATCATGAAGGTTATTATTCAGGCCAAGTGTCATTTAAAATTGCTAGTGTCTTATTGCTTTTCAGCAATCCAATTGATTCTGCATCCTCCTCCAACCACAGGTCATTTGGTAGGGGAATTCATGGCTGCAGGAGCACTTCTCTGAGTCCAAAACTATTCAGGTTCAAAGATTATCTCAGGATGCTTCAAAGTTCCTTTTGCAGTTTCTTGTTCAAGTTATTACATTTATAGAGAGCACTGCCAGAGCTGACCACCAAAGAAACTGTCTGAGGTATTAAAGTTTCTTGCCTGGTTTCTGTCTTATAAATGTGATGAACATGTTCTGCTCCCATTCACCTCTTACATATACATACTCTCTACATTCAAAGATGCAATAAAAAGTGACTATATTAAAAATTATATTATACTGCATACCTCCCAAATACAAATACATTTAACTTCACAATGGGATACTTTGGATTTATAAATAATGGGATATTTTTATTGCTTTTTTATTATTTCAAGTAAGACGAGTAAACTAAAAATAGTCTCAAATTTTATATGGAAACATCTGTGTTCTCATGTACATATGTGAATGATCTAGCTTTCATTTTTATGTACACTATTCAGTTCTTGATAGTAAGTATGAATGTTGATTTAAACAGAAATTTGGAAACTAATCCCACAAATATAGGTCACTGAGTACTAATAAAATAGAGTTTTTTTTCATATTAATGATGACAACTATAACCTATGAGAAAAAGTTAACAAAATTATAAAAGCAATTATATCATTAGACTTAGGATTTGATGTATTTTTAAATGCAACTATTACGTTAGTACATGTGTTCTTAAAAGAGAAATGCTACAGGAAATATTCAAGAATTTATAGAAATTTAATTTTAAAATATACAACAATTAAATTTTTATCACGATAAATAAAAGAAAGGCATAGCAAGGAAATCATGGATTTCTTTAATTTAACAAAAGCAACAAGAACTACACCAGGAAGAATGATAGGTACTTTGTAGAGTTGCTCAAGGTATCTTACCTAATAATAGGCAAACATGAAAATTGACTGTCCCTCCGCTATGCTCACCAGCAAATCAGGAGAGTATGCAAATTAACCCAACAAAGATGGTGGTTAATTTGCAAATATAGGTGCAAAGCAGTGGAGCAAAGACTGAAGACTCTGGCTGGATCAGCGAAGTCTGAAGGCTCTGGCCAGAGCAAAGACCTGGGTCCTGGGTGCCGGAGGAAAACCGGGGCTGGCAGCCAGGGGAAGGGAAGGCCTATTGCATGAATCTCTTCATGCAATGGGCCTCTAGTCTATATATATAAAGAGCCAGGGGCCATCACATCCAAAACAACTGAACAGACGACTGAACAGGCTGATTGGGGCAACCAGGCTGGCAGGGGGGTTAGTGAAGAATGACCAAAAGACTGAGCACCAGGCTGTGTGAGGTGACCAGGCTGGCAGGGGGAGAAGTTAGGGATGAGCAGGCTGGCAGAGGAGGGCTTTTGGGGTCAACCGGGCCAGCAGAGGGGGCAGTTAGGGGCAATCAGGCTGGCAGGGGGGCAGTTAGGGGCGACCAGGCCAGCAGGGTTGGCAGTTAGGAGCCAACAGTCCTGGACTGTGAGAGGGGTATCCAACTGCTGGTTTAGGCTTGATCCCCAGGATGGGACCTAAACCAGCAGTCAGACATCCCCCGATGGTTCAGGATTGCAGAGGGTGCTGGATTGGAGAGGGTGCAGGCTTGGCTGAGGGGACCTTCCCTGCCTCCCCGTGTACAAATTTCATGCACCGGGCCTCTAGTTATTACAATAAAAGGCTATATGTGCAAGCTTTACACTTTTATACATATATCAGTCCTGAAACAAAAAATAAAGTCAGACTATGCATCACTTGCTCCAATGAATAAACAATTAATTATCCTGTATCTACTTCAGAAATGTTCTCTAAGGATAGTATAAAGCTTAGAATGCATACACACAATCAATGCTCTTTAAAAAAAAGTCTAGGAAAACACAAAATATCCACAAATTAGCTGATTAGGAAACTCAAGCTTATATTTAAGAGGTTCTGGGTGGCTGGGTTGGGGTTGTGTACCTATGACATAAGGTCATAATGTATCAAAAGAGATTTTATTTCAAGCCCCTGGGTGCAGGCAGGCTGAGTCTGAAAAAAGAGTCAGCCCCAACTGAAGGGGGAGGGAAGGCTTTTATCAACTTCTGTTGGCTGCGGAGGTGTCTGTGGATGCACAGAGCTTGACTGGTGGTTCGGTCCTTGGTCTTTCGTTTCTCCTGGCACCAGGTGTCCCCTGGTTATTGGACTATGCGGAGCTCATGGCTGCAAGCTTTCTGAAAGATACCTGCTAATTACAATAAGTTCCCACTGCCCTGTATTATTCTCTTTAACACTTTCAATAGTATTCAACTGAAGAAAAAAGAGTTTTGGTGAAGGATCCCTCTGAGAGTTGTTGGAGTGGGGTGGGGTGCATTTTGAATGGAGTGCACAGCGACAGCCCTGTGAAGAAACTGAATAGAGTGTCAGGTTTGTGGGCTTAGACCCCAATCCTATGAAGACAGAGGAACAACCAGAGCTCAAGATGTCTGTTCATACCCTCTCCCCAAAGGCTTTAAAACTGAAAAGTGGCTCTCTCTCTGATATCATCAGGGTAGGTGTGATACAAACTTAGGTGCCTTAGGATTCAGATGAAAATTTCCCCCCTTTAGGAGATTGTATCAGCACACATCTGACCTTTTTTTTTTTTTTGAAGAAAACTTATTATTCCAGAAAAGCAGCTATTTTAATATAAGTCTTATTAACATGATTTTGTACTCACAGAGCTACTGATTTTGGCGGGTGGTTTGAGCAAACCTGAAGAAAGTGCTAAAAGAGTTAACATATATCTACACAAAACAATTTTCAGTTTCAACCAGATACATTCATTGTATATGCTCTTTGGAAACTTGTTTCATTTTTTTAAAATTTAATAGCAAACTAAATGAATTTTATCCTTAGACCTAGGATCTCTGTATTTCAAAATACAGGTATTGCATAGATATGTGTATTATTAAGGATGAAAAATTTCTAACTCAAGGAAATTTTTGCTCAACAGGTTTTGAAGTGACCACTTTAATATATAAATTAATAGTAATTAAAACCTGACTGAGCAAAGTTCATGGGTATTATATCAGTAGGAATATTTTCACAGTATTTGCATGCTTGTACATCACCTATCATTACACATTACAGAGGTAAGGACCTGACCCAAAGTTTTAGTTTAATTAATGCTTTTATAAGGATTTAACTGCATATGATTCTACATATGCAGATTCTACATATGATTCTATTTGCTGGTTCTTGAATATTTTCTGTCATAACTTAGGGTATTAGATAGCAATTGTAAAGTAACTTTTAAGGAATATTCCACAAATTCTGTAGTTTGAGGTTTTAAGTAAATGATTTTTAAAAATTTATTGATTGATTTAGAGAGGAAGGGAGGAAAGAGAGAGAGAGGAAAACATTTATTTGCTGTTCTACTTATTTATGCCTTCATTTGTTGATGCTTGTATGTGCCATGACTAGGTATAGAATCCACAACTTTGGCTATGGAAACGACACTCTAACCAACCGAGCTACCTGGCCAGGGCTTGCATACATATATTTTATATTCAGATCATGTTATGATATAAAGAAACTGTAGTATATCAACCAATAATTATACTTTCAGGAATTGTGTGTAAGTAAATTTTACATGTTTTTTTATTCAAAGGGCTCTGGTAGGAATAATAATATAAGGCTGGTAGAAGTTTAAGTGCTTACTGTATTTTAAAGCTGAATTTGTATTGAAAACACAATATTTATGGCCAGACTCTCACAATATTTATGACCATACATTTGTAGCAGTGAACAAAAATTCAACAAGGCAAGCACTTTCTAATTTAGAGCCACTTTATGAATGTTTTTAATTGACAAAGAGATTATAATCAATAATACTGTATGGTGTCAGATGGGTACCAGATTTATCAAGGTGATCACTTAGTAAGTTACATAATGTCTAATCACTGTTTTGCAAACCTTAAGCTAATATAACATTATATGCCCAGTGTAATTGAAAAATAAAAAAAAATATTTTAAATCAAATTGCAAATATATTATCTGAATAAAGCTGTCATACACACACAAATGATTGCATGTGGGAATTTTATAATTGCAATGTATGCATCTCTATATTAAGCTTATGCTATTGATATTGCTTCACCTCCTTTGTTTAATAATTATATCAGCTGAAAAGAAAATTCTCTGGACTTTTCAAGTCATTCTTTGTTTTGTTTTATTTTACTTTAATTTTTAAAAACAACGGTATTAGAAGCAGCTTTAATATACAGCTGTGAATTTGGACCAGAGCTTTCCTGCAACCACACAGAAGGCATACAATGGTTGCTGTTACATTGGTAAAATGAATGCTACAGGAAAAGCAAAAATCTCATTTCTATAAGGCAATTTATATTCCGTGCTTACTCTTTGAGGAAAAAGGTAAATTTACAAGATAAATGAGAGTGAGTGGTTGTAGAAATCGTATATTTCAGAATGTTACATATAAAAATATAAAAACACTTTTTAAGGGGACTTGAGTAAAATTATTATATAAATACAATTTTATGGTTAACGTTAAGACTGAATACTTTAATTTTTTGAAATGAGAAAAGACTAGTTTTCAGGGTGGCATCTGATCCCAGAGGCTGGGTTAGAAGTGGTCTAACAAATTACATTAGAGTTTCTCGGCCAGTCAAGGTGATATAGCAGAACTTGGGTTGATTACACACCACTTAGCAGTTCAAGGAGGCCAAATCTCAGCGGAAAAGGCAATCAGGAACCAGGCTATTACTTTCCTAAGAAAAGGAAACAAAGATAGGCTGAAGTGTGAAGACAAAGGCTAATGACAGGTAGACCTAAGATGTGTCAGATTAACGATTTGATATTTAGTGTTGTGTTCTAAAAAACGCTGGACGATTCATCTTATAGGATCTTTTATTGTCTTTAAGATTTTCCCTCACTAGTTATCAGCAGGTGCATCAAAGTTTTAATAAATATAATTATCCATAGGAAAAAATTATAGGACTATAATAAGATAAATGATTTAAGTTTATACAATGAATTAAAAAAGCAATTAAATCACAATTTGATAGAGAAAATGAGGAAAAGAAGTTATTAGTTGATTTGCAGTTAACCTCAAAATTATTTCCTGAAGAAGTGAGAGTGCATGTAAATTTCACTAGCATGACATATTTGGTGTAGTCAGAGATCTGGGAAAAATTACTTCCCCAAGGACAATTGCTCACCACTACTGTCCCCTAGGCTTCCTGTACAATTTTGTGTGACCTTTAGCTAGATCTCATCTCTGCTAGGAGACTACTTTTTAAAAATTTTCTCTGGAGTTGTGTCTGAATAAAAATTTTGTTATAATTAAACAGGAGTTACAGGGGAAAGTGGATGTAGCGATGTAATGAGATTTTTAAAGAAATGCTTTGGGAGTTGTCAATTTAGTAGTTAAATTATTGATGAAAAACATTTCACTAATCAAAAAATCAGGTATAAGGGTATTTTTAAAGTTTAATTATGTTCAGTCAATTTGTTTTTTAATTAAAAATAAACAGTCTTAGACTTCTTTGGTCTTACATAAAAACCAATTATTAATAAAATGTAATTCACCATGGCTTTCCTAAGGTGGAGATCTCTTGTGTGTGTCTTTATTCATGCAAATAAACTAGTAAACATAGCACTAAAAGGTGGCATGACATTTTTACTCTGAAGTAATTCTTAGTAATAAAAACATACAGAAGTTATTAGTAGATATTTCAGAATAATCTTTGAAAAAATACTTATTAGTTAAAAGAAAGATCACAATAGATTACTTACATTTTTTATAATTTATCTTTTCATATTTTATTTCTAATTAATATCATTTAGTAAGCATGATATTTATTTTTATATCTTAACCTCATTAAGTTAACATACAGTACTAACTGGGCAATACATTTTATATGTTCCTATTTAGAATTCTTGAAGTTTAAAATGCATGTCATTAATTAACTATTCTTATAAGCAAAATTGTCTACTAGTATATACGGAACATCATTTTTCTATTAAAGTCCTTTTTCCTGGTAGCTTTGAATAGTTTTCTTATGCTCTCTAAACTTCTATTTTTTCAAATGTAAGTTGGAGAAAATGTTATTGGGCCACAAGGTTATTGAGTAATTAGAATTAAATGAAATAATACCTTAGTTAACATTATTGTCCTTCTTTTGTTGTGAGACTCTCTTCTATTCAGTTTCTAGTTCCAATCTGTGACTTTAATTTATTTTACTTAAATCTCTGAACTCTTAACCCTCCTTTTATTACTACTCCACTAAAATTGGTCTTTTTCTTAACCTACCATCCTACTCACTCTTTCTCTTCAAAGCCCTGTTTAAGAATCTCATTTTATAAAGATTAGTCTGACTTTCTATGATCAGGAACTTTTAAAATAGAGCCGTCTTCCAATATTTGCACATTTGTTTAATTATGAAATAGGTCTATTTTTAAAATTTTACTTAATAACTTGCTAAACTAAAGTCTCATTCTCATTCCAGTTTATTTAAATACTTAATTTGAATACCATTTAATGCTGGAAAAGATAACTCAGAAATATCTAAATGGAGTACCTATCACTGGCTATTCACATTTTATCTTGACAGTCACTTTCAAATCACACTCACCATTTAAGATTTATTTTAGTTGAAATTTCATAGGAATTTATGTTTTTTTTCATTAACTTTATAAAAAATGTGTATATGGTTTTGTTATAAACTAGTTGTTCTTTCAAATTAATCATGTTGTATTTTTCTATTATTTGCAAATGATTTAGTAGCCTACTTATAGTTTTTGGAGAATTTTTAATGTTAGGAACTTCTGTTTCCAAGTTTTTGTCTATTTTTTAAGTGTACATATATGTTTTTTTTTTTAATGGGTGGTGCATATATGTCACTTTGAAAGACTAAGTAGCAAAACAGAGGAAGCAATGCCAAATATCTGTTTTCTAAACACTGTTTACCTTGGACAAATTTTTTTCCAAGAGCATTTACCTTCTGACTCTTTGTTAAAAGGTTCCCCCCTTTTTTTTTTAGATGAACAGATTAAACATCTTTTTCCCCCCAAGACCTAATGAGTAGATACTACCTTATTAGTGTCTAACAGAATAATAATAATAGGCCCATAAATTTGGATGTCTTTGTAATAAAGATGAAAATATGTAATCTATCTTTAAGTTCTATAATCAACTGTATATGTTTATGTGGAAAAAATCATTTCTTAGTCTTCATACCACATAGCCAATTACTATATTTTAAAGGTCTTGACTTCACTATAATTTCACTGTATTTTTAAGGTCTTGATTTCCTTACAATCAGGCACATCAATAACATTTATGCAATTCTTCCAGCAAACTTTTTGGTGCTACAACTGATACATGAATGATGCAATAAATGAATTTCAAATGTGATATACTTGTTATACATTGAGTGTCCAGATTATTATGACCACCTGACATTTGTAGGCAAATTAGCTATAATTTTGTGCTGAAGTTGCTAGAGGGCCAGACCATTATAAATAGGGAAGGTTGTTTACCATGACAGTAGAAGTGACTTTTTTTCTGAAAATATGGGTAAACAACACGATTTAACAGCCTTTGAACGTGGGATATACAGTGGGGCCTTGACTTATGAGTTCAATTTGTTCTGTGATGGAGCTCGTAACTCAAATTACTTGTATGTCAAATTAATTTGACAAATCAATTTGCTGGGCTGATGTTGTGGCGTTCACTGTGACATTCGCTGCGCCAACTAGAGGTGGGGTATCTGAAGCTGGCTTGTAACCCTAATTTTAGCTCGCAACTCAAAGCAAAAAATCGGCCGAGAGATGTCTCGTATCTCGAAAAACCCGTTAGTCTGGACACTCGTAAGTCAAGGCCCCACTGTATTTGAACGTGAGTGGCCAGATTATTAGGACCACCTGACGTTTGTAGGCAAATTAACCATACACTGCAACATATGGGATATGGAAGCCAAAGGCCTATTCGAACACCTTTGCTGTCTGCAGTTGCCAAGATAAAACGTCTCAAATTCACACAGGAACACAAGGATTGGATAGTCGAGCGCTGGAAAAAAGTCATGTGGTCCAATGAATCACATTTCCAGTTGCACCATGCAGATGGCAGAGTGAGAATTTGGCGGAAACTGCATGAAATCATGCACCCCACATGCATGAGTACAACCCTTCAAGCTGGTGGGGGCAGTGTTATGGTTTGGGGCATGTTTTCCTGGCATGATTTGGGCCCTTTAATTCCTGTGGAACAACATCTGAATAGCACAACATACCTAAGTATCATTGCTGATCAAGTTCATCCTATCATGTTGATGGCATATCCCAATGGAGATGGTTTCTTCCAACAAGACAATGCGCCATGCCACGGTGCTCATATTGTGCAGGAGTGGTTTCAAGAACATGAGGGAGACTTTATCTTGCTTATGTGGCCCCCACAATCACCAGATCTTAATCCAATTGAGCATTTGTGGGACAAAGTTAAAAGAGCCATCAGGCAGCTGGTTCCACAACCATGAAATCTCACAGAACTGGACAGTGCTACAGGGTCCCCAGTTCAATTCCAGTCAAGGGCAAGTACCTTGATTGCAGGCTTAATCCAATCCTTGGCCCTGGTCAGGGCATGCAGGAGGCAACTAATTGATGTGTTTCTCTTACATCAATATTTCTCTCTGTCTTTCCCTCTCTCTTTCACTCTCTCTAAAAAAAAAATCAATGGAAAAATATCCTCAGGTGAGGATGAAAAAATAATAATAATAATGAAATTGTACATTTAGAAATAGTGAAAGGCCACATTTGTATAGTCTTTACACTTCTATAATTTTAGGATTGAATCCAGTATTTGAAGTTAGTGAGGGAGGCACTTGGGATTATTCTCCCCATTTTACAATTGGGAAAGTTGAGATTCATAGAGGGTAAGACTTTTTAAGATCATTCGACATGAATTGTCAGAGCTAAAATTAAGATACTAGATTTTCAGGACTAATGCAGTTCTTTTCGCCATACCCAATTGCCTCTTAGAAAAACTAAATCTCCTGTCCTTGTGTTCAAATTGGAGTGTCAGTGAGAGTGTCAGCATGGACTCCCAGCCATTTTATAATCTCTGGTGTGTGAAATAAGGCAGGGGTTGATAGAAGAAAATCAAGGAAATTAATGGCCAATTTTCTCAGTGTGGCATACTGTAAACAATTTCTTAAGGTAGATTAATGTATATAATTTATACTTATACCGAAAACTTTTAGAAAGAAAAAAATAACAAGCTTTTACAGCATGAGCAATTTTTATTCCTTTCTACTTCTCTTTCTCATATGTCATCTTACCTTGAAAATCAATAAAAATGATTCTCTTTTAAATCCATTTATGTTCAGGTTCAACTCTGAATTCAACAAGTGCTTCAAAAAGACAAACTAACCTAGATTTCTAGACCCTATGAATTTGCTCTGCTGGATATAGATGCCATTTTAGATTCTTGTGTGTCCCAAAGCTTATTTCTGATCAGAGCTTCTCTTTTCAATACAATCTCCATCTTTCCTCTCTTATCCTTGCTGACATTTCATTTCAATCAGGGTTCAGACCTCTTCTTCAATCTTTTTGAATCAACTTTTGATGGATATAGGTGGTTTGTTAACAGCAGTGGCACCTATTAGGAGCAGCGGTGCCTGTCACTCTTTGATTTTCACCCTACAGGTCATTGTTTATCTATTCCTGTCTATTTTAGAGACTTCAGTGAATTTTTAAAATATATTTAAAAGCCAATTTACCATTTTGAAAGTGAGAGCTTTCTTTTGTTTTTGTTATATTCAAGGTCATATTTTGATGGAAGTTTTCCTGCTTTATTATCTACAAACATTATCAGAGAAATGAAACAGAATGTTCCCAATATGTAAGCTATACCCAGGCCTTGCGTTAACATTTTTGGAAGTGGCCTTATTCTTAAAGTTTAATAATAAAACTTCATATAAATGAGTGCTTTTTAATAACTATATTTTCAGTAAGTAATTATGTTAAAAGTGACAGAGTTTAATATGTTGTATTGTTTCTGATATTATGGAATAAATAAATTAATGAAATGTAGCCTTTTCTCAACTAAGAATTTATTATCTGAAGCCCTTACATGATAACAATGTTAATTTTTCATTTTTAGAAGAAATAATGAAATCAAAGATCTCAGAAATTTAAAAACAAATTTTGGGGCCATCTTATTATGGAAAATAAATACACAAAAATAAAATATAATCTCATAATAAAGATTAGACTAGTTAACATGAAGAATAGACTATGATCACGGCCTGGGACTCACAAATCTTTTCTTGGAAATTATAACCAAAGAGAGAAAAAAAGCAAAAGTGTATAAAGTTTTTGTTGATGGCATTTTTGTGGGTGGTAAAATGATGAGATTGACTGGATTAGAGCAGATGTTACATCTTGAGCCATAATTTGAATGAGTACTCAGAGGTTAGTGGAAACTGATTAATGTAAAAGATAAGCAAGTACAGCTTGCTCATTAGCCAACATAGAACCTAAGTTTTTATTATTTTTTTAGTATAAGAATTATGCACTAACATCCGGAAAAAATAATGCAGCATTCAGAATAGGAAACTGAGGGAATGTGAAACGAAAGTAAAATAACCAGAATTAATGTTTTTGTTTTAGAATTTTTCTATCTAGTTATCTATTTTCATGATCAAATAGTAATTGCTAATAAATGTTCAGAATTAAGAAATAACATATTAAGACAATTTAGAAATATTAACTTAATAAGCAAACAATAAAATTACATATAATATAAAGAAAACTATCTTAATATAGATTATTTCAGAAGGCTTGGGGTGAGGGTCAGAGGCAGGCTAGAAAGGGTCAATGGGAGAGAAAAGGCACATGTGTAATACTTTCAACAAAAAAGATTAAAAAAATATATAACTACTAAAAAATAAAATAAAAGATTATTTCAAAGGACTTACTTGAAGCCCATCTTAAAAAAGTAGTACATGATAAAAGCAATGACATACTAGTATTAAATAATGCTGAGCCCAATAAATGAAATCTGTATATATATATAAGCCCAGCGACCAGAAAGGTGAAACGACTGGAACGACCAGTTGCTATGACACACACTGTGACAGACAACTGCGATCTGGGCCCTGATCGCAGTCCCCCCAACTGCCCACAGCCACTCCCCCTGGTCTGCCCTGCCCCTGCACAAATCCATGCACTGGGCCTCCAGTAATAAATATGCAAGAACTACTAATTAAATTAACAAAGAGGGATATGGAACATACAAGAGCATACACATGTAAACTTATTTTAAAATGGTTTTTACATGCATAAAAATAGATCAATAGAATTCAAGACTTGAAAACAGACACCAAAAGTCTAGAAATATACATGACCAGTTTTATAAATATATCAATAGAAATTACATTACAGCTTAGTTTATAAAGATGAATGACTTAACAATAATTCTGTGTAAAATGTGTTCTGTATATAAAATAAAATTGAGTAATATAAATATTTCACAGCACCAATCAAAATTAAACTTAGATGAATTAAAGAGAAACATGTAACATAGCAATCCATACAATAACTAGAAAACCTGAGCCAACAAAATATTCTTTCTAAACATAGCAGTGAGGGGCAAAAAAAACACAAAAGAGGATATGAGGAAATTGACTTCATAAATTATGCAGTTCCATATACCAAAAAGTGCCACAAGTAAAATTATATTAATAAAAAATAATTCTAAGTATCCAATATGTATTAAGGTTTATTTTTTTTATAATATATGTTTTTAATGATTTCAGAGAGGAAGGGAGAGGGAAAGATAGAAACACCAATGATGAGAGAGAATCATTGATTGGCTGCCTCCTGCATGCCCCCTACTGGTGTTGGAGCCCAAAACCCAGGCATGTGCCCCTGACCAGAATCAAACCTGGGACCCTTCAGTCCGCTTAGCCAAACCAGCTAGGGCTATATTAAAGTTTATTATTCACAATATGTAGCAAAATATAAATATGATAAGAAATTATCATAATATTATATATTTTCAAAAGTTAGAAACAGTTTGATCAAGAAGTCACAAACACTAGTAATATCTAAAAATTTCAAATGAACATAAGAATATTCTTTTTGCACATTAGCAAGAAAAGGGAACATAAAATAGCAAATGGCAATTTTGTCTATCAAAATGACAAAAAATAAAATCTATTCTTTTGTTGATATTAGTACAGTGAAACTCACTCTTTCAGGTTTTGTTGGTGAGAATATAAATTGGTCCATGATCTTTCTGGAGACAAACTTGACAGCATTTAACACAAACTCTTAAATATTCATACATTTTTAGTAGCAATTTTTTTTAAAGGCCCAACACCTTTCTTTCAAATATATATATATATATATATATATATATATATATATATATATATCCGGAACCTAGGCATATGCCCTTGACTGGAATTGAACCTGCGACCATTCAGTCCACAGCCCGACACTCTATACACTGAGCCAAGCTGACTAGGACTTGACTAGCAATTTTATATATCATTTTTATCAGAAGGAAATGATAGGTTTGTATATATTCTTCATAAACAGGATGTTCAGTACTTATTATGATGTATAATTGGCAACAACTTATTTGTTCAATAATAGAATACTAGTTAAAGTATTGTAAACATGAATTTGAATATGCTTCAACTATGTAAAATGATGTGGATAATTATTAAATTACTTAAAAATGTTTACAGCCTATTTATCTGTCTTTGTTTGAGCTGCTATAACAAAATACCACAGATGGATGGCTTATTAATGCAAAAGTTTCTAAGGCAGCATGGCTGGGTAAGATTTCACCTCCCCATCATAGACTCTGGTTGTAACCTTACATGGTGGAAAGAGCTAGAGTGCTGTCTGAGGTCTTTTTTATAGTCACTAATCCTATCTCTGAGGGCTCTATCCTCATGACCTAGAATTTCTCAAAAGCCTCACCTGCTAATGCATCACATTGCACATTATTTGAACATACGTATTGGGCACGAGCAAACATTCAGACCAGAGCAACATTATTAAATAAAAACAATTTTCTAAATATAATGCATATCATAATATCAAAATGCAAGTTTTAATAGAAAGGTTAGAAGGGATATCCACAGTGGTATTAAAATAAAAATATTCTGATTATTTCTCAAATATCTTTTAAAAATAATCAGGTTATGTAACTGGACAACCAAGGGGTCTGGGCTGACTGTCACCTGTCACTATTTGAGTCAATTAAGCAGAGACAGAGTTGAATCATATATGAGCCTTTATTCCAGTAATGCCAGCATATGGGAGAGCACCAGGTCAGCCACAGAAATCTGCTCTCCATCCCACCATAAGGCAGCTGCTTATATTGGGTAGAAGGAGAGAGATTATGTGAGAAAGTAGGAATTACAGGTATGGGAAAGTGGGCACAGGGTAATCATTACAGCTTACAAGTCATGCAGGCTAGGGGGAGGGGTGTCCACAGAGGGTGGGCACCTCTGGGGGCCTCGGGACCAGATTACAGACAATAGGGGCTGCGGGTTGTAAAGAGAAAGTGCCTCTGGGACTAGATTGTTTCAGCCATGAGGTTGTATATCTTTCCATAATGTTAGGCAGTTCTTGGGACAGGAGGATGGACTGGATTCCAATGTTAGCTCCCATGTCCCAAGGTATACAACTCCCAGCCAGGTTAGAATGTGCTTTCTCTAATCAGAAAAGAATAATCACGGTTAACAGAGCATGACTAATATTTCTTATAATTATAGTTTCCAATATTCTATTTCTTTTTTTAAAATATTTTATTGATTTTTTACAGAAAGGAAGGGAGAGGGATAGAGAGTTAGAAACATCGATGAGAGAGAAACATCCATCAGCTGCCTCCTGCACACCTGCTACTGGGGATGTGCCCGCAGCCAAGGTACATGCCCTTGACCGGAATCGAACCTGGGACCCTTGAGTCCTCAGGCTGACGCTCTATCCACTGAGCCAAACCAGTTAGGGCTCCAATATTCTATTTCTGCTCCTAACAGATACTCCTAGTAACTTTCTACTTAAAACTGAGAAATATGGACCAATATCATTAAAAGTTTTTGGTTGAATTATTTAACCAGACACAGGTAATTACAGTTTTCCTGTATAGTCTTTTATAAATTCCATTTTTACCTTTTTAAGAATTATTTACTCTGTAATTTATTTAGTCAGTTATTCTTTTACTCAATCTACCATATTTTACAGACTGCTTCTTAAATGGTAGGCATTATATTAGGAGTTGGGGATTAAATGGAGAAAAAAAAACAAGAAAAGTTTTCTACTCTCAGAGAGCTTGATTTTTATGCAATATTTTATAAATAATGAAGATACAATGGTGACAATGTAACTATTATCAAGAAGATGGAAATGCAATACTTTCTAAGGTAGTTAATCAGCAATTCAGAGAGCTTTAATTTTTGCTTGAGTTTTGGAAAGCATTTCTTAAAGTACATTTACTGCAATTGTAATTTAAAAAGATTTTAAGAAGGAAAAAGAAAGAGGGAGAAAGGAAGTAAGGAAAGAAAGAGAAGCAGAAAAGAAGACAAGATGAAAAATTACTGATTACATTAATTTGGTAAGTGAGAAAGATATTTAATTTATTTTCTTGTAAGAATTACCAAATTTGACATGCTAATTTATGTTTCCAGTCTTACTAGTAGAAGGGATATATTTTTTAACATTTCCCAAAATTCCAGGACCATGGAACTTAATTTGGTGCCTTCCATATCTATTGTTCTGTATACTACACTATAGGAAATAATCATTTAGGAATTATTTCTTTTAATGGAATGCCTATCATTTACTATAAAATAAACTTGTTTACTATTTTTAAATCAAGCCAACACTAGAATGTTTCTGGAAAAGAGATTAATGTTCAAATCCTTTATTTACTACTATAGCAATTGAGGGAGAAAATCTCCTCTCAGGTAGAAAATGGCAAACATCAAAACTATTTTCATTTATATAAATGAAAATATACCATCATGTTTAAACACTTTCTGTATTATAATTCAGTTCTGAAGGTAGTGAAAATACAAATTTTTAGTGGACTTAAATGTTGAATTTGAAATATTACTTATATTTCTGTAACAAACTAATAAAAAATTAACATTTGAAAACAATAACCTGCTCAGAATAGTGCTCTATAGAACAAGGAGAGAGAAATTGACCTCCATTTATCAGTATACACATACAGATACAGTGCTATAAGATGTGGAAATAGCATATTAATTAATGGAGGATAGAAAGTCCAGATACTGATTTATATATTAATGAAAACATTTATATGTTAAAATTGTGGCATTTCAAATCAGAGGGAAAATAATTGACTATTTTACTCTTATAATTGTATAATTTACTAGCTATTTGAACTTCATATTAAAATTTATTGTATCTTCTCCTACTATATGAGTACACAAATTCCAGATGATTTAACACTCTACATTTGAAATTTGAAACAACTAAAAATACCAAATAAAATGTTTGGTGAAGGCATTTTTACTAAACTAAAGTAGAAAGAAATATACTAATATTATTTTGCTCTTTTGTATGTTACAAATTTATGATTTGAAACTTGTAACTGAACAATGTTAAAAATAATAGGCATATTGCAATGAAAGCAGTATGTATAACATGCATAAAATATTAATACATAGAATACTTACATATATAGTTATATATTAGAAGATTATATATATGAAGATTACACTAAAAATCCTCATATATGTATGAGCTAAAGCAAGATTTAAATTACTATTCTCTACAGCTATGTATTACTTGAAGTTTACATAGTGAGTTTTTATTATTTTGGTACGTTTTAATTAAAAATGTAAAAACAATTTTTGTAATTTAAATTTAAAGAAGTATTTGTTTCATATACTCCAGAATGTTAACATTAACATATTTCAGATAAGTTCAGTCACATTTGAGAATATAGAGGCGCTTATTAAGTGAATTCTCAATTTCAGCATTAGAGCTTTGGTTAGTACAAAATCCAATTTTGTTTTATTTCCCCAAATCTCTGAATCTAATTTTAAATTGTTAATAGATGTTTCCAGAAAGAATTGTAAGTCAGAATGAAATAAATTATTTAAACACTGCTAGAGGGGAATCAAAACATAAAATATCATTTTACTACATCATACTGATCTATCAAGTAATTTCAGGAAGTGGGTATCAAGCTAATCAAATAGAACTCTCTTGTTCTGGTCACAGACTGTCCAAGAACGTTCCTCGTATTTCTGATCAAGAATGTGGAAAATAGAAATAAAAAGAGGGTAGTGCTCCTCCAGTGAAGGACTTTGTGTTCTTTTTTCTACTCTGAACAAGAAAATGCTGGCGTATGAAAAGGGAGGCTGGAAGAAGCACTATGGAGAGGGGAAAGGTAGAAAGCTTCCGGAGGAAAAAGCACTTTTGTCCTGACCACACTCTGTCCTAGAGCAAAATTACGTCTTTACTTGCTTTTGCCAAATTGCCAACACTGTGCAGTAACTTTTGTTGCTATCAGTGCAGCAGGTGTGCAGATGGATACTGCGAACGACTTGATAGACACTGAGTTTAGTAAGAGCAGGCAGCTGCTCTGAGCCGTACTCACACCAGGTGAGGACTTCAGGGGAGATAACAATGACTGCACAGGGCTTTCTTTCTTGGCTAAAACTGTTATTTGGCATGGAAAAAGCAATTGCAATATGCTGCGTGATGACAATGGAAGCACATACTTATTCCAGAGGTGAGCTCTACTCAATAGATTTCCAGAAGCCTTCATATATTTTCCTCAATAGACAAATTTGTTCAGGAAGTTTGACCTCTTACATTTGCACTGGACATCCTCAATTATCCTCCTTGTAATCAGTGTGACAATGTGAGAGTGCAGATAATTAAAATACTTAAAAAGAAAAACTGATAACATTTTAGTCACTTAATCTTCTGCTTGCTGTGCTAAGTTTTAACTTGAGGGCCTAGGTATCATTGCTTTCTGGTGAGCCATCTCAATTATAGCTGTTCTTTAGCATTAATTTTATTACATACTGTCAACAATTCTAGAAAAGTATATTAAAAAACAACAACAACACATAAACTGTCCCTATTCCGTGGAGCGTTTAAAAAGAAGAAGATATATGGAAAATATATCTAAAAAGCTTTCTCATGTTAAGGCTTTTCAAAGTCAGTGTTCTAAATCAAAGGCTCAGAATCTCAAAGGGCTGCTCAATAATATAAGTAAGCAATTTATAAATAAGCATTGTGAAAATTTAGAATTTTTTAAGAAAAATGAAAATAAAGAAATATACTATATATTTAAATGACACAGTTCAAATTATTTCATTTTAAAATATATTCTTTTTAAAATGTGATATTCTTATATTAAAAATTAAACTGACTTAATTTTCCACCTCCACCATTTTAATAAAATCATTCTTGTCAAAATCACCAAACTTTCCCCTTCCTAACCTCTTACCCAAAACAATTGACAGAGTTCACCCCTTCTTTCTGAAAAGTTAACAAAAAGAAGTTAGTACAATGGAGAGAATGTTAAAACATGGAGAAAAATATACCAGGGATATTTCCTTTTTATCGCCTTACCTCATTTCTCTCACAGCTTTGGCCTGAAGGCCTCATCATTGGACCACATGGCAGAAGAACAGTGTGGGTAGCTAAAATTCTAAAAGAATCTGATCTTCCTGGCCAAAGGTACCAGTTAATGTAGGTCTTCTTTTATATAATACTAGATGCCCGGTGCATGACATTCGTGAACTGGGGCGGGGTGGGGGGGGTCCTCAGCCCTGCCTGTGCCCTCTTGCAGTCTGGGATCCCTCAGGGGATGTCTGCCTGCCTGCTTAGGCCCCCTCCCCAGGGATGGACATCCCCCGAGGGTCCTTAGCACTGCCATGGAGACGGGAGAGGCTCCCACCACCACTGCTGTACTAGCCAGCCATGAACCTGGCTTCTGGCTGAGCAGCACTCCCCCGTAGGAGCACATTGACCACCAGGGGGCAGCTCCTGCATTGAGCATCTTCCCCCTGGTTGTCAGTGTGCGTCAGAGTGACCAATCGGTCTGCCATTCAGTCAATTTGCATATTAGCCTTTTATTATGTAGGATAGGATTTTTTAAATTGATTTCACAGAGGAAAGGAGAGAGAGATAGAAATAACAATGATAAGAATCATTGATTGGCTGCTTCCTGCCTACCCTTTACTGGGGATTGAGCCCACAACCCAGGCATGTGCCCTTGACTGGAATGGAACCTGAGACCCTTCAGTCTGTAGGCCGAGGCTCTATTGACTGAGACAAACCAGCTAGGACTAAATGTAGGTCTTGATGACCAGAGAATATGGGGAAAATCTCAGAAAAGAGAGATGTGAGGGAGGAGATTCCCTGGTTTTGTATATTTTCCACAAAAAGCCTCAGCCTTGCCTCTGAGCTGTGTATGTGATGGAGAGATCCAAGGAAGCACAGCGAGGCTTTGAACCTGAGTGGAGAATGTGATGGACAGAACCAAACAGCATAACAAGGGCTTGATAGTAACCACTTCTCACAAAAGGGAAGGCAGAATCTGTGCTCTGAAGGTAAATTGCTTGAGTATCTAATAAAACGAAGAAACAAAACAAAATCAACATTTAAAAAATATACATATTTTTTAATTGATTTCAGAGAGTAAGGAATAGGCAGAGAGAGAGAAACATTAATGATGAGAAAGAATCATTGATTGGCTGCATACGCTATACTGGGGACTGAGCCCACAACCTGGGCATGTGCCCTGACCAGGAATTGAACTGTGACCTCCTGGTTCATAGGTTGATGCTCAACTAGTGAACCACACCGACTTGGCAAAATCAACATTTTTATACAAAATTATGACAAGACTCGGATTCCATATGATCTAATAGTTGAAATAGCAGGAAACAAATCAAAATTTCTTGACATACAAAGAACCAGGAAAATATGAACAATTTTGAAGTGGAAAAAACACACAATACATATCAATGCTTGCTTAGATGAGTAGGAATTTAAAATTACCACAAAAATAATTTAAAATTTTATTTATTGATTAATTTTTAGAGAGAGAAACATGGATTTGTTGTTACACCTATTTATGCATTCATTGGATTGTTTTTTTTTTAATATTTTAGAGAGCTGAAAGAAGAGAGAGAGAAAGATACATTGATTTATTGTTCCATCTACATATGCATTCATTGGTTGCTTCTTGTATTTGTACTGACCTGGGATTGAAACCACAATTACAAAGATAAATAGTAATAAACATTTTTGTTGGCATATTTTCCAGATACGCTCTAGACTGGTTTTTCCAGATATTCTCACCAAAAACTTTCATTAAATTTTTAATTGTAATTACATTAAACTTAGGAATGGTTTAAAAATAATTGACAAATTTACTATAGTGTCCATATTTTTAGTATCTACTTTTTAAGTTCTCACTCAGCAAAGTTTCCATTTGTATGCCTAGAAGAATCTGCATTTTTGTGTCTGTTTGCTCACAGTGTGTGTATTACATGCTTTTTATTCACACATGCCATCCCACTCCAACTCTAGAAATAATTTAGGATATTTTATATAAAAACACTTTCAACAAAGATAAAATAAAACACTTTAAAAGTATAAATTATAAAATTTATGTTTCAGTCTAAAGTACCACATGTACAATGCATCACATGTCTTTATAATACATATCAATTCTTAATAGGAAGGAGCACAATACAGTCATTGAAGATTCAGGCCCTGGGATATTCAGGGGAATTTTAAACCCACTCCTGCTACTCATTGTTCTGTAATGTTTAGCAAAATATTTAAATTCTCTAAGACATTTTGTATTTATAAAAAGGGATTGATAAAAGTTGTGAGATTCATTATGGCATGAGGATTGAAATCAATAATGTAAAATGTTAGAGAAGGAACAGTCAATAGAGTTTAGCTATTGATAACATCACTGGTTTATTTCTCTATTACCCTTTGTCTCCGCATTTTCTGTTAGAACATGAGCCTCCCTCACTCCCTTTCAGATACCACCACCTAATCCTACTTGACAATTACAAAGCCCTTTACTCCTTGGAGTGAAATGAAGCTAACTTGCAATTGGGCTTTTATTTTTCTGACTGAATCAAGAAACTGTCTCTTGAATAAAACCAATGCAGCAAGGTTTTGGCTGTTCGTTGGAAAGGGATTACAATTTATATTTTTCAACTGTAACTGCATGGAGAAAATTATATTATATAACATGAATTAAAAGTTGCAGAAGAAGATCATATATCAGTTTTCAGGGAAAATCTAACTATTGCTATGGCTGAAGGAAGATTGTGTGCGTGTGTGTGTGTGTGCGTGGGGGGGGGTTAATGTAGAACATAGCTTACAACTTGGCAAACAATATATTCAACAACATCTATTCATTCTGCAGCATAGCAACAGGTTTATTAGACCTGCTTCTTAAAAATTCCATCTATGTAGACTGATACGATGACAATAGAAAACTCTATAAAAGTAATTCGAAAATAACCATGAAACATGTAATCTTCATATTTAGCTCCTTGCTGATATAACTTAATTTAGAGTAGATTTGTCCTCCTTTCAATGAAGTGTCAAACATTTTTGTTCAACTTATTTCTTGATAGTTTATGGGTTTTTTTTAAATTTAGGTATAATTGACATATAACATTTAATTAGTTTCAGGTGTACAACATAATAATTGGATATTTGTATATACTGTGATTTGATTAACACAGTTATTCTAGTTACCATCTATCACCATATAAAATTACAAATTATGTTTTTGAGATAGGAAGTTTAAAGATTTACTCATTTAGCAACTCTCAAATATGCAATGAAATATTTTTTTACTGCAGTTACTATGTAGTAAATTACATCCCTATGACTAATTTATAACTGGAAGTTTACACCTCTTGAACCCTTTCATCCATTTCACACACTCTCCAACTCTCTTCCACTCTGGCAACTACCAATCTCTTCTGTGTATCTATTGGTTTTGTTTTGTTTTATTTGTTTTGTTATTTATTTATTTATTTTATATTGATGAAGAGAGAGAGAGAAAGAGAAAGAGAGAGAGATATGAGAGGGCAACATCCATCTATTGCCTCCTACATGGAGATTGAGCGGAAACCTGGATGTATGCCCTGACTGGAAAAATCGAACCTGACACCTTTTGGTGTATGGAAGATGCTCCATCTGAGCCACATCAGCCAGGACTCCTTTGTCTTTTAGATTCCACATAAAGATAAATCATATGGCTTTGTCTTTCTTTGAGCAAAGTTTTCAAAGATGAGTGTTTTAGGCAGAGAAAAAAATAAGCCTCTTGGCATATAGTGGTATTTTACTTAATCATCTGAAAATCAAACAGAGATTTTACATGGATCATGTAAGAATTCTATGAAGTGAGTGATATGACACATATAGTAGCTATAGATTTGGCATGCACTTTGAAATAGAGAAACAAGAATAAGATGTTGTATAGTTCTGCTATATTTGATCAAAATAAATTTATGGAGAGACTTTATTGGGATACTAGAAGCCCAGTGCACAAATTCGTGCATGGGTGGGGTCCCTCAGGGTGGCTTGCGGAGATCGGGCCCCAGCTTGGGTCCCCAGCCTCGCAGCCCCACAGCCCCACCTGGCACCCCACCTTGGCCAGGTGCCGCCCCCTCACCTACTCCACCATCCCGCCTGTTGAGCGATTGATCAGGGCCTGGCCCCCTGCCCGGCTCCCTCAGTGCCTGGGAGCCGGGCAGTGGCCCTGCCCGCCACCTGTGCTGCTGGTCACACTCTGCAGGGCAATCAGCAGGGTGATCAGCCCTCGCTTGCACCTGCCTTATCCTGGCACCATCCACTCACCTGCTCCACCATCCTGCTCTCGTCGGGGCCCACTGGGGCTGGCAGCACCTCCACTGCAACCCGCTGCCAACGCTGCATCGCTGATGCCCACCATGTTCCTTGCCACCCTCTGGTGGTCAGCGCACATCATAGTGAGTGGTTGAACTCCCCATCAAACTCCCAGTCAACAACTGCTAGAGGGGACAATTTGCACAGTAGGCCATTATTATATAGGATATTTTACATTAACTAATTATAAAATGTTTTATTAAACTATAATATCCATGTAGAAGTATGCATATATCATTTTTGCAAAAGTTGATAGCTTTTCACTAACTGAACACAATTGCATCAAGAGCATATCACTATCAGCATTTCTGAAACACATCAGGAGCTTTTCTCATTATTCCTTAAAGCCATTATGCAATTCCTCGTGTGTACCATTATCCAGGCTTCTAATATGAGTTGTATTTTATATTATATTTTCACTTATATTTTATATTATATTTTCACTTTATTTTTTATATTTTCACTTAATACAAAGGAAACCAGACAAGATACATATGTATTCTGTGTGTGACGCCTTTCACAAAACATTTGGTTTTTTGAAATTAAACTATGTTGTCAAGCATAGCAGCAGATGGTTTACCCGTATTGTTGTATAGTATTTTATTCTATAATTTATTCACTAGTTCCATTCTCAATGGGAATTTATGTAGTTTTAGGCTTGAAGCTACTTTGAGTAGTGCTGCTATAAACATTTAGTACTTATATTTTGGTTAACATATGTATTCATTTCTGTTGGAAATATACCTAAGAGTGAAATTGCTGCTTTATAGGGTGTACATATGGTCACATTCATTTGACCTTTTGTTTCAGGTTTAAGTTCAATTTGTGGAAATGGAGGTTATAAGAGTTTGGACAGAAGGTGGTCAGGAGATCAATACCGACTGACACTTCACTCTCCACCTCTAATTTTCTTGCTAAATGAAGTAACTATTTCTGCATGTTGAATTCTCTTCCAAGGGACTACTTAGCCTACACTAAATTAGTCTTGTGACTGGTCCATTTTAGATGTGCAGTTTATACTATCAGATGGATCTCAAATGGGATAAGCCCACTCTCTCCTCACCCCATCTGCCACTGTACCGAAAACCATACTGTTTATACAGATATAATAAATATGAACCCAGATGTGGAACTATATTCCGATGTGCACTGGGAAATAAACTGTGCAGAGAAATAAAAGTAATATGAAAATATTGTTGAACTTAAACTGAGAAAAATAAGCACCATATTGCTTTCTTCTAAAGTATGATGAAGCATTCATTTAGAAATGAGCTGATTCATTTGTACATAGGACATAGACATATTTGCAGGTCATATTTTTAAACTGAGCCCTAGAAAAGATTCAGTTTGTATTTGTTTTTTATAAGAAGATAAATGTTTAGAAGAAACTTTATAGGCATGTGATGTTTTATGTAGCCACATTGGTAAATAACTAGCAAGACAACAGATGAGAGGGAAGGGAAGGGCAAGGCCAGATAAAGCAGAGGTGCAAAGATAAAGTGAACTGGAAAAGTGTCATAGAGTCTTAGAAAAACCGTGTCCTTAGAATTAATAATTGTTGCTCACCCACTACTTTCAAGATTGTGTATTGGTAGATTTTATTAACAAACAAAAGCAACATCTGCTCAGGAAAATTGCAAAATCAGTTGGGGAAAGTACATTGCAATAAATGTCTGGGATACCAAACAGCATGTGATGTGCTTTATAAAAGAGGAATAAAGCGCAGAAGGATAGGAGGTAATGTAAAATCCCAGGGGTGGGAGTCAATATATTTACAACTTTGCAGGAAAGTGCGTAAAACGCTGATGGGAACCATGTCGTGGGCAGCTGAGACCCACAATGTGGAGGGAGAGGATTTTATCTTTAGACTGCAGGGGAAGAAATCTTGGGTTTAGACTGAGGAGGACATTGTAAGATATAAAAATATTTCCAAGAGTAAATCTGGAATTCAGTGTCAAAGTGTGACCCTCCAGTGGTGGGGAAAGAACATGAAGCTAGAGGAGGAGAAACTGAGGTGAGTGTCAGGTAAACCACAAAACAATAATATAATATGAAACAAACTGATAAGTGATCTGTTTATTTTTAATGTATATGAAGTCAATATTACTGCTAGTTATTGTCAATATAAATTGATTAGAGGCTGAACAGGAAGATAATGATATGGAAGTAATAGGAATTATATGTTGTGGTAATGAGGTAAGAAAATGATTTTTCACAATCACCAATTATTACACTAATGAAGAAATTAATCAAATATAGAAAATATAATTGGAAAACTGATGAGTGAACATGATTGACTATACTACTTGGGGAATCAGTTAAGGCACAAAATAGGAAGTTTTTACATGACTAGTATTAGATGTTTATTCGGAATGTTTTCCTTCAGGAAGAAAGGATAGAAAAAGGACAATTGCCAAGAACTAAATGCTGATTTTCTGAATAATTTCAAGTTTTATTACTAGCGGCCTAACATATACTGGTAAATGCCATTTTCTTCATGTTATATAAAATATTGACTTTTTCTCTGTGTTTTAATCATTTGCACCAGAACATAAGCTCTTTAAAGGAAGGAAAGGTGAATTATGTTTAGGATCTGGAATAATATTTCATAAAAACCTGATTATCTTGCAAGAAACACAACTGCACTGAAGCTGACTTAAGTAAAATGTTGTTATACAGCCAGGAGAACATCTCAAAGAACAGAAGGGAAAGGACATCATAGCACCATTGAGTAATAGTGTGTATGTCAGTAATAGGCTAGAGCCAGAGCCTGACAAAATTCTAATGTTCTCTGTATCTGTCAGCATTGTTTATTTACATTTATACCTAATTCTTTTCTTAACTCTTTCCAAAACAGCTTTCTCTAGCTCTCTAATCTTCGGAGTGAAACATACTACTGCTGAGTGCTTCTGAGTTCCCATGTTACAGAAGCCTTCCACCCAGGGGAGATGAAGTGCGCCTTTGCTAATACCAATTTGAATTTCCAGGAAGGAGTAATTGTATGAATAAATTTGATACAGGTGCCCAATTCTGAACCAATCGACTGCAGCCAGGGGTGCAGCAACAGATGGTTCCAGCATGGTGCCTGCCCAAAGGACAAACATTTACAAAAGAAAGGACAATTGTTCTGAGATCCCTACAGTGACCTACAGTTCTCATTGTGGATGTGTTAAATGAATAATAAGAATGTCACATCCAGTTCTTCTCTAGTGAGTGTGTGTATTCCTCCTGGCCAGACACTCTTTGTAGCTGAGCTATTTTAAGAAAAACTATTAGATGTAGTAAAAGAGCCAAAATTATTTGGGATTAGATAAGACCACTAGAATTTTCTTTTATTGTCGAACTATACTATTTGACATAGAATATGCGATGTTTAGGTGTTCAAATTCCACCTCTTTTATTTATTAATTTTACATGCTTTAGATATGCTTTTTTCTTTAAAAAGATACATCTGAGCTCTGGCTGGTTTGAGTCAGTGGATAGAGCATTGGCCTGTGGTCTGAAGGGTCCTGGGTTCAATTCCGGTCAAGGGCACATGCCTGGGTTGTGTGCTCGATCTCCAGTGTGGGGCGAGCAGGAGGCAGCTGATCCATGGTTCTCTCTCATCATTGATGTTTCTATCTCTCTCTCCCTCTCTCTTTCTCTCTAAAATCCATAAAAAATATATTTTCAAAAAAGATATATTTGACTCACTTGTAAAATGGGAATAACAATAATAAGTATTGCCTAGGACTGTGTGTAGATAAAACAAGATATTTTCTGAAAAGTGCCTCACATAGTGCCTATCATATAGTAAGCATGCCAATAGTATTGTATTGTTCATATTTCTTTTAGTCTTTTTATTAGGTAGTTATCTTAGTTATCCTTTGGTGCTGTAGCAGATATCACAAACCTCGTGGCTTAAAACAACACAAATTCATTGTCTTACAGGAGATCAGAAATCTGAAACAGGTTTTACCGAGTTAAAATCAAACTGTCAGAGGGGCTACCGAGGGCTTTAGGGAAGAATCTGTTTTCCAGCTCTGAGGGGCCAGTGAACGAACTGCATTTCTTGCCTCATGGCTGCTTTCTCTATCATCAAAGCCAGCAGTGAAGCATCCTCAGATTTCTCTTTCTGATTCTGACTTGCCTGCCCTCCTCTTACACCAAACTTTGTGATTAAATTAGGCTCACCTGGATAACCTAGGCTAAGTCCCAGGCTCCATCTAAGATTCTTAACTTAATCCCTTTTGCTGTGTAAGGTAAAGGCATTCGCAGGTACAAGGATTCAGATGTGGGCATTTTTGGGCAGCTATTATCTTGCCTACCATAACAACAATGCTCTTTCTCAAGAGTAAGTCTGTATTTTACAAAACTTACTCTATGAAGTTGTCATTCTGTTCTATATCAATTTTTGGTCTACAAACTCGTTTCCTAACTATAAAAAGAATGTAGTAACTGAAGAAAAAATACTAACAAAGTCATGTCTATGGAATGAAAAAGAATAGAATTACTGATGCTGGCATTAGACTATTATGAAAATATTTCTCATATATATTCATGAGAACCTTTTGATATTATGTTAATATATACAAAACAAGCTATAGGGAGGTATATCATGTTGCAGAAAATATTATTCCAAACAAAATACTCCTCAGTTATAAGTTGTTCTTTATAACCTACTGGTGTATGGAATTAAATTACCAGTGACCTGTATTGCTTAAAGCAGATCAAATTTGTTGACCAGATATAAACAATAAAAAAGTATTCTAAACATATTGCCAACACATAATTTTAAATTTTACTTAATTCCACGAAAAATACATTTAAGTTGGAAGGGAGAGAGAATATTTAAAAACTCTAGCTAATATTATTAGTTCCAGAATTGCCCAGACCAGTGGTCGGCAAACTGCGGCTCACGAGCCACATGCGGCTCTTTGGCCCTTTGAGTGTGGCT
The DNA here is from genome assembly GCF_964212035.1 of Myotis nattereri. Classification (NCBI taxonomy): domain Eukaryota; kingdom Metazoa; phylum Chordata; class Mammalia; order Chiroptera; family Vespertilionidae; genus Myotis; species Myotis nattereri. Next base: position 67,216,026 of record NC_138076.1, on the reverse strand, counting down.
CTTTCACAAAATACCGACTTCTGTGCATGGGCCACAAAGTTTCAATCGCACTGTACATGCGCACCTGCACGTGGTATTTTGTGGAAGAGCCACACACAAGGGGCCAAAGAGCCGCCTGTGGCTCGCGAGCCGCAGTTTGCCAACCACTGGCCTAGACCATATGAACAAACATGTAGCTTCTAGCAATGTTTTTTCTTCCTATCATTTCACGTCACATGCAGACCAATTTTGCTCTTGAGAGAAAACAGAAACTCTGCCTAGCCCTTTACAACTGAGGCAATCCTTTCTTACTGCTGTGAGACACCAAAGCAAGATTTTTTTTTACTTAAATTGATTAGTAAAAATAAAATATATAGTTATACAATAAATGGTTTGCTCTGAAATTTGTTCAATGTTTTATGAGCTGATTCTAAATGTTTATTCAGACTTTGGAGAAATCATTATTAGCCAAAGGATACCTCTTATTGTACCACAAGAGCCTAGAATTTAGTCTTTATTGGGCCTCTCATGTTAGACAAATTCTGATTGGCTTTAAAGTTTAAGCTTAAAGCTAGTTTGACTTCAGTTCATCTTGAATTATTTGAAAGATCATTGATTTTTCTGACTGTGTGACTTTTGTCTTGTTTCCAATTTTGACCATGCTTTGGATGACTTTTCCCCAAAAAAGCAGTCCATAAAATAAAGTTGTGGTAAAAGAAAGCCTTGCTTTAAGGTTACCTGGCATTATCCCCACATGACATTTGCTTTAAAAGAACTCTGTGAGAAATAAACAACCTTGCCAAAAGGAAAATAGCACTTGAAAAAGGGAAAAAAAATCTTGCCACCGAAGATAAGCAAAAAGGATAATGAATGCTATAATCTCCCAAAATTACTGTTCCATTTGTTAATGTTTATATGTCAGATGAAGGAATAGTAGATTAAAAGTACCTACTTGTTTATATGCACAAAGATGCCAAATTAAGTCCCCATTTTCTGGTGCTGAAACTTGATTAAGCTGTTCTGGACATACTCCTTTTTGAAGGTTAGAGAGGCAAATAAGTAGTGAGTGAAAGGATTTTGTTTGATGATCTGGACAATTTCAGGGAATGAATACACAGTAACACATCATCTATAAATCAACTGATATAAAATATGAAAACCCATTTTGATTATGAGGCCAAATTATAGTGTTTAACTAAGAATTTAATTTCTGAGTAGGCAATTTAATTGCAAAAGATTAACAAAAGATTATAAATTATGCTTTGCTAATAATTCAATTCAAAATTTTTGGCATACATAATGCTAGGTCCTGGGAATAAATTTGTAAAGGAGATTGAGTGGCTCCCTCTCCACATGAACTATACATTTCATTGGAGAAAATTGGCAATACTCATTTCAAATATGATGATTGTTATGAAAGCAGTAAAAAAAGGGTAATATGGGACCATCTGGAAAAACAACCTAACCTACTATTTCTACTTTGTTGCCATTTATATTTTTTAGTGTGATCTGACACCATCCCTCAAGAAGTAGGATGGTAATTGCTTCCTAGCTGCCTTTCTTCCTTCTTTTCCTTTTTTTCTACATCTTCATTTTAAATCTGTCCTCCCTCCTTTACATAAATATCTAAGTAAAGTATGTGCACAACTTTCTCTGCTAGAAATGGCCCCATAACAGTGAATATAGACACACAACCCTACCCTCCTAAGGTTTAAAATAAACCAGGTTATACAAATATTGAAGAAGCAACTACTTGAATTATTAACTAGTTAATTGCTACCAGTAACTTCTTTGAATGAGAAGTACAAATTTCTATAAGAGAGGCACCTGATTATTGTTTTATAGGAGGCGATGCTTAAATTGGGATTTTTAAAGAACAAGTAAAAAAAATGTTTTCCAAGCAGATGGAACATTAGCGTATGTGAAGGTTTTAACATAGGAAAGATTTGGAAGAATTAAAGGAGCCTACTACAAAGAAGGTTTGGATCAAGAAGCAAGAAGACCTAACCGGTTTGGCTCAGTGGGTAGAGCATCAGCCTGTGGGCTGAAGGGTCCCAAATTCGATTCCAATCAAGGGCGTGTACCTTGGTTGCAGACACATCCCCAGTAGGGGGTGTGCAGGAGGCAGCTAATCGATGTTTCTAACTCTCTATCCCTCACCCTTCTTCTCTATAAAAAGATCAATAAAATATATATATTTTTAAAAAGAAGCAAGAAGAAAGATGCTTCAGAGATACATGACCATTTTATAGATGAGAAACTAAGCATTAGGAGCCAATTTAATATAACATTTTATCATGTGATAATAATTGAAAGGCTAGAGATGAAGCCTAGAGTTCAATTATAGAGAATGTAGTGAATATTAATATGCAATACCTATTCCTATGGGGAGACACTCAGGCAGTTATGATATGACTCTTCTTCAAACATAGATCTTTATAAATACAAATATCCTTCCCCTTGCCAGTGAATGATTAAGGGTTCCTGACCAAAGCCAATCACTGCATAGCTTTCCTCTGTATATAAAGAATGCACATGTGACACAAATTGACCCAATAAGACATGAAGGCATGGACTTTTTCTGTGCTGATATAAGGCCTAGAACTATTTCAGCCATCACAGAGAAGATGCCAAACTAAGAGAACCTCAAAGAAATGAGATTGGAGAAATCTCACTAAATCACTCTTACACCCACAATAGGCCTGGGTTTTCAGGTATGTGGGCCAGTACCCAGAAGTATTTTCAGTTATTGGAAACATAGAAACTGGAGATGACATGAAGAAAATTATGCTTTAGGAGGCTATCTGGTGACAGTGAGAAAATATTAAGGTTTATTGTGCCTATGTATTTAGTGTTTATATACTTCTGATCTGTAAAACAGTATAAAACTGGTTTATATTTTCATAGATTTCTTATTATTTAAAGTGTTTTTAGCCTTCATGTATTTTTGTAGAGTTCAGTTTGTCTAGGGAGGGCCTCATAGGGAAGTATAGGCTTGGTGGAAATATCAAGAATCATTACCTATTTATCTTTTTTTTTTTTGAAAGCTACAGGTATTCAATTTTGTTAGTTTATCAGAGCCTGATAGCTAAATATAATCATATGTCATGAAATCACAAGCATAAAATAGGACCATTATCTAACATCATATAAAAAAATCAACTCAAAATAAATTCAAAGCTTAAATATAAAACCTAAAACCATGAAACTTCTAGAAGAAAAGTAGGAAAAAGATTTCTTGACATTGATCTTTATAATAATTTTTTGGATATAACACTAAAGCATAGGCAACAAAAGCATAATAAATAAGTGTGACTACATCAGCAAAAGAAGCCTCTTTATAGCAAAGGGAACAATAAACAAAATTTAAAAAAGTAATCTATGAAATGAGAGAAAATATTTGCAAGCCATATATCTGATAATGGATTAATATTTAAAATATTTATGGAATGCCTATAGCTCAGTAGCAATAAAAATAAATAACCCAATAAAAATGAGAAAATGAACTGAATAGACATTCTCCAAAGAAGACACACAATGGCCAACAGGTGCTCAACATTAGTAATCATCAGAGAAATACAAATCAAACCTCAACAAGATATCACCTATTATGGCTCTTCAAAAAAAAAAAAAAAACAACAACAACAAAGAAGAACAACCCCCCCTCCCCAAAACATAAAAAGCTTTGGAGAATATGTGGCAAAAAGGCAATTTTTATACTCTGTTGGTGGGAATGTAAATTGGTGTAGCCACTATGGAAAACATACATTAAGAAAAGAGAGAATGTTGCCATTTGTGAAAACATGGATGAACCTGGAAATTATTATGTTAAACGAAAAAAGCCAGACACTGAAGAACAATACCACCTTGTTCATTATGTATAATTCATCTGAAATATTAAAAATTGTAGAATAAGAAAGTGTAATGGCAGGTGGCAGGTGCTGGAGGGAGGAGAAAATGAGGAGTTATTATTCAAAGGGTATAAATTTTACATTATGAAAGATGAATAAGCCCTTGAGATATATAGTACAAAGTATTGCCTATAGTTAACACTGAGGTACTGTTACTTTAGACACTTTCTAGGAGGGTGGATCTTATGCTTAGCATTCTTATCATCATCATCATTATAAATAAGAAGGTGACAGAAAACTTTTGCAAGTGATAAATAGGTTTATCATATAACTTATGTTGACGATGTCATAGGTATGTTATCTCCAAGTTAATCAAGTTGTATACATTCAATATGTACAGATTTTTTAAGTTAAATATATTTTTCTTATTTATCCTTTTGCTTCCCTAAGTGATATCTCACAACTATGCTGGTTTCTGCTACTTGAATCAAACTTTAATTCTTTCAGTTTCTTGAATTCATTTCTGGCCATCTGCTCTAATTTCACTCTCTTCCCAGGAAACTTCATTTAAATTGATTCAGTATTAAATTTGTTCATTAAAACTTAACATTTTCCCAGGCATGTTGAATTATATTATGATCAGCAACTATCTATGTTTTATATCAGCTTTCACAAACCTCAAATGATATTTGATATTTTAACTTAAACCTCACCCAGGCTTCCTAGTCCAGATACTCTTGCTGATTTGCACATTAACAACAAAACACAGACACACACACACACTCACTCAAGCATTCTTCAAATTGCACACACATTTCAGTTATGATAGTATATTAACTGAGTAATTGCATAAAGTACACAGTTTGCTGCTAGCTCTTTAGTCCACAGATTGCTATATAAGTAATAGATGTGATTCATTCATAATAAGTAACCAATCATGTAACTGTTTGAAAAGTTTGTGGGTGATTGGTTATCACATATTTTTAGTCATTTCATGTCCAGGCAGCACAGTATATAGCTGTGTTGCCTCCTTAGAACCTCCCAATAAACTCATGTGACAAAAAAAGAGAAAGAATAATGGAAGGAAGGCACTGTTAAAAGAGTTAAAAATGCAGCAAAGAAATGAACAATGAAAATGCTGAAAGTGATATTGAAATATAATCTGACTAGAATTATAGAAGAGATAGCTGACCATAGAAATATTGACATTGCCATTGTTGGAAAGACTCTAGATGAGCACTAGAGGAATTTAGTGATGGTGAGATTGTTGCCTTAAATGAGGAAAGCAGTTGTGATGAAAAGAATGAAAATATCCCAAAGTGACACCATAGAAAAAAAAAAACCTTCACATTCGAGGACTCACTTGGAGATAATTCATGACAACAAAGTAAAAAGGATACAACCCTGAATGCTGATCCAAACTTAGAAGGGAGTATGGTAATTTGACAAGGCATAGAAAGATGCACACTCAGTTTTAAGTTATAGGATGAGAAGAAGGCAAGCATTATTCAAAGTACTATTGATAAGTTTCTTTTAATAAATAAAACACTTGACTTTTCAATGTTTCTAATGCTTTAAGTTACTAAACATGTGTTAATTTTGCTATTTAAAAATTTTCCCTATCTATCTATATAAAACCCTAATATGCAAATCAAGAATGGCTGGTCACCCTACAGATCAGCCCTGATCGCCAGCCAGGCCTAGGGACCCTACCCTATATATTGGGAACAGTCTCTTAGATTTAAAAATTAAAACCTGGCAAGGCTACTCTAACATTGAAAAAACAGGATGATGCAGCGATGACATGCATGGACTCTGGCTTGCACATTTTTTATGGTCAGTCCTGATTCTGACACTTATAACTGTGTGACAAAGCCAATTGCTTAACTTCTCTCTGCTTCAGTTTTTCCACCCATAGATGGGAAAATGGTACTACTGCCTCAGAAGGACCATGTTATGTACTACTTTTTATAATCAGGGCAAAAAATGTAGCTGTCCATACAACAGCAAGAAGCCTTTCATCTGAATGAAAACTATGGTCACTGGTGCATGCAGTTAGTTGCAAGAGGGGTGTCCGACTGCCCGTTTAGGCCTGTAAACCAGTAGTCAGACACCACCCAAGGGGGGTCCTAGATTGCGAGAGGGCACAGGCTGGGCTGAGGGACCCCTCTACCATGCACGAATTTTGTGCAATGGGCCCCTAGTACATATATAGTTGACAGTGTGAGATTTTTTTGTTTTGAAAAATATTTTTTAAACATTCTTAAAGTTTACAGAACAATAATTTTCTCCATTGATTATTAAAATTATTTCATACAGTTTCAACTTACATGACTATTTATAATCAATCCATTATTTTCCATTTTTGTTTTAGCACCCTAAAATAAGCCATCACATCTCTTATTTAGATAAACACAATGATCTCTCTCCATACTCTTCTTCCTTTCTGGGTTTCAACACACCAATTCATCCTCCACAGGGCAGCCAAATTGAGCTTCAGATAAAAATAATTCAGTTCATATTGCACTTACAACACTGGGACTAAAACTATGACCCTCCCTCCATTTACAGGCCAATAGGATGCCCCATAGGCTTGGCGTAACACCAGACTCCTTCCCACATTTCTCAACTCCACCCACATGGGTCAGTGTCCATACACAGTAGAGTAAGACCGCTCCTCCTTCCATATGCATCCAAAGAGAACCCCAAACACTGCGGCTAAAACCCTGCACCCTCAGGATCCCCACCCCCTTCAACACACACAGTCAGGAGGGAGTCCCAGACTTTCCACGTGCTCTAGCACTCACAGCTTTGCCACCTGTATCTGCCTTGAGTTCACCAAGGCTTGTTTTTTTAATCAGCCCACAATTGAAACTACTGGTTTCAGAATCATTCCACATCTCCTGCACTCTAATCACTTCTCTACTTCCTGTTGAAACTCTCCTATCCTTCTTGCAAAACTTCCAATATGCCCTTTGGAGAAAAAGCTCCTAGATCCTCAACATTTTCTCTACAGACTTCGTCTTCTTGCTCATACAGAAAACACTACCTGCAGCCTTCTCAATCAACACAGAGTTTGTCTCCTCGCTTAATTCACTAGGTTGGTGTCCTATGTTCTAAATTCAATTTCTAGATTATTCTCTTTGTCCCTAAAAATTAGCTTTGCATCTATGATAACTGAGCCTCTTACTTGCTACTTCTCATTCTTGTCTATCACCAATCTTTTCACAAACTCTTCCATTTTTTAATCATGTAGACGTTTGACTAATGGGCTCTTCAACACTACTCTGGTAACTTTTCTCAGTGATCTTATCAGTTCCTATTTCTGATGCCTGGACATTCAGTTTCTTGAGTTACTCTCTCTATTTATGCCATACTTCACCCTAACTCAGTCACTCCCAGAAGTATAATCTATAATCTGTCATCACCTATGGCATCAGACCCTTTATAATTTAAATTTGCTGAACACTAAACTCTATTTCTACCTCATTCCATCAAATATTTCAACAATCTTTTCAACCCTATTGAAATTTTTCACTATGCCTATTTCCTTCATATTCCTTCCTTCCTGCTTACCCAGATTACATTCTATAATCAATCACTACAACCATTACCTTTCATATACACTATACTTTTTTTTACTGCCTCCTTGATTTTTTGTACTCTTTTGGCAAAATCACTAACCAATTAAATTCATCTTTTTGTTTATTCCATGTTTGTACCAATGAAGTTGAATGTGTGAATAAAAACACAACCACTGTGACTGTTATTTTATAGACATGATCATAAACATTAAGCAGATTCTTAAAGTTGCTCACAGTCATACCTTAATTCCTTATGCCATTAACTTGCTTAATTTCCTACATGTTCATGTCATATCTACTCCTTTTTCCTTGAACTTCAGATAGCTTTTCCATAGACTCATTCTTTTACTAATGACCTTTTATTAATTTTTATTAAAGTTTTCTCTGTAAAAAACTGCAGGTAACAGCAAAATTTTCCCCCAACTCTTAGTATTATAACTACCCACCTACCCATATCATCTGTACACGCCACTTGTTAATCTCTCTAAACCTAATAAGGCGGTCAACTGGCTCTGAATCTCATCTTTCCCCCCCTGTTCTAAAACATTGCTCCAATAATTTTCCCCTCTTTTCTAACATCAATTTTGACCTGTCCATTAGATCCATTTTAATCATCATACAAATTTGTACAAATTTTCTATCTTTACAAAAGGAAACAAACAAAAATCTCCACAGATTTTTTTATTCTTTTCCCATCTGCTACCTTCACATTTATTTTTTGCATTTCTTTAAAGCAAAAATTCTTTGAAATATTATTCTTCATCACTGTGTCATTTCAGACTTTCTTTTGTTTAATTGATTTCTTCTAGAGAGAGAGAGAAAGGGAGAGGAAAGGAAAGATAGAGAGAGAGAAACATCAAGGTGAGATTAACACATCAATTAGCTGCCTCCTGCACACCCCCTACTGGGGATCAAGTCCAAAATGGGAATTGAACCAGCAACCTTTCAGCCCACAGGATGATGCCCAACCAACTGAGCCACACCTGCCAGGGCTAATCAGACTTTCACCCCAACTACTTCAACAATATGGGTCTCATCATGGCCACCAAGGTCCTCCATACTCCTAAATCTTATGGTCTGTTTCTAATCTATTTGATCTTTCGATCTGCTTTTTACATCCTTGGTGAGATATTATCTTCAGAGTTCTTCTATGATTCTACTTTCCTTTGATTTTCTCCTTACCTCACTGGTCACTCCTTTCAATTCCCTTTGCTGATATCGGCTCCTTCATGTTGGAGTGTTCAGGATCTTCTTTTCTTCTCTATCTAAAATCACTCCCTTAGAGATACATCTGATTCATTGTGTAGCTTTCAATACCATCTGCATGCCACCAACTCTCAGATTTATATATCTACTCAGAAGCAATCACCTGAATTTGTAAATCCACCAGCTTATTGTACACTTACCTGAGATAGTAGATAGCTCATAATTAGCATTTCCCTGGAATGTCTAATAAATATCTCAAAATTGACATGCCCAAACCTGAACTCCTGATTTTTCACACATAGTCTAATGAAACCATGTTAGTAGAAACTCTATTCTTTCAGTTTTCAACTTAAAAACCTACACTTCTACCTTTTTCTTATACTCTACATTTAATTCAGACAAAATACTGTTGATTCCATTTTTCAAACCCCATTAAATATTGAACTGCTCATAATATTTTTTATTGAAATCAGATTCTCAAGTGGATTATTAAAATAGCTTCCTAACTGGTCTCCCTGCTCCATCTCCTCCCTTTAGCAGCAGTCAGCATAACCTTTTAAAAATGTAAATCAAATAATTCTACTTCTCTCTTCTAACCTTGCTAATGGAGCTCCATGTCAATCAAAGTAAAAGCCTAAGCCTTTTTAATTGCTTACAAAGCTCTACATGATCTGCTCTTCCTCATCCTTCCTTCTTTCATCACCTTCTGAGCTCTTATTATGTTTTTCTTCTCCACTGTGACCCAGAAATACAGGCTTCTTTGCTTGTCTCAAAATACATGTTTCCTCCCATTTGAAAGCTTTTGCACTGGCATTTTCTCCTGCCTGGAATGCTCTCTCCAGCCCATCTCAGAATATCAATATGGCTTTCTCCCAACCCAGGTTTAAGGTTTTATTCAAATCACAATAAGGCCCACCCAGAACAATATTTAAAATTTTTGTTCTTGCCCCTTACCAGCATTTGAAACCCTTCTCATAATTTGCACTCTGTGAGGAAGGATGGGGTCCTTCTACTGAAGTATGAGAAGGATGTGCGTAGGCATTGCCTACATAAGCTGCTGTAGGGGACCCATTGGCTCTGGTGGACTGTTACCCACTACTGAAGCTGCTCTTGATCTGTCCTTTCTCTATGCAAGTCAAGCATTGCTTCATCCAGTGCTTGACTTGTGTTTTCTTGGTGACTCTGTTACTGAGATGCAATGGGCAAAAGTATCTGGACTTCTATTCTTGGGAGTTGCCATAGTGATCATCTTTGCTCCTCCATGTACATGGAGTCCTCTCTTGGCATGGGTAACAGGTACACATTGTCTACTGGACAGAACGAAACACAAGGTGTGTGATTCATAGGCTAATGACATCAGTTTGGAGGCAGTTAGAATAGAATTTAAGAGTGTAGTTATGCTGTCACGAAGTGTGGGTTTCGGTTCCAGTTTTGCCATGTACTTATTGTAATGTTACTATGCACCTGGGTGTCCGAGAACAGAGGGATCATGCTTGCAGAACATTTTTTTTCCTATTGTAAATCCACTTTCTGTCTCAAAAGTGTCCTGATCTGGAAGGAAAATTGTATGTCCCTCCACATCAAAGTGAGCATTTTTCCTAGGCACAGGTTTTTCTTATTCCAGTTTCCTTATTTATAAAGCAAACATAAAAATGATGCCTAACTCATGTAGATGTTGAGAGAATTAAATAACCACACATTGTTTATATGAAGCGCACACAGTTTGCATGTGTATTTATTTATATGTACACACACACTTGCACACAGAGAATACAAAAGTCAAAGAGCTCAGATTAACAATTGTAATATATTGACAAGTTTTGTCTTTTAGAAAATGTTCTTGATTAGCCCATTTAATTAAAAAGTTACAGAAATACAGAAATATATGTGCTAAATAACAAAGCTTCATCTGACAACTTAATTGCTAATAATTCCCATAAAAAGGATGAACATATTATTCATTTATACTGGAGGTTTAATAATATACTTCCCAATGACTACCTACTTGCTTATGGGTAGAGACAAAATGAGAAAAAACTATTAAAATATTTCCAAAAATATTGTCAATTAGAATGAGCAAAGATTTTTCTCTGGTATAGAGTATATATAATAGAAAAAATAGTTTGGATATATAAAAATACATTTAAGTATCCATTATAAGAAATATATTTATTATACAATCCTAGTTTACTTGCTTTTCTTTTTATTACTTAAAAGTTCCTTCCTTATTTGAACCTTTGTGACTTTTTCAATTCTTATCATTTAATTTTTATTTAAAAAAATACAAGATCTTTTTTACTTAGTATAATCATTTAAATCACATAATTAGTACGATTATCATCAGACATCAAAAATGACATCAGGAAAGTAAAAAAAAAGTTCCAGTCATTCATTAGTGAGGGTTATGAACTAAAAAAATTAATAAATAACATCTAAAGTAGAACACAATTCATTTTAATAAGCTAAAGTGCAAGAGTAAGGCCAAAAGACAAGATATGTGATAAGCAGCTGTGGGGCCTAAAGGTCATGACTAAACATGATTCTCATTTACCCTTTTACTCTCAGTGTCAGGATCTTGTTCTGGCAACATAAACCCTTGAGATTTCTCAAGCCTACCCTCTGTAGTGAGCTCCTTCGCTAATTCACAAAGCTTTGGTGATTATACTCTGTTATGATATCAGTGGAAAGGTCAATGAATTCATGAAAATACTTTTTTTTTCACTTTTATGACATTCCGAACCTTTTCTCCTTTTACAATTTTCAACAAGAAACGGATCATCAGGGTCATTTTGCATAATAAATAGCCATACAGTCACCGTCTGTGATGTCACTTTCCCTGCCACACGCTGAATACACAGAATGAGGGCCTCTGGATGCTTTGATGCATTTTCTTGTTTTTCATAAAAACAAGAATGTTAATAGGAAAATAAAAAGGAGAGACAGTGCTTTTAATAAGACAAGCTACAATGTAGAAGATGAAAAGGTTAAAAGTTACCTTCAAAATCTTATATGAAGAGCTGACTTAGTGACTGCTAATATCTATTTAAAATGTTTTTTAAATAGTCTTTTCCACTGAAATTTGTCTCTGTGTATGGTGTTTGAAGGAAAATAGCAGAAGCAAGCTCTAGAGAATTGTGAGTTAATAAAAGAATGGAAATGTTGAATAAAATAAAATAAAAAATAATAATAACATGCAATGCCATTTCTCGCACGCATCCAAATCTGTAAGCCATAATAATGCTTACACTTCCCCATCTATTGTAGTCATATATTAACAAGTATGAATATCAACATGTTTCCCATTATGTGACAACAGAAATGCCTGTCACATTGAATCAAGACAAACTGCTTTCAAGCATGGATCACATAAAACAGTGAAACCTCCCTCTCATTTGTGCCAATATAATAATAAGAAATCACTTACAGAAGGATTGATTGGCTTGAATAGCTTGTAATTTTTTGTGGATAAATTATTTAAAGTAGAGTTTGTGCGTTAATTGAATTTTGAGGACTTGGTTTGCACTTTAATAATAGGTTCCTCATTTCACTCTGCGTAGGACCAAGAGCAAATTAAGCTGTGTTCTAGCAAGGTTGGATGGCATCTAAAAACAAGTTCTGACTGAGCACGTTTGATGGCCAATCCTCATAGGGTCCAAGATTTTTATACACATTTGATCACTTATCCAGCAAATTATCACATGCTATAGTTTACCACATTTCATAATACGTTATGTCCTAAGTCTGGACACAGGTTAACACTATGGGAGTGCTCTGATGTCACTCAAGCACTGGTGGGGCCCCCGGAACGGATTAAAATCTATTGAAAATCAACCATAGAAGAGCCCACTACACACACTTACCTGACAGGGGAAATGACATGATCAGGAAGGTGGTTTTCCCAGGATGAGGTTTATCTATTTCCGCAGAATGTGCTGACCCCTGCTACTTCCCAAAATATGGAGAACTCGGCTGCATAATTTATGGTGGTGAGGGGACATCATCCATGCTCTCCCCTGGAAGAAAAACAAAAATAAACCAACACAATCAGGCTTGGTCAGTCCCACATATTCAGTTCCCAAAAGCTATGAACACACTCAGTACACACACACTCACACACACACACACGCCAAAACACAAAGAACCATACCGAGAAATAAAGCATCTTGAGAAATAAAGCAGCACAGGTACAGAGACTTGATTAACATTCCAAAGGAACTCACAAATAAATAAATTAAAAAAGTGACAAAGGAAGCAGAAGTAAAATACTATAAGAATTAAAAAAAATAACTATAAGACATTATGTTCAACTTTTTCATAATAAACTTTAAAGCCTTCAAAAAAGATTAATTCCTAGAACAAAATAATTGTAACTCAAATGCACCTAGACAGATATATAAAATATCTCAATAAGTTTTAGTAAATAAAATTTTAAAAATAAGCTACAAATAGACAAACAATATTTGTACCACACACAACAGGAAGAGAGTTTGTATCTAAAATATATAAAGAACATCTATTGGTTGCCTCTTGCATTCACCCTTCCCAGGAACTGAGCCTGTTAACTGAGCATGTGCCCTGACTGGGAATCTAACTGACAAACTTTCAGTGCATGGGACAATGGCCAGCTAATTGAGCCACACAGGCCAGGGCTGTTTTTTGTTTTTTTGTTTGTTTTGTTTTGTTTTGTTTTACCAAGTCAATACAATAGTGTATTAATATATTTTGACTATACAACTAAAATATATTTTTGAAGTACTTTGCATCAAACATGAAAAATGCTAAATATTATTTCTTCTTATCTTAGAAGTTAAAAAAAGAACAAGTTATTAATTTGTTATAAAGCATATGATATTTCAGTGTAGGTCCACATACATGTACATTAATACTGTTAGACACACATAGGCAAAGTATCTAAGGTTATGTTACTTTGTAGAATGTAAAATTAAAAGGTAATAATTTGTGGATTTGATTGTTATGATGATGTGCAAATCTTTTTATACTTGGAGGCATTTGGAAAGTTTGTTACTAATTGTAACTATTAGTATGATCATCTTAAAAGTGAATATTTTGCTCAGTTTTGTAAACATTAGAATTATATTTTGATAATAGAAAATTATATTTATTTTCATTTATTAATTATTTTAGTTATTGTTAAATTTTATTTCAATAATGTAATCTCTCCCAATTTCATTTTATGAAAACATGTTTTTAACAAAGATTAGGAAGAAAAGAAACCATAATAATAAGAGTCTATGAGAAAAAATACATCAATATTTTACTTTTAGAATATAAAATAATTGCTTAGAACTTGGTATCTTGGGAACTTTTCTCCTGAAACTTTCATCAGTTTATTTTTATTACATTTATTGGGGTGACACTGGTTAAAAAGATTATAGAGGTTTTAAGTGTATACCTCTGCAATACATGAGCCTGGCATTGCATCCCACCACTCAAAGTCAAATCATCCTCCATCACCATATATTTGATCTTCCTTAATCTTTACTAACCCCCACCACCCATGGTATTTAAAGGTATAATATTTTTAAAAATGATCTCTTTCCTTTGTGTATTCTAATATACAGATATTTAAAAATTTGTCAAGACTTGCCCTAGCTGGTTTGGCCCCGTAGATACAGCATCAGTCTGCAGACTGAAGGGTCCCAGGTCTAATTAGGGCCAAGGGCACCTGCTGGGGTTGTCGGTTCGATCCCCAGTGCGGGGGCGCACAGGAGTCAGCCAATAAATGATTATCTCTCATCATTGATGTTTCTATCTCTCTATCCCTCGCCCTTCCTCTCTGAAATCAATCTATAATAATAAAAGCATAATATGCTAATTAGACTGGACAGCCAAACGTCCTTCTGGAAGTCCTTCTGAATAAAGCTGCTTTGGCTGCCAGGGCCGAGAGCAGGCAGCCACAGTGGCTGGCAGTGGCAGCCGCTGTGGGGTAATGGGGGCAGCACCTTCCCCTGATGGGCCCACTAGGTCGCCTCCCACAGAGGAAGGCCAGACTGTGGCTTACGCCCTCTCCCCTTTGGGAGCAGGCCTAAGCCACCAGTAGGATATCCCCTGAGGGCTCCCAGACTGTGAGAGAGGGAAGGCTGGGCTGAGGTACCTCCCCCAACCAGTGCACGACAATCTTAGTAAAAATATATTCTTAAAAATGTTCTTCAAACCTTGAGTCATATATCTATTAAATACTTATAAAAGGAACTCATAAGAAATTATTTCTGTTATCTACATTTTCAAATATTTCATTTCTAAGCAAATGATGAGATATAAATTACATATACTACTATAAGACAAAAATGATCTTGCATAAAGAGATGATTTTCTATTTTTTAAATTTGATGTGTTTTTTTCTGCATAACTTCTAACTAAAAATAGTATGGAAATAAAGCAATAGTATGTAATGAGAGGACATGTACACCAAAAACATTTAATTTCCTCCTGCTCAACTTGTATTTGAAAGGGAGAATATCTTTAATTTTCAATGACATCAAAGGTGTACCTTAAAAAAAGATAAATTGAAGAGCAATATAATCATTGTGTTTTAAGTTAATAAAACTCTCAAAGTTGACAACATGTTTAACATCTTTCTGAATTTGTAATAAACACTAAATTTGATAACAGATACCATACCTATTCATTTTATTTCATCTGCTAAATCTTTAAACACTAAAACCAATAGAGTTACAATCTATTATTATGCAAAAATTTGTAACAAATAACGAGAGAATATTAGTACTGGCAGTTTACCTAATAAGATGCTGCTGCATCAATGTGCAAGCTTGGCAAATGACTTGTAATGTACAGTAGGAACTTATACAATAACAATATTTCATGAAAAATTGTAGTGGCCAGACATTGAAATAAATGTCTTTACTCAACTCGGATTTCTAAACCTGAGCCTTTCTGACAAGATGATATAAGTACATATGTCAAAACAAGGCACAAAATATGCTCTAACATTCTGATATTTTTCCAGTAAAAATTTGGGAGAACAAAATTTGGAATACTGTTTATAATGTGATCCTGAGGCTGCTGTGTAAATTGCTAAGATTTATTTGGACTAAAACCTCCAAATCAGTCTTTATTTTATACCTTTCTATGTCTACTTGGGTACTAAAAGAGAAATAATAGGCTTGGTTTTGATTCTACAGTAAAAGTATATAAGACTTTTATAAAAATATAAAGTAGATTAGTCTGTGTTACTCTCTTCAGTTTAAACTTCAAATCATTATAATTACTTCATTTACATTAATCAGTTTATTTTTCTGTAGCTAAAAGGGAGAATTTTTGCTTAACCCTATCTTGACAATTACATTTTGAAATGATTTAAAGGCTCTCAGTGATGAAAAGATGTACTTTTATTTTCATTAAGAGAGTATGACTGTCAATAACCTAAATAGTTACAAAGGCTGAGAGTAACTCCTTTTGGTAGTTAAAGCAACACCTACAGTAGTTTAATGTAAATTTTTACTCACAACTTTACCTCTATTTTTATGTTTATTTGCTCATTTTTAAGAACATATGAAAACTCTGTTCATTAAGTGGATAGCTGTTACAAAAGATGGCAACTTACATTTTCCATGTTTAGAAAAATTCAATTATGTATAAATTTTGTTCTTATTTATTTAAAACTATGACATAACATTATACACACTACCCTTTAAATTAATGTTTCTTATTTAAAATGCACATTGTACAGCTGTAAAAAAGGAAGAACTCTTACCATTTGCAACAGCATGGAAGGACCTGGAGAGCATTATGCTAAGCGAAATAAGCCAATCAGATAAAGACAAGTATCTCACTCATATGTGGAATCTAATGAAAAAAATAAACTGATGGACAAAATAGATCCAGAGACACAGAAGCATGGAACAGACTATTGAACTTCAGAGGGAAGGCGAGGAAGGGTGGGTGGGCAGGAAGAGATCAACCAAAGAACTTGTATGCATATATGCATAACCCATAGACACCGACAATAGGGTGGTGAAGGCCTGAGGTGGAGAGTAGGGCAGGCTAGAAAGGAGGAAAAGGGGACATATGTAATACTTTTAACAATAAAGTTTCAAAATAAATAAAGAAAATAAAATGCACACTGTACACAAACCCCCCAGGCTCTAACTCATTCAGTTAGACAACAGCTTAATATTCCAGTGTGAGCTTACCATCCTCCATCCACCACTCCTTCCACAGTAGGTATTCATATTGTTTTCAAGATTTTTTCCCATTGGTGAAATCATTGCTATAGAGCCTTGATCATATTATTTTCATTTTATTGTATGATTATTTTTTATTCTTATTTTTATATGATAAAATACCAAATGAGGGATTGCTTTTACTTTACTTGTGCTTTAGTTGTAATGGATTTTGCCAATTTTTGAGTTATTTTCATAGCTTTAGCAGATTTTTATTAAAACATACCTATATATTTTCATAATTCTGAGATAGTCTTTATTTTTATTACTTAAATATTCTCATCCAGAAACATGAAAAGTCTCACCATTTGTCCAGAGGTTTTGTATGTCGATTTAATGGTAATACAATATGTACCTTTTGTTAAATTTTTATTTTAGTTTCTGCTACTATTGTTAATAGGATTTTATGTATTTTTTTTTTCATTTAAAAGTGGTTACTACAATTAAGAGAAAACTCAATAACAATTTTAGCAATTAGGTTTTCTTTACCTCACCACAAACAATATGGGGCCTTGTATTTTTCTTTGTATGATTAATTTTGCTTGGCCTGTCTGCTAGGTGGAAAATATTTTGTCACTTACATTTATTTAATTAACTTTAAGGAGAAACTATTTGTTTATTATGGATCCACTTTCTGAAGACTCGCCTTACACTCTACCTAACCGTGGCTTCTCCTCTCTCCTTGTAGCCTCGGAGCCACTCATTTTCTTTTTCCAAATAAAGCACAAAATATCTTGGTGCTGGTTTGGAATAGAGTTGGATTCAATTCTTTTTCAATTTTATTTTTCAATTCCAGTTGACATTCAATACTATTTTATATTAGCTTCAGGTGTACAGCATGGAAGGTAGACAATTAGATACTTTACGAAATGATCCCCTGTGATAATTCTAGTACCTGCCTGGTACGGTACAGTTATTACAATATTGTGGGTTATATTCCCTATGCTGTACTTTACATCCCTATGACTATTTTATAACTACCTATTTGTATTTTTTAATCTCTTCACGTTTTTCACCCACCTTCCACCTGCCTCCTAGCTAGCAACCCTCAGTCGGTTCTCTGTATCTAGAAGGGGAACTGCATTTTTGATGTTTTTCTGCAGACAGCTTTCACTGCCCTTTTGCCCCACATCAGGGGAAGTGTATAAATATTGGCTTGCACATGAACCCTGATCTAGCCCCAACCCATAAACACAAATAAAGCCCAGGAAACCCAACCGAGCTCTCTTCTTCCTCTTTTACCCGCATGGAAACTGAGTTCCATGTAGAAAACTTGCAGAAATATTTTGCAGCCCAAATTAAGCAATTTTGTTTTAGTCCAATTGGGCTGCTATAGCAAAATACCACAGACCAAGTAGCTTATAAGCAACAGACATTTATTTCTGACAATTCTGGTAGTTGGAAGTGCAAGCTCAGAGTGCCAGTGCGATTGCCTGAGGGTCCTATGTTGGGCTGTGGGCTTCTCCTTGTATCCTCATGTGGTGGAAGGGGCAAGGGATCTCTCCGAGACCTCTTTCAAAAAAACACTAATCCAATTTATGGGGGTCCCTCTTTCATGGCATGATCACCTTCCAAAGGCCCTTCTAATACCATCACATTGAACATTAACATTTAACATGGATTTTGTAGGGACACAACATTCATATCATAGCAATGTTCTACCTAAGAAAGTCTTTACTACAGTTTTAGGTCAAGCCATTGTTTTTCTTTTGTGTTCTGTACATGATACAGGATGATATATTCAACATAAAACCATAGGACTCAAGAATATAAGAAAATGCTAATTAATAATAGTTTAAAAGCTTTTCACACTATTCTATTGAAGTAGTTTTGCTACTTTTTATTCATAGTTCAGGCTTTAAGCACTCATTAAATTAGATTTTACTACTAAATGAAATGTATATATTTTGACTCATTTAATACTCAATAAATAATACAGCAGCATTGGTTATTAGTATAAGTTTACAGATAAATACATTGAGGCACCAGATATGGCCAGTTAAGGACAAACCTAGAATCTCATTCTAGGCAGTCTTAAATCACAGCTGGAGCCCTAGCTGATTTGGCTCAGTGGATAAAGTGTAGGCTTGCAGACTGAAGGGTCCCAGGTTCAATTCCAGTCAAGAGCACTTGCCCTGGTTGCAGGCTCAATCTCCAGTAGTGGGCAGGAGGCAACCGATCAATGATTCTCATCATTGACGTTTCTATCTCTCTCTCCCTTTCTCTCTGAAACTAATAACAGTATTTTTAAAAATTTTAAATAAATAAATAAGATAAATCACAGCTGGAGAAAAATTGATAGAGATCATGTTTGGCATTAAAATATGCTGTATTCTCACCAACTTTTAATAGTCTTATAAACATTAACACACACGTGGTAACTAGTGTAATGTACATAGGAAAATAATAAGATAGAAATATCAAAAGCCAATGTGTGCCCTGAAACAAAATCAAAGAAAGACACTAAACAAAATTTTAAATAAATAAAGCAAGCAGCAAAGAGGAAATATTTTATGAAAATTCAATTGCTGTTATATCTTAATGTGATCTTACTATCTGTGGAAAGTGTAGTCCAGATGTTTCATTCATTTTGAGGCACTAAATCATATTACCAAATTATAATAAATGCAAAAAGGGCTCAAAAACAGAAAATGAATACATTCCCTTTTCTTTCAAAGTATCATGATTAAATTTCCTGGAATTGCAGAAGAAATATTTATAGATGTCAATAATTTAGCTAACATTTTAATAATCCCTTATTACCCAGAGGTTAAAAAAAATATAATGCTCCTAAATTATTTGGAACGCAGTAACTTCAACAAAACTTATGCTGTATTAGTGTCCTTTCATCTCTATAAATATAACAATATAGTTTCATTAATCAAAGACAAACCTTGGCCACACATTTTTAAAAAATGTCACATTGTAAGTAGCATATAGTTTTGGTGATGAATGGAATCATTTCTGCATGAGAACAAATTGAAATGAAAACTGATAGAATATTAAATCATTAGGCTTTAAATATATTTGAGAGATCCATTTACAGCTAATAAAGTTGAAATTCAAATAATTTAAGATTTATGCTTAATCACAGAGATGGTAATTGTCCGAGTAAGAACTACAAAACTGGTTTCTATACCAGGTTCTATGAGAGCTGTCTACTACTGAAGGAACACAGGCTAAGCGTCATGATTTGTGCCCAGAATAGGGAGATCAAGTGATGAGAACATATCTCACTTTGCATAATGCAACGGTTTTTGGAAGACTCCAATAATTGACTGGATGAATGATTATTAGTTGGATTCATCCTATGAAGACGAAGTAACAAGATGATCAAATAAAATAAAATAAAAAGATACTGTGGCAGTCCACAGATCCAGGTTCTGTCTCTATTCATTTATTTTTATTAAAAAACTAGCTTCTCTACTGATTTTGGTTGATAGTCTGGTGATAACATTGAAAAATTATATGTATGGAGGAACAAAGTGCAGTTAAATATGATACATTAACTGCCTAGCCAGCACGGCTTGGTGATTGAGTGTCAACCTCTGAACTATTAGGGTCAAGTTTTGATTCCCTGTCAGGGCACATTCCCGGGTTTTGGGCTCAATCACTGCTGGGGGGCCTGTGAGAGGCAGCTGATCAATGATTCTCTCTCACCATTGATATTTTTATCTCTCTCTGACTCTGAAATCAATAAATATAAATATATATATTAAAAAAGATAATAAATTAACTGAAGTGGCATTCAACATTGACCATCATTTCAAATTCTATGTTTTTTCCCTTAACTATTGCCCAAGTAGGTTGGTCAAAGTCTCAGAGATCAGGTTGTCTGAGTTAATTCTAAGGATAGTAGGTAATCACATTTTAATTCTCTTGAAATATTTTAATATTTTAGTTAACCTCATGTCACTGTGCATCACTGTGCATATGTAGTTTTCATTATATATATTCATTAATTAGAAAAATGCTTAGTATTAAACATAGGAAATATAAAAAAGAGCTAATATTTTGGTAGTGTAAGAAAGACTTAAATAAAAAGATCTCCAGAATAGTCCTCTATATTTGCATTTGGGAACATTTAATATAAATACCAGGTAATTGACAGTTTTTATTTATTCTGATTACCAAGGTAGATTTGACTTGAAACTTGTCTTTGTATGAGGAGGTGATGAGATATAGTGGGAAAAATGCATAAGGATTCAGACCAACTGAGTATCAGAATGTTTATATTAATTTAATAAATGTGAGCAATCATTACCACCTCCTTATTGCTATGTTCTTTCATCTGTAAAAATAAAGGTATTTTGACACAATCTTTCAACGCCCTTTTTTTTAATATTTTGTCATAAAGCAGCTGCAAATTCTTTAAAAATAAAATGAAAATTGATTGTGCATGACTACCAAAGAGAGGAGTTCTACCCTTCCTGTTAGTTGTAGCAGAGCAGACAGGTAAAACTTTAAATAAACAGTCATTTGATATTTAACTGCAAGTGGGATTTAACTTTCTTGACATGATTTATTTGCCAATAACCTAGCACTGTGGTAACTTACTGGGTTCCAGAGCTCAAAATGTTTTCATAGGCTGCCCTGCCTGTCTGTTGTTTAATTTTAATGATGCCTATGTATTTAAATAGAAAATAATAAACTCCTTTACTGAAAATAAAAGTAGGTCTTGTGCTTTGGTTTTATCAAATTGTTTAAAGGTAGTTTCTACTATATATGAAACCACGTTGATATCTGCTTGTCCTTATTCATTCACTGTCATGTAACAACTTTTATGAAATTAAATTAATACAGTGAAAATAGTAGTTTACATTTAGTTTATCTGAAATTTGAATAGTGAGGTGAGGGCAGAAAAAATTTAACATACTTTAAAGTTTGGGGTAAAAAATTATTGCTCATTCTGTACTATGGAGAGATCATGCACAGACATATAAAGCCAGGGTACATCAACAGTAAAACACCACAACTACATGCATCTGAAAAGTGTAAATTAAAATGTTGATTATTCTTGATGTTTAAAAGAAATAAATAACTATGTTCTAATTTTTCTCATAAAGAACTTTAATGTTGAGTAATTTGCATTCCAGATAGCTTTGTTAACCGTCATCTGAGATCAGGGTGAGTCAGTTGGGCAGCTGCTTGAGATATCCAAACTAAGAAATAATTGGAATAACTATGCTAGCTAGCTATCTCGATGGGGTGTTTTGCATAAACTGTGAACTGAAAATTGCAACTTCCTCCCACATATTAGACAACCACATTAAGCGAGACCAGAGGGAAGGAAAGCAGCCCTCATTGACACAGAAGTCACCAACACTAACACAGTGTTGAAAATTATTTGAAGGCTGCAGAACACATGAAGCAGCCAAATATTAGCAAGCATGCTCTTGTTCATGGATTAAGTCAGCAAAACTATTCTAAAATTGTTCACATAAAGAGGTAACAAACAATGCTTTTATATATTATATAACTATAAGATATTTCTTAAATTATAAGAAGGAAATTGGCTCAAATAGCAATCTTAATCCTCAAAAGACTGAAATCAATAAGATTTTACCTATCCTCTCTTTCAGACAATTTACACAATTTCTCAACATGTTTGACTTTATGCTTTCTAGAGTACAGAGATGAGAATTTGTTTAATTAGAAACTGAAATTTGAATACTCATCATTATATTGCTTAAAAGCCATTAGAATGTGCAATGAATGTAGAACATACATATAGGATTTTCAACTTATTGATCTAATTGAGTTTAGCTCAAATAAATAATGAATTGATCAAATTAGTTACTTATCTAAGTTACTGGTAACATTAGATTTATAGGCCGTGAGACATGAAGCAGCAAAAACAAGAAATTTCACCCTAACCGGTTTAGCTCAGTGGATAGAGCATCGGCCTGAAGACTCAAGGGTCCCAGGTTCGATTCCGGCAAGGGCATGCACCTTGGTTGTGGGCACATCCCCAGTAGGGAGTGTGCAGGAGGCAGCTGACCGATGTTTCTCTCTCATCGATGTTTCTAACTCTCTATCCCTCTCCCTTACTCTCTGTAAAAAATCAATAAAATATTTAAAAAAACAAAAACAAGAAATTTCAACAGAAACAAGAATTTAGGTAATAAAGGCTGATTTCTCAGCAAATTATGGTCAGAATAAAAGGACGTTAGATACTAAGTTTTAGACAGCACATGCTTTGGAAATAGATATGGGATTTTGATAGAAATATTGTAAAGAAAGTAAAAATACTAACCAGATAGTATATATAGAAATACAAAGCCTCCTGCTGAACCCAACTCTAAATGACCATTTAGAAAGAACAACCTCAGGAAACAGTTGAATTAAATAGGGGGCAAATGAAAACTGAATGAACAGGAGTACTGGTTTCAGTTCCAACATGTCAAGAGTGTGGAATGTGTCACGCCCATACTTATAACAAAAATAGTTCGACAAACTGGAAAAAAAAAAAAAAGACTTATTTTAGGCCCATGGAAACTGAAGTCACAGAGCAAATGTCTTTCTGAAATATGGAGAGACAAATGCATCTACAGGAACGGAACACAGCCAAGATCTGTTTAGGTGGCAAGTGCCACAGGAAACATCAACTGGTAGGAACATTTAAAAGGTAATTTTGATGAGCTAGAGAGGCTGACTTTAGACTAGCATAAGACTGAGATATCCATTGGGGGCTGCAATGTTAGTGGAGTCCCCAAATATTCAAGGATTCCTCCTGGAATACCATTAGTTTTTTTTTTAAATATATTTTTTATTGATTTAAGAGAGAAAAGTAGAGGGAGATAGAGAGCGAAATATCAATGATGAGAGAGAATCATTGATTAGCTGCCTCCTGCACACCCCCTACTGGGGATCAAGCCCACAGCCTGGACATGTGCCCTTCACCAGAATCAAACCTGGGATCCTTCAGTCCTCAAAACAATGCTCTATCCACTGAGCCAAACCAGCTAGCGCTTCTTTTTTAATTTTTAATGTAGCTGTAAGAAAATGTAAAATTACTTAAACAACTTATATTTCTATTGAACTATGCTGTTCTAAATTACTGACTTATCTCCACTACCTCTTTCTCTTCTACTTCATTCCCTGATCCAGGTGAGGGGCGCAAAAGTGTCTCTTTGGCATATTGATTGTTTTAAATTACAGGCAATTAAAACACAGCCAGTTTAGGAAACTCCTATTTTATTTTTATTTTCTAAGCCACTTTTCTTTTTTTACTGATTTTAGGAAGAGAGATGAGAGAGAGAGAGAGAGAGAGAGATCTGTTATTCCACTTATTCATGCACTAATTGGTTGATTCTTGTATGTACCCTGACCAGGGATTGAACCCACAACCCTGGCATATCAGGACAGCACTCCAACCAACTGAGCTACCCGGTCATACAGGAAAAGCTTTTAACCTCTTTCTTTATTGCCTGAAAGAATTTTGGAAGGAGGCCTGCACCAGGAAGAGAGCTATTACCAGAGATAAATTTTTCTAGCAGAAGACTTCTCCGCACGGCATAGGAGGCATTTATTTACTGAACATTTGCTTTTCTCATCTTGCTATGAATTAACTTCCTTCCTTTTGAGGCCCTACCCCCTTCTTCTTAGCTCAGGCTGGAATATGTAAGCCTCAATTTCCTGACTGCTTTGTAGTTTAATATTTTTTTCAGGAGCTCTGTACATATGATATTAAATTTGTTTTTAGCTATTAATCTGTCTTGTGTCGATTTAATTATTCAGTCAGCTAAAGGCTTTAGAAGGAAAGAAAGGTTTCCCTCTCCCAAACAGGAGGGCATTATCTTTACCCTGGATTTCGATTCTGGCCTCTTATTTTTTCTCTGCCTCAAACACATCAATGTGTTCTTTCCTTCATCTCTCTATATTTCCTCCCTCATAGAGTTGAGATCATCAAACACCTTATCTCGTAGCACATGCAAGTTTCCAATTTGATTTATTTTATACAGTGACCTTTCTTACATGGAAATCATATTACACTGTTGATTAAAACCCTTTCATCTCTAAACTTTATAGCTTGCTATTTTTCTCATAATTTTGTCCCGGCTCACTGCACCAGTCTAATTTCTAATACCTGCCTCCAACTCACATTCCGTGCTCCAACTAAATTGACCTTCTTGGTTTCATCAAATGTTCTATGCATTTGCATTTGGATCTTTTCATAATCTATTATTCCTAATATACTGTGCATAGTTTTACCCCCAATTCCAAAGCAATCACTGGTGTAGAGCAGCACTCAGGATAAATTGAATAAATGAATGAATGACTACTGTTCTATAAATAAATTATTACAGGAGTTTAGTTAGTATATAAATATATTTCCTGAAGCAGAAGATAGAAAAACTTAAGCCGTTTTGTTTGCAAAGATTAATAATTATATTAAACATCTTTATAACTGCCAATTGTGATTCTAAGCAGTTTCACTGAAGTTAAACTGCTAATCTTTTCCCTCCCAAATTGTTTTAACTTTGAACTTTCAATTGTTACTTTGTAAAATATTCATAGCATAACCTGGAAGATCTTCAAAATATCTCAGCAGTTTGCTTTAGCATCTAGGGGTGAAATAAAAATTAACTTCAAAGCAAATTAGCAGTTTTTCTTTTCTATTCTCATCAAAGGAAGTGTAGGAGGATTTTAGGTCTTCTGAGAGCATATATTATAGTTCATTATACAAAAGAAAAAGGGGTAATAATGAATCCAGGAAAAATTAATATGTGAAGTTAGTATGCTATAATACAGTATTACCACTGCTATATAGAAGGGTGTTTTTTTTTAAACTGAAGACATATTAACAATTATTAATGCACATATATTATTAATAGAATTTTTATTATTATATCATTGCCATAATTCAAGTTTCTATGATCTGTTCCCAAGAACATGAATAGAGGTATTCCTTCCCACTTCACTAGGTTCCTTGGGATTTTAAAGGTAATAAAAGACTTGTGGTAGTATTAGAATAAGGGTTAATTATATTGTAGGTGAACATACCAAGATTAAAAATTATTACAGAAGCTTCTAAGATCCAACCAGCTTCAAGAGTCTCCTTTCTCAGTGTCTTAGTACTTCAGTTCCTCAACAAATAAGAATAATATAATTATAAAATATAAAATTGAAAATAATTTTGCAGGCCATCTAGCACAATCCCCAACCTAATGGAATAGCCTCTCTACAGAATATAATTGTTTGCTTTTGATTTTTTTTCCAGTGAAATGGCTTCCTACATTAAAAAGCAGACAATTGTATGTAGGATCATTCTAATGGTCAGAAATTAGACATATTTGCCATTTGAAAGGAAATAGAAAAAAATCTAATCTCTCTTCCACATGACAGGTTTTTTGCTTGTTTATTTGTTTTATTTTGTTGGTTGTTTTATTTTTTTTGTGAGTTTCCAGTCTAAAGGTTCCTCCTTCCTTTTAGGGTTTTTAAAAATACATTATTTTCACAATCTTCATAATGTTGGCACTCATTTTCTTTATAAACTTTAGTTTATCATCATTATTAAACTAGAGTCCTGGTGCACAAAATTTGTACATGGAGGGGGGTGAGTAGGTCCCTCAGTCCGGCCTGCATCCTCTTGCAGTCCAGGAGCCCTCAGGGGATGTCCAACTGACATCTTTAGCACTGCTGTAGAGGAGGGAGAGGCTCCTGCCATGGCTGCTGTGCTGGCCAGCCATGAGCCCAGCATCTAGCTGAGCGGTGCTTCTCCTATGGGATTGCACTGACCACTAGGGGGCAGTTCCTACATTGAGCATCTGTGTGCATCATAGCGACCAGTAGTTCCACCAATGGGCTGAAACCGGTTCTCCAACATCCCCCTAGGGGTCCTGGATTGTGAAAGGGTGCAGGCCAGGCTGAGGGACCCCACAGGTGCACAATTGGGGCTGGGGAAGGACACGGGATGTTAGACAGCCAGGGTGGGACTGCAGGAGGGCTCCAGGGCATGTCTGGCCCATCTTGCCCAGTCCCAATCGACAGTACCCCAGAAGCAAGCTAACCTACCCATCGAAGCGTCTACCTTCTGGTGGTCAGTGCACGTTATAGTGACTGGTTGAGCGGTCAACTGTCTTCCCCCTGGTGGTCAGTGCATGTCATAGTAATCAGTTGAGTTGCCTTAGCATATCATTAGCATATTACGCTTTGATTGGTTGAACGGCCCACCGGATGACCAGACACTTAGCATATTAGGTTTTTATTATATAGAATGTGCCATCGAAATGTTTACTCATCCTGAATATTAGCATGTTCTTTTTTTAAAATATATTTTTATCGATTTCAGGAAGGAAGGGAGAGGATGAGAGAGACAGAAACATCAGTAATGAGAAAGAGTCATTGATCAGCTGTCTCCTGCACGTACCCTACTGGGGGTCAAGCCCTCAACCCGGGCATGTGCCCTTGACCAGACTTGAACCCGGGACCCTTTAGTCTGCAGGCCAATGCTCTATCCACATTGTTCTTGCACCTGAACAATTTGCAAGTCTTTGGTAGCAACTTTGTGAAAGATCTTCTCATAAACGACTGGGTTCCAGAAAACAAGACAGCTAAGCTTTGAGTTTCAGATGAAGTTCTCCTGAGACATTGGTCAAAATTCAGACTATTGAGATGATGGTTTAATGGCTACTTGGAATGAAGAATAATTACAGTAAATCAGGAACTTCTGCCTTAAGATTGCTGTCAACAACATTACACGGTGATGGAGCTTTGACAGAACCAGGGAAAATCAATAAAAGCAATCCTCAGGTATGATACTCCCTGAATTCAAATTATATTACAAAGCAACAATAATCAAATCAGCATGACATTTTAAACAAACAAACAAATAAAGGAGACACACCAAAGGAACAGAATTGAGAGCCCAGAAATGAACCCACACGCATATGGGCAAATAATTTTCAACAAAGGAGCCAAAAACATACAATGGAGAAAAGGAAGCCTCTACAGTATATTTTTTCTTAAAAATAATTAGTAATGCTTTGTAAGTGTGCATATATTTTATTATAATAAGTTTTTGTACAGTAGTTATTTCAGGAAGGAAGCCACATGTTTGGTGCAAGGTACTACTATACATTGTATTTATATAAAAATACATGATTACATTTTAAAATATTAAATCTATATATATAAAACCCTAATATGCAAATAGACTGGATGGCAGAACAACCGAACAACCAAACAACTGGTCGCTATGACATGTGACCACCAGGGGGCACACATGGAATATGGCAGGTGTCAGCAGCAGGTGGCAGAGCATGGAACATGGCGGGCTTCGGCAGTGGTGGGATGGTGGAGCAGGTGAGCAGGGGCACCTGACCAAGGCAAGGCTCCAGTCACTGTCATCGGGGTGAGCCTCCCATGGTTACTGAAAATTCTTTGCTCCCGTGCACCATGGTCCCACCCGATGCTGCACCTGCTGCCGGCGCCAGCACCTCCCCTGCTCCTGAGGGGTGATCGGGGTGGCAGCCACCTCTCGCACCCCCTGCTGGTGCTGGCCCCAATCACTCTGCATCATCAGTGGATAGAGTGGGATGTGGGAGCAGCAGTGGCAAGAGTGGGGCTGCCAGCAGACAGGGGACCAGGGGCCACGGTGAGAAGGGCTGGATGGGGGTGCAGAGGATGGGTCGAGACACACCTCTGTGCCTACTGCAGCCTCACGGACCACAGTTCCTTTCAAGGTGCACAATTTCTTGGACTGGGCCCCTAGTATGAAGATATTAGTGTACCAATAAGTAACTGATATATTACATTCTTGTTAATATTCAAAGGAAAAATAACAGACTGGGTAGAATACAATATATTCAGTCTGTTTCCAAAAGTATAAATATATAATTTTTTAAAACATCAATGTCATTAGTTTTAAGCTTTGTCTAGTGTGCTGATATACACTTAAAACTTGAATCTACCTTATCTATTAGCAGGCATTTGCTAGCTTTATTGTCATCAGCATGTTGGCTAAGTATACATTGCATATTCATTTTAGCTATGCTTTTGTTTCTTTGAAGCTATCATTGATATTACATTTTTAATAAAGGTGCTAAATAGTAAATTTATAAATATAAAATTCAGTGGTATATTTTTCAAAGTTTAAGCCACACTGCTATTGAATTTATACTCTTTAGATAAAGAGTTTATCCACTATCTTGATGGAATTTATATATTTATTTTGTCATTGACATGATTCAAGTTTCTATAATTTTGTATAGAAATTTGAACATGAGCAGAGATTCCATCACATTTTTCCAGGTTAAGATACCAGAGGTAACATTAAAATAAAGGGGTTAATCATAATGAATAAGTGTGTGTGTTTGTGGTATGTGTGTGTTTGTGTTTGTGTGTACAGTAGTGCTCCAAAGGTTATCAGTCTAATAACTAAAAAGGAAAATGTTTCTTTTGTATTGTTATTCTAAATGAAAATCTGCTGATTCCCAGTAATAACTGTTTTTGAATGTTGATAATCCTTCTATTTGATAATGCAATAGAATTGTGTCAATATTTCAACAAACCTTGTATTCACTATGCTTCTTTGAATATGATAGAAGGCCATTGCATTTCCCTAAAATTTATCAAAATTTAATACAATCCTCTGCTATGTGTAAGACATTGTACTAGATATAAACTTCTGTTGTTTTGGTATGCAATGTATTTCAGCCTGAAAAGTTAGTCATTTAATTAAGCAGGGATATTGGTTCATATTTTTATACATACCATGAATTCCAATTGTACTTAGGATAGCGATTTTTCGTATTTTCTGATTATTAGTTGAATTCTCTAATCCCAATGGATTTTAGTTTATTTGAAAGAAAAAGTTGGCATATAGTAGGTGCTCAACAATTATTTCTTATTCCGTTATTGACACTGAACTATTTTCACTTTTTCCATGTGTAGGTGTCTGTGCGTATCTTGTATCCCCTTGCTTCTCATTATTTCTCCTCAGTGCTGTGTATTTGCTCTTTTATTTTTTCTGTATATAAATCAAGAACATGGAACACAGAATACGGAAAACTAATGATAAAGGCTTAGATTAAAGGTAAATTATATTTAACTCTTATTTTAAAGTTTTGGGTATGCTTTTGACTACTAGTATGTATCCATTGGTATAGAGCTATTTATGAACACAAAAGGCAAAGATCCCGCATTGTAAAGTGCCTGGAGGGTTTAGTATGGAGAGGCAGAGTGACTGAGGGGAGAGTACTAGAAGGTCAGGTCAGGCAGCAGGTGGTTGGTTATGACATGGTAAGGATTTTGAATATTTTTCTATGTAAGAGGGAAAGCCATTAGTGGATGATTTTACTTATGCCTTCAAACAATCACTCTAGCTTCTGTGTATATCATGTACAAGATGGGAGTAGGGATGAAGTATGGAGTCAATATGTGTGCTATTACCATAACCTGGTAGAGCTACAATGATGGCTTTGAAAATGTTGAGCTTTATCTGAACCTTGTGCTCCCCAAAAGTGAGAGGAGTTAAGAAATCATCTCAATCCAAACATATCCCTATATCCCTGGAAATGGATAACTACAAAGGACCATCCTGCCCTCACATAAGCCTTCCTCAGGGCTCCCGTAAAACTCAACAAGGACGCTTTGGTTAAAGGCCTCTATGCAATCCCTATCACCCATCCTTTTCTTTGAGCATTTTCCTTATTGTAATAGCCTTAATTAAATCATCTCCTTAATTGTCCAGTGCATTTATTCCTTCAGAGATGGGGGAGTGTAGTAGTATGGCAAAATGGATGGCTCAGAAGACTGGCTGATAGATTTGCTAGTGGGATATGAAAGAAAGAGAGAAACTCACAATGGGTCCAAAAGATTTGGCTTGAGAAAGGGAAAGAACAACCACAATAACAAAACAAAACAAAATATGACTAAGGAGCACAGTGAGAGGCACTTTTCAGAAGAATCATGGAAGAATTTAGGATTAATTTTAGACATGTGAATTATGAAGAACCTGTGGATCATCCCAATTATAATTTTAATTAGGCAGTTAAATGTTCTAATCTGAAGACATCAAGGGAGAAGATGGCACTGGAAGTATTAAATGTTAGAGTCGCCAGTCTGTTGCCAGCAATAGGCCTGTGCGCTTTTACCGAGGGCAGGGCTTCTCAAATTTCAGCGTGTACCAGTATAGGAATCACCCAGAGAGACTGCAGAACACAGACTCCTGGGCCTCACACCAGATTCTGATTCTGTAAATCTTGGGTCGACCTGAGAAATCTGCCTTTCTAGCAAGTTCTCAAGTGATGTTGATGTTGGGAATATGATGACCATGCTGAAAAAATGAGTCTATCTGGGAAAGGAAGAGATACTAAGACTCAAAGAGGTGGCATGTCAATGTCGAGGCTGAGAAGATAAGGTGGGAGGGGGGTGAGGGCATTTGCCGGGGGGGTAGGGGAAACTGGAGGAAGGTCAATTGGGAAAAAAAGTAGACATATGTACTACTATCTGTAATACTTTAAACTTTATAAAGAAAAACTATCAAAGGAGCCTGAAAAAGGAGCATTCAGGAACTTAAGAGAAGAACAAAGAGACAGTGGTGTAATTATATGCATACTGTTATAGTTATACACCTCTGTTCTTTTTTAGAAAAGGTAAATAGCTTGTATTGGTTTGGCAAGGAATCTTAAAACAATTAAAAGCTAGATGGAAAGCTCCTCTTTTGGGCTATTGTTTTTCTTACTCTAACCTGGTAGGGGTCATGCTGCCGTGATATATATTTTCTGTTGTGCAAAATAAACTTCTATTATCTGATGACTCACTTTCCTCTTTAAGAAAATCTACAAATTAAAATGCTCACTCATTAAGGGAGGCAAAGTGCATATGACCCCGAACCACAGGTCTTAAGTAAATGCTGATTTATTTTTCTAAGCAGATCATGCCCCGTTATGATCTTGTGCCCTGTTTAATCTCATTCACACAGAAAATTGTTTTCTTATTCAAAGTAACAAATATGTGTAAATAACACCTCGGTAAAACAGACACGCAAATTCTTTAATTCAATATTACTATTATTTATTTGAAATTGCATGAAGCAACATCTTATATCTGTAAGAAAAAAGATCATGTTAATAGACAAAAGGAAAACAGAAAGTAAAGAGTACTGATATAATTAATATAATTAAAAAATACTTATTTTCCCTTTGCCAAAATGTAAAGAAAAGTGAAATAATGAGACTCCATGGGGGCACCAAGGCATAGCATAACTGAGGGTGATTTTAGTGTTTCCCAATGATTTCCCTAGCCAGTGGTCGGCAAACTCATTAGTCAATAGAGCCGAATATCAACAGTACAACGATTGAAATTTCTTTTGAGAGCCACATGTTTTAAACTTAAACTATATAGGTGAGTACATTGTTATTAACTTAATTAGGATACTCCTAAGGCTTAGGAAGAGCCACACTCAAGGGGCCAAAGAGCCGCATGTGGCTCGCGAGCCGCAGTTTGCCGACCAAGGCAAACCATCCTAAATAAACAGAGATGAAATAAAAGCAGATACTCTGCCTAAGAAACCTTGCTATGATGCTTATCACTGACCTTTCAGTAATAATGAAGGCTTTAAATCCACCCCCCTACATAAACAGTATAGAACTCCCGCGGAATGGAGTAAGATCAGTGGTGGCAAGGATGCCCTTTTCAAGGACTGCCAGGTTAATATTCTGAACAGAGCACTGTGGTGGAGGAGACTCTACTGTTACCATATCATGTTGATGCAGCTGCGGTATAAAAGTCTGAAATCTGTTTTAATAAACAAAAATATAATTTAAATAATTCAGCAATTCACTAATTGCAAAGCCAATGTGACAAAATGGTATGTCATGGATATTAGTGCCAGATAGATCTGGGCACGATGATATCTGATGCCCATAATTTGTGAAATGGGGCAAAATCTTTTAATTCTTGGAGCTGAAATTTTCCATGTATGTTTTTATTTGCTAGAGCCATCATAAAAAAAATACCATAGATTGGGTGTTTTAAACAACAGACTTTTTTTTTTTCCTCTCACAGTTCTGGAAGCTTGAAGTCCATGATCAAGGTGTCAGCTGATTCGATTCCTTGTGAGGGCTCTCATTCTTGCGTGGAGATCATTGCCTTCTTGCTGTGTCCTCATGTGGCCTTTCCTCTGTCATGGGAGAGAGGAGCTCTCATTACTGATGTTTCTACTTTTATTGATTTCAGAGTGGAAGGGAGAGAGAGAAAGAAACATCAATAATAAGAGAATAATTGATTGGCTGTCTCCTGCAAGCCCCACACTAGTGATTGAGCCCGCAACCCGGGCATGTACCCCTACCAGGAATCAAACTATGGCTTCCTAGTTAATTAGTCAGCACTCAGCTACTACTGAGCCATGCCCACCAGGCCCTTTCTTTTCTTGTAAGGACAGCAATCCCACCCCATGACCTTATTTAAACATAGTTACTTCTTTGTGGCTCCGTCTCAAAACAGTCACATTGAAAGTTAAGGTCTCAACACATAAATTTTGGGAGAATACAATTCAATTCTGACAATCTTAAAAGAAATTTTAAAAAGTGAACACATGTTCAGAATTGCCCATCGCTGACCCCCTGTTTTGCCTTTTCTCAACTTCAGCCAGGTTTCTCTTTTTCCTACAGACCCCTGAAATCTATTGCCCCCAATCAGAGTAAGTATAGCAAGTGAAGCATGCCCCATATCCGCTTCTCCTGGGAACCAGCTGATTGCATGGAGACCCTTTTCCTATCAGACGCCACTGGTCATTTCCAGTTTCCCCACCAAAAATTCTGTGTCTGTCTGCTTTACCCTGTAAAAGAAAAATCTTGCTCTCTTTGAATTTGAGGTGTTCATAGATATCTGAGATTAAAACAGTCTATATTGAAATATGCAGTTTTTCTAATTAAAGTCTCTCTAAATCCAAATTTGTCTTAATTTAACAAAAGTTAAAAATGTGTATCTTATTGACTTATTTTGAGAATGTGTAAACCAGTTGGGTTAGTGCCTATTATATTGCAGGTGAATAATTATGTGTTCTTGGGCATTCAACTTACTTATTGAAGTCCATGTACTTTGTCAGTCAAATAATAATTTAAAATAAAAATATTGCTACATTTTTATGCTCTCAAACAATAGGCAGACTTTAGAAATTGTATCGTAAGAGGTCACATTCCAAAGACTTCATGGAAAATTACCATACTTAAATTTGTAGTTGCATACCAATGCACTGAGTCAAATAACAACAAAATTTCCTAGGGCAACAAATACACATATGGAATTTAAATGTCTGATTTTATTACTTTGACTTCTAAGGCCTGTCAAAAAATCTTTACCATATGCACAATGATGAATATGAAATGAATGAATAATATTTTCCCAAAATGTCACTACACTGATTTTTTTCACCAGCAAAGCTCCTGCTTTATCTTAGGAGAACTTGTTATACAGTAATAGGACAAAGGCATTAAATAAATTCATATTCATGAAGTGCTCAATACTGATTTGCTCTCTGTCTGATGCTTTAATTATGTCACATCATTTACCTTGAAAACAATACTTTTGGGGTAGGTGTTATTATCTCCCTTTGCACATCTGGATAGTAAGGATCAGAGAAGTCAAGTTGTTTGCCCAGGGTCACACAGCTCTTAAAAGGAAGAGTCAGGATTTAATGAGTTCTATTAATATATCCGTAAAGTGTTATCTTTTTACTATAACATCTTGTAGTCCTACGAAGGAATAATTCATAATCCTAGCAGCACAAGTAAGCAGGCTTGTGCTTTAGGAAATTAAGACATGAGGCAGGAAAATAGAGATTTCAGAAGGTAGACAACTTTTGCCTTTTGTTATGATTACATGAAAGGTAGCTTTACATACCAGTAGCTCAAAAAAAGTGATACTGTATTTCTATGAGAAACCATAAATGAAAGTTTAAAACTGAGAGATCCTACTTCAAAATATTCATGATGTAGGTTCAATGCTTAGTCTCACAGAGATACCACTCTGTTAGTTTTTAAAGCTAAAATGTGTGAAATTTAAATTCATATGTTAATATGATCAAAACTATTTTAGCTAATTAGGACAAAACTATTATGTTATTATGTTAACCACGGAACCTTCAACATTAAAAAACCACAGTAACAACAGATACCACTTTCAAACTTGGTATAAATAAAGGGGGCACAAAAATCTTTAGCAATAAATGTCAAAAATGTTAAAAATAAAATAAATGTATTACTCGGGAGGAATAATACTTAGAACATTTAACTATAAACCTGATATTTTATAGAGTGGTTCATTTAATGTTTTCAAATAGAAACAAAGTTTTCTTCTTTTGTTAATTAATTCATTATTTTTTTTGATGTACAGTCCTTCATAATGATATATTGTCCTTGGCACATAGATTAAATCATAAATAAATTTCTAAAATTTTGCACAGTTCTCCTGATATAGAGAGCAGTATGACTGAATCTGAATGGATTTTTTTCTCTATTTACAGCTTTAGCTTATAGACTAACATTCATTAATTTAAAAAAGGAGGTAGGGAATAACAATTAATGTTTTTATGTTCTTCAAAAGAAACATATCAAAATATGATTTATTTTATTCCTGAAAAATCAACTTTATTTAAAATCTTGACTTTATTTAAAAAATAGATTATGAAGTATTTGGAAACAGATTAAACAGGAGAACTTTACATTTTGCAATTTGTTCCTACTTTTGTTTGATCAGAATAAGTGGCAACATGGATGTGATAGTGCATTTAAAATCAATAATTTCCTCATTGCCTAGTAAGTCATTTATTATCCTAATAATGATTCTAATTGCAATAATTTTGCTTCTCATTCAAAATTTTATTTTATTTTTTACTGGCTTCACTGCCTATATCAAGTAAAATAATAACGATATTATGAATGTAGAATTTCTTCCCCTATGTTTCTTGCCTTTTTCATTAAGCTTCTTCCCACGATAATTCTCCTTGTGCTTTCTCGTTGCCCATCTTTCAGTGGCAGAATATCAGTAGCCTCTTTTGAGTATGCCAGCAACTCAGCCATCCTCGGTGAGTGACATCTCAAGCGTCCCTCTTCCTTTTGTATATTACATCGATGTGGATCCCTGGAGGCCCAGTTAAAGTTTATACTTATTGGAGCACAGTGAGAGTATTATCTGCAAGTCAAAGCCCATAAACTTCAACTGAAAATAAATTAAAAGGATTTCAACTTTTCTTACTTGCACAATAACTTAGTGACCAAATGTCAATGATTATATGTCTAAATAGCACTCACACGTGGCAAGCTACTTGACAGCAGAAAGAAACAACATATAAATATTTCAGTGCCATGAAATGAATCCAACTGATAACATTAAGTTGTGCCTGTTTAAAATCTTTCCCAAAGTTATCACTTTTAATTCTTCACCAAGCCTGGCTGTGTCTACAATAGTTTAATGAAGGAAAGAGTTACCCATTGAATTTCATCTATGTCAAGAGAATCTAGGCATCTCAATTATAATAGGCTATTTCTCTCTCTGTAACCAAATTTTATTCCTTGAAACAAAACATCTGCCACTACCTTTGTGTGTTTGCAAAGAAGCACAGAGTATTACGAGTATACTAAAGGGCTGGTGCATGGAATTTGTGCCCCTCAGCCCAGTCTGCACCCTCTCCAATCTGGGACCCCTCGGGGGATGTCTGGCTGCCAGAGAGGGATGGGGCCTAAATGGGCATTCGGACATCCCTCTCACAATCCGGGACTGCTGGTTCCCACCTGCTCACCTACCTGCCTGATTGCCCCTAACTACTTCTGCCTGCCAGCCTGATCACCCCCTAACCACTCCCCTGCCAGCCTGATTGACACCTAACTGCTCCCCTGCCAACCAGATTGCCCCCAACTGCCTTCTCCTGTAGGTCTGGTCATACCTAACTGCTCTCCCCTGTTGGCCTGATTGCCCACAACTGCTCTCCCCTGCCAGCCTTCTTGTGGTGTCTATCTTGTGACCACATAAGGGTAGCCATCTTTGACCACATGGGGGTAGCCATATTGTGTGAGGGTGTGATGGTCAATTTGCATATTACCTCTTTATTATATAGGATATAATGCACAGTGGTTTTAAAGAAAACCAGAAAACTGCTCATTGTTTTTGATAACTAGCATTCCATTGCAGAAAAAAAACAACAAAAAAACATTTTAAAACCTTCAAAAAGAAGTGGTAAGAATATGAAATAATTGAAGAATAAGTTACCCTATTAAGAGACTGACTTCACAGAAGAAAAAAAAAGTATTTTTTCCACTGATAAACAAGGACACTAGTTCTAGTTATATCTTGGAGGTGATGTATATAAAGTATCTAGTATAGAGCCAGTTCCATGATATATACTTATAGTTAGTATTTATTCTGTGAACTGATAATAAGTGTTAATGTTCATTCACATCCATATAAATTGTGTCCACACTTTTAAAATGTGTTTACAAAGAAAAATCTGTGTTGACTATGTAATATGCATAATTAGACAATAATTTCTAACAGTGGGCACTAATTAATATAATACAGTACATAAATGAAAATAAAGTAATAAAATTCTCAGGACATTAGATTTACACAGGAAATTACTTTCTTTCCTCTGAATTAATACTTTCTGATTTACTTTTTATTGATATGTAAGTCAATTATATTTTATGAAAATAATTAAAGCAAATAGTGAATCTTTTAAAAATATATCATTTAAATTTACAAATATATACCTCAAAATAGACATACATGCTTTCAATTAATATAATTTTCCACATATTTTGTAGTTTTGATAATGAGGCATAGTAAAATTAATATCAGAGGTCAAAATCATGCCAATTTAAAGCACTGATGTTCATATACTTAGATTGTCTTTAATGCAAATTAATTGATAGATCATCAATGTTTTTTGAGAGTTTAACACATTAAAAGCATTGCTGAGTGCCAATATGTTAGATAAAGAATAAAACATGTTTTGCCTTTTCTGAATATCACTTGTAAAGCCACCTGTTTACAATATAACTACTATTTGACTAGAAGAAATTTAAATGTGGTTCTTTCACCTTTTAATAAATGGATGTGAATTCAGATGTTTGGTTCACTCTGATAGAAAAGTCACTAAATGATAAGTCAGGCCACACAGCAAGTTTTGGGGCCAGAGCAGTAAATGGATTTGTTAAAATAAAGATTTTATTTGTGGATTTGTTAAAATAAAGTTTGTAGAACAATTTAATATATATCAAACTTTAAGCACTAGGCTAAGAACATGGGTTACATTTTCTTTTAAGAGATTTTAATTATGTGGTAGGGCCTGCTAAGGAGGAGTCCAAAGAGTGGTAGATGCTGACCAGTGAGAATAAAAGCATGAATTCTATTTGCCATACTAATAAGGGACAATCTTTTTCTTTATACTTTTTTTTAGTTTCTTTATTTTTGTTATTAAATTGATTGGGGTGACATTGGTCAACATGATCATATAGGTTTTAGATGTGGGTTTCTATGTTATAAGATCTGTATATAGCTCCATGTGCCCACCACCCAAAGTCAGATCTTCTCCTGTCATCATATATTAGGAACCCCTTCTCTTCTCAACCCCTTTCCTTGGGCAACTGCTGTTTGTGTTCACAAGTTTCAGTTGTATATCCTACATATGAGGTAAATCATATAATTCTTAGCTTTTTCTGACTGACTTATTTCACTTAGCATAATGTTCTCAAGGTCCTTCCATATTGTTGCAAATTACGCTATTTCATCCTTCCTTATGGTTAAGTAGTATTCCATTGTGCATATGCACCACATCTTCTTTATCCAGTCCTCTATCACAGGACACTTTGGTTGTTGTCATGTCTTGGCCCCAATGAATAATGCTGCAGTGAACATAGGGGTGCATATTTCTTTTTGAATATGTGATTTAGAGTTTTTCAGGTATATACACAGGAAAGGGATCACTGGCTCTTATGGTAGCTCCATTTGTTGGGGGCCAGATATAAGCTGGCAAGGTCCTTGCACCTGAAGGGGCTAGCAAGGCTGGGACCCTTACCCACACAATTTTCCCAGACTTGTTTGGATGGCGGTTATCAGTAGGATAAGAGCAACCTTTGT
Organism: Myotis nattereri; assembly: GCF_964212035.1. Classification (NCBI taxonomy): domain Eukaryota; kingdom Metazoa; phylum Chordata; class Mammalia; order Chiroptera; family Vespertilionidae; genus Myotis; species Myotis nattereri. Next base: position 67,177,119 of record NC_138076.1, on the reverse strand, counting down.
AGAATGAGAACAGCCTTTCATGGCTTACCAAGAAGTCTGTAACTATTTACTGAGATATGCTGTACTGAGAACTTGTCCTTCTGTTCTGTCCCTCCCTTAGAGATTAAGAGGAACAAAGAATACATTCCTCTTGACAGACCTCCTATTCAGTGTGTTGTGTATAAATAGGATTGTGTGGCTAATAAAGTTGATTCAGTTCCTCAAGAACTGGAGTCCTCCTGAACCTGCTTTCCTGTCTTTCTTTCTTTTCTCATTTCCCACCTCCCTACCTCAGCCCGGCTCAACCTGTCAGGCTGGCCCTGACACCATTTTTAAAGAATTGCCAGATTGCTTTCTATAGTGGTTGTACCAGTCTACATTCCCACCAGCAGTGAATGAGGGGTCCTTTCTTTCCCACAACCTCTCCAATACTTGTTATTGCTTGTCTAGTTGATAATGGCCACTCTAACAAGTATCTCATTGTAGTTTTTTTTTTTTTATTTTTAAGGTTATTTTTATTTTAAATCTTTATTGTTAAAAGTATTACATATGTTGCCTCTTTTGCCTCATTGACCCCTTCTATACCACCCACACCCCCTGCTCCAGGCTTTCACCACCCTATTGTCTGTGTCCATGGGTTATGCATATATGCATACAAGTTCTTTGGTTGATCTCTTTCCACCCACCCACCCTACCTTCCCTCTGAGATTCCACAGTCTGTTCCATGCTTCTATGTCTCTGGATCTATTTTGTTCATCAGTTTATTTTGTTCATTAGATTCCACATATGAGTGAGGTCATGTGATACTTTTCTTTCTCTGACTGGCTTATTTTGCTTAGCATAATACTCTCCAGGTCCCTCCATGCTGTCTCAAATGGGTAAGATATACCTCTTTTTATTTTTTAGCACTGCATAGTATTCCATGTATAAATGTACCACAGCTTTTTTATCCACTCACCTACTGATGGACACTTGGGCTGTTTCCAGATCTTAGGTATTATAAATTGCATTGCTATGAACATAGAAGTGCATAGATTCTTTCTGATTGGAGTTTTGGATCTTAGGATTTATTCCTAGAAGTGGGATCGCTGGGTCAGATGGCAGCTCCATATTTAATTTTTTGAGGAAACTCCATTCTGTTTTCCATAATGCTGCACCAGTCTTCAGTCCCGCTAGGAGTGAACTAGGGTTTGCTTTTTCTCCACATCCTCACCAGCACTTGTCATTTGTTGATTTTTTTATGATAGCCATTCTGACAAGCGTGAAGTGATACCTCATTGTTTTTTTAATTTGCATCTTTCTGATGATCAGTGACTTTAAGCATTTTTTCATATGTCTCTTGGCCATCTGTATGAACCCTTTGGAGAAATGTCTATTTAGGTCATTTGCGCCTCCCCCCCCCCGCCCCCCGCCTTTTCTTCTCTTCCTTTTGTTAATTGGTATGAGTTCCTTATATACTTTGGGTATTAACTCTATTCTATAAGGGGCAATCTTGAAACATATTTCCAGGGCTACTGTCCTCCAGGCTGCTACGGGTTGTGCACCATACCTTCCGGTCTGGTGATCAGAGAGCAGGCAGGATTACACCTGCCACATGCTCTTTTGACAAAGCTGGTGGGATTTACATCCATACATTCCAGTGCTAACATTCACTTACTGGCTCTACCTTTTATTGAGTTAGAGTTATTTAACTTTGGGCAACTTAGCTAACCTCTCTAAACATCATTTTCCTTGTGTACCTACCTATAGAGATAATGAGAATACCTTCCACATAGGGTTGTGAAGAAAATATAAATAAATATCTAATACATAATGTTGTTGAACTAATGTTACTTATTAAGTTCTTCTGAATGATAATTCCAACTCTATGATGATGTTTGCATGGATTTATAAGATGCAGTAATATTATTATATGGTATATTCTAAAATGATGTATAAAAATTATGTAAATAATTTCCATTAATTGGAAGATGTGGAAAGACATAGAGTAAATATTTTTGTGGATTCATGTTTAAAAAGAGGGATTGAGCCTGACCAGCTTTGCTCAGTGGTTGGTGTCAACTTATGAACTAAGAGGTCACAATTTAATTCCCAGCCAGGGCACATTACCTGGGTTGTGGGCTCTATCCCCAGTGTGGGGCATGCAGGAGGCAGCCAGTCTATGATTCTCTCTCATCACTGATGTTTCTACTTCTCTCTCCCTCTCCCTTTATGAAATCAATACAAATATATTTTTAAAAATAAAAATAAAATAAAAAGGTTGAAGCCTTTAAGGCTCACTACTGTATCAGGATTGGAGGATGTGCTCTATGCTCCTTACAGGGAAACTCAATGGTCTCTCTAGAGCTCATCTCTAGATAAGCATTGAGGGAATCAAACATCCCTCATACACAGCATAACAGCATGTGGGGAAAATATACCTCCACAAGCTAAATCAGTGTATACTGTGGAAAATCATAAAGAAGGGAGATTATATGTCAAGGACTTAAACTCAGTAACACTGGAGGTTCATCAATAGCATTATGATCAGAACAATTGGCTTTTCAGAAGTCAGAAGGATAAAGGACTTTGAAAACTATAACTTTAACTTTAAATTAATTTGAACTAAAAACAAACTGCCATTAAGTATATGTACTTTTAGTGGTAAGCTTGACACACAATCAAGACAGTAGAGCCACTCAGTTATTAAGAGTGGCTTGAAGAGTTTTGTAATGTGTAGGTGGAAAATAGGTTATGCTCCAGATGGAGCAAAATTAAATTTCTAGGATGTGTTACAATCATGCTGACACTATTGACAAGAGACAGTTTCAATGATCTGCAAGGCATGTATAAAATTAGCAGGCTTTCTGTGCTTTCAAAGTGATAACTATTGGAAATATTTAATTTTTAATAATAAGCATAGAGCTAGTGCTCTAATACAAGTTAAGGATAATGTTCACTTGCATGTTAACAGTTATTTAATTATATCAAATAATTATTCTAAGATTGAGAAAAGGGTATATATTGTAATTATGACTTCTTCCCAAGAGAACCAATTTACATGAGTAAGCCAAAATAACAAAACAGGAAAAAATGGTACATTACATACTCTCTAGAATTCAGGGAATCAAAAACTCAATAAAAACTTGTATTTTCCTTTCAAGAAAATATTGGCTTCTTAATTATTATTTCTATTATGAGCTGCAAATTAGTTTTTCCTACAGGTATAATGAAATTAATCACAAGTAGAGATTAATTATTCAGTTATTTTTTCACACACATCTTTAGCAATAGTTCTAAGATTTAGTTATAATTTTCTTTTTAACACAAAGAAAATTTCATTAAATACAATAAGGAAATAATTTATTCTCTTATATTGTAACTTTGTATGGTCTATGACTACAATAATTTCAATACTCACAATTTTATTTTAAAAATCACAAAACAGGTAAGAACATTCATTACAAAGTAAGAATTAAGCAAATTCATTTATTTTTTTCTATTTATGTTCCCTATTTTTTACCATTTTAAAATGCACCTCAAATTTCTTTCCAGATGAGCACTTCCATTCACTCATCATGCAATCATACATTTAACAACATTAACTGAGCATCAAGTAGGTATAATCACTATACCAGAAAAAGCAGTAAACATTTCCTCCTTGAGGTTGGAATTATGGATATATTAAATAAAAGCTGTTGGCTTTAATATTCAAAACACATAAATAAAAGTTGCTAACATAAATTCTCTAGTAAAAAGAACATAAGAGGATGACATAAAACAAGTTGTATGGCAAGTAAAGGATCAAGATAGGTCATAATTATTTATTTAGTATATTTGAAAGTGGTATAGCTTATTATACGAAAAATGTTGAAAAAAATTAGAATTATTTTTAATTTATTTTTAAAAAAAGCAATTTTGCATAGCTTGTAGAATAGGTTAGCAATTTAACAAAATAGAATTTTATTGCTATAAACACTGCTCTGGGTTAATGTTGTCCTAAATCATGGCAACATACAATCACAAGGACTTTCATTGAGTAAAAAAAAAAAAAATAGTATAGCATACATGACATATTTGCTTCAAGGCATTAAAATTTTGGATGTCTATCTCACTATCATCTATCTATATCTATCTATCTATCTATCTATCTATCTATCTATCTATCATCTATCTATCTATCATCTATGTATCTATCATCTATCTATCATCTATCTTTCTATCATCTATCTATCTATCTATCTATCTATCTATCTATCTATCTATCTATCTATCATCATCATCTATAATGAACTTTTAGAGCCTGAGAACTTGGAAAGCACACAGAATGGCTGGGTGGAAAGACCAGACAGAATAAAATAAATCAAATACCGCTATTTCTGCAGACTTGTTAGCCATCTCTCTTTATTATAGTCTTTCAACTGCCAATGCCACATACCATGTGTAAGCCTTTGGAAAAGATTCGCTTTACTCAATTCAGCCAACTGAAAGAACTATGGCTTTTTGAGCAATTATGTTAAATGCAGAATCTGAGTGCGTGTGAGGACGAATCTATACACATGTATAAGCACATATGCCTGTGGCAATGAAATAAGCCAAAAATTGCATGCTTCTTTATTAAGGACCTTCAAAATTGCAATTGCAAAATCCTATGTAAATAAGGAAAGTTTTATAAGTCCTTTTTGAATGTCATCTTCTTTCTTCTGAATATTTCACTTTACCCTGAGTACTATATTGAATTATAATTTTGATCAAAGTCCAATGAAAATGAGTATTGAAGAATGGAGCAAATTTTTTTCCATTACAGTGGAGCTGCAATGTTAATTTCAGAATACTAATACAGGAAAGGAATGGGGCTGCAAAAGTTTCTGATCCTACACATCATCTATACCATCATTCAATTTTCCATCCTTTCCAGAACAATGTTATAACATCATGAGAGAGAAGTAAAACCTTTGTGAATTTAGCTGACGGTGTATTGTGTTGAAGTTTTATTTTCTGAAATGGTTTTTGGCAGTCTTAGCCCCAAGACTATAAGCAGAAAGAAATTCCTTCAGGAGCACATGAAAGCTTTACATTTTATTCTTTACTTGAGGTAAACTTTTGAGAGTGAAAATAGTCATAATATTATTTTGAGTTGTTTAGAAATATCAAAAGCAACAATCTAAGCCTGAAATCTGATGTTTCTCATCTCACACAGATCTCTGGCAGCAGGTTCTTTGTGTTTGCTAACAACGACAACTGACCTTGGCTCACTTGAGTGAAAAATAAGGGAAAAAAAAGGATTTTATGAGAAGATGACAGGAGTGATTGAAAACTTAAAAGTGAACAAACATACGTTTAGCTAGATCTCAAGACCTTAGCCACAGGAGCTCCTGAGAGTTTCTGTATGGCCTCTCCAAAAACAACTATTTTCTTTGTATCTATCAGCTGAAGAATCAATATTATAGGAAAAGGAATCTGCTCTGTGTTAGGATTTTGCCCTTGTGTCCATCATCTCAAACCAGAAGGTAAAGTGAGGGGCCTGCAGTTAATCATTGAGAGTTCAATGAGCATGACAATTCTCAGTGTGGGAGTTTCCAAAACAGAGACAAAATCACAAATTAAATATCAAATGCAAACAGTTTTCTCCTTTCTCCCTATATATATTGATGTATAACATTATAAGAAAACTTAGAGAGCAACCAAAGGACGTGTATGCTTGCATATTAGCATAGCCAATGCACACAAACACTGGGGCGATGGGGCTTGCTCAGGGTGGGAATGGTGGTGGGGGTCAATTGGGGAAAAAGGAGACATATGTAAAACTTTAAATAAAAAAAACCACATCCTATCTAATAAAAGAGAAACACGGTAATTGGCATACGACCGCTACCTTTCCCATTGGCTAATCAGGGCGATATGCAAATTAACTGTCAGCCAAGATGGCGGCCGGCAGCCAGGCAGCTTGAAACTAACATGAGGCTTGCTTGCTTCAGTGACGGAGGACTCCAACATTCCCTGTCTGCCGCTGCAGGCCTCTAAGCTGCAAGCAACTATGTAACAAACATAGAAGCTAAACAAAACCTCAGAAATCTGCCGGGCTTCAGCCAGCAGGATTGCAACATTGTAAGCAAAGGCCAGAAACCTACTTTCAGCAGCAGAGGCCTAAGAGCTGGAGCCACGCCTCAAAGCTAAAGCTGGCCCAGAATTAAAAAAAAAAAAAAAAAAAAGAAAAAAGAAAAAAAGGAGCGGTTGAGAGCTTCAGTCACCCACCAGCCAGAAAACAGCCCTCAGCTCCTCACCCAGACTGGCCAGGAACACCAGTGGGGACCCCCACCCTGAAGGATGTGTGACCAGCTGCAAACAGCCATCATCCCCTCACCCAGGCTGGCCAGGCACTCCAGTGGGGACCCCCACCCTGATCCAGGACACCCTTCAGGGCAAACCAGCTGCCACCCACCCGTGCACCAGGCCTCTATTCTATGTAGTAAAAGGGTAATATGCCTCCCAGCACCGGGATCAGCGGAGCCGCGAGGCCTCCCGGCACCGGGATCAGCGTGACAGGGGGCAGCACCCAAACCCCCTGATCGCCCTGCGGCTCTGTGTGTGACAGGGGGCGGGGCCACAACCCCCTGATGGGCCCTGCTCCGTGCGTGACAGGGTACAGAGCCTCAACTCCCCTGATGGGCCCTGCTCTGTGAGTGACAGGGGGAAATGCCCCAACCCCCTGATTGGCTGCTCTGTTCATGACAGGGGATGGCTCCGCAACCTCCCCATCAACCCTGCCTTGAGTGTGACAGGGGATGCTGCCCCAAGCCCCAAATCGGCCCTACCCTGAGCGTGACTGAGGGTGGGATCACAACCTCCCAATCGCCCTGCTCTGTGTATGACAGGGGGAGGTGCCCCAACTCCCCAATCGGCCCTGCTCTGAGCCCGACCAGGGGCTGCACCTAGGGATTGGGCCTGCCCTCTGCCACCCGGGTGCAGGCCTAAGCCAGCAGGTCGTTATCTCCCGAGGGGTACCAGACTGCGAGAGGGCACAGGCCGGGCTGAGGTACCCCCCTCCCCCCGAGTGCACGAATTTTTGTGCACCAGGCCTCTAGTATATATATAAAAAGAAAACTTCATTATCCAAAATTTTTCCACCTTTAAATTTTTAAAACACCTTATGTTATCCTTTCTAATTTTCTTTTTTGAATGGACTGCCAATTTTGACATAGACTATCATTTTTAAATAACCAAATTTTTATTTCATAATAATACTTTGAAAGATATGCCTTTAAAATTTTTCTATTTTATTAATTTCTTATTGTATCTTATGTAATAAAAGCCTAATATGCTAAGTGTCTGGTCATCCATTCAATCATTCAAAGAGTAACATGCTAATTATATGCTAAGGGCACTCAACTGTTGGCTATGATGTGCACTGACCTCCAGGAGGCAGACAGCCGACTGGTTGACCAGTTGTTATGATGTGCACTCACCACCGGGCAGCAGACACTCCGAGTAGTTTAGCTTGCTGCTGGGGTCCAGCAGATCGGGACTGAGCAAGGGGGGCTGGACACACCCTGGAGTCCTCGCGCGATCCCTCCCTAGTTGGCCAACCTCCTGCGTCCCTCCCCAGCTCCAATAGTGCACTGTTGGGGTCCCTTGGCCTTTCCTGCACCCTCTTGCAATCCGGGACCCCTCAGAGGATGTCAGAGAGCTGGTTTTGGCCCGACAGTGAAACGACCAGTCACTATGATTTACACTGACCACCAGGGAGCAGACGCTCAATGCAGGAGCTGCCCTCTGGTGGTCAGTGCACTCCCACACTGGGAGTGCCACTCAACCAGTAGTCGGGTTCACTGCTTGCATGGGCAGCGGCAGTGACGGGAGCCTCTCCAGCCTCCGTGGCAGAGCTAAGGATGTCTGAATGATGGCTTAAGCCCGCTCCTGCAGTCAGACATCACCCAAAGGCTCCCAGACCACAAGAGGGCACAGGCCGGGCTGAGGGACACCTCCCCCAGCAAGTGCATGAGTTCCATGCACCAGACCTCTAGTAATATTATATTTTTTGTTTTACTTCCTTTACTATATAAAAATTTACTTGTATTGTTCAGATAGTTTTTATTTTCAATTGCTTTTCATATTTAAATAAACTTGCTTGATTCCAGGTAGAAAATATTCTGGGAGTGTATTTTTGTAGTACTCAGGTTTTTCATGATCAATTTACAATTTCAACTTTGACATCTTTTACCATATGCTTTGAAATATGTTCAAGGTAGACTGAATTAAGGGAAGAGTCAAAAGAGTATATTTTTTATAATGTTATTTGGTTATAAGGTTTTATGATGCTTTGTTGAGAGAAAGTGGTTGAATGTAATATTTAGTGTTTGGGATATGTTGAGATTTTCTTTTGGCCTAACAAATATTTTATAATGACTTGTTACAAATTCACTGTATTTAGTATTGGAATAAGTGTATGTGTGTGTGTGTATTGATATATATATATTAGAGGCTCAATGCATGAAATTCATGTATGGGTAGGTTCCCTAGGCCTGGCTGGCGATCAGGGATGATCTGTGGGCATAACCGGTGGGGTGATCGCCCCCTCCCCACCCCCCGCACTGGCACCTACCTTGGCTGGCCTGGGGCCTGAAGGCTGGGGGCAGCTCCTGCATTAAGTGTCTGCCTCCTGGTGGTCAATGCACATCATAGCAACAGGCTGTTCCACAGTTTGGTAGATTTGCATATTAGGCTTTTATTATATAGCAGAGATTCTCAACCTGTGGTTCGCGACACCTTTGGGGGCCAAATGACCCTTTCACAGGGGTCGCCTAAGACCATCAGAAAACACATATATAATTACATATTGTTTTTGTGATTAACCACTATACTTTAATTATGTTCAATTTGTAACAATGAAATTGGGGGTCACCACAACATGAGGAACTTTATTAAAGGGTCGCCGCATTAGGAAGGTTGAGAACCACTGTTATATAGGATATATATATATTTTTTTTTTTCTTAACATCCCTAAACTTAAACTTAAAATTCTATAAGTTCACTTCTAAACAAAATTTTAGTCCATTATTAAGATATTTTCTTATTATTATTTCAGCAATCTTTAAAAAAAAATCCAATCATACTAATTATATGTTTTGCATGGTAACTTATTCTTTTTAATAGTATTTTCTATATCCCTTCATCCATCTAAGAACACTTAGGTGGTTACTATGAAATATGCTGCAATAAACATGGGAGGGCAATTATCTCTTTGAGATAGTGATTTTATATCCTTTGGATATATAATCTCAAAATGGGATTGCTAAATCATATGGTAGTTTTATTTTTAATTTTTTGAACCTCTATACCATTTCCATAATTGCTATACCAAATTACATTCTCACCATTAGTGTTTTCCACATTCTTGTCAGCACTTAGTATATTTTTATATATGACTAGAGGCCCAATACACAAAAATTTATGCAAGAGTAGGCCTTGCTTCGCCCAGCTGCCGGCATCGACTTCCCTCCAGCACCCAGGACTAGGGCTGCTTCCTTCCCCCGGCTGCTGGCAGGCACCCAGGACCCGGACTGGCTTCCCTCCAGCCCTGGCTTCATCAGGAAGGATGTCCAGAATGACATCTGATGTCTGGTCTAATTAGCATATTACCCTTTTATTATTATAGATAACAGCCATACTAACAGGTGGAACATATCTCATTGTATTTTGACTTGCTTTCACTGATAATTAATGGTATTAAGCTTCTTTTTATATAAAAGTTGACCAATTATATGTCTTTTTAGAGGAAATGTGGGTCCTTTGCCCATTTTATTGGATTGTTTGTTTGTTTGCTATTGAGTTGTGTGAGTTCTTTGTATGTTTAGATATTAACTCCTTACTGAATTCATGGTTTTCATATATTTTCTCCTTTGCAAGGTTGCCTTTTCAGTTTGTTGATTTTTTTCTTTTTTTGTGCAGAAATTTTAGATTGGTTTAGTCCTACTTGTTTATTGTTGCTTTAGTTTCCTATGCTTTAGGTGACATTTCCAAAAATTTCTGCCAAAACCAATATCAAGAAGTTTTCTACTTATGTTTCCTCCTAGGAGTTTCAGTGTTAGTCTTCCATTTTAAGTCTTTAATCAGTTTTGAGATAATTTTTGTGAGTGGTATGTGTTCAATTTCTTACTTTTGTATGTGGCTATACAGTTTTCCCAATACCATTTACCGATGAGATTATCCTTTTCTCATTTTGTATTCTTGGTCCTGTTGTTGAAAACTTGTTGAACATATATGTGTGAACTTATTTCTTGGCTTGCTGTTCTATTTCATTGATCTCTGTGTTTGTTTCTATGCCAGTATTATACTGCTTTTATTACTATAGTTTTGTAATATAGTCTGAAAGCAGGGTATGTGATGTCTTAGCTTTGTCCTTCTTGCTCAAGATTGCTCTAGCTATTGGGGTTTTCTGTGGTAGAATTAATCTTCTTAAAATACAATGATATAATTAAATTATTTTACTTTAGACTATTCAACTTACACAGATACGTGATTTTTGCCCCTTCAATATTGCATTATTATATTTATGTTTTTATTATTTAATTATTTTATTTAATATTTTATTTTATTTTATTTTATTTTATTTTATTTTATTTTATTTTATTTTATTTTATTTTGTTTTGCTAGAGGCCCAGCATACAAAATTCCTGCATGGGGGTGTGTGTGTGTGTCCCTCAGCCCAGCCTGCACCCTCTCCAATCTGGGACCCCTTGAAGAATGTCCAACTGCCTGTTTAGGCCCAATCACACGAGATCAGGCCTAAACCGGCATTCGGACATCCCTTTCACAATCCAGGACTGCTGGCTCCCAAACGTTCACCTGCCTGCCTGAGTGATTGCTCCTAACCGCTTTCTGCCTGCCAGCATGATAGCCCCTAACCACTCCCTTGCCAGCCCGATCGATGCCTAACTGTTCCCCTGACAGCCCAATTGCTCCCAACTGCCCTCCCCTGCCGGCCCGATCACCCCCCAACTGCCCTCCCCTGCCGCCCGATCATCCCCCAACTGACCTACCCTGCAGACCATCTTGTGGCCATATGGGGGCAGCCATCTTTGAGCACATGGGGGCGGCCAGTTTGTGTGTTGGAGTGATGGTCATTTGCATACTGGTCATGATTAATTAGCATAGCATGGCTAATTAGCATATCCCTCTCTTATTATTGTGTTGGAGTGATGGGCAATTTCCATACTGCTTGTGACTAATTAGCATATCCAGGCTAATTAGCATAGCCCTATCTTATTATTTAGGATTTTATTTTATTTTATACCAGAAGTAATCTTAGACCAGTGGTCGGCAAACTGCGGATCGTGAGCCACATGCGGCTCTTTGGCCCCTTGAGTGTGTCTCTTCCACAAAATATCACATGCAGGCACACACGTAGAGTGCAATTGAAACTTTGTGGCCCATGCGCAGAAGTTGGTTTTTGGCCTGGCGAGTCTATTTTGAAGTGGAGTTAGAAGAAGTGGGGGGTGTCGGTTGGTTAGGCAACGGGATACTCAGCGAGGGCGAGGTACATTGTTTTGAGGTACATTCGCTGAGGTCGACCCCTTCCAACTCTCCCATCCACACTCGTCTATCTGAAACAAGTATATAAGACGAGTGTGTATGGGAGAGTTGGAAGGGGTCGACCTCAGCGAATGTACCTCAATCAGATTGAGGACATTTTTAGCAAAGGCCAACTTAGGAGTACCCTAATTAAGTTAATAACAATGTACCTACCTATATAGTTTAAGTTTAAAAAATTTGTCTCTCAAAAGAAATTTCAATCGTTGTACTGTTGATATTTGGCTCTATTGACTAATGAGTTTGCTAACCACTATCCTAGATCATCTAAAACTTGTTAAAAAAATCCATAGGTAAGTAAAAACTCTTCTGTAAGTAAATAACGTTAGTGAGCCTGCCAGGAGGTCTGTCATTAGTATATTTATGACATGACACCAGGTCTTCTGGTATTCCCCTGTACCCTTGTAATGAGGGCTTTTATTAATATTTTCATATAGGTTTAGAAGTCTAATATTTTCTTTTTGTCTAATATCTTTGCTTTATTTTCTTTTCCAGATTATACTGGCCTCATGAAGTAATTAGGTATTATTTTTTAATTCTTTTTTTTAAGACTTTGTGTAAGACTGGCTTTAGTTCTTTTTTGTTGTTGTTGTCTTTGTTAATGCTCACTTAAGGATATTTTTCCATTGATCTTTTAGAAAGAGGAAGAGAGAGGGAAAGACAGACAGAAACATCGATGTGAGAGAAACACATCAATTGGTTACCTCCTGCACAAGCCCTGACCGGGCCTAGCCCAGGGAGGATCCTACAACTATGGCACATGCCCTTGATCAGAATCAAACCCAGGACCCTTTGATCCACAGACCAATGCTCTATCCACCGAGCCAAAATGGCTAGGGCAGCTCTCTCTCTCTCTCTCTCTCTCTCTCTTAATATCTAGTAGAATTACCAGTAAAAACATTAAGGCCCCAGAACTTATATAACTTTAACATTATAGATAATTGATTTCAGATTTGGATTGTTTTATCTTCCTCTGAAAAATGTCATTGAGATAAGTTGGCTAAACTCAGTCTAAATTCTGTTCCTCCTGTGGTGGGCAATAGTTACATTCTCTGCCTTGTTATTTTAGTCTTCCAGCCACTGCTCTCTGCTGAGTACCCTACAGCATCCTCAAAGCAAAAATAGAGCTCAGACAAGAATGTGGGCAGAGTTTATATGCAAACTTGCATCTCCTTTTCAATAGCTCTTTATTTTTGGCACGTTCCATCTTACTTTCCAGCCAATTCTGCTGGAAACCCACAAAAACCACCCTCTGGCCCCTCCAGTCAGTAAGATTACTATTTTCTGATAGCTTTTCAACTCTCCTGGACAGAACCACTAGGGCAGTGATGGCGAACCTTTTGAGCTCGGCTTTGTCAGCATTTTGAAAAACCCTAACTTAACTCTGGTGTCGTGTCACATATAGACATTTTTTGATATTTGCAACCATAGTAAAACAAAGATTTATATTTTTGATATTTATTTTATATATTTAAATACCATTTAACAAAGAAAAATCAACCAAAAAATGACTTCGCATGTCACCTCTGACACACGTGTCATAGGTTAGCCATCACTGCACTAGGGAGTGCCCTTGGACCAAAGGCACATCCTTACTAATTGCATTAAAAAGTTGTATTATTAAAAATGTTTTGTCCAGAGATGTCTATACACACGCACACACACACACACACACACACACACTGAGTGGCCTCATTATTATGACCACCCGACATATGGGATATGGAAGCCAAAGGCCTATTTGAACACTTTTGCTATCTGAAGTTACCAAGATAAAATGTCTCCAATTCACACAGGAACACAAGGATTGGACAGTCGAGCACTGGAAAAAAGTCATGTGGTCCGATGAATCACGTTTCCAGTTGCATCATGCAGATGGCAGAGGGAGAATTTGGCAGAAACAACATGAAAGCATGCACCCCAAATGTATGAGTGCAACCCTTCAAGCTGGTGGGGGCAGTGTTATGGTTTGGGGCATGTTTTCCTGGCATGATTTGGGCCCTTTAATTTGTGTGGAATAATGTCTGAATAGCACAACACACCAAGTATTGTTGCTGATCAAGTTCATCCTATCATGTTGATGGAGTATCCCAATGGAGATGGCTTCTTCCAACAAGACAATGTGCCATGCCATGGTGCCCATATTGTGCAGGAGTGGTTTCAAGAACATGAGGGAGACTTTACCTTGCTTAGGTGGCCCCCACAATCACCAGATCTCAATCCAATTGAGCATTTGTGGGATGAAGTTAAAAGAGCCATCAGGCAGCTGGTTCCACAGCCATCAAATCTCACAGAACTGGACAGTGCTATTCATCAGGCACAGTGTCAGATTCCTCGCATCACCTTTCAACATCTCGTGGAGTCAATGCCAAGAAGAATCACCGCAGTATTGAAGCCCAAAGGTGGCCCAACGAAGTACTAATGGGGTGGTCATAATAATCTGGCCACTCAGTGTAAATGTATATATCCCACGTTCAAAGGCTGTTAAGTCGCATTGTTTACCCATATCTTCAGAAAAAAATCACTTTTACTGTTGTGGTAAACAACCTGCTTCCTTATTTATAATGGTCTGGCCCTCTAGCAACTTCAGCGTGAAATTATAGCTAATTTGCCTACAAATGTCAGGTGGTCATAATAATCTGGCCACTCAGTATATATATATATATTATTTGAAAGCAAGCAGTAAAACTGTCTTTATGCACAGACAATAGAATTGCCCATATGGAGAATCCAATGTTATTCATAAAAAAGCTACTTGAGCTGGACCACTGTGTCTCAGTATTTGAGCATCAATCCATGCGCCAAGAGTTTGCCAGTTCGATTCCTGGTCAGGGCACATGCTCAGTGGCAGACTTAATCCCCAGTGTGGGACGTACAGGAGGCAGCTGATAGATGTTTCCAGATATGTTTATGTTTATCTGTGGGGGGTTGGGAGTAGGTAAGTCTGTTATAGTTTACTAGAGGCCCAATGCATGAGATTTGTGCAAGTGTAGGCCTTCCTTCCCCAGCTTCCAGCACCGGCTTCCCTCTGGCACCCAGGACACGGGCTTCCCTAGCAGCACTGGCTTCATCTGGAAGGTCATCTGGAAGGACATCTGGTCTAATTAGCCTTTACACTTTTGTTATTATAGATTCTCCCATTACCATAAATGGAACTCCCTTCTATGAAACATTTTGAAATGCATAATCTTCGTGGACTCCACCTCAGAGCTACCAGCACTCTCTATTGTTTAAGATTTATTTATTTATTTTTGTATTGCTTAAGATTTCTACAGTTTATTATAGCCATCAGCCCACATTAGAAACGTTTCTATTTAAGCCCAGAAAACTCTAAAATATTTTTAATAAATCCTCAAGTCTATCAGGAAAAACTTAATAGATATAAAATTTCTACCTATTTATGTGTAGAATTTTAATAAGTAATGTTTTTCTATAATTTTAAGGGCTATAATTTGAGGTCAAAAATAATAAAGACTATTTTATTTAAACATATGTAGGAGAGACTGAGGCAGTAATTGTCACTATATTAATACTTGCTAGCTGTCTCAAAGACTTCTGACTATAAGGTATACGTATTGGGCTGTGTTGTCACTATGTTGAATAATGTTACAGATTATATTTTCCCAACCCATTAAAATTCAATTGTTTATTTGCCTCAGATCTTGGCTCAGGAAAAAAATGAAGAAAAAAAAAGACAGGAAAGGAAATTTCCAAAACAAAACAAAAATGCTCAAGAAACAATACTTTCATGTTGAAAGAGCAATTCCAAGCCCACTTTAGTCTGATTATTTGTAACACAGAGCCATTTCGGGAAAGCTTAACCTGGTTTGAGACTGCTAGAGCTCACACTTAAGGAAGCAAAGATTCAAAATATAATTTAGCATCCATTAAAATATGTCTGAAAATGAAGTTATCAGAGACATTTATTACATAAGACTAAATTATGACCATCTTTTAACATCATTATTCTTAAGATGATGTAATAAAGTTAGAATAATTTTATTAGAATTTGGGAACTATGCAAAAACAGCTAATTTTTATAAGGATATATATTTTAATCTCATAAGATATCATCAGTCATTAGGATCTCAGTAAATTGCACCTTTCTGCCACTGTGCAATGCATTCCTGTGGTACAGAAATTCTAAGGTGATACACACAGGTCTGCGAAGCCAATAATTGGAGAACTAGGCAAGGTTAAAGTGTGATTAAAAAAAAAGTCTCTGCTTAACTGAAAACTTACTTCAAATATTAAACCTGCCCTAACCAGTTTGGCTCAGTGATAGAGAGTCAGCCTGCAGACTGAAGGGTCCCAGGTTTGATTCCGGTCAGGGGCATGTACCTTGGTTGCGGGCACATCCCCAGTGGGGGTGTGCAGGAGGCAGCTGATCCATGTTTCTCTCTCATCAATGTTTCTAACTCTCTATCTCTCTCCCTTCCTCTCTGTAAAAATAATCAATAAAAAAAATATTAAACTTTTTTAAACAATAAAAGTGAAAAAGAAAAACACCACAATAAAAAATTTTGTTTTTAATCATAAACAAACTTGTAAAACAAATTAAAGAGTTATGAATATGTACATTGCTAAACTTCAATATAATAAATACCTAGTAATGTGTCATTATGAAGGAGAACAATGATGAATAATTAATATTGTCTCATTGTCATGAAAAATATTTTGTCTTTATGATACATATTTTTATTATTAACCATTAGTATTCTCATCTATAAACTAGAGATGACAATAACAATACATGTTTTTTCATAGCACTGGGGTAAAATGCACATATTTAACTGGTTCTCTGGCATATAGTACCAGATCATAATTAACCAAAATTATAACTAGTTTTTATCTTATTGTTACTACTTGTATTATTTTTCTTTATATTATTTTGAAACTTGACTGGGAATTCTTAACCATTAGAAAAATCTCTATGCTCTAAAGACCCGAACCAGAAAAAAGCTACATATTAAAATTTAATTTCCTCTCAAAACTTTAGAAGCATCGATCAGATGCTCAAACCTTCCCTCTGAGGGAAGGGTGGGGCTAGGGGGGAGGATCAACCAAAGGACTTGTATGCATGCATATAAGCACAACCAATGGATACAGACACGGGGGGAGGGGGGAAGGGCATGAGTGGGGGGATGGGGGAACAATGGGGGAATAAGGACACATTTGTAATACCTTAAAAAAAGGAAAAATATATAAAAAAAACCCTTTAAACTATGTATTGATATTGTTATTTTTATGCTGATGATAAATATCAGTCTACACTTAGTGGCTTTCCTAGAAGTTGGTATCTTTTTTTCCTTTGGCTTAAAAGGACCACAGTATAAACAGGGTAAATAAATGGCTTATTTTGGGAGGGCTGCAGTTTGAAACCATGTGCTTCTTTGAAAAGGAAAGCAATTAATGACTAAAGGACTCTTTCACTAGAGATTTGTCTATATATCTATGCAATCATAGAGGCCAGGATTTAAGAATATTTTCCCTTCAAGTTTTAATAATGAGAAAATATTCAGATTTTCTTTTTTTTAAATATATTTGTTTTGTTTATTTCAGAGAGGAAGGGAGAGTAGGGAAGGAGAGAGACGAGAGAGAGAGAGAGAGAGAGAGAGAGAGAGAGAGAGAGAGAGAGAGAGAGAGAGAGAGAAAAGAGAGAGAGAAATGTTAACGATGAGAGAATCATTCATCAGCTGCTGCTTCCTGGACCCTCCCCCCCCCCCGGCTCTGGGGATTGAGCCCACAACGTAGGCATGTGCCCTCACTGGGAATCAAACCCTGACCTCCTGCTTCATAGGTTGATGCTCAACCACTGACCCACACCATCAGGCAGTAGTTGATTTCTAATTTCATTTTATTGGAATCTGAGAAGATGCTTGATATGATTTCAGTCTTCTTGCATGTTTAGAGACTTGTTTTGTGTCCTAACATGTGGTCTATCTTTGACAATGACTCATGCGCACTTGAGAAGATTGTATATTCTGTAGCTTTGGGGTAAAATGTTCTATAAATGTCAATTAAATCCATCTGATCCAGTGTATCATTTAGAGTCACTATTTCCTTGTTAATTTTTTGTCTGGAAGATCTAAGCAGTGAAGTCAGTCTGGTGTTAAAATCCCCTACTAGGACTGTATTACTGTCAATTGCTCCCTTAAAGTTTTCCAGAGTGTTTTTCTTTTTGTTTCTTTTTAATTTATATTGGGTACAAATATGTTTACCAGGGTTATATCATCTGGTTGGATAGATCCCTTTATTATTATGTAGAGACCTTTATTGTCTTTTATGGTAACCTTCATTTAGAAGTCTATTTTGTCAGATATGAGTATTGTTACTCCAGCTTTTTTTCATTTCCCATTTGTATGGACATTTTTTTCCCATCTCTTCAGCCTCATCCTCTGTGCGTTTTTTGTTCTGAGATGGGTCACTTGTAGACAGCATATAATTGGGTCATGTTTTTCTATCCATTTAGCTACCCTATGTCTTTTTATTGGAGCATTTAATCCATTTACATTTAAAATTATTATTGATAGGTACTTCTTATTGCCATTTTAATTCTGAATGCCTATGTTTCTCTCTATATATATTTCTTTTCATTATAGCAGTCCTTTTAGCATTTCTTACAGTGCTGGTTTGGTGGTAATAAACCCCTTTAGACTTTTGTGGGAATGCATTGCTGGATATAGTAATCTTGGTTTTAGAAACTTGCTTTTCATTCCCTCGAGTACTTCTTGCAATTTTCTTCTGGCCTGTAGTGTTTCTGATGAGAAATAAGGTGTCAGCCTTATCTATCCTTTGTATATAACAGTTTTATTTTCTCTTGCTGCTTTTAAGATTTTCTTTAATTTTTAGTATTTTAATTATGATGTGTCTGGGCATGGGCCTGTTTGGGTTCTTCTTGCTTGGGACTCTCTGTGCCTCCTGGGCTTGTGTGACTTATCCTTCACCAGGTTGGGGAAGTTTTCTGCCATTATGTCCTCAAACACTTTCTCTATCCCTTGTTCACTTTCTGCCCCTCTGTTACTCCTATTAAAACAGGAAAATTGAACTGGAACACGTGGTGTTCCCTTGGGCAGGATGGTTCCAGGGCTCTGTTCAATGGAGTTGAATAATGACACCACGGACAAAACGTGGTATAATAAAATGGGGAAATTTATTGAGAAATAATTACAGACTCCCATGTGGGGAGGGGGAAAGAGTCCCACTGAGTCCCTATTCTCTACAGTTTATAAAGGCTGTAGGGCTTTGTGCCTTGATATCCCCTCTGATTGGTCACTATCCCTTCTGATTTGGTCACTATAGCAATTTCAGAGCTCAAACCTCCCATGAGGTACATGAGGTTCCTCCTTCTTTTCCCGTATTGTTTTCTTATTCCCCTTGGGCTTTCCTCTTTCCTCTCTGAATGAGGGGCTTCCTTTTCTTTATTTTGTAAATGTATATATTTTTGAAGCTCCCAGCTTACTTATTCTATGGAAGTGTAGCTTCTGCTGTTCTGTAGCCCTGTGCTTTTTCCACGGACCCCTTAAATTCTAAAATTTCCTAAATCTGCCTATTTCACCCCTAAAAACTCCTTTCACCTTGATGTGAATATCATTATATTTCATGTTGGCCACAGCTCCCTTAGTTCTGATCTCCTGTTTTTTAATTGTTTTTTCTTTTTTTCTTTTTGGTTCTCTGACTGAGTGATATTCTCTACTCTGTCTTCTAACTCACTGATCCAATCCTTGGCTTCCCCTAATCTGCTGTGTACTCATTCCCATATGTTCTTTATCACTGCTATGTTATTCTTCATTTCTGACTGCTCTTACTATATCTTTTGTCATGCTATAGAGCAATGATGGTGAACCTATGACACGCGTGTCAGAGGTGACATGTGAACTCATTTTTGTGGTTGATTTTTTTTTGTTAAATGGCATTTAAATATATAAAATAAATATCAAAAATATAAGTCTTTGTTTTACTATGGTTGCAAATATCAAAAAAATTCTATATGTGACACTGCACCAGAGTTAAGTTAGGGTTTTTCAAAATGCTGACACGCTGAGCTCAAAAGGTTCACCTTCACTGCTATAAAGCATCCTTATAATCATTATTCTGAACACTACTAGTATATCTGATCAATTTTTATCTCTATTTCATTTAACTCTACTTCTGGAGAATTCACTTACTTTTTCATCTGGGGCTTGTTTTTTTTATCTCCCCATTTTGGCTGCTTACTTGGGATTGTGTCTATATATTAGGTAGATCTGCTATGATTCCAACTATCTAATGCAGGACAATACCATATGCTGTTTGTGACTGGCCTTGTGTACCCTGTTTGGAGCTATCAGCAGTTCACAGCTTGTGGCTCCCTCTGCTGGGGCTGGGTGCCTTTGGAAAGTACCAAGATGTGCACCAAAATCTGCTTTTCCTAACTCTAGGCCCCTATGTAGATCCCACAAAGACTCAAAGCCTCCAGAGACCTGCCTCTGCCTGAAGTCTGTTATTCAGTCTTGATTAGCCTCAGGCTACCAACCACAGGTTGGAATGAGAGGTTTTCTAACAGGATGGGACCATTGCTTCTGCCTGCAGGATGATTGTTATTTTCAGTCTCTTAATGGGCCTCAGAAACTCCACAGCGTTGGGCAAGGGGTTTTCCTATAGGGTAGGGAAATTGCTTCCCCCCAACTCCCAGACTCCAGTCAAAAGCTGTGTGGATGGTCTGCCAGAAAAATATGACCTCTGCAGTATGAGGAGCTGACTCAGCACAGGAAACCACAGTGGTTGCCTTCTGAGCTCTAACCCCAGATCTCCCAAACATGGCTTCTGTTCACACAGCTTCAGCCCACTCTGCCCTCCCTCTGCTGGAGCCCAAGGTGAGTAGCTGCACACAAAATTTTGTGTATAGGCTCTTTAAGAGGTGCTGCATTTCTAGCTATCTCTCCCTGGCAGACAGCAACCCTGCTGCTTTTCACATCCAGATGTTATGTAGGCACCTTTCTCAGTTCTGGGACTCTGGGTGGGGGAGCTCAGCTTGAAGTTTAGACCCCAGAGTTCTCAGTGGAGCCCCCACAGTTCAGCTATCCCTCTGGAACTTCAGCTACTGTCTGTGGGAGCCCAGCCAGGCCTTTTGCAACTCCACACTTCCTACCAGTTTCTATGTGGTCTTCACTTTCTGTCCTTGGTTATCAGGGTTCTCTCCAGCTAGTCTTCAGTTGATTATTCAGATTGATTTTTCATTGTAATTCCAGTTTGGTCCTCAGATTGTGTCAGTGTAACTTCCACATACTTTGCCACCATTTCACTACTCCCTTTCCATTGATTTTTAGAGAGACTGGAATGGAGGAGGAGAGACACAGAGAGAGAAATGTCAATGTGTCACACATGATTGGTTCCCTCCTGCACCACCCTGACTAGGGCCGGGGATGGAGCCCACAACCAAGGTATGAACATGCACTTGATTGGTATTGAAATGAGGATCCTTCAGTCCTCAGGTCGATGCTCTACCCAATGAGCAAAACTCACTGGGGTGATATTTACTTACTATAAAAAGAAATTTAGCTCTACAAGAGTTTTTTTTTTGTTTGTTTGTTTTTGTTTTTTATGTTTGGCACATTATTATAAAGCCTTAGTGAACGAATTTTAAATTATTTGTTTCTCAAGTTGGATAAAATATCATATTTTAAGATGCTAGAAAAGAATTTCCACAGCGAAGGACATCAGAAATGATTTCCCTCCAGCCAAACACTCAATATGCAACTTTTACTTGGAACTGACTGCACTCTACTTCTGGCTGCCCTATCACCATGCTTCATGTTCATATAACAGCAAACCATAGAGCTAGAGATTAAATTCTAGGTCCTGGGATTCAATTTGAGAAGTGAAATTTCAAGTTATATAAGTGTAAATTACACTGGAAAGTTTCATAAGAATACAATTGAAGGCAGCCTTTTGCATTTTATAAAACCATAGAAACCAATAGGGGAAAGGATATGCTGTTAATTGGTAGAAATAATCTTCTCTAGATATGGATTCTATACCAAATATTAAAGTACTATCTATAAAAAATAAAGAAGATACATTTTTCTCTATAAACACACTTGAGTAAGAAGTTAATTTGTTAAATAAGGAGAAGAGATAGTATTGTAGCAAAGTTGATTTAATAACAGAGTAATAACTATCATAGCAATGTTTGTCAACTCAAATCAGAGAAAATGTACTTAGGATTGCAGCCTTTAGTATTCCTTTAAAGATTATTACTTTAATCTTTAAAGATGAGTCATTCTAAATAGAGACTTTAAAACAAAATCTAAAATAAACCTAGATATTTTACTTCTTTAAAAAAGAAGTTACAAATATAATTTTATGCATACATATCCTATCTAATAAAAGAGAAACATGGTAATTAGCCGTAACTTCGGTACCCTTCCCATTGGCTAATCAGGGAAATATGCAAATTAACTGCCAACCAAGATGGCGGCCGGCAGCCAGGCAACTGACGCGAACAGGAGGCTTGCTTGCTCCAGTGATGGAGGAAGCCAAGGTTCCTGGCCTGCCGCTGCTGGGCTCTGAGCTGCTCTCTAAGAAGCATTGTTGCAAATATAGAAGCTAAACAAAACCCAGAAACCTGCTTTCAGTCAGCCAGGATCTCAGAGCTGGAGTTGCAACCAAGTTTCAAATACAGAAGGTAAACAAAGCCCAGAAACCTGCTTTCAGCAGCTGGGGTCTCACAGCTAAAGCTGGCTCTCAGCTCCAGTGACAACCATAGAAGGTAAATAAATCCCAGAATTAAAAAAAAAAAAAAAGGAAAAAAGGAGAGGTTGGGAGCTTCCGTCACCTGCCATTCTGAAAACAGCCCTCAGCCCCTCACCCAGATTGGCTAGGCACCCCAGTGGGGACCCCCACCCTGAAGGAGGTGTGACCAGCTGCAAACAGCCATCATCCCCTCATCCAGGCTGGCCAGGCACCCCAGTGGGGACCCCCACCCTGAAGGGTGTGTGACCAGCTGCAAACAGCCATCATCCCCTCATCCAGGCTGGCCAGGCACCCAAGCGGGACCCCCACCTTGATCCAGGACACCCTTCAGGGCAAACCAGCCGGCCCCCACCCGTGCACCAGGCCTCTATCCTATATAGTAAAACGGTAATATGCCTCCCAGCACCGGGATCAGCGGAGCAGCGAGGCCTCCCAGCACCGGGATCAACAGAGCAGCGAGGCCTCCAAGCACTGGGATCAGCAGAGCCACGAAGCCTCCCGGCCTGAGATCAGTGGAGCCACAAGGCCTCCCGAACCTGGGATCAGTGCAGCTGTGAGGCCTCCTGGCACCAGGATCAGCGGAGCAGCGAGGCCTCACTGCCCCTGTGCCAGCGAAGCCTCGAGGCCTCCCAGCACCGGGATCAGCAGAGCAGCGAGGCCTCCTAGCACTGGGATCAGTGGAGCCATGTGTCCTCCTGGCCCCTGGAGCAGCATGACAGGGGGCAGTGCCCAAACCCCCTGATCGCCCTGTGGCTCTGTATGTGACAGGAGGTGGGGCCACAACCTCCCTATCCACTCTGCTCTGTTCGTGACAGGGGAAGGCACCCCAACCCCCTGATCGGCCCTGCTCTGTGCCTGATAGGGGGAAGCTCCCCAAACCCCTGAACGGCCCTGCTCTGTGTGTGACAGGGTGCTGCGCCCCAACCCCCCCATGGGCCCTGCTCTGTGTGTGTCGGGGTGGAGCCACAACCTCCCCATCAGCCCTGCCCTGAGTGTGACAGGGGGACATGCCCCAACCCCCTGATTGGCCCTGCTCTGTGGGTGACAGGGGGTGGCGCCCCAACCTCCCCATCGACCCTGCCTTGAGTGTGACAGGGGGCGGCGCCTCAACCCCCTAATTGGCCCTACCCTGAGTGTGACTGAGTGTGGCATCGCAACCTCCTGATTGGCCCTGCTCTGTGCATGACAGGGGGGAGCTCCCCAACCCCCTGATTGACCCTGCTCTGTGTGTGACAGGGTATGGAGCCCCAACCCTCCTTATGGGCCCTGCTCTGTGAGTGACAGGAGACAGCACCCCAACCCCCTGATCGGCCGGCTGTTTATGTGACAGGGGTGGCACAACAACCCCCTGATCCGCCCTGCTCTGTGCATGACAGGGGGTGTTTCCACAACCTCCCCATCGACCCTGCCTTGAGTGTGATAGGGGGCAATGCCCCAACGCCCAAAACGGCCCTACTCTGAGCATGACTGGGGGTGGCATCGCAACCTCCTGATCTGCCCTGCTCTGTGCATGACAGGGGGTGGTGCCCAGGTCCCCAATCGGCCCTGCTGTGAGCCCGACCAGGAGCTGCGGGGCAGGCACCTAGGGATTGGGCCTGCCTCTGCCACCCGGGAGTGGGCCTAAGCCAGCAGGTCATTATCTCCCGAGGGGTCCCAGTCTGTGAGAGGGCACAAGTGGGGTTGAGGGACACCCCTCAACCCCCCGCCAGTGCACAGATTTTTGTGCACCAGGCCTCTAGTCTACACTAATAAAAGACAAAGATGCTAATTGACCATACCTTCACTATGCCACAAGCCACGCCCACCAGCCAATCAGAGCGACTATTTGCAAATTAAAGCAACCAAGATGGTGGCCAGCAGCCACCAAGCTGGAGCAAGGAGGAGGCTTGGTTGCCCGGGCGATGGAGGAAGCCAAGCTTTCCGCCAACCCTGAGCCGGTTGAGGCCTCCACTCATGGCAACAAAGCTTCAATTATAGAAGACAAATAAATCCCAGATATCTGCTTCCAGCCAGCCTCCACTGGGAGCTCGGGTGGCTGGGGGTTGTGGCCAGCCTGCAAACAGCCATCAGCCCCTCACCCAGGCTGGCCACACCCTCATGGGGTGAGGATCCCTTCTAGGGGGCTAAGCCAGCCTGCAAACAGCCATCAGCTCCTCACCCAGGCTGGCCAGGCACCCCAGCGGGGACTGTCACCCTGAAGGGGGTGTGACCAGTCTGAAAACAGCCTTTAGACCAGGGGTGGGCAAACTTTTTGACTCTAGGGTCACAATGGGTTCTTAAACTGGACCAGAGGGCCAGAACAAAAGCTTGGATGGAGTGTTTGTGTGAACTAATATAAATTCAAAGTAAACATCATTACATAAAAGGGTACGGTCTTTTTTTTCAATAGTTCTATTCATTTCAAACGAGCCAGAACCGGCCCGTGGGCCGTAGTTTGCCCACGGCTGCCTTAGACCCTATCCCAGACTGGCCAGACACCCCAGCAGGGATCCCCACCCTGAAGGTGCTGTGGCCAGCCTGCAAACAGCCATCAGCCCCTCACGCAGGCTGACCAGGCACTCCTATATAATAAAAGGGCAATATTCAAATTGACCATAACAGCAGAAAGACTGGGAATGACTGGTCACTATTACACACACTGACCACCAGGGGGCAGATGCTCAATGCAGGAGCTGCCACCTAGTAGTCAGTGCGCTACCGCAGGGGGACCTCTGCTCAGCCACAAGCCAGGCTGACAGCTGCCAGTACAGCGGTGGTGGTGGGAGCCTCTCCTGCCTCCTCAGCAGCACTAAGGATGTCTGACTGCCAGCTTAGGCCCGACCCCCTGGGGAGCAGCCCTAAGCCAGCAGGTGGCCATCCCCTGAGGGTTCCCCAACTGTGAGAGGGCACAGGCCTTGCTGAGGAACTCCCCCTGAGTGCACAAATTTTTGTGCACTGGGCCTCTAGTCTATTAATAGTTGGTTAATAACTTTATGCATATTAACATCTTTATTTGTCATGATGGGAGAGACTATGATTCAGTAACATGTAAACCTTAAACTATCAGTGACTTAATGCAACCAGATTTATAAGTGAGTTGTTAAATGCCCAATACGATTCTCAGGGCAACCTTCTTCATTCAGGGACTCAGGAAATTGGGCCAGGAAGTATAGCTGAATAGATATTTAGTAGGTCCTAAATACTGATACAATGCAATCAGGCTTTAAAAGCCCATGTTTTAAGAGGTGATTTTTTTTTTGTTATTACCAATTTTGGAAACTTAAATATGCTTATAGTGATTTATATATCCAGTTAGTGAAATTTTTTATTGTTTATGTGTGTAGAGACTGGGTAGACACATAAAATGATGAGCAAAACAGACTTCTTTTCTAAGGAAGTTTACAGTCAGGGATATGTTTGAGGAGAGGGTGAACAAACATCAATCATAGAATCACTCCAAATTATAAAGGTCTATGTAAAAAGTCTATGCTATATGCTGCCATTTTTATTTCCCAAAATAGATTCTAAAATGTTGGATATAGAGCAGGTGATCAAAAAATATTAGTGACTGATTATTTGATATGACAACAGAAGCATCTGACATTTCCCCAAATTTCAAGGATTAAAATTATTTACCTAATATTTTGGCCATTTATGTTTCATAGTACCTAGAATAGGCTTTTGAAAATGTTTACTGGAATAATAAGTTAATGAAAAAATCCATAAGTTTGCATATACTACCTCCATTATAATTAATTGTGCACACCACTGTATCCTCCATTTCCCTGTTTACAATATTCAGAAATCACTTTGAAATAAGTGACTACAGTAATAAACATCAGCATATCTTTATTTAATTGTGTTCTCCCAAAATCCATATTTTGAAGCTCTCATCACTATATTTGCAAATGAAGCTTTTAGGGAATAATTAAGGTTAAAATGAGGTCCTAAGGGTGGGTTCCTAATCTGAAGGAATTGGTGATTTATAAGGAAAAGATTTCTCTCTCTTTCTCTCTCGAAAGGCATGTGAAGAAACAGGTGACCATCTACAAGATAGGCAAAGAGGTCTCACCCAAAACCAAACACCCTGCAACCTTGACTTGAGACCTCCCAACCTTCAGAACTGTGAGAAAATAAATTCCTGTTGTTTAAGCCATCCAATATACGATATTATGTATGGAAGCCAGTGAAGACTAAGCATGAAAAAAAAATTATCTGACACTTGTCAACTTCACGTTGATTATAATGCGGTGTTGAAAGCTTTATAGCATTAATGAGAATCTTGTCAATGGTAGTAAAATGTGTCTTGAAAAAATAAACTTTTTTGGATGATTGTGTAAAACAAAGCCTGAAAATACAGAACTTTATTTATTTGTTTCTCTAATGACTGTCCTTTACCCTGCCTTTAAATTGCAATAGCGTCATGATGAGATCTTATTTCAGGCCTACTTGTTACTGATTGGGGTTACCAGCTGGGACCTCAGCTCTCCTCATCCCTGCAGAAAATATTTTAAGGTCAACAAAAATTAAAGAAAACAAGAATGTATTGACCTCAACAAAAATATACCTAGGAAGAGCTTAGACTGGGCTATACTTTAGCTCACTGGAATGTCAGAGAAAAGGGGAATTGGAGACAGGTTCATGGGGTTAGCCTGGGATGAGCTGCCACTGCCCATTGCTCCCCTGGTTGCATGTCTCATGGGGTTCCTTAGCGGTTAGGGGAAAAGTCCAATGGGGGAATGGCACAGGTATGCTTTTTGGAGGGAGAGTCCACTTTTGTCCTTTGTCCTGAGTGTATTTCTCTCTCTCTCTCTCACTCTCTCTCTCTCTCAGACATCTTGGAGCAGGTCTCAGGGGGGTCTTAATAGAATATTCATCAGCTTTCCAGGTGTGGTCTTTCAGGGTCCTGGTCTCCACTGACTGGTTGGTGTCAGGGCAGGAGGTCATTAATCAACATAGCTGGTCCTGATGCAGCCGCAGCATCATTTGTCTGGTTTTGCTGTTTTTCTGGGCCTGGAGCTGAAATACAACTGAGGCCTAACTCTTATCTTTAGGGAGGAGAACATCAAGGTGGGGAGGGTGTCTAAACTACCAGACCAGCAATATGAAAGATCAGGGGTCCAATCTGCATGACCAGTGATATACTAGGGAAGGAAAGGTTATCCTGAGGATGAGGTTTTTGTTTGCCCAGGTTTGCTCCTTGCTAGGCATCTGGGCTTTCTGCCCTTGTGAGTCTCTGTACCTGGCCCATCATCCTTGCTCTACACTACATGTCTAACATACTAGAGAAGGTGGGTCAGACACAGCCTGCTAGAACTTAACAGTTTAACATATGGAAAAATAAACACAGTTTTGGGTCCCTTTATGTTGCTTCTGGATATCTTCCTTAACTATTTTGAATCAAATTCATTCACTCTGTTTTTGTGGGGGTTTTTTGTCCCTATTTATACCAGTATTTTTCTTGTGTGTATATACTATTAATCAGATTCTGCTCATTTCTCTACAAATATAATTTTTACAAATAAGTTTCAAGTTTATAGACACTGAAAGCAAGTAGCAAGTTGTGTGACACAAAACAAGTATTCAAAATGTAGTGGTCTCATCTTCCTTTTCTAATATATCTTGTTTATATTTAAAACATATTCTATGAAATAGTCAATACTTACTTAGAGAAAACACTAAACAAACAAAACTAATATATAGAGTTGGAAATGCAGAAATAGTTTTAGGTACTGACTTAAGATCCAATAGCATTGTGGTCAGATAGCTGTTTTGTGCAGGAGAAGGCAAAAGCAGAATAGTATTAAAATCACAAAAACAAGTATGTTAAAGACTAAATAAGAAATAGTGCAAAACATTACTCTAAGTCAGCGATGGCGAACCTTTTGAGCTCAGCGTGTCAGCATTTTGAAAAACCCTAACTTAACTCTGGTGCCGTGTCACATATAGAAATTTTTTAATATTTGCAACCATAGTAAAACAAAGATTTATATTTTTTATATTTATTTTATATATTTAAATGCCATTTAACAAAGAAAAATCAAACAAAAAAATGAGTTCGCGTGTCACCTCTGACACGCATGTCATAGGTTCGCCATCACTGCTCTAGCTAGGTTAAGGTCATATTGACCTACTGATACATCACATTTAAGTGGTAGTAATATAATCCGGCACAAAACTAAAAGCATGTATATTGATTGAATATAGAGAATTAAATTTTATTAAATCATTGGTATACACCATATCTTTCAATGATAATAGCTTTGTTAAAATACATACATATTAAAATTTTTATTTTGTTTTATTCATTTCATTTAAAAGATATAAGATTATATTTAAAACATTTCTACTTTTTTCCACTTAAAATTATGGATATCCTTGAAAAATTGATAAAATATATATGTTTATGTAATATATATTACACTTATCATTTTTTAATAGCTTATAGTTTCTATCAATCCATATTCAACCAATTTTCTCTACTTGGGAATCCACACTGTTACTGATTTTTTTTTTTAATTTTAGTCATGCCAATATCTCAATTATTGATACTTTCGTATCTGTAGAGAAATTTCAAAGTATTGGCGCAAATATAAAGGCTATTTTCAAATGTACATATATATTACATTTTAATAAATACTAAAATTTACTAAAATTTCTATAATTTACAGTTGCACCAACAATGTATAAGAATGTTTATTCCTCTATACCTTTCAGAGTGACAGTAAAAGATGATATCTAATTTTTAATTCAATTTACGTTTTCCTGGCTTCTAGTAATGTGAGATATCTTACAGAATGTTAATAGTTCTTTTGCATTTCTATTCTGTGAATTATTGGTACCTTTAATATTTTAATTGAGTTATTTTACTTATTAATTTATAGGAGTTTTTTGCATTAATTTAAAATTGTTATTTGTATTTCTCTACCAAGTAATTTAATCATATTTATCTGAGTGGACTATTATTTTTGTTTCAATAATGTTTATTATGTCTTTGACCAAATAAACATTTTCATTTTAACTTATTCATTTCCTTAGTCTTTTTATTTATGTTTTTGGTTACATGTCCTCTTTACTTGGAAAGATAATCTATGTAGCCTATACCTAACCTTAGTATTTATTGATATATGAATGTTTATATTTCTATGAAAAACCAGAGAGAATAAGAGGTACTCTCCCTTTGTCATCTCAAGATGGTAGTTGAACTTTTACATTTTTTTACTTCATATGTGTGAGCTTTGAATTATGGAACCAAGAGATGAAACTGCCTAGTGCACAGGAATCAACCTCATTAAATTTTGTTGGGACCAATGTGAGAAAAAATATGTGATAACATTATGTTAAATAAGATACTATCTTGCAGGACTGTAAGAAATCCTGTTGGCATTACTGGTAAAAAAAAAAAAAAAAAGTCAATATTGCTTTTCTGAAGGCCACATGGACAAGGATCTGAGGGCAAGAAAGTTGGGACTTTAGTTTATAGTCATGAGGAACTGAATGAGTTAACAACCTGGATGAGCTTGGACTAGCACCCCAAGCTCCAAACACAGTATTAGAGAGATCCTTACTTTTAAGATTCTGGCAAAAAAAGAGGCTTGTTTCTTCCCTCTAATCACTGACATTGGATTTCCTAGCCCTCTGAATAGAGTTTCTGAGTAGTAAAATAAATTACTACTAATTCATAAAAATTAGTAATTTCAGCATTCCTTGAATCCTAATATTCAAAATAATAACTATTTCTACTACAGTAAAGAGATTGAAATATTTGTAGCATTATTTATTATTTTTATAGGTTTGTAATAAAAAATAATTGTTAAATACAAAATATCTGTTGTTTCAAAATTTAGCTTCATTCTTACCAGCAAATATTTTGTTTTTCTGTACCTTAGTTCCATTATATGTAAACTAAATTTGTTTAAAAAATTACTTGGCACAATTGTAACAGTGCTTTACAATAGCACCTGGAAAAATATAAACATAATGATTATTAGTTATAGTCACAATATTAATTATTCTTATATTAAAATATTTAATTTTAATTGAATTTATATTGAATTTATTTTGGAATGCTGTGGAAAGCAGGGATATAATGTACATTCTTGCTACTGAATAACCTGTTGGCCCTTTTCATTTTCCTGTATAAATGAGCCCTTCCTTTAATTGTCATATTACCTCCCTTATTTATATCTTAATTGGATCTATTTTTAGACTCTGTTCCAAATACTTATTTGCCTCTCCTTTCACAGATACTACACTATTTTTATTATGGTGCTTATAATAACTTTTAGTCAAGCATCACAAATTTTTACTCAGTATTACATTTATTAAAATTTTCTTATTTACATTTATTCAATATATAAATCATAGAAACATTTAATCCAGTTAAAAATGTGATAAATTTAATATATCATTAATCCATTTGGTATTTTAATGATACTAAGTTTTGAATTCTTGGAGAATGGTTTATTTACCATTTGTTACAATTTTTTATTTATAATTAAATTTAATAATGCCACTATGGGTATCTACATCATGCATTTTTCAGTGTATGTAGTGGTCATAAATTTGACTTTTTTCCAGGCTCCAGGGATAGAGCATGTAGCCTATACCTAACCTTAGCCATGATGGCTGGCTAAGTGTTTTGCATGTCACCAAAAGCAGGCCAATCAGGTTTCATTGAACTTCAAAATTAGGAATGTGTGGTGCTGGAGCTGATGTTAGGTACCATTTTATTCTGTGGATCTCCTTTTACAGTCAAATTTAGAAAACCCAATAACTTCAACCAGATGATGTTTATAACTTTCAATAGATTGGTAAGATGCTTGGAATGCTGTATAACTACTGTTTGTTTTTAAGTGCTAATACACTGGGTATCCCTTCACTTGCTTTGTCCATCTTATCTCCACAATCTATCCTACTTGGTACATAGGATTCTATTTCTTCCTGAAGCTTTTGGCTGTTCTGGGCATTAGAAAGATAGAGTCCACATGGGTTATAAAAAAAAAAAAAAGAAAAGAAAAGAAATACCAAACAATATATGTTTGACAGAGATGCCACACCTATCTGATAGACAGGAAGTAAGCAAGTTAATGGATGAAATTGGAGGGGAGTCACCATTGGACATTGATAGGGAGTCACCTGGCAGAGGTTCTTGGAACAGGTAGTTAGAAATTCTCAGTCAAGTGAGTATCGATGCATTAGTGAAGGAAGTTTTGGCTCTTAGGGCTAATGGTCATATGGACCATTTTCCTAGAAAGAGTCCTTTTGTATTTACTTACCTGGCCGCTCACCCTCTTTCTTGGGCAACTTCTGTATTAACAGCAAGGCCCAGTTTGGAAATACTGCTATTAATGTAGTTCACTTTTTTTTCTTCTCCTCAGTAGTCAGATTTTCTTTCAGATTTTTTTCACTGCCTCACTCACTAAATACCCATTCTCTATTTTTGTCTTCTGCTAAAGTATATTTTTATACGCATTGAAGGCTTATTAAAACAATGTTTTTAAATCATTAATGAATAAAAACTTATAGTTTTTCTTTTTCTTGAAGACAGAAATAATGTTTGCAACTTGTTTTGAGGTGAAAAGAAAATGCCATCATTATAGTGTAAAAAATAAATGAGAATAAAATAGTATAGTTTACTTTTCATTAAAACTCCCTGAATATTCTTAGCCTGTTGCACCAGCAATAACCAACTAAAATAAAAATGACAAAACAAACTTGTCTTGATAAAATTTATATTATTATCAAGAATGCATTTAGCAAAAAAGGTACAAGATCTATATAAAAAGAAATTTATAAATTTTGATGAATTTCTTAAAGACAGAATCTCATATTCCAGAGCCAAAACTATCAAGAAGCTATTGCCCTTATTATTATCTATAATAATAAAAGCACAATATACTAATTAGACCGGATGTCCTTCCAGAGATCCTTCCAGGTGACCTTCAGGACGCAGCCGCTGTGGTGGGAGCCAAGGCAGAGGCGGCAAAGGCCCCCAGCAGCTGTGGGGGGCCGAGCCTCTTGCATGAATATTGTGCATCTGGCCTCTAGTAAACTTGATAAAATAAGAAAAACACAAGATCCAGTATACAGACAGATGTCTGTGCATTGTACGTAGCTAAGAGAATGGGGACTATATTGCTGCTATCTTAAAATGCTGTTATGTCTGTAGCCTCATATCTGCTTTACTACCATGTTGGCTTTTCTCTGCCTAGTGATGTGCCTGCCTATGTTAGGCCTATGTTCTGGAACTTTAGATACCATCTGCTGCCAAACATTTGCATTTCTACCAGGCATTTGTGTTCAATCTATTTCCTTGATCTCATTTTATTTCTTTAAATTTATTTCTCTTGGTGAGGGAGATCTCTCACTTTCACTATGTATGTGGACTCTGGTTATACATATTGTACATTTCTTAACTTGAGTCTTAGCCAGACACATGAAAAGTTCTCTCTCTCTCTCTCTCTCTCTCTCTCTCTCTCTCTCTTTTTTTTTCCCCAAAAGCTACCTACCTCTACCAAAAGCAAATAAGGAGAGTCATAGTTTCATGTTTTCTCTTTCTTTACTCTTCAAGTGAGAGAGAGAGAGAGAGAGAGAGAGAGAGAGAGAGAGAGCATGCTATCTCTTTGGTACTTATTTGAGAAAGAGAAAATCAACCATTCATGTAAAATTACCCCAGAGTGATCTTGATTCTTTGTATAAAGAATGGAATTAGATCTTTTGTATATTCCTATTTTTAATATTTATGACACTTAACAATGAAATCAATCTTACTATCATCTGAGTTCCACCAGGGCTGTGATCTTTTAATGTTGTGTAGTAGTGACCTAAAATATATTTAAAAATATGCTAAATGAACAAACAAATGATATCTAACTCTACAAGCAGAATTCCAAATTTGAACGCAGTCACAAAAAATAATTGTTATTATTTAATCTGAAAGATCTGTGAAATGTAGAAATCTAAAGTGAGCTGCACTGAGGTATTCTATAAGGTGAAAATTTATTTTTAAAGTTATTTTTAGGGAGAGTTGGGGGAAAAGCTGGATCTATAAAAGGCAAAATTAAAGCTTAAAATTATTGTTATCATTGAATGAGAGTATGTCATGTTGCAGCTTGAATTATTTACATATATTTTCTGTATGTTTTCAAAATACTTTTTTACACGTACTCTGCAGACTATTTCCCAGTTTTACAAATGAAAAAAAAAAAAATCCTGTATTTTTTTCCTTGGTCAAATAGTAAATAGAAGATCCCGAATTAAAAATCTATCTCTGTCTAAAGAATGTTTGCCCCCAAGGTCACACTGCCTCTTCAAAGGTAATTGTCATTTCCTAGGAAACATTTTATGTGCTAATTGCTTGATATAAAGATTACTTAATTCTCACAATAACACATTTAAAATATTCAGTCTTCAAGTAGAAGAGAAATCTTGTCTTCCTCTTGCAGCCTCATGAAAGCTCAGGTAATTTGCTTTGAGACTGTATAGACAGAAACACTGAAAGGAAGTGTGAATACACTCATCATGTCTCTTTACAAGATAGGAAACTACTACTACACTGTAGGGAAAGCACTACAAGACCCTTCAGCTCTATTCCTCTATATATCCTCTAATACCTTCCCACCAGAGGGCAATTCAGCTAATTGATGAGCTGTGGAGAAAAAGTTCTTATATTTCTGTCTTAGTCCATTTAGGCTGGTATAACAGACTGTGTGGCTTATAAACAACAGAAATTTATTTCCCACAGTTTAGGAACCTGGGAAGTCCAATATCAAGGCACTGGCAGATTCAGAGCCTAGTGGGGCCTGCCTGCTAGTTTATGGACTGCTACCTTTTCCCTATAATCTCACATGGCAGAAGGGGTGAGGAGTTCTCAGAGGTCTGTTTATAAGGGCACTGATGCCACTGCCGAGGGCTCTGCCCTCATGACCTAACCACTTCCCAAAACCGACCATTTAATAGCATCACACTGGGGATTAGGTTTCAGCACATGACTTTTGGGGGACATAAACATCCAGTCTATAGCATACAGCATTTAAGACTTTCTATGTCCTCACTCTTTGGAGTGGCCTCTTCTCTGGATTCATGTACTCTCTTTCAAGATGGGGCCCTGGCCTACACTGACAGGGAAAGCTGAGTTTAGGCTATGCCAATGATTCTGGGGGAAATCTGGGCACTGACCAGTGGGGAAGTGTTAAGATCTCCCCTCGTGTCGCAGTACTAAGACATTTTCCAGTTCAGTTTTTGTCAAAATTGTAACTCTTTTGATTTCGATTTGTGTTACACTTCTATCAGTTCAAACATCCGAGGAGGAACAGTGAACTCCCTACACCTCTTTATCACCTCTTTCTTTAACCAGGCAATTCTAAAATCAGGTCTTCCTCAATTCCTTGAATATTGTAAATTTATGTTATATAAAATGAATCAATTTAATGTTTTTGACAGCATTCTATAAACACGAGTGACTGTAAAAATGTTAGCTATTTTACATTGGATGTACGTGAGACAGGCACTTAGAAATAGTGACATACAGTCTTCATTTTTTTCACTCCCCCCAAAAGAATTATATTTAAAATGAAATGTAAGAAAAATAAATGTTGGAATGTTAAAATCTGCTAAAGAAAGGACATCTGAGCAGGCCCTGTCATAGACCATCACAGTCATAATGATATCATTGTGTCAATAAAAGTATAATATTAAAAAGTGTACTGTGACTCCTATATAGTGACATACATTTAAACCTTGAAATGAAAATATAAATAATCCAGTTAAAGGCTAATTTAGATGGACATAGCTTTGAGACAGAACAATTACCTGGAGGTTGCATTTCTGCTTGTCCCAATGGCAAGAATAAAACCCGGGCCATCTTAAATGAGAGTTTATATAAATCACACCTATTGTAGGATCTAGTAAAATGCCTAGATCTTAGTAAGTATTAGTGTATTCTTTTGATTTCAAAGATTGGAATTCTTATATTCCATTTGCTTCTACTTCTGTTAGTTAAGAGATTTAACCCTTTCCATGTGGTCAGTGGAAATGTATCAAGTGAGTAATTTTCAGAGAGAGGAAAAAAAATTATTTTCAAAATTGATAATGTCTCATTTTGCCCAGTTGTAAAGCTACCTCATTTTGATGGTAATTGTATTCTAAATAAGCTGAGTTTAGCCAGATTTGGAAAATGTAATTGTGTTCCATATAGAAGGGGATGGCTCAAAATTGAACAAAAAAAAAAATGTTGGCAGATATTGTAATTGAAAACCTCTCAAAATGTAAATATTAACTCCATAATCTATCTGCTTGCAATTAAATGTTTTGCCTTTTGTGTTTTGTGTGTTTTTTTAAATGGGAACTGTGAAAACTATTTTTAATTTCTATAGGATTTAGACATACTAGTATAAGAGTGGGAGTGTGATTGAACGTGGGTGTGAGTGTGGACTGTGTGGGTTAATAAATGTGAGTGAAAGCGTGCATGTGTGAGAATGTAAGAGCACATGTGAACCAAACTGCAGGCCAGTGTATGAGTGTAAGTGATCAGGCTCTCATGGGACTGGGGTGAAGGCTTATATATACATAGAGAGTATATTCAATATTCCAGTGTTAATTAGAATCTCTGAGCATGCTTTACCTCTGCCAGCAAGTCTGCTGATGCCTCTTGGATGACTATCACCTTTATTTATATGGTTTGAGAAAGTTCCCAATGCGTTCCTGACACTCCTCCCCTCTCTCCAAGAGAGGCCTCCTGTAGATTATTATTTTCATAAGATCATACCAGTGGTGTGCTTATTTTTTCTTTCCTATTGGAAGATACTAAGGTTGCTAATATCTTCTTAGTTGTGCAAATGTTGCCTAAAAGACAAATCTGACTCATAGTCTTCACTATTGTTCAGCATCAATAATATTTTTATAGGTACAAAGCTAATATTCAGTCTTTTTGTGAAAATATATTTTTTCACTTATTTTTTCTTACTTACTCTATTCCAATAGGTAACGTTTTGCCATTCTTATCTATCCTGCAAAATCAATCCAGAATTTACTAGTTAACATTGAAATATTTTTTTTTGTTTTGAACTACAGTGTAACTCTAAGAGACAAATTGTTTTAATTTTTAACATTGATGAAAAGATAGCTTCAACTGAAAGTTTAAGTTTTTAATGTAAGCCAACTAGTGTTTTGTTTGTTTTTCTACTTTTAATTGTGCATGGCTCTATTTGTTCCTCTACATGTTACTTTGTACCAGGATTTTATAATTGATAATGGACCCTTATGTTCAATTTGACTGGCTCAGTGTTTTTTAGGAATTTGAATAATTTTAGAAAAGACATAAAATTCTGATTATCTAGGTTTCTAAGGACTGTATATTTCATGAGCTTTCATATACATAAATTCATCACTTGGCCCCTCCAAATATTTAAGACTCTCTAAGTAAAGGGATGTTAATGCCCTGTTAAAAAGAAAAAAAAAATAGAAACAAGTTCAAAGAATGCAGAATAAGATGAGCACCATCAACTTGAAAAGCTTAAATACAGCAATTTTTTTTAAAAAAAAAATAGGTATATACAGTGCTCCCATGAACACATATAGATGGCCAACAAATATATGAAAAGATTCTCAACCTCACTAGCCATTTGGGAAATGTAAATCAAAACTGCAGAGAGATACCACCTCACACCTGTTAGAATGACTATTATCAACAAGACAAGGTACAGTAAGTGTTGGAGCGGTAATGGAGAAAAGGAACCCCATTCACTGCCGGTAGGAGTGTAAACTGGTACAGTGACTATGGAAAACAGTATGGAGGTTCCTCAAAAAATTAAAAATAAAACTACCATATAACCCAGCAAACCCTCTTCTGGGTACCTACCCCCCAAATGTGAAAAATGTATTTGAAAAGATATATGCACTCCTATGCTCATTGAAATATTATTCACAGTGACAAGACATGGAAACAACTGAAGTGTCCTTTGATAGATGGTTTGGATAAAGAAGATGTGCTACATACATACAATGGAATGCTACTCAGCTGTAAGAAAAGATGAAATACTGCCATTTGCAACAACACAGGTGGATATTGAGACTACCGTGCTAAGTGAAATAAGTCAGACAGAAACAATCAAGAACCATATGATTTAACTCATATGTGGGCTATAAAACTGAAACAACAAATAAACAAATTAGACAAACAAGCAAAAATTCATAGACACAGACAATAGTATGGTGGTTACCAGAAGGAAAGAAGAGTTGGGAGTGGCGAAGGGTAGCGGGGGTCAAGTGTGTGACGACAGAAGGAGACTTGACTTTGGGTGGTAAACACACAAAGCAGTATACAGACAATGTATTATAGCATGGTATACTTGAAACCTATATAAATGTATTAAATAATGCCACCCCAATACATTTAATGAAGATAAATAAAATGGATATAATATGTGATGAGTTTATAGATTGTAGTACAGCTGGATACTTAGGAAAAGTGAAAGAAACAAGTGCACTTCATTTCCAAGCTAGGAAGCCCCCTGGAAGAACCGGGACTTTAAAATCTACAGTTAAAAAGAGAAGATATTAAAAGCAAAAGACATGCTACTCCCAAAAGTTACTTATATAAACTGAAAAAAATGGACAAAAATAGAATTTTGGGAGGAAATTATGGGAAGGCGACACAGAATAAAGAAGAATATAGAAGTCAGGAGAGCCTGAGTTACCTTATTGAAGGTAAGGACATAATTATCTGCTTTAGGTATGTCTTCAGCTTCCTATTTAGTTAATTCAGTCCTATAATTCTTATATATTTTTGTAACATTTTCCTCCAGTGCCTATGAGTTTCACTTTTACTGAAATAAAAATCACCTCCTATTTTGCCACTGCATAACCGCTATATGTCAGGCCAGGCCCACCCTACTGGTTTCCCATATTTTACTTGGTGCAATGTGAGGACACAACATTTTTAAAAGTTTACATACCAGAATACTAGAAAATGCAAAGCAAAATCCACAACCCAATTGTACTTAGGTGCAGGGCACAGGAATATTTATCTATGACCTCCTTTGAAATGAAATAGACTAATAAAAATACAATCTCAGGATAAAGTTACTCATTAACTTTTTTTTTTTTCAGTTAGGCCAAATGATTCATACTGAGTTCCCAGAGGTGTAATGTGTCTCTTTATCTGATGATATAGAAAGCCTATACTTGCTATGTTGGCTCTTAAAATGGTGGTTAGAGAGACGGTTATAATGAGTTTAGTTATATATTACTTGGCTTGACCAGATTAGCACATACTAGTACAATTGTTGCAATTAGAAAAATATTTGAATTAATTTAAATCTAATTCTGAATATGCTTCCAGTGAGTTGGCAGATGCAAATAAGATCTCATAAACAGAGCAGTTGGTGAAAAGACATGTGATATTGAAGTCTTTCTTAAAATTGTACTATTTTCCCTTTTATTTTGAGTTAAGATATATACACCTCAGAGGTTTTATATTTCCTTAAATCCTTTTGCGTAGTGATCTAACCTTTAATAAGCTAACCTTCTGAGTTCAAATTCAGTTCATAAAATGTCATTTCCAAAGAGCAGGAGGAGTCATATTTAGAAAACAAGAGGACATTAACCAAAAGTGAATTTGTGCATTTGCTATTCATTTTCCTCAATCTTCTCAAATCATCCAAAAACATCTTTCTAGGTGCTGAAGCTGAAATAATGTTTTTCTTTATATATTAACAACATATCCCTGTTGGATAAGATTATTCAGTGTTTCTTTCTTCAAAGCACCTTAAAATTCAGTTGGCATTTCATACTTTTTTTTATAAGCTTGTACAAAATATATAGGGAAAAATATATTCCGTGGATGAAATTTGATTATTAATCTTTTAAAACAACTACAACAGAAAACTTAGCCATATATATACATACATATACATATATATATATATATATATATATATATGTATATATATATATGTATGTATGTATATATACACACACATATATATATACATATATATATACATATATATATGTATATATATATATATATATATATATAGAGAGAGAGAGAGAGAGAGAGAGAGAGAGAGAGAGAGAGAGAGAAGAGAGAGAATGGTGAAAATGTGTTGAAACAGATCCTCAAACCTGCTCGAATTCTAAGTTAAATTAAGGTAATTTTCTAGTGAAAGTTTAGAGAAATCTAATAGTGCTCAACACTTCAGTGTTCTCAAAGAGCTAGACCTGCCTCTGCAACTTTACCAAACACACATGATTTGCAGATATTGTGCCTCTAAGAAATGGTGCTCCTGAGTAGATAGACATTGGGACAAGGAAGCCAACATAAGGCTTTGCAAATGCATCTTAATGCCACTGGAATCTATTTAGTATGAACAACTTACCTAACCCTGTGCCAGGTGCCTGTATGTTGAGAGAAAAGCTAAATCAAAAACAAACAAAAGAAACACCAAAAACAACTTCTGAGAGCCACAGAGCAACAAACTGCCAGAAAAACAGAGCCCTTGTTGATTTTTCACTTGGTTTCTGGCTCTCAGAGATGGGGTTGAGTTTGGAGAATCATGAAAAGAGCCAAATACACAAACACCCATATTATTGTTTAGTAGGAACATACATTCTAAAAAGCAAACATAATTATGACAGCCTGCTTATATATGAACTCCCTCTTTCCCTTATTCATAGCTTTAGTATATTATGTAAATCTCTTTTATTGTAAGCTTCAATAATAAATTATTTTAGTACTGTTTTGAACAAAATTTTAAG
Organism: Myotis nattereri; assembly: GCF_964212035.1. Lineage (NCBI taxonomy): Eukaryota > Metazoa > Chordata > Mammalia > Chiroptera > Vespertilionidae > Myotis > Myotis nattereri. Next base: position 67,137,099 of record NC_138076.1, on the reverse strand, counting down.
AAGACTGCTTTCTACAGAAATTGCCAAACTTTATGTAAACAGCATTTTCCCTCCTTTCATATTTTTATTATGATTTGTAATGTTTTCTCTCCTCCTACACTCTTTTCTATACATATGTTCCAAAAGACTCATAAATATACTATGTACATGGAAGTGAGTGATAGGCCTTTCAGGCCACTGTCTGTTAAGGTGCTGGCTAGTCAGGGCAGGCCAGCAATATTGAGTGATCCTTGTTTGGTGGGCTTTGCCACACACCAGCAAGGTACTGGATACTGGAGAGAAAATAATCTACAATAATAAAAGTGTAATATGCTAATTAGAACGGACAGCTGAACGACCTTCTGGATGACCTTCCAGATGAAGCTTGGGCTGCGAGGGCCGAGCCCCTTGCATGAATTTCATGCATCGGGCCTCTAGTATGAAATAATCCTCTGCTTTGTAGAAATCCATGTTTGTATATAAACAAGATATATACATATGTGTGTATATTTATTTCTTATTTTTTAAAACACTCCATGTGTTGTATATGTGTGCATGTATGTGTGTATATGCATAGTGTATGTATGGGTAAAGCAAGAACCTGCTAATTAGAGGGTTTTCTGTTTGCTGAGCTCTGTAGTAGGTTTGGGTATACACATTTTTAAAAATATATTTTTATTGATTTCAGAGAAGAAGGTAGAGAGAGAGAGTGAGATAGAAATATCAATGATGAGAATCATTGAGTGGTTGCTTCCTGTATACCCCCCTACTGGAGATTAAGCCCACAACCTGGGCATGTGCTCCAACTAGGAATCAAACTGTAATCTCCTGGTTCATAGCTTAACACTTAAACACTAAGTTAAACTGGCCAATGGGTGTGCACATTTTGAAGTAGGGACAGAGACAGAGCTGAACATCCCTGCATAATTAAGGCATGAGGAGCATGAAGAACCTGAAGAAGGTAATCGGGAAAGCTGTTTAAACAGAAAGAGAAAGAAAAAGAACCCAGGGACCCTTTGTTAAGGTTGACCACAGAAGTGGTTTTGGAAAATTACATTTACTGAGGATGGAAGTTGGTTGTTATGGGTACTTCACTTAAAAACTTCCATTTCCATATATATATATATATATATATATATATATATATATATATATATGTATATATATATATATATATTCCTCAGTATATTATTTGTTTGTCATTATTGTGTTTATGTGTATTTCAGACATACAGAATGTATAGTAAATTATATAATAAGCACACGTGAAACCACCACCTAGTAAAAGAAATTTCATCTTTACAGTTATAATTGAAGCACGTTTTATATACTTTGATTCCCAGAGGTAGCCACTGTCCAACTTTTATTTATGATACAACTACATGTTTATATACAATGCAGCATGTTGTTTGGATGAATATAATAGACATCTTAGAGTACTTATTCTTTTCTGTACTTTTAAATAGACTATCTTTTATAGCAATTTTAGGTTTATAGTAAAATTGAGTGGAAGGTACAGAGATTTTTGATATACCCCTCACTTCCACACATGCATAACCTGCCCCTTTTCAACATCTCCCACCAGAATGGTATATTTGTTATAATTGATGAACCTACATTGACACATTCTTATCACCCAAAGCCCATAGTTTACATTAGAGTCCACTTTTGGTGTTGTACATTCTATGGGTTTGAATACATATATAATGGCATGTGTTCACCATTTATAGTATACAGAGCTGTTTCACTATCCTAAAAATCCTGAGTTCTACCTATTCATCCCATCCCTCTCCCCTAACCTCTGGAAACTACTGATCTTTTTACTGTCTCCATAATTTTGCCTTCTCTGGAATATCATATAGTTGGAATCATACAGAATATACCCTTTTTAGATTGGTCTCCTCCACTTAGTAATATGTATTTCAGATTACTCCATGTATTTTTATGGCTTGACAGTTCATTTCTTTGTAGCACTGAATAATATTCCATTTTCTGGATGTACCAGAGTTAATCCACTCAACTATCGAAAGGCATCTTAGTTGTTCCAAGTTATGGCAATTATGAATAAAGCTTCTATAAATAGCCATGTGCAGGTTTTTGTGTGGACATGTTCTCAATTCCTTTGGGTAATTATCAAGGTGTGAGATTTCTGGACTGTACAGTAAGACTATATTTATTTTTATAAGAAACTTAACTGTTTTCCAAAGTGGCTGTGCATTTCCACCATCAATGAATGAGAGTTCATGTTGCTCCACATCTTTGCCAACATTTGGGGTTTTCAGTGTTCTAGAATTTTTGCCATGCTAATAGGTGTGTAGGATTATCTCATTGTTATTTCAATTTTCACTTTTCTGATTATCTATAATAATAATAAAAGCATAATATGCAAATCGACTGAACGGCCGAACAGCAGAACAACCTTTCAGACGACCACACTATGACACCCACTGGTGCCAGGCCAGCCAAAGCAGGTGCGATGCGATTGGTCAGGGACCCAGCCATCGTCCCATGAGCACCCTGTAGAGGGAGGCTCAGGCCACCAACCAGTGGGCTGTGGTAGGTGAGCAGGGCCTCCCTCTGCGGGGGTGATCCATTGTGGAGCCCAGGCCACGTTGCCCCAAAGCCGGAGGCCCAGGCTCCTGGTGGGCAGTGCTGTGGGACCATCAATCATGGGGGTCCCAGACTGTGAGAGGGCACAGGCTGGGCTGAGGGACCCCGCCACACTGAGTGCACGAATTTCATTCACTGGGCCTCTAGTATGTGATACAGAGCATCTTTTCATATGCTTATTTTCATCTGTGCATCTTCAGTGAGGCAGGTACCTGTTAACGTCTTTAGCCCATTTTTTAATAGTGCATTTATTGTTCAATCTGTTATGTGCTCCATACCCTTTTTGGAGATACATTTTGGAGCGTCAGTTTATTCATATAAATAATTTATATAAATTTATTTATTTTATTGGTTTAATCACTTTTCATAATTCCTCCTTTTTTGATTATTGGTTTGAGAATTATTTAAGTTTATTTCTAATCTTGTAGACATTACCTTTAAAAAAAGTTAACATGAATACTTCACCTAATAAAGTCTGAAGTCACTGAACATTTTTACTTTATTCCTAAAATAATTAAAGAATCATAGTAGTGAGACCTGACCTGGCCCCAACAATTACTCTTCCCTGCATCACACACACAACTCAAGAAAAGACATACAAGCCCTTTTTTGTGTGTAATCTTTCTTTTTTGGATAAGAGATTTTTTTTCTAGACTATCTGATTGTGGACTCTATAGGCCACAGAACATTCCAGCCTTATATAGAGACTCAGTGCAGCTCTGCCCTCTCCTGCAGGACTACATGTCTCCTGTCCATGAGCTGTCATTTCTGCCCTCCGAGATCCTGAGAACTATTACTCCTTTACCCTTCAGTCACCCATGAAGGTGTTACTTTTCAGCTCAAGTTTACTACTCTGGTTTTTGTTCCCACTTTATTTATGGCTACTAGGACATTTTTTGCTTTCTAGAAAGTGAAGGTATATATTCATATAGTCAACCACAATTTATTGAGCACTTACTCTATGCCAGATATTAATTCTTGACACAAGGCAGACAGCATTGAACAAGACAGACAAAATTCTTTTGCTTCAGAATGTTAGCTAAATGTCATCCATCATTTCTGGGTGGTTTATGACAAGAGATTTTGTTCTTTTAGGTATAGCTACTCCATTGTATTTATGGAAACGATTGCCTTGACTATCTATTCAGTACAAATATGCACATACAATTATGACAAAATAAATTATTATGGTCAATAAACATTCCTAAATTGGTTATAGGCTCAGAATTCCCAAGTTTCCACTTTTTTTTTTTTATTTTGTCTCTGCTGGGTTATTACCTGAAGTAATGACCTACATTAACTTTAAAGATCATAGAGACTCTCTGGAATGTAAAAATACTTAGCATATTGCTTAGTGTGATATAGTTGCTCCATAAATAATAATTACCTATTTCTTTGTTCTCTACCACGAAATGGGGCAGATTATTTTTCTATCTTCTTTCGTTACAAAATAATAAGTCTTAACTATACAAGAAATAAGTGGGTCATTAAATATTGCACAATAGATTGTGCTATCCTCTGGGTATTGATGTTTCTTTTAAGTCTCATCCCCTTATTTGAAGGTGAATACCCAATCTACTAATTGCTGTGAAGTCAACTGCTGCCTGTCATTATAGTGCTACGCACCTTGAAGCCTATCTGTTCTTCCCTTGAATGCCATGACCACAGTTAGATTTCTCTTCTGTTTTATTAGCAACTCAGAAAGAACTTCAAAGAATCATCAAGGAATTAGCACAGAGACTGATATCAATGCTTGTGAAATAATTAATATAATTTTGATTGTTTATTATTAACATAATGGGACTTGCAGAATGTGTTATATGCTAGAACTTGCCATTTTACATGTGACCCATCTCTCTACAGAGGTTTCTTTTTCTTTTCTCTCTCCCCCCCCCGCCCCCCCACCGCCCGGTCAATTATAGCTGTAATGGATAACTAACTCTGGCCCTACTGTGTTCAATTTAGATGACACATTTTACTCTCACCTGGTTTCTTCTTGTCCCTTCTGAACACCAGCACAGGATAAGCAGCCTTAAGTTACTGTAGTAGACTGCTTGTGCTGTCCTAAGAGAATACCACAGATGGGGTGGCTGAAACGACAGTCATTTATTTTCTAACAGTTTGGGAGACTGGAAATTAAAAATCAAGGTGCCAGCAGGGTTTGTGTCTGGGGAGACCATCCTTCCTGGTTTGCAGAGAATTGCTTTCTCATTGTGACCTCACGTGGATTTTCTCTGTGTGTGTCTGGCCAGAGAGTGAGCTCACTGGTACTCTTCTTCTACTTTTAAAAACAGGCTTTTTATCAGACTAGGCCCCGCCCTTATGACCTTATACAACCTCAATCACCTCCTCAAAGGCCTGACCTCCAAATAGTTCCAGTGGTGTTAGGGCTTCAACAGAATTTGGGGCAAGGGAAGATACAATTCAATCCAAACAGGTTTATTTCATTAATTACAGTTCTGTTTGTGATTACATACCTATAAGACAATATCTATAAGTTAATGTTAGTGCTTGTTTATTTGATCACATTTTATTTCTACATGTTTACTGTAAAACAAAACATTTCTATAAAAATACCATTTCTACAAGATCTTGGAACAGTAGTGCTCAACTGGGATTACTGGAGTCACCCAACTTCACTATTATAGCATATATGCCACCAGAGAGTCTACCCAATAGGTTTGAAAATACGCTGGAAGGATCTAGTCTTCAAAAGCCTAATAGATCATTCTAAACTATCTGGGAATTTAAAGCAACTACCTAAATCTATTGGGTGGCCAATAGTTATCCTACAAGTGATCATTTTTTCCAGGTAAATTATGTGGATATTCCTTCTTCAGAAGGTGTTACTCATGCATAATACTTTTGTTGCTTGGCACAGAACAGTGAACATATCAGGCATCAAAGTTGGGTGTTTTTTGTTGTTGTTTTTATTTGTTTGTTTATTTTTGTGTGGACTGAATTAGCCAATGAACTAAAAAACAAATGATAGGGGACAGTGATGAAAACCTGTGAGGAATAAAGGTGTACTTCTAAAATGTGGCAAGACAGAGGAAGTTCTATGAATGAGCATTTTTGATGGACATTTTGAGAGAGGAAAATAAAGGTAAAAGGAAATCTGTGACTGAGAAGGGAAAATCATATTTAAGAGCCTCAGAAAACTTAGAAAATTGGAATGATAACTTAATAGAACAAGAAAGTGACTCTGTCTGGTACAGGTGCTTTATTGTCCTTAGCATGAGTCACAGGCTGTTGGTTTATTTATAGCTCTGCTGCCATATTCTGCAGTCATGTAAACCCTTATGATAAAATAGAGTGAAGGTGCATCCAGCAGGGTCAGCTCTACTTTTCCACACATTTTCTTTAATGAGACCTGGGGACTTGCAGAGGCTGGCTGCCTATCATAGAGCTGACTGTTGACCAGGCACAGCACAGGATTACTCTTTAAACTACTTTTCCAATGATTACTGACATCAGCAACATATTCTTTCTTGTTACAGAGCAGGAAGCAACATTAGTGATTAGCACCTTAATGCTTTAAGGAAAAGAAAAAGAATGCAAAAACTTTAGAACCCTGCAGAGACTAAGGAATACAAGAAAGAAAATATCGGTATCTCTATGATAGCAGGGGCAATTTTAGTGCTGTTGAAAGGGAAGTTCTTTCTCAAAAAAGCCAACACCATGAGATTGCACTTAGAGCAGAATTGGTTCTATAAAGAGGCTTTCTGCTTGACCAACTATATTTTCACACTTAAATGTCACAGTAGGAAAGCCAAGAACCAGCCATTAGAAAACTTTTTCTTTTTTTTAATGTAAGAATCGATGTTTGTCTTTAATCAGGAACAAATGACCCCTTTGAATCTAAAATGGGGAAATAAACAAGTCTGGCTTTCTCAGGAGATTAGTGATAGGATACAAAGATGTTAACTTCTAGCTCAAAGATGCATTAAATTCAAAACAAACCACTAGTGACTAAACATTATAATATCTAATAGCTTTTTCAATGGCCTAAGTGAAATTACTTGATATCCCTGTTCAATTTCTAAACATAGACGAAACATAAATACAAACCATGGCTCAATTAGTGATTTCAATCTTTAGTTTCAGCCACATGTTAAAGAAGCATTTTTATTCTCTTGAATCTGTAAAGGAGACCTGAAATGCAGTTGGAAAATGTTTGTTTGTGATTCAAATAGTGACCTCAGAGCAAGAACTTTAATATCAGAAAATAAAAGTTAGCAGTTAAGAATTTGAACGTTCTTTCTAAACTTAAAGTTGTCCTACCCAGTTTTGAACACTCCAGATGGTTCTTTTTGAGCTTTTTTTTATAAGATTGAATATAATTTCTTTCTGAGTAAATAGCTCTTTGTCTTGTGAAATTAACAATAAATTTCATAGCAGAAGCATAGCATTACAAAATAACTTTCACCGAGCATAAAACAAGGTAATGTTAAACTAGAAAAGTTAATTCCTTCATCTTGGAAAGACACTTATTCTGGGGATATTTATTTCAAAATATTCTAAAAATGTCTGCTGGATATCGTATACTTTTTATTGTCTACTTGTTTACTTTTTAAACTTATTTACTATCTACAGATGAAAATTCAAGTCCTCTTCATATGAAAAGAAAGATGAAAAATTATTGTATAGTAAATAATCCTAAAATATCTGTGATCTTAAAACATAGTACAGTTACATTAAAATCTATGGCATACACTTATTTTCTAAATGTATTTCTATTTAACATTTCAGTCTCTAACCTATGAAATGTTCTACAAATAACAAATGTATTCAATTGGACACAATAATTATTTAAAATTTTGTCATGGAAACCAATACTTCTCTTGATATTTATAAATCTAGTCTCTCCAGATTTACTTCCTCTATGTCTACACAGTTCAACACAATAGGCATAAGCCGCATGTTGGTATAAAATTAAAATTTTACTTCCATAGTCTCATTCCCCATATTTCAAGTGCTCAAAGCAACATCTGGCCAATAGCTTCCTAATTGGACTGTGAAAAAAAAAACATAACATTTATATCACATCAGTAAATTCTATTGGAAAGCACATACTAGATTATAACACATTGATTCATGTGAAATATATATCATATATGATATATGTGATTACATTTAGTTCATGTATTTTACTTTCCTGTTACTCATGCATAATTTATGTTTGCCTCGATACATTAAAATTACTTTCAGTTTAGTATACTTATCTACATAAAAGAGAAACATGCAAACTGGTGTCACTCTGCTATGCCCACCAACCAATCAGAGTGACTATGCAAATTAACCCAACAAAGATGGTGGTTAATTTGCATATGCAGGCATGAAGCAAAGACTAAAGGCTCTAGTCGGAGTGAAGACTGAAGACTGAAGAGGCTTGGGTATTCTGCTGCAGCCGGACCGAAGGCCTGGGTCCTGGGTGCTGGAGGAAAACCGGTGCTGGCCGCCAGGGGAAGGGAGGCCTATTGTGTGATCTTCATGCAATGGGCTTTTAGTCTATACAATAAAGAGCCAGTGTCCCAGATTGCGCCATGGCAACCCAGCACTGACTGACTAGAGAGCTGCATATCAAGCCCAGAGAGAGGCCTGCAGAGATAAAGAGTCAGGATCTGAATCCTCTGTGGCAGCCATTTATCAGAACTTGCCTCACTTTCTCTCCCTGACTAGCCAACAGCCTCATCTCCATTCTCTCCAGGCCTCCATGGGGGTTTGCTGATCAGCCCCGCCTTCCTGATCAGGCCCTGTTGATAGGCCCAGAGACACTGACTGGCATAGAAATTGACCAATCAGAACCAAATCTGGGTCAAGTGTGAGGAGCCAATGGCTGCCTAGGAGGCGGAGCTTTTGACACTGACTGGTATAGAAACTGATCAATCAGAACTAAATTGGCAGGCAGAGGAGGAGAGTGGGGGGCAAGATCAGGCCTGCAGGGGAGGGCAGTTGGGGGTGAGGTCAGACCAGCAGGGGAGGGAAGTTAGGGGCAACCAGGCTGGCAGAAAAGGGCAGTTGGGGCCAAGATCAGGATAGCAAGGGAGGGCAGTAAGGGGTGATCAGGCAGGCAGGTAGAGAGGTTAGGGGCGATCAGGCAGGTAGGCAGAGGGGTTATGGACAATCAAGCAGGCAAGCAGGTGAGTGGTTAGGAGCCAGGGGTCCCAGATTGTGAGAGGGGTGTCTGACCACCAGTTTAGGCCCACATTTTGTACGCCAGGCCTCTAGTCTATATATATAAAAGCCTAAGTGACCATTTGACCATCTGACCATTCGACCAGTGACTTTTGTGTAATGACCACCAGGGGTCAGATACTCAACCCACAGGCATGGAAACATGAACAGACTGATGAATCTTAGAAGGAAGGGGGGAGGGGAAGTGGGAAGAGATTAACCAAAGATCTTATATGCATACTAGAGGACTGGTGCATGGATTCATGCACCAGTGGGGACCCTCAGCCTGGCCTAGGGGGATCAAGCTGAAACCAGCAGTCTGACACCCCCAAGGGGTTCTGGATTGAGAGAGGGCCTCTAGTTTAACATAAACTCTTTCCCTTTTCTTTTTTGGTTGATTCTCTAAATTGTAAACCAGGAAGGTATAGTGTACATATTTTACATGTATTAAAGTATTACAGTGAAGAAAGCCAGATGAAATAGATGGATAAAAAGATAGATGGGGGAGAAACAAAACAAAATAATGGTCAAAGAGAAAAAGAGGAGAGAGAGATAATAATAAGAAATAACAAAATGTTCTATTATTATCCCATTCATCTGCTTAAGCTTTTCTATCACTATATTGACATAATAAATTACTCATTTTCTAAATAAGCAAATTAATTAATTATTGCTTATCTTATAGTTTTTTATTTCAAAGTTTGATTAAAAGGCCAATAGTAAAACGTGTACAGAGGTAAAACAGGGTCTCCAAATAATAAGAGCAAATAAATACATTCTGGGAACTTCATTATATTTATCTCCATAAATAAGCCTGATTTTTTTTGAGGCGGGGGGCCGGGGGGGAAGGGGATTCACTAACATTAATAACAGTATGTCAGCTACCATAATTATTAACACATCTTGTTAAAGATATTTAGAAAGCTGATGAACTTGTTCATTAAAGTTTTATTTTTCTTAAAAGAGCATCCAGCAAATAATGACTGAATACAGTATAGTGATTATGCACATGGATCTGGTACAAAATAGCCATAGATTGAATTTCCTTAACCTCTTTGAGATGGTTTTGTCTTCTCAATAATAGCAATACCATTACAGGGTTGCTCTAAACATTTAAATAATGTAAGATATTTTTCATTTACCACCTTGCCTTTAGAATAAAGCTCAATCAAAGATAGATACTTTTATTTCTTTGGAAAATATTTTATTGTCAAATATATATACCATTTTTATAAGAAAACAGGTAGGTTTTCCTGTGAATCCAATGTTAAGGATGACATTAAGATTTTACACAGTGTAAAATAGAATGCAGGGAAATATATGGTAAAAACTGTTCATGTTTACTAGTTAGATGTGTAGTTTGTCTTCTACTATTAAAGAATAATGAGTTAGCTCAGTTATTATGTCAAATTTTGCTAATGCAGTCACCTGCCAGCCCTAAGAATTCCAGCAACAGAATCAAGGACTTGGAACTTAACAATTTCCTTCTTTGCCTTTCTCTAGTTTTGTCTCCATTTTTTAACACTTGATCAGGTTTTTCCTTGTAGTCTTAGATATGAGCACTCCCAGACACCACAGACACAGCTCTTACAGCTGATACACATGGAAAGAGTTCTTTCTACTAGCTACAAAATAATGAGGAAATCTATGCTTAGTTTGCCTGTCCATGCTGTGTTCTAATCACAACAAACACATTTGTATAGTTTTGATGCAGTGGTTCTCAACCTTCTGGCCCTTTAAATACAGTTCCTCATGTTGTGACCCAACCATAAAATTATTTTCGTTGCTACTTCATAACTGTAATGTTGCTACTGTTATGAATCATAATGTAAATATCTGATATGCAAGATGGTCTTAGGCGACCCCTGTGAAAGGGTCGTTCGACCACCAAAGGGGTCGCGACCTACAGGTTGAGAACCGCTGTAAGGGGTCCATTTATTCAACAATCACTCTGTCCAGGGGAAAGGGCAATAGCCCCTTACACTGGGATTTTATGCTGCATGGACAGAGGCAGAGGACAGAAGCAAGCATTGTTTCCAGAACAAGGGAAGACTCAGAAATTAAAGCAATAATGTCTACACTTAGATTCATTCTCCTTATGTTATGTTTAAATATTAAGCATTATTATGTGGTATATATAAATAAATTAAATGATTGATAATATGATAACTGATTCCTCTGGAAGCAGGTGGAGTGAATAAATTACCACAAACGAGTTTTCACAAGGGGGATATGAATCCCTATTAAATAATGCAAAAATTAGTAAACCTCTATTTTTTAATCTTTAACAGAGGTTTTAACTGCAGCGGATTATTGTAATATACATTTCAAAGAATTTGTTTAAAAGTTAAAATATTGAAATTTCAGAAAATCGAGAAGTATTCTCTGTAGAAGATGTGCCATTCTCATCCATGGCAGTCTATTACCATACAAAACAGTACATGTATGCAGTAGTAGGTGATAGTGTTCTTAGGCAGGACTTAGGACTTGCTCATATTAGAGATATATGCGTTTGCTCTTTGGGCAAGATTGCACATCACATTTTTTGTTTGCAAAGAATAGGAAATTGAAAACGGGACAGTTTCACTTGCTATATCCAGCCAGATTTTAGTAATCTAATCCTCTGTGTAGCAGTATGAATGTGTAACTCTTCAATGGTTCAAAAACCTTTGAACTTTGTGTTCAGCACTGTGGCAAGAGGATAGGTTCTTGGAAATTGGTTCTGTATAGAGAAGTGTAAGTTATTTTGAATGTAACAATTTTTATTTTTTTCTTAATGTTCTATTCAGGGAAGAATTTAAGGATCTGTGGTTATATCCAATGATATTATTATTTTACTATATCTGAGACAGATTTTTTATTTGAACAAACAAGCCTTTTTTTTATTAACAATGTATACAATAATATAAATGGAGCCAGAGCCACCATGCCAGAGGAACTGCCTTGCATGTCATGTGAATTTTTGGAATGTTCATTTAGAACAGGGCAAAGTAATCTGGACTGGGCCTATGCAATCTTGTTTCCAAGAAAAACAAAAACTGTTTCCAAACTTAACAAAAAAGCGGTTCTTATGGGTACTAAAATGATTACTGGGCTGAAAATTAAAAACACCGTTTAAAATGAATACCACTATGTTATGTTATCTGCACCAATAGAAATGTCTTTATTCTATTGGTGTAATTATTCCCCTTCCACTTCTCATAAATACCCATTGACTTCTCTCTCCTCATTGGAATAGCATTTGGGCTTCTACTTAATCGGTGCATACTAAATAGGGATTCTTAATAATCTTCATAAACACATGTTGCCTCTTGCTTTGAAAGAGACCTTTTATTTTTAGTTTAACAATAAGGAAGGCCTTTTTTTCATAAGGTACCTGAAGATATCACCTGTGCTCATCACTCAGTAAATAAAGGGAAATTATCTTTTAAAGGGCATATGGGTCTTAAAGAAACTTACCTAATACAAAGTCAGTAGGCACAACCTCTTAGTTACATCTGCCTTTCATGGGAAATAAATGTGACTCATAGACCTATATAAGAAAGATAGGCAGGCTGTTTTGTTTTACTGTTTCCTGTTTTGATTTTGTTTTTATCCAGAGTATTCTACAAAGGAATGTGTTCATAAGTTCTAGAATAATTATGGACATTTTGGCAAGTTAAGTTAGGCCTAGAAAGATTGCTGGATTTGGATAGAAAGCATGAGTTTTTGATATATGTTGAAAGGTAGAGTTGATTGATTTAAACAATGCACAGAAATAAAAATGAAGAAAATATTCTGACTGAATAATTTCTGTTATTATAAAATAAGTTTTGAAAAAGAAACAAAATATAAGTTAGGGTAACTGGGTTCAATGGTGGCAAATGTCATTTCACTGCTATTTTGTCAATTATTCATTATGCGTGTTTCTCCTTTAAAAAGAAATTCTGTTTCATTTACATTTTAATGAGAAAAAAATTAAGACTCATTACTTTATCTCAGAAGTTGGCACATTATATGATATAAAGTAATTTATGTATATTATAAGATGTACTATATGCATATATATTATATGTAATATGTTATATAAATATATAATACAAATAATATAATAAATATAATATTAATGTATTAGAAATATTATCATTGAACATATACTTTGGTACTGCTTTCCCTTCTGTTTTTAAAGTAATCATGCAGAGACTTTTGGTTCTGTATGTCTAAAACACTGACCCTTTATAAAATGTATTAGAGCCTGGTGCACAAAATTCATGCACAGGTAGGGTCCCTAGGCCTGGCCAGCAATCAGGGCCGATTGGGACCTTCCAGCTGCCAGCCAGGGCCTTCCTTTGTTCCGTGCCACCCTCTGGTTGTCAGTGCATGTCAAAGTGAGCAGTTGAACTCCCGATAAGTCAAACTCCCAAAGGGACAATTTGCATATTAGCCTTTTATTATATAGGATTTCTGAAATATCATAATGTTTTGACTGATTTCAGCCATATACCTGCAGTAAGTATTATTACCTGGCTATTTTTTTAATGTCTTTTATTTGTCTTTAATGATCTCCAATTTGATCAAAATGTATTTACATATGATTTTTTTTTCTTTTTAAAGAAGTAAATGATCATTTCTTAAATGTGAGCATTGTGTCTTTCATCATTCTAGAAATTTCTCAGATGAAATTTCTTCCAATATTTTCTCTCTGCAATCACTTTACATTTAGATATGTATTATCTTTTCTCATTTTATTCTCCAAAATTTCTTAAATATTTTTATTTTATTTTATATTTCCTATATTGTATTCTCTGTATTTTCTTCAGATGGTTCATCCATGCAACTACTTCTTTCTTTAATTGTCTCTATTCTTCTATTTAACTCATATGTTTTTGCATTATTAAAATTTTTAAAATCTCTACTAGTTGGTGTTTAGTGCCCCCCAAACTTGAGTATATATATGTATATATACATATATATGTATATTTATAGTTTCCTCTCTTCAGAAAAAATTGTTATATTCTAACAATTTAAGCTTTTTAAGTGTTCTTATCTGTATGTGTATTAGTTTCCTATTAGTTAACAGAACAGATTATCACAATAATTTATGATAATTATTACAAGTGTTATCTTAGTGAATTGAAACTACACATATTTATTTTCATAAAGATGTGAAAGTCAGAAGTTACAAATGAGTTCTTAACGAGCTAAAATCAAGATGTCCTCAGGGCTGGTAGCTCCAGAGTAGGATCTGTTCCTTGACTCTTCCAATTCTTTTTTTTTTTTTAATAAATATATTTTTATTGATTTCAGAGAGGAAGGGAGAGGGAGAGAGAGATAGAAACATCAATGATGAGAGATAATTATTGATTGGCTACTTCCTGTATTCCCCACACTGGGGATCAAACCCACAACCTGGGATGTGACCTGATCAGGAATCCAATTCTGACCTCCTGGTTCATAGGTCCACGCTCAACCATTGAGCCACGCTGGCTGGGTGACTCTTCTACTTCTTAAAGGCTGCTGGCATCCCTTGATTCATTGGCTTAGAGCTGCATCACTTCAGTCACTGCTTCTTGTCATCACATTACTTCCTCCCTGTCTATACATCTCCCCATCATATAAGGATATAGTGATTACAGGAGAATTCAGCATAGTTTCCCCATATTAAAATCTTTAACTTAAATCACATCTTTTAAGCCCCTTTTACCATGCTCCAGGCTCCAGGGATTTAGATGGCAACATAGTTGGGGGCCAGCCTACCATAATGTGCAATGATTCTAATATATAATTTTTATGTATCTAGTCTTTAAGTTTCCTGATGAATATCATTCATGGAGTCATGTTTCTTATAATATTTAATTTAATTTGCCTTCTTCTTCTTCTTCTTCTTCTTCTTCTTCTTCTTCTTCTTCTTCTTCTTCTTCTTCTTCTTCTCCTCCTCCTCCTCCTCCTCCTCCTCCTCCTCCTCCTCCTCCTCCTCCTCCTCCTCCTTCTTCTTCTTCTTCTTCTTCTTCTTCTTCTTCTTCTTCTTCTTCTTTTTTAACTCTCTGTGGCATTTCTAGGATACCTGGGTCTAGGATCAATTCCCTACAGTGAATGATTTTTCTTTTCTGCTGAGACCTGAAGGAAATACAAATACAGCCTACTTTAAATTAATTGTCTTTTTTTTTTTTAACCAGACAAGTAGTACTAATTTAATTCCCATACCTAACCAGTTGTCATAAAATTTCATGGGAAGTAATTTTTATTTTATTTCCACCTAGAGCCTGAAATTGGAGAAATACATTTTTCTTACTTGCAGTCTTCAAAGTTATTTTTCAGTTAACTATTTTTCTTAAAGAGTAGGTCTTTATCCATTCCTAACTTTATATGGGGTGGATTCCTATATAGTTCCATAACCTGCACAATAGAGGTTCACAGACTCCCAACAGACCCCCTCATAACTATACGGATTCCAGACATACCACACCTTTAGCAATCACTTATTCTCTTAACTTTTTCTTAACAATTTGTTTTGGTCTCAAAGAAATCTCATTTTTCTACGGCATATACTACCACTCTTTTAAGAAATATTATTTTTATTTTGTCTAGCAATTTTAGATATTTTATAACCATTGGTTCATATTAAAATAAGTATGCCTTAGTTTTTGTAAATATTAATTTATTTAGTAGTTTAGAAATGAAATTTTTGTCAGATGGTAATTTAATTGTACTTCAGAGTTATTTAAATAACTAGGGCTTACAAAATAGGTTATAGCAATTCACTTTCATGTCCTAAGTCTTACTGTAACAATTATTACTTATTGAAAGTTTGTCAGTATACATTTAATAATTATTGATAGTTATCCTTTTCGAATTAATATACTACCTGCTTTCAGGATAGTTTTTTCCTTGGTCTTTTGAAGTTAAAAAGAGTTCAAAGTAGCTTTTAGATTAAACAATTAGGATGGCAATATTCTGTAGCACAATGCTAGGCATGGTGTTGATAAAGAAAAGAAGCTAT
The DNA here is from genome assembly GCF_964212035.1 of Myotis nattereri. NCBI lineage: Eukaryota > Metazoa > Chordata > Mammalia > Chiroptera > Vespertilionidae > Myotis > Myotis nattereri. Next base: position 67,121,355 of record NC_138076.1, on the reverse strand, counting down.
ATGGGGGGGTGGTAAAGAAGGGTTACAGTTGTTAATATGGAAAAAATATAAAAATTATTAAATAGTAATACAAGAATAAACTGTGTTTCACGTACTCACAACTATACTATTAAACCAACTTTTGCCCCACGCTCTAAATTCCTTTCTCAAACCTAAATGCTAATTATTAGTATTGTTCCTATTCTTCAAAAAATAATTTGCTATACAATTTCTAATTCTAAAAATGTCTAGTAAAATGCTGAACTTCATTAAATGAACTTTAATAGTTGTGTTCTCATTCATTTATATTATTTTCAATACATACACAAAGTACCTCCATTATTTTTCTGTGTCACAAAACATGCCTCATATTAATAAAATAAACTTCATATTCATTAATTAGTAAATATCCATGAGTTTTCTTATATTTCATATTTAATGTTTTGTTTTGTTTTAATTAGGCTCAAAATGAATAAACTAAAAAGATATGAACTGACCCTTGGATAAATGACTGAGGCTAGGGTAGGTATGGAAAACATAAAATGATCCTGGAGCATCTTGCCATGTCACAAATAGAAAATGCTACCAATTTATCATGCTGTACACCTTAAATGTCTACAACTTTCGTCAATTATACCTCAAAGCACTGTCAGAGATTGCATAAAAAATATTCTGCCTAGCCCTGACCGGTTTGGCTCAGTGGATAGAGCGACGGCCTGCGGACTGGAGGTTCCCGGGTTCAATTCTGGTCAGGGGCATGTGCCTTGGTTGCGGACACATCCCCGGTGGGGGGTGTGCAGGAGGCAGCTGATTGATGTTTCTCTCTCATCGATGTTTCTGACTCTCTGTTCCTCTCCCTTCCTCTCTGTGAAAAATCAATAATATATATATATATATATATATATATATATATATATATATATATAAAATATTCTGCCTAATTAAATATCTAGCCACATCTTTTGATTAGATCTCACTGACAGCAAAATGTAACCACCCCCCCCCCAAATTTACTCATTCTGTTTTTAAGTGAAATCTAAGTAAGTTGTATTTTTTAAATAAAAATAAATTTTGCCCTAGCTGGTTTGGCTCACTGGATAGAGTGTCAGCCTGGGGACTGAAGGGTCCCAGGTTCGATTCCAGTCAAGGCCATATACCTTGGTTGCAGGCACATCCCCAGTAGGAGGTGTACAGGAGGCAGCTGATCGATGCTTCTCTCTCATCAATGTTTCTAACTCTCTATCCCTCTCCCTTCCTCTCTGTAAAAATCAATAAAATATATTTTAAAAATAAATAAATAAATAAATAAATAAATAAATAAATAAATTTTATGTTAATTGGCAAAAAATCCAATTTTAATTTCAAATGTAATAATAATTACAAATGATCTACTCCTTGTATATTTGGAATTACATTTTCTGGGAAATTTAGAAAAATAATTGATTTAATATATTTTAATTCGTAATCACAAAGACCAGTATTGAATTTACTAGCATTTTCAACATGGAATCTCTTCTGTAATACATAAGTGATATGCTATTCTTATCACTGAAATTGAAGCAAATGGAATTTTAATATTTATATACTATAATCCTGAGGAAGAACCAGTATGAATTAATGTCTGTGACAAAAGAACAATACTATTCTTGTATATCAAAGCAAACTGTATATTGTGAATTTCCATAAAATATATCAATAATCACATTTTAAATAAAAAAGAGTAACCATTTTGTAGTTTTTCTGTTACTACTCATTTCAGTAAAAGGCTGTTCATCATTTTATTTTCACGAGTAATTTTAATTTGTCCACAACAATTTGTCTATAAATTTGAGCAAAGATTTCTTTCAGGATATATAATCTACAGTCTACAAAGTTTATAAAAGTTTGAGGTAAAGAGCATGACAGCACTGGTCTGATAGATCTTAAGTTATAATTTCAACAATGTGACTTAATGAAAATTATATGATGTAGCCTTTATTGTTTTATTTTTCTGCATTTGGTTTTCTACATATATTAACCTAAATATCATTTTAATTATTTTTGCTAGGAATTCAATATGAAATTATTATTTTTTTAAATAGATTTTTATTGATTTCAGAGAGGAAGGGTGAGGAGAAGAGAGAGAGAGAGAGAGAGAGAGAGAGAGAGAGAGAGAGAGAGAGAGAAAGAGAGAAGAGAATCAATGATGAGAGAAAATCATTGTTCAACTGCCTCCTGCACTCCCCACACTGGGGATAGAGCCTGCAACCCAGGCATGTGCCCTGACTGGAAATTGAAACATGACCTTCTGGTTCATAAATCAACCTTCAGCTACTGAGCCATACCAGCAAGGCTATGACATTATTTTTATAACATACAGTTTAACCTAGCAGAACAAGTCTTAATAAAATTTTAAACAGTTAATACATTACTTTCATATCTATGCATGTACCATACTATTCTGAGGCTGTATGTAAGTGTGCTCATGTAAGTCTGTGTTATATGTCCCCACACAAAGGAAATAGTATCCTTTTATTACTTAATTTTCTAAAATTCCTTAGTCACAAGATAATATAAGCCATCTTACATTTATTGATCAGAACAAATCATGTTATAGTAAAATCATGTGTGTGCCTATCTACACTAATAAAAGACAAACATGCAAATTGACCATACCTTCGTTGCACCTTAAGCCACGCCCACCAGCCAATCAGAGCGACTATATGCAAATTAACCCAAACAAGATGGCGGCCTGCAGCCATGGAGCTGGGGCAACCAGGAGGCTTGGTTTCCCCAATGATAGAGGAAGCCAAGCTTCCCTCCTGCCGCAGCCCAGGCTCTGAGCTCCACTCAAAGCAACAAAGTTTCAATTATAGAAGATAAATAAACCCCAGGTACTTGCTTTCAGCCAGCTGTGTCCACGGAGCTGGAGCAACAAGGGGCTTCCCTCCTGCCCACCCTGGCTGGCTCTGAGCTCCACTCAAAATAACAAAGTTTCAATTATAGAAGGTAAATAAATCCCTGAATAAAAAAAAAAGAAAGAAAGAAAAAAAGGAGAGGCTGGGAGCTCCGTCGCCGGGGGGCTTGGCCAGCCTGAAAAGAGCCCTCAGCCCCTCACCCAGACTGGCCAGGCACCCCAGTTGGGACCTCTCACACTAAAGGGGATGTGGCCAGCCTGCAAATAGCCATCAGCCCCTCACCTAGGCTGGCCAAGCTTCCACGGGGTGAGGGTCCCCACTGGGAGGGGCTTGACCAGCCTTCAAACAGAAATCAGCCCCTCACCCAGGCTGGCCAATCCTCCATGGGGTGAGGGTCCCCACTGGGGGTGGGGTGCTTAACCAGCCTGCCAACAGCCATCAACCCCTCACCCAAGCTGGCCAGGCATCCCAGCAGGACTCCCACCCTAATCCGGGATACCCTTCACGGCAAACCAGCCAGCCCCCACCCATGCACCAGGCCTCTATCTTATATAATGAAAGGGTAATATGCAAACTGACCCTAAGAGCAGAATGACTGGGAATGACTGGTCACTATTACACACACTGACCACCAGGGGGCAGGCGCTCAATGAAGGAGCTGCCCCCTGGTGGTTAGTGCGCTCCCACAGGGGGAGCTCTGCTCAGCCACAAGCCAGACTGATGGCTGCCAGTATAGCAGTGGTGGTGGGAGCCTCTCCCGCCTCCCTCAGCAGCACTAAGGATGTCCGACTGCAGCTTAGGCCTGCCCCCCGCTGGCAAGTGAACATCCCCTGAGGGCTGCTGGGCTGCCAGACGGATGTCTCGGTGCCAGCTTGGGCCTGATTCCCCGGGGAGCGGGCCTAAGCCAGCAGGTGGACATCCTCCCAGGAGTCCCAGAAGCCAGAGGGCGCAGACTGAGCTGAGAGACCCCACTGATGCACCGTTGGGGCTGGGGAGGGACACAGAAGATTGTCCAGCTGGGGAAAGACTGTGGGGGGGCTACAGGGTGTGTCCAGCCCATTTTGTTCAGTCCTGATTGACCGGACCCCAGCAGCAAGCTAACCTACTGGTTGGAGCATCTGCCCCCTGGTGGTCAGTGCATGTCATAGTAAGCAGTTGAGCAGTCTTAGCATATCTTTAGCATATTACACTTTGGTTGAATGGCTAACTGGATGACCGGATACTTAGCATATTAGGCTTTTATTATATAGGATATGTTTCTCTGCTTGTGTGGTTTTGTGTGCACATATAGATAGCCCATAGGTGCATAAGGTATATGATTTGGCCAAACAGGATCATGTTAATAAAGTTTAACTTACAATACTAAAATAATCAAAATTCAAAGTAATCTCTTGTTCTTTAACTTATCCAGTATCAAAAATAAATCTTTCATTCCTATTTGGTTTGGCTCAGTGGATAGAACATCGACCTACAGACTGAAAGGTCCCAGGCTCAATTCCGATCAAGGGCAAATGTCTGGGTTGTGGGATCTATCCCCAGTGTGGGGCATGGAGGATGCAATCAATCAATGATTCTCTCTCATCATTGATGTTTCTATCTCTCTCTCCCTCTCCCTTCCTCTCTGAAATCAATACAAATCTATTTTAAAAATAAATAAATAAATCTTCCACATTCTCAATGCTCAATACATTTTTGTTCAAAAGACTTAAGGAACTCTAATTTCTGTGTTAACTATTTTTAATACTTATAAGTTTAAAATATAAAACAAAGTCAAGGGTTAAAAATTTTTTTTAGTGCAATAGATCAATGACCTAGCCCCAGAAATACCTTTAAAATTTCCACTGAAGCTGTTTCAGTGTTGTTCTTCCCAGGTTCTGCTTCATTCCTCATTTGTAAAAACAAACATTTGTTTTGAAGACATAACTGCCAATTTAGCCTAAATAAGACAAATGAGATAATGAGATCAGTGTCAGTTTCTAGTTGACAAACTCTGCGGAATGCCCAACTCCAAGTAGAGAGCTTTCCTTTTCTGCCAAAAGGTCTATATGCTAATACTAACTAATTTGCCAACCTTGACCCTACATTATTTGACAATAGCTGAGCATTCCAATTCCTTACAGTTGTGACATTCATTTGGATGTAAAATGTAGCTTGATCTAGTAATCTATGCAACCTTTTACCCAGCAAGGAATCACACAGATACTTACTTTGTACTGAAAAGGCTTAGAAAAGCATATATATATATATATATATCAGAAAATATTAACATTTAGAAGGAAATAGTATGGACTTTCACTTTCACTTGTTCATATCATTGTTAGAGCAATAGAGGTGAAATAATGTTACTTTAATATTATAAGGTCACTCAGAATATTTAGACTCTAAATTTATTAATACTCTAAATTTAATACTCTAAATTTTAGAGTATTACCTATATATATTTCTTTGGAACTTTCTATAGAGTTTCAAAATAATCACAGGTATTGAAATCTCATACATATTTCAATAAGTTTTCCATATATTTAAAAGAAAAGTGTTCCTATGTGTTTGCATTACTAATACCCTTTAATTTTGTGTATTAGAATAAAAAGAAGTTAAATTTTCAGTTTGGAGAAATCTGGAATTTAAAAAAAAAATTTGTTAGAGTTAAGAAATGATTTCTTTAAAAATTATCTTAGACCCTCCCAGAGGAAAGGTGAAGGTTGGTGGGCGGGTAGGAAGAGATCAGCCAAAGAACTTGTATGCATATATGCATAACCCATGGACACAGACTATAGGGTGGTGAAGGCCTGGGGCAGGAGACAGGGTGGGCTAGAAAGGGTTAATGGAGGAAAAAAGGAGACATATATAATACTTTAAATGATAAATATTAATTAAAAATATCTTAGATTAAGCAATAAGAGTACTATAATTGAATATAGAAAGAATAGATATTATAAAACAATTTTATTTTGAACAAGTATAAATTTGTTTGATAATGGTTTAAGAAGCAGACTGGAATCTCAGGGCTTTAATTCAGAATTTGTAAACTACAGATAGCTAAAAATAAACATAAAACATTTTGTAATTCAGCTATTTAATAATCCTACCATTATAAAATCAATTAAGAAAAAAATATTTACTCTGTTTGGGAAAATGTCATTTAAAAGAAAAACCTATCAAGCAAGTAGATAGATATTTGGGCAAATATGATGACAATACATGATAATACTTAAAAATCTATTTAAATAGAGAGCCTTTTAAATTTTATTTATAATAGATATAGGTTAAATACTTTAAAATTACAAAAATAGAATTTTGACTAAGTATTTTGAATTTTTATCTTCTGAGTCTGTTTTATTATTAAATGGAAAATAACCTATAAAAATAAAAATCCATTCAATTTTTCAAAATGTATTCAAAGTGTTTCTATAATTCCTGTGTTCTAGTATTAAATTATAAAATTATAGAAATATAGAGTTAAAAATAACGTGGAAGTCATATGAACTCTTTCCAGACAAATGTTAATTTGTTGCTTGAATATTTTCTATCATAAGTGTGGTTGGCAACCTTTAAGATGGTTCCCTGTGATTGCCTTTCCCCCCTCCCCCAGTACTCATACCCTTAGATAATTTTCTTTCCTTGATTGTGGGCTAGATCTAATGACTCACTTATAACAAACAGACTATGGCAAAATTATGGGATGTCTCCTTTGAAATTAGGTTACAAAAACACTGTGACTTCTGTGTGACTTGCCCCTGTGTACTTTCTTCTTCATTTGAAAGCAGGGAATACATCACCGACATACAACAAGATAGCATTTGCATTCATGGGTTTCAAAATAGCCAAGGCTCTCTGGGGTTTCTACTACACAGGGCATGTTTGAATGCAGAAGTGTAGAGGGCACAGACACAGCCATTCAGGGAAACAACCACTTTCATTCCTCGCCTAACTTTCATACTGCTTTCCCAGGAAGTCCTCCAAGCCTTATGTGCCAAGTTGCATTATTCTCAGGGCAGCAGCAACTTACCCATGGAGTTTAACAATGAACACCTCTGATAACTACCTACAATACGCTTGATACATCTTCAACACGTTCCAGTGGGCAGAGTTACAAGAAGGTAAATCCAGGGTCACATTCTTAACTGTTCCTGGGTATGGAATATGAATTCAGACCCACTGTTTAACAATAGTCTATCCTTGAATTCTGAACACAGTCATATTTTAACACCCTTTTCCATCCTTTTTGATAGATATATTTTTGATATTGCAAACAAAAAGGAAGAATAATTTTCTATAGCCAATAAAATATGTAAAATGTAGTGAGTGTTAGATGATTAACTAGATATGTTAGTCTGGATCACATTGTTTCATGTTTTAATATTTTTAACCAATTTGATTTACTTTTTACCCCTTAATTAATTATTAATTGTGGTTTTTAAAAATCAGTATGAAAAACATATATCTAGTTATTATGAAACTGAACTTATTTCCTCTTCAGTCAAGTCAGTTTCAATGGGACCTACATCAATTGAGGATTAAAATTTTTCCCAAATGACATTCTGTGATTTCTTATTGGAATATATCCTTTTCTACTCAGTACCTTTCAAACAACCAAAAACTCTTTTATATACCAAATACCAGATGTGTTAATAAAGTAATATTTTGCACAACAAATATATATGCACAGTATATCAGTGGTGTCTCATTCATAGTATATTCTTCTAATAGGAAAGTAGCTATTAAAATTGACCATTCATTAAATTTGGGGCCTATCAAGTCTATGTTTCAGTCATAACTCAGTTACAATCAGTTTGACAAATATTGAGTTTTAAATATCACTGTGAACTAGGGTCTATTCAGTTTCTACTGGTATGATTTACTGCAGATTATATTTGCCCTGTTCTCATCAATTGTGTTACCAGGAAGCCCATCCTAGTCAATGATGCTCTGTGACACTCTTCACAATTTGGAATTTTCAGACTGTTTACTTCCATGAGTGAGCGCCTCTGTGCTGTACTTCCATCATATTCAGTTATTCTCTTCACAACATATTTGGCTCCATGGTTATCAACACATAAGATAGCCAGCCCATCCTAAGCAAGGGGTCATGCCTTCTCCCAAAGTTTCACTCAAGAAAATTGCCTCATCATCTTATGGATATAAGTGCTCCACACACCTTTCCAACTCTTGCCAAATTTGGCTAGTTTCTTGCCAAAGTAATCCCCTTGAAATTTCTATATGGGATAATATGTACTTCTCAAATGTGTGGCATGCTTCCAAAAATGCTATTTCTGTTTGGCTCAAAACACCTAGTTACAAATCAATAGTTTCTAAATCTCTTTAAGACCAATGGGGTCAGTGTTGACTTCACCACTACACTTGCCATTGCTATTATGGAGAGTGAATGTAGTCCAGAAAAGTTGTATTTCACATACACATCATATCGTAGTTATTAGTATATTATTAATTTGCACATTCTGCTCCTAAAATCTATTCAGTCTATGGGTACCATAATAACAACTGAAGAGAGTTTCTTTGGAGTTTTAGAAGAGAATATCAGTGAGTGTGGACCGTGCATCTTCCCTGTATTAGCCTTATTACTAGCATCATCAGCCTCTTTCAAGTCTCGTTCTTGAGTTCATCATATTTACATTTAGTATATTCAGATCAATAGAGAACAGACTCTGGCATACAAAGCAAGTCATAGCAATTCAACATCCCTCATATCCCAGCCACTGCTTCGGCAGTGCATCAGCCTGGTTTGCAGGTACCTAATGCATATTGATAAAATATTGTTCAATTACAGATCTGTGCAGGTCAAAAGTAATATCTCCTTGAGATTATTTTGTAAGAACTTGATTAGTGAACACAGTCTATAAACCTTAAACTAAATGAAGGGTCCAAATGACCAAGATTCAGTAGGGACATTGGAGAGTGCTGCATCACCTTTTCCCCTCTGACTTCCACAGGAAGACATTGTCAGTAAAGTTCCTACCTCTTCTTCAGTGTAATGGACATTCCCCAAAAGGAAGCAGTGCTGGTGGTCTTCCCCAGGGAACAAACACTAACTTAGGTCATTCTCTTGACTTTAGACTCTCAAGGGAACAAGCATGATCAGTTTTTCTGTTGTTATCACTCACTTAACATTGTCTTTGCATTAACTATCACTTCCCCTGTTTTTAGATATTCCTGGATTTACCCAGACTCTTTCTACTTGGATTAGGTTGAAGATTTTAGGTACAGTCCTCAACCATGTCCACTAAGTGCTGATATCTTTATATTCAAACTAGAGGCCCTGTGTACAAAATTCATACATGGGGGTGGTTGCCGGGAGCCGGTCCATGCTTGCTGTTTCAAGGGACCTGGCATATATGGCATACTGTTCTTAATATGTTTTGCTCACCTTCTTGGCACTATGTGTTTTAACCAAGGTCTCTGAGAAAGGTTGTTTCCCCAGGTAGGGATTTTCCCCTGAAGTTAGGGAGGGAATAAAACCTCTTAACTAAGTGCTAGGCGGGTAATTAATCACTTTAACTATGACCAATCTTGCTTAAGCTACATAATCTTTACTCCCTGGAATGGAGATAAGAAACGCCTTAACCTTTGTAATAGAGATTGATAGGATTGAATCAACTGGTATAAATACAGATGTAACAAGACAGCAAGAGACAGAACTTAGAACACAGAACTAAGAAGACAGAAAGAAGAGAGACAGAACCTAGGCACAGAACCTACACAGAACGTTCTCTAGAGACAGAAGAACTTCACTGGAGAGAACATGGCAAAAGATCCTGCACAGAAACTGGCCTCAGAACCTAGAGACAGAACCTAGCGAGAGAACATGGCAAAAGATCCTGGACTGAACCTGACTACAGAAATTGGCAAGAGAACCTGACTAGAACCTGGTGACTGAACCTGGCTGGAGAACCTGGACAGAACCTGGCTGGAGAACCTAACGAGGGAACTTGGCTACAGAACCTGGCTGGAGAACCTGGAGAACCTGGCTGGAGAACCTAGCAAGACAACATGGACACAGAACCTGGATGGAGATCCTAACCAGAACCTCTCTGGAGATCCAGACCAGAACTTGGCTGCTGCTGACCAACTGAACGCTGTCTCCGTGTCATTCCTTCTTTGCCGACTCCGTCTACACCTTTGGGAACCCCTGGACCTGCTGGGGTTGGACCCCGGCATCTGGCACCCAGACAGAGAGACAGAACTAAGAAGACAGAACCAAGGAACACAGAACCTACACACAGAACTTAGAAGACAGAACTTAGAAGACAGAACCAGGAGGCACAGAACCTACACAGAACGTTCTCTAGAGACAGAAGAACTTCACTGGAGAGAACATGGCAAAAGATCCTGCACAGAAACTGGCCTCAGAACCTAGAGACAGAACCTAGCGAGAGAACATGGCAAAAGATCCTGGACTGAACCTGACTACAGAAATTGGAAAGAGAACCTGACTAGAACCTGGTGACTGAACCTGGCTGGAGAACATGGACAGAACCTGGCTGGAGAACCTAGCGAGGGAACATGGCCACAGAACCTGGCTGGAGATCCTAACCAGAACTTCGCTGGAGATCCAGAGCAGAACCTCTCTGGAGATCGAGACCAGAACTTGGTTGGAGATCCTGGCTAGGCTGCTGATCAACTGAATGCTGTCTCCGTGTCATTCCTTCTTCGCCGACTCCGTCTATGCCTTTGGGAACCCCTGGACCTGCTGGGGTTGGACCCCGGCAGTGGTCAGCGCACATCATAGAGAGTGGTCGAACTCCCAGTTGAGGGGGTAATTTGCATATTAGTCTTTTATTACATAGGAGTCTTCAAAAAGAGTAATTTAGTTCTAATTCTGGAAAAATCTCTGAGGCAAATGACTCCCAAATTTCATATTGTTAGCCAGTTTTGAATTTTCAAAATTTATCAACCATATTTTATAAGACTTATGTGTAACTTTTGTTGTCAATTATTTTTCCCTCCTTTCTCCATTCTGCTACTATTATAACATCAAGAGCACAATGATTCAGCTTGCTCTTCACCAATATTATGCCCGTATTAGGGGTACAGTGCACGAATTTGTGCATCTTGAAAAAAACTTTGGGCTGCAAGGCTGAGGGGGGCACAGGGGTGGGTCTCGACCCATCCTCTCCCCCCCCACCTGGCCCCTCCCACCACAGCCTCCAGTCCCCTGTCTGCCCGAAGGCTCTCTCCTGCCGCTGCCGCTCCCATGCATTGACAGTGCAGAGTGATTGGGGCTGGCACCAGCAGTGGGTGCAAGCGGGGCCAGTGCTGTCAGTGGGTATGAATGATGGCTGCTGGCCTGATCACCTGTCAGGAGCAGGGGGAAGTGGAGAAGCCCTGAGGGGCGATTGGGGCCAGCAGCCACCGCTCACACCTGCTGATGGTGCTGAGCAATGGGGACTGGCACTGGGCGCCAGCTGCAAGTATGAGCGGGACCAGAGCTGGCAGCGGGTGTGAGCAGGGCCATCACCAGCAGCAGGTGCAAGAGGTGGCTCCGGCAGCAGCAGCAGGTGCAAATGGGTTTGGCCCTGGCAGCCGGTGAGACCACAGTGCACAGGAGCAAAGACATTTTAGTAACCACCAAAGGTTCACCCCAATGACAGCAACCAGCTCCCTGCCTTGGTCTGGCATCCCTAATTACCTGCTCCACCATACCACAGCGGCCAATGCCCGCTATGTTCCACGCAGGCCCCCTGGTGGTCAGTGCACGTCATAGTGACCGGTTGTTTGGTTGTTCTGCCCTTTGGTCTATTTGCATATTAGGGTTTTATACTGGTATATATAGCTAAGTATGCTAGTACTTAGTAGAATTTTAATACCATAGGCAATGTTGTAAACATGTATTGGATTTATATCCACATAAAGGCAACATGAGTTTTATTTTTGCTCCTGTAAGTATGAAAACAAAGCACTAGCACAATCGGTTGCATTATAACAGTCTCCATTAGCCTATTGCATTTTTGGATAATTTATATCAGACACTGCTATCAAGTGCACTACATTATTCATTTCTTCTTAGTTTACCATCATTCCCAACAACCCTCTTACCTTTCTTATTAGTCAAACTCAAATTGTTATGAGGTGCATTGACATTCTTACCCCGTTTCTACCATTTTTAAAGTCAAAGTGGAAATTTTCTGCTGCCCTTTGGAATTCTAAATTGCTGGAAAGCACCACCAAATAGATCTATTAGAAGTTTCACTTTGTATGTCCAATTTATTCTGAATGAGGATGGACTTGGCTGAATTGTGACCTAAAAGAGATATCAGCCATGTTTGCTATTTATGTCACATTCATTGCAAACATGAATTTAGGTAAATACTTTGTTGCTTCTAGTATTTTGATCTGAAATTTTATTTCATTCATGAATAATTCATTCATTGTTTCACAAGAAGCATGTCTATAAGTCCCTAATCCCATGGAAGTCCCTGCAGTGTCTTTGCACTGTCATAGGCAAGGAGGTTGGTGTATTAGACTTGTATCCAACAAGCCCAAGACGAATTGCTCTGCACACCCTGTATTTTAACCTAAAAATTTATACATAATCTTAGAGATCCTTCATGGAGATGCATGTACAACTTCCTAGAGTAAACCATGCTTCATAGGTGAGATACATTTTGCACCATGTTTTAGCTCTCCTATTTAGTTCTGTTATTTTACCTACTTTAAATTCACCTAGGTGAGGGTAAATTGAATGTGAAAAGATTCTTTCAACTAGGTGACTTGTAAAGTAGATGCTTGCAGGTACCAGTCTATTTTTTTTTCTATTTTAATCCCCCCCCCCTTTAAAATATATAGTAGAACAACTCTAGCTTCACTTAATTGTTCTTTCTTTTTTCAACCTTAGGCTCAGTTTTTTTTTTTTCTTTGCTTTTTATTTTTAATTGCTTGAACTTCTTACACACTGTCAAACTCCATGAAAGATAATTGAGGAAGTTAATCTATTACCATACTACAATTTCTCTGAATTATTGTACTCCATTGGAATTTCTCTGAATTATTGTACCCAATAATGTTTGGGGAAGAAGGATGTCATTAAGGACTATTCTACTTTAATTATGATATAATAAATCCAATGGTGTTGCCACTCTTAGTATTTTATTGTTCCACAGGCATGTTCTATTTTAACATGGAATAGGAAACAGGACACTTCACTCTTTTGTTTTCGTTTCATTTTGTGAACACTCACATAATTGGCTTTTTCTACCTTGAAGAGAACTGCTGCATGGTTGTCATTAATGGGTTAAATCATTCTAAACAGATCTCTTTATCCTATAATATCTAAGCATAAAACTATTAGATGAACTAGAAATTTCAAATAGTACTAAAGCAATATGAACCATTTTTTCAAATACTGATCTTATTTTTTAATGTTAATCTCTAGTTAATGGTTTCATTGTTGCGATGTAGTCAACTGTAGTCACTATATTTTTTGGTGGGGGAAGATAATTTTCACTGTTTGACTCCTTTTTTTCTACTTAACTGTAGTTAAATTTACATCTTATAATTTCTAAGGCAAAAATTTTCACCATCTCAGACCACAAATGGATTGACCAACAGGGATTAAAGTCTTATCAGTTCTTTTTTTACCAGATTGCCTCATTCCTCTTAAATCATTATTATATTCAATAGGAGTCTTTGTGTCAATTACACTTTTGCCCCCAATATGCCTCTATACCACCATTGATTGAATATCAGGTAATATTAACTTTAGAATTTATTAAGATTCACAAGAGCCTGGCCAGTGTGGCTCAGTGGTTGAGCATCAACATTTGAACCAGGAGATCATGGTTTGATTCCCTGGTCAGGGCATATGCCCTGGTTGCAGGCTCAATCTCTAGTAGGGGGTGTGCAGGAGGGAGCCAATCAATGATTCTCTCTCATCATTAATGTTTCTATCTCTCTTTCCCTCCCCCTTCCTCTCTGAAATCAGTAAAAAGTATATATATTTAAAAAAGAAAACAATTCTGACAGCTAGATACAATTACCCAGCTTGGTAGAACATAAGGTGTCATTTCACATTTATTTCTGGAGGCAGTAGTCCTGGATCATACTTTCAGGATTTCCTGAATCTAGGCTAATATCTGAGCAGCTATTATCTTCTCATCTGCATATTTATCCAAACATGTCAGCATTATAGTTATCATTCTTTATCATCTTGTCAAAGATATTTTTTAATTGTGGATTTCAGAAATAGACTCCATACTCACGATGTGTCTGATTAGCAGAATCATAGAGACTTTATTACATTTTCAGGAAAATTTTTCTTCATTACAAGTCACTCCAAAACTTAGTAGTAGCTCTGAACAACCACCATTTGATTGTTCATATTTCCACCACCTAACAGTTTGGTGACCTGGGCTCAGCTGGGCAGTTCTTTTGCTGTTCTTGCCTGTGGTGACTCATAGTTAGAGTTACCTGGGGCTGGATGGTCCTAGATGACCTCACTTACATGTCTCAGGCTTTTCCTGAATGGCTGAATGTTCTTTGTCCATGTGATGTCTCCACATGATTTCTCATTGTCAAGGAGGCTAAACTGTACTTACTTGAAGAATGAGGGTCTCAGGGTTCCGAGTGCATATCTTGTTGGTCAAAGCAAGAATCAGGACCATCCAAGATTCCACAGGAAAGATCATAGATCCAGCTTTTGTGGGAGGAGCAGACAAAAATGTGACATTTTAGCCCACCACAATCCACTCAGCACACGGTATTTCTAGTAAAGCAGAATAAAGGATAATATAGTGGTAAAGAGTAAGGATGCTGGAGCCTAGTGCTTAATGAGAGATCATCCTATCTAATAATAGACAAACATGGTAATTGACTGTACCTTCGCTATGCCTCCCACTGGCTAATCAGCATGATATGCAAATTAACCGCCAACAAAGATGGTGGCTAATTTGCATACTGCAGGCAGGGCAGGCCAGCGCGAGCCACCTGTGTGCTGCCTAAGCCCCACCCCCATCTGGGACCCCCATGTGCGGTCCTGGGTGGGCGGGACCCCCGTGTGCGGTCCTGGTCTGCAGGTCTTGGTGGAGTGATCGGCCCGAGGAAGCCCTATTCTTGCAGGGGCTGCTGGGGGCCTGATCAGAGACACAAACCCGGAGGCCTGGCACCCAGCAGACTCAAGGCCAGCCACCGTGGTGCTGGGGCTGCTGGAGGCTGGATGAGAGACACAACACACAGGAGGGCCTGGCACCCAGAAGACCCAAGCCCTACCACCACAGTGCTGGGGCTGCTGGGGGAAGGATTGGAGACACAAACCCACAGGGGGGGGCCGGCACCCAGCAACCCCAAAGGCCTCCACCTTGGCACTGGGGCTGCTGAGGGCAGGATCAGAGACACAAACCCTGCGAGCCCTGCACAGGACGGGTGCTCTGCTCCAGGCAAAGTGCTTTCCCTCCAACCCAGCTCTCCCTGGGAGTCCGACGTGGAGGGCGCTCTCCCTGGGAACCCGGAAATCTGCCTCTGGGGCGATTGCACAGCAGCCACGCCTGGCAAGCCAAGGAGAGATTGACCTACCCATGTGGATATATTCACTGGCGGAGGCCATGCAGCTGCCATAGTTGAAGTTGTCCTTGATGTAGGAGTGGGGGTAGTGGGGATCAGAGTGGGCCAGGTTGGCAATGGAACCCTAGCTCCCCACCGAATGACTAGAGCACATGGTCCTCAGTCACTTCCTGAGCAGCAGTCAGCCATGACCGGGGATCAAACCGAAACCTAAGTAGGTGCCCTGGCAGAATGGAACCCAAACCTTTGCTGTAGCAGAGGAGCTCAGACCCACAGCAGGGGCCAGGGCAACTGGCGAGTGCAGTGGCGGTGGCGGGAGCCTTCGCGGCAGCACTAAGGAGCAGCAAGCCGAGCGGTAGGAAGCAGCAAGCAGGTGGGCGGTAAGGAGGGAGGGTTCCCAGACTGCGAGAGGGCACAGGCAGGGCTAAGGGACCCCCCACCCATCCCCAGTGCATGAACTTCATGCACCGGGTCTCTAGTAATAGATAAGGTAGTAGAGTCATGTGGTTAAAATTAAAGACATTGGAATCAATCTGCTTAAGTTTGATTCTTGGTTTATTCACCTAATATATCTGTACCTTGGTTAGGTTACTTTAACACTATGACTTGGTTTTTCCTTTGAAAAACAGAAATAATAATCATAATAACAACGTGTCATCTAGTTGCTGTTAGGATTGAATGAGCTAATTATGTGAAATGCTTGGTCTAGTTCCTAAATCATTTCAAGAGCTGAATAAATGTTACTTAATCCTTTGTTACTTAATTTACATTTTACATGGCTCATCACATAGTTATTTCTTTTAAACATTTTATAAATGGTTATTTGGCTTGTGGTCAACCATACCTCACATTATTTATTGATTTTTTTGGTCACCTTTATTACAGTTAATTCCAGGTTGACCTAGATGCAATTTCCCAGCTTGGTAGAACATAAATAAGGTGTTTCAATTATTTGAAACTTAAAACTTTTGCACTGTTTGTTCTAATAAATTACTGGTTTTATACCCTCATTTTAGTTTATAGGTATATTTTTGATTTCTAATTGTTATGATAAATTATAAAATAATTTATTTGTTCTAGCTATGTTTTTTTTGTCTTTATGTTTGTGACACTTAGCAGTATATTTTCATTCTACTGTATATTTGTTGTCAATTACAGAATATTTTGAACTGCTATCTATTTTAATTTGAATGCTTTCCCAATTATTCCATTCTATTTTACTGAAACTTCCACTAAATATAATTCAGAATTACTCAAAGTATCTTCTATGTTTTTTATTTCATAATGTCTTAGAAAACTATCTTTATTCTATTGATTCAGTGTTTCTTTCCCTGTTTCCATACTATTTAACTTTTTCTTTTATTTTTATTTCAATAACTACATTTCCCCATTTCTACAGCTTTTATTTAGTTACTAGAGGACTGATGCATGAAATTTGTGCAAAAGTCTCAGCCCTTGTAGCCCTGGCTGCCTCAGCTGGCCCTCACAGCCCCAGCTTCGTCCAGAAGGTAGTCTGGCTGTTTGGTCTAATTAGCATATTAGCTTTTTATTATATAGCATTTGTCATATCTTCTGGTCTTATTTTACAGATTCAATTTTATTTGTAGTCACTCTAAGCATTAAAAACACACTTATTTTAATAGTTTTAGGGCACTCTGCTATTTTCAAGTAACCTATTTCTTCTGGGTTTATTTGCTTTTCTCTGTGGGCTTTGGACTTCTTTTTGTGCATTGTAATTTTGTTCTCAGGGTATACATTTCATATGAGTTTTTCTTTCTCTACACTGCTTCCTCCTCTCAAGAATTTTTATAGTTGTCTCACACCTCAGCTATTTCCTAGGGATCTGCTCATTTAGAGGCAATATTGCTTGTGGATACCTTCAAGGGGACTGCATAAATAATCTTAACAGTGCAGACATGCACTAGACTTTGGGGCTTAAAATTAGTTCTATTTTCTCCCTTTTTTAAAGACAAATCATGAATTATACACGGAAGTGTGAGGAGATAGTTGCATCTTCTTTATTTTTTCTTTCACTTGTGAGCAAGCATAGTAACAGTCCCAGACTTCACCCATAGTGCACTTACCCCTACTCCTCAGGGTATGTGAGACCTGTTTCACCCGATTCTTTGCCAAGATTGATGTCCTAGGCTCCATTATCATCTCATAGTACCCAGATCTGCCATCAGCTCCCACTCACTAATGTGAGTTTTCCTCTGATCGATAAACTCAGTTCTATGGGATGAAGAAGACTTTGGAAACCTGAATGTCCCATGTTGAGGATGAAAGTCTGTCAGCAGGGTCACAGAATAACTGTGGAGAAGACTAATGAACTGTCTGAATTGAGTGTTTTATGCCTTCTGGCAAGTGCATCCTTTTATTAAGTGATAAAAAAGAGGATGCGCTTTTTAAAGTGTGCTATTTTTTTTTCTCTCTATCTCAATAGTCATTTCTCTGTTGGAGTCTACCCAAAAAACAAATTCATTAATGTATGAAAATGTAAAAGTCATTTATTTTCTGTATAATATTATTAAACAACTTTCTAAAATTATTTCAAAATTAAATCAGTCATTAACATGAATTAACTTTCTTCTCCAAATGGTATAAGTTTGGCTCTGCACACATAACAATCTGAAAATCTTTTTTCCAACATAAGACTTACGAAAGACGTCTTGCTATCCTTATCACCCACCCAGAGGTCACAATTCCTTACCTTTCCATTCTAAAAGTATGCATTTCTAAATTAGAAGCCATGAACTCCAGATGGGGAGCCTATTATTGTATTACATGCATATAAAAATTGTACGTTTGGTGAAAACAGAATACTGTTGTGTTATCATAAAAGAAAGTGAGCCAGAATTCATATAGCTCACAGACTTTGAGGAATGGTGATATACTGGGGAAGTCTTATAAGGGTGCTAAAATAGAATATTTGTGTGTTTTTTTGTTTGTTTTTGACCCAGAGATCCCACTTCTAGGAATATATCCCAAGAAAACAGAAACACCAATCAGAAAGGATATATG
The DNA here is from genome assembly GCF_964212035.1 of Myotis nattereri. NCBI lineage: Eukaryota > Metazoa > Chordata > Mammalia > Chiroptera > Vespertilionidae > Myotis > Myotis nattereri. Next base: position 67,102,945 of record NC_138076.1, on the reverse strand, counting down.
TATCCCTATGTTCATAGCAGCACAATTTTCCATAGCTAAGATTTGGAAACAGCCTAAGTGTCCATCAGCAGATGAATGGATTAGAAAACTGTGGTAATCTACACGATGGAATACTATGCTGCTGTAAAAAAGAAGGAATTCTTACCATTTGCAACAGCATGGGTGGAACTGGAGAACATTATGCTAAGTGAAATAAGACAGTCAATGAAAGAAAAATACCACATGATCTCACTCATTTATGGATAATAAAGACCATTATAAACTGATGAACAAAAATAGATACAGAGGCAGAGCAGCATCGAACAGACTGTCAAACTACAGCAGGAAGGCCGGGGAGGATTGGGGGGCGAGGAGGGTGGTAAGAGATCAACTGAAGGACTTGTGTGCATGCATATAAGCATAACCAATGGACACAAGACACTGGGGGGTAGCGTAGGCCGGGGGAATGTCAAGGGGGGGGGAAGGAGACATATGTAATACTCTTTGTAATACTTTAAGCAATAAAACAAAATTTTTTAAAAAATAGAATATTTGATCTTTACTGAATACTGAGATAACATTGCAATTAATCTAAAGAAGAAATTAACTTCATTCAGAAAAGAATATAATAACTGACAAGACCTCATGCACCCTTTGGGGGAAGATAAGTACTTCATTAGCACCTGGACAGCCACATCCTGTAGGGCCTAAGTATGATGTTGTGATGTTGTTGATAATGTTGTTGTATGGAAGTTTGACATGGTAGAGAGAGTTATATAGTTACTGAGGAGCCATAATATGGGGTGTTTAACAGTCTCTATTGGATCTTACCTCCACACACATCCATCTATATTCTTTTTTGAGCTATTAACACAAAGTTGTGTGTGTGTGTATTTGTGTGTGTGTGTATGTGTGTGTGTACTAACCATATGCAATGAATACTGGAGAATTCAAAGTTAAAAATAAATCATCATAGCTTTAATACAATAATATCTAAAACAGTATTTAACACTTCTTGGGGACTCTGGAAATGTTTTAATAACAAACAAATACTTACCTGGAAACATAGAAGATTATAGGAGGCTTACCAGGTAAACAAGGGGAAAAGGGACTAAGATTCATTACAGAAAAAATAGAGAGTCTAAATTATTAGGAATAATCTCTGTACCCACTGTACTTATACATGTACTATGGCATGACCAGTATACCTTTTTGTCAGTGAGCACCCATGCCAAAGAATGGAATCTATCTTTTCTTTACCTGCCTCCTGCTCACTTACTGATGAGCATATAGCCCCTAAACTTTAGTTTTAAAATATCCCCATCACATGGATACTCTTAAAATCATTTTATTGGTGGAACAGGAACTAAGATGCCTTTGATATGAAATAATATAACTCTTTAATAAGCTTTATCTCCTTTCTGATTTTAGCTTTTAGAGTTCATCACTTCTGTGCATCAGCAAATCAAAATAGTCTATTTTTGATAAAGTGTATTTCTGATACACTTTAATCTGACATTAAGGAGCAACTCCCTGCTATTATAGGTCAGGCATTTAATAAACCTCTCAGTCTTAGAAGCTTCAATATTATCATATAATAAGGCATTCAGAAAATTCTTGTTCTATGTGACAGGTTTAGAAATAGTTCATTTTTGAAGTTTTCTAAAGGTGCAGAGACCTTTCTGAGCTTTTAATTTTATGGTCATGCATTCTGATTTTTTTCTGCAGTATGATATGCAACCTGCAGTTCTTATTCTAAACTATGCTTAAACAGTTATCAAAGATGAGAATCAGAATGGAGTGACAGTTACTTTTATTTACCATTACAGTCCCCATGAAAGGAGACAGCTTCAGTGGTTCTCAACTTGTGGGTCGCGACCATCGAAAAACACATACAGCATATCAGATATTTGCATTATGATTCGAACAGTAGCAAAATTACAGTTATGAAGTAGCAACGAAAATAATTTTATAATTGGGAGTCACCACAACATGAGGAACTGTATTAAAGGGTCGTGGCATTAAGAAGGTTAAGAACCACTGATTAGACTGTTTAGAAATTATTTAACAGGAAGATTCTCAATCAAATCATTTTAAATTATACATTATCACTAACTGTTAGGATTAAAACCTACAAATAAAATGCTGCATTCGGTTCACTAACATACAAATGGTAATTGTGGTGGCTGAGAAATATGAAGTAGCCTGATTTTTCTTTTACAGTTCCACAAAAACAGGAGAATTGGGTAAATTTCAACAAAAGGGCAAATGATATTTATTGCTTCTGCCTTGCATTCATTGTCTTCTGCAAACATGTGAATAAAAACACCCAGGTGTAATGGAAAAGAACCTTCAGCTCAATTGCCAAATGCTTGTCAAATACAGAGGTGCAGAGGACAGTTTCCTCAGGTCTAGCTGAGGGTGTCCAAATGCAATTCCATTAAAGACTACTTCAGTCATCATTTTCTCAAACCAGGTTCAATAGGGCAAAGTCCGTTTTAACAAAATTAATCATTGTGTATGTCCTTTCAAGCCAGTGAAAAGCATCACCTTTCATCTCATTGAGAAATTGCCTTTGATGTCCACAGAGGACACTAAATTCCAATAGTTCTAGCTGGTATGTGGACAAGCTATGCTGCTGTTAAACGGTGTTCTTATTTTGGATGGGTCAAGGCCAAAATAGCATGCTTCATTTAAACATATAGCAAGGCATCAATTTGTTTTTCTTTTAAAGTAGAGTTATCAAATTGAACACCTTCTCTATAATAAAACCCAAAAACAAATGGACAGTCAGTTCCTAAACTTTAACTTGATTAATCCTGCTCTTAGCAATTGCATCATATATATACAGACACATGCAAAAAATGAAATTAGATCACCAACTTACACCATACACAAAAATAAACTCAAAATGGATAAAGGACTTAAATGTACGACGGGAAACCATAAAAATACTAGAAGAATCCAAAGGCAACAAAATCTCAGACATATGCCGAAGCAATTTCTTCACTGATACAGCTCCTAGGGCATTGGAAACTAAAGAGAAAATAAACAAATGGGACTACATCAAAATAAAAAGCTTCTGCACAGCAAAACAAACCATCAACAAAACAACAAGAAAGCTCACTGCATGGGAGAACATATTTGCCAATGTTATCACCAATAAGGGCTTAATCTCCAACATTTATAGGGAACTCATACAACTTAACAAAAGGAAGATAAACAATCCAATAAAAAAAATGGGCAAAGGACCTAAATAGACACTTTTCAAAAGAGGACATTCAGAAAGCCAAGAGACAAATGAAAATATGCTCAAAGTCACTAATCATCCGAGAGATGCAAATCAAAACAACAATGAGGTTCCATCTCACACCTGTCAGAATGGCTATCATTAACAAATCAACAAATGACAAGTGCTAGAGAGGATGTGGAGAAAAAGGAACACTCGTGCACTGCTGGTGGGAATGCAGACAGGTGCAGCCACTATGGAAGACAGTACGGAGTTTCCTCAAAAAATTAAAAATGGAACTCCCATTTGACCCAGTGATCCCACTTCTAGCAATATATCCCAAGAAAACAGAAACACCAATCAGAAAGGATATATGCACCCCTATGTTCATAGCAGCACAATTCACCATAGCTAAGATCTGAAAACAGCCTAAGTGCCCATCAGTAGATGAATGGATTAGAAAACTGTGGTACATCTACATGATGGAATACTATGCTGCTGTAAAAAAGAAGGAATTCTTACCATTTGCAACGGCATGGATGGAACTGGAGAGCATTATGCTAAGTGAAATAAGCCAGTCAATGAAGGAAAAATACCACATGATCTCACTCATTTATGGATAATAAAGACCATTTTAAATTTTTGAACAAAAGTAGATACAGAGGCAGAGCAGCCTCAAACAGACTGCCAAAGTATAGCAGAAAGGCCAGGAAGGGTTGGGGGCAGGAGGGGAGGGTAAGAGATCAACTAAAGGACTTGTATGCATGCATATAAGCATAACCAATGGACATAAGACACTGGGGGGTAGGGGAGGCCAGGGGATTGTCAAGGATGGGGAAAAAAGGACGGGGAAAAAAGACATATGTAATATTCTTTGTAATACTTGAAGCAATAAAACAATTAAAAAATAAAATAAAATAAAAAATGTATGATCTTTACTTATTCAATGAAGGAATGAGTAGGTGTTTTCATAAATGAATTTCAGATCCGTATTAAGTTTTGAACAGATTGGTGGTATTTAGAGATTATATGTTCAACATGCATTATGTTATTGTATTTGTCATTACTAAAATCAAGATATTGTGAACACTCTCATTGTCATATAACTCTAATTTTAAAAGGTAGAAATAAGTAACCTAATTGTATCATGGATGATCAAAATTATCTTTATTTTTAAAATGATTAACTAATTATTCCAATTTAATTAGCAATAGCGAGGAAAATAATCTTAAAAAGTAAATAAAGAATCTAATTGTTTTTAAGTGATCAGTATCTTTAATTATTAGAAAAACAAACAGCTTTTAACCTAATCATATTATATAACTTGCTTTATGATTTATAGTAATAAGAAAAAATATAAGTAATCTCACAATACAATTGTAACATTTATCTTAATTGTATTCATGAATATTAATATTCTATGCATTGTGAACAAACCAAATATTCTTTTGGGATATTATATTAATGATATATTTAGATTGATAAATATAATATTTATCCACCTTAGTAAAGTACTATCTATTAAGAAAAACTAAATGTTATAGCACAAAGGCCAAGAGTAATTATATCAATATGAATATTTTCAACTTCAAAGCAATGATGTGGACAGATTAAAGGGCTAAATTCCTGTAACAGAATGGCATAGTCCAAATAAAATCTAATCAACTAAGGTAAAATTGTACCCAATCTGTGGAAGAAAGACTAGATGGCTAAAGTAGGATTCTTAGGAAAATTAAATTACTTTCAGGATGATTTTTATATTTATATTTTTAGCATATTTCTGAACTAATAGAAAACAAAACTTGTTTCCAATAACAGGACCAGATGCATGGGATGATTAGTTATGTTCCTACATTTGCCTTCAAATTATGAATCTTTGAAAAACTAGACTTGTACACAAACTGATTTTCATGTTTTTTGGCATCCTTTATTTAGTAATTTGTATTTTCTGTTGCTTTATGATTTTGTCAATTAAATTATTTAGTTTTAATTGAACTAATAGGCATATTTTTAAAAAGGAGAAGAAAATGAACACATGCTTGAATTAACATTGCTTGTTTCTGTTTACTCTTGCTTTTATCACAACTTAGCTCCTCTTAGTACAGCAATATAATACAATGATATATTCTGAACTTACTAAAATATAGACATAAGTAAAGTAGCTTAAAGGTGTTTCCTTTTTTAATAAGTTTTTTATTAATTTAAGAGAGAGGAAAGGAGAGGAAGAGAGAGAAATATTAATGATGAGATAGAATCATTGATCAGCTGCCTCCTACATGTCCCCTACTCCCCTGACCAGGAATCAAACTGTGACCTGGTTCATGGGTCCATGCTCAACCACTGAACAACAATAGCCAAGCTAGAGGTGTTTCTTAACTGTCTGTTAAGATAGTCAAAAGAAAAATAATCATCTTACAATAGAGATAGATAAATGATAGACAGATGTGGATAGAAATAAATAGATATATAGAAATGACTATAATATAGCTTAAATTATTTCAATATATTCTTCAAATAAATATTTATATTTACTAAAGGGAGAATTTTAGACTGAGAGGAGAAATGAGGCTAAGTCAAAATAAGAACAAATATTTAAAAGTACTAAATTATTGGTAATCTATCCTTGAAATGTGAACAAAGTGAATGTGGAAGCCTGATCAAGGTATTCTGCCTAGTTTTATCATGAGTATAGTTTAACTCCGTAACACTATGTATAGGAAATGTATATGCACAAAGTGTATTTCCAATTAATTGAGTCAAGTAATAAATATTAGGAAAGCTTAGAGAATATTTTTCTAAAGTATTTATTCTACACTTTGTTTCTCTGTCTTTGGGAGGTTGGTAACACAAAGGATGATAATTAACAGTAAGTGCCTAATCCAGATTTTGGCTAATCTCTATATATAAAACCCTAATATGCAAATAGACCAAATGGTGGCCCCACCAAACAACTGAACAACAGGTAGCTATGACATGCGCTGACCACCAGGGGGCATATGCTGAACATGGCGGGTGTTGGCCATGGCCAGATGGTGGAGCAGGTGAGAGGGGGCACCAGACCAAGGCGGGGCACCAGTCTCTGTCATCGAGGCCAGCCTCTAGTGGTTACTGAAAATTTTTTGCTCCTATGCGCCATGGTCTTGCCCAGCGCTAGTGCCTGATGTCAGCACCGGCCCTGCTTGCACCTGCTACCAGCACCAGAGCTGCTGCTCACATCCGTTGCTGGTACCCAGCACTGGCCATGATTGCTTGGCTCCGTCAGCGATTGCGAGTGGAGCAGCATCTGCCAGTCCCAATCGCCCCTGAGGGTTTCTTCATCTCCCCCTGGTCCTGAGGGGCAATCAGGGCAGCACCTGCCACTCGCATCCAATGACAGTGCCAGCCTTGCTCACACCCGCTGCTGGCGCTGGCCCAAATCACTCTGTGCCATCATTGGGTGCAAGCAGGGCCGGCTCTGTCAGTGCATGGGAGCAGCAGAGTAGGGCTGCTGAAAGAGAGGGGACTGGGAGTCACGGCAGGAGGGGCCAGGTAGGGGCACGGAGGCTGGGCTGAGACCCACAACCTGAACCTACTGCAGCCGCACAGCCCACAGTTCCTTTCAAGGTGCATGAATTCCTGCACTGGGCCCCTAGTCCTATATAATAAAAGCATAGTATGCAAATTGTCCCCTTGATAGGGAGTAGATCCTGAAGTTCAACCAGGAGGCGGGGCTGACCAGGGGAAGTGAGGGAGGCCCCAGCCAGTGGCCATGGCGTAGGCGGCGGCAGGCAACTGGGGGAAGGCTGGGAAACTCCAGCTGCTGCAGGTGACCAGAGGAAGGGAGTGAGTACCGGCAGGAATCCAGCAGCTACTAGGGACCCTACTAGTGCACAAATTTTGTGTACTGGGCCTCTAGTTATCATATGATTGCATAGTTGACTATATCATCTCCCTAGACCCTAGGCATGTTTGGATCTTGCTTTCAAGTTTATAAGTATGGCCCAATCTGCTTATACATACACCAAAATATCACACACACAAAAAATCTCAAACAGAGCTTTCGATATGTTAGGTGACAGCATTTACAAATGAGCACCTTCACTCCACTTCATAGTGAGTGTTCAATTCATGAGAACTTGACTTGTGTGCTTTCTATATTGTCAGCATTCTATTCCTTTTGGGAAATAAATTGATATCCTTCTTAGAAATGACCAGAGTGTCAACCTATTACAATGAAGGGCTACCTCAAGGACAATTTTTTGTGTGTTGAAATTTTCATTTTAGTAGCAAAATTGAGAAGCTTTACTGACAGCACAAAGGAGTATTATTTTTTTCTAAAATTATTGTTCTCAGTTTTTATAGGCTCTGCCATCAAAAATTTTTGTAAATGACATGCAGCACAATTTTTTGCATATGAAATTGACAAAAATGATTCTAAATCAAAGCAGAAGAAAGATTATGTAAACAGATATTCTCCAATATCAAACAACTAATATTTTAACTATTAAATAATGATACTTGATACCTAAATTGAAGCTCTATAGAAAATTATTAATAGGATTTATTCAACTTTTTTTTAAATTTTCTTGTTTACCGCATTGACATTTATGTTTAAATTTGGTGCAATTTGTGGGACTGACTCTATAATGCATTATCATTTTATAAATCACAAATTAATTTTTAGATAAGCAAGTAAATTGAAAAGATTTACACTAACACTACTAATCTAATAAACACTGTCTCAGGGTTAAGATTTGTTCAAACTTGGTGAAATATTTTTAATAAAGACCATCTGTCATAACATCTTTTTATACTACATACTAGAGGCCTGATGCATGAAATTTGTGCAAGGGGTTCGGTCCTCACAGTCCCAGCTTCATCCAGAAGGTCAATCGGCTGTCTGGTCTAATTAGCATATTATGATTTTATTATTATAGACTAGAGGCCCGGTGCACAAAATTCGTGCACTGGGAGGTGGGGTTCCCTCAGCCCAGCCTGCTTCTCTCACAGTCCAGGAGCCCTCAGTGGATGTCCTACTGATGGCCACACTCTGGCAGCAGAGGCTCGGAGCAGGCGTGCCGTGTTTGTGTGTGTGTGTGTGTGTGTGTGTGTGTGTGTGTGTGTATGTGTTTGTCTGTCTGCTAGGGCCTGCCCCTAGCCGCGCCACGTAGGCTCGAAGCAGTTGCCGTGTGTGTGTGTGTGTGTGTGTGTGTGTGTGTACCCACTGGGGGTCTGCCCCCAGACACACTGGAGGCTCAGAGCAGGCAGTGTGTGTGTGTGTGTGTGTGTGTGTGTGTGTGTGTGTGTGTGTGTTTGCTAGGGGCCTGCCTCCAGCCACACCATGGAGGCTTGGAGTAGGAGCCCCTCTGTGTTGATCTCTCAGGCTCCTGGCCTCCACTGAATGTTGTACTCTCCCTTGAGCTATGGCCAGGATGGAGGTGCTGCTTGCAAGCCGGGCTTTCCTGCTCCTGGATCGCCATGGCCACCAGGGAGCAGTCCCAGCTGGGGGCTGCCCGCAGGCCAGGCTTTCCTGCTCCCATATCAGGCCCAGTTTGGGGCTTCCCTCAGGCCAGGCTTTCCTGCTGCCGTATCAGGCCCAGTTTGGGGCTGCCCGCAGGCCAGGCTTTCTTTCTTGCTCCCGGATCACCATGGCAACCAGGGAGCAGAGAAAGTTTGGGGCTGCCCGCAGGCCAGGCTTGCTTTTCTGCTCCCGGATCCTCATGGTGACTGGGGAGAAGACACAGCTGGGGGCTGCCCACAGGCCAGGTTTGCTTTCCTGCTCCTAGATCAGGCCCAGGTAGGGGCTGCCTACAGGCCAAACTTTTCTACTTACCGAAGGCCGGATCACCACAGTGACCCAGGGCCCAGCGGCACTTTCCTGCTCTCCAATAGTCATAGGGTCCCAGCTGGGGGCGGGGCTTAGCAGTGCGGGGCTTAGGTGGCATGGGGGTCCTGGCTGGGGTCTCAGGTGGCACACAGGGGTCTAGGCTGGAGGCGGGGCTTATGCCCCACTGCCCAGGGCTGCACATGGGGCCCGGATGATGACAGCTCGCGCTGTCCCGCCCTGCCTGTAGTATAAGACAGAGGCCTGGTGCACGGGTGGGGGTTGGCTGGTTTGCCCTGAAAGTGTTCCAGATCAGGGTTGGGGTCCCGCTTGGGTACCTGGCCAGCCTGGATGACGGGCTGATGGCTGTTTGCAGCTGGCCACACCCCCTTCAGGGTGGGGGTCCCCACCGGGGTGCCTGGCCAGTCTGGGTGAAGGCCTGAGAGCCATTTTCAGGCTGGGTGGCAACTTAAGCTCCCAGCCTCTCCTTTTTTTCTTTTTTTTTTTATTCTGGGATTTATTTCCCTTCTATAGCTGTCACTGAAGCTGAGAGCCAGCTCTAGCTCTGAGGGCTGAAAGCAGGTTCTGGGTGTGTTTGGCTTCTATAATTGAAACTCTGTTGCCATCACAGCAGCTCTAAGCTCTGAGGCTGAAGCTGGCTGAAAGCACGTCTCTGGAGCTTGTTTAGCTTCTATAATTGCAACAAAGTTGCTTAGAGTGCAGCTCAGAGGCCGGCAGTGGCAGTCCAGGAACGTTGGCTTCCTCCGTCACTGGATCAAGCAAGCCTCTTGTTCACTTCAGCTGCCTGGCTGCCGGCCGCCATCTTGGTTGGCAGTTAATTTGCATATCCTGCTGATTAGCCAATGGGAAGGGTGTCGGGGTTATGGTCAATTTGCATGTTTCTCTTTTATTAGATAGGACTAGTGGCCAGGTGCACAAAGTTCATGCACGGGGAGGGGGGGCCCCTCAGCCCAGCCTGTACCCACTCAAATCCTGGAACCCTCAGGGGATGTCCGACTGCTGGTTTAAGCCCAATCCCCAATCGGGCCTAAACTGGCAGTCAGATATCCTTCTCACAATCCTGGACTGCTGGCTCCCAATTGCTCATCTGGCTGTCTGCCTGGTCACCCTTAACTGACCCCCTGCCGACCTGGTCACCCCTTACTGCTCCCACTGCTGGCCTGTTGCCCCCAAGTGCCCCCCCCCGCTGGCATAGTCACCCCTCACTGCCCACCATGATAGCCTAATCATCCCCATCTGCCCCCCCCCCACCAGCCTGGTCACCCCTAACTGCCCCCCCACCGCTGGCCTGGTCGCTTCTTATCTAACCACCCTGCCAGCCTGGTTGCCCCCAACTGCCCCAATTTTCCCCCTCCCCGCTGGCCTGGTCACACACAACTGCCCCCCCCCGCCCCCCCCCCGCCAGTGTGGTCTTCCCTCATGGCCTGCTGTTCAGTCATTTGGTCATACCTCACTAACGTCCCTGCTGGCCTGGTTGTAGGCAACCATCATGTGAGGGCATGAGGGTTAATTTGCATATTACCTCTGTATTATATAGGATGGGTAATCCTATATGTAACTTTACCAGATTAAAAAAATATATGTGAAGGAGAATAATGTAATCCATAATCAATTGCTTTAGTTAGAATATATAAAATACTTTGAAATAAATAAACAAGAACAAAGGTTTTCACGTTATATCCTTGATACTGCTTCTTCGAAACTTTTTCTGCAGGATCATGGGTTAGTTGTTCTGACCCAGGCATTATGTATTATGTCACTGATACTATTCTAAACCCAGCCCAAAGAATCATCCTATATAAACAACAAAAAATAAATAAACAAAATTTAAAATAAATAAAAACATGTTTAATGAGATCATTGGGCATCTTTCACAATTCAACCCTGCTTAAGGTGATCTAAAGCAATACTGTGATCCAAAGTATATTCAGATATACTTATAAATTGCATGGTTGTATGTGTGCTAATGTCTTCTTTGTAAGACCTTCACTAATTTCATTTTGCTAAGAATTACTTTTTTTGTTGGCATATCTTTTGTTTTACATTGTGTTAATTGTTTTTACATTGAATATGTCAGAAAGAAGGTAATTTTTTTTAATTGAGGAAAAAATATGTGTTTGATGCTAAGAGGGTAGGAGAAAAATGGGGAACATATTTTTGTTTACAGCAGATTTATTTTGTATGTGTGTTTTCAATATTTTTAAATTGGTTTCAGAGAGGAAGGGAGAAGGAGAAAGAGAGAGAAGCATGGAAGTGAGAGAGAAATAGCAATTGGCTGTCTTCTGCACGCCCCCTACTGGGGATTGAACCTGCAACCCAGGTATGTGCTCTGACTGGGAATTGAAACATGACCTTTTGGCCCATAGGTTGATGCTCAACCACTGTACAACATGGGCAGGGTCATTTTGTTATTTTCTTGGAAAAATTCAGAACAAGTGCAGGGTAAAGAATACAGATGATTTAAACTAAATAGATTTGAGAACTTTTAGTTGTTAAGAATTATGTCCTAAATATGATGGGATTTTTTTAAAGCCAAGTTAACATTGGATTTCTAAGAAATAAGGAGCAAGTATTCAGGGAGGTGCAAGAAAACTGAAGAGAATTAAAGGAAGTAATACAATAGTTCCTGAGGGTTTGAGATGTTCCAGATGGGGAACCAAGGTGCCCAAAGACAGAACCTATCAAAGTGAAACATTCCTGCTGGCCATTGCAGCAAATCCCAGAAGATGCATTAACATGGGAGAAGGCAGACCCTGAATTATTAATAAGCTTAAAAACAGATTTAAATGGACCTCCTTAGGTTATCTGATGTTTTTTATATTCTATTCTCTCTCTTGTGTTCAGTGTCACTGAGTTGTAATCAGTTTACTTTAAAATGTTCTGAATCCAGGTTAGAATTTAGCATGAAAACAACAGAAGAAGAGAAAAGGAGATGACTTTTCTGAGTAGAGTATTTCAAGTAACTCACTACAATCACGGCGATGAGGACTCCTGAAGGGCACAGCAAAGTGGAGGAAACTCACGCACTTGACGGGAGAAAAGCTGAGTAGCCAGAAGAGTTAGTTAGAGAGAAGGCGCTGGGGATAAAAGGTTGGCCACAACTCCCTTAAGAATTGCACTCTGAAGGTTTGATACAAGCTTCTTTCATTAGTCTAAGTGTTTCTTCACAAATAACTTGTCATTACAATTTGGTTTAATCTTAGGAATTGGAGGGGCAGCAGACCTGTTAGGTCATAGTGCTTGTCACTGCAGTGCAAAATAGAAATCATGGCTCTCACGTATAAGATTCTATAAATTAACATAGAAATGGAAAATATGGAACTATTATTTTCTATAATAAGATTTAGGAAGTATATATATATATATATATATATATATATATATTTAGTAAATATATATATATATATATATATATATATATATATTTAGATTTGTTTTTAAACTGAGGTATTAGGGCATAGGCTCTTCCATAAAGAAAGAGGCTGGGCAAGTGTTTGAGGGTTTTAGGACAAGATAGCAGGACTAGTAAATGACATCATGGTGTAAGGACCCACGGAGAAGATGCTGACTTATTTACACTGTATCTTTGATAATGATGCTTAATCCCACTCTGCCAGACTTGCAATTAAATATAGCAGTTGGGCGCTATCTCAGATCATTGCTATGGAAAGCATTAAACTATAAACTATATTTTAAATTAATTTTTCAGTTTGTTCTATTCAGAGAAATCCAGATGCTGTAATTTATTTTCCTTCATATACAGTGGAAAACAATTGGTGTAACTGATTAGAAAACATGATTGGTGGACATATTCAGATAGGCTAATCCAAAATGCTCTTATTTTACCATAGCTTTTGTTTGTTGTTTTACAGTCAGAGAAAAAAAAATATCAAGAGTGTTAAATCATTAACAACAAACATCTCAGCTCCCAAACTGCACAAATATTACAGACGAATTAAAGATATAAATTATCTGGAAATTGTTTCTATGCATTGGACTGTAAAAACAATGTGGCATTCATAAATAATTTTACCCTCAGCATTGCTCTGTCTTTGAAAATTTAAGTTGTAGAATCTCTCTTCATCTCTAATTTCAGATTTCATTCATTTCATTTACCTATTCATTTAGCTGACAGTGATAATATGCCTGTAAAATATCATTTTTTGATCACATCTATTTGACAGACAGGATTTTGTTTCTTTTTCCTGTTTCTCTAAGCTAGCGCTATGTCTAGTGATGTACCCCTGCTCGTGATGTCAGTCATCAGTCACTCTAGCAAATGATGGGAGATCAAAGGAAGTAGGAGATGGTTTAAGTGATCAATCAATTTAATGGGTAGGTTGTTGAGGCTTGAAAACATTTCGACCAAATGTAGCTTTCCTGGCAAGATTTGGATTTGTGTATTGCATGTGTATAACCTTCACTGGGAAATATGACTTCATGATTTATATACCATTTTTTCTTTGAATAGCAGCTTAATTCAACTACTATCCTATTGAGACTTCTGAAGCCTTTCCCTTGGGAGATGTAGGGATGCCCCATAATCTACTCTTTCCACGGTCTATTGAAGAGGATCTGAAAGCCCAAAGTTTTTGTTTGTTAGTCTAGAAAATATTTTTTTTGGTGACAATAGCTTCTCTTTTTTTAAAACAAAAAGTACATGCAAATCTCAAAAGCACCACCATTCAATTTCTCAGCAAATGAACATTATGAATCTAAGAGGCAAGACTACAAAGAAAACCGTACAAGAGAAGTATTCATAAGCCCCTATGTTGAATATTCATAAAAGGAGTGCAAGCAACAGGGAATTTTAACTTTAGAGAAATAATAGCAATTGCTAAGTGTGGTAAAGCATTATAATTACAAATGGAACAAGTGTTTTTCAGCAAAGTTTGAGAATAATTGTGAGTTTAAGTGATTAGACTCCATAAACACAACTCTAGTTGCATAAGGAAAAACAAGTACAAACTACTCTCAGCCTGAGATGGGCTATTATTAATTTATTAGTTGTTTTAATCCTCACAGATATAATGAACTTCATTTTAAGGGTTCTACTTGTATTTGAACAGCTGAAATGTATAAAATAGATATGTACATTTAAAAGTATTTTGTAATAATTGCTTAATTCAAGTGTTGTTTTTATTTTGGGTTGGGCTCAAGCTTCTCCCTTAACCTACTAAGATTACCATCTAAAAAGATTTATACATTTATTTACTGTTTGCATGAGGTTCTTTGTGCGGAGTACCTTCAGTCTAATCTAGGTCCTGGCTGTCCTTACCTGCCTTCTCCATTTAAGAATTATTATGTACCAGAGCACTGACATGTGAGACTTCAGTGGACATGCAGAGACTCATTGCTTTCTGTCTAAATCTCTGCAGTTTTCTGGACGTGGTTATGAGATCTTTTGCCATATACAGTTGAGTGAGCTTGGAGTAGTGTTGGTAGAAATTTTCTCCTCTATACCCTGCCAATAATTAACCTGAAACCAGGATAAATAGATTTACCAAGTTCGTTCCACACAGACCCTAAGACAAACTTACACTGATAATACTTACCTATTATTCAAATTTATCTGGCCATCTCCTATTTTATCTGACAACTGTAAAGTCAAATACAAATTAAAAAGAGATGGCGTGCCCATCTGGTGTAGCTCAGTGATTGAGCATCAACCTATGAACCAGGAGGTCCAAGTTCAATTCCCAGTCAGGGCACATTCCCTGAGCTGTGGGCTCCATCCCCAGTGTGGGGTGTGCAGGAGGCAGCTGATCAATGATTCTCTCTCATCATTGATGTTTCTATCTTCCTTTCCTTCCCCCTTCCTCTCAGAAATTAAAAAAAAAATATTTAAAAAAATAAGAGGCTTAATTTTCCAAGTTAAAAATAAGGGAGATATTTTCCTCCTCTCCTCTATCTTCAAGCATTTTCCTTAGAAAACATGTAATTGTAAGCACTTTCATGTCACTTTAAAATGCATATAATTTCTTTTAAAGATGACAAAGGCCCCCTTTTTCCCACTGGCATTTTGTCTCTTTTATGACCTAAGAATGTCTTTTTCAAGAACCTGGGAGCCTTCTCTTTGAAAAGCAAATGTCAAGAAAGATAGGACACCCATTTCCCAGTTTCTGGGGGAGGGGAGGAGCTGAACTTCAGTGGACCCCTTGACCTACATGGCAAAGCTGCCTCCTCTGATGAAGGCATAAAAGGTTTGGTTTTTTACTGGATAAAGCCAATAAGTTAACACAGACGCTCGCCTCAATTGCCAGATGAGACTAGCATGAATTATGGTTTTTGTCAAGTCCTCTTACTTGAGGACTAGTTAAGGGAAAGACCAAGTCAGAAACTAATCTAGAACTAGGATTGCCAGATTTACCAGATTTGTCCCATATATGGCATGGCACATATTCATACTAAAATTATATATAAATAAATATAGATAGATAGATAGATAGATAGATAGATAGATAGATAGATAAAAGATGTTTTCCTCAGAAACATATATTACTTGTTCAGTATTATATGTTGAGATTAATCTATGTTCAGATGGGTAATTGTAGTTTATACTTTTTCACTATCAAGTAGGGAAATGAATTGAATAAATAAGCCTCAATTTTTAGTGTCCTATAGTAGTGATAAAGAGTTGAGATGCTGGACTAACTTATCAATTAATTTATTTATATTTTGAATATTTTAATATTAAAGAAAATACATGAAAATATATAATGTTTATAGATAAGGTTATTAAACATTATAAGGCATCAGTTCTTCTAATATGGATTTATAGATTCAATTAAACTTCATTAAAATTCCAAAAAGAATTATTTATGGTGCTCATCCAACTAATGCTAAACATTCTTTGGAAGTGCAAAGCATCAAAAGGAATCAAGAGAATTTAAAAAAAGAAGAAAGAAAAAAAGCAGAGCAACTTGCTTCATCAGGTAACATGATTTGTCATAAAAACTTGATAACATGTGATAGTATTATTGTGAATAATGTGAATTTAAAGTATTAATGTAGAAATATAAAATAGGAATGAATCAATTGAATAAAATAGGGAATCCAGAACACATTCATGCTCTATAAAACTGTGAGAGACAACCAATTTTCTTTGCAGAACATTGAAAAGAATGGCTATTCCATAAATTATATTGAGAAAAATTATTGATGCTCCATGAATATTTTCACATTTCAGCACAGTCTAGGCTTTATTACTGAATGACAAACATGCCTTGGAAATTAGAGGAAGTGAATTGCTCAGGAGCAATTTAAAGTCTCATCTATCCTATATCCATTGACACAATTTCCAAAGGTAATACACCTAGAACTATTCCCCCCTTTCCAAAAATGATTTGCTTATATTCTAGAGCAAAGTTCTCTACTTTTTTTTTTCTCAGATCTGACAGCTGCTCTGTATCAGAGCTGAGTCTCTGAAAATATTCTCAATTGTTTTCTAACTTCACCCTCAGTCATGTTTCCTTTGAGAAATATTTGTCCATAGGCATTCAGTAACTCTGCAGTAATATAGAAAACTAAAGAATATGCTAAACAGCTTTGAGAAGAGAGAGAGAGGAGAAGAAGGAGGAGGAGGAG
The DNA here is from genome assembly GCF_964212035.1 of Myotis nattereri. NCBI lineage: Eukaryota > Metazoa > Chordata > Mammalia > Chiroptera > Vespertilionidae > Myotis > Myotis nattereri. The sequence continues at coordinate 67,086,326 of NC_138076.1, read as the reverse complement.
GAGGAGGAGGAGGAGGAGGAGGAGGAGGAGGGGGAGGAGGGGGAGGAGGAGAAGGAGAAAAGAAAAGAAAGAAGGGAAGAAGGAAAAGAGGAAGGAAAAAAGGAAGGAAGAAAGAAAAAGGAGAGAGAGGGAGGAATAATTCAGAAAAAAAGAATGCTCCACTCCCATCCACTCCCCACCCCCCTCAAAAAAAAAAAAAAAAAAAAAGATCTGCGCCTCAGCCTCATTCAATTGTAAGGTCCTATAGTGCAAACTCCACACTAAATGTGTAGTAAATACATATGAACCTCATTACCTCACCTTCTGGGGAACTTAGTGTGAGGCATATGTGCTACTAAAGTGATCTCTGAGTAAATGGTGTTGGCTGTGTGTGTGTGTGTGTGTGTGTGTTTTGTGTGTGTATTTAACTGTAGCAGGATAACTGTTAACTTGCAAGTAGGATATCTCAGACCCTTCATAATTTTGGAATTACTACTTACCTTTCAATTACAAAAAGAGAGTAAAACTAACATTTTTCATACAAACTATAGATGATAAATAATAAAGTAGGGAATTGAGGTAAAATAAACCTGATGTTCTACAATGGCCAATCAAGTAGTAGCACATTAGCCTTTTATTCAATCTTGTCAATGAAACTAGCAAGTTATTTAAAACATTATTTAAAATAGTTCAGAAGGATGGGGAGAGGGAGTGGGAAGAATTGGAGATGGATATGATTACTTTTTATTTTAATTACATCTGTAGTATTAGTTTCTTTACTATATAAAACTAGAGGCCCGGTGCACAAAAATTTGTGCACTCGGGGGGGAAGGGGGAGTCCCTCAGCCCGGCCTGTGCCCTCTAGCAGTCTGGGACCCCTCGGGAGATAACGACCTGCTGGCTTAGGCCTGCTCCCGGGTGGCAGAGGGCAGGCCCAATCCCTAGGTGCAGTCCCTGGTCGGGCTCAGAGCAGGGCCGATTGGGGGGTTGGGGCACCACCCCCGTCACACTCAAGGCAGGGTCGATGGGGAGGTTGCGGCGTGACCCCCTGTCATGCACAGAGCAGGGCCCATCAGGGGTTTGGGGAGCTCCCCCCTGTCACTCACAGAGTAGGTCCGATAGGGGAGTTGGGGCACCGTTCCCTGTCACACACAGAGCAGGGCGCATCAGTGGGTTGGGGTGCTGCCCTCTATCACCCACAGAGCAGGGCCGATCAGGGGATTGGGGTTCCGCCACTGTCACATTCAGGGCAGGGCTGATGGGGAGGTTATGGCTCTACCCCGTCACACACAGAGCAGGGCCCGGGGGGGGGGTGTTGGGGTGCTGCACCCTGTCATGCTGATCCCGGTGCCGGGAGGCCTTTCGGCTCCGCTGATCCCAGTGCTGGGAGGCATATTACCCTTTTACTATATAGGGTAGAAGCCTGGTGCATGGGTGGGTGCCAGCTCGTTTGCCCTGAAGGGTGTCCTGGATCAGGGTGGGGGTCCCCACTGGGGTGCCTGGCCAGCCTGGGTGAGGGGATGATGGCTGTTTGCAGCTGGTCACACACCCTTCAGGGTTGGGGTCCCCACTGGGGTGCCTGGCCAGTCTGGGTGAGAGGCTGAGGGCTGTTTTCAGGCTGGGGGTGACTGAACTCCCAAACGCTCCTTTTTTCTTTTTTCTTTTTTTTTCTGGGCCAGCTTTAGCTTGAGGCTTGGCTCCAGCTCTTAGGCCTCTGCTCCTAAAAGTAGGTTTCTGGCCTTTGCGTACAATGTTGTGAATCTGCTGGCTGAAGTCCAGAGGTATTTGTTAAAATGTTTGAAACTGCAGGCTCAGAGGCCTGCAGCCGCAGGCGGGGAACGTTGGTTTCCTCTGTCACTGAGGCAAGCAAGCCTCATGCTAGTTTCAAGCTGCCTGGCTGCTGGCCCCCATCTTGGCTGACAGTTAATTTGCATATCTCGCTGATTAGCCAATGAAAAGGGTAGCGGTTGTATGCCAATTACCATGTTTCTCTTTTATTAGTGTAGATAGTTTACGTTTTTAAGGAAATTAGAAGAATGAGTGGTTCAGCAAAAGATGGCAAAAAAATGTAAAGTATGAGCATAGTTTATTGGAAGTAAAGGTGGGGAAACTTTTTCTAGAATAGGAAGTTATTTTCTGCCTAATTCTACAAGAATAATTGCCTTCAAAAAAAGAAAAAAAAACAGTCTTGCCTGTGTTTATAGCTCCTAGGCATTCCTGTGGCCATAATGCCAAGAAGCTGTCAGATTACGAGGCTTTATGTACCTCAGAGTACATAGCTGAACTTCCTTTATATTTCCTAGGCTACAATTAATTCTTCACTTGGAGCTCCCACTCCTCTTCTTTCATAGATAAAATGATTACATATCTCATGAAGCTCTTTATTTCAGGATTTTCAGTTTTGTGGTAAGGTGCCTGTATACTTTAATTCAAGCAGATCTAATATTACAGCCACTGAAAATCACATAATAACAAATTTTAAAATGAAAGTAAGTATAATTTATCTAACTAAAACTAATCTTGAAATCTTTGAATATTTTACTGTGAGGTGAAGGAGTAATAATTAAAATGTATTCACCATTGTATATGAGTAAAAATATTAGAAATGTATCCAAGAGATGGGTATAAATAATAATAATAATTTTCATTTTATTGAGAGCTTATCATGTGCCAGGTGCTGATATAAACCATTTACTATATATGTAGAACTCCATTCTCCAACCCCATGAATTAAATAGTATCTTTATATTCAATTTACAGATTAAGAAACTAAAGTACAAAAGGGTTATTTATCTTGCAGAAGGCACAAACTACTTATTAAATTGAAGAACCAGGTTTTAAACCCAAATAACCAGGTTGCTACTATATAAATACTCATATGAATTACCTTGTATCTGGGTAAAATTCCGGTACTGACTCAGTAGGCATTAGGTAGATCTTGGGATTGTGATTTCCAAACAAGCCACCAGGGTTTACTGATGTTGCTATTATTGGTCCAGGTCCAGCCTTCCTCAATCAAGGTTTCTTAGGAGATGAAGAACCACTGAGATGATTGTTAGTGACTACTTTCTTCATTTTCCCAAGAATGACATATAGCTAGTATCTTCTAGATATATAGGAGGTATTAATTCATTCTGTAGGTGGGGCAAAAGTAGGTTTACAGTTGTTCATATGGAAAGTAATACAATAATTAGTACATAATAATACAAGAATAAACTTTGTGTTTCACGTACTCACAGCTGTAAACCTATTTTTGCTCACCCTGTATACAGCTGTATATTGCTCACCGAGTTAGAATGGTAAAATAAAAATGGAAAATGGAATAGGATGGTGGCTTTAGATTTTGATAGCATTGAGTTATTACTGTTTCGGCTGGAGAGGAATATCATCATTAACCATCTATGAGTAGGTCATGGGAAAGCAAAAATTCACCTTTGATTATTTCCTGCCTAGAAAAACAGAAAAAATGATTTGTTTTTCCAAAAAGCATATAAACAAACAAAATAATGGGTAACATGTACAGAATATGTCTTTTCTTTGTGAATTTCCCCCTTTATTTTTTCCTTTTATTATGAAAACTTCAAATGTGCAAAAGTAGACTAAAAGTATAACAAACCCCCATGTTCTCCAAGAACTGTTGTAAGAGCTTCAAATACATTATCCCATAGAACCCTCCCAACCATGTGTGGGAAACATCATCTGAAACATGGAAACAGGCAAAAAATGAATAGGTAATTTTTCAGTGCAGTGCTGATATAGACTTTGTATTTGTTGGAGTATTTTACAGCTTTTTAGTGGCAGGATTTATGTTCGCCATTTTTTTTTTCTGGTAGAGAATCAAAGTTATGGTTTCTAGTCCAATTTAATATTAACTAGTTTTGTATCCAACCAAGCAATTTTATTTTGCACATATAATCTAGGTTCTCAAATGCTCTTTGAAGGAGTCACAGTACGTTATCCATTACCTTATAAATCAAATAATTGAAGAACATCTTTGGCACATGTTCACTTTACATTAGTGGACAAGTTACATTATTTAAAATTTTAAACTTAGGCTTTATCAGGTTTGGAGATCATCTTTGTGGATGAAAAGGGGGTGCTGTAATAAATTATAAATTCCTCAATGGACAGGTCATGGTGGGTAGTCACGGTTGTGGTCTATAACTTTTTTAGTGAAAGGTTTTAAAGCAAGCCCTGTCCATGGGTCTTCTGCATTTAGGTTAACATACCTTTGAAATGCCTGAAGAAATAATACCCCGTAGGGTAACCACCCTTCAGAAAGCACCTATTTTTGTAATTCAATCCCTGTCTTGCTTTCTCCCACTCTCGTGTAATCTTCCTTAAGTTCTCTCCTTAATTTCAAATGCAAAAAAAAAAAAAAAAAAAAAAAACAACAACAACTGCAAAACGTATTACCTAGAACATTTTAGAGCTTGTTTCCTAGCAATTGTCATCAGTTTTGGCTCAAATAAACTCTTATAAAACTTCTCTACAGGTTTAGATGTTTCTTATGTTGACATCCATGAAGATACCCAAGTAGGGGTACCTCTAAGGTTCAGAAACTGAGTCGTTAAAAAGGCTGTTGTTCAAGAATCGTGAAAGGAGACAGATGCTACCATACGAGCTAACAAGTTAGTCTGCTTGAGTTTCATTGACAGTGGCAGAAGACAGGAGATTCCCAGTCAGATCAAAGGACTTGATCACAGCACAGCAGGCAGTATCAGCTTCATGTTTGCTCAGGTCTCCTTGCATCCCCAAGGCCTTGGGACAATGCAGAAACAGGCCCAGCTGAATCCCACACACAGTGAGTTTGTATCACATCTGAGGAACCACAATTTTATATAGTTCTCATCTTTATAGTAACTCCTAGAAAACCTGTCCAAACTTTGACCTGAAAAGAGGTATTATTTTCTTTATCCTCAGGGATAAAGAACAAATCTCTTCCCTGACCTGGAGTGAGGAAAACACTCTGTCTCCAAAGTCACTGTATCCTGGTGTTAGTCCAGAGAAAAAACTGTTGTTTTGCTGAAGAGCTTTGATATTCACATGGAGAACTGTTTGCCAACATGAACCCCATGGGCTGTTTAGCCCAGGCAAGTTTTTGTTTGTTTGCTTGTTTTTCTTTCTTGGCTCCCAGAGAGCCATAAGAGGATTTCAGAAAATTTCAAGAAGTAATAAAATTGGAACTTTACCCCTCCCCAGCCCCCATGTTTTGTTTTGTTTTGTTTATTTTGTTTTGAGTCAAACTCTGTTAATACCTTATTCCACATTGATGGCAGCAATGACTGGGTTTTAGTTTTAGGATCTGATCATTTGGTGATTTCTGTAGGACAAACAATTGATAACAATTCTATGTTGAGTAAGAGATGACAAAGAATCCAGTTCATTAGTCTTTTTGTTTGATTATTTACGAGATTAGATGAATTAATTATTTTATAATCTCTAGGAAAGAAAACAGCCCTTGAGATATGAACAATTATTGCATTTCAGCATAATCTGCGGGTAATATTGTAGAACTAAAAAATATAAACTATGTGTCTGTGACTCTGCATGTTTGTACTTGAGAAAAGATTTGCTTTTTTGTGTGTGTAAGTGTGAAATACTTTTCTACTTAAATAGAAGAAGCTTTGTTTTTATTCATTTATAGATATTATCTAGGGGCCCAGTGAATTAATTCCTATACCTTGAAAGGAACTGTGGGCTGCAAGGCTGTGGTGGGCACAGGGGCAGGTCTTGATCCATCCTTCCTGCCTCTGACCAGCCCCTCCCGACCTGGCCCCCCCATTTGCCTGCAGCACTGCTCCTGCAGCTGCTGCTCCCATGGGCTGATGGTGCCGGCCCCGCTCACACCCGCTGATGGTGTGGAGCGACTGGGGCCAGTGCAAGCAACGGCTGCTGCCCTTATCACCCCTCAGGAGTATGGGGAGGTGAAGAAGCACTCAGGGGCGATCAGGGCCAGCAGCCACCATTTGCAACTGCTGACGGCACTGAGCCATTAGAACCTGTGCCATGCACCAGCAGCGGGTGCAAGTGGTGGCTCCAGTGCTGGCAGCAGGTGTGAGCAGAGCCAGCATGGGCAGCAAGTGAGAGCACCTGATGGGACCATGGGACCAAAGAATTTTCAGTAACCACCAGAAGCTCGCAGGGATGATAGCAACCAGCACCCAGCCGTGGGCTGGCCCCCTCGCTCACCTGCTCCACCATCCCACCGCAACCAATGGCCACCATGTTCCACGTTCTGCCGCCTGCTGTTGACACCCTCCATGTTCTGTGCGTGCCCCCTGGTGGTCAGTGCACATCATAACGACTGGTTGTTCAGTTGTTCTGCCATTCGGTCTATTTGCATATTAGGATTTTAGATAGATGATAGATAGATAGATAGATAGATAGATAGATAGATAGATAAGTGTGTAAGTAAGTAAAATATCCCCAAATATTCTCATAGACTAAAAATATTAAATCTTAGTACTTTAAATGTACAGGATTTTAAGAAAAAAGCAATCTTTACCGAAATTACTAGCTTAGAAACATTTCCAGAATCTACATTCATAGTTAAGGTAACACTTCAGCTTAATATAATAATTTTGTGTGTTTTTAAAATATAAATAGCTACATGTCTTTTTCTTGAGGTTAATTCACATATACATTTTATTTATTTGCTTATTTATTTTTTTAAATTTGTGTTTGTTTTAAATGAAGAGACTAATTATATATAATTATTTAATGTTTACAATAAAAGTTTTTATATCACCATTTTTTTGTCAGCTTACACTATTTTCAAGATCTTTGATTTATTAAATTGAGTTAAGTAATAACAATGTTGGTTATTTGAATACTTTCTTAGGAAAACTAAATAATAAAATTGATTATAAAGCACAGATTTAAATTTACATATTATCTTATTTTTAGATGCTATAGAGTGGTTTTCTCTTTTAATCATGTTAATGAGTCTGCTCATTTTTTGCATATTTAAAAAGGTGTGAAGGAGTTACGTGTGGCTATAAAAATTTGTGTATTAAGTGTATTCTTAAGCTTTGCTAATCTTTAAAAAAATTTGATTATTATATAGTTCTGAGCTTTCCACCTTCCACCTTTCTCTGGGAATTAGTTAGATACTTTATTTAAAAGTTATCCGTATGGGTAATTTAGAACATACCCAGAGCAATAGTGACAGAGAAACAGACCATACATGCAAGATAATGGGATATATTTTAATTTTTTTAGGGTAAATAGTTTTGTCTGAAAGTGTAGAAATAGGTTGTCTCAGAATATGAAAAAATATAATGAAAGACCAAACTTGAGGGAGTGTAGATGTGGTAGGCAGTTAGACAGACATGAGCAGAGCAAGGACAATGGGCCAGGTACAGAAGGTCACCAGGGCAAAAAGCCCCAGGTGCCCAGTAAAGGACAACTGTAGGGTGAAACCTCACCCCCAGGGTGGCCTTTCCTCCCCTAGCATATCGCCGGTCACGTGGTTTGGAACCCCTTGATCTCTAGGCCTCAGTTGTATTTCACACCCAGAAAAGCAACAAAACCAGCCAGGGCTGACCTCAGGACCAGCTGCACTGAATAATGACCCCCTGACCTTATGCCCTGACTCTGCTGACCAATTAATCAGTGAAGGCTGTAATCCTGAAAGGACACACCTTGAAAGCTGCAGGATATTCTGTTGAAATCTTCCCCTGGGACCACCCCTAAAATCTCCACCTTTAAAACCCTTGGAGCCTGCACAGGTCTTTCCCTTCCCCTTCCCCTTCCTCTTCTCTCTCCCGCTCCCCCCCATTGACTTGCTCAAATCCAAGCTCCAAGGTCCCTTTCTTTACCTCTATAACTTTTTTCTTAAACCCATTTTTTCTACAAATTACTTTTTCTACCTCTGTGATTTTCCAATTAAATGTTCTCTTATTGTTGAGTCTTGGCTGTGAATTATTTCCCAGCCAGAACTCAAGTATGGAGGTGGCTGAACCCAGGTCCAGTCTGACCCCACCAGTCTAACACCTGGTGCCTTTCCTAACGCCTACAACCTAGCAAGTTATCAAAAGGTAAGTAGAGAGGGGATATTATTTGCCTTAGTCCATAATATTTATATTAGTGTTCTATCACTTCTGTAACAATTTACCACAAACTTAGTGGCTTACAATACTCCAAATGTATTTCCTTACAATATTGGAAGCCAGAAGTCCAAATTAGGTCTCACTGGCTTAAAGATGTTAGCAGGGCAGCAGGCCTACTGGGGGCTCCAGGGAAATGGCTGTTAACTTGTATTTCTTAGCTTCTAAATGCTACAGCCATTCCTTGGCTCATGGGTTCCTTGCAGCACGCAATCACATCACTCTGACCTCTCCTGCTGTGTAGTCACTTCTCCACATCCTGGAAAGTCACTGTGTCAGGTATAATTAGGGCACTCATTGTGTTATAGCAAAGTAAGAAGCTAGGAAAATTCCAGGACAAGCTGACTAGGGGAACGGAGACAGATAGTAAAACAGTAGTTTGTAACCGCCTAGTAAATATTATCTTCCCTAAAACAAGAGTAAATGGTTTGCATTTCTCCTCCCCAACCAGAGGGTAAATAGTTTAAATCACCCTACTCAGGGAGACAGTTGACCAAAATCAAATAACTGCCATTTGCTAATCATACTCAAGGACAGACAAATTAAGAGAGTAAACCTCATTTTAGTACATCAGCATAAAGCAGATGAATATTCTATTGATCCTCCCTTAAGACCTCCCCTAAACACCCAACCTGTGAAACCCCTGAAAATGAAGGTCCCATGCATCCTCCCTCTAGGGAGCACAGCTATGCCATTCCCTTCCCCTCCTCCTTCCCCCACAGGCACATATCCCCTAACCTCTAAGGGACCCCATGAGGCTTGCCACCAGGGGAGCAATGGGCAGGGCAGCTCATCCCAGATTAACCCCCTGGACCTGTCTCCAAGACCCGCTTGTCCCTTTGTCTCTGACTTCCCAGTGAGCCAAAGCAGCCCAGCCCAGGCTCTCCTGTTGCTTCCTCAATGCCCTTTCTTGTTTCACTGTCCTAAGTATATTTTTGCTGACGTCAGTAAATTCTTGCTTGCATAGTATTCCAATGTGTAAATGTACCACAGGTTTTTGTTGTTGTTTGCTTATTTTTTTATGAACTCATGGTCTGATGAGCAGTTGGTCTGTCAAAAAGAAAGATCTCTTACACTTTGAGACAGCATGGAGGGACCCGGAGAGTATTATGCTAAGTGAAATAAGTCAGTCAGAGAAAGACAAGTATCGCATGATCTCACTTATAAAATCTAAAGAACAAAATAAACTGAAGAACAAAACAGATCCAGAGTCATTGACGCAGGCAATAGACGGGAGTATTTCAGAGGGAAACGGGGGTTTGGGGGCTGGGGGGGATGAAGGGGAAGAGATTAACCAAAGAACTTACATGTGTATGTGCATAACCCATGGACACACAATAATGAAGGCCTTCGACTGGGCAGGAGTGGGGTGAAGGGGGTCGATGAGGGGGATAAAAAGGGGACATCTGTAATAGTTTCAACAATAACAATAAGTTTAAAAAATAAATAAGTAAATTATTGCTTGCTCTTCCATACTTTGTCTTTAGAATGAAATCTTTCCTTCAAAAAGACAAGAACCAAGGTCTCCTTGTTTCACTGGTAATAATAGGGTTCATCATATGTGTTGTTCCTTGATCTGGGATCAGTGCCTTGAGCTGGCAATTATTCAAGTTCTAAAACTATTTTTGGAAAAATTCTGTACTTTTGAGTGTTTCATGTGGGAGGGTAAATCCAGACCCTGGTTTTCTGTTTTGTTCAGAAGTGAAACTCACAAAATTCTGTTGGCATTATTTTAATCTTTATTTTACATGGTATATGAAGAAGCTATTTTTTTTAAGTTATCTCTAATTCACAATTTAGTAGATTATGCTTTTTAAAGATAAATATCACATGATCTCACTCATTTGTGGAATATAATGAACAACATAAACTGATGAACAAAAACAGATCCAGAGACAGAGAAGCATCGATCAGACCGTCAAACCTCAGAGGGAAGGTAGGGGAGGGTGGGGATAAGGGGGAGAGATCAACCAAAGGACTTGTATGCATGCATATAAGCCTAACCAATTGGCACAGCCACCAGGGGGGTAAGGGCATGAGTGGGGGGTGGTGGGGCAATGGGGGGGTATGGTCACATATATAATACCTTAATCAATCAATCAATCAATCAATCAATAAAACAGCAGATGAAACTCTTATCAGTAATCCCATTAAAGGTAAAAAATTAAAAAAAAAAGATGAAATGAACCATTCTGCATTAATATCTGACTTTCACTATCTTCTCAAAAATCAAACAAAAATATTTTTGCTGAGTCTTTTTACTTATAATAGTACTCACTTATTTGCACAGATGCATTATGACTCTGTCCTCTGTCTTACCAGGATATAATTGGCAAAATCAATAGTGCAACCCTGGCTATACTTGGAGTGTTACACTTGAGAAAAACCTCATTTGATCAGGTCTGGGAAACTCATATTAAGTAATAAGGATAGACAATATGTGAGGCAAATTTCTATAATATCTTCTCAAGAAATCTGACTTTCTTCTGAATTATGAAGACTTAATCTTGCAGTTTTAGAATTTCTAAATTTAAAAAAATAGAAATGATTTTTATTAAAATGTTTACTATCTAGTAATCTAGGAATTTTAACATATCATAGGGAATCTCAATTCAAGGGAAATTTACCCAAAACTGTACATTAACAGTTAAAATGTTATGGATAGTGTGTCTCGGGCTTGGCTCCACATCCTCTGGGGGGGGGGGGGGGGGGCGGAGTAATTTTGAGTCAATCTATGATTCTTTTGAAATTGTATACACAGAAGTTAATTACTTGACATTATTATTTACCCAAACTATTCCAGTCTGATTTGCAGAACAAATGCATGGCTTACTGAGTTAAGGAAAACATTTGTGTAATGCATACAAATAATTGGGCCAAATCTAATAAGAACAGCTTTTTGTGATCAAGAAGAATCTTGGAAGATTCTGATCACAACAGGGGAAAATGTCATAACAAAGTACCCCCCGCTTGGATATAGGTAAAAGAGATTACCGAGTATCCTTTTAGTGCAGTGCTGGATGTATTTATTGGTGATATTCAACCCTTGAGAGGCACCAATAAGCTTGTAGAATTTTTCCTGGTAGAGATGTAAATAATTTCTTCCCGTAGAAGAGATAACTCTAAATATTATGGTTTATGGATTTGTTGAACATTAGCCAGTTTTGCGTTTTACCCAGCAATCTATCAAATTTCATATCCACCTCTGTATATATTTTCATATGTATACTTATGTGCTCTATAAAATGTTCATACCATATTATTATTTTTATATATTTTTATTAATTTCAGAGAGGAAGGGAAGGGGAGAGAGATAGAAACATCAATGATGAGAGAGAATCATCCATCGCCTGCCTCCTGTTCACCCCTCCCCCACCCTCAATTGGGGATTAAGCCTACAACTTGGACATGTGCCCTGACCAGGAATCCAAGTTTGACTTCCTAGTTCATAGGTTGACACTTAACCACTTAGACACACCAGCTGGGCACTGCTTCCATTATTAGTGAGTTAAATATCAACTTCGACACATGTTCACTTTATATTTGTAAGTATGAGATTCAGTCATGCTTTATAACCTTTTGAAAATTATATGTTAACAAATTATATTAGATAGTTTTTATTATTACTCTGAATTTAAAGATGAATAAATTGATGTATTATTAAGCTTTTTAACTATTTCAAGATTACATATTTAGCATTAGATGGAATAAAATTTGAATACAGGAATCTGGATTCATAGGACATATTCTTCTGTGTGTGTGGGTGTGTGTGTGCCTATGTGTGTCTATGTGTTTTTTCAAATTTTTTTTGTTTGCTTAATTCCTTCACCTTTTTTACCCAGTATTCTATATGAGTAATATCACCTTAAAAATCAATCTCATTTCATAATACCACCCTAAGGGAGGAAAATCGGATTCAAAAAAGCATGTTTGAAATTTTTTCTTCCATCCAAATGATTAGAATATTCTATATTCTCAATAGAATGTTTTAGGCTTAGCTTTTTTTTTTTTTTAGTCTTATCAATCCTTACATTTTAATATTCTTTAATCCAATTATAGTCTGAGCTGGGGCTTTACCAATGAGTGATTGTACCAAGATTCAGGAATTCCCCTCTTTTTTTTTTTTTTTTTTTTTTTGTTAATGCTCACCTAAGGATAATTTTTCCATTGATTTTTAGAAAGAGTGGAAGGATGGTGGAAAGATAGAGAGAGAAACATTGATGTAAGAGAGACACATCGATTGGTCACAAGGGCTGGGATAGAGCAACCAAGGCATGTGCCCTTTACCGGAATTGAACCTGGGACTCTTCAGTCCACAGGCTGATGCTCTATCCACTGAGCCAAACCACTTAAGGCTGAGCTTATCCTCTAATGTGATTCTGAAAGCTATTTGCAAGAGAAATTATAAGAGCATAAATCTGATTTGATGATAGTCTGGTACTTGACTTCACATAACACTCTTATATCTTTGACTATAAAGTCCTCTTCAAAAAACACATTTTGGATTAAGTACATCTTTCTGCTGCAATCAACAGGATTTGAGCATTTTTACTATCTTAGATCAGCATGTATCTGACATAGATAATCAATATTAACTAAATCAAACATAAATGTTCATATTTGGAAATACACTGAGTGAAAAATCAAAATTTAATTATCAAATAAATCATTAAGATAATTTATGCCATAAAATCATCATGATAGTCCCATGAAAATATTACAATATATTTAAAATCAGACATTATTAACTTTTAAAGGAAAACTCCATTAATAACAAATTCCCTTTAATAAAATTAATATGTATTAGGATATTTTTGTGTTGCATTTTTTAATTAAGCCTATCATATAACACTGATATTTAAACCTAAGTTCAGTAACAAAGCTATATAAAATTGAAATAAATGTATATATGCATTCTTCTCTATTTACTATCCTATACATGAGAATACCATTATGAGTCCACATTTTACATTTATTAAAAAATAAAAACACATACAAAAACTCAAACTGCCTTCCGTTCTAGATGAACTGGAGGAGTTTTGCAACTCGGACAGCCCACGTTGCCAAAATAGTAAACACGTATTACATTGATTTGCTGAATGTTCTCTGAGGTAATAGTAACGTCCGAATGGCCTCTCAGTGCTTTTTCGTATCTGAAGTGAATGGGATGTAGACTGTTCTAGTACTACATCACAAGAATTAGTTTCTTGGGATTAGCATAATGCAATCCTCTGAATCCTCCTTTCCACTTTCCTGTTTCTATGTGCCTGTTAGTTTATAAGAAAGCATTATCACTCACTCCAATTCATTAAAGAAATGCCTAAGCAGCACAGCTCTGTATAATTTTGAGCATCGTTTTAAAAATTGTGCATGATAAAACTGGATTTGTGCAATTTTTTATTCATCTTTAACACTTTTCATTGAGACATATACTAGATTTATTTCAGGGCTGATTATGCTAAAATATGATCAAACTGAAATAAAAGTGTATAAAAGAAGCTAGACTTTTTATTCAATAGGTTCATTTTGATATGAATATTGTTTGTTATGGGCTAGTGGGGAAGATGTTGTGCTATTTCTATTATGGAAAAATTATGTCCAACTGCTACCTAGCATTTTATCACAAAATATAGCTCAAAATGACAAAACATGGTTCCAATCAGAGTACACACCATGCCTTACCTTAATATTTTGATTAATTGTAGACATTAAATGTAGACATTAATTGTAGTTCAATGTAGTCGTCTTTTAAGTATTCAGGACATCACTCTTCATTAATCAATTATCTGGATCAATTTGAAACATTCTTTGTATTATACTGAGTTTATAATCTTTTATTTTTCAATTATAGTTCACATACAATATTATATTAGTTTTAGGTGTACAACATAGATGTATATACCTTACAAGGTGATAACCCCAGTTGGTCTAGCACCCATCTGGAACGATATCTAGTTATTACAATTTTATTGCCTATATTCCCTATTCTGTGTTTTACATCCCTGTGACTATTTTTATAACAAGCAATTTGTTTACAGAGTTTATCTGTAAACTTTGATCATGTATTTGTCATTAAATTAACTTTATTGACTCCCATGTTTTCTATACCTAATCTAATTTTGCCTAAAGCTGTCTAAATTTTATCTTAAAGCAGTAGAAATCCTATATAATAAAAGGCTAATATGCAAATTGTCCCCACCAGTTGGGAGTTTGACCGACTGGGGGTTAGATATGCGCTGACCACTAGGGGACAGTGCGGAACATGGCACGCATTGGTGACCCAGAGCTGGCAGCTGGTGGCAGGGAAGGCGCTGCTAACCCCAATGGGCCCCCCAAAAAGCGGGACTGCAGCAGGATGGTGGAGCAGGTGAGCGGGCAGTGCCAGGCCAAGGTGGGTGTGAGCAGGGATCCCGATTGCCCCGCTGGTTGCCCCAAAGATGATGACCTGTGGCGGCAATGGGGCAGGCCAGCAAGTGGGCAGTGCCAGGCCAAAGCAGGTATGAGCGGGGGTCCTGATCACCCCACCAGTCACCCCAGAGATTGGCCCTGATCACCAGCTAGGCCTAGGGACCCTACCAGTGCACTAATTTTGTGCACCACTCCTCTAGAATTTGTATATTTTGTGTCTGAAGCTACACACATTTTCAGATAAAGGGGCCTTTAAGTTAATTTGTTCATGAGTCCAGATTGCCAGTGGACTCATGCTAGCTACTTCAAAAAGTAAGAGAGAATTAGCCCTGGCCAGTGTGGTTCAGTGGTAGAGCATCACCCCATGTACCAAAGGGTTGACAATTCAGGTCAAGGACATGTACCTGGGTTGCAAATTTGATCCATGGCTTGGTCTGGCCACATGCTGGAGGTGACCAACCTCTCTCTCGCTCTCTTTCTCTCTCTCTCTTTCTCCTCTTCCTCCTTCTCCCCTCCCTCTCTTCCACTCTTTCTAAAATCAATTGGAAAAATATCCTTGGTGAGGATAAACAACAAAAAAGTAGTAGGGAATTTGAAAAACATCTATTAATTAGGTTTAAAACAGGGTAATGTTACTTGCTAGCTTTTCCTTCCAATGTTTTTATTTATTACTGACCAAAAGTTAACTAAAAATCTAGCTTTAAACCAATTAAAGATGACTTGATTTTGTCCCTCTTTATCTCTAATTTCAGATATTCCACCTGAATTTGTTATTTCTTTTATGATCTGCTTACTTTGAGTGATTAATCCCAACATTAGCTTACCTGTGTCACAGGCTGATTATGCATGTGTCTGTCTTTGTATTTGGTAGAAACATGTAGTATGTGCACTATATGAAAAACAAAAACTGGTCATTATGTTTAATAAATTTGCAATTTAGAATTTAAAGTGTTTATGTATATTTTATAAGTGATATAAACACACAGACACAATTTCAGTTACTACAACTACAAAAGATTATAACATGCTTGATAAATAAATCTATTCTAAAAATCATTAGCAAATATTCTATGACAGGCTTCGTTCTAAGCATAGGAGCGCAGAAAATAAACAATTATGAAATCACAGAAGAGGCATCTTCTCTGGATTAAAGAAATGAATAGAGATGTTATTTGGTAACTGGCATATTAATTTACTCCAGAAGATAAAGTAGGATTTTTCCAAAAATTCAAATGGTAAGAGCAAGGTTCTAGCAAGCAGATGAAGAGATATAGGAAACACAAAAAGAAAAAAAGATTCTCACCTGGATTTTAATAGATTACGAGGATGATCAGTACGAGTTGTAAACTAATGGTGTCGTTATTGAGAGAACAGTGTTTTAAAATGAGCACTAGAAAGCCAGGAGGTTTTGAGCAGTGCTTTCTGACCTTTTAACACATAAATAAGAGAATGAAAGTTGAAACCATGGACAGAAAAAAAAGGATTCAATGGAAAATAACCTCATAGGGTTACTGATCATAAATTCCTAACTGGGCAGGTCATAGTGGGTAGATCTTTCCCAGGCCTATCACTTCTTCAGTGAAAGGGTTTAAGTAATCCCTGTCCATTCCTATGCAGC
Source organism: Myotis nattereri (assembly GCF_964212035.1). NCBI lineage: Eukaryota > Metazoa > Chordata > Mammalia > Chiroptera > Vespertilionidae > Myotis > Myotis nattereri. Next base: position 67,070,210 of record NC_138076.1, on the reverse strand, counting down.
AAGGTTAATACACCTTTGAAAACAAGAAACAATACCCCTTAAGAGCACATAATCTTGTTAACTAGTTTGTAATCCAATCCCTGCCTTGCTTTCCCAATCTTCCTTACATCTCGTCCATAATTTCAAGTTAAAAGAAGCAGCAAAACTGTTATTCTTGGGAGCACTGGGATCTTGCTTCCCACATTGTCATCAGTTTGGCTCAAAGAAAAACTCTTAACAGGTTTGTACATTTCTTACATCAACACTTTGTCAGTTATTGTTTTGTAAAAAGCATCTAAACCTGTAGAAAAATCGTATAAGTTTATTTGAGCCAAACTGACAACATATGCTGGGGAGCCAGATCTCAAATGCTCCTGAGAACAACAGTTTTGTAGCTTCTTTTATGCATTTGAAATTAAAGAGGGAATTTAAGGAAAATTACATGGAAGTGGGGAAGCAAGTCAGGGATTGGGTTGCAGAATATGTAACAAGATTAAGTGCTCTCTTGACAGTTTATATCTCCTTCCAGGGATATTATGTCTGGTATTTTAAAGGTGTGTTAACCTAGATGCACAAGAATGCACAGAGTAGGCTTAAAACCTTTTATTAAAGACTAGAGGCCTGGTGCACAAAATTAGTGTACTGGGGAGTGTCCCTCAGCCCAACCTGCACCCTCTCCAATCTGGGACCCCTCAGGGGATTGGGCCTAAACCGGCAATCAGACATCCCTCTCACAATCCAGGACTGCTGGCTTCCAACTGCTCACCTGCCTGCCTGATTGCCCCTAATGGCTTCTGCCTGCCTGCCTGATCACCCCCTAACCACTCCCCTGCCAGCCTGATCGACGCCTAACTGCTTCCCTGCCGCCCAATTGCCCCCAACTGCACTCCCCAGTGGGCCTGGTCCCCCCCAACTTTCCTCTCTCCCCTGCTAGCCCAGTCACCCCCAACTGCCCTCCCCTGCTCGCCTGGTCACCCCCAACTGCCCTCTTCTGCTGGCCATCTTGTGGTGGCCATCTTGTGACCACATAGGGGCAGCCATCTTGTGCGAGGGAATGATGGTCAATTTGCATATTAACTCTTTATTATATAGGAAGTTATAGGCCTGGGGCATGACTACCCATATGATCTGCCCAGTTAGAAATTTATGATCAGTAATCCTGTGAGGTTACTTCCTATTAACTCTTTATTTTCATACGCAAAATCATTATTATATTATTTCTCTATAATGCATAACCAATATATGGCATGCATTATGTATGTATGTAAATAGTATGCGTTAAATAATAGAAACATAGCCAAAACCGGTTTGGCTCAGTGGATAGAGCGTTGGCCTGCGGACTGAAAGGTCCTAGCTTTGATTCTGGTCGAGGGCATGTACCTGGGTTGCGGGCACATCCCCAGTGGGAGATGTGCAGGAGGCAGCTGATCGATGTTTCTCTCCCATCGATGTGTCTGACTATCTATCTCTCTCCCTTCCTCTCTGTAAAAAATCAATAAAATATATTAAAAAAATAATAATAATAGAAACATAAATAGTATATAGTTCTGATACATCACAGTTTTTTTAATTAACTAGAGACAAAATGAGAAATTAATTCAACAACTAGATTAACCACTCAAATTTTATATCAAAAAGTTAAAATTCAATTCAATATTTATAGATTTTATTTTTTTTTCTATCATGGATATATGTAATGATAAGAAAATATTAACTTACATGGGCAAACATTTGAGGTGAAATTTTAATTTCTAAAGATATTTCTGAAACATCAGTGGAAATTTAGAAGTTTTGTCACACTCATTCAATTTTTGCTCTGCATTATGTATAGGGAGGCAACGTATTACACAGGGAATTTAAAAATGAATTACACCAGACACCTTCCATGGAGGAGCAGATACAATGGTGAGAGAGAGAAACATCTGTAAGCCTGTAATCATAATGCAGGGAGAGCAAGGCTTTGAAGGCAGTAAACTGGAGAGCACATTTACATTCGGAAAATTAAAGGTTCAGTCTAGCTCACAGGTTATTATCTTGCTCAGACTGAGACTCCTCATCTGTACAATGGGGATGACAGAAAAAAAAGGGGGGGCACCTAGTATGGCCCTGATTAGTACGATGTGGTCAATATCCCACAAGAACACTAAAATAAAGGGCTATAGGGACAAAGAGGAGGACCCATTTGCTTTTGTCTGAGAAGGCTTACTGAATGCATTTTATTAATCTGGACCTTGAAGGTTCAGATGGAAATAAAGTTTCCAGGCCAGAAAATGGAGAAAAAGCAACAAATGAACAATTTTGTAAAAGCATTTTTCAGACTCAAAAATATTCAGGGAGAAAATGGCGGAGGTTTAGACAGACGTGTCGGTGCCTTGTCCCAGAGCAGATAAGGGCGGGCAGCTGGAAACGGGTAGCATACAGCCCGAATAAGCAGAGGAGATTCAGCTGAGACAGTCTGCAGCCAGGAAAGACAGAGAAATCCTAGATAAAGGGAACGGTTAGAGGCTGAGGCTGAAACCTCTCCAGGTGCGCCGACACAGCCGCGGAGACCGTGCCATCTTGGGTGACTGTCACCGGCATCCAGAGACCAGCTACTAACCCGGCAACAACGGCTCTCAAGCAGCACGACTACGTGAACTCAGAGGAACTCTGCTTCTCCCCACAGAAAGCAGATCCAAGCAACAGCGGCCTCCTGATCTCCGCACGCTCTGTCTGAGGAACAGCTGCTGTGGGTGAAGCCTCCCTCCACCAGCCAGAAGAGCCACAACAACTGTGAACAGCACCCATCAGAAGACCCGCTAACAACAGAGGAGCAGCTGCTACCACAACTGCCCAAGGAGCAACCACAGCCAGAGGAGCCACTGCCACCTAGGGAGCAGCCACTGAACGACTCAATATCTATATACGTCAGTGAGATCAAACATGGGTAGACAAAGAAATCCCCAAAGGAAAGAAAAGGACTCACCAGAAAAGCAGCTAAGTGATACAGAGGCATACAACATGACAGAAAAAGAATTCAGAATAAGGGTCCTAGAGTGCATACACCGGATGGAGGAAAAAATCGACAACTTATCCAAGAAGCAAGAAGAAACAGATGAAAAAATCGACAACTTAACTAAGACCCAAGAAGAAATGAAGTGCGATATAGCTGCAATAAAGAACACCATTGAAAGTATCAACAGTAGACTAGGAGAAGCGGAAGACCGAATTAGTGAATTAGAAGACAGGGAAGCAAAACACACCCAAACTGTACTTCAGTTGGAGAAAAAAATTAAAAGACAGGAGGAGAGCCTAAGGGAGCTTTGGGACAACATGAAACGAAACAACATACGAATAATAGGGGTGCCAGAACAACAGAAAGAGGAACAAGGATTAGAAAACCTATTTGAAGAAATAATATCAGAAAACTTCCCTGAGGTGGGGAAGAAAAAAGTCACAGAAGCCCAGAGAGTCCCAAGCAAGGTGAACCCGAAAAGACCCACACCAAGACATATCATAATTACCATGGCAAATATTCAGGACAAAGAGAGAATCTTACAGGCTGCAAGAGAGAGACGGAAAGTTACATACAAGGGATCTCCCATTAGATTATCAAATGATTTCTCAACAGAAACACATCAGGCCAGAAGAGAATGGACGGAAATTTACAAAGTGATGCAAAGCAAAGGACTGAATCCAAGAATACTCTATCCAGCAAGGCTATCATTCAAAATTGAAGGGGAAATAAGAAGCTTCACAGACAAAAAAAGGCTAAGGGAGTTTATCACCACCAAGCCAGCCATGCAAGAAATGCTAAAGGGACTGGTGTAAAAAGAAGAAATAAAAATCCCAGAAAGAAAACAGCCACACACAAAAAAAGAAATGGCTACAAACAAGTACCTTTCAATAATAACTTTAAATGTAAACGGGCTAAATGCTCCAACCAAAAGATATCGAGTGGCTGAATGGATAAAAAATCATGACCCATACATTTGCTGTCTACAAGAGACCCACCTCATTAGAAAGGACTCACACAGACTGAAAGTGAAGGGATGGAAAAATATCTTTCAGGCTAATGGAAAAGAAAAGAAAGCTGGGGTAGCAATACTTATATCGGACAAAATAGACCTCAAAGTGAAGGCCATAACAAGAGATACGGAAGGCCACTTCATAATACTAAAAGGATCAATACAACAAGAAGATATAACCCTGATAAACATATATGCACCCAATGCAGGAGCACCCAAATACATAAAAAATCTTCTGGAAGATATCAAAGGAGAGATCGACAACAATACAATCATAGTAGGGGACTTTAATACACCACTGTCATCACTGGATAAGTCTTCTAGACAAACAATCAGCAAAGATACAGCAATACTAAATGACTCACTAGATCAGATGGACTTAATAGACATCTTCAGAACACTTCACCCCAGTGCCACGGAATATACATTCTACTCAAGTGCTCATGACACATATTCAAAAATAGACCATATATTGGGTCACAAGCAAAGTATCCCCAAATTCAAGAAGATTGAAATCATAAAAAGCATCTTCGCAGACCACGATGGCATAATATTAGAAATAAACTACAATAAAAACAACCCAAAATACGCAAACACCTGGAAGCTGAATAGCATGCTATTAAATATTGATTGGGTTACCAATGAAATCAAAGAAGAAATTAAAAACATCCTGGAAACGAATGACAATGAAAACACAACAATCCAAAACCTATGGGACACAATGAAAGCAGTCCTGAGAGGGAAGTTTATAGCTCTACAGGCCTATCTCAAAAAACAAGAAAAAATGGTAGTAAATCAGCTAACCCTACAACTCAAAGAATTAGAAAGAGAGCAACAAGAAAACCCCAGAGTGAGCAGAAGGAAGGAGATAATAAAGATTAGAGCAGAAATAAATAACATAGAGACCAAAAAAATAATACAGAAAATCAATGAAACCAAGAGCTGGTTCTTCGAAAGGATAAACAAGATTGACAAACCTCTAGCCAGACTCACCAAGAAGCAAAGAGAGAGGACCCAAATAAACAAAATCAGAAACGATAGAGGCGAAATAACAACAGACCCCACAGAAATACAAATGATTGTTAAAAAATACTATGGACAGCTCTACTCCAACAAACTAGACAACCTGGAGGAAATGGACAAATTCCTTGAAAAATACAACATTCCAAAACTCAATCAGGAAAAATCTAAAAATCTCAACAGGCCAATAACTATGGAAGAAATTGAAGCAGTCATCAAAAAGCTTCCAGCAAACAAAAGCCCAGGACCAGACGGCTTCACAGGGGAGTTTTACCAAACATTCAAGGAAGAACTAAAACCTATCCTCCTCAGACTACTACAAAAAATTCAAGAGGAAGGAACACTTCCAAGCTCATTCTATGAAGCCAGCATCACCCTAATACCAAAACCAGGTAAAGACAACACAATGAAAGAGAATTACAGGCCAATATCCCTCATGAACATAGATGCCAAAATCCTCAACAAAATCTTAGCAAATCGGATTCAGCAGTACATCAGAAAGATCATATACCATGACCAAGTAGGATTTATCCCAGGGATGCAAGGATGGTACAATATCCGCTAATCAATAAACGTGATACATCACATAAACAAACTGAAAGAAAAAAACCACATGGTCATATCAATTGATGCAGAAAAAGCATTTGACAAAATTCAACACCCATTTTTGATAAAAACTCTCAGCAAGGTGGGAGTAGAAGGATCATACCTCAACATAATAAAAGCCATATATGACAGGGCCACAGCCAACATCATACTCAATGGACAAAAACTTACACCATTTCCCCTAAGAACAGGAACAAGACAGGGATGCCCCCTCTCACCACTCCTGTTCAACATAGTACTGGAAGTGTTAGCCATTGCAATTCGGCAAGAAGAAGAAATAAAAGGCATCCAAATTGGAAAAGAGGAAGTAAAACTGTCCTTATTTGCAGACGACATGATATTATACATACAAAACCCTAGAGACTCCATCAAAAAGCTACTAGACTTAATACATGAATTTGGCAATGTAGCAGGATACAAAATTAACCCCAAGAAATCTGAGGCATTTCTATACACCAATAGTGAACTTTCAGAAAGAGAGATTATAAAAACAATCCCGTTTACCATCGCACCAAAAAAACTAAGCTACCTAGGAATAATCTTAACTAAAGAGGTAAAAGACCTCTACTCAGAAAACTACAGGACGTTGAAAAAAGATATAGAGGAAGACATAAACAGATGGAAGAACATACCGTGTTCATGGATTGGTAGAATCAACATCATTAAAATGTCCATACTACCCAGAGCAATCTATAAATTCAACGCACTTCCCATTAAAATACCAACGGCATACTTCAGAGATCTAGAACGAACTCTCCAAAAATTCATCTGGAATAAAAAAAGACCCCGAATAGCTGCAGCAATCCTGAAAAGGAACAAAGTAGGTGGGATCTCAATACCAGATATCAAGTTGTATTACAAAGCCACTGTTCTCAAAACTGCCTGGTACTGGCACAAGAATAGGCATATAGATCAATGGAATAGAATAGAGAGCCCAGAAATCGGCCCGAACCAATATGCTCAATTAATATTTGACAAAGGAGGCAAGAACATACAATGGAGCCAAGATAGTCTCTTCAATAAATGGTGTTGGGAAAATTGGAAAGATATATGCAAGAAAATGAAACTAGACCACCAACTTACACCATACACAAAAATTAACTCAAAATGGATAAAGGACTTAAATGTACGACAGGAAACCATAAAAATTCTAGAAGAATCCAAAGGCAACAAAATCTCAGACATATGCCGAAGCAATTTCTTCACTGATACAGCTCCTAGGGCACTTGAAACTAAAGAGAAAATGAACAAATGGGACTACATCAAAATAAAAAGCTTCTGCACAGCAAAAGAAACCATCAACAAAACAACGAGAAAACCCACTGTGTGGGAAAACATATTTGCCAATGTCATATCAGATAAGTGCCTAATCTCCAAAATCTATAGGGAACTCATACAACTTAACAAAAGGAAGATACACAATCCAATCAAAAAATGGGCAAAGGACCTAAATAGACACCTTTCAAAAGAGGACATTCAGAAAGCCAAGAGACATATGAAAACATGCTCAAAGTCACTAATCATCCGAGAGATGCAAATCAAAACAACAATGAGGTACCATCTCACACCTGTCAGACTGGCTATCATCAACAAATCAACAAACGACAAGTGCTGGAGAGGATGTGGAGAAAAAGGAACACTTGTGCACTGCTGGTGGGAATGCAGACTGGTGCAGCCACTATGGAAGACAGTATGGAGTTTCCTTAAAAAACTGAAAATGGAACTCCCATTTGACCCTGTGATCCCACTTCTAGGAATATATCCCAAGAAACCAGAAACACCAATCAGAAAAGATATATGCACCCCTATGTTCATAGCAGCACAATTCACCATAGCTAAGATCTGGAAACAGCCTAAGTGCCCATCAGTAGATGAACGGATTAGAAAACTGTGGTACATCTACAGGATGGAATACTATGCTGCTCTAAAAAGGAAGGAACTCTTACCATTTGCAACGTCATGGATGGAACTGGAGAGCATTATGCTAAGTGAAATAAGCCAGTCAATGAAGGAAACATACCACATGATCTCACTCATTCATGGATAATAGAGAACATTATAAACTTTTGAACAATAATAGATACAGAGGCAGAGCTGCCTCAAACAGATTGTCAAACTGCAGCGGGAAGGCCGGGGAGGGTTGGGGAGCAGGAGGTAGGGGGGTAAGAGATCAACTAAAGGACTTGTATGCATGCATATAAGTATAACCAATGGGCATAAGACACTGGGGGATAGGGGAGGCTGGGGGACTGTCTAGGGCGGGGGGATAAAATGGACACATATGTAATACCCTTTGTAATACTTTAAGCAATAAAAAAAAAAAAAATTCAGGTCCTTGGGTATACGGACCAGTAGAGGCTATGGAAAAGTGGGCTGAACCAGGATAAAAAGAGTCTGTTATACTGTTTGGATTTATTGTGTGTTGAACACAGAATTCACTGTATATTTTCAAGCAAATTCAATGCTTTAGAAATAGAACTTTAATAGCTTTGAGGTTGGTAGATTGGAGTGGGGAAAAATTGAAATCAGATACACAAGTCAGGCATATACTACAATTGTCTATGCAAGAGATAGTTAAAACCTAGACTAAGTCAGTACAAATAAAAATCAAGAAACAAAGGGAAAGTCGGTCCTTGGCAATTAAGCATAAGTAAGAAATATTTTCTAGGTATAAATGGAAATAGCTTTAAGATGCTCTTAAATTGTTTTAAGATGCTCTTGAAATATCCTAAGTTTCTGAGAGACTGGATATACAAATGGGCAATGGAGCTCTAAGCCATGACTTCTGCAACAACCAGGGCACAATGGTCAATGACTTCCAGCTTCCCTAATTTTTCCCTGACTCAGGACCACCTACAGCAGTGGTTCTCAACCTTCCTGACGCCGCAACCCTTTAATGCAGTTCCTCATTGGTGAGGAACCCACAACCATAAAATTATTTTTGTTGCTACTTCATAACTGTAATTTTGCTACTGTTACGAATCATAATGTAAATATCTGATATGCAGGATGTATTTTCATTGTTACAAATTGAACATAATTAAAGCATAGTGATTAATCACAAAAACAATATGTAATTATATATATGTGTTTTCCGGTGGTCTTAGGCGACCTCGGTGAAAGGGTCGTTCAACCCCCAAAGGGTCGCGACCCACAGGTTGAGAACCGCTGATCTAGGGAAAGGCAAAAATTCTCTCCAAAACAATCCCTAGAAAGTTTACTTCTAGTTATCCTACCCCCAGCTTCTCCATGCAAACAAACTTCAATCAGGATACTTGAAACATTCCTTTTTTTCCCCACTATAATTTTTCTTCCTATTCCTCTATGAAACTCAAGTGAAAATTTAACATTTAATTTATTTTTATAAACAAACATGAGGAAATATAAATTCTAACATAATTAATGGCATTATTTCAACTTACAAATCTATAATGTATAAAGATTGATAGGATATGATAAACAGAGTTAAACTTTTCTATAGCATCTAAGGGGACATTTTCTTTTTGAGATAGATAATTTGGCATAAGGATTTTTGCTTCAGGTGTTTTTGTTTTGTTAGAAGAGAGTTTAGGTTATAAAAGTTTTTAGCATTCTAACATCCCTTCTCTTCATCAAAATGAAACATTTGTTAAATATCAAGGATGTGTAAATTTTATAGTAATGATAATAAGAATCTGAAAAGAAAAGTCACCTTTAAATAACAACAAGGAAACTTTCCTTTTTTATAGTCCAAACCTGAACCTGTTTGTGCATTCATTGTGAGTATTTAGCGTTGTAAAGTAAAAAAGCTTACTGGTGATTCAGAGTTTCTCCTCTCATCTTATTGATTGTGGAGAAAACTTAAAATGACTATGAGGCTGCCAAAAAAATTTTATTGTTAACAATAATTTGTTAGCATAATAAAACATGAATATGGCAAGCTCTAATTTCCAGAATAAGCATAAAAGATGATTGAATACAAAAAGACAACTAAATGGAAAGATACACGCCCTGATAATTAGAGAAAACACAGGGCTTAAAATGTATTCACTTCAGAATGAGAGTAAAAATCTTACAAAGTTATGCTGTTTCAGTTTCAAAGGGACTGATTTTAATGGAACATTGTATATCATAAAACAACCTTGAGATGCACTCCTTTTGTCATTCTAAAATGTCTGATGCATGCTCTAGTCAAAATAACAACGATCTATAGATATCACTACAGATCATTTACCCTGTTAAAGGGTTTGATCTCCTTCAAGAGTTTCATATATCACTCTTATTAACACCTACTTTATTCTATCAATCTCCTTGTGCCTAATCAGAGGTGTGATGTGGGGAGGAAAAGCAACCATAGCAGCAATAATAAAATTTGCTTTGTGTGAGCTAACCATGTTGAAATAACAAATACAATGTCCCTTCTGTCTAAAGCATTTTTAACTAAGGTAAGCAAGCATTACATTTGTTACCAGATTTATTATTTGTTTTTTATAAAATATATTCTTTATTTTTTAAAGTATGTTTTTACTGATTTTCAGAGAGAGTGAGAACATCGATGTAAGAAAGAAACTTTGATCCACTGCCTCCCTCACATACCTGGTCTGGGAATCGAGCCTGCAATCTGGGCATGTGCCCTGACCCCGAATCAAACCATCAGCCTTTCAGTGCATGGGATGACACTCAACCAACTGAGCCATTCCAGCCAAGGCCAAAATATGCTCTTTCTTAAAAATTATTTTTTTTAAATTCTTAAAATATTATTTTTTTAAAATTATTTCTTATTGAGTTCAGAGAGGAAGGGAGAGGGATAGAGAGATAGAAACATCAGTGTTGAGAGAGAATCATTGATTGGCTGCCTCCTGCACACCCCCTACTGGGGATGGAGCCAGAAACTTTGGCATGTGCCATGACTGGGAATCGAACCATGACCTCCTGGTTCTTAGGTCAATGCTCAACTACTGAGCCATGCCAGTTGGCCAAAAATATATATTATTCTTTATGTTGACTTTCTTTTTCAAATGTTACCATATTATTTTCAAGTAAACTTCAGCTTTATAGTTGATGATGATGATTCTGAAATTGGTATCATATTTGGAAGTAGAATAAAAACACATCAAAACACCGGCTTCAGTGATAGGTCTTATAGGAGCTCTAAAAATGTTTGAAGATCAAGTTGTATTTGAATTATCAATTTGAGAGTCCTTGTATGCACCATCCTCTCTAAAACTCACTTCTTGATAATGACATATTATGTCAATAGTAAATAATTCATCCAAGGATAATTATACATGAACCACACACTTCTGTGAAGACAGGACATTTTTTAATTAATTTTTTGCTGCATGTTATATCTCTGGAAAATATTCCCTTGTGCTTACAAGAGAAGAATAGCCATCAAATGTGAAATCCACAAAGTCAGGGAATTTCTTGTATGATATTTTCACATAGTTGATTTTTATTAAAGTTTGTGTTTATAAAGAGATTTAGAGCAGAAAGTGTAGATACAAAACCTTTAGGAAAGTACATGAAGATTCATTATGCATTAATAATCCCAGAAATAATCGATGCAATATGTAAACCCATTTTTATAACTCAGACCAGAAAACTCAAATAATTTCCTCAACCTGAAACAGCTAACGGGTGAAAGAGACAGGATTTAAGAGCAGAACAAATTCTTTTTAGCCATTTTATGAGAGTTTTATGTGTCCAGTGTTCTGAAATCAAACTACTGTTTCATGAGAAAATGTGTTTTGAATTCTGAACATTCAATATGGAAATACTTATTGGTTACAATCCATAGATATGACATGGTATACGCTCTGATTAAAAGATGGATCCAGTATAAAATGTTTAAGATGGGAAATCAAATAACCCTGAAAATTACATCATTTGTGAGTGAGTCATCAGCAGGTGTGTTTCACAGGGAATGGGTTTTAAACCTTTGAGCTATAACTTGTTTTATGGCAAGTTGTTAATACTGGAAGCACATCAGAGACAATATGATGTTATTACAAATAAAATCTTGGCAGAGCCTCAGCATTCAAATTTCCTGTTCTGAAGTCAGCGAGAGATATTTTTCTTTAATGTGTATTAAAGAGAAAGAAGACATCAGAGCCATTTATACAGAAAGTAAAAGAATGTTAAAACAGGGGAATAGGGATAATGCCTGGTGAGATAGGGAAAATCTAGTCTGTTTTGCAACAATATCTTTTGACTACAATTTGCAATTTCACCCAAGTCAAATTTGTTCTTACAAATATTTAGTTTGGCTACAAAATTATATTTCAAATCCCACAATAAACAGCACAAATGCAAGTTTAAGGTACATATTTTTGAAGCATATATGTTGTTTATGTTTTCTGAGACTAATTTATATAAAATATTTTTTTCATATTAAGTTGTTTAAATTTTATTTGAATAAATTTTGCTAAATATTTTGTGTATATTAGAATAATTTCTAAAAGTAGAACTAAAAATTAAGAAACCTGATTTATTATCAGTTGATAAATTATAGTTTAGATTGTCAACAGCTGTTAGCTATAGCCTGGCTAGCAATGCTCAGTGGTTGAGTGTCAACCAATTAACCAGGAGGCCACGGTTCCATCCCTGTCAGGGCACATACCCAGCTTGGGGGTTTGATCCCCAGTGGGGGCATGCAGGAGGCAGCCAATAGATGATGATTCTCTCTCATCAGTGATGTTTTTCTCTCTCCCTCTCCTTTCCTCTCTGAAATCAATAAAAATACATTAAAAATGCTTTAAAAATGAATAAAGCTATTAATTATAAAAATTATAGCCAAAATTAGAAAATATATAACATTCATTCTCAATTTCTCTTGCACACGTACATACACAATACAACCTCATATATTTACACCCCCAAACCTCATTATATTTTGTAATTGTCTCTTAGAATTATGAACCCACATAATACATTTAGTTGATACCAAAGCAATATGATAAACATATATGTATTTAAGTTATTGATTAAAAATTTTAAATATTAAAATTTACATCACTAGTAGGTGTTGTTTCAGGATTAATTTTAGGATAAATATTGGACAATAGGTAGGTTTAATAACAAATGTAGCTAGGAGTCTAATTAAACAGAACTGTTAAATTAGAAATTGCAAGTTCACCTAAGATAAATTAAATTCATTATTAAATGAAGAAAAAGCTATTTTTAAACCTGTCATTAAGATAATTTCCCTGATTTTAAGAAATCACTTGAATAAATGTATTACCATTACAGATATCTTCAGCCTACCTGGTATTGCTATTTAGGCTTTAGGAAGAAATATGTAGTTGGTTCATGGTCACCAAAACAACATGCCAAAATACCACATTGATAAAAATAAATAAATATATATACATATATGTAGTAATTTACTTCCCCCCCAGCTTTATTGAGCTATAATTGACATAAAACATTGTATAAGTTTAAGGTTACATCCTGATAATTTGAAATATGTATATATCGTGAAATAATTAGCACAATAATGGTTATTTAACAATCTACCACATTATATAGTATATTTTATTTTACTTCAAAAATATTGTTTATAGTCCTATATAATAAAGAGGTGATATGCAAATTAACCCTCATGCCCTCACAAGATGGCTGCCTACGACCATGCCGACAGGGGGATTAGTGAGGGATGACCAAACGACTGAACAGCAGACTGCGTGGGGTGACCAGGTCGGCGGGGGGTGGGGGGGAGGGCTGTGAGGGGCAACCAGGCCAGCCTGGGGGGCAGTTGGGGGTAACCAGGCCAGCGGAGGGTGGGAGGGGGCAGTTGGGGGCAACCTGGCTGGCAGCAGGGATTGGACCTAAACGGGCAGTCGGACATCCCTCTCACAATCTGAGACTCCTGGCTCCTAACTGCTTCTGCCTGCCTGCCTGATCGCCCCCTAACCACTCCCCTGCTGGCCATCTTGTGCCAGCCATCTTGTGATGACGTGAAGGCGGCCATTTGTGGTGGCCATCTTGTGATGACATAAGGGCATCGCGCGAGGGCACAAGGACCACCTAGGCTTTTATTAGTATAGATTATTGAGTTCAGAGAGGAAGGGAGAGGGATAGAGAGATAGAAACATCAGTGATGAGAGAGAATCATTAATTGGCTGTCTCTTGCACACCCCACACTGGGGATCACATGCATAAACCAGGCACATGCCCTGATTGGGAATCGAACAGTGACCTCCTAGTTCAGTGATGGCAAACCTATGACATGCGTGTCAGAGGTGACAGGCGAACTCATTTTTTTGGATGACTTTTCTTTGTTAAATGTCATTTAAATATATAAAATAAATATCAAAAATATAAATCTTTGTTTTACTATGGTTGCAAATATCAAAAAATTTCTATATGTGACACGGCACCAGAGTTAAGTTTGGGTTTTTCAAAATGCTGACACGCTGAGCTCAAAAGGTTCGCCATCACTGTCCTAGTTCATAGGTCAGTGCTCAACTACTGAGCCACGCTGGCTGGGCCTGGCCAGTATTGTGTGTGCTCTTGATTTTATGCAAGAAAGATTTCACAATATGAGTCCAGATGATTTTGAGATTACATTTATTAAAGCTATGGACAGTGAAACAACGGAAGGGCTTAGGGTATAAGAAGCAATAGAAGAGCAGTTCGGCAGTGCTCTGATTTTGCTCTCTAGAAATGTTATAACACAGAAGTGAGCCCTCTGGGCTGCATGAATTCACTGAGAAGTAAAAGTCACAGTGACAGAATTGCGTCTTGGCAGGGCTACTTTTAGCTCACTGAAAAGTCTAGGATAAAAGGAGCATCCGGAAACAGCCTAGGTGGCGCTTTGCTTTGACTCACTAATAACATTATAAGAAACTGAGCCATGGTGAGGCATCTGCTAATTCACTGAAAAGTCAGGGAAAAAGAGGCCTTGAAGAGAGAATCAGGGTAGAAACCCAGGATAAGCTGCCACTGTACATTGCTCCCCTGGTTATAAGAGGGACCCTTAGAATTTAGGAAAGAAAAGTAAAAATGCACACCCGAGAGAGAAGAAAGGTATGAGCATGCTCCACAGAGAGCCCCCGCTGGTTCTTTGTCTTGATGTGTCTTGTTTGTTTTCTAAAGATGAGAATTTAAGAGGAGATCTTAAGGGAGGATTCCAAGAGAATATTCATGGAATATATGCTGATGCACCAAAATGAGATTTATTCCCCTGACTTCATTTGTTCTTTGGTGTGGTCAGTACAAATGGCACTAATTAGATTTCTGTTATCTATATTTCTGATTAGGGTGGTTTAAGCTATTTACCCTGAAAAGGAAAAGTGTAAATAATTTACTATTTTGTGCTTTATTAGATAGCTGGGACTGCTTGGCCATTTAACTGTCTGTTTGTGCCCTATTTCTACTTGTCCTGGATTACAAACTCATCTCAGTTTTAAGCTGTCCACCAGTGTGCTGGCTCTGGGGCCTTCCAGGACATGCAGACCAAGGACAGCCACTGCTTATGATCTGTCTGGGCCACTGGGCATGAGCTACAAAGAAAGCTACAGATGGCTGCTATTTATGCTGGGCTTGGAGGTGCCCAGGAAAGGCAAAGCTGGGAACCACGGCCAACTGCCACTAGTACCAGGCCTGGGGCCATTTATTGAGAGGTATGAGGCTCCCTGAGGCCAAATGCCACTTGTTTGAGAGATTTTAGGAAACAATGAAGCATAAGCCAAAACAGGCCATTCATTTGTTTGGAAAAGCCATGGGAAGCAGCTTGGGTGGCTGCAAAAAATTGGGTAGGGGGTTCCAAGAAATCATCAGGCAGGGGCAAACAGTGATAGGCAGGTTGATGGAGACTCAGATATGATACTGGCTTGCTGGCTTTGTTAAAGGAGGGCTCAGAAAATTAACCATAGCTTCTTCCAACACTTCTGTCTGGGGGAAAACTGCCTTTCATCTCTTGCCCCAATGCCAGACAATTCAGTTCCTCCCCTTGTGTCCCTGGTGCCTTTTGAGTTGCCTCATTCCATGTCTTCATCCCTCCTACCAGTCTTGATGAGACTTCTTTATATCATTAATTTTAGGGATTCTGTTTAGCTAGATTTCAGTTGGTTCTTAATGATGGTTGTTCTGTAGTTTAGGTGTAATTTTGATGTAGTTGTGGGAGGATGTGAGTACCACATTTACCTATGCTGCCATTTTCTACAGAACTGCTGAATTCATTCTGAAACACATGTACACAAATATTTACCACCTCACTAAGATTTGATGAGGGGAAAGAGTTACATACATGTTTTGAAATACACATTTAGACTTATTCTGGCATTAATGATTTACTTAGAGTGGTATACTTTTCTGTTGAATTGAGGACATTTGCATGGGCTCTTGAACCTTTCTGTATAACAGTTCCATGGTATAGCAGTTCCATTATTTAATAGCACAAATCCAAATTAACCTCTCTAGGACTTATTTTTTATATGCACAAAGGATAGAATGATTCTACTTCATAAGGTTGTAAGGACTAGGTGAAAGTAAATAATGTTAAAGTTCTAGGAATAGGTAAATTATTTACAAGTTATTGTTTTCCTTTTATATGTTTGATGGTTTGTACATAAAAGGAAATATCTGTGTCCATGTTGCTTGTTTTATTAAGTGTCAGATACAAAAATTACATTTGAATTCAACCCCAGGTGTGAAGACATTTCAATCATAATCAATTTATGATCATATACTTCTTTCTTAATGAAATGGTAATGTCTCAAGAAAAACTTATTATTTATTTACAGCTATACCACACCTTCCCTTCTTTACCAAAAATTTACATCTTAAACCACTTACTGTGAACCAAGGAGGATATGATTTAAAGAGACATGCAGAAGGATATGCATGAAAGAAAGCTCATGTGAATTTATCTTTGGTTTCTGGGAATACAAAAATATAGGTCTATATTTTTGTTGCAAGAAGCTGATTTTATTGCAAGGAGAAGAGAAAGACACTGTACATCTTTAATTACAGCTTTGTTTGAAAAAGAAGTATTAATTATATGTTATTCTTCATCTCGGGCTTATTTTTTCTAACTCATATCTCTATTAGTTCATAAATGCACATAAAATACTATTAATTGTCAAATAAATTATGAACTTATATACAATTGCACTTAACTTTATACATTTCAAATTCAGAAATCAGAACATATTCACAAAATGGGCTTAGGAGAAAATGATTCCATTAATTGTGCATGTTTTTCTTGGATAGAAGGAAAAACAATAATTTTGCGTCTTTTTTTTACATGAAAACTTGACTTTGATATGTATACTTTTCTATGAATTTTTATGTTCCCAGAGTAATGGGAAAATACTCCAGTCAGTAATGAACAGTAGTATTTATCTATGTAAGACATACATCTCAAGTTCTAGAATTGGGGAAAATGCTAATTATATAACAAATATTTAAATATATGAAGTGATGAATATTGAGTCTATACTCAATTGACTACTGAATGTTTGACCAGAACTCTCCAGTTAATTATGAATTTTAGAAGAGTTATGATAAATTTATACAATCAACCAGATAATTTTTTCTGAATATCTGTATTTTTAGAACTGATTGCTGTAGCATGTGCATTCTCAATTGGCACAATATCATCCCAAAGAGAAAGAACATTTTGGGGGTGATTTGGTTTTATTGGGGTTTATGGCCCTCCAAAAGGCAACAGTGCATAAACAGATATAGAGTATAAATGTGACATTAAAATTTCATGGTTGTAGACAGTGAAGAAAATGTTTAATGTAGTGTTTGTAGGTTTGAAATTTTGATGTATTAAATATTATTTCAAAAGGTGTTCTAAGGCTTGAAACTATATGGGTAATAAACCTAATTCTCATAAAATCTTTAATAAATGTAATAAGAAATGTTTCTCATTTTAGGATAATTCATATAAAATAGAAATTATAAAATATATTTTTCTGCCATCATTAATATTAAATCAAAGATCTTTGCTCATCTGCCTTCTTGGTTTGTCCATTTTATTCTAATTTAATACTATGTAAAACAGTATGTTTTATTCTTTCTTAAACACTTTTACCTTTTAATAAATATATTTCTCACTTTAAGATTCCATTATGTCTTCCTAAGACACAACCTGATGCCTGAAAAATGCTGGTACTGAATTCCTGCTCGGTGTGTGTTTAATTACTATGAGATTGTGTTGAGCTTGAGCTACAGGAATAATTCCTTTTCATTTTCCCAAATATAAATTGCCTTTTACTAGTGAATAGGCCTTTTTATCTAAACCATCCAAGTCAACAGAAAGATTTCAATTCTCTCTCCTTGCCCTGCTTGTTTTATAAATCATTATGGAAACTGGGACCTTGGTCAGCACTTTGTCACTGACTATGCTTTATGAAAAACCACTCAATCTCCATGAATCTCAATCATCTCAAAAAGGAAATATAAATAGGTCATTACTTTGTTTTGTATCTTGTAGAACTACTCTTAGGAACTATATAAATTAATGTCCTTTGCAATAATTTTAAGTATTAAATTTAAATTTACAAAATATTAGAGTACCAATTGTTCTATTTACACTATAGGAAGCCATGATTAGTAGTGGCAGTTGCACTTGTTCCTAACTCATAGGATCAGCATCTCACAATTAAGTTGTCTAAAATCACATGGTTAAAAGTTTTAAACATATTTAATAGAACTATTTAAATATATATTTTCATGGACAGGGGAATATTCACGTTTGTTTCTTAGAGACTGCACTGTAGAAAGTATTAGTAAATATTTGCTAAATCTAAAAAAATCACTCCACTTCAGTTTTATAAAATTTTGGAAATATATGTGACATACTATATAAAACACTGACAATATTTTTCAAGTTTAAAGGTATAGAAATTTAACATCAATGTAGTTTTATTTGATTATCCTGATATTTTGATGATAAAAGTTGAACAATTATTTGATAACTTCCAAAATTTATCCTGTACATAAATCCAGCATAATTGTTTATGATCTATTATACATTCTTTAATATTGGTCATCAGGCTTCAATACAAGCTTAGAAAAGTTAAAATTTTCAATATTTAAAATGCTTTATAAGTAACATGGATAAAATACTTAAGTCATTGTGCTTATGATATCTTGCAGGTAACTAAAAAACTCGTGTATTTTTTTTAAAGTTATCTTTATTTTTTAATTCATTTTGTTTAAAGTATTACATATATCTCCTTCTCCCCGCCCCCCCTCCATTGACCTCTCCTTGGCCATTCCCACGCCCCAGCACATGGCTTCACACCCTACTGTGTGTGCCCATGGGTTATGTTTATATGCTTGCATTGCTTCACTTAGCATAATGCTCTCCAGGTCCATCCATGCTGTTGCAAATGGTAAGAATTCCTTTTTTATTTATTTATTTTTTTTTACTGCAGTGCGATATTCCATTGTGTAGATGTACCACAGTTTTTTTAATCAATTTATCTGCTGATGAGCACTTAGACTGTTTCCAAATCTTAGCTATGGTGAATTGTGCTGCTATGAACATAGGGGTGCATATATCCTTTCTGATTGGTGTTTCAAGTTTCTTGGGATATATTCCTAGAAGTGGGATCACTGGGTCAAATGGAAGTTCCATTTTTAATTTTTTGAGGAAACTCCATACTGTTCTCCACAGTGGCTGCACCAGTCTGCATTCCCACCAGCAGTGCACGAGGGTTCCCTTTTCTCCTCATCCTCGCCTACAGTTGTCATTTGTTGATTTGTTGATGATAGCCATTCTGACAGGTGTGAGATGGAACCTCATAGTTGTTTTGATTTGCTTCTCTCAGATGATTAGTGACTTTGAGCATGTTTTCATATGTCTCTTGGCCTTCTGTATGTCCTCATTCAAAAAGTATCTATTTACGTCCATTGCCCATTTTTTGATTGGATTATTTATCTTCATTTTCTTAAGTTGTATGAGTTTCCTATAAATTTTGGAGATTAAACCCCTGTCAGATATAACAATGACAAATATATTCTTCCATGGGGTGGCTTTTCTTATTGTTTTGTTGATGGTTTCTTTTGCTGTGCAGATGCTTTTTATTTTTATGTCTTAAAATTATTACAAATGTCCCACCTTTCCCCCACTGAACCCTTCTAGCCTGTCCCCACTCAAAAAAACTCAAGTCTTGACCCATCTTGAACCTCATCCATCTTGGAGTAGTCTAAGGATCATTGGTTATCCATTGGTATATCAAATGATAATCAGGCAAATAGGCTATTTTTGAGAAAAAATTTATTCATTGATAGTTTTAAAATTTGCCATTAAAGATAATTGGTAAATTCTAAAGGTTGTGTCTGAGATTAAAAAGAGCGTGTAGGTTAATATTAACAGGATGTGGTTCATTTCAGCTAAACCATTTCCATGTTATTTGCATACATTGAATATGTTTGATGTTTCTTTTTGGTAGTTTTCTATAATGTGGCTTTATTTTTTCAACTTACGGAAATGGATCAATGGTTTAATATTGGACCACAAAAGTCTGAAAATAAGTATGCAAATTGTAAAATAAGTAGAACAATTTACAAATGCAAATTATAAGCCAAATCCTTCTGAAGATTTCTATTTGCTGAGACAAAAAAAAAAATCTGTATGAGTATTTTCACAAGCATCACCCCAATAAGAAATGAGGAAAAGTAAAGCTGTATTTAGAAAATTTGATAAAATGTTATGTATTTATATTCTGCTCCCTAATAGGTTATCTATTAAGAAACTATGCCACATGTTGTTATAAAATCAGCAGAGATTTCACATAATTTTCAAACCAAAAGATTGAATTTACTAGCAAAAAATACTATAAATTTTCTGAAATAACTTTTAAATAATATTTTCCAATATAAAAATAATGACTTCTGCCTTTTCACGTGGAGACAAAGTTAAAGTTACTGTAGCATTTTTTGCTTTGCAGCAATTCCAACTATTTTTAAAGTTCCCTAACCATAATGGTCCTGTGTTATATACATGGAGTGTAGTAGAACATCATTGTGGTATCTATACTAATGAAAGGGAAATATGCTAATTAGACCAGGAGACTGGACATCTTCCTACTGTCCAACTTCCTTCTGGACAAAGACACGGTGGTGGGGGCCAAGGCAGAGGCGGTTAGGGGCGATCAGGCAAGCAGGGGAGGGCAGTTGGGGGCCATGAGACCAGCATGGGAGTGGGTAGGCAATGATCAAGCCAGTAGGCAGGAAAGTGGTTAGGAGCCAGCACTCTCAGATTGGAGAAGGATATCCGGCTGCTGGACATTCCCCAAGGGGTCCCAGATTGGAGAGGGTGCAGGCCAGACTGAGGGACCGACCATGCACAAATTTAGTGCACTTGGCCTCTAGTGTTATATAATAAACAAGTACATCAAAGGTCATAAATTTGCTACTACACATACTTACCAGGCTATATTTTGCTTTTCAGTTTATATGAACATAAACTGATGAACAAAAACAGATCTAGAGACAGAGAAGCATCGATCAAACTGTCAAACTTCAGAGGAAAGGTAGGGAAGGGAGAGGATAAGGAGGAGAGATCAATCAAAAGACTTGTATGCATGCATATAAGCCTAACCAATGGACACAGACACCAGGGGATGAAGACATGAGTGGAGGGTGGGGGGACAATGGGGAGACATTGTAATACAATTAGGACACATATGTAATACCTTAATCAGTAAAGAAAAAAAATAAATCACACAAAAAGTACATATATGTATATACTAGATATGTCATTATTTTTGCACAAATCAGCTTTTGTGAATTTTTTTGAAACCTGAGAAAATAATTAACAACTCTTGATTCTATTAACTGCAATTTTATTTATTGTTGCACATCCTTGGTTTGTTGATTATGTTTTGTACATTCCAGTAACTGATTAAATGTCATACATAGATAGTCAAAATGCATTAGTTCTTGTAATATGGCTGACTGGCCTATTCGTTTAAAAAAGAGCTTCTTTTCATCTTCATACTGGGTTTCATCCAATGTACCCCAGAAATGAGATAACATCATATAGCTTAAAGAACTTAAAGGTTAGTTGGTTGAAAGGCCTACTTATTTGAAATTGCTGATATAATATTTCTTTACAAAAGATGATTATCCAGTGTCAGAAAATTTCAGGTTTTAAAGCTTTCACTTATTTAAGAGATGATACCTTCCATTATCAGTTATTTGTAAGTTTTAGAAGCCTTATTATGTTTTGAATTAATTCAACTTACCTGTAAAAGTCCATAACTTCCACTAATGTTTTTGACCACACACAGGGCATCTATATTTCTCATTTTATGTATTTTAAAGTAGCAACTGGAATCCGTCTCAAATTGTCTTTATCCAGAGTACCAGAGACCCTCAATTTATACAATTTGTAATATATATATACCAGTTACCAAGTTTATTTAAATAACACCAGTCCCCTAACAACAAGGTTCAAATTTCAGCCACAATGATGTATTCACATTGAGAAGTTGCATAAACAACCAACTTTGCTGCTAGCTCTTCAGTCCACATATCATTTTGTAAACCACAGATGCACACCATGATTTCTCATCCGTCACATTACCAATTTCAATCTGTTGGCGATCGGTCACTGTGCATCTGTTATTTGATTCATGCACAGATAGCAATACATGCAGTTTTGTGGCCTCCTTTTATCCCAGTGAAAATTAAGGTGGTGTTTCACAAACAATAAATAATTAATAGAGGGAGGGGGGTCAGCAAAGATAAAAGTGCAGCAATGAAACAAAATGTCAGAACGCTGAGAGCAAAATTTGAATCAAATGTAAATCGAGCGATAGAAGAAACCAATGACCATGCAAATGCTGGCATTGCCACTGTCTGAGAGACTCTAAATTTGTAACCAGATGAATTTAATTAAGGTAAAATTATCTATAACTGAAAAAGTGGGTGCAGTGAAAGAATGAAGATTCACCAGAGGCAATGATAGAGGCAAACACTTTACATAAAAAGAAGCCCTGTAGATAGTTCACAACATGGAAAGTGCAAAGGATAAATGTTGGAAGAGATTCCAAATTTATGTTTGACAAGAAGGCAAACACATCAAGTTGTATAAATCACTCATCTTTTATTTTTTACAAAAAAATAAGAAACTTTAATCCCCAGTGTTACTAATGATTTATATTTCAATGTAAAAAATAAATATTCATTTTGTTGCATTTTAAAATTTTTCTATAGTTAAGGATTGAGAGTACCAGAGTTCTTATTGTTTGACAAATATTTTATTTTATTTATTGGTAAGCCATTTATTATTTAAATTATAAAGGTTTCAAGTGTACAATTCTATACTAGAGGCCCAGTGCATGAAATTTGTGCAAGAGGGGGTCCCCTCAGCCCAGCCTGTATCCTCTCCAATCTGGGACCCCTTGGGGTATGTGTGACTGCCTATTTAAACAGGCAGTCAGACATCTCTCTTACAATCCTGGACAGCTTGTTCCTAATCGCTCACCTGCCTGCTTGGTCGCCCCTAAGTGCCGCCCTCTGCTGGCCTCGTTGCCCCCAACTGCTCCCCCCATCGGCCTAGTTGCCCCTCACTGCCCCCCCCCCGCCAGCCTGGTTGCCTCCAACTGCCCCCCATGCCAGTCTCGTTGCTCCCAACTGCACCCCCCATAGGACTGGTTGTCCCTAACTGCACCCCCACCAGCCTGGTCACCCCCAACTGCCCCTCCTGCTGGCTTGGTTGTCCCCAACTGCCCCTTTCCGGCCTAGTTGCCCTCATTGCTTCCCCACCGGCCTGGTCACCCCACACAGCCTACTGTTCAGTCGTTTGGTCATCCCACATTAACCCCCCTGCCATCCTGGTCGTAGGCAGTCATCTTGTGAGGGTGTGAGGGTTAATTTGCATATTACCTCTTTATTATATAGGACTAGAGGCCCAGTTCACAAAAAGTTGTGCACTTGGGGGGTCCTTCAGCCTGGCCTGTGCCCTCTCGCAGCCTGGGAGCCCTCAGGGGATGTCCACTTGCCAGTGGGGAGCAGGCCTAAGCTGCAGTCAGCAATCCTTAGGGCTGCTAAGGAGGTGGAAGAAGCTCCCGCCACCACCGCTGTACTGGCAACCATCAGCCTGACTTGTGGCTGAGCAGAGCTCCCACTGTGAGAGCGCACTGACCACCACGGGGGGGGGGGGGGGGGGGCAGCTCCTGTATTGAGCATCTGCCCCCTGGTGGTCAGTGTTTGTCACAGTAACCAGTCATTCCCAGTAGTTCTGCTGTTAGGGTCAGTTTGCATATTATCCTTTTATTATATAGGATAGAGGCCTGGTGCATGGGTTGGGACCGGCTTGTTTGCCCCGAAGGGTGTCCCAGATCAGGGTGGGGGTCCAGCTGGGGTGCCTGGCCAGCCTGGGTGAAGGGCTGATGGCCGTTTTCAGGCTGGCCACGCTCCCCGGCGACCCAAGCTCCCAACCTCTCCTTTTTTACTTTTTTTTTTTTTCCTGGGATTTATTTATCTTCTATAATTGAAACTTTGTAGCCTTAAGTGGAGGCCATGGCCAGCTGGAAGCTGGTATCTGGCATTTATTTATCTTCTATAATTGAAACTTTGTAGCCTTGATCATAGCACAAGTCCGGCCAGGTCAGAAGGAATCTTGGCTTCCTTCACCGCCAGGGGCAACCCAAGCCTCCTGCTCACTCCAGCTTTGTGGCCACTGCCATCTTAGTTGGGCTAATTTGCATACTCACTCCTGATTGGCTTGTGGGTGTGGCTCATGGGTGTGGCTTGGGCATAGCAGAGGAATGGTTAATTTGCATGTTTCTCTTTTATTACATAGGATATCATCTGTATATTATATTGTGGATTCACTACCCTAAGTCAGGTCTCCTTCTGTCACCACTTATCCCTCCTTTACCCTTTATTACCTCCCACAACCCCCATTTCTCTCTGATAATCACCATATTTTTTTTCTGTTTCTCTGAGGGTTTTTTTTATTTGGCTTAATTCCTTCACCTTTTTTATCCAGATCCCCAGCCACCTCCCCTCTGAAAGCTGTCAGTCTGCTCTCCATATCTATGATTCTGTTTCTCTTTTGTTTGTTTATTTTGTTCATTAGATTCCACATGTAAGTGAAATTATATGGTATTTATCTACCTCTGACTTATTTCACTGAGTCTACTATCCCCCAGGTCTATCCATGATGATGCAATAAGTAAGATTTCCTTCATTTTTTGGTGGAGTAGTATTCCATTGTATAAATGTACCATACCTTTTTTATCCATTCATTTACCAAAGGGTCCTTAGACTGCTACCAAATCTTGGCTATTGTAAATAATGCTGCAATGAACATAGGGGTATACATATTCTTTTGAATTAGTATTTTGTGTTTCCTTGGATATATTTCCAGAAGTGGAATTACTGGGTCATAAGGCAGTTCCATTTTTAATGTTTTGAGGAAACTCAATACTGTTTTTCACAGTGGCTGCACCAGTCTGCATTCCCACCAACATAAGGGTTTTCTTTACAACATTCATTATTTTATTTACTATTTAAAAATAATTCATGGTTATACTGTTTCTGATATCCTTAGAGATACTGGATTATTTCTCTATTTCCTTATTTTACTTGTACTGTACAATAAACACTATTTTCTATTTTCCACTGTGATGAGAACACAATGTGAAATGAGAATTCAATAAAATGACCTTTTCAGTGTATTGTTGAATCCAGTTTGGTAATATTTAGTTGAATATTTTAGCATCTTTTTTCATCGGGGATATGGCCTATAATCTTTTTTTGTAGTATCGCTGTCTGGTTTTAGAATTAATATAATGCTCATTTTGTAAGATGAACTTAGGAGTGTTCCCTACTCTTGAGTTTTTTGGAATAGCTTGAGAAGGATAGGTGATAGTTCTTTGAATGTTTGCTAAAATTCACCTTAAAGCCATCCAGTCCATGACTTTTTGTTGGGTTTTTGTTTATTACTATTACTGCTTCAGTTTCAGTAGCTATAATCTGTATATTTAGATATTCTGATTCTGCCTTGTTCAGTTTTGGAAGATTGTATGTTTCTAAGAATTTAATCATTTTTTATACATTGCTCAATTTTTTGGCATATAAATATTCATAATATTTTCTTGTAATCCTTTATATTTTTTCTTTTTGGTGTCAATTGTTCTCTTTCATTTCTGATTTTATTTATTGGGTCTTTTTTCCTTTTTTTTCATGAATCTGAAAAAATGGTTTGTCAATCTTGTTTATCTTTTCAAAGTGCCAACTTTTGTTTTCATTGACCTTTTGTATTGTTTTTTTTTTTAGACTCTATGTTGTTTATTTATCCTCTAATTTTTATTATTCCCTTCCTTTTATTTATTTGAGCTTTGTTTGTTGTTTTCCAGCTCCTTTAAGTGTAAAATTATACTGGTGTTTGTTTGGGTTTGTTTGTTTGTTTACAGTTTTTTCTTGTTTCCTGAGGTACAATTGGAAAATGGTCTCTGGCCTAGCACCACAGAACTCAGTCTGTTCCAGATTCTGCTGGCAGCCCAGGCTCCATTAGGCAGTCCTGCTGGGAGTAGGGACGGTGGGTCTAGTGGATTTTATGTGAGTGGAAGGTGCTGGTCAGGCTCAGGTTAAGGTGACGGTATTGGCCTTTGAACCAGAGCCACACAACTCAAGTCTATCTTAGATTCTGCCAAGATCTTTTGGGGAGTAAGCGCTTGGCAGGGTCAGGCCTCCAGGAGTTAGGCTGGTAGATAAGAGGGGACTACTATATTAGTTTTCCCATACAAGTGAAAATGCATTTTTGTCTTCTGTTTTATACCTTTGACTCTTAAGAATGCTTTAGAATCTTACACATTTTTGGTGAAACAGTTATTTCAAATTTATTAGTAGTTTCCTCTTTTAAGAACTTAAGAGGCAACAGAGGCTGTATCTGAGGTCAGCGTGAGATGCATTATCATATACTCAAACTAATCCCTGCTTGTCATACCTAGGTCATGTTATACCTAGTTCTATAGTACCCATATTCTGAGCCTTTCTCTGTCTTCCCTGCATAATGCTTTTCAAAGAAGCAACTTAATTTATGATGCAAATATTTTCCAAAGAGACACACACAACTAGTCCTTTAGATTCCCAGACATGTTGGGAATCTAAAAAAACCTCTGGCTAAGTTCAGACTTGAACTGTACATTAAAAGTTGAATTATTTGGTTTTGATCTGTCAAAAATTGCATCAGACAATATTAAACAAGCAGGAATCCTTTATTAAAGAATACTGCAAAAAGAGAGGGAGATTTAACTCTGATGAAACAAAAGACAGGAGGGTTTTTCAGTATTGGAGTAAGCTTGTGTAAAGGTAGTGGAGGGCATTAAAAAGGAGGCTGGCCAAAATAATTAGGTCTTCTCTGTTTTCCAACTTTTCCTTATTGTAGTTAGTTTTCTACGTTCCCATGGGGACTAAAAGATAGGAACACTACCTTTCTTGATAATCACACTTTGAAGACATGACCCTCAGGTCCTTGAGACATTCTTGAGTTGTGAAAAATAACAAGATGCAAGGAGAAGATTTACATCCCAAAGGGGCAGAAAAATAATTTATAATAGCAAGTTTCTAAAGCAAATCCTCTAAGCAAAGGGCAGACATATAGACAGAAATAAACCTGCCTAAAGTTTAGTCATGCTGAGAGGAACATTAGGCTGTCTCACTCACAGATAGTATCCTGAAGTTCCAAATTTCATTATACCAAAGCAACCTAAGAGAGGTCATGAATACATATTCAAAGAAAAATAATAATGATGGTGATAATGACAGAAAAGCTGCTCTCCTGATTTTTCTGTCAAGCACTGTGATAAGCTCTTTATATGTTATCTTAATTATTTAAAATACACCATTAAGTGATCATCTTATTCATTTTCTAATAAAAATGCTGAGTTTTAATAAGTTACCCAAGTTCACACAAATAGTAAGTGGCAGATTCAAAATGTAAACCCAGTGTTTTTGCTATGAGAGGTAAAACTAACATGTATCACCAAGTGAAAGTTAGCCATACATACTTAGTCCTGAAAAACAAAGCTAAATCAAAAGAAGCTACAAGGATTAAATTGAGGTTTACATAATCTAAGTCAAATTGGTGTTCTAACTTCACAATTTATGTCATATTAAATTGCCCCCCAACTTCCCCCCCCCCCGGCTGGCCTGGTTTGCCCCCAATGGCCCCCCTCTTCTGGCCTGTGGTATTGGGCCTAAACCAGCAGTTTGACATCCCTCTCGCAATCTGGGACCCCTGCCTCCTAACTGCTCACCTGTCTACCTGCCTGATTGCCCCTAACTGCCTTCCCCTCCTGGCCTGGTTGCGTCCAACTGCCCTCAGCTGCTGGCCTGATCTCGCCCCAATTGCCCTCCCTTGAAGGCCTGATCATGCCCCCAACTGCCCTCCCTTGAAGGCCTGATCATGCCCCCAACTGCCCTCTGCTGGCCAATTTGGTTCTGATTGGTCAGTTTCAATGACAGTCAGCATCAAAAGCTCTACCTACTAGGCAGCCACTGGTTTTTCACAGCACCCAGATTTGGTTCTGATTGGTCGGTTCCTATGCCAATCAACATCAAAACCTCTGCCTCCTAGGCAGTCATTGGTTCTTTACAGCACCCACATTTGGTTCTGATTTGTTGGTTCCTACGCCAGTCAGTGTCTCTGGGCCTATCAAGGGGGTCTGATCATAAAGGCGGGGCTGATCAGCAGCCCGTGTGGAACCCTGGAGAGAAATGGAGGTGCGCTGCTGGCCAGACTAAGAGAGAAAGAGAGAGAGGCAAGTGCTAACCAAAAGCTGCTGCTGAGGGAATGGATCAGTCCCTGATTCTCTCTTCAGGCCTCTCTCTGGCCCTGATTCACAGCCCCCTCAGCAGTCAGTGCTGGGGCACCATGGCTGCAGTGGAAGCAGCCATAGCAACCCAGAGCTGAATGCAGGACTGACTTCCAGTTGGTTAAGCCTCAGTCCCTCAGTCCTTACTGGATGTTAAGACCCCTGATATATATATATATATATATATATATATATATATATATATATATATATATACTAGTACCCCGGTCCATGAAATTTGTGCACATTAAAAGGGAATTAATTATCATAAAGATTTTAATATTGCTATTTGCCCTTTCTCTATAATAGAAGTGTGAGAGGTAAAAGGAAATTAATAAAATGTATATGAAAATAATACATAAATGTATTAATAAATAAATAGTAACAAAAGGATATAACAACAGAGGCATGATATAAAAACGACAAAAACATGATATAAAAATAGTTATGCAAACAATGACTGATAAAGTGATTAAACTTATTCTAATATCTCCCTGTACACCACTTTAAGAGTGAAAACACTTTCAGAGTGCTTGACTGATTTCCCTTGTGATGAAGTATTTAGAACTTTAACTTTAACGTCACATGCTCTTCGAACTCAAGAGAAAGCAACATATAACTGACCATGTGTGAAAACGGGTTCAGGTAGAAATATGCCTACTCTATCTAAAGCTTGTCCTTGTGATTTATTAATAGTCATCGCAAATGCTGGCATCACAGGAAACTGTCGTCAAATCAATTTAAATAGGAGGCCAGTGTCAGATGGGGACAAATCAATTCTTGGAATCAGAACAATCCCTCTGCAGATCCTGTTAATACTTCAGCTTCGATAATGTTAGGTAGTAATCTTTTGATAATAAATCTGGTACCATTGCAAAGACCCCATTTACTATTGAGATTTCTCAATAACATGATGCTTGCACCCATTTTCAATTTTAATTTATGACATGGCATTCCTAAAGGAGTAACACTATTAAGAAATTTGATGGGAAAATTTTCCTTTTCAGCATCATCTGTTGAATCAATGGAATCATCACTCAAATATGTGAGAAAATCTCAATCGAGTATATCCAAAATTTCTTCATTTACTTTTTGAACGTGTTCATTTTTTGGACAAAGAATTGCACATTTAGATATATTTTTAATATTATCTATAGATATAGTATTTCCAAAGGTAGCTTCAATAATAGATCCATTACAAATCATTTCACAGGGGAATTCAATAATATCCATTCCTAAATGAAAATTGCTATCAAGTTTGCCATCTCCAAATTTTACTAACCATCCTGTGTGAATGATATAATTGGAGACATTATATCTTGGTAACTCATGACAGCAAAGGTGTTCGAAAAGGCCTTCAGCTTCCATATCCCATATGATGCAGTGTACAGCTAATTTGCCTACAAACATCAGGTGGTCATAATAATCTGGCCACTCAGTGTGTATCTATCTATCTATCTATCTATCTATCTATCTATCTATCATCTATCTATCTATATCTATATATCTATATATCTATATATCTATCTATCTATCTATATCTATATCTATATCGATAGATAGATAGATAGATAGATAGATAGATAGATATTCAATGAAGGACCAACCAGTGGAAAATGTATGGCTTAATGAGACAGTAGTCTGTCTAGGTTATATCTATAGGAATAAAAGAGGATCTAAAGCCTTTTTTGTCAGTTTTTCCACACTCACATACTACTTCTAATTCTCTAGATTTTAATAATTTGATATTGAGGACATTTAAAAATATGAAGAAAAGCATAAATAATAAAAAATGAATTCTATAAGAACTAACAGTATGAATTTTTATTAGACCATAAATAAATATAGATGTGATATAGTATCAAAAATATATCTGTAATCTTAGGATGTGCAATCAAACAGTAGTGTTTATAATAAAACAAAATAAATGCAGATTTGAAGGATGGGAGTGAGAGGCATTGCATAATTAACTGTTTTAAAATATTTAAATATTTATCATATAAAAACAACTGCATTTATGTATGGGTCTACAATGTAAGAAGCAAGATTAAATATATAAACTGAAGAATTTCTAATATTTATTTATTTATTTATTTATTTATTTTAATATTTTTTATTGATTAAGATATTACATATGTGTACCCTCTACCCCCCCACCCCCCCTGCTCATACCCTCACCCCCCCGTTGTCCGTGTCCATTGGTTAGGCCTATATGCTTGCATATAAGTCCTTTGGTTGATCCTTCCCCCTTGCCCCCACCCTCCCCTACCTTCCCTCCAAGGCCCGACAGTCCAATCAAAGCCTCTCCGTCTCTGGATCAGTCCTTGTTCATCAGTTTATGTTGTTCATTATATTCCACAAATGAGTGAGATCTTGTGGTATTTATCCGCTCTCCAGTTCCATCGATGCTGTGGCAAATGGTAAGAGTTCCTTTTTCTTCTTCCTCTTCTTAAAGAATACCTTTCAGCATTTCATATAATACTGGTTTGGTGGTGATGAACTCCTTTAGCTTTTTCTTATCCGTGAAGCTCTTTATCTGACCTTCCATTCTGAATGATAGCTTTGCTGGATAAAGTAATCTTGGTTGCAGGTTCTTGCTATTCATCTCTTTGAATATTTCTTACCACTCTCTTCTGGCCTGCATGGTTTCTGTTGAGAAATCAGCTGACAGTCGGATGGGTACTCCCTTGTAGGTAACTGACTGTCTTTCTCTTGCTGCTTTTAAGATTCTCTCTTTATCTTTTGCTCTTGGCATTTTAATTATGATGTGTCTTGGTGTGGTCCTCTTTGGATTCCTTTTGTTTGGGGTTCTCTGCGCTTCCTGGACTTGTAAGTCCATTTCTTTCACCAGGTGGGGGAAGTTTTCTGTCATTATTTCTTCAAGAAGGTTTTCAATATCTTGCCCTCTCTCTCCTTCTGGTACCCCTATAATTCTGATGTTGGTACGCTTGAAGTTGTCCCAGAGGTTCCTTACACTATCTTCATATTTTTTGAATCTCTTTTCTTTTTTCCTTTTTCATTTGGGTATTTTTTGTTTCTTTGTATTTCAAATCTTTGACTTGATTCTTGGGATCCTCTTGTCTGCTGTTGGATCTCTGTAAATTATTCTTTATTTCAGTCAGTGTATGCTTAATTTCTAGTTGGTCCTTTTTCATGTCCTCCATGGTCTCACTATACTCCTTGAGGGATTCATTAAATTTATCGGCGGTTTCCATAAAATTCTTGAAAAACCTTATAAACGTGGCCTTGAACTCTATATCCAGTCGTCTGTCCTCCTCCGTTTCTGCCAATTGTGACCTGTTTCTTTGTCTCCGCATTTTGGCTGCTTCCCTGTGTTGATAGAGTGGCCCTGCGCGCCAGGTGTCCTGTAGGGTCCAGTGGCTCAGCCTCCCCAGTTACCTGGGGTGGACACTCTTGGTGCACTCTTGGTGCCTTGGTTGTTGTAGGATCACTGGGAGGAATTGACCTCCAGGCCAATTGGCTGTGGGAAGCAGCTGTGTCTGAAGTGGGAGAATGGTCCCCCTCTGACCACTGGGTATAGTGGCTCCTGGATCTAAGGAGGTGCTAATTCAGCCCCTGCCTGAGGCCACACAGCCGGAGCCGCCAGGAAGAGGCTCTGCTGTGAAGCAATGCAAGCCGCTGCGGGGCCTTGGGCCATCTCTTGAAAGTTCCGGGTCTGCTTGGCTGGGCTGTAGTTAGGTACATTCACATGCAAAATCCTCTGCTGCAGCCTGGGTGGGGCAGGGTCTCAGGGAGTCAAAAGGGCGGAGAAAGAAGCTATGGCTGATTCTCCGCGCCCGGAGTCGCGCGACTCAGTGTCCCGGTAAAGGCTGCAAGCACCTCTGAGGGAAATCCGCCCTCAAGTTCACCCACTGCCGCCTGACAGAGCAGCCTCTCCCTGTATGAGTCCTGGGTCCCCAGAGACTTCCCAGAACCGGAGTTCAGAGCAGTCGGGAGCTTGTGATTCAAAAAGACA
Source organism: Myotis nattereri (assembly GCF_964212035.1). Classification (NCBI taxonomy): domain Eukaryota; kingdom Metazoa; phylum Chordata; class Mammalia; order Chiroptera; family Vespertilionidae; genus Myotis; species Myotis nattereri. Next base: position 67,037,847 of record NC_138076.1, on the reverse strand, counting down.
GCCGCGTCCTCAGTTGCCACCCCCTTTCCGCGCGCGCGAGCCACCACCGTATCTCTGCACTCAGCCTCCGCAGCTCCTCTGGCTCTCAGCGTGCTTTTCTTTTCTTCTAGTTGTAGAAATTACACTCAGCCAGCCTTCCTGTTGTTCTGGGCGATGTTTGCTCCGTCCTTTGGGATATTTCTCAATTGTTGTGGGAGGCGACTAATTCCCGGTGTTTATCTATGCCGCCATCTTAGTTTCTTCTATCTCTAATATTTATTAAAATCAAAGACTTCAAAAATTGCTTCATTGTCTACAGTAGAAATGATTGTCTTGACAGTCAGAAACTTCTCCATTATTGAAAGTATTCATGGGAGAATTTGACTATAAGATTATAGGATAGAATGAAGAATAGAATATACACTCTAAATTTGTGCGTTGGTTATTCTGTGATTCTATAATGTGTCACTTCAGTATCAAAGGGCTCATGGTGTATTTTGTTCTCTCCTGGGATATATCAAGCAAGTTAACACTGAACAATTCAAATGTACTGTAAGCAGGAAAAGATTGGGCCTAGGAAAGAGGGTAAAAGTAAATTGTTGTAGATACTAGAAACACTTACATTAAAGTAGAGGAGATTAGAGCATGGTATTCCGTATTAAAAAAAAAAAAAAAAAAAAAAAGGGCTGAAACCGGTTTGGCTCAGTGGATAGAGCATCGGCCTGCGGACTGAAAGGTCCTGGGTTCGATTCCGGTCAGGGGCATGTACCTGGGTTGCGGGCACATCCCCGGTAAGAGATGTGCAGGAGGCGGCTGATCGATGTTTCTCTCTCATCCATGTTTCAACTCTCTATCTCTCTCCCTTCCTCTCTGTAAAAAATCAATAAAATATATTTTAAAAAAAGGAGCTTCTCCCTAGAAAGGAAATAAAGCTTAAAATACAATACTACAGAAGCAACAATTAGAAGGAATTTTAAAATTCAGCTTTAAAAAGGAAACTGTATAATTACAAGATTTGTTTATGTTTATTTTTTGAAAGAATGATGTTACATGTGAAATATCAATTTACTCTTACTTAGGACATTTAAAAGAAAGACTGAGTAGAATTTTGTAACACTTCTGCAATTTGGTAAAATATTAACACGGAGAACATGTAACTTTGCTCTAATATCAAGATTAAATTCTTACAGTCTTTTATATTATAGAAATAGATATGTTTCAGACCTTCTTTATGCTGGATAAGAGATTTCCTATGTCTAATGATTTTTCAAAACACCATCTGCCTTAAGACTCTGTTACAGTGTATTCAATGATGTATTGAAGTAGATATTAGTATGCCACCTGGCTTGTGTAGTGTTTGAGTGAACTCTCCAGTACTTCATTATGGAGGCAAACACAATGGTCCAGTTGTGTCAGACAGCAACAATCCATTATGTTAGTAAATGTGAAATGGCTCTTATACCTTCTGCTCTTATTCAACAGAAGGAAACAAAACAAAAATGATTCTCGTTAGTTCACGGGATCAATAAAGTGAAAAGACCACTTGTAGATTCATGTACTCATACCCTATTATTTGTCTTCTCCTTTCAATATTTTAATTCATGCAAGGTATTAAATGAAATGGATTGGACATTCTTTTGAGTTTGTATAGTCTAATAAATTAATGATTATTATAATGTTCTACTCTTTAGTTTAATAATTATAATTTATTAAAATTATTCATTTGTTCATACTATCAAACCCAATTAAATTATTTTAAATAATTTAATGTTTTAATGTGAGTAGGTTAATAGTGATGTATTATGTAATACATTTAAAAAAATAAATCATCTGGCAATGCTTTTAGAGAATTAATATACACATATATGTATTTATTACTTTTCTTAAAACATTTTTTAAACATGTCTTTTATTGATTTTACAGACAGGAAGAGAGAGAGTATGTGAGAGAGCAACATCAATCAGTTGCCTCCCACAAGCACCTTGACCAAGAATTAAACCTGCAACCTGCGTATGTGCCCTGACTGGCAATTGAACCTGCCACCTTTTGGTATATGGGATGATGCTACAACCAACTGAGCCACTCTGGACTGGGCTTCTTTACTTTTCTAGAAATTGCAAAGTCATGTGTCCTTTTATAATGATTGAAAAATATAAATAATCTTAATGTGAAGGTACTGTGGTCTGAAATGTTATATTTTGATGAAAATATCTGTTACATCTTCAACTTATGCCTTTGACACTTTGTCACTGTAGAACAGATATGCCAAATAAAAGAAAAACTTGAGAAAATTTTAATGTAGAGTGTTAACAGTGATAAAATTGCCCTTTTGAGACCCTTTGAAAGTTATAATCATCATATTCACTCTTTGAATTTTGTCTTTGATAACATTGCACAGAAGTTAATGAAATAGTCACAATTATTATAGCTGGCTTTTATTAAGTAGTTATTATGTGACAGTTCCTATACATAGCACTTTACATATATTATCAAAATTTAAGAGTAAATTTAAAAATAAATTATTTACTTCATCCCTTAACCCCTCCCCTGTCCCTGCTTTAGGTATGTAAATAATATCAATGTTAAGTGAAGTAAACATAATTATTTTGCTGTTAGGTAGTAACCCTTATTGCAAATAATTCCAGCATAAAGTAAAATGGTTTACATATGAGAGGATGGTAATTAACATAAAATGATTAAGATGGGGAAAGGTAGGTGAGGTAATGAGGGGCTTATATACCATGGTAAAAATGTCTGATAATGATCCGAATAATCAAGAACTATTTTAGTATTGAAAAATGGAATTGTAGGATTACATTTTAATGAGAAAGACAGACCAAGTCCTGTAATATTACAAAGTGATAAGTGCTACGAAGAAAATAAAGCAGGTAATAGGACAGAGAGTGACAAATGGTGATGCCATTAGGGGACTTAATTTGGATATTGTAGTCAAGGAAGAATCCTTATGCAGGTGACATTTGAGCTGAAATCTTAATAATGAGAGACATTAGAGATGAGACCCAAATGTTGAGAATGAATAAGTTATCAGAAAATCTTGTGGAATGATGGTCCAAGTAGAGGTCAGGAAAAGATAAAATATACTGAGGTTGAGAATAGGTGCTGTATGTTTTTTGTAAAATATATTTTATTGATTTTTTACAGAGAGGAAGGGAGAGGAATAGAAAGTTAGAAACATCAATGAGAGAGAAACATTGATAAGCTGCCTCCTGCACACCTCCTACTGGGGATGTGCCCGCAACCAAGGTACATGCCCTTGACTGGAATTGAACCTGGGACCCTTCAGTCCACAGGCTGATGCTTTATCCACTGAGCCAAACTGGTTAGGGCTATGTGCTGTATGTTTTAAGGACATCCAGATGCCCAGTGTACATGAAACAATGAAAGAGAGGAAATGTGATAAAAGATGTCTAAGATGAAGGGCCGTGTCATGCATATGTAGACATCATAGGAAGTAGTCTGCATTATATTCTATAATATCAATGAGAGTGGAAAACCTTTGACATGAGCCTCTATGTACATTGTAGACCCATCATTCAGAAAAAGTTATACAGGAAGGATAACAAATGTGAACCTGAGTAGGTGAGTAGCAGAGAAAATGATGTTGACATTGAATGTATGGAGTTTTAAGTGCCATTGTGGTGGTTATGTTGAGATTTTCTAAGGAAAAATAACATGTTCTGTCGATATGTAACACAAGGAATGAAGGTTGAAATCTTGGAAATAAATGAGTTTAAATCAGTGAATAAATATAAAAGGAATGAGGCCTGAAGATGAAACTCTCAGGGATGCAATTTTAACAGATGTCAAGAGATTGGAAAGGAAACTGGAGTGCGTAGAACAGAGGAATAGAGAGCAGAAGTAAATTCCAAGAAGAGAACATGGAAGGTATCAAATTGAAATAAATTTCAAATCAGATAAGATCTAAGCATTTATTGCATTTTTAGCAATTGAGACTTTGAAACTAGGTGAGTGTTGTATCTTAGGATGGTACCAGGCATTAATAATGTTCATAAAATACCGTCTATTTAGAAAACCTTCAGAACATTTCAAAGCTTATAAGAAAACCCCAAGAATTTCTGCCCTTGTTTTAACTGGAACAGAGAGCATGGGGTGGGAATTGTGAGAGCTGCTCTCTGCCCTGGATATGTTATGAGCCTGCTCATGCATTATGTATGCCACGGAGATGATGAAAACCGAATAGATGCCAGTTTATGTTTTAAGTATTCTTAATCAATCACTCTCCTAAACTATTAATTTAAGCATCCCTCTCCCCTGCTCGCTCTATCTTTATTTCTGTAATTCTCTCGCTTCAAATTTGCTGTCCATACAAATACCTGCTACAGGCTGAATTGTGTCCCCTCAAAATCTATATGTTGAAGTCCTAACACCCAGTCACAGAGTGTGACTGTATTTGGAGAGAGTGAGCCTTTAAAGAGGTGGTTAAGTTAAAATATTTTAATAGACATGAGGGTGTGCCCTACTCCAATCTGTATGCTTTATAAAAAGAGGAAGCCGGCACACAGAGACATAGGAATGCACAAGAATAAAGAAAAGACTGTGTGAAGAGGCAGCAAGAGTGAATCCACTTGCAAGCCAGTGAGAAAGGCCTCAAAGGAAATTAATGCCATTGGCAACTTAACCTTGGGCTTCAGCCTCCAGACTGTGAAAAAATAAATTTACGTTCTGTAAGGGACCCAGCCTGCGGTCTTTGGTGATGGCAGCTCTGCACATAACACAGGGTTCTTGTGTGAGTCTTTAGAACAACATCTCAGGTCTCAGCCCATATTTCCCCCCCGCATGTCTTTCTCGTTTGAAATTTCTATTCTGTGTGTTCTCTTAATCCTGATAGTCTTAAAAAGTGCACTGGCACTGATATTTTCAACACTGTAGATTTTAAGATTCCAATGTCATCTGAGAGCAATCATTCATAAATATGTTAGGTATTGACTTATAAAGTAAGATGAAAGTAATAATTCCATGGTGGTTAAAAAGAAAAACAATGTCTGTTGATGTAATGAGATGTAGTGATATAGTGATTATGGTGTGTGACTGAAGGAACATCCAAGAAAAGGTCTGGAGAGAAGCCAAATCCAATGAAGCAAAATTAAACACAGATGAATGTACAACTGTGAATTAAATCTAAAAACTAAATTTATAAATATAAAGTGGAGATAACAGGGCCAACAACACTCATGAAATGCCCCCCAAATTCTAACTATTTTAATTGACTATTACTAAAATATTTATAAGTGCTGTTAAGTTTGTAAAAAAAAGAAACGCTGATGTAAACTTAGATGCAAGGGAAATAATTGCCTCTAGGTTGCTCATACTGAACTTATAAATTCTCTCTAGCTGGCAGAAGTAAGAGGGATATTAACCAACCTGATTAGGTCAGAAGAAAGGAGCCAGGATGTTGACTAGACCCTGTCCCATTGTCTACAATGAAAGACCAGGGGAGATTGAATACTTACAATAAAATAAATACTGGAGAATCCTCATAATAGATATCTTAAAATATTTAAAAACTGTCATGTTAAATTTTTTCAAAGTTGTCACAAACACATACTTGAATCAATTGTCAGAAAATGGCACATTTAAGAATTTATTATAAAAATAAATTTGCTTAAAGAATAAATTGGTCTAGTCCTAACCGTCTTGGCTCAGTGGATAGAGTGTTGGCCTGTGGATTGAGGGGTCCCAGGTTCAATTCTGGTCAAGGGCATGTACCTTGGTTGCAAGCACATCCCCACTAGGGGGTGTACAGGAGGCAGCTGATTGATGTTTCTCTCTCATTGATGTTTCTAACTCTCTATCCCTCTCCCTTGTTCTCTGTAAAAAAAATAAAAATAAAAATAAATACCAAAATATTTTTAAAAAGAATAAATTGGTCTAAACAAAAAAGAAAAAAAAATATTTTTTTAAAAAAAGAATACATTGCTCTAATGAGTTAAGAAGTTCTGTCATTAATGAGACTCAAATTTTGGCTGAGCAAACGTTACTAATATTTTAAAAGTAGGCTCCATGATATTTGGGGGATTTAATTAAATTGCTTAATAAACCACACACTACAGCAAGGACAAGATAAAAGGCGCTAAGTGGTTAAAGTTCTTCAACTTTGTCTTAATTCAACATAGAAGGCTTGCTTTTATATATATACCATCCTTCTAAACATTATTATTTCACACCTTCACTTCCTCAGGCTTCATTCACTACTGTACCTGTCAGGATTCAAGTAATAAAACAGAAGCTACCACTCTAGATTTTTCAAGCAGGAAAGGGATATTTTATAGGGATCCAGGTTGCAAAATTGTTGGAAGGACTACAATATTTTATAGTGGAGGGTGGTACTCAGGAGTCAGTAACTGTAGGAAACTGATACCAGCCTCAGAAAAGCAGGTGCTTGTCTGATGCCGCTGTCATCAGAACCTATCCTTTGCCTCTTCAAAAGCCCTGCTGCTTCCTGCTCTTCTCACCAGCATTGGGGGCTTCCCACTGGCAACAAATTTGAAAACTTGGAAGGCAAGGGAGCCTACAAATGTAATTTCTGGGGTTATAGCATCTGTCATTCAGGAGAGATTATTAAGGAGGGCAGGGAGGGTGCTGAAAGGCCAAAAAAAAGCTCAGCTGATGACACAATCTCATTTACTCTGGTGAAAACTAAAGTAAGCAGACAGGAGCTAGCTCATATGATGACTCAAAACAGATCAACCTATGAACATCCTTATTCACATCTTCACTTTCTTTCCTTTTGCAATGTAACAACCACACTGGCTGTAATATTAGACAAACTCATCCTCTACTGCTATAGCCACCAGCCTCCCTCTTCTTTTGGAGGAAGAATGTCCCTCCCTCTGTTATCCCCCTTATCCATATTTCAATACCTCTCCACTATAATTTTAAAATTTCTTACATTAGCACTATCCCTTTGTTACAAGAGGTGAACCCATCTGGAAATAGGTTCTTATGGGGCAGTGGGGAAAGCATGTCAGGGACACTGACATAAGAGGATCTGAGAGGTAGTGGCAGGATTTATTCGAGAGCAAAAGTACAGCCAATAGAAGAAAGGACACGCAGGGTCCAGATCCCCTTTGCAAGGCTGCTGCGCTCAATGAGACACGGGCTGGTTGACCTGGTGGGTCTGCCTCAGATAAACCATGGGCAATGTCTCACCCACAACCAGGTGGCTCAGTTCGGTCTCACTGTGGAAGAAGTCTAGCTCAGGCCCTCTCTCATGCCTACTAGGCCCAATCTCTTTCCCGGATTTTCCAGAGGCTTGTGCCCTTCTCCGATTCAGTTCTATTCCCAGACTTTCCCAGGACAGTCCCTTCCCTTTATCATCACCATTTTGGATCTATACTTTTTAACGTTCTTTGTAGTTCTGCTTCGTCATTTGGTTTCTACTGAAGAAGCCAAATATTTAAGAAAGCTAGAAAAATTCAGGATTCAGTCTGTTAATAGGTGGAAAATAAAACGTTTATTTATTTTTAACTGAACTAGAATTTAACATCCACATGATGTGCACATAGTAAAGGGATTTTCCCTTCATGTTTTCTCCCTCTCCCCATTAATCTGGCAGAATGTTGCAGGTTGTTCCCTGGGATGACTGATAAGTGTCTTTCCGATCTATTTGGATGTCCAAAGTGACTGTGAAACTGTCTTTTCCTAGTTAATCTGGATTAATCAGGAGTCTGGATCCCTTCTTTCCCTCCCCTTTGGTTAATATCTAACTGCCTACTGTAATATTCTGCCCTTTCTCCTCAGGAATTCTGGATACTTGTGATCTTACAAGGGTAAATTCCAGATGTATGTGTGTGTGTGTGTGGGGGGGGGATGGGGGAGGGAGGTGGTCCTGCCTATGCCTAGGCCCAGAGATCCTTGCAGGGGAGAAGGATTCTGTAAAGTCAGGGTGAGTCTGTTTCTGTCCTTGGAAGGTAGAATATGTGGTATCCAGAGGATGACCCTGCATGACAAGTTTTTATCCTAGAGGTGACAAATTTAATAAGAAGGTTAAAAAGTCATGGTCCAAAAGTGAGAAGGAGAATTATAGCAACTAAAGAAGATCTGATGAGAGGTAAGAACTAGGTGATAAAGGGATGGACAAACTTCACAGTGTCCTAGATCAGTGGTTCTCAACCTTCCTAATGCCACGACCCTTTAATACAGTTCCTCATGTTGTGGTGACCCCCAACCATAAAATTATTTTTGTTGCTACTTCATAACTGTAATTTTGCTACTGTTATGAATCATAATGTAAATATCTGTTATGCAGGATGTATTTTCGAACGACCCCTATGAAAGGGTCGTCCGACCCCAAAGGTGTCGCGACCCACAGGTTGAGAACCGCTGTCCTAGATGAAGCTGGAGTAGGGGCTTTCCTGAGGAAGGTAAATCACTGGCCTGACGCCCTCTTGTTTACCATATGCAATTCAAATTAGGCTAAGACAACATTCTAAGATCTTCCTGAGGCAGGATTTTTCAGTCTGAATCTCTTGGGCAGGAAAATGGAAGAGTCAAAGGCTTTCCCCTACCCCAAGTCTTTTGTTTTCAAATAAACAACCCAAAAAGTAATTTCCAAAGTGGAAGAACTTTGGTCCCTTTAATCCCACCTTTTAAATAATTAAGTTTTACATTTCAGAATCGAAGTCGATAGACTGCTCCACACTTCACCGACTCAACCATCTAGTCTTGACAACAAATCCGTTCAGCCAAACCACTGGGCATCATTTCAGGAGATGATGATGCAGATAGGCTTCCAAAGTGAGGCCTACATTGTGTAAAGAAGCAATCAGGTATTTAATAAGGGCTGTGCCTCTGGAAACTGAAAAAAAAAAATACAAAACAAAGGTTAATGATCAGAGCAAATTATAAACAGTTTCTGAGTCTGTAAGACTGTCAGTTGAGAAGGTTTTATTTATTTTTTATTTTTTAAAATATATTTTATTTGTTTTTTTATAGAGAGGAAGAGAGAGGGATAGAGAGTTAGAAACATCGACCAGCTGCCTCCTGCACACGCCCTACTGAGGATGTGCCCGCAACCAAGGTACATGCCCTTGACCGGAATCGAACCTGGGATCTTTTAGTCCGCAGGCTGGTCCTCTATCCACTGAGCCAAACAGGTTAGGGCAAGAAGGTTTTTAGGTGTAAGGCTGTTGCTGGAATGAAAGCAAGCAGTGACAATTTGGTACACTTTTCTTGTCTGCAGTCTGAATCTCTGTTGGTGTGCACAACCTTAGGAAAGAAGTTTTAGTTCTCAATAATTCCAAGTCAAAGAATGGGAGAAAAATGAAACATTGGTTTGGAGGGTCGTAGCCAAATATTTAAGAAAACTAGAAAAATTCAGGATTCAGTCTGTTAATAGGCGGAAAATAAAACGTTTATTTATTTTTAACTGAACTAGAATTTAACATACACAACTGAGCATGGCGATTTTATTGAAACATAATTTCTCCCCCTAAAAGAAGCTTCATGTTGTTGTTGTAGTTGTTAATCCTCTCCCAAGGATATTTTTCCATTGATATTTTTTTTTTCTTTAGAGAGAGAGCATAAGAGAGAGGGAAAGACAGAGAGAAACATCCATGTCAGAGAAACACATCAATCGGATGCCTTCTGCACAGGCCCTGACCAGAGAGCCCAGGCTGGGGAGGAGCCTGTAACCAAGGTACATGCCCTTGATTGGAATCGAACCCGAAAACCCTTTGGTCCACAGGTTGACCTTCTATCCACTGAGCCAAACCAGCTAGGGCATAAGCTTCATTTTATTAAAGATTCAAATTAAGACCAATTTATTTAATGCATTAAGTCTAGTTGTAATTTAGCCTGATTATGTGCATAAACACAAGAATAGCAATTGATCACACAAGCTCTTTTAAATCTGCTCTCTAGAATTGCATAAGGAATATCCAGATTGAGCTTGAATTAGCCACTCAGGGGCAAAGAAGCCAAGCCACATGGTTGCCAACAGGTTTTGCCTGCAATTCCTATAGGCTTGGGTACATTTCTCAAGTTCACTAAATTGCTTATATCAAAATCATTGAAGTTATCATTTGTTCACTTATATTTCTCATGTCTATTTCATTCCATTAGCAAATCCTATTACCTCTAGTTCCTTAAAAAATAAACAAAAAACTAGAATTAATTCAAAATTTTCCATCTCTGTTATCATCCACCTAAATCCACACCACGTTTAATTCTGGCCTGTAAATCACAATAGCTTTCTAATTTGTCTTCAGGCTTCTGCTCCTGGTGCTTATAATTTGTTCCCACTTAAATCCTTACAACTCTACAGAGTGATTTACTTCAAAATAAGTCAGACCACTTGGCTTACTTACTTTAGATAATTCAGGGGACTTCCACTTTAATTGAAATGTTTCATTTTGCTCTCCCAATTTACAAAGTGTTACATAAACTAGCAAGCTTGTTGTAGCTTTAGGAGCTATAGTTTGCCAATGCCAGGTTGAGATTTAAGATTTACAATAATATGCAAAATTATGTCAGATGGACTAATTTAAGGGGAGTGCTTGATATATTTTTGCCTTTTATATTCTTCAAATACATTTTTTTATTCTTTTCATTTTATTTATCTTTTGCAATTACTAACCCAGTTTATACCACCATTTATTTTATTCTTCTAAGTACATACATTTTTTTTATCTCTTCTGATATTCTTACTTATAATTCTCACCCTTCCAAGGTACATAACCAATTACTTTTATCGAAATGTGATTTCTTGCTTTTGTTGGAGAGATACTGCATCTTCTTTTTTAAATATGTTTTTATTGATTTTTTTTAGAGAGAGAGAAAGGGAGAGGGATAGAGAGATAGAAACATCAATGAGAGAGAAACATCGATTGGCTGCCTTCTGCACATCCCTTCTGGGGATCAAGCCCAGGAATCGAACCAGTGACCTCCTGGTTCATGGACCAACACTCAACCATTGAGCCACACTGTCTGGGCCAGACTACTTCCTCTTCTTATGTGAAAAAGAAACACATTTGCTTTCTTATCAAAGTTCTAACAATGGATAATTTCAATAACTAAACCAGAAAGCTGAATTAACTTAGAAAAAATAACACTCTCTTCCTTGAACATTTGGCTCCATAAAAGAGAATGGTGATTAATATTTATTGGACTTTCATTATTTCCAATCAATTTTACTGTTTTTATCTTGTCGGCTTTTTTTCCTACTCAACTGAATAACAATATCTAAACTTTTTCAAGCTTCTCATATATCTCATCTTTTATTATCACTCACTTTTGTGAGATGAGTTTTATTTCCATCATTAAAAAAAAAGAAGCCAGCCCTAACCGGTTTGGCTCAGTGGATAGAGCGTCGGCCTGTGGACTCAAGGATCCCAGGTTCTACTCTGGTCAAGGGCATGTACCTTGGTTGCGGGCACATCCCCAGTAGGGGGTGTGCAGGAGCAGCTGATCAATGTTTCTCTCTCATCAATGTTTCTAACTCTCTATCCCTCTCCCTTCCTTTCTGTAAAAAATCAATAATATATATATATATATATATATATTTTTAAAAAAAGTCATCAAATGAAAATTTTCTAGCCTTCTCAACACCAAACTTAAAGGCACTATTTGTGCTCATCTTTCTATCTTGACATAATTAGACAGAAGTGTCCCCTCAAGGTCTAGATGCTTTCCCCGTGGTTTTTATTGTCTTTCTTCCCACTTACTAAACCTCATATTGTTGTTTATTTTCTCTCTATATTCAACATTTTCCTGTCTACTGGATTTTTTCCCATGTTCTTCTTTATCACATCAATACATATGTAATAGCATTAATAAATAAACAATGTATTGATAATAAAATTATAATAAATGATAATTAATAAAACACAAATCATTCACTTGTACACATTCTTCCATCTATTCTACATATCTCTAAAAATCCCTCTCACCTTTTATATACAGTTAAGTTTCTCAAAAAAGTTTTCCAATCTCCTAATAAAATTTTATCTTCTTTAATTTACTTCCCAACATATTTCAATCTGAATTTCTTCCTTAAAGTCACCGATGACAGGATTCTGATGTGTTCAATTAATACATTTCAGTGGAAAGACTATTTTCCTAAAATCACTAGAATCTTTCTATTCTTAGAATAATCTGTTGGTAATCTATTCTCATTACCAGGCCCCACTTCCCCTGGATGGAAGATTATACTCCACATCAAAGTCAAAGCAAAGTTACTAAAAATAACATCCTGTACCTTTCTCAAGGAACCTGCAGGGTCTTTTTGTTCTTGTTCACACCAAGTGGCATCCTATTTTGCTGAAAGCTTGCATGTCAGACCGCTTAAAGCCTTGCAGTTTATTTTCCCAGAATCACTCCTACTTGTCCTTAGCATGGCTGCATCTGCAAAAGCCCTATAAATCCCCTTCCCTGTTTAATCTCTTTGAAGCAGTTTCTTTGGAGGCTGTCATCCCTGCTGTGCATCAGTTTATAAAGAGAAAACTTTGTTCTTGCAGACATTCTTGTTTCTTTCAACATGGGCTTATTTACTTATGTATTTATTGTATTTTACCTGTTTCGTTTATTCACATCATTGAACACTACTAGATACTCCTTTCTTGAAGCATTTGCTTATGGAAGAAACTACATCCCACTTTTATGTCTCCATTTTATCTCTTGTGGCTACTCTCTTGGCCTCTTTTTCCGTTTTCTCTCTTTTTATCTGACTCATATTTTGTGTGTCTCTGGGTTTGGCTTTACAATTGCTATTACCCTAAGATACCCTATCCATTTTCATAACTTCAAGTACAAAATATATCTCAGTAAACTAAAAACGTACATTCTAGTCATTCATATTGCGCATCCGACCCATGTAGCTATTTTCTTTATTAATCCTTTCTATTTGTCAAACAAATCACAGAAAATCAACATGCACAGCTTGAACTCTTACTCCCTGGCAACACACTTCCCCACCAGTTGAGCCATTTTAATAAATAAACTGCCCTTTCCCACCCCCAGATTTTGCTAACAAGTATGACATCTGGCTCTCTGTCTGGTCTGTCAGTTTCACTCCTGCCCATTCTCTGTACCACTTCTCTAGACTCTGGCACTATCATGTCTATCGAAGTGCAAAACAAAATGCTCTTTGCTGGTCTCTGTGTGACTTTCTGTTTCTTCTCATACCAATCTTCAGACATCTTTCTCTCTTAAAATCTTCATAATGTGTCTTTGTCTGCTTATTTATTCTGAATTTCCCACAATAAACACATGACTTGATACATAGTAGGCAATCGATTACTAAAATCATTGTGAAACTCCGTGAAAGTATGACAATGCATTTCTGAGTTCTTGAGAATGTAGGGAACATTTTAATATTTAGATGCTAATGAAGGAGGAGGTGCAATTATGGAACCAGTGAGTAAAGTTCCCAGCAACCAGAATATATAGTTTACAAGGATGACTTTTGTGCTCATTTAGGAAATATAATCTGTGAGAGTAGAAAACTATGATAAGAAAATAAAGCTGTTGTTATAGATGCCATTCTCTACGTGAATGAATACAGTATTAAAAAAAAGCAACCACTGAGAACCATGATAAAACTTGTTAAAGACTTTAGATTCCATTAAATTCACATATGATTTTTAAAAAACAACAACAAAGGAAGAGTTTTTGCACATAAAGTTGACTTAGGGGCATTTTGGTTACATGGTCAAGCCAACAATTTCCCATTGGATCAACCCACTTTTCTTTCACCAGGAAAGGCATTGCCAGACTATTGATAGTGAATAGCAGCAGATTAGTGGCCTGAATTTAATGTTGGTCAAAATATATTTGCTATTTTCAGAAGTGTACATTTCTTCAGCAGCTCCTACTGAAAAGCCAAACTGCCTCTGAGCAGAGAAGGGGACAACACTCTTTCAATTCAAATAAGACCGAATGAAACCTGATCCTGCCACAAGGGAGCGCTTTGCTTTTTTGTGGATGGCATTGTATCACTTCTCTGCATTACCCATTAATAAAGTCCCTGAACTATCAGTGAGATTATGCGTTATTTGAATACTGAGTTGTTCTCATGCATAAAACTAGGATATGGGGAGGAGGGAAAATAGTTTTTACTATGAATGCACTGAGCCACTTAAGTGGCTGTCAGGTGTCCCTCAGGTCAACAAAATCTTTTCTCAGTATCCCCTGGGAAGTTCAGAACATTCTTTTGGAAATAAAAATGTTTTTCTTCCTACTCCTACTGCATTTCTTTGAAGCCCACATACACACCTTTATTCAAAGAGTGAATAATCCCCAAAATTCTCCTGGGAGTAGCATCATGATGCATACTGATATAATGCAAGACAGAGACAGAATGAGATTAAAAAAAAATAGCTGGTGCAGTTAACAAAAACAGTCAAAAATGGTATAATTTAAAACGTTTTGCTTCAGAGTATGTCTCTGTATTAATTTCACCATTAGACAGCCAAGTTTTTTAAAGAAATTTGAGGGCTAGATTAATCTTTACTGTACTTTGTAAACATCATAACCTGTACCACATTTCATCCTGACATTTCCACCATCCTATCTATGCCATTTAGCTATTTTATGAGGCTTCATAAACTATATAAAAATAATTGAAACTAACTGGATGAGAAGGGACTGTGTTTACAGGAAGGAAAATAATGTTTTCAAAGCAAATATAAAATATGGTGCACTACAAAATTGCTTTTTTAGCAATTCAAACCTCATGTGAATTATAATAAAACAGGGAAGATCTACCAATACTTAATCCATAACTTGACTAATAGATTTTGCTGAATTTAACCATGTGCTTTTTACAGAACAATATGAAAAAAAATTCTACTATGTTTGAGAATAAGTAAAGGTTGCAGTAGTGATAACAACTAACATTGACTTTATTTCTTTATTAGAAAATATTGACAATGTCAAAAAGTTCTTTTACAAAAAGCTCTTTCAGGTTTTTGCTTTGTCATTTAAAATTGGCCATACACCCCAGGTTGGCCCTTTCTATCCAACTTCCCTGCTTTATTTTTTAATCACAAAACTTACTTTAATGTGACATAGTATTGTTTATTGCCTGTATCTTCAGGCACTGAAAAATGTACAGGTTCTGCATTCTAAGAAAAATGACTATAAGAGTTAGAGTCATAAGGAAAACATATTAACATACTGGGACTTAACTGGGGCTTCCCAGGCCGGTTAGGTTTAGAAAACATAGTAAATT
Organism: Myotis nattereri; assembly: GCF_964212035.1. Lineage (NCBI taxonomy): Eukaryota > Metazoa > Chordata > Mammalia > Chiroptera > Vespertilionidae > Myotis > Myotis nattereri. The sequence goes on along the minus strand of NC_138076.1, from coordinate 67,022,657 downwards.
AATACATTAATGTATAGAGAATTTTTCATCACTCCTTTTATGATAATTATATGATTTACTTGGTAGGCTTTTGTAGATCCATCAAAAAATCTCTGATTTTGGCAGGCAGTGTGGTTAATGAAAGTGGCGAAGGCCTGAATACTAAGAGACCAGGATTTTAGACACACATAGAATATTAATTACTTTTGTTATTTTGGGCAAGTTACTTTATTGCCCCATCTCTTAAGTTAAGGGATATGGACTCAGTGATCTCTAATATATCCCTTACTTTCTTTGACTCTTGACTTTTTCTATTCATTTGTTCATCATTTTTCTCCTTCAATAAATATTTAGTTAGAGCATGCATCTTGTCAAAGAATTAGAAATAAGAAAGATAAAAATGTGATATATAGTCAAGTGAAAAATTAACTTAAATGTAAATAAATATAAAAGATAAAGTTTAAAAATAAAACAGAATAAGAGAGTAGGGTGTGTGGAGATTACTTTAATGTGGATAATATCAGAAGACATTTCTCAGGAGATAATGTTTGATCTGAGACTGGAATGATGAGGTAGCCAGTAATGTGAAGATTTTAGGGAAAAACATTTCAGGTTGAAAAAAACCAGCAAATCCTAAATCTCTGGGACAGAAATAAGCTTAGAATATTTAAAGAACAGGAAAAAAAATGTGTATATGGCTGATGCAGAGCACAGTAATTGTAATATGAAAGGTGGACAGAGCTGGGCCATGTTGGACTTTATACCCTAGAATAAAGAGCTTGAGATTTATTTTAAGTGTGAAGGGAAGCCATTGAACATGTTTTCATAAAGAAACACTTTTGATATCTGCGGAAAAGGGATTGCAAATGAGGCGAGAGTAGAAGCAGAGAGCTTAGTTAGGTTGTTGCGATCAAATTTGAACTAGGGAGGTAACAGTGAAGAGGTGAGAAGTGATCCAATTTAGAATATATTGTATAGGCAGAATCTATAGAATTATCTGTATTATATGTGAAATATAATGGGAAGAAAAGGTTCAAGAACAATAGAGTGTTACTTTCTGCATAGTGGTTTTAGTTCTGAGATTAGGAAAGAAGCAAGCTATGTAGGGAGGTAGTGAGGGCATTCAGAAATCATTGGCACTGTATGATAAGATGGTGTTTCATTGCCAGCTAATAAAGTATAGGCAAGGTACTTGAATAAGTCTAATGACAGTTCCTATTATACATGCATCATTATGGGACAGTTAAATAGGACATTTCCTGTCACAGTCACTAATGATTTGACCTTCTGTTTGCTTTTGTTTCCTTTCTTTTCTTTTGTGGTACAGATTCTAATTTTTTTTTTAAATTATGATTTTAAAAGTCTGGAACACTTTCCCTACCCTGAAAGTTCTTATGATACACACCTCTCCTCTTGGGGCTGGCTGGGAAGTCCAAAGCTAGAGGATTCTCTGGGAAACTAACTTAGTCTGCTGTTGTAAGATTTTAAGAAAAAAATCCAATATGAAGGTAAATGACTCCCTCTGGGAGACACTATATTAAGCACATGGGCTCTAGTCTAGACCAAAGTCTTCTCTAACAGCCAAAAGCAACAAGGTATACGTTAGTACTGATGAGCACTAATTCTCAAGGTTACTTTGACATATGAACTTTCAAAGAATCACAGTTGACATATTCTTGAGCTCAGGTCTCAGGTGTTTGTTTTTTTGTTTGTTTGTTTCCTTTGCTTTTCAAACAAAGAATGAGTCTGCATGTTTAGGAAACCAGGAAACCCAGCCACTGGGCAGAGCTATTTTGCATACTATTCAGATTATACACATCATTCAGAATTTACAACATCCGTTTAATGCCTGTGAGTGTGGTAAGTGTTGCTTGTTGTTATTTTGGGGACAGGGGAATCCAGAGAGACCTGCTTTAAAGGAAGGAGAGGCTCAGGAGCTATTCACACCTTCTACGGAGACAAAAATTATTAGCGATGATAAGATTTAATGATGACCTGATAGCATCACTGGAAGAAAAATGAATAAGCAAGACTTTATTACTAATAATAGTTCACAGTTATGTAGCATTTAATATTTTTAAGGATTTTGATATGAGTTGTGCATATATTGACTCATTTATTTCTCACAATAACCATATGAGGTAAGTATTATAATTATTCTAAGTTGTTTATAGAAGAAACTCAGGCACAGAGAGGTTAAATAACCTTTGCACAGTTACATGGCTCCCAAGTATTATAAGTGTGATTACAACTCAGTCTGGTCCTGGCCGGTGTGGCTTAGTAGTTAAAGTGTTGGCCTGCACACCCAAGGGTCTCTGGTTTGATTCCTGGTCAAGAACAAGTACCTGAGTTGCAATGCAGGAGGCAACCAGTAGATGTGTCTCTCATATCGATGCTTCTCTCTCTCTTGTCTCTCTCTCTCTTTCTCTCCCTCCCTCCCTCCCTTTCACTCTCTCTAAAGAGGTGTGTGCCCTTGACCAGGAATCGATCTCATGACCATTTGGTCCATGGGAACAATGCTCTAACCACTGAGAAAATCGGCCAGGGCATGACTTTGGTTTTAACAATTAATTATTTTCATGTTATTTAGTCAGTTAACAAATATCTATTGAAATCTTTGTTGTAGACTTTTGGGATTCAAGAGTAAACAAAAAGATTCTCACCCTCTCTAAATTTTCTAAGAGAGGGAATAGTTAAGAGGCAAGATTTGCTTGTTTCCATCTTTTTCTTAAGAGATAAGAGAAAAAACAGCATGGCCCTTACAGTGAATGCTGGATGGATCCAGGCCTGTAAGGGAAGATGACCAAATATGTGTCAGAATACTAAGGCATACTCATTTTATGGGCTCTGACATATCATCCCCACACCAGCAGGCAACGATTGTTCTTCAGTGCCTGCAGGCGTGAACTAAGGTTTTAATCCACTGGAAATCTATGAGGACTGCATGGAGGAGGCCATTCTCTAAAAGCATCAATGTTGTTTTATGGAAACAGATTTTTGTTATTGTTTCGCTTTCACTAACTCTTTGTGGTGTCTATAGGGCATTAAATCAGCTAAAAATTCCTACAACTCTTACTTGGTTATGCTTCAGAGGGAAAAATCATTAATGACAGTAATCTGAGACCTATGTGGAATGAAGAAAGCTACCTTTCAGCACTTCTTCGAATTTTCCCCATTTTGTGCTAAGCAGTATAAATGGGCTGCTGAACGGTGTTATTGCATCTTCAGCTACCGAGAAAATGGATTCTGTGCTGCTCACTTTAAATAGAATACTGGGATATCAAATAATTAGACACTCTGTGTCTAGAATATCTTCCTTCTGATTTAACACAATGAGCAATTTATTGTGCAGATTAGAGGGTGGGTTCACATAATGTTTAGCTGTTGTCTTGAAGTGATAACTTTTTCATGCGCTGGTTATTTTTCTTGTTTGGATGAGGATGCTTATTTATGAATGTTTTCCAAAGACTAGACAGAGGAAGGCGGCTCTGCGTTTTAGACAAATCAATAAAAACACACATGCATAAATAAGTGAAGCACATCTGTCAAGCAGTTTTACTATGATCTAGTTAAGACTTTTGTTTTATCACCTTTAAAATGTTTTCAAAACATTCACGACCATTAGAATTTGATATTTGAAGTTTGCAGGTGTTTATGTTGCCGCTTGGTTGAGAAGAATAGTGTGAGATCTTAGCAGCACAAACTCAGACATTTCAGAGAGCCATTTTTAGACCTATTTTCTTCTCTATTTTTATTAGTAACCTTGCAACTCAGTATGAGATCTCCTCTGTGTAAATTGACAGTGTGCCAATGCTGTGGTGTGAAATTGTAGTATGCAACTTTGCCCCAAGGAATTTAGCAGTCTGGAGTTGAACTTTGATAAAAATGAGTGGATTATTTCTCCCCAATGGGAAAAGCTGAATGGCCTGGTGTGCAAGACATTAGATGGTGAGTCAGAAGTCATAGCCTTGTCACTTACTTGCTGTGTGACCTTGGGCAAATCAATTAACTTCTCTGTGCCTCAGGCTCTCCATCTGTATAATGAGGACCATGATACCTACCTTAAAAGGAAGGTGAAAGGATTAATGAGGCAATGTCCGGAAAACACATTAAGCTCCATGGAAGAGAGGTGCTCTATAATTACAAGCCATTATTACTGAATTTAAAAGACAGTAAAATGGAACCATTATTTTACTTTATCTTCACCTGTAGAAGTTATTTCAACTGAAACAGTATTAGAGAGAATCGAATGGCTTATTTAAAATGCTTGAATTTTTAAAAATTTCTTTTAATTATACATCATACCGGATTTTCAATTTAATGGACCTAAGAATTAAGAGAGTTCTGTACACTGAGAGAATATAGTCACTAAATGTTGCACTTCAGATGGCCCCATATTTATTCCACTGGGTAGATAGTGATGAGCCTGTTTCATCTCTGAGAGATTATTATCTATTTGATCTTTAGAGTCTTACAAGAGTGTCTCTAAGGCCTCCCCTACTAACTGGCTCTAGTTTTTAGTGAAACAGGCTTTCACATTTAACTAAAGAACTTTTTGCTCAATTTAACTGCAATTTTTAAAATTCTCTATGGAACAGAGTCATTTTACACATGCTTAAGGAGAGCTATTAGTTATATTTGTGTCTCAATGCTAAATAACTATAATTTCCCATTATTCTTCAATGGTCCATTTTGTGCAATACTGCTATCTCTTTCAACTCTGAATCTCCTTCAGTGTTTCACAGTACTTTACTAATGCAAAGTCCATGCTGTGAAGAAATACAGCTTCTTCTAGTTTTGCCACCAACTAGTTGTTTGAGCTCTTTGTAAATTACTTAATCTACCAGTTAGTTAGTTTACTTATTGGCAACCTGAATAGGTGGGACCACATCACAAAGGTGGATTCCAGCACTCATATCCTACACTGATAGATATTTTTAATTCTTTTCCCACTAATTTATTCAGTGTCAATCAGGTGTTCCAGACCTTTCATATGATTTGACTTATTAAATCATTTCAACAATTACCTTTTTTTATTGATAAGGGAATTGATTTAAACATGTTGCTTATAATTAAGTGTCTAGACATTAAAGTCCTACAGCCTTGGTATTAAATATAATTAAGTCAGTTGCCTAGGTTTTATTTTGTCCATGTGATCTAATAATACTTATGTCAAAGATATAATGAGGACTAAACAAGATAATATGTTATAAGCACTTAACATATGCTTGTTATATTCAACATTTGGTAACTGGTAGTTTTCTGGTTGTGATTGTGATTGGGATTGTGGTTAATGTTACTGATTCATTATCTTATGTAATACATCTTGAAGGTAGAGCCATAATTTTAATGCAAATTTGTCCATAGTAGCTGAGACTACATAAATCAGGTATTGGATAAAATTCCTGTTGAGAAATTTGCTCTATTCCTTATACTATATATCTACACTAATAAAAGAGAAAAATGGTAATTGGCGCACGGCGATACCTTTTTCATTGGCTAATCAGGGCTATATGCAAATTAACTGCCAACTAAGATTGGCAGTTAACTGCCAACAAGATGGCGGCTAATTTGCATATGTAGGCACAATGCAGGGAGGCGAAAAGGAAAGCAGGAAGAAGCCCCCTGCCGCTGACAGTGATCTGAAACCCAGGGGGGAGCTAAGAGCTGGGGAGGGTGATGAGGGTCAACTCCTCTGGCCGAGGCATCAGGCCTGGGTGCAGGGCGGAGCCGAGGATTGGGGGGATATGATGGTCCCCTTGCCCAGGCCTGAAGCCTGGGTCAGAGGCGTCAGGCTTGGGCGGGGGGTGGAGCAAGCGATCAGAGGGAGATGGGGGTCCCCTGCCCAGGCATGATTCCTGGGCCAGAGGCCTCAGGCCTGGGCGGGGGGCAGAGCCAGTGATCGGGGGGAGATGGGGGTCCCCTGTCCAAGCCTGACACCTCTGGCGGAGGCATCAGGCCTGGGCAAGGGGCCGATCAGGCGATCGGAGGGTGATGGGGGTCAACGCCTGAGGGCTCCCAGTATGTGAGAGGGGGCAGGCTGGGCTGAGGGACACTCTCCCCCCCCACACACACACACACACCCAGTGCACGAATTTCATGCACCGGGCCCCTAGTATATATATCAAAGAATATATATTTACATATATATTTCAAAAGATATTTTTAAAAGCTTGATATTATTACTCAACAGTCAGTTGGTAAAATGTATAAAGTTAATGACTAGAATAAACTAAATAACCAATTAATTCATTTATTTTTATCTCCAGAGTAGTATTTCAATGATTTGTTATCATCGACATTGTCCCGGGAGTATGAAGGCTATAAAGCAGTGGTTCTCAACCTGTGGGTCGCGACCCCTTTGGTGGTCGAACGACCCTTTCACAGGGATCGCCTAAGACCATCTTGCATATCAGATATTTACATTATGATTCATAACAGTAGCAACGTTACAGTTATGAAGTAGCAACGAAAATAATTTTATGGTTGGGTCACAACATGAGGAACTACATTTAAAGGGCCAGAAGGTTGAGAACCACTGCAAAGTCATCCCTTTCTTACCAGACTGTAAGTAATTTTTGCTTTATTCCCCCTCTCAATTTCAATGACATATAAATTCTGATCCTTCAAAGGTGCCCCTTGAATTTTGAACAAAACTGAATTTTCTTGAGAAATATATAGCCAAGTAGGGCAGTGATACATGTACCAATCTGACTTGGATGCAAAGTAAAAATGTTATATTTGCCATAAAGGAGGTGGAGAAAATGGCTTTTCAGATTTAGCAATGGATGAGATCTCTGCCAGAATATAGAAACACAATTTTCTGTAAACAAATAAAAATAAAAAAAGGAACAATTTAAATGCAGCCCTGAATCAGGATATGTAGGATTCAGAAATGGATAGACAAAATTTTACTCATTTTTTCCTCTGCATTTTTTTTCACATTTCTGAATTCTGCCAGGTCTATGAAGTGATCATCATTTTACAAAGGCTAAATGGAATTCAGAGAGGGTAAGGCACTTGACTAGTAATGATAAAACAGGATTGGCCAGTTTCACTATTCAAAACTGTACCTTAGGTGCCTAGGGACTAGGGATTGAGTGGGAGGCAATACAAATCAGAGAGCAGTTCACTTTGGAGAAAGTTACCTAGGTCTCTTTAATCTTACCCCATTCATAAAGGGCCAGGCTGGAAATGACTTGGCTGCTCAGATAATATAGAGCCCGAATCCCATGGTCTGCATTTTATGAATCACTGTGTGACCACAGTCTCTAGCCATCACTCCTTGCCTTATTTTCTCTCTGCAAAACAATTTATGTCAGAATTAGTTTATAAAATCAGAGATATCTTGGCTCAATTTGTGATGATAATTTGAGATGTGTATCCATGGGCAATTTTTAAAACTTTCTTAATTTAATTTCAATATTCATATAATTTTGATAGTTTTATTTATCTTTTACTATTTTACAAAGATTTAAAATAATATATGATAAAATTTAATGACCATTCTGTCAAGCAGGAATAATACCAGTTATTATTAGCGTTATTTTTAAAATAAAATAGATAAAGTAAATAAATGATGGCAGTGTTTTGTAACAGATGAGAATTTGGATACTGAGAAAAAAGTATGTTATATATAAATATATATAAATAGTAACATATAATACATTATATAATATCCATTTATATAATATTTATATAGTATAGATATAAGCATATAATATTTATATAATATATAAGATTTATATAATATATATAAATATATAATGTATATATAGCTATTTAGCCTCTGCACACTGTCTAGTATGTAGTAGCTGCTTGGTAAATATTAACTCATAGTCCATACAGCTCTATATTAGTAATTCTAGAAATAAGGAAATATCTACCAGTTTGGGTATATTGTTTTAAATATAATACTTATATAAAATCAATTCATAACTTCTACAAAGTTTACAGAAAACACAAATGACACCCCATAATTCTGACACATAACGATATTGTAGTGCAGCTGAAACACACAAATTCATATGTACAGAAACACACATATACAACTGTTGTCACATTTCATTTAATGATTTGATTGATTTTTTTACTTATCATTTTATAGTATTTATTTCTTTTGCCGTTAAATTATTATACATGACATAATCACCATAATCTAATTAAGTAGTCATCTATTCTTGGGCATTTGAGTTATTTTTTTCTAGACAAAAATAATGGTTTCAGGCATAAATTTTTGACACCTTCCCTGATTATTTACTTTTTAAGGAAAAGTTGCCATTTTAAAAAGTGAAATTGCTAGACTCGAAGATATGTATATATTTTAAAGGCCATTCATACATCATTTCGGACTGTCTTTTGGAAATACTGTCAGTCTCATTAGTCAGCATTCTTCACCTTCTCTGTACTATTTGACAAAGAACTTCAGTTTTCTTTCTTTTGTTCTTTCTCTAACTTGCAGCTACTCTGGAATCTCATGTGAAACTTTTCTACTGAATGTCAAAGCTCTGAAGATCATCCACACAATTTTCTGTGTATGATGAAAGTCTTATTATTTATTAGAGCAGGAAAATGGTTTTATTTGCTTATATTCTTTATTTTCATGATATTATGAATTTAAAGTATGAGGGAAGTTTCTCTAGAATTGAAAGATTTAAACCCATCTTTCTAAATCTAGAGAGATTTAGTATGCCAAATTTAGCAAAGTATACACATTGATTTATATTCCCTTTTATTGAGCTTAGATTGAAAATATTCCTGACACTAAAATGCCTATCAATATTAGTGCCAAAAGCCTAACATTGCTATAGGAAGAGTACTTTGCAATCTGAAACTCCTGGAACCCTCAAATCTCTTTCAGCAATAACTTAAATTTAGTCTTTTGGGATACAATTACTGTGTGTGCTTGTGTCACTCTTCTAAAATCAGCTACTTTTATCTATAGCTCTCCAAAATTAACTTTGCATTAGGAGCTAAGAAAAAAATAAGAAGAATAATACACCTACCAGTTCATTGAAAGCAAAATTATAAAAATGTGAGCATTGCTCATATGTATTGCTACTTTTCAAAAAATGGATTTGTATTTTTCATTTTAGTAACTAATTGCCTATGACTGTATATGTTAAGGTAATCAAGGATAGCATGAAGATATATAATGATGCTATAGAATGAATTTGTATATTCCCCCCACCCCCCAATACCTAGGTTGAAACCTAATCCCCCATGTAATAGTACTTGCAGGTGAGACTCTTGGGAAGTGATTAATTATGTCATGATGGTTCTGCCCTCATGAATGGCATTAGTGCCCTTATAACTAGGTCCCAGGGAGCTTCCTTGACTCTTCCTGCATTGTGAGGACACAGTGCGAACAGCAAGCTATGAACCGGGAAGTGAGCTGTCACCAGAAATCAAATCTGCTGGTGCCTTGATGTTGGACTTCTCAGCCTACCAAACTGTGAGAAATAAATTTCTGTTGTTCATAAGCCTTTCAGTCTATGGTACTTTGTTATAGCAGCCTGAATGGATAAGGGAAGCAATACTTTCACATTTGGGGAGCAAGATTTACTTTGATATAATTTAGTATGATAAGGAAAGTAGAATTGGATACTAAACAAAGAAAACTATGCTGGGATATTCCTAGTTTGTAGCAATGATGTTGAGTTAATATTTCTGCTTTAGTTGTAAACACTAAGAGTTACATAATTTAAGAATTTACTGCATTTTATTTTCAATGAAATGGTCATGTAAGATATATTTCTCATAAGACTCTTTAACATCATTATTAACTTCTCCTATAAGAGATAACTATTACATGATAAAATTCATAATTCCTGAAGTCAGGAGAAAAGGCCTGTCTCTTAAAAACAAAATAACTTGGTGGGCTATATGGGCATGAAAAATTAGGACAATGGGCAGGTTCATGTAGGACAGAGTTTATAAAATAGAGCTAGAGTCAAACTACTTGAAAATAATGTAAACTTGTGCATTCCCACTCCCTCCCCCAACCCCTGTTCAATATGAGACCATGTGTGGCTCAAAAGTATTACAGAGGGAAGGAGAAGAGCCCAGCAAGGGACAGAGGTTGGAGAAAGTGAGAAAGGCAAAATTCAGCTGTTATCAATGCAAAGTTGACAAGTGTGCTGTATTCAATACATAGGCACCTGTAACACCCCACCACTCCTCGTTATTCAAGTAAAAGTCAGGCAAACACACACACTGTTAATACTATTTTATAGGGAAACATTTCTAGAAGAATCCTGGGGAAGGATTAAAACTGTGTGGAAGGGAAGTGACATACAAAAGGCTGAATCATAAATGCAGAAATTGGGAATTCAGAAACGACATGAACATGAAAACAGGCATTGAGGTTTAATGTCAGTTCTCCAAGAATCCCCATATTCACTTGGAAGGGCAGTAAGTTTCCATTAAATGCATTGGGTGAAGTCGGCATAATCTTATTTAAATCCTAACCAACAATGTGACCCCAATCATATTGAAAGACTGGGGGCTGATATTTGAATTTTGTCCTAAAATGATACCTTATACCAAATTTAGCCTTACAGAATATCATCATATCTGTTTCTAGCATATATGGCTTCCTACTTAGAATGTTAAAATATATTATGTCTCTTTATAATATTAGTATTTGCTAGTTCAGGGTAATTTGGCTTTTGTTAATCTATTTACTTGCTTATTTCTCATTTATTAAAAATAGGGAATAAGTACATACTTTATATTAAATTATTGAACAGATAATTTGATAAATATTAAGGACTTACTAATTGCCAGAACTGTTGATAAACTATTTAGGAAAATGGGCATGATCTCATGTCCTATAGAGATCACATTCTTCTGAGAGAGCCAAATAAGAGGAGAATAGGAAAGGCAATCATGCTATGTGCCACAAAGCAAACACATATCCTATGTGTTATGGGAACATCAGATTCAGGAGGTCAGAGAAGAATTCCTTAAGTGTATTTTGCCTGAGCTGAAATCTTAATGCTGCACAAGATGTAACTGATGAAGAGGAGAAGCAGGAGCAGTACAAGGGGATGGAATAACAAGTAAAAGTTGGTACTACAGGAGGAGCAGGTAGGGTTTTCCAGAACTATGAGATATCTGTACAGCTGGAGATTTCAGTGAAAGGGGCACAAGATATGAATACACCTGCAGTTGTAAGAAAGGTCTCATTTTATACTGGGCCTTTCTGGCCTCATTCAATAATTTGGGCTTTGTTTATTTACTAGGGGCCCAGTGCATGAATTGTGTACCTTGAAAGGAACTGTGGGCCACGAGGCTGTGGTGGACACAGGGGTGGGTTGCGGCTCATCCTTCATGCCCCCACCTGGCACCTCCTGCCGTGGCCCCTGTCTGCCAGCAGCCCCGCTCCCACAGCCGCCACTCCCACATGCTCCCACTTGCGCCTGCTGATGACACGGAGTGATTGGGGCTGATACCAGTAGCAGGTGCAAGCAGGGCCAGCACCATTAGCAGGTGCAAGTGGCAGCTGATGCCCCAATCGCCCCTCAGGAGCAGAGGCAGGTGGAGAAGCCCTCAGGGGAGATCGGGACTGGTGCCGGGTGTGAGCGGGGCCAGCACCTGCAGTGGGTGCAAGCAGGGCCATCGCTGGCAGAGGGTACAAGAGGTGGCTGCCAGCCCCAATCACCCCCCAGGAGCAGGGGGAGGTAGAGAAGCCCTGATCGCCCCTCAGGGCTGGCAGCTGTGGCTTGCACCTGCTGATGCACTGAGAGAACGGGGCTAGCGCCAGGTGCCAGCAGCAGGTGTGAGCGCAGGGAAGGACTACATCGCATGGGAGCAAAGAATTTTCAGTAACCACCAGAGGCTCGCCCCAATGACAGCAACCAGCGCCCCACCTTGGTCAGGCACCTCTGCTCACCTGCTCAACAATCCTGCCAGGCTGATGCCCTCCATATTCCACGCTCTGTCGCCTGCTGCTGATGCCCTCTGTGTTCCGTGTGTGCCCCCTGGTGGTCAGCGCATGTCATAGCGATCCGTTATTCAGTTGTTTGATTGTTCTGCCATTTGGTCTATTTGCATATATATATATATATATATATATATATATATATATATATATATATATTCCTAATTTATATTCCTATATTTTTTTATTTTAAATTCATCTTTATTGTTGAAAGTATTACAGATGTCCCTCCTCTGCCCCCCCACCCCCCTGTTGACCCCCTCCTTCCCACTCCCATCCATCCCCTCTTCAGGTCTTTACCACACCATTATCTGTGTCCATGGATTATGCATATATGCACTTAAGTTTTTGGTTAATCTCTTCCTGCCCTCCCCCTCCCCTTCCCTCTGAGAATCAACAGTCTGTTATATGCTTTCATGTCTCTGAATATATTTTGTTTTTCAGTGTCTTTTGTTCATTAGATTCGACATATGAGTGGGATCATGTGATAATTGTCTTTCTCTGACTGATTTTACAAAACAAACAGCTTTTGCTCAGCAAAAGAAACCAGCATCAAAACAAAAAGGGATCCCATTCAATGGGAGAACATATTTGCCAATGACACATCTGATAATGGTTTAATTTCCAAAATATATAAAGTACTTATACAACTCAACAAAAGGAAGACAAACAATCCAATAAAAATTGGGCAGAAGACCTAAATAAATATTTCTCCAAAGAGGACATGCAAATATCCAGGAGACATGAAAAAGTGTCAATTGTCGCTAATCATCTGAGAGATGCAAATTAAAAGCATAATGAGGTACCACCTCATACCTGCCAGAATGGCTACCATCAATAAATCAATAAACAACGAGTGCTGGCAAGGATGTGGATAAATAAGAACCCTAATACACTGCTGGTGAGAATGCAGACTGTTACAACCACTATGAAAACAGTATGGAATTTCCTCAAAAAATTAAACCATGAAACTGCCATTTGACCCAGTGACCCCATTTCTAAGAATATAGCCTAAGAAGCCTGAAACACCAATCAGGAAGAAAATATGCACCTCTACATTCATAGCAATGTTATTATAACTAAGATCTGGGAACAGCTCAAGTGCCCAACAGTAAATGAGTGGATAAAAAAGCTGTGCCACATTTACACAATAAAATACTCTGCAGCTATAAAAAAGACAGATCTCCTACCCATTGACATGGTACTGAGGGACCTAGAGAGTATTATGCTAAATTTTGGCTTTATTTTAGGAACAATTATATATTAAAGAATTTAAGTGTGCCTAAAAGAGGCAGGAGAGTTGATATTTTCATTTCAAAGACAATCCCTATTTCTACCTGTAGAATTTAGATTGGCAGTTTGAGGAAGCAAGATCATCTAGGAGTCTATTACAGACATTCAGATAAGTTTTAAGAGTAACGTGGGTTATTATGATCACTGGTGGAAATGGCTACAGTGAATAAGTTTGAGGTAAATAGCTAAACTTCAAAACAAAAGTAAATTGGATATTTGGAGGGATAGGCAGAAGAATGGAGATGCTTAAGAATGACTTTGTGTTTCTTCCTTGCAGTACTCAATAGGTGGTAGAGTCTGTCAATAATACCGAAGCTCTGAAGAAGGACAGATATGGGAAGAAAAGGTTATGGATTTAGTTATAACAGGCTGAAACAACTGATGACTGTTAAATAGTTACAGGAACTGTTAATAAATAGTTGTACATGATAGTCTGAAATAGAAGAAAAAGTCTAGGCTAGCTGCAATGACTTCTGACATCATTTACCCAAATTTGGGCCAAACCTCATAGGTTAAGGCAGTGGTTCTCACCTTCCTAATGCCGCGACCCTTTAATACAGTTCTTCAGGTTGTGGTGACCCCCAACCATAAAATTATTTTCGTTGCTACTTCATAATTGTAATTTTGCTACTGTTATGAATCATAATGTAAATATCTGATATGCAGAATGTATTTTCATTGTTACAAATTGAACATAATTAAAGCATAGTGATTAATCACAAAAACAATATGTAATTATATATGTGTTTTCCGATGGTCTTAGGCGACCCCTGTGAAAGGGTCATTCGACCCCCAAAGGGGTCGCGACCCACAGGTTGAGAACTGCTGGGTTAAGGTAATAGTCTTCCAGGAGACTACTTTCACTTCCAACACAAGCTGCAAGTGTTGGGGTTCCCAGGCCACCCTCACTTTTGAACAGCTGACTTCTAATTTGGGGGATTCCACTGTTTCTTGAGGTTTAATAATTCACTAAAACGGCTCCTATAACTCAGGAAAATGCTATATTTACCACTATAGTTTTATTATAGCAAGTGGATTCAAATCAGAACCAGCCAAAGAGAGAGCTGCATAGTGCAAGATTGGAACAGTTCCAACTGTGAAACTTCTCTTGCTTTTCCTCCTGGAGTCAGGACACATGAACCTCCCAGCTCACTGATGTGTGACAGAGTATTGCCAACCACAGAAGTTGACCTAAGCTCAGCATCCAGAGTTTTTACTGAGCTCTCACTCATTGCATAGGCATGACTGATTAAATCACTGGCCACATGACTCAAACTCAAAATTGTCCCTCCTTTCTTCCCCAGAGGTCAAACTGATAATCACTTGGCTCAAAATCCCATCCCTCTAATCAAATAATTGGGCTTTCTGGCATGGTCCGCCCCATCCTGTCATCTCATTAGCCCAACCACTCTAAGGGCTCAGGCTGAGTCACCTTGTTAGCACATACCATCAGCTATGGTATGAAAGGACCACCATGAATATCAAAAACACTTCTATCACTCAAGAAATTCCAAGGACTTATAGGTTACCACTCAGGAACCAGGGACAAAGGTCAGTTATTTTATTACATACTAACAATGCAACTTTGTGAGAACTCTACATCTAGGCCTTTTACAACTGTGGCTATAGATAAGCTTATCCAAGTATTTGAATGTTGAATTTGGGAATAATTTTAAGATTACACTGAAGTTTTAGACTCTCCCACATTTAATGCTTAGGTTGAAGAAGGTGAGCTAATAAAAAATGGAAATAAGGAGTGGCTAAAGATGTAAGAGGGATCTAGGGTAGCTATCCAAATATTTGAAGAGATCAGACATGCAACTGTTGTTGAGATGTCTTATAGGAGGAGGCCTAAGAATTTTTCTTTTTATTTACCCTCTTGGATGTAATGTTGACCTTTAGCAATGTGGTTTTGGTCCCTGGATGGGAGCTAAGTATGATTCAGCAAGTATGGACAAAAACTTAAGGACATGTGGCTATGAAAGGAAAGAATAGAGGTTCTCCAATAGTTGTAATAATGTAAAGTGTTTAGGGAATAGGTCTTCCTTGGTTTGGTTTGTTTTTACCTAAGGAAAATTAAAAGGTTTTAAACGTGAACAAGAAAAAATAAAACATTAGAGAATGTGATATTAGTTTTAAAAGAAAAGCTGTGATTGGTTCTAGAGGATTTGGAAAAGAAGAAAGTGAATTACAGATGGGAGAGTTTTACATAAAGGGAGGAACAAGAGGAGAAGGAATTATTATCATAGGTAAAGACAGAATCATTCCATGACAGGCTTTCATGTGGGCCTTGAGCACAGAGCAATGAACAAAGTAGAAGTAACTCTGCCTAATGGAGCTTATAGTCTAGGTAAAAAACTAATATTAAAGAGGAAAATAACCTAATGCACACAAAAATGACCAATGAGAACAGTGTAACCGAGGAAACAAATAGTGTCTAGAAGTAGAAAACAAACATATGAACAGAACAAAACAAACAAATAAGTGGGCTTATAGAGAGGACTTTGGGAGATTCTTAAAGCTGACATTTAGATTAAAAGTTGAAAGGGCCAGCCTTGCAAAGACATGGGCATGAGAGAAACAAGAGGAAGAATATCTCTTATACTAAGCATGTCAAACTCAAAGGCTAAGACAGACCAAATAAACAAGATTTAAGTTTATGTGGGCCACACAAAAAACAAAAGCTTCAATTTTCATAGAAACATAGTTTTATTTTGATAGAGACATGCTGAATGCAGAGGGCTGAAATAAATGACTAATCATTAACATAAAATAATAGAACATTTTAATAAAAAATAATATTTTTTTCTTGAACATTTACTTACCAGACGCTGAATAACTGTACAAATTAATAAGCTTAATGCAAATAAACCTATCTTTCTTGTTCTCCGAAAGCGAAATATTTCCTGTTGCACACATCAAATAAGTCAGTCCAAGACTAAGATGTGGCAATTGGCTGCTAAAATATTCGCTGCTAGTATTAGTGGAGAGAAATGGTGCACCTGCACATAAGGCGCGTAAGGGAAATGAATGCAACACAATTATAGCAATCAGTCATTAGCGAATGTCGTAGTTCATTATTAATAACTAGAGGCCCAATGCATGAATTTGTGCACAGGTGGCATTCCTCTTGGTGGTCTGCAGGGATCGGCCCAAAACCAGCAGTCCAATGCCACCTGCAGCTCCTACCTCCTGCTCCTGCTCATCCCAGCCCCAATGTGCCTGCCGCAGGCTGGAGCCCAATCAGTCCCTATCAGCAGAGGCTCACGCTGCTGCAGCAGAGCTCACCAGCCATGAGCCCTGCTTCTGATGCCCTCCCAAGGGGAGTGGCCTGCGGGATTGGGCTGAAACTAGCTCTCTGACATCCCCCAAGGGGTCCTGGATTGTGAGAGGGTGCAGGCCAGACTGTGGGACCCCACTGGTTCATTTTTGGGCCACGGAGGGACCTCGGGAGAGCTCCAGGGTGTATCTGGCCCATCTCACTCAGTTCCAATGGGCCAGACCCTAGGAGCTAGCTATTCTACTGGTTGGAACATCTGCCCCCTGGTGGTCAGTGCACATTATAGAGAGCAGTTGAGCAGCCTTAGCATATCATTAGCATATTACGCTTTGATTGGTTGTTTGGTTGTTCTGCCATTTGGTCTATTTTTATATTACCCTTTTATTATATAAGATTATGTATAACAGGATATTGTAAAAATTAAGTTACGAAATTTTTATTTAAACGTTTCTTACATATCATTATATTGGCTGGGCCACTAAAATTTTCCTTGTGGGCCGCATGCAGCCTGCGGGCCATGAGTTTGACATGCTTACCTTACACTATTACAAAATTTTACCTGGCAGTGTTTTAATCTATGAAAGTATGTAAGTATATTTATCTTCTGATAAAGATATGAAAATATGACATTGACAAGGTATTTTTAATGGTTGAAAAATAATAACTGAAGTAATGTTTCAAAAATACATGTATGTAGATGTTATTCAAATGCATATATGATCTATGGAGTCTGAATCTGTTTCATGAAGTTATTAAGATAATAGAGATAATTAGTTATTTCGAGAAATATCCAAGTGCTTAATATTAACTGATCTCCATTCTATGTCCAAGTTACAATGAATAAAACAGATAAAACCCTTTACCTCATTGAGAGAGAAACAATTTTTAATCTCTGTTCAAAATGGCAATTATTAAATCTGCAGTCTCACTTTAATGTTATTTAAACTCATCAAACTTACATTAAAAATAACATAGTCAGATTCTGAATTCTTAAAATTTGCTAATTTTTTAATCTCTAATTTAAAATTCTGTTGTCTATACAAATCTTAATTTTATTTTGAATTAACTTCTTTTAAATTTTCTCATTGGATTGCTTTAACAAAGGCTTTATAGGAAAATTACCTACCAAATCTTAGTATCATGAGCTAGTCAAGTGCAGTATATTTGTGTTGCATGTATGCCTAAATATGGACTTGAAAGAACAGCTTTGCAGAATTATTTTTTTTAACAGATGTTCCAAATTCTTTTGTATTTTATTTTCAAATAAAATTGTTTGTTTTCCTCACTGGTGATGTAGCATGAGTCAGGTGTATGACTGATATAATTTATATAGAGAGAATGGATAAACAACTAATATTAGATAAACAATAAGGGCAAACTTAGTTTTGTCCTATAGCAGTAAACCTTACCAACAAAGATGCAAACCTCATGCTTCTGAGCAAAAAAATAAAAATAAAAGTTCAGGAGAATTTGGTTTTGTGTTGGCACATCTCCTGTGTATGCCAGGCACTAGCTACTGCCTTCAACAGCATAATTTAACACTAGGAACTCACTCTTTCTTAATGACACCATCCTTTGAGCAATATACTAATAGATCATGGGCTGATGATGTTCATTAGTGATGAATCACAATAATATATCATTTTCTCTGTCACACAGGTGTTTTATCAGATTAATTTCATAGGTGCAATGACCTGTGATGATGATGCATTGCTTAAGGATGGTGCAATTCAGAAAGAAATGAAATTGAAAATTAAACCTGCATTCTGTGACTTTGAGGCTCTATTTAAAATGTTTATAGAGGCCTGGCTAGTATGAGCATCATTCAGTACATAAGAAGGTGTCAGGTTCGATTTCCCATTCAGGACACATACCCAGGTTAAGGTATTAAATCTGCAGTTTGGGTGCCTGTGAGAGGCAACCGATTGATGTTTCCCTCTCACAATGATGTTTTCTCTCTCTCTCTCTCTCTCTCTCTCTCTCTCTCTCTCTCTCTCTCCCATTCTTCTCTCTAAAATCAATTTAAGAAACTGTTTGTTTAAAAAAATCTAAAAAACAATAGATGTAAATGAGATGTGCACTTAAATATCCACCATTCTAGTATTTATAATGGACAAAGTGAGCAGCTTATATTTCTATTTACAAATGATTTTAAAAAACGCACACACATTGAAATCTTAAAACTAAAGCTTCTGACTTTTTAGAAGAGGTCTATCTGGGTATCAAATCATCAAACTCTATAAGATAGTTTTATGTAAAATAAAAAAAAAATATCTTTTTCTTTGTACTGAAGTAAAATTTTTAAAAGTTAGCAGTTTAATTTCTTTTTAATTTTGACATTTACCAAAGCATATATTTAGTGACTTACATATTAAGTCAATAACAAAATGTTTTATATAGTCAATTTGGATCAATTTAAACTGATTTTTGAAAGTTTACAATATATATATCTAGGAAAAAAGAATATATTAAAATGATATGTTTTATTATTATATGTGAATAACATTTTTAAAACATCATTAAGAGAGAATTTTAATTAGACTTTCCATGGTGATAATGAAAAAAGTGTTAACTATATTCTTATTAAATTTTCATTTTCAATTATAAAATTGAATCTTAATTAGTATCCTATTAAATTACTTTTGTATGATTATTACCTATATATAATTGAAGACATTTTCCCCCTTTATTACCCCTCCCAAGACCCTTCCCTCTGGTTAACTATCATACTGTTGTCTGTGTCTATGAGTTTCAGGTTTTTATCTCACATATGAGTGAAATTATATGATTCTTAGCCTTTTCTGGCTGACCTACTTTGCTTAACATAATATTCTCAAGGTCCATCCATGTTGTCTAAAATGGCAGGATTTCATCTTTTCTTAAGGCTGAGTACTATTTCGTTATATATATGTACCAAGCTTTCTTTAGTCAGTCATCTATTGGAAGACACTTTGGTTGTCTCCATGTCTTAGCCAACATGGATAATGCTGCAATGAACACAGGGGTACAATATATCTTTGTGAAAAATGTTTTAGAGTTTTGGGGGTAGATACTCAGAAGAGGGGTTTCTGGGTCACATGATAAACTCTATTCTTCATTTTTTGAGGAATGACTATACTGTTTTCCTTAGTGGCTGTACCAGTTTACATTTCCACCAGCAGTGAATGAGGGTTCCTTTATCTCCATAACTTCTCCAACACTTTTTATTACCTGCCCTGTTCATAAAAGCCATTCTAACAGGTGTGAGGTGTATCTTATTGTAGTTTTGATGTGCATCTCCTAATAGCTAGTGAAGTTAAGCATCTTTTCATATATCTGTTCGCCATTTGTATGTTTTCTTAGGAGAAATGTCTGTTCAGATCCTTTGACCATTTTTTAATTGGATTGTTCGTTTACTTGGTGTTAAGTTACATGAGTTCTTTATATATTTTCCATATTAACTCCCTGTTGGAGCTGTTGTTTTGGAAATATCATCTCCCTTTTGGTTGGTTGCTTTTTGTTTTGTTCATGTGTGTGTTTTTTTTTGTTTGTTTTTTTTTTTGTGTGTGTGTGTGTGTTGTTTTTTTGTGTGTGTTTTTTTTTTGTGTGTGTGTGTGTTGTTTTTGGTTTTTTTGCCCTGCAGAAGCTTTTAATTTGATATAGTCTCATTCATTTACTAGTATTTCTTGCCTTTATTTCTCTTGCCTTTGGGATCAAATTCATAAATATTGTCTATAACCAAGTAGTTTTCTTCTATGTAATTCATTGTTTCAGAGCCTATATTTAGGTTTTTGATAAATTTTGAATTAATTTTTGTACATGAGGACAAACTAATCTAGTTTTGTTCTTTGCATGTGGCTTTCCAATTTTCTCAGCAATATTTATTAAAGAGGCTTTCTTTTCTCCATTGTGTGTTTTTTGGCTTCCTTATCAAAATTATTTGCCCATTTACATGTGGTTTTATTTCTGGGCTCTAATTCTGTTCCATTGGTCTATGTTTTTGTTTTTCTGCCAATACTATGCTGTTTGATTATCATTGCTTTGTAGTATAACTTGAAGTCAGGTAGTGTGATACCTCTGGATTTCATTCTTATTTATCAAGATTGCTTTTGCTATTTTGGGTCCTTTGTGGTTCCATACAAATTATAAATTTTTGTTCTATTTTTTAAAAATGACATCGGGCTTTTGATGGGGATTACACTAAATCTGTATATTGCTATATTGGACATTTTAACCATGTTGATTCTTGCAAACCATGGACATGGGATATCTTTCCATTTCATTGTGTTTTTTCAATCTTTTTTAATAATGCTTTGCAGTGTTCAGTATATAGGTTCTTCACATCTTTTGTTGAGTTTATTCTCAGGTATTTTTTTTTCTCTGTTGCCATTGTGAAAGGAATTTTTTTTTTCTTTTATTTTTTTTTTGAAATTTCATTGTTAGTATACAGGAAAGCAGTGGATTTTTGTATATTGATTTTGTAACCTGAAACTTTGTTTTTTGTTTCTAATACTTTTTTGGTGGGTTCTTTAAGGTTTCTAAATACAGAATCATGTCATCTTCAAAGAGTGACATTTTTACTTCTTCATTCTCAATTTAAATATATTTTTATTGATATTAGAAAGAGGAAGGGAGAGGAATAGAGATATAGAAACATCAGTGAGAGAAAAACATTGATTGGCTGTCTCCTGCACACCCCTAGTGGGGATTGAGCCCACAGCCTGGGCATGTGCCCTGGCCAAGAATCGAATCATGACCTCCTGGTTCATGGGCCAATGCTCAACTACTAACCCACAGCAGCTGGGTTTCATTCTCAATTTAGATACATTTTATTTCCTTCCTTTGTCTGATTGTTCTGGCTAGGACTTCCAGAAGTATGTGGAATAAGAGTGGTGAGATTGGGCATCCTTGTCTTTTTTCTGATTTTAGAGAAAACGTTTTGTTTTTCACCATTTAGTATGATATTAGCTGAGGGCATGTCATATATGGCCTTTATTATGTTGAGGTACTTTTCTTTTATACCTATTTTATTGAGTGTTTTAATTATAAATAGATATTATATCTTATCAAATTGTTTTCTTGCATCTGTTGATATGATCATATCAGTTTTATCCTTTGTTTTGTTAATGTGGTGTATTACATTGATTGATTTGCTTATGTTGAAAGATCTTTATATCCTTACAATGAACCCCACTTGATTCTGATGTGTTATTTTTGTAATATACTGTTATATTTGATTTACTAGTATTTTGTTTAGGATTTTTGCATTTTTATTCATCAGAAATATTGGTCTCTAGTTTTGCATGTTTGCGTGTAATACTTGTTAGATTCTGGTATTGGGTTTATTTTTGCCTCATAAAATGTGTTAGGAAATATTGCCTCTTTTTCAATGTTTTGGAAAAGTTTGAAAAGGGTAAATGATAAATCTTTGAATGTTCAGTGGACTTTACTAAGAAAGCCATCTGGCTTTTTACTTTTATTTTATAGGAGGTTTTGATGGTTGTTTTAATTTCCTCACTCTTGATTGGCCTATTTAGATTTTCCAATTCTTCATGACCCAGTCTAGGAAGGTTATATATTTCTAAAACTTACCCATTTCTTATAGGTTACTAAATTTAGGGACATATAGTTTCCTAGTATTCTAGCATGATTCTTTGTATATCTGTGATGTCTGTGGCTGATAATGTGCCTGCTGCCTGACACCAAGGATAAAGGGAGGCAAGCTCTGGGAGGTTAATGGGTGGACAACCTCCATTGTTTGGATTCTCTGTCTGGAATGCCAACCATGAGACAACTGTGGTCATACCTCTGTGCTATGTCCCTGCCCAGGTCATTGGTTCACCTGCACCTGGTACTGAGCACTCCTGCAGGAATGCCCACTGAATCTCATTGCTCCTCCCAGCGGAATTAAATGCCTAATGCCTCCCCACTGTAGGCTGAGCCCCTCGTGAGCTCCTGGATGTAGGGCTGCATCCATTGCTTGTCTCCCTTCTCACCTGCCCAGTTTGCTCCCACTTTCCCACCTTCATATGTTTCAGTGTGCATATCTCTCAGGTGTGTTTGTGCATTGAGCAGGGAATCCTTTGTTAAATTATAGCTGTTCAAATTGTTGAAAATTAAGTGGAGAGGCCAAGGGGTTCTCTCAACACTGCCATTCCTCTGACATCACTCCTCTTTTTTTGGTAATATTTCTAAAGATATATTTAATCATGCACTTTAGAATTTTCTTTTACAAAGCAACTGCTCATTTTTCCTCAAAATAAAAACTGAGCACTTTAGAGTACATGTAAATATATAATTTACATTATAATTCCTGAAGTCAATCTTAATCCTTCAGTATTTACCATCATGTTTCAAACTGACCTAGATCCATGCCTGATGTGCATGGTTTTCTAACATCAATATCCAATAAATATTAACAGCTTGTCATATTCATATTTAATGTAAAAATACTCCTGTATATTTAAGTCATTGAGTCAATTTATTGATTTGGGACACATTTCAAATTACTCTGAGTGTTGAATGGAACATAGAAGTATGTTATCCTTTTCTGCTTGGCACTTGATCTCACCCAGAAAGGAGCTAAAGTGATACCAAATCCAACATTACGAAGAGATGATGTTGTCTCTTCTATTCCTTATTCCTAGATGTTTACTGGCAGGCAAATGTGACCATCTCGTATTTTATGCTTATATCACATTGGTTTCCTAACCTGTGGAATAAGAATTATAATAGGAGGAAAGGCAGGTGAAAGCCCCAACATTTTCCCACTTGTGGAGAAGAGAGTAATACAAAGTAATTTTATATCTTGTAGAGACTGAAGAAATTAGTATTTCAATTAAAGATTAAAAATATACAAAATGGTGTCTTATTTATTTATTTATTTATTTATTTATTTTTGGTTTGGCTTTAGAAAAAAACTAACTGGTTTGTGGCAGATGATGATGAACTACCACAAGTTTTTCCAAATGGCTGTCTAAACCACAGCTGCTGTGCTAGAAGTAGTACATTTTCTGGAAAAGAAAAACATAGCCTTTAACACTTGCTATATAACTATTGACCTGGAGAATTTATTTTTCTCAAGCTTTGACAGTAATGAAAATCAAAAGCAGTAGATGTACTGCTGTCACAATAAAGTCTCACTCAGGAATGGCCCTAAAACAGTGATGGCGAACCTTTTGAGCTCAGCATGTCAGCATTTTGAAAAACCCTAACTTAAATCTGGTGCCGTATCGCATATAGATTTTTTTTTTTGATATTTGCAACCATAGTAAAACAAAGATTTATATTTTTGATATTTATTTTATATATTTAAATGCCATTTAACAAAGAAAAATCAACCAAAAAAATGAGTTCGCGTATCACCTCTGTCACGCGTGTCATAGGTTTGCCATCACTGCCCTAAAAGATAGCAAAACAGAATATCTCCCAGAGGTGATGGTTGAAGCATATAACTTTATTTGTTTACTTTTTATAGAGACAGAAGTATAGTAGTAGCCTGATATACATGGATTCCTGGGTAATGGCCAGTGGCTTGGCATGTTAGTGAGTGATATAGAGGGAACAAAATTTAGAAAATGGAAGGAGAAGTCTACGGAAAAAAGACATGTAGATGGTATGGGAGTGAAGACAATATAAGTTAATCATTGTTTTTGGTCTTGTCAATGACTTCTAGATGAGAAACTCTAAAACTAAATGGCCAGGATGAGTCATTCTGTAGAAGTCAGCCAACCTCATGCAGCCACTCAGTGCTGGCACAATGAGTATCTAAACAGATTGGCCATGGTGCTGATGGCCATCCATGGGCTCAACAGCATGGCTGCCTCTTATTAAAATTGTTCCAATTATTGACATTGAAGAATGTATTGTAGACTTCCAGCAACTGAGGCTGATGCCAACTTCTTAGCAGGCACGATCATTTGGTGAGGTAAGTGAGTCACTTGGTGACATACAGATTACCCTTGAGGAATATTTTTCATCCTCAAGGGAACAGTGATTTGTCTTTTATAGAACAATTATCATCTCCAAATATAAGTTTGCTTTTCTGCCGGGAGCTGGTCCATGCTTGCTGTTTCAAGAGACCTGGCATATATGGCATACTGTTCTTAATATGTTTGCTCACCTTCTAGGCACTATGTGTTTTAACCAAGGTCTCTGAGAAAGGTTGTTTCCCCAGGTAGGGATTTTCCCCTGAAGTTAGGGAGGGAATAAAACCTCTTAACTAAGTGCCAGGTGGGTAATTAATCACTTTAACTACGAACAATCATGCTTAAGCTACATAATCTTTACTCCCTGGAATGGAGATAAGAAACGCCCTAACCTTTGGAATAGAGATTGATAGGATTGGAATCAACTGGTATAAATACAGATGTAAGAAGACAGAACGAGGAGAAACAGAAATTGGCACAGAACCTACACAGAACGTTCTCTAGAGACAGAAGAACTTCGCTGGAGAGAACATGGCAAAAATCCTGGACAGAAACTGGCCTCAGAACCTAGAAGAACTTCACTGGATAGAACATGGCAAGAGAACCTGACTAGAACCTGGCGACCAAACCTGGCTGGAGATCTCAGACAGAACCTGGCTGGAGAACCTAGCGAGGGAACATGGCTACAGAACCTGGCTGGAGAACCTGGACAGAAACTGGCTGGAGATCCAATCCAGACCTTGGCTAGAGATCCTGACTAGGCTGCTGATCAACTGAATGCTGTCTCCGTGTCATTCATTCTTCACCGACTCCGTCCACGCCTTTGGGGACCCCTGGACCTGCTGGGGTTGGACCCCGACACTTTTCCTGACCATGATGCCTATCCCATCCAAACATTTACATATGTCTGATCAATTGGAATGACTTCATATAATCTTGACTCAGATTGTTGAATTCATTTTGCTGCAAAGAAGATGTATCTATGGGAATATTATCATGATTTTGTCTTAAAATAAATCCCAATATCCGAAAGAATAGTTCAATAGAAGAGTTAAATAGCCTGTTAATGGCTCAGCTGAGACTAGATTTGAAATATCAATTAATAGATATTTGATATATTGCCAATTGTGTATAAATGATGATGTGTCCCTAACAGCCAGAATACAAGAGTCTGGGTATTGGGATATGGAAGTGGTACTGGTTCTTTCTAAAATAACTTTAAAAAATTAACTTGGAAAATTTGTGCTTCCTGTCCTTAATGCTTCAGGCTCTTCTGGATTAGAGGTTGTTGTTCCCACTATAACAATTTTTTTTTCTCCAGGTAGCTCACTAAGGGATTAATAGAAATTGAAGCTATGACTACTACTTGGTCACTTTAGACTCCTCCTTCCAGTCACCATCAAGCAAATCAAAGAGTTACTCCACTGAGGAGATAATGGCCAATTAACAAAGTAGCCATTGGCTACATGGTGGGGAAAGATGAGAGTATATCTAGTAACTGAGGAACTAACTGGATTTCTCTTGGTTCTTTTTTATCTTGTGGTAACTATAAACAGGCAATTGCAACAATCACAGAAGAACAATGATAAGGCAAATAAGGGTCATAATTTCTGAGGAAGAGTATATGTATCAACCCACCTGGTAAACAAACTTGACCAGCAAAAATAAAGGCCGAGAGTGAGATAAATCTAGTATGGGTAGTAGCAAAAGCAAATGACAAATATTAATCATTGCCTTGGAGAGAAAACTGTTGTTTTCTATTAATTGACTGGTATTATGTCCTTTAAGAGATTGGGTTTCTACCTTGAGGAGGCTTTGTGGCTGATTGGTCTAATATAACTCAGTGAGTGGCACTCATAGTTGGCTGCATGGGACACCTTTTGGTATTACTGTAAATCTTAAGGACCTTTTCTTGTTCTCAGCACTGCTGAGGCAACTATTTCCAAGCAGCTTTCTGAGAAGCTTTGCAGATAAAACAGTGCCTGGTGTAAATTAGGCCTTTATTCTGCCTATTATTTCCAGGCCAGAAATTCTCATTTATCTTATCTATCTACATAGAATGTCTGTGGGAATCCACTTAACACCAACACATATGTAATCTTGAATATTGGAAGCTTAAAATGTATAGGAGTGCCATCAACCACTCAGAGAACAAAGACAGCAGGCAAATATTTTCCTTTGTGTCCCAAAGTGGGATGATTCTAAGATTCATTTTAAAGAGACCCAGACTGTCAAGACACAGTCATCCACACTGGTAGTCAGCCATAGACATTTTTGAATTAGTTGTCTGTCCTCCCATCTTACAATCTCACTGCAGCTCCCTAGAACCAAAGCCAAGTTAATTACTCAAATACTATGCTTGTATATTTCAGTTTTCTTCGATCTTGCATACAAAAGAAATTACACATATTGGCTGTTGTTTAAGCGTCTGTGACTTATACTTGGAACTGCTGTACATATTTTATATTATTTATGTAGCCTGTAAGAATTGTAAATAAGGGAATAGTTTTTACCTGTCCTATCACAGTGTACTTCTAATCACATTCCATCAGTGACACACGTTTTTAGGTTGTTAAGACATCATGTCTGAAAAACAAAACTCGGGAATGGAATGTAAAAAGCCCTTTCTTTTAGACTGTTTGAATTATTCATGAGCACAACACCTTGTCGGCACTTAGAATATAATCAAAATATAAATGATGCATGTGCACGTTGCGTCCAAATTCCACACTGGATGTTTCTAAGTCATACATAAGTATCACAATCTTTTTAAATAGCAAAGTAAACTTGCAACTGTGTAAGATAGTTTTGACAAATATAATTAATTAAAATATTTTTTTATATTTAAATTTATGTACCATAGTTTTAAATATGAACTATTTACAATGACTGCATTTAAACTCAAATATGTTATCTAGTAAATAATGAACTACTTCACACCCTTTTAGGAAAAAAAAAATTGTTATACTAGCTTGTATTTTTCTGGTAGGTTTTCATGAGGTTTCCTGAAATTTCATTTTATATTAATATATCACCTTAAAGAATATGTTATTCTATTTTGCTATGTCTAGGAGATTTATACAGGGAAATTCAGTACTTGGATTGTGACATATGAAGGCATAATTACACATTAATTTATCTGTAACAGTAGGCAGTATATGTTATAAAGGTATATTATGTAGCGTAATTAGTAAGTAGATTTTATGAATATATGAAACTAAACTTCACTAACTGAATCTGGTATTAATTTTGGAGCTAGATAGACATCTAAAATAGAAATAGAGATATGCACATATATCAATATATGTATGTATAGATAGATAATAGATACTGAGCTCAATATTACATAGAATGAAGAAGAATTATTTGACAAAATATCTACCTTTATGAACAGAGACAGATGGGGAGAACTGATTACCATCCGTGGGGGAAAACAAAAAAACCTGTGATAAAGACAGTGACAATTGATGCTAAAGATAGCTAGAATGGGAGTTCATGTTTCATTTATTTAGCCATTAATTCAATAACAATTAGCATTTCTTATATGCAGGGTATGTTGCTAGATACAGACTATTTCATGAAAAGGACAGATATACCTCTGACCTGAAAAAGAAGCTTCAACACTAATATTGTTGGGCTGGGTTAAATAATAAACAAGTTGTTTATAAGGAGACATGCCTTATAAATACACTGAAATGTTATAAGTAAAATGAGAGAAAAATATACTCTGCAAACACTAATCAAAAGAAAGATGAGATAACTATATTAAGCACAGTAAAATTAGACTTTGAAGAAGCATTCTTAGAAATAAATAGGATATTTCTTTTTCTTTTATTGCTTCCAGAAAAAAAGAGGGAGAGAGAAAGAAACATCAATGATGAGAGAGAATCATTGAATGGCTGCCTCCTATACGCCCCCAATCAGGCACCAAGCCTGCAACCTGGGCATGTGCCCTGACCAGGAATTGAATCTCAACTTCCTGGTTCATAGGTTGATGCTCTAATCACTGAGCTACACCAGGGCAAGAGGATATTTCATAATGATATAAAGGTATATCCACAGGAAAACAAATCTAAATTTCTGTGTAGCTAATTTCATGCTTTCAAAGTATATCAGGTAAACAGTGCCATTTCTAAAAGTATGAATAGACAAATTCATAATCATTATGTTAGAGACAGAAATAGAATAGTGGCAACTAGGTATAGTTATAAGAAATATTAATCATGCTCTGTTAACCAAGATTGTTTTGTTCTGATTAAAGAAAGCATATTCTTTTCTGGCTGGGAGTTATATGTCCTAAGACCTGGGAGTTAACCATTGAATGGGGTCCATTATCATTTGAGAACTACCTATCATCATGAAAAGATTAACTTATCAAAACAATGGAATTCCAGAGGTGCCCACCCTTTGTAAGCCCTAGCCCTCAGTGGCTATAATCTGTAACCATTTTAGACATTTTTATTCCTTTTGTATGCCCATTCTTATTCCTTTTGCCAACTTCCACATGTAATATTTGTCCTTCTACCCAATACAAACAGTGGATTATGAGGGGGGGAGTGCAGAGCAGATTTTCATGGATGACCTGCTGCTCTCCCATACTGTTGGCATTATTAAAATAAAAGCTCATACATGATTCAACCTGTCTCTGCTTAATTATCTCAAGTAGTGACAGGCAGCTAGACCCATTTGATGTCCGCTTTCAATTGTGAGATATTTTCTGAGGAACTGATAGATTAAGTAGACCTAAAATTATGAAACAGGAAATATTTCAACATGATTAACAAACTTAACTTAATTGACACATACAGAGCAATGCATTCAACAACTAGAGAATACATATTATTTTCAAGTTCACTTAAAGCAGTTACCCAAACTGACCACATACTGATCAAAGAATAACTTTTCAACAAATTTCTAATAATGTAAATTATACAGAGTAAGGTCCCTGACCATATTGGAACTAAATAAAGCCTACAAAAGTATAACGATAAATATTTGAAAATTTAGCAATACATTTCTAATCTAACTACAGTATGATGAGAAATTTCATGTGTCAACTTGACTGGCTTGTGGGATTGCCTAGATATTTGATGAAACATTATTTCTGGGTATGTCCCTGAGAAGGTTTCTCAATGAGATTAGCATGTGAAATTGGTAGATTGAATAGAAAGTTTTGCTCTCAATGTAGGTGGACACCATTTGATCTGTTGAGGGCTAGAATAGATATAAAAGGGGGAGAAAGGAAAATTTGCTCTCTCTGCCTGAGCACTTGAGTTGGGCTACAACTGGGAGACTAGGATTTACAACATTGGCACTCTAGTCCTCGGAACTATACCATCGGCTTTTCTGGGTCTCCATCTCGCAGACAGATCATAGCTCTTAGCTTCCATAATCACAAGAGATAATTTCTTTTAAATTTTTTTTAATATATTTTTATTGATTTCAGAGAGGTAGGAAGAGGGAAAGAGACATAAAAACATCAATGATGAGAGAGAATCATTGATTGGCTGCCTCCTGCATGTTCCCTACTAGGGATTGAACCCATAACCTGGGTATATGTGCCCTTGACCAGAATCAAACCTGGGACCCTTCAGTCAGCAGGCTGACACTTTATCCACTGAGCCAAACCAGCTAAGGTGACAATTTCTTATAATAAATCATATATGTGTACATATATGTATACACTTACCTAGTATATGTATAATCTAAAGATATATTACTACTATAGGCCCAGTGCACAGGTTCCTGCACTGGTGGGATCCCTCAGCCGGGCCTGTACCCTCTCACAATCCGGGACCCCGCAGGGGATGTTGGAGAGCCAGTTTTAGCCTGATCTCCATAGGCCAGGCTGAGGAACCCCTGGGTGCATGAATCTATGCACCAGTCTGGTTTCAGCCCAATCCCCATAGTCCAGGCCAAGGGAATCCATGCACTGGGCTTCTAGTATGCTTATAAGATCTTTGGTTAATCTCTTCCCGCCCCCTCTCCCCTCTTCCCTCTGAGATTCATCAGTCTGTTCCATGTTTCCATGCCTGTGGTTTCTGCTCCGGCATTGAGCATCTGTCCCCTGGTGGTCAGTGTGCATCATAGCTACTGGCTGGTCAGCTGGTCGTTTAAGCTATATATATATATATATATATATATATATATATATATATATATATATATAGTATAATATATCATAATGCATTATTGAAATGGTTCTCTTTTCCAGAGAACTCTGATTAATACACTAATACACAAAGGGCAAATATCAGTGGAAATTATTTTAAGCTTGGTGATAATAAAAATACAATCTAGTCATTTGTGCTGGAATAAAACACTTTTACTCCTTTCTCTCTCATTCCACAACTAATTGCCCATTATGCATAGTTTGGCCTCCATTAAATCTCATCTGCTCCATTATTTCCAAGTCACTACTAACAAATCAGCTCAGGTCCTAATTATCTCCAGTGTACTGAAAACTACTGAAAAATAATTCCCATTATGCTCATTCATCCTAAACATAGCTGCCAATATAATCTTCCTGAAACAGTGTTTGTATGTTTATACATGGCTTCCCTTTTTGCATATACAAGCAATCTCCAACTCCTCCCATGGATATATAACAAATGTCTCAAACTTTTATTTACAAGTGTTATGTGATGTTGTCTTTATGTACTTGGACTTATTCCAACACCAAACTGCCACTGTGACTTTTCTTTTAATATTCTCTTTTGGTTAATTCTTCTTCTCTCTGTAACATTCTATCTGTACTTCAAGTTTTGTTTTACATGTTACTTTTTCAAGAAACTGAAATTAGTTGATACCTCCAAAAGCTCTGTTAAAAAGACATAAATCAATAAACATGTTTAATTTTTATTTTTAAGGAACTAAAAGTTCTTCAGAAATACTGAAAACAAAATGTGGGGTGTTTGAGTCCAGGTTCTTTGTCTCCCAAAATTGAAGAATGAAGTCGAGGATAAAAACGGTTAGTGGGAGGAAAGTTTATTGGGAGAAGCCAGTCCTGGAAAAGGTGCAGCTGGGGTTCCAGGAGCAGGCCAGTGTCCAGGGCTTCCTTTTCATGTTGCCATCAGGTGTTAAAGTCCATTAGTCCATGTGCAGAGTCCCATGTGGCCATGAGCCATGTGGTCACAGGGAATGTGCTTCCCCACCACAGGAACATTGGAACCCAATGTGCCCCCAGCAGGGGCTGTGGTGGGGGTGGTGAGGTGGGGGATAGGGAGAGAGAGAGAAAGAGAGAGAGAGAGAGAGAGAGAGAGAGAGAGAGAGAGAGAGAAACTTTTTTAAACTAGGGGGGTGGATATAGCCTTGCTAGATCCTGATTTGTCTTAGTGACATCCTTGGGATTAGTTTATAGGCCTTATTGCCTTGGGATTGGTTATCTGCTAGTTGCTTGTCTTAGCAACAATCAATATGTTTTAAAATTTGTCTCTAAGTGCATGCCCTTCTTTCCATGTGCCGCTGGGTTGCCTTAGCAATTCCACCTAGCTGCGTTCCCGATTCTACTTCTTCCTTCTCCCATGATCCCTGTTCCTGTTTACCTAGCTTCCCTTTGTCTCCTCATTACTATCATACTAGAAACACTCAATACATATTCTTAAGTAAAGTTTTGTCAGTTTTAATAAAATGGCTTTGTTTTCTTACTGAATAATTTCTTTTCAATTAATATTATTTATTCCATTTGGGTGAGGAGGAATCCCCCATGCAACAATTGAAATTTTATTTGTAAAGCAAAACAACAGGTATTAGGTATTTTAAATATTTAATTAGGGTGTCTCATCAAAATTGTCTGCAAATGAAAATTAAAAAACATCATTAAATACTTCATTTTTAAAATTTCACTGTGGGAAGCCATCCATTGTCAATACTATCATGAGAGTACATCAAGGGACTCAGAAGGCTGATGAACCTTGAGCTTTAGCAGGGCTAAAAGCTATGCACCAATTTTTCTGTGTTGAGATAGCAATGGTTCGAAACAATTTCCTGACCTAATAGCCTCAAAGTAAATCTTTACTAATCTTTACTGACCTTTGAGATAGTCTGTCTGCTACCTGTTTGCCGTGCTTAACTGAGGGCAAGATGTGTACCTAAAATTGAATAAAAGCTGACAAGGCCAGGGTTCAGTGAGCTTCTACACTAGAGAGAGGTTTCCACCTGGCCTCCATACCTTCCAAATTCATATTTCTTGTCTAGTGTTTTCATTTGTGTGTGGCCCCTTCTTCAGATCCTGAACCCTAGCCATGCTGGATGTGGCATTCCACCAAGAGAACTGTAGATATAACTTTTGTAACAGTTCTGATTCTATCACAAAATGTTATGAGTGTTGTCTTCCAGAAATAAATTTCAATAAAATTAAAAGCACACATTTGGCTCCAAACACTATCTATTTCTCAAAGGAATAATACATTATCATGGAGAATAAGAGCAAAAGAAAACAAAAAATGTAAAGCATATAACTAATGTGTTCCAGTTTAGATGAATAAGGACCATTTTCAAGGAGAAAAATAGGAAATGGCAATAATATTTATAAACTGTTATAATGAATCTGAAGGAGAAATGTTTTTTCAAACTCTTTACATTTTGTTTTCTTCATCATAATTCATTACAGTTTCATTGACTTGATTGAATGATAGAGAAAAGCTCCATTATCAAAAGAGATAAAGTGTAGATTTGACTATGGACTGTAAGAAGCATGCTCTGTAATCTCCCAAGGGGCTTTTTCAAATGTGACTAAAAACAGTTGAAAATCAAGTTAAAGAAAATATGAGTGTGCTAACTGTAAGATTGGAATCGCTCAAGGATTTAGGTGGGTGCAGTGAGCAAGCAGGAGGGAAGTTTATTAGAGGGAATTGGGGATGGAGCCACAACTGGGGAAGGTTAGGACTCAGCTGTAAGCTGCCATTGTTATTGTTGGCCTGCTGTCTCACCCTCTGGTGTGGCTGCCTCCTGTTGTGCTAGATAGGGTGACTGCTGGCTGTCCTGGAAATGAGGCTGGGGCCACTTTCTCATTCAGAACTTTCTAGTCCACCTGAGCCAAATGTCCTCTGCTGGCCTTTCACTAACCAAATGTACAACCCAAAGTTAGTTAATTTATCTAATTTTAATTAAATCCTTCTGCGAGTTGCTAGATATGTTTGAATATTATTTTGTGTAATCAGTAAATCGCTTTGAAAAAGGCTCAATGCCATCATCATGAGGACTTAAAGATATTCAGAAAGTTATGTCTCAATCACATAGCTAGTGAGTTCTAATACAAGCTGCAGGCAAACTTAGCATTTACTATAATTCCTTGCAGGAAAAGACTCATGGAAAAGAAGGGATAGAATTGAATATCGTTTAAACTAAGGAGAAAAAAAAGGATAGTACATCCAGCTAAGTAGCCTCAGTACATTTGTGAAATGACATGAAATTTTCACGAGAACAGAACAATTTGGAGACAATAAAATCAATTTTTAAATATGCATTTTTTTTCTAATTTCCCTAAGAAACAGTATGTGCTGTTTCTGTTTTTGAAGTTTGTAAGCGTTAACAAGAAATATACTTTAATACTCAGATGGGATGATAAACCCAAACTAAATATCTGTGTCAAAAAGAAAACACCTACACAAATCCCTATTAAAATTTATACTTTCCATAGAAACTACAGACATATGTCAACTCAAAAATAAATCCAATTTGGATGTGCAATGTTTCTTTCAAGTATAGAATTCAACTATATAAAAATTTCTCCACCCTTGACCTGTTTCAAAGATCAGCCTAAATCATTTGTGAAGCATCCCAGAAGTGTAAATGAAACCAGGGTTTGGGTTTTACAATCAGAGCAGAGACTATTATCTATAATTAAATTATGGATTATGATAACTTTATTACCCATCAACTTGGCATTAAACAGGGTGAATCACAGCATGGGGTCTCTGTCTGCTAATGCTCCTGGGATGAGGATTCAGATGAGGCTATTAGAGCTGAAAATAAAAGCTAGATTCCAGATCTTTGGCAAGGAGATAATGTCCTTCTGCATTGTTTAAAGAAAATGGGAAAGCCCAGAATGTAGGAAACAGTTTTCCCATGGGACATACGTACTTGAAAATATTTCTCTATTTTCTTAAGCACTAAAAATAAAAATGGTTTCATTGCTAAGTGCTAAATGTCTTTTTGGACATATTTAACATAAAATTTCCCCCGAAAAGGAGGATGCTATATGATAAACAAGAAGAGAGCTGTCATCATGTGGCTCATGGGAGATATGTAAATGACACAGTGTAAACAAAACAAAGATGATCCTGATTTTCAATACCTGATTTCTTTTTCTATTAAAACTTGTCCTCTTGAGCTGCTAGTGAGATTCACTAATTTATCTTTAAAAAATTAAAATATCAAATGCTAATTATTTATTAATACTTCTGCCTAAGCATGGTTTTATTATAAATGACTTTTAAATACTTCATGTAATAATTTCTTAATGGCTAATAAGGCATTCTGAAAAATAATGTCCTTCCTTTTATGAGTTAAATGATTATATAGCCATAAGTCTTATGATTTACTTATTGGTTTCAATTAAAGTGAGAGATTTTTTGCATTTTACAGATCAGAAGTTGAGAGAAAATTAAGACTGTAAAATCACAAAAGACATAAACTAGTAGGTGTTAAAAATGGAGCTCAAACCTAAGTCTGCACACCAGTGTCTGGATTAGCTTACTTACAGGTCATTTAGTTTGGCTTGATTTGTAAGATTCGTGGGTGAAATAATGATGCAAAAAATACAGAAGCATAGATTTAATATTTTTTTTTGTTTTGCTCTTTTGTTTTTGACCATAATGTTCTCTTTGTATTTATTTTAAATATCTGAATAGGTGAGGGGGGTGGTAAATGTTTGAGAAAAGAAAAATTATAGGGTTGACTCGTCCTTCTCAGGAAAAAAACTGCAAAAACAAAATTGCTTTTATCTTTTGACAAGCACAATGCTTAAAATAATAGTCATGCTGTCAATAGCATGCAACACATCCGGAAAATGCTAGGGAATAAGGAATGTAAGCTGCAGTCAGTGCTGCTTTCATTCCTCTACATGTTGCATCTGTGCAGGATTCAGACCTTCCACACGTGATCCAAGGCGATTAAGGCATCCTAATATCCCTACTGAGACGGGAGCCACAAACGGAAGTTGTAGAAGGTAAAGTGAGAGTTAGAACTTGTTAAGATTTATTATAATCCAGAGCCATCTGCATGCAAACACATTGCCTCCTAACTTGTACTTTCACTGAACTGTTTTGCCACAGCAAGAAACCAAAGAATGCTAATAGCCAATTGATATTAATAATCCAAATATTTCTATATGCCCACCATTTTTCTGTGATTGACACAGTTTATTAAAATGCACCACAGGCAATTAGGATATGTCACCCTGGTGCACTTTCAATTGACTACACGCCCATTTAATAACCTTTTTAATACCTTCAATACTTTAGGTCTCCTTATGTTAAACACAGCCCCACACCTTTTACTTAAATGATAGAGGGGCTATGACATGTTCAGAGTTGTTCAGTCTCCTTTACAAAAAATGCCCAAACCACATAATGGGAGCTCTACAATGAAAGGTAGGAAGGTGAAGCATTAGTCCATTTCTGGATCACAAATCATTAAGATTTCAGGACACTGGGAACAGGATGGCAGAGTGGAGGTGTGCATTTGCCTTTTATTCCTAAGAACTCATTTTAAATATACTTCAAGCAAAATGATTTTGCTAACCTCAGACTTTCACAAGATCTGATGAGGCCTGCTTTATATGAGATAGAAAGAAATCTCCTCAAGGAAGTATATGAGCCACAGAAAAAATAAAACTATAGATGTTAACATCTATATATCAAAAGGAGTATTCTGTTTAACATCTAAGTTAAAACAAATAAATCAATTTATTAAGCATGTTAATGAATTTATTAGCACCTAATACATAGAGAATTTTATAGATGTTTTTCAATTCAGGAGAATAATCATTTCATATTAAATAGTATAAGCAAGTGTTAAGATAATAATCTCTTTTATCCTAATCATCAAAGTAAGTTTTGTATCATACTGGCTTATTCAGAATTAATTTTTTATTGTGGAAGGGCTCATACCTACTTACATAATACTCGGTGATGTCAAAAAGAAAAATCCAATTTTCAGAAGTAATTATCTGGTAGAAATAGCATGAGGCAGTACATATTTAATTATTAGTTGGCATTACAATTGTAGCTTCACTCAAACATATTTAATTTATTGCCTAATTTTATACAATTATTGCTATTGCTTTGAATATGTACTGAAAGCTGCATAGTTACTTGTATTATAAAACAATACATTATTAACTATTTAAGCTCGTTATATACGCCAAATCATCTCTACTTAGAAATTCGTTTACAAAATGCAATTAGTTATTGGACTCAGTCTTTCTGTGCGGTTTATACTCAATATACGCTTTTCCAATTGTCCTTCAGGAGCCACGCATGCAGCTCTAGCTTATGTTGATGAAGGTGAGTTACTCCACATCGTTTGGAAGGAAGCTTGTGCTATTCTTGGTTTCTATAACCAGCTGCATTACTGAAAGCAGGCTCTGTCCTACACATTATAGATGGATAGCTTCAGATAGGAGAAAGCTATCTTGGTGAATGGTGGCCAGGATTTTGATGTTTCTGTCTAGTAGGTGATAGGGTTATCATTCACATCTCTAGGTGATTTGGGAAGATGGCTGTCTGGAGCAATAGATAAAGACTCATTGAACTGTTGCAGAGCAAAAGAAATCCAAGAGAAGCATGTGAATTCATTACCAAAAAAAAAACAAGTACCACAGTTTTCAGGTGAAGAAAAAAAGGAAAGACATTGTGTGAAAAATCACCTGCATTTTTTTTTTGATAGGCATATTCTGTGTTATTGAATTATATGACAGAGATTAATAGAAGAAGATGATATCAAGCCTCTTGGTTATTTTCTTTTGATGATGCAGCATGATGGCCTGTTTGGCATAAAGTTATAAGGTAGCTCAGGTCAAATGACAAGATTAACTATAAGTGATATAATATATGCAACACTCTTCCTAAGAGAATGGAGGTCACAAGTGTTAGAATTTGTCCAGAGAATACTTTTCTCTTTCAATGTATTTAATTTTATTTAGTAGAATTATTTTAGAGAAACGAATGATCCAGTGCAAGCATGTCAAACTCAAAGGCTAACGTAGGCCAGATAAACAAGGTTTAAGTTTATGTGGCCACAGAAGAACAAAAGCTTCAATTTTCATAGAAACATAGGTTTATTTCAATAGAGACATGCTGAATATAAATGGCTGAAATAAATAAGTAATCATTACCATAAAATAATAGAACATTTTAATAAAATTAATATTTTTTCTTGAACATTAACTTACCAGACACTGAATAACTGCACGAATTAATAAGTGTAATGCAAATAAACCTATTTTTCTTGTTCTCTGAAAGCAAAGTATTTCCTGTTGCACACACCAAACAAGTCAGTCCAAGACTAATGACGTGGCCATTGGCTGCTAAAATATTCGCTGCTGGTATTAGTGGAGAGAAATGGTGCATCTGTGGTAGGCGCATAAGGGAAATGAATGCAACATGATCATAGTAATCAGTTTATAGTGAACGTTGTAGTTCGTTATTAATAACTAGGGGCCCGGTGCACGAAATTCGTGCACTGGGTGGCGGGGGGGAGAGTGTCCCTCAGCCCAGCCTGCCCCCTCTCACATACTGGGAGCCCTCAGGCGTTGACCCCCATCACCCTCCGATCGCCTGATCGGCCCCTTGCCCAGGCCTGACGCCTCGTCAGAGGTGTCAGGCTTGGACAGGGGACCCCCATCTCCCCCTGATCACTGGCTCTGGCCCCCGCCCAGGCCTGAGGCCTCTGGCCCAGGAATCATGCCTGGGCAGGGGACCCCCATCTCCCTCTGATCGCTTGCTCCACCCCCCGCCCAAGCCTGATGCCTCTGACCCAGGCTTCAAGCCTGGGCAAGGGGACCATCATATCCCCCCAATCCCCGGCTCAGCCCCCCGCCCAGGCCTGATGCCTCGGCCAGAGGAGTTGACCCTCATCACCCTCCGATCACCAGTCACCAGATCGGCCCCTTGCCCAGGCCTGAGGCCTCCGGCAGAGGTGTCAGGCCTGGGCAGGGGACCCCCAGCTCCCCGCAGTTGCAGGCTCTGCCCCTGCCCAGGCCTGACACCTCTGGCCTAGGCATCTGGCCCAGGCAGCGGGGACCTGCAGTGGCAGCGGGCGGCGCCGCGATCGTGGGCTTCGCTTTAGGCTTAGGCAAGGGACCCCTAGCTCCTGGGACTGCCAGCTGCGACCGTGCCCAGCTCCCATCGCTGGCTCCACCCCTACTTCCTGCTATCACTGGCCAGGGCGGCAAAGGCGCCTGATTCTCCGATCATAGCTGGGGGGTAGGGCAAAGGCGGCCCCAGGGCCGCCTTTGCCCTGCCCCCCAGCTCTTAGCTCCCCCCTGGGTTTCCGATCACTGTCAGTGGCAGGGGGCTTCTTCCTGCTTTCCCTTTCACCTCCCTGCATTGTGCCTACATATGCAAATTAGCCGCCATCTTGTTGGCAGTTAAATGCCAATCTTAGTTGGCAGTTAATTTGCATATAGCCCTGATTAGCCAATGAAAAAGGTATCGCCGTAGGCCAATTACCATTTTTTCTCTTTTATTAGTGTAGATTATGTCTAACAGGATATTGTAAAATTAAATTACAACATTTTTATTAAAGTATTTCTTACATATAGTTATATTGGCTGACCACAAAAATATTTGTTGTGGGCTGCATGTGGCCTGTGGGTCCTGAGTTTGGCAAGTTTGATCTAGTGGCCTCTGGGAATGTTTAAATTGCATAAAGATATGTACATGTTATTTCTTGACTAAAGACTTTCTAAAATTTATACTGAAAAGTTTATTAGATGAGCATAGAAAATGCAATCTTGCTGGAAGCTTTAAAAACAACAAAGCTTCTATGACTGTAAAAGGGTGCAAATATTACAAATTTTAAATGTGGACAATTATGGACTTGTCTCAGAACTCATAATAGTAGGGCATCCTAAAAAATATATATTTCTCACTGATACAATGAACTAAACTTCTGAAGAAGATAATAATAGCTACCAAATAAGATTATAGAAAGAGTAATGGTAAATAAAGAACATTTATTACAATGCCTGAAATAGCAAGTGCTCAATGACTATTAGTTATTTTGTGTTTTTGGAGATTTTGTAATATCTCCTCTCTCTCTCATGCTTGCTAACTCTGGTAGGATGAAGTTCCTATAGTTTGCTTTAAAGGAAGATTGGCTTTTACCTTAGTTGGTTATTATTTCAAAGAATCATGAAAGTAAGTAACTGTAAACTAAGTTTTCTAGAAATATGCCTCTGAAAATCCTGTGTTTTTTCTTCTTAAGTGTGAATTAGCTAATGTTATCTCAAAGGTAATTGGGCACCAGGAATTTTAATAGCTAAGTCTTATATATGAGAATTATCACATAAATAGTGGATCATCTTGCTTTGTTACTGATAAGTCCTATGTTTACTCAAATATATTTTTTATATTTTTTCTAATATGATTAAGAAACTACAGTTACAAACATTGAAAATTATTTTCTTTCTTATTTTGAGATATTTGCTTTATTCACTCTGTTTGCAATAGGCTTCTTTAAGAAATATAATATTTTGTACAATTAAATGAGCTAAAAATTTCCTGTTCACTTATACAGAATTTAGTCTAAGGAAATGTGATTTTGTTCCAAAATCAAGTTATTGTCAATAATATAATTATTAGTGAATAGCCATTAAAAGAATGATACTCTGTGTTTGAAGACAATGAGGCTTCAAATCAAGGTGGTGGCATAGATAAACATTGTACTCACATCCTCCCACAACCACATCAAAATTGCAACTAAACTACAGAACAATAATCATTCAGAACACCTGATATCTAGCTGAACCAAACACCTATAACCAAGGATTTAAAGAAGAAGACACATCAAGACTGGTAGGAGGGGCAGATTTTACCCAATTTGCAGTCCCACCTACACTGTTTCCAGTGGCTTTTCCATATGGATGGCCTGTCTTCGCTCATGATTTAGATTTTCCTAAAATCTCTCAAACAAATAGCACCTTGTCTCAATGTGCCCATATCTCTTGATAAGTGCCCCCATACCTAGTACTAGTGGCAGCTTGGTTCAGAGCTTGGCCTCTCCTGGGTATCTCCAAGCCCAGCACAAGTAGCAGCTAATTTTGCTCATGGTGGGTGGCCCATAATATAGGCACTGGCTGACTTAGCCTGCACTTCTAAGGAGGGCCCAGCATCAGCATATTTGGTGGACAACTTCAGACCACATCAAAACACCATCCAAAGCCCTCCACAGGCAACATATGCAAGGAAAAGACTCAGCAGACATCAAAGCCCCACAGAGTAAGTTCTGCTCCATGGGGTGGGCCCTTGCACAGCTGATCCTCCATGGTGGTTACAGCCAGTCCTTGCAGGCAACTGGCCTGAAGGTAAATCCCTCCCATTGACGTGCCAACAGCAATCAAAGATCAACTACAGTAGGAGGGTGTAAACAGTTCAAACAGGGGTTGTGTGCATGGAGGACAAGCTCAGGTGAATGGGGAGGCTATGCCACTGGATCCCACAGGACACTTAACATACTAGGCTACTCTACCAAGCAGATCCACCAAATACATTGAAACAAACACAGGGAGACTGCCAAAATAAGGAGACAAAGAAACATATCCCTAAATCAAAAGCAGAACAAAAGGAACTAAACAAAATGGAGACAAGCAATCTACTAGATGCAGAGATCAAAACACTGGTTGTAAGGATGCCCATTGAACTTAGGGGAAGAGTAGATGAACTCAGTGAGAACTTCAGCAAAGAGATGGGAAACAAAAAATAAAAACTAGAAAATATTAAATAAATACCACAGAATTGAAGAATACATTAATTGAAGTGAAGAATACATTAAAGAGAATCAACCTTGGAGCAGATGAAGCAGAGGATCAAATCAGAGACTTGGAAAATAAGGAAGCAGAAAACACCTAATCAGAGCAAAAAAGAAAAAAAAATCCAAAAAAGTGAGGATAGTATAAAGAACCTCTAGGACAGGGGTGGGCAACCCCTGGTACACGTGTTAAACATGGCACGCCAGTAACTTTTGCTGGCACGTGAAACCCTCTCTTATAATCTTCCATTTACAATTTTTTTCTTAATATCAAATTTTTTATTTTTTAAATAAATTCACTGTTCGTGCATCTTAGATACATAAATAATTTTACATAACAAATTATCTTAAAGACCATAGACATGGACTGATGAGAGAGGGGAAGAGCAATTTCTATGCCTCTACCTTAACTCTCCCTGCCTTCCTAGATCCGACCAGTGTTTTGGTTTCATCCACATACGCTTGTGAATCTTTGTTCTCAATGATGAATTTTGTTAAGTCTTGTAATAGGAATAGCCTGACGGATGAAAGTAGTAGCTCGTGCATATCTCTGAAGGTCACGAAATATAAACCTGATGTAAAATCTCTGTCATCAGTGATGCAGCAGCAAAAGTCCCACTGATAATATCAAACGGGATCATAAAGTTTTGTGTCGGACTATCAGTGTACATGTATACATTAAAAAATAAATGTATTTTTCATCATCATATACTGTGTTTTTGTTGCTCGAATGAATTATATTATTTCTTCAAGGTTCTTCACATATGTACACCTTAAGAGATATCAAGTAGGTGTAACATGTTCTCAAAAAATTAGGGCTGGCACGCAGAAGAATTTTGAGTCAGAGATTTTGCTTGTTTTGGCACACACTCAAAAAAGGTCGTCCACCCCTGCTCTAGGACAATTTGAAGCACACCGATCTTTACAGCATGGGGATGCCAGAAGAAGAAAAGAGGGAACAAGGAATTGAAGACCTATGTAAAATAATAATAGTAATAACAAGAAGAAGAAGAAGGAGAAGAAGAAGAAGAAGAAGAAGAAGAAGAAGAAGAAGAAGAAGAAGAAGAAGAAGAAGAAGAAGAAGAATTAATAATAATAATTAATAATTAATAATGACAGTGACAGAAAACTTTCCTAACCTGGTGAAAGAAATAAACATACAAGTCCAGGAAGTGCAGAGAGTACGAAACAAGAAGAATCCAAAATGGCCCACTCCAAGACAGATCATAATTAAAATTGCAAAGGTTAAAGACAAAGAGACAATTTTAAAAGCAGGAGAAAAGCAGTTATTTACCTACAAGGGAGTTCCCATAGACTGTCAGTTTATTTCCCAACAGAAACTTTGCTGGCCAGAAGGAATTGGCAAGGAATATTCAAAGTGATGAAAAACAAGGACCTACAAACTAAGATTATTCTACTCAGCAAAGTTACCATTTAGACTCAAAGGACAAATATAGGGCTTCCCAGACAAGAAAAAGCTAAAGGAGTTTATCACCACCAAAGAATAATACATGAAATATTAAAGGGTCTTCTTTAAAGAGAAGAACAAAAGGTAAATGTGAATAATCTAATAATCTAATGGTAATAAATACATATCTATCAACAATTGAATCTAAAACAAACAAACAAAATAAATAAACTAGCAGAGCAAAAACAGACTTAGAAATACAGAGAACATTTTGGAGGTTGCCAAATGGGAGGTGAAAAAGTTGAAAGAATTAAGAAGTGCAAATTGGTTGTTACAGAATAGTCATGGGGATATAAAGTGTAGTATAAAGAACACAATCAATAATATTATAATATCTATATATGGTCTCAGATGGGTATGAAATTTATTGGGATGATTACTTAGTAAGTTATATGATGTCTAACCACTGGGTGTATATAATATTGTATGTAAACTGTAATTTAAAAATTAAAAATTATATAAAAGTTAAACTACATTCCAAATGAACTATAAAATAATGTACTAAAAATAATACACTCTTCAGACATTCTTGAGAGACTATTAATTACTCAGAATAAAATAATAATCTGTTTTGCCTATTTCTAGATCACTTATAGTTTTTCTTAATGGTTTTGGAATGTGACTTAAAGTTAAATCTCCAGTATTTTAAGCTGTTAAGTATTTTGAGTAATTTTGAATTGCAAAACTTGGAAAAGATAGCATATACACACAAAGGGTAGGGAAAAAGTAGGTTTACTGTTGTTTGTATGGAATATAATACAATAATCAATAAATAAGAAATAAGAATAAACTGTGTTTTGTGTACTCACAACTGTAAACTTATTTTTGCACATATATATATATATATATATATATATATATATATATCCTAATGCCATTTTCTCTTTCCTCTATAGTTTAACTTTATCTCTGTAAGAATGCCAAATAAGTCATGCTACTTATCTACTTAGAAAAATCTTGTTTAGATTTTAATTAAAACTATGTGTACTATGTGTGTTCTTTCAAGACATCAATGTACACTCCATATAAAAAATTTGGACTAGTCTTAAAGGTTTTTTAATCTCAGTTCCTTAATGTTTAATTTATCAGAAGAATAGAATTATCCGTAAGATATCTGTCTGCCAAAAATTTCTGTAAATTTACATCTGGATGTACTTTATCACAAATAGGTTAAGGCATTTGTAATTTGGAGCAACAAGTATCCTAGTGCTTTACTTCCTAATGCTTAAGTTTCACAGCTTTTTTAAAACAATTTTTTCAATATAATGATTTTATGACATACACTAGAGGCCCGATGCATGAAATTCATGCAAGAGTAGGCCTTGTTTCCCCTGGCTGCTGGCACTGGCTTCCCTCTGGCCACTGGCAGGTACCTGGGACCCAGGCTTTCATCACAGCCCCGGCTTCATCTGGAAGGTCATCCAGAAGGATGTCTGGTCTAATTAGCATATTAGGCTTTTATTATTATAGACTCTCTCTGTTAAATAAGCAGAGAAGTATTCTAAACTAGAGGCACGGTGCACAAAAATTTGTGCACTCGGGGAGGGAGATCCCTCAGCCCGGCCTGAGGCCATTCACAGTCCAGGACCCCTTGGGAGATGTCCACCTGTTGACTTAGGCCCACTCCCTGGGCCTAAGCTTGCAGTCAGACATCCTTCTGGCAGCCAGGGAGCCCTCGGGGGATGTCCGACTAAAGGCTTAGGCCCCCAAGGGATCGGGTCTAAACCATTAGTTGGACATTCATAGTGCTGCCACAGAGGTGGGAGAGGCTCCTGCCACCACCACTGCT
The DNA here is from genome assembly GCF_964212035.1 of Myotis nattereri. Taxonomy (NCBI): domain Eukaryota; kingdom Metazoa; phylum Chordata; class Mammalia; order Chiroptera; family Vespertilionidae; genus Myotis; species Myotis nattereri. Next base: position 66,978,023 of record NC_138076.1, on the reverse strand, counting down.
CTGGCCAGCCATGAGCCAGCTTCTGGCTGAGTGACACTCCCCATATGGAAGCGACCTGACTACCAGGGGGCAGCTCCTGCATTGAGCGTCTGCCCCCTGGTGGCCAGTGTGCATCATAGCAACCGGTCATTCTGCCATTCAGTCAATGTGCATATTAGCCTTTTATTATTATTATATAGGATGTCCCTATTTCCCCCCTTTTGTCCCCTCTACCCAGCTCTTGCCCGCCCACTTCTCTCTGGCCATCACCATACTGTTGTCCGTGTCCATGGGTTGTGCATATATTTTCATTGGCTAATCCCTTCTTTAAATATACTTCTTTAAATTTTTACTTTCAGATAAGTGCTTATAACTGCACTATTATATATTTTCTATTATATTATTTAGAATTAAGATATTTTTTAATTCAAACCTTGTAAATTTTAGCCCAATTTAATAAATTATGCTAGAAGCAATTAGGAGATTTTTCATTTAATGCAGATACATTTCAATTAATATTTTATTAATTTTTAATTTTTTAATATTTTAATTTAAAATAATCTCATACATGTAAAAAAAAAACCTATAAAATACTACAGCATATCATATGTACCCTTCACCCAACTTCTTAGGTGTTAATAATTTAAACATAACCATTATACAACTAACAAAATTTGGAATATATTTTTCTTATAATCTCTTTAATGTTACTTAATCCATTTACTTTGTTTTTGTTACTCTTCACCCAAGGATATTTTTCCATTGAATTTTAGAGAGAGTGAAGGGAAAGGGAGAGATACATTGATTGGTTGCCTCCTGCACATGCTTTGATAGGGACTGGAGATCAAGCCAGCAACTGAGGTACATGCCCTTGACTGGAATCAAACCTGGGACCCTTCAGTCCACGAGCTAATGCTCTATCCACTGAGCAAAATAGGCTGCAGCTTAATTCATTTACTTTTAATATATATGTGTGTTTATATTTAAAGTGGGTTTTGTGTTTGATTCACCCTCATAATCTGTCTTTTAATTGGTGCATTCATGCCACTGACTTTCAGGGTGCTTACTGATAGAATTACTACCATGTCAGGCAGCTTCTGGGGCTTCTGGCGTGGGGCTGCCTTTCCATACAGGACCTGCCGATGATCGGGTCCCAGGCGGCAAGGCAGGGCCAGCTCCTGGGGGTGGGCCTGCCCTGGATGACGGCATTCTGGCGGCTCGCGCTGTCCCACCCTGACTGTAGTATGCAAATTAGCCGCCATTTTTGTTGGTGGTTAATTTGCATATCATGCTGATTAGTCAATGGGAGGTGTAGCAAAGGTACAGTCAATTACCATGTTTGTCTATCATTAGATAAGATATATTTTTAATCCTCTCCCAAGGATATTTTTTCCACTGATATTTGGAGAGAGTGGAAGGGAGGCAAGAAAGGGAGAGAGAGAGAGAGACTGAGAGAGAGAGAGAGAGAGAGATCAATTGTCTCCCACATGCTGAATGGAACCTGCAATCCAGGTACATGCTCTTGACCAGGAATCAAATCCACAATGCTTTAGTGCCTGTGTTGACTCTCTAACCACTGAGATCACCGGCCAAAGCAGAAAAATATTTTCTGGAATTCAGTCTCACAGGACTTTTGTTTTTAATAATATGTATCATGTAATAAAATAAAACTGCTCTTGGATGGAATTATCATCAGTTAATTCACTATTTGGAGAAAGGAAGGTGGGGGGCAAGTTATATTAGTTTGGAAATACTCTAACAGAAAGGGAAATCTCTCCTATTTCTTATTATTAGAGAAATCTGCAAAAACTGAAAAGTTTATTACAGATTGAAATCAGTAGTGATGGCTCAAGGTTTTACTTTTTCATAAAGATATATGATTTCTACAAAGGTGACTAGACCTGGGAGGCCTCCTTTGAACTATGAGTTGCTTTACCAAGTATCATTCAATAGTATATAATCCATAGTAAACTTACGCTTTATAGAATGTTCCACTTGTTCTGCATTTATAACTTAGGTCAGAGAGCAAACCATTATATTAAACCGATGTTGTTATATTTTATTAAACCCAAAGTTGTTATATTTCATAAAACCCAATAAAATATTTATATTTATGTAATATTTGTATTTTACACTTTATATATTTATGCCCAATGATATTTATTATGTAAAATATCTAATTCAAAATTGGGCTTGTGAATCCCTCTGTTAAACTGTGTGTGAAAATTAATTTGCCAAAATATTAGTAAGTTCTGTACCTCGTGGTATTGAAAATGTTTGCAAGTGTATACTTTCCTATATTATAACTATCAGTTTACATGGGTTATAATGGACTATTTTCCAAATTTAAAATCCTATTGTGTGTATCCGCATATCTATGTATATTTTAGCTGCCACAATATTTTTGAACAATTTTGTCATGCTGATTTCACCTGTTCACATTGGAAAAGATGACTTTTACATGGTGGATAATGTTGAAAACCTACTTATATTAACACATTCCAATCATAAATTTTATATTTAAAAATTTTTAAATGTTTGCATGTTGTCAAAGTACATTTTATTGGAACCTTTAATTTTACCATTTCTCTTACACATAGAAATTTTTTCAGATGTTAAAATATGATTATGTTTTGTAACTTCATAAAGTATGTGATGCATAACTCTATTTGTTAGAGGCTAAACAGGTGAAAAATATTTGCTTTCAACAAAGCTTCATTTTATCTTTTGATATTAGCACATAGCTAATTACTGCCTTTAGGGGTGGGGTTAAAAGGATCACCCCAACTTGTTATAGTAGTATAATTACTGAATATTATGATTGCCACTTTAAATGACACAATCTCCAAAGGTTAATGATACATTGGGCAGTGTAAGAATGCCAATTAAAGGGTAATGGTCATTCTGAAGGTTAATGATTGTGACTCTTTAAAGAGAATAAATTGATGCAATACAATCCATTTTAAGAAAAAAAAAATTCCCCTCTATAATGATGTTACTAATTATCCTATTGGCAGTTCAGTAGACATATAATCATTTCATCCATTGCCATTAAAGTGTCATAATAAAAGCTTTAGAATATCGAAAGTATGAACCTTTTATTTAATATCCTAAAAAGGTTCTTGTTTAGAATATGATTATTTGAATGAGAGAAAAAAAGAGATGTTTCAAGTTTTATAGAAATTAAAATGCACCCAATAAAAATTGGTGCATTTGCTTAACACTTTTATTAAAGTGTTAAGCAAATGGCATTGTTGTATGTCCTATTAACATGCATGCACCTGTTTATACATAAACACAAATACGAATTTAGCTTAATAATTTATAGAGTGACACATATCAAAACTGATTGCTTTCTAACTAATAAGTTAGAGGAAATAGCTATTACATGTGAGCATTATGAACCTTACCTCACTCTGAAAAGTTACTGAGGTAAAGTGAGAGAAACGGTCTGCTGACTCCTAATTCCTGAAGTGACAATGATGAATGAAGGCAAGTTCGCTCCAGGTGTAGCTGTACTGTAGCTCATGGGTAATTTTTTTTTCTTCTGCTAGAGGCAGTGAAAAAAGCAAAATTTCCAGTTAATAAGGAACAAATACTTTCCGTAAAGTGGCATATAAACAGTGTCTATCAGGGAGTCATGCATTTTTCTGGAAGATAACTTTTTTTAAAACAGCTACAAAGATATCCAATAGCATGTAATTCACTTGAGGCCACATAATATATCTTGGAAACATTATGATCAGTATTTTTATTTTTTTTTTCCAAAATTAAGTAAGTTCAATGTCTTGTGGAGAGATAAAGTAATATTTTATTTAATGGTGTTCATCTGTGCATAAGACCTTGGAAAGGGGAAAATTGCAAAACAAGGCTACATTTAAGGAGACAAAAATAAACTGGTGATATTTACCTGTTGCTTTATTTTTCCCAGGATGATTTAGCCCCACTTTCACATAAAAATGCTCTCTTAAAAAGTCACCAAAATCTTACTGGCAAACCCAAATATTTTTCTTGAACTATCTCTTCATTCATTTACTCTTGGTTGAAATTAAGCCCTATATTTCCACAGTCATGAAAACAATGTGCTCACAGACAATACATTAGATAGAACCATCATACCTGATAATAACATGAAAATGAAGGAATTGCACACCTGAAGAACATTGCTTAATTTTGCTGAATTCAAATTCTGCATCTGTAAAATGGGAATTAAAATACCTAACACAAAAATTTATTATGAATATTAAAGAAAAATGAGATATATTATAAATCTTAATTACATTAATACTTAATCCAACTGTATGCAACCTTTTGTCTCATTTATTGTCTTGCAATTTTCATTTCCTTGATATTAATTTTAAGTGTGTATAATAATTCTAATAGTTTAAATAGAATTATGCATATCTTTCAATAACTTCTCTTTCTGTCTCTGTTCTCTCTCATACATATGCTTACATATTTCAGAAAAGTACTCTTTCAACTAATAATGAATTATTATCTGTTAAATATGTAACATGTCTACATACACACTGCCCAGTTTAAGAAATAAAACATTTTATCAGTGAAATTGAATCTTCTAAATACACATCTCAATTCTATTACTCTCTTTTCTATTTTCAACTCCAAAATGTATAACCACTTTCATTAGCTTCAAAAAGATTATTGACACCATTTTATCTTTCCATGTATTCAGAATATATATCCATAATATTATATTACTTGTTTTAAACTTTAAATAAGTGGTATCATAATTATAGTAGACTTCCATACTACAGTACATATTCTTCTGGGAATTTTTTTTTCACCTAATATTATATTGGTGAGAATCATTCATGTTGCTAAATAAACATGTTTCTTTTTAATGGCATAATAGTATTCTGTATTTTTAAATTATATTGTAATTTATTTACTCATCCTTATTTAAGGTCTATTTTTTTAAACTTATTTTCTAATACAAGTGTCTTAGTCTATTTGGTATGCTAAAACAAAATACCACTGATTAGGTGGCTTATAAAAAACAAATTTATTTCTCACATTTCTGGTATATTGGAAATCCCAGATTCTTATGCTAACAGATTCAGTGTTTGATGAGGGTCTACTCTGTCGCTGGCATCTTTTTGAAATATCTTCACTTGGTGGAAAGGGCTAGAGTCTCTTTTATAAGAGCACTACTTTTATTCATGAGGTCTCCATCATAATCACCTAATTATCTCTCAAATGCTCCACATACCTTCCTAACATCATCAAATTGGGTATAAGGATTCCAATATGTGAAATCTGGGAAAACACAAACATTCATGCCATAGCAATGATATACTTAGCATTATTGATTAACATATTCCTATTATATTTGACTTATTTATTCTAAGATATTGTGATCAACTGTGAAGCCATCACTCAAAACAATAACTAAACATGTATCTATGTTCTCACTGTACCTGTCAACTTTTTATATTAATCATTCTGCTGCTTTGTTATATGTGTTGTCACATGTCTCTGTATATGCAGAAAAAATATATTATTTAGAACTGACAGCGTTCTTATTTTACAGAATGGATGTCAGACTTTATTTAGTCTGGGGTTAGTTTTCTTCACTCAAAATTATACATATTTCCTTATTGAGAGATGTGGGAGATCTTTATGTATTCAGAATACAATTCTTTTATCAGAGATGTTATTTGCAAATATATTTTTATGAGTGAGTGGTTTCCCTTTTTATTCTCTTAAAAGTGTTTTTTGCAGTGCAAACATTTTGAAATGTAGATCTAGTATCTATATTTTATTTTTTTTTACACCATACAAAAGGATAAACTAAATATGGATAAAAACTTAAATGTATGTCATGAAACCATAAAAATCCTAGAAGAAATTATAAGCAACAAAATCTCAGACATCTCTCATAGCAATATGTTTGTAGATATATCTCCTAGGGCAAGGGAAACTAAGGAAAAAAATAAATAAATGGAACTACATCAAAATAAAACCTTCTCCATAACAAAACATCAGCAAGATGAAAAGGCAGTCCACTGTCTGGGAGACCATATTTGCTAGTGATATGTCTGATAAAGGGTTAATATCTAAAATATATAAAGACCTCAATACAACTTAATAAAATAAATTCAAACAATCCAATTAAAAAAAATGGGCAAAGGATCTAAATAGACACTTCTCCCAAGGGGACATACAGATATCTAAGAGACATATTGAAAGATGCTCAAAGTCACTGATGATCCGAGAGATGCAAATTAAAATGACAATGAGGTACCACCTCTCACCTGTCAGAAAGGCTACCATCAACAAATCAACAAATGACTAGTGAGGATGTAGAGAAGAGGGAATCAGTACACTGCTGGTGGGAATACAGACTTGTGCAGCCACTATGGAAAACAGTCAAGTTTCCTCAAAAAATTAAATATGAAACTGCCATTTGACCCAATGATCCCATTTCTAGGAATATATCCTAAGGAACTCAAAACACCAATCAGAAAGAATATAAGCAACCCTATGTTCATAGTAGCACAATTTACAAGAGCAAAGATGTGGAAACAGCCCAAGTGCCCATCAGTAGATGAGTAGATAAAAAGGCTGTGTTACATTTACACATGGAATACTATGCAGCAGTTAAAAACAAGGATCTCTTACCCTTTGAGACAGCAAAGGGTAAGAGGGACCTGGAGAGTATTATACTAAGCAAAATAAGCCATTCAGAGAAAGGTAAGTATCACACAATCTTACTCATATGTGGAATCTAATTAACAAAAATAAACTGATGAACAAAATAGATCCACAGATATGGAAGCATGGAACAGACTATGGAATCTCAGAGGAAAGGTAGGGGTGGATGGGAAGAGTTCAACAAAAGAACTTATATTCATACTAGAGGCCCGGTGCATCAAGTTCATGAACTGGGTGGGGGGAGGGTATCCCTCAGCCCAGCCTGCACCCTCTCCAATCTGGGACCCCTTGGGGGATGTCTGACTGCCGGTTTAGGCCCAATCCCTCTCACAATCCAAAACTGCTGACTCCAAACCGCTGACCTCCCTGCCCACCTGGTAACCCCAAACTGCGCCCCCCCCGCCAGCCTGATTGCCCTCACTGCCTCTGTGTGCCAGCCTGATCACCCCTAACTGCCTCACCTGCTGGCCTGGTCACCCCTTTCTGCCCCCATTGCCGGCCTGGTTGCCTCCAACTTCCCCCCCTGCTGGCCTGGTCACCCCCAACTGCACACTCCCACCGGTCTAGTTGCCCCTAACTGCCCCCTCCTGCCGGCCTGGTCGCCTCTTACTGACCCCCCACCCCGCTGGCCTGGTTTCCCCCAATTGCCCCCCTCTGCCAGCCTGGTCACCCCTAACTTCACCCCCTGCCAGCCTGGTTGCCCCCAACTCCCCCACTGCTGCCCTGGTGACCCCTCCCACCCGGCCAGCCAGGTCTCCCCAGTAGCCTGCTGTTCAGCCATTTGGTCGTCCCTCACTAACCCCCCTGCCGGCCTGGTCGTCCCACACAGCAACTTCTATTTTTAGTGTATTCTCAATTTCTTTGTGCATTAATCATAAAATACTAATGATGATAACATATAACAATTTTTAGTAGTTTTTAATATGGGAACCTATTTTATTGTTGTCATAGATAAGTTTGTGATATAAAAACTTGTTTACATTTTTGAATATTTTTTAAAATATATTTTTTATTGATTTCAGAGATGATGGGAGAGAAAAGAGAGAGATAGAAACATCAATGATGAGAGAGAATCATTGATCGGTTGCCTCTTGCACACCCCCTACTGGGGTTTGAGTCCACAACCGGGGCATGGGCCCTTTACTGGAATCGAACCCAGGATCCTTCAATCCATAGGCAGATACTCTATCCACTGAGCCAAACCCACTAGGGCAAAATTTGTTTATATTTTCAATGAGAAATCTAATTCTCCGCCTCTGGCTTTTAAATGTTTTCTGTGACTTTTATTGTTTTGTGACAGTTGTGGCAGATATTTCACTCATCATGCAGTGTAATTGGCATCCTGCCATGAAGAATAAACCCAGCGATGGATTGTTAGCTCTAGGGAACTGCCAGGATCAAGCAAAGCTTTTTCAAACTCCAAGGAATTAACAGAAATGTTTACAAAAGGGAAAAAGTAGTGTATCAAACCCTCCTTTTGAACAACAGCAGATTTTGCACTTACTCTCAATTTGAATATATTAAAAGTTGCAGGAGTATTCTGTTGTAAAAGTACACCTTCTTGTCTTATAAACCTTGTCAGCATTTGTTGATTAGCAAGACCACATAAATCATATCTGTAAGATACAGAGAATGACATTCAAGAAAATAGTATATTCTGCCTACGAGTGCAAGGCAATGTGGTTAAGGACAATAATGATTGAAATAAGTGCTCCTGGGTACATATATGAACTGCTTAAAAGCATGTGTGAAAGGAATTATTGGGGACAATATGTACTTTTATTATTTTTTATCACTTAAGAAGCTTTTAATTACAGTTGACATACATTATTATATTAGTTTCGGGTACACAATACCATGATTAGACATTACATAACTTACTAAGTGATCATCCTGGTAAATCTCCCACCCATCTGACACCATATGTAGTTATTACAATATTACTGACTATTTCCCTATGCTGTATTTTGCATCCCCATGATATTCTGAAACAACCAATTTGTGCTTTTTAATCCCATCACCATTTTCACCCATTTACCCAATAGGCTTAAAGCTCACCATCACTTTCCACTAAGTGGGTGCTTCAGGTAAACAGATCACACCAATCCCTTCAACCTCATAATATTTTTATCTTCTTTAATTCACAGAAAAACATGTTATCTGACAGTTCAGATTTTTCTTTGAGGTTGATTGACTATAATTAGACACAACACAGGCACACTGCTCAAAATGTAATTGATATGACCTGCTAAGTAAAAAAAAAAAGTGCTTCATTATTTTAAAAAATCCTTTGTATAAATTAAATCAATAGAAATTTGAAAGTGTTAACATAGATTCCAATGTATTTGAATACAAATATGAACTTCCTAGTTTAACTATATATGTAGTAGTTTTTGTTTTAAAGAAAGACTACTCATAAAAGCCTTGAATCTTTTGAAAAATATAGGAGTATTAATTCTTATTCATTAAATGAACAGATTTTATAGATGTGCAGGCAATCAATAAGAAAACTTTATTTATTTTTGCTTAAATTAGGTGCATAGAGTAGGCGTTCATATATTCAGGAACTAGTTGGGGATCTTCTTTTTATTTTTTTTTTTTTTTTTTTTTTTTTTTTTTTATATATTTATTGATTTTTTACAGAGAGGAAGGGAGAGAGAGAGAGAGTCAGAAACATCGATGAGAGAGAAACATCGATCAGCTGCCTCCTGCACATCCCCCATTGGGGATGTGCCCGCAACCCAGGTACATGCCCTTGACCGGAATCGAACCTGGGACCCTTCCGTCCGCAGGCCGACGCTCTATCCACTGAGCCAAACCGGTTTCGGCATTCTTTTTAAACAGATAGATATGTATTTAGATAAGTGGTAGGTAATAAATAGATGATAGATAGATAGATGATAGGTAGATAGATAGATAGATAGATAGATAGATAATAGATAGATAGATGGTAGATAGATAGATATATAGATAGATAGATAGATAGATAGATAGATAGATAAATTATGTCAAAATATCTATATGTGGAGACAAACTGAACTACTACTCATCTATTAAGAGTTCCTTCTCTAGTTAATGTTTCTATGTAGGATTGAAATTGAAGCTTAGGAGAGAGCAGCACTGGTTGTTTGCCTGCTACACATCTGGCTCAAATCTCCAGCAAACTTTGACCTCTTCAGAGGGAGATTACTTATAGGCAGGGAGCTCACCTGCATATTTTTGGAACTAAAGAAAATTCCCAAAGTCTTCTGAACAGAATGCTAAACCATGAGGGATAACTTGGTATACATACAAAGCAAATTACAAAAGTATATTATCTACATAGCAATACTCTGGCATATGAAATGACACTACTATGACAATATTTAACCAAGAAAAGTGAGACATACCATTGGATTGGGCTTAATTTGTCCACACTGGATCAGTTATCTTAATTCAGTGTATTATTTCTTGCAGCCATTTGTTGGGTTGGTTAACTTGAAAAGACTGGCCCAGAAAAGGAAAATTGAAATAGCAGAAATGTTTGGAATACATTAAGAGAAAACATTAAAAAATCATTGGGATGCAAGAGTGCTAGGTTGAATGTATCAAGAAAGATAATAACAGTGATTGAAGAACACAGATTTCAGACTTACAGTACTTGAGTTGAGTTCCTTTTTGGTTCTGTTACACATAAAGTGGGTAATATACTTAGCCCTGATTTGAAATTATACAGAAACAACTCGAAGCAGTGTTCGTCAAACTTCAGTCTGATTAAAAATGACCTAAAGGGGATTGTTAAGAATACTGATCATTGATCTCCATCACCACATTTTGATTTGATAGAGGTGAATCTGATGCAGTTGGCAACTGTATCAAAATTTGAAGAGTGCTTATTTAAAATGTTACTTTTCTTTTTAGAAAAGCAGATTTCTTTTGAATTATGTAAAAGTCTACTAAGTGAGCTGCTGGAGGAATTACTCCTGGTAAAGGTAGATTTACTGTACAAGCTTTTGAATTACTAAAAATAACAAATGCATAACAGATATTCTCTCGGACAATTCATATTGTCATATTGTATAAAATGTATATGCAAGTAACTCAAAATCGACAACTTGGGAGTGTACCTTAACAATTTGTTAGATTGAATTATCAATCATATTAAATAGAATCTACTTTGTGGAATGCATATGGATGCATATTGTTAAGTATAATGAGAGATATCATAAACAGGAGTCAAATTCATCATTATTGAGGGACTTGCAATTGTGTTATATTTAATATTAGTTCTAAAAGTGTGTTCTAATTTTAGGTTTTTGAAGTGATACATTTTTTCACTATTCTAGACCAGTGGGTCAGTAATCAGATGCATGCATCCCCAATGAAAAACATGGCACTATCTATTGAGATACAGAAAAATATAATCACACACACAGGATAATGGAAGGATATGGAACTTTAGTAATATTTTATTCATGAATTGATATTGGTGCCCTCTCATGTACTTTCCCAAGAAGGTCATATGTCATTTATGGTAAATAGAGGACAGTATATTTCACATTATGGAGACATTGGCAGTTGCCCTCATTTATTCATTGGCTTTCCATATTACAGTATATGTTTTTGCATTGAGGATTAACAAATCTACATGAAATTAATCTCACGTGTACAAAATCAGCATAAGACAATAGTTTTTACAATGAAGTCAAGTTGGAGTGTAAGCACAAGAAAAAGAGCCAAGTTTAAAATTATTTTTAATATTTGTATGATGACTCATCAATATAAAACTAACAAGAATGTGTAATATGCTACTTAACATGTTTTTAAAATGTTTTATCTTTCTCTTTAAGATTCAGTGGTGTTTCAAAATAAGAATGAGCATATAATAGTTTTGCTTTCTTTTAGTACAAACATTTTATGAAGAGAGAGATAACTTTGAAATAGTTACTTAGAAAGCTTTCTTGCTATTTCACTTTATCTACAATATTTCTGTTATTTATAAAAGTCCTGCTCTGTTCACAATTTAAAATACTGTAAACAAAATTTTTTCTAATCAATTTAAAAGTTTTTATGCTACATGAAATAAGCCAGTCAGAGAAAGACAGTAAGTATGATTGTCTGATTTCATTCATATGTGGAATCTAATGAACAAATGAACTAACAAACAGAATAGAGGCAGTCAGAGAGAGGGTAGGGTGATGCCGTTTGGGAGGAGGAGGTGAAGGGATTGAAAAACAAAAAGAGAAAAAAAATTATGGACATGGACAATAGTCTGATAATTGCCAGGGGGGTGGGAAGACGTTGAGGAGGCTATAGGGGGGTAACATGATGGTGGGAGAGTTGACTTGGGGTGGTGAGCACACAATCCAGTGAACAGATGATGTGCTGTGGAATTGTGCACCTGAAGCCTGTATAATTTTGTTAACCACTGTCACCCCAATAAAAAGAAAAATAAATAAATATAAATAAAAGTCTTTCAAAAAAAAGATGTGCTCTAAATATAAAAACAAACCAAAAAGCATTACAATATCCATTAGTTTTTAAGAACAATCAAATGACATTAAGGAGAATGAATATTTTAACAATAATGTTTGCATAATGGTTAGATTAGTTTTGAACCTGATCATCATAATTTAGGAAACAAATTTAATAATGTACTTCCATTTGGATCGACTTATCTATAAAATCTGTTTCTCAGGTATGTTGGACATTAAATACAATTACCAAAATAAACCTCTAAAGTACAAAGTTTTATGCTAAAGCTTTAAAAAATAATGAAGCATATGTAATTATGCTTTCAATATTTAATACTAAAAACAATACGAATTTGGAAGTAATGTGAAATACACCTGCATGGTGATGCATAAAGTGAAATAAGTCATATTTTAAAATACAAATTTAAATTCAACAAGATTGTATATAGGAAAATGGACTATATATATATATATATGACATTTAAAAGTATTTATGGCACTTTTTTAGCTTATCCATTTTAATTTATTTTTTATATTTCATAAATATTTCATAAAATCATTTAGCACAACACTTCTAGTATAGAACAAAACATTTAAAAATAAGCACATAAATAGACGTATTTTGAGGTCATTCCTTAAGAAATTTTACTAATTAGGTTAAAGCTCAAAACGTTTGAAGATTAATAACTATTAGTATAAACTTCTTTAGGTTACGACAATTTTTTGTTTTTTGTTGTTGTTAATCCTCACCTGAGGATATTTTTCCATTGATTTTTAGAAAGAGTAGAAGGGAGGGAGGGAGAGAGGTGGAAAGGGAGAGATGGGGAGAGAAATAGAGAGGTAGAGAGAGGAAAAGAGAAACATAGATGTGAGAGAGATACATTTAGAGGTTGCTTCTGGCATGCAGCCTGACCAGGCCGGGGATCCAACCTGCAACCCCAAATATGTGACTTTTTTTTTTAAATCCTCACTTGGGGGTATTTTTCCATTGATTTTTTTTTTTTTTAGAGAGAGTGGAAGAGAGAAGGAAAGACAGAGAAAAATATCGATGTGAGAGAAACACATCCATTGGTTGCCTCCTGCAGGAGCCCGGACCAGGACGCAGGCCAGGGAGGATCCTGCAACCCAGATATGTGTCCCTGACCAGAATTAAACTGTGACCCCTTCAGTCCACAGGCCAATGCTCTATCCACAGAAATGCTCTATCCAAACCAGCCAGGGCCCAAGTATGTGCCTTTAACAAGGAATCAAACCCATGACCCTTCAGTATGTGGGCCAATGCTCTAACCACTGAAAACACTGGCCAGGTTGGTTGTGACACTTTTCAATATTCAAAAGATATTTCTCTAAATTTGAAACTAACAAACATGGCCATGTGAAAACACACTATCATTCTACAGTATTTTGTAATCATAAACCCTCAATATACACATGCTATAAAATAAGTTTAAAAAAATTAAATATGCATCATTCCAAACTAAATTAGCGTATCTAGATACAAGCATTAAGAATGTGATTGAGAACTATTACATGCAATGGAACCCTTTTTGAATATTAGTAATTAATGATTAAAATGTATTGTAACATTAAGAGTAAAATGTAACTTTTAAAACAAAGTGATTCTGATTCTTGGTTGTTTATTACAATCATATTGAAGTGTAAAAAGATATTGGCTAAGCATCTTAATCTTAATGCCATTATAAGCTAATTAACACCAATACAAGTAGACATAGCTATGTGTAAAATGTTTGTGAGTGTATAATCAATGTTTGACATACAAGATATTCTAATAAACATGTTTCTATGAGAACCTGAAATATGAAATGCAATCCATATGCATGAAAATTCTAAAATAATAAAGTTAATAAACTTCCACAGGAGTAGCCATACATAAATGTTATAAATCAATTAAAACACAGAGTTCATTGCTTACTTTCTAAATTTCTTTCTATGAACCAATGTTAAACTCCAGCTCTGAATAACACCAACATATTGTATAATATCCAAATACATGAGTATTTTCGTATAATATAGTAAAGTATAGAATAGTATGGTATTATACATGATATGAAATAAAGAATTAAAAAGTGAGCAAAATGGAGTCATTAAAAGCAGAAATTACAAATTCAAGTGTTTATATTTGGGTGTGCATTATATATGTGGAAATTTTTTATTTCTAGAAAGGAATATGCTCTCCTCAACTCTTCATGTGACATCAAGCCTGTGGTATACCACTTGTTTTTCAACTTTTGATACCCATATGAGTGCATAAAATTCTATCCCAGTACATGACAAACACCAAAAATCGAAATGAAAAATAACAGCAAATGCTGCAAAAAAAAAAAAAAATAGCGTAAAGAGGTGAAGACTGTTAGCAGAACATGTGTGCAGTGTCCCTGTGACACTCAGGGACATGGAAGAGTTTTGACAGATTCACTTTTCAACAGATATATGTTTATTTATGAAATCTGCTGATTGTTTTTTGTCAGCTCCAATCTAAAGATGAGGCAGAAGACAAAAAGTGTTTCCTTGGAGTACATTTAGTCCATGGACATTAATTTGTCTAAATCTATGAAACTACTAATTGATGTCATCATTCTGCTTGTGGGAAAATATTAAGACATTGTGACCACATTGCAGTAAACTCTTTCCCCGGAGTAAAGGTTGAATAGCTGTTAATAAAATGTGGGTGTCATAAAGAGATGGCCATCTATTATTGGCCAACTGGTGGAATAGAAAGTGAAGGAAAGTCTTCATAGGAACCCCAGACAAAACCCAGGAATAGAAACTTGCTCCAGGTGTGGTTGTGAAGCTAACATTTATCATGAAGACACACATCAATTTTACCTATGTGCGCAGTTCTAGTTCCCATTGAATTTATTTATTCTCTGCTTTAACATTTTCAAAGCCACAAGAGAGTGACTCCACATTCTGGAAAGGCTGTAGGATAAAGTGGAAAGAGCATCAGTTGTTTATCCTCAGGTTTGAATGTCATTTATTAGCTATATAGCCTTAAAAATCTCACTAAACCTCTGGAAGTTCTATTTCCTTATTATAGCACGCTTCTATTTCATAATGTGTATTGTGATGATAAATATGTGAAGCCTCTTTACCATCAATGTATATAACAGTCCTTGGTAAATGTGTCTTCTCCTACTACAGATTGTTTAGATGCATCTAGAAGTTTAGACTTTGAAAGAATGCACACTTTTATAATAATAGAGTATATATTCAAATGTAGATGTTGGGGAGAATAATTCAAATTGTCTATATGACAAAGAGAGAAATGGAAATTATTTTAAGTAACTTGAAAGAATATAAACTGATTACTTTATTCTGATAGATTGCTGGTGAAAATGCAATATGGTGTAGTCACTATGAAAGATAACTTGTTTTGTTCTTACAAAGGTGGATAAAAATCTTACCATATGATCCAATTTGTGTACTCTTAGACATTTACCCAACTGAACTAAAACTTATTTTCACACAAAAATCTGAACACACGTGTTTTTATGAGCTTCATTTATAATTGCTAAATATTGGAAGCAACCAAGATGTCCTCCAGCAGGTTAACAGATAAACTGTGGTACATCCATACAACAGTGCTATTCTGCAATAAAAAAAAAAAATAACTCACAAGCCAGTGGAAACCATGGAGAAGACTGAAATGTGTATCACTGAGTGAAAGTAGCCCAATTGAAAAGGCTCATACTGTAAGGTTCCAACTATATGGCATTCTGGAAGAAGCAAAACTATAGAGATTAAAAATATCAGTGAAAAGATGTGGGCAAATGACAGTGAAATATGTGAGTTTATAAAGTATATGATCCATGTTTGTCTGCTCTGCTCATTCTGTTCTCTTTGCCCAACATCTGAGCAGGTTGATAAGACAATTTTGGTGCCCTTGCCTTCAGCACCACAAGAATTTCAAACCATGAGTGTCCCTGCCTTTGGGAAAACCTTGCTTCCCCCTACATCTAACCCCTAATTATGGTAAACATGCACACACACACACACACACACTCACACACACACACACACAAGACAGTTTTCTCATCATGTTTCCTAAAAAAAACATTTTGGACCTGTTTGGGAACTACCCTGTTCTTCCAATAAAACCTCATTATGTGAGTAGTTAACCTTTTTGCAATTGCTTAGTATCTGTGAAGCATCATCATTTCATTATTTGAAACAGGTTTTGGGTAAAGTCCATTTCATGTCTGTTGAGTGTTCACAACAATTAGTGTTATAAGCAGCTACATAAAAATGGTCTTTCTCATTTTGTTCGGTGTTGCTAGCTGGTTTTGCTGCCTACTGGCAAGTATATTTTCAAGCTATTGCTTGGTGGCTACTTTGCATTTGGAGCTGTGTTGCTTTGTACTGCATTTTCCAAGTTTTACCAAGTTTCTGTCTTATTAATCTATGTAAGGGAATTTTCAAGAACTGGCATTTAGCAACAGGCTTGTTTCATGTGTCTTTCCCCAGAGTGATCTCTGTGTTTTCGATTGAACCCTGTGTCTTGGTCCCCGCTATTGTGGCAATGATCACTATTGCCGGGGTTCTTGTTCCAGCATTAAGAAGGGTTCAGCAACCTAGAGAAGGGGCTGTGTGTAACTTAAATAAGAGTCCAGAGATGAAGCATAATTTTGAAAGGCATTTGAGAGTCAGAGGAGCTTAGCTAAAGAAACTGAGATCTCCTTAGTCTCAGGATCCCATGCTTTTTATTAACACAAATTGTCCTGAGGTGAGGTGGAGATATACACTTAAAAGAGTCAGGTTTCTTATACAGAGTCCATTGTCAGAACAGAAGAATTCACCTACAGCTGTGCAGGTGTTTGGCCAGTAGGAGGCAATAACATGTAGATTAAGATGCCCTGAGCTGTCTGGCAGCAAGCAATCAACCCTTTTCAGGTTTGGGGAAATGTCCTTCAGCCACTCCAGATTCAGCCCTGCTGTCATGCTGGAATTGGCTTCCTGCACACTATTAAGGTTAGATTCAGGGAAACAACTTTGCTCTGTGACTCTGAGTTGTACGTGTGGACCAGACATTAGCCTCTGTTCTATAGTGCTCAGGAGAAAGACTGAGAACCTGTGTAGTACAGGTTCAATGAGTGGTCACTCCTATGTGAAAAGAAAGGTTCTATTTGGCATAATGGAGTCATACTCCTAAAAGCAGATGGTTCATGTTCACATTATCTGTTTCTTTGTCTGCCTATACCTCTATCACCAAAAATAATCTTGACTTTCATGGCTACATAAAAGAACTCCGATGGCACTATGGCACCAAGGCTCTAAACCAGCCGTGGGCAAACTACGGCCCGCAGGCCAGATTCGGCCGGTTTGAAATGAATAAAACTATTGAAAAAAAAGACCATACCCTTTTATGTAATGATGTTTACTTTGAATTTATATTAGTTCACACAAACACTCCATCCATGCTTTTGTTCCGGCCCTCCCGTCCAGTTTAAGAACCAACTGTGGCCCTCGAGTCAAAAAGTTTGCCCACCCTTGCCTAAACCCTGATGATACTGATTTGAGACTCTGGAAGAAAAACAAAAACAACTTATTAATATGAGCATGGTAGAGAAGAATTTCTGAAGTCTACATAGTAACTACCAAATAACATACACAAACACAAACAAAAAATTAAGCAGAGGTTCTAATCCAAAATTTACTTAAATAGTTTATATAACAAAAATAGAACAAGTCACAATACAATATATATTTTTAATATATTTTATTGATTTTTTACAGAGAGGAAGGGAGTGAGATAGAGAGTTAGAAACATCGATGAGAGAGAAACATTGATCAGCTGCCTCCTGCACATCTCCTGAGGGGATGTGCCCGCAACCCAGGTACATGCCCTTGACCGGAATCGAACCTGGGACCTTTCAGTCTGCAAGCCGATGCTCTATCCACTGAGCCAAACCGGTTTCGGCAACACAATACAATATTTTTAATGGCAGCCACTATTTTGTACAGTAAATCTCTAGAATTTTGTCATTTTGCATAACTGACATTTTATTCCCATTGAACAACTATTTCCTATTCCCTCTACCCCAGCCTCTGAGTTTGATACCTCATACTAGTGGAATCATGCAGTATCTGTCCTTCTGTGACTGGTTTATTTCACTTAGAACGACGTTCTCAGGGTATATTTCATGTTAAATGTTCTTACCAAGCACAAAGAAAACAAACAAACAAACAAATACATAAGTCTACCTGTGACTTAGTGATGGATCACCACTTAGCCACTTGTCTTAGCCACTTAATACTACTGGACATGTTTTGTGATTTCATTTGTTGGTGATCCAACTAATTCTCTGTTCTGAGATCAGTTACCTTAGTTGTTAACAAATGGTGAGGATCCTACTCCAAAACAATGATTGACATCACTTTTTAGAGGGAAGGTGTCTCCAACTGTAACACACGTACAAGGTGTTTTAGAAAACAACTGCTCTTCAGTACTGGTGCACCCAATTCTAATGATGACCCCAAATTGCCTGTCAGGGAAAAAAACAACAACAAAAAACAGTGTTGCCACTTATTCCTGAATTTACATTAGCATAGTGGTGGCAGAGGATAGTTTACTTTCTATGCATAAAGACTGTGGCAACCTTTAAGTTCAAAGGGTGTGACTTCAGTTCCTCAGAGATAGCCTTACCCCCAAACTAAATCTTTTTATTCTTCCTCACTCATGTTAATGAGCAGTGAAAAATTTTTTCGTAAACCAAAATTCCACTCTAATCCTTCAAAGTGTTGCATATGGACCAGAAAAAAAATTCAAATGATTCCCTAATATTGATTTATTCATTTACAATGACTTTGTATTTTCTTTTCTAGTAAAATATAAGCATTTTTGCAAAGTAAAATAACATTTTCTTATAGTAATTCTGCACGGGAGCCTGGAAAAGGGCAATTTTTTCAGTTTCTGGGCCCACATTTATTTTGTCTCAGGCATTACTAATACTTACACATAAAGCAATGCCAAATAGTAGATGGGTCATTCAAGGGTTTACCATGTTCATGGTAAACAGTGCAAAAGAGGTATACTATTAGACTTAGGCAGACAAGACAAAAAACAAGTTTTATTAGAGGAAATTTAAAAACATTTAAGTAGTAGACTACATACTACATCTTGAATTCTAAATATCTTAAACTTAAGATGGGCACCAACATTCTCTATACATCATAATCTATATTCCACTGATGAGCTCCAATCAAAGTGATGCTCTACATATTTAATAGACAGGGAAGTAGACTCTATTCTGAGATTATTTAGCCATGGAGCACCTTGGTTAGCATTGTGACTGTCTAAGAAAGTGAGAGTCTTGACAAGGGAGAATCTATTATCCATCCTGGTAGAGAATATCCACTTTAGAGATAAGCCAGCCAATTATTTTCTTTTTCTAGAATGAAGAGACTCACAGGGATTCAGGAGTCACAAGTTCATCATCATAAAGGACATCTGGGAGCAAAAGAAGGGTCTGTAGAACCAGCAGAAAAAATCAGTTTTTAAATTCATGTCTATACAAGTGTTCTTGATCTGAGCAATATGAACTACACATTTTCCCACTGAAGTTATGCAAACTATCTATCCATCTGCTCAGGCTAACACAACAAAGGTATGTTGGGAATGGTGGCAGAAAGAAGAGGGAATAGGAGAGGGAGAGGAAAAAGGGAAGGAGAATCCCTAATTCCAACTGACACAATAAGTCTGGGAGTTCATCCAAGGCAAAAAGTGTAGAATCATAAGCAACACCAACATAATTCAGAACAGTTAGAATTTGTGTTCCTGTGGAGGCTATTGTTAGGGAAGTTGGTATGGTTGGCAAATGGTATAGTATTGGGGTAACATGACTCTCACACATTTAAATATAATTTGGGGATTATTCTAGCCCATTGTAGATTTATTACCATGATAGGCATTTTTGTTTGTTTGTTTGTTTTAATTATTCCAGTTGTGTTTAAATAGAGATGATAGCCACAAATATTTGATTTGGATTTTTCAATCTAAATTCTTTTCTTTAAGTGTGCACACTCCATACTGGAATGCCCATGTACAATATTAAGACCCGGGATATAAGAAGGTTGTTGAATCTGTTTCCATAGAGAGAAACTGTAAAGGGGTATGTCTTAGTAAGTCAATGCCTGTTGTTGGCCCATTAGCCTTCTCATACAGCTAAGCTGTTTATATAAGTCTATATAAAGGTACAGGTCAATATGTCTACAGTATAGTTGTCTAAAGTAGAAGGCATCATAACCAGACCATTATAGAAAGCATTTAATGTTGCTGTTATGATGCAGCATCCTATTGGTTTATCTACTTCAGAGGTGAGTTGTTAAAATATTTTTCTGTTTCTAATGCGTGTTTAGCCACATGTTTATAAAAGTGACTAAAGTCTTAGGGGTCAAATTGGTTTCTTAATTTGAGACATCATTTTTAAACAAAATGGAACCTTTAAGGGTTTGTCCCAAGTTACATGATTTTAAGGTGAGACGCTGATTTCAAGGTAAGAGAGATTAGAAAACAATGACTCCTTTTTTTTTTTTTCTCAACAAGACAATAAGTCTTCATTAAAATCCCAGAACAAACCATTTTGTAATCTACTCAAGACAGGTAGGAAGCCCTGCTGTCTACAGACCCAAAAGTTGAACAAATAACAGTTGAATCTTGTTGAAAAAAGTTCTAGCTAACTCTGAGGTTGGCAACTAATTTCTGAAATTCTACAAAGGCTAATAAAGTTAAGAGAATCCAGTCAGGAGCTTCATTTACCATCAACTTGACTATATTTACGGATTCTTGGTTTAAGGGGTTCCATTCAAATTTAGATATGTATCTGGATATTTGGTATAAAGATAACAAATTCCTAATTGTAGTATGTGCTATCTCTAATTTTCAAAGAGGTCAATTAATTTGGGGCCAGTTTTATTTGTGTTAGTAGCTTAAGATCAGCAGTTTATTTTCAAAAGAGTGTTCATACATTCACTAAATAGCTCATAGTGCCCTAGGGTTTGCTCAACCCATTGATAATGACAGGTTGCTGGAATACCAAATGCAGCAAATCTTCTTATTTTTTCTAAAAGCTATAAGAAATAAAACATTGGCAATATCCGTACCAAAATAGCAATGCCAACAACACACTCATCATAGTGTGGTCAGTCCTAAAAGTATAATGATGACTACTTTCTTATCTAAACCTCTACAGTACACAGAAAGCTCTAAAACTAGTGGCCTTCAAGGGCCAGATAGTGTTATTATACTAGGAAACCATACTGAATAGCACCATTACTTTAATAAATCTTGGTGAGAAGATCACGTTCTATTTTTTTCCTCTCCCAAATGTGGTATTATTTCAGTTTTATTACTTGACAGGCGTTATGGAGCCAGAACATTTTTCATTGTGTATAAACATGATTTTGGTAGAAGCCAAAGATATGGGTGGGTAGCAATGCAGGTATTAAATCAGCATGTCCAGATGGATGGCCCTGAAGGTTCATCTCCCTCTTTTGGTTGCTTATCAGAGTTGGCCCAGCAGGTCTCCTTAGTTCAACAGATGAAGAGATTAGTATTCATTACTGGGCTCCAAAGCTTTCTGTTTTTAACAAGGCCCTTTCTCTGACTAGGCAGTTTCCATAGTTATGTGGGTAATTTATGCTCCTCCCAAACGAAAAATATGCAGTGTTAGATAGATGGGATGGCTTTCTAAGGGAACTTGACTATGACACTTATAGGCATCTATGCTCAGCCTAAACCACAGGATAATGAGGGTTTTGGATGTTAGGGTGTTCTTTGCTAGGAAGTTTTCTCCCAGTGAGTCCTATATTTTATATCGGCACCACTTGTTACTACTAGTGAGCGTCCATGAGCAGTTTACATGACAGTGTGACAAAGTTCTGATAAGCTGAGACACCAAACTCAGGTAAATGCATGTTATGCAAATGGCTGCTTGTCAATTTTGCTTTGTTTTGTTTTGTCTTCTTTTTTGCTCCAGAAGTGAAACCCATGGTTCCCCTGTTTATTCTGTTTCTCCTGGTACTTCACTGGATGAAGCAGATGCTTTTAAAGAAAACAGCTCATAGTGAGTAACACAAATTTGAATAGTTTGTTTCTGAGATTCTATCCTTTTGCTCAATCCCTATTGGGTTTTTTTTTTGTTGTTTTTTTGTGTGTGTTTTTCTTTTAGTTATCTTGGATAGCAATTTGCTAAAATCTTTGTGGGAAATAATTTAGGATGTTATAAGAAATTTAGAATGAATGAGAGTTCTATCTCCAATTAACATTTATAAATCTACAGCTAACATACATTGAGAACTATTTTTGCCATTCAGTGTATTAAACACATTACAAATTAAAAGTAAAAGATAAGTTACCCAATAGCTCTATGAAAATTAGAAAACAAATGATACCTATGATACAAAAAAATCTAGATGTATATAATTTAAAAGTTCAATATAAAAGTTAACCAATATTAAAAATAATAAATATATCTGACCTTTATTGGCAAATATATTTTAAGCATAACAAAAAAATATATTTGATAAGATTAAACAATGTTTTACTCAAAATTTTAAATTGTGTACTTAATACTGCTTATTATTGTTATCATATACATATGATAAGGAACTGATATGCAAAGCATAAAGAGTTCTAGTATTTTGATAAGAAAATGAGAAACATCTAATAGAAAACCTTTTTAAATACGTGAATACCTAATGCATAACACATAAATTCAACAAATGTACTGTCAATGATAAATCTTCCTTATCTGGTAAGTGTATATTGGTCAATTCAGTAGAGTAGAGAGAGCTGATGCAATGAATTGTTTTTGTTTATATGAAACAAACAGGAATGGAGATCTAGGATGCTACAGCTAAAAAATTGGAAATATTTACATCTGGAACATATGCAGACACATTAATATGTATTCAAAGAATATGTCATCTTCCTATATGTTCAAATAGCTAGGCACTATGAAGGTCTTTAGTTTTGAAGACAGATTTCTATAGCTTATTAGATATGTGTAAGTCTCGCAAAGTAATATAAACACTTTGTCTTTTATTTAAGTTTTTATATGTTTTATAAATAGTGTTGATTATTTTAGCCCTTAATATAATACCTTGCATTTGCAATTTCTTTTGTGTTTAAGGTAGAAAAGAAAAACTATAACCATCTTGCACAACTTTATGTTAAGGTAAATTGTTGGATAACTCCAATTTCTAATAATAAAATCCTGTGAAATAATTTTAAGTCTTTACTAAAACATAATATATTTGTTAAAAGTCAAGATAATCCTATAAGAAGATGCAATAAAATACTTTCAAGTAATACATGACTGAATGTAAAAACTTTTAATTTATGTCTACACATTTTCAGTTTTGCATTATTTGTCTGATAACTAAATCACACAGACTTGGGTTAATAATTCACCTTGTGATTTTCAAAGCAGTGTTTAACCTGTATTTCAAATCACTGACCTGTATCCATAGTAATAGGAATAGCATTGCTAATTCATCAGAAACACTGAATCATACAACACTGGAAAATATTTAATTCAACTTAACTCTTAGATTTGAAATAATTTACCTGAAGTCACACTGCAGATGCTGGTGAAATTGAATTTTTGGACTGGGACCTGGATTCTTTGTTCATCAGAGTCAAAGAATGAATCCACAGACAGAGGTTAGTATAGCAAAGGTGGAGATCTATTGACGAACCAGTACAGACTCTCACGTGGGGAGAGGGAAAGAGTCCCATAGAATGGACTCCCACATGGGGAGGGGGAAAGGGTCCCACTGAGTGCCTTTCCCCTATGGCTTATAAAGGCTGTAGATCCTGGTGCCTTGATATTCCCTCTGATTGGTCACTATTCCCTTAGACTGGTTACTATAGTAACTCCTAGGCTCAAAGGTTGAACATTACATGGGACATGTGAGGTTCTCCCCCCAACCTTCCTTATTGTTTTCCTATTCCCTTTGGCCTTTCTTCTTCTCCTTCTGGATGAAGGGCTTCCTTCTCTTTATTTTGTAAATATAGACCTTTTGCTGTTCCCAGCTCCCTCATTCTATGGAAATATACCTGTTGCAGCTTTTCAGCTTCTCTATTCTATGGAAATATGCCTTCTGCTGCTCTGCAGCTCTGTGCTTCTTCCATGGTCCTCTTAATTTCTAAAATTTCCTAATACCTGTCTTTTTCACCCCCAAAAAGTTCCTGTTTCACTGGTTGAGAGCTTGGATGAGTAGTCTTGTCTCTTGGCTACTTATTTAGTGCTGTTTGCACTAATCTCCATTCACTGAAGTATTATTTACATTTAAGAAGTAAACCTAAGGCAATTAAATACATATACATATATGTCCTTAAAATGGGCTAAGGTTACATCTACATGTTGAGAGACCACCAATCAAATACCAAAAATAAATTATATATGTGGATAGGTACAGTTGGTATGTACATTTATTCTCATTTTATTATGATTTGCTTAAAATAATTTTATTCAACAAAGACTACTTCCCTATGCCTTTTGTATTCATCTGTTTATAATCAATATTTGAATCTATTTGTCCAACATAATATCTTACAGGGAGACTGCAGTCAAGTGTTGGGATTGGATTCTGGAAGATGATTCATGTGTTTGTGGGTGATAATTAAATGAATGTTTGAATGAATGAATGAGTGATTGGGTGGATGGATGGATAAATACACAACGAAAACAAATGAGTGGCTACTCAGTGCCCTCATCATGTAAAATTGATCTACAAGATCATGTGTCATGATTTCTCAATGGCAGTTTTATTCAAAGATATAATTATGACATTGGATTTTATTTTAATAGGACTTACGAAATTGACAAATTGCCAGTGTGTTCTTGTTGGAAAGATAGACACTGCTGTTTCACTTTTTATTACTGCCTGAGAGAATACTAAATTCCCTTCTTCAACCCTTTCCCCCCACCATTGATCTTTCTTTTCATACTTTTCCTCAGAGCTTAGAGAGCATCTTAAGTTCTCAAAGCTGCTCCTTAACCTCCTAATGTAGTTGGTGAGATACTTTTCTCACATCACAAAGGGCAAATGGAATTAGTTATGGAATTGTGAGCTTGATGAAGTGTTTCAATAAATTTTTAAAATAGTTTTTATGTAACAAATACTTAATTCTCACTATGCACATGCCCCTGCTCAAATGCTTAAAAACTATTAATTCACTTATTCTTCATAACAACTATATGAATCAAGTATTGATTTATTCTAATATTACTGACGTAAAAATTGAGGCAAAGAAAAATTACTAATTTGCCCAAAGTCATACAACTAAGCAATATTAGAAGCTGGACAATTCCAGACTATCTCCAAGGGTGAGCCCTTACCCCTATTCTCTGTTACTTCTGAAATCTTACTCATTTTAAGTATGCTTGGCTTGTTTATATTTCTCTAGAGCAGTGGTTCTCAACCTTCCTAATGCCGCAACCCTTTAATACAGTTCCTCATGTTGTGGTGACCCCCAACCATAAAATTATTTTTGTTGCTTCTTCATAACTGTAATTTTGCTACTGTTATGAATCGTAATGTAAATATCTGATATGCAGGATGTGTTTTCATTGTTCGCAACCCACAGGTTGATAATCACTGCTCTACAGCATCACTTTGCATTTTACTTCAAGGCCTTTAGCATTTTAAACTGTTTCTTAAAGTTGTTAGGCCAAGTAAATATCTTCAATTGATATTGAGTTTGTAGTACTAGGGCATTGTTCTGTTTATTGAGTATTTTAATAATCTGCTGCATGTTCTTTTGTCTTAGTTATTAGTATTTGACAGCTTATTAATTAGTTTTGTTAGGACATTTGTATAGGTTCATAGGTTAATAATAAAAGATGACAGCTTTTAAGAACATTAGAAACCTATTGGTATTTCAGTGCAGACCATTAGTTTTATTGGCTTCAATACACCCCCAAAAAATATTTTACAGACTTTAGCTACTATATGTAAACACTTTTAGATTGTCATTGTCACCACCTTAAAGCAAGCCTATATGAAGACAATACTTTCTCTAATGTCTATTAATATTTCTGCACAGCAAAAAGTGAATAGAAATTTACTCATCACTCTTGAAAATTTGTCTTTTTCAAAGTATCTTACATTTGTAGGGAGAGGGAGAGGAGCAAGAAAGTGAGGAGAGAAATAGAGCAACAATGTGCTTCTATATTTTTGAAACAACTATAGTAGGATGAAAATATACATTGACAACATATCTCACTTAGGTATTATAGAGTATCTGCCTGAGGAATTGTAATGAGGTTATTTAGGAAATAAACTTCTGCTTCTCAGCCGAAATAACTTGCACTTTCATTGTGGATACTGCTATAGGGAGTGTGGTAATAGGGAATGTAAATTCTTTCATAGGTTCCTAGAAGTTACAACTATATTGGAGGTAAGTATCTAAGAATATCATAAATATGTTAATTAAGAACAATAAAATTTGTTTTTATTATACACTTACATAGAATATAAAAAGTATACAAATGTATTTCACTGAATTTAATGTTAGCTGAGAGATTTTGTGTAAACGTAGAAGCTTGTGTATTGAACTTCAAATCAATTTTTGAATTTTAAGTGACTATAAAGTCTTACTGTTGGAAGCTTGTAGTCCCATTAGGTTTAGGCAGTGAAAGATTTCTATCTATTAGAATGGAAAAAATATATACAAGAATTAAATAAAACAATCATGAGACAGCAAACTTTAGCTGCTTTAGTTTAAAAATAATTTTACCTATTTTTATGCTCAAAGGTAGATCCGTCGTAGTCTATTAATAAACCTTTATGCTTGCTTGCTGTTAGGTGAGGAAAGGGTACCTTCACATTATTGAGTTCGTAACCAAGGCTATATTTAAAATAGCTTACCAGACTTATATTAGCATTTAATTACAATTGGCTTTGTGATAAATAATTACATTTTGTCCCATAAATTGTCTTCTGACTCTCTATATTGGCAACTTTGACATAGCATATGTCCAGAGCTCAAACTGCTTCAAGACAAAAATCCTATATAATAAAAGGCTAATATGCAAATTGTCCCCTCGACTGAGAGTTCGACTGAGAATTCAACTAGGAGTTTGACGGGGGTGAGGCTCACCGGAAGACTGCCTTGGCCACTCCCCGCAGCCGGCCCCAACCCTGATCAGCCCCAATCAGAGCAGGCTTCCTGAACCTCACCTGTGCATGAATTCGTGCACTGGGCCTCTAGTAATTTATAACTAACTATATTTTTTTTTTAAAAAAAAGCAAAACTATTTTCTTCATAATCATTATGATATTCTGGAACTAAGAAATAAATATTAAATATGGGAAGAGAAACTCAATGTAATATAATTAATATAATTAACTTTAGAATAGAATAGGATGTTTTGTTCAATGATTCCACCAATGACCTAAGTTACCAACAATCTTTTTTTTTTTTTTTTTTTTTTTTATTAAGAGGACTTAGCAAAAAATAGACTTAAGTGGACCTTAGTGACAAAATTAAAGTAAGGTATATTTATCTTATTGAGATGGCTAAAAAGGGCTAATTCAAATGTAACCCTGATATTTTTGGGGGCTAGCAATTGGAATTCATGCCAGCAAGCTCAGTGTGCATTCTTAATGACCTATAATTAGGTCATTGCCTCCTTCCCAGAAACTGGTCTTGCAGAACCTGTTGCAGAGGCCATAAGGACTGCCCTGGGGAGGCGAGGGGGTTGTTATGCTGGCGCCAGGACCATCGGATGTGGCCTGACACCTGGGGGCCTTCCTGCAGGGCCACGAGGGGGGCAGGGGCATATCTGCAAGACAATGCCCCCAGAAGGTTATAAAAAGCGAAGCCCTTGCTTCACCCTGATTTGGAACTTATTTCCCGGAGTCCACCGGTGTAATTAAAACAGTGTTTCTCCACTTCTTCAAAGCGTCGCTTGGGTTTTCTGGGTCTTCTGCAACATTATTATAATTTACACTTTGAAATTCTATTAACGTTTTTTTTAGTGTTCTCTCTTTTTTCATTTTATTTGTATTTATTATTTTTATATTCTATTAACTTTTATGTCAATCTAAAATTCTTGCTAATCATAACATTATTACATCATCAAATGTAATCCCATCAAATTTAATTCCAGAAATACAAGCTGTTCCCAATGAAAGCAAACTCAATCCTAGAGGATTAATATTTTCTCATCACACAACTTTACATAACTTGAAAATACAACAGTTTGGGGAAGGAAGACCAATGACTGGCCTTCTTGGCTCCTTCTTATAAGAACTCCTGTAATTCTTTTGGGCCCACCTGTAAAATCCAGGTTAAACACCCCATCTCAAGACCCTTAATTAAATCAGCAAAGTCTCTGTAACCATGTAAGGTGACATATGCACAAATTCCAGGAATTAGGATGTGAGCATTTTGGCGGACCATTAGTCTGGTCACCACTAATCTAGTGTGAAAAATCAAACTGAACAGCTAAGGCAAAAGAATGAGATGGGCTTTGTAGAACAATGAGATAATCTTGATATGCTTGATTAATGAAACCTGTCAGTGCCAAAATATGAAAGAATTTTAAAACACAAAATAGGTATGATGTGGGAGCTAAAAGAAAACAATTTAGGGTTTAGAACAAGTGAATTGGGGGACTGAGTTAGTAAAATTAATAAGAATGTCTTATTGATTTTTATATTTATTCTAGAGGCCAAGTGCACAAATTCATGCACCAGTAAGGACCCTCTGCCTGGCCTGCAGAATCAGGCCAAAACCAGCTCTCCAACATTCCCTGAGGGGTCCCGGATTGCAAGAGGGTTCAGGCCAGGCCGAGGGAACCCACTGGTGCATGATCAGGGCCAGGGAGGAACGCTGGAGGTTGGCCAGCTGGGGAGGGACTGCGAGAGGGCTCCAGGGCATGTCCGGCCCATTTGGCTCAGTCCTGATCAGGCTGGACCCCAGCAGCAAGCTAACTTACTGGTCAGAGCATTTGCCCCCTGTTGGTCAGTGCATGTCATAGTGAGTGGCTTGAGCAGACTTAGCATATCATTAGCATATTACCCTTTGATTGGTTGAACGAACAACCAGACAACTGAACACTTAGCATATTAGTTTTTTATTATATAGGATGAATGAAATTGATAGGAGTTTGGCCCAGAGCCTAATCATGAAATAGGATGGCAATGATGATTGAATGTAAAATTGATATAATAATACCTACACTTGTAAAATGAAAATAAAATTAATAAATAACTTATTAAAAATATCAGGTACAGAGAAGTATTTAATTAATTATGGTTGTAATTCATCATTCTACATATTCTGTGACAAAGTTTTATTGTTTCCATTTCTACACAAATCCCAATTAAAAAACATCAGAATGATTACAATTTCCATATTTACATTTAATAAAATAAAAACATTGCCACAAATTTATATTTTGTTTTCAATTGAAATCAACATAGCTTTATATTTTTATTAGAATACAATAACTATAATCCTTTGGAAAAGAATCATTACATGTGAGTTATTTAAATAGTAGAAGCAAAATTTTAAACATTTTGCAAATTTTTTTATAGAGAAAAACATATTTCAGTAATTTTTTTTCTTCAGGTGTATATTAGAGAAGACAGAAAACATGCTAGGGGAATTTCAATGTTTTTTAAAAAGTGTTATATTTGAAATTTCTTTTCACATTTAATAGTAATATAATAAACATTTTAATGCATTTTACATTGATATGAGAACCCAGTTTGTGGTTTCCCCTCCACAGTGTAAAAATAAGTAAAAAATATTTCAAATAAAATGGTTACATAGAGGGATCTAAACAAAAATGGACAAAAGTTTCCCTCATAATTAAACCTGATAACATTATCAGAAAACTAGAGGCCACAAAAATTCATTAATTTGGGGGAGGGGGGATCCCTCAGCCCAGCCTGTGCCTTCTCACAGTCCAGGAGCCCTCGGGGGATGTCCAACTGACCGACATTCTTAGTGTTGCTATGGAGGCGGGAGAGGCTCCCACCACCAAGGTTGGACACACCAGCCATAAGCCCAGCTTCTGGCTGAGCAGTGCTCCCCCTATGGGAGCACACTGACCACCAGGGTCATCTCCTGTGTTGAGCATCTGCCCCTGGTGGTCAGTGTGCATCATAGCAACTGGTCATTCCTGCCATTTGGTCGATTTACCTATTAGCCTTTTATTATATAGGATTACTTGAATTAAAGTAAAAATTCTTGAGTTAGAAGACCAAGCTAAAAAAGGAAGGAAAAGAAAACAAACTGTTTTGCCATTGTATGTGTTCAGATGTTTTTGAGAAAAAGCAGTAATATTTAAGAATTGGTTTACTACTTGTTTTTTTGTTTGTTTTTTTTGTATACCTCTTTTTATTAGGTTCCTGTTTTTATTTATAAATTTGGTTTTAGGAAATTTTTGGTTTGTTTTGTGTGATGTTTCTTTGCTAGGTTTGTGTATGTGTGTGTGTGTGTCTGTGTGTGTGTGCGTGTGTGTGCTCTATATGAATCACATTATGCTGTCAGCATACTACTGAAATGGAATTTTTGGACTGGAACCCAGATTCTTTGTCCTCCAGAGTTGAAGAATGAATCCATGGACAGAAGATGGCATAGCAAAGGTGGAAATTTATTAAAGAACAAGTACAGACTCCCACATGGGGAGGGGGAAGAGTCCCACAGAACGGACTCCCACGTGGGGAGGGGGAAAGGGTCCCACTGAGTTCCTTTTCCCTATGGCTTATAAAGGCTGCAGATCCTGGTGCCTTGATATTCCCTCTGATTGGTCATAGTTCCCTTACACTGGTTACTATAGTAACTCCTGAGCTCAAAGGTCAAACCTCACATGGGATATTGTTTTCCTATTCCCTTTGGCCTTTCTTCTTCTCCTTCTGGATGAAGGGCTTCCTTCTCTTTATTTTGTAAATATAGACCTTTTGCTGTTCCCAGTTCCCTCATTCTATGGAAATGTACCTGTTGCAGCTTTAAGGTTCCTCTATTCCATGGAAATACACCTTCTGCTGCTCTGCAGCCTTGTGCTTCCTCCATGGTCATTTCATTTCTAAAATTTCCTAAAACCTGTCTTTTTCACCCCCAAAAATCCTGTTTCACTACTTAGAGTTAATATTGCACCACTTTACTCAAAGTATAAAATATTTGTACTCATGTAGCCCATTTACCTTCAATTCTTGTGCTCTTATTTCCATATGCATTCTACCTACTAAATATAACCACAACACATTTGTTGCTTTAATTAATCTTATGCTTTAAAACAAATTAAGAAGAGAGAACATTGTATATTTAACTCAATATTTACTATTTCTGATGTTTGTTATATATTCCTGTATATCTGAAGTTCAATCAAGAGTAAACTCCCTTCAACCTGAAAAAATACCTTCTAATGTTTTTTATTGTAGTATAGGCCTGCTACTGCCACTGAATTCTCTCAGCTTTCTTTTCTTTCTGAAAAGATTTGAACACAAGTCTCATATTTTAAGCAATTTCTTTGGGAGGGTGTTATTTTTTTGGTTACATGTAGGAATTGTGGTTGATGGGTTATTTATTTATTTATTTTTTTGGCAATGTTGAAATGTTGATTTCTTATCATTTGACACCATGTCCCTTAAGAAAATTCAACTATATTTTTTTAAATATATATATTATTGATTTTTTACAGAGAGGAAGGGAGAGGGATAGAGAGTTAGAAACATGGATGAGAGAGAAACATCGATCAGCTGCCTCCTGCACACCCTCTACTGGGGATGTGCTCACAACCAAGGTACATGCCCTTGACTGGAATCGAACCCGGGACTCTTGAGTCTGCAGGCCAGTGCTCTATCCACTGAGCCAAACCGGTCAGGGCTCAACTATATTTCTTATCATGCTTCCCATTTACATAATGCTGCATTTTTCCCCCCATGGCTGCTTCCAAGATCTCTTTTTTATATGTCATTATCATTAGTTTGGTTATTATATGCCTCAATGTGTTTTTCTTTACTTTTTTTTCTTTTTAAACTCTTCTGCGGTTGACTGAGGTTTTTTGCATCTATAAGTTGATTTTGTCATCAAAATAGAGAAATTTCAATAATTAATTCTTTAGATATATTTCTACAGTGCTTTTACTTTTCTATATTTCTGGAAACAAAGTTAAATATAAATTACATGAATTAATATTGCCCCATAGAAACATGAGGATTTGTTTATTAAAAAAATTTTAAATCATTTTTCAGATCCAATAATATCTATAGTAAAATTCATTGAACTTTTTTATGTCATTCCCTGTTGTTACAGCCACTTATTTGATGTTACTTTTCATTTCAAGTACTGTAATTTTTATTTTAAAAAACATTTTTAAACATATTTTTATTGAATTTTAGAGAGAAAGGAAGCGAGAGGGATAGAGAGATGGAGATATCAGTGAGAGAGAGACATTAGTCAGTGGTCTGCATTCCTCCTACTGGAGATCGAGCCCACAACCTAGGCATGTGGCCTGACTGGGAAATCAAACTGACAACCTTTCAGTTCCCTGAATGATGCTCAACCAACTGAACCACACCAGCCAGGGCTGTAATTTTTATTTTAAACATTTTTGTTTTGTCCAAAAAATTGCACACAGATATTTATAGTAGTTTTATTCATAATTGTCAATAACTGCAAGTATGAATTATGAGTAAAACTACTATAAACATTTGTGTTTATAGTAGCTGTAAAACAACCAAAATGTCTTTCAATAAGTGAATGAGTAAACAAAATGTGGTGCATTCACACAATACAATATCATTCAGTGATAAAAAAAAGGGAATTAGCTATTATACTACAAAAAGATATGGAGGTCCAAAAATGTGATTGCTAAGTGAAAGAAGACAGCCTGAAAACACTATGTAGTATATGATTCCTTCTATGTATATATGTTCTAGAAAAGGAAAGATTATAAATACAGTGGTTACTAGGGATTTGAAGGGAAAAACGAAGAGAAATGAAAAGATGGAATACATGGAATTTTAGGTCAGTGAAACTATCCTGTATGAGACTGTTATAGTGCATACACGAAATTATGCATTTATTAAAAACGAGTGATTCTATATGACACAGAGTGAATCCTGATGTAAACTATGGACTCTAGTTAAAAATAGGGAATCAATATTGGTTCAACACTTAACAAATGTAACAATAAGTCAAGACAGTAAAAATAGGAAAAACTAGAGGGAAGGGAAGGGAGGGTGAGGGGAGGTGATCAACCAAAGGATTTGTATGCATGCATTTAAGTATAACCAATGGGCACAGACACTAGGGGTGTAAGGGCATGTGCTGGGGGGTGGGAGTGGTGCGGGGGGAGGTCAATGGGGGGCGGGGGAAAGAGGAATATGTAATGCTTTAATTAATAAAGACTTAAAAACAAAAACAAAAAAACTTGTGAAACATAAAAAAATAGGAAAAATTTAGAGGATCAGAGTATATAGAGATTCTCTGTACTATCCGTAAACCTAAACCTACTCTAAAAATAGTCTGTTATTGTAAAAATATTTTTATTTTGTCATTTTTTAATTTTAATTTTTCTGCTAAGATTCTAAATATGTTTATTTATTCTGAACTCATTTTTTTAAGTCCTTGAATATATTTGAATATATTTGTAACTTAAATTTTTGCTAATTTTAACATATGCCAAAATTTCTGGTCAAGTTCGAGTTCCTTGTGTTGTGAAATTGAAGAATGAGTTCACGGACAAAGAGATGAGCAAAAGCAGAGTTTTATTACAGAAAAGCTCCCTGATGCAGAGAGGGGACCCAAGCAGGTTGCCACAGAAGCTTCTTTGTCTAGGGATTAATGTGCCCTGCTAACTTCCCATTGGCTGGTTTGAAAAATTCTGCTCTAGCACTATCCATACATTTTAAACTTCAGGGTTCCTGCTCATTTTCCCCACCCTTTGTTTCCAGCCCATGATGAGGGCCCTTTGTTCTTGTGATCTTATGTGGGACAGGGTGTGACTGGTGAGCTGGCTTCTGCTCCCACCACAGGGTCCAGCTGCACGTCCGTGGTCCCCTTTCTAACTGCCTAGCTGCTTCTAATGCCTCACTATTATGCCACCCATTGTTTTGTTTGTTTTTTTTTAAACTCTTTTTCTTTGAAAGTGGGCTGTAGTTTTCATATGTATAATATTTCATTTATAGTAGTTATTGAGGAGAATATATTGCATAGGCCCTAGATTGTTATCTTCTTTTGAGGAGTGTGGATTTTTTGTTTTAGCCAGTAGTTAACTTGACCTAATTTATACACTAAACTCTTTCTCATTAAAATAAGAAACAGATGAAACTGTTCAATTCTTTCAAAATTCTGGCTGTTCCTTTTTTGTCTGAAAGATTGGAATCTATTCTGTGAATGCACACTTTAGGAGCTAGTCAATGGCTACAGAAATGCTTGAGTGGAGACTTTGGCATTCTTTCTCTGTGCCTCAACTTCTTCCTGAATTTCTTCTGTCATTTTCTTGATACTGTGTCAATCTTCAAACAAGTAATCATGTGATGATTTTTTGGTTTAACCATTCTATGTGGTTTGCTCTGAAGATTGTCCTCAAGCAAAAAGCTGTATATGAAAACAACAACAACAACAAAAAAAAACTACTTGGTGTAATTTTCATTTTATTATTATAGTGGCTCTTTTCTGGTTTCTCTGCATTTATTCACTCTTTCTTCAAATGGTTGTTTCTATATTCCATCCAGAATTTACAATTGTGTTCTGCAGATGGGTTAGTCCAACACAAAATAACTTATTATTGGGGGTAAATATTTCTCATTAGTTTTATTATAGAAACGTATTCTGTGGAAGTTATTATGAGTAGTTATATTGACAAAAATTACTGCACTTTCTTAGCAATCCTTAAAATTTTGAGCCCTCCAAGAAATCAAAAGTAGACAGATACAAATTAATCTATAAATAATTTGGGAATTAAAAGTCATAAATAAGATAAAAATGTGATGTATCAAATCTGCCTCAAAGTAATAAGGCAGATGAACTAAGATGTCATTAGTAAACAGCAACTTTACTCCACCATAATTTTATGTTTTAAATCTCCAAATTTCAAACCCCAACAAATACAAGGGCACTTCTGCACACACGTAACTTGAAATATGATGCTAATGGAGGCAGCAGAAGAGATAGAAAACATCAGAATATTATTACAGTCACTACCTTCTGTTGTGAAAACTTGCTTTCTATCTTCTTCATGTAAGTTTTTAATAAAAAATTAAATTTAGCGAAGTGACAATGGTTAATAAACTTATGCAGGGTGGGACAAAAGTAGGTTATTTGTTTTTATAGAAAATAATACAATAATAAATAATAATAAAAGAATAAACTCTGTTTCACATACTACAAACTGTAAATCTACTTTTACTTGACTATATAGGTTTCCAGTGTACAATTCTATGATATGTCATCTTTATGTCCATCACCCGAAGTCAAGCTTTTGATGTTTGGTTCCTTCAACCCCACAATGAACAATTTGAGAAAAATATAACTGGATTTAATAAGAATTTTCCCACTTGTTAGCTGTGTAAACTTTAAAATATTGATTCCAGAGAGTCTCAATTTTATCTAATCAGGGACTTTGTGATGATAAAATATTATACTTTAAAATAAAATTCTATGATACATGGAATTAAAAAGTAAAAATGGATATCTTTTGAAGAATCTAGACCTGCTTCTAACTTATAGTGGATAGTATTTGCTTTTTCTTTCCTTCCCCCACTAAAATATTTGCAACTGTAAATAATTCTGTAACTTGGAGAATACAAACAGAATTTCTTCCTATTAGCAATAAAATGTGGAAAATCTTCCAATAACAGGATTTTCATACTTCTAAAGTACTGGTTTTTAGTTGAAACTATTAGGATTAAGAAAGAAAGAAATTATTATATTTTATTTACATTGTCCTCTTTCTTTTTCTTAAATTTTAGAGAATGTAATCTTATTATGTCTTTTCCCAAAATTTTTTAAAATATATTTTTATTGATTTCAGAGTGGAAAGGAGAGTGAGGGTGAGATAGAAACATCAATGATGAGAGAGAATAATTGATTGTTTGCCTCCTGCTAATCCCCTACTGGGGATTGAGCCAGCAACCTGTAATTGAACCATGACCTCCTGGTTCATAGATTGACACTCAACCACTGAGCCACACCAGTGGGGCTTCCCCTCACATTTAATTTTAAGGTAGCTTACCATGAGCCATTGTGCACCTGCTCTTTGACCTACACTTTCAGAATACTGTCAAGTCTCTGCAGCCAGTCTCTGCACTAGGTAATTTAAGGGACGCAGTGCTATTGGGTGGCAAGTAAAGAAAACC
Source organism: Myotis nattereri (assembly GCF_964212035.1). Taxonomy (NCBI): domain Eukaryota; kingdom Metazoa; phylum Chordata; class Mammalia; order Chiroptera; family Vespertilionidae; genus Myotis; species Myotis nattereri. The sequence goes on along the minus strand of NC_138076.1, from coordinate 66,941,571 downwards.
AAGAAGATCTCTGTGTTAGTTCTTATCTATTTCTAATTTATATGGTAAAATTGACAACTAACTTAATGATAGTTTGCCATTTTTAAAGTCATAAAAATGCCTGTCTCACAGGATTTATGATAAAGATTATAAAGCAGTGAAATTATAAGATCCCCTTTCCTATGGATACAGAAAATCATGAAGTATTTTGAGAAAATATCTATTGTACCACTTTTGAATCTAAATCTTGTTTATTTGTAGTGAATAATAATTAATTCTATATTGGCAACCCAATGTTACAACTTCAACACAAATTTTAGTATTTACCTTTAGTGCAACATTTTAGATGTGTTGAGAGAAAGGCAATGCCATGCACAGCATTAAAGTTCAGAATTGTTTTGTTTTCATTATGGACAGTTGGTATCAGAACAAGTAATTATGTACTTGTTCTGGCAGGAAACAATTATTACGAAGCAGAAAACAGGAAACAAATACTATGAAGAAGAAAAAAATCATGTTTTAAATTAAGAAAGCTGGTTAAGATATTATTTGAACATCAACATATATGAAAGCTACTTTTTATACAATATAAGTCAAAGTTATTACTCACAAATGTTAAGAATGATTGAATTACATTGTAATCCACCTAATTTATTTTATTCTTTACTAAAGGTCCGGTGCACAAAATTTGTGCAGGGGAGGTGTCCCTCAGCCCGGCCTGCACTCTCTCCAATCCGGGACCCCTTAGGGGATGTCAGACTGCCAGTTTAGGCCTGATTCCGCACTGGCAGTTGGACGTGCCTCTTGCAATTTGGGACTGCTGGCTCCTGACTGCTCACATGCCTGCCAGCCTGATCGTCCCCAACAGCCAGCCTGATCACCCCCATCTGCCGCCCTGCTGGCCTGATTGCTTGAAACTTCCCCCCCACCAGCCTGATTGCCCCCAACTGCCCCCCACCCACCATCCTGATCTCCCTGCCTGCCGGTCTGATTGGGGTTGGGGAGCCAATTGGGGGTAGGCCCGGCCATGGGGAAGAGCCGCAGCCAATGGGCCAGCCAGCCATGCCCCTGAATGGGGTGGGGGGTGTCGAACAGGGGCCAGCGGCTTGGGGGAGGAGCCATGGGTGGTTGGCTGGCCAGCCCTGCCCCTGATTGGAGTAGGGGGGCCCAGGCAGGGGGAGGGGCTGAAGGAGATTGGCTGGCAGGCCCTGCCCCCTATTGGGGTGGGGGGTGTGATCAGGGGCAGGTAGCTGTGGGGAGGGGCTTTGGGCCTATTTTTGTGGGGCAGGCTGATCAAGGGCGGGGCTGGCTGCAGGGGGAAGGGAGAGGGTGTTTGGCCAGCCTGCCCACTCTTTTTTTTTTTTTTTTGGCAACTTCACAATTTTTATTTGTGGTTCCTGTGCTATGTCTCAAAACTACCTCCTCCCTCTGCCCGGGACAGCGTTGGGGAGGGGGCAGCAAAAAATAGAAGATGTCCCTCCCTATTGCACATGGACCCTATATAAAGGCCCACCTGGCCCAGGCTGGTGGGATGCTTGGCACATTCTTGGATCCCTGCTCAGGGGTGGAGGGGTGACTGGTGGCAGCACACATCAAAAGGGACCTCTAGTGGCCACTTTGGTCCTGCCTACTGGTCCTGGCACTTCCTGGTCCTTGATTCCTTCCGGGTCCTGCCTGCAGCCTTGGTCCCCCTACCTGGCTCAGCCAACCATCTCCATCCTGGCCTCAAATGGCCCCCGTGGCTCCTGGGGGCTCTGTCCTCCCCTCCCAGCCTGGAGGTCCCAAGGAGAGGTTATGGCTTCTCAGAGACTCCCTGGCAGCCCTGTCATTTGTGTTCACATAGGGGAAGGGGTGCATGTTGCACAAGCAGCTGTATAAATGCGGGTGGAGGGGCAAGTCCTCCGGGGTCACTTGGACAGTTTGCTGATGATTTGGATCAGGGCCACGTTCTCCTTGAGACACTGGTTGTCAGCCCAGAGGTTGTACAGGGCCTTTAGCTCCTCTTCCCACTCAGTGGCCTTGCACTCCAGCTCCAGAAAGGCCGGCCTCTCTGCAAAGTGTTCCTGCCTCTGTGTGGTGTGCTCCAGCTCCACCTTGAGCTGTGCCAGCCACAGCGTGGTCTGGGTCAGGGCCTCACCAAGTCTCTCGTTCTCAACGCGCAGCTTTGCGAAGAGCTTCCTGAAGCCTCCCTAGGGCTCTTCTGATTTGGGCTGGGGTTCTGGGTTTAGGTCTTCTTTCCTCTGGAGGGGAAGGGCTGGATTCTGTGCTGATGTAGGCTGGCTTCGTCTCCTCCCCCTCTGCAGGCCCTCTCCTCTCCTTGCCAACTCTACGGTGCTCCCTGGAGGCCTGTGGTCCCTGTCCTTGCCCATCAGGCACCTCTATTCTCTGGGCAGGGCCATCAGAATTCTCAAACCCATGGACTCAGGGCTTCCAGGAAGGGTCCAGGCTTTGTGCAGCTTGGTCTTGATCGGGATGGGAGAGTCCGAGGCAGGCCGGCAGGAGTGAGGGGCTGCGAAGTTGGCTGCTGGCCCCAACCCCTGATCGGCCAGTTTGCTGGCTACAGTGGGCGTCATAGCTACTGGACCAATCAGGGCCATCTTCTGCGGCTGCGGGTGCCATGGACACGGGGCTGGGGCTGGGGTCCAGATCCCCCTGCGGGGTTGTTCTCTCCAGCTCTGGGCCACGCCTGCGTGTTGTTCTCTCAGGTTTGGGGCCGTGCACAGTCCCTGCTCCTGAGCTGGTCATGACCATTACGGTGTCCTGACCTAATTTGCATATATATATATATATATGTATATATATATATATATATATATATATATATATATATATATATAGACTGTCTCAAAAAGATTCAGTTACATATTGCCCTAAAAATATCCACATCAAATACAGAAGTTTGAACTTGGTCAAACCCATACTTTCAGAAGACAAATACCATGTGCAATTGTTTTATTCTAATATACTTTGAGTTCAGTGTGATTTTATGACTTTCAACTATAGTCTTGTGGTTGTTCCCTATTATCAGTTTGAGGCACTAGATTAAAACATGACCTTTAACAATTACCAAAAGAGATCTTCTGTGTTTTCTGTATTCAAAGAGTTATCGGTTCTTTTAACCTTTGGAAGAGAACTTTTATTCATCTGGTGTTATTTAAAATCCAAATGACTTTTTGAGACCCTTTTAGTTCTAAAGAGGAGGAATATTTAAAGAAGGACAGATAAGTATTAAAATTAAACATTTGGTAATTATTGTATTGACTGTGCCTGATGTATTCAAAAGTGTGAACATTCAGTCCGTGAACACTGTGTTACTGCAAATTGATGTCAACCTTACTTAGAGAACCAAAAGCCCTGGAAATATGTTGAGCTTTTAAATATTATTGAAGACGTCTCTAGTGAAATATTCAGTTTGCCAGGTTGTGTTTATGAGCAAAATTCTTGAACTTTTACTTCCCACTTAAATATCCTGAGACTTTTTTATTTAATATTTCCAACTTATTAATAAACATAATGTGAGAAAAATGTGTAATGTTCTGATTAAAATCCAATAATTATTAAAAACAAACCAAAATATAATAGATGTCTGTAAAAGATGCCAACAGAATTTCCCACAGAGAAGATAGGCTTTTCAACAAACTTTTAGGTGTAGCAACTGAATAGACATGTGTAAAAGAAAATGTACTGTAACTCCTATTTCACTTCACACCATTACCCAAAAGTAAATACGATATAGATTATAGTCCTGAATATAAAAGCAAAAACACTTAAACCTGTAGAGCAAAATATAAAAGGAAATAGTTACTACCTTGGGGTAGAAAATGGTTATATAGACAGAATAAAATATCCACACATAAATGTGATAAATTAAATTGTCATCAGAATGAAAACAACCTTCTGTTTAAAAAAATAGAAAGGCAAACCATAGAGAGGGCTAAACATTCTCAACTTTTTAGTGTCTTTTAAATTATATCACTCAATCTTAGATTTGAAAATTTTAAATATTTATGAGATTTCTCCAAATATTCTGAACATGATTCCTTTGGCAGACTTTAACAAATGCTACAAGAAAAGAACATATATTATACACGAATTTACAATAAACAAACAAAAAATATATTAAAAATAAATTGTCACTAAGGAAATACAAATTAAAAGGCAATGATAGATCACCTGACATTCTCCTGATGGCTAAATTTAAAAATACTGAAGCTAACACAGTTTGCCTGAATATTGAGTAGTTAGAACTCTTGTCCTTGTAAGAGTAAGTGCACAGTGAAACGACTACTTTGAAAAACAGTTTGGTAGATATAACTCAGGAGTTACACTCTAAGATATTTATCAAAATAAATGAAAATATTTGTTCAAAATTTACTTATGCATAATTTTAGTAGTTTCATTTTTAATAGTTGAAACTAAAAAAAAAAAATTGTCAATAGTCAAACGGATACATATGATATAATCCTATCAGTAATACAAATATATGAAGCACTGACATATAAAAAATGTGTCTGAATTTCAACAGCAATATTCTGAGCAAAATAAGCCAAAACTGCTACCATGAGGTTTTCTTAACATGAATTTATAGAAGACAATATGGTAGAAATCAGATCAGTAATGTCTGAAGCACAGATTGGGAATCAGGAATTTACTATAAAAGAGCACAGGGGAATTTTATGGGATTACAGAAATATCTTAAACACAAATGATAGTTGTTTAGGTTATAAATTTTTTTCAAATTCACTGAACTGTACATGTAAAATATGTGAATTTTGCCCTAATAGGTTTGGCTCAGTGGATAGAGTGTCAGCCTGCGGACTCAAGGGTCCCAGGTTCGATTCCAGTTGAGGGCATGTGCCTTGGTTGCAGGCACATCCCCAGTGGCAGGTGTGCAAGAGGCAGTTGATCGATGTTTCTCTCTCATCGATGTTTCTAACTCTCTATCCCTCTCCCTTCCTCTCTGTAAAAAAATCAATAAAATATATTAATAAAATAAAATAAAATATGTGTATTTTACTTTAGGTAAGTTATGCCTCAGTAAAGTCAATAAAAATGGACCAAAACAAATGTTAATTTCCTAAATATTAAGAAACTTGCACATTATTAAAAACAAGATGTAATTTACTAATATCAAGCAGAATTTATCATCAGAGTACAACTTAGATGCATAACTACATATCAGGATATCTAACTTTGCATCTAACAAATTAAGGGTGAAAATTCATGTTAATAACAACCAACACGAATAAAAGACAACCATGCAAATTGGTGTCACTCTGCTACACCCAACAGCCAATCAGAGCAAGTATGCAAATTAACCCAACAAAGATGGTGGTTAATTTGCATATGCAGGCGTGGAGTGAAGACTGAAGGCTCTGGAAGGAGTTAAGACTGAAGACTGAAGACTGAAGACTAGAGAGGCTTGGCTTCTTTGCTGCGGCCGGACCAAAGGCCTGGGTCCCGGGTGCTGGAGGAAAACCGGTGCCAGCAGCCAGGGGAAGGAAGGCCTATTGAGCAAATTTTTGTGCAATGGGCTTCTAGGAAACTTTATAATGTTATTTGACAGAAATCAGCTTTCCCAACAAATTATATATGAAAAATAGTAACAGAATAGGAATAGAAGAATATTGCCTTCTATAAGATCCAAAAACATTTACAATAAAAAAACAAAGACAGTAAATTGATTGTTAAAATCAGGAACTTTAGAAGAATGTCTCTGGTCATAATACCAATAAATGTGACCTCAGATATTCTAAAAAATTCAGAAAGACTAGAAAATAAGCTCTCTTTTCCACACACTAGGAGAAATCATCATTTATGCTGATACTATCTATACTAATAATAGAGAAATATGCAAATTCTCCGGACGCCATCACAGTAACAGTAACAATTGAACAGCAGGCTGGTAGGCTGCTTGGGGCAACCAGGCTGGCAGGAGGGTTAGTGAGGGATAACCAAATGACTGAACAGCAGGCTGTGTGGGCTGACCAGGCTGGCAGGGGAGACAGTTGGGGGCGACCAGGCTGGCAGAGGGGGAAGTAAGGGGTGATCAGGCTGGCGGGGGGATGGCAGTTGGGGTGATCAGGCTGGGGGCAGAGGCAGTTAGGGGTGATCAGTCTGGGGGGGGGGGGCGCTGTTAGGGGCAATCAGGCAAGTGAGCAATTAAGAGCCAGCAGTTCTGGATTGTGAGAGGGATGTCCAACTGTTGGTTTAGGCCCAATCCCGGGGATCAAGCCTAAACCAGCAGTTGGACATCCCCTGAGTGGTCCCAGATTGGAGAGGGTGCAGGCTGGGCTGAGGGGGAACATCCCCCCCCCCCATGCACGAATTCCATGCACCGGGCCTCTAGTAATTATATAACTAAAAAACACAATCTTTGAAGGAACATAACAGAATCCTGTGTGTCTCTACAAAGATTCATAAATTACATTCAGGTACAATTAGCTGAACTCAAATCCAAACTCTGCCCCTTGTGAAGTGATGGCAGCTGAAATGTATAATTAGCATTAACCTAATATGGGCTGCTTAGAAACTACTGTATGCATTTATGATTCATTAAGAGATCTGGGCTGAGTTCAACCTCAGAATTTGGAGTTCCCTTGCTCTCTCACTCCTTTCTGGGATTTTGCCCTCACTTTCCAGCCCCTATCGTTTGGTCTGTTTGGGCTACTATAAGAAAACACCAAAGATTGGATAGCTATAAACAACAGAAATTTCTTGCAGTTCCAAAGAAGGGGAAGCTCAGGGTCATAGTACTAGCAGATTCAGTGTTTGGGGATGGCTCACTACAGAGTGTGCCTTCTCACTGTATTTTCATTTGGCAAAAACAGTTAGTAAGTTCTGTGGGGTCTCTTTTACAAAACCATTAATCTCATTCAGCAGGGTTTTATCCTCATGACCTAAGCACCTCCAAATACCACCATATTGAGGAAACACAAATATTCAGATCACAGCATTTCACCCCTGAACCCCGAATTCATCTTTTTCACATGCAAAATACATTAATTCCATCTCAACACCCCCAAAAGTCTGAAATCATTCCAAAATCCACTCAAAAGTCTAAAGTCCAAAATTCATTTAAATTATCATTTAAGTCAGATATGGGTGAGACCCAAGGTATAATTAATTCTGAGGCAAATTGCTCTCTAGCTGTAGACCTAAAAAGTCAAACAAGTTATGGGCTTCAGAACTGTAATGGTGGGATAGACATAGGGTAAACACTCCAGGTCCAAAAGGGAGAAATAGGAAAGGAAGGGCTGACAGACACCAGGAAAGTCTAAAGCCAACAGGGCAAACAACACCAAATCCTACGGCTTGAGAATAATCTTTAACTGGATGTTCTGCCTGCTAGGCCCACAGGGACAGGTGTCCTGCCTTCTAGATACAATGGGGCACTCACAGCCATGGCTCTATGGCTTTCCAGGGCTGGAGTTGTTTTGTTATTTTTGAATCTTTTTTCTTTTTGATTTTCTAAATGTATGATGTGTTTATGTAGGGATTAATAAACACTGCATGTATATTTTTGATAAAACTTATCACACATAAGTATAATTTTTAAAATATATTTATGCATTAAGACCATGAAAAGCATATCTTCCTCCTTTTGTCTCTTTTGGTACCTTTTTAACAAGTGCTAATGAATATTTAATGAAATAAGTGACCCTGTCATAAAATTTTCCTTTTTCTTTGCTTACTACCAATGCACCTGTCGCTTCACTTCCTTCTTTGTTATAAAATTTCCATTTTCAAATAATTTATTTTGTTTCTTTGAATTTCTTGACACTGGTAAAATTTTAAACTTAATATACTATTTCTTAAAATATATATTTTTATTTCATATAACTTATAAAAATTTATTTTTTAATTCTTTATTTCAAGTCTTTGACTAGTTGTAAGAAATTCATAAACTAGCTATTTTGTTCTTTTTCATTAAATTAGAAGAATGTCAATTATTTAAATTATTTTCAGCTGAAATTACCTGTTCAGAGAAGGATAAATTAAAAAATATGTGATTAAAAATGTGTGATTTTAGTATTCATGTTTCCTAATGTATGGATTAACTGAATGGTAAACTTAACTAGTAACACAGATATACATTGCTTATCAACACAACTCATTATAGTTTTACTTCTGAAGATATAAATAAAGTCACATGTAAAGGATTTACCAAAAAAAGAAGATTTAATAAATTGAGGTAAAAAAATATTAAAGATAAATTAAGCTAGCTCCTTGGAAATTTGACATCCTCAATTATTTTATTAAATTTTGATCCATTTAAGTCATAAAAAAAAGTGGAGTAACAACTTAAATGAAGCTATATATAAGAAAATATCCAATCAACAATTTTATTAAGGGGATTTGTCAAATTACCTAATAGTTATTCTGCACTATTTCAAGCACTCCTAAATAATTTCAGAACAGAGAAGCCTTTTAAAAGTAAAGGAAAAAATGAGGAGAGAAGATTGTAAGTGGAAAGAGGCATTTGCTTTGCTGATATTTAACACTCTCATTTTTGTTAATGATTTCTTTTTGTCTTTGCAAGCAATTAATTTAACACAGGTCAAAGCATACAGGATAATATCTCATTTTTTTCTCTTTATTGATTAAGGTATAACATATGTGTCCTTATACTCCCATTGCCCCCCATGCCCCACTCATGCCCTCACTCCCCTGGTGTGTTAATGATTCTTGATATTTTAATCACTTCACCCATATTCCATGAGCTCCCTTAAAAAACAATCTAAAAAAAATAGGGAACTTATTTTTCAGAACAAATTAATAATAATTGTACTTTAAAAATTGAAATATTTACTGTCAATCCCACTCCATACATACAGGTTTACAAAACTAGGTTTACCATTGTTTGTTGGAAAATAATAAAATAATTAATAATACAAAAATAAACTCAGTTTCTAGTACTCACAAGTGTAAATCTACTTTTGCCTCACCTTGTGTAAGCCGATAGGGCCATCTGTCTTATAAGGAGGTCAGTTTATAGCAAGCTTTTTTATAAATGCATTACCAAAGATGGAATTAGTTTTTTAAATGAGGCAGTGAGGCACTTGCATATCTAGCATGTAGAACAAATAAGCTTTTGAGAATTAAAATTACATACTGTTTAGATGTTTACATAATGAATTTAAAATTTAAATAACATCAAAGCTTGCAAATTCTTGATTAACATTGAATAGAATAAAGATGTCTCATACTAAATCTTTAAAAGTCTAACTATATTTTCCTGATGCTATTTTCAAAGCAAAACACTCACATTTCTTGCTTTGCTTCTTGTATTTTGTCCTTCACCCACATGTGCCCATACTAATCTCTCTATACCATTTAAATGATTGTTGGGATCTTAGATTTTATGTGTGTTTGCACAAATAAGCAAAACCGAATGCTTATTGTAAGCAGAAGCTTTATCTTATTCTCCTTTATATAATTTATCTCTCAAAGATATTCTAATTACAATTATTCTAATTTTGTATTTATAATCTTTTCTTGCATTATATCATATTAGCTGAAAAAAATAAAGCCAAAAATTGATAGCTTTTACCTACTTGAGATTTCAGGAAGCCATGCCACTTTAAAACTTACTAAGCTTTTGGTAAAATAAACTGATGCTGGATTAAAATACTATCCCACTGAGGTAGGCAAAAAAGAAATACAAATGTTTATATCAATACACCTTAAATTTTCACATGGAGAATAATGAAAGTATATAAAAAGGAACCACTATGATAAACTGATTAACAACGCTTACACATTAATGCTGTTGATAGATTAATACCTCTATAAAGTATTTAGAAATTAAGATTCTAGCCTAGAGCTAAAGGAATTACTTTATTTTGTTATGTGCCTATCAAGCACAAAATATTTTTTTAAGAAAAAACAACACCTATAGTCATGAAAAGATAAACTTCCATTTATTTTTTCCTAAGGCTTTTGGAAAATAGAAAAATCTATCTCTTTCTTAATTAATTGTTTGTCCTTAACTATTTTTATTTTTTGTAAGTTAATATTTTAGGGGCTGTCAGAGCCAGCAAGAGCTCTGCATGAGCACTGCTGCTCTGAGTTGCTCTGAGTCCATATATTCTTCTAAATTCTTCCTGACTACGCCAGGACAGGTCCCTTCCCAAACCCTATTTGCTTCACTAACTACTGGGACCTTAATCCAAATTCCTCCTTTAGCCTCTCTGTTCACTAGTTACAGGTGTTGGGTCCAAGCCCCTCTGCCTGGGGCTGGACCTTCTAGGACGCTGGGTAGTAGACTGAGAAGCCATGAGAAGTTGTAGGTCTATAAGAATGAGTCTCTATTGCAGAAGCCAGTCAGTGGTTCTCAACCTTCCTAATGCCGCGACTCTTTAATACAGTTCCTCATGTTGTGGTGACCCCCAACCATAAAATTATTTTCATTGCTACTTCATAACTGTAATGTTGCTACTGTTATGAATCGTAATGTAAATATCTGATATGCAGGATGTATTTTCATTGTTCGAGACCCACAGGTTGAGAACCGCTGCTAGACAAACAGATCTTCACAGCAAACTCCCATATACTGGTACAGACAGGCGTACACAGGCTGGTAAGTACATATATCTTTCTCACACAGGAGTGACACAGGAATTTTGGGTGTAAAGTAGGACAGGTTTAGGAAATATTAGAAATTTTAGAAATTAAGAGGACCATGGAGGAAGCACAGGGCTGCAGAGCAGCAGAAGGTGTATTTCCATTGAATGGGGAGCTGGAAAGCTGCAACAGATACATTGCCGTGGAATGAGGGAGCTGGGAACAGCAAAAGGTCTATATTTACAAAATAAAGAGAAGGAAGCCCTTCATCCAGAAGGAGAAGAAGAAAGCCCAGAAGGGAACAGGAAAACAATAAGGAAAGAGTGAGGGAGAACTTCACATGGGACATGTGAGGCTCAATCTTTGAGCCCAGCAGTTACTATAGTAACCAGTCTAAGGGAATAGTGACCAATCAGAGGGGATATCAAGGCACCAGGATCTGCAGCCTTTATAAGCCATAGGGAAAAGGAACTCAGTGGGACCCTTTCCCCCTCCCCATGTGGGAGTCCATTCTGTGGGACTCTTTCCCTCTCCCCACATGGGAGTCCATTCTGTGGGACTCTTTCCCTCTCCCCACGTGGGAGTTGGTACTTGTTCTTCAATAAATCTCCACCTTTGCTATACCACTTGCTGTCCGTGGATTCATTCTTCAATTCCAGCAGACAAAGAATCGGGTTACAGTCTAAAAATTCCATATCAGTAGTAGCAGTCATAATAGCCTCTGTACCCAGTTATTATCTAAGCAGCTGCATGCTGCCCTCTAGACTCACTGCCTATCTTAGTCGTGGCACCTGCACTCTCTGCCTCAGCAGCTTCTCCTGTATCCTGTGTCTCCCATAGCTACATCCTCTGTGCCAACCACCGCTCTAGCACACTCCTCTGTCCTCACTGGCTGGTTACATGGTAGCTATATCCAGCTCTCTATGATCTCTTAGCCTTACTTCGTAGCAGTACCAGCACTCAGCTCTATCTCTCAAGCTTCTTCTTCTTCACACTCTAGCCCACTTCTTCCCACTCCAGCAGATGAGCTGGTCAGTGACTTGTATATTATTCCAGAGACAAAGAAGGCTTCGTGCCAATAGTTACATCAATCATATCTCGGCTACAGAAGGGCACGCATGCGCAGTGTACGGTGAGATTGCTGTGCTTGTGCCCTTGCACCTGCTTATGGTATCTTAGTCTAGGCGCAGAGGGTCCTTGGACATTCGTCTTACTAACAACAAGGCCTTTCACACTCTGAGTGTCCTTGGCTATGTGGCAACCCTGGTATGGTTCTCACAGGGGGAATTGGGGAAAAAGTGGGACATCTATAATACTCTCAACAACAAAGGTTCATAAAAAGAATATTAACAATATTTTGAAATACACCAAAGCAAAATACTGTATATTAGAATTATAATGGACTGACTTAAAGCATACACAAATTTTAGAGGGACACTGTATATAGTTTTAAGGCTAATACTACTGCAGGAAGAAAGGAAATTATTAAGCTATACATTAATCTCAAGGAGTTACTTTAAAAAAAGCACAGCAAACTAAATGGTCATAAAAATGTAAAGGATAGCTGTCAGAGGGGACAGGGGTTGCAGGACTGGGTGTAAAAGGTGAAGGGATTAAGCAAAAAAATACTCATCGACATGAAAAGTAAATTAGAAATCAAACACAATAGACTTAGTAAAAAAGACAATTTCTTCTTTGACAAAACTAATAAAATTAACAGATATGGAGATACTGTTTTTCTAATTATTTTTATTGTTAATTTATCTTTATTGTTGAAATATTACAAATGTCCCTTTTTTTTTGTTTGTGTGTTTTTTCCCGATTGACTCCCTCTACCCCATACCTGCTCCTCCCAGGCCTTCACCACTCTATTGTCTGTGCCCATGGGTTACTCATATATGCATATAAGTTCCCCAGTTAAGCACTCCTCTTCCACCACCCCACCCCACCTTCCCTATGAGATTGGTCAGTCTGTTCCATGCTACTATGTCTCTGGTTCTATTTTACTCAACAATTTATTTTGTACATGCAATTCCACATATAAGTGAGATCATGTGATTCTTATCTTTCTTTGACTAGCTTACTCTCCAAGTCCATCCATGCTGTTGAAAATGGTAAGAGTTCTTTCTTTTCTACAGCTGTGTAGTATTCCATTGTATACATGTACCACTGCTTTTTTATCCACTCATCTGCTGATGGGAAACCTTTAAAAAAGTACTGCAGAGCAACATCAGCAAACTCAGAGGGAAGGCAGGGTGAGTGGGTGAGGGGGAAAAGATCAATGAAAGAACTTGTATGCATTTATGCATAACCCATGGACACACACAATAGTGTAGTGAAGGCCTGGGGTGGGGGGCCTAGCATAGGCTAGAAGGTGTCAATGGGGGAAAAATGGGGACATATGTAATATTTTCAAAAACAAAAATTAAAAAAATAAAATGGAAACCAATGCAAAAATATGAAAGAATTATAGATACAATATAGATTGAAATATAAGAATTATTATTAAAAATTAATTTGAACTCTTAAATGCAGTGGACAAATTTTTTGCCAAATTAATTACAGAAAAATCAGGTAGCAGAAATAATATACAAATGAAACCAGTAATTGAAATATTACAAGGAAGACCTCAGATCAAGATGGCTTTTCAGTGAATTATGATAAACATTTAATGACCAATAAAAAACAACTGTAATTGTAAATACTTTTATTATTATTTTATTAATAATAATATAAATACTATGATAACAATCAAATAGCACAGTCTTCACCAGAACAGAAAAAGGAGAGAATTCTTCAAACTTACTTTATCAGTTAAAAAAAGTAAGATAAAGATTTCAAACCTAAGGACAGTAAGATAATTAGGCCAATTTAACAATTTGGCAACTATCTTAAAATATTACCAAACAAAAATTCAGCTTTATGAAAAAAATGTGTTTATTCCCAATTAATAGGATAGGGCTTGTTTTAAAATAATCTTGATTTTTCAATAAATTTGGCTTGATATCAATTAAAGTAATCAACCGCATTAAAATAAAAGAAAAATGTCCACAAAATTATTGTCAATGGCATTCTTCATGAAGCCAACTCAGATGGGAGAAGTTGTGCTGCAACGCATGGCTAAGGGCAGCCTTGACCAACTCCTTCAGAAAGGTCCTGGGTTGCAGCTCTGCATCAGTCCAACATTTGATGTCGGTGCTCTAAAAAGAATGTGTCCTTGGTAGAAGTAGCTCCAGAAAGATATGCCCATCAAGCAGCTGACAGCTGGAAATTGTCTGCCAAGCAGCCCTCCCAGACTAGGTTTTCCCATCAGAGTTGCTGATGAACTCCACACAGAATATTTTCTATCACTTAAATCTCTAACTAGAGGCCTGGTGCACAAGGTCCCTCAGCCTGTCCTGCGCTCTCTTGCAGTCTGGGAGCCCTCGAGGGATGTCTGACAGGGAACTGGCCTAAGCTGGCAGTCAGAGGTCCTTAGCACTGCCATAGAGGCAGGAGAGGCTCCTGTCACATCTGCTACACTCGCCAGTCATGAGCCCGACTTCTGGTTGAGTGCCTGCCCCCTGGTGGTCAGTGTGCATCATAGCGACTGGTCATTTCACTGTCTGGTCGATTTGCATATTAGCCTTTTATTATATAGGATACCAATTTGTCTGTTGGAATTTAGGGCTAAAGCATGGGAGCTGCTTTGACTTGCCTGTGCCTGAGGAAGAGTCCTTTCCTTTTCTGGACTCCACATAATGCTAAGGCTTTTCAAATCGCTCAGTATATGATATGGAACAGTATTCCCAGCTGTGGAACATGCTGTCTCCAGTACCTGACCAGATCTACCAGGCATTGTGTTCCCCCTTCATGGTGAGAGGTGCAAATATGCTAACGCTTCCTCTGAAGAAATGTCTTAACATGTCCTTGATCATTGGCCTCTTAAAATGTTTACTGATTTTGTGGACAAATCTGCATAGGGTTTATCTCCTACCCTCTGAGGCTTATATCATAGTTAGGTCTTCTTCATTTGCTCTGATTAGCAGGTGTCAGCAATAGAAAGGGTCAATGTGATATTGTGAGGGATGACCAGGCAGGACAGATGATTTTTGGATTAGATCATACAGAGGGTGAAAGAGTTAGCCTACCATTGGTGTTAATGTACAATATACAGTGCTGCTCATTTCATGTGAACATGAAATGCTTCTGATCCTCTTTTATACTAATTGGGGGAGGGGAAACAACATACATTTAACAAATGAATGGCCACATACCATATACCCAAGGCTGTGTTCATCTTCTCTAACAAAGACACCATACCTGGAAAGATGGCTGCAATCAAGGATACTGTGTGTGTGTGTGTGTGTGTGCTTTTATGGTAATCTACTGTCATTTTTCAATCTCTGACTAGAGCAGGGGTGGGCAAACTTTTTGACTCGAGGGCCACAATGGGTTCTTAAACTGGACCAGAGGGCCAGAACAAAAGCATGTATCGAGTGTTTGTGTGAACTAATATAAATTCAAAATAAACATCATTACATCAAAGGGTACGGTCTTTTTTTTTTTAGTTTTATTCATTTCAAACGGGCCGGATCCGGCCCGCAGGCCATAGTTTGCCCACGGCTGGACTAGAGCATGAGCTGGAGATATGAACAAATATATAATCCTTGTATCCTTTATATCCTTAGCAATATAATATCAGGAAGGATAGTGCTTTTGTTTTTTTTGTTTTGAAATATACTCTTTTGGTTAGGGTGGAGGGAAGAAATTATTCAGGCTTCTTCCAATTCCCTTTGCCATGATGATAACTCTAATCCCATAGGCCAAGGACCCTGTGCCAACTACCAATTATGTCTACTCCAATTATAAATTTGTGGACCAGGAAAATGACCACTAAGTAGACTACAGAGCTAATAGAGGCAGTGGGAACTCAACCTTGGACACAATTGCATTTATTACTTGTACTCCATATGTGCCCACTCTAATAAAGATGGCATTATGATTCTCTATGTTTCATATTTTGTTTTTTTGAATACATTTCAGAGAGAGGAAGGGAGTGGGAGAGAGGGACGGAAAGGCAATGAGAGAGAAACATTGATCGGCTACCTCCTGTACCCTCCCTACTAGGGATCGAGCCTGCAACCCAGCATGTGCCCTGACTAGGAATCAGATCAAAATGGTGACCTCCTAGTGCATGGGACAATACTCAATCAACTGAGCCACATAGGCCTGGCTATGATTCTCCACATTTTTAGTTATTAAAAAATTTTTGTCCTGAGTCCAAGAGTCCTCAAATATTTGACACAGTTATATGACGTAGACATTTGAATTGGTGTTGCAGGGTTCTTTCTCCCAAGATTCAAACTTTTAAAGAATCTTCATCCACAAATAGTCTAGGTCCCAAAAGCTGGGAAAGAGATGCTGACTTTATTAGGGTGACATCTTTCAGTCTCCATCATACAATGTTCTTTCATTGAATGTTAAAACAATGAATAGAATCCTTGTAGGTGCCCACTTATTTTTCGATGGGGTGTTATTTTCCTACAACTACAGGTGCTATTTCTTTTTATTTTTCTCCTGGGAATTTACTTATATGGTATGTTTTTTGTTCTGTTTTTTACTTAAATTCTTTAAAGTATTACATGAGTCCCACCTTTCCCCCCACTGGCCTCTCCCCTGACACCTCCTCCCCCAAGCTTTGGTTTTGCTCATACGCGTGCATACAAGTCCTTTGGTTGATCTCCAGGTGCTATTTCATATACTATCTTTAGGTTAGACTCCTTTGACCTTACCACACATCACAATAATTGTATCTACTTGATTTGTCAGTAAAATAGGGCCAAAGTTTTAGAGTCCTATCATTCTAATTGTTACCAGTAAGTCTACCTCCATCATTGCCTCTCATATAGTCAGTAGTAGCTACATGGAGAGATACCATCAAACATTTGGTGATGCTGGTGCCCCTCTCACTAGCATATTCCTGAAAAACATGGTAAATGGTATATTATATTGCAATATAATAACCTTACAATATTTAGCTCCTTACATAGACTAGTCACCCCAGAAAGCCCAATTTCTGGGTATTTTAATCCCTCTTTCACTATATGTGATGGCAATTCTGACATTTCAAAGTCACTTAAAGCAGACCATGGATTTTACCATCTTTCTATAAGTCATTCTAGTAACAAGTCTGTACCATGTCCTGAGGTCCTTTCAAACATATTAAATCTTGTATTCCAGGTCAGTTCTCCCAAATCAATAAAATTCTCCCTGGATAAAGAAACTTCAGAATTTAGTCCCTCACACTCTCCTGTTTTCTGGTGGTACATATTACCTCAATATTACAGATACTTTGGATTTAAGTCCCTTTTTTCATTTTTTCTTATAAGGTCCAGCATGTTTTCAGCAGGGACTTTTTTTTTTTAACTTAAATCTAGTTATAGGCCTATTCGAAAGTGGGCACAGATCCTGACTGGGGAGGGATTGTGCTGTCTTTCAGTTAAGAGAACTCTAATTTCTCAGATAGAAAGGAATGATAATGGAGGAGAGGGCCATTTCTGTGGCACCAGTAGGTTCAGAGGAACCAGTATATACAAGATGTTCCAGGGAATGACACCAGGTAATCCTATCCCATCTGTCAAGGTCCCAATATTTCCCAACCAGGGTCCTGACCCTCGCATAGCACACCAGCTTTTGTTTTGAAATTTAACAGTTTTGGAGCCAATAATTTTGACAATTAAATCCTATACTGGGTCCTCAGTTTTGTTTTGTTTTTTCTGCTTTTCCATGCAAGATATGAGGTAATTTTTACATGCTGCTTACAAGGCTGGTATTTGATTGTTAAAACTAAGATTTTGACAGTACTGCTCACTAAATCTGCCACTATTACTAATAAAAATAATAACTGGAATTTATCAAGCACTTACTATATGCCAGATACTTCCATAAGTACTTGAATGCAGTGAGAGTTAATTCACACACACACACACACACACACACACACACACACACACACACACTCACACACACACTCACACACACATATACAAAATTGATTTTACTGCCGAAACCAGTTTGGCTCAGTGGATAGAGCATCGACCTGCGGACTGAAAGGTCCCAGGTTCGATTCCGGTCAAGGGCATGTACCTTGTTTGCGAGCACATCCCCAGTGGGAGATGTGCAGGAGGCAGCTGATCGATGTTTCTCTCTCATCGATGTTTCTAACTCTCTATCTCTCTCTCTTCCTCTTTGTAAAAAATCAATAAAATGTATTTTTTTAAAAAAAATTATTTTACTACTGCTTATCTCGTAGCAAAGTTCCAGAGAATAACTTTTATTGTTCAGCTTATACCTACTGCCTATCCCTGGACTAATCAACTATGTCTAGGTTGTGTGAGCATTATGACTGCTCCCTGGTGGTACTAAATGATCAGACTCAGTGTGAGGTGAGGAGGGAAAGCAATCCTCAAAGGAAAGAGTTGATAACAGGTATAATTTAAATGTATAATTATTAATAAAGAAATATGCAACGAGTAAATAGAATTGAAAAATATATATATTTAAATAGTTAACTATTCATAGTAAATATTTATTAATTTAAATATATTAAGAATGAGCCCGACCAGGCATGGCTCAGTGGTTGACCTATGAACCAGGAGATCATGGCACATTGTCTGGGTTGCAGGCTCGATCCCCAGTGTGAGCGTGCTGGAGGCAGCCAATCAATGATTCTCTCTCATCATTGATATTTCTATCTCTCTCTCCCTCTCCTTTCCTCTATGAAATAAATAAAAATACCTTTAAAAAGAGAATCAAACTATTCAGAAAACATAGGGACAAATTATAATATTATATACTACATAAAGAAATAGTTATATATTCTGAGAGTGTTTAAACTTTTAACACCAAGAACTATCATTTTTGATTAAATAAACATTAATTTAAGTAAATGATATAATTTTTTAAAGTATATTATAAAATATTTTAATTGGAAATTTTTATTTTCAATAAGTAAGCATCATGAATTATGTATTTTCATTAATGAGTGTACACACACACATACACACACAGAGTTATTCACAATTCTAATATTGTAATCAATTCAAAATTAAGAATGTTAGGTCTTCATGGAATATTCAACATATATTTACTTACAAACCAAAGCCTTAGAACATATGGAATACTAAAGAATTCCGCAGTAATTTGGGAAACGTTTGAATACTTCTCTTTCAGCATTGATTAGAAGAAATATATGTGCAGCTGTTAAAATTTTACCTTCTTCATTGTTCCTATTCTCATGTATCATACATAACATGTTCCTTATGTTTACATCAAAACTCAGTTAGTTGCTGTCTAGTTAGAGCATCAGCCACACACTGAATGGTCCTGGTTTTGATTCCTGGTCAAGGGCAAGTTCCTGGGCAAGTACCATCCGGGTTGGGGCACATGCAGGAGGCAATCCAATACATGTGTCTCTCTCACATCAATGTTTCTGTCTTTCTTTCTCTCTCAAAATATCCTCCTGTGAGGATTAACAAAAAATAAAAACAAACAACAACAACAACACTGTTAGCAGATGCCAATGATTATTTGATGTGACTTCAAATTAAATGTAAATATACTGCTTTCTTACTTATCTATAGGAGTTCCTTTAAGATGCATTTTTGATACCAATATCATTTTAATAAAAAATGAAAACCTGAGGCTATTATATAGTCAATATAATTTAAGATTGCTGTTGAATTTTTTGAGCTATGAATTGAGAGTAATAGATACAATAAATTGTAATGCATAATTTTGAACACTATTGATCAATTTACTAACCTTGATATATGATAGGATAGCACATCTCTATTTGCATACACATATACAGAAAAACATACATGTATACACACATATATACACAAAGATATTATACATATTGATTATATTTACTTTTATACATATTATAATTTCCTCAATTTATATCAACTACTTCCTTGAAAACAGTAAAGTTTATTTTATTTATTATAAATCACATTCAAATAAAAACAAGTTAAAGTATAACATCCTTCCTAAATATGACTCACCTTTTATAGCTTCTTGTCTCTTCTTTGTCCCATGACAGATAACTCCATGAAATCATGCAGGAAATAAAACAGTTATTATGCTAACCATTTACAAAAGTTTTGGACGATAATATGAGCAGGGGAAACAAATTAGCAAAGAAAATTTAGTTTTGCTTCTGTTTTTTGGATGAAGTTCAAAAATACAATTTTGAAAGTTAACAGAATTGGTAAACATGTCAAAATGTGGAAAACATTTGACCACATCAACAGAGTCCAATGTTTCTAAGCATCCAGCATTGGCCCCAAAGTGCTAAGGTAAGTTAGACAGAAATACCTGATGTCAGTCAAGGGGAATAGCTTGATTGCTCAGCCATCCTTTACAATCTCCCACTGAAACAGGTAGAGGTGAAATGGTGTGTATAGCAAAGTCATGAAGATTGATGGCAACTACTGCTTCCAAATGTGCCCTATCTGCATGCAAACCACTTGACACATGAGCTGATGGAAAACAAAGCATGTTTGCCCGGGAAAAGTGCTTCAGCAAGCTTAATTTCCATAGCCATTTGCACAGCAAAAGCAGGATCTAATAGGTCCCAGAGAAATCAGTAAAGCCATGATAAGAATTCAAAGCCACAAACTAAATAAAAAGAGATTATTAGCTACATTGCAGTAGGCAAACAGTGAAGTCTTAAGTGATCAATACTTGACAAGAGACATGCCACAAACTTCATGTATAGGTCAGGCTCACACACCATTTTTTAAATCAATCGACTGACTCTTGGACAAGGCACATAAAATGTCACTTTTTATCTTTCAGTTGATATTTTCCTCGGAGAAGAAAAACCTATCTATTCACCTCCCTGAGAGATTTGATCGAAAAGATAGTCACTCCTGATATAAGGTTTAAAGGGGGAAACTGCAATCAAGTGGAAATTTTTGTCAGTACCTTAATCTCTGATTTGTAGAAGGTTTTGCTTTGGGATATTTGGTGTGTCTGAGGATTGCCACCAAAGAGCCCTTCTGTTCTTTAATGGCTGTGCTAAATCTTAACAAACGTGAGCATGAAAACTATTGTACTGCACTTGTGAGGCATATATCAAAGTTATATTTTTTAAAGCTTGGGAAGGCAGTTGAATCATGCATGTTCTTTATGGAGCTCTGATCAGTCTGATAAAGGCAGTTCAGCTTCAATAAATGCGTTTTAAGTGAATGTTTTGGAAAGTGAATAGGAAATTCAAAGCTCAGACTGTTGCCAAACTGCTCCCACAGCCCTTTGATCACTTTGTTTCTGACATTTGGTTGGAAATGTCTTGTTTTTATTAAAATATTGGCATCTGGAGACCAAAAAAGTTAACTGTAGTCACTAAAAATATAATATACAGCAAATCATGAAATTACATGACTTATTAAGTACTTTGTAAGCATTCCTTAAAAAGGAAAACTATTTCCCCGTGGGGTCACACTCAGCGTTGTACTTGTTTGAGGAAAAACTTCATATTGTTAAAAGAAAGACAAGTGAAGAAGATAAATCAAATACTAGCACTTTGCCTCAGGCAAAAAGTAAAGGAACTTATACAGCTTTACTGTCTGAAAGAATAGGAATACTAGCAATGTCAAAATTAATAAAATTAAAGAGACATGCTGAATTAAAAAGCATGCATTTGCAGGCTGCCTTTAAATGATGATCACAGAACATACCTTTAATTCAAACGATAGAGAAGATAGGATATTATGGCTCTCTCACATTTTACATGCCAGAAGTGTGCATCTATAATTAGCAATGCATATTTTCCTGATCACAACAACCCAGTTTAAGATGCATGGCTTCTGCAATTTAGGAATTGAGTTTATCTGAAGAGTAAGATATCCGTGTAAACCAAAAATAGTGAGTTGAATGTTACTAAAATAGAGACACACTTGTCAGTATGATATGAACCACATAATTCTTTATACATTTAGATATATGTAACAGGCATAAAATGAGATTCTATGTTTTCACCACCAGCAAAATAGTAATACTAATGTAATTTGAAAAATAAGTCATATATTTATTTTTCCTCTGGTTATAAATGTATTCTAAGATTTACCTAGATGTCACTAGTTGCAATTGTTAATGCCTTTTTCACAATTTTAATTTTATTAACTTGCTAACTAATGATATCCCCCAAAGACACTGCATTAATTTGCCATTGTTATCATGTGTTCTGCAGTATCAGGGAGCATGAAGTAAAATAATACTTCTGAAGACCTGGGGACGAGCAATAAATTCTGTTAATTCCAAATCAAACTATTTGTTCATTCACAAATAAAATGAACATGCATATATTATTATTTATCATTAACTACACATTTAGGCATTTACATGTTTCACTCTTATAAACAGCTTAGATTAAATTTTCTGATAAAATAATTATAGAAACAGAGATCTCATTGAAAACTCATAGAGACAGCTCTCTCTTGGATAATGGTGGGTAAGTAATTTGGAATAAACCTCAATCTTCTTGAATAATTCAAGGTGCTGGGGTGTTAAGAAGATATTAAAGAATTACCAGACAGAGAGGCTAGAACGGAACAAAATCAAACAGGTGAACTTGCAATGTAGACTGCTGTTGTCCTTAACATATGTAATTCTGGTAATTCTAGAGATGGTGGATGAAAGTCGGGAAGTGGAGTAAAGCTTTGACAGCGTCCGAAGAGAGGGAGAGAAGAATTTAATTCTAAGTCTTGCCCAGAAAGGGCATGGCCTAGTGAACTCCTTCACAGTAGGTTGTGACACAATGAATAGAGACTATGTCAAAGAATAACTCAGAATAATACAGACACAGTAGCAAGTTTTAAAATCATGTTAATTCTTGATATAGGTTTAAGAGGATAGTAGAGTGATTGGGCTCTCAGTCTCCTGGGAAGAAAGAAACACATTTTCCCTGGAGGAAGATATCCTAGTCTTCACAATATATCTAAAACCTTTTTTCAACTATAACATCTGGACACAAACATAACTAGGCATATGAGGAAATAAGACAGTGTAAAGAAAAATAGTAGAACAAAAAGAATCTACATAAATTGAGTGTATAAAACTCAATATGAACACAGTTCAGAAGAAAATACAATGTTTTACAAAATAATGGAGTTGAAAAATAATAAATATATAAAATATGTAGAACACAGATAGTCTTATATATAATTGAAGATACAAAAGGAGAGATGAAAACAGATCAGAAACAATATTTGCAGAGATTATGATTAAGAGTATGTTGATTGAAGGTACCCACAGATTCTAGCTTTGCATACCTCAAGCAGTATACATAAGAGTGTAATTCATATGTAGACGCATTACAGTAAACCTTCCGATATATTAAGACAAAAAGCAAATCTTAAAAGGCAACTTCAGAAAACTATGTTACTGTTCAAAGACTAAAAATCAGGTTGACAACTGATGATTCAACACAAACACAAAATGCAATCCAGAATACAATGCTGCCAGACTAGAATTCTAAATTTCTTGAAGTTGAAATACATTTGCAGATATATAGTCTAATGAATTGTACAGTTCAATGGTTTAAACGCTATTCATATTCAGTGTTTTTGTAGCGCTCTCTTCCATATTTCAAGCAAATAATTTTTTTCCTATCAGCCTTTTTCACTGTTCAACTTTTGGATCTGTACATAATAATTGGGACTACAAGGGTGTGAATAATTATATATATATATATATATATATATATATATATATATATATATATATATATATTATAATAAAGAGCAAATATGCTATTTAGACCAGAAAGTGGAATCACCTCTGGAACAACCTTACAGAATGACCAGTGGGCCTGGAGCAGAGTTGCAAAGGCCTACCCTTGCACGAATTTTGCGCATCGGGCCTCTAGTGTATGTGTGTGTGTGTGTGTGTGTGTGTGTGTGTGTATTGATTTCAGAGAGGAAGGGAGAGGGAGAGATAAATAGAAACATCAATGATGAGAGAGAATCATTGATCTGCTGCCTCCTGCATGCCCCACACTGGGTCAAGCCCACAACCTGGGCATGTGCCCTTGACCGGAATACTTGGGACCTTCAGTCCACAGGCTGACACTCTATCCACTGAACCAAACCAGCTAGGGTGGTGTGAATGATTTTAGCCTTCTTCTCTAATAAAATATCTTCGCTCTTGGTGATCTTTCCTAATTCTTTAGTTTATGCTCTTCCAAGTCTCAGCCTTCTCTTTCTCTTGATTTCTTGGCTGCAGTCTCCATTTGAATTTATGACTAAACCAAGGTAAACAAAATCTTCAACAATTTCAATGCCTTAACTGTCTATGTTAAAGTTGTGTATTTTTTGAGTTTTGTCTTCTTCATGTTCAAATGTAGTCATACTTTAACACTTTTTTCATTTTTCATGAGAAGTCATTTCAAATCATTGCTGCTTTCTGCCAGTAAGATGGTGTCATTTGCATGTTTTAACTTATTGATATTTGTTATACCAATCTTTGCTTTTCCTTTCTCTGAGTCTAGCCCAGTTTTTTGTAAGAGATGTTTCGTATACAGCTTAAACAAATAGGGCTATAGAATGCACCCTGACACCTTTGCTTATAAGATACCATCTGTCTTTCCATATTCTATCTTGGCAGTGGCTCCCTGTCTACAATACAGGTTATTGATCAGGATAATCAAGTGCTGAGGATTGCCTATTTTTTTCAGAACAACCCATAGCTTCTATGGAACTATATTCAACAATAGAAGAACAATATTTTATCAAGGCTAAACTTAAGAAAAGAGACTTACTTGTTTACTAAATCAAAATTAGCCTCTGTGGGTGTTGAATTGAAATCAAATTTCTGTTAAATAGAGCCCCAAGAAATCAATTGTGACCAGCAGTTAATAACCAGTTTGCTAACAGCTTGAGGCAAAGCCAAGGGCAGTTAACACTCCAACAAATTAGTTGTTAACTGTGCTAAAGACTGATTTTGCAGAGATTATTGCTATTATAAATAAACATCAATTCAGCTTTATCACTGAGTATAGAAAAGTTTGCAGCCAAAAACATGATTTTTACACCCCCAGCTTGATACTCTGGATTCTAGTTAATATGATATTCTAACATCATATGATTTCCTGCTTTTGCAGGAGGAAAAGTAATAAAAGGTTTTTGTTTTCCTTATGCATAGTATAGTTGATTGAAGATTTCTTAGTTACTTATGAGATTCATAGGAAAATACTAGAAATATGTAAATGTTTCGTCATTTTTGAGTATATATTCATCATTGAATTGTTAAAATGTGCATGCTAATATTATCAGACACATTGCAAGCATACATGTAGTAATGCGAGCCAAAGTAAGTAGCAAGCACATCAGTCAACGGTGAGTGCATTGGCACTTGCAGGGAGTCCTTGCTACTGTAGTTCATCTTGAACTACTGGTTTATGGCAGTAGAGGTTGGTGTTAGGAGTCAGGTTGGAGGTGTGCAGGTACAAAGCCGGATGGGGCTAGCTGCTGCTAAGGATGTGGTACAGGCTAGTAGTAGCAAGAAAGGAGACTATATTCAGGCCCCAGAGCAGCTGTGAGCGCCTAGCTTTTGTCCTGCCTATGTACAGCTGTAAGGGTTAGCCCTGAGTACATGTAAAGCAGTGGGGGTTAGCTTCAGGGGTCTAGACTGATGACTTGGACTCACACAGCCAAAAAGGCATAGACTGGCTGCCTGTGCAGATCCCAGGCTCTGGTTTAGTGGTAATGAACTCCTTTAGCTTTTCCTTGTCTGGGAAGCTTTTTATCTGTCCTTAGGTTTTAAATGATACCATATAGAAGCTTGAACCAGCATACAGAAAATAAAATGATAATATCTTAAGTTATGGGGAGGGGCCCTTATATATTTATGAAATTGAATAAAATTATAAATTTTTATGGCAAATACTAAAAATACAAAAGGAGAATACGTTTTTGAAAAGAACAGTGTAAAAGGCATCTCTTCCTGACCTTCCAGGAATTTGCTTTAATGGCCAAAGACTGAGCCAACTTCTATAGGACTTTGATGTATCAAGTCTTCTTTATTTCATCTATCCATCAATATTTTGATCTGTTGCATTCATATATGTAAAATCCTATTCTATTTACAACTGTCATTATATCAATTATGCACTAGCATTTATGTGGGAAGGAGCCTCCTTGCCTAGCAGCTCTTTGCTATGAATATGTGATATTGTATAATACTAAAGGGATTCCTAAGTTGCATTAGTGATTTGACATCATAAATGGAAATTCAATTTTGCTGCTCCCTACTTTTTTGAAAATATCTGTCATATTAAAGGCATTTTCATCAAAGGTTCTTAAGATGTAGTTAGAAGAAAAGAGATGAAAAACATAGTCATATTTTTATCTTTTATGATACATATATTAACATAAGAATATTACCTCATTGTTATATTATTTCATTATACAAAAATATATTTCCTTTTTGTGTGTTATACTTTTTTTTTATTAAATAGTCATTCAGATACCTTTTTTTAAATGTCATTTTAGGGACTAAAGCATAGATTTGGGCACCTAACATCACATCTTGAAAGCAGCACCACTGAGATATTAGGGCAGATTGTCACTACAGAAAAATGGATTAGCTATCCAGGTAATAGTGTCATTCATCTAGATTTGCAGTCTGTTCAGGTGTTCATGAAATAAAAATTATTTTTTTTCTACCTGAGACACCAAACATCTAGATTAAAATTAGATAAAAAATGGTCACAGACTCTGATGCTTTTAAAGGTAAATGTTTGTAAAACTTTTATAAAATGCAATGTTCCTCCTTGACCTAGAGTATTTGTGTTTTTTAAAATATCTTTATGCTTAGATTAATTCAGAGTTTATGATTTTATTGAACATTGTGAATTTTAAGGAACTATACTATTACTAATTAAGCTGAAATAAAGGACCATGTAATAAAAACCATGTAATAAAAAAATGCCATTTTACAGGTGAGATAAGATCAAATTGCAAGAGATCTCCCAAGATTTGTGCTTATGCTAACATATTTGCTAAAAGAATTACTATCCTCAATAATTATTTGATTAATTTCTACCTGATATAATAAAATACGTGAATACAAAACATTTATCTTTAGAATTTATGGAGTAACTGATAGTCCTGATTTTATAGGAATTAATACTGTAGACCAAAGAGATTTTACCACCTGGTAATCTCAAGACTTAGAATAGTTTTGTCCTATGTCTTACATGCAAACACGCATGATATAAGTATCATATCTTTTACATAGTATTCCCTAAACATTAATTAGCTTCTCCATTATTCAAATTTTAGGAAATGATCGTGAAGTAGATAGAATATTAACCCTCACAGAGTCCCAACCTCTAATCCTATGAAACTGTGAATATTTTATCTCAAATACCTAACGAGAATTAAGGTTGCAGAGAGAATTAAGTTTGCTAATCAGATGTCCTCTGAATTAGAAGATTATCTTGGGTTATTTAAGTTGACCCAATGTAATCAAAAGTTTCTGAAAAGCAGAAGAAAAAGGCAAAGAGGAGGTGGGAGTGATTTGATATGAGAACTTGACTCACTGTCGTTGGCTTTGAAGATAGAGAAAAAAATGTTAATGATTGTGTGTGGACTGGAGAAGCTGAATTCTTTCCTAGATTCCCCAGGAGGAAAGAGTGTAGCCCTACTAAAATATTGAGGTTAGCCCAGTAAGACCCACTTCCAACAGAATTGTCAGATAATAAATCTGTGCTGTTTTAAGCCATAATATGTTTGGTAATGTGTTGTAGCAGCAATGGAACAATAATATAGCACTTTAACATGCTATTAGCAAGTTTTGTAACATCTCTATTTTATTGCTTTAGACAGAGGAATGTTTTTTCTATAAACTACTGGTAGCTTTATGATTGTTTTTTCTTACCTCATCTTCATCTTCCCATGTGGCTTGAGCATAATAAGCCTTCATAAGACATTTTTTATTTTGCACACAATGTGAGCAAAAAACCAAAAAAAAAATCAAAAACTAAATATAAACCAAATATTTATGCATATTTCAGAAGATAATTTATTGGCATACTTGCTCGAAAACTGCCTGGCTTGAAACAAATGAAATGGAAGTTATAATAAACATTTAGTAAACACTAAAATTAAACAACTATTTCTTTATCACTATCAACCTCCTCAAATACCTACTCAATCCCATTTGGCCTAATCACTAAATCTCCTAAGCATGAATTATTTCCATCATATTGGCTACTAGGTCTTCTGCAAGAAGGTAAACTGGCATGAAATTTGTTTACAATCCTCTGTTGTCATGTGCTAATTTCATGTGCAGGAGCTGAGGAGGTACAACCATATGCACCTGTCATTCTTTGCAGCCCACTTCACCTACAGTGCTGTGACACCCTGAGCACCGAATTCTACAGGACTCAACATGTGTGAACACTCAGTGAGACCTGAAGCCTGTACACGATACAAGAGAGGCTACATGTTCCATTTACACCATAACTTGCTTCAAACAAAGAAAGAAAATGGCTTTCTAATAAATATGAACCACCAAGAAACCCATATCATATCCTTTTGTAATGATGTAACTTCCCTTATTAGCCAAATTCTTTTACTGAAAATTAAGACATAAAAGAAAAGAGAATGACAAAGCAACTTATTATTTCTTCTTTTTTTTTGTCAAACTGTTTCTTAATCTTCAGTAAACGTAAAGTAGAGAGTATTGGTAGACTATTCACAGATGATGAAGTGAAATAAGAACATTTCAGTTAATTTAGTATAGCATCTCCACTGTTCTGGTATCAATAAAATACATATGTACATTACCAACTACAAATTATATATTTTTGGTGATTTTGCATATCAATTAACTGATTTTATATTTGCCTTTCAAAATCACATTGCACAATATAAAAATGAATGCATCCTAATATTTTTTCTCAGAACATTAAATTCCAAATTAAAACAATATGACAAATCAAGAAAGAGATCACACAAGAAATGAAAAAGTTTATATTTTAATGTCTTTTGAGATACTTTTTAAGGCAGGGTTATGTGTCCGCAACGAGAAGAAACTGAAGTAACCGCTTGAGCTAAAGCTGACCCATGAGATACTTTTTAAGTATATTTTCAGTTGTGTTGTACCCTGAAAATTATGTAGTTGACTTTGAATGGTAGTGTACTATTCAGAAGCTACCATTTTAGAAACACACAGCATTAGGGTTTTGTTGTTGTTGTTTTTTGTCCTCCTCACCCAAGCATTTGCTTTAGAGAGAGGGGAAGGGAGAAAGGGAGAGGGAGAGAGAGAGAGAGAGAGAGAGAGAGAGAGAGAGAGAGATGAAAGAGAAACATCAATCAACAGGCCCCTGCATGCACCCTGACTGCAGATCAAACCTGCAACCCAGTTATGCTACCTGACCAGAAGTTGAACCCGTATCCTTTTTGTGTATGGGATGATGCTCCACCCAACTGAGTCAGAGATAGTCTTAGGTTTGTTTCATAGATTGTCTCTATGACTGGGGGTACATCAATAAGTTACTGAGTCTGAATTTCTGAGTTCCATTTTATCATTCTTAAATCACAGACAATAACATTTTCCTCTAAGAGTCTTTATAATCATAGAGTTAGAGGAGTATGTCTTCTAATAGAGTACAGAACAGGTGCTCATTAATGGAGAATTCCCATTACCTCCATTTTGTCTTCTCTGGGTACTCTAAGTATCACACACTTAAGAACAGACCCAGCATAATCAAGTTTTTGTTCTTAATTGATTAAGGTATTACAAATGTGTCCTAACCCCCCAGTGTTCCTCCATTCCCCCACTCATGCCCTCACCACCACCCCCGTGTCTGTATCCATTGGTTATGCTTATATGCATGCATGCAAGTTCTTTGGTTGATCTCTCCCCCTTAGCTCCAACCTCCCCTGCCTTCCCTCTGAAGTTTGAGCGTTTGATTGATGCTTCTCTGTCTCTAGATCTATTTTTGTCCATTGAGTTAGGTTGTTCATTATAATCCACAAATGAGTGAGATCATGTGGTATTTATCTTTTTCTGACTGACTTATTTTATTTAGCATAATGCTCTCCAGCTCCATCCATGCTGTTGCAAATGGTAGGAGTTCCTTCCTTTTTACAGCAGCATAGTGTTCCATTTTGTAGATGTGCCAAAGTTTTTTAATCCACTCATCTGTTGATAGGCACTTAGGCTGATTCAAAATCTTAGCTATTGTAAATTGTGCTTCTATGAACATAGGGGTACATATATCCTTTCTGGTTGGTGTTTCTGGTTTCTTGGGATATATTCCTAGAAGTGGGATCTCTGGGTCAAATGGGAGTTCCATTTTTAGTTTTTTGAGGAAACTCCATACTGTTCTCCACAGTGGCTGCACCAGTCTGCAATCCCACTAGCAGTGCACAAGTTTCCTTTTTCTCTGCATTCTCTCCAGCATTTGTCATTTGTTGATTTGTTGATGATAGCCATTCTGACAGGAGTGAGATGGTACCTCATTGTCATTTTGATTTGCATCTCTCAGATGATTACTGACTTTGAGTATGTTTTCATATGTCTCTTGGCCTTCCTTATGTCTTCTTTCAAAAAGTATCAATTTAGGTCCTTTGACCATTTTTTATTTGGTTGTTTATCTTTCTTTTGTTAAGTTGTAAAGCATTTGACAAAATTCAGCACCCCTTCTTGATAAGAACTCTCAGCAAGGTGGGAATTGAAGGATCATACCTCAACATAATAAAAGCCATATATGACAAACCCACAACCAACATCATACTCAATGGGCAAAAACTAAACCCATTTCCCCTAAGAACAGGAACAAGACAGGGATGCCCCCTCACACCATTCATGTTCGACATAGTATTAGAAGTACTAGTCATTGCAATCAGACAAGAAGAAATAAAAGGCATCCAAATTGGAAAAGAAAAAGTAAAACTCTCCTTATTTGTAGATGACATGATACTGTACATAGAAAACCCTAAAGACTCCATCAAAAGATTATTAGACTTAATAAATGAATTTGACAATGTAGCAGGGTACAAAATTAACACCAAGAAATCTATGGCATTTCTATACACCAATAGTGAACTTACAGAAAGAGACACTAAAAAAGCAATTCCATTTACCATCGCACCAAAAAAATTAAGGTACCGAGGAATCAACTTAACTAAGGGGGTAAAAGATCTGTACACAGAAAACTACAGGACATTGAAAAAAGAGATAGAGGAAGACATAAACAGATGGAAGAACATACTGAGTTCATGGGTTGGTAGCATCAACATCATTAAAATGTCCATACTACCCAAAACAATCTATAGATTTAATGCACTCCCCATTAAAATACCAACAGCGTATTTCACAGACGTATAAAGAACTCTCCAAAAATTAATCTGGAATAAAAACAACAACAAACCGGAATAGCTGCAGTGCTCCTGAGAAAGTAGAACAAAGTAGGAGGGATCTCAAAACCAGATATCAAGATATATTACAAAGCCACTGTTCTCAAAACTGCCTGGTACTGGCACAAGAACAGACATATAGATTAATGGAATAGAATAGAGAGCCCAGAAATCGACCCAAACCACTATGCTCAATATTTGACAAAGGAGTCAAGAACATACAATGGAGTCAAGACAGTCTCTTCAATAAATGGTGCTGGGAAATTTGGTCAGACACATGCAAAATTGAAACTAGACCACCAACTTACACCATACACAAAAATAAACTCAAAATGGATAAAGGACTTAAACATAAGATGGGAAACCATAAAAATATTAGAGGAATCCAAAGGCAACAAAATCTCAGACCTATGCCTAAGCAATTTTTTCACCGATACCACTCATAGAGCAATGGAAACTAAAGGGAAAATAAACAAATGGGACTACAACAAAATAAAAAGCTTCTTCACAGCAAAATAAAACCATCAACAAAACAACAAGAAAACCCACTGCATGGGAGAACATATTTGCCAACAATATCTCTGATAATCAAGTTTTATTGTAATTATAAGGTAGACATCCTACCACAAACAATGATGTAGAAATAATACCCAGGAATAGTCTCAAAAGCAAGAGAGTTCTATACTTTCCAACATAAAACAAGAACCAGAAAAAAAGAGCCAGATTTCTGAATCTCAATAATCTCTTGGGTCTCAAGATTCTTATATTTTTTAATTGAATCAATCCTTTGTAATAGATGGAAAAATATTGGCCTCTCTCTCTCTCTCCCTTGTGTTCCTGGACAGATATTGATAAATGTCAAATTTTTAAGAACAGTGCTTTGATTTAAAACCATAATACTAACTACTTTTACCCTCAACATATTTCCTCCCTACACATTATCTCTTGTTCTAGAGCTTACTCCACATTAATGGTGTTTTGTTATCTAAAAAGGATTTTGCTTGGTTTAATTTGTATAGTTTTTTATTGCAATGAAATAGAAATTTCAGAACTCTGTGAAGCAGATAAAGCTGGGTGTTCTTTCCTACCAAATGTGATTGCAAGAAATATTTAGATATTGATCAATCCACCCTGGCCTTCTGCCTATATGAGGGATTCTTCAATTATTCAAACTTTGTCCTATTATGAAATAGAAGTTGTCTTTAGAGAAATTGCCCATGATGCAGGTGAGCTTATACAGATGAATCTCTCTGCAAGATCAACTGAGTAAGTTTACAAAGTAGAAATATGACTGCCCTTGGAATCATAATCTCAGAGGAAGAAGGACATTATACTGGTTATTTGAAAATACTTCATAGTCATCTGTCTTGTTGACAATGTATAACTTAGTTATTAAAAAAATAGAGAGCTAAGCATGCTTGAAAACATTAACCTCAAATTAGTAATCTCTTTCTCCACTCCCTTTCCAGTGGCCTTATCCCCCCACTCTCTTCCCCATTCCTTCAGCAGGAGAACACAGCAGTACAATGAACCTCAGGTTTCAGAAAGTAGGTAATTTGCAAGAAATTCTTATAAAACCCTCATATATTTCCCTCTATCACTAAATTTATTGTTTTGGATGTTTGTCTCCAGTAAAGAAGAGAAAGATGATACAATAAAATATACAGACCATGTATCAGAACTGTACACTTGAAACCTATATAACCCTATTAACTAATGTCACTCTGATACATTTAATTTTCAAAAGAAAAGAAAAGAATAAAACCTTAAGGATGTAGAATAAGCATAAGAGGGCCATAATAAAATTTGCTAACTGTATTGGGTTTGTGTAGATTTTACAGGGTGAAGGAAATTACTTATTTATCTTTAGACAAAACTTTCCATACAGAGAATGCTATATAGAAAAACTAAAATATGGTGTTAAAAGAAAGAAATTTTATCATAGGTATTCAAAAAATTCAAATGAATCCAAGCCATCAAATATTATAATCTGGAATGACTATTGAAATTATTTTTTCTGACATAAATCTGTCTTTTACATTTGTGATATTGACGATCTTGAATAAGATTATATGAAATTATTTAACATGTGAAAATTTTCACATATACAAATTTAAACTGTCATGAATCAATTAAAGCTAAAAATACCTGTGTGTGTTTTTTTAATAAAAGTTTATCTTTGAGGAACAGTGTACAGTTTATTTCATGACCTTTAATAAAATGAGTTCAAAGATATTCTGAGATGTTAATAAGCCTGTTTTTCTTATTTTTTATTTTTATCTTCATGTAAGACATTATTGATTCTGTAGAATGCCACTATAAATGCTGATATTTAAAAACATTCAATTCTGAATAAAATACATCAAGATGTATTCTATTAATTTTGTCTTTTCTCATTTAGGAATGATCCATTACTTTTACTCAGGACAATATCTCATCATTCCTGAAGATATCATTTTTCATGGTGTTCTATTAGCTGAATTTTGGAATAAAATATAAAGTATCAACTTAAATTTTGAGTGACAATAGGTGTACAAATGATATCTCAATATTATCAAGAAACTAGTAGCCCGGTGCACGAAATTCATGCACATTAAAAGGGAACTAATTAGCGGAGATATTTTAATATTGCTATTTTCCCTTTCTCTATAATAGAAGTGTGAGAGATGAAAGGAAATTAGTAAAATGTATATGAAAACAATATATAAATTTATTAATAAATAAACAGTAACAAAAGGATATAACAACAACAGAGGCATGATATAAAAACGACAAAAACATTATATAAAAACAACAGTGATGCAAACAATGACTGATAAAGTGATTCAACTTATTCTAATATCTCCCTGTACACCACATTAAGAGTGAAAACACTTTCAGAGTGCTTGACTAATTTCCCTTGTGATGAAGTATTTAGAACTTTAACTGTAATGTCACATGCTCTTCAAACTCAAGAGAAAGCAACATACAACTGACCATGTGTGAAAACAGGTTCAGGTAGGAATATTCCTATGCTGTCTAGAGTTTGTCCTTGTGATTTATTAATAGTCATCACAAATGCTGGCATCACGGGAAACCGTCGTCGAATCAATTTAAATGGGGGGCCAGTGTCAGATGGGGACAAATTAATTCTTGGACTCAGAAAAACCTCTCCTTCTGAAGATCTTGTTAATACTTCAGCTTCAATAATGTTAGGTCATAATATTTTGATAATAAATCTGGTACCATTACAAAGACTCCATTTACTATTGACATTTCTCAATAGCATGATGAGTGCACCCACTTTCAATTTTAATTTATGACACGACATTCCCGAAGGAGTAATACTATTAAGAAATTCAATGGGAAAATTTTCTTTTTCAGCATCATCTGTAGAATCAATGGAATCATCACTCAAATATATGTGAAAATCTCCATCGAGTATATCCAAAATTTCTTCATTTAATTTTTGATCATGCTCGGTTTTGGACAAAGAACTGCACGTTTAGATTTTTTTTTAATATTATCTATAGATATAGTATTTCCAAAGGTAGCTTCAATAATAGATCCATTACAAATCATTTCACAGGGGATTTCATTAATATCCATTCCTAAATGAAAACTGCTATCAAGTTTGCCATCTCCAATTTTTACTAACCATCCACTATAAGCAGAATCCTCTGCTCTCATATTTGTTGTAAGAGACATCTTTCTGAAACATCCCCAAACATTACAGTACTTTAAACTCATTTGTACTATGGCCGATCCCATAGCATGCAGTACAATGCTGAGACATTGTTGAAAATCCCCTCCAAGAAGAACTTTCCCATGAAATACAACGTTCAAATTCACAATTTCTCTTAGTAATCTGTCTATGACGTTTATAGCATGACTGGATGCCATGATACATTCACCAATAATGAGAAGTTGGGCCTTTTTAATAGTTTTAGAAACTTCACTGTTTATATCTAGTCTAGAAATTGAAGTTTCATTGAATGGAATCGGTAATTTATATTGGGAATGAAAGGTGCTTCCACCAAGAAGTAAATTTGCAGCAATTCCTATAGACACTGTGGGTAAAACAGTAGCATCACGACCTCTAATATAATGTAGTACAACTTTATACAGATAGGCAGGTGAATAGGATTCCTAGCTGGCAAGCCCCTGACAGCAAGCTGGCCACCTGTGGATTCCATGAGGAATGGGGCTCTCTCCTCCCTCCTGTCAGGGTCTGGTTTGAAGGCCGGACTCAGTATTTTCACGCTCTGCTCCGAGGACGGGTTCCTGCCTGAAACCTCACCCTGAGGGTAGGTTCCTGCCTGAAACCTTGCCCTCCAGGAAACAGCTGGGGGAGGGCGCAGCCATTTCCAAGACAACCCCTGCAGGACTGACTTCCTTCTGCTTGGTCGCGCTTCTGGACATGATGTTACACCCAGGGTTTTTATATAAGTAGATATTATTTCTGATATAAAATTGTTACCAGACAAGCCTTTTCAGAGAAAACATTTTTTTTTTCTGTTTCACTAGAAAACTGCTATGGTTACCCTAGAAATATTTTTGACTTACAAGAGTCAGTTCCACTATTTTTAATGTTAATAAAGCTTCTGAAGTTTCATCAAAAGATATATATCCTATCTAATAAAGAGGTAATATGTAAATTGACCATCACTCCAACACACAAGATGGCCGCCCCCATGTGGACACAAGATGGCCTGCAGGGCAGGGCAGTTGGGAGGGACCAGGCCTGAAAGGGAGGGCTGTTGGAGGTGACCAGGCCTGCAGGGGAGGGCAGTTGGGGGTGAATAGGCTGGCAGGGGAAGGAAGTTAGGGGCAATTGGACTGCCAGGGGAGCAGTTAGGCATCGATCAAGCTGGCAGGGGAGTGGTTAGAGGGTGATCAGGCTGGCAGGAAGGTGAGCAGTTGGGAGCCAGCAGTCCTAGATTGTGAGAGGGGTCCCAGATTGGAGAAGGTGCAGGCTAGACTGAGGGACACCCCCCCCCCCATGCATGAATTTCATGCACCTGGCCTCTAAAAAAAATATATATATATATATATATATATATATTCTCAATCTTATATTCTCAATAATATCCAGGCATTTTAACTAAAACTTAAAAATGTGTTGCAACCTTTTATGCTAAAATTAAGGTTGTGCTATTTAAGCTATTTAACTCCTCTATTCAACAGGTTCCTTGAAAAAACAGGTAGTGTACAAAACACTGTTTTTGTTTTTAAGAATAGAACTGACATTGATAAGCAAGCAGACTATTTTAAAAGTCAGGAATATACATGCCTAAACAACTTTGATATCACCTAGCACATTATTTTAATTTTACAGAACAGAATACTGAGATCCACAAATATTGACCCAGTTTCAATTACCAAGTAGGGGATCAATAAATACTGATTAATTAATGATTATTTGTTGTTTATTTTGAAACTGTTACCAATTTTCTTCTTAAAAGCAATATGTCAATACTGTGCTAGGAATTGCTGGCACTATACACATAACAAGGTAATATTTATTCTCAAGAAGGAGATGGATTTTACATCAATTACTGAGAATATTTAACCATTAAACATATATTTAATGGGTGCTTTCAAGGTAGCAGTCATTGTGTGTGTTAAAGATTGAGTGGTAGTGAACACAGCACTCATGTCATAGTTTCTAGTATGGTCAATTGAAAGAATGTTGTTTAACAATTGAACATCAAAAAAAGAATTACAGTGAGAGAGAAGAGCAGGAAGCTCAAAAAAAGGGGAAAACTTTCAAAACTTTTACATTAAAACAAGAAAGTATAGTAATAATAAAGTTAAATAAAAATATATAAACCTGAACACATGGCCCTATAAATAAACATATTTTTCTGGTTCTTTCACTGAAATGGAAAGCAGCATCCAGGTCACTTTAACTTGTTGGGCCTCACTCATGCCAACTCAAGGCTTTAATAGTAGTATATGGTGAAGGACCAGGCTGTGTAGAGAGTAGCGGACCCTTCTTTGAGCCAAGAAAATTCAAGAAAAGCCTAGAACATCTTGTCAGTAAGAAAAAATATTTTAGAGTAATATGAAAGAATTCATTTAAAAAGAAATGCTTTAAAAGATTTGTACTGGCCCAATTGTAACTATTTGAGCATCAAAAAGAAAAAGAAAAAAAGACTGTTGGTCCATGGTCATGCTTAGGAAAAAAAATATATATGCCATAAAGGGACAAATGGCTGGGCAAAAGGGGTAACAATGACCTCCATAGCAGCCTGGACCTGGTGTCTCTCCTGCTACTGAATTTTTTATGACAAATTCCTGAGAGGAGAGAGGGAAACCATGACCATTTCACTTCTCTGGGCAGCCTGGTTCAGGGTGGTGTACAAGAATGAGTTGGTGGTGGTGTTGTTTTAAAATATATGTTTGATTTCAGAGAGGAAGGGAGAGGGAGAGATAGAAATATCAAAGATGAGAGAGAATC
Organism: Myotis nattereri; assembly: GCF_964212035.1. NCBI lineage: Eukaryota > Metazoa > Chordata > Mammalia > Chiroptera > Vespertilionidae > Myotis > Myotis nattereri. The sequence goes on along the minus strand of NC_138076.1, from coordinate 66,904,167 downwards.
ATTGATCAACTGCCTGCTGCATGCCCCTCACCAGGGATTGAGCCCACAACCCGGGCATATGCCCGACCAGGAATTGAACCATGACCTCTTGGTTCATGGTCGAGGCTCAACCACTGAGCCACACTGGTAGGGCAAAAATGAGTTAATAAGTACTTTCTAAAGGTGGTGGCAACAATGTGAGGACCATCCAGGTATGGTGCTGTTATCTGGTATATCTATTATGTTATTTGTGCCCATGTCACTAGCATTTAAATTAAGGCGTTATTGGTGTCTCCTTGGGGCCCTTCTTTTGCATTCATACTATATACTCAAGCTGTGGTTTAGAGCCTTCGTGTTCACCTAAACTTTGGGTCCTAAAGAGTTTATTAAATGAGAGGCTGCTGGGCTCCATCCCCAAGGTTTCCGCTTCAGTAGCATTTGCACTTCTAACAAGTCCTTTGGGTGTCACAGATGCTGATGGTCTGGGAAACACACTTGGAGATCCTGTGCTAAGGAAAAAGACCAACGCTGTAGTTCTGGAAATACTCTTGCTGTCTCCCAGCCGGCTATCAAGGGCTTGTAGCTGTGCACATTCTTCACACCTGAAAAGGGACTCATTTACATGTGCGCACTTACCTGGGACCACTGTGATCAAATGTTCTCTGAGGGAATACAAGTTGCCCTAAGGATTAATTGCAGAGGCCACAACCGAGACTGACCTTACCCATCTGAGAAGCACAGTCACCTCACGCGCCCAAGTGGACTGCAGCCAGGGCAGTGAAGATGCTCAGAGAAGAAAACACATTTCTACTCCCCTGATTTTTATTCATCTCTTGGAACAGGTTGAAGCAAAAGTCTGCATTTACCGCAGCAGGGGGGCCCATCTTGAAATGGAATAACCAGATGAAATGAGTTCCGAGTATATTTTCTGTGAATATGATGAGTTTTATATACTTTTACTTTTAAAAGCTTATTTTTTTTCACCTTTGTGTATAAACATCAAATAACTTAGAACAAAACAATAGTTCCTTTTGTCCAGTATTCTCATTGCCAACACTCTAAAACTATTTCTTCTGGCAACAAGATTATGATACACTTATTTTCCCCCATTAATATTCTCTAGTGCAGTGTTTCTGTGTTTCTGCCCTTGGTCTCATATCCATATCTAGGACATATTCCCATTTCTCCATGATGTGCCATTTCCCTCCAGTGGTCTTTGATAGTTTCATTTTCAAGTCCTAAGCAGACACATTCCTGGAGCCTATTCAAAAATCACTGCAGATTTCTAAACCGAAATGAAGAAAAAGTGCTGTTTGCAGTAAAATAATTATTACATTAGACAGTATATTAAAGGGGCAATATAGTCTTGGAGGTTTAACATAGCATTTCCTTACCCATTTTCTCCATCATATCCTACATACACATTCTCAGAATAATCATACATCCCAACATTTTAGGGCCATCTTAATTTAAAATATACATCCTTGGTCCTATAAGTGTATTTGTCATTTTCAGACCATTTTCTGATTCTTTTTGAAATGAAAATGTAATTACAAAATTATTTATGTCATAAGCAGGCACATGACTTTCCAACATAGAGGTTTATCTCTTATTCGAGAACCTATGGTACAATAGCAAATTTAAAATCCAGGATAAAAATGAGATTTTCTTCGAATTCTTGATAATGTTATTTCTGTCCCCACAATAAAATTCTTCAGGACTCTGTTTCGGTACATCTTTGCAGACTTTCTCCATTATACTCAAACTATCTGAATACCACAATAGAGGCTGTGCCAAACTATATGAATACTCCAAATTAGTCTGTGATATATATCACACTCAGTGGTGTGGCAGGACCCAAGAGGTTTGGATTGTAAAGGGACCCAGTCCTAAACTCAACCCTGTTTCTAATAGTTGTGTGACCTGGGTCAAGTTTTTAACTTCTCTGAGCTTTTAAGTTTCATCTTACTTAGTGAGATGATTGATTTACATCAGGACTTAAAAACATGTGTCCTTCCACCCTTTCACCTGTAAGAGGACCGCGCTGTAATATCAGGACAGGAGGAGGGACATACATATGGTTAGAAGCAAGAATATTCTAAAATTGTCATTGCATTGACTTCATTGAAGTCACAAAAACTCAATACTTTTTAAAATTGAAAATGACTTTAAGAAAATAAATACAAATATTTATAAGTCTTATGAAGGAAACGGATGACACTTTGAGAGAATGTATTCAAGGGAACCTAATTGTATTGAGTTTTAGGAAAGCTTTCTCTAAAGAGAGTTATAATAAGCTGAGCTCTAAAACCAAAACAAACCAAAACAGTATGGGTATTATTCTGGACCAGAAGAAAATTTTGTATGCTTTATAATTGAAAAAACAATCAGTGTGGCTAAATCTCAGGTAAACATGGAGAAGATGACATGATATGAGAACGAGATGGAGCATAAGGTAATTCACACAGAACCCTATGTCTATACCATAGATTTTTATCATTTTTGTTAGGAGCTATTATTATAAGAAAAATTAAACATGCTCTGTTAACTGTGATTGTTCTATTCTGATTAGAAAAAACACACATTCAAACCTGGCCAAGAGTAGTCCATGGGAGCCAACAACAGAGTGCAATACATCTTCCTTTTCTGAGAACTATCTAATTTTATGGAAAGGTGAAGCAATGTAGTCCTGAAGGTGCCTGGAGGCACCCACCCTCTGAGACTTCCCATCCTGCATTGCCTGTACCCTACAATAAGTATACCTTGCCTACTTTTCCATTCCTGTAATTCTTACTTTCCCATGTAATATGTGCCCATCTATCCAATCTAAGCAGCTGGCTTGTGAGGAAAGGCAGAGAAGATTTTTATAGATAACATGCTGCTCTCCCATACAGCCAGCATTATTGGAATGAATGTTCATTTATGATCAACCCTGTCTCTGCTTAATTGGTCAAGTAGTGACAGGCAGCCCAGGTCCACCAATTGTCTGTTACATTTTAAGTGCAAAAAATTGACAGAAGTTTTTAATCGGACTCATAATTTTGTTGTTAACAATATATCAGTATTAGAGATTCTTGTATTTGTTGCCTTCTTTCTTCTGGCCCTAGAACTTGGTACTTACCCCAGATCAGTTCCTTTCTTATATGGACTTGACAATATATTTATTATCATACAGCAACTAAAAGTTAAGAATCACCCTTTTAATCCTCCACAGACCTATGTGTTTGGATATTTGATTGGAAGAAGGTCACCATAGTGTTACACTTAACTTACAGTTTGGTCAGGCTAACCTTGCCTATCGTTATTTTAACTTATTAGTCCTTATGTCACAAAAAGTGACTACCCAGAAGTTGATCAACAAAAAATATTATTTTATTTTATTTTTCAAGTACAGTTGACATTCATTATTATTTTATACTAGAGGCCTGGTGCACGAAATTCGTTAACTGTTAACTGATTGTTCTATGTGTGTGTGTGTGTGTGTGTGTGTGTGTGTGTGTGTCCCTCAGCCAAGCCTGCACACTCTCCAATCTGGGACCACTTGAGGGATGTCCAACTTCCTGTTTAAGCCCAATCCCAAGCTCAACCACTGAGCCACACTGGGTGTGGGTGTAACACTTCATCTCTATCCCCTCATCTATTGATGGCTATGTTTACCAGTTATGCGGATGTTCTAAAGTGCAATCATAAAAGAAACAGAAATGTAAAAACTTTTGTACTCTTTCTCATGCTTTTTAGATATTGACAGTTAACAACAACAAAAGAGCTGCATACTAGTCTTCAAAAAAGTCTCCAAAAGTTCCAAGACCTTTAATCTAATTTATATTATTTATTTCATTTAATTGTAATTTCAGTAAAATGTATAAACAATTTTAAAAATATAAATTTATTGAAGCAAAACCATAAAATAGCATAAGTAGCATTATCTTTTAACTTCTTTATCCTATAGCTCAATAGCAACAACACGATACATATTAGATTAGCTCCTGTTGAAAACTGGCTTTTCAAGAAACTGCAACTTGGTCTCCTGGGTCCAAAGTTTCATAATAACATCTTTTCTACCTGTCACTTGCCTTGCTGTCTTAGTTAGTTGCTGCAAGTATTATTATAAGAAAAGAATTCTAGCTGATTTTACTTTAAGAAATAACTGTTGAAAGAATAAAATAAAATTCTAGTTAAGTAGTTGCTTTTTAAAAATATAGTAGCTAATTATAAAAAAACACACATATAAACACTCATCAGTGATTCTATAAACTACCCTGTATTTCAAAGAGAGCTTTTTATTGATGTGCTTTAGATTCATATTTCTTGGCATAAGTCTAAAGATTAAATAAATTATGTCAATGATGATAAGCACCCAAAATAATACATATTTGAAGATTCACCAGAAGAAAGAAGAAGCTGTTGTAAAATGAGAATCAGAGTTGATGAGCTAGTTAAATAGCTGAGAAAATTGCGGCAAAATAATGTCAACAGTCTAGCAGAGTTCCAAATGTGTTTGAGGAATCTCAGGTTTGTTTCTTCTAGGTGGGTGGATAAATAATAAAATAATATTTTTCCATTTATTACTCCATCCAATAAACACTGAACATATACTGTATGCTGGGTGTTAAGTTAAAAGATATATATTCAACAAATATGTCAGAGCTTTTTGTCCTGAATTCAGTCTTAATATCTATTGGATATTTTCATTTTGATGACAGACATTAAGATTCAAACCTACTAGATTCTTTTCAAAATTTTCTTCTTCTTCTGCACTCTGTTTCCTTTACAATCTATTCTGTTGTGACCATCATAATCCTTGCTTACTCTCTGTCCTCATCTAATTAATCTTAAGTATATTTGACTACTTTACTCAAATAACTTCCAATATTTTCCATGTATACATATCATCTTTAGCTCAGGCCACAAAGTCTCTAGTATTTACTTCTTATCTGATGCACTTATTATAGTCTCTGTTTATGACAATTCCAATATACTATGGCAATCACAGTGGTATAATAGAATATACTAGTAAATATGATGATGTCAAACTTTTGACTTTGTTCTGATCAAAGTACCTCAAAAGCATCTTCTACTGACATTTTGGAATACATAATTTTTTGATGAGTCCTATCTATTTTAAGACGTTCAGTCTCATCCCTGATTTCTACCTACTCAGTATCAGTAGCTCCGCTATCTCCATAATCTTAAAGAACAAAAAATGTTTCCTCCAGACATTGCCAAATGCCCCCTGCTAAGGGAAAAATTGCTCCTCATTGAGAATCACTCCTCCAGACAATCAGGAAAAATTCTGAATTTCCCAATATAGCATATATGAGTATTCCTAACCAGGGAACTGACTACTTAGACCACCTTGTTTATTACAGAGATATTTGTCTAATTTAAGGTCTTTGAGGGCAGGGCAAGTTGTTGTGTTGATTATTATAATGTCCCAAACATATAACATGTGTAGAAATCAGCTAAAAAAAATCTAGTGCTGGTTCCCTGGCAGCACAATTAATCTCAGTCCCCCACCCATTGGGCTGAAACTCCTAATGAAGTCCCTGCCCCATTAAGGAGATCCTTGTTCACTGGAGGAACCATGATTTATAGATGTAAACTGTTTCAAAAAGGAATGCTGAGGTTGATGCCAAGGAAGTTTCAAAATGAGCAAATTGAGACTTAAACATATCAGGAAATTGCTATATGTCCCTGAAATTATTATTGAACAATTTGAGGTCCTGTTTGTTTGAGTTGTAGTCTAGTACTATTTCAATGAGAGAGAGAGAGAGAGAGAGAGAGAGAGAGAGAGAGAGAGAGAGAGAGGAGAGAAACAGTGAATGGGAACTTCTTAACAAAGGAAAGCATCTCTGTATAACTTGAGGGGTCCAGAGTATTACATTGCACTATAGTGCAATCTGGCAAACCATGATTTATTCATCAGGAAAGATAAAATAATCTTTGAAGTATACTCTGTGTAAAGAAGATAACATTATTTAACCATTCTTTTTAAAATATTCAACAGATATTGACAAAATAAAAATGTTTTGACACTTTTCAGCAATTTGGAAATTAACTTTCAGGGCAATAACTTTCTTAGAGATGACAAAACTTTCTTTGAGCAAGGATTTAAAAAAGCAAAATTTTACTTATTCTGTGGTTAACATGAATAAATATGATATAGAGTCAACTTTTAGAAATATAAATTATTAAAGCTATAAATTTTGAAATTACAAAATTTCATAAAATAATTTTAAAAATTTGATATGTTGTACATGTATGTATACCTTAAACCAGGGGTCCTCAAACTTTTTAAATAGGGGGCCAGTTCACTGTCCCTCAGACCATTGGAGGGCCGGACTATAGTTTAAAAAAAAAACTATGAACAAATTCCTATGCACAGTGCACATATCTTATTTTGAAGTAAAAAAACAAAACGGGAACAAATACAATATTTGTATTGGCATGTGGCCCACGGGCCATAGTTTGAGGACTCTTGCCTTAAACCATTAAATGTATGATGAAATTTAATGCATACATCATGTAAAATAAGATCTAGTATTTCACAAGTAAATTTATGATATCAGTGGTTATATGATTGCTTGATTTTAAAAGACAGTACTTATAGCAAAGTCTTTGCTGAGGCTAATTTATAGATATAAGGTAGGAGGTAAAACTATAAAGCATTTGGGGATTCATGAAGCCATGGCAACTCATTTTTTTTTTCATTCGCAATACTTAATAAAATATTATTCTTACAAGGAATTTGGTAGTATGAAAATTAGAGAACTTTAAAATTAACACTTTTTAAATTTATTATAGGACCTGGCATGTTTTTGTAAATCTCTTCGTGACTAATTTCTGAATGAGAAATGGTAATAATTATAATAAAACTTCAGTAGTAATACTGATTTTTTTAGTCATACCACACAAAGTTATTTTAGTATTTTAGAAATAACATGTGCTAGATATTGTGTGTTTTGATGTGGGATAGTAATGTAATAGCATAAGCTTAGAATATTTTTGGAAGAATAAATGATTAGGTAAATTATTTAATTAATTAATAAACACCAGGTACTGAAAATCTATTTAGGTTAGGCACTGTGCCAGCTGACATTTGTTGACTAAATTTCTTTTTCACCTGAAAAATGCTTTATATTAATTATCATATTCAGTTCTCAGAACACACTCTGAGGTGGATTTAACTGTCCTCATGTGTTTTTTGTTGTTTTTTTTTTCTCATTAAAAAGTTAAGAAGAGAAACTTGAAGAGACTAAATTGTTCCCTACTATTACATACCCTATAAGAAGTAAATTGGGATGCAAACTCTTTTTCCTTCTTCATACTATCTTGGCTTTTTCTAGGATAACACATTGCCCATGAGTTAATAAATGAAAAAAATAAATTAGTTGATAAATATTATTTACTTTATCAAGGAATACACTTCTAAGACACCATTATTTTCTGTGAGTTAATTATTAAACCTCATATTTCAGTAAGTATGGTAGGTAGAATAATGCCTCTTCCCTTCAAAGATATTTATCTTAGTTCCCAGAATCTGTGAATGTGTTATGTTATACTAGAGGCCCGGTGCATGAAATTCGTGCATTCGGGGGGGGGGGGGGAGGAGTCCCTCAGCGCAGCCTGTGCCCTCTAGCAGTCTGGAAGTCCTCAGGGGATGTCCAATTGACTGCTTAGGCCTGCTTGCGGAGAGTGGACCTAAGCTGGCAGTTGGACATCCTTAGTGCTGTCCTGGAGGTGGGAGAGGCTCCCGCCACCACAGCTGCACTTGCCAACCATGAGCCTGGCTCCTGGCTTCTGGCTTTGTGGAGGGGAGGGAAGGGAGTGCTGCTCAACCAGAAGCTGGGCTTGCTCCTCGTTAGTGCTGTCCTTTCCCCCACCCACTGGTGGGGGGGTGGCTACAGGAGGGGTTGTGGGAGGTTGAGGTGCCATGGTCGCACCTCATCCTGCCTCTATGGAGGCACCGGGACTGTAACACCCACCCGGTGGAAGTGGGGAGCCCCCGGGACCATCATGGCTGGCCTGGTGGCACAGGCTTGCTGGCCCCACCCCCGCCCACTGGTCATTCAGGAATTTCGTTCTGCCATTGGTCTAATTAGCATAATAGCTTCTTATTATATGGGCTAGAGAGAAGAATTAAGGTTGCAAATGGAAATAAATGTACTAGTCCACTGAGTTTAAGACAGGGACATTATTTTGGATTATCCAGATAAGCCTAATATTCTCAGAAGTTTCCTTAAAACTGGAAGAAGGAGGTCAAATGTGAGAGGTGATGCAATGTGAGAAAAAATGACCCATGTTGCTGGTTTTGAAGGTGGAGGAAAGGGGCCATAAATCAAAGAATGTGTGTGACATCTAGAAGCTGGAAAAGGACAAAAAATGGATTCTCCTATAAAGCCTTCAGAAGGAACAGAGGCCTACCAACACCTTGATTTTTAATCCAGTGATATGTCTTGGACTTCTGACCTACAAGACTGCAAGATAATAAATGCGTATTGTTTTAAGCCATTAAGTGTGTATAATTTATTACAGCAGCAATAGGTAACTAATACAGTAAGGCTTTGCAGATATTAGTTGTTTTGCTTTGATAAAGTATATGGTTATGTATAAAAAGAATAAGATATGTTCTTCTTTTTTAGTTTATTGTCTTAAGAGAAGCTGGCACATAGTCTAAGTGGATGACTATAATGCCTGGAAAACAATTAGAGTTCTGACTTTTCTAAGGGGTCTAGCAGCCCCACACATACTTGGACACCTTCGCCAAATAGATTCTTAAAAAAAAATACACAGGCACCCATGGACATAGGTAATAGGGTAGGGAAGATCTGAGAGGTGGGTAGGAGCTGGGAGGAAGGGGATAATGAGGGTAAAATAGAAGATATCTATAATACTATCAACAATAAAGTATATATTAAAAATAAATATATATATAGTCAATGAAAATATTTATTATTAAAAAATAAGTCCTAAAGCTTCAGACATGTCAAAAATGGCATAGAAAAAGTTAAAAACATGACTTTTATAAGAACATACAATAAACCTATACCAAATAGTTTTTTCAACTCATGAATAAGGGTTTAAAAGCATTTTGAGGAACTGGATAATATGTACTTATATAAAAATATTAGAAAGAGAGTACTAGGTTATATACAAAATGGTTGATAATATCCTACGGGGCAATAAAACTGACATCTTGGGATTCCTTTTGACTAGACAGAAATGATTTCAATTTCCCCTTGTCTAGGTCTTCAAGTTGACATGACTTTCTGTGTCCTTAATTAATAGTAAATAATGACATCAAACATAGGTTTACCCCCCAAAATGAGATAGTCATCAAGTTTGCCTTTAACAGGGACCATGCAGGGCACTGGAAAATCATAATGTTATTCCCCTTGCCTATATCCAAATTTTAGATAAATCATATTTATTTATTCATTTATTCATTTATTTATTTATTTATTTATTATTTTGAATCTTTATTATTGAAAGTATTACATATGTCCCCAGTTTCCCCCTTCTAGACCACCCCCTTCCCCAGGCCTTCACCACCCTATTGTCTGTATCCATGGGTTATGCATGTGTTAGTATACATATAAGTTGTTTGGTTGATCTCTTCCCACACACCTACCCATCCACCCCTGCCTTCCCTCTGAAAGTCCACACACTGTTTCATGTTTTTGGATCTATTTTGTTCGTCACTTTATTTTGTTCATTAGAGTCCACATATGAAAGAGATTATATGATACTTGTCTTTCTCTGACTGGCTTAGTTTGCTTAGCATGTTACTCTCCAGGTCTTCCATGCTGTCTCAAAGGGTAAGGAGATCCTTCTTTATTACTGCTGCACAGTATTCCCTGGTGTAAATGCACCACAGCTTTGTTATCCACTCATCTGCTGATGGGCACTTGGGCTGTTTCCAGATCTTACCTATTGTAAATTGTGCTGCTGTAAACACAGATGTGCATACATTCTTTCTGATTGGTGTTTTGGGTTAGTTGTTTTGATTGACAATTCCCCAATTCTGATCATAATGTTTTAGAATTATTCTTGATATAGCAGGTAATATCAATTAAATGTTTAAGCCCCTCTTGAATGCACAGTATGAACAAATGCTGAAGTCAGATACTTTTAACATTTTTTTCAATAAGGAACATAGGATTGTACATTTAAAAAACATTATGATTTGTTCTTCGTATTGTCATTCTCCATAGGACCCAGTTTTATTAACTAAAAAGAAAGGTAGTTGGCTACTGTGAATGCCTGGATATGGATAGTTATCATCAACGACCTCTACTCTTTTGCTTCCCAAAGTGCTCATTCCTGCCACTCTTTCTTGATCACTTTTATTAGCCACCAGAACTCTCCAAAATCCCGTGAAAACTTTTTTTAGTCCCCTATGTAAACTTATTCAATGATTTTTAATTTTATCATTATTAATCTACACCACAAAATGGTGTTGCAATTCCTTGAACTCCTTAATTTTAATAAATTTTACATCTTCTACGTTTTATTTACATGCCTACACACAAACCATCTGGTTTACCTTTCCAATTAAAAAATCAGTCTTATAAAATCAGTGCACATCTGATGTCTACACAATTCAAAGCAAAAGTATGCAGACTTGAAATTTTGTTGTAACTCTAGGTTTTCTATGAGAACAACACATGGCATGCCATTGTTTCACATCATCAGTGCACACATACAACGCTTTCCTCGTCTTCTCCCCACCTGGCTCCACGGACATAGGAGCTCTTGTTTAGAAGGTGTACCTAGAATAAACAGTCTATTACATTTAGAGACTCTTATCCATTAAGAATCCAAATTCTTTCTAGTAACAAGTTAAACTATTATTTTACTCTACACAGACAAATAACTGCGTTTCCATGGCCAGTCATCTCTTTCTTGGAAATGTATCCCTTTTTTTCTATCTGCCTTTATTGATTGGCTTCATGTAGGATTATCATCACTTGAGGCTTAAATTATTGCAACAATTTTAATGCCTCTGGCTTTGATTCATCTATACTATAATATATTTTAAACACCACAAATTTTATAACTTCTTAAAACAACTAGGATCTGTAATCCTTTGCTAAAATATCTATAAAAATCCATAATATCTTACATTTTTATTAGTTATTTATTGAATAAATATTTGATGCTTATTATGGTCTATTCCCTACGTTAGGTCACATGGAAACAGTAGTATATAAAACATAAAATGTCTCTAATATCATGGAGCTTAAATTATAATTTTAGAAGTATATAAAGTATATAGAGTAATGTGATGGAGAGTGATAATGTGAAAACTACACATTGCGTGAAAAATGCCTTCTAAGCTGCTGACTCTTTAGTCAATTCAGCTAGGGAGGAGAATCAGCAGAGAAATTATGTGGAAGCAGAGTTTCGGAATAAAGTGAAAAAAACAGTGTAGATGCTGTAGAGAAAAAGCAAACTCTGAGGGTCTGGAAAGCGAAGATGATCTGTTCTGCCATGGAGAGTGAGGAGGAGCCTGGAAAGAGAAGAGGGGGGAAAGGAAAGAAGGACTGTTCGGTGCCTGGAGCCATGAAAAAGGCCTTGCATTTCATTCTAAGTGCAATGTGATGCTTCTGGAATTAAGATTATTTTGATTTCAGGTTACAGAAGTCCAATTTGAACAACTTTTAGGAAAAAGTAAGAAATTTAAAGAAAAAAATTGGTAGAGATATTTCACAAGATACAAGGCTAGCAATAGAGCTGGGTCTTAGGAGCAAAATCAGGGATTGAAGATATACTATAAAGTGATTATGACCTCACTTGCAACCATTGCTTCACCCAGTGTGTCTGCTTCATCATTCTGTCTTTGGAAAGCAAAAGCTCACAAGTTCCATAGTTCAGCCCCAGAAAAGGACTCTCCCTTCTTCCCCCGCACCTCTCTGCCTCTCTCTTTCTTTCTGTCTCTGTCTCTGTCTTTATGTTGCTACTGAAATTTGTAGAAAGGAGTACTAGAATTAAATGCCCAGCAATACCTAAAAATGAAGTAGATAAACAAACAATACATAGCTACATGTTTTTATAATATACATATTTTGTAAACAATTATGATTTTTTTTGTCTCTAAACAATTGTATCAAGTGGGTATGAAATCAGTTGTCATACAAATTATAGAGTTTAAACTAACAATTAAACACTTAATGTCATACTCAACGTCATCTACTAGCTATTGGGGGAGCTCCGTTCTATTTTAGAGACAATCATCTTTATATTCATATATGCAATGCAATCCATCAGATTAAAGCAAATACTTTACCTCAACATCCTCCATAATCTTTCTCGAATTATGTTTATATGAACTTTCCATTAAATTTTTAATGTTAATTCAGAGGCTCTTGAAGGGAACTTATATTCTACATCTCCATCAAGACCAAATTTATTGTCTTGTTTACTTTAGGGATCACTTAAAGTACAAGTCTCCTTTATAATCAAGTATTATCCACAGATGATTTAGCATTTTCACTAACCTGAGAAAACTTGCTAGCACTGAGTTCCATACAAACTTCCAGTTCTATCCTCTGAATCCACCCTTAGTAGTTAGAAATTTCAAAGATTATTCAGACTGTTCTCACACATTCTCCTAACTCCTTTGTTTAACTATACGTGTCTATTCTTTTATGCTACTATTTTCCCAGTGATACGCAAAAGCCAAAATTACCTTCCTCTCTAACATTGCATAATTTTAGGAAAAGAGGCACGAGAACTGCTATCCTTTTCTGAAATACTAATCCCTGGTTCACAGTATTTCTCTAAACTGTTATTGTCATTATTCCTGGGAAACTGAAGGTATAGGTTAATGATACATTTGTATCCATCCTCCTCTCTCAAGCACCCTGTCTAAGTGACTATCGCAGTTAGCCACTGAACCGGGTCCTCAAATTCGATTCCCCCACCCTTCAATCCATTCATTCTGCACAGATGAACTTGAGTAGTCCTTTTATATTTGAAACAGATCATAAAATGCCCTTCTTGAGAACTTTACAGGGTATATCGTTTTACTTAGAACAATAGGTAATTTCATGCCTTATTTTTACCAAGCTTGAAAAGACCAGGTGATTTCAACCTTCCAAACTCATCCAGTGCCTCTTACATTATTCTCTATTCTTTTGATTTGTTCTTGTCTTAAAAGTCCTCTTATATTCTCTGGATCATCTCAAGTTTCTTTCCTGCTTCAAGCTCTTTACAATACATTTTCTCTCTGAGTACAGAATATAGTTCATTTCTATTCCCAAATATATTTAGAGTAATATAGATTCATTCTTATATTTCTACTTAAATGTCAACAACTTAGAAAGAACTCCCCTCTTCACCCTATCTAACGCATTCTGCTTTGTAGCGTTTTTAGTAAACCCCGCTAATATATTGTTTTATTCTGTAGTAAACTGACATAAGAAAAGAGGCACTCAGTTACAGTTTTCCATAAATATCTATATTTTTTCATAGTTGGAGGGAATGAGGGATATATATCTCTTCTGAACTTCATGGGTAACAATGAAAACAAGCCTCAAATCAAATTCTGCCATACACTCTAAGTCCATTAGGAAATAAAAAAGTGAGCAAACAAAAAATCCAAAACAATTGAACATCCACTTGCAAAATTCTGTGCCTTTTTAGATACTTCATCTGTTCATTGCATAAAAGGTTCAGAATCAAATTAAACATTATATAGATCAGTGGCAAATGCAGTACTTTTTTAGGTTTAAATACAATTGTCAATTCAAATATAGACAACTGGGCTCATAAGATCCTAATGCACTGTCCAGGTAAGGTAGATGTGTCTATATTGCACTTTTAATTAAAACACTAACTTCAAATATTACTCCATTAATAATACTTTATTTTTAACATTGATTTGTTCATTAGAAAGTATTTCCTGTTGATATAAAATACATATAGCTGAGTGAAAAGATAGTTATTGCTTCTTAAGGAGTATTTCTAAGATACTACTTAATAATTTAAGTAGAATGCAATCCTAATCAGGATATAGTACAACTGAGTATATATTATATACATACTAGTGGCCTGGTGCACAAAATTCGTGCGGGGGTGGGGGGGAGAGTTCCCTTAGCCTAACCTGCACCCTCTCCAGTCAGGGACCCCTTGGCCAGGATTAGGCCTAAACTGGCAGTCAGACAACCCTCTCACAATCTGGGACCGCTGGCTCCTAACTGCTCACATGCCTGCATGCCTGATCGCCCCTAACTGCCTCTACCTGCCTGCCTGATCACACTTAACTTCCCTCTCCTGCCAGCCTGATCTCACCCCCAACTGCCCTCCCTGCAGGCCTGGTTGCCCCAACTGCCCTACCCTGCTGGTCTGATCTCACCCCAACTGTCCTCCCCTGCCAGCCAATTTGGTTCTGATTGGTTGGTTTCTATGCCAGTCAGGGTCAAAAGTCCCCCTCCTAGGAAGCCATTGGCTCCTCACAGTTCATGCAGATTTAGTTCTGATTGTTCGGTTTCTCTGCCAGTCAGTCTCTATGGGCCTATCTCTGGGCCTGATCAGAGAGGTGGGGTTGATCAGCAGCCCCCGCGGAATCCCAGAGAGAAAGAGAGGCACAGCTGCTGGCAAAGCCTGGAGAGAAAGAGAGAGGCAATGGCTGATCTACAGCTGCCACAGAGGCTGTGGATCAGATCCTGGCTCTCTCTCCAGGCCTGATCCACAGTCCCCTTGGCAGTCAGTTCTGGGTTGCTGTACCCACACCAGCAGCAGTCAATGCTGGGTCAACATAGTGACCCAGCACTGACTGCAGGACTGACTTCCAGGGTTTGGTCGAGCCTTTGGTCAGTCATAAGGACTCCGCATTTTCATACATTAGGATGTATGTGTACTTACTGAAACTACTAATATTAATATGACATAGCAATATATCTATACTCATAAAAGCCTAGGTGACCATCATGCCTTCACATCATCACAAGATGGCTGCCCCCATGCTGTCACAAGATGGCCACCACAAGATGGCCAGCAGGGGAGGGCAGTTAGGGGTGACCAGGCTGGCAGGTGAGGGAAGTTGGAGGCAATCAGGCTGACGGAGTGGCAGAGGAGTGGTTAGGGGGTGATCAGGCTGGCAGGCAGGCAAGCAGTTAGGAGCCAGCAGTCCCAGATTGTGAGAGGGATGTCTGACTACTGGCAGGCAGACATCCCCTGAGGGGTCCCAGATTAGATAGAGTGTAGGCTGGGCTGAGGGAACCCCCCTGCCCCCCCGCTCCACACACACACACAGTGCAAGAATTTCATGTACTAGGCCTCTAGTCTATATATAATAGAGATATTACATATAGGCATATATATTTCCATATATATATATATATATATATATATATATATATATATATATATATTAGTTATTAAGACTGAGAACTAATACTATTTATGTTCTAAGAAATTGATAAAGATAATATTATATACAATTAGTAATATAATAATATCAGGTATTGCTTCTAGAAATTCCTGCAGATTAATTTATCTGTAACAACTTCTACTTAGCTAAGTGAACATTTCTTTCTAAGCACTATTTTA
This sequence comes from Myotis nattereri, assembly GCF_964212035.1. NCBI lineage: Eukaryota > Metazoa > Chordata > Mammalia > Chiroptera > Vespertilionidae > Myotis > Myotis nattereri. The sequence continues at coordinate 66,888,633 of NC_138076.1, read as the reverse complement.
ACAATAAAAAATTCTTCAAGACCCTCTTTTTTGCAGTTTAACCAATTCTAAACTATAAGATCACATACTTTGCCCTATCTCAACAAGTTCTTAACTTGATGGACTGTCTTAAAACTTTTGATCTCAGGACCCAATTTTTTCAATATATTCTCAACCTACTTCTCTCTTCCAAGACACTATTAAGGTTCAGTCAAAGTTGTACTCCCTATAGTTGTGCTATAGTGAACTGTAACAAACAGAGCTTTGCTTTATTAATAGATAGCCTGGTAATAGTTACTTGTACACTGAAGTATTTAAAAATAACACTTAAAAATAAAAGTTAAAAACTTGTTAACTGTTGACACACATTATAATGAAAGTCTCATTAAAGCAAGAAATAGATCCATCTTGCTCATCATTACATTTTATATTGCAGGTCAATACCTAATGTAGAATCAATACTTTATTAATATTTGGGAATGAATGAAGATGAAAATAATTTGTGCTTTTTTTTTGCCTTTGAGATTTCTTCTTTTAATCAAGATTTTATTCTCCTATAAGCCTCATCTATTTCAAATTTTACTTGATTCAAAAAGCCTTTCTGGCTTTTCCATTCTGAACTGCCCTTATTGTTTTGTTACATGCTGTGCCACATATTTTTTGTGTGTGTGTGTGTGTTATTTACTATTCTTGGGTGAACAGGATTTCTTTGAACAATTATGTGTATTATGAGATTATTGATAACACTGTTATTTTTTATACATTTTTTTGTAGCCAGAGTGCTGATCCCACCTTTACTCAGTGTTTCAAGTTCTTTTATAACCAAGGGATCTTAATTTTATTTTTTAATGTTATGTTATTGAAATTTCATTTTTTCCTGCTTGTGACTTCCTTCATTGTAACTTTTAACATAAGAAAAGTTGAATATATTTATCTTAATTAAGTAAGACGTTCTCCAACTTAAGATGGTTCAATTTGTGATTGTGCTAATTTACAATGGTGGGGGAGTGATACTTATTCAGTAGAAACTGTCTTTTTTTTTTTGTCTTTTTTCTTTTTCCAGATTGGCAACTCTTTCATGTTGATGGCCAGTGATACTGAGCCACAGCTCCCAGTCAACCATGAGATCACTGTGTTGCCAGCATTTTTTTTTGGAAATTGTGTTTTATATTTTACATTCCATCATGTCTACAAAATGCCCATCTGTGTCTTCTGCTTCTGGTAAGACAAAGAAGAGGAAGGCAATTACTCTTGAGATGAAACTGAAGTTGATCATTGCCCAAGTGTTGCCTAATGTAAGTGTGCTGATCACATTTCAGAGAGGCTAGACTAATCTATGATTAATGGTAGGTTAGGGTATTAAACTCATTTTTTCATTTAAATGGATTATATTGTCAACTATTGTGGGTTCATAGGGATGCAACCCCATTAAAGACATCTGTATATCTTAAATATATCTAACTTGTACATCTTATTCTCACCCAATGAAGTTTTAAATCAGTTACAGTATTTAGGTAATGATAAAGTACCTATGCTCCAAAATGCTATAGATGCTATTGACTTGACATCTATGTTAGGGGTGGTTACTAGTGTCTGAAAAGGTAGTCTAAGTCCAAAATAGGTAAAGGAGAATACTGGTTGTCTTGTCAGCACAGTGTTAGAACTGATGTGTTATTATCAGTTTTACAACTCTATGGAGGCAGAGGTTAACTTGTAGATTTTTGGCCAGCAGAGATGGAAGTACTTTTTTTTTATCCATTGGGACCAATAACAATAAAATTTGTGTTTTATGGCCCTGTTAGACATTAACTAGTGTTATAAATAATACAAAAGTCTTTTCCTAATAGTTCCTTGTTAAATTGCCTAAAGTGTCAATTCTTTGCCCTGGAAAGTGTTGCTCAGGAGTCAGAGTGCCAGCCTGGGTTAATGAAGAGTTTCAGGTTCAATTCCCAGTCAAAGGCACATACCTGGTTTGCAGTTTCGAACCCTGTCCCAGTTAGGCATGTGTGGGAAGCAACCGATTCTGGTAACATCATGTTTCCCTCTCTCTCTCTTCCTCCCCCTCCCCCTCTTTCCCTTCCACTCTTTCTAAAAATCAATGGGAAAAAATCCTACAGTGAGAATTAAAAAAATTTAAAAAAGTAAATAATCAAATATCCTTTGGACCAGTTTTAATATCTTATTGGTTACCTCATTAACAAATGAGTAAAATAAAATCACTGACACATCTTTATTATATACATTTGCATGAAAGTCACAATATTACCTTTTTGAAAATTATACTGTAAGATTAGGTACTTTTAATAGAATCATTGCTGATATTAGTGTTTTATCTAACTTTATAATCATTTTATAAGCAAGCTAATGGCTTATTTTTAGTAGAAATGTAGACTAAGCAGTAAGGTGGTTTAACAAAGATACTAACAGGTATTTTCTCATACAAGTTATAAGAAAAAGAAAACCCTGCTATTTTTTAAACTGCCAGCAGTATGTATGAGAACATTCTCTAAGAGGATCCATGCAATACATCTTAGGAAGTGAGGAGCTCATTATTTAGGAAAATTATTAAAATATTTTTGATAAACACAGATATATGAAGGTTAGTTCTTTTGCTAAGAATACTCCAGGTGATTTTCCATGGGTTTGTAAACTTTGAAGTGCAGAAATTTGCCTTGGTGCTGTGCGTAATATGTGGATTCTTGGGTTCTAATATCAGGAATTTTGATTGAATCTTTATGTTTGAAACAATTTTATCAATGCTATAAAGCAGCACGCTGTGCTGGTTATTCTCTGTTGGCCTTTTTGACTCATTTGTTCCATACTTTTCTCTGTTCCCTGAGCCCTAGGAGACTGAGTGTTGCACAGACTGCATAACCTAGAATTCCCTGCCCTCTGGCCTCTGGTTGGCTTCCAGAGAATGAATGCCTCTAGTAGAATGTCAGATGAAGAAAAATAATGAGTTTAGGTGATGAAGGCCCTTACAACTCTGCTTTCTTGTAGTTCTGAAAGACACTGCATCCATCTAGAACTGTAGCTTCTGACTGGTGACTAAATTCTCATGGTATTCAGTGTTGAAAATATTTTCCAGCTGTCAGTAGTCCCTGAATGGTTTGAAACATCCTATGAAACAACTTACTTTCATCTACAACATGATAAATAGTTACTTCATTAAAGCTTTTGAAAATACATGCTGAGTGTGCTGTCATTTGAGGGAGTCATGATTGATGTAAAAACCTGAGAGGCAGGTTGTCCTCGCATTCTACTTCCTAGGTATAATACTCTAAAGTGCCTTGGATAGCTGAGTAAATTTTTAATCCTCACCTGAGAGTATGTATATTGATTTTAGAGAAAAGAAGATGAAGAAGATGAAGAAGAAGATGGAGAGGAAGTATAAAAAGGAGAAGGAGAAGGAGAAGGAGAAGGAGAAGGAGAAGGAGAAGGAGAAGGAGAAGGAGAAGAAGGAGAAGGAGAAGAAGAAGAAGAAGAAGGAAGAAGGAAGAAGGAAGAAGGAATAAGGAAGAGGAAGAAGAAAGAAACATCCATTGGTTGTCTTCTGTATGCACCCTGACTGGAGAGACAAACCTGCAACCTAGGTATATGCCCTGACCTGGAATCAAATTTGAGGCCTTTTTTTCTATGGAATGATGCTCAAGCAACTGAGCCATCCTGCCAGGTTAGCTGAATAATTTTAATGAAGGTGGCTCCAGAGTAATAAAATTATTTTAGAGATTACTAGTTTTGAGACTTTTTGATTTTTATAAGATGATAATCCTGTATCTTTTAAACAATACACACACACACACACACACACACACACACAATTTTACATCAAACCCTGAAGGCTTTAAGTAGCTCAGATTAAACAGAAGTCTTGTTTAGATATAACATTTAATCTAGTAGGAAAAAATGCTGGCAGAGTAATGTACTGTAATATATATATATATATATATATATATATATATATATATATATGCCTTTAATTTCATCAGACACATGACATATCCTATATAATAAAAGGGTAATATGCAAATTGACTGTAACAGCAGAAAGACTGGGAATGACTGGTCCCTATGACACACACTGACCACCAGGGGGCAAAGGCTCAATGCAAGAGCTACCCTCTGGTGGCCCGTGAATTCCCACAGGGGGAGGTCTGCTCAGCCACAAGCCAGGCTGATGGCTGTCAGCACAGCGGTGGTGGCAGGAGCCTCTCCCAATCCCCCGGGGAGCGGGCCTAAGCCAGCATGTGGACATTGCCCGAGGGGTCCCAGACTGCGAGAGGGCACAGGCTGGGCTGAGGGACGCCCCCCCTCCCCCCCCGCCAAGTGCACAAGTCTTTGTGAACCGGGCCTCTAGTGTTTAAATAAATATATTAAAATAAACATTTAAATGAATGCATAATAGATACTTAAAATCTCTAGATAAATGAAAAAGATCTCATGGTACACTTGACCACTTTGATATTTCTTTTTTAATAAGAATTTTATGTGTCAACTCTTCAAAGTTGCAATTATTATTAAATTAATTAATATATTTCTCAAGTTCACTTTTTAGGGTGATAAAATGATACAGGATTTTATTGTATAGACTAGAGGCCCAGTGCACAAATCAGTTCACAGATGGGGTCACTAGGCCTGACAGCGATCAGGGCCGATCAAGCCATCTTGCCCTGTCTCAATTGGGCCCAGGCCAATCAGGGCCAGGCCGATCAGGGCCTGCTGGCCAGGAAAGGAGCATGGAGAGAGACTGTGGGAGGTTGACTGGCCCCGATCGAGGCAGATCAGGGCCTGCCAGCCGGGGGGAGGAATTGGCCAGGGGGAGGAATGGTGGAGGTTGGCCAGTTGCAGGAGGTTGGCTGTGGGAGTGAACTGACCACCAGGGGACAGCTCCTGCATTGAGCATCTGCCCCCTGTTGGTTAGTGCACATCATAGCGACTGATCGACTGGTCATCCCAGTCGTGCCAGTCATTCGCTCTTAAAGGGTTGCTTAGACTTTTATATATATAGCTATTTCCCCTTTCCTCTGAAGTATCAAATCTATGTAAATCATAGTAATACAATAAACATCAAGAGAACAATGCCTTTGGTTCCCACCTTTGCATAAAATTGCTATATAATTAGACTTATCTTTTTTTGCTTTTAAACAAAACATATTAGTAAGTTGTTTTTTTTGCATTGATTTTTTTATTTGTCCCTTTCCTTATTGATTAAGGTATTAAATATGTGTCCTTAATCCTCCCAAACCCCCCACTCATGCCCTCACCCCCCTGTTGTCTGTGTCCATTGGTTAGGCCTATATGCTTGCATAAAATCCTTTGGTTGATCTCTCCTCCTTACCCCCACCCTCCCCTACCTTCCCTCTGAGGTTTGACGGTCTGATCGATGCTTCTCTGTCTCTGGATCTGTTTTTATTCATCTTTTTATGTTGTTCATTATATTCCACAAATGAGTAAGATCATGTGGTATTTATCTTTCTCTGACTGGCTTATTTTGCTTAGCATAATGCATATTAGTAGTTTTTTGTTCCCATCTACTCACTTGCCTTTTTAGAGTTATCCTTGGTGTAATCATGGCACCCACAGCACCCTCATACTTCAATCCTCCTTTTTTTCATAATTTCCAATTAATTCATTAGTAACAATTAAAATTGGTAAGACTCTGTTATGATCCAATCCTGTTAATATAAATATAAAGTCACTTAGAAAATATTACTAACATGTGAATTAAGACTGGTATTATCTTGCATATTACAAAACAGCCTCAAATGTGAAAGGATGATATTTGAGATCCAGGTAGCAAATTAGATCGATGTGCTGTCCTCGACATAATGGCATTTTCATTTCAGAGCCCTACCAAGTCCAAAACAAAACCATTTTTTATAGTTGTTCACAATCCCAAGAGAAATGAGTTCAGGTGGTCTCAACTTAGTTTTTCATGTACAAAGGGACATATCAAAAAGCTGTCATAGACTGATAGTAATTTATCACTTTCATTTTTAAAAAACCATGGGATTACAAGCATAAAGCAAAAACAGCAAAGTTTTTCCAGAAGCATTTTTCCCCTTTTTGCCTTAGCCAGTTGTATCTATTTTATTGGAAAAATTATAAAACAAATAAAAATTACATTTTATCATGATATATTCATTGAAATAATCTTTAAATATTCAGTTAATATTTAAAATAGGAATTTTTTTATTTGTAACTGCTGCTTATAATAAATATAGCAGCTAAAAGATGTTATCATACTTCTTCAAGACTATTATAAATCAGATGGGCAAACAAAACATAAAGTTTTTTATGCATTTTTGTCATTCAGATGGTAAATAATAGACTCTTTAAATATAGAGCACTCACAGATTAATATGTTTTATAGGTAATTTCAGTGTATTTTTCAAGGAAACCAAACAGCAGTGACAGTAATTATGGTTTATATAAGTAATTAAATAAAATCCTATTGACTTTGATGCCTTCAGAAGTGCAGGAATGAGCCATTACAATGTGGATAATTTACTTTAAATGTTTGCTGTGAATATTCAACTTTTTATTTACTCTCAAATATCTTGTGAAATATTAACCAGATGGAAATCTGAAATGCCAACAGTGTGACAGTTAAGAGAAGTATATCAGTGTTTGAATCAGTACAGAGATGTGGTTTACAAGAACAGGACACAATGTAACTTATTCAAATACTATTGGGGTCTTTTCTCAGGTATTGACTAACATATAATTATTAAATTACACAAAAAGTAAGATGTATTTTTATTTTTAATTTTTATTTTCTTTATATTATTTTTTATTAATTTCAGAAAGGAAGGAAGAGGGAGAGAGAGAGAAGCATCAACAATGAGAAAGAATCATTGATTGGCTGCCCCCTGCCGCCCTGTACTGGGGATGTGCCCTTGACCAGGATCGAACCCGGGACCCTTCAGTCCACAGGCTGATGCTCTATCCACTGAGCCAAACCTGCCAGGGCAAAATGTATTTTTAATAATATAAAATCTAAAACATAAAGTTATTATGTATACTAAAATCTATTTCCATTTTGAATACAAGAAAATAGAGAATATATTCAGGTGTCCTTTAAAAAAAAGTAGAAGACAGATGAATGATTTAAGGGCTTATTAAGAAGTAACAGCTATTCTATTCCATGAAAATGTCATATGAAAGATAAAACAAAAATTAATTCTTAGCTGATGCTGAAATAGAGAGGAAATTTTAGTAGAAATTCATTATGATTATTTAGTTGATAATACTAAATTCTTTGGGTCACACAATAGATGTTTTCTTATTATGAAAGATGTATATTAGAGCCAGGTTACAAAAACTTCTCCAAAGTTTCAAGGAATTGTGGTTGAATGGCTGAACTCATGCAAAATAAAATGTTAGCATTAATACATCATTTAACAAATGTACATTAAAAAGAATGTACTCTTCTTTTATTCACCATGGAATTTTTATAAATCTTTCATTAAATTTTATCACATTTTGCCAAGAAGTTTTGTTGTTATTGTTATTCGCTATAGATAAGTAGCTTTCACACATTGTAGCTGAGAAAAAAACATTATTATTTTCTTAAGAAAATGGGCAAGGAAAGACCTTTATCAAGAAAAGGAAGAAGCAATGAACAGATCTAGTATTTTGTTTAAAAATTCAATTAAAAATCTTTTCCACTTCAAATAGAATCCACAAAAAATAGTGGAAAGCTCAAAGATAATGAAATAACTTTTTAAATTATTTTAATTTTCTCCAAGTGAGATAAATAAAAGCCCTCTTCATTAAGATGATATAGAATTAACATGATTAAATTATTGTTCAAAAAAATTCTGTGATTGTACCACCAACTTACACTATACACAAAAATAAACTCAAAATGGATAAAGAACTTAAACATAGACAAGAAACCATAAAAATCTTAGAAGAAGCCATAGGCAGCAAAACAGCAGACATATGTCATAGCAATTTGGCCCCTTGAGTGTGGCTCTTCCTAAGACTTAGGAGTATCCTAATTAAGTTAATAACAATGTACCTACCTATATAGTTTAAGTTTAAAAAATTTGGCTCTCAAAAGAAATTTCAATCATTGTATTGTTGATATTTGGCTCTGTAATGAGTTTGCCAACCACTGTCTAAGGCAATGGAAACTAAGGAGAAAATAAACAAATGGGACTACATCAAAATAAAAAGCTTCTGCACAGCAAAAGAAACCATCAACAAAACAACAATAAAGCCTTGTGCATGGGAGAACATATTTGCCAATGTTAAATAAGGGTTTAATCTCCAAAATTTACAGGGAACTCAAAAAACTTAGCAAAAGGAAGATAAACAACCCAATAAAAAAAAATGGGCAAAGGACCAAAATAGACACTTTGTGAAAGAGGACATACAGAAGGCCAAGAGACATATGAAAACATGCTCAAAATCACTAATCATCTGAGAGAAGCAAATCAAAACAACTATGATGTACCATCTCACATCTGTCAGAATGGCTATCATCAACAAATCAACAAAGGACAAGTGCTGGCAAGGATGCGAAGAAAAGGGACTCTCGTGCACTGCTAGTGGGAATGAAGACTGGTGCAGCCACTGTAGAAAATTGTATGGCGTTTCCTCAAAAAATTAAAAATGGAACTCCCATTTGACCCACTAATTCCACTTCTAGGAATATATCTCAAAACAACAGAAACACCAATCAGAAAGGATATATGCATCCCTATATTCATAGCAGCTCAATTTACAATAGCTAAGATGTGGAAACAGCCTAAGTGCCCATTAGCAGATGAGTGAATTAGAAAACAGTGGTACATCTACACAATGGAATACTATGCTGCTGTAAAAAAGAAGGAATTCTTACCATTTGCAACAGCATGGATGGAACTGGAGACATTATGCTACGTGAAATAAGCCAGTCAGAGAAAGATAAATATCACATGATCTCAATCATTTGTGGAATATAATGAATATCAGAAACTGATGAATAAAAATAGATACAGAGACAAAGAAGCTTCCAACAGACTGTCAAACTTCAACAGGAAGTCAGGGGAGGGTTGGGGAAGGTAAGAGATCAACCATGGGGCTTGTGTGCATGCATATAAACATAACCAATGGACACAGACACTAGTGGGATGAGGGCATGTGCTGGGTGGCGGGGGGGAGGTGTTGGGGAGTCCAGGGGGAGGTCAATAGGGGAAAAAGGAGACATATCTTGTACTATTTGTAATACTTTAAACAAACAAAAAAAAATCTTAAAAGAAAAAGAATCTCTTCATGAATCCCAGATAACTACATGTTGTTATTGCTCACTGAACAAGCTAAGATTTTTTCATTGCTTTCATTTTATTATTTTTCATTAAGATTTATTGAGGTGACATTTGTTAATAAAATTATATAGGTTTCAAGTGTACAGCTCTATAATATATCATGTGTATATTGCATTGTATGATTAGCAACCAAAGTCAAATCTTCTGTCACCAGAAATTTGACCCTCTTTACCCTTTACTACCTTCTACATACTCCCCTTTCACATCGTGCTGTTGTCTGTCTAAGGTTTTTGTTTTTCTGGTTTGTTCATTTGTTGCTTTCAATTCTATATCCCACATGTCCAGGAAATTAAATAAACATTTAAAAAATAATCTGCTTATCTCATCAATTGATAAAGCTTTTCTTGGTCTTAGGTTGATAAATATTTGTCCGTTTACCAATAGTATCATTTATCTCTCATACTGCTTTTTGCACTTTTTTGTGTGAGATTATAAGAGGATGTTCATAAACAAGAATATGAGGATACAATAAATTTGATCTATTCCAAGGGCAAACAATTCCCACAGGTTTTGTTGCACTGCCATCTTTATTGGACAAACTTTCCCTTCAAACTATCTTTCAAAATGACAAAAATTTACCAAAATTACAATGTTTCCTTGCATTGGCCCCTCTGGCCCATGGCCAAGAAGACCCCCCACACAATGAACTAAAGGACTGCAGCAGGAAGCAGAAGCTAAGCTAACCTGATGCTGGACTGGACCCAGCTCCAACCTGGAAAGGAATCTCTGGACAATGATTATGATTTTACCACTAGAGAAGCCCTGGCTGTCTGCCTTCCATGACTGGACTAAGGGAAATGGGATTTAGGAAACTCAGAGATTTAATCCCATGTTAATAAATATAATTCATTCTCCCATGCAAGTCTCAGAAAAGTTCCTTTTCTCACAATGTTGCAAGAACTCCACCTCCACTAGCAGCTGGGGGAGACAAGGTCCTTTCCCCTTGTATCTGTGGACTCTATTAACAAAACTTTGTTATGCTGAACATGACTGTAATTCAAATCTTGACCTACTATTTTTCTGTCTAAATTAAGCTCTAATTGAAGATCTTCAAGAACTCATGGGAGTTTAATGGTCCAAATATTCTGTTGACATATTTTTTAAATTTATCTTTACTATTAAAGTATTGCAGAGTTCCCCTTTTCCCTCCCATTGACCCCTCTCCACTCTGCTCCCACCTTCTCTCCAGACCTTCACGGCACTATTGTCTGTGTCCATGGGTTATAACAGATTTATTAGTGTTTAAATATATTAACGTTTAGATTTTCTCATACATACATTTATCCAACTTACATATTTTTCTCAAGAAGAAGACAAAAATGACCAAACAATCATTGACAACATGGTAGAAAAAAGACACTTCATAATGTGCCACTCATTGTAATACTCACCCTCCAAGACACAAAACACAAGAAAATATATTGATTTGATTAGTACTCCAGGACAATAAAAGGAAGATAGTAATCCCTGGCCTTCCATGATACTGAACCCAAGTAGTATTTTATATTCAATGTCACTTAAACCTAGACATTTTACAATTGTTTATCATCATTCTGCTTTAATTTTTAAAGATCTCTTCATTAAATTAGTTATATATTGCCTTTCTCTAGAATGGTCTAAAATGTATATGTAGGATTATGCCTCAGAGGTTGACTAAGATACTCTCCATTTTTCATAAGTCTCTAACCAAGACCTTAATCAACTTCAATGTCCCTATGATTCTCTTATCTAATATATAGATCACCTCTTATATTTTACTGGTGCCCCAGTGCATGGGTTCACGCACACTGAAAGGAAATTATTTAGAAGGTGGTTGGTGGGGCGGAACTGGGCAAGATGAGCCAGACATGCCCTAGAGCCAAGATCCCTCAGTCCCTCCCTGGCCAGCCATACCTGGGGTGGCACTGTGGCTCAAAGGGCACCTGTTGAGTGAGCCAGATCCCTTTGGTGAGTGAGGTCCTTCCTCTCTGGTTCCAGGGTGCATCAACTGAGAACCGCTGCTGCCAAGTCACCACAGATTGTTGAGCATCTGCCTCCTGGTGGTCAGTGTCCATCATAGCTACCAGTCAGAGCATCTGCCTCCTGGTGGTCATTGCGCATCATAGCTATCAGTAGGATGGTCAGATGGTCACTTAGGATTTTACATATATAAAAGCCTAAGTGACCCCCCCCCCCCGCGACCAGCCGACCATTCGACTGGCCGATCAGTAGCTATATTGCACTGACCATCAGGAGGAAGACACTCAACACAGGAACAGAAACCACAGGCATGGAAACATGGAACAGACTGATGAATCTCAGAGGGAAGAGGGGAGGGAGAAGAGGATAGGGTAGGAAGAGATTAACCAAAGATCTTATATGCATACTCTGTAATCCCTTGGGGGATGTCAGAGAGTTGGTTTCAGCCCAATTCCTGCAGGCCTGGCCAAGAGAACTCACCGATTATTAATAAAACTAGAGGCTCAGTGCACGAATTCATGCACAGGTGGGGTCCAGCTGGCCCAGCCACAATCGGGGCCGATCAGGGCTGAGCCTGTTGAGAGGAGGAGACAATGGGAGGTTGGCCAGCTAAGCCTACACATTTTATAATTGTTTATCAACATTCTGCTCTAATTTTTAAAGACTTCTTCATAGAATTAATTATATATTGCCTTTCTCTAGAAAGATCTAAAATGTACATGTAAGATTATGCCTCAGAGGTTGACTAAGATACTCTCCATTTTTCATAAGTCTCTAACCAAGACCTTAATCAACTTCAATGTCCCTATGATTCTCTTATCTAATATATAGATCACCTCTTATATTTTACTGGGCGAGCCGTGGGGAGAGGTTGTGGGCAGTGGGCTGGCCAACCCTGCCCCCAAATGAGGTGGGGAAGCTGATCAGGGGTCAGCAGCTGGGGGAGGGCTGTGGGAGGTTGGCTGGCCATCCCCAACCCTGATTGGTGTTGGGGGGGCCAATCTGTGGTGGAGCTGGCTGGGGGTGGATCTGCAGGCGGTTGGCCAGCTGGCCTTGCCTCTAATTGGGGTGGGGGGGATAATCTGGGGTGGGGCTGGGTGGGGAAAGGGGCTGCAGAAGGTTGCCAGGCCAGCCCCACCCCCTATTGGAGTGGGGGGTATGATCAGGGGCGGGCTGGCCAGGGAGGGAGGGGCTGCAGGCCTATCGTGGTGGGGGGTTTATTGGGGGTGGAGTGGGCTGGGGGGGTTGGGAGGGGGCATTGGCCAGCTGGCCCTGCTCTTGATCAGGGTGGGAGAGTCTGATCAGGGTCAGGCCAGCAGTGGGGAAGGGCCACAAGGTTGGCTGGCAGGCCCCAATCACTGATCTGGCCAGTTTGCTGGCCACAGTGGGCATCATAGCAACTGGTTTTTAAGGTCATTATGGCCCTTATGGACACTTGCTTTCTAAATATATATAGATGTGATACCTAAGATTGATTCCATATATAATTAGCTCAAAAAGAATATAATGCTTTTAAGAAAAAGTTATACTTTATTAAATCCAAAGATATGACATCCCAAAACATACTATATTCCAAGAATAAAAAAAAAATTATGATATATTTTATAACATTAAATTTATTTTTCATTCTGATCAAAAAGTAATTAGATTTCTGAAATCACTATGTATATGTATAATATGATCATGTTTTCAGTGATTGAACCTCTAAGCAGAAATCAACATTTCATGATTTAAAAACTTTCCATCCATTCATGAATAAGTGATCTGGACAAGCCCTCGGTACTCTGATTTAACTTCCTGGGTACCATCAGACACTAATAGTTTATTATAACATTTCTTTTACTCTTAAAAAAAATTCTACCCACCATGTTTTGCATCAATAATGACTTTAGTTCAAATAGTGGAAGCTTCTGGGAATTGGGATTTAGAGTTTCTTTTAAACTTGATAGTTCCTCATGCTGAGTAATTTTTACTGCTCATTTAAAAACTCAATATTTACCAACAAGTAGGTTATCTCTATCTATCTATCTATCTATCTATCTATCTATCTATCTATCTATCTATCTAAAATAGAGAAATATGCTAATTAACCAGGACGCCATAACTGGTTGACCAGACAGGAGGAGGTTGTGCAACAGCATTGGGGGCAGGGCGGCAGGGGCCTCCGTGCACCTGTGCTGGGGGAGGGCCTGATCAGCAGCGGCCGCGGCTGCTACTGGCCAGGGGAGTGAGGCAGGGCCAGACCGGCGTCTCGAGGGTGGGCAGCACTGAGCAATTTTGAATCAAACACTGGGCTCCTAGTCTTCTATAAAATTCTGTTAATCCCTCCCATATTTCAGAACATTAATGCAATTCTTTAGACCATGGAACTTTATTTTCATAATCAGAATAGGAGGATACAAATAACTGACTGACTTCTGACAAGAATTATCATCTATGCTCCAAACATTTTCAAGCTCTATCAAACAGAATTCAACTTACCCATAGTATATGACCCTTTATAAGAAAATAAATCCGTATCAATGGCAGAACACAGTGCACACTTAGATTTTGAAAAATGGGTACAATATGAAAGTTAACATGTATTATAGTAGCAGACATGTTTGCATATAGTATGTTACTTTGTGATGCTTTGGAAGAAGCAAGCAATCATGATATCACCAGAAATTCCAATTCAGAATATCTATTAGATTATATCATTCTTTTTTTATTATTTATTTTTATTGTTGGGAGTATTACAGATAACCTTCTTTACCCACCCCCACCTAGCTCCTACCCAACTCCAAGACTTCACTGCATAATTGTCTGTGTTCTTGGACTATGCATATCTTATATAATAAAAGCTAATATGAAAATCAACCAAACAGAGGAATGACTGGTGGAATGACTGGTCACAATAATGTACATTGACCACCAGGGGGCAGACGCTCAATGCAGGAGCTACCCCCACCTTTCAGGCCCCAGCCCAGCCAAGGCGGGTGCCAACAGGGGCCCCCCAATAGCCCCACTGGTTCCCTGCAGAGGGAGGCGACTGGTGGCTGCGAGTGGGTGGCACCAGGCTGGCCAAGGCGGGTGCCAGTGGGGGCTCCTGATCACCCCTCTGATTGCCCCACAGATTGGCCCTGATCACTGGCCAGGCCTAAGGACTCTACCCATGCATGAATTTCATGCATCAGGCCTCTAGTATGTATATAATTTCTTTGTTTAATTTCTTCTTACTCATCCTCTCTTCCCTCTGACACCTGTCTCTCCCATATCTCCATGTCTCTGGACATATTTTGTTCATCCATTTACTTTGTTAATTAGATTCCACACATAAGTGAGATAATGTGATACTTGTCTTTCTCTGACTGGCTTATTTCACTTAGTATAATAATCTCCAGTTTCATTCATGCTGCTTCAAAGGGTAAGAAATCCCAATTTTTTATAGCTGCATAGTTATTCCATTGTGCAAATGTACCACAGGGTGTTTGTTTGTGTATTTGTTTGTTTGTTTGTTTTAATCCATTCATCTACTGAAGGGCATTTGGGCTGTTTCCAGATCTTAGCTATTATAAATAATGCTGCTATGAACAGAGGGGTGCATATATTCTTTATGATTGGTGTTTCAGGATTCTTAGGATATATTTCTAGAAGTGGGGTCACTGGGTCAAATGGCAGTTCCATATTTTTAATTTTTTGAGGAACATTCATACTGTTTTCCAAATTAGCTGCACCAGTCTACATACTCAACAACAGTGTACCAGAGTTTCCTTTTCTCCACATCCTCACAAGCACTTGTAATTTGTTGATTTGTTGATGGTAGCCATTCTGGCAGGTGAGGGATACCTCATCATGGTTTTAATTTGAATCTCTCTGGTGATTAGTAACCTTGAGCATTTTTTTCATATGTCTCTTGGCCATCTATATTTCCACTTTGGAGAAGTGTCTCTTTAGGTCCTTTGCCCATTTTTTTTAAATGGATTGTCATCTGTTGATAATTTATGTGAGTTCCTAATATATTTGGGATAACCCTTTATCAGATATATCATTCCCACACAGTATGATCTCTTTTTATTTTGTTGATGGTTTCTTTTGCTGTGCAGAAACTTTTTATTTTTATGTAGTCCCATTTGTTTGTTTTCTCCTTTGCTTTACTTGCACTAGGAGATACATTGACAAACATTGCTATGAGAGATGTCTAAGATTTTGCTGCCTATGGTTTCTTCTAGGATTTTAATGGTTTCATGACTTACATTTAAGTCTTTTATCCATTTTGAATTTATTCTTATATATGGAGCAAGTTGGTGCTCTAGTTTTTATTTTTTTCTTTGTTTGTTTGTTTTTTCATGCACTTGTCAAATTTTCCCAACACCATTTATTGAAGAGACAGTCTTTACTCCATTGTATGGTCTTGCCTCTTTTTGTCAAATATTAATTGAACCTTATGCTTGGATCATTTTCTGGATTCCCTCTCCTGTTACACTGATCTCTATTCCTGTTTGTGTGTCAGTTCCAAGATGTTTTGATTACAATGGCTTTGTACTATAGCTTGATATCCAGTATTGTGTCATTGTGTCCCCCCCCTTCTTTGTTCTTCTTTATCAATATTGTTGTGACTATTAGGGGCCATTTTTGGGTACATATACATTTTTGGAATTTTTGTTCTTTATCTGTGAAATATTCCATTGACATTTTAATAGGGATTGCATTGAATCTATAGATTGCTTTGGGTAGTATGGACATTTTAATGATGTTAGTTCTTCTAATCCATGAACATGGTATACTCTTGCATTTGTTTGTATATTTCTCTATTTCTTGTTTTCAGTATTCTATAGTTTTCTGAGTCCAGGTCTTTTACCTCCTCAGTTAAGTTTATTCCAAGGTATCCTTTTTTTTTGTCCAATTTTAAATGGGAAATTTTTTAAGCTTTTCTTTCTGAGAGTTCACTATTTCATTATTGGTATATGAAAATGCCATTGATTTCTATATGTTTTTGTATCCTGTTACTTTTCTAAATTCATTTATTAAATCTAATAGATTTTTGGTGGAGTCTTTAGGGTTTTCTATGTACAATATTGTTATGCCCAGATTTCAAGATCCCCAAAGACCACCAGGGAGCCTAGTCCTATTCAAGAACAAAGAGACTTTATTCAAGCTCTAGCCCAGTCTCTCTGCCTCTACCAACGCAGCGGCAGCATGAGAAGAGCCCTGAGTCTCAGACGAACAAAGATTTTATAGGGCTTGGGGTCGGGGGGTGGTGGCACACTCGGACCACTGATTTGGCTGATTCTGGTTGGTTGGGTGAGGGCTGGGGGCTAGTGATGCAAGGGCAGGGTGTGGCTAGGGTCTGGTTACACAAAGACAGGGGTGGTCAGCATACTTTTGGCCTTAGGTTAGTTCCTCTTGCATTCCTATTTGCTGATTCAAGCGCGGGCTAACTGTATATTCTGTGGTTTTTGCTTGGAAGAGGGGTCAGGGACACAGTCTGTCCTTTCAATATCATCTTATCTGCCACTAATGAGAGTTTTGCTTTCTTCTTTCCAATTTGGATGCTTTTATATTTTCTTCTTGTCTGATCACTGTGGCTAAGATTTCCATTTCTATGTTGAATAACAGTGCTAAAAGCAGACATTCCTGTTTCATTCCTGTTTCTGAGGAAAACAATTTTAGTTTTTGTCCATTAAGTATGATGTTGGCTGTAGGTTTGTCATATATGTCCTTTATTAGATTGAAGTATGATCTTTCTATTCCAACTTTGCTGAGGGTTTTTCTCAAAAAATGTGTGCTGGATTTTGTCAAATGCTTTTTCTGCATCTATTGATATAGTCATATAATTTTTATCTTTCATTATGTTTCTGTGATGTATCATATTTATTGATTTGTGAATACTGTACCAGCCTTGCATCCCTGGGATAAATCCCACTTGGTCATGTTAAATAATATTTTTAATATACTTATCTATCTGATTTACTAATATTTTAAAGATTCTAACATCTATGTTCATCAGGAATATTGATTTGTAATTTTCTTTCTTTATAGTGTCTTTATCTAGTTTTGGAATTAGGATATTGCTGTCCTTATAATAAGAGCTTTGAAGTTTTTCTTCTTCTTGAATTATTTTGGAATATTGTGAGAAGGATAGGTGTTAGTTCTTCCTTGAATGCTTGGTAAAACTCCCCTGTAAAGTTGTCTAGTCCAGGACTTTTGTTTGCTATTAATTTTTTATTATTGCTTCAAATTCATTACTTGTTACTGGCTTATTCAGATTTTCTGTTTACTTTTTTTTTGTTTGTTTGTTTTTTCTAATTTAGTTTTGGAAGATTGTATTTTCTAGGAATTTGTCCATTTTACCCAGGTTGTCCAATTTGTTGGTATATAATTGTAATATTTTCTTATACTAGTACTTTGTATTTTTGTATTTCTATGGTGTCAATTGTTACTTCTCTGATTCTGTTTCTGATTTTATTTATTTGAGTCATCTCTCTTTGTTTTTTGATAAATCTGGTTAGTGTTTCATTAATTTTGTGTATTTTTTCAAAGAACCACCTCTTGGATTTATTGATTTTTTTGTTTGTTTGTTTTTGTCTCCTTCATTTATTTCCACTCTGATCTTTATTATTTCCTTCCTTCTACTTACTCTGGGCTTTTCTTGTTGTTTTATTTCTAATTATTTATGTTGTAGGTTTAGTTTATTAATGAGTTTTCTTATTTCTTAAGGTAATGTTATGTAATGTTATGAAATTCCCTCTCAGGATTGCTTTTGCTGTGTCCCAGAGATTTTGGATTGTTGACTATTCACTTTCATTTGTTTCCAGGAAGTTTTTGATTTCTTCCTTGATCTCATTGTAAACCCATTTATCATTGAATAACATGCTATTTAGCCTCTATGGGTTCTATTATAGTTGATTTATAATTTCATGCCATTTTTGTCATCTGAAAAGACGTTTGATAGGATTTAAATCTTTTCGTACTTGTAGATTCTTCTTTTGTGTCCTAACAGATGGTCTGTCTCTGAGAATGTCCTACATGCACTTAATAATAATGTGCATTCTACAGTTTTGAAGTGAAATGTTCTGTAAATGTCAATTAAATCCATCTGATCCATTGTGTTATTTGGAGTCACTGTTTCCTTGTTGAATTTTTGTCTTGAAGATCTATCCAGTGAAGTCAGTGAGGTGTTGAAGGCTTCTAGTATATCTGTATTGTTGTCAATCTCTTCCCTAAAGTACTCCAAGTGTTTTTGTTGAGAAATCAGTTGGCTGGCTTATGAGGGTTCCCTTATAGGTAACTGACTGTCTTCCTCTTGTTCTGCCCTTAAGATTTTCTCTTAAGGGCATTAAAAAACATTTGCCATTTTAATTATGATGAGTTTTGCTGTGAGTCTCTTTGTGTTCATCTTGATGGGGCTCTCTGTACTTCCTGACATTGTGTGACTATTTTCTTCAACAGGGTAAGTAAATTTTCTCTC
Source organism: Myotis nattereri (assembly GCF_964212035.1). Classification (NCBI taxonomy): domain Eukaryota; kingdom Metazoa; phylum Chordata; class Mammalia; order Chiroptera; family Vespertilionidae; genus Myotis; species Myotis nattereri. The sequence goes on along the minus strand of NC_138076.1, from coordinate 66,869,929 downwards.
ATTATCTCTTCAAACAGGTTCTCTATCCATTGCTCACATTCTTCTCCCTCTGGTACCCCAGATTTGATTATGGTTCATGTTGTCCCAAGGTTCTATTAAACTTTCCTCACACTTTTTTTTCCCTTTTTGCTACTCTACCTGAATGCCCCTCCCCCCTCCCCCCCCCCGTCTTGTCTTCCAAATCATTGTTTCAATTCTGTGCTTCATCAAGCCTGCTTTATTTTCTTCTAGTGTATTCTTGATGTCAGATATATTATTCATCATTTCTGACTGGTTCTTATTCATGGTTTCTATGTCTTTTTCATGCTGATGTAGTTCCTACTAAGTCCCTTATAGTTTATATTTTTTCCTTGTAGTTATAACTAAGTTCCTTGAATGTTCTTATTATCATTACTCTGAACTCTATGTCTGATAAATTGCTTACCTCCATCTCCTGTAGGTATTTTTTTCTGGAGATTCCTCCTTTTCGTGCATTTGGTGGTTGTTTCTTTGTCTCTTCATTTTGGTTGTCTCTTTTTGTTTATTTCTATGTATTACGTACACCTGCTATGATTCCCAGACTTTATGGGATGTCCTTTAGTAGTAAATATCCTGTGGGACCCAGTGGTGCAGTCTCCTTGAGGTCCTGGACTGGATGCTCTAGGACTGACACTTTTGTGCATTATTTGGGCTCTCCTATTGTATTTGGGTCTTGATTGTTTGTGTCCCTTTCATCAGTGTGATCTTGTTTTAGGATGGCTAACTGTAATGTTTGACCCTGACCATGTCATGGGAGCTGTTGTACATGTGCACTCTTGAGGTAGTTTCTCTCCTTCCTTGTTTAAAATAATCTTCTCTTCAGACAGTCTTCAGCTGGCATTTCAGGGTGAATATTCCCCAATTTGGTTCAGTTCATTCAATTCTGGGGGGAGGTGGGAGAAAGATCCACTTACCCTCCCATCATCTTCCAATCCTCCTGCCTTAAATATTTATTTATGCTCTGATACTTTTGAAGAATATAGTCATTATATAATTAGGAGTTTGCACACAAAAGGATAACTGAAAGGCGAAGGTAAATGTTTTAGGTAATCATTTTGAAAGTCAGGAGCTTTAATTAAGATTTTGGCTCCCTTCACACACTACAAATTTCACTTACTCAAAGAAGTACAAAGAAGCAAGTATGAAATGCAGGTAACTGGTACCACAATTAGAAAACAAACAAATACTGAAAGGAATCTCTCTACATGTTGCATGAAAATAATCTTTAACACTTTCTGATCAGCCACTTGCTTTTCCACCAAAAAAACCTAGGATAATTCTACACTGAATTTTCTACCAGAGGAAGAACAGTTAGAATACAATACTCAATCATTATTGGAGTGAAGGTTTGGCTTAATGGCTGAGGAATCTCTGCTTTGTATCTCATTTATCATTATCAGTATTCTGTAAAAATGGGATATGAACAGGAGGCCTCAGGGTACATTTGAACACATTTCAATAAACCTAATACAGTATTCTCTGCAGTAAATTGTAGATATGTCTTTGTCATTCTTTGCTTACTTTGGATTGAAGCTTTTGCTTGATGGGGGACTACTAATTTAATGCTTACAAAGATATTGATTCATTACAAATGTGTGGATTTCCAATCTATCTCTCCCATGAAAGAAGCACCAATTTATAGTGATTGAGAGTTGCTAATAGCATTACTCAGAAATCTCATGCTCAAAATTATACTCAACCTTCAGGAAAGTTAGAAATAAACATACAATTGGAAAACTAAAATTTTAAAAGCATTTAATAAATCTCGGTCTCCCATTGCCTAGGTTTTTCTATTGTTTTCAATGTCAAAGAAATTAACTTCTTCTGTGATTTATCTACTCCTTATTATTCAGTAATAGGTCAACCTGCCCATTTAGGGACACCACTCCCATTATAAACCCTGCTCCATTGCAAATAGGCCTTCCCAAATACTGCAAGGAACTTGTACAAAATACTCTTATGAAGATATGCAACTGAACCTTTCTTAACATTGTTTTAACAACTCTTCCATGATTAATTCCTAGAGACCTAATATCCTGGAGAGAAATAAAAGAAATACAGCTTGCAAACTCTAAACTCCTATTAGAATACATTGCCACCTTGTGAGCAAAACTGAAAAAGGTTGATTGTTGTAATCACAACTATTTACTTAATTGACATAAGCTATCCTTATATCAGTGGAAGGATGACTGGCTTCAGACTTTAACCTGAGAATTCTTAAAAATTATCCAGAAGCTGACACCTGCACTCTCACCTAGATAACTTTGTAAAGCTGAAGTTTCTCCAAAGAGCCAGAGAACATGATCCTGAAAAAGCAAAATGTCATGCTAATGTTTCATTTTTAGAACTATTTTATTTATTCTTTGCAGGTTTAAGATTTTAATTTCAACAGACACTAATTAGTTCTTAACTAAGATGCCAACAGGCACTTTTTCTTAAAATTGCTTGTCACATTCATAGCTATTCCTTGGTATAAGTCTAATGTCTACAATTAACTTGTGATTTTGCCAAAACCTAAAATTCAGTCAACTTTTTGGTCTGTGTATATATCTTTGTATGAATGTCATTCTACTCCATTGTGAAACAAATAGCTTCAGGTTTAATGTTCTCAACTAGTAAACAATTTTAAACGCAAACGTTACAGAAAGACTGCTAAACACATAAAAATTCCTCTAACATTCCACAGAGAAAAAAATCTGGGGCCTTTTTGTAGGAGTTTTGTTTGTAGCCAAACTTTCATAACTATAAAGCTTGGGGAGACACTATGAAAGATATTGCATATATATTGAAGCTTTTTGCTTTTACATACTTAATAAAAAGGCTCACTACATGAATTTTCTGACTCGTATCTTTAATAGATGATCTGTTACTGTCTGATCTTACTGCTATTTTGAATTACATTGAAAATGTACAATGTAATTCAGCTACCTTCAATGGTATGTTTGCTAAAGACAGGCAGTTAGATGGTCCTCAACAACTGGGATTTAATCTGTAGAAACAAAGCCTACAGGTTACTGCATGCAAACTGGGCAAAGACTCATCTTTGTAGACTGTTGCCAGCCTTCCTGAAAGTCTTATATTCAAGGGGACCTAGGGTCCATTTTTGCATATTAATTTCTCCTATCAAAAAATGGAGAGATTATTAATGAATTAATTCCACAAGAAAAATATCTAGCCCTTGATCTGCAACCTTAAAACTTAACCACCAAAGCTCTAACCAGTTTGGCTCAGTGGATAGAGCAACGGCCTGTGGACTGAAGGGTCCCAGGTTCGATTCAGGTCAAGGGCATGTACCTTGGTTGCAGGTACATCCCCAGTAGGGGGTATGGAGGAGGTAGCTGATCCGTGTTTCTCTCTCATCGATGTTTCTGACTCTATCCCTCTCCCTTACTCTCTGTAAAAAATCAATAAAATATATTTAAAAACTAAACAGAACAAAACAAAACTTAACCACACAAAAAATAAAAAATAAAAAAAAACAGTACTATCTTCAACTCTCTTCATTTCACACTTTACCAGAGGCCAAAAAAATGGGGAATTTCTTTATTCTGTGATACAGATCATGATTTAAAAGCCAGACAATATCATTAAGTCCAGATAACTAATTGCCCTAGAAATTCATTACATTATACAAACAGTTGACCAAAAGTGAACATCCCTAGACACAACATGTCTTCTTAGGAAGGAGCAAGTGCTATATTAGGAAAATAATGCAGTAATACGTATGTACCTAAATGTTCCTGTGATCTCCAATAATATAAAAAAGATCCAGAAAAAACAAATACTTAAATTAAGTCCTTTGGCTGATACCCTTTATCTGGTTATGCATTCTCTGCACATTGGGATAGAATTTTTTCTCTTGGTATCATTTGGACACTCTTGGATCTCAGTTTACAGGTGAATAAAAACTGTGCCTGCTTAGATTAGATAATAACACTCGGCAGGGACTGAGAATTAGCCCATTGGCATCATCAGACCTGTTCAGACTCAGATTTGAGAACAACTGTGTCAAAACAACTGCTTGCTCAAAAATTTTCTTGCCTAGGAGATAAGGCTGCAAATCATTAATAACTGCACAAGAAATAATTGGAAACGATTTTTATTCATGCAAACAATTTGCTCATCTGGGCAATCAGGTGCTTAATCATGATGGTAGTTTGCACTCCTGCATAAATAGTTCACTAATAGTTTATAAAAACAACTCAAGGAAATTTGCCTTAGAGTCCTTACCTCACAAACCTAAAATATTGTGTCATTTACTAAACCATAAAATTTTTTTTCTCTCTTAAATGTATTACAATTTTATTTTTCAATTATACCTCAATAAAGCTAAAGAAAAGGAAAGTATTCATGAACACTAGAATGGAGTTAGAGCTGACATAAAGATATCATATGGCCCTACTGACAGAAACTATGTCAATCATGATGCCATTAATGGAGATAATTACAGGAGAACATGGAGATGTTGGGGAAAGATTCTTTTACTTTTGTAATTCTTTGTTTTGAAATATGCACATTGCATGTAATTGGTTACATGACTGAGGCTATCCAGTGGATTGGATAGAGAGAGCAAGTTATGAGTTATTGGTAAAAAGATGATTATCATTGTGAAGAAAATAAAAGGAAAAGAGAGAGAACAGTGAAACTTTTCTGGGAATAGCAGACTGATGAATATGTAATATAGGATAACAATAAAAATAAGCATGGCAGTGGAAAAATTAGAGCAATGAATGCATTGCAATTTTGAATGCCAATCAGGCCTGAATGCCAGAAAAACACACTTAGAATTCATTAGAGAGAAAGAAATGGTACCTCTGTAATTTAAGCATAGAATTGAGTTTTGGGAAAACTAAGCATGCATGCTTTCAGGGGAGAAAAAATGGTGACAGAAACAGAGGCTGGGATTTGGGATGTGAAGCATGCTACTTAGTACAGAGAAGCAATAAAAATGTCTACTCCAGAGCAGTAGTGTGTTGAAAACAAAGAGGTGATTTGTGCCAGTTTGTTCAGTATCAGATTACAGTTAAAATTTGATGTACAATTTCTTGAATCTATATGACCTGTATTCTGTTTCAATGTTCTTAGTTCTTTTTTCTTAAATGTTTCTCCACTACATTAATTGATTTATATTTATCTTCACATTTAAAGCTTTCTTGTAGAGATGAAATAGGTCATAGATTACTATCTACAATATTCTAAGCAATAAAACATCATATAAACATTAAACTGTATATAATGTTAATATTTAGCTAATGAAATTATGCACTTAGTAGTAAAATATATAATAAGACACTTAATTTAAATATATTCTTATCTTTTCTTTGACTTTAGTGTTCATGCCCTTTTCTTAGTCTTCCTCTGAGTGCATAGGGGGTTAATAAAAATAAATAGTGCTAGACCAGAAATTCAAACACATAAAAATGAACTATTTAGTTTTTGATTTTCCAAACAATAGACAAGAAACTTAAAAGTCAGACTTCTTTGAGAAATGTAGGATTTTCAAATTGCTGTATCTATCCTGGTCAACTGGCATATTGGACTTTTACTGTATGCCCAGGAAAGGAATAAAGAAGACATGATCATAAAGATATGAAAATCACAATTCTTTCACCTTAGTTTATTGTAGAAAACTGTGAGTGACCAAGGCAAGAAATTCTTAGCTGTAGAGAAGCTAATGGTAAACACTATTTGTAAACTTTTGGGGGAAATTCCCAAAAAATTTATTTTCAACAGTGTGCAGGGAAATTGTTGAGTGACTTGGACAGGAGAAAAAAATTTATATGATGTTTGTTCTTCATCACCAGCATGTGGTGTGCAGAGAACCTAGATTATGCCATATGCCTTAAAGGAACATGGAGATAGAGGAGAGGTTTGTGGTCATAGTGAAAAAAAACACTGTATACGGGAAAAACAAGGGTAGAGACAAGTGCATAGCATCCTAGATGTTAGCTTTGGATCAAAGCATTTTTTTCCTGCCAAGAATGAGACATACCATTTTGAATCACAAAGAGATTCCAGAAGATATAAATTTGATACCTAATTTCTCTTGCTCTCCACCAACACATACATTTATGATTCACATCCACATAACAGCCACTATCTCTGTTAGGAGCAGCACCAAGTGTGGCCAGAACTATAAAAATATTAGAATTTTGCATAATTTATTCAAACACAGAGTGAGCTATAAAATATACTAGAAAAATATTAGGCTGAACTAAAGTTGCTGGTTAAGTCTAAGTATAATTTTGTCTTTTATGTTTTACTATCCTATGTGGTGGAATTCATAAGGAAGAACACATTAACAAACAACCTTATTTTTAAGAAAATATTTCTTTGTAATTTTAGTGGATTGCTAATCCTGCTACATAGTTTCTCTCTTCTGCTCTCATATAAATCATGCACTTGGTAAAAGGAGTAGAGATTGGGTACTTTCACTGTTAGGATGAATCATTGTTTCAGATTGGTAATTTGGAAGAAACAACTGAGCAAAAAGATTATCTTGTTTTTACCCAGTTTCAGGTAGAATTCAAAGTTGTAGTTGTGATTAAATTCATGTTTTTGGCAAATTAATAATCTTTCTGAAAAGTAGACATATAATGATACTGTTCTCATAGAATTGCCTACTCCATGAATCTGGACTTTAAAGCTGGCAATGTAGGTATGTGTCAGTGAAAAGTCTACACAAAACCAAACCAAACCAAACCAAACCAAACCAAACCAAACCAAACAAGCAAACAAACAAACAAAAAAACTCCATGAATTTACCTTATTTTTCTGTGTATCATTGGACTGAAAAATCAAGGGGCGTCTTATACATGGAAGTCAGCCAAGGAGGGAGCCACACAGGTATGTAGCTGCCCATGCCTTTTCAAAAAGGCTTCCTCCAATCATGAGCTATATTGTTACTGACATCAGCTGATGCCATAATTGGAGGTGGAGGTAGAGAGTGAGCAGATGCAACAGGGACCACAGATTTCTGAGCCCGTAAAAATGTCAAAAAATAAAAAGATAAATACTAGTAAGCGATTGTCTTACTCTGGAAAATTCAAACTGAATGTAATCATCTATGCAAAAGAACATGGAAATAGAGCTTCAGAGAGACAATTTGGACCTCCTCCCACAGAGTGTATGATCAGACAGTGGAGAAAACAGGAAGAACAACTACTTAAGATGCCAAAAAAGAAGAAGGTCTTAAGAGGAAAACCAGCAAAATGTTTAAAATATTGATTTCTTAATTTTTGGTTGGAAAAGTGGGGGTGTCTTATATATGGGGGCATCTTATACATGGAAAAATACGGTAAATTGCTGTTCTTTTTCCACTTCAAAAATAGTAGTTTATCTAGAGAAGTTTTATCTAATCCAGGTTCTAATAAATTTCCATTATTGGTAAGGAAGAAAATGTTCACATTTTATTCAATATGTCACCAGATATTTGGAGATAAAGGCAAACTGTTTTCTGTGCAAATCTTCACCACTACCAATTTATTCTATTTTACCACTATCATCAGCATGAAATCTGATGGAACTTTGATGATCTGAAGCTATATTTGGTACCTAGACATTTGTACTCATTTTAAAACATTAATAATGTATTTTGTCTCTTTTAAAAATGGAAATTTATAAAAGAGAGAAAAGAACAAAGAACCAAGGAAAGAAAGATCCTACTAGCACTTTAGATGTATGCTTTTGTATGAAAATAATAAACAGAACACACACATTGCCCACCATTATTTAGTTAATGCATTGGCATGCATTTTAAAATTATTTTTCTATCATTGCCATATTAGGTTGTTCTAATGGACAACAAACACTCTGTTAAACTATCTTAACATATTTAATGCTATTTTGTGAATATTATTTTTTTTACAATTGCAAGCCAAATTTTTGTATAGATATATAAAGGAGAAAATATAGATTTTTTTTCTTGAAGTATCATTTGTAATGACTAAAAAGAAGGCTTTCATAATTGCTCTAACCTTTGCATTATAGTACCTCCTCCTGAGAGGAAGCCATGGTCCTTTATAAAAGAGAAAAATTAAAATGTTGCCAAGATATCTTGCCCTGAAGCCATCTCCCTTTATTTACATGCTTATCTTTAAATGTCAATTGCCAGAAACCCCAAAGATAGACCCAAGTACCCAAGTATTTATGGATGTTTTATTTGTCAAGGAAATTGTGTCTGAAGGAAAAGATGGAAGGAAAATAGTTGAATGAATTATTTGTCAATGCTAATGAAGGAAACCTGGAAATAATGATACAATTGACATAAATACCACCAATTCCCTCTGGCATTTGCTGACTTTTTGTAAGAATTAGATAGTGAAGAGCACAGTCTCAAGAGTCAGAAAGACTGGGTCTCTGCCTTGGGTCAAGTCACATCATTAAATATGTTTTTAGTGTGAAATAAGGGGTTAACACTAGTCATTTATGAAAAGTTTCAGCTTTGAGATGACATGGTCCAATGTATTTTTGTTTTGTTACTTACTTATGCAAGTCTTGCCCCACTTTCTAAAAATGTTCAAGTCATAGCGAGAGAAACATTATAAACCTTATGATATATCAACATGAAGTTTCAGACCTGACATATGCGATGCTGAAGCTTTTTACTATGTTATCCTTTAAAGGGTCTTCCTTGTGTGAAATAAAATTGCTGTTAGAGGCAATCTTTTGATGCCTATTTTATTCATTTTATTGTAGAAGTAAATGCGATTTTGAGTATGTGTGTGTCTTACATTTTCTAGAAATGCTAAAGACACATTCTTAAGATATAAAGCATCTTAGAGGTGCTAGCTGTGAATAAAGTGGTCAGATGTTATTTCAACTCAAGCTCATTAATTTTTTTTTCTGCTCTGTAAAAGTTAATGTCACTGTCGGTCACACTGGCATAAAATATTGATTGAAACAGTGTACACTTTTTTTCTGCAGTGACAAGATTTTGAGATTTGTAAATAAGCAAGAGATTATTAGGTCCATTTTATTCCAGATAAGCATCAAGAAGGTCAGCCATTTATAAGGATGCAGTGTCACCTTTTGTAAACCCTAGCATTTTTTCTAGCTTTAATTTTAAGTTTATTAAAACATATTTCATTGGAAACAGCATTTTGTAAAGTGCCAAACTAGAATAAATGTCATAAGTTATGTCATACTTTCAGTTGTGGTAAAATAATAAAATTCTTGTCCATGAAAAACATATGATGTTGATCTGCTTGTTTCAGAGTCATACTCTTTCTACATATACACATATGCTGAAAATATTAACAATGATTCTTTCTCTCTTTCATAATAATTATAATATACACATATAAACATATATATTACATATATTTGTTATACATGTATATCATATTCAGTTACAATATTTAAATTTTAGCCTTTGGCAATCTTAGATTTTAAGGTAGAAGTGAGCCAGGACCTATTCAGTCTAGAAAACTTGAAAAAACTTCTCAAATTACTTTTAAAATATCAGGCTAAAAGCAAAGAAAAAATTAAGGGGAGAAAAGAGGTAAATGGAAAAAAGATTTTGTATTTACCCTGAATGAGATTTTTCCTTTGCTGATTTCAAATTCTAATGTATAAAATCAGAAGCTATTGTTTATAATAAGGAAAGTAAGAGCTGGTTTTAAGAGAATTTCTTCTATTTACAAAATCAGCTGTGTTAATTAAAAATCGAAATGACTCACAATATGTTGAGTAGAGAGCAAAAAAAAAAAGCAAAATAACAAGTAGAGATTTAAAGATTATTAGCAAAAGACATAAATAGTCACTTCTACAAAGTGGACATACAGATAGCTACAAAACATACGGAAAAATGCTCAAAGTTACTGATTATCAGAGAGATGCGAATTAAAATGGCACTGTAGTATCAGCTCACACCTGTCAGAATGGCTACCATCAACAAATGACAAGAGCTGTTGAAAATGTGGAGAAAAAAAGAACCCTCCTGCACTGCTGGGGGGAATGCAGACTGGTACAGCCACTGTGGAAAACAGTATGGAGTTCCCACAAAAAATTAAATATGGAACTGCCATTTGACCCAGTGATCCCACTGCTAGAAATATATCCTAAGAAACACCAATCATCAAGAATGTATACACCCCTATGTTTATAGCAGTGCAATATACAATAGCTAAGATCTGGAAACAGCTGAAGTGCCCATCAGTAGATGAATGGATAAAAAACTGTGGTACATTTACACCATGGAATGCTATGCAGCAGTAAAAAAAAAAAAAAAAAGGATCTCTTATCCATTGAGGCAGAATGAAGGGACCCAGAGAGTATGATGCTAAATGAAATACGCCAGACAGAGAAAAGCAAGTAATATATGATCTCACTCATATGTGGAATCTAATGAACAAAATATACTGATGAGCAAATAGATCCAGGGATATAGAAGCATGGGACAGACTTTGGAATCTCAGAGGGAAGCCCGGGGTGGATGGGAAGAGATCAACCAAAGAACTCGTATGCATATGTGCATAACATCTGGACACAGACAATAGAGTGGTGAAGGTCTGGGGAGGAGGGCAAGGGCAGGCTAGAGGATGTCAATGGGGACATATGTAATACTTTCAACAACAAAGGTTTTTTTAAAAAAATAAAGATTATTACTAATAAGAATAGATTAAAGGATCCAGTGTAGCTATTATGACACAACAAAGACCTCTAATACTTCCTCTCAAATCTTGATCCTTAGATGTTACACCTGATGGAATGCTGGAGACTGCAACACCCCAAAACTGGTGCCTCAAACATTTCTTATGTGGGGAGAGATGAGGGATCAGTCTCCAGATCTTCTTGTAGAACATACAGGGTTTGGCCAAAAAGCCTCAAAAATGGAACAAGATCTAAGAATACCATCACACTCTCAACAGGCAGATCCAATACAGATAATGCAATTAATTAAAGCTTTTGTACTGTTATTCTCTCACCCACATTCTGCAAATAAGTAAGTCACTCTTCATTCCATGTAAATGAGGATGTAGAATTCTATTTGGAGAATTTTGGGAACAAAGAATAACAGAGCTCAGATAGCCCTTACAAAACAAGTCCCAGTTACATATGATTGAGTAGGAACAGGTGAGAGGTAAGATGTGGTTTACCTTATTAAATATGTTTTTTTTTGTAATGTGGTGTCAATCTGAAGGTTTCTATTGAAGTGTAAATTACTAAATATTAGATATTGAAATAAGTTCTATTATAGACAACCCTCGGAGAAATCAAAGCAAGTATCAACAAACTTGGTTGATAAATAGTGGAGAAATGGAATATGAGAAGGTTGTTTGGTGCTCAAGAAAATCTATAGAGAGAACACATAGGGGGGCATGGCTTGGGTCATTATACATCCTGATAAAAGAAATTCTTAAAGGACATGATATTGGAATCCCAAAGGACAGAAAATTGGTATGCACTTGATCCTAGGAAAAAACAACAACAGTAGCTGAAAGGGGTGAGGAAAGATTTTACTCTGCTAGTATTGTCTCAAGATAGCAAGTATTTAAGGCTGAGTCATGTTCATGACATTTGAATAAATTTTGCATTTTATATGAATGCTGAATATGTATTTTACTCTAATGACTGTTTCCCTTTCAGCAACTTTGATTGGAAAGATTTCTTGACCAGTGTAGATTAAGAGCAGTCAATTTAAAGGGGAAGGGGGCATGGATAGGTAGCTCAGTGGGTTAGGAGTGTGGTCCTGATGATATCCAGGTGGTAGGTTTGATCCCTGGTCAGGGCACATACAAGAATCAACTAAATAACGCACAAATCAGTAGGAAAAAAAAGTCTCTCTCTCTCTTACATCAATAAATTAAAAAAAAATGTGAAGGGTGTTGGCAGTGAATCAGCTAAATATGAATCATAAATATTCATAGTTTGGCATTGAGAAGAAAGAAAACCCCCAAACAGGCCAGAAGATAAAATTATGGTATATTTCAATACAAATATTTATTATAACAGTCCATAATTTCTTAATTACACAATGAAACATATTTTTCAAATGTTCAATTGTGCAGAGTAATTTATATTTGATTGAAATATCAACTTATAGTAAAAAGTTTAATTTCTGAAATATACCTGATACTGTAATATGTGCTTTGATTTAGGATGATAGCCTTAACTTGTTAGTTAGTATGAAATTAAAGTACAAAAATTCATTAGATCACCTCACACCTGTCAGAATGGCTGCCATCAACAAATCAACAAATGACAAGTGCTGGTGATGTTTAGAAAAGAGAACCCTAGTGCACTGCTGGTGGGAATGCAGACTGGTGCAGCCATTATGGAAAACAGTATAGAATTTCCTCAAAAAATTAAATATGGAACTGCCATTTGACCCAGTGATCCTACTTCTAGGAATATATCTTAAGAAACCTGAAACACCAGTCAAAAAGGATATCTGCACCCCTATCAGTACTTGGAATACTATGCAGCAGTAAAAAAGAAGGATCTCTTATCCTTTGAGACAGCAAGGTAGGACCTGGTGAGTATTATGCTAAAAGAAATAAGCCAGTCAGAGAAAGGCAAGCATCACATGATCTCAATCATATGTGGAATCTAATGAACAAAATAAACTGATGAACAAAATAGATCCAGAGATTTAGAAGCATGGAACAGCCTGTTGAATCTCAAGGGAAGGCAGTGGAGGGTGGGTAGGAAAAGATCAACCAAAGAACTTACATGCATATATGTCTAACCCATGGACACAGACAATAGTGTGGTGAAGGCCTGGGGCTGGTGTGGGCCAGAGGGGGTCAATGGAGAAAAAAGGGGTCGTAAATAATACTTTCAACAACAAAGATTTTTTAAAAAGTTCATTAGAAGTCAACTGATTACTAGTAAAGAAAGTAATTTGTATGAGAGATAGAATTACTTAGTAAGAATTTTTTAACCCTTTATGTATTGTGGCTACATCAAGGTACCTGGAAGCAACATGGAAGACTTTATCATCACTTCGCTGTCAAAGGGTCACACATGAGACAAACAATATAAACCTACATCAAATGCCTATTTCAAATATTCACAATCATTTTATCAAGAATTTTATGGCCTTTTAACATAATATTACATAATTTCCCAAATTTGTTCTTTATCAAATAATCGTTTTTTAAATATATTTGTTTATTGATTTCAGAGAGGAAAGGAGAGGGAGAGAGAGACAGAAACATCAATGATGAAAATCATTGATCCGTTGCCTCCTGCACAGCCCCTACTGGGGACTGAGCCCACAACCTGGGCATGTTCCCTTGGCCATTGAACCTGGGGACCCTTCAGTCCACAGGCCAATGCACTATCCACTGAGCCAAACTGGCGAGGGCACAAGTAATCATTTTTTATCTTAAGACAGGGCAAAGAGGTATAGAAAATTGCCAAAAAGCCAAAATCAATTTCCTTGATAACTGCCGGTACACTCATACATTTTTCCCCCCTTGTAAGTCACCTCCCATCTTATACTCTGAGGTCTTGTCAAAAGTGATATCTTTCTTAATCTAGCCATCTGTCAGCTATGAAAAGTTTGTGCTTTGCTAGGAATCTTGAAGTTTGTCCTCCACAGCTACAGCTGTTTAAATACCAAAATTTGATTCAGTCTACATAAAGAAATGTGGGGCTCATTCAAAGGCAATAGAATTAAGAGTATATTCAAGTACTTCAATTTAATCTTTAAAATAATTTTTCTAATATTGCCTCATTCAGGATGAAATAAATAATCTGATTCTAAAACAGCTACAAACCACTCCAGACCTTTAATGTCTAAATAGCAAGGCCAGATTATGTCTCTTCTTTCCTAAAAACATGACTTCCAAAGCCCACAAAAACAGTGACATGAGAGGGAGATCAAAGCCTCCCACTCCCAGGTTTTTCAGTTTTCTTCTCACTGAAAGATAAAACTGCTCATATCATTTTTATGCATTAAAAACTACCCTGTTCCCATTTGGTAGCTGTTATATAACTGACCATTACCTGTTGAAAAGAGTAAGTAATGAGGTTATGTCTCTGAGCTTTATTTATTACTTAATTGGGTGCAATAGGTGAACACTTTAATGAAGGACTTGCTGGTTACTTTTAAAGGTGTTGGAATGCTCACACAAGAATTAAAAACATTAAAAGATTAGGGCAGAGCTTCAACTTCACTAATAAGCACACATTGTAAGACCTTCAAATATATTTATAGAGACGGCAGGGGCAACTTTATCAAGGAGTGCACAAAAGCAAATTAACCTTGCAGTTTAAGTTAACACATCAGTGGTCTCCAATGTGTTAAAATGTGACAGCGCATTTAAGTGTTTTCTTTAATTACCATACTACCAAATGTTAATATTACAAATCAATGTGCTGGAACCCTTGAATCACTTGAGTGGGTTTCAAGGCCTCTGAGGAACAGGTTTGGAAAACACTGCAGTGCAGGTGCTGTACCATCCACCATCAGGCTCCAAGGAAGCCCGACACAATCGTAGCTGAATTATTTCGGTTAGGCGGGAGACAATAAAGGCCAGCTTGGGCAGAGACATCTGACGAAAGAGCCAAATATGGACAACTAAATTTATCATCTGTGAATATTCATAAGGCATTTCTCTGACATTTTCCAAGATTTTCAGTCTTTATAAAATAGAATTTTGATCTGCATGTGTTGGGGAAACACATTGAAGATAAGATGAGGTGCCTAGAAAACTTTGAATAACTCTGCCACCCCAGGTCACGGAGGCTAGACATTTGCCATTTGAGAATACTTTCTTCATCTGACCAGATGGGCTTAATGACCTTTACCCTGAAAGGTCATTGGTAAGGCTGAGGTCGTTCTACTCCCATGCAATAATTTTTATAATTATAACGGGGGAGAGGGGATGAGGGGGAGAACACGTGGGCTTCTTTATACTTTTCATGTTCGAATATATCTTGGCAAGTTTGCATTTTTTCTACTTTGTAGTATTTCTGTTAGCAGGTAAAGAAACTTATCTCAGAATTTCACCCCCCCCCAAAAAAAAAAAAGCATAATCCCAGGTCTTCACTGTCAATCATGTAGGGTACAAAGGAAGGCAGCTCACTTTGGGGAAGGATTGTAGATGAAATTGTACTTCTATATTGTTCTTCTAAAATAAGAAAAAAAGTATCCAATTTTGCTTCAACCAGTGGAAAAAAAATGGGAAATCTCAAAGCCACAAGTACTGGCTAATTATAATTATTGATTATTTTCTTAAGTAGAGATACAAAGGTATTTTTCTTAGAAGAAAATATCTCTGCTAATCTCTTAGAATCCACAGTCTTTTATTATTTTATCACAAAATAATCAGTGAATTTGAAGTCAGATAAGATAGTTACTTCTGAATTTTGGCTAAAAATTCCTATAAAGTAATCTGGTGTAATACTATCAGGAAATTGCTGTAACTAGCCATTGCCATGATTAAATTGAGACATTTATGGAGCATAACCTCCAGATTGAGATTGGCTGGGACTTCCAAAAAAATTAAAATCTTATATTGACAGGTGAATTTCAACACATCCCCAGGAAGAATTCACACTGGAGCAATGTTGTTGATGCTATCAAAAGCTAGATTGCCTCTCTTTAAGATTTCGTATACCAGATAGCCAAGTGTGTGTCTAGATGTAATGGGCACAGGAGAGATAATCTGCCTTAGTATGGTTATGTGGCTGAGGTTTCTGAGCAACCACCATACAACCTGTCCTGATTGGGTGTTTCCTGCATCAAACTAAAATGTTTCTGTACAGCAAAGGAAATCATCAACTAAATGAAAAGGCAATGGTAAAAGAGACTTGCAAACCATGCATAAATAAGAGGCTCATATTCAAAACATACAAAAAAACTTGTACATCTCAAAAGAAAAGACACAAACAACCTGATATAAAAAATGGGCAGAGGATCTGAATAGACATTTTTCTGAGGAAGTTATACAGATGGTAAAAATGCACATGAAAAGATGTTTACATACTATTAGAAAAATGCAAGTCAAAATCACCATTCACTGTTACCTCACACCTAGTTGAATAGCGATCATCAGAAAGACAAGAAACAATGACTGTTAGAGAGTTTACAGGAAAAAGGGAACCCAAATAGCCTGCTAGTGGCAAAGCAAATTAGTATAGCCACTGTAGAAACAGTTTAGAAATTCTCCAAATATTTAAGAATAAAAGTAGCATATGATCCAGCTATTCCATTCTTGGTATTTAAAGAATATGAATACATCAATTTAAATAAAATATGTGCAGACCTTTGTTCACTGTTGCATTATTTATAATAGCCATAATATGGAAACAACCTAGTGTCCATTAATAGATGAACACATAAAGAAGAAGTGGCACACACACACACACACACACACGCACACACACAATGGAATACTACTCAGTCCTAAAAATGTGAAGTCCTGCCATTTGGTCAATATAGATGAACCTAGAGCAGTTATGGTGAACCTTTTGAGCTTGGCGTGTCAGCATTTTGAAAAACCCTAACTTAACTCTGGTGCCGTGTCACATATAGAATTTTTTTTGATATTTGCAAACATAGTAAAACAAAGACTTACATTTTTGATATTTATTTTATATATTTAAATGCCATTTAACAAAGAAAAATCAACCCAAAAAAAATGAGTTTGCGTGTCACCTCTGACACGCATGTCATAGGTTCACCATCACTGACCTAGAGGTTTAATGCTGTGAAATGTAAGGTAGAAGAAGAAAAATACCATATGGTTTCACTAAAATATAGAATATGGAAAACAAAAGTAAAATAAAAACTAAACTAAATAAACTCATAGAGGCAGACAACAAATTAGGTGGTAACCACAGGGGGAGAGAGGTGAAGGGAGAGCAACACAGGTCAAGGGGATCAACTGTATGGTTAGGAGTGGAAACTAGATTTTTTGTGGTGAACATGATGCATATACTAGAGGCCCGGTACACAAAAATTTGTGCACTTGGTGGGGAGGGAGGTCCCTCAGCCTGGCCTGTGCCCTCTCGCAGTCTGGGACCCCTCAGGAGATAACGACCTGCTGGCTTAGGCCTGCTCCCAGGTGGCAGAGGGCAGGCCCAATCCCTAGGTGCAGTCCCTGGCCGGGCTCAGAGCAGGGCTGATTGGGGGTTGGGGCACCGCCCCCTGTCACACTCAAGACAGGGTTGATGGGGAGGCTGTGGCACCGCTCCTGTCACGCACAGAGCAGGGTGGATCAGGGATTTGTGGCGCCACCCCTGTCACATACAGATCAGGCCGATCAGGGTGTTGGGGCACTGCCCCCTGTCACACCCAAAGCAGGACCGATCAGGGGGTTGGGGGACTTCCCCCTGTCACGCACAGAGAAGAGTGGATCAGGGGGTTGGGGCGCCGCCACTGTCACACTCAGGGCAGGGCCGATGGGGAGGTTATGGCTCTACCCCATCACACACAGAGCAGGGCCCGTGGAGGGGGGGTTGGGGCGCCGCCCTCTCTCACACACAGAGCAGGGCCGATCAGGGTGTTGGGGCGCTGCACCCAGTCACACACAGAGCCGCAGGGCGATCAGGGGGTTGGGGAGCTCCCCCATATCAGACACAGAGCAGGGCTGATCAGGTGGTTGGGGCGCCATCCCCTGTCACAAACAGAGCAGGGCAGATAGGGATGTTGTGGCCCCGCCCCCTGTCACACACAGAGCCGCAGGGCGATCAGGGGGTTTGGGCACTGCCCCCTGTCACACTGATCCCGGTGCCGGGAGGCCTCTCAGCTCCGCTGATCCCGGTGCTGGGAGACAGATTACCCTTTTACTATATAGGATAGAGGCCTGGTGCAGGGTGGGGCTGGCTGGTTTGCCCTGAAGTGTGTCCTGGATCAGGGTGGGGATCCCCACTGGGGTGCCTGGCCAGCGTGGGTGAGGGGATGATGGCTATTTGCAGCTGGTCACACACCCTTCAGGGTGGGGGTCCCCACTGGGGTGCCTGGCTAGCCTGGGTGAGGGGCTGAGGGCTGTTTTTAGGCCAACTGAAGCTCCCAACTGCTCCTTTTTTCTTTTTCTTTTTTTATTCTTGCCCAGCTTTAGCTCTGGCTCTAGCTCTGAGGCCTCTGCTGCTGAAAGCAGGTATCTGGTTTGTTGGGGTACTATAATTGAAACACTGTATCAACTCCAGCTCTGAGATCCCGGCTGGCTGAAAGCAGATTTCTGGGGTTTTGTTTAGCTTCTATATTTGTAACAATGTTTCAAACTGCAAGCTCAGAGGCCGGCAAGGCAGGAGGGGAACGTTGGTTTCCTCCTTCACTGAAGCAAGCAAGCCTCATGTTAGCTTCAAGCTGCCTGGCTGCCGGCCACCATCTTGGCTGGCAGTTAATTTACATGTCTCGGTGATTAGCCAATGGGAAGGGTAGCGGACATACGCTAATTACCATGTTTCTCTTTTATTAGATAGGATACTAGTATAGACATCAATTATAATGTTGCACACCAAAAATGTATATAATGTTATACATCAATGTTACCTAAATAAAAAAAAATTAATGAATAGACTCCAATTCCATCTTGGACTATTTGTCTATTTAATACCAATGGCATTTGTAAGTTTTGTTTCTCAATCACAGAATTTTATGGTGGATCTGAAGAAAGGAGAAATGAAAAAGAAAAAGAAAAAAGTGGTCTAGGTCTCAAGTATATTTGGCTCTGATGGGAAAATCTAGTAATTACAAGTGAATGATGAATTTTACTTTGAAGCAACAGGAAATGACATAGGGAAAGCGTGGCCTTTCATGTTATATTTATACAATGATACCAAAATACTGTAAAAAAGAAACTTAACTAGGCAAAAAATTAAACAGATTTTTCCTATTTCATCCTTGAAATATTTAATGACTTAGGTAAGCCAAAATATCAGTTATAATATCACTTATATTTTTTAAAAGTATTCTAGGCTTCAATAAAATCAGTGTTTGAAATATATCTGTGACATAATGAGGATAGTGACCTGCAGGCATATCAGTATTACTTGGCCAGTTCTATTTTCGCTGCATTACATCAGTCAACTGTCAAAAGGAGACTAAAGAAGAAATAGGAAAAATGTCCTTGATTTCAAGTGTTTGAAATCTAACTATATATAAAGTATACCAAGATTTAAAATATCTTGTATGACTTAACAAAATCTTCTGGGGTGGATAAAGAAAAAAAAAAGATCAGAGAGCAGAGATTTGGGTGCTAATCTCAGCTTCTCTAAAGGTTAGGTAGGTCACATGTTTGTGTTTCCATACTTGCATCTTAAAAATGATAATAATTTATCAACCTGCTCTATACCCATGTGAAGAAATGTTTGGGAAAATATAAGACAAAATAAAACTTAGTGAAATAGTACAGTATTAAAACAGCCTGTTTTTTAGTTATGACGGTAATGGGATGATTGTCAAGGTTAAATATTACATTAAATATAAAGAAAACTGTATAAAAATAAAAGTGAATTATGACTGATCAGTTTTAACAAAAGCAATTATAATAAAAAGTAATTACTATAATGCACTTGTTGATTAGATACAGTGGTTTGGAAAGAATAATGTCTTCAAAAACACTAAATCTATGTTAAAGTTGTTGATGGATAATTTTGATGATTTTAACATGAATAATTAATTTGAAAACTAAGAGCATCTTTATTGGAAAGTTTTATTGCTATATTAAGAAGAAAAGGTGACTTTTTGAATTACCATTTGTATGAGCAATTATTATCTTTAGGAAACAGATTTTTTTTATAAAAGTTTCAACACACAAGGATGAAGATTTACCAAGATTATTTGATTATTTTATTTAAAATTATTAGCTTTTAGAATTTCTGTTTACCAATTGCATATATACATATATATATATATATATATATATATATATATATATATGATTTTTTACAGAGACGAAGGGAGAGGGATAGAGAGTTAGAAACATCGATGAAAGAGAAACATCGATCAGCTGTCTTCTGCACACCCACTACTGGGGATGGGTATATGCTTGCAACCAAGGTACATGCCCTTGACTGTAATCGTTACTGGGACCGTTCAGTCCACTGGCCGATGCTCTATCTACTGAGCCAAACCGGTTAAGGCATACTTATTGCTTTATATTTAAACCAATAAGTTATACAATGTCCTTAATATTTAGAAATTTAGTTTTAAAAAGATGAGCTAATAAGATGAATACCTGAAGTTATTAGTTTTAGTTATATTCAGTTTTAATTATTCTATTTGATCATTTTCTACATTGCCTTTGATGTATTCTTATATTCTCGTATTCAGAAATGTGAAAACTACTGGGTGTCCATTCTTCTAGTTTTCTTACATTAATCTTTACTTACTTATGAATTTTTATAATTGAAATATAATTGACATATAACATTATATTAATTTCAGGTGTTCAACTAATTACTTTATATATATATGTATACATATATATGTGTGTGTGTATATATATACATATATATATACACACATATATATACATATATATGTATATATATATATATATATATATATATATATATCAAATATATATATTGCAAAATAGTTACCACAGTAAGTCTAGTTAACCCCCATCACCACATCACATATAGGTATAATTATTTTTCTTGAAATGAGAAGTTTTAAGATCTTTTTAGAATTTTTTCCAATATATAATACAGTATTATTAAATACTAGAGGCCTGGTGCATGAAAATTCGTGCACTTGGGAGGGGTCCCTCAGCCCGGCCTGCACCTTCTTTCAGTCTGGGACCCCTTGGGGGATGTCCATCTGCTGGCTTAGGCCTGCTTCCTGGAGGATCAGCCCTAAGCTGGCAGTCAGACATCCCTCTGGCAGCCCAGAAGCCCTTGGAGGATGCCCACAGGAAGCGGGTCTAAGCCATTATTCGGACAACCTTAGTGCTGCCATGGAGGAGGGAAAGGCTCCTACCACTGCCGCTGTGTTGGCCAGCCATGAACTGGCTTCTGGCTGAGCAGTGCTCCCCCTGTGGAAGTGCACTGGCCACCAGGGGGAAGCTCTTGCATTGAGCATCTGCCCCTAGTGGTCAGTGCGCATCATAGCGAGCAGTTGTTCCCAGTTGTTCTGCTGTTAGGGTCAATTTGCATATTACCTTTTTTTTTATATAGGATGGTCACCATGCTCTGCCTTAACTAATACATTACTAATTCTAGCAGAATAGTAATCTCTCTATATATAAAAACCTAAGCGACCATTACGACTGAACAACTGGAATGACCAGAATGACCAGTTGACCACTCGCTATGATGTACACTGATCACCAGGGGGCAGATGCTCAAAGCAGGAGTTACACCCTGGTGGTCAGTGTGCTCCCATAGCCCACCTCTCACAGCCAGCCAACCTCCCCCAGTCTCTACCCCTGCTGGCAAACCTTCTGCGGTCCCTTCCCTCCATCTGGCAGGCCCAGTTCGGCAGCCAGCAGGCCCTGTCTGGCAGCTGGCAGGTCCAAGCCAGCAGCCAGCAGGTTTCCAGACTCTGGCCAGAAGGCCCTCGCAAGCGGCCAGCTTTGCCCCTATCAGACTAGGAGAGATGGCCCCAATAGGCCCTGATTGCCAGCCAGGCCTACGGACTCCACCCGTGCATGAAATTTGTGCATTGGGCCTCTAGAAATAGTAATAATGAGTTAAGGCTAACAAGAAATCTTACCAATCTTCTCTATCCTCCTTCTCTGCTCTTTTTAAAAAATATATTTATTTTTATTGATTTCAGAGAAGAAAGGAGAGGAAGATAGATATATAAACATCAATGATGAGAGAGAATCATTGATTGGCTGCCTCCTGCATGCCCCCTACAGGGATTGTGCCCACAACCCAGGTATGTGCCCTTGACTGGAATAGAACCCGGGACTCTTCAACCCTTCATTCTGCAGGCCAATACTCTATCCACTGAGCCAAACCAGATAGGGCTCTGTTTTTGTTGTTGTTGTTGTTGTTTGTTTTGTTTTGTTTTTATCAGGGATGTCATTTTCTCCCCTAATGGTTATGTCTGTAGCAGTTTTCAGTGTCACATCAACAAATAATGAAATCCTGAAAAAAGATGAGCACTTCCTTCTGTGGACCTTTTATTAATAGAGAAGAAAATAATTTCAAGCCATGACATTTTAAATTTCCCATGGACTTATTATCATGTGGATCATCTGCCTCTATCTTACCCATAGGGTGAGAAAGTTAGTGCTAGCAGTTTCAGCCAACAGATTGGGAGATGGAATTTTGGGAAGAAAACCAAGAGTCCAGGCCACTCTATCTTTTATAGCTTCTACCAATTTCATTCCTCCGTCCAGACCACTCCAATACTCAATCCAACATATCCTCTGTTACCAGTCTAGAATATCTTCTTTTATTAGATGTGTCTCTCTGTGATCTTATACTCCTATATTGACTGATACATATACACATACACTTGTATACACAAATTGATATTCTCATTCAACTCAATTTAGTGGAAATTTTTCCAGGTTGGCTGATGGAAGTCTAATCCATTTCCTTTAATTATTTGATATGATATCATTTGATAATAATTTTTTATTCAATGTAATCTTTGATCTTATGTGATTTGATATAATATTAATGAATCATTAACTTTTCTGGACATATATTTTATTTTAGGATTTTTGTCCATTATAAACAGTGCTGCCCATAGATTTAAGTGGTTTGTTTCAAGTCACATATTCATCAAAAAGGAGTGCTTGATCAAAGTGTATATGTTGTAATTATGTATGGATATTGTTAGATTGCTTCATTAAAAAATATATATATTTCCACCACTGATAAAAATTTCTGGCAGTATTCAAATCTAATGTTTTTCTTAATTTTTGTCAATTTTGTTTATCCTAAATCTGGCACAGCTGAAGATATTTTCTTGTGTTTATTGACATTGCCTGCAAATTTATTACTCATAGATTTGCACAGCCTTATATTGAAATACTAGAGGCCTGGTGCAGGGATTCTTACACCAGTGGGATCCCTTGGCCTGGCCTGTGGGATTGGGACAAAACCAGATCTCTGACTTCCCCTGAGGGGTCCTGGATTGTGAGAGGGTTCAGGCCAGACCAAGGAAACCCACTGGTGTGGCGGGCTGGCACAGCTATGCCATACTCAGCCCCAGGGTGCCTTATGTGCCACACCAGCTCAGTCAGGTTCAGTGAGCCCGAGTGGGGTCAATGAAGGATTGAAAAAAGACAGAAAAGAGAATGAAAGCTGGGTCTTGGTGGGACGCTGCCCTGTCTGATGGAGAGAGATAGTGCCATGGACTACAAGCTGTGTCTTTATTTTATAGCGAGATTCCATGAGGCAAAGTAAGGGTGTGGTCAAGATGTTTACAACATTCTCGTGAGTTTCAATCCTACTCAATTACATGCACCTGAACTCTATCAAGCCCACATCACTTAGACACATGAGGTCACATGTTCAGACCATAGGTTCAAGCTTACAACTAAAGCTGTTGGCTATAATTGTGCTGGGAGGGCTTTGCCCTACAAGCTGGGACTTGCAGGTGGCAATGAGAGGACTGTGCCCTCTCATTAGTCTGAGGCTTGAACCTGTTCAAACACTGTAGCCACTCTCCACACACTGGTGCACGATCAGTGCCGGGGAGGGATGTGGAAGGTTGGCCAGTCAGGGAGGGACCGCAGAGAGCTCCGGGCGAGTACTGCCCATCTTGCTCATCCCAATCGGCCAGACCCTCACAGCAAGCTGACCACCAGTTAGAGCATCTGCCCCCTGGTGTTCAGAGCATGTCACAGCAAATGGTTGAGTGACATTAGCATATTAAATTTGATTGGTTAAGCGGCCAACTGGATGACTGGACACTTAGCATATTAGGCTTTTATTATATAGGATATGTGTTTTCATTGTTCATTTTAGTAGATTTTATATATGTTAAATGTTTAACATGCATGTTATTAGCATTATATTTTTCCTAATATTTTGGGTATCTCTGGTGACTTTCTCTAAGGTATATTTTACCACACAAACACTTGAATATTGTATTTTTTGTTTGATACTATCTGGTATCTTACTCTTGCTTGGAAGGTTTCCTCTGCAATGGTGTTATAAGAACAATCTCTCTGGTTTTCTTGTAAGATGTCTTTGTATATTTTAATATTATTAGCTTTATTCATCAGTATTATAATTTTCTTGCATACAGATGACTGGAGGTATCAATACTATTATTAAATGGTTCATCATTTTCCTACTGAAATAGATTTTTACATGTTTTGTTTATTAAATAAACATATCCTATCTAATAAAAGAGAAACATTGTAATTAGCCATAACTTCGCTACCCTTCCATTGGCTAGTCAGGGCGATATGTAAATTAACTGCCAACCAAGAAGGCGGCCGGCAGCCAGGCAGCTGATGCGAACAGGAGGCATGCTTGCTCCAGTGAAGGAGGAAGCCAGGTTACCAGCCTGCCACTGCTGGGCTCTGAGCTGCACTCTAAGAAACATTGTTACAAATATAGAACCTAAACAAAACTCCAGAAACCTGCTTCAGTCAGCCGGGATCTCAGAGCTGGAGTCACAACAAAGATTCAAATTCAGAAGGTAAACAAAGTCCAGAAACCTGCTTTCAGCAGCCGAGGTCTCACAGCTAACGCCGGCTCTCAGCTCCAGTGACAGACATAGAAGGTAAATAAATCCAAGAATAAAAAAAAATAGGAAAAAAGGAGAGGTTGGGAGCTTCAGTCACCCGCCAGCCTGAAAATGGCAATCAACCCCTCACCCAGACTGGCCAGGCACCCCTGTGGGGACCCCCAACCTGAAGGGGGTGTGACAAGCTGCAAACAGCCATCATCCCCTCACCCATGATGGCCAGGCACCCAAGCGGGACCCCCCACCCTGATCCAGGACACCCTTCAGGGCAAACCAGCCAGCCCCCACCCGTGTACCAGGCCTCTATCCTATATAGTAAAAGGGTAATATGCCTCCCAGTACCGGGATCAGCGGAGCAGCGAGGCCTCCCAGCACTGGGATCAGCCGAGCCATGAGGCCTCCTGGACCCTGGAGCAGCGTGACAGGGGGCAGCGCCCAAAACCCCTGATCGCCCTGTTGCTATATGTGTGACAGGGGGCGGGGCCACAACCTCCCTATCCGCCCTGCTCTGTTCATGAAAGGGGAAGGCGCCTCAACCCCCTGATCGGTCCTGCTCTGTGCCTGATAGGGGGGAGCTCCCCAACACCCTGATCGGCCCTGCTCTGTGTGTGACACGGTGTGGTGCCCCAACCCCCCCCATGGGCCTTGCTCTGTGTGTGACAGGGCGGACCCGCAACCTTCTCATCGTCCCTGCCCTGAGTGTGACAGGGGGGAATGCCCAACCCCCTGATCCACCCTGCTCTGTGGGTGACAGGGGGTAGCGCCCCAACCTCCCCATTGAACCTGCCTTGAGTGTGACAGGGGGCGGCGCCCCAACCCCCAATCGGCCCTACCCTGAGTGTGACTGAGGGTGGCATCACAACCTCCTGATCGGCCCTGCTCTGTGCATGACAGGGGGAGCTCCCCAACCCCCTGATCGGCCCTGCTCTGTGTGTGACAGGGTACAGAGCCCCAATGCCCCTGATGGGCCCTGCTCTGGGCGTGACAGGGGGTGGCGCCCCAACCTCCCCATTGACCCTGCCTTGAGTGTGACAGGGGGCGGCGCCCCAACCCCCAATCGGCCCTACCCTGAGTGTGACTGAGGGTGGCATCGCAACCTCCTGATCCGCTCTGCTCTGTGCATGACAGGGGGCGGCGCCCCAACTCCCCAATCGGCCCTGCTCTGAGCCCGGCCAGGGACTGCACCTAGGGATTGGGCCTGCCCTCTGCCACCCAGGAGCGGGCCTAAGCCAGCAGGTCGTTATCTCCTGAGGAGTCCCAGACTGTGAGAGGGCACAAGTGGGGCTGAGGGACACCACCCCTCACCCCGTCAGTGCACAAATTTTTGTGCACCGGGCCTCTAGTATATTATAAAATTTATTCCTAAATTACCTATTTCATTTTATCAATCTCTTTTTCTATTTCCATACCAAAGCCATAATTACATATTTAACACCTCTATATCAATTTTAAACTTGAAAGTAAAACTTATAAAGTGAAAAGTGTGAAATAACAATTCCCTGTGTGAGATCATATGTTTGATGGTGTATATAACATTTATGTTTTGTAAATGATGAGATTTATTTTTTCTTAGGATTACAAAAAATAATAATGTATTTTACAATTAGGACTTCTTACTTTAACTTCAAAATTACCGTATTAGAAATTCCTCAATAGTATTTGTCTTCAATGTTAAGATTTCTCATTTGGCGCTTACTGTTCATATACTGTTATTCTATTATTTCAGGCAAATTGTGTGTGTGAATATGTGTGTGCATGTGTGTTGGTAATAAGGCAGAAAGAGATGGGTCTGGGGGGTGGGGAGGTGAGAGAGGAAGAGAGAAAGAAGGAGGAGGACTATATTTCGCTCACCACTAATCCATTTATCTTCATTGTCTGGAAGCCAGACATTTTTTCTGGTACTTTTGGTTGGTTTTCAGAGTGACTTGAGTACAGACATCCCTCATTATAGAATTCTCTCTCCTCAACTCAGCAACTAGATTAGAATACATTTTTAATTTAAATTTATTGGGTAACATTAGTTAATAAAATTATGTAGGTTTCAAGTATACAGTTCTATGATACATCATTTGTATATTGCACTGAGTATTTACCCCCCAAGTCAAAACTTCTATCACAATATATTTAAACCTCTTTTCCCTTTATTACCTCCCCACACATCCCTTTTCTCTGTAACAACCATATTATTGTCTATATCTGTTTGTTTTTTTTAATATATTTTATTGAGTTTTTACAGAGAGGAAGGGAGAGGGACAGAGAGCTAGAAACATCGATGAGAGAGAAACATCGACCAGCTGCCTCCTGCACACTCTCCACTGGGGATGTGCCCGCAACCAAGGTACATGCCCTTGACCGGAATCAAACCTGGGACCTTTAAGTGCGCAGGCCGACGCTCTATCCACTGAGCCATACTGGTTTTGGCGTCTATATCTGTTTTTGTTTTGTTTTTATTATATATTCATTTGTTGAATTTAGTTTTATATTCCGCCTATGAGTAAAATCATACGGCTCTTTTTTTAATTTTTTTTTATTGATTAAGGTATTACATTTGTGTCCTTATCCCCACCTTCCCCCCCCTCCCCCCCACTCATGCCCTCACCCTCTGGTGTCTGTGTCCATTGGTTAGGCCTATATGCATGCATACAAGCCCTTTGGTTGATCTCTTCCCCTTATCTCCCCCCTCCCTTACCTTCCCTCTGAGATTTGACAGTCTGATCTATGCTTCTCTGTCTCCAGATCTGTTTTTGATCATCTGTTTACATTGTTCATTATATTCCACAAATGAGTGAGAGCATGTGATATTTATCTTTCTCTGACTGACTTATTTCGCTTAGCATAATGCACTCCAGGTTGATGCATACTGTTGCAAATGGTAGAAGTCCCTTCCTTTTTACAGCAGATTAGTATTCCATTGTGTAGATGTACCACAGTTTTCTAATCCACTTATCTGTTGGTGGGCACTTAGGCTGTTTCCAAATCTTAGCTATTGTAAATTGTGCTGCTATGAACATAGAGGTGCATATATCCTTTCTGATTGGTGTTTCTGGTTTCTTGGGATATATTCCTAAAAGTGGGATTACTGGGTCAAATGGCAGTTTCATTTTTAATTTTTTGAGGGAACTCCATACTGTTCTCCACAGTGGCTGCACCAGTCAGCATTCCCACCAGCAGTGCATGAGGGTTCCTTTTTCTCCACATCCTCGCCAGCACTTGTCATTTGTTGATTTGTTGATGATAGCCATTCTGACAGGTGTGATATGGTACTCCATTGTCATTTTGATTAGCATCTCTTGAATGATTAGTGACTTTGAGCATGTTTTCATATGTCTCTTGGCCTTCCTTATGTCCCCTTTCGAAAAGTATCTATTTAGGTCCATTGCCCATATTTTGATTGAGTTGTTTATCTCCCTTTTGTTAAGTTGTATGAGTTCCCTGTAAATGTTGGAGATCACACAGACTGAAAGTGAAGGGATGGAAAAATATCTTCCAGGCAAATGGAAATGGAAAAAAAAAAGCTGGGGTAGCAATACTTATATCGGACAAAATAGACCTCAAATTGAAGGCCATAACAAGAGATAAGAAAGGCCACGTCATAATACTAAAGGGATCAATACAACAAGAGGATATAACCCTGGTTAACATATATGCACCCAATGCAGGAGCACCAATATACATAAAAAAATCCTGGAAGATATCAAGGGAGAGATGGACCACAATACAATCATATTAGGGAACCTTAATAACCTACTGACAGCACTGGATAAATCCTGGAGACAAAAAATCAACAGAGGAACAGCAATCCTAAATGACTCATTAGATCAGATGAACTTAATTGACATCTTCAGAACATTTCATCCCAAAGAACGGAATATACATTCTCTTGTGTACATGAGGCATTTTCAAAGATAGACCACATATTGGGGCACAAGCTAAGTCTCTCCAAATTCAAGAAGGTTGAAATCATATCAAGCATCTTCTCAGACCACAATGGCATAATATTAGAAATAAACTACAATAAAAACATTCAAAAAAGTTCAAACACTTGAAAGCTTACTAGCACGCTATTAAAAACATCATGGAAAAGAATGACAATGAAAACACAATCATCCAAAATCTATGGGACACAGTGAAAGCAGTCTTGAGAAGGAAGTTTATAACTCTACAGGCCTACTTCAAAATATAAGAAAAAATGGTAATAAGTCATCTAACTCTACAACTTAAAGAATTAGAAAGAGAGCAACAAGAAAAGCCCATAGTGAGAAGAACAAAGGAGATAATAAAGATCAGAGCAGAAATAAATGACATAGAAACAAAAAAAACACAAACAACAAAAACAACAACAACAATACAAAAGATTATTGAAACCAAGAGCTAGTTCTCTGAAAGAATAAACAAGATTGATGAACCTCTAGTCAGGCTCATCAAGAAGCAGAGAGAGAGGACCCAAATAAACAAAATCAGAAATGAAAGAGGTGAAATAACCACAGACCCCACAGAAAATCATATGACTCTTAAATTTTTTTGCTGACTTATTTCACCCAGCATGATATTCTGAAGATACATCCATGCTGTCACAAATAGCAGTTTTTCATCTTTTCTTATGGCTGAGTAGTATTCCACTGTACATAAATAGTATGTTCCACATCTTCTTTATGTAATCATTTGTTGAGGGATGCTTTAGTTGTTTCCAGGTCTTGGCCACCATGAATAATGCTGCAAAGAACAAAGATGTGCATATATCCTTGCAAATAAAGTTTTCAAATTTTTCATGTAGACATCCAGAAGAGGTATTGCTTGGTCATATGGAACTGCCATACTGTTTTCCATAGTTTCTGTATGACTTACACTCCCACTTGAGATAGCCCCTGTATTAAGATTTGTAGCTGTTATAAAAAATTACCACCAAGTTAGATGCTTAAAGTAACACAAATCTATTTATTATCTTATAGTTCTGGAGGTCAGAGGTTCAAAACAGTCTCACTGGGCTAAAATCAAGATGTGGGCAGAGTTGCATTCCTTTTGGAGTCTTTTGGGATGAATACTTTTCTAGCTGCCAAAGGCTGCTCACATTCCTTGACTTGTGGTCCCTTCTATCTTCAAAGCCATCAGGTTCCTCATTCTAACCTCTGTTTTAATTTCCACATCTCTTCCTCTAACTCTCCTTCCTCTCTTTTTCACTTGTAAAGACACTTGTGATTACACTGGACCCATTCAGATAATTCTAGAGTATCTCTCCATCTCAAGGTCTGCAACATCCCATTTAAATTTGAAACCTGTTCACAGGTCCCAGGTGTTAGGACAGTGCTCAAAGAAGAGAACTCTGGCTGATTAACGTATAAAACTCAGGAACCAAGTGTATTTGAATAGTGCAGCTTTATTCATTTTTCAAACTTAAGAACAAACAGATTCAGATAGTTAAGTGTAGCTATATTTTCCTCTAGTGGAGTACTTATGTGTGATTTTCTCTGAGTTATTCATATCCTCAAATAGCTTTCTCTTGCTATGGCAATTGAATGATATTTTGGATGAAGATAAAATTCTCTCCGTTGTCTGAATACATAATCTCACGGCTTTCCATTTTGTTTTATGCATGTTAATCTGATGCCTTCTGATGTTCTTTTCTTTATAGTTTTTTTTTTTGTATTGAATTATTATAATACTTTCTCCTACATAGAATTTGAAATTTTCTCTAACCCTTTTATCCTTTTTTACCTTTAAATTCATTGAGTCCTTTTAACTTGCAGATTCTTCAGTCTAGAGCCGGGGGGGGGGGGGGGGGGGGGGGGGGCAAACTTTTTGACTCGCGGGCAACAATGGGTTCTTAAACTGGACCGGAGGGCCGGAACAAAAGCATGGATGGAGTGTTTGTATGAACTAATATAAATTCAAAGTAAACATCATTACATAAAAGGGTACGGTCTTTTTTTTTTTTTTTTTTGAGTTTTATTCATTTCAAACGGGCTGGATCGGGCCCGCGGGCCGTAGTTTGCCCACGGCTGGCTCTAGATACATTTCTAATTTAATGTGTTTAAAGAATATGTCTTCTAAATACGCCTTCTATTTTTCTTTTTAACTTCCAACTTTCTACATTTTCCGTCAGTACTTTGAAATATTTTTTTGCATTAGGTTACTGATGTTGAGTTCAACAGTGCATCTCTTTCATCATTTATGCACATACTTATTTAGTTGATAAATCACATTATTTAGTTGTAGAAATATTATTTTGTGCAGAATTTAATATCTCAGAGTGATGTCATCATCATCATCATCAATTTCTTTATAAAGTGTTTGTGTGGATGTGTTCTGGTTTCCCTAACCCCAAGAACTGAAGAAACTGAAAGAAGTGGAATTGTCCCAGTTCCTGAGGTGGATGGCTGTCCAAACATCAGGTATCAAATGATCAAGAAGGCTTCTTAATGTTCAGAAGGGACTGATAGATAGCCATCTTTGGCACAAAGATAGAGGCAGTTTGCCTTTTACCATTTTCCCCCAACAGCATCCATCAGACCTGAGTGAACCTCAGTGAGTGAGTCAACTAAGGAAAATTGAAAACAACATAAGTAACTCCAACAGCTAACAATTAGAACAAATAAATATAAACCCAGTAAAATAAAACTGTGAATAACATAAAAACAACTTGCATTATAATAAAAACAATAATCATCATGATATTACCTGGGAAGGCACAAATCTCTAATGGTCAAGCCTTCATCATAATCAGCGGCTTTGCTGTTTTAACTCTTTGCTCAGCACACTGAGTAGAACCATAGACCAGTTATGTTGACATAAAAATCCCCCAGAATCCAGTTCTACCACACACATAACTTCCTGAGGGCCCCTGACTTCCTTTGAGTCAGAAAAAAAAATGAATTGAAGTTGCAAACAGAGAAAAAAAACACACCAGAATCCTCTGTCTTATCCTGATCATTAAATCAGCATTCACTAAGCATTTAAGACATGCCAGGCCTAGCAAGATCCTTCATAAAATTAGTTTTCCTGTGGGAAACTCAACAGACTCTGAAGCTAGCCCTTTATATATACTTCCTGCCTCTTCAAATACAAGCTGTTTGAGATTGGGATAGTTTTATTTATCAATCTGAATATTTGTACATTGGGAAAAGAAACAGTACCTACCTCTAGGGTTGCAATGAAAATTAAACACATTCACAGACACATCAGTTTCTGGCAAATGCTAAACATTATAAAGGGCTACTGTTATTACCAAGTTATTTTATTCTGAAAAGAAAATATATGGGAATTATTATTATCACTCTTTTGTTGATGCCATTTCTATTATTGTTATTCTAATAAGAAGCTTAGGCTCTCAAGGAGATTAAGCACCTGATCCAAATTTAAATAGTCATATGATGCCCTAGCAGGTTTGGCTCAGTGGATAGAGCATCAGCCTATGGACCACAGGGTTCCCGGTTTGATTCCAGTTAAGGGCATGTACCTTGGTTGCAGGCTCTTCCCCACCCAGGGCCCTGGTCAGGGCTCATGCAGGAGGCAGCCAATCTGTGTGTTTCTCTCACATCAATGTTTCTCTCTGTCTTTCCCTCTCTCTCCCATTCTCTGTAAAAATCAATGGAAAAATATCCTCAGGTGAGGATTAACAAAAACAAACAAAAAATAAATAAAGGTGATAAAATGTTTAAAGAAAAATAGTCATATGATGTAAAGCATATGTTTGAAGCCAGAATATTGGAATGTAAAATCCATGTTCATGAAGTGAAGTTGTAAAATGACCCCCTGTTTATTTGATTGCCATGCATTAATAGGATTTATTTACATATTTGGTCAAATTACCTTTTGGCATAGGAATGAACTAACACATTTACCAGAAAGAAACTTGAGGGAAACAAATACATTTAGTGTATTTTGCCATTTTAGGAATATACTGTGTGTTTAAGAAACAAACAGAACCAAATAATCTCAGAGACTTTTATAACAAGAATTAAAGTTTTAGTTCCTCCTCTATCATCACCTACAAGCCTTTCAACCTCCAAACACTTGCTTCAACTGCATTTACTAACCTTCAGCTGCAGTTGTGACACTCTCCATAGTGTTTCTTGTGAATCAATTGGCACTTTCTTTGGCTCTGCCTCTGAATATGCTGCCTAATCAATAAAACTTATCTTTTTCAAAGAAGTTGAACAACTAAGGCCACTGCACCAAAATTCTTTGAAATTGGCTACTTTTAGAAAGTATGGAATTGGTTGATTCCCATACCATCTTTGATTTCACAGCTTGAGTTTTTCTAGATGCTCTGCTTTTATCCATTCCTAACCCATATATTCTTGATGAAGAGAATAATAGATTATACTATGACTATTGCTTTTACATTTACATTTTAGGTCAAATTCCCACTATAGAAAACACCTCAGATACTAGTGCTATTTACTGATACGTAAGTAGAAATATAAAAGTAATTCCAATCTTATTAAAGACAAAGTAAATGCAAATACACATATTTCTTTGGAAAGCTATTTGGCTATATATTACATTTATAAATGTTTACCAACTAAAATAAAATATGATACAGTTGGGAGTGGAAAATAATGAAAGAACTAAAGCATTTTTGTAGCATGAAATAAGTGTATAAAGAAACTTGCTGTATAGATATATGGTAAATCTGTTTTCCTCACCCATATATTTGTTAAATAATATACAACATTTGATATATGGAACATTTATTACTAAGTACTCTAATATTATTAAAAATTATAAGTAATAAAAAAATACATCAAAGATTTTCCATGGTAAACAAAAATAATTTTTTACAAAATAAAAATGGCCAAAACTTGTAAAATCTGAGAATTAACTTTAACAAAATATTGTTCAATTAAGAGTTTATGTTCAAAAATAAAAAGATACAAAAACAAAACAAATAAGTAAACAAAATAAGTAAGTAAATAAATAAATGATGTAATAGGACATCTTGTTAGTGGCATTTGCATTCATGCAGTATGTTTGTTATGTTGGGTCTGTGGAGTTGCTCCCCAACACCTCACAAGTATCCTTAAATTCAATAAATGTTGGTCAAATAGAAAAAAATATTTCATGTTCAAAATAAAACAGAAGCAGACACATAGATAAAAAGAATAGACTAAAGGTTTCCAGAGAGAAGAGAGGTTGGGCACTGGGTGAAAAATGTGAAGGGATTGAGAAATACAGATTGGTAGTTACAAAATAGTCATGGGGATGTAAAGTACAGCACTGAAAATATATTAAAAAATCTATACTAATAATAGCCTAGGTGGTCGTCACACCCACGTGCATCACGTCCTAATGTTGTCACAAGATGGCGGTCCCAAGGTGGCCAGCACAAGATGGTCGCAAGCACAGTGGAGGCAGGGCCCCGTGGAGGACGTGATTTGCAGAGGGGGGAAAGGGGGCAGTTGGGGCAATCAGGCCTGCAGGGGAGCGGTTAGGGGGCTCGCTATTACATTCACTGACCACCAGAGGGCACAGTCAACTGGTCGACCAGTCGCTATGATGTGCACTGACCACCAGGAGGCAGACGTTCCAACGGGTAGGTTAGCTTGCTGGTGGGGTTTGGCTGATCGTGACTGAGCGAGAAGGACTGGACACACCCTGGAGCCCTGCTGCAATCCCTCCTGGCTGGCCAACCCCCAACCTCTCTCCAGTCCTGATTGTGCACTGGTGGGGTCCCTCAGCCTGGCCTGCATCCTCTCGCAATCCAGGACCCTTTGGAGGATGTTGGAGAGCCAGTTCGGCCCAATCCCGCAGGCCAGGCCAAGGGACCCCACTGGTGCATGAATTCATGCACCTGGCCTCTAGTATTGTAATAATTATGTATGGTGCCAGTTGTTTACTGGAAAACATTTCAAGGGGAAAACATTGTAAAATATATGATTGTCTAGTCACTATGCTATACAATTAAAACAATATTGAATGAGAATGGTAATTGAAAAAAATTAAAGTTAAAAAATTAATAGTAGTTACAATTTTTAAATTGAGAGGTTATGTTTCATATCATGAAAAGTTTAAATTTTTGTTTTTCTTCTACCATTCAGGTTTAATTGAAAACATGTTCCTAGACCTGCTCTTCAGATATACATTCAGTAATAAGCAATACATTTATAAATTGAAAGTGTAAGATAGTGAGTTAGAAATTCTATGGGACTGACAAATAGAATACCTACAAAGATTGACTATGTAATAAAAATTAGTAGTTTTTATAGGATAGTAACAGAGAAAAAAGTTTTAAAAAACCTGATATTATAAAATCCAAAATAAATTATGTCAATCTTTTCTAAGAATCTTTCCTTTTCCTTTTCAGAGTTAACCATGTATCTGTCATTGAAGCCTATGCTTATCTCATTCTTTATTCTAGTGTCTTTTCAGATGAATATGAAATATCTTTAAAAACCAAATAATCATCCCAGAAATCTTATTACTTTTATTTGCTTATGATTTTAATAGAAAAATAAAATTATAGCCTAAGCATAACATTAAAAATTATAATTTTATATCACTCAGTTCAGTAATCTCCAAGTCTTTTCTAAGGATGGGTATATCAGAATATTTAACGTTATTAAGATTGACATATCAACAAAATTAAATTCATGTTTTGCTCTTTGGTGAAACAAAATTGCCTCCATTTAATGGCTAAAAACATGCTTGTTTCTATCAAAAGACTATATTTCACAGAGAAAAATCTGCAAATGCAAATTGATCCATATGCTTTAAAAATAAAGTAAATTACATGCTGATATTATGGTATAATCCATAATTCTGATTAACTTGTATATAAACTGTGAACAAGGTAGATATTTAAGGTAATGAAGGTGTCATTTTCTTTAAAAAAAAATATTACTTTCAGAGAAGAATGAAGGAGAGAGAAATAGAAACATCAATGTTGAGAGAGAATCATTGATTGGTTGACTTCTGCATGCCCCACACTGGGGATCTAGCCCACAACCCAGGCATGTGCCCTTGACCGGAATTGAACCCGGGACATTTCAGTCCACAGGTCGATGCTTTATTCACTGAGCCAAACCTGGTAGGGCGAAGGTGTCATTTTTGTTCACACACTTGTTTGCCCCCATACATTAATATTTTGCATCACCAAATAGTGGTGAAGATAGTGAAGAAGGCTGCAACACATACACAAAGGTCATTTCTGGGAATTCTGTTTGGCCTCTTTGTTGTGCCATAGAATGTTTATTCTTGAGATCGCCCTCCTTTTTGTGTACTTTGAATTTGTTTCCATAACTCATAAGCTTACTTTTTCTTTTTTCAATCCTCACCTGAGGATATTTTTCCATTGATTTTTAGAGAGAGTGGAAAAGAGAGGGAAAGACAGAGAAAAATATGCATGTGAGAGAAACACATGGATGGGTTGCCTCCTGCATGAGCTCTGACCAGGGCCTGGACTGGGAGGAGCTTGCAACTGAGGTATGTGCCCTTGACCGAAATTGAACCTGGGACCCTCTATCCACTGAGTGAAACCAGCTAGGGCTCATTAGCTTACATTCTTTATCATAGTCACTTACCTTTAAAATGTTTTAAATGTTATTTTTGGGTTTACTAGAACCTTAACATATTTAAACTATGGTAGTATTTTTAGGATAATTATTACTAGTGTTATGGTTATAAAATCACATAGATATTGGATGTACTATTCCAAGCCCATTTTACTCATTACCCCTCATATTTTTAGAAGGTAAATTTGCAGAATATATTTTTAAGTAATTTTATTATGCATTGAGTTGTAGTAGAAATGCTTATTAGACATATTAGGATATTTGAGTAATAATTGTGACTCCACTTTCAATATTTATAGCAATTTTTCCTTTTTAACTTTTTTATTACATATATTTACTACAGATAATTCTATAGTCAGCTTCTTATGGAGCTTATCATGTAAGAATTATGGATTATTTAATTTGCATATTTCTAAAACTATTAACAAAGTCATAAAGTTAATTAATCAAAAGATTTTTAGGTTTTATTCATTCATTTATCCCACAAATATTTAAGTTTGGTATTTTAAAACCAACAAAATTATCCTGAGAGCACAGGAAATAGCATTTTTTATACACATTAGTAGACTAAAAAAATTATTATGGTAATATCGTAATATTTTCATAATTAATGTACATGCATTTTGTATGTCAAGTCTGTTATTTATAGTTATTTCTCTCTTATTGGGTTGAATTGGTCTTCACTGGTCAATTACTTTTACTTTATTTCTAACCTGAAGTACACACACGCACACACACACACACACAAAATGATTCTTTGTATGTTTTATACTCAAATTGCTGAACTTCACATTTGAATCCTCTAGACTGTCATCTTAGTTGTAGGAAAACAGTTATTAAATTGAGCTTTTAAAGACTGTCTAATGTATTTTAAAATCTTGCATTTTTTAAAGCAATGGAGGAAAGGAAGTGAAACAAATTATCCAGTTAGCTAAAGATTTCAAGTTCATTTTAGGTTCAATCACTTAAGTCAATTGCATTTGAAATTTTTAGATGTAATTCTTTCTGAAAATTTAGATCCCTGGTGGTATCAAATGCAGTATTATAGATCTAAAGCTTTTTGTTATAGAAGACTTGCAGCATTAATAGACTGACACTGTTTGGATAACCTTCATCATTCATAAGCCTTTTAAAATACATTTATCATTTCAGAGTCTAATAAACTAACAGAATTCAATTTTCATGTCACTTGAGTCTTTGAATCTCTTACCAGAATTCTGACATCCATTAGCCATTGTCTGAATTAGGTGACTGCTGTGGGAAAGAATAAGTCATAACAAATTATCTCTTTACAAAGATAATATACACAACAGCTGGAGTTTTTCTTTGTCTTATTCTCATTCTGACTGACATAAGCTGGTAGCTTTTTTCCCACTTTCTGAATAATGTTTTTGGCAGGTTCAGAAAACCATGTGCTTTGCTAAAAGCTTTTTTATGATGCAAAAACATATATATAGAAACCAACAGCTTCCCATGATTTTAGTAGTTTTAATTTTTGTTTTTGCCCATAACAATCAATTCAACCATTTATTTTAATATATGTATGTAATATTTCTGTGCCTCTGCTTCTGCTTCACTTATCTTACTTTTAGAAAATGTCAACACTAAAATGGTTTAGCTATGAAATTACTTTATATGAGTTCTAATGACTTTATATTAGACTTTACTTTATATGATACTCCATATAAAATGTTTTCAAATTTTCAAAATATGTGTAGACACTTGAATAAAACTGAACTAAATAATATTTTAACAATACAAATTGGAAAAAATTAAGCTACAAATTACCCATTAATGTATCTCTTATTTTTGAATGTAGAAAAATTTCTTAAAATATGAAAGATTAATATATATATTTAGTTACATCATTAGACATATATTTTATCTTCCAGTTAGGACTCTCAAAAAGGGAGCATAATTTTAACATTGTTTGTCCTAATGGCTATCTCTTAATATATGTTTTCTTTCTAAGCAATGACATCAAGCAGAAAGAACACGTATGACCTATTTAAAAATTACCGTGTTCACAATTTGTAAAAATACCAAATTATACATTAAGTACAAGTACTGTTGCTCCTTCTCCCTCCCTCTCCCACCTGTCTTTCTCTTTCAATGATGCTCATGATACAATGATCCATGCCTGGAGGGACTGTCTCACAGACTTCACTAAGAAATATAATCAAACCACGGAAGACTTAGTCTGTCATTCCAGCTCTTCTCTGTACCTGATCCCTCTATGCACAGTTCAGCCTCAGGAAGAAGCATGACATAAGCAGAAGCAAAAGGAATCTGTAAAGATTATCAACTATGGAAATTAGATCATTTTATTATTATTTCAAAAATTTCAATCAATTATTAAGAATGAGAAAAGATTAAAAAAATTGAGATTTTATCCTTAAATGCACAATGGCTAAGAAGATACCAAGGTGGAAAACAGTTACACTGAATAACAAATCAGAAATTGAGAAACTGAACATCAACCTATTGCCTTTGAAGTTCCTCTGCCAATAATTACCTCTCCTCTTCTCTTTGAACATTAATTTTTGATGTATGTTATTCATATATAATTTAACCAAGCCTATTTACACATCATATTTTCTTAATAATTGTATTACTATTACCCTTTATATCATGCTTTCTTCTCTATGAAATATTTCTGCCACTTAAAAGCCACAAAAATACATATATGTAGGTGGGGGAGTTTGGTCTTGGATATAGATAGTTTGGCAAAGATTTACAAATGGATTGTGACATTATTTGGAGTTGATAAAGCTGTTGTAATAATCATAACCTGTATGTCTTTTTTCATACAAACTCTAAACCTACTTTTTGCCAATGCCTGTATATAGTTAAAGCATTCACATTTAAAATAATTTAATTATATATAAATGGTGTGTGTGTGTTTGTGCAGCATTATGTCAGAAAAAAGCTCCAGCATCAGGTGACTACACTACCAAAAGCTGAGTCTGTTCTTGGTCACATTGATAAGAAAATGCAGAGATTCACCTGTTTTGCAACCTAATTGCTTTAGAGACGGAAGCTGATAACTGTATTTCTAAATCTCAAACTTTTTTTAGCTTTTTATTGCTATAATGCTTGCATTTACTTATTTGGAATGTTAAGCACTGCATCAGGTTTTAGAAACAGTGAACAAAATGACATGATCCCCGACTTCAGGATGTATCCAATAAAGTTGCACACTCCATTTAATCTGCTGCAGAAGCCAAGTTCAGTTCTGTGACTCCAACATACTTGAGTCCTGTGCTTAGTGCCTTGGAATAAATGTATAATTATCCCACATAGAAAGACAGAAAGAGAAATCATCTTAGCTTTTCTTTTACTTTCATCACCCTCCTTTTGTCTTCTCTTTCTTTTATATTCCTGCAGAACATAGTAACACACTCTATCATGCTATTGCACCTCACAAGTAATTTAACAGTTCCTCAACATAGATAATTCTTCCTTTGGGAGAGACCTAATTATTTGTATAGCAAATGATAGCTATAACTTATACAATATTTGTACAAAAAGAAGTATCTTGGTAAATCATATATTCTTCCTTTATTATTTCAGTTGAAACAGGACCTTTTTCAATCTCCGTAATTTCCGATATACTTAATGCTGCATCTTCCTAGTTCAGTTTGCACATTGTAATTCTTTCCCTCATTAATCCATAGTTACATATGAGGACCTGGAGGAAATTGTCTCTACAAATTACTAGCTATGTGCTCCTTTTTAAAATTTTTAGCCTCTATTATTCAATTTCTTCTTCCATACATAAGGAATCTAATATTTATCTTGTAGAACTGTCATGGAAATTAAATTAATCAATTATGTAAAACATTTAGACATTTTCCTGGTATACAATAAGTGGTTAGTGAGTGCTGTTATAGTAGGTATTAGAAATGTGATTCCTCCCTTCAGTGTTACTACTTACTCTCCAGAGTAAACACATACATGCTGCTGTGTAAAGTTGATGCTAAGGCATGAAAACGTTAGCTGCCATTGTTTTTTAACATTCACATAGCACCTGTCTTATCTCTGTTAAAGTAAGTATTACAACCCAGTATTTCAGACTCTGGAATGGAGATTCAGAAAACGTGATTGAAAATCCTGTCTTTTCTATCCTTATAGTGTGCCCAAACATCAATTTCCTCTCATGTTAAGTAAAGACAAAAATTAATAAAGGCATACTTGTAAAGTACCAAGCGCATTGTGAATACATATAAAAGTTAACTGTGCTATTATAATAATCAATCCTCTTTTGTTCTCACCATAATTTCCAGTCTCTCTTATCCAATAATTTTCAGTCAAAATAGAATTTAATAAAAAATACATGTGTGTATACAAACACTTATAGTAAATAAATACATATGTGAATAGATGCTGTAGTCCAATAAACAGATGCATAAGAGCTATCAAAAATAGTATAATAATAAATGTTGTAATAAAAATATTAAAAATACTGATGAGAACATAGAGGACAAAATGAAAGTATTTTTTCTGGGAAGTAAAAGTTTAGAAAAGTTCACTGGAAAAGATAATTTTATTCAAGATTTTAAATAATGACATGTATTGTAATGCTATGGAAATTAGAAAAAAAATCTCTCTCAGTTAGAGGGAGCAGAAAGAGATAAGTCATCCAGTGAATGGGGTGCATGAGGTTGAGAATCCACATTTTCTCCAGAGGGACTCGGATATGAGGTATGAATGGGGAAGTGTGGTGGGAGAAGTTAAAATTCCAGTGGCTCATATATTATTGAAGGACTGGCAGGTATAGACTTTAATTTCTATGCAACAGAGTATTATCAAGAGACAGATTTATCATTTCTTACATAACCAAATTTATTATGGTTTTAGTCCAATTTTTCAGTTGTCATATTTTTAAAAAATATAATTAACCCTTAAATTCTGATGCTCACCAGCTCAGTTCACAAGGTTTCTCTATGTCAGCACTAATACCATTGTGGACCAAATATTCTTCATTCTGGGAGCTGTCTGATGCATTTTCACATGTTTAGTAGCAGTTCTGGCTTCTTCCCAGAAATGCCAGAACACCCCTCTACCTCAGTTGTGACTCTCAAAAATGACTCCAGACATTTTTTAATGTTCTGTGTAGAAGACAAAATTGCCCCCAGTTGAGAACCACTGTGCTTAGAGAAAAACACTAGGATGAAACTTAGAAGGCTATCATATAAAAACTTCTTTTATCACTGGAAAGCTCAATAGACATATGTATATAACTTTGTTCACCTCTTCTTTCAGTTGCTCTTACTAAAAGATACATTTACATGTTAACTGTACCTGAGGGGGGAAATGTGGTAAATGCAACTAGAACTACCTGCTTAAAAGGGTTAACCTTGTTATATGAAATTTTTCTGTTGTGCAAGCAACTTCATGACTCTGTATATTAAAAAGAAAACAGGCCTAACATTTCGATGACTTTAAGGCTGAACAACTACAGTAAGAGAGAAGAAGAAGAATTATCTCCTGGGAACAACGTCGGAGAGTAAGGAGTGACACCAGAAGAGCCTGGATTGAGGAACCGAAAGGAGATTAGGTTGGAACCAGCATGGAGAAAGCAGCCAGTGAAAATCACCTGGTGGTGCCAGGCTCAAAGGATATTTTAACAATAGAGATTTTTAATAATGCTTGTTTTGTTGTGAGCTTAATTGTTCTCCTCTCAACTTACCCAGATTGTTTTCACATGTCTGCCAGTTGTTGGAGGAATTTAGTTGTAAGACTAAGTCTATTTGGCTTATAATTGGCCATGCACATAGAATGTGAGATAACTGAAAGCTAAAGGATTTCAGTGAAAGCAGGTCCTGTATAGACATGGCTGAGAGGAATTAAGTCTCTTATGAAGTTTGAGTCCTTGAACTACCACCGTATGTGGATGGGACGGCAACCAGTCAAACCTAGAGTGAGCTTTTCTGAAAGACTCCAGGGAACACACATGTAAATTATACATGGCAAAATGGATCACACAGTGTCTTGTTATTCTGTGGTATGTCATAAAACAAACTGAGTCTCAATAATGAACTAAATGATTATTTGTTTTTAGCTACCTGGGAAACTTGTGGGTAAAGCCTGCCTCCTAAACCCCTCAAAGGTTCTTACTTCCATTCTTCCTTCCTTCCCTTCTTTCCTACTTTTATTTTGTTCAACATAAATACCAACATAGTACAGTGTATCTTAAAAAACAAAGTACTTTGTAGGAGATAATTTTTTTTAGTCCTCACCTGAGGACACGCTTAGAGAGAAGAAGTTGGGGGTGGGGGAGAGGAAGAAAGAAAGAGAGAGAGACATTTATGTGAGAGAGAAACATCAATTGGTTGCCTTCCTTATGTTCCCTATAACAGGGTTTGTGCTATGACCGGGAATCAAACAACCAAACTTTCAGTGCACAGGACAACACTCAACCAACTGAGCCACTCTGGCCGGGCTGTAGGAGATAAGTTTTAACAACACACTATGTTTGATTTCATAAATGGAGACTCTATCAGACTCTATATTCTTTAAAAAAATGTTCATGTTTTTAAAATCAAATTAAAAGAATAATTTTCCTCAAATGATCATTGGATGATAAAGATGGGATAAATAAAATATAAGTAAGTTTTACCAAATAAAATGGAATGTGTATTATTACTTTACAGGTTTAGGATTTTTAAAAATTCAGGGATAAGTGTCAAGATGACATAAAGTTTTTTGACTGCTAGCATGTATCTGTCCATCCATTCCCCAGACAAAAGAAGAAATAGCCTAGCCATCAGTCAGAATGCACAGAATATTTTTGACTAATTTGGCCCTTGTTTGTGTGTGTTTTTACAGAACTTATGGAAAACAATATTTTACTCTCTTTGTACATACCTTGGCACTTGGAACAAATGGAGATATGTATATGATTTCTGCTAAATCTTCAAATTTTCTTACCTGTATTACCCAATGCCTCTATCCTGGAGTTGGTTTGTATTAAAACTTCCAGTTATTTCACTTTTAAATGTTATTGTTCTTTTCAGCACTCAGTATATTTCTGGTTTGATTTTTAATTTACCATTAATTCTCTGTTCTCAAATGTTTGTCTGATAAAGTCTCCTAATGCCCCTGGAGAGAGTATATTATAAGGTTAGATTGTGAGATGTCTGAGTCTTCTGTCAATGTTGGTTGGAGAAGAGCTTCTCATATTCCTTAAGAGAGGAAACTAATATCACATTGCACATCAATAACATTTTTTTCCCTCTAAGAGATTGGCCAACAGCCAGTGAAACACTCAGTGGAGTTTTCTATTGACAGTCC
Source organism: Myotis nattereri (assembly GCF_964212035.1). Classification (NCBI taxonomy): domain Eukaryota; kingdom Metazoa; phylum Chordata; class Mammalia; order Chiroptera; family Vespertilionidae; genus Myotis; species Myotis nattereri. Next base: position 66,826,540 of record NC_138076.1, on the reverse strand, counting down.
TGTGGCTTGCAGAAGGGTATCTTTCCTATATTTGAAGCAATAGGATTCTATTGTGAAGAGGGGTAAATCTCCTATAGACTAATACATAGAAAGATGTTACTTTTTTCAGTATTGAAGAGATGAGGTCATGGTTTTTACATCTTAGGCAAGAAGAAAGAATTTAGTGCAGATTGGGATTGCTATTGATTATATAGTTCCATATTATTTATTAACTGAGATTGTTTTCAAAAGATATTTTATTATAGCTGTTTGATTAATTTTTATAATTTAGATAATGTATTAAGTAATATCACCCATTTGGAAAGAGTGGGGTCATCTGGAATGATGCTTCAATGTTTCTAATTATTTGACATTTCCTCAAGCCTCTTTGCTTTTGAACATGCTTTTTTTTACTACCTGTATTGTTCTTGTTCTTTCAACAATACAAAAACTTATTCCTTAAGGCCTACTACAAACTATACTTTTAGAATTCAGTGTAAAAGTGATAAAATATATTAATGTGCTCAAGAAAAAGTAATCTATATATATATATATATGCCTATATATATATATATATATATATATATATATATATATATATATACTATCTAATAAAAGAGAAACATGGTAATTAGCGTACAACCACTACCCTTCCCATTGGCTAATCAGGGCTGTATGCAAATTAACTGCCAGCCAAGATGGTGGCCAGCAGCCAGGCAGCTGGAAGTGAACATGAGGCCTGCTTGCTTCAGTCACGGAGGACTCCAACGTTCCCCGCCTGCATTGCCAGCCTCTGAGCTTGCAGTTTAAGAAACATTGTAACAAATATAGAAGCTAAACAAAACCTCAGATACCTGCTTTCAGCCAGCCAGGATCTCAGAGCTGGAGTTATACATTTTTTCGATTATAGAATGCAAACAAACCAGATACCTGCTTTCAGCAGCAGAGGCCTCAGAGCTGGAGCCAGAGCTAAACCTGGCCCAGAATTAAAAAAAGAAAAAAAGAAAAAAAGGAGCGGTAGGGAGCTTCAGTCACCCGCCAGCCTGAAAACAGCCCTCAGCCACTCATCCAGACTGGCCAGGCACCCCAGTGGGGACCCCCACCCTGAAGGGTGTGTGACCAGCTGCAAACAGCCATCATCCCCTCACCCAGGCTGGCCAGGCACCCCAGTGGGGACCCCCACTCTGATCCAGGACACCCTTCAGGGCAAACCAGCCAGCCCCACCCATGCACCAGGCCTCTATCGTATACAGTAAAAGGGTAATATGCCTCCCAGCACCGGGATCAGCGGAGCTGAGAGGCCTCCCAGGACCGGGATCAGCGTGACAGGGGGCAGCGCCCAAACCCCCTGATCGCCCTGCAGCTCTGTGTGTGACGGGGGCGGGGCCACAACCTCCCTATCCGCCCTGCTCTGTTCGTGACAGGGGAAGGGGCCCCAACCCCCTGATCAGCCCTGCTCTGTGCCTGCTAGGGGGGAGCTCCCCAACCCCCTGATCATCCTGTGGCTCTGTGTGTGACAGGGTGTGGCGCCCCCCCGCCCCCACACACACGGGCCCTGCTCTGTGTGTGATGGGGTAGAGCCATAACCTCCCCATCAGCCCTGCCCTGAGTGTGACAGTGGCGGTGCCTCAACCCCCTGATCAGCCCTCCTCTGTGTGTGACAGTGGCGGCACCCAAACCCCCTGATTGGCCCTGCTCTTTGGGTTATAGAGGGTGGAGCCCCAAACCCCTGATCCGCCCTGCCCTGAGTGTGACAGGGGGCGGTGCTCCAACTCCCCTGATGGGCCCTGCTCTGTGCATGACAGGGGGGAGCTCCCCAACCCCCTGATTGACTCTGCTCTGTGCCTGACAGGGTACAGAGCCCCAACCCTCCTGATGGGCCCTGCTCTCTGCGTGACGGGGCAGCGCCCCAACCCCCTGATTGGCCCTGCTCTGTGCATGACAGGGTACAGAGCCCTAACCCCCTGATTGGCCCTGCTCTGTGCAAGAGGAGGTGGCGCTGCAACCTCCCATCGACCCTGCCTTGAGTGTGACAGGGGGCGGTGCCCCAACCCCACAATGGGCCCTACCTTGAACGTGGCTGAGGGTGGCATCGCAACCTCCCAATCTGCCCTGCTCTGTGCATGACAGGGGAAGGCGCCCCAACTCCCCAATCGGACCTGCTCTGAGCCCGACCAGGGGCTGCACCTAGGGATTGGGCCTGCCCTCTGCCACCCGGGAGCAGGCCTAAGCCAGCAGGTCGTTATCTCCTGAGGGGTCCCAGACTGCGAGAGGGCACAGGCCGGGCTGAGGAACCCCACCTCCCCCCCGAGTGCACAAATTTTTGTGCACCTTGTCTCTAATATATATATATATGGCTAAGTGACTGGCCAACAGGCTGACTGGCCAGTAGCTATGATGCACACTGACCATCAGGGGGAAGACGCTCAATGCAGGAGCTACTGAGTGACAGCAACTTTGCAGAGTGCCCTCTCGCACTCGGGGACCCCTCGGGGGATGTTGGACTGCCGGCTTCTGGCCCAATCCCCCCAGGCCAGGCTGATGGACCCTACCTGCCAGAGGACCCCGCTCACTCTGCAGACACTCTTCAAGCCCTGGTGCCGCCTCATGTGAGACCGGCCAAGGAGGGACCGAGGAAGGTTGGCTCCAAGGCATGCTTGGCCCATCTCCCCTAGTCCTGCCCCGCCAGCCACCTTCTAATTAATTTCCTTTCAAAGTGCATGAATCCGTGCACCAGGCCTCTAGTGTTTAATAATTAAATAAGTAGAAATTTGAGAAAAAGACATTTATATAAAAGTGTTTCATACTGAATTACAAACAATTAGATAGAAAGAAGGCAGGCAAGGTGCTGTTTCCTTGTACAAAATTAATCACTGAAGTTTATTATTTTATTTTTTGTATTTACACTTGGGAGAAAATTCAGTAAGCATTAAGGTTATCTCTGAAGAAGAAATATACAGGTGAGAATCAGGATCACTTAAGACACTAAACCTACTGTTCATAAAGTAACAGCCTGATAATACGAAAATGTGAATGTTCTGGTGTGATCCATTCACAGAATTCTGTAGAGGCGAGGGGCCTGGTGGTAGAATTTAAACCTTCACTATCCTTTCAGAAAGAAAATGAGTCAATATGTAGAAGGAATAAAAGAGGAAACAAAAGAGGGAATGTACACATTGTTTTATACACATTTGTTAATTCAGGCAGAAATGTTTGAGACATTTGGGGCCCACAGATCTTCTTTACCTGACTTCAGCCAGTATGATTTAAAAAAAAAAAAGCATATTCTTGCATACCATATGGCATGCTTGTTCTTCTAATTAGTCAACATTGCTGTATGGGGAATACATAGAATGGAGAGAACTGGAGACTCACCACCCTGGTGTCCTGTATAAATCACTTGTTGGATCCACAAGGCTGTCAGAACTTGTACAAGAGGATTGGGCTGGTCCAGAGACAGCAGAGAATGAGGAGGAGCATCACAGACTGCTCTTCCCAACCAATTAAAACAGATTGTTTATGCTCTGCAGCAACTACGAAGTCAGAGTAAATCTGTCACTTGCTTAATCAATTTAAAGAAGTTATCTCAATTCCTTTTAAATACTACAGTAAACAACAGAAATTGAAGACTTATTTTAAAGTAAGAATCCCTCCACTGAACAGTAAGCTCTTATAGGGAGAGGGGGCTGTGGGAGGAGGAAGGATTGAGGAAAAAAAAAGATAAAGAACTCATGGACATGAACAATCAAATGCTCATTATGGTTTTCTCTTAAGCAAATGAATAAATAAATAAGGATTATTTTTATATAAAGAAAACAGGAGTCTCTAGAATCTTCATTTATGTGACTTTTTGACTTTTAAAATATGGATAACACATCAGCCGGTCCATCAGCTTAACCATCAGCTTAACCACCAGCTTCTGGTTAATGTCATTTCAGAAAGGTTCCCCGCTTCTATTGTGAGAGTGAATAAAAGTCATCACACTATGCAGAAACGTAAAAAGGCTGTGAGCTTCACTGAATCTATTTCGTGGAAGGACATTAGAGATCATCTGTCCCACTTCTTCATTTTATGTGTGAGTAAAAGCTCAGAGAAGTTACAACTATGTGTTCAAAAGAAACAAACACAACCAGGTATTGTAATTTCATACTTTCGTTCTCTTCCTTAGGAAAAGACTCTTTCCAGCCCCTAACCAGTCCCATCTTTATCCTCACAGGTGAAGTCTTATTCCTGAAGGAAGTCGGGGCTGAAATGCAATATTTTCTCATGGGCATATTACAGTAAGGACCCTTCGTGACTTTGTTTCAAGTAAGTTCTGAAAAACATTTAAGAAACCACGTATATAAAATACATTCTTAATGTTAGCACTTTCAATTATATTAAGGGGATGTGGTGTATTAGCTGAGCACTTTATCACATTTATTCAACTGATAGTGTGAATATATAGTTATAATAACCAAAACTGAATGTTAAAATCATTCAAAGGAATATGGAGAAGTGGTTTGAAAATGTAATGCTCTGTGAGTGGAGACTAGCATGGTGGTGGGTAGTGATTAAAGCTCAGATTCCACCACTGTCTCTATTTCAACCTTCTCTCAGCGGTTAAGTGCTCCTTTTCTCTGTCTAGACACATTTAAAAAGGAGTTTCAATTGCTCCAAGGTCACTTTCAGACTTCTGCATATTGAAAGCATTTTGTTCATGACAATATGATTTTGGAATTTATGTTTATTTTTCTCAAAATTATTTTTTATACCTCATGTTAGATAATTGACAGAAAAAATGCAATCCTTCTTTTTTGTGCAATTTGCAATATTTTTTCTCCTCCATGACTATTTTTGCATTATTACAGCAGATTAATTATACTTTTCACAGCAATATCTAATTTTGATTAGTAAATGGATAAAAAGGGAAGGTTAAAAATAATGGAACCCCTTTTTATAAATCTCTGTGTATCAAACACAAATGATATCTGAGTTTTTATACTTCTCACTTATAAGGCATTCACTTCAAATTATAATGTGGAAAACTTTATAATACTCTCATTCAGTATACCTCTGAACACTTTTAATAGATTAAGAACACTTTTGTTCAAAAATGTGTATTTTTAAATGCAATTTTTAATGCCTATTTTATACTGGTGCTTAGATTAGACACAGTAAAAAACTAGTTTAAACTCTTGGTAAATTCTACATCAGAATCTCAAAATAGTACATGTGCAACATGAGAATATTATATGCATATTCAATATGAGAATTTTACTTTATTCTAATATATTAAATAACAGTCTACATAATAACATTAAAATCTAGAATTTAAATAAAACTACAAAGACTACACAAAAATATTTCTAGCCCACAAAGGAAGTAACTCACATGTGGTTTATCAGGGTTAGTACTTAAGACTAAGTGACATTTGTTTTTCTCACATTTGAATCTCAAAATAAAGTATTGATTATATATTTTTTAATTTTTACTTAATGGAAAAACTTCGTAAAATAAAAAAAATACATAGTATGCAGGAGCCTCCATGTTTGCATTGCTTTTAGTCCCTTCCCTTAATGAAATTATATGTGATTGTACTCCATCACAATACCGGAGTAAGATTCCAAGACCCTGAATGGATGCCTGAAACCACAAATAGTACCAAACCCCATATATACTATGTGTTTTTTTTCATACATACATACCTTCTCAGTTAAAAGAGGCACTTTGCAGCTTCTCTTCATATATCCAAATTGCATTTGGGGTGGGGGGGGCATTTTTGAGTAAAATAAGAATTACTTGAGGACAAGCACTGTGACAGTTGATCTAATAACTAAGATAGCTACTAAGTGACTAAACGGTCAGGCAGTGTGTACAGTGTGGATACACTGGATAAAGGAAAGCCTCATGTCCAGATGGGACAAAGCTACACGGCATGAGATTTCATTACATTACTCCAACTGCAAGCAATTTCAGGCTCATGAATTGTTTGTTTCTGATTTTCCACTTAATATTTTGACTGTGGGTAACTGAAATGACATAAAGCAAAACCATGAATATGGGGGACAACTGTATTGTCCTGTACAAATTCTGCTTTCAAAATAGCAACATTATACTGAAGTAAGAATTCCTTTTTATTGTAGATCCTAATCAGTTATATGTATGTTTAAAACAAAAGGTTTTCCCAACTTAATCTTTTCAAAAGGATTTAATGCTGAAAATAAAATTTTGAACTATTATTGTTAGATATAAAACAAGCTGACGTATAAATAGCTAAAATTATTTTAATGTTTTTAGATTGATAGATGGAGTATTGAGGTGAGAGCTTAGAAACCAATGTTCCACTCCTATTACAATCACTTGCCATTTGTGTCATATTGGATAAATTGCTTCACCTATAACTGACTCTCATTTTTTTCATGAATAGATGGAATTGAACTAAGTGCTTTACATTTCTTCATTTAAGTTTGAAATTATCTAACTACTCGAGGTCCAGTGCACAAAACTTTGTGCCCGCTGTCCACTTGCCAGCGGGGAGCAGGCCTAAGCTGCAGTCGGACATCCTTAGCGCTGCTGAGGAGGCGGGAGAGGCTCCCGCCACCACCGCTGTACTGGCAGCCATCAGCCTGGCTTGTGGTTGAACAGAGCTCCCCCTATGGGAGCGCTGACCACCAGCGGGCAGCTCCTCCATTGAGCGTCTTCCCCCTCGTGGTCAGTGTGTGTCATAGTGACCAGTTGTCATTCCCAGTTGTTCTGCTGTTAGGGTCAATTTGCATATTACCCTTTTATTATATAGGATGGCAAGTTTTCAAATATGCAAGGAAAAATTGAACTCCATTTAGCCATGGATGACCACATAACCTGTTTGCTATGTAGGATTTTAATAACAATTATTTGCATAGCATTTTCTGTGATATGTATGAACTGTGATTTGAATAAAGAATGATTTTTAAAAACGAAAATTAGTAAACTCACCACAGCTTTTAAAATCTTATTCTTTTTGTATGATTATTAAATGCTATTATCATTTTAAATATTTTAAATATAAGAAAAAACAATATCCAGAAAGTTAAGATCACTTTTAATCCAATGACCCAAATTGGGTATTTTTCTACCACATGTTTATTTAGCAAATGATTATTGTGTATTCTACTGATTTTTAAAAATATTTTCTTTATACCTTTGAAACCCTATTTCTTTTCTTATTTTTTATATGTATATTTACTTTTCAAATACTAAGGACATTGTACCTATATTTTATATTTGTTATAACTTTTCTTAGTTTGACAATTTAAACACGTATTATCTATACTAATAAAAGCCTAGGTTGTCCTCGCCCCTTCGCTTGATGCCCTCACCTCATCACAAGATGGCCACCACAAGATGGCTGGCAGGGGAGGGCAGTTGGGGACAACTGGCCCTGCAGGGGAGGGTACTTGGGGGCGAGATCAGGCCAGCAGGGGTGGCAGTTGGGGGTGAGCAGGCCATTTTATTATTTTACAACCCTGTTTTAATTGTTGTAACTCTACAGCATTTTGTGGTATTTTAAAGAAAATCTACCCTAATCTCATTGCACTTACTTATTAAAGATTTTGCAATTCCATACCACTAAATATCTTTCTATATGTTTTTTACATCTTAAAAATCCTTTAGATTATTATTATTTTAAATAGTTTATTCTTAAAAACTTAATCCAATATGAAAAGATGTATGTTAGTACATATGGTTTTTATAATCACAGAGTCATGTTTTAGTCATATTTTTCTTAAAAAAAAGAGAATGGGAATATATTAATACTAGGGGCCCGGTGCACGAAATTCGTGCACTGGGTGTGAAGGGGGGGGGGAGAGTGTCCCTCAGCCCAGCCTGCCCCCCTCACATACTGGGAGCCCTCAGGCATTGACCCCCATCACCCTCCGATCGCCTGATCGGCCCCATGCCCAGGCCTGACGCCTCCGCCAGAGGTGTCAGGCTTGGACAGGGGACCCCCATCTCCCCCCGATCACTGGCTCTGGCCCCCGCCCAGGCCTGAGGCCTCTGGCCCAGGAATCATGCCTGGGCAGGGGACCCCCATCTCCCTCTGATCGCTTGCTCCACCCCCCGCCCAAGCCTGACACCTCTGACCCAGGCTTCAGGCCTGGGCAAGGGGACCATCATATCCCCCCAATCCCTGGCTCCGCCTCCCACCCAGGCCTGATGCCTCAGCCAGAGGAGTTGACCCTCATCACCCTCCGATCACCAATCACCGGATCGGCCCCTTGCCCAGGCCTGAGGCCTCCAGCAGAGGTGTCATCCTGGGCAGGGGACCCCCAGCTCCCCGCGGTTGCAGGCTCCGCCCCTGCCCAGGCCTAACGCCTCTGGCCTAGGCGTCCGGCCCAGGCAGCGGGGACCTGCAGTGGCAGCGGGGGGCGCCGCGATTGTGGGCTTCGCTTTAGGCCCAGGCAAGGGACCCCTAGCTCCTGGGACTGCCAGCTTCGACCGTGCCCAGCTCCCATCGCTGGCTCCACCCCTAGTTCCTGCTGTCACTGGCCAGGGCGGCAAAGGCGCCTGATTCTCTGATCATGGCCGGGGGTAGGGCAAAGGCGGCCCTTGGGTTTCTGATCACTGTCAGTGGCAGGGGGCTTCTTCCTGCTTTTTCCCTTTCGCCTCCCTGCATTGTGCCTACATATGCAAATTAGCCGCCATCTTGTTGGCAGTTAACTGCCAATCTTAGTTGGCAGTTAACTGCCAATCTTAGTTGGCAGTTAATTTGCATATAGCCCTGATTAGCCAATGAAAAAGGTATCGCCGTACGCCAATTACCATTTTTCTCTTTTATTAGTGTAGATCATATAAATGTAAGAGTATATGATATAGTCATTTCAGGTTCTCCCAGCTATAATATTTAGCAAACCTTTTGGTGATGCTGATGATTTTTTTATATTATACAAAACTTGGACAAATAAATAAATATTGGCAGTGGAATTTTAGCATATTCTTAACTGATAAAAACACTATAAAACATTTTTCATAATTTATACTTCTGGAATGATCTATATAAATTTTCTGTCTAAAAATTCCAGCCACATCTCCCATGCAACATTATTCAATTACTTTCACCAATGCTAAAAATTTTCCTGAAGAAATTAATGCTGAAATGCCTCTATTTGTAAATGTAAAAGCCTTTTAATACTGAACATTTCCTCAAATCAATATAACTATACATATAATATTTTATGAAATAATCATAAACATTTAAACACATAATTTTGGATAGATTCTCAAAAATAATATTTAAAATATATACCGAATAACTTTTCAGAATAATATTCAATGTAATCATCTTATATAGTATCATTATATTTCTGGTGCTTTATACTTTATAGAATATGTGTGTGTGTGTGTGTGTATATATATATATATATATATATATATATATATATATATATATATATATATATGGCCTGATGCAAAATTCATGCACAGGGTGGTGTCCCTCAGCCCAGCCTGCGCCCTCTCACAATCTGGGGCCCCTCAGGAGATGTCTGACTGGTGGTTTAGACCTGATTGGGCCTAAACAGGCAGCTGTACATCCCTCTCCCAATCCAGGACTCCTCGCTCCTAACTTCCCTGCTCACTCCTTATTACTCTCCTGCTGGCTCTTAATCACCTGCCTGCTCACTCCTTACCGCCCACCTGCTTGCTCCTTACTTCTTGGCTCACCGCTCCTTAGCACTGCTGCTAAGGTGGGAGAGGCTCCCGCCACTGCTGCTGTGTCTTGCCAGCCCTGAACCCGGCTTCTGGCTGAGCAGTGCTCCCACTGTGAGAGTGCACTGACCACCAGAGGTCAGCTCCTGTGTTGAGCATCTGTCCCCTGGTGGTCAGTGCACGTCATAGCGACCGGTCATTCTGGTCCTTCCACCATAAATGTCGCTGGAATTTTATATATGTAGATGATGAGGAATGTATTTATCTTAACAAATATAAGTATAGGTAAAATATATTAGTTTAATCTGCACTAAAGAAAACTCTAATGAGATATATTCACCATAAGCACTCCATGCTGACTTTAAAAGTGTTTGAAAATAAATAATGCTTATCATCCTGTTATGAAATACATATATTTTTATACTGGCCACAACTCCCTAAATCATATACCCTCTAAAGGAAGAACAATATCACTTTAAGGGTTACTTAGTCTCTCTGAGGTAGAAAGAATCTATAGTCCAAAACCATAAATGATCTAGCTGTTTAAAGAGCATGCCCAATGTGCTCCAAAGAAATCCTACCTGTTATGAAGTGTCTGGACTTCTCTGAAATAAAATATAGTGGTTAGTCCAAGAATAGAGAAGCTCAAGTTTCTTTTAAAGATTCTTAAGCATGCTCCTCAAGAGGGTGGATTTTAAAGGGATGTATTCCTTCTCTACTCTCAGCATGACCTCAGAGACAGTTAAACTGCTTTAAAGTTTTAACTTTGTTAAATAGGCTTAGAAGTCGAAAACAGTCCAACAGGAGGCCTGGAAGTGGGAGAGCCAGTATAATATTTTTAGGGTTGGGCCAACTTTGAAGTATAACATGAATGGTAATAAGAGTGTAATAAAATCTAATATCAAAGGATCTATCTACAGATCAGGAAAAATTTATATAAACTTAAAAGATTTTGATTATTAAGGAAAGTTGTACATTTCATTATAATATTTTGTTACCACCAAACCAAATAATCAGCTACAATAATTTACCACTATTATTTGAATAAATGTAGTATCATTTTTATGAAGAAAGATAATATTGGCTACTTAAGATATAGCTTAGACTGTCCTCTAAAATGGTATTGGGATATATATAGCTAAAGTTTAGAATATTTTAAGGTGTTGTGGTTTTAAAATCAAGTTATTAGCTTAACATATATGTAGATAAGGTCATATTGATCCCATGAGAACCAGAATTTTACTTTCCATAATGTTTGGGGGTGTCCATGAAGTGGCATTAACGATATTCTTTTTTTTTTCTAATATATTTTATTGATTTTTTTACAGAGAGTAGGGGAGAGGGATAGAGTTAGAAACATCGATGAGAGAGAAACATCAATCAGCTGTCTCCTGCACACTCCCAACTGGGGTTGTGCCCACAACCAAGGTACATGCCCTTGACCAGAATCAAACCTGGGACCCTTCAGTCCGCAGACCGAGGCTCTATCCACTGAGTCAAACCAGTAGGCATTAACAATATTCTTTTTTTTTTTTAGACCCACAATCACACACAGATACTTTATTAGTTTCCTCTACATGAGCTAGTAACATCAATCTTTTAACAGAAACCTCAGGTCATTTGAGAGGCCAAATAGATCCAAGAAAATAATATGAAAATTAAATACTTAATCAAAAGGCAGTACAAAAGCACCTAGAACCTTCTACCACAGTGATAGTGGGCTAAGATTAAGCTACAGCAAAATAATCTCATGTAAATGTTAAAGAATACACAGCAAAAAGTGAGGTTTGCTTTCCAGAAGACTATGGTACAATGATCATTTGGGCCCAAGAAGGTATTTAGCCAGGGAAAGTTCAAGATGGTTGAAGGTCAAACCAAATGGAGAAGGAACAGGTATAAAAGAGACTAAGTGACAGTATCCTAGCAGAGGTTGAGGGATCAGGCTCTTTTCCTCCCAAGAAGCATCTGCTGCACTGTGTGCTGCCTTCCTTCCCTCAGGCTCCTACCTGAGAGCTGCCTGCCTTACAGGGAATCAGCAACCAGAGCTGGATTCTGGGATGCCTAGGGCTCTTGTAATTTAGTATAGACCTTAGAGAACTTGTCTCATGTTAAGGGGGGTTGGGAGTTAGTTTGGTTTTGTTCTTTTTATTTTGTTTATTTTTGGGTTGGCTCTGTTGCTAGTAGGAATCCCAGAAACATTCACGTGAAAAGTAGTCTGAGCTTCCCCAAACACTTTCAAGCACCCCCACACAACACCCTTCAAAGCCTGAAATCTTGCAGAAGCTGAGTGATAGATAAAGCTGCAAGGCCCACAAAATCAAAGAAGCCAGAACGAGACAATGCAGGTAGGAAACCTGAATAGTCTCAATCTGTCTTTCCCTAATTGTGGAGAAAAGTTAATATACCTGAAATGGGATGTAGAAAGCTACTGGAGCAAGCTGGGGCTTCTGCTGAATTTTTCATCGAACACCAAGGGAAAACAAGGGAAGGGGTTCACTTTATTGTTTAAAAGCCTCAGAAGTTATTCTATTACAAAGGGACATGGCTGAACAGGTAGGAAACAGATTCCCCATTGTGAGTTCTCCTGATGGCTTCTGCAAGAATCATGGAGATGTCGATCACCTGTATTTTGGAGCAATGCTTCATGTTATCCTCCTGAGGTATGGTATTGGTGACCACTATTGCTTCGAAGCATGCATTATTAATGCGAGAAATGGCGGGGCCAGAAAAGATTCCGTGAGTCAAGATAGCATAAACTCTGGTGGCTCCAGCTGAAAGAAGTTTGTCAGCTGCATGGCAGATGGTGCCACAAGTGTCAGCCATGTCATCCACTAGAATGGCCACCCGATCCTTCACGTCTCCTACCAGCACCATGCGGTCCACTTCATTGGCCTTCTTTCGTTCTTTATGAATCAAGGCAAAGTCAACATTCAACTGGTCTGCAATGGAGGTCACTCTCTTAGCTCCCCCGGCATCGGGTGAGACAATAGTGCAGTCCCTCCACTCAGATATATTCTCCCTTATCCACTTCAGGACAGCTGGTTCTGCATACAAATTGTCCACAGGGATATCAAAAAAGCCCTGAATTTGAGAAGCATGAAGGTCCATGGTAATAATATGATCTGCACCTGCTACGGAGAGCATGTTTGCAACAAGCTTGGCTGAGATCGGAGCCCGGCTCTTATCCTTCTTATCCTGCCGGGCATACGGGAAGCATGGGATGACTGCAGCAACCCGGCTGGCGGAAGCAATCTTACAGGCACTGATCATGATCAAAAGCTCCATTAGGTTGTCATTAACTTCACCACAGCCACTCTGAACTATGTAGACATCCTCTCCACGGACACTTTCGCCAATTTCAACACAGGTCTCCTGGTTGCTGAATTTCTTAGTCCCCACCTTGCCTAGCTCCAGGCCCAGGCGGTCAGCAATTTTCTGGGACAAGTCCTGGTGGGAGCTGCCGCTGAAGATTTTGATATTCGGCATCTTGGCCAACGACCCCAGGCACTCTTTGCTCAGCGGTCACTGCTGCTGCAAGTCCTGAACCAAAGTCAGCCCACAGACCCGGTAGTAAACGCATTGCTACTCCGCCATCTTACGTTCCCGCCTGGCGCGCGGCTCTAAATTCGCATTAACAGTATTCTTAATTCAGTTGTCATTTGTAGTCAGTTGAAGTATTTCCTACAGAGTTTTAACACTGTGAAAATAGAGATGAGAAATTTAATAATGGACAAAACCATTTTCAGTTGATAAGATAAAAAAATAAATATATCCTTTTAGAAAAGCAAGATAGTTAATTGATTGAACCTATTCATTTTTTACTTATTTAAGAAATTAAAGCCCTAGAGGGCCTAGGCAGGCACCCTCAGGAGCAAGCCCATGTCCTCTCTTCTCGAGCATGAACTTTCTCCTGAGCACTAGGGATCCCCATAAGACTTACAAATGGGGGAGCAGCACACCTCCTCCAGGGCCTACCCCTGAACATGTCTCCAAGGCCCCCTTAGCTCACTTCTTTCCCAGAAGGTTTGTAGGGAGACAAAGCAGCCACCACTGCTCTCTCCTGTTGCTTCTTCTACCCTAAGTCCTTCCTTTGTTTCACTATCCCCAGCTTTAGTAAACATGCTCTCAAAATATTAAACAACGTACCTGATTTTCAGTCAGCAGCTACATAAAGCTAAACCACAATTGCTATTTATGTCTTCTAATTTGATCTCTTATTTTTAACTTTGGGAATTATGTGACAACACATGTTCCTCTTACCTTTCTTATGATTAAGTAAAATTAAACTTCCAAGTAAATTTATATAAAAACTGTTAAGAATTTTATCTTCTTAGATAATGGATATGTGGATTTTAAATGGTGAATCCTGGCATCCTGTTAAATCCTACCTCATTGATTTTCAGTAAATTTCCTCAGCCTAATAATATTTTTAATCCTGTACATTTATACCTCACAGATATGTATCATCCACCAACTAAACAAATATGCGTTTTGATCTTTACCCAAATCATTAAAGAAAATAGAGAACAAGATATACAGCTCATAGTACAATTTCAGAAACACACCTTCAGTAGCTCCCTTTTACATCCTTTGCTTATTTTCATTCAACTATTAATTGTCAAATACTTATGAGGAAGTAGTTATAGCCTGTTCTCATTATTTATCATACTTATGTTCTAGAAAGTCATGGCAGACACTGAATTAGCAAATACTGACTGGTTCATTGCTCTGAGAAAAAAATGCGAGATTAGTTTTCTGCGAACTTCTGGTCACAATATTTCCATTGACCAATGAATGCATAACTTTGTTTTATAAGTGCTTCTGTTTAAAGACACCTTGTTTAATATCTATTGTTCATTCAGTAGCATTAAAGTCACAAGAACAACACTATAACTCATGCTTGAAGGAGATTATCTAACACAGGTATTTTCTCAAAAAGGAACATCACAGGCTGCTTCTACTTAGGGAACCTAGGCAGCACTCACTTGGAAACTATTTTAAACAGAAAAATACCACCAAGAAAAAGCACAATCGTGTGACACTATAGGCTGTGAAAAGACACTAATTTACAGTATGAGAACTTAATCAAGAAGACAAACATGACCATGCTGATCTCATATGAGAATCTGTGCATTGGGAGGCTCCAGTTTTTTATAGCTCTATACATGCAAATGCTTATGAATGACCTGAAAGTAGTATTGATTTTGGAGTTAAAATAACTGTTAGCAAGTAGGTGAATTCAAAAATACAAAACATGCAAGTAGAGGAGCAATTGCATGTGTGAGGCACCGCCCTTAATGCTTCTGAGCGAAGTCAAATAAGACCTCTTATACTCCTGCACTGAGCTTTAATCTTTGAGTATATTGGAAGCTTCAATTGTCACAAGTGTCTTTGTAACTTACTCCCTTCACTCTTTGCACAGACCTTCATTAGTAAAGGGGTATGTTACTTTATTTTTTTGGTGGGGGGATAGCAGAGATCAATGAATAGGATGTGGTTCCTGTCCCCACCGAGATCCCAGTGAGGGATCGCACTGGGACATGAGCCAGTGAGAATACTACCAGTGTGATGCTCTGAATCAGAAAGCTCAGGTTGCAACTGGCACTCATGGAAAATACACCATGTGCTGATTGTTTACAGATTAATAATGTCTTGGTAGAGAAGACCTTAAATCTGAAACTTGAAGAAATAAGAATTAAAAACCTCCAAGTAGACATTGAGGGGCACAATAAAGAAAATGAAAATAGACATCCAAAAGTTTGAAGGTAAGAGACAGACATGGAAAGTAGTACAGCAATTAGCAGTGGGAAGTGACAGAAGTTAACATGTGGGATTATTGTGAAGGGGGAAATTGATAAAGGAGAAGCAGTGTAATCAGTAGCCAGATGAAAATCTTTAACATCAGTTAGCTTTCCAAGGGCAATCAAAATAGGAAATAAAAATGGCAGGACTAGAATTAGTATTTATGATGACAGTTTTGCTCCCGATTTGAGATTCATTGAGGATGCCTGGGGGAGCAAGTAAAGAGGGAGATAAGGTCCTGGTAGGCCTGGAGGTCTGTAAGAGGCTTTTCAGTAATCCTAGTGAGAGATGATATGACATGGTCTGAGGAAGGGGAGGAACAGTGAAATATAAGACCATTGGATCAATTTAAAAAGTATATAAGAGTTGAAGTCATCTGGATTTGGTGATTGATTGGATGTGGGTAGTGGTTGTTGTGAAAGGCATTCCACCTTGGGTGCAGCGGTTTGTGTGTGCAGAAAACAACCATTATCAATGAAATAACATCCCTCCCTACCCACCAGACAAAGAGTAGGCTTGCTTTCCACTCCCTGTGAAACTCAATTTTCCTCTATTTTCACACAATCCACTGAATATGCAGGTATCCACCTAGACTGATATACACTGCCCCATGGAAATTGGAGGGTCATGGAAAATTGGTATGAACCAGAATTCTGGCAGCAGTGGCTGCTGCTTCTTCTTCTTCTTCTTCTTCTTCTTCTTCTTCTTCTTCTTCTTCTTCTTCTTCTTCTTCTTCTTCCTCCCCCTCCCTTCTCTCCCCTCCCCCTTTCCTCCTCCTCCTCCTCCTCCTCCTCCTCCTCCTCCTCCTCCTCCTCCTCCTCCTCCTCCTCCTCCTCTCCTCCTCCTCCTCTCCTCCTCTTCCTTTTCTTAGTACAATTTGTTTATTTTTTAATTTATTTTTGTCTTGAGTAATAAAGTTCTTTTTTTCCTGACTCAAAATTCACATATCCCCTGACAATAGTTTGTTAGCTTGGAAATAAGGTAAATTCCAAGAACCCTTCACAATTCCTAACAGTGGTTAAATAAGAAGGTAAGAATCATTCTATGGTTTCTCATCTGTGTTACTCAAGATCACTGGGATAGGAGCCTTAAGGTGGAATGTGAGATTAAGTGAGCAGAAAACAAGATCTGTATTTGAAATGTTGACTTTGAAATGTCTGAAGCAACTTCATGAAGAGAAGCCCAAGCAAGTTTTACATGTAGACCTATGTTGACAAGGAGAAAGATAAAATATTAGGGATTTTTAGATTAGAATTTAATATATAAAAGAATATGAGATATCCCAGAGAAAATATCTAGACTGGTTAAAAACAAGTTATAAAACAAAATGCAAAACCATATACGCATTTAAGGGATGATTTGCAAAGAAACAGAAAATCAGGAAAATTTGAAGGTACAAGAAGCAGGCAATGGAATTGGTTAAAAAGAAAGTACTCTACAGTGTGAAATGATGCCAAACCATTAAATGAGCATTGAATTTAAAAATAATATGGCCATTGATAACTTTAGCATAAATACTTTTTATAGACTTGATGAAAGTAAAAATCTAATAGATATGTTATATAATAAATGGTTTGTAAGGAAGTAAAAACAACTAGTTAAAATGAAAGGCAAGAGATATGATGGTGGTTAAGAATATAGAAAGGGATCTATTTCTTAAAAGTGAAAAATATTTGAGCATATTTGGGTTTAGATGGGAAAAGATGCTAACATTTATTGAGAAATGTTTCTTTAAAATGGTAGATATTATTAGCTTTTTGACACTGTTTGCTATTATATAACAAAGGTATAAAATTGCAGATACTGCTCTAACCAGTTTGGCTCAGTGGATAGAGCATCAGCCTGCGTACTCAAGGGTTCCAGGTTTGATTCTGGTCAAGGGCATGTACCTTGGTTGGGGGCACATACCCAGTAGGGGGTGTGCAGGAGGCAGCTGATCGATGTTTCTCTCTCATCAATGTTTCTGGTTCTCTATTCCTCTCCCTTCCTCTCTGTAAAAAATCAATAAAATGATTTAAAAAAAATAAAAAGAAAAGAAAATTGTGGATACTAATAGTAGAAAGACAATCTGTTGGCTTCTCTTTATTCAGTACTGTAAAAAAGAGAGTTTATCAGCAAAGAGAAGGAGCAGGTAGAGCAGTCAAAAGTGTGAGTAAAGGGTTGCTATGCACAGAGAACACTTTGTAAAGTATAGATTGTCTAACCACAATGCTGTACACCTAAATCAAATACAAAATAATATTGAATGTTAACTTTTTGAAAAAAATAAAAAGAATGGTAGAGAGAGCTGGCTAAACATATACAATAGGATAACTGAGAGTAGAGTTGATGTTGAAAACCATAAATTAACAAAAGAAGGTGTTTTGGAAAATTTTAAATATTTCTAGGGCAGCCTTCAGCACTATAGTAGTGTCATTCTACAATGTAGATTAGAGATGAAAGACCTTTGAATTGATGGAATGAAGGGACTTTCACTAACTGTTTGATAGTAAAGCAATGAAACTGCTTGGCTGACTATACTGACAAAAGAATGCCAATTCTTTGGATGATAAGCTGTATCAGTTTGGGTTAAAAAAAAAAAAAAGGAAAAAGAGAAGCTGAAGGGATCAAATTAGAATAAATAAAAGGCCTGGATGTTTCAATAAGGTTAAGAAAATTACTAGTGTGAATTTAAGTTGCAAATTAGATGACAGAATTTTCATGCATTGGGATATTGAATTGTGGAGTCCATATATTAGTAAAGCAGTTTTGATTCCTTTATTAAATAAATATTTACTGAGCTCCTCTTGCATTCTGATAAATGTTATATATGCCAGGGATATCCTAGTGTAAAAGTTAAAATGCCTACCCTTCTGGACCCTATAGTATTACAAAAGAGAAGAATTTATCACAATTTGATTTGGTGAGTATGCCTCCATATATCTTTCAACATGTGTGTGTCTAATTATATTGCTTTTCCTTTGTAAAAAAAAAATAATAATTATACTAAAAATGCTTTGTTTTCCAATTTGTTTTTCTCTCAATAGTCTCTTGTACATATCTAGATCTAACTTATTACCTTTAACAGTTATAAATTATAGTGTAAAAGTAGCATAAATCTTCTTTGATGAAATTTACATTTTTGATTTTCCAATTTATCTCTACTATCTTAATTGAATTTGAGTGAATCTATTGGAAGGATAAATAAATAGAAGTAAAAATATCATATCAAAATGTGTGAGGATTTTTATTTTTAAAAAATATAACAAATTATCACTAACATGCCAACTTTATACTCACTAACAGTCTTATAAACATTGCTATTTCCTGTATTCTTACTAATACAAGGTCTTCTCCATTTTTTATTAACTGTATCTGTGAAAAATATGTAATATTGTTTTTATAATTTTTGTTTTTTAATTCTATTTTTAAATTTTTAATAATTTTGAGAACTTATTTTTATGATTTGCTTACATTTTGTATTTCCTTTACTGTAAACTTCTTATCTTTGTCCATATTTTCTATTGGACTGTTGTCTACCTCTCAATGAGTCATAATTATATATCATTCAGACTATATTTTGATACAATATTTTTTCTATAATATATTGGCATTTCAAAACACATGAAAAATATTTTATTTAACGTCTCATGTGTCTCTAAAAAGCACAGTCTTATAATAGTAACACTTGTAAAGCACAGAGTCTGCATATTTAAAATACTAAATTGTACCCTATCTTAATAGTTATTCAGATATGATTTTGATAGGAAGGTTTGTTTATAGAATCAAATCTAAAAGTGTTTCATAAAACGTGTCATCTGAAATCCTGCCATATAAATGATAAGAACAAAAATAGTCTGTCAGGATTATGCATTTTAATTAAAAGATATGCCTGGAAACTTAATTTGGGGAGTTAAATAAGAAATAAAATTCTCTAGTAAATATAGTTATTAGAATTTAAAAGACACGCTAAATAGGTATGCTTTGTATTCCCAACATCTTCCAATTATACCATATTCATTTCCATCTCTAAGCTTTTATGAATACATGTCATGCATGTGAATTAAGCTTCCAGATTCTATTATGAGTTAACTATACACTTCAATACAGGGAAATTGTCATTTGTGTTACCAGAACCAGTGATTATTTCTCTAGCAGATTTGGTTATTTGTTATTTGATAGCTGTAATCATAGGGTAATAACCTTGTCCATCTTGTTTACCACCTAACCGCAGTGACCACACTGGTAGCTAGCAAATAGCTGACATATGAGTTTGGATGAATAAACTCAACTGATATTATTCACTTTTGATATTTTTTAACAGAAACATGTATGTATATAAAACAATTCAATCCTAAAGGATACATATAATTCATTTTAAATAGTAGACTATTAAAATCAAATTTCTCAATATATATAAAACATATACACTTTCTAAAAATGCTGCTAATAGTGCATTTGCAAATTCTTTCTGTTCTATTGTCTTCGAAGACATTGATTGCAGGCTTTCTCCCTTATACAAAAGTAGGTTTACAGTTGTGAGTATGCAAAACTGAGTTTATTTTATTTATTAACTATAGTAATATTCATTGTTATCTTTATACATAAAACCCTAATATGCAAATAGACCAAATAGCAGAACAACTGGTTGCTATGACATGCACTGACCACCAGGGGGCATGCACAGAACATGGCGGGTATAAGATGGGGTGGGATGGTGGAGCAGGTAAGCAGACTCACCAGATCAAGGCAGGGTGCCAGTTGCTATCATCGGGGTGAGCCTCTGGTGGTTACTGAAAATTCTTTGCTCCCACATACCGTGGTCCCACCTGCTGCCAGCAGTGGCCCTGCTCACACCTGCAGCAGGCACCGGAGCTGCCACTCACATCCATGCTGGCATCCAGCACCGGTCCTGATCACTAGGCGCCATCAGCAGGTGCAAGAGGTGGCTGCAGACCCCGATCACCCCTGAGGGCTTCTCCACCTCCCCCTGCTCCTGAAGAGTAGTAATCTGGGCAGCAGCCGCTGCTTGCGCCTGCCTCTGGCGCTGGACCCAATGGCTCCGCGCCATCAGCGGGTGTGAGTGCAGCTGGCACCATCAGCCTGTGGGAGCAGGGACAGAGGGAGCAGAGCTGCCAGAAGATAGGGGACCGGGGGCCACAGTGGGAGGGGCAGGGTGGGGACATGGAGGATGGGCCGAGAACCACTCCTATGTCCACTGCAGCCTCATGCCCCACAGTTCCTTTCAAGATGCATGAATTCATGCACTGGGTTCCTAGTTATTAATAACCTAGTTTTGCCCACCCCTTTATTTTTTTCTTTTATGCAGCTAAACTTTATGTCTTTTAGAAGGAAAAAAAAAACAACAAAAAAACAGAATACTGTTTGATGGATAAAAATTGCATATTTTAAAATTGCAACAGGGTTTTATAGAGATGAAAATACTGAAGCTAGCCAACACCTCAGAAATTGAACTGCCTTCTCATTTGGTATATGTCCCCATTTTACTGGCTGTGTAACTTATGGCAAAACCTTAGAGAGCAACCATGTCTTTGAATATACTATGCTTTTCTGATACACACAGACCATGAACAATAATAATTATCCCAGCATAATTTTACTAAATAAATAAGAAGTTATGTTTCTACCCTATTTATTTTTATTGGGAAATTTTTTTAATCTTTTTAAAAATTTCTTTATTGATTAAGGTATTACATATGTGTCCTTATCCCCCATTGCCCCCTAGCCCCCCACTCATGCCCTCACCCCCCTGTTGTCTGTGTCCATTGGTTAGGCTTATATATGCATGCATACAAGTCCTTTGGTTGATTATTGGGAAAATAATCAAAAAATAAAATGTTTGTATCAAAGTTTCTTCATCTCAAAATCTCAAAGTAATTGTAACAAGCTCTCTACCTGCATTCTTGGGTTTTCAAATAATATAATTGACAGTAATGCTAATATAATTATCATCTCAATATAAATAAGAATAATGGCACAAATAAAATTAATATGTTTAAAATACATTGTCTAACCCATTCATTTAAGCGCTATCATTTGAATTTTTTAAACAAGAAGATATATTTTTCTGTTACCTTTTGTTAACCAATAGGCTTATGTTGTTACCTAATAATAGACAAACTTGTAAATTATCCATCCCTCTGCTACTCTCACCAGCCAATCAGGAGAGTATGCAAATTAACCCAATAAAGATGGCGGTTAATTTGCATACATAGGGGAGAAGTGGCAGAGTGAAGACTGAAGGCTCTGTCCGGATCTGCGAAGACTGAAGGCTCTGGCTGGAGCAAAGGCCTGGGTCCCCAGTGCAGGAGGAAATCCGGTGCCGGCAGCCAGGGGGAAGGAAGGCCTATTGCATGGATCTCTTCAAGCAACGGGCATGTGCTCTGACCAGAAATTGAACTGTGACCTCCAGGTTCATAGGTCAAAGCTCAAGCACTGAGCCACACTGGCTAGGCTAGACTTTACTTTTGATTTCTATATATCAACTACATATAAAATAAGTAGTATATGTAGTTGATCTTATATATTTATATATAAAATGGAGACTTTGATGAAAAATATCTGGCATAAACCAGAAAAATAGTACAAATTATATTAAAATGAAACAAAGTACAATCTTCAAATGTACTTAAGAACACATTTGGTAATGGCTCAGCTATGCTATGTTCCTTAGAAAATATCTAAAATCTCTGTTCAGTTTCGACATTCCATTTTATGGCAACTTTGACATTTAAGATGGTGAACAAAGGAAAATGATAACCAGAAACCATGTCACATGGATAATCAGTAAAGAAAAATATTTATACTATAGAAAAAAAAATTTTTTTTCAGAAAAAATATTGTAAGCAGTAAGTGTCACATGGAATTAGATGCATTCTTACTTTGGGTATACTAGAGAGGCAAAACAGATTAGATAAATAAAAGTTATAGAGAGGAAGATTTTTTTCACTTATAATAAAGGATTTTCTAAAACTTCATGTTATACAACAATGGAATTGGAAATTTTATGAGGTGACATTTTTCTATAAGTGTATATATTTAAGAAGAAAATGCCTAAGATGTTAGAGGAGATTCTCAAATTGGGTAGGAGATAAAGCTGATAAATTTCTATTCAGATTGTTACTAATTGGGGTTACCGGTTGGACCTTGGTTCTTTTTTGTCAACTCAGAAAAAAATTTAAGCTTAATGGAAATGTAAGTAAAGCAAAATGGGATTTATTAAAGATCCCTTTGAAAAACAGAGAAAGGCCCATTTCTGCCCTGGTTGCAAATCTCATGGGGATACATGCCAGTTGTGGAAGGAAAGAAAAGAAATGGTGTGGGCTCGCAGGAGAGAGCATGACCTCAAACTCCTGAGTTTTAAAGAGGGATTTAAACTGCAAAACATTCAATTAATCAGTAAGCTGTATATGTACTTGGCAAACATTTTTATTTAACAAAGGTGCTTCAAAATGAAACATGACTTAAATCATGTTGCAGGATGAACTAAAACATATTTAGCTGCATTTAAATTTATTTCTGCTTTTTAATTTATAATTATTTTTAATTTTTTAGTAAGTTATACTCAGATATTTTTGTACAGTGGATAAAATAGAGCTTTTAAAACTCAGGCATGTCTAAATTCAAATTACCTAAAGTTGCTGAATTCTCCTGTACTAAAATAATATCACAACTTTTAATGTCAGTTTCTTCATCTTTAATGGTTACAATAACTACCTCACAAGATTTCAGGATAACAGAGAATTCCAAAGTAAAGTACTTGGCACAATATTTATGTAACAGGTCTTCAGTAGAAGTTTCATACATGTTTTTCCTCTTAATTACAAAACTTCTAAGTTCTTAATTATTTTATTCATAGTTAAAGAATAATTATCTACTTTTAAAATTTTTCTTTCTTTTACTTTGAAATATATTAAAGATAGACAATGGACAAAAGTTATTATCTATCTATACATATACAAGCCTAAACAACCAATGGCCAAATGACCAGTCGCTATGAGGCATGCTGACCACCAGGGGCAGATGCTCAATGCAGGTGCTGCCCCCTGGTGGTCAGTGTGATCCCACAGCCAACCTCCCATGGCTGGCCAACCTCCCACTGTCCCTCCCCCCTGCTGACCAGCCCCAATCGCTGGCCAGGCCAAGGGACCCCACCCATGCACAAATTCGTGCACCAGGCCTCTAGTATACTAATAAAATTTCCATATGAAAATAGTAAATTTTTAACTATTTCAAAATCTAATATGCTACTCTGAATTAAATAAAGGCTTTGGTTATTATAACACTCAGATCTGGGTTATTAATGTAATTCAATGAAATATTTTAATTGTTTTATATTACCTTATTCTTCATTAGATAAGATGATAACATTATATGTGAATCAGTAATATAATTTATAGTTTTGTTTTTTTGTGTTTTTTTATTGATACAGATTTATTCAGAGTTTATATAAGAATTAATGGGCATTAACAAAGTCACTCCATGCATACTGATATGTGATTATGCCTAAAGATATGTAAAGGCACCCACAGCTGGAAACATGCTAAAATAATAATAAGCCTACGGTTGGAAAGGCTGGTTTTTTTTTCTGTTTTTTTTTCTTTTAATTTATTTCCCTTTATTGATTAAGATATTACAAATGTGACCTTATCCCCCCAATGTCCTCTCATCCCCCAATCCTGACCTTACCCTCACCCCCCGTTGTCCACATGCATCACTTATGCTTATATGCATTCATACAAGTCCTTTGGTTGATCTCTCCCCCTCACCCCCAGCCCCCAACCCCCCATCTTCCCTCTGAGTTTTGAGCATGATCGATGCTTCTGTCTCTACATCTGTTTTTATTCATCGGTTTATGTTGTTCATTATAATCCACAAACAAGTGAGAACATGTGATATTTATCTTTCTCTGACTGACTTATTTCACTTAACATAATGCTCTCCAGCTCCATCCATGCTGTTGCAAATGGTAGGAGTTTCTTCTTTTTTATAGCAGCATAGTATTCCACTGTGTAGATGTACCACGGTTTTTTAATCCATTCATCTGCTGATGGGCACTTAGGTTGATTACAAATCTTAGCTATTGTAAATTGTGTTGCTATGAACATAGAGATGCATATATTCTTTCTGATTGGTGTTTCTGGTTTCTTGCAATATATTCCTAGAAGTGGGATCACTGGGTCAAATGAAAGTTCCATTTTTAGTTATTTGAGGAAATTCCATACTGTTTTCCACAGTGGCTGCACCAGTTTGCATTCCCATGAGCAATGAACGAGGGTTCCTTTTTCTCTGGATCCTCACCAGCATTTGTCATTTGTAGATTTGTTGATGATAGCCATTCTGACAGGTGTGAGATGGAACCTCATTGTCATTTTGAATTTCATCTCTCACATGATTAGTGACTTTGAGCATGTTTTCATATGTCTCTCAGCCTTATGTATGTCCTCTTTCAAAAACTGTCTATTTAGGTCCTTTGCCCATTTTTTGATGGGTTATTTATCTTCCTTTGTTAAGTTGTATGAGCTGTAAATGCTGATTATTAAACCCTTATCAGTGATATCATTGGCAAATATGTTCTCCCATGCAGTGGGCTTTCTTGTTGTTTTGTTGATGGTTTCTTTTTCTGTGCAGAAGCTTTTTACTTTGATACTAGAAGGCCGGTGCACAAAAATTTGTGCACTGGGGGGGGGGGGGAAGTCCCTCAGCCCAGCCTGTGCCCTCTCCGAGTCTGGGACCCCTCGGGAGATAACGACCTGCTGGCATAGGCCTGCTCCCGGGTGGCAGAGGGCAGGCCCAATCCTTAGGTGCAGCCCCTGGTCAGGCTAGAGCAGGGCTGATTGGGGAGTTGGGGTGCCGCCCCTGGTCATGCACAGAGCAGGGTGGATTGGGAGGTTGCGATGCCACTCTCAGTCAAGATCAGGGTAGGGCCGATTGTGGGTTTGGGGCACTGCCCCTGTCACACTCAAGGCAAGGTAGATGGGGTGGTTACGGCACCACCCCCTGTCACGCACAGAGCAGGGCCAATCAGGGGTTGGGACACTGCCCCCTGTCACTCACAAAGCAGGGCCCATCATGGGGTTGAGGAGCTCCCCCCGTCACTCACAGAGTAGGGCCAATAGGGGAGTTGGGGCACTGCCCCCTGTCACACACAGAGCAGGGTAGATCAGGGGGTTGGGGCGCCGCCACTGTCACACTCAACGCAGGGCCAATGGGGAGGTTATGGCTCTACCCCATCACACACAGAGCAGAGCCCGTGGGGTGGGGGTTGGGGCGCCGCTCTCTATCACCCACAGAGCAGGGCCGATCAGGGGGTTGGGGTGCTGCCCCCTGTCACACACAGAGCACGGCCGATCAGGGGGTTGGGGCACCACACCCTGTCACACACAGAGCCGCAGGGCATTCAGGGGGTTGGGGAGCTCCCCTTATCAGGCACAGAGCAGGGCTGATCAGGAGGTTGGGGCACCTTCCCCTGTCAGGAACAGAGCAGGGCCAATAGGGAGGTTGTGGCCCCGCCCCCTGTCACACACAGAGCCGCAGGGCGATCAGGAGGTTTGGGAGCTGCCCCCTGTCACGCTGATCCCAGTGCCGGAAGGCCTCGCAGCTCTGCTGATCCTGATGCTGGGAGGCATATTACCCTTTTACTATATAGGGTAGAGGCCTGATGCACGGGTGGGGGCTGGCTGGTATGCCCTGAAGGGTGTCCTGGATCAGGGTGGGGGTCCCCACTGGGGTGCCTGGCCAGTCTGGGTGAGGGGCTGAGGGCTGTTTGCAGCTGGTCACATACCCTTCAGGGTGGGGGTCCCCAATGGGGTGCCTGGCCAGTCTGGGTGAGGGGTTGAGGTCTGTTTTCAGTCTGGCAGGTGACTGAAGCTCCCAACCACTCCTTTATTTCTTTTCTTTTTTTTTATTCTGGGCCAGCTTTAGCTTTGAGGGTTGGCTCCAGCTCTTAGGCCTCCGCCTCTGAAAGCAGGTTTCTGGCCTTTGTTTACCTTCTGTATTTGAAAGAATGTTGCGATCCTGCTGGCTGAAGCCCGGCGGACTAAAGCAGGTTTTTGGGGTTTTGTTTAGCTTCTATATTTGTAACATAGTTGCTTAGAGTTGCAGCTCAGAGGCCTGCAGCAGCAGGCGGGGAATGTTGGAGTCCTCCGTCACTGAAGCAAGCAAGCCTCATGTTCACTTTAAGCTGCCTGGGATCCGGCCGCCATCTTGGCTGGCAGTTAATTTGCATATCTCGCTGATTAGCCAATGGGAATTGTAGTGGAAGTATGCTAATTACCATGTTTCTCTTTTATTAGATAGGATAGTCCCATTTGTTTATTTTCCCTTTTGTTTCCATTGCCCTAGGAGCTGTCAGTGAAGAAATTCCTTCGGCATATATCTGAGATTTTTGCAATCTATGGATTTATCTAATATTTTTATCGTTTCCCGTCTTATGTTTAAGTCATTTATCCATTTTGAGTTTATTTTTGTGTATGGTAAGTTGATGGTCTAATTTCATTTTTTTGCATGTGTCTGACCAAATTTCCCAGCACCATTTATTGAAGAGACTGTCTTGACTCGATTGTATGTTCTTGCCTCCTTTGTCAAATATTAATTGAGTATAGTGGTTTGGGTCAATTTCTGGGTTCTCTATTCTACTCCATTGGTCTATATGTCTGTTCTTGTGCCAGTACCAGGCAGTTTTGAGAACAGTGGCTTTGTAATATAGCTTGATATCTGGTATTGAGATCCCTCTTACTGTGTTCTTCTTTCTCAGTATCGCATCAGCTATTCAGGGTTTTTTTTTTGTTTTTTTTTTCATTCCAGATGAATTTTGGGAGAGTTCTTTCTAGATCTGTGAAATATGCAGTTGGTATTTTACTGGGGAGTGCATTGAATCTGTAGATTGCTTTAGGTAGTATGGACATTTTAATGATGTTGATTCTACAAATTCATGAACATGGTATATTCTTCCATCTGTTTGTCTTCCTCTATCTCTTTTTTCAATGTCCTGCCATTTTCTGGGTAGAGGTCTTTTACCTCCTTAGTTCAGTTTATTCCTAGGTATCTTAAATTTTTGGTGCGATGGTTAATGAGATTGTTTTTTAAATTTCTCTTTCTGTAAGTTCACTATTGGCGTATAAAAATGCCATAGATATCTTGGCATTAATTTTGTATCCTGCTACATTGCTGAATTCATTTATTAGGTCTAATAATTTTTTGATGGAGTCTTTAGGGTTTTCTAAGTACAGTATCATGTCATCTGCGAATAATGACAATTTTACTTCTTCTTTTCCAATTTGGATGCCTTGTCTTTCTTCTTGTCTGATCGCTCTGACTAGCACTTCTAGTACTATGTCAAACAGGAATGGTGAAAGTGGTCATCCATGTCTTGTTCTTGTTCTTAAGGGAAATGGTTTTAGTTTTTGCCCGTTGAGTATGATGTTGGCTGTAGGTTTGTCATATAAGGCTTTTATTAAGTTGAGGTATGATCCCTCTATTCCCACTTTCCTGAAAGTTTTTATCAAGAAAGGGTGTTGGATTTTGTCAAGTGCCTTTTCTGCATCAATCGATATGATTATGTGATTTTTGTCGCTCAACTTGTTTATGTGATGTATCATGTTTATTGATTTGCAGATATTGTACCAGCTTTGTATTCCTGGAATAAATCCCACTAGGTCATGATGTATGATCTTTCTAATGTAATGCTGGATCTGGTTTGCTAGAATTTTGTTGAGGATTTTATCATCTATGTTCATCAGGGATATTGGCCTGTAATTCTCTTTCTTTGTGGTGTCTTTATCTGGTTTGGGATTAGGGTAATGCTGGCTTCATAGAAAGAACTTGGAAGTGTGCCTTCCTCTTGAATTTTTTGTAATAGTCTGAAAAGGATTGGCTTTAGTTCTTCTTTGAATATTCGGTAAAACTCCCTTGTGAAGCCATCTGGTCCAGTGCTTTTGTTTGCTGGAAGCTTTTTGATTACTGTTTCAATTTCATAAGTAGTTATTGCATATTCAGGTTTTTTTTATTCTTCCTGATTGAGTTTCAGAAGTTTGTATTTTTCTAGGAATGTGTCCATTTCATCAAGGTTGTCGAGTTTGTTGGAATACAGTTGTTTATAGCATTTCTTTACAATCCTTTGTATATCATTAGGGTCTGTTGTTACTTCACCTCTGTCATTTCTGATTTTGTTTATTTGGGTCCTTTCTCTTTGTTTCTTGGTGAGCCTGGCGAGAGGTTCATCAATCTTGTTAATCCTTTCAAAGAACCAGCTCTTGGTTTCATTGCTCTTTTGTATTGTTGTTTGTTTGTTTTTTTGTCTCTACGTCATTTATTTCTGCTCTGATCTTTGTTATTTCCTGCCTTCTGGATACTGTGGACTTTTCTTGTTGCTCTCTTTCTAACTCTTTGAGATGTAGGGTTAGATCATTTGTTACCAGTTTTTCTTGTTTTTTTGAGGTAGGCCTGTAGAGCTACGAACTTCCCTCTCAGGACTGCTTTCCTTGTGTCCCATAGATTTTGGATTGTTGTGTTTTCATTGTTATTTGTTTCCAGGATGTTTTTAATTTCTTCTTTGATCTCTCTGGTAACCCAGTCATTGTTTAATAGCATGCTATTTAGCCTCTAAGTGTTTGATTTTTTTTTCAATGTTTTTATTGTAGTTGATTTCTAGTTTTATGCCATTGTGATTTAAGAAGATGCTTGTTATGATTTCTATTCTCTTGAATTTGAAGAGACTTTGCCTGTGTCCTAATATATGGGCTATCTTTGAAAAAGTCCCATGTGCACTGGAGAAGAATGTATATTCTGTAGCTTTGGGGTTAAATATTCTGAAGATGTCAATTAAGTCTATCTGATCTAGTGAGTCATTTAGGATTGCTGTTTCTTTGCTAATTTTTTGTTTAGAGGACTTATCCCGTGGTGTCAGTGGAGTATTAAAGTCCCCTACTATGACTGTATTGCTATCGATCTCTCCCTTGATATCTTCCAGAAGTTGTTTTATGTATTTGGGTGCTCCTGTATTGGGTGCATATATGTTTACCAGAGTTATATCTTCTTGTTGAATTGCTCCCTTTAGTATTATGTAGTGGCCTTCCTTATCTCTTGCTATGGCCTTTACTTTGAGGTCTATTTTGTCAGATATAAGTATCGCAACCCCAGCTTTTTTCTCATTTCCATTTGCCTAAAAAATTTTTTTCCATCCCTTCACTCTCAGTCTGTGTGAATCCTTTGTTCTGAGGTGGGTCTCTTGCAGATAGCAATATATGGGTCATGTTTTCTTATTCATTCAGCTACCCTGTGTCGTTTGATTGGAACATTTAATCCATTTACATTTAATGTTATTTTGAAAAATAATTGTTTGTGCTCATTTTTATTCTTAATGTTTGAGTTTATTCTTGTTTTTCTGTTTCTTCTTTTTACAGCAGTACCTTTAGCATTTCTTGCATTGCTGGCTTGGTGGTAATAAACTCTCTTAGCCCTTTTTTGTCTGTGAAGGTCCTGATTCCACCTTCAAATGACAGTCTTGCTGGGTATAATCTTCTTGGATTCATTCCCTTGCTTTGCATCACTTTGTATATTTCATTTTATTCCCTTCTTGCCTGGTGTGTTTCTGTTGAGAAGTCAGCTGATATTCTAATAGGAGATCACTTGTAGGTAACTTTTTGTCTCTCTCTGGCAGCCTTTAAGATTCTTACTTTGCCATTGGTGTTTTCCAGTTTAATTATGATGTGTCTTGGTGTTGGTCTTTTGGGGATCATCTAGTTTGGCACTCTATGTGCTTCTTGGACTTGTGTAGTTTTTTACTTGACAGTATCAGGGAAGTTTTCTGTCATTATTTCTTCAAACAGGTTTTCTATTCCTTGCTTCTCCTCCTCTCTTTCTGGTACCCCTATTAAGTGAATGTTGTTTTGTTTTGCATTGTCCCAAAGCTCCCTTAGGCTCTCCTCTTGCTTTTTAAGTTTTTTTTTTTTTTCCAGTTGTTCCTGTGTTTGTGTGTTTTTTCCTACCTTGTCTTCTAATTCGCTGATGCAGTCCTCAGCCTCTTCTAGTCTATTATTTAAGCCTCCCATTGTGTTCTTTATTGCAGCTATGTCGTTCTTCATTTCCTCTTGGTTCCTTTTCATGTTGGTGACATTCTCATTCAGCTCCTTATAATTCTCATCGAGTTGTGTGTATTTGTCATCCAGCCCTTTGAGCATCCTTTTAACCATTACTCTGAATTCTTTCTCTGATTAGTTAGTAGCCTCAATTTCATTTAACTCCCTTTCTGGTGATCCTCTTTTTCTTTCCTTTGTGGATTGCTTTTTGTCTTCCCTTGTTTTGCTGTAATGTTTTAATTGTAACCCCGACTGCTTTGCTACCCAGTTTCTTTTGGGTATGGTGCTACTGGTGTGACCTCTCAGGTCTCCTGGGCTTGACAGTCTAATGCAGCTCCCTACTAGAGCTATTTGGGTTCTCTTGATGTAGGCCTGCGAGCTGGAAAGGTGCAACTGAGGTGTCTAGAAGTCAGCAGCAGTGGAGGGGGTGTCCCAATTTTTGCTGTCTTGTGCCCTTGGTTGAAATCACCTGTGCCCCGCAGGGACTCACAGTGGCACCCAGGAACCATCTGTTGGGGTGGTGGGGCTCAGGAGGCCTGCGTTCTGGAAAGGCATGACTGTGGTGTCCAGAGTTCTGTAGTTGTGGGGTGGGCAGACTCAGCTTTTGCTGCTGTCTGCCTGGTTGGATACTCGCGATCCCAGCGGCAGTTCACAGAGGCACCTGTGGTGTGTTTGCCAGCAGGGTGTACTGACACACTCTGAAGGGCCCTGGCACTGAAGTCACTGGATTGCACTGTCTGTGGGCAGGCATCCCAGAAGAGGGAATTCAGCGTTTCTACAGCCCAGCAGTGCACCCCTGTTTGTTTAAATGCGTGTCCAATGGGGCTCACAGTGGAGCCCCAGGGCTGCCTGTGGAGCGGTGGTCTTGGGAGACCTGCACACTGGAAGAGCAATGCGACTGTAGTGTCCAGAGTTCTGCAGCTGTGGGTGGGGAAACTCAGTTTTTGCTGATGCACCTGTGGTGGATAGGCTCATGTTCCCGGTGGTGGCACACAAGAGCACTCGCAGTGAGTTTGCTAGAGCAGGCACACTGAAGCACTCTGAAGGGCCCTGGCACACTTAATTGAGGCGTCTTTGGGCAGATATCCAGGATGGGTGAATTCAGAATTTCTACTGCTCAGGGGAGTATGTCCTTATTTGGCCAAGATAGGACCCAGCGGAGGCTCACTGCAGCTTCCCAAAGTGCCCTGTGGATAGATGGGCTCAGGGGGAATGAGCAACTGTGGCAGTGCCTTTGCTGGACACTGAGCTCTGACTCACTCTGAGGGACCCTGGTGCTGAAGGGCCCTGGCGCTTAAGTTGCACAACTGAGTGTGTGTAGGCAGCTATTCAGTCAGAGAGAATTCAGATTTTCTACTGGGGGGCAGTGTACCTGTGTCTGTACAAAATCACACCCAGCTGGGGCTCAGAGTGACTCCCAAGAGAAGTCTATGGAGTGGTGTGCCTGGGAGACCTGCGCCCTGGAGAAGCGGGAATGCAGAGGTCTGCCACTGGGGAGGGGGAGACTGCACTTACTGCTGCGGGCACGGTGCACCTTTGGAGGTGGAGGTCCCAGGGTCTTCGAGTCTGCAGGTGGGGCAGCAGGATTTTGGCTGGAGTGGCTGCTGAATTGGGGGCAGTGTCCAAGGGCTGTCTCGGTGGTGGTGTTGATGAGTTCCTAGACGGCCACTCTCCCCTTCAAGATGGCATGGGCTCAGTGCCCAAGGCCCATAGTCCGGGGAGTGCCCACAGCGGTGGTAGTCTCTTCCTGCAGGGAGTCTGGTCTGCCAGCCTCCCCTGCTCCTGCCGGATTTAACTGTCCCTCACTCATTCACACACACACCACACACATCAACACAATCTCTTTCCATCCCCTCACTCACTTACTTCCTATCCCTCACCTCCGTCCTGCCAGCCGCCATCATTTTTTTTTTTTGGAAATGCTCTATAGTTTTGTTTCTTTCTCTAACATATTTTCATAGATTAAGTTAACATATGTGAATTAATTTATCTCCTCTAACATATCTTTGACTTTCATTTACCTGTCTAAAAACTGACAAACTTTGACAGTGGCCTTTACCCTGTGATAAAACTAACTGGATAAAAGACAAAATAAAATGATAACCCAACCTCACAAAATGTAACTAGATAGAAATAGATTGGATCTAGAATTTAATTCTATTATTCATGCACTATGTATTTTAGAGGAGGATTGGCAAATCTATATTTAAATAGACATCTGCTTAGATTAAAATATTATGTTAAAAACCTTTTCTTCCTTTGGGGTAGCTTTTGATTTTTTTTTTTGACTTGACAT
This sequence comes from Myotis nattereri, assembly GCF_964212035.1. Lineage (NCBI taxonomy): Eukaryota > Metazoa > Chordata > Mammalia > Chiroptera > Vespertilionidae > Myotis > Myotis nattereri. The sequence continues at coordinate 66,793,717 of NC_138076.1, read as the reverse complement.
ATACCTTGACTTAATTTCTATTTTTTGCCTCTTGCAGATCTGAAATATATCTAATTTATTGTTTTAAGGCCAAATATCTATAAATATGTAATGATATAATAAGTAAAGCATATATCAAAGTAATGGAATATTTTATATTGCCTTTCCAAATAAGAAAAAATAAGTTTTCAGTACAAATTTTACTGGAGTAGAAAAATTATGCAATTAGTATTGTCTAATATTTTTGATACTCTTACATCTTACAGAAAGTCTGAAGTACGTATATTATACATTTTTTTTCAGTACACACTTACTAGAACTTACACACTATGCAAAGGTTTTGTCTCAGTTCAACTGATCATCTTGAAATACATTTCTGTGTTAAAAAAAATTGTTGCAACTTCTATTGCATTTATATGACTTGAAAAAGTTGTTGAAAATGCTTTTAGTAAATGTTGTATTGCTTATAATATATCACTGTTAAGCATTTCATTGGATTTTCCTGTATGTCATCCCATTTGGGACTATGTCTGTTTGAAATAACCAAAACCAGATTATCAGTCATGTTGTCAAGTGAAAGTTCTGGAAATCCAAAGTATAGATGAGCTCATTTCTGGAGACCAGGTATTTCCAGAATTGATAGGATGAGAGGGGAAGCAAATATAGAAAATGAATGACAGGGGAGAAAAAAAGAAAAGATATTTGACTGTAAAACCTAGCTTAGGTTTTAGTAGGATCTTTTGGGCAAGATGCTGTCAGGTGCTCTGTAGCCACTCTACCTTGGTCAGACATCATGACTGAATCTTCATTCTGACAAAAGTAATGATTCATTGATTTTATTATTTATTTATTTATTTATCTATTCTCACCTGAGAAAATGTTGATTGATTTTTAAAGAGGAAAGCGAGAGAGAACTAGAGATGTGAGAGAGAAACATTGATGGGTTGCCTCCTACACATGCCCTACCAGTGATGGAACCTGAAACCAAAGTACGTGCCCTGACCTGAAATCAAACTTGAAACCTGTTGCCACATCTTCTTTTCTCCTTGGTGAGGTTTTAAAGATTCTCCTATTTGTGTATGCTAGATATTTATTTATTGAGAATATCAACTCTATTTCTCGTACTTTAAGTTGTGGTTTATCAATTATAGTGACTTTTTCATGACTGTCAATTTGACATTTATGGAAGTGAATCAACCAATCATATTATTGCCAGTTTCAAAATTGTGGTAGAACTTTTCCCATTTTCTAACCGATTTCATATTTAAAATTATTTTGCTTGATATGAACTTAGTTATATTTGAGAAAAGCTTCATGAGAGATGAATGTTGGGCTATTTTTTCATTATACGAACAAAAATCAGTAATGGAATAGATGAGGTGTACTGCTTAGCAACACTCTTCCATATATACTCTGTGTTGCTTAGCAGCAAACATTCAATAAAGTGCTACTTTGAATTGGTATAATTCCTGTCTTCCCTGAGCAGAGAAATGTACTGCTACCCAGATGCAGCTTCTTTAATAGCTACATTATGGAATCTGGACAGAACAGTAAATTAATCTCAGTTTTGTGTGTGTGTTTTTGGGGGGCTCCTGTATTCAGAAGGTTGCCTCCCCAGATAATATTCCCTGACATGTGAGGGGCCTGAGGATGAGTTTATGAATATACAGATTGATTTCTCTCAAGGCAACTCATATTTTTATTGATCATACCATACATCAGGAACTGGCATATACAGTGTCTAATATCCAGATCCAAAGAGAAAAAATTTTACTATAGTTTTAGTCTTCTCTGCTTCTAGCAAATCAAATAATTTTTTCTAAAAGCATTTTTTTACAATAATGAACTATCAAATAATAATGCATTATTTGGCAAGATAAAGAGGAGCAAACCATCCACTGATTTTAGTTACTAATAATTGCTCTTATTGGTTATCTAAATTTTAATATATTTACTATAGTATGTTGGCCTTATTTGTACAGGAAAATTTGCCAAAGAGGTAACATTGGGGATATTACTTTTTCATAATCCAGCCTTGGGATTTTATTATATCTATTTAAATAATAACTCATTATAAAGAGAACATAGAATATGAAAGGGAAGTAAATGTTTCCTAAGTGAGAATAAGATGGTTAATTCCATTTGTCCTTTCTATTTCTCTTTAAAACATATCTCAAATGAGAATAGATAATTTAAAGCTAATAAAATGCTCCAAAATCACAAAGCCTACTTAAATAAGAAAAAATTTTCAAAGAAAAAAAAATAAGTCCCAATTATATGAGGTACCAAGAGCAGTCAAACTCATAGAAACAGAAAGTAGAATGATGATTGTCAAGGGGTGGGGGAAGTGGAAAATGGGGAGTCACTGCTCCAGTTTTGGGATATGGGAAAGGTTTTGTATGATGGTGGCGGCAAGGGTTGAACAATCATTTGGATGTACTTAATGCCAATGAGCTGTACATTTGAAAATGGTTAAAATGACAAGTTTTATGTATATTTACCACAATACAAAAATTTGAAAGGGATAAATGACATGTAAAAATTTTATATATTATTAAACCAAATTAACATATATGGAAATTATTCTGAAAACAATATTAGGAAGTATTTAGAATTAACAGTAATCTAAAATTGCATTATTGATAATCTTATGAATTACAAGCATTATTATATTCATTTTTTCAGATGAATCAACAGAGGCAAACATAGGTGAAGTCACATGACCCCAAATCACAGGGTAAAAAAGTGACAGAGCTTAGAGACTAACTATAGAATTATTCCTCATCACTGTGCTACATTGCTCCCATGGAGATAATTTCTATTAAGAGCTTACTATGGATCAGATACTTTTAAAAACACTTTACATGTATTATCTTATTTATTTACCACAGGACTGGGTTTCTAACAACAACTGTTATATAAATATATTAACCCTTTAATCATCACATCAGTTTATGAGAATTAAATAACACTAGGCATGTTAAAATATTAGCTCAGTTTCCAACATACAGTAGAAACCAAATATATAATGTTATCAATACTATCTTTATTTCTACCAAACATTCTATTGGTCACATTCTAACATTATTGTCAATAATTCAGGAAAATGTAATATTTGAATCCTATGAATATTAATTTCTTTTAATAAATCTCCATTTTCTATTCTTAGTTTATCTTTCATTCTTCTTAGTCTTCAAGGTTTTGTTCTCAATGATACCTAAGGCAAGTATTAACTACCCCCAAGAATTTTTATCATTAATATAATAACTGTCTAATTCACCGATATACATTTTTATGCATCAGAATAAATTGGTGGGTATAATTCTTTGAGAAAGACATTTAAAAGTCTATTTATATTACATGTGTAGGCAATGTATGTTACATTTTAAGTTGAATTGAAATACTAATAAAGCACGTGGTTGCTCTCTTTCTATTTGTATGATATTATGTTAGAAGGATAAGAGTTTTTTCCTATGTAGGACACAACCAAGTTTAAGTCAAGTTTAGCAAAAATAGCATATTTGCTAGCATACTAACAAGGTGAATTATGATTTATGTGTCCACCTTAGATATGACAGAGGATAGCTTTCATTTTAACAAGCTAGTCTTTTAGTTTGAATGTAGAAAGTATTAGGCCCATTTTCTGCCATAACATTCTTTCTTTTTAATTTAAATTATTTATTGTTTAAAGTATTACGTATGTCTACCATAACATTCTTTTTTTTAAATATATTTTATTGATTTTTTACAGAGAGGAAGGGAGAGAGATAGAGAGCTAGAAACATCGATGAGAGAGAAACATCGATCAGCTGCCTCCTGCACATCCCCTACTGGGGATATGCCCGCAACCCAGGTACATGCCCTTGACCGGAATCGAACCTGGGACCTCTCAGTCCGCAGGCCGACGCTCTATCCACGGAGCCAAACCGGCTTCGGCAACCATAACATTCTTAAGAGAACAAATCTAAAAAAGGAAACAAAATAGCAGTTTAAATAAGTGCAAGCAATTAAACTATATATATATATATATATATATATATATATATATATATATATTCTTTTAGAAAGAAAAAACACTCACATTCTTCTAGTTCACACATTAAAAATTACACATTGATTGATTCCAGGAGAAAGGTAGGTAAAAGGATGGGTGAAAAAGGTAAAGGGCAATATAATCAATAATAGTGTAATAATTGATGAGTGGTTACTTAGACTTAATGTGGTGAGTATATAGTAATATATACAAATGTCAAAAAATGGATCATGTTTTTGCACTGCATAAATACAGGCATGGTTTGATAAAAATCAGTCTTCTATTTAGTATTTGAACCATAGTAAAATTTCAGTTGTTCCTGTTTATATTTGAATATGGATGTATGCACACTTAAGAAAAGCTTCTATAATATAGTTTTGAGTTTTAACAAATCCATGGGCTACTTTGCTATTTATGTTACCTCAGTTTCACCTGAGCATGGATATACGCTCATATGGCTATATTATATGGCTATATACTCTGTTATGTTATACTAGAGGCCCAATGCATGAAATTCCTGCACAAGTAGGCCCTTGCTGTCCCAGCTGCCTTGTGCCGCCACACCTCCCATTGGTTGTTCCAGAAGGTCGTTCCAGAAGGTCTTTCTGGACAGCCATTCCACAGTCAGGTCTAATTACCACATTAGCTCTTTATTATATAGGGTTATACAGGAATATACACTGAGTGGCCAGATTATTATGACCACCCCATCAATACTTTGTTGGGCCAACTTTTGCCTTCAATACTGTGGCGATTCTTCTTGGCATTGACTCCATGAGATGTTGAAAGGTGATGCGAGGAATCTGACACCATGCCTGATGAATAGCACTGTCCAGTGCTGTGAGATTTGATGGTTGTGGAACCAGCTGCCTGATGGCTCTTTTAACTTCGTCCCACAAATGCTCAATTGGATTGAGATCTGGTGATTGTGGGGGCCACCTAAGCAAGGTAAAGTCTCCCTCATGTTCTTGAAACCACTCCTGCACAATACTAGCACCGTGGCATGGCACATTGTCTCGTTGGAAGAAGCATTTCCATTGGGATACACCATCAACATGATAGGATGAACTTGATCAACAACAATACTTAAGTATGTTGTGCTATTCAAATGTTTGTAATGATCTGGCCCTCTAGCAACTTCAGCTTGAAATTATAGCTAATTTGCCTACAAGGTCATAATAACCTGACTACTACTCAGATGTGTGTGTGTGTGTGTGTGTGTGTGTATATATATATATATATATATACACACACACACACATATATATATATATATATATATATATATATATATATATATATATATATTAGAGGCCCTGTGCACAAAACTTTGTGCACCCAGGGGGGGCGGGGGGGTCCCTCAGCCCAGCCTGTGCACTCTCGCAGTCTGGGACCCCTCAGGGGGTGTCCACCTGCTGGCTTAGACCCACTCCCTGGGGATTGGACAGTCAGACATCCCTCTGACTGCCTGGGAGCCCTCGAGAGATGTCCACTTGCCAGTGGGGACCAGGCCTATGCTGCAGTCTGCGGAGCTTAGTGCTGCTGAGGATGCGGGAGAGGCTGTGCTGGCAGCCATCAGCTTGGCTTGTGGTTGAGCAGAGCTCCCCCTGTTGGAGCACACTGACCACCACGGGACAGCTCCTGCATTGAGCGTCTGCCCCCTAGTGGTCAGTGTGTGTCATAGTGATCAGTCATTCCCCGTCGTTCTGCTGTTAGGGTCAATTTGCATATCACTCTTTTATTACATAGGATAAAGGCCTGATGCACGGGTCGGGGCTGGCTGGTTTGCCCTGAAGGATGTCCCGGATCAGGGTGGGAGTCCCACTGGGGTGCTTGGCCAGCCTGGGTGAGGTGCTGAGGGTTGTTTTCAGACTGGCCATACCCCCTTCAGGGTGGGGGTCCCTGCTGGAGTGCCTGGCTAGCCTGGGTGAGGGGCTGAGGGCCGTTTTCATGTTGGCCACACCCCCTTCAGGGAGGGGGGTCCTGCTGGGGTGCCTGGCCAGCCTGGGTTAAGGGCTGAGGCCTGTTTGCAGGCTGGTCAAGCCCCCCAGTGGGAACCCTCACCCCTTGAGGGTTTGGCCAGCCTGGGTGAGGGGCTGATGGCTGTTTGCAGGCTGGCCACGGCCCCCAGCCACCCAAACTCCCAGTATAGGCTGGCTAGAAGCAGGTATCTGGGATTTATTTATCTTCTATAATTGAAACTTTGTTGCCTTTAGCAGAGGCCACAGCTGGCCAGGGCATGCGGGAAGCTTGGCTTCCTCCATCACCAGGGCAACTAAGCCTCCTGCTTGCTCCAGCTCCATGGCTGCCAGCTGCCATCTTGGTTGGGTTAATTTGCATATAGTTGCTCTTATTGGCTGGTGTGCGTGGCTTGGGGCATAGCAATGTTACAATCAATTTGCATGGTGCTCTTTTATTAGATTATATATATATTTGTACATGGTTTGAAAGGTTTTCAATTTTGTGAAATGTCAGGGCACAAGATAGAAACGACACAACACATTTTAAAAATATAATCAGGTTTGAGATTATGTGAACACATAGATCTAGTTGAAAATTTTGGGCTATATCTAGATTACTAACTTTCAGTCATGCTTTGACTCTAATGCTACTTCCTTTGGAATTCTTTCATAATCACCATTGCACTGTTCCCCTCCCTAATCCACCACTATGTGTCACATTAAACTGTTTATTTACTTCAGAACATATGTCAGTAATTTAAATGGTTTTATTCATTTGTATATCTGTTTCTCCCACTTTAATGTAAACTCCACACCCAAGAAATATCTTATTTCTGTTTTTGACCACTGAATACTGATCTAAAAGAATAACTGTGGGATTCATATAGAGTCTATAATAAATGCATAAATGAATACATCAGAAAAATAAAATAAATGAACATAGTAAACATTGACTATACAACTTTATTTCTACTTGTGTTTCACTGTTCAATGTGATTCTCTGAGGTAATATAAACTTTTTAGGTACTAAAATAAAAAATAACTTCTAATTAATTTCTCATATGTAAAAATATTTAAAACAAAGCACTGTGAAAGATGTGAAATTATAACATCCAATCAAGAAAATTCCCTTAATAAGTCCTAAAATAGTCACATATCCTTATAAATTCAGGATTTGATGGAATCAAATAGTGTTGGTGTTTTATTTAGTTTAGTATAGCTATGTAAAAGCATGTGAAACGAGAACCAAAAGGGGAATTGTGGTACCTTGATATATAATACTGATTTTAAAGATAAAATTATTTGTCATGCAAACATTTTAACAGATAAGTCTCCATTACTTGTGAATTCTTGAAACAGGGTAAATTGATATATCACTCACTGTTCTCTATGCAATCACAGAAACTGCAATCAAATGTGGCATTCTTAAATCCAGTTGTCAAGCCTTATTCATGAGTAGATCTTGTGAGGATTCAGAGTAGGCAGCTGAATATGTCATATGATTTGAAAGCACTGAAAATTATTTTTACTTAAAATATCTTCCTCATTACCTTTCTCTGTGCATAAAATTGCATCTTAAAAAAACTCTTGGGGTTTTAACTTTAATTTTACATAATACTTAGAAGTATGACTCTTCTTCTACAAATGCTCTTTGAGAGTTCATCTGGAGATTCAAGGAGGACTTCCCCCTTATCCTCACCTAAAGAAGTTATTTCCTATTTCCAGGAAGTTTTTCCTATTGTGAAATTAAGATATGATACATAAAGAAGGGAAGAGGTTGCTCTGTAGGTGGTCAGATCAGCCAAATCATACCTGGGAATAAATGGTTTCTCATGTTGCAGTCAGGAAAATGTCAAATGCCTTTATAGGGGGTTAGTTGATCAAAATTAGATGACAAAAGAAAGATTGTGAGTAGAAGGAGAATCCACACAATAAAAATATTATAATGTTATATTTAAAAGAATATTCAGTCTATCTCTTCATCTTACTAAGGATCTGAGGACCCAAGAGATTGTAATTTGCTCAGAGCAACACAGTTTTAGATGAGAAATTACACCCACATTTCCTGACAACTGTCTCTTTTCTACTATGTACAACTACTTTCTATTCAAATTAGAGAGAAAATATTGTTGGATTTTAATTAATCTATTTTGTGTTTATGTGTTGTTATTTAATTGAGTTATAATAAAATTCATTTTAAATGAATTACCCATCAAAATGAAGCAACATATTTAATTTGTGAAACAAATAAACAAAATAGTAAAACCTCATTCCGGTACTGAAACTATGTTTGGCCCACTTTCCAGTTTTAACTTGAGTAATAAATATAAAATATTCAATCATCAATACTTCCCATTCCCCTTTTTCCTTTAACTTTACACTTAGCAATTAATACTCTTCAACATACTGTATGCTTTCCTTGTATGTTATATATACTAGAGGCCGGGTGCTCAAAATTTGTTCACTCGGGGAGGTCCCTCAGCCCGGCCTATGCCCTCCTGTAGTCTGGAATCCCTCAGAGAATGTCCACCTGCTGGCTTAGGCCCGCTCCCTGGGGGATCGGGCCCATGCTGGCAGTCAGACATCCCTCTGGAAGCCCTGCAGCACTCAGGGAATATCCACTAAACAACAGGGAGCACACCTAAGCTGCAGTCAGACATCCTTAGTGCTGCTGAGGAGGTGGGAGGGGCTCCCGCCACCACTGCTGTGCTGGCAGCCATCAGCCTGGCTTGTGGCTGAACAGAGCTCCCCCTGTGGGAGTACACTGACCCCCACAGGGCAGCTCCTGGTCAGTGTGTGTCATAGTAAACAGTCGTTCTGCTGTTAGGGTCAATTTGCATATCACTCTTTTATTATATAGGATAGAGGCCTGGTGTACCGGTGGGGGCTGGCTGGTTTGCCCTGAAGGGTGTCCTGGATCAGGGTGGGGTCCCGCTGGGGTGCCTGGCCAGTCTGGGTGAGGGGCTGAGGGCCATTTTCAGGCTGGCCAAGCCCTCTGGCGATGGAAGCTCCCAGCCTCTCCTTTTTTTTCTTTTTACTCTGGGATTTATTTACCTTCTATAATTAAAACTTTGTAGCTGTGAGTGGAGCTCAGAGCCGGCCAGGGTTGGCGGGAAGCTTGGCTTCCTCCATTGCCAGAGGCAAGCCAAGCCTCCTGCTCGCTCCAGCTCCATGGCCATGGCCGGCTGAAAACAGGTATCTGCGGTTTATTTATCTTCTATAATTGAAACTTTGTTGCCTTGATTGGAGCTCAGAGCTGGCCGCAGCAGGCGGGAACCTTGGCTTCCTCCATTACTGGAGCAATCAAGCCTCCTGCTTGCTTCAGCTCCGTGGCTGCTGGCCGCCATCTTGTTTGGGTTAATTTGCATATAGTTGTTCTGATTGGCTGGTGGCCATGCATTAAGGCATAGCGAAGGTATGGTCAATTTGCATGTTTGCCTTTTATTAGTATATATATATATATATATATATATATATATATATATATATATATTCCCTGCACCATCTACAGGAATTAAACTTTGTGAGGGAGCATTGATTTTTACTGATTTTGTTCTTTGCTATGTTCCAGGTGCCTCCAACAGTTTGGCACATATTCAGTATTCAGTAGTATATTCTGAATAAATAGATGGATGAGATTTGAGATAAGAGAAACACAATCATCATTAAACTAAAATGTTAACATTAGCACTCTTACCACTAACACATATCATTTTTAATGCCAAACATAATAAATGAACAGCAAAAATGCAGATGTTTTAAACAGGCAGTGACAAATGAGTCAAAGAAATCCCACAGAACATGATAATTTTAGAGAATAGAAAATCTCATATTTTAGTGGGCTGTTTCTTTACAGTCCAGATGCCCTTCTTAAGCGAATACTATCTCAGAGCTTCTAGAGTTACATGACAAGTGACTACAAGCTTTCTGGGATTTATTTGTGCATATTCTCCTTCCACTTTTTTCAAAGTTTTATAAAGGACAAAAGATAAAAAATAGACTCAGTAGCTAGATACTCTTTAATTAGCTATCTTGAACAGAAAGTTTTGTTTCAAAATGTAAAAAAAAAAAGAAGAAGAAGAAGAAGAATCCAGAGAACAATTAAAGGTATATAAATAAAATAAATATAATATGAAACCAGCTGGTGAAAGTCAAAGATTTCTTGATTTTATTTCAGTGTTAATAGTCTCTAATGCAGGGGTCCTCAAACTTTTTAAACAGGGGGCCAGTTCACTGTCCCTCAGACCGTTGGAGGGCCAGACTATAGTTTAAAAAAAAAACTATGAACAAATTCCTATGCACACTGCACATATCTTATTTTGAAGTAAAAAAACAAAACGGAAACAAATACAATATTTGTATTTGCATGTGGCCCACGGGCCGTAGTTTGAGGACCCCTGCTCTAATGTTTATTTATAAGATAAAAATTTGTCAATAACTCAGTTTTGACACAAACATAATTAAAAACCTTTGTTCTCCATATCTCTTGAAAAAATGAGAATAAATAATTTGATGTTTTGATATAGTGTGTGATCACTGGTATCAAAATCAATATTTTTAACCTACCTATAATGAGAAAGTTCACTGCTTATTACAAAAGTATATAACCATGTCCACTTTCTAAACTTATGAGAGAGAGAGAGAACTCTTTTAGCAATACAGTGTATCTGTTTTGATTTTGGTTAACTGCTTAGCATTTCAGCTTGTCTTCAATCAACACAAAGCTTGTCTAATTCATTGACTCTGTGATTTAAGATTTTCATGGCATATAAAGAATGTAATTTAAAATGTAATTATATTGAACATGGGTTAACAATCTTATATGTTAAAGTCAGTTCAGTCTATTATATAAATTAGCTCTTAATCATGAGCTAGGCATTTAACACTAAAATACTGATTACAAGAAGGCCCACATCTCCAACATCCTCAATCTTATGGCACATAATCATCATAGCAAGACTATAAAAAGAATTCTGATTAAGATAGAAGCAGTTACAGATAGATCATAACATAGACAATTCTATAGAACATAGAAAATAAAAAGTCAAATAGTTACAGCAGGTGAAAAATAAATGTAAGGTGATTAAAAGATTGAGGTCATTCATTGTAGGGGTAAGTGATTTTTCTGTAACTAAATAAGCCTATATTATTATACAATGAATTTTATAGTAAAACTTAATCATCATTAATTTAAGAAGTGTGTTTACATTTTTCCCTTTAGGTTTGAATAGAAGTTTATAATTTAGAATGTTTTCTGTTAGAAAATTCAGTAGAGAAATCAAAGGATTTTGGCTCAATAAATGATAAAGAAAATAAGGTAAATAATAAAAAAGTATTTTTATTTCTCCTTCCTCTCTTCCTGCCTCCTTCCCTCACCATCTATCCTTCCAACATTCAAACAATACTTATTGTAAACAAATTATATAAAATTCTACTTGTTACAAACACTATAAATACAAATGAGACAAAATATCTAACTTCAAAAAGCTTTCAGTGGGGAATCTGGAAATATTGTCTAATGATATTTAAAAATTCATATGATTAATATATGATAGAGTAATCAAATACTTCCTCTTCTCTCTTCCTCCACATGTCAATGTTTCTCTCTCTTCACAACACATATATTCAGTAGGGTACAATAAAAATTCATAGATGACTATAGAAGACCATAAATAAATAAATTTTTAATACATTGATCTCAAATCAGTGTATCTCACACTTTTGGATGATAAAGAGCCAATTAACTGAGATTTTAAAGCATGTGCTTTTCAGACAGAAAGAATGGTTTCTAAATCAATCATAGACTGCCTGATTGACAATGGTGTGCCCTTTACTCTTCTTCACTAGACTGTAGGCTCTATGAAGGGAAGTACTGGTCCATCAAGCTCATTGAGTTTTTCTAGCACATAGCACAATGCCTAGTTCATAGTAGCTACTCAAAAAAATATATATTTCACAAATGAAGAGTTTCCAAAATTTAAAAGTCCTTTTTTTAAAATATATTTTATTGATTTTTTTTACAGAGAGGAAGGGAGAGAGATAGTTAGAAACATCGATGAAAGAGAAACATCGATCAGCTGCCTCCTGCACATCTCCCACTGGGGATGTGCCCGCAACCCAGGTACATGCCCTTGACTGGAATCGAACCTGGGACCTTTCAGTCCACAGGCCGACGCTCTATCCACTGAGCCAAACCGGTCTCAGCTAAAAGTCCTTTTAAGTCCCTGCTAGAAAGCCACTGTTATCCACTTTTAAACTTGTTTTATATTTTACTCTAGGGTAGATTAAGTCCCTTGGTATAAGTTTCAGTAATACCTCATAATTGTCTAACATGTCATTTACTACATTTGCTAATTACTAAGTAATTTTATTATTATTTTTTTTTTTACTTTCTGTCTTCCCCTCTAGACTGTAAGTTCCATGAGGACAAAATAAACTACTTAGTTCATTACATTATTGCTGTTACTAAATATAATACTCCCAGAAACTGTATTAATAACTCAGAAAATGTTAGTTAAATTATTTAAGGAATTACTGTGCTTCAGCTTAATATGGCTAATGCAAACCACATGGCTTTTGTTATATAGCTACACTATATTAGGAGGTTAACATTATAGATATTACATGATTTTTATGAACTTTTAATTTTTCAAAATTAAAAATTTATCAAGATAACCAATCAGCATTGAAGCTGGTCCAACTAATTCTTTGCTTCTATTGAATTAGAGAGACTTTAAATATTTTATTAAATCTGTGATTTAAAAAGTTATTTGTTATTACAACATAAAACACTAATCTTACTTTATTTAGGCAAGAAATAATATAGTGAAAGATAAAAAATAAATCTTAGTTTTTAATAATGCTTTAAACTGATTCTTTTTGACTAGAGGTACTATGCATTTTAACAGCTAAAAATATGAGGAGCAAGGTAACCTTTGAGAAAAGAAAAGAGAGATGTCACCTTTATTGAAAATAGTGCACAAAAACATGACAGGCTTTTTATTGGTATGTTTAGAAAACTGATGACAAAGGTGTCTTGTGGGTGAATGATAATTGTTGAATTCCCATGAGTGTGGCGGAATTGCACAAAGCTGCAAGGTGAGAGAAGCATGTCTATTTCCCTTCTTGCTTCTCATTCAGTCTTCTTTTAACACATGGTCTCCATGAAAGCCCAGCTCACTCATGAGTCCTCTTCATTTTACATAGCTCCTCACTTCAGCACCCACATAATTATTATCACCCCTGACTTATGGTCCAAGTTACTTATTTCAAATCTCATATCCAATGTCCCATATTTTACTTATTTTCTTAGTTATTGTCATTTAACAAAGTAGTCTGATAACCTAAGTCACAGGAAGCTGATAGAGTATTTTTTATCCTTTGCATTTGTATATTCATTTTAAAAGTGGATGTGTAAATGTGATATTAAATTAATGTAGCAATAATAAGGCAAATATAGGGACTTTTTGTGGGTAGCTTTAAGGCACATTAGGCAGAGAAGAATTTTCACTGAAGTTCTGAGTTATAGTTGCCTATCTTATTTTTATACTTTCTTTAATTTATCAGAAAATATATATATATATATATATATATATATATATATATACATATATATATATATATATATAATTTAGGCCTGGCCAGCATGGCTCAGTGGTTGAGCATTGACCAGGAGGTCATGGTTCCATTCCAAGTCAGGGCACAAGCCCAGGATGGCGACTTGATCCCCAATGTGGGCCATGCCGGAGGCAGCTGATTGGTGATTCTCATCATTGATGTTTCTCTCTCTTTCTCTCCTCCTCTACGAAACCAATAAAGATATATTTTTAAATATAATTTAGGAGTTCCACTTATTAGTCATTTTAACCAAAACTTTTTAAGTTTTTAAACAGCCATCATCTGAAAGAGTCTCAGAAAAGAAAGTAATGATGCTTGCGTTTAAACTGATTGATTAAGGCATGCTATATTTATCATCAAGAGCATAATGATAGGGCCAAGCGTGTCAGAACATTGCTGTGATGGTGTGAGGCTGGCAGTGTGCTACAGGTGAAGCCTTTTAGAAGGATACTCAGAGATTCTTAGTATTTGCCATCATCCCCATTACCTTTGGAACACAATTTAAGCCTCTGGGCAAAGGAGTTAAATACTGTCAATGTCTGAAAGAAAACTACAATACTCCCCCTGCTGGCAAAAACCACTGAGCAAATTATCTGTGGTACACAAATCTTTCTGCAGGCAATAGAGAGGGAAAAAATGATAGGAATCAATCAGTTGCCCAAGGAAACATAATAATCAGAAACCAATCAGCAAGTTAACTGCTCTGGGACGATGAGTGGCTTTCTAATGGCTGATAGGTAATGATACATGGGCAGAGCAACAGGCATTTAGGTAAGTAACCTTCATTTTTCCAAAGGCAATATACACCATCTATTATACTGTCGTGATTCCATAGCTGGAGGCTTAGAGAGCTCTTAACTTGTAAATAGATTGTGGATAATGGTTAACTCCAAATGACTTCATTCTTGAGGCAGATTACAGATAGCAATTTTTTAGGAAGGTTTGATGACAAGACTAGCTAGTTGTAATTTTCCACTGTTGTAACATTTTGACCCTTAGAAAAATGTTGAAGTAATGCTGTTTGACCCTTTTTTATAGTCAGATTTTTATTGTTGTTGTTAGAGTAGCAGCATCTTATCAAATGTCTGAGGTTTCCATGATCCATCAAATGATTTTCAACATTAACTTTCAAAGATAGTTTTAACATGGAGTATACTTAACAGATACTGTATTATATTAACAGATAAGGCATAAACTGGAGCTGCTATCATAGTGATATTTTAACAGAAAAAAAAATCTTAATCCAAAGGTATTGGCACATTTAATATGGGATTATTTGGGAGGAATTTCTCAAAGGCAGAATTATTTTGCTCCTATTTCTATAAAGATAAATCAATAGATCTATATCAGTACTTTTACAAGATATTATTTCTGCATACATGGTCCTACATTCAAGAGTTTCGGAAACACTGCTTAATGTATATCTGTTAGTGTCCCCAAATGTACATCATTATATTGAATTATCTGGAGTTTATAAAAAATATTTATGTTGGACACAGCTTTGCCAAACATATGACCATGGAATTTTTTTCATGTAAATTCTTATAGCATTGTAATAAACACTGTTTGAGAATAATCACACAGATAAAAAGAACATTGACTAGTCTTTGATTATATGTAAACCAACATATTTTTCTAAGGAAGAAAGTGACAGTAAAATAACTTACATTTTTAGAAAATCTGTACAGGTAGTTAACATTAGATGTAAAATTATGACATGTCACCATATGTGAAATTGTTTTAGGTGTTCACAATGGCTATTCTCACATTTACCTTTTGTTCACAAATATTGTACAGTACACATAGTTTATGAAAAGCAAAATGTGATGATCATAAGGCAATCTTTCTCCATCTGAAATATTACAGAGATATGAGTCACAGGAGAGCAGAAAGGGGGTTATAGATTGATAGTGCACTCAAATGTTCACATGAGAAAGAGCATTGCAATTTCAGGGAAGTAAGGATGGCTCAGCACAGGCAGATGTAAGCTACCATGTCTGCTGCTCTAATGTGTGCTTTGGAAGTGGGATGAAAATTTAAAGAGAGGCAATGGTCAGAATGTAAAATGTTTTGCATGCAAAGACAAAATTTTGGAAGTCTCCTATAATCTATGAAGAGCACTCTCCTTTTTTTGCAGGGAGAATGACTGAGGAAAAATAAAAATGTTCATGGCCTGCATTTTGTCTCCTGCAAATTAAAAGAGCCTTGTTGAGTTGTATGAATAATATATATTTATATAAAAGGCTAATATGCTAAGTGTCCCTCCCTCCGTCCAACCAGTCATTATGATCCACACTGACCACCAGGGGGCAGACACTCAACACAGGAGCTGCTGAGCTGCAGTGACTTGGCAGCGGTGGTTCTTGGGTGATGCACCCCAAAACCAGAGAGGAGGGATCCTGATTCCTCACAGGGTCACATGACTCCAACTTTGGCCATGAGTTATATTGTTGCTGGGGCACTGTCACCCCGAATCTGGTTACTGGACACTTGCATTTGCATTCCACACCCTGTAGGACAGAAACTTTGCAGAGTGCCCAGATCACTAGTATGTTATTATAACTTGGATGATCTATATTTTTAATAAAAGAACATTATTGAGAAATTGGCACAGCTCTTTAATAATGAAAATTAATATTAATATCTAGAAATGTTTTTAAATGAACAAAACAGAAAAAACCTAATGAAACCTAATTGTTCATTCCTCTCATTTGTGATTTGCTTTAGAATTAACTGGCAGATTCACATGCATGATCTCTTTGCATACTCACTTTACAGAGAAAGCCACTGAAGTTTAGACATTGGAAGTTACTTTTCTTTTTTTTTAATATATTTTATTGATTTTTTACAGAGAGAGATAGAGAGTTAGAAACATCGATGAGAGAGAAACATCGATCAGCTGCCTCCTGCACATCTCCTACTGGGGATATGCCCGCAACCCAGGTACATGCCCTTGACCGGAATCGAACCTGGGACCCTTCAGTCCGCAGGCCGACGCTCTATCCACTGAGCCAAACCGGTTTCAGCTGGAAGTTACTTTTCACTCTCACATCATGTAGAGATTCACATTGATGCTTTTCTTTTTTTAACTAGAAGCCCGTTGCACAAAGATTCACACAATAGGCCTTCCTTCCCCTGCTTGCGGGCACCAGTTTTCCTCCGGCATCTGGGATCCAGGGCTTTGGTCTGGCCACAGCAGAGAAGCGAAGACTCTTCTGTCTTCAGTCTTCACTCCGGCTGGAGCCTTCAGTCTTCGCTCCGTGCCTGCGTATGCAAATTAACTGCCATCTCTGATTGACTGGTGGGCATAGTGGAGTGACACCAATTTGCATGTTTCTCTTTTATTAGTGTAGATAATTTTTATTGATTTCAGAGAGGGAAGGGGAAAGAGAGAGATGGAAACATCAATGATGAGAAAGAATCATTGCTCAGCTGCCTCCTGCACACCCCACACTGAGGATCTAGCCCACAACCCGGGCATATGGCTTAACCAGGAATCAAACTGTGACCTCCTGGTGCATAGGTCAATGCTCAGCCACTGAGCCACACCAGCTGGATTCACACTGATACCTTTCCATGCAGCATTTGTTGAGCACCTATTGAGTGTCAGAGAATTGGGGATAGAGCAGTGAATATAATAGCCCTCCTTCACCTCTTCCAAATGCAGGACTTTTTTATTTTGTACTAGAGGCCCGGTGCACAAAAATTTGTGCACTCAGGGGGGAGTGGGGGTCCCTCAGCCCGGCCTGTGCCCTCTCGCAGTCTGGGACCCCTCGGGAGATAACGACCTACTGGCGTAGGCCTGCTCCCTGGTGGCAGAGGGCAGGCCCAATCCCTAGGTGAAGCCCCTGGTCGGGCTCAGAGCAGGGCCGATTGGGGAGTTGGGGCACCGCCCCCTGTCATGCACAGAGCAGGGCAGATTGGGAGGTTGCGATGCCACCCTCAGTAAGGCTCAGGGTAGGGCCGATTGGGGGGTTGGGGCACAGGGCCCTGTCACACTCAAGGCAGGGTCAATGGTGAGGTTGCGGTGCCACCCCCTGTCACGCACAGAGCAGGGCCCATCAGGGGGTTGGGGCTCTGCCCTCTGTCACTCAGAGAGCAGGGCCGATCATGGGGGTTGAGGCTCTGTACTGTGTCACGCACACAGCAGGGCCCATTAGGGGGGTTGGGGCTCCGTACCCTGTCACGCACAGAGCAGGGTCGGTCAGGGAGTTGGGGAGCTCCCCCCTGTCACGCACAGAGCAGGGCCCATCAGGGGGTTGAGGAGCTCCCCCCTGTCACTCACAGAGTAGGGCCGATAGGGGAGTTGGGGCACCGTCCCCTGTCACACACAGAGCTGGGCGGATCAGCGGATTGGGGCGCCTCCACTGTCACACTCAGGGCAGGGCTGATGGGAAGGTTATGGCTCTACCCCGTCACCCACAGAGCAGGGCTCCGCTGATCCCGGTGCTGGGAGGCATATTACCCTTTTACTATATAGGATAGAGGCCTGGTGCACGGGTGGGGGCCAGCTGGTTTGCCCTGAAGGGTGTCCTGGATCAGGGTGGGGGTCCCCACTGGGGTGCCTGGCCAGTCTGGGTGAGGGGATGATGGCTGTTTGCAGCTGGTCACACACCCTCCAGGGTGGGGGTCACCACTAGGGTGCCTGGCCAGTCTGGGTGAGGGGCTGAGGGCTGTTTTCAGGCAGGGGGTGACTGAAGCTCCCAACCGCTCCTTTTTTTCCTTTTTTTTTTTTTTTTTTTATTCTGGGCCAGCTTTAGCTTGAGGCTTGGCTCCAGCTCTTAGCCTCCGCTGCTGAAAGTAGGTTTCTGGCCTTTGCTTACAATGTTGCGATCCTGCTGGCTGAAGTCGGGCAGTATTCGTTACAATGTTTCTTAAACTGCTGGCTCAGAGGCCTGCAGTCACAGGCGGGGAACGTTGGTTTCCTCTGTCACTGAAGCAAGCAAGCCTCATGTTAGTTTCGAGCTGCCTGGCTGCCGGCGGCCATCTTGGCTGACAGTTACTTTGCATATCTCGCTGATTAGCCAATGAAAAGGGTAGCTGTTGTATGCCAATTACCATGTTTCTCTTTTATTAGTATACATTACAGACTCTCAGTCCACTTGGGCTAGCCTGAAGCATCCTTCCACCGGTGATCCCTTAGAAAAGCCTGATGCTAGGGCACCCTTACTATCATTCCATTGCTCTCCAAATCATAGGCCCAAGCCCCAGGAACAGTACAACACTGTTCATTTACAGGCTGAGCATCTCTACAAATTCCTTGTGTTAAACCCCTCATTCTCTAGTCTGCGGTACACATTGTTTACACCACATTCACTCTCCACCCTCCTCCCACTGCCTACCCCACCCCAAGTGCTGCTTCTTTGAAAAAGTGAATTCTGCCCTTGAAATTAGATTATGAAACTAAAAAGGCTATAAGTTGATGGTAGGAACTGAGTTGCTTATGTCTGCTGCCTAAGAGGACACTGAAGGACAATTCAATTTGTACTAGGAGAATAGAAAGATCATTGAGGCTTATTTATACTAAATACTGAGAGCAGAAAAATTTATACTATTCAGTGTATAAAAAGAAAATCTAGAAGGACAATTCTAGACAACAAGTCAGAGATAAGTTAGAAGGCTGTTGCAGAAAGCAAAATAAGAAATGAAATGGTACAGCTAAAATAGAGGAAAGAGGGCAGAGAAGATTGATCAGGAAAATATTTAGAAAATAAAATCAAAAGTGTTATCAGACAGCACCCTGAGTCAGAGGAGGGGCTGTCCTCTCTGTGGCTTTTGTCAATATTTTTTTTTGTTGTTGTTGTTTCTTAATATGCTGTTATTGAATTTTAGAGAGGAAGGGAGAGAGAGAGAGAGAAAAAAAAAAAAAAAAAAAAAAAAAAAAAAAAAAAAAAAAAAAAAAACATCGATCAGCTGCCACCTGCATGCCCCCTTCCCAGGAATGAGCTTGCAACCAGGGCACGTGCTCTGGCTAGGAATTGAACCAGTGACCTCCTGGTGCATGGATCCAACTGAGCGACACCAACAGGGTGATTTTGTCAATCTTGTAAGAAAGATTTCAGACAAGTGTCAGGTTAACAGTGTTGAAGCAAAGTAAATGAATTTATTAAGAATACACTTGGCCGAAACCGGTTTGGCTCAGTGGATAGAGCGTCGGCTTGCAGACTGAGGGGTCCCAGGTTCGATTCCGGTCAAGGGCATGTACCTGGGTTGGGGGCACATCTCCAGTAGGAGATGTTCAGGAGGCAGCTGACCGATGTTACTCTCTCATCGATGTTTCTAACTCTCTATCTCTCTCCCTTCCTCTCTGTAAAAAATCAATAAAAGTATATTTAAAAAAAAAAAAAAGAATACACTTGGCATAAAGCACAAGGGGGCAACTGAACTAGCCTAAGCACCTGCCCTATAGTTTTCAAAGTTCCCTGTCATATATCTTGGGTAGCATACTAGGTTTCACAGCCCCCTTCTACATTGTTGTGGCTTACCTTGGAATGTTTGTGCATATGTCTGGTCATCTTCTCTGGCAAGTCCTCAGGTGACTGATTTCTTTGTTTAGTGGGTGAAATAAAATCCCCCCTTCTTTCTCCCTTCCCCCTTTCTCATCCTAACATCCCCCACACTAGTACTCTCTCCTAACAGTTATATCATTTCTCTACTAGATTCCTCCAACTACATTTCCCACTAATGATTAATTTAATATATTCTAATCTGTACTTGTAATATTTGTAGTCTAAATTGTTCTCCTGATATATAGCACATAAAAACTCTATAACCTGGGTTGGTTCCCTTTGGGTCTCAAAATCAATTTTCTTATCTATAAAAGTAGAATAATAATACATACACTAGATTATTTCTATGAAGATTAAATGAGACAAAAGTATTAGCATTATACCCTTACACTAATAAAAGCTAAACAGTTGTAACTTGATGATTTGTTCATCCATTTATTCATTAATTTTTAAGTAAGTATATATTACGTAATTATTATGTGCAGGCATTATTATAGGTACCAAAGATGAAGAAATACTAGTAAATTAAACAAGGCCTAAACT
Source organism: Myotis nattereri (assembly GCF_964212035.1). Classification (NCBI taxonomy): domain Eukaryota; kingdom Metazoa; phylum Chordata; class Mammalia; order Chiroptera; family Vespertilionidae; genus Myotis; species Myotis nattereri. The sequence continues at coordinate 66,773,075 of NC_138076.1, read as the reverse complement.
CTCCTATAACTTCAATCTAATTGAAGGAAAGCAAGTAGTAAAAGAAAATATACAATGAGGTTAATGGTGTAAGAGCTATAAAAATAAATAGATCTAACTCTGGGAATCCAGATTAGTAGGTGCAGGAAGCCACCGCTTGCCAATACTATCAGTGCACCAAGGAACACAGAAGGCTGATGGACCATGGGAGTTAGCAAGGCTGACAAGTGTTGAGATAGTGGTGGCTCAAGGCAATTCTCTAATATGATAATCTTTTTACTGTTTACCAAACTTTACCCTTGATATGCCTGTATGCATTGCTAAAGAGCAAATGTGTATTCAAGTAAATAAATACCAGACCAGGCCAGAAGTCAGTGTGTCTCTTTAGGAAAGAGTCTCCCCCTGGTCCCCAATGCCTCCTAAATTTATATTTCTTGTATAGCATTTTCATTTGTGCATCGGCCCCTCCCTCAGATCTTAACCCTGCTGCAAAGGATGCGGTAAGTAGGGGTTCTCTTTTTGGTGAAAGAAGAAAGAAAGAAAGAAAGAAAGAAAGAAAGAAAGAAAGAAAGAAAGAAAGAAAGAAAGAAAGAAGGAAGGAAAGAAAGAAAGAAGGAAAGAAAGAAAGAGAAAGAAACTCACTTTGAGATGAGATAGTGTAGAGGAATGAATAGAATGACTAGCTTTCAAGGTAGTGACTAAGAAACATAAAAGGCAGGAGGAGCATGTTTAGTGAATTTAAGGATTTCAAGGGGCCAGTATAGATTTTGTTGGGTGAACAAGAGGTGAAACCCACAGAAATAAGGTGAAAGTCAGTGTCAAAACTAACAACTAAATCTGTGTAAAGAAATGATCATGAGAAATGATTTAAAATAACTCAACATGATATTGTGCTCATTCTTCTTTTATATATTTTTCTTGAATACAAACTCCAAATTCAAACTTGGGTAAGTCTGTCTAACTTTAAAATGTAAATTGATTACAAAATTTTTGAGACAACACAATATCACTGCTATTATAGTCTTCCGATCCAAGGAGCTGCTAACAAAGTGCTGCTAAGTGGGGGTCCCCTAGGTCCTCTTTTAGTGAATAGATAAGCTTCATTAGCTATTTGCATGTTAATAAGTATGAGGTACTTACATATTCTCTCAGATATGTTAACTATTTCTCATGCAATTTTGTTTCCTTATTATTATAATTGTTTGTGTTTTATATAAAACAAAGGCGGGGAAAGTAAACTCTGGTCATAAAAATCCCCAAAATCCTAATGTAGTTGGTTTGCTTCATTATTACTCTCCCTCCTTCATAAATACACACACACAGTCAAGTGTATTTTCAGAAAATGGCTTCTACACTAGCTGGATTTATAAAGCTTTAACAAAAAGTAGCTATACAAGTTGAGTTATATGACAATGTTCTAGAATTGTTGCTCAGGAAGGATAGTAATAATTTTAGGGAAAAAACAGCCATAATGTATATCACTTCTTTTAGTCCTGTATTACTTAAATTATTAGAACAAATATACACATTTTTATTTCAATAAAATAAAAATTTTAAATTTAAGCACAGTTTTGATTAGGATGAAAATAATATGAATAGCAATTTTTGAGAAGTCCTTAGTTCTAAAAGTACCTGTTTTTTAAAAAAGAAACTTGATTAATCAAAATATTATGATAAAGCATTAAAAAGTAATATAACCCACTGCAGACTTAAATAAATTGTTTTCTTTAAAATTGTTACATGTATGTGAGCAGTAAAAACATTCTGATGTCAAAAATTCCTTATTTTAAAATTATCTTTACTTACATTATAATATAAGTACACAGGAATAATTTCCCATGAGATGGAATTTACTCTTTAACAAAAATAAAGAGATATAAAATGGGTTAACATTACCTAACAAATTATTAAACTATGACTTTTTTTTTACATTTTAGTAATTTGTTAATTTTAGTTGACATTTTCAAGTAACTAAATGCTTTCACAATGTATTAGAAACATTTTTTTTTAATTTAAATACAATCTATTTTCAAATTATAATGCAGCAACAATGTCCTTTGCTATGTAAATATTGGGTTGGTATGGTCAACCCAAGCACAGAGGTTTTTTTTTTCTTGTTTTTTTTTTTAGAGCAGTGAAAATACTATGAATTTTCTGATATCTATAATATCTATAATAATAAAAGGGCAATATGTTAATTAGACCAGATGTCTTCCAGATGTCATTCCAGACCTCCTTCCTGACAAAGCCAGAGCCAAAGGCAAGCCAGCCTGGGTACCCGGTGCCTGTGGGCGGCCAGAAGGAAGCCCCTCAGGCCCTGGGTGCCTGCGGATAGCCAAAGGAGGGAAGTCTGGGTCCCGGGTGCCGGAGGGAAGCCGGTGCCAGCAGCCAGGGGAAGGAAAGCCTACTCTTGCATGAATTTTTGTGTATCGGGCCTCTAGTCCTATATAATAAAATCGTAATATGCAAACCAACCAAACGGCAGAAAGACCAGTCACTATGGTGTGCACTGACCACCAGGGGGCAGATGTTCAACACAGGAGCTGCTCCAGCCCACAGGCCCCAATCTCCCCATAGGGGCCTGACGGCCAACCTCTTGGCCCTTTCCCCCAGCCGGCAGGCTCTGATTGCTTGATGGGGAATGGGGAACTGGAGGTGGGTGGTGGTGGATGTGGGCGGCACCAGGCCAAGGCCCTTGCCCCACCAGTCACCCCACACACACAGAGGGCGACTAGCAGTGGGGGAGAGGTGAGAATGGCCAACCTATTCGTCCTTCCCCTGGCCAGCTGGCATTCTTTCCCGCAGCCGAGACACAAGCCTGCCCACAGCTGCAGACAGTTGCTCCTCACTCCTCCCCACCTACTCCCTAAGGGGGAGGGAGGAGCCATCAGCAAGGTAGTGGGTGTTGGTTAGGTGATTTGTTGAGAAACCTGTCTCCTGATGCTGCTGAATTCTAACCCTGTTCAAATTCAATCTTCTTTGCTTAAAGCACCTGATCTTACCCTCCTCAGTGGTGATGCAACCTGAAATCTAATGGGACCTTTTTGTGGAATGGGTTGTCTCGCCCCAGGACCCTGCAAGTAGAATCCTCCAGGCATGACCAGAATGACCCTAATAGCAGCCGTGTCTGCGGCCCCAGATCTGCAATCGTGAAAGGAGGGGCTGGGCAGCAGGCACGGCAGCACCCTGGGCACTTGGTGCAGCCCCAAGGTGCAGCCTGCCTGTGGCCATCTGATCTGTGATCGCAAAGGGAGGGCTGGGGGCACAGGCATGGCAGCACTTCTGCACCCCAGCACCTGACATGCAAAGGTCAGGGATGAAATGACTTTTCCCAACCACATCTGCAAATATCCTGGGGAAGGCATCACTAAAGAGCACACAACAACTCTTACTTGGCAAGGAAGAAAAAAGTTGGCAAGGGAAACAATCCCTTACATCAAAGTTAAGGCCCCTCTGAGTAAAAAAGAGTATTTCCAATGTAAAGGAGGGAGCAGGCAAAAATAATAGGTTCTTATGACTTCCACTGAAGTTTGAGCATATGACAGAGTCAAACGAACATACAAATTAAAACAGACAGTGGACATTCAAATGATCTGAATCAACTGTCACTGTTCCAATAGCAGCAATGCTTATGTGATAATATAGTTTAACAAACATACAAAACAAGTCACATGATAAGAGAGGTTCAGCTTCTAAAGTAAATTGAATATGTTCTTTAAAAATTCTCATGTCCTCCCCTCTGACTATAATTCTTAGTTTTCCAATCAAAATATGACCCCAGGTGATCCAGTAACATGTAGAACTTCAGTAACCTAACTTATTTAAAAAAAACCAAACATCCCAACCATTTTTTAAAATATTTAAATTGATATTTTAGGGTTAAAATTATAGAAGATATTTAGATCCAAATATATTTTTTGAATAGAAAATATTTCAGTTTTTGATTTAAAAAAAATAAACATAAAAAAGTATATGTGACACATTTTCCCAAGGAACTCTGAATTAGTCCCTTTCCCTCTAACTTTCATCAAATTAAGAGAATCTATGGAGTTCCCTATACTGCACAAGTTTTAATGAAAGAAAATAAGACTTTCTAAGAGCATCAAATACATGTTTTGTTATTTACAAACACATATACTCCTCTCTCTCTCTAAAATATATTCTTACTGATTCAGAGAGGAAGGGAGAGGGAGAGAGATAGAAACATCAATGATGAGCCCTGGCCGGTTTGGCTCAGTGGATGGAGCGTTGGCCTGCTGACTGAAGGGTCCCAGGTTTGATTCCGGTCCAGGGCATGTACCTTGGTTGTGGGCACATCCCCAGTAGGAGGCATACAGGAGGCAGCTGATCAATGTTTCTCTCTCATCGATGTTTCTAACTCTCTATCCCTCTCCCTTCCTCTCTGTAAAAAAAACAATAAAATATATTTTTTAAAAAAGAAAGAAACATCAATGATGAGAGAGAATCATTGATTGGCTGTCTCCTACACGCCCCTGGGGATCAAGCCCACAACCCGGTCATATGGCCTGACCTGGAATCAAACTGTGACTTCCTGGTTCATAGGTCGATGCTAAACCACTGAGTCACACTGGCCGGGCTCAATTCTAATTTATAAATTCATTCCAAGGACATATACAGCTTGAAAAGCTTTGGAAGTAGTTTCCAAAAAACTAGCTTTTAAGTAACGAGAAAGCAGTTATAGAAGAAAGTTTAAATTAAAAGAAAAAATTGTTTTGATTTATTCAAGAGTGGGAACATCCTCCATGAAATGTGTACCTTGACTGTGGATGGTTGGGAGGCCTTATCACACCTTAGGAATTCAATTGCTTTTTACAATGAAAAGAAAGAGAGTTTCACCTCATTTCTCTCCCAGGGTAGATGTCTGTCAATAGAAGGTGGACATCAATAAAAGGAGGGGCTTGCACAAACAATCCAGAAAGTCAGCAATCTATGAATAATCCAGAACCAAGTATTTATCTCCTCTGCCACACACCTTCCCCCCCCCCTCCCCCCGCCAGTGAGCAAGATAATTACTCTCAAGTCAAGCTAAGTGCCCCCCAGTCACAGAGGCCCAATGCTGACATACAAAGCATACAAATAATTCTCACTCTGGCATAAAAGTGACAACTTTCTTGGAAGAAAAGCAGATACTGTAAATTTCTCAAAGTCTTCCTGAGACATTTTTTTTTAAAATATATTTTATTGATATTTTACAGAGAGGAAGGGAGAGAGATAGAGAGTTAGAAACATCGATGAGAGAGAAACATCGATCAGCGGCCTCCTGCACATCCCCCACTGGGGATGTGCCCGCAACCCAGGTACATGCCCTTGACCGGAATCGAACCTGGGACCTTTCTGTCCGCAAGCTGACGCTCTATCCACTGAGCCAAACCGGTTTCGGCCTGAGACATTTTTTAAAGTAATTTTTACTTCTTTAGAAAAAATGCTATGGGAAACCATCTGTAATAAAATGCCCATTCTATAAAATAATTCATCTATACTAATAAAAGGGTAATATGCTAATTAGCCTGGGAGACCTTCCAGATGTTCTTCTGGACAAAGCCATGGTGGCGGGGCCGAGGTAGAGGCGGTTAGAGGCCAAGAGGGGAGGGCAGTTGTGGGTGATCAGGCTGGTGGAGGGCGGGGCCGTTGGGGGTAAGCAGACCAGCAGGGGGGCTGGTTGGGGACAAGCAGGCCATCAGTGGGGGTCAGTTGGAGGTGATCAGGACAGAGGGGGGGCAGGCAGTTTGGAGTGAGCAGGCCAGCAGGGGGACAGTTGGGGATGAGCAGGCCAGTGGGGAGGGAAGGTAGGGGTGAGCAGGCCAGCAGGAGGGGGGGCAGTTTGGGGTGATCAGGCTGGCGGGGAGGCATTTGGGGGCAAGCAGGCCGGCAGCAGGTGGGGGGGCAGTTGGGAGCAAGCAAACCAGCAGGCAGAGTGATTAGAGGCAATCAGGCAGGCAGGCAGGCAGGTGAGTGGTTAGGAGCCAGCAGTCCTGGATTGCGAGAGGGATGTCCGACTGCCGGTTTAGGCCCGATCCCTGTAAGCTGGCAGTAGGACATCCTTCGAGGGGTCCCAAATTGGAGTGGGTGCAGGCCAGGCTGAGGAACATACCTTCCCCCATGCACGAATTTTGTGCTCCCTGCCACTAGTATAATATAAAAGACAGTTAAGACAAAAGGGGAGCACATTACAACTTTAATTATTTCTATATCTATTCTTCCACAGTCCATAGTGAACATATATCATGAATTATACTGTAAGTAACCTTGACTGGTTAAATTATAGAGACCAGGCAAATATATACAGGTACTGACCAGTACTTTTACTATATGATTGGAATCCAGCCCCACTAGAAATACTTTGACATGTATAACTGGTACCCCGAATGGCAAGCTGGATTCCGGTTCTTGTCCCACAAAGTTTGAAGAATAAAGCTCACCAACAAAGGATTTTAAGCAAAAGTGTGGAAATTTATTGCAGGGATATACAATCTCCCGCTTGGGGAGGAGTTCCTACATGGGTAACCAGTGAAGTCTCTTTGTCTAGGGGTTTATGAATGCTGGCAGCTTCTTTGTCTATATGTGCTACTTTCTAATTGTACTCTTTCTCATTTCATGTCCCCTGTGTTTTTTCCTAATGGGCCGATTTCTCCCTCCCCTGCTCAGTCTCAATTTGGAAGCTCACCTGGGGCTCGCCCCTCCTCTGGTAAGATAAAACATTCTAGCACTTTGGAGCTGGCTCTGTCCACCATGTATGCATTCCTTTCCCACAGACTCTACCCTAACTGCCTTTCCTGACTCTGAATCCTGACCATAAGCAATATAGTAACATAATGAATTAATAGTTAAACTAAAATAACATTTATAATAAAATTAATAAACATATCTTAAATGCCAATTTTATAACACAGACTGAATAAAAGATAGAAGCATTTTTTCAATACAAAAAGTTAAACAATGATTATATATGCGATGCCAATTAGATCAATTCTAATCTATGATATGAATAATTAGTGTGGTTTAATGTGTTATACTCTATGAGCACCACCAAATGTCGTTAGATCAAAGAAAATAAAAGTCAACCTCAAAATAGTTATTTTGTATTATTGTTAGCAATGTTGTTCTTTAAATATAAACATAATTTCATATTAAAGCACTTCAAACCCTAAATGTCTGTCCAGTTGTGACTATAAAATTATTTTAACTTCTCACTTCATTCAAACCAGTGGATTTGATCTCCCTCTCTCTCTCTCTCATTCTCAATCTCCTCTCTCTCCACTCACACACACACAAAACACATATAATCTGCTATCATAACTAAAAACTACTTATTAACTTTGATATTTAAACTATTAAGGTCATCTAGAGTTTCATGACTTCATACTAAATGAGACTGAGCTGATAGGTCTTTACCAGTGGCTAACATTCCAATTCTTATGTTAGTCTGCAGGCAGATGTGCTTCTAGGACCACATGGAAGGAATATAAATATTTATTCTCAGATCTTTGATCCATCCTAATGCTACAGATCTGTTGGTATCCCACAAAGTCCTAAATAAAGTATTTATAAATGTAGTTGTTTGATAGACTTATGGAAACTGCCTATTCCTTAAAATTAAGCAGTCAAAATATGAGCTATGGTATTGATATATTAAGAAGTAGATTTGTTGTAAAATTTGCCAAAATACCCACATAAATGATTGTATATAAACATCCAAATCTTTAAGCAACAAAATTAAACTGACATTTAGTTAACCATTTCATCTTTAACAAGAAGAAATACAGTTTATTCTGATCAACCATACCTAACAATAATTTCTATTCACTAAACAATAGAAAATTATGAGACTATAAAAATGGATTGAAATCTTAATAGATGCTTGAAACCTCTAGTAAAAGTATCAGTAATTTTAATAATTCACAAAAAAACTTTTATTTTTTCCTCTGTAAATTTTATGTGAGAGAATTTGAGGAACAAAATATGTAATATTATTAAGCTCATAGTGACTAACACTAAAAAACAAAGAAAAATGAGTGTAAAACTAGCTCTTTCTAAAGAAGGCAGAGGAAGAGGAGGAGGAAGAGAAAAAAAGGCCAACTAAGTTCAAGCACTTAAGCTCAGGAAGAACCAAAGATAATTTTTAGAGTAAAATGGTTAGTGTCCATCCCCCCCCCCCCACCATTGCACCCCTCACCTGGATTACTGTAATAAAGTCATTGAAATTTTTCTCAAGGGAAAAAGTAGTTTCTTATCTAAACCTCAGATGGAAACCTAAGAAGTATAAATGGGTTATATTTTGAAAGCAAGATCAGGAAACTATCAAGAAGCAAAGAAACAACCCAAAAAGCTATTAGCGAATATTTGTTGTTAGTGGGGTAGGGGGAGGGGGGAAACAGGAGTCTTTTCTTTGTTTATATTGTCAAAACAACCAAGATTCCCTGACCCTCAGGACAGTCTCTGATACAGACAAACCAGGTTCCTCCTGTCTTCACTTTTATGGTTGATTTTTGAACCTAGATAAAGACCTTCCCATTTATCTTCAGAAAGAGCACAACCTTCTAGTTTGAGGAATCTTGCTTTTGAAAATAAAGTAACAGAAACACCATAAATTGTCATCAATGATCTAACTGCCTTCTATACCTAAGCAGGGGACCTGCTGATTTATAATAGCTTTTCTGGGAACTGCTACAAACCTCATGGTAATCATCAGTCCACATACCTATCCCCAGGCCAGAGGAGAATAATGGTTTCTACTTTTCCACATATCATGTAAGTATATTGTTTTGGTGAAATCCAAACCAAAATTGTGCTGACAACATTGTGTGGAAATGGGACTCTAGTTTGCCTGTGTATATGAAAACAGAAAAAAAATTCAGGAGGACATAGGTTATCTTTGTATCAAAATGTAGTATCTGGAAATATTGAGTAATTATTTAGTTAACCATCAGAAAAAATATAGTAATAAAAACTGAAACAAAATGTAGATAGGTGAGTAATAGAGAATTATTTAGAGCATTTTTTATTTTTATTTTTGTCCAGCAATACATATGGTCAATATCTGGAGAGGAAGAGACTGGGATGTGAAGAGCACCAAACTTCCATTTATAGTGTTATCAAAATTACTCAGGGGACACTGAAGAACACTTTCAACTATTTGATTATATATATGTACATGTGTATATAAATATTATATACATATAATAGTAGTTGGAATTAATCAAGATGATTAGCCAAGTATATAGAAATAAGAGATTTATTATAGATATTAAGCCTTATGCAATTGTGGAAGTTGATGGAGAAGTCTCTAAAAGGCTGTTGGCCCTGCACACACCATGTGGGAGTTTAAGTGAACACTGTCTAAGGGAGCCTGGTAGTCATGATGTGAAATGGTAGAGAGCATGGAAAACTGGAACCCACAACAATATGGAAACTTCAAAGACAAAATGGGACATCCCATGAAAACGTCAGGTGGAATTATGGAGCTGCTTCACATTAGCTCATGAGCGCCAAATATTACATTTTAAGAATTTTTAGACAGAGTTAATATCACACTGGTGGGTTGAAATAGGCCATGGTGAAAAATTATTTACCATAGAAACTGGTAAGTTCTTCTTAATTAGAGATTTTATTTCCTGGAAAGCCAACTTAATATTTTCCAGTACACTACTGCTTCTACTTCTGACCACCTCCACCCTCAGGGGTGCAGATGACCCAGTTGCACCCTGCACCACTGAGCAGCATTGCTGCCAAGCCTAGAACTCAGCACAGGTGAAGGAGAAAATCCATGGCAGCTAGAGCTACAGCTGGGGTGATGCTATTATTAAGGAAATAAGCCAGCAACAACTTGTGATCTGACAAAATGAATACCTTTCCCTGACCTTCAGAACATAGAAATAGCTACTGCGTTACTTCTTCCTCCAAATCTTGCTCAATTTTTCCATATTATATATCCTACTTCAAAAGTATTCATGGCAAGGAATTCTGGACAATATAGTTCAACTTAGCTAAGCTGACAAATCACAAAGCCACCACACAGCCAGGCACAATACATTTTCACTTGTCTGCGGTAGCTATAGCTCTTTTCTATTTTGAATCTAAAATATGTCAACTCTCGGTACAGTTTTGCAGAATGTGCTAATCATCTACAATGCTGACAACACTGCATTGATAGCACATGAAAAATTTGTGGCATCTAGATTTCTAATTAGGAAGTCTCAGAATAAACCCTCTTGGTGGCTTAGGCTCCACTCACAAATAACACTGGTGATTGGATTTTATTCCCATCTATATAATAAAAACCCAGTGGTCATAATGCTATATCTATTCTTCAAAGACCAGTCACCAGGAGGTGCCTTGACACTGGGTCCCGCTGCGCTGGTGGGACTTGACTCTGGATCCCATGGCTCCAGGTCTGGGTCTTGCGCGATTTTGCGTGCTGGGCCCCTAGTTGGTAATAAAATAAGCCACATACTTGCAAGGGTTCATTGTGAGTGGAGTACACTTCCACTTTCCCAAAACATAATTTCAGCTTGGCCCTGTAATTTGTTTTAGTAAATGAAATTAAAGCCTATATGTGAAATAAGTGTTCCTGTTTGGATATAGTACTTTTGTGCTTCTATTGCATGTCTGCTATTGCAACATGAAAGAAATACTCCAAACAACCACTATCACCGAAGGCTAGATCTAAGGCCAGTTGAGTTCATGAAAATTTCAGATAACCTGCAGATTTGTGACTTGAAGGAAAACCATACTAGCTGACCTGAAGAGCTATGGAGAAAAGAGCAAAAGAGGATAATGCTTGATGCTTAATGTTGGATATCAAGGAAAGTTTCAAGTGGTTTGTTAATGAGTATTATTGTGGCAACAGTTAACTAACATAGCTACTTTGAAAGAAGGCTTTATTTTTTGGTACAGAAAATATATTAATTGAAAAATGTATAAGCTAAATACATATTTGATAAACTATGTCAGTTTGAATCTAGACCAAAAAAATCAATTTAAAATGTTAAGAGTGAGATTGACATTTAGCTATAGATTAATTTAAAAATTGATGGTTAACGTGCTGAGTCAGACCCAAAATTCAAAGTCAAGACTACTACCAATGAACTCTGGAAGTATAAAAAACCAAATAGCCATCTTTCCAGGACAGTGTGAAAGAACAAAACATGCATGCAGTTGACGGCAGAGATACAGAACCTGAACAAAAGCCCCTGTGGTATGCATTCTTCTGCCCTGACTACTAGTATATGAGAAAGGACACAACTTCCAACACCTGACAACACATCCCTGTTGTCTTTCTCAACATCCAAGAGAAGCAAGTATCTACTCTTTCATTATTATTTTAGCATCACCCTCATATTTTGGTCCTGACATTGGTGGAAATAGCAAGATAAATAAATTTTCTCAAATCTTATGAGGTGCTGCATTATTGCTTATGGCTGCCATAACAAATGACTACAAACTAGGTGGCTTAATACAATAAAAATTTATTCTTTCATAATTCTAGATACTAAAGGTCTGAAATCAAGGTGTCAATAGGGCAATGTTCTCACCGAAGGTTTTAAGGAAAAAGAATTCCTTTCCTCTCTCTAGCTTTTGGTGGCTCCTGGCAACCCTTGGCATTCATTAGCTTGTGGCTACCCTCCACTCTCTGCTCTATCTTCACATTGGTCTCTCCTCTTCTTATAAGGACATCAATCATTATACTTAAGGCCCACCCTAATCCCACATGATTTCATCATAATGTAATACATCTGAAAAGACCCTATTTCCAAATAAGGTCAAATTCTGAGTAATAGGTAGGCATGAATTTTTTGAGAACACTATTGAATCCCTTATAGTCTGCCTTACAGTCTCCTAAAATTCACAACCATCCCATACACAAAATACACTCACTTCATCTCTGAAGCCTTACCCCATTACAGTATTAACTTTAAATCCACAATATTTTCTAAATAGTATCAATTCTAAATATTCCAAATCTCAAAATCTAATTTATATATAGGTGATACTCTGGATGTAATCTATCCTGGAGCAAAATTTCTCTCCACCTCTGGGCCTATAAAGCTAGAAAACAAATTATTTGCATTCAAAATATAATAGTGGGACAGGCATAGCATAGGCATTTCCATTAAAAAGCAAAGAAAGTGGAAGGAATAAAAAGATCACTATTCTAAAGTCAGTTCACAGCTAAGCAAGGCAAGCTCCATTAGATTTTAGGCTTTGAAGTAGTTTTCTGTGGCTTTATGTTCTGTCCTCTGGGCCCTTGGCAGCAGTGATAACCCTACTCTGCAGAACAAACTCCATCAAAACTTAATGTCTTAAGTGACAATTATTATCACTAAAGATTCTGAGGTTGACTTGACACAGCTGGTGGTACTTGCTGGGATTTCTCAGACTCTTACAATCAATTTGCATTCATGTCCCCTTAATCTTCTGTTGTCTGGACAATCCAGATGGTTTGCTGAAAAGATTTGTAACTGATCTACCATTGGTTGGGGCAGTTTGCTGGAACTCATGACATGGCCCCTCCATGTGCCTGAGCTCTCAAAACATAGCATCTGTGTTCAGAGAAGGAACATTCTAAGAACAAGAGTTTTAAAAAAATAGAAATCTAACCAGAACTGCTACTGATTACTTCTATGTTTGATTACTCATAGCAGTTGCAAACCTGTTCAGATTTAAGAAGATTGAACCAAAACCCATATCTTGATAGGGGACTGGCAAAGTCACATTTTGGAACAGCATATGTGATGGGAGCTACTTTTTTATATCATTTTAGAGACTCAAGTTAATTAAACACATTTTCTATTTTCCATGTTGTTATAAGCAATTATTTGGTTAAGATTCTAATACTTCATAATATGGGAGTATTAATAAAGAGTTTACAGAGAAACTGAACCAATAGCATAGATAGATAAATACAGGAGTCCCCCCTTATCCATAGGGGATATGTATTAGGACTACCAGCAGTTGCTTAAAACAGCAGCTAGTACAAATCCCTATATATATGTATTATGTTTGTTCCAATACATACATATACTTTCACTTAAAGGAAGCACCTTACAGCTTCTCTTTGGCATATCTGAATTGCCAACATCACTACTCTTGCACTTTGGGGCCAAGTAAAATCACTTTGATTTTAAGTAAAATAGGTTTAATAAACACAAGCACTGCAGTATTGTGATCTGATAACCAAAATGACAATGAATGAATAATAAGTGGGTAGTGTATATAGTATGGATATTTTGGACAAATGGATGATTATGTTCGGGCAGGATGGAGCAGCATGGTGTGAGATTTCATCATGCTATTCAGAACATGTGTAATCTAAAACATATGCATTGTTTATTTATTGAATTTTCCATTTAATAATTTTGGGCCATGGTTGAACATGGGTAACAAACTGCCGTAGATAGATAGATGTATGATAGATAGATAAAGAGATTTATTATGAGGTATTGAATCATGTGATTATGGGGATGAGAAGAACCACATTCTGCAAGTGGGATATCCAAGAAAGTCAATGATGTAATTCCAGTCCCAGTCCAAAGGCCCACGAACCAGGGGAACTTGCGCTGTAAATGCACATCCAAGAGCAGAAGATGGATGTTCCAGCTCACACAGGCAGGCAGGAAGTAATAGGGGGAAATTATTCCTTTCTTTCCCTATCTTGTTCTACTTGGATTGTCAATCGGTCAGATGATGCTCACCCACATTGGAGAGGACAATCTACTTTACTGAGTCCAAATAGTCAAATGCTAAGTTTACCTGGAAACATCCTCACCATATGTGTTACATGCTGTTGAGTCAGCTCCAACTCCTGGTGATCCTGTGAATGAGAGATGTCCACAAAATCCTGTCCCTAACAGCCCTGCTCAGCTCCTGTAGACTCATGCCTATGCCTATCTATGGCTTTTTTATGGAGTAAATCCAGCTCATATGTGATCTTCCTCTTTTGTTTCTGCCCTCTGTGTTTCCAAGAATTATTCTTATTTCCAAAGAACGCTGTTTTCACATGATGTACCCAAACTGTAGAATAACTGCAGTCTTGCTATTTTTACTTCCAGTGATTTTTCAAGCCTAATTTGATCTAGGACCCTCTTGTTTGTTTTTTCTAATAGTCCAAGGTAGAGTTTTTCTCCAACACCATATTTCAAGTGAATCCCTGCCCCCCACTTCCCACCCCCCATATAAGCCTTCTCTACTGTCTAGCTTTTGCATCTGTATTTAGTAATTGGGAATATGAGCATATAGATTATCTTAACCTTGGTCTCTAATGACACATCTTTGCTCTTGGGGATCTTTCCTAATTCTTCCATTTCTTTCCTTTCGATTCTCAGCCTTCTCCTTATTTCATAGCTGCAGTCTCTATTTGATTTGATAATTGAACCAAGGTAGGCAAAATCTCTAACAATATCAATTTTTTTGTTAAGGTTGTGTATATCTCCTGTAATCATAATTTTTTCATCTTTTTCATTTTTACTAGGTTCAAGCCTGGGACTAATAAGAGGGCACAATCCTCTCGTGGCAAAGCCACGGGCAAGTCCTAGCACAATTATAGCCAAAGGCTATAGTTGTAAGCTTGACCGTATGGTCCAAACCTGAAGCCCCATGTGGCTGAGTGATATGGGCTGTGGGAGGGGCAGCAAGTAAACAAAACTTGATCAGGTGCATGAAATTGAGTTGATTCGAAACCCGCAAGAAGGTTGTAACCAAGCTCTTACTTTTCCTCATGGAATCTGGCTATAAAATAAAGACTTAGCTTGTAGTCTGTGTCCCTGTCTCTCCATTAGACAGGACAGTGTCCTACCCGGACCCAGCTTTCTTCTCTTGTCTGTCTTTTCTAAACCCTTCACTGCCCCGCCTCAGGTTCACCCATGGCGGTGCTGGCTCAGCACACCATGCACCCCCAAATTTAGTATGCTGCAGCATCATTTATTATCTTTTGCATTGATATGGGTTGTCTCAGCCTAGCTAAGTGGTCTTGCTTAACTCTCTCATCCATTACAGTCAGGTGTCAGGTAGGGCAAGAGTCACCAAGAAGGTTCACTGACATGGCAGTTGATGCTGTTTGTCTGTCAGGAGCTCAGCAGGAACTTTCAACCAGAGACTCTATACGTGGCCTCTTAATGTGGTTTGAGCTTCAAATAGGGCGGCACCTTGGTTTCAGCTGGGAGCATCTCAAAAGTCAGCAGTCCGAAATATATGACGCTGCAAGCTTGATTGAGGTCTACCACCAGAACTGGCAAGATGACGTTTTTTTCCTAACCCATTAAAGCAACTCCCATGGATTTCCCCGAATCAAATGGCTGAGAAAATAATGGACTTTCCTGAGGAAAGAAAGCAATGCCACATTTCAGAAGAGCATGGGCCTGGGTTTATGGCTGTGGCCATCTCTAGGAAATATTACTTCACAAGGGGTTTCTCTTGTGAGAGAGACCAAAATGTAACTGCTATGGTCTGAATGTTTGTCTCTCCTCCCCAGTTTCATACATTGAAATCCTATCCCCAAAAGGTGATAGTATTGGGACAGAGGGCCGTTAGGAGGTATTTAATTCATGAGGCTGGGACTCTCATGAGTGGGTCTAGTGCCTTTATAAAAATAGAAAATAAAAATAAAAAATAAAAGAGGCTTCCCAGTGCTCCCTAGCCCCTTCAGCCATGTGAGGAGACAAGGAGAAGACTGACCTAGAAAGGGCCCTCTTCCAACTATGCTGGAACCCTGAACACACTCTTCCAGCCTCCAGAAGTGTGAGAAATAATCAATTTCTGATGTTTATAAGCTACCCAGCTTCTGGTGTTTTTTTAATAGCAGCCCAAGTGGACAAACAGTAACCAACAGAATATATTTCCATTTTATTCTGGGGACAGAGCTTGATGGAATATACATGTTCTTTAACTTTTAGGAATGTCCATATCACTGATATCTCTCCAACAGAACGGACATAAAAATGTATGTTCCTTTCCCATGCCTAAGCATTCTCACCAGTATGTTATTCCTCATATTCATTCTCTTATCGGTTGGCTAGGATAGTGATGCCCAGTGCAACCTGGGAAACCATATGTTGAAGATGACAGTACCTCTGTGACTCTGAGTCCCGAAGTGACTGGATTGGACAGAGCCATTGCTGACATAAGTCCTTGACCTTGATTTTTATATGTGAGATATGTAATGTGTGTAAAATTCTAATATGACCCCCTCAATGACCAACACACTTGTATAATCCCCTCTTGTTGAGCATGTAAAGAATTTAAAAATATGATAAGATATTATTTCCAGGTTTTTATAATATTCTGTGGCAAATGATATTTTGAGGAAGTAATTAGTTTCCAAAATCAGTTGTCTTTCAGATAGAGGGATTATTTTAGATGAACTGAACCTAAGTGGCTCTTTGTGGAGAAATAAAAGGAAGATTCAAAATAGATATTTGAAGCATAAGAAAGACTTGATGTGGCAAGGAATGAGGTAGCATTTATGATTAAAGATTGACCTCAGGATGACAACCAGCCAGGAAATGGGGATTCCAGTTCCATAGTCACAAGGAACTGGATTTGGCCGACAACCTGAATGACCTTGGAAGAGTACCCCAGGCTCCAGATGACAACACAGACCGCCAGGAACCTTGACTTCTGACTTAACAGAGTTTGTGTTATAAAATTTACTACTTTATGTCTTTGTCGCACAGGTGAACTAATTGTGTTTTTTAAAAATTAATAGACTTTATATTTTAGGGCAGTTTTAGTAGACAAAAACATTACACAGAAAGTTCAGAGACTGCCTCCTGCACACAATTTCTCTATTGATGTGTTGTGTTTGTGTGGTACATTTGTTACAACTAATAAAACAATATTGGTATACTATTATTAACTAAAGTTCATAGTTTACAATAGGGATATTCTTTGTGTTGTGTAGTTCTATAGATTTTGACAAATGCATAACGTATTTGCATTTGTACCATACAGACTAGTCTCACTACTTTAAAATCCCTATTCTACCTATTCATTTCTCTCTCTCTTCCCCAAACTACTAACAGTGATGTTTTTAATGTCTCTATAGTGTGTCTTTTTCAGAATGTCATTAGTTGAAATCATGGTATTTAGTCTTTTCAAACTGACTTCTTTAAATTGACAATATGAATTTAAGTTTTATTCATATATTTTGGGGGTCTTATATCTAAGTTTATCATTGAATAATAGTCCATTGTTTGGATTTATTAAAGTTTGTTTATCTGTTCATCTAGTGAAGGGCATCTTGGTAGCTTCCATTTTTGGCTATTATGAATAGAGTTGGTATAAACATATGCAGGTTTTTGGTTGGAACATAAAATTTCTTTGTGCAAATAGGCAGGAATAGAATTGTCTGATCTGATTGTAAGTCTATGTTTAGCTTTGTAAGAAACTGTCTATCTTCTGAAGTAGCGATACCATTTCACATTCCCAGCGTCAATAAATGAGTAGTATTGCTCCACATATTGGCCATCATTGGGTGATATCTGTGTTTTGGATTTTAGTCAATCTAATAGGTATGTTGTAGTATCTTGTTGTTTCCATATGCATTTCTTTAATGACATATGATGTTGAGCTCTTTTTTATATGTTTATTTGAAATCTGTGTATCTTTGGTGTCTGTACAATTTTTGTCCCATTTTTTTTGGTCATTTTTTTATTGTTGGATTTAAATAATATTTTGTATACTTGGATACAAATGCTTTATCAGATATATGTTTTACAAATATTTTTCTCCCAGGCTGTAGCTTGTCTTTTCATTCTCTTAATGGTAATTTTCACAACGAAGAACTGTTTAATTTTGATGAAGTTCAACTTATCAGTTTCAAGTGTTTTTTTTTTTTTTCTTTCATGCATTTTGCCTTTGGTATTGTATCTAAAAGGTTATCAAATCCAAGGTCACTTACATTTTCTCCATTGTTCTCCACCCCCAGAATTTTTATAGTTTGTATTTTACATGTAGAACTATGATGCATTTTCAGTTAATATTTATGAATGTTGTAAGGTCTAGAGCTGGACAGATATGTCTAGACTTCTTTTCTTTTATTTAGACTTATTTTAGACTTTTATTTAGACTTCTTGCATGTGTATGCCCAATTTTCCCCAGAACAATTTAACCCTAACTGTTTTTTTGTCAGTGGATAGAGCGTCGGCCTGCGGACTGAAGTGTCCCGGGTTTGATTCCGGTCAAGGGCATGTACCTTGGTTGTGGGCACATCCCCAGTAGCGGGTGTGCAGGAGGCAGCTGATCGATGTTTCTCTCTCATCGATGTTTCTAACTCTCTATCCCTCTCCCTTCCTCTCTGTAAAATTATATATATATCCTTTCTTCATTGAATTAATTGTCTCTACTTCTTTATCAAAGACAAGTTGACTATGTTTGTGTGCATCTAGTTCTGGGCTTTCTTTTCTGTTCCATTTATGTTTCTGACTATTCTTCCTCTAATACACAATGTATTTTTTTAAAATATTTTTAATTGAATTTTTTTAGAGAGAGAGTAAAAGATCAGATCGATGTAAGAGTGAAATATTGATTGGCTGTCTCCTGCATGCCCTCATTGAACCAGTAGCCTTTCAGTATATCAGACAATGACCAACCAACTGAGTCACACTGGCCAGGGAGGCACAATGTCTTTATTACTGTAGCCTCATAAGAAAACAGGAAGTTAGGTTATGGTAGTCTTCTGACTTTATTTTTCTTCTTGGCACTGTTTTAAGCTGTCAATACACTTGTGGTAATTTCTTTACTCATCAATAGAATAACTGTATAGGTTAGAAAAGTTTAAACGTTGTTGCCTTTACAACACAGTTTGCATATCTATGCATTGTTGTAGTAGAGTCTATTCTAACTATGCCTCAGTACTACCAGAAAAGTTGGCGATTTTATAATTATTTTTCCCATGAATGCCTTATGGAAACCTCTATTTGAAGTTGTCTAGCTTTAAGTAATATTTATAAAAAGATTGATTAGTAATTTTAATTCTATAAATATTATAGGAGTATTCCTTTTCATTTATTCATGAGTGGGTTATATGATTTTTTTTTTTAGGTATTTGTCCATTTAATTTTAATATTCAAATGCTTTGACATAAGATTTTTCTTAACATCCCATAATTGAATTTTTGTGTCTTCACTATCTGTTGTGATAGTCCTTTCTCATAGCTAATATTGTTTATTTGGATATTCACTCTTGTTTCATGCTCATGAAATTTTGTATAGTATTATTTGTCTTTACAAAGACGTTTTGAGCAGGATGCTGAGTTAATTGAAGTTCAGTCTTCCTATATTATCCTATATTTGATCAGTTTTTGTAAATGTTTTATGTGTGCATAGAAAGTATGGCTATTATATTATTACAAGATGCATTTTTTATTTATGTATATTAAGTTAATTTATAATTTGTGTTGTGTAATTCTTTTATACCCTAATTATTTTTGTTTTCTATCAATTACCAGAGAAGATGATTTAGAATCTCTTAATATGATTGAGGATTTGTCTCTTACCCTTACAGTTTTCTCCCTCCATGTCCTGTTTTTCTCTTCATATATAAGTATATTTTAATTCACATAATTTTTACTATATGTTTTCATTATATTTGTTTCATTATGCATACTTACAATTTTTTTTCAAAATTCTGTACCTTTTATGTTTCTGTCATGTTTCATTGAAAAAAATACATTTTGTTTTTTGACTAGTTAGATAAATTTTTTAACTTTATCAAATTAATTAATATGTTGACTATCCATTGGGTTAAAACTAACATCTGCCTTTTCACTTTTCTTTGTTCTGCCTTATTTATCTTCCTTTAACTACTCATTTCTATATTTTTAAATAATTTTAAAATATTTTTTATTGATTGCAGAGAGGAAGGGAGAGGGATAGAAACATCAATGTTGAGAGAGAATCATTGATTGGTTACCTTGTACATGCCTCCTACTGGGGAACAAGTCTGCAACCATGGCAGGTGCCCTAACCAGGAAACAAACTATGACCTCCTTGTTCATAGGTCATTTGCTCAACCACAGAGCCACACTGATTGAGCTTAATAATTTTTTAATAGTTTCATTTCTTACCATCTGCTATGTGGAAAAAGCAATTTATTTCTATTCCTTTAGTAATAACTCAAGAACTTAATGCATGGTTAGTTAATTAAAGTATAAAGCTAATCAACATTTTCTTTTTTTTCAGATGAGCAAAGTACCTATATCTACTCTTACATAATATTGTTATTGCATATATGAATTCACTCTTTTTAGCACTATTAACACTATTAAACAATATTAGCACTTTTTAGCACTATTAAACAATATAATTTCTGCTCTATATAGTTGATAATAATTTATAATTACCTACATATTTATTATATTCCATGAATTCTTTCTTCTCATTCTTTCTACTTGGAGTTGTTTTGATCATGTATATTTTGTATTAATTTACTTTAGTGAATGTTTGCTATTTTCAACCTCTCTATTTTTGTTTATATGAATTTATTATTTAGTCATGAGCAAAATTTTTGCTAATTATAGGTCATTAGTAGTTTCGTTTCACCATTATTAAAGGTTTTATTACACTATCTACTGACTTCCTGTGTGATCTTATACTTTACTCCGTGTCCTCTAACTTCTTTTATACCTATTTATCATTCTTGCTTCTGCATCCTGGATAATGGTTCTAATCTGTTTTCCAGTTCATCAACTTATTTATTTATTTATTATTTATTTATTTATTACTATTATTTTTATTTCAGAGAGGAAGGGAGAGAAAGAAACATCAATGATGAGAGAGAATTGTTGATCGGCTGCCTCTTACATGCCCCCCACTGAGGATCCAGCCCACAACCCGGACATGCGCCCTGACCAGGGATCAAACTCCGACCTCCTGGTTCATTGATTGACACTCAATCACCGAGCCACGCAGGCCGGGACAACAAACATTTATTGAACACCTAATATGTGGCAGACTTTGTACTAGGAATGGGGATACAACAGAGAACAAGAGACAAAAATCTCTGCTTCATGGAGTTTACACTACAAGGAAGAAAAACAAGCAATAAACAAAGAAAGAAGGAAAATATATAGTAATATGCAGCATGAAGATAGTTCATGTAGGTTGAGGTGATCATGACTGAGTGGACTTTCTGAAGAGGTGACATTAAAGCTAAGATGTGAAGGGCATGAAGGAATCAGTCCCTTGAGGACTGGGGAAGTGCATTTTACCCTAGCATATGGGTAGTGCCAAATTCTCAGGCAAGAAAGAGTTGGCATGTTCAAGTGACTGTTCAGTGAGGCTGAGGCAGAGCAGGAGGCAGATGGTGAGTTAGGTAGGGACAAGGGCGAGTTACAAAGGGCCTGTGGACCCGCATAACAACTAGAGATTTCTCTTGTGTGATGGGAGGCCATTGGAGAGTTACAAGCAGAGAATTAGTAGCGTCTGATTTATATCTTTAAAAGATGAACTCTGCTGCGCTATGCAAAGTCATAGGGGTAAGAGCACAAAAGAAGTGGGGGAGGCAGGCCCTTAAGAGTCTGTTGCTTGTAGCAGTTCTGAGCTTCAACAGTCCTGGGAAACTACCTGCTCATTATTGGGAAAACTAATAGCAAATGATGATTTGTGTGCATCTTTTTTTATTATTATTAACTAGGGGCCCGGTGCACGAAATTCGTGCACTGGGTGTGTGTGTGTGTGGGGGGGGAGTGTCCCTCAGCCCAGCCTGCCCCCTCTCGCATACTGAGAGCCCTCAGGCATTGACCCCCATCACCCTCCGATCGCCTGATCGGCCCCATGCCCAGGCCTGACGCCTCCGCCAGAGGTGTCAAGCTTGGACAGAGGACCCCCATCTCCCCTCGATCACTGGCTCTGGCCCCCGCCCAGGCCTGAGGCCTCTGGCCCAGGAATCATGCCTGGGCAGGGGACCCCCATCTCCCTCTGATCGCTTGCTCCACCCCCCGCCCAAGCCTGACGCCTCTGACCCAGGCTTCAGGCCTGGGCAAGGGGACCATCATATCCCCCCAATCCCTGGCTCTGCCCCCCACCCAGGCCTGATGCCTCGGCCAGAGGAGTTGACCCTCATCACCCTCCGATCACCAATCACCGGATCGGCCCCTTGACCAGGCCTGAGGCCTCCGGCAGAGGTGTCAGGCCTGGGCAGGGGACCCCCAGCTCCCCGCAGTTGCAGGCTCCACCCCTGCCCAGGCCTAACGCCTCTGGCCTAGGCGTCCGGCCCAGGCAGCGGGGACCTGCAGTGGCAGCGGGCGGCGCCGCGATCGTGGGCTTCGCTTTAGGCCCAGGCAAGGGACCCCTAGCTCCTGGGACTGCCAGCTTCGAATGTGCCCAGCTCCCATCGCTGGCTCCACCCCTACTTCCTGCTATCACTGGCCAGGGCGGCAAAGGCGCCTGATTCTCTGATCATGGCTGGGGGGCAGGGCAAAGGCAGCCCCAGGGCCGCCTTTGCCCTGACCCCCAGCTCTTAGCTCCCCCCTGGGTTTCTGATCACTGTCAGTGGCAGGGGGCTTCTTCCTGCTTTCCCTTTCGCTTCCCTGCATTGTGCCTACATATGCAAATTAGCCGCCATCTTGTTGGCAGTTAACTGTGTGTGTGTGTGGGGGGGGGAGTGTCCCTCAGCCCAGCAGTTAATTTGCATATAGCCCTGATTAGCCAATGAAAAAGGTATCGCCGTACGCCAATTACCATTTTTCTCTTTTATTAGTGTAGATTTCAAAGAGGAAGGGGGAGGGAGAGACAGAAACATCAATGATGAGAGAGAGTCATTGATGGGCTGCCTTCTGCACACACCACACTGGGGATTAAGCCTACAACCCAGGCATATGCCCTGACCTGGAATCAAACCGCAACCTCCTGGTTCATAGGTTGACGCTCAACCACTGAGCCATGCCAGCTGGGCTTGTGTGCCTCATTTTATGTGCCACGTCTACATGCCTGCTAAGAGAGTAAAATAATATCCCATTTTTGTGGGCTGGGAAATTTTAGGTCACATTGAACAAAAGTAAGGACGAGAGTCCTGGCCAAACACACTTTGCACACATTTGGATTATAGATTTTATGGTCAGTTCATCAACTTATATTTTCACTGTGTCAAATGGGTTATTAAATGTGTCCTGTGTTAGTGGTTATTTTTCTTTAATTTTAATTGTTTTATTTTCTAAATGTCACTGGACTCTGTCCATACCTTAATATTATTTAATTGTTTTCAAAGTTAGTAAATGAAGTTTGCATGCTTGTGTACAAAAACATTATGTGTTAGTGTTTTAGTGTAATACAGTATGTTTCTCTTTCTGCTCTCTCTTTCTTCTAATATTTATCTCTAATTATACTTTATTTTTGTTTCTTTTAGGATACTATTTACTATGTTTACAGATTATTTTTGAGGTATTATTTATGAGGTACCACTGAGGACAGGGATAAAGAAACTGTCTTCAAGAGAATATATAGATATGGTTGTGGAAGATGTGATTCAATACATATTTAGTGTATAATTTATATCTTGAAATTTATGAAACCCTAGTGATGCAAGCTTGCACTTTAAATCAGTGTAAGTGCCAAAGGCATTTGATGCTTCTCAGAAACAGTTTTCCTTCTTCCTGTCCTACACAGCAGCAAAGAATCTCGAATGTGTGATGGGAAGATTGTTACTACTGATCCAGTTGTCCCAAGAGAATATATCTTTTAAGGGGTCAAACTTAATATGAGAAATATCTCATTTAGGTTACTCAATTTAGTAGTCTCTAAATTATGATTTCTAGACTTCTCACTCTAGTAAGCCATGAAAACTGTAGTGGATTTCTTTAATATTAACAAATGCTTTCAGGAAAAATGTTATTTTCTATATTTTTCTTAACTCTCAGTAACCTGGCTACTTCTTAATTTTAACCTTATGATTCCTTTATATTTTAAAAAATTACTAGAGGTCCAGTGTACAAATTTGTGCACAGGTGGGGTCCCTCTGGGTGGCCTGCAGGGATTAGGTGCTGGGAGCTGGTCCATGCTTGCTGTTTCAAGGGACCTGGCATATATGGCATACTGTTCTTAATATGTTTGCTCACCTTCTTGGCACTATGCGTTTTAACCAAGGCCTCCTCTCTGAGAAAGGTTGTTTCCCCAGGTAGGGATTTTCCCCTGAAGTTAGGGAGGGAATAAAACCCCTCAACTAAGTGCCAGGCGGGTAATTAATCACTTTAACTATGAACAATCATGCTTAAGCTATATAATCTTTACTCCCTGGAATGGAGATAAGAAACGCCCTAACCTTTGAAATAGAGATTGATAGGATTGGAATCAACTGGTATAAATACAGAACTGAGAAGACAGAATGAAGAGAGACAGAAATTGGCACAGAACCTACACAGAACGTTCTCTAGAGACAGAAGAACTTCGCTGGAGAGAACATGGCAAAAGATCCTGGACAGAAACTGGCCTCAGAACCTAGAGACAGAACCTAGCGAGAGAACATAGCAAAAGATCCTTGACTGAACCTGACTACAGAAATTGGCAAGAGAACCTGACTAGAACCTGGTGACTGAACCTGGCTGGAGAACCTGGACAGAACCTGGCTGGAGAACCTGGAGAACCTGGCTGGAGAACCTAGCAAGAGACCATGGACACAGAACCTGGCTGGAGATCCTAACCAGAACTTCGCTGGAGATCCTGACCAGAACTTGGCTAGAGATCCTGGCTAGGCCGCTGATGAACTGAATGCTGCCTCCATGACATTCCTTCTTCGCCGACTCCGTCCACACCTGGAGAACCTAGCAAGAGAGCATGGACACAGAACCTGGCTGGAGATCCTAGCCAGAACTTCGCTGGAGATCCAGACCAGAACTTGGCTGGAGATCCTGGCTAGAGATCCTGGCTAGGCTGCTGATCAACTGAACGCTGTCTCCGTGTTATCCCTTCTTCGCTGACTCCGTCCACACCTTTGGGGATCCCTGGACCCGCTGGGGTTGGACCCCAGCAATTAGGCTGAAACCCTCAGTCCAACATTGCCTGCAGCTCATACCTACCGCTCCTGTTCATCCCGGCCCTACTGTGCCTGCCGCAGGCTCATGCCCAATCAGTCCTGATTGGGAGAGACCCGCGCGGCTGCAGCAGCGCTCACCAGCCATAAGCCCTGTGTGTGGCGCTCTCCCAAGGGGAGTGGCCTGTGTATCAGGCTGAAACTGGCTCTCCAACATTCCCCAAGGGGTCCTGGATTGTGAGAGGGTGCAGGCCAGGCTGAGGGACCCCATCAGTGCACAATTGGGCCAGGGAGGGGCCTCGGGAGGGCTCCAGGGCTTGTCCAGACCATCTCGCTCAGTCCCAATCCGATCGGCTGGACCCCAGCAGCAAGCGAACCTACCAGTCAAAGCATCTGCCCTCTGATGGTCAGTGCATGTCATAACAACTGGTCGACCAGTTGACTGTCTGCCTCCTGGTGGTCAGTACACGTCATAGCGAATGGTTGAGTAGCCTTAGCATATAATTAGCATATTACACTTTGGTTGTTCAGTTGTTCTGCCATTCAGTCTATTTACATATTACCCTTTTATTATATAGAATAATGCTTCCTTAAAAATACATTTTTATTGGTTTCAAAGAGGGAGAGGGAGAGAGAGAGAGAAACATCAACGATGACAGAGAATCATTGATCAGCTGCCTCATGCATGGTCCCCATTGCGGATCGAGCCCACAACCCAGACATGTGCCCTTGACCAGAATCGAATCCTGGACCCTTCAGTCTGCAGGCCGACACTCTATCCACTGAGCAAAACCAGCCAGGACAAAATGATAATGCTTTTAATAAGATTTTCAGATTGTTTGTTCACATTTTTACTTGCTTTTAGTGGGATGTTTGGTCTAAGTATTCTAGTATATCTTATTTCTGGAAATGTGATAGAAAAAGGTAGTTGCAAATAAAATGACTTTTTATTCCCACTCCCTGGAACAAGAGCTGAAGTGAGGTAAATATATAAACTAATCCTGGCCAAGTGGCTAATTATCCAGCCAGATGTTAAGGAATCTTTCTGTAGCAAAAGTAGATGGCTAATGTCAAAGATGTTTTAGAAGGAAGAAAATAAACAGACCTGTTTAAATTACCCAGACATTAAGGCTATTCATGGACTGTGTATGTTCATCAAGAAATTAAAGTTACAGAATAGGTTCTTAAAAATCTTCTAGAGAAGGTGTTTATTTTAAAATTAATGAGCTCCTGAAAGGAATGAGAATTGTGACAAGAATTCCAACTACAAATGAGCTCAATAATATAGGCTATTCTCATCATCCTTGCCTGTGCTTAAACCAGTATTCACAATTTTCTAGAAGCAATCTCTAACATTAGGCTCCCCAAGTATGAGAGTGGTCAGTAATTTGTCTTTCATGTAATATGCAATTATTTTGTAATTTTATTTGCTTTTTTCTTAATCTAATTTCTTTTACACTATTATAATCTGGATATTTATTGAAGATCTTTATAATATATAGCATTGTGTCTGAAAAGTAAGCAATTACTTTTACTTACAGAGTTACTGAATGGGGTGCTGGCTGGGGTGATTGATCTTGTTTGTCAGTGGAGAAATTGGACTGCTATTCCACAATAAAGGTAAGAACGATTATGTATGGAATAAGGAGATACCTTAGTGTCTCTCAGTGCTACCATAACCTGATATTAAGGTCAGTTGAAAAGTACAACAACCCAATACAGCAGGACTACTAGTGACCCAGATCCCTGAAGAATGAAGTTTTGGGTCACCACACCTGGTAAAGAACAAGAACCACTAACGTGCTTGTTCAAGGCAAAAGGACTATAGAATGAGTAATGGAAGAAGGCAGTTACAATTACCAGTTACAACAACATGACCAGCTATAGCAATGAGGACTATGATTGCCATGAGTATTCCTCTTAATTGTGTGTGTGTGTGTGCATATAAATTTGAGTGGATCAGAGGATACCCAGATATTTGACTAAACATTATTTTTGGTGTATCGGTAATAGTGTTACTAGGAGAGATAAAAGATTTGAATCAGTAGACCAGTAAATCACATCACCCTCCCTAATGTTTTTGGTCATCATCCAATTCATTAAGGGCATGTATAGAACCAAAAGGTGGAAAAAGGAAGGTTTCACTTTTTTTCTGCCTGAATGCTTGAGCTGGGGCACATATTTGAGCAACTTCAGTGCTCCTATTTGTCAGACTTTCAGGTTCAGATTGAAGTCAACACCATTAGCTTTCTAGCTCCCAAGCCTTTGAATTATACCTCTAGATGTCCTTGGTCTCCAGTTTGCAGATGGCAAATTTGGGAACTTATTCATAATCACATGTCAATACCTTACAATAAACCAATATCTATCTATCTATCTATCTATCTATCTATCTATCTATCTATCATCTATCTATCATCTATCTATCTATCATCTATCATCTATCTATCATCTATCTATCTATCTATCTATCATCTATCTATCTATCTATCTATCTATCTATCTATCTATCTATCATCTATCTATCTATCATCTATCTATCTATCTATCTATCTATCTATCTATCTATCTATCATCTATCTATCATCTTTCTATCTATTTTCTAATTGGTTGTTTTTTGTTGTGTTCTGTGAGTTTGTTTGTTTGTTTTTTCAAATTATAAGAAGTTTATTTAGAAAGTCACAGGGGTAGAAGTGAGCTGTAGAAGAAATGGGCTCAGGAAACAAGTGATAGAGCCAAATGAAGAGGCCTTGGAACTTAGGAGAAAGAGAGACAACTGAATTGTGCCTGGGGGAAGGGGCGAGGAAAGGTATGCTCCACAGAGAGCCCCCTTGTCTGTCTGTTTTAAGAGTGCGGATTTCCCCAGTAAGGAATGTAAGTGGAAGAACCACAGCTTTAGTTGATTTCCTCAGGATAGTTACAAATAAGTGGCAGAGCCAGAACATGACACTGAATATTTTGTCTTTTTGTTCCTCTGTTAATTTTAGAATAGAAGAAGTGAAAATGAGCAGGTTATGCCTCAAATCAGTTTATTTATTAAGATGTCTGAATTCCCTAAGAGAAGGAAAAAATGATGAGACAGAGCACTTGAAATAAACTTATGTTATATTATATCTGAATATTTTCTTGGAAGTGCCTGGAGCTTTTTGAGAAGTTCTCTCTCTTGGCATATAGAATTATATTTTTGTTGGTAAATCTTTTCTCTGCATGTGCATTCTGCTCTACAAATAAGATATATGATACTTAAGGACAAGGTAACTGGCTTGTTTATATCACTCTCCATCATTGCCCACAGTGGGGTTTATAAATGTTACTAATTCCATTCAGGCAATTATATAAAAAGTAAAGTTACTTGAAAAAATTTATTTGCTCTTTATGTCTATGGGTTTGTGCATGTGTGTGTTCAAATATAAAACCTTCACACTGCATTAATGAAAGACTTTGTATTTACATTAAATGCGTAAAATTATACATCATTTGAACTTTGGACATAAACTCAGCAAATGTAAATTTTCAGTCATTACCATTATTAAATCCTCATTCAGTAATAATCAGGACAAAATAACATGTCCATTTAGTATTTTAAAGATTTATTTTTCCTAAAATGATAATAAATAAATGTCTTACATCTGTATTAAGATAGCTTTTTCTTGAAAAAGGAAATAATCCCCCATACCATTTGCCTTTTAATTGAAAGTCATCTTAGTTTACAGAAAAGCTATAGATATAAATAAAAATTTATAATTTATAAAATATTATTTTCTATTTATTGAGTCAAACAGGGAATTGGGTGAAGTTTCATTCAAGAATATAGAAAAAACAATGCTCATTTTAGCAGTGTACAGTTGCCTTAGATAACACAACACAGAGAATGTGATATGTAACATGGTTGTATAAAAGTAAAGTAATATTTCCCTTTTGGTGCTTTTATATCTATATGCCTACTTACTGAGGAAGTAAGTAAACAGTAAGTAAGAAACAGCTAATCTGCTAGATTATATTAAAAAAAGAAATGGAGTTTTAAGAGAAAATTTCTGAAGATGGGATTGCTATTTTGCATGTTATATTAAAGCTACTAAAAAACTGTAATAATAAAAAATTTTCAGTTCACATAGCCCACAGGGTCTAGCGGTGAAAGAATTGGCAATGGAATTTGTAAAACTTTGTTTGCAAAAGCATGCTTGAAAAGCATAGTTCAAAGTCTTTCCACTAAAGCTTAGGTAC
This sequence comes from Myotis nattereri, assembly GCF_964212035.1. Classification (NCBI taxonomy): domain Eukaryota; kingdom Metazoa; phylum Chordata; class Mammalia; order Chiroptera; family Vespertilionidae; genus Myotis; species Myotis nattereri. The sequence goes on along the minus strand of NC_138076.1, from coordinate 66,743,894 downwards.
AAATTAACTGACCTAAATTTCTATTTAACACTGAAGAGTATCATGTCAAATTAACTGTGTGTGTGTGTGTGTAAAAGAGGCTTCATAAATCTAAAACAAATGAACTCAAATACACAAATATTATCAATGATTTACTATTTTCATACAAATATAAAGCACTTAAATTATTTTATTGTTTAAAGTATTACAAATAGTAGTACATAAGTTTCCTTTTTTTCCCCCATTGACCTTCCCCCGGCCTTTCCACCCCCCAGCACATGCCCTCACCGCCACCTTCCCCCCCCCCCCCAGCATCTTGTGTCCATTGGTTATGCTTATATGCATGTATACAAATCCTTCCATTGATCTCTTACCCAACCGCTCCCCAACCCTCCCCAGCCTTCCCACTGTAGTTTGACAGTCTGTTCTATGCTTCTCTGCCTCTGTATCTACCTTTTTGTTCATCAGGTTATAATGTTCTTTATTATCCATAAATGAGTGAGATCATGTGGTATTTTTCTTTCACTGCCTGGCTTATTTCACTTAACATAATGCTCTCCAGTTCCATCCATGCTGCTGCAAATGGTAAGAATTCCTTCAATTCCTTCTTTTTTATAACAGTATGGCATTTTCTCAAAAATTTAAAAATGGAACTGCCGTTTGACCTAGTAGTTCCACTTCTAGGAATATATCACAAGAAAACAGAAATACCAATCAGAAAGGATATATGCACCGCTATGTTCATAGCAGCACAATTCACCATAGCTGAGGTTTGGAAACAGCCTAAATGCCCATCTGCAGATGAGTGGATTAGAAAACTATGGTAAATCTACACAATGGAATGCTACACTGCTATAAAAAAGAAAAAAATCTTACCATTTGCAGCATCATGGATGGAACTGGAGAGCATTATGTTAAATTTATTTTTTATTATGTGATGTTCATTGCAGTTTTACCCTAATTTCTTAGATGAGAAAATTGATGTTTAAAAAATAATCAAATTACATTAAGATACCACCTCACACCTGTTAGAGTGGCCATTAAGACAAGCAATAACAAGTGTTGGAGTGGTTGTGGAAAAAAGTGAACCCTTATTCACTGCTGGTGGGAATGTAGACTGGTAGAACCAGTCAAAACATGAGAATAGATCTACCATATGTCCCAGTAATCCTTCTTCTGGGTATATACTTGAAAACCTCAAAATCATGGAATTGCAGAGATATATGAGCTCCTATGTTCATTGCAGCATTATTCGCGGTGTCCAAGATATGGAAGCAAGCAAAGTATCCTGCGGTAGAAGAATTGATAAAGATGTGGAACATATACACAATGGAATACTACTCAGCCATAAGAAAGAATGAAATTGTGCCATTTACAGCAACGTGGATTAACCTTGTGAATATTATGCCAAGTGAAAGAAGTCAATCAGAAAAAGCTAAGAATCATATGATTTCACTCATATGTGTGATATAAAACTGAAACTCATGCAGTGTGGTGGTTGCCAGAAGGAAGAGGTTACGGGGAGTAGGGGTTCCTAATATATCGTGACCCAAGAAGATTTGACTTTGAGTTGTTTGCATATACTTGCCATATATAGATCCTGTAACACTGAAACTTATATGTTCATGTTGACCAATGTCACCCCAATAAATTTAATTTAAAAAACAAAATAAAATAATTAATTTATATAAGTTTGGGGGCAGGAATGTGGTGGTCTTGGGATTGTTTCACCACACACCTTTCAAAACTATTCCACAAAATCAAAATTCAGAAATCAACTTTGCCTTTATATATTGGGATCTTGGGGTCTTATTATTTTTGTGATAATTTAGAGTGAATTATTCCAGCATGGGTAGAGGTAGATTTGTTTATAACATTAATAAAGTATGAGCTTCAGGATTTCTTTACTCCATTACAAAAAACCTCTTAAACACTTTTCAGATAACTTACCAGACATTACTGTACGTCAGAATCCCATTTGTATGTTCTCCATGTCATCATATGGAGATATAAACATCTATAGTGTTTTACTTTGGCCATGTATTTTAGAAGAATGTATGGCCTTCATGGGGAAAAAAAATTGAGCAATGTGGTGAAAAGTATGGATTGTCTCTCTCAGAATAGTACACTTCACATCCCTTTTCAAGTGATTCTCAGACTTCAGCTCTAGAGACCTTACCCTTCATGTAAGAGACTTGAAAGCAAGGATCATGTGTTATTTATCATTTCACTACCAATGCCTAGAATCAGTGCTTGCCAGTTGGTACCTCAATAAGCTGAAATATCTTTCTTATTACAGGTGTATTCATTTCAGGCAAAAATAAGATGTTAATATTTCAGGGTTCTATAGCTTTCTAAATAAATAAAAACTCTTTAGAAACAAAATATTTCCAATACTGGTCACTTAATTAAAGGTTTGGGTCTTCTAAAATATTGGATAGGGGATCAATATGAGTGGACTTTGGAGAAGATGCCAGGCAATACTCTACTGTCTCTGACTCAAAAATAAAATTCAAGTAGATGCTGACTAGGAACAAGAAAAGTGAGACCTACGAGATTACAACCTGGAGATGTGATTAATAGTCAACATTTCATGATGTCATATTATTCTCTATATAAACTTGTTCTGATCTGGATATATGCATGTGGCTTTCATGCATGGATTTTACTGCATCCATACAGCAGTACATTGTGGGTTTTTCCCCCCATTTCTTTGTTTCCTAATGTAATATATTCACTATAAACAAACATGCACAAACACACCCACACCCATAACTTGTACATGCATACACGAGCACACTAATTTTTAAATTTTGGCACTAGGCCTTTTATTTATTGGGGTCTTTGTGCCTTTATTACAATTTTATGAGATTTAAGCAATATTAGAGTGGCATTAAAATTGCATTAAAATCTGATTATGTTTGTGAATTTAATTTAAAGGGCAGCAGTTTTTGTTTTGTCATTTATTTTTGTTGTTGTTGTTAATCCTCACCCATGGCTATTTTTCCATTGATTTTTTTTTTTTTTTTTAGAGAGAGAAAATGGGAGGGACGAGGGGAGACTGCGAGAGTGAAACATCAATGTGAGACAGATTTATGAATTGGTCTCCTCCTGCACTCTTCTTGACCTGGGCCAGTATGGAGCCTGCAACCAAGGTACACACCCTTGACCAGAATCAAACCTGGGACCCTTTAGTCTGTGGGCTGACACTTTTTTTCTCTGAACCAAATGGATTAAGGCAGTGCAACAATTTTTGAATGGAGAACTTCTCAAATATATTACTTTTATAAAGCCTGGGCTCATCAACCTTTTAAAAAGAAAATTCAGAGAAGAACTCAGTCAACCATGCACAAATTGATAAGCCTGCAAGGGCAGGGAGAATCAGAAGAATTAGAGCCCTAGTAGGAACTGTAGTACCACATATACACACACAAAATGGTTCTTATATTTTAAGGATCTAGAATGTGTTGAAGTACTTTGGTGATATTGACCGAAACAGTAGTGTCTGAAGCCAAAATAATATCATTAAGTATATTTAAACATAAAGCAGCATGTGGTAAAGCAGTGGTAATTCTTTTAATGCTATTTAAAAACTGGGTCTATTGGATACAATGTAGCAAATGCCAGCTGATTATGATGTTGCTCCCTGATACCAATACAATAAAGTCTAAAAGGTGCTGAAAGACTCAGAGATACGGAGAATAGACTGATGGCTGCCAGAGGGGTGGGGAGTTGGGTGACTGGGTCAAAAGTGAAGGAACTGAGAAATACAGATTGGTAGTTACAAAATATTCAAAGGGATGTAAAGGACAGCATGAGAAATACAGTCAATCATATCGTTATAGCTATGGATGATGCCAGGTGGCTATTGGAAATATCAGGGGGAACACTTTGTAAAGTATATGATTGTCTAACCACAATGCTGTACACCTGAAACTAGTACAAAATAATCTTATTTAATAATAGATAAACATGGTAATTAACCATACCTCCACTACACTTCCCATTGGCTAATCAGCAGGATATGCAAATTAACTGCCAACAAAGATGGCGGCCGGCAGCCACACAGCTGAAGCAAACAGGAGGCTTGCTTGCTCCAGTGATGGAGGAAGCCAAGATTCCCCACCTGTAGCAGCCCAGCTCTGAGCTCCAGTCTAAGCAACAATGTTGCAATTATAGAAACTAAACAAACCCCAGATACCCACCTTCAGCCAGCTGGGGCCTCAGAGCTTAGAGAGCCAGTGATGGCAACAGAGTTTCAGTTATAGATGCTAAACAAACCCAGATACCTGTTTTCAGCTAACCACGACCTCAGAGCTAGAGCTGGCTCTCAGCTCCAGTGACAGCTATAGAAGGTAAATAAATCCCAGAATAAAAGAAAAAAAGAGGCTGAGAGCTTCAGTTGCCCACCAGCCTGAAAATGGCCCTCAGCCCCTCATCCAGACTGACCAGGCACCCCAGTGGGGACCCCCACTCTGAAGGGTGTGTGACCAGCTGCAAACAGCCATCATCTCCTCATCCAGGCTGGCCAGGCAACCAAGCAGGTCCCCCACCCTGAAGAGGGTGTGACCAGCTGCAAACAGGCATCAGCCCCTCACCCAGGCTGACCAGGCACCCAAGCGTGCCCCCCACCCTGATCCGGGACACACTTCAGGGCAAACCAGCTGGCCCCCACCAGGCCTCTATCCTATATAGTAAAAGGGTAATATGCAAACTGACCCTAACAGCAGAAAGACTGGGAATGACTGGTCACTATGACATACACTGACCACCATGGGGCAGATGCTCAATGCAGGAGCTGTCCCCTAGTGGTTAGTGAGCTCTCACGGGGGGGAGCTCTGCTCTGCCACAAGCCAGGCTGATGTCTGCCAGTACAGCGGTGTGGTGGGAGCCTCTCCTGCCTCCTCAGCAGTGCTGAGTCTGACTGCAGCTTAGGTCTGCTCCCCGCTGACAAATGGACATCCCCCGAGGGCTTCCGGGCTGCCAGAGGGGTGTCTGATTGCCATCTTAGGCCCAATCCCCTGGGGAGCAGGCCTAAGCCAGCAGTGGTCATCCCCCAAGGGATCCCAGACTGTGAGAGGGCACAGGCCAGGCTGAGGGACCCCCTACCCCCGAGTGCACAAATTTTTGTGCACCGGACCTCTAGTATTGAATATAAATTGTAATTAAGATTCTTAAATTAAATAATAAATAAAAGGTGTTGAAAGAATACAAATGCATCCATGCACTAAGGCTGACCAACTTCCTTAGATCAACAAATGAGCAGACCAAGCTGTGTGCTCTCTCATCCCTGTGAGTTTGCACAAGATGTCTTCTCTGGAGTGAATCATTCCCTTATCCTCACCTCTCTTACTCATTCCTCATCCCCATGATAAAACTTCAGTGTCAACATCTCCGGGAAAGTCTTTTACGGTCCCTTTGGTGAGCTAAACACTTCTCCACCTTCTCTTCTAGACTAAATGCTCCAGAGTGTCATAGGTTATTTCTTTCTTCCACTAATCTGAAACCAGGTGAAGAGAAAAAGCATCTCTTTCACAACAGCATGGATGGGCCTGGACAGCATTATGCTAAGCAAAATAAGCCAGTCAGAGAAAGATAAATATCACATGATCTCACTCATTTGTAGTATATAATGAACAACATAAACTGATGAACAAAAATAGATCCAGAGACAGAGAAGCATCGATCAGACAATCAAACTTCAGAGGGAAGGTAAGGGAGGTGGAGGTAAGATGGAGAGATCAACCACAGGACTTGTATGCATGCATATAAGCCTAACCAATGGACACAGACTCCAGGGAGTCAGGGCATGTGCTGGGGGGTGGGGATGGCCAGGGAGAGGTCAATGGGGAAAAAGGAGACATATGTTAATATTATATGTAATACTTTAAACAATAAAGAATTAAAACAAAACAAACAAAAAGAGAGAAACATCTCTCCTCACCTACTAATGTGAGCATTTTTTCCTTCTATGTTTAGATCTCCCCCATTTCCAGATGAAATGCATCCCTACAAAGGTATAATACCTCTTCATATGGCTTTGCAATCACAGCATGCGGTATACATAACAAATGACTGACTGTTCAATATACAAATGAATTATGGTTTTTATTTCCTTATTTGCCATAATGAGAAGAAAAATTAACTTATAAGGTAGTGATAAAAATTGTAAAAACTATTTTAGAGTAATACTTTATAATGTCCTAGGAATCAACTATTCCTTAACAAAATAAATTAAACATAATTTATTCATGTTTTATGAATATAGAGTTATTTGTTGAGTCCATTTGTTTTTAGTTCCTTCCTTTTTAGCTAATTTACAAAATTTTCTTACAAATTGGATTTTAAGAATTCTTATCCAAGAATTCTGAGGTTTCTTTTCCTTTTTAAACTATTGGCAGGTAAACCCATTGCTAGATTAATCTATTTTAAAAATTGGATTACATGGTTTTGTTAGAGTTACACAGAAGAAATAACATAGCAAAATTAAGCAGTGTTAAGAAAAGAGGCCAGGAAATTATTGTATAACGTCAGACTCTTGCTCAAATCTCATTTTTGATGTTTATTAACTTGTGACTTTGGGTAGAATTGTATGTAATTGTCCATTTATAAAGAAGGGACAATTGTAATTCCCCAAACTTTGAGTTGTTGAAGAAATTAAATGAAATAAGATTTATTAAAAATGTCATAGTTCCTGGAACATAATAGATGTTCAATAATATTAGCGGTTTTTCACTTTAATAGAGAACTAACATAAGCGACAAGAAATAAAACTAAGTAAAAAAAAAAAAAAATCAGTCAACCCTAACTATCTAGGCTCTCAGGCTGAGGATCCCAGGAAATACACAGTTATTAGGTTTATGGATTGTAAGACAGATGAAAGCCTATGTGAAAATTGGAGCCTGAGATAGAAGGGTCCCACTAACGACCTTGGTGAGAAAAAACAATCAGCAGAATCACTGATCCATAAAGCATGCTGCAAGGTAGCCTAAAGGAGATCTTTGAAAAGAGAAAATCAGCACAGAATAAAGAGGAGCAGAATTACAGAAGCAACTGGGAGGAAACCATTTTCAGAAGTTTTGAATTGGTGTGTGTGTGGTGTGTGTGTGTGTGTGTGTGTGTGTGTGTGTTTGTTTTTAACTTTCGAAGACATCTTGATGAAAGTTCTTTAAATGTATTCTTCAATTATTCTTTTACAGTCTAAAGGACAGGAATCCAATGGAATTGGGGCTATCTGCAACAGGAATTCTACCTATGAGACATTGTAAATCACAAAGAAACATTATACTACTTTATATTAGCAAATTTTAGATCAATGGATAGATAAATAGCAATATGCTTTCTTTGTTATTGGGTTATTAAAATATTAACAGTCACAAAATGATATTTTAGGAAAGGTCAATTTTAAATTTATTTCCTAATTGAAAATGTACTAAATTTTAATTGATATCAGTTGTCTACAGATTTGTCAAAATTAAATTAATTTTAAAATAGTGGCAAAGTAATAGTGGACCCAAGAACACGTATTGCATAAAAGAAAAATATCAAATCAATGTTATACCTGTAATGCAATTCTAATCCCATTACCAATAACCAAATTTGCAATAAGTAAGATTGCATCAGTGTTAAAATTTCTGTCCGGGAATGGTTTTTATTTTAATGTTATGAGTGTGTTTCAATGAACAGAGCCTCAAATCATTCTTCATTCAGATATCTAAATCTTTTAGTTTAGTAGTGAAGTGAGATGATCCAGAATCTGGTAGTTTCAGTGAATTCTGAAAGAAAGATCCAGCTGAATTGTTGGCTCATTTTTTGTCTATTGTGAAGCTGGGAGAGCTGGTAAACATGGTCTGCGTTACCACATGGTGACTACTTTCTTCAGGCAGAGAGAAATGGCTGTGAGCCTGTCTGCAACTCCTCCATTGCTCATCTCAGAGCTACTTCACATTTTTTATGTTACCTGCCTGACTAGATATTTTATTCTGTGCTCCTAATGTTCAGTATTCTACCTCTTTGAACCCTACCATCATTGTGTGTGTGTAGATCACACCCACAAACATACACACACACACACTGAGTGGCCAGATTATTATGACCACCTGACATTTGTAGGCAAAGTAGCTATAATTTAGCGCTGAAGTTGCTAGAGGGCCAGACCATTATAAATAGGCAAGCAGGTTGTTTACCACGACAGTGGAAGTGATTTTTTTTCTGAAGATATGAGTAAACAACACGATTTAACAGCCTTTGAACATAGGAGATATATATATATCTCCTAGAGCAGTGGTCGGCAGTGGTCAGCAAACTGTGGCTCGCGAGCCACATGTGGCTCTTTGGCCCCTTGAGTGTGGCTCTTCCACAAAATACTGACTTCCACACATGGGCCACGAAGTTTCAATCGCACTGTATATGTGCACCTGCACGTGGTATTTTGTGGAAGAGCCACACTCAAGGGGCCAAAGAGCCACATGTGGCTCACGAGCCACAGTTTGCCGACCACTGTCCTAGAGAAAGATAGGAGAGAAAATATAACAGACTTAACACTTACCCCCAAAATATATATAATTAGAATGGAATAGTGAGAAGGGTATTAAATTTTTATCTGTACTTTTCTGTATTATTTGAATTGCTAAATTATGTATGTATTACTTCTTAATTCAAAAGCAACTCTCATAACAAAGATACTATTAAAGTCCAAAAAAAAAAAGCAAATTATCACTGGAATTAAGAAGGGTGATTATACAGTCTACCAGTATCTAAAGAATTCCACATAAACAGTGTTTTGTTAAACCTCAGCTATATAGTCATATTAAAAACTCATACAAGTAGCACATGGAAAAAAAATTTCTCAAGAATGAAGAATCTAAATCCCTTTCCTTAAAGAAATTATAATCCATTGGGAAAATATTAAAAAAAAAACAAATTAAATAAGCAAACACATAGATAAGCACAGAGTCTAAATAGTAAAAGAATGAATATAATTTTCTAAATAAGTGTAACATATATTTAGTGCTGAAAAGTTCTTATTTTTTTCAAGTATATATTTTCAAGAGTATAAGTCTATAATTTAACTTATGTTCACAACATATTTAGGAACTAGGAAGGTAGGTATCTTCATTCTTATATTTCAGATTTTAATTATTTATTTTTTTAAAATATATTCTATTGATTTTTTATGGAGAGGAAGGGAGAAGGATAGAGAGTTAGAAACACTGATGAGAGAGGAAAATCGATCAGCCGCCTCCTGCACACCCCCAACCTGAGATGTGCCCGCAACCAAGGTACATGCTCCTGACCAGAATTGAACCTGGGACCCTTCAGTCAGCAGGCAGACACTCTATCCACTGAGCCAAACAGGTCAGGGCTTATATTTCAGATTTTTAAAAAAATGCTCAGAAAGTAATTTATCTCCCTGTGTTTACACCAAGCTGGAAGTAGATGTAAAATTGTCTGATCTCTTGCTAAACCACTGGCCCTTTATATAATGTTCTGTCTTAGTATTTTAAAAGGTCATATACTAGAGTATTTAATTTCATCTTCATAAAATGGTGCTGGATCCTTACAAAATTGATATCCTATCTAATAATAGACAAACATGGTAATTGACCATACCTCCACTACGCTTCCCATTGGCTAATCAACAGAATATGCAAATTAACTGCCAATAAAGATGGCGGCTGCAGCCATGCAGCTGAAGCGAACAGGAGGTTTGCTTGCTCCAGTGATGGAGGAAGCCAAGGTTCCCCGCCTGCCGTGGCCCAGCTCTGAACTCGGGAAGCAACAATATTTCAATTATAGAAGCTAAACAAACCCCAGATACCTGCTTTAAGCCAGCCGCTGCCTCAGAGCTGGAGCGAGCAGGATGGCAACAAAGTTTCAATTATAGAAGGTAAACAAACCCAGATACCTACTTTCAGCCAGCCACGGCCTCAGAGCTGGAACCAGACCTCAGAACTGGAGCCGGCTCTCAGCTCCAGTGACAGCTATAGAAGGTAAATAAATCGCAGAATAAAAAGAAAAAGAAAAAAAAAAAAGAGGCTGGGAGCTTCAGTCGCCCGCCAGCCTGAAAATGGCCCTCAGCCCCTCACCCAGACTGGCCAGGCACCCCAGTGGGGACCCCCACACTGAAGGGGGTGTGACCAGCTGCAAACAGCCATCATCCCATCATCCAAGCTGGCCAGGCACCCCAGTGGGGACCCCCTCCCTGAAGGGAGTGTGACCAGCTGAAAACAGCCATCAGCCCCTCACCCAGGCTGACCAGGCACCCAAGCGGGCCCCCCACCTTGGTCCGATCACCCTTCAGGGCAAACCAGCCAGCCCCCAACCATGAACCAGGCCTCTATCCTATATAGTAAAAGGGTAATATTCCATTTGACCCTAACAGCAGAGAGACTGGGAATCACTGGTCACTATGACACACACTGACCACCAGGGGGCAGACACTCAATGCAGGAGCTTTCGCCTGGTGGTCAGTGTGCTCTCACAGGGGGAGCTCTGCTCAGCCACAAGCCAGGCTGATGGCTGTCAGTACAGCAGTGGTGATGGGAGCTTCTCTTGCCTCCTTAGCAGCGCTAATGATGTCTGACTGCAGCTTAGGTCTGCTCCCCGCTGGCAAATGGACATCCCCCGAGGGCTGCCAGGCTGCCAGAGGGATGTCTGATTGCCATCTTGGGCCCAATCCCCCGGGGAGCAGGCCTAAACCAGCAAGTGGTCACCCACGAGGGGTCCCAGACTGCGAGAGGGCACAGGCCAAGCTGAGGGACCCCCTACCCCCAACTGCACAAATTTTTGTGCTCTGGGCCTCTAGTTTAAATATGATTTTGGATAGAAACCTCCTAAGTTACCTTTAGGACATGTTCTCCAAATGGCTGCCTATCAGTGGTCAACCACATTAGAAACTTCTAATGTTGATACAAATCTCAGATCTCAATTGATAAAATACAGATTTATAGCTCTGATCTCATATCTAAATTAATAAGTATGTGGTTGGCATTAAAATATGTGCATTTTCAAATAAACTTTCCAGGATTAAGAAAACTCTGTTGTTTACACAAAGGGAGGAACCTCTGACTTGCTAAAAGGAAAGGAGAAGAGAGTTCATGTAGGCTGCAAATGTAAGGGAAATAATAGATTCTGAATGGGTTTTGTTGTAAAAGAACAATGTGCAGAAAGCCTTGACTTGTGTGGATCATGTAGGAGTTTAATCTGGACACGTTTAAAAAGGTGGGTTTTGAGGTTGTTGTCAGTGGGGTTCCATCTGGCAATAATTTTGCTGTCCTGAGAGGAGCTTCTCCTTTACTTCAAGGTCAGCATCAGTGTAGTCTTAAAACATCAATGGAAGTGAATTTGATTCTGCCGAAGCCTGGGGCTATGGCTTGTATTTTCTCTCGTTCTGTGTCTGTATCTGTTCCCAAATGCCCATTCAAATAATCATTCACATCAGATATTAATAACAGAATTTGCAAGGTTAGACACCAAGTTCCCAACAAAAGTGCCCTGAAAAAAAAGACATCTCAAATTCATTCTGTAAACTTTGAAATAAAGCAAACCTCTTTACTCAGTGCTTAATATTTATGTCACATTGTTTCAGGTGGAATAATTTTGCTAGGTGAAGGGTCAGTTGATGGAGGGGAGTGGTCAAAGGCTAGCTGGACAGGAAGGAAAATATTTAATAATTCTCATAAAATATGATATAGATTTGAACCATTTTCAAATGGGAATGGAATGAAAGAGGTATTTGTAGGAGAATATAGGAAGAACATTTGAAAATATTTGGTGATGGAATAAATATGGAGGGAGCTAATTAGATAAATGTGAAGAATGTCATTGATTGTAGTTACCTAACAAAATTATATTTTTAAGTGACATCTAGTAAGCTGATTGTTAAAAAATATTGATGAAATTACTTTTTAAAATGTAGAGGGAGTTTAAGGTGAAAGGAATGCTAGATGTCGATTAAAATGATTTCTGGCCCTAGCCAATTGGCTCAGTGGATAGAGTGTAGGCCTGCAGATTGACGTACCTCAGTTGCAGGCTCCTCCCTGGCCCAGGCCCTGGTCGGGGCTCATGCAGGAGGCAACCAATGATGTGCTTCTTTCACCTCAATATTTCTTTCTGTTTTTCCCACTATCTTCCACTCTCTCTAAAAATCAGTGGGAAAATATCCTCAGGTGAGGATTAAAAATAAATAAATAAAATTATTTCTAAACTTGAATATTCAAAATGGACTATAAACGTAAGAAACATTTATGCATAAACTTTTAGAAATGGGGAGGAAAAACATGGTTCTTATGTTGTGTATAAAATTATGTGGTGACTTTACAATAATAATTGTCCTTGAAATTTTGACATTCTCTCATGGAGAAGTGGAGTGTATAGCCATCTCCTTGATTCTGGGCTGTTTTGTGGCTGCTATGACCAACAGAGTACAGCAGAAGTGATACTATGTGACTGCCAAGGCCACCTGGTTCTCTCATGATGTTTACTGTCCATAAACCCCTCTTATAATGTCCGTCTAAAACACAGCCATCACAATGTGAGAAGCATAAGCCAATGAAGAAGCCATATGTTGACTGTCTGTTTCCCTGTGCCAGCTGGGCTCATCCTACTGTCATTCCACTTCAGGCTGAGTGACAAAGACATCTTGGAAATAGACCTTCCAGCCTAATTTTTCTACCCTTCAGGCATTTGAGTCTTTCTAGCTGTAGCTTTCTTTCTGAATTTCTGGTACACAGAACCTGTACACTGAATAAAAACGTGTGCTGCTTTACACAATAGCACTAGGACACTGTGTTATATAGTAATTGTCACCAGAGCAGCCCCAATCAGTCAGATCTTCCCAGCTGAGGCTCAGACATTATGGCACAGGCACAAGCCATACCTGCTGTGCCTTCTTGGAATTTCTGCCCCAAAGAATCTATGAACATTATGAAACATTTTTATACCACTAAATTGGGGTAGTTTGTTATCCAGCAATAACTACTGAGACATATAACCTTTTGAAAATGCGATAAAATTGGTGGATGTCTTCCCTACATTGCACTATACACAAAATATTGCTTGTAACTATAAATAGTTCTAAGACTCCCTTTTTTATTACAGTAACTAGTAGCCCTGTGCAAGAATCCCTGCACCAGGAGGTCGCTGCCACCCTCCTGTAGCTCTCCATCCACTGCCCCGCCCTCCTGCAGCTTTCCCCCTTCCTCCTTCCCCCTCCCCTCCTCATAGCTTGCTGCCCTTCCCCCTCCTGTAGCTCTCCACCCACTGCCCCGCCCTCCTGTAGCTTTCCCCCTTCCTCCTTCCCCCTCCCCTCCTCATAGCTTGCTGCCCTGCCCCCTCCTGTAGCTCTCCACAGCCTGCTTGTACCTAGCTGGCCCACCCTCCTGCTGATCTGTGATCTGATCCTGAGGCTTAACGGCTAATTAGCATATTCCTCTCTTATTATTACATTAATAATAACTTAACATTAAATAATGCTTATGGAAAATATCTTTAAGAACAGTTTAAATGAAGAAAATGAGCTGTCTCTCATAACAAATATGGAGGTACTCTAGTTAACTCTATAAGGTAGATATTATTGTTTCTAGTTCAATGTTATATATAAAGAAACTGAAGCTCAAATGGAGCAATTTTTTCTGATTTTATGTGATTATTTAGTTGTGGAGAAAGTATATAAACTCACACAGTCTGGCTTAAGAGTCTGTGCTCTTAACCCCTATGCTATCATGCTTCTCAACTCCCCTAGAGAAGACAAGTATCTAAACTAAGATTAAACACTTCGTCACAGATAGTGTTTAAACCAAATTTAAGCTTCTCAACTCAAATTCCATGCTTCATCATTCAGTCTGCCTCAACAAATAATGAATTACGAAGTCTTCGACTTTTCTATGTAAATTGAACAGTAATTAAGTTCATTAAGATGTTTTTCTAAAAAAATATATAAAGCTAAAAACCTACACAAGAAGTGTTTACATGGAGCACAGCAGGATACCAATCAGGGGTTATTAAATGTGAGTAAGTCAAGGACGTTAAACTGTTTCAAGGCCTGGTGATCTGACCTGAAAATGTGCAGCCTTCTCTTGCTCTGTTAAATTTGAATTATGCCCTTGTGAGATCTGCTCATTTTGGAAAAAGGTAAAATATATCTGGAAGTAGAATATTAAAACATCAGAGGATATTTACAAACTTAGACAAATGTCTTAGTATTGAATTTGCCTCAGTGGTTTTTATTATAGATGCTTTAACAAGAGAGAAGTGCTTATCATGAAAAAAGAATGTCTTTTTTTTTAAGGCTCATATCCCTATAACTGAGGAATGTTAGCAAGGAAATAGTTATGTCAGCTAAATTCACATTCTGTGAACAGAAGAGCTATTCATATCAATGACTCTCTTACCCTCTTTCTTTGTGCTGTATTTCCACCCTGCAATTCCCATAATTCTCTTGGGCAGGTGCTATCTCTTCTTCATCAGCATGCTATATTTGAGCTATCAGTGGTTTCTATAGAAGGCAATGTATATAACATTTGATGGGGCCCAATCCCCCCTCAAGAATCTTTACTATCTTGTTGACTATATTATTTTTAATCCTTTTTAAAATGTATCTTTATTGTTGAAAGTATTACAGATGTCCACTTTGTTTGTTTGTTTGTTTTTCCTTTTTTCCCCTCATTCAATTCCTCTATCCTGCTCCCTCCCACTTTCCAGGACTTCCCTGCACTACTGTCTGTTCATGGGCTATGAATATATTCATGTAATTTTATTGGTTATTCTCTTGCCTCCTTCCCTCTGAAATATGTCAGTCTGTTGCATGCTTCAATGTCTCTTGATCTTCTTTGTTTATCAGTTTATATTGTTCATTAAATTCCACATATAAGTGAGATCATGTGATACTTGTCCTTCTCTGACTGGCTTATTTTCCTGAGCATAATACTCTCCAGGTCCCTCCATACTGTCTCAAAAGGTAAGAGATCCTTCTTTTTATTTTTAATTTAGCATTATTTTCATTTTTAAATTTATCTTTATTGTTGAAATTATTACAGATGCCCCCTTTGTTTTTTTCCCATTGACTGCCTCCCCCTTGTACCCACTACTTCCAGGCCGTCACCACTCTATTGTCTGTGTTCATGGGCTATGCATATATGCATATATATTCCCAGGTTAATCACTACCCATCCACCCCACCCATCCACTTGAGATCCTTCTTTTTCCACAGCTGCATAGTATTCCATTGTGCAAATGTATCACAGTTTTTTAAGCCATTTATCTACTGATGGGCACTTGGGCTATTTTAAATAATGCTGCTATGAACAGAGAACCCAGAAATCTACCCAAGCCATTATGCTCAAATATTTGACAATGGAGGCAAGAGCATGCAATTAATGACAGTCTCTTTAATAAATGGTGTTGGGATAATTAGACAGGTACATGCAAAAAAAATGAAACTAGACCACCAACTTACACCACAAAATAAACTCAAAATGGATAAATGAATAAAGTAGGTCATGAAACCATAAAAATTCTAGAAGAAACCATAGGAAGCAAAATCTCAGACATGTCTCTTAGCAACATGTTCACCTATACATCATCTAGAGCAAGGGAAACAAAAGAGAAAATAAACTAATGGGACTACATCAAAATAAAAAGCTTCTGCACAGCAAAAGAAGCCAGCATCAAAATGAAAAGGGATGAGATTGTTGGCATCAAAGGCAAAAGATCATTTTTTGTTTATTTGTTTGCTTTGTTTTCCATTGCTGTTTTCCTAACAACTAGCAGTGTGGTGGCATAACTATTTGTTGAAAGAAATCATAAATACCTTGTCATTCATAGTATTTACTACATAAACATTTATTGAAAAAAATAATAAATAGCTTATTTTTTTAAAAAAAATTCTTATACCTGAAATGCTTCCATAAAATCTTTATTACTTTCATGCTTTCTCCTAAGTATCAGTCATTTACTTACTGATTTTAGTGTTATTTAGTTCCACAGATTTGGAGCCTTTTAGCTCAGTGATATGATTTGAATTACCTAAATGACAAAGTCAGTCATATGAGACAGGTTTGCTAAATCCTACTCTTCTAGAATCTCTAGTGGATAGCATAGCATTTTGGGTTGCAATTGTAACAACATTATTTCAATCTATTAATACATACGTATTTTAAAATTCTAGGACAGTGTTGATTTTTCACAATGAAAATCTTTTTTAAGTGAAAAATAACGGCTTTACAATCCTTGTCGATAAAGCAAGTATTGGCAATTTGACTTAGCAGTTTTAATGAAGGGATTGTAGCACTGAGTCTGTTGCAAAGTTTTGATGAAAGTGCTACTCTTTGTGATGGGAATAATTATCACTGTAGAGTAGGCATAAAAAAAACCCCACGATAGTCAAACACACAGAAAAAAAATGCAAATTAGAAAAATTTGTTTAAACATGATTGAATATACATAAAATGACTTAATCTAGTCCCAATAATGCTCATATTCAGATATAATTATAATTTAATTAACATATAGGGCTCAAATTCTTTTTGTATTCTGAGTTAGTGCAGTGAGACAGCAGTGACACCCATTAGTACTGATATTCCATGAATTCAAATATCAGTCTTTGAGATTGTCAAGTCTCACCCTCTAACAGTTTGCTCTCTCCCTTCAGTTCCTTCATTAAATGACATCCTATTCTTTCCAAAAAACCTTTTTACAAAGTTGGATTTGGGGAGAACTCAATGAAGCTTATATAATGATACATTTGGGCAACAGTTATGAAAAAATACACAGTTTTTACCTGATAACTGTAATTCCCAGGTTTACTTTTCTAATATGTTCCATTCCCTTTAGCTTTATAATTAATATATCTTAATTCACACAGTTTACTGATATTCTGTGACATATGGCAATGAAAATGTGTGTTAGTGTGGGTGTGTATGTGTAGCACAATAGTCTTCTGATTATACATAAGCCAAACTAGTGAGATAAAGTAAATAAATTTTATTTTTATTTATTTTAGAATATTTATTAAGTAACTGTTTTATAAATTTTGATAGAAATATCAGAACTGCAAAGTCTTTATTTCAAGAAAGAGTATCAGGAAAACTACATTTTATTATGCTTTATCTGGGAAACATGACCAGAAAGAATTTTTCAGAGACTAAATGCTGATATTTAGGAAGAATGTAGGAACTTGCTCTTCATAATTTTGAAGATAGTGTCTTAAACTCAGGCTCCATTACTTTTTCCTTAATCACCAGATTTTGTTTTTAATTAGTCCAAAGTGACTATTTTATGTCTTTACCAAAACACTTCCTTAAGCAAGGAATCGCACCAGCATTTTCTCTTCTCAGCAGACAATCTTGCTTCTTGTTTCAGAAAAAAATAAAGGCCTTCCATTGAAACCTCCCTCTTTTTAATTACCTAACAAACTGTAACTGGATCAGAGAGACCCAGAACGTCCAAAAGAAGGCCAAAGGCCCCACAGCAGCTTGCATTGCTTCACAGCTGGGCTTCATCTGTGCACCTCCAAACCCCAAACAAAGAAGAGGAAGCTTCAGATGTCTCCATAGCTCCTGCTGGGTAGCCTCAGGCAGAAGCTAAATTAGCACCTCCTTAGAGATCCAAGAGCCAGTGTACCCAGTGGTCAGAGTGGAACCATCCAGATTACAACTCCTCAGATCCATAAGGGACACACTCAGGGGGCAGACTCAGTGAGCACCAAAGCCCACTGAAGCAAGTCTTGCCCCATAAGGGTGTCTCCAGCACAGAAGTTCTCCCACTGTAGACATAGCTGATTCTCATAGCCAATTGGCCTGGAGGTCAATTCCTCCCAGTGATACCTACAACAATCAACGCTTAGCTACAACAAGATTGTGTACAAAGCCCACAGAGGGGTTCACCAAGAGTGTCCACCTCAGGTAATTGGGGAGGCTGAACCACTGGGCCCTATAGGACATCTAGCACAGAAAGCCACTCTATCAACACAGGGAAGCAGCCAAAATGTGGAGACAAAGAAACAGGTCACAAATGACAGAAATGGAGGAAAGCAAAATACTTGATAATAGAGTTCAAAACCATGGTTATAAGGTTTTTCAAGAATTTTCTAGAAACTGCCAATAAATTTAGTGAGACCCTCAATAAATCTAATGAGACCCTCAAGGTTATGAAAAAGGACCAACTAGAAATTAAGCATACACTGACTGAAATAAAGAATATTATACAGAGATCCGACAGCAGACTAGAGGATCACAAGAATCAAGTCAAAGATTTGAAATACAAAGAAGCAAAAAACACTCAACTGGAAAACAAAAAGAAAAAAGAATCCAAAAATATGAAGATAGTGTAAGGAGCCTCTGGGACAACTTCAAGTGTCCCAACATCTGAATTATGGGGGTGCCAGAAGAAGAGAGAGAGCAAGATATTCAAAACCTATTTGAAGAAATAATGACAGAAAATTTCCCCCACCTGGTGAAAGAAATAGGCTTACAAGTTCAGGAAGCACAGAGAATCCCAAACAAAAGGAATCCAAAGAGGACCACACCAAGGCACATCATAATTAAAATGCCAAGAGCAAAAGACAAAGAGAGAATCATAAAAGCAGCAAGAGAAAAACAGTCAGTTACCTACAAGGGAGTACCCATACGACTGTCAGCTGATTTCTCAACAGAAACTTTGCAGGCCAGAAGGGAGTGGCAAGAAATATTCAAAGTGATAAATAGCAAGAACCTGCAACCAATATTACTTTATCCAGAAAAACTATCATTCAGAATTGAAGGTCAGATAAAGAGCTTCACAGATAAGGAAAAGCTAAAGGAGTTCATCACCTCCAAACCAGTATTATATGAAATGCTGAAAAGTATCCTTTAAGAAGAGGAAGAAGAAGAAAAAGTAAAGATACAAATTATGAACAACAAATACACATCTATCAAAAAGTGAATCTAAAAATCAAGTGAATAAAAAATCTGATGAACAGAGTAAACTAGTGAATATAATATAATCAGGGGCATAGAAAGGGAGTGAACTGACTATTCTCAGTGGGGAAAGGGGTGTAGGAAGAGACTGGACAAAAATCGTATACCTATGGATGAGGACAGTAGGGGGGTGTAAGGGCAGAGGGTGGGGTGGGAACCGGGTGGAGGGGAGTAATGGGGGGAAAAAAGAGGAACAACTGTAATAATCTGAACAATAAAGGTTTAATGAAAAAAAATGAAACCTCCCTCTTTTTATTTATTTTTTTCACTTTTAGCTTGTCTGAAGGAAAGAGTATCACTGTCTGTGTAGTTGATTATGCCTGCTTGCATCTATTTGGCAAAGTTGATCTCTCATTTATAAGTTTCTTTATATTATTTTCAATGTCTCACCCTCCCATGAGTCCTTCTTCCTCCCATAAACATGTATTTTAAAAGTAACTGAATGTAAGCAAGCAAAACAAACAACAAAAAAGTGTTAATTATTCCAACTTCCAACTATACTACATGCTATTTTCCTCTAAGCTCGAATTTCCCCAAAATCACTTATCTGTGTTCTATTATTATGTTATTACTTCCTTGGATTCTTTCTAAATTCCTCCCTTTCATTATGTATTTCGAAAGTAAAAATTTATATTAAATACTTAATATGCACAGGACATTCTTCTAGGTGCTGGGGCCGTGTCGCCAAATGAAATACCGTGCTGCTTATATGTCAGAACTATAGGAGTCCGACCGATAACAAACCATCACAATACACTGTAATTAATCCAACAGAGGCAGATGAGAGCAAAAGGGTTGATATCTCATAAATTAAACATTTTTTTAAAACCAACTACAACAAGGCAAATTATATATATATATATATATATATATATATATATATATATATAATTTATTCATTCACTTCACTTAGTAATATTTATTAAGAAATTAAATGCCAAGCACTTTATTAGGCAGAGCACAGATAGGAGAATGAAACCATTACACAGCCCTTAGGTAAGTAAATATTTAGTGAGGGTGGTAGAGTAACTATAATGACAAGGGAAAGGTGACTATTTCGGCCCAGAGGTAGCATAGAAAGATTCTAGGGAAGGTTGTTTGTGACTTGAGCATAGAAGTCCTGACAGTTAGCCAAGCGCATCCACGGAGAGGTAGAGGAAAGCATGACAACGGCATAGAGTGTCTCAGTCAGGCTTGCCCGGGTCTCTCCCCTTTTTCCATGAATGTACATTTAACACAGAGGATAATGGCTCATAGGCTCAGTTCAAAGTGTTTTTGCAACTGGGAACAAAATTTCCCCATTTCACTTTTAAAATATATGCAAATTGTACATATTCATGATAAAAAGCTGATATTTCCCCCCCTAAATTCTGTGGGGAGTTAGTAAAGCGTATTCATATGGAAAATGATATGATTATAGTTGGTATTTAGATACATCATTTTGTCAGCCTTGCTAAAAATAGATTCAAGTCAGATGGGATATAAGTTGATGTTAAGAAGGTATTTAAAGAACATGGGTGAAAATGTTAACTGTGAAAGTTGTGTCAGAATGGCTATCATCAACAAATCAACCAACGACAAGTGCTGGTGAGGATGTGGAAAAAAAGGAACCCTCCTGAACTCCTGGTGGGAATGCAGACTGGTGCAGCCACTGTGGAAAACAATATGGAGTTTCCTCAAAAAACTAATAATGGAACTCCCATTTGACCCAGTGATCCCACTTCTAGGAATATATCTCAAGAAGCTAGAAACACCAATCAGAAAGGATATATGCACCCCTATGTTCATAGCAGCACAATTCACCATAGCTAAGATCTGAAAACAGCCTAAGTGCCCATCAGTAGATGAGTGAATTAAAAAACTGTGGTACATCTACACAATGGAATACTATACTGCAATAAAAAAGAAGGAGTTCTTACTATTTGCAACAGTATGGATAGAACTGGAGAGCATTATGCTAAGTGAAATAAGCCAGTCAGAGAAAGATAAATACCAAATGATCTCACTCATTTATGGAATATAATGAGCAACATAAACTGATGAACAAAAACAGTTCCAGATACAGAGAAGCATTGATCAGACCATCAAAACTCAGAGGGAAGGTAGGGGAGGGTGGGGGGAAGGGGGAGAGATCAACCAAAGGACTTATATGCAAGAATATAGGCCTAACCAATGGACACAGACAACAGGGGGGGTGAGGGCATGAGTGGGGGGGGGTAGGGGGTAAAGTGGGGATATGGACACATATGTAATAACTTAATCAATAAAAAAATTTAAAAATAAAATGAAATTCACTTTCAGAATAAATAGAAAATTGTGGAGGTAGTAATAAAGGGAAGTGTAGGGGTATGAAGATTAAGGAAATAGAATGTACTTCTGAGTAAACAAAGGTATCTTTTTTTTAACTGGGTAACATGAAAGAAGAAGTTTTAAGAAGGGGAAGATCATAGCCTAAACACTTCAGGATAAATCCCACTGCCACTGTATTGGTTTTCTACTACTCAGTAACAATAACCACCAATCCCAGCAAATTTAACAAATTCACTTACTAGCACATGGTTATGGAAGTCAGAAGTCCAGGCATGTATGACTGGAGTCTTTTTAATTTAGTTTTTATTTTTTTAATCTTTATTGTTGAAAGTATTACAGAGGTTCCACTTTTTCCCCAATTGACCCCTTCTAGCCCCCTTCCCACTCCTCCACTGCAGACCTTCTCCACACTATTGTCTGTGCCCATGGGTTATGCATATATGCATATAAGTTCTTTGGCTAATCTCTTCTCACCCACCTCTCCCTCCCTCTGAGATTTAACAGTCTGTTCATGCTTCTATGTCTCTGAATCTATTTTGTTCATTAGATTCCGCATATGAGTGAGATCATGTGATACTTGTCTTTCTCTGACTGGTTTATTTCTCTTAGCATAATATTCTCCAGGTCCTTCCATACATCTCAAAGGGTAAGATATCCTTTTTTACTGTTGCATAGTATTCCGTGGTATAAATGTACCATTGCTTTTTTAGCCACTCAGCTACTAATGGGCATGGGCTGTTTCCAGATCTTAGCTATTGTAAATTGCACTGTTAATGGTGCGTATATTCTTTCTGATTGGTGTTTCTGAAGTCTTATGATATATTCTTGGAAGTGGGATCACTGGGTCAAATAACAGTCCACGTTTAACATTTTAAGGAAACTCTATAATGTTTTCCATAATGGCTGCTAGGGCGAGGCTACATCTAAATGAAAAGCTTCTGCACAGCAAAAGAAACCATCAACAATGTGAGAAGGAAGCTCACTGTATGGAAGAGCATATTTGCCAATGATACATCTGATAAAGGGTTAATATCCAAAATATATAAGGAGCTCATACAACAACAAAAGGAAGACAAATGATCCAATTAAAAATGGGCAAAGGGCTTAAATAGAGACTTCTCCAAAGTGGACATACAGATGGTCAAGAGACATAGGAAAAAATGCTCAAAGTCACTAATCATTAGAGAATGCAAATTAAAATGACAATGAGATATCACCTCACACCTGTCAGAATGCTTCCCATCAACAAATGGCAAGTGCTAGTGAGGCTGTGGAGAAAAGGGACCCTCGTGCACTGCTGGTGGGTGGCTTCCTTGCTCAGGTCTCTCATTAGGTTGAAATCCGCACTCCCTGGAACTGCAGCTTCCATTTGGACCTGAGATCTTCTTCTATGCTGTTATGCTAACTTGAAAAAGAGCCCCCGACAGCTACTCACATCCTAATCATTGGAACATGCAAATGTTACCTTATCTGGCAAAGTCTTTGTAGATGTGATTATTTTGAGATTATATAGGTAGTCCCTTTTGTAATCAAGAGAAAAGTAGAGGGATATGCATTGATACCAACTTTGGTCTTTTGACTGTGAGAGAATAAATGTCTGTTGTATTAAGCCACCTAGTTTATGGTTATTTGTTACAGAAGTCACAGATGGTTAGAGGAATTTATACCCTTGTGGTGGTATAACTGAGGTCAGCAATATCCTGGTAGCTTTTGGCTATAGAGCCCTCAGCTCCTAGAGGCTACTCATATTTTCTTTCCATGTGGAACCCAGAGCATTCATAACATGGGTTTGTTTTTTTTTTCTTTCACACTACATGGAGCACCTCTCTGACTTTCCATTCTACAACCAGTTAGAGAAAACTCTGAATTTGTAAGGATTCATGTTATTACGACTGACCCATCAGGATTATCTCCTCATCTTAAGGTCAACTAATGTGGGACTTTAATTACTCTGCAAAATTCCTTCACAGGAGTTTCTAGTGTTTAGCTGCATAAGGGGAGAAGTTGTGTGTACACAAGCTTGGTTGCCATCTTAGAATTCTGCCTACTATTTCTCCTTATTATACATATGCTAGAGACCCAGTTCATGAATTCGTGCACCAGTGGGGTCCCTCGGCCTGGTCTGCAGGATCAGGCTGAACCTGTCTCTCTGACATCACCCAAGGGGTCCCGAATTGCAAGAGGGCACAGGCCAGGCCAAGGGACCCTACCGGTGCACGGTTGGAGGGACATAGGAGGTTGGCCAGCTGGGGAGGGACTGTGGAAGAGTTCCAGGGCTTATCCAGCCCATCTTGCTCAGTCCCAATCAGTTGGACCCCAGCAGCAAGCTAACCTACCAGTTGGAGTATCTGCCCCCCATGGTCAGTGCATATCATAGGGAGCGGTTGAAGGGTCTTAGTATATCATTAGCATATTATGCTTTGACTGGTTGAATGGACAACAGAATGACTGGATACTTAGCATATTAGGCTTTGATTATATAGGATTATTTTCTAAATGAATATAATTAAAGATAACCTGGGTATTGTTAAAATGATTCCTAGACTTCAACTCAGACCTATAGAAACAAGTATCCAGAATTAGAACTTGGAAATCTGCTTTTCTTGCAGTTTCTCCATGAGAATCTTAACAATGTTTTATTGCACAATGCATCTGTCTTTGCAAGAATACAAGACACAAAAATAAATCTAAATGTCTAAAACAAATGGCAAATTTACCTTTTATATATTTCACAATCCCAAGTCAGTTTCTGAAACAACAAGTTTATAGTCTATATTCAAAGTTGTGAGAGGGATAGTGGTTGTTACCTTCTTTCCAACCTTTGGTCTTCCCAATTAGATAAATTTAAGTACAGATTTGTTATTAGTTGGTGATAAATTATGATTAAATTTGTTGGGAGTAATTTCAGGGTGATGATGTCTTCAAAAAGAAATTCTGACAAATGATCACAAACAGATACAGAAATATTATGAGTGAAAATAGATAATGTCAGATCTGTGTTAAAAAAGTGGGCAGAGACTAAATTAAATAAGATTGACCTGAGTTTTTATACTCTACCCCTTACTTTTATAAATGCTTGACATTTTCCAAGGTAGACTTTTTTAAAGCACTAAGGTTGTTTGTGATAGAAATATCTGCTTTTACAGTTTTTTCTAAGTTCATTTGTTGGCTATACTTTGCAGCCCTATTACAGTGTAAGTGTGCCATATGATTAAATACCTGATAATGAAATACAAGCAGAAGTGATCTTCACTGTATTGACTAGTCCAGAAAAGGTCTTTCTCCTAAGTATTATTTCCTATTTTTTACCTGCTAGAAACTGAGTGTGCTGAGCCAGTCTCAGTAATGACTCTCCACAGCAATACCCTAGGAGGTTGTTAGAGCCTCCAAGGGAAAAATTGGGGTTTTGAATCAAGAAATGACAAAAGACTTACCTGTGAGTCTAAACAAATAAATAAGCAAATAAATAAATAAAACCAAACCTTGAATGGTTTTGTGAACAAACAATACACTACTTTTGTTTTTCAGTTTTTTTCTATAGAAGTTTACCCTACCCTAATAAATATGGTAACAATTTGTTGTGTATGCTCTTCTGAAAACAATCAAAAAAATGCTAAGTTAATTATTAGAAACTTTTAGTAAAAAAACATTGAATGTTAATCCAAATTAAAACTGATAGAATAATTATTACATTATTTACAAAATAAATATCTATAGAGATATAGGTATAACTAATTCTAGGTAATATGAAATATTCAAAAAGAAAAATTTGTTAATTAAGATGTACTAATAGAGTATAATAATAAAATCACATATGTAATTATTGTATCATTATTATATCACACAAACTTTTGTTACAAAATTAAAATTATAAAATCCATGTCCTTAGCACAAAATCTGTTGAGTTCTTAGAAAAATAACATGAGTTATAATAATAGTTTATAAAATATTTATTCATTTACTCAAAATATTTTATAGAGCACATACTATAAGCAAATCACATCTTCACAGTCTACTAGAAAAAAATATTAAATAGGCAATAAAAATGAAAATTATTTAGTGCCACATAAAACTAAATACAAGTTACCAAGAACTCAGTAGTCACATAAATTTGGGACTTGGAGAGATAAATTTAACTATGATCTAAGAAATGAGTGCACAGACTTTTTGAACATCTGAGTGCATACACACACATGCACACACCTGTAATAAAAACCATTTTGTATCAGTTTTAGCTATATACTGAAGATGACAGATGCTGGAATCCAAAATGAATGTGAATCTATCATATAGAATATTTCAGGTTTGATTTCTGTCCGTAGATGCTCTGGTGGAGTTTAGTGTTTAGGACATTTATTAGGCATAGGTCTTGTGGTAAAGAAAAGGAAGTGAAGCAGGATTGGGTAGAAGCCATCCTGCAGTGCAGGTCTTGCCAATCCTCAGTCAACCCCATCAAGAACTCTAACAATATTGCCTGTCAGAGTTTTCCTGCAGTGGCTCAAAATGTCTGCATCTTTATAATGTTGGCTGATGCAGGCCCTTCAAGGAAGGGCTCTCCCTCGGTAAAAGTGATTCTATGAAACTGAGGCACACTTTGAAATATATAACAGCTGGAAACTGTATATTGGCAACTGGGACAATAAGTCTTCCTTTTAACAGGGATCTGGGGTCACATCTTCATGTCCACTGGAACTTGTGATATAATTGCAATTAGCTAGTTATTAATAACTGGTGGTCCAGTGCACATTGAAAGGGAATTCAGGTATCCACGTATGTGGGTATCTGGCTCCTGCCTCCCTCTTGTCAGGGTCTGGGGTGTGGGTGAATGGGATTTGGGGCTATCAGGGCACTGACAGCATGGTTTGGGTCAGTGCTCATCATAGCTACCGGCTGGTCATCTGGTCATTGTTTGTTCTGGTCGTTATGCCATAATGGTCGCTGGGCTTTTATTATATAGGACAGGGAAGGAACAAAGGGAAGGCCAGACATGCTCCCTGCCAAACAGTGGGGTAGGGGATCCAACAAAGGGAAGATAGATGCATGCCCAGTAAAGTTGGGATGACATAGGGAGGATACTTGCCTGTTAATCACACCTGGGGACAGAGATGGTTGGCCAGAATGGGCATGGCTGTTTGCAAGTGAACAGAAACGTGGGCTATATAATCCCGAAACAAAGAAGCTGGAGCTCTTATGCTCTTTGTTTCTCTTGACACGCTTGGCTCATGGCTCATGCTTGACTTCTTTTCATTCTCTCATGTAGCACACAATGGACTAATGAATTTCAACTAACCTGATGCTGGACTGGACCCTGCTCCAACATGGAAAGAAAACTCTGGATACTCACACTGATGTTAGCCCTACTAAAACCCCAGCCACACTTCTACAACTGGACTAATGGAAATGGGACTTTGAAAACCCTGGGTTATAATTCCACACAAATAAAGCTTTCTACCATACTTTATCCTCCCCTGGGGGACTCTGCAAATGCTTATTCCAGTGATACTCCGAGAACCCTACTCCCACTAGCAATGGGGAAAGATGAGGCATGTTTTTCTCCCATATAATTAGAGATAGGGTCTTTCTTTGAACTAATACATCGAAAGAATACCAATGCTAATGAACTGGCTATCGAAGGGGAAGTGGCAGATAATAACACAGCTTTGTTTGGACTAAATTAGGAAAGACTTTAACAAATAATAGGTCTTGATACATAATAGTTACCTGCAAGAATGACCCTATAGCTATAGATTTCTTTC
Organism: Myotis nattereri; assembly: GCF_964212035.1. Taxonomy (NCBI): domain Eukaryota; kingdom Metazoa; phylum Chordata; class Mammalia; order Chiroptera; family Vespertilionidae; genus Myotis; species Myotis nattereri. The sequence continues at coordinate 66,716,893 of NC_138076.1, read as the reverse complement.
CTCAGAAATTTGCTTATTCAAATACATAGTGGTCACCAATCTTGACTGAACTGGCTCACTCTATAATCAGTAAAATAAAGTGACTGTAGTTTTAACTTTGAGTGTTTTCACTGACAAATTACAATGGAGAGTAATCAGAAACTTAGAAAGAAAATTACTGCACATTGCTATTTTCATCCACTTACGTAAGTTATCATACTTCATAGTGAGTGACATTATTTCTGGGAATAGTCACCTTGTGTAAAAATAGAAATCAATCACTGGAATAATCACGTCCTCAGAGAATAGTAACACACTAGAGCTGGAAGGATCTTAGTAATTATCCAACCCAGCCACTTTCTAACTGGATCTGTGAGAATTCGTTTTTATCAGAAATGTTACAAGGACCCCTCTGGGAAAAGTGAACTAATTTGGGTGTTTTACTCTATCATCTCAGCCAAAATATATAAGTGTTTTATCTGTTCAATAGATTTGGCAGAAACAGATTTGATTTAATAAAAAAATCAAAATCACAGAGTTCAAAACACATATTGTGCTTATATGAAAACTGCAACTCAGTATTAAATATGTTGCTAGACATGGGTACACTGAAGTAATAAAGAGGACAGGTTACAGTGGTATCGATATGTATTGGCTGTCTATCTTTTACTAACACAAAGTTTATACTTTAAAGTAATTCTTTATTACATTTTATGCACCCTTTTAAACGTTTGATACAATGTTTTCATCATTCTTATTTGAGACAATTGTAATAGCTTCCTCTGTTGTTTATTGCTTATCATCTTCATCTCTAGTCAGTAGCCTTTACACTACCATCTCCCCTAAATTGCCTTCATTGGCTCCTATCATCAGCAAGATGTATTTTACACTCCACAGCACAGCTGATCAGTTATTTCATAAACTGAAACCACCACTCCTTCAAATCTGAGCTAAAACCATTCCATCCTATATACCCCTTCCACAAGAGTTAAGCCTAATAAATGTCCTGAACACTAAACACTATTCCCTGTTCATACAGTGTTTCTCCACACAATACCTGAACGCATTATTTTCACTTCCTGAAACAATACTTAGATATCTCTGCCTGCTTTTTTTATTGCATTCTTTAGAACCAAGTGTAAACTCTATGAGACTCTCTATCTTAAGCTGCTTTATCTACTGCTGCTTCTACACCTTCACAGATGTTTTCCTTATAGCCATCATGACGTGCATTGTATTGTTTAACTAAAGTCTACATATGCATTATTTCATGTTTGTGAAAGAGATATAAGCCTCCAAGGATAGCTGCTTCTTCCTGTCATCATTTGTCTTCCATCTGGCCACTTTTCTGAATATTACTACTTTTTGCCATTCCAGTGCGTAGAGAAAGAGGCATTTTCCTCCATAGGAAGACTATCCTAACAGCGCTAATCTTGTTTGAAGAGGCGGTGTACTTTCCTGGCGATGACATCTGTTATCTGGGGGTGAGTGAGGCGGTCCCCTGAGCTGGCTTGACACTCACCTCCTGTGCTTTAATTTCTAAAGGCTTCTTGGTGTTTATAACAAACTGAAGCTATCACAGAGCTTTCCTCAATCCCAGTCTCCTCTTTTAGTGGTATAGCTTGTTTTTGAACACTCCATGGTCTCAAACTATATCAGGGACATCTCTGTAACTGACACCATCTCAGGTGTCCACCAACTCACAATCAAGCAAGTAAAGGTTCTGTAGCAGAGATAGTGAGGTTTTTTTGTTTGTTTGTTTGTTTTTTGTTTTGTTTTGTCAAGTTGATTTGAAAGTAACAAAATGTGAACTGAAGGGTCATAACTTTCTAATGAACCAAAATCTGAACAACATGAATTAAGGATATTTAGCTAACTGGGGACTTGTTCAGATCTGGAAAACATTTTGAAAAAAGAGTTGCTACAGTAATTCTTATAAGAAGATACTTAAATTAGAGGAATATCCTTAAACATCATCACAAGCTTGTATTGATTTGATCTTGTAATATGTAACTTACATTTAACCTAATATAATTGGTTTAGTTGAGAAAGAAAACCTGATGTTCTTATGCTGATTTTCAGAATTCAATGAGGTACATTTCCCTACATGCCTCTGACAGAGAAACATAGAAACTTGGAGAAGAAAGCTGTGCTACCTCCATCCTGGTAAAACTGAGCCAGACACTTGTCCTTCGGAGGTTTTTCTGTGTAGCTTCCTCCATACCCTGAGGATGCTAGTGAGAATTTAACTTCTGATCATTCCCAAAGAGTGTAAACTTTTTGTTCCCTTGACTCCCTATTTGTTCCCTCATGATATAGTTAATATGATTACACTAGCTTTTATAATTAGTCAATTAATACTGACTAATTATAAAAGCTAGTATAATCATATTAACTATATCATGAATAAAAATAACCAATTTGTAGGTACACATTTTTTTTTCTAGCACACATTTTTAAACTAGCAGTTTAATTCTTCTATGTGTTCTGTAATTTGAGAAATAAAATGTGATATTTTATAGACTGATAACATTGTTTGTTGAAATTTATGTGTGTGAACTAATACCAAACAAATATATGATACTAATACTTTTAAATAATATTAAAATGACTAACTCAGAAAATGATTTAAAATAAATTATCTGCTATTTTGTTGTAGTTGTTAATTCTCATCCAAGAATATTTTACATTGATTTTTAGAGACAGTGGAAGGGAGGCAGGAGGGGGTGGGGGGAGAGAGAGAGAGAGAGAGAGAGAGAGAGAGAGAGAGAGAGGGAGATTGGTTGCTTCACGGGGATCTGTCTGTCCACAGGCCAATGCTCTAACCTCTGAGAAAAACTGGCCAGGGTTAAATTATCTGCTGTTTAAGAGCTATCATCATGCCACTGAAGATAAGATTCTTTTAAAAAAACCTCAATAACATGTTTTTTAAGTAAATTATTAACCACCTGGTTGCAGTATTTGGACTTTTACTTATGTACATATGTGTAGATACACTCCACATTATTTACTCACATATCATTTTCACAATCCAATTGGTAATAGATATCTTTTGAATTTATGGACAGATGAAAGTCATAAATGATAAAAAAATCAGATGCTATACAATCCAGGACTGAGGCACTGAGTACATTTTCAGAGGTGAATATGACTTCTGTTGAAGGCTCAATGGGCAGATTTAAACAGGTATATAAGTGGGTATCAGTGACATCCAGTAGAAAAAAAAATGCTGGTAGTGTTAGTTTCAGGAATTAAATATAAGCAAACATGATTCTGCTCACAGCTACTGAGAATACAAAAGACAAAATATAACTTCATTCACAAGGAACTTCAGGCTATAAGGTAGAGCCCCAGAGTTGGAGAAGAGAAAAATTGAACATGTTTCAAGGAAGAAACTTAAATGAGGTTTTTTAAAAAAAGGTAGTGGCTCAATTATTAGAACTAGATTATAAGGCAATGACTCAACTATAGAAAAACTTTCTCACCCTTTCATTAATTCATTCATCTTATTTGAAATGTTACTTAAGAAATTGCCAGTAAATTTAGGTACCAAGTAAACAAAGATAGATAAGACATGCTTCTCTCAAAAAACAATATTTGGATACAGACAAAGAATAATATTTAGAGACAGACAAAATTTAGTGGAGTGTGATGTGTGCTATAATTAAGTTTCCAAGTTATAAGAGGTGATGGAAGGCAACAATGTTTAATTTGTTTAACAAGAGACAAAGAGCTTCAGTGATGTGCTCTTATATGATTTTCAGGGCTTCTCTTTTTTTTAAAGTATATTTTATTGATTTTTTACAGAGAGGAAGGGAGAGGGATAGAGAGTTAGAAACATCAATGAGAGAGAAACATCGATCAACTGCCTCCTGCACACTCCCCACTGGGGATGTGCCCACAACCAAGGCACATGCCCTTGACCGGAATCGAACCTGGGACCCCTGAGTCTGCAGGCAGATGCTCTATCCACTGAGCCAAACCGGTCAGGGCTTCAGGGCTTCTCTTAATGATGGTGGTGAGGGATTAGGGAAGAACATCTAATTAACTAAAAACACACACAATATGTATAGACATGGAAGCATAAAAATTCCTGGCACATTCTGGGAATGGAATAACTGGTTATGGCTAAAGTAAACTATGAGGAATAAAGCGGCAGGGGCTGGGCCCGGGGAGATAGAACGGTGACCGGGTTGGAAGGCACTCTGTATACAGCCATAAGTGCTGCAGTCTCCAGCTGTGGCATGGAGAATCCTGGAAGTCTCTAAGGTAGTGTATAAAAGGGCTAGTGTAGCCTGGCTGGTGTGGCTCAGTGGTTGAGTGTCAACCTGGGAACCAGGAGGTCATGGTTCCTGGTCAGGGCATATCCCCAGGTTGTGGCTGTGGGGCAGGCAGTCGATCAATGATTCTTTCACATCATTGATATTTCTCTCTCCCTCTCCCTCTCCTTCTCTGAAATCAATAAAAATATATTTTTAAAAATAAGGGCTAGTGTAATATTTAGAAAATCAGTTTAGAGACAGGAGAGATTGGACTGGTAGAGACAATGGAGAGAGCAAGACAAGTTAAGAAAATATTGAAAAATTCAAGGCCCAAGATGAGAGGGAATTGAATAAATGTGGTGGCCGACTTGAATGAAGAAAATGTATATATTAGAATCTCTTTGGAACATTGATTGTAAGACGTTGTTAACTATTGTGATGAGGGAGAAGAATTAATAGTCACATCTGGATTTCTGAGCCAGATGATTTGTGGGTGGTAGCATTATTCACCACCTTAGCATTTTGCACTGAAATGGAAAAAGATAAAATGTCAAAGAGAAATTATGACTGACAGGAATTTCTGTTGTAGCTGTACCTGTGGAGTGACTGGACATGATAGCCTATGTCTGATATCATTGTAAAAAAATCCATGAATAATTTGAGGCTGGAAATGAAGAGGCAAAATGCATGCAGTTAGAGTGAGCAGCTTAAAAAAAAAAAGTAATCATGTAGTTTCAATTCTTTGCAATTAGAGTTGAGAAAAATGTGTGTATGTAGACAAAAAACACACAACTACTTGTCTGTGAATGTTTTGATCCATATCACAAAACCTTTTAGCAAGGTCTGATTTTTTTTTACTTTTAGGAAGAGTTGAAGTATAATGATTAGACTATGATTCATCTTGTTTGCCTCTCACCACAATTTTTAGTTCTACCAAGAAATGATTTACTGAGAAAGGTCAGTAAGTATAAATTGGCATGCTTATTTGTTCTCCAGGAAGTAAAGCCCAGACTCTGAGGACAGAGTTCTGGTAATGGCTTTTAAAATAACTCATAGACAATCTTTACAGAAAAGTAGCTAGTAACCATGACTTTAGTCTCTAAAACACAATATATATTTCTTATAAATAAGCTCAATCATATGAAGTTATTAGAATAATTGAGATCATGGGGTGCCCTAGCTGGTTTGGCTCAGTGGATAGAGCATTGGCCTGAAGAGTGAAGGGTCTCAGGTTTGATTCCAGTTTGCAGGCTCAATCCCAAGTAGGGGGCATGCAGGAGGCAGCCAATCAATGATTCTCTCTCATCATTGATGTTTCTATCTCTCTCTTTCCCTCTCCCTTCTTCTCTGAAACCAATAAAATTATATATATATACATATATATATATATATATATATATATATATATATATATATATATAGAGAGAGAGAGAGAGAGAGAGAGAGAGAGAGAGAGATCATGGGGTAACAGCTTTAAAAGCATATAAGTGATCAATTTACATAAGATTGAAAAACAAAACTGATTATATTTTGTTATTCTGTGAATGTATCACATCATAGATAATAATAGCTAGTAGTTCTGGGTCATAAAAATCAGTGACAGTAGAAAGAGCAATTGTTACTCCCTAAATACAGAGATTCTTGCCAAAGACTACTATTGCCGTTACACAATGAACACAAACACAGATTTTTACAAATGCTAATTTTGGATGATCTGGAAAAAGCTTGGCAGAAAATGAATCTAATGTGATTGAAAAAAAAAAAAAACTAGGAGTGGAAATGGTTAAGAAATACAAAAACAATCTTATAAAATAACTAAGATTTAAGTGTGGAACTAGGGAGAATTTTGAGGGGGCTCTATGTTAATGCCTAGGAAACGAGAACAGCAATGACCTTTTATGGGGACTAGATGGGAAAGCATGTTCAGTTTATGCTGTCACAGACCTTCTGGAAACAGCAATTCAGTGAAAACATGAGAGTTCATTCTCTGAGAAGCTAAACAAAACAAAACAAAACAAACAAGTTAATACACAAAATAGTCTATCTTGTTAGTGTTAAGGATTTTACAGGGGACTTTATTTTGAAGCATGGTGGGGGATAACTAATTCAATAAATCAAATCTCATTTACACATTGTAATGCAATCTCTCTCTACTATCTTTCATCAGAAGTTTGTCTGAATATATTAGAAATGGTCCAGAAAAGGAAATACCCGCACATTACATGGCTAAAGCATCTGAAACAGCACTGTGGCTTTGAGTGAGTACCATTTTGCTCCTGCTTATTTGTACCTGTTGCGGTATCCAAAGTTCCTCAAGTTGAATATTGTGTTGATATTGTTAATCCTCACCCAAGGGTATCTTTCTACTGATTTTTAGAGAGAGTGGAAGGAAAGAAGAGAGACAGAGAGAAAGAAGAATCGATGTCAGAGAGATACATCCATTGGTTGCCTCCCTCATGCACCCCAACCAGGGTCTGGGATTGAGCCTACAACCAAGGTATGTGCCCTTGATAAGAATGGAACCTGAGACCCTTCAGTCTGCAGGCCAACACTCCATCCACTGAGCCAAACACACTAGGACCCAAGTTGAATTTTATTTGTTTAATTCCTTCTGTGAGATTAACTCTTTACCTTTGGTCATTCCTAATTTGAATCACTTTTATTTTATTTTTAAAGTTCCTTTTCCTCCAGTGACATTAATTGATGTCTGAACAATTTTAGCTGTGTTTCTATCACCTATACTCATCTGTGTTTGATCTAAGCTTGGGAAATCTCTAGTTTTACTCAACTTTACCATAAAGAGTAAATCCCCATTTATGGCATGTGTGGTTTTTTAAAATTATATTTATTGAGGTGACATTGGTTAATATGATCATATAGGCTTCATGTGTGGGTTTCTAAAAGATCTGTATATTGCACCGTGTGCCCACCACCCAAAGCCAAATCTTCTCCAGTCACCATATATTAGGACCCTCTTACCCCCCACCCTTTTCCCTCTGGCAACCACCACACTGCTGTTTGTGTTCACAAGTGTCAGTTTTATACACCACATATGAGTGAAATCATATATTTCTTAGCTTTTTCTGACTGACCTTGAGAATATTATGCTAAGTGAAATAGTCATGTGTGTTAACGTTGGTGGTGTTTCCTCTGGGCACAGGTAAGGTAACTGTCGTAGAGATTTCAATCCCATCACTATTAGCTGGCTGCTTTTTACTATCTTCTAACTGTTATGAAGTCAAGGTTAAAATACTCTAAAGGTCCGAAAAGAGTCTTGGAATTCCTATTCTACAAAATGTGGTAAAAATTATTAGGAGATAAGGCGACACTTCATATACTTACCTGGGAATGACTTGATTACATTTTTAGTAAGTCAGGTGACAAGGTAGGCAGAGATGTGAGTTAAGCCATAAAACTAAAGTTCCCTTAGATCAGAATGAAAAAGTTATACTTGAAATATAGCAAGGTTTTACAAACTCCCACATTACACAAGATGTATAATTGCGAGTACCATAATTATATCATGGGGCCAGAATTCAATCTAGTAAGAGGCAGCACCTCCTCCCGACCCCTGACCCCCAGAATATGATTCTTAGTGAAGAAAGTTACTGATAATTCCTTTGAACTTATATGCTCTTTATATGCATACTAAACCTCCGCAACCTCATGATTCACACACCCTGGCAGATGTGCTGCTAATATCTTGGATATAAGTCGGAGTCTCTGTCCTGGTGCAGGAATATTGCCCAATGAGGCTAATTTCAGAGATTGCACTGACACATATTGGATTAGCATGAGAGAAACCTAGCTCTTAATATAAATACAAAGACCAAATTTTATTTTTACTCTAGCCAAACTACACTTTACTTGGGTATTATTTAAAATTGTCTTTCTCTCCAACACAGAATTAATACAACCAGCCAAAGATGTAGGTCCTTTTTGAAAAAATGCCTACATCCCTGCTTATTCTGTCTACTACAATGTCTTGAGTCCTGGCCACCTCTTGAGATTTTTCTAGAAATTTTTCTTCAAAAATCATAAACTCCCCTTTATGTATACCCCCCGCCCTCCCCACCACCCAGTTCTGACTGTAGTAGGAGCAAAGCACCTGGGAATCTTGTGATTTTTAATGGGTCAGTGTGGCCTGAATCCAAGTGCCTGAACAACCGCTGGCCGGTGGCATTCTGAACACACAGATATAAGGGAGCCTGGATTATGCAGTTTATGGTGTGATGGCCTTGGGAGGTCTTAGAAGTGTGAATCTCCAAGATAGAGTTCACGTTAAACCAGATTTCAAGAGTGTATCTTTGAAAAACTATTGAATCCAAGGATTATACTATTTAGAAGTTATAATATCCACATGACCCACAAATAAGTGGCCAACAAATGCAAACTATTGCGGAATATTTTAAATAAAATCACATTTTATATTCTGAGATAGAGTAATACAAATTTACCCATCAATGCTTTAAAGTGGAAACTTCTGTTCACACATACTATTACCTCCATCTACTTCTGTCTTCTTTCGTGCACAAACCACTGGCCTGGAGAAGTCAACATTCTCATATGTTACGTGTTCTACCATAGATGATGCACCCTCTCTATTTCCCCATTTTTCTGAACTATAATTTTAGACAGCATATGGAGAGATTCATTGAGCTTACAGAGAAAATAATATAATTCTGGAAACATTTTAATATAGTATATATTTATATTATCCAGGAAACATACAACTCTATGTCAAAACATATCCAGAATCTGATCATGTCTCACCACTTGCACTGCCACAATCCTGGTTCAAGCCACTGACATCTTTAGCTTAATTACTGTAATAGCTTCATAACTGTTTTTTTCAGGCTATTTATTATTCCTGTCCCTCTCTAGTATATTCTCAAACAAAGAATCCAGAGAGATTCTTTTAAAATTTAAACCTAGTAGTGCTGTTTCTGTGAGTAGATAACTCCTGCAGGTTCCCATGACAATCAGTATAAGAACAGAGCTTTCACCATGGCCTATAAGGGGCTGTCTGTGCTTTACACCTGCCATTGCCATATTTCTGACTTTATTTCTTACTCATACACACCCAACCCTCCTACCCCTTCTTTTTGCACTCTTCTCTGGTTGCCCTAACACTCTTATTCCTTGATCTATAAATACCATTATCTTCAGTCTTTTCACTTGCTCTTCCTACTGCTTGGAAATACCTTCTCCAGTATCTGATCCACCAGCCTCTCACAATCAGTTCCTTTATGTCTCTACTCACATGTAACCTTAAAGACAAGCCATTCCCTGACTACCCTAATAAAACACAGCATGCCTCAACCACGGCAGAGCTTATCTTTTCTCACTCATGACTATATTTTTCTCCATAATACTAATGTGATTTATACATTAGTTTTATCTGACTTCATTACTAGTTGGAAGACAAAAATTATGTCCATATCATGCATTTCTGTTTCTGTAGCAACTGGAATGCTGCCTGGCATATTATAGGTTATACATCATTAATAAGCAATATTTGTTTAATGAATGACTGGAAGCTTTGCATAATGATGTAATTTCATAACTGCTGGATTTACTAACTGCTTTTAAAGGAACCGTAAGTGAGTCAGGGCAACAACCCCTTCACTTCTACTGACTTGGAAAACAACTTAATCCCTGAATATCACAATTATCTGAAGAGAAACCCAAATATATACTTATGTGAAAGAATATACTTTTAGCAAGTAGTCGCTACCTATAAATTATTATAAATTATTATTCTCTACATAAATTTCATCTCCAGAATATTCAATAAATTGGCATAATGTGATACCAGGTGGTGTTTTGGCAGCAGATAACCACTTCCTCTCTGCCTGTATGCAGTGTACTACAGATGTGTTTCTGAGCAGTGCATTATCAATGGATCCTGATTAGGATGCAAAAGAACATTCAAGGATATCTATTCATTTATATGAAAAGTTATGTAAATTATAAGGTTAGCTCAAAACCTGCACCATCTCAGAAAAAGAACCAATAAAGAGGACACTGGGTCTTCTGCTTATCCTACTGACCCGTAGGTGGCTCTAACGTGCTGAATTCATCCTTCTCCAAGGCCACAAATGAAACCCTGAGGTGTTTTATTTAGAACCTTTTGAGACCCCATGTCCTCTCAGAAGGCTTACATTTGTATAAAAAAAAAATCCAGTGGTTGATGGTCTTTCTTTTAGAATCAAGTTATACCAATTTTCCACCATTATCTGCATTCTCAAGTCCTTCAAAAAGGCCTATGTGTTTATGCAGCAATATACAATGTGCTTTGTATATGTCTAAGAAAAAACGTGTCTATCATACAGTTCTGGGATGTTTTCAATTTATACATGAACCTGGGGTTTTAAGAGATGTCCTATGAGTCATGTTGTTACTTTGGATGCCACCAAAATTGATATGTAAACCTAATTTCAGGAGGAAGCAGAATATAATTAGTGAGGATACTTTTATGTGTCTATCTTTATTTGTACTTTCCCAAAGTGAAAGCTTCATTTCACTACACCAATATAGAATGCCATCTCAAAAGACCTGAGACAGGGGACAGGGGTGGAATAGAAGGGATCAATGGGAGGAAAAAGTGGACATATGGACTACTTTCAACAATAAAGATTCATAAAAAAAAGAAAAAAAAAAACACCACAAAGATTCCTTTTAAAAAGTGGTTATTGTAACGAGAAACTTTTTAGTAGCATTTTTAGCTCCTTTTCTCATCCCTGCTGTCATTAGATACAGATATTCAATTTATTTTTTTAAAAATATATTTTATTGATTTTTTACAGAGAGGAAGGGAGAGGGATAGAGAGTTAGAAACATCGATGAGAGAGAAGCATCGATCAGGTGCCTCCTGCACACCCCCTACTGGGATGTGGCCACAACCAAGGTACATGCCCTTGACCGGAATTGAACCTGGGACCCTTGAATCCGCAGGCCGACGCTCTATCCACTCAGCCAAACGGGTTAGGGCCAGATATTCAATTTATATATACATAACAATTTAGCCTGTATATTTAAAAAAATTAGAAATCCATTTATCAAAAGTGTGATCATGTTAAAGCATATACCCAAAACTAATTGGATTTTTCCTGAAAGTTGTCCCAAATGAGAAATAACAAAAGTTTTGTGTTTTCTTTATTAAAAAAAAAATATGGCTACTCCCTCATGATTTTTAGAAAGTTATGGAAATACTTTTTACTTCATAAAACCAAATGAAAGTTTAAAATGATTCTTTAAATCTTATTTTTTTCACTGGTAATTGTAATTCCCACCACCCCTTTACAACCTACCCCCCCCCCCCAAAAAAAAAGACAAAAACAAAACAGACTTGTAGTAAAAAAAAAATTCTTCAGCAGAGCCTTATCCTCCTTTCTTTGTAAAAACTCCATTGTCGGGGTTACCCTATTGCTCTGGCTCAACCCTCTCAGAGATTTTTTTTTTTTTTATATCATTATTTATATTGGGCTCCTCTGAAAAGGTGGTGGAAAACAAGATCTCCTTGGGTAATCTGCCTTTGAAACCCGTTTCTTGCAGTTTAGTGGCTTGAAAAATGGTTTTCAGGTCAAAGAGTTAAAGGTATTTTGAAGTCTGCTTATTTCGTTGGTAACATTGTTCTCTAGTTGGCTGCTGATTTTTCACTCCCAGTCAGTTTCTTGTGTAAATAGTCATTCTCAACATTTTTATTTTTGATATTGTCGTAAGTGTTTCCCTCCACGTCCTGAGTGGTTCAGGGTTCAGGTCTGGAAGAGGAGCCTCACAACAAATGAAAAAGAAAAGACACAAGATAATTTGGGAATATTGGGGGACCAGGCGGCAAGTCCAACTCAAGAGGAAGGACTTCCACTGTGCTCAGGCCTCACCAAGCTTTTTATAGTGAGCAGTAAGCAAGGCAGTGGTTACCAAAGTTACACTTTTCTTGTGAGTTTCACTTGTTTACACCATGGTTATACTTCCTGCACTTCCTCAGCCCATTAGATTCCTAGATAAGATCTAGGGAGTGTTATAAGGTCAAGCCTAATTATGCTAAGAGGACTGTGCCCTCCAAGCTGGGAATTGTTTGTGACTTTGCCAGCAGGTTAGTCCGAGGCTTAACCCTATATCAGTTTCCCACAGATATGATTCTCAAATCCATTTGATTTCTTTCTTTCATACCCTTGCTTCTCTTTCATCTTGATGTTGTTACCTTGAGAACAGAGTCTTATATGGAAAGTTTATCTTAATATTGTCTTTGACGTTCATCACCTTTCCTAAGTGAAAGGTATTATTGGGCCCTTATCATTGAAAATATTTTAAAAGTTCTGTCAAAAAACTGTCAGCTTTTTCAAATCTGCAAGATTCTGAATTTATGTAATGTTATTTTTTGTATTTGTTGCCTGCAAACAGGTTCATTTCTATCTGTAAAATTTTGCCTAATGTAGCCAGTAATAAACAATATGCTAGATGTTTTTGGAACATTTTCTCTAAAGTAAACATGTGGCCTGCCTCAAAACCAATTGCAGTTTCCCTATTACCAAATTTGTTGCCAGTATACAATATATATTATGGTCTTTCCAGCCCCTGATATTGGTTCATTCACTCTTTACAACCTCTCTCCTAATTAAATAAGAAATATATGGTGTCCCCCAGAAATGTATAATACAAACTTTGAGTCATTATAAAGGTAGGCACTATTTATTAAAATACATTTTATTTTCAAAATTGAGCTATCAGCTGTTAAAGTTTGTATACATTTTTAAAAAATATATATTTTTTAATGATTTCAGAGAGGAAGGGAGAGGGAGAGATAGAAATTATTAAGGTATTATATATGTGATCTCATGGGGAAAATGAGGTCACATATGTAATACTTTAATAAAGAAATTAAAGATTGAAAAAATAAATAAAATAAAAGAAACATCAATGATGAAAGAGAATCATTGATCAGCTGCCTCCTGCACGTTCCCCTATTGGGGATCCAGCCTGAAACTCAGGCATGTGCCCTGACAGGGAATTGAACTGTAATCTCCTGGTTCATAGGTTGATGCTCAACCATAGAGCCACACTGGCTGGGGCAAGTTTGTATACAATATTTGAGATACCCTGTATTTTTAGAGTTTTTGTATAACCATATCTCTTTTTTGATACCAATTTCTGTTTTAATGTAAGTATTCTCAAATTAAAAAAAAAAAACTAATCCTATTTTTTTATTCCTCTCCAAAAATATTTTTCAATGCATTAAACTTTAATGCAATTTGACCTGTCCTCTTTCTTCTAACAATGCTTTCTAGAATAAGGTGCTGCCAAGGTACGTTTAGCAGGGAATTGAGGACATGACAATTGCATGGGATGATCTTAAGAGTCATGCCTGGGAGTGGCTTTAATTGCTCCTATCCATATAAAATGAGCCAAAGCCCTGTCTTATGGGAGCAACCTAAAAGCAAGGAGTCTGGGAAATGTACACGAACACTGATTACTGGTGAGAACTGAAAATGTTTGCCACAGTGGATCATTTATGACCAAAAACAAGAAAACAAAACAAACCCACAAAAACAAACAGAAAACATTTGTATCTAAAAATGCAATGAAATTTATTATTCAATACTTTGATTGTAAGGTACATTTGAGATGCAAGAAGGTTACAGAAAGAAAAAAGATGAACTCGGGTTTGGAGAAAAAACAAAGAAGCCAACAAACAAATAAAAAACCTACTCTAGAACACTGAAATCTAAAGAGCCCATGAAAGAGACTCACAACCACGAAGTTACAAATGAACAGGAAATACAAGGTATTCTTGTGACATCAGAATGATAAAGAAAAACCATCTTTAAAAGTGCAGCAAGCTGAACCAAAACTTGAGAGAATTATATAGAAAACAGAAATAGAAATTTAACAAGATTTTAAGAGATAAAGCTACTATGGCCAAAAAAATGCATGTATTGTATTTAAAAAATATATTTTTTGTTTAGAAATCATTTGGAGAGCAATTTTCAACAACAGTGATTTTGAGAATTTGATGTTTCACAATTTTAGATAAGTTAATACATTTTAGTAAAGTTGATGTATTTTGAAATATTTAATAAACTTGAAATCTCATTTTAGAACACCATTTTGATTTAGAGTAAGAATAATATTTCATAGAAAAAAGTATACTTATCTCTAATAACAGTCAAGTTTCCCTTTTGTTCTATGTTGCTTTATAATAATCTTTAATAAACTGTACACCATTATATTAGAAAATTTAGGTGGTATAAGTGTCACACCTTCCATAAAAATATACTTTGTACAATCATTATATGTTGTTTTATGAAACAGAAAATATCTTGTAAGAATACACAATATTTAAGGGAGGAAAAAGAAATGATATCCAATCTAGTTTATAGAATAATTGTAAATGTTTTTTCTTATATTCAAGACTAACTTTAAGACAGGCACCAAGATAACTGAACTTTGCTATGAAACAAAGAAATTGCTGAGCAGTAACTTGCAGATCATGTGCCATCTATCATCCTCTTGAAGGCTATTTTGACATGAAGTTTAATTTGAGAGTCAGTTACCATCTTTAAAAAAAATCCTATGGTGCTTGTTTTCTACCATCCCTTTTTATTAATTGTCAGGAATGAAACTAATACAAAGTGCCTTTGTAACCTGCAATTTCAAAAATAATGCTCATCCACCCAACCCAAATATGTACATGAAACTCCCTGACTTGCTAAAGAAAGAACTTTTGTTATTAAATTAAAAGGCGAATGTTTCCTTCTCAGTTAAAGTATAAGAATAAATACTTATACTTTAGTATAAGCCCTTAGCTATTTCAGACAACATGGAGAATGTAGCAGATTATATTTTCTCGAATGTGACTGTTCAGAGAATAGTTTATATTCAATATTTAAAAGAACTGAAGATGTGCCACAATTTTTGCCTTTGAAAATTAAAATAAGTTTAATTCTAATAAAGGTGGCATGCTTTACTACATAATAGATTAGAATTTTTGGATTGGATGTAGATAAAGAATGGAGGTACCATAAAATACACACAGATTTCAGTTAAAAAATATCTGATGTTTAAAATTTTAATTAGCAGTAAGAGAATTCTAGGTTTGTCAAATGACAATATTTTACAGAGTTTGTATGAGCTAATTTTAAAGAGAAAAATGAATATAAACTCATTTTGAAAAACTCATAGATGATTATCTTCTGAGTGAAGTTGATATTTAGACAATGAAGAATAATTTTTATTCTGAACACATACATAATAAATGATAATAGCCTTAGATTGTTACCTGGGAATTTTCCAATAATATGGAAATCATTATATTCCTGAAATGATAAGTTACATATATTCAACTACACAGTTACCTGATTTATGTTAATATAAATGATTAATGGCCACTATGACAAGATAATCAGAAGCATTCTCATATTTCCATAGTGATGCCCCATATCTTGAGCATATCAATATAACCCAGTCAAGTGGAAAATAAGCCTCACCAACAGTAATTTGTATTTAAAATTTCTTTAAAATTCCAGCAGTGAGAAACAGACTCCCAAGAAAATCAGAAAATCATGATAGAGAAATCATGAAACATTGTTTACCATTTTTTCATCATCACAATCATTATTAATTGCCTATTTACACATGTGGGAATATGATTTTGAATTTCTATTACTTGATATATTATTAATAGCAACAACATAGAAATCTAGAGAAATCATTGGGTTTTAGGTTATGAGACCTAAAATCTATTCATGATCCCACTAACCGGTATTATAGTTTCTGATAAATCTCTGAATCCTTTTGGACAGACTCTATGTGGATTGGCTTACTTAAAAAAAATCTTTATTATTTTATGGACTCTTGACTCTTATCATATAATTTATAATATATACAGACTACTGAATAATTGTTAAACAAAGACATTAGTTAAGATTTTGAACTACCTACAACCAGTTGAATAGAATGGTTAAATGCATTTTGGGCAGTACTAAAAGAAGAATTATATTTAACAATACAGTTCTGGCTCTCCTTCTTAATATTGCAGCTTTATTTATGTCATGCTGATATAGAGGTATTAAAAGACAACAAAATGTAGAGGTTATGAGCGTGGACTTGGGAACTGGGACTACTACATTTGATTCCCAAGTCTGACACTTATTAACTTTATCATCTTGAAAAGTGATTCAACCTCTATTCTTAGAATTTCTCACCTGTGGAATGAAAAATAAGAGTTTTTATCTCACAGTGCTGATTTAAATAGTAAATAATAGAGCCTATCAGAATCTGTGCTTTTTCCATGTTTATTATATGCATTTTCTCCACATTATTAAGGGTTACTATAAAGAGATTCCTTTTTCTTAAATATTATGCATTTGAAAGCAATTTCAATATTAATTTATTTTTTATTTCAGAAAGCCTAGAGTATGAAATTATGTGGCTGAATTTTAGAATGACTCTAATTTTTCCAAATATATTTTTATTGATTTCAGAGAGGAAGGGAGAGGGAGACAGAGATGGAAACATCAGTGATGTGAGAAACTCATTGATCGGCCGCCTCCTGCATGCCCCACACTGGGGATTGAGCCCACAACCCAGGCATGCACCCTTGACCGAATCAAACTGGGGACCCTTCAGTCCGTAGGCCGATGCTCTACCCACTGAGCAAAACTGGCTAGGGCATGACTCTCTAATTTTTAATATAAGTTCCATTTGTTTTTAAGTTCTTTTTAACCTCCACAATATCTGGGGAATGCTGTGTAAAGAGTAATCATACTGTGAATACTTCCTACTTTTTTATACCATTGCACTGATTTCAGTTGAATAAAAATTTCTATATACAGTAGGTAAGTATAGATTTATGTGTTTTGACAAAAGTATACAGGGAGCCTGAAATTGTCTCTACATTGGCTGAATTGCATAATATGAAATAAAATTATCTAATATTTAGCTAACTCATTCACATGGCCTCAACAAAGCAGACATGAAAGACAGAAGCCTATTTCAAGGGAGTTGACAAAGAGGAATGTAGTAGAAAGGGCTGCCATTCTTTGCCTTGCAGCCTACAGAAAAGATTCTCTTAATTATTTGAATATATCTGCTTGGCAATAATTGAGGTAGTAATGACTTATATTGGACTATGGCTTAATTGTATTTTGGCTGCCCTACTTTAGCTATTTGTTCAACGGAGAAACTAAATAAATGGTTTGGAACTTACAACGTTATATTAAAAGAAAAGCCTTATCTATGTCACAGCAGCTTCTTGTTTCCTATGTGCTTTTTAAGAACATCTACCATAGTCAGCCACCATCACCAGTTGAAAGTTTGTCTATGTTTATTTCTCCTAAAATAAAATGAGAATAATGATAATGCCTATGTTTTATAAATCTTGAAATGACTGTTTAGTTGCTGTAATAAGCATAAGTAACACTTACAAATAAATTGAATTGTTCCTTAAGATCTTTTTTCCTGTACCTAAAGATAGAACGTAACTTCACTAATTTTCATTTGGAAATGTGGACTCCATGAGATATTGAAGCTAAATGCATAAAGAGTGTGGAAAAACTGGTTCTGCATGTTATCCATGTTATAATGTCAATCTGAATATATTTAGCTACAGCCTAATTGCTCAAGACATGATCTAGTCTGAGAAAATGGTACTAATAAAGGAGTATGGACACACTCTCCCTCTAGAATTTTATTAAACACTTTATTTTAAGGGCAATCATTTCCTTGATCATTCATTTCCTGGGAGAGTTCTTCAAAGGAGAACACATGAGATTATTTTAAGTTGACAGCTCTCCAGTGGCAGCTTACTTAAACCAGTAATAAGCTTGGAAACTGTGATAAGAGATACAATCAACTTAAGAGCTTTTCAGGGGAATAATCATAAAAATATACATTAAAACAACTGAGAAAGAGGTATTTGATTGCCACCTTTCCAAATACCACCAAGTCACATTCAGAATGATGAATAATGAAGAGCAGAAATTTGCCAGCTCACGGCTCGTTGCAGCAATCCACACTTTACTTGGAATGCTCTCTATTCTTTTCATCTACCAAAATCTTTTTCACTTATCAATGCTGAGCTCAATATTCCTTTTCCATAAAAATCTCTCTGAATCTGAAAGCCTTAAAAAATGTTCTCCTCCTCTGAGAAAATAGCAATTTTAGTTTACGTGATCTTGTTTAGCATTACAACATATGATTTTGTTTTCAAATTCTCTTTATAGTGTAATAATCCTGTTTCATATAATTATTTACTAGCTACTTCTATTTATAAGTACATGTCAAATGATAAGATCTTCTCAAATATGAAAACATCTTGATCTTTTGTAGGTCAGTTCACTGGAACACAAACTCAGAAACAGAGATAATTATGCAAGAGATTTCTTAGTAAGATATTTATGTTGGGATAAACATCTGTGGAAGAGGAAGAGGGGAGACATGGAGGGAGGGGAAAGTAGGGTTGTGATTTAGTTCCACAGGGATCTCAGACGATCCCACAGGGAGCTATGAAACTGAGGTGGCACTTCAGAAGTGTCCTAAATTGTAACAAGAGAATTAAGGCTTTATAATTTGACACTGAACAGTGATTAGATGTAGGTTATCCCAGGAAGGTGGGTACAGCAACGTTCTCTAGTTAAAACCAATTTATACCAACCGAAGGACTGCAAATAAGCAAAATCAATGGACGCAAGACACTGGGGGTGGAGGTGAGGGCATGTGAGGGGGGTTGGGGAGGGAGGCCAGGGGGAGGTCAATGGGGAAAAATAAGGAGACATACTAGGTGCACTGGTCAATAATGACAGATTCTGTAATCAAAGAAAACACGAGAATTTCAAGAGAAACATGAAAAGTGCTTTATTCAAAGGAATGTCCATCGCTAGCTACACATTTCCCCCATCTTCCAGGTAATTTGTGGATAATGTCTCAATAGAAATTTCCCTGTTTTGAGGCAAACCATTCAGAGACCCAGTTTTCTACGTCTTCATACGTTTTGAAGTGCTGCTCAGAAAGTGCGTGTGCCATCGATCAGAACAAGTGGTAATCTGAAGGAGCAAAGTCTGTTGAATACAGCGGGTGGGTTAATACTTCCCAGGCAAGATCTTTTAACGTGTCTTTAACTGGTTTTGTAGTGTGTGATGGTGCGTTATCATGAAGCAAAATTTCTTTGCTGCATCTTCTGGGATATTCTGGTCATTTTACAACCAAAGTGTGGTTCAAACTGATTATTTGTTGTCAGTTTTGATCAGTATTAATGGTTTCACCTGGTTTTAGAAGCTCATAATACACCACACCTTCCTGATCCCACCAAACGCAAAGCACTGTCTTCTTTCCGAAGCGATTTGGCCTTGCAGTCCATGTTGATGGTTGACCTGGATCAACCCATGATTTTGTGCGTTTGGGATTCTCAAAAGAAATCCACTTTTCATCGCCAGTCACAATTGATGTAAAAAAGTCTTTCTTTCATGGCGTTGAAGCAACATTTTACTGATGACTTTTAGGTTTTCCATTTGTCTTTCATTCAGTTGATGTGACATCCATTCATTTTCTTTCCTTTAACATCTTTCCCATTGCTTGTAAACCACTGGAAATTGTTTGCTGAACAATGTTTAATCTTTCTGCAATTTGTTTTTGTGTTTGACACGCATTTTCATCCAATAATGCTTGTCATTGTTGGTCTTCAAACTTTTTCGGTTGACCTGGATGTTCTTTGTCTTTCACACTTTTAAATCATCACTTTTAAAGCGTTTAAGCCAGTGTTCACAAGTATCTTGAGTTGGAACATGTTCACCATAAGCTTCCTGAAGTATATGATAACTTTCAGCAGCACTTTTCTTCAAAATAAAATAATGAATTAAAACTTCTCACAAATGCTCTTTTTTGGCATGAAATTCAGCATTTTTAAGCATAAAAATATCTATGATGTTAACACCTTCAGAAAATTTGACATATGAAGTTTTGAAGCTTGCTGTCAATACAACAAAATAACACGTATCAAATTGCATATATATAAACATATGTGTAACTCCATCTATTGAAAAAAATCCACATTATTAACTGGTACAACTAGTATGTACAACTACTTGTAACACTTTAAACAATAAAATAAAAAATACATAAAACAACAACAACAACAAAGAAACAATTTATAAAGAGGGTGGAAAACTGAGAGTTGTCTTCTGGCAATCCCAGTAACTAGGGACTTAAGTTCAATAGATTTAAGTGTTTAATGGATGTAGGAGGCATGCAACAATATTCATTACATATTCTTAAATAAAACTGGGAAAAGAAAAAGTTAGGAAAGCAACTCAACTAAATGCATCAATGTTAACAAATGTAATATGGTGCTATGGAAAAGTATACCAAAGCAAACAAGGCTATAAAATGGACCCATATGTGTCCCTCTCTGCATAGGACAACAATGCAAGAGCATTTTGTCTTTAGTATTCTCCAGGGGATTGTGTGAGTCCTTTACCTAGACTGTATTCTAGCCTAAGTTCTTCATCTGTCCGGAACGGCTTCCTCTTTTTTTATCACACACATTTATTTCCCTAATACACACTCCCTAATGAAATCCCTGCTTAATAATTTGTATTTCAAAATTTAATTTAATAGCATATACACTGAGTGGCCAGATCATTATGACTGGCCAGATTATTATGACCACCCCATCAGTGTAATGAAGTGAATTAGTTATGCAAATAATAATAATAATAAAACCTTGAGAGTATTTGCTTAGGAAGTTTTCAATATTCAGTATTTTTGGAAGTGTCAACGAAGTACTGATGGGATGGTCATAATAATCTGGCCACTCAGTGTAGGTGATTTTCTGGCCCCAGGAAATGGAAATATGGTTCTGTTGCTTTTTCGGAACTTTCTGAAGCATAGGGGGATCTGAAGAACCATTCCAAAATAGGAAGATGTCTTAGTCTAAATTTAACAATTGAAGTTATAAGATGAAAGAATCCACTGTACCATCTATTGCATATTATGCTTAACAAAGAACAAAACAAACAAATTAAAAAAAAAAAAAACAAAACAAGTCTTTGGACTAAGTCTTCCTTTAATGCAATGTCAGCTTCTATTGATAGGACAGTAGGAGGCTGCAACCACATGGTCCCTGTTCCTAGAGCATAGGCTAGCTGATCAGTATCACTTTAATGAAATTTCAAGACTCAGTAATAAGCTACAGGTAGTAGCTTTAGTGGATATATGTGATTATGAAGTGGTACAAAGCAGCAATGTATCATGAGAGAGGTATCTTGAAAGGATAGGTATAAGGAATGAAAGTAAGAGTTGTTATCAGACATCAGAAGAATTTAGAAGAGGAGATGAACCCTTAAAAGAGAACTTAGCAATGGAGAGATCAGACTAAATGTTCAAAGGAAGTTGCTTCATTGGAAGGGAAATAAATGAATAAAGGGAAAGAAATGAATAAAGGATTAGAAACAAAAGGGATAAAAAAAGCTGTTTTTGAAGTATCATAAATGTTAAATAAAAGGGAAATACAGTAAATGTATTAATAGGATGATATTCTCAATTTAAAATTCTGTGTGTTTATTTGTTGTTTGTGTGCTTGTTATGAATTATGGGAAAGTAATATCAATTTGGTAAAAAGTAAAATTAATACTAAATATTTAATGTGTACCCTATAATTTAATAAACATTGGGGATTCAACAAAATAGTCACTAACTCAACAAATACTTGTTGAATTTCTACTAAGAACCACTAAGTGTTCTTGAGGCTGAGGATACAGAATAAAAAAATAGCCCAAAATTCCTGCTCTTATGACATTTACACTGCAGTGGATAAGTAATTATATTCTTGTAGATCTTTAATCCAATCATTTTCTGAGGTGTCTTCACATACTGCAAGGGAGCAAATATTAAAAATGTAATGCTACTCTCTGTAGCTAGGATTCTAGATGAAACTAATGTGTACCTCTTAGACGAACAATCACATAAGATTTGGAATCAGGAGTTAAATGAAAGCCACCTCTGTCCTTTTATAGCTCTTTTCTTCCGGCAGGGAATGGATGACAGATTTCTAGAGTTCCTGTGCAGATGTGGATGTTGAAAGGCAATTACAGCAGCAGCAGAAGGAAAGATTCTTGATTCCAGCTTCAGGGTAGCAGCTAAAGGTGTATGTTATTTATTTCCTGACGTATATTGCAGTCTCATAGGTTGTAGTTCCCTAGGTGAGTCTGCTATTTAAATTTTCCAGAATTTATGCTGGAGATACAGCTGTAGCAGACATTTGAACAATTTTGTTAGTATCTAATTATCTGTATAAAATATCTTCTTACTCAAAATAACCTAGATTTCTGTTTCCACACTAAACTTGTACTGATAGTATAAGCCCAATGTTATTCTATAACTTGAGATACTTAAAGTATAGTGGAATAGCTTGGCATATATCTCTCAATAGAAGTTGAAAATAGTGTAATTTTAATTCATTAATGTAATTACACTAAATCATTCTACATGACAGTAAAATTAACCCAACTACATAATATTAGAGTTCTGGTCAAGATGGCAGTATAAGTAAACACAGTAGTTGGAACTTCTCACAATCACATCAAAATTGCATCTAAATTACAGAACAACCATCATTCAGAACTGACTGAAATCTATAACTAATGAT
Organism: Myotis nattereri; assembly: GCF_964212035.1. Taxonomy (NCBI): domain Eukaryota; kingdom Metazoa; phylum Chordata; class Mammalia; order Chiroptera; family Vespertilionidae; genus Myotis; species Myotis nattereri. The sequence goes on along the minus strand of NC_138076.1, from coordinate 66,694,009 downwards.
ATAAAAAAAGAAGCCACATTGAGACTGATAGGGAGAGCAGAGACACAGAACTGGCTAATCCCACTCTCACATGAGGGACTTAAAAGCCAGTTGCTCAGTGGTTAGAGCATCAGCCTGTGGCCTGAAAGACTGAGGATTCCATTACCAGTCAAGTGCAAGTACCTCTGTTGCAGGTTGGGTCCCCAGCCCAGGTCAGGTTTCACATGGGAGGCAATTAATCTCTCTCTCTCTCCTCTTCCTCCCTCTCCTTCCCCCTCCCTTCCACTCTCTTAAAAAAAAAAATCAATAGGAAACTATCCCAGAGTGAGGATTAAAAAACAAAACAAACAAAACAAGAGGGATATCTTCCCTGTGAAGATCCAGGGAGTCTCAAACCCACACCAGAAACCCTGGCCCAGCTTTCCAGGGGCAGTAAGAGAAGTATCCATACCTTCTAGCTGTAAAAACCAGCAGACTGTGACTGAATGAGATGGATGGCCTTAAATATGAAGATAAAATGTTTGAAACTAATTAAAAAACATAGACTACATTATACCCTCAAAAGAAGTGTAGAAAAAGACACAATTCATTGAAGTAAGAATGGATTCATTTCAGTATACTAATTTTAAAGTTTCTTTATAAAAATGTCACCATAAGCAAAGTAATATTATAAGCCTGGAATGGAACAATTTATTTTGCCACATCCTATATAATAAAAGCCTAATATACTAAGTGTCTGGTCATCTGGTCGTCTGGTCGTCGGGTAGTCTGGTCAACCAATCAAATCATAATATGCTAATGATATGCTAAGGCTGCTCAACTGCTCACTATAACATGCACTGACCACGAGGGAGAAGTCTCTCTGACCGGTAGGTTAGCTTGCTGCTGGGGTTTGGCCAATTGGGACTGAGCGAGACGGGTGGGACATGCCCTGGGGCCCTCCCAATGGTGCACTGGTGGGGTCTCTCAGCTTGGCCTGTGCTCTCTCACAATCTGGGACCCCTCAGGGGATGTCGGAGAGCCAGTTTCGGCCTGATCCCACAGGACAGGCCAAGGGACCCCGCTGGTGCATGAATTGGTGCACCGGGCCTCTAGTGTTAATACAACCAAAAAAAAAAAAAAAAAAAAAAAAAAGCAAACACTCACCCAGAAGAGAAAGCTGTGTTGTTGTTTTTTTATCCCCACTTAAGTACATGTATTTATTGATTTTTTTTTTTTTTTTTTTTTTTTTTTTTTTTTTTTTTTTTTTAGAGAAAGCAAGTTGGGGGGGAGGGGGGAGAGACATAGAGAGAGAGAGATGTGAGAGAGAAACATCAATAAGCTGCAGCTGGTACATGCCCCCATCTGGGGTCAAATGAAACCTGGGTATGTAGCCTGACCAGAAATCAAACCCACAACCCTTCAATGCATGGGATGATGCGCCAACCAACTGTGCCACATAGGCTAGGGCAAGACAAAACTTTATATGGTAAGTTGCTCAGCCTCATAAATAATTAGTAAAATGCAAATCAAATCTTGAGAAATCATTTTACATACTTCAAATTAGCAGTCTTTAAAATGTATGATAAATCTAAGTATTTGAGATATGCTTAAATGATACTAGTAGAATTCAGAATTTGTATGTTTTTGTTTGTTTTGTTAGGGGAAACTGGAAGTTGATAATATTGAAAGATGATGAAACAACATATACACCTCTGAGTAAAGACTCTAGAGAAACTCTCATCCACCTGCCTAAAACACAGACAGTTGAAATCATCGTAACCTGGTAAAATAAAAGTTGTAAATAACTTAGTACAGTGGGAAAATAATGAATAAAATATATTTCACAAAAAACATATGTAGAATTTAAGTGACTTATAAAATATATCAGAATAAGTAAATTTCCAACCATGATGTTGAATGGAAATTATACTGTGGAAAGATAAGTATTCTGCAAAATACAATTTTTAAAAAATATACAGATGTTGAAATAATATAAAAGCATGAAAGAAAATATTAAGTATCAAATTTACTCTAGTGCTTAGGTAAAGAAAGAAAAAGGAGGAGAGTAGTGTTTGATTGCTTCTATTATCTTATAATATAAAAAACAAACCAAGAAAGAAAAATATTGGATACCATGGTTATTTTTTTCTCCCTTTGAAGATTATTTTAATGAAGATGACTTCAGCAGAAAACAGTAATTACAGTTTTAAGACAGTCAATTAGTTACTATACACTTGCTGTGATATAAAGTTCTCTAAAAGCAATAAACACTCTCTTCCAGTTAATTTTAAAGACCTTTGTTTCATTTGTTATTTAATGTCTAAAGCAATTTACATGCTAATTAAAACTTTTAGTACCTGCACTGAAGGATCTTATCAAAAGCAACTTAATTTTTTTATGAATATGGAAAATAAGTCCAGTTTATAGAAAATTTGAAGTAACCAAGTGTGATATCTGGGGAAGCACTAGATTATAAGGCTAAGATGGTTTCCTCATAAACACTTCCTCATTGTAACTGTTCTCCTCAGGAACAGATAATAATCAAGGATCCATTAAACAGTATGTGAATGTAGAAGAACAGATGTTTGGAAACATGCATTCATGACCTTTTCTTATTTCCCAAAAAATCATGAGCCTTTTTCAAAAGAAATATTGATAATTGGCTACAAATTCCTATATTAAAAAGAAGTTAAATGATCTATCTATAAAAGGTACTCATCATGCCTTAGCTGGTTTGGCTCAGTGGATAGAGCATCAGCCTGCGGACTGAAGGGTTCCAGGTTCAAATCTGGTCAAGGGCACATGCCTAGGTTGCAGGCTTGATCCCCAGTAGGGGAGGTGCAGGAGGCAGCCAATCAATGATTCTCTCTCATCATGGATGTTTCTATCTCTCTTTCCCTCTCCCTTCCTCTCTGAAATCAATAAAGATATATATTTTTTTTAAAAAAGGTATTTATTGAAGAGTTTTGACCAACAAATAGATATATACATTGTGATGGAATTTGAGACAATAAGGTGAAAATGTGTGGTCTGTACTTTTAGGCATTCAGTTAAGTTTAATTTATTTGACTGTGCTGATACGACAATAAGGCACAGAAAAATAATCTATTTTGGGACTACTTCAACAAAAGCATTAAATCTAGTCCAATGTAACACTGTGGTTTAAGCTATCAACCTTTGGCTCTGCCACACATTTGTTATGTGACCTTGAAAAGTTATATAACTCCTTGAAAATGTGATTTCCTGATTGGCAAAATGAAGCTAATGATATCTGATAGAATTGTTGTTAGTATATATGGAATAATATGACCCATTAGAGTGCATGGTACAATGCTTGGAACAAATATAATTTTATTATTTATTGTTAACAGGTTCTTAAATCAAAAATTTACAATGCCAGCATAATTATTTTAAGCTGAATATTTTCTACACCATATATTTTATGTTGACTATTAAATTTAGGGCTCAATTTGTGAATAAATCATTTGCTTTTAATTCTGATTTTTAAGTCTAAGTTAAAATATGCAGCTCATTTCACCAATGTGATCCTCATATATGAACTGCATTTTGAATTAAGAATAAAGTCAGCTCTGTTGATGACAGCCATTCTCACAGGTGTGAAATGGCACCTAATTGTTGTTTTGATTTGTATCTCTTGGATGATTAGTGACTTTGAGCATGTTTTCATGTATCTCTTGGCCTTCTGTATGTCCTCTTTCAAAAAGTGTCTATCTAGGTCTTTGCCCAGTTTTTTTTTTTTTGTTTTTTTTTTTGAATTGCTTATCTTTCTTTTGTTAAGTTGTATGAGTTCCCTGTAAATTTTGTAAATTAAAACCTTATGGGAGATAACATTGGCAAATATATTCTCCCATGCAGTGGGCTTTCTTGTTATTTTGTTGATGGTTTCTTTTGTTGTGCAGAAGCTGTTTATTTTGATGTAGTCCCATTTGTTTATTTTCTCCTTAATTTTCATTGCCCTAGAAGCTGTATCAGTAAAGATATTGCTACAACATACCTCTGAGATTTTGCTGCCTATGGATTCTTCTAAGTTTTTTATGGTTTCCTGTCTTACATTTAAGTCTTTTATTCATTTTGAGTTTATTTTTGTGAATGGTGTAAGTTGGTGGTCTAGTTTCATTTTTTTGCACATATCTGTCCAATTTTCCCAACACCACTTATTGAAGAGACTGTCTTGACTCCATGCCGGGAGCTGGTCCATGCTTGCTGTTTCAAGGGACCTGGCATATATGGCATACTGTTCTTAATATGTTTGCTCACCTTCTAGGCACTATGTGTTTTAACCAAGGTCTCTGAGAAAGGTTGTTTCCCCAGGTAGGGATTTTCCCCTGAAGTTAGGGAGGGAATAAAACCTCTTAACTAAGTGCCAGGTGGGTAATTAATCACTTTAACTACGAACAATCATGCTTAAGCTACATAATCTTTACTCCCTGGAATGGAGATAAGAAACACCCTAACCTTTGTAATAGAGATTGATAGGATTGAATCAACTGGTATAAATACAGATGTAACAAGACAGCAGGAGAGACAGAGAGAGACAGAAATTGTCACAGAACCTACACAGAACATTCTCTAGAGACAGAAGAACTTCGCTGGAGAGAACATGGCAAAAGATCCTAGACAGAAACTGGCCTCAGAACCTAGAGACAGAACCTAGCGAGAGAACATAGCAAAAGATCCTGGACTGAACCTGACTACAGAAATTGGCAAGAGAACCTGACTAGAACCTGGTGACTGAACCTGGCTGGAGAACCTAGCGAGAGAACATGATTACTGAACCTGGCTGGAGAACCTGGACAGAACCTGGCTAGAGAGCCTAGCGAGGGAACTTGGCTACAGAACCTGGCTGGAGAACCTGGCTGGAGAATCTAGCAAGACAACATGGACACAGAACCTGGCTAGAGATCCTAACCAGAACTTCACTGGAGATCCTGACCAGAACTTGGCTGGAGATCCTGGCTAGGCTGCTGATCAACTGAACGCTGTCTCCGTGTCATTCCTTCTTCACCGACTCCGTCCACACCTTTGGGAACCCCTGGACCCGCTGGGGTTGGACCCCAGCAACTCCATTGTATGCTCTTGCTTCCTTTGTCAAATATTAATTGAGCATAATGGCTTGGGTAAATTTCTGGGTTCTCTGCTTGGTTCCATTGGTCTATAAGTCTGTTCTTGTGTCAGAACTAGGCGGTTTTGAGAACAGTGGCTTTGTAATATAGCTTGACATCTGGTATTGTGATCCCTCCAACTCTGTTCTTTTTTCTCAGGATTACTGTATCTATTCTGGGTCTGTTTTTATTCCAGATGAATTTTTGGAGCATTTGTTCTAGGTCTGTGAAATATGCTGTTGGTATTTTAATGGGAATTGCATTGAATGGGGATTACAAATTGTTTTGGGTAGTATGAACATTTCAATGATGTTGATTCTATAAATCCATGAACATGATATGTTCTTCCATTTGTTTATGTCTTTCTCTATCTCTTTTTTCAACGGCCGTAGTTTTCCGAGTACAGGGGCTACCGTCAACAAATCAACAAAAGACAAGTGCTGGTGAGGATTTGGAGACAAAAGAGCCCTCGTGCACTGCTGGTGGGAATGCAGACTGGTGCAGCCACTGTGGAGAACAGTATGGAGTTTCCTCAAAAAGTTAAAAATGGAACTTCCATTCAACCAGTAATCCCACTTCTGGGAATATATCCCAAGAAACCAGAAACACCAATCAGAGTGTATATATGCACCCCCATATTCATAGCAGCACAATTTATAATAGGTAAGATTTGCAAACAGCCAAGTGCCCTTCAGCAGATGAGTGGATTAAAAAACTGAGGTACACCTACACAATGGAATACTACGTTGCTATAAAAAAGAAGGAACTTTTACCATTTGCAACAGCATGGGTGGACCTAGAGAGCATTATGCTAAGTGAAATAAGCCAGTCAGAGAAAGATAAATATCACATGATCTCACTCATTTGTAGAATATAATAAACAACATAAACTGATGAACAAAAATAGATCCAGAGACAAAGACCAAACAGACTTTCAAACCTCAGAGGGAAGGCAGGGGAGGGCGTGGCAGGGGTGGGGTGGGAAGGTAAGAAATCAAAGGACTTGTAAGCATGCATATTATCTTAACCAATGGACATGAACACTGGGGCAGTGGGGGCTTGTCCTGGGGGTTGGGAGTGGCCCGGGAGGGGTCTATGGGGGAAAAAGGAGACATATGTAATAATAATAATAAAAAAGAATAAAGTCAGCTCTGAGCTAAGTGCAATTTTGAAATATACTGTGCAATATGTGTCATATATAGGGGGAAATTTAATTCTGTTGTTCACAATGAAATTTTTTAAGAAGACCAAAAAAGACAAAGAAATGTTATAAAAAAAAGAGATGAGGGTGAATTTTAATAAAAAAAATAATAATAACATGAGTTTTAGGCACATAGTTATGTTATAATTAAATACATAATTACTAGGCTTCAGCAGTGATACTATCATATGAACATTTAAGTAAGATAATAAGCTAAGGGCTAAAACCCAAAAAATAAAAGTAAGAAAGTTATGAATCACAATGAAACTGGAAAACAGTCTCAAATAGTAAAATAGCATATTCAAGAGTGCCATGAGTTTTAGAAGAATGATTAAAATATCCGTTGCTATATAAGCATCCTGTATACTCTTTTTTTGTAATACTTCTAAATGCCTTTGTAAATCTCTGTCTAACCGTGGAAGACATGGCTGTATATTTGTATATTTACTTGTTTAGGCATTCAACAAATGTCCGTTAGGTGTCCACTATGTGCCTAACATTCTGGTAAGTGACTTAATGGGTTCTTAGATTGATTTTTTTCTTTAAATTTTATGTATATGATACATTTCTTGGTATATAGTAGATACTCAGCAAATACTTGTGACTGGACAACAAATGAATGAAGGTGATATGTGCTGGTTTAAACTGGGAAGTAAAAAGCAACAATCCAACACTGTCACATTAGATTAGTTGTCAGACAAGATTAATTTAAGGTTGAAAATTGGAAAAACGTTATCCTAGTAACTATACCAGTGTAAAAATACAGACCTGAAAAAGTATGAAAAATCAAATAATATGTGGATTAAAAAGATCAAATTAATTGTTTTAACTTTTTGTTTATTATGGATAATGTTGCAATAAACATTTGTGCATAAGTTGCATGAAATTTTTATTTCTCTTGGGTAAGTTTTACAATTCTTCAATTGATTCTCTTAGATTTTGATCCAAAATCTAATTCAGGACTTCTGTTGATAACAAATTAGGTAATTCTGAAGAAAACTGAAAGAGTAGATCAGTAATGAAAAATCCCTCTAATAACTTTGAAAACAACTTCATAGGGCAACAAAGGTCTGATTTGGGGGAAATTTTTGTACTATACATATCTGCAGATTCCTGATCAGGGAACTAAGAAAAAGAGATGGTGAACAGAGCTTTCACCATTAACATTGGCTAAGAGGAGATTGCCAAAGAAATACCTAATAACCTCTACTCCCCATGCCCCACAAACACACATGCACATTTACACAATTACAATTGAAATGTGGAGTTTGAGATGCAGACTTCTTCTCATGGATCCTTGTCCTCACTAAATTTGAAGAATAAACTTGTGGACAAAAAGGTTCCTTTAATAAAAAAATGTAGAAGTTTACTGGAAGCAGATACAAACTTCATCTAGGCAGGGGTGTCCCCAAAGGGGACCCCCTGGGGAGGAGCCCTCAAGTGGGAAGAGTCTGCTCTCGCTCTCTCTCTCCAAAGGGAAAACCAGTCTAAAAAAATGTGTCTCATGTCCCTTTATATATGCTGCAGCTCTTTGTCTGAACCTGACCCTTTCTAATTGGACCCTTCCTTGATTTAGAACCCCCGTGCTTTCCTCATTGGTCATTCTGTTACATGGTATTAGTTTCAAAGCTCAGATCCCACATGGTGCCCCCCTATTTCTCTCCCCTTATCTTGCAACATTCCTCTATCCTCTGTACAAGTGAGATAAGCATTTTGGCATCTCTGAGCTCCTATTTATGCATTCCCCTCCCATGGACCCTCTCTCAGTTGTCCTGGCCAGATATGTTTTATTACCCCTCAGGTCAGGGCTGCTTTAGATCTAACTAATGGCTGCTTTAATTGTTCATTGCAGAAATGCCTCCAACCTTACCGGACCCCCTTCCTGTCTTAAGGTAGCTAGTTAACCCCTTTCACAATTTTAACCCTGAAAAGTTATACTCTGGAAGTGAGGAGGAACTGGAAATGAACCACTTTGCAGGAAATGAGGTTGATGCTGAAAGTTTTTAAATTTGTGCATAAAGTTGATTCATAATAGCTAGTGCCCTTCAATGCCTGCCAGAAAGGAAATATACATCTCTGCTTTGGAGTGTGAGAACATTGTATTAGGTCCCAAAATATGTCTAGATTCATTGAGGTTAAGATGACTGTTTACTATGGTCAAGGAAACAAATGATTCGTTTGAGATTTTCTTCAGCACACAGGAATCTTTGCTTCACATCCAAATGTACACTCTAGAGCTGAGAAGTACTTTAAAATTAAAATATCAATAGATGTTTTTAACATATTATTTAAAAAGAGAACTAGTACAACCTATCAATCTGAAATATAGCTTAAGAAGTACACTGAATTATAGAGAAAAATGATAAAAGTAAGAGGATTAGACATAGGTGTTAATAGTAAAAAAGGCTTAATGTGACTATAATTGAAATTCCAGAAGGCATTTTTGTTTCCAGCCATAAATGTTTATAACCTAATGTCTCTATTTTATTAATATATTTTATTGATTTTTACAGAGAGAAGGGAGAGAGATAGAGAGTTAGAAACATCGATGAGAGAGAAACATCGATCAGCTGCCTCCTGCACATCTCCTACTGGGGATGTGCCTGCAACAAAGGTATATGCCCTTGACTGTAATTGAACCTGGGACCCTTCAGTCCGCTGGCCGACGCTAGATCCACTGAGCCAAACCAGTTAGGGCAATGTCTCTATTTTAAATAAACCATGTTTAATTACTTAAATTCTCCCTCACTTTTAAAATTATTGGTATTTTATTTTCTTTGTCTTTCCAGTTAAAGTTCCCCTCAAACCTCATTTTCTTTGTCAAGAAAAAAGGGAAGATAGTTCTTCCCTGTCCAATGAGCTGGGAAAACTGTGATTGTTAACCTACTAGGTCTTTGGCTTAGCTCACGGGTAGACAGTCAAGTTAGTTTTGCCCACTCCAAGACAGTCTCCCCTAAAGGGCAGACTTATAGTACCTCATAACAGAAATTATCTGGATCCCAGGAGCACATGCATCTTTTATATGAAGCATTCATTCTTGTTCACTATAGTCTCCAATATTCCCTTTTGTCTCCCTGACAATGAAGCTTGGAGTCCTCATTTACCACCAAACTGGCACTGATCACTTTTCTTTTTTAAACACTGAAATTGAAGCATATTTTGTTGTTAACATAAAAAACCATTGAAACCTGTAAAAGCAATTTGTGAGTTTATTTGAGCCAAACTGTCGACATATGCCGGGAAGCAAAACCTCAATGGTTGGTTTGCTTTTGTCGTGTTTTCTGCTGTAGTTATTGTTAGTCTTTCCCTCTGATTATGTAAATGCAACAACCTCATTTTCTTTAATTTGACCTTTACTCCTTTTTTTTTCCTTTTGATTCGAACTGGTCTTGTACAGCCTACCTACCTTCCTCGCCTGCCTTCCTCTCCCTTAAATGTCCACTCAATTATTAAGTCCTTAAGAAAATGAGTCTCTGGCCAGCATTAAACAGTCTTAGGAACGAAGCCTCGGGTCTGTTGACCACAGGAAAATACAACATCTAGGCCTCAGTTGAGTTTTAGCTTCAGACCTAGGAAATCTGAACAACCACATTGACAACAGCCTTGTAAAACCAGACAGAACGATGTCATGGCTGACATCAAGTCCAGAGCACTGTTCAACTGTCCCCTGCCCTAGCACTGACGAATCAACAGAGACCACAAACCTAACCACAACACGAACTCCCTTAGTCACCATAATTAATGATCTTTCCCTTATGTAACCCCTCCCCATGTGGAAGCCAGGTCTTCGAATTGGAGACCACCTGTGACTCCAGGTATATTGCCATTTCCTTAATTAATCAACCTTTAATTTCTTGACTGCAAACTCCTATTTATGTTTGGTTGAGTTTGATGGGCACAGATGAATGAATCCTTTTAATTCTATAACAATTTTAGTTTTGTGTATCCACAGCATATCTTCTGAGGTACACAGTTTCCAACAGTTACCCCGAACAGCAAGCTAGAGTTCTTATTCTGGATTCATTTCCTACGAAGTTTGCAGAATAAAAGATTTTAAGCAAAAGCATGGAAATTTACTACAAGTATATACAAACTCCCACCTGGGGAAGGGTCCCAAAATGGGTAACTGGTGAGGTTTTTTTTTTTTTTTTTTGTCTAAGGGTTTGTAAATGTTGGCAGTTTCTTTGTCTGTGCATGTCACTTTCTAATTGGACTCTTCCTCATTTTATGTCCCTTGGTGTTTTTTTCCTAATTGGCTGATTTCCCCCTTCCCTGCCTGATATCAATTTCAAAGCTTCAAAGCTTCAAAGCCTACTTGGTGCTCCCCCTCCTCCCCTTCTCTTGCACCATTCTGCTGCCCTCTGTGCTTGTAAGATAAACATTCTGGTGGTTTGGAGCTGGCTCCGCCTGTCACCTATGCATTCCTTTCCCATGGACCCTACACTAACTGCCTTTCTTATTTCTAAATCCTCTCAACTCAACATGGCTCCTGAGACTTCTCCATTTCTGGCCTATAGATTCTCTCTCTATCTGGTCTGGCCTCATAGACCAGTGGTTCTCAATCTGTGGGTCGCTACCCCTTTGGCGGTCGAACGACACTTTCACAGGAGTCACCTAAGACCATCCTGCATATCAGATATTTACATAATGATTCATAACAGTAGCAATGTTACAGTTATCAAATAGCAATGAAAATAATTTTATGGTTGGGTCACAACATGAGGAACTGTGTTTAAAGGGCCAGAAGGTTGAGAATCACTGACAGAAACTGGGGATAAAACTAGTTAGTTATAGCTCTCTAAAATCAAGACTTCATTAATTTAAAAACAATTTCTATAGTTTCTAGCCAAACTCTTGGAATTGAAAAAAGATGCAAAAAATAAATATTGTCTGCTTCTAAGACAAATACTGTCAAGCACAGCTAAGTAGGAAGTAGATAAATCATCATAAAGGAGGAAAATATTTCCTCTTTGGTTTAGATGATGGACAGGATACCATGGAAATATATATGATAGTTACCTTTCATCTTTAATCCTAAAAGTACAGAGGGATGTTTTATATGTTGGTGTTTTGGATTCTTCCAGGAAATATTAATTAAGTAAAAGTGAAAACTTGTCAACAAAACACCCCCCTCTTCATTTTACTTCCAGGACAAGTGAAGAGCTAAAATTATCTTTCATCCTTGCTACAGTTCAGATTATTTAATCATCAAAATCCCAGAAAGACATGCCTTTGTTATGAATCTATACTCACTATCTTTTATATGGGTATCCTGTCCTGGTAGTGGTATTTAATTTAGAACATTTTCATTACTGTTACAAATTGGTAGTCAACTAAGAAAAAATGACAATTTTTATGAAACAAAATCTGTGGAGTGTGAGGAGGTGAAAGAGGAGGGTGTACTGCAGATGGGGATAATGAGACTCATTACATAAAGTTCCTGCTACTAATCCATTCCATAATGGATCTGGGCAGTGAAGGTTTCCAGGGGCTAGCATCCTCCTCCTAATGAAGCTTTAACTGGCTGAAAACCTGACCTTCATTTTAATAGAACTGTATAAATGCCAACTTTATTCCTTTCTTGGGAATTTCCACTAAGTTATTTTAACTAGAGAAAGCTTCTAATAATGAATAAAGTTGCTTGGGGAAACATTAAAGATTATTATTAACATTCGGTCTTAACAAGGTAACTAGGTAACTAAATATGTGTCACCATGTAAGTGTTGAAGTATGCTTTTTTGTTATTGCTGATTGATGGGTCTATGATTTTTAAAGCATTCTGTAACTTTATAACTCATAGTCTGATAACACTACCATTCTTTACATATGTACACACAAATTAAAAGAGTTCTCAGCATGAAGTATATTTAAATATTCAGTAAAAGCACAATTTATATTACTTTTCAAGATAGATATGTAGACTACAAGTGATCCCAGGGTGTCAAGAATGGTGAAAGGCCTGAGATTTTACCTTACTTACAGACTAATGTATTAGCCTGACACATTTTCATGGATGTTGGCTGAAGGCATGAGACTCCTGATCCAAGACTCAGGACTTTATTACTTACTAGAGGCCCGGTGCATGAAATTTGTGCACTGGGAATGTGGTGGGGGTTATCCCTCAGTTCAGCCCAGTCTGCACCCTCTCACAATCCGGGACTGCTGGCTCCCACCCGCTCGCCTGCCTGCCTGCCTGATTGCCCCAAATCGCTTCTGCCTGCCAGCCTGATCACCCCCTAAACCACTCTCCTGCTAGCCTGATCGATGCCTAAAGGCTCTTCTGCCAGCCCGATCACCCCCAACTGCCCTCCCCTGCAGGCCCGGTTGCCCCCAACTGCCCTCCCCTGCTGGCCATCTTGTGGTGGCCATCTTTGACCACATGGGGGCAGCCATCTTGTGTGTTTGAGTGATGGTCAGTTTGTATACTGGTCATGACTAATTAACATATCTGGGCTAATTAGTATATCCCTCTCATATAGGATGCCACAGAAATCAACATAAGCATTAGCGTATTTACATTAGTTCACCCTGTCCCAAGTCCTGCAGAGGCAATGCGAATGGGTAGAGGTGAATGCCAGCACATTTGTTGGACTATGTTACAGAAAAGGAATACTGAGCTTAGTCAGCCCTCTTCTCTGAAGGAGGACATCATCTTATCATGCTAGAGAGTACACATGCTTCTTTTTTCCTCTGACGTAAGTCACTATTTCTTCCAAGGCTGCACACTATGCAAACATCCTTGTAAATATGGTAAAAAAGGAGGCAATTAAGTATCTTGCTCACAAGAAATGAATAAATATGAAACATGAGACACACATGCAATATTATTTCATGAGCATGAACTTGGCCAACAATTTTGATCAATCTGTCATATAGATTCTGGGACCATAACTGTCAATTGTTTCATGTAACATTTAGTTAAGGCTACTATCAAGAGGTCTTCCTTTAGCAGAATGAGATCAACTTGAGCACTGACCTCAACCATCCCCTCAATGTCCTGTACAAAATCAACTGAACAATTCCCACAAAGCACCAGAGCCTACCTTAAAAAGCCATGCAACTTTCTCAATAAATTTCTGGATTTTTTTTCAGCTTTCTCAAAGCATTAATCCACATTGAGAAGGTTGTTTTGGCAATGCCTAGACTCTATCGTGGCCTACAGAGAGGAAGTCTAGGACAACCCTGTCATTCATAACAATGCTGGATAGTAAGTTGAGACTAACTTGTCTTCCAGTGCCAATTTTTTTTCAGGGACAAATTCCATTACACCTTTTTCATTGGCTGACTCCCATTATAAGAATAACTGCACATAGGGAATCACATGAATGATGCTATCGTTTTCTTCCCAGGAAAACTGTCAAAACAGCCAAAGATAGCGTGATTTTAGAGAGATCTTTCCAGGCCTGAGAGCTTAGCTGATCATACTGGTCATGTTTACCTAAATACTTAAAGATATCAATAATTTCATCTAAGGTGCAAATCATCATGTTTCTCAACAGGGAGGCAAGTCAGCACCCTGTCTTCCACACAAAAATATAGTTCTGATAGTGCCCATCATCACCCTGGATGGAAATAAAAATTATGTTTTCAACTGCTAGGGCCTCTCAAGTGTGACTTATATCAGTTAAGGGCACGGATTGAGGACCTCCAACCTGACTTCTAGAATGATAGTTCATGTCAAATACTTGAGTGGAGACCTTGATTTTGGAGGAAGAGCCAGTCATGACTGAGGGGAAGGCAGAGGGCAGGCTGGAACTCACAGACCATCAGTGGTGGTATCAAAGGTTTAAGGTCAACGAAAATGAAGGTAAAACAAAATGGGTTTATTGAAGATACAGCTGAGAGAGAGCTCATGATCTCCAACTCCTGGGTTTAAAAGAGGGATTTTCTGGGTGAAGACTATCAATTACATTCAAGGATGATTGATAGAAACTACCTTTTTTCTGGGCATGCCCTTACCCATAATGCATACAGAAAAACCCACGGGGAGTGGGGTTAAAACCCAATGCAAATTTTATTATAATTAGTCCAGGATCCTAGTAAGGTCACATTATGGTCATGTCATTTTAGTTTGATGTATTCCCACTTGCTTATTTTTTATTTTGTGTTTTCCTTTTTTTTGGTCTTTATTATGCCAATTGAAACTTCTAGTATTCCATTCTTATACCTTACTAGAGGCCCAGTGCATGAATTCATCACCCATGAGATCCCTCAGCCTGGCCTGTGGTATCAGGCCAAAACTAGCTCTCTGGCATCCCCTTGAGGGGTCCCAGACTGTGAGAAGGCACAGGCCAGGCCAAGGGACCCCACTGGTGCATGATCAGGGTCAGGGAGAGACACGGGAGAGACCATGGGAGTGCTCCAGGGTGTGTCTGGCCCATCTTGCTCAGTCCTGATTGGCTGGACCCCAGAAGCAAGCTAACCTACCTGGTGGACTGTCTGCCCTCTGGTGGTCAGTGCACGTCATAGAAACTGGACAATGGGTCAATTGTCTGCCCCCTGGTGGTCAGCGAGTGATTGAGCGGCATATCATTAGCATATTATGCTTTGATTGATTGAAGGGCCAACCAGTTTACTGGACACTTAGCATATTAGGCTTTTATTATATAGGATATTCAGAGACATATAATTTAAATTCTCACAGGATTATCAAATAATGTAATTAATGAAGCATGCCATGTTTATTTTATAATGGTGAGTCAAGTCCATATTAAAGCTAAAGAAAAATGTTTTTTCAGTTTCCTCAAGTAATATGAATCCTGTTGAAACAGGAATTTTAGAGGAATATAGGCAGGCTTACGGAAATTTTAGAATTGGGGTCCATGGAAAAACACAGGGCTACAGATTAGGAAAAGGTACATCTCCATAACACAAGGAAGCCAGGTGCAGAGAGCAGCAACAGTTGCATTTACATAAGATAAGGGAGCTAAAAGTAGCCAAAAGGGTCAATATTTACAAAATAAAGAAGGAAGAAAGCCAGAAAGAAAAAACAATGAGGCAGGAGGGCATCACATGTCCAATGTGGTGTTTGACCTTTAAATTCAGGAGTTACTATAGTAACCAGTCCAAGGGAATAGTGACCAATCAGAGGGGATATCAAGGCACCAGGATTTGCAGCCTTTATAAGTCATAGGGGAAAAGAACTCAGTGGGACCCTTTTCCCCCCTCTCCATGTGGGAGTCCGTTCTAAGGGACTCTTTCCCTCTCCCCACATGGGAGTCTGTACTTGTTCTTCAATAAATATCCACCTTTGCTATACTACCCTCTGTCCGTGGATTCATTCTTTGACTCCGGCAGACAAAGAATCCGGGTTCCGGTCCAAAAATTCTCTTTCACTGTTTTTCCTTATTTATATTTCTATATATTTATATAATGTGGATGAAAGGAGCCACATGCTAACCTGACAAGCTCAGAGAAGGCCTGCATGGCAGTCTTGCAAACTCAGAGACCTAAAGTAACCACAAAGAATGGTCTGAAATTAAATTTTAACTAAAAGCAGTTATGGTGGGTAGTTACATCCTAGGCCAGGATCTCCACTGACAAGGTCAACATTTACCTTAACTGAACCTATTTGTCTTTTTGCATCTATAATAATATACCCTTTGAAATGTCTGGGTAACTTGTAACTTCCCTTTTTCTGGACCCCTTGGGACACAACCTAATGTGCTGGGCGCCAGGACAGATACCACAAATTCCTTCATTATCATGTTAATTGTTCCAGCACCCACCTAAGTATGTGTCTATCATTTTACTTTTTACCTAATCCCAGGGGTTTCCCCACTTTTCTTTCTCCCGAGTCTCTATCACCAATGGATTTCATGTAACCCATCTAAGTCCCTTTCCTTTGATTGCAACATATAAATACAGATGTAATCCGCCATTTTCCATAGCATTATCTCAATTCATTGAGGTTTTGCTTCCCGGCATATGTCAACAGTTTGGCTCAAATAAACTCACAAAATTTTTTTACAGGTTTCAATGTTTTTTTATGTTAACGACAAAATATGCTTCAATTTCAGTGTTTACAAAAGAAAAGTGATCAGTGCCAGTTTGGTGGTAAATGAGGACTCCAAGCTTCATTGTCAGGGAGACAAAAGGGAATATTGGAGACTATAGTGAACAAGAATGAATGCTTCATATAAAAGATGCATGTGCTCCTGGGATCCAGATAATTTCTGTTATGAGGTACTATAAGTCTGCGTTATAGGATCATCCAAATCTTTGTTATAGTCATAAGGAAACCCCTCTAATGTGTGGAAATGATTATTGTGTGAAATGTTTGCTGTGTGAAGACCCCAAAACTCTGTAACTTCTAAAATGTGGTGAACACCCCACTATCTTGATGTAAACGCCGACCTAAACCCTTAAAGTGTAAACACCCTGCTCCTAGCATAAGGCACGCCATCTGGTCCACAATAAGACACAAGTTGTTTACTACCGGCTATATAAGCACCAGATTTTCTTCAGTGGAAGTCTCCTGCCTAATGAGAGGAGGACTCCACGTCATGAGAGGAGCCCCTGACTGACTGCTCTGCTGTGTGAGCCTGAACCAACTGCGGCCGCCTGTCTATCCACGTCGACCAACCATCTTTCGATGTGCATCACTGGATGGCCTTTGCCGGAGCCTAGGACCCACTAGGAATAGGTAAATAAACCTTGTGAGATTGCATACTAATTCTGTCTTGTGTGTTCATTTGTTCCGGTTCAGCTCGAGACATTGAAGTACCAGGGGATAGGCCATTATTGCTGACCCCTGGTCATCTGCGTATGTCCCACTAAATCTAGGCAGATAATTAATTAATTGGGGCATAATTGGGACATCCATTTTTTACTTTTTGAGGAAACTCCATACTGTCTTCCATAGTGGCTGCACCAGTCTACATTCCCACCAGCAGTGCACGAAGGTTCCTTTTTCTCCACATCCTTGTCAGCACTTATATCATTTGTTGATTTGTTGATGATAGTCATTCTGACAGGTGTGAGGTGATATCTCATTGTTGTTTTGATTTGCCCCTCATAGATAATTAGTAACTTTGAGCATGTTTTCATATGTCTCTTGGCCTTCTGTATGTACTCTATATGAGTTCTCTGTAAATTTTGTAGATTAAACTCTTATCTGAAATATCATTGGCAAATATATTCTCCCATGCAGTGGGCTTTCTTGTTGTTTTGTTGATGGTTTCTTTTGCTGTGCAGAGCTTTTTATTTTGATGTAGTCCCATTTGTTTATTTTCTCCTTAGTCTCCATTGTGCCAGGAGCTGTGTCTGTAAAGATATTGCTACGATATATGTCTGCTATTTTGCTGCCTATGGAGTCTTGTAGGATTTTTATGATTTCCCATCTTACATTTAAGTCCTTTAGCCATTTTGAGTTTGTTTCTGTGTATGATGTAAGTTGGTGATCTAGTTTTCATTTTTTTTGCATGTATCTGACCAAATTTCCCAACACCATTTATTGAAGAGACTGTCTTGACTCCATTGTATGCTCTTGCTTCCATTGTCAAATATTAATTGAGCATAATGGCTTGGGTCGATTTCTGGGTTCTCTGTTCGCTTCCATTGGTCTATATGTCTGTTCTTGTGTCAGTATCAGGCAGTTTTGAGAACCGTGGCTTGGTAATATAGCTTGATATCTCTTAAAATTTAAATGACATAGATGTTTGAGCACTCTTGCTTTTAAATTTTCAAGCTCTACTCAGAACAATCAACTTGCCCTTCAGAGCCAATGCTAGAGTTTTTGAATTTGCTAATAATTCATTTTGCTATTGATAACACCTCATTCTCAATTAGCAGGAATAAATTACTACTTTCCAACTTCATTCCAAAGTGAATTAGATTAAGTGAAATCACCTGTATTGAGCATTTGCCAAATAAATAGGTAGGATTTGGAATATGACACAATAATGGATTTCACCTTTGTGGAAATAAGATCCTAGCTATTTAAATCAGTGGTTCTCAACCTTGGCTGCACATTAGAATCACCTGGGAATCTTTTTAAAATCCTGATTTCTGGGCCTCACCCTCCGGAAATTCTGTTTCTCTGTTACTAATGTTGTGGCCCCACCCCATAACAAAAACAGAATTTCCGGAGGATGAGGCCCAGAAATCAGGATTTTAAAAAGATTCCCAGGTGATTCTAATGTGCAGCCAAGGTTGAGAACCACTGGTCTAAAGGAAATCCTGAGTCAACATAAAGCAGTAGGATTTATTTGCTTTTGTTCCCCCTACAGAGGTACAAACACATAGTAGATGAATAGCATATTATTATACAAAGTATAAACTAAAGAAAGAATATAATGAACAAATCTTACTAGAGTTTCCATTTAGTACACTAGAAATTTTTCAGTGGGATCTTTAAATTAATCCCAAGTGGTCTTATTTTAAACATGTATTTCTCCCCTGGCTGGTGTAGCTCAGTTGGTTGGGTGTTGTCTTGTGCACCCAGAGGTCACCGGTTTGATTCCTGTCAGGCATATGCCTGGGTTGCAGGCTTCATCCCCAGTGTGGGGTGTGCAGGAGGAAGCTGATTGATGTTTGTCTCTCACATTGATGTTTTTTTTTTTCTCTCTCTAAAAATCAATAAACTATTCTTTGGAGAAAAAAAAGAAACATGTATTTCTAAACATAATTATCTATGACATAATAACAGTAGATATTATGGAATCCTTCACTTTGGAATCAAGAGAGGTTCTATGAAAATCCAGGAATTGTTTTAAAAAATAACAAGGAATCATAATAAAATGCATTCACCAGGTTATATATGAGTATGCAGAATTTTTTTTAAAATGCACAAACATTCTGAAATGCTTTCAACATTGCTTTTGGATGACTTGTTTCATGATTGTTTAAAATGTTAGCAGTTACTCTTGTTTTATTATTGCTGTTTGTATGCACCATAGACTAAAAGGTTTACAGTTAAGAGAAAAGATGTCTACCTCAATCACTTATGTCACATTAAGTGAAACCATGCAATTTGAATTTATGCTGACTTGTAAAATCTACTGAGTATAAAAATGAATCCCAGTAGCAGGAGATCATATTATTACTATCAAGAAATAATGCTAGATGGCTTTTTACCAGGAGAAGTTATGATGATTTTTGGCAAACTTAACTGTGCTTGTTAGAGATTTTCTAAATTCACCCAAATATCCACTATTACACTGTACAGTGATCAAACTTATTCATGTATTGAAGCTCCTGCTTTTCTAGAATACCTTGATAAATATCAAGTAATTTATGAAATTTTTGTTAATTGCAAATCACTGTATTATGGACTGAGAAATGCTTTTTCTCCTTCTGTTATTCATTTTCTTTAAATGTATAAATATATTTTATCTTCACAATAATCTTATTAGTTTGTAATTACATTTAAAGTTTTCAAATGAGGAGATTTAAGTGTTAAGTTGTGAAGTGATTTGATCAAGTCAAAGCTACTAAGGGCTACTTTGGTCCGGCCACTTCTATTATTCTGCTCAATCCCCAAGCAAAGTACTCAATGTAGCCTCTCTCTTTTTTTTAATGAACATATGTCATATCTTATATTGAAGACCAAATTGTTAGTTTGATATTAAAAGTACATTAATTATAAGTCATTAATTTCCTAAATGTTTAAAAATAGGAAATACATATGATCTATTTGAAATGTTAAAGAACAAGATTTTCTTTAGCAAGGTATGAGAGACTAATAGTTTCTGTGAAATTGCTGTTCTTTTTAATATACAATATACTTTTTAAAAAAAATTTTTATTAAGTTATTACATATGTGTTTTTATCCCCACATACCCCCCCCCCCATCCCCTGTTGTCTGTGTCCATTGGTTAGGCCTATATGCGTACATATAAGTCCTTTGGTTGATCTCTCCCCCTTACCCCCACCATCCCCTACCTTCCCTCTGAAGTTTGACGCTCTAATCGATGTTTCTCTGTCTCTGGCTCTGTTTTTGTTCATCAGATTTTGTTGTTCATTATATGCCTATCAGTAGATGAGTGGATTAAAAATCTGTGCTACATCTACACAATGGAATACTATGCTGTGGTAAAAAAAAGAAGCAGTTATTACCATTTGCAACAGCATGGATGGAACTGGAGAGCATTATGCTAAGTGAAATAGGCCAGTCAGCAAAAGGTAAATATCACATGATCTCACTCATTTATGGAATATAATATGCGATATACTTTTGCTACAAAAACATATTCATCCAAACCTGGTGTGAGGTTGTTTAGGAAATATGTTTATGTTCATGTAAAGTTAGGACTTTTTGAATAAATCTTACTGAGATATCAGACCCTGGCTAAAAAACATGCTTTAAAAGTTAATTTACAACTCATTAGCTATAGATCATAAGAAAGATAGATTTACTTCTTTAGAAATATGTGTCAGTGGCAATGTCACTTGGAAACAGGAGATATTCTCTGGATTATAAAGTTGAAGACACTAGTTTTATACCTCCCTTGAAGGTATAAAGACTGATAAAGACTCGGAAGGGGATGGGGGAGTTTTCTATATAGATGTTCTGATTTATCTTTCAGTGATTTCTTTTTTATTTATTTGGTCCCTCTCCCTGTGTGTAAAGGGTGACATCTGGTTTTCATTGTACCATGTCAGTGGTAAAAAGTGGGGCACAGAGGATCACACAGCTATTATTTGCTATGACCTAATGATAATAATCTGCTCTGCATCAGAAACTTTATGCATATATTAAGGATAATAATAATATAAAGATATTAAAAAAAACCACCACCTAGAATGGAAAAATACTTTCTACATTAAAATTAGATGCCATGGCCTTGAAATACATCATCATTACTTGCTAGTTATGTCATATTGTGGAGTTTTTCTTTGAAATTCCCTTGGGCTTGCGTTGGATTATAAAATGGTCATTTTTTTTCAGTGCCATTGAGAGATTAAATGAAAGAGCATTTGTTAAAAGTTGCAATTTCCCAAGAATTATATAGATAAAAGAAAAGATGAGGATAATGGTATCAATGATAATGATGATAAATAAATAAGTTCAAATTATTTAATTTTCTTAATTTCTCTAAAGGCTTAAAAGGCTCAAATGAAATGTTTGATATTGACTCTATTTTTCCTTTTGTTCTTTCTTCAGAATCCCAGTTATTAAAGTTAGATTACTGCACAGGCTAAACTGCTAAATTATTGCCAAGCAAAAGACCTGTACATGATAAACAATCTATAAATGATTTAGTATGTTGTTTAGCATGATGTGATGAGTAGATGAGACAGGAAGAAAAAAGTCATAAATGTTTTCAAATTATATTTGAAGATAAGGCAGTTGAGCAGAGAGTTATAAGAAATCAGCCCAAGATGGCTGGTGTTTGAAAAAAGCATCATTTTGGAGATTTGGAGAAGATTACTACTATTTTAGTCACTTCTAAAGGAATTTTATTAGAAATATTTGGTTTGATATTATTATGATTTCTATAGTGAAGATATTTTATGTTGACTAATAAATATAATAATATGAATTTAATTGCAACTGAGAAGATGTATAAATAGAGAACGTGTATGAAGACATAAAACAAAATCTTAGTAATTTGTGAGGAGAATAAAATTTTCTCTATCATGTAGACATTTACAGACAGACATATTTTTATTTATTTTGTTGTGTTTTAGATTTGGCTTGATTTATATTATTTCTCTATTTTACTTTCATTGTGATTCTTACCTCTCTGGGAAGACATTATTCAAGAAAGCAGTTCACGCAAAATAAAAGAGAATTCCTGTGGTTTAATTTTAAATACAAATGATAAATTTCAAGATTGCAAGAAAAAAATTCAACTATTATCTTTAAACATATCCACTTCCCTATTCACACAGACTTATAATCAGAAACACACAATGAATAAGGCTTTAAAAGTCACTCTTAGGCCTTTTTTGTTTATATGTTGAAAAGTAAAGAAAATATATGTGTGTGTTTTTTTTCAGTTTATATCATAAAATGAAAAAGACATAAAAACAAGAGAAAGGAGAGACCAGGAAGGTACCCATTAAATTAAGAAAGCAGTCCATCTGGGAATTCGAGGAGAATGGAAGATGTGGGGGGCTGAAGCTAACATCTGCTTACATTTTTTAAAAAATATATTTTATTGATTTTTTTTTACAGAGAGGAAGGGAGAGGGAGAGTTAGAAACATCTATGAGAGAGAAACATCGATCAGCTGCCTCCTGCACACTCCCTACTGGGGATGCACCCACAATCAAAGTACATGCCCTTAACCGGAATCAAACCGGGGACCCTTGAGTCTGCAGGCTGATGCTCTATCCACTGAGCCAAACCGGTTAGAGCTATCTGCTTACATTTTATGTATATCTAGGCACTGCCTAATATTTTATGCAGTTCATAATACCACAAAATGGATTATACTTTTTAGTTATAGAATAAAATTCTAAGTTTAGATATGTTGGGTTTCTCTTTTTAACCAAACATTCCAGAGAAGCCTGTTAACTTTGGGTCTCCTGAAACTAAATCCTTGTCCACAGCAACATTCCATGATAATTTCCCTTGAAAATGAGACACTTCAGATTAATTGCCAACTTCTCTCCTGCTAAAATTAGCCAAAAAAAAACTCCCAAAAGACTTTAGTATGTACATAGTTTACAGATTAAAGGCCAATGGAAAACTTAATTTTATTTTCCCTTTCTTCATCTTATTTGGCTTAAATTTCCATATCCTAAAGTAAGTGTACAATACTTGGGGCTTATTGACTAGAAAGTCGCATCATTTTCTTTTCCCATTTTTACTTATTTCAGGTAGCATGTTAGGGTAGCACAATCAAGATACAGTAGTCCACTGCATATGATCTAAAGAGATTTGCATCGCCCCAGCCGGTTTGGCTCAGTGGGTAAAGCGTCGACCTGCGGACCAGTGTCCCAGGTTTGATTCCGGTCAAGGGCACGTGCCCGAGTTGCAGGCTCGGTCCCCAGTGGGGAGCGTGCAGGAGGCAGCTGATCAATGATTCTCTCTCATCATTGATGTTTCTATCTCTCTCTCCCTCTTTCATCCTCTCTGAAATTAATAAAAAAATATTTAAAAAAAATAAAGAGATTTGCATGTATCTCAAAGGCACAACACTTCGGTACAGAATGTAATCTTGATGAAATTGCTACATATTTAATCAGTTTTCAGAATTTTGTGGTTTTAAAAGTTTTAAGAAACAGTGGTGTCATGAAATGTTAGTCACCATCACATGTTTTGTACTAACAAGACTGGATCACTTACAGCTCCCCAGGTAAAAAATTAATGATGACCATAAACCCATTCATCCAGTTAATACTACTAGTGACAAAGCCTAAATTAGTTATGGCATAGGTAAACCAAAAAGGTCTGTCAGCCCAGAAATTTCATGCTGGTACATATTATGTCCATCTGTTCAAAGTGGTAATGCATTTGGGAAAAAGTCCTCAGAACCTAAACTTCCAGACTGGCTATATTATTGGGTTTTAGGTTGTTATTTGCCAGATTAGATGCTTAATTAGTTTTTATCAGAGTCTGGCTTATTTTGATTCTTAGATTGGCAGTTAAATGGTAATTTTATTTGTTTCAATATCTTATTCCAAAAAAACTAGTTTAAAAAGATTCTGAACCCTGGCAAATATGGCTAAGTTGGTTGGGCACTGTCCTATGCACCAAAAGGTTGCTGGTTTGATTCTCTGTCAGGGCACATGCCTGGGTTGCCAGCTCCATTACCAATAGGAGGCATATAGGAGGCAACCAATCAGTGTTCTGCTCTCACATTGATGTTTCTCTTTCTCCTTCTCCCTTCTTCTCTCTATAAAAAGCAATTAAAATAATAAAAAATTATTCTGAGAACTGTCATGATATATTATTTTTTTAAATGGCAATGTATGCTTGAATACAATTATGGTTATCTATATCTTACCTAATAATAGAAAAACATGTAAATTGACTGTCCCTTGCCTATGGTCACCAGCCAATCAGGAGAGTATGCAAATTACCCCAAGAAAGATGGCGGTTAATTTGCATACATAGGCGCAAAGCGGCGGAGCCAAGCAAAGACTGAAGGCTCTGGCCAGAGCAGTGAAGACTGAAGGCTCCGGCCAAAGCGAAGGCCTGGGTCCCGGGTGCCAGAGGAAAACCGGTGCCGGCAGCCAGGGAAAGGGAAGGCCTATTGCACAAATCTCTTCGTGCATCAGGCCTCTAGTATATATATGCCTAAGTGGCCGACCGGCCAACCAGCTGACCGTCCAGTAGGTGTGTGATGTGCACTGACCACCAGGGGACAGACGTTCCAACTGGTAGTTATGATTCACACTTACCACCAGGGGGCAGACACTCAATGCAGGAGCTGCTGAGCTACAGTCACTTGGCAGCAGCGATTCTTGGTGATGCACCTAGAACCAGAAAAGAGAGAGCCCGATTTCAGGGTGCGTCACCTGAGAACCACCCTCTCACAATCCAGGACCCCTCGGGGGATGTCAAAGAGCCAGTTTTGGCCCGATCCCCGCAGGTCAGGCCGTGGTACCCCACCAGTTCACGAATCTGTGCACCAGGCCTCTAGTATAGTAATGACAAGTGGGAGACCATATATTGAATGAGTGCTATCTGTCTTACAATAGTTAACATTAGTGTCTTAGTCTGTTCAGGCTGCTATAACAAACAGTTGTAACTGGGTACATTGTAAACAATAGACATTGTCTTGAACAATACCTGCTGGCTTCAGTTGAGATGGCTAACTAATCTCCTTGTCAAATGATTATTTGGCCACATTCTCACTTTTCACAGCACAGATAGGCTGAGAATTTTCCAAATCTTTAGGTTCTGCTGCCGTTTTAATGAACAATTCCATCTTTAAGTCATTTTTCCCCTCGCATATTACAATAAGCAATCAGGAAGAAGTAGGACGCTCTTTCAAAACTTTGCTTAGAAATTGCTTCAGTGAAATACCTAATTTCATCACTCAAAAGTTCTATCTTTCACAGAACACTAAAACATGATGATTTATCCAAGTTCTTTGTCACTTTCAAACAAGGATAACCTTTCCTCAATTGTTCAATAACATGTTCCTCATTTCCTCCTGAGACCTCATCAGAATGGCCTTTATCAGTCATATTCTACACACATTCTATTCAGGATTACTTAGGTACTCTCTAAGAACACTGAAGCTTTTCACTGCAGCTCTCCTCTTTCTCTTCTGAGCTCTCACCAGAATCATTCTTAATGGCCCATTTATGGCCATTTAGGCTTTTGCTAACATGAACCTCAAAATTCTTCCAGCTGCTTCCACATGTTTAGGCACTTTTAGTAGTAATTTCTGTTTTAGTCCATTTGAGCTGTTACAACAAACTATTATAAATTGGGTGGATAATATATAACACACATTTATTTTTCACAGTTCCAGAGGCTGGGAAGTTCAAAATTGAAGCCCTGGAGGATTCAATGTTTGCTGAAGAATGGTTTCCTGGTTCTTCACCTCCGCCCTCATTACCCAATCCCTTCCCAAAGGCCCCACCTCCAAATATCATCACATTAGGGAATGTTTCACCATATGAACTTTGAGGGGACACAAACAGTTAATCCATAACAATCACCATTATCATCCCCCAAATTTAAAATATATGTGCTTGTAATTTAGAGTTAAGGAAAATGAGCTGTTAAGGGAGTCATCTAGAGCCATAGAATTAGCAAATGATAGAGACACATTTCAACTCGGGTATGTCTAGCTACAAGCCTGCACTGTTTCCCTAACAATGTGCTGATTTTTCATACTCTGACCCAGGGCACGAATAGATGGCGATTTTTAAATTTTTTTCTTCTTATCGTTAACCAACTGTAGCACACCATCCCTCTGAAAAAATAACCCAATCGTCTATGAATTGCTTTTAAAAGCCTTATCTAAGTAAAGTGCATGGTGAGATTATAAAACTAGGAATATATCAAACTGTATCAGGTCTGTCAAAATATTTAAGAAATATCCTAAAAAAAAAGCCATTCTTCCATTTAGATGGGGCTTCCAAAACCTGAGAGACTCAGGGGTCCTTCAGATTTCAAAAGGAAAGCATCATGTTTACAGGGGCTTGTATCCTGGCTACTTCTCTCCACAGCACACTACCTACAGGATTTATCATCAAGCCTGCAGCCTGGTAGCCAGGTTACAACCCTTCCTCCAGGTTAGCAGCAGCATTTCTGCTTCTGTTCCAGTCCTCCCAGCGGGATCTTACAGTAACAGGAAAACCCTGCACGGAAGCTGATCACTCACCAGACCTTGCTCCGGCTGCACGCTATCACCTCCAAGACACGAGTAAGATGTTTGTTACTGAACAACTAGAGAAAGGGGGGAAAATAAACAAGAGGAAGGGTAAAGAAGATGGGGGTAAAGGAGCAAAAAGGAGGATAATGTCTTTGGTTTTTTACACGTGTGCTGTGTGAAGTTTATTTTCCCCCAAACCCTTAGCAGTCTATTGAGTTGGTCAACATTTTTGGTGGACAGTAAAAAGGAGACTTATTGTTTTAACTGAGGAAGAGCTGAGATAAAGTTTGGGTATGCAGAGGAAAAAAATCAATCAAAGGCAAGATGCAGCTAAAGTGAAAATGTATATGAAATAAAAGAGAGTCTACAAAGGGAGTAAATGGAAGACTGTTACAAAGTGGGAGGATGATGGATTCACAAGAGAGAAGTCATATGCATTGAACAACTAGCTAAGATCTTCAGTGTTTCTTAATGTAAGAATATAATTTTTAGTAAGCGTAATAAGTGATCCCAGCCCCATTGATGGTGGTTTGCCACTCTTTACATTAGACTTCTTCATAAAAAAATGCAGTTTCATTTCTACATTAAAGGTTATAAATGATTGATTTAATATTATAATATAAATTTATATGGGAAGGAACTTAATGCAAAACAATTCAAATACAAATTTATGACTTATAATTTTTGTATGATGTGGCATAAGTTAAAGGTATGAGAGACAGCATACTGACAAATTTAAACAGTTATTTGCTGTTAGAATGCCACATTTTAAATTCTCTGTCATGAAGGTAAATTGATGTTAAAAAATTGGAAAAGAAAGCTTTTAGTCAGACTATCATTTGTTCAAATTGTAGCTCTATTACGTATTATTTGTGATCATGCACAAATTGCTCCAGCTCCACGTTTAATTTTCTTATCCTAAAATGGGCACTAAATAGAACCTATTCCTTAGAGTCATTTCTGAGAGATAAATGAGATAATGCATAAAGGGCTTCTGGCACAGAAGCTGTCAAGATTAGAGATACATACCTAACCATATATAATCATAATTGTCACTATTATTATTTTAAGTACCATCCATATGACACACAATCTTTATCTCTAGCCCTAACCTCTTCCTGAGTTATATATGGACTTCTATATCTAGCTCTCTTTTCAACATACCCCCTTGGATGCAAAATACATAACTCGAATTAAGTATATCTAGAATAGTAAATTACCACTCCTGCTTAATCTCCTGTTCTTCCCTTTTTCCCATCAATATCAGCATTCCTACAGGTTGGTAACACCAAAAATGTGAGTGACCCTTGATCTTTCTCTATTCCTCATTATATAGATGAGGAATCTTCCAGCAAATCCAGTTATCCCTGGTCCCAAAATATAGCCTGTATCAAAACAATTCTCACCATTTCAACTGAAAAACACTAGACCAGGCCTCTATCATATTGACTTATACAACAACTTTATAATTAGTATCCTTTCCAGTTTTTTACAACCACATTTTGTTTTTCACACAGAAGCCAGATAACTTTCAGAAATGCATCTTCTATTGTGTCAGTGCCCTGCTTAAATCTCTTCATTAGTATATAAATTAGTATTCCATTTTATTGAATTCCTAAACTGTCATCATGATCAACAGAGCCAATATTTATCATGTGTCTGCTTTCCTCTAATGTATTGTCTTGTAGCATTCTCTCCCTTGATCACAGTGTTCTAATCATATTAGCCTTCCTCCACCCCCTTTAGTTTCCAAGCAGCTTATTTTCACATTTATTTATTTATTTTTTTAATATATTTTATTGATTTTTTTTTTACAGAGAGGAAGGGAGAGAGATAGAGAGTTAGAAACATCGATGAGAGAGAAACATCGATCAGCTGCCTCCTGCACATCTCCTCTGGGGATGTGCCCACAACCCAGGTACATGCCCTTGACCAGAATCGAACCTGGGACCTTTCAGTCCACAGGCCGACGCTCTATCCACTGAGCCAAACCGGCTTCAGCAATGTTCACATTTATTGATATCTAATGTTTATTGGGTGCTAAATATATCTAGACCCTGCTCAAAACACTTTATGTGATTTAATTAATTTAACCCTCATAGCAACATAATAAAGTAGCTACTATTTTAATTTTTTTAAATTATTTTAATCCTCACCTGAGGATATATATATATATATATATATATATATATATATATATATATATATTTTGCATTGATTTCTAGAGAGAAGGAGGGGAGGGAGAAGGGGGAGATAGAGAAACATCAATATGAGAGAGACACATAGACTGATTTCCTCCAGCAAGAGCCCCTACTGGGGCTAGGGAACCTGCAACTGAGGTACATGCCCTTGACTGGGAATTGAACTCATGACCCTTCAGTCCTCAGGCCGACACTCTAATGACAGCAAAATCTGCCAGGGCTAATGTTGCTACTATTTTTAGCAACATTTATGTGAAATGTATTTGAGGGCTGGAGGTCACAAAATCCTATCTAATAAAAGAGAAACATGGTAATTAGCCGTACACCCGCTACCCTTCCCATTGGCTAGTCAGGGCGATACGCAAATCAACTGCCAGCCAAGATGGCAGCTAATTTGCATACTGCAGGCAGGGAGGTCCAGCTCCAGCTGCTGTCCAGCCCGTGTGGCTCCTAAGCCCCAACGCCAGCTGGGACCCCAATGTGCAGCCCTGAGTGGCAGGGGCTTGGAGGTGCGATCAAGACGCCTAAACGACGCCCCCAGCCGGGACCCCTGTGTGAGACCCTGGGCGGTGGGGGGCTTGGAGGTGCGATCAAGACGCCTAAACCACTCCCCCAGCCGGGACCCCTGTGTGAGGCCCAGGGCGGGCAGGGCCTCTGCAGCTGCAGTGTTCGGACCCAGGTCCCCAGCCTGCCCTAGGCTCTGCTCAAGGAGGGGCTGGGCGCCTGGGGTTTACTAAACTTTACTGGAGTTGCTCCCCACACCCCAGCCCCTGCCCCAGAACCACACTGCCCCCAGCAAGGCTCCTGGCAGCTTCCTGACAGGTGGGCAGCAGGAGAGCTGAGTAGAGCGGAGCTGTGGGGAGCCATGGAAGGGCTGGGCCGCGGGAGCCAAGCTCCTGGGTGTCTGAGGAGAGAGCCTGAAGGTAGAGGAACCTTTGGCAAAGCCGTGGCCAGGAGCCGCGGCCATGGGGTCTGCAGGCACACAGACAGGCCTCCACCTGATGGACGATCCTGGGCAAGCGCCATGGCTTCGGGGAAACGGCTGGCCAGGAGGCCGGCGGCCCAAGGAGTGCAGAGTGGTGCCAAGGTGGGGTGCACTGGAGAGGGCTCAGGCCTGGGCAGGGTGCTGGCGGGTGGGGATCTGCCTCGCCTGCAGAGAGTGAGGTTCTGTATTGGCCCCAATAGGCAGAAACAAGAGGCGATGACTGCAGGCGTGGAAGGACACCCGGGCAGAGGGTTGCAGACTCGCAGCCCTGAGGCGGGGGTGGAGGGGCGGCCCCACCTCAGTGGAGGAGTGCCCCACTGCTGGGTACCCCACAGCGGCGGTTTGCTGAAGCTCCTGGCGCTGACCAGGCCTCGCTGCGGCCTGCACACTTGAGAGGCCAGGACTCCTGCTCCCACCTTGGCCCCAAAACAAGCTTGCGCCCGCCCAGCCCCCAGTTCTTGCCCCGCCCCATGGGGGTGCACACCTGCACAGTGAGTGCAAGCCTACCACCTGCTCCCCAGAAGGGGGGGCAGTAAAGAATGGGGTGGGGCGGGGGAGAGGAAAGAATGTGGAGCATCCATGATGAAGAGGTGCTGGAGAATGAGGCTTGGAAGCCTCACGGGGAGGTTTGTTCTGTTTGTCCTCTGGCTGTCCCTTAGGAAAGGCGGAGAGCCGGCTGTGAGGGCTCCCTGCGCGAGGAGTCCAGTTCCACAGCCAACTGGAATTGGTCTCAGTTTCCTGCTCTGTAAAATGTGTTAAGCGTGTCCCAGTGCCTTCACTGAGCTTTGAGGGCCAATTGAGATACTATACAAAGAAAATGAGGGAAGAAGTGAGAAAGAAAAGGAAGGGCAAGCAACACAAAAGAAAGATGGAAAGGAACCTGTAAACCTATTGTCACTTAAATAGGGAATAGCGTCAACAGTGTTGTAATGATGGTATGAAGCCAGGTGGGTACTGGAAATATCAGGGACCACTTTGTAAAGTATATGGTTATCTAACCACTATTCTGTAACTAATAAACCTGAAACTAATACAAAATAATATTGAATATAAAGAAATGAAAATAGGAGTGAAATTTTTCTAAATTTCAAAGTTTAAATAAAGGCTGTAAAGGAAGGAATGGGGAGAATAAAAATAGTGTTTTTCATTTTACGACTTTATTGTCTTTTCAGTATATGAAAAAGACAGTTGTCTTTATATAGTACTTTTATACTTTTCTAAGTCATTATCTCATTTGATGTTCAGGGCAATTTAAAGACAAGATAATTATTCCCTCCACTATTCAAAGAAAGGAAATCTTGGTGCCTGGCCCCAATGATTCAATTGTCAATCCCTTATTGTAAAGCAGGGTTAGTGAAATTTTCTGTGAAGGGTCATATCTATACTAATAAAAGCCTTGGGGGTGATCTGGCCAGCAGGGGAGGGCAGTTGGGGATGGTCAGGCCGGCAAGGGAGTAGTTAGGTGTCAATCAGGCCGGCAGGGGAGCTGTTAGGTGTCAATCAGGCCGGCAGGGGAGCTGTTAGGGGTGCGATCAGGCTGGCAGGCTGAAGCAGTTAGGGTCAATCAGGCAGGCACGCAGGTGAGTGGTTAGGAGACAGCGGTCCAGGATTGTGAAAGGGGTGTCCAACTGCCGGTTTAGGCCCGATCCTGGCAGTCGGACATCCTGGGATCAGGCCTAAACCAGCAGTCGACATCTCCCAAAGGGTCTGAGATTGGAGAGGGTGCAGGCTGGACTGAGGGACATCCTTTTCCCGTGCACGAATTTTGTGTACCGGGCCACTAGTTTATATATATAAAAGCCTAAGCGACCCTACAACCAGTAGCTATGATGCACACTGACCATCAGGGGCAGATGCTCAATTCACAGCCATGGAAACATGAAACAGGCTGATGAATCTCAGAGGGAAGGGGGCAGGGGAGGGTTGAAAGAGATTAATCAAAGATCTTATATGCATACTAGAGGCCCAATGCACGGATTCATGCACTGGTGGGGTCCCTAGGCCTGACCTGCGGGGACTGGGCTGAAACTGGCAATCTGACATTCCCCAAGGGGTCCTGGATTGCGAGAGGGCACAGGCCAGGCCGAGGGACCCCATTGGTGCATGCACCAGGCCTCTAGTTAGTAAATAACAGAATCTAAATTGAAAATTTGGGTATTGTTTTAAAGAGCCTGAACTCTTCATTTCTACTGTAAGCTATATTTAATGTTGTAGTCATTTTTTTTTTAGAACCTTGCAGTTCTCTACTTTGCGTTTTGCAATTTTAGTGATTTTTATTCTTAATATACTATATTAAAGGTACTCTGGTTTTATTCTTGTTCTTCAAGATTGCCTAAATTCTTTGGCCCTCTGAATTCCCATGGAAATTTGAGAATACATTTATCAAATTTGAGCAAAACTTCTCAAATTTTGACTGGGATTGCAGTAAATCTGTTGATTAATCAACAGAAATTAAAGTATTTATTATATCGAGTCTTCCAGAACATGAGCACGCTATATTCCTGTTCCATTCATTTGTGTCTTATATAACACTTCTTTCACAAACATTTTATAATCTTCAGTACAGAAATTGTGCATATTTTTAAGGTATTACATATGTCTCCTCCCCCCCCCCCATTAATTCCCCCTAGCCACCCCCATCCCCTGGCACATGCCCTCAGTCTCCTAGTGTCTGTGTCCATTGGTTATGCTTATATGCATGCATACAAGTCCTTTGGTTGATATCTTACCCGCCCCCACTCCCCTGCCTTCCCACTAAAGTTTGACACTCTGTTCGATGCTTCTCTTCCTCTGTATTATATTTTTTGTTCATCAGTTTATGATATTTATTATATTCCACAAAGGAGTGAGGTCATGTGATATTTATTTTTCTCTGACTGGCTTATTTTGCTTAGCATAATGCTTTCCAGGTCCCTCCACGCTGTTGCGAATGGTAAGAGTTCTTTCTTTATAACAGCAGTATAGTACTCCATTGTGTAGATGTACCACAGTTTTTTAATCCACTCATCTGCTGATGGGCATTCAGGCTGTTTCCAAATCTTAGCTGTTGTAAATGGTACCACAGCTTTTAAATTCATTAGATGTAGTTGTAAGCATTTAATAATTTTGATGATATATTTTTAAACTTTCAATTTCCAGCTATTTATTATTGGTCTACAGAAGGATAATTAATTTTTGTATATTGATTATATAATCAACAATATTGCTAAATTCACTTATTCAAATGAAATTGATCTTTCTTTCTTTTCTTTCTCTCTTTCTAATTTATTTATTCCTGACAATAAATATGAGGTTTATATATGGCAGTTCGTACAGCTATAATGCTTCTCCTCAAGAGAAAGGGAGCGAGAAGGAGAAACAGAGAGTCTGAGATTGAGAGAGTGAGTTATAGGCACTTACTTTCCTCAGGTATGCAGAATCTTTCTGGAACAGTGAATGAACTCAGTGATATTTTCATGTTTGTCTCCCCTAAAGTTATTTGCTTTTCAAAGAGTGATTGAATAGGGGAATGGGAATTTCATCTTTATTCCAGGTTTAGAAGTAAGAAGGAGAATGAGGAAAGCTGGGCTCTTTGAATAACATTAAGTGATAAAGAAGGATACAAATTTTTCTACCTTTGAAATCCAAACATTATTCGAAAGTTTTTATTAGGGTAGAAAAACAAGTTTCTAGGATGAAGCCAAAGATGGTAATAAAAGGGCACATTTTTCTTAATAACATCCTATATTAAGTATTTATGTTAATAGGATTAGTAAGAAACCTAAAATCAAGACCAGTTTTTTCCAGCCTGTGTACACGCTTTAAAAAAATCACTGAGATAGTTTTTTAAAAATATAATTCTCTGAGAGAGTGGAGCCTGTTCATCTATGGTTTTTAGATGTTCCCCAAGTGATTGAAACCATGACACTACACAATAGATAGGATTGTGTGTGTGTGTGTGTGTGTGTGTGTGTGTAATACTAGAGGCCCAATGCACGAAATTTATGCAAGAGTAGGCCTTTGCAGCCCTGACTGCCTTGACCAGCCCTCGCAGCCCTGGCTTCATCTGGAAGGTTCTTTGGAAGGTTGTTCCGCTATTCAGCCATTCGGTCGATTTGCATATTATGCTTTTATTATTATAGAAGATACATATAGAATAGTTCTTTACATTGGCAGATAGACATTTATGGCTTTTTAAGACCAAAGCACACTGATACTTTATGCAGATTTATTACTTTTGAACACAAATGTCAAGGTACTTCTGATATTTATTAGAAAATAAAACAAAACAATGAAGCCATTTCTTTGTATCTTATAAAATTTAATTTCTGTGAATTTTGCTTAGATAATTTTAAAAAGCAAAGAAAGATGCTTCTCACTTGGAAAGAGGTTCTTTCTTTTCTATTTAACTAAATGTCAGAGCAAAACATCAAATGGTTTGAAATGGGCCTAAATTGTTATTTGAATGAAATATGTGCATGAAGCAGGTTTTGTTTTGTTTTGTTTATTAACACATAAAATCTAAGGAGTAATTTCCTTTAATACTCATATGCTGTGCTATCTGCTTAAATTCTTAAAAAGTCAAAATGTGAGGAAAAACAGTTCAATAAAACCAGCTACCAAGATATTCAAAATTTACTGTGATCTCTGAAACCAAGTATGTAAGAGACAATAGAATTTTCTTATATAAATGGTAAACCAAAAGAGAAATCAAGGATTTCTCTCCCCCCATGAACTATAATTTAAAGCAGCATGGGCTTTTTGATAGAATTTCTTAATCTAAAACTACCCAAAAAGAATGAGATAACGATTTCTGTCAAGCTATTGATGCTGTGTGACTTTGCCCCAGTAGTCTTTGAGAGATTTTGTAAAGAAATGCAGCTTTCTTGCCTAGCAGCAGGGTTTTCTAAACCTATATCATTTCCTATTTAGACTTTGGAAATATTGTTTCAGATTACTGTGGGACCAAATGATTGTACAAGATTAGATTGCTTAGAATTGAAAAGGGGACATTAAATCATTTTTATCCATCCTTAAAAATATTTAGTAACAATCTAATAAGTAAACATCTTTATGATACAAAGCTACAAAAGTGTTACCATCCTAATTTATAACCTGATAAGATATTAGGAAAATTTTATTTTCTAAAATATTTCTCTGAAATTCTTTTCAAAAGTTCAGATTCATTAAACAATGAAAGTAAATAATACCACTTAACCACACAAGCGAGGGTAAGAATAAATTTGAATGGTGTTTAATTCATGACTTCACTGGTATTACTTCTTTGCTTTAATTTTAATTTTTGTTAAATATGTATTTTTATACCTTTCAGATATTTTTAAAAGCTTTATATACAAAAAATTACACATAAATATAAATCATTTTTGAAGATCTTTAATATACTCACATATCTTATAATAAATTAAATCAGAATCACCTTTGCCTCTGTTTTTCTAGTCTAATATTTTATACCATATTATAAATAACTTTTTTTTCCCTTTAGTACTATTTATTGAGGGCTTCTTTGTGTTGGGCAAATGTGTGGTAGGTTCTTTTGGAAAGGTATAAATATTCATCTAGTAGGAGAGGCAACCATTTCAGGTCATGATCTGGCTACCGTCATATATTGGTGCTGAATGTGAATCTTATTATAGAACAGAATGCAAGAATAAAAACTCTCAACACCATGAAAGGGGCATGACATATTTCAGTGTTACCTTCATAGTAGATTAAAAAAATATATCTTCTTTAAATTCTAGAATTCTATCCCCAACCTCAGTGCCTCCGGCCCACCCAGATAATACTTAGGATGCCCCGGAAAAGAGTAAGATAAAGTATAATGAAAGAAGAAGTCTATTTTCTCATTTTTGAATTTCAAAAGAGATTTTCAGAATTGGAACTTCCAGTATAGCAAAATAAGAAGCACAGCAAAATCTCTCTAAAAAGCAACTATAAAATTGGACAAAATAATCAATAACAATTTCAGTGCACTGGAGATTGATTGAAGGTTTACAATATACTTGAAAATCTACTAAACATCTGAACAGTGAGGACCTGCAGCATTCTTGCCTAAATCCCCACCACCCACACCCCTCAACACACACACACACACACACACACACACACAGTTTGGTTAGATGAGCCAGAAAAACCAGCACCTTTGCTGCTGGTGGGAATTTACTCAGTTTGTATTGGAGAAGGAAACACCTGTGTAGTCTAAACAACAGTAATCTCAGAAGCTAATGAACAGAGATTATGAGTGACTCAGCTAGTTGTGGATTTTAATCCTGACAATGATGTTTAACAGGTAGATCTTCAGGAATGAGAAACCCATAGAGGGCTGTGAAAAGCTATCTGTACATCACTGGCTTTCTGTGACCCTGGCTAAATGTGTAGTGGAGATGCAAGAAGATAATGCACAAAACAAAAGCTGGGCAAGACTTGAAATCCGCCTCAACCTTGATTACATACCTCAACGCATTCACAGATGCATTGGAATAATGGAAAAGTCCTAATTTGGACTGTGGTGTTGAACAAATCTAAAAATTTACTGAAAACCATTTAATTGCACATTTATGATAGGTTCATTTTATGGTATATAAATAATACTTTATAAAAGCTATAAAATGTGGGGAGGGATACTCAACACATTTTATTTTGCAGGGAACTGGAAATTGATTGAAGATTTACAATATTCTTGAAAATCTACTAAACTTCCGAAGTACTAGCTGAGTGTTTTCAGAGACAATACTGTCCTATAAAATGTTCTGAGCATCACAAACTTGGCTTTTGAGGTTTTGAGATGTCTGTCTATAGGCTGGGGCAGACAAGGAGAGATGGAAATGCAAGTGACCTAGGTCTTGTTGGAAATCCTTGGAAGGAGACTCTGTCCTAC
Organism: Myotis nattereri; assembly: GCF_964212035.1. Classification (NCBI taxonomy): domain Eukaryota; kingdom Metazoa; phylum Chordata; class Mammalia; order Chiroptera; family Vespertilionidae; genus Myotis; species Myotis nattereri. The sequence continues at coordinate 66,657,437 of NC_138076.1, read as the reverse complement.
TTATCCCAGGCTAACTGGCAGATTGTGGCTAGGTGGGGAAATAAAGAGAATGGGAGAAAATAATCTAAAGGCATTTGTTTTTCTCTTTCTCAGAAGAATCAGTAAAGCAAACAAGCAAATATCACAAATTCCCCTGGAATAATATGCTGAGAAAGAAGCTTGTAACATGGATATGGGGTTATCCGTTGGAAGAGAGGCCTGAAAGTCCCCACAAACTCAAGGACTGTATGGGCTGCACACAAGTAAGGCCATGGATGCCAGGAGAGGTAGAGGCCACACAAATAAACCATCAGAATGAGTTGTAACAGCAAATGCCAGTATGAACAATGGACTATAAGGAACTTAGGCTCTTTCCCCAGTGCCTTGGCCATCTGTAATCTTCCACATTGAATGAATCATGTAGGTGAAAAGTAAATTCTAAAATATGAAAAGTCAACCATCTTGTAGACCTGGCTCTGAGATTAGAGATCCAAACCTTCTACATATATTAAAATATATATAGGATGCTTTTCAAGGACACATGTAAGTATAGCAAGACTGTACATAAAATATTTTTATGACTCTCCACCAACCTCAGAATACATGAGAATCATCGTAATATTCACTATTGAGAAATAGTTATTAAAATCTTCCCTTTCATATAAATGTGTCAAGTGTCAAATATATAAAATTATTATTTTTTTTATGTTCAGGATGTTGAAGGGCACCAAATTGTAAGTTAGAAGAACTAGATTCCATTTCATATTTTACTACTAACTAAGCCTGACAAATAATTCAAAATTTCTGGGTAAATGCTTTCTTATTTTTATATATTAGACACGAAGCAAGATGATCTATAAGTCTCTTTCAATAATGGAATTTTATGACCATAATATAGGTTATATGCTGCTTCAAATACTTAGTGCAGCAAAATTGAACATTTAATTAGTCAATTAATTAAATCAGTCAATATTGTCAGAGGTAACTGAAATGAACACTGACAAAAACATAGCTTAAATAGAATGAGCTGTTATTTATATTAAATTTACTACCTGAATTAAATTTTATTAATATAGTAGGAAATGAGAACATTTTGTGACATGATTCATAATAGTTTAGACAGGGGATGAGATTTTGAATGCAGAATAAATTTTCATTTCTCTGAATGAAAATTCACAGGCAACAATATTGTCAATAGTTAAATCCTTTCTAAAAATATTGTACATAAACACTTAGACTGATATCACCCTAGTGAGATTATATATATATATATATATTTAAACTATAAGAGACCCTTTTTCAAACAAAACAAAAATTATGTTCAACAATTGCCTAAGAAAGAAAGAAAGAATTATAGACAGAAGTTGTAAATGTGGGCAGAAGCTACTGAGGCCACAGCCACCTTTATTATGTTACAAACAATGAAAAACAAATGAAGTAAATCTAATGAGGAGACAATTGGATTACTAGGGGAAAGCTTCTGAAAACCCAATGACTAAGCCAGGTAAAAAATAAAGTGCTACTCTTGTACTTACTGAGACATGAAAAGGCAATTATGCAAAAGGCACTTAAAAGCTGTGCTGCTAAGAATAAAGTCCTAATCTTCCTTAATACCCCTTCCTTTCAAGTACCACTTTCCCAATATTTTCTTCATTTGAAATTCTCTTCAAAAATATCCCTCGTGTTCACTATCATGTCACATTTAGTGAATCTATTTTTTCTGTCTATTGTCAAACTTAAATAATACTCCCTTTATTGCTATAAAACTCATGTATGGTTTTTCTTACTATCTTGACATTTTTACATATCCTTTCACCATTCTCCCTCATACATGTATAGGATTTTAGGAACGCAGATAATAGGAATGGCTTTTGTTTATTCTAAATTTAACATTCTTATGGAATTTTGGAGAGCAACAAATAAGGACATTTAGGATTCAATTTCTTGTCTCACACCTTATTCATCTCTAGTATCTATCACCTCTGGTCTGTCATAAAACACATACAACTTTAGTATATAACAACTGTCAAAAATAAAGGTAACCAAATTAACATTGCCATAGATGGAACCAAAGGAAATAACTGAAATAGAAATATATGGGTGACCACTTGAGGCCATCTTAAATGGTAATATCTAAGGGCATACATAGTCCACTAATTTGAGAGGCCAACACAACACGTAACTAGAAGGAAACATAGGCTCATAGAGGAGAATCAGTTTTAGCAATGAAGCTATATAGCTGGTAATACACATTATTCTTGAAATAATAAATCAAATAATTTGTTATTTAAGGTTTTATTAGAATGTTAAATAATTTTTTTTGTAATATATATATATATATATATATATATATATATATACACACACACAGATGGGGCAGGGGAGGGGTGAGGGCATGTGTTATGTAATTCTTTATCTCAAACTGTTCGTTTTTCATAGTTACTATATCTTTTTTCATACTGTTGAGGATTTTTAACAACATTACTCTAAACTTTGTTTCAGATAAATTTCTTACCTCTGCTTCATTTATCTCTTCTTCTGGATAATTCTCTAGTTCTTTCATTTGGGTTTTTTTTTCTTTGTTTCCTCATTTTGTTTGCCTGTTTGGGTTTGTGATTATGTATTAGGTAGATCCTCTACACCTTTCAATCTCTAGTGCTGACAGTGTTAAAGGCTGCTTCTGACTAATTGGATCAGGCAAAGACTCAAAGCCTCCAGAGATCCCCTGAGTCTACAGCAGTGGTTCTCAACCTTGGCTGCACATTAGAATCACCTGGGAATCTTTTTAAAATCCTGATTTCTGGGTCTCATTCTCCGGAAATTCTGTTTCTTTGTTACTAATGTTGTGGCCTCACCCCATAACAAAGAAAACTGCTGATTGAAAATAGATGATGGGAACTTTGAGGATCAGCTGTGGGAAAAAGAGAAGTGCCCTTTTAGGGATGTTGATGCAACCATGAAAATAACCATGGTGAAGCCAACACTGATTGAGCTTTATGCACCAGCCACTCTTCTGACCTCTTTGTGGAGAAGCTGAGGCAACATTGTATGTGTCATGGTCAAAAGCTGGGGCATATCAAAGCTAGAATTACAACTGAAATACGAAAAGGCTTCCTGAATAATCAACAGAAAACTCACAGGAGAGAACCCTGATACCCAAGGACCAGTCCTTAAGGTGATGTTGTATAGGGTGAGAATCTAATTACAAACAAAGATATGCAAAATTTGCAATAGCAATTCATTTTAAATATTTATGTGGTTTTTATTTTTTAATTGATTTTAGAGAGTGGGAAGGAGAGGGAGATAGAGATAGACACATCCATGATGAGAGAGTCATTGATCAGCTACCTCCTGCATGCCCCACACTGTAGATCAAGCCTGCAATCTGGGCATATGCCCTGACCAGGAATCAAAACCTGATCTTCTGCTCCATGGGTCAATGTTCAACCACTGAGTCATGCTGTCTGGGCTTCTTTGCCTTTCTGAATCTTGAGGTGTCCCCTCTCCTTATTTTTCTTTTTCCACTCTACCTGTGTCCATTCTTAAGGTCATACTTAGTCTCTTACAGGAGTTACAGGTCTCCTCCAACCCCCATCATGCAAAAAAATTGAGAAGAAAACACATTATTTTAGAGGAATTCTGCTTTTTGCCCTGCAGTATAATCATCCTCTGAGCTACAGGTATAAAAAGTGCCTCACTTCACTTTTTGAAGTGGCAGGATAAATAGAGGAAGAAAAAATACAGTGAAAACAAATACAATTCTTTATATATTTAAATGAACATTTATATGAGCATCTTTATATTGAATAAATATTTTGGAAATCAAATACAAAATTTTAGATTGCAGATCAGTAGGAAAAATTGGGAAAATTGTGAGCTACATGAGAAGACAAAATCCTAGCCTCAGCACAGCTGATTAGAAATGAATGCCAGAGCAATCGGTTGCTATAAACATTTTACTTGAGTTCAATTTAGCAAAATATTCTTAATGTTAAATTTGACAAAACTGCAGAACCCTCATGAAATGAGATGACTGGAATTTAGGAAAGGGAAAATTGGTTTGAATTACTAATTAGATTTGTTTTTCCCACCAAAATTAACTTATAAATATGTGATGTAAACAGAAATTTCAAAATTCATGCAGTAATAAAAATTATGACACTAATACCTTAAACACTAGACGTGGGGATACAAACGTGCAGTGCCATAATATTCTTATATTATATGTAAAGTGATAAGATAGTTCAAGGAATATTGTGATAAACCAACAAAGTGTTTTGTAAGACCCAGAAAAATTAAATATTTAATATAGTTAGTGATAACTTCAATGAAAAAGACAATGTTTGCAAGTCAGTGTCTACAAAAATACACTTAAAATATAGATACAGGTGGTTTTCTTTTTTAAATAAATGGTGGGTGTCTTGTTCTGACAATTCATAACAAAATTTTATAGACTTGATGACTTACAAACAATTTCTTATAGTTCTAGAGACAAAATCAAGGTGCTGGCAGATTCAATGTCTTGTACAAGCCTGCTTACAGATTCATAGACAGTTCTTTTAATCATAAACTCACATGGTAGAAGAGGCAAGGGAGCTCTCTGGGGCCTTTTATAAAGACACTAGAGGCCTGGTGCATGAATTCATGCATGGGTGGAGTCCCTTGGCCTGGCCAACAATCGGGATGGATTGGGGGGAGGGCCAGCTGGCTAGGGGGAGGGGCTGTGGGAGGTTGGCTGGCCATCCCCCCCCCCCCTCAGTCAGGGTTGATTGGGGGGCCAGCCAGCTGGGGGAGAAACCACCAGAGGTTGTCTGTGGGAGCGCACTGACCACTAGGGGGCAGCTCCTATATTGAGCTCCTGCCCCCTGGTGGTCAGTGTGTGTCATACCAACTGGTCGACTGGTAGTTCAGTCATTTAGGCATATTATATATATATATATATATATACTAGGGGCCCGGTGCACGAAATTCGTGCACTGGGTGTGTGTGTGTGTGGGGGGGGGGTGTCCCTCAGCCCAGCCTGCCCCCTCTCACATACTGGGAGCCCTCAGGCGTTGACCCCCATCACCCTCCAATCGCAGGATCGGTCCCATGTCCAGGCCTGACGCCTCTGACAGAGGCGTCAGGCCTGCGCAGGGGACCCTCATTTCCCCCGATCACTGGTTCTGCCCCCAGCCCAGGCCTGATGCCTCTGGCCCAGGCATCAGGCCTGGGCAGGGGACCCCCAGACCCCTCCGATTGCTGGCTCTGCCCCTTGCCCAGGCCTGACGCCTCCGCCAGAGGTGTCAGGCTTGGACAGGGGACCCCCATCTCCCCCTGATCACTGGCTCTGCCCCCCCACTCTGGCCCAGGAATCATGCCTGGGCAGAGGACTCCCATCTCCCTCTGATTGCTTGCTCCACCCCCCGCCCAAGCCTGACGCCTCTGACCCAGGCTTCAGGCCTGGGCAAGGGGACGATCATATCCCCCCAATCCCTGGCTCCGCCCCCCACCCAGGCCTGATGCCTCTGGCCCAGGCATCAGGCCTGGGCAGGGGACCCCCAGCCCCCCACCCAGGCCTGATGCCTCGGCCAGAGGAGTTGACCCTCATCACCCTCCAATCACCAATCACCAGATCGGCTCCTTGACCAGGCCTGAGGCCTCTGGCAGAGGTGTCAGGCCTGGGCAGGGGATCCTCAGCTCCCCGTGGTTGCAGGCTCCGCCCCTGCCCAGGCCTAATGCCTCTGGCCTAGGCATCTGGCCCGGCCAGTGGGACCCGCAGCTGCAGCGGCCCCGTGATCGTGGGCTTCGCTTTAGGCCCAGGCAAGGGACCCCTAGCTCCTGGGACTGCCAGCTTCGACTGTGCCCAGCTCCCATCGCTGGCTTCACCCCTACTTCCTGCTGTCACTGGCCAGGGCGGCAAAGGTGCCTGATTCTCCGATCATGGCGTGGGGGCAGGGCAAAGGCGGCCCCAGGGCCGCCTTTGCCCTGCCCCCCAGCTCTTAGCTCCCCCCTGGGTTTCTGATCACTGTCAGTGGCAGGGGGCTTCTTCCTGCTTTCCCTTTCCCCTCCCTGCATTGTGCCTACATATGCAAATTAACCACCATCTTGTTGGCAGTTAACTGCCAATCTTAGTTGGCAGTTAACTGCCAATCTTAGTTGGCAGTTAATTTGCATATAGCCCTGATTAGCCAATGAAAAGGGTAGCGTCGTACGCCAATTACCATTTTTCTCTATTAGTGTAGATATATATCCCATTCATAAGGGTTCCACCCTCATAACCTAAATATCTTCCAAAGGCCCTACAAACTAATTCTATCTAATAAAGAGGGAATATGCTAATTGATCATCATGCTGTCACAAAGATGGTGGCACTCACAGACAATAAGGAGGGAATATGCTAATTGACTGTCCTGCCCTCAAATATGGTGGCACCCACAGCCAATAAGGAGGGAATATGCTAATTGACTTCCAGGCCCTCAAAGATGGCAGTGACCACAGCCATAAGATGGCTGTCAGGGGATTGCAGTTAGGGGCAACCAGGCCTGCAGGGGAGGGCAGTTGGGGTGACCAAGGCTACAGGGGAGGGCAGTTGGAGGGGACCAAGACTGTAGGGGTGGGTAGTTAGGGGTAACCAGTCTGGCAAGGGAGGGCAGTTGGGGGCAACCAAGCTGGCAGGAGAGGGCAGTTAGGGGCTACTAGGCCAGCAGGAGAGGGCAGTTGGGTGCGACTGGACCAGTAGGGAAGGACAGTTGTGGGCGACCGGGCTGCCAGGGGAGGGCAGTTGGGGGTGATTGGGCTGGCAGGGGAGCAGTTAGGCGTTGATCAGACTAACAGGGGAGTGGTTAGGGGTGATCAGGCTGTCAGGCAGAAGCAGTTAGGGGCAATCAGGCAGGCGAGCAGTTGCCACACCACTGGGATCGGGCCTAAACCGGCAGTCAGACATCCCCGAGGGGTCCCAGATTGGAGAAGGTGCAGGCTGGGCTGAGGGGCACCTCCCCCCAGTGCACAAATTTCATGTAACAGGCCTCTAGTACCATTATATCATGATTAGGATTTCAACATATGAATTTGGGGATATATAAACATTAAGACTATTGCATTTCACTTCTGGTCCCCCAAAATCCATGTCCTTTTTACTTGCAAAATGCATTCATTTTATCTCAATACTCCCAAAGTCTTAACTGGTTCCAGCATCAACTTTCAAATCTAAGTCTAAAGCCTTATCTAAATATCTAAACCTCTTTTGGTGAGACTCAAAATAAGACTCTTGCTGACACGGATTTCTCTCCAGCTGTGAGCCTGTAAAGTCAAACAAATTATGTGCTTCCAAAATAATATGGTATGTCAGGCATAGGAAAGACATTCTGATTTAAAAAAGGAGAAATAGAAAAGAAAGTGGTAAGAGGTCTCTAGCTAAGTCCCAACTATAAGACAAACTCCATGATATATTAAGGCTTGAGAACAATCCTTCTTGGCTCTGTGCTCTGCCTTCCAGACTCACTATAGCAGAAATCCCACCTTATGAACCCATTGGAGTGGAAGTCCCTCTTTTAAAGCTTTGATTGGCAGTGGTTGGACCTCCAAGGCTGTGGGTGAACCTACCCACAAGGAAGCTATCCAGATGGGCCATGCCCCTACAGGTCTGAGGAACATTGTACCTGTCCTTTAAAATCTAGGTGTAGGCAGTCATGCCTCTAGGACTCCTGCACTCTGGGCATCTCATGGGAGGGACAGCCTTTAGTGATCTCTCAATTGCCTTCTTGATCATTATTCTGTCTGGGGCAATAGATCCTTATTTTTGTGGAAATGGCTGGTCCATACGAATCTCCTTCCAAGTGCTCCTTATCTATACCCTTAGTTTTTACTCCCAAACAATCTTTCTCATTCTTTTCAATATGGATAACCTGGAAAATTTCCAAATCTTTTAGTTCTCCTTCCATGTAAGTTAACAACTCTGTATTTAAATATGTTCTTTGTTCTTATATTTTACTAGAGGCCCAGTGCATGAATTTGTGCACAGGTGGGGTCCCTTGGCCTGGCCAGCGATCAGGGCTGACTGGGGCTGGCTGGTCCAGGGGAGGGAGCACAGGAAGTTGTCAGTGCGCATCATAGCTATCAGACAGTCGTCTGGTCATCTGGTCATACTGGTTGCTTAGGCATATATATATATATATATATATATATATATATATATATATATTAAGCAGTCTGAGAAACCCGGCAACTCTAACACTTTGCTTAGAAATTGCTACAGTTGATTTTATCATACATAAGTTCTACACAAAAAACAACAGCACAAACACAATTCAGACCAGCTCTTTGACACTTCATATCAAGAATAACTTTTCAGAATGGCTTTTACCATTCATATTCCTACCAACATTATGTTCAAGATTACTTAGGTATTCTCGGAGAAGATTGAGCATTTCTCTTTTCTTTCTGGGATCTCACTAGAATTGCCCTTAATGTTTAATTCACAACAATATAAGCTTTTTCTAGCATGCAACCAGTTTTGAAGCTGCATCCACACTTTTAGATATTTGTATATTAGGAATAGTCCCCACTTCTTGGTACCATATTCTGTCTTATCTGTTTAGGATGCTATAACAAAACCACACACACTGTGTGGTTTATAAACAGTGTGAATTTATTTCATACAGTTGCAGAGGCCAGGAAGTACAAGGTAAAGTCACCAGTAAATTTGGTGTCTTCTTGTTGTGTTCTTACATTGTGGGAGGGATAAGAGAGCTATACTGAGTATCTTTTATAAAGGCAGTAATCCCTTAACAAGGGTTTCACCCTCATGATCTAATCACCTCCAGTAACCCTACCTCCCAATACCAGCCCACTGGGAGTTGTCTAGTGATTTTTTCTTTTTTTAAAAAATATAACTTTATTGATTTCTAGAGAGAGAGAGAACAAGAGGGGTATAGAGAGACATAAAAATCACTGAGAGAGAAATGTCATCAATTAACTGCCTATTGCATGCCCCCTAATGGAGACTGAGCCCACAAACCAGGCATGGACACTGACCAGAAATTGAACTGGTGATTTCTTGGTTTCTAAGTAAAAGTTCAACCACCAAGTCACACTGGCTGGGATCTAGTGACTTTTTAAAGGTTATTTTTACCAAAATGAATTCCTTGTCATGCATGATCATAGAAGTTCCTGTTCCTTAGAGTGTCTTCAGCTTTGGTTTTCTAAAACGCATATTTTTTTTATTAATAGTTTTTATTTATAAGTCATTTCCATGCCTTTCCTTTACTTCTTTAACCATGGTTTTCTTCTCCTGGAGTGATTCCTCCACCCTTTGTGCAGGGCTAGGGGTAAAATTCAGAAAGAAAAAGAATGAAGAAAACTAAACAGGGAAAGTGTAATAAGGAAATACAGAGATATAGAAATCATTGGGAAATTAAGAGGAATCTTTAATAACAGATAACATGTTCGCATATAAAGATTACTCAATAGAATCTACAAGAATAACTGAGTGAGAATAGGCAGCTTATAAGACACTCTTGATATGCCAAATTTTGTTATTCAATAGTAGCAATGAACTATTGAAAAATGAAAATATTCAAAGATTATCAAGGACAAAAAAGTAACAAGGCAATCTCTAGGCATACATTCAGTGAACAAAAACTACAAAACTTAGAACCAAAGTATATAGAGAGATATATTTATGTATTAGAAGACATAATACTCACAAGAATTTAATTCCTTCCTAATTAAATTCCTTCCAAATTCCTATAGTTCGTGGGCAGTCACACTAACAATCCCATTAGTTTTCCTTTTCAAAATTGACAAGCAACTTCTAAAATCTGTATGGTCATGCACAATTAGGAGAGCCAAAAGGAGTTTGAATGACATTCAATTTGGATGACTTGAATGGCCTATTTTAAGATTTTTTTTTATTGTATCAAGACACTATGGTAATGGTATAAGGATAGATATGTAGATGAATATGATGATATAGGATTTTGTTTTCTGGTTGCATGTGGAGATATATTACTTCTTTCTCTTAGTTTTCTTTACAGCGGCTGGTATGATTTTTATATCAGTCATTAAATATATTAATAATAGTGGGCTATCTTTGAACAGATGGAGTGAAGACAAGTCCTTTTATAATAACCCCCTTCAAAGCTGTTCAGTTTTTCTCCAAGAAACAGAAACAAAAGTATCTTTAAGACAGATAGATGATAGCCATATTCTAAATTTATCAATGATTCAGATCTTACTGTTGTAAATGTTTTACCTTAAAACATACACTTTCCACCTGGCTGTTGTTGTTCAGTGGTTGAGTGTTAACACATGAACCAGGAGGTCATAGTTTGATTCCTGGTCAGGGCACAGACCTGGTTTGTGGGCTAGAGCCCCAGTGAGGGGTGTGCAGGAAGTAGTCAATCAATGATTCACTCTCATCATTGAAATTATATCCCTCTTTCCCTCTCCTTCTGCTCTGAAATCAATAAAAATATATTAAAACACACACACACACACACACACACACACACACACACACACACACTTTCACCAAAATACAAATATCTGTTTCAGAACAAATCATTAAAAATTATTAGGAAGCACAAGCTTTAAAGAACCCATTAAATACGTTTCACTAGAGGTTATAACTGCTGGTTTTATAGTCACTACTTCAAAAGTATAGCTTCTTTTCAGAATGTATGGTATTTCTTTGATTGTAGGTTAACATGTATATTTGACAGAATGTTGTCACAAACACATACTTAACATATTACTTTATATTTATCAGATGTCCAAGACTAAAGGGCAGGAAGAATATGAGGTAAAGAACAGAATGAAGAACACATGGAAAGTGGAATGTAGGAGGTTTAAAGTTGTATAATTAATGTCTAAGCACAAATAAAATATTCTGTAGCTATATTTTCATAATGTAGCATTTCTGATGTAAATAGTTTACCATAATATATGTCAGATAACAGCAGGTCTGTGTGGAATGGAGTTACACTTAGGTTTAGAATGAGGAATGTCTCTTATAATGAAGGGCAGTGAGGGATACCTTATGTTCTTTGCTTTAGTAGTTCCATCTGTTTAGTTGCCAATTTCATTCAATGAAGCATGGCGATTTGTGAAGATTCTTGAATATGATAAACAATGTTCTTCTAATATATGATAACTTCTAGACCACTGAATACAGAAAGAGTTAATGCAACAAGTTAAGGACACAATTGAAATATACTAGAAATAAAAAATTTGAATTCAAATTTTGAGTTACTAAATCACACATCAATAATTATGCCAAATATTATTGAACTCAAATTTGGCTGCTTAAGTTGTGGTGCCTAGTGCAAAATGAAAATATGTGGCTCCTTGTTCAAACCTATTAAGAATATTAAGATAGTGGCACCAAAGTGTTAAACCAAGGGGAAGGGGGGACCTTTTATACATGGGATTATGTGACACACTACACATATTTATGTCCACAAAACCAGCTCTGACAGTAGTTCTGTACTTCAACTGTGCCATTAAATCAAAGTGGTATCAAAACTAAGACGTCATCAAATTTAAAGCATCCTTTATAGATAAAAAATGTGCGTAGCTAATTATAAATTTAAATAAAAGAAGATTTATACAAATACATTTAATTTTATAAAGTATATCTTAAATTTAATTAAATATGTCATTTAACACTATTTGACCTCTGAAATCTATACATTAAACTTCATATATGTAATCTCATAACTATGTGAGATAAATATAATAGTATGATTATATACTATTTCTTGCTACCCTTCCCTCTTTTTTCCTCCTTCTACTTCTTATCTTTATTGTTTTGTAATATTGATAAAATTCTTGCTACCCTTCCCTCTTTTTTCCTCCTTCTACTTCTTATCTTTATTGTTTTCTAATATTGATTAAAAACCACACATATATTTTCAGAGTTTCATACCCTTACCTATTGTTAAGTAGTATGTAGTTTATTGATGGAAGGTTTCAAAATCTCATAGGAGTAGTCACTTAGGTTCTCTCAGGACTTTGTGCCTTTAGCATTAATTGTTACACCTAGAGTATTCTCCTATGTAGGAGGTATACTCAAGATCAGATTGCATGGTTTAAATCCCAACATCTATATCTTTGAACCAGTTACTTGTTATTTTTTTAATAGTTTTTCATCTATAAACTAGAGGCCCAGTGCATGAAATTCATGCAAAGGGAGAGGTGTTCCTCAGCCCAGCCTGCACCCTCTCTAATCTGGGACCCCTTGGGGGATGTCCAACTGCCAGTTTAGGCCCGATCCCATAGGAATCGGGCCTAAACTGGCAGTCGGACATTCCTCTCACAATCTGGGACTGCTGCCTCCTAACCACTCGTCTGCCTGCCTGCCTGATTGCCCATAACCAATTTTGCCTGCCAGCCTGATCACCCCCTCACCACCCCCCTCCCAGTCTGATTAACATCTAACTGCTTCCCTGCTGGCCAATCACACCCAACTGCCCTCCTCTGCTGTCCAATTTAGTTGTGATTGGTTGGTTTCTATGCCAGTCAGCATCAAAAGCTTTGCCTCCTAGGCAGCCATTGGCTCCTCACAGTTGACCCAGATTTGGTTCTGATTGGTCGGTTTCTATGCCAGTCAGCGTCTCTGGGCCTATCAATGGGGCGTAATCAGAAAGGCAGGTCTGATCAGCAGCCCCGGTGGTTGCCTGGAGAGAAATGGAGGGGCAGCTGCTGACCAGGCCTGGAGCTAAAGAGAGAGGCAAGTGCTGATCAACAGCTGCCACAGAGGCTATGGATCAGGCCCTACTTCTCTCTTCAGGCCTCTCTCTGGACCTGATTTGCAGTTCCCTCAGCAGTCAGAACTGGGTCATCACGCCTGCAAGCATAGCAGTCAGCACTGGGTCCCCACGGCAACCCAGCGCTGACTGCAGGACTTACTTCCAACTGGTCAAGCCTCCCGGTCATTGCAGATGTGATGGACCAAGGGTTTTTATATATTAGGATACTTCTTATTATAACACTTATTGAGATAAGTACAAATCATACTATTATATTTATCTCACATAGTTATGAGATTTTAAATTGTATGATTCTACAAACATAATTTTAATGTAATATATACTGAATAAAGGTTAGCGATTATTGTGGTATGCATTATTTTGTATTATTTTTGTTACCGATAGGCCATAAGCAATCACTGTACAGGGAATAATTAAAAGGGCCATCAGGATGAGACATGTGTTTGGTGAAGAATGTGAAAGAAAGGGATCATTAGTAATGTTTTTCATGGAATAGTACAGATGGATATCTGAGAATGTTACCTGGCTAAAATGTGTTTAACAAAACTAAGAATTAGAGTCCATCATAAATTTTCTTCAAGAGTATAATGTAGAGAGTTCTAAAATGCAGGTAAGGGCTTAAGAGTTACAAAAGCAATCTATGTGTAATGTTTTATATATTCTTCCCCAGGGTAGCCTAACGCTCTTTTCATCTTCAACCTTGTACCACTGCTTCCACCCCACCATTTCCTTTTTGGGTTAAAACTACTTGCACTGCTTGATTTCCCAACATTTTCTCCTTTTATTTCTACCAATCTCCATCTTAAAATAATAGCCAATAACTTTCCAAAACAGATTTACCCTCTTGAGGGATGAAGTTAGGGGAAATTCATTATCCTTATTAGCTAGTCCTTGTGATTTTAGTTTATAGACACTTTTTAATCTTTATACATACCTCATTCCCACAATTGATTATTCTATATTTCAAATTGGTCTCAACTGAATGAGTACCTCCTCTTATCATTGATACTATTTTTAGCTTTTCTTATCTCAAGTAAATAATGTTTCCCATTAAATAATTTTTTTGAGACAACTTTTCACTTTGTAAACTGTAATTTTCAAAGAGCTGGATATTACCCCTGGGCAGTTTACCCAAGTGTAGAAGCTGAGTATTCCCTTCCCATCAGTGTAATAATGTTTACTTTTTAGGGGGCAGGACCCATAGTTCTTGTACTATAGAAAAGACACATACATGTGACTCTGTTTAAATGGAGTTTATTAGTGTCATGGTATATCTGAACATGATCAAGGCCTTTGTTTTAGTTATCTATTACTCAGTAACAAATCCCATGAAAACTTAGTTCAAAATAAAAATTATTTGTCTTTGACCTTTAGATTGAGCTCAGGGTGTAGTTCTACCTTAGGGACTCGCATGAGTGCAATCAGATAAACGCCTGGAGCTGGAGACACCTGAAGCCTCTACTGGGTTGGATATTCGGTATACATTTTTTATGTTTACTTACATAACTGGTGCCTTGGTACTCCTTTCACTGTCAACATACGCTATTATTTTCAGTTGGGCTGCTGAAAGCTTCACGCTGTCAATATAGTTTTATTTCTTCCATGGACAGCCAGGAGGATGATCCAATCCTCTCAGTGACTGGTTCTGGGTTGGCTAGGATTGCTTCCACCATATTTGATTTTTTTTCAGAGAAATCATCTTTCAGGCTATATTAAGAGGGTGAGGAAATAGATGAAATCCTTTGATGAAGGAAAAGCATGTGGGTACTAAGAGACATGAATGTATGGCAGAATCTTGGACACTACTACAACACTAGATTCAGTGACCAAAACCTTTCTTTCTCCCTATGTGCTTTCCTTCCTCCCATAAACATATATTGAGCATCTACTGTGTACTGCAAAATACACTTGGCACAACTCATCTGTTTCTTTTTATTTATAACTAGAGACCCGGTGCACGAAATAGTGCACTGGGGGTTGGGGGAGTCCCCTCAGCATGGCCTGCGCGTTCTCGTAGTCCAGAGCCCGCAGGAGCCTGGCTTCTGGCTCACTGACCACCAGGGGGCAGCTCATGCATTGAGTATTTTCCCCCTGGTGGTCAGTGCACATCATAGCAGCCAGTCCTTCCACTGTTTGGTTGCTTTGCATATTAGCCTTTTATTATATAGGACTAGAGGGCCTGGTGCACCCTCTTACAGTCCAGGACCCCTCAGGGGATGTCTGCCTGCCCATAGGGAATGAGCCTAACCCATGGTCAGCAAACTGCGGCTCGTGAGCCACATGTGGCTCTTTGGCCCCTTGGGTGTGTCTCTTCCTAAGCCTTAGGAGTATTCTAATTAAGTTAATAACAATGTACCTACCTATATAGTTTAAGTTTAAAAAATTTGGCTCTCAAAAGAAATTTCAATCGTACTGTTGATATTTGGCTCTGTTGACTAATGAGTTTGCCGACCACTGGCCTAAGCCAACAGTTGGAAATCCCTCTTATAGTCTGGGACCCCTTGATCCTTACCTCCCGCCTGCTCGAGGCTCCTTACCACTTGTCTCACTGCTCCTTAATGCTGCCACAGAAGCAGGAGAGGCTCCAGCCACTGCCATGGTACTCACCAGCCATGAGCCTTATCTTTCTGTGTAGTTGTCTGTGGGCCATCTGCTCTCCGCCTTCTCATTTAGGGTGAGCAGCATGTGAGGGCAGAGCATGCTGTTGTGGAACACAGAAGGCTGCCCGGAGCTGAGGGGAGTGGCTGGGCCCACAGGGTGAGAGGTGGACACAGAGGATGCTATCTCACCCAATTGTGGGGTGGGATGGCTGGCCTTCATCTGCCTGACCCCACCCAGGCAGGGACTGAGCAGGGTGTCCGCCTCTCCATTCTCTATCCTTCTATCTGTGACACCTGTCACCCTTGCCAGGCCTCCCCCAAAGCAAGTTCAGCTCAATCCCTTAATGTGAAAGGGCATGAGGCGGGAGGGGCTCCACTCCAGTGCCCCCTGATTCCCAGCAACAGGACCTGATAGACAGGACCTTGTCTCAGGACAGTGGCCACAGCTGCAGAATATAGATCTGTTTCAAGAAAAGTTGGGAATGCAGACTTTTATATGAGCTCCTATTCCAAAAGGTGGCATTTTATTCACATTGTGGCAAAGACACCTTCAAGAGTAACATAAGTGGGTAAAGTCAGGGCCAAACTGGCCATTTCCTTATCCAATCTTTCTGAGGTGCATGGACAGAGCCAAGTCTCAGCTCTTCGCAGGACGCTTCCAGGGTTTTTTTAAGCCTAAAGGACAGTAGTCTGTCTCCATTCTTATTCTTTGGGATTTTTTTCATTGTTGGATAAAAGGATATGTACATTGGGGCAATCCTCTTGAGATACAATATTGCAGTTGCACCCATGTGATGACGACAGTGCCCCTCGGAGGATGGAAGCCAAGAGATGGGGTGCAGGGAATTCTGAAAACCAAAGCAAAGGTTCAGAACATGGAGGAAGCCCTTGGCATTCTGCTGAGAAACTTGGACTCCTTCCTCTGCGGTCACACAACTGTCACACACCAGGCAGTCACTCAGAATCATCTTGGCATCGGCCAACTTATGGAATTCTCTCTTCTTTCCATTCTCCTGAGCTAGACTCCAGACATTGACTGTGGCATTCTCTTGGTCATCTTTTGTTTCTGTTTTTTTGTCCCAAAATGTTACAAAGTTTATATGAATATAACATGCATAGATGCAGCCTCCTTTGTAGGAACAGGGAAGGAAGGAGTGGTTAAGTAAGGCACACGGAGCTGCAGCAAGCACCAGCTGTGGGGAGGGCCAAGGGGGAGAGGAGGTTGGCACTGGGGCTGAGGCCCTAGAGCTGTTGCTGGGGAAGTAGGGATCCCCTCTGAGTGCCACGTTTTCAGGTTGAACTAATTGGTCAAGCTGAGGCAGAGGTGGGTGGCCATATCAGCCATCTTTGGCGATGTTTATCCTTTCCCACCCCAGCTGTGTTGTAAAACCCCAGAGCCCTGGATTCCAAAGGCCCCATCCAGAGCAGAGGCCCTGGAAGGGGGTGAGAGGAAGTGAGTAGGGCAAGTTTGAAAGCCAATGTGCTTGTGTGCTGAGGAATGGCCGGAGACAGTGGTGAGAGGTAGCAGGGGAAGGGCTCTCATACATACCCTTCTGTGGGGGCCACAGGTGAAGGCGGCCAGGGGAGTAGGGTAGGGATGGGGCACCATGGCCCCAGGCTCTTAGGCATTCCTGTCTGTCCTCTGCAGTGTACATGGAGGAAAGGGGCTGCCTCTGAGGAGGGGGCAGGCCAGGTGACCATCTTGAGTTCTGGCTGAGGTGATGGTCCTCACCCTGAGATTCCTTCTAACTGGTGATGGACCCAGGCCTAACTCCCGCTAATGAGGGTGCCCGGGACCCAGGCCTGACTCCCGCTGCTGCGGGTGCCCGGGCACAGAAAGCCCCCCTGCTGTGTGCGCAGCCTCCTGCTGGCCTGTTAATATGCAAATTGGTCATTACTATGATGCTGTTAGGACCAATTTGTATATTACCTCTTTATTATATAGTCGAGAGGCCCGGTGCATGAAATTCGTGCATTGGGGGAGGGGGTCCCCTCAGCCCAGCCTGCATCCTCTCCAAACTGGGACCCCTCAGGGGATGTCTAACTGCCGGTTTAGGCCTGTTCCCAGGGATTGGGCCTAAACCGGCAGTTGGACATCCCGCTCACAATCCGGGACCACTGACTCCTAACTGTTCACCTGCCTGCCTGATCGCCCCAAACTGCACCCACTGCCAGCCTGGTCACCCCCAACTGCCTCCTACCTGCTGGCCTGGTCGCCCCCAACTCCCTCTCCTCACTGGCCTGGTTGCCCCTCACTGCCTCCCATTGGCCTAGTCGCCCCGTACTGCCCTCCCTGCGGGTCTGGTCACCCCTCACTGCCCCCCGCACTGGCCTGGTTACTTCCAACTGTCCCCTCTGCCAGTCTGGTTGCCCAGTCATGCAGCCTGCTGTTCAGTCATTTGGTCATCCCTCACTAACCCCCCTGCTGGACTTGTCGTCTGTCTAGTTGTTTTGGTCATGATGGCCCCTGGCTTTTTACATATGAGGATGATACTTGAACTACATTATACAATAAATGGTTTTTTTTTATTTTTTTCATGTCATCAACTATTTCCAATTTCCATTAGAAAGTACTGTTTTTCTATGTATGCTTTAATACAACAAAAAAAGAAGAAATTACATTACATTGCCAAAAGTGACTTATTGAATGGGAAACATTACTTTATTTACATATATATATATATATATATATATATATATATATATTTCTCTCCTTATAATTTTTTTTTTGTTTTTCTGAATCTGATGTAAGCATTATAAACCTTCAAATCACTTCTTTAGTATTTATTTTCTTACCTAGCACAATGTTGAATTTATTTCTATCAAATTAATAATTCTAAAAAAGAATGTATGTGAATGTATGTGATAAAATCTGATAACAGGCATCTTGGATTTTTGCTTATTTTTTCTATAAGTACTTATTATTGAGAGAATACGCTTTTGAATTTGGAAATCCAAGGAAATTCTACTTCAGAGGTAAATAAGAAATTAAGGGTAGTTTTAACCACCATTTCATTGTTAACAAATAACATGTACATCTATGGGAACCCTGAGAATGTTGTGAGAATCAAATCATGGTTCTAAGTCACCTTGAAAATATATTGAGCTGTGTTAAAAGAAAAGAAGGCTAATAACATATTATGTCTATACTAAAATGTTCGCTCCTATAATAATAGGTACCAGTATTTTCTGTCAGCTCTTCCGGAAATTCTTGTTTTATTCCCTCATTTTTATCTCTTTGATATCCTGCTACATATAACTCACAAGGTGTTCTGACACATCAGCAAAAATATTCAAATACAAACAGTGGAAATGTTAATGCAAGCAGTGAAGAAGGTTAGATTATTTTCTTCTCAAAACTCTGGATTGAATATGAGGTTTACAAGATGTGGTTATAATTCTTTCTTTCATAAAAGCTTTAAAAAATAAAAGGTATATTTTCCTTTGATCTGAAAAGGAAAAGTAGGAAAGGGTTTATCTTCTTCAACAGACTTTTTTTTTCCCTCAGAGAAATTAACATAGCTGTGGATTTGCTTCAGTTGAATAACCTGCTTTTAATGCATAAAATCAGACACGGAAGGTATTAGGCACTTACATTTAGTGAGGAGAAAAGGTTTGAGATGCCTTAGATTCTTCTAAAGGGACACATTGAAGTATATTTGTAATTACTGTGGTTGAGTGCATAAATATGACTAAACTAAATTTTTAGTCATATTTCCACAGCTTAACATCATATTTTTACAATATTTAGGTTCAGGTTCAAAAGTAAAATTTAAAAAACTGTAACCTTGATGTAAAGAAATAAAACACTGATTGGAAATATTCATATTAAAATTACCTTTCTGGCTGCTCCAAAAGGTTATATGGGAAATTACCTTTTATTTTGTCTATATATAACTTGTAATTTTTCAACTAGAACATGTTGTACTTATTAAACTTCTAGTATATGCATAGGATTTAAGAATCCACAGGTAGATTAAATAGTCATGCTAATCATAAATAATCACAGATTCTTATGACTATAGCTATGCAGGGCTTATCAATAGAGTGGAATTCAGTATATAAGTTTTCATTATATGTCTGGTTGAGAATTAGTAATATCTTTGAAGATAGGATTCTAAAAATGTATAAGCATAAATGTATTAGAATATATTAATAGAGGCTTACAGATAAACACTTAGAATTTGGAGAAATCTAAAAATGCTGTTTGTCTCAATGTATAGTTCCTATTAGCTTGCCACCTGCTTGAACTCATTTATTACTTTGTCTTGTGTCCAAATGTACACACAACATTGAGGTGTATGTGCTCTAGCATATACTTCATATTGAATCATAGGTTAAGAGAAGAATCTGGGTTAATAAGACACCTTTTCTTAAAAGCGTCAATATTAATAAAAGACTGGAGAAAGTATATCTAAATTAAAGTTATGATTGCCAGATTTAGTAAAATAGGACTCACAGTTACATTTTAATTTCAGATAAACAATGAATATTTTTTAGTATAAGTGTCTACTTTGGAATTTTTGGAACATATTTATACTAAAACTTGTTATTTATCTGAAATCAACTGCCCCTGTGCCCAGCAGTTTAAACATTAATAGTGAAGTCCCCATGTTACCAGCTAGATGAGGAGACCTCGGTTCTTGTCCTCTAGAGGGAAAGAATTCAATCAAGAAACAAAGTATAGAAATGCAAACAAGAATTTATTGACCACAGCAAAAATATACTTAGGAGAGTGAAACAAGGAAGGACATGGAAGAAGCAGCAGGAGAGCCTGGGCTGGGCTGCTCTGGCCCACGGGGAAGTCCGAGAAAAGGGGAATTGGAGACAGGGTCAGAGGTCAGCCTGGGCTGGGCTGCTCTGGCCCACTGGGAAGTCAGAGAAAAGGGGGGCTTGGAGACAGGGTCAGAGGTTGGCCTGGGCTGGGCTGCTCTGGCCCACTGGGGAGTCCGAGAAAAGGGGGCCTTGGAGACAGGTTCAGAGGTCAGCCTGGGATGAGCTGCTGCTGCCCACTGGGAAGTCCGAGAAAAGGGGGCCTTGGAGACAGGGTCAGAGGTCAGCCTGGGCTGGGCTGCTTTAGCTCACTGGGAAGTCAGAGAAAAGGGGAATTGGAGACAGGGTCAGAGGTCAGCCTGGGCTGGGCTGCTCTGGCCCACTGGGAAGTCAGAGAAAAGGGGGGCTTGGAGACAGGGTCAGAGGTCAGCCTGGGCTGGGCTGCTTTAGCTCACTGGGAAGTCAGAGAAAAGGGGAATTGGAGACAGGGTCAGAGGTCAGCCTGGGCTGGGCTGCTCTGGCCCACTGGGAAGTCAGAGAAAAGGGGGCCTTGGAGACAGGGTCAGAGGTCAGCCTGGGCTGGGCTGCTCTGGCCCACTGGGAAGTCCGAGAAAAGGGGGGCTTGGAGACAGGGTCAGAGGTTAGCCTGGGCTGGGCTGCTCTGGCCCACTGGAGAGTCCGAGAAAAGGGGGCCTTGGAGACAGGTTCAGAGGTCAGCCTGGGCTGGGCTGCTCTGGCCCACTGGGAAGTCAGAGAAAAGGGGGCCTTGGAGACAGGTTCAGAGGTCAGCCTGGGCTGGGCTGCTCTGGCTCGCTGGGAAGTCAGAGAAAAGGGGGCCTTGGAGACAGGTTCAGAGGTTAGCCTGGGCGGGGCTGCTCTGGCCCACTGGGAAGTCAGAGAAAAAAGGGTCTTGGAGACAGGTTCAGAGGTCAGCCTGGGATGAGCTGCTGCTGCCCACTGGGAAGTCAGAGAAAAAGGGGGCATTGGAGAAAGGTTCAGAGGTTAGCCTGGGATGAGCTGCTGCTGCCCATTGCTTCCCTGGCTGCAAGTTTCATGGAGCCCCTTATATGTGAGGTGGGGGGGAGGAGAGGGGAGAGGGAATGGCATGGGTGTGCTCCTTGGAGGGAAAGAGCCTTGGGATCTTTGTTTTCAGGGGTTTTAAAGGCTGGGTGTGTAGGGCAGGTCTTAAGAGTGGATCACTAGAATATTCATCAGCTCTATGAGATTTATTCTCTTAATTTGTCTGTCCTTGGGTGTGGTTGGCAAATGGCACTTCATTGGGTTTCTGTCATCTTTCTCCCTAACTAGAGTGATTTAAGCTATTTACTTACCATCAGGTTGGGGAGGAGAAGTGCAAACTAATTATTTACTCTTAAGTGTCCTGGGTTTAGGGAAGATAGGATTTACTAGGTGGCTGCAAACTGCTGTTTAACTATCTGTCTCAGTTTCCCATTCCACTTGCCCTGGAATTTTTTAGCTTCTTACTATTCCATAACATTACCCCCTCTGAGACTTCCGCCCCTAAAATCTTTCAAGGTTGATGAGGGAGGATGGTCAGTCTGCACTAGCTGCTTCCTGCTGATAATGGTTGTAATCCTTGCCTACCTTAAGGTATGGAAGTATCTCTCCCTGCTAGATTTAAGGGAGACGAAGGAAAGGGATTTGAAATTGGAATGGACAGGCTGTTGATTGATCTTCTAAAATAGGGATGGGCTGGAATTCCTGAAGTCTCATCATTTCAACGTGGAGTCTCAATTTAGGAGGTGGTAATGCAGATAGACCTATAGTGGGGGGGAAAAAAAGTAATCAGGCATTGAATAAGGAGTACATATATGAAAGCAGAAGAAAAAGCAAAGGTTAATAAATATAGCAAATTATAAAACCAGTTTCTGAGTCTGTAAGACTGTCAGTCCAGTGGACTTACAGTTTCTTTTTGTGGAATGAAAGCAAGCAGTGACAATTTGTCAGCATCAGATGCTCAGGTAAATTCTGTATGGTTGACATTGTGTCAACAGTTCATAATTCCAAGTCCAGGGATCGGAGGAAAAATAAAACATTATCTTGAAAGGTTGACAACTAGAAGAATTTAGAAATCAGTTCAGTTTATAGGGGAAAATTAAACTTTTAAAGACAATCAACTGCGCTAGAGACCAATATCCACAACTGAGCATTGAGATTTCCAATTATGTAATCTCCCCCCCGCCCCCCCCCCCCCCCCCCCCGCCAAATCATCCTCATTCTTGAAGAGACTGCATTAGGTCCACTTTTAATTTGGCCTGATTATTTATCCCTGGAACCAACTTCCCGTGGTCCCTCCCTGGCGTCTGTGGAGTGAGCGGGTCCCTCAGGTAGGGGGATCCCTTGGCCTGGCCTGCAGGGATGGGGCCAAAACCTGCTCTCCAACATCTCCTGAGAGGTCTCAGAATGCGAGAGGGCACTCCGCAAAGTTGCTGTCATACAGGGTGCAGAACGCAAACACAAGTGTGCACTAAGTCAGATTTGGGGCCGACAGTGCCCCAGCAACAACAACCCACGGCTGAAGGTGTAATTGCGTGGCCCCACAAGGAATTGAGCTCCCTCCTCTCTGGTTTCGGGATATGTCACCTGAGAACCACTGCTTCCAAGTCACTGCAGCTCAGCAGCTTCTGTGCTGAGCGTCTGCTCCCCAGTGGTCAGTGCGCATCATAGCGACTAGTTGGATGGTTGGACACTTAGCATATTAGCCTTTTATATGTATAGATAACCTTTTTCTGTCAATCATCTCTGAATGCAAATGAAAGTCTCCACCCAGAAGAACCCTCATTTAATCCATATAACACGGGAGTTCTGGGCCATTGTCTTTCTTGACTAGCCCACTCCTCACTTGGAGTGTATCTTCAAGAAATCCCACTTTGCTTTACTTTCATTTTCATAGACCTTAAAATCTTTTCTGTGTTGATGAGAAGAACTGAGGACCCAGATGGTAACCCCAATCTGTAACACCCAAATATTGTGGAGCAGACACTAGGCATCCTTGCTGTGCCCTGCCTGAATTCTTCACCAACAGAATAAAATAGTTGTTGCTTCATTCCACAAACTGTTCTAGCAATTAGCAACTTAGCAGTTGATAACTAGAATAGTATATAACTAAAAAGTTTAAAGTGTTAACTGTTGCTAATATAATAGCATAGATATTATTTTAAAAATGTTTTTATATTTTCAGAACTTGGAGCAGAAATATGGCTTAGAATAATTTAGTTTAAGCTGCTTAAAATTTAATGTACTTATGAATCACCTCAAGTTCTTGTAAAAATGCAACTTTTGATTCAGTAGATCAGAGGTGGGGAGGAATATTATATTCCTAATAAATTTTCAGATAATGCTGATGTTGCTGGTCCATGGGCCAGCCTTTAAATTTCATATTTCCACTTCCTTTGTTTTGAATTGAGATTTCAAGTTTTTAAATATATATGTCTGAAATTGAAAGATAAATGGAAGCAAGCTATGTTGTGTTTCTAAGCAGAGCCCATGGCACTGTTTGTGAGTTATCAAAGGGAAACTATAAATAGAGAAGAGCATTATTATTTGGTGATAACCTATATGCCAGTCACTATATTAAGTACTTAGATACAAATAACCTCACTTTTTTTCACTATAATACTTCAAGAAAGATAATTTTATATTTTCATTGATGAAGAATAAGCTAAGACCCAGTGCTGTCAAATGATCTATTGGAGAATGTAGATGGAAGAGGGTTTAAATCCAGGACATTTAGGTAATAAAGCTTTTATTCTTCCCATGGCATAAACCTTCTATGGGCATTGGATGATGGATGCCGAATGGTAGCTATGCTGGATAAAAAGGGAAACATTATAGAAACAATAGTATGAAGAAAAATATAATTTCATGTTTGATAACCCTCAGGAACTGTACATATTCAGACAATCGTATCTAATAAAAGAATAATATGTAAATTGACCATCACTCCAACATACAAGATGGCCACCCCCATGTAGACACAAAATGACCAGCAGGGGAGGGCAGTTGTGGGTGATCAGGCCTGCAGGGGAGGGCAGTTTGGAGGGACCAGGTCTGAAATGGAGGCAGAGGAGGGCGGTTGGGGGCGACCAGGCCTGCAGGAGAATGCAGTTGTGGGGGTGACCAGCCCTGCAGGGGAGGGCAGTTAGGGGTGACCAGGCCGTCAGGGGAGCAGTTAGGGGTCAATCAGGCTGGCAGGGGAGTGGTTAGGGGCAATCAGGCAGGCAGGCGAGTGGTTGAGAGCCAGCAGTCCTGGATTCTGAGAGGGATCCCAGATTGGAGAGGGTGCAGGCTGGGCTGAGGGATACCCCCCTGCACGAATTTCATGCACCGGGCCTCTAGTAATAATATAAAGCCCTGGCCAGGTAGCTCAATTGGTTAGAGCATCATCCTGATATCCCAACATTGTGGGTTTGATTCCTAGTCAGAGCAGATACAAGAATCAACCAATGAATGCATGAATAAGTGGAACAACAAATCAATGTTTCTTTCCATTCCTTTCCCTCCAATATCAATAAGTAATATTAAAAAAATATTTTAGACCACTCTTAGGATTGATCTAAACACACATATTTTTCAGCCTTAATCTATATACAAATTTTAGTGTTTATTTATCTAGCTACACATGTGGTTATTAAATAAACATTTATTGAATAAAAGTACATTTTTATACTCAATTCTTTATTTTGGAATTCATACATGAACAAGAAATATAAAGTTCCTTCCCCTTATGATGTGTTTAATTCAGCAGGAAAGATAAAATCTTAAAATGAATTACAATAGTGTGTGATGAATATTAGGATAGAGAAAATCACCTTGGAGAAAGTATGGATACATGGAAACAAGTCATACAGGGTTGTGAGAATAGAAGAAGCAATATAATCCATAGAAATTATCTAATACATAGAAAACCTCAGTACATTCTGTTTTGTTTTGTTTTTTAATTATACCTTCTTTTACTACTGCCTTCAACCAAAAATTCAAATTGAGTATACCTGTTTTATAATAAATTTTGATTTCTTTTAGAGGTCAATCATCCAAAGTATTCTGAAACAAAAATTTGGTTAAAATAGTATGATCAGATATTTTTTAAAAAAATGAAAAACACAACTTTTTAAATGTCAGAAATTAAAATCACTGGAATAGTTAAATAACCTTATTAGTCTTACTGTAGGGAGAACAGGAACAAATATCCATGTGCTTTTTTTTGTTTTGCTATGGCTCTCACATAAATATATAATGAATACGTGTCAAAGAGTTTATTCAACTAATTAGTGAGGAAACCAGTCAGATATTAAAGTTGGTTCAGAGAGCATTTAAAAGCATTTAAAATGCAAAGTATTTATAAGCAATTAATAAAGGCATTTTGGTGTAAATTTGATAGATTAGAAACAAAACTGATTAATGCTCCACAACGTAATAAAATAAAATCATTGAGATTTTTTTTTCTCACTAAGTGATCATATGTACCTAGCAAGCAGGCAGAAATATGAAAGTAATAAGGAACATCACCAAATCTAGATATTTAAATGAATTATCTTAACATTCTTCTCCACTGTGATCATCACAAAATCTCTAAAATTCATTATTGATTACAAAAATGGGTAGGCTTCATTATGTTTAGCCTGTTCAAGGGTTCACCCATGCACCAAGAGGTCACCGATTCAATTCCCAGTCAGGGTACATGGTGGGGTTGCAGGCTCCTTCCCCAGTAGGAGATGTGCAGAAGGCAGCCGATGCATGTTTCTCCCTCATCAATGTTTCTACCTTTCTCCCTCTTCCTTCCTCTCTCTCTAAAATCAATAAAAACATATTAAAAATAAACCTTAATGATTTATCTAAAAAAACTTCTTATGTGCATTTGATATTATGAAATGACATTAATCCATTCAAATGTAATTACCATATCATGCATCATACTTATTTTATTTTTTGTTTTTAAATTTATCTTTATTGTTGAAAGTGTTACAGAGGTCTCCCTTTTCCCCCATTGATCTCCTTCACTCTGCACCCCCCAGCCATACTTATTATTTTAAATCGTAACAATTTGCTTTTTTCCTCTATATCCAGCACACTTTGAGCCTCATAAAACCAACTAGTATATCCTAACCTCAGTCATGACACTGAAAAAAGAGTACAGGAGAAGCTTAAATACCTTTTTGAGGTGGCAAATAGAATATCTGAAAAGTTAATTAATTAATTATTAACTAATGCTAAAATATTTCTGAAGTGCCTACTATGGTCTGTCATTCTTCCAAGCCTAATCACTAAGAAGTCAATAGATTTGTGTGAATGCAAAATAAAACCTATCTCTTATTTAATATTTTAGTTTCTAAAAATGTCAACTTCCTTTTACCTAGAAAAGAGTGATAATCCTTGCTTACACATGATTACCTCCTAGATGAGTTGATGTTAAATAAATATTTTAGCTTGAGGGACAGTTTACTTTATCAGCCAAGCTTTTTAGAGGGAAGTATTCTATTTTAATAATCAGCAAATTTATTTTTCTGAGCTCTGATAAAGTATTTACTTGCTATAGTTGCTCTAAATAATTTTTCTGGAAGATATGGTTATTCAGACATTTAGAAATAAATAATTTTAAATAACAAATTACCAGGCTTTGGCTGTATCTTCATATCATTATTGTATAGTATTATGTATTTTATTCTTTTGATAGAATTCTATTAACCTAGGCTTATTTGCTCTCCCTACATAAGGATTTAGACTTTATGTAGTCTAATGTCTTTATAGAAATATCTTAAAGATTCAAGTTCTACCAAAAACCCATGGTTGGAGTTCCCATAGATCATTCCACACTTGGACTAATAAAAATAATTATTTAAAAATATATTTTTATTGATTTAAGAGGGGAAGGGAGGGGAAGAGAGAAATAGAAACATCAATGATGAGAGAGAATCATTGATCAACTGCCTCCTGCACGCCCCACTCTGGGGATCGAGCCCGCAACCAGGACATTTGTCCTGACCAGGAATTGAACCACAACCTCCTGGTTCATAGGTCAATGTTCAACCACTGAGCCATGCCAGCTAGGCTAAAAATAATTATTTAAATAATGCTCCCATGTCTTTTTCTTATAGTTAGATAATACTTTAAAATATATTTTTAACTTGCTATTTAAATTCAGTAGTTGTAATGGTTTTTCATTTTGCTAGTTAAATATTGTCTTCTAGGAAGTTTTGACTATTGATTAAGACTAAAATTATAGAATTCTGAAAAATATTTACTAAAGAGGGATATATGATTTTGCCTAAAAGAGATAAGAGGATTCTATTTGGGAGTGTATAAGAGACATAATCTTCTGAAATGCTGTCTTTTAAAAATGTTTTGGCACACAATTGAAAAATCCATCCTTTCTGTATTTCTTATGCACTGCTAGGACTGTTAATGGCAGAGGAGGAAGGAACATGTAAATTCTTAAGTGATATCTAAGGCCACATCTCTGTTTTAAAACACATTATTGTTTAAAGACAGTATTTCAGAATGTCAGCATGAATGGAAGTGTCAAATTGATGTTTAATATTAATTTATTTATTTACACTTGACTGCACTTAGATGGTAAAAAGGTATGTCTCAAAAATAAAGATTCTTTTTTTCAGACACTGAAGTTGATTTTCCTGTGGGTTCACTGCCATAAATCCCATTAGTGTTAATTGGAAATTTGCATGTGGATTGAGAGAATAATACACCTCATTATTCTCGAGTAACAGCTACTGTCTTTTAAAGACCATTTAGAATGTGTTATAGGAAACAAATAAAAACATACCACTTAGCTTTTAAAAAAAAATATTGTCATATACCAGGAAATGAAACAAAAAAGTTTTACAAACATTCCACTGCCATAGTTTTAACTTCATAAATTCAAGAAAAAAAAATCTTTAAAATCCCCTTTTGTAGCTTAACTAGCTAGTGAATATATAATGTAAGTATATCTCCAATCTGTTTCATGGTTGGTGACCTTGGGTCTGAAGAATATACACTGTTTATTTTGTTGTTGTTGCTGTTTTAAGTATTTGAACCATTGAAAAATACTGTAAAATAATATTTTTTAGTTTTAAAATTACTAAGATTTATTAAAATACCACTATGAGATATTATGAAAAAAAATCTAATACTATGGAGCACTTATGTGACAGTTGCTATTTTTTAAAAATATATTTTTATTGATTTCAGAGAGGAAGGGAGAGGGAGAGAGAGATAGAAACATCAATTATGATCGGCTGCCTCCTACATGCCCCACACTAGGGATTGAGCCTGCAACCCGGGCATGCGCCCTTGACCAGAATCGAATCTGGAATCCTTCACAGGCTGACACTCTATCCACTGAACCAAACTGGCTAGGGCACAGTTTCTATTTTAAGTATATTTCAAGTTTGAACTTATTTAACACTCAGCAACCCTATTATGGCAAAATTATTATTATCCCTATTTTATATATGATATAATAGAGGCATCAGAAGGTAAACTTACTTGCCCAAACTTATACACATAGTAATTTGCACAGTTGGGATTTGAACCCAAGTGTTATGGCTCAATAAACTGCTTATTAGAAGCTTGACACAGTTATATTGGCTCAAATGAGTAAGCTTTGTCATGAAACATGAACACAAATTTACTAGTCAGCAAATTAAAATCTTCCAGTTAATTCAACTCATTCTTTTTAGAAGACATGTTAGATGCACTTATTACACGTTTCAAAGATTGTCCTATCAATCACCTCATAATGTTTAGCAAAATATTGCTTCTAGCCTCCCACTACAATCTCCCTGAGATTTTCCAGTCACAATTTCAGAGCCCTTATAATAAAATGTAACTTATACAGAGTGCTTCCCTATGACAGATGCTATTTTAAGCAATTATTTTCATACTAGAGGCTCAGTGCATGAAATCTGTGCACTGGAGGGGGGGTCCCTCAGCCCAGCCTGCCCCCTCTCACAGTCTGGGAGCCCTCAGGGGATGACCTAAGCTGCTGTCTGGCCATGGCGGCTCAGAGCAGGTGCCCCTGTGTGTGTCTCCTGAAGGCCTGACCCAGCCACGCCATAGAGGCTAGGAGCAGGCACCCCTGTCTGTTGTTCTCTCAGGCTCCAGGCTGATCCCGGCCCCTCCTCCTGAGCTGGTCGTGACGGTTATGGAGTACTGACCCAATTTGCATATTTTATATATATATAACCATGTAAATCTAATAAAATGTTTGAGATACTACTGCTATTTTCCCCTTTATAGATGATGAAACTGAGGCAGAGAAAGAGCAAGTAACATTCAAATTTAAAAGAATTTTCAGGCAGCCTGGCTTCCAAAAGAAGGCAAGATATGACTGAAAAAAGTACATGTTGGATTCAATAAACCTGGATTTAAATCCCATATCACAATGCTATGGAGGGAGAGAATTGTAGAGAAGTTAAAGAGAGTTGAACCAACAAAAATGTGATATACATTTTATTATCATCATGTTTAGGATATTATAAAAACATCAGTGATAAAATACCTCTCTCCATTGAGGTGGGCAACCCCCTTAACTCCTACCCTCCTTCTTTCATATGCTATTACCAGGTGCAACCTTCACTACACGCTTTAAACCTGAATTAATAATCTGAAAATAGGGTAGTAATAGGTAGCCCACAGCACTGTTGTAAATGAGAAAACATAAGTGGAATAAGAAGTTGTAATATGGTTACTCCGAAATAATGGGAGTAATTTAATTTGAGGCAAAAAAATTGTATCACATTTGGTTTCTGAATAATGTTCCAATATTTGGCCAGCTATAGTCCCTCCACATTCTCTCACTGCCCCCACTACCCAAGGCTAAATGATGGTTCAAGCAAACAGACAAGCAAACCTGGTGAATGCAGGTGGTGGTGCAGACTCTCACTCATCTGCCATGCATTCAGGCTTAGTAGAATGTGATCTGTAACTTTCAAACCCCAAAATACTGATTGCAGAGTTTTGTGGGTTTTTAAGAATGTTTCTTGGCTCAGGTTAATTAATTTATAAATAGGAGAACAGACCATTAAGACCTAATACCATACAGTGTATTTAGCACAACCCTCAGGCTCATTACCTATTTGTTTATTAAACAAATAGTATCAAACACCATGTGCCAGGGATATACTAGGTTCTAGGTGTACCACCTACCATTTGCTTTCAATGACCATTGTAACAAATTACAATGTGGTTAGTGGCTTAAAACAGCAAAATTCATCTTATAACCTCTACAAGGTTAGAAGTCAGAATGTTATCTCTGGACTAGAATTAACTTGTTGGTGGAGATGCATTGTTTTCTGAGGTGCTAGAGGAGAACATATTTCCTTGTTTTCTAGCTTTTAATGACTACCCATATTCCTTGGCTCATGGCCACCTTCTATTTTTAAACAAGCAATAGTTTGTCTAGTTTTTCTCACATTTAATTATTTTGATGCTGACTCCCCCCGCCCCTTCTTTTTCATTTATAAGGACATTTGTGATCACATGACCTCCACCCCTTGATAATCCAAGAAAATATTTCTATTTGTAGGTCAGTTCATTGCAAGCATAATTCTATCTAAACTTTAATCCTCCTTGCTACGTAATACAACAGATGGCAGGGATTAGAGCATGGACATCTTTCAGGACCATTTTTTTGTGTGTGTGTCTATTTCTATCACTGTTCACATATTACTTTAAGTTTGTGGAAGAGATACTGATTACATGAGTTAGTAAATAAATATAATAGTTAAAAACTCTGAATATTGAATATTTTATGGTATTAGGAGTGCTTAACTTATAGAAAGTTGATACAGATAAGGGAATTTTCCCTTAGTTTGTTATTTTGTCTTGACATCTGGAGGAAGAGTGTAGTTCAATTAGTTAAGGTGTCAGGGGATTTTTTTTTTTCAAGAACCACATATAAGAGTTTAAAAGTAAGGGAAAAAAGAGACTTAGGGGAACAAAACAAAAACTAGTGTGCCTGGAGCAAAATGAGCATTATAATTCAAATTCAAGCCGTTGCTAATGATTTATTATATTCTACCGGTTGAAATGTTAAGAATAAAATAAGGAAGAAAATTTAGATTTGTCACTGTCTTCCACTTCTAGGAGTGGCTCAGGCCCTTTTAAAATTATATCTTTGGCTCTGGGTATTGGAAAAGCATTTGCTTACACGTGTACAGAAGTTACTGTTTTTCTTCAGTCCTTTGAGATATTTAGAATATTAAACCTATCCAAGTAAAATTGTTAATAGTTCTATAGAATTTGAGAGTGTTTCAAATAATTTGTCATTTATTATGCTTACACATGCTTAGTAATTTTCCCCATTATAAAGTGAGTGTTTTATATATTAATATAACTCTACCCATATCAATATTAAGGAGATTTTTTAACAATTGAAAAGAATAAGAGGAAACTGTGCATATTAGAAGTATTTTATAATCTAAATATTTTCCAAAGCATTTTGGGGTGAGATTACTATTTTGATAGTTTTAGTTTATTCCTTCCTATATATATCTAGAAAGGGTCTCCTGATCACTGACTTTATGTAGGCACTGTAATAGGTACTGGGATTTAAGTAGTGGATATACAGTAATATAGTTCCCCTCACATTATATAAAATCTTAAATTTATTGTTTTTTTTTTACTGCAGTGAACAGATTAAACTATTATTCCAGTCTTGTCTGATGAAAAATATTATGAACTTAAATAACAATATTAGTACAGCCAGTAGTGTATAGATATAAAATCAAAATGAAACAGTAAGGGATCCAAATCCCTAAAATTAAGTTCCTAGCCCCTTGTACATAGTAGCACTTCTTGTAGACTATATATAGTAGTTGCTCATTACATTAAAACTATGTGTTTAGCATCTGCCTTTTAAGAGAAAAGCTTTTTAGAGACAGTACAATACATTATTTGCCCTTTCCACCTAGAAATGTCATAGTATATGGAATTTAGTACACATTGAATATCTGCAACTAAGTTAAAGTGAAATATCATATTGATTAGCAATTGATTTGCGAAAATCTTATGCTATTTTACTGCAACTTCAACATATAAAGCCTTAAGAAATGATTATAGTCATCATTTAAAGATAGGATATAATGGCTTACAGATTAAAAACTGCTTTGGAATCCAAGTGCAACTAGTGTAAATATGATCTCATGCTATTCAGCAACATCAATATATCTCAAAATCAGAATAGAACATTTTTAATTCATAAAACCTGTAACTCAAAGAAATAGCTCTGTCGTGTTATTTCAGTTTCTATGAACCATGTTACTCACAAATACATAGTTGGATGAGCTATCTTGTTCCACCGTATGAATTTCATGGGTCTTATTTGTTAGTTACTGATGATACTGGCTGAAATATTTTTAATAACAATCATAACACAAATAAAATTTCTACTTTTTAAATAGTACAATTTAAGATTATTCCAGAGATAAGGCTGTTTCATTCTGATAAACCTGAAAAACAAACTTGATTACAATGAAGAGAATATAAAGGCTCCCTACAAGATGTTATATGCTGAATAAAAAATAATAGGCACTTAATCTTGCAGTAAGCTAGAATAAGTTTTATATTTACTGTTTGCCCTTACATTTTCATTATAAAAGCAAAGGAAAAATAAAAAAAATCCTAAATTTAGTAACCACTTACATTCACAGTGTTACACAGTTGCAAAGGTCATTATCTTAACACAATAAGCAGAATTATTCAGGTACACCTGATTCTGAGTTTCACTGAGTGCCTGAATAACCTTACTAAGTTAACACAAGTTCTTTGAATCTCAGATTCTGTATTAGCAAAATGGGATAATATTACAGAATTGTTATGTGGATTCCATGAGATTAAGTATGTGAAGTGAGCAAGACAATGCTTACACAATAATTAGTAGCAATAGTGTTTATTAAGCAGTCATGGTTATCTGACCATAAATATTGTCACTAATATATTTCTATGACTGTACTGTTTAACTCCTTACTAGTAAATGTTTAAAAAATCAAATTAATGAAGAGGGATAGAAAAAAGTGATGTAAAGTAGCTTTCATAACCTTGATGTTTTTGAAGCTTTGATGTGATATGATATTGACTCCAGGGCACGTGTTGGAGCTCTTCTGGGTTTGATATTCCCCGACCTTCTCTGACATTCTTCTGACCCTCCCAGCAGTTTTTCTCCAGCTCTCTTCAACATTTCCTCAGCTTCCTGGCTGTGCTTCAATACTCTTGGAAAATTTCCCAGACGATTTACAAAAGATCGTGTAGAGTAAGAACCTCAGGGTCACAGACTTAGAAGAGGTGATTCTGAAGGGCAAAATAAGACTATCCGGTACAAAAGTTATTCATGAATTAACAGAGAAGCTTCAACTAAAAGAAAGTATTATTGTTTTGAATAGAATAGACAGGTGAGGATTTTATACAGTCAAATAAATCATCTATGGATAAGGAAATTGAACTGAGTGAGAATGACTTTGGAGTATTTTATTTTAATAATGTTTATTTCAGGTTGCATAGTTCGTATAAGGTCTCTTCTATATGCATGCACAAGGAGAGACTGATATATCCAAAGCAAACTAAGTATCTTTGGCATTTCCATTAGCAGTTTAATAAAATAGCTAAAACATAAACCAAGGCCCCCCAAAAAGATCGCAGCTCTAAATTTAAGCTCATATATATATATATATATATATATATATATATATATATATATCTCACAGGAAATGTTAATAGGAATTATCAAAATAAATATTTTAGAACAAAACTCATGGGAAGTAATGTGGCTTGTAAGATACAAGAACTTTAAAATGATTGAAATGGTAATTCACTTGGATTAGGCAATAGTTATAAGTGTATAACACTTATGTTATTTTACACCATGTATATTGTCCTGATCTTTCACCTCATAAATGACAATTGTATGCACTTAATTCATGTGTCTCAGCTGCTAATAGTACTGTTTTTGTGGTTCTGTTTATGTTGGACAATACTACTTACCCTGCCTTACCGGGAAAGCCATCAGCGCTCTTATAACTATGTGCTGGATCTACTAAAAAATTCAGAGATGGAAAATCAGGGAAGGCTATTGATATCCTGTTGATTCAACTCATGAGGCCCCTCAGATTTGAAGACTGCCAGTCTGTGTTTACCGGAGCCATGAGCTGTTTCTCTGTGAAAACGGAAAAGGCCAGTTCCAAAGATCTGGTTTTGTTTGGGTTCACATAGATGTATAGACTTCTGAAGTATCAGCACATACCTGAGAGTTTGCCTCTTGTTCCCAGCTCCTGTTTCTAATCAGGCAGAATGACACTCCCATCTTTATTAGTCCAAAAGGCATATTCTCTCTCTCTCTCTCTCTCTCTCTCTCTCTCTCTCTCTCTCTCTCTCTCCTATTACTTATTTCTAGACTTAGCTTTCACAAAAGTTTGGAAGAGCCCCGTGGTTCCTTGATTTCATGGTCTTGAACAAATTCCTTAATAAAGTATTTGCAAAGGATTTAGCTATCCACTGAAAAAGCAATTGGATATGATAGAAAGTAGATACATACACACACACACATCTCAGTGTGTTTTTTTAACTATTTTGCTTTATAAGGAATTATCTTTCTCTCTCTGCCCTCAAAAGATATTATCCTGAACTTAAGTTCCCCCATTTAACAAATAACTGTATTTATTGCGCTCCCTTTACAAGCAAGATGCTATGTTAGGTGAAAAATACACAGTAGTAATAAAAAAACACATAGTTGCTATTATCATGGTAATCATGGAGTAGTGGGGAAGACAGATAGGAAAGAAATATGCATGCAATTATCATTTACGAGGTAGGAGAACCGGAAGATATATAAATGGATTCCACAACAAAACAAAGTAGGAATTCTTTATTTATACTCTGGAAGCTCAGAACCTAGGCTGCCAGGAGCTCATGCAGTACATAAAAATCCTGCAGCAGATGAACAATTATCCTAAATAATAAGGCAGAAAGGAACACAGTGATGAATTAGACTTCATTCCTTATGTCTAGGAACTAATGATTTCTGTCTAAGAGAACAAAAGCCAGCTTTATGGAGAAGATGGCATTCAGATTGAAACATAGAGGACGGGTGATAAAGAAATATGGTAAAGGGCACTAGCTGCCAGGCAGAAAGTTTAACTTTCACACCTGACCCTTATTTTATGCCCTTCGGATTCCAGAACTAATTTGGTTTGTTTACATGCTCCACTATCCCTGGTGCTTGCTGGTGACTGCTCCCCACCTAAAAAGTGTGCCTAGGGTGGGAGATAAAAAGACAAAAATGATCACTTCTACCATTTTTAGCTGAGTAAGATTTTCTCTTACCAGTAATCTCCAAAGAAATCCTTAAACATTTAAGAAACTGTTACAAATAACCCCAAATTTGGAAGCTCATGAAACTTGAAAAAAATGATACCTATCAACATTTAATAATGTTTACTAGTAGTCAAACTAACTAGTAATCAGGGAACCCTATTGATCCTCTTAACTTAAAACCTATCTGAGGCACTTCCATTTAGACCTCACCCATTTTTCTCTAACTCATGCTGTATTGGCTCTAATTCTTTAGCTGATAGTGGATACAAATAAGTTAATTGTGTTATTATTATTTGAAATATATATGGGAGCATTATATAGATTTAGGATGTCTAATACATGTATGCATGCATTCTATAAGATTTGCATGTAAGATGAAATTCACCAAGTTATTAAAATAAAAAGTATGGGGGAAAAAGAGATGGGTAATTAAATGACTGAAGAAAACTTGAGTTCTATATACTTACTAGAGGCCCAGTGCATGAAAATTCATGTACTGGAAGGGGAGTCCCACAGCCCGGCCTGCCCCCTCTTACAGTCAGAGAGCCCTCAGGGCCAGGAGGTGACTTGATGATCAGGGAATGGCGACACCCCCAGCATACCTCTGCTGCTGCTACTGCTGGCAGCACAAGCCTCGGCCGGCCCTGGTTATCAGAGCCTCGGGTGGCCCTGGGTGGCTGGGCAGCAGACATCAAAGGCTTGCCTGCGCCTTGGGCTGGCCCTGGGCAGCTGGGGGGCTGAGGGCAAGTCTGGCTGCACCATGTGCCTGCCACCCCCTGAGCAGGGCTGAAAAGACTGGGGGACTTTGGCGGGGCTGAGGGGACTGGACGCTACCCTCTTGTGGCTATGCTCCACCATCATTGTGATGGTGTGACAGTCAATTTGCATATTCCCTCTTTATGTGATAGGACCATGTACTTATTCACAAGAGTCTATTACATCTCAAGAATGCTCCTATCACAATTGGCAACTTATCCACTAAAACTTAATTATTATCAAACTGGAAAAACAATACTCAAGCAAGTTGCCAAACATTAAGATTTATGTTCTTTCATTACCAAAATATTTCTGCAGAAGACATTTTTTTAATAAAAATATGGCTTGTATGTACAAATGTTCACTGATGTGTGAGTGACTACCTTGTTCTTTGTATTAAAGGATATCTTGTCTTAAAACAAAAATGCACATGTAGTACTATTGTAACTAATAAATCATGTATGAAAAATGTGAAAGATGGCATCGTCTATCAGTAGTCCACTCCTGTATAATTAGATATATTTTCTTCAGTTCTTAAAGACCATCTTATGACATTTTTGTTTTAAAAGTTCATTCATAATGTAAATGAATAATGCATTGCTCATGATGGCGACTCTGAACTCTAATGTCATATCACTGATGATGGGGCTGTCATAAATGCAAGAAGAGAAATGATAACTAGAGTAGTTACTTTTTCTACCCCACCAAATGTTATTTAAAAATCACTATAGATTAGCATTGGACAAACAATGCTTATTTTTATAATTTATAGTGATCAAATTTCTAGAAGGTCATGGATACCTTCCATTTGTTGATTTACCCTAGGAAGGAATAAATTTCAATTTTGCTCATTCTACATGAAAAATAGAAGGAACAATTTACCTCTGGCAGGATGTTTAGGAAAGTAAAGCTCTAAAACACATAAACCACTGCATAATTTCTTAATGTAAAGCACCTTTCCAGGATTAAATAACTATTTTAAAAGGAAATACACATTTTCAAGTTTGAGTTTATTTGATACAATTATGAGCATCATCAACTATTTTACAAAGAATGCATTGCTATGAAATTGTTCAGCAATATCTTAAAGTCTCTAATTGTTAATATGATCTCTTTCCTTATTTTAAATTCCTTAACTGATAACCTTTAATAGAGATCGCCCTTTATGGTACAAAATATATGCTCAATAAATATCTGTTGAATAAATGCACATGTATTAATGGAATTTGTTTTAGTTAAATTGTTTTACTACTATTTTCTCAGCTTGTTCTTTTTTTCCTGTCACAAATATAAGGGTTCGTGTTTGCCTTTCTGGAATCAGAGAATAATAAAAATCTCTCTCTAATCCTTCTTATTTAACTCCCTTTTATGTAGCTAAATTACAGAGAAGAATAGCCCTAATCCACCCCAAAGTAATAAAAGCAAACTCCCAGGGATAGGTAGAATAAAGTCTGCAGTCCCATATTTAAACATACAATAGTATGTTATGTGAAATTTTGATTGCTAAGTGTCCAGTTGGTGTGGGAGTGTCTTAAATGAAATAGAAGCTTATATGTGTACTCAGTGCAACATGAATTGAATATACAACACAGTCTACTTGAAGAACTCATTTATCAATGTATCTTTCAGCCTCAAGATTTTCATTATTCTAAGTTTTAATACCAACACACACACATGCGTGTGCGCACACACACACACACATACACACACACACACAAACCAATTTATATGAGGAAAGGTAGATATTGAAAATATCGTGAATCTTTTTCAGCCGAGAGACCAGAGAAAAATGGATTCCTACTCATTTCTACCCCAAGCATATGTTATACATATTTATGTATTTCCCATTCCTGATACTAATGTCTTTCTTTAAGCCCATATGCAAATAGATATACACTTTCAGGAGGAGGAAACTAAAATAAATGTGTATACATTGTTTTGAACTGAAAGCAATCAAATACTGTAATACTCCTCAATTTTTAAAAACTCTTTATATATATATAGTACTGGTTAATAATGCAGGTTTTTTTTCAATAGATGGCGTTACACATATGTTGATATATATGTGATTTGATATGTATGCTATTTTGATGTATTGACAGAAAGCTTTAAAACTTCATATGTCAAATTTTCTGAAGGTGTTGACCTCATAGATATTTTTACACTTAAAAATGTCAAAGTTCGTGCCAAAAAAGAGCATTTGCGGGAAGTTTTAATTCATTACTTTATTTTGAAGAAAAGTACTGCTGAAAGTTATCGTATGCTTTGGGAAGCTTATGGTGAACATGCTCCATCTCAAGATACTTGTGACCGCTGGTTTAAATGCTTTAAAAGTGATGATTTCGATGTGAAAGACAAAGAACATCCATGTCAACCGCAAAAGCTGGAAGACCAACAATGACAAGCATTATTGGATGAAGATGGGTGTCAAACTCAAAAACAACTCGCAGAAAGATGAAACGCTGCTCAGCAAACAATTTCTGATTGTTTACAAGCAATGAGAAAGATTTTTAAGGAAGTAAAATGGCTGCCACATCAACTGAATGAAAGACAAATGGAAAACCGAAAAGTCATCAGTAAAATGTTGCTTCAAAGGCACGAAAGGAAGTCTTTTTTGCATCGAATTGTGACTGGCAATGAAAAGTGGATTTATTTTGAGAATCCAAAATGCACAAAATCAGGGGACTGTCTAGGGCGGGGGGATAAAATGGACACATATGTAATACCCTTTGCAATACTTTAAGCAATAAAAAAAAATGCACAAAATCAAGGGTTGATGACCCAGGTCAACCATCAACATAGACTGCAAGGCCAAATCGCTTCGGAAAGAAGACAATGCTCTGCATTTGATGAGATCAGGAAGCTGTGGTGTATTATGAGCTTCTAAAACTAGGTGAAACTGTTAATACTGATTGCTACCAACAACAAATAATCAATTTTAACAATGCTTTGATCATAAAATGACAGAATGTGCCAGAAGACACGGCAAAGTAATTTTGCTTCATGATGACCACCATCACAGACTTCAAAACCAGTTAAAAACATGTAAAAAGATCTTGCCTGGGAAGTATTAATCCACCCGCCATATTCATCATACATTGCTCCTTCAGATTACCACTTGTTCCAATCAATGACACACTCACTTTCTGAGCAGCACTTCAAAATGTACCAAGGAGTGGAAAACTGAGTCTCTGAATGGTTTACCTCAAAACAAGAAAAGTTCTATTGGGACGGTATCCACAAATTACCTGAATGATGGGAAAATGTGTAGCTAGCGATGGACATTACTTTGAATAAAGCACTTCTGATGTTTCTCTTGGAATTATCTTTTATTCTTGGATTACGAAATCTGCATTATTAACTGGTACACCTCATATATCCTATCTATAAAAGGGTAATATGCAAATTAACCATCACTCAGGGTGGCACGCTGGCAATATCGCCCCAGTGACACAAGCCCAGCATCCCACTCCCCAGTTGTGTGGAGGAAGGGGCCTCTGGGGGTGGCACCAGCCCAGTGTCCCACACCCTGGCTTCACAGAGGGAGGGGCTTCTGGCTAGAGGCTGGGGCGCAGGACTCTGGCATTGCAGGCTGGGCTGAGGGACAACTCCCCCACCTCCCCACCCCCCACCCCCCTATGCATAAATTTTGTGAAACAGGCCTCTAATATATATATGAATATAAATATATATATATGAATATAAATATATAAAAATAAATATATATAGATATATGTATAGATATAGATATATGTATAGATATAGATATATGTATATAGATATAGATAGATAGATAGATATAGATATAGATATAGATATAGATATAGATAGATATAGATATAGATATAGATATAACTGGTATGTCTGATAGTGTTGAATTAGATTATAAAAATAGTGGTAATTTATATTTATTCATAGTTACTGAAGAACACGTGCCTTATAATAATTTGATTGGTGGGTGTGATTATGAGCTCATGAAAATGTATATACACTATTCTATAGTAGAAAATATATGGTTTGGTATAACAGCTTTTCCACTTATAAATCTTGAGCAAGTTAGTGGTCTGTTCTCAGTTCTAGTTTTCTAATTTTTAAAAGTGTAAAAAGAATAATAGTATATTCTTTATAGATGTACTTTTATCTATTGATACAGTAATACTGGGTAACAAACTACCCCAAACTCAATGGCTTAGAACAGTCACCTTTTGTCATCCCTAAGGAGTATATTTGGACATCTATGTGGGAGGTACTGCTAATATGGACTGTGATTGGGTCATTGTGTGTGGTTCTTTTATATATATTTGTAACCAGTTGGCAGATCAACTGAGGGCTGACTGGTTGAGAATACCCACAGCTGGGACTATTAATCTCTGCTTCTCATGATCCCTTATTCTGGAATAGACTGCCTTCCTTCTTTCATTCGGAATACTTCTGAGTGAAGAGAAGTACACAAAGGCTTAGGCTTGGATCTGGCACACTATTATATCCATGATTTTCTCTTGGCAAATGCAAATCACCAGTCCCCTCTATATTCTAGGAGTGAGGCACAGAATTTACCCTTTAAAGAAGCAGTAGAACTTCCCATGTCAAAAGAGAAGTGGATAATTGGGGTGTTTTGTACAATGAATCTACCATTACATGATTTTATAAGCCTTAAGAAAAATATATGCACAGTTATTTACAATGCTGTGGTCTCCCAATATCCATCCCTTATTGTAGCAGTTTCTGTTCTAACAATCTTAGTGCCCAACAAATGTTTTACCATATTCACTTAATAAGATCACTTAGCTTAATATGAACATGAATAGAGGTATGCTAGGAGTTCTGTATAAAACTTTATGAGATCGTGAAGGACAACACCTCGATGTATTTTTTCAGCCTTCTAAGTCAGTATCTCAGGTGAAGGGGATTCAGGATCTGTATTTTTAAACAGGTGTCTTAAGTAATTCTTAAGGCCAGAAAATATTTTCTTTGGAGAACTGAAAATACAGTGAACATCAGTGGACCTGAGTTAAGATAAAATTAATTCATTTTAAATTGTGTGACCATCAGTAAATTGACTAATCACACAAGACTTCATATTTTTATGCCCTAACATAATAATAGCCCTAATATATAAAAACCTAGAGTCCATAACGTCCAAAATGACCAAAGGCTCAACCGACCGGAAGTCATCCCTGCAGTCAGTGCTGGGTTGCCATGGCGACCCAGCACTGACTACCAAGGGGGCTGTGGATCAGGCCCAGAGAGAGGTCTGGGGAGAGAAGCAGGGTCTGATCCATAGCTTCTGTGGCAGCTGTTGATCAGCCCTTGCCTCTCTCTTTCTCTCAGGGCCTGGCCATCAGCCATGCTTCTCTTTCTCTCCAGGCCTCCATGGGGGCTACTGATCAGCCCCACCTCATTGATCAGGCCTGGAGATAGGTCCAGAGATGCTGACTGGTATAGAAACCGAACAATGAGAACCAAATCTGGGTGACCTGTGAGGAGCCAATGGCTGCCTATGTGGCGGAGCTTTTCACGCTGACTGGCATAGAAACCGACCAATAAGAACCTAATCTGGGTGAACTGTGAAGGCAGAACTTAAGGTGGGTGCTGAGGAGGAGTTTTAAGGGCAACAGCTGTTTGGTGTAAGGCAGTGGTTCTCAACCTGTGGGTCACGACCCCTTTGGTGGTCGAACGACCCTTTCACAGGGGTCACCTAAGATCATCCTGCATATAAGATATTTACATAACGATTCATAACAGTAGCAACATTACAGTTATGAAGTAGCAACGAAAATAATTTTATGGTTGGGTTCACAACATGAGGAACTGTATTTAAAGGGCCAGAAGGTTGAGAACCACTGGACTGTAAGGTGTAAGAAAGCAGTTCAGTTTTTTAATGACTGGTTTGGCAGTATAGTGCATATGGCTGGCTATCAGTCCAGATATAAGGATTATGTATTTTTGAGACAAAATACAAGAGCATCCCCTCTGCTGAGAAAGGCTCTCTGCCCCCCTGCCATTTAAACTATCCTATCCTATATAATCTATCTATACTACTAAAAGGGTAATATGCTAATTAGACCGGGTTGACCAGCCATCTTCCAGACATGAACATCTGACTTTCTTCTGGACAAAGCTATGGTGGTGGGGGCCGAGGCAGAGGCAGTTAGGGGCAATCAGGCCGGCAGTGAAGGGCAGTTGGGGGCAAGATCAGGCCGACAGGGGATGGCAGTTGGGGGCAATCAGGCAGGCAGAAGCAGTTAGGGGTGATCAGGCTGGCAGGGGAGAGCAGTTAGGAGTGAGATAAGGCCAGCTGGGGAGGGCTGTTGGGGACAAGATCAGGCCAGCAGGGGAAGACAGTTGGGGGCAACCAGGTCCAAAGGGGAGGGCATTTGGGGGTGAGATCAGTCTGGCAGGGTAGGGCAGTTGGGGGTGATCAGATAGGCAGAGGCAGTTGGGGGCAAGATCAGGCCAGGAGGGGAGGGCAGTTAGGGGCGAGCAGGAAGGCAGGCAGAGGGGTTAGAGGCAATCAGGCAGGCAAGCGGAGGCAGTTAGGGATGATCAGGCAGGCATGCAGGTGAGCGGTTAGGAGCCAGCAGTTCCAGATTGCAAGAGGGATGTCCGACTGCCAGTTTAGGCCTAATCACAACCCACACTTGGATGTCTCCCAAGGGGTCCTTGATTGGAGAGGGTTCAGGCTAGGCTGAGAACCCCCCCCCCCACCATGCATGAATTTTGTGCACCAGGCCACTAATAATAATAATAATAATAATAATAATACTCTGATTTCTTGCCTTTCATCTAATTTTAAAATAAAAGAAATATATTTGAAAACTTTTAAAAACATTTATACAAATATAAAATATCATTTTTCCCATGCTTATGATTGTTGCTAATACCCATCCCTTTGGGTACAGCCATTTATTTTTCTCAACCCTTTATAGAGTTGGTTATAGATAGCTGTGGCTTTCTACTGTTCTGTTTTGTTTAGAAATTCAAGTGTGTGATTTCATAATCATAAGAATTAATTTTGAACAAGTAGGACATACAAAATATAAAATGCTAATGAATATCAGAGATTGTGTGCTTTCTTAATAAATGTATTTCTGGCTCTTCCTAAAAAGTCATAAACTTTAGCCTAAATGTTGTAAGAATAAAGGTGATATTTTACATTTATATGCCATGCAGCACTCAAAATAAAATATTTATTTTTCATTGATAGAAGGTAACTTACAGAACCATTTCTTTGCCTGCTGAAATATTACCAATTAAATAAAACATGAGCTCTAGAGAGAGTTTTTGCTTGCATTTCTCTGTATGGATTTCAGAACTCTCTATTCTCTCTCCTAAAGCATACCCCAAACTGATTCCTAGCTAGTGCACTTTCATGCATTCTTGAACTTTGAATTCTAAGACAAACCAAATTTCTGAATAAGATAGAATGCCAAGAAGATCTTTACTTAAGTTT
Organism: Myotis nattereri; assembly: GCF_964212035.1. Classification (NCBI taxonomy): domain Eukaryota; kingdom Metazoa; phylum Chordata; class Mammalia; order Chiroptera; family Vespertilionidae; genus Myotis; species Myotis nattereri. The sequence goes on along the minus strand of NC_138076.1, from coordinate 66,613,797 downwards.
GGGTTCACTAGATAGACTTTGATCTTCCTCAATGTGAGGACAGTTACAAATAAGGTCTTTTGCTAATAAATAACAAGAAAAGAAGATGGGAACTCCATAATGGAATTTATTATGTTTAGCATAAAAAATGAAAATAAAATTGAATATTATATTCACATTTTAATCAAATTCAATACATCGGGACTATTAGCACTGCATAAATAACAAAATTTTTTTTCTACCTCACAGATATTTAATCCATTCTGGAACAGACTGATTGATATTTCTGTTTCTCCAAAACTTAATCTTTGTCGGTAACAGAAATCTATATGTCAAAACTTTTCAATACTTCTTTGATCTTCCCTCTCCATCTTTCCCTAATAATAGGAACGAAGAAGAGCCCATGTCTCTGCATGTGTGTGCTCTGGTCAGGGTAGGCGAAGGGAAGGCATGGTGAGGAGTGCCTCTGCACTTTCCTTGCATCCCTGGGAAGCAAGAGTATGCTGACAGAGGATAGTGTAATAACAGCCTTCTTCATCTGGAGCTCATCATAGCAGCAGGTGAAAACAAGAAAAGAAAAACAATCAATTTGAAAAGGGTACAGCATCTCTAAAGTAGAGAAAAAAGAAAACAACAACAACAACACAACAACTAGGAGGGGAGTTTGATATATGTATATCTCCAAGGTGTAACTGTGTTTGAACCAGGGGTGGGCACTGGGCACTCGTACATCAAAAGAGGAAATAATTAATGTATGAACTGTTCTAAATTCCTTATGATCTCCGAAATTATTGTCTTGGGGGAATATATCTTTCCAGGTGAAAAAATAGATCTTGAATAATTATGACAATTTCTAAAATTCTAAGGTAAGAAATCAGTTTTTTAAACTGAAATGAAGCCCTCTGACAGCATCTGATTTGAGGGTCCAATGTGAAGTGTGAATGTCCATGTGGACCTTTCTATTTTTCAGAAACATTGGTGAGTAGAATGTATGCTAAACTATTCTGAAACAAGATCAGGGTACAGACTTTGTTGCAGGAGGTTTGGTAAAATTGGTGACCAGGAACAAATTTTACCATTTTAGGGACACACATTTCTATGAAAATGGAGTTTGAACAAAAGAAAATAGTCTGCAGTATTTCATGTTGAAATTGCTGTGAAAGTGAGCACACCCTGAACTATGTGCAGGCTTTTCATTTTTTAAACCAGGACATAATGATATGAATATATCTATATTGTAAAGGAATTTGAAAAATCTGTTTTGTTTTGTGAACTCTCTATATATTGTTATATAAATATTGTTTTTAGCTGAAGGGTGATTCTGTCTTCCATGGCATCATGTGTGATGTAAAGAGATGTGTATGTTCACATGTGCATGCATATGTGTGTGTATGTGTGTGTGCATGCACACTTGGAGATGTGGAAAGGTCAATAAGAAAAATTATGCGATAGCTTCTAGTAGCCAATTGCTTTTTTGCAAGAGGAGAATAGAGATCCATCCTTCATTTCCCTTCATATCCTATATAATAAAAGGCTAATATGCAAATAGCCTAAACAGTGGAACAACCGGAACAACCAAACAATCAAACAACCGGTTGCTATGATGTGTGCTGACCACCAGGGGGTATGCATGGAACATGGTGAGCATTGGCTGTGGTAGGATGGTGGAGCAGGTGAGCGAGCAGGGGTGCCAGACCAAGGCAGGGCACGGTTGCTGTCATCGGGGTGAGCCTCTGGTGGTTACTGAAAATTCTTTCCTCCCGCATGCTGTGGTCTCACATGGTGCTCACACCTGCTGCTGGCGCCAGCCCCGCTCGCACCCACTGATGGCACCGGAGCCACTGCTTGGCACTGTCAGCAGGTAGGAGTGGCAGCTGCCAGCCCCAATCGCTCCTCAGGGCTTCTCCACCACCCCTTGTTCCTGAGGAGTGAATGGGGCAGCAGCTGATGCTCACACCCGCTGCTGGCACCAGCCCCAATCGCTCCATGCCTTTAGCGGGTGCGAGCAGGGCCAGCACCATCAGTGTATGGGAGTGGCGGCAGCAGGAGTGGGGCTGCCTGAGACAGGGGACCAGGGGGCTGTGGCAGGAGGGGGCGGGCAGGGGCTCAGAGGATGGTCCAAGACCCGCCCCTGGGCCTACCGCAGCCTTGCGACCCACAGTTCCTTTCAAGGTGCATGAATTTGTGCACTGGGCCCCTAACTTTGCCTGACTTTGAAAAAAATTGTGTGTCTAGAAATAGAGGAATCACATGAAAAAGCTCATTCATCAACAATTTTATAGCTTTATAGACACTCAAATCTTTATGTGGTACCTTTCTGTTGTCACTTTACTTCTCTACATCATTGGACAATTAAATTATTTGATGTTTTTAAAGTAGCCATAAGCACAAAAGTGTCTACTCTTTAAAATATATATGTTTTTTTATTGATTCCAGAGAGGAAGGGAGAGGGAGAGAGAGAGAGACATCAAAGATGAGGGAGAGCTGAAACCGGTTTGGCTCAGTGGATAGAGCTTCGGCCTGCTGACTGAAAGGTCCCAGGTTCAATTCTGGTCAAGGGCATGTACCTCGGTTGCGGGCACATCCCCAGTAGGAGATGTGCAGGAGGCGGCTGATCGATGTTTCTCTCTCATCAATGTTTCTAACTCTCTATCTCTCTCCCTTCCTCTCTGTAAAAAATCAATAAAATATATTAAAAAAAAAAAAGATGAGGGAGAATCATTGATCGGCTGCCTCCTGTAGGCCTCACACTGAGGATCAAGCCAGCAACCCAGGCATGTGCCCTGACCAGGAATCAAACTGTGACCTCCTGATTCATAGGTCAACGCTCAACCACTGAGACAAGCCATCTGGGCATCTACTCTTTATTATAGCAAATTCCCATCAAGCTGTGAACTATCTTGAAAATTGTTCAAATCTATTAAGAACTCTGATGATCTTTTCTACAATTGATTTTACTTTAGGCAGAGGCTGACATGGAAGAATTAAATTGAATATAATTCAGTGATACTAGGTTATACAAAGAGCTGTCATTGATGAACATCAGAGGAATGAACCAGTTTTAAAAGGATACTGCACTTACATTTTTAAATAATTAAAACTAAAAAAAGTGATTTTTATTTAATCTTTATTTTTACAAAAGTATTACATATGTTTCCTTTTCCCCCCATTGACCCTTTCCAGCCTGCCCCAGGCCTTCACTATCCTATTGTCTCTGTCCATGGGTTATGCATAAATGCATACAAGTTCTTTGGTTCATCTCTTCCCACCCACTCATCCACCCCAGCCCATAGATCCAGAGGCATAGATTGACATGGAACTGACTGTCCAATCCTAAAATAAAGTTTTTAAATGTATATATTAACTCATTAAAAATAATTCCAGTACTGAGTGGTTAAGCTGTGAAAGGCACTACATTGGGCACAGAGACTTGGTGTAGAATTAGCCACTGTCTCTTTCCTCATGAGTTTTAAAATTTGGTTGTGAATAATGAAATGTACAGAGTCAAATATAATATAAAGTACAAGTATCATTAGTATAAGAGGGGCATAGTTGGGGCAAATAAATAAATATTGATTAATAGAGAGAAGTTCCCAGAGGAAGGGTTATTTAAATGTTTGGGTGGTATAGAAGAGTTCCTGTATAGGACAAGGAAGAACGGAAGAAAAAAATCTATTTCCAGCTGAAGGTATAGCATTTGCAAAGGATCAAAGGAATCAGAGTCTTAAGAAATAAAAACAAAACAAAACTGAAAACTATTCAGTATGCTACAACATAAAAGAGCAAGATAAACTTGTCAAACATTGGGATGTGGGTGTTTAACAGAATCTTAGGAGATGGAGCAAGGTTTTAGAATCAGTAGGGAGCCAGTGAACACTTTAAATTAGAGTAGTGATATGGTTAGATGTGTGCTTAAAGAAAAAAGAAAAGAAGAAGCCTCTTGCAGTCATGGGAGGGGGAGACCTGAAATGAAGCAAGACTGGATAAAAGGGGACCAAACTTAGCAGAGAGATAAATTCAAGGGTGGCACTTTCACTTCTCATTTAGTCAACCCAGGGTTTAATGGTTCAAATCATGGGCTAGAGAAATAGAGAAAGCAGTGATGTTTGTATGAGGAGATGGAGTCCAGTTTTAAGCATTATGAATTTGAGAGTACCTGTAGGATAGGCTCATGGAAAAGAGTTGGAAGGCATCAGTGTGGAAAATAGTTACTGTCAACTCAGAGATTAAGAGGACCTGCCCTGATGATGTGGCTCCATTGGTTGTAGCATTATCTTGTACATCAAAAGGTGGCTAGGTGGCTGGTTCCATTACAGGTCAGGGCAAATACATAGGTGGCAGCTTCAATCTGCTCTGAGTGCATGTGAGACTCACCTGGTTGATATTTCTTCTCTCTCTCTCTCTCTTTCTCTCTCTCTTAAAAAAAAAAGAAAAAAAAAAAAAGAAAGAAAACTGACTACTTCTTAGACAACCTTCTTGTAGCTGAAGTAAGAGTTGGGAAAGTAAAGCCTCAACACTTAACCAGTTCTCCTCCAGGCTGTGGATGGGCAGAAATAAACAGGAAACTGGCAGGGGTTCTCAAACTTTTTTCCTCTGTCTCTTAATCTTCTGATATAGGTGACCTGGGTTATCTGTTGCTTTCAGACTTAACAGTACTAGAGTGTGTTTTTGTCTGACCTAAAAGACCTAGGTAGTCTATTGTTTTATATTTAACTTGCATAGCAGCAAATGTGTCTCATCTACATGATCTGAAGTCCCCACCCTGCTTTTTATTAACATGTATTTATGTATCTTGTGGCTTCAATTCCAATTGGCAGAAATCTAACTAATATCAGCTTAAAACAATAAAGGTAATTATTTATTGAATGCAACTGATATGTGCAAAGAGTGTTCTTGAGAATATGGGATTCAGTGGTGTCCAGGTCAATCTTGTCCTGCCTGTTTTGCATATGTTTATTTCAGCTACCTTTATTCTCAGGCAGGCTCTTTCAATGAGGAGACAGAATAAATGGCTGTGAGACGCTTTAAGCTTAGCATGTTGTCATAAATCTGGTTTCTATGGTTGCAATTAAAAAGCACAATTCCTTTTGTTTTCTTTGATGATAATCTATTGTGGTTTTTTTTCAACCTTTGTCTTTAGAAGTTCTTAGGGTGTACTCTTTAACCCTGCTCTTCTGTAATTTTATGATGATTTTGAGTCAAGTGTTTTCGTGTGTGTGTGTGTGTGTGTGTGTGTGTGTGTGTGTGTTGTTTTGTTTTCTGAGCAGGATGCAAGGGTGATTTCTTTCCCAGGTTCTTGTCCAGGTTGATTAGAAGAATGAAGCCAGGAGGTGACCCATTAAGCCCCTTTTTCTAAGGTTTCTTTGCAGTTCTTTGTTTCTTAATATTCTCCCTCTGACTAGTCACTATAGCAGCTTCAAAGCTCAAACCCTACGTGCCCCCCGACTTTCTCCACCTTCAGTGGTAGAATTCTCTATCCCCTGTGAAAATCTGTTTTTCCTCTTTCTCCCATTTGTCAGCATTTCTATATCCTCTGTGAAAGTTTGTTCCTCTTTCTCCCCATACCTGTGGCTTTTCTCTATGTTCTGTGAATGGATGTCTTCCTCTCCCCTTATCCTGTGGCACCTTTTGCTCTCTGTGAATATATATATATATATATATATATATATATATATATATATATGCCTTTTGGCAGCTCCAAGCCCTCAACCAAATATACCTTCCGTCCCCATGGATCCCCCTAATTTCTAAAACTCCCTAAGCCTGCCAATTTTACCCCTAAAAATTCATTTAAATTTGTCTTATTATGAGTATTTTCTTAATTTTTTGTGCTAGACACTTTGTGGGCTCTTTAGGTATGAAGATGAATATTATTCAGGACTAGGGATCATTTTCATATTATTACATTATTAATAACTTCACTTCTATTATCCCCTTCCCTTTTCTGGAAATCAGAATTGTTTTAGTCAGGTGTAGTGGTAGAATTGTTTTATCACTTTCAATCTCATTTTTTGGTTCTGTTTTCTAGCTAATAATTTCAGGTTTACATTTTATATTTACTATTTATTTATTTTAAAAATTCTAATTACTTTTTTTCTTATTATCTAAAGTCTTCTAGAAAAGTGTTGTTGTTTTTCTGGGTATAATAATCTCTTTTTGAATGACTTTTGTATTTTTCTCTCTTTCTCCACATTATTTCCTTCCGTTGTTCCTTTATGTCTGGCTAAAAACTTAAATCTCTTATGATTCTTGAATGTCCTGTTATAGTTAAATGTCAGGCTCTAAAAATGAATAGAAAAATTCTATATATGGACAGAAATGTTGTTGATGGATGGGTTTTACTTTGTATTGATCAGATAAAGGCCCAGCTATTTCACTGGGAAATTGTGAAGAGCCGGTATCTGTAGACCCTTGCTCTTCCATTTAGTCTGTTTCCCTCTGTGGAATTCCTCAATCATTTGCTTAGATAGAATCCTGTTTGCCTCTGCTCTGGAAGACAGCATGACAAATAGAAGAGGTTTTCACACAAAGATACCTAAGATACTTAGTATCATCCTAATATTTATAATCGGGGTCCATGAAATCTGAGAAGGAAGCCAACCTTCAACAAATTATACAGACTATGAGTTACTTTTTTCATAACAAGTTAACCCAACTTTAGTGACTTAAAACAATAATAATCATTTATTATCTGTCACGGTTGGGGGATTAAATATTCAGGAGCAGCTTTTCTGGGCCGTTTTGGCTATGGTCTTTCAGTGAGATTGTAATTAGATGTGTGCCAGACTTCAGTCATCTGAAGGCTTTACCGGAGCGGGAATATCTGCTTTCCAATGCTGTTCAGTGACGTAGCTGACCCGTTGGAGCTGGCTGTTGGTGGAAGTCCTCCTTTCCTCCCCAGGAAGGGCTTTCCCCAGGGTGGTTGGAGTGTCCTCAGAGGATGGCGGTTACATTTCCACAAAGCAAGCGACTTAGGGAGCAATGTGAAAGTTGAAATTCCTTTAACAATCCAGCATCAGAATTATAACTTCCACTTCCACATTTTCCTACAAATCACATATGTCAGTCTTGATTCTCTGTGGGAAGGAACGCCCAATGGTGAGGATCATTGGGGCCTGCCTAAGAGAATGTCTACCACAAAGTTTTTCTATGACTAGTTGTTTGTATTCTTATTTCCTTACCACTAAGCATTGGCAGAAATGGGGGCCAGGTGGGTATCTTTTTAGATTTTTTTCTCTGTACTATAAAACATACACATGCATAAACATAATAAGATACATTATTGATTTGGTCTTCAAATATGAAAAGATTAAATATGATAAGACTACATTTCTCTGTGTCTTCTCTAATCTGCCTTCCTTTGTGTACTGGCCTTTTGACTTTATTGTCAAGTTGGCTTTTTTCACAAGTGCTAAATGTCTGCAACACTGTATTTATTAGTTTTATCCAGTGTCCACTTAATAAATGCAAAGAAAAGTAAGAAAAATGTCAGATAGCTTTCTGTCTTTTAGTATATATTCTATAATAATAAAAGCATAATATGCTAATTAGACCAGACAGCCAAATGACCTTCCAGATGTCCTTCCAGACAAAGCTGCGGCTGCGAGGGCCAAGGCAGAGGTGGTTATGGGTGATCAGGCAGGCAGGCAAGCAGTTAGGGGCAATCAGGCAGGCAGGGAGAGTGGTTGGAGCAATCAGGCAGGCAGGCAAGTGGTTGGGGGCATCAGGCATGCAGACAGAGGGGTTAGGGGCGATTAAGCAGGTAGGCAGATAGTTAGGGGCAATCAGGCAGGTGGGCAGAGGTGGTTAGGGGTGATCAGGCAGACAGGTGAGTGGTTAGGGGTGATCAGGCAGGCAGGCAAGGGATTAGGGGTGATCAGGCAGGCAGGTGAGTGGCTAAGAGCCAGCAGTCCTGCATTATGAGAGGGATGTACGACTGCTGGTTTGGGCCTCATCCTGCAGGGATTGGGCCTAAACAGGCAGTTGGACATCCCCTGAGGGGTGCAGAATTGCAAGAGGGTACAAGCCTAGCTGAGGGATCCCCCACCAGTGCACGAATTTCATGCACCAGGCCTCTAGTATAAATACCCTATCTAATAAAGATGGAATATGCAAATTGACCATCACTTCATAACAAAGATGGCAGCACCCACAGCCAATAAAGAGGGAATATGCAAATTGATGGAACAAAGATGGCAGTGGCTGGGCTTGGATGCTTGCATTGTTGCCATAGCAATGACGCAGGTGTTCTGCCCTGCCCTGGCTGCTCCGAGCCTCTGGGCAGCACGCAGGCATGGAGTAGCTGGGGCAGGGCAGTATGCTTGCTATGAAGAGGGGGTGGGGGGTGGAGGGAGCTACAGGAGGGCGGCAGGGCCGGAGCAAAGGAAGGAGGTGGCTCTGGCCAGGAGCAAAGGCGGAAGGCCGCTCCGACCCAGAAGGCAGTGGCCAGAGTGAAGGCCCAGGTCCGGGGTGCCAGAGGGAAGCCAGTGCCAGAAGCCAAGGAAAGGAAGGCCTATTCTTGCACGAATCTTTATGCATCGGGCCTCTAGTTTACGTGTGTGTGTGTGTGTGTGTGTGTGTGTGTGTGTGTATGTGTGTGTGTATGTGTGTGTGTTTTAATTTCCATGCCACAGCCAACATCATACTCAATGGCAAAACTACAAGTGTTTCCCTTAAGGTTGGGAATAAGACAGGGATTTCTACTTTCACCATTCTTATTCAGCATAGTACTGGAACTCCTAGCCACAAAAATCAGATAAGAAGAAAAAATAAAAAGTATCCAAATTGGCAAGGAAGAAGTAAAATTGTCATTATTTGAAGATGACATGATAGTTTATGTGCAGAACCCTAAAGACTCCACCAAAACATTCTAAAACTGATAACTGAATTCATTAAAACAGCAGAATCCAAAATATATATCCAGAAATCACTTGAATATTTATACACCAATAATGAACTATCAGAAAGAGTATGCAAGAAGACAATTTCATTCACAATTGCTTCAAAAAGAATAAAATCCCTAAGAATACATTTAACCAAACATGTAAAAGACCTATACTAAAAAAAAATAGTAAGGTACTGAAGCAAGAAATTGGAAAAGTTACAAAAAAGTGGGAGCATATGATGTGTTCATGGAAAGGAAGAATTAACACATTATAATATCCATATATCCATATTTCCCAAAGAAATTTATAGAGTCAATGAAATTCCTATCAAGATACCAATGGAGTATTTCACAGAAGTAGAACAAATATTCCCCTCAAAAATTTTGGAACCACAAAAGATCCCATATTGCAAGAGGAATCTTGAGAAAGAAGAAAGATGGAGGAATCATGTTACCTGATACCAAACTATGTAAAAGGTCACATTAATCAAAACAGCATGGTACTGGCATAAAAGCAGGTGTATAGTTCAAAGGAACAGAATAGAGAGCCAAAAATAAATTCAGTCCTTAATAGTCAGTTAATATTTGGTAAAGGAGGCAAAAACATACAGTGGGGTAAAGATAGCCTATTCAATAAATGTGTTGGGAATATTGTACAGATATGTACCAAAAAAATAAATAAATAAACTAGACCACTTTCTTACACCATGCAAAAGAATAAACTCAAAATAGATCGAAGACTTAAATGCTATACTTGAAACTATAAAAATCAAAGAAAAAAATAAGGCAGTAAAATCTGAGACATCTCTTACTGCAATATCTTTTTCTGCTATATCTCCTCTGGCAAAACAAACTGAAGAAAAAAAAGGGGGGAGGAGCACATCAAAATAAAAGATTTTTGCACAGCAACGGAAATAATCAACAAAATGAAAAGACAACCCACCAAATGAGAGAATATTTTGACCAAAACATGTGATAAGGGGTTAATATACAAAATTTATAATGAACTTATAAAACTTAATCAGCTCAGCTGGCATGGCTTAGTGGTTAAGCATAAACCTATGAATCAGGAGGTCATGACATCATTCCTGGTCAGGGTATATGCCCAGGTGTGGGCTCTATTCCCAGTGTGAGGTGTGGAGGCAGCTTATCAATGATTCTTTCTCATCATTGATATTCTCTCTCTCTCTCTCTCTCTCTCTCTCTCTCTCTCTCTCTCTCTCTCTCTCTCTCTCTCCTTGCAGTTCCTCTCTCTAAAATCAATAAAAATATATTTTTAAAAACCACAAAATTGAATTAACATAAAAAAACAGGCCCAACCAGGGGGTGTGGATCAGTGGTTGAGCTTTGACCTATGAACCAGAAGGTCACAGTTCAATTCCCTGTCAGGGCACATGCCTGGGTTGCAGGCTCATTCCCCATTGAGGGCCGTGCAGGAGGCAGCCAGTCAGATTCTCTCTCATCAATGATGTTTCTATCTCTCTCTCCCTCTCTCTTTCTCTCTGAAATCAATAAAAATATATTTGAATAAACAACAGCAGTATAATTTAAAAATGGGCAAAAGTGCCGAATATACACTTCTCCAAAGAGGACATACAGATGGCCAAGAGACATATGAAAAGATGCTCAATGTCCCTAATCATCAGAGAAATGCAAATTGAAACTACAATGAGATATCACCTCACAGCTGTCAGAATGTCTATCATAAATAAATCAACAAACAAGTGTTGGCAAGGATGTGGAGAAAAGGGTAGCCTAATGCACTGTTGTGGGAATGTAGATTGGTGCAGCTACAATGGAAAGAAGTATGGAGTTACCTCAAAAAATTAACAATGGAACTGCCTATGATCCATCAATTACACTTCTGGGAATTTATGTGAAAAAACCTGAAACACTAGCTTGAAAGAATGTATGCAACCCTATGTTCATTGCAGTATTAGAATAGGCAAGATTTGGAAGCAGCCCAAGTGCCTATTAAGAGATGAGTGGATAAAAAAGCTGTAATACATTTACACAATGGGATACTGCTTGGCCATAAAAAAGAAGGAAATCTCACCCTTTGAGACAACATGGGTCTGGAAAGCATTATGCTAAGTGAAATAAGCAGTCAGAGAAAGACAAGTACCATATGATTTCACTCATATGTGGAATCTAATGAACAAAATGAACCAACAATAAAAATTGTGGCAGATTCATAAATAGAGAGCAGGTTGACAGCTGTTGGGGGTAGCATGGGTAGGGGGCTGGATAGTAGGGGGGTGAATTAAGAAAAAAAAAGAGAGAAAAAAATAAACTATGATCACCTGGTCAAGGTAATGTTTGCTAGTTTTCTCCACTGTAAAGAGTAGAGTATGTAAAACTACTTTCCCATACTCCATTTTTTGGAAACAAGTCACTAAAGGCAGCCTACGCTCAAGGAATGGGGAATTGGGAAGTAAGATTCATTTTCTTGAGGAGAAGAATATACATACAATATAAAATATTTTCAACTGTTCTTAATGGTACATGATACACACACACATATAATACACACAGATATATATATATATATATATATATATATATATATATATATATCTACAGATATACAGATATGTATATACACTGAGTGTCCAGATTATTATGACCACCTGACATTTGTAGGCAGATTAGCTGTAATTTCACACTGAAGTTGTTAGAGGGCCAGACCATTATAAATAGGGAAGCAGGTTGTTTACCACGACAAGAGAAGTGATTTTTTTCTGAAGATATAGGTAAACAATGCAATTTAAGAGCCTTTGAATATGGGAGATATATATATATCTATATATAGATATATATATATATCTATATATATCTATATATATATATATATATCTATATATATATATATATATATACACACACACACACACACATACACACACACACTGAGTGGCCAGATTATTATGACCACCTGACGTTTGTAGGCAAATTAGCAAATTACACACTGCATCATATGGGATATGGAAGCCAAAGGCCTGTTCGAACACCTTTTCTGTCTGCAGTTACCAAGATAAAATGTCTCCAAGTCACACAGGAACACAAGGATTGGACAGTCGAGCATTGGAAAAAAGTCATGTGGTCCAATGAATCACATTTCTAGTTGCATCATGCAGATGGCAGAGTGAGAATTTGGCAGAAACAGCATGAAAGCATGAACCCCACATGCATGAGTACAACCCTTCAAGCTGGTGGGGGCTGTGTTATGGTTTAGGACATGTTTTCCTGGTATGATTTGGGCCCTTTAATTCCTGTGGAACAACATCTGAATAGCACAACATACCTAAGTATCATTGCTGATCAAGTTCATCCTATCATGTTGATGGCATATCCCAATGGAGATGGCTTCTTCCAATAAGACAGTGTGCCATGCTACGGTGCTCATATTGTGCAGGAGTGGCTTCAAGAACATGAGGGAGACTTTACCTTGCTTAGGTGGCCCCCACAATCACCAGATCCCAATCCAATTGAGCATTTGTGGGATGAAGTTAAAAGAGCCATCAGGCAGCTGGTTCCACAACCATCAGATCTCACAGAACTGGGCAGTGCTATTCATCAGGCATGGTGTCAGATTCCTCACATCACCTTTCAACATCTTGTGGAGTCAATGCCAAGAAGAATTGCTGTAGTATTGAAGGCAAAAGGTGGCCCAACGAAGTACTGCTGGGGTGGTCATAATAATCTGGCCACTCACGTTCAAATATATCCCAAGTTCAAAGGCTGTTAAATCGTGTTGTTTACCCATATCTTCAGAAAAAAAATCACTTCTACTGTCGTGGTAAACAACCTGCTTCCCTATTTATAATGGTCTGGCCCTCTAGCAACTTCAGCATGAAATTATAGCTAATTTGCCTACAAACATCAGGTGGTCATAATAATCTGGACGTATATAATCTAGCATATATATATATATATATACATATATATATATATATATATATATATATATATATATATATATATATACACACACACACACACACACACACACACACACACACACACTGGAGGCCCAGTACACAAAATTTGTGCACTTGGGGGGTCCCTCAGCCCAGCCTGTGCCCTCTTGCAGTCCAGGAGCCCTTGGGCGATGTCTGACTGACAGCTTGGCCTGCTCCAGGGAGTGGGCCTAAGCCGTCAGCCAGACATCCTTAGCCCTGCTGCAGAGGAGGGAGAGGTTCCTGCCACTGCTGCTGTGCTCACCAGCCATGAGCCCGGCTTCTGGCTGAGTGGCGCTTCCTCTGTGGGAGCACACTGACCACCAGGGGGCAGCTCCTGCGTTGAGCGTCTGCCCCCTGGTGGTCAGTGCATGTCATAGAGACCGGTTGTTCTGCCATTTGGTCGATTTTCATATCAGCCTTTTATTAAATAGGATATATATATATCCTATCTAATAATAGAAAAACTGGGTAATTGATCATACCTTTGCTATGCTTCCCATTGGCTAATCAGTGAGATATGCAAATTAACCGCCAACAAAAATGGCGGTTAATTTGCATATGTAGGCGCAAAGGGGAGGAGCAAAGACTGAAGGCGGCTCCGGCAGGAGCAGCGAAGGCTTTGAAAGCGGCTCTGGCCGGACTGAAGGCCTGGGTCCCCGGTGCCAAAGGAAAACCAGTGCAGGCAAACAGGGGAAGGGAAGGCCTATTGCACGAATCTTTTCATGCAACAGGCCTCTAGTATGTGTGTGTGTGTGTGTGTGTGTGTGTGTGTATATATATATATATATATATATATATATATATATATAGGCTGTATGTATATACATACATATATATATGTATATACATACACATACACACACACACAGAGATTTAGTAAAGACTCTTATATTTGGTCATTGGGAGTTGTTCAGTTTGACTTCTTTGCCCTTTGACATGTTCTATCCTATTTTTTTCTATTATTTTAGCACTTTCTTACTTTCTGACATTTCCAACTCCACAATTTGATCTTCTATGATCCCTGCCCAAGTGCTAAAATCAGTCATTGCCCAAGTAGCCTTGGTCCTTTTTATTGGTGAATTACATTAGAAACCAAGATTTGGGTGCATGTGTATTCATTCCTATTGGGCATCCTAGATTCTCTTTTTTATGTGACCAATATTCTAGCTTTTAATCTTTCAGAAATTTATATTTTCTTAAAAATTTTAAAAGTGGGATTTAACCAAATCCTCTCAAATTTACATGTTAATGTTGTTGTAGTCACATAAATATGCATTTTAATTTGTTCCTACAATGAATTTATATATAGATATTTTAAAATTAAAATACTTTCACTCATTTCTTAAATGAAGATGTGCCTTAGTTATCTTGAAATTATTTGCTGTATAAACTAAATACTTGTGTGTATTTGAAAATAGAAACAGATGCATGCAAATTCATTTTTTTCATTCATTTTGGTATCCACCTCATAATGTTATGATCCAAATATTTGCAGATGCATATATTTAAAAATCACTATTATCAGATTCTAATCATCTTTGCTCACAGCTGAAAATTATTATCATCTTTTTCTCCGATTGACTGCTTCTACCCCTTGGTTTTTTCAAGTATTGTTAAAACAAACTTCTCCATTCTTACTCTTAGTCACATTCTTGTCCAAAGAGCTGCTGGTGGAACATACTTTTTCCTTCTAGAATACTGACTGGTTCATTAGAGTTCTCTCTGATAATCAGAAGTGAGACTTTTCACTTTGTTTTAGTAACTCTGAGTTTTTAAACTTACTGGTAAGTTTTCCTTTACTGTCTAAAAGCCCCCCATTCATTTGTGTGCAAATGTCAATTATGATACCATCTTTTCCCCCATGGTCATACCTCAGTAACGGTTGTATAACATTTCATCCATAATCATCCTATCTAATAATAGACAAACATGGTAATTGACCATACCTTCACTATGCCTCCCATTGGCTAATCAGCGCTATATGCAAATTAACCGCCAACAAAGATGGCAGCTAATTTGCATACTGCAGGCAGGGCAGGGCAGCGCAGCCGCCAGTGCAAGCTGCCATTCCATGCTGCAGGCTGGCCCCAGAAGCCTCCCAGAAGCCGGTGATCAGGGGAGATGGGGGTCTCCTGCCCAGGCCTGACACCTCTGACGGAGGCGTCAGGCATGGGCAAGGGGCTGATCTGGCGATCTGAGGGAGATAGGGGTCGACGCCTCTGGCCAAGGTGTCAGACCTGGGTGAGGGACGGAGCCGGCAATTGGAGGGGTCTGGGGGTCCCCTGCCCAGGCCTGATGCCTGGGCCAGAGGCGTCAGGCCTGGGGTGGGGTGAGGGAGGCAAGCCGGCAATTGGTGTGAACTACAGAGGAAACACCTTTTCTGACCGCTCATTGGTTAAGCTCCCTGTATGCCACTGGTAATATTCTTAGTAACTTGGGGAATAAGAATCCAAAAAGGTGATCTAGGTTTTTTCATCACACTCCTGGTGAAAAAAACGAAGGTCCACTGCTGGAGGGTTAAGAAATGTCATATCCTGGCCTAGCCAGTTTGGCTCAGTGGATAATGCCTTGGCCTGCCTACCACAGGGTCTGGGTTCAGTTCTGACCAAGGGCATGTACCTAGGTTGCAGGCTCCTCCCTGGCCTGAGCCCAGGTCAGGGCTCATGCAGGAGGCAACCAATCAAAGTGTTCCTCTCACTTTGATGTTTCTCTCTGTCTTTCCCTTTCTCACCCACATTCTCTAAAAATCAATGGAAAGATATCCTCAGGTGAGGATAAAAACAATAATAAAGAAATTATTATTATATGAAAGACACATCTTGAAAATGCCTAAAGAAAGTTGTCATTTTTTTCATGGTTAAGGGCCTGGAGTTCGTGTTGATGAAAAAACCTTGCTGGCTGCGGTGACTGGCAGTGGCTGCAGCAGCGCGGTGATGGGGCTGATGCCTTCCCCTGATCAGCCCAGTCACCTCCCACAATGGGAGGCCACATTGTGGGTTAGGCCCTATCCCCAAGGGGAGCAGGGAGCGGGCCTATGCCATCACTAGGACATCCCCTGAGGGCTCCCAGTATGTGAAAGGGGGCAGGCTGGGCTGAGGGACACCCCTCTCCCCAGTGCACAAATTTCGTGCACCGGGCCCCTAGTCTATACTAATAAGAGGGTAATATGCTAATTAGACTGGGAGACCTTTCGGACGTCCTTCTGGACAAAGTCATGGTGGCAGGGCCAAGGCAGAGGCGGTTAGGGGTGATCAGGCCAGGAGGCGAGGGCAGTTGGGGGCAATCATGCAGGCAGGTAGGTGAGCGGTTAGGAGTCAGCGGTCCCAAATTGCGAGAGGGATGTCTGACTACTGGTTTAGGCCTGATCCCTGAGGTACTCGGACATCGCCCAAGGGTTTCCAGATTGGAGAGGGTGCAGGCTGGGCAGAGGGATACTACCCCCCCCCCCCCGTGCACAAATTTCATGCACTGGGCCACTATTTTATACTAATAAAAGGGTAATATGCTAATTAGACCAGATAGACCAGATGTCTTCTGAACATCCTTCCAAATGTGCTTTTGGACAAAGCCACGGTGGCAGGGGCTGAGGCAGAGGCAGTTAGGGGCGATCAGGCCAGCAGGGGAGAGAGGTTAAGGGCAATCAGGCAGGCAGACAGGTGAGCAGTTAGGAGCCAGTGGTCCCGGATTATGAGAGGGATGTCCCACTACCAGTTTAAACTGGCAGTCACATATTCCCTGAGGTGTCCCAAATTGGAAAGGGTGCAGGCCAGGATGAGGGACCACCTACCCATGCACAATTTTGTGCACTGGGTCTCTAGTATCATTATAATTTCACACACACACACACACACACACACACACACACAAACACACACACACCTTTTATGTTATTTTCCAGCTTGGGAGAGATGTATTGTTCTCTCTCAGACACATACTTCAACTCTGCTTTGGATTTTGAAATTGGAAATTAAAGTAGCATTGCTCTTTTTAGTATATTTCTAGCATGTTTATCTCAGTTATATATAGATGTGTAACCAAGAATCCCAAGGTTTAAAAACACAATTATTTTATTTGCTCATAATTTTGTTGGTAAGCATTTCAGCTGAATTATTTGGTGGTTACTCTACTAGTCACTCTTAGGGTAACTTAGGTGGCTTTACTGTTGTGGCTGCATGACTGAGTATTAGTAATTTAATGTGATCTCACTCACATGTCTGGATTGGTTCTAGCTGTCATATAGGTGTTGTGAAATTAATCAGGGTAGCACAGGGTTTCTCACTTGTGGGTGGAAGAGTTTTAGCCAGAAACATAAGAGGAGCAGCCCCAATGTGTAAGTATGATTTAAGCTCACTTTGTATTATATTTGCTAATGTTTCATTGGTCAAAGCAAATATCAAGGCTAAATGTCAATGTGGAAGGGGACAAGGAGACATTATCTATTAGATGAATAGCATATTAGTCTCCCATATCATTTCACATATTTATATAACTTGAAAACTTCAAGAGACAAGATCGGCAGGCTATTTTTTCTCAAATTGGCATGTGGCACTCATTGGTTAGAGAATTTAACAAGATCTAAAATCATCCCTTTGGTGTTTTTCTGACAAAAAAAAAAAAAAAGTATTGTGAAAACATTGAAGCACAGTCTTAGGTTACATTTTTCCTCTGGATTGACACATATTTACTGAAGTCACAGAATTGATTAGCAAAGCCAGAACATCTACTTGAAATTCTATAGAGAGAACCATAGCTGTGGTTTGAACTAGCATATTAGCAGGTTAAGATCATCTGCTTCACAATAAGCATAGCATTTCTGAAAGGATCCAACCATGTGTATTTTACTGACCAAGGCTCTTTAAACCACTGGACAGAGTTGGGCTGGAAATAGCTTTGTCTAGTGAGTGATATCTAAACATTTTTATCTTATACTCTGCTACTAAGAATCATTTTAGTCTTTACCCCAATATTTGCACATTAATTTATGCAATACTATACTAATATATTTAAATATTATAACACACACATATTCTAACACATTGATTAAAATGATTTAATAAATACATATTAGCAATGAATCTAACATTTTTTCCAATAATGCACTGAATTGGCATACTCATTTGTCTGACTTTTTCTCATTTCTCATTTCTAAGGCCAATCAATAACTGTCTCAGTTTACACAGTTTTAAAAAAACGTATATCAATATATACATAATTATTAATTAATATATACAAAATTCCTGCGCTGGGTTTAGCAGAGGAGGTTGGTGAAACCATTCTATTACTTTTAGGTGACTTGCATAGCTGTACTTAAATCTTGGTATTCACTGTGTTTTGATCTCAAAAATTAATTATAGTATTGTATTTTTCTCATTGTCAACTAATTGTGCCATATTTATTATAGTTTATGCCCTATAAGTACATTTATCGCTATTATAACATTCCCTTAAATATTTTCATAACTCAAGTTACCAGTTTTAAGCATGTGTTAAAATGTACAATTTAAAAAATATGCGGAAACCTTGACACTCCTTCATGACAAATGAAGTTCTTTAGCAGTTATATGCAAACCGTCAGCAATGTGGAATGGAGCTTTCTAACGCTGACTAATCCACAGGATTCCAAAGTATAAAAAGGAAGCACGTTGTAGATTAAATTAATTGTTTTTTTCACACGTGTAACAAGGCTTTTTTTGCCAGTCTAATTTTTTAAATGAGGTATTTGCAGAAGTGCAAATTTTTGCAACTAAGAACCCCGTGAAATATGTAAAATAATTCCAATCTTTTCCCTGATTTGCAAAAGGAGAAAAAATGGGCTAGTTTACTCCTCACACTTGCAGTATTTTTTACATGATTAGTTGTTTCAATTTATTTCAGCACAGAAGGAAACAGCATTGTAAGCAGCTATTTTACTAGAGCTACATGTTTGAAAACAATATATTCTATACCATACTCAATATTCATTTTTATTTCCTTATTTTATTTTAAATTAAAGAAAAACAACAATGCTGAATAATTTTATCACGTTTTGTAAATTCCCTTGTTAGGAATTATTGCATGATAATAGATTATTTGACTTTGTAATTATGAGTTTGGAATATAACTTTAATAAGACTGGAAAACAGACATTTGCCTGTAACTTTCATGGGAGATTTAATCTATCTATCTATCATCTATCTATCTATCTATCTATCTATCTATCTTATCTATCTTTCAATTGATAGATATAGATAGATAGATATATCTATATCTATATCTACATATATATTATATAACCTAAGTATTATGTAGAATTTATATATTATAATAGTTGTCAAGAGAATTTAGCCCCCATATTTATTAAAAATTCAGTTACAATGAATTTTTAGTAAAAAGGCAACATGCATTTTTAGAATAGAAATGCTTTTCTTTTGAAATTAGATATATTTGCTAAGAAGTAAATGTAACTTATTTATAAAAGCCCCACTTTTCATAGGCACCTTTCTGACAATGCTTTAATATGGTTATGAAATTTTCAAAAGTAAGATACTTTGACTACTCTTTTTTTAAAATATATTTTTATTGATTTTAGAAAGGAAGGGAGAGGGAGAGAAAGATAGAAACATCAGTGATAAGAGGGAATCATTGATTGGCTGCCTCCTGCATGCCTCCTACAGGGGATCGAGCCCGCAACCTGGCATGTGCCCTTGACAAGAATCAAACCTGGGACCCTTCAGCCCACAGGCCGATGCTCTTCCCACTGAGCCAAACCAGCTAGGGCTCATTACTCTTTATTATAATCATTATCTCTTCCTATGGATTTTTCATTCCACACAATTCTCTCTAATGGGTGGCACTGAAGAGACCTTAGGAATTTCGTGGAACTAAATAATGGGAAAATGAATTGGAGAATACTTGGTGATGAGGGACAGTAGGTTATACTTTTATGGCTCACAGTTACTTCCCCATATAATTAAACTAGAGGCCCAGTGCACAAAATTTGTGCACTGGGAGGGGGGTATTCCACAGCCCAGCCAGCACCCTCTCCAATGTGGGACCCCTTGGGGGATGTCCAACTGCCAGTTTAGGCCTGATCCCACAGAGATCGGGCCTAACATGGAAGTCAAACATCCCTCTCATAATCTGGGACTGCTGGCTCCAAACCACTCGCCTGCCTGCCTGCTTGATTGCCCCTAACTGCTTCTGCCTGCCAGTCTGATCACCCTCTAACCCAGCCGTGGGCAAACTATGGCCCGCGGGCCGGATCCGGCCCGTTTGAAATGAATAAAACTAAAAAAAAAAGACCGTACCCTTTTATATAACGATGTTTACTTTGAATTTATATTAGTTCACACAAACACTCCATCCATGCTTTTGTTCCTGCCCTCTGGTCCAGTTTAAGAGCTCATTGTGGCCCTCGAGTCAAAAAGTTTGCCCACCCCTGCTCTAACCACTCCCCTGCCAGCCTAATCCACACCTAACTGCTCCCCTGCCAGCCTGATTGCCTTCAACTACCCTCCCCTGCCAGTCCAGTTGCTGCCAACTGCCCTCCCCTGCAGGCCTGGTCACCCCCAACTGCCCTCCCCTGCCGGCCTTCTTGTAGCGGCCATCTTGTGATCACATGGGGATGGCCATCTTTGACTGCAGGGGGGTGGCCATCTTGTGCAAGGGTATGGTGGTAAATTTGTATATTACCTCTTTATTATATAGGACTAGAGGCCCAGTGCACAAAAATTTGTGCACTCAGGGGGGAGGGGGGGTCCCTCAACCCGGCCTGTGCCCTTAGTCCAGCCTATGCCCTCTCGCAGTCTGGGACCCCTCGGGAGATAACAACCTGCTGGCTTAGACCTGCTCCCAGGTGGCAGAGGGCAGGCCCAATCCCTAGGTGCAGCCCCTGGTCGGGCACAGAGCAGGGCTGATTGGGGAATTGGGGTGCCGCCCCCTGTCATGCACAGAGCAGGGCAGATCGGGAGGTTGCGATGCCACCCCCAGTCACACTCAGGGTAGGGCTGATGGGGAGGTTATGGCTCTACCCCGTCACACACAGAGCAGGGCCCATGGCGGGGAGGGGGTTGGGGCACTGCACCCTGTCACACACAGAGCTGCAGGGCGATCAGGTGGTTGGGGATCTCCCCCCTATCAGGCACAGAGCAGGGTTGATCAGGGGGTTGGGGCGCCTTCCCCTGTCACAAACAGAGCAGGGCTGATAGGGAGGTTTTGGCCCCGCCCCCGTCACACACAGAGCCACCGGGCAATCAGGGGGTTTGGGCGCTGCCCCCTCTCATGCTGATCCCAGTGCCAGGAGGCCTTGCGGCTCTGCTGATCCCGGTGCTGGGAGGCATATTACCCTTTTACTATATAGGATAGAGGCTTGGTGCACGGGTGGGGGCCGGCTGGTTTGCCCTGAATGGTGTCCTGGATCAGGGTGGGGGTCCTCACTGGGGTGTTTGGCCAGCCTGGGTGAGGGGATGATGGCTGTTTGCAGCTGGTCACACACCCTTCAGGCTGGGAGTCCCCACTGGGGTGCTTGGCCAGTCTGGGTGAGTGGCTGAGGGCTGTTATCAGGCTGGTGGGTGACTAAAGCTCCCAACCACTCCTTTTTTTCTTTTTTTTTTTCTGGGCCAGCTTTAGCTCTGGCTGCAGCTCTGAGGCCTCTGCTGCTGAAAGCAGGTTTCTGGCCTTTGTTAACCTTCTGTATTTGAAACAATGTTGCGATCCTGCTGGCTGAAGCCCTGCCAACTAAAGCAGGTTTCTGGGATTTTGTTTAGCTTCTATATTAGTAACATAGTTGCTTAGAGTTGCTCAGAGGCCTGCAGCTGCAGGCGGGGAACGTTGGAGTCCTCCGTCACTGAAGCAAGGATGCCTCATGTTCGCTTCCAGCTGCCTGGCTTCCGGCCGCCATTTTGGCTGGCAGTTAATTTGCATATCTCGCTGATTAGCCAATGGGAAGGGTAGCGGTCGTATGCTAATTACCATGTTTCTCTTTTATTAGATAGGATTACTGTCACCCTCTGCACTGTAGGAGTGGCTTCCAGGTATATAATCCATTTACTCTACTGACTCACTCGTCATAGTGAATAAATTTGCATCCTGAGACCCTATTCTAAGAAAACTTCTTATGATATAAATAGCAAAACATAATTGAAAATACATAAAACCACAAACACTCTTTGGTAACATTATATATTTTATAGTGTAAAACAGATAATTATAAAAGCATGAAACATCTAATTACCAAAATATTATTTACTCATTTATTTTTACTTTATGTTTTGTAAAATTTATAATTTTTATGGTCTATTTTCCCTTACAAATAAATACACACTTGTGCCCTGCCCAGTGTTGAGATCAGTGGTTAATGCCTCAGCCTATGCACCAAAGGGTTGCAGGTTTGATCTCCTGCCATGGCCGGGGCCCATACAGGAGGCAACTAATTGATGTGTCTCTCCCACATCAATGCTCCTCTCTCCCTCTTTCTCTCCCTCTCTTTTACCCACCTCCCTTCCACTCTCTAATAAACAAACAAACACACACAAAAATAAAAAACCCCCACACACACCAAAAACAACAACAAAAACTCAATGAAAATATAAACTCAGGTGGGGATTAAATAAAAAAAAATGAATAAATAATATTTTTAAATTATGTTTCATTCTTTTACAATTACTTGAAATCTAGCCTTTGAATTTTTTTTCCTCTAAGAGAGACTCCACATTTTGTAACCCTTTAGCCCCATAAAACTTAATGCTCTCCTTGATGAATAGTATTGTACACTTTTCTTAATTGAAGGGAGCCTCTTACCTCTAGGCCAGTGGTTCTCAACCTTCCTAATGCCGTGACCCTTTAATACAGTTCCTCATGTTGTGGTGACCCCCAATTTCATTGTTACAAATTGAACATAATTAAAGCATAGTGATTAATCACAAAAGCAATATGTAATTATATATGTGTTTTCCGATGGTCTTAGGCGACCCCTGTGAAAGGGTCATTCCACCACTAAAGGGGTCGTGACCCACAGGTGGAGAACCAATGCTCTAGGCCTTTCAAAATGTCTGGGGGCAAGGACATTAATTGTCCTGCAGTGCAGACATAGTTCACCCAGTGAAAAGTTGCCTTGTCCTATTGATAAACAGTATATTATATACTGAATGCTCTTTTTTAATATAAATTATAAAGTTACCAGTGTGTTATATTCGTGTGTGCTACCTCTCCATGAGCTAAATCTTAATACTTTATTATGAAAAATTTATATGAACTGTTTTATGTGTGTATTGGGGTAATGTATCTTGTTGCTACATTTTTCTAAGTATAGTGTAGTATTTTTCATGTTTAAAAATATTTGTCATGATCAAGTATTGTGATGTTGTAAATTTAATTTTAGTTGGATACATATGTGCATACATATGAATACACACACACTCATAAATATACATTGGGTATGAGACCTATTAGAAAATAACTTATCAATGGGCAAGAGTTTTGATAACTTTCTCTTTGATCCTTTGCCTTTCTCATGAAGGCAGAGCTGATTAACTATTTCCCAACTCACATAAATTAAAACAAACTAGTTGGCAGGTTCAGAGTAGAGTGGGCTTAAGCTGTGAGAATATATGTCCTTTAATAGCATGGCCTTTAATGTGCCTTCCAGTGTCAACAATATAAGAGAATAATAATCCTTCCTAGAAAAAGGCACAATAATTAATCTTATTTTAAAGGTGAGGAAATCAAGGAGAAATAAGTGTGAATATATACTGCTCATAGATACTACATAACTAACAAGTTTAGAGTTTAGGATTTGAATCCAAGAGCTAGATTACAGGATCTATACACAAATTACCAATCTAGGAATTCTTGCTTACCCTCAGACCATGCCACTGTTCTAATGGCCATCTTTTTGTTAACCAGTCACTGTTGCTTATCTTCATCATCATCACCTCTGTCAATTATTCACAGCCATTGTCTCATTACCTTCTGTGTCAGCCAAGTAAATGTTGCTCTCAAATCTTCAACTGTGGGGGCCATAGCTGATTAAACATCGCTGTTACTGCTTTCCAAAACGCGTATCCTACTGTGCTGTGCAACTATGCTTCTTAATGTGGTTTCCCACCAATGACTGAGCTCAGCAGGGACACCAAGACAGGTTTATTCTTGATAAAGGGGGATTCCTCCAGTGGGTGACTTTGGCTCAAGGATTCCATTTGACCTTGTCTGTGACTGTTTCATCCTACATTTCTTCTTTCCTGAGAGCGAGAGCTGCATCATGGTCTGCCAGTCTCCTTGAGCTTCCTCTCCATTTCCCCTACAGGTGTTTTCCCTAATAAATCGCACGGTTGTTTTATTCCAAATTGGTGCCTGCTCCCTGGAGGACCTTACTTGACATGTGTTCTTTTCAGTTAGCCAATAACACAAAGTGCTGCTTTGGGCTCTTTAATTTCCTAGGCAACATCCTGTTCCAGTTGAAAGGTTGCATGTGTGTGTACTTATCACTAAAACTATTGTTCCCTTTCCATTATTAGTTACAGCAATAGAGTCACGTCAAAGACCTCAAATCTGCTTTTAAGGAAAAAAAGCTATATTCTTAAAAAAGTTTGTATTTTTCATTTTGCAAAAAAATCATTATTCTTGAAAATAATTTACCCAAATACATAATTAAAGTGAGTGGTTGAACATTTAAATAGTACTTTATTGGAAACATTCTGTTTAGTATATTATTTAATAATTTAATTTTTATTAAGTATTGACTAATTTTACCTGGTGATATCCCCCTATGATTCATTATATTTAAGCTCTATAAATCAACAAGTTTATATTGTGCCTATCATAAAAAAATATGAATAAATGAAAAATGAACAAGAAGTTTCCAATATTCACAGAACTCCAAATGTAGTGAATTATGCAAACATGTAAGTAATGACAACATAAGTTAATATAGTGGTGGTAAATAAGAAGGAAGTGAGGAAGAGGTAAGAAAAGTTTAAGGTAACTATGAATAGGAATTTAATGTTGCTCCCAAGAAGCTATAAGTATGCTGGAAGATTACTTTTCTAATTTTCTGTGGGAAGCTTCATTTAATGGAATGATATTTTTAAAGTTAGAGTCAGTTAGATTGGAGCAAAGGCTTTAGAAAGCATACCTGTTCAATATCATGATATATTTATTTCCTCAATTAAGGACCTTAATTAAGTAAGCTATGACAAATAGGTGAATGGTCAGAGAATTAATCCTGAACTGAATATTTATGGCGACAAAAGTCTCTCACTCCAATTGTCTGCTGATGTGCTAATGTTCATCTTTCCTCAAGAGGACAGGATCATTTAAAAAAGATTGTTGTTCTCTTTTATCCTCCTTCTTTCCTTGGAATACAAAAAAAGGCAGCTATTTCTACAGAGTTCGGAGTAGAGACACCATTGTGTTCAGTATTTATGTTTATTCCCAGCAGTTTTTCTTCTCACAAATCTAACTCTTTGTAAAAGAAGGGAGTATGGAAGACAGATCAGCACTGTCCAGTGACCAGATGCCTGTACATAACCTCAGAGCTGTCTGTGCAGAAACTCATCTCACTTCACTCCCACCCCACCTGCACAAAACACTTATCTCAGCTGCATCTGTTCAGGGCAAAGGGATTTGGACTCCATGTATTCATTGGTATTAATTTTCCTACGTAAAAGTTTTATGATAGTAACTGGATCCCCAAATAATGCTTACACATGTTGATATTTATTCTTCTTAGGAAGATAAGTATGATTTTCCAAATATTATTTTACTTATCTAACTCAAGTTTGCCCCTATGCTTTTGAATTTTTGAAAATTTGAAATTAGCCAAGAAAGAAAATTTAAAAATATAGAGTGTTTTCATGTTTTATGAAATGTATGCTCTTAAGGTCTGAAACCAAGACCCATATTTTTAGAAATCCAGTTTAATACCAGTGTCTCTGAATGTGTGATGTGTTGGGCCATTCAATCAGTCCCTGTCTTGTTTATACAGAGGCTTTCTTCTCGCAATGTGGGGATTTAGTCTGTGTACTCTAAGCTTGTATTTTGAATTTTATATTTTTCTAAACTGCAGCATTAAAATTAATTATATGAGAAAGTTAGGAAGTGAGTCAGAACGTCCTTTATTTTTTGCTCTTTTCAGCCTCCAATTCCTAAACTCTACTACAGAAGCTTCCCTTTATTCTCTAACAAGATCTCAAATGCTAGTGAATTCCAAAGGTATTACCGCAGATACATAAAGTGGGTTTAAAGAAAATCTACTGGGGAAATAAAATGCTATGTTCTTAAGGAGAAAAATACTTCTATGGAAGGGACCACTGCACATGTTTCTCATTAATATCTGAACTAGTGAGAGTGCTGCACATCCCCCTTCCCCTGACCCTGGATACATACTGCTGTGGCAGCACCTCACATCACCTTACCGAGGTCTATGGAGTTCACATCGGTAACATAAATATAAAACTGACAGCATTATGCCTGACCAGTTTGGCTCAGTGGATAGAGTGTCGGCCTGTGGACTGAGGGGTCCTGGGTTCGATTCCGGTCAAGGGCATGTACCTTGGTTGCGGGCACATCCCCAGTAGCAGTTGTTCAGGAGACAGCTGATCAATGTTTCTCTCTCATCGATGTTTCTAACTCTCTATCCCTCTCCCTTCCTCTCTGTAAAAAATCAATAAAATATATACATTTTTAAAAAACCTGACAGCTTTACTCAGGCCTGCCTTTGCACAGCCTTGAGAGAAGGAAAGGCATTCCCCTCATTGCACAACAAATGTAACTATGATTTTCACAGTAATTTTGGGCTATAGAATAATCTTCTGAGATAATTAGTACCAAATTATTCAACAATCTAATATTACATCTTTCTATTTAGGTCTGCTTCCATTTAAAGTTAAATAAGAATGTGCAAACTTTCTATTTAAACTTATGCAGACACTATTTGCATTTCTATGTACTTTATTTTGTTTTCTCAACATAGCAGGGATCTATATACATGTCATACTGTTGTACTCTTTTTCCTTTTCTATTTATTTAATCTGTTCTTAATGTTCTTTCTTTTTCTATAGTTTCCACAGTTCATCCTGTTAGCTTTTTTTACTTTTTTTCATTCATTTTTTCTTCCTTTTCTTTACTATATTCTTATTCTCATTTTTCCTATAATTCTTCATTCTCCTCTGCATCTTTCATCCTTTTTACCCCTGACTTCCCCATTTTTTCTCTATACATATTTTACATATTTCTAGTAGCAACACGATTTCTCTTTTATCAGAGTATAAGTACCACATTAAAACTCTATTACTGGTAATAGAGTTAATGTGAAAATACAGATTACCTATAATTTATGACATAGTATTCCTGTGTCTTAGTCATTATAATGAGTTGCCAACTTAATTTAAACATATTAGATATTCACCAAATGAGTACTGAACTCTTTTCATACATTTAATAAAGAGCTGATCATTACTGAATACCTAAAACAGTCATCTTGGAAGACTTAAATCATAATGAAGTTATTGTGGATCCTAAACTACAAGAAGAAAGTAAGATTAGTAACAACAAACACTTCATGCTAAATATTGTATCTCCTTTTTAAAAAACAGTTGAAATGAATTTATTTCTCTATTTTTGATCAGAGGGTAGAGTAATATTAAAAATATTAAAAAGGATATAAAGGAAGCTTAATAGGCAGTTTCTGAGCTACCTGTATAACACTCCCATATGCCCTTGAGATATTCAATCATTTGTTGAACACTTAGCACTTGCTAAATGGCAAAACTCTGTAAGACAAGGCACCAGAGATGCAGTGATTAATAAGATATCATTACTTTTCTGGAAGGGTTTATAATCTCGCCGAGGAAGATGGACAAGTGAACAGATAATCATAACACATTACGATGCCATAATAAGATGCCATGGAGCTATCTGGGCACATAAGAAGTTCTAACTCAGAATATTAGGAGTTCAGTGAAAACTTCTAGAGGTGATTTTTTTAAAAAATTGATTTTTGAAGAATGAAATGCTGTTAATAAAGTGAAGCGACAAAATGAGTTGGAGGTGTAAGCGGGGTTAGTGAGGAACACTCCAGGAAAAAGAAAATGTGATAGTATTTTTAAAAGTTTAGAGGCAAGAGGAATTTCTGAAGATGTTAAAAATAAAAAATAGTTCATTAAATCTGAGCCATGAGTTATGGAACATGTGACTAGGGAATGAGGAAAACAGTGGTAAGACAGAAAGGCTTCGAGTTAACCAGGAATCTGGTAACAAAGGGTTGTGTGCCCTCGGAAGTTTGGACTTTACCCTGAAAAATCTTCAAAGGCATTGTTAACCCCTAAGCAAAATACTGTTTTGATTTGATTTGATATCTTAAAACAATAAGATGTAGTGAATGGAATAGAGAGGCAACATTTAAGGCACAGAGGCCATTTAGGAGTTTGTTTCAAGCTGTTCATTGGTGATGTTGATGAGTCCCCTGCTGAATGGCTCACATGGTCCAGGACACAATCAACAATGATGGTTTCCTAAGGTAGGGGCAACAGATGGATTTAAGACAGATTTATCAAGAAGGTGAAGGAGACCGGTTTGTCCTGGCTGGATGAGTAGATTAGATAAAGGAATAGTTTAGGGTAATAAAGGAGTCTCTGCTTTAGGCAACTGGGTGTATATCACTGTACTAGTCATGAGACAGGGACAAATTGGTATTACCTCAGTAGATAGAGTTGATGCTGTGGGAGGGGTTATTTTAGGTTATGTTTGTTTTAGGCAACTCCTGGCTCCTAGAAGCAGAGACCTATAGGAGACAATGAGATAGGTGTGACAGGATGTGTCACTGAAGTGTTATTTCTCCTTAAGAACCCATTCCTGTCCCCGACCAATGTATTCCTCTGCTTCAGGAGAGAATTCTGTCAGGGTCTAAAGCGGGACTAGGTATCTAAGGTGGTGCTTGTTGAAACCAGCTACATAGGGAGAAGGACCTTCTTGTAGGAAAAGAGTCTATAGGCTACTGATCTCAGATCTTGGTGCAGGTCTGTCTTCTGGTGTTTCTTTGGGAATTGGCAGGACATCAGAGGGAAATGATATGTTCCTTAGAAGTTTAGAATTAGGTATCAACTCTCCCGAACTCAGCAAAATTTGCTCAAGCGGTGGGTAAGCCATTTCACCTTGATTCAAAGAACCATTTGGGCTTGACTAAAGGCTAAAAATCCTTTCTCTGTTTCTGAATAAAGATCCTGTATTTTTATGAGTTCTCAGAAAGATGCTGCCTTTCCTCCAAACTTCACCCAATCATATAACTGATAACTTATACAGTAAGACTCAGAATGGATGGGCATTTAGTCTGATTTAAATCATTTCCAAAACTGAAATTTATGATCTCTATCACACTTCCAAATGTATAATAAGATTTAAACTCAGTACATATGGGTGTGAACGTTAGGGAATGATCTTTAATAAAAAAACAAAACAAAACAAACAAAAACCCCACACATATAGTTGGAGTGAATAGTGATAAAATTAGGAGATAAAGTGCCTACATTTTAAGGTTCCAAATGAATAGCAGATTTTTGCTTTGATTTTTGTTAGTTTTATTTTATCTTATTTTTGCATAAATTCAGTGACCACAAGAAAAGCTCATGTCCTTCTCAACTGGAGGTATGACTGTAGCTCCTCTCACTCTCTATTTTCTAGTGTAGGTTTCTTCCATTTGTACACTCAGAGGTAGTATTTCAAGATGTTGGTTTCCTAGAGCTGTCATACCAAACTACCATAAATTGAGTGGCCTAAACAAGAGAAATTATTGGCTCACAGTTCTGGAGGCAAGAATTCTAAGGTATTGCGTTAATTCCTTTTGAGGGCTATGAGTTCCTTCTCTGTTCTATGACTTTTTTCTAGTTTCTGGTGGTTTGTTACAACCTTTGACATTTTCCAGCTATAAATATATCATCCTGATATCTGCTTTTATGTTCTTACTAGAGCAGGGGTGGGCAAACTCTTTGACTGGAGGGCCACAGTAGGTTCTTAAACTGGACCGGAAGGCCAGAACAAAAGCATGGATGGAGTGTTTGTGTGAACTAATATAAATTCAAAGTAAACATCATTACATAAAAGGGTACGGTCTTTTTTTTTTTAGTTTTATTCATTTCAAACGGGCCGGATCCGGCCTGCGGGCCATAGTTTGCCCACGGCTGTACTAGAGGCTCGATGCATGAAATTCATGCAAGAGTAGACCGTTGCAGCCCCAGCTTCGTCTGGAAGGTCATCCGGATGGCCATTCCTCTGTTTGGCCATTCGGTCCATTTGCATATTATGCTTTTATTATTACAGATGGCATTCTCACTATGAGCATGTCTGGCTATGTATATAATTTTCCTCCCTTTTAAAGACACTAGCCATATTGGATTAGTGTCCACCCCCAATGACTTTCTTTTAATTCTCTCTGTAAAGATGGTATTTCCAAATAAGGTCACATTATGAATTACTGAGGTTTAGGACTTTAACACATTTTTTTAAGTGGATGGTGCATAATTCAACCAAGAATTCCCAAGGTATCATCAGAACATGAGAGGAGCAGTTCTGATGCTGAGTTCCTCTTTCCCAACATGGTTTCTTTTGCTTGCCATGCCCCTCAACCTGACACACACACACATGATTCCCCAGCAAAGGGAAAGAAGAGAAAAGCCTACGTCAGTTTCCATTGTTGCAAAGTGATGCTTCTACCATTCTAATGACTATTGTTTCTATCTGTCAAGTGTGAAGACAGAGGAGAGAGAATAAAATACAAAATAAAAAATTATCATCACTACTCTAATTTAACTTTCATTTACTAATCTAGCCTCCCCCTTTCAAAAGCCTACTAGCTATAACGTTAACTTCCTTAACAAAGAAAGTTAAGGAAGTTATATGTGTGCATATGTTTCCTCATCTGTAAAATGAAAATAACATCAATATCTACCATTCATCTATTTCTAAATTAACTCATATATGATGATAAGTAAATTAATCCATATATTAAAAAGACTGTAGGTTCATACCTAGCAGATAAGAGTGCCACCTGCAAATTAGTTGTTATTATAAGGAATTCTAAAGCCATTGCTGGACACCAGTCAGTGAAAATGCTATGTGACTGGAAGACATACTTTGCCACCTTTATCTGCTGTTGGATAAGACCCTCAAAAGAAGGAATGCTTATGTAACAAAACTTATCCTAAACTACTTTCTAGAGAAGATGGATTGGGTTAAAAGAAGGATATTAATTTTCTGTGAGGGGTATGCAAATTTTAGGACAAAGTGGAATTGTACTGACCAATATGAATGAGGCCGAAACTGCCATCACTAGTCCTGCTTCTCTGTTTCCTCACACAAGTGCTTAGTATTTTCATAACTAAATTGGGGAAAATTGTTAAATATTTATCTGAAGGATTGCTAATCTCTTAACTTGCCTAGAATCCATATTTTTCAGCCTGCTAGAACATTTCATTAACCCTGCACTTAAACCTGTCAAAGTGACTCTTGTCCCTGAAACTTTGGTATTTCTTAATTCAGGTGTGTGGATCCATGATGGATTATTAAAACTATTGGGTGTAAACCTGGTATAACTTTGTTCCTATGACTAAAGCATTTTTTTTGTTTGTTTTTTAAGTTACAAAATAAAATCTTGGAACACGCTTTATTTGTAAGTTGAGGATTTATTGTACAATGTAATAACAATCAATCCATGTCTCTAAAGATAAACAATGCATTTTATCAAATTACTGAGGCATCTTAAAGGATTCAAATAAGTTTCTCCCTGTATCATACAATTTTTTGCCTCCTCCCTCTCTTCCTACCTCCCTTTTTTGTCCTTCCTGTCTCCCTTCCTCTCTTCCTCGCTCTTTTGCTTTTCTCTCTGCCTTTCTATGCCATCTTGCTTATTTAATATTTCTATTTCCATTTAAATCTAAACTGATGTCTTTTAAAAAATGACTTTGAAACACCCTCTGAAAAAAAAGAAGTTGGACTTGTCAGGTCCTAGTCCTCACTCTGCCATTTACTAGAGGCATAACCTTGGGCAAGTTATATAATCTCTCAGGCTTCTGTATCATCTTCTGTAAAATGAATTCGGTAGAACTAGGTGATCTTTAATGTCCTTCTTCTGTGTTAAAAAATCCAGTCTGGTACTGGTTTCTGAACTAGTGTCAGTTAGCCATTCTATTGTTCTATTTAAACTTTGGAAGATCTTTGGAAAACTATTTAAGGCCTAAATAATACTGATGTGAATTAAAATATACACTTGTATTTTTGATGAAAATACGTTGTTTTTTAATATAAATAACTAGATGATTAAAAACCAGAACATGTAAAAATGTGTAAGAGGAAAGAAATGATCATTTCTGTAAAAAAAAAAAAAAAAAAAAGTTATTTTAAGCCTGTGAGCTTCACTTTAGTGAAATTTTTCTACCAAGAAAATTCCATCCTTGTATTTGATTTTTATTCAATGTTAAGAACTTGATAATTGGAGCCAGAATGTAAATTATTAATGCTAGAATTAATAGAGATCTGTTGCAGAGAGAGGGGACGGGAATAAAATGGTTTATATTTAATTGTGTTGATACAACTATACTTGGATCTACCTTGTATTTCAATTATAGTTCTTTTATTTCTCTGTGCCCAAGTTTCAATTTCACTGTATGTGACACACTGATATTTTAGAAGCATTAAACAGTGGCATATCTCTCAAACATATAGATGGGTGATGGGGGGAACATTTAAATGTGTATAAGAATTACCCCCAATAAGTATGTGTTACATCCTATTAGCCTTAGTGAGGTTCTATAACAGTTCTGCACCATGTTCTCATTAATATGCAAATGAAATTAGAATACAAAATTAAATGAAAATGAAATTTAGAAGCTAATTGACATTTTTGTCACAAAAGCTCAGGGAAACACTATTTATGGTTTAATGGTAAAAGGCCAATGTGTCATCCTAGGGAGGGGGGCACATCAATCCCAGTTACAATTCTTTCTTGAAGTACAGTGCAAAGAAAGCACTGTTTGCCTATGCAAGTTGCCAGCCTCCCTCACGTAGGTGGTCCCATCACTGTAAACCTGCACTAAATTGCTACCATCCATTATACACAGTGGCTGCCTGGATAGCTGCCTGGCACCGACTTACACAGGCCATCTATTCCTGTCAGAAATATGATATGTCACTGACAAAGCCTTAATTACACCATTAATTAATAGGACAATTTTCAAAATGCCTTGAAATGCAGCTTGACACTCATTAGTGTCATTTAAGAATAATTTCTCCCAGGGAATAGGACTCTGAAGAACACTTTAAAATGTAATAGAGTTTTAAAACAAAGGGATCTAGAAAACACAATAAACACATGGTTAGAAGCTGCTTTTCCCCCAACCTTTGCCTCTCTCAAATATGACCTACCTGCTCAACAATAGCAAAGATATATTTTTTAAATATTGCAATTGTCATTACAGTTTTGCCACAAAATGCCCCATTTATTTACTTTGTGCTCACTTTAGAAATTCAGGCACTTGCTTTCACTCTTTTAGAATCTTAATTACTTTTTGAAACACACTAGGCTTTAAACTTTAAATAGCAATGATAAGGCATTAACCTCAGAATAGGTTTCTAAATATTTATCAGCATGAAAAGTATCTCATTTTCTTCCTCATTTATCTGTATCTTAGCAATGGCATGTGTAGCAAAAAGGAAAATCAAAAGTGTGAATTTCCCGGAGGTCACAGTTTTAAAGTTTATCGGTCCTATTGATGGTTTGATTCACTAAATTTTTCTCATATTTCTTTTAGGTTGGCAACTCATAAACTCAGGGCACTTTGCTGCAACCCATGATAAAAGTTAGAAGAAATTCTTTAATATTACAACATCATACCCCTCCCCCAAAAAATCCCTGTTGACAGTAAAGCCAGCATGACTGAACTGCTTAAAAGCACACTGTGCATAATTATTATTCTCTTTGTTACTATGTGTTCTTTGTCTATAATAGCTCTATGATTATTGCACTGTATTATGGTAGGTGAAATGGGATTGCAAGGTTAAAGCCAAATCAGTGTTCCCTGAAGGTTGAAGGGAAGAATTACACATATCAGATAAGGAACTGCAACTGGAAAACAGATGGGTGACAAAGTGAGAAGACTTTCTTTATGTAGAAGATGTCAATGTGTCTAGATATGACTAGGTTATTGGATGTTTCTTTTTTTTTTACTTCTCACTCAAGGATGTATTTTTATTGATTTTTGAGAGAGAAAGAGAGAGATATAAAAAGATGAAAGAGAGAGAGAGGGGGGAGAGAGAGAGAGAGACATTGATGTGGGAGAGAAACATTGATTAGTAGCCTCCTGTATGTACCCAGACTGGGGATAGAACCACAATCTGCATATGTGCCTTGACCAGGAATTGAACCTACAACCCTTTGGTACATGGGACAATGCTCTAACCAACTAAGCCACCACACTGGCCAGGACTGAATGTTTCATTTTATCTTGAGGTGGGCCAAGAAGTAAGTCAGGATCACAACCTGGTTCCTATAAAGTTGTATCAGGCTTTGAAGAGTGATTCCTGGCAGTGTTAGGAGGCATTATCAAATTATTTGGGAAGAGATTTCAAATAACCTAAGACAATCCCCTTTGGTGTTTACTCTGTTCCTCTAAATTTCACATCCATACTCTCTTTCAAATCTATTTACATTTTCTACCACTCCCCAATATCTTGTTCAATTGTTTAAAATCTTTCCATTGGATTACTGCAACAGACTCTTTTCCGGTTTCTTGATTTTAGTTATGCTTCTATTCAATATATTTCTTTATTACAGCAACAACTAGTTTTCTCAAATAAACCAGAAAACACAAATTTTTGGCAAATAACAATCTTAAAAAAGAATGGAGAATTGTCAAATGAGTTTAGAAAATATTACATACTAAATCTCCCTTTGTGGCATTGGTAATGTATGTGAACATATTAACAACACTATGAAGTTATGAATTAAAGAATTCCATTAAATTGTATTTAACCCATTGGCCAATTTACACATTTGATGACAGAAGGTTTGCTTTATGCTCAATGAAATACATTTGGCATGGCAGTGTGTTGCTTAGCCTCAAAGGCTACCAGTTGATTACAAAATAAATTCCCAAATTTTTGGCATTTTATTCAAGCCTTTTTAGCTTTTAACTGTTTATTACTTGTCATCTATATTGAACAAATACTAATACAATGATATTTCCATCTGGCTAATAATTCTACATATGTATTGCTGCATTTGCATGTACTATCCTCCCCATTCTTTTCCTGACTATCTTCAGGTCTCAGGAAACCTACATTGATCATTAAGGCTAGGGTACAATTCCCTTGTATGACCCCTCATACTACATTTTTGCTTACAGTTGTACTTTTTACTTTGTAAGTCCACTAGAAAAGTAGTCATTTGAGGGTAGGCAATATAGTTTGATCAGCATTATGTTCTTAGAATTCAACATGGGGGTGAGCATGTTGTATCCTGGATAAATTTATTTGAATAAATCACGTAATAAATTGTTTTAAAAGATTGCATTCAATAACAAACATACAGAGGTAGTGCAATGAAAGGGAAATATTGAAAAAAATCTCTAATTTAAAAGACATCACACATTGAGATTAAATTTTTATAAACATTAGCAAATTCATTGTTGAATTAACCTTTGAGGTGATTGTTTTTATCCTGTTTTACAGATAAAGAAATTTAAGATCCAGAGAATTTAAGTTTCATAGCAAGTGATAGAGCTGGGATTTGTCATATTCAGATCTTTCTAAAGCTAAAACCCAGGCATAAAATCTTCAACTGTGTTACATCGTGCATTAAGAATAACACAATTGCACCAATAATCTTATCTTTGATATGGTAGTGACTTGTTTGAGTACAGTATGATGGAACACTCTGTAGTTAAAACTACAGTCTGAATCTTCTAATACTAAAGCCCATGTCTTTAATTATTCAATCTTCCTCTCAGCTCAGAATCAAGTTATCACAGATTTGGAAGGGGCTTAAAGAATCAGCTAACACAGACTCTTCCCTGGGCATGATATCTTATATATCATATCCTCCAAGACTGCTGTCTTCTGACCCTTTTTCCTTCTAGATATTCTGCATCCCCAGTTTGCAAACTAATGATGCATGTTTGATGTGTGCTCGCTGCTGCAAAACAAGACCAATCCTCCTCCTTACATTTTACAAATAAACTGTTGCATTTTAAAATAAGTGAGTAATTAATAAATTTAGTACATTTACTGAAAGCAGTATTATAATTTACAAGAATTCATTATCTCAACCATACTGTCTATTTTTATTTTTAGGCAATTTTACTTTTCTTTTTTTTTTAATTAAATCTTTATTGTTCAGATTATTACATTTGTTCCTCTTCCCCCCCCCCCCCATAACTCCCCTCCTCCCAGTTCTCGCCCCACCCTCCGCCCTCACTCCCCACCCACTGTCCTCATCCATAGGTGCACGATTTTTATCCAGTCTCTTCCCGCATCTCCCACACCCCTTTCCCCCCCAAGAATAGTCAGTCCATTCCCTTTCTATGTCCCTGATTCTATTATAATCACCAGTTCATTCTGTTCATCAGATTATTTATTCACTTGATTCTTAGATTCACTTGTTGATAGATGCATATTTGTTGTTCATAATTTGTATCTTTACCTTTTTCTTCCTCTTCCTCTTCTTAAAGGATACCTTTCAGCATTTCATATAATCCTGGTTTTGTGGTGATGAACTCCTTTAGCTTTTCCTTATCTGTGAAGCTCTTTATCTGACCTTCAATTCTGAATGATAGCTTTGCTGGATAAAGTAATCTTGGTTGTAGGTTCTTGGTCTTCATCACTTTGAATATTTCTTGCCACTCCTTTCTGGCCTGCAAAGTTTCTGTTGAGAAATCAGCTGACAGTCGTATGGGTATTCCCTTGTAGGTAACTGAGTTTCTTTCTCTTGCTGTTTTTAAGATCCTCTCTTTATCTTTTGCTCTTGGCATTTTAATGATGATGTGTCTTGGTGTGGTCCTCTTTGGATTCCTTTTGTTTGGGGTTCTCCGCGCTTCTTGGACCTGTAAGTCCATTTCTTTCACCAGGTGAGGGAAGTTTTCTGTCATTATTTCTTCAAATAGGTTTTCAATATCTTGCTCTCTCTCATCTTCTGGCACCCCTATAATTCTGATGTTGGTACGCTTGAAGCTGTCCCAGAGGCTCCTTACACTATCCTCGCATTTTTGGATTCTTTTTTCATTTTGCTTTTCCGGTTGTGTGTTTTTTGCTTCCTCGCATTTCAAATCATTGACTTGATTCTTGCGCTCCTCTGGTCTGCTGTCGGGAGTCTGTATAATATTCGTTATTTCAGTCCGTGTATGCTTAATTTCTAGTTGGTTCCCCAATATAAGATCGAGGGTCTCATTAGTTTTCTTGTAGATCTCATTAAGTTTATTGGCGGCTTCTAAACAGTTCTTGAGAGACCTTAAAAGTGTGGTTCTGAACTCTATATCTTCCATTGACAATTTTGTCCTGTTTCTTTGTCTCCGCATTTTGTTATGCTTCCTTGGTGCACCCCCTAGTGGTCTTTATTCACAGTCTTATAGTTAAATCTTGATTGTTGTAGCTAATTCCAGGGAGGGTTTGACCTCCAGGCCAAGTGGCGATGAGAATCAGCTGTGTCAGCAGTGAGAGAACTTCTGTCCTCTAGGGAGGTGCTAATCTAGCCTTTGCCTGAGGCTATCCAGCAAATGCCTCTGTGCAGGGCTTGGGCGGAGCGGGTCGCACAGGATCAATAGGGTGGGCGGGAGAGAGCAGTTATGGCGGCTCTCAGTCCTGTCCCCAGGGGCTCTGCCTCTCTGAGTCCCAGCAATGGCTGCAAACCTCGGAGAGAAAGCTGCACTCACTCTGACCGAAGCCAGACAGTCCTGCTTCTCCCGTTTGAGTCTGGGTCCCTAAAGACTCGCCCGGATCTGGAGCTCAGAGTCTGCGACTCCCTCCCGATTGAAAACGCCAACCGCACCCTCCGCAGCCAGCCCGCTCCGCGCACTCCGCACCTCAGAATTTGACTTTAGCACTGCGCCTCCTCTGAGTGTCCGTATGCGTTTCTCTTTCCTCCTAGTTGTAGGACTTCCACTCAGCCAGCATTCCTGTGGTTCTGGGTGATGTCCCTTCCGTTTTTTGGTTTCACTTTTGAAGTAGTTGTTCAAAGCAGCAAACTCCTACGATAACCTATGCCGCCATCTTGGTTCTCCAATTTTACTTTTCTTTTGCTGCCTTTCATTTAATTTTCTTAATCATATGTTATCTGTTAGCAAGTCATCACAGCCTGGTTTTCAGTTTTAAGGGAGGATAACGTATTTGAATTACCATGATAATTTGGGGAAATATAACTTTGTCAAGTTGGTGTAAATTTGCAGAATAAGGGGGGCAGTATCATACCAGTCCCTAAGTTAGCCTCTTCTCTCTCTCTTTCCCTTGTTTTGTTTTTATTTGTATTTATTTATTTATTTATTTATCTATTTATTTAGTAGAGAAGAGAATTTAGAAAAACAAGAAGCTACAAATGGCACACTTAATGCAATTAGCATATTTTTCAGACACTGACTTCTTAAAAAATATATATGCATTTATCTGTGGTTAAAAATGAAATTTACCACATAATGCCCATATTTCTCCCGTACATTGAGAAGTGTTAGAGAATTAATCAATATTTCCCTGATGCACTTTGATCTTCAGCAGCAATTTGTTCATAGTTAATTGCTCTAATTTCATTTCAATTAATTCTATACAACAGAGGCTGATGCATTTTGACCTTAGTCTCCAATTATAGATGTGTGAAGTTTGATAATGTATAAAATATTTTCACTAGGCACTTGCACATGCTAGTCTTAATAACTAAAAAGAAAGAAAGAAAGAAAGAAAGAAAGAAAGAAAGAAAGAAAGAAAGAAAAGAAAAGATAATATAATATAATATAATATAATATATATATATATATATATATATATATATATATATATATATATATCTTATTCCTTGAAGCTCACCAGAATCTGGTAGTATATAATTAATGATGTGCCTAAAAACTACATTACACTAGATTTTTCATATCTATTTTAGTGGCATGTCCACTTTATGGTATTATGCTACTGTTCATAAAAATGTTACTATATTAGAAGTAAATGCCAGTAATTTGGGGGCTAAATATTTAAAGTTTTTGTTTAATCTACATGTTAATAGTAATTAATTTAATTTAATGAATTGAATAATGGGTAAGAATACCGGGACTTGGGACCAATTTTTAATATTAGCCTTTAACTAGTTAACCTTGGATTTGATCAAGATGCTGGAGATTTTTTACTTTCTTGAGATTTATAATCATAGTAATAGACCTGTCCTGCTAGACACAGTGGAATTTTATAGGAATCCTATATAATAAAGAGCAAATATGCTAATTAGACTGGACAGCAGAACAACTTTCTGGAACGACCAGTGGGCTGGGGGTGGGGCTGCGGGGCAGCGAGGCAGCCAGGGCTGCGAGGGCCTACTCTTGCATGACTTTCATGCATCAGGCCTCTAGTAGTTATATAACAACTGTATCAGTTGTAAAGTTATTAGAGCTATTCATAGAGGAGCTTTTGGAGTTTGAAAGGCATGAATAAAGTGGGGACTCAACAAAATATAAAATAAAGTGGGTACCCAACAAAATATAATTAAAATTGAACATAGTGGGTGTGTTTTAAGCTCTGTGGATAGACTTAGACTGAACTTAAAGTTTGTTAGAACCTTTACATTCCATAATGGTTGAATTATAAACTAATATAAAGTGATGAAAAAATAGAAACAAATATATTAGTTGCAGTGTGCATGGCCTCTTTTATTTTACTTACCCTGGAATTTATCATTTAGGATTTCCTTATTATGTATTTCAAGGGGAAACTAGGATGACAGGGTGAGAAATGTTCAATAAAAGCACAAAGAGTCACTCCAATTATCAAGTTAATCCAGGATGAATTATACGTGACAAATGGTGCTGTCAAGTCCTGTTCAATGAGGGCAAGTTATTGTTTATCCTGAGAATATGTATGCAATGGGATTATCTGCTTGGATGTATAATGGGATGAAGTTTTGCTTTGTCTTTGAAATCTTTTAGGGTATTGTCTGTGATGTACATTACATTTAGGTTTTGTGCTTATTCAGTAATAAAACTTTTATTTCTCTATTACCTTTCTGGAGAGGTGCTTTGGAATGGGAAGATAATTTGGTTTTAGTTATATTTCTTCAACAAATAGCAGTGTGTGTGTGTGTGTGTGCACTCGCGTGTGTGTGTGTGCACCTATACATATTTTGTACAGGTGCTCATTTTGAAAAATATCAAGGGAAAAAAGAGGATACTTCCATATATATGTACCCCCCATGTTGATTGCAGCATTATTCATGGTGGCCAAAGAATGAAAATAATCAAAGTGTTCTTTGATAGATGATTAAATAAAGAAGAGTGCATTATATATATAGTCCCAAAAATGTATACACACTCTAACAATGTGTATACACTTTAATAGTTGATAGCTCAATTTTGAAAATGAAATGTATTCTAATAAACATTCACTTTACAATTATTTAAAGTGCATGTATACATTTTGGGGGACACCCTATATATATAATGGAATGCTACTTAGCCTTAAGAAAGGATGAAATACTGCCATCTGAAACAACATGGGAAGATCTTGAGGGTATCATGATAGGCAAAATAAGTCAGACAGAAAATGTCAAGAACCATATGATTTCACTCACATGTGGGATGTGAAACTGAACGCAATAAATGAACAAATAAGATAAACAAATAAAAACTTATAGACAAACACAACAAATGGTTACCAGAGAGAAAGTGTGGAGGGGGATAATAGTAAATGGAAAAGTAGTCAGATAAGTGTTGGTGGAAGGAGATTTTACTTTGCAGGTAAATACACAATTCAATATGCAGATTATGTATTATAAAAATTCTATACAATTTTATTAACTGTGGTTGCAATCAATTATCAAATATAAACTTTAAAGTAGAACCAAAAGGAAACACTCAAAAAAAATGAGGATGCTTCTACATTACATATATATTGTATTGCAAATAGATAATATGTTCTATTAACTATGACATACATATTGAACCCAT
The DNA here is from genome assembly GCF_964212035.1 of Myotis nattereri. Lineage (NCBI taxonomy): Eukaryota > Metazoa > Chordata > Mammalia > Chiroptera > Vespertilionidae > Myotis > Myotis nattereri. The sequence continues at coordinate 66,572,822 of NC_138076.1, read as the reverse complement.
TGCCCATGGATAATTACTTCTATTTAAGTTGATGCATAAAATCTAAATTCTCATTTTTAACCGAACAATGGATGTGCCAAAGTTTACATATATCACCCCGTCAGTTCTTATAATCCACATTTTATATAGTACCATAATTTATAGCTATCTTTTGTTGAAATAAATTTCTAAGTCCATACTGTGGCTGTCCCTGCCCCAGGTGCCACATAAAAAACTGAAACTTAGATAACCTTCACGTTCCTCCCTGTAAATTCTTCACTTGACTAGAAACATATAATCAGTCAGACAATTCCCAAATGTCAAGCCAGCTCTGGGCCTTCTCACCCCAAACAAGGTTTCCTCTGTGGCCTTAGTGAATCAGCGATTTTCCAGGTCTCTTCCTTGTTCTTCATTCTTTATCTTGTAAAACCTTTTTGCCTTTTGTTCCACTTTGCAGGTCCCCTAAAGAAGACTCTTTGTTTCATGAAGTGTTTGTTTGTATAATATGAATTGTCTTTTAAAATCATTGTTAACACTAACTCTATTATCCAGTCTATTGAAAATAAATAGATGAAAACTATACTGGAACAGAGATTCTGGAAATTATGTAGCAAGCCTGGTAAACACACAGTGCAATATACAGATGATGTATCCTAAAATTGTACACTTGGAATTTATATATAATTTTATTAACCAGTGTCTTTCCAATAAATTTAATTTAAAAAATAGAATATGTAGGATGGCTGTTGGTAGAATATACAAATCTCAAAAAAAGTTGCCTCAATTAATTACAAAAGCTAAGATGGATATAAGTAGAAAGACTGTTTCTTAGGTCACCTTATGCTATTATCCAGAATTACATCATTTTGGAATACATCTTAGGTTTTTGTAATAGTGTGATACTATAGGTCATATTTTTTAACTAAGAAACAAATTCTGAGGGGAGAGTTCAAGAAACCTAGGGCCATATTCTTTGTGCTCTCTAACTCTTAGTTTGATTTCCCTAACACCCAAAATCCAATGTTGTTATAAAAGCAAAGACAGAAGACAGCCTTTGGTAGACTATCACTTGAATGAATCTTGCTAATATTTTCCTCCAGCGGTTGAGTTTCCAAAGGGTGAATGTATTTGTTTTCCAGATCCAAGTATGAAAAGAACTATTATGTCTCCATAAAATTGCACATATATGGCTCCAAACAGTGTTTTTATGGGGTTCTCATTTGGTTTAATGAACACAGTTATACACTGAAGAGTACTTACCTCTGTCATAATGTGCCATGTCATCAATTCCAATATGAATGTATCTGCTAAGCAACTGATAACATCAGGAGGCTGGTTGCTCTATTATGAAATTAACATTAGGGTCCAAATAGCTTACATCATTGCAAACTAATTGTTCTTAAATTACTATCCTATATAATAAAAGCCTAAGGTGCAAATTGTGCCCTCTGCTAGGAGTTCGACCAGGGGGTGGGTCCAGCCCACCAACCACCTGTGGCCCCTCCTCCCAGCTGGCCCTGTCCCAATCGCCACCCCCCCCCCCCATCAGGGGCAGGGATGGCCAGCCAACCTCCCACATCCCCTCCCCTCCCTCGGCTGGTTCAGCCTGATCGGCCCTAATTGTAGGGGGCCAGCCAGACCCCACCCATGCACAAATTTGTGTACCAGGTCTCTAGTCTTTAATAAATGTATTTCATTTTTATGTGTTGCCCATCTAATAGTTTTGTGTTTATTTTGTTCACTTTTTTTTGTGAGTAAAATAGTGTAAAACTGAAAGATTTTTTAAAGTTTTCATTAAGTTCTTGGTAATTAAGGCACAATACAAAGGGATGTCTTTTGAAAATATATAATTAGTATTCATTGAGTTTGCACATATAGGTACTGAAATACAAGTGTAATGATATTTCCTTAAGAGCCAATATCTATAGGGACATTTTGATTTTAATTAATATATGCATTTGTATGTATACTAGAGGCCCAGTGCATGAATTTGTGCATGGGTGGGGTCCCTCAGCCTGGCCAACCATTGGGGCCAATGGGGTCCACAGGAGTTTGGCTTGGGGGAGGGATCACAGGAGGTTGGCAGGCCAAGGGGAAGGGCCACAGGAGGTTGGGTGGGGACAGCTCCTGCATTGAGCCATAGCAACCGGCCATTCAGTCATTTGGTCTTTCGGTCACTTAGGCTTTTATATAGATTGATAGTTGCCAATATAATTTTGAGATATTGAGGTAAAGAAAGTGAAACTATAGCTGTCTTCAGAGAAATCAAGCAATTTTTTTTAAAAAAGGCATAACCAATGGACACAGACACTGGGGCAGTGGGCTTGCCCAGGGTGGGAATGGCTGGAGGGGGTCAATTGGGGAAAAAGGAGATATGTGAAACTTTAGACAATAAATAAAATAAAAAAAGGCCAAAAAATAATGTCTGAGTCCGGAAAGTAGAAAATTTATAATGTATTGGGTAAAGCCCAAATCAGAGTATTTGAGGGAGTCTATCTTATGGTTTCTTTGACTTGCTGTAATATTTAATTTGAAAATTTAAAATAAGTAATAAACCAGTGATTTGACAAACCACATATAAGGAATGTGAATTTATCCAAACTAAGTTTTTGTAATCGTGTGATCCTATAGGTCATATTTTCTAACTAATGAAACAAATTCTGAAGGGAGAGTTCAAGAAACCTAGGGCCATATTCTTTGTGCTCTCTAACTCTTAGTTTGATTTCCCTAACACCCAAAATCTAATGTTGTTATAAAAGCAAAGACAGAAGACAGCTATGTCTATTTGGAAATTCAACTGCTGGAGGACATATATATCCGGTATGTCTATTTGGTTAGTTTTTCTGAGATTTAAAAATGATACTGCATGATATACTGAAATGTATATTCCCAGAGAGTTATTCCTCCTCAAAGAATAGTATGGTTAGGTTTGAAAGACCAATACAAATTATGCTGTCTCACTCTAAATGATTTGCAAGTTGCAAAACCAAATGGAGCAGTGATTCTAATTTTTATTGATATCTGATACATAATCAACTCCTTGTGAAACTATGGTATATCATGATGGTCATTATAAGTTTCTAATTTTAAAATAGATGAATTAAAATGGAAATATGTTTTATAAAGAAAAGAATATTATGTTATGTATGTTAACTTTAATGTGTTTCTTATCAGGTGAATTAAAAATAAGAGGACTATTTTTTTCAATGTATATGTTTCTATGTATTTTAATTTAATGCAGTTAACATGTATTTTATAATTTGAGAAAAACAAAAGCTATGAGGAACTATGTGAACATTATATTATTCTCTATTGTACTTTATATATTCAAAAGCATGAATATGTAGTTTTGAAGAAACAGAAGTAAATGGGACTTTAAAGGCTTTCTGGTAGGATCTTGAATGAATGTCTGCTTTAGATTTAAACAATCTGGAAACTTTATCTCATAATCAGATAAGATGGGTGTTATCCTGGAGCTTTAATCAATTTGAAGGCCATTCCAAGGATTCAGTATTATTATGGGAATATCTTGGCTCAGCCAGGTTGTATCAATGAAAATGAGATTCATGCCCCAGAGGCAAACATTGAGCAAAAAAAGAAACACAAAATTTTTACAAATTAAATTTTAAAAGAAGGGGCCATCTGCAGGAGAGCAAGATACATTATGTTCTTGACCTAAGAAAGCTATAGTATAATGGCTGTTTGCTGAAGGACAAGTGTAGAAAGGACACATGGCAAAGATATTATTTTTCTATGGCAAAATAAACTATCCAGAGACATAACAAAACTCAACTGGCCACAGGGGGCCATTCAGTCTGAGACAGATTCCTACAGCTAGAGAAGCAGAACTAAAGTCAGTCAAAGGCCAGAGATCCAATCAGGAAAATGTCAGTTTGAAAAATAGTGAGAAAAAGTAGCATGTGAACTCAGAGTTTCAGAAACTCTTTGGCATTTGCCTGGATAAAAAACTTAATGGCTTTAACAGAGTTTCTGTTTTATCTATAGATGGATAGATTCAGGGAAGAAATAGCAGGTAATAATGGAGCAGGATAACTGAAGAGGTAGTCCTTTGGTGACAAGAAGGTAAAGGATCCGGAACAATTGTGGACATTCTCATTATTTTATCAAAAGTTGTCTTTGAACACACAGGAAGCTAAGGAAGTCTAGACTGAGAAATTTTGTTATTTTTTTTCCTTTTCTATGTTGTTGAAGTATAGTTGATATTGAATATTATATCAGTGTCAGTTATACAATATAGTAATTCAACATATATATACCTTATGATATGATCACCATCCATCACCATACAAAGTCATTACAATATTATTGACTATATTCCCTGTGCCGTACAATATATTACTGTGGCATATTTTGTAAGTGAATGTTTGTACCTATTATTTCCCTTCACCTTCTTCACCCAACTCCCCACCTGCCTGCCTGTTGGCAACCATTAGTTTGCTCTTAGTAGGTATGAGTCTTCCTATTTTGTTTTGTTGATTTATTTTGTGTTTTGTTTTTAAGACTCCACATATAAGTAAAAATCATACCTTATTTGTCTTTCTCTGTCTGACTTATTTTACTTATCATAATAAGCTCTAGGTCAATTCATGTTGGCCTAGAGGTTAAATCATGCAAATGGCAAGATTTAATTCTTTTATATGGCTAATATTCCATATAATGTGTATATATATATATATATATATATATATATATATACACACATATATATAATATTCCATATAATTATATATATGTAATCTTTATCCATTAATTTATTAATGGAGACTTAGAATGTTTTCATGTATTAGCTATTGTAAATAATGCTGCAATGAACATAGGGGTGTACATGTCTTTTTGAATTAGTGTATTCATTTTTTTAGGATAAATGGAAGTGGAAATGTTGGGTCATAAGATAGTTTTATTTTTAATAATTTGAAGAATCTCCATACTTTTTCCCTGGTGGTTGTACCAATGTACAATCCCATCAATGATACACAAGGATTCCCTTTTCTCAACATTCTCACCAATATTGACTTTTCATAATAGCCATTCTGACAGGTATGAAATGATATCTCATTGTGGTTTGTATTTCCTTTTCCCTGATTATTAGTGATGTTAAGCAACTCTTCCTATGTTTATTGGCCATTTGTGTGTCCTATTTGGAGAAGTATTTATTGAGGTCCTCTGCCCATTTTTCAATCAAATTTCTATGTTGAGTTGTATGAGTTTTTGATACTAAATTCTTACACTTTTTTATTGTTGAAAGTGTTACAGATATCCTCCATTTTACCTCTATTTCCCCCCTCCACCCAACCCCATGCCAGCCCAGGCCTTCATCACACTATTGTTTGTGTCCATGGACTATGCATGTACGTTCTTTGCTTAATCTCTTCCAGCCCCTTCTACCCCCTAACCCACTGTGGTCTGTCAGCCTGTTTCTACGTATCCATACCTTTGAACCTATTTTGTTCATTAGATTTTATATATAAGTGAGATCATGTGATATTTGTTTTTCCCTAACTCGCTTATTTCACTTATCATTATAATCTTTAGGTCCATCCATGCTGTTTTAAAAGCTTAGAGGTTCCTTCTTTTTTATAGTTGCATAGTATTTCATTATATAAATGTACACATTTTTTATCCACTCATCTTCTGAAGGGCACTTGTGCTGTGTCCAGATCTTAGCTATTGTAAGTAATGCTGCATAAACCTAGGGGTGCGTAGGCTCTTTCTGATTGGTATTTTAAGATTCCTAGGATATATTCCGAGAATTGGGATTGCTGGGTTAAATGGAAGTTCCACTTTAATTTTATTTTAGAGACAGTGGGAGGGAGGAAGGGTGGTAAGGAGAGAGAGAGGGAAACATCAATGTGAGAGAGATACAAGGATGGGTTGACTCTTGAATGAACACTAACCAGGACCAGGGATCACACCTGCAACCCAGGTACATGTCCTTGACTAGAAGTTGAACCCATGACACTTTGGTGCATGGACGAGTACTCTAACCACTGAACACACTGGTCAGGGCAGCAGTTCCCTTTTTTGAGGAAACTCCATACTGTTTTCCTCGTGGCTTCACCAGTCTGCATTCCAACCATGTGTTTGAATTATGAAAAACAGAAATTCATAGGCTAAAAGTAAGAACACAATTGTGGGGGAAGGAAAGTGTTGAGTGAAAGTACTAAGTGAGCTTTGAGAAGAGTGGAAAACTAGGATAATAAAAAAAATAGTAAGATCACCAGGCACTGTTGAAAAATCATGGAATTGTTTTCCAAGTTTTCTATGTCAACACAGAGAGAGAAGTTGCATTATTATAGGAGAATACAAAAGAGGAAAAGGGACACACAGATTTGTGTATTTAAAATAATTAATTTGAAACTTAAAATAAATAAAAAGGAAGAGAAGAATAAGGAGAGTTTGCAGCTGATAAACTGAGGAAAAGCTTTTCTAGTGCAGCTCAGTAAGTTGACTGTCTTTATTAGGCCAAGGTTTGGAGAATTGGGAGTTGGTATAGCACCTAATAACCTCTATAACTCTATATACCTTCCCTATAGTGTATTTCCAATTCATGGTGAAAGATGTGAGCCTCTACGTAGTTGGTTGAAAAACTAATTAAACTAAAAAAAAAAATGTTGCTTTATTGTTATTGATACTATTATTAGTATTGGTCCTGCAAATAAACATGTTCCCAGCTAAATTCTATGCACTAGCACCACAATCTTCCTTACTATTGTAATAATAGGGGTATTTTGTTTTTCAAAATAAAGCATTAGCTTTGCCATCAGCTATATGGATGTTAGGCTGCAGAGATCTTTTATTGTCAAACATAGACTATATGCTATTCAGTCTATTGCTAATGATGTCAAATGTGATTTGTCTGCTATTCAAGTACTCTCAAAAGTCTGCTGATGTGCTGATATCTGAAAGCACAAAGACCAGGTTTGCTTTTGTTGCAGCAAAATTTTCCTAGATGCATTCTTGTATTAAATTAACTTTGTGGAAATTATACATCTGAACCACACAACTGTGCTTTACTTTAACTACAGACCGTCCTCTATACAACAAAAGTTCTTTGTTAAACTCATTCTTCACCCTAGGTGTAAGGTAGAGTAGTAAGACATGTCTCTTACTATCAAGAAAGTTATTGATTTTGAAGCCATTGCACCAGTATGTAAAAGTCTCTATGTCACATGACACTAAGGTGATCCCTAATAGCAGGTTTCTCTTGATGACCCAAGCTAGTTTGGATTACTAGACAATGAAAGTTCTCTTATACAACAGGTAGACTCAATCCCTGACCCAGGGCAGCATACTGGGAGGCAACCAATTGATGTGTCTCTCTCATATAGATGTTTCTCTCTCTCCCCCTCCTTCCTCCTTCCCTTGCACTCTCTCTAAAATTTAATGGAAAAACATCCTCAGCTGATAATTTAAATACATATCTTTATTTAATTATTTAATCACTAGAGGCTCGATGCACAAAGATTTGTGCAAGAATGGGCATTCCTTTCCGAGGCTGCTGGCACTGCCTTTGCTCTGCCCCAAGCCACCTTTCTGCCTTCGTTCTGGCCCAGAGCCACCTTTCTACCTCCCCACACTGCCCAGAGTCCAGGAGTGGCTGGGATGGTGTGGAACGCCTGCATCCTGCCCCTCCCCCGGCGGCTCGATGCCTGCATCTGCAAATCAACCTACCACCTTTGTTGGGTTAATTTGCATACTCCTGATTGGCTGGTGGGTGTAGTGAAGGTACAGCCAATTTGCATCTTTCTCTTTTATTAGTGTAGATATGACATATATAACATATAATTCCACAGAACAAAAGCTGTGTTTTATTTGAGTTGAAGGTCAGAACTTTGACCTTGTCACAATTATGGACTTTTAAGTGATTCTGGTCTGTGAAAAGAAGAAGGACAGCACTTACTATATAATAACAGTACTCAGAATAGTTAAACAAGTGCTTTACAGTTTTGTCTTATAAAGTCTCTATATAAGACAGTTCAAGTCTTTTACGCACCCATATTTATATGGGTAGTGGTTTTACAAGAATTTGAAAACTCAAGATCCACTGAACAACAATTTTGATGATATGTTAAAGTGATAAATATAAATATATGAAATTATATGGGAAAATATTATGTGTTATGTTATAATTTTATGTGTAATTTAAACAGGCAGAAAGAGATGAAATAAGCCAAACACCAATAGTGTTTTTTTATTTGTTATTTAAATGTATATTTATCTGTGATAGAAATGATAAGGTAAGCTAATTACTAAAACAAATCAAAATAAATAAAACAAATCCTATCTCATTCTCTATAGAAAATCAATGACAAAGACTGTACTATGTTTTAGGTATTTAACTCCATATAGCTAAAAAAAAATATGTTCTTCCTCTCATCCTCCCTTCCTTCTTGTCGTTCCTTCTATATCTTCATTTTTCACCTTGACACATTTTCTACTGTCTATTGCTTATGCCAAATGTATACATTTCTGTAAATTTTCCATTAAATAAATTTTTCATTCTTAAAACACATTTTCACCTCTGCTATATTACCATTATAATTAGAGTTTTTAGCTCAAACTATACTTAATTTTTATATTATTATGATTTGCAGTTTTAATTTATAGCTTACTAGTATACTGGATTGGAATTTTATTTCCATTTTGGTACAATTTTAGGTTTTTTTCATGTTTATATTTTTATTTTTGTTCAATGTACTATGATTAATTCAATCCCTTGCTTGTCATTTTCTTGCTTAATATTTTCCTTTTAAAGAAGGGAAACATATCATAATCCATATGAATTATTCAAGATTTTGTCTCATTTTCTTTAATTTTCTATTTTTTTTTTTTAGAAATTATATGTTTGACTCCTAATGATTTTCTTTTTTTCTCTTTCTCTCTTCCATCTTCTCTAAGATAGTTTGCTTATCACTAATTTTTTACAAAATGTTACCTGATATGGCTTGTAATGGAGTATTTTAGAGAAGTGTATGTTTCAAAGTTACCGTGGTGCTCCTTGGGCTGTATTAATTTGTTCAGTGTTCTCCTTTATAATTGGAACATGTTTAGGTGGGTTTTCTCCTCTTCAACTTCTGTTTTTGGCTTTTTTAAAAACTTATTTGGATATTTTGTCCCTTTGATTATATTCCTTATCTAGTCTCTCTTGTTATTCATCTCTATTTTTTTTTTAATTTGGAAGATAACAATTTTACATTCTAATATCTATTGTGGTTTGTAAAATTTCTGCTATTGCATTACTTCCAAATACTTTTTTCCCTTGCAGAATTAATATTAGTAAGTAGCAATATGTCATTTAAGTTCATGAATGACATATTCACATTTTTTGCCCGTTCTAAGAGTTTCTTCTTTTCTGTTTCTATGTATTGGTAACTCTCTTCCAGTTTTGAGATTTTTTTTCTTTAGTATTGGGTGGTTGCTGGCTTCTTGTTCAGATGTATGAGGCACCAACATATTATTTGAAACTGTGTTTGTGTGCACGTGGTTGTAAAGGGGAATTGTCAAATGTGTGGGCCTTTCTGTAGGGGGATTGGGAAGAGTCTTGGGCATTTCATGGGGGACCCTTTAGTTTAGTATCTTGAGTATTTCATTTTGTGCGTGTGCATGTGTGTGTGCATGTGTGCATGTGCGTGTGTGTGTGTGTGTGTGTGCGTGCGTATGTGCGTGTGTGTGTGTTTCTCTACAGCAAGGTTCTGTAGTCTCCTGAAGAGATTATCAATCTGGCTATCAAGTTTTGGAAGGAAAGCAAGGGAAGCAGGACCAGCTAAATAAATTAGGGAGCCATGTGTTCAAAATGATTTAGAATTTGAAGAAAGGAAGGGCATAGCATTAGACCAAGTGTAGGACGCTTCTTAGTGTGAGCTGTGGGTGACTACGCAAGTGGCTTGCCTAGGAAGCCAGTAGTAAGGGGAACAAGCTATGGGGGCAGACTTCTCACACTGAGAATGCAGACTTTCACATAATCCCTGCTGCGTCTTGGTGTTCAACAGATCACAGCTTCTCTGTTTCCCTCTCTCCAGAGATAAATCTCCTGTCCCGTCCTGGCAAGTGGTGAGGTCAGTATTCCAGCTGTAGAGATAAGGTGGTGATGGTAGGGGGGAAATAGAGATTCTGAGGCCTAGGTTTCCTTGTAAAGATTTTCAATAACTGGTTCTGCTTTCAGTCCCAGCTAGATTTTTTAATTCATTGTGCATAATCAGAAATTGGGCTTAAAAAAACCTCACTGGTTAAAAAACATTTTGGAAATTCTTCTTTTAAAATATATTCCATATTATAAAAATATAAGACTTTTTTTCCTACAAAAGAATCTTTCTCCCACTCTGTTCTTTGATCATTTGTACCTGAAATAGACCTTAGATGTAATCTAAATTATGTCTGTCATTTTACAAGTGAATTACTTAAAACTCAGGTAAATGAGTGACATGCACATCGTCACGCAACTAGTCAGAAGTACAGATTGTCACAACATTTAATGTTTTGTATAGAGTCCAGCATTTAATGCTTAATTATCTATCCTTTAAACATGGAAAATATATTTAAAAATTTTACACATTGAAGAATGTTTGTCTACTTGAAGAAAAAGGATACAGAGCAAAGCAAGTGCCTTTCACACTGTAAGAAATAAAAAAATTATTTTTGATAGATAATAGGATAAATTGTTAACTACTTATTGTTAAATACTTATTTTTCAATATGCACAATATTTATTCTGTTGGGAAAATAAGAAAAACAACTAATTTTTAAAAATTATCTTTAAAATTATGTACTCTATTTGTACCTTTTTAAATGAGTATTTTTGGATTATTTTCTCTAGATAACAACTACAGAAAACTCTCATTGTGGCATTATATTTATATTTCCCAATATCGTCTCTAAAAATTCCAAGTAGTGATAACATCATTTTCCAGAATAGAACTTCCCTAAAAATAATAAGCCAATAATATTATCTGAATTAAATATTTTGATTTAATTTTATGAATATGTTATATCCTTGTAAAGTATATATGGGCACAAACAGAAGAATATTATTCATTTGATTTGTAGAATGCAAATTCTTCTTTTAGTGAGTCTTAGATACTGAAAGCTTTTCCTCTGAAACCATTGCTGAGGAAAAGCAATGTCTGCATCTTAAATTTTACCATCTCAGCATACAAGTTCAATTTATACAAATAATCCTGGTAAGTCAGTCTTATTCTTGAGCCCATCTTACCCTGTTTCACTAATAAATGGAATTATTCATTTTGAAGGTTTTTTGAAGTATGGAGACTGAGGTAGAACATCTTGGCATTTTCTTTCCACAACTTTAGGAAGTTTTTTTCTATGTATAGAATGAAATCTCATGCTTTTTGAAGTCAAGCTTTGCATGGTTATGTTATTTCAGAAAAATCTCAGCTGGTGTTTGTGCAGTGGGATGATCTGGCATAGCACAGTATTAAAAAGGACCCATGACATGCTATCTTAAACACTAATAGATGGAAAAGGCAACTTTGTTGTTGATTTATCTTTTATACATGTACAGCTCAAAACAAAGTTTTCTTTCCAGAATTTAAAATCATATTTTATTATGTATTTGACAATGCTTTCTTTCTCATATCATCAAAAAGAATTCTTCTTAGTTTAATGTAGCACTATATTTGGTTCTGAAGTTAAAATTTCTACCATCCTCAGATGCTTGCTTAGTTGCAAGAATATCTCATATTCTTCTCTCACTAGCAACTACGGATTGAGGTTGTACTAAAAATATAGATCTGTTTTTAATTATAAGCATGGCTTCTTTTAATTTTTTTCTCAATTATTAGTGATGTATTTATGTTACTTATAAAATATGATGAATGTTATAAATGCTATTCTTATACTGACATCAGAAGTTCAGCTGCATAGATCAATATAAAATGAGGGAAAGGTAGAAATGACAAAGAGTAAAGTATATATTGAATTCTTGTTTGGAATATGCCCTTTACATAATTTATAATATTTAATATTATGAGACCAATTTTATAAAGTATTATTATTATTATTATTATTATTGAAGAAAAAGAGGTTCAGAGAAGTTAGATAATGTACACGAATAAACAGTTAGCAAATGTCAGGTCTAGAACTCAAATCCAAAATATTCCAATTTTGAAGCTTAGCATGTCTTTCTATTAGAATTTTGAAGGCCAGTTAGGAAGAATAGAGAGGATGAAGTTGGAAGTTAAAGATAAAGAATTGATTAGGGTTGTAACCGGTTTGGCTCAGTGGATAGAGCATCGGCCTATGGACTGAAAGGTCCCAGGTTCGATTCTGGTCAAGGGCATGTACCTTGGTTGTGGGCACATTCCCAGTAGGGGGTGTGCAGGAGGCAGCATATTGATATTTCTCTCTCATTGATGTTTTTAACTCTATCCCTCTCCTCTCCTCTCTGTAAAAAATCAATAAAATATATTTTTTTAAAAAAGAATCAATTAGGAAAGATGCAAAGAGAGAACGTAAAAGATTAGATGGCCAAATTTAAATGCGACATAATCTTGTTAAATGTTGAAAGAAAGTTTTAAGAGAAATGATGCATTTTGGGGAACTATGAGGGAAATAAACCCATTTTAATTAAATTTAAGGGAGGTTGTGATGGATTAGTTAGGGCAAGAAGGTGGTTGGTAAAACTAACATATTTCTCAATGGAGGTCCTGCTATCATACTTCCCTGACAGAAGTCTTGTAATGAGTTTGAGGAAACAGTTGTCTCTGGAGAACACTAACATGTTACAATATGCAGGGAAAAATAATAGAGAATTCCTTGGCCTGTGTGGCTTAGTTGGTTGGAGTTTCATCCCATGCATGAAGAGGTTGCCGGTTTGATACCTGGTCAGGGCACAAACCTAGATTATGGATTCAATCCCTGGTGGGTCAGGGCACATAGGAGAGGCAACTGATTCATGTTTCTTCTCCCACATGAATGTTTCTCTCTCACATTGATGTCTCTCTCTCTAAAATCAATAAAAAGCATGTTCTCGGGTAAGGATTAAAAGACATAGAGAGAATGGATGAATTATCAGAGAACATGAGAGATTCACACAATTTAGATAATGGGGGTCCACTAAGTTTATTATAATTGGAATCAACCAAATTTTAAATAATCTCTATAAATTCATTTAGTAAACAAAATGTCAAGTGAACAGTTATCTATAATTTTATTATTCAGGGTTCAACAGGAAAAATATCACATACTCACACAATGATACTTTACACTGTAGTGTTTTCAAGTAAAAAAAAATACACATCAAAAAGAAAAAAAAGAAAACTGGTTCAAAGGTATATACAAGATGGATGGTAACCATAAGGGACTGGTGGTAGCAAAAACTTTACCAAACCTAAGCCTTAAAGGCCAAGGACAGGAAAATATAATGGAAACTAAATGAAGAAAAGTCTGTCTCTAAGAGGAGCAGTGACTTTCACTTGAGATACAGCCAACTAGAGGGCTCTGTGAGAGAGGCATATTCTGAGAAATAAATATCAAAATACCATGACTTAACTTTTCTTCTTCTTTTAGTCACCTTTAATGACTACCTATTGGCTGAATTCAATTTGAAACATGAAAGAGATAAAATGATTAGAGAGCAAGCTAAAGGTAATAGGATGTGTGTGTGTGTGTATAGGGTGTAGAATTATCTAGAACTAGAAGACTAGTGCATGAAATACGTGCACTTGGGGGTCCCTCAGCTCAGCCTGCACCCTCTCACAGTCCGGGAACCCTTGGGGAATGTCCAACTGACGGCTCAGGCCCTTGGGGAGTGGGCCTAAGCAGTCAGTTGGATATCCTTGGTGCTGCCATGGAGGCAGGAGAGGCTCCCGCCACTGTCACTGTGCTTGCCAGCTGTGAGCCTGGCTTCTGGTTGAGTAGCACTCTCCCTGTGGGAGTGCATTGACCACCAAGGGACAGCTCCTGCATTGAGCGTCTGCCCCCCAGTGGTCAGTGCACATCATAGCAACCAGTCATTCCACCATTAGATCAATTTGCATATTAGGGTTTTATTATATAGGATAGTAATTGTGTCAACCTTAGCTATGTCTGCTCTAACTGTATCTAGATTCTCTGTTTATATTTCTACATTTCCTGAATAACCCTTTCATATATTCTTCTCTCTGCAAAACATATTATGCCTTATGTCCAATCCTCATTCTCAGCTGCTTATCTTTATTCATATTTCAGTGAGAAAATAGGAGCTATCAGTAGAGAGCTTCCACCAACTCCCCATGACACATATATCCCGCTATTAGCATGTATGAATATGTACTCTGCCTTTTCTTCCCAAACACTCCCAGTGATCTATTATTATAGATACTTGTGGCCAAATCATTAGACTTTGTGTACTTGTTTCTACAAAAATATATTACTAATAATTGTACTCTTTCCTGTATCATCAATTTCTCCCTCTGTATAGAATCATTTCTGTCAACACACAAAAGATACACTCATTTTTTTTTATTAAGGAAAATTCTCTGTTAATGATTAGAAGACAGTTCTCTGTGGATCTATCACACATTTGCACATCTTTCAAAGTGAGGCCAATTATTTTTTCAAGGATGGCTATAGGAGTCAGCCCTAGACAATAGAGATAGTGTCTCCTGCCAGAGCAAAGCCAAAAATTTCAGTGATCGCTTTCTACAGACTCAGGTCCCATAAACTCAGACTTCTTCTATAACTCAAGTCACTGCATGTGGGAGCTGGGGTTCAGAGGACAGACATGAAAAGCTGAAACTATGGCCTCTGCTATTGCTATGAGTAATAAGCTATCATTCATCTTTGACCCAATAGTGTTGAGTGTTCTAACATCATTCATGAAATGGCAGCAAGCAAATTTGTAAGATTGCAAGGAAGGTAAAATGCAGAGCCTTAACTTTTATTGACAGCAATCTCATTTCTGTGATACACTATCCTTTGCAGCAAAACTCCTTGAAAATATTGCCTATATTTATGACCTCAAATTTCATTCCTTCCACTTGATTGCATGATGCCGCTGAAACTGCTTCTACCAAAATTTAACTTAAAAATTGCTTAACCCAATGGTCAATTCTTAGATCCCATCTTTCATTATTTATAACCACCATTGGACACTTTTGACCACACTTTTCTTCCAATTGCAAGATCTTTCTTCACTTGACTTTCAGATCAATACATTATGTTTTTCGTCCTTCCATATGGGATGCTCATTTTCAGTATCCTTTGTAGATTTCTCTTCATTTTTCTTATCTTTTAAGATTTCATGTTTTAGAATTCAGTGTCTTGGTCTTGAAAAACTTATCTTTGCTTTCTATATGCTATTCCTTGAATATCTTTTAGCATCATGGATTTAATTATCTGTTGGCACTGACAACTAGCATATTTATATCTACAGCCCAGACCTCTCTCTTGAGCTACACACTTACATCCAACTGCTTGACACATCCACTTGGAAGTAAAACTGGTATATCAAACTTAGCATGTCTAAAATTGTACTACTTGTCTCCCCCATAAGCCTATTCCTTTCACAACCTTTAATTGTGTATAATGTCAACCACATCCTTTAAGTTGCTTAAGCCAAGTTTAATTTTTTAAACTTCTCTCTTATTCTCATGCCACAAATTCAGTCTTTGTCTTTCCCTTCAGTTATATTTAGATCACACATGTTCTTGTCACCTCAAATAGCTACACCTGGTCTAAACCACTATCATCTCTTATTTATCTAGATCAGTGGTTCTCAACCTTCCTAATGCTGTGACCCTTTAATACAGTTCCTCATGTGGTGGTGACCCCCAACCATAAGATTATTTTCGTTGCTACTTCATAACTGTAATTTTGCTACTGTTATGAATCGTAATGTAAATATCTGATATGCAGGATGTATTTTCATTGTTACAAATTTAACATAATTAAAGGATAGTGATTAATCACAAAAACAATATGCAATTATATATTGTGAAATATTTATTTCTAATTACAAATAAATGAAAGTTTGTCTTGAAGCATGGTGTAGCATGGGTAACAGTCTTAATATAACAACAGTAAACTACATTGCTTCATTTTGCGACAGTATCAGTAAAAAGCCAACATCAGTGCGAAGATTGAGATTGCTTCTTTCTCACCAGATCAGAAATTCTCAGGGCAGTCTTTGCAAGAGCACAATGAAGATCATCTTCCACAACAAGTCTACTTCTGTATTTAGACTTGATAACCAACAAGCTGGAAAACCCTGTTTCACAAAGATATGTTGTTGGAAATGGAAGAAGGCACAACACAGTCTCAGACAGAATAGGATATGATTGCAAACGCTTGATCCAGAATTTTGTAACTGGCATTGTAGAGATATCAGTTCTCGCTGCATCGTTGTTAATAAGTTCAGTGAACTTCTCTTGTGCTGTCTCAGGAACATCTTCAACTTTGACTGTGAATGGGCTTCTGGCAAGTGCAAATGGCGTGTCAGGTAGATTTGGAAAGTATGAAATTTCGTCTGCAAGCATGTGCAAGTGTTCTTTCACAGAAATTATCATCGTAATCCTTTTGTCTGGTTCAATGTCATGTTCCTCAGATAAAGCGGATAAGGTAGGCAACATGTAAATTTTATTTTCATCTAATTTTTTTTTCCAAAGCTGAAGTTTCATTTGGAATGATAGGATCTTTTCAGACAAATCGAGGCATGTTGCATTTGGTCCTTGCCGTGATAAATTTAACTCATTCAAGATGGCAAAGATGTCAACCAAGTAAGCTATTTTCTGCAGTTCACTTTTATCGCCGAAAAGTGCTTCGAACTGCGGTCTTGCTTTCTGATTAAAAAATGTTTTGAGTTCATTATGAAGCTCAAAAACTCGTTTTAAATTTTTTCCTCTCAACAACCATCTCACTTCAGTGTGAAATAGCAGAGCATTGTTCAATGCATCCAACTCATTGCATAGTTGTGAAAACAGTCAACTGTTTAAAGTGCTTGCCTTTACAAAATTGACACAACTTATGACACTTTTCATTACTTCTTGTAACTCTTGTTGCAGAGTCTTTGTTGCTAATATTTGCTGGTTAATCATACAGTGAGTTCTGATGACTTTTTGTGACTCATTCAGTACCAAATGTTGAAATCCAGATCAACATCCTAGCACAGCTGGAGCACCATCTGTGCAAACACCACAAACCTTTTCTCAAGAGATCTTATGCTCTTTCAGAAATGAACCAACTGTGTCAAATACATTACGTGCAGTAGTTGTCATTTCAAGAGGTTTACAAAAATGAAACTCATCTTTAAAGTCACTACCATTAATATACCTCATGTAAACCAGTAACTGTGAGCAGTTTGCAACGTCTATATATTCATCAGGCTGAATACTAAATGTTGGAAGTGGAGCAGATTTAATTTCCTGGATTTTCTGATCAAGAATATCAGCAGACATGTCATCTATTCTTCGGCAGAGTGTCATTAGATAAGTTAATTGCACTCAATTTCGTAACAAATTTGTCTCTGATCATAACTCGAACAATGTCTTTGGCCACTGGCAATAGTAAATCCTCAGCAATGGTGTGAGGTTTCATAGCTCTGGCGATTCTGAGTGCCACAAAATATGAAGCTTCAATGGCTGCTACGTTTTGTTTGAGGTACTTGCCACCAGTGTCAAATCTGGCTTTCTTGAGTCCATCAGTTTTGCTTCTAAAATAGTTGGTACCCTTGCCTGCAAAGCTCAGATGCTTGCTATCAAAAGGGCATTTTAGTTTGTTAGGCTCCATATATTCGGCTGATAGAACTTCACAACAAATAACACATTGTGGTTTCTCAATTCCTGCTGTAATTATTGAGATAAAACCATACTGTAAAAAATCCTCACTATATTTTCTTTTCTTAATGTTCTTCTCTACACGATCCATTGTCATGGGATGGTTTGCTAATGAAAATAATACATAACAATAGCTTTAATAATACAAAAGATGATACATGGCATAGTTCAGTTAATACAGTTCATTAAAGTTTCCTATGATTTATCATTCTCTGTGTTGTTTATTTTACATACCTGTTACTATCACAAGGGGGCAGTATTCACATCAACCACAGCTAAATATAAAAAGACCAATCAGCATCCAGATTAAGTTCCCATGGCACAGATATATATATATTTTTTTGCAGTAGTTGATGATTTTACAGTACATGAGTTTACATTTACTCAGTAATTATAATTCATGAAGTGTCGTTTTACCTCCAGTACTGCTGCTTTCAACACAGCAGCTGCTGTCTACACAGTAGCTGCTCTCTACAACTGTGTGCTGGTCTGAATAAGTACATTATGGCACCAACCCTGTCACATACACCTGTATTTGTACCGGGTCTATGTGATGGGGTTGGATCGATGATGTCATCACGCCGGGTACTCGTATGTGGGCTTATCTCCATGTGGGCGGACGTGGCTGGAGATGGATAGAGGAGCAGTGTCTCATTTCCTAAGACCATTGAAAATATGTGTTTTCCTATGGTCTTAGGCGACCCCTGTGAAAGGGTCGTTCGACCCCCAAAGGGGTCGCAAACCACAGGTTGAGAACTGCTGATCTAGATCATTTCATTGGCCTCCTAACAGATCTCAATATTTCTGCTCCTCTTCCTAAAGCTTATTCTCACCAAAGTAGCCATAATAACCCTGCTATCCTGTATAATAAAAATCTCTACATCTGTGCTCAAACCCCTCTGTTGGCTTCCTAACTTACACAAAGTATCAAGCATAATCCTGCTTACAGTGACCAAGAAGACTCTTTACCTCCTATTTTATCTCCTTAACTGTCTGACTCACTCTGTCGTCTCCATGTTGGTTTCTTTAATGTTCCTTATACATTCTAGACACAGTCCATCTTCAAGATGTTTAAACTTCTTCCAGATATCCACGAAGCATACTCCTCCATATCTTTTTAAGTTTTGCCTCAACTGTCACCTTTTGTCTTAAACTTACAAGTCCCTGACCCCTAGAACAGTCTGTACAACTCATTTTTTAATTTTCTTTCTTAGTTCTTACATCATTTTACATAATTTATATTTTATTTATATATTAAGAGTTCTAACGTAAGCTCCATGAGGAAATTGTTTTCTTTAAATGTCTATATTTCTACATTTCAGAATGTTTTATATTAGCAAAATCTTAAAAGTAACTAGGTCAATAAGAAATGGGCTACACAAACTATAGTTTATCCATTCCATAGAATATAATGAAGAAACAAGTTAGACTTACTAGTATATATACTAACATGAAAACTTCACAGACATAATGTTGGGTGTAAGTATCAAGTACCAGAAAAACAAGAAAAATTTATCCTATATTTCTGACATTTAGAATAGCCCCTGGATCATAATTGGTGTTCAATAAATATTTGTTAATAGAATGATTTACTTAATATATACATATCTATATAGATAAAAAGCCAGTGACCGGAACGCTATAACGACCATAACAACTGGTCTCTATGATGACCACTGTAGCCAGCGATCTGGCCCGATCAGGGGGTGTGGCTGGCCAGTCAACCTCCAGTGGCCCCTCCCCCCAGCCAACCCTGCCCCTGATCGGCCACTCTCACCCCGATCAGCCCACAGCCCCTCCCCCTGGCCAAACCCTCCCCTCATTGTCCCCCCTACCCTAATAGGGTGTGGGGCCAGCTGGCCAACCTCCTGAAGCCCCTCCCCCCATCTGGCCCCTCCCCAAATTGGCCCCCCACCATAATCAGGAGCAGGGAAAGATGGCCCCATCCCTGATGGACCCCCACCATCCTATCAGCCTGCAGCCCCCCAACCAGCTCCACCTCTGACCAGCCCCCCACCACCAATCTGGGTGGGTCTGGCCGGCCAACCACCCACAGTCCCTTTGCCCAGCCGCTGGCCACTGATGGACACCCTCACCCCATTCAGGGACAGGGCTGGCCAGCCCACCACCTACAGCCCCTCCCCACTGCTGGCCCCACCCCCAATCGGCCCCCCACTCCAATTAGGGGTGAGGTCCACTGGTCCACTGGCAGCCTCTCCCCCCGGCCAGCCTGACCCTGATCTCCCCAATCAGGGTGGTCCAGCCGGCCAACCTCCCACTGTCTCCTCCCCACAGGCCCAGCCCTGATCCACCCCAATTGGGGTCAAGCCGGACGATCCCACCTGTGCACAAATTCATGCACTGGGCCTCTAGTTTAAATATAATATCTCAGAAAGCCTCTCATATATATTATAAAAATTATTGTCTCTTAAATGAAAATCTTGGATCAATACTATTTATCAGACACTGTTCAATAATATATTTACTTTCATCTAATTAATATCCATAAGTAGCTTATCATATTTTAACTTTCAATTATTCATCACTCTATGTTTTACTAGATAAGTGAATAGTAAGCTATTTCTGTCAAAACTGAGATCACTGCTAAAAAATGGCAAGTGTCATTTTTATTTTATGCCAACATGTTTTTATCTATGTTAACAATCAGATGCTCTCTTTTTGAGTTTTCAAAATTCTTTTCTTATGCTCATTACTCAAGTCTAAATTAGTTCCTTCTTTTTCCATATACTATTTTTTTTTTTTATAAATCTGAGTTTGTTAAAAAAAAAAAATTATGCAAGTGTCTATTGATGGAAAGGGGGAATATAGTAAGAGTGCCTAGGAGCACAGGAAGAGAGGGAGAGATTTGATCATATGGAGGTTATTTTTATACTTTGAATTGTTTCTCTCAGAAAGATACATTGAATACCTAAAGTCTAGTATCTGTGAAAGTGACCTTATTTGAATACAGGGTATTTTGCAAATGTAATCAATTTAAAACAAGGTCATTAGATTGAGAGGTAATCCAAATTCAATCCAGTGCAACAGCCATGACTGGTCTCTTTATAAGACAAGAGAAGAGACATACAGGGAGAATACTATGGGAAGATGGAGGCAGAGTTTAGAATGATGTATCTAAGAACACCAAGCTTTGCCAGCCATCACCAGAAGCCAAGGGAGGCATGGAACAGATTCTGAGCCTTCAGAATGGACCAACTCTACCAACATCTTGATTCAGAATTTTAGTCTTCAGAAATTTAAGACAATAAATTTCTGTTGTTTGAAACCACCCAGTTGGAATTGAATATAATTAGTATGTCCAGAAAGCAGTGAAGAAGTTCACTATCTACCATTATGTGGGTGAGATACTAAAAAAACAACGGGAGTGGATGCCTAGTCACCTGCACTGTGTCCTGGGCACTAGTCTCCAAGCCTCATCAGCAACTCCCTGGCTATTGAGTGTGGCGTGTGCCCAGCAGGGCTCCTTTACCTGCTCATAACCTGAAGCCTGAGACAATGAGTTTCTCATGGGTAACACCACTGCACAAGTGAATCATGATGGGACTCTTAAATTTGGTCTTTAAATATGACCCTGGGACTTTGAAAACCTTTGGGGAGAGACATGATGGGCTTATCTGCCTGATTAAATTTAAGTGACAGAAAAATATATATGAATAAACTACTAGAAGAGATTTTTAATTAGATGCATGGATCAAATATCTGATTTCTTAATTTCTAAGTATCCCAAAGTGATTATGCATTTCATAAAGTTAAGATTAAATAATTCACTTTCTGATAATAATTACCTTTGCATTATCAAGTTCTGGTGCTTCCCACAGAATAAACCTGAGAGTCGGTGTCTATATTTACAATACATCTATATTTCAATAAGCCCAAATTTGAACCTTTGCACAATGGTTAATATTATGATATCTAGTAATATTTGTGAACACTAAATACACAGTAAGCAGTGACTTTCAAGGTACTTTTAAAGAATTGCAGTCATATCTTTGAAAGGCTCATCACTTACTTTCTTTTTTCAGTGAGCATTACAGGAGTAAGTCCACAGACAGCTACACCCATAATGGCAAGTTAAGCGCTTCATCTTCTACAATATATTATTTGAAGCACTACATTTTTCAATTTCTTTCAGGATAAACTGATAAAATTTCTATATTGGCATTAAATTCAGCAATTCCACTAAGTTGAATAATTTTATCTTCACTCTGCAGTTGCTTTGATACCTCTGGGTATTTTCTGGTTTTATCTTTGTTGTCAGAAGTATTTCTGCATTAAACTAGGACCAGAGATACTTTAAACAACTTGATCTTTATTCTACCGGTGCACAGGTTACTGCTTAGACAGAGATTAACAAGCCAGTGAAAGTGCTCTCTGGGGATAGTGAGTCTGCTGTGTGGAGAGGGTCAAATGCATTATCTATTTCAAATTCTAGAGGCTAGAAAACAACTTCCACATGTTTCACACCCCTTTACAGCTGCTCTTATAATGTACACCAAGGGGTTGCTGTGTGTTCTTGTCACTATTGAACTTCATGCAATAATAAAAGTATAAAGTTTAGCCTCAAGAAGAATTAAATACTTTTTAAATGTCTATTGTCTGGATTTTTTTAAAAGTCTTTTATATATAAAAGTATATATATATATATATATAAAAGTATATATATATATATATATATATATATATATATATATATATATCTGGTGCATGAAATTCGTGCACTGGAGAGGGGTGTCCCTCAGCCCAGCCTGCCCCCTTTCACATACTGGGAGCCCTCAGGGGATGTCCTAGTGATGGCATAGGCCCGCTCCCTGCTCCCCTTGGGGATAGGGCCTAACCCACAATCTGCCCTCCCTTTGTGGGAGGTGACTGGGCTGATCAGGGGAAGGCACCAGCCCCATCACCCTGCTGCTGCAGCCACTGCCAGTCACCACAGCCAGCAAGGTTTTTTCATCAACACAGACTCCAGTCCCTTCACCATGAAAAAATGACAACTTTCTTTAGGCATTTTCAAGATGTGTCTTTCATATAATAATAATTTCTTTATTTTTTTTTTATCCTCACCTGAGGATGTTTCCATTGATTCTTAGAGAATGTGGGTGAGAAAGGGAAAGACAAAGAGGAACATCAAAGTGAGAGGAACACTTTGATTGTTTGCCTCTTGCATGAGCCCTGACCTGGGCTCAGGCCAGGGAGGAGCCTGCAACCTAGGTACATGCCCTTGGTCAGAATTGAACCCAGACCCTGCCATCAGCAGGTCAAGGCATTATCCACTGAGCCAAACCGTCTAGGGCAGGATATGACATTTCTTAGCCCTCCAGCAGCAAACCTTCGGTTTTTTTGCCAGGAGTGTTGTGAAAAACCCTAGATCACCTTTTTGGATTCTTATTACCCAAGTTACTAAGAATATTACCAGTGGCATACAGGGAGCTTAGCCAATGAGCAGTCAGAAAAGGTGTTTCCTCTGTAATTCACACCAATCGCCGGCTTGCCCCCCTCCCAGGACTGACGCCTCTGGCCCAGGCTTCAGGCCTGGGCAGGGGACCCCCATCTCCACCCGATCACCGGCTCCTCCCCCTGCCCAGGCCTGACACCTTGGCCAGAAGCGTCGACCCCGATCACCCTCCAATTGCCGGATCAGCTCCTTGCCCAAGCCTGACGCCTCTGGCCCAGGCATCAGGCCTGGGCAGGGAACCCCCAGAACCCTCCAATTGATGGCTCCACCCCCCACCCAGGCCTGACGCCTCTAGCCCAGGCTTAAGGCCTGGGCAGGGGACCCCCATCTCCCTCTGATCGCTGGCTCGGCCTCCTCGCCCAGACCTGACGCATCAGTCCGGAGGAGGGGACCCCCATACCCTTCCGATTGCCAGCTCAGCCCCCTGCCCAGGCCTGATGCCTCTGGCCCAGGCATCAGGCCTGGGCAGGGCACCCCCATTTTCCCCCAATCATCGGCTTCTGGGCCTTCTGGGGCCGGCCTGTGGCCTGGGATGGATCCGATCACAGGCGGCAGGCAGGCGGCTTCTGGGGTTGTACACGGGGGTCTGGATGGCGTCTCATGCTGGTGGCTGAGCTGTCCCGCCCTGCCTGCAGTATGCAAATTAGCCACCATCTTTGTTGACGGTTAATTTGTATATCACACTGGTTAGCCAATGGGAGGTGTAATAAAGGTATGGTCAATTACCATGTTTGTCTATTATTAGGTAGGATATATTTCTTTTCTGGTGAAGAACATAATTTATTTCAATGTGCTGAATGAAAAATTCTTTGCAGAAAAAAAGTATCAAGGTGCTTAAGTTATTAGAAGAGAGTAACTAAAAAAGAGCTGCTTTCTAAGATAAATTAGTAATAAAATTTTATCAGAAGTGCCATTTTATTTGACCAAATGACGACATGTGCAACTAAAAAATAAAGTAGTTTGCCCAGCCAGTGTGGCTCAGTAGTTGAGCATTGACTTATAAACCAGGAGGTCACGTTCAATTCCCAGTCAGGACACGTGACTCACTCAGTCCCCAGTATGGGGTGTGCAGGAGGCAGCCAATCAATGATTCTCTCTCATCATTGATGTTTCTATCCCTCTCTCCCTTCCTCTCTGAAATCAATAAAAATATACTAATAAGTAAATAAATAAATTAGATTGTCTATTAATAATAAATATAACCAATAATGAAAAAAATTACCATTAAGATTTGGCATAACATTGCTTACTGAATAATGATAGGTATAATATTTTTCTATTGTATATTCTAGTGGAATTGTAAGAATAATCTTCTTGGTCCAGGTGTATACTATGATGACTATATTTCAAATTGGAAATATAGATTTAATAAATGATTTACATAATTTCAAAGTTGTGTTTTTAAGCAATATTAAAATATCAAACTATTTTCTAATTAAGGAACTTTCAAAGCAAACTCTTTGGTTTTATTATAAAACTAATACAATTTATAAATGTTTTTGTTCTAAAAACATGTTATTCTTATTCAAAAGAAACAAAATTTATTACTGACAATGATTTTTTATCATATCTGATTTACCAAATAAAAAATACAATAAAATTTACTTTTTTTTTCTGTCAGAACCATGAAATAGTCAAAATTTCAGCACATATTGTGACTTTTAATAATATTTGATGCAGCTACCCCTTTTCTGAGTAACTACACACAAAATTTGAAAAATGTATTCACAAAGATATATGCATTCATATGTTCATTGCAACATTATGCCATGGAAACAACCGATAGATGACTGAATAAAGAAGATGTGGTACATACATACAATGGACTACTACTCAAAGAAAAGATAAAATGCTGCCATATACATCAAACATGGATAGATCTTGAGAATATCATAGTAAGTGAAATAAGTCAGATGGAAAAAGTCAAGAACCACATGATTTCCACAAATGTGGTATATAAAATTAAAAGCAACAAATAAACAAAAAAGACAAAGAGACAAAAACTCATAGACACAGATAACATTACAGTGATTTCCAGAGGAAAATTGAGCTGGGGTCACTGAAGGATAGAGGGGGTTAAGTATATGATGACAGAAGGAGATTTGACTTTGGGTGGTGTCACACAATGCCATGGACAGGTCATGTATCATAGACATGTACACTTGAAACCTACATAATTGTATTAACCAATGTCACCTCAATACATTCAATAAAACATATCCTAAAAGGATTTAAAGTACATTGCATTAAAGATGTTAACCATTTCTCATGAATTGCAAATGAAATACCATGATTTCGTTACTATTTTATTCTGGTGTTTTACTTTTTGGTTGTATCCAACTTTTGTATTAAATATAAACATGTTCTGTTTTAAGAAAAAATAAAGTACATTTTATTAGACTTGTTCATATCCAACATTTATGTTTCTATAATTTTCAGAATTAGTTCTAATTCTGAATTTTCTCACTAATAAAAGTAAACTCAGTATTAGAGATATATTTATCCTTCCTAATAAATCATGAAATATATTAAAACTTATTCAGTTAACTCTGTGGTAATTAACAGTTGATGAAAAGATGCAAAAATTTGATATTCTATTTTTACAGATGGGAAATTTCAGTTAACTCATTTTGTTTCCTACATAAATGGAAAATAGGAGTGGAATTAATATTTTTAAAATGATTTTCCACATATGTAATTTATTTTTGTATCATTAATTTTTTGTGTTATCTAAGCAAAAAAAAAAAAAAGGAAATGTACAATGGCTTTGTAGCATAACTTGATATCTCGTATTGTAATTCCTCCATCTTTGTTCTTCTTTCTTAAGATTGTGCAGCAATATAGGGTCTTTTTGATTCCATATACATTTTTGGAGTGTTTGTTCTAGATCTGTGAAATATACCATTGATATTTTAATAGGGATTGAATTGAATCTCCAGATTGCTTTGAGTAGTATGGACATTTTAATGATTTTGATTTCACCAATCCATGAACACGGTATTTTCTTCCACTAATTTACATTTTTCTCTATCTCTTTTTTAAACATACTGTAGTTTTCCAAGTATAAGCCTTTTACCTCCTTGGTTAAGTTTATTCCTAAGTATTGTAATTTTTTTTTTTTTGTAGCAATGATAAATGGGTTTGTTTGTTTAGTTTCTCATTCTGGGAAGTCATTATTGGTGTATTAAAATGCCATAAATTTCTGGGTGTTAATTTTGTTTCCTGTTACATTACTGAAATCATTTATTAAATACTAGAGGCCTGGTACATGAAATTTGTGCATGGACGGGGGTTCCCTCAGCCCAGCTTGCACCCTCTCCTATCTGGACTGCTGGCTTCTAACTGCTCGCCTGCCTGCCAGCCTGATCACCCCTAACTGCCCTCCCCTGTTGGCCTGGTTGCCCCTAATTATCTCTGCCTGCCTGCCTGATCGCCTGTCCTCCCCTGCTGGCCTGATCTTGCCCCCAACTGCCCTCCCCTGCAGGCTTGAGCTCCCCTCAACTGCCCTCTTCTGCTGGCCAATTTGGTTCTGATTGGTCGGTGTCCATGCCAGTCAGCATCAGAAGCTCCACCTCCAAGACAGCCATTGGTTCTTCACAGCACCCACATTTGGTTCTGATTGGTCGGTTCCTATGCTAGCCAGCATCTCCAGGCCTATCTCCGGGCCTGATCAGAGAGGCAGGGCTGAACAGCAGCCCCCCTGGAGGCCATAAGAGAAAGAAAGGCCCAGCTTCTGGCAAAGCCCGGAGACAAAGAGAGAGGCAAGTGCTGATCAACAGCTGCCACTGAGGCTGCGGATCAGACCCTGGTTCTCTCTCTGGGTCTCAGCCCCCTGGGCAGTCAGTGCTGCACTGATTGAAGGACTTCTGGGTTGGTCAGCCTTCAGTCATGATCAGTCATTACGACCCTGGGCTTTTATATATTAAGATAGTAGTTTTTGGTGGAGTCTTTAGTGTTTTCTATGTACAAAATCATGTCATCTGCAAATAACAATAGTTTTATTTCCTCCTTTCCAATTTGCTAAGTGAAATAAACAAGTTAGAAAAAGGTACATATAACATGATCTCATATGTGGAATATAATGAACAAAATAAGCTGATGAAAAAAATAGATTCAGAGACATAGAATCATGAACAGACTGATGAATTTCAGAATGAAGGTGGGATTGAGGTGAAGAGATTAACCAGGGAACTCACATGCATATATCATAGCACATGGACAAAGACAACAGTGTGAATGCAGGAAGGAGGAAGTCAATAGGGAAAAAACAAAACAAAGTGAACATCTGTAATACTTTCAACAATAAAGATAAATTTAAAAGAAAGTAAATGTGAAAGGTAAAATTATTCAAATCTAATTTCCTAATAGTAGGGCAGGTTCTAGCATTCATTTATAAATTGTTGACACTGTTCATCTGTTTCTTACCTCAGCCAAGCCTTCTTAATTCCTATCTTCTCACAGGTGGATCACTCTGGAATTTTTCTTGCCTCCACTGATATTATATACAAGCCTTGAATCTTCTAATTTTATACTATCACTTCGAATGAACTTGTCTAGTTATTTTACCTAATCCTTGACTTTGCATTATTTATCTTATCTTTATTTTCAAATGCTATCTTGGTACACTGACATGATGATTAAATTTACTTGCAGTCTCAGGTTTATGTAAACTTTCTCATTTCCAGTTCTTCATTTTATGCCTGGAATAGGAAATGATTCGAATTTTAGTGATTGTTAATAATGTATTCAATACTTCTAACTATGATGAGCTACTGAATATATTATTCTTATTTAAACAAATAAACACAAAGTGACAACAAAAATTGCTTGAAAATATGTACCCACCCCAAACAAAATGTAATAATGGCACCTATGTGAAACTGTTTCTGAATGTCTTTTTTAAAAATATTTTTTATTGATTTTTAGAGAGAGAGAGAGAGAGGAAGGAGAAGGTATAGAGCGATAGAAATATTGATGGGAGAGAAACATCATCAGCTGCCTTCTGCATGCCCCCTACTGGGGATCAAGCCCACAATCTGCGCATGTGCCCTGACTGGTAATCTAACAGCTGACCTCTTGGTTCATGGGTCAGTGCTCAACCACTGAGCAACACCAGTTGGGCTGTTTTTGAATATCTTGTTCATGCTTTTCAACATTGAATATTCACATCACCCTGTGATAACCACTAACAATGCCCAATATCTCCACCTCTATTCCCAGATCCTACCTTGTAGAGAATTGATTCATCTTCTGAAGACAACTCTTCATAAGAAATTTCCCTCCTAATAGAAATTCTCCTTGCACTCTGTGGCAACAGGAAAGAGGACCCTGGTCTCCCAAGATGGGAATGGGAATGCATTTTCCCCTGGATACCCACAGGGAACTGTGCAATCAGTCATAGCTATTGGATGCACTATCCCTGAAATAGGAATTGCTTTTGGCATGATGATCTGTCATTTTTTATATTTTTATGGTAAAATATGTTTCAGATTTTAAATAATACCCTCAAATATTTTAAAATACCACAGCTGCTTTTTTCCCCCCTTTGGAGACTGCCAATACTTTATTCTCAAATAGGGACTTCAAATAATCATTTGAAAAGGTTATTTTACCTTTTCCATACCTCTGTTTTTCATTGCTAAAGTTATCCTATATAATAAAAGCCTAATATGCTAAGTGTCTGGTTGGCCATTCAACCAATCAAAGCGTAATTCGCTAATGATATACTAAGGCCACTCAACTGCTCGCTATGATGTGCACTGACCACCAAGGGGCAGACACTCCAACCGGTAAGTTAGCTTGCTACTGGGGTCCGGCCGATTGGGACTGAGCAAGACAGGCCTCTAGTGTTGCTATAATTTGTTTCTCTGCTTTGCCTTCATCATGGCTGGCAGCTGCCCAAAGGTTTCCAGTAAATTTGTTTTAGTGAATTATTTTTCTCCCCTTGCACTTCTCTTTGCTCCCTCTCTGCTGCTGGCTAGCTGCCCACTATACCCTGGTAGACTGTACTTTAAGAACAGGTGAAAAAAATCTGTTCATGGTGTTTCAGACAAGGTTTTTATTTGGCTTACATGGCTGACTGGTTCTTACAGCTCCTCTCCATGGCTAGACTGAATCCACCTTCTTTTAAAAGGCCGAGTTTAGCAATTTTAGAAATTTAGATTATTTTTATAGGACACTATGAAATAGACAGCCTTTTGTATTTTCTTTAGATAATCTCTATTGCCCTAACCATCTTTACCTAATCTTCTGAATACTGAAGACAAAATAGCTTTCCGCTGTTAAGTATTTATCTGTGAATTACGCAAAATGGAAACACCTAACTTAATGAAATTACTGAAGCAGACAACTTAAGGCAGAAACTTATTCAAACATTGAAATGTTTAGGTCTTCAGAGACAGTTAAATAATATGGGTGAATAGACAACCTTACATTAAGAATAATGATAAGTGATTTGCTATGTTGTATATATGAAGCATGCATGCATTAACATAGTCTCATCCTTACAGTACAGTGAGGGGGGTACACTTTTGCTGTGTCTTACACAGTAGCTTTGCTTCTCAGTGACAAAATAGTTCAACTCATTTACATCATTTAATGTTCCAAGAGCTTGAAGAGATACAAAAATAATACAATTCTATTGTGGTTCCTTTTATTAAATGAAGATGAATCTAATGAAAATACCTTCGTCTAGGTTGATTATTGAGGTTAACTTAACCAGTCTGGACTTTATGTAAATCCTGTAGGAAATAGCCACAGCAAGGATTATGCTAACTTATATAAAAGTATATATGGTCACATTTTACTAGAGGTAAAGTATTGTCAAAGAATGGGCAATATTTTTGGCATCCTCTGCAGGTTGATGACTAATAAGAGTTGAAATTAAAGCATAAATTATGTGCACTACCTACAATTACGAAGTAGAACAAGGAGTTGATAACCTTGAAATAAGACTAAAAAAAATGCAATTTCTTCCAGCTTTAGCCTATGTATTAGAACTATATTTTCATTTCAGAGTGGTTACTCTAATAAGGGTAAAAATTTAGGTCCTAGGACAAAGTACCAGATATACTCAATATTAAACCTAAAACTTTCAATGGTCAACCCTGTGACTTTGAGCAAGTCATTAAGTCCATACTCTAATATATACCCAAAATTGCTTTACTGGTATTTTGCAATCTCTGTTCAAATAGTCCTAAAATATATAATCTATATCTGTTTCCATACTACTTATTTTTTACAACTAACTGGTTATTTTAAATTTTCAATGTGACACACTGCAGAAAAATGACTAGCTAGTTTGAGGAATAAGAGGCTTTAGACACTCTGCTATTTGAAACTTCAGTCATGTTTTATATATAGCAAATCTTTAACAAATGTCAGAAGCTATGAACTGTCTAACTGCAGTGGTTCTCAATCTTCTGGCCCTTTAAATACAGTTCCTCATGTTGTGACCCAACCATAAAATTATTTTTGTTGCTACTTCATAACTGTAATGTTGCTACTGTTATGAATCGTAACGTAAATATCTGATATGCAGGATGGACTTAGGCGACCCCTGTGAAAGGGTCGTACTACTGCCAAAGGGGTCGCGACCCACAAGTTGAGAACCGCTGGATGGTATACTGTCTGAGTATGAGACTAGGAAAAGCAGTTTTATCCTAGAATAAGGAGAATAACAGCTGACATATTTCACCCCCCCCCCGCTAATAATTTCATTATTAAAATCTAGATAATCTTTCAATAAATAACTAACAAAGATAATCAATATTACTTATATAAAAATGTTTAGTATGATATATGTAATTATCATTAAAAATTTTCTTAATCTGGTATAAAATGTAAAAGAACAGTGCTTTAAATTAGTGTCATGTTAGTCTTATTCAGTTTGTTTAAGTACTTTTACAAATAATTGGTACTCAACAAGCACCGCCCGATGTTATTGCTCTTTTATAAATTTTATTAAATGGAAAGTACTACACCTTTTATTTTAAAGGTAATAAAGTTGATAGACACTGTGGGAAACAATATAACATCTAACACATTTGAGAATAGTACAGAAGTAACAGGGATTTCTTATTACTAGTAAAATCCAATGTAGTAATTCCTTATTTAAATGATTTTACAACACATTTTCTTTAGGAGAGATAGATTTTTAAACTTCCAGCAGCAAGACATTATTGAAAGTATGTCTTAAGAGGGAATATAATAGATTAATAATTTTGATAGTGCATTTTAAGAGAACATGTTTTGTTTACACAATTATATGTTGGGGTACACTGTTGTGCTGTATGGCAAAGTGAACTTTTTTCTGAGGATCTTGGTTAAAAACTTTGAAAACTACTCTTTCTAGAAACATTGCCTGTGAGAGGAGTGGCAGAGAAAAATGGTCGGTATCACCTCCAGAGAAACACCAAGGGTGCTATTTTAGTTTTTACTGTGCATTGTAATGTCTTTCTCATCCCAGAGAAAAATTTGAACAGAAGCAACTAATGATCTGAAATATTAATGAAATTATGAGAGCTATCCAACCTAATAACTACCCAAATTTAGCATATTATAATAATGGTTGTAATTACTAATTATGGATAAAATTAATACATAATAAATATCGTTCATGAACAGCTGGTGATGTTCTGAGACCTGTGAAAATTATCGACATTTATATTTACTTCTCACAAAGATCCTGTGCTAGAATTACAGATTTATTCAATATACAGAAAGGAAATTGTGGGGATGACTGTTCTCGTTAGATTGGCTGAGAAAGCTGAGTTCAGACACATTACATAAATCAGTCAAATATCACACAACTAGAAAGTGGAGAAACGCTGATTAAAACTTATAATTGTCTCACTCATCTATATTGATTTCAGAGAACCCCACTGGTTTTCTTCTGGAACATCTTTTAAATTGGAAAGGGCTTCCTAATGATGTCATAGGCGATCAGACATCTTAACTTCCTTCCCCTAATATTTTATGATTTTTCTCTGAAATCCCTGCTAATAGGATGAAACAGGGGATCTTTTTCACACAACTGCTGCTGTTAATTTTATTTTTCTCTGACTCTGCGGTGTCAATGCAATCTCCCAAATCTGCAGTGAAGAGGTGACAACTCTCATCTCTGTAGCAGGTGTTAACCATTCTTACAAATATGACTTGCTAAAGGTGACACATGGCTCAAATATAAACACTTCTTTTTTAAAGTATAAATTGGGATTTCTGCATATCAAAACTTTTGACTACTGTAAAGTGTTGATGCTTCTGTGCATTTCATAGATTGTTTTTGGTTTGAGAAGGGTTTGGATTTTAGATGATAAAGTTAAAGAAGAGTTTCTTTATTTTATTAAAATCAGTCATATATTGACTCAAACTAATGGCTGTTTTTAACCTTACCCAGAAACTAAATTTGGATATCCTTTTCTTACACTGGTGAGTTCGTTAATCAGCCAGTTAGTTACATTTTGATGTTTTTAGACCATAAGTTCCTTGTCATGACTCCTGTTTCTTCAGCCCCAGAGTGAGTACAGGTTTCTAAAAGTTATAACTAAAGTAGTAGATACACACAGACACACACACACACACACACACACACACACTTTTGTTGTTGTTGTTTATATAAACTAAAGATGTGTTTAAGCAAACCTTGTTATGAAGTAGCTGAATTTTTAGTCCGTTGTCATTTTTTGGCTCAAATACATATGTTTCTTTAAGTCCAAGTATAAATGAGACCTATGCACCAATAACAGTGGTGGCCTCCTACAAAAGAGAAAACTCTGCCATATAAAATACCTAGAGTCATTCTCAGTGTTCATGGAAACAAGGGCTTTCATTGTATCCCTTTGACACTAACTTAAAATCCACTCACTTTAAAACTTCAAGCATTTACAGATTCCCAATACCTTATATTCAATTTCAAAGTCTGAAAAATCTCTGAAATCATTGTTTCCTTAAACTTATAGTATAGACAGTGGTAGCAAAACATACGCTGAACTTTATCTTTATATATCTACTAAAGGCCCAGTGCGCAAAATTGTGCAAGACCCAGACCAGCCATGCCGGCAGGACCCCAGACCCTCCCTGCACCAGCCATGGGCCCTGCTTCCACCCCGTGAGCCCTGGGCACCACCTCCACCGCACCGGCCCCGCCAGCCCCACCAGTCCCGCGCGAGCCCCGCCTTGTGAGCTGTGAGTCCCAGCCCACAAGAGGTGCTCTATGCACCTCCAGTGACTGGTTGTTTGATAGTTCCACCATTACAGTGTCACAACCACAAGGCTTTTATGATATAGATCTTTATCTTTATATACCTATTCATTGTGAATGTCCATAGCACAGAAAAATCAGTATGTTTGAGTATAGGGTGTAGTCCCAGATCTCACACACCAGCCAGTACACTAATGGTGCACATGTGGTAAATTATTCTATATTCGTATTAGCTTTCTAAGATTTGAAAACTTGGAATTCCAAATGATATATGGGCCAGAGGGTATAAGATATTGGAGGCCAGTACCCATTTCTAAATATATTTTACATGAAATATAAAACTTGTCTGGTATTTCCATGCTAATTAAAATAATTCTGAAAGAATTTCCTAGAGAAGCAAACAGGATTGTTTCTTTATGAAAGATTCCCATTGCTTTCTGAATATCTGTAGGAATGTAAGATTAATGACATCAGTCCGATAATTTCATTTTAATCATAGCCTAAACAATATCATGTATGGCATATTAGCCATAAATGTCACTTTTTAGGGGAGGACTTTTCTAGCTGCTTGCTCTGCGCAAGGCAGAATTCATGCTGTCTTATCTGGGCTCTTTTGGTGCATGCATTTCTCTCATGGTATGCATCGGTTGCCTGAGAATTATGTGCTTTTGGAACTGTGTTCTTCTTCTCTGGTCAGTGAATATCTGGGTCCCAAATACAGCTGCTTCTACAGCTGAATCCTGGGCACCAACAGACCCTGTAGCTCTTAATAAAGTCTCAATGATTTGTGCTAGCCGGTTTGGCTCAGGGGATAGAGTGTCGGCCTGCAGATTGAAGCCTCCCAGATTCCAACCAAGGGCACACACCCAGGTCCAGGTGGTGGGCTCAATCCCCAGTAGGGGGCCTACAGGAGGCAGCCAATCAATTATTCCCTCTCATCATTGATGTTTCTATCTCTCCCTCTCCCTTCCTTTCTGAAATCTTAAAAAATAGATTAAAAAAAAGACTCAATGATTTAATTACAGAAATATTAAGGTTATTTTTTCAAAACAAGATATTTCAAAATGTAACTTAATATTTAATATCTTCAATGTAATTCTGAAATTTTTGCCCAGTTTTGTTGAGATATTATTGACATATCTCTCATATAAATTTAAAGTGTACACCATAATGGTTTGACTTACATATTATGAAATGATTACTGTAATAAGTTTAGTTAGTAGCCATTATCTCATATAGATATAATAAAAAGAGCAAGCAAAAATAGAAAAATAATTAACTATAGTCATCACGTTGCACATTATACCCCTAGGACTTACTAGTATTTATCTTGTAACTGGTAGTTTGTGTGTCTTGACAACCTTTCTTGGAGATTCTTGTACATATATATGCTGAAGTTTCCTTGGTATATAGTTTGCCAAACTAAATTTACTAATATTTCTACATATTTTCTATAAATTGTATATTATTTCTATAGAATGTCATCAATGCATAACATACTAAGTATATAAGTATAATGGTAATGGCCTTTGATAATTTGAATATTAAGTTATCATAATGCTTATTGTTCTGGTTCAAACTTTAATTTCTTCATTGTATAAATTGTTGTTTAATTTCTCCAGGTTGAATCAGGTGTTTTATCTCCAAGCCCTCATAGTACTTTAATATGTGCACTAACCTGGAAAATGTTTCTTTTACATTTGAGAAAAAAATGTGTATGTATATATATTCTATTACGTCTACTCTATTTGTAGTGTTATTCAAGCCCTTTGTTTATATATTGACATTCTGTCTGGGTGCTCTATCCATTATTGAAATCTCTTGTATTGCTATTAAGTTCTGTCAATGTTTGCTTTATATATATTTAGGTGCTCTGATATTGAATGCATACGTATTTGTAATTGTTATAGTTTCCTGAGAGATTGCCCCTTTTAATATTGTATAAGGCCCTTCTTTGTCTCCTGTGACAGCATTTGGCTTAAAATTTATTTTGTCTGATATAAGTATAGAAACCCCTGCTCTTTTTTGGTTAACATTTTTTATGCCACATATTTTTCCTTTTCCTCACTTTCAGCCTATGTTTGTCCTTAAATCTAAAGTGAGTTTGTGAACAACATAACTGATGAACAAAAATAGATCCAGAGACATTGAATAGATGAGGGAAGGCAGGGAAGTGTGTGTGTGGGAGGGGGAGAAGGGGGTAAGAGATCAATCAAAAGACTTGAATGCATGCATATAAGCATAACCAATGGACACAGACAATAGGGGGGTGAGGGCCTGTGCTGGGAGGTGGGAGCAAGCTGGGAGAGGTCAATGGCAGGAAAAGGAGACATTTGTAATAATTGCAACAGCAAAGAATTAAAAATAAATAAATAAATAAAATGAGTTTGTTAAAGAGACCCTATAATTAGACATCTTCTGTATTTAATCCATTCCGTCAATGTGTCTTTGTACTGGGGAGTTTAATCCATTTACATTTAAAGCAATTATGGTTATGGAAAGATTTACTATTGTCATTTTAGTATTTGTTGTCTATTAGTCTTGTAGTTTTGTCTGCCTTTCTCTTGTTTACTTCCTTTTCTGTTAATTTTGTGTATTGGAATACTTCTATTTCTTTCTCTTTTCCTTCTGTGTAATTTCTACAGGTATTTTTTTTTTGTATCCTTACCCAATGACTTTTTTATTGATTTTAGAGAGAGAGGAAGGGATCAAGAAAGAGAGAAACATTGATTGGTTGCCTCCCATTCATGCCCCAACTAGGGATTGAACCTGCAACCTAAGTATGTGTCCTGACCTAAAATCGAACCCACGACCTTTTGGGGTATGAGATAATATTCCAATGTACTGAGCCACCTGCCCAGGGCATATAGATATTTTTGTTTTGTGGTCACCATGAGGTTTACATAAAATATATTAATTTATAACAGTCTTTAAGTTAATAACAACATGAGTTTCATCATATACAAAGCTCTAATTTCTCTCTCCCCATGCACTTTATGTGATTGTTATCATAATTTATATTTAATTATATTGTGTATTTTAACATATTTAGAAGTTTATTTTTAATATTTGTGCTTTTTAAATTTAAAAAAAGTGATTTATCCATTAAAAAATTCAGTATTCTATGTTTGTTTACTTATTTAATTTTGCCAAACTTTAGGTAGGTCTCATGGTGACATATTCCCTCTGCTTTTGTTTGGTAAAATCTGTATCAACCTTCATTTTTAAAGGAGAGTTTTTGTGTTTTTTTTTTGTTTTGTTTTAATATATTTTTATTGATTTCAGAGATGAAGGGAAAGGGAGAGAGATATAGAAATATCAACGATGAGAGTGAATCATTGATTGGCTGCCTCCTGCACGCCCCCTCCTGGGGATTGATTCCACAACCCAGGCATGTGCCCGACCAGGAATCGAACTGTGACCTCCTGGTTCATTGATTGAAGCTCAACCACTGAGCCACACTGGACAGGCTGCAACATTTTCAGTTGATTCTTCATGTTTCTTGATTCTGTGGTTGGATCTATGCGTGTGATAAAACAGCCCCTTTGCTCAGTCTTCATGGACTGACCTCATGTAGAAGAGGACCCCACCAGTGAGCTTGGTCTGAGATTCTGGAGGTCCTATCACCTCTTTTCCTCCCCAGGAAGAAGCAGGCTGGTACGGTTTTTCCCTTGATGGGTGCTGAGCGGGGGTGAAGAGGAATGTTGTTATAGCAATTACCAGCCCAAGCCACCACCTCAATTCTCTCCTGGACAACTAGACCATGGCTAACCCATGAGAGCTTTAGGAATGGCAAAGCAGATGCTGGTTTTGGGGGAAGCTCTGGGAAAGTTGTGGCACTGGGTCAATGCTTTTTCTACTTAAAGGGAAGCTGACAGCTTGGATTTTTCATCTGCCTGCTCTATCCCAAGCAGAGAGTAGAATCAATTGTAATTACCAGCTAGAAATACTACAGATATTCTTCACTTGGTAGACAGACTTTGCTGGACTCTTTAGAGCTGAAAGTCTAGCAAAACAGAAGCTGGTCCTGTGCAGAACCCCACGAAAAAGCTGAGGATGTAAAATAAACTCTTCCTTCTGTGGGTGAAACCAACCGGGACCTCTGGGTCTCTTCTTGACCAAATGGCTCTGCACTTGGGGCAGGGTAACTGGTGAGAGTGTGCCACATATCTCCCTATCTGCTTTGGTGAGTATGGTTTTGCATTATCTCAGAGTGCAGAAGCATTTCAATTAGTTTCTTATTTCTCATAAAGCAAATTTGTGAATTATTGGTATGTTGGTTGGGAGAAGGAGGGTCTGGGATTTCCTACTTCATCTTCTTGGTGACATAACTGCACTTTTCTTTTTACATATTAGGAATGTGAGGAAGACAATGACTAGAGAACTTACCACCATATGGTTGGATATTGGTATGGATGGTGCTAAGATAATCATCTGCTGATGACCAACTCAGTTTTCTCACAACAAAAATCACTAAACATGTATCAAAGCACCATAAATGAGAGACAAAAGGAGAAAAAAATAACAGTAGAATAAGGTGCATAAAGACTAGAAATATTTAAATTAACAAATAATAATAATTTATGATACTTCCAATTTTAAAGATGAGCATTAATGAATGTGTAAAGTTATTATATTTTTAAAAGCAGAATTAATAGAAACACACACATACACACAGCCTTAAAAAATAAAAGACATATAGAATCTAAAGTATCCTAAATAGTAAACTGTCCATGATTCAATAAAAAATCAGCCATCATACCAAGAATCAGGAAAACAGAAACTTGAATGAGAAAAGACAATGAACTAACATCACTACCAAGATGAATAAAAAATGAAATTATATGAGTGATTTTCAAGTAATCATCATAAAAATGCTACAAGAAATTATTAATACTTTTTACATTTTTAAAAAAATTACAACTAGAAAGAGAGTAAGGGAAGAGAGAGAGAGAGAGAGAGAGAGAGAGAGAGAGAGAGAGAGACATCAACCCTTTGCTTTACTTTAGCCACACATTCATTGGTTGATTTCTGCATATGCTTCAACTGGGGACTGAATCCATACCCCAGCATTCCATACCAGATTAACACTCTAACCCACCCAGCTACCTGTCAAGGTTACAAATATTCTTGAAACAAATAAAAAATAAATACTTTTATCAAAGAAATACAAGAAGAGCCTAATGAGATTATAGAAAGGCAAAATACAACTAAAAACCTTAAAAATATATTGTCAAATAGGTCTACTAGTGGAGTGAAGATGACAGACAATAGAAGTAGTGGATTTAAGGAAAGATCAGTAAAATTAATCCAATATGAAAACCAAAAAATATATAGTAAAACTGAAAAGGGACTCTAGGATAAGTGTAATAATAGCAATATAACTGATATTTATATAATAAGAGTCTCAGAAAGAGAAGTGAAAGAAAGGGGACACAAAAGAGTATTTGAAAAACTAATGGCTGAAATCCTTCTAAATTCAGCAAAGTACATAGAACCTACAGATTAGAGAAAGGTCAGAATGACTTGAGCAGAAACTTTGTTAAAAGAGTTTATACATATGGCAACATAAATAGATGTTCAACGTCAGTAGGCAATAGGGAAATATAAATTAAAACCACAATGAAATATCATTACAAAATGATCAACTGGGTAAGATTAAAAAAAAAAAAAAGATAAAATTCAATGCTGCAGAGGCTGTGGAGAAACCAGATCACTCATACATTGCTCATGGAAACGTAAAATGGCAAAGTCACTCTGAGTTTTATATAAAACTTAACATGAAATTACTTTATGACCTAGCAATTTTACTCTATGGCATTTATCCCAAAAGTGAAAACTCATGTTCACACATAAACCTTATAGCAGCTTTGTTCATACCATCCTCAATAGAGAGCAGAGATGACTTGTAATAGGTGAATGGCTGAACAAATTCTGGAACATCCACAGCAATGTAGAGGAACAGATGACTGATACATGAGTAGTGTGGATGAAACTCCAGGGAATTATCCTGTATGAAAAGAAGCCAATCCAACCATGTAACATGCTATTTATATAACATACTAGAGGCCTGGTGCATGATTTTTCTGCACTGGGGGTGGGGAGGGTCCCTCAGCCAAGCCTGTACCCTCTCCAATCTGGGACACCTCAGGGGATGTCTGACTGCCGGTTTAGGCCCAATCCTTCTCTCAATCTGGGGCTGCTGGCTCCCAAACATTCGCCTGCCTGCCTGCCTGCCTGATTGTCCCTAACTGCTTCTGCCAGCCAGCTTGATCACCCCCTAACCACTCCCCTGCCAGTCTGATCAATGCCTAACTGATCCCCTGGCAGCCCGATTGCCCCCAACTGCCCTCCCCTACCTGCCTAGTCCCCTCCAACTGCCCTCCCCTGCTGGCCTGATTGCCCCCAACTGCCTTCCCCTATCCACCTGATCACCCCCAATGGCCCTCCCTTGCCAGGCCAATTGCCCCCAACTTCCCTCCCCTACTGGCCTGGTCCCCCCCAACTGCCCTCCCCTGCTGGCCCAGTCCCCCACAGCTGCTCTTCCCTGCCAGCCTGGTCCCCCCAAACTGTTATCCTCTGCAGGCTCGGTTGCCCCCAACTGCCCTCCCCTGCTGGCCTGTTTGCTTCCAACTGCCCTCCCTTGCCAGCCAACTTGTGGAGACCATCTTGTGATGACATGGGAGTGGCCATCTTTTGACCACATTGGGGCAGCCATCTTGTGAACACATGGGCATGGCCATTTTGTGACCACATGGGGGCAGCCATCTTGTGTGAGGGTGTGATGGTCAATTTGCATATTACCTCTTTATTATATAGGATTCAAAATTATAGAACTGGCAAACAGATGAATAGTGTTTTTTAAGGGTAGGGTTGGGAGAGAAGTGAGCTGGTTATAATAGAGGAACAAGAGGCATTGTTTTGTGTCTTGATTGTTGGTAAATACATGAATTTCCACATATACGTGATAAAATTGCATAGAATTAAATAAATACACATGCACACAAATGAGAACAAATAGAACTGGGGAAATTTGAAACAGGTCAGTGGATTTGAAAATGTCAAAATCTTTTTATTTTGCATATTTTAGCATATTCAGAATGTTTTGCAAATCATTGCCTCTCTAAAAATCTATAATAATAAAAGCATAATATGCTAATTAGACCAGACAGCCGAAAGACCTTCCAGACATCCTTCTGGATATCCTTCCGGAAGAAGCCAGGGCTCCAAGGCCTGAGGGCAGCTGCCAAGGCTGCGAGGGCCTTGCCCCTTGCACAAATTTCATGCATCCAGGCCTCTAGTATTTTCATAATATCAAAAGAAGACCAAAGTCACTCCCTATTCTTGGCCTTTTCCAGGCAATCATTAATCTGCATTTTGTCTCTCTCTTATGAATTTACCTATTCTATATATTTCATATGATTGGCCACATACAATATTTAACCTTTTGTGTCTGGCTTCTTAGCATGTAGTTTTTGAGATTTAACTGTGTTGTAGTATGTGACAGCACTTCATTCTTTTTATGGGTAAGTAATACAGTAGGTCCTCGGTTATGTCAAAGGTTTGTTCCTATGGCACGACGTAACATGATTTTTGATGTAAGATGGAACCCACCTACATAAGCACCTACATCACTCACATGGAGCACATACACAGCAGTACTGAAGTGAAACAGTAAAAAAAAAATTAAAAGATAACCATCCTGACCTTTACTTGTGGTAAGTAAATAATATAAAACATAAAGCACATATGTACATACGTCGAAATGACGGAACTTTATATATATATATATATATATATATATATATATATATATATATATATATATATATATATAATAAACTAGGGGCCTGGTGCACAAAGATTCGAGCACTGGGGGTGGGTCCCTCAGCCCGAACTGCACCCTCTCCAATCTGGGAGCCCTCAAGGGAGCCCTGTCCAATCCGGGAGTTTCTGTCTGTCTTTGCAATCATATGAGTGAATTGTCTGAGATCCCCAACCCAGTTTGGTTTGTTGCTCACAGAATAATAGAGGCATTTTTTTTTTATTTTTTTTTTGCTTCATTGGTGGAGATTTCTTGGTAGTTTTAGGATATCTTCCCTTTAATTTTCCTAGACTCTCTGATTTTACTTATGTCTCTCACCTTTGCTTTCCCTCCATCCCCCACCACAACAGCAACTTGCTCCAGGCTCACTTTGTTCTAGTGTCTAGGAGATCCGTCTGCCACCAGAACTATGATTCCCAGCATTCCTGGTGCTCCCTGTGCTTCGGGCTTCTGCTTCTGGTCCTGGGCTGCCACCAAAACTACTATTCTCAGAATTACTTGTGCTCCCTGTGCTCTAGGTTTTTCCTTCCTGCTCTGTCTCCGTCCCATGGCCTCCCACTGTGCCACTTCCCCCCCCCCGCCCCCCCAAAGCCTCTGGCTTTCCTGCTCTGCTCTCTGCCTGGAGGCTTGGGGGAGTAACCGAGGGAGCCACGTCCCCCCAAGCTGCGGTGGGATGGTGGAGCAAGTGAGCAAGGGTTCCAGACCAAGGCGGGGCACCGGTCACTGTCATTGGGGTGAGCCTCTTGTGGTTACTGAAAATTCTTTGCTGCCGTGCTCCACGGACCCACCAGGCACTCGCACCTCCTGCTGGTGCTGGTTTCACTCATACCTGCTGCTGGCACTGGAGTCATTGCTTGCACCCACTGCCAGTGCCCAGCACTGGCCCCGATCTCTCAGTGCCGTCAGTGGGTGAGAGCGGGGCCGGAGCCATCAACACGTGGGAGCGATGGCAGGAGCAGGACTGTGGCAGACAGGAGAATGGCACCATAAAGGGAGGGGCCAGGTGCAGGCATGGAGGATGGTCCAAGACCTGCCCCTGTGCCCATCACAGCCTCGGGGCCCCCAGTTCCTTTCAAGGTGCATGAATTCATGCACTGGCCCCCTATTTTGTTTATAAGAGTACTTTATGCTGACATCCCTAATATCCTACAAATTTAAAACTACCTAAATACCCAAAAGTCATAGATTATTTTTTTAAATATATTTTATTGATATTTTACAGAGAGGAAGAGAGAGGGATAGAGAGAAACGTCAATGAGAGAGAAACATTGATCAGCTGCTTCCTGCACACCTCCCACTGGGGATGTGCCCGCAACCAAAGTACATGCCCTTGACTAGAATCGAACCTGGGACCTTTCAGTCCATCGGCTGACACTCTATCCACTAAGCCAAACCGGTTAGGGCCATAGATTATTTTTGTTAGTCCTATAGATCCATATGATAATATACCGGAGCAATATGTACAAGAATCCCAGATTCAACATTAACAGTTATTTTTTGGGGGGAAATTATTTGACATTCCTAAACTTTAATGATGAAGCATTATACTTACCTCACAAAGGAGTTGTAAAGATTAAATAAGTTATTGCATGCTAAGGATTTCACACAAAAACTAGCACCTGGGAAACAAACAGTAAGTATTAGATGTCATCACTACCCCTCGCTCTCCATGAAAGCCTGGCTTTAGAACACTGATTTTTACTCAGGATATAGTAGTATATGAGAATTACCTGTTAAAATTTCTGTGATTTAATATTCTCAGAAGTCAATCTGGGGGCCTCTGATTTAGTAGTTGTTATGTGGAGAACAAGGCGTAGTTGTGTTGTCCCATCTCCACAGAAGGTACTAATAACTATTCCTTTATAAGATTTGTTTTTTTAGATGAGGAAATTGTTAGAATATATTATAAAGTAAATATAAGCAAATTATAACTTTATCATCTAATTGCATTTTAACATATGTAGATTTCTTGTTGAACATTGAAGAATAAAAACTCAAGCCAATGACTGATAAGCAATTCATAACATAAACTCCCACAATCAGAAAAAATGATCACCTTGGGCTTTTGTAGATTTAGGCAATATTATAAGAGAAATCCCAAACAGGTAGAAAAGAATCTCTCAGTATTTTAAGCAAAACAAAATAAAACAACAACAAAAAACAACAACAACTAGCAAATAGTAGTTGGAGATTATTATGTAATAACTCGAATAGATGCAAATAATTTCTAATAGTGAGTTACCAAAGGGAATTTGAAAGTTCATTATGACAGAAATTACCAGAGGTTTAAAAAAGAACAGACAATCTCGTTCTGCAATAATACCATGCTAATATAATACTGGTTCTGAAGTCCCTGCTGTTATTGAATTTAAATCTGGTTTGTTTTGAATATTTACTTCAATTTAGCATGTTAGTAGCTATTTTCTAAAGAGAAAATAGACCCCTGTGTACACATTTACCAATTAGAAAAACTGAAACTTTGAAGCTATTCAATTTAATTCATCTGAAATAAAAACTCTTTGCCAGCCTTTGTGAAATTAGCAAAGCAGTAGCAGTATCAGAACAAGAGGAGAAAAGTGAAACTGTGCCAGCCAATATTGGCAGTCTCCCCTTTCTCTACAATTTTATGAACTAATTTTTCTCCTTAAGGTTTTAATTACTTCTTAGTTTTGCACTTATTTATTAACTTATTTACATAAGTAGCTTTTTACTGAAGTAATATGCACTTAGTGCCTAATATGGACAAAGAGTAAGCAGGATAAAAGGAAGAAAGAGATATGCTCCTTTCTTCAAGTCAGTAACATTCTTCCAAAAGAAAACAAAATATGTGGAAATATGTTTTTGGGAAAAAATGTAAAAAGAATTTGTAAAATCTAGCTCCCATCCTGAATTATAGATCTTGTTAGAATAGGTTCTTTGTGTGCTGAGAGCCATAGTAGCTATAGAGAAAGAACAAAAGATATGGAGAGACACAAATGGGAAGGTTTATACCTAAAGTCAGAGTCTGGAAAGATGTAGCTGACTATCAAAGTAATACCTTTTTTTAAAAAAAAATTTATTGATTTTTTTGCAGAGAGGAAGGGAGAGGGATAGAGAGTTAGAAACATCAATGAGAGAGAAACATTGATCAGCTGCCACCTGCACTATCCCTACTGGGGATGTGCCTGCAACCAAGGTACATGCCCTTGACCGGAATCGAATCTGGGGCCCTTGAGTCTGCAGGCTGACGCTCTGTCCACTGAGCCAAACCGGCTAGGGCTGAAGGTAATATCTTATATAATAAAGAGGTAATATGCAAATTGACCCTCATGCCCTCATGTCATCACAAGATGGACACCCCCATGTTGTCACAAGATGGCCACCCCCATGTTGTCACAAGATGGCCTGCAGGGGAGGGCAGTTGGGGGTGAGATCAGGCCAGCAGAGGAAAGCAGCTGGAATGAGATCAGGTTGGCAGGGGAGAGCAGTTGGGGGTGATCGGGCTGTCAGCAGAGAACAGCTGGGGTG
This sequence comes from Myotis nattereri, assembly GCF_964212035.1. Taxonomy (NCBI): domain Eukaryota; kingdom Metazoa; phylum Chordata; class Mammalia; order Chiroptera; family Vespertilionidae; genus Myotis; species Myotis nattereri. Next base: position 66,528,048 of record NC_138076.1, on the reverse strand, counting down.
ACATCGGGCCTGCAGGGGAGGGCAGTTGGGGGCCATTGGGCTGGCAGGGGAGGACAGTTGGGGGTGATTGGGAAAGCAGGGGAGCAGTTAGGCATCAATCAGGCCAGCAGGGGAGTGGTTAGGGGGTGATCAGGCTGGAAGGCAGAAGCAGTTAGGGGCAATATGGCAGGCAGGCAGATGAGTGATTAGGAGCCAGCAGTCCCAGGTTGTGAGAGTGATGTTGCAGATTGGAGAGGGTGCAGGCTGGGCTGAGGGGCACCCCTCCAGTGCATGAATTTCATGCACCAAGCCTCTAGTTCAATCCATAAAGGTGAACCCAAATGGCTGGTGCCTAAGGAGGATACTAGAAGAGGAAGTATCTATTGGGGATTTTGTGTGGTGCTTTTTTGTTTATTTTCATTGAGTTTAGTTTTATTTCAATTTTTGATTTGAACTTTCTCAGTCATACTACAAAACTTTAGTAAAATTTATATGGCTCCTAAGTTACTTGTGAAGAATAATTAATTGTTTTGTGTTGGGTAGAACTTCCATTTATTAGAGATTCAAGGATGCTTAAGAGAAATACATAACAGTGTCAAATCTAAAGTTACCAGACTAAAGCCTCGCTTTATCCTCACTTTATCAGACATAGCCAAAGGTGATTCTCTCTCTCAAACAATATGTTGCTATCCCCCCTTACTGCTCAGCGACCAGGGCAGTGACCTTTGTCCCAAAGAAAAAAAGGCTCTTTTTTTCCTTCTCTCTACTCCTAGCTACAATAAATACAGTGTTAATATTCAATTACATATTAAATTATTTTGAGGTTTATTTACAGAAATAAAAATCATTTAACCTTATGAAATCTCTTCTTCACCCATAGGATTGGAATATAGGCATAAAAATATTGCAAAGCAATTAAAAATATATTAAACATTGTTCTGTTTTCAAAAATCTGATTTTTTTAATATGATCTATGATCACTTTGTTTTATATAATCCTGAAAATTTTAATTGAATAAAGTGAAATTTTTCTAAATATTGTATCCATAAACCAATAAAGACAATAGACAAGACCTCAAAACCATTGACATATTATTGGCTTATTGGTTGATATTATTTAATTTGGTTGGAGGAAAACTATGATGCATTTTATTAAATCTAAAATTTTAGGTAGGAATGAAAACACATAGGTGGACAGGTGTTTGTATTACTTCAAACTTATCTTCAGAATAAAATATATGACAGGGAAAATAGATAACTGCTTTTAAAAATAATTGTCATGAAGTTCTACTTAGTGTCTGAACAAGAGATCCTCCTCTCTCTCGCCTCTCCTGCTTGCCTGTGCTTCTGGGATTCCTGTTGCAGGGGGCCACTCCCCTACATTTGCCCATGTGGGGCATGGCATGTGGGACCACAGAATAGACTGATGGACTGAATCCAGCTTGGTGCTACAGAGGACCTCCCTCCACCACGGAACAGAAACTCGATAGTGGCCCTACTTTTGGCTCTGCTGGAGCTGCAGCTGTATATTTTCCTGGATTGGTTTAAAGACAAGGGACTTGGCAACCTGAGGAATATAATTCCACACCAATAAAAATCATTCATTCTCCCATGTGAGTCTTAAAAAATTCATTTCCTGAAGATATGATAAGAACCCCAGTCCCACCGGTGTCTGGGAAATTGTATCCACTAATTTTTCTGGCAACAAAGGTAAGGCTTGGAATTTTGTTGTTGTCTTTAACTGTGTATATTTTTCTTTGTATGGGAAAACTTGAATAGCTTCACTAATCCAATAGGAAAAGTCCAATTATTAGTGTTCATGAAAAAGAAAGAGAGCCCTGACCAGTATGGTTTAGTTGATTGGAGTGTCATCCCATACACCAAAGCTGGTTGGGCCACATCCTCTGGTTGAGGATTAATTCCACAGTCAGGGTGCATGGGGGAGGCAGCCAATTGCTGCTTTTCTCTCACATTGATATTTTTCTCTCTCCCTAAAATCAATTAAAAAAATAAAGAGAGAGTAGGGAACATTCTAGAGTTTGAGAATCTAAAGAAGATGGAGGTAATTAAATTCAAGTCATAGACAGAGAGACTAGGTTTAAATTGGAAGAGGAGCACAGTTCCTATTCTGACGGAAAGGAAGGAATTTAGAACGGGTTTAGTGGTACCCTCCACCACATCGTCAGTCCCATCCTTTCTGATTCCTGGACCAATTATGAGTGAGGGAGAAAGGTTGTAAACAACAAACAAACAAAAAAAAAGAAAAGAAAGAAAAAAGGCTTTAACATCATCACTGTCAATATAGGAGTCTTCAAGAATATTGTCTCTTCCTGCTCGTTTCCTTCCTGCCTGACTACTACTGTTCTTCCTTCTCCTTCCATGTTAATTTCAAACATGATACACTAGATATGACTGATCTTTTGAAGACCTGCCTCATCTTGCTACCCATACTTCCCATGCTAAACACTATATCATGGATTAGTGTGTTCAGTATCTTAAATCAGATTTTTACCTCCCTTTCCCACAATACCTGACCTACATTGATTTATATAATCTATAATTCTTTATGCCAGTATCATAAACTTCAGTACATTTCCATCCAGCATTAAAACTCCAGAGATATCTTTCTAAAACACAAATCTCAATACTTTCTTAATAGCTTTAAAAATGATTAATTGAATAAAGATTAAGAATGCACTGAATAGTATAAAACAGTGTGATATTCCAGGGGAAAAAATCTTTGAACACTAGAACCAGACGGTCAGGGTTTTAATTCCACATCATTAGGTAAAGCCATATTGAACAATCAGTTTAAGTTCTGTAGGACTCAGTTTTGTCATCTATAAAATGGGAAAACAATACTACTTACCTAACCAAGACAGCCTTAACACTTTCCTCAGCTTGACCAAACTTTAGACAGGTTTCTTCCAGACTGTTCACCCCTGACATCTCTTTTATTCCCTCATTTACTTTAGAAAACTTGTGATTGTAAATTATTTCTCTGTCCTTTTGAGATTGAGGTCTTCTCCCATCCTCTTGCCAGTTTTACAACCCAAAAAATGTTTGTGTGTTTTTTTTCCCCTCAAAGACCTAGGAGCCAACTCTTTCAAAAGTAAACATCAAGAAAAATAGTGCCCCCAACACAATCCCATGGACCCAAACATCAATAAATGTCAATTAGCAAACCCATATTGTAATTACACTGACCCAGCTCCTCATTGATGTCTTCCAGTACTTTTCACTATCTCACCCCAGTGCATAAAAACTCTCCTGCCTCCGAAACCGGTTTGGCTCAGTGGATAGAGCGTCGGCCTGCGGACTGAAAGGTCCCAGGTTCGATTCCGATCAAGAGCATGTACCAGGGTTGCGGGCACATCCCCAGTGGGATATGTGCAGGAGGCAGCTGATCGATGTTTCTCTCTCATCGATGTTTCTAACTCTCTCTCTCCCTTCCTCTCTGTAAAAAATCAATAAAATATATTTAAAAAAAACAAACAAACAAACAAAAAAAACTCTCCTGCCTTTTGTTTTAGCAGAGTTGAGTTCAATCTCTCTCCCCTATTGCAAGCGTCTTGAAAAAAAAGTCTTCTTGTTTAAATTGCCCTGGGCAATTTTATTTGATATAGTTTAGGAGATCATTGTGAAAATTAGGTGTATTGATATATGGAAAGTATTTAAAACAGTGCCTGACATGTGGTACTATGTAACATTTACCTATGCTTGTGATCATTAAAAATGAAATCCGAACTGTAATTATTAGCTAACATCCCCATCATTTTTTTTCTAAACATATATGACTGTTAAACTAAATTTTTATTATTTCCTAAATATGACTAGCTAATTTTCACCTTTTTGTTTTCACACATTTTTTTGTTATGTAACAATTGCCTGGATTTTTTATTATTATTATTGTTATTATTATTATTATTATTATTATTCTTACTGCAAGACGCAAATCTGCACCAGTGATAGGAAGCCTGACTTATCTCTTAAAGGCAGACTTAGCTGTATGCTACATTTTTGTTCAGCCAAGTTTCCCTCCCTTACTAGGCTATAATTCCCTTGTAGGCAGGTAAATTCCCTTGTATTACCAGAGTGTTTGACACATGAAAGGATTTGTTGTATTAATGAGCACCAATAACTTGCAAATTGCTACATTATTAAATATGAGTAGTGGTTTGTTTCAGTGAGCATTGATATGTGCAACCAGTGTGCAGCGTTTTCTTTGTTGCTTTCAATCACATAAGCATCTAATTTTTCTAATTTTTTTTTTTGGTTACTTCATTCTTTAATTGAACTGCTCTTTCAATTGCAGTTTCCAATTTAAAATTCTAGAAATAACAGCTGTAGCAATCTTACTGCATTAAGCTGTAAGACTTCTAATGTGTGTAGCTTTATGAAGAATACCACTTTTCTCTTGTGGCTAACATTTTTAAAATATTTAGCAAAACCAATTCAGAAAGTGCATTGCCACGGGCAATTGCTTTCGGTATAAATTCCTGTGGACATTGAATGGCAGTAGGTCAGCTCCTATCAGTTTTACGTTGAGATTTTTTGGTGGAAAGAAAGGGGTGTGGATAAAGAGTAGAGTTCAGAAACCACTTTGTGAAGGCACCTGCTAATAAAGGTTTTCTCAAATCCTTTGACTACATTTACTTGTAAATTTGCTAGGATTTGTTGGTTTTAGGTGGAAAGATAGCCCTTCAGTGACAGGAATAAAAGTATCTGAATTATAGGAGTTCCCAAAGATCATGTTGTAGGGAGAAGTGCAGGAAGGAAATAATCAGTAATGCAGCAAAGATCTCAATAGTACTGGCAGGAAGAGATACAGAGTCAGATTCTAGCGCCAGCTGTACAGACTAGCTTTGGGAACCAGGCAGATCATGTTTCAGAGTTTCAATTTCTAGTACCAGTAAAATGAATTATAAAATGACATATTTGGGGCTATTCAAAGAGAAAACACAGCACCGCATATTTGAAATAAGTGGCATTTAATTGACATATACTCTCCAATATTTATGGGGTGGGGGGTTAACTCTGTACTTGCCTCTGTCTAATTCCTCATTTCCAATTCTCCTCTCAACTGCTGGGAATATGGTTCTTACTTTTAAATTACTTTTTAAAGGACACTAATAACCATGTAATTAGAAACACCAATGGCATTTCCTTGGTGTTCCATCTTATATTATTTTTTATTAGTAATGTCACTTTTGTCACATATGAAGGTTTCATATAAAGTTGATGCTCTATATTCTGCTTAATAATCTGGTCTTGTGCAAATACCAATTTGTTATATTTATTTTTAAAAATAAAATTTAATCTATAATGTGGCAGATCCTCTTAATGTGCCTTTCTTCATCAAAAATTATTTTTGACACTTGACCATCTATATTTTTGAATACATTTTCAAATCAGGTTACTAAATGTTCACTGAAATAAAAAACACTGTTGGTATTTTGTATATTTGTATATTATATAATATATATATATAATTTATATAATTCCTATATTATATAATTTGGATGATTGGCATCCTTATACTATTAATTATTTTGGTTAATTATATTTTATATATCATTTTATTTTATCAGATTTTTAAAGGCTTTTCAATTAACCTTTACAAGTTAATTAAGAAAAGTCTAAACAGCTGTCTTCTAATTAGTCTTTAATAGTTTATATTTTGTTGCTTCTGTAAATGGTGTATTTCTTAAAATTATATTTGATGTTTCTTATATAAAAATGAACATGATTGTCATAGATTGATTTAATGATCCAGCAGCCCTCTCAAATTCTATTGTAAAAACTCATGATTGGTTTGTAAATTCTCTTGAAAGTATACAATATTATATGGGGATGAGTTATTTGAATGGAGCAATTTTTGTGTCTTTTTTGCAAACATTTTTATTCTATCTATTTTATTCCTAATTTTATTGGAGAATATATATATATATGTATATATGTGTATATATATCTATGTATATATGTATTTATATATACACACATATATATATGTGTGTGTATATATATATATATATATATATCTGTAAATGTATAAAACACTATATAACACATTGATTTGTTTGAAATGATAGCACTCTCTAAAACAAAAAAAAATATATAGCCTTGTCTTGCAGGTTTATTTTGAAGATTGTTACCATACAAATAAAGTAAAATCAATAAGGGTCGGTGGGGGTATACATAGACCTAAATGATTGCACAGTGTCTAAAGTTTGTAAGAAAATACATGAAATTAAACCAGATTAATTTTGAAAATTTCATACTTTATATATTGTAATTGCTAGAGAAACCATGAAAATAATGCAAAGAAGAATATCTAAAAAGCAAATAGATGAAATAGAACTCTAAACAAAATAAGCAATACAAAAGAAAGTAGTAAAGGGAAAACAAAGGAACAAAATAAAATAAAGAGAGGAATAGAAAATAAGAAAATGGTAGACAAACTTAAGTCACTAAATTATTAAGTGAAAATGAATTTCCTTTCCTTAATAGGTAGAATTGTTATTAAATAAGACTCAATATATGACATATACCAGACTAAAATCTTTATAACTGAACAGAGAGATGTAAAGTAAATGAATGAAAAAAAGATAATGCTCTGCAAATAGTAATTCAAAAGATTAAATCCATTAAATGCAGGCTACATTTTTGTCCAATACACATGGTATGGTCAACAATGTCGAACATATGCTGCATCAAAAACTAATCTCAGTACACTTCAAAGCCTGTAATTGACATACATACCTAAAGGATCCATGAGTCAGAGAAGAAATCCAAATAAAAACTTACGATTTTTAACTTGATTTGGCAAATTGACTGCGTCAAGGAATGTTCAGACATTTTTTCTGAGTATTTATGTGAGTGTGTTTTGTATGATTGTGACATTTAAAGTAGTGGACTGAGTAAAGCACATTGTCCTCTCTGTGGCGAGTAGGTCTCATCCAATTCTTTACAGGTCTGAGTAAAACAAAACGCTGACCATTCTCCAAGTAAGAGATTCTTCCTGTCTGACAGTCATTGAACTGGGACTGGATTTTCTGTGCTTTCAAACTCAAACTAAAACATTGGCTCTTCCTAGTAGGGCAGCCTGCCGCCTTCAGACTGAAACTACAGCATCAGCTTTCCTGGTTCTCAAAGCTTTGGGATTAGACTGGACCTACACGATCAACTCTCTTGAAGCTTCAGTTTGGCAACTCCCCTTGTAGATTTGGGAATTTTCAGACTGCATAATCATATAAGCCAATTCTTTATAATAATTATATATTGCTATATATCATATACATAGTAAAGTATAATTATATATATATATATATATATATATATATATATATATATATATATATATATATTAATGATTATATAGATACCAGAGGCCCAGTGCATGAAATTTATGCACTGGGGGTTGTCCCTCAGCACAGTCTGCACCTTCTCCAATCTGGAGCCCCTTGGGGGATGTCCGACTGCCAGTTTAGGCCCCATCTCACAGGGATCAGGCCTAAACTGGCAGTCCAACATCCCTCTCACAATCCGGGACTGCTGGCTCCCAACCGCATGCCTGCCTGCCAGCCTGATCACCCCCTAACCACTCCCTTGCCAGCCTGATCAATGCCTAACTGCTCCCTGTCAGCCCGATTGCCCCCAACTGACTTCCCACTGCAGGCCTGCTAACCCCCTCAACTGCCCTCCCCTTGCAGGCCATCTTGTGTTGACCATCTTGTGACCACATGGGTGCGGCCATCTTTGACCACATGGGGGAGGCCATCTTGTGCGAGGGCATGATGGTCAATATGCATATCACCTCTTTATTATATAGGATATACACATGCATGCACACATACCCCCCACACATATGCACATAGATATTCAATTTGTTCTGTTTCTCTGATGAACCCTAATACAAAACTAGAATACATTTCAAACTTAATAAAAATTTAAAAAAATAATGTATCTAAACATGTGAGCATCAGGTTAATTAGTTCATAGTTAAAATTTATAGGACTAAACATATAGTAAAAGACAAGGAAGTCCTATAAATCCATTATATAAATTTTTAATTTTGAAGCTAGCTCAAAAATTAAAAAATAAAGAAGGAAGAAATTGATAAGGACTGGAAAAGAAATTTTAAAAGTTGGCAATAAATAAATAAAATTAATAAAGCCAAAATTGGATATCTGAAAAGATAATAAACAAACAAACAAAAAACAATGGAAAATTAAAAAAAAAATCCACACCAAAAAATCCGCAGTGAACTATTAAGCCCTTGGTATCTTGTTTGAGAGAGAGAGAGAGAGAGAGAGAGAGAGAGAGAGAGAGAGAGAAAGAGAGTGATAACTCCCACAGCAGGAATATTAGTGAAAACTCTGAACTTTGGGTGGTGATGTGTCAATGTTGTAGTTTCATTAATTATAAAAAATGTACCACTCTGCTTCAGGATATTAATAGTGGGATATTGTGTATTTCAATCTGTATAGACAATGAGAGATATTTCTATTACATTATTTAGGATCATGATCATATATTAATCTTCTTGAGGAACAAAATCACTCAGTAACACTAGCTTAAACAAGGTGAAAGTTTAGATCTTACTCATGAGGTTCCCTGAAGGCATAGTCGTCCAGGGCTGTTAAGACCACTCTACAGTGGAAGCTGGGACCCTGGCTTCTACCCCCTCGCTATTTCATAAGCCTTGGGTATTACTTTCATTTTCATAGGCTGAGGTGACAGAATTTATTTTTCAAGTGGGATAGAGTCTAATGGTCCTCAGGAATAGTTCCTTCCAAAAATGTCTCTATATGCTACCTTATCACATTCATTTGAGTTGCGTGCCTATATCTAACTGGCAGTGAGGCTAGGAACAAAAATGCAATATTCTCTTCACAAGTATTTACTATGAGCTGTTAGTGAAAGCTTACAAAAACAGATCTATATTTGGCTAAGCAACTTTAAAATAAAATTTAGAAAAATGGCCAATGTAAATTGAAAAAAGTAGATACGAAATATGCAACAAAAGTAACATTGCAATAAAATATAGGGAATTTAAAACAAGAAAATGAAAATGTACAAGTGGAAGAATTCCACTTCAAACTAAACTTCAAATTAATTTTGTGAAGATTATGTAGACCACTAGAATTTGTCATTTATTGTTAATCAAAGAGAATATTAAACTCATTAAGCAATGTATTACTGTTCTCTTTGAAAAATAATATACCAGTAGTAAACATTATTTTAAAAAAGCATATAAGAAATATTATTTGGTTCTGGATTTTCATTGAATAATATATATATATATTATGATATGATTCAGTTTATTTTTTATTTATTTTTTTATTGCTTAAAGTATTACAAAGGGTATTAGATATGTGTCCATTTTTCCCCCCGCCCTAGACAGTCCCCTAGCCTCCCCTATCCCCCAGTGTCTTATGTCCATTGGTTATGCTTATATGCATGCATACAAGTCCTTTAGTTGATCTCTTACCCCCCGACCTCCTGCCCCCCAACCCTCCCCGGCCTTCCCCCTGCAGTTTGACAATCTGTTTGAGGCAGCTTTGCCTCTGTAGCTATTATTGTTCAAAAGTTTATAATGGTCTCTATTATCCATGAATGAGTGAGATCATGTGGTATTTTTCCTTCATTGACTGGCTTATTTCACATAGCATAATGCTCTCCAGTTCCATCCATGACGTTGCAAATGGTAAGAGTTCCTTCCTTTTTAGAGCAGCATAGTATTCCATCGTGTAGATGTACCACAGTTTTCTAATCCATTCATCTACTGATGGGCACTTAGGCTGTTTCCAGATCTTAGCTATGGTGAATTGTGATGCTATGAACATAGGGGTGCATATATCCTTTCTGATTGGTGTTTCTGGTTTCTTGGGATATATTCCTAGAAGTGGGATCACAGGGTCAAATGGGAGTTCCATTTTCAGTTTTTTAAGGAAACTCCATACTGTCTTCCATAGTGGCTGCACCAGTCTGCATTCCCACCAGCAGTGTTCTTTTTTCTCCACATCCTCTCCAGCACTTGTCGTTTGTTGATTTGTTGATGATAGCCAGTCTGACAGGTGTGAGATGGTACCTCATTGTTGTTTTGATTTGCATCTCTCGGATGATTAGTGACTTTGAGCATGTTTTCATATGTCTCTTGGCTTTCTGAATGTCCTCTTTTGAAAGGTGTCTATTTAGGTCCTTTGCCCATTTTTTGATTGGATTGTTTATCTTCCTTTTGCTGAGTTGTATGAGTTCCCTATAAATTTTGGAGATTAAGCCCTTATCAGATATGACATTGGCAAATATGTTTTCCCACACAGTGGGTTTTCTCGTTGTTTTGTTGATGGTTTCTTTTGCTGTGCAGAAGCTTTTTATTTTGATGTAGTCCCATTTGTTCATTTTCTCTTTAGTTTCAAGTGCCCTAGGAGCTGTATCAGTGAAGAAATTGCTTCGGCATATGTCTGAGATTTTGTTGCCTTTGAATTCTTCTAGAATTTTTATGGTTTCCTGTCGTACATTTAAGTCCTTTATCCATTTAGAGTTTATTTTTGTGTATGGTGTAAGTTGGTGGTTTAGTTTCATTTTCTTGCATATATCTGTCCAATTTTCCCAACACCATTTATTGAAGAGACTATCTTGGCTCCATTGTATGTTCTTGCCTCCTTTGTCAAATATTAATTGAGCATATTGGTTCGGGCCGATTTCTGGGCTCTCTATTCTATTCCATTGATCTATATGCCTATTCTTGTGCCAGTACCAGGCAGTTTTGAGAACAGTGGCTTTGTAATACAACTTGATATCTGGTATTGAGATCCCACCTACTTTGTTCTTTTTCAGGATTGCTGCAGCTATTTGGGGTCTTTTTTTATTCCAGATGAATTTTTGGAGCGTTCGTTCTAGATCTATGAAGTATGCCGTTGGTATTTTAATGGGAAGTGCGTTGAATTTATAGATTGCTTTGGGTAGTATGGACATTTTAATGATGTTGATTCTACCAATCCATGAACATGTTCTTCCATCTGTTTATGTCTTCCTCTATATCTTTTTTCAACGTCCTGTAGTTTTCTGGGTAGAGGTCTTTTACCTCTTTAGTTAAGTTTATTCCTAGGTAGCTTAATTTTTTTGGTGCGATGGTAAACGGGATTGTTTTTATAATCTCTCTTTCTGAAAGTTCACTATTGGTGTATAGAAATGCCTCAGATTTCTTGGGGTCAATTTTGTATCCTGCTACATTGCCAAATTCATGTGTTAAGTCTAGTAGCTTTTTGATGGAGTCTCTAGGGTTTTGTATGTATAATATCATGTCGTCTGCAAATAAGGACAGTTTTACTTCCTCTTTTCCAATTTGGATGCCTTTTATTTCTTCTTCTTGCCTAATTGCAATGGCTAACACTTCCAGTACTATGTTGAACAGGAGTGATGAGAGTGGGCATCCCTGTCTTGTTCCTGTTCTTAGGGGAAATGGTGTTAGTTTTTGTCCATTGATTATGATGTTGGCTGTGGGCCTGTCATATATGGCTTTTATTATGTTGAGGTATGATCCTTCTACTCCCGCCTTACTGAGAGTTTTTATCAAAAATGGGTGTTGAATTTTGTCAAATGCTTTTTCTGCATCAATTGATATGACCATGTGGTTTTTTTCTTTCAATTTGTTTATGTGATGTATCACGTTTATTGATTTGCGGATATTGTACCATCCTTGCATCCCTGGGATAAATCCTACTTGGTCATGGTGTATGATCATTCTGATGTACTGCTGGATCTGATTTGCTAAGATTTTGTTGAGGATTTTGGCATCTATGTTCATGAGGCATATTGGCCTGTAATTCTCTTTCATTGTGTTGTCTTTACCTGGTTTTGGTATTAGGGTGATGCTGGCTTCATAGAATGAGCTTGGAAGTGTTCCTTCCTCTTGAATCTTTTGTAGTAGTCTGAGGAGGATAGGTTTTATTTCTTCCTTGAATGTTTGGTAAAACTCCCCTGTGAAGCTGTCTGGTCCTGGGCTTTTGTTTGCTGGAAGCTTTTTGATGACTACTGCAATTTCTTCCATAGTTATTGGCCTGTTGAGATTTTTAGATTCTTCCTGATTGAGTTTTGGAATGTTGTATTTTTCTAGGAATTTGTCCATTTCCTCCATGTTGTCTAGTTTGTTGGAGTAGAGCTGTCCATAGTATTTTTTAACAATCATTTGTATTTCTGTGGGATCTGTTGTTCGCCTCTATCGTTTCTGATTTTGTTTATTTGGGTCCTCTCTCTTTGCTTCTTGGTGAGTCTGGCTAGAGGTTTGTCAATCTTGTTTATCCTTTCAAAGAACCAGCTCTTGGTTTCATTGATTTTCTGTATTGTTTTTTTGGTCTCTATGTCATTTATTTCTGCTCTAATCTTTATTATCTCCTTCCTTCTGCTCACTCTGGGGTTTTCTTGTTGCTCTCTTTCTAATTCTTTGAGTTGTAGAGTTAGATTTACTACCATTTTTTCTTGTTTTTTGAGATAGGCCTGTAGAGCTATAAACTTCCCTCTCAGGACTGCTTTCATTGTGTCCCATAGGTTTTGGATTGTTGTGTTTTCATTGTCATTAGTTTCCAGGATGTTTTGAATTTCTTCTTTGATCTCATTGGTAACCCAATCAATATTTAATAGCATGCTATTCAGCTTCCAGGTGTTTGAGTATTTTGGGTTGTTTTTATCGTAGTTTATTTCTAATATTATGCCATCGTGGTCTGCGAAGACGCTTTTTATGATTTCAATCTTCTTGAATTTGGGGATTCTTTGCTTGTGACCCAATATATGGTCTATTTTTGAATATGTGTTATGAGCACTTGAATAGAATGTATATTCCGTGGCATTGGGGTGAAGTGTTCTGGAGATGTCTATTAAGTCCATCTGATCTAGTGAGTCATTTAGGATTGCTGTATCTTTGCTGATTGTTTGTCTAGAGGACTTATCCAGTGCTGTCAGTGGTGTATTAAAGTCCCCTACTATGATTGTATTGTTGTCGATCTCTCCTTTGATATCTTCCAGAAGTTTTTTTATGAATTTGGGTGCTCCTGCATTGGGTGCATATATGTTTACCAGGGTTATATCTTCTTGTTGTATTGATCCCTTTAGTATTATGAAGTGGCCTTCCTTATCTCTTGTTATGGCCTTCACTTTGAGGTCTATTTTGTCCGATATAAGTATTGCTACCCCAGCTTTCTTTTCCTTTCCATTTGCCTGAAAGATATTTTTCCATCCTTTCACTTTCAGTCTGTTTGAGTCCCTTCTAATGAGGTGGGTTTCTTGTAGACAGCAGATGTATGGGTCATGTTTTTTTATCCATTCAGCCACTCGATGTCTTTTGGTTGGAGCATTTAGTCCATTTACGTTTAAAGTTATTATTGAAAGGTATTTGTTAGTAGCCATTTCTTTTTTTGTGTGGCTGTTTTCTTTCTGAGCTTTTTATTTCTTATTTTTATACCAGTCCCTTTAGCATTCCTTGCATTGCTGGCTTGGTGGTGATAAACTCCCTTAGCCTTTTTTTGTCTGTGAAGCTTCTTATTTCCCCTTCAAGTTTGAATGATAGCCTTGCTGGATAGAGTATTCTTGGATTCAGTCCTTTGCTTTGCATCACTTTGTAAATTGCCATCCATTCTTTTCTGGCCTGATGTGTTTCTGTTGAGAAATCATTTGACAATCTAATGGGAGATCCCTTGTATGTAACTTTCCGTCTCTCTCTTGCAGCCTGTAAGATTCTCTCATTGTCCTGAACATTTGCCATGGTAATTATGATGTGTCTTGGTGTGGGTCTTTTCGGGTTCACGTTGTTTGGGACTCTCTGGGCTTGTGTGACTTTTTTCTTCCCCACCTCAGGGAAGTTTTCTGATATTATTTCTTCTAATTGGTATTCTAATCCTTGTTCATCTTTCTGTTGTTCTGGTACCCCTATTATTCGTATGTTGTTTCGTTTCATGTTGTCCCAAAGCTCCCTTAGGCTCTCCTCCTGTCTTTTAATTTTTTTCTCCAATTGCAGTACATTTTGGGTGTGTTTTGCTTCCTTGTCTTCTAATTCACTAATTCGGTCCTCCGCTTCTCCTAGTCTACTGTTGATACTTTCAACGGTGTTTTTCATTGCAGCTATATCACTCTTCATTTCTTCTTGGGTCTTACTTAAGTTGTTGATTTTTTCATCTGTTTCTTCTTGCTTCTTGCATATGTTATTGATTTTTTCCTCCATCCGGTTTATGCACTCTAGGACCCTTATTCTGAATTCTTTTTCTGTCATGTTGCATGCCTCTGTATTATTTAGCTGCTTTTCTGCAGAGTCCTCCTTCTCTTTCCTTTGGGGGTTTCTTTGTCTACCCATGTTTGATCTCACTGACATATCTAGACATTGAGTCGTTCAGTGGATGCTCCCTTGGTGGCAGTGACTCCTTGTTCTGTGGTTGCTCTTCGGGCGGTTGCGGTGGCAGCTACTCTTCAGTTGGCAGCAGCTCCTCTGGTGGGTGCTGTTCCCAGCTGTGGTGTCTCTTCTGGCTGGTGGGGGGAGGTTTCACGTACAGCTGCTGTTCCTCAGCAGAGGGTATGGTGCTCAGGAGGTTGCTGTTGCTTGGATATGCTGCATTCATTTAAAGGCACAAAATACAACACAACAAGGCACCACGTACCAGGCACTATACACAAATATATTCACGATATTAATAACCCCAAATAAAGGTGACCACCCGAATTAAGAGAAATAGGGGACAAGGAGGAAGGAAGAGAAAAAGCTAAAAGAGAAAAAAGAAAAGAAAAGTAGGGACCAAAAAAAAGGAGTGCAAAAATGCAATTGGGCCGAAACCGGTTTGGCTCAGTGGATAGAACGTCGGCCTGCGGACAGAGAGGTCCCAGGTTCGATTCCGGTCAAGGGCTTATACCTGGGTTGCGGGCATATCCCCAGTAGGAGATGTGCAGGAGGCAGCTGATCGATGATTCTCTCTCATCGATGTTTCTAAATCTCTATCTCTCTCCCTTCCTCTCTGTAAAAAATCAATAAAATATATTTTTTAAAAAATGCAATTGGGAAAAAGGAGGGGGGAAATCAAAGCAAGAAAAGAAAAGAAAAAAAAGAGTGAAAAGAGAGAATGAAGTGGAAGAGGGGAAGAGACTTTTTATATGAGGAGAATACTCCTATAGAACTGCCACTAATCCCAACAAATTCCAGCAACAGCTCCCTGGAGATGAATGCAAACTAGAAACAACCAATAATATAATGATGAAAATAGAATGGAGAACACTAATCCCAAAATAAAATAAAGAGAAAATAAAATGGCACTTTAAAAAATGGTAAAATGGTAGCAGTAATAATACTGGTTAAAAATAAGAAGGTAGTAATTAAAAGGGTAAAATCAGGTGATGGAAAAAGAAGAAAGAAAAAAAAATGGAAAAAAAGAAAAAAAAGAATAAAAAAAAAAGAATAAAAAAAAAAGAATAACAAAATGGTTTCTTAGTTAAAAGGTGAAAAAAGAAAAAAAAATGCAGTAGTGAAGGTCCTTCGGTTCTTCTATTCTTCAGTGTGGCTCGCCTTAGACCTGCCAGGTATTCAGGAGAGTGTTGAGTTTCCCTGCGGTACACTGTTCCTCTGTGTTGTAAACCACAGTCCTTATTTTAAAGCAGGCCGTATTTGTTTCCCAGACTGCCTTATTTTATGTTTAGCAAAGAGTCAGTTTGTGGGTCAGCCTCTGGGTGGCAGTGTTCTGGGGTTAGCCTCTGAGGCTATAGGGCCTCTCTGTCCAGTGGAAGTTCACTGCCCAGAGCTGGCTGCGTAATAGTTAGTTACCGGTGCTGTGTTGTTGCTGGGATTCTGAATAAAATATTTTTAAGATCAGTATAAAACATAGTAATTTATGTGATGGAATATTTTTAAAAATATATTTTTAGTTTTTTTTTTTTATTTCAGAGAGAAGGGAAGAGAGAAAGAGAGATAGAAACATCAATGATGAGAGAGAGTCATTGATTGGCTGTCTCCTCCATGCTCCACACTTGAGATCTAGCCTGCTATGCTTATTTTTCCAGTTTTTGAATGAGAGCATTTATGGTGGCCATCTTGCTCATACTCCTTTTTTGAGTATAAGTTGGAATAGGAGTAAGATAATTTACTAGGTTATAGTTTGCTGGATTGCAAAGAGCCACCGCCATATGTAAGGCGGAAGACTAAGCTTTGTGCAGGTACCCCAGACTTGTAATTGCATTCAGTAGCTGAATGAGACTTTAGATTGTCACCCTTGAGGAAGGAATGTGTGTGCTCAAGGTGGAAAATCTGTGGAATATGGAAATTGATAGCAGCTTTCCAGTAGCCATGGCTCAGTTCTTTTTTTTAGAATAGAATCCCTGCTCTTTTTTCATGCCCAAGACTGCCCAGCAAAGTCTTATTCTTTTGCACCACTGGCTGAAAATAGCCACGGATAAGTGCATGAACTCTGCAGTCCTCTTACAACTATTGCCCTGGACTTCAACTTCCTTTCTTCCCTGCTATAGATAAGTACTTGGGTGATCTGCTGAGACGAGGTGATGTCTGGAGAAACTGCAAAAGCCTTGTAATGAGCATGACAGAGCTGCCTACCAGCCCTCGGTTGCTTTCTTCTAGATCAAGGGTACAGAAGCCATAGCCTAGAGGCTGTTTTTGTAAAGGAAGTGTTATTGGAGCATAGCCATGCTCACTCATTTATTTATTGTTACCTCTACCTTTAAGCTACAACAGCAGAGTTGAGTAACAACAAAGACCACATGTGCTTTGCAGAAAAATTGCTGGACTCTGGAGTGGATTATTAATAGAAGGAAATGTATTTTGTGCAAACCATTTTATCCTGGATATCTGTGTCTAACAGATTAACATTTATCCAAATTAATAACATCACTGCAACTGAAAAAATATGCCTTACCTGAAAGTTTCAGAGTTGAGTTTTCCCCGAAAAAAGGACAGAAATGAAAGATAATTAAATTCAAGTTTTAAACTATTGCATGAAGGCCAGAAGACTAGATGCATGTATGTAGTATATGCCAATTGTTGCCCAACAAGGACATTATATAATAGCTGTTGTAATGCTGGATATCAGCATTGTGAGAAAAAGTTCTCATGGCATTTAACTTTACCCAATTAAAAGAAAATAAATTTCTATTTAATTCAAGCTTTGGTATATTTCAGAATAGAATATTGCCTAATGTGGAGGCTAAATCAAAGCAGAAAAATTAAAAATAGCAGCAGAAACAAATGTATAATTAGTAACAGAGTATTAGGGATCCTAATATGCTAAATTTATTTATTTTAAACAGTGTAAGATAAAGGAACTCACTATACAATGAATTTCTGCTTAATAGTTTAGGTGAGTTGCATGACAGAAAGATATCTCTCACTAATAGTATTTGTTATGAACAAATTATAGTAGCTGTATGTGACAGGTTATTTAAAAGCCTTACAGAGTGCTTAATTCTATTCTGTTGTTTCCAATCCAACTATATCTCTGTAAAATAAATATATTAACCATAAATTGAATTATAAATGTTAACATTCACTGACTTAATAAGATTGAAATTCTTTCTAGAAATAATTGTTTGTAAAACAACTGTGATCTTCAAATGTTTATGCCTCTTTCAAAGTCTGTGGTCTTCAGAAGGAAATTATCTTGAAGTTGTTTTTAGGTTTGTTTTCTTTTTCAAATTTAAACAGAACAACAATATACTGATTGTAACTGTGGCAGGGGCTGCATAGCTCACCGTAAAAGCTGAAGCTATAGGGCTGGAATACTTAGGTGCCACAAGGGAGTTGGAGGTGGTCTATGGAAGGATTCTGCCCATGGGCAAATGAGGCCTGACAGCAACTCTGACTTTCTTGTGACATTCACCGAGACAAGCTTATCAGCACTAAAGACTGGCCAGCTAGACCCACATTATTTGATGCCAAAGTAAAATACCATAATTTGAAGAAACTGACCTTCCACTCACTTCTAATGAGGAAAGCAGGAAAAGTGTGAGTCCCTGTCTGTTCAGATTGCTATAACAAAATGCCATAGACTTGGGGAGGGGACATTTAAACAACAAAAATTTATTTCTCAGTTTTGGAAGTTGGAAGTCTGAGATCAGGGTGCCGGTGTGGTCAGGTACATGGCCCTCTCCCTAATCACAGACTTCTCGCTGTGTCCTCACATGGCCTATGGAGCCCAGAATCTCTGTGGCTTCTCATTTATTAGACCACCAATAGCATTCATGTGGGCTCTGCCCTCATGTCCTACTCACTTCCCAAAATAGGATATCAATATTTTAACTTAAGAATTTGGGGGGAACACAAACATTCAGATCATAATAGGGTGCCCATTTGAAGCACATGTTCCAGATACAGACATATGGACAACAGAGTTTTCAGCAGCCGTAATAGCAGCAGGGGAATGCACTCACTGGCACGGAAGGTCTATAGGAGCCTGAACTGCTTGCCCATTGCAAAGAGATGGTATTTTCTGCAGCATTAAGGCAACTGGAATCCTAAGTGCATTCATCACTTAGGATTATATTTTCAAAATGACTGGCCTATATACATCAAATACACAGATAGTCATAGGAGTTCCCACTCTCCAGAAAGCTAAATCCCTTTCAGAGTGATACAGACAGCAGCCATTATGCTCTAGTAGTGATGGTGTATATTTTCCTACTGAGGAAAGGCTTTCGGGTTTAGATTTCATTGGTACTTAAATAAATAAAATACTTTGAATATTTCACCTGGCAAATATAGCACATTTCTCATTAAATGGTCATTTGAATCTCACCAGTAAAAAATCTACTCAGATCTCCCACTGCCCTCTACAGATGCTGCCATCCCCACCTCCACCTCTACCTTCAACCCAACTATCCATTGAAAATCTTCCTCCAATTGTAAATTGTCGTTTTAATCCCCCTAGTTCTCCAAAAAGCTACCCCTATACCTACCTGTTGACAGTTTTAATCAAAATAGTTTCATTTATGAGAACCATCAGGACATACCTCTAAGATTTCTCTGGAAACCTAATCTTCTGGTTAAGTTCTAGTAAAGTGTCCAAAGAAAACAAAATAATAATAATAATAATAATAATAATAATAATAAATAAAGGACCAAGACCTAACCGGTTTGGCTCAGTGGATAGAGGGTCGGCCTGCAGACTGAAAGGTCCCAGGTTCGATTCCAGTCAGGTGCATGTACCTTGGTTGCAGGCACCTCTGCAGTGGGAGGTGTGCAGGAGGCAGCTGATCGATGTTTCTCTCATTAATGTTTCTAACTCTCTCTTTCTCTCTCCCTTCTTTTCTGTGGAAAATCAATAAAATATATTTAAAAAAATAAAGGACCAAGTAAAATAACATGATTTTGATATTATTGATGAATAAAAGGAATATTTTAAAAAAGGAGAGGGGATTGCCAAGCTAAATAACTGGTGTGAATTCCAATGGAGGAGTTAAAGAGAGTTGTGTAGCTCCTATGAAGTCTTCATCAAAAGATTGAACCTGCAAAGTAGTTGATAGAATATCTTATTATTGTCTCCCATGAGGAAGATAATTACAACAGTGACTTTAATGCTGAAGTTGATGAGTATAGCATCTTGAATGCCAGGACAGAGACTGTAGCTAGAAGATTTATTAAGCTGGATGCACAAAGGAAGGGGTGCCTTTCTATAGTTCAAAAAGCTATCAGATTGTTTATGAAGTCATATAAGCACATCAAGGAACAAGCAATCTAATCACAATTATAATAAAGGAACTACAGGTATCTTCCATAACAAGGTGGCTCACATGAAGAGACAGATGTATTTCACCAACTGCTAAATAAGATCATCGTAATTGAATTAGTTACACCAGAAAGTATAAATAATTCTAAAGTTATTCATTTAATATTTTTAAAAGCAACAAATAAAATTCAACACAAAATTCATGTGTTTAAGGTATTATTGTATAAGCATGTTGGCAGAAACATCTATGTTTTAATTAATTTTAAAAACAAAATATCAACTGGTTCTACTTAATAACTGAGACACAGAACATCACAGAAACTATCTATATACAATTTTAAAAATATACTACACTGAGATAAACACTTCAGAGATTAGTCCAAATTTTTTTTACTAAAAAAATTGTTCAATTGAGAATAGCATATGCCACATTCATAACTTATTCACTAGAAAAATAGTATTGTAATTTTATGTCAAGTATTAAGGTATCTATAGAAAGATATAAACATAAAAATTTTTGTAGTCTCAATTTTAGACTGAATTATAAAAAATATTGACAATATTCTGGCAGAAGTACAATAGTAACTGTTATTTGAATTACCTTTTAATAGCTATAATGCTATAATAATTTAAGAACCTCATTTCTACCATCAGAATCTTTGCAAGTTTGCTTTTTTATTTCATCTCTCTGGAATGGTCTTTGCCCACCAAGTCTAAATTATTCTATCATGATTGTATAATTCTTATTAATATTTAGTGTCTCTGGGTTAAATGTCTCTCAATTCCCTAGTCTGTTTTATTCCATTGAAACACCTAGAATTTTTAATTTAACTTTTAGATTCTCCATATTTCACTGATGGTCATATCTATTGCATGACGTGTTTTGTACCGTAGCCTAGAAATATGTGATAAATCACAGAAGTGTGTCCTTATAGAATGTATGAATGAAAGTCATCCTACTTTGCAGTATACAAGATTGAAAAATTCAATGGTATATAATTATAAATATATTAATATAGGGTTTAAGTAATGGATGTAATTTTACAGATATATTATAAACTATGTCTAACTCAATAATTTTAGATCATTTCAAAAAATATACATTGTTCTGGTGAGCTTGATCCCAACTCCTCTTCTTTGGAATTTTATGAGAACCATTGAACCATTCTATAAACAAAGAGGGCTTTGGAATATGGAAACATTTTCATAGGAAAATGATCACTTAAAACATAAAACAAATTTTTGAGAGCAGCATGGATTTTTTTTTCTAACTAGAAAAAATTATTAATGAAATAAGTTCATGCAAAAGGTTATTGCTGCACAGTGCTTCATATTAATGTAGGGCTGCTTGTATAACTAAGAAAACTCCTACAGGATTATTGAATTATATACTACTTCATGAAAGCAGTTCAAAATATAGATTTTTTAAATGAAAAGTTAATATAAGTGGATTAGAACAGGATGTTTTTTATATGTGATATAGCTGCATTTTATGCATAGCAAATTAGCCTTGGGTGAGAATGAAACTTTGAATTTTTCTGTTTATAAGAAAAGAAATTGGGGGAAAAAGTCATATATATTTTGTTGTTTTCAACTTCCTAAAAGTTGGAACAGAATTTACCTTGATGTGTAGTCTTTATCTTTGTTCTGGAGGGGAAAAAAGAGATTGGATTTTATTAATTAAAAATTAAAACTAAAATCTATTATTATTATTACTAAAATGTTTGCCTGAAGGTGTTAATATTTTGCATAATATAATAATAATTATAGGCAGAGCCCATCTTAATGAGTTATATTCCTGAATATTTATTTTAAAATAAGAATTAAACAATATTTAAAATAAGAATTAAACAATATTATGAAAAAAAATATTTTTTTCATAATGTAAGCAGATTTTCACAAACCAAAGCACACAAATCCGGATGATTGAGGTAAGATTTGAAAACTCTTCCCTTTCTTTAACTTTTTACTAAAGAAGAGATAGAAAATTTAAGTAATTTACATGCATTTGAAAGGACATGATATTTACATGTTCCATAGGGGTTGATATTTCAAATGAAGTAATCCAGATCTGGGCACACACTGAAAGATTTTGTGTGTGTGTGTGTGTGTGTGTGTGTGTGTGTTTTAATATATTTTTATTGATTTGAGAGAGGAAGGGAGAGGGACAGAGAAACATTAATGATGACAAAGAATCACTGATGGGCTGCCTCTTTGAGGAGTTTTCCAAAATTTCCTTTATAGCACTTCCACTGATATCTAATTAGCTAAGACATAGTTGGCTATATATGGTTACAATGAATGTTAGAGAGCATGGGAAGTGTTGAATTTATTTCAGCTGTGAAGGTTTTCAGCAAAAAATCAGAGTCCATTGCTAAAAATGAGAGGAAAATTATTGGATATTAAACTAGAAGTCTATACTAGATTTACATAAAAGCACAACAATAATCAGAGGTGATCATTTCATTACAACACTTAGTTTAAAATGTCAAACATTTACTGCTACCTTTAACCAGAGATAACTTGGCTTTGTCCTTTTCCGAGTCTAGTCCTTATGCTGCCTATTGATTCTATAAGCTATTAAATATGTTGCTAATTTCTTTCCTATTTAAAACAAGATTATAAACTACATCTATCTCAAGATGAACAAGGGGGCTATCCCTTAGTTAGAATAGAATAAAAATTCTGTTATGATCATGAAGATATTTTGTGTATGGATGTGTACAATTTTTCAATATTGCCAAACATTGTGTGATCAGATATCATATAAATTTTTTTTAAAATCTACAATACATCTCAGTGGTACACAGTTCTAAATTTATGGGTATTGACATTTAACAACACTTACTAACTTGAGCATATTACCAATGGGCCTTTGAGAAAGTGTATTAGCAGTCAATTAAATGAATCTCCTTTTATCAGGAAAGCTAAATAATTAATTGTACTTTTCAGATCACTTTAAACTGTCAGTAAATTGTTTGTGGATCACTTCAGGATTGTTTACAAAGTTTAGATATAACTGTTTAAAATATAACATAAGAGAATTACTATTTGATGTATAGCAGAGAAACAATTTTGTTGGCATTGATTTAACAAAACAAAAGAAGGGGAAATGAGGTGCTAGGAAGGAATATGATAAAACCTTTATTGCTTCCAATTGACATTTTCTAGCTATCAAAAAATTCTAATATATAAAAACCCAGGGCCTATAATGTCCAAAACGACCAAAGGCTCGAACAACCAGAAGTCATTCCTGCAGTCAGTGCCGGGTTGCCGTGGTGACACAGCACTGACTGCCACTGCTGCAGATGTGGTGACCCAGCACTGACTGCCAGGGGGCTGAGGATCAGGCCTGGAGAGAGGCCTGTAGAGAGAAGCAGGGTCTGATCCGTAGCCTCCATGGCAGCTGTTGATCAGCCCTTGCCTCTCTCTTTCTCTCCGGGCCTCCGCAAGGGCTGCTGATCAGCCCCGCCTCTCTGATCAGGCCTGGAGATAGACCCAGAGACCCTGACTGGCATAGAAACTGACCAATCAGAACCAAATCTGGGTGAACTGTGAAGGCAGAACCTAAGGTGGGGGCTGAGGAGGGGTTTTAAGGGCAACAGCTGTTTGGTGTAAGGTGTAAGAAAGCAGTTCAATTTTTTAATGACTTGTTTGGCAGTATAGTGCATATTAGTCCAGATATAGGGATTATGTATTTTTGTCTGCCAAGAGCATCTCCTCCTGCTGAAAAAGGCTTCCCCCTCCCCCATTTATGCAATCCTATCTTACATAATCTATCTATACTAAAAAAAAAAGGGTAATATGCTAATTAGACCAGGTCAACTGGCCATCTTCTGAACGTCCGACTTCCTTCTGGACAAAGCCATGGTGGTGGGGGCCGAGGCAGAGGCAGTTACGGGCAATCAGGCTGGCAATGGAGGGCAGTTGGGCGTGAGATCAGGCTGGCAGGGGAGGGCCATTAGGGGCGAGATCAGGCTGGCAGGGGAGGGCAGTTAGGTGTGATTAGGCAGGCAGGCAGAGAGATTAGGAGAGATCAGGCAGGCAGGCAGAAGCATTGGGGGCAATCAGGCAGGCAGGCAGAGGAAGTTAGGGGTGATCAGTAAGGCAGGCAGGTGAGAGTTTTGGAGTCAGTGGTCCCAGTTTGCAAGAGGGATGTCCGACTGCCAGTTTAGGACAACTGGCAGTCAGGCATCCCCCAAGGTGTTCCTGATTGGAAAGGGTGCAGGCTGAGCTGAGGGAACCCCACCCCCATGCCTGAATTTCATGCACTGGACCACTAGTATATACATAAAGATGAACATGCTTAAGGAACTGTACATGCCTTATTTTTCTAGAATATAATGGTATAATTGCATACTGAAGCCCCTGGGCAACAAGCAATATTAGGACAATACAAACACATCCCTTCAGGGAGAACTTATCTATGGCCATCCACAACCCAAAGTTATGTAGTGATTGGGAAATTATATTTGTAATTTTTACTTGAAACTAGAAACCTGATGCATGAAATGCATGCAAGAGTAGGCCTTTGCGACCCCTTGCGGCCTCTGCTACCTACGGCCCAAACCCCTGCCCACTGGTCATTCTGGAAGGTCATTCCACTGTCTGGTCTAATTAGCATATTAGCTCTTTATTATATAGGAATGCTTAAGAATAGGTATCTTGAAGTTTCAACTTTTTAAGAAATAACAATAGTCTAAGGTTCTATGAACTAAAAGTACAGATCCCTTTATACACAGCCATAATCAAAAATTTTAAAAGTTTTCACCATTATAATTTTTGCATATTCATAGGTGATACATTGGCTTTTTCCATACTTACAAATGCCACATTTACATTTATAGCTGTGGACACTGGGAACTTGTGATATCTGACTAATATTGTCTGGTTACTTTAATGGATAATATTATATATTAAAATATTATGTATGAGATGATGCTGGCCCAATTACCTACATGCTGCTTATAAAATTAAATGTGATGACAGGTAGCAAAATATATTATGGTTTTAAAAAATAAAAACAACCTATATGCATAGACCTGATTATTTTACTGCTTACATGAGTGTACATTTGTCATATGGTATACAGTATTAGTGCCTTAGCTTTTAGTAGTCCTCACAAAAAAAATTGAAGCATACATATCTATCATATATTTACAGTTATTTAGTCAATGCTGAAAGAAATGTTTGCTTATATAGATTTTCATGGAAGTATCATGAACCTGATTCAGAATGATTCCTTTATTTTAATTTTTCTTAGCAAAACCCTTGTGTTAGAAAGAAAATGCTAGTGGGATGATGACAACTATATACCATTGTTACTGAGAAACAGATTTGCATAGACAAATATTGCATATGACTGAAAAACTTTCCTGGAATATTACTAATTCTACTTTTAAAAAATCTAAGGATACAATTTGAGACTTCATAATATCACTTACTAATGAATTGCATCAAAACCACAAAAATCTATTTTTAAATTAGTGGAGGCTCATAAAAATATAGTATTCAGTTATGCACTATATAAAAAAAGTTTCAGTCAACGACAGACAGAACATGTATACGATGGTGGTCCCAGCTATAATAATAAAAGCATAATATGCTAATTAGACCAGACATCCTTCTAGACGACCTTCTGGATGAAGCCAGGGCTGTGAAGGAAGCCTGGGTCCAGGGTGCCTGCTGGCAACTGGAGGGAAGGCTGGTTCCCAGGTGCCTGCTGGTGGCCAGAGGGAAGCCGAGGTCCCTGGTGCCAGAGGAAAGCCGCTGCCAGCAGCTGGGGGAAGGAAGGCCTACTCTTGCATGAATTTCGTGCACTGGGCCTCTAGTAAGATTATAAGAGAACTGAAAAATTCTAGACACCTTGTGATTTATAACTATTATAGTGCAGTAAGATACTGTTTTACTCATGCATTTGCAGTGATGCTGGTATAAACAAATCTACTTTGCTGCCAGAAGAATACAATTACTGTACGGCATATTTTACTGTAACTTTTCTTTGTTAAAATGTACAAATACGTATCACTGTGTTACAATTGCCTACAGTATTCAGTACAGTAACATATTGTGTGCAGATTTGTAACTCAGGAGCAATAGACTATACTATATAGCTTATATGTGTAGTAGACTATTCCATCCTGGTTCATAGAAGTACACTATTTGATGTTCAGACAATGATCACTATGTAACGTTGCATTTCTCAGAATGTTTACCTGTTGCTAAGTGACTCATAACTGTGTTGTGTTGTATTACTTCCCCCCCCTCCCCTCCCGCCATCCTCCTATAGTAGATGGCCGTGCAGCATGCAGCTGTGAAGTATTAATTCTCAACAGCACTTTTATAGATCAGGTCCATCCTAAATCATATCTGTCAAAAAAAGGAAGAGGTTTTTTTGCAGAGATCCTGAAATTATCATTTCATTTGTGTTAGGCGGTGAATAACTGCTAAGAGAAACAAAAAAGACCATGCTTTACATATCAGTCTTTGGTATTTGGAGGTTCTTCTGTGTTTTTATTTTCTAGAGAGTAGAGAGTCTCAGAGGAGTGCAATATTGCCATAGATAAGAGTTTTAATATTCAGTGGATAATGTAAGTAAGTGCCCTAGAAAACAGAGAAGAAGGTAAATAAGAGACATTCACCTAATCAATATCCTATATAATGAAAAGCTAATATGCAAATTGTCCTCTTGACTGGGAGTTCAACCAGGAGTTTGACCAGATGGGCGGGGCCTGTCTGCCAACCTCCCATATCCCCTCCTCCCGGCCGGCCTGGCAAATCTACCCTTATTAGGGCAGGACAGCTGGACTCCACCTGTTCATGAATTCAGGCACTGGGCCTCTAGTATGAAATATATTTTATGATTCTTTACTTTTAGTAAAAGATGAGATAAGGCTGAGCTAAATTTGGCAGGATTATAAGATGGAAAATGCTATAGATTATATTTACTGGGATATGTAGCCTCAAGAAACATGTTTCAATGAGCAGTATATAGGGAAATATAATCCAAAATTAAAAAGATAAATTTCTGGAGATACCCATAAAGAATGAGAGGAAAGCCTTAACGGGTTTGGCTCAGTGGATAGACCTTTGGCCTGTGGACTGAAGGGTCCCAGGTTTGATTCTGGTCAAGGGCATGTACCTTGGTTGCAGGCATATCCCCAGTAGGGGGTGTGCAGGAGGCAGCTGATCGATGTTTCTCTCCCATAAATATTTCTAACTCTCTATCCCTCTCCTTTCCTCTCTGTAAAAAAATCAATAAAATATATTTACAAAATAAAAAAAAAGGAATGAGGGGAACATCTGTTTATTAAGGAAAGGCAGAAAAAACAAAGGGCTTCATTATCTGTGTTCAAGGTACTCATAAATATATTTTAGTTAAATGTATCCATTTCTCCATATTGAAATCTCTTATTTTCTTTGTGGTTTTTTTCCCCTATGGTATTTATCAATTTTTTATATAGGCTCTGACTAAATTATTGTATTTACCATATATTATCTATCTACTATGGCTAAAATACAAGGTCCAAGAAGCAAGTATTTTGTGTTTTTGGTCACTAATATTTCTGAAGTTCTGAGAAGGGTACCAGTGCATAGAAAGCATTTACATTTAATACATAAAGTGATGGTCTCCATTAAAAAATTAAGATGCATTAAACTGAAAAATATGTTTATATATTTTTTAAAATTAGATATTATGTAAAAATGTTCTATCATAATTGTATTCAAAAACATTTTAATTACACTGATAAGCACTTTAATTAGTTTTTAAACATGTAATTTTTCTCTTTATATTCTACTAATTCTTTTACAGTGTTAGTTCATTCTATTACTCAGCACAGATTGCAATTCTGGGCCTCAACTAAAAACAAAAATTAACCTATACTGGTTAGTCACTCAGTCAACTAGAACCTGGACTACATACTCACATCCTTATTGTGCAAATAGCTTGCTAAGCAATATGGAAAGTGATGCATTAAATTAATGCACAGAGCTAAAAGAACCTAGAACGAAATGTGGTGGGTAATGCAATTACTAAAATCTATCAATGGTTAGCAAATGTAAAATCTCATGCCTGTATTTGGTCATCACAACCTAAGTTATATTTTTCAGAAAGGAGTCTCATTAAGTATTTTTAATATACTTAAGAAGAGTCATTAGCCTTAAACACAAATACAGTTGGTAAAGTTATTAAACAGAAAATAACTTTGAGAAGAATGAGGTTGAGAGCAGACAAATCAATTACTTAGCCAGTGAACTACATAATCCATTGTGTTTTTTTTTTTCATATATTTAAAGAATGTCCAGGAACCCAATACTATGAGAGGAAAGGCACAGGATCATTGATCATGTGGTAAGAGATTCTGCCTAGAAAAATAATATAGAATGCATTTTTTTTAAAAAAAAAACAGAAAATAATAATCCACTTAGAAATTTATTGATATCCTCCTTGATATATTAACAATTTGCAGTTGCCGGCACAAGGTAGCTGCCAATAGATGTTTCCTGAATGAACTGGTGCACTAATAATTAAGAGCATACAACAATATTTTCTTTCCTTTTTTTGACAAATTAAATTAATCAGAATCGCAAATTTTCTATACGGTTTTTAAAAACACTTTTAAATATATAAATCATACATGGTAACTATATCTTTACATTTATAACATTTTAAACATTGTCTTGAGAAATTATTTTTATATTTTCCTTTGTGATTCACTATATTATGCTTTATATTTCAAATTTAGATAGATGAAAGATATGTAAATAGATAGAATTAATTTATGTTAACATTGCACTAACTATTGCTGTAAGATAGGTTGGTAGCAAGTAAAGAGAAAAAAATAAACTAACAAATAATACTAGGTGTCAAATTATCTGTGAATTGTAAAGAAACAAATTCCAAGTTGGCACTCTTAAATGTACTAGAGAACATGCGTATGTAATTTTTATTGTCCAATAAAATATAGTCACAAGATTTTTACTGCATGCCTTTTAATATATTCCAGATATCCCAAAGTTACTGAATTGTTTTCTTAAATCTGATGACAAATAAAAGTGTTTTCATGTAAATATAAGAGAGGTGGGGTTTTTTAAGTTAGATTTTTCTAGAGGAAATATTTTGTGTAAAAAAAACTTGATTCTCAATTAATACTTGCGAAGCAATTTAGTTGAAAATTATTTCTAATCAGCCCTGGAGAAAAGTTAATGCATTTTGAAAGCCCACACTAGAGATATATGAAGGTCCCAGAATGTATTAGTTATTAATTGTCTTACATTTTGGACTATAGGCTCATATTAAAAATAAAGATTAATTATGCATGTAGTAAAAACCTTCATTATAAACAACAGTAATCATTTTATGATCTTATACTCATGTTTAAATTACAATTTTCTAATTTTTAAAAATAATGCACTTAAATTATTGTACAACTAATACAGCCAACTTAAGTCCTCATTTTTATATAGGAAGCATGTTTTATTTAAAGAAGGAATAAATTCTATATGATTATTCCCAGTGATATTAAAAGTTATTAATATTATAAAACTCTGATAAACTATATGAATTTTCAGATGACTATGTCATTTGATAATTCACATTGGTTTCATTCTGATGAAGATTTAACTATTCAATGAGTTATATTTAGTGGGCCAGAAAACATATGCATCATTTCAAATATAACTTTTTTCTTTTAGGTACATTGAATTTTAGAGAACATGCAGCTTATACATGTTGCTATATTGCTAAATTAATTAAACAAGAAGGCCATTAGACTGAGGCGGTTCTAATGCCCTGATGACCTTTGTAAACAAACCAAAATCTAAGCTTGGAAACAAATTCCTCAAGGTTATTAAATCTAAACCTAAGGAAACCAATCACCAACAGTCAAATACGATTTAATCTATAGGCAAGGATAAAGGACGGTCAGCTTGCTGCAGCCCAGCATGATCTGTAAGATGAGGAAAAGGCAGAGAAACAGAGAAAAGTCATACCTGACTCCAAAGTCCTGCTCAAGGGATTGTTTTGTGTTTCTCCTCACAGGCCCTTCATCCCCCGGATAAAGGTACTATCACAGTTTGGTGGAGACAGCTAAGAACTAAGGAAGGAGGTGGATGGCTTGCTGTTTGAGGGACTCGAAGAATCTCTAGCCAGGGTAATTGGTGGAAGTCTTTACCTGTAGAAACCAGTCCATAAACACGACAGATGTCTGTTTCTTCTAATGCACAGATACCGCACAAAGCTACATGAAATGGATGACTTAGAAGACATTTCTGATAAATTCCTAGAAACATACAATCAAAATTGAATAATGAAGAAACTGAAAATCTGAACAGAACTATAACAAATGAGAAGATTGAATCAGTTATCAAAACACTCTCAACAGAGAAAAGCCCAGGAAGATATTACTTTACTGGTGAATTCTCCCAAACATTTAATAAAGAATTAACACCAGTCCCTCTCAAACTGTCCCAAAAAAATTAAAGAGGGGAGATACTTCCAAGCTCATTTCATTTTATGAAACCAGCATAACTCTAATACCAAAGCCAGACAAAGACATTACAAGAAATGAAAACTACACTCCAACATCCCTGGTGAATATAGATGCAAAAATCTTAAGCAAAATACTAGCAAACCAAATTCAACAGGATACTAAAAGAAATCATAAACTATGACAAAGGAAGATTCATCTCTAGCATGCAAATGAGATTCAACACATGCAAATCAGTTATGGTGCTATACTTCATTAATAAATTGAAAGCTTAAAATTACATAATAATTATCTTAATTGATGCAGAGAAGGGAAAGTTTAACATTATTTCATGATAAAAACTCTCAACAAACTGTGTATAAAGAAAACATAAATCAGCATAATAAAAGCCACATATGACAAACACACAGCTAACATCATTCTCAATGGTAAAAAGCCAAAAGCTTGTCTTCCAAAATCAGGAACAATCAGGATGCCCACACTTGCCATTCCTACTTACCAAGTTAGTGGAAGTCAGAGCCAGGACAGTAAAGCAAGAAAAAGTAATAAAAGTAATCCAAATGGAAAATAAATAAGTAAAATTCTCTCTGTTTGTAGATGGCATAATCATATATGTAAAAATTCCTACATCCTCCACACAAATACACTCTCAAACAAGCAAGTAAACAAATAATTACAACTAATAAACTGATTCAGTCAAGTTGCTAGATACACAATCAACATACAAAAAACAGCTGCATTTCTGTCCAATAATAGTAAACTATCCAAGAATGAAATTAAGAAAGCATCCAATTTATAATAACATCAAAAAGAATAGAATGCTTAGAAATAAACTTAACCAAGGAGGTAAAATATCTGTACTCTGAAAACTATAAAACATTGAAAGCAGGGGTATGTGGCTGGGAAGAGATCAACTAAAGAACTTGTATGCATATATGCATAACCCCTGGGCACAGACAATAAGGAGGTGAAGGCCTGGGGCAGGGACGGGTGGGCTAAAAGTGGTTAATGGGAGAACAAGAGGAATATATGTAATACTTTCAACAACAAAGATTTTAAAAAAATGATGAAAGAAGATAAAACTAAAATAAAGGAAATAACTCCAGTGTTCATGGATTAGAAGACTTAATATTGTTAAGATGTCTATATTACCCAAGGAGAGCTACAGATTAACGCAATACCTATCAAAACCTAATATCATTTTTGCAGAAATAGCAAAAATAATCCTATAATTCATATGGAACCACAAAATACTCCAAATATATAATGCAATCTTGAGAAAGAATAACAAAGCTGGTGGGATTACACATCTTGATTTCAAAATACATTGCAAAGCTATTCTAATTAAAATAGTATGATACTGTCATAAAAACAGATGTGGAAAAGAATAGGGAGCCCAGAAATAAATACATGCATAAAGTGAACTAATTTTTAATAATGTACCAAGAGTACACAATGAGGAAAGGATAGTCTTTTTAACAATTGGAACATCGGATATCCACATGTAGAAGAAAGAAATTGGACCCTTTTCTTACCCCACCCTCAGAAATCAATTCAAAATGGATTAAAGATTTACAGATGATGTTTAAGAGCATCCAAGTTAAAATGCATGTCACTTCTCAATGCCGTTTTTTATTACTCCAGTGACACACCAAGTTTTTTTATACAATTGATAATCAGAATATATTAAAAAAATACAATTGAGAAAGAAACAATAAGTTTAGTCTTGAAATTTTAATCAAATTAAAGATTATGCCAAGAAAAACCTCAAAATTTTTGACATTCAAATTTGTGAAAATTTTTGAGAATATGTGACATGAAGAACAAATATTCTCCTTCTTTTTTTTTTTGTTTTGTTTTGTTTTGTTTTGTTTTGTTAATCTTTACACAAGGATATTTTATCATTGATTTTTAGAGAGAGTGGAAGGGAGGGGGAGAGACAGAGAGAAGCATCGATGTGAGAGAGATACATTGATTGGTTGCTTCCTGAAAGCACCCCAATAGGGCTAGAGAAACCTGTAACCAAGGTTCGTGCCCTTGACTGGAATCAAGCCTGGGACCCTTCAGTCCACAGGCCGATGCTCTTTCCAATGAGCCAAATATTCTTTGTACATGAGGAATAAGTGATACTTGGCTCTCAGAGTCACACCCTTCATTAGAAATCTAGGAATTCAATAGTATTAAACATTTGAAATAACATGTGTTTGTGAAATGTCAAACTTCATCAGGAAGGCAGGGGAGGTCTGGGGGAGAGGGATAAGAGATCAACCAAAGGACTTGTATGCATGCATATAAGCATGGCCAACGGACACAGTCACTAGGCGGGTGAGGGCATGTGCAGGGAAGTGGGGGAGGTCAATGGAGGAAAAAGGAGACATATGTACTACTGTTTGTAATACTTTAAACAATAATAAATAATAAACTAAACTACACTAAAATAAATAAAATAAAATATCAATTTTTAAATTGTTTATTTTTTTAGAGAGAGAGGAAGGGAGAGGGAGCGAGAAAGAGAGAACCATCAATGGGACATTGATTGGCTGCCTCCTGCACACCCCCTACCTGGGATCAAGCCCACAACTTGGGCATGTGCAGAAATCAAATTTTTAAAAATGCAAATAATTTTGCCTTTACTAATCTTTGATGTCTTTTCTTTTTAAAAAGATTTTTAATTATTTTTTTAGAGAGGAAGAGAGAGAGAAACATTGATGTGAGAGCAAAACAGTTATCAGCTGCTTCCTGCATTCCCCCTACCAGGGATCAAGCCAGAAACCCAGGCATATGCTCTGACAGGGGTTTGAACCAACAGCCTTTCTGTGGTGCATTGGACCATGCCCAACCAACTGATGCACACCGGCCAGGGCAATAATTTTTTTCTTTTATATAAGTGGATTTACATGTACAATTATTATTACCAATATATATTTTCTTTTGTCAGAATCAAGGCCTTATTATAGCCATGTTTATTCTATAAGTCATAGGGATGCTGAATAACAAAAATAAAAAGATATATGACATGTCAAAGTGTTCCTGTCAAAATAAAATATGTAAATTTTAAGTTTCCAAATACCTTGAGGAGAAAATAGTGCATGCCACAAAGAATATATAGATTGTATAAAATATCACTGTGAGATCATAACAATATATGTAATAAAAATAACATTATAATAATTATTTATTAGTTATATATGTTAAAACTTTCAGAAAAGTTAACTGATTTACCAAAGATTATACATATAGTAAGAGAGAGAGCCAAAGACTGAACCAAACTTTTGGGTTATTTTCCATGAAGGAAGGTGAAGGGATTAGCCAAAGAACATACATGCATAACCCATAGACACAGTCAATAGTGTGAAGATGGCCCGCGGGAAAGGGGTGCAGGGGCTTAGTGGAGGGGGTCCAAGGGCAGGGCAGGGGAGAACTGGGGACATCTGTAATAGTATGAACAATAAAAATAAAGTTTAAAAAGGAACATTGTATGATCCTGCATCTGTTTATTTTCTTAGTACACATTTTAAAAGGCAAACCACATTTATCTAAACCTCACATTTCAGGAACTGCAGAACAGGAAAAAAGAAAAAAAACAAATTTCATGGTATAATTTTCCATTCCGGGGATTTATTTTATGGGAGGAAATAGTAATTCACTTTCTCAGATGTTATGTAGGAGGTTTTAATGTAGTTTGGTATGACATGACATAATAAAAGACAATTATGGTATAATATAAGTATAATAGTATAGCTATTAATGTTTATTGAATGAATGATAATAATCACAATGAGATATGAGAAATATAAGTTACTCATAATTTATAAGGACTGCATTTCCCTAGTGCAAACTTCATCAGTTAATATGGTTGTAGCTTACAAGTTTTCCTCTTTACTCTGGTCTATTTGTAGGCACTTCTTTTGCAGTGATTAAAGTGCTAGATTTTAGAGAATCCATTAAGGAGAAAGTGACTAATTATGAGCATTAACATTAAAGATTATAGGCAGGACAATGTGTTTCATTGTGAATGCAGAAAACTGCTGTGTTAAATCTGTAATCTGTAATAAATGAATGCAACATGTAATAGATAACCAAAAATATTCATATAAAGAAGAAATGCAAGCCATTATCTCTGAAAACAATAAAGAAATTAGATTGGAAACAGAGAAAGGAGAATTTTCATTATGCTCTGCAGTCTTGGATGGCTGCTAGAGAACAGACAGGAGTTAGCACAGCCTGCCTCTCATGTCTCATCCCCAATACACAGTCACCTGTTTGCTGCCTGCCCATGATGTGATGCCCTTCATCCTCTTCTTCCAATATCTGCCCAAATAAATCCTATTAATTATTTGGTGTGGAATTCAAAAGGCGTATTTTTTACAAGCTTCCATAACATTCTACTTCACTACCCCCATAAAATACATGGATCACAATACTTTTATATACTCTACTGTCATCATTAAAATGTCTTTCTCATAAAACTATACTCAAGATTAGGAACACGTATTGAAAATCAATGAATGTATTGTTAGAATCTAGCACAATCCTGGCACATCCTAGATATTCAGTAAAGATTTAGTAATTTAAAAATAACATTTGCCACATTTTCTGATGTGATATAAGATAAGGTTCTTATGTGTATACTAATACTACCCTATATTTGAGAGAATTAAAAAGAAAACACTACTACTATAAATGACTTTAAAAAGTAGCTGAAATTTTTCAGTTTTGTGAATGTGGAACAAAGTAATTATTTCTATAAATATGTGCAGTAGAATTAGAGTTAGAGAAAAATCACATAACCAAACACTGAAAAAGCTGGGTAAGGACCATTGTTTGAAAGTAAAATAAACTTATTTCAAATGATCAAAAGAAAAAAAAAAAGAATACTATGAGATAATTTAGTAAAAAGACATGGGTTGCCCTAACCCAGCTGTTCTCAACCTGTGGGTCGCAACCCCTTTGGCGGTTGAACGACCCTTTCACAGGGGTTGCCTTAGACCATCCTGCATATCAGATATTTACATTACAATTCATAACAGTAGCAACATTACAGTTATGAAGTAGCAACAAAAATAATTTTATGGTTGGGTCACAACATGAGGGACTATATTTAAAGAGCCAGAAGGTTGAGAACCACTGCATGAACCGGTTTGGCACAGTGGATAGAACATCGGTCTGTGGACTGAAGGGTCCAGGTTCGATTCCAGTCAAGGGCATGTGCCTTGATTGCGGGCACATCCCCAGAAGGGGGTGTGCAGGAGGCAGCTGATTGATGTTTCTCTCCCATCAATGTCTCTAACTATCTATCCTTCTCCCTTCCTCTCTGTAAAAAATCAATAAAATATATTTTAAAAAAAGACATGGGTTATGCTTATATGCATGCATACATGTCCTTCGGTTGATCTCTTACCTCCCCCCTCAATTTTAAGAGAGATAATTTGTTTAGTAAACGAAATAAAATATTTTATTTTGTAAAAAACACAAAAGTATTAGCCTTGCATAGGCAAAATAAATGTTTTTCTATTTTTTATTCACTTGTAACATAGAAGATAAACAATATCGTATGGAAGACAGAACTTTTAAGTTAAACATCCTCAGTTTTGTAGAATGACACCTGCAGCAGTTACATGCCCCGTATCCTGGCATGACAATCATTAGAGGAGGAAGAGAAACAGCCTTTCCCCATGTACCCTCTCACAAGTGCTGTAACTTTCCCCCGAATCTTTCCAGATGCCTTCTTGTATCTAAATGCTCATGTCTGAGTCAATCATGGGCAAAGACATTTAGAATGTCCTTAGACTAGCGGTGCGATTTGGAGGGTGAGTGTGCCCTTGAGGGGACATTTGACAATATCTGGCATCTAGTGAGTAATGGCCAGGGACAGCGCTAAACAACCGACATGCACAGGACAGCTCCCCACCCCACCCACAGCAAAGAATTATACAGCCCACAGTGTCAAGAGTGCTAGGGTAGAGAATGTCTTAGAGTAATGGAGTAATCCTGAGAGTCTTAGAGTAATCAGATCCATCTCTTGAGATAGGGTTGACATCAGCTTCCAGCGAAGCACGTGGGTGAGTGAGGGAAGAATCCATACATAAAGAAAACAAAGTGAGGTAAGTAAGTAACAATGCCACTACCTTCACCTACTAGGCACACCTTTACAGTCTCATGTTTACCTTCCTGCATACATAAGGCTTTCTCCCTTTAGGGATCTGATTAAACACATCGTAACGGCTGACCTCATGATATTTTGGTTATGACCAGCTGATTACTTGATGGATATACCATAAAATGATATTCAAATACATTTAGAAAACAAGGAAAAAATATAGTGTTTTCTTCCAAATAAAGTATTGGCAGTTGGATTAAATATATATATTATTTCATAGCACAGCAATACTTTAAAATAGAAAACTCTGTGTGGAGATGTGTGTGCAAGTACCAGTATGAACTTGAAAGAAAATAATTATTCTCTACAAAGAGCCTGGGGTGTGTACTTTTTGAGGAGAGGAACTATTCTTATTTTTAAACCACCTACCACACTTCACAGATTTTTCTGTGCTTTTCATATAAGATATTAAATAATTTCAGATAAAGATTTGAACTATCTTTTTTTAAAAAAAATATATATTTTATTGATTTTTTTACAGAGAGGAAGGGAGAGAGATAGAGAGTCAGAAACATCGATGAGAGAGAAACATCGATCAGCTGCCTCCTGCACATCCCCCACTGGGGATGTGCCCGCAACCCAGGTACATGCCCTTGACCGGAATCAAACCTGGGACCCTTCAGTCCGCAGGCCGACGCTCTATCCACTGAGCCAAACCGGTTTTGGCTGAACTATCTTTTTTAAATGGAGATATTCATTCCCTTTTAAATAATTTACAATAGTGATATTGTAATACATATAAATTAAGACTACATATTCCATTAATACACGTATGATACATAATGATGTTTATCATGTGAAGTCAAAGTACATTTTCTAGAGTTGAGACTATTTTTTTTGTTTCATTCTAGCTTTCTTCGAGCTTTATTAGAGATTAAATAAAACTATGAAATTCCAAAGCCAGAAGAACAGTTTAATTAATACTGAAGAGAAAACTTAGCTCAAGGAAAGTAGGTAATTTTTTTTTTTTTCTAAATCCCAAGATAGACTAATTGAGACAAAACTATAATCTCAGAGCTGTTATATCATGGCCTGCTGCTCAAATTTGCTAGTTTTCTCTTTGGAATGCAAGTTAGGCTGTAGGAAAATAAGAGCTGGGGAGAAAGAAATTTGCACATTTACATTTGAGATTCCTTGAAGATGAATAGGCACAGAGGAATACTCTTAGTCCTTAATGATGCCAGTGATAGTAGGTTTTGCAGAACTAGCAAAATGATAATAAATTACATGCAATATTTCCTATAGAGTCAACTAGCAAATTTAGCAATCATACCTCCCCAGATTACGGTTAAGATATGAAATTATTATTTTTACATGACAGGTAAATAACCAGTTTCCTTTAATTAGACTAGATTAGAGAAGTTAAATGCTTCTGAAAACAGCAGTGGAATAGAATGGTATCTTTCATCAAGAGCAAAATGATGTTAATGTCTTCTGCTGTCTAGTTATCATGACAAATAGGTTGTGGTACATGCACACTTTAATTATTAACACTGAAATCTGCTGAAATTGAAGTATTGCTGTTAGTAAGAGCTATTACTGCTGAAATGACCCATTTAATAGTGACCCATAGTATCAAAATATGGATTTAAATTGGTAATTAATAATAGTCCATTTCTGAAAATGTTAACACGGGAGTTCAATAAAAATGCTAACTAGGTCTGAAATACCACAGACAGTATATTGACATATTAATGTGTATTACTTATCTTAAATGCTTTGTAGATTTAGATTTGAAACAAGATGATAACAGTAAAAATATTTTTTAACCAGTGTCCTGGGAGTCAGTAAGTAAACTTAGTGAATTAGTTTACTTCTTAGTTTTTTAGATCTGAAATTCTTTACACATTCCTTTCATGACATTTTACAGATGTCCAATTAATAGAAAATTTAAAAAAATTTAAAATTTGACAGCATGAAACCAAGGATAAATTTTGAAGTAATGGTGGTAGTTATGCTTCACATTTTATGAGTCATTTGTTCCAACTTCCGTGCAACAACTAGCTGCCCCACACCCATCTTGTTCTTTCTATACCTTTCTATAAGAAGAGTATAAAGTTCCATAGGGAGCCAAGTCATGAATTACATTGTGAAATAACATATTAAATTATGTTTTAGTAGAGATTATCATTTAGCAGCACAATCAAGTCACCAATATGTAGTTGGAATGCATTAATTGATATTTATTGGTTTTCTTACTTAATTGGCTTGTATTAAACTATATTTAGATAGAATATGTTCCTGAATATATCGAACGTATCTTAAATATGTTAGAAAAGGTTAAGAGAAAAGAAATTATGATTTACACATTTTTAAAGATAATTTAAAAACTACAATTTCTACTTGAGAATAAATGTATATTATATTATTTTAACTGTGGTGAATATAAAATATTTTTAATGATGACCATCATCAGTTAGGGCTTTAAATGTATATATGAATGGTAGAGAAATGTTAACAAAATTCAGGGTTAAATTTTAATGTATTTTGTTCAGTTCATCTGTTAGTGTCTAAGTTAACACATAGAGTAGAGGGATATGGTAGAAAACATTTCAAAGTTAGTATATACATACACACACTCATGCACACACAAGCACATTTTAAAAAAAATGTTTTTAAAACCCGAACATTTAGTTAGTGACTAGTCACTCAATTCTTTAAGGTTAACTGTATGATGCAGTTTCTTCCCTCTCAGATTTCTGTGTAGTTCTTTCAGGAAACTTTTGCCTAAATCTGTAGTATACAAATTTTAGATGCCTCATTTGACCAGTATTGGTGGCATTTTGTTGTTCAGCCTTGGCACTTCAGTTACACTTTCTCTTTGCCTGTAGCAGGTTATATACATTTTCCACAGGCTAACTTCCTAAGGTGGTAGGATCACAGTGGCAGCACAACGTGCATGTCATATTGAGGCACTCGCAAACAGTGATGTCCCCTTTGTCATTTCATTTATGTGGCCCAGACCAAATGCTTCATTTTTGGAGAAGTTAAATGAATGTGCAATAAGACAGCAGGACAGCTAAGAGTATATGGTATCAAAAAGCTAAATAAAGAAGTTGTTTCAAGGAGGAGAATGAGACAATGTGTGTCAATGAAATGAGATAAAGCGTGACTGTTGATCGCTCAATATGGCATGAATATGGATGTCATTGTGATTTTAGCAAAATCTGGTTTGATTTAAGGGATATGGTTTTGTTGTGGGTTTTTTTTGTTGTTTGTTTGATCTATTTTAAAATGGTATAAATATCAGGATGCTTCAGGGAATCACTTTTGGAGAGAAAAATTATCAACTATAAAGAGAGTGGAATAGTTATTAAAATTTGAAGAAGGCCCGGCTGGCGTGGCTTAGTGGTAGAGCAATGACCTATGAACCAGGAGGTCATGGTTCGATTCCAGGTCAGGACACATGGCTGGGTTGAGGGTTTGATCCCCAGTGTGGGGACGTGCATAAGACAGCCAATTAATGGTTCTCTCTCATCATTGAAGTCTCTCTCTCTCTCCCCCTTTCCCTTCTCTGATTATATATATATATATATATATATATATATATATATATATATATATATATAATTTTGAAGAGGGAACAGAGTTATAGAAAAATAGTATAAGAATGAAAGTAAGTGACTCCAGCAAAGGAAATGTGGTAGCATTAAAATCTCACTCGAAGATAGTGATTATGAAGTTAAAATAAGACAAGTGAAAATATGACTTTTTAAAAACCATTTCTGGATGTATATAGTGTAGGCATGCAGTATACTGAGAGCTGCTTTAATTAGAATTGCAGCCCAGCCTACCAATGTGAAAAGGGGGCAGAGCAGTTGAAGGTATACACACAGGAGTGCTATTAATGAAGGATCAGAGAATTTAAGTTGGGTAAGAATAAATGTGAGAAAATATTGTTGGTAAGTAGTTCATTATAATGTATAATATTATACATTAACATATACTTGCATATGTACATATATACTCCCCCCCCCCCTTGAGAATTGCCATTTAATACCGACGTTGCCAAAACCATTAGCAAGGATTCACCTAGGGGTAAGGGAAACCAGGAGGCTCAAATATTGATTGAGGGGCCCATTAATTGTTTGAAGGGAGGGGAAGTGAGTGGGGGATCCCCAGTGGTCCCTTTTCTTTCAAATGTCATGGGAAAGGGGTCTTCTTTTAACCAGAACCCCTCCCCATTTCCCAAGTCCTGTGTATCTTTGGGAAGGTGGGGTGAGGGGGTATGGGAGCAGGGTGCAGTGTGAGTGGAGCTCAGGAGCTGAAAGTGCACTGGTGTAGGGTAGAAAGTCCCATTTCATATGCACTCACAACACTGAACTCCCAGGGAAGAGAAATGAGAGAAGCTGGGTTGGAGCAAGGCCTTTTTCTGCCCAGGATTATGGAAGAAAGGGGTTAATGCTGGGATGGAGACTAGGGCATCATGGGGGCAGGCCAGGGCCCCCCACAAAGGGGAGAGGGATATGCCAGTGGTGCTCCAGGGACAGGGACAGCATGCTAGTTCAAGGTGAGCATTCCAGGGGATCGGACTGCATATTTAGCCTGTATTTGTTTATTTAAAATGTTTTGTTTTAACTTTTAAAACAATAGAAGTAAATTATCATTTTGTCAATTTGAATTTTCTGTAACAGGTTAATAGGCAATGGGTTCCCCTGTCAAAGAAAGGTGAGGGGACAGGAGGGAGTAGAGGAGAGGGGAAGTTTTTTCATCCATATTCTACAACTGCAAGTATGAAGATTGATGACCTTCTAGAACATAAGATATTGTGGCTATGCTTAATACAGTCGGTCCAGCTAGAGTTGGAAGAATAAAATAGCTTTACACTGAATTTGGTGAGTCTGAGAGATCATAATAAGCTGTAGTGAATGTTTGGGTTTGGTATTTGCAAATCTAACCTAATTGTACTAAAGTTTCTTCAGGTAAGAAATCTGAATTTTTCCTTCTCACCACTGCAGTCTGTGGTCTTGTCAGTTTGCTTCGGTGAGCATTCATTATCTGACCAGCAGTGGTGAGTCACTTTGTAGTCAGCTGTCCCTGCAGTGTTGATTAATGAAGTCCCTCTAAGTCTCCAGTAAGGCTTTAAGCCTGGCAGAATAAAGTCAATAATTATTTATAATTATGAAGCATGTAAGCCAGTAACTTAAATAGAGCTCTTCTATAATATAAGGCAATGTCTAAATACTAAGAATATTCGGTATGTTCACTTTTATAGAGCTACAAGACAAATCTATTAGGTTTGAAGTTTTGATTTATTCAAGATGCTATAAATGCTTAACACAAAGCACTAACATCAGAGCATATTACAAACGCTGCTATAGCTGGCAAGACATCGAAGCTGTCATTGCTGTTCTGTGTTTGAGATCAGAAAAGTAAGCCATAGTTTTACAACGGTATGTGCCCATGCCCTTATATGGCAGAATATGAAACAGGGGGCTGAGCTCTGCTCCTAAATATAACCACTCATGATTCCCCAAAATGTCCAGCCATTGACAATACACGATGTATTAGTAATTCAGGAATTTTAAAAAATCTTTTCACAACCAATTCCATTCAGGATGCTATAGCAGAATACCATAGTCTGGTTGGCTTACAAACAACATAAACTTATTTCTCATGGTTTTGAAGGCTGGGAAGTCCAAGATCTAGGCTCTAGCAGGTTAGGGGCTTGCTGAGAAACTGTTTCTTGGTTCTTAATCAGCTGCCTCCTCACTGTCATCACAGGGCAGAGGGGCTCTACTCCCATTGGGAGGGCTACACCCTCATGACTTAATCACGTGGCCAAAGCTCCACCTCCTGATATTAGCACACGGGGGATACAGTTTAACATGTGAACTGGGTGTTGGGCACAACCATTTAGTCTATAGCCAACAGGCTTGTGTTTCCATAGAAATTTTCACATGATACTCAAAACAAGAAATGCTAGATATTGATAACTCTAAAAATGCCAATTACTTTTTAGATAGGAGAGTAAATGCTCCAGTGGGCCAATTTGACACATTGATGATTTCAAAGCAAGTAATTAATTTTTTACTAATTTATTTTATTAGAACAAAGTTGTCTCCATATGTTGACATATGTTGATTATACATTTATTATAGTGTTCAAGACATTGTTGATGTTAATGGCTAGAAAAACCTTCAGATGATTCACTTATTTGAACTGAAATTTTATTTATTTTTCTTAAAACTAGTCAGACCTAGAAATTCCAATATATAAAGTATTGCATTAGAATACTATAATTAGCTCCCAACCTATGCTCATTGCCTATAAAAATTAAATCAAGAATCTAGGAAAACCATAGTATAATCAAATACCACAGTACATCTTAACCTAATAAAAAACAAATAATAAATAATGTAGAAAGTGAAAAACTATAATATCTAAGTTTGTATATCATGTTTTCTGAATAAACAAAGAAATAAAATATAGACAGTAAAATGAGCAGTATTCTTTAAAAAGGCATAATAATAGAAATTATATTAAAATATAAGCCAGGATTTAAATTAAAGGAATAAGAATAAAACACATGACATATCTGTTCAAATGATTTCATTTATCACTTTCCTATTTCATTTCAATAGTCTTTAAATAGGTAGCATATAATTTAGAATAAATTGAGTACATTTGTCATATTCTCAGGTTTATTTAACCATATAGACCTAAGGTTTAAAAAAATAATCTAGTGAAAATGACTTTATATAAATACTAGGGGCCTGGTGCATGAAACTCGTGCAAGTGGGAGAGGGGTGTCCTTCAGCCCAGCCTGAAACCTCTTGCAATCTGGGATCCCTTGGGGGATATTCAACTGCCAGGGATCCCTGTGGGATTGGGCCTAAACTGGCAGTTGGACATCCCTCCTAACCATTCACCTGCCTGCCTACCAGATCTCCCTAACCACTCACCTGTCTGCCTGATCACTCCTAATCACCTCTGCCTGCCTGCCTGATCTCCCCTAACCACTCACTTGCCTGCCTGATGCCCGTAACGGCTAGCCTGCCTGCCTTATTGCCCCTAACTACTCTGCCTGCCTGCCTAATCACCTGTAACCACTCGTCTACCTGCCTGATAACCCCTAATTACTCTGTCTGCCTGCCTGATGCCCCTAACTGCTCACCTACCTGCCTGATTGCCCCTAACTGCCTCTGCCTTGGCCCCCGCCACTTGGGCTTTGTCCATAAGGACCTCGGGAATGACATTCAGAAGGTTCTTTGGCTGTTCGGTCTAATTAGCATATTATGCTTTTATTATTATAGATTATCCTATCTAATAAAAGAGAAACATGGTCATTAATGTACGACCACTACCCTTCCCATTGGCTAATCAGGGCGATATGCAAATTAACTGCCAGCCAAGATGGCAGCTGGCAGCCAGGCAGCTTAAACTGAACATGAGGATTGCTTGACTCAGTGACGGAGGACTGCAATGTTCCCCACCTGCCTTGCGGGCCTCTGAGCCTGCAGTTTGAAACATTGTAACAAATATGGAAGCTAAACAAAACCCCAGAAACCAGCTTTCAGCAAGCTGGGATCTCAGAGCTGGAGTTGATACAGAGTTTCGATTATAGAACCTAAACAAACCAGACACCTGCTTTCAGCAGCTGAGGCCTCAGAGATGGAGTCACACTAAAGCTGGCCCAGAATAAAAAAAAAAAAAGAAAAGAAAAAAAGGAGCAGTTGGGAGCTTCAGTCCCAGCCTGAAAACAGCCCTCAGCCCCTCACCCAGACTGGCCAGGCACACCAGTGGGGACCCCCAACCTGAAGTGTGTCTGACCAGCTGCAAACAGCCATCATCCCCTCATCCAGGCTGGCCAGGCACCCCAGTGGGGACCCCCACCCTGATCCAGGACATGCTTCAGGGCAAACCAGCCAGCCCCCACCCATGCACCCCGCCTCTATTCTATATAGTAAAAGGGTAATATGCCTCCCGGCACCCGGATCAGTGTGACAGGGGGCATCGCCCAAACCCCCTGATCACCCTGTGACTCTGTGTGTGACAGGGGGCGGGGCCACAACCTCCCTATCAGCACTGCTCTGTTACGGACAGGGGAAGGCACCCCAACCCCCTGATCGGCCCTACTCTGTGCCTGATACGGGGGAGCTCCCCAATCCCCTGATCGCCCTGTGGCTCTGTGTGTGACAGGGTGCGGCACCCCAACCCCCCCACCCCACGGGCCCTGCTCTCTGTGTGATGGGGTAGAGCCATAACCTCACCATTGGCCCTGCCCTGAGTGTGAGAGTGGCGGCACCCCAACCCCCTGATCGGCCCTGCTCTGTGGGTGATAGAGGGTGGCACCCCAACCCCCTGATCGGCCCTGCTCTGTGTGTGACAGGGGGCGGTGGCCCAACTCCCCTATCGGCCCTACTCTGTGAGTGACAGGGGGGAGCTTCTCAACCCCCTGATGGGCCCTGCTCTGTGCGTGACAGGGGCAGCGCTCCAACCCCCTGATTGGCCCTGCTCTGTGTGTGACAGGGGGTGGTGCCCCAACCCCCCAATCGGCCCTACCCTGAGCGTGA
This sequence comes from Myotis nattereri, assembly GCF_964212035.1. Taxonomy (NCBI): domain Eukaryota; kingdom Metazoa; phylum Chordata; class Mammalia; order Chiroptera; family Vespertilionidae; genus Myotis; species Myotis nattereri. Next base: position 66,483,198 of record NC_138076.1, on the reverse strand, counting down.
CTGAGGGTGGCACCGCAACCTCCCAATCTGCCCTGCTCTGTGCATGACAGGGGGCGGCGCCCCAACTCCCCAGTCGGCCCTGCTCTGAGCCTGACCAGGAACTGCATCTAGGGATTGGGCCTGCCCTCTGCCACCCGGGAGCAGGCCTAAGCCACCAGGTCATTATCTCCCGAGGGGTCCCAGACTACAGAGGACACAGGCAGGGCTGAGGAACCCCCCGACTCCCCACCAAGTGCACAAATTTTTGTGCACCGGGCCTCTAGTTATAGATAAGGCACATCCAGTGTGTTATGTAAATTTTGCCATATATATTCATGCTTAAATTAATTCTTTTGTAAAATATTTATAATCTTATACCATAGCAAATGTTACAATTTTCAGGTAATATTTTTATTTGGCATGTTAAGTTAAATTTACCTTTAAGTAACATTGAAGACAGTAATCTAAACCAGATGGGCCCATTAATAATTGTAGTCAATTATCATTGTTTCTTAGAAAGTGTTGCTTATATATACTAATATACTTTACTCAGTAGAGAAAGAAATGAAACAGAGTGCTTTTTATTAGGCATTTCATTTGGTGTCTCTCTCTATCTCTCTCTCTCTCTCTCGGCACCAGTAGGTTTTCATAATTGTCACATTAATTCATAAAAAGTCAAAGAAGATAATTTTATATTATACATGAGATAGCTGAAAGAATCCAAGAAAAATACTTGTCGGCCTAAATTCATATATATATATATATATACATATATATATATATATATATATATATATATATATATATAGAGAGAGAGAGAGAGAGAGAGAGAGAGAGAGAGAATATAATAAATCCATGCTTGATTAACACTAACCCTTGAATAGATGGAAGTAAAAAATTTAATTTACATTTAATTTACATTTCTTGAATATTTTCAAGAGAGTGCTGCTATATAAACTCTGAGGCATCAACATTATCATTATCATTCACATAGCTAATTTTATTCACACTTGTTTATGTTGGGCATCCAACCTAGTTTGCCCAGGATAATCCAGTTTACATCTGTGGTCTAAGAATAACTACTAAGAGGACCCACATTCAATATTAAACTAGCCTATTGTGGTCAACAAATTATTTGACCACTCTACTGATTATTAAATAAGAATTTTATTACATTTTGAATGAATTTAAGAATTGATTTCTAAAACAATAACTTTGTACATGAACAAAGCACATTAATTTGTCAGCTAATACATGCTCATCCAGTCAGTAAATGATAGAGACAGGCGATAAACTCAGATGCCTGAACCCTCCTACCAATGCACACAAGGTGACTTAGCTGTTCTCAATGGAGTGAATTTTAATATTGTAATTCCAGGGAAACAATTGTATGCAACTTACCCTGGGTGACAAGTTCAGTTCTTTTAGTGGAGAAATGAAAAATCTTTGATATGCACTGGGGCAAAGCAAATGTTGAAATAATCCAGTTGTGTTTTAGCAAGGGAAAGTGTGTGAAATGCACCAAGGAGAGAAGAGCACTGCACTTGGAGGTAGAAAAGTGAGCATATTTGCAAAAGTACTAATAAGCTTTCTTTCAGAGAGCAGGCTGACAGCTGTGGTGGGGCAGGCATTGAGGGGCTGGGTTGGGGGGGCTGGAGGGATTGAGAAAAAAAGAAAGAGAAAAGAAAACCCATGGGCATGGACAGCAGGGGTGAGGTTGGAAAGAAGTGGGGAGGGTATGAGGGGATAAATGTTGATAGAAGGAGTTTTGACTTGGGGAGGTGAACACATAATACAGTGTACAGATGGTCTGCTGTGGAATTGTGCATCTGACACCTGTATAATTTTTTAACGAGTGTCATCCCAATAAATTATAAAAAATAAAATAGCAATACAATAGTCAAAAAATAAGAAGCTATCTTTTCAGTTAGATGAATTCAAATTAAATTAAATTTTAATGTTGCCCAGCTAGTGTGGCTTAATGTTTGAGCATCGATCTATGGAACAAGAGGTCCCAGGTTTCATTCCTGGGTTTGATTCCAGGATTTGATTCTTGGTCAGGGCACATGCCTAGGTTGCAGGCTTGATTCCCATCAGGGGGTGTACAAGAGACAGCCAATGGAAGAAGCAGCTGATCAATATTGATGCAATCATTTTTCTATTTCTCTCTCCTTCTCCCTTTCTCTCTCTCTAAAAATAAAAAATAACATATTTTTTTAAAAAAAAATTAATGTAGACCTAGTGGTTCTTCAAAGAGGCCTCCACCCTACTTTTATTATTATTTTTTTTGTTGAACACAGATAATCTTAATCCAACTCACTCATTCCAGCACTTTCTAATCTTGTATATTCAATATTTTAGGAATAGAGTTTATGTCATATTATAAATCTTATCCCTTTATAATATACTTGAATCTTAACTATTAGTATGTTATCCTATGGTATTTTATAAGTTTATAAATGGCATTTAAAAAAGGTATATGCAAACTGATGAACAAAAAAGATCTAGTGACATAGAAATCTGGAAGAGACTGGTGAATCTCAGAGGGAAGGTGGTGGTGGGTGAGTGGGTGGGAAGAGATCGAAGAACTTGTATGGACACAGACAATAGTGTGGTGAAGGCATGAGGTGGAGCAGGCTAAATAGGGTCAATGGGGGGGAAAAGGAGACAAATGTAATATGTTTAACAATAAAGATTAAAAATGATAATAAAATAGTTATATACATTGTAAAAATGGGTATTATGCAATTTGAGAAAGGAGAAAAAGTAAAGATATTAAAAAAGAGAAAGAAAAAGTATTATTTGCTGATATAATAACCTATTTGGCAAATTTAAGACAAACAACTAAATGTCATCCTAATATATAAAAACCCTGGGTCTGTCATGACCAGAGGCTCAACCAACTAGAAGCCAGTCCTGCAACCCAGCGCTGACTGCTGAGGGGGCTGCGGATCAGGTCCAGAGAGAGGCCTGAAGAAAGAAACAGGGTCTGATCCATAGCCTCTGTGGCAGCTGTTGATCAGCACTTGCCTCTCTCTTTCCAGCAGCCACGCCTCCATTTCTCTCCAAGCCTCCACCAGGACTGCTGATCAGCTCCACCTTTTTGATCAGGCCCCATTGATAGATGCTGACAGCATAGAAACTGGCCAATCAGAACCAAATCTGGGTCAACTGTGAGGAGCCAATGGCTGCCTACGAGGCGGAGCTTTTGATGCTGACTGGCATAGGAACTGACCAATCAGAACCAAATCTGGTGCCCTAACTGGTTTGGCTCAGTGGATAGAGCGTTGGCCTGTAGACTGAAGGGTCCCAGGTTCGAGTCAGGTCAAGGGCATGTACCTTGGTTGTGGGCACATCCCCAGTAGGGGGTGTGCAGGAGGCAGCTGATCGATGTTTCTAACTCTCTGTAAAAAATCAATAAAATATATATATATATTTTTAAAAAGAACCAAATCTGGGTCAACTGTGAGGAGCCAATGGCTGCCTAAGAGGCAGAGCTTTTGACGCTGACTGGCATAGAAACTGACCAATCAGAACCAAATTGGCCAGCGGAGGAGGGCAGTTGGGGATGAGATCAGGCCAGTAGGGGAGGGTAGTTGGGGGGGACCAGGCTTGCAGGGGAGGGCAGTTAGGCATTAATCAGACCAGCAGGGGAGCAGTTAGAGGTTGATCAGGCTGGCAGGCAGAAGTGGTTAAGGGCAATCAGGCAGGCAGGTAGGCAGGCGAGCGGTTAGGAGCCAGCAGTCCCGGATTGTGAGAGGGATGTCTGACTGTTGGTTTGGGATTGGGCCTAAACCGGCAGTCAGACATTCCTCTGAGGTGTCCCAGATTGGAGAGGGTGCAGGCTGGGTGAGGGGCACCCCCCCTAGTGTACAAATTTTGTGCACTGGGCCTCTAGTTAGAAATAAAAAGGCCTATTTAATTAGCAACTATCTTATAAGCATCTACATGAGCATTAGCCATCATCCCTCCACTAAAAGATATTACTTCTTAGAAGATTTCATATTTTATAACATCTCTCTTTATTTATCTTTAATTTTAATTCTATATCTTTAGCAGTAAGGTCTTTTATATAAGTAGTAAGCCCTCAATATTTTGTAAGTACATAAGTACATATATATGTTTTTGTGTATATGTGAATGGAAGCTTGGGTTTTACAAAATCCAAAAGTTCTTGTTATACAAATTGGTGTTTACCCAACAAATTGCCCAGTTGAAATTGGCTTTTGAAAAACAGGAATTTCCCCCCCATATTTGATCAAGATATAGCATTCTTCTGAGTCAATATATATATTTATTGTATATATTATATTTATAATATATATATTTATAATATATATATTTATTGTATATATATTTATAAAATATATAAACCTTAGCTATTATATATGTAATGTAATCTTCATAGTTTTAAAAGGAAGTCACTATTGAATTATCTATGTTATGTGATGATTACTATTAATTTGCTCTATGTTCTCCATTATAATTGTTATAGCCTTCATTATTTCATCCCATTAGTCTTTCTTGGATGTCAATATATTCAATATCATTGTGAACTTTTCAAGCCTGACCTTCTTGATTTACTTCTTGAGGCTATGAAGAGATATTACCACTTGCATCCTTCTGAAATGTAAAATAATGGATTGAAAGTACATTGATGAAAAAACAGTTAACCTTTTGGTTTGGAAAGAGCAGCTGCATTTATGTCAGAAGAGCTCATTAGTATGTTCCTGTACTTTTACTAAGGACAAATCTAAAAACCTGCTTTTACAGATTATCTCAAAACTGAAATCAAGAATACTTAAAAAACTGGCCTGGCACTGGTTGTTTTAATTTCCAAAACTTAAGAAACCATTTCTTCTATTAAAAAAAATCAAGATCAGTATCTGTTCTTAGTTTCTAACATGCAGATTATTTCTCTGGATCAAGGCAATCTAAGTAGGAACATAATATTTCTATAGGACCATAAAGTATTGAAAATAAGTTTCCTTTCCAAACATATTTTTAATAAAATATATATGTAAATGCTAAGTAGAATATCAAATCTATAATTACCCTCGATAAACATTTTCAGATATTCTATGTAATATAAGTGCAATATATTTTATCTTAGCAAGTAATCAGTTAATAACTTTATTAAATTTTATGTTCAGTATATTCTACATCGGCATTCTAAAAGTGGTTTAATTGAAGATATCCTCCTCTTGTGGTACAATGTATAGTAAAATATTTCTTGCTCTTTCTCTTTATGCTCATTCCCTCTTATCTCATTTCATCTTATGCCAACCCCTGGCTTCATCTTTACTCTCAATGCTCAGCCTTCTATAAAAAAATCTAGCATCATTGGTTGTCAAAATTTTTTTAAAAATTAGAGATTATTAAAGATAAATCCTCATTCAAAGCATGAAAGGGTCTCATTCGATCTTCCTGCCCAATGGAATATGGGCTGAAATAATATACAGCACTTCCACACCTGAACTGTAAAAAGCCTCCTGCAGTGATTGTCATTCTTTCTTTCAGTGTGATTTGGTACACACATGTGGAAAAGGATGGCGTTACACAATGGAAGAATCCATTTGGCAGGAGGGATCAGAGCCATTTGCTAATAATATGGAGCAGGGATATGAGAGTGTAATAAGATTAACATTAAACCTTTGCTATTGGGAATTTATATGTTGTAGTGCCTGTCTTTGTTTACCTAAACCGCTTTACTGAATGATTTCTTGTAGTTTTCTCAAGAGGTGATTCTGTCCTCCTGGATGGCCTTCATATAAGTGAGTGTGGAAATGGAGTCGGTTTGCTGTTAGGAGAACATCTCCTTCCTTGCCCTTCATATCTGATATCATTCATTAAACAGCGATGTATATAAGTGTCAGGCACTTTCAGAAACCAGACATATTTCATCCCAAGGTCACTCCTGTAAATGCACTCCCAAGATTTTAAGACTGGCCTCACTCATTCTAAAACTAAAGTAATTTTTTTTTTATTTCACTGTCTCTATACATAATAAATTTAAACCTGATTTTCTTTACCTTCTCACTTTCTTCCAGTGATAAAACAACTTTTCGATGCTTTATCTGAACGACTGTCTACCATATGACAGTTACTTTTCTCACTCATAATGGTTCCCCTTGTGTCCCAGAAGAGCCCGCATCTGTCAAATGATCAATACACCACTCTACACAGTCTGCTTCACTTTACATATCCTACAGCACTTATCCAATCTGCTGTCGCCCAGTTGGCCTTCCTGTTCTTCGAGCAGACCAGAGAAGCCATGGTTACAGAGCTTTGAGAGCTAAATGACTGAGTATTTCCCTTTCTTCAAATCTCTGCTCAAATGCCACCCTCTCCATTAGTTCTACCTTGGCAACTCTAATTAAAATTGTACCATCCACAATAAGAAATGCCCCTGATCTTCCTTACCTTTGTGTATTTTTAAAATCTTTTCTTCAGAGAGCATTGTCAGCTGTTGTACTATATAATTTACTCCTGCAACCCACATTTCTGTCTGACCGTATTTTTTTGTCATTCCCAACCCAATGGTTGCCGAGCCAAGTTCTCAGGATACAAAATGAGACAAACAAGAAGGCAATAATTATTCCTGGGAGAGAAAGGATCAACCACCAGTGAGTACCCAAAAGCAAACATGTACGTCAAAAATGAAATATTGAACTCTTACTAATGTTTTTTATCTGCCAGTCTGAATTTGGAAAGGAAAGAACAACATGAAATTTTACTTTCCTCTCTTCACCAGGCACTACACAGAGAGAGCTGGGAGAGCTGACTTTGGTAAGAATTCTTACCTTTTGCTGACTTCTGTCAGTTTTCGCAGGATTCCAGTCTGCAGGTCCCAGAGCAAGTGGTGTGTCCCAACAGATGACTCCAGAAACTGTAGAGAAAGGAAAAAAAAATTCCCCTACCTTAGGAGCTCTTGGCTGAGTCTTCTTTTTGCTAAGGCACCTCATAAATAAATAAGCTTATCTAGGTTAAAAGTTCTCCACTGTGGCCACTGTAATTCAAAATTGTATTTGGCAAAATTAACTTGCTTGTTCAGCCTTAAATTATTATTATTATTATTATTATTATTATTAATATTTTAATCTTCACATTGGGCCCAGTCAGGTTTAAGTCAAACCCGATAGGGCCCAGACCGAGGCCAGTTTCTAAGTCAGACACAATTTGACTGCAGAACATGTCCTGCTTTTTAAGTTGGACCCAGCCAAGGAAAAGAAATGCTCAAAATAAGACTGAAGCTCATTAACACAAAAGCTGAGGAGCTAAGATCCCAGAGGGACTTACCTACCACCTCCAGAGGCAGCGAGAAAGTGGAGCTCCAGGGTTGAACAGGAGCCTAACTCTGGGCTGCTCAACGCTTCTGGGGAGTATCTGGGGTCTACTTCAGTTTTGTCTTTTGGCACTGGAACTGTCAAAAGATAAACAGAGGCATATTGAAAACTTTAAGAGTTTATTGAGCAAAATCACTTTGAATTAGGCAACATACTTTCTAGCAGATAGAAAGGAGCTCTGAGGAGCTGTACAAAATAAAAGATTTTTATAAGTAGATGGAAACAGGAACAAAACAAAGACGTTATATTGGGCAAAAAGAAAACGTGGGTTGGTAATAACCTGCAATGTTACTTTCCTTTAGGGCAGTCGTCCTCAACCTTCCTAATGCTGTGACCCTTTAATACAGTTCCTCATGTTGTGGTGACCCCCAATTTCATTGTTAAAAATTGAACATAATTAAAGCATAGTGATTAATCACAAAAACAATATATAATTATATATGTGTTTTCTGATGGTCTTAGGCGACCCCTGTGAAAGGATCGTTCGACCCCCAAAGGGGTCGCGACCCACAGGTTGAGAACCGCTGCTTTAGGGGCTGGCAAGAGTCTATCAGGCAGATTGCCTAACTAGTTCTGATCTCAACTACAGTTAAATTAAATCTGCCTAGTGACATGAAGCTTAGCATAAGCAATCCCATTTTTGGGCCTGTTGTCTTGTTTTTAACAATATAAACACTCTGATATTTTCATTATGTTGTATCTGCAAAGGACAGAAAATAGAAATAGAAAAAAATGTTAAGGTAATGCATTTGCTGTTGTTGGTTAATAGAAAACAACATGTTTACTTTCAGGCTGTTTCCATGAGACTGAAAATATCAAAAAAATTTTAATTCTTGGTTCCTCAGAATCATACAATTATATTTTATACATAAAGTTTTATTAACTAAACATTCCATACATTACCTGGGTTTCTGTATTTACACATAAAATCCAATAATAAAGGTGTAAGAAATATTAAGAAAATCTCTATATAAGTATACATGCACATCAATGTATGTATGAACATATACACAAATATTAACACATGTATGCATACATTATAATCATTTTGCTGAAAATTATTTACTTAAATGATAAAATCTGAGTTATTTCTTGGAGTTCTTAAGGTGGGCCCTGAGATAGTCATTTGAAGATAGTTTTAAAATAGTAGGGACATTGGATAGTTCAATATCACTGGTACTCGATTTAGACAGTGAATTTTTTGTTGGTGTTGTTTTTTACTATGTTTTAAAATTTATTTAAGAGAGAAGAAGGGAGAGGGAGAGAAAGAAACATCAATTGGCTGCCTCCTGCACATCCCCTACTGGGGTTCTAGCCCAAAACCCTGACAAGGTATTGAACAGGTGACCTCTGGGTGCGTGGGATGATGCTCAACCAACTGAGCAACACAAGCCAGGGCGTGAATGCATTTCTTAAGAATAAAAAAAACACTCCTAGTATAAAGTGCATGGGAGGTCAATACCATTGACTGGGAAATAATATCAAAGTCAGATATCCATAAAAGAACTGATGTGTGGCACTTTACTCAAAAAGCTAAACATAATTTAAATGTAAATTTCCCAAACATGAAAATGACTATTAATAATAAATGTGGCCAGGCCATTATGGCTCAGTGACTGACCATTGACCCATGAACCGGAAGGTCATGGTTTGATTCTCCATCAAAGCACTTGCCCAGGTTTTAGGCTCAGTCCCCAGTGGGGAGTGTGCAGACAACAGCCAATCGATGATTCTCCCTCATCATTGATCTTTCTATCTCTCCCTCTCCCTTCCTCTCTTAAATCAATAAAAATATATATTTAAAAATAATGAATATGAAGTCAGACAGCAAAAGTACAAAGAGAATGGGTCAACATAGGAGATATGTCACAGAATGCTTTAGAGGACATATTTTTATTCATAGTTTCAAATATATTCAACTGTCAGTCTTGGAGCAGAGGGAAGATGGAACCAAATGTGTTCTTTGGTGCAAAGAGAATAAAGCTGTAAATGTATTTTGAGATAAGCCTGTAGAGCTATAAACTTCCTTTCCAGGACTGCTTTCATTGTGTCCCATAGATTTTGGATTGTTGTGTCTTTATTGTCATTAGTTTCCAGGATGTTCTTAATTTCTTCTTTGGTCTCTTTGGTAACCCAATCATTGTTTAATAGCATACTATTCAGCTTCCAAGTATTTGAATTTTTTGGATTGTTTTTATTGTAGTTTATTTCTACTATTATGCCATTGTGGTCTGAGAAGATGCTTTATATGATTTCAATCTTATTGAATTTGGGGAACTTGGGGAGACTTTGTTTGTGACCCAATATGTGGTCTATTTTTGAAAATGTCCCATGTGCACTTGAGAAGAATGTATATTCTGTGACTTTGGGGTGAAATGTTCTGAAGATGTCAGTTAAGTCCATCTGATCTAGTGAGTCATTTAGGATTGCTGTTTCTTTGATGATTTTCTGTTTAGACTAGAGGATTTATCCAGTGATGTCAGTGGGGTATTAAAGTCCCCTATTATGATTGTACTGCTGTAGATCTCTCCCTTGATATCTTCCAGAAGTTTTTTTTTTTTTTTAATGTATTTGGGTGCTCCTGCATTGGGTGCATATTATTTTATAAGGGTTATATCTTCTTGTTGTATCGATCCTTTTAGTGTTATGAAGTTGCCTTCCTTATCTCTTGTTATAGCCTTCACTTTGAGGTCTATTTTGTCAGATATAAGTCTTGCTATTCAAGCTTTTTTTTCATTTCAATTTGCCTGGAAGATATTTTTCCATCCCTTCACTTTCAGTCTGGTGTGAGCTCCAACATTTACAAGGACCTCATACAAACTTAGCAAAAGGATGATAAACAACCCAATCAAAAAATGGGCAATGGACCTAAATAGATACTTTTTGAAAGAGGACATAAAGAAGGCCAAGAGACATTTGAAAACATGCTCAAAGTCACAAATCATCCGAGAGATGCAAATCAAAACGACAATGAGGTACCATCTCACACCTGTCAGAATGGCTACCATCAACAAATCAACTAACAACAAGTGCTGGTGAAGATGTGGAGAAAAAGGAACCCTCGTGAACTGCTGGTGAGAATGCAGACTGGTGCAGCCACTGTGAAGAACGGTATGGAGTTTCCTCAAAAACTAAAAATGGAACTCCCATTTGACCCAGTGATCCCACTTCTAGGAATATATCACAAGAAACAAGAAATATCAATCAGAAAGGATATATGCAAACCTATGTTCATAGCAGCACAATTCACCATAGCTAAGATTTGGAAACAGCCTAAGTGCCCATCAGCAGATGAGTGGATTAGAAAACTGTGGTACATCTACACGATGGAATACTACGCTGCAGTAAAAAAGAAGGAATTCTTACCATTTGCAACAGCATGGATGGAACTGGAGAGCATTATACTAAGAGAAATAAGCCAGTCAGAGAAAGATAAATATCACATGATCTCAGTCATTTGTAGAAGATAATGAACAACATAAACTGATGAACAAAATCAGATCCAGAGACAGAATTATTGATCAGACTGTTAAACCTCAGAGGGAAGGTAGGAGAGGGTGGGGGTAAAGGGGAGAGATCAACCAAAGGACTTGTATGCATGCATATAAGCCTAACCAATGGACACAGACACCACGGGGTGAGGGCATGAGTTGGGGGGAGAGGGGCAATTAGGGGATAAGGACACATATGTAATACCTTTATCAATAAAGAAAAAATATAAATAAAATGAAAATTGCTATAATATTGAAAAGAAAAAAAAAGCTGTAAATGTAAAGAAATCCATTAGGGAATACATAAGATTCAAAGCTAAGAATCATGAGGATAATATTTTGCTTAATGTATTTTAAAAATATGACAATTAATATGATCTATCCAACAACACACCAAAAACAGAATTAAAATTCAAGATATTTTTTGCTTTAGTTCAATGTTTTTTCCATTGCACCATACTACCGTTATATATGAGATACTATACTACATCCTGTTACATTTTTAAAAATGTGTGAGGAATTCTAAATATGCCTCTACTTATTTGTGTTTTGCTCATTTTTTTGGTCAAATCCAATAATGATAAAAGTAATAGTTACATTATTTTTATTGTATCCATTCACTCCTTAATATTTATTTAAACAACTACCAGCCTTAATAAGCAATTGATAAAATATGATGCATATTATTATCCTATATAATAAAAGCCTAATATGCAAATTGTCCCCTCGACCCGTAGTTCTGCCCGGAGTTCAACCGCTCACTATGACGTGTGCTGACCACCAGCGATTGGTACTGAATATGGCAGGTGTTGGAAATGTGGCACTGGCAGTGGACAGCAGTGGAGGCACTGGAGGCCCCAATGGGCCCTGAAGAGAGTGGGACTGGGGCAGGATGGTGGAGCAGATGAGTGGGCGGCACCAGGCCAAGGCAGGTGCACGCCATTGGTTGATGGGCAGGGCTGATTTCCCACTGATCTAATCACGCTGCCACAGCCCCCAGGCTCCAACAAACTGAGAGAGCTGGGCAGAAGCCCAATGTCCCACTGATCTGATTGCAGGGCGACCAGCAGCAGTGGCAGGGGGTGGGGCCACTGCCCAGCTCCCGTAGCTCCTGGGAGCCAGGTGGCGGCGGGGTGATTGGTGGGGCAATCAGGCCCTGCAGGTGGTGACCAGTGGCAGCAGCGGAGGGGAGGAGGCGGGGCAGGCGTCCAGGGGAAGAAAGGGAGTACCCGGCTGGCAGCCAGCGGCAGCTAGGTACCCTACCAGTGCACAGGTTTCATGCACTGGGCCTCGGTATTTATTTAAGGAGTATATTATATTATTCCATACCACTTCCTAAGTTTTTTGTTGTTCATCATGGCCACTTTGCTACATTTGGTGAAAATGATGCTATCAGGTAACTTAAAAATTGCTGCTTTCTTAAAACTTGACAATAAGGACTTTTTGAGTTCTAAAGAGATTTATAATCTGGCTCAGCAAGGTACCCATACGTAAAGCATATACATGGCATATAATAGAGTTTTCTACTTAAAGTCAAAATGAGGGATACAGACAATAGTGTTATAAGAAAGAAGAAATGAGAAGGGGAGGTGATCAGGAAAGGGTTGGTGGGTGTAATAGTGGACGTTACGTGCAGGATATTAAAAGACTGATTTGATTTCTTAAAGTGATGCCTTTATTGAAGCAAATGACACACTTATTAATGACATAGGCTTCCATTATCTGATTAAATGCTTGACTTTACTGACCTGTTACTTTACCTTTGAGACTTCATTTCCTACCTGGCCAGCACAATTTTCCATGTGAGAAGAAAGGTCAATGCTAATCAGAACACTTCACAAGGTTATATCAAATACTAGCTAATTTTAAAAACTTCGTGGGGTTTTTTTTTATAGAAACATGTTTTTCTGTTGCTTTTACTTTGTTTCTTGAAAGAAGTCATGCTTTTTTTAGGCTAGATGCAGCAAGTAAAATGCATGAGTGCTTATTTTATTTTAGGTTTGTATTAGATGAGAAAAATAGATAGGGCATTCAGAATGCCCTTCCTCACCTTGCAATGAATCTGACTCATAGGCAATTTATAGCAACACATACAGTTTTAAAAGTTGCTGCAGTAACAGTCAGCAGTCAAACTATTATAATTTAAACTAAGATGCCCCTAGAGAACACATTTTACAAGAAAGCTAAAATTTATTGAAAAACAATGTGAGTTAAGTTTTTCATTCATTGTATTTCTATTCCTGAGAAAAGCAGTGGCAATAACACTTGTTAAATTGGTATCCTGCTTGATGCTTTTGCTGTGAAAGTTAAATGTTCAGTTTTAACAACCCAAGGCAAGGTCAGAATTATACAGCTTTTTTGTCCACCTTCTCAGATATAATACATCCTTAAGAACATTTCCAAGTATTTCAATATTTTGCACCTTTGATTAAATATTAAAGTGTCCTTTTTGTTCTTGTAGAAATTTTCAGAAATATCTAAGTTACAAAAAGGTGTAGCATTGTATACAAATAAAGTCATGACTTAATGGTACTAAGTATGACCAAGTGTACCTGGTAAACAAGGCAAAATGACAAAATAATATAATAAAAAGAGCCACCAGGATTTTACACACATAAAAAAGGCTTTGTTGTGAATTAAAATTTTTTTTACTATATTCATTAAGAAAATACTTTTTATTATGGTATTGGTTTAATAGTTAAACAGACATGTCATGGTTGAAAATGAACAAAGCATAAAATCAAATACAACTAACAGCATGTTTATTATTTCTGTTTTGATGTTTCTGTGATTATTTGGGTTCAAATATAAGGTGAACAATCATCTTGGATTGCCTCAGAGTCCCAGTCTAAACCTTCATTCCAGAATCATTATTAGTAGTACAAATTTCACTCTAAACAAATGAAATGGATGATAAATTATATAGTCATATTTTTATGGGTTATATTTTAAGAAGCATTCAATCCTTTTTTTGAATTGCAGCTTTATTCACTAGTTCCTGTAATCATGTTATGTCATCTTTGAGGAGTATCATTGACATTGCAAAAGTCTCAACAGAATTAGCAGTTATGGAGAATTAAGATCTCTAAGGAGATGCATCTTCATATTCATCATCATTTGTTTGAGACAATAATAAAGTTACTTTTTAGTTTTCATTATCATTATAAAGACAAACATGAATATTTTACAAATCTTAACAAATCTAAAGTCAGAATGGACAATAACCAAGGATTGGTGTTATCATCTAGGTACAATATTTTATAAAACAATTTTAAGTGTATTTTTTTTATTTTCTGTAGCATAGTTTTTATGTCTTTACATATTTGTTATCCAATTATACATACAATAATCTATCTCTAGTTTTATCTTTAAGATTACCACATAAGCACTTATTATTAAGATTACTGGTTAACAGCCAAATCATAATGCTTTGAATAAATATACCAATGTTTATTTGTTATTTTGTTATTGAACTTTGACTTTGATTCCAAACTCTTAGATATCATAAACAATAGTTTTACCAACATGTTTATCTATAGTATTTGTTTTATTTTATTCTTTTTCATATCATGATTTTAGGATTTTTATCCTAAATTCTGTTAAAATTTTAAATGAAAAATACACAGAATTTTTGATAATTGATTGTTTATTGAAAAACATAGTTGTCCTAATTTATACTCTCATGATTCTTTTATGAGCTTCTACAAGCCCTGAATCTTTGAGGACATCAAGTATTATTCCTTAAAAATGCATGCTAGTTTGCTTCAATGTGCCCTTCTTTAATTATTGGTTCAAATAAACATAGCTTTCATATTTTTCTATCTTTTTATTTATTACTTAAAATCTTTTGTTAACTTATTTATTGTATTTTATAAGAAGATAAGCAAAATACATAAAATTAAACATAAGATATATTTTAAATCAAATATTTGGGTCTATTATTGCAGTGACCATGTCTAGACTATGCCAGATGCTCAAGGCCAATTAGAGTATAGAGGCCTTGTTCAGAGTATGCCAGATGCTCAAGGCTACTCTGAGCATGAGAATCTTAATCAGGGTGTCCAAGGACAAGAGCAAGGCCACAATAATCTTTATGTACACTGCAGAAGCATGGCCTTCTATAACCCAGAGGACTGAGGTCACTTTTTTGGAAAGCACCCTCTTTTGTCTAAATAGTATAAAGTTGTTACTGACCCTCTGGCAGCTTGTGGCTACTTGTTGAGGCTGCTCCTTTGTAAGACTAGACTGCTTAGTGGAAGATTACTGACCAACCAGTATGGTGGCTGTATTATGGGGAAGATGCATTGCTGAGCAGCAGGCTGCTGCTCTGGGTACAGAGGCTACTACCACTGTGTGGGAAAGATGTTTTGCTACCTAGCCAACATGTACCTACCTACTGCATGGGACTTTTCTTTAAAGCACTTTTTTTTTGTCTAGTGGCTCCTTGTTAGCAATGGCCACAGGGCCACTAGCTTCTACAATTAAGATTCCTACAACTTCTCATATCTTCTCTGTCGACTATCTGGTGTCCTTGACGGTCCAGCCCTGGCAGAGGGGCTCAGACCCAACAGCTGGCATAGTGGAGCAGGATGAAGTAACTGAGTTCTTGACAATTATATAAATTAGATTTAGTGAATGATAAGGGTTTTTTTTGCTAATATATCAAGTAGTTGATAGGTAGCTGGGTAGATATGGATGAATACATGATAAAAAAAGATCTCACAAAATTGAAATACGAAATAATTTTTGTATTCACAGTTGCCCCTTCATATTTTTAATAATAATTTTGCACCTGGTTTGCATAAGCATCATCTTAACCAATTAATTTAAACCACAGCTCAAAACTTATTTCTGGCAGGATTGGGTCTTGGGTGTTTTCCAAAACTCTCAGGGAATTCCAAAATTCATCCAAGATTATGAATCTGTCATCTAAGCTAATGGATTTTCCATTAGTTAAAATTTCACTTTTGCAATGTAATAATTGTGTTATTGCCTAATTTTTATATAATAAGATAAATAATAATGTAATTACTATAACTGACCAGTAATCAAAATATAAATAATGAACAGGTTTTCATGTAGATTAAAGATTTAAATGTACTGGAAAAAATGAATGAAAGAAGTGATGATTTTGCACAAATAGCTAAAAGAGAAAGCATGGAAGCTAGTAATTGGATTTAATGGTGAGCTATTTTATTTCTCTTTCTGTGGTATCTATTCTGACAACTGATTGTCAAATAGTAGGTAAAACAATCAATATTTTCATATGATTTGTAAAGCATAGTGGCCCAACGAGTAAGCCAGTTATTATTTTGGCAAATTGTGCTAACTTATGTTTTTATATTTTAATCTATATAAATATAATTTTTAATAATCATTCAAAGTTGAATCAATTATAATGAAAGCCTGGAATATAATATTATTACTGAGACATTTTTAAAAGTCACACATAGTTAGAGACAGATCTTATTGCTGGAAAAAAGCAAATAAACCCCAAAACATTGTTGATATTACATAATATTAATGGTGTGAAATATTTAAGATAATTTTCTATCACATATTTGTATAGTGTATATATTTACTTACACTTGTGCAAAAGTTATTTTTACTATAAAAAAAAAGCTTTTGGAATATTAGAGAAATATTCTGAAGTACTTTTTTCATTTTTATCACCGAAAATTCATTTTAAGAAATATAAATATATATTTTAATTAGTAATACTGTATAAAACACAATTCTTACTTGAAAAGATACATTGGGACTGAAATGTATGCTTAGAGTAAAAAGACAAATATTACTTAAATAAAAATGTCACAACTGGAGGTTAATCTAGAAATTACTTATTCAGTCCACACCATTGGTATTCCATTGTATGTCTCTTCATTTAATTCAGTGTTGGAGAAAAGAGTGATCATTGAAAATAAAATAAATTATATAAATTACAAACACTTTTCAAATGCTCTGAGAAAACATTGGCATAAACCATAAAATACATAGATATTCTTTACTCAATTATGTTGTCTGTCTCTGACCTCCTTAATATTTGCTTTTAAAATGGAACACAGAGAGATTTTGCTTTCAACACTACCTAGTAAAGTTGGCATGTTACACAAGTGTGGCATGCCATCTGTCTTCCCATTGGCTTCATAGGGTATGCGTAATCTTTTGATCTTACTAAAATTGATGTTTGAGTTCTTGCTTCTCAGGCTCAGTAACTTGATTTAGTCAAGAACCAAGAGACTGGGTCTACTTATCAGAGGTGGAAAGATTAAGGTCCAGTAGGAACATGAGACTGATCAATAGAATCTGGATCCCAGAGTATTATTTTTTCAATGAGAAATATTTGTATTGTGTGCCAAAATGTTTGCATCAGAGTAACCATCACTTTCTCTCTTCATGGGAAAGAATCAAAGAAAATATGAGAAAACAAATAAACATCACCCACAAGCTAATCAATAGATGAAAACAGTAATAATTTTTCTTCATAAAATTTAAATATTATAATATTATATCTCAAATTTTGCATTTCTTTTTATTTTACAATGATACATATGCAAGAATCCCTTTCTTAATTAGATCCTAGTTAGATTTACGTATTAAATTTTGCAGTTGGAAATTACTTTTTTATTTTTGTTCTAGAGTATATGATATGGAGGCTCCAAAATGTTTGTGTTTTTGTGTGTGTGTTTTTAAATGTGACTTTAGATAGAGAGGAAGACAGAGAAATAGAGAAACATTGATGAGAGAGAAACAACAATAGGTTGCCTCCTACACCTCCCCCCCCCCCCCCGGGGATTTAGCCCACAACCCAGTCATGTGTCCTGACCAGGAACCAAACCAATGACCTCTTGGTGCATGGGATGATGCTCAACCAACTGACCCAACCAGCCAGGATAAGAGTACAAAATCTTAATATGTTAATTAGCCTTTAAGGTACTGTGGTTGGTGATTGTGTTGTTACCATAGACAAGAAATAAAAATGAATTTGGAAATACGGTACTGGTTGAGGACTCTTGTTCCAAAGAGCACAAAAGGCATATGGAAAGCCTTTACCAAGAACAGGAAAGATTTATAAAACATGTTTATTTGGTGGTTAAGTATCTTATTTGCCACAGTCTTGTCTTTCCCTGAAGCTGCTAGGGTTCAAGGAATCTGGAAAAGGGGTGGTGCATAAATTAATGAAGAGGCTAGAGAAGAAATATGAGTTTGGAAGGCATGTGGGAAAGCCAGACGGAAACTTAGTTCTAGTGACTAAGTTCTCCATACCTCCGGACCCCTAGCTTTTTATTCACACATTCTACCCTGTAGCAAAGCAGATATTCATATCAAAGGTAAGGTTTGGTAACCAGTAAAAGATTATCAGGTTGGGGGAACTGCCCTCAGCTGTCTGGCAGCAGGCAATAACATGTAGACTTTCGGCCCTGCTGAAGCCCCAAGTTCCATTAACCTTTTGATGAACTTCTTGCATTTATGACATGCTGGAATTAGCCTCCGGCACTTATTCTATTAAATTAGTTATATATAAGACATGCACATATTAAAACTGCCTCTAGATGAGGTCAATCTACCACAGAACTTCCACTGTTCTGAGTTAGAAGAAAATCCATCTTCATTGTGAGAAGGGTTCCCAAGATCATGCAAAGGAAGCTGGGTTCTTACTCACATATGAATACTTGGGAAGATCCTCCTCATCTTTGGTCCATAATACTCTGATAAGAATTTCATGCCTGGCTGGTTTGGTTCAGTGGATAGAGCGTCAGCCTGTGGACCAAAAAGTCCCAGGTTCAATTTTGGTCAAGGGCACATGCCTGGGTTGCAGGCTTGGTCCAACGTGCAGGAGGCAGCCAATCAATGATTCCCTCTCATCATTGATCTTTCTATCTCTCTCTTCCTCTCCCTTCCTCTCTGAAATCAATAAAAAATATATATTAAAAAAAAGAATTTCATACACCTTGAAGAACATGACCCTGCATCTTCTGTCTCCTGTGTGAGCACAGAAATCTTTTTAGGGGCTCAGAGCCTAGTACCTGTGGTCTAGCCTCCTGAGGTGTAATTCGTGAAACAGTTCCTCTCTAAGGTTCTACAAGCAAACCTTGTCTAAGCATAATAAAAAAAAAACAAACACGTAATTTTAAAAAATAAAATGTTATGAAGGGCTTTTGTCATCATAAAAACTTTTTTAAAAACCTTTTTAAAAGAAGGAAACACAAATATCAGGAAATGGATTGGTTGATAGTTAAGGCAAGAAAACAATGAGGGTGGATAAAACAGGAACAAAGTACAAATAAATACCTTTGTTGATTGCTCTGCTGTAATTTGAACATGCTACTAAATTGTATAGCAGCAACAATTTTTAAAAGACTGAGAACTGATGGAAGGTAGATAGAAATGTTAAGGGTATGACAGGAACTATTCATTGAATCACAGCATCAAAGATCCATATTTTAATGCTGGTACCTATGACTGCCCTAGAAAACCACATGGCAAGTTGATTATCTGTTCCTGTTTATATGTCTGGAACATAAATTATTTACTTACAAAAGTAGAAGAAGCATTTGCATATGTATTCAGGCTAGGGGGATATTGTGATAGTCTATAAAATTTGGTGGGTTAAATTTTGAGTAATTATACACTATAGCAAGTTAGTAGAAAAGATTCTCAAAAGCTTAGAGAGGAAAAAAAAAATATCTTAAAATTTCCAGGAACAGGATAAGCCAACTGAATCCATGTTACTCGTTAAGCCAATTTTGTAGAATGTGAAAAGTTGCTTTTCACAGCTGCTCTGTGGAAAAGAAAAAGAAAGCAAAAAACACACACACAACAAACAATCAGATGATGGAATGGAGACCACTTAGATACTGGAAATTAGGATATCAGGGTTATGCAAAGATTTCTTATACTGCACTCAGTTTGAACTCCCAGATGGGAAGCTATCCTGCCTGACAGTTTTCCCTATGTAAGACATAGAACCACACTTTAAGTTCTCAGTTCTATGTGTGAGTAAATTTGTACACTGCTTCATATCACAGCACTGCTTCATGTGCTGACTAGAAATTCAGACAAGGAGGTTGGAACAATTAGCAAATTGTATTTTTCTAGGGCTTCTCCAAATTTCCTAACAACATAGTTTCTGATGGAAAAACAAAACAAATAGAGGACAATCAGAACAATCAGACTTGGTGTTCAGAGACATTAAAAAAGCAGATAAAAAGTAGGCCCAGGCCAACTAGAGAAGGAAGAAATATTGTTAACTATAGTCACCATGCTGTACATTAGATCCCTGGAACTTATTCATCTTATAACTGGAAGTCTGTATCCTTTGACCAATATGTCACCACAACAACAACAACAACAACAAAATGATAATTATGTAAGGTAAAGGATGTGTTAACTAACCCTCTTGTAATAACCATTTTGCAATATATACATTTATCATGTAATCAAATTTTACTTTAAACTGAAATATCCTTATATATCAATTATATCTCAATAAAGCTAGAGAAACAAAACAACAAAAAAACAAGTGCATATTTTATCATTTACTTTCAGTTACCACTTCAAATAAAAGTACTTTATTTATGCTAATAAACATTTTGTGAATTAAAAAAAAAATAAAGGGATTGCTTTGTGGATTGGAAGGGGCACTAGGCCTCAAGAATAAACAGTGCAACCCATTTCTTGGATGTCTGCCAGCGCTGTCACAGGGAACTGTTACAGGGAAATAAAACATGTTGTAAATATTTGTGATCCATCCTTTCTTACAATGTCTGAAGAGGAAGAACTGTTTTCTTTTCTGGCAAAACAATTAGCATTCACTAAACTGGCTATTGATGGAACACACCACCTGTCAATTCTTGAGAAGGGTAAGGAGATAAAAAGGGTTCAAAAAAGGAGAACTATGAAAGTGGGATATATAAAGGAGAAAAAGGAAAAGGAAGCTGAGTGAGTAAACAACTGTTAGAAAAAATACAACAGTGAAGAGAGATATGTGTACAGAAAAGGTTAGGAACTTTTTTCTTTTGTACTTTTCTTTTTTTTTTTTTTTTTTTTTTTTAATGCGATGCTGCCTTATTCATTTCCTGGAAGAAATCTACATTAAACTACTAAAATTACTTTTCAAAGGTTTAACATAGAATTTATGATTCTTTTAAATGTCACGCAATGCTGGAACCAACCTTGAGATGGCTCCTGTACATTTGTATTACACGTGTGTAAAGTGAAATGTGTATGAACAAATGACAGGCAGAAGAGGGAATGAGATGAGAGTAGCTAAGAGAGGGTGGCAGCTGGACATGGAGAGCCACTGAGTCATTTTAATAGATGGGAAGCTATCCTGCCTGATAGTTTGCTCTACTCAGAGCAGCCACGGTGCTGAAGCTCAGGTCGCCCTTCTCTCTCCTCCACGGCCAAGCTTTCGAAGCTCTCCCTGGGCTTTTAAATCCATGATGTAAGACTGTTCAATGTTACCATGGTTTAATATGTATCCTAATAATATAACCCATCCTAACTTTTTCTCTATCTTGGAAAACCAAATGGAAAGAATGGTTATTTTGTTAGAGCAGGCAGATGGAAAGATAGGAGGTGGGAGAGGCTGGGAGTGGCCGCTGGGGCTTGGAGGAAATAAGTGTGAGACGTGACAAACTGGAAATAGACGATGGAGAGGGCAGGCCCCTATGTGAGTTGGAAAGGTTCAGAGCCTTCTAGGATGTGGTCTAAATGATGGCTTAGCACCTAGACAAAGAGGTTTATAGCTTAAAGATACATTTTTTTTTTTTGAGACCTGAGGAAGGAGGTGATGGCTCCTTGCCTAGGGGCATTCCAGCCTAAAGGTATAAATCCTCTAAACTCCCAAATATTGGGGCACTTGTCTCAGCTGACTTGCCCCCTCAGTCCTTTCTGAATGTATTGCTTTTCTACAAATAAATCCTCGCCTGCTTTTGCTATTATTTGTAGTCTCTTGTTTGAATTCGTTCCTACCAGCAAGACAAGAACTGGGGGCACAGAGTAGTGTCTCTGGCCAGAGTTCCTCTGCCCCTACCGCCATTGTCCACCACTGATAATTTCACTTCATAGAGACGTCGATTTTTGATATTTCGGTCATGCAAGTGTTACCAGGGAGACCATGGACCTTGGTTCTTATCTTCTCGAAGGAAAGATTTCAATCAAGAGACAAAGTGTAGCAAAGTAAGTAGGAATGTACCGGCCACAGCAAAAATATACTCAGGACAGTGAAACAAGGAAGGGCAGAGAAGCAGCAGCAAAGACTGGGCTGGGCTGCTTTGGCTCATTGAGAAGTCAGAGAAAAGGGTGCCTTGGAGACAGGTCCAGGGGGTTAGTTAGCCTGGATGAGCTGCCTCTGCCCACTGCTCCCCTGTTTGCAAGTTTCTTGAGGTCCCTTAAAGAAAAGAAGGGAGAAGGGAATGGCACGGTGTGCTCCCCTGGGGGAGAGTGGACACCGGGTCCTTCATCCTGAGCATATTTGTCTCTCTCTTGCAGATGGGAATCTTAGAGGCGGTCTAAGGGGAGGGTCTTAATAGAATATTCATCAGCTTTGCCTGTGTGCTCCTTCAGGATGGTGGTCTCCACTGATTGGTGGGTGCCAGGGCAGAGGTCATTAGTCAATGTAGCTGATCTTGAGGCAGTCATGGCACCCCTTGTCTGGTTTTGCTGCTTTTCTGGGCCTGAAGCTGAAATAAAACGGAGGCTTAAATGTTATCTTTAGGAAGGAAAAGATTGGCAGGGGAGGGTGTCTAAACCGCATGACTAACAATATGAAAGATCGGGGATCCAAACCGCATGAACCTTGATGTGCTAAGAGAGAAAAGGTCACCCTGAGGGTGAGGTTCTTGTTTTCACAGTTTTGCCCCTTACTAGGCATCTGAGACTTTCTTCCCTTGTGAATTTCTGTCCCTGATCCATGGTCCTTGCTCTGCTCATGTCTAACTGCCCATAGCACAAGGATATACTACATTTGGAATACAGGGTGTGGTAAGAGTAGGTTTACAGTTGTGACTACAGGGAATAGCTTATACTTGTATTGTGTTATTTATTACTTATTATATTGTTTTCTATACAAACAATTGTAAGCCTACTTTTGTCACATCCTGTATAATGCTATAATATACATTGCTTTCAAAAGTGTAGCATATTTCAAAGCAGGTTTAATCAAACTTAACTTTATTACTATGGGTGTTAGTTTTTCTTAGAGACACTACTCATTTTGCTGAATATTAATGTTTTTGTGAAAAAAAAGTATTTGTTGCCCAGGCGAGGTAGCTCAGTTGGTTAGAGTTTCATCTAGACATGCCAAGGTTGTGATCCTAATCAGGGCACATTTATGAATCAAGCAATGAATGCACAAAAAAGTGGGACAACAAATTGATGTCTCTCTCTCTAAAATCATTATATACATTTTTAAAAAAGAAAAAAAGTATTTGTTAGGCTATTATAAAATATGCTATTGTATTCCTCTTAAGGCTATTTCCACTATATAGGATTATAAAGATAACAGCATAGTGGAATCATCTATATGCAATGTCAATGAAAGAAAAAATTTGGAATGATCAAATCAAATCCTTCACTTTTCTTTCTCTTGTAATATAAAGAGAAGATCCATAAAATGTCTGCATGATCTGAACTTCAGCTTCAGAACTCAATTAAAATAACAGCTTTACTTTGAAAGATGAGAAAACTAACATTTAATTTTCAAATCAATTTTAGTATTAACCATAGAGGTGCATGCTGCAATAAAAAAAATAAATAAATAAATAAAAAGGGCATCTTATTTGAGCAAAAAATTGCAGTCTGAGAGATGCATTTTCAGGTGACTATCCAAACTGAGCTCTGGAAGGAACAAAGAAAGAAGGGTATTTTAAAGGCAAAAAACAAACAACAACAACAACAACAAAACAACAACACAAAATGTGATTCTTTCATGCAAATGAAGGCTTGCTAGCTAGGTTAACAAGGATCAGTTACTCCCAATATGCAAACAAGAGAGGTGAAAACTACAAGGAAAGAAGTCCAAATGTGTTCATGTAGCAACTGTTGTTCCAAGATGTGTATGGCTCAGCCCCCAGCTGAGTTTAGCAACAGGTTTAGTAACTCAATAGCAGCTCTGATAACTGAGGGACAAGATGTGCATAGGCTCCATTTCCTTAAGAGCCTCCTCATTCTATTTTAAGTAGCACCCTTAGCAATGTGTATTCCATGTCATTGTCTCCATTATTATGTTTTACTTGTAAACTAGAGGCCCGGTGCACGGATTCATGCACCAGTGGGGTCCCTCATCCTGGCCTGTGGGGATTGGGCTGAAACTGGCTCCCCAATATCCCCCAAGTGGTCCAAAATTGCAAGGGGGTGGTTCTTGTGTGACACACCCCAGAATCGGGCTCCCTCCTCTCTAGTTCAAGGTGTGTCACTGAGAATCACAGCTGCCAAGTCACTGCAGCTCAGCAGCTCCTGCTTTGAACATCTTCCCCCTGGTAGTCAGTGTGCATTATAGCTACCGGTTGGGATGGTCAAAGTCGCTTAGGTTTTTATATAGATAGATAATTTAAATGTAATTGAAATATATGCAATAAGCTGTAATATTTTAGATAAAAATATTTTAATACCCAGTATTTAAAAAAAATACTAATTGTGAATGAAATACAATACTGAAATGGCTCATATATTTCCATTCAGGTAACAAGCAATACCCTATTAATAAATGGATAGACTTCTCTGAACCAAGCTAAAATGAACTGATTGCCAATTAAAATACATTTAAGCTAAAGATGACCCGAAGTCAAAGTTCAAAGAAGTATTTTAGAAAATGTATGATTTACACATTTTTCCCCATATGCTTATAAGTAGAACTCACTTATCTTTTCCTATACCTCCACCCCTTTACTTCTGTTATATTTTCCTCACTGTATTCATTCATAGCTCAGTGTTGCTGCTTTCCAACCCTGCAAGTATACATCTATGGAATCTTTAACCTTTTCCATCCCCGATTATCTGCCTAGTACCCATTGACTTTGCCCCTAATGAAAACATGAGTCTTCTTAAAAGAGACGGACTGCTCACATTGCAGCACTCTAGAATTAAAGACCCTTGTTCACTATGCTCCATATGCCATTAGCAGGCCAAACTGGTTGTGTTCTACATAATCACCAGAATGAATACATTACCAAGGATGCGAAGAAACATGAGTGAGAGAGGAAGATGAAGGGGCCAACTGGACAGTTGGACATAGTAGTTGAATTGGTATAACTGTGAGAGAGAGGGGGGAGGTGCACACAATAAGTTTACATAATCTATAATAATAAAAACATAATATGATAATTAGACCAGACAACCAAACAACCTTCTGGACGACCTTCCGGATGAAGCCAGGGCAGCAAGTACTGAGGGCAGCTGCCGCATCTGCAAGGGCCGAGCTCCTTGCATGAATTTCGTGCATCAGGCCTCTAGTCCTATATAATAAAATGTTAATATGCAAATCGACTGACCAGCGGAATGACATGCACTGACCACCAGGGGGCAGATGGTCAATGCAGGAGCTGTCCCCTGGTGGTGAGTGTGCCAGAAGCGATGCTCATGGCTGGCGAGTGCAGCGTTGGTGGTGGTAGCCTCTCCCGCCTCTGCGGCAGCACTAAGGATGTCCAACTGCCAGGGAGCAGGCCTAAGCCATCAGTCAGATACCCCCTGAGGGCTCTTGCACTGTGAGAGGGTGCAGGCTAAGCTGAGGAACCCCTGAGTGCACAGATTTCATGCACCAGGCCTCTAGTTTTGAAATAAGTAAAGTGACCTAGAAAAAAATACCACAACACACTAGTGATGAAAGAAAGGATAGCAAATTAAAAATTCAGGAACAAGAGGTACAAAGTATCTTATGCTGTTGATGTCAGAAAAACATTTCTGAGCTGGGGAAACGAACACCCTTTGGGCAGGGTGGTGTATCTAGAATGTCATTAAGTGATGGTTCCTCTCATCAAGACTTCAATTCTCCTTAAATTATTTTATTTAATTCAATTTGACTATGTTAAAAGTTGTATGTGTATATGTGTGTAAGATAAAAGGATCTTATGACATAGAGGCCAAACTGGAAAAGACAACAAGGAAAGGTATGCTGATTCACAGGTTTGTTTATTATTAATTAACTAGAGGCCTGATGCACGAATTACATGTTTCTTCATGTAAGAATAGGCCTTCCTTCCCCTGGCTGCCTGCTCAGCTTCCCTCCAGCACCCGGGACCCAGGCCTTCACTCAAGCTGGAGCCACCTTCCTCCTGTAGCTCCATCCACTCCCCCACTCATAGTAGGTGTCCTGCTCCACCCCAGCCACTCCACACCTGCGCGCACTCACTGCCCAGAGGCCTGGAGTGGCCAGTGCAGGGTAGAATGCTTGCATTGTTGCCATGGCAATGATGCAAGTGTCCTGACCCGGCTGCCACTATCTTTGCTGCATCAATTTGCATATTCCCTCCTTATTCGCTGTAGGAGCTGCCATCTTTGTCTTGGAGTTACTGTCAATTTGCATATTCCTTCTTTATTAGATAGGATGGAAATATTCATAATTTATCTGGAGTTCTACTAAATGAATCCTATAATCCACAGGACATAAAGTCAACCCTTTACCTGCTTGTGCTACAAGTTAATGAGATAAAATTAATGAAAAGCCCAGAGTGTTCCTAAGTTTTTCTTATGTGTGGGGTAATGCAGGTTTCAGTCATGGTCTATGTGCATGTTACTTAAATCCTTATTTGGAGGAGATCAACCAAAGGACTTGTATGCGTGCATATAAGCATAACCAATGGACACAAGACACTGAGGAGTGGGGGAGGCTGGAGGAAGGTCAAGGGGGCAGGGGAAGGAGACATATGTAATACTCTTTGTAATATTTTAAGCAATAAAACAAAATTTTAAAAAAAATCCTTATTTGGATTCAACATAAGCAACTAAGTACTTGTGTAAAATTAATGATTTATTCTCAATTCAAATAGCTGTCAATTAATGGATCATTATGTAAAAAAGATACTTACTGCACTGGCCGGTTTCGCTCAGTGGATAGAGCGTCAGTCTGCGGACTGGAAGGTCCTGGTTTCGATTCTGGCCAAGGGCATGTACCTTGGTAGCAGGCGTGTCCCCAGTGGGGGTTGTTCAGGAGGCAGCTGATTGATGTTTCTCTTT
The DNA here is from genome assembly GCF_964212035.1 of Myotis nattereri. Lineage (NCBI taxonomy): Eukaryota > Metazoa > Chordata > Mammalia > Chiroptera > Vespertilionidae > Myotis > Myotis nattereri. The sequence goes on along the minus strand of NC_138076.1, from coordinate 66,456,207 downwards.
CATCGATGTTTCTAGCTCTCTATCTTTCTCCCTTCCTCTCTGTAAAAAATTGGTAAAGTATATTAAAAAAAAAATACTTATAGAATCACTTCCTTTATAGTTGTCAAGCTTATATTTACCCATTTCCCATTAAAAGAAAACAAAAACAAAACAAAATAAAAACCCCAAAACAAAACAAAACAATATTGGCACCTGACACAGAAACAAAGAACAGGGCCATACAACAGAAGAGAGCATATTATTTAAGAGGCATTAGTTGTAGGAAGCTCTGACGGATGCAAAGTGCATGAATGCACACTGCTCTGTGATGTCTAACATATGTTGTCAATTAAAAATTGCTTGAGTAATATTTAACAGTACAGATCTATCATATTCAGAGTGTATGAAAATCGTTTTAAATAGACGTTTCTTGCTTTAGTTCTGCATATCTAAGTTAAACAAAGACAGTTTACTTGCTCAAGTTGTGTTTTAAGCATCTTCTTTGAAAGCATTTTTTTTATATTTTTCATTGCTTGACTGACTAGTTATGAAATATTTCAGATAATAAATTGAGTGAGAAGGTATTTATTTCCATTTTTAAAAATGATTTGTTAATAACACATAACTAAGTTCATTTTAGAGCCTGATTACTTCCTGAGAGAGGATACTTCGTGCTGTTGTTTGAAAAGTGGTGTTGATGAAACTGGACACAGTGGGTCCGTGGCTGCCTGTCACTCCTTGAGCCAAATTAAGCAGAGACAGGGTTGGATCATATATGAGCATTTATTCAATAAATGCTGTGGTATGGGGAGAGCATTGGTTCCCCTGGAAATTTTGCTCTGCCCCACCCCCACCCCCCAGCCAGTTGACTGAATATATACAAAGAGAAAGAAGATAGCTGCATACAGCTGTGAGCTACAAGTGTAACAGAGAAAGGGGAGAGGAGAGTCTACTGTCTGGCCTTCAGGAGCAAAAAGTCCGATAACAAAGAGGCTAATCTTCCATGGTATTACAAAAAGCTCCACCCATTCCTGGGTCCAGAGAATGGCCAACATTCCTGAGGCAAAACCTGGAGGGGGTCAGGGTCCAGGCACAGCAACCCCAATGAAAGCATGTCCTGTCCTTGGTCTGTTCTCAAAATGTATTTCTTTTTTGAGTAATGGACTCAGCGAGGCATCTTACCTTTTTTACAGCTTTGTTTCATCCACCAGTTTCCTAGGGTCTGTAAGAAAACTTCTTATCTAAAGTTAGTAAGGTGAATGATTATTAAACAACTATGTCTCTATTCTCATTACATGTACTTCCCACTATCATTGAGATACATACATATATGTATGTATGTATTTACCATTGCAAGAATAGATGTTGAATAAATGTTTACAAAGACTCAACACCAATTTTGATATAGAATCCTACAGAAATATTTCAACTGTAACCCACAAACGTCACAAAACAAACAGGCAACCTATCCCGTGCATAAACATTGTCAGGTTTTGGCAAAACCAATTTCCAGGAGGTAATTTATTGGTAGGTACAGCACATCTCCAACAGTCCCTATGGCTGTAGAATTGGTTGTTCTAGAATAATCCAAGATTGAAAGTGGTCCTGATAACCATGGTAATTAATTAGGTCTCAGGTAATTTTATTAATGCAGTTTTTTTGTGGGATAAAATAGATTTAGCCATAATCTAAAATACAGAGACAGACAAACAAATTAATTATGGTACTAAATAAAGCAGAGATATCTCCAAATGTGCTCAGTTTTTTTCAAAGAGCAAACTCATGGTACTGAATAACCAGATGGAATATCAAGTCAGTGAGTTATTTGGATTTATTTCCACATTCATCCATTTATTCACCCAATGGGTGTGCTGAGTGCCATAGGCGTGCAACTTTGTGTTGAGTTCTGTGGATACAGTGGAAAGTGTATCTCTGCCCATTTTCCTGTCAATCAGCTGGACTTTACTAACTTAGCCTATGCATCGAACTACATGACATCACTAAGATTTCCCCAGAAAGAACTGCAGTTCTTATAAAGCAACCCAGTGTTTCTATCTGCTTATAAACAGGTCTAGTATTGAAATATTACTATAAGGAAATCACATGGGGTATTGATTAGTGTCAGTGAACAGACACTCAAAACAAATACAGATCACTAGTGCTCCCTCTTGAAATCACCTAATATTTAGAACTGTACATGTTGCAGATGAAGGAAGGAAGGAGAGAAGGAAGAAAGAAAGGAGAGAAGGAAGGATGGAAGAAAGGAAGGAAGGAAGGAAGGAAGGAAGGAAGGGAGAAAGGATGAAAAGAAGGAAGGATTGAGGGAAGAGAGAGGGTAGGCAGTAGTCATTTTGATAAGAACAATAAATCATTTTGACTGTTTTATTGTTTTTTTTTACATATTTAGAATACCACTTCTAAAAACCTTAGTAAGTTCTTTATATATTATAAATACTGTTGTTGTTTTTCAACAAATTATAATTAATAATGTTGCTGAATTTTCACATAAAACTTTTGCAGTTTGGTTGCCTGCTAATATTTTAATTATTTTAACATGTTTGTTCTAATACAACATGTGCTGAACTCCTTTTGAACCTCCTTTATTCCTTATTCAATTTGTGAATTGACAATTTTCAAGGGGACATTTTAATTCGAGTTATTTTTAAGAATATTTATAGATTTATGTATTCATAAATACCTTTCTGTATAATTTGCTTATTTTTTACCACATAATTCAATTTTGAAAGATAAACACATTATATCGATTTCTTTCTTTTACACTTTTATTGACATAGCTTATGTTTCCAGTCAAATGTAATCTCAAGTATCAAGTATGAGTTTATTTATATTTTTATGTTAATTAAATTGCCAAAGAGAAATTTGTAAATATTTATTTATTATTTGCTATTATCCATCCTCCTCTTTTAGATTATGATTTAATGTCTTTACATTAAAACTAAATTGAAATTGCCATGGGGGTACAAGGATAGTCATCAAATACCAAAGACCAAGCATTAGTACCTAATTTCTCTAGATATGGAAAATGAATTTAATGATTGGTAACACAGATCACTTATTGTGTGTGTGTGTGTGTGTGTGTGTGTGTGTGTGTGTGTGTCCTGGACACCTTTAGAAATAATTTATCAAGACTTTACCCCACCAGTTTTATTATGAGCTCAATTTTGTAACCAAATCTAGCAGCAAAAATTTCTTCAGAAGCAAAGCTGCCAGTTCAATGCTTTGAACTTGCCTTATTTTATTGAAAAATCTAAATCACTCTTTTTTTTTTTTCACCTGCCACTCTAGATGTCTAACAAAAAGTGAAAGTTTACGGCAGCAGGGAAGTCGCTGGCAGGCAATGACAGCTGAGGCTGAAGAAATAGATTTCCCATACAAGATCTGGAACTGTCAGTGCTGTCAGGCTACACTCTCATGATAAGCACCCGGTTTGAAACCTTTGCCAAGACTTTCCCCAGTCTTCTCTGACTTTAATGTCATGGTGCTTCATATATCTCGCTCTGGCTGTAGCAGTGTGCAGTACGTTGACTGCTTCTACACTGAACATATCAGAGATATTCTTGTCATACCTATCATAGAAATTCAAATAATCCTCCACCCCCTCCATTCCCAGGGCCTTACGTGGAGACTCCCTCAGGATCCAATCCTTACCCCCTTTTGATGTTAACCATATGCTTAAAATGTAGAAAGAATTTGTACAATATATACCCTTCAGCTGCCAAGACATGAATAAATGTTTCTGTAACATTTTATTTGTTTTAATTCTGTTCATGGCAGTAAACTTAATTTTGAGGATACTTCTCTCTTTCCAGGTTACTCTCTCCCGAGCTTGAAACCTAAGAATATCATACAGCTTTGTGTTTTTCCGTAAGCAGACCCTGAGACAAGGATTTTAGAACAAGAATGTATTTGCGATGTCTATCAATCATTGGCAAAGTGCAAGAAAGTAAGACAGTCTAAAGAAAGGCGGCAAATAAAACATGAGTTTGAAAGCCAGATTTCAGCAGTTGGAACTATCTCTGCAGAGGAACCTGTAAAATAGAATAGAAAATAAGTTCTAGAGTTATCACACTTATAAAGGAGGGGATTGGGGGTATTTGTAAACCGACTCCAGTAAGAGCTGCACACTGTAGCTGCAGGTAAGTGCATGAGGCCGTGTCCTCCCGGGACCTTGCAGATGTGGGCCCTCCATGGAGCGCCTCTGCACACCCAATGTCGAAAGTGGCCACTTGACAGATCAAATCTTCTAAAAAAAGCAGCCCTAGGTACTTTGCATTTGACGACTACTCATGTTTATTTGTGGAAAATGCAGCAGACCCAAGAAAAGAAAGGTAGTTGATTGGTTGATCTCTTCCCACCCATCCTCCCCTGCCTTCCCTCTGAAGTTCAACAGTTTGTTCATATTTCTATGACATGGACAATGGGGTGGTGAGGGCCACGGGAGCGGGGGGGAGGAAGGGAAAGGGCTAGAAGAGGTTAAGAGGTTAATGAGGGCAAAAGGAGGACCTACGCCAGTGATAGCGAACCTATGACAAGCGTGTCAGAGGTGACACGCGAACTCATTTTTTGGGTTGATTTTTCCTTGTTAAATGGCATTTAAATATATAAAATAAATATCAAAAATATAAGTCTTTGTTTTATTATGGTTGCAAATATCAAAAAATTTCTATATGTGACACGGCACCAGAGTTAAGTTAGGGTTTTTCAAACTGCTGACACGCCGAGCTCAAAAGGTTCATCATCACTGACCTAAGCGATATTTCCACGATAAAGATTTAAAAACAAAACAAAACAAAAAAGGAAGCATGGATTCTTCACAGCCAGATTTCCACCATTAAAACAGTCAACAACTGTACTGGGTGTCCTGTATTTTTTTTCTTGCCATAACTTTCACCTGTTACAACTCATCAAACAGTAGGAGAGAGATTGCCATGATGCATGCATCTCTCTCATACACTTTGCAAGGCCAAGCATAAGGAGTTATATTCCTTTTCATTCAACCCCAAGCTGGAGAAAGAAGAAGGAGAACAAGGATGGATGCTTCTCAATCTCACTGAACAATACAAGCACATGGGCTTCCCTAATGATTATTGGCTGCTCAATAATACGAATAGAGACTCCAGTTTGTGATTCTTACCCCACCACACTGTAGGTTCCCAGGTTGGCCACAGGACAATAGTGGGGAGTTACATATTCTGGAGCAGACCACAGTGATTCCCTGCCCTTTTTGACTACTATAAAGGTAAGCACCTCTCCATCTGCAGGAGCAGCCAGCCCCTGTCCAGCTTCAATGCCCTGAGCCTGAGAGACAAGCAGATACTCCAGGCTACCAGAAAAGCCAGTCTAGGAAGTGACTTCCTTTGCGTCATTGACACTCAGCTGAAACGTAACTCCATGGCAAACCATCCTGAAGGGAAGGGCTACCAGAATGTAGACAATTATTCCAACATCAAGTTCCAATTTATCAGGATAGGGAACATCAATGTCATGAGGAGCAGTGTGCAGAAAATGCTTGAACTGTGCGAACTTAAATCTCCCCCGATGAGCACAGTGAGGCCGCCATGGATGCAGGAATATCCATTGCCAAGGTGTACAGAGGAAGAGGTGAGTGTGCTTGTTCACTGTTCGGATGGAGGCAACAGGTCTGTGCAGCTGTGGATCAGCACGACCAGACTCTGAAGGGCTTCGTGCTATTAATTGAAAAAGACTGGTTTTCCTTTGGTCGTAAGTCTAGTCACAGATATGGCAATCCAGATGGTGATCCAAAAGAAATCCCTCCAGTTATTGACTATTCATTGAGTGTGTCTGGAAGTTAAAGGAACAGTTTCCCTGTGTGTTTGAATTCGATGAATCGTTTCTGATTCACATGCAATATCACATTTATCCTGCCAATCTGAGAACTTCCTATGTAGCAGGCAAAAGGAGAGGTGAGAACTCAAAATTCCAGAAAGAACATATTCTTTCTGGACTCACCTGTGGAAGAATTGGCTGACTACATGAACCTCTCTTTACAGTCAGACACAGGGAACCCTTCTGCTCCCCACAACACCATGTGACTTCATGTACGAGTTCAGGAGTGGCATGTATAACCTCTTTGAGAAGCGACTGCAGCCCTGACAGTCAGTCACAGACCCTTCATGGCAGGAAAGGAGGAAACCCAGCAGCTGGAGGAAGAACTAGAGGCCATAGAAGAAAGGCTGCAAAAATCCAAAAAAATCCAGTGAAATCGCACTAAAGTGAAGAGTAAGCCAAGTGAACCAGCAAACACTCAGGGTTTTCTACCTCAGACAATAGCACAGCCACCACTCCTCAGGACTACAGAGGGAACATGAAATGATTTCCACCCAGGAGCCCTTCACAAGGAGAAAAAGACTCCACTCTGATACTAACCCAGGACAATTTGACAAGCTCAGATCCAGACCTTCAGCCAACAGTGGTCCGGAGTCTGGGGGGTAGGACTTAAGCTGTCCATCTCCGAGTGGTGGAGATGTGCACCCAGCAGAGACAGTGGTAAAGACGGCGATTCTGACAAGCTGTGTTTCTCATGGCCTAAAGCGTCCCTCAGGAGTTCCAGAATAAAGGGCATGTATGAAACACTTTCCAAAATAAGGGAACATTGCAATTTAACAAAAGAAATAACTCAAGAAATGGCACATGGCATTGAGAATTATACATTATAACAATGAAAAAGGGAGAAAAGTCCAACTCTTTGTTTCTTTAGATGTTGAAGAAGAGGAAATAGCCATTTATTTTATTTAAATATTATATATGAATTTATCCCATTTTGAAAATCATTCTACATTCATGCTATGAAAGTTTTGTTCCCACACACCTGTTTTCTTCTTCAACTTTCCAACCTATTTCACTCTCTGGCATTATGCTTTCTAAAACATTTGATGTTATCTTCCTTCCTGCCTGTGTTATAAACATTTCTAATAACAGGAGACATTAGGACATACCTTTTTCAGTTAATAGACATATTTTTTAACTGAGGATCTTTGTAATTGCTGAAGTTTATCTTTCAAGTTTAATGATCACTTTAACATTTCCTTAGGTGATATATTTTGAATTTTTCAATTGAATGAGGACTGCTTTCAGGTTCTGTAACTGTTCTTCAGATAAAGGCTTCAGGGGGGAAATGAAGATACTGGGAGTGCAAAGTCCTTGGAGAGCACTGAAGAGGTAAGGCTTGAGTTTTAGCAGCATCTGGCCTTCTTGACTCTTCGCATTGTTAAAATCCCAATTTTATCATTTTTACCTTTGATCTACATAAAGAATCTGACAATATTCATGACCTCTACTGCTATACCAAGCCCCCATCATTTATTAGTGGGATGAATTCCCTTGTTTGGAATGGGTTCAAAGCTAAACTGGGGGGGAAATAAATATAAGGTTGTCAGTGAGACTATTTCTTTCAGCTTTACAATGAAGAAAAGCAGAGATTTAAGAGTGTGACTTTAAATAGAAGTGGAATCAAAACTGTTATACATTTTTTTAAGGATGAGGGAAATTTCCTCATATTGCATGATGATGAGAATTATCCAATGAAGAGAGAAAATACTGATGCCAGAGAAAGAAGAAAGAATTTAATGAAGCAACATTTTTGAGTAAACCAAAAGTGAGGGCATCATTAGAACACTGCTGGGAGGTCTGGCTTTTGTTAGTTTGGACCATTAATACAGAATAACAGAAAAGCAGGCAGAATTTATGATCACAGAGGTAAGTAAATGTGTGGGGGTACGTGTGTGCCCAAATTATCCTCAGAAGGTCCCAATGCTTAAATATGATAGTGAATGAAATTATTACTCTGAATAATATGATAAAGAAGGTGCTGGAGGGTGGAGGAGAGAAGAAGGAGTGTCGAAGAATTTTCAAGGAGAATAAGATAATAAGTGGAATACAGAAATATGTTAATGAATTCTAGGCATATCAAGAACCTAGCTGAGGTTTAATAATTATACTTTACACAATGGAACTGTTATTTTTAAGAATTTATCTTTATTGTTGGAAGCATTACAGATGTCCCCTTTTCGTTCCCCATATTTTTATTTTTATATATATATAGTTTATTGATTTCAGAGAGGAAGGGAGAGGGAGAGAGAGATCAAAACATCAATGATAAGAGAGACTCATTGATCAGCTGCCTCCTGCCGATCTCCCGATCCCCCACTGAGGATTGAGCCCGCAACCTGGGCATGTGCCCTTAACCAGAATCCAACCCAGGACCCTTCAGTTCGCAGGCCGATGCTCTATCCACTGAGCCAAACCAGCTAGGGCTCCCCATATTTTTAAAAGTAAGATACAGAGTATCACATCTGGACTCAAAAGCTCTCACTATTGGGATGAAAAATAAGCCAGGTACCTGTTATGTCCTGTATCACGCAGCCTCTGGATAGCCATGCAATCTCTCTAATGCCCACTGTCCTTTCACTTTTTCTGCCCTCATTACATTGGCCTCTTTTTGACTCATCAGCCTTTTTAGGGTGGCTTTCATCTCTAAGAGTTTGCCTTGTAACTTCTGCCTGAAAATCTTTTACTCTGATAAGAGCCTCGCATGCTCCTTCAATGTCTTCAAGTTCACATCACTGTCGCCTTATAAGAGAGGCTTTTCTGACCTCACATGTTAACACAGTGTCCCCCACCTTCTGTATCTTCCTTATCCTACTTTTCTCCATAGCACTTATCAATGGCTCATTTATATATTTTTCTGTTTTCTCTCTAGACCTTTTCTTTTTTCTATGAGAATCAGCTTTTCTTAGTTCGTTGTCTTACGTGTCAAGGTCAATGCTTGATATTCAATGAACATTTCTTAAAATGAATTAAATCATAAAGGATATACGTAAGTATAAATACAAGAAATCATGTATTGTTACCTTCAAAACCATTTTATTTTTAGTATACAGTGCCTACCTTGGGAATTATTAAAAGAGAATGATTAGATATTAATGAGAGTAAAATAGAAAAGAAAACAAGGATGCATGAATTGATTGCTGGTCTTTTCTGATAAAATTAACAACTACTGAAACTATGCTCATAAGTATCCTAATTAAATTCACTGAAATATGTTTGAATAGGATTGCAAATTTGGTCAGTATTTCTCAGCCCAGAACTGAATCAGCTGAGGTTGTTTCCTAGGCAGGTGATGTTGCCTGCCACAGTATTTTATCTATTTTCTTTATTGTTTAAAGTATTACATATAGTAGTACATAAGTCTCCCTTTTCCCCCATTGACCTCCCCCAGGCCACTCCCACCCTCCGACACATGCCCTCACCCCCCTAGTGTCTGTGTCCATTGGTTATGCTTATATGCATGCATACAAGTCCTTTGGTTGATCTCTTACATCCCTCCCCCAATCCTCCCCTGCCTTCCCACTGAAGTTTGACAATCTGTTCAATGCTTCTCTGTCCCTGTATCTATTTTTGTTCCTCAGTTTATGATATTCATTATAATCCACAAATGAATGAGATCATATGATATTTATCTTTCTCTGACTGGCTTATTTCACTTAGCATAATGCTCTCCGGGTCCATCCATGCTGTTGCGAATGGTAAAAAGTTCCTTCTTTATTACAGCAGTGTAGTATTCCATTGTGTATATGTCTCACAGCTTTTTAATCCACTCATCTGCTGATGGGCATTTAGGTTGTTTCCAAATCTTAGCTATTGTAAATTGTGTTATTATGAACATAGGGGTACAGATGTTCTTTCTGATTGGTCTTTCTGGTTTCTTGGGATAAATTCCTAGAAGTGGGATCACTGGGTAAAATGGGAGTTCCATTTTTAATTTTTTTGAGGAAACGCCATACTATTCTCCACAGTGACTGCACCAATCTGCATTTCCACCACCAGTGCACGAGAGTTCCTTTTGCTTCACATCCTCTTATATAAAGTGTTGTTGTCACAAAAAGAGGGGAAAAAATCAAATGCGGCAGGAGAAAACTTTTTGAGGTGACAAGTATGTGTATTGCCTTGATTGTGGTGATGATTTCAATAGAGAATGCATGTCTCCAAAATCATTAAATTGTATAAATTAAACATGTGCAGTTTTTGTATATCAATTAAGCCTCAATAAAGCTGTTTTTAAAAACAAAAATTGGCTTAATTAATAAAATAAGTAATTTATGCACATCTAATACTAATTTTGCTATAAATTTTAGATCCAGCCACCTTCCAATATAAATAACAGTGATTTTCCAAAGAAAAGTGTTGAGGGCAAAACTAAGTATTTGAGATTTCAACTCACACCATTTATCAATCACCTGTCTATCAATTTATCTAAATATCTATCTATCACTTTTTATCTATATATACCAATAAAGGATTTCTTTAGCTTTTTACAAAAATTTACCAGGTAAGAGGAATTGAGAGTAGTGCAGAAAAACCCAACCATACTTCAGTGTGCAGCTTTATCCCTTTTTTTTTCACTTCATATCTCTTACAAACCACATTCTGTTCATTTTCAAAATGTATTATTCAGTTGATGCTCAGTGCCTGCTGACAGGTTTCTGCTCTCTCTTCTACCTGTTGTTTTCTTCCTGATATGTACCATCATCTCACAAACTCCTGATCAGTCATCAAAAATTAGTTCAAATATAGCATTCAGAGTGAATTTTTGTCATGTTACACCTAGATCTTGTCACCCTTCCTTTGTTGATCTACTGTTTACATAAATATTATAATTTAACTGTTTATCCTTCTACTCCTACATGAGTGTGTGATCCTTGAGGATAAGAATAAATATCATCTTTATTTTCCTTGATTATGAATGAAAAAATATATACCTACCCACACATACACAAACGAGCTAAATGATATTCAGAGTGAAAGTAAGAACTGTATTTGGGTTCTATACAGACATGTAGTATACTGCTATGCCCACTGCTATACTCTGTGCTCTGTAATTCTCCTATTTATATAGTTTTCAAGCATTTATACATATTTGAATTATCCGTGGACCTTTTAAACATGGATATTTCTGGCCTTTACAATGAAGGTTTAAATTTGCATTTTAAACAGGCACCCTGGTTATTGTGACGCAAACCATCCACAGATAACCCTTTGAGAAGCACTGGTGGCCTACACTAAATATTTTAATGTACGCAGGACTCCCTTGAAGCAGAAACAGAATAGGCCACGCATGTTAAACCAAGATAGGGTCAGATTAATTTAGACTACACTTTTAACAAAGCTTTTGTGACAATGCTCTTCCACCACTAGATGTCATAATGTTAATAAGGCCTCATTATTTTGTGTGTGATAAGTGATATGCAAAGTTTTCCCTTCCCTTTGTTTATAGATTTCAAATTCATGAAAATGGATAATTAATTCTAGAATTCTGGCAATAGCAGACAGAAAACTTTTCACATATGTACATAATTTTTGTAGTCTTTTATATTTTCAATAAGCCTCACATTTCTTTGTTCCTGTTTATACCAACAAAAGGCAAGTTAGCTTTGATACCTCTGAGCCAAACATACCAAGAGAGGAACTGGGACTAGAGCTGATGTATCAAGCTGAAGCCTTCTTGCCTGTCTTTGGATCTACACATTTAGATAGCTTTGACAAGAATGCTATTTTAGCAAGAAACAATACAAAGAGGAGGAAAAAAAATATCCATTCTATTTAAGCCTCAGGCTTCTCAGGGCTTCAGCCTGAGGGAATTGCATTCCTCTTCATAGGAAGAAATTGTTGTCTGGGCTGAAATTTCCAATAGGCAGAGAATTATTTTCAATTACATTGAGTTAGACATGATTTCAAGGTCGAATTTTATATTAAGTGGATAACTGATGGCTGTTATTACAGGAAAAAAATGCACAAATACTAGGAATCACAAATTAAATGAGTTGAATAAAGAAACTGAACAGTTATATAACTTTCTTATAAGAAAGTATTCTATATGCCAGTCTTGTTTGGAGCACTTTGGTCCCCGGTGCAAAGAGCAGTATTGAGCTTGAAAAAATGATTCTGATGGTTTCGCTGAAAAATAAAACAAATATAAACAAACAAACAAAAAAAACATAGTTGTTTAGGAATTTCTATGTTAACAACCAGATTCGCTGTTTTGATTGGCATTCTTTTCAATTTTTTATTGCAGCTCTGTTTTCAACATTTTGAAGCTGTTTTATTTAAAACTGCTATCAAAACTAATTGTTAAACCAAAGCTTTATATGTCCTGGCAAATAATAAAGCCGTTTCTAGAAATTTTTATTCATTCTTTGATTCACTTACTTTTTACATATTTATTTCTCTATAGATATTTTTATACCATCAGAAGGACATGACATATTATAATTACTTAGTTTTTACTACAGATATGCCCCATGCAATGTTAATTTATCTCTGTAAATATATAGAAGAATTATGATTAACTCACTATAATGTTTTGTGTGAAAAGAAATAAGTTTTAGAAAAATATTTTAATTAATGTTTAAATAGTTGGTAAAAGATAGTGGGTCTTTGTTCTGTAGATACAGATGTCTAATTAAATCAATTATTTGGATAATTTAATGTTATAATATTAAGATTTAGTAGGCTAATAAACTGTTTTCTAGATATGTTATCATTTTTAGCCACTCAATAAAATGTCTCACTATTTATGTAAAAAAAATACTGTTCCCAAAAACTTAAGTCCAAGTTGTTCCATTATCAAGCCATTAAAAGTAATAAAATTATTCTTTTAATTAGTACAGTTGTTATAGAGATAAATATTTCAAAAATATATTTTGCTCTTAACTTTTAACTTAACACATATTTTTAAATTTCATTTGTAAAAGCCAAATTAAGTCTATTTTCCGAACAAATTTTGTTGAATTTATTCTATTAAACTTATAATTCAAGAGGAAAATGGATAATACATTTTAATATGTATTATTTATTCATACATTTCTTTATAATATAATTATATGATTTACTTATTTTAGGTATTCTATCATTTTTATCTCAACTAATACATATCGATCACCATTCTTATAAAAGTATATCTATCATGTTTCAATATTAAACTAATTTTTAAATTAAGTTAATTTTCCCAACATAATTGATAAAATATGTATATTAAGTGGAAGGACAATGTTTTATTTCTATGTCTTCTCATGATTCACTGCTTCTATTGATTACACGACATTGGTTAATTGAAAGGAATCACAAGAATTCGGATTTATGCTCATACAAAGTTTTACTAAATATCAACGACAAGGCACAAGAGGAAAAAGCAAGTGCAAACAGTCATGGAGATGCCTTAGTATTTGTAGGCACAGAAGCCAGTATTCTTTTTCAGTCAAGGGTACTCAGTTCATCTTCGAATTATCAACCATCAAGGTATCTGCCACATACCTGTTTCAGGGAGCTCAGACATGAGTTCATTGAGGTATATTTTTTAGCCCATTGGTCAGGAGACTATAAAGCCCAGCTCTGTAAGTGGTTGAACCAGGGACAAACCATTCATCTAAACTCTGGCCCGGGGGGAGGGCTGTTCTCAAACTTTTAACAGTGCAATATTAATCACTAATTAGCAAATCTCATCCTTATCTTAGCCATGGGTCAATGCCAGCCCTCCAGGAATACCTGGAGATAAGCAGAGAATTGTCCTTAGTCCCAGCTGTGAAATAACTGTTCTTACACGCTGCATAAAGGGCAAGCCATTTAAAAACCTCTGTGCCCTAACCGGTTCGGCTCAGTGGATAGACCTTTGGCCTGCAGACTGAAGGGTCCCAGGTTGGATCCCGGTCAAGGGCATGAACCTTGGTTGCGGGCACATCCCCAGTAGAGAGTGTGCAGGAGGCAGCTGAATCCATGTTTCTCTCTCATTGATGTTTCTAACTCTCTATCCCTCTCCCTTCCTCTCTGTAAAAAATCAATAAAATATAAGAAATGAAAGCCTCTTTGCTTCAATATCCTAAGTATTTATACTTTACTATCTTACTGATAAATAACTCTTGCCAACCTACAGTGACAATAATGAGTTTCTATGAGCAATTGGCAATATCTGTTTATGTTCTGTGAGTTCCACAGCAACCTAAAATGACTTTCTCTTTCCCATTGGATAAAATCAGTAGTGTTCGCCCTTGCCCTCTAAGCTGAGCGTTTCGAAATATACCTATGCAAAGTCAGAAAAAGCATAAAAAACTTTTTTAAAGGTAACCTTTCCAACTTTATTCCTATCCTTTTTCTTGTGTTGCAGACACAAATAGACTCTCTCCTCTTTCTCCTTCCATTTCATATGCCATATCCATTTCTTGTCTTTAAATGCCTAGAGGCTGAGTAATGTAGGTGTTGCGTATATTTTTAAATAGTATGGAACGGAGACTGGGGGGGAAAAAGCCGATCCTCTCAAAAGATGTTGCTTTTGTTTTTATCTTTTTTGACAGCATGTAAAGTATTTTGTTTCTAATGTTAAAAGGTTGGGAGCCATTAAAATCATTTTTTTTTGCTCAGGATAAACTAATTTTTTTTTCTCTACTGTCCAAATACATATATTTGATTCAGTTTGGCAATTGATAACTCTTAAGCTTAAGTCACTATTAAAGTCACTGACTTAAAATTCAGCTACCAATTTAAATTAAAAAACAAAGAAAAAATCATGTGATAGAGAATGTATGCAAAAATTATATGATGGATATATACGTGTGTGTTCTTGTGATAATTCTCTAAGTTTGCAATATTCTAAAATAAATAAAAAGTTTTTTCAAAATAAAGTGTATGTTCTCTTAAGAATGTTAGGTTGACTTTAATTTATATTCAAATAGAGTAAATTAAGGTAATAATTAGGTAAAAATAAAGTAATTATAAAAAAATTAATTGATAAAAGGTTCAGTTACAAGTTTATATATAAACACATCCGTAATTCTTCATTATATATTTTTTTCAATTTAATCTTAAAATTCAATTGTCTTTTTTTGTCAAGTTTTGTGTAGGTTTTCATCTAAAAATTATGAGTGGCAACACGATAGCATATATGCACACACTCTAAGACATATATGTATTTGGTGATTTTAAAAATATAGCATTTTATTCCTGTTAGAATCTCTCCATTAGTCATAACAGTAATTTAGCATGGTCTCAATAATATCACTAAAGAATATCAAGAAAATTAAAGGAGCTAAAATATGAAACAGCTAAATCTTGTTTAAAGGAACTAAAATATAAACAACTAAATCTTGTGAAGTTAACGACTTCAATATAGTACAAAACTTTTGCGTAGTTTTTTTTTGTTTGTTTGTTTTAAAATATATTTCATTGATTTTTTACAGAGAGGAAGGGAGAGAGAGAGTTAGAAACATCGATGAGAGAGAAGCATCGATCAGCTGCCTCCTGCACATCTCCTACTGGGGATATGACCGCAACCCAGGTACATGCCCTTGACCAGAATCGAACCTGGGACCCTTCAGTCCGCAGGCCGACGCTCTATCCACTGAGCCAAACCGGTTTCGGCTTGTTTTTTGTTTTGTGTGTGTGTATGTGTGTGTGTGTTAGTATAACACTTTTAAAAAGCAATCCAGATGGTTATACTTATGGTAGTGATTATTACCCTAATAATAATAAACACTGGCATGCTGACTTTTCAGTGAAGAAAGGTATATGTACTGTAATGTTAGGAGCAAAAAATAATTTTAGTTTATGTAAACTGAAGCACCCTTAGTGTTGATTAAATATATATGGAAAATGAAGGTAAACAGTATTCCAGGTTGAGGAAAAGTGCACTCTTTTTTAGAAACTAAATATTGCTGGAGTGCCTGGAGTATATTGGGTAAAGGAAAAGTTGAATAAGATGAATTAAAGAGGAAGCTGTAGGCCAAATGATGCAAAATCTCACATTCCATAATATAAGTTAGTTATGTTTTCCAAGTGTGATAAAGAAAATAACAAGCTCCAAGTTATATTTTTATGAGACATACTCAATGGATAATGTTTAATTGGAGAGAAAAGCTAAACTTAAAACAGGAAGGAGACTATTACAATAGCTCAAGCAAGATACAATTTGACTTCACCTACCTTCGATACATTGCAGTCAGGAGATACATTAATTGATTTAATAAGTTTTTATGATATAGATATCAGTGGTGTTCTCTAATTTTCAGTAGAAAATACGAAGGAAATAATGAAGGAAATGCAGTCATATGTAAAGGAGTAAACCAGTATAGTTGTAGTTGAGGAGGAAAACATTTTATATTCCTGGCATAAGTATATGTCATCTATTATAAAAGTTAAAATCTTCAACAAAAATTTTTTGAATTTACTGGACATCACTGTGACATGTATTGGAACCTCTTTCATGGTATATTTCACAGATCTAGAGCAAATATTTCAAAAATTTATATGGAACCAAAAAACACCCAGAATAGCCTCAGCAATCTTAAGAATGAAGAACAAAGTTGGAGTCATCACAATATCTGATATAAAATTATACTACAAGGCCATTGTAATCAAAACAGCCTGGTACCAGAATAAGAGCAGGCATATAGATCAATGTTACAGAACAGAGAGCCCAAATATTGACCCACTCCATTATGGTTAATTAATATTTGACAAAAAATAATGGAATATAGGCAGTCCCTTCAGTAAGTGGTGTTGGGTAAACGGACAGGTACATGCAAAAAAATGAAACTAGACAACTTTCTTACACCAAATACAAGAATAAACTCAAAATGGATTCAAGACTTAAATGTTAGACTCAAACTCATAAAAATCCTGGAACAGAGCATAGCCCGTAAAATCTTAGCCATGTCTCATAGCAATATTTTCTTTTCTGCTATAGCTCCCTGGACAAGGGAAACGAAAGAAAAAAGTAAACAAATGGGACTACATCAAACTAAAACATTTTTGCACAGCAAAAGAAATCATCAGCAAATGAAAAGGCAGCCCACTGAGAACATATTCGCCAATACACTTGATAAGGTTCAAATATCCAAAATTTATAAAGAACTTATAAAACTCAACACCAAAAAAACCAAACCAAAACAAAACAAAACACCAAACAATCCAATTAAAATGTGAGCAAAGGACCTGAATATATACTTTTGTAAAGAGGACATACAGGCAGCCAATAGACTGATTAAAAGATGCTCAAGGTAACTAATCATCAGAGAAACACAAATGAAAAACACAATGAGATATCACCTCACATCTGTCACAATGGCTATCATCAATAAATCAACTAACAGCAAGTGTTCACAAAGATGTAGAGAAAAGGGAACACTTGTGCACTCTTGATGAGAATGCAGACTGGTACAGTCACTGTGGAAAACAGTATGGAGTTTCCTAAAAAAATTTAAACAGGAGCTGCCTTTTGACCCAGCGATCTAATTTTGGGAATATATCCTAAGAATCCAGAAACATCAATTCAAAAGAATGTATCCATCCTTTGTTCATAATACTGTTATTTATAATAGCCAAAATCTAGAAACAGCATAAGTGCCCATCAATATATAAGTGTATAAAAAATAGCTGGTACATTACATAATGGAATAGTATACAGCCATAAAAAAGAAGTAAATCTTACTTTTTGAGGCAGCTTGAATGGACCTGAAGATTATTATGCTAAGTGAAATAAACCAGTGAGAGAAAATCAAATACCATATGATCTCACTTATATGTGGAATCTAATGAACAAAATAAACAAAAAAAAAAAATAGGAGCAGAGGCATAGGTACATGGTATAGACTTACAGCTGCAGAAGGCTGGAGGAGAGAGAGAATGAATGAAAGAAGGGAAAAGCATTAAGCAAAGAGCATATAGACATAGAGAACAGTGTGGTGATAGCATGAGGGAAAGAGGGAGGGTGCTGGGTGGAGGTGGGCAAAGGAGGAGGTGGAGACATCTGTAATAGTGTCAACAATAAAACAAATGTAATGTAAGTTACCATAAAGTTCAAATATCTTTTTAAAATTTACCACCTTACAACTATTGTGTCTACCTTCCTACTCCTGTTGAGTTTCAGAAGGTTTTATCTTTACTAGTATTACCTGTATATTATGACACACATTCTTTTCTAATCTCAACAGAGTTTTTGGAGCAGGACTTAGATTGTCCCTAATTTTGAAGTGCTAACAAATCAGTGTGTTATCTTTAGCTATGGCTAATTAGTGCTGAAAGGAATTTTAGAGACAGTGAGAAGTTGCACTTGAAACTCAGGCAGATAGGGCAAGGGTCCAGTGGAAAACAAAAGCATGTGGAACATAAGCAGAGGCAGACATGGCAGTTTGAGCAGCCTAATCACAAAAACCAACCAAGTAGAAATCATAAAATGTTTCTGGACTCAAAGCAGGAGGTATGGCAAAACAAGGGAGAGCCTACAGTCACAAGGTATACAAACACATAGAAACAGAAAGTTTAAGTCCATCTCTGGGCAAAAAAAAAAATAATAATAACTAAGGGATCAATCAGGTGAGGACACAGGTAGACAAAGAGCAGGCTTGTAGCTAATACATACTCCTAGACTACAAGGCTTTAACAGCAGCCCATTATTGTGTACCCCTCCCCTTGTGGGGAGTCTGAATCTGCTTGTAATAAATTTTACACACTTTTTCCTAAATCTTCTAGTCTGTGGAGCTCATTCTTCAGCACTGGGAGACGCAACCTCAGGAAAACACTTAGGCTCACCACTCTAGTCATCAATGAGACAAGCAGTCAGGAGATAAAGGGGTGGGGGTCCATGGGAGAGGAAGGCATATGTAAGGAATGCATATGTAAGGGCAGAAATAGCCCGAAAATGCCAAAATGTTTATTTTACTTTTACAGAGAATAGAGAAAAGCCACAAAATACTGGGAAGAGGGAAACATATTTTCACAGAGGATAGAAGAATGTTGCCAGATAAGGGGGAGAGAAAGATGGGGGCACCATGTGGGCTTTGAACTTTGAACCTGATGCTATGGAGCTCAATGACCAATGAGGAAAGCATGGGGGTCCTAAATTAAGGAAGTGTCCAATTAGGAAAGGTCATTTGCAGACAAAGAACTACAGTATATATAATCTGGAGACAAAGGGAAATGAGACAGATTTTTTTTTTCCCATGAGAGAGAGAGAGAGAGAGAGAGAGAGAGAGAGAGAGAGAGAGAGAGCAGGCTTTTTCCATTTGAGGAACCCTTCCCCAGGGAGGGTTTGTATACACTTCCAATAAACTTTCACATTTTTCTTAAAGAAGCCTTTTAGTCCACAAATTTATTCTTCAACTTCACAGGACAAGGGCCCACAGAAGAATCTGCACCCTAAGCCCTACTTAACATTACTATTGTTGTTTTTTCTTACATACTGCAGCCTATAAGAATACCAAGAGTTGTTATTAAATTTTGAGGTTTATTTTTCTCTTTACAGTAGAGTTGAGTAAATCAAGTGAGTATAACATGAATAGGAGCTCATGATCAATATAGGAATCGAGTAAAACTAGGACTTAAGAGGCCTATTGCATTATAAATAAAAAGATTAATAGTGACCTTAAGAACTACAGATTAATGGAGAGACAAAAATGGAAAAGATAAAAATAAATGGTGAGATGGTGGGCATGGTATATGTAGGCAATCCTTTTGAATTTTGCCTGGAAAGAGGATTTAAGAAACACAAGCATTAATTAACATAAGGTGAGGTACAAACAGGAATATACTTAGAATTATTTTAAAGTGTTATAATCAAGTCAATAGTTATGGCTTGATTAAATAAGTCAGGTTTATTAGAAGTCTCTTAATTCTTTCTGGACAGAGATTCATTTCTGGATATCTCTTGTCAATATCAGGACAGATCTGCTTGGTTCAGGCACTCAAATATTTTTGAATAAGTGAATAAGTTAATTACTCAATGTATCTAAGCCAAATTTCTTACCTTGAAATATGGCCTTATTTGTTTTGGTCATTAAATTTAGTAAGTGGTCATCTTTATTTGTAAACCCTCATATCATAAATTCAATATATTAAAATTGATTCTGCTGCCCTTAACAATATTTTAATTGCTGATATATTATGTATTTTTATTTTTCTATAAAATTTGAAGATAACATGGATGTTTTTGATATTATTTAGGTGGATACATTTAGATTTAAGACTTGTATTTTTATAAAACATATACTCTCAGGAATTTTTAAATATCAAAATCAAAATGTTAAAATATTGTAAGAACAGCTTTAGGCTGCTATAGAGTCAACTTCTACATTGAAGGTATATATTATTATTGAATGCTTTTCTAAGGTAAATGAATGATGTCTAGTCTTTACTACTCCCGATAAAGAGAAAGCAGAAAGGAAGCAAGAAGAAAGTCATATGCAAACAAAATTTTGAAGATGAGAAAGCTTTTAAAAGAATTTTTAACTAAGAATGGTTTCTCATTTACTTAATAATAAAATTAGTTAAAAAGAATTGAAAGTATAGCAAAGTAAGCATCATATCACATTCCAGTGCCCCCTGGTGGTTAGTGTGCACCGTAGCAGCTGATTGTTCTTTTTTCCATCAATTTATATATTAGCCTTGTATTATATAGGACTAGAGGCCAACTGCATGAAATTCATGCACGGGTTTGGGGGTGTCCCTAAGCCCGGCCTGCACCCTCGCCAATCTGGGAACCCTTAAGGGATGTCTGACTGCTGGTCAGACATCCCTCTCACAATCTGGGCTGGCTCCTAACCACTCACCTGCCTGCCTGCCTGATTGCCCCTAACCACTTCTGCCTGTAAGCCTGATGGCCCCCTAACCGCTTCCCTGCTGGACTGATTGAAGTTTAACTGCTCCACTGCCAGCCCGATCGCCCCCAACTGCCCTCCCCTGCAGGCCTGGTCACCCCCAACTATCCTCCCCTGCAGGCCTGGTTGCCCCCAACTGCCCACCCTGCTGGCCTGATTGCCCAACGCAGCCTGCTGTTCAGTTGTTTGGTTGTCCCTCACTAACCTCCCCTGCTGGCCTGGTCGCCCCACACAGCCTGCTGTTCAGTTGTTTGCTCATCCCTCACTAAACCCCCTGCTGGCCTTGTCACCCCAAGCAACCTACTGTTTGGTCGTTACTGTTACTGTGATGGTGTCCTGGACAATTTGCATATTACTCTACTAGAGGCCCGTTGCACAAAAATTTGTGCACTCAGGGGGGTCCCTCAGCCCGGTCTGTGCTCTCTCGCAGTCTGGGACTGCTCAGGGGATGTCCACCTGCTGGCTTAGGCCTGCTCCCCGGGGGACTGGGCCTAAGCTGGCAGTCAGACATTCCTCTGGCAGCCCGGGAGCCCTTGGGGGATGTCCATTTGACAGCTGGGAGCAGGTCTAAGCTGCAGTTGGACATCCTTAGCACTGCTGAGGAGGCGGGAGAGGCTCCCGCCACAACTGCTGTGCTGACAACCATCAGCCTGGCTTGTGGCTGAGCAGAGCTCCCCCTGTGGGAGTGCACTGACCACCAGGGGGTAGCTCCTGCATTGAGCGTCTGCCCCCTGGTGGTCAGGGTGTGTCATAGTGACCAATCATTCCCAGTCGTTCTGCTGTTAGGGTCAATATGCATATTACCCTTTTATTATATAGGATTATTAGTATAGATTGTATGAAAATGAATATAGACTGTTTTTATTAAACAAGAAGAGAAAATAAAATGCAATTAAATTAGTGGAAACATCAGCATATGCGAAGCACAATTTTAAAAGTGGGAAATTTTAGAATATTGGTTTGTAGAGAAATTACCATTGTGGGGATATAAAGAAATCAATAGAAAAATAGAACAGCAACAACAAAAAAGAAACCAAAAACATATATGTGGTTTAATTAAATATTGTGTGTAAATATTAAAAATTGGAGAAATGGAACCAAAGTTATGGTTGCTTAAGTAGTAATTTTTTTTCTCTCTTTATTTTAGTGCCTAACAAAGTGTCTGACATCTAAAAGGCATGCAATCAATATTTGTTGAATTTATAACTCAATTCAATATCTTCAGTTTATAATATCATGTTAAGATAAAAGAAAAATGATGCAAAAGAAGAATGAATATCTATTTGATATTCATAGTTTTCATATTTCCTGCATTAGTTATCCTATTAAAGAAAGAAGACATTTAGGTATGTGTGTTGGTATTTATCATTAATATACTACTGATTTCCTTTATATATAATTACTTTTACATTTTTCATTACTAGAAAATAACTTTCCTCCAAGATCTATATAGTTGTTTTAAAAGGTGTGCTGTGAGCATACTAGCACACTGAGTTCACACATTATTTCTTAAGATAATTAAACTGAAATTATTGGCTACGTTATTCTTAAATACAGAGTTCAACCACAACAATTGGGAGGAAAATTCCTAATGTTTTTTGTGCTCACTGCCAAAATTATTGCCTGGGCTGTTTCTCTCCATCATTTGTTTTTTCTGGAGAGCAATAAATAGCTACTGCTAACATCTTTTTATCTATTTAAAATTTAATGATGTGATCTCTGAGGTCCGCCTGTTGTTGCCAAAATACCTTTCTTCTAGTACAAAATTATGTTATTAACCAAGTGAAAACCATAGTTGGATATAATGGTGGTTACAAAAAAGGTAGCATCCTTAAAACACAATTTGTATGAAACAAGACCAATTGGAAAATTTTGGATCTCATGAGATTTCAATTAATGTGCTGAACTGCATGTCCTTAATAGAAATAATCACTTCAATCAAGACACATAAAAATTAAAAAAAAAGAAATACAAGATGAGAGAGCATTCATAAATGTGGAATCACAACATTAAATTAGTAACTTAATCACTTAGATGACCTTGCCTTGACTGGAAATTCAAGACATAGAAAGACCATCAAGAAGTGGAAAAGTTCAAGGGATTAAAACAAGTTGAATGCAAATTTGAGCATTGAGTATACAGTGAGACAGGCTACAGATTAAAACTTTGATCATTCCACCATTAATACTCACCCAGCTAGAGTTTAAAGTGACCTAGGGAGATATCCCATGTAGCACTAGGATCAAGTGCTATCTATCTATCTATCTATCTATCTATCTATCTATCTATCTACCTATCTATCATCTATCATCTATCTAGCTACCATCTACCTATCATCATCGCAATGAGATATATATATATATGTATATATGTATATATATATATATATACATATATACATATATACATATAATTATAATATCTAGTTAAATAATAAAATGCAACTAAATATCTATGGTATGTAGCTTTTATGCGTGAAATAAGGGGAACAAATAAAGTACTTACATACTTCCTCAGTTGTGCACAACAAAACACATCCATACACGCATGAAGGGCAGTTTCTTAGTTCTGGGGTCGAGAATACAAGATCGGTCTGTAAAAAATTTGTGACAAAAATAAGGATATATTCAAAGGATTATTGGACCATGTTAAAAGGGCATAGGTTGTGTTAAGAGTTAGCTTGAAATAGTTTCTACTATCTATTTCTAGAGTGATTTTGGCAAAAAAATGAATAAACAATGACAATGGTTTATAATCCATGAATTAAATAAGAATTCATGAGTCCACACTAGTAGAAACAAGCAAATATACAAATAAAACAGGAGGAAGTAAAAGCTCTTTCATATTCTAGAATGCCAATTAATAAATGCAAAGAGAATGATGAATTAGAAACATCATCATTTTGTATTCACAGCAGTTTTTTAAACAGGTTTCATGGGTGGGTCCCAGAACCATGCAAAGGAACAAATCCCTATCAAGGGCTTCCTGGTATGATGCACTCTCAGGAGCAATGTTTCTTCTGATATATTCCTGCCAAACTACATAAACCACATCTGATCATGAGGAAATATTAGACAACCTCCAAATAAATATTTAATATCCTTCAAAATTTCAAGGTAATAAAAGAAAAAATAAATTAGAACAGTTCCAAATTTATACCCTTAAAGATACTCCACAATTAGATGCAACTTTTGATCCTTGACTAGAAACCAGGTCAGAAAAAAATTTTCCTTTTGATATAAAGGACAATTTCAGGTAATTGACAAAATTAAATAAGGTCTTTTAGATCAGAAAATACTACTAAGAATAGCAATTTGCTGATTTGGATAATTGTACCATCAGATAGGTAAAAGAACGCCCTCCCCTTTCTGGAAACACAGACTAAAGTAATTAGGGATAACGGGGTATTTTTAAAGCATTGTGGTAAAAATTAAAGGCAGTGTCCGCTTTGCACTGTAAACATGACCTTGCAAGCTGGAACCAAACAAAACAATCTTAATAGCCAATGGAAAAATTATAGCTATTCTGTAACTCTTTAAAATTTTTGCAAAAATATTATAAAACTATTTTACTGTTGGTTATAAATGTATAAAGGCATCAAAAAAGTCAAAACTAGTATTTATGTAATCCACTATATTTAAAACATTAAAATTTTGAGAATGAAATTGTTTTATTTTCTTTGTAGAAAATGTATCAAAATAGTTTAAACACAGCTTGTCTTCCTGTCATATATTCTTATAATTTGTGAAACTGGCTGGCATCTTTTCTATTCCAAGGCAAATTGGCATGTTCCTAAATTTGGATCAGCTTCCAGTCTTTTATTCTATGCTCTTTCAATGCTGTGAATATCTATGAGATGTTTTACAATGTCAATTTTTGGTAAGCATCACTCCCTCAGGACACTTTTTTTTTTTGTCACAACCACTTTATTTATTTATATTGATAAATTTATCTTCATGGATATCCTCTGGCTGCATAGTTTCTTTCTTTTTTTAAGTTTTTTTTAATATATTTTTATTGATTTCAGAAGGGAAAGGAGAGGGAGCGAGAGATAGAAACATCAATGATGAAAGAGAATCATTGACTGACTGCCTCTTGCACGCCTCCTACTGGGGATCAAGCCTGTAACTCAAGCATGTGCTCTTGACCAGAATAGAACTCGGGACCTTTCAGTCCTCAGTAGGACGCAAGTATTTTTATTGATTTTTCAGCGAGGAAAGGAGATGGAGAGAGACAGAAACATCAGTGATGGGAGAGAATCATTGATTGGCTGCCTTCTGCACACCCCACACTGAGGATTGAGCCTGCAACCCTGGCATGTGCCCTGACCTGGAACTAAACCATGATCTCCTGGTTCATAGGTGGATCCTCAATCACTGAGCCACGCTGGCCAGGCTGCATCGTTTCTTAAAGCGCGTAAGTGCAATATTCCCTCAGTCACCTATCTCTGCTGTAAGTGCACTTACGTTTCACTCTCAGCATTAACAGTTTTTGTTCCTTTGCTGCACTTTTAAGTTTGTTGGCCAATGCTTTCTTATAATTATTCATTTGTGTAAAACTATATGTGCATTTATCACTAGGAGGCAAGGAAGCAGCAAGACTTGATGCTTCCTGTCTGTGCATGAATCTATTATGAACCTACTAACAGATGCAGAGTGACCCATTGCTGCCAGAATTTGAAAGAAGTTACATAATTGGTCACAGATTCTAATGTTCCTTTGTTATTTACATAGTAATTTGTGGGCTGAGGAATTCATAACAAAGCTTTTACTTTATGTATTTATTCATAGTTAATGAGGCGTTAAAAGACCAATTGGGGCACATTAAAAAATTTAAGAGTTGATTGGAGTAAAGATTGATTCCAATCAGGCAGCGCCAAACTGGAAGTGGCTAAGAGCCAGGGAAAGGCTTATATAGAGAGGCAAAAGCAAAGAAAGGAAATTATTTGATTGGCTGTAGCTTAAAACCTAGTTGGCTGTTTGTGGCTGGTTGTCCTTAACATTTTGATTTTATAACTCCGAGGCATTTATAGAGTTAGATTTTGGTTTGCTTATATAGGACACCATGGCATATCAGTCTAATGGCAACCTTGATTAATTAATCTAACAGGGCCAATGGAAATTTGAACAGCTTGTTTGGGGAACTGTTGTGATTAAACTAAAGCTTGGTAACTGAAATATGAGCATATCGGAATTTTGCAAAGTGAGGACTGCCTCTATTAAAAATTTAAGCCATTATTTTAGAATTGTTCTTCTACTAAGTTGCTATATAGGACCTAATACCGTTCCCAATGTAAGATGCCTCCACTGCATGAGTTTTGGTGGGAAAAAAAAAGATCCTTGTATCCTCCTTTAGAAGGTAAATGACCAGAACTGCTGGGAGCTGAGACATATCTGTGTGAACCAAGATTGATAGACCAAATAGAAGCTCCTATGCAGGATATGTAACTAGAGGAAATGACTCAGAGATTCATAGCAATTGAAAGTTATTCAAGGTGGTCAGGGCATTGAAGATCAGTAGCAATGCAAGTGCCCAGTGAGGGGTATGAAGTCTTTTGTGGCAACGGCACTGTTACCAACAGCCAATGGAGGTGTTCTGAGCAAGCAAGCCCAATTGTGTGAGTGTTTATTCTCTTCTTTGGGTTGTGCCCATTTTGTAGGACAGATGCATCCAGCTTTCCCTTGATTCTGTGAGCTTCCTTGGATCCTTCCAGTTCTATATTCTTCTTAATAAACCCAGAGTCATTATCAGTACCTGGCAGAAAGCTGCATAAGGTCCTCCTCCCTGTCCAAGCCTAGCTCTCCTTCCTATCTCCTTATTTTTAATAGCATTTTGAATAATTTGTATATTTGTTGTGTGCAACCAGTCATTTGCACATTTTCAACTTTCCATCTACAATCTGTTTATTTCTCTCCCACCCTTTTTCTCCCTCAACTTTTCACTTAAGTATTTTTTGTTGAAGAACACCTTCTTTTCTGAAGATCTGTTTTGGAAGTTACAAGCAAAATAATGCTTTCACTTTAGAAATGATTTATATTTTTGTTCCAGTGTCCTTGATAAATATATCAAGTAAACATATATTGTTAGAATCAATGTTATATACTCACAGTGGCCAAGAGTATCTGGTAAATAGTAAAAACTCAGTAAATGGTATTTTATTATTATTATTATTATTATTATTATTATTATTAATAATAAACATATATGCCTATTTAAAAACTAATGCTTCAGATTTAAAAACTTTTATTGTTCTGTAGGAACATTTTTTATACCAACTCAATGGCTCATAGTCAAAATCCATCCATATATTTTTCCTGATTTTAATAAATAGTTTTATTGCATCTCCTTTCCACTGCCAGTCACCATCAAAGAGACCTTTCAGCAGTATATACACAGGTTTTCTAGTCCATATTACTTCCTCAAAAGTATACTGTAGGTCGATACACTTAAGGCTGTAAAAATATGAAACATCCTGAGCCATGATTTTACAATCATGTTGTGGAATGACTATGAGGCTTAAATTACTGGAGATTTTACCCAAGCAGTAACACTCTGGTCAGCTGTTCAAGATATCTAATGTGGTTGTTGGGAGAAGATAATGAGCAGTGGAAAAATATCCTGGCAAGATAAATTAAAACATATAAATGCATTTCTTAATAGTTTATTAATATTTGACAAAGAAGGCAAAAACATACAATGGGGTCAAAGTTGTCTATTCAATAAATGGTGGTAAAAAAAAATTGGTCAGATTAATGCAAAAAATGAAACTAGACCCACCTTTATACACCATACACAAGAGTAAACTCAAAATGGATTAAAGACTTAAATGTCAGACTTGAAACTATAGAATTCCTAGAAGAAAACATAGGCAGTAAAATCTGTGACAATTATTGTAACAGCATTTTTCTGATATATCTCCTTGGGCAATGGAAACAAAAAAAAAATAAACAAATGGGACTATAGCAAACTAAAAAGTTTTTGCAGAGCAAAGAGTAGAGGGGAGCATAAGAGGTATAAATGGTGATGGACAGAAGCTTGACTTGGGGTGATGAACACACAATACAGTATACAGATGATGTGTTGTAGAATTGGGCATGTGAAACCTATATAATTTTGTTAATCAGTGTCACCCTAATAAATTCAATATAAGGTAAATGGAAAAATGAAAGAAATTACTTTCTGAGGAAAGCTAATAAAACAATTTTTTTACAGGTGTTTATTTTACACAAGAATTTTTGGAATGGAGATTATGCAGGAGGACCTAATATAAATTATAATTGTGACATTTTGAATTTCACCAAATCAAGAAACATAATGCTAACATAATGTTCTCATATATTAAAAATAGTAAATAAAAATAAATAAATAAAACCTTCAAGGACTGATTTTAGCTTGTGATTTTGCCTGGTGCCGGTTTTGTTTTAATATTACTTCAGATATATTATAAAATAGGTCCCTGGTTTAGCACTTATTATAGGAACCATTGGTGATGCTGGTTCCTAGGGTGATTTCTGTTATTTTTCCAGGTAAGGTAAGACAGTGATGTGAAAAGGCAAACCTGAAAACAGAAGATTGACTTCTGTTTTTGTTTTATTTTGACTTCTATTTTGTCTCTAGTTTTGTTGTTGTTGGGAATTTAAGTTTATCTTACATTCTGAAATGTTAATTAGGAAGTTTATATTAGATGTTCCCAAAGTTTAGAACTTCCTCCCCCAAATTGGTCTGACATCCTGTATTCAATTTCATGCCAAAGAAAGAGGTAATGGCCTGTGATGAGAAAATTCATGACAAACTATAGAGATACATACAAGGAACAGTATATTAAAATGTATATTTTTGCATATAATTTTTACAAATTTGTAATGCACAGCTCTTTAATTGTTCTTCTCAACCCAAAACTCCTCAATTTTACCTCTCCTCAATCCCAAACCTAAATCAAGATCTAAAATGATGTATCCCTCTAACCCTAAAACATATAATACTGTAAAAGTTTATTACGTTACATAACCACAGAGACTGTTGAATTTCTTGTACTCCATTATGCTCTGCTGGAGGCCCTTGTCCCTTCTGACAATTTTCCTGTTATTCTCATTGTAGGTTTCATGATTAACGCCCTTCAGCTTCCAGTAAACCAGTGGTTCTCAACCTTCTGGTCCTTTAAATGCAGTTCCTCATGGTGTGACCCAACCATAAAATTATTTTCGTTGCTACTTCATAACTGTAATGTTGCTACTGTTATGAATCGTAATGTAAATATCTGATATGCAGGATGGTCTTAGGTGACCCCTGTGAAAGGGCCGTTCGACAGCCAAAGGGATCACGACCCACAGGTTGAGAACCTCTGAGAGTAAACAGTGACGGCCTATGCCTGGCCGCCACCTGCTCCTGGTCCCACCAGTTACTCTGACTGACCTTTACGAGACATAAATATCCCCCACTCCTTACTCTGCCTTGCTGATGCCGTTTTGGCCGTTTCTGCTAGCAGATGGAACAATAAAATTGTAACTCCTTACCCCTTTGGCCTCCGTGTGTTCCTCCTTCTGCAACTCTAACAGTCAGCCCCTGTAAATCAATTTAGAAATATTCCTTCTATTTGTAAAAATTCTGATGAGAATATGAATTCTGCTACTGAGAAAAATACATGTACCCACAGAAGACACTGTTGCATGAAATCTGAGAAGGGGGAGGGGCTAGGAAAGATACATGCCCCATGACAGTGAGGCAACAGGTAATATTTATTTATTTATTTATTTATTTATTTATTTATTTATTTATTTAAATCCTCACTCAAGGATATGTTTTTATTGATTTTAGAGAGAGAGTAAAGGAGGTGAGGAGCAAGAGAGAAAGAGAGAGAGAAACATTGATGTGAGAGAAAAAAAAATCAATTGGTTGTCTCCCATACAGGTCCAGACTAGGAAGTGAACCCAATACCTGGATATGTGCCCTGACTGGGAACTGAACCCCTGATCCTTCAATGCCTGGGAAGACACTTCAACCAACTAAGCCACACCAGCTAGGGCGATAACAGGCAATTTTTAATAAAAATATACTGTATGTTCTTCTAGCCATCCAAAATATACTAATATCTTCCAAGTACATTGTTAATAGATCTCCTTCTTTATTTTGTTGACTTGTTTCTTACTTTCAACTAAGCAAAATTAAGTACCAATGTACTGCAGAAAATAGAGATGAATAATTATTATGCTCTATAATTAAATGCCATTTGAAAAATAATTGGCATTGATTTAATCATATATCAGTCAGAAATAATAAAATGAATGACTCGCATTTTTGAAGTTACTAATGCTAAACATTATGTCTTTATGATATTGAGACATTTCCTCTTTCACTACTCCTTTCAGCTGAAGCAACTAATATAAAATTTATTAAAAATAATTAAACCTCCTTATAATATAGATATAATCTTTACTATTTATTATCTTTTACTAAAATTGTTCATTGTCATGAATTGTAACTTGGAAATTTTCAGCTGTTCATTGACATGGATTCATGACAACTGTTCATTGTCATTGACTATAGCTTGAAATGGTCATATTGAGTACTTAAAAGCTTCAAATGACTGCCAATTTATAGCTTTTGCCTTTATATTAAATTTGGCATGATTAATGAATAGAGGAAGACATTGTATTAAATGGTATCTCACATTAAATTGAGAATTCAGTCCCCAAATTTTTCATGGAAATTCATAATTTATAGATTTCTTAATATATTAAAATGTCTCAATATTTTTCTTTTTCTTATTTATTTATTTATATATTAAATTTATTGGGGTGTCACTGGTTAGTAAAATTATATAGGTTTCAGGTAGACAATACTATAATGTATACATCATCTATATAGTGTATTGTGTGTTTACCACCCCAAGTCAAGTTTGCAAATTCCAAGTATGTTTTGATGTGCTTGAAAACATGAGCATAATATGTATTCCACAATAAAATTTTGCTGGAAAAACAACTTTGCAGTATTACCTAAAATGCATGAAACTTATTTTGATGATACATAGATTTAGAAAAGTTTGAATGTTCCAATTTTGAGAATGCATGACCCTATAACTATAAGAACTATAAGTAAAACTTAGGAACATAATTTTTATCACACTTAATTTTTCTACCCATTTAAAACACAAAACAAGAAGCATGAACTTTTAAGAGTGAAAATCTGACAAGCCACAGGTTTACATTTTAAAGAGAAGCTTCTTGCAACACATTAATTCTTCAGATTTTCTGATTATACATTCCACACAAGATACATATTTGAACAAAAGCATCACATTCAAGTATAAAACATACAAAATTCAAATGTATTAAATAATCTTTGTAGAGGGTGTTTTGTACATGTTTAGCCAATATTTAGGGTTTTTTATTTTTTATTAACTTTATTGGGGTGACATTGGTTAATATGATTACATAGGTTTCAGGTGTGGATTTCTATGTTACAAAATCTGAATACTGCACAGTTTCCCCACCACCCAATGTCAAATCTTCTCCCATCACCATATATTAGGACTTCATCAGAATTTCATCTGACTTCTTAGCAGAAACTCTACAAGCCAGAAGTGAGTGGAACCAAATATTTAAAGAGAAATTACCAATCATGAATAATATATTCAGAAAAATTAGCCTTTAAATATGTTGGAGAAGTAAAGATGTTCCCAGACATACAGAAATTGAGGGATTTTATCCCCAGAAACCCACATTGCAGGAAATACTCAAGGGAGTTATTCTATCTGACACAAACAACATAAGATCACATAAGAGTAAGGTCACCAAAATACTACAGCATAAACAGGAATAATTTGTGACAACAAAAGCATTAAATTTGAGAGGGTAAAAGTCTGAACTGGCAAAAGTAGATTCAAAGTAAAAGGGTAAAAAATGATTCTCCAAGCAGATAACATCCACAGAAAAGCAGGTGTAGCCATACTTATATTTGACAAAATAGGTACAAAAATAACAAAGATGGACACTTTATAATAATAAAGGGGACACTACACCAAGAAAACATAACACTTCTTAATATATATAAGCACCCAACCAAGGAGCACCGAAATACATAAAACAACTATTCACAGAACTAAAGGGAGAAACAGGTCAAAACACAGAGTTGGGGACCTCAGTACTTCATTGACAGGTCTAAACAGATCAACCAAACAAAATCTATAAAGAAATATTGGCCTTAAATGAAACACTAGACCAAATGGACATAATCGACATTTATAGAACCTTTCAATCCAGAACCTTGGATTATGCATCCTTCACCAGTGCACATGGAATATTCTCAAGGATAGACCATATGTTGCATCACAAAACTAGCATAACAAGTTCAAGAAGATTGAAATTATACCAAGCATATTCTCCAACCAAGATACCATGAACTTAAAAATCAACTGCAAAAAGGAATTAAACCAATAAATGCATGAACATTAAACAGGAGTCCAGGCGCACGTCCACCCGGGAATTTCAGGTATGCCCTGCCCCAGGGAGAGCCGCCGGCTTCCCATTTGGATCAAAATTGTTTGCATACTTTTGTAATTAATGGGCGTGCCAGGGAAGGAGTTGTAACTTATCTGTCTAGATAGCTCGAGTCTCTGCCATTTGTAATTGTTGGCTCCGAATTCCAGTAGAACAGCTTCCCCGCTTGCATATGTGTTGACTGATGTGCATTTGGTTATTTCTGGTATCTCTGGCCACTTAGATGGATTTTTTTTTTTTTTTTTTTTTTTTTACATTCTGTTCTCCAGTGACAAAAAGAGTCCCTTTAGAGAGTGGGCGGGTAGGGCGAGGAAATGTGTGGGGTGCACAGGCCTCAAATTCCACTTCAATGCATTTAAAGAAACAAAACTCTTGAGGATGTAGGGGATGTCAGTTTCCATGGAAGACACACCTCAGACCCATTATTATAAACAGACATCTCAAGGGGAAAAATGTGTCCGTTCTTTCCCCACTCATTGGGTTCAAATAGATTAAAGGGCTGATTTTCAGAAGAAAAAAAAATATATATATATATATATATATATATATATATATATATATATATATATATATATAGAGAGAGAGAGAGAGAGAGAGAGAGAGAGAGAGAGAGAAATGAGAATGATAATACAATATATTAAAACTTTTGGGATGCAGTGAAAGCAGTTATAGGAAGGAAGTTTATATCATTATAAGCCTGTCTCAAGAAAAAAAAAAATCACATCTTAAAGAACTAGGAGGAGAGAAACCAAGATGGCGGCATAGGTAAACACCGGAGTTTGCTGTCTCGAACAACTACTTCAAAAATACAACTAAAAGATGGAATGGACATCATCCAGAACCACAGGAAGGCTGGCTGAGTGGAAATTCTACAACTACAAGGAAAGAGAAAAGCATACTGAGACTCAGAGGAGGCGCAGTGTGGAAGTAAAATACTAAGGTGCGGAGGTGCATGCGGAGCGGGCTGGTGGCTGAGGGCGTGGTTGTTGTTTTCAATCGGGAGGGAGTCTCAGGCTCTGAGCTCCAGTTCTGGGTGAGTCTCTAGGGACCCAGACTCATATGGAAGAAGTGGGACTGTCTGGCATCGGTCAGAACTCGAGAGCAGCTTTCTCTCCAAGGGGCTTGCAGCAATTACTAGGACATTGAGAAGCAGAGTCTCTGAGGGCAGGACTGAGAGCAGCCATAACTGCTAGCCCTGCCCTGTTGATCCCATGGGACCCTCCCCCCCAAGCCCTGCAGGGAGACTTTTGCTGGATAGCTTCAGGCAAAGGCTAGATTAGCACCTCCCTAGAGATCCAGGAGCCAGGAAACCCAGAGTTCAGAGTGGGACCATCCAGTTTGCAGCCCCTTGGAACCATAAAGGACACACTCAGCGGGAAGACTGAGTGAGCACCAAAGCCCCACTGAAGCAAGCCTTGCCCCAGAGGGGTGTCTGCAGCACAGACGTTCTCCCACTGCAGACACAGCTGATTCTCACAGCCAATTGGCCTGGAGGTCAATTCCCCCCAGTGATACCTACAATAATCAAGGCTTAACTACAACAAGACTGTGCACAAAGACTACAAGGGGGTGCACCAAGAGTGTCCTCCTCAGGTAACTGGGGAGGCTGAACCACTGGGCCCTAGAGGACACTTAGCACAGAAAACCACTTTATCAACACAGGGAAGCATAAAAAATGAGGAGACAAAGAAAAAGGACACAAGTGAAAGAAATGGAGGAAAACAAACTACAGGATATAGAGTTCAAAACCCCACTTGAAAGGTTTTTCAAGAATTTTCTAGAAACTGCCTATAAACTTATTGAGATCTATAAGAAATCTAAAGAGACCCTCTAGGTTGTGATAAAGGACCAACTAGAAATTAAGCATACACTGACTGAAATAAAGAATATTATACAGACTCCCAACAGCAGACCAGAGGATTGCAAGAATCAAGTCAAAGATTTGAAATGCGAAGAAGCAAAAAACACCCAACCGGAAAAGCAAAATGAAAAAAGAATCCAAAAATGTGAGGATAGTGTAAGGAGCCTCTGGGACAGCTTCAAGCGTACCAACATCAGAATTATAGGGGTGCCAGAAGAAGAGAGAGAGCAAGATATTGAAAACCTCTTTGAAGAAATAATGACAGAAAACTTCCCCTACCTGGTGAAAGAAATAGACTTACAAGTCCAGGAAGTGCACAGAACCCCAAACAAAAGGAATCCAAAGAGGACCACACCAAGACACATCATAATTAAAATGCCAAGAGCAAAAGACAAAGAGAGAATCTTAAAAGCAGCAAGAGAAAGAAAGTCAGTTACCTACAATGGAGTACCCATACGACTGTCAGCTGATTTCTCAACAGAAACTTTGCAGGCCAGAAGGGAGTGGCAAGAAATATTCAAAGTGATGAATGCCAAGAACCTACAACCAAGATTACTTTATCCAGCAAAGTTATCATTGAGAATTGAAGGTCAGATAAAGAGCTTCACAGATAAGAAAAAGCTAAAGGAGTTTATCACCACCAAACCAGTATTATATGAAATGCTGAAAGGTATCCTTTAAGAAGAGGAAGAAGAAAAAGGTAAAGATACAAATTATGAACAACAAATACACATCTATCAACAAGTGAATCTGAAAATCAAGTGAATAATCTGATGAACAGAATGAACTGGTGATTATAATAGAATCAGGGGCATAGAAAGGGAGTGGACTGGCTATTCTTGTGGGGGAAAGGGGTGAGGGGGATGCGGGAAGAGACTGGACAACAATCGTGCACCTATGGATGAGGACAGTGGGTGGGGAGTGAGGGAGGAGGGTGGGGTGGGAACTGGATGGAGGGGAGTTATGGGGGGGAAAAAAGAGGAACAAATGTAATAATCTGAACAATAAAGATTTAATTAATAATAATAAAAAAATAACTAGGAAAAGAACCCAAAGTCAGCAGAAGGGAGGAAATAATAAAAATTAGAGCAGAATTAAATGAAATAGAGAACAAAAAGACTATACAAAAAAGTAATAAAATAATATTTAGTCATAACAACAAAAATTTATTTGAAAATAACACTTAGTATGCTAATCAGTTGAGATTTAAGTTAATTGTAAAACTTTGGAAAATACCAAGCTTACCACATTTATAGATATGTTGGAGAAAGTATTTTACACATCAAGTAATGTATTATGTACATTAGTGCTAATGTGGACTTCTGGGGGAGTAAGGCAGAGTGAGCTGAATTACACAAATTGAGTCTCTAATTAAAAACACAAAATATTGCTCACTTTCTAATATTATATTTTAAATAATATAGAAGTAGGAAATATAAACAAGTACACCCCAGCTGTCAAAAATCAGATGAGATAAGCACACTTTGAAGCTAAACAGCTCACAAAAAATCAACAGGTAAAAAGACATTGATTGTGGAGTTGAGATTTTAATTACAAAATGATGACAGGAGATAATTCCTAGACTCTTGACAAAATGGAAAGCTAAAACTGAGCTTGCAACTGAGCTAACTGTATAAAGCAGATCGGCGAATCACTTCACACCTGTGAAACAGATATTATAAATTCTCCATCCACCATTCTTGGGAAGCTGCAAATAATTACCTTATTGGTCAAAAGTTTAGGGGTAGTCTGGGAAGACTTTTAATCTTGAATAAGTGTATATAGATCAGACTTCAGTAAATATACTATATATTGGACCCAAAATCTCAACAAACACTTGGCTCAGTATCCCCAAACTCAAACATTAATCTTAAAATTACTTCAAGACTAATATCCCATATATAACTACACAAGATGAGAAAGGCAGATGGTTCTTCCATAGTAACAATATAATGAAGTTGAGTTAAGGAAAAAAATAACAATAGCTAATTAATAAATAAAAAAAAAACTGCAGGAGATGAAGTCAGCTAACTTACAGTTTGGATAATTTTCTTACCAAACACAAGAAACAATATTAAAAGAGTTTCTAAGATATGAAAGTTTAAAATATAAATAAAACAAAGGAAATAGTAAAAACCATAGGTATAATAGACACATTAAAATAAAAACATAATTAAATAGGTAGAAAATTGACACATATTTTAGCATTTACACTAAATATATCTAAATATTGAATTTGTGTTTTAGAAGATACATCAAAGGAAAGCACACTTCTCAGAGGCAGAAGTGTTAAAAGGTATGAATTATGAAAGAGAATTTAATGAACTAAAAAATAAAAGAAAAAATAAAATGCTTAATAGGTATTCTTTTAAAAAGATGAAAATCTATAAAAACAATATTTAAAATCTAAGCGTAAATAATTTCTTATAATTGAAAAGAATCTCCAAATGTTTAACATTCATAATAAGCATACATGTTAGTTAAGATGAATAACAATAAATATGCACATCAATTCCTTCAAATAAATAAAATCTTAAAAGCTGTCAGAAAAACAAACAAACAAAAACCAAGATGGATTACTTATGAAAGACTTTTCTTCAGCAGCCTTACTCACCATAAGTCACCAGGAATAGCTCTCAAATTTACTGTTACTAACTAACATTAATGAATAAGGGTGAGATAATATTTCTAGATGTAAAATTTCAAATAAATAACAGGCAGACTCATGACTTTAGTGAAGATAGAGTACAAGACTGTTCATGCATAAATGTTGAGCAAAAATGATATATTAATGAGTAGTCACTGGGGTTTAAAATTCCAGCAGTACCACACAATAGGAGAGATTAAATTTGGAGTTAAATAAATTTCTAAATTTGAGTTACAAAAATAAAATGCTTAAAAATTTTATACATGTTTATATTGGATCTGTAACATTTACAGTATCAATTAAAGATGAATGGAATATCAATTTTGTTAACAGTAAAGAAAAATGAAAAATAAACTAAGTATAATGGTAGGAAATTTGAAAGGAGTAAAGAAAGATATGGTACATAAAATATTCAAAAATATAGATATATCAGTAATCAAAATCTGAAA
Organism: Myotis nattereri; assembly: GCF_964212035.1. Taxonomy (NCBI): domain Eukaryota; kingdom Metazoa; phylum Chordata; class Mammalia; order Chiroptera; family Vespertilionidae; genus Myotis; species Myotis nattereri. Next base: position 66,419,098 of record NC_138076.1, on the reverse strand, counting down.
TTTATTATTAAAAGAGAGAGGAAGATTCTGTGTTAAATTCCTGTAAACAACACTTTAAAGAAAATGTGGTGTAGCTTGATAGTTTTAAGTAGGTTTCTGAATATGAGAAAGAAAACATAAGTTAAAATCCAATGAAAAAGAACACTTTGAAGGAAAAAGTGATTTTGTATGTGGGAATAAAGCAGAAGAGTGTTAAAAAGCCTTATGAACAAGAGTTGTGATGCTTGGGGTCCATTTGCTTCTGGGGACTCCATGAATATTTTTAAATTAAACATTCATAATCTTTACACATATTTTTATGACTCAATTATTTGTTTATTTTTTTATTGTGAATCCACAGCTTTTGTCAGGTTATTTTAAGAATTGTTACTTGTAAGGTACAGAATGATAGCTGCAAATGCAGTATTTTAAAAATTTAGTGGATAATCTGAAATATATGACATTTTACTCAAAGGAGATGGGGACATGTCATTTCCAAAACAGAGTTCTGAATACTAGTGCTTCTCAAATATTAAAGATTTGGAATATTCATATTTAATTTATCTTCTAGTTGTTGTTATTATTATTTAGATTACTTATGCACCAAATTTTAAGCATACTGCTTAAGAGTCAGAGCTTGCCCAGCCAGTGTGGCTCAGTGGTTGAGCATCCTCCCGTGCCCCAAAAGGTCACCAGTTCAATTCCCTATCAGGTCACATGCTTGGATTGCCGACTCATTCCTCAACAGGGGGCCTGGAGGAGGCAGTTGATCGGTGTTCTCTCTCATGAATGTTTCTATCTTTGTCTCCCCCTCCCTTCCACTCTCTCTAAAAATCAATAAAAAACACATTTATTTTACGTAAGAGGCTTACTTCATTGTCATTTGGTATAGTTAATTGGCCAGAAGATGGCTTGTGATGGTTTTACACAAATGCTATTACAGTCAAACAAGTATGAACAAAAAGAATATCCCAAATGGGAGAATTCTGATTTCAGTTTTTGCCCTTATTCAGCTAATAGCTACCTAAGTAGAAGAAAAGAAGGAATAGATATTAAGGTTATCATCTCTGTTTTCTTTGTTGTTTATTTGTCTAGTTAATACACTTCTATTGAGATATTATCACTTAACTACAAGGCATTCTGAGGTGCCACAAAGAGGCATTAGTGAACAAATCATAAAGCTTCTCGGTTTCCGAGAAAGACAGATATTTTGTTTGTAATTAAGCCTGGTAACTGTCTGATCACCTAATGCATAGTTACTGCATGATTTAGGTGTCACTATGACTTGGAGTTGTAAGTGTCAAAGGTATTCCTCCCCAGATTGATGTTTTGATGTAAATAAAATTTTGCCTTTTCTTACAATTCTTGAAGGTAATTATGGATAAATCTTGTGTTTTTTTGTTTTTGTTTTTTTCTCAGACCAGGATGCAGAACTAAATGGATGGTTCACTTTGGGAGAAAGTGGGATGAGAAATTTTCTTTGACTCATAGAAAAACAATCGTAGATGTTACTGACATTTGTTGATCATTTTGCTGATGTCAGGTACAGAGCTAAATGCCACATGAACACGAGAGAGACAGTTAATAACCACCTAGTGTCTCACAGAGAGAAAGAGCACACCTGGGATCTGAACTTTGGGAATTGACTCCAGTGTTCTTCAAGTATCTTGAGATGGAGCATGTTCACCATAAGTTTCCTGAAGTATTCAGCAGCAATTTTCTTCAAAATAAAGTATTGAATTAAAACTTCCTGCAAATGCTCTTTTTCTTTTTTTGGCACAAAATTCAACATTTTTAAGTGTAAAAATATCTATGATGTTAACACCTTGTTGTCAATTCAACAAAATAGCATACATATCAAATCGCACATATATCTACTCAACATATGTGTAACTCCATCTATTGAAAAAAAAATACACATTATTAACCGATATATATATATCGGTTATATATATATATAAATTTATTTCCCTGTTGGAGATAAGCTAAGAAGTAAGAATCAAGGAAAATACAATTTTTTGAGCCTTAAGATAAAGAGATCTATATGTTCTATATGTGGATATTTTACTAATTATAAAGAGTTGGCATTTTCTACATTGATTTCTTTTTTATATCACTTAGGCCTAAAAAGGTAAATTTGAAAAAGCCAATCAACACAAGCTAAGAATAATAAAGGAAAGGGTTATTTGTAGTATTGTTTTATGCATGCTCCTAAATACACCTACACTTGAGACAAAGTTATAAGGACTAAAGAATCTTATTCTTCTAACCAGACACTGTGGTGGGAGAGACAAATTCAAATACATCCGAAACAACCAAACTGATGACCAAACAGGCTGAGTGGAGCGATCAGGCTGGCAGGGGGGTTAGTGAGGGACGACCAAACAACTGAACAGCAGGCTGCATGGGGCAACCAGGCCAGCAGGGGGATGGGGAGGGACCACCAAACGACTGAACAGCAGGCTGCGTGGGCGACCAGGCTGGCAGGGGGATGGGAGGGACCACCAAACGACTGAACAGCAGGCTGCGTGGGCGACCAGGCTGGCAGGGGTGGCAGCGAGGGTGACCAGGTTGGCAGAGGGGGGCAGTTGGGGGCAACCTGGCTAGTGGGGGGGGGAGTTGGAGGCTACCATGTTAGAAGGGGGGGCAGTATGGGGCAACCATGCTGGTGGGGGGGGCAGTTGGGGCCAACAAGGTTGGCAGGGGGGCAGTTCGGGGCAACCAAGCTGGCAGGGGGGACAGTAAGGGGTGACCATGCTGGCGGGGGGGAGGGGGAGTTAGGAGCAACCAAGCCAGCAGTGGGGGGCAGTTGGGGGCAACCAGGTTGGCAGGGAGGCAGTTGGGGGCAATCAGGCCAGCAGGGAGGCAGTTAGGGGTGATCAGGCAGGCAGACAGGTGAGCAGTTAGGAGCCAGCAGTCCTGGATTATGAGAGGGATGTCTGACTGCCAGTTTAGGCTCAATCCTCCTAGGGGTCCTGGATTGGAGAGGGCACAGGCTGGGATGAGGGGAATTTTGTGCACCTGGCCTCTAGTATATATATATAAAAGCCTAAGCGACCATTAAGACCAGATGACCAGCTGCTAGCTATGATGCGCACTGACCATCAGGGGCCAGTCGCTCAATGCAAGAAGTGCCCCCTGGTGGTCAGTGAACCCCCACAGCCAACCTCCCACAGCCTGCCAATCTCCCTTTTGAAATGTATGTACATCTTTTCCCAGGCACTAGCCAGTTTTACAAACCCAGGAAATACTTTTATTCAAGGTCTTGTAACTATCTCTTTGAAATTTAAATATGGTAGAAGATAGCAACCTTTTCCTCTAGTCTCTGTGTCAGGCTAAGCGTCTGACCTCCATGGGCACCAATTATCAAACACAGATGGCCTAATGAAAGGGAAAATCTTTTGATCAGGAATAACATTTCCTCAGGAGTAACTCAATGTGCTCTGAACATCTCATCAATCTCTCTAACTTCTTCCGTGCTTTCCCACTAGACAGCCTCTGTGCTTAACAGCCCTGCTGACTTTTGTTGCAGTGGAATTGAGTTGTCTCTCTCCTCTTTGGAAATAGTCTTGAATAAATTCACCCTGCCTGTTTAATTTTGTCCAGTGCAAATTTTACATTGACAGGAAAATACAATATGCAGTATTTCAGAATTTTTTCTTTCACATAACCATATGCACTTAGTGTTCCTTCATGGTTTTTGTTTGTTTGTTTTGTGTGTGACTTGATTTCCTTTTATTATAATACTAAAGGCCTACCGCACAAATTCATGCACAGGTGGTGTCCAGCCAGCCCGGCCCTGATCCGGGCCTGTCAGTAAAAGACAGCGGGAGGTTGGCCGGCCAGCCCACCCTGATCAGGGCCTGATCAGGGCCCAGTCAGGGCCATGTCAGCTGGGGGGAAGGGCCGCAGGCGATTGGTCGGTGGGCCCCACCCACAATTGGGGTGGAGGGACCGATTTAGGGATGGGGCCAGCCATGGGGAGGGGCTGTGAGCAGTGGACAAGCTGGCTCTGCCCACAAATGGGGTGGGGGGCCAATTGGGGGTCAGTGGCTGGGGGAGGGGCTGGGGGAGGTTGGCGGGCCAGCCCCACCCCTGATTGGTGTGGGGGAGTTGATCAGGGCAGAGCTGGCTAGGGGGAGGGGTTGTGGGTCGTTTGGGGTGGTGGGGGCTGATTGTGGGTGGGACCTTTCATGGGGAGGGGCCCCAGGCAGTTGGCCAGATGGCATTGCTCCTGATTGAGGTGGGGGCACCGATCTTGGGTGGGGCTGGGTAGGGGAGGGACTGCAGGAGATTGTCCAGTCATCCTTGCCCCTATTGAGTAGGGGGGGGGTGATCAGGGGCAGGGCCAGAGATGGGGGAAGTGCTTCGGGCCAATCAGGGTGGTGGGGGTCCATCAGGGGCAGGGCTGGCTGGGGGAAAAGGCTGTAGGGAGGTTGGCTGGCCAGCCCCAAACCCCAATCGGGCCAGTTCACTGGTCACAGTGGGCGTCATAGCAACCGGTCGTTCCTGTCATTACGGTGCTATTGTCGCTGGATTTATATATATATATATATATATATATATATATATATATATATATATATATCATTTTTTTATATCATGGTTTGTTTGAAAGACTTCTTTGTTGTTTCCAATTTTTGGCAATCCTATATAATAAAAGCCTAATATGCTAAGTGTCTGACCATTTGATCATTCGACCAGGTGCTATGACTTGCACTGACCACCAGGGGGCAGATGCTCCGACTGGTAGGTTAGCTTGCTGCTGGGATCTGGCCAATCAGGACTGGGTGAGACAGGCCAGACATGCCCTGGAGCCCTTCTGAGGTCCCTCCCCAGCCCCGATCATGCACCAGTGGGGTCCCTCAGCCTCGCCTGATCCCTCTCACAATCCAGGACCCCTAGGGGGATGCCGGAGAGCCAGTTTCTGCCAGATCCCTGCAGACCAGCACTGGGCCTCTAGTTAAGACTAAAGCTAAGCCCTAGCTGATTTGGATCAATGAATAGAGCATCAACCCATGGACTGAAGGATCTAGGGTTCATTTCCAGTCAAGGGCACCTACCTTGGTTGCAGGCTGATCCCTGGCCCTGGTTGGGGTACACGCAGGAGGCAACCAATCAATGTGTCTCTCTCACATGGATATTTCTCTTTCTTTCTTTCTTTCCCTCCCTCTTCCTTCTACTCTCTCTAAGAATCAATGGGAGAATATCCTCAGGTGAGGATTAACAACAATAACAACAAAAGAATAAACTACCATCAACATTCATACGCAGGCTGGAGCTGATTGTTTTCCTTCCCCAAGTTGATTAGGCTCTGGTGAAACCCATGTTCATTAAGCTCTGGAAAAACTGTTTCCCTGGAAGAAAGACATTTGTTAAGGAGAACAGAATCCCTCTGGGTTTATTTCAAAATGGCTACTTCTCTGTTCTGCCTGCTAGAAATAGCAAGGATTTTTATTTGTTCTTTACCCTGAAAATTTGGTGTGGCTTCTGCTAGTAAAACTCACAAAAGTATGGAGAGCCCCCTTCAGGTAGGGCTCCCAGGAGGTTTTACCTTTCAAACTCGGCCATACTTTGTTTTTAGCATCTACTCACTTACCCTTTAAGTGTTCCAGTTTCTGGCTCTAGCTACAGTTTCTGTTCCTGATGAACTGTGACTCTTTCTAGTGGCCTGTCTGTCAAATTTTCAGTGCAACAATATGACTTAAATTTTCTGAGGGATCTAAGAAGAGTTGATTTTCAGATTGCTCAGGTACTTTCCTGTTGAGAGGCAGGAAGTGATTAATTCTATTTGTTACCTGTCTGAACAGAAACTGGAGATCATGATGACATTTTAAAAATAAAAATAAAGCCCTAACCGGTTTGGCTCAGTGGATAGAGCGTCGGCCTGCAGACTGAAGGGTCCCAGGTTCGATTCCGGTCAGGGGCATGTACCTGGGTTGCGGGCACATCCCCAGTGGGGGATGTGCGGGAGGCAGCTGATCGATGTTTCTCTCTCATCCATGTTTCTGACTCTCTATCTCTCTCCCTTCCTCTCTTTAAAAAATCAATAAAATATATTTTAAAAAAAATTACTGAAACTCATACTTTATCTACAAACATATTAACAAGTAAATGAAATCTGTTCAGAATAAAAAAAAACAAAAAACCACACGCTATTTTAAATGATTGGCCAAGTTTTCCCTAGGAATGCATGAATTAACTAAGGAAACATTTTTAAACAGAAAATATGCTTCTGATACTGTTGTAATTAGCAAGTTATTAATAATAGAAAAGGAGCAAAGGGAAGGCCAAATATGGTAGGCACGTCATTTGGGCAGCTATACCAGGAAGCTACAGCCTTACACTCCCAGAGTTCCAAGGAAAGGAAGGTAGATGCATGGAACCGGGGGGACTAGCAAAGGTGCTTTCTGTCAGTCCCATCTGGGAACAAAGGTCATTGGCCAGAATGGGCATGGCCACTGCAGGCCACAAAGGTTTGGGACACTGAAGTCCCTGAACAAAGAAACTGGCTCTTTTGTGCTCTCCACCTCCTTGTGACTCTTGTGACTTTGGGCTTGTGGGGCTCTTTTGCTCCTGCTTCCCTGCATTCACCCACATGGCCCACGGGTATATGGACCCCAATAGGGTATACGGATTAATGGGCTACAATCAGCCTAATGTTGAACTGGGCCTGTCTCCAACATAGCAAAGAAGCTTGAGACACGGCCTTTGGTTTTAGCTTTATTGAAACCACACGTATACTTCTATGACTGGACAAAGGAAAATGGGACTTTGAAATCGCAGGGATTTAAGTTCATGCAAATAAAAATCACTCATTTTTCAGTGCCAACCTCAGATGAGTCTTTTTTCTCAGAATATTGTAAGAACTCCACCCCCAGCAGTACCCTTTGGGGAAGAGGGACCCCCACATCGTCCAGTATCACTTCCATGGAAGTCAGGATATCTTATTGATGTTTGTTTATCAATCTGCCAAGGGCCTAGTTATGCAACCTTTACCTCTATGAGCATGGATTTCCTGTCCTATAAAATAAAGAGAAAATATTCAGTCTACATCTTTTCTAAAGCTGTGGCAAATGCTAATGATCTATTAGCTAGTGTAAGTGACATTCCCATATGCTGTCATTTCAGAGAACAACCTATCTATGAATTTGTGCTACGTTACTATTAATCCTCTTTTAAGAATGACTACAAGCAGTTAAAATTATTTCCTTGATTTTTCAGGTCCACTTTTATTTACTTTATTCTCCTTAGAGATAGTTCAGTCAGCACTTTTAGTATTTGCAGACCAAACTAAATATAGATGGATAAAAAAGGTTAACACAGGAAAGCAAAACATTTAGAAGAAAAATAGATCAGACATTTAAACTCATAGCTAAGGAAATTACATGAAACCCTTGGGTTATATACAAAGGAAAGGAAAAACAACCACAAGATAGAGCACCACGGATCACATAATTTTAAGACCCCAAAGGGTTCCTCTAGGGAGTAATAACCATAAATATATTCATAAACTTAATAGCTTTTAATCTTCCCTATAATATTATTCATAGACATTTAAACCATAGTTTTTTTAGCATTTATATCCTCCAGAGAATCAATGGCAGAGGATAACAGTAGGTACTGTCTACTCTAAGTATGTTTTGTCTTAGTTTATTATTTTTCCTTTTTCTTTTTGTTAATTTGTTTCAGGTTTGGGTTATTGGGAGGAGGGGCATTCTTATTTTGACCATTTCAAAAATTGCTAATAGTGATATTTGAACACTATTTATGTAGGAAGATGATGGCTTTGAGACTCCTCTTGCACATCAAAATTACAAATGGCATTGTATATTTAAGTTTCATACACGAATCATGCAATATAAAATTCAAATTTGCCCTTTCAATACACATATTGGCAAAACATATTTTTTTCAGATTATACAATCAACTAGCAGTCTTTTTGCTCTATTACCTGACTACTTCAGGCAGTTTGAAAATAACAAATATGGTATTCTAGAAATTATTTTATTCCCACTGGCAAATATTACATAGGGAATTAGAAAAATTCAACACCTTGAAGGAACTAATCATTTATCCCCTTTAGTTTGACTATTTTATCTTGATTTAAATTTCATTTATATCGTAAACAAAGTCATTAGCTGACAATTCCTATGTTTTAAAATAAAAAGCAGTAATGAGTTAGGGAAAGGAGCAGTAAATGCTGCTAATAAACTGAGATTGAATGCTAAATAGGGCATGCTATATGATATTTCAAATCTAGCTAACAAAAAACCGTTAGTAGAACTCTGTGGTGAAGGAGATTGCTAACTTAGACTGTGCACCAATGACATTGCAATCCTGACAGTACATCATTAATTGGGTTCCCTGGAATTACATATCTTTCCTTAATAATGCTTGAAGGGATTTATTAACTTGTTACTTTGGGACTGCATTGCAAAACCAGAATAATAAAAAAAAATAACATACCAACAAATAGGATGTTGTCAACCAGAATTTTGAATTCTCAACCACATTTATTTGGACCTATCTTAGTTCTACATGTCTTCTAATCCTATTATCACAGCAGAAAGCCAAGACACAAGGATGGGTCCAGGTAGCAGTGCATAATAAAGCTATGCAATGACATTTCAAAGAATAGTATAGACATGTTATATGTTATATCCATTTGCATGCCATTGGCCAAAGCTAATTATATGACTAGCCCGAATCAGTGAGTCAGAGAAATATATTCTTCCTGAAGAGAAGCCTGACAAAAAAAAGCAAGGAATTGAGAGTGTAACCAAATGTGAGCAAGTATAAAACAAGAATGAATACAATTATAGTTTGGTAAAACAGGTCTTATCTGGAAATAATATTGGTATTATATTGTTCAGTGTTTTTTTTTTTTCCTATGGGTCATTCTATTTTACATAAAAATGGAGTTTTGTCTACTGATATCATTTTTCTTTTTTAAAAATCAAAATAACAGAGTTCTCAGTCTTTCAATTGTAGTTCTAAGTTTCTTTGCCTTTGTGTTTTGTTTTTGTTTTTATTGTACACTAGAGGACCAGTGCACATATTTTCACGGGTGAGGTCCCTCAGCCTAGCTGGTGATCAGGGTCAAACAGGGCTGCGGGAGGTTAGCCGGGGGAAGGGACCATGGGAGGTAGGCCAGCTGGGGGTTGAGGAGGACTGCAGGAGGTTGGCCAGCAGCGGGAGGTTGACTGTGGGAGCACACTGATAACTAGGGGGCAGCTCTGCATTGAGCGTCTGTCCCCTGGTGATCAGTGTGTGTCATAGCGGCCAGTTCAGTTCTTTGGTTGCTTAGGCTTTTATATACTAGTACTAGAGGCCCAGTGCACAAAAATGTGTGCACTCAGGGGTTAGGGGAGGCTCCCTCAGCCCAGCCTGTGCCCTCTCGCAGTCTGGGACCCCTCGGGAGAAAACGACCTGCTGGCTTAGGCCTGCTCCCAGGTGGCAGAGGGCAGGCCCAATCCCTAGGTGCAGCCCCTGGTCGGGCTCAGAGTAGAGCCAATTGGGGAGTTGGGGCGCCACCCCCTGTCATGCACAGAGCAGGGCAGATCAGGAGGTTGCAATGCCACCTTCAGTCACTCTCAGGGTACTGCTGATTGGGGGGTTGGGGCACCGGCCCCTGTCACACTCAAGGCAGGGCCCATCAGGGGGGTTGGGGCTTCGTACCATGTCATGCACAGAGCAGGGTCAATCAGTGGGTTGGGGAGCTCCCCCCTGTCATGCACAGAGCAGGGCCAATCAGGGGGTTGAGGAGCTCCCCCCTTTACTCACAGAGTAGGGCCAATAGGGGAGTTGGGGCATTGCCCCCTGTCACACAAAGAGCAGGGCGGATCAGAGGGTTGGGGTGCCACCTTCTATCACCCACAGAGCAGGGACGATCAGGGGGCTGGGGCGCTGCCACTGTCACACTCAGGACAGCGCCAATGGGGAGGTTATGGCTCTACCCCATCACACACAGAGCAGGGCCTGTGGGAGGGGGTTGGGGTGTCGCATCCTGTCATACACAGACAGGGCCGATCAGGGGGTTGGGACGCCGCACCCTGTAACACTCAGAGCTGCAGGGAGATCAGGAGGTTGGGGAGCTCCCCCCTATCAGGCACAGAATAGGGCTGATCAGGGGGTTGGGGCGCCTTCCTCTGTCACGAACAGAGCAGGGTGGATAGGGAGGTTGTGGCCCCGCCCCCAGTCACACACAGAGCTGCAGGGTGATCAGGGGGTTTGGGTGCTGCTCCCTGTCACACTGATCCAGGTGCCGGGAGGCCTCGCGGCTCCATGATCCTGGTGCTGGGAGGCATATTACCCTTTTACTACATAGGATAGAGGCCTGGTGCATGGGTGGAGGTTGGCTGGTTTTCCCTGAAGGGTGTCCTGGATCAGGGTGGGGGTCCCCACTGGGGTGCCTGGCCAGCCTGGATGAGGGATGGTGGCTGTTTGCAGCTGGTCACACACCCTTCTGGGTGGGGGTCCCCACTGGGGTGCCTGGCCAGTCTGGGTGAGGGGCTGAGGGCTGTTTTCAGGCTGGCGTGTGACTGAAGCTCCCAACCGCTCTTTTTTTTTTCTTTTCTTTTTTTTTATTCTGGGCCAGCTTTAGCTCTGGCTCCAGCTCTGAGGCCTCTGCTGCTGAAAGCAGGTATCTGGTTTTTTGGGGTTCTATAATCGAAACACTGTTTCAACTCCAGCTCTGAGATCCTGGCAGGCTGAAAGCAGGTTTCTGGGGTTTTGTTTAGCTTCTATATTTGTAACAATGTTTCAAACTGCAAGCTCAGAGGCCGACAGTGGCAGGCGGGGAATGTTGGAGTCCTCCGTCACTGAAGCAAGCAAGCCTCATGTTCACTTCAAGCTGCCTGGCTGCCAGCCTCCATCTTGGCTGGCAGTTAATTTGCATATCTCGCTGATTAGCCAATGGGAAGGGTAGCGGAGGTACGGCTAAATACCATGTTTCTCTTTTATTAGATAGGAAGTATATAGAAGTGAGCCTCTTTCTATTCCTGTCCCTAATGTGTTCAGGCACATGTGCATACACAGGTGTACACACACATGAAACATACACTATTCTAGAACATCAGCTATTTTAACCTTTTAAAAAATTCTTTATAGAAATATTTCTGATCTTTTACATGAAATGATTTTTCTAATTCTCTCTCAATGTTGCTATGCTGATACTTTCCTTTCTCTATGAGTTTTCCACAACATTGATAAAGTTGTGTAATCTGCCCTTTCTTTTTGGCATGGTACAAAGTTGTTTTCCACTAAGAATATGATAAGAAAAACCCCTCCACTGTATAGGAGTCCTCAGCTTTATTATACTATCTGTGGTATAATATCAAATTCTTCCTCTGATTATAGTTTCCTGTTTAACCATTTAATAGCCATCTTGATTTGTACCAAGAAAAATGACTACTTATATTTGGGTAGAGCATTACAGAACCAGATAACTAGATTATTAACTAAGTAAATCCCGGTAAGATTAAAAGGCTAAAAGAAGCATCCTCTGGAGAGGTCCATGACACTTGGGTACAATGAATTGTTCAAAGACAGATCATTGTGCAGTGAGGTAGAATGGGGGCTTAACCTATGGTAGCATGCACACTCTGATTAATGTGATCTCATTAAGTTACATTAACTGTATATCCTAAGTATGTCACCGGCTGCTGAGTCTTATCATATCTGATATTCAAGGAAAAGGATAGTATTCTGCTGTAAGAATCCTTATAGCCATAACCAGTTTGGCTCAGTGGATAGAGCATCGGCCTGCGGACCGAAAGGTCCCAGGTTTGATTCTGGTCAAGGGCATGTACCTTGGTTGCGGACACATCCCCAGTAGGATGTGTGCAGGAGGCAGCTGATTGATGTTTCTCTCTCATTGATGTTTCTAACTCTCTATCTCTCTCCCTTCCTCTGTAAAAAATCAAAAAAATATATTAAAAAGCCTTATAAATTCTTATTATTTTTGTCCAGATATTGCTTAGAAAATTTCCAGAGGAGACACAATATAATTACTAGAATATCAGATTTGTTGGTTTTATGGTGACAGATATCAACTTTATTCTAGGTAAGATGCATACAGGCATGTTTATTATACTTGAATTAGGCTATCTTGTCTGAAAAATTAAAGCTACTTTAAGCATTGTGTAGTATATCTAACTATCTATCCATATATTATAAAATATATATTCACATATATGCATATATGCAAATATATGTATACCATTCTTGGTTTTCATTAATAACATTATACTATATAATGATCTTAATTTACATCATGTTGCATATTCATATAGTTAGAAATTTACTGGTCTATGGTTTGAATGTTTGTACACCTCCAAATCCTATGTGTTGAATTCTAATAACCAATGTGATAATATTAAGAGGTGGGGCCTTTCAGAGATACTTAGGTCATGAAGATGGCACCTTCCTGAATGACATTAGTGCTACTAGTGCTCTTTTTAATAGCACCTCACGAACTCCTTGGCCTTTCCACCATGTGAGGACACAGCAAGAAGGCACTGGCTATGAACCAGAAAGAGGGTCCTCAACAGGCAATGCTGGCTGGCATCCTGAGCTTGGACTTCCGGGCCCATGGAACTTTGAGAAAAATATGTTCTGTTGTTTATAAGCTTCTCAATCTCTGGTGTTTTGTTATGGCAGCTCTAAAGCACTAAGACAACAGTTAAATAACCTTAGGAATAGTGAAATAATTGTTGAAAGGCAGAAAGTTGTTTTGAGTCAAAGATTAACTGCATTCAATTTTAGGAGATTAGTAGAAACTATATTAAAACATTGATATATGCTTATGAAACCTTACACATTCTATAACAACAAACCTTGGGGTTGCTTGACCATTTGCCAGTTAAGTATTATTCATCTCTTAACAGAATAAATTATTAAACAGTTATTAGGTGACCATTTTTTCTTGTTTTTTGAGTTAGGCCGGTAGATCTATGAACTTCCCTCTCAAGAATGCTTTCACTGTGTCCTATAGATTTTGGATTGTTTTGTTTTCATTGCCGTTTGTTGCAAGATGCTTTTTATTTCTTCTTTGATCTCTTTGGAAACCCAATCATTGTTTAATAGCATGCTATTTAGCCTCCGGGTGTTTGATTTTTTTTCATTATTTTTATTGTAGTTGATTTTTAATTTTATGCCATTGTGGTCTGGGATGGTGCTTGATATGATTTCTATCTTCTTGAATTTGAAGAGACTTTGCCTGGCCCCAATATGTGGTCAATCTTTGAAAATGACCCATGTGCACTTGAGAACAATGTATATCCTGTGGCTCTGGGGTGAAATGTTCTGAAGATGTCAATTCCATCTGGACTAATGAGTCATTTAAGATTAATGTTTCTTTGCTGATTTTTTGTTTAGAGGATTTATCCAGTGGTCTTAGTGGGGTATTAAAGTCTCCTACTGTGACTGTATTGCTGTCAATCTCTCCCTTGATATCTTCCAGAAGTTTTTTTATGTATTTGGGTGCTCCTGTATTGGGTGCATATAAGTTTACCAGAGTTATATCTTCTTGTTGAATTGCTCCCTTTAGTATTATGAAGTGGCTTTCCTTGTCTCTTAATATGGCCTTTGCTTTGAGGTCTAATTTGTCAGGTATAAGTATTGCTACCCCAGCTTTTTCTTTTTTTTTTTCATTTCCATTCATCTGAAAAACCTTTTTCCATCCATTCACTATCAGTCTGTGTGAGTCCTTTGTTTTGTGGTGGGTCTCCTGTAGATAGCAGATATATGGGTCATGTTTTCTTATCCACTCAGCTACTCTATGTCTTTTGATTGGAGCATTTAATCCATTTACATTTAAAGTTATTATTGATAGGTACTTGTTTGTCGCCATTTTTATTCTTTATGTCTGTATTCCTTCTTCCCTATTTCTTCTTTTTACAGCAGACACATTAGCATTTCTTGCATTGCTGGTTTGGTGGTAATAAACTCCCTTAGTCCTTTTTTGTCTGTGAAGCTCCTGATCTCACCCTCAACTTTGATTGATAGCCTTGCTGGTTACAAAAATTCTTTGATTCAGACCCTTGCTTTGCATGACTTTGTATATTTCATTCCAGTCCCTTCTGGCCTGATGTGTTTCTGTTGAGAAATTAATTGATAGTCTGATGAGAGATCCCATGTAGGTAACTTTTTGTCTCTCTCTGGCAGCCTTTAAGATTCTTACTTTGTCATTGGTGTTTGCCAATTTAATTATAATGTGTCTTGGTCTCGATCTTTTGGGGTTCATTCTGTTTGGGACTCTGTGAGCTTCTTGAACTTGTATGAGTTTTTTCTTACCAATATTAGGGAAGTTTCCTGTCATTATTTCTTCAATCAGGTTTTCCATCCCTTGCTCAGTTTCCTCTCCTTTTGGCACCCTGATTATGTGCATGTTGTTTCTTTTCGTGTTGTCCCAGAGTTCCCTTAGGCTCTCCTTCTGTTTTTTAAGGTTTTTTTCTAGATGCTGCTCTGCTTATGTATTTTTCCTACCTTGTGTTCTAGCTCACTGATGTGGTCCTCCGCTTCTTCTAGTCTCCTGTTGATGCTTTCTATGGAGTTCTTTATTGCAGCAATGTCATTTTTCATTTCCTCTCGGTTTTACACATATTGTTGAATTTGTCTTCCATCCTTTTCAGTGTCCTTATGACCTTTGCTCTGAATTCTTTCTCTGACATATTGCTTGCCTCCATTTTATTTACTTCCTTTTCCAGTGATTACTCCTTTTCTTTCAAATATGAGCTATTCCTTTGTCTCTCCATAATAGCTCCTCTCAGGGTGTCTGGTTATGTAGCTCTCTCTTTCCTGTGTTGATTTGAAGGCACAAAATTCAACACAACAAGATACAATGCACAGGGCACCAAACACAAATGTATTCATGATACTAATATCCCCAAATAAAGGTGACCGCCAGAGAAAAGAGAATTAGGAGATGGAAAAAAGTACAAAAATGATATTCAGAAAAGAAAAAAAAATGTAAGAGAGAAAAGAAAGAGAAGAAAAAGAAGAGGGGAAAATGTATGTATATGGGAAGAAGACTCCAAAAAAACAACTAACCCCAAAAAATGCAAACAACAAATACCCAGAGATGAATGCAAACAACAAACAACAACTAATCTAAAAATTGCAAGCAACAAACACCCAAACAGCAAACACACAGGTGAATTTGAGGAGGCAGAACTTCCTCTAGGTGATATCTGACCTTTCCATCCATGGATTGCCTCACCAGCTGTGTTTAATTCGCCAGTTCTGGGTGCGTGTTGTTTGATTCAGCTGTTCCTTCTACCTGCTCTGCGAGAAGGTACAGGACCTGTCCGCGTATTTGGTGCCGCTTTGTCTCCCCCTGGACAGGCTTTTTAGTTACCCGTGATCAGGGAGGCTGGTGTCTTGGTATTCATGGCAGCTGGTCCCTGAGGCAGCTGGTCCCTGAGTATTGTGGTTGTAGGGTCCCGGGAAGTACCCGAGGTCTCCCCAGTTGAAGGTAAGACCGGGCTTCTGATCACAGCTGGTCTCCCCTTCAAGATGGCGCAGTCTTCACAACAGAGCAGGCCACTCCAGGAGAGATTGCAGCAGTAGTAGAGGCTGCCTGGCCAAGGGAACCTGGTCCGCCAGTCCTCAACAGTCCTGTGGAATATAGCTGTCCCTCACTCACAAATACAGACACTCCCTGCACGTTCACACACTTTCCTTTTGTTCTCTCACACACTATCTTGCAGCCTGCCATCCCATCTGCAGCCATTTTGGATTCTCTTTAGGTTCAGAATTTTTAAAGATTTCAGGATAAGACTCAACCAATCCACCTTATATATTGTGCAATTTAAATGATTATTCTTGATATTATAAGTTAAAATATTTCAGACTGTTTTTTTTTTGTCTTGGAATTTTGCTCCCTGCCTTATAATAAAAAGTAACACTTGATTATTTTAAGACCTGACAAGATTAAAGACTTGTCATTTATCTATGACTGTATGAGTAATTTAAATAATAAGTTAAACGATTTAAGCTGATAGCAGATGGAATTTTTACTCCACAATACGTGAGTAATAAAAAAAAAAAAAATCACTTGGGAAAAGAAACTCACTACATTCTTTGAGAAACTTCCCTCTTCAGAATATTTAAAATACAAAACAAATATTTTTTTTCTAGGAAATCTTTCTGTTTCAAATTAATAGCATGCAGTGAATTTCACACTTGAAAAATTACAGTTTTCAAAGGGGGGAGTTGGTTCTGAATGTGACTTTTGCTTCATACTGATAACTCTGGTAATTTAGAGCTTGTGCTTTCACAATCTACACCTGGCAGAGAGGTGACAAAGCCTAGTACACATTTAAAGTGGGAGGCTGAATCAAAGACATTATGCATAAAACAGGAAAATCTAAAATATGAAGACATCCAACTTTGAAGCTACCGTTCATGGAGAAATTTGCTTGTCTGGATCTTAGAAATGAGTGGCAACTATGAGGAGAAATAAAGTTCTCTGAGAATTCCTAACTATAAGGTTATCTTTCAATGAGAAAGCTACCAGAATTTTAATAATATGCATGGAAATAATTCTAAACAGGCTAGTCTTGGTATTTTATTTAAATAAACCTGTGTTGTTAGTGCCCATACTGTCTTGTTGAAGTATTTTGAAATGCTTTTAGATGAATAAACAACAAATACTTTCTGCTAATTGAAAGAAAAAAATTTGAGTTCAAGATTATTTGGGGGAAAAATAATAATAAAGAAAATAATGTAAAATTTAAAAAAATCACTGGTCTAGAAGCTTTTTAAAATGCATGAACATCTTATTTGCATGCTATATTGAGTGCTGGAGATCACTTAATAATAAAATAAATTTACAAAAATTCTTAATATTAGCAAAATAATAAAAGTATTTTTAAACTAATTAAAATAAAGTATGCTTTTAGTATGCTTTTCTCATAATTACTGTCCATATAATTAATTATTTACATTAAATTTATTAATATGTGTTTTAAAATTCCTTTAGTGTATATTAAATGGAAAATGCTCAGGATTGGTCTTCTCATAGACTCATTTTTTTTATAATGAAATATAAAAAAATATAACCTTGAGATTGATTTTGAGGAAAATTATAAACCAGATGCATTTATAGTTAATAGTCCACTGGAAATGTACTTTCTTTATTTTTTAAATTTCATTTTATTATTTTCCATCACCATTTATCCCGTCTATGCCCTATTGCACCTCAACTTCCCCCCAACACTCTCAAAGTGTACTTTAAATGCTATGGATAAGCAAGCACTGGGATAGTCAGTGCATTGAATTACAATGGATTTTTAATTATAGTGTTTCTGTTTTCTATTTTTAATTTATTTTTTATTGTGGACAATGTCCCTCACCCCCCCCCCCAACCCTTTGCCCACTCCACCTAGCCACTACCCCACCCCAGGCCTTTACTACACTATTGTCTGTGTCCATGGGCTATGCATACATGCATACAAATTCTTTGGTTAATCTCTTTCAGTCCCCTCCACCCACTACCCCTCTGAGATCCATCAGTCTGTTCCCTGTATCCATGCCTCTGGAGTTTCCTCAAAAAACTAAAAATGGAACTGCTGTTTAACACAGGGATCCTACTTCTGGGAATATTTCCTAAGAATTCTGAAACACCAATCAGAAAGAATATTTTCATCCCAATGTCATAGAAGCATTATTTACCATAGCTAAGGTCTGGAAACAACCCAAGTACCTATCAACAGATGAGTGGATAGAAAAGTGTGGTACATTTACACAATGGAATATTATGCAGTCTTAAAAAAGAAGTATATCTTACCCTTTGAGACAGCATGAATGGATCTAGAGATTATTATGCTAAACTAAATAAGCCAGTCACGAAGACAAGTATCACATAATCAAACGTGGAATCTAATGAGCAAAATGAACTGACAAACAAAATAGGTCCAGAAGCATGGATGCATGGAACAGACTTCCTTTTTTTCTTATGACTGTAAAACTTTTATGCAGACATGCATCAAACTAGTCATACATAATGTGAAATCATACACAGTTTTCTATCTTATTTTTAATTAATCCTCAACATACCTGATAATATTCATAGATAAGTAATTCTGTTAATTAAGCATTATATATGGAATAACATCATTCTATTTTACTTTGATTAATATTTTAAGTTTTAAAGGGATTCTTGGGCTTGAATTCATAGTGAAAGACCTAAATTATCTGTAATAAATCAACACATTTAAGGTCTGATTCTTCTAGTCACTGCAGTTAAAATACAATAAATATATTTTTTAATACCATTGTTTTCAAATAATTGAAATATTATCTCTTAGCTACTATGATATTCCCAGGCTAATTGAGAAACTATAAAATAAGTCATGCACCATGCACAGGTGAAAGAATAGGTTGCTTTACATATTCCTTTTTCTTCCCATGGTTACCCTTCTTTTATATATTCTGCCCAAATCAGAAATGCTTTTGAAGGTTGAAGTGATATTACTGATTATTTATTACTAAAATTCATGATTTTTTTTCTGTTATGAATAACTAGACTTATAGATTTTACCTCTATTTGATAGGCTTTTTTCAAAAGCATCATTAAAATACAGCCCAAATCATTCCATATTCCTAAATTTAATCAAGCTTTAAAAACATTTACTTATAGTCAACAATGCTGTATTTTACATTTAAATTTTGTTAAGAGAATAGGTCACATGTTAAGTGTTCTCACCATAAAAAATAAAAATTATAATATTTTAAAATCAATAAGTGACCTTCAGAAATATTGTAAACTATTATCATGGGACAGTTTTATTATATGAATCTAAGTACTGCATTAGATTCTTGAAATGCCAAAAAGAATTATGGCAGTAGAGTTGCTTCTCAAATGAAATATAACAGTGATAAAAATCAAACTTTAAGTTAAAATAATTCAATATATAACAACTCTATAAAATTTAAATCCTTTACTATGTATTACTAGCTGCCATCTTTTATTTGGAATGTACATGCCATGCCAGGTCACCCATTAAAAAGTAAGCTTTACATGTATTGATTGACTCACTTAAATCTTCCATTGTGTCTCACGAACACAATAACTTTGAAGGTTGCAGGTAAGTTATTCATGAATGCCCTTCAATGAGGGTATGCATGATGTTTCCTCATGATTAGATCCAGATTATACATCACTGGCTGAACTGTGCTGTGTTCTTCTCATTGTATACAACATAAAGGATATAACATGATTCTGATTTGTTCCATCATATATGATTGCTTGATTAATGTTATGTCTTCCAGGCTTCTCCATTATAGGCTTATCTATCTTTCTCTTTGAATTTAAAAATATTTCATAGAGTAATCCTTTGAAACTATGTAATATCACAATCTTCATCAATTTATTTTATGCCCTTTATGGTTTATAGTTTTGCAATTAAAGTTGGTAATCCTTAGATTGTGCTAGATTTGACTTGTGGGGATATCTCCAACCTGACTTTTGTGTCCTTTTGGCATGACCCCATCACTTTTTGAATAATTATTTTCTACATTGCACAAAAGAAGGTATTTCAAAGTCATCTTGTCCTTTTCCTAACACTGAACTCGAATCAATGGTTTCTCTAAGAGCCCTTGTTTTGTTTTGTTTTGTTTTTCTTTCCTTATTGATTAAGATATTGCATATGTGTCCTTACCCCCCCTCATTGCCTCCCACCCCCACCCCCAGCTCATGCCCTCACCCCCCTGGTGTCTGTGTCCATTGGTTAGGCTTATATGCATGCATACAAGTCCTTTGGTTAATCTCTCCCACTTACCCACACCCTCCCCTGCCTTCCCTCTGAGGTTTGAGCATCTGATCAATACTTCTCTGTCTCTGGATATGTTTTTGTTCATCAGTTTTTGTTGTTCATTATAATTCACAAATGAGTGAGATCATTAAAAACAGTGGTACAGCCCTGGCTGGTTTGGCTCAGTGGATAGAGCGTTGGCCTGCAGACTGAGGGGTCCCGGGTTTGATTCCAGCCAAGGGCACATGCCTGGGTTGAGGGCTCGATCCCCAGTGGGGGGCGTGCAGGAGGCAACTGATCGATGATTCTCTCTCATCATTGATGTTTCTCTCTCCTCCTCCCCTTTCCTCTCTGAAATCAATAAAATATATTTTAAAAAAAACAACAACATTGATACATCTACACAATGGAATACTATGCTGCTGTAAAAAGGAAGGATCTCCTACTATTTGCAACAGCATGAATGGAGCTGGAGAGCATTATGCTAAGCTAAATAAGTCAGTCAGGAAAAGATAAATAAGAGCCTTTGTTTTTTAAGAGGTCGGTGGTATTGGATAACTAAGCTTTAGGCTCTGCATGTGATATAGTTAGTTTGCAGGCCCTTTGACGCAGGACAGGAAATAAAATCATAGAATTATGTTAATTCATATACTTACTTCCCATTTTAATTCAAAATTACCAGGTTTATTCTATTTTCCCCTTCTTTTTATATTTATAACTTCCTTGTCTAACAGTAAAAACCTTGGCTCCCATTATCCTTACTTAGCATATCCACTTGCTCAACTAATAGCCATGTATGAGTTTGCAAGAACTGCTGTAAGAACAGACCGGTGGCGTAACAACAGAAATTTATTTCTCACAGGTCTGTGTACCAGAAGTCTGAGATGAAGAAGTCGGCAGGATAGGCTTCTCCTCAGCGCTGTAAGGGAAGGGTCTGTTCAGGCCTCTCTCCTCGGCTTGCAGATGACCATCTTCACTCTATGTCTTCACATTGCCTCCCCTCGTTGCATGCCTGTGTCCAGGTTGTCTCTTCTTATGAGTCATTATATTGGACTAGGCCCACCATAATTCCTTCATTTAACTTGATCACATCTGTAAGACCCTATTTCCATAATACTGAAGGTCATGACTGATATATGAGTTATGGAAGACACAATTCAGCCATAACACACCCAATTTCTTATTGTCACCCCTGCCCCCTTCTCTGCCTGGCTGTCCTCCTCACCTCTCTTGAACTGATAACCTGTGCTGGACTGCTGTCCCCCATCCTAGACACTTTCTGTATGGTAAGCTCTGGCACCCTGCAGAGATCGCCTTTGAAATGTAACTGCCTGAACTCTAACATCCTGTGTTAGCCTGCACCTTAATGTGGATGCCCTCCTTATACTACAGCAGGCTAGCCCTCCAATATGATGATTCTCCATATCCCTTTCAGGGAGTTCTTTGTTTTAAATATTGACAAAGAAGCCCAAAAGTTGACTAACAGTACATGTTTGACTGTTGAACTGTAAAGCAACCCTAATATCCCTGAACTCTCACTAAATTCAGGAAGGACCTGAATGTCCAAAGAAGTAAAATCTCTGAAAGACAATGCTCCCAGTCCCAAGTCAGCTATGTATGGAAAGAAGTGACTATAATAGCACTTCCCAGATTTTCAAACCAAAGGCTGCGAAACAAAATAACTGACTAAGGAAAAATTATTCACTGTCAGGTCAGGTGTTCCTTCTTATTTCTGTCCCTCAGGAAATCATGTGACCTTTTGTCGCATATGTTTATTATACACGCCTACATTACAACAACCTTGAGTGGACAATTCTACTTTTTTTTTTTTTTTTTGCTTTGATCCTGCTCTTTTCCAAATAAGACATCTTACTATAATTGCCAGATTGTCCTTTGCAGGTAGATAAATCTTATGGTCCACGTGGGTACTATACTATATATCACATATCTTGGTTTTGGAGTGAGAAGCAAAAACTGGATGAAGTTTTGGTTTCTCTTTCTTTTGTGTGAGGAATAATATTTTGAACAGAAGTGATAAATTCTGAGAATTCATGTAGAGAGAGGCTAAAGTGGGCCCTACCTGCTAGAGGGTTACTCATCTGACACAGTGGATAAGATGGTACAGAAACCCAGAGAACTTGAAAGCCAGTGAAAATATTGTGATACCAAGCATACAAACCATGAAACCTATCTGACCTATGGAATCCTGAAATATTTATTTCCTTATTTTAACATGAGGCTTATATTAACAGATTCAAAATCCTGATAATATTGTAATATTCAAAAAAATATAACCATAAGTAAATAAAACACACAAATAATAAAGCTTGTCAGCAGCTTTCAGTACCTCTCACTATTGAAAATTTCTTATAAAACCTTTTTGTGAAATATAAAGCATGCCAAATTATGCACAAGACTTAATAGCATAGTTTACCAGGTATTCGTCACACCCTTTGAACACACTATGGTGTAGTTTTGCATTTCTTTTGAATATTATTTATAGAAGAATACTGTGTGTATTCTTTGGTGTATATTTTCAGCTTACAAAATGTTTGTGATACCCATGCATGCGATTGCATGAAATTGTAGTTCATTTCTTTTTATTGTAAAATATGTCACATTTTCTATTTGCATGATGGACATTGTTGTGTGCAGTTTTGGGCTTTAATAGAAAATGCTGGTATAAACATGCCATGTTCTGTTAGGAATACACCCCAGGAAAAATACCTACATTAAAATGTATGTGTATTTTCAATTTTTCCTTTCAATGAGGCCTAGAACAACTTTTGTTTTTAGGAAAAAAAATATCTTGGAAGGAATCCTGAGAAATCAAGAGTCACAGTGAAGAGCTCATGAAGATCACTCGTTTGGACTCTTAGTACATCAGATTGCAGGGAGGTGTGAATAGCCAGACTGTACATTGTTTGGCAAGAACTCCTGAAGCATGGCGAGGTACATACATATGGCAGCGGTGGGTTAACACTTGTCTATGTAAGCCATTTCTAATTTTGTAACTTTCACGTTAGCAAGCTTAAACTGCCTCTGCCCTCAAGCTATGAAAATTATTTCTGGCGATTTTTAAATTTTAAGTTATGTTTTTGATCCCTTGATTCATTATCATAGTCTTTTATAGGTGACTCTGTACTCCTAAGAGGTACAATACAAATCTTGCAAGATAAAACAGGGTTTCAAAATACTTCAAAGTTTGTGTCCAACTTCTAGAAAATAGTGCAGATTGAATTGAAGTAGCAACTGGGATGTGTATCTAAGGAAAAGTGCAATCCTGAAAACCAAAATAAATGATAAAAATTTGTATAGCTCAGTGTCATTGATTAACAAGTTCTCAGATCAGAAACAAATATGAAGATTTTTCCTTTCCCCTCATAAATATTTTTAAAATACTGATTTTATATTAATAGTCATAGCAAATTGAAGCAATTAGCTTTTGGCTATGATTAATTTAACTCTTTTGACTAGTGACTTGCTTAAACAGAATGTTCCCATCAGCGCAACGTACTGTTAAGACATATCATAAAATTGAAATTTATTACTAAAAACAAACTAGCCCACGATTATTTAGTCTTTAAGAGGAAACTCATCTCAAACAGAGTCAATATTTAACTTGAGATACTGATGTAATTGAATTGGCCTGTGATAATCTTTCAAAAATTGATTTAGCTATTTTTAACCTTAATGTAAAAGATAAACTCTAAGTAAAATTAATTAGGTGCTATTATATTGCACTTATGCTCTAAATATTTAGGAACTTTGAAAAACTATATGCTCCTAAGCAGTTCTGACCATCAAAATTCTAGATGAAGTATATTTTAAAGATTGAAAATATCCCTGTGCACTTCTAAATCACTTAGAATATTTTGAAAATGTAAGAATGTTTTTAGTAATGATAGACAAACTAAAAGAGAAAGAGTTTGATCTGGAGTCAATATTTAATAAATTTTATTGAATGAATTAATTAGGATTAAGAAAATCTTGGTTTTAATTAATCTTTTCTTATTCACTAGTCTTGAGACTCTGTATATTATATTTTAACATTTCTATGTCTCAATTTCCCTATTTCCAAATGAGGTTTTTGATCCTAGATACAGAATTGTAGCAGCAATCTTGAATATCTACCAATACATCCTGATAGATATTGGGCATTATTGTTGTTTTTATTTAATTATTTTCTTTTATTTTTTTCCCACCACCATTTTTCCACCCTCTACAACCAGGGGTGGGCAAACTTTTTGACTCGAGGGCCACAATGGGTTCTTAAACTGGACCGGAGGGCCGGAACCAAAGCATGGATGGAGTGTTTGTGTGAACTAATATAAATTCAAAGTAAACATCATTACATAAAAGGGTACGGTCTTTTTTTTTTTTTTTTTTTTTTTAGTTTTATTCATTCCAAACGGGCCGGATCTGGCCCGCCGGCTGTAGTTTGCCCACGGCTGCCTACACTCTTCCACCTCCACCGCCACCTGCAATCACCACATTGTTGTTCCTGCCCATGAGTTCTCCCTCTCTCTCTCTCTCTCTTTTTCTCTCTCTTTCTCTCCTCTTTTTTCTTGCTCAATCCCTTCATTCTCCCAATAAGCCTCCCCAACAGAACTGTCTGCCTGCTCTTTATTTATTGTTAACCTAAAGATTACCATCGTTTTAGTCATTCATTCATTTATTCAAAAATAATATATACACATTTACTATGTGCAAAACAAAGAAAAATCTTCAAAAGATGAAAATTTTGAAAAAGATAACTTCCATCACATCTTTCTATATTTGTCATAATATTACTATATTATTAGTAATATAACTAGCACATATTCAAGGTAAGGCAAAGTAGGTGTATACTTGTGAGTATGGAAAACACAGAATTTATTCTTGTATTATATTTATTAAGTATTGTATTATTTTCCATATGAACAAAGGTAAGCTTACTTTTGCCCCACCCTGTATAGTGATCTATGAGAAATAATCAATGTGTTTGCACAGTGCCTGACACAGGGTGAGAAAGTGGTGATTTTTGTTTAAAGAATAAACTTTAGTTAACATCTTTATTATTATTGTTATTTTTTAGCTCTTTATTTTTGAAGGTATTACATATGCCTCCTTTTTTCCTCCATTGACCTCTCGTATCCAGCCTCTGCCCCCCACCCCAGGCCTTCACCACCCTATTGTCTGTGTCCATGGATTATGCATATATGCATACAAGTTCTTTGATTGATCTCTCCCCACCCACCCACCCATTCCTGCCTTCCCTCTGAGAGTTATGATTACTATGCTTACATTAACATTTTCAGCGATATATTATGCATATTTAATGACGACACTGAAACTGCCCTATTTTGGGCACATCATGAGAAGGCAAGAGCTCTTTGAAAAATGGTAAATTTACCAGTTAATCTCAGTCTAAATATTCTGTATTTTGTTTTATTTGTGCAAAGTACCCAACAAGGTGTAAAGTATACATGATTTTTAATTTCATAATTTATGGAGGTATCCTATTGCTTGGAGATTTTTATTAATTCTTAATGTTCTTTTTAAGGTGTTTTGCTCTGCAGGTGTTGTAACAGTTTTGCATACATGACTTGACATATTTTTTCCACTATTAGAAAGTTCTTAGTCATTATATCTTCCAAGTAGTGCTTTTACCATATTTATCTGATCAATTCTGTGCACATTCTAATCACATGTATGTTAGAACTTTCAACATATCCTAAATGTTTCTTTTGAGTGAGTTTTAAATGTTTTGTATTGTCTCATTTTATATTTTCTTTTTTCCCCTCCACCCACATGGTTGTGTATATCAATCTGTATCTGCTTATTAATTCTCTCTTTGGGAGTATTTACTTTCATGTTTAAGTAATAGATTAGATATTTAGGTTGAATATAATTTTTGGTTTAATAATTATTTTTCCAGACCCCCCTCCTTGTTCAGAAGTCTCCTCCTCCTTCCTACTTTCATTATTTGTAGTGCCCTGCTGAAATTCTCAGCTTGCAACATATATTCTGGAACACATAGATCACAGTTATTTAAAAAAAAATTAATTTCTCAGATATCTGCATCCCTAGTGGATCTTATTCTATTTTCTTTTGCTTTTGCTCATTTTATTTTATTCCTTGATAATATTTTATTGAATAATGAATGCTGTGTGCTAAAACTCATAATGATATTTAACAACTTGATATGAGATTTTCTTCTCTTATGACAGACCTCTCAATCCAATATGAGATTGTATTTTTTTGACACTGGCTTTTAATCTTTGGAGATTTTTTTTTTTTAAAAATTAATTTCTGGATCCCTTTACTTATTAAGATATTTCCCTTCAGTGATATCAATAGAAAGCCTGGAGGTTTATAATTCTGTGTCTTGTTGGACAATTAACTTGACTTTTTATATCCCCTTCTCTGTGAGATTACTCAAAGCTTATCTTGACTGCCCAGCTTCTTGACCACTAAAATGATTAGGGGTTTTAATCTGGTCTGCTAGTGAAATAGGAGGGTGAGTTTCAATTTTTTTAAGACCCAGCCCATTTTCAGTTATATTTCATTCTTGGAGATTAGCCTTCAAGGATTCAGATGGCAACTATTGGCTGTTTAACAGGACCCTTTCACACTTGTGAGTTTTGAACCCTATTTTTTGTCTCCCTAATCCTGTATGACTGTGTGACATTCTCATTGCATTTTTCTCATTATAGAGTTAAACATTTTAGATATAACTTATAGAAGTTCAAAAAAAAACAAAAACCACCTTTAAATTGCTTTATCTCTGAGAACTTCCAAACTACGATTTCATAAGTACAACACACTTTTTTTCAAACAACTCACTAAACATAGAAATAGTTTCTTTAAAACCATCCACTCTTTATACTGCAAACTTCTTCTCTCATCTACTTACATTTGAATTAATATAATACTCTTTTCTGCCTGACTGCACAATAGACTCAGTATATACTGTTTCTTAAATCCTCAGATTTCAAAAAAGGCAAGGGAGGAAAAAAATATGTGTTATGTGTGTATTTTTAACTCTCCCTTTACCTTATTTTGTTTAAAAAATAATAATCTTGTAATATCTCTCAAAGTCATCTGTTCCTATTTATTCCAACTGACACTACAGATATTTAAGGTAATGTTTCACTTACCATAATATTTACATAGGTCCTTCACATGGTTTTCTGAGGAAACATTTTTTCCCGTTTTTAATCCAGTTAATAATGCTTTTATTTTGTTCTTGCAGAATACTCCTCCTCCAATTAGGCCACTCAAGTGATAAAAATGTCATTAGGTCTCTTTTTAAATAAATAATGTCCATGTTTCTTAGCTAATCATTCAATCTTTATATAATCCCTATTTATATGTTTCATTGTATTTTCACAATTCTTCATGATATGTATTGTTTAAAATGCAGAACTAATGAATATTAGTTGTATTTGTGTATGAAAATTAGATAATGTAGTATTTTATTAGACTATGTAAAAATGTCTTCATATTCAACACTAGTTTCTCTTCCAAGAGCCTTAAAACACCAGCTCTCTCATCATGTTCCCCCTTCAAAAAAACATTTTATTTACATGGCATTTACCCATATAGCTTCTAGAATGACTTTCTATCTTATTGCTTAGTTGTTTATTTATGGATTTTATCTCCTCAAACAATTTGTATATTTTTCAGAGAGCATACTTCATATTTGATCAATGCTTGTCTGTTCATGCCATTCAACATTGTGGCTTAAATCTTCCTGGAAACAATTTGTTTAATGAATGCATTTATTTTCTATTGCTAAGTAATACATTACCAGAAACTTGGCAGCTTAAAACAATACTGCTCATTATTTAATAATTCTATAAATCAGAAACCCAGCTAAGGTCAACTAAGTCTCAGCTTAGAGTTTCACAAAGCTAGCATCAAGGTGTTGGCTAGGCTGGGATCAGATGTGGGGTCTGGGGAAGCACATGTTTCCAAGGCCATTCAGATGGTTGGCGGAATTTATTTCCATGATGTGGTAGGATTGATGTTGTTCTTGTTTGCTATCACCCATGAGGCTACTCTCAGCTTCTAGAAGCTGTCCAAATTACTTCTCACCTCCTCCCTCTCCCCTCCCTCCTCCACCGCACACACACCATCTTCAAGACAGCTACAGTTTGTCAAATACTCATTGTACTCTGATTCTCTCTGACTTCTCTTTTCCACCAGGCGGGCAAATGTCACTACCTCTAGTTTACCTGATTACTCCGGCCCACTGAATTTTAGTTAATTTGAGACTTCAGTTACATCTTTAAAATCTCTTTGCCATGGTACCTAGATTAATATTTCAGTGAAGAATGAGGGAACAGAAATCTTCTAATAATTATCCTTACAATTCCTCCTACCGCGATGAATAAAAAGAATTGTCATTATTATGAATCATATTTAAAACTTTCAATCCTTGGCTATACAGGATCTTCATATAATTTTAATTTTTTTTTAAATTTTAGTAGAATTTTTATAATAAACATTATATATTTAAAGTATTTGCTTTATTAGAGATTTAACTTATACTATGAATTTAATTTTTTTCTAATTGAGCAAAACTTTTAAAGCCTTATATTTGACTCATGAACTACTAATAATTAATTCAAATGAATAAACTTTTATCTTTTTGGAAAATACATTTGTGGAAAATAACACTAGTCTTATTGCCAGTTATAGGATGTGTTTGGTTTTTCTCTATGAGGTGTAAGAAGTGGCATAAGATTGTCAATATAATAACCATGGAATTTTACAAACTACTTTTATGTACAAGATTCCTTGAATAAAGCTTAGGAGAGTGGTTATTATTTTCAGTGGATAGGGTAATAAATTACGTGTCAATTAATTGTCCAAAATGATATCATGGGTAAATGGCACAGTTAACACTTGAAACTGGGTCTTATTTTAGATTCAGTGCTCTTCCCACTGAATAATAACTATGAGGTATCACTTCTTATACTTATACATTTATATGACACAAATAATTTTATTTCTTTGTAGGCCATGCCCCTGAGGAACAACAGCTATTTTAGTATACCTTCTTCAATTCCTTCCAGTTATAGTTACCTTAAAGTTGTGAAACATATTCTGGTCATATATTGTATCTTTAAATTTATATATTTAAAGCTAAAAGGGTATACTTTCAATGAAATAAAGATAAATTATGTTGTATAGATGAAAGAACAATTACATTTTAATTAGGTTACAAGATCTACAGAATAAGTGTGGATTTTAAAAGAGAATAATGCTTTTAGGCCACAAAATATATATAATAAGATATGCAAGAGACACTCAAAAATATACAATTTTATATTATTCAGTATGGATAAACTATCTCTGCAATATCAAGATTTACATTTTGATCTTCATTAGCATTGTTGGCTCTACAGCAGGTAGGGATTTCATAAGAAAAGGCCAAATCTAATGTCCACTTATTTCTTATTTTTTTCAAAATTTAATGCTACTTATTTTATACTTCCTCTAGTAATTGTGCATACAGTGGAGTAAGAATTTCTACTATTTTTTTAACTAATGTTAGTCTTTCAACAGTGTCTGAGTTTTATCACTTGCTTGTTGTCTTCTTCCTGTTTTCCTAAGAAACCATAACACTAACTAGGGGTATCCTCAGACTACATCTCCCCAGTGACATTAGTGATTATTGATTTTTTTTTCTTTTTTTTTTCCCATTGGTAAAGTGTAAACACTTCTGCAAAATAACTAAATAATTACAGTGGCCTTTTTAAAAGGTGGTGCAACCTATCTCCTGAGTTTTCACTCTAGTTACTGAAATAAGACATCAACTCTGTACTGCTACTTCTCCAATTCATGAGCATAGAGAATTAAAGAAAAGGAAAACAACAAAAACACACAAAAGTTTTGGTTTTAAAATATCAAGACAAATTGATACAAAATTTATTATGTGGAAACAAGTAAATTTTCAGTGTTTTGGGTATTTATTTATATATATGTAGGTTTTTAACAGCTGAGGTCGTAAAATAGGTGTTTTAGACAAGAATCTATGTATATAAAAGCTTAATATGCAAAGTGTCCCCTCGGGAGTTTGGGAGACCAATTCGATCACTTGCTATGACATATGCTGACCACCAGGGGGCAAGAAGAAAGAAGGCCCTGGCTGGCAGCCGGAAGGCCCTGATCAGCCCTGATCGCCAGCCAGGCCTAGGTACCGTACCCATCCACGAATTTCATGCACTGAGCCTCTATTTATAATTATAATGGACACAATTTTCCTTCCAATTGACTGTAGATCCTTAAGATGACACTTAAACAACTAGTTTTATAATTAAATGTATGCAATTGGTAAACAGTTAATAATTCTCTCAGCTGCAGGTAGACAAATTAACTTGATCGTACTTGTTAGTTCATAGCACATAGCACAAGATCTCATTGATTTATGCAAGTTCTGGATTTTGTTTTATTATTTATTTATACTAGTGGCCTGGTGCCAAAATTTGTGCACATTAAAAGGGAATTAGAGGAAATATTTTGATATTGCTATTTACCCTTTCTCTATAATAGAAGTGTCAGAGAGTAAAGAAAATTAGCAAAATGTATATGAAAATCTCCCTCCTGTCAGAGTCTGGGGCATGCTGCAGAACCCAGAGTCAAGTCCCCACCCACCTGCATGTGACCTGAAATTACGCAAGACCTAGACCTGGCAGGCCTCACCCCTGTCAAGCCCCACAGGTCAGGGAGCGCAGCCTCAGGTCCCCCAGCCAGGCCTCAGGTCCCCTGTCCCCAGCGTGATGGCGTGACGGTGTGATGACATGATGACCATTTGCATATTAGCTCTTTATTATATAGGATATGCAATTTAAACAATAAGCTTCATCCATTATCTCAATCATAGTAGCAAGCTTTGAATGTGTTTTTCAATATATGTATTTTTATTTGCATAAATGTTTAAACTACATAAATTTCATTATAAAATGTATGTTTGTGGATATATGCCTGATCACCCCTAACCACTCGGCCTGCCTGCCTGATCATTCTTAACCGCTTGCTTGGGGCCAGAGCCAGCCCAGCGAGGGGCTGTCTGACTACCTGATTGCCCCTAACTGATCGCCTGCTTACCTGATCACCCTTAAACACTTATCAGGCTACCTAATTGCCCCTAACCTCTTGCTTGGGAGCGGGGCCAGCCCAGTGAGGGGCTGTGGTGGATCTGGTCTCTGGTCGTTCCAGTCATTATGCATATGGTGGCTGACCTTTTATTATAGAGGATATATTTATATGGTGTACTGGTAAATGTTTAACTGTTCTCTGGGGGGAAATAAAGACTTGATTTGTCTTGTTTACTGGTTTTTATAGAGTAGACACACTCACCATAGCCAAGTTCAAGATATAAACATGATGTCACAAAGTGCAACATTGGTTACAAATGTGCAATAGTAAGGATTATATAGTATTTTCACCATACAGGCCTAATAGACATAAATATCTCAAAAGCAGAAATAATAGTAAAATGTAGTATAATAATTTGGCAGTGATGATGTTTAAATATTTATTAGAGCTCTTTTATTATTGCTTATTTAATTTTAAGTTTATGTAGCTTAATTTTGAGTAGTAGTTGTATTAACAACTATTTTAAATTAAATTTATTGGGGTGACATCCTATCTAATAATAAATAAACATGGCAATTGACCTCACATTCACTACGCCTCCCATTGGCTAATCAGCACGATATGCAAATTAACCACCAACAATTAAATTAACCACCAGCACAAGCCGCCATCCAGGTCCCCGTGTGCCGCCTAAGCCCTGCCAGCAGCTGGGACCCCCGTGTGCGGCCCTGGGCAGTGGGGCTTGGCGGCACAAACTCTGCCTAAGCCCTGCCCCCAGCTGGGAACCCTTGTGAGGCCCTGGGCGGTGGGACCTTGCGGCCATGATCGTGATCATGATCGGAAACTGGGCCACAGGCAAGGCGGCATCCCAGGACCCAGGAGCCACCTTGCCTGAAGCCCGTGATCATGATCGGAAAGCTGGGCGCAGGCAAGGTGGCCCCCTGGAACCCAGGAGCCTGTCGGCGAGGTCTTCAGGCGAAGCAGCGATCAAGCTATGAGGGGGAAGGAGCTACAGGAGCAGCTCTGGCCGGAGACTGAAGACTCCCGCCGGAGCGAGGAGCAAAGACTGAAGGCTCCAGCTGCAGCTAAGACTGTGTCCAGAGCGAAGATGGAAGGCGGTGGCCAGAGTGACGGTCTGGGTCCCGGGTGCCAGAGGAAAACTGGTGCTGGCAGCCAGGGAAAGAAGGCCTATTGCACGAATCTTCGTGCAACGGGCCTCTAGTTGGTTAATAAGATTGATAACTATTAAGTAAAATTTATGACAATGTTACAGTAAGTTCACATATACTTGTATGAGCTGATTTTCAGCGCCCCACTTATTCCAGGACTGGAAAGTTTTCCAAAAAAGAAAATTTCAGCTCACTTAGCTATTTTTATAGTTTATGTAACAAGATAAATTGCCCAGAAGTTTCTAATTTAAAGAAAGTTGAGAGATTTCTTAAGATTTATGAAGTCAGTCATCCATGACAATATTTTTCTCCTTTAACGCCAATCATGACTTTATATATATATAAATATATGTTATATATATATATGCTTGTATTGTTTTATTCATATCTTTATATTTATTTTTTCAGTCCTAAGTCAGTGATACCTTTATCTTCCTACAGTGCACAGAATTAATGAAAACAAACCACAAGATAATCAATCTTCATCAAACAGAAGTAACTCTTTAAAGATAGAATAAAACTGGAGCCAGAGCTGGAGGCTACTGGCAGCAGCTACACTCAGACGTGGACCCCCTGCTGCCCACATTTCACCCCTGACTTGTAGTTATGACAGATATCAGA
This sequence comes from Myotis nattereri, assembly GCF_964212035.1. Taxonomy (NCBI): domain Eukaryota; kingdom Metazoa; phylum Chordata; class Mammalia; order Chiroptera; family Vespertilionidae; genus Myotis; species Myotis nattereri. The sequence continues at coordinate 66,386,478 of NC_138076.1, read as the reverse complement.
GACTTCCAGTTATTTGGCTCAACAATAAAAATGTGAGCAAGAAGATGGTGGCAGATTGAGTTGAAGCTACAGTGACATTCTCCCAGGACCAAACTGGAATTACTAGTACAACTAAAATATAGAAAAACTATCCTGAATAACCAACTGAAGATGAGTTGGAGAGAATCCTTATACTGTTAACCAAGAACAGAAAATGGAGACCACAAAGAGCCTGGTAGGAAGTGAAGAAGCCTGAGAGGGCTGGCGGGGCTCCCACAGACAGCACCTGAAGCACCAGAGGGATTTGGGGTATAAGCCCCAAGGTAGGCCCCCTAGCGAGCACCAGAAATGAGAAAGGTGCCTACAAAACACCTGGATGTGAAAAGTAGCAGGGGTTTCTGTCCACCAGGGGGAGACTGCTGGAAATCCAGGCACCCTTTTACAGGGCCAATGGACATAATTCTATGTGCCCTTACTCACCTTGGGTTCTGGAAGTGGACAAGACAGAGTGGACAAGAGCTGTGAGAGGAGAATCCATGGCTGGTGGCACTGGGCTCAGTTAGCCTCTACATCCTGGTACCATAAGAGTCCTAAACCAAATACAATGCATTATATCATTGAGCAAAAGCAGAACAAGATCATGGTTTACAATAACTGTTTCCAAATTGTTTGAAATTTTTTACCTTGCTCAAATCTATATATTCATTATATTATTTCATATTGAAAAAAATAGTGATTTTTTTCTCTGTAATTCTTAATTCAGTAGAAGTATTAAAGCTTGAGGAGAGAAATAAAAGAGGAAAAATAAAAATAAGTGAAAAGAACTGATTTTTTCAAGGATAGGCATTATATATATTTACTTAATAAATATTTGAGGTGTGCTATTTCTGTTAAAGTAAATATACTCAATCACTAATGTAATCTTTGGAATAATTAAAGAAAGAATTCCCAAGGCACATTTTCATTTTTTTAAAAAATGTCAAGTATAAAAGAAAGTTAAATGTTGAAATTAATAGGTTAAAATATGTTTTTGTTAATAAGATATTAAGCATAAATCTCAATTGTCACAATGGAAGCTCTAGAACAAAAAGTAAATTTAATATCAGTGATATAAATCATAGTAACATTACATTCACAAAACAGAAGATTTAAATACATTTTGCAACTCAATAGTACAGAGAAGTCTGGGTTGATTTAAGTTCTAATAAAACCATGACTAATTAGATGTCCAGGCAGAACACCAAATAAATTTAAGGATGTTTAAGCCAATCCTTGCTCACTTAGAGAGGCAGATAGAAGATAATGCTGGTCCAAGGAGAAACAGGATCGTGTGTGTGGTCATAAAGGTGGGTGCCTGAGTCCAAAAATGGAAAAGCCCCTGGTATCCTCATGTCTGTACATATAGATCTACATCATTGAATTTAGTAATTTAATAGGTGATATAGAGATTTTATAATTAAAAGCATATTTAATTAGATGCACAACATCTTCTGATGTGATTGCATAATAGACTTTCATATACCTAATACAACAAAACCAACCTTTTTTTCTTTTTCTTACTTTTGTTGTTGTTTTTTCCAACAAATCAATGTATTGAACACAGCAGTTGGCTCATAGAAGCTCAAGTCAGAGGAAAGTGGACTAATCTGGATTGCTGATGTTTTGAAAGTTTTATTCAGTCTTTGAGAGATAAGGATATGATCTCAAATAAAACTTTTCACAACCCTATTATACTTTCTTTATCTTCTAAGTAGAGCCCCTTGTCAGCCTTTGATCCTACTTCACTAAAGTTTCCAGTAATTCAGTTGTCCCAGAGCGATACATTCTACATTCCTGTAATTGCAAACCAGCTGGTAGAACTTCAAGAGACCAACAAAAAACACCTTAAAAGGCTGTTTTAAAAACAATTAGTTGCTAAATTACACTCATTCCCCTCACCATTTGAAATATTCTGCATATAAAATATGCCCAGGATTACCTAATTAAAATAGAGGAGAAAAAAATTACCTTGCAATTTACCTTTTGGCAAAAGCATATTTTTATAGTAATCCTGCAGCTGTATTTTTCTCTCTAGTGCCTTTTCCTAACAAAATGTATGCTGCATTCAATAATCCTTTCACCTGTAGGTCTGTTGGGCACTGCTAATAATAACTAGACCTTTGCTATTTGTAGAGAAAGCAACTCAGTGAAAATGGGGTCAGGAAAATCTCTTTCTCAATGGATGCACAACTTCCTATGGAAAAGGAAGGAGGGTACTAAAGTTCTCTTCTTAATATATAGAAACCTAATTTACAGCCACTTGAATTCCATTTGATTATTTTTATAAAATAAATTACTATATATTTTATAATTTCAAAAGTACATCATGTAGAATCATGTTTCAAAGGGAATATTTCAGGCATAAGATGTTTAAAATATAACTGTGGAAGTTTTTATTAATCATTATGTAAATGATCCTTTATTTATATTCTTGTGCTTAAATTACACTTTTCTCTCCTCAATGGAAGGTTTAAGTGGAGGTTAATTGTGGTTAAGGATATAATATGACTCTGACCTGAGGAAGTATGGGGGGCGGGGGGGGGGGCATTTTATATAATTTGATACTCTGGTGACATTGCTCTGTAAGTTTTTCTGATATGTTCATTTTTTGAACATTTTAACATTTTAAAGATTTTTATAATGCAAATTTACTGCATTGGTATGAATTTCAGGCCATGATGGATGATTGGGACAAAACTAAATGGACTGATCAAGCTTAGTTGAACCTTCCCAATAATGAGAAAAACAGTTTTATTGGTTTTTACCCAGGGTTTTGTTGAACATCTAGTGGCAGGAACTCAGCAAACTATTTTCAAATTTCCATGAAAATTATGCTTGGAGACTATGAATGATACAGATTTAAATATATATGTATATTTGCAATATTATTCCCTAGGTTTTTATAGGGTCTGCTTTATAAAGATGTTTCTAATTCAGATTTGCTATGCTATCTTGTTTACAGTATCTTACATTTAATACAATCAACTGATTATTATTTTTATTTAAAAGGCAAGAGATAATCTAAGAATATGGATACTTGTTTAATATTTCTAATGTGCATATTTAATCTTGATTATAGCAAGAGATCATTGCATGAAAACCTTAAGATAAAAGCATATACAGTACATTATGAGAGTTATTTATGTAGAATTTCAAAACTATAGGGACCTTTTATCTAGTGTACTTAATTTAGGTTTAGTGTAGCTGTTTTCTGTGAAAATGTCCAAGTATCTGTTTGAAGTATTATTCTTCCATATATATTTACATATGCACTAAATGAACATAAATTTTATATAATATAGTTTTAGCCAATTAAATCAAAATGGACTGAAAATGCAGAATTCTTAAAATTCAGGTAATCCATACTCAAATTAATAGTTTAGCAATTTCATAAGAAATTTGAGTAATGTGAGTAAAAATTAATTCTTCTCAAATCTAATTTTTCTTAAAGGCAGACTTTTTTTGCTTGCATTTTCCAGATGATTTCACAATTTCTTAAATATTTTTAAGAGTATGAAAATGTTGGCTTTGAAGATGAGTGATTTTTTTTCATAAAAGGACCAGAAAACGATTATTTATGTCAATGAAAACAAAAATTAATTTTTAGTGCACACTTTATTTTGATATTTAGATTAACATTCTCTATCATATGTTAGTCAAACATTAATGAATAGTGGTCAAGAGTGCAAATATAGAAATTAAATAGCTCCAGGTTCCAGCTCAAGATCACACAGAAAAATATCGCACTCAATTGTCTCCCACATAGTGAGAAAAATGTATGGTGATTTTTTTTCATTTTGGTGGTGAATAGATTACAGTCTTTGTTATCATTGAGCTTAGGGAAGTAAACCTACATGTGTGAACACACTGTGTGAGCTTTGTTTGCTTATCCTTTACAGGCAGCCAAAGGGTTTCTAATGTCATTTAGATAACTGCAGTTTCAAATCTCCCAGTGTGCCTTGTTTAGCAACTTTTGAAAATAAATGAAGAAAAAATTATAAAGTATTCATCGAGTGCCTCTTTTTTCTTCTTTTTTTAAAAAATCATTTTGTTATTTTCCTCTCTTTCTTAAATTTTGTTATTTTTTTCCTCATAATGTTACAGACTACCATGAAAAGGAGAAAATATCTTTGGAGTAAGAGGGATTAACCTGCGGTCTTTGGAGAGAAAAATAGTACTTATGATATGGATTCAGGAAAAAATACTAATGTTCTATTTGGAATAGGTTGTCTTTCTTCCCTAACATAATTATAAAGAGATTTTGAGCACATTCTTTGGAAGATATGTCATTAAATTTCTTACTTCGAATTTTCAAATCAAAACCTACTACAAACTCTGCATTACAAGAGGAAGTGTGTGTGTGTGTGTGTAACAATTTGTTTTGTCACCAAAATGGACTGAAGATGCAGAAATCTAATTAGGAATGTAAATGGGCTTATTAAGAAGATAGGCAATATGATAAATGACCATTTCATTAGAAATACCTACCAGGTATAATCATAGCAACAAGAATAATTGCTGGGAGCAGCAGTTACAAGGAGATCCACCACTCATTGTATCACTGGCATTTTGTTGTTGTTCTTGATGTATAACAGCAATTTTCAACCAGTGTGCCACAGGAATGTTTAAAACTTATGGCACCTGACCTATTTTCCCTTAAATGGTCAAATAACTAAATGACCAACAGACAACACAATAGCCGTCCAGTGTGAATGAATCAAAATTATACATATTTTTATCATATTGGCAAAAAGCTATTATATTTTTGTTGTACCACAAAATTTTATTAATTATGTTTATGTGTGTCATGAGATTAAAAAGGTTGAAGCTTGCTGATATATAAGATTTCCTCACAAAACTTGATTTTGGAGAGGTAGATTTGAGCAGATATCTATTCAGTTTGAGGTTAGAGACATTAGTCTTTCTTTAAAAGTTCATAATATATATTTTTCTTTAACATTTGTACTTAGGTAAATTTTTATTATTATCTCAAGCATTGCCATCACCACTTATTAGTACATTTGTTTTCTCCTTCTCTCCTTTGCTCTTTCTCTTCCTTCTCAGCCTCCTCCTCCTGCTCCTCTGTTGCCCCTCTCCATTCTCTCAGCAGTGAGTCTAGAAAGGTTAATGGACTGAGCAGAGAGATTCAGAATTAGTTCATAGAACTGGGTAAGCTAGAAATAGGACTAATGACAGAACTAAAAACTTTAGTCCACTTTAATTCATTTTTCCTTCACATTAACAGCAATGAGAGGCTTCAGGTTAAGATGGCAGCATGGGTAAATGCAGCTCTTACATTCTCCCATGAGGACATCAAAATTACAACTAGACTACAGAACAACCATTTTTCAGATCCTCCTGAAATCTAGCTGAACAGAAGTCCTACAACTAAGGACATAAAGAAGCAGATACTTGGAGACTGGTAGGAAGGGTACACATGAAGAACAAGCTGGTTCTACACCAACATGTGGTGAATAAATACCTAGGGGCATATCTCAGCTGCAGAGCTCCCCCTCCCCTCCCCCTGCTGAGGTGTGAGGGGTCCCAGCTCCATCCTAGGCCCCCTATAGCCCAGGTTTCCAGAGCAAGGTAGGTAAGTTTCCATAACTTCTGACTGTAGAAACCAGCAGGGATTGTGGCTAAGACAGAGGACTTCTGGATTCCTAGGTATTGCTTTTAAAGGGCTTGCACACAAATTAACTAGGACTTACTCACTCTGAACTCCAGCCGTGAGGCAACAGCTCAAAAGGCACCAAGGCATATAGGGAAGAACTGAATTGTCTGGCATCAGGGGAAGAGTTGGAAGGGCAGTTTTCTCCCAGACAGAAATGCTAACAGAGGCCATTGTTTCTTTTTTTAGCTCTTCCCCCAGAGAACCAGCTGGCAGGAACCATATTTGATTCTCTATCAAACTGGCTAGCACTGTTCACCCCACTCCTGGTTATTACCTCAGACCCTGCACCACACATTATTGGGGCCCACTCAAGCTCCATTGCCAGTGGCTTTCCAATATAAATAGCCTGTCTTGGTTATGGTTGTTCCAGAAATCTCTCAAACAAGCAGCATCTAGCTTTGGTGTGCCCCGTACATCTGGCCTAACACTAGTGGCAGCCAGCCTTAGTTCTCAGTTTGGCCTCTGCGGGTCACCGCTAAGCCAAGCACAAGTAGCAGCCATCTACAGATGGGTTTGTAGCTCATAATGATGGTTCTGGATAGACAGGTGGCTGCTGATCATGGCCTACAACTCCCAGGAGGCCCCAGACAGTGCACCTCAATAAGCACCAACCAATCACCTCTAAAAGTGACACAAGGGTTGGAATCAGTGAACACTAGAGCCCCACTGAAGCAATTCCTGCTCCATGAGTTTGGTCTCTGCACAGATAATCTTCCATGATGTTTTCAGCCAGCCCTCAAAGCTGATCAGCCTGTGATTAAATTCCTCCCATTGAGGTGCCAACAGCAAGTGAGGTTTAACTATAACAGGAGGATATACATAACCCATATTAGGGAACATGCTGAGAGGGCCCAAGTTGGGTGGTCAGGGAGGCTGTGCAACTAGACCCTTTAGGACACCTAATACATAGGGCCACTTTACCAAGCCCCAGATACATAGTAGCTCTACCTAATTCAAAGAACAAACACAGGGAGGCACCAAAAAGAGGAGAAAAAGAAACATGCCCCAAATGAAAGAATGGAACAAAACTTCAGAGAAAAAACTAAACAAAATGGAGACAGCAATTTAAATTATTGTCACTAGGCTTAGATATATAGTGCTGATACTGAATTTTTGGACTTGAACCCAGATTCTTTGTCCGCCGGAATCGAAGAATGAGTCCACGGACAGAAAATGGTATAGCAAAGGTGGAGATTTATTGAAGAACAAGTACAGACTCCCACGTAGGGAGGGGAAAGAGAACCACAGAATGAACTCCCAAGGAGGGAGGAAGGAAAGGGTTCCACTGATTTCTTTTCCCTATGGCTTATAAAGGCTGCAGTTCCTGTGTCCTGATATCCTCTCTGACTGGTCAATATTCCCCTTTGAATTGGTTACTATAGTGATTCCTAAGGCCCTCCTCCCTCATAGTCCTTCCATTTCTCTGGGCTTTCTTCTTTTCCATCTGAATGAAGGGCTTCCTTCTCTAAATTTTGTAAATATAGACCTTTCTTGGCTACTTCCAGTTCCCTTGTCTTATGTAAATGCAACTGTTGCTGCTCCCTTATTTTATGGAGATGTAACTGCACCTGGCTTCCTTGTGTTATGGAAATGTACCTTCTCCCAGTCTGCAACCCCATGCTTTTCCTTGGACCCGGATTCTAAAAATTCCTAATCCTGCCTATGTTCCCCCTAAAATTCCTGCTTCAGTGCAAAGCTCCCTATACCACTTTTGATTACTGCATTCAAAGCCAAGAAGGATCTGGAAGGATTAACTTCTCTAGAGGCATCCCTTTACATCAGGTCTCGTTCGGCTCTGGATAAGTTAATTTTATAAATGCCAAATAGTATGAAGGTAATGGAAATGCTTGTGCTAAAAATACTCTGTCTCTAGGAGTGAAGGGTGCTCAGCACATCAAGAAGCACCTGTAGTAATTAACTATATGCTTGGGGGGCATAGGCCAAGAGCTAGGCCCAAATAGTAAAAACAAACAAATAAACAAATACAGGAATTACAACAACAAAACAGACACTTAAGAAATGTTGAAGGCAAACTATTCTTTTGCTTTTAAGTAATGGGAATCACAATTTGAATTGGAATATCACTGCCAACCTCTCTCTAACCTTCTAACTCACTCCTCCACAGGAGAGAAAGAGTGACTTCTCAATATTTGGTGTAATTTATGATCAGTATTCTCATTTACCTGCTAAAATAGGATGAATTTTTTATCATAGGCAGCAAGGAGTTTATAAAAGAGAAAGGAGCTAGAGCAGCTGGACCTAATTAAGTCTGGAAGTTACAGTTAATCAGGCTTGGAAGTTACAGCTTCAGACACCCCAGGGAATAGCCGAATCCCACCTACAAGGATTAACATCTTTCTTTCCCTTGTAGAGAGAAAGGACTGGGTATCCAATCTCCCCAAGGTACAATAAGTCCAAGGGCCTGGAGTATGGGAGGGGGGAGGAACAGGCCAAAAAAGGGGAAATTTCTTTGCTAGGCATACGTGCAGCAAGAGCCAAGATGATAAACACAGAGGGGATGTATCTAGTTTGGGAAAAGGATTGGAGGAGGACATGAAACCCCAGAAGACCAGCCATTCGAGCCCAGCAGCCATGCAGGCCCAAACTTGGGTGGGCTCCAAGCATGGGCCTGGGTGCGGCAGCACAGCGCAGGAAGGAGTACAGCCAGGAACAGAGACTGAGCTGGACTACGCTTTGGCAGGGACTAAATTGAATGCCCTGCCAGTGTCAGGTAATGGACCCTGGCCCTTCTTCTGTGTTTGGTAGAGACTAGACTGCACTTCTTCCAAGCGGGATGGGGCTGAGCCACCTGGTTGTGGATGAGATGCTGGGGACAGTCCTTTGTGTTTGCTCCAGCTCCAATAAATCTTCCCACTACATCTCATCCTCCCATGTGTGGGTCCCCGAGATGCTTCTCTTGTGACTCCATGGAAGAACCCTATTTCCACCGGTAACAGATTCATTTGTAAAACTCAAGGTCATTTGCTTGTATAACCAATCTATATCTTACAACCTAGTTTTGATCAATAATGAAAATGACATTTTAGCCAAAACCGGTTTGGCTCAGTGGATAGAGCGTCGGCCTGCGGACTGAAAGGTCCCAGGTTCGATTTCGGTCAAGGGCATGTACCTGGGTTGCGGGCATATCCGAAGTAGGAGATGTGCAGGAGGCAGCTGATCGATGTTTCTCTCTCATCAATGTTTCTAACTCTCTATCTCTCTCCCTTCCTCTCTGTAAAAAATCAATAAAATATATTAAAAAAAAAAAAGAAAATGACATTTTAGTTTCCATTTACCTAAGTTTTGCCTGTTTTTCAATAGGTTCACAATTCAGTAGGTATGAGAAGGATATGATTTTACTTATCCCCTGGAAACCATAACAGTGGATAAAACTAGAAAAGTGAATATGGGAATCTGGAATGGACAGAAGAAGCATAGAATGAAAATGTGCATATCCCCCTCAATAATTACAAATTTATAGTCAAAGACAGAATTCCCTAAGCGGAATGTTCAGATAATAAAAGAAGACTTGGATGATTTTAACTCAAGTGTCACTAGGAGATTGGTTCAATAAGGGGAAAGTAGAAGCAGTGCTTAAATTTTAGGTGGAAAAGCAGAATATGATTTTGCCCCTAAATTGAGAGAATTGGGATGGTGTCAAGAAAAGAAAGAATACTGTGTGTTAATTCTCCTGAGAGGTCAAGTAAAATGACTGAAAAATATCTTCTGTGGCTAGGAATGTAAGCTTTGTTGGTACATTAGTGAGTGCTCATTCAAGGAATGTTGTTGCTAGTCACTGGGGAACATGTGTTTGAGAAGTTAGTGGAGATGAGGAGGTGGAGATAGCCAACATAGAAAACTCTATTTTTAAATTTGTTTTTATTTTATTATTTTGCTTTTTAATTACAGTTATAGAAAACTCTCTTTAAAAGTGTGACTAAAAATAAGTGTGACTATAAGGGGAAGAAGCAGCCAGACATTAAAATCAGTGAGATGACCTAACTAATGACTGCATTTGTTTTCTTAATGGAGAGCCATGAACACATTTATAAATGATGAAAAGGATTCAATACAAAGAAAATACTTGTATCTACACGATAAAAATGATAATTTAAGCAGGAAGCACAACTTTGTCCTTAATCCTCTCAGTATTTTTAAGAAAGGCTTACCAATATTTCAGAGCAATAAAGGGAATATTTACTAGGTGTCTCCAATTTTTCAGTCTCCTTAAAATAAAATATGTTTTACTAAAACTTTAAATATTAGAAAATATTTTATAAACTTGAGGTAAATATATGGATTTTCTCTGTGAGCCTGGTGAAATTCTGCACTATTGATATTTACAGCATGGACTTCAGACACAGCAGACCTGGGTTTGATTTCTTAGAGTACTTAGTAGCAGCATGACCTTGAGGTCTTTACTTGGCCATGTCTGATACCATTGAGATTGAACTTCAGTATAAAAATATCTACGTATTATGTACTCAAGTTCTTTGTTCAATTTTATGTTGTTGTTGCTTTCTTTTTATCTACTTTATTTTATAAAAATATGTATCTGTAATACTATCAACAATAAAAAGGTTTTTTAAAAATATTCTGTAAACAGGTTTTCTATCATATAGTAACAGGTAGTATTGCCTTGTATTTATTTTATTTGTTTAATAAATATAGTAAATTAAAACATTTTATAGATATATCTGCATTGTTCATTATATTTCTCTTATAATTTTATAAATTATGAAATTTTCCTCATTCCCGTGATTATTTTTTATACTCTTGAAATAATTTTACACTGAAATATATTCTGGTATTGATTTTAATGACTAATTTGACCAGTTATTGGTGATCTGAAAACTAAGGTATTTATTTATCTTAAGGAAACATTACTATGCTCTGTACATTTTAAAAATGAAAAGGATAATTATGAAATATATGTAAGAAGAAAGGAATGAGCATACAAAGAGTTGTAGCACTCAAACTCCAGCTTAAGCAAAAGAGTACTACTAGGCTCCAAGAAGTCCCTATGTGCCCCTTCAGATCCTATTTCAATATTTTACCTCCCCAAAGTATTACCATCCAGAATTTTGCTTGTAAAATTCCCTTGTTGCTCTTGAGGGTTTTATCAACTAAGAATCACTAAATATATGTACTTTTGCATGTTTCTGAATTTTGAAAATGAAATGTACTACATACGTTTCTACTACTTATTCTTTGCAATAATACATTCCTGGTATATTAATGTTTATCCTTTTATATTACACATATGTATGGTACTCAATTTAAAGTGATCTTCTAAGAGACAATATGATGCAATTTTATTTTTTATTTGTATGTTTATTTATTTTTAACCCACTATGTCAATCTCTGTTTTTTAATTGCTGTGCTTATACCACTTGTGTTTAGTAATAATTGATATGTTGCATTAAGTCTGTCATTTTATGAACCAATTTTATTTTCTCCATTTGTTTTTTGTTTTTCTTTTTGTCTCCCTATGAATTATTTGAGCATTTTTTGAATTCTATCTTGGCATATTTTAGTGTTTTTGAAGTTATTACTTTGTTTAGATTTATTAGTGGTTCTTCTAGATGCTACATATACATATTTGTCTTAGGACAGCCTGCTGGTATCAATGTTTTACCACTTTGAGTAAAGTGTGGGAACCTTACTTTCATTCTTTAATATTATCTTGCTTAACAGATAATATGATTTTACTCTGTCACATATTTCAAAACTTACATGGAACAGGATATTCACACCTATTTCTACATCTTCGTTGTTATTTTTTCTTCCTGATGCTGCAATCTTTCTTCTTTGATCACTTTCTATTTAAAGAAAACTTTTAGCCATTCTTTAAGAACTAGTTTAATCTTTATGCTGGGGAAAGATGGTACAAATTATTTTTGTTTATTTTATCTTTAAGTATTTTATCTGTTCTTCATTGCTAAAAGTTATTTTTGCCACTATCTAGTCTACTCAAGCTGCTCTAACAAAATATCACAGATGGGGTGGCTTAAAAATGACAAAAATTTATTTTTCACAGTTTTGGGTGATGACAATTCGAGATCAGCGTGCCTGCACTGGTTGGGTTCTGGTGAAGATCCTCCTCCAGGTTGCAGACTGCCAACTTCTTGCCTTGTCCTCACCTGGTGGGAAGGGCATTAATCTCATTAACTTACCACAATTAACACCTTCTCACACTGACACGCTGGGATTCAGTATTTCAACAAATTTTTGGAATACACCCATATTCAAACCATAGTAGGCAGATATCGAAATTGTGATTGAGAATTCTTTACTCTTAGCACCTGAAAAACATGTCCTTTTCTCCTGTCTTTCACTGATTCAGATAATAAATACGTTGTTGTTGATATTGGTGTTTCTCTACAGGTCATAGGTCATTCCTCTCTGCCTGCTTTCAAGTTTCTTTTTGCAACTTAGTTTTTAGAAGTTTAATTATGTTCTATCGTGGTGTGGATTTGTTTTTGTTTACCTTATTCTGGGTTACTCTTAGATTATTGAAATTATATGTTTATGTCTTTTGCCAAATTTGGGAAGTTTTCAGCCATTTTTTAAAAATACTTTTTTCGATACCACTATTTTTTTTTCTCTCAAACGGGACTAGAATCATATGAAAGTTGTTTTTTAATTGTCCCACAGATTCCAGAGGGTTTCTTCTTTTGTGTTTAAATTACTTCCTGTCTGTAGTTTAGTTTGAGTAAATTTTATTGATCTTTCCTGAAGTTCATTGATTCTATCTTCTATCCCAACCACCCAACTATGAATTTTAAGATTTCCTGTATTATACTTTTCTATTTTGAAATTCTAAATAATTTTCAAATATTTTCAATAATTTCCAATGAACTTGTTCTATTTATATTTGGTTAACATTTATAAGTCCTATTTCTCTGATATAACTTTTTATTTTTTGTTTCAAAAGAATTTGTTATTGCTTATTGAAGTATTATTTATGATCACTGCTCTAAAATTCTTGTCTAATAAATTGAATATCTGATTTCTCAGTTGATCATCTCTCCTCACTGAACTTCTGGTCATTCTGATTTTTGTTTTTCTATAATGGGTGACTTCATTTTATTCTGCATACTTTGTGTAATATGTTAAGAGATTCCGGGTACATTGTTTCTTGCCCATTTGCTGTCTGTTGGAATAAGGTGCTTCTGGCTGATTTTTATCAGCTTGACTTTTAGTTGATCTATTTTGGTGGTACTCCTGGGTTTTTCAGGATACACATTCAGTCTGATGAAGGAAAGGGTCTACCTACACCACCTTTTGTTGCTAGGTGGAGAGTCAAGAGACACTGGGCCTTCTGCTTTTAGATATGAGAATATGCTTAAATCTTTGTTCCTACAGTTCTGGGGTCTCTAACCAATGTGTCTTGTTTCCTCCTACTTTTCTGAATACTGCTTTGTCTTCATCTTACATTATCTCCTTGGTCTACAGCAGTGGTTCGCAACCTTCTGGCCCTTTAAATACAGTTCCTTATGTTGTGACCCAACCATAAAATTATTTTCGTTGCTACTTCATAACTGTAATGTTGCTACTGTTATGAATCATAATGTAAATATCTGATATGCAGGATGGTCTTAGGCGACGCCTGTGAAAGGGTCGTTCGACCGCCAAAGGGGTCGCAACCCACAGGTTGAGAACTGCTGGTTTACAGTGAGACTTGTTAGTTGGAGGGTGAGAAATGGCAGGGATAGATAACTTGTCCACTAGCTTTTTTATTAATCTCCTCAAAACTTGCATTCTACTTTCACTTATATATTTTATATCAAAGCAGTAATTTACATAATTTTGAAAACAAAGAGCATATTTTGGTATTTAATATTCTAGAACAGAAGAACAATTCTCTTTACATTTTATATATCTTATAATTACAAAATTCCTAATGATTCCAAATTATTTGGGTAACAAGTATGTCAGGGCAAGCTCCTCAGCCAGGAACTTGACCTTTCTGGGTGAAGGAAACTGAAAAAAAAAAAAATGCAGGTACAAGCTGGCAAGTGGGACATGCTTTATTACAAACAAAGCATCCAGCCACAGGCTGGTCAGTGGCAACTTATACACAAGCTCAAACAATAAAAGCTTTATGCCAAATAGTGACCTCAGTATTTGGGCCACAGAAAGGCCTGCGCAGCATATAGATTGCTGCATCCTTGCTTTTGCACCTGAGTATAGCAAATTGGCCTTGAACACAATGATTAGGATTCCCAAGCTCAGAGTGGCATTGGACATTCCCCGTACTCTAGACAGGGCCCCACACAGTGGAGGCCACAGAGGCTCTAATAATAGGCAAAATGATAATTCACATGTTGCTAATTTAAAAATCTAGTTCCTCATGTTCTACTATTTTATATAACTTGTCTTTGAAACAAGCCCACTTAAATTTTGCCCTAATATACTTATTTAAATTGCTTCATATCAAACTCTACTTTTACTTTTATACTTGAACTAATTAATTTTATTGATAGTATATTGTTTCTGTGTACCTCTACATTGGTTGGATACTTAGCATTCTGAGTTATAAGATTGCCCTCTATGTAACTTATAAATCAATTTGATGATCTATTTATGCCTGGATTTATAACCTAACAGATGTTGTGTAGTTATATGCCCAGATGAATACTGTACCTGTGGCTTATAATGCTTCTAGGTGATCCATTATGATTGAGACTAACAGACTTTGAATTTAATAGATAATTTAGCAAAAGTATTAAAATAGCAAAATGACAATTATATTTTTCACATTTTATTGAAGATTCCAAAAAAGGTTTATGTGTATGTATACAAAGCTAAAGTAAAGAAAACTGGTCTGTATAATTTTTCATGTTTATGATCTAAAGTTAGAGTTTAAATTACCAAATATCTATTGTGTATCTGACCCTGTGCAGGGTAGTCACTACCCTACATATATTTTTATTATTAATAAAAACCTAACATCATAACAACAAATGCCTTCAACTATTGAGCTAAAACATTTAAAAATATTAATGTTATATTATATTTAAAAATATAGGACAACTTAAATGTATGTTAATTTTATGTGTTTATTTTTAGCCATCAGCAAGAAATTGTATGAGGTAGAAATATAGATTATCAAAAATTATTTAGGGTTACAGAATAAATCAATTTGAAAACCACTGTTAGCACATTATACCCTAAAAATGATTAGTGAAGGAGTTATTACTGTGGTTTGGTTCATTGATGAAAATATCCTAAAGGCAACATTAAGGCCAAATGGGAAAAAATAATATAATGTAATAACTTGTGGAATGAGATATATACAAGAAATAAAAAAAGGAACAAAAATTCAGAAATTAGAATAAACATGTTTTGAGGAAACGCTAAGTAGAACTTATTGCTTGGATTGTGGTTAATTTATTGTTTCTGATGGGTAGTGTAAGGAGTATTTCTGAACAGTTATATACTCTGAAGGCCATGGAGAAACTGGAATTCCAGGTTGCTAATAAAGTAATGTTAAATTTTAAATATTCTATTTTATAGTTAAATTTTATAATTAGGACTTAGAGAATAACTTATAGTCTATCAATGAAGACAAAAATACCGGGGAAAAATTTTGCTTTAAAATGCTAATCTGGCTCTGGCCGATTTGGCTCAGTGGATAGAGCATAGGCCTATGGACTGAAGGGTCCCAGGTTCAATTCCAGTCAAGGGCACATGCCTAGGTTGCAGGCCTAAGTCCCCCAGTGGGGCATGCGGGAGGCAGCTGATCAATGATCCTCTCAACATTGATGTTTCTATCTCTATCTCCCTCTCCCTTCCTTTCTCAAATCATAAAAATATTTTTTAAAAAAATAAAATAAAATACTAATCTGTAACATCAGCAAGATGGTGCTATAAGAAGCTCCAAACCCTACTTTTTTTCCTTGGAGACATCAGTTCAACAATACACATTCCATTATTTTTGTAAGAAAGTCAGAAACCTGTTAAGAGGCTTCTATATGTAAGGCAAGTTTAAAATCAAAGCTGGTAGAAAAATTCTGCAATTTGCAGAATATGTAAGCTTGAATTTACAGTATGCTACCAAGGTTTTCAAAAACTAAAACAAATATTATGAGGAACCTCAGGGACTTACTATTTGAGATAAAGGAATAGAATTAGAACTGTGCTTTTAATTAAAATAAAATAAAGGAAAAACAATTTTACATAATTGTCTAATGGATTAAAATTACTTTAAAAATAAAATAATCTTAAAATTAAATTATATTAAAAATGGTCCTTTAGGATTTGTAAATATTACATTATGCTATCCTATCTAATAAAGAGGGAATATGCTAATTGAACACCACACCCTCACAAGATGGTAGCACCCACAGCCAATAAAGAGGGATTATGCTAATTGACCATGACACCCTTACAAGATGGTGGTGCCCAGTCCCTTCAGCCCCACTTCATCCAGCCTCAGTCCCCCAGTCCCCTCAGCCCCACAGGGGAAGGCAGTTGGAGGCAATTGGGCCAGCAGGGGCGGGCAGTTGGGGACAATCAGGCCAGCAGGGGAGCAGTTAGGTGGCTATCAGGCTGGCAGGCAAGTGGTTAGGGACAATTAGGCAAGCAGGCAGGTGAGTGGTTAGGAGCCAGCAGTTCTGGACTGTGAGAGGGAGGTCCGACTGCTGGTTTAAACAAGCAGTTGGACATCCCCCGAGGGATCCCAGATTGGAGAGGGCGCAGGCTGGGCTGAGGGACACCCCCCCATCCTCCATGCATGAATTTCATGCACCGGTCCTTTAGTAGGATTTTTAAAATCTTTGACTAAAAGTTATATTTTAAATTATATGTTCTTCCAAAAAAGCAATTTATATGTCTCCTTTTGGCATCCCCTTAAAATCCATAAAAGTTAAAATGATAAATGATATCTGTGTTTTATTCAAGAACATAAAATTTCTTCCTCATTTAAATGAGTACTCAAACAAAAAATAAACAAGAAAGTCATAGAGAATAAATCAATACACATCCATCTATTTATTAATGTGATTATATGATAAATTATGCAAAGTTTCACTTACGATAACATTTATATTCTTAAAACAAAATATGCAGGTCCTTATAAAAACATATGCTTCACAACTATTAATTTCAATATCCATTACTTAACTATTTTTTAAAATGTGATATTTCTTCAATTCCCCATTAATTCTTAAGAATGATATTAATCCAAAGGCATTGCACTTAGAATGAATCCACAATCTTAGCAGTAACTTAGAAGTATTCAATATTCCTCAGTCTGCATATATATTTTATTTACATAATTTGGTATTATATTTTAAAGAAATAATTATTCCCCACATTATTTTTCTGACATCCTTTACATATCTGATAAGAGCCTAACTTCTTGCCATGTATAAATTTGACAACTAGGATATTAAAAATTAAAGTCTTGGTCATGCCTCTAAGAAATATGAAGTTTTGTTGATCATAAAGGTTAGGACATCCAAAAATAAACATTGTTGTACCAGGATTATTTGCCTATTACTTGATGTATCTGAAATGGTTTAATGCTAATCTTAATGTCAAGATTATAATAGACATTATTAAATGAACTTCGGATGTCACATAAGTCCTTCTGTTTTGGCTCTCATCTTCAAGTTACTACCAAAGCTACTTTAGATAAGGATACACAGATGATCTAAATTTTTTGGAGGTAAAGTACAATAAACATAAGTTAATATAATATAATAATAAACAGTATTTTATTGTAGAAGTATTATATATGTGAAATATATACAGTGTCTTCTATTCAATATCGAACTTTTATCTAATTTTTGCTTTTATTAGTGACTGATTTTCTAATATTCTGTTTGAGATGTAAAAGAAACATACCTAGATTTATTCACATTTATTCAACAACAGAATACCCTCTGGAAAATCAAATAACTTCCATTTTTCCAATACAGTTCTCTAGGAAATGACACTATATATCACTTATTTACTGAATAATAAATATAATGGTTTCAATATGATATATTTAAAATAATTTAGGTAGAAAAGCAGAAAATTTTAACAGATGATAAAACAATAGCTTTCTTGTTTTGAAAAAAGCTCTACACATTTTCTAGTTTATCTCATTCCAATTGTTTTTTGGAAAATATTCTTTTCCTCATAAACAGATAAAGTGTTATCAATAGTGTCAGCTATATACAGGAAATTATAGTGTAGCATGTAATGTGAATTTAATAATGTTATAAGGAAACAGGCTCTGGGTCATTTAGGTGGTATGGACTGAGTGTCTTCAAAATGCTGACACAAGTCAGCAGGGTGATTGACCTTCCTTATCCGTGCAGCACAATTAACTGAATTTCTGCTTGATGGATTGTTACATTTTTTATTTATCAAAACATGAATTTACCTTGTAGTTCATTTGACTTTAAAAATGCTTTTGACACCAGTATACTGAAAATTTAGTGTCACACTGGTACTTTATTATCAGTCTCAGGAACTTAATTGGAACCCCAATGGACAAGATTGAAGGCTTTGAATCTCCTGTAGAATGAGATCAATTGCATGAACATATTCATGACAACCTTCTTGCTTTTTTCTTTTTACATCATCACACTATGAGAGAGAGAGAGAGAGAGAGAGAGAGAGAGAGAGAGAGAGAGAGAGAGAGAGACTTTATGGAGGAAAAAGAATTTGACAGTTCATTTAGTTTTAAACAATCTTTTGGTAAGTGCTTTCCTTAAAAACACCATAACATTTGGCTTAGGTCTTCTGCTTTATCCAGATGTGATGCTGTGATATCTGGTAGAAATTGGACTATTTATATTCAAATTATAATTCATAAATCATTGATGGGGTAATAGTGTATTGCGAGCAATAATTGATAAGGAATGGATCTTTTCTCAAGCTGGAGAGAAAAAAAAAAATGATAGAATTCAATGAAGAAAATACCAGCTAAATTGGTCAAACACAACAGTTTTCCCAATAACTCACTGTAGGATCAAACCTAAAGTAGAATCCTTAAAACAACTACTTGGCTTCAGAAAATATTCTGAAGGAAAAAGTGGGTAACCAGATAAAGTATTTAAGGTTTTACATTAGAGTAGGGATTCCAGGCTTTAACACCTTCAACTCTCTCTGGATTTAATATTCTTCAAATGTTGGGTTCCTAGTATCACCCAATATACATCAATTTTTAAGAAGATAGAGGAAAATGTGATCACATAAATAAATAAATAAATATATATATATATATATATATATATATATATATATATATATATTCTGTATACTGTATACATTTCTCCAAAGTGTGTGTGTGTGTGTATGTGTGTATAAAATTTTTACCAAAGAATCATTTCAAAATGAATTAGTAAAGAGAAGGAAGCTGAAATAACTTTCTCATAGTGAATGGGATTTCATATCAGAGTTCAATAGCATGAAATAAAGTTTCAGGAAACACACACACAAACACACACACACACACTATATATATATATATATATATATATATATATATATATATATATATATGTCAAATTGATTCTGAAATTCAATTTTCTTAAAATACTTGAGTACTAATTGTCCAAGAACCCGAACACTGTGTTAAAAAGAAAAGTGCATTTGTAGCTTTATATTTATCACATGTGTCTCAGCATTTTACATTTAAAATAATAATAAGGGTGCCTTCAAATATCGTTGAACAAGTAATATGCCATGCAATGTGGGCTAAGCACTTTACATGCCTTATGTAATTTAATCCTCTCAAGTATAACATCTGAGACAGCTAAAGTGTTGGAGAGTAAAGTAATGGAATGGAAATTTCACAGCTGACAAATGGTTTATTTGAAAGCCGAGTGGTTTTCTCTGAACTTGAAGTGCATTGCTCTTACCCATTATCTTACTTAATAATTACTGACTCTAAATATCGGTGAAAAGAAGTATAAAATCATGTATTTAAGAATTTTAATAAAGAAAACAAGACGAAGTTCTAATTGATTTTGTGTTTTGAACAGATGGATTTGCATAAAAAATGGCATATTTCTTTTTATCACAGATGCAATTCTAGAAGTTATATAAGTACATTTAAAAAAAGGCATAATGTTAAATATAATTTAAAATTTTGGAGTAAACCTTTAGTCTTGTAAGTTATCAAATTTTATACATTTTATTTTCAAATATTTTATAATGACTTTTTTAAAAAGTAGGATAAATAGCATAAGATATTTTATCTTCTGACTAAAAACATGGGAAGTATAGAGAAAAAAAAATATATGTCCTGGAGCACAAAATCAAAAATTATTGGGACTTTTAGCAAATAACAACTGCTAACTTGGTTGTGGTTTGTTTAATGCAGAAAAGGAATATAATTCATATCATTGCAAATTATTTTAAATAGTAATAGACTCTTTAGACATACTAGTAGAGCTCCTGAAGAGTAAGCTGGATGTATTTTCCCCTTGACAATAGCTCAGTGGATAGAAAAGTTAGATTATTCTCAATTATCATTTCTGAGTAGCTAATTTACTAGGAATGTCTCTTTCCTTTTTATTTACAGCAGCAGTTTAGCAGTTTAACTTTCTGTGTTTTCAGTTACCCAGATCAACTACAGTACAAAAATATTAAATGAAAAATTCTAGAAACAAGCAATGCATGTTTTAAATTGTTCACTTCAGAATGGAGTGATAAAATCTTGCCCTGTCCGCTCTGGCCTGCCCGGAATGTGAATCCTCCCTTTGTCTAGCATATTCATACTGTAGACACTACTCACCTGTTAGTCACTTAACCCTCTCAGTGGTCAGATCGACTGTCACAGTATGACAGTGCTTGTGTTCAAGTTACCCTTATTCTAACTTATCAATGGCCACAGAGCACAAGAGTAGTTTAAACTTTATAATAGATATCCTATATAATAAAAGGCTAATATGCAAATAGATTGAACAGCAGAACAACCAGAACAACTGAACAACTGGTCGCAATGACATGCACTGACCACCAGGGGACTTGTGCGGAACATGGCAGGTGTTGGCCATGGCGGGATGGAGGAGCAGATGAGTGGGGGTGCCAGACCAAAGCAGGGCACCAGCCGCTGTCATTGGGAGGAGCTTCTGGTGGTTACAGAAAATTCTTTGCTCCCACGCACTGTGGTCCCGCCTGGCACTTGCACCTGCTGCTGACACCCACCCCACTCGCACCCACAGCTGGTTCCGGAGCCACCGCTTGCACCCATCCCTGGTGCCTGCCCCAATCGCTCGGTGCCATCAGTGGGTTTGAGTGGGGCCGGCGCCATCAGTGCATGGGAGCGTTGGCAGCAGGAGCAGGGCTGCCGGCAGACAGGGGACCAGGGGCCACGGTGGGAGGAGCTGGACTGGGATGCAGAGTACAGGCTGAGACCCGCCCCTATGCCTACTGCAGCCTCATGGCCCATAGTTCCTTTCAAGGTGCATGGATTCATGCACTGGGCTTCCAGTGTATGTATAAGTAAGAACATTGTATATGTAGAGTTCAGTACTTTATCTGCGGTTTCAGGCATCCACTAGACATCTTGAAACATATACCTCACAAATAAGGAAGGGGGACCACTGTACTTGATGAATAAAGGCAAGAATAGTCATTTATAGGAAAGAGGAATGAGGATCAGGGGAGTAGCTGAAGGTCTATCCAAGAATACTGGCCACTGGGAATACTCACAGGGCCCTTACCAGTGAGAGTTTTAAGTAGCTGTCTCTCCCCCTGGAGATTCTATAGGCAGGAACAGAAAGAACAGGATTTTTGTTGAAAGTCTCATAGTGATTAGATGTAATACGAAAAACTGCTCTATGGAGAGAATGGTGAAATACAAATTATTCTTCAGCTAATGGATCATTAGTGCTGTGTTTTTTTCTTTACTCTCCATTTCTTTTCTTTTAAAAAATATATTTTTATTGATTTCAGAGAGGAAGGGAGAGGGAGAGAGAGATAGAAACATCAATGATGAGCGAGAATCATTGATTAGCTGCCTCCTGCATGCCCCCTTCTGGAGGACAAACCTGCAAGCCAGGCATGTGCCCTTGACTGGAATCAAACCCGGGACCCTTCAGCCTGAAGGCCGATGCTCTATCCAGTGAGCCTGATCAGTTAGGGCTACTCTTCATTTCTTTCCTTGTTTCTCTCTCTCTCTCTCTCTCTCTCTCTCTCTCTCTCTCTCTCTCTCTCTCTTCCTCTTGCTCACTATTTTAGTATTATCGTCAGACTGGCTTTTGTATGAAAATTTCATGTTGTTCATTATATACTAACTTCTGTGCATTGAACACTTGATTAGTCAAGAGTTTAAAGGAATGAACTTATGTTAATCATATGTCCAAGGTAATGTCAGAATTGCCCCATCTGAGTAAAAAGTTAATCATAACTTTTTAACATAGTGGACATTATTGAGTTCAATTCCTCTCCTTATCCCCCCAAAGACGGATACTATACAGTGAGACAATAATGGCATCATCATTCAAAAATTGATGATATATATAGATATTTTAAAATTATAAAACAATTATGTCTAATGCTTTAATAAATTACTGATATGTGTAATTAATATATAGCAGTATTAAACTCTGCAGAGAAACATTTTATAATGGTTTTTAGCATACACATTTGAACTCAAGTTTTAAGAAATATTTATAAATATGATTGCAAACTTTGGCTGATGTTCTATTTTCAGAAAACAAAGCCTTTGTCTCTTTATTTTTCTCCATGACAGACACATTGGATTTCATTTATATAGATTATTTTTTCTCAATATAGCTATTTTTAATATATATATATTTATTGACTTTAGAGAGGGAGAGGGAGAGAGAGATAGAAACATCAATGATGAGAAAGAATCATTGATGGGCAGCCTCTTGCACATCTCACACTGGAGATTGAGTCCACAACCCAGGCATGTGCTCTGACCAGGAATCAAACTGTGACCTCCTGGTTCATAAGTCGACGCTCAAACATTGAGCTATGCCGGCCCGGCTAAATATAGCTCTTTTTAGTAAGTACAAGGTGTAAAGTACATTTCCAACATTAGCAAATGAGATCTTTAATTTTAATCATAACTTCAAAATAAAGTGTGTTTATACATCAGCAAGAGTAACTCTTTAGTGGAATACAGTTACATACTCTAAAATTAATTTTTACTTGAATGTAATACTGGAAAAACAAATTGTAATTATAAATGATTTTTGCTTTAAACATAACTGAATTTAGTAGTTAGAAATAAACCTCATTTTTTCTATATCTTATATCTATAACATTTTCAAAAACTTAATATTCCTCCAAAAATCAGAAAACATATAGAAGTCTTTTACTACTTGCTGATGATGGATGGCAGATATGCCACCCAAAACATGCCACCTTGGCAAAGGGTTATTTGGAGTTAAAGGCACTTGAAAAACAGCAATTAAAGAAAAAAACACTGTATTCTTCAAAGCCGGAGATGAAATTCCCTTGTGAAAAACACCTTCACATCTCAGAAGGAAAGTAGCAGTCTTATCAAGGACAAGAGGTTGACACCAAGGACATTTTATACAAAGAATTCTACACAAATGGAATTTAATAAAATAATCCTTATCCTCCTTTAGCCTTCCAACAGATAATTGAATGACTTTTTCATGATGATCTCTCTTTGTTCGAGCTACTATAAAAGCATATAGGTTCCACCATTTACTTGGGTCTTCATTCCTTATGAGGCCTCCATGTCATGCAAAACTTATATGAATATGTATGCTTTTCTCTTTAATCGGTCTTATGTCAATTTAATTATCATGCCCAGCTGAAAAAAAGGTAAAAATGAAATGTTGCTTTTGCTACACCAATAAGCTATTATTTTGTTATTATCAATAATTTCCTGATTTAAAATATCTTCAGTGTTGGGAAAACCGATATTTAATTGAAGTTTACACTGTACTAACACATTGGAAGAAATAGTATTTTATATCACCATGTTTATAGAATTTTTATGGGAAAATAACAAAATTCCTCAAAACATGTGCACACATGTTGAAATATTTAAGGCTTATAAAGCTTTATAAAAGGTAACCCTCATCCTCATAAAGTTAGAAATAATCATGTAAAGGGATTAGGAGTTGATAAGGAATGGTGTGGAATAAGACATTAATCACAAAGCTACTTTTCTATTTTACCTGGCAAGAATTTTAATTATTCATATTTCTTAATCTTATATATTTTCATGGTTAGAATTATGTCAATATTTATATTGATACACTAATCTAAATAAAAGCTAAGACAAAGTTGTAACTGAACGGTTTCTTTTATCTTAAAGTTGCTATTATGTCATTTCTAACATAGATAATCAGCTAATTTTGGGGGGGTTTTATGAGGATATACAAATATAATTTTGAATAAACAATTTCAATTTTAGTTATATTTGCGTATAGTAAAAGATAAATTAAAATAATTAGAAGAAATTCTATAAATTTTATTTTGCAAACATTGTTAGAGGAAAATTCTATCATTTTATATTTCAGAGATAACTCATGATTTGTTTGGGCAGCTACAAATTGAGAGCATAATACTTACAGTTGAATATGTGTGTGATATTTGTCTGATATAAAGTCTAAATATTTGACATACTTACAGATTTATATGCATAATTAATTGTTAGAGTGATTTTTCTTTATTTTGTATTCCAGAATTTTAATTAAGCTGAAAGCTTAACACTATAAGATATATAGTACCCAAGAAAAGTAACAAGGACTTTTTAATATTACAAAAGCATTCAAGAATGTTTGCTAGTACTGTTATCATTTAGATTAAAAAATTCAAATTATTATTGAAATGATTTTGGGCCATTATCAATATCATTATAGAACTAAACACATTTGTATTATTTAAGTGAAGATTTTAAGGGGGGGTGAGGGCTTGTGCTTGGAGGTGGGGGTGACAGAGGAGAGGTCAATGGGGGGAAAAGGAGACTCATGTAATACTTTAAACAATAAAGAATTCAAAAAAATTGGGAATTAATTTTATATTTGAAGAAAAGCTATAAAGGTTGTATAATAAGTCCCTATATAACTTTTTTACCCAGTTTCCATAGTTATTATATTATATAACCCAAATACATTGACCAAAATGAAGAAAAATGTTTGCTTTAATACTGTTAACTACACTTGAATCTTTGTTTTGATTTCACCAGGTTTTTACATTATAGTCCCTTAACTGTTCTAGAATCACATCCAGGGCTTCATGTTGCATTGAGGCATCAATTGTCTTTGTATCCAACAGGTCTATGAAAAACTCCCATTCTTTTCTTGTTTCTAATGGCCTTGATAGCTTTGAGGAGAATTGGTCAATTGATTTTTAAAATGCTCCTAATTATGGATTTGTCTATTGTGCTTAGAGGTTACAGATTTTCAGAAATAATACCACAGAGGTTCAGTGCGTCACATCATATCATGGTTCCCATGTTATCCACATAAGGTAATTGGTGATGTTAACCTTGGTCACTTTGTTAAGGTGGTGTTTGCTAAGTTTCTCTACTACTAGTAAAACATTACTATTTTTATATTGGAATCTAATCACTAAGTTGAGATTGCATTCAAGGAGAGAGGATTGACTACATATATGACTTGAAATTCTGTAAAGTTTGTCCCACCTGTCTCATTTGCTTATTTATGCAATCTTGTATTCATGTCAGTATGGACTTCTGCTTGTTTGTTAATTTTTAAATTATCATCCAATATTATATTATTTATTTTTTCTCAAATTAATTTATAATTAATCATTGGGAACTTGCTATCTACTATGGCAACTGAGTACTTTTACATGTTCCATTTTTTCACTTTTTGAGCAATTTTTAATTTTTTCCGAGCTATAGTGAGGTATTCTTGACAAATAAGTATTGCATATATTTTATGTGTACAGCATAATAAATTGATCACATTTTCTCATTTCTAACATGACAAGATGCTCTAGGATCATCTTATATTTTCCCTACCCATCCTACAGCAATCATTCTTCCAAAAGTCAACTTTGATCTTTTTAGCTTATTCATTTTGAGTATAATTTCCAAAAAAAAGTGAAATATAACAAAACCTATGAATATGTACTAGTTAATGAACATTGACTTGATTTTATTAACAGGAGAATATCTTCTGTAACAAAAAAATGATGAAGATTATTTATTAAAAATAAGGTAAATGAGTGAGAACACAACTAATGGAGTTCAGCATTTTCCTAAGTATTTTTTGCAATAGAAATTATAAACCAAATTATTTTTTGAAGAATAAGAATAATTCTAATAACAATTAGAATAATTCTAATAACAATTGGTTTTTTAAAATTCATTTAAATCAGGATGGCATAACCAATTATCTTGAATAGTTAATTTATATAGGTGACTACACTTTAGAGAGGGTTCAGAGAAGATATAATAAAACCAGTTAATGGGCAATTGCAGTAGTCTGAGGGATGATGGTAGTTTAAACTAGTGTAATGTCAAGGAATTAGGAAGAAGTTGATAGACTGAAAAGTTATATAGAAGGGGGTCTGACTTTGGTAATAGCTTTAAAATGGGAAGCTATGACATCAATGATGACTCATTTTATTGCTTTTGACAATTGGTATTATTTGTGCCATTGGAAAAAATAGTAAGCTCTTCCCATTTATTTATTTATTTATTTATTAAATTCTTTATTGTTTAAAGTATTACGTATGTCTCCTTTTTCCCCCAGTGACCTCTCCCCAGCCACTCCCTCACCCCTCTACTGTCTGTGTCCATTGGTTATGCTTACTTATATGCATACAAGTCCTTTGGTTGATCTTTTAACCCCAAACCCTCCCATGCCTTCCCTCAGGGATTTGATGGTCTGTTTGATGCTTCTCTGTCTCTGGATCTCTCTTTGTTTATCAGTTTATATTTTTCATTATATTCCACAAATGAGTGAGATCATGTGATATATCTCTTTCTCTGAATTATTTTTCTGACATATTGCATGCCTCTTTTTTATTTAGTTCCTTTTCTAGCGATGCCTCCTTTTCTTTCCTCTGGGGGTTGTTTTTTTGTCTCCCCATTTTTGCTCTCACCAAAGAGTCCAGGGGCGAGTCACGTGGTGCCTGTAGCTGAAGCAGTGGGCTTAGTGTGAGGGTTGTGCACTCCAAGACTCACCAGAAGGCCCAGGTGCTGGACAGCGTGGCGGCTGTGGCTGAAGCATAAGCTCCCTCATTTTATCACTCCTCTGCCTACTTGTTGCTGGTAACCCTGCTAACATTGTTTTATTTTGGACAGTTTTATTTTCTTGTTATCCTAGAAGAAGAACTCATTTTTAAAGGTAAGGTGATAATGGTATTGTAATTGAATGTTTCAATGTGATATAATTTTGGGACCTAAAGTCAAAAAATCACATTAAACTTGCATATACAAACATGAAACTCACTTAATGGATTTTAAATGTCTAAATTAGACATAATATCTTTTCTCTGGACATGGTTTATGATACTCAAGAGATAGGGTATAGAATAAGGAAAGGAAAATGCATTTGGTCAATAATAATTTATTAATATCACAGGAACTATTCATATTAAGAGTTTGATCTCTATCCAACCATCCATCAAAGAGTGCTTTGGTTGTTTCCACTCTGGATAATGTTAAAATCAACATAAGGATACATATATCTTCACAAATAATTATTTTTAAAATGTTGGGGTAGATATTCAGAAGAGGGGTTGCTAGGTCGTATTTTGAATTGAGAAACTTCCATACTGTTTTCCATAATGACTGCATCAGTTTATATTTTCAAAAGTGGTAAGGGTTTTTTATTCTCCACATCTCCAATACTTAAAATTAATTGTCTTATTGATAATATCTATTCTAACATATGTAAGGTA
The DNA here is from genome assembly GCF_964212035.1 of Myotis nattereri. Taxonomy (NCBI): domain Eukaryota; kingdom Metazoa; phylum Chordata; class Mammalia; order Chiroptera; family Vespertilionidae; genus Myotis; species Myotis nattereri. The sequence goes on along the minus strand of NC_138076.1, from coordinate 66,358,949 downwards.
GTATCTCATTGTCATTTTGATTTGCATCTCCATAGTAGCTAGTGAAGTTGACCATCTTTTTATATATCTTCTGGCTATTTATATGTCTTCTTGGGAAAGGGTCTGTTTAGGGTCTCTGCCCATTTTTCATTTCATTTTTTTGGTGGAGTTATAATATATTGTCCCCTTATTGTAGGTGTTTGCAAATATCATTTCCCATTCAGGTGATTGCCTGTTTGTTTTGCTGACAGTTTCTTTTGCTGTGCAGAAACTTTTTAGTTTGATATATTGCCATTCATTTATTTTTGCTTTTACTTCTCTCGTCTTTCAGGTCAAATTCATAAAATCTTCTTTAAGATCAAGATCCATAAGTTTAGTACCTACGTTTTCTTCTATGTAATTTACTCTTTTTGGTTCTATATTTAGAGCTTTGATACATTTTGAGTTAATTTTTTTATATGGTGACAAATTACAATCTAGTTTCATTCTTTTGCATGTGGTTTTCCAATTTTCCCAGCACCATTTATTGAAGAATTTTCATTTTCTTTATTATTTGTTTGGAAAACTACTCAGCTATAAGAAAAGATGAAATGTTGTCATTTGCAACAACCCAGAGTGATGGCAAGTCTGCCCAAGAAGCAATGGTTTCATCAGAATTACTAACCACAACAAGAAAGTGGAGAAATGATGCATTGAAGTTATGAGTTTGATTTTGCTTCCAATCACTGATCATGAGAAATCAGATTATTTTCTGCCACTTTTGGCTTTACTTCAATATAAAATATAACTTTTAGTTATGTGTGGTATCTAAGTGAATTTATGCTTTTTTTTCATTATTCATAAATTTTAATTATTTAGAAGTCTAGGGGGATCCAGCCCCTTGGAAAAGATTTTCTGCCAAAAAAAAACTGCAATGAGGAGTGTAGTGTTTCCTATTTTAAGAGCAAGAACTCTGCAGCACTGGAGACATTTGCTAGCTGAGGCCCATAGCCCTGTGTGTTTCTGGCGAGACACCCTACCTTTTCCTCCCTGCAATGCTCAACTTCTTTTTATTAATATATGTTGTGGTTAACAAAGGAGCAATGTAATCATTTATTTTATCGTGGTTCATGTCAGTTTATTACAAACTTTCCTAGAAAACCTTAACCAGTTATGTTTCCTTGACCAAGTGTGGTCACCTATTTGAATTCATGTCCTCATTTAAAAGTATTTACCAAGTAATATTATTAATCAGATTAGAATAACCAGTGCAAATGATCTATTCCTATGCTATTTTTACAGGAGAAATTTATTAAAATACTCCTTTAATCTTGACATTCTATAATATTTCAGTGTGTGTCTTGGCGTTGCATGTATATATTGTATACATCAGGTTATAAGTTAAATATTTTTTAGTTCCAGATTTACTAATTTGAATCTCAATTCCACCATATACCACCACAGTTCACTTGTCTTCAAAACAAAGATAAATATTTTTCTATCCCAAATGATAATTGGGAGAAATAAAGATGTTAATATAGGTAATTAGGTAAAAAAATTTTATGTACACAAGTAAGAATGATAGTAAATTCATATAATAAAGGAGTTATTCAAATTTTTGAGAATGATAAAAGAAACACAAAATATATTTTAATATATATATTTTAAATATGCTTTAATTGAATTTTTAGAGAGAAAGAAAGGGATAGGGAAGATAGAAAAATCAATGAGAGAGAAACATCAATGGGCTGCCTCCAGCATACCCCCTACTTGGGATTGAGCCCATAACCTGGGCATGTGCTATGACTAAAAATCTAACTGGTGACCTCTTGGTACACTCAAACAACTGAGCCACACCAACTGGGTTCATAAAAGATACTTCAGTACTTTAGGACTAGTAATAGCAGAGATATTGCCACTCCAAATATGAAAGGAGGAGTGGGAGTTCCAATTGCTACAGAAAGTATGGCTTTTATTAAGAATTGTATAGAACAGCAGCCTCAAGAGGATCTGTGAATTAGAGAAGCCAACCAGTCAAAAGTGATCATACAGGAATGAAGCTATTATATTCTTGCTAGAGGCCCGATGCATGAAGATCCATGCAAGAACAGGCCTTCCTTCCCCTGGCTGCCAGTACCACCTTTGCTCCGTCCCAGAGCCACCTTTCTGCCTTCACTCCGGCCTGGAGCCGCCTTTTGCCTCTCTCCTTGTCTCATTAATTTGCATATTCCCTCCTTATTGGCTGTGGGTGCCACCATCTTTATCACAAAGTGATGGTTAATTTGTATATGACTCTTTTATTAGATAGGATTCTCTTCACTCCTTTTTATATTGTGCCATACCTTCCCATTGAGTAAATCCAGCTGGAAACCAAATGTAACTAAGCCCACGAATATAGTTCAAGAAGTTCCAGGTTCCATGATAGAGGAGAGATTAGAGAGTTGATTTAACTGGCATAATAATACTGAAAGTCATGTCTGGTATATACTAAGTGACATAAGTGTTAGATATTGTTTGACACTGCTTACGCTAAAATTATACACTTTTATAACTGTTCCATAATTATTCACTCTACCTCTTTTTAAATGTTCAGAAATATTCAGAGTACACATGATTAACTCATATATTAACTGTCTTATAGCACTTCATAATCAACATTGATAATCATTCCAAGTGAAATAATTTCCCCCTAGATGCTAATTTTAAAATAATTATCAATAAAAATTATGTGAGATTTCATTTGTGAGGAAGTTGAAACATTTCTAATTCAAAGAAAATGAGAATTTATTACATTTTAACTTTCTCCTGCAGAACTTATTAGATAAAATATTTAGCATTAATACATGTATAAAGAAATAACAAAACAATATCAAACTGCCTATTCATATAGTATTTCCTCACTAATTATCTATGGCAGCATTTTTAGTTTTGAGGCATTGGTTAACGGTAAATCCAATATTTCAGGTTAATGGGAAAGAAATGGATATTCAGTTCAGAAAATGGATATATCCTTAGGAATTTTTTATGGTAAAAATTGTACTTACGTTGTTTTATTTAAAATGACAATCAACTATGTTTTTATAACTGGTGAAGATAATAATTTGGATTATAAATGTCATATTTTTATATCAAGATAAGTAATTTAATATAATTAGTATTGAATTACTTCTAATTGTCACCATGATGGATTAAAAAATATAATAGCACAGGCAGTTATATTAGATTCTCAAGCCAAACGCCAAATACAGGCATAAAAATTGTCATTAGGGCAAATTTTACTTTATAATATTCCGAGGAAACTTTAACTTTTTTTTCTTTTTATATTCTTTTATTTTAGTGCAAGTGAGTGAATTCTTTATAATTGCATGTGGATATTGTGTGATTTCCTTGTGTGTATTTGAAAAGCATCAGATCATAGGCATTTACATATATAAGAACTGTAGAGAGCAAAAAAAAATATGAACTTAAAGTACTGAGCCCTGACAAATCTCAATCTTTAGAAATCAGGTAAAGTAGGAGGAAAAAAAAACAAGGTATGCTGAGAAGGCTCGATTATTTGTATATGCAAAGCAAAACAACAAACCACATATAAGAGAGGGTTGTTAGAGTTGCAAAGAAATGAAGGTGTTTCATAAAGAATGGTTTGATAAACCACATTAAAAAACACTGACAGTATGAGAACAAGAGGACAGAAAGGGTTCATTGATCTTTGAAACTTCGAGATTAATTGTGACATTGATAAAAAGAGTATTAGTGGATTAGTGCGTCCAAAAGCAGGTTATATTGTTTTGCAAAATGATTTTCAATTGGACAAAAAGAAACACTCATCCCAGAAGATTATTACAAAATGAACTATAAAAAATAGTTGTAGTCTTGGCTGGGTACCTCAGTTGTTAGAACATCTTCCCAATACTCCTAGGTTGTGGGTTTGATCTCCAGTTAGAGCACATTCAAGAATCAACCAATGAATGCATAAATAAGTGATAAGAATATTAGTATGTGGTCAAATATAGGCTATTCTAATTTAACATTTTAGAAATGTTCAAGTTACTGGTGAAGACAAGGGTCGGGTGTGTTCCTGAGAATGTGTGGCTCATGGATCTCAAAATGTTCTTAACTCCTACATACAAAGATTAAAAATCAGCTGTGTGGTTATATCAGAAGGCCTTTACGATCTTGTCTAAATAAAGCACTGTATTTGATGCAAGTTATTTGAAGAATAAAAAAGGTGTGGTAAGGATCAACTATGTGTAATCCATACCCTAGGAAAACAGACATGCTGTTTTAGTCTGTCTTTCTTTTTGGATAACATGTTTCAGTACATCAATTTATTAACTCTTTTCCACTGCTACATAATTTTGCAGTGAAAGTAATTACTTTATCTTTGGACTTGACCATGTGACTTATTTTGTCTTTATCGCGACTTGTTCTGTGCTTTAGTGTCCTCAACCATGTCATAGGGCTAATGATAGCCTCACAAGATTCTCATGAATTTTTAAAATGTAATATATATATATAATGTCTAAAGAAAAAGAAACAAAATAATGGTCATGATACTTAACATTCTTTTTAAAAAAAATCCTCACTTGAAGATATTTTGTCATTGATTTTCTTTAAGAGAGAAAGAGAAACTTGAATGTGAGAGAGAAACATCAATGGGTTGCCTTCCCTGGGCACCCCAAATGGTAATGGGGATCCAAGCAGTGACATTGTGCCTGCCTCAGATGTGTAGTGCAGGGTCATCACATGAGCGATAAATTACCCTGACCTTTGTTATCATTTTTTGTTGTTAAATTGCATTTCTTTTGGGAAGTCTTAATACAGATCCTATGTCTGAAGTGCATGTAGTATTTGAAAAATAGAACTAAAATATGTCTGACTCCAGGTGTGAAAGAAATTGGCAAGGATCTCTCCATGCCAGGTCAAATGAGCCTCACCTGTCAGGTCACAGCGAAGCACACTTTGATTTGTTCCCAATTATCTTAGGACTCTGACCATGTTCTTAGAATAGAAAAGATTATGGACACAGGATACTGGCTACTTTACTCAGCTTTAAACATTTTTTTTTCCAACTTGGCCCCTTGGAATAAAAAAGATGTAACTTTGTTAGGACAGTACTTTTCTAAATATAACCTGTGATCCAAGACTAATGAGGTTCAAGAAACCATATGCTGTGCCTCTTTGCACAAGGAAACATTTTGTACCTTGATAAAGGTATTATACAAAGTCAGAATGGGGAGAGTACTAAATAACCAGAGAAATGGAGCCCTTTAGTGCCTCATTCAGGTCCCTCTTGTGTGCTTTAGTTTGGCATCCTGTTCCCGATGTCATCTATCATAAGGAGAAATAAAATAGGGCACAACCTGAGGCCAATATTTGATATCTATAAAGGTGTAAAATGAGGACAGGTATAATGTGGTAATTATACCTGAGAATAATGAAGAATGATCTCTGAGGACAAGGTCCTCATTCAAAGAAAAAAAGTTCCTAATAAATAAGATGCAGAAGTTGGTACTAGTTAAGAGAGCTCTCAAAATGGAAATGAAAGAGCAGCTAAGTGCATTAAGGTAACTGTACTCGCAGAAAGAGCCCAAAGAGTTGGTGCTTGTTACACTGCTAAGGTCATGTCCAAGAAGTTGCAGAGCAGACCAGGCATAATCAGTGTCAGTTCTATTTAATGAAGTATCTTTGTTCCTGTCCATATAATGTGTTACCATAGATGGGCCTGATGTCTGTTATTTGATGCCTGTCAATTATTTTAAGTACAAACCTTCCACTATATTTAATTTCCCATCAACATTGTATATTTGTTTATTTAGCCAGAAAGATAAGGATTATTAAAATATACACCGGAGATTGAGAAAAATGATATCAACCAGAGATGCTGGAATTTAGGGAGTTAATGGCTCCCAACATTGCTTTGAATTGTGTAACTGAATATAAAACTAGCCAGTTCCTATTGGGAAATCTGTTGGTATACATTATAATATTGAAAAAATTTAAGTTTCAATTTGGAAATATGGAAACAATGTCATATGTGAGGTGTGTGCATATATTAGTGCTCATGCCTGGCAACGAACATGTGTGTGGAAATGGGAGAGGGGAGTATTGATACTGAACATAAATGTGCATGCTGGGTACATTCACAGTGATTTTCCTTGGGGGTATTTATGTGTAATTCAGCACCTCTAATTTAGAAATAGATAGCTACAGGGATAAATATGGATACATATACATATACATATACATATACATATACATATACATATACATATACATATAATAGATATAATGGAAGTGATAATTTAACAAAAATAATATATAAAAGTACTTAAATATATAGCTGTTTACATTTACTTTAAATGTAAATTAATTTATTCTAAAAAAATGTAGCTCACCTAAATTCACTGACTTGGAGGGTTTATTATACCAAGAATGCAATATTCAGAGGAAAATATTGAAGTACAAAAAGGTTTTTTACTAAAATATTAATTACTTTGTTCTTTCTAAATGTAAAAAAGTTGAAAAATAGATGTATCCAATTCTAAGAAAGATTAAATGAATACAACAAAATATCACTCAAATACATTTACTACTTTAGTACTATTCCAGATTATAAAAATAAGAGGGGGGAAAAAAGCCTTAACTACTGCCTTGAAGCTTCTATGCAACAAATCATTTCTTCTGGCGGAAATGGATTCTAATTAGTTGTGACCCATGGCAACAATCCAATGCTTTTATTAATATTTCTTCATATAAATGTAGTCTCTTTTTTCTTTTCTTACTATGAAAGTATTTGTTATAAAATACATTCAGGAATTTGATGCATATTTATTGGAAACAACGTATTCTTAGGCACATCCGGGAGAGGTTTTCTGTACTATCTGTCACCACATTACATATAGGCACTTTTAATGTTGGAGGCTTCTATTATGATAGAACAATTGTAGCACCTTAAATCTGATATACATGCTGATAAAGTAATGAACCAGGTGTATTAAGTTATTTATGTAACAAGCCAGGATATGCATAAATAAAATAAAAATATTGTCTTTAAAGCACTTATTACAAATTGATTCTATGTTCTGATAGATACGATGATCACAAAGATAAGACTCACATCACCACACTAACCACCAAAATAAATACAATATCCCCATTAAATTTGAGACAAATTCTTAAAAACGTGTGCCTTAAAGATGAAAACTCTTAAATTTTAGTATTATATTCTAACAAAGTAGAAATACTACTTTAATATAAAATGTTTTTAGAAAGATTTAATTTTTATAAATTAATAATGTATCCTCATGAAATTGTAGTTGCTATAGTTAAAAACCATAACTTTAAAAATTATTTATTGAATCACTACTGTATGAAATGTACTGTCTTAAATATTGTAGATATTTTATCATAATATTTTTTCTCTATGTTAGTAGACTATCCTATATAGTAAAAGCCCAGTGCCAAATGGCGGAATGACCAGAACGACCAGTCGACCAGTCATTATGATGCACATTGACCACCAGAGGGCAGATGCTCAACACAGGAGCTGCCCCCTGGTGGTCAGTGTGCTCCCACAGTAGGAGCATCGCTTGGTTGACTCGGATGAGCAGAGCTCCCACAGTGGGCCGATCCCCACAGACCACATCCCCCATCAGTGCACGATTCCTGTGCACCAGGCCTCTAGTTTATTAATATTCATTGTTCAGCATGCACAAATCAGAACAATTTTGCATGAATAGTTATAAAAAATTTAATGAGAATCTTTAAATACGTATTCGTCATAGTGGATTACTCACATGTATCTCCAATGCCATTCAGTGTATTGGCTCATTTTAAGAATATATTGTAGTTTACTCAAATTTCTTGTTATACTGCTTTAAAAAAAAGATGTTCCTTTTCCCCCAATTGCCCCTCTCCATACACTTACTAGCCACCCCAGGTGTTCGTCATCCTATTGTCTGTGTCCATAGGTAGTTCATACATGCATATAAGATCTTTTGTCAATCTCTTTCAGCCCCACCCCCATTCCCCTTCCATTTGAGATTCCTCAGTCTGTTCCATGTTTCTACGACTCTGGTCCTATTTTATTCATCAGTTTATTTTGTTCATTAGATTCCTTGTTGTTTTATTCTGGTTTTTAGATTTCATTGTTGATAGATATGTATTTATTGCCATCTTATAATTTATATTTTTAATCTTTCTGTTTTCTCCTCCTCTTCCTCCTCCTTCATCATCACCTTCTTCATCTTCTTTCACCTTCTTAAAAAATACCCTTCAAAATTTCATGTAATACTGGCTTGGTGGTGATGAACTCCTTTAGCTTTTTCTCCTCTGTAAAGCTCTTTATCTGACCTTTGATTCTAAATGATAGCTTTGCTGGGTAGAGTAATCTTGCAAGGGACTGCTCATACAATCGTCAGCTCATTTCTACAGAATCATTGCAGGCCAGAAGAGAGTGGCAAGAAAAATTCAAAGTGATGCATAGCAAGGACCTATGCTGCTTTTTTAAAATGCAAAGTGCAAGAAATATCAGTAAATAATATGAACCATTATAGAAACACGAAAGCAACTAAGTAATTAAACTGTATTAATTTATTATATATATTTATAAATTAGCCAAACATAGTGCACATATTTGAAAAAAATATTTTACAGTCATTTTTTTGTATTTTATTAAACTGATAAAGATTCATAAAAAGAAGTTGTAATGCTATATCTATTCTAATATTGAAACACTCAATGTTTTATGACTTTTAAAACTAATGTAATCTGAATTTCTCTGCTGTGTTGATGAATATGAAATTTATTCTAAGTGATTAAGCACTCATTTTCTTATATTATTTGTATTGTAGTTAATTCCTTAAGGTGTTACTTCCTTGATATTGGTAAGATGTTAACAGAAACCATAATGGAGAAAACGGATTATAAAGACAATAATAACAACGATAACCCCTTTAACAAAAACCAATGTGTATTTAGATGTTAAACTTGGATGAGAATAATATTATAGGTCTAATGTCAGATTTACCAGTCAAAAAATGTTCATGATATTTCTTAATGTACTAGATAACAAATAAATTTCCTTTATGGAGTACCCTAATGGTTTTAAAATAATAATATTTATATTATGCAGTTTAGCAACAAACACATGGTAATTAAAATAACAGATGAATATTAAACAGGTAATAGCATGAGAAATTTTCTAATCTCAATGTTGTTTTTTTCTCTTTTTTAAATTATAGTTTTAAAAGAATTTGCAACTGAGTATCATGATTGTAAGGTAATTATATTTCTATAATGTAGTACATTATAGAACAATACCAGTAATTAATTTAGTATAATTGAAAATAATTTATTTTCATTTTATAAGTCCCTTTATATAAGCATTTTATTGTAAATTAATGTTAAATATAATTTGAATTTCATTCTTGATTTTCCTTGTAATCAAATACCTAATGGGAATTATTTTGCAGTAGCAGTTAGAACAAAGTCCAGAGGGCCTTTTTCATTAAATATTTATTCATAGTCATGAATAATTAAAGTTTATCACTTAATTATGATTTTTATGGAGACGAGGACATTAATGACTGATTTATTGAACTTAATATTCTCATTTGCTTTTGACAATACTAGAATTATTAGCTATGTGAAATCTATTTTAGCTACTAGTAAAGACATTCAATTGGCCAAATTTTATTTTGCAAATAAACATAAAAATAATGAGGCTATTAGAGCAAATATGTGATCAGTTAAATGTTGAAAGATAGGTGTATCTATCTATCTAATTTTCGTATCTGTGCCCATGTGCTTGCATGCACACACAGCATTTTCATCCTTTATTTGAACAAATATATTTTTAGGGATTACTTTTAAATGAATTAATAAAAACAAAATTTAAATGATTTAATAAATAATTAATTACCCACTAATCTATTCATCATTGATGGCTATAATTATATTTGAACACTTAATGTTGTGTCATAAGTACTTTGAAATAATAATTCCTCCACAGTGTGCTGGGGTCTTTAAGGTTTGCTATAGACAGAATTATGCCATCTGCAAAAAGTGACACTTTTAGATTTTGTATTCCCAATTTGAATGCCTTTTATATATCAGTCTTGCCTGATTACTCTGGCTAGAACTCCCACAACTATGTGGAATAAGAGTGGTGAGAATGGCCATCCTTGTCTTGTTCCTGATTTTAGAGAAAATGCTTTCAGCTTTTCACCATTGAGTATGATATTAGCTAAGTACCTTTATTTTGTTGAGGTACTTAGGATTTTTTATAGTTAAGGGAATTACCTGGTCCTTGCATGAGAAGCCTAAGTAAATGTGAATTTATAAAGGTTAACTCTCTCTCCCATCATAATACAAATTATATGACATTAAACAAAATCACATTTTAGAAATTGCTCATTGTATTATTTTTATACTATAATTAATATAAATATCAAATATAATGATGAATAAAAGAATAATTTAAAACATTTTCTAAGTAGACCTTAATTTATATGAAACAAAAATAATTCAAACATAGCAAACTTGTAAGAAAATTAAACAAAATATATATTAAAAATTGATAAATGTTTCTCTTAAATATATATGTCTTTCTCATCCTTTGTTAAGTTTATTTCTAGTTATTCTATTCTTTTGGTTGCTATTGCATAGGAACTGATCATATTTTAAAGAAGGAACTGCAAGGAAATCAATTATATCATGAACCTAATATGATAAATTAATTAAATAAATACATTCATGGTTAAGTCGACTTTGATCTAAATAACCAGTTTATGTATCTTTAAAATGAATTATGAAAATATAATATGCAACATTTTACTCCCAATATTATTTTTATAGTATAATGGAATATGTAGGTAAATTTATAAGCTATTTATGAAGTGAAGTGTATACAAATAATTTACTAGTGTCTATAGTGTGTATATGTGCATTCATTTATGAAAATATATTCATGGAACTTGAAAGTGAATAAATAAGAGAGTAATATAATTATTAAAATAAAGTCAATATACAAATGTAGACATACATCTATAAATGCAATTATGTGAACATGTATATTTACTAGTATAATGTTCCCCAAACTATCTAAGAAAATGTTTAAACTTGACTGGAAAGTAAGTTTTGGTAATCTATTCAAGTCTGAATTCATCTTTATTGTTCTTAACACTTGATTGAGGTCATTGAATTATAGTTTGAAAATACTTTTACTTAGTACATTGAAAACCTTTTCCCATCTATAACTTTTGATATATGTTGTCATACTTTTTGGTCTCCCTACATGCAGCTAATCAAATACAAGTATATATTTTAATTTTCTCTCATTCATTACCACAAATATATTTGTGTATATGATTTTTTGGATTGTATTTTCATTTTGGATCATATGTTTTTAAAAATTTTATACTTTGTATTAAGTCATATTTATGTATGCTATTGTCAAAAATGTTTCTGTTTAAGTGATTAACAATTTATCATGTCATAATTACAATCTCATTACTTGCCAGCTGGTCTCATCTTTTCACTTCAGATAAATATGGCATGATGTTTTGTGAGCATTCAATTGAAACATGTATAAAATGAAGCTGCTGTAAACAATATCAAAAGATGTTACCCTTTACATATTTCAACATATTTACAAAGCCACAATAACTTGATAAATGGCATTTGTCACTGTAAATTCCTTTAATAAATTACACAGGTGTCCAGTCCTAATGAAAGTGATAGTTTTACCTAACAGAATACGGGGGGGGGGGGGGGGGTATTTCTAAGGATATAGAGAAATCATTGTTTCTAATAAATTTGTACTGTTATTTTTATCATTTATGTTTAACTTAGTAACTTAAAATTAAAAGTACCAACCTTTAAATATGTCAAATGGTGTTTATAAACTTCAGAGTCCTTATCTTTCATTGCTATAGCTTTTCTTTCTTTATGTGCATATGTTTGAAACTTTTCTTAAAGTAAAAAAAATTCCATTTTGTTTATATTATTTTAGTAAATAAACTACTCTATTTTTTTTCCAATTTGTTCCTTTCCCATTTGTGGGATGAACATAAAAATTTAGTTCCATGCTAAAATATCAAAATATAATTTTTATTCTGCATTTAAGATTACCCTTTAACAATTTTAAACACAGGTGAGCTGAGTATTCTACCAGTCACAAAAACAAACTTTATTAACAGAAACTAATGTTCTATTTTCCTCTCAACCATATGTTCTTTTGGAGAAGTATAGTGTCCAACAATAATCTAGCATTGACCATCCAACTCATAGCTAAGAAAGGTGTTATAGTGTACATCTGGCCAACATAATTCTAATATACTGGGTGGGATTTAAAGTAAAGCACTTAAAAGGGCTCATTGTATTGCTACGTGCCCTTATCTACTTTGTTTATTTTTATGACTTCCTGATTTGAATTTTGATATGCTGACTTAATCTTGAATTTTGATATGCTGACTTAATCTTTAAAATTACAAGTATGAGGACCACCAAGATGTGTAGCGGAAGATTAGAACATCCCATGAGTATGATCATGTCTAGTGACAGTACAGGTATGCTGAAGTCTAGAACTGACTTTCCATCCTAAAAAAGCAAATATTTATCTTGATTACTATCACTATTTGATTTTTCTGTGTTATTATCTATTTTATTTTATTTTATTTCTGAGCCAAGGTTAATAATGTATAGAGATTTATTTTTGTGTACCTTAAAAAAAACAGCCATCAATACCAAATATTTAATAATGTTATAAGCAAAAATGTATATGTGTCTCTATGGTTGTGTGTGAGTGTGTGTAAATATATTGTAAAGAAGTAGAACATTTTGAAGGACTAATGGTTTCAGAATAGTACCTGGGATGAAATCCCAGAACCTCAAAAATATTAAAATGGTAGTTTAGAGATAAGTTAGCGATTCAGTAGTACATCACCCAAATTAATTTTGATTTAACATATATAAGTCTTTTTAAAATTTTTATTGAATTTATTAGGGTGACATTAGTTAATAAGATTATGCATGTTTCAGGTGTACAATTCTATAATTCATCATCTGTATATTGTATTGTGTGTTCACCACCCCAAGTCAAGTCTCCTTCTGTCACCATTTATCCTCTTTACCTTCTTCCTTCCTCCACTGCCTTTCACACTGGTAATCACCATACTAAAGTCTTTAACATAGTGAAATGATCGCACAGAGTTAGTGAGACAAGTCTGAAATAGTAATTAATTATACTGAGTTAAACAGTAAGTATTTGGGACTAGTAAAGGGAAGTTGAGTTTTAATCTCAAATCATACACAGAATATAATTATAGATGAATTAAAATTCTGAATATAAGAAAGGAAATTCTTAGAATAAAACACTGAGGATTTTTTAATGAAAGTTAAATTTACTTTTTCTTTTAATGCAAAAATGGAAATAAGAGGAAATAAGATATGAAAGTAAAAAATAATAATATGACAACATTAAACTTGAGACATGTTTGTGTAAAATAAATCCACATTAACTTTATGAAAAGAATAAAAGCAATAGAAAAGATACTTGCAATATATGTGGTCTACTAAGTTTTGCTAACAAATGTATGGGTCACTATTAAATCAACAAAATTATATATATATATGATTCCCACATATGGGAAAGGAACTAATGAAAAAAATGGTGTACCTTTTGCATAATTATATAATTATATTTGTTTTTTCTAACACTTCCATTTTTATTTTTCTGTTACTCTGAATTATGGGAGAATTACTTTAATTTCTATTATATTGCCTGTTTTTTCAAGAATATAATTATTATTATTCACTTCTATAGCAATTTTTAACTTAATAATAGTCACCTTAGAATATTTTTGTTCTAATTTTATAGATGCACTCTTGTTGAAAATTAAAATTAGATAATTTCTATTTTTTCAATGCCTCTATTTATTAGCAAGCATTCGTTTGTTATCATTAGACACTACTATTATAGACATTCCATTATTATAATAGACATTATTTCAGTCATAATCTCTTTCCAATGTGATTTTATTCATCTATTTATATTTCTAGAGGTCTATCTATATTTGTCTGTTATTAGAATGAAAGGTAGATTCTCATATGTTCTATTTGTCTCAAAATATTTAGTAGTAGGTTCAAATAAGAATAATATAATTTTAGGTATATTATGTTTTAATTTTCAGAGAGAGAAATCCACCCACACAATAAGGGTAGGCACAGTGTTTAAGGCAATCAAGCACCAGAAACTTCCATAGCGAACCCTACTAATATCCCATCATGTCCTCTACTGTGATGATAACTAATAGTACTCTTAATGCTTCAATAGTAACCACAAAAATAGTATGTAGTGAGCATTTATGATAAAAAGAAACACTTCTAGTAACTTCCAGGCATAAACACTTGAATCTTTCTAATTCAGTGGCCTCAACACTGCTTCTATTTTAGAATCCCAACGGTGAATGCCCATGCCTTGTGCTCACTTTGACAATTAAATAAAAATCTGGGGAATAGCGCTTTGTTTTGGGGGGAAGAGCTTAATAATTCCAACAATTGTGATTAACTTCCCTTTGAAAAAGTTGCTATTATTCTCATTTTATAGTTCAAGATACCAAGGCCAAAGAAGCATCCTCACAAGCATAGATGCTCTGTGCAGGATTATATTATTTGCAAGCAGGGGAGTGGCTCCTTCATTCCTTTTTGACTCTGCAGTTAGACATTTAACCACTAGGATGCCACTTTGTGTGTTCTGCATCAAAGACAATTAAATTCCATTGCTTCCTAGTTCCTGGTCTGGTTGAGGTTGGTCATCTATGCTGCGATTTACCTGTACATTCCAAATTGAGTTCCCCATTCTGTGACCTTTCCTACAGGATCTGGACTCTATACACATTTGTCTCCTGCCTCCCCACCCCTCACCCCCACTATGGCTTACCTGGGCATAACCTTCACCCTCTATGTGATATGGATGTTAGTACTATTGAGATGAAACCATTACTTAACATGTAAAATAATAGTTTAAATATATCCTTCACTTGTCATGTAAGTGAGAGTTAGCCTGGGCACATCTGGTTTAACTAAGCAAAGCAAACTCCAGGTCTTCTATTGAATTTTTGGAACACATTCCTTTTGCACATTTCTTAGTTACAAAGCCAGGGAGAGGAGTGAGTTGATGTCAGCCTAAGAAACTGCTTCACTGGCATGTGTCTCCTGCCAAATGGCTAATTTTCAAAAGGGGTTCTGCCACTGATTGGTTGGCTTTCAGCTCTGTGTTTACTAGTTGGTTGTCACTGATTGTTCAGAAAAGATTTAAACTAGTTCTGATGGTGATTTGTTACCATGACAATACAAATGTCAGTGTTTTCTTAGGAGTGAGGTACCTTTTTATTCTCAGTAAAACTCACCTAGATATCTTCTTCAACTTACTAAAGGCATGTGAACAGTCTCCCACAGAGGCAAGCAGTCAGGTCGCATCTATACCATATTTGGGAAAATTAATCACTATTTTATAGAGATAGATGATGCTTTTTCCAGTATCTTAAGACATCGCATTAAGCTTTCAAACATTTACTAATTTTATCGTGAGCCTAATTTTGAAGTAAAATTATTTCATTTTTATGTTAGCTCCACAACATACTAGGTAGGAATTGAAAGAGAAACCCATTAATATTGATGAATAATAATGTCAAACTCATAAGCCTGGCGTAATAGTAAGTCAAAGGACTTACTATTGATAAAAATAACCAGAAATATGTTGTAGTAATTATTAATTTTTGGTTACTATTGAAAATGTTGCATATTAATTTATAGTTTCTTACACACCTAAAAGTTGGCAACAATTTCAAAATCCTATATAATAAAAGGCTGATATGCAAATAGACCAAACAGCAGAACAACCATACCACCAAACAACCAGTCGCCATGATGTGCACTGACCACCAGGGGGCACGCACGGAGCATGGCGGGCGTCGGCAGCAGGCAGCAGAGCACGAAACATAGCAGGCATTGGCCGTGGTGGGATATTGGAGCAGGTGAGTGGGGGCACCAAAACAAGGCGGGGCTCGAGTCGCTGTCATTGGAGTGAGCCTCTGGTGGTTACTGAAAATTCTTTTCTCCTGCCCGGCTCTTGTACCTGTTGCCAGCGTCGGCCTTGCTCACACCGGCTGCCAATTCCAGAGCCACCACTCGCACCCGCTGCCAGCGCCCTGCACTGACCCCATTGGAGAGACCTGACCTTTCAGGTCTATAAGACAATATCCCAATAATGTCAGGTGACTACCTGGATTTAGGTCACATAAACTCAGATAGATGGATTTCAAAATCTTTATTCAGCCCTGACCAGTTTGGCTCAGTGGCTAGAACGTCGGCCTGTGGACTGAAGAGTCCCAGGTTCGATTCCAGTCAAGGGCATGCACCTTGGTTGCAGGCACATCCCCAGTAGGAGGTGTGCAGGAGGCAGCTGATCGATGTTTCTAACTCTCTATCCCTCTCCCTTCCTCTCTGTAAAAAAACAATAAAATATATTTAAAAAAAAATCTTTATTCATAACTGGCCAGTGTGGCTCAGTGGTTGATTGCTGACCCATGCACCAAGAGGTCACAGGTTCGATTTCAGGTAGGGGTTATGCAGGAGGCAGTCCATTGATGTTTCTCTCTCATCCTCTCATCGATGTTTCTCTCTCTGTAAAAATCAATAAAAGCATATTTTAAGAAATTTTTATTCACCTGCCTGGAGATCAAATTCAAATGGGAAAGGGCTATTTCTCTTTGAAAGGGAGGACATCTTGTCCAAAACCTGCACTCAAAGTGACATACAACCCTGCCCTGGAAACGACACCACCATTTACATTTTAAAATACTGAATTATTATCTGAAAACTTATGGAAAACCTTGGCACCTCTGGGTTGTAGATAAGATTGCTGTTGTATATCTTCTTCAAATCACTCAATCAATACATTCATTTCCCCTATTCCATAAAGGACACTGAGGCATCAGCATTCTTCTGTTTAGTGTCTATGTATGGATCGACACCTTACAGAGTGTTTGGAGGAGAGTGTGAAATAATGTTTATGAACTTTGATGTGTTGAAGGTGTGTGTGTGACTTCAATGTGTGAATGAGCCTGCACTATTTGAAAAACTGCATCGCACTGTGGTTATTTCAGCGGTTGATATATCTCAGTCACACTGCATTATTGATAGTCAACAGTGAAATGATCTATGACATTTGATAGAATACTGAAAAGATTTTAAATGTTCATATATACATTTCTAAGTGTAATTGTTGGAAAACGATTTTTCTCCCATGACTTTATGCAAACAACTTCAAATTCCATTTTTATGTCTTTGACCAGCACTAGAGTAGTTTTTATAAGTTGTAGTCACCCAGTACCATTGAAAGCCAAGACAATTTTTATATTTGTTTACCATAAATCTTATTTTCATATTTGGTTTTCAGTGTATTTTGTCTTTTTCTGAATTGTTGGTCAGTATAAATTTCTGTAAAGTGTTAGTATAGTAATATTACTAGGAGCTCTGTGCTCTGTTCCTTCTAAACTAATTAAACATTATGAAAAAAACATTTAAAAATAGAAATATAATTACTGATTTTTTACTTAAAATATGTAAGTTTTGCATTACTCTTTTTTATGTTTTTATTAATATATTATGAGCAT
The DNA here is from genome assembly GCF_964212035.1 of Myotis nattereri. Lineage (NCBI taxonomy): Eukaryota > Metazoa > Chordata > Mammalia > Chiroptera > Vespertilionidae > Myotis > Myotis nattereri. The sequence continues at coordinate 66,341,310 of NC_138076.1, read as the reverse complement.
TTACTTATTTTTATTAATAAGGTACTCACACCTTATTTCAAATTTTGTTAAATTTTAAGTTTAAGATTTTGTGAGACTGTACATATTTCCATTTTAAAGATTGTAATTAAAGATGTTTACATTAAAGACTAATGTTTTAATCCACAAAACAGAAATAATTTGTAACATTAAACTAGTCCTTTAAATAAAATTGAGAGGGTTACTTTTCACTTTAAGAGGTATTTTTCTATTTACAAAACACTAATGAAAACACTACTGGATACTGAGGTGAATTTTAAGATTTAATGGTGATGAAGGTCAGTAGAGGATGGAAATGTCCCAATAAGGGAGAAAGGACAATACTGTATATAGAGTTAGTGATCAATTATATGTGTTGGCATCACGTTTATTCATTTGTTCTTTCACACCTTCATGAGGTCTTTGTAAAATTCAGGGTGACATTATATTAGTGCTTACAAACACAGAATCGGACCTAATCAGTGGAATCATTTAAAATGTGAATAATTAATGTTTTAGCTGATATACAAGTAATGAATATTTAGACTTGTTAACAATAAAGAATAGCTTAGAAGAATATTTCTGTCAACAAGTAGCATTATTTCTATTATACTCTGTCTCTGAATTCCTCATTGACTACCAAGGATTTTGATTCTATCATTTCTTTTTTTCCACTTCAATGTTTCTTTCCTCTCTACCAAACATAAGCATGCATATTTAGTGTTCTCTGTATTCAAACAAAACCTACCCTGAAAAAAAGCATACCCCTTATAGTTACTGATGCATTTCCTTATTGCTCTCTATTACAGCAATAGTCTTATATCCATCTAAATGGGTCTATGAGGCTTTCTATGCACACACAATCCTAATATCACCCTAGATTAATATCCAGCATAGTGTGTGTGTTTAAAAGTATGTTCATTTTTTATCTGTTTCTTTAGCTTAAATGTGTGTCATAAAAATAGAGACTTTGTTTCTCTCTCTCTTCAACCACATTCACTCTCTCCTCTAGAAGAGTACATATTACATGGCAGGTAGTATGTAAATATTTGTGTATCAGAAAAATTAGAGGAAATGCATGTGTGGTGATAAAAATATGAATAAGCACATATTTCTGTCAATGCAGAAAGATGCTGCTTTTTTTTTGGTAATGTTGGCTTTGAACATAAAGTCTAATTCTTTTATAACAGGGAGGGTGATACGATGTTTATTAATACTAGTAGGTTTAGGAGTTCTATTTTGGGAGATTGCTATCTTCTATTTTCTTATAAGAGGTAAGCATATTTGCTATTGGTGGCATGTAGTTCATACATCATATGACATAATACTGAACAATGCTAAAAATGTAATGAGAAATAATTCTTAGATGAATAATTCACCAGTCATTTGATCTCACAGAATATGTCTTCTATTGATCACTTCTAAACAAACCATTATCATTCCTTTCTTCAGGAAATATTTTTCCCCAACATGCATTTTTAAAGTCAAGTATCTCTGCTTTATTTCCTTTCAGATCTTTCCTTTTCCTGCAGCCACCCCATGTTTCATTTATGCTTATAGCTGCACATTTATATCTCCTGGAGACCACAGCTGGTTCGTTAGCATAAAAAGTACCAGTGAAATTTGCAGGTAATTTCTTATAGATATTTCAAAATCTTAGTAATGTGAGGAGGGAGGTTGTATATAATTCATTTCACAATATTCAGTTTTACAATATGAGAAATACATACTTTAGTGTTACTGTGTTTCAAGCACTGAATTAAACCATGAGTATCAAAACATGAATAAGGCATGATCCTTTGTTCTCAAGAAGATAAATTATCTAGTATGGAAAAAAGTTATAATACAATTTAATGTTAATATATATATATATAACAGGGATTATAACAAGGGGGAGGAAGACAGCACTGTTGCAAATGTGAGTGTTTAGTATGTATGAATGAGTAGGCTTTCCTCAGCAGACAGTACTTGAAAGGGTGATCTGATTCAAGATATCAACCTAAGAGAAACGTAAGTTTATTGGCAATTATAAAAACAATTGAAAATGTTCTCAATATTTGTAATTTATTGTGATGAGGAAAATAAGACTTTTTCTCTTTTTTTTTCTTCTTTTTTTTTGGGGGGGGGGGGCAGGGGGTGGCTAGCACCCTCACTCTGTGCCTAGCTAATCATATATATCCCTAATGCACATTCTTGTTAGCCTATAATCAAGTCACTGCCCCTTCCTTAATTATCTGGTCTTGCAAGATCTATTTACCTAAATGCATTTTACAGAGGCCATAAACCATGAACTGTACACAACCCCTGGAGGGGATTATCAGGACTGGCACCAGGCCAGGCCTTTAGGGGTGGTCTCGTGTCCCCCATCCCAACACACGGGGCTTTTCACAAAGCCCGAGAAAGGTCTGGAAGTCTGATCCGTATTTGGGGGAGAAAGCTTCCTCCATATTGGCTTGCTCAGGACTTGGAAACAGGCGTCACGGTACTAGTACATCTGGAAACAAATGGGTTTTTCCGGTATCTCCAAGTACTCCCTGTATATTTTTCTTTTTTTTTTAATATATCTTATTGATTTTTTACAGAGAGGGAGGGAGAGAGATAGAGAGTTAGAAACATCGATGATAGAGAAACATCGATCAGCTGCCTCCTGCACATCTCCTACTGGGGATATGCCCGCAACCAAGGTACATGCCCTTGACCGGAATCGAATCTGGGACCTTTCAGTCCGCAGGCCGACGCTCTATCCACTGAGCCAAACCGGTTTTGGCTCCCTGTGTATTTTTCAACCACCTGGTAAATTCTGTAACAATTGAATACATACATTTAAGGAAATAACTTTCAGACTAACTGATTGGCCAGATGTTAATTATAGTGACCCAAATAAGACATACTAAGGAAGATCTAGCAGATGAAAGTGTCAGAAATTATTTGCAAATGATAGGTAGAATTTAATGTATTTCAAAGTATATGTTAAATTCTTTTGCAACAAAAAGCAAATAGGTATTCTAGAGTTGATCAAAACTAAGGGAAAATTGGTCCCACTGAAGTCCAACACATTTGCTCATTTAATCATACTCCTGTTATCATTGAATATATGGTATTAAATACTGTGTCTTGTTCTAATTGAACTTTGAGAATGAAAAAAAAAAAGCTTTCTTAATGGGACAAGAAGATGTGGGACATTTGGAAATTCTCAAATATTTATGGATTCTTCTAATCTCTCTTAATTTTAAGAAGGTGTATGTTATTAATCAAGAAACAAATATATTTATCACATTTATGCCAGAGTACTGATATTTTATAATTTCCCAAGGCTTTTCAATAGGTATTGAAACAATCATTGCTTATATTAGTTGAAAATAAGGGCAACTGTATACTATTATACATGTCTTCCTTCTATAATCATTTAAAAATAAAAAGGCATAATCACATGCAAAGTGGGGCTCAGGCAGTTGCACAGATGAGCACCATATTTATTCTAGTTTACTCTCATTAGAGAAATCACAGATATAGGTAAAATGGAAGCAGACCACCAGGGCAAGAATAAAACATGTAGTAACTGCATACCGGGGTGGGGGGGGGTAGGGGGGGGGTGGGGAAGGAAAGCAAGCAATAGGCAAACTGACTCACTAATAGAAATTCCAAACAAGCATTTTAAGTTGCCAAAGAATGCTAAAATTCCCAACAGCTGTTTGCCTCATATTCATATAAAGGGGAAGTAAAACCAAGTACTTAAATCCAAGCTCTAAAAAATGATATCGCATAGTTGATATTCTAATATTTTTAATTTTAAAATTAAAAATTTAAAAATGCCTCTTTAGCTTAAAATTGGAGCTATTACTGTTTCAATCTCTAGGATTAGTAGTAACAGAGGGCTTAAAAAACACACACACACACACACACTCACACACACACACACTCACACACACACACTCACACACACACACACTCACTCACACACACACACTCACACACACACACTCACACACACACACTCACACACACACTCACACACACACTCACTCACTCACACACACACTCACACACACACACACTCACTCACACACACACACACACACTCACACTCACACACACACACACACACTCACACAAACAAAACAAAAACAAAACAGTGAGGAGAAGAATGACTCTATGTTATTAAATTCAGCAAAGGTTTACCATGAGGTTGTAAAATGCAGGATAGCATAAAGATCCAGTTATAAAGCTTCTGTTTCATCAAAATTAGAAATGAAATCCAGACAGGGCAGCAAGTCATGTAACAATGGCTGGGGATCAGATTGCTCATTGTCCATGTGAGAGAAAAAATCCCCAAGCAAACATTTAGTTTCCCCTGGTGCCAGATTCATTCCTGGGGGTGACACAACAGGGAAGGACTTTGCCTGGCTGCCAGGATAGTGCTATCAGCATGCAAGTCCAGCCCTTAATTCCTTCAGGGTCTGCCTCAGCTTTGAAGTGTTTCTTGCTCAGGATCACACCCTTTCCAAGTCATCCCATAACTCTGGGAAAGGAAAGCTTTCAGAGAGTTGGGGGATGTTCTTACAGGGAACTGCACATTCCAGAGTTCCCCACCATGTGGTCCAGGCTTTGTCAGACTGACTTGCATTCATTTTCGTCCTCTGCTTAACGCTTCTTCTCTCATCACTTCACAGGTGTTTATTACTAATGCATACTTTGTACCTTGGTTTTCCTCTCAGCCTTTACTGTCAGAGAACCTTCCGTGTGATAGTTGGTAATATACTGAAATGTTTGACAGATTCTCAAACAGGCCTGGCATGCTGCCACCTCAGGGCCTTTGCACAGGTTCCAAGAGAGACCTCCTTTATTTACTCTATCTAAAATGCAACCCACTTCACACCCGTCTACCCCTCTTTTTTTTCTCTATTTCTCCTTAGTACTTATTGCCATTCAATTCCTTATATGTTTAATACTTTAATTTGTAAATTATCTCCATTTCTTCAGTACAGATCTAGCCTTATGAGTACCTGGATTTCTGCTTATTTTGTTAATTGAAATATTCACTATGCCATAAATGGTGCCTAAAACATAGTTGGTGCTTATTAATTATTTGTTCTATTAGTAAATATTAGTTAAAACCTAGAAGAGCCCTAGCTGGTTTTTCTCAACAGATTGAGCATTGGCCTGCCCACCAAAGGGTCATGGGTTCGATTCTGGTGAAAAGCACGTACCTTGGTTGCAGGCTCCTCCCTGGCCTGGGCCCTGGTCAGGGCTCGTGCAGGAGGCAACCAGTTGATGTGTTTCCTCACATTGATGTTTCTCTCTGTTTTTCCTTCTCTCTTCCACTCTCCCTAAAAATCAATGGAAAAACATCCTCAGATGAGGATTAACAATAACAAAAATAATAAATGTTATTAAAGCCTGTTTGGTAATGATCAATGTGTCCTGTTAATGAGATTATATCAATTTATGTTGTTCTGTAAATATGATACATCTATTAATTTATAGTCTGATTTTATTATTTTTTTATTCTGCTTTATTTGATAACTTGGATTGTTTTAAATGAGTATATTACACACCATAAAGTGTTAAAATGTGAATAAATTTAGTAGGGACATTGGATTTTCTCTTCATAAGTATAATGGGATCTTGATTTATCTAATGAGAAATCATAATTCGCATGCATTGACAAACCAGAATAATTCATATATATACATATACATATATGTATATGAATTTATCCAATAATAATTTTCATCACTTTCTCCATTGAATTAAATCTGCTGTAATACTTACTGTATATATGGGACAACTATGTAATCATTGACATGGACTTTGATAAAGAGCTTCTGGGTTAAATGACTCTATCTGTGGATTTGCAGAACACATATGCTCTGAGCAGTGCTATCTTCACACTGCAGATACCAGCTAGTTCAATCTCAGTGGTAAAGTATGTGAGAGGACAGACTGGATAAAAAGGTAATATCCTTCCTTACTTAATCAGTCTTTCATGGTGAGCAGCTAAGCTTGTAACTGCTATTCAGAAAGATGTTCATTAAGGTTTCCTTCACCTGGCAGAAGACAGGCCAGTTTATGGGATTGCTTAAATTAACAGGCAGGATGTTCTTTGCAATGCCTTTCAACTGAAGTTTAGGATATTTACTTTCTGCCGACCAGGAGCTGTATTCTGACTGAAGTTTTTAAAAAAGTATTTCAGATATTTTCTTATTTCTTCAAATTTATTGTTTATCAGGAATGACTGTAATAAAAATATAATTGAGCCCTATTGCCATTATAGAAATGGCTTTAAGAGAAAAATTGTCAGATGAATATTACTGCTTCCCATTTTCAACCAATAAATAGTTGCCTTTGTTAAATAAACAGCAACAGTCTGTCCATATATGTTACATAATACAGCATGCCTGTTCCCGGGGGTTGGGGGAGGGAGACGGAATGCTAGGAAATAATTTATATAAAATATGTTTTTATGTCTGAAACCCAGGGTTGCTTTTATGCTTTGTTTGTAAACATACCTTGGAAATATTATCCTCCTATATAATAAAAGGCTAATATGCAAATCGAGAGAACAGTGAAATGACTGGCTGCTCTGATGTGCACTGACCACCAGTGGGCAGATGCTCAACACAGGAGCTGCACCCAGCCCGTGGGCCCCAGGCCAGTCAAAGTGGGTCCCAGCAGGGGCACCCTGATCACCCCACTGGTCGCCCCACAGATAGGCCCTGATAACTGGCCAGGCCTAGGGATCCTACCCATGCATGCATTTCATGCACCGGGCCTCTAATAGAGTATAAGTTTGTTTTTGTTTTTTTTTGTTTGTTTTTTTATAAATGAAACCATGGACAAATGGAGAAGAATTTTGATATGTTGTTAAGTCTTATTGATATTTAAGGGAGCAATCAGTGCCGGGAGCCGGTCCATGCTTGCTGTTTCAAGGGACCTGGCATATATGGCATACTGTTCTTAAATATGTTTGCTCACCTTCTTGGCACTATGTGTTTTAACCAAGGTCTCTGAGAAAGGTTGTTTCCCCAGGTAGGGATTTTCCCCTGAAGTTAGGGAGGGAATAAAACCTCTTAACTAAGTGCCAGGTGGGTAATTAATCACTTTAACTACGAACAATCATGCTTAAGCTACATAATCTTTACTCCCTGGAATGGAGATAAGAAACGCCCTAACCTTTGTAATAGAGATTGATAGGATTGAATCAACTGGTATAAATACAGATGTAAGAAGACAGAACAGAGAGAGAGACAGAACCTAGGCACAGAACCTACACAGAACGTTCTCTAGAGACAGAAGAACTTCGCTGGAGAGAACATGGCAAAAGATCCTAGACAGAAACTGGCCTCAGAACCTAGAGACAGAACCTAGCGAGAGAACATGGCAAAAGATCCTGGACTGAACCTGACTACAGAAATTGGCAAGAGAACCTGACTAGAACCTGGTGACTGAACCTGGCTGGAGAACCTAGCGAGGGAACATGGCTACAGAACCTGGCTGGAGAACCTAGCGAGGGAACATGGCTACAGAACCTGGCTGGAGAATCTGGAGAACCTAGCAAGAGAACATGGACACAGAACCTGGCTGGAGATCCTAAGCAGAACCTCTCTGGTAATCCAGACCAGAACTTGGCTGGAGATCCTGGCTGGAGATCCTGGCTAGGCTGCTGATCAACTGAATGCTGTCTTCATGTCATTCCTTCTTCGCCGACTCCGTCCACACCTTTGGGGACCCCTGGACCTGCTGGGGCTGGACCCCGGCAAATCAGGAAAGACACATCAATCAGCATTACCCTAAAATCTATAGCACCATGTGGGATATAAATATCAGGCTTGGAGAAAGTTAAAGGTATGAGTATATATCTAAATGTAGGGGTGTTTAAAAAAAGGAAATGGGGGAACTAACTAAAGGATCATCTTTCAGAATATAACACTAAGCAGCTTTTGTTATATTATTTGAAATAATATGCAGTATTAATATATTTGCTCTTACAGAGCAAAGTCAATAATCTTTCCTAACTTTACCCCTGGTGATTATATTGATAGAGTGGTGTTCTTTCACCACTCCACTCACTTTTTTTTTTTTTTTACTTAAAGTGTACTTTGCTCTGAGCACTGACACTATGTGGGAATAAAAAAAGAATAATGCATTAATTCTGTCCACATTGAGTCTAAGAACGGAGCTAAATTTTCCCTCTATACTCCCAGAAAAATTGAACTTTCTTAATTTATTATTCTCCTTACCAGTAAAATTGGAATAACAAAGCTAAAAGCCCCACCCATATAAAACCGTAGGATAACTTTACTGCTTTCACTCCTTTAAATCATAAGCAGATCAATTAATTAATCAATTAATTAATTTTAAAAACCTACAGTACTGTCAATTAAAGTCAAAATTTGTCTAAGAGACTTAGGAAAAATTTACTGTGCCATTTATTAGGCAAATATTTTCTTAGATTGGATACCAAAAGCAAGATACAAAAAATAAAATAATATGATAATTCAATATCAAATTCCACTTAATAACTTTTGCTCTTCAAAAGATATCATTAAAAAGGAAAAGAAAAAAATATTTTTTTTTCTTAGTAACAGTTGTATATGTTGTGCTTCATTATAATGTTATTTATTTTCACACTTCATGCAACAACTATTAGGGCAAGTATTTATATTTACTAGGTGGCATGTTCAGATACTTTAAAGGTCATTTCTGTATGGCTACTAAAACTGAAAATGGGCTTAGAAGCTTGCTTTTCTAAAACCACAGCTGCAAAGGCTGAGCCCCTTGCATGAATTTTGTGCATCTGGCCTCTAGTTATAATTATAAAATGCACATTTTCTAAACCATGAATTTTAGCTACATAGAACAGTTTTGCTATTTTTTTGTTAACTGGAATAATTTGTATTACTAAAAGAATTACATTTTCTTGTTTTTTTATTTCATATTTTTCAGGTAGATAGGGAGAATTTTTATACCTCAATGGATGGAGAAATGACTCCTGAAAAAAAAATACTATGTTTATAGTCTTAATTAGAATAACCCTATATCTACACTTAACAGAAAAAGGTTTTATCTGTTAAGAAAAATACAAACTTTTCCTGGTAAGAAAATAATTTTCATACAAGCATCAAAACTAAACTAAATAAAATTTTCAAAAAAAAAGTCATGTCTACACTAAGTACTGAGTTTGTGCTTATTTATATTTTTAAATAAGTTGCAGAATTATTGAAATATAGAACACAACCAAATGTTTCTTATATAAATAGTAGAGGCCAAGTGCATGAAGTTCAGAAATGCTACAGTATAATCTATGCTGTGTCAGCATACTGATACCCTCACTAGTGGCTGCCAGCTGCGAGCCGGGGCCCCCTTCCCTTCCCCCGGCCAGCCCCAACCCCTGGTGGAACTTCCGGTCAAGGGGACAATTTGCATACTATGCTTTTATTACATAATATTTACTTAACTTTTGACATGTGATACATTCTCTTTTAAAATCATATTTGTTCAATTTTTATGGAATAAAACATTTCAAATGTAAAATTTAGAAAATAAAATTTTCAGTAAACCTAAATCTCAAAAAACTACAATTTTTTATCACTAATTTACAGTAATATCAGAGATTATTTTAAATATTAGTATTATATTTCAATTTTCTTCCTATGAATTACTCAAGAAGGACACATACTCATTGTAAATTATGGACATTTTTTACATTAAGGAAAACATTATTTCTTGTTGAATTTTGATAACATAGTTTCAGAAAGATTGTCACCATTTTAACTTTGATTTTATAACTCCAAAAGGAAAAAAATATATATCAATAGCTAAAACTGATAAGGTACAAGCTATATTTTCCTTGCAGAAATATCTGTCTGACATTCAAGATATTGTGTACAAGTTTTTTATTATATACCAGAGGCCTGATGCACGAAATTTGAGCAAGACTTGGCTGCCAGCACCAGCTTCCCTCCGGCACCTGGGACCCGGGCTTCCCTCAGGCCACCGGCAGCTATGATGCTCACTGACCACCAGGAGGCAGACACTCAACAGCTGTCTCCTGCAGGTTTAATCAGTGCTGTATTTAAGACATCTATCTCTCTTTGGCACTTGATGAGATCCAGGTCTTTTTGCTTTCATTTCCTTCAACAAAATTTATCTCCATCCCAAAATTTCTGTCTTATATAGTTTGCTAAGAAATAGAATTATTCAACTTAAATAATTAACAAGAAAAAAACATTTAAAGTAATGTATTAGCCATTCTTAAAAAGTATTTATTGCAGAGTAATTGGCCTACAAATAATGTCTCTGAAACAGCTTTAAACATAAGTTAATTACACTGAATATCACACAAGTGAAGATGCACTGAGAAAATGTTATTAAAGAACTATTTATGCAGGTCACTGTTCTATCACAGTACACAATCAATTAACTCAAAGACGAAAAGAAATTTTATTTTTTGTAGTCAAATATAATTTTTATTACTTAATTTTGTAAACTGTCTTTCAGAGAATGGATTTATCACTTTTCTAAGCACATTTGCCTTGTGATCATCCTTCTAGGCCAGTGCTGGGTAACGGTCATCCCATTGACTGAACGGCTCCCTTGGTAAGGAGGGCTTTCACTGTGATTGGCAGAGAGGTAGGGTACTGCTCTACCCATTTTACTCATGCAAGGTGAGAGATGGATACCAAGAGGGTAGATGAGATGGGTTTTGTGTTAGTTATTACTTTGAAAAAAAATATTTTCTAACATTCTGAAAAAAAATCAGTTACAACACCAGACTAATTTTGACAGTCTCCAGTCTACCTTCTCAAGACAAAATCTTTTTATTGATATTTTGGAATAAATATTGAAATCAATCACCAACAGATACTTCACCCTTTTATATGAGCTGCATTTCTTTGTGCTATTTAAAACACAGAAAAGATAAACTGCTGTTTTTAACAGGGTCAGTTTATTTACCAGATACTGTTTTTAAAGAGTTAGTCTATTTTCCCATTATAAATTATAAAACACAGAGTAATTCTGAAGTTTAATTTTAATAGAATAATTTATTTTTATAATTTTTTCTTACAGAAAAATAAATTTCATAAATTATGTTTCAAATATTTATGCTTTAAGATTGTCCTTCATGTTTTCCACTGACTTATCAATTTATCCTGGCATTTTTGAGGTATTAGGTAAGTGTGAATACAGCAATCCCATAGATCTTTCAGTCTAGTCTAAAGAGAGAATTTTATTTTTTTATTTTTTTTAAATATATATTCTGTTGATTTTATACAGAGAGGAAGGGAGAGGGATAGAGAGTTTGAAACATTGGTGAGAGAGAAACATTGATCAGCTGCCTCCTGCACACCCACTAACTGGGGATGTGCCCGCAACCAAGGTACATGGTCTTGATTGGAATCAAACCTGGGACCCTTCAGTCTGCAGGCCAACCGGTTAGGGCTAATGAAAGAATTTTAAATTATTATATTGATAGTGCTAACTAAAACACATGTAAATAAATGTGTGTGTGCCTATATGTAACTATCTATCTATCTATCTATCTATCTATCTATCTACCTATCTGTCTATCTACCTATCTGATCCTTGTGAGCTAGACTAAATTGAGGTTCAGGAAAGTAACTCTAGAATAAATCACAGAATCACAGAATGTACAATATATCTCTTTTTTAATAAAGGAAGGTCATGCACTCATTTCTTTGTGTGGTTTTTTAGTTGGTTCTTTAGTTTTCTTTGGCACTTAAAAAAACCTTCTAACTTTAAACATTGTACCAACTGAATGTTGTTTGTCTAGCTCTGTTTTATCTTTATTGTAATGTCTTACCTTCATATGCTGCAATGACATGCTACTAGCTACACAGAATGTTAATACAGTATAGAAAGATTAACATTGCATTTTATCTGACACTTTTTATTGCAGCAAGATATTTTTGATATTATCAAAGTTATTTATTTTACGATACAGCAGGTTTTGGGGGAAAGTTTTAAAGGAAACCAAACATAAATATCAGACATTTGGCTTATTATTTTTCAGAGTAAAAACTACAATTAATCTCTCCCCATTTGGGCTGCAGCTGATCCTATTTTTAGAGGGCTTCGGCAGATTTTATGTAAGCTTTGAAGATTATAGATGTTGTTTAATGAATATTATTTATAGTTTGGGGTTAGTCATTTGCACATGCACTTTATGTGTTTAATATTACTGAAATCAAAACTACATAAACATGAGTTATCTTCATAAAATGTTCTATGTGCTTCATTCCTTATGGCAATTTAATGCAGCGATGCTTTCTGCCACACCAAGCTGCAAATGTTTGTTAACTCTCAATTATTTTATTGAAGTAAGCAGATTTCTGACAACCATCTGCTTAGAGTGTACTCATTTCTGTTAATAAATCCATTTGAAAGTGAAATAGTCCTTAAAGCAAGGAAGTAAGCATAGCATCTCTGGGAAGTTGGAGCTATATATATGTTGTGACACATCCTGTGCAATCTTGGTTATAGAGTGCAAAATTTCTGCTAAAACACACAAAAACGCTGTATTTATATTGTGGTAATACAAATGCCATATTTAAAGCAAATGAATTAAGATTATATTTTAATCTTCAAAATTTACAAAATTTGCACTAATATCAGAAAAGGATAATGAGGCATTTAACAACATTGCTGCCACTCCATTACTCTAGATATTTCACATTTGATCCTTTTTTTTTAACTCTGTATTTTCCTTCTCTAATGCCCCCAAATGATATGTTTTTAAGTGACTATTTAGTAAATGGCTAAGTAATTGTTTTAAGATAATATGTAGTTATCTTTCTGCCCTGTATTGCTCAAATGAATATCATTGCTGTAAATAATATAAATGCTGGATTATATTCACTCTGGAACATGTGACATAAAGTTGCTTGGTGGGAATCAACTTGACCAAAAATAAAATCTGCAATGCTATGTGTCAGCCTATTCAATTTCTTTTTGTATTTAAAATCATTCTTTATTTTGTTTTTCAATGAAATCTTCAGGTAAAAGTTGCATTCAAATGTATCTCCTATTGTACCTGGATTTCCTTTTTTGTTGGTGACTGCCTAGGTCTGTAAGATTTGTCAAATTGACATTTTCCCCTGCATTCTAAATTCTATACTTAAAGTTAGATCATCCAGAACATAACCTCTGAATTTGATGAGAAACCTTTCCAAACAGTGCTGTTGTGATTAGCTAGTTATCCATAGCAGGAAAGGAGCAAAGGGAAGGCTAGGCATTATAGGCATGTTCCCTGTAAAATATTGGGGGCAAGGAGCTGGACAAAGAAAAGATAGACACATGCCCAGTAAACTTGGGGATGACGTAGAGAAGATACTGGCTTGTTAACCGCACTTGGGGACAGAGATTGGTGGACTGATGGGCATGGCCACTGCAAGCACACAAAGATTTGGGAGACTTCATTCCCACAAAACTCCTTCTCTTGGGCTCTTGGCACCTCTTGGCTCCTCTTGGCTCCTCTTGGCATGCTTAGCTCAAGCTCATGCTTTGGCTTCCTGCTATTCTCTCATGTGGCCCATGGCCATGCAGACCCCCACACACAACAGACTAATGGAATGCAGCCAGCCTGATGCTGGGCTGAACCTGGCTCCAAATGGGAAGGAAACTGGACACCGCTCTGATTTTAGCTCTACCGAAACCCCAGCTACACCTCTGTGACTGGACTAAGGGAAAGGGGACTTTGGAAAAACAGGGATCTAATGCCATGCAAATAAAAATCATTCATTCTTCCATGTGAGTCTTACAAAATTCCTTTTCTCCAGCTATTGCAAACACTCCACCTCCAGAGGTACCCAGTGGGGAAGAGAATCCCCCACTTTTGCTAGTAACTCAGGAATTTTCATTTCACATATTAACAAATCAAATCAATTTGCTATCTTTTCATTAATACTTTAGGCAATCTAGGATTATATGACAAATTCTGTTCAGGGAGATATATCTGATGAAATAAATATGCCTTTTTTATGGATAAAGGATGTCTAAAAGGATGGTCACACATCCTAATCATAACGTGCCTAAATCCCCTGACAGAAATGGGACATTATTCTAATCAAATTCCTATTTGTATCATATCAGGAGGTTGGAAGATCCACCTCTTGGTTCCTTGAATAGTAGGTCTAGCCTGGGAAATATTATAGGCATCCGCCAAAATGAACCAATATCCCTGCCATTAAAATATAGATATTTATAATGAGAAGCGTTTATCGGAATGTCAGCAAGAATATCTCGATTTTTCTAGATTTTCAACAAACACAAGCGCTCAAAGAACCAACCAAGGAAGGTGATCATGGCAGAATTTACACTCCACTTATCCTTGGCTGAGCAGCCATACGGTGTAAGAAGCAGTCCCTGTGGCACAGTTAGATGATAATACAGGGCTGTAGCAGACGAATGTCACTCACAACACAAAATGGAGATGAGATGATTGGGAAGATCAGTTAGAGAATACTATCAAAAAGTTGAAATACATGTATATTTTTAGTGTAAATTCACCTACCTTTCACCTCATGGGGAGAGAAAGAAAAGTTCCATATGGCTCCTTGTTGTGGACAGTCATTCTTTTGATACTCCAATACAAACTGATAAGACTGTTTAGTGCCTTTCGCCATATATTAGAACACCTAAATCACCCAAATTGTATACACCATGTGGCATAGTGTACATGCATCCCTTTTCACCATCTAGGGTCCAGTTTACAAAGGATTATAATTAACTTTATTTTCCAGAAGATCCATGTTACCATTTTATCACTAATAGATATTAGTTCAGATTGGCTGATGCCTCTTTCATTTTTCAGGATAGTCTTGTCTTCCTATTCCAGGAACCAATGCACATACATTGCTGGTATAAAAATAAAATGGTGAGTTCACCAAGGAAAGCAGTTTTGTGGTTGCTTAATAAGGTAAAGATCAAATCAACATATGTTTTAGTGGTTCCACTACTCAATATATACCTAAAAGAATTGAGAAGAGTAGTCAAACCAAGACTACTACATATATGTGCATAAGAAAAGTATTCGCTGCAGAATGCAGCTGATCGATGTTTCTCTCTAAGAAAAAAAAAAAAAAAAAAAAAAGAAAAGAAAAGTATTCGCATTAGCCAAAAGGTAAAAAAATAAGCATGTATATATACATACATACATAGGGTGTCCCAAAATTCATGCAAGAAGTTATTTTGATAGAAAACACAGGTTATAATTAAAAATTGTAAATTTTTTTATTGATTCATAAAGTATACAGTACGGGGTTATGTATGGAAGAGCACATGGGGTAAATGGCCTCCACGGCTTTGCTGGCACATACGCAAAGCCATGGTCTTCATTGGTCTTCATTGTCCCTGCTCCTGGGCCATAATTGGTACTTGGTAATGCTTATCAACTTGAAGGAATTGAAATCAAAGGGCAACAGATATTAGAATCTGATTCAATAAACCAAGTAAAATTAGGCTTTTATTTTTTGTTGTTGTTGTTAATGCTCACGCAAAATTCAAATATTGAGTGAATTTTGGGACACCCTATACATTCCTCAAAATGCTATTGAATTATATACTATAAAGTGGTCACATGACTAATTTTATATTTATATGTAAGTGTTAAGGAAGGTTTATAAACAGGTATGGTATGATTATTTTTCCAGAGTGAATGGACATAAGGTTAAAGTCAAAATTTGATATAATATATTTCTAATGAGCATTTCATGAATCATCCTAATTACCTTACACTATTTTAGATTCTGTAATAATAAATGTTTTGCTAGAAATTAAGTTTGTAATCTGTACAACCAGATTTCATTCAGAACGGCAACCTTGCATGTGAAAAGAACACTGAGTGAACTAGGTAAAATTTAGCAATATGGCAAGCTCAACTTTTCACCACTTTTTTTTCTTCATAAAACTGGTACATCTTTTTATTTAGAATGTTGTCTTGAGTATTTTGTTGTTGTTGTTGTTGTTATTAATTCTCATATGAAGATATTTTTCCACTGATTTTTAGAGATAGTGGGAGAGGGAGAGAAACATTAATATGAGAGAGACACATTGATTGGTTGCCTCCCATACGCAACCTGATTGGAGCCAGAGATGGAGCCTGCAACTGAAAACTGAGTTTTTTATTTTTTTAAGTGTGTTGAGAATTAATTTGCATAAAAATGCCAGTATTTCCCCATCTAGTCCCTAGAATGGGTGGCGTGGAAAACTGTGCTAATGAACCCATGAAACAGATAATTAGGTTCCAGACAGACCTGGAGAAGCTGAGCCTGTGTGTCTGAAAAACCAAAAACAAAAACAAAATACAAAAACACAGAGTAGAGGGTGTTCAGATATAGACTTCCTCTTTGTCACTGTCCCCGGGTCCAGCCAATGCTGGGGTGGTGCAATGTGTCTGCCAGTTTGCTCGGTGTTGGGACCATCACCAGGGAGCTTGGAGGATGACTCTGTGAGGGTGGCAGCACCGTTGTCACCAAGGAGCTGGAAGGCCCTTCGGTGAAGAGAGGGAGGGAAGCGCAGGAGGTCTCCACGGTCACTCCAACTCCCAGTGGGTAGTGGTCCTTCTCTGGAACCTTTGTGCTTGGAACTTGGGATTCTTCTGTCCATGGGCCGATGCTCTATCCACTGAGCCAAACTGGCTATGGCATCATGAGTAGTTTTAATAACATAATTGGTTGCATGTGGAAAAGAGAATGAGCTTATTTCTGCAAATGATATTTGGGATGAGGGATGTGGTGAAAAAGGAGGCCAGATAAAGCTTTTGCATCAAGGTAGGAAATTCTTTGACATTTTAACTTTTTCAACCTTAAGGGAAGTACACACAATTTAATATTCTGGGGTATTCTGAAAAATATGTTCTCTTTGCCTAGACTTTCATAATTTCAAATATTTTTGCCAAACCTTATTTTCATTTTATCTGGGTCAAATATGCCTCAAAGATTTCTTTTCTTTAGCGCTGTTAATCTCTCAATTATTTGACTTGACTTTATTGCATCTATTCCTGCTTTATTGAAACTTTTAAAAATATGCCTAAGAAATACTCAAATAACCAAAAAGAAGTCAGGAATGAAAAAAACAGAGGGAGCCCTAACAGGTTTGGCTCAGTGGATAGAGAGTTGGCCTCCAGACTGAAGGGTCCCGGATTTGATTCCAGTCAAGAGCATGTACCTTGTTTGCGGGCACATCCCCAGTTAGAGGGTGTGCAGGAGGCAGCTGATCAATGTTTCTAACTCTCTATGCCTCTCCCTTCCTCTCTGTAGAAATTCAATAAAATATATTTAAAAAAAAACAACAACAGAGGGAAAAAATCAGAAAAAAACACACAAAATCTAATGAAAAAATAACATAAAGCTAATCAAAAGCACATCAATAATTACATTAAATACTAGTGACCCAGTACATGGATTTGTGCACATTGAAAGGAAATTAATTACAAGAAATATTTTAATATCACTATTCGCCCTTTCTCTAGAAGTATCAACCAAATTCATGATTGACAATGTCAGATCAAAACACATACGTCTGATTGGCACCAGCGAGAGCTTTATATCTATACTAGAGGCCTGTGCCCTCTTGCAGTCTGGGACCCCTTGGGGGATGTCCACCTGCTGGCTTATGCCCGCTCCCCAGGGGAATCGGGCCTAAGCTGGCAGTCAGACATCCTTAGTGCTGCTGGGGAGGAGGGAGAGGCTCCCACCACCACCTCTGTACTGGCAGCCATCAGTCTGGCTTATGGCTGAGCAGAGCTCCCGCTGTGGGAGCGCACTGACCACCAGGGTGCAGCTCCTGCATTGAGCGTCTGCCCCCTGGTATCAGTGTGTGTCATAGTGACCAGTCATTCCCAGTCTTTCTGTTGTTAGGGTCAATTTGTACATTACCCTTTTATTACATAGGATAGAGGCCTGGTGCATGGATGGGGGCCAGCTGGTTTGCCCTGAAGGGTGTCCCAGATCAGGGTGGCAGTCCTGCCAGCCTGGGTAAGGGGCTGATGGCTGTTTTAAGGCTGGCCACACCTGTGGGCTGGAAACAGGTATCTGGGATTTATTTAACTTCTATAATTGAAACGTTATAGCCTTGGTCTGGCTGAAAGCCTCGGTTGCCCGAGGCTCCCAGCCCCTCCTTGAGCAGAGGCCATGCTGGATGGAAGCAGGTATCTAGGATGAAATTATCTTCTATAATTGAAACTTTGTAGCCTTGAGCAGAGCTCAGGGCCGGCCAGGGCAGGTGGGAAGCTTGGCTTCCTCCATAACTGGGGCAACCTAAGCCTCCTGTTCGTTCCAGCTCTGTGGCCGCTGCCATCTTTGTGACTGAGTGACAGAGTGAGGGAGTGATGGTTAATTTGAATATTACTGTTTTCTTGATAGGATATATAAAAGGCTAATATGCTGAGTGTCCAACCATCCAACTAGTCGCTATGATGCGCACTGACCACTAGGGGGAAGACACTCAGCACAGAAGCTGCAGAGCTGCAGTGACTTGGCAGCAGTGGTTCTCAGGTGACACACCCCGAAACCAGAGAGGAGGGAGTTCGATTCCTCGTGGGGCCACACAATTCCACCTTCAGCCGTGGGTTATGTTGTTGCTGGGGCACTGTCGACCCCGAAAATGGTTTATTGCACACTTGCATTTGGGTTCCACACCCTGTATGACAGCAACTTCGCAGAGTGCCCTCTCACACTCCGGGATCCCTCAGGGGATGTCAGAGAGCTGGTTTCAGCCCGATCCCCACAGGCTAGGCCAAGGGACCCCACCTGTCAGAGGGACCTCGCTCACTCCACAGATGCCCTTTGAGCCATAGCACCTCCCCAGGGGTGGATGGCTGGGAGGGACCATGGGAGGTTGGCTCCAGGGTGTGCCTGGCCCATCTTTCCTAGTCCTGCCCTGCTGGCCACCTCCTAATTAATTTCCTTTCAATGTGCACAGATATGTGCACCGGGTCACTAGTATATAGATAAACTTGCTTAATTAGACCTGCTTTCTGACTTAGCTAAACTTTTTCCAGCCCAGTGAAGCACCCCAACTTCTCTTTCAGGTAATTGTCAGCAACACAGCAATAAATATCAACACGAAGCAGATTATTATTGTAGATCATTCAAGGAGAACAAGGGATAAAATATTTAACTGCAGCAGTGTTTGACTATGTTCTGTGCAGTGAGAAAACCTGAAGTCATTTTCCAGGTCCACCATTTCTTATTTCTTTTCAGTTGGGTCAAGTTTCTAAGCTTTCTAAATCTCCATTTTCCAGCTAAGGAAAAGAAAATAGGATTCCACCGAATCTCCTATCTACCTACTCCAGGACTTTTGTGAGAATCAAATGAGATGAGGCATGGAAAAACACTTCACAGACATTTGGTTAAGTTGTGAAACATTCGCACCTGGCAATAAAACAGGTTGTGTTCCTGGGCTGAAGAAACTTGAAGGAGGCTAGTCATCGCTAGGGAGAGGAAGCCGGTGTTGCTACGTGACATCATTACCCAGCACCCACAGGGACCATTTCTGGGCTGGGCTGGGCTGTGGGCCACATTTTGTGCTATGGAGTCTCAGCAGTGTTGGCTGCAATTTGGTGGGCTGTTGCTCTGGGTGGTGGCGGGGCTTGTGTCCCACTTGGGAGAAGTCAAGTATTGCTTTGTGGGCACCAGGTCCATGGTACCGTTCCTCTGTAAATGGCCAGTGCATGTCACGGCAGCTTCTGAATTGAGCATCTGCCCCCTGGTGGTCAGTATACATCATAGCGACCGGTCAGATTGTTCAACATTTAGCATATTAGCCTTTTATATATGTAGATTAGAGGCCTGATGCATGAAATTCATGCAAGCATAGGCCCTCGTGGCCCTGGCTGTCTCAGCCCTAGCGGGCCTGGCGGCCTCACAGCCCCACGGCCCTGCCTACTGGTCATTTCGGAAGGTTGTTCCAGAAGGTTGTTCTGCTGTCTGGTCTAATTAGCATTTTAGCTCTTTATTATATAGGATAATAAGAAATATTGTAATAATGGATTTAAAAAGGATCCACCTATGTGTTGTCTGCATGGAACCTGCTTTAAATATAATGATATTGGTAGGTTAAAAGTAAAATAATAAAAAATAATATACCACACAAACATTAATCAAAGGGAATCTGGGTTTGCTATGTTAGTATCAGACAGCACAAAAATGAACTAGAGGCATATTACCAGGGCTATAGAGGGATGCAAAATAATAATATAATGATGAAATAAGCTGGAAGAAATAAATATTAAAAATGTGTATGTGTCTAACATCCGACCTTTAAAATTAAGCAAAACTGAAAAACTGATGGAACTGAAGAGCAACAGAAAGACACAATTATAGCTAATGACTTCTACATTCCCCTCTTAGTAATAAATAATACTAGTAGATATAAATTTCAAAAAGACAGAGAAGACTTAGACAACATCAAAGACCTACTGAATGCAATTATCTTCACTAAAATATAGCAGAGTACACATTTATTTCAAGTGGACATAGAACATTCACCAAGAATGATCATATTCTAGGTCATAAAACAAGAAATTCTAAATAAATACATAAATAAATAATAAATAAATAAATAAGAGTTAAATTATAAATCAATAACATAAAAATAGAAGGACATCTCTGATCACTTGAAATTAGATTGCTTACAAAAAATAAAGTCTCAAGGAAAATTAAAAATTACTTTGTACTGAACAAATTGAAACATACAAAAATTTGAGGGATGCAGCTAAAGCAGTGCTTAGTGAGAAATGTAGAACATTAAATTCTCATACTAGAAAAGAAGGAGGGTTTCAAAATAGCAACCTAAACTTTTCATTCAAGAAACTAGACACTAAGAATAAAATAATCCTAGTTCAAGCAGAAAGAAATGATAAAGATTGTGGGAAACTGTTTATTGCCTTCACTATCTGATAAGCATAGACAGAGAACTCCCCGAAACCCCCGAGGGCTGGGTGCCTTTGAAGCCCTAGCAAAGCTCAGAGCTTTGTCCAGACAGTGGTAGCTGAAACTACTCCCCCATTTATTATTATGTAAATCCTTGCTGATGGGCTAGCCTGCCTGTTAATGGCGGGTCACCTGCCTAAGGGTTATGCTATGGGTGCATCCCAGATCAATAAAAGCTTGGTGAGGCCTGAGCATGAGGGAAGTCCCTCTCCTTGAGTTGGACTTGCCCGCCTGGACCTCCGATATTGCAAAATTATCTCATGTCTTTTTCTCTCATTTGTTGGGCGGCTCCTCTTTCAGGTACCGAACCCTACTCCACGCAGAACGTGGAGGGAGTCTTACTCAACAAAAGATAAGACTATAATTATTGAATGTTTCCTCTCTAATAGAGAAAAATCAATGAACCCAAAAGCTGAATCTTTGAAAAGATCTATAAAACTCATAAACATCTAGTCTCAGAAAGAAAAGAAAAAGTGAGAAGACAGAAATTATCATGTTAAGGAATAAAAGACAAAGTCTAATTACAGCCTCTGAAGTCATTAATAGTTTAAAAAGACAATACTAACAACTCCAAATAGAAATGTGGTAACTTAGATGTAATGAACCAATTTACAAAACAAAACAAAACAAAACACCAAAACATTCAAAGCTTACACAATCCTATCTAATAATGAGGGAATATGCTAACTGACTCTCACGCCGTCGCAAAGATTGTGGCACCCACAGACCTTAATAAGCAAATAGACCAAATGGCAGAACAACTGAACAACCAGTTGCTCTGAAGTGCGCTGAACACCAGGGGGCATGCGTGGAACATGGTGAGTGTTGACCACGGCAGGATGGTGGAGCAGGTGAGTGGGGGCGCCAGATCAAGGCGGGATGCTGGTCACTGTCATCAGGGAGAGCCTCTGGTGGTTACTGAAAATTCTTTGCACGCTGTTCTCCCGCCCGGCACTCACACCTGCTGCAGGCGCTGGCCCCGTTTGCTCCTGCTGTTGGAGACAGCCCTGCTTGCACCCATGCCCAGTGCAAGGGCCACCGCTCACACCCACTGCCAGCACCAGCCCCGCTCACATCCACTGCCGGTGCTGACCCCATTTTCACCCACAGCTGGTGCCCAAAGCTGGTCCCAATTGCTCAGTGCCATCAGCAGGTGGGAGTGGCGGCTGCTGGCCCCAATTGCCCCTGAGAGCTTCTCCACCTCCCCCTGCTCCTGAGGGGCTATAAGAGCAGTAGCTGCTGCTCACACCTGCTAATGGCTGAGTCCCAGCTCTCACTCACTGCTGGTGCAAGCCCTAAGCGCTCTGCACCGTCAGCAGGTGCAAGTAGGTCTGCTGCCGTCAGCATGTAGGAGCAATGGTGGTGGGAGTGGGGCTGCCAGCAGACAGGGGACCAGGGGCTGAGGCCAGAGAGGCTGGGCCATGGCCTGGATGATGGGCCGAGACCCACCCCTCTACCCACTGCAGCCTTGAAGCCCACAGTTCCTTTCTTCAAGGTGCACAAATTCATGCACTGGATCCCTAGTCTATATAATAAAAGCCTAAGAGATTGTTACAGTGGAACGACCAGAACAACTACTCACTATGGTGAGCACTGACAACCAGGGAGCAGACATTCCACACAGGAGCTGCCCCCTGGTAGTCAATGACCTCCCACAGAGAGAGCACAGCTCAGCCAGAAGCCAGGGTCATGGTGAGTGTAGTGGCAGTGGCAGAAGCCTCTCCCGCCTCTGTGGCAGTGCTAAGGAGCAGCAAGCAGGTGGGTAATAAGGAGCAAGGGTCCTGGACTGCAAGAGAGATGCCCGCCTGCTGGCTTAGGCCCACCCCCTGGTAGTCAGACATCCCTCAAGGGGTCCCAGACTGAAAGAGTGCACAGCCTAGGCTGAGGGACCACCCCCCCCCCCGCCCAGTGCATGAAGTTTGTGCACCAGGCCTCTAATTCATAATAAAAGTTCTTAGGAAGCTAGAAATATAAGGGAACCTCCATAATATTCTATTAATGAAAGACAATGATTTCCCATTAAGATCAGGAAAAAGACAATGATGTCCACTCTCAACATGAAGATACAACATACTGAATATGTTACTAGTGTAATAAAGAAACATTTAAAAAATGAGACAAATACGCAAAAACCCTAACCTCATTCTTAAACCTTATACAAAAATTAAAGTAAAATGTATTATATAAAAGTTTTCATAATCATAGATTTTTTTCAGCTTCTAGATGAAAATATAAGAGAATATATTTCTGGCCTGAGTCATGGCAAAGAGTTCTTTGACATGACACCAAAAGCAAAATAAAAAAAAGTATAATAAATTTTGCTTAGTAAAACTTTCGTTCTACAAAAGATATTTAAAAAGATATTAAAAGAATGAATGAACAAATATACACTGAGGGAAAATATTTACAATTCCCATATCCATTAATTATAGAAGTATTTACTTTATTATGATTGGCATTCTTACCTCCCCAATGTAAGAATACAGGAATTGATCAGCCCAAATCACTCAGTGTGACTATTAAAGAACTCATTTTATATAACTTTTTCTTTTTAAATATCATTCACAGCTCATGTCAATTTTCCCTGTCCTACATATTAAATCTGAGCTACTCTCTAAAATTACAGATTTTAGAGAGTAAAGCTACAGATTTCCTACAAAGAAATAATTCTCTACAGAGAAAAATTTTCTACAGACAATAATTTTATTATTGATGACAGTGCTACAACTCATGGCACTTAGGGTAGAAAAGAATAATTCCAGACAACAGGCTTTGTTAAATCACTGTGATAACATGGTAAAAAAATATTGGATTTTTTTTTTAAGTCATGAATTCTGAGTTTACCGTGTAATTCAATTTATTTTTAGTTACTCCTTATAAAAGTATTAACCCTGTATTTCATTATTTTGAATGTGCCATACAGAAGAAAAAAAAAAGTTATAAACTAAAAGCCAAAAAAAAAAAATCACACTTGTGTCTGTTGCTCTCAAATAGTTCAGTTTCCATTTATGTTTCGATCTTTCCACTCTTGTTTTAGATGCCCTGGAACTGGCGCCGGAGTTTGTGGTGCTGATTACCTTCCCAGCTATTATACTTGATTATACTTTGAAGTAAGAAACCAGAATTGCCATTACTTTTAGCAAAGCAGAGCTGGAAGTAATTTTTACAGAAAAAAATTTAGTGTAGTATGCAAGTGGAAGCCAAATTGCAGTAGTTTGAAGAGTTGATTAAGAAAAGAAGTTAACCGTTACATGCAGAAAGAATGCTGTAAGACCTCCAGATTTCATTGACAGACCTAGAGGAAACAGTTCAACTGAAGAGATTTGTTTTTTCATAGCCAAATTACTGATTCTCTTTATGCCTTTGATTCCTAGTCTGTAATTAGACTAATAATAGCATGTATCTCAAGAGGTTGTGGTGATTGAATAATTTATACCAAGTTCTTTGTACAATGCTGGACACATAGTAAACTCAATAAATATCAGGCTTATTCCAAAAAAAAGAAGAAGAAGTTTTCTTTAGACAATCCTTAGAGAGTTTGTCTGTATAGAAGAGAGAAATATAATGAGGAAAATCCAGTAGGCAGTAAAAGGTTAAAAAAGAGAGATCATGGATCATGAATAATAAATAGCCTTTTCTTCACTGAAAAGCCTAATGTAATAGAATCTTGGATATTAGAACTATTAGTCTAAGAAATAAGCTAAGTCAGCTTTTTCAATTGTCAGAGGAATGTCTAAAAATACAGGTGTTGACATAGGTAAGTTATTGTTTGGGTGGAAGAAAACAGGAGTTCTTATCTAATTGCTTCTGCTTTGTGTGAAGTAAAAGATAGGTCAGATGGGAAGGTTTAGAATAGCAGAGAAGTTTTGAAATAAGAAATAAAAGAAAGACCTCAGTGAGAAAACAGGTAGATTATTGAGTGGATGATTTTAAAAGGCCTAAATGATTTTTCTAATTACCTAAGCAGCATTTTTAAATAGCAAGAAGATAATTTATCTAAAGAAAATATTCAGAGGCAGACAAGATTGTAGATAATGGATTTCCCATTATAGTTTAACATTGTAAAGATTGCTTAAATTAATTTATATATTTGATTCCAACTGAAAATAAAACAAAAATATGGGTGAAAAGTTGTAACTTTGTTTATGAAGTATTTAATAAGGTTTGTACCATTAGGGCACAAACTCCAATGAAGGCAAGGATTCTTTTTTCCACTAAAACTTGCCTGATATTTAGTAAAGAACTAGATATATGTTATAAATAAACTAGAGGCCTGGTGCATGAAATTCATGCACAAGGTGGGAGGGTGTCCCTCAGCCCAGCCTGCACCCTCTCCAATCTGGGACCCCACAGGGATCGGGCCTAAACTGGCAGTCAGACATCCCTCTCACAATCTGGGACTGCTGGCTCCTAACCACTTGCCTGCCTGCCTCCTTGATTGCCCCCTAACTGCTTTTACCTGCCAGCCTGATTGCCCCCCCCCCAACCACTGCCCTCTTGGACAGATCGCCCCCAACTGCCCTCCCCTGCTGGCCATCTTGTGGCGGCCATCAAGTGGTGGCCATCTATGGTGGCCATCTTGTGATGATGTGAGGGCAGCCATCTTGTGATGACATCATGTGTGACGCCACCTAGGCTTTTATTATATAGGACATTAGCTAAATGATCTGAATACATTCCAAATGAGTGAATGTACCTGTGTTCAAGGAGCTTGTATGTCCCTTTCAATTATTCTTATACATTTATTTTTATGAAAATTATATTCAGGGAGCTTCTCTATACTATTATGATTAATAAATGTTGGTGAGCAGGAGAGGCATGTAAAGTTGCTACTCATATTACTTGATTGTTAGAGCTGATCAATGGCAAGGTCTCCAAGATATCAATACTTATGTGTTGGGGAAGATAATATGTGTTGGGGAAGTAATATTAAATTTATGATAAGAACATATGGGTTGGTGTAAGTTATGAACTAACATTAGGAATAACTTCAGCCTCCAATAGAGTAGGCGGCACCATTGTTTTTCTTCACCTGATTAGAAAATACTTTACACTAAGAAAAAAATAAATTATTAAAAAACACCACCACCACCACCATCACCATCACCAACAACAGCCAAACACTGCTTTGGTTTACAATGTTTACACCAAAGACATTTTGTGGCTTTAGACAATTTATTGAGATTTACAAAATGTAAATTATTTCTAGTGTTTGCCACTGTGTTATATACTCATTTTAAGAAAGTAGGGGTTTCACAATTCAAAATCAACATTTTTTATTACAAATATATTTGAGTGATTTTTATAATGTATTTGTTTATTTTCTTAATAAAGCTTAATCTTTACAAAGACAAAATCTATTTATGATTTTCTTCATGATCACCAATGCTTAGGACAAGTGACAAGTAGTAGGCATTCTTAACTATGTTTAATGAATGAATGAAATAATTAAATAAAATTTATTTTCCTTTTCAAAAACATTTTACTATATACCATTTACTCTTCTAAATTATTTCACTCCTTTATAATCAAGCTCAGTTGTCATGATTTGTATATATATATATATATGTATATATATATATATATATATATATATATATATATATATATTTTAATATTTTGATGAAATAACTACAGCTTCATTGATAGGTTTCCTCAATATATTTCATTATAATATGTTGAAAATTTATTATTTAGTCTCTCAAATTAATTTGTTTAACAAAAATATCAATAAAATTTAAAATTGTTGTATAGAATATTATAAGTGAAATAATCTTTTATCATAGGCAGAGAGAGAATTTCCAAAAGTCATTTATGTTCTGATTCTTTGAATGAACAGTGCCGAATTTCACTTTTGAAAATTGTATTAACTCTTCAGTGAGTAGATTTACTACATAGTGTTGTGATACCTTTAAAAAGCTAGTAAAAATATTGAATGTATCTTTTCTTATTCATTTCTTCTTAAAGACTTTACAGAATGGCTATGTAGTTAGACAATAACAAGGCAGTCAAATAAATCATCATCTTTAATTATTCAATAGATATTTATGGAATACTATTATGTGTCAGCAATGTGAAAGTCATTAAGAAAAAGTCAAAGAAGAGTAAGCCATGTTCTTTGTCGTTGGCATATATTCAATCACTCTGGCAAAAAAAAGAACATGATGCAGAAGTGCAATCCATTGTAAAAAGTACTGAAAGAAGAACAAAGGAAAAATAGTTTTAACATCAAGGTAGCATCTCTTGATGAGAAGAGATAAACGCTAAATAATATTTGTGTGGGATTAGTATATATATTAGTCAGAGATAAAAAAGAAAAGCACTTATAGTCAGAGCCATAAAGAGCAAAGGCACATAAGGGAAAAAATAAAGCATTCTTCCCAGTGTATCTGAAATGAGGCAGAGAAAAATGAGGAGAACCATGTTAGATCATCTCTAAGTTATATATTTATGAAAGACATCATTTATATCCAAGGAAATAAAATCTTAAAAGATGTCTGTACTCCCCTTTCCATTGCAGCATTATTCACAATAGCTAAGGCATGCAAACAACTGAAATGTCCATTAACAAGTGAATGGATAAAGTAAATGTGATATATATATATATATATATATATATATATATATATATATATATATATATTATTGATATGTACTTGTTTGTTGCCATTCTTATTCTTTATGCCTGTGTTCCTTCTGCCCTTTCTTTTTTCTTTTTTTTTTTTTTTTACAATAGTCCTTTTAGAATTTCTTGCAGTGCTAGTTTTGTGGTAATAAACTCCCTTAGTCTTTTTTTGTCTGTAAGTTCCTGATGTCACCTTTAATTTTGAGTGATAGCCTTGCTGGATAGAGTAGTCTTGGATTCGTTCCCTTGCTTTTCATTACTTTGTATATTTCATGCCACTCCCTTCTGACCTGATGTGTTTCTGTTGAGAAATCAGCTGGTAGTCTAATGGAAGATCCCTAGTAGGTAACTCTCTTGTTCTTGCAGCCTTTAAAATTCTTTCTTTATCTTTAATGTTTACCATTTTAATTCTGATGTGTCTTGCTGTGGGTCTTTTTGGGTTCATCGTGTTTGGAACTCTCCATGCTTCCTAGACTTGTGTGACTTTTTTATTCCACAAGTCAGGGAAGTTTTCTGTCATTATTTCTTCAAACAGGTTTTCTATTCTTTCCTCAGCTTCTTCTCCTTCTGAAACCCCTATCATGTGGATGTTGTTTTGTTTCATTTTGTCCCAAAGCTCCCTTAAACTGTCCTGCTTTTTAATTTTTTTTTCCAATTTCTGCTCTGATTGGGTGATTTTCTTCTACCCTGTGTTCTAACTTGCTAATTCAATACTCGGCTTCTTCTGGCCTACTGTTGAATCCTTCCAGGGTGTTGTTTATTGCAGCTACTTCATTCTTCATTTCCTCTTCATTTTTATCTATGTTGGTGAATTTCTCATTTAGCTCCTTATAATTATCATTGAGTTGCTTATAATTCTGTCAGATGTTTGAGTATCCTTTATAACCATTACTTTGAATTCTTTATCTGACAAATTACTTACCTCCATTTCATTTAGTTCCTTTTCTAGTGATTCCTCCTTTTCTTTCCTTTGGGGATTGTTTTTGTGTCTCCCCATATTTGCTGCCCCTTTGTATTTATTTCTGTCTTAAATCAAACCACTATGCCACCCAGCTTTTTTGAGGGTGAACCTATATAGTAGGTGTTTTGTGGGACCCTGTGGTTCAGTCTCTCAGATCTCCTGAGCTGGGTATTCTAGGAAAGCCCCCTCCTTGAGTTATTTGGGTTTTCCTGATATAGTTGTGTCTTGAATGTTATTGTCCATATTGTGGATGGAGTCACCTCACAGGTTGTCTAACTATATGGCTCACCCTAAACCCCTCATCTTGCAAGCAGTTGTGGATGTGCTCAGTCCTGGGTCCCGTGGCAAGGGTTGCCTGTGAGGGCTCATTGGTGAGTGACTCACTGCCCAGTCCCAGAGCCCACAGCAGGGGTGGTGTATGACTCTGCAACTCACCGCAGGGGTCTCAGAGCCTGTGACTGGGATCCTTTGCCAGGTCTCACTGTCATGCAGTTCACTGCAGAGATGTGTTTTGGTGTCCAAGGCCACTCTGTTTGTCCATGCCAGAGCCATGCTTGCATGGAGAATGCCTGTGGCAGTAGCAGGGGCTCTTTATCCAGGAGAGCTTCATCCACCAGCCCTGGAGACTCTTTTGAGATCTAACTATCCCTCAGTAACACACACACACACACACACACACACACACACACACACTCACACACCACACTTGTCCACACACTCCCATCTCATTCCCTCACTCACTCATACTCTCTCCCTCTACTCCAGTCCTGTCAGCCACCATGTCCTCTAGTTCCTTTTAAAACCATAAATATTCTTAATATCCTTGAGCTATATTTTAAATAGGAACATCTGAAAACTATGGGAATTTTTATAAATTCATTAAGAATAAGAAAAGTCTATAAAATTAAAATATAAGCTATACGGGGGAGAGGGAGTTGACATTTGAGAAAGTGTTTAATTAGCTATGTATTTTTTTTCTAACCTGTGTTGCCACTTTAGCTCAAATGAACTATATTGGTTATAAAAAAAAAAAAAGTACACCTTGTACTTGACTCTTGTAGCACACTTTATGAGTAGAAAAGTCCCAGGATATATTATTTATTCTTGCTAAGTTGCCGAATATAGCAGCATAATGCAAAATACATCTCAGTAAGTTATGAAATATGCATATTTAGCTTTTTTGGAAATTTTCCATATGAAAGTTTTATATGAGTCTGGGAGGAAGTATTTTCTGTGCTCAGTAGGTTGTGATCACAGCTGCCTTGCGGAGAGTAATAGTCAAATTAGCAGATATATTCTCTGCTATAAAACAGCAGCACCACCAGTTTATGATTATCTGATTGATCAGAAAATGGAGGTTCTCGTCTGGACGCAGTACTTGGCATTTGCACTTTACAAATCATCTTTGGAAGCCATGAAGTTATGCTAAACAAAATGTAATTGTTTGTACTGCTCACTGAGATATGTTAAAGTTTTAATCTTAGCTTTAAATTGGTACTTTGTCATGTCTTTGCTCTGTTTCAGCTTTGGTTTCACTCATTTTTTTGGCAGTTCTTTCAGGATACTTAAAAATTTGCTGATATTCCACATTGAAGGCTAGTAGAAAAACATAACTAATGGACAATCTGCTGAGATAACATATTCGTTCTTTATTTCCTTTACTGCCATTCTATATTTTTGGTGTTTTTGAATGAAAAGAGGATAGTATTTTGATAAGAAACTAATCTTCTGTTTCTATTTTTCTCTCATTTGTTGATGTTACTAAAAATGCATTAAAAAGGTTGTATTTTGAAAGAGTTCCTCAAATATACACCTTACATTATAATAAAATCACTTTACTAGAGTATTACTAATCAGATTATGTCAACTGCTAAAATATTGTGAACACCCTCTTGAAAGCACTGTACCAGGAGCCTTATATGCACTTTTTCTAATATTCACAACCTTTATCACTTTTAATTTTTCATTTTATTGCTAAATATATGCTCCTGTAAAGAGATTCTTCACTTGATTTAGAAGTTAATGCCTAATGTCTAATGTTTGTGAATTTATTTTAGAATTTTAGGTTTTTAGAAATTTCAAGTGCTTTCACATGATTTAATAAAATTTGTTTGTTTTATGAGGTCCAAATTGCCACTATACTATCACTCACCTATAATTAAATAACATTCTTTTCCCAAACATTTATCTATCTAAATTTTACTTATTCTTCCATTGTTTGTCTAATTAATCCATCCAGAGTGTTTATGTTTACTTTATGAACTTTCAATGTGTTAGATCACTTGCACTGCACCTATACATAGTTAATAGTTAGAGTGTATAATTTACATTATAGCTGGTTGCACACATGCTTTATCTGGACTATTATTGGATGGCATAGGCTTTGTTCCATGCATTCTTAAATAATTAATTATTTTAACAGCTTTATTGCGATATAATTGATGCAAAAATAATGGCATATAATTAATGTGTACATACCTGACAAGTTTGGATATATGCAAACACTAGTAATAGACATATTCAGTACCTCCCAGAGTTTATTTGTCTTTGTTTTTGGGGTATTCTTTTCACATGTATGTGGTAAGAACACTTAACATGAGACTTATTCTCTTAATAAGTTGTATAGGGCACAGTACAATTGTCAACTACGGGCACTATGTTATACATTAGATCTCAAGAACTTATCTATCAAACATATCTGAAACTTTATACCCATTGAACAACTCCCCAGTATAAATTATAGTGGTTTCAATTTTCTTAGCCTATATCCCAGGAGGACATAAATCATAACTCAGTGTAATGTGTTTACATAGTTTTTTTTTGCCTTTAGTTTTACAACTCTTCTCATTTCCAAAGTTACCCAAATCTGCCCTCATTAGTGAGGTTGTTTTATACATTTGTAATGCAGTTAGAATATCTTTTCATAGTCTGCATACCAGACTAGTATTCCCTTGATAGCTCAAAGATATTTCACATTTGAATACATTAGGGTGTATTTTGTTTGTTTGATTTTTTTTTTTTTTTTTGCTGTAAAGTTCAGTGGGGTTTGGCATATTCATAGACTCATGTTTCCACAATTATGAATATCTTAGGAATAATTTCAGTGCCCTAAAACAATTTCTTATGCATCAATGATTCATCTCTTTCTCTCCATCTCTGTCTTTCTTGAGACCCTGGAAATACTAAGTTTTACTTACTCTACAGCATAGCCTTTCCCAGAATGTTATATTATTTGAATAATCTACTATATTACCATTCAGACTGGCTTCTTTCACATAGCAAAATGAATTTAAGATTCATGTGTCTGTTCATGACTCGATTTAATCACTAAATAATATTCCAGTATGTAAATGCACCAATTTCTATATCCAGTTATAATTGTAATAGATATCACAATTTGTGTTGATGATCAATAAAAATGCTATAAAAAACCACATAAGATTTTTCTGTGGGCTTAAGTTTTCAGCAGTTAGATAAACACTTGGAATCATGATTTCTGGATAATAGTGTAATCTATTCTAACTTTGTAAAAAAAAAAAAAAAAAAAAAAAAGGCCACATTGTCGTCCATAAATGATCCCCATCAACAGTTGGTGACTTTAGAATTTTGGAATTTAGTTATTCTAGTAGTTATTCAGTGGTGTCTAAATGTTGTTTTAATCTGAAATTCACTTTTTTTTACACAATAGCAAAGTTTAGTTCTTAATACAATAAAGAAAATTTAGTTATGAAATTGACAGACTTTTACCAGTCATAGGTCAAGCTATCGGGGAGAATATATACTGGGCTCCTAATGAACAAAGTAGACTGAGCTTGGTCTTCAGGAGGTCCATCATTCACATGTTTTCCGGACTGTCATAAGTCTTTCTACTTGTGAGTCTCCCAGAAGAGAATGGATTGAAGGACTGCTTCTCTTCTCTTCCATCCTACAATATTTAGGTTGAATCATCATCTTACACATTTATTTAAAAGAAACTTCATATTCAACTGGTCCTATGGGCAAATTCTACTAAATACTTAAAGACAAATAATTCCAAATACATAGAGTCTTCAAAAGAATAAAAACACAGTGACTGCATTCCAGTGTTTTTATAATGTCAGCACAACTTTAGTACCAAAACCCAAGAAGATCAGCCTATAACAAGCATCAGGTCAGTCTCACTCATGAACATAAATACCAGAATTATAAAATAATATCAGCAAACTGAATCTGGCAATATAATAAAGGGATGTTATATCATGAGCAAAAGAAAACTCAGAAATGCAAAGTTGGTTTAACATTTATAAATCAACCAGAGGCCCGGTGCACAAAAATTTGTGCACTCGGGGGGGAGGGAGGGGTCGCTCAGCCCAACCTGTGCCGTCTCGCAGTCTGGGACCCCTCGGGAGATAATGACCTGCTGGCTTAGGCCTGCTCCCGGGTGGCAGAGGGCAGGCCTAATCCCTAGGTGCAGCCCTTGGTCGGGCTCAGAGCAGGTCCGATTGGAGAGTTGGGGCGCCGCCCCCTGTCATGCACAGAGCAGGGCGGATTGGGAGGTTGCGATGCCACCCTCAGTCACGCTCAGGGTAGGGCCGATTGGGGGGTTGGGGCACCGCCCCATGTCACACTCAAGGCAGGGTCGATGGGGAGGTTACGGCGCCACCCGCTGTCACGCACAGAGCAGGGCCAATCAGGGGTTTGGGGCGCTGCCCCCTGTCATGCACAGAACAGGGCCCATCAGGGGGATTGGGGCTCCGTACACTGTCACGCACAGAGCAGGGACCATCAGGGGGTTGGGGAGCTCCCCGCTGTCACGCACAGACCAGGGCTGATCAGGGGCTTGAGGAACTCCCCCCAGTCACTCACAGAGTAGGGCCGATATTGGAGTTGGGGCACCTCTCCCTGTCACATTCAGGGCAGGGCTGATTGGGAGGTTATGGCTCTACCCCGTCACACACAGAGCAGGGCCCGTGGGGAGGGGGGCGCCGCCCTCTATCACCCACATAGCAGGTCAATCAGGGGATTGGGGCACTGCCACTCTCACACTCAGGGCAGGGCCGATGGGGAGGTTATGGCTCTACCCTGTCACACACAGAGCAGGGCCGATCAGGGGTTTGGGGCACCACACCCTGTCACACACAGAGCAGCAAGGCGATCAGGGGTTTGGGGAGCTCCCCCATATCAGGCACAGAGCAGGGCCAATCAGGGGGTTGGGGCGCCTTCCCCTGTCACGAACAGTGCAGGGCAGATAGGGAGGGTGTGGCCCCACCCCCTGTCACACACAGAGCCGCAGGGTGATCAGGGGGTTTGGGCGCTGCCCCCTGTCACGCTGATCCCGGTGCCGGGAGGCCTCGCAGCTCCGCTGATCCTGGTGCTGGGAGGCATATTACCCTTTTGCTATGTAGGATAGAGGTCTGGTGCATGGGTGGGGCTGGCTGGTTTGCCCTGAGGGTGTCCTGGATCAGGGTGGGGGTCCCCACTGGGGTGCCTGCCCTGCCTGGGTGAGCGGATGATGGCTGTTCACAGCTGGTCACACACCCTTCAGGGTGGGGGTCCCCACTGGGGTGCCTGGCCAGTCTGGATGAGGGGCTGAGGGCTGTTTTCAGGCTGGTGGATGACTGAAGCTCCCAACCGCTCCTTTTTTTCTTTTTCTTTTTTTTTTATTCTGGCCAGCTTCAGCTCTGGCTCCAGCTCTGAGGCCTCTGCTGCTGAAAGCAGGTATCTGGTTTGTTTGGGTTCCATAATCAAAACACTGTATCAACTCCAGCTCTGAGATCCCGGCTGGCTGAAAGCAGGTTTCTGGGGTTTTGTTTAGCTTCTATATTTGTAACAATGTTTCAAACTGCAAGCTCAGAGGTCAGCAAGGCAGGCGGGGAACATTGGTGTCCTCCATCACTGAAGCAAGCAAGCCTCATGTTCTCTTCGAGCTGCCTGGCTGCCCGCCGCTATCTTGGCTGGCAGTTAATTTGCATATCGCCCTGATTAGCCAATGGGAAGTGTAGCAGAGGTATGGTTAATTACCATGTTTCTCTTTTATTAGATAGGATAGCTTTTTGATAAATTCCTTAGGGTTTTCTCTATAAAGAATCATGTCATCTACAAAAAGTGACAATTTACTTCTTATTCCCAATTTGGATGATTTTTATTTATTTCTGTTGCCTGATTGCTCTGGCTAGGCCTTCCAGTACTATGTTGATTAACTGGTGAGAGTGGACATCCTTGTCTTGTTTCTGATCTATAAGAAAAGATGAAACTGCAATTTGAAACAACGTAGCTGAATCTTGAAAATATTGTGTTAAGCAAATAAGTCATATAGGAAAATTTAAAAAATCATATGATTTCACTCATATATGTGAAATAACAAATGAACTAACAAGGTACACACAGAAAAAATCATAGACACAGACAATGGTATGATGGTTACCAGAGAGAAAGGGGATTGGAGCAGTAGAAAAGGATAAAGATGATAAAACATGTGGTGAGAGGAAAATGATTTCACTTTAGGTGGTAAACACACAATGCAATATACAGATGGTATATGATTGAATTTAATGCTTAACCCCTTGAGTGCTGGGGAGCATGATCATGCTCCTCCTGTCTTTCACCAAAAGTGCCAGGAGTGTTATCAAAGCTTCAAAATGGCGTCCAGTTCTAAGTCTGCTTTTATTAGTGATGATGATATTGCTAAATATGTCAATGTAGCAAAGGTTTCCTTAAGTTTTTGAATATGTAACTTCATTTACTTGCAATTCATATTTTTTTTCCTAAACTGCTATAAAATCAGCAAAAATGCCTTGGCAATTTTAGCATAGTTCCTAGGATATTGGTTGGCACTCAGAGGGTTAAAACCTACATAATTCTATTAACCAATATCCCACAATAAATATAATTAAATTTTTTATAAAGATATATACCATATACCAAATCTCTCTCTCTCTCTCTCTCTCTCTCTCTCTCTCTCTCTCTCTCTCTATATATATATATATATATATATATATATATATATATATATATATATATATATATAATTTTTGTTACTAATTATTTAGAATTTAGTAAGTTCCAGGTTCTATGTGAATGTTATTTATTCTAAAAAGAGAACAGAAGCAGAGGCTCATTTTACAGAAGTTTAAAATTAAAGATTAAAGTGGTCAAGATCTTTACCCAAAGACACATTTCTAGAAAGAGATATACCTAAATTCAAGGACATGTTTCTATTTATTTCCAAGGGGATGCACTTTAAATGATGTAATATGCCTCTAAGTTTTACCTTTACAACCACTCTCTGTGTATTGTTTATATAGGAAATATATAATTAAGCTAAGAACAAAAAAATGAGTTTTTGATTATTGCCATATTTATCAATATTAAAAATGTACCTAACATATTGTTAGACGCTATGCTTTGTTGTTATAGAGAGCAAACAAAGTAAGATTTACCAAATTTTTGAGATTATAAATACTAAAAATAATTTGAATAGATTTACTATATCCTATATAATAATAAAAGGATAATATGCAAATTATCCCCTCAATTGGGAGTTCCACAAGGAGTTTGACCAGGGGATGGGTCCACTGGCCAACCACCTGCCACTCCTCCCCCCAACCGGCCCCACACATGATCACCCCCCCCACACCAATCGAGGGCAGTACCTGCCTGCCAACTGCCCGAGGGCCCTTCCCCCTAGCTGGCCCTGCCCCCGATGGGCCCTGATCCAGGTGGGCCAGCCAGACACCACCATTGCATAAATTTGTGCACTGGGCCACTAGTATAAATATATAAATACTAGCGGCCCGGTGCACAAAAATTTGTGCACCCCCCGGGTGGTCAGTGTGTGTCATAGTGATCAGTCATTCCCAATCTTTCTGTTGTTAGGGTCAGTTTGCATATTACCCTTTTACTATATAGGATAGAGGCCTGGTGCACAGGTGGGGGCCTCCAGGTTTGCCCTGAAGGGTGTCTCGGATCAGGGTGGGGGTCCCGCTGGGCTGCTTGGCCAGTCTAGGTGAAGGGCTGAGGGCCATTTTCAGGCTGGCCACACCCTCTTTAGGTTGGGGGTCCCACTGGGGTGCCGGGCCAGCCTGGGTGAGGGGCTGATGGCTGTTTGCAGCTGGTCACACCCCTTTCAGGGAGGGGGGTCCCCACTGGGGTGCCTGGCCAGTCTGGGTGAAGGGCTGAGGGCTGTTTTCAGCCTGGCCAACCTCCCCAGGGACACCCTTCAGGGCAAACCAGCCGGCCCCCACTCGTGCACCAGGCCTCTATCCTATATAATAAAAGGGTAATATGCAAACTGACCCTAACAACAGAAAGACTGGGAATGACTGATCACTATGACACACACTGACCACCAGGAGGCAGACGCTCAATGCAGGAGCTGCCCCCTGGTGGTCAGTGCACTCCCACAGGGGAGCTCTGCTCAGTCACAAGCCAGGCTGATGGCTACCAGTACAGCGGTGGTGGTGGGAGCCTCTCCTGCCTCCTCAGCAGCACTAAGGATGTCTGACTGCAACTAGGCCTGCTTCCCGCTGGCAAGTGGACATCCCCCAAGGGCTCCCAGGCTTTCAGAGGGATGTCTGACTGCCAGCTTAGGCCCATTCCCCTGGGGAGCGGGCCTAAACCAGCAGGTGGTCATCCCCCAAGGGGTCCCAGACTGTGAGAGGGCACAGGCCTGGCTGAGGAACCCCCCCGCCGAGTGCACAAATTTTTGTGCACCGGGCCTCTAGTCTCACTATAATTATACATATAGGTATATATACGTATAAACATATATTTGTATATATATTCTTGAATGGCATAAGAAATGGGAAAGTTATATCTATAATTTAACATATTTTGTTCTAAATGAGGATACCGTAAAGTGTAAAGTGTAGATATAGCTTTACATCACATGCATGTGCCATCCTGATTTTCCCTGTACATGGTAATTGTGAAACCAGTTGTTCTAAAAGTCTCTGATGACTAATAGTGTGAATAGATTTTTCTAGTATTTTTACATATAAAACAATATAAACATAATGAAACCATCTTTCCATTTTACATATCATGTAGCTTTTTTAAAAATAGAAAATAAGTTGTCTGATGTAAAATTTAAAAAATACAAGGAAACATTTGCAAGAATTATTGCAAGATAATGAACAAATAAAACATAATATATCCTTTGACTGTATTATTTCTTGCCTAAATATCATTAGAAATATTTCACTTACTAATACAATTTGCACATCTCATAGTATGTACACCCTAAAATCATCATTTTGATATTCATGTACACCTAATTTTGTGATGTAAAATTTCAGAATGACAGTAAATTTCTGTTTTTGTTTCTCAGGGCTTCAGCCATCTCTGTGTCCTTAAATGAATACAAGCTATTTTCTGTGTTTTTTTGTTTGTGTTTTTTTTCCTCAATCACTGCTTGCTACTACTTAAGCAATTAGCAGTGAATCTAGGTGAGAATCAAAACAGTAGAAAATTGTTTTCAATATATAATTTCACTAGATGTTATGTGGTAATTAACATCAGCATCGTCAGGGGTAATTTAGTTCTACTGACCTTAGACCAGAATGACTCCTTATACTATCTTCTTTTCTATCTAGGAGGAGATTTTCATGATTTGGCATTTATGCCAAATATAAGGTGTAAGCAGTTTAAAGTGAAAAACAATTGAATTTCTGCAAAATACTTAAAACTGGAATTATACTGAATTAAAGTTATTGATGGACAAATATAGTAGTCTTGGAAAGTACTTATTTTGTAAACAGATTTAACTGTCAATTTAAAGAACACAGAATTATAAAAATATATTGTAATCTCAGACAAAAAGGAGCTAGATTTACAAATGGAATTTACAATATTTTAAATTCTAATGACCAGTTGCTGCTCAGAAAGAATAAATATATAAAAATATTCTTAATAAATCTGTGATAAGATTTCAAAGTAACGTTTGAAAAAATTTTGAAGACACACTAACATGCTCTGCATGAAAGCAAATGACTGAAGAACATCTTTTGCAGGAAAAACTAATTATAGTTGAGGTAGAGATAGTTATTGCTTAAATATGGCAGTGGAATAAAGCATTGAATCAATGAATCTTGCTTCTTTACTTGGTTTTCCTCATAATGTATTGTGAAAGTTTTACACAACTTATACAATGGCCTTTTCTCTGAAAACTTGAAATTTGGAGGGGGGGGGGCAGGGGAAATGCTCAGAGAGTCAAAGACAAAATTGCTTTGTTAGAAGCCTACACCCTATGTAGGTTTCATCCTTGTGGATCATATTTTCTACCATTTGTGTTATGTATCTGACTTCACTGACTATACCTTTGGGGCTAATTAGATGATTTCTCCTTGTGGTTGCTATCTCTGTTTT
This sequence comes from Myotis nattereri, assembly GCF_964212035.1. NCBI lineage: Eukaryota > Metazoa > Chordata > Mammalia > Chiroptera > Vespertilionidae > Myotis > Myotis nattereri. The sequence continues at coordinate 66,302,429 of NC_138076.1, read as the reverse complement.
AGCCTATATCTTAATGTTCTTCCTTGGGGTTGTTAGGATTGTTTCTTTCCTGTATCTCTAGGTTTTTAACCCATCTTCATCGTCTCTTCTGTCTTTCCCATATGCTTAAGCCTTTTTTGGCCCCCTTTTCCCAGTATCATTAACATTGTGTAAAAATCATTTCCTTCTATTTCAGGATTTCAAACCTTTAAAATATGGACATTTTGGGTTGGGTAGTTATTTTGTGTGTGTGTGTGTGTGTGTGTGTGTGTGTGTGTGTGTGTGTGAGAAAAGTTGAGGGAGTACTGCCTTGTGCTTTGTGGAAAGTTTAGCAGCATTTTTCTATGTACCTGCTAGAAGACAATAGTACCTCAAAACCAATTGTGACAACTAAAATTATCACCAGACATTACCAACGTCTCCAGGGAGCAAAACTGCCTCCAATTGATAATCACTGATGTATATGATAAGGTTCCAAGCTAAAATTTTTCTAGATTCTCACCATATTCTGTCCATATAAAGCTTTTACTACTAAAATGGTTTTTATTTAATAAGTAAGTTTGTAAATTCTGCTATTATTTCATACATTTTTAAATTATAGTCACTCACCAAAAAAAAAAAAAAACTTGGTTAAAATTAAATTAAAATAAATATTTATATTTTATGTAATAGGTAGCAGTATTATGCCAAAATATACCAGGTGTCTGCAAGGCTTACCATGTATTATCCATAATTGTGGTCTAGCCTCCAGAGAGAAAAGTAGCACATTAAGCCAGAAACACCAAATAAACCAGACCACAAATAGTCCTGACTATAATTTCAAAAAAAATTAATAAAGGTTACTAAGGATATTTAAACAAATTAGAAGGTAAAGGTGAGTTTCTGTCTTCCATTTGTGGCCATTCAGTGGATTAAGTTCACTGAATGACCTTTCCAATTCCCATAATAAAATGTCTAATATTTTAAAACCTTTAAAATCCAATGGTAAATTTGAATAAAATTTAAAAATACACAGATACGAAAAAGTAAATTGAAGCCATGAATCTCTGGCAGTAAGAGAGCACCAACACCAACTTTGGCCTAGGGGATTCCTTCTCATGCTTAAGAACTGGAGCTGCTTTAGACAATTGTGCCAGGATCCAGGATATGTCCTTAAAGCTTACTCCATGTCATAGGAATGGAATATGAGATTACCACATAAAATTGAGACTCTAAGGTCTACAAACAATCTAATGAAGATAAGAAATAAACTGAAATGTGCTGATTTCAACTTTAGAACTGCATGAAAGGAAAATAACTATATATTAATCAACAAGTAACAATCTACCATGAGCAAAGTTAGAAGACTGTTTCCTCTCACTCCATTTATCACCTCTTTCAATTTTAAGCTGCAAAGAAACATTTCCTAAGGGGCCAGCAGTACAACAGCCTTACTAGCACTTCTTGACACTACACACAAGAGGATGCTATGGTGATGACATTGACATTTAGTAATAGGACCACATCACAGTTAGCTCTAACTTGGCTCCATGGGATAAAATTATGTACCTTACAATTCCTTTAGGAAAACATATTACTAAATTTAATGATATCAGATCTGTATCATTGGCACTGATACCTCTTTTTCTTTAGTACATGTAAGTTTAGATTTGTGCCTGGGTCCATTGGATTACAGGGTATATCATGTGACAGATACAACCTCTTGAGTTGTGGACTTTTATCTTCTCCAACCCTTAATTTCTACATCCTTAAAAATCTTCCCAGGGAAACCTCCACTTCCCTTCCTATTTATTTTGAGGTCAGCATCAGTTAAATGACTCAGTTATTCCTTGAAGTGTATGTATATATTACTTATGGGTTTAAGATTCAATACGGTGATTAAGCTGATGCACCTGCTTGAAAAAATATGGAAACTCTCTATTTAATGTATCCATGATAGTTTCTAGGAATCATGAAGCTCATTTTACTTCCTCATTATGCAGCACTTAACAATGAAGTAGTATTAGAATTAATCTTTTGCCCTACCTAGTTTGGCTCAATGGATAGAGTGTCGGCCTGAAGACTGAAGGGTCCCGGGTTTGATTCTGGTCAAGGGCACATGCCTGAGTTGTAGGCTCGATAGCCAGTAAGGGGCGTCCAAGAGGCAGCTGATCAATGATTCTCTCTCATCCTTGATGTTTCTATCTCTCTCTCTCCCTTTCCCTTCCTCTCTGAAATCAATAAATATATATTAAAGAAAATAATTAATCTTTCAAAACCATGGATGACCATCAGTAATTTTCCATATATGTTGGGCATTTTATTGTTTTGTACAACGATGATGAAAATAACATTGTAGAACAGATGATTTAAATAGTTTTGGCAACAATTGTGAGAACCTTAAAGTAAAGTGAATAAACTGCAATATTCTAGTTTATAATTTCGCCTGAGAGAAGCAAGATAAGTATTAAATTGCTATTTTAATTGATTGTCAATCTGGTATTATCCCTGCTATGACTTTGTCTCAGGTGTATATTTTGCACAGGATATATTTCCTTTTACTTATTTTGGAAGATTTTATTTGAAAATATATTTAGATGCTGAATCACTTTTTTAAAGTTACTGTAAGAAAGAAAATTTCTTATTATTTTGGGTTCTGAGGCCCAATTGAAATGTGTGTATGTGCGGTGGGGGGGAGGGGGGGGTTTCCCCATTCTAATAAGCAATGCTGGGTGCACAAGCCAGGTCATCGATACTTCCACTTAATTCTGACTCTATCTACCTAGAGATAGCATCAGATTCCACAGTTTAAGGGCTCAGTCCCACAAGACTGCCCTCCCCTTTCAGGTACCAGTTGCAATTCTAGGTTTCACATGTGCTTCTGAATCACAGGCTACAAATTGGAGGTTCCAGTGAGCACTCCAACTCAGAAGCCAATCACAAGTCCAAATCGTCACATATACTTGCAATTGAATGGTTATTAATCAGCTTTCAATAACACCCCCTTAGGTTCAATTAATTTGTTAGAGCACTCACAGAACTCAGAGAACATTTTACCCACTAGATTACTAACTTATTATAAAAGGACATAACTCAGAACAGCAAGATGGAAGAGATGCATAGGATGTAGGAAGTAGGCCTCTGTGATCCATCTGTGACATAGTCAACTTTCGGTTGTTTTTTTGTTTTGTTTTGTCTTGTTTTTTAACTCTTACAAAGCTGGGATCACACTTCATTCTACTTTGTTACATGAAAGGGCAGTATAGTACATGTCCAAGGAGTTAATCATGTGCACTCTTTTGCTCTGAAGAATCAAATATTAGTATTATGTTTCTTTTTTGTTGTTAATCATCACCAGAGGATACTTTTCCATTGATTATTTAGAGAGAGTGTATGGGAGGGAGAGAGACACAGAGAGAAACAACGTGAGAGAGACACATCTATTGGGTGCCTCCTGCACGCATCCGGACCAGGGTCAGGGATGAGCCTGCAACCAAGGTATGATGGAAACAGTCACTGAATTTCCCCAGGGCAAACAGAATGTAGGGAAGAGGGAAGAGGGAAGAGGGAAGAGGATATAGGAACAAAGCACTGTGGTCGTGAGCCAGCATGATGGTGGAAACCCCCGAGGCGCCACCTCCACTCGACGTGGGGAGGGGGAGACAACTAGAAAAGGCTATAGCTTATTTTTTTTCAATTTAAATAAATTTCACACATTTCTTTTTACTTTTTAAATGTGGCTACTAGACCATTTATTTGTTTTAATATATTTTTATTGATTTCAGAGAGGAAGGGAGACGGAGAGAAACATCAATGATGAGAGAAAATCATCTATAGGCTGCCTCCTGCACGCCCCCTACTGGGGATCTAGCCTACAACCTGAGCATGTGCCCTTGACGGGTATTGAACCCCAGATCCTCCAGTCCACAGGCTGACGCTCTATCCACTGAGCCAAAGTGGCTAGGGCTTAGCCCATTTTTTAGCCCGGTGGACACCGGCTCTTGCAAGGATGTATTAAAAGTCTCCTTTTCGTCATACTTCTGTCTCCGAGTCCATTATTTGAATTGGGACAGGTGAGCATTTCTCACAAAGGGCAAGGCATGTGGGAAAGGCACCAAGCTTCCATGCTTTCTCCTGGTGCAACTCTCCCCACATGTTCATGTGTTTACCAGCCGAAAGCACTCTGAACCCCAGAGGGGGTTTATGGAGGCTTCATTACAGCCATGGTTGGTGAAATCATTGGTCAAGGGTGATGGGACTTTTTTTCTTGGAGGATGGGAGATGGAACTGAAAGTTCCAACCCACTAATCACATGATTGGCTCCACTGGCAACCTGCCCCCATCCTTAGATGTTTTCTGAAAATCACACCATTAACAAAACAAAAGATGTATTTATCACTCTCAACACAGGAAATTCCAAGGATTTGGGGGACTATGAATCTGAAACTGCAGATGAAGACAAAATTAATATGAAAAATATAGCTTGGCCATCTGAATGACCAATATATGTTTTTTATATAAACCACATTATCACAATCACATGTTACTGAAGAACATAAAACTAAAATTAAAAGTGGACTACTCAGCAAAGACTGACTTTCTTTGAGTAATTATATAATCTCAGAAAACAATTACTTTTTGTTTTTTTTTTTTTTTTTTACCATCTATTTACACTTATACTTAAAATCTTATTTCATGAAATTGTGGGCTAAAATGGAGTTTACCATCAGGAGTTTGCCCCATTTATTTTACTTATAATTTTATTTTAAATAAATCTAATTATTTGAAACAAGAACCTCATGAGCAAATGATGTAAAAGTTTTGTGTAAATTTAATATTTCTGAAAGAATTCAGCTCAAAGACAGTAGGTATAAAAAGTCTTCCATTCCAGCCAGTGTGGCTCAGTGGCTGAGCCTCGACCTATGAACAAGGAGGTCATGGTTTGATTCCCAGTCAGGGCACACGTCCAGATTTCGGGCTAGATCCCCAGTGGGGGCATGCAGGAGGCAGCCAATCAGTGATTCTCTCTCATCATTGATATTTCTCTCTCTCCCTCCCTTCCTCTCTGAAATCAATAATAAAAATATATATTAAAAAAAGGGTCTTCCAATTTCCTATAGAATAGTCAGTCTACAGTAATAATATTTTTACCACATCTACAGCCAATGCCCTTTATGTGAACTGGTTTTTAGAGGATGATAAACCTTCACCTTTCCTGTGGAATTGCTAATACTATCAAGAAGAACAAAGAACATTTTACCTCTGAGATCTCTTGAGAACACTGCTTTCTCCTTGTTTCATCAGAAGTGAGAATTTGGTAAGTAGGCACATTTAATCATAGTGCATATCAGGAATATCTCTGGGACCACGGTGAACATAACGTCTCACCCTGACCTCGTAAATAGATTACCGAAATCTTTACTGGTGGGTAAAGAATTGTGACACTGCTTTTTATTGTGGGAGTATTGAGACATAGTATAGTAATTTAAAAATAGAATAGTATAAAAGAAAATGTTACCATTTCAAAACTGAATATAAAAAACAAGTCAATTATCTCACATTTTAAAAGCCATACTTTATTATTCTCTAGAGTCAAATATTTACATACACTGGGTCATTTAATTATAATAGCTAATAAGGAAGATAAAAAGAATTGAGACTAGAGAAAGATTAAGACTTATTTCCACCTTTTTGAAGATAGTAAATGATCAAGGATTCAACAACGAAGATAAATAAATAAATAAATAAATAAATAAATAAATAGTTTAGTTAATCTGGACAGCCATCAATTTTCTTCTCTGTAGCATGACCTTATTTTCACTGCTTTAGTAAGAAATCTTAAAATAATTAAGAAATTGAATTGAACACAATTAGTTAAACATTACCTAAAATTTTAAATTTTGATATGCTCAAAAGGAATCATAAATGAGAAACCTATTTATTTCCGTGACTTTCTTTTTTTTGTCACCTTGGGTCTTTCTTAATAAATATAGTGTGCCTGAGGTAAATTTTGGTCCAAAGTACTCCTCAGACTATGCCTCATTGTACATTAAAAAAAAAAAAAAAATCACTTAGAAGCATTTAAAGAGAGAAATCAGGATACAATTTCACCAAAAAAGCAAGATTAGCTAAAATTTATTCACAACCAGTAAAATAAATGTTAAGACAAAAACTCAGAAACAAAAACTTAGAATTTATATAAAAAATAAACAATAGTTTGGTAAAATATAGAAAAATGAACACTTATTCAACTTAGGATTTAAAATAATTTAACTGAATAAGGTATGAGCCACTTTTTTCTCATTTTTTAAATTTAGTATTTTGTGTACTTGGCTTATGTATTCATTGTGAAATATATTTCCTGATTTTTTCCTTTTATTTACATCTATTTTATTAAATAAAAAAAAATTGAACAAAATATTTTTAAGTTCCATTGTATATCTTGATATTAACACATATTGATCTCTTGATTTATTAATTCCTACTTTCTTAACCTGATAATATTACCAATTTTATTTTCTAGTTGCAGCTTTAAATTATCGTTCAAATATCTTTTTAAAGATTATTTATAAAATCTGTAGATTTTTCTTTCCCCCAACTTATTATATGTTTTTAATACTTATTGAAACCTTTCTCCTGTTTTGCTTAATTTCATTGTTTTCTGTTTCTAATTTATTCAAAAGCTTTAATTTGCTGAAATGACTTAAACCCTTAACTAATTTATGTTCCCAAATCAAGACTATGCAGAGCTAAGTGTTAGCCAGTCCATAATGAATACATGGTGTTATAATTCTTTTTTTTTCAATTTACTTTTTCCATATTCCTTAAGATTATTTTTATGCCTACATGTCTCTGCTCCTTTTTTGTTATTATTTTTAATACACCTTCAATTTTCTTATCCCTTTCTTTACTTACCAGTGCTAGCTGATTTTTTACTTTATACTGTGACCTTCTTTCTTATACTAGTATATTATAAGTAATATCTAAATTCAAAAATGCAACAGTTGTCCTATTCTTTAATGGAAAACTTTTGGTCACATTTTTATCAAAGTTATGGTAACTTTTAAAAATGATACCAATTATTTAAGTAAATTTACTTATTATGAATTTTCTTCTTAATTTTATATCTGTTTTTAGCTTCCTTACATTTTCACTGCCAATCACTCATATTCCAAAAAGGGGATTTCTTCCTAAACAAGTTATTTGCAAACAGATATACTAGTAGTCTAGGATGATCCAGGACAATTCTCTGGAATATGCAGGTGATCTCTAGGAATAAAAGTGTGTTTGTGAGGTTGTCCTTCTCTTTCCCTTCCTCCTTGCCTTCTGCCTTCCTCATCCTCTGCCTGCTTTCTTCTTCTTCTCCTTCTTCTTCTTCTTCTTCTTCTTCTTCTTCTTCTTCTTCTTCTTCTTCTTCTTCTTCTTCTTTTCTCTCTCTCTCTCTCTCTCTCTCTCTCTCTCTCTCTCTCTCTCTCTCTCCCTCTTTCTCTCTCTCTCTTTCTCTACATGTATGTGATTAGCATTTTACTGTCAATGACAAATATCAGCAAGAGAGTTTTCCATCTACAGTTATCACTCTGTCACATGGATAATCTCCTTATATTTTTTTCCACCAGCTCCTCACTGCTTTTCCACTATTCTGATACATTCATTCTGATCTACCTGTTCAAATAATGAACCTTTGATTTTGTCTTTTAGGATGTATACCTACTTTGAAGAATTCTTATCCTCTTAACATTTATTATTTTTCAAGTGCAAAGTATCCATCTTGCATCATCTTACCTTCTGCAGTACATTTTTTCTTCATTAAGTTTGGCCTCTTTCTTTTTACTCTTATGTTCAGAATGACAGCTTGCACTACTTTCCTTTAAGATGGAACTACTGTTTCATATTCCCCTCAGTTTCACTGGATTCAAAGGAGAGGAAATAATTCCATATTTATGGCATTATTTCAAACGCAAAATCTTATAACACTTAATTGTACATTGGAATCTCATTAATTCTACACTTTTTATATTTAAACTAGAGGCCTGGTGCACGGATTTGTGCACAAGTGGGGTCCCTCAGCCTGGCATGAGGGGAAACCAGCTCTCCGACATCCCCTGAGGGGTCCAGGATTGCAAAGAGGGCACAGGCCAGGCTAAGGAACCCCCACTGATGCACAATCAGGGGTGGGGAGGGACCATAGGAGGGCTCCAGGGCGTGTCCAGTCCATCTCACCCAGTCCCGATTGGCCAGACCTCAGCAGCAAACTAACCTACTGGTCAGCCCCCTGGTGGGCAGTGAGCATCATAGTAACTGGTCAAACAGTCGAATGAACAGTTGGGCACTTAGCATGTTAGGTTTTTATTATATAGGATATGTAAAAGGCATTGAACCTTTTTCATATAAAAATACTCGGTGACACGACTTGATAAATGAGTAAGTTGCAATTAAATTCCTTAATGTTGCTCACAATTAGCTCAGAATGAAATATATATATATCTTTATATAATCACAATACATGTCAGAGTGTGATAAGTTCTAAAATCATAACTAAATAAGACATAATGTGATTGGTAAAATAAAAAGATGACTGTTGAAACTATCATATTTCTTTTCTGAGTTGTGGAATTATGACAGCACAGTGTAAATAATCTTTTCAAGCTATCCTCGTTAGGTCTTAAAATCTTCCACTTTAGATTTACAATGGTCTGGAAAGACCTGCTGTTGTAGCACTCTGAATACTGTAAATTATTTATGAATCAGCATATTTCATGTGAAACTGAAGTTGTAAAATTGTCTGAAATATGCAAGTCACAGATCTTTCTCTATAATCATTTTAGTGTTGTTTCTTTTATGTCTCAGTCATCCTATATAATAAAAGGCCAGCCACCATAAGCGTAACAACTGGAGCGACCAGAGATCAGAACCACTGTGGCCCCTTGCCTGGCTGGCCCAACCCCCAAGCAAGTGGTTAGGGGCAATCAGGCAAGCAGGCAGAGTGCTTAGGGGTGATCAGATAGGCAGACTAGTGGTTAGGGGTGATCATGTGGGCAGGCAAGTGGTTAGGGGTGATCAGGTAGGCAGACCAGCTATTAGGGGTGATCAGGTAGGCAGACCAGCTATTAGGGGTGATCAGGTAGGCAGGTAAGTGGTTAGGGGAGATCAGGTAGGCAGATGGCCCCTCGCAGGGCTAGCCCCTCCCCCCAGCAAGCAGTTAGGGGTGATCAAGTAGGCAGGCAAGTGGTTAGGGTGATCAGGTAGGCAGGTGAGCGGTTAGGGTGATCAGGTAGGCAGGCAAGCGGTTAGGGTGATCACGTAAGCAGATGGCCCCTCCCAGGGCTGGCCCCGCCCCCAACAAAGAAAGAGGGAGGCCTAGGCCACTGGCAGCAACTCTGTGGCAGGTGTGCGACTAGCCAGCAATCGCCCCTCAGAGGAAGGCCCAGGCCAGTCTAGCCATTGCAGCCCACGCCTGTCTCCTGCAGAGGGAGGCCACCAGTGGCAGGGGAGGGGGGTCAGTGCTGAACAGAAGGCAAGCAGTGGCAGCGGCAGGGGTGGAGCCAGCTGCCTGCAGCCTGGGGGAGGGAAGCCCCAATAGGCCCTGATCTCAGGCCAGGCCTAGGGACCTTACCTGAGGGTCCTGGATTATGACATAATAGGGTGCAGGCTGTGCTGAGGGAACCCCCACCCCGAGTGCATAAATTTTTGTGCACCAGGCCTCCAATGTATTAATAAACCAATATGCCGTATTTTTACTTTTTGCAGATAAAAGATATTTTTATGATCATTATAAATATTTGTTTACATTTTTGGCTTGCCACAATCACTAAATGGTATTAAATTTATCGTTGAAAATTGTAAGCACTTCATTTTGTGATAAAATATTTTTTATTTTATTTATTTTAAAAAAATCCTTATCCAAATAGGTATTTGTTGGTGAGAGAGAGAGAAAGCGAGAGAGAGAGATTGATCAGTTGCTTCTTATACTCACCCAGACTGACTTGAACCAACAATGTAGGTATGTTCTCTGATTGGAAATCGAACACGAAGTGTGTTGGTATATGGGACTACATTCCAACCAGCTGAGCCACCTGGCCAGGACTATGTTACAATATTTTTGTAATGTATTCTCAATTCTGTTCTCCTTTAGAGTCCTTGTGATCACATGCCTAAGTGTGAATTTTGTTTATAGTTTTATTCTTTCATGCATTTATATTACTGCCAAAAATGTATTAAAAAGTTTTTTTCTTGAGATATTTTATAACACATGTAAATGTTGATGTATTCTGTGCTCAACTAGTAAACATTTTTTTTTCTTACAAAGCTTCATAAGTCTGGCTAAAGTTCTATTTTTTTCCTAAGTAGCATAAAAGATATAGTTTATTATTCTCTAAATTCCCCATAATCTATATCAAGTAATCATACACTTAATTTCCAATATATTTTACCTCATGTATTTTATGTTAATACAGATGAGTCTGTAAGTACATTATTCTAGAAAACAGACTGATAAATTTAAGAAATCTTAATGCCAAAAAACTGAAGTGACTATGGAGAGCAATAAATTGTATTTAATAAATGTTGTTGCTTATAGTTAAATACTTTAGAGCTCCCAACACACATTTTCTTTTGTTTAGTAGAAACAATATAAAAATCAATTCAGCATTTTCCACACACTGTACTTAATACTCAATATAGATTAGGGAAAAAAAGCAGAAACTTGTGTGTCTTGTTGAACTGTAGAAACAGACATTAAATTAAATATCAATGGGAAAAAAGGGAGGCATCTATAATACTTTCAAATATAAAGATAAATTTAAAAAGAACAGAAATTATACATAGTTAATCAACTCAATTGTGCAAAGAGAAGGTGCCTTTTAAGCTGAAACCCCATGGGCAACTTGGATTGAATAAGCAAAGATTTGGTAGTAGGAGGACACAAGCATTTTAGACATGTCACATATAAGTAGGTTGAGAACAAGATGAGAACATCAATTTCAAAGACCAAAGAGAAATGTTACTTCTTCATTTATTCATTCATTCATTTTATTTATCTTTATTGTTGAAAGTATTACAGATGTCTCCCTTTCCCCCCTCATTGACCCTCTACCCCTGCTCCCACCCTCCCCCAGGCCTTCACTGCACTGAACTTACATGCATATATGCATTAGCCATGGATACAGACCAAAAAAAATGTTAAATGGGTGGATCATAGACCAAAGAAGGCTATTGTCACAAAATAAGTTGACATAAAATAGCCAAGACCAGAGAGATTCATAATTTTGGACTCCACATGAAGTGTTTTAAGTGGGAAGAGGGTAAAATACACTGTGCATCATATCAATATTGCTTTAGCAACTGGGCCAGTTATAAATTAGTAGGTGGTTTAGCAAACGTTTGGGCAAGCAGATGGAGACGAGGAAGTAGATTTCTAAAAGCTGGCTTTGGGTGTACATTTAGGAAGATGTAGATACTGAGATGAATTGCCTGGTTTCTAGCTTCATTAACTTCTAGGAACTGTTACTCCTTACTGAATTCGGGAACTCCAGAGAAGAACCAACTATTTTTTCATACAGAAAAATGTATTGGATTCTTTTTCGTAACACCGCTATTCTAAGAAGCAAATGAAATATTCAAGGGGAGATTAACGACTTAAAAATATTGATTAGTCATTGAATGTTGTGGTTACTAAGATATATAAAACACAAAATCATTCTCATGGAAGTTATATTGAAGTGAGGGTAAAAAAACAAAAAAACAAACAAACAGTAGTAGAGTATAAATGTTATGAAGAAAAATTAAATGCGATTCAAGGGAATAATAGCAACTTTAGAGAAGGCAGATCAGAGAAGAGCTCCGAGCAGGCAGCTCAGTGACAAGCTGTGAGTATGTGGGAGATGAGCATTCCAGGGAGCAAATCAAATGCCTCCAGATGGTGAATTTTTGTGGATGGAAGTAGCTGAGTTCATAATAAAGTTGATTTAGAAATTATTAGCTTATCCCTAGCAAGTGAAGCCTTACAATTAAATGACATGATCCAAGAATGAAAACTAAAAACTGAACTCTGATACATTTTCTTATTTATTGTCCTAATTAGTCTCAAAAATGTTAAAGTTCTTCATTATAAATATTATAGAAACTGCTTCGTTATGGGCCCTGGAAGGCAATGTTGACACACTTTGGGGAAAAAAGCACATTTTAGAAAATTGAGAACTTAATTATTAGAACACATTTTTTTCAAGTCAGGCCATGTAAATTTGTTGTCAATTATTGATTTTTTGAGCCATGACATGAGGTGGTGTCTTGAGGCTGTCATTATTGGGTTAAGACACGGATTCAGTTAGGATTCTAAACAGTTTTCAGGCACGAAGGTGGTGCTCCTATCACCTAACAAGATAGAGGGAGCCACATCTATGGGACTGAGGGGTTCAATCAGTTTTGGATTTCACTGTTCTGGAGCACATGTGAGTGGAATCTGCCAAGATGGAAGCATTTATGTCAAGGAAACGATAATGAAGCTGGGAAGTCAGGAAGAGTTCTGCCTCATGCACCTCTTACCTCTGAACTTTTGGACTTTTAAACTAACCATCAGTAACCTCCTAGACTTTGCTTGTTCTTTAACATGGGGACCAGGTCGTTTGCATCCTGCACCTCGAAAGGAGACAATCCATTTCACTGACCAGCATTCTTTATTGTCATAATCGACCTAACCCAAATCTGTTAAACTTGCCAGCATCCTTCCTTTGCATAGAAGAGAAATGGAACAACACCTGTGGTTTATGCCTTTATAAAGCCTGCCATTCAGGTTGCAACCAGAACACATTTCAGACTGCTACATGAATAGGTGTCTCCCAGATTGCAATCCTTTGCTCAAATAAACTATTTTTATTCTTTATTACAGCCTAAGTTTTTTTCACTAACAACATTCACTATAAACTACCATCAAAAGTCTCACAGCCTCTATCTAGACATTAACTATGACATAGAACTTTTCTATGCTGTCCTTGCAATGTTATCTGAAGTCCAGTTGCTCTCATATAGTTAGATTCGGGTCTTGATCTTTATCACAATCTGAATAACTCATTGGTTCTGTAATGACTGTATCCTTTGTATCAGTTCTTGGGTTTACTCTTTAGCAATATCTTCTCTGAAACTCTAAAAAATCTACGTCTCCTTGAAAAATGTTATAGAACAAGTTTCTCTTATTCTAAAATTCGGTCAGGATTTTACTACTACTTCAAAATCCAGCTACAGGATCAGCTGTGGGAACACGGTACAGACACAGAACTAATGTCTACACACATACTAACTTCTCTTTCAAAATCTCTCTCTCTTCCTACACATTTTGAAGGGTAATTCTTTCTTTTGGTTCTTTTTTATTCTTTTTTTTTCTTTCAATTGATTTTTTTGAGAGAGTGGAAGAGAAGCGGAGAGATAGAGAGAGAAACATCAATGTGAGAGAGACACATCAATTGGTTGACTCCCACACAGGCCCTGAGTGGGGCTGGGGATTGAGCCTGCAACGGAGGTATGTGCCCTTCATCAGAATCAAACAGGCTGACATTCAATCCACTGAGCCAATACGGCTAGGGCCCTTCTTTTGGTTCTTGAAATTTTACTCAGGAAAAAATCTGGCTACAGTACCTACATTTAAAATATTTTTCCATAAACATTGACCTTTGGTATTTAATTTTAATTTAACATAAAATTATTGTTATGGAATTATTACACGATATTTTCTTTATCTCTTTTTTGTCTTATTTCCCCCACTCTTCTTTATGAACAAGGTAGTTATATGTATGATACATGAAACTAGTTTTTCCAAGGGTAGTGTTCTTAGAAAAGACCAAAAGACAGATGTGCTACATATTTTAGCTTCAAAGGTCATCATCTAAGTTCAAAAAAAGAAATGCATGTAAAAAAGCAGAATACAATGTTGTGATTGCTGTGGTTAAAAAATAGTATCCTTAAATGTTGGAAAAGTACATTAGTTTCAGACTAAGTAGCATATGAGCACATGGGCACTGGTTTTCATTTTATTTGGCCTGAGTATGAGGGACAGAGTCAGAGGAACCCTCCTACAGACTATTACCTTGAGGGCAGAGAGAATTTGCACCCTGATTCTACATGAGGCTCAGGTAACCAGCAAGAATTAAAGCAAATTCTCCCTACGTATCATGGTGTAGCAGCCTAGATCAGAGAGGTAGGCATTGATGTGAGGCCAATTGTGAGAAAACTTATTATTCTTACACTAGAGGCCCGGTGCACAAAAATTTGTGCACTAGGGGGGAAGGAGGGGCCCCTCAGCCCGGCCTGTGCCCTCTCGCAGTCTGGGGCCCCTAGGGAGATAATGACATGCTGGCTTAGGCCTGCTCCCGGGTGGCAGAGGGCAGGCCCAATCCCTAGGTTCAGCCCCTGATTGCGCTCAGAGCAGAGCCGATAGGGGAGTTGGGGCGCCGCCCCCTGTCATGCACAGAGCAGGGAGATTGGGAGGTTGTGATGCCACCCTCAGTCATGCACAGACCAGGGCCAATCAGGGGGTTGGGGCACTGCCCCCTGTCACTCACAGAGCAGGGCCCATCAGTGGGGTTGGGGCTCTGTACCCTGTAACGCACAGAGCAGGGCCAATCAGGGGGTTGGGACGCTGCCCCCTGTTACACACAGAGCAGGGCCCATCAGGGGGTTGGGGTGCCGCCACTCTCACACTCAGGGCAGGGCCGATGGGGAGGTTATGGCTCTACCCCGTCACACACAGAGCAGGGCCCGTGGGGAGGGGCAGTTGGGGAGCTCCCCCCTATCAGGCACAGAGCAGGGCTGACCAGGGGGTTGGGGAGCTCCTCCCTATAACAAACAGAGCAGGGTGGATAGGGAGGTTGTGACCCCGCCCCCTGTCACACACAGAGCCACAGGGCGATCAGGGGGTTTGGGCGCTGCCCCTTGTCATACTGATCCCGGTGCCGGGAGGCTTCGCAGCTCCACTGATCCCGGTGCTGGGAGGCATATTACCCTTTTACTATATAGGGTAGAGTCCTGGTGCATGGGTGGGGCCGGCTGGTTTGCCCTGAAGGGTGTCCTGGATCAGGGTGGGGGTCCCCACTGGGGTGCCTGGCCAGCCTGGGTGAGGGGATGATGGCTGTTTGCAGCTGGTCACACACCCTTCAGGGTTGGGGTCCCCACTGGGGTGCCTGGCCAGTCTGGGTGAGGGGCTGAGGGCTGTTTTCAGGCAGGGGGTGACTGAAGCTCCCAACTGCTCCTTTTTTTTTTTTTTTTTTTTTTTATTCTGGGCCAGCTTTAGCTTTGAGCCTTGGCTCCAGCTCTTAGGCCTCCGTGGCTGAAAGTAGGTTTCTGGCCTTTGCTTACAATGTTGCAATCCTGCTGGCTGAAGTCCGGTGGTATTTGTTACAGAGTTTCTTTCTTTTTTTTTTTTTTTTCTGTTCATCAGATTATTTATTGACTTGATTCTTAGATTCACTTGTTGATAGATGCATATTTGTTGTTCATAATTTGTATCTTTACCTTTGTCTTCTTCTTCCTCTTCTTAAAGGATACCTTTCAGCATTTCATATAATCCTGGTTTGGTGGTGATGAACTCCTTTAGCTTTTCCTTATCTGTGAAGCTCTTTATCTGACCTTCAATTCTCAATGATAGCTTTGCTGGATAAAGTAATCTTGGTTATAGGTTCTTGGTATTCATCACTTTGAATATTTCTTGCCACTCCCTTCTGGCCTGCAAAGTTTCTGTTGAGAAATCCGCTGACAGTCGTATGGGTATTCCCCTGTAGGTACCTGAGTTTCTTTCTCTTGCTGCTTTTAAGATTCTCTCTTTGTCTTTTGCTCTTGGCATTTTAATTATGATGTGTCTTGGTGTGGTCCTCTTTGGATTCCTTTTGTTTGGGGTTCTCTGCGCTTCCTGGACTTGTAAGTCTATTTCTTTCACCAGGTAGGGAAAGTATTCTGTCATTATTTCTTCAAATAGGTCTTCAATATCTTGCTCTCTCTCTTCTTCTGGCACCCCTATAATTCTGATGTTGGTACGCTTGAAGCTGTCCCAGAGGCTCCTTACACTATCTTTGTATTTTCGGATTCTTTTTTCATTTTGCTTTTCCGGTTGGGTTTTTTTTGCTTCTTCGCATTTCAAATCTTTGACTTGATTCTTGCGCTCCTCTGGTCTGCTGTTGGGAGTCTGTATAGTATTCTTTATTTTAGTCACTGTATGCTTAATTTTAGTTGGTTCTTTATCATAACATCGAGGGTCTCATTAGATTTCTTGAGGATCTCATTAAGTTTATAGGCGGCTTCTAGACAGTTCTTGAGAGACCTTAAAAGTGTGGTTCTGAACTCTATATCTTCCATTGACAATTTTGTCCTGTTTCTTTGTCTCCGCATTCTTTTTTATGCTTTCTTGGTGCACCCCCTAGTGGTCTTTGTGCGCAGTCTTGTTATAGTTAAGCCTTGATTGTTGTAGTTAATACTGGGGGGATTTGACCTCCAGGCCAACTGGCTGTGAGGGATGTTACAGAGTTTCTTAAACTGCAGGCTCAGAGGCCTGCAGCCGCAGGCGGGGAACGTTGGAATCCTCCGTCACTGAAGCAAGCAAGCCTCATGTTAGTTTCAAGCTGTCTGGCTGCCGGCCGCCATCTTGGCTGACAGTTAATTTGCATATCTCGCTGATTAGCCAATGAAAAGGGTAGCGGTTGTACGCCAATTACTATGTTTCTCTTTTATTAGTATAGATTATGATCAAGTTTTATCAAGCTCCAGAGTGGCATAGTAGAACATACAGAATATTTGGGGCCCCAATTGTAGTAAAACTATAACAGAATTGTAAAGGATATGGTATTAAGCATGTTGGAGGTCCTAAAGATAACAGCTTGTAACAAGAGAAAAAGGAAATGGTGTTTTCAGAGATCCACAAAGCTAGGAGAGTGCCGACTGCCTGCCTGTGGATAGTCCAACTGTCATTGCTGTTTGATTTAGAATCATACTTATCAATGCTAAAGAGCACACAGGGTGGATTTTACTGGAGCTAGGGAATAACATAGCATGGGGAACTCAATACAACAGAAAGGACCTATTCATTTCAATCACCACTGTAGTGGAATTTGCATAATACATCATTGCTTTGGGAATGGGAAAATGAACCCTGTATCTCAATCACTCCTAAGACGTTCCTAACATAGACCATACTTGTATTACATCACAAAATCTAGAATAATTTCAAAAATTAGAAATTAAATTGACCTGTTAAATTTATGAAATAGTAAACAAAGCAACACGTTGCAAAATATAAGAAATGAAATGCCAAGGAGGTTATAAAAATATTTTTATGAATATAGGTATATACACATAATTTAGTACATACATATATGATAAATATATGAAAATATTTACACATCTATACTTTAATATATGTATATCTATAAAATATTCATAATATTTAAAATTAAATTTTATATAGTTGTAGTTATTAATATAGATTATTTTGAAATAATTATAACACTGTATTGAAATCTGCACTTTGAAAACAACTTTACTCACTAGAAAATGAACACTTTTTTTCTTGAATAATAACAAATAATGATAGTAGTGACATGTCAATCAATTGGTCATTTAACAATAGATTTGAAAAACACAATAACAAAATAATTATTGGGGAAAAATACTTTAGGTATAATTGGTTACATACAGAACATAAATTCTCTACCATAACAGCAGATCCTTGAGCTATTTCTTTCTTCCTGAAGAAACTCTGGCTTCAAAAAATTTATTTCACTATTAATTTTAAGGATGGAATTAATATGGAATTGTTTAATCCCTTTTGCTATGTATTTACTGTAGAATGGATTGTGGCAAATCTGGCCAATAAAATGCTAACAAAATAGTCATAGGAAAATATGATTTATTTATTTATTTTTGTTTTTGTCAGAATGTCCTTGATTTTGTCTGTGATGGTTGAAGTCATCCTTAACATTTTGCTACTATCTGGGGGAATGAAGGCACTACCAATATTAGCAGAATAAAAATCATTTATAAAAATTAAATCTTTGAATAAGTGAATCACCACAAATGTCACTAATTATCTGGTATTCTTAGGAGATATAGTATATTTTCCTTAGAGTCTAAAAATTTTTGAAGTGTATTTTATTTTCTGTCAAAACATTCTAATTATCACCAAAAATAGCTAATAAAGAGCAAGATGAAATTAATTAGAGAACAGAAAAAGGTGATGAACATGCACAACAGAGATGTGTACTAAACATACAAATAAACAACTAATTAGAGTAATATGTAAAGGAGAATCATTTTAATCAAATCCTCAAAATTGAAATAAAGGGAAGAAACAAAATTAGATACTCTAAGAACAAAATAATATTTAAAGGTATTCATGAATGGACAGAGAGGATAAGAAATAAACCCATCAAAGACATGCCTTGACCCTGGCCTGTATGGCTCATTTGGTTGAGTGTCATCCCATGCACCTAAAGGTCACAGGTTCCATTCCCAGTCAAGAGGGCACATGCCCAGATTGGGAGCTCAACCTCCAGTAGGGGGCATGCAGGAGGTAGCCAATTAATGTTTCTCCCTATTCCTTCTTCTCTCTAAAATTAATAAAGAAAATACTTTTAAAAAAGAGATCATGCCGTCATGCCTTATGTTGAAGACCAACCCATCACAAAATAACAGGATACATACTTTTTTAACACAGTTGCCTTGAAATTATCAACTGATAGAAAAGACTGCTGTTATTTGAATGGTAACAGAACATAAAACAGTAAGCATTATTTTGTAATACTTTATTCAGGATAGGATAAAAAATATATTATTGTATGATTAACAACCTTTGGGTTCACAAAGATTACAAAAGAAGGCAGGAAGGGAGCCAAGGAGAAAACAGTTCATCATTTTCCAAGATTGGTGTGATATGAAAGCACCAGTATGTTCAGTTTAAGACCTAGTAACAAGCACATGAATGGATACCTAGTGCAAATGGCTCTAAAAGCAGAAACTGGCACGAAGACAGACAAATAATCAATACTATTTTTAAAATGTTTTTGTGTTTTCTACATAGTACATCTTTTAAAAATATGTATGAGAGATTAAAAATGGCAGCAGAGTAGTTGGATGCTGCACAGACATGTTCATAGGAACAAGCTGGAATTACAACTGAAAGATGGAAAGGCTTCCGGAATAATCAACGGAAAACTCATTGGAGAGAACCCTAATACCTGAGGACCAAAGTTAGAGACCACATAGAGATTGGTAGGAGGGGCGGAGGTGTGAAAGGATTGGCAAGGCTCCCACAGACACCAACTGAAGTCCTGGAGAGAAATCTCAGCTGTGGTGAGGTGCCACTGAGAACTCAGGGATCTAATCCCCAAGCTGGGTTCCCCAGCAGAGAGCACCAAATCTGAGGAGGGTGCCCACATAACATTTAGGTGTGAAAAACAGCAGGGTGCTGTCTGCCAGGAAATGGCAGCTGAAAGTTTGGCCACCCTCTTGAAGGGCCAACACACAAAAATTCCCTGTGGAGCCACCCACCTTGTGCTCTGACAGAAGGAAGGTGAAGTGGACTGGATCTGTGAGAGCAGAACCCAGGACTGGGGATGCAGGGAATGGAGCTCAGAGGGCAGACACCCCAGGTTTCCTGGGCTGAGTCATTCCCTTACCCAGTGGAGGGTATCTTTCCCACATAGACATTTGCCTCATCTGGGGAGGGGGGAGAGACTCAACACACCCTATTGGAAAACACCTTGCCCTGAGGCTACTTAATAGATTAAAAGTAACAATTAGCCTTCAGGCAGAAGCAACTGCCCACCCTGTTCAAAAAACTTTCACTATACCTTAGGATGATTGCCTGGGGGCCATTCAAGTCAGAATCCTATTGGGTTGTAGATAGAGGCTGCCTCTGGAAGCTTTGGGTCTTTGCCTGATCCAATTAGTCAGAAACAGCCTTTAACACTAGGCTAGAGATTGAGAGGTGTAGAGGATCTACCTAAAACAGACACAAACCCAAACAGACAATCAAAATGAGGAGAAAAAGAAACAACCCTCCAAATGAAAGAAATAGAGAATTCTCTAGAAGAAGAGATAAATGAAACAGAGATAAGAAATTTATCTGAAACAGAGTTCAGAGTAATGATGGTAAAAATGCTCAACAGTATGGAAAAAGATGTAGTAGCTATAAAAATATATGTGAAAACTATTAATTCATCAATATATTTCATAGAATATCATAAGGTAAACTCTTCTGACTATTTTTAGTTTATTCTGAATATATAATAATATTTCTAATTACACTTATACCAAATATCCTTTTCCTTTTTTGCTAATGAAGTTGGAGAACTTAATGGATTGTATACTTAATTCTTTCTAATGCTTTTCAAAATCTATTCATATCAATGCATATTGTCTATGTCTAGGAACTTCAAGTTCATTTTTCATTATATTCCTCTTTTTAAACTTATTGTCCTATAATTTTATGATATTACACAGTTTTGTATATTATTAAATACATTATCAAGTACATACAGGAGACAATGAATTTATGTGTTTCTCTCACATCAATGTCTCTCTCTCTCTCTCTCTCTCTCTCTCTCTCTCTCTCTCTCTCTCTCCTCCCCTCAATTCCATTCCTAAAAATCAATATAAATATATCCTTGGGCGAGGATTACCAACAACAACAAAATAAGGGAATGTGTACTGTGAAATACCCATAGAGTATATTGAGATTTCCATATGTAATTTTTACATGTTCTATATTCATGGCAGAATATATATATACTAGAGGCCCAGTGAACAAAAATTTGTGCATTCGGGGGGAAGGGGGGCGGCCCTCAGCCCAGCCTGTGCCCTCTTGCAGTCTGGGACCCCTTGGGAGATAACAACCTGCTGGCTTAGGCCTGCTCCCGGGTGGCAGAGGGCAGGCCCAATCCCTAGGTGCAGCCCCTGGTCGGGCTCAGAGCAGGGCCTGTTGGGGAGTTGGGGCGCCGCCCCCTGTCATGCACAGAGCAGGGCAAATTGGGAGGTTGCGATGCCACCCTCAGTCACGCTCAGGGTAGGGCCGATTGGGGGGTTGGGGCACCGCTCTGTCACACTCAAGGCGGGATCGATGGGGAGGTTGCGGCGCCACCCCTTGTCACGCACAGAGCAGGGCCTATCAGGGGGGTTGTGGCTCAGTATCCTATCACGCACAGAGCAGGGTCAATCAAGGGGTTGAGGAGCTCCCCCCTGTCACTCACAGAGTAGGGCTGATAGGGGAGTTGGGGCACCCCCCCCCCCCCCCGTCACACTCAGGGCTGTGGGAAACTGTTTATTGCCTTCACTATCTGATAAGCATAGACAGAGCACTTCCCGAAACCCCCAAAGGCTGGGTGCCTTTGAAGCCCTAGCAAAGCCCGGAGCTAGGCGCCACCTCTGTTTGTCCAGATAGTGGTAGTTGAAACTACTCCCCCATTTATTATTATGTAAATCCTTGCTGATGGGCTAGTCTGCCTGTTAATGGGGGGTCGCTTGCCTAAGGGCGACTCCAGATCAATAAAAGATTGGAGCAGCCTGAGCATGGGTGGAAGTCCCTCTCCTTGAGTTGGACTTGCCCGCCTGGACCTCTGATATTGTAAAATTATCTCGTGTCTTTTCTCTCATTTGTTGTGCGGCTCTTCTTTCAGGTACCGAACCCTACTCCACGCGGGTCGTGGAAGGAAACACACTCAACACAGGGCAGGGCGGATCAGGGGGTTGGGGTGCTGCCCTCTATCACCCACAGAGCAGGGCCGATCAGGGGGTTGGGGCACCGCCACTCTCACACTCAAGGCAGGGCCAATGGGGAGGTTATGGCTCTACCCTGTCACACACAGAGCAGGGCTGACCAGGGGGTTGAGGTGCTGCACCCTGTCACACACAGAGCCGCAGGGCAATCAGGGGATTTGGGCGCTGCACCCTGATCCTGGTGCCGGGAGGCATATTACCCTTTTACTATATAGGATAGAGGCCTGGTGCATGAGTGGGGCTGGCTGGTTTGCCCTGAAGGGTGTCCTGGATCAGGGTGGGGGTCCCCACTGGGGTGCCTGGCCAGCCCGGGTGGGGGGATGATGGCTGTTTGCAGCTGGTCACACACCCTTCAGTGTGGGGGTCCCCACTGGGGTGCCTGGCCAGTCTGGGTTAGGGGCTGAGAGCTGTTTTAAGGCCTACTGAAGCTCCCAACTGCTCCTTTTTTTCTTTTTTTTTTAATTCTGGGCCAGCATTAGCTCTGGCTCCAGCTCTGAGGCTTCTGCTGCTGAAAAAAGGTATCTGGTTTCTTTTGGTTCTATAATCGAAACAATGTATAACTCCAGCTCTGAAATCCCGGGCTCTCTGAAAGCAGGTTTCTGGGGTTTGGTTTAGCTTCTATATTTGTTACTATGTTTCTTAAACTGCAGGCTCAGAGGCCGGCAAGGCGGGCGGGGAACGTTGGTTTCCTCCGTCACTGAAGCAAGCAAGCCTCATGTTAGTTTCAAGCTGCCTGGCTGCTGGCCGCCATCTTGGCTGGCAGTTAATTTACATATCTCTCTGATTAGCCAATGGGAAGGGTAGTGGTCATATGTCAATTACCATGTTTCTCTTTTATTAGATAGGATATATATATATATACACACACACACACACACACATATATATATATATATATATATATATATATATATATATACATATATATGTGTGTGTATATATATATATATATATATATATATATATATATATATACACAAATTGAGTGGCTAGATTATTATGACCACCTGACTTTTGCAGGCAAATCAGCTATAATTTTGTGCTGAAGTTGCTAGAGGGCCAGACCATTATAAGTGGGGAAGCAGGTTGTTTACCACGACAGTAGAAGTGATTTTTTTTCCTGAAGATATGGGTAAACAACGCCATTTAACAGCCTTTGAATGTGGGATATATATTTACACTGAGTGGCCAGATTATTATGACCACCCCATCAGTTCTTCGTTGGGCCACCTTTTGCCTTCAATACTGCAGGGATTTTTCTTGGCATTGACTCCATGAGATGTTGAAAGGTGATGTGAGGAATCTGACACTATGCCTGATGAATAGCACTGTCCAGTTCTGTGAGATTTGATGGTTGTGAAACCAACTGCCAGATGGCTCTTCACTTCGTCCCACAAATGCTCAATTTGATTGAGATCTGGTGATTGTGGGGGCCACTTAAGCAAGGTAACATCTCCCTCATGTTCTTGAAACTACTCCTGCACAATACGAGCACCATGGCATGGTGCATTGTGTTGTTGGAAGAAGCCATCTCCACTGGGATACGCCATCAACATGATAGGATGAACTTGATCAGCACGATACTTAGGTATGTTGTGCTATTCAGATGTTATTCCACATGAATTAAAGGGCCCAAATCATGCCAGGAAAACATGCCCCAAACCATAACACTTCCCCCACCAGCTTGAAGGGTTGTACTCATGCATGTGGGGTGCATGATTTCATGTGGTTTCCACCAAATTCTCACTCTGCCATCTGCATGATACAACTGGAAATGTGATTCATCAGACCACATGACTTTTTCCAATGCTCGACTGTCCAATCCTTGTGTTCCTGTGCGAATTGGAGTCGTTTTATCTTGGTAACTGCAGACAGCAAAGGTGTATGAACAGGCCTTCGGTTTCCATATCCCATATGATGCAGTGTATGGCTAATTTGCCTACAAACGTCAGGTGATCATAATAATCTGGCCACTCAGTGTCTCTCTCTCTCTCTCTCTCTCTCTCTCTCTCTCTCTCTCTCTCTCTCTATATATATATATATATATATATATATATATAATATTTTACAAAGCTCCAAATGAAATAAAAATATGAAAATCATGATTTCATAATCATGAATTCTGGAGGCCTTTTTATTTAACCAACAAGTATGATATTAGAAAGTATTCAGATAATATATTATTATCTGATGTCTCTGGAGAGATTACCAGCTGCATCAGTAAACTATGTTGATGCTATTTTTTAAAAAAATATATGTTTTTATTGATTTCAGATAGAGAGAGAGAGATCGAAACATTGATGATGATAGAGGAACATCAATTAGCTGACTCCTACATACCCCCTACTGAGGATCAAGACCACAACCCAGGCATGTGCCCTCACAGGAATGGAGCCAGTGACCTCCTAGCACATGGGTTATGCTCAAGCACTGAGCCACACTGGTGGGGCTGGTGATGTTTTCTAATAATATTCTTAGTGTATAAAGCATTGTAGTGCACTAATATAGTCACTATAATCTCAGGCAATATGCTAAATTTAAATTTAAGTAATCAAAAATTTTGTCATTTAAGAATATATATCATTTATCATGTGACATTAAATTTGTGTATTTTCAAAGATGCAAAATTATTAACTTTAAAATACACAAGAGCATAAGTGAGGTAATATTCTGGTTCTTTTTTCCCATGGGTTTTTAAAAAATCTTTTATTCATTGAATGGTAAAGTGATAACTATTGAATATTTTTCCAATAACCAAGTGCCAATTTTAATATATTTTCCTTCCAAAACATTTTGTAGCAACAATGTGCCTTGAGTACAAAATCAATAAGCTATCAGCACACAAAGTAATATATATGTATATTCACAACACATAATGCTTTTAACATTTATTTCAAGAAAAATTTAAGTAATATTGATTTGTTCGTTGTTGAATAACATTATCAATGTTTATGGGAGTAAAGAGACTGTGTATTGCAGCTGATAAAAACAAGGATTGAATAATAATAAAATGACAAATTTATTTCCTGTAATTTATCAGAGAGGTCACATATATTTCACTGTGTTGAGAGACAGCTGATGGGTCAGGAATGATGAGAACTGAGGATTGACTCTTGGTTTAATAGTAGTGATGTCACTGATGACTTAATTAACAGAATCAGCATAGTGCTGAAGGTGTTGGCCTCATTTGAATTGATTAAAAGAAAAAACAAGAGGTAAATAGAGGATGTGAGTTTAGACAGCACCTTTAAGAAGATTTTCAGTTATTTGTTTCCTTTTTTTTTTGCCAAGGTGAGAAAACAGTGGTTCAGAGAATAGCAATATATAGCCCTCTCTCTCTCTCTCTCTCTCTCTCTCTCTCTCTCTCTCTCTCTCTCTCTCTCTCTCATCTATCTATCATCTATCTATATCTATATCTATCTATCTATTTATCTACCTATCATCTATCTATCTAGAATGTTATTCAGTCTTTAAAAAGAAGGAAATACCATGATTTATGACAACTTGGGTGAAACTGGAGGACACTATGATAAGTGAAATAAATAGGCACAAAATGACAAATACCACATAATCTCACTTATATGTGGAATCTAAAAAAGTCAAACTGACATAAACAAAAGGTAGATGGGTGTTTGCCATGTGGATAGGAAAAATGAGGAGATGTTGGTGAAAAGGTACATTCAGTTTTAAGATGAGTAATTTCTCTCTAATATACAGCATGGTGACTACAGTTAATAATGTATTGTATACTTGAAATTTGCTGAGAGTAGATCTTAAGTGTTGTCACCACACACACACAAAGTGACTATGAGGTGATATATATGTTAATGAGCTTGACTGTAGTAATTATTTTACAGGGTACTATAAATATAAAGAGCCAGGGGCCATTGCAACCGAATGGAAAACCGAACAGATGAGCAAACAGGTTGAGTGGGGTGACCAGGCCAGCAAGGGGGTTAGTGAAGGACAACCAAACAACTGAATACCAGGCTGCTTGGGGTGACCAGGCCAGCAGGGGGTTAGTGAGGGATGACCAAATGACTGAGCAGTAGGGTTTGTGGGGAGGTCCGGCTAGCAGGGGGCGCTGTGAGAGGTGACCAAAAGACCAAACAGCAGGCTGTGTGGGGTGACCAGGCCAGCAGGGGTGGGGGCAGTAAGGGGCAACTATGCTGGCAGGGGGAAGTCAGGGGTTACCAGGCCAGCAGGGAGGGGCAGTTGGGGTCAACCAAGTTGGTGGGGAGAGGGCAGTTGGGGGTGACCCGGCCAGCAGGCAGAGGCAGTTAGGGGTGATCAGACTGGTAAGGGGGCCAGTAGGGGCGATCAGGCAGGCAGGCAGGTGAGCAGTTAGGAGCCAGTGGTCCTGGATTATGAGAGGGATATCCCCCGAGGGGTCCAGAACTGGAGAGGGTACAGGCTGGGCTAAGGCAACCCCCACCCCCCATGCACAAATTTTATGCACTGAGCTTCGAGTCTATATATATAAAAGCCTAAGCAACCATCTGACCGCTTGACTGGTAGCTATGATGCACAATGACCACGAGGGGGCAGATGCTCCAACTGGTAGCTATGAAGCAACTGACCACCAGTGGGCAGAAAGTCAATATAGGAGCTGATGAGCTGTGATGATTTGGCAGCTGTGATTCTTAGGTGATGCATCTAGAACCAGAGAGGAGAGAGCTTGATTCTGGGGTGCATCATCCAAGAACCACTCTCTAGCAATCTGGACCCCTTGGGGGATGTCAGAGAGCTGGATTTGACCCAACCAACACAGGCCAGGAGGAGGGATCCCATGGGTGCACGAATCCATGCACTGGGACTCTAGTATGTACATAAATCATCATGTTCTATACCTTAAAGAAACGCATTGTACAACCTAAATATATTCAATTTTTATTTGTTAATCATACTTCAATAAGAGTAAAAATTAAAAAATAATTCTTAATTGAATGACAGGGGAAAGTGCCAATAGAGTAAATAAAATGATGCTGCAGAAGACAAACTGGAGAATTGAACAACATAAAGTCCTTGAGTTGCATAGTGTGGAAAAAAATGAACAAAATAAACTGACCAACAAAATAGAAACAGAGGAATAGATACATGGAACAGACAGACAGCTGTCAGAAAGAATGGGAGAGGGGAAGACTGGATGAAAAAAAGATGAAGGGATTAGCCAAAGAACATGCTATATAATAAAAGTCTTAATATGCAAATTGCCCCCTTGACTGGGAGTTTGACCAGGATTCAACCAGGAGTTCAAACAGGGGATGGGGCTGGCCTGCCAACCACCAGCAGCCCCTCCCCCAGGCTGGCCCCACCCCTGATCATCCCCCCTACCCTGATCAGGGAAAGAATCAGCCAGCCAGGCAGCCAACCTCTCACATCCCTTCCCCTCAGCCGGCCTGGCCTGATGGGCCCTGATCATGCACAAATTTGTGCACTGGGCCTCTAGTATATGATGAGCCATAGATACAAACAACAGTGTGATTATGACCAGAGGGAAGGGGGAAAGCCAAGGGTGAAGGGAGAGGGGGGAAAGTGAGCCAAGGAGGGAGGGAATGGAAACATCTCTTATAATATAAACAATAAAAATAAAGTTAAAAAAAAGATAATTAGTATATGCATGATGATAAATATTTTTCTAGAACTACAGATAATTTGTGATAATATAGTCACAGGAGAGAAGTCAGTGTGGGCTAAGATGCAAGTAGATAAATGTAGGGAATGGGGCTTGCAAATGCTGTGTTATGGTTGCTTCATTTCTATGTGAAATAGGTGTCATGGTCATCATTGAAAAGTCAGAATGTGGAACAATTTGGTAGAGACTTAAGGAAAGAAGATAATTCCTTAAAAATATCTGGAAGAGTGGGATAATAAATAAATGTAGTAAGATAATAAAGGGGCTAAGGCCGAAACCGGTTTGGCTCAGTGGATAGAGTGTCGGCCTGCGGACTGAAGGGTCCCAGGTTCGATTCCGGTCAAGGGCATGTACCTGGGTTGCGGGCACATCCCCAGTGGGAGATGTGCAGGAGGCAGCTGATCGATGTTTCTCTCTCATCGATGTTTCTAACTTTCTATCTCTCTCCCTTCCTCTCTGTGAAAAATCAATAAAATATATTTAAAAAAATAAATAAAGGGGCTAAGGAAATCCTTGTAAAACATTAGGGATCCAACTTAGATTTGTTATTGTAAGTTGAAAATGTGGTCATTACTGTGGCTTTGTATTTAACTTTAACTATGTGCAACTATTTGAGTAGTCTAAGATTGGATCTTGATTTAGTAAAAATTGTAAAATAAAGATAGGGGGACAAAGGACTTATGTCTAATAGGGTTATTGCCAGGACTGATCGGCAGACCCTGAGAGACAGATGAATGATTACTCTCACACACTTTTCTGTGAAAAAGAGGCTAAGGGTCTGCTTTGCTATCAGAACTAAGCAGCTCTGTTCGCCGGCCTCCTCAGGCTTTTATTGTAGCAACTGCTTGAACTAAAATTAACCTCTAGATACAATCAGCAGGGTAAGCATCCTTGAGAAAACACATGTGTCTGTAGTGTCCTTCAAACGAGGACGTTTTGAAGTCTAAACATAAAGATTCTAGTAAAACACCTGGGAGCTCAGACTTGTTTGGAAAAGTCAAGGCAGGGTCTGCCGGCTTCAGCAAGGTCCCCCAGAGGCCTCTGACCTTTCAGAGAATCCTCCTTACAGACCTCCCAACCAAGTCCCATGCTTCCCCATGGGTTATAGATTTCAAGGTTGATATCCTACATAATAAAGAGGTGATATGCAAATTGACCATCACTCCAACACACAAGATGACCAGCCCCATGTGGACACAAGATGTCCATCACAAGATGGCCTGAAGGGGAGGACAGTTGGGAGCGACCAGGCCTGCAGGGGAGGACAATTGAGGGGGACCCAGGCCTATAGGGGAGGGCAGTTGGGGGATATTGGGCCATCAGGGGAGCAGTTAGGCATCAATCAGGCTGGCAGGGGAGTGGTTAAGGCAGTGGTTGGCAAACTGAGGCTCGCGAGGCACATGCGGCTCTTTGGCCCCTTGAGTATGGCCACGAAGTTTCAATCGCACTGTACGTGTGCACCCACATGTGGTATTCTGTGGAAGAGCCACACTCAAGGGGCCGCAGCTTGCCGACCACTGGGTTAGGGGGTGATCAGGCTGGCAGGGGTGTGGTTAGGGGCAATCAGGAAGGCAGGAAGGCGAGTGGTTGGGAGCCAGCAGTCCTGAATTGTGAGAGGGATGTCCGACTGCCTGTTTAGGGTGGGATTGGGTCTAAACGGGCAGTCGGACATCCCTTGAGGGGTTCCAGATTGGAGAGGGAACACATCCCCCATGCACAAATTTTATGCACCATGCCTCTAGTATCATAATAAGTGAATTAGAGCCATAGAACACAATGTTCAGATGTTGGAGTGCTGAATTTTTAAAAATGATAGTCGATGCCAGTTCAAATATTTTATGGTAATATCTATAAAGGAATAAACTAAAAAATTTTTTCTGAATTACTTTTTTGGTATTTGTATTAATGTACTCAATTCTTGAAATGCTATGTCTATATTTTAGTGCAATATTTATTGTTAGACTGTAGTTCTGAGGGAAAAAAATGGTGGTGATTTTTCTCTTCTTTTTGGACCAATATAGTCATTTTTTCTGGGTCCTTAAGTCAGAGACTTGGGTTTTCATTTGGGTGTTTGGTGACAGCCCTATCACTGACATTCCAGAAGTATAGTACCCTGACTGGGGCTGTCATACAAGGTTAAACAAGCAAACAACAAACAGCTAAAAGGGACTCTTTTTTCACACCCTATCTGACAGGAGTCAGTGTTTCCAGTGCTTTAAATGAAGAGAGATGGTGTCTCCTGGGGATTGGGCTGTTCATGCCTGCTCAGCAGTTCCAGAACTCAGCCCATCTTTGTGTCAAAACTCAAGGAAAACAACAGAAACTCTCACTGCCCTACAGGACTTTCCTCAGGTTTTGATCTTCTTTTCAATCTGCCTGAAATTGTTTATATTTCACAATTTGTGAGGAAACAGGGCTCTAGTTGGATTATGCCATCTTTTCCAGCACCAGAATTTGGACATTCCGTTATTCAATCAAATACAAAGAGACTTGTATCATGTAAAGGAAAAGAAAATCACAACCCATATTGGAAAGCCAGTCTAAGTTACCAAGAAATAAGTTTGTGGATGAATAAAGAGTTATGCTATCTATGATTCAAAAACTGGGCTGGGTTTTGAGTATAATTTCAGGTTAGATATATGAATACAAATAATAATTGCAGCAAATTATCACAAGTAAAATGAAACAATAATACAATAAATATAATATCTGATATTTAGACAATTTGCATTCTATTTATACCTTTTTTGTATAACTAATTATGTGCAAATTTGGAATACATTTTTCCAAAGTTATCTCATTATATATTAAATCCACATTCTCATTTGCTCATTACAATAATCCATAAACTAATAATTAAAAGTAAAGAAAATAGAAATACCCCATAATCATTTCTATAGAAGGAAAATGTAAACTCTCACAAGAAAAAATATATTTTGCAATATTCTGAGTAAATTTACAGCATCTTCAGAATAAAGAAAATTATACCTTTTTTAAAATGAAATTTGTTGTTTACTTATTGTACCAGTATTTATTTGTTTTAGTCCCTGATAATGTAATACATTTTCCTTGAAATATGGTAGCTATCCAAATTATGTAAAAAGAGCCAACACCAAATAATCATCAATTTCTATTTAAAACTATGCCAAGAGAATGTGCTTTCTCTCTCTCTCTCTCTCTCTCTCTCTCTCTCTCTCTCTCTCTCTCTCTCTCTTGTGTATGCATCCTCACACATGAAAAGGGAATGACTTGATGTCCAAGGGCCCCAAACCATAGAAAAGTACAGTGCCCAGAGTTTTGTATCATTCAATGTCTATTTGCTTTAGCTGCAGCATCTCATTAGAAGTCATATAAATTATTGTCCAGTTTTACCTCAAAAATTGGAAATAAATTACTTGCACATCTCTTGGGAGTTAAGTTATCTCTATGCATACATATAAATCATAGTGAAAGAAACCAAATTACCCCCTACATGCTCACAGCCTCATATTCATTCATAATAACACACATTTCATTTATAGACATTTAATAGTGCAGTACAGTTAATATGTTTCTAAGATGACCCTATCACACTCAGGATTATTAAGTACAACAAATCTGAACAGCAATTCCAGGCTGCCAGTTTCTTGGCAGTATAGTAGATCATTTTAATACGAGATATACCTGATATGTTTCAGCCACTCTCTACTTTTAAAGGCAATTTCCTTTGCCCCTCTCTTCAGGCCAATAAAAGAAAAAGAGTCAGAATGTTAAGGTAACTTCAGTTTAGTTACTCTGGCGCTACAGTGTTTAAATCTGTCCTAGTTCAAATATTTCTTTAGGTACCTGAAACTTCTCTTCTGGTAAAAGTTCCAACTTTAAAACCCACAGAGTTAGTTTTGAAAAGGTGTTACAGAAAAGAGTTTTATTTGAAAAGTACCTCAAGTCATGACTGCAATTGCATTTTTGGCAGAATTGCTATGATTAAATGCCACATAGCAGGAGGAAAATTTAGAAAAACAAATGGAAACCATCATTGAACATGATGATTCTATTTAAGTTACATCAAAGGCAGGAAAATTAATTTAAAAGTAGCAAAAATAAAAAGAAGAGAGTTATGGAAAGTTATATTTACTGTTTATAAAATTGCTTCCATAAAAATAGAGATTAAAAATAATAAAAGTAATATTAATTTAATAAGTTCTAGACTTTTATAACTACCAGAATGTTTGGTGAAGAAAAGTCTTATATTGTAACTCAAACATATGGCAACCTAAAAATAATAGGATGCTTTGAAATCATATGCAAAGAATTCATTTTATAATGAGAAGAATTGAAATGTTATTTCAGACTCATGCACACCATTAATCTCTCACTATACCAAATTTACTATTTCTCATAAGTATATTTTAAATGCTTCATTTTATGCATGGTGTTAATATTGGAACATATGGACATAATAATTTTTATAAATGTATTCTTCATTCCAGTTGCTAATATATTTGTACTATAGAAATCATACTATACAAACTTCCAAAATGTGACAACTAGTTCTAATTGTCATATATGAAATCATTGAAAAAAATATTATCTCTAAATATACACACCCCATTTCTCAGGTTCAGAAATGTGTCTTTTCATATTTTAATAATTCTGGAAATTATCATGATTAAATTGATATTAACATATATTTGCCAACCACTATTAGAAAAAATAAATTGTGAGGAGGGGTGTAGCATTGTTGTACTGGTAGGAGTGACCTACCCTCAAGCATAATCAATAATTACGTATGTCATGTAGAGAAGCTTTAAAATAATGATGATGAAGACTAGAACTGAGGCTTTTTTGTTGTTACCATGTACTAGCAATTCTAAACAACATCAGTGATGAAATGTTCCTCGATGACAAGACAGAGCACTCCTGCCAACATATGCAAAAATACATCTATAAGATTTATTTGTGGTATTCAAATTTTAAAATAACATTCACGCCGAATCCGGTTTGGCTCAGTGGATAGAGCGTCGGCCTGCGGACTGAAAGGTCCCAGGTTCGATTCCGGTCAAGGGCATGTACCTGGGTTGCGGGCACATCCCCAGTGGGAGGTGTGCAGGAGGCAGCTGATCGATGTTTCTCTCTCATCGATGTTTCTAACTCTCTATCTCTCTCCCTTCCTCTCTGTAAAAAATCAATAAAATATATTAAAAAAAAACATTCACAATGAAAATATAAATATGATATTAACCAAATAGAAAGTGCAGATAAAATGACAATTTCAAAAAGTGAGAGTAACAACCATCAAGGCTGTAAGAGGTCAAACTCACCAGTGTCCAAATAATTAAGACGACCAGTGAGATCTCTGAAAGTAAAGACTAAGGCTCAAGCTCTGGTTTTGACACCTAAAAAGATGTGTGTGTGTGTGTGTGTGTGTGTGTGTGTGTGTGTGTAACAGATATTCGTATGATTTGCACGATTAATTAAAACGTTTGTCACTATGTATTACAGTATTTTTCTAATCCTACATAATAAAAGGCTAACATGCAAATTGGCCAAATGGCAGAATGACCATCACTATGATGCACACTGACCACCATGGGGCAGGTGCTCAATGCAGGAGGAGCTCCCACAGGGGGAGCGCCACTCAACCAGAAGCCAGGGTCATGACTGGTGAGCACAGTGGCAGTGGAGGAGCCTCTCCCACTTCTCTGACAGTGC
Organism: Myotis nattereri; assembly: GCF_964212035.1. Lineage (NCBI taxonomy): Eukaryota > Metazoa > Chordata > Mammalia > Chiroptera > Vespertilionidae > Myotis > Myotis nattereri. Next base: position 66,269,398 of record NC_138076.1, on the reverse strand, counting down.
TAAGAATGTCTGACTGACAATTTAGGCCCACTTCCCAAGGGAGACATCCCCCAACGTCTCCCGGACTGCAAGAGGGCACAGGCCAGGCTGAGGAACACCTCCCCCACCAGAGTGCACGAATTTTGCACACCAGGCCTCCCATTAAAAATCTATGTATTTATCCAACAGTGAAGGAAGAAATTTCCTTTATTTCTTAACATATTATTCATAATAAATATAATAAATTAGTTATTAAATTACCTCCTGATCTTGAAACTTTCAATTTCACACAGGAAAACATTTGGAAAACATCAAAACTAAAACCCTGAGAAGCTTATAGCTTTACTAGAGGTGCAATGCATGAATTTGTGCATGGGTGGGGTCCAGCCAGCCCTGCCCCAATTGGGGTGGATTGGGGCCGGGCCTGTTGGAAGGAGGAGACAGCAGGAGGTTGGCTGGCCAGCCAGACTGTCCACCCTGACCAGGACCAGATTGGGGGTGGGACTGGCTGTGGGGAGGGTCTGTGGGCAGGGGGCCACCCAGTTCCACCCCTGAATGGGGTCAGGGGGCAGATAGGGGGTCAGCAGCCAGAGGAGGGGCTGTGGGAGGTTGGCCAGCTACCCTCACCCTCAATTGGGGTGGGGGTGCAATCAGGGGCGGGGACGGCCAGAGGGAGGGGTTCGGGCTAATTGTATTGGTGGGGGCCCATTGGGGGTTGGACCGGCCAGGGGGAAGAGCTGTGGGGGGGTTCGTTGGCCACCTGCACCCCAATCAGGGTGGGAGAGGCCAGTCAGGGGCAGGGCCGGCTGGGAGGAGGGGCCCTGGGAGGTTGACTGGACAGTTCCACTCCCCTATCAGGCTGGTTTGCTGGCCACATTGGGCATCATAGTGACCTGTTGTTTTGGTCATTCTGGCATTCCGGTCACTGGCTTTTTATATATATATATAGATGTCTCTTAGAGACCATTGTACATCAAATTGATTTTGAATAAAATAATTGCTATTAGAAAATATGCCAATATAGTTACTTGTATGGTTGCTGCAATTACCCTTGGCAGCAAATTTCAGGAAAAAAAATTATAGCATATCCTCTTATGATGACACCCTTATATAATATAATATATTAAGTGGGTTGGTTTAGCTTACATAAAACTCTTAACATTCTTATTTCAGTTACCTTAATACATGTTTTTGATTAAAAACCATACCAGTCACATATAAATACCTGTTTCTTACAGGAATTTCTATTATGTACTGTTAGCTTAGTGTTCAGTTTTGTTGGTGTATAATTGTGTATGAATATTTGCACATACTATGACTTTTTAAGAACATTGCTTATCTTATTCCTTTCAGACTACTATACCAAGATACCATAAACCGGATGACTTATCAGCACAAACACACACATTTATTTCTCACAGTTCTGCAGGCAGAGAAGTCTAAGATCAAGGCACTGGCACATTCAATATCTGATGAGGGCTCACATCCTGATTCATACCCACTGCAGTGTTTTCACTGGATCTTCAAGGGGTTCAAGGGAGCATGGGATCTCCCGGGGTCTCTTTCATGACATCACTAATCCCATTAAGGAGGGCCCTGCTCTCATGACCTAATTATCTTCCTAAGACCTCACTTCTAAATAGGTCACCTGGGGGTTATTTATAAATTTTGGGGGGACACAAATATTTTGGTCACAGCATTACTTATGTGAGAGGACTGTATTTTTAACCTGAAAAATATCATTTAATTATTTAGATGTCTTAAGTTTTAAATGTTATTAAATCTATTTTTTTTTAATTTATGAACTTGCTTCTCCCTATTTGGTAATTTTATCATATCTCTAGATTAGCTCAAACATATTTTGGCTTCCATTCATATTCATCTTATAGTGAAATTCTAGCAGTATTTGAAAAATGAATACATCCTGCAAACATAAAATTTGTACTTAAAAGAACCTGAGATTACATTTTTTTAGTTTTCATTTTAAAGTTTTTTTCTGATAAATTTAAAATTACTCACATAGTTTTCTTTTAAACCAATTATATCCTTGCTAGGTTAGAAGGCTCTTTGAAAAATAGCAGTCATTTTGTGGTCTATAAAATACACATCTCACAGATGCTCACATATTCTTTCCAAAGGTGAGAGAAAATGTACCTACTAATAGGCAGGCATGCTGATATTTCTTTAGTTTGAAAGAGTAATTGGGATGTCTTCCTAGAATACAAAAATGTGAAGGAAATTATGCTATTTACACAAATAATTAATAGCACTCCTGCCAACTGGAGCAGTTAGAGGCAGGCAAAGGCTGGGGAGTTGAGGCTGGATAGGCAAGAAATGGGCTTACTAGTATTCATGAGATTATAGAACACGTTATGCTTTGGGTTTTAATGGAAGAGCAAAGGGAACTAACTAACTCAGTAAAAACTAGAAAATAGCATAATCATAGTTCTGTAAAAGCCCTATACTCTGTGTAAAATTAAAATGTTTGATGCATTAAAAGGCATAGGGGGATCTGTTAGGAAAATGTCATGCTCCAAGTGGAGAATGAAGATAGAATAAACTGGAATGGTATTGATATATTTCTATTTCAGAAATATACAAATTAAGGTAAAATTCCTGTTTAATTTGTATTTTAAATGCATACACATTACTGAGCAATACCTTCAGTTGGGCAATAAAAGAATATTAGAATATATTCTTTTCAAGACAATCAATGAGTTACAAGTGCATTACTGATCATTACATGAAGGCTTGCTTCTCCATGATCATTTTGAGTTTACAAAAAGTGAATATGAATTTTTTTCTTTAAAAGATTCATGGCATTTTAATGTTTTTAGTGTTTATTTTCTCTTATGGAATATACAAAAACAAGCTTCAAAATTAGAAAGCCCCAAAGCTGTAGTACAGTTATAGAGATTGAAGAATCTGAAGTGAAATATGTAATAATAAACTTTTCCTCAGAAGAAAATTTGTTCTTAATTCTTTTCAGCTTTATTGAAGAATAACTGACAAATAAAATTGCACATATTTAAAGTGCACAACCTGATGACTTACTATATCTCTGCATTGTGAAAGGATTGTCACAATCAAGTTAATTAATACTTTCATCAGAAAAAATTAAATGTTGCAATGATTTTTATCTTCAGAAATTATAATGATATCCTAAGAAATATAGCAAAGGAAATAAGCCATGTCTCACTGAAAACCATATCATTGACTAGAAAAGTAACATCTGCCACCAGTAAATACAAACTACATTATGATTCACATATATGTCTGTTACTTTGGAGGTGATATACTGACTATTTTGACCATTTGATTAAAAGTGAGTTTTACTTTATTACAAATGTTCAATAGTCTAGTGCAGTCTTTTCACTTGCTATTTGTTTTGAAATATCCAAAATGTCTTTTCACAAGAATGTTAAAATTATGATTAAAAATGCTCTTTTCTTCACCTAGTGTTTTGTCATGATGAGAGTACAGAGCAGGTAGAAACAGATCAGAAACCAAGTGACTGTGTTCACAGACTGATTTTTCTAATCTCTAAGATATAACTCCTTGCTTAAACATGTAACTTTCTGCATATAAAAATTTTTACTGTAATTGCCATAAAATAAAAAATAATATATATTACTAATATGTTCAACCCCCCCCCCACCCATAATGAAAAATTTTCCCATATATCATTATCAGCAGCAGCATTCTTTACTTTTATTCCTATTTATACACTTATTAGGATTGCTTAAAATTATTTTATTCATTTTTGGAAAAATATCAGAATAAATTTAATAAAATGAAGGTTTATTGATAGTTAAAAGAGCATTAGTAAAATTGTGGGGTTTGATTAATTTCATATCATTGTCTATCAGCAAGGCATTCTTGCTTATTAAAAACTAGAGTCCTGGGGAAAACCAAGATGGCAGCATAGGTAAACACCAGAAATTGCTGCTTAGCACAACCACTTCAAGAATACAATGAAAAGATGGAACAGACATCATCCAGAACCACAGGAAGGCTAGCTGAGTGGAAATTCTACAACTAGGAGGAAACAGAAAAGCATATCGAGACTCAGAGGAGCTGTGGTGTGGAAGTAAAGTACAAAGGTACAGAGGTACACTTGGAGAGGGCTGGCGGCTGAGGACTCGGTAGTCTTTTTCAATCAGTAGGGAGTCTCAAGCTCTGAGCTCCACTTTGGGGCAAGTCTCTGGGGACCCAGACTCATATGGGAGAAACTGGACTGTCTGACATTGGTCAGAACTCAAAGGCAGCTTTCTCTCGGAGGTGTTTGCAGTGCTTGCCTGGACACTGAGAAGCGAGGCCTCTGAGGGCAGCCATAGCTGCTTGCTCCACCCTGTTGATCCCCTGGGACCCCTGCGCCACCCAAGCTGTGTGCAGAGGCTTTTGCATATGAAAGGCCTGCCCTTTGCAATCTGAAAATTACATAACAAACTTGCAGCTGGCCCAAGGCCCCATGGCAACTTGCATTGCTTCCTGTTGGGTAGCCTCAGGCAGAGGCTAGAGTAGCACCTCCTTAGAGATCCAGGAGCCAGTGTACCCGGTGGTCAGAGTGGGACCATCCAGATTGCAAATCCTCAGATCCATAAAGGACAAACTCAGGGGGCAGACTCAGTGAGCACCAAAGCCCCACTGAAGCAAGTGTTGCCCTGGAGGGGTGTTTCCAGCACAGAAATTCTCCCACTGAAGACACAGCTGATTATCACAGCCAATTGGCCTGGAGGTCAATTCCTCACAGTGATACCTACAACAATCAAGGCTTAACTACAACAAGACTGTGCACAAAGCCCACAAGGGGGTGCACCAAGAGTGTCCACCTCAGGTAATTGGGGAGGCTGATCCACTGGGCCCTATAGGACACCTAGCACAGAAAGCCACTCTATCAACACAGGGAAGCATAAAAAATGTGGAAACAAAGAAACAGGACACAAATGACAGAAATGGAGGAAAGCAAACTACTGGATATAGAGTTCAAAACCACACTTTTAAGGTTTTTCAAGAACTTTCTAGAAACTGCTGATAAATTTAGTAAGACCCTCAAAAAGTCTGGTGAGGCTGCCGATAAATGTAGTGAGACCATCAAGAAATCTAGTGAGACCTTCGAGGTTATGAAAAAGGACCAACTAGAAATTAAGCATACCCTGACTGAAATAAAGGATATTATGCAGAGTTCCAACAGCAGACTAGAGGATTGCAAGAATCAAGTCAAATATTTGAAATACAAAGAAGCAAAAAACACCCAACTGGAAAAGCAAAATGAAAAAAGAATCCAAAAATATGAAGATAGTGTAAGAAGCCTCTGGGACAGCTTCAAGCATACCGACATCAAAATTATAGGGGTGCCAGAAGAAGAGAGAGAGAAAGATATTGAAAACCTATTTGAAGAAATAATGACAGAAAACTTCCCCTACCTGGTGAAAGAAATAGACTTCCAAGTCCAGGAAGCGCAGAGAACCCCAAACAAAAGGAATCCAAAGAGGACCACACCAAGACACATCATAATTAAAATGCCAAGAGCAAAAGACAAAGAGAGAATCTTAAAAGCAGCAAGAGAAAGAAACTCAGTTACCTACAAGGGAATACCCATACAACTGACAGCTGATTTCTCAACAGAAACTTTGCAGGCCAGAAAGGAGTGGCAAGAAATATTCAAAGTGATGAATGCCAGGTACCTACAACCAAGATTACTTTATCCAGCAAAGCTATCATTCAGAATTGAAGGTCAGATAAAGAGCTTCACAGATAAGGAAAAGCTAAAGGAGTTCATCACCACCAAACCAGTATTACATGAAATGCTGGAAGGAATCCTTAAGAAGAGGAAGAAGAAGAAAAAGGTAAAGATACAAATTATTAACAACAAATACACATCTTTCAACAAGTGAATCTAAAAGTCAAGTGAATATATAATCTGATGAACAGAATAAACTGGTGACTATAATAGAATCAGGGGCATAGAAAGGGGTGTGGGGGATGCGGGAAAAGACTGGACAAAAATCGTGCACCTATGGATGAGGACAGTGGGGGGGGGGGGTAAGGGTGGATGGGGGGTTGGGAACTGGGTGGAGGGGAGCTATGAGGGAAAAAAAGGAACAACTGTAATAATCTGAACAATAAAGATTTAATAAATAAATAAATAAATAAATAAATAAATAAATAAATAAATAAAAACTAGAGTCCTAGTGCATGAAATTCATGCACAGGTAGGGTCCCTAGGCCTGGTCAGAGATCAGGGCTGATCTGTGGGGCGACCAGAGGGGCTAACATGGGGCCCCTGCTGCCACCTGCCTTGGCTGGCCTGGGGCCTACAGGTTGGAGCAGCTCCTGCATTGAGTGTCTGCCCCTTGGTGGTCAGTGCGCATCATAGCAACTGGTTGTTCCACCAGTCATTCCAAAGTTCAGTTGATTTGCATATTAGGCTTTTATTATATAGGATGAAAAAAAAAATATATATATACATATACATATATATAATTTTTAAAAGTACCTCTAACATTGCTCTAGAGTTAGATCACATTTTAAAATAATATTAATAATGAAAATAAAATATATTCCTAAAGCATTGTTTCTCTAGAAAAAAATTCTGGCTATATTCATAGGCTTTCTTTTGCTTGCATACCATCATTTAGAAGTTTACTGCTTTGTTGTGCATATGTTCTTTTTTATTAAGACTTGAGAGTGTACTGTGGAATCTGATAGCAGGAGACATTTATATTAATATTTATTTTCCACAAGTAGATGTGATAATCTATGGCAATTTTACATTCATCTCTTATCTCTTATTAAAAATATAAGATTTAGCCCTGGCTAGCATGCTCAGTGGTTAGATCATTGGCTCATAAAACAAAGGTCAATTCTGATCAGGGTACATGCCCTGTTGCAAGCTTGATCTCCAGTAGGGGGTGTAAAAGAGAGGGGCCAATAAATGATGTTTCTCTCTCAACAATTTTTCTATCTCTCTACCCCTCTCCCTTCCTCTCTCTAAAAATCCGTAGAAACATGTTTTTAAAAAATTCTATGCCGCATTCTCCTCTGTTTCAACCTTTTCCTGCTTACACTCTAATTTCCCCTTACCATGCTTTTCTCTCCCTTTCTTTCTTTCTTTCTTTCTTTCTTTCTTTCTTTCTTTCTTTCTTTCTTTCTTTTTCCTTCCTTCCTTCCTTCCTTCCTTCCTTCCTTCCTTCCTTCCTTCCTTCCTTCCTTCCTTTCTTTCTTCCTTTCTTTCTTTCTTCCCTTTTCTTTTTTTTTTTTTTGCTTTGTCTTTACTCATATCACTTTGTTACATATGATAATTTTCTAATTTGCTGTATTGATTATTTCCTGTCTATACCAATGGAACTGTAAACTTTATGATATAAAACTTTAGTTGCTTTATTTGTCTAACATACTTGCACTTAATATTTACTGAATTAATAAAAACATAAGTGCTCCTCAAACTTCAAGTACACTGCTAATGGTCCATCACATAATGTGTTTGTCATGCCCATTCACATCTGAACTTAAAAATGGACAATGTTTAGACTCAAGATATATCTTTATCATACACTATTTGATTAATTGTAGCTTAACCACCACACACATGAATTCAATCACATACATATCAAATTGAAATCCTAATATTTTTCAAGAATTTAGATAGATGCTGACATAACAAAATAAAGTAAGATGAATGATAGTCTCTGTGTTTATGTAGTTCATATGTAAACAAATGAATAAAACTAATTACTATTGAAACTAGAGCCACAAATGATTTAGGTAGAGTAGTGTGATGAAGAAGGTGGAGAGCATTTAGAGGGAGCTTAACACTAAATGCATCTCAGATAGGAGCACATAATCAGAGAACTGAAGAGGTAGAGTGTAACAATGCAAGGTCATTCCTATCAGCAGGGCCACATATATGAGAATAGTACTGTTCAGATACCACCTAATAGCAATGGAGCTGAACTGATGGAGAAAAACCATAAAATTGCATTTTTGCAGTGCTTGTTGAACATAAAAACTTACAAAGAGTTCAAATAAGATAATGTATGGAAAACCTAAGGTTAATGCTATTTCTATTAATTTAAATATTTTTATCTTAATGATATCATGTAATACTACATTACACTGAAAGTCGGAGAAATATGAGTCTTTTCCAAAATATGTATATGCTGGTGCTATCCATGGCTAAACAGAGTGAATGCTATTACTATAAGAGATTAAAAAGTCAGAGGCTTCCATGGATAATGTTTTTCCCAATACTCAAGTATTAGTTTATCAATTTTTATATTTTATGTGGCATTATAAGTTAACTCCACAGTACAACAACAGGGGTTAACAACAGTCATTTGAGCCTGGCCAGTGTCGCTCAATGGTTGAGTGTTGACCTATGAACCTGGAGGGCATGGTTCCATTCCCTGTTAGGGCACATGCCTGGGTTGCAGGCTCAATCCCCAGTAAGAGGCTGAATCAGCAGGAGGCAGATGATCAGTGATTCTCTCATCATTGACGTTTCTATCCCTCTTTCCTTCTCCCTTCCTCTCTGAAATCAATAAAAATGTATTTTTTAAAAAGAATGTGATTTTACTGGGCTGGTATTGTTGAATGATTATTATTATGGTAAATGAAAACCAAGTACATAATAGCTAACAAATAGTAAGTAGATTTCTGATAAACACTTCCTAAATTAGTAGATATTATCCTATCTGATAAAGAGGGAATATGCTAATTGACCCTCACACTGTCGCAAGGATGGCGGCACCCACAGCCAATAAGGAAGGAATAAACTAATTGACTGCTCTGCCCTCAAAGATGGCAGCACCCACAGCCACAAGATAGTGGTGCCCAGTTCCCTCAGCCCTACCAGGGTGGTAGGTGCACGGCAAGGCTGGGCCCGCCCCCAGGCAGGTCCGGCCTTGCTGTGTGCCTGCCTCTGGAGTCCCCCAATCTTCTCAGCCCTCCAGACGCCCAGGACCCACTCAAGGAGCAGGCAAGCCTTGGATGGCAGCTTCCCAGCTGAGTCCCAAGGTGCAGTCAAGCCTTGGATGTCAGCTGAACAGCCTCCCGGGGCCCCCCAAGGTGCAGGTAACCAGGGCCAGCCAAGGCTTGCACTGCCAGCAGTGGCAGCAGCAGAGGTGTGATGGGGCGTCTCCTTCCCCTAATCGCCGGCTTGTCTTCCGCCCCTGAGAGCTCCTAGACTGTGAGAGGGGGCAGGCTGGGCAGAGGGACCCACCCTCCATTGCATGAATTTTCATGCACCGGGCCTCTAGTATATTAATATTTTTCTATGGAATTCTTAATATGATATTTAATCAAAGATAAATGCCTCTGGACTTCCAACAAGATGATAAAGTTTTATAAAATAATTCAGTGTTTACATTGATTATATACTATTTTTTTCTTAAATGAAGGTTTGCAAAGATATATAGTCAGAATGATAATTTCCATTGATGTAGGTTCTTATCAGAAGAGATTATAAAATTCATAAGTTCAATTTTAGGAAAAATCAGTGGAGAGAATGAAATCTTGTTGAACTATAGTTTTCAGTTCATGTATCTTGCATTAGAAAATCTGTGAGAAAATATTGAAATTAAAAATGAAAAACTAATGAAATAGTTTCTGTCTGGAAATAATGCTCTAAGAAATTATATGAAAAGAAGGAAAATATGTATTTCAAATACCAAATACCAAGGTTGGCTTTCATACCAAATATTAAATGTATTGTCAATAAAAAAAAAATAGGCATGAATGTAAATGACCATTAATTCATAGGCATAAATATTTACATATGTGCTAAAAAATGTGTATATTCTCTATATGTACAATATACTTTTTCTATATATAATGTTGTCTATGCATATGTAGATCTATTGATATGTGTATATACACATATATGTAGATATCCTATCTAATAATAGAGAAACATGGTAATTAGCTGTACCTCCATTACCCTTCCCATTGGCTAATCAGGGCGATATGCAAATTAACTGCCAGACAAGATGGCGACAGCAGCCAGGCAGCTTGAAGTGAACAGGAGGCTTGCTTGCTTCAGAGACGGAGGAAGCTAACGTTCCCTGCCTGCTTTGCTGGCCTCTGAGCTTGCAGTTTAAGAAACATTGTTACAAATATAGAAGCTAAACAAAACCCCAGAAACCTGCTTTCAGCGAGCCAGCTTCAGCCAGCAGGACCGCAACATTGTTTCAATTATAGAACAAACGCACATCCCTGCTTTCAGCCAGCCAGGATCTCAGAGCTGGAGTGAGCAGGACCACAACAGTGTTACAACTATAGAACCCAAACAAACCAGATACCTGCTTTCAGCAGCCGAGGCCTCAGAGCTGGAGCCAAGCCTCAGAGCTAAAGCTGGCCCAGAATTAAAAAAAAGAAAAAAAGGAGAGGTTGGGAGCTTCAGTCACCCGCCAGCCTGAAAACGGCCCTCAGCCCCTCAACCAGACTGGCCAGGCACCCCAGTGGGGACCTCCACCCTGAAGGGGGTGTGACCAGCTGCAAACAGCCATCATCCTCTCATCCGGGCTGGCCAGGCACCCCAGTGAGGATGCCCACCCTGATCCAGGACACCCTTCAGGGCAAACCAGCTGGCCCCCACCCGTGCACCAAGCCTCTATCCTATATAGTAAAAGAGTAATATACCTCCCAGCACCGGGATCAGCGGAGCCGCGAGGCCTCCCAGCACCGGGATCAGTGTGACAGTGGGCAGCGACCAAACCCCCTGATTGCCCTGCGGCTCTGTGTGTGACAAGGGACGGGGCCACAACCTCCCTATCTGCCCTGCTCTGTTCGTGACAGGGGAAGGCACCCCAACCCCCTGATCAGCCCTGCTCTGTGCCTGATAAGGGGGAGCTCCCCAAACCCCTGATGTGCCCTGCGGCTCTGTTTGTGATAGGGTGCGGCGCCCCAACACCCTGATAGGCCCTACCCTGAGCGTGACTAGGGGTGGCATCACAACCTCCCGATCTGCCCTGCTCTGTGCATTACAGGGGGCGGAGCCCCAACTCCCCAGTTGGCCCTGCTCTGAGCCCAACCAGGGGCTGCACCTAGGGATTGGGCCTGCCCTCTGCCACCCGGGAGCAGGCCTAATCCAGCAGGGCATTATCTCTTGAGGGGTCCCAGACTGCGAGAGGGCACAGGCCGGGCTGAGGGACCCCTTCTCCCCTGAGTGCACAAATTTTTGTCCACCGGGCCTATAGTATACATATATAGTTATATGTACTTATATGTGTAGATGTATACTATCGTTGTCATTACTGATGGGGAAATGTAGCATAAATGATAAGGCAAAATGTGATGTTTTATTCCTGTTTCTGATATTTTTTGTGTGATATTGGGCAAGAGATTACTTTTATCCTTTTCTTTTCTTCCTCATCTAAAAAGAAATAACTGATAAATATGGCAACTTACCTCAGTTTGGGTCCTGAGAAGTAGTTGAGATAACTTCTCAAAAGTAATTAGTAATATCTAAATATCTGTCAAGCCCAGCCACAGTGGCTCAATGGTTGAGTGTTGACCTATGTACTAGGAGGTCACTGTTCGATTCCTGGTGGATTTCTGGTTGGGGCATATGTCCCTGTGACGGGCTCCCTCCCCAGAAGGGGGCATGCAAGAGGCAGCCAATCAATGATTCTCTCTCATCATTGATGCTTCTCTCTCTTCCCCTTTCTCTTCCTCTCTGAAATTAAAAAAAAAAACAAACAACTATATTAAAGAATAAAAAATAAATACCTGTCAAACAAAAGCTATTGTGTGTGTATTTGTTTTTATTCTTTTTTTTATTATTATTTTTGTCTCTTTTGATATATTAAATATAACCAGTAATATTAACATTTGTTTTACATGACACATGTCTAGATTTTTAAACTAATTTTATTTATTAAGAATATTTTTTTTTGCCGAAACCGGTTTGGCTCAGTGGATAGAGCGTCGGCCTGCGGACTGAAAGGTCCCAGGTTCGATTCCGGTCAAGGGCATGTACCTGGGTTGCACGCACATCCCCAGTAGGAGATGTGCGGGAGGCAGCTGATTGATGTTTCTTTCTCATCAATGTTTCTAGATCTCTATCTCTCTCCCTTTCTCTCTGTAAAAAATCAATAAAATATATTTTTTTAAAAAAAGAATATTTTTTTTGCCTATCATTATTTTAAACAATAAAACAATTTATTTCCTATTGGTTTCTATTTCAAAAAAACAACAACATAACAACCTTAATATGTAGATGGTTTTAGATATATTTAAATATATTAGTATCAAATAATTTCTAGTACAAAAACCACACATCTTTTAGCATACCTTCAAAACACATCTATTTTTCTAAAATATATAAGCATGTTTTCTTTCTGAAATAACATGTTTACAATGTGTCATAATAATCAGCTGTTAATATTAGTGTTCTCTTAATATAGTCTGTTATTATTTAATATTTTATTACATGTATGAGATATTTTGTTTAAATTGATGTAACTGCATTTGTCTTTATTTATGTCTTTGTTTTATTTCTGTCCTTGTCTCTGCTTTATTTTTGCTTCTTTATTTTAAAACCAATGTGGCTAGCATGAATTCCTGAACTCCTTATAACATATTTGAGTACCGTTCAGTTTTAGGATATCTAACATAATACTACTTGTTACTTATCATGAAAGGGGGAAAAACAGCTAAGAATTAAACTTGCCACATATTTAATTGAAGCAATGAGATCTTATTTTTTCTCCATCAATTCAGTAAATAAACTATAATAACTTTTCTCACCTAGGGTAATGTGACAGTAAGAATATTTGGACTTTTCAAGTTGTAGACTCAATTTGAAATATCAGAACCAGTGTCCCTGTGGGCCTAATTTTCTTTTCTCCGTTCCCCTTTCCCTGCCTGCATGACTCCCCTAGACTGTGACATTTACAAGGCACTTGTGAAAAGTAGAAGAACACTACAAACATAACACATATAAGGAGCTACATACAAAGAGTTTTTGTTTGTTTTCCAGGTGTCATGGGGATCCACAGATGTGGTCACATCACAATGAATATACTTAAACCACTAGTTTATCCTCCAGCATTGCAAAAGTACTAGCATTTTAAGTGCCATCGTTATTCTTAATTTAAATGAGAACTGTTGGAGATAAAGTCAAGAGATGGACAATTGAAAATTGAGTGAGAAAACTTCAAGTTCTTTATTTTCACTTTGACCTCTTTTCACATTGTTCAGTTTGTGAGGAAATTGCTAACAGTCATTAACATGAATGCTAGCTACTGCAGAGGTTTATAATTTGGTGAGTGATGATGAGAGGACCAACACGTGTGCTACCATTTATATTGTGGTCCTTTAATAAGGAGCGAGGCAGGACTATTACTCTGAAAGGATTGTGTTTCCCTTCTCTCAATGGAGTAAGTGTGCTAGAGTTGCCCTAACAAGGTACCAGATACTGGATGCTTTTACTGCCTATGCCCAAGTCCCATGTGTAAGGCTTCTCCACCGCCCTCGCCCTCCAGATTTGTTATGTGGCTTTCTACCTGCTGGCCGCCCTCCGGGTCAATGCCTCCTGAAGCACCAAGGACATCAAGGAGATCCTGGACAGCATAAGCATCAAGGCAGAAGAGGACCAGCTCAACAAGGTCATCAGTGAGCTGAAGGGAAGAACATCAGTGTCATTGACCAGGCTGTTAGCAAGCTGGCCAGCTGTGGCCTTCTCCACTACCCCAGGGGTCTGCAGCTCCTGCTGCTGGTTCTGCCCCAACAACAGCACAGGAGAAGAAAGATGAGAAGAAGGAGTTGGAGGAGTGACATGACGACATGAGATTTGGCTTGTTCAATTAGAGTCCTGCTGGGGGAGGGGGGGGGACGAATCTCACAAATTTGGAGAATAGAGGTTTAAATTCAAGGTATTGGCAAGGTTAGTTTCTTCTGAGGTCTCTCTGCTTGGCTTTCAGATGACTTTTTATCCCCTGTGACAATTTCCTCTGTTTATAGAATACCAGTCATATTGCATTAGTGCCCACCTTAAAGGCCTCATTTTAAATTAACTGTTTAATGACTATCTCCAAATAAGGTCACATTCTGAAGTAATGGGACTTGGAACTCCAACATATGAAATTTGGTGGGGAGAGGGGCATAATGCAGCCCATAATACCCAGCACTGGCTTCCCATCCTGTATATACGGCCAGCATTAAATCTTCCATTGAGCAAAGATGTTGCAACATAGAGCAAAATGAAAGAGTACTTACTTTGCATGAGCAACTTGTGAGCATGGGGAAAGTCAGGATGGGTTCAGGAAGTCAGAAAGGAAGAGACATTTATTGAGTTCCAGGAATAGAAGCAGAGGGTAAAAATCCCCTGGATCTCCACTGCTAAAAGATTCTAGAGAAAATTAAAGTGAGTTCAGGTTTTCTAGGAAATTATAACTGATTTTCAATTATTATTTTTTAAATATATTTTATTGATTTTTTACAGAGAAGAAGGGAAAGAGATAGTTAGAAACATCGATGAGAGAGAAACATCGATCAGCTGCCTCCTGCACATCTCCTACTGGGGATGTGCCCGCAACCCAGGTACATGCCCTTGACCGGAATCAAACCTGGGACCTTTCAGTCCGCAGGCTGATGCTCTATCCACTGAGCAAAACCGGTTTCGGCAGATTTTCAATTATTATAATAGAGTAAATTTTAGAATAATAAGGCTAAAAGTCCTATTTCATAGTCATATTTCTGGCTGTGGAAAAGGTTTGAACAAATGTACCTTTCAGAGTGGATATGGAATTTAGTATTCAGAAGCTCTTTACAGAGGTAAAAAATACCAAAGGCAGCAATGGCTCTGGCAGTCACAGCAGAATAAAGAGCAGGAGGGTAACTAGTTTACATAACTGTTACAAAATCCCCTCAGTTAAAACAAGAATAAGCCACCCTGAAATACTTATCTTTAAATCTCTTTTTTGAAAAGTAAAAGAAATGTGAATACCTAAAAGCAAATCTAAATGTCTAAAAAGTAAAAGTAATTTTTTGAAAAGTAAAACAAATAAGATTAATAAAACAATGAATACTTTTTGATCCACCTATTTGTAATCAGTTGAAAAGAATCTAAAGGGAAAAAAGTTATTTGAATAGAATATAAATATTTTCAATGAGAATGGTAGTAAGTGCTAATGTCAGTGTAATTATAATATTATATATGTACATATCCTATATAATAAAAGCCTAATATGCTAAGTGTTCAGTCATCCGTTCAACCAATCAAAGCATAAACTGCTAATGATATGCTACAGCCACTCAACTGCTCTCTATGACATACACTGACCACCAGGAGGCAGATGTTCCGACATGTAGGTTAGCTTGCTGCTGGGGTACAGCTAATCGGAACTGCTTGAGATGTGCCGGACATGCCCTGGAGACCTCCCGTGGCCCCTCCCTGGATGGCCAACTTCCCGTGTCCCTCCCCAGCCCTGATCGTGCACTGGTGGGATCTCTTGGCCTGGCCTGAGCCCTCTCTCAATCTGGGCTGAGGGACCCCCCCCTCCCCCAGGTGCATAAATTTTGTGCACTGGGCCTCTAGTATATGATAATTTAGTGTCTCCCTGTGTTATACTATTAAACTCTATCATTATTCTCTTCTAGCGTTTTGCTAGGTAATGGAAACATGTAAGGACCCCAGAATTAGATTGTTCTGTGTGAACCTCCAAACTCCAGACTATCCCTTAGGAGCTGTGAGACCATAGACATGCTACTCAACTTCTTTGGGCCATATATGTAAATGGAGGCTATAAAGATGATGATAAAGAAATTACGAACCTAAATAGATAGTATTCTAAAGAGGACATAAGGAAGGCCAAGAGACTTATGAAAACATGCTCAAAGTCACTAATCATCTAAGAGATGCAAATCAAAATGACAATGAGGTACCATCTCACACCTGTCAGAATGGCTATCATCAACAAATGACAAGTACTGATGAGGATGCAGAGAAAAAGAAACCCTCATGCACTGTCGATGGGAATACAGACAGGTGCAGCCACTGTGGAGAGCAGTATGGAGTTTCCTCAAAAAACTAAAAACACAACTCCCATTTGACCCAGTAATCCCACCTCTAGGAATATATCCCAAGAAACTAGAAACACCAATCAGAAAAGATATATGCACCCCTATGTTCTTAGCAGCACAATTCACCATAGCTAAGATTTGGAAACAGCCTAAGTGCCCATCAGCAGATGAGTGGATTACAAAACTGTGGTACATCAACACAATGGAATACTATGCTGTGGTGAAAAAGAAGTTCTTACCATTTGCAACAGCATGGATGGAGCTGGAGAGCATTATGCTAAGTGAAACAAGCCAGTCAGAGAAAGGTAAACATCACATGATCTCACTCATTTATGGAATATAATGAACAACATAAACTATTGAACAAAAACAGATCCAGAGACAGAGAAGCATTGATCAGACTGTCAAATCTCAGAGGGAAGGTAGGGGAGGGTGGGGGTAATGGGGAGAGATCAACCAAAGGACTTGTATGCATGCATATAAGCCTAACCAATGGACACAGACACCAGGGGGGTGAGGGCATGAGTGGGGGGGGAGGGGGATGAGGGGCAATGGGAGGATAAGGACATATATGTAATACCTTAATCAATAAAGAAAAAAATAAATAAAAATGTTAACTAGAAACACAGCAGATAGTAATAGGTGATAAAGCCACCTAATAAAACAAACCAATAAAAATTGTCTATACATATAAAAAGTCAGCAACTGGAATGCCGTAATGACTGTGAGGACCTTAACAACTGGTCACTATGACATCCACTGTGGCCAGCAAACTGACCCGATCAGGGGTGGGGCCAAGTGGCCAACCTACTGGGGCCCTTCCCGCCAGCTGGCCCTGCCCCTGATTGGCCTCTCTCACCCCGATCGAGGGTGGGTAGCGGGGCAACCCCCCACCATGGCCCTTCCCCCCCAGCCAGCCTCACCACTGATCAGCCTGCCCCACCCCAATTGGCCCCAACAGCCCCTCCTCACGCCTGGCCCTACCCCCAATCAGCCCCCAATCCCAATCAGGGCCGGGGCCCACCGGCCAATTGCCCACAGCCCCTCCCCTCAGCCGGCCCGGCCCTGATCGGGCCCCAATCAGGGTGGGCTGGCAGGCCAACCTCCCACTGTCTCTTCCTCCTGACAGGCCTGGCCCCAATCCACCCTGATTGGGGCTGGGTGGGCCAGACCCCACCAGTGCATGAATTCATGAACTGGGCCTCTAGTTTAAAATAAAAATATATGCCACAAAGTGAGAAAAAATAAGTGTTTAAGATACATTACTAAATAACAACCTGCTAGACTGAAGGAAGCAAGTCATTTTTCCAGAGTCTAATGGTATATTTTATGCATAAAGAATCTAAGGAGTAAATTTCATTATTGTCTTTCCCTCAAGCTGGAGGTATTCTTAATTAGAAATTTCATGACTCTACTGAAGAGAAAAACTTCATGATCAAAGGAAGTAAATAGCATTACATAAGTTGATTCACTGACTAGGACTCAAAGATAAAATACTTAAAAGATAGTACTGATTTAAGATATTGTAAAGAAATAAAACTGCATTTCTTTCCTAGTTGTAATTATCACTTATATTTCTATGTGACTGGATTGTTTTCTTTTTCTTTTTAAAAACCAGAGAAAACAAAGACCAATAGATGATTATTAAAATAGAGTTATCAATTGTAGCCAACTTTAGTAATTATTTCAAATAACAAAATGGTATTTTGTCATTTAATTAGAGTTTAAGGAACCAGAACCGTGAAATGGGAACCTGGGTTCTACTCCCATGTCTACCACCAAGTGTCTGGTAGATGTTTGTCATGACACGACTGCTTTGGACAACTGCTCCCTGTTCCTCTGAATCTTACAGTGTTTTCTTTACTCTTCAGTTGGAGCTTAGGATTTGGGGGTGTTTTGAGAGATCAACATGACATTATTAAAATCATAGAATGTTGTAGAGTACAATTAGCTATGTAAAGTGTCTGAAAACCCCACAAAATACCCAGGTAAGAGAAGAGAGTTACATACTTAAGATTTTGAACTAAACTGGAACTGTAAAATGTAGCTCAGTGAGAGGTCCTAGCTGCATGTTTTCTCATTCATAGCTCTGGAGGAGCCAGAAGTAGGTTTGTGCATGCTGAGAGTGGAGTGAAGGTTCATATCAATCATTTACTCAGCTAGTATTGACCAATTAATTTAATAATATGAGGCAGTCAGTGTTCTAAGAGCTGGAATTATAGTTCCATTATTTTTAGACAAGATATACTTGGCTAAGTATGATTACACATTATCATACTCTGATATAAAGTGTTTTTTTTTAACTTTTATTATATATTCCAGTGGGATTCTCATACTGTTTTTAAAATATTTTTGTTGACTTATTTTTTTTCATATTTAATTATATAATTCCCAAATAACTATTTTACCTTAATATTTTCTAATTGTATATCCTATCATTCATTTATATTAATTTCATACTGAATATCTTATAGGGCAATAGCAAATGATATATGAAAAGGAGATTCTTTTTTTTTAATTAAATCTTTATTGTTCAGATTAATACATTTGTTCCTCTTTTTCCCCCCATAACTCCCTTCCTCCCAGTTCCCACCCCATCCTCTGCCCTCACTCCCCACCCACTGTCCTCATCCATAGGTGCACGATTTTTGTCCAGTCTCTTCCCCCATCCCCCACACTCCTTTCCCCCCCAAGAATAGTCAGAAAAGGAGTTCTTGCTGTTCATAGTGTATCCCTAGTATTTCTTATTAATAAGATGCAAGAATTTAGTTGAAAAGTATATATTGCTATCCTTATTTTGTGAAGAATCATTATCAGTAACATAAACTAAATATTATCAGTTATATTTTTCTATCTTCAGAGATGGTCAACTATATATATTTCTTTCTTTTCACCTATTTTAATTTCCACCAAAAGTATTAATTGATGCACTACTATTAAATGGTTCCTATGTTTCTTTATCCATTGTCATTATATTTCTGGATTAGCCTAAGGACAGGAAGCTATCAATAGTGATGGCATTAATATAATAAGAAATGTTAAAATAGCTTGTATTGATAAGTGAAATAATATATGTCCTAGTGTGTTATTATATTATCTTCTCTCTCATTTATATAATCATGCACTTCTATAATTTCATACTTGGTTAATTTTAAATATTTCAGTTTGGTGTTTTTCAGTAATAAACATTTATTGACCATCTAAAGTTATAATAAGATTGTTTGCAGTATGATATATTTTGTCATATAACAATACTATTGTTACACATTTATTTTAGTTGAATTGGTATCCATGTTTTTCCTTTATTTTTAAAATATATTTTTTATTGACTTCAGAGAGGAAGAGAGAGGGAGAGAGAGTAACGTCAATGATGAGAGAGAATCATTGATCAGCTGCCTCTTGCACACCCCACAAGCCCGCAACCCAGGCATATGCCCTGATCGGGTATTGAACCATGACCTCCTGGTTCATAGGTCAATGCTTAATCACTGAGCCACACCAGCTGGGCTTTCATTTCTTAATTTTCAAGTATCTGTGGGGTTTTTGGTTTATTTTTCGTTTCTGTTTGAAAATATCATTTTGTTCAATTATGACTTTATTATCAGACTAGTCCTTTAACCTGGCAAAAATTATTGATGCAATATTTTATTTCTACCACCTTTCCTTTTTTTATATATATATTTCAACTAGTTGTAACTTTCCTAAGCTTCTCTTTCATTTCCAGATTTACTTTTGAATTATTGTTTTACCTTATTTTCTAATACATGCCCTTGACCGGAATCGAACCTGTTTTCTAATACTGTAATACCTTATTTTCTAACAGTACAGTAATACTGTACTGTTTCTAATACTGTTAGGTTGTTCCCTCATTAATTTCATCCCCTAACCACTGCCCTAGTGGTTGCAAATAAAATTTTATTGTATAAATTTAATTTTAAGCTTAAATTGAAACAATGGCTTTATCTTTCCTTATAAATAATGTACACATTTTAGAACATCCCAATCCAAAAACTACTCATCCAAACGGAATATCCAGTTATGTAACGTTTGTACATTTTTTAAACCCCACGTTTTTGATGGTAATTCTGAATTTACAATTATTTTACAATTATATGTTTTCCATTCCTTTTACATTAGATAATATTTGAGATCATTTTTTGTGAAGCAAATCACCTTAGAATTAACTTAGATTATCTAAAAATTTTTAGCAACGTTATTGTAGCAATTGACATGCAATGAACAGTATATGTATAGATGTATATATGAAAATAATATTTTATTTTTTTATTGGACATTTGTATTTGTTTTTTTAATTGTGTAAATTTCTGATTTTGTCTACTATTTTAATGTGGACATATGTTAATAAATATGTAGGTATATAATATTTCTATTGGACATATTTATGAAAAAATATAAAAATGCTCTTATATGACAACTAATAAATGTAATTTAAACTCTTGTTGACAACTTATTGCAATATTTTCTCCAGGATGGTTATTGCATCCTATATAATAAAAGCCTAATATGCCAATCATCCAAACCGCAGAATGTCCTTTGGAACAACCGGTCACTATGATGCAAACTGACCACCAGGGGGCAGACGCTCCACACAGGAGCTGCCCCAGCCCCAGACCGGCTAAGCAGGTGCCAGTGGGGGGCCCCCAGATCACCCCACCGGTTGCCCCACATAGGGAGGTGACTGGCGGCAGCAGCCAGGCTTAGGGATCCTACCCATGCATGAATTTTGTGCAACAGGCTTCTAGTTTTAAATGCATTTGTTGTTATTTTTTAACTTAGATAGATTTTCAATATTTATTTGCTGCCCATTTTATCAATATTTGTCTTTAAAAATTATGCCTTTTTTTCTGGTAGGAAATGGATATATGTATTTTATTTTTTTCATTTTCAATTACAGTTTACACTCAGTATTATTCTTTATTAGTTTTGGATGTATAGCCAAGCAGCTAGAAAATCATGTACTTTACACTGATTTAATGTACCCTCTGCTGATTTAAGTACCCACCTGACCCCATACACATAGTTTCTGTTTTTTTTATATCAGGTATTAAAAGGCTTTCTAGCAAAAGACTGAAAGTATGTATACATCATATTCCTTTCCTTTGACATTCATATGCTTGTATTTAGCATATTCAAATATTTATTATTTTTAAAATCCACAGATATATTAAGGTGTTCAACATATTGTTTTTCTATTGGTTTTCTTCCTTCTCTCCCTCTTTTTTTTAAAATATATTTTATTGATTTTTTACAGAGAGGAAGGGAGAGAGATAGAGAGTTAGAAACATCGATGAGAGAGAAACATCGATCAGCTGCCTCCTGCACATCTCCTACTGGGGATATGCCCGCAACCAAAGTACATGCCCTTGACCGGAATCGAACCTGGGACCTTTCAGTCCGCAGGCCGACGCTCTATCCACTGAGCCAAACCGGTTTCGGCTCTGTTTTAAATTTGTAGTGTAATTTAATGATTGGCTTTTAGCCAATTCACTTCTCTGCCTCTTCTAATAAAATACTTAAAAATAGTCAAATTTTTAAATTTGCCCAGGCGGGCAAGTATAATAAATCTTATAGTGTAGATTTATAATGTTAAAAACATTAAATATAAAAGCATAGACTTTATTCTTCCTTCTATGTTTCTTCCACTTATTTCTTTTTCAAAATGATGTTCTGCATATAAGAGGTTACTTAATTCCCAAGGTTTTTTATCAGAAAGTTAGCATGTACATATATAGATATGCAGATTGGTATTTTTCATATAACAAATTATCTCTTTATTTTTATCACCAACTCATACATAATTACAATTCACCATTAAGAAAGTTATCATAAATTTACTAATATAAACATAATTAAAGTCATTATGAATGTTAGCAGTTGCCTATAATATGTGATGAGAAAAAATTTTGGTTTTCCATTTGGTGACTAATGCTAATTCATTTATTTTTAATTTCTAAAGGGTTTCCCATTTGAGCTGTAACAATTTTAGTTACTAATTATGAATTAAAGCGAGGTGTTTGGGGAATTAAGAAGTGCTTTCATGGTGCTGATGAATATATATTTGCTGCAGAATTAGTTAATATTATTCTAACCACATTGTGGATACAACCAATCTGCACAATCCCCAGATTTCCCTCATGTAAGCAAGTCTTGATATTTGTTTCTAATGCTTGTTTAAAGTACAGTGAATTCGTGCCTTCACATTTAAATTAAACATAATAGGTAGCAAACGTCAGCTATTAAATGTGTGAGTGACCATCAGAATTCAGTTATTCTATTAGCAATATTTTTATTATAAAATCGGAAATTTATTATACTCCAGTATATATTTCAAAATTACATTTCATGACTAATGTAGTAAACACAAACATTAACCTATCATGTACTTAAATGTCTTATAATTAACTATGCTTTCTTTAGCCAAAATGTAATCCTCTTCTATTTTTATAAGAATTGTTTCTCTTTTTAAAAAATTTTTATTTTATTGTTTAAAGTATTACAAGTAATAGTACATATGTCTCATTTTATTCCCCCATTGACCTTCCCCCAACCTGCCCTACCCCCTGGCACATGCCCTCACCCCACCCCCCCAGTGTCTAGCGTCCATTGGTTATGCTTATATGGATGCATACAAGTCATTCGGTTGATCTCTTACCTCCCCCCGCCCCCCTGATTGTTTCTCTTAAAGCAGAACTTCATACTACTTTATTTTACAATTAAGAGAAAACAAAATTGTTCATGTTATAGTAAAATATCTGAATACTTATAAGTAATTTAATTTAATAAATACATATTACTCTAATAAGCATTAGGAAAAAAGCCAACTTTAGTATTTACACTGTATATATTTATTAATTCTCACACTTAAAATAATAGTATTATTCTATTAATCTTATACAATTTTAAGTTATGTAAGACCATCTATATAAGTAGAGAGAAAAATTTATTATATTTTATTTGATTGTCCTACTTGTTTCCCAGTCAAAAAAAGAAAATATGAGAGCATTTCTCTGTATAAGATTGGGATTTTTCACAATGCTGATTATTAAGTTTTGAAAAAACAAACCCTGAATTATCAGGAGATGAGGCGAATATACTTAATTTAACTATAATGTTTCTAACATTATGTTAACAACATTTGCTCACTTAAAAAATTGTTTTCATGTAAGTTCAGAGATGTTAATATGTGTATCTAAATTTTACAATAATTTACGTATAGGTAAAAAAATATATGAGTATATCTCTTTGAGTGCCTATATATGGATGTGAGTGTATTGTTTGCTAATGTGAAGCTACTAGCTATAACTGTACCTACTCGTATGATGCTACTGAAAAGACATGTAAACTTAATACATAAATATTGGAAAGCCTTCTTTTCTTATCTAAATGCCTTGAAAACTCTGGATATAAGAAAAAATTATTGATAATTATGCCCCAAACAGAATAATAATCAAAAAATTAATTGGGACTTCTCTATTTCATACTTCAATTTAGAGTATTGCAGACTATTATTTAAAAAAGCCATTGCATCCTCTATTAAATGATCTTGTATCTGAGGTATGTTGAGTTAAAAGAGAAACTGAGGCATATTAGTATTTTCAAGACTTTACTTGCATCAACATAGATTGGAACTGGGCAGCATCAAATCTAAAGTGGTTATGAATACTCAGGGACAGGATCTAGGGGAAGTGTTTCTATAGATATGCAGAAGCAAAGCAAGGACAGTATTTGATTGGCTATAGCCTAAGCAGTTGCCTTATTTGGGAAAAACCTAGTTGACTGTTTGTGATTGGATTCCTTTACCTTGGAGCATTTGGAGGACTTTGTACTGGCCTAGTCTTCAATTTGCTTACTTAGGTTGCTAAGGCATTAGAACCATTTCAGTCTAATGGCTTCTGTGTTTACTTACTTGAACAGTTGTTATAGATGGTAACTTCCATAATAAAGTGCAAACAAGGTTATTGAGGTTGTATAGTAAACACCATGATACATGTACTTTGCAGTTTGAAATTTGTTTCTACATCTGAATTAAAAGTATTGAACTAACTAAACTTTGAAAAACACATAAGCAACTAAGAGTTGTTATAAGAATCCTATCTAATAAAAGAGAAACATGGTAATTAGACGTATGTCCGCTACCCTTCCCATTGGCTAATCAGGGCGATATGCAAATTAACTGCCAGCCAAGATGGCGGCCAGCAGCCAGGCAGCTTGAAACTAACATGAGGCTTGCTTGCTTCAGTGACTGAGGACTCCAACGTTCCCCGCCTGCCTTGCCAGCCTCTGAGCTTGAAGTTTGAAACATTGTTACAAATATAGAGGCTAAACAAAACCCCAGAAACCTGCTTTCAGCCAGCCGGGATCTAAGAGCTGGAGTTGATACAGTGTTTCGATTATAGAACCCAAACAAACCAGATACCTGCTTTCAGCAGCAGAGGCCTCAGAGCTGGAGCCAGAGCTAAAGCTGGCCCAGAATAAAAAAGAAAAAAGAAAAAAAGGAGCAGTTGGGAGCTTCAGTCACCCGCCAGCCTGAAAAGAGCCCTCAGCCCCTCACCCAGACTGGCCAGGCACCCCAGTGGGGACCCCTACCCTGAAGGGTGTGTGACCAGCTGCAAACAGCCATCATCCCCTCACCCAGCTGGCCAGGCACCCCAGTGGGGACCCCCACTCTAATGCAGGACACCCTTCAGGGCAAACCAGCCAGCCCCCATCCATGCACCAGGCCTCTATCCTATATAGTAAAAGGGTAATATGCCTCCCAGCACCGGGATCAGCGTGACAGGGGCAGCGCCCAAACCCCTGATCGCCCTGCGGATCTGTGTGTGACAGGGGGTGGGGGCAGAACCTCCCTATCCGCCCTATTCTGTTCATGACAGGGGAAGGCGCCCCAACCCCCTGATCGGCCCTGCTCTGTGCCTGATAGGGGGGAGCTCCCCAACCCCCTGATTGGCTCTGCTCTTTGGGTGATAGAGAGCAGCGCCCCAACCGCCCCCCAAAGGCCCTGCTCTGTGTGTGACGGGGTAGAGCCATAACCTCCCCATCGGCCCTGCCCTGAGCATGACTGTGGCAGTTCCCCAACCCCCTGATCGGCCCTGCTCTGTGGGTGATAGAGGGCGGTGCCCCAACCCCCTGATCCGCCCTGCTCTGTGTGTGATGGGGGGCAGTGCCCCAACTCCCCTATTGACCCTACTCTATGAGTGACAGGGGGGAGCTCCTCAACCCCCTGATGGGCCCTGCTCTGTGCATGACAGGGGGCGGCACCCCAACCCCCTGATCCGCCCTACTCTGTGAGTGACATGGGGGAGCTCCCCAACCCCCTGATCGACCCTGCTCTGTGCATGACAGGGTACAGAGCCCCAACCCCCTGATGGGCCCTGCTCTGTGAGTGACAGGGGGTGGCGCCACAACCTCCCCATCGACCCTGCCTTGAGTGTGACAGGGGGCAGTGCCCCAACCCCCCAATCAGCCCTACCCTGAGCGTGACTGAGGGTGGCATTGCAACCTCCTGATCCGCCCTGCTCTGTGCATGACAGGGGGCGGCACCCCAACTCCCCTATCGGCCCTGCTCTGAACCTGACCAAGGGCTGCACCTAGGGATTGGGCCTGCCCTCTGCCACCCGGGAGCAGGCCTAAGCCAGCAGGTCGTTATGTCCCGAGGGGTGCCAGGCTGCGAGAGGGCACAGGCCGGGCTGAGGGACCCCCCCTTCCCCCAGAGTGCACAAATTTTTGTGCACCGGGCCTCTAGTTTTACCTAATAATAGACAAACGTGTAAATTCACCATACCTTCACTATGCTAACCAGCCAATCAGGAGAATATGCAAATCAACCCAACAAAGATGGCAGTTAATTTGCATACATAGGCTCCAAGGGGTGGAGCGAAGCCTGACAGCTCCCGGGCCAGAGCAGCAAAGCCTGACAGAAGCCCTGTGTGTTTATGTCTCCCGTCAGGCCCCAGCAGCCCCAAGCCCCGCCACCTCAGTGCTGGGGCTGCTGAGGGCTTGATCGAAGACACAGATCCACAACCCCAGCACCCAGCAGCCGCAAGCCACACCATCGTGGTCCTGGTGCTGTTGGGGGGATCAGAGATACAAACCCGAAGGACTGGCACCCAGCAGCCCTGGCAGCAAGCAAACCAAAGCCCTGCCACCATGGTGCTGGGGCTGCTGGGAGCCAGATCAGAGACATAAACCCGCAGCGGGGCCCTAAACCCAGGAGCACCAAGCCCCGCCACCACAGTGCTGGGGCTGCTGGGGGCAGGATCGGAGACATAAACCTGCAGCGGAAGCCAGCACCCAGCAGCCCCAAGGCCCACCACCTTGGCGCTGGGGCTGCTGAGGGTAGGATCGAAGACACAAACCCTGTGAGCCCTGCACAGGATGGGTGCTCCGCTTCAGGCAAAGTGCTTTCCCTCCGACCCGCTCTCCCTGGGAGTCTGAAGTGGAGGGCGCTCTCCCTGGGAACCTGGAAATCCGCCTCTGGGGTGACTGCGCAGCAGCCACGCCTGGTGAGCCACGGAGAGGGTGACCTACCCATGCGGATGTGTATGCTGGCAGATGCCACGCAGCTGCCGTAGTTGAAGTTGTCCTTGATGTAGGAGTGGGGGTAGCGGGGATCACAGTGGGCCAGGTCGGCAATGGAAACCCAGCTCCCCACCGAATGACTAGAGCACACGGTCCTCAGTCACTTCCTGAGCAGCAGTCAGCCCCGACCCGGGATCAACCCGAAACCTAAGTAGGTGCCCTGGCAGAATGGAACCCAAACCTTTGCTGTGGCAGAGGAGCTCCGACCCACAGCAGGGGCCAGGGCAGCCAAAGGGGTTTTGTTGAGGGGCCCTGACAGGCAGCACCCTGAGCAGTGGGTTAGAACCTCCTCCCAATACAGCAAGGTTGCGGGTTGGATCCTGGTCAGGGCACAGACAAGAAGAAACCAAAGAGAACATAATAAGTGGAACAACACACTGGTGCTTCTCTTGCTCCCTTCCTCTCTCTAAAATAATCAATCAATAAAAATTCAAATTAAAAATAAACCCTCTGGCTTGCAGAGTTGCTAAAAAAGTTAGAAAGTGAAGTCCCATCCCTTCCCGCTCATTCAACAAATACTTCATATGCTCCTTCAATAATCACACTGGGGGTGAGTGTCTGTTTGTTTTGGTTAATCCTCACCTGAGGACATTTTTGCATTGATTTTTTTTTTTTTTTTTTTTTTTTCCGGAGAGTGGAAGGGAGGGAGAAAGAAAGAAACTAATGTGAGAGACATCAGTTGGTTGCCTCTTGCTGAATCCCCGACCAGGGCCCGGATTGAGCCTGCAACCCAGGTACATGCCCTTGATTGGAATCCAACCCAGTAACCTCAGTCCGCCTGCAGAAGCACTATCCACTCAACCAAACCAGCATTTTTTTTTCTTTTTAAGTCCTCCCCTAAGGATGTGTTTTTTTCATTGATTCTAGAGAGAGAGGAAGGGAGAGAGAAAGTTCCCCAAGCATTCTGACAGGGATGGAACCCACAACCTGTGTATGTGCCCTCACCTGCAATCGAACCCATTACCCTTTGGTGAGTGGGAGGACACTCCTAACTACTGATCCACACTGACCAGGACCTGAAGGTACACTTAAAAATTTTTTTCAGATCTGCCCTGGCCAGGTGGCTCAATTGGTCAGAGTCTCAACCTGTACACCAAAGGATTTCCTGTTGGATTCTAGGTTAGGGCACATACTTAGGTTTAAGTTAGATCCCAGTGGGTCCGCAGGTGCAGAGGCAGCCTAGTGGTATTTCTCTGTCACATGGATGTTTCTCTCTCTAAAAATCAATTTTAAAAACATCCTCAGGTAAGAATTAAATATATATATATATATTAAAAAATTTTCAGATCTAAAATTTTATTTGGTTCTTTTTTACATTTTATTTTTCATTTACAGTTCACATTCAATATCCTATCCTATATAATGAAACCCTCATATGCAAACTGACCAAATAGTGGAATGACTGGTGGCTATGAACTGACCATCAAGGGGCAGATGCTCAATGCAGGAGCTGCCCCCTGATGGTCAGTGTGTTTCCACAGGGGGAGTGCCACTCAGCCAGAAGCGGGATTCACAGCTGGCGAGTGCAGCGGCGGTGATGGGAGCCTTCTTGGCAGTGCTAAGGAGCAGCAAGCCAAGCGGTAGGAAGCAGCAAGCAGGTGGGTGGTAAGGAGGGAGGGGTCCCGGACTGCGAGAGGGCGCAGGCCCGGTTAAGGGACCCCCCACCCATCCCCAGTGCACAAATTTTGTGCACCGGGCCTCTAGTAGTGAGATAAGACCAGAGACTCCAGTACAAATATTATTGACCAAGAAAATGTGGAGCATATGAGAAAATATATAGTACTAGAAATAAATTAAAACAGGTCCAGAATTATTGGATGATCCCACTTCTTGTGTTAACTTGTTACCTTAACATTATAAAAAGAGTCTCTGTCACTTTCAAAAGTGTGCAGGTTTTAAAGATAAATTCTGCTTGTTATCACCATTTTTTTAATAAGGAAAAATTAAAGTAGCCCCTCTATATGCTGTCCTAGTTGTTTTCTGATATTTCAGAGGCTGGGTTTCATTTTCTGTATTTTTGTAGAAGGTCTTTCTCAACCCAAGATTATAAAAAGTGTCTCCTTACTTGAAGGGTTAATATTGAAGGATGATATGAAAGAAGGAGAATATAGAAGGAGAAACAAGAGTTGGATAAAAATGATAGATGCAAATGACCTCTAGTTAAGAATGAATTTAGAAGAAAGAGAGAGAAAAAGCAAGCTATTTAGATAAAATTTAACTTAATCTGGATAACTAGCCAAATTAAAGAGGTAGTCATAAATGTTAACAAGGACTTTTAAATAATGCTTAAGTCATAACACAAAAATTATTCTGTATTACACAATGAGCATACCTAACAATGCTAAGGAAAAGACAAAAAAACCTGGAACATACACCTTTCTTCTGAGACTTAGTAGCAAAATTTTATATTATAAATGTGCTTGATAAAAAAAAAAATTGTAGGTAGGAAGTTAAATGGAATTAAAATTGAGAGGAGAAATAGAAAAAAATTGCAGGTATCTATAGTAGCCTTCTGAGAAGGAAGGAGTTAAGAATAATAGGAGTAAATAATACCTTCAAAAGGCCCTGTGAAATGAAGAAAAGAAGATATGAATGGGCATAGTTATATAAGTTTTGTCATTGCAATATAGTGAATTTTCTGAGATTACATAGGTAATATTCTCCATTTTGTTTAGGAAATGAGAAAGACTATTTCTGCTTTTATGAAAGAAATGTAAGTTTAACAGGATAGTGGCCAAAAAATAGGAATAGTTGTTCAAGGTAAAAGCAAGGAAATTGATAATTGGAACAAGTAAAAGAATAGGAGGATTAAAATAACATTTTATGTGGATTGAGGTAATATTAGTAAATGTTAGCATGCATTGGCACTGTCTACTTAAAGTTGATTATTTTCCTAAGGACAGAAATTATTATTTTATTTCATTAATGAGTAGATCTTCATGCCCATTATGTGACATGTGAACACTTACATATGTATATTTATGTTAGATTGACAACAGCTACAAAGTCATAAAAAGACTAACACATCTTAAAATAATTTTCTCTTTTTGTGGTTCTGTTGTAGTCTTATAGAGTACCTTAGAGATCGTTAATATATGTACCAACTCTATTTCATAAAAATCTGAGGAAAAAATAATACTTTAAAAAATATTTGCTCTTAGAATTGAATATATTAACTCCAATCTAAACTACATCTTCCTTTAAATACTGCTTCTTGATATGAAAAAGTATTTTCTTCCCCTGCTGTCATTTTACATCAGGAGGCAAGTTGCATTAATTTAAGAACAAATCCTTTTGTTCTGTCCATTTCAAACTCCACATCCAAAATCTCAACCTGTGGATTACAACATTTTTTCCCTCCCTGAGAATGTGTTTTCTTATAATACAGAAAAGGGAATAAAAAGGCAATTCAAAATCTCCAGCTGTTTAAAACTGGGGAAAAAAGAAAAACAATTTTCTGCAGCTTAAAATGTATGTGTTGTCCTTGAATGGATATTAGGGCAATTAATCGTGGTTGTTTTCCTTACCTGAAAAATCAATCAGGCAGTGATGATATCATCAGGTACATCAAAGGTTTTAAAGAAAACACAGTAAACAAGACTTAATTATTGCACTTACCACATAAGGGGTGAACTCTAGGAACCTAAACTATAAGGCAGATTAATTTTCTTCCCTTTATTTTTCTTTTCCTGTGGCGATTGCTATAGCAACAAAACTAGATTGTATGTGAGGCCAATATCTACAAACTTTTAAGGGAAACAGCTGCTCCAGCATACTCCCAGTTTTTAGTATGAAAGAAAGAATAGCCATCCAAAGTGTAGAATGACTAGTTCTATAAAAGGTCCAGTTTAATATGTATTGCATAGATCTCTCATTGTTTTGAAGAGAATCTTGGAAACATCATCTTTGTTTATATGCATCACGCAAATCATTGTTAGGGGTAGTCATTCTACTACACAGTGTGGTGATTGCCAGATGGAAAGGGGGTGGGGGAGAGAGAAGAAGGTAAAGGGGGGATAAACGGTGATGGGAGGACACTTGACTTGGGTTGGTAAACACAAAATACAATATATACTAGTGGAAGATGGATCATAGAATTGTACCTGAAACTGTTACCATAGACAGTCGTTAAAGCAGTAAGACAAACTGCTGAGGGGATGCCACTTCTTAAGGCTTTAATTCACCACTTCCACTTGTCAGACTTTAAACCCCATTACACAGAATGGGATGAGGAGTGGGCACATGAATGGGGATCCTCTACCACTCACCCTAATTCTATATGGAAGATCAACACTCCTGGTATGATCTTCCTCCCTGAAGCTCTAGTATAGCCCATCCTCAAACACCTACATGGAGGGGACCCATTATGGAAGGGATGCTTTAATGGACCTTAAAGCATCACACTTGAAGGGCCCTAGTTTACAAAGGACCATTCAGAAGATTATCTAAGCCTGTCAGACAGGCACCAAGAGCAATCCTAAAACACCTATGCCCCAACAGGAAAGGGAGTACAATACCAAGGGATGTGTGCATTTGAGAGCTGGCAAGTGGACTAACGATGCCTAAAACCATGGGGAACTTTAAATGTTTATTAATTTTTATAGACACTTTTTCTGGATGGATAGAGGCATGCCCCTCTAGAGCTGAGAAGGAACTGAGGTAGCACAACTTCTACTCCAAGAAATAATCTCTAGGCTTGGATTCCTTACAGCATTCAATGAGACAAAGGGCAATTGTTCACTTCGGACAACTCCCAGAAGATAGGACAGGCACTGCAGAGTCAATGGAAACTACACGCATCTTGTATAGCCCAATCTACAGGGAAGACTAAGAAAATGAACCACACAATAGGGAAGAGCCTGGTGAAAATATCCCAGGAAACATATTTGAGATGGCACCAGGCACTCCCTATTGCCTTTCTCCAGATTAGGGTAGTACCCCAAAGCAGGCTTAATTTAAGCCTTTTTAAAATAATTTATGGGAGACCCTTCTAAGTTTCTGTTTCAGGACTATGTACCTCCTTTAGATTTAGAACATGAATAAAAATCAAACAATCTGAACAAAATCTAGGGCAAACACCAACAATTTTGCACAAGTTTGTTAATTGAAGTTCCATCTGAAGATTCATTACACCTGTTTCAGCTGGGAGATCAAGTGTTAATAAGGACCTGGAAGACTCAAGGTCCTGGACAGCAGTTAGCCCAGCAAGGGACCGGTCCTACGAAATTCTGCTGACACCACACTCTTCCCTAAAGCTCATGGAAATCAAGCCTTGAATACACCACACATGGATAAAGAGGGTGCTACCTGAGGAGGACTCAGATCTTGCTGCTGTTGTTGGTACTGCAAGGAACAGCTGGGCCTGCACGCACAAAGGAGATTTAAAATTCCTCTTTCAGAAAGGGACAGTGCCTCCCAAAGCTAAGTGACAATGTTACTTTTTATTTTACTCTGCATTTCCCAGACAGTGGCTTCTTGGGCAAATTTATGCTGCTGTTGGGTGTCACCCAAAGGCACATTCAGGATTAAATCATAGGATCCTTTAATTTGTCTGGTTTCTGATTCCATTATAATTTCACCTGCATACCCCTCACCAAACACTTGATTATTTGTCTGCACAATGGATCTGACTTTGGAAGCCCATTCGCAACACCATCTCTTGAAATATGGAGCAGTCTACCAGCTTTGCTTGTTCAGCAGTGCCGTCCTCCAGACACCACAAATGCTGCCTTTTGAAGACAGCAATGCTCCTTCACGTAAAGGTGTCCCTTCATTTTTGACTCCAAACTTCTTTTAGAAGATAGTAAGACTCTCTGGACCATCAGGATAGGTGACACTACACGCTTTGACATCAGGAAGAAACTACAGATGAGGCCTTCTTCCATTTACCCTTGTAAGATTACAAGGGTCCAGAGTTTTGGAGGGGGGACTTCTTACTGTAGACAATCAGTCTGAGCACCAGGGAGTCACCGTATTGGCCAAGAGGTTAGCAGGGGAGGTTCTTGCACTGAGTGCACCAAAAGCTAAAAAGATGAATGAATAAGATCCTGTGGGCTAAAAGTTAGAAAGATAATTGGCTAGAAACAAAAAAGTCCTTCCCTCCCTATGCTTACAAGAGCCATAGGTTTAAGCAGGAGTAGAAGATGATCTTTAAGATGAAGGGAGATGAGATTGGTCTTTGAGACAGGAATCCGCCATTCTCCCAGATCATGTGTCTCCTGAATAAAATCTTTTTTCTTTTGCACCAGCATCTGCTTCAGGAGTCTGACTTTCATTGCATCAGGCAGCCGAATCTCCATTTTTGTTTTGTTTTTTGACAGGGTTACAAAACCTATGTAATTTTATTAACTAGTATCAACCTATTAAACTCAATAAAAAACATTACAATAAAATTTCTCTACAGAGTTAATTAGATTTAGTAGACAGGATTATTTATGCAAGGGAGTCTCCTCTTATAAAAAGCCTACTCTAGCAAAATCAGAGCAATTTAAATTATACTTTTTATTATATACTAGAGGCCCAGTGCATGAAATTTGTGAACTGGGGAAGGAGGTTGTGTCCCTCAGCCCAGCCTGCACCCTCTCCAATCTGGGATACCTTGGGGGATGTCTGACTACCAGCTTATTGTGAGAGGGATGTCCTACTGCCGATGGGATTGGGCCTAAACTGGCAGTCGGACATCCCTCTCACAATCGGGAACTGCTGGCTCCCAACTGCTCACCTGCCTGCCTGCCTGCCTGATTGCCCTTAACCGCTTCTGCCTGCCAGCATGATCACCCCTAACCACTCCCCTGCCAGCCTGATCATGCCTAACTGCTCCCCTGCCAGCCTGGTCACCCCCAACTTCCCTCCCCTGCTGGCCTGGTTGTCCCCAACTGCCCTCCCCTGATGGCCATCTTGTGGCAGACATCTTGTGATGACATGGAGGTGGCCATCTTGTGACCATATGGGGGGTGGCCATCTTGTGTGATGGTCAATTTGCATATTATCTCTTTATCATATAGTATGTCTTTTTCTTTGTATCATATTTTATGTATGCAATATATAAAATTTATTAAGGCTGGGATTTCTGCAATATAATTCTTCTTATGTGATGTGAAATAGTACATAAAAATAATATACCATAATAATGATATAATAGAAATGCTATAATTTGAGTATTTGTGGAGATGGAAAAAGTCGCTTTTATCAAATAACATGTGTAATTTATATGATATGTATAATTTGTTATATCTATAATAGTTTTTGAAATATGGCAAATATATAATTCTATGTACTTTTTTAAAAGAAAATTTAAGTTTTTTAGTAATAAACAGAAATCTTTGTGGGTGTGTGTGTGTGTGAGGTTCTAAACTGATGGATTATTGAAATCAAATGTATTTGAGTGATATTGTTGCTATCATAATGACAGCTCTATTTATTTAAAATAGATAGCTGTGTGTTCAAAATGTCTTTATTAAATATAAATAAACAAGGATTTTGCTGGTAGTATTTCATTAACTAATTTGTCAAATATTTGAATGATTGCCTGTGATACATTATAGGCAGCTTGATCCATTAAATATTTACTTCATTTTTCCTAGAGAATTCAGGTGGGGTTTTTTGTTTTGTTTTATTCTTTGAAATAACACCCACATTGTATAGCAATCATATAGTTTTAATAAAATTAATCCCACCTCAGATGTAATACAGACCCTCTTTGGCCTATAATAAATAGTATTAATCCATAATCCTGTCACCTAGTCAGTCCAATCTTTCCCCTGGAGCACAGTGATTGGTTAGGTAAGAATGTCTGTCTTAATTTAGTCCATCACAGTGAACATAAGTTGGTATTGTCTTTCCTTCCTTCCTTCCTTCCTTTATTCCTCCTTCCCTCTCTCCCTCCCTCCCTACCCGCTCCCTCCCTACATTCCTCCCTCTTTCTTTCTTTCTTCCTTCCTTCCTTTCTTTCTTTCTTTCTTTCTTTCTTTCTTTCTTTCTTTCTTTCTTTCTTTCTTTCTTTCTTTCTTTCCTTCTTTCTTTCTTCTTTCTTTCTTTCTCTCTCTCTCTCCCTCTTTCTTTCTTTCTCTCTCTTCCTTCCTTCCTTCCTTCCTTCCTTCCTTCCTTCCTTCCTTCCTTCCTTCCTTCCTTCCTTCCTTCCATTCTTTCTCTCTCTCTCTCTCTCTCTCTCTCTCTCTCTCTCTCTCTCTCTCTTTCTCTCTCCCCCTCCCTCCCTCCCTCTTTCCCTCCATTTTCTCCCCTCTCCCTCTCTTTATTCTTCTTCAGCTCTCTCTTCTTTCTTCCTTCTTTCCCTCTCTTGTCCTCTTTCTCCTTATGGATGAGCAAAGAGATAACATCATTGTGTTGGTTCATACCTTGTGATAAAGGTCAATTATTGAATAAAACTGACATTGGCAAAGTGAAGAAAGAGCTAGTCTGAAAGGTGAAAACACTGAACCACTCAGAACAATCAGGAAGTCTGGAAAGTTTTTAAAATTTTCCCGTTGAAGGCCTCAATTCTAAATGTTTCTATAATTTGTGCCATCAAAAGCTCTACTTATTTAATGTAGTTTTAGATTTTATGTTACCTAAAGCATAAAATTTTCATCAATGTATTCTCTTCATGACTAAGATATGAGGAAGTTAATTCTCTGGTTTGAAATTGAAAAAAAATAATCATAAACCATTTTTATATGTCACTACAACATGTTATAACAAACAAACAAAACAAACAAAATGAAAACAAAAACAAGTATATATGGAATTATACACAAGAGATATTTATCCCTAAATTATTTCATTTTAAGAGTGTTTTCAAATAACAAGGTTATATTTTTTCTTTTTAAAGAGAACTGCAGGCATAAAACCATTTACTCATTGCAAATTTGTATGGACTCTCACCAATTTTATTATTTGCAAAGATCTTAACATATTTAAACATATGTATTAATTTATTTTAATATCAACTAATGCTCAACAAAATTATATTAGCTAAATAACAAAATATAGCATATTTTCATCTCTTCCAGAGGAATACAATATTAATAATCTGGTATGAAAGTAGTCAGATGTTTGAAACGCACCTGTTAATTCATTTTAATATAAAGGCCTATTATATGCAAATTATTTCAGACACTGTGGCTAGCCCTGTGGCAAAACAGACCTGTGATTCTTGTTCTAATAGAACTGACTGGCCCCTGATATATCAGAGTTTTTAAAATTACAACATTGTATCAACCATATAATGTCATAGTATTCTGAAGGAAGTGATCAGTGAGCATGAAAGAACATAATTAGTTGCTTCTCTGGAGTCCATGCTTTTTCCGGAGGATATCATTTAGGCAGAGATCTTTGTGATAAATAGCAGTTAGAGAGTCAATGAGTTGAAAGAGATGGGGGTACCATAAGCAAAGAGATTAACATGATAAAAGCTCTGTAGTTAATAAAGAGAGAACAAGAACTTCTCTTAATCAGAAAAAAATGAGATAAGGAAATTAAAGAGAGAGCCTAATAAGTACTAACCAAGAGAGATCCATCAAATGAGACCTGAGAAACTAGCAGGAGACAGATCATATAAGGGCTCATAGCTTCCTTAATTGTTTTACACATTTATTGAAATACTTTAAACTACAGAGTACTAGTGTCAAAGGGAAACATTAAAACACTCATTAAACTGTTGGCTAAAAATTGGATTTGAAGAAAATGAAAGATGAAGCAAATAAGAAACAAAAACCTGTTAAATAGGTGCTAGTCAAGTGCTGTAGGTCAATGGAACTAAATTTAATACTGGTGATGGAAGAGAAGCATGTGTGTGTGTGTGTGTGTGTGTGTGTGTGTGTGTGTGTGTGTGTCCGTGCATGCGCGCGACACACACACTGAAAATAGAACCAAGGGGATCTGGTGTTTGAGTCAATGCGAGATGAGAGAGATACATGCCAAGATGGATTTACTCTTTCCCCAATGTCAAAATAGGCAGTTGGTATTGCTCTTTTCTGAACTGAAGAATAATAAAGCAAGTTCCTAACTACAGAGTGTAGATCAAGCATGTCAAACTCAAAGGCTAACACAGGCCAAAAACAAGGTTTAAGTTTATGTGGACCGCAAAAAAACAAAAGCTTCAATTTTTGTTGAAACGTAGGTTTATTTTTGTAGAGATATGCTGAATACAAAGGGCTGAAATAAATGAGTAACTGTTAACATAAAATAATAGAGAACATTTTAATAAATACTGGTATTTTTTCTTGAACATTAACTTACCAAACACTGAATAACTTCACAAATTAATAAGCATAATGCAAATAAGCTTATTTCTCTTGTTCTCCAAAAGTGAAATATGTCCTGTTGGACACACCAAACAAGTCAGTCCAAAACTAATGACATGGCAATCGGCTGCTAAAATATTCGCTGCTACTATCAGTGGAGAGGAATGGTGCGCCTGAGCATAAGGCAGGTAAGGTAATAAATGCAACACGATTATGGTAATCAGTCATTAGTGAACCTTGTAGTTCGTTATGAATAATTACGTATTTCAGGATATTGTAAAAATTAAGTTACGCAATTTTTATTAAAATGTTTCTTACATACTATTATATTGTCTGGGCTGAAAAAATATTCATTGTAGGCCGAATGTGGCTCATGGGCCACAAGTTTGACATGCTTGGTGTAGATTGGGAGTTCAATTTGCATGTTTTATTTGAATACATATGTAACACCACATTTGCATGACCTCCAGAGATGTCAAATAGGTAATTGGCTTGAATTCTGGTATGGAAATCAGAAGAGAGTTTGTAGCTGAAATATGAATTTATAAATTCATAGCCTTTAATTATAAAATTATACCATCACATTACATTATAATCAACAATATTATTTTACTTTTTAAATTAACATGGTAAAATTGACTTTGTTTTATGGTAGAGTTTTATGAGTTTTTACATATGTGTTTATATTCATGTAAATATATATATATATATATATATATCCCTAATATGCAGATAGATTGAATAGCAGAACAACTGATCAACCAAACAACCAGTTGCTATGATGTGCGCCGACCACCAGGGGGCGTGCATGGAACATGGCAGGCGTTGGCAACAGACTGCAGAGCTTGGAATATAGTGGGTGTCAGCCATGGCGGGATGGTGGAGCTAGTGAGCAGGGGAGCCAGACCAAGGCAGGGTGCCAGTCACTGTCATCAGCGTGAGCCTCTGGTGGTTACTGAAAATTCTTTGCTCCCACGTGCGGCAGTCCCGCCTGGTGCTTGCCCCTGCTGCCGGCTCCAGCTCCACTCGCACCTGCTGCCGATGCCAAGCGCCCCTGAGGGCTTCACCACTGCCTCCTGAGGGGCGATCAGGACAGAAGCCGCTGCTCACACCTGCGATGGTGCTGTCCCTGCTCATACCGCTGCTGGCTCCAGCTCCAATTACTCTGTGCCATTAGAGGGTGCAAGTGGGGCTGGCATCATCAGTGCATGGGAGCAGTGGCAGCAGGAGCGGGGCTGCTGGCAGACAGGGGACCGGGGGCCATGGCAGGAGGGGCCAGAAGAGGGCGCGGAGGATGGGCCGAGACCTGCCCCTGTGCCCACTGCAGCCTCACGGCCCACTGTTCCTTTCAAGGTGCATGAATCCATGCACTGGACCCTTAGTAAATTAGAAAGATAGAAACAGTGCCATCACCAAGGCTTCCTCTTCTATCTCTTTGTAGTTACATATGTGTCCCACTCCTAATCTATGTCAGGTATTGATATGCTTAT
The DNA here is from genome assembly GCF_964212035.1 of Myotis nattereri. Classification (NCBI taxonomy): domain Eukaryota; kingdom Metazoa; phylum Chordata; class Mammalia; order Chiroptera; family Vespertilionidae; genus Myotis; species Myotis nattereri. The sequence goes on along the minus strand of NC_138076.1, from coordinate 66,231,063 downwards.
TACCATTATGTGTGTGTTTTTCTTTTTGAGAAAGTCATATAGTTGGAATCACACAATAAATAACCTTTTGAGACTTCTTTTACTTATATTTTAAGATTATTCCAAATTGTTGCGAACATGAATAGAACCTGCTGTTGGCAAGTCCAGTGACTTGGTGCATCTAAACAAAAATACTCCTGATTCCCTTGTGTAGAGGCAATGCAATTTGTTCATCCATTCACCATGTGAAGGATGTTTGTGATTTTTCAATTATTTAATTTTATAAATAGTACCTCTATAAACACTTGCATACATGTTTTTTGAGTGGCAATAACTTCACTTTTTTAAGGTAAACTTTGACACGTAAGATTACTAAATCATATGGCATGCATATGGGTAACTTTATTTAAAAAACACACACAAAAAACTGCCAAATTGTTTTCATAGTGACTGTATAATTGTTTTCCAGTGAGTACCATTTGCTCTGCATCCTCACTGGGCATTGATATTGTCATAATTCTTACTTTTTAAGCCATCTCTAACAACTGTATAGTAAGATCTAATAACTAATTTATTTCACTAAAGGGTAATAATATGTGCCATCCACATATTTTCATGTCCTGTTTGCCTTTGTCTTCCACATATACACATATCTCATTTGGTTAAAGGTTTGTTCAAGTCCTTTTTCCATTAGCTTGTTTTTATTTTACTATTAATTTTTGAGTGTTCTTTATTAATTCTGATGCAAAACTTTTGCCAGATATGTAAATGCAAATGATTTCTTCTAGTCTATATATAGCTTTTCTTCATTCTGTGAAAAGAGCCTTTCAGAAGAAAAAAGTAATTTAATATTTGATTAAATTTGAATGATAATTTGATAGTTTCTATATTGGCATTATGTTTATATATTCTGCCTAACTCTAGATAATGAAAATTTCTCTTATGTGTTTTAAAATTTTTATAATTTTATGCTTTATTCATGTCTATTATTTAGTTGATTATTATAAAAATATAAGAATTCTATCAAGGTTCAAACTTACACAAATTGATGTCCACTTGTTTTAATATCATTTTTTTAAAAGATGACCACCCTCATAGTCTTTCGCTTTCATACCCTGGTCATAAATCAATTTGTCATCTTTGTGTGACACAACTTTACAAATCTCTGTTACTCTGTTCATCTATGTCTCTCTCATGTCACGTAATACCACAATGTCTTGATTACTGTAACATCATATTGTTATCAATTTAAGCAGTGTTATCCTTCAGTTATATTCTTATATTTTAAAACTGTTTTGCTTTCTAGAATTGGTGCATTTCTGTTCAAATTTTAGAATCAGCTTAGCTATACATATCAAGTTCTACTGGGATTTTTATAAATATTGTGTTAAATCTGTAAATCAATTTGGGAAACTTGACATTTTTACTGTGCTGAATCTTTGACCCAATAAACTCAGAATGTGTATCTGTTAATTTAGTTTTGTTTTGTTTTTTGTTAATTTTTTTCATTGCTTTACATTTAATTATTTTTTAACTTTAGAATTTTTAAACTTTTAAATATAGTTCAAATGGTATTTTTTAGGTTGGATTTCTAAGTCATTGATAGCATATTGATATATGATCACTTTTGTATATTGAATTTGTTTTCTGTGAACCTGTTAAACTCACTTATTTGTTTTGGGAGTTTCTTTGTATATTTCCAGGACTTTCTTTGTAGATAACATTGTTAGCTGTAAGTAGAGACAGTTTTTTTCTTCCATTTCAACCATTATGTCTTTTATTTATTATTTTATTTTATTTTATTTTATTTTATTTTATTTTATTTTATTTTATTTTATTTTAATAACTTGAATTTTAGTATGAAGTTGAATATAAGCAAAGAGAGTAACTGGTTGATTTTACATAAGTTGTCAAATGTATGTGCATGAAGTTGTTGATAGTATTCCTTGCAACATTTTAATTTTGTGTGGTCTGTAGTAATATCCCCACTTTCATTCTTAACATTGGTAACAAAGGAGAATTGACTTTGGGTGGTAAACACAATGCAATATAGATATGATATATCGTAAAATTGTATACTTGAAACCTACATAGTTTTATTAATCAATGTCACCCCAATAAATTTAAAAGTGTTTGTGTAGGATTAGATTCACACACATGATCTACTTTGGTTAACCGAAGAGTTTATTTTCTTTAGGTCTTCGCTCTATTTCATCTTCCTGATACTATCTAGATCCCCTGTTAGCTCTTTTATCTAGAAAAATGGGATCTTTTTATATATCCTTTCCCACCAATAAAAATATCAATGAGGTTTATCCTAAATATTGGTAATGCAGCTTTTTCAACTGAAAAATAATTTTCACATAATTCAGAGTTTTATGCCCTACAGTTTCAGGCTGTCATTGTCTTTGCCTAAAGAATCATTTTCTGTACCATAAGCCTGAACTAGAGGCATCTCCAGGCACTCTCTGACTGTGCTGATATCCAATTCTAGCATTTGGGTTGCCTTGAGACCAGAATGAGAAACAACCGAGAGAAAACATAGAAAACTCACTGCTCTTTAATAATATTTCAAATTCTGATCTTATCAATCTGCCTGCTACTATTTACTTTTCAGAGTTACCACATGTGCTTTCCCTTGTGCTCTGTTTAGGTTTTATAGCTGCGTTCATTGGAAGAGAAATGGTGTACTGTGCTTGCCTGATCTTCACATTTTCTGAAGTAGTTACCTGCCTATTTATTGTATGTTTACAACATCAGTAAGCATACTATTCTGGTATGAAACTCTGTGGCAGAGATTAAAGCAAATCAGCCTTAATTATAAATTTGCAAACCCATTAATACCCTACATAAAGCAAAGTCCTAGAGACAATTGAGCACAATTGCTTCTAAGAGAATGTGGCCTTAATGGATGTCTGAACAATACAGCATCCAGATTTACTCCTCCATGTCCTGGCATTATCAATTTGTAATTATTTGGAAATGCATTTTTAATAGAAGCTATTTCTAATTCTGAATATATGTATCATTTAAGGACTCAAACTGAATACAATTCTCCAAACAAATTTGAACCTTATCTTCATGCAATTCTTAGAAAACATAGCAGCCAGGACTGAGAATTGAGGCTAATGTAATGCTGCTACTGCTCAGACTATGAAATTTACAGCATGTACTAGTATAACAGGACTAAAGGGTTTGGAAACTATTCTAAACTGTGTGAGCAGACAGAATTCTCCAATGTGGAAATTTAAAACTTAAAATATAATAATAGCAGCATGCTATACTAATAATATATTTAAAAAAGAAATGATGAGCGCTATGTTTGTCATAATATAACGACACCCTGAAGGCAGTGAGAGATACCAAACTTAACCAAGTACTTGTAATTCCCAAGAGTAGTCGTTACCATCTAACAACTATGCACTAGATTCACTTTGCTTCTATTATAAATGTCTGTATTCTGATAGAAAATGTAGCATAATTTTCTAGGGGATAAAATCAGCTTGACAGCCGTCTCAGTTTGTTTCACATGAAGTAATCTAACATCTACATTTTTTTCTAGCCAACCAGGGTACTTCTTTCAATTTTTCTCATTTATAAGTCAGCATCACTTTGGAGGCATAGACTTCCAGTGAGCTTAATCCATGGGGCTCTTTGAACTATTAACCCATAGTTGACAAGGCATATCAATGCCTTATTATATGTATCATTTCATAAAAAGTTATAGTACAAAGTAAAGCTAGAAGCAGAGCCTCAATTAGCATTTTTCTTTGGAGAATAAAAATAGGCTTTTATCCTAAAAGTCATACGATTTTGCTTTCATAAGAATACTGTATACATTTTTAAAATAATTTTTTGATTATGTGAAGATTCCTATTTCTAAATTCTATTTTTTTTAAATAAAGTTTGAGAGAATATGCATTTAGCTTGGGTATTTTAATCTGCAAGGGATGTAACCTAGGGAATTAAAGTCTTAAAAGAATGTCAGACTGTTGAGGTATGATAGCCAAGGAATCCACAATTCCTGTTTAAGAAATAAAAACATGCAGCTATCACTAAGAATCACTTCAGATAAGATGAGCCTGCAGCACACAGCTAGGGGATTTAAAGAGGATGCCGGGAAGCTACCAGCAAAATCATTTCTACCTTCTGCCGAAGTCAATGTGTTTAGTCACCACTGCTGCAGGGGCACACCTAGCTTCTATTTCACTTTCTAACTCTTTGCACAAGTGTCTTTTAATGGTGAAATTTAAACTGAAAATTTTTAAACAAGAGAGCTTTTCAGTCCCTGTAGTGTGGGCATTAGCTTTTAAAGGCAGGAACTATGATCATTATCGACAAACAATAACCTACTATTCAGCATCCCTAAATACCCTCTATTCACAAACTTAAAAGAACAATTGTACATCATTCCTTTGCCTATAGTATTAGTTTTCTAAGGCTTCTGGAACAAAGTACCAAAAATGGAGTGGCCTCAATACTAGTCTCAGAGCACTGGGACCAGAGTCTAAGATCAAGGTTGAGCAGGGCTGGTCCTTCTGAGACCTGGGAGGGAGAATCTGTTCCAGGTGTAACCTTGTAGAAACTCCATTTCTTTAACACAATCCTTTCTCCTTTCTGACTTCTTGATTCAAACTGGAATTATCCAGTCTAATGGCACCATGACTCAACTTGCCATCTTTTTTACTTTCTCTTCTACCTTTGAAGCCTTTAGGACAGTAAGTTCTGGTTGGTATCAAACTGTCTTAAGAAAAAGCCTCAGGTCTGCTGATTAAGAGAACAAAGTTTTTGTCAAACTAAAGGAAACATCTTTAGCCCCAGGCCCCTGAAAGCCCAGCTTTAAAACTTTGAAACTGATGCCATACAGTGAATAAAGGGGAAGTGACCAGTTAGGAAAACACGGGGGATGTAAAATAAGGAAGGGTCCAATTAGAAAGTGTCATGTTCACACAAAGAAGCTTCCAGCATTCATAAACCAGTAGACAAGGAGACTCAAAGGACTGTCTTCCCCCCTCCCCCATTTGAGAGAGAGAGAGAGAGATGTTTTTCCCATTTGGGAACTCCTCAGGGGGTTCCCTTTGGGGACCCCTCCCCAGTGGGAGTTTGTATATCTTAGGTTTTACGCCGCCGCAAGGAAAAACCGTGAGTCCAAACAGAGACCAGATTAAACAGGCTTTATTGGGAGCACACGGGCGGGTTCAGCGGCTCAGAGAGGGGAGCAGGAGAAGCCGCGCCCAACCTGGGCAGGGGCAAGGTTTTATACTTTTCTGAGGCAATTGTTGCTGGCCGAAACTGGTGGCAGTCGGGGCTTTCCAGGGTCAGGTGAAACCTGCGGTCTGTCCTGCGGTTTGGTCATTTTCCGGGAGCCATTTGTCCGGCAGGGATTTTTCACCGGGGTGGGGTGGTTTCCAGACGTCAGTGTGGACAGGTCAGCTTCTCACCGGCCCAAGAGAGGGAGGGGGTCCTTTCGCCCCGGGGCAGGGTGCCAGTGAATACCAGACAGTATACACTTGCAATAAATTCCCACATTTTTGCTAAAAAATCTTTTAGTCCGAGAATTTTATTCTCCCAACTTCATAGGACAAGAACCCACAATGAGAGACCAAGCTTCGCCATCCTGGTATCATATCAATATTTGCTTTTGTATAGTAGAAGTTAGTTCATCCTTGGACAGGCAAAACTCATGTGGTTGAGTGCATGCAAATAACTTCATAACTGCTGCCATAGTTACAATGTTCATGAGCTTGTTGAGCATGTGCTAGGTTAGTTGGAAAGAGGCCGACTGACTTTCACAGGGTAAGTCACCTTTTCCACCACTTTATTAAGGACTTCGTCAGTATTGAGTAAGTATTTCATTCAAACACACATCTCTTTAATGCTGTAACCTTTCTGGCAGACCCAGTTACACACATTTTCTAAGACCTGCACTTATAAATTTCCCCCATCTTTTTCTCTCTAAGCACCAGGTCATTTAGCCAAGTTAACAGCCACTTCAGATCATGCAGAGTAAATCCACATATTTGACCCCTTTCTCTTTAGACAAAATGCACACCAGATATACATATCAGGTCTGTATTTTGAGATGATTTCTTCTTTATTATCTTTTATATCCTTTCTATATTGAGGACATTGTAGATTAGTGCGTCAGTTCACTTCTAAAAGAAACATACTAGTGCTGACAGATCTCAGAGGGAAGAGGAGGGAGCTGGGAGAGATTAACTAAAGAACTTATATGCATATATGCAGAGCCCATGGACACAGACAATGGTGTGGTGAAGGCCTGCGATGGGGTGGGAGTTGGATGGAGTGGGCAAAAGGGGAAAACGTGGGTGACATCTGTAATACTCTCAACAATAAAAATAAATTTAAAAAAGAAATAAAAGATGCTAACATTTTAAATGTATTCCAAATATTTTCCTCAACCCCTAAAAATAGGCAGCTCATTCTAGATTTGAGGTAAAGGTGTGAATACATTCTATTATAAGTGTATGCCTACATATTTCTCCTTTCTTTTTCTGAGATCTATGCTTTAAATAAATTGTTGCTATGTCATTGATGCAGAGCCATTAACAACTCTTGTAACTTTATGAGCAGCAACCATAGTCATTTGCATTATAAGGTATTTTTTTGTCTCGTGTAATGATTTTTAATCCAAAATCTACCTTGTGTGATATTAAAATGATGATCCAAACTTTTAAATTTGCATTTACTTCTGTGTATTTTCACTGTATACTTCCATCTTTCTGAATAACTCCATTTTAGGTGGTACACTTCTATCAAGGATCAAATAGGTTTTTCTTTAGTATTAAGGTATTTCTTTAAAATATGTTTAATTTCACTTGTTTTAATTACATAGTTGTGTAAACTTTTAATTATATTTTTATTTTAAATTTATGGTTTCTGTTTTGTTGATATCTTATTTATTTATTTACTTGTTAGTTCTAATGATATAACATGTCCTTTTGGTGTTTCTCACAGTAATTCAAAGTTGATTTCACATTTGAAAATAAGTAAATATCTGTTTCTTCAAAAAACTAAAAATGGAACTCCCATTTGACCCAGTGATCCCACTTCTAGGAATATATCCCAGGAACCTAGAATTACCAATCTGAAAGGATATATGCACCTCTATGTTCTTAGCAGCACAAACAGTGGTACAGCTACACAATGGAATACTACACTGCAGTAAAAAAGGAGTTCTTACCATTTGCAACAGCATGGATGGGAGTGGAGAGCATTATGCTAAGTGAAATAAGCCAGCCAGAGAAAGATAAATATCACATGAGCTCACTCATTTGTGGAGTATAGTGAACAACATAAACTGATGAACAAAAACAGATCCAGAGACAGAGAATCATTCATCAGAATGTCAAACCTCAGAGGGAAGGTAGGGAATGGTTGGGGTAAGGGGGAGAGATCAACCAAAGGACTTGTATGCATGCATATAAGCCTAACCAATGGACACAGACAAGAGGGGGGTGAGGGCATGAGTGTGGGGGGGTAATGGGGGATAAGGACACATATGTAATACCTTAATCAATAAAGAAAATTTTTAAAAAATAAGTAAATATAATTCTCCATATTACTAGACTAAAATTTTTTTAAAAATATATTTTTTATTGATTTTTTACAGAGAGGAAGGAAGAGAGATAGAGAGTTAGAAACATCGATCAGCTGCCTCCTGCACGTCTCCTACTGGGGATGTGCCCACAACCCAGGTACATGCCCTTGACCGAAATCGAACCTGGGACCTTTCAGTCAGCAGGCCGATGCTCTATCCACTGAGCCAAACCAGTTTCGGCTAAATTTTTTTTAAATGAAAGCTTATGATATTTTTATATATGCCATAATAATTTTTGGTGCAATTTAACATGCATTTATCATAACAATTGCTACCACACCTGGCAGGTAAAAGGCATCTTTGAAAAAATCTAAAGATAACATTATATTTAATAGCAAAGACTCAATTCTCTTATCCCTAACTGGAAGCTAGGCAAAGATGCCCACTCTAACTAGGTCAACATTGTAGTGGAGGGTCTAACAAGAAGAAAACAAAATACAAGGAAAGACTTCTGTATTCCAGTTTAATGTGTAAGGAGCTTGAAAGTTGCTACTTTGTTTTAATAACAAACACTTTAACAAACAGAAATTTTTCTAGGATCCACACAACAGATGAGGAGACGGGCAAATCACCAATAACAAGATCACAATTAGTTAACCTTTCTGGATTTTATAATTTCAGTAAAGTTAAGTTCAAATGAAGTATAATTATAACTAACTTGATTATTCCAATGTTGGTAAAGTAAAACTATGAAGCACTGAAGTTTATAATTACCATTTGCATTATTAATATTGCAACCGTTAATATTGTTTAGTAAATTCCTTACAAGATAGGTAAATATTGAAGACAAGACAAATAGCATTTATTGCACACTGATAGCTTCATGGTCTTAAACACCATCCACATGCTAAAACTACTAAATATATATGCCCTGACAGGGGGTAACAGCATAAATATTAATAAACAGAAACTTCATTTAAATTAAAGTTTGGAAGCCAGAAGGGGAGCTCTTGTGCCCTATGTCTATAGCAGAACCCAACAAGAAGACTTTTGTTCATAAAAGCCCTCCTAACTTCATCTTATCCTCTATAAAAAAAAGTTTCCTCTCCTTTGTTCCCCAGGACTAATGGTTCACCATTAGATTGCATGTCCTGAATTGCAATTTTTGTTGTTCCTAATTAAACCCAATTTTGCTGGAGAAATATCTTGCTATTTGCTTAATATCAACACCAGCTTACTGTCTCCACTTAGATTTTTATTAAGTATCCAATACTAACATACCTAAAATCCCCTCAAAGTGCCTCCCCACTGTAGACTTCACCCCCATTTCAGTAAATGGCAACTCCTCTTTTATAGATTCTGGAGCTCAAATTCTTGGAGTCATTCTGGAATTTATCTCAGACCCTATGGTTTATTTACCTCCAAACCTAGAACCCTAGCACTTTTCATTGTTGTGACACTATAAGCAAAGCCACTAACTGTTCCACTTGAATTATTGCAAAAACCCTGTAACTTTTCTCCCTACTGGATAGCCAGAATTATCCTTTTAATATACATTAAACTTCAGATCACAATTCTGCCCCAGTGGTGCTGCCTCACTCACATAAAACGTCAAAGGTTTTCTATACCCACCACAGGCATATACAGTCTGGCCCTCTGTTACCATTGGGGCATCCTTCCTTATTTCTCTCCCTCTAGCTCGCCTGCACACCTTTTAGTCTCCTTTTTATGGATCCGGCTCACCTATCTCTGAGCTTTTGTACTTGTCTTTTTTTTTCCCTGGAAGACCCTACATCCAAGACTTAGGTCAAAAGATCCCACCACTAAACTTTTGACAATGTCAACACTCCCTTTCTGGTGCCCTATCTCCATTCTCCTCTTTATCTTTTACTGTGGTGGGCACCATCAGACTTGCTGGTGATTTCTTAATAAATTATGTTTTACTAAATAAATAAATAGTTTATTTATTTATTCATTCATCCATGCATTAACATTTTGTATATTCTCTTCACTGAATTACAGTGAAGAGAATATACAAAATGTGCAGAATTAAAAGTGTGTGGCTGGTGTGGCTCAGTTGGTTGAGTATCGTCCCGTGTACCGGGAGGTCACAGATCAGGACACATGCTGGGTTGTGGCTCAATCCCTAGTGGGACTGAGACGTCTTTCTTGTTGATGTTTCTATCTCTCTCTTCCTCTCCTGCCCTCTCTTTATAAAATCAATAAAAACATATTTTTTTAAAAGTGCTTGAAAAAAAAGGAGACATATGTAATACTTTCAATAATAAAGGATTTAAATTTTAAAAAGTTCTTGCCACATAAAAGATGATTACTAATATCTGTTGACAAATTAATGAAGTCAAAGTCAATTCTATATGAATGTGCTCGATTTTTTTTAAATATTTTTTTATTGATTAAGATATTACATATGTGTACCCTCTACCCCCCCCCCCCCGCTCATCCCCTCACCCCCCCCCCCCCCGTTGTCCATGTCCATTGGTTAGGCCTATATGCTTGCATATAAGTCCTTTGGTTGATCCTTCCCCCTTGCCCCCACCCTCCCCTACCTTCCCTCCAAGGCCCGACAGTCCAATCAAAGCCTCTCCGTCTCTGGATCAGTCCTTGTTCATCAGTTTATGTTGTTCATTATATTCCACAAATAAGTGAGATCTTGTGGTATTTATCCGCTCTCCAGTTCCATCCATGCTGTGGCAAATGGTAAGAGTTCCTTTTTCTTCTTCCTCTTCTTAAAGTATACCTTTCAGCATTTCATATAATGCTGGTTTGGTGGTGATGAACTCCTTTAGCTTTTCCTTATCTGTGAAGCTCTTTATCTGACCTTCCATTCTGAATGATAGCTTTGCTGGATAAAGTAATCTTGGTTGCAGGTTCTTGCTATTCATCTCTTTGAATATTTCTTGCCACTCTCTTCTGGCCTGCATGGTTTCTGTTGAGAAATCAGCTGACAGTCGGATGGATACTCCCTTGTAGGTAACTGACTGTCTTTCTCTTGCTGCTTTTAAGATTCTCTCTTTATCTTTTGCTCTTGGCATTTTAATTATGATGTGTCTTGGTGTGGTCCTCTTTGGATTCCTTTTGTTTGGGGTTCTCTGCGCTTCCTGGACTTGTAAGTCCATTTCTTTCACCAGGTGGGGGAAGTTTTCTGTCATTATTTCTTCAAAAAGGTTTTCAATATCTTGCCCTCTCTCTCCTTCTGGTACCCCTATAATTCTGATGTTGGTACGCTTGAAGTTGTCCCAGAGGTTCCTTACACTATCTTCATATTTTTGGAATCTCTTTTCTTTTTTCTTTTTCGGTTGGGTATTTTTTGTTTCTTTGTATTTCAAATCTTTGACTTGATTCTTGGGATCCTCTTGTCTGCTGTTGGGTCTCTGTAAATTATTCTTTATTTCAGTCAGTGTATGCTTAATTTCTAGTTGGTCCTTTTTCATGTCCTCCATGGTCTCACTATACTCCTTGAGGGATTCATTAAATTTATCGGCGGTTTCCATAAAATTCTTGAAAAACCTTATAAACATGGCCCTGAACTCTATATCCAGTCATTTGCTTTCCTCTGTTTCTGCCATTTGTGACCTGTTTCTTTGTCTCTGCATTTTGGCTGCTTCCCTGTGTTGATAGAGTGGCCCTGCGCGCCAGGTGTCCTGTAGGGCCCAGTGGCTCAGCCTCCCCAGTTACCTGGGGTGGACACTCTTGGTGCACTCTTGGTGCCTTGGTTGTTGTAGGATCACTGGGAGGAATTGACCTCCAGGCCAATTGGCTGTGGGAAGCAGCTGTGTCTGAAGTGGGAGAATGGTCCCCCTCTGACCACTGGGTACAGTGGCTCCTGGATCTAAGGAGGTGCTAATTCAGCCCCTGCCTGAGGCCTCACAGCCGGGGCCAAGAAGAGGCTCAGCTGTGAAGCAATGCAAGCCGCTGCGGGGCCTTGGGCCTTCTCTTGGAAGTTCCGGGTCTGCTTGGCTGAGCTGTAGTTAGGTACATTCACATGCAAAAGCCTCTGCCGCAGCCTGGGTGGGGCGGGGTCTCAGGGAGTCAAAGGGCGGAGAAAGAAGCAATGGCTGATTCTCCGCGCCCGGAGTCGCGAGTCTCAGTGTCCCGGTAACGGCTGCAAGCACCTCTGAGGGAAATCCGCCCTCAAGTTCGCCCGCTGCCGCCTGACAGACCAGCCTCTCCCCGTATGAGTCCTGGGTCCCCAGAAACTTCCCAGAACCGGAGTTCAGAGCAGTCGGGAGCTTGTGATTCAAAAAGACAGCCACGTCCTCAGGTGCTACCCCCTTTCCGCGCGCCGCCATACCTCTGCACTCAGCCTCCTCAGCTCCTCTGGCTCTCAGCGTGCTTTTCTTTTCTTCTAGTTGTAGAAATTACACTCAGCCAGCCTTCCTGTTGTTCTGGACGATGTTTGCTCCTTCCTTTGGGATATTTCTCAATTGTTGTGGGAGGCGACTATTTCCCGGTGTTTATCTATGCCGCCATCTTAGTTTCTAATGTGCTCAATTTTTATAAAGATAGTTGAAATTCCCAAAGCCTGCATTTCTTTTTTTTTTTTTTATTTTATTGCTTAAAGTATTACAAAGGGTATTACATATGTGTCCATTTTTTCCCTCCCGCCCTAGACAGTCCCCTAGCCTCCCCTATCCCCCAGTGTCTTATGTCCATTGGTTATGCTTATATGCATGCATACAAGTCCTTTGGTTGATCTCTTACCCCCCTACCTCCTGCCCCCCCAACCCTCCCCAGCCTTTCCGCTGCAGTTTGACAATCTGTTTGAGGCAGCTCTGCCTCTGTATCTATTATTGTTCAAAAGTTTATAATGGTCTCTATTATCCATGAATGAGTGAGATCATGTGGTATTTTTCCTTCATTGACTGGCTTATTTCACTTAGCATAATCCAAAGCCTGCATTTCTGACCAGAGATTCAGGTCATGAATTTTTATTTTCTTTTTGAATTTTGTTCATAGTATGTTTGAATATTTGAACGTAGATAACTACTTACAATGTTTACTTTGTTTTTAAAACAAAAAATTCAAGTAACAATAATTTTTTTGAAAGTATGTGTTTGACAAGACTTTAATTATTATAGCAGTAATAAAAAATTTGAAATTAAATACCAAATTTATCTACCTGGACTAAGTAGTGAAGAAAAAGATACCATGAAGAGATTATCAACAGAAATTAAGGCATTAAGTAGAAAAATATTGACTGGAATTGTTTAAACATATCAAGAAGATATAAAAGAAGCTATTTTGATCATAGGATAATCAGGGTGAAATAAAACTTAGAGATAAATGTTAAAATAAACAGAGGTATCAATAACTTTAAATTTTACTTTGCTCAGTGACCAAGATGGCTTCAACATTCCCCTTGCCTAAACTAAATTAGACAGGTTTCCTCCTTACTACAGATTCCTGACCCCCCTCCCTTTTCTTAAAGCTTTTACTATAGAAAACTTGCAATTGCAAATTCTTTCTCTGTCCTGTTGGGATGCACATCTTCTATAACTCTTGAATATCTTTCTCAAGGACCTGGAAGCCATTTATTTGAAATGTATTCATCCAGAAAAATAGCAACTCTATTTTCCAGCCTAACTTCCTTAAGCACCAATTAGCTAATACAGATGGCCTAATCACATTCAACAACCTGCCACTTAAGTCCTTTAGCTAGTAATTTTCCATTAGCTCACCCAGTACTCTAAATCTCTTCTGTCATTTGTAGTCATTCCTTTTCAATTATTTGATGAACTTCAATAAATAAAAACATACTATTAGTATCTGTTTGATTATGCTAGAGTTCAGATCAATTGGAAAAAGCAGAATAAAGGCTTGATGTGTAAAATTCAGAAAAAGAATTGACTTTCATAACAGAAAGGTGTAAACTATCCCTCCCAGTTATGAACTTATGTGATTTAAAATCTTTTTAAATGAAACCAACTTTTTAAAAATATCCTTTTTTAAAAAAATTATTTTTATTGCTGAAAGTATTACAGATGTCCCTTTTATTCCCTATTGACCCCTTCTAGCCTACACCTGCCTCCTGCCCCAGGCCTTCACAATAATATTGCCTGTGTCCATGGGTTATGCATATCTATATCCTATATAATAAAACCCTAATATGCAAATCGACCGAACAGCAGAAATCAGCTCGCTATGATGTGAACTGACCACCAGGGGGCAGATGCTCAATGCAGGAGCTGCTTCCTGGTGGTCAGTGCGCTCCCACAGGTGGAGCGCTGCTCAGGCAGAAGCCAGGCTCACGGCTGGTGAACTCAGCGGAGGTGGCAGGAGCCTCTCCCTCCTCCACTACAGGCAGGCGGTAAGGAGAGAGGGGTCTTGGACTGTGAGAGCTGCAGACTGCAAGAGAGATGTCTGACTGCCAGCTTAGGCCCAATCCCCGCAGGGCTTCTGGACCACAAGAGGGTGCAGGCCGGGCTGAGGGACCCCCTCATTGCATGAATGTCATGCACTGAGCCTCTAATATATATATATATATATATATATATATATATATATATATATGGCTAAGAGACTGACCATCCATCTGTCCAACCGTCCGATGGCAATCGGCCGGTACATATGATGCACACTGGCAATCCTATATAATAAAGATGACTAATATGCTAAGTGTCTGGTCAGCAGTTTAAACAGTCAAAGTGTAATATGCTAATGATATGCTAGGGCTGCTCAACTGATGGCTATGACATACACTGACCACCAGGAGGCAGACGCTCTGACTGGTAGGTTAGCTTGCTGCTGGGGTCTGGCCAATCGGGACTGAGCGAGATGGGCCAGACATACCATGGAGCCCTCCTGCAGTCTCTCTCCAGCTGGCCAACCTCCCACGTCCCTCCCCAGCCCCAATTGTGCACCAGTGAGGTCACTCGGTCTGATTTGCACCCTCTCACAATTGGGGACCCCTTGGGGGATGTCAGAGAGCTGGTTTCAGCCTGATTCTGCAAGTCAGGCAGAGGGACCTCACTAGTGCATGAATTCGTGCACTGGGCCTCTAGTTTAAAAATAAATGTTGACTTGCGCATGCATATTTGTCCCCATCTGACACTGGCTTCCCATTTAAATTAATTCAAAGACAGTCTCCCATGATGCCAGAATTTGCAATGACTATTAATAAATCACAAGTACAAACTCTAGACAGAGAAGGAAAATTTCTGCCTGAACCTGTTTTCAGACATGGTCAGTTACATGTTGCTTTCTTGCAAGTTCGAAGAGCATATGACATTAACGTTAAAGTTCTAAATACTTCATCACAAGGGAAATTAGTCAAGCACTCTGAAAGTGTTTTTACTCTTAATGTGGTATATAGGGAGATCTACACTAATAAAAGACAAAGATGCTAATTGACCATACCTTCGCTATGCCCACCAGCCAATCAGAAGAGTATGCAAATTAACCCAACAAAGATGGCCATTAAATTTGCATACTGCAGGTGGGGCAAGCAGCGCCAGATGATGCCCACGAGATCTGGGCTGCAGATCAGGGACCGGGGAGGCAGGGCGGGCAGTGCCAGATACCACCCGGGGAGGCAGAACAGGTGATCGCCCGGCCAGAAGCCTGAGGCCTGGGCAGGGTTGGAGCCAGGGATTGCACAGGGCTGGGGGGTCCCCTGCCCAGGCCTAATGCCCCAGCCAGAGGCCTGAGGCCTGGGCAGGGGCGGAGCCTGTGATTGGTGTGAACTACAGAGGAATCACCTTTTCTGACCGCTCATTGACTAAGCTCCCTGTATGCCACTGGTAATATTCTTAGTAACTTGGGTAATAAGAATCCAAGAAGGTGATCTAGGGTTTTTTCACCTCACTCCTGGAGAAAAAAAAGTTGGTCTGCTGCTGGAGGGGCTAAGAAATATATATCCTGCCCTAGCCAGTTTGGCTCATTAGATAATGCCTCGGCCTGCCAGCACAGGGTCTGCGTTCAATTCTGACCTAGGACATGTACCTAGGTTGCAGGCTCTTCCCTGGCTGGGGCCCAGGTCAGCGCTCAAGCAGGAGGCAACCAATCAAAGTGTTCCTCTCACTTTGATGTTTCTCTCTGTCTTTCCCTTTCTCTTCCACATTCTCTAAAAATCAATGGAAACATCCTCAGGTGAGGATAAAAAGAAATAATAAAGAAATGTCATATCCTATGAAAAACACATCTTGAAAATGCCTAAAGAAAGTTGTCATTTTTTTCATGGTGAAGGGACTGGAGTCCGTTGATGAAAACACCTTGGTGGTTGCAGTGACTGGCAGTGGCTGCAGCAGCGGGGTGATGGGGCTGGTGCCTTCCCATGATCAGCCTGGTCGCCTCCCGCAAAGGGAGGCCAGACTGTGGCTTAAGCCCGCTCCCCAAGGGTAGCAGGGAGTGGGCCTAAGCTGTCAGTAGGACATCGCCTGAGGGCTTCCAGTATGTGTTAGGGGGCAGGCTGGGCTGAGGGACCATGCCCCCCCACAGTGCACAAATTTCGTGCACCGGGCCCCTAGTATTAGAGTAAGTTTAATCAATTTATCAGTCATTGTTTGTATCAATGCTTTTTTATAATGTTTTCATTGTTTTTGTATCATGTCTTTGTTGTTATTGTTTATTTATTAATCAATTTATATATTTTACTAATTTCCTTTCATCTCTGACACTTCTATTATATTGAAAGGATGAATAGCAATATTAAAATATTTCTTCTAATCAATTCCCTTTCGATGTGCATGGATCCGTGCACTGGGCCACTAGTATGCATATAAGTTCTTTGGTAAATCCCTTCCCATGCAACCCCTACCACTGCCTTCCCTCTGAGAATCCACAGTCTGTTCCATGTCTCTGAATCTCTTTGGTTTATCAGTTTATTTTGTTCTTTTGATTTTACATATGAGTGAGATCATGTGATACTTGTCTTTCTCTGACTGGCTTATTTTGCTTAGCATAATACTCTCCAGGTCTTTCCATGCTGTCTCAAGGGTAAGTGATCTTCCTTTTTTTTTTTTGCTATTACATAGTATTCCATGGGTTAAGGGTATCACAGCATTTATTTCTACCCATCTTCTGATGGTCACTGGGGTGTTTCCAGATCTTAGCTATTATAAATTGCACTGCGATGAACATACATAGGGGTGCATATATTATCTCTGATTGGTGTTTCAGGTTTCTTAAGGTATATGCCTAGGAGTGGAACCACTGGGTAGAATGGAAGTTCCATATTTTATTTTTTGAGGAAACCCCATACTGTTTTCCACAGGGGCTGCACCAGTCTGCATTCCCACCACCAGTGTTCTTGGGTTCCCTTTTCTCCACATCCTGACCAGTACTTGTCATTTGTTAATATATTGATGGTAACCGTTCTGACAGGTGTGACAGTAGACATCCTATCTTGTTCTTTTTCTTAGGGGAAATGGTTTTAGTTTTTGCCCATTGAGTATGATGTTGGCTATAGGTTTGTAATATATGGCCTTTATTATGTTAAAGTGTGATCTATCTATTCCCACTATGCTGAGAGTTTTTATCAAATTAAGTGCTGAATTTTGTTGAATGCTTTTTCTGTATCTATTGATATAAACATGTGATTTTTGTCTTTCAATTATTTTATGTGTTATATAAAGTTTAACATCCCTGGAATAAATCCCACTTGGTCATGTGTATGATCTTTTTAATATATTGCTGGATCTGATTTGCTAATATTTTATTGAGGATTTTAGCATCTATGGTTATCAGGGATATTGGCCTATAATTCTCTTTCTTTGGGTGTCTTTATTTGGTTTTAAAATTAGCATAACAATATTTTCATAAAAAGAGCTTGGAATTGTTCCTTCCTGTTAGAATTTTTGGTAGAGTTTGAGGAAGATAGGTATTAATTCTTCTTTGAATGTTTGGTAAAACTCTCCTGTGAAGCCTTCTGACCAAGGCTTTGTTTTAATTATACTTTGCTTTTCCTTGTTTATGATTGTATGGGATCCTATTTATATTTACTAGAGGCTCAGTGCATGAAATTTGTGCGGGGTTGGAGGCGGTTCCTCAGCCCAGCCTGCATCCTCTCCAATTCAGGATCCCTTGGAGGATGTCTGATTTCTGGTTTAGGCATGATCCCACAAGGAATCTCTCAGTTGAACATCCCTCTCACAATCCAGGACCGCTGGCTCCTAACTGCTCGCCTGCCTGCCTGATCGCCCCTAACCACCTCTGCCTGCCAACCTGATTGCCCCCTAACTGCTCCCCTGCCAGCCTGATCACCCCTAACTGTTGCTCCTTGCTGGCCTGATCACCCCTAACCACCTATGCATCAGCCCCTGCCACCGTGGCTTTGTCCAGAAGGACATTCAAAAGATGTCCAGAAGATGTTTGGTCTAATTAGCATATTAGTATAGATAAATATTATATAATTTTGTCATATTTAGAGGTTATTTATTTATGCTGATTACATGTAATGTTATAATCAGAATCTTATTTTATCAAATGATTTTCTACATCTTTGGAGAGATTAAGTTATTTCTTTTTAAATCTATTAATATTATGGGCATTTCAAATTGTTTCTTAATATTGAATCACCTGGGTATTCTTAGAAAAATTCCTGCTTTTTCATAACATATTAATTTTAATGTCATATTGGATTTTAGTTGTTATTGTTGCATTTAAAGTTTTTTGCATTGATATCACTAATATATTCTTATTAGACAAAAAAAGCTGTTTCTTTCAAATATTACTATGGATCACTTAAAATAGAAGCAACTTATTTCAGTTATTTTCTCCTATAAAATAGTGTTATGAGAGACTTTTGATACTTATTGTATTTATATTCTTAAAATGTTTTCATTCTTTAGTTTCCGTATTATGAAACTGAATAATTATACAGTTGAATTAATGTATATCATATTTTCTTTCAAATACATGGGCTGATAAAAAGGTATTGTAAATAATATTTCCTTGAATAACAAGCAAAACTATTTATTATATATACTTATTTTTTCTGTCCCTTTTGTAATTTTTCTCCCTTTTATATATGTGTATGTGAAAAATTAAATATTTCTAGATAAAGATATATAATCTGAATCATATGTGTTTTTATAAAATAAATTATTAATTCTAAGTCTGAAGACAATTTGGATTAGATTTTATATATATCTTTAGGTAATGATATAGATATATTATCTTAAACTAGTATACACACAGATATGCATTGCAGATTCAGGCAAATATTATTTACTCATTGATAGTAGGTGTGGGGAAGCATGGGATTTGTCTGGAAAAGTCAAGGCAGGGCCTGCCACCTTCAGCAATGTCCCCCTAGAAGCCGCTGACCTTTTGGAGAATTCTCCTTACAGACTTTCCAACCAAGTCCCATGCTTCCCCACAAGTAGGCATGAAATAATGGTGAATTCTATTGGTAGAAAAGAAAAACACTTTCTTTTCTTTATCATTATAACTAGAGGCCCAATGTGTGAAATCCGTGCAAGGGGCTCGGCCCTCGCAGCCCCAGGCTGCCTTGGCCCTTGTAGCCCTGGGCTGCCTCATGGCTCTGGTTGCCTCACAGCCCCATGGCCCCACTCACTGGTCATTCCATTTTCTGGTCTAATTAGCATATTTTCTCTTTATTATATAGGCTTTGAACTAAGAAGAAGAAGGAATGAGTAGCAAGTGGTAAAGGGAGAAAATATCTCATCTAGAAAAAAGTCTTTGCCTCAATAGTTCAAGCAGATATCCTGGAACTAAATTATCATCCACACCTGGCTGTTCATTTGTAGAATGTGTGTTTGTCATCCTAGTACACCAGATGAAGGAATTGGTGTTTACCACAGATCACAAAAGGGACTACTATGTGAATCCACGGAAAATAATTCCTTACAGGTTTTCAAACAGTATCTATAATAATAAAAGTATAATATGTTAATTAGACCAGATAACTGAACGACCTTCCAGATGTCATTCCAGACATCCTTCCAGATGAAGCCACAGTGGCAGGGGCAAGGCAGAGGCAGTTAGAGATGATCAAGCAGGTAGGCGAGCAGTTAGGGGCAATCAGGCAGGCAGGCAGGCAGGCAAGTGATTAGGGGTGATCAGGCAGGCAGGCAGAGTGGTTATGGGCAATCAAGCAGGTGAGTGGTTAGAGGCCATCAGACAGGTAGGCAAGTGGTTAGGGGTGATCAGGCAGGCAGAGGGTTAGGGGCAATTAGGCAGGCAGGCAGAGTGGTTAGGGGTGATCAGATGTGCTTAGTCAGCACAGCCAAGGGTTTGGGGAGCCTGGGGGGGGGAGGGGCTGGCAAAGGATTAAGGAAAAGACAGACAAAGAGAATAAGCTGGGACTCAGTGGATCTCCTGTGCCTGACTGAGGCCACAGAGCGAGATCTAGCCAGCAAGCTGAGGCTTTATTTTATAGCCAGAGGTAAACAAGGTAGTAGCCCCCATAGTTACAATGTTCTTGTGAGTTTCACTTGTTTTGGCAGCACTTGCTGCACCTCCCATAGCCCATTAGCTACCTAGGATGGATCTAGGGGGTGGCCATAAGGTCAAGCTTAATTATGCTAAGAGGGCTGTACCCTCTAAGCTGGGACTTGTTTGTGGTTCTGCCACAGGTCAATTGGAGGCTTAACTCTAGAGCCGCTCCTTACAATCAGGCAGGCAGGTGAGCAGTTAGGAGCAATGAGGCAGGCAGGCAGAGTGGTTGGGGGCAATCAGGCAGGCAGGCAAGCAGTTAGGAGCCAGTGGTCCTTAATTGCGAGAGGGATATCCGACTGACAGTTTAGGCCCAATCCCTTGCGTCGGATATCCCCCAAGGGTTCCCGGATTGTAGAGCGTGCAGGCCGGGCTGAGGGTTCCCCCATCCCCGTACACAAATTTTGTGCACCAAGCCTCTAGTTTAGAAATAATTTAAAGAGGCTAAAATGCAAGCATAGCCTATAGATAAATATTTTAGTAAATTTAGATAAATATTTTAGTGACATATATATATCTAAGTGATCATTACAACCGAACGACTGGAATGACCAGAACTACCAGTTGACCAGTCGCTATGATGTGCACTGACCACCAGGGGGCAGATGCTCAATGCAGGAGCTGCCCCCTGGTGGTCAGTGTACTCCTACAGGGGTAGCACCACTTAGCCAGAAGTCAAGGTCACGGCTGGCAAGTGCAGCTGCGGTGGTGCTACCAAGCAGCGGCAGTGGCAGGCACAGCAGGCCAGGATGAGTGTGAGCGGCACAGCACTGGCTCAGGCTCCTTCCTGGACACCTGCTTCTTGGCACACTGCTACATCCCTCAGGGGATGTCCAACTGCCTGCGGGGATTGGTCCTAAACCAGCAGTTGGACATCCCCTGAAGTGTCCTGGATTGCGAGAGGGCGCGGGCCAGGCTGAGAAACCTCTATCCCCTGAGCACAAATCCATGCACTGGGCCTCTAGTAATTACATAAAGATGTGTATGGCTTAGAGAAATACATATAACATAAGTTAATGGATTTTTTAAAATGGCTAATAGCTGTATAATAATGTTGCCAATGATCTTACTAATTTCATTAAATTATAGAGATTGTAAATATTTGTATTTTCATAAGTATTAATTATGAATAATAGGTTAAGGTGGCAGAAGCAGATTTTGTAGTATACCAGCTGTGCAGAAAAACAAGAGAAGAGAGCTATGAAAACAAATCAGATTTCCCAAAAGTATACAAATAATGAATCTTTTTGCTAAGTATGTAAAGTTTAATTTAACATTGCTGTTGCAGTGGACTACTATTCAATGTGTATTTATTTGCAGTCTTGTGACAGCTATCTGGAGTCACTCCAATGCCTAGTAAGCTAAAGTCTGGCTTGCCTAAGGAATAACTCCTATGCACTCAAATTTGACATGCAACGTTTACATTCTTCTAAACAGAATTAAACTGTTGAGAGTTATTTGAATGATGAACTTTGGTTCAATTTCTAAGAAGTAATCATGTGTGTTATTTGGAACCTAACATACTATTTAAAGTTTTCCCTTCCACTTCATTGAATATTACCACTATTCACTTTATAGAAATGATGAAAATGCTTGAAACATCTGGATATGTATTACCTGATAAAGTACCTAGCATTGGCCAGGTTGGTGTGTCTCAGTGGTTGAGCTTTGACCTATGAGCCAAGAGGTAACAGTTTGATTCCCAGTCAGGGCACATGCCCAGGTTGTGGGCTCAATCCCCAGTAGGGGTTGTGCTGGAGGCAGCTGATCAATGATTCTCATCATTGATGTTTCTATCTCTCCTTCTCCCTTACTCTCTGAAGTCAATAAAAAAAATATTTAAAAAATGTACCTAGCATTGTCACAACTTGATTTCCTTTGTGTATATTTGACACTGCTTTTTTTCATACAATTATAAAGAAAAAAAGTTTTCAGTTTCAATACAAGTAATATCATGTTAGAAACTAATTAATTAACTAAAGCAATTCCTCATAATAGCTGGGGGAAATTATAGGTCTAGTATACTATTACAGTGTAAATACAAATAAATAATAAGTGATCAATAATCTTAACATTCAGACTTACTATTCTTAACATTCAGCCTAATTCTTAAACTTTTATGTCTTAAATGACTTGAGGCTATTTTGAAAAAGAAAATGGGACTTGTTAAAGGATATACTGTACTATTTAAAATTATACATTAATCTATAAATGATGTGATAATAACCCTCTCAAAAACAAACAAGCCTTTTCTGAAATTTTGAAATCTAGAAATTTTGAAATTCACTATGTTAGAGTTCAGTCAGAAAAATATAGATTGCGAGAAATATGTGATATTTTTACAATGTATTTTCACTTCTGTTTTGACTTCGTCTCATGGCTTTAATGAGTCCCAGTATAATGCTAGTGTAATTGGCTTAGTGTAATGTTAGTAATAGCGTTCTCAAGATTCACAAACATTGTAAACTCCAGGTTACTCCAAAGCCTTCTCAGATATGAATTCCAGGACACCCTTTTTGGGAAAAACACTGAAATCCAGTCTAATATTTGAGCAGCAAGCTGTTATTCACCCAGCTTCATTTCAGAATTTAAAAAAAAAAGAGGTTTCAAGAGATGATTCTTTGACTTAAAATATAGTCATAATCATTATACCTACCATTCAAAATAGTAGAATACTCAAAATTTAATAATCATACATTGAGTTTTACAAATTAGGACATACATTGTAAGTAATCTGAGAAACTGCTCAATGTCAAATATTTTATTCATTTTATTGAAATTGTACCAAAAGTGAGATATTTTATTAAGCATTCATATAAGCATATTTCTTAGTTCAGTTTTAGTAAATGTCAGCTAGACTAGAGATTACAACAGCACTCGATGCTGAAGGACAGAAAAGATGTGTAAAAATAAGCAATGGAACCATTAAATGTAAACTATTGAAAACATATTTTTACTTCTTTATGATTTGCACTAGACTGACCTACATTCAAATAATAGATATTGTCAAGACATACGTGTATAAAAAAGGGGTATATTCATGTTGATATATATTTTACAGCATAGTGTACAAAAATATGGAATCGACTATTTTAAACCACGGTGTTATGAGAAAATAATAGTTCAGTATTTTGTCTGGTAAAATTATGTTACGATAAACACACATTTGGTGTCCTGGATTCTGAAATAACTTTATTTCTTGCTGTGCAACTCAGAAGATGTGGTTGATGATATCACGTTTCGGGCTCACATTTTATATTGATTTGTCAGAATGAGAAGCAGTAACTACAGGCCTGGGAGACCATGCTGCTCTGACCTTCTGGCTTTAAATAAGCCCACGATGAGGAGAAAATGGTAATATGAGAAAGCAGAGCTCAAGGATTATTACACGGAACATTTCCTAGATCTTCTCTAGTCTAAGACACATTACTGTCTTTGGAATATTTAAGAATAAATAGCAGATATGTAAATGACTTTGAGTTTATTGAATCTATTTTTCAACATTAGATACAGTATTCTGACACTAGTAATGAAAGCCTACAACAAACAAAACCTTTTTCCCTGCTCTGTCTCATACCTTGAGAAATGTAATTTCTTGAACAAGTAATCTTAATCTAATGAAGATTTAATTTGGCCCTTTTTACTTTATAAATGTAATTCACTTAAAATGTTGCTGGGTTTAAATAGCAAGGGATATATCAAAGATGTATTAAATGTCTTAAGTAAGTCTATTTTCTTGATGCTGCATTATAAAACATTTTTCTAGTCATAAACTAGTCTATATATTCTATACTGCTTTACATATTAAGATAATAGATCCTTCAATATCTATTTCACTAGCTTACTGACTTCAATAAATCAATAACATGCCCCCAAATATTTCCCTCCCTCTGAGAAATAATGGCAATACACATTATAAAATTTATTTCTCTTAATAATTATTATGTCTTACATACTTTTTCAAGTAAAGTTTATCTGTGGAATCAATACAGTGATTATCAAGGAGGATTTTTAAACAACAAATCATGGATGGGAAAATCTTACAGATAAAAGTATTTAATAAAGGTTCCTGATGTAATTGATTTCTGCTTCCAAAGAAGTGTTCCTTGATCTTTAGTGAAATAACAGGAACAGGACCAAAATTGACATTTTGTAATTCACTACACACTGACAGAGCACCTGCTGAGATATAGTGGCCAGGCCGAGAGGCTGTACCTGGCACACATTAGATGTGATGCATTGTCAGAAGTTATCACAGAATTGTGCTCTTTGTTGATGATCTTGTATTGAAACAGACATATCCTGAGGCTTCCATAAGTGAACAATGTAGGGAATGCTGTAAATTGTTGCCAGCTGTACAATATCTTTCTCCAGATGGTTAATAAGACCCTTATTTTGGACTTTTGATGAATTTTCTACTTTTTTTAAAAAAGTATTAACTTTTATTGATATGTAGGAAACTAAAGCTGTTCATGGTTAACCTCCATGAATGAATATATTGACACAGAATGCACAATCAACGTAATTAACTAAACGTGTGCTAAATAACCTTACTTGAACCATAAATTGCCATAAGTTTATCTTAACTAGCAAGAGACTTGAACATCTGCACTTAACTCAGTTCTACTTCAGGATGTTAAGTCCTGCTTATCTAGAGGGAAAACAGCCAACAAAGTAAAGCAAACCAAACCAAAACACTCTTCTCCCTGATGATGGGATTATTATTTGTTACAGAAGTGGACTAGAAGAAAAAAACAGTGAATCAGCTAAGCCTTTACCAGCGGTTCTCAACCTGTGGGTCGCGACCCCTTTGGAGGTCGAACGACCCTTTCACAGGGGTCACCTGAGACCATCGGAAAACACATATATAATTACATATTGTTTTTGTGATTAATCACTATGCTTTAATTATGTTCAATTTGTAACAATGAAATTGGGGGTCACCACAACACGAGGAACTGTATTAAAGGGTCGCGGCATTAGGAAGGTTGAGAACCACTGTTTTAGACCAAAGTTAATGCTATAAAGAGTTCTCATTCTGAGTGAAATATCTACACACCCTATTTCTAACTCCGGCTTCTTTCACTCTCAAAGACCAAATCATATTTTGAAATTTAGATATCAGCTCCTCAGAAAAAGCCTATATTAACCACAGTCAGTGGTCATCCTAAACTACTATCTGCCTCCGTGAGCTCAGAGCAATGAGTGTGCCACTGAGATGCCACTTATCAGCTGCCATTGTCACTGGGGATTTGCTTCATATACTATGAATTTCCTTAGTGGTGAACAGTCTGCTTTCTATAGTCTGGTAACTTAGCCCCTTGGTTCTCCCTGAATGTTTATTAAACGAAGTAATTGTTAGCTAGTCTCTCCATGTATTATTTTAGTCAAGGTTGTCATATTTTCCTTTCCTTTTGTTTTTCTTTCTTCAAAGCAGAATAATACATTTTTCCCTTGAGTTGAGTAATTATGTTGCTATTTTTATTTTAAAATATGATTTTTGTGTATGTAGAGGCAATTTTAAATTGATGATATTTTACTATGTAAGTTTTCTGAAGGCATAAAGCAAAGGCAAGGTGATCACATTAGACTTACAATTTACTATTAAGAGATAATTTTGTAAGAGGCTCCATAAAACCAACAGTATTTTTCATAGATATATTCTCTACAGTGTGTTTCCCTTTTGAAAAAACAGAAAGAAAATAATTCATCCAATATGTGCAATATTTTCCAGAATAAAAGAAGTCATCACTGGGTTATAGCAAAATTGTTTGAAATCAATTCATAAGATGGTAAATCATTAAGAACCAGAATAGTGATATAGGCATATCATCAAGCTTCTCAAAAGAAAAAAAAATAATCATAACTAATATTTTCTTATAAATATAAAAAATCAAAACGTCGCCCTGACTGGTTTGGCTCAGTGGATGGAGCGTCAGCCTGCGGACTGAAAGGTCTCAGTTTCGACCCTGGTCAAGGGCAGATACCTTGGTTGTGGGCAACATCCCCAATGTGGGGTATGCAGGAGGCAGCTGATCGATGTTTCTCTCTCATCGATGTTTCTAACTTTCTATCCCTTTCCCTTCCTCTCTGTAAAAAAATCAATAAAATATATTTAAAAAAAAATCAGAATGTCATCAATCTCCTTACCAGGGAAAGTTGAAGATATAAGAAATTTGACTATTCCTCCCATAATTCTGAAGGAAACATTTTTCCACATGACATTTTATACAAAGCCTTACTATTGATTTAATATAAGAACAAAATAAATTTATTTCCTAGTTTGATGAAGTTCCACCTGTTGTTTTATTCTTTTGTTTCTCTTGCTTGAGGCAACATATCAGGAAAATATTGCTACAAAAAAAGCCCAAGATTTTACTGTCTATGTTTTCTTCTAGGATTTTTATAGTTTTGAGTTTAACATTTAAGTCTTTAATCCATTTTAAGTTTATTCTTACGTATAATGTTAGAAGGTGGTCTAGTTTAATACAGAAAGCAGCCCAAGTCTCCATCAATAGTTGGGTGAATAAAATAACATGTGGCTTATTTACAAAATGGAATACTACTTGGCAGTGAAAAAGGAAAATTTACTTTTTGGGACAGCATGGGTGGACCTGGAGAGTATTATGCTAATTCGAATAAGCCAGACAGAGAAAGGCAAATTCCATGTGATTTCACTTATATGTGGAATCTAAGGAACAAAATAAACAAAGTGGAGACACACACATGGATACAGAGAACAGACTGCCAGCTGTCAGAAGGGAGGGGTTTGGAGGCTAGATGAAATGGTTGAAGGAATTAAACAAAATAAAAAAGACTCATGAACACAGACAACAGTATGGTGACTGTTAGAGTGAAAGAGGAGTGGGAGGCAGTAGAAGAGGTTCAAGTTGGGTTAATGGTAAGAGTAGGAGACTTGACTTAGGATAATAGACATACAATGCAATATACAGATAATGCATTTTAGAATTGTATACCTGAAACCTATATAATTTTATTAACCAATGTCACCCCAGTAAATTCAATAAAAAATACATTTTGAAAGAGTAAATATACTTTTACACATTTTAAGTCTTGAAATTTACTATACCACCCTGACTTATTTTGCTTATGTTGCCAAAACTAAGTACCATAGACTTGTTGAATTAAACAATGGGAATTTATTTCACATAGTTCAGGAAGACCTTGGCAGTCCAAGAGCAATGTTTGAGCAGGGTCACTCTCTGGTGAAAACTCTCTCCTTGAGTTGTTGGTGGCAGCCTTCTTGCTGCATTCTCTCACACAGCCTTTCTCTGTGCTTTTCTGGAGAAAGAAAGATATCTCTTCCTCTTTTTCTTCGCTCTTTCTCTCTTTCTCTCTCTCCCTCTCTCTTTGGCATTTAAAAAATTAAACTTATTTGGGTGATATTGGTTTATGATTATATAGGTTTCAAGTGTACATTTTTTTGATGCATGATCTATATTGCATTGCGTGCCCATCACTTAAAATCAAATCTTCTGTCACTATGTATTTGCATCTATTTGTCTCCCTGTACTCTTTACTATACCTGCCAACCCTCATCTGTCTGGTAACCACCATACTCTTTGAGTCTATAAGTTTTAGTCTTATATCTCACATGAGTTAAATCATATAGATCTTAGCTTTTTATGACTGACTTATTTCACTTAGCATGATATTTTCAAGGTTTATCAACATGGTTGTAATGGCAATATGTACTTTTTTCTTATGGCTGAGTAGTATTCCATCCTATCTAATAAAGAAGTAATATGCTAATTGACCCTCACATCTTTGCAAAGATGGCGGCGCCCACAGCCAATAAGGAGGGACTATGCTAATTGACTGACATGCCCTCAAAGATGGTGGCGCCTAGAGCCACAAGATGGCCAGCAGGGGAGGGCAGTTGTGGGCAACCACACCAGCAGGGGAGGGCAGTTGGGGGTGAACAGGCCTGCAGTGGAGGGTAGCTGGGGGTGACCAGGCCTGCAGGGGAGGACAGTTGGGGGCAATCGGGCTGGCAGGGGAGCAGTTAGGGGGTGATCAGGCTGGCAGGCAGAAACGGTTAGGGGCAATCAGGCAGGCAGGTAGGCAAGCAGTTGGGAGCCAGCAGTCCCGGATTGTGAGAGGGATGTCCGACTGCCAGTTTAGGCCCGATCCCACAGTCGGACATCCCCATGGGGTCCCAGATTGGAGAGGGAGCAGGCTGGGCTGAAGGACACCCCCAGTGCACAAATTTTGTACACTGGCTCTCTAGTGTATATATGTACCATATCTTCTTTATCTAATTATCTAGTGAAGGACACTTGGGTTGTTTTCATGTCTTGGCCAATGCTGCAGTGAACATAGGTGTGCATATATCTTTGTGAATAAATGTTTGTGAATTTTCAGGTAGATACCAAGAAGAGGGGTTTCTGGGTCATATGATAATTCTATTCTTAATTTTTTGAGGAACCTACAAACTGGAAAAGAAAGCCTCTTCAGTAAATGGTGCTGGGAAAATTAGAAAGCTACATTCAAAGTAGCCTTTTCTTTTTTGAAAAAAGTCACTAATCCCATCATGATAGCTCCACCTTCATGGCCTAATTCAACCCTAATTATTTCCTAATGGTACTTTCTCCAAATGCCATCATATTGGAGGTTGGGCTTCAATATATTAATTGATGGTGTGAGAGACACAAACATTCATAGTCCATAGCACACTACTCCTTTATTTTGAGTAGGTAATTAGAAAATGCATTGGTACATAATGAGAACTACCAACCAGGAACTGGATTTTTTCACTTATATGTTATTTCAGTTACCACTAGAAAAGTTATCCTGTCTGATATTTTACTCTCCATCCTATGCTTAATGTATTTATTCCTGAAAGTTGCTTGAAAATAGGCCATTGGAGAATAGAATGGAACCTCGGTTCTCCAACTTAATTCTTTCCAGAAGGCTGTTCAGAAACCAACCCATGTTTAACCATTAGATTGAATTAAACTATTCCAGACTGCCAAAAGCAAATAAACATAAAAATACTCACCACACGATTTCCTGAGATGTTAACAACTCCAGGTTTAGCTGTGAACTGACTCATGTCTATTTGTCACCTGAGAGACACATGACTGATCATAAAGGCATGAGCATGAAAGGGTTGTCAGGTCAAAAACTGACGTTTTATTGGACAATCAAGATATTTTTTCCATGAACAAGTTGGTCAAGAACCAAATTGTTTGAGATGGGATGTTCGAAAACTGAGGTTTGACTAATTGGTTTTATGTTATTTGGGAAGTGTTTGTCAGGTTCCATGTTATAATATTTGCTCATTAATTTTTTTTCTATGTTAGCATTTAATTTTTAGGATCTTCTTGGTGTTATATGTAGCAAATGGTATTGTCCTACATGTCTTCATAGTTTAAAAATCTATATCCTACGATTTCACTAACATATAGAATCTAAAAGGCAAAATAAATGAAGAAACAAAATTGAAGCAGACTCAAATACAGATTGATGGTTTTCAAAGGGGCTGGGGGCTAGGGGATTAGATAAAAAAGGTGAAAAGATTAAAAAGTACAAATTTTATTTATAAAATAGTCCACAATGTAAAGTACAGCACAAGAAAGATAGTCAATAATCTATAATAATAAAAGTAATGCTATGCTGCTTTAAAAAAAGAATTCTTACCATTTGCAACAGCATGGATGGAACTGGAGAGCATTATGCTAAGTGAAAAAAGCCAGTCAATGAAAGAAAAATACCACATGATCTCACTCATTTATTGATAATAAAGACCATTATAAATTGATGAACAAAAATAGATACAGAGGCAGAGCAGCATTGAACAAACTGTCAAACTACAGTGGGAAGCCCGGGAAGGGTTGGTGGGGGCGGTGGGTAAGAGATCAACTAAAGGACTTGTATGCATGCATATAAGCATAACCAATGGACACAAGACATTGGAGGGTAGGGGAGGCCGGGGGAAATTCAAAGGGGTAGGGGGAAAGGAGACATATATAATAGTCTTTGTAATACTTTAAGCAATAAAACAAAATTTTTAAAAAAAGAAAAGAAAAAACAAACAAACAAAAAAACAGTTACGGCAGTAAAAAAAAAAAAAAAAAGGGTAATATGCTAATTAGACCAGACATCTTCCAGATGTCCTTCCTGAAGAAGCCAAGGATGGAGGGAAACTAGCCCAGGTCCCAGGTGCCTGTGGGCAGCTGGAGGAGGGAAGCCTGGAGCCCTGGTGCCAGAGGGAAGCCTATGCCAGCAGCTGGGAGAAGGAAGGCCTACTCTTGCATGAATTTTCATGCATCAGGCCTCTAGTATTGTAATAATTATGTATGTTGCCAGATGTGTACATGAAAAATCAGAGAGGAAAACTTCGTAACATATATTATTATCTGAACACTATGATGTATACATGAAACTAATATAAAAAATTTTGAATGTGAACTGCTATTGAAAAAATAAAATTTAAGAAATCATCAATAAGGTAGAAGATATGATTTTCCACCTCTTGCTATTTTCCAATGTGCTGATACTAAGGAGAAAGGATAATTGTTTAAATAAATGGAACAACATACTTGCGTTTTCTTATTAAATGAAAGTCAGACTATGGATAAAGACACTTTTCAGGAAGTGAAAGTGGGTAGATGAAAATAGAATTGTGATTCCTCCCAATTCTCTTATTTAATAATTTTCATTTTCTTTTGTCCTATATGCTTCCAACTTTGGTTTTGCTGTTTTTGCTGTTTTATGTGTTATGTCACTACACACATGCAATGTTGATTGATAAAAGAGAGTAAAGAAACACACATGCAACTTTGATTGATAAAAGAGAGTAAAGAAACAATAAGAAAGTGGAGTAAAAAGCATGCAAAAGCAGACCAAGAAAGATCGTTGGCTGTAAGAAACTGAAGACACTACAGTTGACCAGGCCACTGAATGCCATGTACACAATTCATAATAATCAATTTGTTCTTCCCTTAGATGAGTCCTAAATATGGCATGAAGTTTGGACCTATCTATGAAAGACATAATATACCCCTTCCTATTATGTTTTCTGCTTAAAGGATAGTGTGATAACAAGTTATCTAGATATTTTCATTTACTGGTTGCTTACTCTGAACAGGCCAATTTGTTAAGCATACAAGACTATCGCTGAAACCGGTTTGGCTCAGTGGATAGTGCGTCGGCCTGCGGACTGAAGGGTCCCAGGTTTGATTCTGGTCAGGGGCATGTGCCTGGGTTGCGGGCACGTCCCCGGTGGGAGATGTGCGGGAGGCGGCTGATCGATGTTTCTCTCTCATCGATGTTTCTAGCT
Source organism: Myotis nattereri (assembly GCF_964212035.1). Classification (NCBI taxonomy): domain Eukaryota; kingdom Metazoa; phylum Chordata; class Mammalia; order Chiroptera; family Vespertilionidae; genus Myotis; species Myotis nattereri. Next base: position 66,199,801 of record NC_138076.1, on the reverse strand, counting down.
CTCTATCTCTCTCCTTTCCTCTCTGTAAAAAAATCAATAAAATATATTTAAAAAAAAAAAAAAAGACTATTGCATAGGTTCAACCCCAACTATACCACTTGACAACTATGGCAGTCCATGAGCCATGACTTCCTCACCTGTACAAAGTAAATAATACTAGCTATTATGATATATATTTTTAAATATACTTTTATTGATTTTAGAGAGGAAGGGAGAGGGAGAGAGAGAAAGAGATCAATGAAGAGAGAGAAGCATTGATCAGCTGCTTCCTGCACACTCCCCACTGGGGGATAGAGCCTGAAACCAGAGCACGTGCCCTGACTGGGAACCAAACCATGGCCTCCTAACTTATAGGTCGATGCTCAACCACTGAGCCACATTGGCTAGGCACTAGCTATTATTTAATAGGGAAGTAGGCATAGAAATTTAGCACAGTGCCTGATCCATAGGAAGCATTCAAAAGTTAAATTATTAAACATTAATTTCTGCAATGATAAAAATAGTATTTACATAAATAAGATACAATGGAATAGATAGATAATACTCATAAAATAATTTAGATTAGAAAGTATTGTATTTAATGGTATGATTTTGTTATTTCCAACAATAGATTTTCAATGGAAATTGCAGCCATATTTAGCTTTGTGAGTTTTTTATTGTTGTTGTTGCTGTTTAAAGCAAACAAAAAATGACTTTATTTTCCTTTCTTCTTAATGCATGTACCTTAGATTTTCTTTTTAAAATCCATATCCAAACTACTTTATTAAAATTTCTGAACATAAATGACAAAGATGAAATTCTAAATGCAATGAGAATAAAATCATAATTCTAAATGCAATGAAAGTAAAATCATAAAAGGCATGCATATTATTGAAACATTTTTCTTCAGTTTTTCAATTATAGTTAAAATTTAATATTACATTAGATTAAGATGTATAACATAGTGATTAGGCACTTCTATAACTTACAAAGCCATCCCTCTGATAAATCTAGTACCTAACTGGTATCTTACACTTTCTTATGTTATTTTGTATTATCACATTCCTTTTACTAAATATATATATATATTTTGACTTTATTACTGTTCTGAAAGAACAATATAAAGCTTAAGCAGAAAATATTCTAAAGCTTGTTAGGCAACATTTCAACTGCCACTTAAAAGATCCTTTTATAGGTAAAACCAATAGGACAAGTGATTCTTTTGCATGTTTCCAAGTGGTAAATGTAGTTTTGGGATATAAAAACTTTCCTGCTCTGAAATGTTACCACAGATAACTGTGCAAATATGAGCAAATGGAGATATGCTCTTGACCATGGTGAGCTGCTAGAATACATGCAGAATTCCCTAATCAAACTCATTTTATCTTTAACATGAATATAGATTAGTATTTTGAGTTACCTTGATCTTCTGTCATGTCACTAGAAACTTGAAAAGATTTGTGGATAGGGATATTATTGAAATTGAGCCTTAATTGGAACTTAATCTCCATAATTATGCATAATTGCCCGTGTTTATTACTCCTATGATGAGGACTCATTTTTCTTTAGCTCCAGGAAACATGTGTTAAAGCGTAACAAACAGCATTAGATAATATGATTGTATACACTTCACTGACTTTATTTGGTTATACAATATTATTATTCAGAAAGACACAAAGAACTTATAGTAAAATACCCTCTAACTATGCTAAGTAATTTCAAAAAAGATACAATTTGAAAAATATTAGACTTTAAATATATTGATAGAATAAACAGAATTAAGTTATATTAAAACTGTATGAAATATGTTGGCTATTTCTATAAGTTTCAGATCTGAAATAATCAGTAATCAGGTGCTTTGGGAATAGGGATTAAGTAAGACTTAATTACATTTTTACCAAATCAAATAAAATTATTTAGGATATTAATTTTCCTGGAGCACAATAGAATGAATGTTTAATTGTGAAAATGCTGACAATTTATGATGACAGTTATGTCTCATCATTGACATAACAATTGAAAATGATCAATAGGTGTTTTTATACTGTTTTATTTTACGCCAGTCAGTTCTTCTTTTTATGATTTCAAATCTTTTTATCAGTAGTTAGGATGTATTAAATGTCTTAGAATGCCTTAGAACTAGGGATATGTCTAAGCATATTAGAAAAAAAATTTAAATGAAAGAAGGTTAAGAAGAGTTTCTAAATAGCTGTGAATAGGCAACTCAAAGATTATTAAAGTCCCAAATGAGCAAAGAAGTAAGTGCATGTCTTTATTTAGCATTTTATCAAATAAAAGGAGCTGGGCAGACTTACTTTCTGTCTCAATTTTTAAAATAAATAACATGCATGCATCTGAAGTATAATTTTCTTAACGTATCATTCCTTAAAATTACAAATGAATTTGGAAATACTTAATAAATATTTAATACTAGAGGCCTGATGCATGAAATTTGTGCAAGAGTAGGCCTTCCTTCACCAGCTGCTAGCACTGGCTTCCCTCTGGCACCCGGGACCCAGGCTTCCCTCTGGCCACCAGCAGGCACCTGGGACCTGGGCTTCCCTCGCAGTCCCGTTTCATCAGGTCATCCAGAAGGACGTCCGATCTAATTAGCATATTACACTTTTATTATTAGAGATTAATTACTTGTTTTTTATGGGACATTTTATTAAGAAAAAGCCTAGTTTTGTAAATATGTACTTTAGCTAGTCCTGATATATTGAATTATGGTGTATATGCAAAAGACTCTCCTTTCTGTAGTCTCCCAACTCATCCACTATATCAATAGTTCTTAGCTCTGACCTCAATAAATAAAATCTTCCCGGAAACTTTTCTAAGAATACCAAAATAGTGATGACACATTTTTTAAAATAAGATTCTGATTTGATCAATCAGATGTGGGAATTACTTTTCAGATAATCTAAATATGCACCTATGGTTAAGAATCCCTTTAACAGACTATGAGCTGTTATTAGCAGAAACTCTTATTTGTTCAGATGGGCACCAAAACATAGACCAGAGAGCGTAGCAATAAATGTATCTCATTGTATATATGGACTTTTAAGTTCTGAAAAAATATCTATTGGTAAATAGCTTTTTGAGGAAGTCAGCCCATCTGTGGTGAATTCCACATTTAAAAAGAATATTACTCGACCTTCAGTTGTAAAAAATTGGAAGTGCTGTTATTTTACTAGATGCTTATGGAGAAATCACTTTTGTTTCTGGTGACTTTGGAAGGAGGTAGAATTTAAAGTATCTGGAGTACTTTGACTTTTTTTCACAGTCATTAAAGATAATTTACTTTTATCAGTTTCAATTTTTTTTTGGAAAATTCATCAGTGATCTTTGAAATAAAAATGTATTGAAAGTTAAAATGCATTGCATGCTAGGTAATATATTACTCAAATTTTATCTAATTTAATCCTGTCAAAAAGTGCTAAAAATCAGTCAATTTTATTCAAAAATATATTAAATCTCTATATGTGCTATAAATTTTCTAAGCTTGCATATTGTCAAGTGACAGAATTTAAATTCAAAACAGGAACAGTCTGAGCTCTTAACAGTAATAACAAATTTCCTAGTGTACTTGCTGATACATTGATAAGACTCTCTCTATAACTAAGATAATCATGTTCTGTGAACCTCTAAATTGTGGTATATTTAGAAAAATAGCTAGAAGCCATTTTTTTCCAGAGGAGAACAAATTGTACTAAGTAAGGCCTTTGTCTGAGGTGCTTGTGAAAGCCATCGGATGTTTCCAGCTGCCCACAAAGGCCTAACTGTTCCATTGGCTGAACTGAACTTTGGAAGAATGGCTTCTTCTTGGCTCTCGGCTGCTGAGCTCCCATGTTTTAGAGTATTTATTTTAGAAAAGGTGTACATTCTTCCTCAGGGCCTCTAGCATGTAAATCTTAAAAGTGTTCTTGCCAGTTCCTAACTTAGGAATATTTTTATCAAGGACCTGGGAACCATCCCTTTGAAATGTAATCATCAAGGAAGGTATGCCTTTACCTCCCAGTTTTTGTGAAGGGCAGAAGCCTATCATTGGCAGGTGACTTGCTTCAAGTTTTAAAATTACCTCCTGTGATGAATTTATAGAAAGTTTACTCTTTTTGGGGTGGGGGATGGAAACAAAAACTTTTGAGTAGTGCATGTATTCACTCTAGTGGCCTGTCATACTTTGATTTGCATTTCAGTAAAATTAGTTACATAAGTCATCACCTGAATTATGATTCACACTAACAATAACCACAATAATAATAGGGTTCTTAGACTTAAATTTTAATTTACAAAATCAAATTTTATTTTTATCTTGCTAAACTTAGAGTTAGAAATCCAGAATGATGTTTTAGCTTTGACAATATTATAAGCTTCATTTCATCTTATTACCTTAATAAAATTTTGGAATTTGTGGGGAGTTTTGCATTTATTTTAGACATAGGACCTAGAAGTAATTTCCATTTATCAAATTTGTGCAATGTTAAGACGTACTGCTAAGAATTACTAGTAAGTGCAAGAAAATACAGATGATACACAATCTACTAAGACATACAGATTCCAAACTCAGTCATTTCTAATTTTCTTTCATTAGATCTTCTATACTAAAAAAAAATCATGGTTAGGTATGTGCTTATATTAGAAATAGCATCATGCTGCTCTTCTTAGTTTTTTGAAGTAAATATAACTAAAAATTACATCACTGTCCTTTTATAGATTTTTGTACACTTTGGTTAAAACTGTTGTAAACAAGTAGGATGATTTTTTTCTTCATATGCCTAAAGTTTAAAAAGTACTTAAACTTTATCCATTTCAAGTCCTCTCTTCAATATGGCATATGACATCAAATATCAAGTGACTGGTAGGATGAGAACTGCTAATAGATCCTACCTACTTCCTCTCAGATTGAAGTACATGACAGAAAAGACAAATACTTCTTTCTGTAATCTCAGTATAGGCTTAATTGCACACCAGTGGTTCTTAGTGTTTGAGGCAGGTTGTATGACACTCTAAATGCCTAGATGTAAGTCCTAGGCCTACATCTAGATCAACAGGTAAGTAACTATACATCAAACACATCAACTGTGATTTGAGCAGATATAGCTGCCAAAAGAAAAGTTATGTGTATTTACCCAGAGCAAGATTAATTTTTTAAATAATTACTTGATTAAAGAGTGCTTGCCCATATCATATAGAGGATTAATAAATGAGTTAGACAGTTAATTGAGTGAAAAAGTAAGCTGTAAAATAATAGATGCATTATAGTGCCACACATTATAGTATGGATGAGGTGGGTGGGGATATATTTTTACTACAATGAGCATAGTGTTTTTATCTATGAGGGTGTCATGAATTTGGGATGAGAGTCAATGGAGGCTTTAAGTTTAATTTTAGGAATCAGTTTACTGAAACCATTCCTTTTATATCTTAATGTAGCTCATTAAGAAAGCAATTAAAAGTATAGGTTTACTTTTACAAAGTTACCCTGCTGGCATGGCTCAGTGTTTGAGCATCAACTATGAGGTCATGGTTTGATTCCTGGTCAGGGCACATGCCAGGGGTTGTGGGCTCAATCCCCAGTATGGGGCGTGCAGGAGGCAGCTGATCAATGATTCTCTCTCATCATTGATGTTTCTATTGCACTCCCTTCATCTCTGAAATTAATAAAAATATATTTAGAAAATAAAAATAAATGTGCCAGAATATATTTCAGAATATTATGACATTTTTACTAGAACATACAAAAGAAGACATGGATCAGGGTTGTTTTGAATGAATGAGTATTATAACATTGACATTTCTCTCTAAATTTGTTTATAAATTCCATCACTTTCTGTTGAAATTCTGTTATTTGAGTTATTTCTTTTTTTTTTTTTTCTTGAAGGAAAGGGTTAAGAAACTGATCTAATTTTGGTATGGGGAAAGAGAGGAGGAGAGAAAGAAAGGATATTGGGGAAGGATAAATGACTTGCACATTTAGGTATTAAGATTCATTAAGGTTAAAGTAATTAAAACTGTACATGAATGACATATCAATAAATGATCAATAGAATAAAATCAAGAATGCAGAAACAGAACCACATATAGATGAGGTTTTAGATTTGATAAAAGACACTTTTGCCTGGCTGGTGTGGTTCGGTTGATTAGGCGTCGTCCTATACACAAAAATGTGGCGGGTGTGATTCCTGATCAAGCCACAGACCTAGGTCGTGGGTTCAATCTTTGGTTGGGACATGTGCGGGAGACAATTGATAGATGTTTCAATCTTTCTCCCTCCTTTCCTTTGTCTAAAAATCAATTTTAAAACACTTTTAAAAAGAGACACCTTTTAAGTCTTTGGCAAAATGATGGATAATTTAAACTAATGGGTTAAGAAAAATTGAAAGTTTGTTAAAATATACACAAAACTTTAGAATTCTCTTAAACTGTACAAAAATTCAAATAAAAATATGAAAAGAACATTTGGCATATTGTGTGATCACTATGCACAAATTATTCTTCAAAGTTTCCTCTACATATTTGCTGATTTATTTTTAATAATTTATAAAATTGTTATTGCCCTCCTTTTTCAAACAAAAACAATGAGTAGAGAAGTTAAGCAACTTGAGTGAGACCACAGGATGAGTAAGCAGTGGATTTCTTAGGAAATCTAACACTGCCGGAAGCCGGTCCATCCTTGCTGCTTGACACAGTCGCTGCAGGATAGAAACATCTGCACAGCATATGTTTCAAGGGACCTGGCATATATGGCATACTGTTCTTAATATGTTTGCTCACCTTCTTGGCGCTGTGTGTTTTAACCAAGATCACCTCTCCGAGAAAGGTTGTTTCCCCAGGTAGGGATTTTTCCCTGAAGTTAGGGAGGGGATGAAACTCCTTAACTAAGTGCCAGGCGGGTAGTTAATCACTTCAACTACAAACAATCATGCTTAAGCTACATAATCTTTACTCCCAGGAATGGAGATAAGAAACTCCCTAACCTTTGTAATAGAAATTGACAGGATTAAAATCAACTGGTATAAATATGGATGTAACAAGACAATAAGTAGCAGAACCTCTCTGGTGATCCAGACCAGAACTTGGCTGGAGATCCTGGCTGGAGATCCTGGCTAGGCTGCTGATCAACTGAACACTGTCTCCGTGTCCTTCCTTCTTCGCCGACTCCGTCTACGCCTTTGGGAACCCCTGGACCTGCTGGGGTTGGACCCGGCATAAGACCAATGTCTGTCTTCAGATTTTACACACAACAGTGATTCTTGAAAATGCATACAAAATTGTATTTTGTTTTGTTCTTAAAGTTGGGTGTGGGGAACTAGTTTCCATGAAATGAAATGTAAATCCCAAGATAGGACTCTAAAATGTTTCAAGGTGTTAAAATAATTTTAAAAATGTATGGCACAATAAATATCATAAAGAAAGTTATAATGTTGAAAAAGAAGAAAGTATTTGCAACATAAATGAGAGGAAATGGGTAATATCCAACACATATTTAAAAATACTTCAAAATAAAATAAAACACATATGAGCAATTAAAATATTCCTCCAAAGATTCCATATTATAGGATGAATTGACTTATTTTTTTTTAACAAAATACCTTTTAAGGGGCTGCTATTTATATGCAATGATTAGGAAGAGAATGCATAAGATTTAACTGTTAGAAATATTATAGGTTACTGATTTATTACAAAGAAGCACAGCAGTGAATACACATTTGGCCAAAGTAGACAGGCAGCTCTTATGAATGTATTCTTGTACATTTTCTAAATGATTTTTAAAAATAATTCACATCATAAAAACATTAAAATTAGAATAGAGCATATAGGTTACCTCTTCTAAATTACTACAACATTTTTCCTTTTATCCATTATTATTATTATTTTTTTTTTGCTTCAATAGAATTATGAATAAGGATAGCATAGAAAAAGTAGGAGAATTATTTTCTTCCAATAAACTCTTCTCTTATACCTCATATTATTCTGGGCACAGACATTCTCAAACTAAGAAGAATGAGGACAATTAGAAAACAAAAACAAAACCTTTTAAAGAAAATCTAATACCCCCTACCAAGTTAAAGAATTGTTCAGTTATCTTCAAATTTAATGGGGTGCTGAATTGCAGAGGAAAGAAAATGGATCTCAATGTTATTAGACATGCTTCAGAATGTTTGTCCTTGACATTATTACATAAAATAACAATGCAGAAATCTAAAGTACATTTATGATCAGCAAAAAAAATATGTTGCCAAGGATTGAAATGCCCTGGAGGAGGACTGTTTGACCTTCTCTTATAAGTGAAGCATATCGGTAAACAGCAATGATAAATTAATACAAACAGTATCATAAATGAAAGTAAGGTATGCGAATTTAAATGTACTTCTTTCAAATGAAGTCTCATAGTACAATTAAATGCTATCATTGCTGGAAAATAACTATTATTTCAATGGGTTTTCAAAATCATCTGGCTATTTATGTCTTACTGACAGTGTGACAGCCCGATTTCTTCTATTTTATAACATGTCTCCTGACATTTTCCATTAACCCAGCATAGGTACAATGATCAGGATATTACTTTCACTCAAGAATATTATTTCATGTGTTTTTGGAATCCAGAGCTTATAATGCTCATAGTTATTGCAAAATATAAACAATGTTTTAAAAAGATCTCTATGAAACTGAGTTACTAACCATTTTGTTTTAATAATACAGGGTTATATTTACTATTATTTATTTCTTTGATGGTGACTGAGTCTTAGACACATTAAATAAATAACTTATATATTGATTATGTAACACTATAATTACAATTTTAACCTAGAAGACCTATCATGGGATACATTTCTAACCATGATTATAAAGGTGGCTTAAAAATTAAATTGAAGGAGGAAATCAGGAAAGCAAATAAGTGAGACAAAAATGAATTCAAATTTTATTAATTTAAAATGAAAATTGGATTCTGTAAATGGCATGACCTAATGGATACCTGAGCAAGAAAGGAAGAGAGAGTCAAACACACATATTTTATTCAATAATAATATAACCGATGCTTCCAGCCTGGAGTGACTGAGTACAGTATGGAGATTCCCAATTAGAAATATCTAGCCCAGCTGGTGATTTCATGTGTGACTTCAGAGAATGGTACTCACAATAAAGAGCAAGTGATGCCAGAATGGCTGTTTTATTAAATCTCCATAGAACATTGTGAGCATAATAAGCACTTTATTTTAAACTATGCAGTAAAAGCAGGTGAAGAAAAAAGGGTATCTTTACTTTGAGAAGTATTATGGGAGTAAGGCCATTAGATTAGGAACATTACCTATTTTATGAGCATAGAGCAGGATACAATTGAAGCATTGACGAAAGCATTGAAAGGCATCATGCTTTGGTAGTTTTATGGCAATGTTTCAGCAGCTGATAGGTGAATTTATCATAGTGTGGCAAGATCAGAGGTTTCGCACAGTATTGTTGGTTGAGTCATCTCGAGAGAGGACAGCAGGAGACTAAAATTAAGAATCGCCTTAAACTAGCTGAGGAGGTAAGTTCATGACTATATAGGCACAATTTTTATATATATCATGAGTTATTTAGGAAATAATAAGTGAGGTAGAGCCCATGCAATATGAGAGGTAGTGAAGTTATTAAAATATTTATTTTTTCTACCATTATTGTGATTCAATCTATACTCAGGCTCCTGTACTCTGAAAAAATTTGCTATAATTGTAATGATAATAGAAATGCTATATAAGAGATGATACTATATTCTATAAGGTAGGAAAGAAACAGAAGAAAAATAAAAATAGTAAATCAAAGGTAAAATTGTTATTAACACAAAAAATTGTAAACAGTGGTCATGAAAATATAAAAATCACTGGATTATAATAATTTTTAAATGTTTTTTAAATTCTCATCTGAAGATATTTTCCATTGCTTTTAGAGTGGAACGGAGGGGGAAGAGTGAGAGAGGTAGAGACAGAAAAAAAATTGATGTGAGAGAGACACATTGACTGGTTGCCTCCCACATGTACCCCTACTAGCCCAGGGATTGAGCCGGTAACTGAGGTGTGTGCCCTTCACTGAGAATTGAACCTGTGACCCTTTGGTAGCATGGGCTGATGCTCTAACCACTGAGCAAAATAAGCCAAGGCTATAATAACTTTTTGAACATTTGGGTGGTAACATAGTATGAATATATCAATTGGTGGCTTTTATTACAGTGAGTTTATCGATGCAGATACTATTATACATGGCACACTTCCTCAAAAATAATGAATCTCAAAGTCACCATTACTTCAGTGCTGCCATATTAATGGTGAACTATTAATATCTAAAGTTGAAAGATATAGTGGACAAGAGAATTGATTGTCAAAGGCTAAATTTTGTCCCTTCCAAAAACATATTTTGAAGTCCTATCTATAAGTGCATCAAAATATGAATGTATATAGAAATAGCCTTTACAGAGGTAATTAAGGATAAATGAGGCCTGGTCGGCAGGGCTCAGTGGTTGAGCATGGATCTATGAACCAGGAGGTCACAGTTCGATTTCCGAGTGCCTGAGTTTCAGGCTCAATCCCTGGTGTGGGGCATGCAGGAGGCAGCCACAATGATTCTTTCTCCTCATTGATGTTTCTACCTTTTCATCCCTCTCCTTTCCACTCTGAAATCAATTAAAAAATATTTTTTTAATAAAAGGATAAATGAGGACATTAAGGTGGTTCCTATCTGATAAGACCAATGTCCTTATAAGAAAAGAGTTGGATAAATACATATAGAGGAGAGACTTTAAAGGCACAGGGAGAAAATAGCCATCTACAAGTCATGGAGAAAGGCCTCACAAAAAATAAACTTGCTGATACCTGATCTTGGCCTTCTAGTCTCCAGAACCGTGAGGAAATAAATTTCTGTTGGTTAGGCCACCTGGTCTGTAGTACTTTGTTATGGCAATCCCAGCAAACTGATAGAGTGATATTACATCTTTCTAGAAGTGGTTGTATAGAGAAACTCAAAACGTTCACATCAATGATAGAATTTCATGTTCTTTCTGTTTTATATTTAACAAAACAGTGGGTCACCTGCCTCACTTATTAAAAATAAAGTATGTGAGAGTTCCTCAAGAATATGATTTTAAATTCGCTGTTTTAACAACACATAGATAAATAATTTTCATACTTAGTATATCAAATTTCATTCCTCCTCCTAAAAATTTCTAGAAGACATTAGATTGTTACATTACTGTCCTAAACCCGAACCCAATATGGATTCTTTACATTTTTTTTGAATACTATGTTCATTCTCAATTTCCTAAACTCTTCTATATTTTTCAAAAATATTTCAGGTGAACCAAAATGCAATGTTCTATCTGAGAGGCTGAGTAGAAAAAAAAAATCTTATTTGTACATTGGCATAAAATACCACCAGTCAGCTGAAAGTACATGTATCTCATTAACACATTTAAATGTTATAGCAACTGTTTCTACTTGGAAATTTTCCAAACATAAATATAAATTCTGGTGAATATGTGTCTTATGTTTTATGTTAAATTGTTCACAAAGTGAATGCAATAAGAATTATTCAACTTCATGTTGCTGAATCATTTGCACCATTTGCACAGGAGATGTCTTAGCAAGTAATAGAGTGTTTTATAGACAATTGAAAATAATTTATAAATTATTACTTATCTCACACAACATTATAAAGTTTAAATGATAATCAGGTTGCTAGTGATAATGAGTACAAAAGAAGAAATTAATAAACCTATATGCCAAGTATATTGCTAAGCAATATTTAATCTTACAGTAACCCTCAAAGTTAAGTATCTTTATCACTATTTGGTGTATAAAAACAAAAACTAGTCCAATGAGAGAAGAGTTACTTTTTCAAGATCAGCTGGTACCTAAATTTAAGACTCTATTTCGTCTAACTCTAAACCTGAGCTTTTTCTATCATGTGATACATCCATACATCTAAAGATATTTGAGTGATTATTATGTTCCAACTACTTTTATAGCTATTGGGTTATAAATGATTGAACAAAATAGACAAAGGCCACTGTCTTCATATTGTTGAAAGATACATATAATAAAATACATACAGATGAAATATATAGAGTAAGATTGTAATAACTAATAGAAAAAATCAAAACAGAAAAATAGAATAGGAAATGCTCTTAGTAAAGAGCTCAATTTTTACTGCAGTGGTTAGAGAAAAACTCACCAAGAAGACTTTAAAACAGACTGAAATTAGTACATTACAATTAGAAAATAAACTTGGATATAAAAGCCAGAGTGTGCCTGGAGTGTTTGAAGAACACGATGAAAGGAATCACTGTGGATAAGAGGAGTGATAGAATTGTGTTCAGAGAGGAACATGGATCCCTGACCTTATAGTGGTCCCATGGAAAAAACTTAAGTGAATGTAATTATTTATGGAATTTACACAATTATACAGAAGTAAAGCAGTAAGCACATATAGTACCTATAATCTACTCTTATTTCACTCATACAAAAATTTATTCATGTGTATGCATGTAAACAGGTGAGTAGGTAGGTAGGTATGTTTGTATGGGTATATGTATATATTTATTGCTCTGATCAAGTAATTTAAAGCAGATCTAAGCTATCAATTCACTCACCCATATATTCCCTATGATGTAATGTTCAAATTAAAAAAAACCTAGGGTTTTTATATAACTGTAATGTCATTAAAGCCTCTAATAAATTTAACAGTAATTTCAAAATATTATCTATGTCCATAATTAAATTTTTCTAATTATCTTACAACTGTCATTTTACTAAACAAGAGCCATGATTTTGTCACCTATTTTTAGTTCCTTATTTTATAATTACCCCACCCCCACAACAAACAAACACATATTTTTCTTCAGATAATTTTTGTTATTGAAAAGGCTTCAATATATCCCCTACTTTTTTTTTTCATTGTATCCTGAAAAAATTATACATGTAGAGGTTTGAAAAAGTTTAAAATCAACTTTAACACACCAGGGAAGATTGGGTATCACAACAAAAGTTACAAATATATGGTTGTTTCACTAAAAAAGGATAATAGAATGATCAGTGTGTTCAGTTATCTCTCTTACAAATGGTCTAATAAATGTTTCAGGTAGTGGTTTTATCATCAATAGGTGGTCATTGTGTAGATAAATTACTTCATTCATATTTTTAAAATGGTGATATTTTAACTCTATCATTCCATCATAATTTTCTCTAAAATTATTCAGTTAATCATAAATACAGCTTGAACAATAAGGGCAGAATTAATGATGTTCAATAAGTATTTTTAAATATGATACAAACTAGTATATATCTATATATTTAAATGTATTTCAGTCAAATTAGCTCATTATTATTTGACACATTGTTTTATTACTAGATAGTGAGAATCTTTGACATTCAGTAATTTTTTGACATCATATCAAGAGTCAAGCCACACTGGTTGGGCAGAAGTCTTTAATTATTTCCTTGTTCTCTTTATCAATAAAATATTCCAGGCTCATTCTGAATCAGACACGCATCAAGTATTGGGAAATAATATTTAAAGACCAAGTTATGGGTTCTGGGTGTACGTATTTGTAGGTTTTCATTATTCTTGTGCTTTTACCACTTGCCATAGCAAAGGAAAAAGTAGTTTTTAATGAAAATGTGAAAGTGGCTCTATGAACTCTCCAATTCAATGTTAAGGTAATGATTTAAATTTTAATTATTTGATTAATGAATCTTGTTTCTTTTGAAGAAAACTTTGTTTTTTAAGTTATTAACATAATCATGTGTATACATAATTCTGCAATATGCATATATTGGTTTAAAATAATAATATAATGTTACTGCTATGCTATTAAACCCAGTCCAAAGTTCCCTTGGTTACTTTGCCTTTAAGTGAGTTAGTTACATTTTTATAAAGAGTTTGATATGTAGAGAATAAAATCAGATAGTCGTGCTAGCTATATCCCTTAATGGCCCTCTCCTCCACTGTGATTCAACATTTATTACTAAGCAAACAAATAGACAAACAAATAAATAACTGGATTGTCTATCAAGCCACATTTGTAGTAATCTGTGTAACCCATATTCTATAGATTACTTCCCCAGTAGTATTTTTAGATACATGCCCCTTGTTTTTAACTCCAGGGTCTCCATTAGGCTCACTTTGGATCTATTCACCTACTTGCCTCAAATTTTGGCATGTTTGTATTGATAGATTTTTCTCAACAGCTATTGAAATCTTGATAACTGAAACTGCACTAGCACCTTATGAGTTTCCTATAGTCCCTTAGTGTATCTCTGAGGACATTGTTATTATTATTTAACTAGAGTCCCAGTGTACTAATTTGTGCATGGGTGGGGTCTGGCCAACTGGGCTCCCATAGGTGGATCGAGGCTAGGCCTGTCAGGAGGAGGAGATGGCAGGAGGTTTGTTGGCTGGCTCACCCCGATCAGGGCCCGACCAGGGCTGGACCAGTTGCGGGGAGGGGTTGCAGGTGATTGGCCAGTGGGCCCCATCCCTGATAGGAGTGGGGAGGCTGATTGGGGGTGGGGCTGGCCATGAGGAGGGGCTGTGGGCAGTGGGCTGGCTGGCCCCACCCCTGAAAGGGGGTGCTAATCAGCGGCCAGCGGCCTGGGGGAGGAGCCATGGGTGGTTGGCCGGCTGGCCCTGGCACAGATCAGAGTGGGGGGGGGGACCTATTAGGGGTAGATCTGGCTGGGGGGATGAGCTATGGGCCAATTGGGGTGGTGGAAGCCCATCGGGGGTGGGGCCAGCCTGGGGGGAGGGGTTGCATGAGGTTGGACAGACGGCCCTGCCCCCTATTGGGGTGGGGGTGATCAGGGGTGGGGATGGCCAGGGAGAGGGGCTACAGGAGGTTGGCAGGCCGGCCCCACCTCCCGATCGGGCCAGTTCTCTAGCCATAGTGGGCATCATAGCGACCGGTTATTCTGGTTGTTAAGGCGTTCTGGTAGCTGGCTTTTTATATATATAGATATCATTATTATTCACTTATGCTTTATAACTAACATTTGTTGTGAAATGCTTTTTTTAGTGATCCTTAATCCTGTTTGCCAAAAAGCACTTTTATTTTGGGAGGTCTTCACATTTGTTATTATGGTTCCTGAACTAGTTAAACAATCAAGAAACTCTGGCACGAGCCTAGGCAACCTTATTTACTGTCCTCTATCTCTACAATATTTTTTATGTTTAAAGACTGTAGTAAATAAGAATGTCTTAAATTTTAATGAATGATGCATATACAAAATTCTACCATGAATCTTTTTATAAGATCTAAAAATACAATATGTAATAGTCATAGAAGACAATGTGAAAAAAAAGATATCATTTCCCTCTAAAAACAATAGCAAAGATTCTAAGACTATTATCTTTCTCACTAATGAGTTTATGATAGGTTGGGAAGACTTCCAATTTTTCTGGACAGATATGCTATTATAAAACTTAATATACTGTTAAAGACATGGTCATTCTAAAATGGGCTCATTAATACTTATGTATATTAGAATATAATATGATCAGCCTGCTTTTGAAGAATTTCAATGAATACCCCCATTGAAATGTAATAACTAATCATCTTATAGAATTCCTATTTCTTTAGTCAGTTGTTTATTTTATAATAATATTACATTTTTATAGAGTTCATGTTTTATGTCAACTTTTTATTATAGTATAACACATATAACAATATGTACAAGTCTAACGTGTACAGCTCAACTTATACAGTGATCCCAAACTGTGAGAATATGGTACTTGTCTTTCTCTGAGTGGCTTATTTCATTTAGCATAATGATCTCCAGGTCTATCCATGCTCTCACAATGGGTAACATTTCCTTCTTTTATATGGCAGAGTAGTATTCCATTGTATAAATGTTACCACAACTTATTTATCTACTCATCCACTCATGGACACTTGGGCTGCTTCCAAATCTTGACTATTTTAAATACTACTACAATGAGCATAGGGGTACATATATTCTTTTGAATTAGTGTTTCAGGTTTCTTCAGATAAATTCCCAGTAGTGGAATTTCTGGGCCATAATGCAGTTCCACATGATTTCCCTCATATGTGGAGTTCAATGAACAAACTGAACTATCAAGAAAAATAGATACAGACTCATAGATAGCAAGAAGACAGCTCTGGTGGGGCAGGAATGTTGGGGGAGTGTGAAGAAATGCAGCATAAAAGAAAAAAAGGGAGGGAACTCATAGACATGTACAACAGTGTGGTTGTTGGCGGGGGTGGGGGGGGTGGGGGGGGGGGATTAGGGAGATGAGTTGCTGATGACCAAGCTCAACAGTAATTGATATAAATGTGAGGAGCCTGGCAGAAGGCTGACCAGGGCTCCTTTTGATATTCACAGGGTGAATATCTACATTTTATTACCTGCTGCTGACTCAATGGCCTCAGGCAAACTCCCCCAAGGCCTGGCAATCTTACTGTTTGCTAAACATTACCATTGATATGTCTGTTTGCATTCCTAAAGGCAATTGTGTATTCTAGCTAATAAAAACAGCTGGGAAAGGAGCAACAGGGAGAACTCGACTTCTTTAGTTGAGTTAATCTCTGGTTCACCTTGTAATTATAAAAATTAATATTCCGTCTTGTGTGTATCATTTGTGCGTCAGCCTTCCCTCCAAGTCTTTGAACCCGCGAAAGCCACGCTGGCTATGGACTCTCGCAATGAGTGGATGTGGAAGATGATCTAGAGGAGATATATGGTGATGGAAAGAATAAAATACATAGAAGAAAAATAAAAACTGTGCATAGCATCCAGATCAAGAAAAGAGAAAATGTCAGGACCCTAAGACTTTTAATGCTCACAGAGCAACTATTACCCTGATTTATGGTAGAATAGATTAGTTTTGTATTGGTTTTGCCTTTTATATTATGCATTTGTGTACAGGTGGGTCCCTCAGCCTGGCCAGCGATCAGGGCCAATCAGTGTGGCAGGAGATTAGCCAGCTCGGGGGAGGTGCCTCAGGAGGTTGGCTGCCCCAAACAGGGATATCAGGCAGGCCGGACAGGGGGTGGAGGAGACATGGGAGATTAGCTGGGGAGAGGGTCCGCGGGAGGTTGGCTATGGGAATGCACTGGCCACCAGGGGGAAATTCCTGTATTGAGTGTCTGCCCCCTGGTGGTCAGTGCATGTCATAGTAACTGGCCAACCAGTTTTTCGGTCATTCGGGCGTTCAGTCGTTTGGTCGCTTAGGCTTTTATATATATAGAGACTAGAGGCCTGGTGCATAAATTCATGAATAGGAGGCGGGGTGAGTGAGGGACTGTGCAAAGTTGGTCTGAAGGCCCTGATCAGGTGGTCGGGGCCTGCTGTTTGGAGGGGAGCGACAGGGGGAGGGACCGTGTGAGGTTGGCCACCAGCCCAAAGGAGAGAGCTGGCACTCAGGCCCCCTGAGAAAAGGGCTGTGTCCCTCGCCACCCAACCCTGGTTCCCCATCCTAGCCCAGGTCGAAAGGCCCCAGCGGAGTAGGGAGAGGAGGTGACAGTTGCCAGGCTGGGTGCAGAAGGAATGGAAGCTGGATGCTGGTGTCCCTTGCCACCATGTGGTTCCTCGCCTCCTCACCTCCTCCTTCCCTCATCGACACACTGCCACGGCAATACATGGGCAGCCCCTGGGGAAGGGAGATGACAGGAGTGAGACAAACCCTTGTGTTGAGGGCTAACTCTCAATAGATCTTAGCAAGGGAGCTGCTCTGTTATGTACGAAATTCTGACCTAGAAGAAGGTCTCTATGAATGGTTTAGCACTAGGAGCCAATGGAGGCCAGACATCCAGGGGGATGGGCTGCAGGAGATTGGCTATGGGACCAAACTGACCACCAGGAGGTAGCTCCTACATTGAGCATCTGCCACCTGGTGGTCAGTGCACGTCATAGAGAATGGTCATTCAAGTCATTCCATTTGTTCAGTCATAATGGTCGCTTAGGCTTTTATAAATATACTAGAGGCCTCATGCATGAAATTCGTGCATGGGGGGGAGGGTGTCCCCTGAGTCTGCCCTGCACCCTCTCCAATCCAAGACATCCCTCTCCCAATCTGGGACCACTGGCTCTTAACCACTCACCTGCCTGCCAGCCTGATCACCCCTAACCACTCTGCCTATCTGTCTGATGCCCCTAACTGCTCCACTGCCTGACTGCCCCTAATTGCCTCTGCCTGGCAGCCTGATTGCCCCTAACTGCCCCCCTTTCTAGTCTGGTCACCCCCAACTGCCTCCCCCCTGCTGGCCTGGTTACCCCCAACTGCCCTCCCCTGCCAGCCTGGTCGCCCCTAACTGCCTCTGCCTTGGCCCCTACCACCATGGCTTTGTCTGGAAGGATGTCCAGATGGATGCCTGGAAGATGTCTGATCTAATTAGCATATTACTTTTTTATTAGTATAGATAGATAAAAATGGTTTCTATTTATATTAATGGGATCATTTATTACTCATTTATATCGAGTTTTTTAAAATATATTTTATTGATTTTTTACAGGGAGGAGGGGAGAGGGATAGAGAGTTAGAAACATCAATGAGAGAGAAGCGTCAATCAGCTGCCTTCTGCACACCCCCTACTGGGGATGTGCTCACAACCAAGGTACATGCCCTTAACCGGAATTGAACCTGGGACCCTTGAGTGCACATGCTGACGCTCCATCACTGAGCCAAACCGGTTACGACTATGTCTAGTTTTGTTACTGAACATAATGATTTTGAAGTTCAATTTATATGTTTGTTTGTTTATAGTTTTAATTCTTCATCTAATTGTCATATGGTTTTATAGTGAATGAATATGCCATAGTTTGTTTATTCCTTATAATTTTGATAGATTCAGTTTTGAAATAGGTATAATAGGATAAATAAGAATCATCTATTATACCGTATGAAATGAAAATTTATAAAATGTACCTTAATTGATTAAAATTTTACAAAGTTCAGGTAAAAAAGAAGGCCAGTATAAAACTGTAGTGATCATTTACCAAACATTTATTTATTTTTTCAATATATTTTTATTGATTTTAGAGAGGAAGGGAAAGGGAGATAGAAACATTAAAAATGAGAGATAATCACTGATGTGCTGCCTCCTGCACACCACCAGTGGGGGTTGAGCCTGAAACTCTGGCATGTGCCCTGACTGAGAATCAAACTGTGACTTCTTGGTTCATAGGTCAATGCTCAAACACTGAGCCATGCCCAAGTCCAATTTCTTTATTAATTCTCTCCTCATGGAAAATTAAGACCCTGTGTTAGTATCTAGGGTACTTATAACACACATCATACTCTCTGAATTATATAAGCTCCTAATAAATAGAATGGGCACATTAGCATCCATTTAATTGTACACATATGGTATTTCAACATAAGCACACTTACATGCAAATCACTTTTTATCAAATGCTATACTGCAACATAAATCTGGATTCTGCCACCTATCACAAGAAAGCCAAACTCATGAGACAGGTTCTGGTAAAAGGAAAAAGGTTTATTCAAGTGCCAGCATCTCAAGAAGATGGGGAACTCCCCTCAGTCTTCAAAAACCCATGTTAAGCTCTTAGTGCGGGTGCAAGTTTTTATTTGGATGGAGAGGAAAAGCAGAACAAGGAAACTAGGGGAAGGGTGTGGGAAATCCATCTTTCCTTGGAATAAAGAGAAGGGGGATTGAGGGAGAGTCATTGCCCAAGGTTTTCTCTCCCAGTTTTGGCATTCTCTCTCTTTCTGAAAACAGGAATTTATTGTTTTATTGTGGACACCTGTGGATTTTCAAGGCTGGTGCTAGGTGGGAATTCCCTTCTCCCCAGAAGCAGCAGTAAAAATAAGGCTAGATAAGAAAGAATAACACAGGGTTTTCTTTACATACTTTTAAGATATCAGAAGGTCTGACTGCAGGATTAAAACAAATGGAATGCATGGCCTTTTTATGGCTTAATTCAAATGTTAATTCGTAGTTACAATATAGGTGGACTGATTTTTCCTGGTTTTTCCTTAATTCAAATGTTAATCTATGGTTACAATATAGTGGACTGATTTTTCCTTGTTGACTTCCTCAGCACTCACTGTGGTAACATCACCTTTGGATATTTCCTCTATCTTCCTTGCCATCTATTGGGAAACCCTAGCTAAATCTATATTTTAAATGGCTTATTGTTGAGAATTTAGCTGAACTATTCCATAATACCGCTGTCTTGGCATCCATTTTGTGTGGCTAAGAAGCCTGTAGGGGCCTTGAGCTGACACTAGCCCCTTCTGCCAGGACATGCCCTAGATAACAGTCACAAGTTGAAGTATGGTGGCAACCATGCTTGGTGGAAATTGCTGTTTAATATTTTAACCCTGCTGACTTGGCTTCTGTCATTATTTGCTTGCTAAAATAATAGAAAAGTTATTTTTATTCTCTGAATTATATAAATCATCCCATTTGATTGAATACCCTATTGATTGTAATTTGAATACCCCATTGGTTGTGGTCATACTGGTTTTAGAAACCACAATCCTCTGTACCTGGAGACCAGGACTGCGTAATTACTCTAAATTGCTTCAGTGGCTCCAGATAATGTGTTTCTGTCAACTCAGTGGTCCCAAGACCCGAAACTATAATTAATCTTTGTAGATAACTAATCTGCTCAATCTAGCTTCTGTAACAAACTGCTTTTTTTTTGCAAACCAGGTTCCTCATTCCAAACCTCGAGATGTAATCAATACCTTTGTGATTTTTGCCTATATAAATCTGGTGTTGCAGCCATCTTATCACTACAAGATTTGAAGAGCAAATTGGCCCCTTGTAGTCCTGGCTTCTAAATAAATTTGACTTCTTAATTCGATTTCTTGAGGCGTCCTTGTGTGATTCTCGGGGTACAGTACAACAAAGTCAATGTCAATTCCTGATTCTACTCCCTTAGCCCTGTGGCAAGCACTTTCTCTAGAGTCTCAGGACCTTCCTCTTTTATGCCTTTTACATAAGGCCCCTGCAGAGCTTATAAAAATTCCACTCTATTTCATTTGATTTGACCAATCCAGCCTTTAGTCTGGAAACCCAAAGCACTCTGCTGACCCTAACAGAGGTGTGTGCCAAAGTCCTGCCATGCTCTCTATAGGCACCCTACATTGACTTCATAATGTTACTCCTGGAGGCATTTCTATATCTCCTCCAGGACTTGTGAATGATCAACTTCTCTATTTCACTTTACCTAGAGGTCTTTTGTTGAACCATAGTTCACCACTGGACATCGGAGATTTACTTAACAGAGATAAGTTATTTAACAAAGTCACATCCCTGGTGAATCTTTTTATTCTTCCTTTTCCACTTGCTGGTATGCTGCCTAATTTAGTACCTTATATTCTCCCATCTGATATTTTTACATTTGTATTGGCAATAGAACCCTATGACAGAAGCATATAAACTAAGTTAAAATATGGTGTGTACAAAGAATAAATATTGTGCTAAAGCACTAAGTGCAGATATTGCATTTGTTATCTATCCTAACTAACCTGAGGTCTATCCCTTAGCACATTTTCTTCCCCTTTCTGCAGAACAAAGGACAATATAAATTCTATCGCACTTAACTCCTTGGTACTCCATACACAGGCATCATAGCACATTGCTTTATATTGTTAGACTTTTCAAAGTAAGTTTTTATTGATTTTAGAGTGACAGGAATGAGAGGAAGAAAGAAACAAAAAGAAGAGAGAGAGAGAGAGAGAGAGAGAGAGAGAGAGAGAGAGAGAGAGAGAGAGTCATTGATTGGGGAAGGAGGGAGGGGGGAAAGAAGGAAGAGAGAGAGGAGAGAGAGAGAGAGAGAGAGAGAGAGAGAGAGAGAGAGATATGTTTGAGTGGTTGCCTCCCACAGATGACCCAAAAGGAGTATGGATGGAACCTGCACCTGCAACCCTTGATTGGGAATAGACCCCATGACCCTTTGGTTCCTGGGCCGGTGCTGTATCCACTTAGCAACACAGGCCCAGGTGGGCTTTGAAACTTTTTATCATACTTTTTCCTTATCCCATAAAGGCAATGATTTGCTGGAGGGTGGAGAGGACCAATTTTAACAAGGATTATCATGTAAACTTTGAAAAATAGAGACCCTTTGTTTTTAACCTTTATTTTAAGGGGACCAGGGATGAATATATATGATATTGCCTGTTGATTTTATTTTTCTAGAGAACCATGACTAATGCAATATGAAGATAAAAAGTGGAATAATAGAGAAAACAAGTAAACAATTACTGGATTATCTCCAAAAGTAGACCAATATTAAAAAAGAAGTAAATCAATATATGCTATTCTTAATTTATAACATACACTAGGAATGGAAGGTGATTATGCTGTTAATAACATCATTTTAAACTATTAAATTCTAATAGTTTTAATCTGTTTTCATTAACAACGTCAAACATAAATTAAGATCTCTGGGGAACAATCAGTTCATGATTTCATTTATGGTAATGTACAAATGTTTGCTTTTATTTATTATTTCAATAATATTTAATATTCCTTGCTAAATTTGTGGTTTCTAACAATAAAGTAGGTTAAAACATTTGGAATTAATAAATTTTGGCATTATTTCAATGTGTTTGTTTTTGTTTTTGTTTTTTTTTTCTTTTTTTAATTTATTTTATTGCTTAAAATATTACAAAGGGTATTACATATGTGTCCTTCCCCCCCCCCCCGCCCTTGACAATCCCCTGGCCTCCCCTATCCCCCAGTGTCTTATGTCCATTGGTTATGTTTATATGCATGCATACAAGTCCTTCGGTTGATCTCTTACCCCCCTCCCTCCTGCCCCCCAACCCTCCTTGGCCTTCAGGCTGCAGTTTGACAATCTGTTTGAGGCAGCTCTGCCTCTGTATCTATTATTGTTCATAAGTTTATAATGGTCTCTATTATCCATGAATGAGAGATCATGTGGTATGTTTCCTTCATTGACTGGCTTATTTCACTTAGCATAATGCTCTCCAGTTCCATCCATGCCGTTGCAAATGGTAAGAGTTCCTTCTTTTTTAGAGCAGCATAGTATTCCATCATGTAGATGTACCACAGTTTTCTAATCCATTCATCTACTGATGGGCACTTAGGCTGTTTCCAATGTTAAGGAATCAGAACTTTAGACATATTAACTAATTTAGTGAGATAGAGTCTGTCATATACCATTTTAAGATCAGAAAACTGGCATAGAGTGCTTATGAAACTTGACTAAGCACACAGAACTTGCAAATGATAAAGTCAATACCAAGCATTATACACTTTCTCTCATAGATAGGGATAGGTAGTATGTACATTTTAGCAAAAATCTTTGCAAATTTCTACATATTTTGAAGTGTAAATAGAAACATATTTCATCTGCCAGCTTTCAGTAGATCCTATCCATGGGTTACTGTTTTTTTTAGGCTTAGGACCACTTCATTTATTTCATATTTAACCTTTCTTTTTTTTAAGCAATATTACTTGGTATGTGATACTTAATGGAATGCTCTTTTAAAAATCCAAAATGTGATTGAACAATTATCATACTAAATGCAAAATTATATTTGAAAAGAAAAGAGAGATAATGTTGCTCTTTTTCAGGAATGTGCTTTTGATTGAATAAACAATGAATCAGCCTCTTCTTCCCTTCCAGAAATTTTACATACAAGAAATTTAACCTAAAAGCTAAATAATGTATCTATTTCCTTGATCAATTTGTTATATGTGAAAAATGGAAACCATTTTGCCAATTTCTGCAAGAAGATTAGTCAATTTTTTTTCTTTTTTATATTTTTTATTGATTAAGATATTACATATGTGTACCCTCTACCCCCCCCCCCCCCCGCTCATCCCCTAACCCCCCCCCCCCGTTGTCCGTGTCCATTGGTTAGGCCTATATGCTTGCCTATAAGTCCTTTGGTTGATCTTTCCCCCTTGCCCCCACCCTCTCCTACCTTCCCTCCAAGGCCCGACAGTCCAATCAATGCCTCTCCGTCTCTGGATCAGTCCTTGTTCATCAGTTTATGTTATTCATTATATTCCACAAATGAGTGAGATCCTGTGGTATTTATCCGCTCTCCAGTTCCATCCATGCTGTGGCAAATGGTAAGAGTTCCTTTTTCTTCTTCCTCTTCTTAAAGAATACCTTTCAGCATTTCATATAATGCTGGTTTGGTGGTGATGAACTCCTTTAGCTTTTCCTTATCTGTGAAGCTCTTTATCTGACCTTCTATTCTGAATGATAGCTTTGCTGGATAAAGTAATCTTGGTTGTAGGTTCTTGGTATTCATCACTTTGAATATTTCTTGCCACTCTCTTCTGGCTTGCATGGTTTCTGTTGAGAAATCAGCTGACAGTCGAATGGGTACTCCCTTGTAGGTAACTGACTGTCTTTCTCTTGCTGCTTTTAAGATTCTCTCTTTATCTTTTGCTCTTGGCATTTTAATTATGATGTGTCTTGGTGTGGTCCTCTTTGGATTCCTTTTGTTTGGGGTTCTCTGCGCTTCCTGGACTTGTAGGTCCATTTCTTTCACCAGGTGGGGGAAGTTTTCTGTCATTATTTCTTCAAAAAGGTTTTCAATATCTTGCCCTCTCTCTCTTCTGGTACCCCTATAATTCTGATGTTGGTACGCTTGAAGTTGTCCCAGAGGTTCCTTACACTATCTTCATATTTTTGGAATCTCTTTTCTTTTTTCTTTTTCGGTTGGGTATTTTTTGTTTCTTTGTATTTCAAATCTTTGACTTGATTCTTGGGATCCTCTTGTCTGCTGTTGGGTCTCTGTAAATTATTCTTTATTTCAGTCAGTGTATGCTTAATTTCTAGTTGGTCCTTTTTCATGTCCTCCATGGTCTCACTATACTCCTTGAGGGATTCATTAAATTTATCGGCGGTTTCCATAAAATTCTTGAAAAACCTTATAAACGTGGCCTTGAACTCTATATCCAGTCATTTGCTTTCCTCTGTTTCTGCCATTTGTGACCTGTTTCTTTGTCTCTGCATTTTGGCTGCTTCCCTGTGTTGATAGAGTGGCCCTGCGCGCCAGGTGTCCTGTAGGGCCCAGTGGCTCAGCCTCCCCAGTTACCTGGGGTGGACACTCTTGGTGCACTCTTGGTGCCTTGGTTGTTGTAGGATCACTGGGAGGAATTGACCTCCAGGCCAATTGGCTGTGGGAATCAGCTGTGTCTGAAGTGGGAGAATCGTCCCCCTCTGACCACTGGGTACAGTGGCTCCTGGATCTAAGGAGGTGCTAATTCAGCCCCTGCCTGAGGCCACACAGCCGGAGCCACGAAGAGGCTCAGCTGTGAAGCAATGCAAGCCGCTGCGGGGCCTTGGGCCTTCTCTTGGAAGTTCCGGGTCTGCCTGGCTGGGCTGTAGTTAGGTACATTCACATGCAAAAGCCTCTGCCGCAGCCTGGGTGGAGCGGGGTCTCAGGGAGTCAAAGGGAGGAGAAAGCAGCTATGGTGATTCTCCACGCCCAGAGTTGCGCGTCTCAGTGTCCCGGTAACGGCTGCAAGCACCTCTGAGGGAAAGCCGCCCTCCTGACAGACCAGCCTCTCCCCATATGAGTCCTGGGTCCCCAGAGACTTCCCGGAACTGGAGTTCAGAGCAGTCGGGAGCTTGTGATTCAAAAAGACAGTCGCGTCCTCAGGTGCCACCCCCTTTCCGCGCGCGCGAGCTGCCGCCGTACCTCTGCACTTCCCCTCCGCAGCTCCTCTGGCTCTCAGCGTGCTTTTCTTTTCTTCTAGTTGTAGAAATTACACTCAGCCAGCGTTCCTGTTGTTCTGGACGATGTTTGCTCCGTCCTTTGGGATATTTTTCAATTGTTGTGTGAGGCGACTATTTCCCGGTGTTTATCTATGCCGCCATCTTAGTTTCTCCAAGATTAGTCAATTTTTAACAAAAAAGGACCATTTCTTCACAAATGGATCGCATCCATCATATAACTACCTAGCTCAAGAAAACAGAGAAATTGAAAATAAATGGAAAATGTTTATTTTTTTTTCCTCTTTACTTTATACTGGTCAGCATATGCCAATTATTTGCATTTTGATACATATGAACCTAAAGCTCTGTTGGTAGCGTCTCCATTCCAGAGGCTAATTGTGATTTTATGATTATCATAGTTCAGCTCTTGATGGGAGATCACCCCATGAAAGCATATGTTTACCAGGAACAGATTCCATGCACTTTTGTTAATTTCCTAAAGTGAACTTAAAATATACCAGACTGGGAGGCTTAAACCAGCAGGAATGCATTGTCTCACATTTCTGGAGTTCAGAAGTCCAAAGTCAAGATGTTGGCATGGTCAGTGCCTTGTTAGGGGTTCAGAGGGAGAATCTTCCATGCCTCTTTCCTAGCCCTTGGTAATTGATGCCTATTCTTAGTGTTCCTTGGCTTGTGGCCACATAACTCTAATCTCAGCCTTTGTCACATGGCATTCTCCCTCTTTATACATGTACTAGAGGCCTGATGCACGAAATTTGCTCAAGGGGCTCAGCCCTCGCAGCCTCAGTGGCTGCCTCAGCCTCGCAGCCCTGGCTTGGTC
Source organism: Myotis nattereri (assembly GCF_964212035.1). Lineage (NCBI taxonomy): Eukaryota > Metazoa > Chordata > Mammalia > Chiroptera > Vespertilionidae > Myotis > Myotis nattereri. The sequence goes on along the minus strand of NC_138076.1, from coordinate 66,173,314 downwards.
CGGAAGGTCATTCGGAAAGACTTCTGGAAGGTCGTTCAGCTGTCCAGTTTAATTAGCATATTATGCTTTTATTATTATAGATTTTCTTCTTTTCTTATGAGGACACCAGTGTATTGGATTAGGGCCCACCTTACTTCAGAATGACTTCACCTTAACATTATTACATCTGCAACAACCCTATTTTCAAATAAGATTACATTCACATGTAATGGAGTACAGGTCTTCACATAGTTGGGAGGAAACAAATCCATAATAGTCTGTCCTTTTGCTATCCAAATTCCATTCCTTTTCTGCATGCAAAATACATTCACCCCATCCCAGTAGCCCCCAAAGTCTTAACCCATTAGTGCATCAACTCAGTCCAAAATCTTGTACAAATATAATTAACTCAAAAAGTCACAAATCGCATCTTCAAAATTATCTGAATCAGATATGGGAGAGACTGAGTATATTCCATCCTGGGGCAAATACCTCCCCATCTGTGGCCTATGAGAATTAGAAAACAAGTTAACTGCTTCCAAAGTACAATGGTGGGATAGGCATTAGGCATTCATTAGGCATTCCCATTACCAAATGGAAAAATTCAAGGGAAAAAAGAGATTACAGGTCCAAAGCAAATTGAAATCCAGAAGGGTAAATTCCATTTGGTTTAAAATTCTGACAATAAGTTCTTTGGCTCAATGCTCTGTTCAGCTTGCCAACTGAATAGCATTTCCACCTCCTCGGTCCTTGGGTAGTAACCCTGCCAAATAGGCCTGTGGTTGCAGCAGCAACTGATGGCCTTTAAACCATCCTCAAAGTCATTCTTTCCTTTTCTTGAAAGACAATGCATCTTCACAGTTGAATAACTCTATTGGACCATTTTGAACTTGTAGAATCTCAGAAGTCTGACACGCTTCCTCTCCCATTTCTGCACCTTTCAGTCCAAACTGGCAATATTTCTGTCAGAGTAGTTAATTGAATCCTTGAGTCACATGCTTCATCTCTCCCTCAAAAGGTTATCCAGCCGGTGTACCCTTGGGTTCTCTCCAGAACATGCTTTAGTTTTTTGTTTGTTTGTTTGTTTAATTTGAATAGGCTTGGAATTTTCAAATCATCAAGTTCTGGTCTCTCTGTTCTCTCTCTCTCTCTCTCTCTCTCTCTCTCTCTCTCTCTCTCTCTCTCTCTCTCTCTCTCTCTCTCTCCTTCTCTTTATTTAACAGTTCCTTCCTCAATATATCTCTTTTCTCTTGCATTTAATGATATGTAGTAAGGAGAAACCAGAGGACACCTTCAACACTGCTTAGAAATATTCTCAACTAACAATCCAAGTACATCACTTACAAGTTTTACTTTTAAGTAAAACACAATTCATCAGTCTTCTGACACTTTATAACAAGGATCAACTTACTTCAAGTTTTCAATAACAAGTTCTTATTTCCTCTTGAGATCTCACCAAAAACACCTTTAACATTCATATTTCTAGCAAGAAGCTGGTCATGATAACATATGCACTCTAAGAATATAAAAATGTGTCTACCGCCCTCCTCACTTAGTTTGGATCCATCAGCAGAATTGAATTTAACACTCATCTGTCTGCCAACCACCACATCTTCAGAGTAATCTAGAATTTTTCTATAAAGTCAAAATTATTCTAGTCTCTACCCATTAGCCAATTCCAAAACTACCTCCAATACCACTGTTTTAAGCTAGTTATTAATAATAGGGAAAAAACAAACAAACAAACAAAAACAAAGGGAAAGCCAGGCATTATAGGCATGTCATTTGATCAGCTTCACCAGGAAGCTGCAAGTTTGTTCTCCCCAGGGAACCACCAGCTCATTCCATGCAAAAACTGGGGGAAGGGTTCTGACAAAAGGAAGATTGATACATGTCCAGTAAAGTTGGGGTGACATAGGGGAGGTACTTGCTTGTCAGTTACACCTGGGAAGAGAGATCATTGGCCAGACTGGGTGGGGCCACTGCAAGCGTTTGAAAAATTGGGATTACATAATCTCCTGAACATAAGAGTTCTCTCTCTGTGTGCTCCTGGCTTACTCTTGGCTTCCTTGCCTTTGCCTGTGTTTCCTCCATAGCCATGTGGACCTGCAGACCCCACATGCAGTGGACGGATGGACTGTAGGAGGGAAACACAAATTAATCTAGCCTGGTACTGTATTGGACTGTGCAGCCATGGAAAGCAAATTCTGGACAATGTCTCTGATTTTAGCCCCGCTAAAGGAGAAATGGGAATTCTTCTTTGGTTGGGCTGAGGGAAATGAAACCTTTGACACTCTGTGGTTTGATTCCATAGAAATAAAGCTTCCCTTGATATCGCATCCTCCCATGTGAGTCTTAGAAAATTATTTTTCTTGGGCTATTGCAAGAAATCCACCCCTACTAGCAAGCAGGGGAGATAAGGACTTCTCCACACCATTAATACCTCCATAATTTTTTTTTGGTATTTTTTACAACAACACCCCACTCTTCAGTACAAAAATCTGTTATTAGTTTCCTAGGGCTGCTGTGAGAAAGGACCATAAATTGGATGGCTTAATAAATATGTTATTACAGATATTTATTTACTCACAATTCTGGAATCAAAAATCTAAAACTAAGGTCCTGGCAAGTTGGTTCCTTTCTAGGGGCACAAAGAGTAAATCAATCTTATGCCTCTCTGACCATTGATGGCCATCCTCTGCATTACTTTGCTAATGGCAGCAAAACTACAATCTCTGTCTCTGTTATCACATGCATCACATTTTCTTTTGTTGTCTGTGTTACTATTCCTCTTCCTATCAGGAGATCAGTTATACTGGATTAGGGACTATACTAACCCAGTGTGACCTTCTAACTTGACTATCTGCAAAGGCCCAATTTCAAAATAAAGCCATCTGTACAAATCCCAGTGTTAGGAGTTCAACATAAATTTAGAGGGACACAATTCAACACATAACGAGATGTTATCATATTTTAGGGGAAATCCACATGCTTTTGTTATTTGCTTTTGAGAGAAAAGATGTGGAGCAAATGTCAAAATGTAGGTATTTTTATGGTTTACTCCTATAGCGCTGCTAAGCTATTATTTAAGCTTCCTTTAAGCAATGCTCCTAGCTCAGTTCAGAGGTTGATGCCCCTCTTTGTAGTTCTCTATTCCAGATTAACCCCATCACAAGTCTAAATTCTACACAAAGAAATAGTGGGAAATTGGAAAACCAAACCTTACTACTATATATTACCAGACTCTGAGTTTAAACCATGTTAAATATCAAAGAATGAAAATATGTGAATTATGAATAAAGCTTAATTTTTTTTCTACCATATGGATAATTGGGCAGAAAACAATTACTACATTGGTAAGAATGATCTGTCACTATAATATACTGTATGTTTACATTTTATTTAAATTCAATCTCTTATGTATAGTGTTAACGTAAAAAAACCATTGAAACCTGTAAAGAATTTTTGTGAGTTTATTTGAGACAAACTGTCGACATATGCCGGGAAGCAAAACCTCAACGAATTGAGATAGTGCTCTGGAGAATGGCAGGGTTACATCCATATTTATACATGAAATTCATTGGTGACAGATTTAAGGAGGTGGGATTAAGCCAAGTGGGGGAAACCTCTGTGATAGGATAAAAAGTAAAATGATGGACACATACTTAGGTGGGTGCAGGAACAATTAACATGATGATGAAGGAATCTGTGGTATCTGCCCTGGGACCCAGCACACCTGGTTGTGCCCCAGGGGCTCCATAAAAAGGGAAGTCACAAGTGACCCAGACATCCCAAGGACATGTTATCATAGATGCAAAAAGACAGATAGGCTCAGTTACAGTAAAGGTTGACCTTATCCGTGAAGATATCGGCTTAGAACAGCCGTGGGCAAACTATGGCCCGCGGGCCGGATCCAGCCCGTTTGAAATGAATAAAACTAAAAAAAAAAAAAGACCGTACCCTTTTATGTCATGATGTTTACTTTGAATTTATATTAGTTCACACAAACACTCCATCCATGCTTTTGTTCCGGTCCTCCGGTCCAGTTTAAGAACCCATTGTGGCCCTCGAGTCAAAAAGTTTGCCCACCCCTGGTTTAGGACGTAACTGCCCACCATGACTGCTTTTAGTTAAGGTTTAATTTCAACCATCCTTTGTGGTTACTTTAGGTCTGCAAAACTGCATGCAGGCCTCTCCTGAGCTTGTCAGGTCAGCATGTGGCCCCTTTTGTCCACACATCCCCCTTTTGGTCATAAATCAATCCAAAGGATGCATTTGATGACCAACCTTTTGGTTGGATGGAGTCCCATGCTGCTAGGAAGGCTCATTCCTAGGATGTCTCAGTGTCAGCATGTCTTGCTGATCAGGTGGACCACTGGGGATAGGGCAAGACCATAACTTTAGATGGCATTTAAGGTTGAATTATTATTATTTTTAAAAAAAGGGCCGGTAAATGGGAGGCAGTCAGGTCCTATATGTCCTTGTTAAAAAGTATTCTGGATCATTTCTAATTTTTGAGCCATCATGATCCGAGTCTTTTTGCTGTATGTCTTAAGTTTTGCTTTTCTGCATCTAGTATAACATTTACATATTATGAACACAAAAATCACAAAGGTATTGATTACATCCCAGGGTTTGGAATGAGGAACCTGGTTCGCAAAACAGTTTACAGAAGCAGAATTAAGCATGTTATTATAGTTCTGGGTCTTGGAGTCACTGAATTGACAGAAACACCTTATCCAGAGCCCTCTGAGTTGCCAGGTACTCATTACATTTAGAGTAATTGCGCTGCCCTGGCCTTGGGACCACTGAGTCAACTGGAATGCATTATCTGTGGTCACTAAAACGACCTAGGATAATTGCGCTGTCCTGTTTCCCAGGTACAGAAGAATGTGCTTTCCAAAACCAGTAAGATAACAATCAATGGGATAGTCATTCACTCGAATGGGATGATGTATACAATTCAGAAAATCAAAAAATAAAATGTTTACATTATTCAATTTATATTTTACCAGCAGATGAAACAAAAATACTAGCAATTGATTCAGATCACATCCTGACTAACTCACTCAGTGAAATTGAAATACTTTAGGTTTATAAGTTAGTGTAAAATGCAAATTAAGATATCATGCAAAGTACATTTAAAAAATCACAACCATTTAGACCACAAGCGCTTGTAACCAAGATTACAAACTAGTAAATATCTAGTATAAGCATATTTTACAGATGGCTGATTGGTCATTCTCTTTTCAAAATGTAAATATAATCTCATTAATTTTAATATAAATACAAATTTGGTGCAATATTCTTATATGAAATATTCTTATATGAAATATTCTTATATATTTAATTGGTAGTATTACATAATCTGCATTTGAATTTTGCTGAGTTAGTAAAATATATTCAAGATAATTATATATATATATATATATATAGATTATATATATATATATATATATATATATATATTTATTTTTGTTTTTTTAATCCTCTTGCTATTACTTAAAGCAATAAGGATATGTTTTTATTGATTACTAGAGGCCCAGTGCATGAATTCCTGCACCAGTGGGGTTCCTTGGCCTGGCCAGCGGGATCAGGCTGAAACCAGTTCTCTGACATTCCCTGAGGGGTCCAGGATTGCCAGAGGGCACAGGCCAGGCCGAGGGTCCCCACCAGTGCATGATCGGGGCTGGGGAGGGACACAGGAGGTTGGCCAGCCAGGGAGGGACTGTGGGAGGGATCCAGGGCATATCTGGCCCATTTAGCTCAGTCCTGATTGTCCAGACCCCAGCAGCAAGCTAACTTACTGGTCAGAGCATCTGTTCCCTGGTGGTCAGCGCGTGTCATAGTGAGCGGTTGAGCGACCTTAACATATCATTAGCATATTACACTTTGATTAGTTGAATAGTTGACCAGACGACCTGACACTTAGCATATTAGGTTTTATTATATAATGTGGGGAGCCGATATAGGGTTAAGCCTCAGACTGACCTGTTGGCAAAGTCACAAACAGGTCTTCCGAGTCTTAAACAACCCAATCCAAGAGGTGGCCACTGATGTACATGCGCTATCATTTAAAAAATAAAAAAGGGGGAGCTTGCCGGAAGCCGGTCCATCCTTGCTGCTTGACACAATTGCTGCAGGGAAGAAACATCTGCACAGCATATGTTTCAAGGGACCTGGCATATATGGCATACTGTTCTTAATATGTTTGCTCCCCTTCTTGGCGCTGTGTGTTTTAACCAAGGTCACTTCTCCGAGAAAGGTTTATTCCCCAGGTAGGGATTTTTTCCTGGAGTTAGGGATTAACAGGACTGAGGAAGGGAATAAAAGCCCTTAACTAAGTGCCAGGTGGGTAATTAATCACTTTATCTGTGAACAATCATGCTTAAACTACATAATCTTTATTTAGGATAATCTCCTTCAGTTACTTCCTTGTAGCTTAACAGAACAATAGAGTAGTGACCTTGGAATGGAGATAAGAAATGCCCTAACCTTTGGAATAGAATGGATAGGATTAAAATCAACTGGTATAAATACAGATGTAATAGGAGAATAAAGAGAGAACCTCTCTATGCTGATCAACTGAACGCTGCCTTAGTGTCCCTCCTTCTTCGCCGACTCCGTCCACACCTTGGGGAACCCCTGGACCTGCTGGGGCAGGACCCCAACAATATAAGATTTTTTAGAAGGGAAAGAGAGAGAAATACCAATGTGAGAAACATCCATCAGTTGTCTCCTGTAAATTCCCTGACTAGGGATTGAGCCTGTGATCTTTTTGGTGTACTGGATGATGCTCCAACCAATTGAGCCACCCAACCAGGGCTCTGTTATATTTTTTAACTACCAATGAACTATATCTTAGTGTGAATTTTATTTTTTAAAAAAATATATATTTTATTGATTTCAGGCAGGAAGGGAGAGGGAGAGAAAGATAGAAACATCATTGATGAGAGAAAATCATTGATAGGTTAATTCCTGCATGCCCTCTCCTGAGGATTTAGCAACCTGGGCATGTGCCCTTGACAGGAATTAAACCCAGGACCCTTTAGTCTGCAGGCCAATGCTCTATCCATTGAGCCAAACCATCTAGGGCAGTGTGAATTTTCTTGATGTCTGATTCAAAATAAATGTCTCTACTTCTATTTAGATTTCAGTAACAACATTTTAAGGTATGATTGTTAAAAATCAAAGTTTTAATATAACTTAAGTTACAAAATTTTAATTTACAATTTTTTTGTCCTTATATATATTCCATTATTGGACAAAATAAAACTTTGAATGGTCATAGATTGTTTAGACCAGCATAGCTATCGTATTTAGTGCTTGCTAAGTGTCAGGAATTAAGCTAAATAATTTACATGTCTTAATGTATTTAAGCCATTCAACAACACTGTGTGGGAGGTACTATTAATCTTCTGACATTAGAAATAAAGTAAAGAAAGCACAGGACATAATGTAGCTTAACCATGATTATAAGCTAGTAAATGTCTAAACTGAAATTTTAATATAGGAAACCAAACTTCATAATGCATATTTTCATTGACCAAATATACTGTTTTGTATTAATATACAATGTGCAGTTAACAACTACTTTAATTCTAAATTTTGACTAGTTGTTTAATCTTTATCCCCTCTTCATTTTACACCAACACACTTTGGATAGGGGAAGTTAGAATGTATACTATTTGAACAAATCATAGTTCTTTATTATGTTTTAACTGTTGAATCCTCAGTAACAAAAACAATACCTCATTCATTGTAGGTTCTATAAATATTTGAAGAAATGAATGACTGAATAAGTGATATTAATCTCCCTGATATTCCATTGTTATGCTTTATAATCCTCAAGCTATACTAATTTCTTTATTATATTGGTGGTATACAAAATGAAATGAAAATTTAGAACACATTTTACAAAAGCACTTTGGCCAGTGATCTAACAAGTTGTGAATGTATTAGGATCTAAAGTGGGTATTAGCAAAGTATGATCCATTGACCAAATCCTGCTCATAGCCTACTTTAAAATAATTAATTTGCATTGGAACACAGCTACAGTCAAAGTTTTACATATTATCTGTGGCTGTTTTCCCTCATGACAGGGTTGTGTATTATGACAGAGATGACATGGCCTGCAAAGTCCTAAATATTTACTATCTTGCTTTTTTCAGAACTTTCCCAACCTCAAATTAAAAAAAATAAAATAAATGAAACTCTAAAGCACAATTTCAGAATGCAGTGGAGAAACTTTTATTCCTCTTTTGGTACCTCAGATCTTGTCAAATAAATGGAGAGAAGTTATCCCCTTGGTGCAAAAAACAAGAAAACAAAAGCTGATAAGTCAGGGCCATATCTTCGGAAATAACTCCTTAATGTAAATTATTGCTTCCAAGGGAAAAAAAAAAAAAGTGAAAAAATAATAATACAATATAATTGTTTATCAAAATAGATTGACTTATGATGATAGAAAACATAAGCTTTAAAATGAGAAAAAAACAAAACAAAACATGGAAATGCCATACTATAGAGGTTGAAGTTACCATTTTACTCTTCGTAGTAATGGATGTTGAATATAAAATACTTCACATTATTAAAAACTAACACTATTATGTTTAAAGAGGTAGTGAAATGAGAAGGCCTTCCTATGGCCAGGTGATTAAATTAGAGCATACATTATAAAGTAGTAATAATAATAATTCAGGATAAATTGAATAGCAATCATCAGGAAGGTAAAGAGGAATGTTGAGAATATGCTCATTATGATAACAGACAACCAATAGACCTAGAAGGAGTTATTTTTCTTTTTATTTATTTTAAAATAAACTTTTATTGGTTTCAGAGAAGAAGAAACATCAATGATGAGAATCATTTATTGGCTGCCTCCTGCATGCTCCCTACTGGCATGTGCCCTGAACGGGAATGTGCCCTGAATGGGAATCGAACTTGGACCTCCTGGTTCATAGGTCAACACTCAACCACTGTGCCACGCTGATTGGGCTAGAAGCAGTTCTTTTTATAAAGATGATGCTATAGCTAGCTCCAAGACATCTCACAATGAGCTTTTCTTACACTTTTCACATCCTTATGTTCTCAGTCTTGCCTCACATTGGGCCAGGGTGCTCTGAGTGTCACTAAAATACAGTAGAAGAAATTTTATGTTACACAGTAGGAAACTGAGGTATAGGGAAGTTGAATGAGTTACCATAGGTCTATACAATAAGTGGAGGATCAATCTGAGAATCTTTCTCCAGAAATTCAGCCCTAAACCACTATGATATTAACTTAAAACAAAACCATTGATATTATATACATTGTTAAATATAATGAAAAGACTGACTTCAATAATTTGTTTAACTAAAACTTGACATCACAATTGTTAAAAGTTTTTGCTTTGGTCATTGCAACCTTATAAATAGTTAATTTCACTACCCACATATCTGTGAAACTACAGAAAAATAAATGAAGAAATAAATAGATCAACTTTCTTGTTCATTTCTTTTAATATAGTCCATTAACTATAAATTGCTATAGTAACTTTGTGCCAAACTTGAGGACATAATTATAAAAATAAATGTCAGTATGTGTATGTTTTTGGATGATTCAGAGTAAATATAAATAAATGAATTTCTAACAGACTGGTAATATTCAGAGACTAGTTCACACAATTTACCATTTGTCTCATAATCATGTTAGCCATCATAATTGGGCTTCAAGTTGGACTTGCTACAGTAATGGTTATATTAAAGATATTGCCTTATTCCTTTGGAAAAGTAGAGACAAATTTATTACTGGAAAAATGTCAACAACAAAAAATGTTGGTATGAACATTGGGAGAAAATGGGAAAGTAAAAATCATATCCAAGGAATTCTATCTAGAAAATGAAAGTCATAACAAACATGGGAACAGAGTGCTAATCTTCAGCAAGTAATTTACATATACATGATTATATTTGTAAATTGCTAAAGTATTTAAAGTTTGTAACACATCAGTTTTCCAAAAAATATGAATCTAATTTTGCATGAAGCAGTATCACAGAATAAGTGCATAGAAAGAGTATGTTTTGATGGCTTGAGGTTTATAAGAATGCATACACAAGTAAAGTATTGATAGAGGTTTATTATGAAACAAATTACTGTTACTACAGAACTAAACCTATCTTAGCGTAAAGGCATCTTTACTATAATGTCATACTTTGACCCAAAGGTCATGTCATAAATTAAAGCTGAAATTAGTCCAGCAGCTCCCATTACTTTTTCTCAGCATGAAACTTCAATAATATGTCTTAGAATGACCTTATTTCATTATTGTTTCAAGATGTCTTGTTAATATTCCTCTTTTGCATGATCACTTTCTTTACAACATGTACTTTTTTCCTCTAAAAATATATTTTAGCGTCACCTGCACCTTATCCAGCTTGCCATCTGTTGAACATTTGAATTCAGCTGTAAATGCGGTTGTATCTATTCTGCAGGGATATTTTGTCAAATGACCATTCTTGCTCTTCACAGTCATTGCTAAGGCCATTGTCACATGCTGGTGCTGTGACGTTAGAGAAAATAAATTTACAATATTCATAAAATAATGATTTCAGTAAACAAATAACGTGATAATTAAGAATATTTATTAAATATTGGCATGCACAAAGTATGTGTTGAAATATATGATTGTGGTTTTTAGCTATTTTACTAAACTCAGAAATATAATATTTAGGATCATATTAATAAAATTCCCTAAAACATGTTTTGCTGCAAAACACCTAGACTTAAGGAAAGATTTTCATACATAAAATGTTTATCTTCATTGTCTGCTATCAAAAGACACTTACGTAAGTGTTTATTTTTGGGTAATTATACTTGCATATACTTTAGTGGAGTTTAAAAATGTGCATTCTAATTAATATTTGAAAAATACCTACTGTTATGAATATTTAATTAATTCAAATGTCTTTTAAGAGACAATTTCATACTACTTAACAAAAGGAAGATAAACAATCCAATCAAAAAATGGACAAAGAACCTAAATAGACACTTTTTGAAAGAGGAAATAAAGAAGGCCAAGAGACATATGAAAACATGCTCAAAGTCATGAATCAACCGAGATATGCAAATCAAAACAACAAAGGAACCCTCATGCCCTGCTGGTGGGAATGCAGATTGGTGCAGTCACTGTGGAAAACAGTATGGAGTTTCCTCAAAAAACTAAAAATGGAGCTCCCACTTGACCCAGTGATCTCACTTCTAAGAATATATCCCAATGAATTGGAAACATCAATTAGAAAGAATATATGCACCCCTATGTTCATAGTGGCACAATTTACAATAGCTAAGATTTGGAAACAGCCTAAGTGTCCATCAGCAGATGAGTGAATTAAAAACTGTGGTACATATACACAGTGGAATACTACACTGCTGTAAAAAAGGAGTTCTTACCATTTGCAACAGTATGGATGGAACTGGAGAGCATTATGCTAAGTGAAATAAGCCAGTCAGAGAAAGATAAATATCACATGATCTCACTCATTTGTGGAATATAATGAACAACATAAACTGATGAACAAAAATAGAGCCAGAGAGGAAAAAATATTCTAGAATATAATAGAAGCAATCCCATTATTTGCAGATTTTTAATATTTTCTACAGCTTTTGTGATATATATTATGTTAGTGCACTTTTAGTAATATTATACTTAAAATCCTTTTATTCTTGAAATGTTAATGTTTATTGCATATAATATTATATGTAAGATCATTTTTCTTGAATAATTGCTGTTTATTGCATGTTACATTATCATATTTAAAGTCGTTTTTCTTGAGATATTGTTTATTGCATGTAACCTTATTATTTTTAAGATAATTTTTCTTAAAATATTAAGGTTTACTTCATGTAACATTATTATCTTTAAAATCATTTTTCATGAAATAAAAAAAAATTAAAAACAACAAAACAAAAAAAGAGGAAACAATTATGTATTTTGTTTGTATTTATTCAGAAAAATAATTTGGAATTTTATTTACTTCTACAAAAAATGAAATTTATATGTAAATAGATATTTGTCAAAGAGATATTACTGCAAAAATACTTGAGTCATTAAAATAATTTCATTCGTAGTTCATAAACTTTTAAATAATTAAACCAGTGCAGTTGCATTAATATTATTCTTCTATATACATCCAGTATACTTGTTTGGTGATGCAAATATTTGATTGCTGATAAAAAAATATTTCTTGTGAAATGGAAAGATTTCAGTTTGCATGCCATGCTTTCCTAAATATATGTAAGTCTGCATATAATCAATTTACTAAATTATATTTTTTAACCTTCATTGTGCAGTAAAATATAGGAGCCTTTTTAAATTTTAGTTTTAATTTTGATAGCCCCCATACCCAGGGGCTCCCTTTTCTTTTTGTTCCTTGCCCTGCCTGTGCTGCACTACTAATGATGTTCATGGAGACAAAGCACAGGTAAGCAGTGGATTTCATCAACTTTAGAAGCCATAGAAATTCTTGTGAAAAGGGCCTTGTGATAATAAATTGTTTAATTTCAAGATAGAAATCAATTACTTATAGACACATAGAGATAATAAATATTGATGATTTGTTTTTTTCATTTTCATAAATGTACTCAACCCACTCAGGGAAAACTTATTTACAGCACAATTAGTACTAAGGCATTCTGAATTCAAAAATTATCCTGTAAAAACATTTTTACCTTTCCCCTCCCAAAAATAAAACTCTCTATGACACTTATGAGTAGCATTTGTTGCACTTTTGGAATTTAGTGGACATAAACAGTTGACTTAAACAAGAAATCAGCTAGGCAAATGAGTTCTTCGCTGCTCACAGCATCAATTAAAAAGTCAAGGAAGTGATGGACTTAGCTATTAAATGCTGACAAAACATCACTTAAAAATTGGAAGTTTAAAGTGAATTTCTAAAATCTATAAAATTGAGAACATTAGGGACAATGAAAATTGAAATGAATTACAAGGGACAAATAGTTTAAAGATGAAACTGAACACCTGTGAACATGAGCCAGACCAGCTGGTAAACATATTAGAGGATATTGAACTCACATCTATTTTTTTTTTTTTTATCCTCACCTGAGGATATTTTTTGCTATTTATTTTTAGAGAGAGTGGAATGAAGGGATGGAGGTTAAGGAGGGAGAGAGAGAGAAAGAAGGAGAGAGAAAAACATTAATGTGAAAGAGACACATTGATTGGTTTGAACCCTAAACTCCTGCATGTGCCCCACATGCCCCAACTGGAGTGGGATCAAACCTGCAACCCAGGTAGGTGCCCTTGACTGGGAATCGAACTTGGGACCCATTGGTGCACAGGTCAATGCTCTAATTATTTAGAAACACTGACCAAGGCTGAAATCATATCTTTAATATAGATAAGAGGTTGAGAAATAAAATGTACTTTCCTAGTATCAGAAATTCTTCCAGCCACATGATTCCACACATTTTTATATGTCAAATATTGAGTTATGGACAAGAGGGTAGTCACATGTACTCTTCTTTGCATGGCAAATGAAAATGCAAACACAGGCACAGAAATAAAATTTGTGAGCAGATTCTCCATCAGGTAGAATATTTTCCTTCATTTTTAATTATACTATATAATATCAATCTACATTGAATTTCATTTAAACATTGGAGAAAATATAAATATTTTAGTTTCTAATTAAATGAATTATCCAAAGCAAAAACTATATATATATATATATATATATATATATATATATATATATATATAATCTAATAACAGAGAAACATGCAAATTGAACTCACATCTGTTATGCCCAAAGCCACGCCCACCAGCCAATCAGAGTGGCTATATGCAAATTAACCCAACCAAGATGGCAGCCAGCAGCCACAGAGCTGGAGCAAGCAGGAGGCTTGGTTAACCCAGCGATAGAGAAAGCCAAGCTTCCCGCCTGCCCTGGCCTGCTGTGGCCTCCGCTCAAGGCAACAAAGTTTCAATTATAGAAGATAAATAAATCCCAGATACCTGCTTCCAACCAGCATACACTAGAAGCTTGGGTGGCTGGGGGCCGTGGCCAGCCTGCAAACAGCCAGCAGCCCCTCACCCAGGATGGCCACACCCTCATGGGGTGAGGGTCCCCGCTGGGGGGCTTGGCCAGTCTGCAAACAGCCATCAGCCCCTCACCCAGTCTGGCCAGGCACCCCAGTGGGGACCCTCACGCTGAAGGGGCTGTGGCCAGCCTGAAAACGGCCCTCAGGCCCTCATCCAGGCTGGCCAGGCACTCCAGCAGGGACCCCCACCCTGAAGGGGGTGTGGCCAGTCTGAAAACAGCCCTCAGCCCCTCACCCAGGCTGGCCAAGCATCCCAGTGGGACCCCCATCCTGATCCGGGACACTCTTCAGGGCAAACCAGCTGGCCCCCACCCATGCACTCAGGTAATGCTTCTACTTTTGGGATGATTATTGCTTACCTGAAATATTCCACCAACTGCTGAGATTCTTTGTTATTACATTATTCTGAATTTCTTTTCTGGAAAGCTTAATCCATAAGGCTATACATTTTAGTAAACTAATATAATTTATAAAATTTAACATTACATCTCATAAGAAGTACGTGCTTGTTAAATGTTACAATTTGGTGCCTTTGGCTTGGCAAAGAATTTCCAAAATCTTGCAAAACAGTATTCTTCAAATATATCCATGATTTTGTCTGAAAAATTATAAATATTCAGAATCATGAATGGTCCCTAAGATACTTACAAATGTGTTGTATATATAAGATAGAAAATATACGTATTTCCTATTACTAGGTTTTCAAAGTTATTCAACTTTAATTCTGAAAAATGTAACCTGCTATTATTTTCATACAGTGCATGTTTCTCTGACCTTATATTTTGCTTTTATAAATTTATATATTGCCATGTTCTTTATTTTTCTGTCATGACTTTACTTAACTTGTCCAAGCTGTACTCAAGTTTACTGCATATAAAGAACATAGTTACAGTAACTATTTTAATGCCCTTGTCCACTGATTCTATCATGTTTCTTTTCTGGTAGTTCTCATTCATTGACATTGATTTTTACCCTGCTTTATGACAAGCCATACATTGTGTGGACGAAAGGGGCCACATGCTGACCTGACAAGCTCAGGAGAGGCCTGCATGGCAGTTTTGCAGACTCGGAGACCTAAAGTAACCACAAAGGATGGTCTGAAATTAAACCTTAACTAAAAGCAGTTATGGTGGGCAGTTACATCCTAAGCCGATATCTTCACTGATAAGGTCAACCTTTACTGTAACTGAGCCTGTCTGTCTTTTTGCATCTATGATAACATACCCTTGAAATGTCTGGGTAACTTGTGATTTCCCTGTATCTGGAGCCCCTGGGGCACGGCCAGGTGTGCTGGGCCCAGGACAGATGCAGCAGATTCTTTCATTTGTCATGTTAATTTTCCTGCACCCACCTAAGTATGTGTCCATCATTTTACTTTTTATCCTATCACAGAGGTTTCCCTGCTTCGCTTAATCCCACCTCCTTAAATCTGTCACCTATGAATTTCATGTATAAATACGGATGTAACCCCGCCATTCTCTGGAGCACTATCTCAATTCGTTGAGGTTTTGCTTCCCGGCATATGTCGACAGTTTGGCTCAAATAAACTCACAAAAATTCTTTACAGGTTTCAATGGTTTTTTTACGTTAACAGTTGTCAATTTTACTTTGTTGGTTCCTGGATATCTTCATGGTCTTTGCTTTCCTAGAAGCCCAGCTTCATCCCTTCAACTCATGGGGACTGGCAGGCTTTGCCTGGCTCCCACTTACTTGTGGCACATCCCATAATCTCTCACCACACATAAAGGCGGGGGAGGGGGGGGCGATATTTTAGTACTACTTTTGTGGTTTCCTGTTTTAAGGGATTACTTTACTTCATTGCTTGATGCCCAATGCCTTGAACTTGCTTCATATATTTTGCTTGTTTTATTTGTTCTTTTATGGGGAAGGGAAACTTTGTCCCTTTTTCTCCATCTTGGCCAGAGAAACAAGAACATCCCTGCAATGCCGATGTCCTCTCATCGTGTTTTCTATTGTTTTTAATGTGGAAATTTTGAATAAAAGTTCTTGTCAGTTTTTTTCCCCAAATTTTTTTAAAACCATGAATTTAGTTTTATCTGTACTAATGTCAATATGTTTTTTACTATTTCTTTACTACTATCTATTAGTACTTACAACAACATTTTCTGAGAATTAAATCTTTGCTAGCTCTCACTACTTAAAACGTCCTGCTGTTAATAGAATTTTCCTTCTAGAATAGTAAAGAAAATTAAATTTACATATATTTTATGGTGAAAATGAAATAACTAATTATCTATGGATGCTCTTAGCTCTTGCAATAATAAAGCATCTTTGAGAAAATACAGGCCAAAAAAAAGATGAAGATAAGCAGCTCAAAAATTTAAACACCCTGAACTGAGCAGAAAATCATTTTTATAAGGGATATTTGTGTGGTAATTTTAAAAACATAGTCCTCACATAATGCTTAGTATCTTGACAACCTGTTCAGGCAATAGTTTCACTTCCAAAATTAATGCAATAGATCTTATGTTTTATGTAGCCAGAAACTGTGTATTATTATTATTATTATTATTTTTATTATTATCTTCCTCACAAGTATGTATGCATATCTTACATTTTAAGAAAATTATAAAACCTTTGGGCATAGGATACATATCTAACATTTTTTAAGGGGAAATTCATAGAAGAAGTAACTAATAGTGCTTACCCTGAGATTTGTAAATCTAAGAGCTATGTGGTATATGCATCCTAACAATGCCCTATATTGTTTTATATTTTGAATAAACATTTTATTTGAATTCTAAGTTAAGAAACACTATTTGGAGCTCTGGATCTCCTCATAGAGTAACTTATATTGGCTATACCTTTAGCAGCAGCAAAAAATTATGAACTCTAGATAAAATATAAAAAGCAACTTTTTAAGAACAACTTTACATAGGTAAAATTTAAAGGGATACTATCCTTAGAAGAAGATAAGCAAACGAGTTATGTGTTACATTTAGCTATTTCCCCCCCAAGAACACTTCTTAGAGTCAAATAGTGGAGTAAAAGGGAAAACAGAACATGACTGTCTCACTAAAATGCAGGAAAAATGAACAAAGTTTGAGTTTGGCAGAGGTACTGGACATTGAAGAGGACATTCTAAAATTAAGGGAGCCATAAAGAGTGGGTTCTCAAATAAATAAATAAATAAATAAATAAATAAATAAATAAATAAATAAATAAAAGTGTGCCTCAAATCTATATTGTACTATTTAACTGTCCATGCAAGTGACAAAATCCTAGGAGTTTAGAAGAAATTAGCAGCTGAATAGTAATTTTTTTAGCTGTCACCTGTGCTAGGAAAAAGAAAGAAAAATAAAAAAGAAGTTTGAATCCCATCAAAAATGAATTTTTCTTTAAATCTGGCATTTCACTTAAATGCAAGATTGACATTTCCTAGGATTAAGCTGCGGACTAAAATTTTTATTGTAGGACAAAGGGCAAATCTCAACAAGCCTTCTTTACATAACCAGAAGCCAGGCCTCCATGAGATAAAGATAATCCTCTGGTAATTTACCTGTAACAACAAAACTCAACATTCCCTAGTGTAAAGAGGCAAAACTACTATGTGGTGATTAAAGTAAGAATAGCAGTTGTCATTGGTTGGGGAAGGGATAATGTTTAGCTGGAAAAAGGATAAAAGAGGAAACTTTCTGTGATAATGGAACATTCTCCGTCTTGCTCTACATTTGAACACACGTCAAAATTCATCAAATTGTGCCTGTAAAAATCTTATCATTTATATATGCAACTTAAATTTGTTATTAAATAAAAAACAAATTCAAAAGCAAATTTAAGACTTTGACTGAATTACAATGAAATTTACAGTTTTACATATGTGTTTTGTGTGTATGTGTATGTTGAGCTAAAACCAGCTGAAAAGACTTGCTTGCCAAATCAAACCCACATGGATTAGCAATCCTAATGACTCAAGTTAAATTTTACTGATACTTTCTTTCCAAGTTTCAAACAACAAGGAGACACAGGCAAAGCAGAGAGGTCAGGCACATCTCAGCTGGCTTCTTTCTTTCTACAGGGGACTCACGTCTCCTGGTAAAGAACAGTTAGTGAGGTTTTAATAAGATTCTAAATCATGCCTCAAGCAGAGGGCATTCATGTTACGAAACATCTCCATTTCTTTTTTACCACAAAAAGTTGACTACTCACGTGACATTTGCTGTGGACCAAGGTATCATAAATTTATAAGTTGTGGGTGTGTTCACAAAAAAACAATCATAAACCAGTAACATACTATGAATAGTATTTCATAGATAAAAAATTATCTCATAGCAAATACTATTTACCTTGAGGTCTGTTACCATGCTCATGATGATATTGAACTGGACACTGTGTATTTTCTTTTCGCTTGGTAGTGCCTCCTCACTGTAGATAAATGAGTCACATGCCATCTATGTAATTTATTTTTACTCAGTTTTAATGCTGGACAAAACCTCCACAATAGCTAGAAAGATATTTCTAAATAAACACTGACAGGCTGCATAAATACTCTTCAAATAGGTTTGCAATGAAAATTTTAAGTTGTTGAGATTGCATGTGCATCATTTCCACGAACCTCAAAATGATACCCAATAACACATTTTCCTAGCTAGAAATAGGTATGACAGAGACTACATTTTAATATTATAAAATTTAATACACTGAGAAATCAGAGAATAAGAATATATAATTCCATAAGTATATCTGAAAAAATGACTAAATGCAATTAAATGTGTTATTTTGATATGCTCAATTTAAATGTTAGCTTCACAGTTCTACTATGCTTTATATATAGCACTTTATGGTCAGGAACTTTTGCTTCCTGCCCTAGTAGGTTTGGCTCAGTGGCTCGAGCATCGGCTTGCGTTCAATTCCAGTCAAAGGCACATGCCTGGGTTGCAGGCTCAATTCCCAGTGGAGGGTGTGCAGGAGGCAGCCAATCAATGATTCTCTTTCATCACTGATGTTTCTATCTCTCTCTCCCTCTTCCTTCCCTTCTGAAATCAATAAAAATATATTTTTAAAAAAGAAACTTTGCTTCCAATTATTTTTATAAAATTTCAATTGGATGGTTGGTTAAAATCATAGACATGAAAATGCAACACTATAAAATCTCTTTGATTGCAGCAGTGATATTGATAAAACATCTTATTCCCCAAATTAGATAGCATGGAAGGTATGCTTCCTAATAACTTTTCTGAATATTTAGTCATCTTTGGATTTATTGACTCAATAATAGCTCTAGCTCATTTATTCAGTTCTCCAACCATTGTGCTTCAGAAACTTTGGAAATGACACTTCTTTACCTTCCGATCACAATTTTAATGTTGTTTTGCCAACATAATTGTCTTAGGACCTAGATTAGGTTGGAATTCCACTTATGTACTTTACTAGTACCCTGAACTTTCCTTATTAGGCTTTGCCACTTGTTTAAAAATGTCTTTTATTTGTGTAATTACACAATACATATCACAGCTGTTACAGTGTAGGCCCCATGAAGCCTGTGGATGTATTTATTGGTTCACATTTTTATTCATAGCGTCTAATACAGACTTGCTTTCCTAAACTTGTTCAAAAAACCCTCACCAAGAAAGGAAGAGAAAGGGAGAAGGGAAGGAAGGGAAGGGAAGGGAAGGGAAGGGAAGGGAAGGGAAGGGAAGGGAAGGGAAGGGAAGGGAAGGGAAGGGAAGGGAAGGGAAGGGAAGGGAGGAAGGAAGGAAGGAAGGAAAGAACAGTTAATGGGTCCGTGTTGTTATTGCCAAAGGAGATGAGGGAGTAATTGCCCTCTGTGAAATCTGGCATTTACTAAAACTGAACTGCTAAGTAGGAGGAGAAAAAAAAAAAGTATTTATGCATTATTCTTGATTTTATAAATTTTTACATAGGATTAACTAAGGATTGCTCAAGCACTGTTATGGTTTGAATTGTGTTCTTCTAAAGCTTATATGTTGAAGTCCTATTCCCCAGTACTTTAAAATGTAACCATAGAGATAAAGTCTTTAAGGAGTTGACTACATTAAAATGAGGCCTTCTGGGTGGCCTCTAATCCAATATGACTGGTGTTCTTATAAGAAGAGGAAATTTGGACACATAGATACATACTAGGGATAATGCACAGAAGAAAAGACCACATGAGGACACAGAAAAGGGGCATCCAGCTGCAAGACAACGAGACAAGCCTCAGGAGAAAGAAAACCTGCCAAAGCCTCGACCTTGGACTTCTAACCTCCGAACTGTGAGAAATAAACTTCTGTTATTTAAGCCACCCTGTCTGTGGCATTTTGCTATGGCAACTCTAGAAAACTAATAATATACATACCCAATATGCTTTAGTCCTTAAGGCTATAGATGTTGCAATTGTAAAATATATATGGGCTGCAAGCCAAAAAAATGAATGCTTTAATTCATATTTAAATGAGATTTGAGAGAAGAGTTACTGAAAAACAAAACACTATTTGCTGTTCTTAAAAAATTTTGCCTTTTTTCTGCTTTCTTTTGCGATTTAGACTGAATATGTTTGCACATGTTTGCATATTGAGGAAGGAGAAAAATGGTTTCGGGAAGAAGTAGTTATTGCCAAATAAAATAACTTATAAGTATGTGTTTGCATATAAAATATTATGTCATAAATACAAATAACTTCCATCATTCTCAGTGAGCAACACTGGATAAATATTCTAATGTGCATAAACAACAAAAAAAATAGATAATTAACAGTTTGTATGTCTTCCACCACTAATTTCAAAATTGACCAGATTATTATTTTATTAAATTTTTACTTTAGTGAGAAATCAAATCTTGCACTTTGAAGTTCACATGTATTTACTACTAGAAAATGAGAAGACAATTTTGATATCTCTGATTTTCTTGCAAAACTTGTAAACCAAGTGTCCTAGAGGCATACCACCAGTATGAGCTTAAGTAAGGGCTTAAAATAATAGAGAAATGTTATTTTAAATTACAATTCATTTCTAAGTACCTCTTTTCACAAAATGAACTTTAAAATGACAATATCAATGCTTTAATTTTCATTTTAAGACCTGTGACAACTTTTAAGATAACTTTAAGTAGCTCTATCATGCAAAGTTGTCAGAGAAATATAGCAAAGAAAAGCAAATAGTGGTTCAGAGAACTTATTAGACTTTTCTGGGACACATAAATGTTAAAGAAATCAGATCTGCCAGAGGAACACATCACACTTTAAAATACATTCTATTTAAGGAACCCAACCTATATAACAATTTTACTTTTTTCTTTCATTTTATTTTAATTTTTTTACTAATTTCTCAATAGCATCTCAATACACGCTGAGACAAGATTTATTAGCACAGAATTTTAGTTGTCTAAACCACAAAATTCTATTTCATAGAATACTGGAGGCTATTCATTAGCCTATTGTGAAGCACATCATAAATAATTTAAACTATAGTTGTCAAAATAAAAGAAAAAAATCATTAATGCTGCACTTTCCTTATCTTATTATTGTTCATGTATTTGCTTGCTTATTCATCTACAAAATCCACTAAATCACAGTCCCTGTCATTTTTGTGAATTATTCTGCATCATTTCAACTTGACTGATTATGTTGAAAGAATACAATCAAGTATCTCAGGCTATCATTTATATATTATTTTAAAAATGCATACAAATACATTTTGAAATGATATTCAAAAAACTCCAAGAAATACTGAAGAACAAATGTTTAAACAGATTAGTAAAAGTGATTTCCTATCATTCAGAAAAATCTAGAAAACAAATTCAGGACAATAAATGCAGATGAGAACATCAAATTGACTTGAAATATCTAACAGGAGAAAAAAAAGTAATGCTGTCTATTTTTACTGTTGAGAAATAGCAAGTAGCAGAGATAATCTAGACTCCAAAATACAAATTAGATGTTGTTTTCTTTAAAGTTTTTAGCTTAGTGCTTAAAGTAGAGAACCAATAAAAAGGGCTGGAATTCATGTTTAGTTCTGTAACTTAAAATGTGGTCTTGAGTTAGTTATTTTAACTTGTCCTTTAAGGAAAAGTTAGTCCCTATCTTTTATTTCTTGACATCTTTTATCACTTGGGAGCCTTTGAGGTTAAATTCAAGCTTGGCATCCATTTTAAGACCGATCTCAGTGCTTTTAGTCAATTTGAATCTTATCAGAATATCACTTACTGACTGAGGGACTTTGGTTTTAAGGATCCTCTGCTATGAAATTTGTCCCTAAATGCGGTAAATGAGAAATTTGCATGACTGCCTTCCAGCAAGAACTCTATGCTTGAACACATTTTAGTCTACTTTATTCTTATGAAAAATATCATAATCTCATGAATAAGACATTATTTGGGCTCTACAGCTCTCTGTGTGAAGTTAGCACCCCTATTAAGCATAATAGTTGTTCATTTTCTTTTTTGCTTTATACAGATTCATAAAGTAAAATTTTCAGGTTCTGAAAATTATCTCAGTGCTAGTTAAGATTTGAACTGCTGCCAATAGACAAGTTTCGACTTTGTAAATAATCCACAGAAGCATATTTGCAAATTTTTAGAAAGCCAATTCAGACTGGTTAAAGATGCATTTTGGTGAATAAATATGACAAAAATATAATTATATGTAATAAGTATAACAAAATTTAATACAAGCTTATTGGAATACAGGTATTTAAGCTGCTGGTTTATTGTGCTAGAGAAATAACTGAAATGGAAAGCATATAAAATCTGAAAAATTAACTGGGCAGTTTCTGGTTCTGTGTGTAAGAGGCTTAGTTAGATGTTACCTCTTCATCCTAACAAAAAGTAAAAAGCTAAATAGACTAAAAATCAACAACTCTTCTTGAATCCATAGAGAGGTGAGGATATAAGACAAACGAGTGTCGCAAAGATTAGAGAGAGAGAGAGACCAACAACCATAGGAGTGAGTCACTGCTCATCTAGCAGGAACTCATGAGCAGAACCACATTGGAAGCAGCACTGGAGAAGGACAAGATGAAATGTGATTGAAGAACCAGCAGAGGTTAGCCACCCGCCACTGCACATGACCGCTTCTCTGATGGCTGGTGCAATGCAGTGGTAGCCTGAAACTAAGGCCCGGTTTAAAAAACACATTGTTATTCTTCATATGGATGACACGGTGCTGAACGCATGGGCACAACCAGGAAATGACTGAGGGAGGACGTTATGTGGTCTGCTCTGGCTTTGGGTTGTGACAAAACTTTTGCTGTGTTGTGTGTTTTTTTCTGCAGTTAATCACAGTAGAAGTAGCACTTTTGATGAGATTGTCAGCCTTGCCTGACAGATGTGGCACCAATCTTTAGCTAGAGAGTTCTCTGGAACCATTAAAGGGATCATGGGGACTGCCCAGTCCATGGGCTGCAATGTTGAAGGCCACCATCCTCATGACATCATAGATGATATCATCAGTGGTGCAGTGGAATGCCTGGCTAGTTAAGAACTGCAGAGGAATATGTTTCAATTAAAGATTATTTGACAACCAAAAAAAAAAAGAAGAAGAAGAATTGGTGAAGACTCAGTATGGACAGCTCTAAGAGTTACCAGTCATAGAGAGGTCCCTACACTTTTTTTTTTTTTAATTTTACCTCCAGGACTCCCAGATTATCATCTATAAGAATAAAAGAGCAATATGCTAATTAGACTGAGCATCTTCCTGATGTCATTCCAGATGTCCTTCCTGATGAAGCCGGGCCAGAGGGAAGCAGCCCGGCTCCCAGGTGCCGGAGGGAAGCCGGTGCCAGCAGCTGGGGGAAGGAAGGCCTACTCTTGCACAGATTTTCATGCATCGGGCCTCTAGTAGTAAATATAAAAGAAAAATACCTTCATCTTTCAGGCAGGGGAAGAGGAAAAGGACCATTTTTAAATATACTGGAGTACTCCGTTTTTCTTTATAAGGCCTAGTTGACATGGTTTTAATTAACCAGGGGAGGGAAATAGCAAACTCCAGGGCACTCTAGCATCGTCCCACCTAAGAAGGGAGAAACAAACAAACAAACAGAAACACTTGTAAGTTTACAAATTCCCACTAAAATACTGAGTCAACCTCAGAATAGGATTCTAGAACATTTCCTTTCGCCTCACGCACACCCCTCACCACCACATTGCTAAAGACCAATTTATAGCAATTCCTTATACTTGATACATTATGTGCACTTTTCAAGAAAACAATCATAGTGCTTATGAAAAGGCATAAAACACAATATGAAAAGAAGCACCAGAACCAAATATGATAAACATGTTTAAATTATCAGACCAAAAATTTAAAGCAGCAATGATTAATATGCTAAGGGCTCTAATAGAAAGAGCAGACAGCATGCAAGAGCAGGTAGGCAATATAAGAGGTGGAAATCCTAAAAGTGTGAAAAAGAAATGCTATCGATAAAAAAAAAAGAAAGAAAAGAACACTCATTCTCTCTCACACACACAAAAACACACACAAATAACATATACTGTAACACAAATGAGTAATGCCTTTGATGGGCCTATTCATAGACTGGACATAGCTGAAAAAAATTTCTGAGCCTGAGGATGTGCCAATAAAAACCTCCAAAATTAAAAAGCAAAGAGAATAGTCTAAAAAAAAAAAATAGAGCCCTAACTGGTTTGGCTCAGTAGATAGAACGTCAGCCTTCGGACTGAAAGGTCCCAGGTTCGATTCCGGTCAAGGGCATGCACCTTGGTTGCAGGCACATCCCCAGTAGGAGGTGTGCAGGAGGAAGCTGATCAATGTTTCTCTCTCATAGATGTTTCTAATTTCCTATCCCTCTCCCTTCCTCTCTGTAAAAAAATCAATAAAATATATTAAAAACAAAATAGAATGTCCAAAAACTATGGGAACACTATAAAAGACATACATGTAATGGTAATACCAGAAGAAAAAAGAAGAGCAAAACACCCAAAACAACAAAACAAAACATATTTGAAACAATAATGACTGAGAATTTTCCCCACATTAAATGTCAGACATCAAACCACACATCCAGGAAAGTAAGAGAATACCAGTCAGGATAAATGCCCTACAAACAAACACCCCCCCCTCCCCCCGCCGCCACCAAATCCCCCACCTATGCATATCATTATCAAACTACAGAAAATCAAACATAAAGAAAATGTTCTGGAAGAAATCAGAGGGGAGGAAATTGAAAACATTTTACCAATAGATGAAGAAATAATTATATCTGATTCTCTTCAGAAAACATGCAAGCAAGTAGAGAGGGGAGTGAAACATTTAAAGTATGGTCAGAATAAATCAATCTAGAATTCTGTTTCTTGAGAAATTATTCTTAAGAATTGAAAGAAATAAAGACTTTCTCAAACAAACAAAATTGAGGGAATTGGTTGTCAGTAGTTCTGCCTTACAAGAAATGTAGTGGGGGAAGTCCTTTTGGGAGAAGAAAAATATGTGAGAAACTTAGATCTACATAAAGCAACACAAATAAAAGGGAATAAATGATATTCAAGTTTCCACATTAAAAAAACAAAAAATAATATAAGAAGATTGTTTTAAATAATAAAAAATATGAGACATTTTTAGGTAGTTCAAGCATTTGGATACAATAAATATTCAGTGAATTGTATATGTGGCAGGACAATTAATCAATGATGTGTTATAATATATACTAGAGGCCCAGTGCACAAATTCACGTGAGGTCCCTCGGGGTGGCCTGCGGGGATCGGGCCGAAATCCACAGTCCAATGCTGCCCGCATCTCCTACCTGCTGCTCCAGCTCATCCCGGACCGACTGAGCTTGCCGTGGCTCCCGCCCAATTAATTAGTCCTGATTGGGAGAGGCTTACACTGTCACAGCAGCACTTGCCAGCCATGAGCCCTGTGTCTGGTGCCCTCCCAAGGGGAATGGCCTGTGGGATCGGGCCAAAACTGGCTCTCTGACATCCCCCGAGGGGTCCAGGATTGCGAGAGGGCAGGCCAAAGGACCCCACTGGTGCATGATCAGGGCCAAGAAGGGACCGCAGGAGGGCTCCAGGGCATGTCCAGCCCCATCTTACCCAGTCCCAATTGGGGCCAATCAGGGCTAGCCAGCCAGGGAGGGACATGAGATGTTGACCAGCCAGGGAGGGACTGCGGAAGGGCTCCAGGGCATGTCTGACCCATATCACTAAGTCCCTATTGGCCATACCACAGTAGCAAGCTAACCTACTGGTTGGAGTGTCTGCCCCCTGAGAGTCAGTGCACATCATAGTGAGTGGTTGAGTGGCCTTATCGTATCATTAGCATATTATGCTATGATTGGTTGAACAGTAGACTAGTCACCAGATGACTGGACACTTAACATATTCGGCTTTTATTACATAGGATTATATCTAAGTTTATAAAAATCTTTGCTTTATATGTGTATCTCATATATAAATGCAAATACCTTACATATGATGCATATATAAGCATATATGATATATATGTGACATATGTGCACATATAATAAAATTTTTTTAAAGATTTATTGATATAGCCAAAGAGTATTATCTATAAAGCCAAAATTTTAATGAGAAGAACATATAATTCATGAAATATGATAAATTATACAACAGATTGTGCTGTTTCAAAAATTATTGTTGTGAAGAATCTATAATATCATAAAACTATATACATACATATATAGATAAATGATAAAATAACTGGCTGGAGATGCAATAAACTGATTATGTATGTATAGTAAGTATTTACATGCCATTTTCTGATTTTTAGACAATAAAACTGCATTATTTATGATTTAAAAAAATAAACTGTTTTAAATGCTACATTGAGCAATTGTAATTATTACAGAAGTACTTTAACTTCAGCCAATATGAAACTAATCAAAAGTGCAGCCTGGCAATAAAACATAAAATATTGTGAAATGTATGTCAAGGTATTACTTTTCTAGTATACTAAACATCCAGTGTGTTTATTTTTGCACTAGGAATATACTTAGAAGAAATGTTAGTGTGCAAATTATTACATCTATAATTCTATATAAATTAATACATATTTATTAACTATTATAATTAGAAACCCTATTATGAAATAGCCCCACAAAACAATAAAGTCTATACAACTCACTTCTTGTAATACCAAGAAAATCATGTCACAAATGCATGCGGAAAACACAAATTTAATCTGAGTTTCTACAATTTCTTTATTCCATTAACCTTTATTATGTTTTATACACTTACCTAATCATTGGGTTTACAGTGATGGAAAAGAAATCTAGAATACCTACTCTCAAGCAGCTCAATTTATAGAGGGAGGCAATAAATAAATTTACTTCATATATTCTACATTGCAAAAAATGCCATCCTATATAATAAAAGCCTAGTATGCAAATTGTCCCCTCAACTGGGAGTTCGAACAGGAGTTCAATTGCTCGCTATGACTTGTGCTGACTACCAAGGGGTGGCGCAGAACAGGGTAGCCATCAGCGATGAGGTGCTGGCAGTGGCGCTGTCAGCCACAATGGGCCACAAAGAGAGTGGGACCATGGTAGGATGGTAGAGCAGGTGATTGGGTGGTGCCAGGCCAAGGCAGGTGTGAGCAGGGGCCCTATCTCCCCACCAATTGCCCTGAAGATGGCTACCAGAGGTGGCAGCAAGGGGCGGAGCTGCCGCTTGGCTCCCAGGTGCTGAGGGAGCCTGGCAGGGGACCTGGCCCCAACCAATCACCTCGGAGGTGGGATGGTGGACCAGGTGAAGGGGTGGCACCAGGCCAAGGGGGGGGGGTGCCAGGCAGGACTGTAGGGCTGTGAGACTGGGGGCGTGAGCTGGGGCCCAAACCCTATAGGCCACCCAGAGGGACCCCACCTGTGAATGAATTCGTGCACTGGGCCTCTAGTAGTATAATCTATAATAATAATAAAAGCATAATATGCTAATTAGACCAGACAGCCTAACAACCTTCTGGACGTCCTTCTGGATGAAGCCATGGCAGCGGAGGCTGAAGCAGAGCCAGTTAGGGGCAATCAAGCAGGCAGGCAGGCAGAGTGGTTAGGAGCTATCAGACCTTGATTGTGAGAGTGTGCAGGCTGGGCTGAGGGACCCCTCAGCACCCGTGCATGAATTTCGTGCACCTGGCCTCTATTAAATAAATATTAAGAGATAAAAGTGACATTCAGGAGGAGAACCAAGATGGCAGCATAGGTAAACACCGGAGATTGCTGCCTCACACAACCACTTCAAAAATACAAGTAAAAGACGGAACAGACATCACCCAGAACCACAGGAAGGCTGGCTGAGGGGAAATTCTTCAACTAGAAGGAAAGAGAACAGCATAGGAAACTCAGAAGAGGCGCAGTGCAGAAAATACAAAGGTGCGGAGGTGCGCACAGAGCGGGCTGGCGGCTGAGGGTGTGGTTGTCTGTTTTAATCAAGAGGGAGGCTCAGGCTCTGAGCTCCAGTTCTGGGTGAGTCTCTAGGGACCCAGACTCAAACGGGAGAAGTGGGACTGTCTGACATCGGTTGGAATTCGAGGACAGCTTTCTCTCCAAGGTTTGCAGCGGTTGCTGGGACTCTGAGAGGCAGAGCCTCTGGGGACGGGACTGAGAGCAGCCATAACTGCTCGCTTCCCTCGCCCTGTTGATCCTGTGTGACCTGCCCCACCCAAGCCCTGCACAAAGGCATTTGCCGGATAGCCTCAGGCAAAGGCTAGATTAGCACCTACCCAGAGGACAGAAGTTCTCCCACTGCAGACACAGCTGATTCTCACAGCCAGTTGGCCTGGAGGTCAAATCCCCCCAAGTATTACCTACAACAATCAAGGTTAACTACAACAAGGCTGCGCACAAAGACCACTAGGGGGTGCACCAAGAAAGCATAAAAATAATGCGGAGACAAAGAAACAGGACAAAATTGTCAATGGAAGATATAGAGTTCAGAACCACACTTTTAAGGTCTCTCAAGAACTGTCTAGAAGCTGCTGATAAACTTAATGAGATCTACAAGAAATCTAATGAGACCCTCGATATTGTGATAAAGAACCAACTAGAAATTAAACATACACTGACTGAAATGAAGAATGTTATACAGACTCCCAGCAGCAGACCAGAGGAGCGCAAGAATCAAGTCAAAGATTTGAAATGCGAAGAAGCAAAAAACACACAACCAGAAAAGCAAAATGAAAAAAGAATCCAAAAATATGAAGATAGTGTAAGGAGCCTCTGGGACAGCTTCAAGCGTACCAACATCAGAATTATAGGGGTGCCAGAAGATGAGAGAGAGCAAGATATTGAAAACCTATTTGAAGAAATAATGACAGAAAGCTTCCCCTACCTGGTGAAAGAAATAGACTTACAAGTCCAGGAAGCTCAGAGAACCCCAAACAAAAGGAATCCAAAGAGGACCACACCAAGACACATCATAATTAAAATGCCAAGAGCAAAAGACAAAGAGAGAATTTAAAAAGCAGCAAGAGAAAGAAAGTCAGTTACCTACAATGGAGTACCCATACGACTGTCAGCTGATTTCTCAACAGAAACTTTGCAGGCCAGAAAGGAGTGGCAAGAAATATTTAAAGTGATGAATACCAAGAACCTACAACCAAGATTACTTTATCCAGCAAAGCTATCATTCAGAATTGAAGGTCAGATAAAGAGCTTCACAGATAAGGAAAAGCTAAAGGAGTTCATCACCACCAAACCAGGATTATATGAAATCCTGAAAGGTATCCTTTAAGAAGAGGAAGAAGAAGAAAAAGGTAAAGATACAAATTATGAACAACAAATACGCATCTATCAACAAGTGAATCTAAGAATCAAGTGAATAAACGATCTGATGAACAGAATGAACTGGTGATTATAATAGAATCAGGGACATAGAAAGGGAATGGACTGACTATTCTTGGGGGGGAAAGGGGTGAGGGGGATGAGGGAAGAGACTGGACAAGAGGGGGATGAGGGAAGAGACTGGACAAAAATCGTGCACCTATGGATGAGGACAATGGGTGGCGAGTGAGGGCGGAGGGTGGGGTGGGAACTGGGAGGAGGGGAGTTATGGGGGGGAAAAAGAGGAACAAATGTAATAATCTGAACAATAAAGATTTAATTTAAAAAAAGTGACATTCAATGGTGGGGTGGAATAGGGACATGATATTAAATAGGGTAGTCAAGAATGGCTCCTATGAGGATTTGATAATAGTTGAATACAAGATGAAAATACTTGTCTTAATTTTCAAACAATTATAAGCTTGGCTGATGAAAGAAAAAAAAAATTAACACTTTCATTTGTGCAAGAGAAGTAGAGTCACACCACAGACTCAATTACTAAATAATTTTTAAATTAGGTAAGAATAGTTGTTGGGGTAATCTGTGAAATTTTCTTGAGTGTTCTCTCTAAGGGGATCTCCTTGCACACTTTCCTTGGTTCCCCTTGCCTTCACATTCAGAGCTGTTCTTCACTTTATATTATTTGCCATGGCTTCCCATGAAATGGATATTAGAGATTATGCTTTCTCTTAAAGGCTGTTTATGGGTGTTTAGATTTTAATAATTGTCCACTTTTTTAATAGAGGGTTTTGGGTTGTTTTGGTTACATAATTGCTTGAAAAATTTGGGAGGTTTCTAATATGATTTTTTTTTTATTGTAAATTTTTTGAACCAAGTAACCATATATAAAATCTGTATCTGAGCATAAGTGTCAGACTTCTATACTTTTTTTTTTCTTCTTCTCAATATATTTTTCTCAATTTAATGGCATTTTTTGAAGCCATCTGCAAAGTCACATTCTTAATCTGAAGTTTTATACAAGGTTGCTTTACTTTATCTAATAGAGAAATTTTAAAAGTTGTTTTCCAAACCTTGTTTTCAATGTTGTTGCTATGTGGTTATTGTTATTTTCTCTTTGGGGTCAAAACCAGTCAAAATTTTCAAAATGAAATATCGTTCATATTTAAATTATCTTTATTCATTCTCTGCATTTAAAATCAAGATACATTTTTTTCTGAGCTGACTTATTGTAATACTTTGCATAAAGTGTCCAATAATAGCCAAACACATTAGCACACTAATCCTTCCAAACATTTCTGGAAATGCAGCCTCAGTAAACATCATTGGTCTTGAAAATCATCACAGGAGACAGTTTTACCAACATTTGCAAAAGCATAAGAAGCATCTCCTCCCTTCCACCCAGAAATAACAGTTTCCTGGCCCTCTCCCTCCCGAATGCTACACCAGTGGCACTAATCTTCCAAGAAGGCATCTTCAAGTTACTATTCATTCCTACATTAATAAGGTTACACTGGTCCTTTCATATGTACATTTAAAAAACTCAGTGGCTTAATATTTCAAAAGACATGTATGTGATTAGTGCCATTATAGGAGTCATGAGAAAACTTGCTTTTATTTTCTGAAATGTAAGGATACAACAAGAAGTCTGCAGTCGGCAACACAGAAGAGGACCCTCACCAGAATTCAACCGTGTTGGCACCTGGATCTCAGATGTCCAGTCTTTAGACAGGCGTCCTCAAACTACGGCCCACGCCACACATGAGGCCCGCCAAAAACATTTATCCGGCCTGCCGGGTGTTTTTGCCCCCGCTGCCTGTCCTGCTTAGCAGCCGACTCATCCCGGGCCCGCAGTGCGCATGTGTGGAATGTCTGAGGGACAGTGAACTGGCCCCCTGTTTAAACAGTTTGGGACCTCTGCTTTAGAACTTAGCCACCCAGTCTATAGCATTCTGTTATAGCAGCCTGACCTAAAATAACAAGCTAAACATATATTTTAAAAGGCGTTAAAATATCACTGGAAGTTATGGACTAGAAATGGAAAGTTGTTTACAAGACTATTCACTAAAATTTGATGAACCATTTTTTTTTAATGTTGTGGATGTGTGTGTGTGTGTGTGTGTATGTGTGTGTGTGTGTGTGTGTGTGTGTATGGGAGGGGAGTCCTATCTCCTAGGGTTCCAAACTGGTATCTAAGAATGATAAGTTCTGTTTAACTCTAGAACTTTTATTTTTCTGAGTGAAGTATGCCAAATTACTTGCTATATTCTTTAGTCCCTTTCTTATACAAAATTTAGTTAATTTAAAAAAAAAGTTTAACAGGTATTTTTAAAAAATATGATGTCAGATTCTGCCCACAATGTATAAAGCTGTAAAGAGCATGAATCTCATTCTCACAAGAAGAAAAAAATGTATCAATTATAAAATCACAACTTTTTTAAGTCCATTAGAGTGTTGAAGTCACTGTACAAATAAGTATCTTCATATCTCAGGAAATATGAGTTTATTTCAAGGACCGAGGGGATGTAAACACTGACTTACAGAAGTAGACCCAAGAGAGATGAGATGTGTGTGGATGCCATGAAAATAGGTAATAAGTTATAAGAATTAATCTAAATTTTATAACAAATTCCTAAAGGCTGAGTAAACGCTATATGTGTGTATAGAAACCCTGGGAGCTGCAGACACAAGAGGAGTTTGCACTCATGCACATGTGCTTCTCTGGGGACACTCACCATGCATGCAGTCAAAAGAATGTTTGAAGTCAAGGAGCTACATGAGAAGTATCTAACCTATTTGGTGACTCATACTATGGTAGAATATATACAGAGCCCTAACTGAGCCCTCAATATGAAAGAACTTTAAGCTGAAAGAAGAGAGACATCAAGCCTGTCCAGCCATGGAACAGGTCAAAATCCACTGTAGCTGGGGAAAAAGGGAAAAAAAAAAATTTCTACTTTATAGAAAAGGATCTATCCTTTTCTATAAGTGCTCAGCCCAATAATCTATTTAACTATGATGAGATATTCTTCCACTAGGAGAAGAGTAAAAAAATCTATAGCCTATCTAATAAAAGAGAAACATGGTAATTAGCGTACGACCCCTACCCTTCCCATTGGATAATCAGGGCGATATGCAAATTAACTGCCAGCCAAGATGGAGGCCGGCAGCCAGGCAGCTTGAAACTAACATGAGGCTTGCTTGCTTCAGTGATGGAGGAAACCAACGTTCCCTGCCTGTCTTGCCGGCCTCTGAGCCTGCAGTTTGAAACATTGTAACAAATATAGAAGCTAAACAAAACCCCAGAAACCTGCTTTCAGCGAGCCGGGATCTCAGAGCTGGAGTTATACATTGTTTCGATTACAGAACCAAAACAAACCAGATACCTGCTTTCAGCAGCAGAGGCCTCAGAGCTGGAGCCAGAGCTAAAGCTGGCCCAGAATAAAAAGAAAAGAAAAAAAGGAGCAGTTGGGAGCTTCAGCCCTCAGCCCCTCACCCAGACTGGCCAGGCATCCCAGTGGGGACCCCCACCCTGAAGGGTGTCTGACCAGCTTCAAACAGCCATCATCCCCTCATCCAGGCTGGCCGGGCACCCCAGTGGGGACCCCCACCCTGTTCCAGGACACACTTCAGGGCAAACCAGCTGGCCTCCACACGTGCACCAGGCCTCTATCCTATATAGTAAAAGGGTAATATGCCTCCCAGCACCAGGATCAGCGTGACAGAGGGCAGTGACTAAACACCCTGATCGACCTGCGGCTCTGTGTGTGACAGGGGGTGGGGTCACAGCCTCCCTATCAGCCCTGCTCTGTTCATGACAGGGGAAGGTGCCCCAACCCCCTAATCAGCCCTGCTCTGTGCCTGATAGGGGGGAGCTCCCCAAACCCCTTATCGCCCTTCGGCTCTGTGTGTGACAGGGTGCAGTGCCCCAACCCCCCCCTCCCCCCACGGGCCCTGCTCTGTTTGTGACGGGGTAGAGCCATAACTTCCCCATTGGCCCTGCCCTGAGTGTGACAGTGGCAGTGCCCCAACCTCATGATCGTCCCTGCTCTGTGGGTGATAGAGGACGACGCCCCAACTGCCCCCCACAGCCTCCCTATCGGCCCTGCTCTGTTCGTGACAGGGGAAGGTGCCCCAACCCCCTGATCAGCCCTGTGCTGTGCCTGATAGGGGGGATCTCCCCAACCCCCTGATCGCCCTTCAGCTCTGTGTGTGACAGGGTGCCGCGCCCCAACCCCCCCCCCACTCCACGGGCCCTGCTCTGTGTGTGACGGGGTAGAGCCATAACCTCCCCATCAGCCCTGCTCTGAGTGTGACAGGGTGCGGCACCCCAACCCCCTGATCTGCCCTGCTCTGTGTGTGACAGGGGGCGGTGCCCCAACTCCCCTATTGGCCCTGCTCTGTGCGTGACGGGGGGGCTCCCCAACCCCCCTGATGGGCCCTGCTCTGTGAGTGACAGGGAGCAGCGCCCCAACCCCCTGATTGGCCCTGCTTTATGCGTGACAGGGGGTGGCACCGCAACCTCCCCATAGACCCTGCCTTGAGTGTGACAGGGGGCGGTGCCCCAACCCCCCAATCGGCCCTACCCTGAGCATGACTGAGGGTGGCATCACAACCTCCTGATCTGCCCTGCTCGGTGCATGACAGGGGGCGGCGCCCCAACTCCCCAATCGGCCCTGCTCTGAGCCCGACCAGGGGCTGCACCTAGGGATTGGGCCTGCCCTCTGCCACCCAGGAGCAGGCCTAAGCCAGCAGGTCGTTATCTCCCGAGGGGTCCCAGACTGCGAGAGGGCACAGGCCAGGCTGAGGGACCCCTCCTCCCCCCCGAGTGCACAAATTTTTGTGCACTGGGCCTCTAGTATATATATATAAAAGCCAAGTGACCAGAACAACAGGAACAACCAGAACAACAGTCACTATGATGTACACTGTGGCTGGCCAACTGGTTCAATGGGGGCAGGGTGGCTGGCCAACCTCCCGTGGCCCCTCCCCCCCCCACCAGCTGGGCCGACCCAACCCATGCACAAATTCATGCACCGGGCCTCTAGTCTCAAAACAAAGAAACCAACAAACCTGCTAAGATGCTTGCTTGCAAATGAGATGACATAAAAGGTTACTGAAGAAAGATAGTCTTTTTCATTTTCAGGGTATAAATATTCTCACATGAGCCTTTTGGAAGCAACATATTTAACATCAGTTGGAGGTAAGAAAAATTGCACAGTATCTAAAATAGACATAACTTTAAGACAAATGATATTAGAATGTGCAAGGGTTGGCAAAAGTGGGTTTACAGTTGTGAGTATACAAAACAGAGTATATTCTGGTATTATTTATTAATTATTATATTGTTTATTTGTAAACCTATTTTCGCCCACCAATGTATTATAAATATTAGAAAGTGGTAAGTTTCTAGTGGTAATTATCTTTGCTTTGAACATAATATAATCAATGAAAATAGATTTTATAATGGTTGAGTTTAACAACTGGATCTAGCCAGCTGATAAGATTTGGCTTTTTTGCAAGAACTATTAACTAAGATCAATGCTTGATTTTTATAGTAAACAGATGATTGTGTGACATAAAATTGAAGATACATCTGGTTTTACAATTTTTTTTTTGTTTGCATGCTTGTTTGTTTTTTTTTTGAACACAACATTTCTTTAAGATGATTTAAGCATGTGAGGTCTCTCTTATTTTCCCTGTTCTTGGTTAGTACAACAGTACATTGAAAATTTTATATTCTCTGGAACCAATTTTTTAAACAAAAATATTGATTTATTTAATTGATTGTTATGTATTCATTATATGTAAAATATATACATGTAAGAAAAGATAACATAATTTCCTTGAAAAGAAGTAAGTGTACCAGTACTCAGCATAGTAGTTGGCAGTGTTACTCATAGGATATTATTGAAATAAAGAATTAATATACTTAGGTCAAGATATTTCTTCTGGATTTCCAATATAAAAAAGAAAGCAACTAATTTAGATTGCGAATAAAATACTTAGGTTTGTCCAAAGGACTTGTATGCATGCATATAAGCCTAACCAATGGACACAGACACCAGGGTGGTGAGGGCATGACTGACGAGGGTGGGGGGCAATGAGGGGATAAAGACACATATATAATACCTTAATCAATAAAGGAAAAAAAAATTAGATTTGAAATACAGAAAATCAATGACATGCACAAACACTAAAAAAAATGTGAGGCACCCATCTGGTAAATTAAATAAAAAATATTTCTCTATAAAATATATGCTATTCTCAATCAAATTTCACCTTATCACTACTTTTCACTGTTAAAAAATATCTTTAGACACTTTCCACATCATCTTTGTTGTTATGTTGTTTTATTCCCAGGAAATGTGTGTATATAAAAAAACATAGATTTATTTTTCTCATAAGAATCTCCATAATAACAGAGATGGTATACTATATATTATAATAATGTGTCATTTCAATGCTGCAGGGAGTCCTTGAACACATGCTGGCCATATGCCCAATGATTTTACCCTGTGCAAATTCTCCTAAATGACTGACTAAATAAATTCTCTCAAGACACTTCTCATCATAATGCTGATCAGCTATGGTTCATTTATTGTTATATAATTGCAAAGGATGTTTATCCTTTCTTGCCCTTTTATGCTGCACAAGCTGTTGTAATGTTCTGGGTCACAGATAGGATGAAATTATGGAATAGCTCTTTTGTGAATATCCTCTACTTAGTACTTTGTAAAAACAAAAGGAGAAAAAAATTGTCTCCCATTTTGTAAATCTTAATGTTGACATATAATACAGTAAAATTATAAAGTGATTTAATTTTGTCAAAATGTCATAAATGATTTCTTCCTTTCTCTTCTTCATATAAGTATTCTTAAAATTTCAATAAATTAGAAAGATGAAAATACTGTAGGAACTCCCAACATATTATCCCTGTTTAAGACCTGGACAGTTTGAGGATCTAGAGAATATGAACAGATTGTATAAGGTTACATCTACACTAATAAAAGACACAGATGTTAATTGACTGTACCTTCGCTACGCCCACCAGCCAATCAGAAGAGTATGAAAATTAACCCAACAAAGATGGCAGTTAATTTGCATACACAGGCACCCAGAGAAGACTGAAGACAGTGTAGAAGGAAGCCAAGCACTGCAGAAGGGAGCCAAGTGGCAGAGAAGGGAGGGAGCGAGGCGGCAGACATGGGAGAGAGGTGAAGCAGAGGACACGGGAGGGAGCCGAGGTGGAGGGGAAGGAAGGGAGCCGAGGTGGCAGGGAAGGGAGGGAGCCAAGGCAGTGGAGAAGGGAGAGAGCTGAGGTGGCAGAGAAGGGAGGGAGCTGAGGTGGTGGAGATGGTAGGGAGCCTAGAGTGAAGTGGCGAAGGGAGGGAGCAAGGCAGCGGAGAAGGGAGTAAACCCTTCCTTGGTGGGCTTCGCTCCCTTCTCTGCTTCACTCCAATCTCAGGAAACCCTATTCTTGCAGGAATAGGCCTGAGGGCGCCCTATTCTTGAAGGAATATCCCTGCAAAGGGCCTCTAGTAGATTATAAACGCATGACAACTAAATGCCAGATCCTCAAATAAAAATATTGATATGCTCCATCTGACCAAAAAAAAAAAAGCCTCTGGTAACATTCAGAGTGAAAGATGTATTGCTGCCTGTGAGAACATTTTATGAATTTGACCTCAAAGGCCAGGGAACTGAAGGAAAATATAAATGAATGGGGCTATATCAAACTAAAACACTTATGTACAGTAAAAGAAACAGACAACAAAACAAAAACAAAACGGTAACTGACTGATTGGAAGGTGATATTTGCAAACAACAGCTCCCACAAAAGATTGATATACAAAATATATAAGGAAATCATACAATTCCACATCAAACAAAGAAACAATCCAATAAAAAAATGGGTAGCCCAGCCAGTATGGCTCAGTGGTTGAGTGTCCACCTATGAACCAGGAGATCACAGTTCTATTCCTGGTCAGGTTCCTGGCTCGATCCTTAGTAGGGGCACACAGGAGGCAGTCAATCAATGATTCTCTTTCATCATTGATGTTTTTATCCCTTTCTCCTTCTCCCTTCCTTTCTCTG
Organism: Myotis nattereri; assembly: GCF_964212035.1. Taxonomy (NCBI): domain Eukaryota; kingdom Metazoa; phylum Chordata; class Mammalia; order Chiroptera; family Vespertilionidae; genus Myotis; species Myotis nattereri. Next base: position 66,135,431 of record NC_138076.1, on the reverse strand, counting down.
AAATTAATAAAAAGGGAAGAAAAAAAAAAAGACTGGTCAGAGGTCCTGAACAGACACTTCTCCCAAGAAGACATACAAATGACCAGGAGATATATGAAAAGATAAAGATATTCAACTTTTCTAGTTATTAGGGAAATGCAAATCAATACTACAATGATATATCACCTCACTCCTGTTAGAATGGCTATTATCAATAAGACATAGTAACAAGTGTTGTAGTGTTGGAGGGGTCTCTGCCTGGTGGACCTCCCCAGGCTCAGACATGCTCCCCTCAGCTGCCCTCTCCCCCCACCCCACGTCTCCTTGTCATCTCCTCATTGTCCGCATGTCTTAGCCAATGCAGGACAGGTCCAACTTCTAGTCCCTGGGTCCCCTCACTTTCCACCACCAGCTCTCACTGACTCCCTGAGTTTCGGGACATCTGCACCTCCTCCTCGCAGCCATCCCTCCCCACTCTCTACACACCTAACAGGGAACTTTCCTGGACACTAACCTCACCCTCATGTGCTAAGAGCTCTTGGGCCCCTGCCCTATGGCATTTGAGGCCCTCCACACACAGCTCTGGCCCTCTGCCCCATGTCGGCCCACACCTGGAACATTCTGTACCTTTCACACCCACCGGAACCACTGGGTTCCAGGTGCTGCCCTGTCTTCAGCCATGGACTCTGTGTTCCCAGTCCCTGCACTGGGCAGAGTGTCCACCCCAGAAAAAAATGTATTGGGGGTGGGGGGGGGCGGTTATGGAGAATAAGGAACACTTAAAAAGGAACACTTATTCACTGCTGGTAGGAATGTGAACTGGTACAACCACTATGGAAAACAGTCTGGTGGTTCCTCAAAAAATAAAAAAAAAATAGAATTATCATATGACCCAATAATCGCTCTCTTGAGTGTCTACTCAAAAAGAGTCAAAAGCTTTTATTCACAAAGGTATATGCATCTCTATGTTCATCGCAGCCTTATTCACGGAGGTCAAGATATGGAGACAACCAAAGTGTCTTTCGATAGAGGATTGGGTACAGAAGATGTGGTGCATACATACCATAGAATACTACTCAGACATAAAAACAAAATGAAATACTGCCATTACAACAATGTAGATAGACCTTGAGAATATCATGCTAAGTGAAATAAGTCAGTCAGAAAATCCTAATAACCATATGATTTCGCTCATATGTGGAATATAAAACTGAAACTCGTAGACACAGACAACAGAATGGTGGTTTCCAAAAGGAAAGGGGTGTGGTGTGTGGTGGGAGGTAGGCAGGGCCAATTTTATGGTGACAGAGATGGTTTGATTTTGGGTGGTGGGCACACGGTGACAATGCACAGAACTTGTGTCATTAAAATGTACACTTGAAACCTATATTATTCTATTAACCTATGTCACACTAATTAAATTTTATATGGTTGTAAGCATTCTTGGTTGTTATTTTTGATAAGCTAGTTTACCTTGGCCGTCTGCTCAAAGTGCGTATCTGATATCTATATGCATTGGCTCTCAGGTAGGACACATGTATTGGTTATTAAAGAATCTGTAGGGCCATTAAATAGCACAATTGTCTGATGTTGAACATGTGCCACCAAATAGACCTTTTTTCTACCTCAGATTCTGTCTCAAAAAGTTTTGTGGGGCACTTTACTATCAGGAAAAATGTCAACACTAACATCTACCAACACAATAACTCTCCAGTTTTCTTCCCTTAGCTACACTTGAGCCACAACATGAAGGTGAATGAGATATGTCTAATTTACTCATATACTGCAAGTGGTAACCTTGAAGGCTCTTTGGTCAGCTGTCATTGATGAATGTGAGGCAGTTCTTTCTTCACCACAAACATTCTGATGAATGTCTTCTTTTTTTGCTCAATTTTTGGTGAAGCAAATAAATTTCAATAACTTTATAAATGAATACATATATGTTATATATTCATACTTCCTTGTAATTTAGTTTTTTAGTGTCTTATTTACTTTTTACTTTTAGGATATTTTCTGCCAAACATAAATATTAAATATGTATCATTAAAATCATGAATGATTTCTTTAGGTTTTTAATATAGGAGTCAAAGAAATCTAATCTCTCAATATCAGACTAATACATTTTTAATTATGCTTATATTTACCAATTTAATAAGAATTAATTTGCTGAAACCGGTTTGGCTCAGTGGATAGAGCGTCGGCCTGCGGACTGAAAGGTCCCAGGTTCGATTCCGGTCAAGGGCATGTACCTGGGTTGCAGGCACATCCCCAGTGGGAAATGTGCAGGAGGCAGCTGATCGATGTTTCTCTCTCATCGATGTTTCTAACTCTCTATCTCTCTCCCTTCTTCTCTGTAAAAAACCAATAAAATATATTTTAAAAAAAACCAAACTCGTAAGTCAAGGCCCCACTGTATCCTATTTTAAACTATCATTATCATTATTTAAATTTTAAAAACTAAGATAATTTTTGCTATTTACATTCCAAACCCAGGAATAATGTATCTGAATAATTGTTAATATTATTTTATGCTATTACTAAGTTTTTATTTATGATATATTTTCAAGTATGTTTCTTAACAGATATTCAGAGTGCAGTCTCTACCATCAGCCCTTCTACTTATACACACATTTTCTTTCTTTTTAAAAAAATATTACTTTTTGATGTGACATAGAATACTACTTAATAAAATTATATAGGTTTCAGGTGTACAATTCTATAATACATCATCTGTATATTGTATTGTGTGTTCACCACCCAAAATCAATGATCATTCTATCCCTATTTATTCTTACTTTACCCTTTTCTACCTCCCTCTCCCCCTTTCTCTCTGGTAATCACCATACTGTTGTCTATGATACATGCATTTTCTTGGTTCATAGTTTATTGTGTTTCTCTAACAATTTATTTTCTCTTTTCTTGGGACCCTTTGATTTGTTTAAATTTATTTTATAGAGAGTATTTTCTTATAAACCTTCCCCAGACATGGTAATAGGTAATGTAGTTACAGAATATTGGTATACTTAATAATGCCTTTTTAAAAACTGCTATATAAAATATATATTTTCTGAATATAAGATTTTTGGTTTAAAAACCTTTATCTTCACACATTTTATAAAGCTATTTCTAGTATCAAATAATATCCCTTATCCCAATTATAAATCATAATATTACTGCTTTTCTTTATTTTGTGAACACATTTCTTTGATATAAAGATGATAAAACAATACTCTCCCTTTTGAGCTTAATATATATATATATATATATATATATATATATATACATATATATATATATATACATATATATATGCATATATATGTATATATATATATACATATATGTTAATTTTAATTATGCATCTTATTCATTAGTCTGACTTGACACTCATTATGCCATTTCAATATGTAGCTCCAAGTGATTATTCAGACAAGGAATGTTTATATCTATTCTTTATGTTAATTGAATCTCTTCCATCAGGTCCTATCTGTCCTTAGGTTCTCATATTATACACATCCTAGAGGCCTGGTGCACAAAATTTGTGCACAGGTAGGGTTCCTAGGCCTGGCCAGCAATCAGGGCCAATTGGGGCCTTCCTTTCCCTGGCTGTTATCTTTGTGGTTAGTCATAATAATTCTTATGTTATGTGTTTGTGATTTATCCATTCTTTATTAAGCTAGATACAATTTTATGAAGTTTATTGAAAATTATAAATAACTATCTTATATACTGATTTATTTTAGTTATATTTATTATTACATGAATGTCATCAATTTTTGTTTCATTAAATTTTCTTATTCATTCATTATATTATATTGATCTCTATTATTCCCATGTACTTAATACTTTCATTTTAAATAATATTGATAATTCATATTATGATTTATTTTTACTTTGATTTCAAGACTTCAGCTCTATCACATTGGTATTTTTGTTAATGTTTAAATATGTTTTTGGTGTTTTTGGAAGAGTACACTTTTAAAATTTTGATATCAATTTACTGGATTGTTTATTCATTCAGCTATTCAAGAACATCTTGTTAGCTTCCAAATTTGACAATTATGAATAAAACATATGTAAACCTACATGTGACTGATTATCTATTGAGTTTACAAACTGGGCATTACTCTTTATTTTCACCATATATACCTTAGCAATATACTGAGACATCTTAAAATATCTTATCAACTTTAAAATGTTTTCTAATCATTCCATTTATTTTGCCTCAATAGAAACAATTAAACTTGCTAAACTTAGTTTCCTTCCTTTAATTTACACATTTAATTATTAACATTTTAATCTTTTTAACACTACTGATGGAAAACTTTTTGACCATCAAAAGTCATAGCTGTGTTGCTTTGCTGACAATTAAAGGCTGTCAGGAACTTGGTTCCTTCATCCTGCTCCACTATGCCAACTCTCCAGTCCAAGCCCCTCTGCCAGGGACCAGACCCCCTTGGATGCCAGGTATCTGATGGAGAAGCCATGAGAAGTTGTGGGTATATAAGAAAGTCTTTATTGTAGAAACCAGTGTCCATGTAGCCATTGCTAACAAGGAGCCACTAGACAAGCAGTTCTTCAACAGCAAAGTCCCATACAGTAGCTGCACACTGGCTGGTTAATGATACATCTTTCCCACACAGAAGCAGCAGCCTGCTGGTCAGTAATTCATTATCCTCACAATGCAGCTCCCTACCTGCTGGTCAGTAGTCTTACACTAAGCAGTCCAGCCTTACATAGGAGCAGCAGCCTCTGTACCTATAGCCATTATCTGAGCAACCGTGTGCTGCCGGCTGGTTAGTAACATAACTTATACTTCTTAGAGAAAAGAGGCTTCTTGCCAAATAGAGGTCTCAGTCTTTGGGTTATAGACGGGCACACTGATTAAGATTCCCACACTCAGAGTAGCCTTGAACATCCGGCATACTCTGAACAAGGCCTCTATACTCCAGTTGGCCTTGAGCATCTGGCATAGTCTAGACAGGGCCCCACAAAGGCAAAACATTTAAAAAAGCTCATTTAAGTGTTCAATATAAGTAGTGGATTCCCTCACTGCAATAAAGAGCTGGAGGACAGAAATAGTCTATCCTTGTGTAATGCAAGGATACTTTCAACATGTGTGGGTGACTTTCTCAAGGTCCTCACCCCAGGATCTGCCTGAGGGATGTCGGTCTGCTCTCAGATCTACAGTGTGAGCTTCATCCTCAATGCTTCATGGAAGCCGTCCATCAGCCCAAGTAACTGCAAACCCTCCCTGGAGTCCAAGAACCTCAAAGGTGTATGAGATGTCTGCAAACTTCTTATGAGATCACATAATCCCACCTCACCAAAATGCTTAAACACAAACTTCTTCTAATGCACACACACACACACACACACACACACAGTTCATGTACAATGTAACTCATCTAGTAAGAAGCTGAGAGAGGAAAATATAACTTCAGACTAACACAGATCTACAAGAAATTGAGTTTGTTTTAAGGTGTAATGGAAGGTTAATAGATTTATATTTCCCAATAATACTGTTTGCTTGTTTTCACAAAATAATTTATTACTAAATGCAGGGGTTTACTCTCTGTGATATTGTTTAAGCTATCATGTTTTATTATAAAACCAGTTATGTTCTGCTTAAATGTTCTCTAATCTATGGTATTTTTAAAAAATTATTCTTTTTTTTAAACAGATATTTATTTTAACATTCATATTATTCATTAAATTATTTTTATTTGTGAGGAAATTTTAGAGGTTATTATCAACATAGATTCCCCTATAATTACAATTCTATGTCAAGATACTATCTATATTTAAAAGAATTTATTTTTCTAGATAATATTTAGAATATTTTAGTTATGTTTAAATATCATCAAATTATAATTTTGATTTTAAAATATGATATCTTTATATAAAGTTATTTCAGGTAAAAATCTAATAGGGTCCAAAATCATATTTTCTCTCATATTATTATTATTATCATGAAATATTAAAATAGATTGTGCTCTCTTCAGGAACTACAATCATTAGTAGACTAAATAATTCTCTACTCAACAAATTAATCCATATGTCTTTCTTTCTTTCTTTCTTTCTTTCTTTCTTTCTTTCTTTCTTTCTTCCTTTCTCTTTACTTTTTAATTCTAGGATAGTAATTCCAATCGCAGTTTTCCAGTGCAGCAATTTTACCATTTATTTCTTTATTTCAAATTTATATTTATGTTAATATATGTTTTAATGATTATTTGTATTATTTTATTCCTTTGTATATTTTTACATTTCTATTGCACATGCAATATAATGTTTATAAATAATAAGGATTATGCAATGTCATTAGTTTCATTTGGACCCCATACATGTAGTTATAATTTGTCTTTATGAATTATATGTCTTTTGTATGCCCCATGTTGGAATTGCCTTCAATATATACAACATATATAAATTAAAAAAATACATTTTCAGTAGAGACAAATAATATGTTTTAAAGTTTAATTTCATTTCAGTCTGTAGCCAAAATGATTCATAGTCAGACTCTGGCTAAATATAGAATAATTTCTAATGTACTCTAAGATCTTATTAATTTCTACTTCTTTAAAAACGTAATACTACATTGCACATTCCAAAGTCTTGACGAATCTCTATATAGTGGATTATTAACTATATTCACCTGTATAACTTCTTTCTTGTTAGTTGTATCTTTTCACAGAAAATAACTTATATTTATCCACCTAAGTCCAGTATCTTCCCATCAATAATAGCATGTTAAAGCTAAAGTCAATCTACAAATGTATGTGAAAAACTTCTGGGACACTAAAATGCAGTTATATAATTAATGGTGTTTCTTTGAGAGAATAGATAGGTTATTGTGCAGGGAGACAATCAATCATGTTTATTAAATCATTCTTATATTGATAATACTCTACTACATTCTATGTTGGATCAGTCTTCCATTAGGTACATTCCCATCTGTGCAGTTTTTCATTAATTTCCTCAGGTAATGACTGCAAAGAAGTATGGCCAGGTGTTCTACTTCCCTTTCCTGGCACTCCTGAAAGTTCCTGAAATGTGAAGCTAGCACCAGTTATTGTAGCCTTTTCATATTGGGAGATGATATATTTTAAATGTAAATATTTCTAAATGAAGAAATAAATGGATAATTCACATAAATACCAAACTCCAGATATTTTTTTGTGTGTAAAACACATGAACAAATCTTGAACATATTTTTTTTCCTAAGTGGACATATGCACAAATAGTGTGCACTTATTTATCTATTCATTGTCTCATTTTGCTAGAATTCCACTGTTTTGCAGAATTTTGTAAATGGCCAGAATTATACTGTTTATACATAACAGTTTTATTTTTCTTCTTCTTTGTCAATGCTGTCTTCACTCCCAACATTATCAGAGTGAATTGGTCTTTCTGAATTATAAATCTTTACGATGTCCATTCTGGAATTCATGTTTCCTTAAAACCCATCAGTCCCTGAGCTCACAAATACCTGCTAATGTTCTATTCTGTCTGAGCCACACAATTCTCTATACTGTATCTCATAGTATGCTTGTCTTTTTCTTGAAAGTTGTCATGTTGTCTCTATTTTCTCTATTCACTTTTATTACTTAGAGTCAGTTCATATCCTATCTGGGTCTGACAAAAAGGTCTCTTACCACTGACTTCTTCTCCAATACACCTCATATGTTGAAACAGCTATAAAAGTAGAAATTATGTGCTCATGCATGTATGTGATACGTGTCAGCCCCTCATCTTTACTACAATCACTTAACCTCCTTTAAGACAGTGAGCAGATGCTGAATCTACATCCTAGAGAGTTTTGTCATTGGTTATATTTTTATTTTTTTCTTTATTGATTAAGGTATTACATATGTGTTCTTATCGCCCCTTTGCCCCCTCCACACCCCACTCATGCCCTCGCTCCCCTGTTGTCTATGTCCATTGGTTAGGCCTATATGCATGCATGCAAGTCCTTTGGTTAATCTCTCTCCCTTACCCCCACCCTCCCCTGCCTTCCCTCTGAGGTTTGACGGTTTGATCAATGCTTCTCTGTCTTTGGATCTGTTTGTGCACCGCTACTGGGAATGCAGACTAGTGCAGCCACTGTGGAAAACAGTATGGAGTTTCCTCAAAAAAAAAATAAATATGGAACTCCCATTTGACCCAGTGATTCCACTTCTAGGAATATATCCCAAGAAACTAGAAACACCAATCAGAATGGATATATGTACCCCTATTTTCATAGCAGCACAATTCATTATAGCTAAGATTTGGAAACAGCTTAAGGGCCCACCATCAGATGAGTGGATTAAAAAACTGTGGTATATTGACACAATGGAATACTACACTGAGGTAAAAAAGAAGGAATTCTTACCATTTACAATAGCATGGATGGAACTGGAGAGCATTATGCTAATTGAAATGAGCCAGTCAGAGAAAGATAAATATCACATGATCTCACTCATTTATGAAATATAATGAACAACATAAACTGATGAACAAAAACAGATCATTGGTTATTTTTATGATTTTTAGCTCAGTTTCCATGATGTTCCATTCATGTCCATCATCTTTTTCTTTTACTCAAGTCTTTCGTTTTGCTTTTTGGTGTGTTGTTTGTTTGTTTTCCCATTCCATGTACTAGGTATTAGATGCAGAACAAACAATAGAAGTATTTTTTAAAGTTTAAATTTAACATGTAAATCAAATTTATGCACATATATAATTATGAACTTGATTTCCATTGGTGGGAGAATTGGTACAGGGGATGAAGCATATGGAAACCTTAATTTATTTACCTACAAAGATAGGAACGAGAGTTACATTTACTTGCATCTGTCCTCATCCTCTCTCTCTCTCATTTCAGGCATTTCACTCCTATCTAAAATGATTTCTTGCACTTGAGTTTAGAATTAAAACGCCTCATGAGTTTACTCTATAATTATCAACTACCCAATCTTACTATTCCTGTGTTAACATTTTTCCCTTATCAAATAGGAATGTCATAAAAAAAGAACTGTCTCAGCTCCTTGTTCTGCTCTCCACCTCAGGCATAAAGTGGACATAGTAAATAGTATGTAATTACTCCATTTCCCCCTCTTCAGTATCTAATACTTTATGTATTTCTACAAACATTATTATTTGATATCTATCACCAAAAGCATATAGAATGAAAGGTTTATTCCTAACTGACTTATACTTTGTTGCTACAGTTCTTTTTCATCATTTGCCACCACAGATCAACTATTCCCTCACTAAAATGTCATCTCTGTATATATCATATATGCTATATAATATATATTTATCTATTTATATATATAATATTATGTCATGTGTTATCACCCATTTACTTATTGCATTTTCAATTTATGGAGTACTTTTACTTTATGTTTTTGTTCAAATATTAGCAATATTATGAGATAGATACTATCATTCCTGTGTTTAAACTTTCAGCAACCCTATCATTTATTAGTGTCAAAGCTAAGAATCCTCTGTCCAAGATCATTATCATATATCTCAATATCTCTGTGGCTACTATGCAATGTATCACTTTTTAAATAACAAAATGCTAAACAATTTATTTTTAAGGTGTGCATATAAAATGAACAGGGGTAATGATTTTTAAATGCCACACCACAAGGAGAGAAGCCTTTATACTGAAATGTTCTCACAGCAATTCCTACACAAGGAAGGGAAAAGGAAATGAATAGACAATTTATTAAGGACATCAAAGATATGTTCTACACAGGCTGATGTTATCTTATATTCTATTTGACTGTTAAATCTTTTACAGATTAAGTTTGTGTTAATGTTATATAAAGATATTGTAGTAATATGTTTCTGAACCCTCGCTATAGTTACATAATTTCAAAATACAAAGTGTACCAAACATTATTTAGGTGTGTGAAAAATCACTCTCTCCATCTTGCACCTTTCAGTATTTCTCCTAGAAATTAGTATCATTCTTCCCAAAGCATTTAAGGTTATTGCAACTCCAGTTTACCTGTTGTTCACCTTCTTACTTTTGTTGAGCAATAAGGAAAAAATATATTTATTAAAAAGTGGCAATCAAATTAATATGTTAAAAAGATTACATTTAATGTAATATTTGAATTTTAATACAGTAATACAATGCTTGAATTCAGAGAAATTAAAAACATTTAAAAAATAAAATAGAAGACATTGTAGTAGTGTAATAGATAATGAGCTAAGGAAGATGTCAAATGTTATAATAACGTAGTGTGAATACATAATTTGAGAACTGCTTTGTGGATATATTATTTCAAATGACAGCTTACAAGGATAGTTTTCCTGTGCATTAATTTATTTTGATAGTGAATGTCTCTTTCTATTTTTATTGAATTTATTGGGGTGACATTGGTTAATAAAATTATGTAGGTTTCTATTTTGTTTTAAAGATAAACATCTTAGCAACTGCTATAAAATTTTAGTATGCTTCTCTTTTTATATAAGCATATGAAGAAATTCTTCCAATTATCCTATAGCATACACTAAAATAAGACTAAGAACTTTTTATCACAACTTCCTGAGATAATTAGACAATCAGACATCAACAGGAATCATATGCATTTTTATCTTAATACTTGGTTTACAAAAGATCATTGTACTCTCATCTCTAGTATAATTGTTTAATTTGACATTAGGAAATTCTCTATTTTATTGTCCTATTTGATATTACAAAAAATATAACTTTTGACAAAAAATAAAAAGACTGAAATATAACTCAAAAGATATCATATTTTTTAACATGACATCTCAGTTAAAAAATAGTTTAACTCAAATACATATTATTTCACTAATGAAGTTTGTTAGTGAACATAGGAAACTTACCTAAATATAAGCAAAAATGTAAAATATATATAAACTATTTGCTAATATCTATACATGCACCTATAAATACATATACACACATCTCTATAATAATAAAAGCATAATATGCAAATTAGACCGGACATCCTTCCGGATGACCTTCTGGACAAAGCCGGGGCTATGAGGGAAGCCCGGGCCCCGGGTTCCAGAGGGAACCTGGTGCCGGCAGCCAGGGGAAGGAAGGCCTACTTTTGCACGAATTTCATGCATCGGGCCTCTAGTATTTACATAAACACACACACACACACACACACACATATAATTTGTTTTGTTGATCAACCTATTTCCCCTACCCCATTGGGGATTAAGAAAGAAATAATCTATTTGAAAGAGCAACCAAAGAAAAATGGAGCTGAATTGTGAGTATTAATGTGTGTGTGTGTGTGAATGTGTTTGCATACACATACATGTGTGTGTTAATAGTGCTTTACTAGTGTAGCAGACAGTGTAGAGAAATGCTTTATCCATTTTTAACTTTTAAACTTCAGGGCCTCTCATAACTAGCTCATTGACATTGTGTCACACACCAAAAACTGAAGATCAGAGAAGCTACTTGGTTTTTGCAAGATCACACAACTAATAGGAAGTAGAGGAGTACAATTTTTAAACCAAATTTTATAAGAAGGAAGCTACCTGTTGTTTTCCCACTACTCTATACCCTGTATTATTTAGGACAGTTTGGGGAGAGAAATATTTGAACAATCCACACTTGAAAATATTTTTGAAAGCAAAGTATACTTTTGAAACACAGTATTTTTCACCATTTCTTGTTTTATTTATATATTTTAATCTGCATTACATAGATGTTATGTGCAATAAAAATTAAAATTAAGATATAGTGAATGTTATCTAAAACATACTGAAAAGTAATAAAAATATTGAGGAGGGAGTTAAAAAAAATGTTTGTTCCTTAGCTGGTGGCTTGCATGAGTTTTATAAACATTACTTATAATGAGGAAATGCCATCAACATTTAATTGTCTCTGCTTCACAGTTAATATAGTGGTGTCTCCCTGTCCCTTTGGATTCCAAAATATAAATAAATTTTAGTTTAATCAATGACCCTTGACATTTTGGAAAAGAGTTTGTCCTCATAAATATGAACATAGCCTTATCATAAAACCCAGCAATTCTATTCCTAGATATTTAGCTAAAAGAAATATATAAAAAAAATCTTCCACAAAAAAATGTGCATAGGTATGTTTAAGTCATCCTCATTTATAATGCTCAAATGTATAAATAATTCATATATCCATCAGCTGGTGAATGGATAAATCATAGCATATAAATACATTTGCATAATATTGAAAAATGGGGAAAAAACTACTCAGACTGCAACAATATGGCAGAATTTCAAACACATTAAGATAAGAGCATTTAGCCAGATTTGAAAGACTACATGCTTAATGATTGCATTTATAATACATTTAATAAAAAGAAAAACAATATAAATGAAAAAATAAAGGATGAAGAGCTGTGCTGTCAAGGAACTAGGAGAAAAGATAATGAGGTTGACTCAAAGTTCAAGAATATTTTGTAGGTGATGGAACCATTCCATATTTTTTTGTGATCATTGCATGGTTATGTGCCTATGTCAAAACTCATCAAATATTACACTTAATATATTGGTGATTTTTATTGTGTATATCTTATAATTAAATATGAATTCTACATAGTATATCATTGAGATAAAAAACATGCTATAAAAGTAATGTTAATTAAAATTTCCTTACTGTTGCTTTGGGCAAATTATTTAGCTTCAGATTGCCTATGTGTCCTGTTTTTTTAAAAAAAATTATACTAATAAATTTTTCTTCTGACATAGAAAATAATTCCAATGATAATTTCAGGTGACTCAAATGCTTAAAGTACTTCTTGAGCTTTAAGTCAATCTCATTATCTTTTCTTCCAGTTCCTAGAGACCACAGCTTTATGTCCTTTAAAAACAAAAAAAAAACAAAACAAAAACTATTTTATATATATATATATATATATATATATATATATATATATATATATATTAGAGGCCCAGTGCACAAAAATTTGTGCACTCGGTGGGGAGGGGGGTCCCTCAGCCCGGCCTGTGCCCTCTCGCAGTCTGGGACCCCTTGGGGGATGTCCACCTGCTGGCATAGGCCTGCTCCCTGGGGGATTGAGCCTAAGCTGGCAGTCAGACATCCCTCTGGCAGCCCGGAGCCCTCAGGGGATGTCCACTTACCAGCGGGGAGCAGGCCTAAGCTGCAGTCGGACATCCTTAGCGCTGCTCAGGAGGTGGGAGAGACTCCCGCCACCATCACTGTGCTGGCAGCTGTCAGCCTGGCTTGTGGCTGAGCAGAGCTTCCCCTGTGGGAGTGCACTGACCACCAGGGGGCAGTTCCTGCATTGAGCGTCTGCCCCCTGGTGGTCAGTGTGTGTCATAGTGACCAGTCATTCTCAGTTGTTCTGCTATTAGGGTCAATTTGCATATTACCCTTTTCTTACATAGGGTATTTTTCCATTTTATTGAATGTAATAAAAATGCAATTACTCAGCATGTAGTCTTTCATATCTGGCTGAATGTACTTACCTTAATGTGTTTGAAATTCAGTCAGGTTAATGCAAACATTCCTTAGAACCCATTAGCTTAGTGAATCTCAAATGTTTTTATTTCTAAGAGTCAAATGTAATTTTTGTAAAACATAGATCCTTGTCTACTATTTCTATAAAATATTATGTAGTTGGTATGCGTTCACCCATGAACTTGCATTTCTAACAATATCTCAGGTGAATCAAAATATCACACAGATTCCTCTGGGGCACAGTTCCTGATTTCAGGTGGGTCTAAGAGTCTACAAAGTTCTCAATAGCATATCTGGAGCCTTATGGTAGCAAGGTTGTCTTCTCTCTTATAATGGGCTCTACTATTGACATATTTAAGGGTATAATGTTTGAACTTTATTAGAATTAGAAGTGGAGTGTCGTGGCCAATTCTATAGTATCAATTACCTCTCAAAAAGGATCATTAAAGGAGCATCCTGCTCACCTATTTGCTTCCTTTCTTTCTTACTTATTATGTAGATACTAGAGGCCCGTGCACAAAATGGGGGGAGGGTGGTCCCTCAGCCCAGCCTGCAGCCTCTCCAATCCAGGACCCCTCGGGGGATGTCCGACTGCCATTTTAGGCCCGATCCTGGGGATCAAGTCAAAACTGGCAGTTGGATATCTCTCTCAAAATCTTGGGCCACTGGCTCCTAATCGCTCACCTGCCTGCTGGCCTGATCACCCTTAACTGCCCCTCCTTGCTGGCCTGGTCACCTCAACTGCCCCGCCCCCACTGGCCTAGTTGCCCTTCACTGCCCCCCCCCCAGCCTAATTGCCCCGAACTGCACCCCTCCGGCAGCCTGGTTGCCTCTTACTGCTCCCCTTGCTGATCTGGTCACCCCCAACTGCCTCCCCTGCTGGCCTGGTTGCCAACTGCCCCCCTCCCCGCCCATCTGGTCACCCCCCACAGGCCCCCTGCCGGCCTGTTCAGTCATTTGATCATCCCTCACTAACCCCCCTCCCTACCTGGTCACCCCACACAGCCTGCTTCAGTAGTTTGGTCATCCCTCACTAACTCCCCTGCCAGCCTGGTTGCCCCACTCAGCCTGCTTGTTCAGTCATTGGTAGTCCCTCACTAACCCCCCTGCTGGCCTGGTCATAGGCAGCCATCTTTTGAGGGTATGATGGTCAATTTGCATATTACCTCTTTATTATGTAGGATATAGGTCCTGTTCCACTTTTTTAAAATGATGATAATTTTCAGTGTAATTTCTTTAGAGGCACATTACATGACCATTGTTACCTGGCTCTCCCATGTAATTTAAATTACTGTGAAACACATAAATCTAAAAAAAAAGAAGCTTGTCAATTATGTATGCCTTTATCAAATCAGATGGTAAGCTTTCTGATAGAAGGAAACTTGTATGTAACCCACTTGAAGGTAGACTAGAAGTTATATTGCTACATCATTGCAAATCAGATAATTATTATTTATTATGTTACTTTACATGAGGTTCAATGCCTCACCTGGTTCTTATTTGAATGTATTAGAAAATATATTTCTTATTTATAGTCAATGAAATTGTTCATCTTGAAATCTTTGGCCAAAATAAAACTTTGATAGAAAATATATATCTTTGACCATGTTTAAATTTAAATGACTTTTATGAACTGATATTTAATATTTTTCAATGTTGGTTTTGTTTATATTTTATAGAGGATAAATTATATGTATTTTGTTTCCTTTTTAAGTATTTTGTTAGTTTTTACCAATCAAATGGAAGTGAATTATTTTCCATTCTCAAAATTTTACTATATGAAGAAGAAAAAGTTTTGAAATATAATGCTGATAGTTCTGAATAACAATTAATCTACATCTCAATTTCCAGGACAATAATAATAAAGATTAATAGTTCATTTAGGAGGAGTCACGAGTGTGAAAGTAAAGGTGCCTGAAATAAATGGATCCTAAATAAAATAAGACGGAGGCTAGACCATGATTAGATATCAAGATATAATAATGATAACAGGTTCACATAGCACTTTTGAGGCTGATCTATGGGTATACAGATAAGGAACTCAGTCTGAAATACATTTCTAAGACCAAATCCCCATCCAGTCTAAAAGGTTTATAAAGTTAGCCTAGCAGAATCCATAACAAACAACCAACAGGCTATAGACAGATAAACTTGAGGCACATATAAAACGAGAAGGAAAATAAAAGTCTATCTAACACCTGGGACTAAGGATAAGGAGACTAAGGAAATAAAGCTTAAAGCTTTTTATCAACACAGCCAACCCTGGAAAAATCAATAGACCCCAGAGAACTCCCCAGGTGTTTTTTTCTTGTACCAACCATTTCTGATTCTCATACTTGGTACTGTAGGGGTCTATAATTCAAGTGGAAAATCTGGTATTTAAATGTCAGATCAGAAGGGATAAATGGCGATAAAGGAAACTTGACTTTGGCTGGTGAACACAAAATACAATACACAGATGATATATTACAGAATTGTACACCTGAAACCTGTATAATTTTATTAACCAACTAGAGGCCAGGTGCACAAAAATGTGTGCACTCAGGGGGGAGAGGGGGTCCCTCAGCCTGGCCTGTGCCCTCTCACAGTCTGGGACCCCTCAGGAGATAACGACCTGCTGGCTTAGGCCTGCTTCCGGGTGGCAGAGGGCAGGCCCAATCCCTAGGTGCAGCCCCTAGTCGGGCTGAGAACAGGGCCAAATGGGGAGGTGGGGCGCCTTCCCCTGTCATGCACAAGGCAGGGCAGATTGGGAGGTTGCGATGCCACCCTCAGTCACGCTCAGGGTAGGGCCAATTGGGGGGTTGGGGCACCGCCCCCTGTCACACTCAGGGCAGGGTCGATGGAAAGGTTGTGGCACCACCCCCTGTCATGCACAGAGCAGGGCCCATCAGTGGGGTTGGGGCTCTGTACCCTGTCATGCACAGAGCAGGGCCAGTAAGGGGGTTGGGGCGTTGCCCCCTGTCACGCACAGAGCAGGGCCGATCAGGGGGTTGAGGAGCTCCCCCCTGTCACTCACAGAGTAGGGCCGATAGGGGAGTTAGGGCACCGCCCCCTGTCACACTCAAGGCAGGGCAGATCAGGGGGTTGGGGTGCTCCCACTGTCACACTCAGGGCAGGGCCGATGGGGAGGTTATGGCTCTACCCCGTCACACACAGAGCAGGGCCTGTGTTGGGGGGGTTTGGGTGCCACACCCAGTCACACACAGAGCCGCAGGGCGATCAGGGGGTTGGGGAGCTCCCCCCATCAGGCACAGAGCAGGGCTGATCAGGGGGTTTGGGCACTGCTCCCTGTCACGCTTATCCCACTGCCGGGAGGCCTCTCGGCTCCTCTGATCCCGGTGCTGGGAGGCATATTACCCTTTTACTATATAGGATAGAGGCCTGATGCATGGGTGGGGCTGGCTGGTTTGCACTGAAGGGTGTCCTGGATCAGGGTGGGGGTCCCCACTGGGGTGCCTGGCCAGCCTGGGTGAGGGGCTGATGGCTGTTTGCAGCTGGTCACACACACTTCAGGGTGGGGGTCCCCACTGGGATGCCTGGCCAGTCTGGGTGAGGGGTTGAGGGCTGTTTTCAGGCTGACTGAAGTTCCCAACAGCTCCTTTTTTCTTTTTTTATTCTGGGCCAGCTTTAGCTCTGGCTCCAGCTCTGAGGCCTCTGCTGCTGAAAGCAGGTATCTGGTTTGTTTGGGTTCTATAATCGAAACAATGTATAACTCCAGCTCTGAAATCCCAGGCTCGCTGAAAGCAGGTTTCTGGGGTTTTGTTTAGCTTCTATATTTGTTACAATGTTTCTTAAACTGCAAGCTCAGAGTCCGGCAAGGCAGGCGGGGAATGTTGGAGTCCTCCATCACTGAAGCAAGCAAGCCTCATGTTAGTTTCAAGCTGCCTGGCTGCTGGCTGCCATCTTGGCTGGCAGTTAATTTGCATATCTAGCTGATTAGCCAATGGGAAGGGTAGTGATCGGACACCAATTACCATGTTTCTCTTTTATTAGATAGGATGTTACCTCAATAAATGTAATAAAAAAAAAATCCAAAATATATTTATTAGCTCTATTACATCATCAAAATACAACATACACAAAATCATATGCACTAACAAATACACACACACACACACACACACACACACACACACACACACATAGGGTGTCCCAAAATTCATGCAAGATTTGCAATTTAATCAATGGCAAATATTGTGAGATATATATATATATATATATATATATATATATATATATGATTTAAAAAATATTTTTACATCAATGTGAGAATGAAATGGAATGGCTGCCTCCTACACACTCTCCTCAAGGATCAAGCCCCTTACCCAGGTATGTGACCTTTTGGTGCATGAGACAACACTCAACCAACTGAGCTACACCGGCCAGTTGACATAATTATTTTTTAATTATCTAGAAGAGTGAAGAGGATAAAAAACCTTCATATAAGGAATTATTTTACTATTGCAAATGCATCTAGAAGTTATCATTTTAATACTGAATATATTACTATGGCAATTCAGGTATTTTGCAACACAGCATCCTCAATATCTTTATTTCTTTAATATGATAAGTAGACAAATTGAAACAAATAATACTCTTTGTTTGTGGTATACTACTGTATAAATTATAACTGTACCAAAATTTAAAACAACAACAACAAATTGTTTCTCATAGTTATAAGCCTTTATAAGATATCTTTTTAAAAATATATAATATATGGTGATGAGAGAAGATTTGACTTTGGGTGGTAGGCACATGGTGCAATATACAGATCTTGTTACATAGAAACCAACCAACACTTGAAACCTATATGATCATGTTGACCAATGTCACCCAATAAATTTAATAAAAATGTATATGAATTATACAGCACTCTTTATTTAAAAAATATTTATATTGATTTTTAGAGAGAAAGAAAGGGAAAGGGAGAGAGAGAAACAATGATGGACTGACTCTTGCATGTCCTCTACCAGAGATTGAGCTTGCAACCTGGGCATGTGCCTGACTGGGAAATCAAACCAGCAACTTTTCTGTGCATGGGACGATCGCCAACCAACTGGGCCATGCTGGCCAGGGCCACAGAACCATTTAAAAATCATTTGATGATTTTGTGTCCACTCTTTAAAACATATTCAAAAAATATGATGAATACATTTTAGGAAATTGCAAGACTTAGCATATATTACTCATAGGTTCAAATTTAAGAAATCTGCATATTGTAATAATTAAGACTCCTACAAATACTAGTATGCTCAAGCTCCTACTTACAGCCACACAAGATTGCACTTCCCACATACTTTAAAGTTTGATGTGGCCATATTACTTACTTGATCATTGGACTGTGAGTAAAAGTAACCCCTGGCACTGTTTAGAAGCTGCTGGGGTCAAGTCTGTAATTCTCTATATCCACCTCTTTCCTGTTACAGAGTTTGTGCAAGGACCTGTCAAGATAAGCATTCTCCTTCTGAATTCCTGACTTAGAACAGTAAGCAGACCCTTCGAGTCATGGGAAAATGAAATGTATCCTGATGCATCACTACAGTTGGGGGAGCAGGTCATAATGTCAGCATAACTAGTTAATCCTGACACATATGCCAGACAAGACCAATTCTCATACCGATCCCATGATTTTTGCATCACTATGAGATACTCTGCTATCTACACTAATAAAAGAGAAAAATGGTAATTGGCGTATGGCGATACCATTTTCATTGGCTAATCAGGGCTATATGCAAATTAACTGCTAACTAAGATTGGCAGTTAACTGCCAACAAGATGGCGGCTAATTTGCATATGTAGGCACAATGCAGGGAGGCGAAAGGGAAAGCAGGAAGAAGCCCCCTGCCACTGACAGTGATCTGAAACCCAGGGGGGAGCTAAGAGCTGGGGGGCAGCCATGATCGGAGAATCAGGCGCCTTTGCCGCCCTGGACAGTGATAGCAGGAAGTAGGGGTGGAGCCAGCGATGGGAGCTGGGCACGGTCGAAGCTGGCAGTCCCAGGAGCTAGGGGTCCCTTGCCTGGGCCTAAAGCGAAGCCCACAATCGCGGCTCCCCCTGCTGCAGCTACAGGTCCCTGCTGCCTGGGCCGGACGCCTAGGACAGAGGCGTTAGGCCTGGGCAGGGGCAGAGCCTGCAACGGCGGGGAGCTGGGGGTCCTCTGCCCAGGCCTGACACCTCTGCCGGAGGCCTCAGGCCTGGTCAAGGGGCCGATCCGGTGACTGGTGATCGAAGGGTGATGAGGGTCAACTCCTCTGACCGAGGCATCAGGCCTGGGTGGGGGGCAGAGCCGGGGATTGGGGGGATATGATGGTCCCCTTGCCCAGGCCTGAAGCCTGGGTCAGAGGTGTCAGGCTTGGGCTGGGGGTGGAGCAAGCAATCAGAGGGAGATGGGGCTCCCCTGCCCAGGCATGATTCTTGGGCCAGAGGCCTCAGCCCTGGGCGGGGGCCAGAGCCAGTGATCGGGGGGAGATGGGAGTCCCCTGTCCAAGCCTGACACCTCTGGCGGAGGCGTCAGGCCTGGGCAAGGGGCCGATCAGGCGATCGGAGGGTGATGGGGGTCAACACCTGAGGGCTCCCAGTATGTAAGAGGGGGCAGGCTGGGCTGAGGGACACTCTTCCCCCTCCCCCCCCGACCTAATGCACGAATTTCGTGCACCGGGCCCCTAGTTCAATTAACATTTTAAAAAAGCATTAAGGTCAGCTAGGGAGCTCATTGACAAAATTAGATTTATACAAAAGATTCTTTGAGGACCTGAAGCATAAAAGATATAGTAGGAGGAAATGCAATTGTGCTATACCTAAGGAGACAAGAGTTGGTGATTATTTTCATTGTGATCACTGAGAATGAAATATAATTACTTATCTTCTAGCCCAAGTTAAAAAAAAAAAAGAAATTAGTGTCAATATTAGATATGTGAAATTTAGAAAAATGGATTTGATACAA
Organism: Myotis nattereri; assembly: GCF_964212035.1. Lineage (NCBI taxonomy): Eukaryota > Metazoa > Chordata > Mammalia > Chiroptera > Vespertilionidae > Myotis > Myotis nattereri. Next base: position 66,115,062 of record NC_138076.1, on the reverse strand, counting down.
TCATACAAACTTGTATTTATACATATTATCATGTATTCTAAAGAGCTGTCTTACTATATTTATATAAATATAACAAATTTTAAAAAGTGGGCATTTATGAAAATGATAATCTTGCTTTTTGCTATAATTAATCACATATTGAAAAAATACTGTACAGTGTTTGCTGTGTTTTCCCCCTCTTAAAGTTGAGTGAGTGAGATCATACACAGTGACATGTATTCTTCTTTCATGATTCTTGATACAATACTAGAGGGCCAGTGCACAAATTTGTGCACTGGTGGGGTCCCTCAGCCTGGCCTGTACCCTTTCTCAATCTGGGACCCCTCAGGAGATGTCAGACTGCTAGTCCTGCCTGCTGCTTCCACTCATCCTGGCCCTGCTGTGCCTGCCACGGGCTCACACCCAGTTAGTCTTGATTTAGAGCGGCTCTCGCCAGCCATGAGCCCTGTGTCTGGTCTGGCACCTGTTGGTCAGTTGAGCGGCACTCCCATTGTGAGAGCACACTGACCACCAGGGGGCAGCTCTGCATGGAGCATTTGTCCCCTGGTGGTCAGTGCATATCATAGTGACTAGTCGTTCGGCCATACAGTCATTTGGTCGCTTAGGCTTTTATGTATAGAGAGAGGATTTTATATATACAGACTACACGCCCGGTGCACAAAAATTTGTACACTGGTGGGGGGGTGTCCCTCAGCCCCACTTGTGCCCTCTCATAGTCTGGAACCCCTCAGGAGATAACGACCTGCTGGCTTAGGCCTGCTCCCAGGTGGCAGAGGACAGGCCCAATCCCTAGGTGCAGCTCCTGGTTAGGCTCAGAGCAGGGCCGACTGGGAAGTTGGGGCACTGCCCCCTGTCAAGCACAGAGCAGGGCAGATCGGGAGGTTGCGATGCCACCCCCAGTCACGCTCAGGGTAGGGCTGATTGAGGGTTTGGAGCACCACCCCCTGTCACACTCAAGGCAGGGTCGATTGGGGGGGGGGGTTGAGGTTCCAACCCCTGTCACGCACAGAGCAGGGCCTATCAGGGGGGTTGGGGCTCTGTACCCTGTCACACACAGAGCAGGGCCGATCAGGGGGTTGGGGAGCTACCCCTTGTCAGGCACAGAGCAGGGCAAATAGGGGAGTTGGGGCACCGCCCCCTGTCACCCACAGAGCAGGGACAATCAGGGGGTTGCGGCACTCCCCCCTGTCACACTCAGGGCAGGGCCGATGGGGAGGTTGCACCTCCACCCTGTCACACACAGAGCAGGGCCAATCAGGGGTTTGGGGTGCCGCACCCTGTCATACACAGAGCAGGGCTATCAGGGGGTTTGGGCGCTGCCCCCTGCCAAGCTGCTCCAGGGGCCAGGAGGACTCGCGGCTCTGCTGATCCCAGTGCTGGGAGGCCTTGCAGCTCCGCTTGACACAGGGGCAGTGAGGCCTCGCTGCTCCGCTGATCCTGCTGCTGGGAGGCTCCGCTGATCCTGGTGCCAGGAGGCCTTGCGGCTCTGCTGACCTGGTGCTGGGAGGCATATTACCCTTTTACTATATAGGATAGAGGCCTGGTGTATGGGTGGGGGCCAGCTGGTTTGCTCTGAAAGGTGTCCTGGATCAGGGTGGGGGTCCTGCGTGGGTGCCTGGCCAGCCTGGATGAGGGAATGATGGCTGTTTGCTGCTGGTCACACCCCCTTCAGGGTGGGGGTCCCCACTGGGGTGCCTGGCAGGTCTGGATGAGGGGCTGACGGCCATTTTCTGGCTGGCAGGTGACTGAAGCTCCCAACCTCTCCTTTTTTTCTTTTTTCTTTTTTATTCTGGGATTTATTTACCTTTTATGGCTGTCACTGGAACTGAGAGCCAGCTTTAGCTCTGAGGCTCTGCTCCAGCTCTGAGACCTTGGCTGCTGAAAGCAGGTATCTGTGTTTGTTTGGCTTCTATAATTGAAACACTGTTGCAACTGCAGCTGGTCCAGCTGACTGAGCATGGGTTTTGTTTAGCTTCTATAATTGCAACATTGTTTCTTAGAGTGCAGCTCAGAGGCCCGCAGCGACAAGTGGGGAACCTTGGCTTCCTCCTTCACTGGAGCAAGAAGCCTCCTGTTCACTTCAGCTGCCTGGCTGCCGGCCGCCATCTTGGTTGGCAGTTAATTTGCATATTGCCCTGATTAGCCAATGGGAAGTGTGTCGGAGGTATGATTAATTACCATGTTTGTCTATTATTAGATAGGACTAGAGGCCCGGTGCACAAAATTTGTGCACTGGAGGGGGCGGCTGTCCCTTGCCCAGCCTGCACCCTCTCCAATCTGAGACCACTAGGGAGATAGATGTCCGACTGCTGGTTTAGGCCCAATCTACAAGGGATTGCGCCTAAACTGGCAGTCGTAGATCCCTCTCACAATCCAGGACTGCTGGCTCCTAACAACTCATCTGCCTGCCAGCCTGATCACACCTTAACCACTCTCCTGCTGGCCTGATTAACACCTAAGTGCTCTCCTGCCAGCCTGATCGCCCCCAAATGCCCTCCCCTGCAAGCCTGGTCACCTCCAACTGCCCTCCCCTGCTGGCCTGGTCACCCCCAACTGCCCTCCCGTGCTGGCCTGATGGCCTCAAACTGCCATCCCCTGCTGTCCTGGTCACCCCCAACTGCCTTTCCCTGCTGGCCTGATCTCTTCTCCAATGTCCCTCCCCTGCCAGCCTGATCTCGCTCCCAATTGCTCTCCCCTGCCAGCCTGATCACCCCTAACTGCCTCTGCCTGCCTGATCACCCCTAACTGCCCTTACTTGCGGACTTGATCTCACCCCCAACTGCCCTCCCCTGCAGGCATAATATCACCCCCAACTGTCCTCCTCTGCTGGTCAATTTGGTTCTGATTGATCAGTTTCTATGCCAGTCAGTGTCAAAAGCTCTGCCTCTGAGGAAGCCATTTTCTCCTCACAGTTGACCCAGAGTTGGTTCTGATTGGTTGGTTTCTATGTCAGTCAGTGTCAAAAGCTTTGCCTCCTAGGCAGCCATTGACTCCTCACAGTTGACCTAGATTTGGTTCTGGTTGGTCAGTATCTATGCCAGTCAGTGTCTCTGGGCCTATCAACAGGGCCTGATCAGAAAGGCGGGGCTGATCTGCAGCCCCTGTGGAAGCCTGAAGAGAAATGGAGGTGAGGCTGCTGGTGAGAAAGGGAGAGGCAAGTGCTGATCAACAGCTGCCACAGAGGCTACGGATCAGACCTTGTTTCTCTCTTCAGGCCTCTCTCCGGGCCTGATTCACAGTCCCCTCAGCAGCCTGAAAAACTGCAGGACTGACTTCCATTTGGTTGAGCCTCTGGTCATGAGGGTCCCAGGATTTGTATATATTAGGATTTTTTTTTTTTGTCAGATTCACCTATGTTTTTGTGTGTAGCAGAAATTTGGTTATATATTATTTTTACATGATACATGATGTACAGTATTCAATTATAAATATTATACAACAAAATTTTATGCATTCTATTGTTAATGATATTTTAATTGTTTTAACTGAGACATTATTAAAACGAAGACCACTGCATTTCTCTTGATGCACATGTGCATGCATTTTTAAAGAATTCATATATATAACATTTGAAATGCTGGAGCAATGATTCTGTCTATGTTTAATTTAGTTAATTCAAAATGTCTTCAAGAGTGTTTGCAATATATACTCCCACAAGAAATGCTTGAGAATCTATATTCCTTTCATTTTTACCAAGATAGATTTTTTTCTTTCCCTTAAGTATATTATCTGGAGTAGGGAGAAAGAAGTGATATATTGTTATCATTTGACTTTTTATTTCTATTAAATAACGGGAACATATTTTTATATGCTAAGTGACCATTTTGATATCCTCCTGTACTATATCTTGTTGGCTCTTACCCAATCTTATGTCTTGATGTTGGTTTTTCAAATTGGTTTGAAGTTCTTAACATATATTCTGAATAGACTCTTTAATTAATTGGTGACACATATTGACAAATACATTCTTCTTGTCACCTTCTTAATGGTCCCTATTCTTTTTTTTTAATATAAACACAATTCTTCTTATATCCTATGAAGAAGTTTTTCCTAATCCAAAACCATTTTCATATTATCTTATATAGATTTTAGTATATTTGTTGTTTTACATTTTATGTAGAATTTCTTTTTGTGAATGATTTCAAATAGGTATTATATTTTATTTTCTTCTATATGTACACAAAATTAATGCTGCCTAGTTTATTGAAAAAAACCCTTACTCAGTTGCTTTACAGTATAAACTTTGTGATAAAACAAATGACCATGAATGCATTTATCTAATTTTGGCTTTTCCATTGTGTTCTATTCCAACTACACTCTACTTTTTAAATTACATTAAACATAAAATGTATTGATATATAATAGTCCTCCATCTATGTTCCTCTTAAGATTCTCTTGAATACTTTAGGCCATTTGGTTATACATAATAGTTTTCAAATTTAAAAATCCATTCTTTAAAAGAAATAAAAGAACGCAAAAAACCCTGATATTTGACTATGGTTACATAGAATCCTGAATCAATTTTGTGGTGAGTTGACATATTTATAATATTGAATCTTCCAATAAAATAACATTGGGTATCTCTTCTTTATTTAGATCTTAATTTTCTTTCAAAAAGTTCTATGAAGATGTATTATATATTTTAAATAAATTCATCCCTTACATGTATTCTGTTATTCATGTTATTGAAGTGATCATTTTTCATTTTCATTTTATTTTCTATAAATTTGCTTGTCACACAAAGAATTACAATTGTATATTTTAATAAACACCTTATATTTAGTGACCTTGCTATGCCTATTTATGTTATACTATTTTGTCTGTAAATTATTTTAAAAATTTTTACACTTATATATAGAGATGACAGTTTTACTTTTTCTTTCCAATCCTTCAACATCAGTTTTTGCTCCCACTTGAACTTCCATTATAATGTTGAATACTAATGGTGATATTGTGTATCCTTATCTGTTTTCACTGTCAGGCTAAAGCTATCAATATTTTACCATTACATATCATATAACATAACATTTTTTAACATATACTTTTATTGATAATATTGATTTCAGATAGGAAGGGAGAGGGAGATAGAAACACCTATGACGAGAGACAACCATTGATTGGCTGTCTCCTGCATGCCTCCCACTGGGGATGGAGCCCATAACCCAGGTATGTGCCCTGACCAGAAATTGAACCATGACCTCCTGGTTCATAGGTTGATGCCCAATCACTGAGCCATAAAAAGGAGCTCTCTTTATAAAGAATATATATCCAAAAATGTTGCCCAGCTGGCCTGGCTCAGTGGTTGGGCATCAACCTATGAACCTATGGTTTGATTTCTGGTCAGGGCACTTGCTTGGTGTATTGATAACAAGGCCTTTGTGCTCCCATTGGCCTTGATTATCCAGGGCCTGGCATGGTTCCCACAGTGGGGTAGTGGATAGAGCAAAAGAGAAATAAAAGAGAAAGTGCTCATGGACACGGACAACAGTGTGGTGATTTTGGGGTGAGGTGGGTGGAAGGAGAAGGGGGTGTGGGGGGATAAGTATTGATGGGGAAAAATAACATAAAGAAGAAAAAAAGAAATAGTCTATTTAAATCAGGAAGTCAGTTTACAAAGTTGGAATGGGGTGGGATAATCAGAAGGCTGGCATGAGACCCCCGGGCCTGGAAGTCTTGGTAATATACCCACTGTCAAAGAACATGCTCAGGGAGCCCAGCTGAAGCATATGCAGTCTGGAGACCATTCAGCTACCTTGAGCCATGAGGCTAGGGATCAAAGAAGACTGTGAGCTCAGGCTGTTGGTGAAGTTTGATGATTCACTTGGGAGATGCTGAGGCCTGTGTATCCCTCCGTGCTCTCCTGCAGGCAGCTCAAGATGTCCAGTTCATCCTCCCCTCACCTTGACCCCCCCTCACAGCCTCACGTCCATTGGACACTAGTGCAATCTTATCCAGGATCAAGAGACCATTAAACTCCTCTGCCGCCTGGGAGCTTCTCTAACAGCAGAACTGCTGAGCAAACTCCTGGTACAGATGGAAGGATTCTGCCTCCTTGGTCATCTACTCAACATCAGCCCTGGGCTCCAGCCACTACTGAAAAGGCCTTAACCTCTTCACAGAGCCACACAGACTCAGTTTCTGCCTCTGCCTACATAGTCATCCCAGACTTCTTGGCCTTGGTAGGCACTCCAGCCTGTAGTGCTTGGCTTCCACAGGTTTCCAAACACTGGCCTCCAGCTCTTCTCTATCTCCAGCTCCTGCACTGCCACCTGCTAGCTCTGCTCTACCACCTGACCTGTACCCACTGCTCCCCTATCTCTTGTTTAGTCTTAGCCACCTGAAATTCATAGGCCAGGTCATCCTGTGCTCTATGGCTGTTGACCGTGAAGTCATACACGGCCTTCTTCAGCTTGCAGTCCTCCTGCGCCTTGGCCAGTACCAGCAGACACCTTTTCCTACTTGCCTTTGGCTCCCGAATCTTAGCATCTCTTTTGGCCTCTGCTTCCCTAATCCGAGTATCCTTTTGGCCTTCAGTTCTCAGGGCCTCACCAAGGAAGGCAATTAGTCTTGATCATTGTGAATTTCCTTCAGGGTGTAGCTAACCATGCAAGTGTGCTTTTGTCTGTTTGTTTTTGTTGTTTTAAATTTTAAAGAATTCAAAAAACTTTTTGTAATAAAAAAGTCTCATTATTCTTATTAAAAGGTCCTTGTTCTAAACAATGCATCTTTATTATACTTAGTCAATCAGTTTTTCTGTTACTTGCAACCAGAAACCATTCAACTTTACTAATCTCATTTTTTCCATTTATATGTCTTTTCTTTTTAATTCCATAACAGAGGTTTTCTTATGATAATTTAGCATATTACTGTTTAATTTAATGAACTGAATACTCTTTTGGGCCTCAGTTGAAGTGTTAAAACATGTTATTATATTTTGGACAGTCTGTGTGTTAGATAGATTGCCATATTTTTGGACTTACTTGTTTGAATTTAGTGTACCAGAAAAACCTTCTGCAATAACATGATCTGCTCCTCATTTTTTCCCTGTACCTTTATATAAAGAAACTACACTTTATGGAATGAAAAGCCCCATTCCCCTCCTCTTCTTGCACTCATATTTTCTAGAGAAAGTTGTAGTTTCTGACAATGGAAAACAATAGTGGATTCAAGGGGCCCATGAGTGATTACTAACTGATTATTATAACGAGTGTTGTATATTAACACAACTTCATAATAGTCTGGGAATCAATTGTGCCAATCTAAAAAATAGGTCAAAAATCATATTAAGTTAATCAGCAAAAGAGGAAGATTTTTTTTATGTATATTGATTTCATATATAGAGACCATGCTATATATCTTAGAAATAGTACTTGAGAGGTAATTAGTATAAATTGTTTTCTTGTTCACAACTGGATATGATCTTTGCAGTCTAGAATCTTTTCTTTGGAACAAATGAAGCGGCAAGATGTCAACAGATATGTTCTTTACATAAAATTTTTATCAATTAACTACATTTATAAGTACATCTTTTTATATGCTTATTACAGTAATCTGTTGAAGTGCCCTTTATTATCAAAACAAATAAAAAAATACAATGAATAGGTACTGATATTCTAGAATGTAAAACTAAGAAGAAATATATAATTGGGTTTCCTGTACACATATTTACTAAGGGAACTGATAGCCACATGCTTATTAATTAAAGTGATAATTTTTAAGAATTTTTATTTACACTAGGAAATATTATAGTTTATTACTGTATTATGACTTATCTGGTTCATATGATCTGAATTGCTATTGAATAAATAACCTGATCATTTAATAGTCATTTTGTTTTACCTTTCTATGAATACATAAAATGTTCTATTTGTTGGTAAAGAGATCACACTAATCTCAGTATTCACCCACTAAGATAGCCAAGAATAGAATTCAGACAAACAAAATTTATCTCCTTATGATAATAATTATGCTTATAATTTCCAGTTGTCCAAGACACTTTTGGATGACATGCTGAAATAACCTAATTTGACAATTTCCAAATTAGCCTACAAATCAACTTTTAATAGAAATACCTGACATCATAATGGATCAGATAATAGCTCACACTGGGATTTTTGTATGCTCCACTTTCAGTCAGAACATGTGACTGAACCTTTCCTATTGCCAGGCCAACACTGTGAATATAATCAAGGCCCAGAATATCACAGTGCAGTACTATGGCCCAATTCTATCTCAATATGGTTTACTTTTCAAAAAAGCTGGACATTTGGTCCTGTGGCTCTTAGATGGGATCAAGCTGAGAAAGTGTTTTAATTACTCATGCTTGATTACACTTAATCAAGCATGAATAATTAAAACTTAAGATAGAATTCATGTCTAGCCTATACAATTTGATATTTTGTTATTTATTTTTATATATAAATATGATGTTGAGCTCTAACAAGGGAATCTAATAATGACTTTTGCTTTCTCTCATATGAAAAAGTCTAGTTAAACTGTGCTCTGATCATTTCTTCTTTTCTTGATATACTGGCTGCCATCTGGCCAATTAGTGCTTCTACCTAAAATAGCTAGCAAGACCATCAAACCATATTTATGATCTATTTCAAGTCAACAAAAGATAATTATTCCAATCAAAATTATAGGGGCAGAGAGACAAAGTCTTGGCGTGGTAACTTAGTTCCCCTAGTTTCTTCTTCTCCCAGAGAATTTACTACTTCTGATTAGGAGGCTGAAGATCCAGTCTATAGCCCAAAAAGATGCCAGAAGAATTTCTGATGGGGACATGAGGACTTCAGAGACATGACTGGTTTCCCTCTTATACCTTAACTAAATACTGCGGTCACCTGAAATTCATTACTAAAATCACTGGCGAAAGATCTCTGACAAACATAAAGAATATTGTTGAATGCTTTATTAGACAAATATTAAAGTTTAAAACTGCTAGAGCAATAGACAATACAAAAGAGAATTATAGTTGAAAACTCTTAAAACTCAAGGACAAATCTATGGTAAACCTTCATTTACAGCCTCAACTCAATTCAGCTTATAACTAATAGGGAAAGGTATCATCACATTTGCCTAGAAGGAGGAAAGGGTAATCATTTCTTTAATATATTAATTTTAGAAAGGAAGGGAGAGGGAGAAAGAGACAGAAACATCAATGATGATAGAGAATCATTGATTGGCTGGCTCCTGCATACCCTACACTGGGGATTGAGCCAGCAACACAGGCACATGCCCTGACTGGGAATCAAACTGTGACCTCCTGGTTCATAAATTGGTGCTCAACCACTGAGCACACCAGTTTGACAAGCATAATCATTTCTAAATGAGGACGACATCTAGAGATTCTAAATTTTTTTCTTCAAAATGTTTAGCATTGCTAGACTTTACTGAGCACACATAGACAGAGGTAGGCAAAAGTAGATTTAGAGTTGAATAATTAATAAATAATAATACAAAAATAAAATGTATGTTTTGTGGACTCATAACTGTAAATCTACCACTACTATTACTACTACTACTACCCACCCACACACAAAATGGGCTACTTGACTATAAATCAAAAGAAAAAATGTAAATATTCTCTAACATATGAAATTAAATACTCTAAGATGAATTGAGCAGTAGATTATACAAAGCAAAAAGAATAAATAAAAAGAGTGATGAACTGAAAGGTTGATCACTTTAAAGTATTCAAAGGGAAGCATAGGCATAGAAAAAGAGAGACAGAGATCATGTTTGCAAAATACAATATGCTATTCTTCAGATGCATTTTTGTTACCAGATGTTTTATTTCCTCATTCCAATTCCCAGTTTAACTGATGTATCTATAGTAGAGGTGTAGAAAAAATTTTGGCACAACTTCCCCCCACATTGCCTCCAGTGAAATGTTTGTATGGATTTAAAGAAGCACATGGGAGCACAATCCCAACGTTTCTGAAAGTTAATGCTATAATATAATTAATGTTGCCCAGCAATTCAACTCAATTCTGACACTATCTACCCAGAGATAGCATCAGATTTCACAGGTTGAGCACTGTAAACCAAAATTAATTTTATACTGTGATAAAGAATAAAAAGTATTTATTTGAGTAAAAGAAGTTTCAGTCCAGGAAACACAGATTCAGGTAGCAACCTATTTTTTTTTTCCCACTGAGACAAAGGTAAGGCTCCCTTTAGGACCTGTATGCATGCATATAAGCATAACCAATGGATACAGACACCAGGGAGTGAGGGCATGAGTAGGGAGATGGGAGGACAATGTGGGGGTGGGGGGGAATAAGGACACACTTGTAATACCTTAATCAATACAGGGGGAAAAAATAAAAAAAGTTCCCACCCAAGATCTCAATTAAAGCTGTTTTATGTAAATGAAGTATCCAAATTGTACAGTTCTGATTGGACAAAGTAATTCTAAGTTTGTTAGTAAAAAGATGAAACCAAGGTTTCCCTGCCATGGTTGACTCAGATAGCATGAACAAGCAGGGAATAGCGGGGAAAACCCAGAGTTCAGGCTGAGGTTTCTTTCCAGTATACAGAGCATATGTTCATGAGAAGCCTCTGCAGCAAATGGACACTAGGTTCTTATTATTTATAAAATTTGGACCCTTGGTTGACCATGAGGAGTCCATCTCATTCATCTCAGCAGGTAAATCCTTCTCAGATCCACAGAGTTAAAGCCCTATGACAATTCCCTCCACTTCAGAGGCCAATCACAAGCCTAGGTTACATGTTCTTCTGATTGATTGGCTATAAATCAGAGGTTCCCCTGACCCCCTCCTTGTATTGATTAATTTGCTAGAGTAGCTCACACAATTCAGATAAACATTTTACTTACAGTTTTTTTTTATTAGTTAAGGTATTACAAATGTGTCCTCATCCCCCCCATTAACCCCCAACCTCCCCCCACCCCCACCCCGCACACTCATGCTCCCATCCCCCTGTTGCCCATGTCCATTGGTTTGGCTTATATACATGTATACAAGTCCTTCGGTTGATCTCTTCCCCTTACCCCCGCCCTCCCCTACTTTCCTTCTGGGGATTGATAGCTTGATCGCTGTTTCTCAGTCTTTGGGTCTGTCCCTTTTCATCAGTTTATGTTGTTCTCTGTAATCCACAAATGAGTGAGATCATGTGGTATTTATCTTACTTACAGTTTTATGAAAGGATATAACTGGAACAGCCAGATGGAAGAGGTGAATATGGCAAGGTATGGGAAAGGCTTCCGTGCCCTCTCCAAGTATGCCATTCTCCCTGAATCTCCATGTGCTCACCTACCTGGAAGCTTTCTGAACCCTGTTCTTTGAGATTTTTAGGTTGTCTTCATTACATACGCATGGTTGGCTAAATCACTGGCCACTGGTGACTGAACTCCATCTCAAGCCCCTCTCTCCTCACTGGAAGTCAGGGGGTGGCACTGAATGTTGCAACTCACTAGTCATAAGGCTGGCTTCACTGGAAACCCATTCTTAGGTGCTTTCCACAAATTCATCCCATTAACCTAACAATAAACACATTTACTGCTCCCTTCACAGGAAATTCCAAGTGTTATAGGAGCTCTGTGCAAGGAACTAGCGTGGAGACCAAATACATATATATTTCTCACTATTCACTATAAATCACAATTTCACAGTAATCATCAGATTATAATAGTACTCTGTAAAATTCAAACACCCTGTGAAAGGGGTGGGCAACCTTTTTGTGAGTGCGTGCCAAAACCAGCAAAATCTCTGACTCAAAATTCTTCTGCGTGCCAACCCTAATTTTTTGAGAACATGTTACGCCTACTTGATATCTCTTAAGGTGTACGTCTGTGAAGAACCTTGAAGAAATAATAAAATTCATTCGAGCGACAAAAACATAGTATATGATGGCGAAAAATACATTTATTTTTTAATGTATACATGTACACTGATAGTCGGACAGAAAACTTTATGACTCTGTTTGATGTTATCAGTGGGACTTTTGCTGCTGCATCACTGATGACAGAGATTTTACATCAGGTTTATATTCCGTGACCTTCAGAGATATGCACGAGTTACTACTTTCATCCGTCAGGCTACTCCTATTATGAGACTTAACAAAATTCATCACTGAGAACAAAGATTCACAAGCATATGTGGATGAAACCAAAACACTGATCAGATCTAGGAAGGCAGGGAGAGTTAAGGCAGAGGCATAGAAATTGCTCTTCCCCTCTCTCATCAATTCATGTCTGTGGTCTTTAAGATAACTTGTTATGTAAAATTATTTATTTATCTAAGATGCACCTACACTGAATTTATCTGAAAAATAAAGAAGTCGATATTAAGAAAAAAATTGTAAATGTAAGATTATAAGAGAGGGTTTTTCATGCCAGCAAAAGCTACTGGCGTGCCATGTTTGGCACACATGCCAGGGGTTGCCCACCCTTGGTCTATGCCTTTGTATCACCATTTCCAAAGGCCCAGATATACTGAAATCTTGATGAGAAATGAATGTGACTGAGAAAGAGGTCAGCCCAGAGAAGCTATGGTTTCCCTTTAGTAATTGCCCTTAGCTGGTCATATTTTCCCCTTGACTATGTGACTAGTTCCATGATTCTCAAGGAATAAACAACTAATGTCAATTTTTAAATTCAGCAGCATTTCATCATATCCAGTTAATCATTACTTGACAAACATTGTTGACAATGAGCTACATATGCTTAGTTTAGTACATAGCTTTGAGCTGTATTTTCATTTATCATTGATCCACTAGATCAATTTCTTAATATTTCCTTGAGTTAATGTTGTAAGGTGGATTTGACAAAAAATCAAATTCTTAGGTATTCCTAACCCTAAAGGAAAGACTATAAAGCTAGCTTATCCCCTCCTTTCTTCTATCTTTTATTATATTTTGGAAATATATATCCATTATCTTTTCAAATATTAGCTTTCAGTATTCTTTTTCTCCTCACAATTCTACATTCAAATTAACCATGTTTTAGACTTTTCACCGATTTCCACAATACTCTGATCTCTTCTCTCTCTTCCATCTCACAGGTTCTACTTTGCTGTTACTGATACTACTTTCACTGAGAGGTAGGATCTATTCCCTCCCATTGTATCTGACTTCACTTTATAGACTTCTTAGACCCCTAGAATATGTCAAAAAAGGTACGATGTGCCTATTGAAGATAAGTCATAAAAGGATATAGCTTCTACCTTCCTCTTTCTAAGGATAATTTCTTGTGGAACCCAACAACCATCCTGTCATGGAGTCCACATGGATAATCCCAGCTAATTATTTAAAAGATGTTTTCCTCACTGTCAACTCACACATTCCTTCAAACATGTGGATTAGTGAGCCTTCAGCCTCTAGATCTAGAGTCTTCCCTCTGAGACCCATGATATCCTGGAACAAAAACAAGCTATCCCACTGTGGGCTTTCTGAATTCTTAACCCATGTTATCTAGGAGATAATAGATGATTATTTTTATGCTGAGGTAATGCTTTCACAGTTTTCAGGTAAACTTTGAAGGTATTGGCTACATAGCCTTAGTAACTAGCACAGAAGATAAGGGAATGCAGGACATGTGATTCAACTGGATGAATATATGGAATCTGAGGAGTAGTAAGTGGAGATTCTTTGGAATGATTTCGTATGTGTTGGTGGAATTTTGGGATCATAAAATTCCCCATTTCTCTTATATTACCTGGCCAGATACAGTTACACCAGCTTGAGACTGCAATTGTTAATCTGGCAGAAAGAGACTTCTGCTAAGGATAGTACTTTAATTCCTCAGAATAAACTAATAGTAGGCTGGGGAGTGACTTCCCCTCAGAGCCAAAACTAGAACTGATGATATATACACCCAAATTTTCAGTGGTGAAGACAATTCCATTTTTATTTTTTTATTTTTTTAAAATATATTTTATTGATTTTTTACAGAGAGGAAGGAGAGGGATAGAGAGTTAGAAACATCGATGAGAGGGAAACATCAATCAGCTGCCTCCTGCACACCTCCCACCGGGGATGTGCCCACAACCAAGGTACATGCCCTTGACCGGAATCGAACCCGGGACCCCTCAGTCCACAGGCCGACGCTCTATCCACTAAGCCAAACCGGCCAGGGCTCCATTTTTATTTTTAAAAAAATACTACTTCCAGAGACCAAACAAAAAGGAAACTCTGGTAAGCCTATTCTTTTTTAAAAATTATTTTTTTTAGAGAGAGAGGAAGGGAGGAAGAGAGAGAAACATCAATTTGTTGTTCCACTTATTTATGCATTCATTGGTTAAATCGTGTATGTGCCCTGACCAGGGATCAAATTCTCATCCTTCACATAGAGTAACAGTCCTCCAACCAACTGAACTACCCAGCCAGGGACATTAAGTCTATTCTTAAAACTCACCCTGTGGGTAGCCAGTATGGATGACTCAATAAGAATGTCAAATCTGTATAATGACAGGTATTAAATGGAAAATGAGGGGAAATTTTCCCAGAAAGTAATAAAGCTCATGAACAGGTAATGATGCAGAGAAAGGATACCATTACTCTCTTCAAAGAATTCATATCAGGATAAGATAATATTCAGAGTTGTTTCTCTCAATTACAGTGCCAATTCATGGCCAGGTCTCAAAGACACCCCTGATTTGTTATCCTCTGAGAAGAACTGAATGAATTCAAACTATGAAATTTACCTGACAAGTATACTTTGATGATTTGAAGGAAAGACATAAATCTGTATCCTGTTATATTCCACTTGACGCTATCAATGTGGAAATTTTCATTGGGTTGCATTTTTTATATTATATTTATAATATTGGTTATTATTCAGCCTGCAGATAAATCTTCCTTTGGAGCTTGACTGGATTTACTCTGACTGGCATATGATATCTGATATATGTGTTGCTGTGAATCAGAATGACATTCTGTTCAGGCAATTTCCTAGGTATGAAGGACAACACATTTCCTGGGGACACTGTTCTAATAGGCAAATACATTATACTTAAATTGCTTCAACGCCACAAGTATTATAAGGACACCGCACTTGTAGTAGCTTAATCAACACTGGCACCAATTCATAAGAGGGCCTTAACTAAGGATCTTGAGAATTAAAGCAAATGTGTAGATACTAAAGGAAATTTATTTTCTGGATGTTTGGGCATGATGATGATAAGTTAAGTCCTAGATGGAGACCCTCATGTTATTCAGATCTAGTAAAGTGGTCATGTTTACTAGTCAACCTACAAAACTGATGAAGCTAAATGCAACTACTTTAAATATAATATTGCAGTAAGCTCACTGAAAATCTTAGAGAAAGTCTATGCCTTCATTAAAAAATATTTTAACATGTTAATTCTGCTCTGATCTGTTTTAAAGGATGTGGCTGAGGTGCTGGAGGCTCAGGATAGTGAGGTCAATTAGGGGGATCCTATGATCTGCTTATATGATGCAAACATCGCTATCAATTGTGCTACTTACAAAAGCATCTTCTTAACCATTTGTACCTGAAATTAAGATGGAACTTATATTTACTCTAATACAGTTCGTTGGAACAGTTAGCTTATGATCAATACCATGTTGACTCGATGGGAGGGAAATGAGTGGCTTTCCCTGGGGACATTTGGAAACCTGTGTCAAAGGAAACACGTTTTTTATAGTCTGTTCATGATTATAACCCAAGATAAGATGGAACTTACAGTTTACAGAGCACTGGTCTCTAAGAACTCTAACTTAGGAAATGTATAGTCTATGGTAAAGGCATTTTGTTTGTTTTTATTTTCAAGAAGAAATAAAAATGACATTAATATTAACAAATATATGGTTTGCTGACTTCAGATTAATATTTTTTCAACAACTCTATAGGGTAATAAAAGTGTCTGTGGTTCAAATATATATTTAGCTAAGAATAAAAGTTTATGGAAAACTATCTCCAAATTCAGTTTAAATAAAATTCAAATTTATGTAAAATACACAGAGACTAGTAATAGAAAGATGAAGAAGTAAATTGAGCTTTGGACAAGTAATTTGCAAATAATAGTAGGTAAAGTATGAAAAATAGTACAGTTGTAAAGGACTGTCTGAAACTTACCAGAGCTATGATCATGTTAAATGTGTTTGAGGAAGAAATTCTAAATTTATTGAAGTTTTTTCCTTAAGAATTTTTTTTTAATGTCTCATAAACTGTAGCAGGGATAAGCTGGTATTAAGGATCAGGGTTTGGGTAAACTGGAAGAAAAATATTAAAAGATTCTAAGATTTTTACTATAGCATCAAGATGTGTGAAGCTTTTGACCATGTTTGGATACTTTGCATAATTTTTACTCATGGAATTACTCGGAGCTGATCCAAATCTACTTTATTCAGACAAAGGAGAAGCTGACCAAACATTATGTGCCAAACCGAGGTGGAATCTTTGTTGATATTGTTTGTTGACTAATGAGTAACAGAATGATGAGATGCAGTTTGCCTGGGGAATGGAAGTGAGTCACATTTCCCTTCCTGGGTTATGTGTTGAAGCCAAAGGAACCCCATAGTGGGTAGCTTTCTGGAGCTCAGATTGTCTACAGATATCCAGCTTCTTGTCTTGTGGATACCCACATATAATATGAAATGACTGGGACATCAGATGCAATGCATGGGAGCCAGGAGGTTGTTGCTATGCTGTTACTGGACATTCTTTTCTGTTTCCTCTCCTTTATCCTCACTAAAGCTAAGTGCATGTGGTATCCGATGAAGCCATTGTTTTTATGAATCATATAGTCCAATTGAATCTAATACCACTTATGTTAACATGGTGGAATTGATTGGTGTGGTGATTAATGTATGGAAAAATGATAGTCTTCCAGTCATAAACCAAATAATTACAAAATATCAAGACATATTATAGCAAGACAACCAGAAATCAAAAACATCATATTAAAACCATAATAGGCACCTCTCACCAACATCAGAGAGGTGTTTCCGGATAGCCCCCTGAGTCAGTGGTCAAGGGCTGTCCCCAACCTTGATTCTTGTCTTCTCATACAAATGAATTTATATGAGAGACTTGACTGCATTGTGAAAAGCCAATTTATTAAAGCATGCACCTTTATTGAAAAAGCAAAGCAAGCAAGCAAATCTATACATCTGGCTTATGAAGCACAGATGGGCCCTCAGCTAATCTGAAGAGCAAGTTGGGTGGGGGTTTCAAGGCATTATATACTCTCCTGTCTATAGGCCTCAAAATTCCTCTGTGGACTATTTGGTACAGATTAATTCTGAAGATCTTTTTTTTTTTTTTTTTTTTTAACTGTGTTGTGGCCTTCCCAGAATTCATGAGAAGCACCTGACAACTTTATCTTGCTAAGCCTTGAGACTGCTGGCTTCTCTGCTTAGGGGAATAAAACTGCCATTTTTTTTCTTTCCCTTTTTCTCCTCACTTTCTGCATTCTCTCATTGTGGAGGTTTTTAACCATTTGCTCTGTGTCCTTGGCTAGAAAAGATAATGGTTAGTTACAAGCTGGCTATAAATTGCCCACACTGTTTAGCTTTGTTCTAACTTTCATGTCTCAGTTTCCCTATTTCTCCTGCCCTGGAATCTTATAACAAAACTACCCAGAAAAAAAAATGTCAAATTTACTTTCAAAGAAGCTGTGACAAAACTGACAGATGAATGCTCCAGAATATCCATAGTTACTTCAAGTGAACATAGATCATTTACCCAAAGGATTATATTTGCTAGACCATAAAGCAAGTATCAACAAATTTCACAGTGTTAACATTATACACAGTATGATACATGAACAAATTGACCCCAGACTGATTCATAAACAAGTCTCAACAAGTTAGAAAGCATTGAAGTCATGCATAATAATTTCATAAGGGCTAATACTTTAGTCATTTAGATAAACTGATATAAGGGAATATTTGGTCATGGTGGAAATATTCTTAAACTAGATTGCAATGATGATTGTATATTGTGTAAATTAACTAAAATATATTCAATTAAAACTAGGCCAATTGTATGCTTGTATAAATATGTTATTTTAATTCTTTTAAAATATTTAAGAAAAATAAAATAGATTATGAGGACATTTTTAAGTTCCCTAGGCATGGTATAGAAATTATCAATTCCCCAAACAAGCTTTTCATGCTGAGCTAATTAATTATTGAAACATATTTTGCTAAAATTTAGTTTTTAAAATATATCTGTCTAATGTGGAGCAAATACTTTATCAATAAATAAATTGTAACATGGCATTTAGAAATACAGAAGACTCATAAACAAGTTGAGGTTTCCCAGGGATAATAGTATGCTTAATAGTTTCACACTTTGTAATATAATGGATATCAATCACTTAAATTGAAAAAGTAGCATCATTCGAATAGATATTAAATTCATTTGATTAAGATTAGAAATAATTATTATCTTTAAAAGTATTTATCATGGATTTTTTTCTGTCAAATTTAATAGCACAGTAAGTGATAAAATTAATAACATCACTTTTAAGTATAAGCTTTTATTCTGAATGATGCAACATGAAAATGACTCCAAAAGAGTGTTCTGCCTTGGGGAAGAAAGGTATAGTTTTAGCAAGAGGTTGTCAGCAAAAATTTCAACTAGTTTTCAGAAGAGTCAATCAAAAAAACAGTCATAGAAGGTAAAAGATTTATTCTTGTAGTTTAGCAGTCTTTGATTACTTGGATAATAGTATGGATTTAGCAAAAAAAGGTAAGGAGAAATGGCAGGGTTAAGGTTATTTGAGGGCAAGTGTGACAGTTTTTCAATTCTTTAGCCATTGTTGACAGAGAAAAAAAAATATAATAAATTCCAGCTACACATCTACCACTTCAGCAATTATCAACAAATTGACAATCAGGTTTTTTGTTTGCTTGTTTATTTTGTTTTTAAGTTTTTTCATTTCTATTCATTCACACATTCACTCATTTATTTTAGTTAGATAGCATGTCATCTATTCAATTACTCATTTAATTTAGTTGCTTTATTTACTTAGCTAGCTTATTTTTGTTGGAGAATTTTAAAGAAAATATCAGCAACAAAATTATAAAAATATCAGTAATTGTCTATGACTAATCTTCTGAAAGGTAAGAAGTTTTAACATTCACATTATGCCATTAACATTTAAAATTACTAAAATAATTATTTAATATCACCTATACCCATTTCATAATGACAGTTCTTATCATAATAAAAACTGCATGTCTGTATCAATTAGGACACTAAAAAAGGTCTACATATTAAAGTTGGATGATATATATCTTCAGTCATATTCATTTTCTCTTAGTCACTAGTCTTTCCTTTTCTGAAGCCATTAATGTGTTGAAGAATCTAGTCATTGATATTGTAAAAGTCCCCATTTTATTAATAATAGGTTATTTAAACAGTAAAACATTTTGCTAAAAGATGTAAACATTCATTATGCAACTTATTTTTTTAAAGATATTTATTGATTTTTTACAGAGAGGAGGGGAGAGGGATAGAAAGTTAGAAGGATCAATGAGAGAGAAACATCGATCAGCTGCCTCCTGCACACCCCCTATTGGGGATGTGCCCGAAACCAAGGTACATGCCCTTGACCAGAATCGAACCTAGGACCTTTCAGTCCATAGGCCGACACTCTATCCATTGGGCCAAGCTAGTTAGTGCTATGCAACTTATTTTTTTTTAATATATTTTTTATTGATTAAGATATTACATATGTGAACCCTCTACCCCCCCCCTCCCCGCTCATCCCCTCATCCCCCCGTTGTCCGTGTCCATTGGTTAGTCCTATATGCTTGCATGTAAGTCCTTTGGTTGATCTTTCCCCCTTACCCCCACCCTCCCCTACCTTCCCTCCAAGGCCTGACAGTCCAATCAATGCTCTCCGTCTCTGGATCAGTCCTTGTTCATCAGTTTATGTTGTTCATTGTATTCCACAAATGAGTGAGATCATGTGGTATTTATCCGCTCTCCAGTTCCATCCATGCTGTGGCAAATGGTAAGAGTTCGTTTTTCTTCTTCCTCTTCTTAAAGAATACCTTTCAGCATTTCATATAATGCTGGTTTGGTGGTGATGAACTCCTTTAGCTTTTTCTTATCCGTGAAGCTCTTTATCTGACCTTCTATTCTGAATGATAGCTTTGCTGGATAAAGTAATCTTGGTTGCAGGTTTTTGCTATTCATCACTTTGAATATTTCTTGACACTCTCTTCTGGCCTGCATGGTTTCTGTTGAGAAATCAGCTGACAGTCGTATGGGTACTCCCTTGTAGGTAACTGACTGTCTTTCTCTTGCTGCTTTTAAGATTCTCTCTTTGTCTTTTGCTCTTGGCATTTTAATTATGATGTGTCTTGGTGTGGTCATCTTTGGATTCCTTTTGTTTGGGGTTCTCTGTGCTTCCTGGACTTGTAAGTCTATTTCTTTCACCAGGTAGGGGAAGTTTTCTGTCATTATTTCTTCAAATAGGTTTTCAATATCTTGCCCTTTCTCTTCTTCTGGTACCCCTATAATTCTGATGTTGGTACGCTTGAAGTTGTCCCAGAGGCTCCTTACACTATCTTCATATTTTTGGAATCTCTTTTCTTTTTTCTTTTTCGGTTGGGTATTTTTTGTTTCTTTGTATTTCAAATCTTTGACTTGATTCTTGGGATCCTCTTGTCTGCTGTTGGATCTCTGTAAATTATTCTTTATTTCAGTCAGTGTATGCTTAATTTCTAGTTGGTCCTTTTTCATGTCCTCCAGGGTCTCACTATACTTATTGAGGGACTCACTAAATTTATCGGCGGTTTCCATAAAATTCTTGACAAACCTTATAAACGTGGCCTTGAACTCTATATCCAGTCGTTTGCTTTCCTCCATTTCTGCCATTTGTGACCTGTTTCTTTGTCTCTGCATTTTGGCTGCTTCCCTGTGTTGATAGAGTGGCTTTGTGTGCTAGGTGTCCTGTAGGGCCCAGTGGCTCAGCCTCCCCAGTTACCTGAGTGCACCCCCTTATGGGCTTTGTGCACAGTCTTGTTGTAGTTATGCCTTGGTTGTTGTAGGATCACTGGGAGGAATTGACCTCCAGGCCAATTGGCAGTGAGAATCAGCTGTGTCTGCAGTGGGAGAACTTCTGTGCTGGAGACACCCTTCTGGGGCAAGACTTGCTTCAGTGGGGTTTTGGTGCTCACTGAGTCTGCACCTTGAGTGTGTCCCTTATGGATCTGAGGAGTTGTGATCTGGATGGTCCCCCTCTGACCACTGGGTACTGTGGCTCTTGGATCTAAGGAGGTGCTAATTTAGCCTTTGCCTGAGGTTACACAGCAGGAGCTACAAAGAAAACTGCAGATTCCCCTTCCTTTTTTGGAGTTTGGAGGTGCCCTGATGAGGCTCAGCTGTGAAGCAATGCAAGTCGCTGTTGGGACTTGGGCCTTCTCTTGGAAGTTCTGGGTCTGTCTGGCCCGGCTGCAGTTAGGTAATTATCAGGTTGCAAAGGGCCGGGGCATTCATATGCAAAAGTCTCTGCTGCAGCCTGGGTGGGGCGGGGTCTCAAGGAATCAAAGGGCGGAGCAAGCAGCTATGGTGGATCCTTAGTCCTGCCCTAAGGAGTCGTGCATCTCAGTGTCCCGGTAACAGCTGCAAGCACCTCTGAGGGAAAGCTGCCCTCAAGTTCGCCCGCTGCCAGACAGTCCAGTTTCTCCCCGTATGAGTCCTGGGTCCCCAGAGACTTCCCGGAACCGGAGTTCAGAGCCATCGGGAGCTTGTGACTCCCTCCGGATTCAAAAAGACAGCCGCGTCCTCAGGTGCCAGCCCCTTTCCGCTTGCGCGAGCCGCCGTACCTCTGCACTTTACTTCCGCAGCTCCTCTGGCTCTCAGTGTGCTTTTCTTTCCTTCTAGTTGTAGAATTTACACTCAGCCAGCCTTCCTGTAGTTCTGGATGATGTCCGTTTTGTGTTCCTAGAAGATTTTTCAATTGTTGTGGGAGGCAGCAATTTCCCGGTGTTTATCTATGCCGCCATCTTAGTTTCTCCAATTCCTCCTATGCAACTTATTTTTAATGGTGTGTCACAGACCCTTAAATACTAGTTTGCTAACAAAGGAGCTTATTGCATTTTACTAGAGAGTGTTTTGTAAAATTGTAATTATGCAGTAATGGCCTCTGGGACACATCAAGGAGCTGGAGGAAGCTCTCCTGTAACTCTAAGCTCTAGATAGTCAAATCTTTGCAATTATTGTCATTACCGAAACAAATAAGAATATTGTAACACGGCCAAAATTAAAAAACATGTAAGAATTAATAAGACAGACATATTGCTACCATTCATAAAGGATTGTTACTATTATTTTACATATTAATATTCAATGTAAAATCAAGTAGATAAAAGCAGGGTAATCAGAATATTTTATATAACATAGAAGCCAAAATTAAGAAAATCTATAGGATTGTAATGATGGCAATGTAAAATGTCAGCTTCAAGCTAAATATTTATTATATCAGTTAAGAGTCCTCCAAGTCTTCTGAAAATATTAAACTTTTCCTAATATGGAAAATAGGAATATTGTAATAGAGAGCATAGTACCTAACTATTTCATGGGGTTTAAGTAGGATGAACATATAATTTATTGTCTAAACCTGGACATAAGTAACGTTCTATTTTATGCAATCAATTAAGATGACCATATGATTTGTTACCCATGGTCAACAAGAGATTGATTCCCTTAGATTTAATAAATGTTTATAAATTATATTCTTAACTTACTTTCACAGGTTTTTAAATTTACATTACATAAATTAACCATTTTAACATAAACAATTCAGTGGCATTTGATACATTCAAGATGGTGTATAACTATTATCCCCATCTCATTTTAAAACGTTGTTATCACCCCAAAAGGAATCCCTGCTCCCATTAAGCACCAGCTCCCCATTCCTCCTTCCTCCAGTCCTCAGTAAGCACTGTTTGAATGTGTAGAAATTTATATTCTTATATAAATTCTTTATTAACATAGGACATATCTGAAAGTCTATTTTACATTTAAATTAATTATGTCCTAACAATAAAAAAATATGAATTTTTCAAGCTATGTAAGAGATGTCACATAGTGTTACACATTGTGATGCTTAGCAAGGTGAGAAAATGCCAATGATTTTGTTTCAGTTTTATAATAATGTATCATTAAGTGACAAATAATGCATGCAACCATGCAGATTAATGTATTTTTTCTTAAATTATTAATGGAAGTATATCTGTGTGTATACATATAGAAATGATACATTAATTATAAATATTCTATCATCTACCAATCGTTTTCATTATTTTTTAAAGCACTTATTTTCTTATTAGATCTTCACAACAATCATATTTGGTAGTTGTGACACTTTAATTTTTGATATCAGAAATTTTTTTTCTGGGGCACATCCAAGGATACATTTAGGAGGTAGTGAAAGAGTAACTGAATTTGAGATTTCCCACCTTCCATTTTGTGATTTTTGCACTACAGTACTTTGTGTGTTTATAGGCACATGTGTTGTATTCACTTGTGTGTGTTTTCAAAGCAGTTTAAGCTGGAAAGTTTCGTTTCATATGCATATTGATGCATATGAAATAAGTAAATGACTACAACAAATGCATCAGAAAATATTGTGGAATTTCTAAAAGCCTTTGCAAACAGTTGACCCTTAGTAGCTATGAAATTATTAGAATTCAATTTCTGAACATATAATCCAGCAAAAAAAAATGTTCTTAGAGAAATGAACACAGAATAACCAAAGTCTAAAACCAGGGGACCAATAAATGTGGATGGGCACTGAAGAGGAATGACCCAGAGAATGGAAAACAAGCCTAGGAAGCCCTTGCTGGTTTGGCTCAGTAGACAGAGAATCAGTCCTCCAACTAAAGGGCCACAGGTTCCATTCCAGTCAAGACCATGTACCTCGTACCTCGGTTACAGGCTCAATCCCCTGGAGCACATGTGGGGGCAATCAATGGATGTCTCTCTCACATCATTGTTTCTCTCTCTGTCTTTCCCCCTTCCTCTCTCTCTAAAAATCAATGCAAAGAATATTCTTGGGTGAAAATTAACAACAAAAACAAATTGAAAACAAGCCTAGGAATCAATAGAGTTATCTATACTTGTGATTGCACACCCTCTCTCACTCAGATTTCATATTAATTCCACCAAATTTGCAATTCTAACGATCACAAATGTTTGCCACATTGCTAAATCTAATAATTAACTTTTAGTTGTCATGTCTTTATCTTGAGTTAAGTATTAGCAATATTTTAAACAGGCCATCTTTCACAGTGGCTTAACATGTTCTTGTTTTAACTTTCTAGGTGCCTGACTTTACTGCTTTTTTTGTACCTCAGAGCAGCATACACTCCTATTTTTCGCTGGATCCTCTCACCTCTTTGACAACTTGAAGTTTAAGGCCTTGGCTTCTGTTCTTATCTATTTAAACTGACTTTTTTGGTGATCTCATCCAATCTCATAGCTTAATATTCAGCCGATAAATGTATACTTCCAGCTCAGAATTCTTGCCTGCTTCAGATTTCACAGGCTTGCACATGTACCCAAAATCTCTACTTAGCATTCTAATAAGCATCTCACATGTAGCACACCAATGATAAATTACTGTTTGTGTCATGTTCCTCTCATAGATATCTCCTTATTGATTATCTTGAAATTTAATTTTCAGAAAAAAATATTGGTTATTCTCTAATTCACTTTTTACTTCGCATCATACCTTCACGCTCACAATTACTAGTACTGATTCTTCCTTCAGAATATTTTCACTACAGCCATTCTTGTCCAAGTCAACATTACTTCTCACTTGGGTCTTTGCAATACTCTCCTAATGGGTCTTGCTTTGGTTCTATTTTCTAAAAGTATATATTATGTTGTATAAAATTTATATACTATACTATATTATATACATATGTATATATATATATATATATACATATATATATAACTTATATATAATACATTTTCAATTATAATGGATATATTAGTCTTAGATGTACAAGATAGTGATTAGACATTTATATAATTTGTGAAGTGACTAACCCTATAAGTCAAGTACTCATCTGATAGTACTAACGGCCCAGTGCACAGTCTCATGCACCAGTGGGGTCCTTCAGCTTGGCCTGTGCTCTCTCACAATCCAGGACCCCAAAGTCAGCTGGCACCCAATGGTCAGCTGAGCAGTGCTCCTGCTGTGGGAGCTCAATGACCACCAGGGGTCAGCTCCTGCATTGAGTGTCTTCCCCTGGTGGTCAGTGCATGTCATAGCAACCAGTTGACCAGTCATTTGGTCATTCGGTTGTTTGGTAGCTTAGGCTTTTATATATATATTATATTTTTTTAAAAAGGAGCTAGAGGGTCTTTTTAGAAAATTTATGCTATGATGATTTAGTTGTTTAATTATTTGTATGACTTTCCAAAACTCTATAAGCTCATGTTTGTCTTTCTGGTCTAATTATTATTATTATTATTTTAAAACTCTTGATTGCTCTTTTCCATTTTTTTAAAAATATATTTTATTGATTTTTTACAGAGAGAAAGGGAGAGGGATAGAGAGTTAGAAACATCGATGAGAGAGAAACATCGATCAGCTGCCTCCTGCATACTCCCCACTGGGGATGTGCCTGCAACCAAGGTACATGCCCTTGACTGGAATCAAACCTGGGACCCTTGAGTCCGCAGGCCGATGCTCCATCCACTGAGCCAAACCAGCTAGGGCTGGTCTAATTTTTTAATACTCTCTTACCTTATCCACTCAGTTCTAGGAACCAAAATGAACTGTTTTTCTTTTACTGGAACAGGCATACTCTGTATAGTGTGTTGTACTTAGTGATTCCTTATTCAGAAATATACTTTCTTAGGCATCTGCATGCTTAATGCCTCAGTTTTATCAGACTTCTATTAGTTTTAATATTCTCTGTGAGGCCTTCCCCAGCTACACCACTTAAAAGTGCATTCTGTTTCCTAACTAGCAACATTATTTATTACCCTTTTCAGAAACATTTTTCTCCATAGTAATTGCCACCATCTAAGATGTTCTAAATTTTACTCACTTGTCTATTGTCTATCTCTCTCTATCAGAATATGATCATGAAAACAAGGATAAGTCTTTAATATTCAGTGTGTAAAACCTGGAACCTGTAAATTTTTATGACTTGGTACAATGCATCTATATATCTTAATTAAGTAATGAATGAACTAAGTCTGTAAATGATGAGTGAAGAAAGAAATAAAGAAAACATCATAAAAGCCATCTGCTCCCTTCATAGTCTTGTCTAGAATTGATCCAGTGTTTAATGACAATTCTTTTGAATTCATTGCATAAAAATATAACTAAAATGTAGTAATTTTTACATAAACCACTTTTTTTTAAAGTGGTTCATAATAAATCATAAAGGTATTTTAAACAATGACAAAACCAGTAACCATAATTAAGCTCATTACTGAAAAAAAAGTAGAAGTATTTTGGACAATTCATTTATTTTTTAAAATATATTTTTATTGCTTTTTTACAGAAAGGAAGGGAGTTAGAAACATTGATAAGAGAGAAACACCATCAGCCTCCTGCACGCCCCCTAATGGGGATCCAGCTTGCAACCAAGCAAACGAGGTACAAGCAAGCCCTTGACCAGAATCAAACCCAGGAGCCTTCAGTCCATGGGCAGATGCTCTATCTATTGAGCAAAATCAGTTAGGGCCATTTTATGTTTAAATATATAAATATAAATAGATATCATATTGTCCTGTTATTACTTTTGATATCAAAGAGCAATAAAACTTCTTTTATATTAAAATCAAGGCAATGTTAATCATAAATATAAAAGTTGGGAAGTTAGACTAAATACATGATGTGTCATTTTCTCCCCTTCTGTTATCTGTTCACACAAAGACTTAAAAATATATAAAGTGTGAGAGTGCAATTTTGATGGCATTATTAACATTTATAATATTAACATGAATAGCTTTTAAAAATTGGCTTATAATTAGATTTTAATATTTGTCAATTTTGCTTTTACATAGTAAGTGGTTAAAAATCCTTTAGTCTCTTATTTCCTGGAAGTATATGTGTATGATGCATTTATTATTTAAAAGGTGGATAGAATTCTCTAGTAAAATAATGTGTCTCAAGGATTATTTGCGAGAAAGTTTTAAATAAAAATTCCTTTGTTATTATAAAAAATGCTGTTTAGATTTTTTTTTTTCTGTTTGGTAAGGCAAATTATTTGAGAATTGTTTCTATTTAAACTAAGTTGTAATTATTTTTCATGTAATATTCATATTGCTAGGAACTGTAGTATTCACTTCTCCTTTTCCTATGTTTTCTTAATCAGTATTATTTGGGGCTGATTCATCAATTTTATCAGTATTTTTTAGGAACAAACTTTTAGCTTGGTTAACATTCTTAAATATGTGTCCTTATTCTATACTAGAGGCCTGGTATACGAAATTTGTGCACAGCATGGGGTGTGTCCCTCAGTCTGGCCCGCACCCTCTCCAATCTGGGACCCCACAGGGGACATCTCTCTCACAATCCAGGACTGCTGGCTCCTAACTGTTTGCCTGCCTGCCTGATGGCCCCTAACCACTTCTGCCCCTAAACGCTCACCTGCTGGCCTAATTGACACCTAACTGATCCACTGCCAGCCTGATCAGCCCCAACAGCCCTCCTCTGCTGGTCCCATTGGCCTCCTCCGTGTGAGGTGGCAGAGACACCGGGACTGGCCTCCTCCTTCCCACACAGAGCCGCGGGACCCCCAAGCCTCACCAAGCGGAGGGCTGCTGGGCCTCGCCTCTGCTGCGCATGTGGCCATCTGTGGCAGCCATCTTGTGGCGACCATATTGTGATGATGTCATGCGAGGGCATGAGGACCACCTAGGCTTTTATTAGTATAGATAATTTCTTTTTTCTCTTATCATTTCCTTCATTTTTCTTTCTGTGGCTTTAATATGTCCCCCTTTTTCTTTTTCTTTTTTAATTTGAAAGCTTAAACAAATGATTTTTACTGTTCTAATGTTTAATATAGGCATTTAAATTTACAAATTTCCATCTGGGCACTTCATTATCTTTATCCCATAAGTATTTATAGCTTATTATTTTATTAATACTAAGCTTGAAACATTTTACAACTTTTTATTCTTTCAGTTAAGGATTGTTTAGAAATGTTTAACTTGATTTCCAAATATTTGGTAATGTTTCAGGTATATACTTCTTGTTGATTTCTAATAAATATCATTGTATTAGGAGAACACATTTGGTATATTTTTAACCCTCTGACATTTATCAAGTGTGTTTTATGGCCCAGAATTTGTGTGTTAGCTGGTTAAATATTCTCTGTGTACTTGAGATAATGCGTGCTCTTGAGTTTTTGGTTTGTTTAATAGATATAAAGTATTGAATTTAATTGATAGTTTTTTTTCAATTTAACAAACTCTATAATTCCTGTTTGTATTTTTATCAGCAACCAAGAGATGAGTGTTCAGATACTGCCAGGGTATATATAGGTTTTCACTGTGCTAGTATTTCAGTGTTTACGTATGTTTAAAATTGTTTTTAATATTATAATAAAATATTTAAGTAAAAAGAAAGACTTGGTAAAATGTTTAATTTTATTAATATATGAGTTAATCAAGCTCTACCATTTTTTTAAAATAGCAAAACTATTTAAAATAAAATAAAAAAAATAAACACCAATATATAGAAAATTAAGACAAAGCTAAAAACATAAAGCAATGTGAAGGTGGTGGTGTCTGGGATATCTTCAGCTCACTAGTGGGAGTCCTCCCACAGATGATTTGGGGATAACTTTGGAGTTACTTTCACAGAATATCTATAACTAGAGGCCCGGTGCACGAAATTTGTGTATGGGTATAGTCCCTATTCCTGGTCAGCTATTGAAGCGCAAGCATCTGGTATGGAAGGGCAGGTCCCAGCTGACCTCAGGACCCTGGGCAGCACTTGGGCCCCTGGGACTCTGCATGCTCCCTTCCACCTGAGTCATGGTACCCGAGTCCCCAAGTGGAGATGCAGTGAATGTGGCCAGACACCATGAACCAGGGCACAGAGTGGGCCTGTGGGCCACGCAGCAGCACTGCATGGAAGTTGGGTGGGCAGCACGCTGTCTCCCGTCCTGCCTCGTAAACTGGGTCCTATGCAAACCGAAGGGGAGCCCGACTGGCCCGTACAGTCCTAGCGGCTGCAGCCCAGTTCACCGAGAAGACCCCGCCTTGGTGCAGTGCAGGCTCCTCACAGGCACGTGGCACCTTAGCTTGTGGGGCTTCCCTGGCACATGAGCCTTGGTGACCCAGGTGAGCTCGACAGACACCTGCATTCTCACCACACCTCCATCCTCATCACTCCCGCCCCCAGGTAGCATGTTGCTGATGCCTGCGATGTTCTGTGTTGCCCCCTGGTAGTCAGCACACATCATAGCAAGCAATCGAACTCATGGTTGAATGACTGCCCAAGAGGACAATTTACATATTAGACTTTTATTATATAGGATAGTATTATACAGTAAAAATACTCTAATGATGAAAATGCGTTATGTGCTTCCAAATATTGTAGCCATAATCTACATACAACTATGTAATGTGGCGAATACAACTCAGGAACTAAATTATTCTATTTAAAATGACTGCATAGCCCTGAGGGCTCATTTGCTGAGCATCAACCTATGAATCAGGAGGTCACAGTTCGATTCCAGGTCAGAGCATGTGCCCAGGTTGCGGCTCTATCCCCAGTGTGGGACATGCAGAAGGCAGCTGATCAATAATTCCCTCTCATCATTGATGTTTCTATCTCTCTCTCCCTCTCCCTTTCTCTTTGCAATCAATCATTAAATAAATAAATAAACAAACAAATAAATATAAATAAAATAAAAAATAAAACCACTGCACAAAATAGTATAGGCAATTTGAGTATTGTATTGGCTAGGTATTTATTTGCATTTAAGAAATAAACAGGTGACAGAATGGTGTGGCTCAGTGGTTGAGTGTCGACCTGTGAACCTGAAGGTCACGGTTTGATTCCTAGTCAGGGCACATGCCTGGGTTGTGGGTTTGATATCCAGTAGAAAGCATGCAGGAAGCAGCTGATCAAACTGCTTCTATGTTTCTATCTCTCTCCCTCTCCCTTCCTCTCTCTGAAAACAATAAAAATATATATATATATATATATATATATATTACTAAGAAATAAATAGGTGATCACAGACATACAATTCAAATCGCTATTATTTTTGAATTTTAGTTATTCCACATGGAATAGCTGGAATAAAAATGTATATTTTATTTTTACTTCAATACACTTTATCATGACTATCATAACAATGAGAAACATTGTTTTTTCTAAATTTATGAAATTCTCAAATAGACTTAAATATTATGTGATTATAACCTTAAAATCAAACTTATGTACTTGGTTTATATAATTTAATATGTGATTTACAAAGGGAAGTATGTGTATTGTTGAATTTTGAACTTCCATTACTAATACACCACCTTGAACATGATTAATTGGAATATTCAGTTTTTATTAATATGGTCAGAGTTTGGAAGTAAACAGGTATGCTGTTTTAATAAATTTTTATCTAAAATAGTAATAAAGTAATAAAGAAACACTTTTATCCTATATAACAAAACCCTAATATGCAAATAGACAAAATGGCAGAATGACCTGTCTCTATGGTGTGTACTGATCACCAGTAGGCAGATGCTCAATGCAGGAGCTGCCCCTTGTGGTCAGTGTGCTCCCACAGAAGGACTGCCGCTCACCCAGAAGCTGGGCTCATGGCTGGCAAGCGCAGCGGTGGTGGCGGAACTGAGAGAGGGATGTCTGACTGCTGGCCTAGGCCTGATCCCCAGGGGCAGTCAGATATCCCCCGAGGGGTCCCGGACTGTGACAGGGTGCAGACTGGCTGAAGGATCCTCCCCTTATGTACAAATTTTGTGCACCAGGCCTCTAGTATATATAATATATTGCAATGCAAATTGGGATTAAAAAAGGTGAAATCATAGAACCATTAACTTATTTCTCCTAAACTTTTGAGTGACCTAAGTGATTATACTTACGTCATTTTCTTAACTAAACATTTTCTTAACTAAAATTGGGTGGAGTGTAACAGAATTTTAAAACAGTAAGTTAATGTATTATTTCTGAGGAAATTTTTAATATTATACTTTTTTTTAATCCTTAACACATTAATATTTTAAAGTGCTTTTCTTTCTTTGATGAGAGATTATTTAATAACTAGAGGCCTGGTGCACAAAAATTTGTACACTCGGGGAGGAGGGGGGAGGTCCCTCAGCCCAGCCTGTGCCCTCTCGCAGTCTGGGACCCCCTCGGGAGATAACGACATGCTGGCTTAGGCCTCCTCCCGGGTGGCAGAGGACAGGCCCAATCTCTAGGTGCAGCCCCTGGTCAGGCTCAGAGCAGGGCCAATTGGGGAGTTGGGGCGTTGCCCCTGTCATGCACAGAGCAGGGTGGATTGGGAGGTTGCGATGCCACCCTCAGTCATGCTCAGGCTAGGGCCGATTGGGGGGTTGGGGCACCGCCCCCTGTCACACTTAAGGCAGGGTCGATGGGGAGGTTGCAGCACCACCCCCTGTCACACACAAAGCAGGGTCGATCAGGGGGTTGGGGAGCTCCCCCCTGTCATGCACACAGCAGGGCCCATCAGGGAGTTGGGGAGGACCCCCTGTCTCGCACAGAGCAGGGCCTATCAGGAGGTTTGGGGCTCCATACCCTGTCACGCACAGAGCAGGGCCGATCAGGGGGTTGGGGTGCCGCCACTGTCACACGCAGGGCAGGGCCGATGGGGAGGTTATGGCTCTACCCCATCACACACAGAGCAGGGCCCGTGGGGTGGGGGGGTGGGGGCGCCGCACCCTATCACACACAGAGCCAAAGGGCGATCAGGGGGTTTGGGCGCTGACCCCTGTCATGCTGATCCTGGTGCCGTGAGGCCTCGCGGCTCTGCTGATCCTGGTGCTGGGAGGCATATTACCCTTTTACTATATAAGATAGAGGCCTGGTGCACAGGTGGGGGCCAGCTGGTTTGCCCTGAAGGGTGTCCTGGATCAGGGTGGGGGTCCCCACTGGGGTGCCTGGCCATCCTGGGTGAGGGGCTGAGGGCTGTTTTCAGGCTGGCAGGTGACTGAAGCTCCCAACTGCTCCTTTTTTTCTTTTTTTTTATTCTGGGCCAGCTTTAGCTCTGGCTCCAGCTCTGAGTCCTCTGCTGCTGAAAGCAGGTATCTGGTTTGTTTGGGTTCTACAATCGAAACACTGTATCAACTCCAGCTCTGATATCCCGACTGGCTTAAAGCAGGTTTCTGGGGTTTTGTTTAGCTTGTATATTTGTAACAATGTTTCAAACTGCAAGCTCAGAGGCTGGCAACGCACGTGGGGAACATTAGAGTCATCCATCACTGAAGCAAGCAAGCCTCATGTTAGCTTCAAGCTGCCTGGCTGCTGGCCGCCATCTTGGCTGGCAGTTAATTTGCATATCTCACTGATTAGCCAATGGGAAGGGTAGCGGATGTACAGCTAATTACCATGTTTCTCTTTTATTCGATAGGATATAATAGGGACTGACTTTGTTAATTATTAATTATACACAACAATGGCTATTTAGAAGTTAATGAAGTATAAACTTGAGGGCCTTTACTGCATGAGCGACTTCCAGGCTCTGTACACAATTTTGTATTTGAAATTTTACATTGCTTATTTATTTATTTATTTTAATTTTTTTAAATATATTTTTATTGATTTTTTGCAGAGAGGAAGGGAGAGAGATAGAGAGTTAGAAACATTGATGAGAGAGAAACATCAATCAGCTGCCTCCTGCACATCTCCTACTGGGGATGTACAAGCAACCAAGGTACATGCCCTTGACCGGAATTGAACCTGGGACCTTTCAGTCCGCAGGCCGACGCTCTATCCACAGAGCCAAACCAGTTTCAGCAACATTGCTTATTTAAAGAGTGTATAGAGAAATTAATAATAATCTCCATGTCCAGATAATTTAGTACATAAATAACTGATTAATAGAACACCTTTTCTAAGACTCGAGAAGAGATATCTGAAATATCAATTATCAGTTCTCATAATCAGGTTTAATGACATGCAATTCAGGAGTTTTATTTAAAGCCACAGTTCACATTACTTTTTTTTAATTATATAGGTTGCCTCTAAGAGTCTATATAAAGGTGAGTTTATTACCTCCTTCCCCAGATTTATTTTTAATTTTTATTTTTTATGACCCTGTTGCTGTTTTTCTTCTCGTGACAATTTTAGGCTAACACCAAAAACACCCTGACACTTGTTGGAAAGAACACTGTCAAGGTGAAAATAATTTTGTCATTTCTCCTTAGAAGGTGGTCAATCACTTTGAAGAAGTATACTTTTGTAGTTCTATAGAAAAAAGAAATTTCTGACATATACCACTAAACACTATAAAGATATCTTCTAAAAACAAAACATTATCATCACCAAATTTGTATTTAAAAGTTAAAATGTTAAATGTTCCAGTGATTTTGCAAGTAATGCATTCTTTTGGTAACAAATATTCTATGGCTTTAGATTTTTACATGTCTTTTCATCTGTTTTCATTTGCACATTTATAAACATATATGAACATATACACTTATTTTATATAGAGAATTAAATCCACAGTCTATTTTTATATTGTGTGTAATGTGTTGGTGTTTTATTTTTTAAGTGTACTAGTTCGATGAGTATACCAGTAAGGAGAAAAGAATACATACAGATCCTGCTGAAGATTCATTTATAGAGTTAGGAATAAAGTTTATATGTTTTTTATTTAAAAAATTAATGTTGCTATTATTGCAGTGCCCCCTTTCTTCTCCCCTTTGCCCACCTCCACCCACCACCCTCTCCCCCTCCCTTGGCCTTCACCAAACTATTGTCCATGTCCATGAGGTATGCATATATGTTCTTTAGCTAATCCCCTCACCTTCTTTATCCAATAACTCCTATCCCCCTCTCTTTGGGCACTGGCCAGTCTGTTCCATGTGTCCATCCTTCTGGTTCTGTTTTGTTTGTTACTAATATGTGGAATATATTGAACAAAATTTATATGGGTTTAAAAATGTTTCCACAGTGTACCTGTTAAATTCAAATGAATTAAGCTAAATGAGAGAAGCTCTTCTTATTTGGAAATGTATTCAGGCAAAAAGAGCTCACTCTTATGTATTTTCAATTGAAGAAGGTAAATGCACACGGGTCATTATGACTTTCATCTCAAAAGCATTTTGGTCTAGTATTTCTGAAGCCAAGGAGATATTGCACATTTCGCACCTTTCAAGTATTGTACTGAGGAAAGCAGGTCACTCACAACAGCATTTTTAATTTGACAGGGGATTACAAAAACATTTGGTGCTCTTTAACTGTTGTCACAGCCATCTATTACATTAAGAACAAGCTGATTTTAATATTAGTCAAATTAAAAAGCATTGTATCATGCTAACCTTGGGCATTCATTTACATAATTGGCTCCCTGCTTGGTGCGTATTATGTGACACCCTAATTTGATTACTGCTCATTTTTTCTGAAATTCTGCAGCAGCATCTAACATAACCTGCATATTAATATTTCATTTCCATCAGGCCTTATTTCATGTAGTCAAGTTGCAGCAAATGCTACCTTTTCATTAGCAAGCTTGTTACAAGTCACTTGTTCTAGCGCTTTTAAGAAGACAACATTTAATTCCCTGTTCTGTAAGTAGAACAATAACACTATACTCTAAACATGGAATTCAATAGGTGAAGGCTCCTCTGGGTGGGGTTGGCTTTTAGTAAATCTCTAAAACTCGGATAAGAAAAATGTAATGTGTATTGGCCTCTATATTAGTTAACTTTGCATAACAAAATAAAAATAATAATAAAATAAGATCTTAGCAACTTATGACAAACACTGAATTCTCTTTCTTCATTCTACAAGTTATCTGTGGTTCTACTTGACTAGGTGCCATGCTACAGGTCTGGTCTGTATCTAGTCTTCCTGTCTTTCATTCTAGAATATAAATGAGTATTTGTGGATGTTCTCCTTATGGTGAAGGGCAGTCATGTGAGAACTTCTCAAGTGAATTTAGTCTCTACTAAAAAAATAATTGTCATCACCACTTATATTCATGAACATCAATGGTTCAACAAAAGAACACTTTTATTGGTAGTGGAAGATATAGTAAATACTTAGTGAAAAATTATACAACCTGTCCCAGTCCTTCATGGAAAAGGTCCAATTCACTAGGCAATTCATTATATACAGACTCCCTTGGTTCTCATAGCAACCCTGATAGGCAAATTATTTTATTTTTTTATTTTTTGCAAATTATGAAAATATAGCACACCAACGTTAAGAGTGCACAGTTATGACACTGAGCTACTTACTGAGTCAGGAATAGAATGAAGAGCTAATTAATCTAAAAGCCTTTTAGGAATGTATCCCTGAAAGGCTTTCTCTCATCTACTCCACTCATTACATCTTCATGTCTCACTTCATAGTCTTGACTTTTAAAGATTTTGAAACTCTGCTACAGTCTAAAAGAATTCTTCTTTTCGTCCTCTTCTTTCTTCCTCTTCTTTCTCCTTTCTTTCTTTCTTCCTTTCTTTCTTTCTTCCTTCCTTCCTTCCTTCCTTCCTTCCTTCCTTCCTTCCTTCCTTCCTTCCTTTCTTTCTTTCTTTCTTTCTTTCTTTCTTTCTTTCTTTCTTTCTTTCTTTCACCTTTTTCTTTTTTCTTCCCATGTGTTCCTTTCTTTTGTTCCTACAATCTAACTCACATTTTTCACCACTGTGGAAATTTAGCTTCCTGAATGATGTATGTTTTAAGGTAACATTTAGTTAATTTAGGTCCAGGAGAACTCATAGAAGTAACCCACATTTGTTCTCATATAATGTCTCTGCATAACTAATTTGGAACATAGACCTAAAAAAGAGAAAGAAGATATCACTACAGCAAGATCATGTAAAAGAGACATGAATTTGAAACATTCAAACCTCAAGATTGTTTATAAATGTCTATGTCTGTCAAAGACCAGGTCTTAAGACCAGCACCAAAGGATATCAATGCTTTATAAGTATGTGTGATTTAAATAAACCAGGAAGAAGTCTATCCTGTAGGGAAATGGCTGCAAAAATATGATAGATAAGAAACTGAAGATAGAACTCCTAATTCTACGAGGCTGCTGGAGAAGAAAAGCTTCAGTTTTATATATGTACTAGAGTCCTGGTGCACAAAATTTGTGCACTGGGGGGGGGGTGTCCCTCAGCCCAGCCTGAACCCTCTCCAATCCAGGACCCCTCGGGGGTTGTCTGCCAGTTTAGGCCCAATCCCCCTCTCACAATCCAGGACTGGTGGCTCTTAACCACTCACCTGCCTGCCTGCCTGCCTGATTGCCCCTAACCGCTTCTGCCTGCTGGCCTGATCACCCCCTAACCGCTCCCTTGCCAGCCTGATTGATGCCTAACTGCTCCCCTGCTGGCCCCATCTTGCCCCCAACTGCCCTCCCCTGCCAGTTCAATAGCTCCCAACTGCCTTCCCCTGCCAGCCATCTTGTGGTGGCCATCTTGTAATGATGTGGGGGTGGCCATCTTGTAATGATGTGGGGGTGTCCATCTTGTGATGATGTGGGGATGGCCATCTTGTGATGATGTGGGGGTGGCCATCTTGCAACAAACAACATGGGGGCGGCCATCTTGTGATGACGCGAGAGCAAGACACCACCTAGGCTTTTATTAATATAGATTGAATTCTCACTGTCCAGCCAAACCCAATGTTTAAAATCCTTGCTTACAGTGCCAAATTATTTTCTGCAGAAAATTAAAAAATAGAAATATATATACACCTGGGAATATATATATATATATATATATATATATATATCCATCACTTTGATGGGCATTTTCATATATTATCTCCACAAAAACAGTTTCCCTTTTCATTTTCACAGATAATGTCTCCCCAGTAATCTGTGATGGACGGATAATGGAGCAGTATTAAATAATTATGAAAAAATTAATTTTGAAATATCTGTAAGTATAGTTCTATGAATAGAAATATTTAATTTATTATTTTTTTGTGTTTTAGATGACTTATTATAAAGTACAAGTGTTTTAAATATGATAAGTATTGTGATGTGTATAACATACACTGATTCTGGAAGCAAAACGTTATAAAACAACTAGAGGCCCAGTGCATGAATTCGTTCACGGGTGGGGTCCTTCTGGGTGGCTTGTAGGGATCAGCTGAAACCCACAGTCCAACGCCACCTGCAGCTCCTCCCTGTTGCTCCTGCTTATCCCAGCCCCACTGTGCCTGTTGCAGGCTCATGCCCAATCAGTCCCGATTGGGAGAGGCTCACACTGCCGCAGCAGCAGTGCTTGCCAGCCATGAGCCCTGCATCTGGCACTTTCCCTAGGGGAGTGGCCTGTGAGATCAGGCTGAAACTGGCTTTCCAACATCCCCCAAGCAGTCCCAGATTGCGAGAGGGTGCAGGCTGGGCTGAGAGACCCCACTGGTGCATGATCTGGCCAGGGTGGGACTGCGGGAGGGCTCCATGGTGTGTCTGGCCCATCTTGCTCAGTCCCAATAAGCCGGACCCCAGCAGCAAGCTAACCTACCAGTTGGAGAATCTTCCCCCTGGTGGTCAATGCACATCATAGTGACTGGTCGACCAGTTGACTGTCTTCCCCCTGGTGGTCAGTGCATGTCATAGCAAGTGGTTGAGCAGCCTTAGCATATCATTAGCATATTATGCTTTGATTAGTTGTTCAGTTGTTCTGCCATTCGGTCTATTTGCATATTACTCTTTTATTATATTGGATAGTCTCAGAATTGTGGGGAATGGTAGAGAACTAGGTTTGAGCCTAAGCTTCCATAACTGGTCTAAAAAATAATAACAGATCTGGTTTGAGAAGAAAATAGTTGCTGCCACCCAGGAACCCTAAATAATGCTCTTGGGTATATTGGTGCTGGGCAGGCAGAGTTTCTGGTTCCTCTGGGTAGTGGAGACCAAATAGTACTCATAAAGTTAAAAGTAAAACAATGTGATGGTCAAATGAATGACAAAAATGTGTTACATTTGAGTAGATAAATTTAGTCATCATTGATCTATAATTCTTAAAGGAAATTATTATTTTGATCAGTTAAAAGACTTAAAAGCAAGTTCATCCTTTGTTTTAACCTAAATGCTTTTTTTTGCAGTGACTATGGCTATTACTTATTAATGTGATTTCTTGTCATGCAAGCTCTTTAAATATATCACTATAAATAACACATAAATACTTTTGTACTGGCTGCAATTAAACCTGATGCATGTTGACTGTCTTAGGGTAGTTTGCCACACACGTACAGAAAAATCTTTTGTAGTCTTATAAAGATACTAGAGGCCTGGTACACAAAAATGTATGCACTCGGTGGGGAGTCCCTCAGCCTGGCCTGCGCCCTCTTGCAGTCTGGGACCCCTCAGGGGATTTCCACCTGCCAGTTTAGGCCCACTTTCCAGGGGATCAGGCCTAAGCTGGCAGTCAGACATCCCTCTTGCAGTCCGGGAGTTCTCGGAGCTTGTCCACCTGCTGGCTTAGGCCCTCTCCCCGCCATGAGTCGGACATCCTTAGTGCTGCTGCAGAGGTGGGAAAGGCTCCCACCATCACCACTGCTCTGGCCAGCCTTGAGCCAGCTTCTGGCTGAATGATGCTCCCCCTATGGAAGCACACTGACCACCAGGGGGCAGCTCCTGCATTGACCGTCTGCCCCCTGGTAGTCAGTGTACATTATAGCGACTGGTCGTTCCAGTCGTTCCGCTGTTAAGATCAATTTGCATATTACCTTTTATTATATAGGATAGCATGCATGTGACAACACTGATATTTTAACTCATTTTTAACTGATTCTGGAAGCAAAAAGTTATAAAACTCCACATGCTGAGTTAATGGAATGAAGATCAAAGTATTTACATATGGACATCAAAGAGAATACTATATTACGTAAAACAAAACTTATGCAATTGATAAAATAGTGTGACAGTATAATTTGAAATTTGGTGTGAAATCAACAGTATTATAACCCAATATTGTCAGTATTTGCATAGCAACAATGGTAAACCCGACTCTACATTTTTTCTTATACAAATGCACTCTTATGTCCTTTATCTAATTTTCTTTGCTAAGCAATAACAATCAAATTTATTTCTTCTAAATTTATGCATTGTGGCCAATATATTTTATAATTTTATACTTCTTTAAAAATAAAGAACTGGGTAGGGGTGGTAGAAGAATTTAAAGAGGGGATAAATGGTGATGGAAAGAGACTTGACTTGGTGTGGTAAACACACAATACAATATACACATGATGTAGAACTGTATACTTGAAACTTGTATAAGTAACTTGTTTTATTAACAATCAATGTCACCTTAATAATTTCATCAAAACAAATAATAATTTAATAAAAAAAGAAAAACTGATTTTCTACAAGCTGCATCAAAGAAGTTCAACACTGACAAGTTAGCCTTTTATGCTGTATATATTCATGACATTTTCTTTGACAATTTTGTTGGCATCAGTAAAATTATAAGCCAATTTATTTAAACTTACAGGAAAATAAAAATATTTTTTATTTTACATATTTTAAATTTCAATTTAGTTGTGATATTTAGGAACAATAGCATAGCATTGCAGAATGCATCAGTGATATTGAATAAAAACTGGATTTACTAAATTCATCCAAAACCATTCAATTTCATTTATGCTGGTAAAGAAGAAAAACTTTCAGAAGGAAACATAGGATTGGTATAGTAAAATAATCTTGGAAGATTATTTTATAAATTTATTAGATATGTGAGTAGAAAGTAAGTCATCTTTCAGTATCAAATTTAACAAATATTTAAATTATTCAAAACTTTTATTTTAAGTTCAGCATCCATAAGAGGCAATTAAGTGCCCATCAAATACCAATGTTCCTCTCTTCTTTAGTAAGAATTTGATTTTATGCAAGGCAAAAATGGTACTACATAAAATATCACTCCTGTCTTAGTCTCTTTTGAGGATTTGTGTCACCATGACATTAAATTCTAGTTAAGAAAATATAAGCAGAATTAGGTCATTGAGTTTTAGGAAATTTGTTTAAACAAAACTGATGATTTAAAATCATAAAGTAGCAATGAAGATTGAAGCCACTTTAAAAATACTTTTATTGATTTATAGAGAGGAAGGGAGAGAGAGAAACATCAGTGTGATAGTGAAACATCAATTGATTGCCTCTTGCATACTTCTTACAGGGAATCCAGTCCACAACCCAGGTATGTGCCCTGACCAGGAATTGAACCTGGAACATGCAACCTTTTGGTGCATGGGATGAGACAATGCTCAACCAACTGAGTCACACACCCCACTTTTAAGGATGGTTGACATCAAATAGAAGATGGATTGGTAATGATGTGCCTACCTCAAATCTCTTTCTAAGAAGGAAATAAACCACTACTTTATTTACACTTTAATTCCCAGACAGGTTCGCTGGCAGCCAAAGAGTTCTGAGTCATCACAATTACACATATAGAGCCACCAGTGACACAAATTTATAAATTTTAATTGCTAAATTTGAAAAAAAATCTCATGTAATAATTTTAATGCTTTAAATTAAAGTCCATACTATCTATATATATAAAAGCCTAAACAACCGTCACAACCAAAACAACCGAACAGACAACCAAAGAGGCTGCATGGGGCGACCAGGCCAACAGGGGTGTTAGTGAGGGCCAACCAAACGACCGAGCAGCAGGCTGCATGGGGTGACCAGGCTGGCAGGGGAGGCAGTGAGGGCCGACAAAATGACTGAGCAGTAGGCTGTGTGGGGCGACCAGGCTGGCGGGGGGGTGGGGGGGGGAATGCAGTGAGGGGTGACCAGGCCGGCAGAGGGGGCAGTTAGGAGTGATCAGGCAGACAGGCAGGTGAGCAGTTAGGAGCTAGTGGTCCCAGATTGTGAGAGGGATGTCCGATTGCCAGTTTAGGGACTGGGCCTAAACCGGCAGTCAGACATCCCCTAGGGGTCCCAGATGAGAGAGGGTTTCAGGCTGGGCGGAGGGGACAACCCCCCATGCACGAATTTTGTGCACTGTGCCTCTAGTCTATAATAATAAAAGTGTAATATGCTAATTAGACCCGACATCCTCCTGGACGACCTTCTGGATGAAGCAGGGGCTGTTAGGGAAGCCCAGGTCCCGGGTACCTGTGGGCGTCCTGAGGGAAGCCCAGGTCCTGGGTGCCAGAGGGAAGCCTGTGCCAGCAGCCACAGGAAGGAAGGCCTACTCTTGCACAAATTTTGTGCATCAGGACTCTAGTATCTATAAAAATAACCTTTAGGCTGGTCAGTGTGACTCAGTGACTGAGAGTAGACCTATGAACCAGGAGGTCATTGTCCGATTCCCTGTCAGGGCACATGCTCTGGTTGTGTGCCTAATACCCAGTA
The DNA here is from genome assembly GCF_964212035.1 of Myotis nattereri. Lineage (NCBI taxonomy): Eukaryota > Metazoa > Chordata > Mammalia > Chiroptera > Vespertilionidae > Myotis > Myotis nattereri. The sequence goes on along the minus strand of NC_138076.1, from coordinate 66,073,620 downwards.
TGGGTGTGCATGAGGCAGCCGATCAATGATTCTCTCTCATCAATGATGTTTCTATTTCTCTTTCCCTCTCCCTTACTCTCTGAAATCAATAATAAAAAAAAAAAATTACCTTTAGCCTTGGCTGGTGTGGCTCAGTTTGTTGAGGATTGTCCTGTACACCAAAAGGTCGCTGGTTCAGAAGTATGGTTAGGGTACATGCCTGGGTTGCGGGGTGCATTTGGGAAGCAGCCTATCAGTGTTTCTCTCTCACATCGATGTCTCTCTCTCTCTCTCCCCCATCCTCTCCCTTTCTCTCTCTCTCAAATCAATAAAAATGTATATATATTTTAAAAAATACCTTTAGTAACTTTTATTTAAAAAATTTCCAATTGAAATAAAATAGAGAACCCAGATCTAAATTCACTCATATGGTCAATTTCGGAGGAAGTTAGAATATATAATGGCAAAAGGACAGTCTCTTTAATAAATGGTGTTAGAAAAACTTTTCCTTAAAGAATTATATAGCTTTCGGTCATTTTTCTAAATTTTCTATACACTTTTTTTTTTTTTATGTGCCTCAGTCATGAAACAGCTCTGGCCACCGACACAGGCATCAAGCTAGGATGAACTAAGGACTGTACATCTGCTTTGCCCCTGACTGATATAAGAGCAACACCACCAATCAGGTGTCTCCTTGCCCATTGCCAGGGGGTTCTATACACTTTTAAGAACTCTTTTATACACTGCTGTATTTTCAGAAAGCAGAACTGTATAGACTAAAACTATAGTTTTTTGCTATCCTGATTTCTGCTTCATTTCCTTCAATGGAGTCCACTCCATGCAAAATTCTCCATCCAGTTCAAGTTTTTCCCCTTCAATCCTTATTCAGGTAGGAGTCATGATGTTATTGGCTTTTTATTTCCCTACATCTTACTTACACCTTGAAACTCAGCTTGAATTGCACCAATTATAGTGTGCAATCTATTTGCTGTTGGGAACCCAAGCAAAGTGCTCCGAGGTTTAAAACAATGACTGCATATTTAAAAACCTCCTGGGAATAAGCAATTGAGTGTGCAGTAAATTTGATAAGTGGCTGCTAATATTGTTACCTAGAATAACAATATTATTACCTCCTTGTGGTGCTTGTCTTCCGGCAGCATACCTCCCCATTTTTGCTTCATGGTTTAAACAATGGTGCCTTTTATATTTCATCGTGTAGTTACAAACACAGCAGGGTTTCCTCATCTGTGTTCCTACAGGGCTTTGTATTTCACATTTTACAGAAACAAGTTGCTGTATTTCTACGTCTCCCAAAAGACTTTGAGCACCTGAAGGATAAAATAGTCTTATTCATCTCTGAATTCAATACATGGCATTTGGATCATGGTACTAAACAAATACTTTCAGAATTTTACTGCTAATTATTTTGTGTACTTAATTCAACATGTTGTCCGATGAGCAGCTTAATATCAATGTGAGGACAAAGGATCTTGGACAATTTTTGGAGGTAGAAATCCCAGGTATTTCCTTGCTGTTCTGATTGCATGCTCAGAATTCCACATCGACTGTGTCATATGAAACGGTAGTTTATTTGCTTTCCCATTATTTAACCTACAAACATTGCATGGATCCTGAGGAAAAGCAGGCTTGTTTATAGAATGTTTGGGTTAAATTTAAATTTAAATCTTACTTTTAATATTATTTCTGACTGTAATCATCTCAACTGAGCAATAAAGAAAAAGTTCTGCTACCCACATTAGTCTCATCCCTCAGAGTAAAGTTATGCTATGTTATAAAAATCTAATCTATGTTACGCAAAGATATCTAGGTATTGTGTAGGCCATTAAGAAATTCGAGTCTGTTGAATTCCAAAATATTTAATAAAATTACTAATTGTAAAAGCTACCAATCATTTAGAAATAAAAAACTACGGAGAAAATTTAATGGATGTCTAGCCTTGCTACATTATGTTTTTTCCATTAAACATTGATGTCTAAGAGATTTTCAAGGATCTTACACATTTCATATATTGGTAGAAATCCATGATAATGATTAAATGTTAATTTAGTATATAACTCTATAAGTCACAATAATTCCACCTAGGAAATTATTTGGTTTTGCATAAATGTCTTTGCATCAAAATATTAGCACACAAGCTATCAAAAACTGCATGGTCAGGAAAAGAAAAAAAAAGAAGTCCATTAAAGACAGAGGGGCATACCAATAATGCAACCAAGAAAGCATCTTATCAGCAGCTTTCATGAGTGTGCCATCAGTGAAGCCTTTCTTTCATTTGATATAACAATCTCATCCGTCATGGACACAGAACTCAATTCTTGCAGCAATCTTTGGTTCTCTGTAAGAGTTAGATTATGCAGTCAAACTAATGCTTTGTTAAGTACACTCCCACTGCATGAGTCACTGCACCTGTATATTCTGGCCTAAGGAAATTCCGTTGTTGTTTTATTTTTCCTTTTTTAAAAAAAAGCTTTTATCCAGCTAATATAACACAGATGTTCTTATCCCTGAGCTATGAGAATTAAATATAAAATGCACTAAAGCATTAAATAAAATTATTTCTGTCTTTACTATTTTCTTAAGAAGTTGCAAATTAAGTAATTTAAATGTCAGGAAGATTAGAAAGTAAGACACTGTAATTCATTACATTCTCTCTCTCTTTAGGTCATTTTTTATCATGTAGGCCTGCTTGAAATTTAAATTTTTCTGTTTCTACATTTAAAAATTCCTAAATGCAAGCAATATTTAGTTAAACAAATTAATATTTCATCATTTTGTTGAATTATTTACATGATTAACATGTTGTCAGGAAGATGTGATTTATTTCTTAGACAAAAGGAGTTGTGGTCATTAAAGTATAAAATTTAATTTATTAATATTTATTAATTTATTGATTAAAATATAAAGAACACAATTCTAGATTGACAATATAGAGCTGAATATATTGTTTTATTGATTGACTTGAGAGAGAGGGAGAGGGAGAGAGAGAGAAAAACACCGATTTGTTCCATTTATTTATGCATTCACTGGTTGAATCTTATAAATGCCTTGACCTGGGATCAAACCCACAACCTTGGTTATCCGGACAATGCTCTAACTAAGTTACTGGGTCAGAGCTCTAGAGCTGAAGATCTAATTTCTATAAAATTAGAAAAATTTACTATATTTACAGTTCATTTTAATTATTTTCAAAACTTCAAGCACCTAATATGTTCTGGGAACTGTAGTAAAACTCTGTGTTGCAAAATAGTTTAAAACACAGCCTTTGCAATCATTAGTGCTTATTTGAAATATATCTATGCTTACAATATACATAAAAATTGTATATTAAGTGTAAATGAATGGCTCAGCTGTTATAGTCATAGGGACTGAGAGGTGGGAGAAATCAGTAAAGGCTACCGGAGATTAGAAGATGTTCTTGGAGAGATCGTTTTAAAGCAGGGTCTTAAAATTATAAATGTATAGGAGAAAATTTGAGCAGTTAGGGAAAATAAGTAAAGAATTACTAATTCAATGATATACAGAATTAAATGCTCAGGTCAACTCAATTTACATGATTTTCCAAGTAGGAAAGAAGGTAAATTAGGTTAGAGAAATAAATAAGGGTCAAAGTGTCACTAGCCTTGAATGTTAACAACAACTAATTTAGATGTTATCCTTGAGGAACTAAAGGCAAAAGTGGCTTATTTTTTTTAATTCAGAAACATACTAATGGTGTGTTGTTGTTTTTTTTTTAGCAAAAAATACATTTTTATATTTATAAATATATATTCATAACTAAATGAAATTGATGGAGAAGATAATGTTCAGAATGTTTAGCAAATATCACAAATAATATTGAAGATAAACATTTTTAGGTGGTGCATCCACATTAAAAAGCAGAAAAGCAGTTGTGTATGAGAGATCTTCAATTTGATGTCTGGATCACAGATCATAATTATCAATGTAATTTTCTACAACAAATTGTGCCCTCATTTTTTCCACCATAAGCATCTGCTGCCGTGAAAGGATTACATTAAGCTTTAGCTTGAATTTCAAGTTCAGGTTTGCTGTGTACAACTGACACAGCTTTGAACAGCTGGCTATCACTCTTGCTCTCCCATTTCCCTCACAGTTGAAATGATTTACCACCTGTAGATGCATCCTGTTTCTTCTGTGTTCATTTGTTAGGGTAATTAACTTTTATTCCTTTTGTTTTTTATACAAGTCTTAATAATTAATTCAACCATGAGTAGCTAATGGTTGTGCATTGTTGTGGTGTATTAAAAGCAACTAACTGTGTTGAGAAATGTATGAATTAATTGTATAATTTTTTTTCAGAAAAGCCAACTATTTCTCCCAGCTAACAAATATTATAATAACACTCATTCATTTCAAAGACTATTTGAGTTTGATATTAGAACATCTAGAGTATAAAAGTAAGCCATCATTTTTAGTAAGAAAACAACCTTCTGTGTCTTCATAATTTCCATTTTCCCCTTCAGAAATACCTGCTTTATTCCTACATATAAAATCAGGCAGCCCAATTTTATTTCCAATATACCCCTAAGTTGTGATACTTTCCTGTTGGCTGTATGTTCCATTTACAGCTAAATATGGTTTTTCCAATTTCCCTTGCCACTTTTTTTTATATGCCTCAATTAACATGGTTCTTCCTTCTTTTAAAACAAGGTAGGATTTATAAAATAATAGTCAAGATGGTGACACATAAAAATTATTTCGTACTTTATTTTTAGGTAAGTGTACTTTACTTAAGTACTGTGGATGTAAAAATTGTATGTTTTTACCAAAGTAACTCAGAGCTATCAGTTCTGCTTTAGCTAACACTGGCATGGAGCAGCACTTCAGGTGGTATGTCCTGTGGGGCATAATTTGTGTGCCATGAGAAATTCTTTTGGCCCCAACTCTATCTTGAGCTGTTCCATCAGCAACCAGTTTTAAGCAGCGTCTGATTAGTCTTGTTTAGGTACAACTGGGCAGCCTCCCAACCCAAATCTTGCTATAGACCTTACACTTATTTTGGGGGGACTTCTTCGATGCCATGGAAGATGTCACTTGTGGTAAACCAGGTGGCTGTCACACATGCACACCTAGGGGAAGGGAGCATCAGCACTACAGGGCCAATCTTGACTGTTTGAGGATGGCAGCTTGTGGATAATTGATTCTCACTTTTTTAGTGGGCAGAGGCTTTGGGAGGGAGGGGATTAGCTTTTTTACTTATTATTATTATTTTATTGAATTTATTGGGGTGACACTTGTTAATAAAATTATACTGGTTTCAGGTGTACAATTCTACAACACATCATCTATACACTGTATCATGTGTTCACCACCCCAAGTCAAGTCTCCATCCATAATCATTTACAGATTAGAATAAATTTGCATCACAGTTTATTTACCCTCCTCCACCCCCATCCAGTCCCTCCACCCCTATCCAGCCTTCTAACATCCACCCTGACAGCTGTGAGCCTGCTCTCTATCTATGAGTCTGTCTCTATTTTTATTGCACCTTTCCAATTTTGACAATATATGGTTTTCATTGTGTGTCAGAATAGTTCATGGGTAACACTTTCTCTTTTAAAAGTTCCTATCATTACTAGAATAAAATCTAAATAACAAATTATTTTGCATTACCAAAGGTTTTTGTATAATCTCTATTATGGGAATTCACTTTCTCCATAAGTTAAAAGAAAGAAGTTTCTGTCTCTCTTTAATGTTTAATTCAATTATTTCCTGCTGTATAACATCTCCCCTAATGTTCTCAATAAGTTGGCCATCATTTTCTTTTCTACTACTTTTGTATGCATTGCGAACTAAAATCAGTTTACTTTGCAATCATACCCTTGCAAACCCATGTCCTTTATGGACTGTACATTATGGAAGGTTATATGGTAAGTATCCAGTTACAGTTGGTAGAATGACTGTGATATCACTTTCCTCCCTTTCTCTTTAATTTGTATTTAATGCTCTACATCTGTATCTATCTTAATATTATGGATTTTAACAAATATTCTAATATCACAATTATATATCCTGAACCTCCTACATAACATTTCTACCTATATGCCATAATATAAATTTATGTATATGATTATACATATAGATAGATAGATAGATAGATAGATAGATAGATATAGATATACATATACACCATTAATAGCTCAAATTTAACACAACATTTATTTCATAAAATTGTATGTATTTATGGCTTCCCGGAACTACTTGGGTTAAAAGGAGCTAACACACTAGTATGTGGTTCAAACTCAGGTGTTCACTGTCCTTCTGACCGATCATCTGACATGTATCTTCCTTGTAGGCTTTACCTGAACTTCTAGATGTAAAGAACATATTATCAAGGTGTGGAAAATTTGCTTCATATCGCTTTTTTATGGATCCATATGAGAAATTAAATTATTAAGTTTTCCCTGAAAATTAATATGGGAACAATTAGAAAATTATTTGTTTTAAGGGAATAGCTATTAGATTGGAGTTGGATGCTATTTGCACTATTAGCAGCTTTCTGTAATTTCTCCTATTCTGTATTTCCTTATCTGTAAAAAATATAACGTTAACACCTACCTTATTTGGTTTATGTAAGAAAGAAAGAAATTAATAATCTCTGTAAAACATTAAGGTTGCTTCTTGGTAAGTAGCAATCATTAAAAGATAGACTTTATTATTGAAATTATTTTACACTATTTTGGATTTACATGCTGGCAAGATAGTGATCATTTTTCCCTTGTTTTATTTTTTGATGTGGCTATACTGGAACTTTTCTTATTTTGATGGAGTCTCACTTCTTTATTTTTGCTTTTGTTTCCTAGCCCAGGAAACAAAAGCAAAAATAAAGAAGTGAGACTCCATCAAAATAAAATCCCAAATTATTTGAGGAGAAGTCCAATCCCTTTTAACATGCAGCAATAAAGCAAGGCCAATGTCAAATATCTTTTTCCTTATATTTTTTCTTAATTCTTTATAATTTCATGTATTAAATCTGATTCTTATCAATTTTGAGTTGACATGTTGTATATGATGTAAGATCCAATATCTTTTGTGTATGTTTATTAGAAAAATCTGCAGTTCTTCCCCTCTTGCCTAGCTCTCTCCTGTATCTCCTGTATCTCTTTCTCCTTTATTTTCACAAAGAACACTTCACTTCTGATAATCTGGTCACTAAATATATGGAGTTTTCTTCACAGCAAGCCCTTCTCTGTGACACCAGTTGGGTCCCTACAATTAAATCAATTCTAAAACTACCTGCCCCAAAATAATGTCAGAGCTCACAGGACTGCTACCATCTCACTTCAGATGCCAAATGCAAGCAGCATGACGTGGCTACAGATTGAAGGTCCTTACTACTCCCTCTTTGGGTTCGATTAATTTGCTAGAGCAGCTCATAGAGCTCGGGGGAACACTTAGGTTCACCAGTGTATTAACGAATGTGATAAGGAATAGGGAAGACCACTCAGATGAAGAGTTAGATAGGGTAGACCTGGGAGGATTCCAAATGCAGGAGCTTCTGTCCACGCAGAGTTGGGGTGCATCACCTTCCAAGTATGTGGATGTATTCACCAACCTGGAAGTTCTCTGAAGCAGTGTTGCCCCGTTATAACTTTTATTTCAGATGTTTGGCCTTCAGATTGTGAGAAAATTAATTTCTGGGTTTTTTTAAATACCAAGTTTTGATCCTTTGTCACACCAATGTTTCTTATAGCCCTAAAAAAAGTCTATAGAGAGAAAACTAGCACCTTCCTTAGCTGATTATTTAAAATTAAATAATGATGAGGGTTTTTAAATCTATAAAATGGTTTGAAACAATATAGGATACAAGATGGGTGGTAATATAATCAGGGTACTTATATTAGTCCACTCCACCAAGAAAATGAGAAAAAGTTATTAATTAGCAGAAATTAAATCATTTTAAGTTTTACACCTAATTTAGGATTGTTTAAATTATGGATAGTAGCTTGACTATAGGACTAATCTGTACTTATTTTTCCTCCATTGCTGAAAAATTAAAACTAAGGCTTCAAGATATTATGCAATCAATAAATAATACACACAAATGGAATTGACATAAAAATGACACATTTTACTTAATAGGATCTTATGAATTTCATGTTATAGAGATGTTATATTTTTCTGCTTTTTTGTATCAGTAATCCAAATGTTTGTCAGTTTTCATGAATTCAAAGCAAAGGTTATTATGTATGCCTCTCTTCTATTTCTTTTAGCAAAATTAAATATGATGGCTTAAAATCAATTGGTTAAAAGAACGCTTTAGGATTTTCTCTATTTGCATAATATTCACAACCCATATACCCATGAGTGTTTGAAGCTGGTGAAGGTCTGAACTTTAAAAATGATGAAGGACCCACTTGCTTTTATTCAAGGCCATGGAATATCCTGCACATGACTCAGCGAGACAGGTCAATCTTCCCTGATATTCATTTCTCCTTGGGTCCCTTTCACGTCATTTGTCAGGCTTGTCTCAATGACAGTAAGTCCCATTCATTCTCGATAGGTTGATATTACTACTCTCGGTGATGGTCATCTAAAACTTTCTATCTGTGGAGTCTACAGATGCTCCCGTATTCATTTTATCATTTTTTAATCTTTCAAAGCCTGAGCAACAAAAAGTAGTAGCATTTTCCATAGTGTGGTTTATTCTTTTTTTACTAGTATATATTCAACAATGTGAGATAGTGAATTTCAGGATTAAAAAGCATGCGTACAATATATCACGTCTCGTGATAATTGTGCAAATAAAGGAACTTTCAGGGCACAAAGGCTTGCTTGTCTTTTGACAGGTAACTTACAGGGTGACAGCACTTAGAACTCCTGTGCTGCAACTTAATACAGTGAGCAATAAAGCAGAGAACAATAGTGCCTGTTGCTTTTATTACCCCTCTGAGGGAGATTTTTATTTTCACTTTGACTTCATAATATTATTAGCAATTTTTCAAAGGTGCCGCTATAATAGAAAGCATGGTCCATTTTATTGTCTAAGCCTTCACTTCAATATTTATTTTTTCCATTTAGGACTCCATAGTGTTTAATTATGTATTAATTGATTTATTCAATTCTGAAACATTTAAAAAATCATTGTAAACCACATTCTAAGAATACTTAAAGGCGGCAAAACAGTAGAAGGCTGTAGCTCTGGCCATAATCAATCTTAACTAAAAAAATGAAAAAAACAAAGACAAAATATACTAGTTGAATGCAGAATGAAAAGAAGTGTAAGATAGTATTTCACAGCATCTATAAAGTTTCATAAGTGGAAGAGATAATTTTGGTCTGTCATAGATACATATATTCTCTTAAAAGTGCTCTGAACTTGGATTCCTTTCTGTTTAAGGATTATTTCAAACTGTCTCTATCATTTTCCTTAATCCTCTATTCTCCTCCCTTCTTCCCTCACTCCCCTTATCCTACTAAATCAAATAAAAATAGAATATACCAAATAAGAAGTCCCTTAAATTTCTGATACAAAAATATCAAATCTACTTGAATAGGTGGCCACCTGCCTATTACCACCTATATAACAAAAGCTTAATATGCTAAGTGTCTGACCATCCTATTTAAAAAAAGCTTAATATGCTAAGTGTCTGGTCAACCGGTCAGCCATTCAGCCAATCAAAGCATAATATGCTAATGATAAGCTAAGGTTGATTAACTGCTGGCTATGATGTTCACTGACCACCAGGGGCAGATGCTCCGACCAGTAGGTTAGCTTGCTGCTGGGGTCCGGCCAATCAGGACTGAGTGAGACCAGCTGGACAGGCCCGGGAGCCCTCCCGCAGTCCCTTCCTTGCTGGCCAACCTCCTGCGTTCCTCCCCACCCCAATCGTACACCGGTGGGGTCCCTTGGCCTGGCCTGCACCCTCTCGCAATCCAGGACCCTTTAGGGGATGTCAGAGAGCTGGTTTCTTCTTAAAGATTTGTGTTCTTTAGAATTACCACAAGGACGTATTAACATAGATTTTGGGTCCTAAGTCTGAGATGGAACACTCAAATTTGCATTTCCATCAGGTTCATATAATCTCCTTGGTTCTAGAGAGACTGTACATTAACTTCTAAACCATGTAGTGATTTGTGTATCTGTTATATATAATGACATATACAAAAGTATCTCATTCACTAGTATTGCTAGCAATAAGCATTCCTTAATAAAATAAGACCTAACATTGTAAAGATTATTTTAATCAGTATAAAATTCAAATGATTATGTGTAGATAGAAGAACATAATTCTTTTTTAATGTGGATGTATCATTAATTTTCCTAAGAAATAATAATTTCCCTGTTCTCACACTGCTGTCCCAGCTTGGTTGCTTATAATTTTTTGTCTGGAGTAATGTATTAGTCATTACCTCATTATTCTTCATCTGATCTGAAACTGCCAATAGAATTACTCAAATTATCTAAAAATAAAAGCAATTCTATTATTGATTTTTAAGAAAAAATATTTGTGATTTCTTTAATGTCACCAAAATAAAATCCCAAATTATTTGAGAAGTCCAATCCCTTTTAATATGCAGCACAGACTTAACTTACCTGTCTTAAATGGGAAAGGAAGAACTAAAACTATCTTTGTTTTCATATAATATTATCTTATATGCAGAAAACCTTAAAATTCAACAAAAAATTGTTAGAACTAACAAATTCAGCAAAGTCGTAGGATATGATACAAAAAAATCAATTTCATTTTCATACACTAACAATGAACAATCAACAAAAATTAAGATTATTTCTATTTAGAAGTTCATTATAAAGAATAAAATATTTGTGTATTAACTTAACCACAGTGGTAAAAGTAGTATATAGTATAGTGGTATTTTTTCTTATTCACTCTGCTAATCTTTATCTTTTGAATGGTGTATATAGTACATTTACATTAAAGGTAATCATTGATTTTGACACAGGTCTACTAAATTTTTCTTATTTTTTGAAATCCCCACTCAAGGGCATGTTTTTTATTTGAGAGAGGGAGAGAGAAAGAGAAAGAGAGAAAGAGAGAGAGAGAGAGAGAGAGAGAGAGAGAGAGAAGAGAAAAACATTGGTCAGTTGCCTCCCCTACACTATCTAATCAAGAATCTAACCCACAACCTTTTGGTATACAGGAAGATGCTCCAGACAACCAAGCCACCCAGCCAGGGCTCTGCTATTTTATTCCTTGTTTAAAGTGTGTTTCTTGGGTTTCTTACTACTGTTCTTCTTTTCTTGCCTTACTAAAGATTAGTAACTGTGTTGTCTCTATGATTTTTTTTCTCTACTTTTAAACAAACCAGGAAGAGATCTGTGTCCCCTCGCTCCCTTAGATGCGCTTCATCTTATGAATAGTTCGAGGTCTAAATTGTAGAGAAGAAAATAAAAGGATTCTTACTGACGAGATCTTTAATTTATTTTCTGCAAAAATAAGTTCCTTAAGAATTATACAGTGGAGAACAGAGACAGGTGTGTCCTTTTGAGCCTAAAAAAAAAAAGTTAAATAGGAGAATCAGTGGTGATTTATTGAAGACTAGGGGCCCAGTGCAAGAATTTGTACACATTGAAAGGAACTGTGGGCTGCGAGGCTGTGGTAGACACACAGGTGGGTCTCAGCCCATCCTCTGCACCCCCACTCCTCTGTCTGCTGACAGCCCCTCTCCTGCCTTTGCTGCTCCCATGCGCTGATGACGCTGACCCCGCTCACAACCGTTGATGGTGTGGAAAGATTGGGGCCGGTGCCAGCAGCAGGTGTGAGTGCTAGGCAGGACCGCGGCACACGGGAGCAAAGGATTTTCAGTAACCACCAGAGGCTCACCCCAATGACAGCGACTGGTGCCCCACGTTGGTCTGGCACCACTGCTCACCTGCTCCACCATCCGTCCTGAGCCAATGCCCACCATGTTCCGCACATATCCCCTGGTGGTCAGCACACATCATAGCAACCAGTTGTTGAGTTGTTTTGGTTGTTCTATTTGCATATTAGCCTTTTATTATATAGGACTAGAGGCCCGGTGCACAAAAATTTGTGCACTCGGGGAGAAGAGGGGGGTCCCTCAGCTTGGCCTGTGCCCTCTCGCAGTCTGGGACACCTCGGGAGATAACAACCTGCTGGCTTAGGCCTGTTCCTGGGTGGCAGAGGGCAGGCACAATCCCTAGGTGCAGCCCCTGGTCGGGCTCAGAGCAGGGCCGATTGGGGAGTTGGGGCACCACCCCCTTTCATGCACAGAGCAGGGCAGATTGGGAGGTTGCGATGCCACCCTCAGTCATGCTCAGGGTAGGGACAATTGGGGGGTTGGGGAACCGCCCCCTGTCACACTCAAGGCAGGGTCGATGGGGAGGTTGCAGCGCCACCCCTGTCATGCACAGAGCAGGGCCAATCATAGGGTTTGGGCGCTGCCCCCTGTGACGCACAGAGCAGGGCCAATCAGGGGGGTTGGGCTCCATACCCTGTCATGCACAGAGCAGGGTCGATCAGGGGGTTGGGGAGCTCCCCCCCCCCGTCACTCACAGAGCAGGGCCATTCAGGGGGGTGGGGAGCTCTCCCCTGTCATGCACAGAGCAGGGCCGATCAGGGGGTTGAGGAGCTCCCCCCTGTCACTCACAGGCCAATAGGGGAGTTGGAGCACTGCACCTTGTCACACTCAGGGCAGGGACGATGGGGAGGTTATGGCTCTACCCCATCACACACAGAGCAGGGCCCGTGGGATGGGGGGTTGGGGCACCGCACCCTGTCACCCACAGAGCAGGGCCCATGGGGAGGTTGGGATGCTGCACCCTGTCACACACAGAGCAGCGCCAATCGGGGCTGGGGAGCTTCCCCCTTTCAGGCACAGAGTGGGGCCGATCAGGGGGTTGGGGCGCCTTCCCCTGTCATGAGCAGAGCAGGGTGGATAGGGAGGTTGTGGCCCCGTCCCCTGTCACACACAGAGCTGCAGGGTGATCAGGGGGTTTGGGCGCTGCCCCCTGTCACGCTGATCCCGGTGCCGGGAGACCTCGCAGCTCCACTGATACCGGTCCTGGGAGGCATATTACCCTTTTACTATATAGGATAGAGGCCTGGTGCACGGGTGGGGGCTGGCTGGTTTTCCCTGAAGGGTGTCCTGTATCTGGGTGGTGGTCCCCACTGGGGTGCCTGGCCAGTCTGGGTGAGGGGCTGAGGGCTGTTTTCAGGCTGACAGGTGACTGAAGCTCCCAACTGCTCCGTTTTTTCTTTTTTTTTTTATTCTGGGCCAGCTTTAGCTCTGAGGCTTGGCTCCAGCTATGAGACCTCCGCTGCTGAAAGCAGGTATCTGGTTTGTTTGGGTTCTATAATCGAAACACTGTATCAACCCCAGCTCTGAGATCCTGGCTGGCTGAAAGCAGGTTTCTGGGGTTTTGTTTAGCTTCTATATTTGTAACAATGTTTCAAACTGCAAGCTCAGAGGCCGGCAAGGCAGGCGGGGTACGTTGCAAACCTCCATCACTGAAGCAAGCAAGCCTCATGTTCCCTTCAAGCTGTCTGGCCACCATCTTGGCTGGCAGTTAATTTGCATATTGCCCTGATTAGCCAATGGGAAGCGTAGCAGAGGTATGGCTAATTACCATGTTTCTGTTTTATTAGATAGGATTATTAGAGGATATTGTTTTCAATAGGTAACAACTTTGCAGGAAATCAGGGAGGTTATTTCAACTCCAGAAAAATGATTTCACTATTTGGTTTGAAATGTAGAAAAGATAAGTGATGGGTTGCACATTAACAGCATCATATCATAACCTCAAGATACTATTGAGCAAATGTAACCATGATGGGATAAAGAAATGGGAAATTTTATCACTATAGATGAATTGTATTGTGCTACTCTAGAGTAAGTAGGATGGTTCAAATAATACATTAGATTCAATTTCCTGATCTCCTTATAAGACAGACCTCAAAGTTAGTTTTAATATGATGTTAAATAAATAACAAAACATGGTTAATGGGGGGAAATGAGGACACATTTGTAATTCCTTAACTAATAAAGAATTTAAAGATTAAAAAAAAACACAATAAAAAAACATGGTTAATCTCTCCCCATATAATTTATATGCATATATGCATTACCCATGGACACAGACAATAGTGTGGTGAAGGCCCAAAACAAAACAAAACATAACTCTCTGTTCTCACATCTGAACTTTTATGGAGGATTCACATGGAAAACAACAGTGTTTGTTCTAATATCTGTGTCCCATCTAGGCGGTCAAGGTTTAAATGAACTTGAATGAATATTAAGAACATACCTAGTGTCTAATATACTTGCTGGTATAAAATAGGGACAAAATGCCTAATTTTTATTACAAATTAATAAAATGTGATTGATATTTTAGGAGAGAAAAGAGAACCCAACCCAGAGAAAATAACTTGGTCAAAATTAAACAATTATTTAATGCCTGAGTCTGGGTTTGCTTATAAATGCTGACCTCTTAGCACTGCTGAAGCTTCCTCTGTGTAAAGAAGATAACAACCAATGACCGGCAGTTCAGGCATTTACAGCATTTCTAAAAACATGAGAACTGATGAAACATGAGTCAAGATGAGTATTCTGAGAGGCGTAAGAAACAGAGTGTAAAACATTTAAGGAGGTTAATTAGAGGTCAGCATTTATTTTTTATCTGAAAAAATTCTCTATTCGATATCTTAAGAACATATGAAAATATTTAGGTCGCACAAACCACTCAGCAAGTTGTAGAGGCAGGAAATTGTGGCTGTGGTTTAGCTACCATTGCGAGAGGGTTTGCATTGGCACAGGGTGAGGAACAAGGACCGGGGGCAGATGTCATGCAAGAGTCACAGTGCAGATCACTTAGCTTTTCAAGGTCTCTAGCCAATCATCTTCTGTTTATTCTGTGCCTCGTATATTCATGTTTATTTTATATTTTATATCTAGTTTTATAAAAATATATTCTTTTTGATACACTTATTTGTAGAACTGTACTGTAAGTATACTTGTAAGTACATTCTTATAAAATGAAATTACATGAGTAGTACAAAATCTTTTAGAAATTACTGTAAGAATATTTCCTTACACATCTAATAAGGTATTGGTTTTGCTATTGACAAATAAATTCAAATGAACATTTTCACATGTTTAAATGTAATAACCTGTACGATTAAGCTAGTGTCGTTTTCCTGACATCTCTTTATAACCTATTGAATATAGATTATTTTATAGTAAAAATAACTTTTCCTCCAAAAAAAGATTTTTTTCTTGACTTATTCCTTATTCCTTTGATTAAGGAATAAGTCAACAATTAAAAGAAAGTAGAAGGAAAAAGGCAGCATAATGGCAATTTACAGTTTTAATAGACAACATGGTAATGAAAATGGTTTAGAAATGACCAATACGTAGAATGTGAGAGAATAGAAAATGTACCCTCTGCCTGAAGCAGAGTTTATGTCGTTTCTGGAGGCAGGAACCAGCCCGACAGCACCAGGCGATGTCACACAGGCAGGAGAGCTGCCGAAGTGATAAATGTGAGGAAAGACACACGTAGCACTTTCTTGCAAATCCTAACAGGTATTACCAAAAAGTATGAACCAAGTTCGGTTTAACAATCAGTTTTTAATCTCTCCTACAGAGTGAGGAAACCTCTGTGGTTACTAGATAATTGGTGACAGAAGTCCTGGAAGTAAAAAAGATTCACCAACCTTTGAGCTTCATGTGAACCCAGAAGTCCCATTTGAGTCTCACCTAATCATTGCAAGTTTCCCTACTAAGGAAAACTACCAGTCCAATTAAGTGGGAGACTACGTCATCAGATTTAATTTAGTCCCATGGAAATGGGGCCAATTAAATGCATGTTCTGTCGACCAGCACATTCCAGTTACTGCAGGGTATGGTATTTAGTGAGAACATGTAAAAGTAGGAAAAAGTAATCCCAGTTATAGCATTTTTGTGGTAATGTAAACTACGTGGAAAAACTCAATTTGTGAAATGAATTTTGATGTTTTTTTAAATAAAATATTTAACTTAAGTAATATTGATATTGTGCTTAATCAACTTTATCTGTTCTGGTTATATATGTTAAGCATACCTGATTGAATAATAAACCTAAATTCTAAAGAATCTAGTATGATAATAATCTGGCGTCCAACACAAGACAAACACAATATATCCTGTATAGCCTTCCCATTGCATTATTTTCTTCACACACACACACACACACACACACACACACACACACTCCTTATACTCAAACACATAAATAGTCTAGACTATAGAAAGTGCTACTTTAATATAAAACTTTATATTATTCATATACTATCACTTTCTAAACTTCTTTTCAGTTTAAGTACAGAGAATAATTCAGAAAATACTTTTGAAATCTTTTCCTAAACATTTCAATTAGGAAATTTAAAATCTTCCTCCCAACCCAAGTGTAATATTGCCAGTCTTTTAGAAAATGAAGGCAATTATTTAAATTTACCAAAGAAAATGGCATTTAAATGGCATATGTTAAATACTTATTTCCATAGCGAGTTATATAATACTTTAGCTAATTTCTAAAATTCTAATTGTAAAGAAACTGTTAAGGGACACTTGAGATTGTGGTTTTCTTAATTAGCATGCCATCAGCTCATCAGATTTCTATACTAATCAGATTATTCTCTTTTTGAAACTATTAATAAAAGTGTTGTTAAATAAAATACTAATAAAGGCCAAATAACAAGTGGAACAGATATTTGCAGCATGTATATCCAACAAAGGGCTGGTATTGTTATCTGAGAAATGTGTGGGCAGGCAGTCTTTCTCCATTGCTAATGGGAGTGGGGTTTTGGGGTGCCCCTGCAATAAGCAATATCAAAATGTATAAGGATTTCTACTAAATCATGCCTATTCTTAGGTATTTCCTAAAAGAGGATATCCAAATGGTTCATAAAAATATTAAAATATAGATTCCTTCAGATTCTGAAACTAACACACTGCCTGCTGCTCTAAGGAGGTAGGACTGGGTGAAAAATATGAAGGGATTGAGAAACACAAAATGGTAGTTACAAAACAGTCATAAGGATATAAAGTACAACACAGAAAATATAGTCAATCATCTATAATAATAAAAGGATAATATGCTAATTAGACCAGGCATCCTTACGATGTCCTTCCTTCCGGACAAAGCTGCAAAGGGTGGGGGCCAAGGCAGAAGTGGCAGAGGCCCCCAGCTGCAATGGCTGGCGGGGGCCATGGCCAAGACTTTGCACCAATTTCATTCATCAGGCCTCTAGTATCATAATAATTGTGTATGGTGCCAGTTGGGTACTAGAAATATCAGACAGAGCATTTAGTAATCTATATGATTGTCTAAACATCATGCTATATTCCTGAAACTAATAAAAAATAATATTGAATGTAAATTGTAATCTATTTTTTAATCTAAAGAATATAGAATTCTTAACAGTATCCAGATAAATACAAAATAAAACTACCATGAAAAATAATGACCACATATAGATATGTTATGTCTAAAATGTAAGGATATCCATAACTGTTTATAAACATGTGGCTCAATAAGAATCTCCACACATTTCTGTTGGAAGTCTAAATTGTTATCACCTCTGTGGGGTGACTGTGGGGCAATGGTGGGGCTCCCGTAACTAATTGCATTGTACCCGCCTTGCTGGTCTGGTGCCAGTGTGTATCATAGTGTAGTTGTCAATGCCTATTATAAAATGCCAATGGTATATTTCATAAATCTAGAAGAAATATTCCTTAAATTATATGGAACCAAAAAGACCCCAGATAGTCTTAGCAATCCAGAAAGAAGAACAAAGTTGGAGGGATCACAATACCAGGTATCAAACTATACTACAAAGCCACTGTAATCAAAATAGCCTGGTACTGGCACAAGCATAGAACAACTGGAATATAACAGGGATCTCAGAAATCAACCCACAACTTTATGGTTATTTAACATTTGACAAAAACGGTAAGAGCATACAATGGAGTCAAGACAGTCTTTTCAATAAGTGGCATTGGGAAAATTCGACAGGTACGTGAGAAAAATGCAGCTAGATCACCAACTTTCACCATACATAAGTATAAACTCAAAATGAATAAAAGACAAATGTGAGTCACAAAACCATACAAATACTAGTAGTAAAAAAAGGCAGTAAAATCTCAGACATATGGAGCAATATTTTTGCCCATATGTCTCCAAGGGCAAGAACGCAGAAAGAAAAATAAAATAAACAAATGGAACTATATCCAACTAAAAAGCATCTGCACAGCAAAATAAAACATCACAAAATGAAAAGGGTAGGCGCCGTATGGGAGAACATATTTGACAATGATTCATATGATAAGGGGTTAATCTCCAAGATATAGAAATCACTTATACAACTCAACATCAGGAAGACAAACTATTCAATTAAAAAATGAGCAAAGGACCTGCATAGACACTTAGAGGACATACATGCAGAAGGCTAATGGACATATGAAAAGAAAAATGCACAATGCCAGAATCATCAGGAAAGTGGAAATTAAAACTACAATGAGTTTTCACCTCATACCTCTCAGAATGTCTACTACCAATAAATCAACAAGTGCTGGGAGGATGTGGAGGAAAGAAGCCATAGTGCACTGCTGATGGGAATGCAGACTTGTGCAGAGACTGTGTAAAACAGTACGGAGATTCCTCAAAAATTAAAAATGGAACCTCCTTTTTACACAGCAGTCCTACTTCTGGGAATATAACATAAGAATCCCAAAACAGCCGAAACCGGTTTGGCTCAATGGATGGAGCGTCGGCCTGCGGACTGAGAGGTCCCAGGTTCGATTCCGGTCAAGGGCATGTACCTGGGTTGCGGGCACATCCCCAGTAGGAGATGTGCAGGAGGCAGCTGATCGATGTTTCTCTCTCATCGATGTTTCTCTCTATCTCTCTTCCTTCCTCTCTGTAAAAAAGCAATAAAATATATTTAAAAAAAAAAAGAATCCCAAAACACCAATCAGAAAGAATACATGCACCCCTACATTCATAGCACCATTATTTAGAATAGTTAAGATCTGTAAACAGCCCAAATGCCAAGTAGATGAGTGGATAAAAAAAGCTGTGGTACATTTTCACAATGGAATACTACATGGCTGTAAAAAGGCAGCAACTCTTACCCTTTGGGACAGTAGTGATGGACCTGTAGATTATTATGCTAAGTGAAATAAGCCAGGCAGAGAAAGACAACTACCATATGATCTCACTTCTATGTGGGATTTAATGAATAAGTTAAACTGATGAACAAAATAGAAACAGAATCATGTTTATATGGAACAATCTGACAAACATCAGAGGGGAGTGGGGAAGGGAGGACTGGATAAAGGAAGGTGAAGGAATTATCCAAATAAATACAAGCATATCCTATGGACCCAGACAATAGTGTGATGAAGGCCAAGGGAAGGGGGATGGAGGCTGGGTGGAGGTGAGAAAAGCGGGGGAAATTGGGGTCATCTGCAATAGTGTCAATAATAAAAATTTAATAAAAATATTTGGGAAATAGATTTTATTTTAAAATATTATTTCAAAATAAATAAATTTTCAAAACATAGTTTTAAAAAGACAAGAATAAATATTCATTGAAATTAACAAAATACTTTTCATAATATTTTACATATAATTTGTCTTCACTTAGGTAAATTATGTCTGCTATGTTTTCTTCTTCAATTTAAATAGCAAACTGGTGTGTGTATTTTTTCCCCAATTTTCAGACTAAGGTATATCAAACAGGAAATATTTACTATAATTAGAGGATTATTTTTTAAAAATGTATTGTTTTATTGATTTAAGTGAAAGGAAAAAAGAGGGAGAGAGAGAGAGAAACATCAAGTATAACAGAATCATTGAATGGCTGACTCCTGCATGCCCCCCAATGGGAATCAAGCCCACAACCTAGGCATGTGCCCTGATCGGGAAACTCCTGGTTCATGGGTTGATGGTCAACCACTGAGCCACACTGGCCAGGATGAAGGATGATTTTGAATACTACTATGCTAGAGTGTCAGAATTTGCACCGAAGTTTTAAATGTGTACAGTAAGAGGTTACCATAGAGGGGAAACATATTTTTTAGTCACTGTCTTATTTTAAAGGGCAGAATCTTCACATTTAAAGAGATGGAGAAGGAGATGTCACTAAAGGTGATTAATGAAATCCCTTCTATTGCAACACTATATTATTGTATAATAAACCTTCTAAAAGAAGACATTTATGAGAGTGAAAGGAGACACTATCAATTAATTTTTCTGAGCACCAGCCATTAAACTCGGACTTTTTCAGGCAGACTAAGAAGTCCATTCTGATATAAACAATTAATTGAATAAATAAATGTAAAATGAGAAAATTTTTCTTTGCATTCTGTAGGTCAGAACATAATTTTTATTGACTTGCTTCTTCTGACCTATTGTGGAAGACAGTGTATTCCAAGAAAAACTTTTGAATTATTACATCCATCCCATTTCATTCTAGTACAAATGTAGTTTATAGAAACATTAGTTTATTACATATACTTATATATGTGACATGTTATATCCATCACATATCTATCCTACCCAATAAAGAGGGACTATGCTAATTGACCCTCATGCCACTGCAAAGATGGAGGCGCCCACAACCAATAAGGAGGGAATATTCTAATTGACTGCCCACCCTCATAGATGGCAGCACCCACAACCAATAAGAAGGGAATATGCTAATTGACTGCCATGCTCACAAACATGTTGGTGCCCACAGCCACAAGATGGTAGTGCCCAGTCCCCTTAGATCCAGAGTGCCTGCCTCCAGAGTCCCGCAGTTCCCTCAGACACCAGACCCCCAGGGCCGGCCTGAGGCTCAGGTAACCAGGGCCTGCCGAGACTTGAGCTGCCAGCAGTAGCAGCAGCAGAGGTGTGATGGGGGTGTCGCCTTCCCCTGATCGCCGGGTTGCCTCCCGCCCCTGAGGGCTCCCAGACTGTGAGAGGGGGCAGGCCGGGATAAGGGACACCCCTTCAGTGCATAAATTTTTATGCACCAGGCCTCTAGTATATTTATATTAGAGTACACCGTATTCAAAGGCAAGTTACTTCTTTTCTCATGTGTCTTTAGAATTAAAAATAACTTTATATATTCTTGAATTCTGAGATTATGATCATTTCTGTACATTAAAAAAGTGATTGTAGAGGAAAGATTATAAAATAAAAAAACTATTTGGTAGAAACCATAAATAAAGGATTGGACAAAATTTTGGGTTATAGATTATAGAATAAGGTTGAACTGGAAACAACAAATTCAGTGTAAGTATAAAAGATTTTAGTAGAGCATAAAAGTCAAGATATGCTCAAACTATGCTTTCTATATGTGTCACAATGACATTCTTATTAGTTTGATATTTACAGATACATAATAAAAGTACAAAATAAAATAAGCTTTATTAAAAATTTTTGAGGAAAAACTGACACACTGTTTTTGTTTTTTTGTAATAATAACCAAAATACTTTCCCTGCTGCAACTAGTTGTGACTGAGAGTGACACTAATAAACTTGAGCTTTGTCAAAGAGCAAGCGGATATCAAAACATTGAGTTTCTGAATTTATTTCACAAAGATTTGCGGGTTGTTTTTAATTTTTAAAAACAAATATCACAAAAGGTAGGTTTTATGTAAGAAAAAATTAGTCATTTTTCAAACCCAGAGATAAATGTATGTCTACCACCCAAAGATATAAGTTAAAGAATATTAATTACACACTAAATGAAAAATATACTTTCAATATCTAAGTAATAACAATATCGTCATATTGTGTGGTGTTTCCTTTTTGCTTTTCACCCCATCCTCTGACATGGAGTGAAGAAGAATAAGCCAGTTTTAGAAGAATGGGACGAGAATTTTATATGGAAAAAACAACAGGAAGTTGCTATCAAAGGACTGTCATTTTTGGTTCTGGGGCAGAAAATATGTAAACAAAGAAAATAACCCAATACTTAAACACAAAATTTAACCCTAAGGCAAACATTTCTCCTTATTTATAAATCTTGGCAAAATAATTGCAACAGCATCTGCCATTTACTAACAGTGTATGCGAGATTTCTGCTGACATCTACAAATGTCATATACGTTTCTTTTTATTCTAGAACCTTATAAGTTTAGAAATGTTGGTAGTGTTGTGATCCCAATAAGAAGAATGTTTGTGAGTTGACATATGTACCAGAGAATGAGGATAGCAGCAAAATAAGCCAACATTTTGTTACACTTTTTTGAAAAATAAAGAATTGCTACATTTCTTTAATTAAGTGGTATTTTTTAATAAGAGTTTATTCACATTCATTTATTAGGTATGTGGAAACTTGATCAAGTTTGGAGAAGCATTTCCTAAAGGTATTTGTTTATTTCATAACTTTATTTATTTTAGTTTTCAATTTATAGAAAAATTGAAAAGGTAGTACAGAGAATTTCATTTATCCTGTGCCTAGTTTTTATTGTTCTTAGCATCTTATACTAGAACTAGAGGCCTGGTGCACAAAAATTTGGCTTCTATTTTACTTCATTTATCTAATAAGTCCAAATTTTAAGTCTATTGACTTTGACATATCCAGTTTATTTAGCTATCTTTTTTTTTTTGTCATAAAATTATGAGTGACAACTTTCAAGAGCTCTTATATATTAAAGCTTAACTTAAACCAGAGAAAGGTAGATGATGATATATAGATAATAATAGATAGATAGAAAGATAGATAGATAGATGATAGATAGATAGATGATAGATAGATAGATAGATAGATAGATAGATAGATAGATAGATGATAGATAGATAGATAATTTGAACACTGAATTTGTAGAGATTCCAATACTTTTCACTAGATTATTCTATTGTTAAATTTAATAAAGATAACATGATAACAATGGGAAAAATATTGTCTATCAAGTCCTTCCTGAGTAAAAATCAAAAACTGAAAGGAGGAAAGTTTTCTTTTCCACTATTAGATATTCTAAATTAATAAGAATAAAGAGATGATGTATAATTTTGTAACAGTTCATGCCAAATTTTCTATAGATACAAAAATGACCTATCTTCAGATTCATAATGATATTTGAAAGGATCTGTTATATTGCTTAATGCACTCTTTAAAAAACCAGAATAATGCTTAATTTTAGATGTAAAAAGAAGAGGTTAAGTAAAAAAAAAAATTGGTCTCATTCTCAATCAGCAATTTGGAAAACAAGACTATTTTTACCTTGCGCCTTATTTGGTATATTCACCATAGAATTAATTCCAAGAAAGTCAACTAGTTAAGCTAGTCTTATATTTTGTTCCTCATAGAAAATATATTTTCAGAGTTGTCTTATTAATATATCAGATATCTTTAATTTATGAGAGATAGTAGCAATTGACATATCAACATAGACATATGCAGGTTTGTGTGTAAATACATTCTTTATTGAATATATTTCATATAAATATAGGTTTATTTAAACTTCTGCAGATAGGAAATATGTTTAACCTAAACTGATATTTTGACTAAAATTTCTTATTTTTTCTAGGAGCACTAAAAACAGCCGAATATTTGCTTTTCATTTTTCATTTGCTTTTAGGATTTTAATTTACAGTATACTCTTGGTATCTTCTTATCAAAATTCTTTTGGTCTTCAATATATTCCTGACCCTCCTAAAAGTAATTTTACTTTTGTGTGAAATTTATTTACCTTATTTATTCTGACTGCTCTGGATATTTATTTACAGGATATATATTTTATTGATGTTTTACAGAGAGAAAGGGAGAGGAATAGAGAATTAGAAACATAGATCAGCTGCCTCCTGCACATCCCCTGCTGGGGATGTGCCTGCAACCAAGGTACATGCCCTTGACTGGAATCGAACCTGGGAACCTTCATTCCGCAGGCCGACACTCTATCCACTGAGCCAAACTGGTTAGGGCTACAGAATATTTTTAAAATTAACTTTCTGAATCCTTTCTATCTTAAAGACGTGAAGGTATCGTTGTTCAATAATACAATTAAATTGCAATTTTGCTATTATTCATTGAGATTGTAAATAATCAAGTGTATGGCTGTCTCCTTTAATAGACATCTAACATGAAGATTTGCAACATAATTTGAGTAATGAAAACATGGCTTTACTAAATAGGTTACCAAGTATGCATTTTTAAAGCACTACTATCTCATTTTATACATTTAATGGAAATCTTTGATTTATGTTCAAATGAAATGAAAATATATGGAACCCTAAGAATACTTTTTCTAAGTAAAATCTGATAGCTTCCTGTTGATGCTTCAACTAACTTTTACTGAAAATTGTCAGTAGTGTCTTATATAAGCCAATTGGATGCCTTTCTCAAACCACAGGAATCCTTACTGTTCCATGAGTCATTCTCTGTGGGTTTACTTTGCCTTTGGATCGCTGTAGGGGTGCGAGGTCTTGAAACAGAATGAATGAATGAACAAACACACTCTAAGGAACCTACACCTTTGTGTCTTGGCATGACAAAAACAAACTTTCCTTTAAATTCGTCTCGCCTAATGAATAGTCTGATTGGTTTTATGTGCAGATGTTTGCAACATTCTTATGCAACAGCCCAAGGACTTTAAGGCTTTCTGCTGATAAATTATAACATGCCTTTCTTATAGCAAAACATGTCTGTCTTTAGAATTTCATAATAGCTTCTGATTTATGTAGCATATTAGTATTCCTCTTGTTCAGGGTCAAAATAAAATAATTGTTACAAATAGATATTTCTCTCCTTTTACTTCTT
Source organism: Myotis nattereri (assembly GCF_964212035.1). NCBI lineage: Eukaryota > Metazoa > Chordata > Mammalia > Chiroptera > Vespertilionidae > Myotis > Myotis nattereri. The sequence continues at coordinate 66,048,886 of NC_138076.1, read as the reverse complement.
TATTAATAGTCTAGGCTGCATTGACACTTGAACCAAAAGTCTCATCTGCTGTGAGTGTGCCATTTATTTTTGGTCCAAAGCCAATTGCATTGAAGTGCCCAATGTGCATGAAACTACAATTTCCATAAAATGACTTGAAAATAGATGGCTGAGAACTTATAGTTCTATGACTCTTGTTTGAGGACCTTATTCTCATAACCACTTATGTGTAATCAGATGGACTTTATGCCACCTCATCTTGTAAATGGACCATGTGAATGTTTCCCTATTATTGCTGCCATAGCTCAAAGACCATACAAGGGATACTAGTAATTCTGCCTGAAACAAATTATTATTCTAATAATAGAAATTACAATGGATTTCACATAATTCATGCCTCTATAATGTGAAGACATATAAAAATTACTTAGGAGATGTAGAATTGAGTCATTAAAATGTCTTTTCTGTTAAATTTACCACTGAGATATTTTTTGTAGATAAATAAAAGAAAAAACTATTTGGGGTTCACCTTATGTCATAAAGTATGTTATGATAACTACTATACTTGTTTCAGAATTTGTGAAATATAAATGTTAAAATAACTTAAAATAAGTGCCCTCCCAAATATCATATTTTTGTTTAATCAGTTCCAGACCTTATTAAGTTTGTTGTGCTTTGTGTAAGTAATGATATTCAAAGATCTGCAGCTAAATTTTGATTATCTTTGATTAAGACAAATTTTTAAGGGGGGGATGTGGACACATTTGTAATACCTTAACTAATAAAAAAAAAAGTTTGAGAACCCCTGATTAAGAAAAAGATAAAAATGAGAATATACCCAGTAGAGCTAAAAAAAAAAAAAAGACAAATTTTTAAATCTAAGAATTGAAGAAATACAGAAATTAATAAACTTTTTCTTTGTTGTCAAGTACAGTTATTTAAAATTGTGAGGCAATAAGTATTGAATGACACCTAAATAAGTACTTTGTTAAATTTGAGCAGAAACAAATGTCCCATTAGCATTATATATAAATTGGAGAGTAAAATCCCAAATAATACAATAAATCTATATACAGCACATATATAGAATATAGTTTGGAAATATATGATGTATTTATTATGACATGCTAAAATCATGAATTAGATAATCCAAAGAAACATTGTAAAGCACTTAAAATAATAAAGATTTGACCAAAATGGGCAAATTTTATTTTAACACTTGTTTTTCAGAATATTTGAAGGCTTTTTTTTTTTTTTTTACCAATATCTTGTAAATTAGTTTAATAATTGTCTAATACCAAAGCTTTTAGGAGGTCTAAGATTGCAGCTTCCATTCCAAGAGTTGAAAAAGAAATAAGAACTCCCCTTTTGCACAGACCTGAGCCAAAACACCACTGTTAGCTCACACTGTGCCTGGCATTTATATATGGGTAAGGAGGTAGGTCCAGTAGCCAGGCCTGGGCCCATCATTTATTCATCAGCTGAAAATGAAGTTAGCTCCATTTGAAATACATTGGACTCATGTGTTGGATTATCTGTTGCATTTTGAGATCATTATCCTCACTTTCAAAGTTACCTCTCTTTTTTTGTAGAAAATAAGCCATTAATTACATTTTTTCAGATTTCTTTGCCTTTATGGTCTCATGCGTTTGCACTAGAGTTTTCTAATGCAATTAAATTATATGGGATTTAAAATGTAGAAGAGAGCGGAAATCTATTATTCTCTGGGGGCAGTTGCAGACAATTTCATTGGCAGATGTGAGAAACCTCCAGTCTTTTATTGGTCAAGAATATGAAGATGGATCAATGGAAAAGCTAAGAAAACAAAGCCAAATGAATTTAGAATATGACAAGTATTAATTAATTCAAAAGTACGTGTCTTGTCTGACTTATTTCACTTAGCATAATATTCTCAAGACCCACCCATGTTGTCACAAATGGCAGTGCTTCATCTTTCCTATGGCTGAGGAGTATTCCATTGTATTTATGTACCACATCTTTATCCAATCATCTAGCGAAGGATACTTTACTTGTTTCCATGTCTTTCCCACCTTGAATAATGCTGAAATGAACATAGGAGTGCATATGATTTCACTCATATATGGGATATAAAACTGAAAGTAACAAATGAAAAACCAGAAAAACAAACAAAAACTCATGGACACAAATAACAGTTTGTTGGTTATCAGAGGAGGGTTGGGGGATAGTATCTGGTAAAGAGGGTCAAATATATGGTGGCAAAAGAGATTTGACTTTGGGTGGCAGGCACACATTGCAATATGTGGATGATGTATTATAGAATTGTAGACTTGAACCTTAAATAACCTTATTAACCATTGTCACCCCACTAAATTTAATTTTTAAAAGTATGTGGCTTAACAGATAATTAACTGAGACTATAGTTATTTTATTTTAAGGAAAGCAGGACAGCAGTATTAATAAATATCCATGATCAAGGAAAAGCTTTCACAGCATAGAAGTCATGGCCATGTAAGATTTTAAAAGTATATGTTTGTAGGTTGATTAAATAAAACAGAAAATTCTGTAAGTTATTTTTCTCACACAAGGAATAGTTAAGTTCAAATATAAAATTGGTAAAATATTTTTGGCATATATGGTGACTAAAGCATTCCTATTCTAATTATGTAAAATCCTTTCTTCAAATCAATATGGAATAGATGATTGCTCAAGTATAAAAATGAAGAATGAACATTTGACATTCATTTAAAATATGTAAAAATAAAATTTCAGAAAATTAAATTTAAAAAATAACCTTTTTGTCATATCAAGTTGGTAACAATTAGAGAAAATTTTATTATTTTCCATTGGGAAAGAAAATAGAAGTCAAGTTTTCTTTATCAGAATCCTAGCTTGTAGAGTATTTCAAACACTCTAGAGAACAATATACCTTAAAATATATGCACATTTTTGCCGAGACCGTTTTGGCTCAGCGGATAGAGCGTCGGCCTGCGGACTGAAAGGTCCCAGGTTCGATTCCGGTCAAGGGCATGTACCTGGGTTGTGGGCACATCCCCAGTAGGAGATGTGCAGGAGGCAGCTGATCGATGTTTCTCTCTCATCGATGTTTCTGACTCTCTATCTCTCTCCCTTCCTCTCTGTGAAAAATCAATAAAATATATTTAAAAAAAAAAAAAAAAGCTGAAAGTCCATTACATAATAAAGTAGGTTTAAAAATATATATATATATATATATATATATATATATATATATATATATACATTTTTATGGTAAATTCCTAGCAAGTATATATGTATAGGTAATAATGTGGATAAATGTAATGCATTATTTAATTTTACTTAAGATACAAACATAAAACAATTTAATTACTGTGGATAAGCAAATGGCCAACTAAATTAAAGAATACTGTTTGATACATTAACAAATCGTTGTTTTGTTAACAATATTATTATGATAGCATTTCTGAGTTGTTGCTGTTACAAGAGCCATTTTAATGTCATATACACACACACTGTAAGTATGCATATGTATGTTATCTTTATTTATTTCTTTGTTAATCCTCACCTGAGGATATTTTCCCATTTTTTTTCTTAGAGAACGTGGAAGGGAGGAAGAGAGAGAGAGAGAGAGAGAGAGAGAGAGAGAGAGAGAGAGAGAGAGAGAGAGAGAGAGAAACATCAATGATACATCAATTGGTTGCACTAGGGCCAGTGAGCCTGCAACCCAGGTATGTGCCCTTGACTGGGTATGGAACCAAGAACCTTAGGTTCTTGGGCTGCTGTTCTAACTACTGAGAAAAACAACCAGGGTTATAAAATCTCATTTAATTTTTGTAAAAAATTTGAGACATTCTGAGAAAAACAGAGAGATTAAATAGATTGCTCAAGTCATATAGCCATTAATAATGTAACAAATATTTGAAGACTTAAAGACTGACTCTAAGGCCATACCTTTAATTCAGTAGTTTCAATTGTATTATGATAATGTTGTAATAGATACTGAGTTATATATTTTATACTACTAAATTTAACAATTTTAGATCATGCAGGTTATTTTTTAAAAGTAATATAAACATAAGCACTAGTTCTTTATGTGTGCTATGTTAGAGAAGTTTGTTATGTAGAATAATTGTAAGAAATTACAAGTTAAAATAATTACTTTGATTATAAACTAGTGGCCTAGTGGACCAGTGCATGGATTCATGCACATTGTAAGGAATTAATTAGAAGAAATATTTCAGCATTGCTATTCACCCTTTCTCTATAATAGAAGTGTTAGAGATGAAAGAAAATTAGTAAAATGTATATGAATATATAAATTGATTAATAAACAAACAATGACAACTGATATAACAACAAAGACACGATATAAAAACAACAAAAACATGATATAAAATATTGATAAAAACAATGTGTGATAAATTGATTAAACTTACTCTATTATCTTTCTGTATACCACATTAAGAGTAAAAACACTTTCAGAGTGCCTGACTAATTTACCTTGTGATGAAGTATTTACAACTTTAACATCACACGCTCTTCGAACTCGAGAGATAATAACATATAACTGATCATGCCTGAAAACGGGTTCAGGTAGGAATGTTCCTACTCTGTCTAGAGTTTGTCCTTGTGATTTATTAATAGTCATCACAAATGCTGGCATCACGGGAAACTGTCTTCAAATTAATTTAAATGGGAGTCCAGTGTCAGATGGGAACAAATCAATTCTTGGCATCAGAACAACCTCTCCTTCCGCAGATCCTGTTAATACTTCAGCTTCGATTATGCTAGGTTGCAATCTTTTGATAATAAATCTAGTACCATTACAAAGACCTCACTTACTATTAAGATTTCTCAGTAACATGATGATTGCACCTACTTTCAATTTTAATTTATGACACAGCATTCCCAAAGGCGTAATACTATTAAGGAATTCGATGGGAACTTTATATGTATCACGCATGTGCGAGTCGACGTTTATTTTTAAACTAGAGGCCTGGTGCATGACATTAGTGCACTGGGAGCCAGGGGTCCCTCAGTCCAGCCAGTGCCCTTTCGCAGTCTGGGAGCCTTCTGGGGATGTCTGAATGATGGCTTAAGCTGCAGCGAAACATCCTTAGTGCTGCCGTGGTGGTGGGCCACTGTGCTCTCCAGCTGTCAGCCCTTGGGAGCACACTGACCACCAGGGGGCAGCTTCTGTGTTAATGATCTGCCCCCTGGTGGTCAGTGCGCACCATAGCAACTGGTTATTCTGCCATTCGGTCAATTTGGAGATTACCCTTTTATTATATAGGATTGGCAGTGCGCATCATATGTACCTGCCGGTTGGTCAGTCCCTTAGCCTTTTATATATATAGATACTTATATGAACTATAATATTAGTTTAAATATATATATATTGTATACTCAATCAACTCTGAAATAAAAAAAAAATATTTTGCTAATTTTCTCATTTGAAAATTTGTAAAATAACTTACCTTCTTCATAGGATAGAAATTCTTGGAGCATAATATTTACTTCATAATAACCACTACTATTGTTAAGTAAATAGAATGTCAATAAACAAACTTTTTTTAAGTTCATAATTTTGGCAACAAAGGGGTTGCCAGTTTAGTGTGTATGCTTATATGTATCACTCATATTGGTTAATTCCAGAATGTGCTGGAGATACTGATAATATTGTTTTTAAGCAGTTTAATTTTCATAATACACTTAATTGGAATAAAAAAAACTACCTCAATTGTATGAAAATAAAAACCCTATTTCAGAAAATTAAGAGATTGACAAAATTAACAACATTTCAAATATATAAGTGGGTACTTATTCTTTTCCTATAAGAAAATTCTCATTATAAAAGTATTTTAAGACATTATCTCATATATGTCATAATCTCCTTTAAAATATTATATTTAAAGAAATATATTAATTATAATTTTATGCTAGTAACAACTCAAATTTTATTTTTCAATTTATATAAATATAGCCACAGCTTGAATATTTTTTGTAAAATCATACATTGTCAATTTTTTTCAATTAATGTATTCTTGGGATAGCCATCTGTATAGACAGTCTTGCTGTTTTATAAAACAGAGCAATCTGAACTCATTCATACAACATTTAACTACTATTACATAAAATAATCATGGTGGCCATTAAAATAATCTAATGAAACAATTACAAAAAGCAATGACACGATAATAAAAGGCAGGTTATTATTCAAAGACATAAAACAAAGGTTTTTATTAAATTACACACAATGTTAAATTACATTTTGCAATAGTTTTGTGAGCATATATTATTTTATTTGAAAAAAATTTGTTTACATTAAAGTTGACTTCTCTTCTTAAAATCTCTGTTATCTAAGTGAATTGACAAAGAAAAGGAAAATTAGTAAAACCTAGTTGCCATGGTAAAATGCAATCATATCAAACCAGAACAGAATGAAAAATGCATAGCTCAAAATAGGCTCAATATTCACTTAGCTGTTTTTTTTTTCTATTACTACAGAGAATTGCTGTACACCAAATGTTGTTCTGAAGAGAAAGAAATCTCAATCAACACAATAACAGGAAATATAAGAATAAAAATTAAATTTTTATTCAATTAGCTAGGCAATGTTAGGACAGAAGGATAATACCAAAATTATAAATTCTGCTTGTATTTTATTATAAGCTATACATATATATTTTTTTCTTTCCTGAATAAACATGTGGCAGTAAAAGAAATATTAGATTGAATTTTTTTTCATGACATTTTAAAAAATGCCCTATCAAAAAGTCCCATTGAGGGAAATCTATAAATAATGAGCTGATATTTGCCTTCTTGTAAATATTAGTTAATTTACTAAAAAGAAAATTGCTTAAAATCATGACTCAGATATTTTGAGTGAAAATGTTGGTAGGAAAAGATTAGAGAAATAATTATTTACTTTATGATCTTTTTGAAGATTTAGTGTTCAATATACATGTAAATGTATTTTGAATATGCTCTTCTGGGTATGAATTCACTTTATTATTAGAGCACTTGTCATAGCTAAGTAAGTGAAAAGCAGATTAAATGAGTCACTGTATCTGCTGACCAGCCTTGACTCTCCCATGAACTAGCCAAGTGACAATTCCTTGCTATCTCAGCGAGAACTGGAGCATGGAAACACTCATATCCTCATAGCATTATCCATCCTATATAATAAAGAGGTAATATGCAAATTGACCATCACACCTTCGCATAAGATGGCCGCCCCGGTGTGGTCAGAGATGGCTGCTCCCATGTGGTCACAAGATGGCCATCAGAAGATGGCCTGCAGGGGAGGGCAGTTGGGGGCAATCAGGCCAGCAGGGGAGGGCAGTTAGGGGCGACAAGGCTAGCAGGGGAGGGCCGTTGGGGGCGATCAGGCCAGCAGGGGAGGGCAGTTTTGGGCAACCAGGCCAGCAGGGGAAGGCAGTTGGGGGTGATCCGGCTGACAGGGGAGCTGTTATGTGTCGATCAGGATGGCAGGGGAGTGGTTAGGGGGTGATCAGGCTGGCAGGCAGGCGAGCAGTTGGGAGCCAGAAGTCCTGATTTTGAGAGGGATGTCTGACTGCCAGTGTAGGCCCAATCCCACAGGGACCAGGACATCCCTCAAGGGGTCCCAGATTGGAGAGGGTGCAGGCTAGGCTGAGGGACACCCCCCCATCAGTGCACAAATTTCATACACCGGGCCTCTAGTCTAAGTAGTAAAAGCACATTTAGAACAGTGATTTTCAAACTGCAGTACATGGGTCTATTGAAAAAGAGGAAGCAAAGTAAACAGGACCTCTGTTCATCCTGTCTTCAACCAGACTGCAGCTTCGATATTGTTTTATGTAATGGAGTATACTGTCAAATTTACTCATGGTGTATATATACTTTTATCTATTTATATATAATTGTATATCATTATATATAATACTAGAGGCCCGGTGCACAAAAATTTGTGCACTCGGGGGTGATGGTAGTCCCTCAGCCCGGCCTGTGCCCTCTTGCAGTCTGGGACCCCTCGGGAGATAACAACCTGCTGGCTTAGGCCTGCTCCCGGGTGGCAGAGGGCAGGCACAATCCCTAGGTGCAGCCCCTGGTCGGGCTCAGAGCAGGGCTGATTGGGTGTTGCGACACCACTCCCTGTCATGCACAGAGCAGGGAGATTGGGAGGTTGTGATGCCACCCTCAGTCACGCTCAGGGTAGGGCCGACTGGGGGGTTGGTGCACCGCCCCCTGTCACACTCAGGCAGGGTCGATGGGGAGGATGCGGCGCCACTCCCTGTCACGCACAGAGCAGGGCCAATCAGGGGGTTGGGGCGCTGCCCCTTGTCATGCACAGAGCAGGGCCCATCATGGGGGTTGGGGCTCTGTACCCTGTCACGCACAGAGCAGGCCCATCAGGGGGTTGGGGTGCTGTACCCTGTCACACACAGAGCTGCAGGGCAATCAGGGGGTTGGGGATCTCCCCCCTATCAGGCACAGAGCAGGGCTGATCAGGGGTTGGGGTGCCTTCCCCTGTCATGAACAGAGCAGGGCCTATAGGGAGGTTGTGGCCCCGCCCCCTGTCACACACAGAGCCGCAGGGTGATCAGGGGTTTGGGCACTGCCCCCTGTCACACTGATCCCGGTGCCGGGAGGCCTCTCAGCTCTGCTGATCCTGGTGCAGGGAGGCATATTACCCTTTTACTATATAGGATAGAGGCCTTGTGCACAGGTGGGGGCCGGCTGGTTTGCCCTGAAGGGTGTCCTGGATCAGGTTGGGGGTCCTCACTGGGGTGCCTGGCCAGTCTGGGTGAGAGGCTGAGGGCTGTTTTCAGGCTGGCGGGTGACTGAAGCTCCCAACTGCTCCGTTTTTTCTTTTTTTTTTTATTCTGGGCCAGCTTTAGCTCTGAGGCTTGACTCCAGCTCTATGTCTTTTGCAATCTTTCTTTGTATAAATACTCTTTGCAACATGATGTTATAGTTCTAATTATCAGAGTTAGAGTCCCTGTCCTCTTGAATCTAGATAACCTTTGCAATCTTTGTGATTTAATTTAGCCAATAGAATGTGTTAAAAACAGAGTTATGAAAAACATGGGCTTGGATCTCAGGAGGACTTCCTCTGGGAAACCCTGCCACCATAGTGTGAACAAGTCCAGACTCCTCTGGTAGAGAATGAAAGATTATATTAACCTGCCAACAGCAATCTGACCCACAAATATGGAAGAGAACACAATGAAGTTCAGCAAAGCTGGCTCTCCCACAGCTGACTGCAGAGGTGTGAGCAAACACAGACCACAAGAGAAGAAATGCCCAGGTGACCTAAATGCCCATACTGACGAATGACTGTTTTAAATTATCAAGTTTCAAGGTGGTTTGTTTAGGAGCAGCATTAATGTAAAATAAATAATGAATATATGAGAAGAAACACGGGGTGGAATAAAATAAGTTTATAATTGTGGACACAAGAAATAAAGAGTTTATTCTTGTATTGTTATTTATTAATTATTGTATTATTTTCCATACAAACAACTATAAACCTGCTTTTGCCCCACCCTATATATATCTCACTTTAAATGATGCAACTTTATTTTAAAATTTTTATTCTCATGCATGGTGTAAGTTGGTAGTATAGTTTCATTGTTTTTGCACGTACCTGTCCAAACTTCCCAGCACAATTTATTAAAGAGACTTTTTATTCCATTGTATGCTCTTGCCTCCTTTGTCAAATATTAATTGACCATAAAGGTGTGCTGATTTCTGGGCTCTCTGTTCTGATTCATTGATCTATATACGTGTTCTTCTGCCAGTACCAGGTTGTTTTGATTACAGTGGCTTTGTAGTGTAGTTTGATATCCGGTATTGTGATTTTCCCCCCACCCCCGCGCCAATTTTCTTCTTTTTCAAAATTTCTGAGGTTATGCAGGGTTGTTTTTGTTTCCATGTAAATTTCTGGAATATTTATTCTAGATCTATGAAATATGCCATTGGTATTTTAATAATAATTGTGTTGCATCTATAGATTGCTTTGAATAGTACAGCTATTTTAATAATGTGAATTCTTCCAATCCAGTAAAGGTCTTTTACCTCCTTGGTTAAATTTATTCCTAGGTATTTTTGTTGTTGTTGTTGTTATTGCAATTTTTAATGGGGTTGTTTTGTTAGTTTTTCTTTGTGAGAGTTAATTATTGGTGTATTAAAATGGCATTAATTTCTGCCTATTAATTTTGTTTCCTGCTAATTTTCTGAATTCTTTTATTGAATCTAGTAGTGTTTTGGTGGAGTCTTTAGGGTTTACTATATACAATATTATGCCATCTGCAAATAATGACACTTACTTCCTCCTTTCCAATTTGGATGCCTTTTATTTCTTTTTCTTATCTGATTGCTGTTGCTAGGACTCCCAGTACTTTCTATAATAATAAAAGCATAGTATGCTAATTAGACTGGAAGTCCTTCTGGACATCCTTCTGGGACAAAGCCAGGGCTGCAGCCACCGTGGCTGCGAGGGTGGGATCCAGGCAGCAGTGGCTGCTAAGGTCTACTCTTGCACAGATTTCATACATCAGGCCTCTAGTGTTGAATAAGAGTGGTGAAAGCAGACATCCCTGTATTTTACATGATCTTAAGGGAAATGCTTGTAGTTTTTGCCTGTTGAGTATGATGTTGGCTGAAGGTTTTCATATATGGCATTTATTATGTTGAGGTATGATCCCTCTATTCCCACTTTGCTAAGAGATTTTAATATAAATGGGTAATGAGTTTTATCAAATGTCTTTTCTGTGTCTATTGAAATGATCATGTGATTTTTATCCTTCATTTTGTTTATGTGATGTATCCCATTTATTGCTTTGTGAATCAATGCCCCTGGAATAAATACCCCTGGTCATGGTGTATGTATTGCTGGATCCCATTTTTGCTAATGTTTAGTTGAGAATTTTAACATCTTTTTTTTGTTGTTGTTAATCCTCACCCAAGAATATTTTTTCCACTGCTTTTCAAAGAGAGAGTGGAAGGAAGTGAGGGTGGGACAAAGTGATATATATATATATATATATATATATATATATATATATATATAGAGAGAGAGAGAGAGAGAGAGAGAGAGAGAGAGAGAGAGATGAAAGAGAAACATTGATCGGTTGCTTCCCACACGCTCCCAAACTGGGGGTGAGGAGTGGGCCTGAAAACCAGATACATGCCCTTGATGAACCTGAGACCTTTGGTGTGTAGGCCGACACTCTAACCACTTAGGCACACAATTTTAGCATCTATATTCATCAGGCACATGAAAATCCTAGCGGAAACAAAGGTAGTAAAATCTCAGATATCTCACATGGCAATATTTTGCCAATAGGTCTCCTAGGACAAGTAAGATAAAGAAAAAAATAAAAAAAAAATGTCACTAAATCAATCTAAAAAGCTTTGCACAGGAAAAAAAAAAGAAAAAAAAAAGATCAACAATATGAAAAGGGAACCCATTGAATGGGAGAACAGATTTGCCATTGATACATTGATAACGGGTAAATTTCCAAAAAATATAAAGAATGTGTACAACTAAACACCAAGAAGACAAACAATCTAATAAAAATGTTCAAAGGACCTGAATAAACACTTCTCCAAAGAGGACCTGTAGATGGCCAATATAAATAAGAAAAAATGCTCAGTCAGTATTCATCAGAGAGATGCAAATTAAAACTATAATGATGTCTCACCTCACACCTGCTAGAATGGCTACCATCAATAAATCAACAAACAACAAATGCTGGTGAAGATGTGGAGAAAAGCAAACCCTTGTCCACTGTTGGTGGGAATGCAGACTGGTGCAGCCATTGTGGAAAACATTATGGAGCTTCCTCAAAAATTAAAAATGGAACTGTGTTTTGACCCAGCAATTCCACTTCTGTGAATATATCCTAAAAATCTAAAACACCAATCAGGGAGAATATAGACACCTCTATGTTCATAGCAGCACTATTTATAATAGCCACGATCTGTACACAGCCCAAGTTCCTATCAGTAGATGAGTGGTTAAAAAAGCTGTGGAACATTTGCACAGTGGTATACTACATGGCTGTGACAAAGAAGTAACTCTTACACTTTGTGACAGCATGCATGGACCTGGAGAATATTTGCTAAGTGAAATAAGCCAGTCAGGAGAAGACAAATACCATAATGACCTCACTTTTATTGTGGAACCTAATGAACATAATAAACTGATGAACAAAATAAGCTCAGAGGCATGGATACTTGGAACAGACTAACAGATTTCAGAATGGTGAAGGTGTGGGGGGAGGAACTAGAATGGATTAGCAAAAAAAAACCTCTCATATTTACATATATGCATAACCCATGGGCCCAGACAACAATAAGGTGAAGACTGCGGGGGGTGTTGGGTGAAGATGAGCAAAGAAGGGGGGAATATGGGGAACATCTGTAATAGAGTCAAAAAATAAAAAAGATTTTTAAGTTGTATTTCACAAACAAAATCTAACACTAAGGTATATAACAGAGACAATATAAAAATAATAAGTTAAAATTATTTTGAAAGGTTGAGAAATATATGTAAAGCTAAGTACTAAGTGAAGGGGTGAAAAAAGTGAAAAGGTTAAGAGGTACAATTCACCATTTATACAAATAGTCATGGTGATGTGAAGTACAACATAAGAAATATAATCAATATTATTTTAATAACTCTGTATTGTGTCAGAATAGCATTACACTTATCAGGGTGATCATTTTGTAAGCTATATAAATGTCTAATCACTATGTTGCACACCTGAAAATAATATAATACTTTCTGTCAACTGTATTTGAAAAATTTTTAAAAATTGAAAAGACTACTCAACCTTATTCTAGATCCCTTACAATACAACTAAAACGATTTTTAGATTTAACTGGGTATCACAGGTAGTAGGTATAAAATTTTTCTGTGATTAAGATATTTCATTATTGCCATAACCGGTTTGGCTCAGTGGATAGTGCGTCGGCCTGCGGACTGAAAGGTCCCAGGTTCGATTCCGGTCAAGGGGATGTACCTTGGTTGCGGGCATATCCCCAGTGGGCGGTGTGCAGTTGGCAGCTGATCGGTGTTTCTCTCTCATCGATGTTTCTAGCTCTCTATCTCTCTCCCTTCCTCTCTGTAAAAAATCAATAAAATATTAAAAAAAGATATTTCATTATTGACTTATATTCTAAACATGGTATTCTGTGGCAGCAAAATCCACACCAATGAACCAAACCATTCAGGGCCCAAATAGTACCTAAATGAGGTAAGAGAGGATCTTAGAAATTCACAACCCTTTATGACTTCCTCCCTCTTCCTCCTTAGACAAAGTGGCTGCTGTCATAGCCCTCTGAAGATTTCTGTGGCAATGTGCCTCACAAGATGCCATTCTCTCTCATTAAATTTAACAATATTGCCACCTTCTCATGCAAACTAACATATGGGGACAGAATACAGTATTCAAAGGTCAAGTCTCCTGGTAGAGCAGCCATGTGTGTCCTTAATATGAGTGAACCATGGGGCCCACAGTGCTGAAGCACTATTGCAACATTGTTGAATATTCTCAGTTGCAATTTAACTGTACACGGGGTTAAATTTTGGGGTATGAAATTTCAGGAGAAATTTCAAATAAACAGAAGAACCAGGAAAATGATCATGAACTGAGACTGTCTTTTTGAAGTCAGTGTTTTCTTGGGGAACCTTGACTGATAATACATCCTCATTTCTCAAGTGATTGTAGAGACCCTGTGAGATGGCAAATCCCCACTTACACCCTACGAAGCTCTTGTTTCTCTCTGACTTCCTTCTACTCCTATGACTGTTCTTCACTCCACTTGATCCAGACTAACAATCTTGCTATTCCTCAGGGCCTTTGCACTGGTATGTCCTTTCCCTGGAAATGATACACCAGCAACATGACACTAGACTAGATACTGGCATGGAATCTCTTGAACTTCCTGCTTTTGTGAGCTTTCTTGAGTAACAACCACTATTGATTATCTTTATCCTGCTCTATTTTGTCTCCTTTCTCTATCTCAGCATTTATAATCTTCTAAAATGCTTTATAATTTACTTTTTATTATAGATTATAGTTGGTTTATAAAGAATTTGTTGTTGAGAGCATGAATTTTTTTTATTAGTTTTGTTCTTGATAGGAATATGCAAATACATGGAATGATATCTGGCTACTTGTTAGGCACTCAATGACTAAGTAGAAGGAATGTGACATGAAGAATCTCACTCTCAATTTCTGACCTTGTATAAAGTATTAATTCAATTTATTAACAAATATTTTCAACTAAGTTATCATGAGAAATGGCAAACGGTGTTATTAGTGTATTTTAAAATTATGCTCTTCTTTATTGAGAGCCATGAAGAATATAGAATAGAGATTTTAATTATGTGGTTTATTTGCTTGTTAAGAAGCTATGGCTGGCAAACTTTGCACACACATGCCAAAACACACACACATATGAATGCACAGACACATACTTTCATTACCATCTAATTCTCTGTTGTCTCTGAATTGTTCAATCTATGAACTATGATCAAATTTTTGAATTTAGAGGCTCTGGTTTTACATTATAATACAACAGGGAGATGACATTTGTCCATGGTAAACTGAACATATAGTACAGTCACACATGTACCAAAATAAGAGAAAATGCCAAATGCATTATCCAGCATAATAAACATAAAATATTTTAAAGGCGGTGAAATAAAGAAAAGAAGTTTACTAGTAAAAAAGTAGCTTAAGATGAATTTTAAAATTTAGAATTGAAGAATAACAAGTTTAAACAAATCAAGTTAATTATGTCAAAAATTCCTCAAAAGTTTTGAGAAATAGATGTGGACTAGAAGTATTAACTCCCATCATAAAAAAAAATGAAGAAAAAGTTTAGGGTGTCTTAGTCCAATCAGGATGCTATAACAAGTTAACATAAACTAGGCAGCTTAAACAACAGTTTATATCTCGTAGTTCTGGAGGTTGGAAGTCAGAGGTCCAGGTGCTGGCAGATTCTGTCTAGTGCGAGCTCACACCCTGGCTCTAGCTGTGCTCTCACATGGCAGAAGAGAAGAAAGAACTCTCTGGGGGCTTTTTTATAAGGACACTAAACCCATTATCAAGGGCTTCTCCCTCATGGCCTAACCACCTCCCACAGTCCCCCCTCCTAATACTATCACATTGAAGACGGGTCCCAACATAGGAATTTGGGAGGGGACAAACATGTAGTCTATAGCAGTGTGTGAGGACATGTCTTGCAGGTGTCAGCATACAGAACATTGAGGGTGTAGCTGCCTGGATCTCTCAGATAGAAAATCCCCTGAGAGCATATGTTCTTGTTTTGGTAGTGGGTGTGTGGGCATATGGCGGTTCTAAAGGTGTGTGAAGGCTGAGAGGGCAATACTATTGGGGCATAATAAAATTGAGAAGACTATAGAAGTTTTTAAACAATTCCCTGGGAGTAGAGATGATAGGCATTACTAAAAAACACTAAAATATATTTTGTGATATATTAATAATAGTGCTCTGATTAAAACAGATATGAATGTATTAATGTTTTTATGCTCTTGAATAAAATCTATTTTTAACAACACATTAGGCTTGCCATTAAAATACGGACAGATTTATAAGTGCTAAAATGTTTCCTCAGTACTGTAAAGGAGATTTCAATGATGGATTCAATGAGTAATCAAAACAAGATATTCAAGGAATTAAAATTATTAATTTCTCTCAACACTAGACCTATTTGTGAAACATCTTTGCTTTAACATTCAGAATCACTCAAAGTAGTCAGAAAATCCTTATTTCTACTTTACAAACAGGTTTTCCTGGGCTCAAAGAGGAAGAGCCAGGTAATAAACTTGACTAAAAATATATACCTTAAAAAATTCACTTTAGATAATAAAGAAACATAAATAATGATAATTTTATATTTTAGGTATAGATTACATAATTTCTCACAAGCTCAAGTAATCTATAATAAGTTATCAAGAACTGGATTCATTGTGAATCATGCACGACACAAAGAAATCATCTTGTACCCTGTCATGTTCTCATTAAATTGTAGTGGCCTAAAAAACAAAAGTAATTAAAAAAAGATGCTCTCATATCAAAATCACTACATGTGTCCTACATTAGATAGTGCTTGGCAAAGTAATGATCATTCAAGGAAAATGTTGAGCCATTGGCAAGTCTAATATATTAGGTTGGTAATCAAATTCTTATTCTTTGATTTCAGTGAAGATTTTGATTTTTCTTTTGAGATATTAATATATGTTTCATGTGAAATATATATTCAGGCTCTTAAAGAGAGGAACAAAACAATGATATAAGAAATAATTTATTAAAATTAACATATTTTTTGCCCAGTTCTAACCCCCATTCTGTTTTGGACGCTATAAAAATTCTCCTTTATGCTAACTATATATATTAAGCATGTTTTTATTTTTCTGTAGCAATACTAACTTGATGACATTGTCAGGATTATTTTAGTTTTAAGTTTGATTGAAAGACTTTGGACCATAGAAAATTAACATTTATTCTTACTTAAAATCAACCACATTAATAGAACTCTTTCTCTTATCTTGTTTTTTTAAATTATCTTTTTAGTGAATATTTTTTGTATCTTATTTGCTATAGTTTGTCAATGAAGTTCAGGACAAATATAAATAGACTTAAATTCACTATAATGAGAAGATAAGAAAACTCCAAGTCTAATAAATAACATTCAAAATAATGACACAGGTCCTTAAAATCCGTGTGCATGAAATCAAATGAAATGAAATGTTCTTGAAGAGGCTAAATGTTATCCAACATACTGGCAGCAATAATATTGGAAGTAAACCACAGGTGTTACATAAACAGATAAAAAGAATTGTTGGAGTACTTTCTTATATCCTCTTCAGAATGTCAGCTTTGAATTGCAGCCTCCACAAATAACATTTCCAAAGAGCTAGAGGCCAATGCTGGTTGAATGTTTTGCTATTATTGATAATTAACAGTTACTGAGAGTTTAGGATGCAATTAGGTGCTGCAATAAACATTAGCTAATCTGATGGCTATTTAGTCTAAAGTGATTATATAAATAGATTGCATTTAGATTGAAGTAAAAGAGCATAACTTTGAAGGGCTGGAAGGTAACAAATTAAGTGTGAGGAATCCTGTAGGAGAAAGAGTTCCTTTACTTATTTTTTAAACAGGTAAGCCTACACAGAAATGGAAATCATTTATTCATTCCATAAATATTTAACTGAATGCCTACCATGTGCCAATCAATTACCTAAATACTAAAGACTAAATACCATGGAAACATTATTTCTTTTTGCCCATTGAGTTTACATTCTAGTGGAAGATAGTAAATAAATTACTTATTCCCACACGGATCGTGGAGGCTGGGTACACACTTGGGATGACAAAACAAAAGACTAGAGTGTGTGATGAGTTCTTAAGATTTAGTAGAATACAACCAACATTCCATTAATGGATTGTTTATGCCAAGAACTTTGAGGAAGATGCTTTTTTCATTGTTTAAGTTACTATTATTTTCTTTTCTTATATCAACAAAGATTTCATAGAATCTAAAGGAATGCTGAAGAGCCAAGCTCAGAAAAATGTGAGGAGCCAGGAGAGGCTTGGGAGTGAGGATGGAGCCTAGTACACACAGGGCAGTTCCCTTAGGACATAGCCACCACCTTCGCTAGCAATGGACTGTCAGACCACTGCTGTAAAGAATAATTTCATAACTTTTCTTGGCAATGCAGTCACTCAAGATTCAAAGTCCCAGGTTATAGTATCTGATTGAGAAAATCTAGTTTCCAGGTCCAATTTCTAATTCTTAGCTGGGAGAATACAAATTTCTGGTGCTGTTCTACTTCTACATTGCATTTCTGCATTATTTGATAATGAAACCCATTCATATTTACACAATGGAGTTCTACATAAATAAATCAAAGGCTTTCTGACAGCTCAGATGCAAAACAACTAATAAATAATCAAATTGACATACCTACTGTTCTAATATAATGCATCTAAAGTTATTGTATGCCCAAATTATTTCTTTAGACTGATGAGATATTCCAAAAATTTAACCTTTTTGTAGATTCAACTAACAAATAATTGAATGAATGATTGTAAATAATTCCCAGCTATATGCAAATTCTCCATTTTTAGTGCACTTGTTTTTTGTTTTAATATGATTTTCACTTTTCTTGTATTAAGAAGTATCTAGTATTCCATACTAATTTAGTGGTAAAGATATTTTTAGAATAACTGAACAGTGAAATTTTAAGATATGTTATTGGAAAATGTCATAAAAAATGAATGGAAAAAATACACATTTCATCATTCAGGAGATCTTGTTTTTTAGATTTAGAATATATCTTGCTAAAATTTAATTATCGTTACTAGTTATTAGTTAAATCATATGTCACATGGATTACAAAGAGATCATCATTTTGCCTATTAGTTTTATTTTTCAAAAGGCTATAGTCCCTCAGGAACTAAAAGATACCTCAGAATTACAATTAGATTTGGAAATTAGATGACATAGGATGATTAAGTGGGCAGAGATAGTAGATACAAATATTTTTAAAAACCGAGATCTGCAAGGATTAATCATGTCTACAATAACTTTCTTAGTGCTACTGATAGATCCTCATTATTTGAAATGCGACAGAGAAATGAAATGTAATGTTCCATAGCTGCAGAACTAAAGAGTGAAGCAAAGAATAATAACTAAAAGATCCTTAATGGCAGTGTGGAAAGAATAGTAGAAAAGAGCAACATGAATTTAAATACTTATTAATGCCATTAAATAAATATTAATTACATTTTTAAAATTCTGATAGTACTGTGCCTAAATCTCGGATCTTTGACACAGAATCAAATGACTAGCAGTCATTAATGCCAACAAGTTATGTTAATGCTGAAGATCATGCATATTCCCAAAATATTTTCACTAGCGGGAAAGGAAATTTCATTACAGAATTGCGAGAGCAGTCACAAATCTCTACTTTTTAAATTGGAATATATTCTGTAAATTTACTATTAAAAACATAAAATGTACTCTGAAATCCAGAAAAATAACATTCTATTTACAATTTATTTGAGTTTTTAAAGAAAATTATTTTCCTGAAAAGTAAGGATTTAGTATACTAGTACTAGTAGATATCTGAAAAGACAGCAGTAACAGTATAGAAATTAAACTTCAGTGTACATATAAGGGAATTAATATTTCAGTAATAGGTCACATGGATAACAAAACATCAATAATTATTAAAGTAGCCTTTATAAAGATACCACTGTTACTGAGAAAATGAAATAAAGTCCAAAATATAGTGGTGCAATCTAAATTTAAAAAAAAATAGTTGATTTGAAAACACACTTTTCCACTTTGGATATTATATACAATAAGGAATAATTTGGGCCCCTACATATTAACTCCCCCAAATACTTTGGAATAGCACTACCTAAATTATAGTCAACAGACTCATTTCACTGCGTAAGCTGTTTATGACTGTCCCCAAGTTAGCATAGAAATTGACACCAAACACTGAGACAATTTTGTAAGTAATTTGCCAGAGTAATTTAATGACTATTGAATCTAATGATAAAAATATTGAGCTTGCATTTTATATGTGTTTTAATTTGAGTTTTCCAAATAATTAATTCATATTGTATTTTTCAAAAGTATCAACTCCCAGTCTGGAAATTATAAGCAAAACCAAAGAATGAGCGGCACTATTTTCTGATTATTGACATTACATATTGGATTGATTCAATAATGAGAGGGGTCAATAATAGAGTCCTCTTAACACTCCCCCAAAATTGTTTATTTCTGCTCTTTATTTCTCTGTGAGAGGGCTTAGTGTAATTGGGAAGACCTTGCAGTTGGCCATCACACACATCTGGGTGTGAACCTGAGCTCAGTCAGATCTTAGATGCTCTTATATTTTAAGGTATTGATCCTGGTCTCAATACTTTAGGATGCATTAGTTCATATACATGAGGATGATAGAATAAGTACAAGATAAGACACATGCTAACAGAACTTGCAAAAAGAAGACAACAATATTAGTGACTAAACATCACTACAGCTGATGGGACAAACTTAGAATGAAAACAATGATTCCTTGAAGGGAATTGTTGGAATGAGAACTTTAGGGTATTTTTCCACTCCCAGGGGAAAAGAGAATGATCTCACATAACCAGGGTATGTGGGAAGGGAGCAGAAAAAAAATGCAATATTAGTAATATCCCTCCTATACATTTACAGTTTGTTACAAGTTCTTTATCTCATGAACCTGTAGCAAACAAGTTGTCTGGTTATTTTAAGTAGGTCCATTAAATGAATCAGGTCTCGCAATAGCAAATACTAGCACCTCTCTGAACATCTGGGTGTCTGAACAATGCTTCAGTGGCCTCCCCAGGGCTGCAATAGGAACAAAGAATAAAAGAGTTATTGAGAGAGCCATGACGTGGGTTCCATAGAGATCCAGGGACACAGAACCTGCTGCCAACTTTTATCTAGGAGTATCTGAAGGTGGGACACCCAACGCTCTTATGGATGGGTAAAAAGGGAAACAACAATGGAAGCCCTAACATATCCGAGTTTTGTGGAGCCAAATGACATCAGGAAAATAAAAAGCCTTACATTTCCTGAAAGAAATTGCTCTAAAGTGACCTTTTCCAGAGATGTATCAGTGTGGGAAGACCTTGTCAAGAATTTTAAAAGAGCCAAGCTAGTGTAGCTCAGTGGTTGAGCATCAACCTATGAACCAGGAAGTCATGGTTCCATTCGAGGTCAGAGTACATACCTGGGTTGTAGGCTGGATCCCCAGTGGGGGTTGTGCAAGAGGCAACCATTCTATCTCATTATTGATCTTTCTGTCTTTTTCTTTCCTTCTCCCTTCCTCTCTGAAATCAATAAAAATATATTTTAAAAAATAGAATTGTAAAAGGGCTGAAATTTATCCCTTTGGGGAAATATTTTCAAAAATAAGATTAACAATTTACTAACAAAAAGGTACTGCTTATGTATGGTGTAAGCAGGGAGATTGAATAAGGATGAAGAGTAGACAGAAATAGATATTGTTTCATTTCTAACTTTTAAGTCTATGTTGATTTCATGGTTTCTCATCATATCAAAACAAATACCCCCCCCCACACACACATTCATACATACAGAAATATATACAGAGAGGTCTTGATATTATGAATTATCATTGTGCCTTCAAATGAAGATTGTGATTAATCTAATTCTGTTCACCTGGGGGGTAGTTTTTATTTGTTTGTTTGTTTATTTGTTTATTTTGAAGTTCGGATACTTCTACCACCAATAAAATTTATTTAATTTACTGAATTAATAAATCTTACTACAGTAACCCATGGAATGTCAATGTGTTGTCAAATGTACTAGATGTTCAAACAACATTGTATAAGATAAGGGAAATATAAAATCTTCTTCTGGAAGATAAGCCTGACTAGTTATTCTGACAATTGTCACAAATCATACTGTTTATGTGCAAATCCTCCAGTTATTGCTTATATAAAAATAATGAAAGAAGAATATTAGCTATTTTCCCTTAATATTCTTATTAATTGCATTTATCCAAATAAAGAAGTAAACATTTGAACAAAAATTGTGTTATTTAGAAGTTATTTCCTCATAGGAAAAAAGAAACTACAACTGAAGAGACCGGAAATATCCATATTAAAAAAGAAAAAGTAGAGTAGATAACTTGCAACAAGAGAATGTTGGTTTCAGTTTCCTTGCTAAGCTGATTCTCAGTCATTGAAAAATTGTTGCTAAGATATTGCAGATCATGATTCCTGTGTTATACTCCACTAAAGACCTATTCAAGTATGTTTTATTCTTCCCTGTTTTATTATTTTAATTTCCAAACACCTTACTTTAAGTTAACATCAAATACCAGGAAAAAACTCATTTTAACTATCTCTGTTTTTTATTCATTATTCTTAGAAAATGTATTTTATTTTTTATTATTATCTTTTAAATTTAAATTCTTTATTGTTTTCAGTATTACATAAGTCTCCTTTTTCCCCCCATTTACCTCTCTCTGGATGCCCCACCCCCCAGCATGTGCCCTCACCCCCCCCCCCGCACCTCCCCAGCTTTGTGTCCATCGATTTTGCTCATATGCATGCATACACGTACTTTGGTTGATCTTTTACCCCCTCACCCCCTGCCTTCCCTCAAAGGTAGGACAGTCTGTTGGATGCTTTTATGATTCTGGTTCTATTTTGGTGCCTCAATTTATTTTGCTCATTATATTCCACAAATGAGTGAGATCATGTGATATTTATCTTTCTCAGACTGTACTATTTTGCTTAGCAATATTGCTCTCCAGTTCCATCCATGCTGTTGCAAATAGTAAGAATTCCTTCTTTTTTACAGTAGCATAGTATTTCATTGTGTAGATGTACCACAGTTTTCTAATTCATTCATCCACCGGTGGGCACTTAGGCTGTTTCCAAATCTGAGCTATGGTGAATTGTGTTGCTATGAACATAGGGGTGCACATATCCTTTCAGACGGGTGTTTCTGTTTTCTTGGGATATATTCCAAGAAGCAGGATTACTGGGTCAAATGGAAGTCCCATGTTTAATTTTTTGAGGAAATGCCATACTGTTTACCAGAGTGGCTGCACCAGTCAACAAAATAAGAAATTAAAAACATATTGGAAATGAATGACAATGAAAACACAACAATCCAAAACTTATGGGGCACAGTGAAAGAAGTTCTGAGAGGGAAGTTAATAGCATTACAGGTCTACCTAAAAAAACAAAACAAAAAATAAAACAAAAAACACCAAGAAAAACTGGTAATTAATTATCTAACTCTAAAGAATTAAAAAGAGAGCAACAAGAAAAGCCCAGAGTGAGCAGAAGGAAGGAGATAATAAAGATCAGAGCAGAAATAAGTGAAATAGGGACAAAAATAATACAAAAGATCAATGAAACCAAGAGCTGGTTCTTTGAAAGGATAAACAATATAGGTGAACTTCTAGCCAGGCTCACCAAGCAGCAAAGAGAGAGGACCCAAGTAAACAAAATCTGAAATGATAGAGGTGAAATAACAGCAGACTCCACAGAAATACAAAAGATTGTAAAAAAACACTTTGAGCAAATCTATTCTGACAAACTAAACAACCTAGAGGAAATGGACATATTCCTAGAAAAATATGACCTTCCAAAACTCAATCAAGAAGAATGAAAAAATCTCAACAGGCTGATAACTAAGGAGGAAATTGAAGCAGTCATCAAAAAGCTTCCAGCCAAGGAAAGCCCAGGGCCAGAAGGCTTCACAGGAGAGTTTTACCAAACATTCATAAAAGAAAAACTACAATTTATCCTTCTTAGACTAGTCCAAAAAATTCAAGAAGACACACTTTCGAGCTCTTTCTATGAAGCCAGCATTACCCTAACCCCAAATCCAGATAAATACAGTACAAAGAAAGAGAATTACAGGCAAATATCCCTCATGAACATAGATGCTAAAATCCTCAACAAAATTATAGCAAATCAGATCCAGCATTACATTAGAAAGAACATACACCATTACCAAGTGGTATAATATCCCCAAATCAATAAACATGATACATCACATAAACAAAATGAGAGGCAAAAAAATCACATGATCATATCAATTGATGAAGAAAAGGCATTTGACAAAATCTAACACCATTTCTTGATAAAAACTCTCAGCAAAGTGGGAATAGAGGGATAATACCTCACCATAATAAAAGCCTTATATGACAAACCTACAGCCAACATCATGCTCAATGGGCAAAAACTAAAACCATTTCCCCTGAGAACAGGAACAAGACAGGGATGCCCACTTTCACCACTCCTGTGCGACATAGTACTGGAAGTGCTAGCTAGTTATAGTGATCAGACAAGAAGAAGAGATAAAAGGCATACAAATTGGAAAAGAAGAAGTAAAACTGTCATTATTCACATATGACATGGTATTATACATAGAAAACCCTAAAGACACCATTAAATCTTTAGATTCAATGCAATACCTATTTAAATACCAATGGCATATTTCAAAGACCTAGAACAAACTCTCCAAAAATTCATCTGGAATAAAAAAAGACCCCAAATATCTGCAGCAATCTTGAAAAAGAAGAAGTTGGAGGGATTACAATACCAGATATCAAGCTATACTGCAAAGCCACTGTTCTCAAAACTGCCTGGCCCTGGCACAAGAACAGACATACAGACCAATGAACAGAACAGAGAACCCAGAAATCAACCCAGGCCATTATGCTCAATTAATATTTGACAAAGGAGGCAAGAGCAAACAATGGAGTCAAGACAGTGTCTTCAATAAATGGTTCTGGGAAAATTAGACAGAAACATGCAAAAACAATGAAATTGACCACCAACTTACACCATACACAAAAATAAACTCAAAATCAATAAAGGACTTAAACATAAGACAGGAAACCATAAAAATCCTAGAAGAAGCCATAGGCAGCAAAATAGCAGACATTTGTTGTAGCAATATCTTTACTGATAGAGCTCCTAGGGCAATAGAAACTAAGTATAAAATAAACAAATGGGACTACATCCAAATAAACCATCAGCTAAACAACAAGAAAGCCCACTGGATGGGAGAACATATTTGCCAGTGTTATAAACGTTTATAACATTTATAGGGAACTCATACAACTAACAAAAGGAAGAAAAAATCCAAACAAAAAAATGGGCAAAGGACCTAAATAGACACTTTTTGAAAGAAGACATACAGAAAGCCAAGAGACATATAAAAACATGCTCAAAGTCACTAATCATCCGAGAGATGCAAATCAAAATGACAATGAGGTGCCATCTCACACCTGTCAGAATGGCTATCATCAACAAATCAACAAATGACAAGTGCTGGAGAGGTTGCGGAAAGAAAATGTATTTTAAAACACTGACTTTGATAGATGGATAGATGATAGATAGAATATAAAGTCTCAATTATTAAGAAATCCTCGGATGACTATAAAACCATTTGCCATAAAAAATTTGTTTGCCTGAATTTGCTGGTATATCATATTTTGCCTTACATTAATTGTATAATATTTTTCCTAAATCGAGCTAAGATTTAAGGTCCATTAATTGTTTAACATTTGATCAAAACAGGTATACTCTTAATAGCAAATGCACTTCTAAAGAGTGCATTATCTGCAAGAAAAATTAACCATTGCCGCAGCTGCTTTATGATACCCTGGTAGAATTGTGTGTGTGTGTGTGTGTGTGTGTGTGTAATGCATGCATGTATACAAAATAATAAAGCAATGTCTTAAATTATATAATGCAACATAAGACAGAGACAAGTAATTTTGAACATGAGAAGACACTATTTTAAAAATTTAATTTGAGTATTCCTGAGATGTTACTTGAACTAATCATTTGTATGCAACTTGTTAAAATCTGAATAAATTTGCATTCTTGACAAGTGATAAGATCAAGACTGACATGAAAAAGAATAAAAGCAAGTTTATAAAAGCCCTACTAATATTAAATAAAATATACAGCTTCTCACTGTCATGACATTTTCAAATACAGAAGAGATTGCCTTGCTCACCAGTGGCCAGTCTACATCCCAGAGCTTGTTGTGGGGTTTGGAACTTGGTTCTAACCTGGTCACTACCCCATATGCTGGAGTTGCTCTATAGAATCTGGTAAATTTAGTTGTTTATGTTGCTATTGAGATAGAGAAAAAGTTCAACCTTGAAATGTAATAGAGCAAAAAAGTATAAATAGAAAGATATTATCATTTACTGACAACATGGCAGGACAGTTTTTCTTATATTAAAATGATTTAGGCGTGGCAATATTCTTCACAGTAGTTATCACAGGAAGAGAGTTAAACTATAATGAAATAAATATGAAAATCTCAAGTCCATTAAAATTTAAAATTTAAAAGGATTTTTATTAATCAGGCTTAAAGATTATTTTGGTATTTATAATCTCCCTTGAATTTCCATTTCCATGCCTTTGGTGATAATGACTTTTTATATAGTGGACCAATCAAAACCATGTTCTTCAACAAAATAGATAAGCCTTTTTACTGTCAAAACATTTAATTATAAAGTTGTTCCTGTTAGTTAAGAAGCAAATCACTTAAAGGGTAAAAAAAAGATTAAATGCGATCTTGAAAGGAAAATGCTTACAGATAAAAAAAGAGAAACTAGTAGTCAAAGAGAGAATGTAATTTGTTATTTCATGATAGTTAATGAGCTCCAGATACTCTTTGATGATGAGAAAGAGTATGATATACATAAAAATAGCTTTAATGAAGTATAAAATTATAATAGATAATGAAGTTATATTTTTAGAATATGCAATTAGTAACTGTTGGATATTTCTACTTCCTAGACTAACAAATATATTAACAACACTATGTATATGGAAAACTATTTTGCATAAGAGCTATAAATTCTAATTCAAGATGATTAAGATAAAACTAACATTTTTTTCCACCTCAATTATTCTTTTTGAATGAGCCAAGGTAAAAAAAAAAAAAAATAGGCTCAGCATATGGGATTTTAGAGAAGTTTATATAAACTGCTTGAATTGCAATAGTATAGGAATTAGCTGAGGAGGTTTATATAATCAAAAGGTGAAGAGGTTTTATAATGATACTCTGAAAAAAGAAATTTTAAATAACATGAAAAGTCAAATAGGCTGATAATTTGAAAAATAAGAATTACTGAAATTGTATGTAACTGTTTCAAAATTATAATACCAGATACAAAGTAAAATATAATGTCATTTTCCAGTATCTGAACGATGACATATTTGAAATATGTCGAAGTTAATTTGAACCTCCCAGTGCCAAAGAATTGTGATTACTTTTTATTTTCCATACTAAATGTTGATATTGAAATAACTTGTACAATTGTAAAATGCTTATTAAAGGATATGGCCTGCAGATGTGTGGATCAGAATGTTATTTGTAATGCTGCTCAATAATAAAAATAGTTTAAATGTAAGTTAAGTCTCTAAAAAGTCATATGCACTTATTAAAAAGATTTAATTAAATATAGATCTCATAACAAGGAAGATGTTAATCAACAAAAAATGGGAAAATAAGTTATTATTCAACATATACTGTAGCATTGTTGGCAGTATAGAGAGATTATATTGGCTTAGGGGTGCATTTCTTTTTGCAAATCATCTGCTAAGATTATGTACTCTCTTGATAATCTTGCCTTAGGGGAACATGCTCTGGGATTTATCAGAATGTTCACTATTAGATATAGTACTATGATGTTTAAAATATTTTAAAGCGTCCTGCCCAGTATGGCTCAGTTGGTTGGAGTATCATTCAGAAGGTGGCGGGTTCAATTCCTGTTCATGGCACATGCCCAGGTTGTTGGTGAGGTCTGTGGTCCGGGTGCCTGGGAGATAATGGCTCAGTGTTTCTCACATTTCTCTCTCTCTCTCTCTCTCTCTCTCTCTCTCTCTCTCTCTCTCTCTCTCTCCCTTCCCCTCTTTCCTAAATTAAAAAAAAGAAAAAAATATAAAAATAATAAAAAATTAACATATGACATTAAATGCAAGCTATTAACTTTTTACACACCCTACTTTTGAAAAAGTTAACTAAAGTCTCTCCTTAATTTGAGTTTTTGACTCCCTTTTTAAATTAATTGTATTTAAAAAGCACCATTCTCAGATATCCAGGGATCTACGTAAGTATAAGTTTACATCAACCTAAAGTAATCATTTTCTTAGAGAATAGTAGTATGTAATGGCCTTTATTAACGGTCATCAGGTAAAGTAGAATGTGCTCCATTTGGTTTATCGGTCTTATCTAGTTACTTGGCAGTATTAAGAGAAAAAAGCTGAGATCCCCTGGAGAGGAGAGATTTCTCCTGTAGACTTCCTTCAGACTCAATACACAAGCTGAGCTTCTACCTAAATTGCCAGCCGCTAGCATGCCCAGCAAATTTTGGAGAGACAGTTCCCACAACTGTGTGAGTCAATTTGTTAAAATGAATCTCTCTATGTATATGCATACCACTGGTCCTGTTACTCTGGAGAGCCCTAATATATTAACTAACAATATTAAATGTATTAAATCCCAACTAAACTGCAGTGGCTTTAAATTCATATGCCTTTATTGACATAGCAGATGACTAAACATAGGAAATCCAATGATTAGAAAACAGTAAGTAGTGGTAGAAATGATGGTGAACTTGGGACTCCATTTCTGTTCAAAGAGATTCTAACTACAACATTGTGAACAATGTACCCCAATCAAAAATGCTCCTAGACTGATTTGCCATGTGGCATCCAGTGTATGACTTAGTTCAAAAAATTAATAGGAACAGAATCTGGCTGGAGAACCTAGACAGAACTTGGCTGGAGATCCTGGCTAGGCTGCTGATCAACTGAACACTGTCTCCATGTCCTTCCTTCTTCGCCGACTCCATCCACACCTTTGGGGACCCCTGGACCTGCTGTGGTTGGACCCCAACACTGAGGGACAAAAAGATAGAGTCGACAAGATGGCGGCGATATAGGCAGACGTATCCCAGGTCGTGTCCTGGAGCAAATGGAGTAAGCAGCTGAAACTAATAACACCCACACCGAATTGGCGAAATTACTCAGCTGGTGAGACGGTTTGCAGCCGGGAAGGGCAGAGCTCCCCTGGAAAGGTAAAAAACCAGGGATCTGGGCAGGAAAGTTTGCCAGACCTCTGAGCCCAGAGGGTTAAAGGGAGACCGCATGGCAGACAGCCGAGTCCCTTGGGACAGGTACAGCCCCTGATGAGGGGGGAAGGAGAACCGCAGGATTCCTGGCACCAGGGGATTTGAGATCTGGGTTCTGTGATCACGGAGGACTGAGCCTAAAGGGGGCAGCCTGAAGAGCTGACCAGACCATGCAGTGCCGGTAAGAGAAGAGCTTCCAGAAACTCATCCTTCCCCGTTTCCGCGGCCGGCAGCGAATTGAGGGCTGAGACACCCCTGGGCCCAGGATCTGGGCAGCCATTCTCTCTGGAGGGTGGGACTCCTCCACCTAGCCCCCAGGCAAGGAGCACAGCCACACCCAGATTCGACCCTGAACGAGATCAAGGATTAAAATAACCTGATCAGTCCCTGGGAGTTAACAGGGTCTGGCCTATAGAGGGATTTTCAATACCAGCAACAACACAGAGCAAGGTAACGATTAAAGAACCAGTTCTGGATAGGACTAAGGCGAGCCAGACTGACGAGTAGAAGAACATAAGGACCTTCACTACTGCAATTTTTTTTTTCCTTTTTTTCACCTTTTAACTAAGAAACCAATTTTTTTTCTTCTTTTTCCATCACCTGATTTTACCCTTTTAATTACTACATTTTTATTTTTGATCAGTATTATTACTGCTACCATTTTACCATTTTTTAAAGTGCCATTTTATTTTCTCTTTATTTTATTTTGGGATTAGTGTTTTCCATTCTATTTTCATCGTTCCTTTAGCATCAATTTTCCGTACCTCAATTTTACCTCTATGCTAAAACCCTCTCCCTCACTTTTCCCCTTTTGTTGTCCTGTTTCTCTTACCCTATTCCTGCTTTAGATTTTCCCTATTCCTTCTGTTTACCTCCTGTCAAAATTTCACCCTACTTATATATCCTATTTCCAATCCACTGCTCTAAATCCTTATACACATATCCCTTATCTTTCTTCACTATCTAAAATTTCTTTTTCTTATTCCTCTATCTTTCTATTGTTTTGTTGCTGTTTGCTTGATTGTTGAGTATATTGGGGTTTTTTTGTTGTTGTTTGTTTGTTTGTTTGTTTTGTGTCTGTGTGTGTGTTTTTTAGGACTGGTTGTGAGGCTATTTGTCTTTTTCTTTTTCTTTTTCTCTGCTGGTTTTTCCCCTCCCTCCACCCACCCCCCTCCCACCCCTGGTTACTTTTGTGCTTCAGTTTTCCCTAGCCTCTCTTGATATTATTGATTGTTTCTAGTTTGCATTCATCTCCAGGGAACTGTTGCTGGAATTTGTTGGGATTAGTGGTGGTTCTATAGGAGTTTTCTCCTCATATAAATACTCTCCTCCCATCTTCTACTTCAGTCTTTCTTTTGGCTCTTTTTATTTCTTTTTTCTTTCTTCCCCCCCCCCCTCCTTTTTCCCAATTTCATTTTTGCACCCTTCCCCCCCGCCCTACTTTTTTTTTCTTTTCTTTTTTCTCTTTTATCTTTTTCTCTTCTTTCTTCCTTATCTCCTAATTCTCTTAATTTGGGTGGTCACCTTTATGTGGGGTTATTAATATCGTGAACATATTTGTGTTTAGTGCCTGGTACGTGGTGCCTTGTTGTGTTGTATTTTGTGCCTTAAAATCAACGCAGCAGATCCAAGCAACAGCAGCCTCCTGAGCAACACACCCTCTGTCTGAGGAACAGCAGCTGTACGTGAAACCTCCTCCCACCAGCCAGAAGAGACACCACAGCTTTAAACAGCACCCACCAGAGGAGCTGCTGCCAACTGAGGAGCAGCTGCTACCACAACCGCCCGAAGAGCAACCACAGCCCAAGGAGCCACTGCCACCCGGGGAGCAGCCACTGAACTACTCAACATCTAGATATGTGAGTGAGATCAAACATGGATAGACAAAAAAAAAAAAAACCCAAAAGAAAGAAAAGGAGGACTCGCCAGAAAAGGAGCTAAGTGATACAGAGGCATGCAACATGACAGAAAAAGAATTCAGAGTAAGGATCCTAGAGTGCATAAACCGGATGGAGGAAAAAATCAATAACATATGCAAGAAGCTAGAAGAAACAGATGAAAAAGTTAACAACTTAAGACCCAAGAAGAAATTAAGAGCGAAATAGCTGTAATAAAAAACACCATGGAAAGTATCAACAGTAGACTAGGAGAAGCGAAGGAGCGAATTAGTGAATTAGAAGACAAGGAAGCAAAACACACCCAAACTGTACTGCATTTGAAGAAAAAAATTAAAAGACAGGAGGAGAGCCTAAGGGAGCTCTGGGACAACATGAAATGAAACAACTTACGAATAATAGGGGTTCCAGAACAACAGAAAGATGAACAAGGACTGGAAAACCTTTTTGAAGAAATAATATCAGAAAACTTCCCTGAGGTGGGGAAGAAAAAAGTCACACAAGCCCAGAGAGTCCCAAACAAGGTGAACCTGAAAAGACCCACACCAAGACACATCATAATTACCATGGCAAATGTTCAAGACAAAGAGAGAATCTTACAGGCTGCAAGAGAGAGACGGAAAGTTACATACAAGGGATCTCCCATTAGATTATCAAATGATTTCTCAAGAGAAACACATCAGGCCAGAAAAAATGGACGGAAATTTACGAAGTGATGCAAAGCAAAGGACTGAATCCAAGAATACTCTATCCAGCAAGGCTATCATTCAAAATTGAAGGGGAAATAAGAAGCTTCACAGACAAAAAAAGGCTAAGGGAGTTTATCACCACCAAGCCAGCCATGCAAGAAATACTAAAGGGACTGGTGTAAAAAGAAGAAATAAAAAGTTCAGAAAGAAAACAGCCACACAAAAAAAGAAATGGCTACAAACAAGTACCTTTCAATAATAACTTTAAACGTAAATGGACTAAATGCTCCAACCAAAAGACATCGAGTGGCTGAATGGATAAAAAAACATGACCCATACATCTGCTGTCTACAAGAGACCCACCTCATTAGAAGGGACTCCCACAGACTGAAAGTGAAGGGATGGAAAAATGTCTTTCAGGCAAATGGAAAGGAAAAGAAAGCTGGGGTAGCAATACTTATATTGGACAAAATAGACCTCAATGTGAAGGCCATAACAAGAGATAAGAAAGGCAACTTCATAATACTAAAGGGATCAATACAACAAGAAGATATAACCCTGGTAAACATATATGCACCCAATGCAGGAGCACCCAAATTCATAAAAAAACTCCTGGAAGATATCAAAGGAGAGATCGACAACAATACAATCATAGTAGGGGACTTTAATACACCACTGACATCACTGATAAATCCTCTAGACAAACAATCAGCAAAGAAACAGCAATCCTAAATGACTCACTAGATCAGATGGACTTAATTGACATCTTCAGAACACTTCACCCCAATGCTACAGAATATACATGTTACTCAAAGGCTCATGGGACAGATTCAAAAATAGATCACATATAGGGTCACAAACAAAGTCTCCACAAATTCAAGAAGATTGAAATCATACCAAGCATCTTCTCAGACCACGATGGGATAATATTAGAATTAAACTACAATAAAAACAACCCAAAATACTCAAACACTTGGAAGCTGAATAGCATGTTATTAAATATTGAATGGGTTACCAATGAGATCAAAGAAGAAATTAAAAACATCCTGGAAACTAATGACAATGAAAACACAACAATCCAAAACCGATGGGACACAATGAAAGCAGTCCTGAGAGGGAAGGTTATAGCTCTACAGGCCTATCTCAAAAAAACAAGAAAAAATGGTAGTAATACAGCTAACTCTACAACTCAAAGAATTAGAAAGAGAGCAACAAGAAAACCGCAGAGTTAGCAGAAGGAAGGAGATAATAAAGATTAGAGCAGCAATAAATGACATAGAGACCAAAAAAAAAAAAAAAAATACAGAAAATCAATGAAACCAAGAGCTGGTTCTTTGAAAGGATAAAGAAGATTGACAAACCTCTAGCCAGACTCACCAAGAAGCAAAGAGAGAGGACCCAAATAAACAAAATTAGAAACGATAGAGGCGAAATAACAACAGACCCCACAGAAATACAAATGATTGTTAAAAAATACTATGGACAGCTCTACTCCAACAAACTAGACAACCTGGAGGAAATGGACAAATTCCTAGAAAAATACAACATTCTAAAACTCAATCAGGAAGAATCTAAAAATCTCAACAGGCCAATAACTATGGAAGAAATTGAAGCAGTCATCAAAAAGCTTCCAGCAAACAAAAGCCCAGGGCCAGACGGCTTCACAGGGGAGTTTTACCAAACATTCAAGGAAGAACTAAAACCTATCCTCCTCAGACTACTACAAAAAATTCAAGAGGAAGGAACACTTCCAAGCTCATTCTATGAAGCCAGGATCACCCTAATACCAAAACCAGGTAAAGACAACACAATGAAAGAGAATTACAGGCCAATATCCCTCATGAACAGAGATGCCAAAATCCTCAACAAAATCTTAGCAAATCGGATCCAGCAGTACATCAGAAAGATCATACACCATGACCAAGTAGGATTTATCCCAGGGATGCAAGGATAGTACAATATCCGCAAATCAATAAACGTGATACATCACATAAACAAATTGAAAGAAAAAAACCACATGGTCATATCAATTGATGCAGAAAAAGCATTTGACAAAATCCAACACCCATTTTTGATAAAAGCTCTCAGCAAGGTGGGAGTAGAAGGATCATACCTCAACATAATAAAAACCATATATGACAGGCCCACAGCCAACATCATGCTCAATGGACAAAAACTAACACCATTTCCCCTAAGAACAGGAACAAGACAGGGATGCCCCCTCTCACCACTCCTGTTCAACATAGTACTGGAAGTGTTAGCCATTGCAATTAGGCAAGAAGAAGAAATAAAAGGCATCCAACTTGGAAAAGAGGAAGTAAAACTGTCCTTATTTGCAGACGACATGATATTATACATACAAAACCCTAGAGACTCCATCAAAAAGCTACTAGACTTAATACATGAATTTGGCAATGTAGCAGGATACAAAATTAACCCCAAGAAATCTGAGGCATTTCTATACACCAATAGTGAACTTTCAGAAAGAGAGATTATAAAATCAATCCCATTTACCATCGCACCAAAAAAATTAAGCTACATAGGAATAAACATAACTAAAGAAGTAAAAGACCTCTACTCAGAAAACTACAGGACGTTGAAAAAAGACATAGAGGAAGACATAAACAGATGGAAGAAAATACCGTGTTCATGGATTGGTAAAATCAACATCATTAAAATGTCCATACCGCCCAAAGTAATCCATAAATTCAACACACTTCCCATTAAAATACCAACGGCATACTTCAGAGATCTAGAACGAACTCTCCAAAAATTCATCTGGAATAAAAAAAAGACCCCGAATAGCTGCAACAATCCTGAAAAAGAACAAAGTAGGTGGGATCTCAATACCAGATATCAAGATGTATTACAAAGCCACTGTTCTGAAAACTTCCTGGTACTGGCACAAGAACAGGCATATAGATCAATGAAATAGAATAGAGAGCCCAGAAATCGGCCCGAACCAATATGCTCAATTAATATTTGACAAAGGAGGCAACAACATACAATGGAGCCAAGATAGTCTCTTCAATAAATGGTGTTGGGAAAATTGGACAGATATATGCAAGAAAATGAAACTAGATCACCAACTTATACCATATACAAAAATAAACTCAAAATGAATAAAGGACTTAAATGTACGACAGGAAACCATAAAAATTCTAGAAGAATCCAAAGGCAACAAAATCTCAGACATATGCCGAAGCAATTTCTTCACTGATACAGCTCCTAGGGCACTTGAAACTAAAGAGAAAATGAACAAATGGGACTACATCAAAATAAAAAGCTTCTGCACAGCAAAAGAAACCATCAACAAAACAATGAGAAAACCCACTGCGTGGGAAAACATATTTGCCAATGTCATATCTGATAAGGGCCTAATCTCCAAAATTTATAGGGAACTCATACACCTTAACAAAAAGAAGATAAACAGTCCAATCAAAAAATGGGCAAAGGACCTAAATAGACACCTTTCAAAAGAAGACATTCAGAAAGCCAAGAGACATATGAAAACATGCTCAAAGTCACTAGTCATCTGAGAGATGCAAATCAAAACAATAATGAGGTACCATCTCATGCCTGTCAGACTGGCTATCATCAACAAATCAACAAAGGACAAGTGCTGGATAGGTATGTGGAGAAAAAGGAACACTCGTGCACTGCTGGTGGGAATGCAGACTGGTGCAGCCACTATGGAAGACAGTGTGGAATTTCCTCAAAAAACTAAAAATGGAACTCCCATTTGACCCTGTGATCCCACTTCTAGGAATATATCCCAAGAAACCAGAAACACCTATCAGAAAGGATATATGCACCCATATGTTCATAGCAGCACAATTCACCATAGCTAAGATCTGGAAACAGCCTAAGTGCCCATCAGTAGATGAATGGATTAGAAAACCATGGTACATCTACACGATGGAATACTATGCTGCTGTAAAAAAGAAGGAACTCTTACCATTTACCACGGCATGGATGGAGCTGGAGAGCATTATGCTAAGTGAAATAAGCCAGTCAATGAAGGAAAAATACCACATGATCTCACTCATTCATGGATAATAGAGACCATTATAAACTTTTGAACAATAGGTACAGAGGCAGAGCTGCCTCAAACAGATTGTCAAACTGCAGCGGGAAGGCCGGGGAGGGTTGGGGGGGCAGGCGGGATGGGGGTAAGAGATCAACCGAAGGACTCGTATGCATGCATATAAGCAAAACCAATGGACATAAGACACTGGAGGGTAGGGGCGGCCAGGGGATTGTTAAGGGCAGGGGGGAAAAAAGGACACATATGTAATACCCTTTGTAATACTTTTATTTTTTTTAAATATATTTTATTGATTTTTTACAGAGGGGAAGAGAGAGGGATAGAGAGCTAGAAACATCGATGAGAGAGAAACATCGATGAGAGAGAAACATCGATCAGCTGCTTCCTGCACACTCCCCACTGGGGATGTGCCCGCAACCAAGGTACATGCCCTTGACCGGAATCGAACCTGGGACCCTTGAGTCCGCAGGCCGACGCTCTATCCACTGAGCCAAACTGGTTAGCCCCTTTGTAATACTTTTAGCAATAAAAAAAAAAAGGAAGTTATAGGCAAAAAAAAAAAAGATAAAAAAAATTAATAGGAGAGATAAAGAATTGTGGATTATAATTATTAGATTAAACTTCATGAAAGTAGAGATTTTGAATTGTCCTTAACCACAAGTGTTAATGTCTCCTGCAACGTGACTAAATTTTAGACAGGATTTTTCCTGATTCTAGGCCACTGACATTCCTTTTCTTAGAGACTTTGATTTAGAAAACCTATAGTTGTACATTTTTTTTAGATATAAAATTTTAAAAGCTTCTTGATAGTTACAAAATGAGGAATGTCTTTCTCAAGGAGTCAAACTGATTTCTGAGCCTTTTCCCCTAGTTTATAAGCCTTGAAAAAAGGCTTTTTTGCCTATTTAAATTTTTTCAATGCAATTTTTAATTTGATTTAATTTTAATTAACATACAGATATGAATAGCTATAGGTACTTTAAAGTTTACCTTTGACTAAGAAAATGTCATAAATAATAAAAACTAATTCAGTAGTGTACTAGTATGTATCCCTTCATATGATTCATTTTCTTTAATCCAAGTATTATTATTTTAATTGAGTTTATCGGGGCGGCATTGATTTACAAAACCATACATGTTTCAAGTATACAACTCAATGCAACATCATCTAAACACTGCATTGTGTGCCCATCACCCCAAGCAGAGTGTCTTTCCATCCTTATTTTCCCCTCCTTTACCCATCTCCACCCAGCCTCCACCCCCCTTTCCCTCTGGCTATCACCACACTGTTGTCTATGTCTATGTGGTAAATATATGTTTTATTCTGCTTAATTTCTTCACCGTCTTTAGTTAGTCCCCCAACTTCCCTCCACTCTAACAGCTGTCAGTCTGTTCCATGTATACATGCTTCTCTATTTTATTCATCAATTTATTTTGTTCGTTAGCTTCCACCTTTAAGTGAGATTATAAGGTATTTTTGTCTTTCTCTGACTGGCTTATTTAACTTTTCAGGAAAATCTCCAAGTCCATTCATGCTTTCATAAAAAGTAAGATTTCTTTTATTTTACAGCTGCATAGTATTCTATTGTATAAATGTATCACAGCTTCTTTATCTGCTTATCTACTGATGGGTACTTGGGCTGTTTCCAAATCGTGGCTATTGTTATTAACACTGCTATGAACTATACTTCTATAATAGGGGTGCATATAGTTTTTCTGATTGTTGTTAAGGATTCTTAGGATATATTCCAAGAAATGGGATCGCTGGGTCAAAAGTCAGTTTTATTTAAATGTTTTGAGCAAATTCCACACTGTTTTCCACAGTGGCTACACTAGCCTGCATTCCCACAAGCAGTGCACTAGGGTTCCCTTTTCTCCACATCCTCGCCATAATTTGTTTGTTGATTTTTTTTTGAAGAGAGATTATGGCAAGTGTGAGGTGATATCTTCTTGTGGTTTTAATTTGCATCTCAGATGACTAGTAACATTGAGCAATTTTTCATATGTCTATTGGCCATCTGTATGTCCACTTTGGAGAAATGTCTATTCAAGTCCTTTGCCCATTATTTAATTGGCTTGTCTTCCTGTAAAGTTGTATGAGATCTTTATATATTTTGGAAATTAACCACTTTTCATATGTATCATTGGCTAATATGTTCTTCCCTACAATGGGTTCCCTTTTCATATTGTTGATGGTTTCTTTTGTTGGACTTTTTCGTTTGATATAGCCCCATTTGTTAATTTTTTCCTTTTGTTTTCCTTGCTGTAGGAGATAGATCAGTAAAAATATTGCTATGAGAAATGTCTGAGATTTTACTGCCAATGTTTTCTTCTAGGATTTTTATTACTCCTTTTCCCCTCTATGTCATCAAAAAGCCTACACAATTAGCAGAGACATAATTCAAAATAAAACAAAACAAGGGACATGATATCATTATAACAGTTTTATTTCCTGAAGATTTATAATTCACCATTTCATACTAGTTGATTGATTGCACTCATAATTTTATAGATCATTTGTACTCCTCAATAAATCATTGAAACTTCAGATTTTCTCTCCTTCTTGACAATTACAATAAAGTCAAATGCTCATTTAGCAACAGTGATATGTATACTCTCTCATAATTAGCTGAAAATTTGTTCTACTTTTCAGAAATACTAAAATAGATATAGGTATAGACATAAAAGAAGTAAAGATTAAATTGAAATGAGAATTTCAATGAACAAAAGTCCTAGTTGAATAAAAAAAATATTGCTGCCTACTCTACATCATAATAAACAATTCCTTGGAAGGAATTATATTTTAAAGGTTTGTGGTTTTTTTTCCCCCACTGGCATTTACCGAGTGGCCTTTTTTTCTTTTTAAAAAAATTTCATTCAGAAGGTTTTAACTGCTAAATTACAATGAGAATTTAATGATCTCACTCTCACATATTAATCAACAGGAAACCTAAAATATCTGTATTTGAAGTTTACAACACCCATGAAATATAAAATATATATTTGTGTATATGTATATATTACATATGTATATGTTATATATATATATATATATTACCTATGTATATGTACAAGTTTTTCTTTTCAGTTAATATAGGTTTTTGTATTATAGAAGTATAGTATCTATTATTGAAGCCTGTTTTTAACAAGATAAAATATTTATTTTGATAACCAAGTCTTACTAAGCATTACCTTAGGATTAAAATAGATTTATTTAATGGATATTAAAAGTAAAAAAGCATTTATAAGTTGCCAGAATAATAGATTTGAAATTCACAATGTGACTTTTCCTCAGATGAAAAGTGGTCAGAGATGTATAAACTATTGCAAATTTCAATCTTTGTCTTTGTCAGATGAATTCCTTAAAGAAAATAGACAATTGGACAGGTTATCAAGGTCGAGGTTCATATTTCCAGTCTCTGGTAAAACAAAAGCTGAAGTGAAGTATTCAGTGGCTCAGTATTCTTTCTTACATATCTTTTATAATTGTAGCAATATAAAAAATATAAAGGAAAACTATATTCAAAATTCACCAATAATTGTCACTAGATTCCTTTAGAATATGGGCAGGGCAGCTCTAACAATACCACACACTGGGTGACTTAACCAATAGAAATTTATTTTCTCACCAGTTCTAAAAGTTGGAAGTCTAAGACCAAAGTGTTAGAAGATTAGGTTTCTTCTGAGGCATCTCTCCTATGCTCAGCCGGCTGCCCTTTTGTTTCTTTTTCCTCATATGGTCTTCCTTCTGTGAATATGCATCCTTGATATTTCTCCATATGTCCTAATCTCTTCTTATATGGCCACTATTTGGATTGGATCAAGGTCCATTCTAAAGACCTCATTTTAACTTAATTACCCCTTGAAAGGCATTATCTTCAAATACAGTCACATTCAATTTCTGAAGTTTTGAGTGACACAATTCTACCCATAGCTTTCACTTTTACTCTGTTCAGATATACTGAATCATAAAGTATAAGTGGTGGTAGCAGATATATACACATATGCAAACAAATATTTCAAAATCAATGTTAGTCTTGAGGAAATTAATAACTCAGTTTATGTAAATCATGAAGACATTTTTAATGTACCTCTTTAGATATAAAATGATCAAGTTGCTATTTATTTTTTATGCCTAAGAAATTAATTTCATTTTGCAATTCTTTGTGGCAGTCAAATGTTATTTCAATAATTCTAGTGTCAGTCACATGAAGTATTTGCTTTTACTCTTTACACTAAACTACCTTGTAGAAGAAAATGCCTTTGATTACAAAGATGATATTTGATCTTAAACACAACTAAATCAGAATTATATAAAATTAACATTAGTTCTTTTAGTTCTTTCCTTTGAATATTACTCTATTGTAGGACATTTTCTTTATACCTGTTGTTTATGCTGATGTAGATTTTGCTAAAGTAGGAAGAGACAGCATGGATAATGAATTTTAGATTAAGCCTTTATGCAACAGCCTCAAGAGTGATGTGATTGAAAGAAATACCATTTAACAGAATAGGCAAATAATAGACCTTCTTATGATATATGTAAAGAATGCTGCTTATTTGTTTCTAAAGAACTACTAAAGCAGGGTATGTCACACCATTGCTTTCATCAGAAGCTAGCTTACACAATATTTCAGTCACAAATGTACACAGCAGCCAAACATAGCATCTGATAGAAGCTAATATACAATTAAATTTTTCAAGAAGGTTGCTCCTAGTTAAATTCCTGGAGATCCTTCTAATTGCTCTGTAGATTTTGGCTAGGAGGTTCCTGTTGGCTCATAAGTTAAAAGAAATTGATAACAACTACAACACATTTTATTATTAAAAATTTAATTTGTTTTTATTGATTTTAGCAAAAGAGAATGGGAGAGGGAGAGGGAGAAGAGAGAGAGAGAAAGAGAGAGAGAGAGACATTGATGAGATCAGCTGCCTCCTACATGCTTCCTACTCAGGATTGCGGCCACAACCCATTCAGAAATCGAACCAAGGAACTACTTGTGTATGGGACAACACTCAACCCGCTGAGCCACACCAGCCGGGTGCAACTCCACATTTTAAGTGTTTGCAGTAAGTTGGGTGAGTCAAAGGTCAATTTCTCAGACTCAGGGTTCCCTGGTACACCCAGAATTCAAGCCTTCATGAGGTAATTGTTGAAGCCCACGCCTTCCGCACTGTTAGGTTAGTTGTCTCATCTTCTTAGTCTTTCAGAAAAAATATTGCTTTTACAGACGATGAAAAAATCAAAAAAGCTCATCACAAGAAACACAATTACTATAAAAGTCCCAGGAATGAGGAGTTGTTCAATTTGAACAATTCAAAGTATTCTATATCCCTTATCTAAATGTTTCCCCTACTTTGATCATTTTAAAGAAAAAATGCCAACTTAACTTTTTTCAATCAAAACTAATAATTTTGTAGGTATTAACAATAGTGGCCATCTCTTCAAGCTGAACATTTTACAAACACCATGTTTGGACACTTCTGAAAACATTCTTACTCTCTGTCTATGAAGACATGACTTCAGCTTATCAATTTCTGTAATGAAATGTTATATTTTCAAGGTATACTAACTCATTTAGAGTACTAGGATACTTTATTTTTTGCCTCAAAGTTCTTGGCATAAACCATTCATTTTTTCTCATTTACTGAAAATACAATTTTCAGATATCTGTCTAGTTTTCTAGGTCTATTTTTAGTTGGTGAGCATAAATGAATAAACATGATCTCTGAGAAATAAGAAACATTAAGGTTTATCATTGTTTCAAGTTTCTACTTGGAGACATATAAAATGCAAGTACAGGGAAAGGAAATCCAAACAGAAATGGATAAATTGACAGAATGAGATGGAGATGAGAAATTCATGGGAGGTGAGAGATTCATGGAAGTTGAGGCAATGGAAGCTGCTGAAAAGGTTTCAGGTATAATACAGATAAATGATTCAGAAATCTGCTTATGGATCCCCTTGAGTTGTTACTAAATTCAACATTTTCCAGGTATAAATTGGCCTGTCACTAGGAGAATGAAACAATGACTGGATAGTTATAAACTGAATGGCTCCCAGATATTACGCAGAGCAGGGACAGTTGAGCTCTGACTAGGCAGAGTAGAAAGTAGCTCATGATCATATAGAGCATATAGTGGAGACCACAATGGGTGATATATCTTAGTAGTAGGACTAAATTAGCCCTAGAGTGCAATATGATATAGACCCATCCTTTAAAAATCATCCCACAAAGCCAAGCTATGGGAAGATCAATCTCATTAATATAACTAATATGTTACTATGAGTTAATAAAAAAGTAACTTAATTGCCTGCCAAAAGAAAGCTTAGAACAATTGGAAAGAGAGACAATAAACATATCTAATTTAAAATTAATTTTAATTAAAAAAAACCTTAAAATGAAGCATGCTTTAGACCCAGAAAACTTTAATAGTGGAACCAAAAAAAGTCTTTGGAGGTAACTACTGTCAATCCTATATTCCAATATTCAAACTGAATTAGCATTTAGAGAAACAGAAAATACTTTCTTAATCATGTAACAGTGCCAAAATTACTCTGATAGCAAATGAGAACACTAGAAGAAAATAAATCTATAGAATTATAACCTTTGGGAATATAGATTCAAAAATACTAAACAGCTCTGGCCTGTTTCACTCAATGGTTAGAACATTGGTCAAAGCACCAAAACGTTGCAGGTTCTATTTCCCATCAAGGGCACATCTGTCTGTTGCAGGCTCCATCCACATCTCAGGAGGGTGCGTGTGGGAGGCAACCAATCCATGTGTCTCTCACATCAATGCTTCTCTCTTCCTCTCCCTCTTTCTCTCCCCTTCCCATTCACATTATCTCTTACCATTAGCAACAGCATGGATGGACACGGAAAATATTATGCTAAGTGAAATAAACCAGTCAGAGAAAGATAAGTATAACATGATCTAATGAACAAAATAAACTAATGAACAAAATAGAACCAGAGACACAGAAGAATGTCAAACCTAAGAGAGAAGGTGGGGAGGGTGGGTGGGTGGGTGGGAGGAGATCAACCAAAGAACTTGTATGCATTTATGCATGACCATGGACAAGGACAATAGGGTGGTGAAGGCCTGGGGTGGGGTGTGTGCAGGAGCAGGCTAGAAGAAGGGAAAAAGGGAGACACATGTAATATGTTCAACAATAGATATTAAAAAATAAATAAAAGCAATGTAAAAATATCCTCTGGAGAGGATAAAAAAACAAACAATCAAATGAACAAAATATTAGCAACAAATCACATCAAACATTATATAAAATGAAAAATATGATCAAGTAGTGTTTGGTAATAATGTGAATTTGATAAAATTTTTAAAAATTGATATAATTTTAATACTAATAAAATTTAAAATTAAAGAAACATATTCTTTCAATACCTGCAGAAAATAACATTAAACAAAATTGAACACCATTCATAATCGAAACACTTGTAAAATCAGAAATAGGGAAATTTTCTCAATCTTACAAAAACTATATTTTAAAAATAAATGACCAACATAATACTTAATGTATATACACTGAATGTTTTCCTCCAAGAAATAAAACAAATCAAGATATCTGATTTTAAGAATATTAGTTAATATTGCACTGTAAGTCCTAGGTAGTATAATAAGGGAGGAGAAAAAATAGAGTATAGGAAATGGATAGGTAGAATAAAATTATCTTAATTTTTAGATGATATGTTTGTGTCTTTAAAAATAAAATAGCTTCTAGGATATTAAGAGTAGTTAACTTAATTAAATATTATATAAGCAGTTGCATTTCTAAATAATCAAGGGCCAATTGAAATTTGGAATCGGAAAACATCATTCTAATAGTATCATAAATCAACATATGTCAGGGCATTAATTTTTTAAAATATGTTTTTACTGATTTCAGAGAGGAAGGTAGAATGAGAGAGAGATAGAAACGTAAATGATGAGAGAGAATCATTGTTTGTCTGCCTCCCGAACGCCCCCTACTGGGAATCAAGCCTGCAATGGGGCATGTGCCCTTGACAGGAATCAAACTCAGAACCCTTCAGTCTGCAGGCCGACACTCTATCCACTGAGCCAAACCGGCTAGGGTGTGTCAGGGCATTAACAAAACATTTGTAAGGTTGATATGTTTAAAGCTGCAAAATTGTATTGAGAAAATAAAAAATGTCAAAATAAATGGAGAGATACATATCCTGTTTCCTTGTATTGAACTTTTAAGCTGTCAATTCTCCCCAAATCTATCTTTATATTTAATGCAAAGTAAAAAATACCTCAGCAAGATACTTTCTTGAATGAATCTGTGCTGAGTGGGTACATAAACTGCCCATGGTCACCCAGAGAATAGGTGGCCTAACCAGGAGTCAGTCCTAGGACAGAGTCTGTGCTATAAACACCATATTGTGCTTCCCCTTCCAGAGAATTTGACATATATCTCATTATTCATATGCCTTCACTTCATGCCAGGAAAGGCTGGCAGAGATTGATTGATAAGACATTAGGAGGAAAACCCCAGCCCTGGAGAATTCTGTGACTTAAGGCACACATAGATGGGGAGGAGCTCACAAAAATGTCAGTCTGAAAGTTATCACGGCAGTTAGGAAAAGTTTGAGTAGGGTAGGGCTCCGACAAAGTTGTCATAAAAACAAACAACACAATAATATAGCATAACAGAAATCCTATTTTCTTTTAGTGGAATTATAGACTCAATTTTACCTAGTGTAAAGTCCAGCCTTCTAGTTTCATATTTCCATATTTTCTTCTCCATATATAAAATGCTATTTTTGTTACCTTGGTTTGAAAAATCAATACCCTTTTTGAAGTGGTTCGTTGTCATGAGCTAACTTAGTTCCTCAAAATAATATAACTTCTGTAGGAAATAAGATGTTTTCTGGTGAGGTAGAAATCCAGGTTTCAGCCTAGCCAGTGTGGCTCAGTGGTTGAATGTTGACCCATGAACCAGGAGGCCACTGGTTCCATTCTTGGTCAGAACACATACCCAGGTTGCGGGCTTGATTCCCAATAGGGGGCAGGCAGGAAGCAGCAATCATTGTTTTCTCTGTTGTTTCTATCTCTTTATCCCTTCCTATCTCTCTAAAATCAATAAAAACCGTATTTTAAAAAAAGAAATCCGGGTTTCGTTAGCACATTTCTTTGATGAAAAACAACAGGGTACTACCATTTGCTGTAAGACATGCAGGGCATAGGGAGTTTCAATATTAATTAAATGGTATCTTTTCTCCCCACGAAATGTTGTAAAACTTACTTCCTTAGAGAAAACGGTCTTTAATTAGCTTGTAATGAATGTTGACTCTTCATACAGTACTTGACTTTGTGCTTATCAAAATATACATACTCAACCAAAGGATATTTTATAAATGGCAATATTATATTTTACAATCTGACTACTATGAAACTATTTAACAGTGGATTTTATCCAAGGGAAAGAATATGTAGAAAGCATTTCCACTGAAATAAACCTTTTAGGGTCTTTCCTAAAATCCATTGAATGCAATCATCCAGGAGTGTTTATAATATCAAAATATTAGACTCTCTTTTCTCTATTAAAGCAACTACCACATATGATATAACACACAAAATTCAGTGGAATTATTTGCAACCTAGATATCTTACCTAAAGTCCATTACAATACCTGTGTAAATATACCTTACAGACATCA
Organism: Myotis nattereri; assembly: GCF_964212035.1. Lineage (NCBI taxonomy): Eukaryota > Metazoa > Chordata > Mammalia > Chiroptera > Vespertilionidae > Myotis > Myotis nattereri. The sequence continues at coordinate 66,003,888 of NC_138076.1, read as the reverse complement.
TAACTTCCAATTCAATCTTCTACTTTTTATATGGCTAGCTATTGATAAAATTAGTTAAACACTAGTAAAATGCTTTGAGTTCCTAAGCATGATATAGATGATACCACATTTAATCTAGTCAACAATTCTGTGAAATGAGAAATCCTGGGAAGTTATCTCTATGTCACAATTAAGGAAATAAGTGTTATAAGATGTATTGACTTTCATAAGACTAAATACTATCAAATGTCAAGGCTGAGAATAAAATTCAAGCCTAAAGATTTTACTATTATACTACTACCTATATGTCATTTTCTTGTGCATGGGATAATCATAGGAGATTTCTACTTCCGTGGATTCTACTAGCATCTGCCTGCTATTATGAAACTATACCAATTCCACATGGCTTCATGGAAATTTTTACTTTGTTAAGGTAAGGACAGCTGCCTCCCCCGCCACCCACAGCTCCTTTCTGTTCTCCTACTTCTCCAGGTGAAAAGTTTTAGCTGAGCACATGATTTTATTTTCTAGATCCCCTTTCTGTGTTGCCGTTATTTTGGATGTGCCACCCATTTTAGATTCTGACTCCCAAATCTCTCAACTGTATACTGGGTGCCTCGTCCTCAAACATTTCCAAATTTGATATCATCTTCATCTGCTTCTAAAAATTGTTATCTGTTATCACTCTTTTTCAATAGTGTTCTCCTTCTCTTTCATCTAGGACACTCATCTTAAAACAAAAATCGAATCCCTCTATTTAATGGTCTGCGTTCACCTTTAGGATAAAGTTTAATTCCTAAACATGCCTTACTAGACCCACCATCATTTGAGCCTTTTCAGTATTACTACAACGAATGCTGCCACATCCCTTCAGAAACTCTATAACCATCTTTACACACTTATTATCAAATCCTCCAACGCTTCTGGACATTGAAAGGTGGCAGGTTCAGTTGGGGTGTGTAGGGAAGGCAATAGATAGATGTTTCTCAAATTAATGTTTTGCTCTCTCTCTCTCCCTTCCTTCTTCCTAAATCAATAAAAAAAAGAGAGAGAGAAAGAAAAATAAAATAAATAAATAAATAAATAAATAAATAAATAAATAAATAAATGCATGAATTCCATTCATGAGAGCTCCGCCCACATGACTTGAGTGCCTCCCAAAGACCCACCCACAGCATAAGAGGTGAGGATTTTAAGGTCAGCATTTTGAGAGAACACAAGTATTCAGTCCATCACAGAAATCATTCTTACTTTTGAGAAAATTCTCTCAACAACTGAAGTTAGTAGTACTCCCATCTGTATCTCAAACTTATAACATGCTGTCATTTCCTTTAGTCAGATATTAAAACAAACACACATTACCCACTTGAATGTGTTAGATTCTGTGAACTTTCTTTGTAACTTGTGGTGCTCAGAGCTGATCTGGCTAGAGCCAGTGGTATCTGAGCAGGGCTGGCAGCTTGGAATGGTTTTCTACTTTCGTATGGACACTGCTGTTGAATTAATTCCATCTAAATCAAAATTGCCTTCTGACAGCCCTGTCAGGCCATTGGCTTATATTCTACTTGGTCTCTCAACTTGAACTCCAGATCTTTTTCACTTAAACTGTTAGAAATTCACAATTCACCTGTCCTGTACCTCTGCGTTTGGTTTCTTAAGTTAAGTACAGCAATACATTAGGAAATGAATTATTCAATATTGCCAGTGGCTGCAAAGAAATTGTGAAAACTGAATGGTGAAATCATAGAAAAGAGAAAGCCCATTTTGTAAGAAAGGAAATGTAAACTCAATGTCATTAAATTAATATCTATATGTCCTTTATTTTTATGGTTCACCTTTGAAGCTAAAGGTAAGAACATAGTCCCCTTGGCAGAATACTTGGAATTCTTACCTGGAGGCAAAAAAGAGCCCTAGAAATAGAACCTACAAAGACTGTGGGTCCTCATCCAATCAATAAAAGTAAGCCTGAAAATTGACCAGCCCTTCCCAGTAAGATAAATGATAAAGAGCAAATAAGTAGAATATTTCACTAGAAGTTAACAGCACTATAGCAGGGAAAGAACAAAACACAGGATAATGACAATAATTAAGAATTATATGCTACATAAAAGAAAAAAACACCCTCAGGAATGAAACAAAACAAAATATTCATCAAACTATCCAAGTTCAAAAACTCTTAGAAAGAAAAACTGAAATCAAAAATTCAAAAATAAAAATATACAACCAATATCAGAGCTAGAAATGAGACACAAGATATGAAAATTAGAGAACCTATTTCTGTTGTCTAGTACCCAACTAACAAAAACTGTAGTATGAAAATTTGGGGAAAATGCAAGTGAGGAAATTTTCAAAATCATACTCACAAAATCTTTTTGGAATTAAATGACTTTTTTTTTTTTTAGAATTGATGAATCCATTGATTACCTGATGACACCATTGTAAAATTTGTCACCAATCATAGATCTCAGACATTTTAGAACCCAGGATAAAATCAACTCTTCTAGAGAATGGAAAATAGGATTGAAGAAGCAAAAACATTACTGAGGATTCCTGCAGAGATGTTACTGGAAGGCAAAGGAATAAAGACGTCAGAGATCCAAGGAAACATTATTTTCAATTGGGATTCTATACCCATATAAAGGTAAAAGTAGAATAAAGGTGGTTTCAAATATCAACATTCAACATTTTATCTTCATGGTATGGAAACTAATAGATAAACTGGCCCTAAAACTTGTTAAATAAACCAAGAAAGAATAAATAAGCCTCGTTGAGCCTGGAAACCAGAAATTCAACAATATGAAGAAAAGTTTCTGAAAGTGAACTGAGAAGCAAGTCTCCAGAATGAAACAGGTGAATGCAAGTCCCTATGCAAGTAATGAGACTAGTATTTGATATGCTTAAATTTCAAAATTAAAAACTAAGAAAATAAGTGCAGCATCAGATTTTTGGTGAATAGTGGAAGCCTGCCCCACAACTGCCACACACACACACACACACACACACACACAAAATATTTTTCTGGAAAGCAATGACTTTGCATTCCTCTGGCAGGGATATATTTTGCCTTCCAGTAGTTTGGGCATTACAGATTGGCTTAATCTAGAGGGTTCAGATCAAATATTCACACAGGCCAACCACCTAATTTGCTGTGATGCTCTGGGTCATAGTCCATTGTCTTTTTTAAAAACTACATTTTTATTGATTTCAGAGAGGAAGGGAGAGGGAGAGAGAGAGATAGAAACATCAATGATGAGAGAGAGTCATTGATTGGCTGCCTCCTGAACACCCCCCAGCAGGGAAGGAGCTGCAGCTGGCATGTGCCCTGACTCTATTGCCTTCATTGTCCTCAGGTTTGGTGGTGTCAGGTGAAGGACAGTGAGGAGTTAGGGAAACATATCACATATCCAGTAGTCACATTCAAGGCATTTCTAGCTATGGTGATATTAAGATGACGAAATCCTCTTTGCAAAAAACTAGATCAAATTAATCAAATCTATAATTTTCAGGGTCTGGAAATAGATCAATGGCAGAGAGCAAAATGAGAAGCACTTATTCCTGGAAAACTGACTGACCTTCATGAAAGAGCAGCTCTAGTCTATGCCTTTCTTGCCTAAAGCCACCCCTACTCCTCATAGTTGAAGTAAATTTTAGTTTTACAAGGATGTGGCTTTGCACCAAGAGAGGGCAGAATGGATCTGGGACCAAGGCAAAACCCCAGTTTTATATTCTAATAGTAGTGAACTAGATAGGAAACAAATGAGTAAAATTTACACCTTTTATAGTCCAAGGTGGTGGATCTGGTTGGTGTGAGTGCAGAAAAGCTGGTAATTTAACCAGGAGATCCTGACATGAAAGAGCCATAAAATGGCTGTATAAGCTTTTCACACACTCGTGTTGTTACAGTACTAGGAAACTGCGCAAATGCGCAGGAAAAACCCAAGGGTGTCTGGCAGAAAGTAAAGGCTATGGAAGACATGACAAGTGGCTGACCTTTGAATGTGCTTCTCAACTTAACCACAGATCAATCAGCAGATCAATCAGCAGAAGCCATGCGGACTTGAGGTGCTGGAGTACCAACTCTGCCCAAATCATTGGCTACATATTAAACTACAGAGATGCAGGGATGACTGCTTGGAAATCAGGCTAAAATGTAAATGAAAAGTATAAAAATCAAGCGGAAACAATAGTGAATGTTCAAAAGGGATGAAACAGTCTAGGAGTACTGAATAAAAGATAATGTGTGATCCATACTCAGCGCTGGAAAGGAACTCTGAATGGGCCTAGATATTGGCTTCATCAAAGATGTTGGCTTTATGCAAACATGTATTATAAATATATGCATAAAATTGAAAGAAATATATATGTTTAAAGTAAAACTTATGCTAAATATGCATTTTTTAAAGTTCTGCTTGAAATATATGGGTAAAAGGTGCATGGAACTTAGCTCAACAAATGAAATGACTTAAAAATATAAATACATTTTTAAAAATTAAAGTAATAATGGGAAAATACAATAAACATGTTTTAGATGAATTGGTTATATTTTCATGTCATTTTCCAATAGCATAATATTAGACTAGATACTGTGAGAATTTTATTTTTATAATATTTAAACTTTTCCTTCATGGGTTTTAAAAATGGCTTCTAAATTTTATAAAAATTATATGGTATTAGATTTAGGTCACTGTTTTTATGACAATCACATTCCCATTACTTTTAGTACTAATTGTATTTTCTTTAAACACATTTCTTTTTGGCTATTTTACCAAAAATTACATTCAGGGAACTGACTTGATAAGAAATATTATATAGATTAGTAGAGACACATGCCATTAAATGAAAGTAGAACAACCTCTGTGGATTTAAAACTTGAATGAATAATTCGCCAGCTGTTATTACAGATCAAATATGTGTATTTCAGTGGAAACACATGGGATTTCTAATTGTTCACAGTGAAATTCCATTTGATTTCCTTAATCCATTTTTCTTCTTTGATCTTGTATAATCTGCAGTGCTGTATTAATGGCTTTTATTAATGGTAATTTTTTTCTTCTAAGGGGAATTAATATCTGAACATCTGAGCTTTGCGTATAAGTGTAGAAAATTGTCACAGCTCTGAGTGTAAGCCCTTTCTCTTGCATAGGTGCCATTCTTCAAAACAAGGTTACAGCACTAAAAATATGTGATTTACTTTTAATAAAGTAATATTTTGCAAGGACACATCTACTTGAAATGTCTTTAATCAGGAATATACATTTTTAATACCTTATAGCCGTGCTGTAGGCTGCAGTTTATAAAACTGAAGTACTTAAACCGTTCCCAGATATATGGATATTATCTGAGTTTATGTAAGTCAAAAACAGTACACATAAAAATGTCTATCTTTCAGTAGTGAAGGATACTCAAATTCCCAGAGTCCATGAAGCCAAATTACCATCAAAACCTAAATAACTATTGAGGGATAAGTCTGTGTGTGTGTGTGTGTGTGTGTGTATAATCAAATAATAATTTTAAATATAATGAGAAGTCTTAGAAAAAATAGTCTATTAATGTATGCGTTAGTATTTACACCTATCTTCATCAGTCAAGATACTATAATTGGGGCTTAGCATTTTAAATAGATTTACAATTAAAATTGCTGGGATGTATGCTACACAACCTCTCATATCAATGTATCTCAATGCATATTACATTTACCATATCCATGGTGTAGACAAATTCACTTCAATGAATGGGATTTTGAATACATGAACATAGAAATGTTTTCTTTCTGAGGCTGAAGAAATTAGAATTTATGAAAGTATGATTTAGAATTATACATAATTCTTGACTTTCATTGATTTTTCTTAAGATATCCTGGTCTTCATTAAGTTCATTGACACAATGTAATATATGTTGCACAAAATTTCATAAATTTCATATAGGGCCAGTAAAAATAGTTGAAATATGCTTATAAATTCAGAAATTCAACACACACACACACACACACACACACACACACATATTCCAGATATTTAAAAGTTATGAGTATTAGTATAAAATGGTGAATTAATTTTTAAATTTATTGAATATAAGAATAATGCTATGTCTACCCAAAATCAGTAGATGACATATTTTTTTTTTACTCGTTAACAATTCTACTGCATGAATTAATACGTGTTGTATGTATCTTAGCCTTTGCTGTTCCCGTACTTCTAGTGTGATAAAGGCATCTGTCTTGTTAATAAGAAACTATAAGATAATTTTATTTAAGACATAGGTTTGGACTAAATACAAGGCAGATTTCCTCCATGTTAGCTGGTCTAAGGAGGGCTTGGGTTTAGAGTGTGAGCTTATTACAGGTTAGAAAACAACACTTTAATGGAGATGATTAGAATGTCAAGCATTCAGGAGAGCAGATGCTTTAAAAATAAGAATTGTAAGCAGGAGCTTTTATGTGCTGGCCAGCTAAGAGATATTAGGTTGAATAAAGGAGACAACGGGAAACAGAAAGACCATGGGTTGTGCTGAGTAGCAGACCTGAGTTTTACTGCTCTGCTTTACTGCTTTTGTGATTTAGTTTCATACTTCTAAAAGTGGATTAAGATACAGCCCCTGGGGATTCAATGAATTGACATGTGTAAAGCCAGGGTTATAAACACATGAAAAGTTATTTACCCTTCATGAGTCAGTTCAAAAATCTGCTGTTAAGGAGCACAGTTTTCAGTTTTGCTGAAAAGAAAGTATTTTTTCCTAGTCCCATCCTGAGCCTTTGGTGTAATACTAAGAAGAAAATACCTTCTTGTTGCTTTGGAGGATCAGCTGGGATATGTTCCTCTCTCCTGGATAGATACTCAATACGGTGAATTCTTTGTAGGGTATGTATCAAGATAGATTGACTTACACATGCAAAATGGTTGGATTAACTTCCTTTGGAATTTTAAAATATATTATGATTTTTTTAAAAAATATAAACACCCTCCTAATAGCAGTTCTAAGCTTTGAGTGTAACTCGATTCTCCTTTCCTCCTAATGCCTTTAAGTACTTCCGGATTTGCATTAGCATTACCATAAAACCAACTAATTCAAAAGGTATATGACATTGTAAAGAAGTATGTGTCTCTTCACTTCCCCCTCTCCTTGTTTAAAAAATAATAAATATTTTCAGAAACTTTTATATGTTTTTCATTAAGTAATATTATAATCTTGTCACTTAGAAAGGATTAGGCAAATAATTTACTTAGAGGAATAATTTAAACCCACATTTTAAATCTGCATCTGAATATAAAGTTGGAATGATCAGATGCAAATTGCAAATATCAAAATTCACAAATCATCATTTACCATTCAAATAAAATTAATTTCTTAATTTTCATCATTTCTTTTTTTAAAAAATATATATTTTATTGATTTTTTACAGAGAGGAAGGGAGAGAGATAGAGAGTTAGAAACATCGATGAGAGAGAATCATCGATCAGCTGCCTCCTGCACATCTCCCACTGGGGATATGCCCACAACCCAGGTACATGCCCTTGACCGGAATCGAACCTGGGACCTCTCAGTCCGCAGGCCGACGCTCTATCCACTGAGCCAAACCAGTTTCGGCCATCATTTCTTGAATAAGTGTATTTTTTTAGTCAGTAATATAAAGGATTCTACATATATATACACAAACTTTATCATTTAGAAAGTCTCAACCTATCCAGATAACACAGCATGCTGATATTAGGAGATTCGTTGTTATGAATATATGTTCTGGAAAGACCAAGGGTGTGGCTGAAAAAAAGCTTGTTGAAAGAATTAGACATGTGACACATGAATACACTCATTTATCTCAGAAACGACAGAAATTGATACAACATTATCCAGGAAAGAACTGTGGAGGAGCCTCTTGTCTAATGACGTGGATCCTATGACATTCACAGTAGAACCACATGGTATTTGAGAATCTTATATCACCAAGACATACTGACCACTTGCATGAAAGGGGAAAACAAAGAATGAACTGAGTGAAGAATATAAGAATTCCAAAATCGTCCAGATAGGAAACAGCTGGTAGAACTCTTCATTTTCAAACTTGTGCTATCTTTCAAGAAAAAGGAAAAAGTAACTTTTAAGGCAGAGCCTTGGTTCCAGAAAGAGAGAACCCACAGGTTCCCAGGCAGTGGCTGGTATATCTAGATGGCAGAGGACAACACAAGAGGCCTAGGGAGTGGAGTTTGGAGACACAGCAGATTATTCTCAGGGCTTTAAACCTACTGGAATTTGCTCTACTTGATTTACAAGGTGCTTGGGATCCATGCCTTTATTCCTCCCATTTTTACTCTTTTGGGATGACCATGTCCCTAACTGTTATGGCTGCTTGTCCGACCAGTGTATTTTGTAACCAGAGATCCTGTTTTCTACTATCAAGAGATCCACAGATGAGGAGGACAGTGTAGAGAAGGAAAATAATTGAATAAAAGAGAAAAATGAGGAATATTGGAATTTAGAGGCAGAGAAAGAGAAACAACTTCTGAATTAACAATAACTGTCTTTCATAATCATTATTTAATATTTATTTTAATTTTACTGAGAAGACACTTGCAATCTGACAAACTTAGTTACTAAATACAGTTTGCTTGGATTTTTCACAAATATCTCTGAATCAATTGAATGACAAAGAAGTTTTCACTTGGATCTTTGCAAGACACAGGTGTTCTGTTAAATGTTCTCTTTCCATGAATTGTGAATTTCTCAGGAAATCTCTTAAATTTCTTCCTCTGGTTTATTTTGTGAAAGACCACTATAGATCGGCTCCTAACTTTTTCAGGACTCAAGGCAAGTGTATTGCACAGTAAGGGAATTCTGAGGTCAGTCATGTGTACCTAAAGCAGGTCTTAAAAGAGGGTTCAAAAGTAGGTTCTAGATTTACACATCCACTGACCTTACTGACTTATGGTCCTACGGACATGTAGGTGGTAGGAGAATTGCCACATAAGACTTCCAAAGCATGGGGCCAGGATGAAGTCACTGTCATTTGAGGTAAAGATAAATATGACCCTTTGCTATTTTAGATTCTTTGCTGTAGAACAATGTTAGGGGCTTTTTCTTATCTTACTTTGAATTAATTCATGACCATATGCTTAGGAGGAGATACTAGTATTGGAACAAGTTTCATGTCATTCACTGGTTTTGTTAGATTTTTGTTTTGGTATTATATTCTTTGCTTTTTTTTTCATTCATCTACTCTTAGAAGAGGAGAGAATAAAAGGCATTTCGGTTGTATAACATAAGAAAAGATATTCAGAAATGATCAGTATATATCTGAAGAGAATACATAAGTTTGACTAGGGCAACATGTGCATGTCAGTAAGGAAAACAGTTTTCTTTGCAAGCCTCTTTAGACCAACACTCTAATATTGGTGTTACGCAAGGCTGTTCTCTAGTAGGAAGCATTAGCATGCAACATAAATCCATAACCTACTGAGAAACAAAAAATATCAACCTATGGAAACCAAAATATCATTTTCTTTCTTATATAGCGCAGTTGGAGGACATAGTTCATATATGTGGGCAAGTGTTCTCCAAATCCTAAAACCCTAAATTACAAAAGACTTAAATGAGATTTCTGGTATGGAGAAAGAGAGGAAAATGTGGATTTTAGGTGGCAACCGTTTCCCAAGAGAAGGAGAAGAGGAAGAATCTGGCTTACATATGCCTAGATTCTTTCTTATAACTAAACTTTTCAGGTTATTCACTCCACTTTCCCAAGGATGGGGTTAAATGAAGATGGGGGCAAACATTATGTATACATATAAATTGGAGCTCTCTCCACATGGGGGGAAATATTAGAATTAGGGAAGTAGAGTCACCTCATCTAATAAATACAGAAAAAAATAGCTTATGAGAAATACACACCAAAAGCCACTTTACGGTGCCTAGATGAAATGAGACATGTTTGGTCAATCACGATGCAGTAAAGGAAGAACGTAAGTCTGGGCAGAGGATCTTTTCTGAATATGGGTGAGAGGAAGAGGGAAGGATATGAGTGGCTACTAATGTCAATAGGGGGAAAGAGAAAACTCATTTTAAATAAAGAAAAGTAAAAGAGCTACATAGAGGGAAAGAGTTGTGCCAAATATAAACTTATTTCACTTTATAATTTTTCACCTACTCATTGGTCACACATGGCATTTTGGTAGATGGAGTGATGCATTCTACACAGACAATTTCATATCAGTGTTTAGCATCTTAACTAGGTCACCCTTGATTAGCTAGGAGGATTCACTTCAAATCCCTTTGAAGCTTTTTCCTCAAGGTTTTGGCAGAGTGTGCATTTGACAAGGAGTTTCTCCCTAATTACTATTCCATAGGTTTGACTCTACTTCTTGCAGGCTGTCTTTTTTTTTTTTTTTTTTTTTTTTTTTTTTTTTTTTTTTTTTTGCTACTAGATCTTTCTCCATCAAATATTTATTCGAGTTCTCACTATGTGCAGGGCAAGGTACTATGAAGTGAAGAAGTTAAGGAGTCAAAGAGATGTGTTCCCAGATCCCACCAGGTTAGCGGTTTGAAGTAGTGACAGAAAACATGGCAAAGAAAAACAAACCTAAACAGAAAACCCCAAATAGCTGTATATACAATTGGATATTGTAAACAATGCTATGCAAAGGATAACATCTTTTCTTATCCTCAAAGCTTAAAAATAGCCATGATTTTTAGTCATTCATAAGATTTGAAACAAATGCAAAATTAGAATAATTGAATGATTTGCTAATTCAATCAGGTCTGTTCTCAGTCCAAGTGACTTTGCCAGTATTGTTTCATTGTTTTTAAAGAAAGTAAGAGACTCAGTAGTGGAAAAAATAAGGCTTCTCTCTTATTCCCTAAAAATAAACTCATAGACCTCTGGTATATGTAATCATTTCCTATATACCAAATAAAAAGAAGCAAGAGATATAGTGCAAGGAGAAAGAATTACAATGTTTTTACACACAGCCTATTTTGAAAAATGAGATAAAAACCACAATTCAAGTTAGTTTGAATATCACATACTATATTTCTTTCTGACTATTGGTTAATGAAATTAAATTTGAAAACCATACCATGTATTTGGTAGAAAAAATTTAATACGTTATATGCTCAATAATTGTTCAGGACATGTGTTGAAAATCAATGTACTGAAAATAAATTTTAGTATGGGGTAATATGCACACAAAATATACTTGGAGCATTTTCCCTTTGCATTTCAGTGTGTGAGAGGGGAAAACCAACATGTGATGCAAGCAAATAAAGAAATGAGAATAACGTGATATCCCTCACCTCAGCATTGAAACTGTTTCACTGGCCTGTCCTATGAGTTGGAGAGTCCTTCTTTCATCCCTTCATATCTACCCCTTTATAATCTGTGTGTGATCAAAGGCTGGCTAATTTTATGAGAGAAAATTATAGTGAGATTCAACACAGAGCAAATAGTTTTCTAACAAAGAGAGGTTGTGAAGTGATGCAATAAAATATTTATTAAATGCTTACAAAGTATTCAGCAAAAGATAAGAGTACGGACTTGGAGAATTCTCAAAATAAGGAATTCACGTATTTTTAAAAATCCATTAAATGTGAATTGGACAGGCCTCAAGTGTAGGCATGATTGTTTTACAGCATCTCTGGAAAATAGAGAGGCATCTTACTGTGGAAGGGGTAGGAGGGGGATAAAGCCAAAAGCAAATTTTCATTCTAGAAAGAACAACTGGGCAGATCGTACACTGTTCTTTTAATTTTAGCAGTGTTTAATAAAAATGTAAATCTATAACAACGGAAGTGTAATATGCTAATTAGACTAGACATCCTTCTGGACAAAGCCAGGGCTGCGAGGGAAGCCCGGGCAAGCCCAGGACCCGGGTGCCTGCTGGAGGCTGGAGGAAAGCCAGCCCGGGTCCCGGGCGCCAGAGGGAAGCTGGTGCTGGCAGCTGGGGGAAGAAAGGCCTACTCTTGCACAGATTTCGTGCATCAGGCCTCTAGTATAGATATAACAGCAAGTAAACAAGCAATAGTCAAACTCAAGGCTAAGATCTGGTAGGTTCAGGCATGGGAACATATCATTATGAAAAAGAAACCTTTATGTCTATCATTGAAAACCTTATTATCAACAACAAGGAAATTGAATATGTAATTGATTGAGTACTATTAAAACTCTTACTTGTGCAGGAAAGGCAAAACTTTACCTCTACCCTTTTAGGGTTTTTGGCTAAACTTGAGAATTGAATTAGCATAAAACAGATTAACAGGAGAAAAGCATACACATTTATGTAATACAAGTTTTATATGACATTTTCTAAAATGTATCACATACTATGTTTATCACATAATATAAATATTACATACTAACAGTTGAAGACTTAAATAAGTGGCAAAACCTGAGTGTTTTTATATTGGGTTGAACAAAGAAAGGCAATTGTAGAAAAGTAACTAAACTATGCAGGAGGCTAAAGGAATCTAAGAATTATTTTAATTTTTTAAGGTATGTTTGTACAGAATTCTCTTAGTCTCAGCTTTCTTTCACTGATGATAAGAATGTTCCTTTCCTTCTAGTGCAGGGAGGGTGTCTTCTACATAGGGGTTATAAGGGGAAAGGGAGAATAAGAGCATTCTTTTTACACCTGCTGTGTTTTTAACTGCCTTACCTCAAAACAGTTTTTATGTCAATGCAGAATATTTGAGGGTAACATATTCTGATTTTATTCACTTGTGAATATATGTGTTATGGAATTACTAAAGATGATTAAATATCAGTTATTTACATTGTTTGCGGGTAGTTTTTATCTCGCACTAACAGGTGGCGAGGGCCATTATTGCTAATTTTTTGCACAAATGGCAACGTTCAGTAAAATTACGATAACTTTAGTTTACGTAATACATTGCCCGCATTCTACCGCTAGTCTATAAAAAACGTATTAATACGTGTCCCGCGCTCTACTACACTGGTAGAACGTATAAATATGTAAAACGTATAAATACGTTACCCGCATACAATGTGTTAAAGATTGTGTTTTGTAACCAGCCTCTATTGTCACTTGGTCTGTTTCTCCTGTCCTCCTGCCCCTTTGTTCTAGTTCTTAGAATACTTAAGTAGTTTTAATTGGAAACCAGATATAGTATAAAGTATTGTTTTAATGTACCCCGTGAATCACAGAAGGACGCCTCAAGAAGTCGAATTAAAGAGTCACATTTATTGCAATCCGGGACTATGAGGGGCCATTCCCAAATCCCATAGCAATAAGATGGTGGCAAAACCAGACTTATATAGGCAAAAATCACAAAGGTATTGATTACATCCCAGGGTTTGGAATGTGGCACCTGGCTCACAAAAAAGCAAATTACAGAAGCAGAATTAAGCATGTTAATTAGAGTTTCAGGTCTCAGGGTCACTGAATTGACAGAAATACATTATCTAGAGTCTTTGGGTAACCTGGGTTAAACTCAGGCATGTTATCTAAATTACAGTTTTGGGTCTCTGGATCACTGAGTTGATAGAAACACATTATCTGGAGCCCTCGGGTCTCCCGACAACTGAGTTGTCAGGACAATTTAGAATAATTGTGCTGTTCTGGTCTCGGGACCACTGAGGCAGCTGGAATGCACCACCTGTGGCCACTAAAACAATTTAGGGTAATTGTGCTGTCCTGTTTCCAGGTACAGAAGAATGTGCTCTCTAAGACCAGTATGATAACAATCAATGGAATAGTCATTCAATCGATAAGGCATTCAATCGAATGGGATGACTTATACAATTTAGAAAATCAAAGTAACCTTTCTATTGTTAAGCCAAACAACAGGGTTAGAGTTAAACTACAGTTTCCACCTGAAATGGTTGCTACCATACTTCAGAATAACTAATTGTAATATGAAGTTTAATTGTAATAACTGATTGTGTTAGTTTGGGTTCTTCTGTTAATAAAACCTGGAACAGAATTTGAGCTCAAGCAGTTTTTTGTTTTGTTTTGTTTTGTTTTTGTTTTGTTTTGAGATCCACAAAATGCCAGTAGGGGAGTGAAGAAGTCAGAGAAGGGAAGGGAAAGAAGGCAGTGAAATATGTATTAGCAACTAGTCACCACTATGAGAAAATGGAGCTTAAGCCCACTGAGAAAATCTGGAAAATAAGCCAGAGCATGAACCTCAAAGATATCTCACACCAGGATCAAGAAAGCTGATGTATTTGTCACAACATAAATTTGGTTTCTGTGAGTAGAGAGCAATTTACCCCTCACCATTGCTGACCAGACAAATTAATGCTGGACCAGTGGACTCTGGAAGCCAGAGAAAGTTCTCATGCAAAACGATGTCAGTTCTGCCATTTGAAAATGGAACTAACTTAAAGTAAAGTAGTAAAGATCCATGGAGATTGTGAAACTGGTGGCCAGCACATGCTACAGTGATGTTATTTGCCTCTAGTGAAGACGCACATCAACCTGTGTGATAATTAGGAGTGAAGTACATTCCTTCCCTCCAGTCAGGGACCAAGCTTGATTTTCAATATTTCAAGCCTCAATCTGGAAAAGCCACCTTCATAGGTGTAGCCCTGGAATCATCCCAGCTGAATTCCAGGGGCCACTGTTTCTCAGGCCCTCCTTGTTCCTTCTTGAACTCCAACTTTAGGCTCTTCAGTACTGTGAAACTTCTGAAAAGTCTGCTCTGCTTTTAGGCCTTTTTCAACTTGTTGCTTTACCCTCTTGACTTGTGCATATGACTGGCGGGACAAATTGGTGTTGAGTTTCCATGTCACTTCTATGCATCCCCCCCCTTTTTTTTAGTGATCTTAAATTCAACTGTTACCAGAGAGCTGCCCTAGTCAAAGGGCACTGGCTTTCCCCTCCTCAGCTCTTGCATGCTCACAAGACAGAATTAAAACTAGTGATAGAAAGTAGTGTTGAAGCAAAGCAAGTGAATTTATTAGGAAGCAAAGCAAGCAAATTTATTAAGAATACACTTGGCTAAAGCAGGCAACTCAGCTAGTCTGAGTGCCCTGCCTGGTGGGGGTTCAAGGGTTTTATAATCTTCCCCCTATAGGTTTCAAGGTTCTACAGCCAGATAGACTGGATTTCAAAGTCCCCTTTTACATTGTTGTGGCATTTCCCAGAATTTATGTGACCATCTGGCAATCTTTTCTTGGCATGTCCCAAGACTGCTGTTCCATGGGTGAGATAAACTCCCCCTTTTTTTTACCCCTCCCCTCCTCCTTGCTTAGCAACTATATTTCCTGCCTAACCTCCCCTCCTCAAGTAATACAACCAAATGCTTTTGGAGCTTTGTTATTTGTCCTCCAGACTTCATCTATCCTTAGGTTTGGCTTGTACAAATGACATTAACTCGGTCTTTGGTCTCTATTTTCCCAGGCCAAGGTGATTTAAGTTAAGTATTCTCTGATTAAGGAGGAGAGGTAGAAACCATTTGCTTTCAAGTGTCCTTGTTTGGGGAAGATAAGGTTTTGCAATTCACAAGCAAGCTCCCTACATGGCCTTGTTTAATTTTCTTGTCTCAGTTTCCCCATTCCACTTGGCCAGAAATTTTCCTAGGTTCTTACAATGCTGCCACACAATATGTCTGGCACCCTTAAATATATATATATATATATATATATATATATATATATATATATATATATATATATATATTAGAGGCCTGTGCATGGATTCATGCACTAGTGGGGCCCCTCAGCCTGGCATGTGCCCTCTTGCAATCCAGGACCTCTCAGTGGATATTGGACTGCCAATTTCCCCTGAGGGATGTGGTAGTGGCAAAGCCAGGTAGCCGGGGAGGAGCCCAAGCCTGGGCCAGACGCTGTGCCACACCAGCTCATCCTGGGCCCTACTGAGCCTGCTATTGTCCTGTAGCACTGACACAGAGATGGGAGAGGCTCATGCTGCCCCAGCTGTGCTCACTAGCGTCTGGCACCCATTGGTCAGCTGATCAGTGCTCCAGCTGTGGGAACACACTGACCACCAGGGGGCAGCTCCTGCATTAAGCATCTGTCCCCTGGTGGTTAGTGTGCATCATAGCAACTAGTCAACAGGTCATTCGGTCATTAGGTAGCTTAGTCTTTTATATATAGAGATGTGTGTGTGTGTGTATGTACGTATGTATATGTATGCATATGTGTGTATCCTATCTAATAATAGACAAAAATGGTAATTGACCATACCTTCGCTACACCTATCATTGGCTAATCAGTGTGGTATGCAAATTAACCGCCAACAAAGATGGCGGCTAATTTGCATATACCAGCTGGGAGCGAAGACTGAAGACACCGTAGAAGGAAGCCAAGCAATGGAGCTGAGGTAGCGGAGACAGCAGGAGAGAAGCAGCAGAGAAGGGCAGGGTAGGAGCGGCAGAGACGAGCGGTGTAGCAGTGGCAGAGACGGGCGGGGTAGCAGTGGCAGACAGGAGCAAAGCCCTATTCTTGCAGGAATCTTCCTGCAAACAGGCCTCTAGTGTATATATATATGCATATATGTATATGCGTATATGTATATGTATATGTATATGTATATGTATATGTATATGTATATGTATATATTTTTTGTCTCCTCAGGTCTATAAGGAAAGCTAAAGCTCTTCCAGCTTTTTGACCCTTAGCAGCATCCTACTGCCTGGCTTTTCAAGAAACACTTTAAAAATAAGAGAACAGATGATAGGGGAAGAGAAGGACTCACCTTTTTTAAGATGTTTCTTTCTCTAGGACCTTGCTGTTCAATGTTGGCTCAATGTTGTTCAGATGTTTTTCCTAGTTTTTTTCTGGCCTTAAACTCTTTTTTTTTTTAAATATATTTTATTGATTTTTTTACAGAGAGGAAGGGAGAGAGATAGAGAGTTAGAAACACTGATGAGAGAGAAACATCGATCAGCTGCCTCCTGCCCATCTCCTACTGGGGTTGTGCCCGCAACCCAGGTACATGCCCTTGACCAGAATCAAACCTGGGACCTTTCAGTCCGCAGGCTGACGCTCTATCCACTGAGCCAAACTGGTTTCGGCAGGCATTAAACTTCTATAAACAACTCCATCATATCTGGAGCAGAATCATAAGATGGTAAAAGACAAATTGAAGAACAATTTTAACTTTTTAAACAGATATAAAGAAGATAGACTATAAAATGGGATGGTAAATGTAGTAAGGGATCCCTGTTTTGAATAAGGCCTTAAGTATATTTATTCTAAGGTATCTGGATGTACACACAAATCTATGCAAGTTTATTTCTGAAAAAGGCTAACATCTTCCTCTATGCAAAGTTTGAAATGAACTTCATGTCATAATAGACCTCAAAAGCACAATAATATTATTTGGAAATAATAGGTACACAGAGACAGACTTCTCTCTAAGGAGTATTTCTCAGAACATGTTTGGGAACTCGTTGTCTTTTCCAAGGTTGAGAAATCAATAGAAAAAGCATCAGCTACTTTTGGGATGCTTTGCTGACATTTTAGCTTACATGTTTTTACTGTCAAGGGACTCAAATCAATATTATATAGTTTTCATGGCAAGTAGATAATGTATTGTTAACAATTTTTGAAGGTAAATAGATAATTACAATTTTCACATTGAAAGTTGAAGTGTATAACCAGCTGGCAGGAGGAGTTAATTGTGATAAAATTTAGAACTGCATGTATTTTCCTGCTTGTGACATTGAAATGTTAAGCTTGCTTTAGTACCTGTGTTTGTTTAATTTCCATTATCATGATTCCCAAGGGGACACTGCTATTTCACAGGCCTCATACACACAATAACTAAAATCAGCCTTCGTGAAGGAGGTTAAGGGTAGGGCAATTGGATTTCTGCAATACTGACTCAAGGACATCTGATAGGGCAATGTCTGTACAATTCAGTCTAAAAAGAATCGATATGGAATGTCCATGTATTATGCTACTCTGAATTGACAGAATTCTAAATATATCATAATGAAATTTTAGAATATATTTTTATAAGTACCTAGCTTGACCAAAAAAAAAATATTAAGACAAAATCTTTAAATTCATAAATTTTCTGTATAACCCATGGAAGGCTTCAGTGCTTGTTAGAATTGTTATAGGAAAACTAGACAGGTTAGGAATGGAGACTTTCTTGAGTAGGTAAGTAGGATTACAAGAGACATCTGTGGTTCTATTACTTGTGCAGCCATTCCACTGATGAGTTCTATGACCTCTAACTAGTCACTTAGCACTACCCTGAGCTTAATTTCCTTCCTGTGTATAAAGAAGAAACAATGCTTGATGTAGATACTGCTGTATCCATAAAAACTGCCATAATAGTGAAGAAGCATAGTTAAACTTAGGCATTGTTCCTTTAAAAATGAAAATCACATTGAAATTTAAGAAAGTCTTGCCCAGCTGGTGTCACTCAGTGGTTGAGTGTTGAACCGTGAACCAGGAGGTCACGATTTGATTCCCAGTAAGGGCACATGTCCTGGTTGTGGGCTCAATCCCCAGTGTGAGGCATGTAGGAGGCAGGCGATCAATAATTCTCTCTCATCATTGATATTTCTATCCTTCTCATTTCCTTTCTCTGAAATCATTAAAATATATTTAAATAATTATTTTTTTTAATTAAGAAAGTCTTAAAAACAATCTCATCAGTGGAGGGATGGAAAGCAATTAAATATATTGCTTTGTCCTTCAAATCATCACCAAAAGGTTAATTGTACCCCTTATCCTATCTAATAAAGAGGTAATATGCAAATTGACCATCACTCCAACACACAAGATGGCCACCCCATGTAGTCAATGGCCACCCCTATGTGGACACAAAATGGCCACCACAAGATGGCCAGCAGGGGAGGGAAGTTAGGGGTGACCAGGCCAGCAGGGGAGCAGTTAAACATTGATCAGGCTGGCAGGGGAGTGGTTAGGGGGTTATCAGGCTGGCAGGCAGAAGCAGAAGCAGTTAGGGGTAATCAAGTAGGCAGGCAGGTGAGCGGTTGGGAGCCAGCAGTCCTGGATTGTGAGAGGAATGTCCGACTGCCCGTTTAGCCCCAATCCCACCGGGCAGTAGGACATCCCTCAAGGGGTCCCAGATTGGAGAGGGTGCAGGCTGGGCTGAGGGACACACTCCCCCATGCACGAATTTTATGCACCAGTCCTCTAGTGCAATGATGTTTATTGATGTAATTGATAGTGAATGTTTGCTGATCAGTCTCAGTATTTATTATCCATTTTATATATTATTCCCAAAATGGGCATGGATTATTTAGTTGAGCAAGAAGTATAAACATGAAAGTTTACTCAAAATTCAAGGAATTTAGAAAATGAATAAACAGTATAAAGATGAAAATAAAACTTATATTGCTAATAATTTAGAAGCACACAATTAGCTGTATTTACCAATTATTCTAACGTTTATTAAACTAGATTTTTTTTCTTATTGCATATTACCCATCTATATAGTGGGATTTTTCAAACCTGAAATTTCTTTGAAATGAAAGGGATACTTAACCTCAAATTTGTGGCTTTTATGTCCTTATTTTTTTAATTTAAAGAAATAAAATAAAAACATTCATTTTCATAAATAGTTCTTTATTCAATAATAGTAACTTTTAGAGTTTATTTCTTATATCCCTTTTTCTTTTATTTTCTGGGTTAGTATAAAATTATTGATACCCTTCTATAAAAATCCGTTCCTTAGAAGCACATTAAACTTAAATGAATCAAAATGAAAATTCACATCTTAGAACTATATTAATTTTAAATGAAGTGAAATAAAGAATTTTATTTCAGAAATGTCTTTTACTCCTAAACCTTTTCTCTAATGTGCAGAATCCAAAGAACTTGATATACAACTAGAGGAAAGATCAGTTACCTGATCTGAATTCAGTTCAGTGAATATTGAATTAAATTCAGTGAACAGTCTATTTTATTTAATCTAAGATATCACAAAATTTAAAATGCTTAATTATTTTGTATTTCACTAAAGCAGATAAAAAGCTGAAAAAATATAACAAAATATTTTAACACATAGAATACTTATATTTTGCTTAATTAATGAGTACTTTTACATTTACCAAAACAGATCATAGACATAAAATTTTGATGTATACATTTGACCCAGAGTTTCTTTGATGTATACCTAACATAATAAGCAAAATCAACTTATTTATTTTCTGATTTTGATTCTTCTGCATCACTTTTAAAGTCAGGGTCCATTTCTGTGCTTTTCTACATAGTTTTTCCTACTTTCAAGAATATTAAGGATTGGTATTTTCTGAGATTTCCTTTTAAATGAATGGTAACTACTTTCATGCCAATCTTTATATGCAGTAGGACAGAAAATTAAGTATCTAAATTAAGATGAAAATAACTTTTACGATCATTAGTTGCTCTATTATTACTGTTTATTTATATATTCTCCACCACCCAAAGTAAATCCAACAAACTAGATGGTAATAATAATTTTTAAAAATTTCATTGAACTGATTTTTAAGACAAAGATTTAGGTAAGATTTCTCAAATAATTTGGTGGTGGTGTTATTTTTCTCAAAGAAAATATAACATGACAGATACCTTATCTCTTAATTAACAAGCACAGTTTTAGGTATCCAGTCTCTTTAGTAAATAGTAACTGTCAGAGCCAGCAAGAGCTCTGCTCAGATCTGCTTCTCTGAGTTGCTCTGAGGCCATATATTCTTCTGCATTCTTCCCGACTACGCCAGGGCAGGTTTCTTCTTGAACCCTGCCCATTGTACTAACTGTTGGGAACTTAGTCCAAGTTCCTCCTTTATCTTCTGCTCACTAATTACAGGTGTTGGGTCCGAGCCCCTCTGATTGGGGCTGGACCTCCTAGAAGCCATGAGAGGTTGTAGGTGTATAAGAATGAGTCCTTATTACAGAAGCCAGTGACCATAAGCCATTAGACAAGACAGTCTTTTATAACAATGTCCCAATCAGGCAGCCATACACCGGCTGGTAAGTACATATCTTTTCCACATAGTAGCACTTCTAATAGTCTCTGTACCCACAGTCATTATCCCAGCAGCGGCGCTGCCTCTAAACTCATTGCCTTACATTGTAGTGGTGTCTGAGATCCCCTTACAGTTACAACATCAGCGGCTTCTCCTGTCTCCCCTGCCCAGCACACTGGCTGGTCTTTGGAGCCTTACATCTCTGTGAGGCACACTCCAGCAAGCTAGCTGGCCAGTAACTTGTATATTATTCCAGAGACAAAGAAGGCTAGTTGCCAACAGTGACATCAATCACTTGGGTTATAGAAGGGCACAGTGTATGGTAAGATCGCTGGGGCCTTGCAGCTGTGTTCAGAGTGGCCTTGGCCACTCAACATACTGTCAACAAGGCCTTTTACATTCTGAGTGGCCTTGACTGTCTGTCTGTCAACTCTGGCATTGTTCCCACAGTAACCTGTGCTGGCATTTCTCTCTACAAATCCTCAAAATATTTGACCTATGTTGAGATATATAACTTAAGTCTAGAAGTGCCTACCCTTTATTTAGTCATACTTCTAACATTTGGTATTTTCCAATATTCATTTTTTCTTTCCCTCATCATTGCCTATTCTTGCTAATTTAGGTTTCATCATAAACATTTATGACTCATACATAGCGATATTTTTTGCATTTCATAATATACATATTCTGTTTTATACAGAGATTTAAATATTTATTTGTATTACATTGTGTTTCACATTAAAACTTTAATCTTGTCTATGAATTATCTTTTAATTATCTTGTTTTTTAATTATCCACTGTATTTTTTTTTCCATATAACCAGTAGCATTTAATAGTTTCTGTTGTAAGACCTTCCTTCTTAAAAGGAGATCTTTGGTTTGTCTTCTATTGCTTCATATTCTTCCTCAATTTTGTTATTAGTACTTCATAGTTATATCTTCTTGTGTAATATGACAGCCTACCCCAAAAACAGATGAAATCATAGTTCTTAGAAACACTTAGAACATTATGAATTGTGCCTTAACTTAAATGAGGCATACTATCCAAAAAAGTTTTAAACCCCTATTTCCCTAGTGTCTTAAACAGCCAGTCAATTCCATTTTGATGGTAATAGCTGGCAATAAATCATTCAATCAATCAATCTGTGAAATGCTTTGTTAAACAAAGTTAAACAGATTTTTATTTATCAGATTTGAATATATGCCTCTGTATTGTACATTTTTAAGTTACTACAACCAGTATTTGTCACTCATCCTCTTATAGAAAGAATATGCAAGCGTCTTTTTTAAAGAAAGCATACAAATTTAGCAAAGCAATGAAGCCAATGACAATCAAGGAGTTTTCTCTAAAATACTCTTCAAAATAAGCTCACCTACATTATGGAAATGCAAAGCACCAATTGAGACATCAACAGCAATTCTCTCAAGCAGAAAAGTATTAAAAATAGAAAGAATAAGAATAATTGAAAAGTCACTGATTTGGAACTGAATGTTGTCAAAAGTAAAGGGCTAGTTTGCAGCACTAACATATTCAAGAAGACGATGTTCAATTGTTTTCAGTGGCAATCAGCAGGAGGGAATCAAGCACCTCATAGCAATTACTAAATTTCTTGGAGAATCTGTTATAACATTGCTTTGGGGAGGCAAGATAAGAAATAGTCTAGCTAAGAAGCTACATCAAGAAAAGTAGGGAAACGAGAGAGACCATATCAGCTTTAACTTGTGAAGCTACCTGAAAATTAAAGGTGGTGTGCTTTGGGAGGAAGGAAAATTCGATGTAATAGTGAATGCAGAATAATTAAAAGAGAATGATTTGTCTGAGGAAAAATACCACAAAATATAATTTCTAAATTTTAAAATCAAATATTATATTACATTTAATATTTTGTGGCTTTGAAATAATTTAGCAAATAACCATTTTACCCAGTGTATTAAGAATTTGCATATAAATTGTGGAAAAAAATCAATCAAGTAAAAATTTAACTTCTCTGATTATATTGTATACACTATGTCATTAGATGGAGAGAGTAATAATGTAATACAGGAAAAAGCAATTAAATTTTGTATATAACAAATTACAATAACAAAGAACTGAGTAAATAAATATAAATTTCAATAAATTTTACCAGGCTCCCAACTGGATTAGAAAAGTACTGTCGTTTCTAAATTATAGGGTATATAATTAAAATATAAAAAGGACAAATACTGATCTTCAAAAATTAGAATATGTAGAGGAGAGGGAAAACTAGCAGCCAGATAAGCAAATGTGTCCTGAGCTTTATCCTGAAGCAGATAGAAGGAGCATCTAAATCAAATAACATCCACCCAGAATTGGTGAATTAGACACAGCTAGTGAGACAATTCACAGCCGGAAGGGCAGAGGATGCCTGGAGAAGGATAGGCTCAGGGACCAGGGCTGGAGAGAGATCCACGACCACCGGGCGAGAGTGTCAGGAGGAAGTTGCACTGCACCAAGGCCATGCCCCTTGGGGACAGATGTAACATCCAACTGTGGAAAGGAAGTCCACAGGGCTGCTGGTGGCAGGGGATTCCACTAGTAGATTTAAGTCCACAGCCAGGAAAGGCTGAGCCCAGAAAGCAGCCTGACCACCTGCTCAGTGCTGGTGCCGGGAGGAGAGAAACTTGCAGTGGCACGGTTGTATTGTCTCTATTTGGTCTTTGCTTTTATTTGCTAAACCCAGTTCATAGGACCTTTTAAATACAAACACTCACCCGTGGCTGCAGTGCAGGTGGAGTTGCACACTCGCGGAGTCTGGGGAGAAGCTGTGGAGGAGAGCGGGTCAGAGAGGTGACCAGGAGTCTGGCACTGAGACATTCCTAACCCTCTGGGCCTAAGCAGCCACTTTTCTCCTGGAGAGCCAGCCCCTCCCAGCAGCCTGGAGAAAGCTAATAGAGCTATATCCTGACTACACCCTGAGCTGTACAAAGGACACAAAAACTCTGAATACCCCTGAAGAGCCCTCAGGGATTGGGTTGAAGAGAGGTCATTCAGTCCCAGAAAGCGATATAGCACCCTCCCCACCAATAGCCCTGTCAGAAACAGATGCTTGAGAGATTAAGATTGACAGCAGGCAGACAGGCAAAGTGAGCAGATTTGTCCTATCTGCTTATAGCCAAGGCTGTGGAGATAGACACAAACAGAGGAGTGGTGGATCGCTTGGAACTTCAACAGGGTGCTGACAACCTAACAGGAAACTGAGAAGCGGCAGACAGAACAGACGAGAGGGGTCTTAAACCAGGCCCCAGGGGGCATGAAAACTGGGCTGAAACAAATGACAATTTACTTTTTATTTTTTATCTTTTATTTAAAAATATTTTTCTTTTTTATTTTTTCGTATTTTTTCTACATTCTATTTTTATTGATATTTTATCTTATTTTTTTCTCTTTTTTTGTCACCTTTTTCTTCCTCACTTCTCCCTCTTTCATCCTGTTTTCTTATTCTGTCCCCACATTAGTTTCTCTCTTTCTTTTCTTTTTACCCCTTGTTAAAATTGATCTTCTTCATCTGCTTTGTTGACATATTATTATTATTACTGTAGTCTTTGTTGGCTTACTCATATATCTAATTTCCTTTTTCTTGCTCCAAGTCCAAGTCCATGCACCATTCTCCTTTCTCTTTCTTGACTAGTCAACTTTTTTTAATGCTTATTTTTCCTGTCCCCTCTTGCTCTCTTTTCCTCCAAATTGTTTAATTAGTTTCACTCACTAAAGTCAAGCCTACCTGCTCTGTTCTCCTTTTCCTAGAATGGATGAATAAATGAGTAGGTAAATATATATATATATATATATATTCATTTTATTTATTTTCACTTATTTATTTGCCTTGATTTTTTAATTAAAAAAATTGTTTTTCCTTTCTTTTCTTTTTATTCACTTTCTCTTTCTATCTCCTTATACTGAACCAAGGTCCTTCCTTCTATTCATTCAATTCTTTAACCTTACTTTCTGTAGATAAGCTCTGCTTCTACAGATTCTTCCCCCCCCCCCTTTTTTTTCAGGGTGTTTATTGTTTGCATTTTTTAAAATATATTTTATTGATTTTTTACAGAGAAGAAGGGAGAGGGATAGAGAGTTAGAAACATCGATGAGAGAGAAACATCGATCAGCTGCCTCCTGCACACCTTCTACTGGGGATGTGCCCGCAACCAAGGTACATGCCCTTGACCAGAATCGAACCTGGGACCTTTCAGTCCACAGGCTGACGCTCTATCCACTGAGCCAAACTGGTTAGGGCTGTTTGCATTTTTTGGTTTATCTGTTTGTTTTGTGGTGTTTTCTCCCCATATTTTTTTTTCTTCTTTTTCTTTACTCTCTTACCTTTTTCCCTTTCCTCAATATAATCTTGCTCTCTTTTCTTTATTCTAATTCTCTTTTCTCTGGTGGTCACTTTTATTAGGGATATTGGTGTCATGAGTACATTCATGTTTTGTTCCCTTTGTATCATGGTTTGTTGAGTCATTTTTTTGTGCTGTTTAGTCAACATGGTAGAGAGTGAGCCACATAACATGACACCCTCAGAGGAGACTCTATCCATGAATGGAACAGTAACAGTCACGAAGAGAACCCAAATATCCCAAGTAGGGGGCATTCCTAGAATGCCCATCCCAGAGCGCCTGAGAAATTGTACCACTGGGTCCAACAAAATATCTCCTATACAAGACAAACTAAAAAAAAAAAAAATCTGGGTAACATAGAAGTTTGATCTAATACATAGAAACAACCACAAAGAATTAGAAAGAGAACAATAAGAAAAGCCCAGAGTAAGCAGAAGAAAGAAAATAATAAAGATCAGAGTGAAAATAAATGTAATAGAGATCAAAAAATAATACAAAAAATCAATGAAGCCAAGAGCTGGTTCTTTGAAAGGATAAACAAAATTGATGAACCTCTATCCAGGCTCACCAAGAAACAAAGAAAAAGGACCTAAATAAATAAAATCAGAAATGAAAGAGGTGAAGTAACAATGACCCACTAACATAGAAGGCATTATAAAATGTCCATACTACCCAAAGCAATCTATAAATTCAATGAAATCCCCATTAAGATACCAAAGGAATATTTCACAGACCTAGAACAAACTCTCCAAAAATTTGTCTGGAATCAGAAAGACCCCGAATAGCCACAGAAATCCTCAGAAAAAAAGAACAAAATTGGAGGGATCACAATACCAGACATCACGTTATATTACAAAGCCACCGTTCTCAAAACTGCCTGGTACTGGCTCAAGAACAGACATATAGACCAATGAACAGAACAAACAACACAGAAATTGACCCAAGCCATTATGCTCAATTAATATGTGACATAGGAGGCAAGAGTATACAATGAAGTCAAGATAGTCTCTTCAATAAATGGTGTTGGGAAAATTGGACAGATACATGCAAAAAAAAGTGAAAGTAGACCACCAACTTATACCATACAAAATAATAACTCAAAATGGATAAATGACTTAAACATAAGACAGGAAATCATAAAAATCTTAGAAGAATCCATAGGCAGCAAAAATTAGACATACATCATAGTAATACTTTACCAATACAGCTCCTAGGACAATGGAAACTAAGGAAAAAATAAACAAATGGGACCACATCAAAATAAAAAGCTTCTGCACAGCAAAAGAAACCATCAACAAAACAACAAGAAAGCCCACTGCATGGAAGAACATATTTGACAATGTTATCTCTGATAAGGGTTTAATCTCCAAAATTTACAGGGAACTCATACAACTTAACAAAAGGAAGGAAAAAATTCAATCAAAAAGTGGGAAAAGGACCTAAATGGACACTTTTTGAAAGAAGACATACAGAAGGCCAAGAGACATATGAAAACATGCTCAAAGTTACTAATCATCTGAGAGGTGCAAATCAAAACAACAATGAGGTACCATCCACACTTGTCAGAATGCCTATCATCAACCAGTCAGCAAACAAAAAGTGCCAGCAAGGATGCAAAGAAAAAGGAACCCTCGTGCACTGCTGGTCGGAATGCAGACTGGTACAACCACTATAAAAAACAGTATGAAGATTCCTCAAAAAATTAAAAATGGACTCCCATTTGACCCAGTAATCCCACTTCTAGGAATATATCCCAGGAAATCAGAAACACCAGTCAGAAAGGACATATGCAACCTTATGTTCATAACTGCACAATTTATAATAGCTAAGATTTGGAAACAGCCTAAATGCCCATCAGCAGATGAATGTATTAAAAAACTGTGGTCCATCTACTAAATGGGACACTACACTGCTGTAAAAGAAAAGGAAATCTTGCCATTTGCAACAGTATGGATGGACCTGGAGAGCATTATGCTAAGCAAAATAAGCCAGTTAGGGAAAGATAAATATCACATGACCTTACTCATTTGTGGAATATAATGAACAACATAAACTGAAGAACAAAAATAGAGCTAGAGACATAGAAGCATCAAACAGACCTTCCAAACTCAAAGGGAAGGTGTAGGGGGAGGAAGGGTAAGAGATCAACAAAAGGATTCCTTTACTTGCATATAAGCACAACTCATGAACATGGACAGTAGGGGAGTGAGGGCATGTGCTGGGGAGTGGGAGTGTCTGGAAGAGGTCAATAGGTGGGAAAAGGACACTTATGTAATACTTTAAACAATAAATAATTTATTTTTAAAAAATTAGAATATGTAGAATACATTTAATTTTAAAATAAGTGTAATGACTCAATAATTTTTAACTACAAAGAGCTCATAAATCACCATTTGGAAAAAAATAATTATTATACTGAAAATGAATAACATTGATAAGTAAAAGTTATTAATTCATATGTTTATAAATATTACTGAAGATTACTGAAAATAATATGTTTTGCAAAAAAAGTAATTAGGGCAGATGCCCTATATAGATTATTGAAGATAGGCTAGGCTTATTAAAGCACAAAAAGATAGGTAGATCTATATATACTGATTATCTATCTATCATCTATCTATCTATCTATCTATCTATCTATCTATCTATCTATCATCTATCAAGAGATCCTATATAATAAAATCCTAACATGCTAAGTGTTCAGTTGTCCAGTCGGTTTTTCAACCAATCAAAGAGTAATATGCTAATGATATGCTAAGGCCACTCAACCACTCACTATAATGTGCACTGACTACCAGGGGGCAGACAGTTGACCGGTTGACCAGTCTCTATGATGGGCACTGATCACCAGGGGGAAGATGCTCTGACCGGTAGCTGAGTTTGCTGCTGGGGTCTGGCCGATTGGGACTGAGTGAGACAGGCCAGACACACCAAGGTCTCTCCCTGGCTGGCCAACCTCCCGCGTCCCTCGCCAACCCCAATCATGCACCAGTGGGGTCCCTTGGCCTGGCCTGCACCTTCTCGCAATCCAGGACCCTTCAGTGGATGTTGGAGAGTTGGTTTCAAACCAATCCCGCAGGTCAGGCCGAGGGACCCCATTGGTGCACAAATTCGGGCATCAGGCATCTAGTAGAGAAATAAAGTTAAGATGTAAGGTAAGAATGAAAAAAAAATGAGTTTGAGAAGTTTATGTATTCAAATAATTATTTATATTAATTGAACAAAGTATTTTTCTTGATTTGGTAGGCAATACAAAGAAATCCACTGAGTATTCTTAAAAATGAAAAAAAAAGTGAATTACATATTATAGAAAAACGTGACTAAAATTTCTTTCAAATCTTTTATTTCAATTTGATAACTGTAGTTATTGTTTCTTGTTAAGCACACTGCAAAATCTCTCAAACTATCGCTCCTACTCTATTCCCCACTCATTCTTCCCTACTCCTCACATTGTCTACATTTATAAAATCAGTAAGTTATAGAATTTTAAAATAGGATAGGGTATAGAGATGGTTTGGTATAATTTAGTCATTTTAGAAATCAGAAAAATAAGGCCACAGCAAATGAAATTATTTAAAATTGCCTGGTTACTTTGTGATTCTGTCTAAATCCCATATATCATCCCATATATCTTTAGATATCTATTCATATTTCAACTTATTTTTTTATTAATTGTTTTGATACATAATTGATTAATAGGAATTTATAGGTTTCAAGTGTTTATTTCTATGATACATGACCTGTATATTGCCTTTGTGGTGCCCACCACCCAAAGTCAAATCATCTTCTATCACCATATATTTCATACCCTTTACCCTTTACTATTCCCCCTAGTCCCCTTCCCTCTGGTAACTACCATGCAATTATCTTTGTCTATGAGTTTTTGTTTGTTTGTTTTTCTTATTTGTTCATTTGTTGCTTTCAATTTTATGGCCTACATATGCATGAAATCAGATGGTAATTAACTTTTTTTGTCTGACTTATTTCTCTTAGCATCATATTCTTATCATGATATCCATGTTGTTGCAAATGGTAGCATTTCATCTTTTCTTATGGCTGAGTAGTTTTCCATTGTACTATATATTACATCTTCTTTATCCAGTCATCTATCGAGGGACACTTTGGTTATTTCCATGTTTTGGCAACCATGAATAATGCTGCAACGAACATAGGACTGCATATATCTTTGTGAATACATATTTTCAAAAATTTTTGATAGATACTCTGGAGAGGGTTACTTGGTTATATGGTAACTCTAGACCTAATTTTTTGAGGAACTTTCAAAGGGAAACTGTCAACAACAACAACAAAAAATAAGGCAACCAACTGAATGGCATTAGTTACATTACAAATAACAGCTCCTCCAAGGGGTTAATATCCAAAATATATAAAGAACTTATATAATTCAACACCCAAAAAACAAACAATCTAAATAAAAAATGGGCAGAGCCCTGGCGGGTGACTCAGTTGGTTGGAGTGTCATACCACACACCAAAATGTTTTGGGTTTGATTCCACTCAGAGCACAAACCTAAGATTCGGGTTCTATACCCTGTTGGAGCACATAGTAGAGGGAACCATGGATGTTTTTCTATCATATCAATATTTCCCCCTCTTCCTTTCTCTTTCTTATAAAATCAATAAAAAAAACATATCCTTGGGTGAGGATTAAAAAAATGGGCAAAGAACCTGAATGGACACTTCTCCAAACAGGACATACCAATGGCCAATAAATATATGAAAAGATGCTAAACTTCACTAGCTATTAGAAATGCAAATCAAAACTACAATAAGCTACCACCTCACACCTGTTAGAATGACTACTATCAACAATATAAGTAATAACAAATGTTGGATAGATAGTGGAGAAAAAGAAACCCTCGTTCACTGCTGGTGGTATTGTAAACTGGTACAGCCAGTATGGAAACTGTATGGAGGTTCCATATTTCAACTTCTTGAAGCCTTCTGGAAAAAAACGATACATTCTCTTTTAAATCCCCATCACCATTTTTGGAACTTATAAAATGTGTCTTTTATTGAAGCACACAGAATTTTTTATCTCATTGGTCAGTTCTTTTTTTTTTTTATTGAATTCATTGGGGTAACATTGGTTGATAAAATTATACAGGCTTCAGGTCTACAATTCCATAATATATCAATTTATATTATACTAGAGGCCCGGTGCACAAAATTCGTGCATGGGGGGAAGGGGAGGGCAGGCAGGGAGGTCCCTCAGCCCTACCTATACCCTCTCCAATTAGGGAGCCCTTAGGGGATGTGCTACTGATGGCTTGGGCCCACTCTCCATGGTTCTCTGCTCTCTGCAGGGCCTGCCTGCTCCACACCATGGGGATGGGCAAGCAGGCCCTGCTGGGTGCTGCCTGCAGCCCCACTTGCCTGCTCCCCGGTCACTGCTGCCACTGCCCAGCAAGCCCTGTTGGGTGCTTTCTGAGCGCCGATTGCCTGCTCCCAGGCTGCCGCTGCCACTGCCCAGCAGGCCCTGCTGGTTGCTGCTTGGGGGCCCCAATTGCCTGCCTGTGAGTTGCTGCCACCACTGCCCAGCAGGCCCTGCTGGGTGCTGCCTGTGGCCCCCCTTGCCTGCTGGACTCACATTGCCAGGGTGACGCCTCCAGCGTCCTGCCCAGCAGCTATGGGCACCGCCATCTTTGTCATGGAGTGACAGTTAATTTGCATATTACGTTTTTATTAGATAGGACTAGAGGCTTGATGTACAAAATTCATGCAGGGGGTGGGGTCCCTCAGCCTGGCCTGCACCCTCTCACAATCTGGGACCTCTCACTCCTAACCACCCACTCGCTTGCTCCTTACCATTTGGCTTACCACTCCTTAGTGTCATTGCGGAGGCAGGAGAGGCTCCTGCCACCACTGCCACTACACTAGTCAGCCGTGAGCCCGCCTTCTGGCTGAGTGGCACTCCATCTGTGGGAGCACACTAACTACCAGGGAACAGCTCTTCCATTGAGCATCTGCCCCCTGGTGATCTGTGCGCATCATGGCAACCAGTCATTCTGGTCATTCCACCATAATGGTTGCTGGGCTTTTGTTATATAAACTAGAGGCCGGTGCACAAAAATTTGTGCACTTGGGAGGGTCCCTCAGCCCAGCCTGTGCCCTTTAGCAATCTGGGACCCCTCGGGGAATGACCACCGGCTGGTTTAGGCCCGCTCCCCAGGGGATTGGGCTTAAGCTGGCAGTCAGACATCCCTCTGGCAGCCCGGAAGCCGTGGGGGATGTCCACTTGCCATCGGGGAGCAGGCCTAGCTGCAGTTGGACATCCTTAGCATTGCTGAGGAGGCAGAAGAGGCTCCCGCCACCACCGCTATACTTGTAGCCATCAGCCTGGCTTGTGGCTGAGCAGACCACAGACCACCAGGGGGCAACTCCTGCATTGAGTGTCTGTCCCCTGGTGGTCAGTGTGTGTCATAGTGACCAGTGATTCCCAGTCACTCTGCTGTTAGATTCAATTTGCATATTACCCTTTTATTATATAGGATAGAGGCCTGGTGCATGGGTGGGGTCCAGCTGGTTTGCCCTGAAGGGTGTCCCGGATCAGGGTGGGGGTCCTGCTGGGGTGCCTGGCCAGCCTGGGTGTGGGGCTGATGGCTGTTTACAGGTTGGCCACAGCCCCCAGCCACCCAAGCTCCCAATGGATGCTGGCTGGAAGCAGGTATCTGGGATTTGTTGATCTTCTATAATTGAAACTTTGTTGCCTTTAGTGGAGGCCACAGCCGGCCAGGGCAGGCAGGATGCTTCACTTCCTTGTTCTCCAGGCCAACCAAGCCTCCTGCTTGCTCCATCTCCATGGCTGCTGGCCGCCATCTTTGTTGAGTTAATTTGCATATATTCGCTCTGATTGGCTGGTGGGCGTGGCTTCAGTGTAGCGAAGGTACAGTCAATTAGCATCTTTGTCTTTTATTAGTGTAGACTAAGGACCTGGTGCATGAAACTCGTGCACTGGGGTGGGGGGTCCCTCAGCCCAGCCTGCCCCCTCTCACATACTGGGAGCACTCAGGGGATGTCCTACTGACAGCTTGGGCCCCCTCCCTGCTCCTCTTGGAGAGCAGGCCTAAGCGGCAGTCTGGCCTCCCTTTGTGGGAGGTAACCGGGCTAATCAGGGGAAGACACCAGCCCCATCACCCCGCTGCTACAACCACTGCCAGTCACCACAGCCACCAAGGTGTTTTCATCAACATGGACTCAAGTCCCTCCACCATGAAAAAATGACAACTTTCTTTAGACATTTTCAAGATGTGTCTTTCATAGGATATGACCTTTCTTTCTCTTTCTTTCTTTCTTTCTTTCTTTCTTTCTTTCTTTCTTTCTTTCTTTCTTTCTTCTTTCTTTCTTTCCTCCTCCTCACCTGAGGATATGTTTCCATTGATTTTTAGAGAATGTGGAAGAGAAAGGGAAAGACAGAGAGAAACATCAAAGTGAGAGGAACACTTTGATTGGTTGCCTCCTGCATGAGCCCTGACCTGGGCCTGGACCAGGGAGGAGCCTGCAACCTAGGTACATGCCCTTGGTCACAATTGAACCCAGACCCTGCGGTCGGCAGGCTGAGGCTCTATCCACTGAGCCAAACCAGCTAGGGCAGGATATGATATTTCTTAGCCCTCCAGCAGTGGACCTTCGTATTTTTCTCCAGGAGTGAGGTGGAAAAACCCTAGATCACGACTTCTTCTCCAGGGTAGACTGACTGAAGTTGGAGCTGCCAGTTGAGCACAGAGATTTGCTATTGATGCTGATATTGACAGAACTCCCAGAGGTGGGACCATTCTTAGCACACTCTGAAACCTAATTAGCGTGGAGCTTAAGGGATCCCTATATCAAGGGAGATTCAAGCTACATCTTAAGCTTGAAGACTTTTGAGTTTCTGCTGTGGTGTTTGCATAACTGCGGCCTCATAAGTGGCCAAAGCCCTAGAAATGGCATTGAGTAACGACCAAGACCAATGGCCCAAAGAAGACATTGTGATGTTACTGGACCTCCTGAAGAATAATCTCCCATCCAATTAAAAACACACATTCAAAACAACCCAGTCACATATGGACTGGGGAAAAGTAGCTTTTAAAGGTTATTCTGGAGAAATGTGCAAACTCAAGTGGTTAGAGATTTCTAGTAAGATAAGAAAGTATCGTACTTTGACAGACTTAGTCTTGGAAGCTAAGGAACATGTTAAAAATTCTTACAAAAGCAAAAAACTTAAGAAACATCCTGACATGCCCAAGCAGCCCCTGACTTCTTATTTCCACTTCTTCAAGGAGAAGCATCTCGAATATTCCCAAATGCACCCCAAACTCAACAACCAAGAGCTGACCAAGGTCATATCTGAGAAATAAAAGGAACTCCCAGAGGAGATGAAGATGAAATATATTCAAGATTTCCAGAAGGAGAAACAGGAATATGGGGGGAAAATGACTCAGTTCAGGAAAAACCACCCTGAACTAGTGCAGAACTCCAAGACATCTGTTGTCCCCAAAAGAAGCCCAAACCGAGCCCCCAAGAAATTTCAGAGAAAAGGGAAAGAAGTAAAGTCTTCCTCAGAAAACAATTTTTCAGAGGAGATAAAATTCCATGGAGAGCCAGAGAAGCCCCCCATGAACGAATACCAGAAGTTCCACCAGGATATGTGGTCGAGTATGGAGCTGCAAGGCCTGCCCCTGAGGGAGCGCATGGTGGAGATTAGCAGACGCTGGCAGCGCATCCCAAAGAGCCAGAGGGAGAATTATAGGAAGCAGGCTGAGGAGCTGCAGAAACAGTACAAGGCGGACCTGGAACACTGGCTCAAGAGTCTGTCTCCTGAAGAGTACGCTGCCTACAGAGAGAGAACCTCTGGGAAGCGGAAGAACATAAACATGGGTGGAGGTCCAGACCCCAAGATCATCAGGATAGATGTGTAGTCTCCATCAGCAAGGTCTCTGCAAAGAGAGCTTGCACAGAACCAGGGGCCACAGGCTCCAGGGACAGAGTCATCAGAGACTAATGGGGACTGTTTTCATTCCTCACGTGGATCTGAAGAAAAGGAGGAACATGAGGAAAATGCAGAAAGCTGCAGCTCCTCAGATTCCAGCAGTAACGATGAAGATGACAGCAGCTCCAGCTCATCTTCCTCGGGGGACACCTCTGACTCAGACTCCAATTGAGCTTTGTTCATTCCTAGATGGTGGGACAGAGAACTTCCCAACAGAAGTCTTTGGCACCTATGTAAATTGAAGGGCTCTTCTCCCTGTCCCTTTTTATTGCTTTGCTTCTTCCTTCCTTTCCCTTCCTCCTCCTCAATACAGAGTAGGACAAGTTGGGAAGCCGGGAATTGGGACAGAACTCTCAATATCAGGTCCACACACCTGGGAAGAGAGGTTCCTGCTGGGAAAAGAAATAGAAATATGAGCCTGTATTGGGTCACCCTACACCATCAGTATCACTCCCCCTAGGATATCCATGCAACGAAGGATCTTAAAACAAATGGTGAGATGATTGGGCAGCTGTGAGGAGCACACTTCACTAGACTGAGTCTGAAGAAAGAAGTTTTGCTTTTCTCATTTTCTGTCTGCCAGAAGTGGTCTAAGGTCCACAATAAGCCTGTGACTCCTACATTCTCTGCAAGAACTATACCTCTGGACTCTTATACTACATCTGCAGTGAGAAAGGAGTTGGCAATTCTTAATGTGAGAGTGGGCAGCATTATGTAGCAGGCAATATTTATACATGTATATTTAACTCTGGCATCTCTATGAGACTTTCTTACTAATTTCAAATAAAATTTGAGGGCCTCCATGGGAAAAAAAAAGTCTTAACCAAAAAGCAAAACAAAAAGAAAATCCTGTCATACGCTACAGCATGAATGAGCCCAGAGGACATTATGCTAAGTGAAATAAGCCAGACACAGAAAGACAAATACTGCATGGTCTCACTTATATGTGAAATCTAAAAAAGTCAAACTCATAGAAGCAGAGAATATAATGGTGGTTGCCAGGGGCTGGGGAGTGGGGTAGATGGGGAGATGTTGGTCAAAGGATACAAAGTTTAAGTTATGTGGTATGAATAAGTTCTAGAGATTTAATGTTCAGCATGGTGACTATCTGTAACAATAAAAGCTATTATGCTAAAAAAAAAAAACAACAACAACAAAAAACCCCTAGATCACCTTTTTGGATTCTTTTACCCAAGTTACTAAGAATATTACCAGTGACATACAGGGAGCTTACCTAATTAGTGGTCAAAAAAGGTGTTTCCTCTGTAGTTCACACCAATCGCCAGCTCGGGCCCTGCTCAGGCCTAACACCTCTGGCCTAGGCATTAGGCCTGGGCAGTGGCTCCCTCGGCTCTGATTGCAGGTTCGGCCCTGCCCAGGAGCCCCCTGCCTCAGGCCCTTCCTAGGCTGCTCTGGGCCCACATGGGGCCTACCTCATAGTGACATGGGTGCTGATGATATTCCCAGGACCCAGGCCGCTGGGTGCCTACTTTTGCAAATTAACTGCCATCTTTGTTGGATTAATTTACATACTCATCTGATTGGCTGGTGGCCGTATTGGAGGGATGGCCAATTTGCATGTTTATCTATTATTAGGTAAGACTAGAGGCCCGGTGCACGAAATTCATGCATGTGGGGGTTCCTCTCAGCCCAGCCTGCACCCTCTCCAATCTGGAACCCTTCGGGGAATGTCCGACTACTGGTTTAGGCCCGAACCTGGGGAACAGGCCTAAACCGGCAGTCAGACATCCCTCTCAAAATCTGGGACCACTGGCTCCTAACTGCTCACCTGTGTGCTTTCCTGATTGCCTCTAAATTCCCTGCCTGCTGGCCTGGTCACCCCCAACTACCACCTCTTCCAGCCTAGTTGCCCCCAACTGCACCCCCCTCGCTGGCCTGGTCTCCCCAACCTGCCCCCCCATTGGCCTGGTCACCCCATGCAGCCTGCTGCTTGGTCGTTTGGTCACCCCTCACTAACCTCCCTGCCAGCCTGATCACCGATGCAGCCTGCTGCTCAGTTGTTTGGTCGCCCCTCACCAACCCCCTGCAGGCCTGGTTGCCCCACGCAGCCTCTTCGGTTGTCCATTCAGTTGTGATGGTCACTTAGGCTTTTATATAGATGGACTACAGGCCTGGTGCACAAAAATCTGTGCACTCAGGGGGGAGGGGGTGTCCGTCAACCCGGCCTGTGCCCTCTCACAGTCTGGGACCCCTCGGGAGATAACACCCTGCTGGCTGAGGCCTGCTCCCAGTGGCAGAGAGCAGGCCCAATCCCTAGGTGCAGCCCCTGGTCGGGCTCAGAGCAGGGCCGATCGGGGAGTTGGGGCATCGCCCCCTGTCATGCACAGAGCAAGGAGGATTGGGAGGTTGTGATGCTACCCTCAGTCACTCTCAGGGTAGGGCCGATTGGGGGATTGGGGCACTGCCCCCTGTCACACTCAAGGCAGGGTCGATGGGGAGGTTATGGCTCTACCCCATCAAGCACAGAACAGGGCCCATGGAGGGGGGGGTGGGGTGCCACCTTCTATCACCCACAGAGCAGGGCCGATCAGGGGGCTGGGGAGTTCCCCCCAATCAGGCACAGCGCAGGGCTGATTAGGGGTTTGGGGCGCCTTCCCCTGTCACAAACAGAACAAGGCAGATAGGGAGGTTGTGGCCCCGCCCCCTGTCACACACAGAGCCGCAGGGCAATCAAGGGGTTTGGGCACTGCCCCCTGTCACGCTGATCCCGGTGCCGGGAGGACTCGCAGCTCTGCTCATCCCGGTGCTGGGAGGCATATTACCCTTTTACTATATAGGATAGAGGTCTGGTGCATGGGTGGGGACCAACTGGTTTGCCCTGAAGGGTGTCCTGGATCAGGATGGGGGTCCCCACTGGGGTGCCTGGCCAGCCTGGATGAGGAGCTGATGGCTGTTTGCAGCTGGTCACACACCCTTCAGGGTGGGGGTCCCCACTGGGGTCCCTGGCCAGTCTGGATGAGGGGCTAAGGGCTGTTTTCAGGCTGGCGGGTGACTGAACCTCCCAATTGCTCCTTTTTTTCTTTTTTTTTTTTTATTCTGGGCCAGCTTTAGCTCTGGCTCCAGCTCTGAGGCCTCTGCTGCTCAAAGCAGGTATCTGGTTTGTTTGGGTTCTATAATCGAAACACTGTATCAACTCCAGCTCTGAGATCCCGGCGGGTTGAAAGCAGGTTTCTGGGGTTTTTTTTAGCTTCTATATTTGTAACAATGTTTCAAACTGCAAGCTCAGAGGCCTGCAAGGCAGGCAGAGAACATTGGTTTCCTCCGTCACTGAAGCAAACAAGCCTCATGTTAGCTTCAAGCTGCCTGGCTGCTGGCCCCCATCTTGGCTGGCAGTTAATTTGCATATCTCACTGATTAGCCAATGGGAAGGGTAGCGGATGTATGCTAATTACCGTGTTTCTCTTTTATTAAATAAGATTGTATGTTCACCATCAAAAGTCAATCTCCTCCCATTACCATGTATCCCCCGCCTACCTTCTTCTACCAGGCCCTCTGCCTCAACCTCCCTTTCCCTTTGATAAACACCACACTGTTGTCTGTGTCTATGAGGGTTTTTGTTGTTGTTTTTTATCAATCCCTTTGCCTTTTTTACCCATTCCCCAACACTGCTCCTCTATGACAACTGTCAGTGTGTCCTCTGTATCCTGAGTCTGTTTCTATTTTGTAAGTTATTTTATTTTATCGATAAGATTCCACATATAAGTGAAATAATATTATATTTGTCTTTTTCTGTCAGTTCTTAAATATGCAAATTAAGTTGTATATATTTTTATTTTTTCCATATATCTTACCTAATTGTATGATTTGACCTACATTGGATAAGTAACCACTTCCACTTGTTTGGTATCATATCTTTCTTCAAATGCATGTATACTCAAATAATATATTGTTTAATTTGATTTTTTGAATAATATAAATATATGTTTGCATTATTAATAAGCATATTTTACTATATGTAACATTATATAACTTTTTTCCCTAAATGTTTTATGTTTGGGGCTTATTATATTTAAAGCTATACTTCCTTTTTTTTCTGCTAGATAGTATCTCCTTTTATGATTTACCATGATTCATACGCCCATTCCCTTTTAATGACATTTGGATTGCTTTGTTTCTGTAGCATTGCAAACATTGCTTCTATGAATAATTTCAGAGCTGTCTTAATTTTGCATATGAAAGATTTCCCCAAGGGTGTAAGCCTTACCATAGAAATATGAAGTCATTAGCATAGGTACCTATCTATTAAATTCTGTACCTGCAATAGCTATTCCAGAAAGGTTTTCTCAGTTTACATTGGCACTAAAAAAAATGAAAAAAATATTTCTACAATTTCTTCAGTGTACAATATTGTTAGATTTAATGTTTTACCAATCTTTTTTACTGAAAAAGTTGCATAAAGTATCTTAATTTCTCTAATGGAGAGATTTAGTATAAATTCTAAGTGATTTTCATATAAACAAATACACTTTTTACATTATTTAGGGTTTGAATATATGTTTTTAGCTTAAAGTTTAAATGTTATTTTATTTTGCTAGTGGAGTATGTAGGAGTTCTTCATTTTTTATTAATCAAGTTCATTTATTTTTTATGTTTAAAATCTTTTTTTATCTTTTTGAAGAAATCCTTTTTCAAAGTTTATAAATATATTGTTTTACACTGTCATTCACTTAAATATTTTACTTATTAGTTTTAATTCATCTGAAATTAATTTTTATATATTGGGTAGATAGGATATCTATTTTATTTCTTTCCAAGTGAATGACCAATTATCTCAGTTTTTCTCTTTTTTTGAGTTGTACATTACTTTCTTCCTATTCAATATTGTAACCTCATTCATACATCAACTATTCATGTATGTGTGGATCTGTTTCTAAACTCTATTTTGTGATCCATTGTTTTATTTTTCTATAGTAGCTGAACTCCTTAAATCATGAAAACTATAGCTGTGGTTTTTATCTAGTTATCTTGCTCAATATGTACTGGGATTCCTATATCTGAAAATTTATTTTACATATTTCTGAAAAAAATATATATCTTTCAGGATAATATTTTTTCAGAAATATGTAATATATATATGTATATATATATATATATGTATATATATATATATGTATATATATTATGATATTTTCATTCTTTAGGTAAGTCTAATTATAAGTATGTCATACTATTCACTATTATTAACTCTATTCATCATGTCTACCAATATATTGTTCATGTTCCTATACTTCTTTGCTGCATTTCATTTCTTGACTTATATATCCCATTTTGCTAAATTCACCATCAGCTGTGTATAAACTATTATTTCACTTATCCACCCATTGTGTATATTATTTCAGTATTATATCGTGTGTTGTTGTTTTCTACAATTTCTATTTGCTTACATTTCTCATTTGGTTTGGGTTTAGATCTTCTAAAATCCTTATTCAGTTTTAAAAGTCTCACCTTCAATTTAACTAGCCATTGCTTTAGTTTTTCAATTTTCTATAGGTAATAATTCTGGTATTGGCAATTCGTTGTGTCATAAATCAGGGGAGAAGCACTTTTTTGGAATAAATATTAAGGACTTTATTTTATTCCAAAAACGATGTTATTTGATTGTAACTGGGTTTCTACTTACGACTCCATTATTTCAGTTTTATGCTTGGGATTTCCTATATCATGTTGGGTTTATTACTTCAAATATACAATTAACTTTAGTGGAGACCAATGTCAACAAATTCTCTGAATAATACATATTATTAATATTTTCACTGAATATCAGGGCAGGCAATCATATTTCCTTATTTTTTTTTTTCCTTTATAGGTGGGATGCTTGGTGTAGGCCTACATTTTACTGAAGCTATAATCTCTTTGTGGCCCCTTGCTCTATCCTCAGAGAGATTCTCCCTTTCCTTTGGCCTTTTTGCATCTCTAAAATGAGCATTGGGCAATATAAGTCTTTTGAGAGCTAAGCATATTTTTCAAATGGCATCCTACCTTTGTGCTCTTAGGAGTCTAAGAATTATTTTGTGCCTTGGAGTATTTGTTAATTTAAGCAATTGAATTCTTTCTCAAAATGTTTTAAGAATGTCATGTATTTGATGCTAGGAATCTTCATATGCCAATAACTAAAAGAATAAGGCTTTTTGAGACAGTTGTTAAATTTGCTGTATTGCTTTGTTGCTTGCTGCCTCTACAATAGACCCATATAAAGATACCTTGAACCTAAGAGTCTTTGATTTGTGGATTATATCATTAGCCTCAATTCTCTGATGTCACCTTATGGAATTAAAAAATACAAGACCCTACATAATAGGTTATGCATGCACTGAGGCATCT
This sequence comes from Myotis nattereri, assembly GCF_964212035.1. Classification (NCBI taxonomy): domain Eukaryota; kingdom Metazoa; phylum Chordata; class Mammalia; order Chiroptera; family Vespertilionidae; genus Myotis; species Myotis nattereri. The sequence goes on along the minus strand of NC_138076.1, from coordinate 65,963,323 downwards.
TAGTCCTTTCAGAGTTTTTAAGCACTAGTAATAATTGTTTAAATTTCATTTTGTTTTTACATTGTTAAATTTTAATACATTTTTGTGTTCAAATTTTTATCTTCCTCTTTTTCTTATTTTTCAGTGATGAAAAGGATAATGTAAAAGAAATTTCTTTGTATAAACTTCTAAGACTTTAGTAATCATGTCTTTCTCTCTTCTTCTTAAGTCTTAATCTTAGTTCTCACAAGCTGTGTTGTTATTTTTTTTCCCCCATGAGCTTTTCTCTTTCTGGCAGTGCCTTATCAGATACAACAAATAACAAGTAAGTGCTATTAACAGTGTTTCCCAACTCTGTCCCAGAGATAAATTTTCACTAAATACCTGACCCTTTAGCGCATTTTTAGGGACAACTCGCTTTTTTCTTTGCCACTGATAGCATTACTCATTATTTCCCAGATTCCAAATCCATATCTTCCATGCCAACTGATGAGCCAGGCCCATAAATGTCCTCCTTTAGGCACCGCTATCTAGCTATCTACACCAGTCAGGAGAGAACTGTTTATTCTGAATAATACCTCAAACTCTTCGTGGCATAAAACAACCAAGTTTTATTTCTTGGCTAACACCTGATAATAATGCAGAGATTGTATACCACTGTGAAGGTCCATTTCTCTCTCCTCACCATGACTAGCAACATACCAAATGGTGTAGTATCCATTAGCTTGGAGGAAATAATTTCTTGCTATTTTAAGGCATGAAAATGTGGAATATATTTGTTACCACATAATACTTAGACTACCCTTACTTATGGTACAGAGTAAATTTTAAAATATCTGTGAATGCAACTGGAAAGGAAAGACTTTCTTGATGTCCCTTTGTTTTGTTTTTCTATCCTTCTTGATATTAGTAACATTATTTTAGGTTTAAATCACCACAACCCCAATAAAAATAAATATAATTTACAATTATCTTTTTTCCAGGAGTGTGGATAGAGCGTTGGCCGGCCTGTTGGACTGAAGGGTCCTGGGTTTGATTCCTGTCATTCACAGTCGCTTGCCAGAAACAACCAATCAACGTGTCTCTCTCCCTTCCACTCTATCTAAAAATCAATGTAAAAATATCCTTGAGTGAGGATTAACAAAAATAACAAATAAATAAATCCACAAAGAAAAAAAAGAAAATTAATAATTAAGGATATTTAAAATAAATCATCATCATCCATTTATGCTGTACATATCTGATAAGTAAAATAAAAACAAGGAACAATAGTTGTGTATTTTCATAAAATATACATATATATATAAACTTTATGTAGAAAATATGAGATTGTTATAAAGAATTTGCTCATGTGATTATGTTATTGTGGGAGCTAACAAATCTGAAATCTTTAGGGCAAGCAATCTGGAAGCCTAGCAGGTATGGTTGCTGTACTCTTAAGCAAAATTTCTTTTTTAAACATCTCATTTTTGCTCATATAGCTTTCTATTGGTTAGATGAGGCCTATCCATATTTTTGAGGGCAATATATTTTACTTATTCAACTCATTGTAAATGTTAAGCACATATATAAAATATCTTCACAAAATATCTAGATTTGTGTTTGATTAAATAATTAAATATTGGGGCCTAGTGATAATATATAAAATTAACTATCACACCATCTTTTGTGAATTGCCTGTGTGTCACCATCTACTCTAACAACATTCACTGGCTAATTTAAAGTTAGAAATTAGCAATTAAATAATGAATGATGATACTGAAATATGTAAATTGATTATTTAAATAAAGCATTTAGTGGGTTCTTGAAAACTAATGTATATAATTTTTTTTTGTAGGAGAATCTGACCATAATCTTCAAACTACGTATATAAAACATTTTAATTATCTACTAGGGTAAAAAGCAAATGTGATAGTTTCATATTTACCATTTTTCTAACCGAAATCATTGTTTTGTTTTGTTTTTAAGAAGGGAGGTAGATTTTATTACTGACCATATAGGAGATTATTCAATATTGTATATTTTTCCCTATCTTCACCTGACATGTTATAATTTAAGGTACATGTATAACATTACCTTTTTTAATGTTTTAAAAAATATATGGTGGCATATTCTAATCATTCAATGCCCTTAAAATACATTAAGTAATGATAAAGTCTAAGAAATGGTTTGGTTAAATACTTCTAGCAATTTTAAATTAGAAAAAATTTTTTTTAAATTAGATTTGTGCTTTTCTGTCTCCAAGCCCTTTCTACCAAAATTACTTGATTATAACTATTTTGTCTCAGAAAAATGATGTAGACAATGTAGCTTGTGCACATTCTGAAAATCACAGCACTTCATATGAAGAACATGAAAAGCTACTTATTTATATATACACTTAAGTTCTGTAGGTATTATTAATTTAACTTTAATTTTGGCAAACATTAAGTTTGGCAAACTTTGCTAACATTTCACCCAAATATTTCTCTCCTTCATCCACAGTGATAAGATTATATATTCAAGCCCAGTACAGAATGTATTCCTTAGCCTCTGTTGGGTTAGATGTGGCATCCTAGAGAATGGAAGCAGAAGTGATGTGTGGTGTTCTTCAGAGAGTGTATTGAGTTCTCCATCTTCTCTTCTCCTCCTCTCCCGATTGAATGAATCCTATAGCAAGGACCAAAGATAAAGGAAGCAAAAATAAATGACCTGAATCTGTTGAGACAAGAGGCTTTCTGCCCTTAATCACCTGTCCCATACTGTTCCTTGAATGATCAATAAAAAATAATCGTATTTTGGCCATAATTGACTTGTATTTAGAAAAGTTTAACCTAACCAAATTTTCTAAAAATTTGCCTGTATTAGTTTCCTGGAACTACTGTAACAAATTACTAAAACCTAGGAAGTTTAAAATATCAGGAATTTACTCTATTCTGGAGACCAGAAGTCCAGATCAGGTGTTAGCAAGCCTACCTTCCCTCTAGAGGAGCCTTCCTTGTGTCTTCTAGCTTCCGGGGTCTGTCAGCATTCCTTGTGGCTGCATCACTCCATTCTGCCTCCATCTTTAACATGGCCTTCTTTTCTTCTCCTTATATCCCCCTTCTGTGAGTCTCTTATAAGGACTCATCATTGGATTTAAGGGCCACATAGATAATCCAGGGCAATCTCATCTCAGTATCCTTAATATAATCACATCTGCAAAAGATACATTTTTCTAAACAAGGTCACATTCAGAGGTTCCATGGTTGGGATGTGGCCATATCTTTTGGGGAACCACCATTCAATCCGGTATGGCACCTTTAAGAAAGTTTATGAGATTATGACTTTTCTTCATTCTGTAGTTGTGTTGTCTATAATCTACACTAATAAAAGAGAAAAATGGTAATTGGCGTACGGCGATACCGTTTTCATTGGCTAATCAGGGCTATATGCAAATTAACTGCCAACTAAGATTGGCAGTTAACTGCCAACAAGATGGCGGCTAATTTGCATATGTAGGCACAATGCAGGGAGGCGAAAGGGAAAGCAGGAAGAAGCCCCCTGCCACTGACAGTGATCGGAAACCCAGAGGGGAGCTAAGATCTGGGGGGCAGGGCAAAGGCGGCCCTGGGGCCATGATCGGAGAATCAGGCGCCTTTGCCGCCCTGGCCAGTGATAGCAGGAAGTAGGGGTGGAGCCAGCAATGGGAGCTGGGCACGGTCGAAGCTGGCAGTCCCAGGAGCTAGGGGTCCCTTGCCTGGGCCTAAAGCGAAGCCCATGATCGCGGCGCCCCCCGCTGCCACTGCAGGTCCCCGCTGCCTGGGCCGGACGCCTAGGCCAGAGGCGTTAGGCCTGGGCAGAGGTGGAGCCTGCAACCGCGGGGAGCTGGGGGTCCCCTGCCCAGGCCTGACACCTCTGCCGGAGGCCTCAGGCCTAGTCAAGGGGCTGATCCGGTGATTGGTGATCGGAGGGTGATGAGGGTCAACTCCTCTGGCCGAGGCATCAGGCCTGGGTGGGGGGCGGAGCCGGGGATTGGGGGGATATGATGGTCCCCTTGCCCAGGCCTGAAGCCTAGGTCAGAGGCTTCAGGCTTGGGCGGGGGGGTGGAGCAAGCGATCAGAGGGAGATGGGGCTCCCCTGCCCAGGCATGATTCCTGGGCCAGAGGCCTCAGGCCTGGGCGGGGGCCAGAGCCAGTGATCGGGGGGAGATGGGGGTCCCCTGTCCAAGCCTGACACCTCTGGCGGAGGCGTCAGGCCTGGGCAAGGGGCCGATCAGGCGATCGGAGGGTGATGGGGGTCAACGCCTGAGGGCTCCCAGTATGTGAGAGGGGGCAGGCTGGGCTGAGGGACACTCTCCCCCCCATCCCCATCCAGTGCATGAATTTCGTGCACCGGGCCCCTAGTATATCATATTGATCACATGAGCATTCAATAGAGAATGCTTAAGGCTATATTTATTAAGAAGAGGCTTTGCCCTGACTGGTTTGGCTCAGTGGATCGGCCTGCAGGCTGAAGGGTCCCAGGTTCGATTCAGGTCAAGGGCATGTACCTGGGTTGCGGGCACATCCTCAGTAGGAGGTGTGCAGGAGGCAGCTGATCGATGTTTCTCTCTCATCGATGTTTCTAACTCTCTATCCTTCTTCCTTCCTCTCTGTAAAAAATCAATAAAATATATTTAAGAAGTGGCTTCACAATTTTGCATACTAGTTATAAATGAAAGTTATCATCTCTGACATTTAAAGATGAGATTTATCTGTACTGTTTCAATTACGAAATTAGAAAATGGTCAAATTGCAACAAGGATTTTAAAAAATGTCTATGTCTTTATTTCTAGAAGTGAGGAATTTATGTAAAAGCAGACGTAAATGTCAAACAACAGTTCCACTGCAGAAGCAGATCACAGGAACCTGATGTTAAAATGGGACTCTCCCTATCTCAATTTTGGCTGAAGCATAAACAAAATAAAAGCCAAGAATTCTCGAGACAGATGAAATCATGTTAAAAAGAGGGGGATTTCCAAAGAGGATTTTATTTGGAGAGAGGTCTATGTGGCTTTCACCAGAATGAAAACAGTAGATAGGGGTGAAATGATGAGATTTGTAATTTCCTCTATAGTGAGGAGGCCTTTAACAGAACAACCTAGAACCTGTGCTATGGGCCCTGGTAATTGGAGGACATAAAGGACTATTTATGTCCTGAGCCATGCTTGGAAAGACACCATGACCTGTGGGGTAGCAGGGTAAGGGCTGCATTTGGGAAATAACTGTTCTCCCTTCTGGGACTAGTTAACAAGTGCCTGGGTGTAACAGTGGCCACATATGAATCCTGCAGTGCGGTTAGCCTGGCTTCATTTCGGAAGGAGCCTGCCCAAGAGGGAAGCCTGACATAGTAAAGCGCCCCAGAGGAAGCGAATTCCTGGGGAATGAGCTACAGCGGCATTAGAGGCAGGGCCCACACACCTGAAAAGGTCTGGTGTGTCAGTCTCTGATGATCCTACAGAATTTCCCTCAGGGCAAAGTCAATCTTAAATATCTGACATGCCTTAGAGTTCACAGAGCTTCTGAAGGCATTTTAAGTAAAGTGAAAAATTGCCTGTCTGCCAATCAAAATGATCCTCCTCCTCCTTCTCTGAGAAAGGGGATGTGAACTGTGAATGAGAAATAAAGAGGAATGTCCATGGTTGTTCCCAGGAAGGAGGTGGCAGCCCTACAACAATCCCTCACTAGGAAATGGGGTGGGGGCTATGGGAGTATTGGTGGGATTTACTCTAAATGTATACAATTCTGTGACATGTACTTATAACAAAGGAAATTATTCATGTGCAATTGACAATCAGGTGAATAAAATCACCCAAATGTGAAATCCTGTTAACTGTTAATTTTCTGAGTTACCAAGCAAAACATTCCATGTAGGGAAATAAACCAATTTGATTGAGTAACCCCTCATCATCTGGCCCTTTCTCAACTTACCCTGTGTGTTGTTCCAGGGGGTGTCTTCGTTTCATATATTGTCCTGAGTTTTTGTACTTTTCTTCATTAAAACATGTAGCATACCATCTTGGATATGAGTAATCCTTCCAGTTTGAAGAATTCATAAAGTGAACAACAACAAAAGGGGAAGAGTGGGGAAGCCTTAAGAATTTAGAGAAGCTTGAAATATATATATTTCAAGGGGGGGATGGAAGAGATTAACCAAAGAACTTATATGCATACATGAATAGTCCATGGACACAGATAATACTGTGGTGAAGACTTGGGCTGGGGTTTGGGCTATCTGTAATACTGTCAACAATAAAAAATAAATTTTTAAAAAATGGGAGAATGTGTGACATTCTGACTATAAGTTGTAAAATTAGAAACAACACGTTGTCATTCAACTTCTAAATTTTCATGTAAATATTCTTTCTAAGATTTATTTCCAAAAGTTTAAGTTGTCAGATTATAATTGTATAAAAATAGTTAACCTTACATAACTCATCTGAATATGAAAAACATAATATTATACCCTAAATAATGAATAATATATATTTTGTGCATACTTATTAAGTAGGATCATTGTGACTCAAAAGAGAGTATCCATATATAATTCATAAAATTTTATATGAAAATATTGAACTAAACAACAATCTCAAATGACCACTGAGCCTATTAAACATGTGAGACAGGAGTGGTTAAAAGAGAATATAGATAATATGGACTTTCTACTGTTATGTTTATTTGTGAAGTCACAAGACTGGTTATAATAGCATTTTTTCCCACTACCATCTGAAGTTGTATATTCATATATAAATATGTTTGGCTGAATTCCTAAAATATTAAATTCAATGTAAACAATTTAAAAGAATGCCGAAACCGGTTTGGCTCAGTGGATAGAGCGTCGGCCTGCGGACTGAAAGGTCCCAGGTTCGATTCCGGTCAAGGGCATGTACCTGGGTTGTGGGCACATCCCCGGTGGGGGATGTGCAGGAGGCGGCTGGTCGATGTTTCTCTCTCATCGATGTTTCTGACTCTCTATCTCTCTCCCTTCCTCTCTGTAAAAAATCAATAAAATATATTTAAAAAAAAAAACAATTTTAAAAAAAACATATAGTTTTAGACAACATATGTGCCTAAAATGTTAACATTGTTAATGTCTATTTTTTCTATTAAAAAAAAAATGTGTGAAAATATTGACCAAAAGATATTTACTACAAGAGAGGTATGAGTCACCATACATACAGATTCTATTTAGCATTGCCAATTACTAAATATTAGTTTACAAACAAAAAATTTACAATATTAATGCATGATTTTTCTTCATTGAACATATTTACTTTTTTGTATGTTTGCTTTTAAAAACAATTTTTTTCATTTCAAAATAGTTCTGTATAGAGAGAAAACTTGAGAAAATAGGAGAGTCCCCATATTGTTCACATCCACTTTCTCCTATTACATCTTATATTGCTATAGCATATTAGTTACACATAATAACCCAATATTGATACAATTGTTAACAAAAGTCCACAGTTCATTCAAATTTTCTTATATTTAAATCTAATGTATTTTTTTCTGTTCCAGGATACCAAATTACAATTCGTTGTCATATGTCCTTAGGCTACTGTTTGTTGTAAAATTTTGTCATACCTTTCATCTTTGTTATGATATTGGAGTATCAAGGAGTACTGATTAGGTACTTGACAGAGTGTCCCTCAATTGGGATTGGTCTGATGTTTTTTCTCATGATTAAATAAAGGTTATGGGTTTTGGAAAGTAAAGTGGGATTATTTACCACAGAATTAAAGTGGCATTCTAATCTATAATAATAAAAGTGTAATATGCTAGTTAGACCGGACGTTCTTTCCAACGAAGACCTGGCTGCGAGGGCCAAGGCGGCCACCGCGGCAGGCAAGGGCCAAGGAAGAGGAGGAGGCCACCGGGGCAGCAGGTCTCTAGTTACATATAAAGGGAAAATGTAATTAATGTCACTAGTCACTATTGATATTAATCTTGAACACCTGGCTGAGGTAGTATTTGTTAGTATTTATTCCTTTTTCCATACAGTATGCTTAGGAGAGAATTAATTATGTATAGCCCATACTTAAGGTGTGGGTAGTGACCTCCACATACTTGAAAGTAGACTATCTATATCAGTGATGGTGAACCTTTTGAGCTCGGCGTGTCAGCATTTTGAAAAACCCTAACTTAACTCTGGTGCCATGTCACAAATAGAAATTTTTTGATATTTGCAACCATAGTAAAACAAAGATTTATATTTTTGATATTTATTTTATATATTTAAATGCCATTTGACAAAGAAAAATCAACCAAAAAAATGAGCTCGCATGTCACCTCTGACACGTGTGTCATAGGTTCTCCATCACTGATCTATATCATTACTTTGGATTCTTTGGCATGGTAGATTTGTCTTTCTCTGCCATTTATATACATATTCAATTATTTATTTATATCAATATGGGTCTGTAAATAATATTTTATATTTTGGGTCATAATCCAAACTAATTTGTTCCTTAAATTGTTCAATTGTGGGGCATTGAGAACTCTTTCAGTTGGGTCCTGCATCCCTCATAATTTGGGGCTGTATTTTGAGCATAAGACCATCTAGTGTATTTTCTGCCCTAATCCTGGAATCAGCCAGTTTCCCAAGATGAACTGGTTTCTTTTTTTGGAGAAAACAAAGCCTTGTCTCTACATATGCTTATTAACATTAGAATATTGTTGTTAGACGTTCTCAGCTAACAGAGCAATAAATTATTATGTATATATCTATGTGGGTATAATACATATTTATAAATATTTCTATATGTAATCATTTGCTTCTGATAAGCTGAATATGAATTCATACTAATTTCTCGAACTCTGGTCCATTGCAAATAAAATATTTTAGCCTTATCAATGACTTACCTGTAAGCATCCATGCCAAATCTAGTGTACAAGATGCATACATTGAACTAGAGGCCCAGTGCACATATTTGTGCATGGTTGGGGTCCCTTGGCCTGGCTGGCTATCAGGGCCAATGAGGGCCATCTCGCCCAATTCCAATCAGGGCCGATCAGGGCCGGCCGGCCAGGGGGAGGGACCATGGCCAGCTGGGGAGAGGGATTGTGGGAGGTTGGCTAGCCAGCCGGGGGGAAGGACAGTGAGAGGCTGGCTGGCCACAGGAGGTTGTCTGGCCATGGGGGGTTGGCTGTACACTTAGGCTTTTATCCTATACTAGAGGCCTAATGTATGAAATTCATGCACTCTGGGGGTCCCCAAGCCTAGCCTGTGCCCTCTCACAGTGTGGGAGTCCCGTGATCAATCACCCCACCCACCCACCCATCTGGGGCTCCTCAATGGATTGCTCCAAAGAGGTAGGCTGGAGCCAGGGTGCCCACCTCCATGCCGCATGGAACTGCAGGACCCCAGGCCTCTACACGTGGAGCCGCAGGCCCCACCTCCACACTATACATGCAGCGTCAAACCCCTGTCCACCCGTGCACGCCCATTATGTATACAGCTTCCTGGCGATTGCTCATTGCAGTGTGAGCACATCACAGTGTGAGAGTGTGACGACCACATAGGCTTTCATTAATAGGACTAGAGGCGTAGTGCATGAAATCTGTGCATGGGGAAGTGTTCCTCAGCCCTCTCCAATCTGGGATGCCTCGGGGGATGTCCAACTGCCTGTTAGACCTGATCCTGTGGGCCTAAACAGGCAGTCAGACATCCATCTCATAATCCAGGACCATGGACTCCTAACCACTCACTTGCCTGCCTGCCTAATGCCCCAACTGCCCTCCCTCTTCGGCCTGGTAGCCCCCCACTGCCCTCCCCTGCTGGCCTGGTCACCCCCAACTGCCTCTGCCTCAGCCACCACCACCATGGCTTTGTCCAAAAGGAAGTCGGATGTCCAGAAGATGGCCAGTCGACCTGGTCTAATTAGCATATTACCCTTTTATAAGTATAGATAGATTATATAGGATAGGATCACTTATATTGGGGGGGGACACCTTTTTTCAGCAGGAGAAGATGCTCTTGTCAGACAAAAATACATAACCCCTATATCAGGACTGATAGCCAGCCATATGCACTATATTGCCAAACCAGTTATTAAAAAATTGAACCACTTTTATACACCTTACACCAAATAGCTGTTGCCATTAAAACCCCACCTTAGGTTCTGCCTTCACAGTTCACCTTGATTAGGTTCTGATTGGTCAGTTTCTATGCCAGCCAGCATCAAAAGCTCCACCTCCTAGGCAGCTATTGGCTCCTCTGTGAAATCCAGAACAGCCCTGCCTTCATGTTGGCACCAGCCCTTGAGTCACGCCCCAAGTCCACTACTGGGTGTATCTCTGGCCTCTCTGAGAAGCAGCACCTCAGATCTGTGCTGGTGGCAATTTTGAATTCTCATCCCTGACCTAACCTTCTTACAGTGCGAGCTCTGTGAAGGCAAGCATTTGTCTTGTTCATTCTTAGTTCATTCATTGACTTTACTGTCTCTACTGCATGGTGACTGGTCGAATGGTCGTTTCTGTTGTCACGGTCACTGCTTTTTTATATATATAGACTAGGGGTCCGGTGCACAAAATTCGTGCACTTCGGGGGGAGGGGTCCCTCAGCCCAGCCTGCCCCCTCTCACATACTAGGACCCCTCAGGGGATGTCCTACTGATGGCTTAGGCCCCCTCCCTGTTCCCCTTGGGGAGAAGACCTAAGCCGCAGTCTAGCCTCCCTTTGTGGAAGGTTACTGGGCTGATCAGGGGAAGGCACCAGCCCCATCACCCTGCTGCTGCAGCCACTGCCAGTCACCGCAGCCACCAAGGTGTTTTCATCAACACGGGCTCCAGTCCCTTCACCATGAATAAATGACAACTTTCTTCAGGCATTTTCAAGATGTGTCTTTCATAGGATATGACATTTCTTTATTTTATTTTTTTTTATCCTCACCTGAGGATATGTTTCTATTGATTTTTAGAGAATGTGGACGAGAAAGGAAAAGACAGAGGAAAACATCAAAATGAGAGGAACATTTTGATTGATTGCCACCTGCATGAGCCCTGACCTGGGCCCCGGCCAGGGAGGAGCCTGCAACCTCGGTACATGCCCTTGGTCACAATTGAACCCAGATCCTGCAGTCGGCAGGCCGAGGCTCTATTCACTGAGCCAAACCGGCTAGGGCAGGATATGACATTTCTTAGCCCTTCAGCAGTGGACCTTCGTTTTTTCCTTCAGGAGTGTGGTGACAAACCTTAGATCATCTTTTTGGATTCTTATTACCCAAGTTACTAAGAATATTACCAGTGGCATACAAGGAGCTTAGCCCATGAGAGGTCAGAAAAGATGTTTCCTCTATAGTTTACACTGATTGCCAGCTCGGCCCCCAGCCCAGACCTGATGCCTCGGCCAGAGGTGTCGACCCCCATTACCCTCCGATTGCTGGATCAGCCCCTTGCCCAGGCCTGACGCCTTGGCCAAGGCATCAGGCTTGGGCAGGGGACCCCTATCTCCCCCCTGATCGCTGGCTCCGCTCCCCCACCCAGGCCTAATGCCTCTGGCCAAGGCTTGAGGCTTGGGCAGGGGCCCCCTGCAGCTCTAATGACTGGCTCTGTCCCTGTCCAAGAGCCCCCTGGCTCAGGCCCTTCCTATGCTGCTCAGGGCCCACAAGGAGACTACCTCAGAGTGACCTGGGTGCCGATGATGTTCCTGGGACCCAGGCCACTGGGTGCCTATGTATGCAAATTAACTGCTGTCTTTGTTGGGTTAATTTGCATACTTGTCCGATTGGCTGGTTAGTAGTGGAGTGACACCAATTTGCATGTTTCTTTTTTATTAGTGTAGATAATAAAAGGCTAATATGCAAATTGACCAAATGGTGGTATGACGCAGGAGCCGCCCCCTGGTAGTCAATGTGCTCCCACAGGGTGAGCACTGTTCAGCCAGAGGCAGGCTCATGGCTGGCAAGTGCAGCAGTGGTGGCGGGAGCCTCTCTCGCCTCTGTGGCAGTGCTAAATATGTCCAATTGCCAGCTTAGGTCCCCCTAGTATATATAGTTTAAATTCAATATGATTATAGTGGTTTAAGAAATGTTAATCTGAAGCCATATGGGAAACACCTTATCAGTCAGACTATAGTAGTGATGTAGGGTTGCTTTTGCCTTTCCTGTTCCACTCAATTACAAACAATTAGGTTGGATCATTTTTTTTTTCTCATCTAATTGAGTGAGATTGTATCATAAATTTATAAGGCAGTTAGATTTTTCTTTTTTGGTCACTGTCTGCATTCCATCCTGTGATCTTATTTTCTTCTTTTTTTATTATTTTTTAATTTACACACATTACAGTTAATTTTTTGTGCTTTCAAATTCTATAGATTTTGATAATTGAATTGATAATCTATACCCAACTACAGCATCATATAATTTTATTGTCCTAAAAATAAAATTCCTCTATGCTTCACCTATTAAGCATATTTTTTCTATCTCTTAGCAACCACTGATGTGTTTAATGGCTCAGTAGTTTTTACCATTTCCAGAATGTCATATAAATTAAATCATACAGCATACAACCTTTCTCTTTTGCTTCTTTCAATTATAAATGTTCATTTAAGATTAACCCATACTCTTATGTGGCTTCATAGGTAAATCCTTTTTAAAAATGTTTAGTAATACTGCACTTCAGCTCTAACCGGTTTGGCTCAGCGGATAGAGCATCAAGTTGTGGACTGAAAGGTCCCAGGTTTGATTCCGGCCAAGGGCATGTACCTTGGTTGCAGGCACATCCCCAGTAGGAGGTGTGCAAGAGGCAGCTGATCGATGTTTCTCTCTCATCGATGTTTCTAACTCTCTATCACCTCTCCCTTCCTCTCTGTAAAAAATCAATAAAATATATTTTAAAAAAATACTGCACTTCATATATGTACTGCTAGGGTTTTTTATTCTTGTTGCTGCTGATTGTTCTATTCATTCACCTATTGAAGGGCATCTCTGTTGTTTCCAATTACTGACAATTATGATTTAAGTTGCTGTAAACTTTCATGTGTAGATGTTGCTGTGAAGTGATTTTGCACATCTACAATAGTTGATGTTATTTATCATGGGCACTCACTTTACTACTGAAAAGTCATTAGCATACTTAAATTTAATCAGAATAGAGTTCAAGATGGGATGAAAAGTACAAGCTCAATCAGTGAGACAAGAAAAAGGAATAAATTTCTCCTTCCACAAATATTTCATGCTATTCAAGTTCTCAAAGTATTAAATGATGCTCAACCACATTAGAGCAGTTAATCTACTTTATTGAATCCACCAATTCTAATATTAATTTCATTTGCACATACTCTCGCAGACATGCCCAGATATGTATTTAACCTGGATACTCCAGGGCCAGTTGACATACAAAATTGACCATCACAATATCTTTTATCAGATATATGTTTTACATATATCTTCTCCCAGTTTGTAGACTGCCTTCTAATATAATCAAATTTATCATTTTTTATGTATCCTGTTTTTACTGTTATATATAAAACCTATTTTTTTGCATATAAACTTATAAATGTTCCACATATTTCTTGAGATGATAACCTCCTTTCCCCTATGCCCTTATAAGTAATCAGTTGGATGTAATTGTGTGGGTCTACTTTCTTGGCTCTTCATTAGGTCGCATTGATCTATGTGCCCATTTTTCGGCCAATATCAAGCTGTATTATTAAAATGTGTAGGAATTATTGACAAAATATTTTGGCTTCTCCAATTTTGTTCATCTAATTGGGGAGCACTGACTTCTGAAAAATATTGTCTTCTAACCCATCAACATGAAATAGCTTTTCATTTGCTACATATGTTTTTATTTCTTCCCTCTAGTCTTTTTTCCCCACCATCCTTTACTGTTTATTAGATACATTACAATTTTTTAAATATACAATATCAACTTAATTGGTAGTTGTTTTATATTTTACATCCAATTATTCACTCTTGGCACACAGAAAAACAATTGAATTTTGTATACTGATGCTGTAGCCTGTGAGCTGTTATATTCATTTATTAGTGCCAGAAATTTTTTATAGATTCTCTGGCATTCCCAACATAATCAATCATGAAGTCTTTGAATAAATCAGGTTTCATTTATCCTTTTTCAAGCTGTATACCTCTTTTTTTCGCTTGTTTTATTGTACTAACTATGATGTTGAGTGTGTTGTTGAATTGGAGAGGTGAGAGAAGATCTCCTTCATAATTCAAAAACAGATATTAAACATAATTTAAAAACATAATTAAAAAACACAGAAACTAATCAAAATTGCCTTTTGTAACTTCAAATTGTTCAATGGCTCACCTAATATTTTTGTATACAATGCCATATATAAAAATCATCAATAATATAACGTGTACTTTTTAAGGTACATTGAAAAGGAAAATGTAGTTATTAGGTAAACCAGTTGGTTAGGAATTATTAGAGTTTAAAACCAGAATAAATTATATATTTACTAGAGGCCTGGTGCACGAAACTTGTGCACAGAGGAGGGGGGGTCCCCTTAGCCCAGCCTGCACCCTCTTTAATCTGGGACCACTGGCTCCTAATTACTCACTTGCCTGCCTGCCTACTTGTCCCTAACTGCCCACCCCCCGCACTGGCCTGATTGCCCCTCACTGCCTCTGCATGCTGGCCTAGTTGCTCCTAACTGCCCCCACCTCCACTGGCCTGGTCACCACAAACTGCTCCCCCTTTTGGCCTGGCCGCCCCCAACTGGCCCCCCACCAGCCTAGTCGCCCCTCACTGCCCCCCTGCCAGCCTAATCATGCCCAACTGTCCACCTTGCTGGCCTGGTTGCCCCTTACTGCCCTCCCCTGCCAGCCTGGTCACCTCTTACAGCCCCCCCTGCCAGACTAGTCACCCCCAAATGCCCCCCTCTGCCAGACTGGTTGCCCTTAACTGCTCCCCCTGCCAGCCTGGTCATCCCAACTGCCCCCCACCCTGCTGGCCTGGTCACCCATAACTGCCTCCCCGCCAGCCTGGTCACCCCTCATGGCACCTCCTGCTGGCCTGGTCACCCCACACAGCCTGCTATTCAGTCATTCGGTCATCCCTCACTAACCCCCCTGCTGACCTGGTCGTAGGCAGCCAACTTGTGAAGGCGTGAGGGTTAATTTGCATATTACCCCTTTATTATATAGGATTATATTTTTGGAATCTGGAAAATGTTTGTCATGCATACTATTTTAGTAACCTTATTTAATCACTTAACACTATATATAGAAAATAAAATCAAACCATAGTAAATATCAATAAATTATGGTAGAACTAAAGTATATCTTGGAATTGATATGTCATAATTACTCTGAAAAACTTTCTCTTAGATGATTTGTTATAGTGCATCCTATACACCAGGGGCTTTGGAATTAAATATATTCCTGTCCTGATTTAGTCAAAATGGCATTGGGAAAGTTATTTTCTTCTGAGAAACCCACTTTCTTCTTTATGTGCAACTAATATTACACACACTTAGCCAAATGTTTTAAGCATTATTTAGTTATATTCTGCATTTTAATAGTACAGAAAATAAAAATATATATCCTAGTGTACAGTTTAATTGACATCATGCTCTCATGGATTTACAAGTAGATAAAATCTCAGTAATAGTTTTGTCCTAAGAAGCTAAATTGATACATGACTAAAAAATATTACATATAACTCCTGAATAAGAACTGTGAACTTACTTAACTTGCACCTGTGATTTTTAAGTTATATTTTTCTTTTAGGAGATACTCAATGAATTTTTTTTATGTTAAGGTGATTCAGGCATCAGTGTGGATAGTTATTTTTCATGCTTGCTATTTAACTACTAGTATGATACACACCCATGAATTCTATCACATATTTTCTATACTCGGTAAACAACTGCCTCAAATGTTCACTCTTGCAAACTAAGATAAATTGAATGTCAGAAGTGCCTCACATTCCTTTAATTTAATATGGTTTAAATCTGTGTCTCTAAAATTCCTAGGTTTTGAAATTTAAATCTGTATACTCTTTTAAAAAATAGGTTCAGCTAATTTGATAGAAATGCAAGTAAAAATTTAAATCACATGCAGATAGTGCATCTCATTCTCAAAGGTGTTCTAGTATATTAGTTGTCTGTATGTTCCATTAAGTATGCACTCTGAGGAGCTGAATACATTCATATATTAATAGATTTACTTCATTATGAAGTCTATATTCATACTTACTACAAGATTTCAGAAAATTGCAGTCATAGTACGCCAAACAAGAGCAATTGTGTAACAAAGGCATTAAGCTGTCTAGTGAACTAGAATTCTGAAGTTAAATTAATAGGGTAGCATGTTTACATTTCAGAAAGAATATGAAAATTAAGAAAAAAGAAACAGTAAAAGAATTGCAAATGGAGTAACAGACTATAGGAAAGTTAATGTATGTTGTATAACACAAAACTGTTACTACTGATACATTTATTGTACAACTAATTCATGAATACACAGTAAGTATATACTATGTCTTCAGAGATATAAATATTTAATGTTAGATTTGTGCAGAATATAAATATTATTGATGCAGTTCCAAATGTTAAATAGCTAATCAAAATTTGAAGTATTTCACTTCATTTTTTTTTATCAGTAGATAAATAATTTGGTTAGTATCTTAGAAAAAAAAAAAAAGGAAGATTCTATTCTAAGGCACAAATTTGCTTTTGCTAGCGTGAGCATAACTCTTAGGTAATCCAGTCAATCTAAGAGGAGCATTTGGCTGCAATTTACAGTTTGCTACAAAGATTCAAAAGGTGATAAGTTATATTATTGGGACTAGCGACTTGCAATCATGCATTTTTTATTATATCCAGTCCTCCTTTGGAAGTAATCTAGCATCTATACCTCTTGGGAAATTAGCTATCTTTGAAGGGATTTGGATCATAGAATTAATAATTAATTCATCACTGCATAACAGATATTTGCAAGGACATTAAATCCTTTCAAGGACAAATTAAGAAAAAAACAAACACGTGTAGTGTACAGGAGCCTGAAGTACCTGTAGATGTAATCAAATTTGACAAACTTTTTATTATTGCTACCTTACATATCTTGATTAACTTTCAGCAAAACCGAAATCTAGGCCAGTTTTTACAGACTTGATGAAACATTACAATCACCTACGGCATTAAAAAATCTTACAATAACTAGTTCAGAATCTTTTAGTGCGGAGCCCAAATATTTGATTTTTTTCTAGGCAAAAAAAAAAAAAAAAAAAATTGCTATCTAGTTCATTTCATCATTCTTATTTGTGGTAGCTCAATGCTGACACCAGTATAAATCTAAAAATTATAAGAACAATAGTATGTCATTTTTTTCTTTTTATATTGGGAATTTTAATAAAAATAGTAGAGATTAAAATTATTACAAATATATGCTTGCAGTACAAGTTGGGGGACAATTACTTGAACACTCTGACCCAGAGCAGAACTGGAAATAGGGAAGTAAAGGCAGTTTTGAACACATTATATTATCGATCAACAAGTACTATTAATTGTATTCTTTGAAGTGGCAGGCTTACTTTGTTTATTTTTGAGAAAACATCTAGAAATAAATAAGCTTGTAAAACTATCCTTTGTCTCGGTCATCCTTTTAAGTACGTATAATGTTCCATGAAAACAAAAGCTGCTAGTTCAGTTCACAAGTCAAAAAATCATTGTGCAAGTGACATTGCTCAGAAAACCCAGCACCTTTGTAGACAGCTGGAGTGTTTTATGTAAACTTCCCATTTTGTGATACAGAATATAAAAAAGATATGACTGAAGGGTAAAGATTTAATATATTTAATTTCTTTTTATTCCTCTACCAATGACTTTTTAAAGTAAAACTGGATTTACCCCCAAGATTGCATTGTGTAAATGTCAACACAATGAAGACAGAACATAATGTGTTAGCATTACCGCAAAATAGTATTCATTGTGTGGACCCTATGAACTTATCTCAGAAACCCCCAGAGATCCGAGTGTCACACTTGAAGACCACTGGTATACCAAAAAAAGATCATTACAAGAAGATCAAATATTGTGTCTTCTCCCTACCTCTCCCCATCTCCCTTAACTCATTCCTAACCTCTGGTTCCCACTGCAACTCCACTGATTGGCTTATAAATTTTCAATGACTCTCCATTGACTTCAGAATAAAAATCCAAATCCCCTCACAAGCCAGGAAAGTTCCTTGTTTACTGAATGATATGTACCTCTCCCAGGCTCCCTTCTCTCAAAGAGCAATACTTCTTTTTCCTTACAGGTCTTTTCCATTGTTGTCTGTTTGTTTGTTTGTTTTATTTTTATTTTTTGCTTGGACAACTTTCAGTTCTCTATTTCTCATTGTTTGAATCATTAATACTCATCCAGGAAGACTCCAGTGATTCTGGAGTCTGAGTTGATTTTTTAGATTTTGTACTTTCATAGTCTTTTATACTTTTCCCAAAAAGGAATCGATCTCACTGTATTGTGTTTTTGTTCACTACAACATCATTTCTATGTTAACTCCACCAGACTATAAATTCCTCAGGGGCAAGGTAAAATTTGTTTTACCCAAGGCTCATATTTTTCAAATCAGAAATCTGAAAGATAAACTTTATCTTGCTAACAGGAGTCACTTCTTATAGCTTAACTTGGCTGCATTTGAATGCTTAAAAACACTCTTCCCCAACAAGAAGAAATAAGAATGAAAAAGAGGGGGGAAATCCTATCACAAATATTTCCATACATTGATATATTTCTCCACAAAATGGCTTCTAGTGTATGGTGGCTAATAGAAAAATGTAGGGACATGTTGTGCTGAGATTTTATAGTTTCTGAATTTTTTCAGGACAAAACAAATGTGACAGACCCTTGATGCCATGGGGATCCTTAAATATGTGTAAACAATAGAACTGCATGATACCAGGAGTATATGTGAAGCTATGTGTTGTATTTGTCTCACATTCAATTCCCTGTTCACTCTCTAATAAAAATTTTACCTTGAAATATAAAGACCCAAATATTAACAGTTCATTTATAAATATTCATTTTCTATTAGTAACTACTTAACCACTGTTTTTCATATTTTGAAGACTTGTAACAAAGAATATTAGGATATTAATCAATAAGGGTAGCTCAAAGTTACAAGGAAATTGTTTAAGATCATGCTATGTCCTTCGTTATCATTCTATATACTCTGTAAAAATATTATTTAAGTTTGCTTCTCTTTTCCTTTCTCTTAATCTCAAAAAAAAAAAAATGGAGACTCTATTTCATGTCCATGGGAACGAGTTAACTCTATTTTCGACTGTCTCATTTTGAGCAACTAACTGTCATAGGGCAGAGCATGGGCCATTTCATCCAATTTAAAATAATACACTGTCTCTTTGGAGATAGCACTGTCATTTGTTTTCATTTTACTGAGGCGCCACTCTTTAGATTGAAATATTTATTAAAGGGAAAAGTCCAACTCCCTGAGACATGTAACCAAAGGATGAGATTTCTTAATTCTCATCTTATCTGAAGCACATTCCGCTACCTATTTCAGTGTGGTAGGTTATAAGCTGCATTTTAAAACACAGTGTTTTGATCAAACCATTGAGCCTGAAGAGAAATAGGTTCTTGTTTAAGTTAAAAATTTATTATTCACTGTTCATCTTCCCATACATTATGCATTCTATTCAGTTTTCATGCTCACTGTGCTTCTTTAAAAAATAATCCATAGCAAAAGTACACCAGACTAGTATAAAATTTTGTTCTGTCTCTTTAGGTCAAAGCTATGCGAAGAGGATATGAAATGAATATCTCTAAGAAACAATTTTTTATAAAGAAATACTTTTTTACATTATTAAGATAAACCTAGGGTTTAGATAATATTGCTTCAAATTATCCTTTAGTGACAGTATAAAATGTGTTACTGATACATCTTTTAGGATTAAACAGGATAACAGTTGTGTCATGGGAAGAAGTATATCTTTTGTTCATCAACATGTGAAGGAGTGATGTGAAAAAGGCATTTATAAACTTGGAAGAAATGTAGATGTATGATGCTTTGTATGGATACAGACCAATAACATTGTTAATTTTCAATAAGAAATTTATGTCCAAGCAGTTATTTAATGGCAATTAGACTAACTTTCTAAGGTATAAAAAAGAAATTCTATGGCAGGAAGAATTTCTGCTAAGTCAAGAAAGGGTAATAATGGGTTATTATCAAAATATATAAAGAATTTATGGAACATAAGAAAATAAATTTTTAAAAAACAAAAGATTTTGATTTAAAAATGGTTCAAGGACCTGAATAGACATTTCTCCAAAAAGAACATACAGATGGCCAAGATAGATAAACACATGCCTAACATTACCAATCATCAAGAAAATGCAAAATAAAACATTAATGAGATACCACCTGACATTTGTCAGAGTGGCTATCCTATCTAATAAAGAGGGAATATGCTAATTGACCCCTATGCCCTCACAAAGATGGCGGTGCCCACAGCCAATAAGGAGGGAATATGCTAATTGACTGCCACACCCTCAAAGATGGTGGTGCCCACAACCACAAGATGGCAGCACCCAGTCCCCTCAGCCCCCTAGCCACCCAGGGCTGGCCCAAGGCCCAGGTAACCAGTGCCAGCTGAGGCTCTGCTGCTGGCAGTGGCAGCAGCAGAAGTGTGATGGGGTGTCACCTTCTGCTGATTGCTGGGTCGCCTCCCACCCCTGAGGGCTGCTGGACTGTGAGAGAGGGCAGGCCAGGCTGAGGGACCCCCTAGCTCCAGTGCATGAATTATCATGCACCAGGCCTCTAGTTTATATATATTTTATAAAGAATGTGCTTGTGAAGATGTAGAGCAAAATGAACCTTCATGCACAATTGGTGAGACTGTAAATTGATGTAGCCACTAAGAAAAAAATTTTGATGAAAAAGATCATCAAAAAGTTAAAAATAGAACTACCATATGACCCAGAAATCACCCTTCTAGGTTTTTATATTTAAAAAACCACTAATGAAAAACACCTTTATGCTTGTTGCAGCATTATTTATAATAGTCAAGAAATAGAAGCTACCTAGGTGTTCATTGATAGACAAATGGATGAGGGTAATGTGGTACTTATATACAATAAAATGTTATGCAACCATAAAAAGGAATAAAATCTTGTCATTTGCTACATGGATGGACCTAGAGGGTATTATGCTAAGTGAAATCAGTCAGACAGAGAAAGATACATACCGTATGATTTCACATATATGTGGAATCTTAAAATAAAACAGAAACAGACTCATTTATACATAGAAAAAACTGATAGTTGCCAAATGAAAGGGAGGATGGGTGAAAAAAGTGAAGGAGATTAAGTACGAACTGCCAGTTATAAAATTAATCACAGCGATATAAATACAGTATAAGGGCTATAATCAGTAGTATTGTAATCTATAATAATAAAAGGGTAGCATGCTAATTAGACCAGATGTCCTTCTGGACAACCTTGCAGATGAAGCCAGGACTGTGAGGGATGCCCAGGTCTCAGGTGCCAGAGGGAAGTGGTGCTGGCAGCAGGGGGAAGGAAGGCCTACTTTTGCACAAATTTCATGCATCAGGCCTCTAGTAACTATATAAGTTGCCAGATTAGTACTAGACTCGTAGTGATTACTTAGTAAGATACATAAATGTTTAATCACTATGTTGTATACCCAAAGCTAACATAATACTGTATGTCAAGTATAATTAAAAATAAATAAAAAAAAATAAAATGCCATGGGGGAAAAAAAAAACAGAACTAAAGGAAATCATATATTAAAGACAGAGTAACACTTTTTGGTGGTGCTCGCATACCTTCAGTGAAGAAGGAAAATACTCTCATGCAAAGGAGTGTCTTTTTAAGTTTTTTTCCTTTAATTATAGAGGCATGACAGATATATCAGTTGTTATGAAGAAATGACATATGATATGGTTAAAATAATATTAATGTAAGCTAAAAATTCCAGCTAGAGGTGCAGCAGACAATATAATGATTTTTAAATGAGGAATTTAATTGCTTAACCTTTAAAATATATAAAATTTGGTTAGATTGACTCTAAATGCTATGTTATCTTTAATGTTTTCTTTCTTCTTTCTTAGAAAGAGTTATGGTCATCATCACTTATTGTAAAAATAGAGTTGTGATATACTTTTACTAGGTTTAGACATAAATTAGGAATACAATATTTAAATAAAACTTTTAATAGCAGATAATATGACATTTTGCCTTCAACAGAAAGTACAAATTTGCATTGTACTAGTAATTAATTCTGTTAGTTTATCTATTGACAGTTTTTGAATATTTAATACTGTTAAATGATCAGAGGAGATGAGTGACTAACCATACTCAAAATTATATTCTACATTTGATCAATGAGTGAGCAAGTCACACTGAAGCAACTTGAAACTCTTGGCTTGGTAGTAGTGAGAATAGCAACTTCTACATGTTTGATGTTAGAAAAAATCTAGAAAAATGTATGGAAGAATAGTTTTCTGCATGACTATGATTTGTAGCTTTTATATATATATATATATTTTATTGATTTTTTACAGAGAGGAAGGGAGAGAGATAGAGAGTTAGAAACATTGATGAGAGAGAAACATCGATCAGCTGCCTCCTGCACATCTCCCACTGGGGATATGCCCACAACCCCGGTACATGCCCTTGACCAGAATCGAACCTGGGACCCTTCAGTCCATAGGCTGACGCTCTATCCACTGAGCCAAACCGGTTTTGGCTATGATTTGTAGCTTTGATGAAGGCCAAATAAAATGGTTTCCCAAAATTTCCTCTATATTAAAATATTTTATTACTAGAGGCCCCATGCACAAAAATTTGTGCACTCAGGGGGTCCCTCAGCCCAGCCTATGCCCTTTTGCAGTGTTGGACCCCTTGAAGGATGTCCACACCAGGGGGGATCCTCACTCCATGGAGGTTTGGCCAGCCTGGGTGAGGGGCTGATGGCTGTTTTCAGGCTGGCCACACTCCCTTTAGGGGGAGCGGTCCCCACTGGAGTGCCTGGCCAGTCTGGTGAGGGGGTGAGGGCCGTTTTCAGGCTGGCCAAGCACCCTGGCTACGTAAGCTCCCAGTCGCTCCTTTTTTCTTTTTTTTTTAAATTCTGGGATTTATTTACCTTCTATAATTAAAACTTTGTTGCCTTTAGCGGAGGCCTACAGAAAGCTTGGCTTCCTCCATTGCCAGGGGCAACCCATTCCTGCTTGCTCCAGCTCCGTGGCCATGGCTGGCTGAAAGCAGGTATCTGGGGTTAGTTTACCTTCTATAATTGAAACTTTGTTGCTTTCAGTGGAGCTCAGTGCCAGGCTGCTGCAGGCGGGGAACCTTGGTTTCCTCCATCACTGGAGCAAGCAAGCCTCCTGCTCGCTCCAGCTCCATGGCTGCCGGCCGCCATCTTGGTTGGGTTAATTTGCATATAGTTGCTCTGATTGGCTGGTGGGCATGGCTTAAGGCGTAGCAAATGTATGGTCAATTTGCATGTTTGTCTTTTATTAGTATAGGATATGTAGTAGTAGAAACAGATTTCCAAGTTAAAAATTTTATATTGCTAGAGATGTCCTAGTTTGAGATTTGATTTTAAAAATATGATGTAGCTGTTGCTTTAATTTTTGTGTTTATGTTTACCAGGAGATTCTTAGAGTTAGTGTCTAAGAATAGAGTCTAAGACGTATTGAGGAGATAAGTAATGAACTGAAAGTATTGTTTTCATCCTTTTTGAGAATTACCAACAAGAGAGGATCATATAGTTAGATTATTCAGAGAACAAAATCATTGATTAGAGACCTAACATAGATTTCATTCAATACTTTAAATCCAACTATTTAAATATATTTTAAATTGATTTTAAAGAGATAAAAATAGAGGGAGAGAGAGAGGGAGAGAGAGAGAGAGAGAGAGAGAGAGAGAGAGAGAGAGAGAGAGAGAGAAACATTGATGAGAAAAAACAAAACAAAACATTGATTGATTGGCTATCTCCTGCAACCTGGTTATGTGCCCTGACTGGGAATTGAACCAAAGGCCCTTAGGTGCTCAAGATGACACTCAGCCACCTGAGCCCCACTGACCAAGGATATTTCTAAGTATTTAAACTCACCTTAAAATTTGAGTTTTTATAATCCCTTTAATCCTTTATAATAAAAGGCTAATATGCAAATAGACTGAACTGTGGAATGACCAGTAACTATGGTGTGCACTGACCACCAGGAGGCAGACGCTCAATGCAGAAGCTGCCTTCTGGGGGTCAGTGTTCTCCCACAGGGAGAGTACCATTCAGCCAGAAGCTGAGCTCACAGCTGGGAGTGCAGTGGTGGTGGTGGGAGCCTCTCCTACCTCCACAGCAGCACTAAGGATATCCAACTGCCAGCTTCTGACTTCGCATCAGTCAGACATCCCCTGAGGGCTCCCGGACTGTGAGAGGGCACAGGCTGGGCTGAAGGACCACCTCCAAGTGCACGAATTTTGTGCATCAGGCCTCCAGTAATTTTATAATATTCATAAGTCACTTTATAATTTGTTTGTTGGTAATTGTTTGCAAAAAATAGTAAACAATATCAAGCATTTAGAGCCATGAGCTAAAACTTCCCTAACATCCACTAAGCATATTTAGAAAATGAGTTACTGGGCATGAATAATTTAAGAGCTGCTACTATCCCAGTTTGCTTTTAAATATTTTGAAGGGACAGCACATAGGTGAAGGTTTTACTTGGAAATATGTCCCCCATTGTAAGATTTTACAAATGTTCAAGTATTCCCCTCATTATTCTATGAAAATTTTCAGGTTTCATTTTCAATGAATGCCTTTTTGGGGGATAAAATTGACATGTAATATGAAATATGGATTTACGCTTGCTTTTCCTCCAATATAAAAAAATCCATATTTGCCAATGATACATCTGATAATTGGTTATTTTTCAAAATATGTAGAGAATTTATACAACTCAACAGCAGAAAGACAATTTATAGTTAAAAATGAGCAAAGAATCTGAATAGACACTTCTCCAAAGAGAATATACAGATGGCCAATAGATATATTTAAAAATGCTCAACATAACTAATCATCAGTGAGATGCAAATTAAAATCACAATGAGATATTACCCTACTCCAGCCAGAATGGCTACCATCAATAAATCGGCAAATAAGAGCTGGTGAGGATGTGGAGAAAAGAGAACCCTTATGAATTGTTGGTTGGTATGCAGATTGGTTCAGTCACTATGTAAAACAGTATGGAACTGTCTTTTGACCCAGCAATCCCACTTTTGGCAATGACTCCAAAGAAAATCCAAAATGTCAATTCAAAATTTACAGTAGCTAAGATCTGGAAACAGCCTGAGTGCCCATGAGTAGATGAGTGGCTTAAAAAAAAAGCTGTGGGACATCTATAAAATGAAATACTAAATTTTGAAAAAAATTGGCTGTAAAAATAAAAGGATCTCTTACTCTTTGCGATAGCAAGGATGGACCTGAAGTTTATTATGATAAGTGAAATAAGCCAGTCAGAGAGAGACAAATACCATATGATCTCACTTATATGTGGAATCTAATGATCTAATGAACAACAACAAAAAAAAACCTGACTTACAAAATAGAAACAGAGAAATGGATACATGAACAGCTGTTAGAGAGGAGGAGGGGGTGGGGAGACTGGATGAAAGAAAGTGAAGGGATTAGCCAAAGAACATATATGCATGCCTATAGACACAGAAAGCAGTGTGGTGATGACCAGAGGAAAGGTGTGCAGAGGTTGGGTGGAGGTGGGTAATGGAGGGGGAGAAGTGGAGGCTTTTGTAATAGTATCAACATTAACAATAAAGTTTAAAAAATGTGCATATGGCAAATTCATTTATTAATCATCCCACACTCAGAGACTTCTAAAGCTAACATCCTATCTAATAAAAGAGTGATATGCAAATTAACTGTCACTCCCTCACTCCTTCACTCTCTCACAAAGATGGTGGCAGCCATGGAGCTGGAGCAAGCAGGAGGTTTGGGTTGCTCCCGGCAATGGAGGAAATCAAGCTTCCCTCCTGCCCTGGCCAGCACTGGGCTCCACTCAAGGCTACAAAGTTTCAATTATAGAAGATAAATAAAGCCCAGATACCACTTCCAGCCAGTGTGGCCTCCACTCAAGGAGGGGCTGGGAACCTGGGTTTTTAGGGGCAACCCAGGATTCAAGCTGGACCAAGGCTACAAAGTTTCAATTATAGAAGATAAATAAATCCCAGATACCTGCTTCTAGCCCGTGGGCATGGCCATCCTGAAAACGGCCCTCAGCCCCTCACCCAGGCTGGTCAAGCACCCCAGTGGGAACCCCACTCTGATCCGGACACCATTCAGGGCAAACCAGCTGGCCCCCACCTGAGCACCAGCCCCCTATCCTATCTAATAAAAGACAAAAAGGGAAATTGAGTGTACCTTCGCTACTCTTCCCATTGGCTAATCAGGGTGATATGCAAATTAACTTCCAACAAAGATGGCGGTTAATTTGCATACATAGGCACAATGCTGGGAGGCGAAAGGGGAAGGACAGAAGAAGCCGCCTGCCGCTGACTGTGATCGGAAACCAAAGTGGCAGCCAAGAGCCGGGTGACAGGGCAAAGGCGGCCCTGGGGGCCACCTTTGCCCTGTCCCCGGCCCGTGATTGGTGAACCAGACCGCCTTTGCCCGCCCTGGGCCAGTAATCGGAGAAGCCGGGTGGAGCAGGGGAGAGGTGGATGTCCGACTCTTCCCTGCCCCTTGGCTTCTCAGATCACTGATCACCAGTGATCAGAGAAAACCCAGAGGCGGGGCCAGAGGCCGGGCTGTGTCGCCACCTGGGGACGCAATCCAGTGCCCGGGCAGCAGTGCAGCCGCGGCCCCAGAAGGAGACCCAGAGGCCAGGGCTGTCTGTCCGCGTCAGGAAGTGGGAGGCAGCTCTTCACCTGGAGGCTTAAGCCCAAGGTGGGAGGCGCCATTTTCTGTAAGGAAAGGCAGGGGGTGTGGCTAAGCACAAGGCACGCCATTTTTGTGTACAGAGAGGGGGCGTGGCTCAGAGCAGAGAGGTCCCACATACAGAGAGGCCGGATGTGGCTCAGAGCAGGGGGGTGCTAATGGATAGTTTTTGTTATCCACACAGTAATATAAGACAAGATTACGTATGTATAGCTATGTCATTGTGCAACAAATAAATGTAATTTATGTGGTGAATTCCAATACATAAACATAATAAAATCAAAGATAATCCATTATTTGATTCAGGTCATTTATTCTAAGGTGGAATTATGAATTCAAAGCTATAAAAAAAAAACAAACACTTTGCTTGATGTATGAATACCTCACAAGACTCTAAGCACCAGAAGAGCAAGAATATTATCAGATTTTCACCATGATTTATCCAAAGCACTCACTTACTAGCTGCAAGGCATTCTTTGAACAAAAATGCAAATTATTTCACTTTCAACATATCATCTACAAAATATGAAATACTAATATTATCCACTTTGTAATATTAAGTAAGTAATTAAAGAATTCATACCAACAATTTAACAGAGTTCTTGGAGTTTAGTAAGCAGTCAGTACATTGTAGCCCTTTACTGAACCCCTACTCAAAACTGAATAATTTTCAAATTTGAATAAATATTGGCTCTACTCTAGAGTATTTTATGGCCTATGTTATAGTAGGGGACTCTTACAGATAAACAAAGATTACATTACACATTTTTTTCTAACACTTGTTTGTCCTTTATTATTAAATAAGATAAAGAAGAAGTAACACCCTCTGCAGATTAGGGAGCTAAAATAGAATAGTTTAATATTTATGAGATCTTTGAATCAATCCTGAAATGAGGAGCATTGATTTTGTTGAAGGAAGCTAGGTAAGAAATTTTTCTTTGCTTTTCTAGTTTCTAGAAACTAGCTTGGTGGCACTAATAGTAAATAACAGTATATTTAGAAAAGCTATATTGAAATGAAATATATTTGTGATCAGAGTAGTGGTATTAGGTGGTGGGTATAGGAAGGCAGGAAGATAAGGGTAGGATGTATGTTCAAAGAGGTCAGAATTTTTTAAATCATGTTGCACCTTACGTTATGGGAAATCAAAGACCATTAGGAGAGTTGAATGATATGCTGTTTGTTTTACAAAAATCACAGTAGTCACTGAATGGAATGGGAGAAAGGAAACTAGTTAGAAAGTTATATTAATAGCCAAATAACAAATGACAGTGGTTTAGACTAAAAGTGCAAAGAAAGACTAAAATTAAAAAAAAAATTAAAATCCAATAAATTATTTTTTTTTGTCCTACACTACTATGGATTGGGTTTTTGTTGATTGCAACCAAAAGAATGTTAACTAATCAAATAGTATCCAATTCTGCTTTGAAGGAAGATAATAGCTGAAAATGTTCATTGAATTTGGCATTAAATAGGACACGTTGATGTCATTAGCAAAGTACTAAAAACCTCCTTTGATATCCTTGTGAAAATGTTCAAAATACAAAGTATAGTAGACTACAACCATTTATATAAAAATGCTCTAAAACTATTAAGTTGGAAGTTAAGTGAAGTCTCTGGTGTTTCATTTAATGGGTAGCCTCATGTCATTTATAAATTGATCAAATAAAAAAGTGAGATATTGTTTTCAAAACTTTGCCTAAAGGAAAGTTGAAAGGATGTCTAATGAGTTAAATAAAATAATTAAGATTTAAAAGTGCTTCATAAAATTAGAATGGTGATCTAAATCTAGCAAGCTGAATTGATAGCATCTTTAATGAAAATTTGAAAGCACTAGATTAATATGTATGGCATAACATGGCTTGAACTAGGATTAATAGCTTATTTGAAAAATACCTGATGTTCTAGAAGTTGATGAAGTCAGTCTGAGCTCTGTGTCCCACTGATTGACAGAATAAAAGTAAAATTAGTTTATATTAATAGACATATGTGTTTAAATAGATTATCCAAAATTCTCTCTGAAGTCTTGAATCATTTACATTAATTTCAGATGGGCATAGAGAACATGTCCTATGTGGTGTGAAATTGACTATGAGAAAATTAGGATTGAGATATTTGCAAAGAGATAGTATTTTCAAATAACATAATAGTTGTTGTTGTTGTTTTTTCATGTTCAAATAACTTTTATATACTGTTCCAGAGGAAAAACCTATAGTATTTGACTAAAAAAGTAAAATGGTAAAATATCCAAAAAACAAATTACATTGGATATAGAGAAGACCCTACTAAGAATATTACTATGGCTCAACTACCTTCAAAACTAGGCTGCTCTCTCATTATAAATATTTAAAGCCACAGCAGTTATCAATTCAGGAAAATAGAGAACGCATGTAAAAAATGAAGGCAAATGATTGGGTAGAACCTTAGGTCTTTTCAAATGTTAACTTTCTATGCTATAATATGTTGTAAATTTTATTTATTATAAACATGGGAATTTCTGTTAGATGGCTGGATGGATGTATAGATAGATGATAGATGATAGATAGATGATAGATAGATGATGATAGATAGATAGATAGATAGATAGATAGATAGATAGATGATAGGCAGATAGATAGATGATAGATAGACTGATTAATTAAGTGAAAGAAATATTACACTATCCAGAGTAAATTATAACACAGATGAAAAAATATATTAAAGAAGCTGAACTTGTGCCCTGGCTGTTTTTCCTCAGTGGCTAGAGCATCGTCCTGTGGACTAAAGGATCCCAGGTTCCATTCCGGTCAAGGGCACATGCCTGGTTGTGGATCGATCCCCGGTGGGGCATGTGCAGGAGGCAGCCGATCAATGATTCTCTCCCACCATTGATGTTTCTGTCTCTCTCTCCCTCTCCCTTCCTCTCTGAAATCAATAAAGAAGAAGAAGAAGAAGAAGGAGGAGGAGGAGGAGGAGGAGGAGGAGGAGGAGGAGGAGGAGGAGGGGGAGGGGGAGGGGGAGGGGGAGGGGGAGGGGGAGGGGGAGGGGGAGGGGGAGGCGGGAGGGGGAGGACTTGCAATGCATTTAAACCAAACTGCATTGACTTCTTGCCATTCTTTTAGTTTGTTGAATGGAATAAATTAATTGTTTCTGTATAAAAAAGTCTTATTCAGATAAAAATTCTGGCAATTCCTATAGGTTGTCCACTTTATCTTATGAAACAGACATTCTTTTGATAACAGTTTTAAACACAGATTCAATTCGGTCATTAAAATGCTAGATCAAGATATTAATCAAAATTCTGAGTTGACCCAATGACAAGCATAGAGTTCTCTCACAGCTGGGGCCGCTGTAGGCTGGGCACCTACAGTGGGAAAGAGCATTTATTGGCTCCTGTAATTCCCTACTGGCTGCTTCTCTCCTTACTGTTATCTCCTGCTAGGTGTTCCATGGATCCTTATGGAAGGAGAGGCACCAGGAGTACCTTAGTTGTGACTGTTATTAGTAACATCCTAAGCTTCCTTCCCTATGGTCCTCACAGTAATTGAAATATCACTCTTCACGTTTTGGGACACAATCTTGAGGCTATATGAACATTTCTTTCAAGGATGGTCTAAGGAAAGTTCATTGGTGCAGACTCTTCTGTATTCTAGGGGGTCAGATGGTCCCAGATCACTCACTTCCATGTTATTTCCTTGGCCAATGGAATGTTAGCAGATGTGACATTAACTGACTTTAATGTGTTTGTGTGCTCGTGTGTGTCATCTCACACATCTGCCATCTCTAGAAGGGCTATGGCTGAGTAACTCTTGTCCTTCAGCCATTACCCAAGGAGGAACACTTGGGAACTCCTAAGATAAACAGAAAAGCCATGAAACAAATGCATATCTATTGCTAGAATCTGGAAGCTTTTATTTTTTGCTTCTCTTTTTCATATGTAGTAATAGCTGATGTAAACATTGGCAATGGGAATAGGAGGTGTTTGTAAAAACAACCTAGACTACATGGCTGTGGATTTTTAGACCCAGCGTTTAGCAGCGGTTCTCAACCTGTGGGTCGCGACCTCTGGCGGTCGAACGACCCTTTCACAGGGGTCTCCTAAGACCATACTGCATATCAGATATTTACATTATGACTCATAACAGCAGCAACATTACAGTTATGAAGTAGCAATGAAAATAATTTAATGGTTGAGTCACAACATGAGGAACTATATTTAAAGGGCCAGAAGGTTGAGAACCACTGGTTTAAAGTGAGGAAATTGATACTAGATGTAGGAATATATTTTGGTGAAATTTTACTTTTGATATTCTGAAAGGCAGAAAACATTTATAGTATATTTTTTGCCTTTTCTTTTTGTTTAATCCTCACCTGAGGATATTTTTTTTTCCATTGCTTTTGAGAGAGAATGGAAGGGAGGGAGGAGGAGAGAAACATTGATGTGAGAGAGACACAGCAATTGGTTGTCCCTTGCACACTCCATGACTAGGGGCAGAGAACGAACCCACAACCCAGGTATGTGCCCTTGACTGGGAATTGAACTAAACCCTTTGGTTCACCACCTGCTGCTCTAACCACTGACCAACACCAGCCAGGACTCCTAATGTATTTTCAGGGTAGGGTTTGGAGATCTTGAGGCACATGTTGAAATAATGAGCTGGTTGCTACTAGCTGTATTCTGTAATTTACAATCATAGAGATAAGTTCCTAAACGTATTTGCCAGTTTGCAAACAGAATTTTGAGCAAATATAGAAACCCATAACTTACAGGTTTCAAAAATAAAACTGCTTTCATCAGATAAAATATAACTGTTATCTGTAGATATAAAAGCCTCAGTGACAAACAATTGAACGACAGAACAACGGGTCTACCGGTCACTATGACACGCACTGATCACCAGGGGTCAGACTCTCAATGCAGGAGCTTCCCCCTGGTGGGCAGTGTACTCCCACAGCCAACCTCCCATGGCTGGCCAGCCTCCCGTGGTCCCTACCCCTGGCCGGCCTGCTGGCCCAGATGACCCAGATCAGTGCCACCAGCCAACCTTCCGGAGTCCCTCCACCTGTCCAGTGAACCCAATGGCCCCAATCAAAACTCCAGCCACCCCTCCACCCCCGGCCGGCCAGCCAACCTCCTGTGGTCCCAATGGCCCCATCCGCCCCAGCCAGCCAACCTCCTATAGCCCCTCCCCCTGCTGATCAACCTCCCGCGGCCCAGATGGGCCCCTATCGCCAGCCAGGCCACGGGACCCCACCTGCTCACTAATTCATGCACCAGGCCTCTAGTTGTATATAATAAGACAAAATCCCTAAGTAAGTGTGTTGCTCCAGTATCTTTAGTTACTATTGCTGAAGGAAATTATTTATTGTCAAATAGACCTTTTAACCTGGATAAAATGATGATCCAAAAAAAAAAAAAAATGTGGTGTCACCACTGCCTAGTTCAATCAAAGGATCTACATTTTATTCTTGAGGGAGAAATGTCCTGAAAATAATTGTGTGTGGCTCTTGGCACAAATAACTGACTAAAATTTAAGACTTTTAAAGCTAAAAATTTTGTGAAAACTGTATTTTCAAAAGTACTGCCAGCCCGATCACAAGAAAATGAAATTATTCAAGTTCTGAGAAGGCTTTTAGTCTCTAAATTATTAAAGATAGAAATCAGGTTGAGAGAGCTTCTCAAACTCCCCAAAGGCCATATTCTCTAATTCTTTTATTTTTAATCAGTTTTTCAGACTTGGCTGTGGAGCATGATGCAGAATGAAGGAATTTCCAGCGGGCAGAGCCAAAAGCTATGGTAAGGAAACCTGGGCATAATGAATAACTAACAGTTCCTTGCTCTTAGAATAGGAATGCCTAGTAATGTTTGTCTAGAATTATTGGGACCAAAAACTTTTATATGACAGGAGGTTAAGAGCAACCTGCTCCACATATAATGTTGAGTATGAGAGAAGTAAGACCTTGGCTTTTTGGTTCAGAGGATTCCAGATAAAGAAGAGCTGCCTCAAGATTTCAAAGATATTTCAAGAACCTCACTTTAAACCAGATGCGGTGATTTTGACAAACCACTTGGAGATCTATTTTGCATGTAATAAAGACTTCAGTAGACAGATTATCATAGCACAAATATTATTCAAAAATAATTACTTCTTCTACTTTACTTCCATAGGAAGAATATAATTCCTAAACTTTGTGTTTGTCTCATTCATGTAAATTGCTTTGACCAATGAACACATTAATAGATGTTTAAAATAAAAAACAGAACAAGGACTTGAAATTTGCTTGCATGGCATGCTGGTTTGTGTTTCTGCTATCATGTCACAAACAGAGATTTTCCTGAAGGTGGACTTCCCTGTCATTTCAAACACTAGATTGCACACAAATGTTGCAGAACTATTTACAGTATATGCAGACCTGCACCATGAAATAGAGCTACTAGAACCTGAGGCAGAATGATGGAGTAAGTTCTAAAATCAGTGATTAACAAATACAAATTATTGTCAATTTAATAAAGATGTTCATATCTAGGAAAATAAACTATATTGTATACCTTAAAATTATGTGGTTGAAAATTTAATTATTGAGCATTTTTCTCTTTCTTTTTGTGAATTTGTACTTCAGAATTCAAAAAGATAACATTGTGTTATTATTAATGTTTCATAATTTAGATTTCTTATGAAACTTCTTAAAAACATGTCAGCCATTTTAAAGTTCAAAATAATCATCATTGTAATTAAGTCAATGTGCTATTGGCAAAAGGGATAACCACATTGGTCAGTGGAAGAGAGTAGAATTCAGACATAGACCCACACAAACATAGTCAGTTGATTCTTAACAAACTTTAAAATTTAGGAGGGGGCATTTTAATATTTTAGCAGTTACTCTATGTAAGTCTAAATTCACTCTCTCTGGATTATGTCCATTCCTTCTCTTTAATTTTTTTTTTCATGGTACTGTTATGATCTTTATTTAAATTAATTTAAAGTTAACTACCACTAAGACACTAAACATACATTTTTATGAAAAAGATCATTTTAAAAACACTTATAACATCCATATATTTATATATAGTATTTAGCATATGGACTAAAGTATCTCATAAAATGTGCTAAGAAAGATTAATAGATGAGAGTTTAATACTAATTTTTCCAAATTGTCTGAAGACATATTTGGCATTTATGATTTCCCTCCTACATACCATTCAGCATTCTATGC
The DNA here is from genome assembly GCF_964212035.1 of Myotis nattereri. Classification (NCBI taxonomy): domain Eukaryota; kingdom Metazoa; phylum Chordata; class Mammalia; order Chiroptera; family Vespertilionidae; genus Myotis; species Myotis nattereri. Next base: position 65,929,246 of record NC_138076.1, on the reverse strand, counting down.
AAATACTGTTAGGTTTTCTTGCTCTTGGTGCAGCCCAAAACTTCATCCCTAGAGGATATAAACCTATATTATTCTATATAATAAAGAGGTAATATGCAAATTGACCATCACTCCAACACACAGGCTGGCCACTCCCATGTGGTCAAAGATGGCCACCCCCATGTGGACACAAGATGGCCTCCAGGGGAGGGAAGTTGTGGGTGATCAGGCAAGCAGGGGAGGGCAGTTGGGAGGGACCAGGTCTGCAGGAGAGGGCAGTTAGGAATGACTGGGCCAGCAGGGGAGGGAAGTTGGGGGTGAACAGGCCTGCAGGGGAGGACTGTTAGGGGTGACCAGGCCATAAGGGAGGGCAGTAGGGGGCAACCAGGCTGGCAGTGGAGAGAAGTTAGGGGCAATCGGGCTGGCAGGGGAGTGGTTAGGGGGTGATCAGGCTAGCAGGCAGATAGAGTTAGGGGCAATCAGGCAGGCAGTAAGGCGAGCAGTTGGGAGCTACTAGTCCCAGATTGGAGAGGGTGTAGGCTGGGCTGAGGGACACACCATCCCCCCCCCCCATGAATTTCGTGCACCAGGCCTCTAGTATAATCTATACTAATAAAAGCATAATATGTTAATTAGTCCGGACATCCTTCCAGACGTCCTTCCTGAAGACCTTCCAGATGAAGCTGGGCTGCCTGGGTCCTGGACTCCAAGTGGCAATGTGTTCCAATGCATTTAACTCTCTGATTCATTATTCCATAGAACAAAAATTTGTCCTAAAACAGTCCATTTTAGTTTCTATCTAGACCTATTGTATGTTTGTCAAAAGTGGAATATTCTCTTTTATGTCTTTGCTATAAAAAACTAATAATCTCCCTTTTTATACTCTGTATTGAGGAAGCAACAGGGTTCTTGAATAATCCCTATTTGCCACCAACATTTTCATCACGTTGGGATCCATTGATTCTGAAGGTTGAGTGACAGAGCTGCTGATTTTCCATCGAGGACCTCTGACCAGCTTCTCTGAGGTAAAAATAAAAGCATCTTAGTAACTCAGAAAATGGTCAGCACAACACTTCCAAATGTGGATTCTTATTTCTAAAATTAAAAGTGGCTTTGTTTGCATTGACCTTTGGACAGGATATATCAATGTATCCAGGTCACTGGACCTCCCAAAATATTCACTGAGCAAAGAAACCATTTATTTTTATAGAAATACAGAGTTCATGGTATAAAATGCTTTCTGGATTTCTTATCAGAATAAATTCATTTTATGGTGGCTAAGTGAGATGTCCTCTGGGACACTACAAAGATCAATAACCCTGCCAATTATAATGTGTTCTAAATTTACAAGTGAGATGGAGAAGATATATTACCCCTTGCCCTGTGGAAGCAAATATCTTTTCAGTATTTGGGAGAGGGGAGATGAGGAGAGAAAGAGATGAGAGAGAGAGGGAGAGAGAGAGAGAGAGAGAGAGAGAGAGAGAGAGAGAGAGAGAGAGAGAGAGAGAGAATTTCCAGATTAATAGCAATTTTTTAAAAAGCCAGTTTTATAACTACTTGTAAAAGATGTGCTTGAAATTTGACTTTTGTTTAATTTAGTCAGGTAAGGAGAAAACATTTGGATGAATAGCAGAAATTAAAGTTACTTCTTGCTTACATTTAATCCACTTTTATATTACATGATCAGTCCTTCTTGAGCTATAGATTTATAAGTGAAATAAAGAAGATGGGATGGTAACTACCTTCGACTGTTAGCTATTGATCCAATAACACTGCATATTGAGATATGTAGTATTTTACTGGTTTAAAACAACAATCCTAGTATTTCTTGTGAGTCAAAAATAGGTGGTTTGGCTGACCTGGTGCCAGGCTTGATTGCTGTCTACTAACTTCATTCACACGTTTGTGATCAGAGAGCAGGATGGTAAAAGATTGCCTCAGATCAGATAACTCAGCTTTCCACCAGCCTTTCTCCACACATTTTATCCTCCAGTAGGCTCCAGGGCATGCTTCCATAGCTAGTTAGAACAAAATGGGCTAAAGAACATGCCTTGTTGGTCAATTGATTCTCCAGGCTAAGCTTGCATTGTATTTGCTAACAAATCACCTGCCAAAGCAAGTCACATGTGTGGAGCAGAGCACCCCATGCCCAATAGGATGGTAGATGCATCCATCTGCACTTCACTCCTCCTGTATCTTCTGTAAATTCCATGGGAAACTGCTTATTGTCTTCACTAGCAGAGAAGTGTAGACAGAGAACCCGGACAGCTGGTGACCTTTGAAGCCCTAGCAAAGGTCAGAGCTGTGCACCACCTCTGTTAATCCAGATAATGGTAACTGAAGCAACCTCCCCACCTTTACTTATGTAAATCCTTATTGATAAAATAGTCATGTAAATCCTTATTGATAAAATAGTCTGTGTGTCACTGGAACCTCCCTGCCTAAGGGCTATGGGTGTATCTCATACCAATAAAAGCTTAGCGAGGCCTGAGCACCAGTGGAAGTCCTTCCCCTTGAGTTGGACTTACCCGCCTGGCCTCCCATTATTTCCAAATTATCTCTTGTCTCTTCTCTTTCATTTGTGTGCAGCTCTTCTTCCAGATCCTGAACCCTGAACCACGCGGACGTGGGGGGAAACATTTACCACAAAATTCATCGCATTTTCAGTATCTTTATTTCTACCACAGATATATGAAGTTTTTGTTTTGTTTTGTTTTTGGTTTATATATTTGATGGAATGTGAGAAATACAAAACTTCCATTTTCTATTTCTCCCCTAATTCAGGGAGTCGATATGACAATAAGATAAATATGCATACATAATTATAGGTCAAGAATTTAGGAAATGACATGAATATGAATTTGTTGCCCCATTGTATGCATTGTGTGGTAGAATCAGGTAAAAATGCCATTTTCCACCTAAATTTCACAAGCCTTCACTCTTAGATCAGTTACATTCTGAATTCCCAGGGTTTAGTTTAGATCCATTGTTTAATAATTCCTAATAGTCTTAATAGTTTGTTTCCAAGCTCACAGTTAGCATTTTCTCTGTTCCAAATGCTAGAAGGAAGATACTGTGTAAATGAGTGCTTTTATTATGGAGTCTTCCCTCAAGTCCACCCGTGTACTTTCATTCAAGGGGCTTTAGAACTATCAGTTGGGATTGCAGTAAAAGCTCCAGATGCTTTATTGTGGTAAGCCAAATCAAGCCTTGGTTTACCAGATATATTATTTTTTTTTTTATGGTGACATAGATCAGGTAAGAACCTATCAGATTGCTATCTATTTTATTGCTAGTAATTGAATATGGATTCGGTATCACCAAAGTTCTCTGTAGGTTGTGCTGCTCTTATCACCATTACTTTATTTTTTTTTCCTATTACGACAACTATGCCAACCCATCTTTTAGAAGCTAAAAATAATGATTTGGCCTGTGACCCAAGAATCAAATCAGTCCTATTGAAATTGGGGAGCCTATTTTAATAGCAATGTCTCTTACCTTCTTATAGAAGACAATCACCAGAGCATTTTCCACTGATGCTGGGGTCTCATTTTATGCTAAAGCCATGAAAAATGAATGTCATAGCAACCCATATCTATATAAATCACTGTTTATTCTTTTTGTCTGTATCACTATCTCTATATTTCCATTTCGGTCTCTATATCTCTTGCATTTCTAAATATGTGTGTTTTTTGTTTTCATTGCTTTTTTTATAGAGACAGGGAGGGAGAGGGATAGATAGAAACATCAATGAGAGAATATAGATTGGCTGTCTCCTACACACCCCCTACTGGGGATGGTGCCATCAACACTGACATGTGCCCTGCCCGATAGGGAACTGAATTGTGACCTCCTGGTTCATGAGTTGTTGCTCTACCACCGAGCCACACCAGCCTGGCATATCTCTTGCATTTCTAATTGCCAGACTTTGATTTCTCCCCTTCATTCCAGCATCCCACATTTATACATTCACCTCTTTACTTCACAACTTGACTAAGATGTCCCTTGTGTGCCTTAAACCATTGCAGAATGTCAATTTTCAATTACATGCTCCATTAAAAAGTGAATACAGATATAATACCATAGATTGAATGCCACCTTCATCAGCAGGCTTAAGCCAGATACATTGCAAGAATACTATGTTTTACGTCTTTAAAATCTTGGACTCATAACACTATAAATGATATTGTTTTGATTCCAAAACAAAATACATAAATATTATGTATTTATTATGAACATCTTCAAACATATAGAAGATTGAAATAAATGTATAATAAGCATCTCAAAATGAGCTCCTGATATTTTCTCCTGTTTCTTTTCTGATCCACAATATCACCCTCATTGAGTGAATGGAATCACCACTTTTCAGTTAAAAACCTAGAATTCATATCTGAGTTCTCCCTTTCCTTTTAGTTGGTGTTTAATTCTTCTCCAAATCCTCTTGGGTCTATTCTCCAAATATAGCTCTGGCCCATTTAAACCTCAAGAACTCTAGAGCTAAGCTTAACCACAATAATCTGTCACCTGCACTATTGAAATAGCCTCCAACTCCCTGCCTTACTTCCACACTATATTCTTTCACAATAAGAAGTCAGAGATGTTTTGGGCACAGAAATATAAAAACACTCCTATTCAAAACCCTTTCATCCCTTCACCACATGCCTAGAAAAATGTTAAACTCTTTCTCTGGCCATAAATAATCTAAAGCTGTCTGCATAACTGACCTCATTTCTATCTACTTTACCCTGTTCCTTCTATTCCAGGACAGTGACCTGAATTTAGAAGTCAGGAAGTATATAGCTCAGTTCCTAGCTTAATTCCCAAGCTAGTTGTGTAAACTCGAGTATGTTTTTTTTTATATATAAAATGAAGAACTTTTAGAAAATTATTTCTAAGACCTACAATGAATGAGGATTATTTAATTAAATTTTGGGGAGTTTAATATATATATATATACTAGAGTCCCAGTGCACAAAAATTTGTGCACTCGTTGGGGAGGGGGGGTACCTCAGCCCGGCCTGTGCCCTCTTGCAGTCTGGGACCCTTCAGGAGATAACAACCTGCTGGCTTAGGACTGCTCCCAGGTGGCAGAGGGCAGGCCCAATCCCTAGGTGCAGCCCCTGGTCGGGCTCAGAGCAGGGCTGATTGGGGAGTTGGGGCACCGACCCCTGTCATGCACAGAGCAGGGCGGATCGGGAGGTTGTGATGCCACCCTCAGTCACTCTCAGGGTAGGGCCGATTGGGGGATTGGGGCACCGCCCCCTGTCACACTCAAGGCAGGGTCGATCAGGAGGTTGCGGCTCCACCCCCTGTCACGCACAGAGCAGGGCCCATCAGGGGGGTTGGGGCTCCATACACTGTCACGCACAGAGCAGGGTCAATCAGGTGTTGGGGAGCTCCCCCCTGTAACTCACAGAGTAGGGCCGATAGGGGAGTTGGGGCACTGCCCCCTGTTACACACAGAGCAGGGCGGATCAGGGGGTTGGGGCACCGCACTCTATCACCCACAGAGCAGGGCCGATCAGGGGGTTGGGGTGCCACCACTGTCACACTCAGGGCAGGGCCGATGGGGAGGTTATGGCTTTACCCTGTCACACTCAGAGCAGAGCCTGTGGAGGGGGGTTGGGTCACCGCACGCTGTCACACACAGAGCCACAGGGCGATCAGGGGGTTGGGGAGTTCCCCCCTATCAGGCACAGAGCAGGGCTGATCAGGGGATTGGAGTGCCTTCCCCTTTCACGAACAGAGCAGGGTGGATAGGGAGGTTGTGGCCCCGCCACCTGTCACACACAGAGCCGCAGGGCAATCAGGGGGTTTGGGCGCTGCCTCCTATCACGCTGATCCCGGTGCCTAGAGGCCTCATGGCTCCGCTGATCCCAGTGCTGGGAGGCATATTACCCTTTTACTATATAGGATAGAGGCCTGGTGCATGGGTGGGGGCAGGCTGGTTTGCCCTGAAGGGTGTCCTGGATCAGGGTGGGGGTTCCCACTGGGGTGCCTGGCCAGCCTGGATGAGGGGATGATGGCTGTTTGCAGCTGGTCACACACCCTTCAGGGTGGGGGTCCCCACTGGGGTCCCTGGCCAGTCTGGATGAGGGGCTGAGGGCTGTTTTCAGGCTGGCGGGTGACTGAACCTCCCAACTGCTCCTTTTTTTCTTTTTTCTTTTTTATTCTGGGCTAGCTTTAGCTTGAGGCTCCAGCTCTGAGGCCTCTGCTGCTGAAAGCAGGTATCTGGTTTGTTTGGGTTCTACAATCGAAACACTGTATCAACTCCAGCTCTGAGATCCTGGCGGGCTGCAAGCAGGTTTCTGGGGTTTTGTTTAGCTTCTATATTTTAACAATGTTTCAAACTGCAAGCTCAGAGGCCGGCAAGGCAGGCAGGGAACGTTGGTTTCCTCCGTCACTGAAGCAAGCAAGCCTCATGTTAGCTTCAAGCTGCCTGGCTGCCGGCCGCCATCTTGGCTGGCAGTTAATTTGCATATCTCACTGATTAGCCAATGGGAAGGGTAGCGGTCGTATGCTAATTACCATGTTTCTCTTTTATTAGATAGGATAAAAGCCTAAGTGACCAACTGACCAGGTGACTGTTTGACTGGCCAACCAGTAGCTATGATGCACACTGACCACTAGGGGGCAGATGCTCAATGCAGGAGCTGCCAAACTCCTGCACCCAGAACCAGAGTGGAGGGAGCCCTATTCCAGGGTGTATCACCTGAGAACCACCCTCTCACAATCCGGGACCCCTCAGGGGATGTTGGAGAGCTGGTGTCAGCCCAATCCCTGCAGATCAGGCCAAGGGACCAATCTGTGCACTGGTCCTCTATCCCATTGGCTTCCCACTTCAGGACTGGCTCCCCACTGGGTCTCTAACCCATTGCAGAGGTCATTGGCCTGGCCCTTACTGAAACTTTTTTACTCAATTAGCTAAATGATGAGATGTGCAGGACCTACTGGCTGCGGCCCCAAAGTCTGGTGCCCGTGCTGGCCTATCCACTTAATATCAATTTCCAGTGGAAGCAGCGAATTTTCCAGCTACCACTCTCAGCTGGGAAACCAGTCGAGGCTTCCCTCCTTCAGGGCAGACAGTAGCGCCAGCAGGCAACCTCTGGGGAGGGAAGGAGGCGAAGGAGAGGCTCAGGTGGGAAAGAGGGGGCTCCTGCTGCCACAGCACTCTGCCTGGGCAGAAAGGACTAGGCGGAGCCTGACATTGAGCAGGGTCATGCCCTCGGCCGACTAGGTTCCAGGCTAAGTAAATCCTATTTGTTAAATAATTGGATTTTGCAGCTAAATGCCCACAAGTTGTCAGTTACCGACAAACTTACAGTAAAGTGAGATGAAAGAAGCGAGGCAGATACTGAGAGAAAGTGACATAATATTGGGAGAAGAGAAGAGAGCCCGAGTCCGGGGTGCGTCACCCAAGAACCAACCTCTCGCAATCTGGGACCCCTCAGGGGATGTCGGGGACCCAGTTTCGGCATGGTTACCACAGGCCAGGCTGAGGGACCTCACCGGTCCATGAATCTGTGCACCGGGCCTCTAGTTGATTTATAAGATTATACAGGTTTCAAGTGTACAGTTTTGATACATCATCTGTACATTGCATTTTGTCCACATTACCCAAAGTAAAATCTTCTTCTGTCACCATATATTTGACCCCTTTAACCCTCCCTCACCCCCTTCCCTCTGGTAACTACCATACTGTAGTCTGTGACTATGAGTTTTGTTTGCTCGCATTGTTTCTTATTTGTTTATTTGTTGCTTTCATATGGTTCTTAACTATTTATGTCTGACTTATTCTGCTTAGGATGATATTCTCAAGATCCATTCATGTTGTCATAAATAGCAACTTTTCTTATGGTTGAGTAGCTGAGTAGTATTCCATTGTGTGTGTGTATTTTTTTCTGAATCTATAATTCAGGGATCTATAAAGAAAGACTACAAATTTTGAAGAAAGAAACAGCAAACAAATTGTTTGAATTTTCTTTTTATTCTTTCTTTTTTGGGGGGAGGTGGGGGGGAAGGAAGCACTTGTTTCCTTTCAGTATTCGATGAGGTGGAGGGTTTTATCCACCTATATATCACATCTATAGGTACTATGTATATTTGTCCATGTATATCTTTATTATTCTCCTTAAATGGCAGATAGGTGCAAGTTTAGTATAAGATGACCACAAACAAACAAACAAACAAATAAATAAAAATGGTTCCATGGTGTGTGTGTGGGGGGGAGATATTTAACTAGGCATGACATCTTAATGAAAATTTTTGCAAAGCTAAGAATATCTAGCAGTATTCCCTTTCATTCTTTTTATCTTCCAATATCTCCTTCTTCTTTTCTTTTTATGGCTTTCTATTTTCTATTGCAATTCTTAACTTTATTCTTGAATCCCCTCACATGTGTATGTATACTGCCCCACATTGGTTACTTTAAAATATAACAGCTCTAACATTCAGTAACAATCAAATATACTCTGTACTAACACCTCATGTTTATATTTTTGTTGGGGCTTCTTAATCACATTTTTATTCTTTATTTTACTTTTTGTTGTTGTTGTTGTTGTTGTCAAAATGTTTACTTGAGGATTTGGCTTTCAGTAAAATCTCCTGATTAGCTCATCATACTGATTAGGGATAATCTCTTCCCAATAGTCTCTCATGTAAACACAGATAACAGTTCTCTTCTAATTTATTTCTTCAGATAAACTCCATTTTCTTATATCTTATGTGATTGAATTAGTTAACTTTCAAACAAAAGTTAAATTTTAATTTATTTCAGTTGTGGGAAAACTGTCTGACAATGTGACTCATTAACAGTTTCTAGATGAGTAAATTTCTTTTAAGTTTTGTTTAGTGGATCACTTTTGTACAATTTTCTCAAGGAAAGGGATACCATAACAACAAACACAAAAGAAAAATAAACAAAAAGTGTATTAGTTTCCATGACAATATTTTCAACTCCCATGTATATGTCTATGGAAAAACTTATAGAAATTTAATTTTGAAAAGAAAAAAGAAATCAATGGGCTTGGAGTCAGAGAAACAAGCTCATTATGAAAAGGTTGTCACATAACCTCTCACTGATTAACTGGGGTTATATAACTGCTTTTTCCTATTTGTCTTGGCAAGGACTGCTGGATATCCATTGAAATCAATTATACCTTTCTTAAAGGCACATGGCTAGATGCTGTCACCTACCTTCCTTTGCTTTTCCATGCATTACTAGGGACGTGATTTGTAGGGCCCACTAAATAATTAAATTGTAGGGGCCTTTGTCAAAATTATTAAAAATCTCAAGACGGTGAAGGCAGAGAATTAAAACAAACACAAGTTCCTTCTAAGCAAGGGGTCTTAAGCAACTGCATAGGTCATTCAATATAATAAAGAGGTAACATGCAAATTGACCATCACTCTAACACACAAGATGGCTGCCCCCATGTGGACACAAGTTGGCCACCACAAGATGGCCAGCAGGGGAGGAGAGTTAGGAGGGACCAGGCCTGCAGGGGAGGGCAGTTGGGGGCAATCGGGCTGACAGGGGAGAAGTTAGACTTCGATCACTCTGGCAGGGGACTGGTTAGGGGATGATCAGGCTGGCAGGCAGAAGTAGTTAGGGGCAATCAGGTAGGCAGGCAGGCAGGCAGGCAAGTGAGCGGTTGGGAGCCAGCAGTCCTGGATTGTGAGAAGGATGTCTGAAGTGCCAGAGGGAGATTGGAGAGGTCCCAGGTTGAAGAGGGTGCAGGCTGGACTGAAGGCCACACACACACACCCCTCCCGTGCATAAATTTCATGCACTAGGCCTCTAGTATGTTCATAAAAGGAGCCTTGGTTAAGTGTGGCCAACTGTGACTACATGTTTCACAAAGGAATAAAAGCCTAAGTGGTTCATGCATTAAATGGTTCTGGCTTCAAAACCTGGTACATATCTTCCATGCTTTTCCATAATCTGATAATACAATCTAATAGTATATCTGTTTTTGAGCAAAGAGCTTTCGATGCTCTGCCTTTGTGCTACCTTTTTTGTGTAATTCCACTTGCACTGGATGTCAGCTCCCCTTTCTTTTTATGCTGAACTTCTAATCTTACTTCAAGGCCTTTTGAAATGCCATGTCCTGAGAAAATCTCAGATCATCAGGCAGTTTCTCACTGTTCTCTTTCTCCATGGCATGACATGCATGCCTCCAGTATAGCACTGTTCACTTGAAATTAGAGTTATATTTGACTTCTGAGCTATGAGGGATTAGTAGGTTACTAGTAAGTAGAATTCTTATTAACTCTTTTAACCCCAGGACCTATCACGTAGGCATAAAATGTTTAACAACTGCATGTGGAATTATTAAAAGTCTGTAAGTCTATATTAATAGTAAGTAGGTACACAGTCTTTTGATATTATCTTCCAATCCCATAAATATTTCAGATATAAGAAACTACACATCAGCAACCTCTTGTCTCTACCACAATGTACATTTGTCGATTTATTGCACTTTAGGATGATTTGTAGATTTAATCCTCAAAATGACTATAATTTATAATGCTTCATTAAATGGGATACTGAGAAGACAATTATATTTTTTAAGTTAAGGTTAAGAAAGAAAAATAATAACACATTAAGTACCATTCAAGTTCAATAAATTCTGATATAAACTACCTGTAACAGCCAACTATAATTTTAAACAGTTCACTTAACGCACGGACATTTCCTTCACATAAACCATGAGCATGAGTGATTATAAAATGTTGAATATGTGAGTTCAACATGTGAGAGTGTTCACTTAGGCTGGGTGTAATAGAACACACTTATTATATTCAGTTTCTGGCAGAAACATTTTTAAATGAGTGATTAAAATGTTTAATCACTGAGCTGGTTTGGCTCAGTGGATAGAGCGTTGGCCTGCAGACTGAAGGGTCCCAGGTTCAATTCCAGTCAAGGGCACATGCCCTGATTGTGGGCTCAATCTTCAGTAGGGGACTTGCAGGAGGCAGCTGAAACATGATTCTCTCTCATCATTGATGTTTCTATCTCTCTATCCCTCTCCCTTCCTCTCTGAAATCAATATATATATATATATATATATATATATATATATATATATATATACACACACAAACAAAACAAAACAAAAAAGTTACTGCAAAAACATATTCATGTTGCAAAGAACTTAAATTTAACACTTGCTAGTCTTTTACATTTTACCTATTATAGTAAAAATGTACAACTTGGTCTGTCTTGTTGGCATCAACTATTATTCAGAGCAAGATAACATTCATATCATTAGATAATGTGAAGTAGTGGAAAGAACAAGATTGAAGGGCTAAAGATACAGTGCTTGTCTGCTTCACTCTGCCAATTTATAGCTGACTATCAGCTAAACTTCACTTAAGAAATTATCACTTTCTTACCTATAATATAAGTAGGTTGTCTCATACAATTTCTAGGACAAAAAATTTGAACCCATCTATGTATATAAAGAAGTAATATGCAAATGAGATCAGGACTCTGTAATGGTCATGACCAGCTCAAGAGGAGGGGCTGGGCAGGCCTGAGCCTGAGAGATCAACACAGAGGGGCACCTGCTCTTAGCCTCCATGGCTTGGCTGGGGGCAGGCCCCCAGTGAACACACACACACACACACACAGACACACACACACACACACACGGGGTGCCTGCTCCGAGCCTCTGCAGCCAGAATGCAGCTTAGGCCCGGGCCCAAGCCATCAGTAGGACATCTCCTGGGGGCTCTCAGACTGTGAGAGGGGGCAGACTGGACTGAGGGACCCCGCCTCTCCAGTGCACGAATTTTGTGCACTGGAACTCTAGTATACCATAAAAATGAGAATAAATTTCAGGATAAATGCATGGATAAGCTTGTTTTTCCTTTAGGGAGATATTCATGAATTTCAGAATATGCTAAAGGAGATAATTCAGTTATACAAAAATAATAGGTTGTATTCTTTCATCTTGTTTAGAAACTCTAAATCTTTCTGATTAGTAGTTTATTATGAAAAATGACTTCATTTTTAATGTGATTCAGAGATATAATTTTTTTATTTTAATATGAATTTAAAGTCATATAGTCTTAGAGCCAAATTATTAATATTCATTAAAGTCATGTACATCCAAATATACAAAGGCCAGTTAGCTGTTGACAAAATCCATATCACTTTCCTTCTGAGCTCAGAGTCAGGCTACATTTTTCAGTCTGCCTTGCAGTAAAAGGTGGTGATGTCACAGCCATAGCCAATGACTGGAGGCAAAACCTGTCCAACAATTAAAAAAATGACCACTTTCTTTCCTGCTGTAAGCTAGTAATGGAAAAAATGATGTGGGCAGCACTAACTTGAAGATGACAGAATTTCTGTTAGCCTAAATCCACCATTTCTACCCTACCACAAATTATCCTATATAATAAGAGGTAATATGTAAATTGACCATCACACCCTTGCATAAGATGGTCGCCCCCATCTGGTCAAAGATGGCCACCCTCATGTGGTCACAAGATGGCCACCACAAGATGGCCAGCAGGGGAGGGCAGTTGGGGGTGATAGGGCCTGCAGGGGAGGGCAGTTGGGGGCAACCAGACTTGCAGGGGAGGGAGTTAGGGGCAACCAGGCCTGCAGGAGAGGGCAGTTAGGGGTGACCAGGCCTGCAGGGGAGGGCAGTTGGGGGCAACCGGGCTGGCAGGGGAGGGCAGTTGGGGGCGATTGGGCCAGCAGGGGAACAGTTAGACATCAATCAGGCTGGCAGGCGGAAGCAGTTAGGGACAATCAGGCAGGCAGGCAGGTGAGCAGTTGGGACCCAGCAGTGTCAGATTGTGAGAGGGATGTCCCAGATTGGAGAGGGTGCAGGCTGGGCTGAGGGAAACTCCCCCCCAGTGCACGGATTTTATGCACTAGGATTCTAGTCCTATATAATACAAGGCTAACATGTAAATTGACTGAACAACAGAACAATTGGCTATGATGCACACTGACCACCAGGGGCAGACAGTCAATGTAGGAGCTGCCTCCCGGTGGTCATTGCACTTCCACAGAGGGAGTGCTGCTTAGTCAGAAGCTGGGATAAAGATGTCCAACTGATGACTTAGGCAGTCTCCCCATCCTCTGAGGGCTCCCGGACTGCGAGAAAGCACAGGCCAGGCTGAGGGACCGCCCTGAGTGCCAGAATTCTGTGCACCAGTCTTCTAGTTTATCTAATCTAATAAAAGAGAAACATGCAAATTGACCGCACCTCTGCTGTGCCCCAAGCCATGCCCATCAGCCAATCAGTGACTATATGCAAATTAACCCAACCAAGATGGCGGCCAGCAGCCATAGAGCTAGAGCAAGCAGGAGGGTTGGTTGCCCCGGCAATGGAGGAAGCCAAGCTTCCTGCCTGCCCTGGCCGGCTGTGGCCTCTGCTCAAGGCAACAAAGTTTCAATTATAGAAGATAAATAAATCCTAGATACCTGCTTCCAGCCAGGTAGGCCACAACCTACAAACAGCCATCAGCCCCTCACCCAGGATGGCCACACCTTCATGGAGTGAGGGTCCCCAGTGGGGGGCCTTGGCCAGGCTGCAAACAGCCATCAGCCCCTTACCACACTGGCCAGGCACCCTGGGGGGGGACCCCCACCCTGAAGCGGGTGTGGCCAGCCTGAAAACAGCCTTCTGTGCTTCAGCCAGGCTGGCGAGGCACCCCAGCGGGGACCACCACCCTGAAGAAGCTGTGGCAGGCCTGCAAACAGCCATCAGCCCTTCACCCAGGCTTGCCTGGCACCCCAGAGGGAACCCCTACCCTGAGGGGGCTGTGGCCAGCCTGCAAACAGCCATCAGCCACTCACTGAAGCTGACCAGGCACCCCAGCAGGACCCACCTGCCTGAAAGGGGTGTGACCAGTCTGAAAACAGCCCTCAGCCCCTCACCCAGGCTGGCCAGGCACCCCAGTGGGACCCCCACCCTGATCCGGGACACCCTTCAGGGCAAACTAGCCAGCTCCCATCCATGCACCATGCCTTTATCCTATATAATAAAAGGGTAATATGCAAACTGACCCTAACAGCAGAACAACTGGGAATGACTGGTCACTATGACACACACTGACCACCAGGGGGCAGACGCTCAATGCAGGAGCTGCCCCCTGGTGGTCAGTGTGCTCCCACAGGGGGAGCTCTGCTCAGCCACAAGCCAGGCTGAGGGATGCCAGCACAGCGGTGTTGGCGGGAGCCTCTCTCGCCTCCTCAGCAGCACTAAGGATGTCTGACTACAACTTAGGCCTGCTCCCCGCTGGCAAGTGGACATCCCCCGAGGGCTCCCAGGTTGCCAGAGGGATGTCTGAATGCCAGCTTAGGCCCAATTCCCTGGGTAGCAGGCCTAAGCCACCAGGTGGTCATCCCCTGAGGGGTCCCAGACTGCGAGAGGGCACAGGCTGGGCTGAGGGACTCCCCCAAGTGCACAAATTTTGTGCACCAGGCCTCTAGTATATATATATATATATATATATATATATATATATATATATATGCGCACATGTACATATATATATGCACATGTATACATATACATATACATATACATATACATATACATATACATATACATATACATATATATGCCTAAGCTATCATCCAACCATTCGACCATCTAAGTGGTAGCTATGGTACACAATGACTATGACTACCAGGGCAAAGATGCTCCTACTGGTAGCTATGATGCACAATGACCACCATGGTGCAGATACTCAACACAAGAGGAGTTGAGTTGTGTTGACTTGGAAGCTGCAATTTTCAGGTGACACACCCGGAACCAGAGAGGATGGAGCTCGATTCTAGGGGGCGTCACCTGAGAACTGCCCTCTCCAAAATCCAGGACCCCTCAGGAGATCTTGGAAAGCCAGTTTTGGACCAATCCTCACAAGCCAGGTCGAGGGATTCCATCTGTGCACAAACCCGTGCACTGGGCCTCTAGTATTCTACATAAGAGATAAATAAATGTTTATTTTATGAAATGACTGAGATATGAGTTTTATTAGTTACAGTAGCTCCTTAACTAACTCATAGAGATCAACTTGAAAGGACAACTTGCAGATACATGTATTCATGATTGTAAAGTTGTACCCTCTTATGTTTTGCAGGAGTTGACTGAACGACTGAACTGATATTAGACTGTAACTTTGAGATGGATAAGGATATCAATCAACATAGATTCTTATAAATAAAAATAATAAAAGACTTTAGTCCACACAGTTAAAAAAAAACCAAAAAGTGTCTTTAAATGAATATTGTCTTGAAACTGAAACTGTTTCAAATCAACTCTAGTCAATATCTTAGAGACTGTTTTTACCATCTATTCTGAATAAATCTAGTTATATACAATCCTGTAGTGCTACCTTGAAATATACTCAGACCCCAAGCATTTCTTGCCACCTCCATAGCTAAAGTTTAATGCAAAGCACATCAGAGAAACCCTTCACAAATGGTGTATTCACCCCCTTCCTCTGTTTACTACAATCTGTTCTCAATTAAGCAACAAAATGCTTTAAAAAGAAACACACACATCAAACATACTTTGGTCTCCTCTGCCTAAAGCTCTTTGGTTTTCCTTCTTAATCAGAATAAAGTCGATAACCCTTAGCAAGGCCTTCAGAGTCCTATGTAATCTTGCATTCATTATTTTTATCATTGAATTTTCTCTAATTTCCTTAACTATGTATTTAGTGGGTTCTTTTGGGTCCTAGAAGCCCTCTCCTGCCTCAGACACTCTGCAGTTGCTATTCGCTCTATCTTACAGATCTTCCTTCAGTTATCAACATAGTTTTCTTTCTTATGCTCATTAGGTTTCTCCCAAAATATGCCTTGGGAGCAAAGCCTTCCCTCTCTATCCAGAAGAGCAAGCTCCCTTAAGAAACATCAACTCACGTCTACATATTCTTCACAGTACTTATCACCATCTTACGTGGTATGTGTTAGCTTACTTCTTTATTGTTTTCTTTCTTCACAAGAATATGACTTCTGGGTGGGCAGGAGCTGGGTTTTACTCTCTCTTATGTCCAAGACATGGAAGAACAGAGCATGACCAACAGAAGAGATGATTTATTAAAAAAATTCACTGATTTACTGCATAAAGCTTTACCACTATTAACTACTCCTTGCCCTAGCTGGTTTAGCTTAGTGGATAGAGCATCGGCCTGTAGACTGAATGGTCGCAGGTTTGATTCCAGTCAAGGGCACATGCCGGGGTTGCAGGCTTGATCTCCATTAGAGGGCATGCAGGAGGCAGCCGATCAATGATTCTTTCTCATCATTCTCTCTTCATTGGTGTTCCTATATCTCTCTCTCCCTTCCTCTTTCTGAAATCAATAAAAATTATTAAAAAACAAACAAAAACTAGTAATTTCTTGACACCGTTTTAATTTAACTTTCATAATGGTACATACCTATCAGCTCAAACTCTGTCTTTTATTTGAAACTTAAGTTTATATAATCTATAAATATTATAACCTTATCTCTATTTTTTATATTCTCTACAGGACACTTCTCTCAGTTATACACAGATCTTTAATTTTTACATAAACACCAATGACTCAAATTTATGTCACAAATGAGATTTCTTCTATGAGGACTAGAAACACATTTCCAACTGTCTACTCATTTCTACTTGTAAATTTACCAAGATACTTCAAAACCAACAACACAAGCAAAATATATAATTTCACACGTTTAAATCTAATTTCAGCACAATTTTCTAAGAACATCATTTCCTAATCACCCAGTATAACTCAGGGATTTTTGTATCATTTACTCTCATAAAAACATGCTTATTTCTTTAAGTGAATTTATATTGTTTATACTAATAAACATAATACTATGCTTACTATATATTTCTATATCATAGTATTAAAAAAGCAC
Source organism: Myotis nattereri (assembly GCF_964212035.1). Classification (NCBI taxonomy): domain Eukaryota; kingdom Metazoa; phylum Chordata; class Mammalia; order Chiroptera; family Vespertilionidae; genus Myotis; species Myotis nattereri. Next base: position 65,912,385 of record NC_138076.1, on the reverse strand, counting down.
ACAAAACATCTTCTATTTAGAGATAGCCTGAATATAAAAGAAGAAAAGTTGCAAAGACATTGGCAATAATTTATTTATTTATTTATTTATTATTTTTTTTAAAATATATTTTATTGATTTTTTACAGAGAGGAAGGGAGAGAGGTAGAGAGTTAGAAACATCGATGAGAGAGAATCATCGATCAGCTGCCTCCTGCACATCTCCCACTGGGGATGTGCCCGCAACCCAGGTACATGCCCTTGACCGGAATCGAACCTGGGACCCCTCAGTCCGCAGGCCGACACTCTATCCACTGAGCCAAACCGGTTTCGGCAATAATTTATTTTTTGATAATAATATTTTATAAGAGGAGACATGGAAAACAAATTATTTTTTGGTAATTCATATATCATTAAAGGCTCAAACTTTCGTTTAGCATGATGTTCAAATTTAATGGAATTAGATTCTAAAATTTATAATCTAATACTACGTAAAATGCTTTAGATCGGAAAAACCAAACTTTAATACTCTCATGAGGACACAAGAGTTACTAAAGAATTTTGTCATATATTAAAATTAATCAAGCACAAAAGTGTGAGAAGACACTTAATTTGAAGTTCATTATTTCTAATTACTTCTTAGTACTTAACTGAAATAAATATAATTTTATTATAATATAAACCTTATTCAAAAGTATTTAACATTAAAATACCAATATATTTGCAAAATTTCAAAATGCCTCATTTAAATAACAGTGATATTTAATGCTAACATATTCTGTTTTGATAAACAATTCAAAAAAAGGCTATAGACATTGATAAACTTCCCTAAAAATATTTTACCAATATTATCATTATAGTATATTATAAAGAATTTCTTCCTTTTAAATTAATTATTTAATATGAAAATTAGGTGATACTTAGTATATAATATATTGTCTAATTTCTGATTTCTAACTATTTTAATTCTACTGTTTCCTTTTTATTGCTAGGGTTTTAAGAATTTATATAGAACAAACTAGTATAAATAAAAAGTGTAGTTTCCTTCCTCAAATCCTTCAATGGTCTTACTTCTCCAATCCATTTATAGATTTGCAATTATATTCAGTTTATTTTGAAAAGAAAAATTGATAGTATTTACATTTATAATGTCAACTGAAGATATTTTTCTAGTTTTATTGAGATATAATTGACATATAACATTGTATTAATTTAAGGTGTCCAGGTAATGATTTAATATATGCATATATTTTTGAAATGATTGACACAATAAGTTTAGTTAACATCCATCACCTCACATACATTTTTTCTTGTCATGAGAGCTTACAAAAATCTAACTTTCAAATATACAAATATACAATACACTATTGTTTACTATAGTCACTGTGTAGTATATTTCATGCCCAGAACTTATCTATATATATGTAAAAGCTTAAGCGACTGTTAAGGCTGGTCAATCTAACAACCAGTCGACTGGTTGCTCTGATGTGCACTGACCACCAGGGGGAAGACACTCAATGCAGGAGCTGCCCCCTGGTGGTCAGTGCGCTCCCACAACCAACCTCCCACCACCAGCCAACCTCCTGTGGTCCCTCCCCCTGGGGAGCTGGCTCTGATAAACCCCAATCACCAGGCAGACCAAGGGACTCCATCTGTGCATGAATTCGTGCACTGGGCATCTAGTTTTATCTATAACTGGAAGCTTGTAGCTTTAGACCACCTTCACCTATTTCCCCACCCCACATTCCCCACTTCTCTGGCAACTCATCAATCTGATCTCTTTTCCTATTGGTTTATTTATTTATAGATTCTACATAGAAGTGATATCAAATAGCATTTGTATTTCTCTCCCTGATTATTTTATTTGTCAAAATTCTCTCAAAGTTCATCCATGTTGTTACAGAATTTCTTTAGACAGAATTTCTTTCCTGCTAATTTTGAACTTAGTTTGTCCTTTTTCTAGTTCCTTGAGATGTAAACTTAGGTTGTTTATTTTGAAGATTTTTAAAACATGCATCACTCTCATGCAATAACATCATTTTTATTTTGTGAGTTAGTGACTTTAAATAAAAGCTGTCATTTTAAGAAAGGACAAATTCCATCATGCACCACTGCACCACACAAAACTTCCTACACTTTTACTTTGTGGATTAACATTAAAATTAAAAAAACATAAAAATATAGGGGTTTTCTATGTTATTATGAATTGCTCAGATGTATTGTACATACTGCTTATAACTGATTAAGGGATAGATTTTATAGAGTGCATAAATCTAAACAAAAACTAAACACAAACACACACAAGCTATTTAGAAAATGTTGGTTCTCAGTGAATATTTGTTAAATAAATGAATAAATAAACTTATGTCAACCACTAAAGCTAAGTATTAATTAATCATGGTAAATGAAATTGAATATGTAATTCATAAATTGAAATTAATCTATGCACCATTTACAAGCCACAAAATTAAATGGAAACTTGGCAAAATTTTTGTTTCTGTTTTTCCCTATCAATCAACATAGATGATCAATCTAGCCAGGATATTGTATGTTGTTTATGTAGTATTAAAGCCATAAATTCTATAAAAATTAGACATACGGCCCTAACTGGGTTGGCTCAGTGGAGAGAGCATCAGCCTGCAGATTGAAGGGTCCCAGGTTAGATTCCAGTCAACGGCATGTACCTTGGTTGCAGGCACATCCCCGGTATGGGGTGTGCAGGAGTCAGCCGATCAATATTTCTCTCTCATCAATGTTTCTAACTCTCTATCTCGCTCCCTTCCACTCTGTAAAAATAATAATAAAATATGTTTTAAAAAATTAGACATAAGTATCTGGGAGATGATATCTTCCAGTCATTATATGTGTGGGCTGCAGTTCTAGTATTCATTTAATGATTTCACTGTTCAGTTATGTATAATTTTACATGTAAAAATTATAGAGAAATAAATAAATTAAATAAACAAATATTAATATCTGTCTGTAATAATGTAATTTTAAATATAAAGAGATTAAATCCTATCTAATAAAAGACAAAAAGGGTAATTAACTGTACCTCCGCTACACTTCCCATTGGCTAATCAGGGTGATATGCAAATTAACTGCCAACAAAAATGGCAGTTAATTTGCATACACAGGCTCCAAGCGGTGGAAGCCAAACAGCCCTGAAGCCACCAAGCAGCAAGGCCTCACCGCCCAGGGATCAGCGGAGCCCAAGGCCTCAGGGCCCCAGGATCAGCGGAGCCCGAGGCCTCCCAGCACCGGGATCAATGGAGCAGCGAGGCCTCCCAGCACTGGGATCAGCAGAGCCATGAGGCCTCACAGCCCTGGCGTCATGCGAAGCCCCAAGGCCTCAGGGCCCAGGTATCAGCGGAGCTGCTAGGCCTCCCAGCACTGGGATCAGCAGAGCCGAGAGTCCTCCCGGCCCCTTCAGAAGCATGACAGGGGGTGGCGCCCCAACCCCCTGATCGGCCCTGCTCGGTGTGTGACAGGGGGCAGCACCCCAACCCTCCGATTGGTCCTGCTCTGTGAGTGACAGGAGGCGGTGCCCCAACCACCCCCCAATCCGCCCTGCTCTGTGCGTGACAGGGGGCAGTGCCCCAAACCCTGATCTGCCCTGCTCTGTAGGTGACAGGGGGTGGCACCACAACCTCCCCATCAGCCCTGCCTTGAGTGTGACAGGGGGAGGTGCCCCAATCCCCCAATCGGCCCTACCCTGAGCGTGACTGGGGGTGGCATTGCAACCTCCCTATCCACTCTGCTCTGTGCATGACAGGTGGCGGTGCCCCAACTCCCCAATCAGCCCTGCTCTGAGCCCGACCAGGGGCTGCACCTAGGGATTGGGCCTGCCCTCTGCCATCCTAAAGCAGGCCTAAGTCAGCAGGTCGTTATCCCCCGAGGGGTCCCAGACTGTGAGAGGGCAGAACAAGTGGGGCTGAGGGACAGCCCCCCACCTGCCAGTGCACAAATTTTTGTGCACCAGGCCTCTAGTATACATATAAAATTATTTAAAGATTAATTTTTAGATATGAAAGTAAAAGGCATGTTTTGAGTTTATTCCTAGGTATCTTGATTTTTTTGGTGATGGTAAATGGGATTGCTTTTTTAGTCTCTCTTTTCATAAGTTCACTATTGGTGTATAGAAATGCCATAGATATTTTGGCGTTAATTTTGTATCCTGCTATATTGCTGTTATTAAGTCTAATAGTTTTTTGATGGAGTCTTTAGGGTTTTTTATGTACAATATCATGTCATCTGCGAATAAGGACAGTTTTACCTCTTCTTTTCCAATTTGGAAGCCTTTTATTTCTTCTTGTCTAATTGCAATGGCTAATACTTCCAGTACTATGTCGAACAGGAGTGGTGAGAATGGACATCTCTATCTTGTTCCTGTTTGTAAGGGAAATGGTTTTAGTTTTTGCCCATTGAGTATGATGTTGGCTGTGGGTTTGTCATATATGGCTTTTATTATGTTGAGGTATGATCCTTCTATTCCCACCTTGCTGAGAGTTTTTATCAGAAATGGGTATTGAATTTTGTCAAATGATTCTACTGCATCAATTAATATGACTATGTGGTTTTTTTCTCTCAATTTGTTTATGTGATGTATCACGAATATTGATTTTCAAATATCGTACCATCCTTGCATCCCTGGGATAAATCCTACTTGGTCATGGTGTATGATCTTTCTGATGTATTGCTGGATCCAATTTGCTAGGATTTTGTTGAGGATTTTGGCATCTATGTTCATGAGGGATATTGGCCTGTAATTCTCTTTCATTGTGTTGTCTTTACCTGGTTTTGGTATTAGGGTGATGCTGGCTTCATAGAATGAGCTTGAAAGCGTTCCTTCCTCTTGAATTTTTTGGAATAATCTGCGGAGGATAGGTTTTAGTTCTTCCTTGAATATTTGGTAAAACTCCCCTGTGAAGCCATCTGGCCATGGGCTTTTGTTTGCTGGAAGCTTTTTGATGAAAGACCTCTACTCAGAAAAATACAGGACATTGAAAAAAGAGATAGAGGAGACATAAACAGATGGAAGAACATACCAAGTTCATGGATTGGTAGAATCAACATCATTAAAATGTCCATACTACCCAAAGCAATCTATAAATTCAAAACACTTCCCATTAAAATACCAATGGCATATTTCACAGACCTAGAACGAACTCTCCAAATGTTCATCTGGAATAAAAAAGACTCCTAATAGCTGCAGTCATCCTGAGAAAGAAGAACAAAGTAGGTGGGATCTCAATACCAGATATAAAGCTGTAGTACAAAGCCACTGTTCTCAAAACTGCCTGGTACTGGCACAAGAACAGTCATATAGATCAATGGAATAGAATAGAGAGCCCAGAAATTGACCTGAACCAATATGCTCAATTAATATTTGACAAAGGAGGCAAGAACATACAATAGAGTCAAGACACTCTCTTCAATAAATGGTGTTGGGGAAATTGGACAGATACATGCAAAAAAATGAAACTAGACCACCAACTTACACCATACACAAAAATAAACTCAAAATTGAGAAAGGACTTAAATGTAAGATGGGAAACCATAAAAATACTAGAGGAATCCAAAGGCAACAAAATCTCAGACATATGCCGAAGCAATTTCTTCACCAATACAGCTCCTAGGGCAATGGAAACTAAAGAGAAAATAAACAAATGGGACTACATTAAAATAAAAAGCTTCTGCACAGCAAAAGAAACCATCAACAAAACAACAAGAAAGCCCACTGCATGGGAGAATATATTTGCCAATGTTATTACCGATAAGGGTTCAATCTCCAACATTTATAGGGAACTCATACAACCTAACAAAAGGAAGATAAACAATCCAATCAAAAAATGGGCAAAAGACCTAAATAGACACTTTTCAGAAGAGGACATTCAAAAAGCCAAGAGACATATGAAAACATGCTCAAAGTCACTAATCACCCGAGAGATGCAAATCAAATTAACAGTGAGGTATTGTTTCATACCTGTCAGACTGGCTATCATCAACAAATCAACAAACGACAAGTGCTGGGGAGGACATGGAGAAAAGGGAACACTCATCCACTGCTGGTGGGAATGCAGACTGGTGAAGCCACTATGGAAGACAGTATGGAGTTTCTTCAAAAAGTTAAAAATGGAACTCCCATTTGACCCAGTGATCCCACTTCTAGGAATATATCCCAAGAAACCAGAAACACCAATCAGAAAGGATATATGTACCCCTATGTTCATAGCAGCACAATTTACCATAGCTAAGATTTAGAAACAGCCTAAGTGCCCATCACCAGATGAATGGATTAGAAAACTGTGGTACATTTACAGAAGGAGACATGTAATACTCTTTGTAATACTTTAAGCAATAAAACAAAATTTTTAAAAAAAGGTATTTTTTGAAATTAAAAGTGTGATGCAATGCCAAAAAGCTGGTGGTAATGGCTGTTTTAGGATAGTGTTATTTATTTATTTATTTATTTATTTATTTATTTATTTATTTATTTACTTACTTATTTATTTATTATTTTTAATCCATGTTGTGCATATAAGAATTATTTTTTATGGTTGAGTAGAATTTTATTGTAAAAACTAGGGGCCCACTGCAAGAATTTGTGTATCTTGAAAGAAACCTTGGGTCAAGAGGCTGCAGTGGGCACAGAGGTGAGTCCAGACCATTCTCCACGCCCCTGCCATGCCCCTGCTGCTGCAGCACTCTGGTCCCCTGTCTGCCAGCAGCCCCACTCCTGTCACCACCGCTCCCACACACTGAAGGTGCGGAGTGATTGGGGCTGATGCCAGCAGCGGGTGCAAGTGGGGTGGGCACCTTCAGGGAGTGCGAGCAGGGCCAGCGCCAGCAGCAGGTGTGAGTGCTGGGTGGGACCACAGTGCATGGGAGCAAAGAATTTTCAGTAACTACCAGAAGTTTACCCTGATAGCAGTGACCAGCGCTCTGCCTTGGTCTGGTGCCCTGCTCACCTGCTCCACTATTTCACCGCTGCTGCCACCCACCATGTTCCATAGTCTGACCCTGACTTCCGATGCCTGTCATGTTCCACGCTCACGCCCTGGTGGTCAGCACACATCATAGCAACCGGTTGTTTGTTTCTTACTTTGTTTCACCATTTGGTCTATTTGCATATTAGCCTTTTGTTTTATAGGATATGTAACAACTTATGCAAGCATTATAAATAAAACTGATGATCAACTAGGTTGTTTCTAGATTTTTACTATTATAAATAAAGTAACTATAATTATGTTTCCAGCCTTGATGTACATATGTATTTTGCTTCTTTGGATAAAAAATAAAATGGTGGAAGTAGTGGATCATAGGATAAAAATATTAAATTTCTTTATAAAGAAATGGCATAATTTTCCAAATTTTTTATCATCAACTTATGGGAGTTCCAGTTGTTCTTGATCATTTCCATATGTAGTACTATTAGCCTTTTTCTTTTTGCCATACAAGTGTTTTTACCAGTAAATGACTGAGACAAAATTAGTTAATTTGGTAGGAAAGAAACCCACAATGCTATTGGTATCCAAACTCTTGTTGACAATAACAACAGAACTACTTTTTTTCCTCTTTATACCTCTATTGTAAGCCGTTCTAGCAAATTGTCTTATTAAAATTTGAGGAAAGACATTATTCTTACCATGTATGATATAATAGGCAATTTCATTCTCAGTTTTGTGTGCCCACATTCTTTCATGAATTTTTTTGTCCAATTTACAAATGGGAGGAATCTGCTAAAATGACTTCTTGAAATAAAGTTACTACTGTCAATTACAGCTGCCAGCTTTCCTGCAGTATAAATGCTCACCTTGATGGAACAGTAAACCAACCAGTAGTAAAATTCCCTAGAATTTGAGCTATACTAAATGTGTCATATACATTTCATTGCCAAAAGTAGTAGTACTAAGCTGTCAAAATTATTTTTGACTAGTAAAATATTTACTTGGAGAAATAGCAATAGCTTAATTTTAAGTGCACTCCTGTGCAATAATTTAACAAATATGCAACAAAACTTTTCAAAGGAGCAAATACATGAACTTCTTCAGTTATATGGTCACACATAGGTGGTTAGCTGCATTGGATATATCATGGCTTCTGTGGCATCATCTTTCTTATATTATCAGGAAGGTAAATTAACATTATGTTGAAAAGTTCCCTTGATGGTATATAAGTTGTTTAATTGCAAAACCTAGATGAACCTACGTGATATATATATATATATATATATATATATATATATATATATGTATATATATATATTAAAAAGGAATAAGACAGTGTTAATAGCCCAATACAATCAATAACTGAAGAAAATTAACTTTTGAATTCAGAAATTATCATTTAAAAAATTCATTGTCAATCATTTACTTTGGATTTAATAATATATGGTACTAATATATTTACTTGAATGATAAAAAAGTTCAAATGATTCAAACATATTTCAAAGAATAATCCTTAAAAAGAGGTGTCAAATACTAGAATGTGGATAAAGCATCAATAATTTTATCAACTTGGAAAATCATTATAGCAAATAAATTTATTCATAAATCTTTAAATGATTTATTTAATTGTGAAAATAATATTTTTGCTAGATTCCATACAATATGCACATTCATATTAAAACATATTAATAAATAAATGTTATATATAGTTATATGTAATTTTAATAAACATAAGTAGGTCAAAAGTAAATGAAATGACTATTGCTTATTTGAAAAGTTTCTCAAATTTATTCATAATTTAAAAATTCACATTAAAATTTGAATCTAGATTTTTACTTATTTAGTTAATAAAAAGTAATAAAAATAAAGAATATTTTGTGTGGATGATGATGTGATAATATGAGCTTTACTATGAATTCCTGGTGGCAATTAAAAATATTAAACATATTTGGAGAAAAATTTCACAATATTACTAAAATATGTATTGATTATACAGTGTTAAATTTTATTTTATCTTTACACTTGCAAATATTTGAAAAATATATTTAAAGATATTATCCTAGCAATATCTGATAAAATATTCTAAAATGTACACTAAGACTAATTAGCTATATTAAATTGCTCCATACACTTATATGTAAGACTAGTTAGACATATTAAACCTCTTCTAAATAAAGTTATAGTGGTCTACACTTTAATAAAATGGAGGCTCTGACAACAAATCATAACCAACTAAAAAAAAAAAAGTAGTTAAGTAAAGCTAAAGAAAAACAGGCAATGTAGAATGTAGCACATTATCCGTTTCATATCCATGCATTCTCTCCCCTGCACACACAGTTCCATATTTAAAACTGCACAGATGATAGTGTAGTGAAAGCCTGGGGAAGAGGGAGGTGCGAGGTGCAGGGGGTAAATGAACAAAAAAAAAAGGGGGGACAAATGTAATTCTTTCAACAGTAAAAATTAAGAAGAAAACAACCACTGCACAGATGATCTCTGGGAAATTCAAGAGGAAATATTTAACTTCTATTCAAATGGTTTTCTCTGGGGTTGGAACTTGTGTATCTAACAGATAATGGTAACTTTTTCCCTTTATTTTCCTTATTTCCCTTCCAGAGTGTGTATATCTGTGTGTATTAACCAGAGATGAATATTACCTATTGCAAAAGCAATTAGAAAAATTATAACTATACATATTATGTATTATCTGTGCTCTTTTTTATGGAATGACATATTCAATATAAATTCTTTGCCTTACATATAAGAAATTAATTTGATACTTTTGTAAACAATATAAATTATTTAAAAACAAATATACTATTAATTTCAATGTATCAGTAGAAATGACATCTTTTAAAATGGAATGCTTATTTTTGGATGGATGCTAAATAATTACAAAAATTAATATAATATTTTAAGACATTGAAGTAGCCCACTAGTGTGACTCAGTGGTTGAGCATTGACCTATGCACCAAGAGGTCATGGTTTGATTCCAGATCAGTGCACATGCCCAGGCTGTGGCCTTGATCTCCAGTAGGGGGACATCAGGAGATAGCTGATCAATTTTTCTCTCTCATTGATGTTTCTCTCTCTTCTTTCCTTTCTCTCTAAAATCAATTTAAAAACATATTTTTAAAAATTGAAGTGACCAGGCCTGCAGGGGGGGAAGTTTGGGGTGATCAGGCTGGTGGGAGGGGAATTTGGGGGTGAGCAGGCCACCAGGCAGAGTGGTTAGAGGCAATCAGGCAGGCAGGCAGGCAGGCAGGCAGGTGAGCTGTTAGGAGCCAGCAGTCCGGGATTGAGAGAGGGATGTTTGACTGCTAGTTTAGGCCCAATCCCTGTAAACTGGCAGTAGGACATCCTTCGAGGGGTCCCAAATTGGAGAGGGTGCAGGCCAGGCTGAGGAACACACCCTCCCCTGTGCAGGAATTTTGTGCACTGGGCCACTAGTAAATTTCAACAAAACTAATTAATCCACCCTGTAAATAATGAAAACCATAAACAAGTAAACCTTATTTATGCTATTTTATCTTCCATTATCATTGTTCAGTTTTCTGAATCACATACTGTATAATATGTTGATAAGCTTATTCAGAAAATACATATTTTCAATGTGTAATATAAATCAGAAGCTGAGATGAATACTGAAGACAAACAAAAACAAACAAATTAAGCACAGAGTGTACTCAGTAAGGGATAAGAGTGTACTAAGATAATATTTATATTATTTGAATAAAAGAGTCATTATATAAAGCTTGCCAAAAAGTTCATAAAGGAAAAGTCTTTGAATGATAAAGAAAGACTGGAAAAGCTATAATTATTCTTAGAAATCAAAGGGAATAGAAAATGTGTAACCCAGATCCATAAAATAGAATTGAAGAGTACATATGAAAAAGAAGGTATTTCTAAGAAATGAAGTTTGAAAAGGCTGTCAGGAGTCATGTCATTGATACATTCTCCTGTAGGCAAATATATCCAAATATACATTAAGAATGGGTAGTTACTGAATTGAATTTTAGCAGAAAAATAAAAACTATATTTGCAATAAAAATAAAATAAGTCTGGAATATGGAGGGCTAAGGTTATACACAAGCCTCAGTGTTGCACATTAAAATTAAAATACTTTAATAATAATTTCAATAGGTCTCTGAGCTCAAAGAGTTAAGTCTACATCATGGATGGCTCAAATTTAAGAAAGTGGTGCCTAATAGGATTCAAGAAAGATTAAAATTCTAAGTGCTATGATCTCAGATTAAAAGACAAGTGAACATAGAAGCAACAGCATTTGACCTGCATATAGTGAAAGGTTTGCTATGAGATCCCTATATAAGGGAAGTTCTTGTGCAAAAGGAGAGCAAAGTATCATCCGTGATCCCAGGGGAGTGCCTTGTCTTCACCCCAGCTGTGTTAAAAATAATTTTTAAAAACCTATTTATTTATACATTGAATCCAACATAAACTATTACCTTGTGGTTATTATCAGTCACCAAACCCTCCACAAAACCAGCATTGAAGGTGACACAGTGTAAACAAAAGCCAACTAGATAAATATCTGAATAGTGAGATAATCAAAGAATAATATGTGCTTTTTATTTAATGTTTAATGAGTGGCAAAGAAATTGTTCAGAGAATAAAACTCACGATTTAAAATAAAATGATATGGTGGAACACCTAAAATGGTGAAATGAGATATTCCATCATCTATCCCTCTATGAAAGCATGGAAAACTTGGGCAAAGAAAAAAAAAGTCAAATCAACATTTTCAGATCTATGCAAATTAGACAAAGGCTTGCAAAAATCTAAGAACTGTTTAATCAAGAACAACTGCTGAATCTTAGTCAGAACAGCAGTGTTTGTAGTATAAATCGACCTTGTGCAGGTTCCACACACTCACTTTTCAAATACAGTGGATGTGAAACCAACAACTTTGGAATACCAAAGGAAGCAGAAAATGTATGAAGTCACTAAAAGTTCCTATTTCCAGAGCACTGTTGTACTTTACCTGTCCTGTAATTCTATTAGAAAGACCCATTCATAGGCATTGTTGTTATTTGTCTGTACTCAAAGCTCAGTTTTGGAAAATATCTTATACTCAAAATGCTAGTTGGAAAAACAACTGTGGCATTTGTTTTAATATTTCAGATGTTTGAGGCTCTGTTACCTGGTGGTATAAACCAAAGCATGGACAAAACTTAAAAAAAGACCTAGAAAATGTTATATTCACAGAGGAATCTTTGAAAAGCTCTACCATTTTCTGGGGTATTTAGAAAGTCACGCACATGTGCAGGGCTTTATGTATGTACAGAAAATACTTGATTGGGTCCCAATGTCTCACCTTGGCTATCCTTGTAGCCCTTTACCAGCCAGAAAAATAATGCACAGTTGTAAAATGCCTAAGAATTAAAGGCATATCCAAACTCACAGACAAGTTTTTTGGGGAAGAGTACAGATTTATTAGTTCAATACACGGAAAGAAATCTCCTGCCATCATTAGCTGACCACTTAGCTAATCAAACAGTGACTCTAATAGCCACACAATATATAAGAAACAAACTTTACAGAATTATCCTAAGAAAGTCACTAAATAATCAAGTGGCTACAACTACAATTGCATTATCAATAATAACAAAGCTGGAATAACAACAAACCCTAGGGCAGAGGACCATCTATATATATATAAAAGCCTAAACAACAATTACAATTGGATGACTGGAACAACAGGAATGACTGGTCAACCAGTCGCTATGACACACATTGACCACTGGGGAGCAGATGCTCAAAGCAGGAGCTGCCTCCTGGTGGTCAGTGCGCTACCAAAGCCAACCTCCTGTGGACCCTCCCCTTTTCTGGTCCCCCAATCAGCCCCAATCAGGGGATGGGGCCAACCAGCCAACTTCCATGACCCTGCCCCTCCAGCCGGCCAGCCAGCCTCCCACAGGCCCTCCTGCCCCCGGCTGGCTGGCCAACCTCCCGTGACCCCTCCCTCCTGGCCGGCCAACCTCATGCATTATTTGAATAATGGCTGAAAACTTTGAAAATGTGATAAAAAAATATTAACCTACACCTACCCAAGAAACTAAATAAATTACAAGTAGGATTATATGGAAGAGATCCATAACTAGTCTCATAATGGTGAAACTTTTAATAAATAAGGAGTGAGAATCTTGAAAGTAGCAAGAGAAAAATATGTCATCGTATAAAGAAACCATAAAGATCAGAAGGCAATAGGGCACAATATTCAAAAGTAGAGGACGGTAGACTGTCAACAAAGAAACCTTTATCTAAAAACTATCCTTCAAAATGGAGAAATTAAGACATCCCACAATAAACAACAAATGAGAGAGCCTGTGGTTGGCAGACCTAACCTCCAATAATTACTGAAGAGAGTTGTTAAGACTGAAATGAAAGGACAATTCAACTCAAATCAGCACCATAAAATAAAGAACAGTTACAAATGTAACTCCATAGGTAAATATAAAACACAACAAAACAATATCAGGGTATTTTTGTAACTATTTTCTTTTATTGTTAAAATTTAATTTTATAAATGAATAATTATAAAACCATATTGATGGTCTGTGAAAAGTAAAGTTTTCTATATGCATTACAGTAGTTTTTAAATTTACACTAAATAAGTCTAAGAAATGCATGCATTCACCAGCCATTATTAGTAAACAAAAGTACATGACTTACATGCGGCCTAGCATCCATGGGAATATAGGCCGCCACACATTGAAACCACTGCAGTAAGTCAAACCACTTGCCAACAGAACTGATTACCACATTTGATGTGGTATGATCACCTGCTAATGATTTGCCAAACATTGTTTACAAGCAGTGACTCTTGGATTTAAATATGTAGACTATAGTTGTAGATATGTAATATCTAGTTATGTCAGCAAAATTACTAGTGTTTTTTCCAATGTATGGCCTACTTGCTAAAATTTGTTTTTAAAAAAAAACAGTGAATAACAAAAATTAACCTGTTAATCTATATATATAAAAAAGCCTAAGCAACCATTATGATAGAACAACTGAAATGACTGGAATGACCAGTTGACCAGCTGCCATGATGCACATTGACCACCAGGGGGCAGACGCTCAATGCAGGAGCTGCCCTCTGGTGGTCAGTGCACTCCCACAGCCCATTGCCCCTCCTCCCAGTCTGCCAGCCCCCTAATGGCCCCAATTGGGGGGCTGGGTGGCCAACCTCCTGTGTTCCCGACCCCCCAGCCGGCCAGCCCCCCCCATAGGCTTTGACCACCGGCCAGGCTGAGGGCCTCACCCATGCACGAATTCTTGCAGTGGGCCTCTAGTTTAATTATAAACCAAACTTGGTTAAAAGCATTTTTAAATTAATGGTGTTCATTTTCACATATGACAATGGCCAGAAATTTTGTCCATTAAATCTGAAATTTGTTAAATCATCTGCAAAATTGAGGTTTTAGTCAGAACAGCAGGGTTTATAATGTGAAATCTACATATTGATGCCCACAAAATTTATATTACTATTTTATTGGAAAGATAAGGAAGAGCTATATGCTCATATTTAAGAGTTAATATGAGTTATAGATCTAAAACCTTTTCTTCAAATGCAAATATTTGTAAACTGTCTACAACTGAAAGATAAAGATATAAATATATTATTTAGAGACACGAAGGCCAAAACTAAATTAAACGGCTAAAATGATAAAAAGTACTTGCCTCTGGGTTACAGAAAACATGCCATTGTCTTTAGTAATTTTGATTGCATACTTTTAATAAAAATAAATCTACATTAATAAAAGACAAACATGCAAATTAACCATACCTTCGCTATGCCTTAAGCCACGCCCAGCAGCCAATCAGAGTGACTATATGCAAATTAACTCAACCGAGATGGGGGCCGGCAGCCACGGAGCTGGAGTGAGCAGGAGGCTTGCTTACCCCAATGATGGAGGAAGCCAAGGTTCCCTCTTGCCGGAGCCTGGCTCTGAGCTCCACTCAAAGCAACAAAGTTTCAATTATAGAAGGTAAATAAACCCCAGATTCCTCCTTTCAGTGGGCCGTGGCCACGGAGCTAGAGCGAGCAGGGGACTTCCCTCCCACCCTCCCTGGCCGGCTCTGACCTCCTCTCAAAACAATAAAGTTTCCATTATAGAAGGTGAATAAATCCCAGAATAAAAAAAGAAAAAAGAAAAAAAGGAGAGGCTGGGAGCTCCTGTAGCCAGGGGGCTTGGCCAGCCTGAAAACAGCCCTCAGCCCCTCACCCAGACTGACCAGGCACCCCAGTGGGGACCCCCCTGCAAACACCTATCAGCCCCTCACCCAGGCCGGCCAGGCACCCAAGCAGGACCCCCACCCTGATCCGGGACACCCTTCAGGGCAAACCAGCCGGCCCCCACCCGTGCACCAGGCCTCTATCCTATATAATAAAAGGGTAATATGCAAACTGACCCTAACAGCAGAATGACTGGGAATGACTGGTCACTCTGACACACACTGACCACCAGCGGACAGATGCTCAAAGTAGGAGCTGCCCCCTGGTGGTCAGTGTGCTCCCACATGGGGTGCTCTGCTCATCCACAAGCCAGGCTGAGGGATGCCAGTACAACGGTGGTGGTGGGAGCGTCTCCCGCCTCCTCAGCAGCGCTAAGGATGTCTGACTGCAGCTTAGGCCTGCTCCCTGCTGGCAAGTGGACATCCCTCGAGGGCTTCTGAGCTGCCAGAGGGATGTCTGACTGCCAGCTTGGGCCCGATCCCCCAGGGAGCAGGCCTAAGCCAGCAGGTGGACATCCTCTGAGGGGTCCCAGACTGCAAGAGGGCATAGGCTCGGCTGAGGGACCCCTCTCCCCCAAGTGCACAAATTTTTGTGTACCGGGCCTTTAGTGTAATAATAAATAACTAAAAAATAACTGGAGAGTATTATACTAAGTAAATCATCACAATGAGAGAAAGACAAGTGTCATATGATCTCAATCTAATGAAAAAAAAAAAATGATCCAGAGACATTGAAGCATGCAGTATGTCGGGGATGGGGGAGGGGAGGCAATTCAGGAAGAGATTAACTAATGAATTTATATGCACATATACATAGCCCATGGACAGACAATAGTGCTGGGAAGGTCTGGGGAGGGGGTGGGAGTGGGATAGAGGGGGCTAATGGGGAGGGGACATCTGTAATACTTTAAACAATAAAGATAAATTTTTAAAAATTAAATTAATTTATATATATATATATATATATATATATGATTCAATGTCTGTCAAATGTAATAGTGAGAAAACAGCTATACAATTCTACTCTTCTGAACACTTGAAATATCTCATACTTTTGCAAGCATACTTTTATAAAGTGAGTAAATTTCCTTATTTGTCCACTCCTTTTTATGTGTAATTAGAAATACATGAACAGATGGGCTATCTAGTAAAATAGAGGATATTTTTTTCCCCATTCTTTTGTCAAATTTGTAATTTCAAATGCCATTTGACCTTTAGAAATAATACTGAAAATTAATTGGTAATCAAGTAATTTATTTTTGTTTCCTTGGAGTACATAGTTAACCTTTCCAACATCTGATGTCATATCCAAATAGTAATTCAAACCCAATCTTTTTTCCTGTTAATTATTACATATGTATTCAACAAATATAAAAAAATTAGTTACAAGTAGTACTTTGAACCTGGGATCAAACAATATTTTTTGTGTTCTGAACATATATTTATTTTATGATGAATTCAATTTAATTATTTTTACAGCCCTATTAGTGGAAATGTAATCATAATGTCTGTTAGGTCTTATTCATTTTCCACATATCTTCAAGTACTCTGAATATAAATTTTGTAAAGATATGATTCTGTTCAGTAGTTTCAAAATGATTATAAAACAAATGCCTAAATCTACTTATGCTGTATTTTGAAATCCATACCAGTTGGTGGCCTACATCTCAGCTTGATGCCACAAAGATTATTTTAGTGTAGGACTTTTTAATTTTTGCCAAGTCTGTTAAGGTTGACTGAAAAAGTGTCCTATTGTTTTTACTTAAATTCACTTGCTATAGTTAAGATACAATAAAGCTTCCATAGTGTGCTTGCTGCATTAATATGTGAGGGTACATTGAAAACAGTTCATTTGTACATTACTAATTTCGCAAAATCAGCGGGAAATATTTTATTATATTTCTTTGCATAATTGTCTCATCAATCAAAAGAAAAGGTGTAACATTTGTCTTGTCTCTCTAAAAGGGTAAAAAAATCAATTGTAAAACAAAGCTGAAGGTATAGCAGGCTATAATAACAATCGACCAAGATCTTTAATCCTAATATCAATATTCATTAACATTTTATATTGCCTACCTACAGTCTAATTACTCACGTACATCATAGGTGCCCTCTCTTTTTCTTCCTGATGACCAATGAATACAATTCCTTCTTCTTGTAATGAAGACAATAGCAATGATCTAAGTGAGTAAATCTCAGGCCAAAACAATAAAAATACAAAGGAAAATTGATTTTAAAAGCTTTAACTAAAAGCCTACGAAATGAGGAAACAGCCCCCTCCATCCTGCTTCTCCTATGGCTCTGTTCCACTGATTAGAATGTCCTTGGCAATAGAGGTCACGTTAATTTTATCACATCCAAGGATTCTAGGTGAAATATGTGGCACATGTGCAGGCTGCATGCTCGTTTGTCACATTATTACTTGCTGTCACTTTTGAAGGTAGGTGTCTTTTTGAAGAATGTGCCACAGCTAGAGGGTCATGTTATTTGCATAAAGCTCTGAAAGCTGTCTTTCCAGAGAGAATGACTGGGATGTTGCTTCATTTTCTGTTTACAAAAAGCACATCGCGGACAGCTGTCAGGAGCTGATGCTGACTTTCTTGTACATGGATAGTTCTCAAAAAAATAAAATACTTAAGAACATATTAATGAATTTTAAGTAAAGATTCCAGTTACCGGTCTGCATGTTAATTTAACCATTCAGAATAAAGTAGTTCTGGTCTGCTGTCAGCAGATATTTGTGCTTTATAATGTCAAAAGATGCCTGTAAATTGAAGTGATTTATATAAGCTTCCATTGCTTTTGGTTGATAACCAAATAATTTCCTTCCCTTACAAAATTAGAGGAAGAAGGATAGAGCTATATTTGAAGCTATTACAATTATTTCACTAAAGATCTTAGGAAGATTTTCAAAGTAATGCAAGTTTAAGTATTATTACTAGAGTAAAAAAAATAGTATATATGTATGTACAGGAACTTATTTTAAATAAAATGATATTTTAAAAAATGAATAATTTTACAGTTGGATAAGTATGTTTTTAAAATAATGTATAAGGTTAAATTTAAATAGAATCTATGATTTTTAAAACTCTGTAACAATGAAATTACTCTAACCTATAGCAACAAATTTTAAAAAGCCATGTTTTATCTTTCCTATGTATTAAGGATATTTAGTATAATTAAGAAAAGTTTATAAGTTGATATATAATTATACATATACCATATGATCAGATTATTTTGATTTCTAATGGACAGAGATATATTCCATCAAGATACAGGATATAAGCAAATATCCTCTACTTGAGGCCCAGTGCACAAAAATTTGTGCACTCTGATTGCCATTGTCAAGTTGGTTCCTCTGGTCCTGGCTCACAATCTCTAAACTGTTATTTTCCTTAATCCTATAAATAAAAGGCTAACATGCAAATTGTCCCCTAAGGAGTTCGACTGACCCAGAGTTCAACCCACCAGGAGTTTGATCATTCGCTATAACATGCAGTGACCACCAGGGGGTGGTTCAGAATAAAGGAAGGCCCTGGCCAGCAGCCGGCAGCCAGGGAAAGGAAGGCCTCGATTGGCCCTGATCACCGGCCAGGCCTAGGGGCCCTACCTGTGCATGAATTTCATGCATTGGGCTCCTAGTAGTATATAATGCTCAAACACATTATCAATAGAAAAGTAAGTGGAATAGCTATGTAAAATTTTCTGAATAATGATTTACACAGATAAACAAATTTATCCAGTACCAACTGCATCCTATCTAATAAAGAGGGAATATGCTAATTGTCTGCCACGCCCTCAAAGATGGCGGCGCCCACAGCCTCAAGATTGCGGTGCCCAGTCCCCACAGCCCCCTGGGGTGGCAGGCGCAGCACAGCCAGGCCCACCCCCAGGCGGGTCCAGCCGCTCCTCACACCTGCCTCCAGAGTCCCCAGTCCCCTCACCCCCCCAGCCACCCAGAGCTGCCCGAGGCTCAGGTAACCAGGGCTGGCCGAGGCTTGCACTGAGGGCAGTAGCAGCAGCAGAGGTGTGATGGGGCATCGCCTTCCCCCGATCCCCAGGTTGCCTCCCACCCCTGAGGGTTCCAGGACTGTGAGAAGGGGCAGGCCAGGCTGAGGGACCCCACACTTATTTATAACCAGCATATAGAATAGTGTTGTTAAAATATCAGTGCATTCCATGAAGTATGTTGTAAAATAAAATTTATAGGCATTAGAATCCCAGTGAATACTAATTGTCTAGGCAGCCTTGAATTCGGTTTGACACTTCATGTTTTCA
Organism: Myotis nattereri; assembly: GCF_964212035.1. Lineage (NCBI taxonomy): Eukaryota > Metazoa > Chordata > Mammalia > Chiroptera > Vespertilionidae > Myotis > Myotis nattereri. The sequence continues at coordinate 65,892,920 of NC_138076.1, read as the reverse complement.
ATCAATAATTAGTAAATAATGCAGATGAATTTCTTAATATTTTCTGACAATCCATCCAAAACCCCTTTCCTATAGTTGTTATTGTATTTTATTTGTTTGCTAATCTAATTTGTATTGCTTTTTATTTACTCCACAATGTTTTATAAGATGTATTCATGTTGTAGTATGTAACTACAGCCAAACTATTTTACTTGTATATGTATAAAATTTATGTATAATATTTGGAACACAAATGAATATTTTAAAAAGTCAAACATGTAGCTCAAGCCAGTTTAGCTCAGTGGATAGAGCTTTGGCCTACAGACTGAAGGGTCCCAGGTTTGATTCCGGTCAAGGGCACATGCTAGGTTGCAGAGTCATTCCCCAGTAGGGCGCATGCAGGAGGCAGCCGATCAATGATTCTTTCTCATCATTGATGTTTCTATCTCTCTCTTCCTCTCCCTTCCTCTCTGAAATCAATAAAAATATAATTTAAAAAAGCCAAACATGTATTAGGTCTTGAGGGAAGCCTCAAAAATATCTATAGAGTTTTATTCTCTGACAGTAAAACTGATTAAATTAAAAATCAATAAACATAATTTTTATAAAACATATCTTGAAAGTATAATATAATAATTACTTGAGCTAAATAAGAAAGCATAGGGAAAATATAAAATAATTAAAATATAGGGGCAATTAAAGTACTACAAAATCACTCTGTGTGACAGTGTCACTTCTTTAATGTTTACCAGAAACTAAGAACAAGTTTTAAAAATAATCTAAGTATTCAACTATAAAATTTTGAGCGATAGAATAAAGCAAAATTAAAAGATGAATGGAAATGATAAAAATAAGAACAAAAAAACTTCAAAGAGGGGATCAGGAAAATGTAGCATAGCCAAGTAAGACAAAAATATGGATCTTAGAAAATATTAATAAATTAACAAATTTTGCAACATGAAAAGAAAATATTTTAAAAGTGAGAATTTATATAAAGAAGAAAAAGTAACTAAAGATACAGTAAATACTATTTTCTCTTAGTCTCAGATGAATGAACCTTAAAACTTTGAGTTACTTGAGAAAATAGTTGAGTATTAATATTTTGTGCAGAAATATGATTTAGCAAAGAGCAAATTAGAAACTAACTGTAATTTAAGAAAGGCCACTTGCATTGATTTAGGTAGTGTTATTTGGCTACTGTTTAGGAAAGATAAAAATAATCTGTGCAAATTAGTTGTAACTAGAATGAAAAAAAAAATAACAAAGATAGGTTAAAATACCCAATTTAGTTTTGGTGTTCAGTCTAAGGGATTAATGCCAACAAAGAAGTCCTGATATTAACTGATTATTCAAGCCCCTCTTAGAGACCATCAAGAGTAAACCAGTTAAGCCTTATCTCTATTTACCTCAGTTCTCATAAAAATAAAAACTCAAAATTTGAACCATTTTATCTCTGTATAGTTTTATACACCTCTAAATTTGGCTCAATGTCACATTCTACAAAGTTACACAATGCAATATACAGATGATGTACCATAGAATTTTAGTCTTGAAACCTATATAATCTTATTAACCAATGTCACCCCAATGAATTTAATTAACATTAAATTAATTGATTTTTTAAAAATAATCCATTACCTCTGAACTCTACCAACAGCAGTTTTTAATATCCTCTATGGGATTTCTTATCTTCCTGTCACTTTATATGTCTCTACCCAAAACTGGTTGTCACTTAACATTAATGTGTTCTGTGCAACTTCCATAAGTGGTCTGTTGTTTTTCCTTTTCTCCCGTATCTCACATTAATAGAGCATGGAGACAGAATAAGAGTCCTCCTTAGTCCTTATTGACATTTTGAATGTTGGTTTCTCCTGATTTCTGAACTTCTCTATCTACTCACTGTGAAGTATATAGTACAAATCTATTCCACCCACTAGCCCCCATTGTTTTAGCCATCTACCAAAAACTGGTATCACATTTCCTTCCCAACATTTATCCTGCATTATATCAATTGCTATAGATGTTTCCATTAAATATCCTAATTTTTTATGTCTGAGATGTCTTCTCCCTTCAATGTCTTATCTTTCAATCCATCTGTTGATCCACTCCAATTGTCAAACTCAAGAAGACCTTGCTCTGTCTTAAAATTTCATTTTCAAGCATTTGATGTTCAGAGTACCAGATAGTAACTTTCCAAATCACTCACTATAGAATTCCAATTTAACCATTTGGAATTCTACCAGAACCTCAAATCCATGGTCCTTACAATCTCTGTCCTTTCCCTCCCCTATCACTCTCCACTCTCCTCCTCCACACTCACCAACCCATTCATTTTCTTACTTCTCTCCCTAATCACTATTATAATTACTCAGGTAAATACATAAGCGACTATCTTATTCCTTGCTCTCTGTCAAACATTTTGGGGAAGGTATAAACAATAATTCAAATTCCTACCTTTTCTTTAATGGTTGCCGAATAGTTGAATAATGCTGGTAAAAAGCACACAGTCATGGTGACTTTAAATTCATTACACAATTGAAGGAGGCATCTCAATGCTGATTGTCAATCACTTGTCATTTCCTTAGTCTTTATATTTCCCTACATTCCAATATTTCACACATTTCACACTCTACTAAGTCTTTAGTAGCCTTCCCTGGTACACACTTTCATCTTGCTTGCTGGTTTCTCAATTTACTGAAGAAATAGAACTAATCAGAAAAGAATGACATTTCTTAGAGTACCTAGGTACTCCCAAATGACCAGATATTCCATTTTATCTTCATATCTCAAAATGTAGGCTTAGTCCTGTGGGGTCAAGTGAGAATATAGGCCAACCCCTGCTCCCAGTCAGTGGAACAGTATCTGCCTAGCCAGTGGCCAAAAGGCACAGAGCAGCACAGATCCAAATGTTGTCCACATCCTTGTTGGCTAACAAGCGCCATCAGACTCTCTGTCCCTTGGCCTTCATGCAGGCCATTCCCAGTATAGCTCCCTCCCTCTCCACCCCTGCCCCCTCTGGTAGGTAAGTCCCTGGCAGAACCTGTGCCAAAACTCACCCCATCTGCCACCACCTGGTCTTCCCTAATGTGTAAGTGATAAAGGCTATGTCTTTTCGCCTTGGTCCCCCACATGTTTATTATTTTGGACTAACAAAGAACAGCATGATGCTCCCATAATTGGAGTTCCTAAAGTACAAGTCCTCAGACTTTGTTTCTGCTCTAAGTAAACCCATTTTCCCATTGTTATTGTCTTTACTGAAATATTTAAACAACATCTATATGGTGATAACAAAAAAGTTCATATCTCCAGCTTTGACCATTTTCCTAAATTCCAGATATATATTCCAAATTTCCTAAATATTTCATTATTTTGTCTTTGATGTCTGATAAAACAACATGTCAAGAGATAATTATTTTCTTCCATATCTGCTTGCCTCAATTTTTCCATCTCAATTATTTTCACTTGTATTCATCCACTTCTCAAGCCCAAATGCATAAAATTATTCTTTACTTTCTCTTACATCTATGATTAGTCCATTAGGGAATTCTATTGCCTTGTCTTTTGATAATATCCAGATTCTGACTGTTTCTCATTTCACCTTCACGACAGCCACCTTAGTCCCAAAAACTATCATCTCTCTTCTGAATAATATAATCTTACCTGCCCTCTTTGTATCCATTCTTGCCTTTCTAGTCTCTCCTATTCTAGAAACTAGAATAATCTTTTAAGTGTATATCTGCTCAAACCTTTACAAAAATTTCATCTCAATAAAATCTAGTATTTTAACATGATTCAGATATTGACACCTGAGCTGAACCTATTTATCTTCTGACTCACCCACTCACTTAGTTTTCTGTAATCACTCTGGCTTTATTTCTTTCCCCAGTTTCATGGGAAAGTTAAGCAGGTGCCTACCTCAAATATCACTGAGACTTCAAATTTCTGTTCCTTCTTTTGGAATGCTCTTGCCCAAGATATCTTAGAACATACCCTCACTCAGACATCTGCTCAGAAATATTTTACCTTATCAGAAATAATAAATTATATATAAATATATAAATTATATCAGGTGTAGAGTGATAGGCTGAGTGATAGACAAAAAGATATTTAGTTTAAAATTGCATATAAATTTCAAAAAGATTTTATCAACCATATTAATTAACTCAATGATTGTAATTTTCTCAAACTTCCCATAATCATTGGGAAAGAAATTAGAAGTACTCATTAAGACAAAACCACACTTAACCTCATTTATTTTGGAAGAATAATTATGTCTATGAAGGGTTAAATGCCAATAATGTCACTAAAGAAAGGGAAAAAAAAAGTTATTCAGAGCAGTTTTTCAGAGCATTACTCAGAATAATACTATTCTCAATAGGCAATGGAGCAAGGCTGTATTTAGAGCATTATTTGGAAGAGTTTTTCTTGTCTACCTTAAAAGGATTTCAATAACGATTCTGCATATCTTTCGGAAAACCCCTTCACCACCTAATAGAGCATCTTGGCACAGAATAGCTTTCCAATAAGACCTCTTAACTTTTCCTTCAATCTAGTTTCACTAGTTTATGTATAAAATCCTTGCTCATTAATGCGGTCAACACATTTTGCTTCCATCAATAAACATTCAATATTTTAATTTTTATAATGTTTTGCTTATCTTCTAACATTCCCACATCTACTTATTTTTCCTATAAGTGGAACCTATAGTTTCAATTGCCTGTTTGCATTAGGAATTTGTCTTTCCCAAAGGTCATTTTTCTTTATATAAAAACAAGAACAAATACAAAAACACACAAACAAAAAAACTCACAATAGTTTTCTTTATGCAAATGTGTTCATCCATGAATAACAGCTACTGATTGAAATGCTATTGTTCAACATATCTGAAGATTGGCAAATATTTAACTACCTTAGGGGAAAATGTAATTATTTTGTTTGTTTAGAAAACTTTAGAGTGCTTTGATTAATGGCTTATATACACCAATAAGTTTTTTTTTAATAAAAAAGGAATTTAAAGTTATTATGATTATGTTTCTGATAATTCAATTTTAACATAAGAGAAACATCAAATGAAAGAACTTGTGAAGAATGTAAAGAGAAAGAAATCAATTGATGAGGAAGAGTTAAATGTAGCTCATTTTGAAAATGCCTATTTAACTGTGGCCAAGGTGGAATCATTTAGATTGAGTTTGGACTATTCATCTCAACAGACCTCAATAAACTTGTCTAAAATTATACAAGAGATACCTCAAGATATTCCAATTCTTTCAATAATATATGATATTATTAGATAGAGCATTTGTCTATTTGGAAGTCAAGTAGGTTAATACTGATAATGATGATCATGATGATCATGATGATAATCATGATAACACAGATGCAGGAGTGTTTTGAAAAAGAAATGATACCTGATTTATTTTGTCGTTATCTACCACGAATAGCTGTTACCAACATAAATGGAAGATAGTGGAAGAAAGTTAGGTGTTTAACTAGAGAATTTTATTTTATTTTATTTGTTACTTTAAAAAACAAATCCCAGATCTCATTGGCTTCACAATATAATATATTTTTTTTCATTATGTCATGCTTCAGTGCTATTAACAAATTCAGTTTGGTAGATATCTTCCAAGTATTGACCTAGGAATTTATTCTCCATCTTACTTTTAAGACTGAAATAATAGAGAGCTGGCTGAAGACACACTTAAAAATGAGACAAAGTGTTTTTTGGAACACATCTGGAGGTGGTACACATCACTTACAACCGCAGTGCATTGGGCAGACCTAGTTATTAGGCCCCAATCTAAATGCATGTGAGGCTGTGAAAAGTATTCATTTTATGTGCTGAAAAGAAGAAATGAGATGAATAATCTAGCCTGGATTTTGCAAAGGACAGAGAAATGAGTAATACTCTTCTTATTACCATTCATTTAAACTTTATTTGATTCTTATAAACAGAATAATACCAAGTTATTTTATTTGGAAAATAATTTCTGTGTTGTTATTACAGTCTAAGTGAAGGCAAAGGATGGTGAACTGAAGAAAATCACCTATAACAAACACAATAGAAGATTATAGAATAGCAAGATGTCTTTGTGACTGGTTCACATACAATTATTTTTGGAACCAAAAAGAAATGCTGAACTCACTGAATATAATTTTAAGTTAAGAACTATAGTGTTGTCTCTAACTTATTTATATTTCTCATTTTATGCCCATATTTTCCAGACTATTTTATTAGGAAGATGTTGAAAATAATAATTCAATTACAGAATCCTGCGAGTGTAGCAGCTAGAAGGTTTTTAAGCAAATAGTTCACTTGTTGCAGCTGACAGAATAATGTTAGTAGACTCAGGACATAAACCATTGTGTTTAACAAGTCAGCCTTTGGAGGCCAGTTGCATGGGTTAAAGTTTCAGTTCAACTACTTATTAGCTACATCAGACAAGACCCCAGCAGGAAAAAGAATAGTGATAAGTGCTAAAAATGGAATAAATGGGGTTGGAAGACATATCTCCATGAATACTCTTTTACACAAGCACTAAAAAACTGTTAAAAATTATTAAATGGCAAAAATATCTTGGAAATTAAGGATTAGGTATTGTTCTATAGATATTTAAATATTTACCTCCCACAGAACCATTTGTCTTTTGCTAACATTATAGGGAGGCTTTCACAGCTCTCTGATAAGATTATTTGAGTTTACTCCATAGTAAAGTTCTCTCTCCTGAGGGGAGATTGGGCTGACATGCCAGCCACCATAAATAAAATTTGAGTTTCATGATTTCAGGATCCCTTTCCTGTGGTCGAACCCCACTGCATGAACAGGTGGACATTTGGATCTTATCATGTCACTAGATGGAAAATGGGAGGATGGGAAACTGGATCTAAGATGCTATGTGAGTAAGAAACGGTCTAATTCATAAATGTCATGTTTTTGTCAGGATTATTTCTAAAGATGTGGACAATTAATAAGGACTTAGGTCATAGTTAACAACCACAGGAAACTAACTTTTGGCCTGTAGAGGCAGAAAGAGGGAGTAGTCACTGTAAAACAGGAAGAGTAGTGGCTGACAATTAGGAGGAGATTTTAAAAAGTCAGCTATTCTTTCTACTTCAGTCTCTTTCTTCACTCTGATATATCTATGTACCTCCCTTTGACCACATCCAAGTACAAGCCAGACAACACATGAGTGCATTGACACATTTCATAAAGTTTAGCTTCCTGAGACACAGAATATGATGGAGAAGGGTTGATCTTGAAAAGCCAATGGAATAAAGCACAGTTTCTACCCTCAAGGATTGCATGCTTAATGTTTAAAAACATTGTGTGTTTGTGTGTGTGTGTGTGTGTGTGTGTGTGTGTGTACACACAAAGTTCCAACTATAAAATATGGCTGAATTTTACCTTCTGAAATTCTCTGAACTAGACATTCTTCTGTTCCAAAAACTCATTCATATCCTGAGAAGAACTGAACTGTCATATCAACCTGTTTGTTCATCTTTCTTACTAATTTAAAAGCATAGTAACTTTCAAAAACAAAACAAAACAAAACCTTCATAAGTATTGTGTAGTCCTGGCCCTAGTGTGAATCTCAATGGGCCACATCCCTGAATTAGGGTGAAGCCCATGAATTGCTTCTACTGATCAGTTTACATCATATAAGTCTCAGTATTTTCAGACTGGAAACTCCCTTGCTGGCTTGGAAGCAGGATGCTGCTATATTTGAAAGGACCACATGACAAGGAACCATGGTGGCTCAGGAGGCGAGTCCAGGCCTAAAACCAGCAAGAAAATCTCACTGTAGCTGCAAGAGGATAAATTCTCCCAACTACCTGAATCATGTTGGAAGCAGATAGCTGCCAGTCAAGCCTCCAGGTAAGAGCACATCCCAGCCAACTTCCCTCTCCTTTGCTCTCTAAAATCAATAAAAACATATTTTTTAAAAAGTACTATAAATTCCGCAATGGTTCCCCCTAGGTATAGCTACAGCATGATCAGATGTACAGGTTCACTGGTCTGCCTTTAACTGTAATTGCATAAGAGCCAGCTCCCTACTATCTTTCTAGACTCTGGCTGGTGTTGCGACAGTCAGCGCTGGCACTAATCTTATTGTTAATGTCAAAGACCAAGTGTGACAGCGCCAGAAGAGATAGGCTCCCATGAATGACAGAGTAATCAGTCTGGGAAGGAACTGGCTCATCCATAAAGGATCAGGCGCTGGGAAGTCACTATCAGCTCACTCGCGTGTTTGCTTCTTTTCTCATTCTGATGGCAGCTAGATCATTTAACAACGTATCCTTATGCCAAAGATGATTTTAAATTCATGTTATTCTAAACTCTAAACCAAAACCAATAAAAATGTTGTATATGTCAGTATTATCAGTATGAAATTCAAAAGATCTAAGCATTCTGTAAAGATAATTTAAAATATGGGATTTCACAAACAGCTGCAATGAATGTTCCTTCACCATCCTACACTCAATTTCCTAAAATGCAATGTTGAGTAGTTTCTGTTCAGGTTGTAAAGGTGTGTAACTTACTTCATGTCTTTATGATTTCTATTTCATTTGGTAATAATGTATATTTTAAGCAATTAAGTTAATTTATACTTGGTGCTCCAAAGACAGGTACACATTATTCAAGCTAGTATATTGTACATGTCCAATAATTTTTAAGAACATAAAGAAAATCTATGTGGTAATATTTCATTTCTGTGAAATCTTTTATCATTTATCTTTTTAAAAGGTTAACATTTAAATCTTTCATTAACAAAATATATTATAAATGACATTAAATTATTAATATGCATTTTTAAGTTTCTTCTATAATACTTTTCAAAAAGTGCACTGAACCCTTATTGGTTTGGCTCAGTTGGATGAGCTTTGTCCCATGCACCAAAAAGTTGCTGGTTTGATTCCCAGTCAGGACATATGCCTGGATTGCAGGCTCTATCCCCAGTAGGGAGTGTGCAGGAGGCAGCTGATCAACATATGTCTCTCTCTCTCCCTCTCCCTTCGTCTCTCTCTAAAATTAAATATATATGTATATATTTTTAAAAAGTGCACTGTCTCTTATTTTAAGACATTTCACTATATGTGTATATAGTACAAACAATTCTTCAAAAACAACAACACACTTTGCAATATATAGACTCAGATAAACTTACCTGAATAAACACAAAATAACTTGTGCCCCACCTGGGTGGCTCAGTGGTTGAGCACCAACCCAGGAACCAAGAGGTCACTGGTTCCATTCCAGGTCAAGGCACATGCCTGGGTTTTGGGTTCAATCCCCAGTAGGGGGCATGCAGGAAGAAGGAAGCATGATGTTTCTCTCTCATCAATGTATCTTCCTTCCTCTCTAAAAATTAATAAAACAAAACAAGACAAAAACTTGAAATCCTAAAGGTGATATAAATATTAAAATCATAAAGGTGATTAAAATCTTAAGAGTGTTATAAATTCACTATTAATGTCTCACTTTAGAAGATATACAAGAAAATATTTTACTTTTTTAATAAATTTATGATAGATTTCCAAAATAACTGAGGCATTTAGTCAGTATTTAGGGAGCATATGACAAGTAAAAAAATAAAAACCAAAAGAAAATATACAAGAACGTCTTAATATTAAGATAATAGTTAAAATTACTGTTTTTGACATTTTATATTGCGATGGCCTATTAATAATGAAACCAGAATTTCTAAAAATATAAACTTCCCATGACTACATGATTAGTCAGTGTAGTAAAGCAATATTATTTTATATTAAAATGTATTTTGATCTAATATTTTATAAATATACATTTATATACATTTTAATACATAATTTGTGTTCCTTGAAATAACTATCTATCATAGCAATGTTGCTATTAAAAATGCAAGTTTGTCTTTAAATCCTATTTCATAGTTATTTATCTGTGATTAATAATAAATTTTTCAGCCAATGGACGATAACATTTAAGTTTTTATTGAACTTGAAAGAAGCTGTTTCACTAAAGGAGGAAAGCCTATCTGTTGAATGTTAAAATCAATAAAAGTTAAATAAAATAGTCAATAAGTGAAGAAAATTTTACAGTGATGATTTTGTCAATGATAGCAGAAGAAGAAAACAATAGCTAGAAGTGGGTATGGCTTCAGGAATATCTATAGCATTTAATTATTTTTCTTTAATTCAAGATGGAACATACTGGAGCATGTTGAATGTTGCTGAAAATGATTCATGTGGGAGAGAGAAAGGGATAATGCAAGAAAATTGAAATAAGAGCAGTTGGAATCCAGACACTAAAGAATTCCATTTCCTTTGAAAGGGACAGGGATATACCTCCCATCCATATGAAAGAAACTGGAAAATAAGAGTGCCAAAATAGGGCAGTTTATATAGTGTCCATTTAATTTATTCCATATTTTCTCTAAATTAAAAGGTAAAAGTGTTGTTCTGCCCAGTGTTGTTTAGTGGTTAGAGCATCGGCTTGAACACCTAAGGGGCATGGGGTGGAGTTCCAGTAAATGGGACGGGGTTGCAGGTTTGATCCCTGGCCTGGTTGGGGGGCACAGACAAGGCAACTAATCAATGCGTCGCTCACATCAATGTCTCTCTCTCTCTCTCTCTCTCTCTCTCTCTCTCTCTTCCTCTCTCTCTCTCTCTCTCTCTCTCTCTCTCTCAAAAAATAAAAAATCCTCTGGTGAGGATTAAAAAATAAAAAGGTAAAAGCTGAGATTATGGGCAGGAGGAGAGTCTGTGTTAGAGTTTTTCAGGGAAAATAAAAAAATAAAATAGTTAATCAGGAAAATGAGAAAGCTAAATAAAATGGAAAAAAAATATATATGTTAAGGGTCAGTATCATGGCTATAACATGAGAAATATCAGGAGTACTGTGCCATCTCCCAAATCAACACTAATTCCTCAGTTTCAGACTGACATGATGTGGGTGCTTGTGGTTTAACCTAGATTTGTTGTCACTAGGTGAGTATAATTAGGGAAAAAATTAATATGGGGCATTTAAAGGTGAGATTAAGTGAGCAATATAAAGACCATTACATGTTTTGTATATATAAAGGGGGTGATGAACCAAGAAATAATTATGGGGTTAACATTTTAGATGAATCAATATCTCAAAGAATTATTGAAATGAGTACAATTTCAATACGTGGACTGGTGATATCAGTAGTACCCCCTGAGGAAGATTTCTGAATCTAATATATTGAAATCGGTGTAGTTGTTAGGATGAGCAAAGTGTTTACCATGGAAATGGATATCTGAGGAAGAGGTAAGTTTATTACAACAGTAATCACAGTGACAGAAGTGGAGATAGAAAAGATTATGAGCTAGATACTCGATTCATCTGAATGGGAGACAGTATTCTGAATTTGGGTAGACATTACACATGAAGTGGGATAATGATATAATGTATTAGCAAAAGCTAAAACAGAATTGGTATTGTTGCAAGTAAAAGCAGGGTAAATGGTTAAACATCACACACCTCCTTGCTTTGCAGTGTGCATGGTGTGTGCACAGTTGCAAAGGGATGACAATGATTAATGGACACATATTGAGTGGAGCAGTCATTTTTTGTTCGCTATGCCATCTTCCCTCCACTCACCTCTGACACCAACAATAACTATGATGGACTGTTTTGTGTTGAGAAACAGAATCTAACCTCAGATATCCTTCATGACTCTATCTTTCTGCTTTTCTTCCTTAGGGCTTTCTCTGATGTTTGGCACAATTAATACTCCCAGCAATAGCCTTCAACTAATGGGGGATGGGAGGTGGTACACAAGTGCTGGGGAAACAAATGACAGAGCCTCTTGTCCTTCAGACAGGCCTGTGTGTAGACTCAGAGGGCGCAGGTGTGTTGAGTCCAGTCGCTTGCAGCAGTAATTTAATAAGCAAACATCTTTCTGTGGCTGTTCCATATTTGCTGTCCCATACTCCTATGCCCACTCCTTCTGCTTCCTCAGACCTCTTCCAAATAATCTAGCTAAACATCTAGCTAAACCCACTCTTTTTCACAGACTTTTCCTTCAGACATTGAGATCTACACATGTAAAAGTTACAATTTTTAAAAAATTTAAATAAATATGAGAATTAACTGTGAAGAGACCATTATATGATAAGATTAGAAGATATAATTCTTCTGGTTAGAATAGCTCCCTATAGTCCCCAAAACTGGGATCCACTACTTATTACCATTTTATAGGGGTTAGAGACCTGCTAGGTCCTTTAGGAGACTTTGTTTTGCATGTACAAGGTGTTTTGATATACTTTCTCAGGACTTCTTGTCTTTCAGGAGAAGTGTGCCTACATGTTTCCTTGTAAGTAACCAGAAAAAACAACAAAAAACAACAAACGTAGGTTCCTGAGTGTTGATTAGGATGGTGAGTTAAAAGCCAATTTGCCAGTTGCACCACCTCCACACATATCTATCTCCTTCTTGAAAAGGCCAGAAGTGTAATTCTGCCATTTGCAAAAAATAGTAGGCTACGATTCAGGAGATTGACAGGTAGAGATTACCATGATTGACAGATGGTAATCTCAAAGAAAAGCCAGAATCTAGGAAGTGTAAGAAAGGAAAGAGCAATTTTCAAGTTCACCGTGGAAGAACATAGAAAAAAGAGCGGGTATGTTGCTATGAGTGGAGATATAGAACGCAGTATGAAGAAATGAATCCACGTTGGATGAAATAGGCTCCTGCAGTTCTGTTGATGGCAGTGGTGGACAGGTGTGTGAAGCTTATGATCTGAGATCTAAAAGTCTTTTTACGGGAAAATAGTCACTGTTTTAGTTATGATGTTTAGCAGAAGAAGGTCTTAACTTTCATACAACCTTCTTTCTGGTGGAGGTGTCATCCTCCTTGTATCCTAAGAATTTTATGGCTAGTGGTTTCCTGGCTTCTCCTAGTCATTAGTTTATTGACTGTGGTAACCTGAGTGCTTGGTGTGATGGTTTCTGTGGGGTATTTGGTCTTGCCAGCATTACAGGGCATTGTGTATGCCATCTTGAAATAGGCATGCTGTGATAGACATCTGAAAGTGTCTCTTGTGGAACTTGAGGAGGTAGTAGTTGTGAATTGGCAAGACTTTAAGTTGCTGCAATATCTTTCTTAAGCTCCTCTCCTCTATGGTTTTAGTCAGTGAAGAAGTTACAAGCAAAAATGGTGCATATGGTGCATATCATCAATTGTAGTCTTTGCCATTTTCAATTAAAAAACAAAACACACACCTGTGTCACAGATGCTTTCTCCATAATATATTGGATGTATAAGGGGAATAGACATGCTATTTTATAAAATGTGAAATATAATTTTTAAAATATTCAAGTCAATTAAAGTCAGTAAAGACCCTTTGTATAATTTAAGGTAGCTTGCTAAGGTAGCGTACCTAAGGAAATGAGATAACAATGAGAATTTGCCTGTAATTGGAACCTGAAATTGGCCACCTCTTATTTGGAATGTACCTGTTACAATTCTAGGACTTGTAAGTGTAGGGGAACAAAATTTAACACATGCAACATGTCTCTCTTTGGCATGAGTATTAGTTTAGGCTGATTATTTTATAGAAAAACAGAAGATACAGGAAGTTTTTCTTGTTACATACCCCAACTTCCTGAGAGAATTTAAGATAGAAGGCCTGTTCCTGGAATAACTATCAGTCACACTATATTCTGAACTAGGTTGTCTCTAGATGGTCCAGTAAGCATTGTTTACTAAACATTAACTTTTCATCTCCTTGTTGCCTTACTTTTCTTTAAAGTCCCAGGCCCTTAACTCTTTCTCCTTAGTTCAGAAAGAGATATATACCTCATTTTGACTTACTGTCTTTGGAACTTTTTATTCTTATGTTAATTCCCCAGAAGTATATATTACACTTGAATTTTTTCTTGTTAATCTGCCTTACATCATTTTAATTTTTTTACCAGCCATAAGAGCTAAGAATGGAAAGGGGGAAGTTTTCCCTCCCCACACCATCCATATGGTAGTATTTCAAATGGAGCCTTTGTTACAATCATTTTTTTTTTCTATGAACAAAATCAATGATAGTTCAAAATAACCTTTTCTTAATATGAAGCATTGAGGGCAGAAATGTATCATTTATAATTCCACTGCTGAAACTGCATTGTTTATAATTCCTTTTTGCTTGCTAGTTTTGATACCTATGTCACCTTAATTTTACAGTTTGGAGAGAATTTTTATCACATTGTCTTTTTTACTTTTAATATGTTTTTTATTGAGAGAGAGAGAGAGAGAGAGAGAGAGAGAGAGAGAGAGAGAGGAGAGAAACATCACTTAGCTGCCTCCCCCACCCACCCTGACCAAGGATAGAACTGACAACCCTCCTACCCCCACTATGTACCCTGATCTGGAATTGAATCAGTGACCTTTCTGTGCATGGGACAACAACAGTCACACTGGCCAGGACTGTCACATTGTCTTTAATAGAGCAAGCTAATGTTAGAAGTGTGTTTTGACAAAGATCCATATGTTATGCCTTGGAGAAAGTAATAAGACACATTTGGCCTTCCACACCCATAGGCTCTCCATTTATAGCTTCAACCAACCACAGATCAAAAATATTCCAGAAAAAAAAAAGGTCATATTGTTGCTGACATGTATGATAGAGTTAAGCCTACAATGGTTGTGTCTGTACTGAACATGTACAGACCTTTTCTGGTCATTATTTCCTAAACAATACAGCTTAACAACTATTTACATAGCATATACATTGTATTAAGTATTATAAGTAATCCAGAGATGATTTAAAGTACATAAGAAGATCTGGTTAGATTACTTGCAAATACTGAGGACATTTTAAATAAGGGATTTAAACATCTAGGGACTTTGGTATCCAAAGTGAGGGTTGGGTCCTAGAACTAAAACCACACATATACTGAGGGATAACTATAGACCAAAACTAATGTCCTCTTTTTAGTGGCAGACTGCCTACTTCTTGCTGTGTCGTTAAGGGGTGGAAGAGATGAGAGATCTCTCTGGGGCCTCTTTTATAAGGGCACTTATCCCATTCTCAAGGGCTCTACCCTCATGACCTAATTACCTCCTAGAGTCCCACCTGTTAATAGCATCACATTGGACATTAGGTTTTCAACATGAATTTGGGGAGGACACAAACACTCAGCCTATAGCAGTGTTTTTCTTCACTTATTGGTTATGGAAATCATTATTTATTAATAGTTATATTTAATCTTGTACCAATCTGAATTCTGATCACAATCTATGATTAAGTTCATCAATTCCAATGTATGGAGCATTTTTTCCCCAAACTGATTTGCAATATTGAGACACCAACTGAGTGTCCTGCAATTCAACTCAATTCTGACACTGTCTACCTGGAGATAGTATCAGATCCCTCAGGTTAAGGGTTCAGTCATACAAGACTGACCCCCCATCACTTCAGACAACCAATTGTCTGTCCAGTCTATCGCTTGTGCTTCTAACTGAATTGTAAGTTGTAGCTTCCAACAACCCCCTCTCTACTGACCAATCAGAACTGTGTAATTTGGACCATAAAATTTGGAAAACTCATTTGCATAAAATTGGGAATTTTAGCAGGAACTTTTTCTAGAAAAGATGGAGCACAATTTAAGTTGCTATCTGAATCTGTGTATCCCAGGGTTCAGCATCTTTCGCTCAAATATATGCTTTTTATTCTTTATCACAGTCTAAAATTAATTTTGATTTACAGCAAAGTATGGAAAAAGGGTTTGGAGCTTCCATGTTGTCTGAGCACACCACTCTCCCTAAATCTTCACATGTTCACCAACCTGGATACTCTCTGAACCCTGTCCTTTTGGATTTTATAAAGGCTTCATTACATAGGGATGATTGGTCAAATCATTGGCCATTGGATTTATTCATCTTGTACTCTCTCTGCCTTCTCCAGAGGTGAGGGTTGGATGAGAACTGAAAGTTCTAACCCTCTAATCACATATTTGTTTTATCTGATAATCAGCCCTGATCTATTGGTGGAGATTAAAAAGTAATTTCATTAACCTAACAAAATACACATTTACATTTATTATTCCACCACTTAGGAAATTCCAAGGGTTTTAGGAACACTGTGCCAGAAATGGGACAAAAACCAAATAGAGTGGACCCATGAACAAACGTGGGGTTAGGGCCAAGGAACCTCCTATAGTCAAAAATTTACATATAACTTTTGGCTCCTCCAAAACTAAACTACTAATAGCCTATTGTTGACTTAAAGCCTTACCAATAACATAATCAATTAACCCAAATTTTGTAAGTTATATGTATTATATACTATATTCTACAATGTACACTAGAGAAAAGAAAATTTTATTAAAAAATAATAAGAAAAACAAAATACATTTACAATATTTATTGACAAATCCACATATAAATAAATCCTTGCAGTTCATACCTGTGTGTTTCAAGGGTCAAGTGTATATTATTATCATAAATCACAACATCAAAAAATCATAAGTAGAACAACAGAATTTTAAGAAATAGTTTAGCCTGCCAAATGCTACCTTTGGTATACAGGTTTTGAATCCATTTTTTTCTACACCTTAAAGTTACAGCTTTGGTGTATTATATATTGACTGACTGAAAGATGAAAGTGGTATTCAAAGAAAAATCACAACATACCTTAAAATATTGAGCAAGCTACCAAATATGTATTGCCAGCTACCAAATATGTATTGCTAGAGTTACCAACTTAAATTAGTATTTCCCAAGCTAATAGAAAAAAATGTGCAAGAAAATAAATCACCTGGCTAAATGTAAAGCAAGAGTTTTAATTTAAGCTACCCATCATATAGGTCAATATTATTGCAAGCAGTATCATACCTGCCAGATTTGATGTGCTTTATCTGCTATTTTTGTTACTCAACTAATGGGGTTCATTTGTCTACATGCATCAAAGCCCAACAAGACACAAACAGGAATTTGCAACTAGAAAAATAAGGGATTATTTTCAGAAAGTGCTAGTGTTCAAAGATCCAGCTCCATGATGGCTTCCAGGGGATGGGTTAGGCAGGGGAGAAAATCATTAATCATGGTGACTTAGGGAATTAGGGTGTGGTCAGGGTAGTGGTCTCTACTGATTGGTTGGTGCTAGGGTAGGGATAGTTGATCAGGGAAACTGGTCCTGATGTTATAGTTTCTCTTCATCTGGTTTTGCCAATTTTCTGGTCCTGGAAATTAAACACAACTAGGTGTTATCTCTAGTTAGACTGAAACTCTGTCTCTGGGGTCAACAGACCTGAGGCTTTGTTCTAACATTATTTGATGCTAATCAGAATCTCATTGTCTTGAGGGCTTAATGATTAAGGGAATGGTCATGCAAGGGAGAAGGAGGCAGGCGAGTCAGGGTGCTGGATGAGGCCAGTTTTAATCAAAGAGAAAGGGGGAAAGGTCATATTAAATAAATGAAGTTTCTACGCAGTTACATTTTCAGTGGTAGAACATGGGAAAGAGGGATAGAATGTCGGAATGGCATCATGGGCAGACTGTTGACCCTTGCAAAAGAGTGTGTTTGGTTGCAAGTGAGTGTGTCTTGGGTCTGGAACATTTTCTTTCATGAATATAAGGAGCCTGTTCTCCTGGGGAAGAGTGCCTGCTGGGTTCTGTTAAGGGTATTTATCTCTCTTTTGCTGGTGGGAATCTTAGGGGAGGTCTCAGAGGAGGATCTCAATAGAATATTCATCAGCTTTATGCTGATGTACCAAACTGAGGTTTATTCTCTTAACTTCATCTGTCCTTGAGTGTGGTTGGCAAATGGCACTAATTGGATTTCTGTTACCTGTCACCCTGAGTAAGGTGATTCAAGCTATCTATCCTCTAGCTGGGGAGGAGAAGTGCAAACCATTTACTCTTAAGTGTCCCTGGTTTAGGGAAGATAGGATTTGGTAGATGGCTGCAACTGCTTGGCATCTTGATTTTCTAGATGAATGCAAACTGCTGTTTAACTAACTGGTCTCAGTTTCCCTAATTTGCTTGTCCTGGCTTACTGGCCTGTCTCATACTTATACCACCATTCTCTTCAGCAGCTGATTTGGGGAGACACTCTGGCCAAGGGGAATCAATGCTCACTATTGAAGCTGCTCTTACTCTGTCTTTTCTCTCTGTGAGTAACGCCTCGTTCCATCCTGTCCCTGTGTAAGTTGCATCTCTCTTGGTCACTCTGAGGCTTGCTAATTGAGGTAGGTTGACATTCTGGGACTGCTGCCCCCTGGTGGCAGGCATTGTTATGCTCTTTGCTATATTCCACCTAATGGGACTCCTCCCCTAAAGGTGGTAACGGTGTCACTTGCTTGAGGATTTACAATTATAACTTATTTTAAAATATCATATGTATTTTATTATTAAATATGAAACTAATCTTTTTTAACTCTTCTTTTACTTAAAATTGATGTTCCACACATATGCTAAAACCAATTAAGAAGTACATTGATGCAAATAGGTTGAGAAATGAATACTTCCCAAGAGTAAAATTAGGTATATAACACTCAACATAGTGAATAATATTTTTTTAAAGGGGGTAATGACATTGTCCTGATTATCAGCTCATTTATATTCCCCTTGAGGTATAACTTTTCTTGCTCTTATAATGATTGAATATATGTCCCTATTAAGAAATTACTATTCTTTAAGATTCCTGAGCTCCATGTAGCTATGTTGCCATAATTACTGGACAAATTCTAACTTGAACCATATTCTAGACAAAGTCTGAAATTTTTTTTTCTTTTCCAGTCTAATTCTGCTCTTAGGAAAAGTTGAATTTAAAAAACGTATTTATTCTCTGTTTATTTTCCTGTTTTGACTCATTTATGAGGATTATTCAAACTCTTATTTCTGCTAGAGCTTTAAGAAAGTTTCACTTGTTTTTAGTAGAATGATGAGAAGTCATCTTACTATCCTGTTAACCAAATTCTTCTCTGGAATCCTTGAATATCAAATCCTCCTTTATCTTTTATTCATTTTAGAATTTGTCACCTTTTATTCATAATGCTCCTCAATCTATTTTTCTCTTGATTACTTATAACACAGTGATATATTGAATTCATGATAATACCCAATTTTAGTTAAATTTTATAGTATTAAAATTATTGATTTAGAAGCAAATCTTCTTAAATCATTTCTCATAAAGTAAACTAAAACCAAAATTTTAAAAATCTATATAATTAAATCTGATAATCTTTGATAAATATAACTAATTTCTGGAAATTATAATTTTTGTGCAAATATATTGGCAATATATTATTTGTATATATGTCTGGTATCCTTATGCCCCAGGGTTACATTGATTATACTCACTTTTTAACAGAAAAAAAAATGGTTGAATCATAAAAATCTTCTTTTCAATTCACTACACGCAAATAAAAACAAATAAAATATATGTAACTAGAAATTTGGAGAGAAGATGTGGCTGCTTAACAAAATGTGTGGTTTTCTTCCTCCTGAACTCACTTGTCTTTCCGTCAAGTCTGTGTTTAGCTGTGGCCCTAGGATGGCTTCCTAGACCATAGCGTGCAAGAGCGACACAGTGTGCCACTTGCATCTTGACTCACAATCTCTCTTCTATGTTATTTCACCTTCTGACGGCTACATACCTCTCCCCAGGGCAACTTTAATGCATTAATAACTTCCTAAACCAAACTCTCTCAGCCCTTGAGCAAGAAAATAACACTGATCTATTCTTATTTTTAGAAATATGCCTCTTTTTATATTAAGCCACAGAAATGCAAGGATTGATTTATTACAGAAGACACCATAACCTTAAATTGATGCATTATATCCATGTATTGTTAGGTAATAGTGAACTGTGTTAAAGAATTTCATGTTTATCTTTCTTATAAATTAATCTGGATAAAACTTATAATTTAAGATAACAACTACACAACTCCAACATTTAACAAGATTTTGTTACCTTCTTTTAAGGTGATACACAATAACTTAAAAATAACACCACAGCCCTAACTGGTTTGGCTCAGTGGATAGAGCGTCGGCCTGTGGACTGAAGGGTCCCAGGTTCGATTCCGGTCAAGGGCATGTACCTTGGCTGCAGGCACATCCCCAGTAGGGGGTGTGCAGGAGGCAGCTGATCAATGTTTCTCGCTCATCGTGTTTCTAACTCTCTATACCTCTCCCTTCCTCTCTGTAAAAAATCAATAAAATATATATATAAAAAAAATAACACCACAACCAGTTTGAGATTTTTATTCTCATACAATAAATAAGCCATACAGAATACTGATAATGCTCAAGCCTGTGTTTTGTTTTTTTTTTCTTTTTTGTAATTTTCAAGTCTTAGGACATTAATAAGAAGCCCCTTCCTTTAAAATAACACTTTTAATTTTTCTTAATTTCTCTTCACATTCAGTATAAAAAATCATCTATAGTATATGATGGAAAAGTAGCAAAAAGCAAAATGAAGAGAAGCAGAAAAAAATAAGATTGTTAGTCCAAATTTGCAGCCAGTTTTTACTGGAGATTCTGTACTTTCCTGAGATGTTTGGTGACCATATAACCTATAAATCCAGTAAGGTATATTTTGCTACCAGTTTAAACATAGTCCCCTTCCTCTTGTCCAGACACATATCAAAAGATCTAATATATAACATAAGAGACCCAAACATATTCTAAAACATGAAAGAGAGAGAAGTTTGCTTCAGTGTGGTTTCCTTTCACAGATATTCAGCCTGTAGAACAGCTGGGGTTGCAGACTTCCGATTCTTAGGTGTGAAAGGATCCTGGAGGGTTTCTATCCTAAGGCTTTCTAGCCCATAGCATGCAAGAAGAGATGCAGTGTGCCACTTGTTACATTGTCAAACATATCTATACTAATAAAAGGGTAATATGCTAATTAGGGCAGACATCTTCCAGATGTGCATCTGGACATCCATCCTGACAAAGCCACAGCAGCTGTGAGGCCTGGGAGTCAGGCCGCCATGGGCTTGTAACGAGACCCAGGGCTCATGGCAGACTTGAACTCCGGCAGCTGCTAGGCCCATGGCTTTGCTGCCCTGTGCTCACCGCAGCCGTGGGCTACCGGCAGCTGTGGGCTCAGGCAGTTGTGAGGTCTGGGTCTAAGGTAGCTGTGAGTGCCAGTGGCTGCGTGGCCCAGGGCTCAGGCCTTGCAGGCGCCACAGCCTGTAGTGGCAGCAGCAGCAGGGTGAGGGGGGCGGCACCTTCCCCTGATCAGCCCAGTTGCCTCCCATGGGGAGTGGGCGTAAGTTATCAGTAGGACATCCCCTGAGGGCTCCTAGACTATGAGAGGGGGCAGGACAGACTGAGGGACACCCTCCCCCCCCATCCAGTGCACGAATTTCTGTGCACCGGACCTCTAGTATATAATAATAAAAGCGTAATATGCTAATTAGACCAGACAGATGAATGCCCTTCCGGACATCATTCTGGATGTTCTTCTGGACAGTCTTCAGGATGAAGCCAGGGCTGCGAGGGCCAAGGCAAGCCACCACAGCTGCGAGGGCCCATCCCAAAGCCCCGACCGGGTGTGCAGGGCCTCCCTCTACACAGCATTGATTACAGAGCCCAGGCAGGGTGGGCAGGGCAGGCAGGGTCTCCCTGTGGGTGGTGATCAATGTTGGAGCCCAGGCCGGCTGGGCAGGGCCTCCCTGTGACAGCAATGAAAGGCAGAGCCTCGGCCGGGTGGGCAGGGCCTCCGTCTGCTCTGCAATTGATTGCACAGCTCTGGTATGGTGGGCAAGGCCTCCCTCTGCACAGCATGGATCACAGAGCTTGGGCCGGGTGGGCAGGGCCTCCCTCTGTGCTGGCTGCCTCCCTCTGTGGGGCATCGATCTGGGGGCCCCCGTGATCCATCGCCCCACAGAGGGAGGCCCAGGCCATTGGCCAGCGACACTGTGGCAGGTGGGCTGGCCTGGCCAGCTATATCCCCACAGAGGGAGGCCCAAGCCAACCAAGCGATGGCACCCCATGCCTTTTGCCCAAAGAGGGAGGCAACTGGGTGGCAGAGTGGGGACAGCACTGCACAGATGGCAAGCAGTGGCAGCTGGGGAAAGGAAAGCCCTGATAGGCCCCTTCCCCTGCCAGCCCCTCCCCCAATCACCCACCCTCCACTCCTGACCCTGACAGGAGGGAGGAGGGAGAAGGGAGCCTGAATCCACCCATCCCTCCCCTGGCCTGCATTGACGACAGAAGATGTCTGAAGACCAACTATTGGCACAATTTACCTCTGCAGCCAAAAGAAAGCGGCATCATCAACAGAAAATGCCTGAAGTCCAACTGTTGGCACAATGTACCTCCAAAACCGAAAGAAGCCAGTGTTGTCAACAGAATATGTCTGAAGAACAGCCATCGATGAGTACTACCAATACTGGTAGGTACTACCTTCACAGCAAAACTGAAGTAAATGAGGATGCAATTATCAAACATACTAGTAGTGTGGTGGAATGTCACATGTCAATTTTGTGTAACATGTAATAAGAATGACTGTTACATGTCAATTTTGCCTATCACTAAATTTCTCCAATGAAAAACCATCTGATGAAAAATTTACTTAATGTTGTAGCAAAGGTAAAGTTTGTCCAAATGATATACATTTTCCAGAATACCCGGCATATTTTTAAAAATTAATGATAAATGAAGATACTGACAGTAAAAATTTCATGAAAAATATTAGTTTGATAAATAGTTCTTTTGTTTTTGCTTCAGTGGATGCAAATATTGCATCTCCATCAGGATATGGGCCATACAGTTTTAGAATACACGGACAAGTTTATCACCGAACTGGAACTTTACATCCTTCGGATGGTGTTTCTCGGAAGTTTGCTCAACTCTATATTTTACACATGGCCAAAGCGATGAGGAAAAGATTAGCAATTCCAGAAAATCAGGGATGCTCAGAAAGACTCATGATCAACATCAACAACCTCATGCATGAAATAAATGAATTAACAAAATCATACAAGATGCTACATGAGGTAGAAAAGGAAGCCCAATCTGAAGCAGCAGCAAAAGGTATTGCTCCCACCGAAGTAACAATGGCGATTAAATACAATTGTAACAGTGATCTGGGTAGATACAATTCTCCCCGTGTAACTGAGGTTGCCGTCATATTCAGAAACGAAGATGGAGAACCTCCTTTTGAAAGGGACTTGCTCATTCATTGTAAACCAGATCCCAGTAATCCAAATGCCACTAAAATGAAACAAATCAGTATCCTGTTTCCTACATTAGATGTAATGACATATCCTATTCTTTTTCCACATGGTAAAAAAAAAAAGGCTGGGGAATGGATATTGCATTAAGACTCAGAGACGACAGTGCAATTGACAATGATATTAGATGAAATGTAAGGACACAAGTCATACAAATGCAGTATTATGGATTTCAACTCTCTGTGCGGGACACGTTCAATCCTATTTTAAATGCAGGAAAATTAACTCAACAGTACATTGTCGATTCATATTAAAATATGGAAGCCAATCGGATAAATTTCAATAAAGCAAACCAATCTAAGTTGAGAGTTGAAAAATATAGTGTTTTGATGGATTATCTCACATCTAGAATGAAAATGACAATGTGCCGATTGGTAAAATGATAACACTTCCACCATCTTTTGGGGATAGTCCCAGAAATATGCAGCAGTGATATCAGGATGCTATGGCAATTGTAATGAAGTATGGCGAGCCTGATTCATTCATAACCAAGACAAGTAACCCCAGATGGGCAGATATTAGAAACAATTTACAACTCTGGCAAAAAGTTGACAACAGACCTGACTTGGTAGCCAGAGTTTTTAATATTAAGCTGACTGCTCTTTTAAATGATAAACGTAAATTCCATTTATTTTAAAAAGTAATAGTTAAATTCATGTCATTGAATTTCAGAAACATGGACTGCCTCAAGTTCACATATTATTGATATGAGATAGTGAATCCAAATTACAAACAGAAGATGACATTGACCATATAATTAAGGCAGAAACTCTGGATGAAGACCAGTGTCCTCAACTTTTCGAATTTTAAAATCAAATATGGTACATGGACCATGGGGAATACAGAATCTAAATAGTCTATGTATGGAAAATGGAGAATGTTCAAAGGTATATCCAAAAGAATTTCAAAATGAGACCATTGGAAATATTGATGGATATACCAAACACAAACGAAGATCTGGTAGCACCATGTCTATTAGAAATAAAGTTGTTTATTACACTTGGATTGTCCCTTATGAGCCATATTTATGCCTTAAATATAACTGTCATATAAACATTGAAGTCTAAGCATCTATTAAAAGTGTCAAATATTTATTTAAATACATCTATAAAAGGCATGATTGTGCAAATATTCAAATTTCTGAAAAAAATATTATCAATCATGACGAAGTACAGGACCTCATTGACTCCAGGTGTGTGAGAGCTCCTCAGGCTGTTTGGAAACTTTTTGCAATGCGAATGATTGACCAGTCTCATGCAATTACAAGATTGGCTATTCATTTGCCAAATGAACAGAATTTGTATTTTCATACCAATGATGTTGCTGAAGTTATAGATAGGGCTAAAAGGCATAACTCAATTTTGATGGCTTGGTTCTTATTGAATAGAGAAGATTCTGATGCACATAATTATTAATATTGGGAGATTCCACAACATTATTCTATATAATAAAGAGGAAATATGCAAATTGACCATCACTCCATCATGAAGATGGTGGCGCCCACAGTGGAGGTAGGGGTTTCCGTAACACAAGATGGCTGCACTCACAGCAGCAGCCGAGTTCCTATAGCAAGCCTTAATGAGCAATCAACAGGGACCTGAGACTGCACGCCCTCTAGCCCCCCACCCCGGGTGGGGCTTGACAGGGGACCTCAGGCCATGACCCCCACCCGGAAGGACTTGACGGGGGACCTCAGCCACACTGCCCCACTCAGTGGGGCTTGATGGGGGACCTCAGGCCACGCCCTCCACCCCAGAGCTGGGCCAGGGGACCTCAGGCCATGCCCCCCCACCCTGGCACCAGGCTGGGGGACCTGAGGCTGTGCTACCCACCTGGTGGGGCTTGATGGGGGATCTCAGGCAGTGTCCCCTGCCTGGTGAGGCTTTACAGGGGACCTCAGGATAAGCCCCAGCCCAGCGCCAGGCCAGGAGACCTGAGGATGCGCCTCCTGCCTGGTGGGGCTTGACAAGGATAATACAGGCTAGGTCTGGATATAGCCCAATGGAGTGAGGTTGGCCAGGTCTGGGTCTTGCTCAATTTCAAGGCACATGTGGGTGGGCAGGGACTTGACTCTGGGTCCTGTGGTATGCCCAAGACTCTGACAGGAGGAATATTTTCATATACATTTTACTAATTTTCTTTCATCTCTGACACTTCTATTATAGAGAAAGGGCAAATAGCAATATTAAAATATATCCTCTAATTAATCCCCTTTTAGTGTGCATGAATTTTGTGCACCAGGCCACTAGTGTGTTTAATAATTCTTTGCGGAGAAAACTCCAAAAGGGCGGGAATAAAGTAGTAGGTAGATGATTGTTCACTGTGAGCTTTAGAGAACCAGAAAGACATTACCTTAGACTTTTGCTTTTGCATGTAAAAGGTGCAATAAGTTTTGATCATCTACGAACTGTAGGATGTGTAATTTATGATACATTTCATGAAGCTGCTAAACATCAATGATTATTAATTGATGACACTATCTGGAAAGATACAATTGACGATGCAATCATCCTTAATATTTCCCAACAACTATCGCAACTTTTTGCATATATATGTGTGTTTGGATGTCCTTCTGATGCAGACAAATTATGGGATGAGAATAAATTTCATTTTATTAAAGATTTTTGTTGGAAATTACACAAAAGAGAAGGTGCCTGTGTGAACTGTGAAATGCATACCCTTAACGAAATTCAAGAGGTATTCACATTGCATGGAATGAAATGTTCACATTTCAAACTTCTGGAATATCCTTTATTAATACAAATACATGTGATGAATCATACAAGCGACAATAGGCAGAGGTTTTGATAACAGTTGGCAGCCTTTCAGACTATAACTTCCACCATCAAAGATCAAACTGTACTTTCCAAATACTTTTTCTTGGATGGCCCAGGTGGTAGTGGAAAAACATATCTTTATAAAATTTTAATACATTATATTTGAGGTCACGGTGGTAATGTCATGTCATAAATTAAAATTGAAAGTGGGTGCAATCATCATGGTGGTACTGTTTTACCCACAGCATCTACAGGAATTGCTGCTAATTTATTTCTCAGGGGAGGAATCTTTCATTCCCAATATAAATTACCAATTCCATTAAATGAAACTTCAATTTCTAAACTCGATATAAAAAGTGAAGTTGCTAAAACCATTATAAAGGACAAAATTCTCATTATTGATGAATGCACCATGGCATCCAGTCATACTATAAACACCATAGACAGATTACTAAGAGAAATTATGAATTTGAATGTTGCATTTGGTGGGAAAGTTCTCCTTCTTGGAGGGGATTTTCGACAATGTCTCAGTATTGTGCCACATGCTATGTAATCAGCCATAGTACAAATGAGTTTAAAGTACTGTAATGCTTGGGAATGTTTCAGAAAGTTGTCTCTTAAAACAAATATGAGATCAGAGGATTCTGCTTATAGTGAATGGTTCGTAAAACTTGGAGATGGCAAACTTGATGGCAGTTTTCATTTAGGAATGGGTATTATTGAAATTTGCAGTGAAATGATGTGTAATGGATCTATTATTGAAGCTACCTTTGGAAATATTGTATCTATAGGTAATATTAAAAAATATATCTAAACATGCGATTCTTACTCCAAAAAATGAGCACGTTCAAAAATTAAATAAAGAAATTTTGGATATACTCGATGGAGATTTTCACACATATTTGAGTGATGATTCCATTGATTCAACAGATGATGCTGAAAAGGAAAATTTCCCTTTGAATTTCTTAATAGTATTACTCCTTAGGGAATGCCATGTCATAAATTAAAATTGAAAGTGGGTGCAATCATCATGCTTGAGAAATCTTAATAGTAAATGGGGTCTTTGTAATGATACTAGATTTATTATCAAAAGATTACAACTTAACATAATTGAAGCTGAAGTATTAACAGGATCTGCAGAGGGAGAAGTTGTTCTGATTCCAAGAATTTATTTTTCCCCATCTGACACTGGCCTCCCACTTAAATTAATTCAAAGACAGTTTCCCGTGATGCCAGCATTTGCGATGACTATTAATAAATCACAAGGACAAACTCTAGACAGAGTAGGAATATTCCTACCTGAACCCGTTTTCGGGCATGGTCAATTATATGTTGCTTTTTCTTGAGTTCAAAGAGCATGTGACGTTAAAGTTAAAGTTGTAAATACTTCATCACAAGGGTAGTCAAGCACTCTGAAAGTGTTTTCACTCTTAATGTGGTATATAGGAAGATATTAGAATAAGTTTAATCAATTTATCAGTCATTGTATCAATGTTGTTTTTATATCATGTTTTTGTTGTTTTTATATCATGTTATTGTTTATTTGTTAATAAATTTATATATTTTTTCATATACATTTTACTAATTTTCTTTCATCTCTGACACTTCTATTATAGAGAAAGGGCAAATAGCAATATCAAAAAATTTCCTCTAATTCCTTTTCAATGTGCATGAATTTTGTACACTGGGCCACTAGTATATTAATAAAAGCAAAAGGTACTAAAATAAATAACTATATTCTAAAAAATACATTAATATATTCATGTTAAGAAATATATTTATTTTTGTAGGCTGGTATACATTGATTATACCAAATTTCTGGGACTGGTGTTTAGCTACCTAACTAAAAACATTGACTTACTTAATTTCTCTGAACTAGGTTTCCTCATCATAAAAGGGGGGTAAAATATGTTAGCTTATAGCTTTACAATAAGAATTGAATGAGATGGAATAATTCCTAGCACAATAAGTGTGATTTGTAATTGTGATTTTTAATAATGGTGGTGGTGGTGTAGATACAGTAAGCATAGTAATTGTTTTGGGTCTTTTTTCAATTTTTGCTTGGTCATATGGATGTCTCTCAAATATGCCTCTTAGATGAAATTGCAAAATTCATTTCAAATCAGATACCCACACTGTTTTACAAATTTTATTCCAAAAATTGCATTAGCATTTATGAAAATAGCTTTTAGTAATTGATTACTATTTGCTAGTCCAGAAAAGCAGATTACTAGACAGTGACATTTTATAATTGCTATAACCTGCAGCTGAGAAGCAGTTTTAATTTTTGATCTCCAAACTATAGCAAATTGTGGCTTCAGGGACTATATCTAAATATTTTAAGCAAACTCAGTGAGGCAAAATCAATCGTCTTGTTTTCAGTTCTCGTTATTTTTGCCATATAACATTTTGCAATGATAGCAAAAAGCAATGCCAGTACCTAAGCAGTATATAAAACTTTAAAATCTTATGATTTAATATGCTGAATATTGAAGGAAAATATGTGTCACATAGAAATATTTTTGTATTTTTTTCCTAAAGTTAAATGAAGTAAACCCTGTAAATTACACAATAGCATTTTTTCAATAATTTAATCTATATTGAAATTTATTAGAAAAAATGCACACTCTGTGCACATTAAGCAAACAAGTTATTTACCACACATAATAGCAAATGAGAACACACTCTAAGGACTACAGTTTACTAACTTTTTGTGGAATGTTTTAAAATAGAGATAATGAAATATAATTTGTCATGTATGATCATAAAACTGTGAATGTATTTCTGCCGATATACACTTCTAGCCTCATTAACGTATTTTAGAGGCTTTCATTGATATTCTAAGCCTAAAAACTCTTAGTGCCAAGTAATAATGCATGGGGATATTTTCTTTCTAATATACAGTTCTTAAGGTGTTACCAATCACCACACTTATGTTTGGCAAGAAAAGTGAAAGACAAAGATATGCCCTGTCATTATCGTATTAAAAGTAAGCAAAATGGTTAGCACGCTTCCCTATTAATTAATGAGGGGGAAAAAAGATACAAAGTTCTAAGAGAGCACAAAGCAATTCTTACTCAGTTATACACTTAATTTACTCTTTCATTTAAAACATTCAAATGCTTTAGTTTCATTGTAATACCTATTTCAGTGGACACTGGTTCTTAAAGGGGTCAATAGCCCCATTATAGTAGACACAGTCATTTGGAATATTAAAATTATATTGTTATGTTAATTTAAACAATCCACCTGACTCAGCTTAGAAGAGAGAAACCTATGGTTATATACAAGCATGAATAAGATAGAGGAGGTAAATTAATTCATTAAATAGATCATTATTTTAAAAATAAAATAGTTACTTATGAAGGAAATGATTCAATCTGCATGATTAATAACTCATTGATATTTTAGAGAAACAGTATCCCCTTTGATTTTTCCCAACCGAAATTTACTGAACACTTTTTTTAGTTTGGCATTGTTAGAGGTGCTTTTGATGTAGCAATTAACAAAACAGTATTCAATAAAGAATTCTCATGTAATTTATAATCTGGTCAGAACAGGCAGAAAACAGATATGTAATCCAGTAAGTGAGAAATTTCAAGTGGCAATTAATAGCTTGAACCAAGTAAAAAGAATGGTGGAGTGGAGTGTGTGGTGTAGCAAAACTAGCTTCTCTGCTTAGGTAACCAGGGAGATGTACACTGGGAAGATGTGTGTGTGAGAGACGAGAGAGAGAGAGAAAGAGAGAGAGAGAGAGAGAGAGAGAGAGAGAGAGAGAGAGAGAGAGAGAGAGAGAAGAGTGGGGCAAAAAAAGTGAGGGAGGAAGTGATGAAAGAAGAAAAGAAGGAAGCAAGAGAGAGCACAAAGACTCCTCTGTGTGTAAATTGATATGGTGGTGTTTCTGTACCTGCTTCCATCCAATTCCCATAAAATTCTAGACCCAACTCAGTTCAAGAACTCTTGAACTGCAAGGTGGAGGGCATCAATGGGGAAAAGAGGGGACATCTCTAATACTTTCAACAACAAAGATAAATTAAAAATAAAATGAGATGAGAGATTTAAAACATGATCAAACCTTTGGCCAACTTCAGCTACCTTATTATTTTTATGTCACTGGCTTAGTATGTCTTTAACAGTTTAATTTGTTAATTTGATAAAACAGTTAACATTATTTTAATAATTTAATTTTCTAATGAATGTTTTTGATACAAACAAAAAAAGTTTAAGTTTATCATTTACTTCGTACGATTCAGTATGATTTCCACACACAGCCCCCTAACTCCCTGCCCCAGCAAGAATTACTGTTTACTTTGACAGAAAACTGGGAAAGGCAGAGAGGTAATAGAGCTTGGGAAATTTAAGCCTGCCATCTGTTTGGATGAGAATGCAAATAATCACAAATACTGGGACCTTCAATACTCCAGGCAAAACTGGATTCATGTTTGTTTTCTTTTTGAAAAATGATAGTGTTTTTTTTTTTTAGCTTTTATTCTTTTATAATTAGTTAAATTAGTAACCATTTTTAAAAGAAATGATGTTATTTTGTACTATCAAAAGGTGTCATAGTATAGCACGGCCATGGTGGCTTAGTGGTTGAGCATCCACATATGAACCAGGAGCTCACAGATCAATTCTTGGTCAGGGCACATGTCAAGGTTGTGGGCTCAATCCCCAGTAGGGCCATGCAGGAGGCAGCCGGTCAATCATTCTCTCTCATCATTGATGTTTCTATCTCTCTCTTCTTCTCCCTTCCTCTCTGGAAATTAATAAAATATTTTTAAGAAAAAAAAAGGTGTCATAGCATATACACAAATATGTTAGATATACAATTTTTCCTAACATATTTGACAATTTGTTCAGTTATATCTAAAAAAGTACCAAAATGATAAACTGCCAAGTTGAGAGACTTAATTAAGGAAAAATGTATACCAATTTAATTGCTTCTCATATTATTTTAGTCTTAATTAATTACCTCTGCTTTGGGCAAAATGAACAGAATTGAAATGAGTGGAAGAAGAATTAATCACATTCCACTCAAGTTGCTTGCTTGTTACTTTTGTAAAATAAATTTGGGAGAAGAAAATGAATCCTTTGGCTACACTCAGTTTGAAATTATATTTCAATTACTCATGCCATTCTTTATTCCATTTTTATTAATGATCAAATTTAAATCATTGTTAAATGCTGGATGGTAAAGGGCCAAATTATGTAATTTTTATTGGTAATGAGGAAGAATTTTGGAAAAACTTTACAAATACTTTAGAGCTTTAAGCGATTTTTCTTCAAGTTGATGAGTGTAAATATAACAATTTTTTCACCACTTCTCTGTTAGATGAAATGATAATTTAATCAGAAAGGAAACCAAGGTTAAATAATGTAAATTATTGATAACTCCAGGTTTTTATATGATTATTTTATAGTATCAAGCAAATTATATGTAGTTGGTAGTTTTCTCTAGGAGATGAATGAAAGTATGATGTGGATTGTCCATAACTGAATACATAATTTATATGAAAATAATAGCACAGTCTATAAATCCAGTAATATTGGAGGGTACCATAGACAGAAATTTAACATGGGAGGAAAGGTATTATTAAAATTAAGGTATCCTTTTCTTGATAATGAATGACCTATTAACTGAATTTATGATCTCAGTAGATCATTTTCAAAAAAAAAAGAAAAAAAAGAAATGATAAATCAACTTGTTTAATCAACAATCCCAAAGAATTACATATAACTGTCTGTAAACCAGATGGCTTTCCTGCTGCGTATCTTGCTGCTTCTGCCTGACACCTTTTTTTACCTGAATGCTTATATTTAGCTTCTAAATGAATATAAAATTTTGAATATTTATTGTAACATAGATATGCATAAATAACTTTATCATAATGTGTTTAGAATAAACTTAGTAAAGAATAAAACAAAATTTACTGATGATGATTTATAAACATTATATATGTTTTTACTTTCCCCATATCAAAGATCAAAAGAAAAAAAAGTAAATCCCCTAAGTACTGAGTTTCAAAATAAATTTACATTCATGACAGTTAATAAGAGTTGAGTAGCTATTATCTTATCTTAGCTGGTCCCTTTTAGCCTCATTAAGGCTTTCTTAATGATAAGGAAAAGGTAAAAAATTGGACTTATGTTCTAGCAAAGGCAGCTGTTCCAGGACCTATAAACTGAAAGACGTTACCAGTGGAACAGAAAACATGCTCTTAGAGAAACAGCTATAATTTAATAATCAAGAGGAATAATCTTGGAAGAAAGCTGTCAGTTAGATATAGAGATAGAAAATAAAAATAAAAACATCAGTTAAGGCACCTAGTGACTGTGAAAGAAAGAAAAATAAGAAATTTGAGATTTTTTATTTTAAAAGAAAATGGTAGGGAATATTTTAGAATTGAAGAAGCATTCAGATTGAAAAACAATAACAAACAAGACCAGGAAAAGGTAGTTAAGATGCTAAATGTTAATAAAGTAAAATAAAAACATTATCTATTCATAGTTAAAAATCATGAAGCAGATTTTTCTGTGGAATAATAGGAAATAGACTCACAAGAGATTTCCAATCAGTAGCAATAGATCACAGTGTCAAAGCATAAGGTGAAATATTTGTCAATCTAGAATATTTTACCTAGCCGTTTTTTTTATTTTTTACTTTTAAACCATACTTTTATTGCTGATACAATTATAGATCTCACCCCCACCCCACCTCCTTAGCCCACCTCACCCAGCCCTTGCCACTCCCTTCCCTCTGGCCATCACCAAGCTATTGTCTGTGTCTATGGGTTGTGCATATTTGTTCTTTGGCTAATCCCTTCACCTCCTTTAATCCAGTCCCCCCTCATCTTTCCTCTGACACCTGAGCATCTGTTCTATGTATCCACAATGCCTCTGTTTCTATTTTGTTTGTCAGTTTATTTTGTTCATTAGTTTCCACATATAAGTGAGATCATATGGGATTTTTCTTTCTCAGACTGGCTTATTTCACATGTTGTGCAATATAATTATTTATATTAAACTAGAGTCCTGGTGCACAAAATTCATGCACTGGGGTGGGGGGGGGGGAGAGGTGTGGTCCCTCAGCCTGACCTGCACCCTCCCTCTCACAATCTGGTACCACTGGCTCCTAACCGCTCACCTGCCTGCCTGCCTAATCACCCCTAACTGCCCTCCCCTGCTGGCCTGATTACCCCTAAATGCCCTCCCCTGCCAGCCTGGTCACCCCTAACTGCCCCCCCCCTGCCAGCCTGGTCACCCCTAACCACCCTCCCCTGCCAGCCTGATCTCCCCTAACCACCTTTGCCTCAGCCTCTGTCACTGTGGCTTTGTCCTGAAGGATGTCTGGAAGGATGTCAGAAAGATGTCCGGTCTAATTAGCATGTTACCTTTTTATTAGTATAGATAAGTATATACACTATAATTACTTTTAATGTACATTGTGAGTTAATTATTTAAGTGGCATAGTATTTTCTTCTTTTTTTAACATGACCAATTTATCTGTGACAAAGGATGAATTCACAATTTGATAACTATTATTTTTACACTTGGAATTACAAAATACACTTAGAAATTCAGGATGAAGTTAATTTATTTTTCATATAATTTACAAATATAAATTCTATAAGTTAGAAATTATGTACCACTGAGTCTTAATTTCATGAAATACAACACCTGAGCCTGATTACAAAGGAAGAGTTAAAAACATAAGTGTCTGTTTCCTTTAGCCAGGCTGTCCCTTAGCTTTTTCTTTCACAGCAAACGTGTCAGAATAATCCATTCATCTGTCACTCTGTCTGCTGGTCAGCCCCAGCAGGTTATAGCAGACAGATAAAAATAATGATGTTATAGATCTTTAAGAAAATTAAGGTAATATTTCAATAAAATGAAACAATAGAAAATGATAAGGAATCCAGATAAAATACCAATTGTGAAAACAATATAAAATGAATAAAGAAATTGACCTGATAAATAACACTATGGGTGTAGATAAATAATGAATTACTGAGCTGGAAGATCTAGTTATGTCAGGAAGAATAAAAAACAAAATGTTAAGAGTTATATTTTGTAAGATTATTGAAAGCAAGACAAAAGAAAAGATTTCAGTGTCAGAAGAATGAAAGTCTCTCTTTTTTAAATGGAGGAACATAAAATTTGAAATTAAATGAAAAAAATAAGAATTTTCTTATTTATTCATAAAGTTCTAAATGAAAAATAACTAATATGCTCCAGACATATTAAAATAAAATTTAACAACATGAATTATAATAAAAATTAGATTTTTCCACAGAAAAACAAATGGTAATGCAAAAAAGGAAAATTTCTAATAAGATTCAGATTTTAATTGAAATAGAGACTGTCTTAAAAAAATAAGTGTAATAATATTTCTTAAGGAAAAAAATAGAAATTATAATTCTATCTCCTGCTATATTCTATTCTAGTAACATAAATATTTTAAGAGTCATATGCAAATTTTTTTACTGAGTAAATTTTGTTTAGTTTACATACATTATTAAAATAAAAATATAGGGAGATGGCTATCACAAAAATAATTATGTATATATTATGAATATTGACTGTTTTACTTCTTCCTTTCTATTTTGAATGCCTTTTATTTATTTTTCTTGTCTTATTACTATGGCCAGGACTTCCAATATTATGTTAAATGAAAGTGGTGACAGCGGGCATCCTTATATTGTTCCTAATCTCAGAGAGAAAAAAATTAGCTTCTCATAGTTGCATATGATATTAACTGTGGTTTTGTTGTATATAGCATTTATTATGTTGAGGTATGTTATTATGTTGAGGTATGTTCACTCTATAAATACTATGTTCATATTTTTTTAATCATAAATAGATGCTAAATTTTGTCAAATGCTTTTTCTGCATTTATTGAGATGATAATATCCTTTTTATTCTCAGTTTTTTTAAGTGGTATAATCACTTTGATTGATTTGTGAATATTAAACCATCCTTGCATTCATGATATAAACCCCACTTGATTTACCATTTCCTTAATGATATCCTTGTGAACAATATGTTTCAAATTTTACAACATTTAACTTTTCTAAGTTTTGAAACTTGTCCAAGAAATCTCCAACCAAACCAGGGTCAGAAGACCATGTTTGTTGGCATTACTTTTAGAAGCTTGATAGTTTTAAACCTTATATTTTGATTTATGATCAATTTAAAATGAAATTTTGTGTATGGTTTGAAGTAGGACACAAGGCTAGTCAGCTGTCTACACCAAGATTTATTAAGAATATTTTGCTTTCCATTGAATTTCTCTGGTGTCATTGTCAAATAACAAATTACCATATATGTAGGCTTGTTTTTGAAAGAATATTTTTCTAGTCCATTGATCTACTTATATATCCTTTTGTCAATATCATACTCTCTAAATTACAGTATTTTATGCAATAATTTAGATGGATATCAAATAAATCATGCTGAGTGAACAAAAGTCTCAAAAGTGTACATACTGTATGTTTCCATTTGTATAATAATTTGAAATAACAAAATTACAGACATGAAGAACACAATAGTGAATTCCAGGATTATCAGAGGAAATAATACATTTCATTATAAACAAAGTTTGCTTTCAAAAATGTGCTCCTTCACATAGTTCATGATATCAATGTATTATCATTATAATGTATTATTTCCTTAAAACTAATATGACAAAAATTAGACAGCCAAAATATTTAGTAAGTATAAGAATTTGATTCTAATTATTATAACATAAGATATGAAGAATATAATGAAAATATGTATAAAATATGTAATAATGAGTAAAGTAACAAAATTTAGAATAATTGAATTGTTAAGAAAGGAATCTGCATTTATTAATCATCATTTTCAACAGAATTATGAAGATAATTCACAGAAACCTTGGTAGTTAGCACAGTGCAAATCACTGAAAAAAATATAAAAGTATGAATATAAAATAATTGGAAGTTAATATAATCTAAAAGTTTTTTAACAAGGTCAGAAGTATACATTTGTCTACATTGATAACCAAAGCTTAATAAACATTAATTGCCTTAATTAAATTTGGTTTATAAAATAATAAAGCTTATCTTCCATGATATAAGTATTGTTATTGCTCAAAAATCTTAAAATATAATTTTAAAATAATCTCTTATTTTAGTACATACAAGCAAAAGTAAGTACATACAAGGCAAAAAAGTTAATGTCATAAGTATATTAATACATTATTTGCAACTATTGTTTTTTAATCTTTTAATGAATAAATTTTATATAATAAATATTAATATCCTTAGTGTCTATAACTTGTAATTATACCTTTCCTCAAAGTATATATTCCAGATTACATTTTAAATTTTCCAACTTAATGTTATATTATACTTTTGTACCTTAAGCTAATGATGATTTATATTTAATTTTTATCCACTATATATAAAGACTAGAGGCCTGGTGCACAAAAATTTGTGCACTCGGCGGGTAAAGGGGGTCCCTCAGCCCGGCCTGTGCCTTCTTGCAGTCTGGGACCCCTTGGGAGATAGCAATCTGCTGGCTTAGGCCTGCTCCCGGGTGGCAGAGGGCAGGCGCAATCCCTAGGTGCAGCCCCTGGTCTGGCTCAGAGCAGGGCCGATTGGGGAGTTGGGGCGCCGCCCCCTGTCATGCACAGAGCAGGGCAGATTGGGAGGTTGCGATGCCACCCTCAGTCATGCTCAGGATAGGGCCGATTGGGGGGTTGGGGCACCACCCCCTGTCACACTCAAGGCAGGGTCGATGGGGAGGTTGCGGCGCCACCCCCTGTCATGCACAGAGCAGGGCCAATCAGGGAGTTGGGGCGCTGCCCCCGTCACACACAGAGCAGGGCCCATCAGGGGGTTGGACCACCGCCCTCTATCACCCACAGAGCAGGGCCGATCAGGGGGTTGGGGCGCCACCACTCTCACACTCAGGGCAGGGCTGATGGGGAGGTTATGGCTCTACCCCATCACACACAGAGCAGGGCCCATGGGGGGGGGGGGAGTTGGGGAGCTCCCCCCTATCAGGCACAGAGCAGGGCTGCTCAGGGGTTGGGGCCCCTCTCCCTGTCACACACAGAGCCACAGGGCGATCAGGGGGTTTGGGCGCTGCCCTCTGTCACGCTGATCCCGGTGCCGGGAGGCATATTACCCTTTTACTATATAGGGTAGAGGCCTGGTGCATGGGTGGGGCCGGCTGGTTTGCCCTGAAGGGTGTCCTGGATCAGGGTGGGGGTCCCCACTGGGGTGCCTGGCCTGTCTGGGTGAGGGGCTGAGAGCTGTTTTCAGGCTGGGAGTGACTGAAGTTCCCAACCGCTCCTTTTTTTTTTTTTTTTTTTTTTATTCTGGGCCAGCTTTAGCTTGAGGCTTGGCTCCAGCTCTTAGGCCTCCATGGCTGAAAGTAGGTTTCTGGCCTTTGCTAACAATGTTGCAAATCTGCTGGCTGAAGTCTGGCGGTATTTGTTACTATGTTTCTTAAACTGCCAGCTCAGAGGCCTGCGGCGGCAGGCGGGGAACGTTGGTTTCCTCCGTCACTGAGGCAAGCAAGCCTCATGTTAGTTTCAAGCTGCCTGGCTGCCGGCCGCCATCTTGGCTGACAGTTAATTTGCATATCTCGCTGATTAGCCAATGAAAAGGGTAGCGGTCGTACGCCAATTACCATGTTTCTCTTTTATTAGTGTAGATGATATTTTTGTTACCTAACACAATGATGCTTATTAATAAAAATATTGGTTTAGGTAAAATAAAGTTAATAAAATATAGCTACAGCATAAAAAAATTATAACTGCTAATGTTAAGGATGAAGAAGAAAACAATTTTTAATTACATCCTGTTCATTTGATGATGCCCAAAATAGCCCTCTTTAATACTTTTCTATTATTCAAACAACTATAACCGCCCTGTCCACATCCTACACTTGCCCAGCCTTTGGCTCTATGTACAACTTGGTGAATGTCCCACAGAAACAAACTGGAAAACCATTGTGGGTTCACCAAGGTCTGAGAATCACTGGGATTCTGATCTCTCCCACTAGCCAATTCTTGCCACTAAAAGGTGTGGAATTTTGCCCTTATTCCAGTAAATGTCCCCTGTCATTGCTGGGCTTGCCCTGCGTCCCCGCATGAATCAGTAATGTAAACAATAGTTGATCTATTCCCTCCTATGGAGGGCTTATTTCTCTGAAAGTTATCTTGTTTATATTTCTAAGAAGCTATTATGTTGTACCTTATCTGATGTTTTCACAATGTTAGTATAGAAATGAAAATCTCCTATAAATTTGAACACCCTGACCTGAACAAGCCCAGAACTATTTATTAAAAACTAAATGAAATATAGTATTTACTGGGAAATAAGTTCAAAAATTTCCCCACAAAGGCTTAAGAAATACTGAGTAAATTATAAAATTGCACAGTTTATAGGTTTTATTAAACCACAGGATATATTTTTTTGTTGTTATTTAAACCTTTTCAAAATCCAGAACACAACTTAAAAGTCTCAATTCATTATTATACAGGAATAAGTCTGAAACAGAGTCAAACATAAATAGTTCAGAAAATTTTAACCACCACACAAACTTATGTATGATCAGAGTCTGGAGTCTGGGCTAGTATTTTGCAGAGAACAACACAGGAACCAGACTGATTACTAAATGGCTGTATATTTCCCATGGTGATGTGGCTGTGCCTAATTCTCTGTTCCTGCTGTCTGACTGGCACTGATTGGTACTTGTGAGACTGGGTGGCTAGTGACTATTTTAGAGTAGGTATCAATTATTTTTTAAAGGTAATTATTACATGTTTGTGGTTGTTTCTGCCCTTTCTTTTATGATATTGTTATTCACCTTAGTATTTTTCTATTGTATGGATGCTCTTCTCCTTAAGATGGAGCTATGTTCCAATAAACCCATCAGAAGCTGAAAATACTTAGGTCAAAAATACACTTAATATACATAATTTACTGAATATCATAGCTTAGCTTACCCTACCTTAAAACACTTGTACTAGCCTACAGTTGGGCAAAATCATCTAACACAATGGATACATTATAGGGTACTGGTTGTTTATCCTCCTGACCATGGGGCTGGCTGGGAGTTGCTGCTTGCTCCTTCTGCGTAGCATCATGAGGGAGTACCTTAAGCATCTCACTAGTTCGGGAAAAGTCAACTTCAAATTTTAAGGTATAGTTTCTACTAAATTCATATTGCTTTTTCACCATCATGAAATGAACAAACAAACAAGAAAACACTGTAAGTTAAACTATTGTAAATCAGAGACTGTCTGGATTCATATTTTAAATATTCTTTTTTATCTTTATTGTTGCACGCATTACAGATGCCCCCCCCCATTAACCCCTTTTAGCCTGTACCCACCTCCCACCCCAGACTTTCACCACACTATTGTCTGTGTCCATGGGTTATGCATATACACATACAAATTATTTGGCTAATCTTTTCCCACACAACCCTGCTTTCCCCCTTAGATTCCGCAGTCTGTTCTAGGATTCGATGTCTCTGGATCTATTTTGTTCATCAGTTTATGTTGTTTGTTAAATTTCACATATGAGTGAGATCATGTGATACTTGTCTTTCTCTGACTGACTTATTCAGCTTAGTCTAATATTCTCCAGGTCCCTTCATGCTGTCCCCAAGGGTAAGTGATCCTTCTTTTTTTACTGCTGCATAGTATTCCATGGTGTAAATGTACCGTAGGTTTTTTATCCACTCATCTACTGATGGACACTGGGCTTAGTTATTTTAAATTGTGCTGTAATGTTTCAGGTTTCTTAGGATATATTCCAGAAGTGGGAACACTAGGTCAAATAGCAGTTCCATGTTAAATGATAATGAGGTATTATCTCACACCTGTCAGAATGGCTACCATCAACAAATCAACAATTGACAAGTGTTGGTGAGGATGTGGAGGAAAGGGAACCCTAATACACTGCTGGTGGGAATGCAGACTGGTGCAGCCAGTATGGAAAGTAGTATGGAGTTTCCTCAAAAAATTAAAAATGTAATTGCCATTTGACACAGTCATCTCACTTCTGGAAATATATCCAAAAAACACTGAAACACCAATCAGAAAGTATTTCCACCCAAAAAATAAACAATATGTCTTTCCATTTATGTATCTATTTCTTTGTTTCTTGTTAATATTATGTGGGGGTTTTTTATATAGGTGATACACATATAGTCTGTTTTGTTTATTCTTACATATTATCTATTTTCATGTTTGTGAGTAGTTTGTTATTACTCTTTGCTAAATAGTTAATGTTTCTTCTCAGAAAAGCTTATTTGAGAATAAGCCTAATTTACTCAACTTTTTTATTTTTCCAATTATTGGAATTAACAAAGAATAAAAGAGATAGAAATCCAACAGATAATTACTCTGGAGACAACTGAGAAGGTTGTCAGAGAATTAGCTTTCCCAAAAAGTGTTGGGCTCCAAAGCCAAATCTTTGGAAACTTCAAGAAATATATAATGCCAAATGTTATTTAAAATATTTGAGAGCCCAGAAAGAAAAGAGAAGCTTTGAAAATTCTTTTAACAGAGTCAGTATGATATTGATGCCAACATCTAAAGGTACAGAACAATCTCACATGTGAATACTGAAGCAAATATCTTAAATAAAATATTATAAAGTAGAAGACAGAAGAACTTTCAAAGGATTATGCAGCATGGCAAATAGGGCTTTATTTTTGTGGTTCAATCATAAGAAATCTATTTCTATATTTTAAAATACTAATGTCAAAAGAAAAACTCTTCACATATGGCAGAGTGTCTTTTGGTAAGATAGATGATAGATAGATACATAGATACATGCATACATAGATACATATTTAAATTATAAATATATAAATATATGTAAAAATCAGGAATAATCTTAAAAATGCAACACTGGATGAATATAGCCACCCTAGTCTTATTTTTGCAGTAACTTAACAATATTAGAAACTAATGTGGAAAGAAAAAAGATTAAGTGGATAAATTTGGCAAGAAAGCAAAATCATTATTATCTGGTATTATATAACTGAATTTTCAAAAATATCAGTTGAAAAATTATTAGGTACCATATTAAAATTTATAAAGATAATATACAAAAATTAGTTTATTTTCTGTATTCACCACTTCCTAAGTAGATTACACAATAGAATAAACATTTTTTATTTCCAGCAAGAACATAACTGAGAAATACTTTTAAGCTGATTCAACAAAAAATGTGCATAACTTTCTGAGGTGTATTTCTATTGGTTTCACTTTTCAAATGTCTTCTGATTGATAATATTATAGTCACACTTTATTCTTCGTTTTAATGTGCAACTGTTGCACAAAGTCCTTATTAAATATGTATGCATCCAGATTTTAATTCTCCTTAATCATTTACTTGCAAGGTATCCAAGATGACCCTAAAACTTTGTGTAATAGCCTGTGAGAACCCTGATCAGAGTACGCGGGATATTCAAGGCCAGTTTGAGTTTGGGGGCACTGCCCAGATTACACCAGATGCTCAAGGCCAAGTTTCCAAGGTCAACTTGTCATATGCAGATGCAAAAGAAAGGACTCAGTGATTTTACTGTACACAATGCGCAGGCATGCCTTTCTGTAGCCCAAATATTGGTATCACTATTTTTCCAAGTCTCTTTTGTCTAAGTTGGTATAAAGATGTGTTACTTCCCTAGCTGGTTCATCTCATTGGCTTGTGGACTGAAGGGTCCCAGATTCAATTTTGGTCAAGGGCACACGCCCAGGCTGTGGGCTTGATTCCCAGTAGTGGGCATGCAGAAAGCAGCCAATCAATGATTTTCTGCCATCATTGATCTTTCTCTTTCTCTCTCTCTCTCTCTCTCTCTCTCTCTCTCTCTCTCTCTCTCTCTCTCTCTCCCCCCTTTCCTCTCTGAAATCAATAAAAATAGTTTTTGAACAAATAAAAAAATAAATAAAGATGTGTTACTGACCAGCTGGTGCAAGGCTGTTTATTTGGCAATGGCTCCCATGTTTGGGGCTACTTTGAAGAACTTGTTTTGTCTGATGGCTACTTGGTAGCACTGGCTACATGGCCTGTAATAAATGCCCATAACTTCTCATATTGTCTTCTTCATCCACTACTCAGTGTCCACGAAGGTCCAGTTCTTGGCAGAGGAGGACCTGTGCACCCTACACAGCCCATTTGAATAATTTCCTTGAAATTTTTGTAGAATTTCTAGACATTTTCTTGTATGTTTTAATTGGTATTTTTGTTGTCTTTATTAAAACTTATTAACAAAGTATTAGTGGGAGAAGACACCATAAGAGAGACAACGTTTTTTTGGTAAATGGAAAATACATAGTAAGCAAGTTAGGATAACACACACAAACATACATACACGTACACCCAATTACAAATATTTAGAGTTCTCCAATATCTTGCAACAGAAGTGTCTTTTCATGTGTTTACTAATATTTTGATTTATTCTCTACTAAAATTTTTACATAATTTGCCTCTTTTACAGCTGGGTTATTTACATGTTCTTAGTGGAATTAAAAATAATTTTGCATAATCTTGATATTCTGTAGTCAGTTATATGTATTGTAATATTTTATGTAACTATTACTTGCCTTTTTAAATTTCTTTACTGTGTGTTTTTAAGAAATGAGAGATGATAGTGGTATAATTTTAAAGTTTGACGACATATATATGCCAAGTTGATTGATAGGAATGTAACACACCCAACATGAGAAAATGTTTTGAATACAGTAGCTATTAGAAGTTAATATGTACATTGGCCCACAATTTTGTATTTTTAAACTAGAGGCCTGATGCATGAAATTTGTGCAAAAGTAGGCCTTCCTTTCTCCGGCTGCCAGCACCAGCTTCCCTCCAGCACCCAGGACCTGGGCTTCTCTTGTAGCCCCAGCTTGGTCCGGAAGGTTCTCCAGAGGACATCTGGTCTAATTAGCATATTATGCTTTTATTATTATAAATGTTACATATGCAAATATATTTTACATATGGTAATGATCTAAATAATCACAAATAGGTAAATACAAATTTACATGAATAACATCAAGTACAATACATTCTTTACAAAATTTCTGTATATCTAAATAAATCTAATGATGGTAAAATTCAGTTGAAAGACATTGAAATAAAAAACAATATATAGAATATGCCCCCCTTTACACAAATATTAATCTCCTCATGTATATTACATATGCATT
This sequence comes from Myotis nattereri, assembly GCF_964212035.1. NCBI lineage: Eukaryota > Metazoa > Chordata > Mammalia > Chiroptera > Vespertilionidae > Myotis > Myotis nattereri. The sequence goes on along the minus strand of NC_138076.1, from coordinate 65,849,786 downwards.
AATACATATAGATGCACACAAACATTTCTAGAATGACACATGCCACAGGTGGTGACGGAATTATGTTTGAGAAGGAGAACTAGCTCTTTTTCTAAAAAAATATATAATATTTTTATTAACTTCAGAGGAGAGAAAAAATAGAAACATCAATGATGAGAGAGAATCATTGATTGGCTGCCTCCTGCATGTCCCACACTGGGGATCTAGCCCACATCCCTGGCTTGTGCCCTGACAACCAGGGATCAAACCATGACTTCCTGGTTCATAGGTCGATGTTTAACTGCTGAGCCACACCAGCCCACCGGGGAACTATCCCTTTATTTAGGTGATTGGGCTATTTTGAAAGTGAGCATTTGCTTTCCCTCTAGTATTTCTATAATAATTGGTATTGTTATAATTAGAATATATCTTTAATCCAGAAATAGTGAAAAATGAGGATATAATTGAATAAAATATGGCTTAATTTGACTAATTTCTATGCTAAAAACAGAATATTATAACATATACTTTTCTAATATTTTGATTCTTTAAATAAGAAATACCATTTGTATAATAAATGCCACTTTAATGAAAAAATTTAATATACTAGAGGCCCAATGCATGAAATTCATGTAAGGGGCTCAGCTCTCACAGCCCCAGCTTCATCTGGAAGGTAGTCCAGAAAGTCGTCCAGACAGTCATTTCTCTGTTTGGCTGTTCGGTTGATTTGCATATTACACTTTTATTATTATAGATAGATATATATCCTATGAGAAAATTAATGAAATAATAAACATTTTTAAACTAGAGGCCTGATATAGGAAAAAATATAATCACATTATTTTTTATTGCAATTTTACTTATGAACCATACTATGAACCAAGAATAGATGGATTTTCATAAATCATAAATAATATGTATTTAAATTCAATATCCAAAATACTTGGCCATTAAAATATCTGGAGACATTCCACCTAAAATTAATAATAAAGCAAGGAGTCAAGATAAATTAATTCATTGCAATGGCCATGTACTATGTAATTAAGAATAGAAACTCTGTCGTCAAATTTCACAGGCATGCCCAGCCAGTGTGGCTTAGTGTTTGAATGTTGATCTATGAGCCAGAGGATAAAGCTTTTATTCCCCTGGTCAGGGCACATACCTCGGTTATGGACTTGATACCCAGTGTGGGGTGTGCAGGAGGCAGGCGATCAATGATTCTCTCTCATCGTTGATGCTTCTATTTCTCTCTCCCTCTCCCTTCCTCTCTGAAACCAATACAAATCTACTTTTTAAATAATTTCATGGGAATAAATTGTGTGTGCTTGAGTATTTCTTACCATTTGCAGTAGCATGGATGGAACTGGAGAGCATTGTGCTAAGTGAAATAAGCCAGGCAGTGAAAGAAAAATACCACATGATCTCACTCATTTATGGATAATAAAGAACATTATAACCTAATGAACAAAAAGATAGATACAGAGGCAGAGAAGCATCGAACAGACTGTCAAATTATAGCGAGAAGGCTGGGGAGTGTTGGGGGCGGTAAGAGACCAATCAAAGGACTTACATGCATGCATATAAGCATTACCAATGGACACAAGACACTGGGGATGTGTGGTAAGGGCATGAGCTAGGGGGTAGTGGAGGCTGGGGGAAGGTCAACGGGGGAAAAAAGGAGACATATGTACTACTATTTGTAATACTTTAAGCAAGAAAATAAAAAAAAATAATTTTATTGATTGATTTAATAGAGAGAGGATGGAGAAGAGAGAGAGAGAGAAAGAGAGAGAGAGAGAGAGAGAGAGAGAGAGAGAGAGACTTGTTGTTCACTTTTTTATCCACTATAGGCCCAGTGCATAAAATTCATGCATGAGTAAGGTCCCTAGGCCAGGCTGGTGATCAGGGCTCATCGGGACTTCCTTCCCACAGCTGCTGGCTGGGCCCTTCCTTCCCCTATCAGCCAGCTGCCGGCAAGGGCCTTCCTTCTCCTTCCTTCGTTCTGTGCCACCCACTGGTGGTCAGCACATGTCATAGTGAGCAGTCGAACTCCCGAGGGGACAATTTGCATATTCGTCTTTTATTATAGAGGATTTATTGGTTGATTCTTGTATGTGTCCTGACTGGGATTGAATTCACAACCTTGGTGTATCAGGACAATGCTCTAACCAACTGCACTACCTGGCCAGGGTGGGGCACACATTTTATTTATGGCAATGGGTTTCTTTGTGGCCCAGAGTAAGTTAATTTAATTTATTATAAATTTTATTGTGTATCATATAGGAAAAATACTAATGCTTACTCTATAGTTTTTATAGAAATAAATGTTAAAACATGTAGTGATTACTTAAAACATAATTGCTCTTTTAGATACATCTCTTCAAATATCCAGAAACCTATACAATCAGCTCTAGCAAAATTTTCCAAAATTACTCCTCAGTACTGATATTCCATTTAAACCAGGTGTTTACACATATATCAATTGATATTGTCTTCTTTTTTGCACTGTCACTTGGTGTTCCATCCTTACCCAACTTTACCAATTCATTCATTCAATGTGTTCGTTCTATAAGATGATAAACAAAGTAACTTGTATAATTCACAGAGAATTGTATACACTCAGGATTTATGTTACACATAGCTCATTTAGCTACACATAGTCTTCTGAACTCCCAAAGCATTTATAATATACTAGAGGCCTGGTGCACAAAATTCGTGCACAGGTAGGGTCGTTAGGCCTGGTCGGCAATCAGGGCCTATTAGGGCATTCCTTCCCTGGCTGCCAGCCAGGGCTTTTCTTTGTTCCACGCTGCCCCCTGGTGGTCAGCTAGGGGTCAAACTCCCAGTTGGTCAAACTCCCAAGGGGACAATTTGCACATTAGCCTTTTATTATATAGGATTCCATCCAATTAGTCAATTATGTATTGATTGTTTACTATTAGTAAGATATATGAATGTTTTCATATTTTCATATTATTTCTATATATATGACTTTAATTTTCTCATGTATGTTTATTGAAACCATATTTCATTCTTTTTTTTCCCAACTCAGTTATAGAATGATAGTATAGTGCTTTTTATACTGTATAATGAAAGAAATATTATTAGATAATTTTTCACATACTATTTATTTTATAATATTTGTTTTGATCACTTTTATATACCCAACATTTCCACGGGTAATCATATAGTGATTTAAGGAGCAATATTAAAAGTTTGTTTTATGTTTAGTATTTTTCATTATGGATTATAGAACTACTTGATGCTTCACAATCTCTGAATTAATATTTCTTATGACCAAGAATCTCTTTTAGAAAATGTGAGTATAAGTAATCTTTGAACTCAGAAATATGACAAATAGGCCTTCAAATTGATAAAATATCCCATTTAACATCTTGGGTCTTCTAAGTATACATCATATATTACTAAGCTAAAAGAATTTTTAATAACAAATTTATCAATTGTTTTTCTAATATTAATTCTATATGAATATTGTCTTTATTTAATAAGCAATTCTTTTTTAATAAATCTTTATTGTTCAGATTATTACAGTTGTTCCTCTTTTTTCCCCTATAACTCCCCTCCCCCAGTTCCAACCCCACTCTCTACCCTCTGTCCTCATCCATAGGTGTACGATTTTTGTCCAGTCTAACATTTACTTAAATTCAAGTAAGTTTATATTCATTTTTCAGTCAGTGAACAATGGGAAGTTTTTATAGATGATAACATATCATTTCATGTTCTTTTTATAGATGATAACATATCACTTCAAGTACTAGAGGACTTTACATACTTTTTTTTCTTTTCTTTTTGGTTCTCCATACTAAAGTAGAATGCTTTCAGAATACTTTTATATGGTAAAAACTCATGAAAATTGATAAAACTCCTGCTGTTATTTTCTGATTAACAAATTCTGTTATCTAAGTCACGGTTAATCATCTACCTGGCTTTGCACTATCACCTCATTTTCCCCCCCATTTTCTTTTTATTATTATTATTGTTTTCAATTATAGTTTACATTCAATATTATTTTGTATTAGTTTCAGGTGTACAGCATAGTGGCCAGATAATCATATACTTCACAAAGTGTTCCCCTTGATATGTCCAGTACCCACTTGGCAATACATAGTTATTACAATATTTTTTTATCATAGTTCCTCTCCTGTGCCTTATACCCTGGTGACTGTTCTATAATCAATTTGTACTTCTCAATACCTTCACCTGTTTCTCCCAGTCCCCCAGCCTCCTCCCCTCTGGCAACCATCAGTCTGTTCTCTGTTGGGTTGTTGATTTTCATATTATTGAGTTTTGACAGTTTTTAGCAAAAAAGAGAGAAAAAAAGATAGAGAAAGAGAATACATGGGCATGGACAACATGCAGGTGTGGGGAGGAAGGTGGATGGAGGTGGAAGAGGGCATAGAAGGGATAAATGGTGATGGGAAAAAATTTAAAAAGAGAAAATGAAAGATAAGCTGAGAGTGGAAGAAAATATTTGTAAATCTCCTATTTGACAAAGGGCTTTATCCAGAATATATGGACTATCACTTCTTATTCTTGAAGATTTTTTTTTAATGTGGGTAGTTTATGTTGGAAGTGAAGATATGTATAATACGATACTTAAAGTCTTTTAAGCCAAAGGAATAAAAAGCATAGTAACCACATGTTTTCTACACACAAAAGCTATTTTTACCTACAATTTCCTAAGTAAAACCAACCATTGTACACTACTTTGGAGAAGGGAGAAAAGGTTAAATAGCAAAGCAGTGATCTTTATCTGAGTCTCATGCATTTGATAACCCATGGCAGTTTTCTCTACTTGCTGTCATAACAAAAGAAAATTGTAAATTGGAGCACTTCATTCTGAAAAACCTGCTACGGAAAGTAATTTTTCTGAGCTCTTCCTAGTTTGAATAGATTTTAATTTTAAAGAATATCTGTGTCAGTTTCTTAATACCCCCTAGAAGAATCCTCAATGAGTTTCTGTCACAGCTTGTTTTCACTTTTACATTAGTATAAATTAACACTTCATTAAAAAGTATTCATTTATTTAAAACAAGGTTTCCCTCAATGGAAATGGTGGAGTAAGTATTTGCAACTATAATTAAGAGCAAATAATGGAAAGGTTTAGTGAATTCTTAGAATATATAGTGTTACTTGATACTCTGCTTTATTTTATTATGGATGGTGGCAATAGAGCTGATATTGTAATCAATAACATCTACACACGCAACAAATATTTCAGATACTGAAAAAATATTATTTTACATTTTTAATGTCCACAGAACTGAACTGCTGACAAAAATAGTCAATATAGAGTTTCATTATATCACATAGTTATGACAAAAGACTATATAATAATGAATATTCACAGTAACTTTGGAAACAGATTGCCTATATTCATATTTTTAGAATAGTTTTATTTTTGATAGTTTAAAATACTATTTTAGTTCTATTAATGACATGATCATCTAATATATACATATTTATAGTCTTAGTTGGTATCTATTAAGTAGCATGCTCATAAACATAGCTTTATTAATAAAAATAATTCAAATGTAAAATTTTGGAATATTGTTGGGTACATAATAAATTTCTTATAAGTCATTTAACTTGATCAAAAAGTAGTCATTGAGATGGCAACTTGAACCCAAAAGATTTATTATATATATGAAAGATCGAGTAAAGAAGTGAGAGTGGGCAGAGCTGTGGTGCATGCTTAATAATAATGTGGCTAGCCCAAGGGGCTGGGGGGGAGGGGAGCTCCCTTCAGAGTTGTTCCAATTTGGGTGAGAGAGACTAGGTCTTTCTACCTTACCTTGTGTTTATTAGCCATTGAATACAAGCTGATCAATAAAAGATTCATGATCTAGTTTTCAAAAGGGAAGGAAGTCCAAAAGAGCTAAGAGTAACTTTCTGGCAGCACTCTCAGTAACTAGAGTAATAATGACACCATAACTTTATCCACTTTCCACCTCTTGTATTGCTCAGATCTATTCTTCATCTAGGTTTCTAGAACAGTTCCTTCAGCATTCTTCGGTGAAATTATGAGTCAGGTTAGAAGATGAACTATAGACTGTGACATTACAACTCATCTTGGGACTACAATTGATACAGTTTCCCTCTTCTTTTAACTATTTTAGATTCTTCTTATGCTCAGTCAGAACAGATACATGGGGTCACAAAATCTTAGTTCAGGGATGCTCAACTTATCAATTACTCATTAAAATCAGTCAAGGGAATGCCAAAAAAAACCCACAAAAAAAACCCACCTAAATAGCCTGCCTACATGTCTAATGCATACCTACCTACCTACCTACCTACGTATTTCCTCTTGATAATCAGGTTCACTTTCTCCCCTGGGTGATAAAACCTCCAAATATGCAAAACCAAGAGTTGCAAGGACATGAAGCACATATTTCCCAAAAGAGTCATTAAATTACCTCATCCGGGATTAAGCCTTTCTCTTGACAACTGATGGTTCTCCATGCCCCAAATGTGGAAACTCTAAAAAAATCTTTCTATTGGGCCAGCCACAACTATTGTTAATGTGTAACATGTCTTCATTTTTCCTTCTCCCAAATCCTGCTTCCTTACTCTTGCTTTCACCTATATTGATTCCAACAGCACTGTCTATGGTAAGTGGGATGCTCCAGCTTCCAGCTCTTGGATTTTGAACGATGTATTCTTCCTACTAAGTTTACACACACATATGAGGGTCTTCCACATACTATATCATGTAAAAACGGCACCTCACTCATACAGAATACCCTTTGAGCTGGATTCTGGAAATTGTAGTTTTGAAACAATCAGTTGATACCATGGTCTAGTACTCATTCCTGTATCTGCTTTGTGTAACATGTGTGCATAGGTCTGATATGTTAGGTGAAATCCTATGTAGGTAAATAATTCTGTAAATCTATGGAGAGTGATGCTACCTGAAGCTCTCAATGAAGGAAAATAACCTATATTTTAGAATATGTGTTTATTCGTGTAAAAAATACCTGCTGTCTCTTCTAGGTCAGAAGAAGTCCAAGATAGCCAACTTTTAACCAAGTCTTCAAATGTTCTCCTCAAGGGTTGAGGGCTCAATCTTTGTCCCTGCTGCATACAGGTTAAATAGTAAAAGTGGCAATGGATTCACCACGCTTGGTAAATAGGAATCCCAGCTGGCAGGCCAATGCATAGCCACCTTGCCTGCCATCATAGTGACCTCATTTGTGTGCTTTCTGTGCCAACTCTAGAAGAGCCGATAACAGAAGGTGGCTAACTTTAGCTGACTTATTTTGCCTCATTTCTTTAGTTCTCTTCTACAGGGGATGCCTCTTTGGGACATTAATATGTGATAGGAGGATTTGCAATTCCCCGTGTCTATTAGAGAAGGATAGGGAGAGAAGAGAAAGGGAAGTTAGCTTTTTCTTTATTTGTAAAATTAAAAACATAATAATTATAAATTTTAATAAACATTTTTATATATAAAGCAGAAAATATTTTACAGAGTTTTATCACTCTTTATGGAACCTCAATAATAATAAATCAAGGCACAATGATTACAATAATATGGAAGTCATTTAGAAGTGATAAAGATACATAAATTTAAAATTATATATATATACATACTTGATTAAATACACAAAATAAATAGGAAAATAAATAATTATTATCAATGTACAAAGACAAATGTCATGAAGGAGGCATCACTTCAGAAAAATATACAAAGCAAATTATAAGTGAACACAGCTAAATAATTGTAAAGGGATATCATAATCATCAAAGGAAATGAAAATATCAGCAAACAATCTGCTTATTACTGTGCAAATCATATGTCTCAAAGATCCATTAATCATCTCTTCATGGGCATTTCATACATGCTTTGTTCAGAGTTAATAACTAATTAGCACCTTGTCCCCAAAATGATTTGCTTATTGCATAGTCTGAAATAAAATTATATAAACTAATATTAACTATTTAAAATAAAATACAATGAATCCTCTCATGATGGAACAAAAATCTGCTTCAAAATATCAATACCTAGAGACAATGCCAAGAAAACTGTATAATCAATTGATTTAACCAAAATTCTAATGTGTAATATATATATATATATATATATATATATATATATATATATATATCTCCATCAGTATATTAAAACAAAATGATTGATCAGGTGCATATGTGTGTACATATCTATATATGTGTGTATGTCTGTGTATGAACATTTGCATGTACATGTGCATATGTATCTATGTAAATACATATGAAAACACATGCATATGCATATACACATATATTTTTGATGATATGAGATATTTAGCTGATTTAAAGGATAATTATTCCTTTATGTTTTGGTTTTGGGCTTAGTTTTGTGTCTTGTTTATATAAAAACAAAAAAGTGTATTTAGATTTTTGTGCTACTGTTTTAAATAATATAAGCTCTGTGCACATATCTTGTGAAATAAGTTTTACCTCATTAACATGCTCCTTTTGTTCCTGCAATTATGTTTTAACAATTACTATTTGTGATTTATAATCAGTTTTCCTACAATAGTCTACTTCAATAATATGTTGCATGTTATGTATAAGTGTTGCTTCAAATTGCTTTATTGCACTAATAGAATACTTTAACCACTTGGTTTTCATCTCTTTATAAAACCACCTAGTGACTGTCGCAAGAACTATCTAAAGAAACTCTCTTGCTCCTTTTCCATTTATCATTTATCTGAGAAAAAAATCCAACGCAATTCTCATAACACTCTTTTATGCCCTGGCTCAAAAAATATTTCATTTTATGTAAATAATGTATTGTTTATACATAGTCATTTTTAATCATCAAAACTCCTTTCTCAAATTACTACCATGTGTATCTGAAAAAACTATATTATGTTGATTTCTAAAGAAACATTTTCCTTAAGATTAGGAAAACTCTGCCCATTTCTTTGTGGATTGCATTGAGTTGCATGAGTTCTGTATATATTTTGGATATTAACCCCTTGTTGAGGTTGTTTTTTGTAAATATCTGCTTCCATTTGATTGGTTGCCTTTTTGTTTTGTTGGTGGTTTATCTTATTGTGCAGAAGCTTTTTAGTTTGATATAGTCCCATTCATTTATTTTTGCCTTTACTCTCCTTGCCTTTGGGCTCAATTCATAAAATCTTCTCTAAGACCATGGTCTACAAGTTTAGTATATATGTTTTCTCCTATGTAATTTATTGTTTGAGGTCTCATGTTTAGGTCTTTGATCCATATTGAGTTAATTTTTGTATATGGGGATGAACTGTAATCTAATTTAATTACTTTCAAGTGGCTTTCATGTACAATTGCAACCTATATTAATTTAGTAATGAATGTCACCCCAATAAATTTATATATGACACTTAGCTGATATGCTAAGTATCTGACCATACCACCAGTCTCTATGACACACTCTGACCACCAGGGGCAGACGCTCAATGCAGGAGCTGCCGAGCTGCAGTGACTTGGCAGCAGTGGTTCTTGGGTGATGCACCCTGAACCCAGAGGTGATGGAGACCAATTCCTCGCTGGGCTGCCTGATTCCACCTTCAGCTGTGGGTTGTGTTGTTGCTGGGGCACTGTTGGCCCCAAATCTGGTTTACTGTACACTTGCATTTTCTTTCCACACCCTGTATGACAGCAACTCTGCAGAGTTCCCTCTCCCATTCCAGGACCCCTCAGGAGACATCAGAGAGCCAGTTTCGGCCCAATCCCTGCAGGCCAGGCCAAGGGGCCCCACCTGGCTAGAGGGGCTCCGCTCACACTGCAGACGCCAGGGAGGGGCCACTGGAGGTTGGTTCAGGGCGTGTCCAACCCTCTTTCCCATTCCTGTCCCGCTGGCTACCTTCTAATTAGTTCCTTTCAATGTGCATGAATCCATGCACTGTGTCACTAGTTTAATAATAAAAAAAAGATTAGGAAAAATTACATCCAGATTTTATAAAGCTAAAGCAAAATATCTAACTTTATAGCAGAATGTGAATGTTTAAATTGTTTTGTGAAGGAAATGATTGTTCTCTTTGCTTTGGTGCATTGGAAGGAATATTTTCGGTGTTTCTCACAGAAAGAATTGAATGCCCTGGGTGGAAGGAAATGTCTCTCTTACTTTGTCTCCAGGATTTGATGCCTGGATAAATTTCTTTAGGAAGAGTAAAACTTCCCTACCTTTGGGTAAAGCAGAATTGCCTTGTTTAATGACATGACTTGTAGTTAAACTGAGCTGTCCATTTCTTTTGAGCTACATTTGCCATCACTGATTTTTGTAAACAAAATGAAAAAGATTTGTGCACAGGATATAAGTGAATGTGATTTGGTTACAGTGAAACCCAAAGATGAGAGACTGATCTATAATAGGACTTCTTCTGAAGATATGTTGAGCAATTTAGTCAAGAGAGAGCCCATGCCAAAGGTCAAGGTTCCAGGACAAGAGTTGTATTGGTTCAGAGTCTGCAGAGCTAAATGCTTCATCTTTGCCTAAGTGAAAAAAATACATATATTACCTCTGCCCAAGAAATGTATCAGTAAATTTTCCTGCCTTCATATGAAAATAATCACTGCCTAGTATGTGACATAATTTATGGTTCATCACTATCTGCATATGATATGAAAACTTATCTCTGAATCATCTCTCCAGAACAATAGAGAAACCAGAGGAAAACCTTCCCCTCCTCCACAAGCATGTTTGTAATATTATTCTGCCCATGCAATTGGGCTGAGCTAAACACGGGGGTAGAATGAGAAGAAGATGTCACCTCTAGCAAGTAAACTTCAAAATGTTCTTGACAATTGCAAGTACCAATCAGCATTCCAAGTCAATTCATAAGTAGGAATAAGTATTACATATTAATCTCTAAACAAGGATTTTAAAATAGTCTGGATGGTCTCTACAGTGTTTTATATACTATCCTTACCCTCTTTCTCTAGTACTTTTTTATTTCTTAACTAGTAGCCCTGAACACAAATCTGAAATAAAAAAATACTTTTTATTTCTTAACTAGTAACCCTGCTTACCAGTAGCTCACTGCCACCCTCCAGTAGCTCTCCACCCACTGCCCTGCCCTCCTGTAGCTCATATCTTGCTGCCCTGCCCCCTCTTGTAGCTCTCCGCTGCCCACTTGTAGCTCACTGCCCCACCCTCCTGCTGATGTGTGATACATCCGGTTGTGTGACCAGTCATTATGCTTCACAGCGTAATGAGCATTTGCATATTACATCTTTATTATATAGGATTATTACCAATATTTCTTAATTTTAAATCTATAAAGTTTACACTGATACACTTTAGGTGTCACTTCTTTATTTCATTTCCTATATACATATTTCTAATATCACTACAAATTTTCAACTATATGACAAATACAGAGTATTTAAATTGTATTTCGAGTTAAACTGACTTTTGTGTAGTATGCCTTGCCAACTGTCCAATACTTGTGATTTTACTGCTTGTGTTCTAACTTTGTCCATTGAGTTCTGAGCACGAGTAGTGACTGTGCTGCACAAAGTGAAAACCAAATTCTTGCTTTGGGTTCTTTTTTTTTTAATATATTTTTTATTGATTAAGATATTACATATGTGTCCTTATCCCCACGTTACCCTCTACCCCCCACCCCCCACTCATGCCCTCACCCCCACCCCCACCCCCCCACCCCCGCTGTCCGTGTCCATTGGTTAGGCCTATATGCTTGCATATAAGTCCTTGGTTGATCTTTCCCCATTACCCCCACCCTCCCCTACCTTCCCTCCAAGGCCCGACAGTCCAATCAATGCCTCTCCGTCTCTGGATCAGTCCTTGTTCATCAGTTTATGTTGTTCATTATATTCCACAAATGAGTGAGATCATGTGGTATTTATCCGCTCTCCAGTTCTATCCATGCTGTGGCAAATGATAAGAGTTCCTTTTTCTTCTTCCTCTTCTTAAAGAATACCTTTCAGCATTTCATATAATGCTGGTTTGGTGGTGATGAACTCCTTTAGCGTTTTCTTATCTGTGAAGCTCTTTATCTGACCTTCTATTCTGAATGATAGCTTTGCTGGATAAAGTAATCTTGGTTGTAGGTTCTTGGCATTCATCACTTTGAATATTTCTTGCCACTCTCTTCTGGCTTGCATGGTTTCTATTGAGAAATCAGCTGACAGTCGTATGGTACTCCCTTGTAGGTAACTGACTGTCTTTCTCTTGCTGCTTTTAAGATTCTCTCTTTGTCTTTTGCTCTTGGCATTTTAATTATGATGTGTCTTGGTGTGGTCCTCTTTGGGTTCCTTTTGTTCGGGGTTCTCTGCGCTTCCTGGACTTGCAAGTCTATTTCTTTGACCAGGTAGGGGAAGTTTTCTGTCATTATTTCTTCAAATAGGTTTTCAATATCTTGCCCTCTCTCTTCTTCTGGTACCCCTATAATTCTGATGTTGGTACTCTTGAAGTTGTCCCAGAGGCTCCTTACACTATCTTCATATTTTTGGAATCTTTTTTCTTTTTTCTTTTTCGGTTGGGTCTTTTTGGTTTCTTCGTATTTCAAATCTTTGACTTGATTCTTGGGATCCTCTTGTCTGCTGTTGGATCTCTGTATATTATTCTTTATTTCAGTCAGTGTATGCTTAATTTCTAGTTGGTCCTTTTTCATATCCTCGAGACTCTCACTAGATTTATCGAGGGTCTCACTAAATTTATCAGCGGTTTCCATAAAATTCTTGAAAAACCTTATAAACGTGGCCTTGAACTCTATATCCAGTCGTTTGCTTTCCTCCATTTCTGTCATTTGTGACCTGTTTCTTTGTCTCCACATTTTTTATACTTCCCTATGTTGGTAGAGTGGTTTTGTGTGCTAGGTGTCCTGTAGGGCCCAGTGGCTCAGCCTCCCCACCTGAGGTGGACACTCTTGGTGTACCCCCTTGTGGGCTTTTTGCACAGTCTTATTGTAGTTATGCCTTGATTGTTGTAGGATCACTGGGAGGAATTGACCTCCAGGCCAATTGGCAGTGAGAATCAGCTGTGTCTGCAGTGGGAGAACTTCTGTGCTGAAGACACCCTACTGGGGCAAGACTTGCTTCAGTGGGGTTTTGGTGCTCACTGAGTCTGCACCCTGAGTGTGTCCCTTATGGATCTGAGGAGTTGTAATCTGGATGGTCCCCCTCTGACCACTGGGTACACTGGCTCTTGGATCTAAGGAGGTGCTAATTTAGCCTCTGCCTAAGGTTACACAGCAGGAGCTACGAAGAGAACTGCAGATTCCCCTTCCTTTTTTGGAGTTTGGAGGTGCCCTGATGAGGCCCAGCTGTGAAGCAATGCAAGCCACTCTGGGGCCTTGGGCCTTCTCTTGGAAGTTCTGGGTCTGTCTGGCCCAGCTGCAGTTAGGTAATTTTCAGGTTGCAAAGGGCCAGGGCATTCATATGCAAAAGCCTCTGCCACAGCCTCGGTGGGGCGGGGTCTCAGGGAATCAAAGGGCGGAGCAAGCAGCTATGGCAGATTCTCAGCCCTGCCCTAAGGGGCTCCGAGTTGCAGTGTCCCGGTAATTGCTGCAAGCACCTCTGAGGGAAAGCCAACCTCAAGTTCCGAGTTCTGCCCGCTGCCAGACAGTCCAGTTTCTCCCTGTATGAGTCCTGGGTCCCCAGAGACTTCCCGGAACTGGAGTTCAGAGTAGTCGAGAACTTGTGACTCCCTCCCGATTCAAAAAGACAGCCGCGTCCTCAGGTACTAGCCCCTTCCCGCACGCGAGAGCCTCTGTACCTCTGCACTTTACTTCCACAGCTCCTCTGGCTCTCAGAGTGCTTTTCTTTCCTTCTAGTTGTAGAATTTCCACTCAGCCAGCCTTCCTGTAGTTCTGGATGATGTCCGTTTTGTCTTTATGTTGTTTTTTTTTGAAGTTGTTGTGGGAGGCAGCAATTTCCCGGTGTTTATCTATGCCGCCATCTTAGTTTTTGCTTTGTGTTCTTAATGAAAGCTGGTAGACCTTCAGCTTAGTAAAATGGCTCAGAATTATACTTATCTACGGTACATGTTTCCAGAGTCAAAAATGATGAAACAACATTGTGCTTCTCCTTTAGGTGGTGGATGAACGGAGCTACAATCTGCATTTCACTCTGGAAGAAATATCCTGATATCACTCCGCCACACATGCCATGACTCCTGGAAACTTCACTCAGGAGGAAGACTACTGCATTTTCATGAGGCTAATCGCTCAGCCTCCAGAACGCATATATCTTACCAGCTCATCCAGGGAGCTGGCTTCTTTCTTCCCACTAGGTCTTGGCACTATAAATGTCACAGACACATATGCTATGTTACGGGGTAGTGGAATGAACAAGGACACTGTGGGTTAATTAGAATCTTTAACAGGAGAATTGATATAACACACAGGCAGGAAAATGAGGTTATACTACTGTTTCCTGATAGATTGAACCAAATTACATCTGGTGTTTCCTCTTAGAGAATAGAGAAAAAAGCCTTTAGGAGATGGATAGTTTTTATTCCAGGGGATGCATTAGTTTTCTCCAACTTCATTTTTTAAGACATCTGTCTCCTATGCCGGCCAATCAGATAAGTTAAATGTGGATGTGTGATCTGCACTTTTCAAGCGTTTAGCAGTAGAACTTATTAACACAGTTCACTTAGTAATGTACTATTGCTATCGCTTTGCTATTTTGATAGGCAAGTTTGCTTTCACAGATTATACTTAGCCATCCTACAATAACTACTCTTACTTTAAAGGTTAGAAAACCAGTGTTAACTGCTGCGTATATCTATTGTAATATATTCAAGATCTTGGAAGGTATTCATTAGCTGGATGAATGAATGCAGAAAACTCCTGGTGACATGAAATCAGTTCAAAACTCACTTTGACCAACAGACCACTAGTAGACAACTTGTGGATGACAAGGAATTACTAATAGCTCAGTAAATCAATCAAATAACTGGAAATGTTTATTCCTTTAACGAATATTTACATTGGTAAATGGCCAAATCTCTTTTTGATGGAAGACTAAAAGAAAAGTTTACAGTACATAGTTAACATAGTAACCAGGATCTTTCATTAAGTCTTAAATCTCTGCTGGCTCTTCCCTCCATCCAGTGAATCATCCTGCACATAGTTTATATTTTGTAAAACAGTAGCACAGAAACCAAAATACATTTTTTTTGTTTTAATCCTTCCTTTTTAAAAATAACCCTCATTGTTGAAAGTATTACAGATGTCACCTTTATTATTCCCTATTGGTTCCCCCACCACCCCCTCCCGGCCCAGGCCTTCACCACACTGTTGTCTGTGTCCATGGGCTTTGCATTTAAAACCCCCAGTTAATCTCTCCCCCTGCCTTCCCTCTGAGATTCCAGAGTCTGTTCCATGCTTCTGTGGCTCTGGATTTATTTTGCTCATCAGTTTATTATGTTCATTAGATTCCACATATAAGTAATACTTATCTTTCTCAGCCTGAGTTATTTTGCTTAGTGTAATACTCTCCAGGTTCCTTCATTCCATCTCAAAGGGTAAGAGATCTGTCAGCTCTCCCATGCAGGGAAAGCACCAGACAGGTTCCTGGGATATTGGGGTGGATGGCCCCACCCCCAATTGAGTCACTGGTGCTTCCTGAGACTGTTCAAACCCATAGGCTTAGCTTCTTCCGCTGTCTCCTCTGCAAAGGTGAAGATGCAGTGTGGCAGGCAGGGCTTCTGAGGGGGCAGGGGGCGGGGTATCACCTAGGGTGTGTTTTTTGTTTTGTTTTTCCTTTTTCCTGAGCTGTGGCTCCTGGGAGTGGCTAGCTCCCTTCAGGGAAAAGTGGCCGTTTAGGTTTGGGGAGATATGACTGAATGCAGAATGCCTGGCTGCTGCTTTTCCAACTCTCCCCGCAATACTTCCCAACCCAGCCTCTCCTAAGGCACTTCAATTCTGAACTGCACTCCTTGCACCAAAGTCTTGGGTGTATAGCTGCAAATAAAACTCCTCTGCTCTGATTTAAAACTAGGTGGTGGATGAACGGAGCTACAATCAAGAACTAACAAACAAGAAAACAGAAAATGAGGTTTTCTCTGTGACTGGCTCTGGTCCACCAGCTCCAGACTCCGAGGCAGCCAGCTGTCCTGCTGCCTTGCAGGGCTGGATGTCACATGGGCTGCTGGTCTTGGCTCTGGTGCTCTGGGCTGTGGAGCCCAGCCTGGATTCTGGACCTCAATCTTCTTAGGGAACTGACCCTCCCACACCCCAGAGTTCCCTCTTCACTATCAACCTCCCACCTTCCACCCCTGGTAGCTGGGTGAGCTGCTCTCCAGACCTTGCCCTTCCTCTGGTCTCCAGGTGTTTTCTGTCCTTCCTCGATATAAGTCTCCTCCTCAGCTGAACTTTAGTTGTTAATTCTGGGTGTATGTTCCCCACTTTTGTTTTATTTTCTGTTGGGGTCCAGCCCCAGCATGTCCAGGGGTTCCCAAAGGTGTGGATGGAGTCGGCGAAGAAGGAATGACACGGAGACAGCGCTCAGTTGATCAGCAGCCTAGCCAGGTTCTCCAGCCAGGTTCTGTCTTTATTCTCCTGTTACATCTGTATTTATACCATTTGATTTTAATCCTATCCATTCTATTCCAAAGGTTAGGGTGTTTGTTATCGCCATTCCAAGGTAACTACTCTATCATCCTGTTAAGCTACAAGGAAGTAACTGAAGGAGATTATCCTAAGTAAAGATTATGTAGCTTAAGCGTGATTGTTCATAGTTAAAGTGATTAATTACCCGCCTGGCACTTAGTTAAGGGGTTTTCCGGATTTATTCCCTTCCTTAGTCCTGTTAATCCCTAACTCCAGGGAAAAAATCCCCACCTGGGGAAACAACCTTTCTCAGGGAGGTGGTCCTGTTTAAAACACACAGCACTAAGAGGGGAAGCAAACATATGCCATATACACCAGGTCCCTTGAAAAATAAGCTGTGCAGATGTTTCTTCCCTGCAGCAACTATGTCAAGCAGCAAGGGTGGACAGGTTTCCGGCAAATTCTCCCATTTTTTTATTTTTTTAAATGACAGTGCGTGTAAATCAGCAGCCACCTCTCGGATTGGGTTGTTTAAGACTCAGAAGAAGACTTGTTTGTGACTTTGCCAACAGGTCAGTCTGAGGCTTAACCCTATATCAGCTCCCCACAATTTTCAGTCTGGCTCCAGGAGGAGGTCCAGAAAAGGTCTGCCTATTCTGCCACCATTTTCTCTCCTCCATCAAAGTACTTTTGTTTTCTTTTTGATATAAAACAAGAAAAACTTAAGCCAAAAACAAAATCATGAAGGAATGATTAAGCTTTAAATCAGCTAAACATCTCAGGTTATCAAAAAAATATGTGTATATGCACATGTATATGTGTTTGGATATATATATATATATATATATATATATATATATATATATGTGTGTTTATGCACAGAGATACACACATATATGTATACATTATACTAGAGGCCCAATGCATGGATTCGTGCACTGGTGGGGTCCCCTGAAATAGCCTGTGGGGATTGGGCTGAAACCAGCAGTCCAATGCTGCCTGCTGCTCCTGCCTGCCGCTCCTGCCCTTCTCAGCACCACTGCACCTGCCACCGCTGCTGCTCTGTAGGCTTGTTGTCGCTCTGCTGTGGTCTCTGGGCTGCAGTGGGCAGCCGTGAGCCCTGCGTCTTGCACCCATAGTGTCAGCTGAACAGCGGGCCCACTGTGGGAGCTCACTGACCACCAGGGGGCAGCTCTTGCATTGAGCATCTGCCCCTTGGTGGTCAGCGCATGTCATAGCGACCAGTAGACCAGTTTAGTCATTCGGTCGCTTAGGCTTTTATGTATATAGACTAGAGGCCCAGTGCACAAATTCGTGCACAGGTGGGGTCTGACCAGCCTGCCCCAATGGGGGCCGATGGGGCCGGGCCAGCAGGGGGTAGGGGACATGGGAGATTGGAAGGCCAGCCCCACCCCCAATCGGGGTGGGGGGCCAATCAGGAATGGGGCCATCCAGGGGGAGGGGTCATGTCTGACCCAGGGAGGGGCCACGGGAGGTTGGGGAGGGGCGATCAGGGCCCCAGTTGGGCCAGTTGGCCACAGAGGTGAGTGTCATAGTGAGCAGTTCTGTCGTTCTGGTCGCTTGGCTTGCATATATATAAAATTAGGCACCTTATCAATTGTTTTAATACACTGACTGATACGATTGGTTACACAATAGAGTATGAGAGAACAGTGATATGTAATGTTATTTAATTCTATCCAAATGTTGCATTGCATACCACAGGTTCCAATTATTTTCTAACTTTCAGATGATTGACCAGGTGAAATGGATCAATGAACATAATTTAACAACCTGCATGTTAAGCTTCATTTTCACCATAAGCTTTTCCCACAGCAGCTGCCATATCTGTCAAAGCCAGGTCTTCACTAGGAACTCTGTTTTTACTGCTAAAGTTAATATCTTGTTTGTTTTGTCATTGTATAACATGACACAAAGCAAACACATGCTTGGATCTTTTGTAACATACTTACCTAGATTATGGAACCCAGATTTCCATATTGTTGAGTGTAGTTACATTCCTGACACAATTTTCTAGGTCAGAATACGGGTAAGAACAAAATTCACTTTGGCTAGAATGAGGGTGGGGAAGTGATCTCATAGTGTTAAACAGCTTGCTGATATATAAGTGCTTAACAAAACTTACTCTAGCCCCAGCTTTTGAATTCTAAAGCCAGAATACATTAAATGGGCTTCCTTAGAAGCCACTCTCTGTCATATTCAGAAACTATAGAACTAAGACCAATAAATTAGTAGATTCCAGCTACAAATGTTGGTTCCAGATCCATGGCCTTTCTGATCCAATCAGAAAGTTTCCTGCTATTTGGATCCGCAAGAACCTTACCACCACTGGCACGATCTGGAATCTCCACACTGCCTCTTTCTCCTCATTTATCTCAGTTCCACATTTAAGTTTACTGTAAGTATAACTTCCTAATGAAATCTGAAAAATACACTTTTTGATGTTCTAGCCTCTTCATGTTAAAATGATGTTAAATGTTTGTTAAATGAAGTAATCCTCAATATCAGCCATATTTTAAAAACCTCTCACCTATTGATAGATTCACTCGAATTTTTATTGTAATTCACTCACCATTTTTTTTTCTTTTTTAAATTATCCACAACAATTTTCTTGGATTTTCTGCACAGAGATGAGATTAAAGCATGTGCTCTCAAAAGACCATTCATTCCCAGACTTAAAGACTTTACCAAAATCGGTAACCTTAAATATCTGGAAGACTTTTATGAGCACATTTTATTTTTAATATATGCCTTAGTTATTACACTGAATGCCCTAAAACTTGCTGCCCTATAAGCACTTTTGGGAAAGAATTATTCCAAATTTCAATATGTCAAGCTATGATTAATCAACTCTGTTCCCCCAAAGATTAAATTACTACTGCAGAAGGTCAATAAATGCTAATGATTGTTATCTGGCCTTAGAGCTATGAATGGAATTCTTAAAAAACAATTTAAAAAATTAAAGTTATTATAGAATAAATGATTGGAAAAGTCAACTGAATTTGTTAGCTTTGTTGTGAAAACCTTTATTTATGACTCAACAATTAGTGTCCATTCTTCATAGGATGTTGTGCTAAAAAGAACACCAGTCATATAGAATAAATATTGGTCTTCATTATCACTGCATCACTGAAAAAGAATGGAAAGGAAATAACTACATGCGTTTGCTCAACAGCACATATTATATGGCTGGTTTTTCTAAATATTCTGAGAAGCATATGAAAAGAAGACTGGAGATGTTTCTGGAGTTTAAATATAGTTGAATTCACAAGCACTGTGCTATTAATTTTCATGTGTGCTATGTTATTTAAATTCAGGGGAGAAATTATTATAAAAATAAAGAAATGAAGGCTCATATTTTTGAACTTATTATATTCATGAAGTCAAACAGAGTGTGTGTTATCAGAAATCCAAGCACAATAACACCATGTTGCTTACAGTCTGAAAGGACAGGCAGAAATGTGAACAGCAGATTTTCTTAAAATGAGTAGAATGATAAGCATTTCAGTAGAAATACAGAGTATTTTGGATAGATATAAAAGAGAGTGATATACTTTGAATGAAAATATAGAAACTAATTCATGATGAGAAATGATGCTTTTGAAATTATCAGATTATCTTTAACAAGCAAAGATTTAGAGAAAAGCATATATGCCCTACCATGGCATTAGTAGAAGGATATATTCAGAGAAGCTTGAAACAGAAACTTTTACTAAAAGCCTGTTAACAGTTCAAAATTAAGGGAACTAGGACAAAAATACAATGGAACCAAAATAAGGTTGATTCCATTGTTAAGCCTACAAAATTTGGAGTCCAATGGAATATTATGTGTAAATGATATGGGAAACTAAAACTATTTCTGCTAGTTTTAGTGTGATAGATTGAGAGTATTTTGATGCTAATAGACACAGCAGAATGAAATGTTTGCAGAAGGGATAGAAAAAGTACAATCTTGAGGCATTGCAATTTACTTATAAGGATGGGGATATTGCAAACAGGTCAAAATTCATTAAAGTCAAAAGATTAAAAGGTCAGAATAAAACTGTGACTTAGTAGCCATGCATGTAGAGAAGATGATTGTGGTGGTGAGATAGAAAATTTATTCTGTAGAGTATTTTGTAAAGGTGCTAAAAACAGAATTTTATAAAATTCCCATACTTAAAGATCAGGTAGGCAAAAGGCTGATTTAGGAAAACATGATTAAAGGAGAAAGAGCACAAGTAGAATACTCAGAAGCAAAAGAATAAGGAATTCAAGCAGACCGCTTTTTTTCTTCTCTCTCTCTCTCTCTCAAAGGAGAAATAGTATGAAGGCATGATAATTTGAATTTCCTAAGTTAGAAGTTGCAGTAGATTTGTTTGGAATATTAGCCTTTCTCAAAATGTATCCTTCAGACTTCTAGACATATATTATAGATGTCATATATGCATTAAAAAGAAAAAATGTATCCATATTAAATTGGTTTGAGAAAAGCTATAATCTATATAACTCACTTGGTGTTTCCAGATATGCTTCAGCATATACAAGGCTTTGAGAACCTCTGAGGTAGAGAAACCATATGAAATTTGCCTTTAAATACAGTGTCTCAATATTGAGATAATGAAGTCAGACAAGAATAGAAAGTTGATATTAGAGACAGAAAGTTTTACTGGAAAGAGAAAGTACATACTGTAGACTTCACTAGGAATATTTTTCTCTAAGTCTAATAAATGGTAATGTTTGGTTGGTTAAAGATACATTTTTTGAGGATTCTATAGAGGATTTTAGGTTCCACTAGGATGTTAGTGAGGCAGATTTTGTACATACTCCCAGTTTACTCAATGTGTACTTTTAGGTTTAAAAGAAATATTACTTTTATTAATGCAAGTTATTTAACATAAATAGTTGAAAGACAAAAATTAATATGAACAAATTACATAAAGGGAGGTTTCTTTCATTTTGTTCAGGTCATTGATATATAGTATTTTCATTATACAGAATAATAGAGATGCAAGCTGCAAGTGAACAAAAGAGTAAATGAGAAGAGTAATATCTTAAAATTACAGCAGCTCCTAATCTAAGACTTAAGTAGTGCAGACTTGAGTTTGTTAAATAAAAGTAGCTGAAACATTTAAATGCCCTAATATTATACTTTCATTTTATTATTTGCCTATCTTATATTTTTTTATTGATCTTTTGAAAGAGGGAGAGGGAGAGAGAAACATCAATGTAAGAGTTAAACATTGATGGGCTGCCTCCTGCATGCTGCATACCAGGGATCAAGGCACAACCTGGGTAAGTATCCTGACCAGGAATTAAACCAGCAACCTTTCGGTGCATGGGACGATGTCCAACCAACTGAGCCACACCAGCCAGGGCTGCCCATCGCATTTGATGGCATTTTTACCCTTCCAATCGTTCAGTTCAGAAACATTGGCATGGACCGTGACTTCGCAGTTTCTCCCACATCCCACATACAAACTATTAGGAAATCATGCTGATTCTACTCATGCCCACCATTCTACTGCTTAGAACTTGGTGTGCTCCTCCAGCATCCCTTGCCTAAATCACCACACTAATCTTAAAATCAGTATCCCCACATTTCCCTTTCTGCTCTACAAATCTACTTGCAAGAAAGTAAACAAGCTAACAAGGCTTTTAAAATGTAAGCTTTGGGTTTAAAATCCTCCAATAATCTCCCATTTTACTATGAATAAAAGAGGTTTTTTATTATGATTTTACAATGGTCCACAAAGCCCTACCTCAGTGGAATATCACATAAGGGGCATTTTACCTCCAGAGAACATTTGGCAATGTCTAAAGACAAGTTTGATTATCACTCCATCAGTAAGGGGTTCTACTGGCAACAGAGGGGGTGGGGTCCAGGAAAGTGCTAAGTATCTTATAATATGCAGGATGGCCTGCCCACAACAAACTTATCCATTTCAATAGAGTGGAGATGGAGAAATCCAATCCAAATGATATGAACCCACTGTATTTCAGATTTCATCTCTCACTAATCCCCTACCCCATTTCTCACTCACTCCATTCTGTCACTCTACTTTCTTTTCCACAAACAAATCAGGAACATTTTCTTTAATTTATTATTAATTTTATTTTTTCTAGCTTTATTGAGATGTATTTGACCTACAACGTTGTGTGAATTTAAGGTGTACAACATGATTTGATACATTTATAAATGACAAAATCATTGCCATCACAGCATTAACTAACAACTACATCATGTCACATCATTAACATTTATTTTATTGTGGTGAGAATATTTAAGATTGAATTCTGGCTTTTATGCCATTTTTGTCTCTGCCTGAAACTCTTGTCAGTCAGATAGCCACTTACCCAATTACCTGATCTGTTTCAAATCTTTGGTCAAATGCTATCTTCTAAGTAAAGTGTTGCCTACCTGCCTCCCCTGATCTACTTGTTTATTTTGTTATAGCCCTTAATAATGTTTAGCATACTATGTACTTAACTTATAGTCATTTTGTTTATTAATAAATTGTTATCTTCTACCAAAATGTGAACTCCCTGAAGAGAGCCATTGTTTGTTTTGTATGGTCATTTATCCAAAATATCTGGCTCAAAGTAGGCATTCAATAAATATGTATTAACTTGTTTACTTTTCACCTCATTTATTGTATTCCCAAGGAAATTTTTACTAATATCTTTACTAGTTTGTGTGGAAAAAAAAAAAAGTGCTAATTTTTATTTTCCATCTGGGTTGGAATGATCTGTGGCTAAACATATTCCTGTTTGCTTGTTTTTTTTGTTTTTTGTTTTTTTTCTGGAGAAAGATAAAAATACATTGCAGCCTTGTATTTCTATTGTTTATGTGTGGAAAAGAAATATGGAAGATAAAAAAGGGGAACTGTTGATTTCTAAGGGCAAACAAAAATATTAGAATGCAGACTCCTTCTTAGCCATTATTTAGTGCTTTTATACCTTTAAAAAAAGTGTCCTAAAACTAGTGCGCAAATTTTTCCATTTACATATTTATATCTCAGTAAAGCATCTCCATGTAGGTCATTACTGCTACAGCAGGAAACAATGCATTGGGATATTGGAGACTGATTAGTTGCTAGGCCGTGCTTGTTAACATGCAGACTCT
Source organism: Myotis nattereri (assembly GCF_964212035.1). Lineage (NCBI taxonomy): Eukaryota > Metazoa > Chordata > Mammalia > Chiroptera > Vespertilionidae > Myotis > Myotis nattereri. The sequence goes on along the minus strand of NC_138076.1, from coordinate 65,826,167 downwards.
TGAGTGAAAATTACATTAGCATATTTCTTTCCTTGTCCAGGATGACACACATTTCTCTTTGCCTGCCTAATACTATTATCATGTTTGCACATTCTTGTCCTGGGAATTAATTTTTCACAGGTTTTTCTGTTTGCTCCACTTTTTCAATCTATTTTTGATTCTTTTAAATTTCATGCTTATAGAATTCTGGCATTAGCTAGTGAATTGTTCAAAACAGCATTTTCTTTGATTTTTTACAAATTTTTAATTTTGTGTTAGATCTTCAGAGAGGCTATCTTTAGGGTTTGACTATGGGATTCTGTGCTCTTTTAAATACTTATAATTTATACAATTCTCTCTGCTTTCTTTCATTTAGCATGCTCACTGCCCTAAACATTTTCCCCAAACACTCTGTATTCTGGTTTTTATTCTAAGAAAATATAACTGTGCAACTGTCATTAAACATAAGACCTATTTTTTTAAAAAATATATTTTATTGATTTCTTACAGAGAGGAAGGGAGAGAGACAGAGAGCCAGAAACATCCATGAGAGAGAAACATGGATCAGCTGCCTCCTGCACGCCCCCAACCGGGGACGCACCCACAACCAAGGCACATGCCCCTGACCGGAATCGAACCCGGGACCCTTGAGTCCGCAGGCCGAAGCTTTATCCACTGAGCTAAACCGGTTCTGGCAACATAAGACCTATTAATCCCAACAATTAAATGTATAAAGATATAATATGTGAATCTGAAGGAAATGCATCAGAAGGTGACATATGCTTATAAATTTAAGTTTAGACTATGTCATTGAAGTTTTATACTTTAATGCAAGGTTTTCATATAAAGGAAAAAAAATGGAAAGTGAGAAAAACTTAATAAATATGAAATGCGTTTAAAAGATCAAAGCTAATAAATGAAGGGTTAAACAATAATTTAAAGGGCTCCTGGCTTAAATGGCAGAGTAAGGTTATACTCTGATACATTTTCTCTATTCCTAACACATAACAAAGATAAATAATATGTAACAATAGAAATAAGTCATAGATTATCTCAAAAACAAGGTACTTATCTCCTTTGACCAGAAAATTAAAAAGAAACTCAAAATAATACTTACTAGTAGAGCAATGTCAACAGACTGTTGTTGCTTTGAATTTTGAGGCTGGCAATTTAAAAGGCACTAAAAATGCTCCACCTCAACAGACAAGTCCCAGGTATGTTATCTTACATGCAAGAAGACAGTAGGCTCAGTAAAGATTGAAGTTGATCTTTGTCAAGGAAGATACTTGCCTAGGACATAACTACTCACTATACCAAACTGATTTTTAATTAAAGGTTTTGATTTTATAGCATCGTTTGTGGTTACTTGAGATCTCTTGAGTTTGCAAGGCAGCCACACAAGCCTTTCCAGAGTTAGGTTAGCACGTGGCCCCTTTTCATCCACAAAAGAAAAGAATAGAGACACTGGTGATGTTGAAGACGTCATCACCTAGATTTCCTAAAGACTCATCAGAAATGCATAGTCCAAATACCAAGAATGATCAATAAAATACATTCACACCACCCATGTCATAATTACTATGGAACATCAGGATAAAGAGAAAATCTTAATTACCAGAATAGGGAAAAAAAAAGAGATTACTTGTAAAGAAAAAAAAATTGCTAGAAAGCAGTCTTCTTTATACTAGGAACACATTCCAGGAATAAAAGTTATATCATGTATTTGTTGGAGAAAAATGTTGTCTGTCCTGACTTCCTCGTCCACAGGATTTTCTTTCTCCTTTAACTTCTTGAGCATTAGCACATAATACGTATTGGTTTCCTTGATGAGTAGTACATGTAAAATTGAGTTTCAACTATTTGGAAACAACCATGACATTGTATTTATAATTTGGGGGAGGCATGAACTTAACTATTAAAAGGAGACTGGTATTGAGAAGTGACACTTGAGTTATCAAGTAGCATTGACCTATCTAAATGGCCTAATAGATCTTGCTTTGCTCTTGCTTTGCCCTTGCTCATGCTCTAATGGTAGATGACAATTTGCATGAGGATTTAATTCCCCACTCAGTAGGGATATAAGTAATAGAAGTGCCAAGGTTGTGCTATGCTTTATGTAATTGAAAGGGTTAGCTAGCTAGCTTCATTAGGAAGGTTTAGGGAATAAGGAGGATCCATGGGAGAGGATCCATGGGAGAGGAATGCATAGATGGAGACTTGAAGACACCAAAATACTTATCATACTTATACAGAGGATAGAGAAATGCCACGGGAAGGGGGGGTCCAGGAAGATGGAAACATTTCTGGTTGAGCAATTAAAACATCCATAAATCAAGGACAGACAGGGGTATCTCTGGCCTGAGCAGCCAGGAGATCAAAGGCAACTCCAACCAGCAAGATAAGGGGGAAAGAAAGAGGAGCACCCCATGTGGGCTTTGAACTTTGGCAACTACTTATATGTAGCAGGATGACCAATGAGGAAAACACGGGGTTCCAAATTAAGGAAAGGTCCCACAAAGAACTGCAGCATATATAAATGGGAGACAAAGGGACAGAGGCAGGATGTCTTATTTTTCCCATTAGAGAGAAAGAGAGTGAAAGCAGGCTTCTATCATTGGGGGGCCCCTCCCCATGGGATACCCTTGGGGGACACCCCTGCCCAGATGGAGTTTGTTTCTGCTTCCAATAAACTTCTACATTTTTTATTAAAGAAGCCTTTTTGTCCACAAGTTTATTCTTCAAACTTCATGAGGACAGGAACCCATGGGAAGAAAAGTTTGTACCCTGAGCCCCAGTTTCATAATGGGACATACAAATAAGCAATATATTTATTTTACTTGAATTAGACAACAGTTTAGTTATTTATGTGAAAATAACACTTGAGATGAAATATATATTATATATTATATAATATATTGTATTATATATATTATAATACTCTTGTTATTTTGTTGTTTTGATCATTTGCTGAATTCTCTCAGAAGGTAGTGTATTCCCTGGTTTTATAAGCCTGATTTACTGGGAATATGAAAGAGGAAATTTTGAGTCAGGTACTCTCAAAGTGCAGTCTTTAATTTACTTGCATGTAAAACATTTGCAAATTCAAAACTTGAGTCACTCCATCAGGCAAAGAATCATGAGCATCTGAGAAGTTTTTGTGTTGTGTTTTTGTTTGTATGTTTGTTTTACACCAAAGTGAATATAAAATAGTTACTAGCAGAAAATAGTCATCAATGCCAGCTCTGGCCATATTAGTTGCAGAATTAAGGACTCTAATGGTTATAAGCAATGAATTTCTTATTCTGATATGAATATATTTGAAAATACACTTTGCAACTTATTTCTCTTCTCTCTCAATCCCATGCCATCTGACATAATATCTTAATAACAGTTAATTGTATTTCTTGGTAAATACTGGGAATATTAAAGGAGGAAGAGGGATGTGAGTCAGCAATAAGAACAAACTTCTGTAAAGATGGATAAAGAAATGGTGTATCTCCTTTTCAGAGTACAACTCTGGTGTTTACAGCTGAGCAGAAAAGATTGCATTATGGTTGCCGTTTTATGCAATTTAAATTTTATTTTACACTTTTTAAATTTACATTGGACCTAGCATGTCCTGGGGTTTTATATACTGAACTGCTCTGCTCCAGATAGTCAAGTTCAATAGCAGTTTCCTTTCACATTTATCATTTTTTTGTTTTGTTTAAGAAATAGTAAGTGTGTTTCATTTTTTAAGTTTTATAATTATTTTATTATAAATTTATTTAAATCACTTTGGAGCCAGCATGTTCTTAGGCTTCACCCATTCATCAAACTGCTCTGTTGTGAGGTAGCCAAGTTCAATAGCAGTTGCCTTTGAAGTTGATCCATTTTTGCATGCTGTCTTAGAAATCTTTGTTATTTTTTCATACCCTATATAAGGCATAAAAGCTATCACAAACATTTCACTATTGCCTCACTTTGAATTTAAGCATGGTTAAAGGATGTGTATTGATGCCAAACTGACAACGGGTAGGCATCAGTGGATTGTGGTATGTCAATTTAGCACGACAATTTCCAAATGGACAAGTAGTTGCAGGTTACTTTCAGCCACAGGAAACGTTTTACACACATTTTTGCATCTGAAAAGCAGAAGCCATATCCTTTTTACGCTTAGACGCTGGGCAAGGAGCACCAGCTGCTCTCAAAGGGCATCCATGCTGTCACTAATCCATGGCATCACCAGTTCTCAGCGACTCCCTCTCCGACTTCTGAATCTCAAGCCAGAATTTTTTTATTTTTGATTCTGCACACAAACTTCAGCTCAGCTGAGCTAAAGGGGGTAGTGGGCTGGTGATGAGGACTGATGCCGATACCCAGGGTGGAGAGTAGGATGGGGCATAGCTGTGAGTGTGGGCTTGGCGCAGAAGCTTGGCACAGAGTGCTGAGCCAGAGCTTAGCAGGCTCTGTGGAAGTGAACAGAAACCCTTGTCACAGGCAGCACTGCAGGTCTTCAGTGGGACTAAGTGCTGCCACCGCACGGCATGAAAAGCCAGGCCCCCCTTGTCCACCTGTGGGAAGCCGTTGGGCCCAGAGCCCCTTCGGCTTCTCCATCTCCTAGGCTCGGTGAAAAGGAGAGTAGCCACCTTCTCCGGCTGGTTGTTATTTTGAGGGCGCGGAGAGGCAGAGAGCAGCACAGCTTCCAGCTCTCCCTGGCAAGTTCCAGTTTGTTTAAGCACCTCCACACGTTCCACCTCACATGCTGACGGCTATCCCTCCCCCCCTGCCAAATGCCTGTCCCGACATACAGCCCAGCACAAGACAGAGTCTAACATAACCTGTTTCACCAGCTCTCGCAGTGTACAACGCTAAATTCCTACAACAAACCTCTTGGTTTAGCTACCGTTAGCAATGTTGTCTCTCTGATGAAGCCAGAACGATACAGTTCTAGAAATTCAAATGAAGTAATTGTTCTCTACAATTAAGTAGTGTGTGTGTGTGTGTGTGTGTGTGTGTGTGTGTGTGTTTCTCCAATCTTATTCTTCTGCTGTTTGCTGGACACAATCAGGAGTTAGAGTGTTCCGTGTTACTGAAATGATTCAAATGCTGGTATACTGGAAATTATATAAAAGACATTGATAATTCATATGCCTTCAAAGTGTGGTCTGTAGATCACCAGGACCTAAATAACCTCTAATCTCTGAGGTTTGATCAACTGCAGAATCTAGAATTGTTTCTCAGACATTCTGAGGACCAAATCTTAAAATTGGTGTTTTTGGGAGTTTCCTCTATGAGGAAACAGACATTATTATGCATTGAGAGTGTATTTGAACAGCATTCCCTTATATTCAGGGTAAACTCCAAGTGGATTAAATATTTAGATATTTGTATTTTTTAAACTTTTAATACATTTATTGGGGTGAAATTGGTTAATAAGATTATATAGGCCTCAAGTGTACATTTCTATGATACATGATAAATATATTGCATTGTGTGTCCATCACTCAAAGTCAAATCATCTTCTGTCACCATATATTTGATTGTCTTACCCTTTACTACCCACTTGAGGTCCCTTCCTTTTAGTAATCACCATATTGTTGTCTGTGTCTATGAGATTCAGTTTTATACCCCACAGATGAGTGAAATCATATGGTTCTTAGCTTTGCCTTAGTTACATTTCAATTAGCATGATATTCTCAAGTTCCATTAATGTTGTCACAAATGGCACTAGTTCATCTTTTCTTATGGCTGAATAGTATGCCATTGCACATATGTACCACATCTCCTTATCAAAGGACACGGGTTGTTTCCATATCTTGACCACCATGAATAATGAACATAAGGGGCATATATCTTTGTGAATAAATGTTTTCAAATTTTTCAGGCAGATACCAAGAATAAGATTTGAAAACCAGAAATGAACCAAAAGAAATCATAAGTGACTTTATATTTATTCTTAGGGAGGAAAATAGTTCAGCCAACAGGTTTAAGAAATTTAAAAATTCAGATGAATAAATTTGATTATATAATCATTAAAAAAGCAATATCATAAAAATATTTAAGTAAAATTTATTATAAATTAATAAATGAGAACAAAATATACTGACCTATATTGATATCTCTTAGAATGATATGAGATCTCTTAGAACTCATAAGGAAACCCAACAACAGAAATTTACAAAGTATATCAACATGTAGTACACATAGTAGTAAAAGAAAATAAAATGTCTCTAGTACATATAAAAGTATGTTCAACTCCACTTATAAAAAAAATATATAAGAAGTAAAAAATTTTAATCTAGCACTTGACAAAGCTCCCTAAATTTGAAAGTTCACACTTTCTGTGACTCTATGAGGAAACAGACATTATTATGCATTGATAGTGTAAGTGAAAATTCCTATCCCTTGAGAGTGATTTGGAAACATGCATCAAATTCCAAATGCATTTACTTATTGACTGTGCAATCTGACCCTTAAGACTTTTTCTTATGTACATATTTTGAACATATAAAATGGCATTTGGATAAGTTGGGGTTTTTTGCATATTGGAATTGTAGTTTGAGGAAAAAATGTGAAACAAAGTGTCCCTTAGTAGCACCATAAAGAATTAAAATAAGAAATGATAATAACTTATATTGCCATGCCCTTGTTAAAAAAGAGATGGAAAAGGCATCTGTCAAGTATTCTAGAAAAATGACCAAGATTCATTAAGTGAACAGAATGTATAAGTGTATATAAAATATCATGGTGTGTGTAAGAAAGTTAAGGTAAATATATATATATATATATATATATATATATATATATATATATATAAATTGAATATATATAATTAAAATTAAGAAATATATATGTATATATAATTTGAATAAAATACACAAGAAAATAGAAATAGTGACTAATTGCTTAGAAGGAGATATAAAGTTAGTTAGGTTGAGGATACCTGGAAATTTCAGTGTATACTTAAAAAATTTTTTGTACTATGTGAATATAACTTCCATGTAGAAATGAAACTGAAAAAATATAAGCATAACCAATGGACATAAGACACTGGGGGTAGGGGAGGCCAGGGGATTGTCAAGGGCAGCGGGGGGGGGGGGGGGGGGCGAAAAAAGGACACATATGTAATACCCTTTGTAATACTTTAAGCAATAAAACAATAAAAAAAAATACCATGAAATTAAGCCCGGTTGTTCAGATGCACATTAAGATTTGAGAGCCACTGAGCTACATTGTTGGATTAGATAACACAAAGTTCTAAGTGTCTACAGTTTTTAATTCAATGTTTATTCATGTTTCCTGATAAAAATGTATACATTTTCACATGCACACTTTCTATATCTTCACTACTTTATGCTATAAACAGAACTTCAACATTCAATTCACTTAAGTCTTTATCAACAATATTTCCCCAGTAAAGCTGTATAGCTCAACTTTAGGTGGTAAGATGAATAATTTTAGGAAGATTGTCACAAACTGAAAAGTCTTTTGGCCCAGTCAAGCACTGTGTGTGTGTGTGTGTGTGTGTGTGTGTGTGTGTGTGTGTGTGTAGCATCCTCCAAGGCAGAGACATAAGGAAACCCCAACAGTTTCAGGATTCATGGATTCATCCCCAAACCCCTTTGTGCTCCCTCCCTGTATGAATGACTTGGTGGCCATGATTGACTTTCTCCATTGGCTGTAGAAAGCGTTTGATATCAAGTTCAAACTAGGCCCAAAGAGGGTCATGCAAGAAATTCCAATTTCTTCTTTTCTTCCTTGGCATTTTCTTTTGCATGTCTTATATGTTGGAACTCCATTCACTCAAATGATTCATACCCTGGCTTCATGCATGCTGTTTTCTGATTTTCTCAACTTCTTGCCTGTTCACTGTATCCACACTCACATTTCCTACCAATGCCTCAAGACAGGGATTAATTACTTTGAAAGGATATTTTGTTTCCTTTTTTCTTGGTCTTATTTATTTATTTGTTTGTTTGTTCATTTATTTATTTATTTTAATCAATCTTTATTGTTTAAAGTATTACATATATCCCTCTGTTTTCCCCCATTGACCTCTTCTAGTCCACCCAGCACCCCACCCCAGGATTTACAACCCTATTTTCAGTGTCCATGGATTGTGCATATGTGTATACAAATTCTTTGGTTGATTTCTTTCCACCCGCCTTCCCCAGCCTTTCTTCTGAGACTCAATAGTCTGTTCATGCCTCTATGTCTCCGGATCTATTTTGTTCATCAGTTTTTTTGTTCATCAGTTTATTTTGTTCATTAGATTCCACATATGAGTGAGGTCATGTGATACTTGTCTTTCTTTAACTGGCTTATTTTGCTATCTTTGCCTTCCTTGTACCTCAGGCTATATTTGATTCTCTTCCATAACATTTTTTCCATAACTGACAATAACATTGTTTAAATTTTATTACAAATTTCTGGGTACTGATGGGCTCTCAGTGCCTAGTAAAGAGAGAGTGCATATTGTTAATATTTAAATCAACTTCATGACCTAAGAGGAAGATAATATAATAGGTGAACAAGTACATGAAATAATATATATTGAATTAATTTAACATATATTCAATTCCTGCAAAATGCCAAGTATTGTTCAACATCTGGATTCCAGCAGTGATTAATTCAGACTCATTGCTAATTTTCTTCAATCTTCTGTATGAGACTTTAGAGTCTTTGAAAGCAGGTAGGGCTTATCAATGCTATACCCCTTGCCACTTAACAGGTATCTACTGAAAGACTAAAAATGTTAGATAATTTTTGCATTGTACACCCATTTTGTAAATAGTGCTGTTCTTTATAGGTGCAACTTTTGGATGATCTTTATACTTTCCTTTGATTATAAGAGGAGAGATCTTCTGCTAATCCTATCTATCCTAATAAAAGAGTAATATGCAAATTGACCATCACTCGGACACACAAGATGGCCACCCCCATGTGGTCAAAGATGGCTGCCACAAGATGGCCAGCAGTGGAGGGCAGCTGGGGGGACCAGACCTGCAGGGGAGGGCAGTTAGGAGCAACTGGGCCAGCAGGGAAGTGCAGTTAGGGGTGACCAGGCTGACAGGGGAGGGCAGTTAGGGGTGACCAGGCCGGCAGAGGAGGGCAGTTAGGGGCAATTGAGCTGGCAGGGGAGTAGTTAGGAGTCGATCCGGTTGGCAGGGGAGTGGTTAGGGGCAATCAGGCAGTCAGGCAGGTGAGCTGTTGGGAGCCAACAGCCCTGGATTGTGAGAGGGGTACCAGATTGGAGAGGGGCAGGCTGGGCTGAGGGACACCCACTTCCCCGTGCACAAGCTTTGTGCACTGGGCCTCTAGTCTATATATAAAAGCCTAATATGCAAATTGTCCTCTCAGGAATTTGACTGGGAGACTAGGAGTTCAATTGCTTGCTATGATGTGCACTGACCACCAGGGGGAGGCATGGAATGAAGGAAGGCCCTGGCCCCCTGGCTGGCAGGGAGGCTCTGGCCAGCAGATGGCAGCCAGGGAAGGTAGGCCCCGGCCGGCAGCTGGAAGGGAGGACCCAGCTAGCAGCCAGAAGGCCCCAATTGGCCCTGTCACCAACAAGGCCTAGGGACCCTACCCATGCATGAATTTTGTGCACTGGGCCTCTAGTAGAATTAATAAATTTTTAGAAATTTTCAGATACCTAAAATATATTGTGATGGAGGATGATTTAATTTTGGGTAGTGGGACGCAATTCAATATTCAGATCATGTATAAGAAATGTATACTTGAAACCTATATGGTCTTATTAACCAATATCACCCCAAAACATTTAATGTAAATGAAAAATATAAAAATAAAATAGTCTTGTATCCATATATCCAGAGGTGGCCTCACTTTTATTTGGTCTTCTAAGACTGATATCTTTCAACCCACAAAAAATAACTTTATAATTATCTAAGTATAAAAAGGGTATAGGTTTAAGGTGCTCTTTAAGTATGGATACTAAGAGTTTGAAAACAATAGGCTGTAAGTTTTCTAGGATTCTACAATGAATCATCTATATTAACTGGTTTTAATTGATAAGAAATATTGCTATAACATCACTAAGATAGTGGTGTATACTTTAAATATAGTAAACTAGAGGCTCAGTGCATGAAATCCATGCATGGGGAGGGGGGAGGGACCTTCAGCCTGGCCTGCACCCTCTCGTAATCTAGGACCCCTCAGGGGATGTTGGGTCTAAACCAGCAATCAGACAACCCTCTCGCAATCCACATGCACCAGTGACCATACTTTCCATACAGGTGAAAGACATCTTGCTGTTGTATGGGAAGCTACATTGTTTTGCCCTGATTATAAAAAGTAGTATATAACATGATCCTTCTGAGGCACTAGTACCATTTTCTCACCTTATGGGTGGAAAAACTGAAGCAGAGAGAAGTTAAGTAACTGGCTTTGTGACACAGTTACAAGTGTCAGAATCAGGGCTGACCACAAAATGTGCAAGCCAGAGACCATGCATATCATCCTGTTAGAGTAGCCTTGCCAGGTTTTAATTTTTAAATCTAAGAGACTGTTCCCAATATATAAGGTAGGATCCCTAGGTCTGGCCAGCAATCAGGGGGAGATCAGTGGGGAGATTGGGGGGCCCCTGCAGGCACACACCTTGGCTGGTGGCCTGGTGCTGTCTGCTGGCCGGCCCCAACCCCTCAATTGCCACCACCAGTTGCCTCCCTCTCGGGAGGGCAGACGCTCAATGCAATTGAGCATCTGCCACCTGGCGGTCAGTGCATGTCATAGCAACTGGTCGTTCCACTGGTCATTCTGCCATTCAGTCAATTAGCACATTAGGATTTTATTATATAGGATAGAATATGACATGTTAACTGTATTTTCCAGATTTTTTAGAATTTTATAGATTTCAATTGATGGACAGGCAAATCTAAAATTTATATCATTCTTTTATAGAAATGGCAAAAGGAATAGAAAACATAAGAGGAATATCAAATTAGCAAAAACAATAAGTGTAACTATATAATAAAAGCCTAAGCAACCACTACAACCAGAATGACCAGTTGCTATGATGTGCACTGACCACCAGGGGGCAGATGCTCAGCGCAGGAGCTGCCCCCTGGTGGTCAGTGCCCTCCCACAGGGGGGGCACTGCTCAGTCAGAAGCCATGCTCACAGCTGGCAAGCACAGTGGTGGTGGCAGGAGCCTCTCCTGCCTCCATGGCAGCACTAAGGAGCAGTGAGATGAGTGGTAGGAGCAGCAAGCAGGTGGGCGGTAAGGAGCGAAGTGTCCCGGACTATGAGAGGGATGTCTACCTTCCAGCTTAGGCCTGATTCCCCTTGGCCAGCAGGCAGACATCCCCCAAAGGGTTCCGGACTGCAAGAGGGTGCAGGCCGTGCTGAGGGAACCCCTCCAGTGCACAAATTTTGTGCACTGGGCCTCTAGTATAAGATAAACTGCCTTGTTTTACTCCAGCAAATAGTTTAAATATGTCAAAGCAAAGTAGTTGCTGAAGGCATAATGTTAGACTGTAAAATCTAAATTTCTAACTTTAATTAATTTTAAAGAATTTTAAGCAACTTTGACTTTCAAATTAAAAAAAATATATATTGTTTGAAAATTTTCTTTAACTTTAGTTAACATTTCTCTGATGCCCAATAGATAGAGGCATGATTGTTTATGTGCTAAATAAAGTGTATTTAATTACAAATTTGAGTTACTGACCTCAAAACAATTATTGTACTCACTTGAACATAATTTTCTTCCTAATTACCTGAATAAATTGCTGTGTTCACTCTACACTGCTTTTTTATTTCACTTTGCCTATTGTTTTCTCTCAAACCTGACTTTCAACATTCTGAAGATGCTTTTATGGGAGGCATTTCATTTCCTCTGATGGAAATGAGTAGTTTGAAATGATTTTATTCTGTTCTCTGACAAGTCGTACAATAGAAAATGGCCATCACATTCTGGAGACCATATTTCTTTTTAAGTTTTTAAAGAAACATCCAGAAATGCTAAAAGAAAAAATTAGAACAAAATTAAAAAATGTAGCCCCCCAAAAACCAAGCTCATTTTCTTTTACAAAATTCTAAGTTGGCTTTATAGTTGAAGCGTGTGCACATACATTTGTTTTATTCAATTAAAACGCTTTAGTACATAATGAATAATTGACAATTAATTTAGTAGTATTTTTCCTAATCATATTCCTTTGTAAGACTATTCTTTTGGGATATTATTCTGAGCTGCACCCATGATTCCTGACTCACCAGAAAAAAACATATTTTAGAGCAATATGCATTTTTTCTTAATTGTCTGTTAATTATTGCCTAACTGGAAAGAGAGGGAAAAAGAACAAGCCCTTGTCAGTGTCTTAGTGGTTAGAGCTTCGGTCTGTGCAACGGAGGGTGAAGTGTCAGGGGTTTGATTCTGGTCAAGAGCACATATCTGGGTTGCAAGTTTGATCCTTGGCCCCAGTTGAGGCTGATGCAGGAGGTAACCAATTGATTTGTCTCTGTCACATCGATGTTTCTCCTCTTTCCCTTCACTCTCTCTTGGTTCATGGGTTAATGCTCAGTCACTGAGCCACACCAGCCAGGCCAAAACATGGCTACTTTTAAATGCAGTTGATAAATACTAATATTTAAAATTTGAACTTTGAAACCTCATCTACTTTCAAAGACCAAAACTTCTAAATAAAGAAGAGACTTCATAAATAAAATCAAAATTTTGTTGAAAAACTTTGTCATAGTAGTCATAGTACATAACATACATTGACCAATATCACATATCATCCTATCTTATCACTAAGTACATATCACCTTTTTTAAAATATCCTCACCCAAGGATATACTTATTAATTTGAAAGAGAGAGATTGGTGGAGAGAGAGAGAGAGAGGTGATAGAGATCCGTAAGTGTCTCTACTAGGGGACCAAACCCAACGTAGGTATGTGCCCTGACCAGGAATCAAACCCGCAACACTTTGTTGTATGCAATGACACTCCAACCAGGCCTTCCAACCAGGAAAAACTGTGTATCAGCTCTTAGTTGCATAACTACCATCATCCTCTTCCCTTCTTAAATGTAAAACATGGATTTCATAATAAATGTGATTAAAGTATAATATATTAATTTCCTTATACATTATTTTCTGATTTATATTTTACGCATTCCTATCTTTTCCTCCAGCCTAAAACCTCTTTCATATTGCAATTCTGTAATCAAAAATCAAATTTAGGATATCTCCCAGAAGACCAAGAAGAAATGAATATATGGTTTAGTTATTTTCTTCTCTTTCTTTTCTATTTCTTACTTTGGGATACTCTCTGTTTACAGCATTTATTTTATTGATTGATAGTCCATCACTATGTCCCCATAGTAAAATTCAATAAAACACAGTAATTGAGGGCCTAATTCTGTTTAATAACTCTACCAGGTAAGTATTTATTATGCACTTAATATGTACTATCAGTTGTTTTCAATACTGAGAATGCAAAGATAAATAAGACATTGCTTCTAACACAGAGGGAGCCGCAGCCTAGAGGGAAATGAAATAGGCTTGTACTTCTGCCTGACATTTTCATTCATCCTTTTCTTCATTATGGGAGTTCTTATAACTCCCTGCAGTGTGTTAGTTTTTAGAAGTAATCCAGAGGTGAATTAGAAGATATTTAACCAACTAAGGACTCATATTTTATTGTTTTGAGATATCAATCTTGCTACTAGTCAGAAAACAACCTTATTGCCTAGTTCTTGTCAGTAAAGAAAGTCTGTGTTTCATACTATTTTTTTGTAGGACCAGAATTTAGCATAGATCCTAGCAAAAAGTAAATGCTTTCAAGCAATGACAGGGGCACATGAGAAAGAACAGAATGATCAGGTAAGAATAACTCGGTTTGTATGGATACACTTGGGGATAATTCAATAGGCTGTGAGGAGATGGAACTGTGTAGTGGACTATAAAGAACCTGATGTAAAATGATAACAGATTTGCACTTTATCCTCTGGCAAATGTTTGTTTGTTTGCTTTTTATTTTATTTTTTTATTATGTAAGATTAAAGGGATCATATATGTGTTTTAGAAAGATGATACTGCTGTAACTGTGAGGCTGGATCTGAAGAAAAAGGGCAGAGTTGATGATAACACTTAGATCATGATTTTCATAGGCCTCAATTAGATCATGTTGAAAAATAATAGAAAACAAATAATATTTAGTTCTTCTATGAACAGTATGTGGAAGAAACGGGTTACAGATTCATGCAGTGATTTATTCACCCGTGAATTGCATGGATGAAGCAAAGTGCTATATAATATGGCTAGAGCAACAGGCAAAACTGACAAAAATTCTTGATCACAGGGTGCTTAATTTCTACTCGGGGAGGCAGTCATTAAACAAATATGCAAAACAAGTATGAAAAATGATAAGTACTGTTATAAGAACTTCGGCAAGAAAAGAGATGGGGACAAAAGAGTAGTGGACGTTATAAATGGAAAGCCTGACTGATACCTGAATCTCAGCCACGGAGTCCTACAGTCCCCTGAGGAAGCGCAATCCAGGCAGGGTGAAAGGCAAGCGCAGCGCCATTGTTTGGATGAGCAGTAGAGTAGTGAAAAACAGGGCCAGACAGTAGAGAGATGTATAAAAGGTGTTTCTATACAGTCAGTATTGTCTATAACTGAGTTGCAGAACCAGAAATAGATTTTTACTCTACAGTTAGATTTGAGTTGGATTTTGTAAAGATTTGAGTTTCCTGAAGAAAATCCAGGAGAAACATCCACTGAGCTAATGAGAATTTGGCTTGGCAGTTCAGATAGCAGATCGGGGATACAGAGTAAGAGGAATCATACAAGTTTGAAAAAGACAAGTCTTAAAATAAGAAGAAATAAAGGGCTGAGTCAAAAGCAAAAAAAGGAGGCCTCAAAAACATAGATTGTGAACATCACTGAATATGTTCTAGAGCAGTCAGTTAAGAAAAAAAAAACTGAGAATATATCATTGTATTTGACAATTAATGTTCATAGCAGCATTATTTACAAGAGGCAACACATGGAAACAACCTAAGTGTCCATTGCTGAATGAATGCATAGAGTATTATTCAGCCATAAAAAAGGCAATTCTACCATTTGTGACCACACGGGTGGATCTTTAAGTTTTTTATTCTATGTGAGATAAGTCAGACAGAGAAAGACAAACATTGTATTATCTCACGTATATGCATAATCTTAAAAAAAAAACAACCACCCAAACAAAAGAGACAAAATTGATTTAAAAAAGAGATCAGATAGAGTTGGGGTGGAAAGTGGGAAAATTTGAAGAAGGTAAACAAAAGGTGCAAACTTCCATTTATAAGATAAACAAGTAATAGAGATGCAAAGTGCAACATGATTTCTACAAGCTAACACTGCTCTAATGTATAGGGAAGTTAGAGAGTAAATCCTGAGTTCTCAGCACAAGGAGAATTTTTTTCTTTATTATTTTCTTCTTTCATTCCTTTTTGCTGTATCCATATGAGAAAATGAATGTTAGCTAAACCTATTGTGGTATTCATTTCACAATATCTTTAAATCAAACCACCATGCTATATACGTAAACTTCACTGTGATGTATGTCAATTATATTACTCAATAACACTAGAAATAAAAAAAAAATTAAGTATATAACTATTTTTCCATATTTATTTTTTTAAATACTTACAAGATTTTTTTAAAAAATATTTTTATTGATTTTTAGAGAAAGAGAAAGGGAAAGGGAAAAAGAAAGAAACATCAATGTGAGGGAAACACCAACTGGGCTGCCTCCTGCATGCCCCCCTACACGGGATTGAGCCCGACAGCCAGGCATGTGCCCTGACTGGGAATTGAACCAGCGACCTTTTGGTGCAAAGGATGACACCCAACCAAATGAGCCACACCAGCCAGGGCATAAGTTATGAAAATTTTTTTTAAAAAAACTGAAGTACTCTATACCTGTAAAGTTTGTGATCTACAGGCTTTCATTGTAATTTTATGTAAGTAAATTTTACCTCTACCTAGTATTCATTTAAACTATATATCTTCTGATTCTAAATAATATTTTAATAGTTCTCAAATAGTCTCTATTTTTCATATAGCACTCTTGATTTTCTTTGTAAATAATTTTTCATAACCTTTGGATTGAACATTTTATATAACTTTAATGTTAATGCTAATCTTTGGAACTCTATTTCTAAATCCTTTAATATCAAGTAGAGAAGAAAACATACTAGAGAAATAATTGTCACAGTACATTCCAGGATAAGGCACAGTGTGTTAACACATCATTTATTTGGGGCTTAAGCTCACTTATCCTCTGCTTATAAAGAAAAAGTCAGATTCATGATGCTGATATGCAAGCATATGTATTCCTGGCACTCTCCTTTAAGATGAGGATATAGTTAAGATGCATTCACATTTTCAATAAAACATCACTCATTTGTCTGCATACTTAGTATGCAGAAGACATGAATCTTTTTTAGCCAATATCAACAAAATGCTTCCTTGTAGTACATTAGTTGCGTACTAAGCTGTTTCTATCAATAACTATGTTGAGGAAATGAATGTTCAAAGGGAGATGTATGTTAACTAAACCAAGAGATAGTGGAAGCAATAGCTATGTACTCAATCCTGGTAGATACTGATATTAGATTCTCAGATTCTGAGACCTAAATTGTGCATTTTGTAATTAATGAATCCTTCAGCAAGATTTATTGCTTTCCCAACCTATTTATTTATTTATTTATTTATTTATTTATTATTTATTTATTATTTATTTATTTATTTATTTATTTATTTATTTATTTATTTATTTATTTTTACCTTTATTTTGTTGAATAGGGTTACAGGGAAAAGAGCATGAGTTTTCACATGATAGAACTATGCTTTTGAATGTAAATGACCTTTGGAACTTTACTATTGAACAAGCTTCTTAAACCTATATAATTTATTTTCTTTAAAATGAAAGAATATGTACACCAATTACATTTGTTTGTTTTGATAATTAAATCATATGTACACATTGCCTAATAAAAATTGAACCTTAGTAAACACTGGTTGTCTTTTCAGTATCATTGGTTGTGTTATATCCTTTTTAATGTAAACTGTCTGAGATTATTTTATAGGAATAGGTGCATTAATAAATTAATAAATGTATATTTGTTACCAAAATATGCTTATGAACAAGATGAAGGTAAAAGATATGGTGTAAATTGGCCATCATAACAAGAGTAATCTGCCATAAATAAATTACTCTATGGACATTGCTATTTGATTAATTTTGTTTTTTTCATTAATTTTTATATGTCAATTTTAATCCCGTTTTAATTATTTATTTTGGGGAATTTCTATAAACAATTATGTGGTGGTAACACATTGCAATGCATTTGAAATAAAACATATTAGTGAATACTATGAACTGCTTTGAGAAAATGTATTTTATTATTGATAAACATATTTCATTGTTTTTATGAAAATATTGTTCACTGAGAATGATTCCCAATTAAGCAAGGTTTTATTGGAATATGTCCTTTGACTGTACACTATCTGACATTGTAAACCAGTTTGTTAAAAAATTCCAATTTAGAGTATTTATAATGGTGCATATCTGATACTAAAACTGTGTTTCTCAAAATAAATGTCTGGAAAATCTTATCATCTCTGAATTTAGGAAATGGATGTAAGATGAAAGGTTACTAGACTCTAATTTTCAGCCTCTAAATGTTCATCTTTACCTCAAATCAATATACTTTGTAGAAAACAACAACTTTCTATCACAAAAAGAATTGTTCTCTGATTCAAAGTGTAAAAAGTTCACAGTTAGAGAACAAAATATAAATGTCATAGTCATCAAAATAACTAAGTTATATCAGAATTTTTATAAACACAAAACTTCTATAAAGTCTTCAAATGCACCTATTTATTGATAATAACAGAGCTTTTTTATACTACATTCACAAATATTGGAATTGCTCAGCATGTGCCAGATATTGCTGAAATTTGGAGGATAAGAGAAATAGAGTAGATTCAGAGAATTAAACCATTAACCAAGATTCTAATTCACAGGGAAATAAATGGGAAATTCAAACGTGTGTTTTCGGAAAAAATGCTCCCAGTTTAAATGCAACTATGTGATGTTATAATTTTGCTAACAGTATTAACCAGTAATCAAAATATTTACACATTCTTCACTGACCAAATGCCCTCTTATGCTAATGATTTTTGTTTCAGCAATACTTAATCACATTTACTATAAACTGCAATGAGAAGGGTTTTTGAATGTTCATCGTGTGCTTTGTACTATGTGAGTACACGTTGGCATTTCTGTTTCTATAACTCAGAAATGTAAACTCGATTTCACATTTAAACAGGAACCTAACTAAAATATGAGTTATTGAGTATTCTGTTTCATTGAAAAAAAATTTGTTGTACATACATACACACACAACATGTAAACTAAACCACTTACTGAGGACTGTAAATAACACATTGCATGCCCCTATTTCTCAAATGTAGCATACACTGGAGTTCCATTTGAGGAATTTTATTACAATTGGCTGTCTTCCATATATATATATATACATATTTTTTCCCAAGTTGGTTTTATTCAGAGAGTTATAAGCCTATTTGGAGCTTTGTGCATAGCAAAGAGAAATATGTATTGTTCTAATATTTCTTTCTCTTGCTTCTATTTTAGGCTATCTTCCTTCATGTTCATGTTACGGGTAGTAAGTTTACAGCATGACTTTATAGGAAAAATATTCTATAGTTGCATTCTTTCTGCCTTAGTTGATTTATGATTTGGTATATGAGTTAATACTGTCTGAAAAAGTTTTGTGAAGGGCAAGGGAGAATAAGAATTGAACAGAGATAAAGATCTCTCTTGGACCAGGTATCTCAGGAGCGGCCCTGTGAAGTCACTATATGGCAGCATAAATTGCCAGATTGCTCTACTGTGTTACTCTCTGTTGTAAAATGAAGCGTTAGTTTCTTATATTTATGCATACACTGAAAAGAACATGAAAATGGATATAACATTTACTTTTAGAAATAGAAACTCTATCTTCAATCATCTATTTTTCAAATAATTTTCACAGCAATTCTCTTACTTCAATCCATAGATGTGAGTAATAAGGATGCATACTTATTTACTAAAACATGTACTAGTACTATATCTTAGCTTACTCAAAAGCATTATTAAACATACTTATGAGGTATAAAAATATGTCATTTTTCTTAGCTAAAATTAGCACAAACTTTTATTGACCTATGTGGTTCAGTGAAAAATAATCATTGTGGTTAAATTGTATTTTGAGATGTCATCAGTATCATAATTTTTCAAAAATAAATTGAAATTCCAATTATATGAGTTAACCCTAAGTCTTCCAAATAACTTTAGCAGTACTACACTGTGAGTTTATTACTTTTGTTTTAAAAAGTATTTATGGATTAAAATGGATTTCTTTAGTACATTTGACTTGTCATGCATAAAACAATTAAAATTGATACATTTTCTGTAGAATACAATCCACTAAGGATATTTTTTTATCACCACATATTTTTTTAAGAACCATTTATTGAAGATATAACTTGAATATCATCTAATGCATGTGGTGTCATGGTATTAACTCCTTATCAGCAGGCACATATTGTTTGTAGAACAATAGGTCACAAAAGGGTATATTTTGTGGCACAAAATATAGCTAAACTATTGGGGCATATTTCAATAAAACTTTAATCTTGGTCTAACTATAAATATATTTTACGTAAACTGCTACTTTTATGTAAGTAGTAAAGAAAATATTTACCTGAAAGAATGACATGTATTTCTGTAAAGTGCTTTTTAAAATTTATTTTAAAGTATTGAATATATATATATATATATATATATATATATATATATATATATAATCTTACCTAATAATAGACAAACATGTAAATTAACTGCCCCTCTGCTACGCTCACCAGCCAATCAGGAGAATATGCAAATTAACCCACCAAAGATAGCAGTTAATTTGCATACATAGGAGCAAAGCGGTGGAGCGAAGTTTGAAGGCTCCATCCGGAGCGAAGGCCTGGGTCCCGGGTGCTGGAGGAAAACCGGTGCTGGCAGAAAACCAGTGCTGTCAGAAAACCGGTGCCAGCAGAAAAACTGGTAACAGCAGCCAGAGGAAGGGAAGGCCTATTGCAGGAATCTCTTCATGCAATGGGCCTCTAGTATATATATAGAGAGGTAATATGCTAATTGGTCCTAACGGTGTCCCAGTCATGACCGGTCAACAGGCTGCACATGCACAGGAGCTGGTGGGCGGGGACGGAGGCAGGGACTCCCATCCCCAGTGGAGGCGCACACAGGCCTGCCCAGCACCAATGACATGCTGCTTTGAAGTTGGAGGACACTCCCAATGGAGGCATGCACAGGCAGGAGCTGTTGGGTGGAGACACAGGGGGGCATGCCTGAGCTGCCATGGAGCGGCTTGAGAAGGCCCAGAGCTGACACAGACATTTTTTCATAGTGAAGGGATTGGAGTCCGTGTTCATGAAAACACCTTGGTGGCTGTGGCAGCTGGCAGTGGCAGCAGCAGTGGGGTGATTGGGGTGGTGCCTTCCCCTGATCAGCCCAGTCGCCTCCCGCAGAGGGAGGCCAGATTGCAGCTTAGGCCCACTCCCATCAGTAGGACATCCTCTGAGGGCTCCTGGACTGTGAGAGGGTGGCAGGCTGGACTGAGGACTCCCCCAGCCCCCCAGTGCATGAATTTCATGCACCAGGCCCCTAGTCCTGAAATAAATTAACAAATCATTTAAATGTTTAATTCCAAACAACAGGAACAATATAGCATTGTATAAATGTTTTGGGGACATTGAATTTAAATTACATGCTCTACTTATACCTTTGCTTAAACTCTCTTAATCTAATGTAAAAATGTGATGTTATAGGAAGCTGTTACAAAAAGAAACACATCATATTCTCGGAAAAACATAAGGCTACTTTTATGACAAAGCTTTTTACTTCTCATGGTCAAGGTGTGAATTAGTTGTTTTTTCAATATCTTCTGCCAATAGGAGGTTCAGTGATAGCTTATTGGTCATAGTTGCTAGTATTATTTCACCTGTCCTTGGTGTTAATTGGAAGATGTATCTTTCTATGAGTCAGCCACTTGTTTGCTCTGAAGTTAAATTGGAAATTACTTCTAGGGTATCTTTATAAACATGATTGGATATTTGAATTACATCATTCATTATAAAACCAATATCATATATCTTAATCATGCTAACTAAATTATAAATATTATATGTAGTTATATCTTTGGTATAAAATGGTATGTGATTTTTACATACTAATACATTTTTTACTAAATGTAAACAAATAAAAGTAACTGAATTATCACAAGATAAATAAAATTCCATTAAAATTGGCATTAAGTATGAAAACTTTTCCATACATTACTATACAGTTTTCCTTTGTATTTAAGTTTATAAAATAAAAGCATCTGTATCTTTTAGTTACCAAATATATGAGATATACTTGATATCCACAAATAACTAGGATTAAACAAAATGCATTAAAACAAACTGACAATAAAAATCAGCATGTGGTGGGCCCAGTGAGTAGTTTAGGGAAGCTATTACACTGCAATTAAAAAAGATAGATTGGTATAATTTAGGGAGGAAAAAGAAATTTGGAAAGATGGGCTTCTATAAGACAAATGCATTAGAGAAGAACAACAAGAAAAAGAAAGATTATTATATGGCAAGAATTGTATGTTCCTTATCCTATTGTAGTTAAGAGAGTGAACATTTTATTTCTGCTAAACAGAGGTAATACTAAACAGATTGCTTATTTTTATTTTTATTTTTTTAAATATATTTTATTGATTTTTTACAGAGAGGAAGGGAGAGAGATAGAGAGTCAGAAACATCAATGAGAGAGAAACATCGATCAGCTGCCTCCTGCACATCCCCCACCGGGGATGTGCCCGCAACCCAGGCACATGCCCCTGACCGGAATCGAACCTGGGACCCCTCAGTCCGCAGGCCGACGCTTTATCCACTGAGCCAAACAGGTTTCGGCAGATTGCTTATTTTTAATTGTTGATTAGTCTTTCAATGCTAAACTATGTTACTATACATTTTTCCTGTAAAAAAGTAGAATGACTGGAGATAGTTTTCTTCTGTTCCATTGTTTGCTTAGTATTTTATTAATTATTACTTTAACTAATTATTTCCCATATGTGGTCACTTTGAAATCAAATTAGAATTCTGTATACAGACCCATCTTCTAGGAAAATAAAAATTCTGTCAAAATATGTAAAAAGGAAGAAATGAGCACATGGTGGAAATCCAGATCTTAAAAATGTCTTAATAAATAGATACGCCTACATATAGATGTGACTAGCATATGTTTTAATTTCTGAGTAGTTATGCTGGAGTAATTAGAAATTAATAATATTTCAAGTGTATTATTAAAGAAAATGTGATATTCAAATTGACAAATTTTAATGTTCATTTGAAGACAGTATAGATTCATATCATTTGCTAGTAACACAAAGATAGGAGAGCCAGTAAAGATATAAAAAAAATGAGTCCGTCATTTTGGAGTGACCTAGAGGAAGAAAATCCAGTGGAGGTGATAGAAAAAAGAAAAAGAAAAAAGAAAAACAAACAAAAAACAGTCACAAAAGAAACAACTTTAAATTATTAGTGTTAAAAATAATGTCAAGACTGTAGCTTCAGTGGAATGTTTTTTTGTTGCCCCTCAGGATCATGAAATTGAATTATCTTAGACACCACTGGTTCTTTTTGTGGTGACAGAGTAGTCAACTATAGGAAAATTACTCTTATCTCCTGAGCTTTGATGTCTTTCCAGAATGTGACCCATGGTGAAGGTTTCTCCATATCTGGTGGCCCTTCTGATTCTACTATAACATAAACATTATTATTATGACATTATGAACCTAAGTCCACCACTGCTGTTTATCTCCATTCCCCTCCAATATTTGCTCCCAGAGATTCCACCTCTAATAGAAACTTAACATTTCCTAATTATTCCTTTTAGGATTCCCTAAACTCTGATTTCATAAATGCTTTAGAAAAAAAATGTACATGTAATACATTTCTATTTTTAATATGTATTGCCCTTGTTGGGGGAACTTATACTCTTGAACTGATTTAATTATTGCATTAAGTGAACAAATATTTTCACTTTATAGTAAGTATAATATATCTCAAATAGTTTAAAATAACTTGTTCAGAGAGCATCAAATAATAACAGCAAATGCAAACCCAGGGTTATTTGAACATTCAAAAGTGAAAACAGTGAGTGAAATAAATTCCGATTCTGTATGTATAAAGAGAGTAATTTGGTTTACAAGGTATGTATTTAGAGAATTAAGTTGTTAAAATGTCAAAAGGCTACTGATAAATTCTTTAAACTGAACAACTGTTTCTGTGACATACTACTTAAACAGAATATATATACATACATATATATATATATATATATATATATATATATATATATCCTATCTAATAATAGACAAACATGGTAATTGACCATACCTTTGCTATGCCTCCCATTGGCTAATCAGCTTGATATGCAAATTAGCCACCAACAAAGATGGCGGTTAATTTGCATATACTGGCTGGGAGCAAAGACTGAAGACAACATGGAAGTGAAGCTCTACAGAAAGGAGCTAAGTAGAGGCGGCGGGGACAGGAATGGAGCCAAGGCTGTGGAGGCGGGAGGTGGGAGGGGAAACCCAGCCTCAGCAGCTGGGAGCAGGAGGGTAAACCCAGACGCAGTGGCTGGGAGCAGGAGGGGAAACCCAGCTGTAACAGCTGGGAGAGGGAGAGAAGCCCGCCTCAGCGGGTTTCGTTCCCTTTTCTGCTTTGCTCCAGCCACAGGAAGCCCTGTTCTTGCAGGAATCTTCCTGCAACGGGCCTCTAGTATAGATATATATACTAAACATATATATATATATATATATATATATATATATATATATATATATATGCTAGTAAAACCCTAATATGCAAATAGACCAAAGGGCACAACAACCGAAAAACTGGTCACTATGATGGGCGCTGACCACCTGGGGGCAGGCGCAGGACATGGTGGACATTGGCCGCAGGCGGCAGAGTATGGAACTTGGTGGGCAGGTGAGCAGGGGTGCCAGACCAAGGCGGGGTGCCGATTGCTGTCATCAGGGAAAGCCTCTGGTGGTTACTTAAAATTCTTTGCTCCCGCTTGCTGCGGTCCCATCTGGCATTTGCACCTGCTGTTGGCACCAGAGTCGCCATTCACACCCACTCCTGGTGCTCAGAGTTGGCCGGATCACTTGACACCATCAACAAGTGCCAGCAGTAGCTGCCTGCCGGAATCGCTCCTCAGGGCTTCTCCACCTCCACCTGCAGCTGAGGGGTGATCGACCACTCACACCTGCTTATGGCACCACCCAGGTTGCACCTGCGGCTGGCACCGGCCCCAATCACTCCGCGCCATCAGCAGGCACAAGAGGGGCCAGCGCTGTCAGTACATGGGAGCAGTGGCAGCAGGAGTGGGGCTGCCGGGAGACAGGGGACTACAGGCCGCAGTGGGAGAGGCCAGGTGAAGGTACAGAGGATGGACTGGGACCCACCCCTGTGCCCACTGCAGCCTCGCGGCCCACAGTTCCTTTCCAGGTGCACTAAGGCCCCTAGTTTGAAAATAAAAATCTAAAATAGATACAAATTTAAGAATTTAGAATTCTTATTTAAATATCAAATGACTGACATTAAATAAGTGCTGGTTCAAATTTTATTTAAAGTTATTTATATATTATACTAGAGGCCTGATGCATAAAATTCATGCAAGAGTAGGCCTTTCTTCCCTCCAGCCACCAGCAGGCACCCAGGATCTGGGCTTCACTCCCAGCCCCGGCTTCATCCGGAAGGATGTCTGGAAGGATGCCCAGTCATATTACACTTTTATTATTATAGATAGTCTAATTCCCTCAATGTATCAAATGTAATTGGAACACAAGAGAAAAGTAGTAAGGTTTAGTAGAAAGAATTTTAATTACTAAAAATTTTGCAATGACAAAACTTTTACAGACTTGAGAAAGTAATTTCAGATTTCTTTTATTTACAGTTTCTAAAAACAGTGAGTTACACCACTTAACACACAAATGTCAGTGGAATTACCTCCTTTTTCTATCAGATTTTTGTATCTAATATTTACCGCTTATAAAATTAAGCAAAGAGCTACAGTTTCAGTAGAAGCTCAAATGTACAATGAAACATTTTGTCTATTGATTAAAAAATTATTTAGAAAGGCTGAAAGGAAATACAGTAATTGTTACATATTACATTAGAGTGAATAAAGTATATGTAATTTCTATTTTTCTATCGTTCATAATTCCCTAAGTTCATATAATGAGCATTTACTATTTTATTTTGCTATTTATAATGTGAATTTTATTTATTTTTATGTTAATATCTATTTACTTATTTATTTATTTTCCATAACATGCATTTGTTATTTTAATAAGAAAAAATTAGCTGAGCTTTAAAATATTTAAGTTCATTTTCATATGAAAAATAGCTCTTTATGGGACTAAAACTTTTTAAAAATGAATGACTTAATTCTCAGATGAATTGGAATTGGAAAATGAAGGATTTTAACATATGGTATAGGAATAGTGCATTATGAATAGTAATAACACAGAAGTGTGCCCTTTTTGACAAAAATTGCTATATGAAAATAAATATATTTCTCTTTGGTAAGTAATAAAAACATATTCTAACTTGTCATTTTACTTTTTCTAATAAACCTCATTTAATTCTTCTCGTCCTATTTTTTTAAAAATGCCTTTCTTCTTTTTTCTCCTCAAAGATTACTCATTTTTCTATGCCATGCTCAGATTCTCCCTCTTTCTAGATGAATTCTCAACATAAACTTTACTGATTTTACTCCTTTCTAACAAAAATTTCTCTTAGTTTCCACGTTTAAACAATTCAATTAAACTATAAAATCAAATTAAGCTGTAAAAAGAAAGGATGTCTTACCCTTTGAGACAGAATGGAGGAACCTGGAGAATATTATGCTAAGCAAAATAAGACAGTGGGAGAAAGACAAGTATCACATGATCTCACTTATATGTGGGATATAATGAACAAAAAATCTGACAAACAAAATAGATCCAGAGACATGGAAGCATGGAACAGACTGAGGAATCTCAGAGGGAAGGTGGGAGAGGGTAGGTGGGTGAGAACAGATCAACCAAAGCACTTGTATGCATATAAGCATAACCCAGGGACTCAGACAATAGTGTGGTTAAGGCCTGCAGAGGGGTGAGGTAGAGGAGGTCAATGGGGGACAACGTGGGACATCGGTAATACTTTCAACAATAAAGATATATATATATATATATATATATATATATATATATATATATATATATATATCTACACTAATAAAAGAGAAAAATGGTAATTGGCGTACGACGATACCCTTTTCATTGGCTAATCAGGGCTATATGCAAATTAACTGCCAACTAAGATTGGCAGTTAACTGCCAACAAGATGGCGGCTAATTTGCATATGTAGGCACAATGCAGGGAAGCGAAAGGGAAAGCAGGAAGAAGCCCCCTGCCACTGACAGTGATCAGAAACCCAGGGGGGAGCTAAGAGCTGGGGGGCAGGGCAAAGGCGGCCCTGGGGCCACCTTTGCCCTGCCCCCCAGCCATGATCGGAGAATCAGGCACCTTTGCCGCCCTGGCCAGTGATAGCAGGAAGTAGGGGTGGAGCCAGCGATGGGAGCTGGGCACGGTCGAAGCTGGCAGTCCCAGGAGCTAGGGGTCCCTTGCCTGGGCCTAAAGCAGAGCCCACGATCGCGGGGCCGCTGCAGCTGCGGGTCCCCACTGTCCGGGCCTGATGCCCAGGCCAGAGGCATTAAGCCTGGGCAGGGGCGGAGCCTGCAACCGCGGGGAGCTGGGGGTCCCCTGCCCAGGACTGACACCTCTGCCGGAGGCCTCAGGCCTGGTCAAGGGGCCGATCCGGTGATTGGTGATCGGAGGGTGATGAGGGTCAACTCCTCTGGCTGAGGCATCAGGCCTGGGTGGGGTGTGGAGCCGGGGATTGGGGGGATATGATGGTCCCCTTGCCCAGGCCTGAAGCCTGGGTCAGAGGTGTCAGGCTTGGGCGGGGGGTGGAGCAAGCGATCAGAGGGAGATGGGGGTCCCCTGCCCAGGCATGATTCCTGGGCCAGAGGCCTCAGGCCTGGGCGGGGGCCAGAGCCAGTGATCGGGAGGAGATGGGGGTCCCCTGTCCAAGCCTGACACCTCTGGCGGAGGCATCAGGCCTGGGCAAGGGGCCGATCCTGCGATTGGAGGGTGATGGGGGTCAACGCCTGAGGGCTCCCAGTATGTGAGAGGGGGAAGGCTGGGCTGAGGGACACTCCACACACACACACACACACACACACACACACACACACACACAGTGCACGAATTTCGTGCACCGGGCCCCTAGTACATATATATATATATCTTTATTGTAAAAGCCTAAGCAACCAAATGACCAAACAACCAAACAACCGGTCGACCAGTTGCTATGATGCTCAACACAGAAGATCAGGCTCCCTCTTGTCTGGATCAGGTCTGTGGGGATCAGGCCAAAACTGGCTATCCGATATCACCCAAGGGGTCCCTGGATTGCGAGTGGGCACAGGCCAGGCTGAGGGACCTCACTGGTGCACATGTGCACTGGGACTCTAGTATATATATATAAAAACACATATGGGCAAAGGACCTGAATGTACACTTCTCTAAAGAGGATATACAGATGGTCAGTAGACATATGAAAAAATGTTCAACATCACTCATCATCAGAGAGATGCAAATTAAAACCACAATGAGATGTTACCTCACCTGGATGGCTACCATCAGTAAATCAACAAACAAGTTCTGGCAAAGATGTGGAGAGCAAGAGCTCTAGGGCATGTTGGTGGGAGTTCAGGCTGGTGCAGCTACTGTAGAAAACAGTAAGTTGTTTCCTCAAAAATTAAAAATGGAACTGCATTTTGACCCAGCAATCCCACTTCTAGGAATACATCATAAGAATCTGAAAACACCAACCAGAAAAAATATATGGACCCCTATGTCATAGCAGTGTTATTTACAATAGTCAAGATCTGGAAATAGGCCACGTGCCTATCAATAGATTAGTGGATAAAAATTCTGTGGTACATTTACACAATGGAATACTGCAGGGCTATAAAAACAAAAGAACTCTTACACCTTGCAACATCATGGGAGGACCTGGGGATTAGTATGCCAAGTGAAATAAGCCAGTCAGAGAAAGACTAATACCATAGGATCTCACTTATATATGGAATCTAATGAACAAAATAAACTGACAAAGAAAATAGAATCATAAGCATGGATATATAGAACAGACTGACTGATCTCAGAAGGGAGGGCGATGGGGGGCTGGATAAAAGAAGTGAAGATATTAGCCAAAGAACATATATGTATATTCTATGGACACAGGCAATAGTGTGGTGAAGGCCAAGGGAGATGGCAGAGGCTCGGTGGACATGGGTAAAGGTGCGGGTGGCGTGGAGTGGGTGGAGGACATCTGTAATAGTGTCAACAATAAATAAAATAATAAAATCTGCTGTCATATCTTACTTTCTAAATTGTGTTTCTGTATGCTTAGGTATCTGGTAATTCCTATGGTGGCCTGCAAAGAAAAACAAGCAAATAAAATTGAAAATGCATGTTAACAGATATTAGGGAAAATGAGCATACGCTGTCATGTTTGGTAGGAGAATAAATTGATAGAGCTGATAGCACAGCCAAAGGAGAGAAAAGAAACTGATACTCTATGACAATTGGTCTATATATTTAAACACTTATGCAATTTATTATTCTATAATAATAAAAGCATAATATGCTAATTAGACTGGACAGCCAAACGACCTTCCGGACATCATTCCAGATGTCCTGCAGGGCAAAGCCATGGTGGCGGGGGGCCAAGGCAGAGGAGGTTAGGGGAGATCAGGCAGGCAGGCAGATGAGAGGTTAGGAGCCAGCAGTCCCGGATTGCGAGTTTAGGCCCTATCCCCTGGGATCCCGGGTTGCAAGAGGGTGCAGGCCGGGTTGAGGAACCCCTCACCATGCATGAATTTGGTGTACTGGGCCTCTAGTTTATAAATAAAAGATAATTTTAATGCTTATGTACACATTCTTTCATACAGCTTCACAGTTTGGGGGAGGATCACCACTTATTTGAATTATGGGCAAATATAAAGAAGCATTACAGAGTGAATATTCTTGAAATAGGTATTACACAGTGATACTATGGTACCCTTCCCAATTTATGGAAATAAGTCTTCCTGGAAGAGCACAGTTATGAATCAAATACTAATAGAATATTTGAGTATTATGGTCAGGCAGCAGATGCGACCAGGTGTCATAAATGAAGGTGTGTGTGTGTGTGTGTGTGTGTGTGTGTGTGTGTGTGTTTCCTATATGTGGCTACATGGTTTGGTCTTTTAAAATTTGTAATAATCTTGGATATTTTTAAAAGAAAAATGCTGAGGTTAAGAGCTCTATGCCAGCACTACAAAGATTGGACTGAGTTGCGAGTACACTACATTCAGCTCTGGCTGTAATCCAGGATGGAAATAAAAAGGCCCTTAAAAGAATGTGGCTGGGGAGTGTCCGGCATCAAACAGAAAGCAGTTGTGAAAGTTATTGATTGCAGATAATGATCTGACCAAATTTAATAATTTATTAAGATATCAGAAATGAGGGTATAAAGGAATCTAGGCTTTTTATATCATGAACCACAAACAAAAGAATTATATTTTAGAGCACATAGTAATAAATAGTTTAGTTGGACCAGAGATAATCAGCTGACAATAGGACAAAGATGAATTGTATCAGGCACACCTGTATCCAATTCAGGGCACACTGCAATGTGAGAACCTCTGCTCCACGTCACTTCCAGGCTTCTGCTCATAAATCTGATAATAATGATAGAGAGGACCTTCAAGTGTTGGTTTTGAGGGCAGCAACAACTGGTGAGTGAAGTTCTGGACAAGTTAAAGAAATCATAGTGCGTGTTATCAGCATGCAATTAGAAATTCAGCATTTCAGGAGAAAGCGGGAGTAGGAAAGAAGGATTTAAGGATTATCGACTGTTAGGCACTGGCAAAAAGCGATGGGTGAACTTAAAAATAACACAGAATATAAATGAGACAGGTCAGCAAAAGAATCCAGGGTGCACTAAAGTGTAAGGAACTAGACTGAGAGGAGAATCCAAGAAAGAACACTGGCAATGAACATATAGAGAAGTTTGAGGAAAGACGGATAATTTTATCACAGAAGCAAGATGAAAGATGAGTGATCAACAACGTTAAATGCTCCACAGCAATCCAGTTGTAAAAAGCAACAACTGTTGAAATTGGAGACTAAGGTATTTTGACAATACCGAGGAGAGCAATGTGAGTGGAATGCTAGGCAGAATGCTAAAGAATAAATATGAAATTTGAGTTGAAGGAACACTGTGGGCTACTCTTTTTAAGAACGTGTACTATTTGGAGAAGGGAAAACTACAGTAACTACACAGGTAGATTATGATGGAATGGCAGCCGTTTTTATTATTAGTTTCTTATGTCAATTTCTTTGTTTTATTTCATTGTTTAAATGGAGAGGCATAGACAAAACAGAAAGAGTAATACTAGAGAGCCGGAAGCCAATTCCAGCATGTCATAATTGAAAGAGTTTCATCAAAAGGTTGATGGAACTTGGGGACTCAACAAGGGCTGAGTCACATATGTTGTCACCTGTTGGGAATGGCTGAAGGCAATTCCCCAAACCTGAAAAGGGATGATTGTTTGCTCCCAGACAGCTCAGGGCATCTTAATCTACATGTTATTGCCTCCTACTGGCCAAACACCTGAACAGCCTTAGGCTAATTCTTCCAATCTGACAATGGACTCTGTATAGGAAACCTGACCCTTTGATGTGTATATCTCTGCCTCGGCCTCAGGACAATTTGTGTTAATAAAAAGCATGGAGTCCTGAGACAAGGAGATCTTAGTTCCTTTTAGCTAAGCTCCTCTGACCCCCAAATGCCTTTCAAAATTATGCTTCGTCTCTGGACTCTTTAAGTTACACACACAGCCTTTCTCCAGGTTGCTGAACCCTTCTTAATGATGGAACAAGAACACCAGCACTAGAGGTTAAAAAATGTCAATAAAAAGGAAGAAAAGACAAATGATGGAACAAGGTCCAAACAGGCAGGAAGGTATAGGTTATAGATCAAAAAATAGGAAAGTTGCCCTCCTCCAGGATAATAGAAACAATTGCATCTTGGAAAGTTAAAAGGAAGCTCATTGACAGTGCAGACAATTATCTAGGACAAAAGGGTAAAACATTGATAGAGTCAGCCCCTCATTAAATCTATTAATTTGTAAATTAGGAGGCAAGATTGTCTATTGTGTGAGAAGGAGTCTGTGAAGTGAAGGCTTTAAATATCAAAGAGGGTTATGATTCAAAGAACCTAGAATGACTGTATAAAATTGAGAAGTATTTTTCAAGTGAATTTATTGGGGTGGTGTTGATTAGTAAAATTATATAGGTTTCAGTTGTGTAATTCTACAATGCATCACCTGTGCATTGTATTGTGTGTCTATGTACCCCAAGTCGTCTCCTTCCATCACCATTCATGCCCCCTTTTCCTCTTCTACCTTCCCCCACCCGCTTCCCTCTGGCAATCGCCATACTGTTGCCTGTGCCAATGATTCACTCTTTTATAATCTGCTTAATCCCTTCCGAATTCATATGAATTAACACATCATGGTCTTGTGATATTTTTCTACTTACATTCAGAAGTAAAATTGGAAAACGCAGAAGTTTGGTGTAAACAATATTTAGGTTTAGGAAACTGAAGTGACAGAAAACCAGAAAGTAAAGTGGTTAATGTTTGGGCAAAAGGTTAATGTACATAATAAATAAAAAGAAATTACTGTCAGAAATAGATTTATTTAGAATAAACAAAAGGAAACATATCTTCTGAAAATTATAAATTTTGGGGTAAATATTCAGAATTGCTATTGTATGTAATATGTTCAGTTCAAATTTCATATTCTTATGAAACACACTGTTTAATTTCAGGAGAGGTGTACAGAATAAGTAATAAGCATAATTCCTTAGACGATCCTCTCAGAAACTGTAATCACAATTCAGACTGTACTGCCAAATTAGACACAAAATTATAGATTGAGCATAGAAATCACAATGTATGAGCAAAGCAGAGAGGAGTCTGAAATTGCTGTTGCAACTATATCTTTTTTGCTACATGAGTGTGTTCTGATACAGAATAGCATATCATGTCCATAAATAATATTTGCAACATCGATTACACCAAACAAAAAAAGAGTAGCCGTTTCAATTATGAGACATCTCTATTGTATACTCTGGTATTTGGGTAGCATACAGGACTTTTAACAGACAGCCATGTCCATAAATCTATACATTCTAAGTGTGTTTATTAAGCAATTCAAAAGGGTACGTCCTGATAAGAAGATTTCATAGAGAAAGGCTTTTCTACCAGCAAATATTTTAATATGTTTCAAACAGGTTTCTCATAGACTATTTACCAGGAGATTTGATCAGACTATCTTCACTGTTTCTTTTCTGCAGATATTCCTCCAGCGAGGTGAAAGAATCATCTGTAGGCCTACTAACCATTCTATTCCAGCACCTTACTTCTAGATTTGACAATCTGTGATCTCCCAACATTCATTTAAATGTCTAGCTTCTCCTGGTGAGAATTACAAAATACAAAGACATCAATATTATTATTTGTGCCCTTATTACTAAATAATATCAAGTAGCTTTTGGTTAATTTCTGCATATTTACAACTCTATCATCAATACAGTTAAGCTCCTCAGGTAAAAAAGCATTTTAGATAATGTCAAGATCTACTTTACCGCTAGTTGGGAAACTTATATCTCTTGGACTGCTCTGAAAATGGCTTGAGTCAGAAAAAGGATATTTGGTTTCATTTGTTCTAGCCTACTAACAAATTTTGTTTGTATTTATGTAAGTGTGTGCACGTGCTGCCTGTATAAGCTGAGTCCCCTATAGGTAACAGAATGAGAAGCTAGAGCTGTGTAAATGGGTATGTCAGTAACGGAGTATAACAAACGGCCTACATATTCATGTATTTGGGGCACAAACACACCTCTCTAAATGTTCATCATGAGGTTTAAAAATTGTCCATAGCATCCCAGGATATGACAAACTACTTAACACTCATATATAAGAAAATAAACTTGTACAAACATAAACAGGGAAGCAGAAAAAAGTCACTCTCATTCTTGCAGGTCCCTACAGTAGAGATGAAATGACTGTACTGAACAGACATTTAAACAGATCACTGAGAGAGAACACTTTGAATTGGTTTTACTTTTATTTAAGAAAATCCTACCAAAATCTATAAACCAGCCAATAAAATGTCATGATTAACTGCATCAAATACTGCCAAAAGGTCTAACCAAATCATGACAGACAAGATCCATTGTTGCAATCAAAAGGTCATTATTTACTTTCAATACAGCAGTCTCAGCACTATGATAAGGATGGAATCCTGATTGAAATTGCTCAAATGAGTCAAATTGCATCATGTGTTAATGTAATTGATTACAACCTCTTACACTTCAAGCAGACTAAATTAAAAAATGAATGATGGTGTTGTACTTTATCTACCAGTAATGAAGCCTTCTGCAGCACTTCTGGCTCAGTATAAATCCATGGTCATTTGAAGAGTTAACCTAGAGCCAATGACAACAACAACAAAAACAAAAATAAAATCTCTTACAAAGTTCATAAATGCCATTATAAATATTAATATTCTGGTGCAAGACAGAGAACTGGAAACTGCTGAGAATTCATCTTCCACTCTAAGAGAACCAAGTAAAATCCCAGAGACTTTACTAAACCCAAAAAATAATTGTCAAAACGGTAAATGAAGGTTATGAATTATAGACCATTTCTTCATATCTACTTAAGTATCTAAAATAGTTATTACCCTAAATTCAATGATAATGTTCATATATAATGGTCCTCTCAAGGCTTTTATATTTAAGGATACACAAAGTACATACTGTTAGATCTTAGTGGTCCTCACTCTCTTTGGCTCCTCTCACAGATTATGAAAGATAGAAACTTGTTATCGGCCATAAAAGGATTGCTCCAGATACATTTCAAGAGCATCCCAAGATAGACAAAATCAGAAAAAGTGCTTCAAGGATCATAATCAAATCTGGCTCATCAGTTACGCATTCAATTCATTTAGGAGAAATAGGTTAAGAAATAAGTGTTGGTATTTAATAATAATAATAATAATAATAACAAAGGTAACATTTATGCAATGATTACTTTTTAACCAGGAATTATTGTAAACAATGTATCTACATATAAAAGTAAATGTTTGCTTAAGGTCCATAAAACAGTCCCTAATCTGCAAAGTAATTACAATTTTGCAATTAGAAAGCCAAAACACAGAAAAGGGATTAAACTAATTCACCCTGATACAAGTACAAAAGTTTGAAATTGAATTCAGATATTCTGGTTCAAGAGCTTACACTATTATCTTACAGTATCATTTCCCCCCATGTTTGCAACCACTTACATGATTAGTAACATTTCAACTTAAAAAAAAAAATTATTATCATTATTTTTAATCCTTACCCGAGAACATTTTCCCATTGATTTTTAAAGACAGTGGAAGAGAGAGGGAAAAGACAGAGAGAAACATCAATGTGATAGAGACACATCAATTGGTTGCCTCCTGCAAGGCCCTGACCAGGGCCTGGCAGGGAGAAGCCTGCAGCTGAGGTATGTGCCCTTGACAGGAATTGAACCCAGGACCCTTTCAGTTCGCAGGCCAATGCTCTATCCATTGAGCCAAACCAGTGAAGGCCATTTCAACTTTTATACCACATTGCACTAACTTTGCAACAGTTATATATACTTTGATACACTGAAAAATACATCATGCATCTATTCATCTATCCATCCATAAAATGCTTCAGAATGCTAAAGGATAAATCCCTAACCACTATTATATATGTAAATATGTACTATGTACATATGTATAAAATAACTTAAATCATAGCTGGATATTCAAAAAATCATATGAAAAATTATGAGAGTATATATTTTCTTTGGATTAGATTGTATATCGCTAACTATTTGGGTAAAAGGATCTCTCAATATCATTGAGCAGCAAGGCAAAAAAAACACATATAAAAACACATTTTCTTCAGTAATACTCTAGTTTTTTCTTTGGTTTATTTTTCTTTAATAATATTCTCTCCATAATAAACTGTCTTAGCAGAATGGCATTATGACAGTCAATCTATTCTTATACATTTACACTTAAAGACACACATATTGAGCTTTATATTCTAAATATATAAGGTATAGCAGAAAGAAGTCTAAAATGTTTTGAACTGAAGTAATTATATATAAATAATTTCACACAAAATCATCTCTAAATTCTGTTAAGTTCATCAGCTGTCTCATCAACTGATTTTTTGAAGTGGCAGAGCGACTGAGCACACTGTATCTAATGACAAAGAAAGTGAATGCAATTAAAATCCAACCTAGGGCAAAAGCTAATAACTGACAAATGAAGAGAAAGCATTAAAGATATGTTAAAATTATGAATTAACCTTGAATGGAATAATGCCAAAAAGTCTAATTAATAAATTTCACTAATAACTTTCCAAATTCTGAAGTCAATCACTTGTACTTTTAAGTCAAGTGTCCAACTAACTATCTCAGGGTGGTTAGGAAATGTTAACTTCCTTTCTTTTCTGAGCAATTTCAAGTCCTTCTATCAGTAGTTATTTTACTTTTAATTTATTTCCTATATTTATTGCAGATTCTGCTCTTTTCAATTTTTGTTCATGTTTCATGCTTCTGACTTCTCATTTAGTCACATCATAGGTCGTAAAACTGTACTTTATTCAAAAGACCACCGAGCTTACTTAGCTGACTATTTAATGGACATTGAGCAGAAGAACCGTGGTTGAATTTCTGTTTTACCACTTAGTAGATAAGTAGAGTTGAAATTAACCTCTTGAATCTCTGCTTTCTCCACTGTACAGGAATTTAAAAATAACTATATCTGCAGATCACTTACAAGGAACAAACGTGTTACTTTGAATGTATCCTTCACTTATACAGATGTAAAATATTTTCAATGGTAAATGACAGTTCAACAATACCCAAGGGTACAATTAGGAGGATGAAAAATGGCAATATATGTCACGGATTTTAAGAGGTATAAAATAATACAGTTCATCATATTCAATTCAGCTTTTTCATTTTATTTTATACAAATGAAGAACTTATTGTCACAGAGATAAATGTATTCAAGCTCCCACAAATATCAGACTAGGGACTTCAGCAAAAGTCTCTTGAATCATGACTATGTTTATCTTTTCACAATATAATCATTCAGGATGTACTAAGCAGAGAAGTTGCAGATATATACTGACAGGAAGGGAAGGCATGAGATCCTGTTTCCAAATTGGCACTAGGCTATTTTAGAAAGTCATGCCAAATATAAAACATTAAATAAAGAGGCTAGAGAAGTATTTTAAGTCTGCCTTTGAATTTGTGACTGTGGAGAAGTTACAAATTCAGTCTACTCCATTTCATTCATTTGTAAAATAAATAGAACAAGATCATCTATAATGTCCTTTTGCTCGGGCACTCAGCTTCCTATTAGACCCCATTGCCTGTAGCATGTAAGGCTTAAGAATTTTGCCTTATGATAAAGATCAAGTAGCGAAATCCTGGCTCAGCCAGGTGCTCTCTTGAACTTTGACAAACTACTTGGTCTAAACTTTCTGTTCTCTAAATTGAAGATATAAATATTAGTACCAATTTATGGAGATGCTTTAAAGATTGTTATAATTAATAAAAAGCTCTTTGCACATGGGAAGTGCTCAGCCAATAGGAGCTAGTCATTTCCATTGGAATCATGAATGTGCACCTACCAGTACCAGCAGAGCTTCATCCAGAGCAAGTGCTTAAGTATGAAAACTGCATAGAAAATTGGGTCACAATTTTTCTAAGCTACTAGTGAATTATTCTGTAAGTGATATGGTAGGTACAGATCAAAAAAAAAAAAAAGGAAAAAGTTCAAAGATTAGAAGTTTAAGAAAATATGAATGAACCTAATAAGTAGCATTCCCAATAAATGGGTATCATGACATTAGTAAATTAATTTTAGATAATATAACAACCTATCTAATAGTAGACAAATATGGGAATTAACTGTACCTCCGACATGCTTCCCATTGGCTAATCAGGGCGATATGCAAATTAACTGCCAACCAAGATGGCGGCCGGCAGCCAGGCAGCTGAAGCGAACAGGAGGCTTGCTTGCTCCAGTGATGGAGCAGGCCAAGGTTCCCCGCCTGCTGCTGCCAGCCTCTGAGCTGCACTCTAAGAAACAATGTTGCAATTATAGAAGCTAAACAAACCCCAGAAACCTGCTTTCAGCCAGCCGGCCCTCAGAGCTGGAGCTGCCACAGTGTTTCAATTATAGAAGCCAAACAAACCCAGATACCTGCTTTCAGCAGTCTAGGTCTCAGAGCTGGAGCCGAGCCTCAGAGCTAAAGCCAGCTCTCAGCTCCAGTGACAACCATAGAAGGTAAATAAATCCCCAAATTAAAAAAAAAGAAAAAAAGAAAAAAAGGAGAGGTTGGGAGCTTCAGTCACCCGCCAGCCTAAAAACAGCCCTCAGCCCCTCACCCAGACTGACCAGGCACCCCAGTGGGGACCCCCACCCTGAAGGGGGTGTGACCAGCTGCAAACAGCCATCATCCCCTCATCCAGGTTGGCCAGGCACCCAAGCGGGACATCCACCCTGATCCAGCACACCCTTCAGGGCAAACCAGCTGGCCCCCACCCATGCACCAGGCCTCTATGCTATATAGTAAAAGGGTAATATGCAAACTGACCCTAACAGCAGAAGGACGGGGAATGACTGGTCACTATGGCAAACACTGACCACCAGGGGGCAGACGCTCAATGCAGGAGCTGCCCCCTGGTGGTCAGGGCACTCTCACATGGGAGGAGCCCTGCTCAGCCACAAGCCGGGCTGATGGCTGCCAGTACAGCGGTGGTTGTGGGAGCCTCTCCTGCCCCCTCAGCAGTGCTAAGGATGTCCGGTTGCAGTTTAGGCCTGCTCCCCGATGGCAAGTGGACATCCCCTGAGGGCTGCCGGGTTTCCAGAGGGATGTCTGATTGCCATCTTAGGCCCAATCCCCAGGGGAGTGGGCCTAAGCCAGCAGGTGGTCATCCCCTGAGGGGTCCCAGCCTGTGAGAGGGCACAGGCTGAGCTGAGGGACCCCCTCCTCCCCTAGAGTGCACAAGTCCTATATAATAAAAGGGTAATATGCAAATTGACCCTAATGGCAGAATGACTGGTCACTATGACGCGCACTGACCACCAGGGGGCAAATGCTCAATGCAGGAGCTGCCCCCTGATGGTCAGTGTGCTCCCACAGGGGGAGCTCTGCTAAGCCACAATTGGGCTGACAACTGGGAGCACAGCAGCGGTGGCAGGAGCCTCTCCTGCCTCCTGGGCAGCCCTAAGGATGTCCGACTGCAGCTAATGGCCGCTTTCCACAGGAAGCGGGCCTAAGCTGGCAGGTGGCATCCCCCAAGGGGTCCTGGACTGCAAGAGGGTGCAGATCAGGCTGAGGAACCCCCTTCCAGTGCACGAATTTTCATGCACTGAGACTCTAGTATCAACATAAATTAAAACAAGCACTTCTTTGTGTTCATTCATGCCTCATTATTATTTACTAGAATCCTCTGCCATATAAATGTTGCATATATGAAATTATTTATTTATCTTATGACATTATTTATTGAAAGAGTTGATGTGAAATTGTATTTATTCAGACTGGAAATCAATATATTTTTTAAGATCTTGATATAGCAGGGATTTTAATGGGAAAGGAAATGAGAATACATTAAAGAATTTATCAGTGCTGATTCAGAGAGGAGAGAAAGTTATCAAAAAAGAGAGAGGATCAAATAAAAAGCAATGAGACTACATAAGTAACAGGGTCACTGAATTTAATTTTTTTTTCTTTTTCTTTTTTTGCACTTTTGTTGTAGGGCTTGTATCTGTTTCTTTGATGTTTATGTGGTTTTTGATGATATAGCCTAACCAATAGTTAAGGTAGGAGGATTATTTCTTTTCCTGACTTTGTATTTGAACTTGGATGAAACCTATGGCTTCTGGTGTAATAGCAGTACTCTTCTGCACGTGTGTGTGTGTGTGTGTGTGTATTTATTTTCTTCTATTTATGAAATCATACATATGTATTATTGAGACATTGAAATATTTGCAAATAAAAGTATTAAAATCACCCAAAGTCACCCCACACAAATTGATAAATACGTTGATATACAAATAGAATTATATGTGTGTTTTTATTACTCTGCATGTGGAAAGGAGGGACTTCCTAAGGGGAGTACTCTTTATTTTGACCTTCACATTTCAGATATCAGCACTGTGCAATATACTAGACCCAAAGTTTTGTAGGGGACCCAGCCCATCAGGATGCTTAATAAAAAAATATTTGTGAAATGATAGGTAAAAATTATCACAAGTATTCTGATTACCAAGTATTTTTCAAAATCCTGAGATTTGAATTGCTTCATAATAGTATTATATATACACACACACACACACACACATGCACACACGCACACACCCACTAGGGGCCCAGTGCACAAATTCGTGCACCTTGAAAGGAACTGTGGGCCGTAAGGCTGCTGTGGGCAAAGGGCGGGTCTCTGCCCATCCTCCGTGCCCCTGCCCAGGCCCTTCCACTGCAGCCCCCAGTCCCTGTCTGCCAGCAGCCCCGCTCTCACTGCCCCTGCTCCCACACTCTGTTGGCGCCGGCCCCGCTCACATCCACTGATGGCACGGAGCAATTGGGGCTGGCGCCAGCAGCAGGTGTGAGCGGGGCCAGCACCATCAGCAGGTACAAGCGATGGCTGCTGCCCTAATCATCCCTCAGGAACAGGAGGAGATGCAGAAGTCCTCAGGGGAGATCGGGGCCACAACCTCCCCTCTCACCTGCTGATGGCGCCAAGCGATTGGGGCCGGCAACAGGTGCCAGTGTGGGTGTGAGTGGGGTTGGCACTGGCAGCAGGTCCAAGCTCTGGGTGGGACTATGGCGTGCAAGAGCAAAGAATGTTTAGTAACCATCAGAGGCTTGCCCCCATCACAGTGACAGGCTCCCCGCCTTTGTCTAGCACCCTGCTCACCCTCTCCACCATCACAACATGGCCAATGCCTGCCATGTTCCATGCTCTGCCGCCTGCTGCTGATGCCCACCATGCTCTGCGCACGCCTCCTGGTGGTCAGCACACGTCATAGCGACTGGTTGTTCGGTTGTTCTGTCATTCGGTCTATTTGCATATTAGCCTTTTATTATATAAGGCATATGAAAATTACCTAATCAAATTTATGTAATTCTCATGCAAGCAATTCTGCATGAAGTAATTGCTAGAGTTAGTATTTAACTTCAAAGTAACACAATTTAATTTATTTGAAAGTAATTTTAAATGTCTATACCACTTTACCAGAACAAAGTATTGTTTACTTAATTTTTTCACTTCTTAGAGAAAGTTTAGAAACTGGAAATTTAGGGTTATCCCTGTGGCTCACAGTTCTTTTCACCATTCCCATTCTTTCTTTCATCAGGTTTCTGTTCTGAGCAATTCAATGTTCCTAGTTATTGGGGAATCAATTATGTTGGAAACCTTTCTAGAACAATGATACCACTTTGTAGTTTGGGGAGATTTACATCTAATTTAGCTTTTGAAATGTTTCACTTATACTCATCTAGAGCAGTTTGAACATACATTTATAGCTTACAAAAAATGAACCACAAATGCAATCCTAAAGCTTTCAGGAAGGCAATCAGACCTTAAAACTTATTGTCCATCCAATGTGAAGTACTTTCACAAGAAAACAAATGCAAATTATGTCAGATTTCCTTAGAATTTAGCAAGAAAAACGACCCAATTCTAACCATTTTGCACAGGAAGAAAGAAAAATGCCTCTGCTTTTTGTAAAAATCAGCTGTGTTAAAAAAGAGAATTTCCAATAAACACATGGATTGATATGTTTTTCTTCAGAAAAATAAAACATGAGCCAGTTAGTAGAACCCTTTATTGTACCCAGGTTTTAACAAAGTATCACAAAAGCAGGGATGTAAACTTGTGTTTTAATCTCCCACCTAGCACTGTAAACCCTACCTCAAGAACAAAACTTAAAAACATAAAAAAGTAACCTCTATTAAGCATGAATCGGTGGCCACGGCAGCTCTGTAAGCTAAGTGATATTGCCTTTATTTCTTTGTGGGGCTACAGGTTTCTCAGACAGGTTAAGTCACTTGCTCAAGGTCACTTCACTAGTATGAGGCAGGCAAGCCAGGCTTTATGCGAAAGCCCCATGCTTTGTCCCCTGTATCAAGTTGTCTCCATATAAATAAAGATAAAATGATGGAGGAAATCGATGAGTAAATGAACTAGGCTGTATAACTTAGGGAAAA
The DNA here is from genome assembly GCF_964212035.1 of Myotis nattereri. Lineage (NCBI taxonomy): Eukaryota > Metazoa > Chordata > Mammalia > Chiroptera > Vespertilionidae > Myotis > Myotis nattereri. Next base: position 65,784,570 of record NC_138076.1, on the reverse strand, counting down.
AAGATTTTGCTTTGTCACGAATGAAATGTTTCCACATCTGTGGAATGACTGTTCGTTTTACATTTACATTTAGATACTTTATTTTTCAAACCACACATTTGTCTGTAGCTGTTTACAGTTTTTTCGCCTTGAGGCTCTATTTCTCATGTAATGTTGTGTGCTTTCCGGCAGTGTCATTTTTTAGTGAGGTTTATTTAACTAGGTTTATTTAATCAGTTATCTGGTTATTAAAGTGTTATATTGTTGGAATATTCATGTTGTTTTTTCTTTAATCAGGGATATAATTGTATTACATATGCTTAACTTCATATTTAAATAAACTAAACAATGAATTTAAATCATTAGGATTAGCTTTCTAACTTACCTATTATGCTCCATTGCAAACAACAATTCAACTGAAACCATAAAAACAATTGGTGCATATTAATGAGATTTTCTTTTAATTTTGAATATGGATTTTCTATATCAAAATTATTTTGTCTCAATATTGCATTGTATAATTAATGTCACAAAATAATTACATAAGAGAGTGTTCATGCACTAACTTGTCAGCAAAACTATTGCTTCTTATAAAAACATGTTCCAAATTAATAAATGAAATATATCATTAGCTCCATATAACTGGAAAATATTAAATTGATGAATATAAAAATTGTATTATAATGTTTCCATGTGAACAGATATTCACTATATAAATGCATTCAGTCTTATGTGTTTATGCTTGTAAATACAAATACATACATTTGTATGTGTGTATGCAGACAGAGAAAAAGAGAAATGGCCAAGAAGCTTGCATCATACAGTGCAAGAGTGCCACCTTCTGGATTTAGTATATTTAGTTTTTATAATGTCCTTGGCTTCCCCAAAGTATTTAAGATTAATGATTTTTCTTGTTAGTTTTCCTTAATTTTATTATTCATACTTAAATATTGTTTTAATGTTACTATTCTTTTAACATACCTGGGTTTAATTTTGCATAGAGAAAGATTTTCTAGATAATACAGACTTCAAAATTTACTCCTGATGTAAGCAATTTGTACATCAGTGATAACAATAAAGCGAAAACAAAAGAAATGTAATTCATTTCATTCATTTTCTAACTATCATAATTAAGTCAGTAATAAATACAGATTTACCATATCTTGTACAAAATGTAATTGCAAAACACGTTTTAAAACAGATTTCACTGGACTGATATTCTAAATTTATATACACCTTGGTTTTATATTAAAAGTATTAAAATTTAAGAGAAAATTCAAAATAAATATATGAATATTGTGCAAGTACATTTACATTAAGAATGATCAGACATTATGTGAATTGAGCAAACATGTCTTGGATTTACAGCTGTAAAATATGCTTTATCCTTTGAGGAAGCTGAATCATGATGTCCTTCCTCCCACACCCAAGACCTCACATACCGTATCCAGAAATTGCTCTCTATTTAAAATATGTCATTTTCAAGAGTATAATAACTCATTGAAAAAAGTAATAAATAGTAATTGTTAATTTTATCTGTATAATAAAAGATGTTGATCATTTTTCTATTAGCTAAATGTCAATGCTTTGTGAGGACACCTTGTTGACAATGGTATTAGGGGAAATTTGACTTATTTATTTTTCTTTTGCTGATATTTCTTCCTCTTTTCTCTTTATTTTTGGGTATAAAGATGAAATAGAGATTTTCCTGAGACTGTAAAGAATATCCTGTATTTGAAAGTTTTTATTCTGCACATGGATAAAACTAATACGGGTAATAAATATATCAAGTATGCATAAGAATCTTAAGTATGTCAGAAGAGATATAGTATTTTTATGGTAGATAATATTTTCCAATATATTATAAATATTCTTAGCCACTGTAATATGAATGCTAATTTTACGTAATCTGTTTTTTAAAGGTCTCTTAAAGAACTTTTAATTCTTTTTTCTTTGGAGGAGGATTGGGAGTTCAAGAATCATGACACCTCCATTATATGTGTAAAATGTTGATAAGACATTACTTTCAACATGGAATAATATCCTTGTCCAGATTCTTTACCCTACAAACATTATCCTTTCACTCTCGAATCCCCAAATGACAGCTTCTCAAATATATTCAACACGTGGGAATATGCAGTGTACTGAAACAAAATGAAAGTGAGTAAGGAAACAATTCATTACAATAGGAGAGAACTTTAATCGCTTATGCCTTAGAGGTCTCCATGTAATACAAAGAATCTCAGAGTATTGTGGAAGACGATTCTCCCATCCTATTAATATTTCAACAAGGACGTGTTTTGAGGCTCCTGCACCAGTTTCTGTCATACAGCTCCCAATGAAATCAGCATCTGTTCCAAATATAACACAAGCACAATTTGTACAAAAGATTTGCAGCTTTGTAAAGGATAGTATTTTACTTTCTATGTGTAAGAGCTTAGAAATTACTAAACCTAATGACAAGCAACTTCAAGAGTGTGGTGAGCTCTCTTTAGATGTATGTATGACCATTATGAAAAAGAATAGGAACTAAACATAATATTAAAAGGACAACAAATTCTTTTATTCCTTTGAATTTCTTAAAAGGAGATTTCCTGCAGTTTCCAATAAAGATTTATTTCATCTGAAACTTCTTTTATCATCCAGTACATTCCAAAAATATACTGTTTAAGTAAATAATTGAAGTCTTTATATTTTGAGTAGAATGAGATAAAACAGAATGTAAATTAGCATATAAAACTAGTAATCTCTTAACTGAATGGAGAGTACAGTGGGATTTTCAGAGACAAAGATACATATGTGTATATTTTGTAACTCAGAAATATGTATACAGACTTAATGAGGGAATACTTGCAGTGATTCTGCTAAGGATCTGTGTGCGTGAAAGAATCAGAATTCTCTTGATAAGAATCTCTTCCCAATGAAAGTGAAAGTTGAGCAAGTAGTTGATGCAAAGAACGGTCAACTATGGAAGAGGAAGGGTACTTATAAGCAAAGGCTGACACACGTTATGCATTACCCTTGAACTTTCAGATTCTTTTCAGGATTTCAGGAACCTGGTGCTACCCTGGAAGCATACCTATATAAATAAAAGAGAACCATCACTGAAGCTTCTACAAGCAATTGAAAGCTCAAGACTGGAGCTTGGTAATTCTCCACAATTTTGGAAGAAATGTATTTGTCCCAGTTTCAGAGTGGTGACTCTGTTGATTGAAATGCATGTCACTCTAGTTGCCTTTGGAATGGTGGGGAAAGTCTCCATAGAAACCGGGACTCAATGGTTCCAGAAAACAATTCCCTCCAGGAGGAGAGGAGGGAATATCAGATGCTGACAAATTGTCCAAGTGACTAATCATCAGCACAGGTGAGTGAACCCCTGGGGAATTTAAATTGACTTCCAAAATACTGTGGACGGTGTTGAAACAAGGAAATGAAGTTTTAGTCAGTTTTACTGTCAGTCTTGAATAATCTTAAATGACTTAGAAAAACATCAAGAAAAATAAAAACATGAGGCAATTCGTAAAGGTTATGGTATTCTTTAAAAGTGGTCAGATCTCCAGGACAGAATTCAATTTTTTTAAATTACTAAAATAATAGTAGGGCAAGATTGCTAATTAAAGATCTCTCTGAGCTGTGCTGGTTGTCATTGGAGAAAGGAAGAAAATCGCCCCCAAAGATCAGCTCTACAAACACAGCTGAAACCATGGGTGTTCATAGAATTATAACTGGTCTCCTAAGAAAGGGAGGTCAGAGCCCTGACTCCAAATGCCAGGTAATTGAATCTCCAGGTACTGACCACTTGATACCGTAGAATCATTTCAGGCTAAACAAAACAAAACCAAAACAATGATTAAAAGTAGGGTTTTTTCACAAAAATTTCCACGTACTTTTATCATGTAAAAATTTGATTCTGTATTTTTAATTCTCTGATATAAGAAACAAGATTAGTGACTTATTTTGTGTGCATTTTTTGTGTGTGCATTTTTGAATGGCTTACACCTTAACCACACTGGCTACAGTAATAAAATCACTGCTTTGTTCAAATGAGCAATGTAGTTGATCTGAGTGGTAAATATGTTTTAAATTTTCTGGGCCTTACATGTATATTACATTTCCCATTTGAGACATACTCTCATGCCCCTATTAACCATACTAACAACAGAGGGAGAAAGTGAGTAAAAAGCCAGAAAACAATAATATCAGAGGTGTCAGAAAGAATGAATAGCTTTTACTCTAAAGAAAAGCTTGAACCCTCCATTCCAGAACCTTTACAGGTTCTTATTTCATACCAGAACTCCACAGAATGAGGAACTCAGATCTAAGTTCCCCTTAGACCAGCATAACACACATATAAAATGAAAATGAAATATGGGAGAGAGGCCTTGGAGGCCTCTCTGTGAAGTTTGAGTTTGAAAAATAAATATTACGCTTTTTATTATGAAATTGTTTTAATTAAAAGTATTAGGGAAGATATTAAATGTTCATACAAATGTTTTTCAAAATGTTGATAACAAAAGAGATTGTTGTTTTAAGCATCTTTACACCACATTCTGTGACAACAGAATCTAAATCAGCATACAAAATTAGCAGCCTCATAACAGAATGGGCAGTGCAGAGGGATTTCCAGAGACAGAGGTTCAGGTGTGTGTATCTCGTAACTCAGAGAGAAGTAAAGATAATATGCATGCAATTTAAATATTTTAACTTAAAAAAAATTATTTATTAATGATAATGTGCCTAATTTAAAATCTTTCTTGTATACCACATCCATAATACATAAATTTTAGTTTCCTATTTATGTATGAAAGGGAGAGACATTAAAGTAGCAGAAATATCAGTCTCAATAAAAAGAACAATAATAACAACAGATAATATATTTTACTCTCCATCCACCCCTGACTCTTTTAAAGTTCTGTCAAAACCAATTTGACACCAGTTTCTTTTTAATGATTTGCCTTATGGAGTTTCTCTAAATTATTTAACTAAGCACATATAGAATAAATCTAATTTTCCTGTACTTTTACATCATCATTTTGAATATTTAACTAAATCACATCAGTAAAATAACACATGCCAAAATTAGAATAGTCACAGGACTAATACAACTAATTCTTGGTAAGCACAAATACGCCAAAATTTCTCAATTTCCTTGGTTATCCTATATAATAAAAGCCTAATATGCTAAGTGTCCAGTCGACCGGTCAGCCATTCAACCAATCAAAGTGTTATATGCTAATGATATGCTAAGGCTGCTCAACCGCTCGCTATTACGTGCACTGACCACGAGGGGGCAGACTCTCTGACTGGTAGGTTAGCTTGCTGCTGGGGCCGGGCCAATTGGACTGAGCGAGACAAGCTGGACACCCTAGAGCCCTCCCATGGTCCCTCCCTGGCTGGCCAACCTCCCACGTCCCTCCCAGGCCCCAATCATGTACCAATGGGGTCCCTTGGTCTGGCTTATGCCCTCTTGCAATCCAGGACCCCTTGGGGGATGTCAAAGAGCTGGTTTCAGCCCAATCCTGCAGGGCAGGCCAAGGGACCCCACTGGTGCATGAATTCATTCACTGAGCCTCTAGTAAAATAAATATAAGCATTGGTTAAACTGTTGTGTCTATTACATGGAAATAAATTATGAAAGTTTCTACTAAAATGTCTTGTCAGCAATTAAACAATGTTCAAAAGTAAATATCAACACCCATTTCTAAGTGAAATTTCTCATTCCTATAGAGAAATTGAAGTCTCCTAAATGAACTATATTCTTCCTTTAAGCATATTTATTTCCAAAAATATTTTCTATACTATCATTTCCCAGCTGTAGCTACTTGAGTCATTCTCTATGGTAATTAGGTTCATTTCTTCACTTAGCATCTGCAAATTTAGTTAGACTAACTTCAGTCAATCCTGTGAATCTACTTTTCTGAAATTCCAGCTGGTCAATAAGACACATAAGAACATTTTAGCACAAGTACAATTTCCAGGAGATATAAAAAATACAATTGCTTCTTTAGAAATGAATGCAAAAAGGCTTTATATATCCTTTTATGATCTAGACACAAATTTCCTTAGAAAATAGTGTTTCTGATGCAAAATTGAAATATTCAAAAACAATATATATGAAAATATATTTGTAAGGTATAAAGTTAGAAGTTGATATAGAAATCACTTCTGCAGTGTGTTTTTTTTAAATACCCACATGCACACACTTTATCCCAACATAGTTTATTCCATATGGGCATAATGTTGGGCTGAACTTTGTATTCTCCCCAAAATTCATATGTTGAAATCCTAACTCCTTATGTGACAGTAGTAGGAGGCAGGGCCATTTATGCAGTGCGCCCAGAGAGCTCTCTCACCTTCTTTCCAACAAGTGAGGGAACAAGAAGAGAGGAGCATGCAAACTGGAAGAGGGCCCTCATCATTATGTAACCATACTGCACCCTGATCTCTGACTTCTAGCCTCTGGAACTGTGAGAAAAACATTTCTGTTGTTTATAAGCTATTCAGTTCATGGTATTTTATTATAGCAGCCTGAGCAGCTTAAGACATGTATGTCTACTTGAGAGTCAGTACTTGATAATTTATATTTTTTAAAAGCTCCACAGATTCTTAGATGGGTGTTTCTATATCTGAGAAGTGATTGCCTACAGTTGTCAGCCACAGATCACAGAAAAAAAGTGTTTGGTGGGAGGGAATAGAGAAACAAATGTAGACAAAATCAACAGAAGCATGATTGGGTTCAAAATCATTAAAACGTTGCTTCTTTGTGGCTTGATTTAGAATCCAAAATATGTGAGTGAAAATTTCACTAGACAGAACTCTTCTATCACATAATTAATTGGGGTACTGTCTTCCTACTGCCTCCGGAAAATGAGGGTCCCCTTTAGACTTTGATATCTGAAACACTCATTCATGAGAAATTGTCTGAGCCTTTCTTCTTCTTTATGTTATTTTGACTACTGTGCTGCTGGTATATCAATTCTGAATAAAATGAGAATTTATTTATTTTTTTCTTTTTCAAATGAGAATTCTTTCCCTTTTTTAATATATTTTATTGATTTTTTACAGAGAGGAAGGGAGAGGGATAGAGAGTCAGAAACATCAATGAGAGAGAAGCATCGATCAGCTGCCTCCTGCACACTCCCCACTGGGGATGTGCCCGCAACCAAGGTACATGCCCTTGACCAGAATCAAACCTGGGACCCTTGAGTCCAAAGGCCAACGCTCTATCCACTGAGCCAAACCGGTTAGGGCAAAATGAAAATTCTTAATGTTAGGAGAGAGACTCCATCATTTTCTTGTATGGCAGGAATGGGTCCCATATATTTCTCCATTTCTTGGATTAGTAAAGGTCCTCAAAGAGATTGTTGAACTAAAATTGGTGGTGGTGGAGCTCTCTCTGGCTTAGCTCAATAGAGTCTCAGCCTGCAGTCTGAAGGGTCCTGGGTTCAATTCTAGTCATGGGCACATGCCAGGGTTGCGGGCTCGATTCCCAGTATGGGGTGCAGGAGGCAGCCGATCCATGATTCTCTCTCATCCTGGATGTTTCTACCTCTCTCTCCCTGTCCATTCCTCTCTGAAATCAATAAAATAAATAAGTAAACAAACAAACAAACAAATAAATAAATACATACATATATACATAAAATGAAATAAAATAAAATTGGTGATGGTGGAGGTAAGATGGGGTGATGTTCCTTTAGCCTCTATCATCCAATATTTGTTCTTTTTCAAAGCTCTCTAGTTTTGGACTTTGACTTTTTCAAACGGTAAATACTTTTACGTCTTCTATTTTTACAAAAGTTTGACCTCTCTGTGCTTGACAACTTGACTAGGATTCTTGTCATATTACCTTTTCTTCCTTATTTTCCTTCTTACATTTGTCAAATATAACATGAATCTTTAAATACTAATTCCCTTTCTAACATATTAAGGACCAATACTACTCATTGAATTTAAACAGTTCTTCCTTTAAGAAAGAAAAAAAAGACTTTTCTAAGGAACAAAAGAGTCTTTAGGCTGATGCATTCTTTCTCTAATTTGGGATGTTTCCTTTTGAAATCCCCAAACTGTTGTTAACATAACAGACTGGGAAGCATCTTTACTTCTCACTGCTGTTTTCCTCTGGTTCTGAGCAAACATGAATCCTAGAAGCAGGGTATTTCCAGCACAGACTGTTTACACTTTCTGCTAAGCCACTGTTTGCCACACTTTCATTGATTTTTTTTCCCTCCCCTCCAATTCAGGAAGATAATTCGTGTGCTGTAAAGACCCTATTTCTCTTTATTCATTGATGTAGTCAACTATAGCACTGGGTTTGAACCTACACGCAGCAGCTCTGAAATATATAACCATGATCAATGGTTATCTAATCAAAAAAGCTGATCCAAATTGAAAGCCTGAGATAAATTGCCACAGGCTATAGGATTTCACAGAAGTTCATCCCATAATGATTCCTTTTGTGATCCTGGATGTTATTCTAAACAGAATAAAGAGGGAGAAGATTTGTGATGGTCAATATAATTCTAGCTAAAGCACCTGGAATTAAGGATCCAGTGGCCAAAATAAATCACACAGGCAACCTGTGCTTTATTGAGCGGGTTCACCCTTACCCACATAAACTTCATTGCTTTTACAATTTGAAGTCCAAAACAAAACTCTTAAAGTCTCTTAAATGAAGTCCTACACATTCCTCTGTCAGAATTTGCCTGCTTGGAAAGTTGCCTCCCAGACTAGTAGCAACATTTCAAGTTGATTTATAAATGCAAAGGAAATCTCATTCATTCATTCATTCATTCATTCATTCATTCACTCATTCATTCATTCATTTATTAATGCATGCATTTCTTGTATAAATATTTCCTGGGGTTAAAAATATAATGAACAACATAAACTGATGAATAAAAATAGATCCAGAGACATAGAAACATCAAACAGACCATCTAACCTCAGAAGGAAGGCAGCGGAGGGGGAGGGGGTGGTAAGCGGTCAAACAAAGGACTTGTCTGCATGCATATGAGCAAAACCAATGGACACAGACAATAGGGGATGAGGGCATGTACTGGGGGGTGAGAGCAGTCAATGGGGGAAAAGGGAGATATATGTAATACTTTAAACAATAAAGAATTTAAATTGAAAAAAAAGACTAAAAATATAGTCTGAAGTATTCTAATCATACATAGCTGCTTTAGTGAAAAAGAATAAGAACACATACTCTATTCTCCAGGAGATATCAGTGTAATGGAGGTGATACTGAACAGAGGATTAAACGACTAATTTTCTAAAGTTAAGGTAAGCAGTGAAGGAAAAACACAGAATGCAGGTTTGGGAATAACTTAAAGAGAGTTCCAAAGTCATAAACATTTCCATCTGAAAATATATCAGACATAGACATGACACTTGAAGTCATATTATTTGTAATAGCCTGTAATATGTCCTTTTTTCATTCTTTATATAATTTATTTGTCTATCGTGTGTTTTTAGCCCATTGGCAAAGGCATGTAGTACAATGTAAAATAGAAATGGACATAGAAAAACTTGTTTATTTGGTTCCCATACTCAGAGGAAAATAGTTTCCATTGAATATGGTTTTGTAGAAAAATTGCTTTCTTTTATTTTTTCTGAGATACTCATAATGAAATTAAACAAATCCTATTTCATTTTATATAGAATTTTCAACATCAGCAAGTATGAAATTTTGCATTTTTTTCTTATAAATTTAGACAATTATAGATTTTTACCTTTTTCCCCTTTGCTAATGTGCAATTGATCATGTTGTTGTTGATAGTTTTTTGTTTGTTTGTTTGTTTGTTTGTTTTTTATGTGCAGAAGCCTTTTAGTTTGACATAGTCCCATTTATTTATTTTTCACTTCCCTTATCTTTGAGGTCAAATTCATAAAATCTTCTCTAAGGTCCATAAATTTAGTACCTATGTTTTCCTGTATGAAATATGATGTTTCAGGACTTATATTTAGGTCTTTGATCCATTTTGTGTTAATAGTTGTGTAAGGTTATGTTACCAATAACCTGGTTTCATTCTTTTGCACTTGCCTTTGAAGTTTTCCCAGCACCACTTATTGAAGACTTCCTTTATTGCATGTTTTTGGTTCTTTTGTAAAAAGTTATTAGTCCATATACATGTAGGTTTATATCTGGGCTCTCATTATGTCCCATTGGTTTGTGTGTTTATTTTTATGCCAATATCATACTGCTTTGATCACTGTCACTTTGTGGTGTGATTTGAAGTCAGGGAGTGTGGTATCACTGCATTTGTTCTTTTTTGGTTATTTGGTGTCTTTAGTGTTTCCATACAAATCTGATTTTTTTTGTTATTTCTTTTAAAAATGCCATTGTTATTTTGATAAGGATTGCATTAAATCTATATATTTGATTGGGGAAATATGACCATTATGAACTATATTGATTGTTCAAATTCTTGAACACAAAATATCTTACTATTTTTTTGTATCTTAATTTTTTAAATAATGTCTTATAGTTCTCAGTATATAGGCCCTTCATATCCTTCATTAAATTTATTCCTAGTTTATTATTTTTATTGCAATTGCAAAAGGAATTGGTTTTAGTTTATTTATTTTACTGAAATTTCATTGTTTGTATATAAGAAAGCAATGGATTTTTATACATTGATTATTATATCCCGCATATTTATTCTGTATTTGTTATTGTTTCCAATAATTATAGGGTGAAGACTTTAGGGCTTTTTATTAAAAAAATCATGTCATCTGCAAAAAATGACAATTTTACTTCTTCATTTTCAATTTAAATGCCTTTTATTTTTTTCCTTTGCCTGATTACTCAAGCTAGGACTTCCAGTACTTAATTGAAGAATTATGAGGCCAACATTACCTAATGTTACCTTGGTATCAGAAATGGGCAAGAATAACACACACACACACACACACACACACACACACACACACACAAAACAGACCAATATCTCTGATGAACAGAGATGCAAAAACCCTAAACAAAATATTAGCAAATTAGCCGAAACCGGTTTGGCTCAGTGGATAGAGCGTCAGCCTGCGGACTGAGAGGTCCCGGGTTCGATTCCGGTCAAGGTTGTACCTGGGTTGCGGGCACATCCCCGGTGGGGGATGTGCAAGAGGCACCTGATCGATGTTTCTCTCTCATCGATGTTTCTAACTCTCTCTATCTCTCTCCCTTCCTCTCTGTGAAAAATCAATAAAATATATTTAAAAAAAATATTAGCAAATTGAATACAACAATACATTTTAAAGATAATACTTAACATCAGTTCTTCAAACAGACTAATGCTCATTTACTCTCAAATTTGTCTATCTCAAACTATAATTTTTTAATCTAAAGGATTTTCTTTATACTATATGTATTTAGGATAGACATAACCATTAATTAACTTCTATTCATCTGAAAATTGGTTTATTTCAACTTCTATTTTAAAAGATTTTTTAGTGTAGATTTCTAAATTGACAGTTATATAATTCCAGCACTTTAAAATGACATTTCATTGATTTGTGGATTCCATTATTTCTACTGAAAACTCATGAATCCATTTTAATGGGCTCCCTTAAAGGTAAGGTGACTTTTGGATAAAGGTAAAAGTGATCAAATTAGAGGTCGTTAACAGAATAATCTATTATAAGGAGTCTTTATTCTATTGAATAGTTTTTCTTCTTTCATTCTCTTAGTTTTGTCTTGTGTCACAGATTTACTATTTTTTAAATATGAATTTTTAATTTTATATTTTGAGTCAGTAGCAGTAGCTACTACATTGTAAGTGAAAGCAGACATCCCAATAGCTTTGTAATTATATGTTTATTGCAATCCATATAAGCATATTTGCCCACACTCTGGAAATAAAAGGTAAATATTGACATGTTTCAAGATTTTAGAAAAATTACAATTTGGACAAAGGAAGTTACTCATTAAACATCTTAAATGTCTTAATTTAACATATAATTCTGTGTAATGATGATTCTTTAGTGTTCAAACTTTTAAATAAAAATTACAAATGGACACTTTGAGCATTAAATTGGACCACACAAAATGAAGTTCTATTTTTGAATAGTATAATTCGTCTTATAATTTTCAATTGCTATCAATTATTCTCTAAAATCTATAAAACTAATATACTTTAATGCTTATGTGGAACATGTTCTAAAACCATCATTACTGCCACATATCCTACCTGAATAGTATTTTGCTCTTATTAATTTTAAACTGTTACAATAAATGCATTTTGTACAAATTACATAATAAAAGACAAAACCAAATCAGTGACAAATTTTACATATTTATAAACAATAGCAATCTTTCCTGTGAAATATGTACATATTTATTTGATATATTACCTATAATAAAATATACTGTACCATAATTACAGATATGGAATTTTGTTTCTTAATTAAACATCCTATATAATAAAGAGCTAATATGTAAATGGTCATCATGCCCTCACACCATAATGGCTCAGACACTCAACACTGGGAGAGAGGAATGGGGACCAGCCAGGCACAAATGAGCTCATGAGAGAGGAATGGGGACCAGCCAGGCTTCAGCCTGGGAGAGGGACAAGCCGCACTCCCCGCAGTCCGGGGAACCTGCAGCTGAGTCCTGGGCAAAGCAGGCCTGGGTCCTGGGTGCTTGCGGCTGGCCAGAGGGAAGAAAGCCAGGTCCTGGGTGCCTGTGACCAGCCATAGGAGGGAATCCTGGGTCCCAGGTGTGGGGAAAGGCAGAGGCAGTTAGGGGGGATCAAGCAGGCAGGCAGAGGGGTTAAGGATGATCAGTCAGGCAGGCAGGCAGGCGAGCAGTTAGGAGCCAGCAGTCCTGGAAAACAAGAGGCAGTCGGACATCTCCTGGATTGGAGAGGGTGCAGGCTGGGCTGAGGGACCACCCCCCATGCATGAATTTCATGCACTGGGCCTCTAGTTGTCTATAACATTGTTAGAATTATTAAATATTAATTCTGTCATTTCACTTTCCCCAAACTCATTTGTTGGCTTTTAAAACTAAAGTACACATTTTCAGATAGAATTGAGAAAAACTCTAGCTCATCCTCCACCATGATTTCCAATAGCATTACCTGAATCTTGTCATCTAATCTGAAACAGTCAAGGTAACGATTCATAAAATGCCTTTTTATTATGGAATGAAAAATAGCTTCTACCTTCCATGTTGATTACAAAACTGCTAATCTATACTTATAATAGACAAATATGTAAACTGACCATCCCTCCGCAACACCCACAGCCAATCAGGAGTGAGTATGCAAATTAACCCAACAAAGATGGTGGGCCTGTGGGCAGCGCACATGCACACAGGTGCCAAGTGGCTGGGGGCAGGGTGGGAGAGCAGGCAGAGAGCAGGCAGCTTGGGGAGTAGAAGCCCAGAGTGTGGGGAGCACCAGGAATTCTGGGAATCATAGTTCTGGTGGCAGCCCCTGGACCAGAAGCGGAAGCCCAGAGCGGTGGGAGCACTAGGAATGCTGGGAATCATAGTTCTGGTGGCAGATGCATTGTGGGATCTCCTAGCATTTGGAAAAACCCTAACTTAACTCTGGTGCTGTGTCACATATAGAAATTTTTTGATATTTGCAACCATAGTAAAACAAAGACTTATATTTTTGATATTTATTTTATATATTTAAATGCCATTTAACAAAGAAAAATCAACCAAAAAAATGAGTTCGCTCTGTCACGCATGTCATAGGTTTGTCATCACTGCACTAGAGCAAAGTGAGCCTGGAGCCAGTTACTGTTGCGGGTGGTGGATGGAGGGAAAGAAAAGGTGAGAGACATAAGTAAAGTAAGACTGTCAAGGAAAAATTAAAAGGAAGATACCCTGCAACTTCTAGGAAATCTCCACCAATGGAGCAAAGAAAAAAAAAAAAAAAGACCTCTATTATTCTGTGAGCACCAAACCAAACTGGGTTGAGGTCTCAGACAATTCGCTCATATGATTGCAAAGACAGACAGAAACTCCCAGATTGGAGAGGACTTCCCTGAGGGCTCCCAGATTGGAGAGGGTGCAGGTCAGGCTAAGGGACCCAACCCCCTCCCCCCTAGTCCTATATAATAGGAGAGGAATATGCTAATTAGCCATCATGCCCTGAGATGTAATGACCAAGCACATCACAACCAGATCACCACGGATTAGCAGGAGGGTGGGCCAGCAATGTGCAACCAGACTGTGGAGAGCTACAGGAGGGGGCAGGATAGCAAGCTATGAGGAGGGGAGGGCAGAGCTACAGGAGGACGGGGCAGTGGGCAGAGAGCTACAGGAGGGGACAGGGCAGCAAGCTATGCGGGGGGAAGAGCAGAGCTACAGGAGGGTGGGGCAGTAGGCAGAGAGCTACAGGAGGGTGGCAGCAACCTACTGGCACACAGATTCATGCGCAGGGCTACTAGTTATATATATTTTGACTTTTGGGGAAAGCATAAAGCATTATAGACTTAAGGAAATGTATGCAGAGTATACTAATAGAACTACAATTTCTTTTTTTTCTTTTTCTTTCAATATATTTTTTATTGATTTTTTTTACAGAGAGGAAGGGAGAGGGATAGAGAGTTAGAAATATTGATGAGACAGAAACATCGATGAGCTGCCTTCTGCACACTCCCTACTGGGTATGTGCCCGCAACCAAGGTACATGCCCTTGGCCGGAATCAAACCTGGGACCCTTGAGTCCGCAGGCCGATGCTCCATCTACTGAGCCAAACCGGTTAGGGCAGAACTACAATTTCTAAATAGCTTTTAGAATATAAATCAACTTGCCATTTGCCATTTTCTCAATTATTTTCATTTTCTATTTTAAGACAATTTATTTTTAATTATTTAATCATTTGATTATTTAAATTGTTCATATTTAAAATATCTGCTATGAGTTAAATGTGTGAGGGATAAAAAGAAAATTGTCACTCTGAATAAAGATTCCAACAATATAATGGAAAGACATTAAACACTGATTTTAATTTTCCAAACACTTAAACATATTTTTTATTGAATCATCTAGTTTTTGAGTCACAAATATAAATGTAGAATTAAATGTATGATTTTTTTTATCATTAGTGCATGCACAACTTACATTCATTAAAATTAAAATCAGCATGAACTATGTAGAAAACAAAGCTTTCAAGTTTTAATTGGCTTAATCACAAATTTATTTAACTTCAAATATACAAATAGAAAACTTTCTTCAATATACAAAATTATTACTGATGAATTAAAACTATGAATTTGAGAGTTCAAGAAACATGATTGGAGATTAAAACCATCATGTTAATCATCATTATTTCTTTAACTAAATGAAAAGCAATTTAAAATTAATTCCAATTCTTTAATTAATTATAGTAATGAGTATGTTTGATTAACATAATTGTTTCTAACAGTGTTATATTCAGGCAGAATGGAATGCTGATTTTTAATATATAAACTTTTCGCAATATTATAAAGAGGCTTATTGGGGTATTTAAAGATGGCATAGTCTAACTATAAATGATTCAATTTATTTTTTTATTTAAAGACATGTTATACATAATCCATACATTACTTTTTTTTTTCACTATGACAATTGTTAAGTATCTATACTGAAAATATTATTTACTTTCCCAGGCACTCATATAGAAGAAGTTAATATCTACCACAGAATTGTGAAGAAAAATGATGCATATAATTAAAATTCTTTGTAAATTTTCTAGACACATATAAAGTATAATTATAACACAGATTTTAAAAAAATAAAGTATGTATTACCATGAAATATGTAGGCCATAGAATATGTATGGTCTCTGTCATGCAGCCATAAGGTCTGCTCAATTCTGCTAAATTCTGCCCTTGTAGCACAGACAATATATAGGCAAGTAGGTGTGGCTGTTTTTCAGGAATTCATTTACAAAAACAAGTGGTGGGGCTATCATTTACTGACCCTTGGTATAAATGTTAATAAACATTAAATTTTTAATAAGTTTAATTATAAACCGCTGTCAATATAAGGAATACATTTCATTTAAAGTATGTAGTTGAGGTAAATGACTCCTGCTCCAATTAGAGAGAACTTGCCAAGTCAAGCTTTTTTGTATATCTACAACCAACCAAAAAATTAAACATATACTTCACATAATAGCATATCAGAAATGAAAGAGACATAATGGAGAATATCTGCCCATAACAAAATAGGGAACACTATTTGCTATAAAAACAAAAACAATGGATATATTTCAGAGACTTATTTAGAAATAGTTACTTAAATCCCAGAATCATGCCAATGGTGGGGGAGGGGGGACAGGGGGTGGGAGGAGGACATCTGTAATACTTTCAACAATAAAGATAAATTAAAATAATAATAATAAAAATAAAATAAATCCCTGAATCACACAATTCTGTAAGAGTGAAGAAAAAAATGAAAACGGAGTTGATGGATATGACTTAATTTCTAGTTTAAATAATTTCAGAAGGATTTTGTATCCTGTTTACAATTGACCTAAAAGAAGAGAAATTCATCCTCTCGGCTCTCTGTTTCTACTTTGCATTTTTATGCCGCCAGGTCTTTCTGACTGTCATATATGTAACACCATATGACAAAATTTGAATATTTCTGTAACAGGCAGAGGGGTCCCTTAAATGTATGAACTATATAATGTCCATCTAAAAAAATTATGAAGTTTTTATAACTTAAAGTTCAGACTGCTTTTCTTGGCCCACAAGACCCTTCCTAATATGGTTTCTACCAACTTAAGAATGTGACCGACTCACTGATCTTGTCCTCAGTCTCTGAGCTCCAACCCATTGTTTTACCTGGTACTTGAAATGACAAATTCATTTATGTCTAATGGCCTTCATATTACCAATTCTAATCTTCCTCCAGATTTTCACATAGCTGGAAGCTCATTCAAATTTTATCAGATTAAATATAATTTGGGGGTGGCTAGTAGGTATTAACAATTACATTTACATGTACCAATTTAGAGATGTCTGTGAAGCATCAAAATCAGAGATGTTAAGTGGACAATAGAATATATAAATGGGAGTTTACAGGAGAGCACTATACTGAATAGTGAAATATGAGAGTTGTCAATCCTTGTGCTCTTTACAGATATGAGAAATCATGAAATTATTTAAGAGTTTAAGAACATGGTAGTAGAGAAAAGTTCCCTTTTCATAATCCATGGGGATGAAAGACATACTAACAGAAAAGTAAGTTCATGGAAACAGAGTTGAGCATTTTAGTAAGGAGATAGAGACCAATTCTCTAGTAAGCTGCCAAGAGGCAGAATAAATGAGGTCAGAAAATTATCCATTCAGTTTCTCAAGGCGAAAGTTCTTAGCTTTATTGACAAAAGCTAATTTCAAGGGTTGGTTGGAATAGAAACACATGAACCAGATTGCAGTGAGTTAACAATATATTGATATTAAAGCATTAGGACAGTTGAATAAATCACTGTTTTTGAAAATTTAAGGTCAGGAAAAAGTCTAAGAGAGAAAGCATGAAACAATAATACAGAATGAGAAAGAATAAAAAAATACTATATAGTTGTTTCATTTTGGGGGAAGACTATGCTTTCCTTGCTTCATGTTAGAAAGGAGATTTCAGAGATTTCAAAGCTTATGTGCATCCTTCTGGATGCATCAGAAGGGAGGAGAGCTTGATAATACACAAGCAAAGGGATTTCCATGCATAGCCACACCCAGCAGAGGCAGCCACAAACCAAGGATCTCTTGAACCTTGAAACAGGTTGCCAAGGGCATAGCATAGACAGTGTCTAATATTGGCTTGCACCATAACCCTTTCCAAGAGGCCCAGAATAAACATACCAAGTGGCCAGCTTCCGACAACATTGGAGCAGGATCCAATAAGCTTCACAAACAACATATCCAAAGGGAGATCAGACCAGGCACTAAACACAGCTGAGGCAAGCTCTACTTTTTTTTAATTTTAATTTTTATTTTTTATTTTTCCACTTCTTATTTATTTTTTTTTTCTTTTCTAATTGTTTCCCACTTTTCTTTTGTTATTATTAATGTTTTTCTTTTCACTTTTTTATTATTTTTCTTTTCTTATTTTTTTCACATTTTTTTCTTTTTTCTTTTCTTTCCTTTTCTTTTTTTTTCTTTTCTCTTCCTTTCTGTATTGTTTGTTTGGTTTGGTTCAGTTCTATCAGCACCTGTAGAGCATTTTGCACTCTATGATCAGCATTGAATCTCACAGTCAGCCAGCCTCGAGGTTGTTCTCACCCATGAATAGGCCAACACAAATGAAGGCCTAATTACAACAGGAGGGCCTATCAGGGGGTCCTCAAACTACAGCCCGCAGACCACATGCAAATACAAATATTGTATTTGTTCCCGTTTTGTTTTTTTACTTCAAAATAAGATATGTGCAGTGTGCATAGGAATTTGTTCATAGTTTTTTTTAAAACTATAGTCCGGCCCTCCAATGGTCTGAGGGACAGTGAACTGGCCCCCTGTCTAAAAAGTTTGAGGACCCCTGGATAATCCACAAAAGGGACATTCCTAGAACACCCAGCTCAGGGGAACAAGAAGACTTACCACTGGGTCCTATAGGACACCTACTACATAAGGCCACCCCATAAAGACTGGGAGTCATAGCAGTTATACCTAATAATTGCAACAAACACAAAGAGATAGCAAAAATGGGGAGACAAAAAAACAAGCCCCAATTGAAAGAACAGGAGGAATAGCCAAAAAAAGAGCTAAATGAAATGGGGCAAACAACTTATCAGATTTAGGTTGAAAACAATGGTTATAAGGATGTTCAAGGAACTTAGTGATAACTACAATAACATAAAAAATGACATAGAAACCATGGAAAATAATGAGTTAGAAATGAAGACTACCATACCTGACATCAAGAATACACTGGAAGGAATAAAAGTAGGTTGGATGAATTGGTGATTTGGAAGACAAGGTAGAAAAAACACCCAGCAGCAAAAAGAAAAAAATAATAATTACAAAGAAAGAGGCTAATTTAAGGACAATATCTGAAATCATCATCAATTTGGAAGTCTGAAAAGGAAAATCATTAGGGGATTACTGTAGAGTTGTTAGATAGTGTTAAATATCATTTTATGTATGTGATTCTGTATTTATATAAATCCTGTCATACAGACTTTGTTTGTGACTGGACACAAGTTATTAACTAATTGCTTAGGGAATACTCCTTTCTTTGACTTGATATAGATGGCTTTTGCCTGGACTATTTTTTTTCCCCCATATGTACTTAGCTCAGAAATACTTTGACATTTGATATGTTTTTTAGAGTCTCAGTAGACAGAGCTGTACTCCAATGTTTAAATAAGGATTATCTACATGGAAATTGATGTTATAAAGAATGGCGACAGGAGTAGCAAAGGACCAGAACTCTAAAAGACAGAAGCTAGAAACCATAATATCTCAACATGGATGCATAATATGAGCTTCAAAGGAACAGAGATCTGTCCTCCCTTTCCTCCTCCTCCTTCTCCTCCTCTTTCACCTCCTTTTTCTTCCCCTTCTTCTTCTCTTGTTCACCATTGTCTTCTTCATTTCCTCTTTTTGTTGTTTGTTTGTTTATCTTTCCAGAAAAATATAAAGAACTACTTTGGACATGTAAATGAAGGAAAGAAGAGAAAGAAGAAGCAGGATAGTGCTCTCAAGCCCAGGACTGAGAACTATCATACTTTAGTTATTTAACACAACAACATCACAGGCATTACTTAATAACTGCATATATACAAACCCCCTCCCAAATGTAATTTCTGCTCTGAAGGAGGGAAGGGGAAAATATAGACTCTGTAGTCCTAAACTTCACAGTGAGAACTTTTAGCACTCATTTGAAACATTTGTAACTATAAAACATTTAGGATATACAAGGTGGGGCAAAAGTAGGTTTATATTTGTTTGTGTGGAAAATAATACAATAATTAATAAATAATAATAATACAAGAATAAACTGTGATTTGCATACTCACAACTGCAAACTTACTTTTGCCACACTCTGTATAAAGGGATCACTTTCATTTCCCTTGTCTCTCTTTCTCTGTATTAGTTTTGTACTTTATAAACTACTAGAGGCTCAGTGCACAAAATTTGTGCATAAATGGCGGGGGGGTCCCCTCAGACCAGCCTGCACCCTCTCTTATCAGGGACCCCTTGGGGATGTTTGACTGCCTGATGCTCTTGTTATCTCTTTTGTGCATGATCATGCACATAGTGTGCTTGATAATTTTAAATGTTTTCATTGTACTTTAATATGTGTGCAGTCCTACAATACAAGAATCATCTCTTGTGTCATATAAATAAATAGTATTTGAGTAAGAAACATGAATAGGTGTTATCAAATAGTTGCTGAAGTAAAAATACCATAGCCAGTGTAGTATAATCATCCATCTTGAAGTTCCAAATTTCTTCTGCAGAATGAAAAATTGATTCAAAAATTTCAGCCAAGTGAAAGAAGAATTTAACTGCTACTAGAATATAGTCATCCTGGATGACATGGCACATTCCCTTTGTTTATTCCCTTGATAACTAAGATTGAAAAATAAAATAAACAAGTAAACAATTGTTGTAAAGATTACCCCTTACAAAAGAAAAATGATGATGGTTAAAACATATTTTGATACAGTTATTGAATTTTAGAAGAAATTACTGAAGTGAACATAGAATGAGTAAATTAAGTTATAATGAAAAATCAAAGAGATGGATATCTTCCTAGGACCCTACTGGAAGTATGTTGCTTAAAGAAGAATGTATTTTCAAAACCCTTCCAGTATCCTATGTGATTTAATGCAGAGAGCAATATTTTAATATATAGACATACTTTTTTTTCTGAAACACCTTTGTGTTTGGTAGGAACCAGATGCCAGTGAAATCAAGGAGATATTAAAAAAACAAAAGGTCTTCTCACCCAGCTTCCATCCCTTCCCCTCTGACAGCTGTCAGCCAATTCTCTGTATCTACGAGTCAGTTTTTATTTTGTTTGTTAGTTTATTTTGTTCATTAAATTCAAATATAAGTGAAGTTATATAGTACCAGTTTCCTGTAAAGGTGCATCATCGCACATACACTGAACAAGACCACTCTGACCTCATACCACTTGCTCTTTGTCACAACCAGACACAATTTTTGTTACTGTTGTTTCTAGATAATATCTTGCTCACTTTCGTCTTAAATACTTTCCATGTGTTATTCCCTCTGCTTAGAAGGTCTGTACCAGATTTTTTATTTCATAGATGGCTTCTCATCTTCAGAGTATTCTTCCTTTTGTCTAAGAATAAATTAAATCCGCTTTCATCTACCAGTGCGATGGTGGGATTAATTCTGTTTGGTGCCAGGCTGACAAATCTGAATCCTAATTCTGCAATTTAGTAATTGTGAAATCTTAATACAGTAATATACCTTTCCATTTCTCATTTTATCTATAAATTGTAGCTAATAATTGAATCTAAGTGATTAGAGTGTTTTAAAGATTAAGTACAGTAAAGCTTAGAAGATGGCTTGGCACACAAAAAAAAAAAAACTCAGAAATTTATTAAGGTGTATTTACCAGTGATATATATTTCATTCTGTGTAAAATATTGTCCCTTTTTTATATTTCAAAGAAAATACTAGGAATAGGAGGATGCTAGAGATTTGAGGCCTATATTACATTTTATTGAAAATTTCCAGTTTTCTAATCTATTATGTTATTATAAACTAATATTATAATAGATATGAATCTTATTGTTTTTTAAATATGAAAGAAATAGACATATAATAAGTAGGCATCATATTTTCTTTAGCCTTAATTATGTTTAATGTAGCTATAATATTTCATGGCTACTTTCTTTTGCATTTTTTACTAGTTGAGGAACAATAAAATGACATGGCAGGCTGATAATACCTCTAAGATGCTTTGGCCTCTTTGGTGTTTAAAATGCAGGCTACAGAATAACTTCTTATATAATTAATTGTCCCTTCCAAAAACTCCTTTTAAAATAGGTTATAATATATGATGGACAGTAGATGATTCTACACAAGAGAATATTTCCATATGAAATTTCAGTCACATTTTCAATCATTTCACAATTTTACAAATTGCACTAATGTGTACTTTCATAGTAGGGAAATTCTTCACTGTGGATTTTAATATATTGATGTCCTGGTTCCACTACTTCCTTAGAAATTTCTAGGCTGTAAATGAACTTTTAAAGTAGAAGTCAATTAAACTATATAGTCTTCAGTACCTCAATTATATAAAAATCTCTGCAGGAGTCTTAGCTATACAGAAACATCCCATTATCTGATACAAAACTATACCTTGCTAAAATTAAATTATTACTCCTTTAAATATAAAACAATTAAGTTTTGTAAATGACTTTTCAGTAGCTTAATAAATATATTAAATAGTTTAAAGAGTGATTATGAGATATAATTGTGTGATGAGGAATTGTTAAATAATTATCATAGTCTAACTTGAATAATTTTTTTTAGATTAAATACATAATTTACCAAATAAGAATTTACCCTCTATGTCCTTGTGGGTGTGGTTCAGTTGGTAGGAGCATTCTTCCCATACACCAAAAGGTCACAGGTTCAATTCCTGGTCAGGGCACATACGTAGGCTTTGAGTTCAATCTCTGGCCCTGGACCAGGGCGTGTGTGGAGACAATCAATTGATGTTTCTCCCATCTATGTTTATCTATCTATCTATCTATCTATCTATCTATCTATCTATCTATCTATCATCTATCTATCATCTATCATCTATCTCTATCTTTCTTTTCCCCTCTCTCAAAAATATCAATGAAAAATGTCCTCATGTAAGGATAAAAAAATAATAAAAAGAATTTACCCTTCACAAATTTATTGCTTATAAAATCACTGTCCCTTTATGTTTTTTTGTTATCAAAATGAAAAAAAATAATAAAACATTTATCTGAAGCATTAGAAACATTCAAATGTTAAACTGTTACATTTCTATAAAATATATTTTAGAAATTAGAAATACTTATGAATTGTTAATGAAGCTATATATCTCATTTTACAGTGGCTATAGAGTGTTCACTGGCTGTAAATATGACAAAAAAGGTAATAAAATAAGACAAATTATAACAAAGAAATGGATACATAAGGCATTGAGTTATAGGCAGTCACTCATATTTGAACTGAGTTTGCTTACCCACATGTACTGTAAAAACAAATATATCAGGCTGATTGAAGCTCAAGATTACTTAAGGAATATATATGGAAATAAAATATTCCTACTGGGTACCATGGTCCAGCATTGAATATGAAAGCATGTGACATTAGTGACCTTGTTTCACATATTTAACTCAGATTAGAATACGTTTACTAATAACATGATGTATTCGACTATGCTAGCTACTACAGATTTTTTTAAAAACCACTGTTTTAATATTGAAACATTTGAAAATCTAGTGAAATGGTAAGAAAATCCCATTGATAACCATAAATTATACAAGAATATTGTATCTTAATTATGAAAATTTAAGAGAAGTAAAATAAACAACAGCTGGTCAATATATCAAAGTAAAAAAAGAGAGAGAGAGAGAGAGAGAGAGAGAGAGAGAGAGAGAGAGAGAGAGAGAGGAGAGAAAACATCTTCATAAAGAATAAGACAAGCTCCTTGAAGCAATGGTGCTTTAGATAGGCCCTTAAGTAAAAAGGTAACTTATACAGGCACATATTTAGGAGGGAATGTCTTTTTGAAAATAAAGAGGAATGTAATGTATAAGTAAAAAATGTGTTAAATAATAAATCATGGAATTGGTTGGAGTGTCATGTGTAAAGTATGAAGTGAAAGTAAGGATAAGACCATATTGCAGAACACCACTGTTTCTAAGGTTAGAAATGTTGACTAAAATAACTGATGGTGGTGATACATTACTTGTTGAAGATCAAAGAAGCATGCTTGGAACTATTTCAAGGTAATGAATCTCATGTTGTAATAAATAAAGATGGAGATGTGGAAGAGGCAAGGATAGTTAGCATCTCCTATGACAAGAAGACATGGTGAGAATGGGAAGAAATGGATAGATTTAAAATGAAATACAGGTTAGATATTTTAGAGTTGTTCAGTTGATTAAAATAGGGGGCAGGTGTACTAAAACTCATAGACACAGAGAACAGTATGGTGGTTACCAGAGGGAAGGGGGAGAAGGGGTAGTATAGGGTAAAGGGCTCCAAATATACAGCAATGGAAGATGATTTGATTTTGGGTGGTGGGTATGCAATGAAATATACAGATCATGTATTGTAGAAATGCATATGGGAGTGCACTGACTACCAGAAGGCAGCTCCTGCATTGAGTATCTGCCTCCTAGTGTTCAGTGCGCATCATAGCAAACCGTCATTCTGCCATTTGGTTGATTTGCATATTAGGGTTTTATTTTATAGGATAATGAACCCACAGAAAGAGAAACTAAAAAGAAAAATCAATCCCATTTACCATTACAACAAAAAAAATAAGATACCTCGGAATAAACAACTAAGTAGGCAAAAGACCTGTACTCAGAAAGTAAGTTTATCTTAACAGCACCTTAAACATGAGTAAAATTAAACAAAATGAAATCTAAGAAATACAGATGTAGGCAAAAAGAGAGAATAAATATGGTGAAAAAGAAAACAACAAAACTCTTGAGCTAAATAATAGACTCCACAAGCTCAAATGGAAAGTGACCCTATATTTCTATATGGCATTGATCCTGCAAGAATCATTTGGATTATATACACTTAGAGAAACTATTAATTAATGTTAGTGCCATTGATGAGAAGAAAGTGCTGAAAACAAACAAGTTGACACTCCACTCCCCGTATTATAAGGACATGATAACAGAAGATATCCAAAACTATTTGCTTATGATAGTCCAGTGGTGAGATGTAACTTGCAATTGCCCAAATTTATACCATTTTAATAACCTGGTTATTAATAGCAGGAAAGGAACCAAGGAGAGCTAGATACTATAGGCATGCCATTTGTATAGCTTTGCCAGGAAGCTACAGTTTAATACTCTCCAACTATTCCCCACAGATCACTGGGGGAAGGGACTGGGCAAGAGACACATGCCCAGTAATGTCTGGGTGCAATAAGAAGATGATTGCCTGTCAGTTATATCCGGGAGCAGGACATTGGCTGAAATAGGCGTGGCCACTGCACGGGCATGATGTCTGAAATACATAGACCAGTGAACAAAGGCAGTTCCCTCCCTGGACCTCTGGCTGTCTCGTTGGAGAGGTGTGCTCTCCTGCTCTGCACCCGCCTCGATGGCCCACAGCCATGTGGACCCCACACAGCGGACGAATGGTCTGTGATTAGCCTGGTGCCAGGCTGGCCTTACCTCCACCGTGGAACAGAAACTCTGGCTTGGCTTCTGGCTTTGCTGCAGCCCCAGTTGCAACTTTTCCAGGATCAGATGAAGGGAAATGGGACTTTGGAAACTGATGGATATGATTACATGCGTATAAAAGTCACCCATTCTTCTGTGTCAGTCTTAGAAAATTATTTTTCTCAAGATATCATATGAGCCCCACTTCCACTACCAACAGAAATTCCACCTGTGCATTTCTCTGATAACAAAAGAACTAACTGTGGTCTATGAGAGCATAAAGAGCAGAAACGCAGATGGTAGTTTTCCCATTCATATTTCTCCCCTCACTAATTTCTATCACCACTGATATTTTGGGTACGTGGGCAGGTCCATATCCACTCCCTCCTATGTGTCTCTACACTTGCTGTTTGCATCTGCCAGATAGGTTCATTTGTCCTGATTCTTCAGGAGCAGCATTTTCATCAATTAAGTTTCAACCTCAGTTTAATCTATTAAGAGAGACTTGCCCTGAGTATACTATATAAAGTAGTACATGGCATTTCCAACTTTCTAAGCAAAACTTAACATCTCTTACAAAGCTACTCTTGTTATTTGTTTTATTATTTATTTATCTTCTTTCCCTGCCTCACCTCTCCTTCTCCTCACCAGCTAAAATACAAGCCCTATAACAGCAGGAAAGTTGCATGACTTATTCATAATTGAGTTTCTAAGAAGTGTCAGATAACAGGGATTTTATCTGCCTTCTCCATGGCTGTACTCAGGGAATAGATCATTTTTAATACTAAGAAAAATTTAAGAAACATTACTTAAGTGAATGAATGATTGGAATGAACAAATTAATAACTAAAAAAGGATAGACCAAAGTTGGCATGTGGATATTTAATAAATGAGTAAATGAATCTCCATGAATATCTAAATGTAGGGTATAGGAGGAAGAAAAATCACAACAAAAAAGCTATCAGTGTGGTAGGAGAAAAAAGGGGGAGAGCAGCATTTGGAAAAATCTTCGAGAGAGAGAGAGAGAGAGAGAGAGAGAGAGAGAGAGAGAGAGAGTTGCAAGTACTCCAGAGGACAAAAAAAGATAAGGTATCAAGACACTGTATGGGCCCAGCCAGTGTGGCTCAGTGGCTGAGCATCAACCTATAAACCAGGGGGTCAGGGCACATGACCAGGTTGCAAGCTTGATTCCCAGTGTGGGGCATGCAGGAGGTGGCCACTCAATGATTCTCTCTCATCATTGATATTTCTATCTCTCCCTCTCCCTTCCTCTCTGAAATCAATAAAACATATTAAAAATATGCACATATACTGTATGGGATTTGTCAATTAGGAGTCTATTTTGAGGAATTTTGTTAAAATGCCAAGTAATGGAAATTTAATATTTAGACTGCAGACATAAACAAATAAATAATGATCCACTTTCTTACCCATGCTATTGGTCTACCTTCTCAGGGTGGATTGTATTCATTATCCTAAATCAAACACTGAACTCAAGTAAAAAGATTATTAAAAGGACAATAGTTTCTTTCAACCTTTTATGAGCCTACTTTTTGTAATGAACTCTTTTTATTTCCTGCAATAAACTTTTTAAATTGCTAAGGATAAAAAGATGGACAGTATATGTAGAGTGGGAAGCAGAAATTAAGTCATTTCATAAATAAGTAGTATATGGAAATAGGGTTAAAAAGGATATATTAAGGCTACTGTGAAATTTTCTTAGACATTAGCTCTGAGTAGAGTTGTAATGGAAGACTTCCCTGAGATAGTTAAATGTCAGCTATGTTTTGTTCATTCCCTATGCAAAGGGAGAGGGTAGGATGGTATCATTCAGAGGTTAAAACTCAGCCAAAAGCCTGAAATGCAAAGGTGAACAAACAAACAAAAAGGCCTAATACCCAATAGCTGGGACACAGTGAGCAAGATGGAGAGAAGCATGGCATGTATTTAAAAATGTAGGCAAAAGCCAGATTATTCAAGGCCATACAGACTATGTTAGGAATTGTATTTATCTCAAGAGCAATGCAAAAAAGCTATGAGGAGTAAAGTTACTGCATTGAGAATGGCTGGGAGTAGGAAAAGGCATTGATAAAGTAAGATTTTTAGGTAAGGAGAAGAATAACTCTTGGTTTGTCAAGGAAGTTCTTGTATAAGTCTATTATATTTGTGTAATTACTTATATCAGACTTCTTTATGTTCAAAGTGTCTCAATTTGAAAAATAAGTTATTATAGTCAATATAAAAATACTTTTGTGCTTCTCAAGAATTAGGGATTGAAGATAACATCAAGTGAATGAATTTAAGATGTTTTTAGATGTCGAATGTCAGAATCTGAGAGGAATGTGGGAATGAGAATGACAAATCAGAGATGATGTCAATCAAGACTTTTAGTCTGTATAACAGGAAGAGGGTAGTCCCACTCACCAGAAACACTGAGACATGGTGCAGTTTAAATGCCAGAAGTGCCAGGAGTACAAAACAAGAGGGACACTGAATAAATTCAACTTTTGACACCTCGAGTGTTAATGGTCTATGATACATCCTATTGGACATATCAAGTAGGTAGAAAAATGGACCTGATACTTCAACTATAGTTCTACACTGAATTTCTAAATGGTAATTGAAAATAAAGTCTGGATGAAGTCCTGTGGTAGAGGTAACTGGCTAACAAAAGACCAAGAACTGGTTGTCAAACATAATATAGTAGAAAAAAGGAAGGTAAGCTATCAATAGATACCAAAAGAAGATGAAGAGAGAGAAGAAAAATAGAAGATATGATATTCCACAATCTTACAGAAAAGACTATATCAAAAGCAAATACTGAAAAAATTGGAACTAAGTTTCCTAATGTGTTATATATGACTAGAGGCCCAGTGCATGAAATTCTGCAGTCAGGAGGGGTTTGGGGGAGGTACCTCAGCCCGGTTGCGCCCTCTTGCAGTCCGGGAGCCCCACAATCAATCGCCCCACAGAGGGAAGCTCCACCCACCCGCTGCAGCACCACCACCAGGTAGCCTGGGCCTCCCTCTTTGGGTGATAATGGAGTCCCCTGATTGATCTCCCTGCTGGCTGGTGGCCTGGGCTCCCTCTGCGGGGTGATCATGGGGCAAGGGTAGGGCCCCCGACCAATCGCATTGCACCCGCCTTGGCTGGCCTGGCGCCAGTGGGTGTCATAGCGTGATCGCCTGGAAGGTCGACTTGCATATTATGCTTTTATTAGTGTAAATAAGGCCCAGTGGTATTAACTACCTGGGTGTAGTCTAAGGAAGTCTTTGATGTCTTTACATACAAATAAAATAAATCCCATGAAGCAATCGTAATTTTAACCTTCACCAAATTTTTCTTTTGAACACAATGCCATTACATATTATTTATTCCTTTGCTAATTTTGTTGTCCTCTCCCATTTGTGAGCTTAGGGTATGATATCCTAACTAATGTTTTTGGCCATTTCAAAAATACAATATAATCCTTTTCTGATTTCCATGTCATGTCATTATTGCATTGTCAATCTCCAACTGTTGGCAACCACACTGACTATTTTCCCTGAATTACTGAATGTGACATGAGAAAGCCACAAAATCATGCTAGTACAATAGTCCATTCAACAAATATTTAATGTGCCAGGCATTTATTATGTGCCAGGCTCTATGCTAAACAACAGGGACACCAGAATGTGAGCAAATGAGCAGATGGAATTCTCTTCTAAGTGAGTGCATTTGGCCTAATATTCAGCAGCTTGCTAGATACTTGACTTTTTATAGTCTAAAACGTATAACTCCTAAAACAAAAATGTCATTGCTGCATGAGAATAAGCACTTGTTTTATTTATAAAAATGTGATTCACATAAGCTAAAGGAAATCTGAAAAAATTAATTATATTGTTGGAATATTCACTTATATTTGTGATAGTCAGATTATGAAATGATTCAAACAAAATTAATATACTACAATAATTTAGAAAATAATTTATGTTAGTAGTTAAATAATATCTCATTAAAATGTTAAATGATTAAAAAGTAAATTGCTAATTATTAGATAAGTAATGAAACAACATGTAGCATAGCAATCATTGCAAAAACAAAACATCATGAATAAAATTGGGAATAAATGTAGAAAAATACCACTCTAGTAAGTACTCCTTCACCCAATGCCTAATAGACTAACTCAAGTAGTAAATCAGAAGACTACTATATAAGCAAAAAGGTTAAAATCTCCAGATATACTTTTCAAAACGTGGTATTCAAGATCAACTTCAACTTTCTGCAATATGGCTAACTAAGTATCTTGAAAATATATTTTACTCAATACACTTAGAGCAGATTGATAAAATGTTTTAAAAATCCATAAATAAAGACCTGAATTCACAGAAAAAGTGGAGAAAATATGCAATAGACAAGAACAACAAAAATGTAGGAAATAGCTAAAAATCAGAGTGGTAAGTTACTTCTACAGCTATGGCTGCCTAGCATAACTAAACAGGAAGCTTGTCTTTCAGTGGCCATGAAGGGTAGAGTACAATATTGGTTTCATGCAGGGTATTGGGAGAGAGGTTTAACTCCCAGTTAAGGTTTATGTAAGAAACAACACATCCACTGGCTGAATAATGAGAGAAGGAAAATTGAAAATTGCCTAAGCTAAGACTTGAGTGAAAATAAAGCTAATTTGAGTTCTAATACAGGCACATTCTGAAGAACGTCTCAATTAGTATTTCCTTAAAAAGAATATCTCTTGGTTTTTAATATCCAATTTTCCTATTAAATACATGTCAGCCAGTACATTACAAGAAAAGTAAATGTACATTCACAAAATTCATTACAACATTATAAATGAACATGTGGAAAAATATCAAATTACATTTCAAATGAAATTCATAGGATTTCAAAATCAAATGATGATTTTTGGAAAAACACTTGAAGCATCAAACAAGATAATATATATCTAATCTAATAAAAGAGAAATATGCAAATTGACCACACCTCCACTATGCCCCAAGCCACACCCACCAGCCAATCAGAGTGACTATATGCAAATTAATCCAACCAAGATGGCGGCAGGCAGCCTCAGAGCTGGAGCAAGCAGGAGGCTTGGTTGCCCCGGCAATGGTGAAAACCAAGCTTCCCACCTGCCCTGGCCAGCTGTTATCTCTGCTCAAGGCAACAAAGTTTCAATTATAGAAGATAAATAAATCCCAGATACCTGCTTCCAGCCAGCCTCCACTGGGAGCTTGGGTTGCTGGGGGCCATGGCCAGCCTGAAAACAGCCACCAGCCACTCACCCAGGCTGGCCACACCATCATGGGGTGAGGGTTCCCACTGGGGGGCTTGGCCAGCCTGCAAACAGCCATTAGCCCAGGGGTGGGCAAACTTTTTGACTCGAGGGCCACATGGGTTCTTAAACTGGACCGGAGGGCCGGAACAAAAGCATGGATGGAGTGTTTGTGTGAACTAATATAAATTCAAAGTAAACATCATTACATAAAAGGGTACGGTCTTTTTTATTTTTTTTAGTTTTATTCATTTCAAATGGGCCGGATCCGGCCCGCGGGCCGTAGTTTGCCCACGGCTGCATTAGCCCCTCACCCAGACTGGCCAGGCATCCCAGCAGGACCCCCCCACCCTGCAGGCAGTGTGGCCAGCCTACAAACAGCCATCAGCCCCTCACCGTTGCTGGCCAGTGACCCCAGTATATATATAAATGCCTAAGCCACCAGCCAATCATTTGACTATCCGAGCTGTAGCTATGATGCGCAATAACCACCAGGGGGCAGACACTCAACGCAGGAGCTGCCGAGCTGCGGTTCTTGGGTGACGCACCCAGATCCAGAGAGGAGGAAGCCCGATTCCTGGGTGCATCACCTGAGAACCACCCTCTCGCAATCTGGGGCCCCTTGGATGATGTTGAAGAGCCAGTTTCAACCTGATCCTCACAGGCCAAGCTGAGGGACCGCTTGGTGCATGAATCCATGCATGGGGCCTCTAGTTATTAATAAAATGGTCTTCTATAGGAAATAATGGGAACAATTTACAAGCAAAGTGATAGAAACAAGATGTTTCTATATATACTTTTTAATAAGGAATTAAAGCTAAGATAAAACATGAATGCTAAATTTTAACTAAAAAATAATAGGACCTTATTTTATATTAACATTTGAAGTACATATAAAAAAGAATAAATTCCATAACTTTAGAACACAGAACTATAAACCATTATTTGGGTTACATTCTGAGAACCAAAAGAACTATACTTAATATGCAGTATTGACTGAAGTCAACAGTTTATATACAATATAGTTCCTTAATACTCACAATCACCCTAGAATATAAATACACTGTTTTTGAGCCCTACTAGTATCATTTTGTAAATAAGGCAATTAAGGTGCACAGTACCTGATACATTTGCTGTAGAATGAAAAAATTGGATACTATGTCTCCAGAGCCTTCACAATCTATAGCTACACTGACTGCTTCTGTAATTTCCAAATGATTTTATGTCCCCTTCCTAAGTTTTATTTTCCCTATGTGAACAATATTCCGCTAACGGTTTGGAATGTTCAGTCTATATAATACAATTACTAAGAATATATGCCAGATAAACAAAGGGGGGAAAAGGTCATTCAAAAATATCAATAATAAAAATATACAACAAGAGTAGATACACAGACTGACTGTCTTTTATAGAGACAAATATTTGTTTCTGCACTTATTGTGTTCTAATATTTAATAAAATATAAGTTTTAGTGTCTCTTAAATGTGGTAAGCAGTGGAGTAACTAAGAAAAAATAATTTATATTACTGCAATTTTCAAATCTGTGAAGTGAAAATTCTGCTCTTATTTTTTTCTGCAAAATCATGTTGTCTTAACATTTTAATCTTAGAAAACTTTTAAAAAGGTTATTTTCTAAAATTCGTACTACAATATATATGATTATTTTACAAAAATCACTGAAAACTATGAAATGGAATTGTTTAAGAAAGTCAAATTGACCCATAGAAAGGTCAAAATTTTTTTAAAGTAAAGATCATCCAACTAGCAGCAATCTCATTTTTGGAAAATTAATCTAAATTCTCATTGTATTTGCATTTTATGCATTTTAGATGACACAGAGTTTCCCATTTAACCATGAGCAGTAATTCCTTCTTTTATATTTAACTGAAAAACCATTTAACAGTGATGATAGTAAGCCAACCATGTCGTATATTTTGAGAAGACAATATTAGGATTTTTTTTACTCTTCTATGAATACTTACAAACATATCACAGATACATGTTTTTCTTAAAACAAGTTCCTTTTCAATGATGTTTATCTGAATGTTTTGAAAGGACACACATAATGTTTCTGATTTTATGAAAGAAAAGTTATTAAAATCTTAAATAAACCAACATTTTTGACCTGTTGTCTATTCCCTGAGGCAATACCAAAGGATGCAAGGAACACACTACAATGGGCCTTTTCCGATTATTCTGTCCATTAAGCAGTGAATACTTAAATACTTCTCCAAAACAAATGCTTTTTCAGTGAGAATCCTGATGAGTTAAGTATCCTTCATTACGATGAGCACCTATATATTTTCCTTTATGCACAACTTCAAGGTAACCAACTTACTGAATTATATTCATGAGGAACAAAAGTAAATATATTGTGTGTAAAGAAGATAAATAAGTTTTACACAGCAGCTGTTTCACGATTTTGGAAAAGTTACTTCATGCCAAAGTCACTGAATATGAAATCATTGGCATCTTTACTGAAACCCAGCACTTCTTCCACAAAAAAGCAGTAAATCAATCTAAGAGAGTGATGGGGGAGGCAAAGCAGGGATATAACATCTGTTGAGGAGTTTATGCATCTGGCCGAAAGAAAGGGTTTTTTATTTTCATAAAAGGCAGCTTTACCAGACTGTTGGTGGGAGTAAAGATAGACCTTCACAACAAATTTTTAAATAGATGGCAAAGGAATTGAAAATAAAGTGTATTTGTATCCTTTTTTAAAAAATATATTTTATTGATTTTTTTACAGAGAGGAAGGGAGAGGGACAGAGAGTTAGGAACATCGATGAGAAAGAGAGAAATATCGATCAGCTTCTTCTTTCACACCTCCTACTGGGGATGTGCCCGCAACCAAGGTACATGCCCTTGGAATCAAACCGGTGACCTTTCAGTCCGCAGGCCGATGCTCTATCCACTGAGCCAAACCGGTTAGGGCTGCATCCTTTTTTTATACAAGGTAGAAGATTCATCCTAGGGAACACAACTTTGCACACATAGTATTGATTAATGGGCCAGTGTCACCTAAAACTTGAGTCTGTGTGTCTTAGGCTGGACTACAGGTAGTTCTGATTTGTGCACATGAGATCTTCTCACAGGCATGCTCATGTGTGTGACACAATGTCCCCAAACACATAGTAAAATACATTAAATCCATAGAGATCATAAAAGTAGCAAATAAAACGTTATGAGAAATAAGCCCATTGTTATGTAAGGAAATTGGGAAAGGTTTATTTTAAGTAAAATATTCAGGTTTTTTTTTTGTTGTTTTTTTAATAAATCTAATCATTAGAGAAGGGGGGAGGGGAGCTTTACAAGTTAGGAAAAAATTAGAAACAAGTCTTAACAGACTACAAGATCAATCAGTATATGCCATCAATTTGACATTTTAAATGTGTTTTCCATTAAAATATATTTAATAACAGAAGTGGAAGTCAATTCATTATCAGTGGTGGTAATTTATTGTGCTTTGTACTCACTGCCACCCCTTCAGAGAACCATTGACCAACATTGAATATCTAGAGACAGTTAAAATATCTAAAACTACAGAATACAAAGAAGCACAAAGACTAACGTAACTATTTTACACAGACAAGGGATAAAAGAATGATGTATTTTTTCATATTCAATATGTGACAGACTTTAAACTATACATTCTAGGGGTGACATAGAAAACCTCATCTATTTGTTCTGTCTTTAGAGGCTCATGTATAGAGCCTTGACGTTAGGTGAAAATTTATAAAAGGGGTAGAATCATGAGAGAGACATTTTTGGGAAAATGCCTTAAGAACAACAGGAACATTTGTGATGGTAAATGTTGCTGAGACTTTAGGAAAGTTTCAAAGTTGTGTCAAAAAAAAAAATCACTGAGGCTTTCAAAAGAAAACAACTGCAAGTCAGACTACGAGGGTATCAATAACATATCTGGGTTTAAGGGGAATAAAATGTATATTGAGAATAGTCTATTTTTTGGAATTGAGCACCAGTAAAAACCATATTTTGAGTATAACATGAATAGAAGCAAAATGTGTTTGTAATATAAAATACTAGTTTGATAATAAATCTGGTACCATTACAAAGATCCCATTTACTATTGAGATTTCTCAATAGGATGATGATTGCACCCACTTTCAATTCTTGGCTGCATATTACAATCACCTGGGAATTTTTTTAAAATCCTGATTCCTGCGCCTCATCCTCCGGAAATTGTTTCTTTGTTATGGGGTGGGGCCACAACATTAGTAACAAAGAAACAGAATTAAAACTTTATTGTGGGGAGCCGCTACAGTGTTTTGGACAGGTTCAAGCATTGGGCTGAGGAGAGGGCACAGTCCTCTCATTGCCACGTGCAAGTCCCAGCTTGGAGGGCAGGGCTCTCCCAGGACAGTTATAGCCAACAGCGGTAGTTGTAAGCTTGAACCTATGGTCCGAACATGTGGCCCCACGTGCCTGGGTGGGGTAGGCTTGATAGAGTTCAGGTGCATGTAGTTGAGTAGGATTGAAACTCAAGAGAATGTTGTAAACAACTTGGTTATGCCCTTACTTTGCCTCGTAGCATCTGCTATAAACTAAAGGCATGGCTGTGGGCGTGGTCGCTGTCTCTCAGAGAAGCAGCGTACCCCCGAGACCAGGCTTTCATTCTCAGGTTCACCCTTGGCCGTGCTGGCGTGGCACACTCCCAGGGAACTACACTCCTAGGGTAGGTTCTTGCCTCAAACCCCGCCCTGCCAGAAACAGCTCCAGAAAACAGCTGGGGAGGGTGCAGCCCTTGGCAAAGCGACCCAAGATTCAGTGGGTCCACACTCCGAGGGCGGGTTCCTGCCTCAAACCCCACCCTTACAGGAAACAGCTTGGGGGAGGGCGCAGCCATTACAAAGACAACCCCTGCAGGACTGATTTCCTTCCGGTTGGTCGCCAGCCAGACCCCGGTCATGATGAATACCACCCATGGTTTTTATATAAGTAGATAGCTTTAAAAAGAAATCACCTCTCCTCCCCCTAGGAAAATAGAGGAATACCACTTTAACCCATCTCTCTTACTGAAAACATTGGACAAAATCTAGCCAGTTTGGTTCAGTGGATAGAGTATTGTCCTGTGGACTGAAGGGGGTCCAAGGTTCCTTTCCGGTCAAGGGCACCTGATGGGTTTGTGGGCTCAATCTCCAGTGTGGGTAGTGCAGGAGGCAGCTGATCAATGATTCTCTCTCATCATTGACGTTTCTATTTCTCTCTCCCTCTCCCTTCCTCTCTGAAATCAATAAAAATGTATTTAAAAAGTTATCTCCCAAAAAAATAGATTAATGTAAGTTAACTAAATAATAAATAGAACAGGAATTATTGCATTATTTATATATTGACTCTAAAGAAACAGCGAAAAGCATTGACTTTTTGGACAATTTAGACTGCCAAAATTTAAATGCCATCAAACTAAAATTACAAAAAAATGTTTCTTGAATATGTTACTCCTTTTACAAAGCCTGAGTGATTCACTGATAGTTCCAATTCATAAGTTCACACCTGTTTGTATTTTATGAAGACACAGTCAATGATTAATCAAATTTTAGCAGCTGTCATAGTACTGAGAAATGGTATGGAGAAGTACAGCAATGCATAATAAATACCAGAAGCAAATATTTGAAGTACACGTTACTGGTAAACAGTAAAAATATTACAGAAAAACTCTTGTACTTTGACTTCACCATTTGACTTTAATATGTAATCAAGTCATATTCATCTAAAATAATCTTTTAGAAGTTAACCTTCTCTAGGAAGAAATTGTATTTGGCCTAAAATTGATTATCATAGAAAAAATTGAAAGCCAAGTCCTAATCTAATACCAATCAAAAGAGCATGCATCATATAATTTTAGGTACTATTAGGGTCCTTCAGATGGTTAAGCATAAATCCTCCAAATTGATGAGAGCAAAGTGCTTAAGTTTCTAGGGTAATATTAGAAGACAATAAGTAGCAATCCAGATTTAATTATAGTCACTGCTCTTCCCAAGAGACAAACATTCATGATAAGTTGATTGTTTTATTTTAGAAAGCATTGAGTTCATGAGTTTTAGTTTTATATCCCACATATGAGTGAAATCATATGGTTCTTAGCTTTATCTGACTGACTTATTTCACTTAGCATAGTGTTCTCAAGGTCCATTCATGTTGTTGCACATGGTGCTATTTCATCCTTCCTTATGGCTGAGTAGTATTCCATTGTGTATATGTACCACATCTTCTCTATCCAGTCCTCTACTGCAGGACACTTTGGTTGTTTCCATGTCTTGGCCACCTTGAATAAGGCTTCAATGAACATAGGGGTGTGTATATCTTTGTGAATACATGATTTTGAGTTTTTTGAGTATATACCCAGGAGTGGGATTGTTGAATCATATGGTAGCTCTATTCTTAATTTTTGAGGAATCTCCAGGCTGCTTTCCATAGTTGTTGTACCAGTCTACACTCCCGCCAGCAGTGAATGAGGGTTCCCTTTTTTCCACAACCTCTCCAACACTTGATATTTCTTGTCTTGTTGATAATGACCACTCTAACAGGTGAAGGTGGTATCTCATTGTAGTTTTGATTTGCAATTCCCTAATTACCAGTGAAGTTGAACATCTTTTCATATACCTCTGGGCTGTTTATATGTCTTCTTGGGCGAGCTGTATTTTCAGGTTCTCTGCCCACTTTTTGATTGGGTTGTTTGTTTGATGTTGAGTTTTATGAGTTCTTTACATATTTTTGAAATTAAACCTTTGTCGGAGCTACTGTTTGCAAATATTATCCCCATATGGCTGGTTGCCTCTTTGTCCTGTTGTCAGTGTCTTTTGCTTTGCAAAATCTTTTTAGTTTGATACAGTCCTGTTCATTTATTTCTGCCTTTTCTGCCCTTGCCTTTGGGGTCAAGTTCATAAAATGTTCTCTATGATCCAGGTCCATAAGTTTGGTGCCTATATTTTCTTCTGTGTAACTTATTGTTTAGGGTCTTATATTTAGGTGTTTGATCATTTTGAATTAATTTTGTAAATGGGAACACACTGTAATCCAGTTTCATTCATTTGCATGTGGCTTTCCAGTTTCCCAGCACCATTTATTGAAGAGACTATCTTTATTCCATTGTGGCTTCTTTTTCGGAAATTGTCTGTCCATATACATGTGGTTGTATAGCTGGGCTCTCTATTCTGTTCCATTGATCTGGTTGACAGAGGGAAGTGGGGTAGGGGATCCTAATATAAGGTGACAGAAGACTTTTGGTAGTGGACTTATGGTGCAATATACAGATCTTGTAAAACAGAAACCCACATCTGAAACTTATATGTTCATGTTAACCAATGTCATCCCAACCAGTTTAACAAAAGAAAAATTTTTTAAATTGTCACACACAAAAAGAAAACATTGAGAGCTGAGATCAAAAGGACATTCACTAAAAAAAAAAAAAAAAATTAGCTGAGAAAGTAATTCAAGCAGGTTAGATATTTATGTTAGTGAAAAGTTAAGGATTCTGAAGATTGATAGCCAGCGGTTTGCTTTACCTAAAATACCAAATACCAGTGAATGTGGGCGACCTCTGAGGAAATGTAAGAGTTGGGTAGAGAACAGCAACAAATGTTTGTCAAATTCTTAAGTGCAGTTCATCAATCAGGATTCGACAGTTTAAAACACAGAAGAACAATTTTATTATAGTAAGAACTTTTTAATTGAAAGAAAAAATGTTGTCCTAGAAATTGTCTAAGATTCTGAGTAAACACTTTATAGTTTTTTATGAAATTTGCTGCTCTTTTTGTTTTATTTTTATCTCAAAAATGTTAGGAGATTGGAAAAAATAATGTTAATCAAAATATATATTTCCTTCCGAATATTTTCCAGAACTCAATTAAACCTACCATCTGTGTTTACAGTTGCATTTAGTGAAAATTTGCTAAATAATTATATATACATATATATATATACACATTTATATGATATATAATATCATACACACACACACACACACAAACACACACACACATCAGGTGTGCCATAAAACTACTGCATGCAAAGAGACTCTGATCATTTCATTGCTTCATTGGTTTTGTTTCTACCAAACCCTAGAGGCATCTTCACATTTAATAGCTTGTTGTACTGCAGGATGACTGAATAGCAGCTTGCCCTTCTTGTATAAAACCTTAGAGGCATTTTAGCAGCTAAAATCTCTTAACAGCAACTTCTAAACTTTGATTTATTCACTGCCAAAATCATTCAGTTAAGACTTCATTCATCTTATTTGTTTGGTCCAATTTCTTTGGATAAAAATGAAAGTAGTTCTCTGAAATTTCCTTTGAAAATTATAAATATGCAGCAAGGTCATTTCTCTTGGCAGATTTTGTTGTGAATAAAAGCTTAGCTACTGGCAGACTGTATCACCAAGACACTTCAGTGACCAAAACCACTACAAAGTTGGCTACCACCTTGATACATTGGGGCATTTATTTAGAGGAGCAGATAAGCAGTTGTAATAGCCTTCACTATATTTCTCAAAGGCCAAAGGAAAGAGGAAATAAGAAATCCATTCATGGTTTATTTAGGGAAATGACATAAAAGTTAAGTATTTGTTTTAATTAATACTATCCAAATCAAGCTATTATTAAAGTGTCTTGATAGTTATTTTATGAGCTTGAACAAAATATTACTCATAAGTATATTTTAATTTATTAATTGTCCCTAATATATATTTTCATAATGTAAGCTAAACCTTGTTTGAATTTAAACATTTTCCAATAGGATCTCTTTTGATTAGGGATGATATTTAGTGCTCATATCCTTTTTGTTGACTATTGTTTTCTGAAAGCTAACATAGTGTATGGCGTATAGAAAGAATGCAATGGAAATCTTTGATTAAATTAATGGCAAAATAAAAGTATTACCCATGTTTGGAAGCAAGAGGAGTAGGAGGAAGCGAGAAGAAGGAGAAAGAGAAGGAGGAAAAAGAGAAGAGGGAGGGGAGAAAATAATTCCTGACACTACTAACTAAATTTATTTTCCTTCAAACTATTTTCTGATAGATAATAAATAAGCCTATTTTTTACTGTGTGTATTAGTTCAAATAAAGGCAGTAATACCTCAAAAAATACAGCAGAAAAATGTTTTCATTCTCCTCCCCACTATGGGTTGCTATTTTTTCTTCCCCTCAATGAGCAATGTGAGAAGTGTTGCTATTGTTTTTATCAGATACTTCAATATTTCTGGAATATTTTTGACATTGAAATAGTACTACCAGTAGAGAAATAAAAGTTGTAAGATGTCAAAGTTAAAGTGGTCCATGACCTGCTCCGCAAAATCATTGTTTATGTTCTAGAAATACAAACTTCACAGCACAGACTTTTCTCTGTGTGTGTGTGTGTGTGTGTGTGTGTGTGTGTTCTTCTGGTGCGGCAAATTTTCAATAAACATTATTTATATAAAGTCATTTTCTAGACACTATATTTTTCCTGATAGTGTTTTCCCTTATTCAAATTTGTTATTTGGTCTGCATAATTTTATTATATACTCTGGTAATACAGATGTTGGAAATATATTGAATATCATGAATCCAGAAACAAATTGCTTATTTTCGATTTTCAGTGACTAATTCACCATGGTGTTAATCTCTATGTAAATAAATGAAAAGTTGGTGGTGTAGTGTAAATATATATATAGCTCTAACAAATTTTTATATCCAAAATATATAAAGAACTCATAAAACTCAACACCAAACAACCCAATTAAAAAATGGGCAGAAGACCTGAATCCCAAGAAGACATACAAATGGCCGACAGATATATGAAAAGATGTTCAAGCTCACAAGCAATTAGGGAAATGCAAATCAAAACCACAACGAGATACCACCTCACACCTGTTAGAATGGCTATTATCAACACGAAAATAATAATAAACGTTGGAGGGGTTGTGGAGAACTGCTGGTGGGAATGTAGACTGGTGCAACCACTGTGAAAAACAGTCTGGTAATTCCTCAAAAAATGAAGAATAGAGTTACCATATGACAGCAATCCTCTACTAGGTATGTTCCTGAAAAACTCTAAAACATATATTCACAAAGATATATGCACCCCCAATGTTCATTGCAGCATTATTCACAGTGATCAAGACATGGAAACAACCAAAGTGTCCTGCAATCGAGGTCTGGACAAAGAAGATGTGGTACATATGCACACAGGAATACTACTCAGCCATAAGAAAAGATGAAATACTGTCATTTGCTACAACATGGATGACCTTGATAATATTATGCTAAGTGATATGTCAGTCAGAAAAATCTAAGAAACACATGATTTCACTCATTTGTGATATATAAACATTTGATGAAAAACTGATTTTGCCCAGCAGCTATGAATAAAAAATAGTGTTTCTTATTGTACTTTGTTGTTCACTTTTTAAGGATAAGCAGCAAGATAAAGAATATTTAAAATCTCATGTGCACACAAGCACATACCCCCCCACTTCTTTATGAGGATATATGACTATAAATACCTTTAAGATTTTGCACTTAAAATATATATAAATATATATCTATAAAGACATATATGTACTCATAATTTACATATATATATAGACTCTATGTTTATTTTATAGAAATAGAAAGAAAAGATAAAAATATATAATTCAAAATTTATCAGTGTGACTTCC
The DNA here is from genome assembly GCF_964212035.1 of Myotis nattereri. Lineage (NCBI taxonomy): Eukaryota > Metazoa > Chordata > Mammalia > Chiroptera > Vespertilionidae > Myotis > Myotis nattereri. The sequence goes on along the minus strand of NC_138076.1, from coordinate 65,743,349 downwards.
TTGGTCTTGATATTATTGATTAAGACATATTAATTTACTGTTATATTAATTTAATTATTAATAATTATATGTATTCACTGATTTCTCAAATAACCAATAGCTTTTATTATTTTTAAAAAAGGAAAAGGAAACTCCATACTGTCTTCCATAGTGGTTGTATCAGTCTGCATTCTCACCAACAGTGTACTAGGGCTTCCAAGTTTTGGCAATGCTGAATAAGCTACTATAAAACCTCTGTGTATAGGTTTTTTTTGTGTGTGTGTGGACATAAGTTTTTAATTGTTTTGGGTAAAGATCAAGTTGAACAATTGCTGGATTATGTTGCAAGAGTACTAGTATGTTTGATTTTGTAAGAAACTGCCATTCTTCCAATATAGCTGTATCATTTGCTTTCCCACAGCAAAGAGTGAGCATTCCTCTTCCTTCATATCCTCAGCAGCTTGTGGTGTTCCAGATTTTGGCCATTCTAATAGGTGTGTAGAGTTACCGCACTATTATTTTAATTTGCATTTCTCTAATGACATATGATGTGGAGCATCTTTTAATGTGCTTATGCACATTGGCTTATGCCATTGGCAAATCTTCTTTGGTGAAGAATCTGTTAAGGTCTTTGGTCTTTTTTTAATATATTTTTTTCCATTTTTCTCAATGATGAATTTTAAATATATAAACTTTTTGAGAGCTTTTTCCTCTCTCTTAGGGACAACATCTGCCTACTCTCTTGACTTCTGCTATGCTTTTCTGGTTATTATCACAATCCAATATGTGATGTAAAGTGTAGTGATTAAAATAAAATAATGATAAAAGTGAAATAACAACTTTAGTTATTGAGGGTAAGATTTCTATGAAAACAAATTTTAAGAATTTACTTTACAGGACACAATAACTAATAATTTTACAAACATGATGTTACCCTGCCAGTTGAAAGAAAAGATGCTCAGACACTTCAGGAGCAATTCCAAGTGAGGAAGACATTGAATACATTCCTGTGAGCACACAGCTTCTCCTGCAGCGAATGCCACTTACCAATCAATAGGGTTGTGCTATTTGGGTGTAATCAATCAGGGTCCTCTGTCACACTAAGATATATCAATTTCAGGAAATTCTTTGACATGAGACAGCAACCAATAGTTCGCCAGACATACTATTGAATAAGGTAGAAAGTAATGTATCCTAACATTAACGTAAATAATTTAATTCTAATGACTGATTGGTTATTTGGGAGGAAGGGGAAGCTGGTGGTTCTACTGTTTCCTTAATCTTTCCCCAGAGCATATTCAATCACATCTACTGCTACACATAAGTTACCAGATCCTTCCCCAAATCAGAATTCATGCTGTAGCACAACAGTACAGTCTTAATCCTTTCACCATAATGATTTTCTGTTCAAAGAATGTTTCAGAGACTGTGATGGGTTTTTTATATATAATATTTCATAATATCTTACCTAATAATAGACAAACATGTAAATTGACCATCCCTCTGCTACACTCACCAGCCAATCAGGAGAGTATGCAAATTAACCCAACAAAGATGGTAGTTAGTTTGCATACATAGGCACAAAGTGGCAGAGTGAAGATGGAAGGCTCTGGGCTGGAGCAGCGAAGACGGAAGGCTCCAGGCCAGAGCGAAGGCCTGGGTCCCGGGTGCTGGAGGAAAACCGGTGCAGGCAGCCAGGGGAAGGGAAGGCCTATTGCATGAATCTCTTTGTGCAACAGTCCTCTAATTTAAATAAAATATATAATTTATATGTAATATCTCATAATATTTATATGTACAATAGGTATTGTAGCTTTGTCTCTATAAAGGAAGTTTGAATTTTAAAAAAGGTAAATGAGGTAATTTGTTCAAAGTTATATCACTGGTAGGATTCAAATCATGTTCAGTATAAAAAAAACCAAAACCACTGACTTTCTCTCTTTCTATTATTATTTCTACTTCCAGTGTTTTTGGTCTTTACATTGTTGATCTTGGAATGCATTCACAGTCTCTCTCTCTCTCTCTCTCTCTCTCTCTCTCTCTCTCTCTCTCTCTCTTTCTCTCTCTCTTTCTCTCTCTCTCTCCCTCACCCCCATCTCCCTCATCTCTTTCTCTCCCTTACTCCTGCTTTTCCAAATCCTACCTATTTTTGAAGATATAATTTACTTCCATAAAGTCTCTCTTAACTCTTAGTTAGTAATGAACTTGCAGTGCCTCCACTGGTGTAACCTCCCTTTACTATAATTGACATTAGTCCAAATCTGGCATTAACAATATCTATTTTTGTATTTATGATCATTACTTAGTTAATGTTTCTTGAGACCACAACTGTGCTATCTTTTTAAGAATGTAGGAATTCATTAAAAACTATTGAAATATATAAATTAGAAGTTTTCTAATTAAAAAACAATATAAAGACTTTATAATATTAAATAAATCATTACCTACAGTAAACACAAAATATATGCAGTCCCCATTATATTTAAACTTTTTAGTTAAGAAATTATTGAGCCAAAACCAGTTTGGCTCAGTGGATAGAGCATCGGCCTGCGGACTGGGGGTCCCGGGTTCGATTCCGGTCAAGGGCATGTGCCTGGGTTGCGGGCACATCCCCAGTGGGAGATGTGCAGGAGGCAGCTGATTGATGGTTCTCTCCCATCGATGTTTCTAACTCTCTATCTCTCTCCCTTCCTCTCTGTAAAAAATCAATAAAATATATTTAAAAAAAAAGAAATTATTGAAGCAAAACTGAATTCCTAGGAAATAGATGATAGAAAAGTTCTCCATACATATCCAATGTACATAAAAATACATGAAAAGATTTTGCCTTCACAGCTTTGTTTATTCCTTTATATCACATTTAAGCAATTTTCATTCCTGAGATCCAGAACTATTTCTTCCTTTTTTGACCTAGATATTTTCCCTAACCACTAACTCAAGTGCTTAGCCATTCACCCCTTTCTTCTGAACCTTTAGCCTCATGAATTTTATTGAGTTCTTCTACTCAGGCTATAAATATGCTCAATATTCCACAGTCTCTCATTCTCACTGGACCAATTGCTCTCTATCCACAGGACTGCTTTTTGTTCTTTTTGTTCTTCAAATGGTGTCGTCACTGTCTGTCTTCTTGTTCAAGGCTCTCATTCACACTTCAAGCCAAAGCAATTTGGAATCTAGACTCACCATTACACTAATGCCTTTTCTACAGCAACCAATTATTTAAGTGCCCAATAGTACAAATGCTGAAAATCTGCAATATTATATATCACTTAGTTTTCATGAAGTTTTAGCTTTTTTTTTACACCAATTTTCTTGGTTTTCAATTACATCTTTTGTTCTGTTTTGAATCTTGTTCACAGATTTCTCCTCAGTCTTGTACATTAAATGTATCTATGGCCCAAGTTTATACAATTATTGTCTATTCATTAAACAATTAAAACTTTAGTTAATATCCTATATAATAAAAGGGTAATATGCAAATTGACCCTAACAGTAGAATGACCATGGATGACTGGTTGCTATGATGTGCACTGACCACCAGGGGGGGCAGAAACTCAATGCAGGAGCTGTCCCCTGGTGGTCAATGCTTCCCCACAGTGGGAGCTCCACTCAGCCACAAGCGGGGCTGATGGCTGCGAGCACAACGGCGGTGGCAGGAGCCTCTCCTGCCTCCTTGGCATTTCTAAGGATGTCTGACTGCGACTTAGGCCTGCACCAGTGGGGAGCAGGCCTTAAGCTGTGGGTGGGACATCCCCCAAGGGTTCCTGGACTGTGAGAGGGTGCAGGCCAGGCTGAGGGACACCCCTGAGTATACGAATTTTCATTCACCGGGCCTCTAGTCATCTATAAACATTGCTTCATCATTACCTGTGTACACTTGTGAAACATTAATCTAAATTTCTTATACTAACTTTGTTTCCTGCATGTGTTTTTTTATTTTTTATTTTTTTAAATATATTTTATTGATTTTTTACAGAGAAGAAGGGAGAGAGATAGTTACAAACATCGATGAGAGAGAAACATCGATCAGCTGCCTCCTGCACATCTCCTACTGGGGATGTGCCCGCAACCCAGGTACATGCCCTTGACCGGAATCGAACCTGGGACCTTCCAGTCCGCAGGCCGACACTCTATCCACTGAGCCAAACCGGTTTCGGCCATGTGTTTTTTTAATGAACTACATTGAGGTATATCTTACATAAAAGAAAGTGAACATATTACATGTTTACTTCAGTGAATTTTGACAAACATGCACTTTATAAGCATCTGAATCAAAATATAAAATACATCCACCAAATAAAAATTTCCCTTATACCAATTTGCAGTCAAACCTTCCCCATTCCTACCCCAAAGTCTACACTGACTTGATATCTAGCATGATAGACTTGTTTTGCCCTTCTAGAACTTCATATGAATTAAATAATATAATTTGTAAATTTTGCTTCTGGCTTTATTCATCTAACATATCATTTTTGAAATGAATCCTTTTGTTGTCAAAATCATTAGTTTGTTCTTGTTTTATTGCTGATTAATAATGCATTGTAGACATATGCCAAGATTTGTTTATATAAAATCTGTTGATGGACAATTGGCTTACTACCAATGTTTTTTTTGTGGACATATGTTTTCATTTCTCTTTGGTAAATACTGAAGAGTGTTATTTTGTGGGATCAAATTATTTTTGTTGAATTGAGTTTTGTTGCCTATATTAGCTTTTGGTTATACGTCATTATTTTTGCTTTCTAATAGTTGTTCTAGTATTTCAAACATGCTTATGGAGAGTGTCTCTATGCAATTTTTTCCTTTATATTACCCGCACAGTGATTCAGAGGTTTGCTTGTTTGTTTATTTTTAACCAATTCCAATATAATAAAAAGAAAAAGAAGAGGACAAGCAAGACAGCTAACATAGATATAACTCCATATTTTCTGGGTACATGTAAGTAAGTAAGTGCTTTCCACGTATTAAAATATTTAATCCTAACAACCTACGGTAGATTCTATTGCTATCATCAATGTTTACAGAGAACATAAGAGGTTTGCTCAAGGTCTTAGAGTTAGTAAGAGATGGAAATAGGATTTAAGTAGAGGCAATCTCATTCTAAAGTTCTTCTCTTTACCACTCTGCATATAGTTTCCGTGATGTTCCACTATAATATGTATCAATATTTATTAAAAATAAAAGTGTATGAAAGAAAAGATTATTGTAGAAGAATGAACTAGGGAAATATTTATTTTTTCATTTGTATTTAATTTATTTAATTTCAAAACAAACATTTTCTCCACAGACATTTCAAGTGTTTACAATACAATAAAATGTGTTAACTTTCTCAAATACATTTTTAGTTAATATCAATGGGGTATAATTTTCATTAAAATACATATATTTCATTTATAGTCAATTCCAAAACATCAAGTGGCACATCCTTTCCTTAGAGCAGTGGTTCTCAACCTTCTGGCCCTTTAAATACAGTTCCTCATGTTGTGACCCATCCATAAAATTATTTTCGTTGCTACTTCATAACTGTAATGTTGCTACTGTTATGAATCGTAATGTAAATATCTGATATGCAGGATAGTCTTAGGCGAACCCTGTGAAAGGGTCGTTCAACCGCCAAAGGGGTCGCGACCCACAGGTTGAGAACCGCTGCCTTAGAGCATTTACTTAAAACAATCAAACAAACTTGTAATTCTTTTGCTGTCCCTTTAAGATGTATGTAAATACTTTTTAAATTATTTTGCCAGTTTTACAGTCCATTAGTATCTTTCTCAAGGACCTAGGGTCCAACTCTTTGAAATGCGATGCAACAGAAGAGATAGCACTCCTACCTCTCAGTCAGTTTCTGGGGGATGGTAGAAGCCTAACACTGATGAGTCGTGCCAATTAACAAACACAGGTGGCCTCCTCACAGAGAAAAACATTTGCAAACTCAAGAATTATGGGAAAGGCTCAACACATCTCACTGAACAAACAAACTCCTTCTGTAGTTTCCACCAGCTCACTCCAGCACTTAAAAAATCTTCCACCCTTTGTTTCAACAGAATTAGGTCCAGACTAAATTCTGGACTCTCTCCTATTGCAATAGCCTTGAATAAAGTCTCCCTTGCCTATTTAAGATTATCCAGTGAAATTTTTGCTTTGACAAGAGAAAGTTGGGAAAAGATTACTACCCTTTATGGAAAATGGTCATGGTGACTGTTGCAGAGGAAATGTCCATTTTTTCAGGCTAAATGCCAATGCCCAGCACACAGCATTACTCCTCTAACAATGACCTCAGGAAATAAGATTTGAATGAAAACACAAGGAGCACTACAGAGTGGGAGAATTTGGGGCCACATGGGCCAGAGGGAAAATGGCAGTCCCTTAAACTCCTCAGGCATCACATTGTCTGCCTATTCTTGAGTAAAAAGTGATTTGTGTCACTTTTTAGCAAAGTAGTCCCTGGAGCTGACCTATAAAGAAGTACACTTATAATTATCTTGTGCCCAGACTTCCCCTCCAGGCTGGTATGGCCTAGAGAATTATCTTTAACATGACAGAGAATGATGACTAACTAACTGGTGCCTAAAAAAAGTTCAGATACTGATAACCATTTGATTTTTAATTTACTTCCAGAGCAAATCTCTGTGCTCTTTGAGGTTTAAAAAAGTATATAGCTTTGAATTAACTATTTGAGTTCCAAATATCTCTGATATAGAATCTAGTGGTTTAATTAAAAATGTAGATATAGAAAGATATACACCTATCCATATGAATTGGTTATTCTGTAAGAATCATGTTCATCATTGTACTATTTTCAGTTTGATAACTGGAACAATTTTAATATTATATGTTTAGGGGAAAAAAGTGTCTTTTTACAGACAAATCAGTTATAGTCCTCACAATTGAGCTATTCTGGGAATCTATCAATTTGTTTTTCTTAACTTGAAGATTAACTTCTTGATTAATCCTCAAAGTTTAAACCAAGTATTTCCCATTTTAAATAAGCAAAAACAACAAAGCTCTCTAAACACATACATGCACACCTCTTACAAAGAAGATTGCTTTGAGGATTACCTAAAAGCCATTCAGAACACCTGAAAAATTATTATCCTATAACTAAAAGCCTAATATGCTAAATCCAGTCATTGGGTTGGCTGTTCAACCAATCAAAACATAATATGCTAATGATATACTAAGGCCACTCAATTGCTCGCTATGACATGCACTGACCACCAGGGGGCAGATGCTCTGGCCAGTAGGTTAGCTTGCTGCTGGGGTCCAGCCAATTGGGACTGAGCAAGACAGGCCAGACCCACCTGCGGTCCCTCCCCGGCTGGTCAACCCCCCGTGTCCCTCCCTGGCCCTGATCGTGCACCTGTGGGGTCCCTCAGTCTGGCCTACACCCTCTCACCATCTGGGACCCCTCAGGGAATGTCGGAAAGCCAGTTTTGGCCCAATCCTGCAGGCCAGGCCGAGGGACCCCACTGGTGCATGAATTCGTGCACCGGGTCTCTGGTACAATTATAATGGTTACATGTCCTTATTTACCCAAGATGATTCCATTTTATGTCAGTTGCTCTAACATAATTGTTGACAGTGGCAAATATTGTTTCCTAATGTATCTCAATTTTTAAAATAAATTATATTGTTGCCCCCAAAATATTTAACAGTTGATATTCCTTGTTTGCATGCACCCTCAAAAAAGTAGAATAAAAGTTTTCATTAACAGAAATGAATAACAGCAAACATTAAATGTCAATTATGAAACTAACCTTTAATTAAACCATAGTTTCCATAATCATCTAATTTATTGATGCACAAGCCTTCTCTCACTCGTCATTCTATTTTAAGATTCTGACACAATCCTGCTTCATAAGTTTAACCAATTTTACCAATATTATCTCTGTAGCTAATCTTCATTTAAAGGGTGTGCTTGCATTCCTTTTTAGATTCATGTTTATCCTTCACATGAGTTTTTCACTCTCCTCCAAATAAGCTTCCAAAATGGAGGAAGATACTTTGAAAACCTTGTCTAAAGAAGTTGTCATAGTTGCGTGTTTTTCTTTGTATATTGTGCTTTTGAAAGCTTTCACTCAATGCCTTTCTGGAGGCTACAGTTGCAAGACTTCACTCACATTCCAATTGGAAACATGTCCAGTGAGTTGTCCATAATTACGGAAGTCCATAGAGATTGCCAGTGTGGACTCGGACAAAACTAGAATGGCCTTAAATAATACCTTATTTCTGAGAAATATTTGAACAATATGCCAAAATATAAGTAAAGGAAATATGAAATAAACTGTATGAAATCACAGACCACTAATTATTTTCATTATGAATGAATTAAACATCCCAAAAGTTATTTAATTTTAATATTTTAAAAAGCTAAAATTAAAAAATATTTATAAACAAATTATAACTTACTGTACAGTTTTCTTTCCTTGCCTCCTTCCCCCCCTCCCATTATAATTAAAAGAATGTTTATTGTCAGCATTGCTGCCTAGGAATCACCCTCCTCTAAATATTTCATTTCCTCATGTCATCAAACTAGTTCCATTTTTCTTCTCAACATTCCATAGATAAGCTCTCAATTTTATTTTATTTGAATACTATAATTATGCTGGGATTGACAAGTTTATATCTCCAGGTCATACCACTCTTCTGACATGTATATCTACACTGAGTGGCCAGATTATTATGACCAGCCAAATTATTATGACCACCCCATCAGTACTTCATTGACACTTCCAAAAATACTGAATATTGAAAACTTTCATAGCAAATACTCTCAAGGTTTATTATTATTATTATTTGCATAACTAATTCACTTCATTGTACTGTTGGGGTGGTCATAATAATCTGGCCCCTCAGTGTATCTTTCCACCTAAAACCTCCCTTGGATGCCTGACAGATATTTCAAACTTGATATCTTTCTGTTTCTTATAAAATTTTCCCTCTTCAAACTCTAGTCTCTCTAAGGAAGGTTCACATCCATCTGGTAGTTCAAAGGATAAATTAAGAACAGAGAGCTATGCATGATCCTCCTGTCACTTACTAACCAAATTCCAATCTATTCCCATGTCCAATCAATTCTTCTTCCTAAATAAATCAGATCCACTTGCTCCTTAGTTTTAACCATAGTCAACTTGAGTCTGACTTTATGAGCCTAATAAATGTTCTTCCCTCAACACCTCACTGGTGTTCTGTTTAATCTAGAATAAAATCCTAATGTTACCACACTTTTGAATGCAATGCATTGTCTGTCTCCTATTTCTCCTGCCCTATTTCTAGTTGGTAATTATGCCAATAGCACCTACATTTAGGTTTACTTTCTCAACTATGTCAGGATCTTTCATATAGCAGTCCATCTGCAACATGTAATGTTTTTCCTCTCTTTCTTCTCTTTGTTTGGATTTTTTTCATCTTGTATTTATGAGCTTAAATTTACAGAAAAGTTTTTCCTGATTGTCCTAAGTTAAGCAGGTTTCCTCCTGCATTCTAACTTTGCAGTAAATTTATCTATCTATCTATCTATCTATCTATCTATCTATCTATCTATCATCTATTTATCTATCATCTATCTATTTATTTACTAGAGGCCCGGTGCACAACATTCGTGCACTCGGGGGGGGGCGCTCCTCAGCCCAGCTGTGCCCCCTTTAGCAGTCCAAGAACCCTTGGGGGATGTCCGACTGATGGCATAGGCCTGCTCCTGCAGTCGGACATCCGTAACACTGCTGCAGAGGTGGGAGAGGCTCCCAGAGGCAGGAGAGGCTCCCGCAACCACCACTGCATTCGCCAGCTGTCAGCCCAGCTTGTGGCTGAGCGGCATTCCCCCTGTGGGAGAGCACTGACCATCAGGGGGTAGCTCCTGCATTGAGTGTCTGCCCCCTGATGGTCAGTGCATGTCATAGTGACCAGTCGTTCAGTTGATTTGCATATTACCCTTTTATCATATAGAACTAGAGGCCCATTGCACGAAGAGATTTGTGCAATAGGCCTTCCCTTCCCCTGGCTCTCAGCACCGGTTTTCCTCCGGCACCCGGGACCCAGGCTTTCATTCTTTGCTCCGCCGCATGTGCCTATGTATGCAAATTAACTGCCATCTTTGTTGGGTTAATTTGCATACTCTCCTGATTGGCTGGTGAGCATAGAGGAGGGATGGTCAATTTACATATTTGTCTATTACTAGGTGAGATAGCCTGAATTTTGTTAAAAATTATAATCGCTCTGCCTAGTGTCACTCAGTTAGTTGGCTGCGGTCCCATGAACCAAAGGTTGCATGTTTGATCCCTGGTCAGGGCACATGACTGGGTTGTGGGCTCAATTCCTAGTAGGGAGCATGCAAGGGTCAGCCTATCCATGAATGGCTCTCACATCGAAGTGTCTCTCTCTCTGTCCCTCTCTCTCTAAAAATAAATAAAAAAATATTTTTACAAAACTACAATTAGCCCTAGCCAACTGCTCAGTGGATAGAGCATCAGCCTGCAGACTAAAGGGTCTGGGGTTTGATTCAGGTCAAGGGCACATGCCCTGGCTGCTGGCTGGATCCCCAGTAGGTGGCGTGCAGGAGGTAGCTGTTCAATGATTCGCTCTCATCATTAATGTTTCTATCTCTCTTCATCTCCCTTCCTCTCTGAAATCAATAAAAAAAAATTTTAAAAATTACAATTGTTTTGTCTTTTTAAATCTATCTCCTCTAAAATATTGTAAGTTTCATGAAGTTAGATAACATGTATACACATATGAATCACTTCCAAATTCATGCTTTATACATAAAAAACCATCACTGTGGAAAGATTACAAATGATTTTATTATGTTTTGTTTGTCTGCGGGATTCTAAATTTCCTAATATGTGTTGATTTGAAATAAAATAATGTTGGCAGTTTAAAGATAGCTGAAAATATGTAGTGATTACAAGTGCTAGTAATTATTATATTGATCACGCACATACATTAAGTTGGTAATGTGCTAACCATGGGAGTGTCAATGGGTATATTAGACTTAATGCAGCTATGATAGTTTATACAGTTTAGGGACCCTTGCACATTTTATTTTCTGACCATTATTATTATTATTAATTTGTAAAAAAAGAAAAAAACAACATAGGGCTAGAAAACAAATCAATATTCTGAATGGACTAGGCACATATACTGTTGAATATGTGATTTTATAGTTTTCTTAAAATTTAAAGAAAGCAACCTATCCCTTTAATATCATTTAAACTGCAATGCACAAATATAAATATAAACAGAAACCAACTTGAGTATTTTTACAAACATGTAAACTAATAATCATTTTAAAACATTAGCACTAATCTTTTTTTTAATATATTTTATTGATTTTTTTACAGAGAGGAAGGGAGAGGGATAGAGAGTTAGAAACATTGATGAGAAACATCAATTAGTTACCTCCTGCATACGCTCCACTGGAGATGTGCCCACAACCAAGGCAAATCTTGACTGGAATCGAGCCCGGGACCCTTGAGTCCGCAGGCCGACACTCTATCCACTGAGCCAAACCAGTCAGGGCATTAGCACTAATCTTATATTTCATATTATAGATACATGGTTTCCTTTGCACAAAATCTACAAATAATCATAATTGGTATTCTTACTCCTAAGCACAGGAGCCACCTGTTCTAGGTGCCCTGGCATGCAGACCCAAAACTGGCTTCTCACTATATTCCAAAATAGCATATACCAGTATAATCATCTGATTATATGCACTAAAAAGAACGTAACATTCAATAGCATAAATGAAAGAAGAAGAAAACATCACATCTCTGAAGCTAAGTATTGAGTATCATTTGGGGAGAAAATATAAAAGAAAGCACTCTTGCTGTATCAAGCTGTTGTTACCAATTTTATCTGCAAATCATACTTGAAAATGTTACATATGTTCGGCTATTGCGTAGCACAATGCATGTTGATTGGATAGTCATTATCAAGGAGATTTATTGTATCTTTTCTGAACTTACTGAAATAATTAAACCCAAAGTGTCCTTATTTTCTCAAAATATATATTGAGGACTGCAGCAAATATATGATAAAATCTATTTATAAAAGAAAGCAATATTTTTCATGTTTGTTTTAAATATGGCCTTACAATAATAGTCATTATTTATTCTAAAAAAATATTTGTTTAATATTTTATATTAAAATGACTTTCAATAATTTCAAGCAATGCCTTATGAATTTAAGAGTTTCCTAACTTTTACTGTTTTAAATACCATGGGAGTATATGTCATTCTCTCCAAGTTTTCTATTTGTAAGATAAACTGACAAGTTCAATCAGCCAAATGACAAACAGGGATGGTGATTAAGATGTGCTTGCTTACTCTTTGGGGTGAAAGCGGCTAATATGGAAGGTACATAATAGGCCCTGGCTGGGTAGCTCAGTTGGGTAGAGTGTTATCGCAATACGCTAAGGTTGGGGGTTGATCCCCCAATCAGGACACATACAAAAAGCAACCAATGAATGCATGGAGAAGTGGAACAACAAATCAATATCTCTCTCTCCTTTCCTTTCTCTCTCTAAAGTCTATAAAATGGCACATAAGCATATTGTAAAAATATAGATATAAGAAAGTACATAATAAATGTCATCCAAACACTAGGAGACTTTCTTTAAGTCAAAATCATAACAATAATTATTTATTCACAATCATTTTTTCACTATCTTTCTAGACATCCAGCTTTTTACTTTTGGCTCTGACAATTTTATTATGCTAAAAGTGCTTTTTCAAAACTCATAATTAACTTCATATTTATTCAAATGGGCACTAATTATGATATACTCTGTAGAATTCCTTAAGTAAAGATGCCTGTGACATAATCACTCTGGTCAAAGAGCACACAAATGAGTTTGGAACCCTGAGAGAGTATTTGAATAACTACTGATTCCCACAAAGAAAAATATCCAAGGTGGTAGACTAACTTCTCCACACATTATACATTACTTTAGTCTCATGCCATGAAGAAACTGATGGTTTTGATCATTGTAGACCAAACTTTAGGGAACTAAAAGACCATCTTTATTCCAAATGTATAGTCATCAACAATATTCATGTTTAAGTTAATACTCTTAATGCATGTACAATAGATATGTGCATATCCAAAGAGATGGCTGAATGATGTTGGAAAAAGTGAAAATAATAAGCTACAAGAACCTGGGTATTTGGATTTTGATTGTTCTAAGATTTCTTAAACCTATTGTTTTTCAGAAATGTGTGCCATCTTACTCATTTTTTTCCTTGAACTTCCGAAAAAGAAAAAATTACAAATTTGAATTCAATAGAGAATCTAGCTTTAAAATGTTAAATTAGGGTTTAATCCTCTGGAGCTTCTTTTTTTTTTAGGTTTGATACTTTAATTTCTTTATACCATATTTGTTCGCTATTTAAACCAGTTTTTCATTTTATTTGGTTTCTATTTTAACCATTTTTATTTATTTGTACTTCAAACTTCAAAGTAAAATTTATTTAAACATTTTATTTAAACATTTAAACATTTGCTTAAGCTGCTTATTTCTTTACACAATGTTTCCTTTTTACCTTGCATATTCCAAATGTGCTTAGAGGAACTTATTTCAAAGCATGTTATTAAAAAAAGGGTGTTTCAGTGATCAAATCATTTCTCTATTGCAGAATTTCCTAGAACCTTGCATACATTTATTTTGAATCTCAAAGGGGTGAATGTAGTTATATCATATCATGGATACTTTTTTGACCATTAGACTCGTCTTCACTAGAATACCTTGTAACACACTCCAGGGAGTGAACATGATGAGATCTCAAATGTTATGACTTATTTTATTATTTAGTTTTAAAAAGTATGAAATAGTGATGGCAAAGGAGAATGTTTAAACATTTTTCCTTACTTTTATTTTGCAGCTACCCTTTTAAATGTATTTAAAGAAATTTAATTTTCTTTGTTTTTTAAGAAAAAATTTCTTATAAAATATAGCATCATTAAATAAGATTTTTATATAATAATTTTACATATAACAATACAATTTTTTAATCCATAAAATGTTTTTTTGAAAAAAACACAATTTTTATTTTACTTTTTTCCCATCACCATTTATTCCATGCCCTCTTCTACCTTCACCTATGCTCTTCCCCTCACCATCACAGCACTATTGACCATGTCTATGAATTTTGTTTTCTTTTTTGCTCAATCCCTCTACCCCCATTACCCCTCCCCGCCCCCCGCCCGAGTTGTCTGCCTGTTCTCTATCTATGAGTCTGCCTCTGTTTTGCTTGTTAGTTCAGTTTGTTCATTACATTACCTGTCATCTATGTGAATAAGGAGAATAATAACAAGGGAATAATACTAAATACTAAATAACATTTCTGAAGCCCTTGCAGATACCAGGAGCTACACCAAAAGTTATATTATTTTCTTGAATCCCTGTACCACTCTGAGATACAGAGGCTTAAAGATGAGGAACTGAGCTTAATGACTTCCAAGGTCATAGAACCAGTGATAAAGCTGACATTTACCTCCAGGCAGGTTTGTTGCCTTTAAGTAGAATACTCCTTTGATTGTGACTGATGTGGTTTTAAATATTTCAACCTCATGTAATCAATAGATATTGATGAATCCCTATAAATTTATAGTTCCAGATAAGCAGGATAAAGCAAGTATAAAATATCCTTGACAGAATAATCACCTACATAATGTATTTAACTTCTTTTTTTTGTATTTAACTTTTTATTGTGGTCAAAAAGTCGTAGCATAAGATTTACCATACTAACTATTTTGAAATATACATTCGGTAATGTTAAGTCTATGCATAAAGTGTACATCAGATCCCTAGAAATTTTTCAGCTTGTAATAAAGAAAATAAATACCTATTGCACAACAATTCCTCTTTCCCTCTTCCTGGCAACTATTATTCTACTCTCTGTTTTCAAGACTATTTTAGATTCTCATGTACATGAATTAACGAAGTATTTTTTTTGTGACAGGCTTACTTCACCTAGCAGTATATCCTCAGAGTTCATCTATGCTGCAGCATATGATAGGATTTCCTTCCATGTTAAAGCTGAAGAATAGTCATATATATATATATATATATATATATATATATATATATATATATGATTCATTTGTTGATAAACATTTAGTTTACTTTTAGGCCTTGGCTACTATGAATAAATTTTCAATGAGCATCGTGTGCCAATATCTCTTTGAGATCCTGATTTTAATCTTTTTGGATATATATCACAAAGACAGATTATTGATAGTTCCATTTTTAATTTTTGAAGAGACTCCATGCTGTTTTCCACAGCAGCCACACCATTTTACATTTCCACCAAAATTCCATAAGAGTTTTAATTTCTCCACTTCCTCACCAATACTTATTTTTATTTATCTCCTTTTTGATTTTTTCTATTTCTTTCTTTGTTTGTTTGTTTTTTTTAAAATAATAGCCATTCTAATGGATGTAACGTGATATCTTTTTGTGGGTTATTTGTTTGGTCATTTGTTTGCTCATTTGTTTTTATTGATGAGAGAAAGAGAGAGAGAGAGAGAGAGAGAGAGAGAGAGAGAGAGAGAGAGAGAGAGAGAGACATCAATCCATTGCCTCCCATATGCACCACAACTGGGGATCAAACCTGCAACCGAGGTACAGGGTGTATGGAAGGACCAACTGAGCCACCCAGCCAGGGCTCTCATTGCGGTTTTGATTTGCATTTCCCTGATGATTCGTGATGCTGGCAAACTTTCCATATGTTGGTAGGCCATTTGGATATCTGCTTAGAGAAATGTCTATTCAAATTATTCCCCATTTTTTAAATTTGATTTTTTGTTGTTGCTGCTGTTAAATTGTAGGAGTTCTTTATATATTCTGGATATTAACCCAGATACATTATTTTCAAATATTTTCTTCTATTCCTATGTTGTTGCCTTTTCACTCTGTTGACTGGTTATTTTGCTGAACAAGTTTTTAGTTTGATGTGGCCCATTTGTATATCTTTGCTTTTGTTCTCCATTCTTTTGGTGTAATATCCAAGAGATCACTACTAAATTCAATATCATGAAGATTTTCCTATGTTTTCTTCCAGGAGTTTTGGATATTTAGATCTTATTCCATTTTGGTTAATTTCTGCATATAGCATAAGGGTTCAACCTTATTCTTTTTCATATGACTATTCAGTTTTCCCAATACCATTTGTTAAGGAGACTAATATTTACTACTAGAGGCCCAGTGCATTACATTCGTACACTGAGGGGGAAGGGAGTCCCTCAGCTCAGCCTGCACCCTCTCACAGTCCTGGACCCCTCAGGGGATGTCCGACTGCCGGTTTAGGCCCACTCTCCTAAGACGGCGTTCGGACATCCCCCAAGGCGTCCTTAGCACTGCCTCAGAGGTGGGAGAAATCCCTGCCACTGCTGCTGCACTCACCAGCCATGAGCCTGGGCTCACTGCTCTTTAGTGCTGCTTCCCTGTGGGAGTGCACTGACCACCAGGGGGCAGCTCCTGCATTGAGCATCAGCCCACTGGTGGTCAGTGTGTGTCATAGCTACTGGTCTTTCCTCCTTTTGGTCAATTTGCATGTTAGGGTTTTATTATATAGGATTGTATAGCTTTGACACATTTGTTGAAGATAATTTGGCCATATATGTGAAACTTTATATTGGGACTCCTTAATCTGTTTCATTGTTCTATATCTACCTTTATATCAGTATCATATTGTTTTGATTACTGTAGATTGTAATATGTTTATCAATAAGGAAGTATGAGGAGTCAGCTATATTTTTTCCCCTTAAGATTGTTTTATCTATTCTTGTTCCTTCCAAATTGCATATGAATTTTAGTATGCCTTTTTTTCTATTTCAGTAAAAAATGCCATTGGAATTTTGATAGGTATTATTGAATCTATAAATCATTTTGGGCAGTATGAACATATTAACAAATTAAGTCATTCAATCCTGGAAAATAAAATGTATTTCAATTTATTTGTATCTTCTTTAATTTCTTTCAGCAATGTTTTGTACACAAATCTTTCAGCTCCTTGGTTAAATTTATTTCTAAATAAATATATTTTTATTATTTTAAAATTATAGTTGATATTCAACATTATTTTACATTAGTTTTAGGTGTACAGCATCATGGTTAGATGATCATATAATTTAGAAAATAATACTCCTAGTTTATCAGTTATAAACCTGGTACCATATTTAGTTATTATAATGATATTAACTATGTTCCCTAGGCTGTATTTTATATCCCTGTGACTATTTTGTAACTACAATCTGTACTTATTGATATATTCACCTTTTTTAACCAGCCTCTTCAGCCCCTTCAACCCCTCTCCCCTCCGGTTTGTTTTCTGTATTTATGAGCATGCATGTTTCTGCTTTGCTTTTTGGTTTTATTTTTATTCTTTAGGTTTCATATATAAATGAAATCATATGGTATTTAACTTTCTCTGTCTGACTTATTTCACTTAACATCATATTATCTTGTTACATTCAGTCTGTTGCAAATAGTAAGATTTCATTCTTTTTTATGGCTGAGTAGTATTATATATACATATATGTGCCATATTTTTTAACCACTCATCTATCAGTGGGCACTTGGATTACTTCCATGTCTTGGTTATTGTAAATAATGCTGCAATAATCATAAGGGAGCATATCTCAAAATACAGGCAATAAACTTTCTGGTTTTTCTCTTAGAAAAAAATTTTTCTTATATATTTCCTTGGGCAAAGGAAACAAAAGAAAAAATAAACAAATGGGCACATCAAACAAAAAAAGTTTTTGCACAGAAAAAGAAACCATCAACAAAATGAAAAGAACTTAATGAAAGGAGGAAGATATTCACCAATAATATACTGATAAGGCCTAATATGCAAAATTTACAAAGGACTCAAAAACTCAACACCAAAAAAAAAAAAGCATAACCAACCCAACCCAATTAAAACATGAGCAGAGCACCTGAACAGACACTTCACTAGAGGACCTACAGATGGCTAATAGAAATCTGAAAAGATGCTCAGTCACTAGTCATCAGAGTAATGCAAATTAAACATATTTTTAAATGTTAACTATAAATGAGATTTTCTTCATTTTCTTTTTGGATTGTTCATTGCTAGAATATATAAAAACACCTGATTTTCTGTGTTGATTTTATTGAATTCATTATTTATTCTAATATTTATGGAATCATTAAGCTTTTATACATAACAAGATCATGTCATCTATGAAAGATAATTTTACTTCTTTTTCTATTTGGATGTGTTTTATTTCTCTTTCTTGCCTAATTGCACTAGCTAGAATTCCCAAAGCTTTTAGTTTTTTACCTTTAAATATGATGTTAGTTTTTGGCTTTTCATATATGACTTTTATTATATTGAGGTAATTTTCTTCTATTCTTACTTTGGTTAGTTGAATTTAGTCAAATTATTTTCTGAATCAAATGAGATGATCATGTGCCCTCTGTCTTTATTCTGTTAATGTAACATAATGCGGTTAATGTGACATTTGTTGATTTGTCAGTTGTGTTGACTTTTGCTATTGTTCCTCTATTCATTTATTTCTGCTCTAGTCTTTATTGTATTTTTTTCATTTCCTATATTTAGTTTTAATTTGTTATTGTTCTGGTTCCTTGAGGTGTAAAGTTGGGTGGTTGATTTAATATTTTCTTTTTTTTTTAAATTTCCACCATAACTGTTAGTTCTATTTTTGTTGCTCCCCATAAATTTTGCTATGTTGTGTTTCCACTTTTATCTGTCTCAGTGGAGAAACAGATAAAGTAGAAGTGGAATTCAGATGTCACCTATGAGTTTACTTTCATTTATTTTAATACTTATTTGCCAGTAGAAGTTTAGCATGTCTTGGGTTTTTCCAACACTGCATATCATTTTTCTACAAATTAACCCACTTCAGGTATTCAAAAGTATTAATATAGTTGTAATTCTATTCTATTTTAAACATGTTGTGGTTTCAAAAAGTGTCCAAAGATTCTTTCTTTAGCCTCTACTCCTTTAAGGTTGGCTGGACTTAGTCAGCCCCTTCAAACAAGCAGAATATAGTGAATTTGAGGATGTGGAACTTTACTTATTAGGTAATAAAGGGCATCATGGGATTCCTCTTTATTTTCTCTCATTTGGATTGTTCAGGTTTGGAGATACTGACTGCCATTTGGTGAGGAGTCAAGCCACCTACATGAGCTTCACCTGGTGAAGAATTGAGTCATTCAGCAGAAAACCATGTGAGTAAGCCATCCCGGAAGTGACTCCTCTAGCCTCTGTGAAGCCATCAATGAACTTAGCCCTCAACAACAACTTAACTGTAACCACTGGTTAGAATCTAATCAAGAAACACCCAGCTGAGCTTTCTATGCCCACTTTCTCAACCATAGAAACTGTGAAATCATCAATGAGTATTGTTTAAAGCCAATGATATTGGAGTAAGTTATTGTTCAGGAATAGAAAACTAATGCTAATATATGTATCTTTAGTCATTTGTCTTTTGTTTTGCAATCTCTCATTTTGGAAACTTATCTCTGGCATTACTTCAAATGCCTGTGATGTTGTGACTCCTTTCCTCCAGATATTGCATTTGTAGTTCCATTCTCTATGTAACATTCATCCAGTACTTTAAAATGATTTGTCATTGCTTCCTGTCTCCATTGTTTTTGTTGTTTTCCCTTTTTGAAAAAAAAGTGGCTGAAAAATATATTGCTGTTTTTTGAAGTTATTTTTTTAAATTCTGAATGTTTTAAACAGATCTTTTTGATTTTAATAATTGTATTCTAGCAGCCAACACATCTTATATTCATGTTCATTTTGCTTAGTTTCATAGTGTCTTTTTTGGCTGGCTATCTGTCATATGTTTGATAAAATTCTGAGTTATCACTTATTTTTGGATCATTATTATTTCTCTCTTATGGAGATCTCAAATTTTATATATGATTAATGTTTCCTATGTATCCTAAATTACTTCATGTACACTATAGCTTTTTGTCCATGTGTATATTAGTAACTTCCTTCTGTAATAATGTCAATTATTATTACTCAGAGTAGTTATGTACTATGTAAACTTTCTGTGGACACCAAATTAGCAAATACTGAAACATCTGTCCTAGGGAAATAGAGGGTTAGATACCTGAAAATATTTTCATCAATTATTCAATAACCTTGTTCTTTGCATGTTTTATCTTAAAAATAACTTATTTAATATACATTGTTGATTGATTAACATTAAACTCATGACTAACAGCACTACAGCTCATGCCTGAATTAAGCCTACCCAACATACATCTTTTTCCATATGGCAAAGCATAGCCTTCTTGCATTTAGGAGCACTACACAGCAATTATGAACTGTGTTTGGAGCCATTTTAAACAGTGAAAGTACCAATAGAAAGCACAGCCATGCAAGAAATGTGGCATTAAATAGATCACAAAAGGGCATTTCTTTACTATATGAGAGCTGATATAAGAAAGGAGAGTGCTGTCTTGCTTGATTTCAGCTGGGTTGTGTGCGTGAGTAATTCAGTCTTCACTGTTCTGAACACACATATACCCCTGAATGACTGGGAAAGCACCATGAGCAATGATTTTGGAGTTAAATTGTGCCAAGTAGGTGAAATCGCAAATATGAAATTTGTTAATAGTGAGGACTGACTGCAGATCCCAGTGTGAGAACATATATTCAGGGCTATCTAATCCCTTTATAAACTGATATATTTGGTATTCTAGTTTAGTTTTTCAATACCTATTAGTTTTCTGCCCAAATTTTCAACATTACCTTTTATTTCCTTAGTCATATTAGGCATAATTATTTTTTAAATGTTGTGAATGACACTGACATTATCTGACTTCCTTCTTTGTCTTTCTACTACATGTTGTCTCTCTTGTTTTTCATCATATAGTTTACCATATGTCCAATCAGTTTTTATACTGACACTATATATTGTGAAAATGCTAGAGATAATTTTCAGGTCTGAGAGATTTTACCATTCTCCAGAAGGGATTTCACTGGAGGCTAGAAGACCATTAGGTTAAAAGCGCTAGCAGTGACACATCACTTTAATCCACTGAGGATTTGAGATAAGTCAAAATTAGTCTTAACTCCCTGCAAAGATGGGATTAAGTTCATAGTACATTTCTTCCTCAAAGCCATACTATTTAAAATTATGCTCAGCTTTTCAACCATACTTTCAGGAACAGATACGTGCATTACCTGCCTCACTCACCTTTGTAGCCCTATGCATTCCCCCCACTTTTCACTAATTTTGGTCTGCAATTCCTTCCAAAATTTGGCCTTCTTGATTTCTTCAAACTTGAATACATTTTGTGTAGCTCGTGCAGATCTTTCCAGTAGAAATTTGGGGTTAAAAAATATCAGCTGCTATTGCTAGGATGTTACCTTACGTCTTTGGTAGGTGTTAGTTTGTAAGGTAAAAATTCTTCTTTTCAATTTTAAATTATGACAAGTAGCAAGCAATATTACAAAGATAATGTTTCTATCTCTATTTTAAAGTGAGGTAAGCAGGTATATCCATCTCATAAGTTAAATTTGCACATTATCCTTTGGACCAAAATGAAAATTCACCCTTGATTTTATTTGAGGGGAAATGTTAGTATGACCTTTCAATATAAAAGCTCTGTAATTTTTGCTATAATAAAGATATAGGTTTATTGTGAATGTGTATAACTTAAAATATTTAAGCATATCGTTTATTTCATAATCAGTTCCTAAAATGGGATTGTGGCTAAGCAAAAGTTAATTAGAAATCAGAACATCGTATATCAATTTCTTTTCAAGAATATTATGTTCTCAGTAAAATTACTTTACTTTTCTATAAGAATATATAGTTATAAATATATTTGACATATATGTACACATATATGCATTTTACAGGTTTTAAGTCAACTAGTTTTTAAATTTTTTGAGCTCTTATATGATGGTTTTATAAAGTGAAAAAACTATTCATGTAAACAATTCAGTACTCACAGATATTCTCATTCAATTGCTTAAAATTATAATATACCTCAGCAAAATATGTAACATTTCTAAATGATAATAAAGGACATCTGTTTGAAACATGAATATTGTGTGGCAAGTAATATCATCACTTAAACTTGGTAAGAAAGTAAAGAAATATACAGACCTTACTGTTTTAAGATATATCCCTTCTTAAGAAAAAAAAAAATCAAAGGGGAAAATAAATTATGTCAATTGGTAATTGTGACCTTGAATAAAAGTTGTAGAATGTAATGTATGTGTTGTGTCCATTATAAGTCTGAAATGAGAGGCAGCCACTGTGATTACTTCGGTATAAAAATTCCTTAGAGCTTTGGCATGAGCAGGAAAACAAAAAAACCCAAACCTTTTTCCTATTGGTTGGAATATTTAAAAACCACTCAGTTTTTTGCTATATATTTTCAATTCTTTCTTGTTAAAAGTATTACATAAGTCTCCTTTTCCCCCATTGACCTCTCCCCAGCCGTCCCCACCGCCTAGCACATGGCCTCCTCCCCGCCCCCCACCCCAGTCTGTGTCCATTGGTTATGCTCATATGCATGCATACAAGTCCTTTGGTTGATCTCTTACCCCTTCCCCTATATTTTTATTGATTTCAGAGAGGAAGGGAGAGGGAGAGAGAGATGGAAACATCAATGATGAGAGAGAATCATTGATGAGCTGCCTCCTGCATGCCCCCTACTGGGGATCAGGCCCGCAACCCTGACATGTGCCCTTGACCGGAATCAAACCTGGGACCCTTTAGTCCGCAGGCTGATGCTCTATCCACTGAGCTAAACCAGCTAGGGCAAAATCACTCAGTTTTTAACAAACAAGTGGTTGTTTTCAGAAAATAACTTTTTCCTCTTGGCTTATAGATAATTGCATGAAATATTAATTCCAAGGGAAGTTTATGATAAATCATGTAGAATTTGAGAATGAGGAGCAAAAATTATATGTATTATATTTACACTTTTTACAAAATAGCTAGATAGTTCGCTAAATTGTTGTTAAAGATTATGCAGGTGACAAAAGCACAATTTACACATTATGTCAATGAAGGAGAAAAGGAAGAACACAAACACTACATATCAATAAGATTCACTTGAAACATATGAATACAATAATGTGATATTTTTGTTGTATGCTATAAAGAAATGAAAACAATAAAAAAAAATGAGCTAAGCTAAGGTAATATTTGCATTTTCTAGAATCCCAAACAAAGTCAGAACAATGAAATTGATTGAAGACTAAAGTTTGAATATACCAACTGCTGAATTCACAATCATCAAATATTTCAGCTTTTTATGATTTACAGCTGTGTTTAAATAAACCTATCTAATTATACTGAAGCCTGCCATGTAATCATAGAATAAAGCCATTTGCCTGCTTAGAAAAATGATAACAATGAGCTCCTCTGGGCAATAAAGATTGAGATAAACAAATCTGGAAGTTTCCATAGTAATCCTAGGTATTTTTAGGGTTTTCATTTGGCACCCTACTTCCAACAGAGCATGTTTTTGACCTTAAACTAAAACTAAGAAAGACAGATAAGTCAATGCTTGACACTTCCCCTCAAAGACTGGACCATCTGGGCGCTTTATATTTGTAACAGGTGCTTCTGGGATTTAGAGCCTAATTCTGGCCCAGATTCTGTTCTGTATGGATGACTCTGTTGCTATGTGCAAGTGTGCATTGCATTAATTGAAGAGAATGGAAAAGGCCAAGCACAGCAATTAGTCAGTTGGTCATGCAGAAAAGAGTCTAGCAGCTTGAGCCATGAAATGTTGAATGCACAGATGCACAGCACCATCAGTTTTGCTCTCTGTGGTGTGCTCCGAGCCCGTGACAGGTAAAATGCCTTTGTGACTTGATCCCAGTTATTCGCCCCCTTTAAAGACAAACTGTGTTTTGTAGCCACAGGAGAGAGAAAATGCTACATTGACACAATATGTTTGGTATACCTGATAGGATAAGACACAATAAAAGAACACTGAAAAATTCTAAATGAGCTTACTATGTCCTTTATCATGAAATATTTAGATGTCTTATTTATTAAGTGAAAGTACTATTTTAGGAGCACTTTCCAAAAGTGAATGAATGTTCAGACCCATAACATGGGCATAAGTTTAAATTTGGTTAAATTGTTTAAAGCATGCATAATAATTTAGTTACTTAACACTTCAGTTTCCTCTTTATAAATTAAGAGTATTGTTAATAATCGAAGGATGAGTGACAAGAATGGTAATCATTTAGCTATTTTATTTGGGATCAAATAAATAAGGAAAAAAGAAACAAACATCTCAAACATTGAGACTATTTTAATATTTATGGTTTCTCTACTCATTTTTAGAAACTGAATTGATATTTTTCACACTGTATGGTTTATTACTATTGTAATGGTAATTTTATGTGTCAGCTTCACTAGGAAGATGAACAGATATCTAGTAAAACATTATTTTGCATTTGTGAGAGTGTTCCTGGAAAAGTTTAGCATTTGGATTAGCATTTTGTTGCTGTTGTTAAACCTCGCCTGAGGAAATTTTTCCACTGATTTTTAGGGAGAGTGGAAGAGAGAGGCAAAGACAGAGAGAAACATGGATGTGATTGGTTGCCTCCTACAAGAGCCCTGACCAGCATCCATGGGGGGGGGGGGGGGGGAGTCTGCAACCAAGTTAGGAGCCCTTTACCGAAATTGAACCCGGAACCCTTTGGTCTTCAGGCTGACACTCTATCCACTGAGCCAAACCAGCTAGGTCTGGATTAGCATTTGGATCAGTAAAGATCACCCTCACCAATGCAGGGAGCATCATGCAACCCATTACTTGAGTGCCCTAATAGAACGAACAAACAAACAAAACAAAGCAGAGGAAGGGAGAACTTGCTCTCTGTGTTTGAGCTGGGATACGCATCTTCTCCTGCCTTTAGCCGCAGGATCTTCTGGTTCTTGGGCCTTTGGACTGCAATTGGATTACACCACAGGCATTCCTGGTTTTCCAGTTTGAAGATAGCCAATCATGAGATTTCTTGGTGGTCATAATCACATGATCAAATCCCTATAATAAATCTCCTCATGGATATAGTATAATTCCTATTGGTTCTGTTCTCTTAGGAGAACCTTAACTAATAAAGTCATTACACTTTATTGTGTTTCCTGTACTTTATTCTATGTTTTATATATCACTAATGCAACTTGTAATAACTTAAATAATAAAAGCAGTGTTAAAATTGCATACAAAATAGAGATCAGACTTGAAAATTCTCTGAGCAGACAAAAACATTTAATCCACATAGCACCACTAAATATAGCTTATTTAATGAAGATAAGTGAAACTTAGATTATCTTCCTAAAAATGGGATAAGATAATCACTTTTAACCAATCCTCTGCCATCTGGGTATCCCCAATGTAATGTCCAATCACTGCAAAGGTTAAACAATTTCCTCATTTTCACTTTATAAGCCATGCTGTAATGAATGTCATGCCTCTGAGCCTCATATCAGTTTTGAATTTGAAAGTTCCCAGTTTGCAAACTGTTCTTATATGCACCATAAACTCTTACTAAAATCTATTGTACTGATCTGGTGGTTTTCATTTTGCTATTTCTGGATTTTTGACAATAGATACTATTAGTTTAATACAATAAACAAATATTGTGAATGCATACTATAAATCAGGAACTGTTTTAGGAGGAGAAGCAACCCTAACCTATAGAGCTTACAGTGTGTGTGTGTGAGTCACATCATATATTTAATGCTCACTTACATGTTATTAAATAATAAAAATTAAAATGAATAATGGTTGGTGTCATGTAAACAAAGAAAGCAAGGTAAGGAGGGAGAATCAATAAAAGTGCTATTTAAGTCAGTGAGGCCAGGAAAGAACTTTTAAGAGGGTGATATTTACATAGAAACTTAAATGAAATGACCAAAAACTTGAACACCTTTGGGTAAAGAGCGTTTCAGCTGTGAAGGTGGGAAAGGGACAAACAGAGGGAGCAGCAGGAGCCACGGACATAAGGTGGCACAGGCTTGTTGTGGAGATTCTGTGACTCAGATCTATTTTACTTCTGATATGCAGATAGGCTGCATGGCAGAGCAATTGAACTCAAAATCCCTGGAGCTGGAGAAAATTATTTTCACATCCAGAATCTGGCACTTGTTAGATATTTTGTCATTTGTAAAATAGGGGGTACAATAATAGTGATGACATGGTACTGTTAAAAAAGAAAGAAATGCACATCTCCAATACCTGACATACAGTATGCATTGTATAAATATTAGCTATCACCATCATCATCATCATTGCCTTCTATAAAGTATTAACTACTAGTACGATTCTTTTAATAGGGAAATTAAAACTCAGATTTCCTTAATTCTGGTGGTTTTGTTTGTTCTGTAATACGTTCAAACAGCTTTTTATAAAAATTAATTTTAACCTCGACAGCTGTTCTTAGTGGAAGGATTAGTCTGCTACAAGTTAGTCCTTTATAATCAAAAAGAAAAGTCTTCCCTAGAAAAGATTGTAATGTTTATAAGAATGTATTTTCCATGTAATTAAAAAAACACGCATTTAAACAAAAAAAAACCTCTGGTACCTGTACTTTTATTGCATAAAGCTTGAAAATATTCCTATCAATGCATCAGAATTTGGAAAATCTTGTTTTATTGAACAATGTGGTTCATCAAGAATTCCACCCTCAAGGTCTCTGGCTCAAGTGTTTTAACACTCAGAGAGGATCTAAGACTCCAAAACATCAAGCTTCTTAAGAAAAAGGGTTTTGTGAGGAGTTTTTTGTTTTGTTTTGTTTTGTTTTTCTCAGAATAGTTTTTATTATCTGTAAATAGAATAAAATAAAGTAAAAATAATAATAAACTTGAGGGCCATAGAAATTAAAATAAAACAACGTGGGTCATTTCTTTCAGGAATTATTCTTTCCTTATTGCCAGAGCTGCAGTGCTCTCTAAGCAATATGCAAATTGAAGTCTATGATCCCAGGGGTAGGTAGCCCCTGTGCGCAGCGCTTTTTCCGCATCGTGCCTCTTAATAATGATTCTTTGTGGTGGCCAAATGCATAATCACGAATTTTTATTCCCATCATGGTAGCAGCACCTCGTACTCAGCTCATAGTGGCTAATCCTTGGTGGAAGCATATTCAAAACGCTATTCTTTTATGCTAGACCAGTTTTAAAGAGTCCTGGCTTTTGGTGGCCATATTTGTTAGAGTTCTGGTCCCTGCTAACCTTCTGTTGGTTGCTACTAGGAAATGTACTAAGTTATGCTGGAGGACTTCTGGAGATTTGCTGGGAAGTAAATATACCTATACAATCCCTTAAACTTTGTTTTGTGTTTAAATGAAGGAGAAGATAATTTGCTTCCTTTGAATTTGAACAGAACATTAATTAAAAAGAATTTATAGCACATCTTTACATCTTCATCAACTGTCACTGGCATTGCTGCTCTAGTACATTGCTTCACAGCATTTATGGTTTCAAGATTTTCTTATTGGCAAATACATTATTTCAGAACTTTTCAGATAAATCATAAATTTCAAGGCAGTCTTGCCTTTGTGTCATTTAAACAAATTAAGTAGAAGAAAGGGAAAAAAAGTAACTCCTTGGTTGTTTATTAATTAGTAATATTAGAAGATGCAGATTCAATAAAAGGAAAACAAATGTCATCTTTAATAGCAACATCATTTAAGAAAGGAAAGTTTCCAAGCTTTCTAATTTTTTTTACAAATATCTGTTTATCCATTTGGAGATGAATTATCTGACTTCAGGCTTTTAACTTAATGTGTTTAGTGCCATGTTCATATAGTAATAACATTGTTTATATAATTGCAGATTGTCTGGTAGAGCAGATATAGTAAAGATTCTAAATCAGGGCCTCAGGAAATTTCCTGTAGTTAGTCAGCCTATCTATACCTACCCCTATATCACTTGATATATTACCTACACTTACTGGTATACCTATATCTATATGCAACAGGTAACTTGTATACATTTATAAGGGACTAGAGGCCCAGTGCATGAAACTTGTGCATTGGTAGGGTCCCTAGCAGCTCCCTCCCTCCCCTAGGCGGCCTGCCACTGCCGGGGCCTCCCTCCCTCCCCCTAGCCAACCTTGCCCCCTGGTCAAACTCCTAGACAACTCCTCATCCAGGGGACAATTTTCATACTACACTTTTATTATATAGGATAGGCAGGTGTAAGTAGGGCATGTGAAGATTTTTTTTTAATGAAAGGGACACTTCAATGCAAAAAAAACCAAAAAACAAAAATAAAACTCTCTTAAGTATACTGAAGAAACACCATTTAATCACTACAAAAATATTGTACAGTTGTTTGAATAAAACAAAGTCTTTGTCAATAATTTCATTGTCAAATGAAATGGTCACATATGACTTGAATTCAAGATATTTTTTAAAAAGTATATTAAAGATTTAAATCAACTTCCAAGCATTTAAATTGCAATCAGAGAGTTTATTGATATGAAATTTGTAAATATATATATATATATATATATATATATATATATATATATATTTCATTGATTAATTTCCACACCTTTTCAGAAATGGAGCTTAGAGACCGAGCAATATTTGGCAGAAACAGCAAAATCTGTTGTTTGTTAGGGTGGGGCGCTTTTTTTCTTTCAATTTTTCAAAACTGTTGTTCTACTTGGGGCACTCTGTTTTTTGGTAAAATAGTATTGATTTTCTTATGACTCTGATATCACTCAGTAGGCTGTCATAAAGCAAACATGGACATTTACAGGTCATGCTTAGTCCCTATCGATGTTGGTAGAAGTGGGGGTCCTCATCCCCACCTGTTCCTCATGCGAGTGAAATTCTTGCGATATCCCAAGAACAAGAATTTTCTGGGAGAACAAGTGATTTTTATTACTATGGAATTACAAACCTGAGTTCCCAAGGCCCCCTCTCCTTCATCCCCTATCAAAGTGTAGCTGTGGTTTAAACAGGACTAAAATGAGCCAATGTCCAAAGTTTCCCTGCCATATTGGAGCAGTGTCCAATCCAGAATCATTGTGTTCCCCACTGCAGTCCATCATTCCATTGCATGTAGAGTCTGCAAGACCTCAGGAAACATGGACAAATTAACCCTCATGCCCTCACAAGATGGCTGTCTACATCCAGGCCGACAGGGGGGTTAGTGAGGGATGACCAAACTACTGAACAAGCAGGCTGCGTGGGGTGACCAGGCTGATGGGGGGCCATGAGGGGTGACCAGGCCAGCATGGGGGGCACAGTTGGAGGCAAAGAGGCCAGCAAGAGGGCAGTTGGGGGTGGCCAAGCCAGCAGGGGGGACAGTAAGGGGTGACCAGGCCTCTGGAGGGGGGGGGCAGTTAAGGGTTACCAGGCTGGCAGGGGATGTAGTTAGGGGCGATCAGGCAGGCAGGGAGGTGAGCAATTAGGAGCCAGCTGTCCAGGATTGTGAGAGGGATGTCTTGGATTGGCGAGGGTGCAGGCTGGGCTGAGGGGACAGCCCCCCCCCCCACTCCGTGCACAAGGCCTCTAGTCTATAGTAATAAAAGGGTAATATGCTAATTAGACAGGACATCTTCTGGACAATCTTCCGGACATCCTTCTGGACAAAGCCATCGTGGTGGGGCCAAAGTAGAGGTGGTTAGGGGTGATCAGGCCAGCAGGGAAGAGCAGTTAGGGATCAGGCTGGCAGGGGAGGGCAGTTAGGGGGATCCGGTCGGCAGGGAAGGGCAGTTAGGGATCAGGCCGGCAGGCAGGTGAGAGGTTAAGAGCCAGCAGTCCTGGATTGGGAGAGGGATGTCCAACTGCTGGTATAGGCCTGATCCCGCAGGCCTAAACCGGCAGTTGGACATTCCCTGAGGGGTCCTGGATTGGAGAGGATGCAGGCCTGGCTGCGGGACACCCCCCCTTGCACAAATTTCATGCACTGGGCCTCTACTATACATATAAAAGACCATTATTATGTAGTTAGGTCTCTTTTTTCAAGAGAGTACAATTCTGAAATGAAGCAATTCACAGAGAAAATTAAAACAAACACAAAAGAATCTGGGCCACTTTATTATTCATCTCAGGTAACAGTTGACAGGTTGACATACTTACATTTCTTACATAAGTTTATTATCAATGTAAAGGAACAGATCTTTTCAGAATTATATTTAATCTTGCTTATTGAAGGGCCTACTATTTTTTTATGACTTCCTGATTTTCCTTGTACTGCTTCCTTCATGTTCATTCTGTCAAATATATTAGTTAAATTCTTCATGTTCATTCTGTCAAATATATTAGTTAAATTCCTATCAATTTATTCAATCCCTACTACAAATACCCCAGATCCTTTTATTAGCCTACAAGCATTATTACAGGGTTTATTGCCTCCCAATTTAGTGCCTGAGAATATCTGCTCAGCACTAATTACGTTCCATATTTTCTTTAAGTGTTTATTCAGAATGCTCTCAGTTCACCGTGTGCTTTGTTTTACCTGATACCCTCAATTCACTGCTCGTAAGTTAAAAGCAGGGATCACTTCTGATTGACTTTAAAAATATCGTATGTGCTTTTGATCTACGTTCAGTGCATGTTTGTTAAATGAATATGAGCTCCTGAAATAGGTTTTCTCATAAACTGCCTCCCATTCTCCTCTTCACTTATCTCCTCTAGCTATCATTCCCAAGTGAAGGTCTGCTCAAAGTACTACCTCTGTATCTTCTCTACTCCCCTCAGACAAATTCAAGAATGTATAAATCATAGCTAAGGATTTTTACACGAATGTTACAATCACAAGCAAGTACTTTGTGACTCAAGGGCCACGAGAGTACATAGAGAAATGTCTTCATGGATAGGCCAATCATGGAAGGATTTTCTTCTTTAGGCTCATGTAAAACCAGGAATCAGAAAAAAAATTTCTCCTTAAATCAGAAAATAAAAGCTCCCAGAATGTTCACTATTTAAGAAGTAGTAAAACAAACTTATCACTCAGTATAAAGTCAGCTATTACGTACAAAAAAGTACTCTGGTCTCCCTGTCAAATAGCTTGGCTCTGTTGCTAACCAGTGATATGGCCTTAGGCATGAAGCTTAGTCTTTTCTGCACATCAGCATGTCTATCTAAAGTGAAGATGTAGGATTCAATTATCTCTGAATTCCCTTCCAGCTATGGAAGGTGCTATAAAAAGGCACTTTCTTAGTTTTACTATGAGATATAAACTACTCTACTATTGTTAAAATTATACCTTCATTCCTTCAACCCTAAATATCAATGCTGTTTTTATAAGCATGTTAGGCTCCTCTCTATACAGTATGTGTGCCAGCATACTTATTTTTAAAAGTGTATCATTTTTATTGAGCAGTTCAGTGCAAGTGAATAGTATTCTCAGAGGGTATCGAAGGAAAAAAGGAAAGATGCACAACTTTTCCTGTTCTCTGCTGGAACTCATCAAGGCTAAATGGTGAGAATAGCTGGACATTTACATAATTAATTTCCTTTATTATTTAAATTACCCTAACAATTGCTTTAGAATAATAGTCATTTTGTGCATCTTGCTTTTAGGCTGCAGCTTCATTGAAATGTAAATATGAAAATCCCACTCTTCAAAAGCAGAATGGAGAAACAATTGGTGCAGTTGCCCATTAGGAAATACCAGTGGCCACAAGGGACCTGGACAAGATAGAATAATAAACCTATGTTTCTGCCTCTTTCATCAGATGAATTTGTGGGATAGAAATGATTTAGAAACAATATGGAGAAGTGTTTGTAATATCTCATATCAAAATTCTTTGTTTCTTCTGCCTTTTGAGTGAGACGTTGAGAAACCCATTCTGTAACCTCAGATCTTCTAATCCTGTGGGACATACATTTGTTGTCTATGTCTAATAAAATAATGAGATACATTAAGATTGATAATTTGACTTGTTAGAAATAGTTTATGATCTCTTTCTTAATAACATATTTTAAATAAAGTTGAATAAATGATGAAAGTTTTCCATAGTGATACTCCCTGTAATTATTCAGAAAATTTATTTAAAAGGTAAGCAAATGAGGCATGAATACTGTGTTTGTGAGTATATGTAAAGAAAAAGGAAACAGACACATTCACACTTAAATAACTAAGGATCTAAGAGATTCCCTGAATGATAAAGATTCTAAACCAACCTCCTCATTAATATTCCTCTAGTATTAATTTCTTATTTAAACTCATGGATAAAATCGTCTTTTGTATTATTATTGTGCTTATTTATTTTCTCTAAGCCACTTGGTTTACAGCATGTTGGCATATCTATCCTCTGATTTTATTCCATCTCAGACTCTGCATCAGCCCTTCTTTCCTGGGGCATCCTTAAAATCATGTGTATACGCAAATATATAATGGTGGTGTTTTGGAGTTATCAACTAATTATACCTATGAGCCAAGCAGGAAAAAGCATGCTCCACTCAGTACAGTGTGAAAAAATTTCCCCCAGAATTCTAAGATTCCCATATCCCTTTGATCTTTGAAGATACACAGCAGAAAACAGTCATAGATTTGTATCCCAAAGCCTCAGGTTCTGCCTTTTCATAGTAACCAAGTGACTGATGGGAGCAGAATATGCCCCACCAAAATATGCCATTTTGGCATATTAATTATTTTGAATTAAAGTTACTTTAAAAATAGCCTGTATGTTCTAGCTGGTTTGGCTCGATGGATAGAGCATCAGCTTGTGGACTGCAGGGTCCTAGGTTCGATTCCAGTCAAGAGCACATGCCTGGGTTGCAGGCTCAATCCCCTGGTGGGGTATGCAGGAGGCAGCCAATCAATGATTATCTCTCATCATTGATGTTTCTATCTCTCTCCCTCTTCCTTTCTCTCTGAAATATATATATATATATATATATATATATATATATATATATATATATTATATATATATACAAAAACAACAGCCTGTATAATAAGAGCACTCAGTATACATGCCACATCTTCTTTATGCAATCATCACTTGAAGGACACTTTGTTTCCATGTCTTGGCCACCATGAATAGAATGGAATACTACTCAGCCATAAGGAAAGAGGAAATGCCATCATTTGCGACAACACAGATGGATCTTACGAAGATTATGCTAAGCAAAATGTCAAATGTAAAAAATCAACAACCATTTGATATCACTCAGATGTGGGATATAAAACTGAAAACAACAAATTTATGCCATTGTAATAACCTAGTTATTATTTAACAGGAAAGAAGGGAAGGGACGACTAAATATAGGCATGGCATTTGTACAGCTTTGTCAAAAAGCTGCATTTAACATTCTCCAAATCTGCTCCCCCCTGACTGATGGGGGGATGGACGGGACAAAGGGAATTTAGATGCATGACCAGTGATGTCTGAGTGATGTGGGATGATGCTTTCCCAACAGTCACACCTGTAAACAAGTCAGTGGCCAGGATGGGAGTGGCCACTGCAAGTGCACAAAACCTGAACATTTAAACTTCTCAACAAAGAAGCATGTGCTCTTTGTTTTTTTCTCTCTTCACATGTGCAGGGCCCTCTTAGGACTCCTGTTTTAGGGGGTTGTGTTCCCTTGCACCCACATGACTCACAGCCATGCGGGAGACCCCTATAGACTAATGTGCTTTAATTAGCTCCGATGCACTGGCCTTGCTTTTGGCTCTATTGGTCCACTAGCTGTACCTTTTCCAGGACTGGCTTAAGGGGGATGGGTGCTTTGAAAGCTAAGGAATGTAACTTCATACAAATAAAGCCTTTTTCCACACATCATCCTCCCATGTGAATCTTAGAAAATTATTTTTCTAAATGTATTGCAAGAACTGCCACCTTGCTCCCACAAGTGATGGGGAAGTTTGCTTATGCTATAACAAAAGGAACAACCAAGACAAACAAATAAACAAAAACTCGTAGACACAGACAACAGTATGGTGGTTACCAGAAGGGAATGGCGATGGTTGGGTATTAAGGGGCAAAGAAGGTCCAATGTATGGTGACAGAGAAAATTCAACTTTGGGTGGTAAACACACAATCCAATATAAAGATGATATATTATAGTGTTGTACATTTGAAACCTATAACATTTCATTAAAGAATAAATTTATTTAAAAAATAAAACTATAAAGTAAAGAAGAAAAAAAAAGAACACAAAACACCTTGGCCCTCCTTTGTCCCCCTGAAAGCAGAAAATAAATCTCCCATGTGAAAGGTACCCTCCCTGTACCAGGAAGATAAAGGGACTCTTATCACCATAAATAAGGAATTAGGGAAAAGATTGTATAAACAAATCTTGTTACTTCTCACTAGTTTATTGCCCTGATCACAAACTTCTTTTTTTTTAATTTAATTTTATTGTTTATAGTATTACAAATAGTAGTACATATGCCTCCTTTTTTTCCCCATTGACCTCCTTCCGGCCTCCCCTAATCCCTGGTACATACCCTCACCTTCCCCCCCACCAGTGCCTGTGTCCATTGGTTATGCTTATATGTGTTGTTCATTCTTCACAATTTATTGTTTTGTCTTGTTTTTGTCTAAAAAGTATAACATCTGTCTGCTTTGGTCACTTCTTTGTCTCGTTTTTTTTTTTGTTGTTTTTTTTTCGGGGGGCTCCCGTAAATATAAAATCAAATTTGTTTTTCTCTTGTTAATCTGTTTTATGTCAATTTAATTATTAGATCAGCCAAACAACCTAGAAAAGGTTGAGTAGTCCACTCCTCCATGACTCTGAATAAGTCATAAAAAATATTTTGCTTTTAACTATTATAAATAAGTAGATATTTATATTTAATTTTCTAATTTTATATTATTATCTTTATGAAGTTTCCATAAGAATCAAATGAATTGATGTATGTGAAAGCAGATTTTCAAACCACAGAATATTATAAAGATTTAAAATATTTCTGCCAGTGTTATAACAATACCTAAATTTTACTTGGAATTCAAAATATGCATTAATATAATAATTGCAGCTAATTTCGTTCACCTCTAGTAATACATCTTTAAATTTTTTTTCATATATTAATTTGTTTAAATCTCAAAGTAAAACTATAAAGATATACTATTATTACAATTACTTATGAGAAAAATTAATACTGAAAAAATGAATCAAATATTCAATTTCTGGCCATTGAAGTTTTTTATTGCTTTCATTTTTGAAATTTAAATTTCTTTATCATGAATCAGACCATAATAATTTCTTAGGAAGAAAACAACCAAAGTGAAAACGCATATCATTTTTGCTACAAAGTATGCTGAAGATGTGAGGAGAACTGCCTAACACTTTCAAAAAGTAATATGTGACATTATTCACATTCCACTCTCCATGCTGTAGTGTGACAACTACAAAAAACACACACACAAAAAAAACAAAGAAACAACACAGTAAAAATAAAATCACTAACATGATAACCAAACACAATGAGAATAGCAGTTGAAAAGGTTAGGTCACCATGAAATTTGCAAATCACATCAGAACCTCACATTTTCACTCCCAAATCATCTTTGCCCAGCAGGGTGGAAATAGAGACTCAGCCTGCATAACCTTTCATGCAGCATCATTGCTGTGCTAGAGAGAAGGCTTAAGTAACTTAATGTTTCTCACAAAACCTGGTGTTGCTATTTGGCAGCCTCTAATCTGGCTGGGTGCCCTGACATGAATTGCAGATTCTCTGTGCTCCTTTTAAGGGGAGTTTGAGGAGGAGGAAAGCAGATGCAGACAAATGCAGATGGAGCCCAGAAGCCAAAAAGCATGAGGCTCCTCACTACAACAGGAGTCGATTTGGCAGCATTCACGCTGTGTTAAGGAAGAAAGGTAATTTTCTATAAAGTAATTAGTTGCTCCACTCAAACAAACCACGATGGTGATTGCTTTTTGTTTTTGTAACTTTAGGAAATGTTCTTTGAACGTAAGTTAAAATTTAGCAGGTGTTTTTGGTTTTGATTATTATTTTTTAAAAGGTAATAAATGGAACTTTAGGCTTGAAAGTGATATTTAAATTGGAACATATCATAATTGATCTCCGCAACTGAAATCAATGTTGACCTTTTCAAACAGATATAAGAAAATGAAAAGCTGTTGTTGCCTGGTCTGGCAACTTCAAATCTTATTTCCAAGCCCCTTGCTTTTCTGGCCATTTCCTTAAGCTTCTTAGGGTAGCATTACTTATCTTTAAACCTGAACTCTTATAGAACTGGAGGCTCTCATACCTATTCTTCATGTTCTTCCATCAAGAGATATTCCCATGGTAGGTCTCTATTCACTTGCTACTTCTTGTGAGAGAGAAAGGGAAATGCCTTTCACTTCCATTAGAAGCTTCTCAATGGCTGTACTTTCTGACATCTCTATATCACTTTACTCATTTTGCTTTGGGTAGGTAGAAAGATGCATCTCAAAATGGTACGGATAATCTCTCCCCTTCTTAGCCACAGAAAGTACTATTAAATGAGCGCTGCAAAGTTTGTTTTACAAGCTCCTGTCCCTCCCTAGGGCGTTTGAAGTTTTGAGCAGTTAATAACAGAGACCATAACTTACATGCTTTATATATTCTAAAACATAAAACAAGAAGGTAATGTAAGGAAGCAATTAAGGTTACCCATGTACTGGATATATGCATTGGGCCTTGGATTTTAGTTTGTGGGCAAGGTATTTTAAAACTGGGAGATACTGCCCTAGCTGGTTTTGCTCAGTGGATAGAGTGTTGGCCTGGGAACTGAAGTGTCCCGGGTTTGATGCCAGTCAAGGGCATGCACCTAGGTTGCAGGTTCAATCCCGGGCTCTGGTCAGGGCACGAGTGGGAGTCAACTGATCAATGTGTTTCTCTCACATTGATGTTTCCCTCTCTCTGTTTCTCCTCCTCCCTTAATAATCAATGGAAAAATGTCCTCAGTGAGGATTAACAAAAAATAAAATAAAATTGCAGGTAATATTTTTGTAGTTGAACATTTGGCTTCTTATTCCTGAAATCTAGGCAAGATGTGCACACCGGTTCTGTGGTGAATGCAGGGACCTGAGCCAGGATAACACCTTAGGAAAGATGTTCAGGCTTCAGAAGAAGTGACGGAGACCTCTAGGCTTGGCAAAGTTGCAGGCACCTCAGGAAAAGCTCCCCAGGGACCACTGCAGTGCTGCAGTATTCTGTAAGACTACCTGAGTCTTAACGGCCAGCAAAACTTCATCACTGAGGTCTGAAACTTTGAGGTCGGCTTTGGGGGGTTAGTAAGCAAAAGCCACCAAGACCTCAGGCTACCCTCTGCAAGGACTAGATGACTTGTGATCCTGTAAGCTAACAACCATACCTTTAGCTGGCACACATAGCTCTAGCATGCCTGCATTCATTGCTTACTTCACACCTTCAGCTTTTCCTAAGTAAGCATAGATGAAACAAATGTTCACGTTTTGGCAAAAGGAGCACCTTGCATACATCTTTAAAGTTCCTTTGTAAACTGATTTACAAAATATTTGCTGTTTTCAAATCATGTGGCAGCTGAATTTTGTGTGTACTTCACAGAACCAGGGGGGTTCTAGTTTTAAATTGTTAGGGCCAAGCCTGTATGTGCCAGGCTAGATCAACAGCCCCAAATCTTTTTAATATTCCTGGTTAAGAAGGAAACACAAGCTTTCTAGGACCTCAAGTTGGATTTAAATTAGTTTAACTGCATATAACAGCGGTTCTTTTTTTTATTATTATTATTAGTTAAGGTATTACAAATATGTCCTCATCCCCCCCCCCCATTAACAGCGGTTCTTAACCTGTGGGTCGCGACCCTTTGGGAGTCGAACGACCCTTTCACTTGGGTCGCCTAAGACCATCGGAAAACACATATGTAATTACATATTGTTTTTGTGATCATCACTATGCTTTAATTATGTTCAATTTGTAGCAATGAAAATACATCCTGCATATCAGATATTTACATTATGATTCATAACAGTAGCAAAATTACAGTTATGAAGTAGCAACGAAAATAATTTTATGGTTGGGGGTCACCACAACATGAGGAACTGTATTAAAGGGTCGCGGCATTAGGAAGGTTGAGAACCACTGGCATATAAGAAAGAAAACGTTAAGTGTAACAGTTCCATAAGAGGCAGCCAAGAAACAGCCACTGTAGTGCATGATTAAAAATACTCACACATGCCCTAGCCGGTTTGGCTCAGTGGATAAAGTGTAGGCCTGTGGACTGAAGAGTCTGGGGTTCGATTCCGATCAGGGGCAAATGCCCAGGTTGTGGGCTCTATCCCAAGTAGGGGGCATGCAGGAGACAGCCAATCAATGATTCTCTCACATCATTGATGTGTTTATCTCTCTCCCTTACTCTCTGAAATCAATAAAAATATATTTTAAAAAATACACACAAGGGAGTACTAATGCTAGCCAGAGCACAAACTAAATATAGGATTGGGTGTTGGAAAGCAGGGACTCAAAGGGAAGATGGAAATTATAAGGTTGTGCAAAATGGTAATGTAGGAGTGTTAAAATCAACCTATTGATGCTCAATTTCTTCTATGAGATCTAAATTCACAGGTGAATTTTTTATTACTTAAGCAGAGAAAAATGATGCTTTGATTAGTTTTCTAGGACTGCCATAAAAAAAAAAAATGTACCAGAGACTAGGTGGCTTAAGCACTGGAAACAAACAGGATGCCCCCCAAAAATGTATACACACTTAACAGCGGATAGCTCAATGGATGTTTCTTTCTTTTCAGATTTAACTCACTGAAATGGATAATTATTCAAAGTGTGTATACATATTTGGGGGGACACCTGTATTTTCTCAAAGTTCTAGAGGGCAGAAGTTCAGCATCAGGCTGTCAGTAGGATTCATATCTTCTGAGGCTTGGAGATGGTGATCTATTCCCTCTGACTTCAGAAGGTCTTCTCTCTGAACCTATCGGTGTCCGAATCTCCTCACCTTGTAAGGACATTAGTCATTCTGCATTAGGACCCACACTAGTGACCTCATGTGAATTTAATCACCTATTTATAGGCCTTATCTCCAAATACATTCCATTCACATTCTGAAATACTAAGGGTTGGCACTATGAAATATAAATTTTTGGAGGGGGCACAATTCAGACAATTATAATGCTACTTGGTTCCTCAAAACACCTTAATAATACCACACATTCATCGTGCTTGATTCCTACTTGTCTTATTTTCCTTGTGCTATTTTCCCTAATCTCTAGCGCTCAAATAACTTTTGGAACATAATTAAAATGTAAGAACTATTTCAGCTTTTAAAACTTCTCCCTCCTCTCCCCATGTCTCTGGTCCTGATATTCCTGAGGCTGCTCATCTTCAGAAGGCCTGGTTCTACCTTAGATAAGAGTCACCTAGGCCAGTGGTCCTCAACCTGTGGGTGGTGACCCCTCTTGGGGGTCAAACGACCTTTTCACAGGGGTCACCTAAGACCATCAGAAAACATATATATAATTACATATTGTTTTTGTGATAAATCACTATGCTTTAATTATGTTCAATTTGTAACAATGAAATTGGGGGTCACCACAACACGAGGAACTGTCTTAAAGGGTCTCGGCATTAGGAAGGTTGAGAACCCCTGCCTTAGGCGGACTTGTAGAGCAGCAGCAGCCCCCTCTCAGATAGGAGGTTAAGGTCATAAAACGGAAAAGTGGCCAGGCCAGGGCCAGACTGCACTAGTTCAAACGTCAAGACATTTTAATTCTAGAATGCTGATATGGTAAAGACCACATTTTTTACCCGTTCATACAATACTTTTATTCAATCGATATGTGCAAAGCCTTCAATGAAAAAAGCACAGAAAGCAAACCCTGTTAGCTATAAAACAGTGCTGGTTTCCTGACCAGTGACAGGAAATTTCCTGAGGCCATGATTTTGAATCTTTACTATATTCGCTCTACGGGACAATGTGCAATTATATGAACACTATTACTACATTTCTGTATGCACTAGTCAATACATTAAAATAAATTAAAAGCCTGAAACCAGATGATTAATTTACAAATTGATAAATGAATATTTATAAAAACTTTAGAAAACTTGGAAAGTTTCCTCTCTAGAATTATACTGTTATTAAACATGACATTTATTTTCTTTTAATTGAATCTGCACTTTCTAATATGACCAATTAATAAATAGCCAAAGAGTTATTTTATTTGCCTCTCTTCAACTTAATTTGTTTAATTGACACCAAAGGAGAGACAGTCTTAATATGTATTATTTTTTGTGAACAGATCTGAAATAATGTATTTGTCTATAATGAAAATATTCAAATAGTAAATTTTGTAGTCCTCTAGCAATAATGCCAGTAGCATTTGACACAGATGTAAAGATATTCTACAAGTTGTTTTCACTATAAGCAAATTAAAAATAAATGGTGGTGATGATGGTGGTGGTAGTGATTCACATTTATGTGCCAGACAAACTTCTAAGTTCTTTGCATGTATTTTACATCATAAGAAAGATCAGGTATTCCTCATTATACTGTTCATGAAATGGAGATGGAAAAAAGTTGCCTTGCTCAAGACAGGACTGTTTTTAAGTGGCAGACTACTATAAAAATAAACACAAAGAGCCCTAGTTGGTTTGGCTCAGTGGACAGAGCATCGACCTGCGGACCAAAAGGTCCAGGGTTCGATTCCGGTCAAGGACATATACCTAGGATACCTAGGTTGCAGGCTCCTCCCCAGCCTGGGCCCTGATTGGGGCACGTGAAAGAAGCAACCAATCAATGTGTTTCTCTCACATCAATATTTCTCTCTCCCTCTCCCTGTCTTTTTCATTCTCTCTAAAAATCAATGGAAAAATATCCTCAGGTGAGAATTAAAAAAATAAATTAAAAACAAACAAACACAAAGGTGTGTCAATTCACACAATAACACTTCCGCCTGTTTTCTTTTTACTTTTTTTTTTTTTTTTTTTGTAAATCATACATGCGTAAAAGGTACAAATTATGTGGGTGGCTCTTTAAAATATCAAAAAATGAACAAATTTAAGGGATCCTCACCTAGAACTAAAAATAGGGCACAATCAGCATCCCATCATCAGCACATCCCTACCTCTCCAAGGCGATCTCTACTCTGATTTATAAGCGCATATATCATTACGTGATTTTGTATTTTATTGAAATGAAATAGTATCACATATATTGCTTATTTCACTTTTCTTTATTGTTTCTGAGATTCATCAGTTTTGGTCCAAGGAGCAAATGTTCATGAATATGTGTATCTGTTCTGGACTTCCTGTTCTGATCCATTGGTTTACATATTTATCCTTAAGTTAACACTACACAGTTTGATTGACTATAGATATTTTAAAAGTTTGTTTATCTTCTTTTGTTTTTAAGTTCCTTATTTCTGGTGCAGTTAAGAGAGATGTAAATGATATAATTCATCAAACATCACAAGTATTTGAGTTAAAATTTGCTCAGTGTTACTAAATAAAATCAAATATGATGGTCCTGTGGTTAAAGTAAAAAAAAAAAAAAAAAAGAGTTGATATTCTTTTTAAAACTATTCCTGGAATTTCACTAGTAATATTTCACTTTTCAATTTACACATATAGGCCTACACAAATTGCTGGGATTATTTTTCCAGGAAACCCACAGAACATATAAATCACTTTGATAAATTTTAACTTATTTCCAATATCACATTTTCCAATCATAAACAAGTTCTAGTCTCCCTGTTATTTATATCTCTGTAATCTCTCTCAGTAATGTTTATACTTTTCTGTATAGAGGTCTTGCATAGATTTATTTCTAGGTGTTTTGCTTTTGCTGCCAATATAAATAATAAATATTTATAAATTTATTTTTCAATTGTTTGTTAGTTGAATATATATAAATAAAGCTGATTTTAGATTGATCTTATATCCAATAAGCTTGCTAAATCTTATTTTAATAGTTTACTGCAGTTTTACTATCTTATTATAATAACAATATCTTATTACAAATATTTGCAATGTTATTTACAAATAGTGAGAGCCTTATTTTCCCTTCAATCCTTACATATTTTACTTCTTTGCTTGCAGGAGTAAGAAAGTCAAGGACAGTGAAGACTATAAGTGATGATAGTGGACATTCTTATATATTTGTGAACTATTAGTATTTTATCATCTGATATGTTTCTGCAGGTTTTTTTAATACTCATAATTGAATTAAAGAAGTTCTTTTCTGTTCCTAGTGCACTAAGGGGACATTTGTGGTAATGATATTGTAGGTTTGGTTTTGGTTTTGAATCATGAAAGTGATTTTTGTTTCAGCAAATGCTTTTTGTGCTATCAAATGCTTTCTCTGAATCTACTGAAATTACTTTTCTCACGGCAAGAGATGAAATGTTTCTCCTCTGTTCTGTTTATGAAAGTAAATTACCTTAATTGATTTCTCAATGTTAACTCAATCTTGCATCCATGTTTAAATACAGTTTGGAGATGATATTTATTTTGTGCATCGCTGAACTTGGTGTGCTAATTTTTTGTTCAGGAATTTTGCACCTGTGTTTATGAGACACTTTACAATATAGTTTCCCTTT
The DNA here is from genome assembly GCF_964212035.1 of Myotis nattereri. Taxonomy (NCBI): domain Eukaryota; kingdom Metazoa; phylum Chordata; class Mammalia; order Chiroptera; family Vespertilionidae; genus Myotis; species Myotis nattereri. Next base: position 65,700,897 of record NC_138076.1, on the reverse strand, counting down.
CTTGTGAGGTTTCTATGGTGATGTGGTTTCAAAATAAATTCATTTTTTCCCTACCATATGAAATAATTCATGGAAATATTAACATTATTTATTTCTTGAATATTTGAAAGAATTCTCTAATGAAGCCATGTGGGCCTGTAGTTTCTTTGAGGACAATGGCAACAAATTTTCCTTTTCTTCCTTGTTCGCCCTTAAACCTCAAGAATTACAACATTCCAATACAGAATGCCCAGAGTTCTTTGTTTTCTGGAACACTCTGAATATTTAGCTGCCATGGTAGCAGTCTCAAAAGAACAGAAACACTAGCATAAAGAAGGGGGAGATGAGGATGGAGGAGACTAACCAAAGAATTTATATGCATCTATGCATAACCCATGACACAGAAATAGGGAAGTGAAGGCCTAGGGCAGGGGGAAGGGTGGAAGAGCTCAATGGGGAGAAAGGAGACATCTGTAATACTTTCAACAATAAAGATAAAAAAAAATGGTGCATAGTCACATGGAAAACTTTCTCAATAAAATTATAAAGATGATTAAATGAATATTTCACTTACATCAGGATAAAAACAAAGTGATCAGTTTCACATGGATCTTCTTAATTTTATGTTAGCTTTCATGTCATAAAGATTTTTAGTATTTTTACTAAGTTTAATAAAAAGTTATGAATGTCTGAGAAAAATACTTGTTTCAAAGTTGTTAAGTAAATATAATATAAACAGCTGCTTAGAAAAAGCTGGCTTCATGAATAAATTGCCTAATTTTTATTCAGGTGTGAGTGGTTCGGGCTTATACATGTTATTGTATATTCAAATTTCAAATTTATACCTTAAGTCAATGACAAATTGATAAGTATAAATAATTAAAACATTGTGAGATCTATATATTATGAAATAATTTAATATCTCATCAAAAATTTACATTTAAAAATTATAAAAATATTCTTTTGTTTTATATTCCAGCAGTAGTAGATTTATGTTGAAGACTATAAAATTTATCTGAAATAAGATTACTGAAATTAAAAATTGCCAGTGCTATTTCCTTTACATACAAATTTACCTAACACTGATTATTCAGCATTCATCTTAAAATCATTTAAAATATTTTCACCTTTGACTGTACAATGTTTACTACCACTTGTCAATTCCTAGGATACAATAATTAGAAGTTATTTAGCTAAGAGCAAAAATCAGTGTTTTAAATAAAATTTAATAATTTATATGCAATGACCAAATACATATTCATTTAATAGAGAAAAGCATCAAATATTATTATATAAAAAAAAGAGTCTCCAGTGGTAACAAAGTAGCCAGAGTGTCAAACATGAAGGAAATAATATTTCAAAATTTCCATTTATTTTCTGGTCCACATTTCCAATGTCTGATATATATTCCCATCATAATAACTCCTCACATAACAAACAGCAATGTATTGTTTGGGAGGGGTTTTCTTGGCAGTAATAGCCTCTGAAGGGAATTATTTAACTACTAAATGGACTTTAAAAGGAAATACCTTCTGAGAGACCAAAGAAAGCATTAAAGCCGCAGTTCTCAACCTGTGGGTCACAACCCCTTCGGCGGTTGAATGACCCTTTCACAGGGGTCACCTAAGACCATCCTGCATATCAGATATTTACATTACGATTCATAACAGTAGCAACATTACAGTTATGAAGTAGCAACGAAAATAATTTTATGGTTGGGTCACAACATGAGGAACTGTATTTAAAGGGCCAGAAGGTTGAGAACCATTGCATTAAAGCCTTAGAAACAGGTTACACTTAGCAGTAGAGAAAAATGGATGCCGACAAACAAACAAAAAGGCAGGCCTCCGACAACAACCAAATGAAATAAAACTAAATTACTTTTTTTTCTTCCCTAAAACACATACTAAGAAAACAAAACAGCCAAGCACCCTGTATGGCACCCATTGGTGTCAGAACTATGTGACGTCACTATTGATGTCATAAAATGTTGCCTGGTTATTTTCTGGTACTAGAAAGGAGTCCAGCACACAGGGAATTCAGAGGCCACAGAAATGTAAGTAGGGATGGCTGTCACTAATAAATGTCGAAGTAAATATGGGGAGAAGAAACTACAGTGCATATAACCTCTTTAAAAGGTGTTTTCTGGTTCTTACCAAGCCAGACATGTTTGTTTAAGTGCCTGGTATTTTTCCACATCAATAGCAGGTGAGTTAATTGTAAGTAACCATTATATTAGTAGGCTATTAGTAGTTTGGTAATAGTTTAGCACACAGTTTAGTTTGGCACCAAAAGCAATTCAGTATATTAACCTGGAACCATATTCAATCTGTAATCTAGAATTATTAATGTGTCATTTCTGTGTTGAAATTTAGTTGACCTGAGTTTGTTTTATCAACCGAACAGTTCATTTATTGATTTGTCTTCCTATTTTCCCGTTTTCTCCTGCAGTGGGCCGACCTAACCTTGTTTAGTGTGTCGTACTCCTCGTGCAAAATCGAAACAACAGACAATTCTATATGAACACATTCTCAACAAATTGAGAACCTCTTTTGGTCGCAAATCGCCTTCGCTCAGCCTCGCTGGCCCGCAGCACACTTGGGGTGGGCAGTTTGCGCAGATACAACACTACAGGGACAATGGCTGCCTCGGAACCAAAGCGGCCCAACCGAGGGAAGATCTTTCGCATGTTCTCGACGTTTTTCTCCTGCATCCGAGGTCAAAATAAGCTCAAACGGGAGTCTCGGATGGTGAAGAAAAACCTTCGGAGGGACAACAAGATGACCCGCAACGAGAACAACGCTCTCCGTGGAGAAAACCGACGCCTGTGGGCGGAGAACAAGGCCCTGCGGAGAGAGAACAAAAGCGCCCGCATGGAGAACCAGGCGATCCGGGAGCGGAACCAGACCCTGCAGGAGGAGAACCAGGACCTGTGGGCGGTGAACACCGTGTTCTTCAAGACCCCCAAGACCCCGTGGGAGAAGCTCAACCTCCTGAGCTCGGAAACGAAGTCGTACTGGCAGCAGAACAAAGCCCTGAAAGCTCAGAGCAAGGCGCTCTGGGAGCAGGAGGTGGCCTTCCGCAACGAGGCGAAAGCCCTGCAGGAGGAGATCCGGTCCCTGCAGGAAAACATCAAGGGCCTGCAGCACCAGAAGCGCGCCCTGCGGCTGGAGGAGCTGGCCCTGCGCAAGGAGGGAGCGGCGCTGGAGCTGGAGGAGCAGGCGCTGTGGAAGGTGGAGCAGGCCCTGCGCCAGGAGAACCAGGCCCTCCGCGAGGAAAGCGATGCCCTGCAAGAGGAGATGAAAGCCCTCCTGGAGGAGACGCAGGTGCTGGAGCTGTGGAACAGGGTTCTCCGGGGGAAAGAGAGCAACCATGCTCGCTGGGGAGACGCCCACTGAGGACACAGAGCGCGAGACGTGCCATGGACACCATGGGTGGAATCAAAAGCCTGGAAATGTACATTGCTCTGTACCTGATCTTAGGAACGAAATAAAGTTCTTAAAATTAAAAAAAAAAAAAGAGAGAGATCCAAGTTTACTTACATTTTACGCTTCTATTAGCGGTTATTTTTACTTTACAATGCCAAGTATGTACTGCACGAAATGTGATGCTTGAATGAACCAACTGATGGTGGTGTTCGCATTCAGAGACAGCGGGTGAATATTGTAAAAAATTAACAGCACAGAGGGGATATTTGCCTTAAAACTCGCCCTTTGAATTCTGAACCGTGTAGTAAATATAAAGCTTTACATACGTATTGTGAAAAAAGATGTGAGAGAATATCACTTCGGCCGCCTCATGCTGACTCCAATGGTCTCAGCGAGGAGGCTGATAAGATAAGAATTTAAACATGGGTGTGGCAGTACAGAACATTTCCATGAGAGTTCGCAGGCTTCCTCACTTTCTCTCCATTTTTCCTTCCGTTATCACCTCCTTTACCTTCCTGGGAGGGTGGCTGTCCTATCTCATGAAGTCAAGAGAGAAAAGGGAGTCAGAGGACAAAGGTCTCCAGCCAGGCGTGTGGGAGCTTGAAACGGGATTCTGTGGCTCAGTGTCTGTTCAATGAAAATTGTAGAAGACATGGAGTTTTCAGAAGGGTTAATATTGGTAATTGATCTAGTTCAGCGATTTTCAATCTTTTTCATCTCATGGCACACACAAACGACTAAAATTCGGGGGCACGCCAAGGAATATGTATTTTGCCAATCTGACAAAAAGTAGGTATAATTTTGATTCATTCACACCAGACAGCTATTGCTGTGTTGGCTGTTGTCATTTATTTGACAATTTAAGAGAAAAAAAAGGTCAGTTTCCCGGATTAAATGGTCAGGTATTGCATGTTTTAAAAATTCTTGCAGCACACAAGTTGAAAATCACTAATCTAGCTGAATGCTGTTTAAAAAAGAAAACTATTCTGCAAAAACTGCGTTACGGGACTCACGGTGGATTTATTAAAGTGACAGATGTAGTTGCATAACCTTTTATTACAAACCGCCAGGGGGCTGGTGCTGTACCTTTTTTTCATTATCATAAATTCTGAGCACTTAAAACAGGGTAAACATTTAATGCTTTTTAAAAAAATCTTTATTGTTTCAAGTATTACATATAGTATTACATATGTCTTCTTTTCCCCCCACTGACCTCTCCCCAGCCACCCCCACCCCCCAGCACATGCCCTCAACCCCCTATTATCTGTGTCCATTGGTTATGCTTATATGCATGCATGCAAGTCCTTTGTTTGATCTCTTACCCACCGCCCCCCACCCCCTGCCTTCCCTCTGAGGTTTGAAGGTCTGTTGGGTGCTTCTCTATCTCTGGATGTATTTTTGTTCATAGCCAGTTAGAGGAAGATAAATATCACATGATCTCACTCATTTGTGGAATATAATGAACAACATTTAATGCTTTTTATTGAATTTAACAGGTAACATCTTATTCTGATTCTTGTGTGATGTTGGTGGCACTGAAGTAAAGTAGAGGAAGAGAACACATTTTTCCTTTCTGAGGTGCTGCCACATATGCAAAAAGTCAGCATACATCGGGTACCTTTAATTAGCACTCTATAAAGCAATACAAATACATTTCAGTATAAAAAGTGAAAAGACATATCCCTGATTTTAAGGATCCCACAGCCTATAAAGGAAGATAAACATTTTTACTTTATACCCTGAAAGTCCATCTGTCTGATGAAGAGTTTACTGACCACTGTTCCCTGGAGCACACAAGGATGGGGCAAAAGTAGGTTTACAGTTGTTCATATGGGAAGTAATACAATAATCCTATATAATAAAAGGGTAATATGCAAATTGACCCTAGTGGCAGAATGACCAGAATGACCACTGGACCAGTCACTGTGAGGAGACAAGGTTTATAGATATGTTGTGAACTGACTTGTAGTCCAATCAGGGAAGAAATGCAAGCCTTTATCCCTTTCCCAACCTGAAAAGATGCATTAGTAGCCTGCAGGCAGGGGAAGGGCCATGTTTGTGTCCTAGGGATTTATGGATATGTGCTCTATTGACTACACATTTATTTTGATATGTTATTGTTCATAGAAAAGGGTCCTTGCCTGTTTTACTCCTTTGTGGTGAGGTCAGGAGATCATGCCCATGTGGTGGGCCTGGTTATCACTGACTCCTCTCAGGGAAAAAATCTGTCATTATTGCATCACAGCTAAATCAGCAGCAGCGTGGGTTAGACTTAAAGAGTAGGACATACTTATACCTTTTCCACATCCACATAGATCATTTCTATTATCAGTCCCTGTAGGATCCTTCATTGTCAGAAAAGCAATGAGAATAAGCTACATCTATGTCTACTTAAAGAAAATGAGACAAGGACTCAGGGGTGCTGGAGCCCACTCAAAGCTTGTTCACAATTGGCTCAAAGAGATGATTGTACACATCACTTCCCAGCTCTGAATTCATGACATTTACATCCGTGTCTTGAACCTTATATGCTCTCTAAATTCGTGCTGCTGCTGCTGCTGTTGTTTTCTGGTAGAGCTGGTTGCTAAATATTTACCAACCCAATATGAATCAAAGCACTTGAAAGCTGCTTAAAGAAAAACAATGAAATGTAAATGCTTTATAATCCTTGAATATGTGTGCATTTTAAAATAAGAGACTGTTGTTCAATTAATTTCAGATAGTCATGTCATCAGTTATTTGTTTTTCAGAAAAATCTCACAAGATTTTAATGAACTATAATTTATTGACCATGATTTACATTTCAAACAGGAAAAATAAAAAGATAATGGCAAAAATGAAGCAAGACCATTTTCCTCTAAAACACTATTACATTATTATATTTATATTAAAATATATTTTAAATATTTACATAACTACTTCAGAAGCATGCATTAATAATTTACTGTCCTTAAAGTATAATTAGTATAGTAGTATTTTGTATATGGCAAATGAAAAGCATGAAAGCAACTGGAAAATTATACAAATTCAAAAATAATTGAAAATAGATCACCAGTTATTTTATTTTCAGGATATTACACCTTATGTTCAGGGACTGTAATGGGCTAGACAGCAATCCTGAGAAAATGGCTCATTAGGGGTCTCCAAAGGGAAATGACTGTATAGTTAGGGACGCTAGAGAAATATTAGAGCAGTTTGAAATTATAGATTTTGTACTGAAAAAATTGTGATACGCTAAATTAAATTCAGATTGCAAGCCAAAAAGACATACATTGGATCAACAAAGAGAAAAGTGCTGGTGCTTGTTTATTTTGCTAAATCTAAAAGAAAACACACAAATAATTATGATTCATATAATTTTTATATTCATATTATTTTTGAGGAAACTCATGAAAGAGAGGTTAATTAGTAATATTAAAGTAGAATAGCTAGTATTACCTATGATTCTCTCTAACATTTAATTTTTAAACTCTAAAATCCCTGAATATATCTTTGAGGTAGGAAAATTACATCTATAAAGATTTATTCTGCTCCTCCTAAAAATATTTAGCACCATACAGTTTCTAGAAACCATCACTGCTACCACGGCATACTGCAAAAGGTAAGTATCTTTAATAAAATTTATTACAAATAACAAATGTCTTGCATTGGGGTGATTATAATCAAATTTGAGTCATTGCAACACATAAAGCCATAACAAATGAGACCCGAAAGAAATTCTATACATTTTTTTCTATAAGCACTAGGAATTCAATTTCCTAAGTGTAATAGTTTGCAAACAAACTTTTACTTTGTCACTGTTCCTTATGTTCACCCCAAATGTTATCTCACACTGAATCCAGGCTGAACCACCTGACTGGCTTTGGTCAAGAAGATGTTATCAGCTGACACCTCATTAAAAACCTCATTAAAAACACAAATAGCCGAACCGGTTGGGCTCAGTATCCCGTCGGCCTGCGGACTGAGGGGTCCGGGTTCGATTCTGGTCAAGGGCATGTACCTTGGTTGCGGGCACATCCCCAGTAGGGGGCGTGCAGGAGGCAGCTGATCGATCTCTCTCATCTATGTTTCTAACTCTCTATCCCTCTCCCTTCTTCTTTGTAAAAAATCAATAAAATATATTAATAAATAAATAAATAAATAAATAAAAACTTAAATAAATAACACTTGTCTATTTCTACTTCTGCACTATTACCTCTATCACTAACCTCAGAGCATTCCTGGGTTAGTTTGTTTTTAGATGGAAGACATGTTGCGAAGATTCAATTTCCACCAGTCATTCAATTGGAGGCCAATAACCATCTGACCACAGGCATGTGCCTGAGTCCAGCCTAAACCAGAACAACCCAGAAGAGCCCAGTCTAAATCACCAATGCACAGTCCTTTGAACCAAATACATGATTATCAATTTTAGTCACTGATGTAGGGCTTTTATTCAACACAATTGAGGCAATAAAAAGAATGGTTTATATGATAAACCAAAATTTTTGTATTCCTTCTATGTTATTATTTTATGCTTTTTACTTGTTTGAAAATTCTAAGGTTTAAAAATGTTCAAGGCATCTTGAGTTAACTGATGACATTGTATACATTTATAATTTTAACAAAATATACATTTAGATATAAATTAATTTAAATAAACACATTTTATTAAATCATTAGCAAAATATGTTTAACTAACATCTTCAGTAGTAACGTTATCTAAAAGATTATTAATAACCTATTAAGTTTAAATGAAAGAATAGAAATAATCACGCTATTAGTAAATGAAATTTCAGAATAATGTAAGCCACTTTAAAGATAAGATGACATGGGTTACTAATTGCTCACATATGTCAAGAAAGAATGCAAGTACTTTAAATTATAGCAAAAGTAAAAAAAATACCTCTAAATCATACTGCTCATCTATAATTCCACCTAGGAAAAATGTATGATGAATTATAGACAATTACCTCATAAAGGCCAATATTTTAAATTATTTGTCTTTGTCACATATTATTTAATATGATCCTTCTCTATACCGTACAAATACCACAACATTAAAAAAAACAGCATAGATATTTTTTCTATGGTGAATGACACATTACTTTCATAGTAAGAAAAGCAGGATCAAATATGAGAAAATCAAATGAATTATGTTTAAATAGCATTTAGACATTGAAAAAAAATAGATGAAGTAGAAAATAAACTGTTTGAATGTCATTGCAGAGTTACAACGGAAATACAGAAAGTAGACGTCTATTGATAGAATTCCAGGAAGCATAGTTTAATTCCAAATCAGTCACAGCTCTGACTCAGACATTAAAGTGGTTTTTTTTTAATCCACTTTGTGCAAGTTGTTAGTGAACATATTAGTTAATGACCTGAAGGCAAATCCCTGACAATGTGATTTTGTGTTAATTGTGTGGAAAATATTCTTAGCTTTAAAAAATGTTACATTCTGAGATGGTATAGGGAATTCATCTTCCCTACATGAGCTATTCTATTCAACCTTCCTCAAGGGCACTGAATCATATTGAATGAGTCATCTAGCATTCACCTCATATCTAAAACCAAGGAAACCTCTCACGAAGCAATGTAAGGGATTAAATATTCCCATTTTGTTTATATTCAGGTGGCATTGAAATGAAAAATAAGTTATTAAATCAATTGTATAATGACTATAAATATTTTCATGGTGCTTTATATTAAAGTGCTATACCCTTAGATGCCCTTATTTTAAATTGATCTTCTTTAAAACAGTTTTCTTGGTTATTAATCAAATTAAAATAAACCAAACATACATCAAAATAAATGTATGCATTGGTAGTATGATTATGAATGGAAGACTTATACTTTAAAAGTCTTAGATTGAAAAATATTAACTTGAGGTATGTTCAAGAATGAAGCTGTAAAATATATGTATGTGTAAATATACTCATACATTGTAAAATTTTACTTGTAAAAATATCTGCTACTAGCTTTAATATGATTATAAAAGCCTTTTTGATTCATAACAAAATAAATTTGCTGTTTATGTATTAAATATATACATAATTTTATTTTCAATAAAATATAAATATGGATACTTTAAACAACATAGAAAAATGTCAACTTCATAAGTTAAGATTTCTGACATTTCTCTTTTATTTTATTGGTAACTACATTTTTCACATAACACCAATTTCCATGCTCCACACCCACACACCTTCTCTACTGTATTTAATGCATATACTTTCAGTCTATCTCAGTTGTGCTGAATTTAAATGTTTCTATTAATAGTAATTATCTATTTATTAAAAGTATAGTAAAACTCACCTGCAAAAACTGGGACTTGGGCCCAGGCTGGGTAGCTCAGTTGATTAGAGTCTTGTCCTAGTCCACCAAGGTCATGGGTTCAATCACAGGCCAGGGCACATACAAGAAGCAGCCAGTGAATGCAAAAATAACCAAAACAACAAACCGAACAAACCGATGATTCTCTCTCTCTCTCTCTCTCTCTCATCAACCAATAAATAAACATTTTAAAGCCTGGGATTTGGGAGTTGCAGAAGGTTTTTTAATAATATTTTAATTTCTAGAATAATTATTCCTCCATTCAAGATTTCTTTTTTCCACTGCCAACTTTAGCATTGTGTAATTAATGAAATGTGTATTTAATCTATATTAACTACTATAATATTAATAATCTATATTAACTAAAAATATAGTTAATCCAAATTAACTATGTTTCCAAATTTTTAGATACAGGCTAAGTAATATTATTGAATAGTTCTAAAAAAAAAAAAAGAGAAAACTCTGCAGTTATTTGTATCATAAAACACTTGGATACTATATTGCTTTACTATCTCCTGTCTTTCTTTTTTTTTTTAATATATTTTATTGATTTTTTACAGAGAGAAGGGAGAGAGATAGAGAGTTAGAAACATTGATGAGAGAGAAACATCGATCAGCTGCCTCCTGCACATCTCCCACTGGGGATGTGCCCGCAACCAAGGTACATGCCCTTGACCGGAATCGAACCTGGGACCTTTCAGTCCGCAGGCCGACGCTCTATCCACTGAGCCAAACCGATTTCGGCATACTGTCTTTCTTTAAAAATAACAGTTTTTTAAAAATCCCAGAAAAGTGCCATATGATTGAGAATAAGGACATTAAAATCCACTTAATTTGTATAAATAATAAAAGTAAAATGAGGTGGATTTTGCAATCTAAGAAACATATAATAATAAATGACTTGAAGTATAAAGATAATTTTAAATACAAATTGAAAGAGAGTATAACACATCAAAACAATGTGAAATTTTGTAGCACCACTAGTGATTGGCTATTGAATTTAGAATCATAAAAGCAGCTAATAACACACTTCTAAAGTTCATAACATGATAGTACCTGTCACATAAAGATAAGGAAAGGATATCATTTTGAAATTTAGAAAGAACAGGGAAGGGTTATGTTCTTATATTTTTTCATTTTTGCTAGGAATTAATGGCTGAATAGTTCATCATAAAATTCTGTAGCAGTTGTAGTCTAGGGAACATTGGAGTATCAGGATCAGTAAGAGCATAAAGGTAAGAATTTACTGAGTAAACTATTTTGTTCCATGAGCTGTTATGTAGGGATTTCACATAGGGATTTCTTGTGTAAACTCAATAAATACCCTCCATAAATCTCAGAACTAGTATTTTTCATAATTGATTTGGATTACCAGTCTGTATATGATTGTGAGGTAATATGTATTTGTAATTCTTGGGTGTATATCACATAAATGTTTATGTATAAATGACTATAAAATTAGAGCATATACTTTAATACAAACATCGGACATATTACATGGAAGGAACTCTATACTTCCAATTTTTGCAAAGATGGAGAATATAATTTGTGGACATATTACATCTAAAAGAACTAATGCAATGGTGACAGCTGCTGCTGGTAAAGAAAGGTGAAACAAGTGATAACATGATAAGAATTGTAGAAACTTATGACAGATTAAAGGAGACAGATTGATAAAATTGTACTGATGAAAAGTATCTCATGTAAAAAATACTACAACTCTCCTACTTATAAAAAATGATATTCAGTGACTTTCCCTGGGAAAAAACTAGTTGCCACTGGAATCTGTACTCTTGATTCCTATCTTACAGTGCTTTAATTCTAGACCTACGTTAGGAAAGACTTTTCCTGTCTACTTCACAGATTAGTTGTGTTATTGATGTTGGATGTTCCATTAACTCTCTTAGGTAGAAAATGGTAGAGAGAAAAAAGCGTATCTCTAGGGATGAACAGCAGACAGTGGGATAGATAAAAATAGGCTACCGCAAGTCCAACTGTACTAGTTTATGTATCATCATTGCCAAACCCACTTATCTTCTGTTTCCTTGAGTTTTAGCTGCCTGAGGCTTGAAAGTCACTTATCTGAAGTACCATAGCTCCCAATCTAGCAGGGAAAAAAATGGAACCCTACTCTCCCTGGAAGCTGTTTGCCCTCAAAGTGTCATATGCTAAGTTCTCTGTCACTGCTGCCAAATCACTTTTTTGTACACGATGCTACAACTCAACAAAAGTTAGTGTTCAATTCTACCCTTTGGCATTTTTGGAATTTGTACTTACCCTGTTAATTTAAAGTTTGTGAATCACCTTAAAATCCTTGAAGTTGACACATGCATTGTAAAAATAGAAACTACATAATATAACAAGGAGACGGCTAAGGAACACCTTAGGAAGTTGGCATTCTCTGAAGGATAAATATCAATGACAAAGCTGGCCCAGAAAATAACACAGGAGTCATGCTGAAGACATCCAACAAATTGGTCTGAGTTCCTAATTCAAATGAATATAATCCTTTACATAAAATAATTTCCTCTAGAGTCTAGAAGCAAATATTAATTTTTGAGTTGTGTTCCTGTCTTGAATTATTAGTGTTTCTCTATGTCTTGTTTGGATACTATATGTCCCCAAGTTATGTGATCAGGTTAAACGTTCTTCAGTTTTAATTATTAGTACAGCAGTTTATTCATCAATGAGTTAAAAAGATTAAAATGTAATGATAAGTTTTCAATTATGTTTTTCTTCAAACATAAAAGAGATTCAACAGGATGGCTACATAAATACACAGTTTTAAAAAATCCAGTTTTCTGATGGTTATGAGGTTTATTTATAGAGAAGGATGCACTTTTAGACTATATCAAGATGTAATGTCTAATGTATGACTTTATCAAGAATATTCTTCAAATCTAATTTTACGATATTAAACTCAATATTATCTATTGAGACATTTATAATTTCATATCTTGTCATTACTAAGTTTTAGTAAAAACAATTAACTATTAAATTCCCATTAGACTTCAATTTGACTTACAATATACTGCTGGCCTTTTCAATTCACTTCTAAAACAAAATAAAAACTAATAAACATAATTAATGCATTTAAAATAAAGTGGTGCATTAATAGGAGACTGCCATATAATCAGCGTAAATAACATTCAGATGTTCTCCCTTTACAACTCTCATTTTGGGATATTTAAAATTAGGAAGAACATATTAGTGAACACTACATCTAACTGTCATTGCTTTATTTTAATTGGCCTTTTATTCTATCTTAATGGTTCCATCATTGAATATAATTTTTACTCCAAAGTAAGTAGATAGAAAATGAATGGGATGCTCTCTCTTTAAAACACAAACATGGCATTGTTGGTATTTCTTTAGGTGATCTGGCTTTAGATTGTATTCTCTGACATTTGTGCAATATAGTTAATAGGATTCTCATTCTCCCACTTGCAGTCTTCATGCTTCTGGAGGGAAGGAAGCACCCCTTAGAGAGGCAGGATATTTGTAATGATGAGATTACCACGATCTTCCTCTTTCTTATTTGTGTACCTACTCTCTGTAGATGAGGAGGTATGGGCAATGTACTCATAATCCATATATATGTACACATAATCCACCTAATAATCAGGTGGCCAGATTATTAGGACCACCTGACGTTTGTAAGCAAATTCTCCATACACTGCATCGTATGGGATATGGAAGCTGAAGGGCTGTTCGAACACCTTTGCTGTCTGCAGATAAAACGTCTCCAATTCGCACTGGAACACAAGGATTAGACAGTCGAGCATTGGAAAAAAGTCATGTGGTCCGATGAATCATGTTTCCAGTTGCATCATGCAGATGGCAGAGTGAGAATTTGGCAGAAACAGCATGAATACATGCACCTCACATGCATGAGTACAACCCTTCAAGCTGGTGGGGGCAGTGTTATGGTTTGGGGAATGTTTTCCTGGGATGACTTGGGCCCTTTAATTCACGTGGAATGACGTCTGAATAGCACAACATACCTAAGTATCATTGCTGATCAAGTTCATCCTATCATGTTGATGGTGTATCCCAATGGAGATGGCTTCTTCCAACAAGACAATGCGCCATGCCACGGTGCTTGTATTGTGCAGGAGTGGTTTCAAGAACATGAGGGAGACTTTACCTTGCTAGGTGGCCCCCACAATCACCAGATCTCAATCCAATTGAGCATTTGTGGGTCGAAGTTAAAAGAGCCATCAGGCAGCTGGTTCCACAACCATCAAATCTCACAGAACTGGACAGTGCTATTCATCAGGCATGTTGCCAGATTCCTCGCATCACCTTTCAACATTTCGTGAAGTCAGTGCCAGGAACAATCGCCACAGTATTGAAGGCAAAAGGTGGCCCAATGAAGTACGGATGGGGTGGTCATAATAATCTGGCCACTAGGTAAATATATCAATATATATCATGTTCAAAGGCTGTTAAATCACGTTGTTCACCCATATCTTCAGAAGAAAATCACTTCTACTGTCGTGGTAAACAACCTACTTCCCTATTTATAATGGTCTGGCCCTCTAGCAACTTCAGTGCAAAATTATAGCTAATTTGCCTACAAACGTCAGGCGGTCATAATAATCTGGCCACTGAGTGGTTCTCAATCTTCCTAATCCCGCGACCCTTTAATATAGTTCCTCATGTTGTGGTGACCCCCAACCATAAAATTATTTTCATTGCTACTTCATAACTGTAATTTTGCTACTATTATGAATCGTAATGTAAATATCTGATATGCTATATGTGTTTTCCGATGGTCGCTACTCACAGGTTGAGAACCGCTGGATGCTGATCGGTCTCACAAAGGTACAACTGAGGACAACACCACATACTCATGTAAGTTAGTCTTCTTATTTCATGTTACTATTTAAGGCTCTCTTCCTAAGAGAAATTAAGGAAAAGAGCAAAACAAAACATTGGATACCATTTCTGACTAAGTTGCAGAAAAAAGGCATGCAAAATATTGATCTTTTCGATGTTTTTGTTCCCATTTCCTCTTTCCCTTGTTGATTTATTCCCCATCAACCTTTTTATCTTTGTCCCTTCATCTCTCTGATTGTAACTCTTCCTTATAGTTTTCCTACTTTACACCTGCCCCTTCATTGTATATATTCAGCTTTGTTTAGTACAATGCTTTCTGTAGATATTGGATACAAAGATTCTATTTTCAATCTTTTCCCCATCCAGAAAAGACAGACTTTTTTTCTCCTCTTGATATATATATATATATTACACTATTACCCTATTACAGTAGAGCTAGTATTTTCATAATGATGTATAATAAAAAGTGTATATATTTTATCACATCCCAAAACTTTGATAAGTTAAAATTAGCATGTTAGAAAAAACAACAACATTGAGTTCATTGTTCAGTTCATCCATTTTCATCTTCAAATATTTACATGTGTGCAATAGTCATAAAAATTGCAGTTATGGGAGTAAAATCAGTATTCATTACTTTATTTATTTAAATATCGGTTACCTGTGCAAAGGCTTAAAGTAGGGTGTGATGATTTACAGCACCATCCTTCTTCTCCGAGTGTTAGAACCACCCTCAATACATTTGTTAGCGGATAAAAAACAAAATTGTTATCACCCCGTTTATCTGTGTGCATCTGAAACGGTGCACAAACCGTCCTACTTGCCTTTGCTCATTCCTGAAACACTACATAAATATACATACATTTCACCCACTCCTAACAAAGCAGCCAAATGCACTAGGCAACAGATGGGAAACTGAGAGTCCATGTGTTCACATTACTACTATGCCAATAACTTGCTGGGTGATCTTACGCAAGCCACATATCTTTAGTTAATTGCTTCTCTGTAAAAGAACAGAGCCATAGGGCCTGCCTATTAGTTCTCAGAAGCCAGTAATGCATTTGTCGCACCATCCTTCTTAATATAGAAAACATATTCAAATAATAAAGAGCTAGAATTGATCTTATTATTATTGCATAATCTCACTAGGTCTTCCCTGCTGTTCTGAAGTCTATAACCAAATGCTTTGCAAAATCCATTAAAAAAAAAAGAACTTTCTCTACTATTACCACAGTCAAAATTATGAAAAAAACCTCTTATGCACACACAAGCTACCAAAAGAATATAGGCATATCCAATTTGTCCAAAGAAGGTATACAAATAAACACATATGCATGAAATAATCCTCAATATCATTAGCCTTTAAGGAAATGGACATAAAAACCATAATGAGAGCCCGTTACACATCTACTAGGATAGCTAAAATTAAAAATACAGACAAAAAAAATAAGAATTGGTAAAAATGTGGACAAACTGGAACCTTCATACATTAATGATAAAATTGTAAAATGGTTCAGCTACTTTGAAAAACAGTTTGCATGTTCTTCAAAATGTTAAACATATTGTTACCACATATTTCACTGCTAGTTATATATCCAAAAGCATTGAAAACATAAGTCCACATAAAAACACAAACACAGATGTTCATCAAAGCATTATTCATACTAATTACAAGATAGGAGCAATCCATATATCCATCAACTAATAAATGGATAAGCAAAATTTGATATATTTATAAAATGGAATATTATTTAGCCATAAAAAGGAATGAAGTACTGAAGCATGTTACAACATGGATGATCCTTGAGACATAATGCTAAATAAAAGAGGACTGTCACAAAATGCTACATATTATATGACTACATATTATATGACTATAATATATGACTATATTATATCATAATAAGACCCCTTCTTTGGTCTTATTGTGAAAAAAGGTTAAATAAATATGAGGGGAGGAAGACTGTGGAAGTATATGTTAATACCTACAAAAATGTGGCACATATGAAAAGTAAGCTTTTATATATTTACATTTCCCACCATCGCTGCCCCATATTTAATACATATATAAAAATACATACTACCCATAGAACACCAAATATATACAAAGTACTGCAATAGATTTTTAAATAAGCCATATTTTATTGACTTTTATGAGAATCCAATGAGATCGGTAATTTTATTATACTCATTTTACCAGTGAGAAATTAAGAATTAGAGTGATTCAGCAATTTATACAAGATACCAGAGTTGGAAGTTATTTAACTTTAATGCAACCACAATTATTTCATATTCTGAATGTCAGTGATTTTTCTACCATACTTTAAAATCCACCATTATTAAATATTATTACCAAGAATAAAGGTGGAATTTTAGTAAATAAATTGTTTTTTGTATCTTTTGATCAATGATCATATAGGTATTTGCTTTTTTTTTTTTTTTCCTGGTATGTAACCAATTCCACTGATAAATTCAATAATATCAATTACACTATATATGAAGTATTTTTTTCATTTGTAAGAATACACTTTTTAGAAGAGTAAGGCTGTCACTTTTTTTCTTCTCCCCTCATAAGGAAGGACAAACATTGCTCCCATTACTTTTTATGGCTTTTACTGTCTTGTCAACAGGAAATTCTATCTACATTCAGCAGGCAAAACAGCAGGCAGAATTATGGTGCCTTAAAGACATGTTAACATTCCTGACTGCTCCTTAACTTCCCTGTTTCCAAATCTGTTGATCTAAACAAGTGACTCTATATTTCACAATTTCTTCTACTATGTCATAAGAATTTCCTTGCTCCTATAATTTCCCTATATTTATACCACAATGAGTTACTGTCAAGTTCTGAGCTCACAGAACATCAGGCTAAGGGGTCAGGCTCCCTAAGACAACTTAACTTTCAAAGTGAGGGAAATATGCCTTCTTCGCTATCTGCTTTATTACTGAGCCTGTTTTAACTTATTGTGGTTGTATAAATTTAACTTTAACTTGAGGAATTACACATTGAGGAATTCAAGAGTGAAAATTAGAATTTTTCTAGTGGCCAATGGCCAACTCAATCCAGCAAAATTCTGAAACTGGGAGCGAGGTAACATGCAGAGGAAAAAGGAACCAAAGTTTCAAAGCCCTTAAAAAATCACACTTTGTTTTCCTCTTGACAGGGAAAAACAAAAATGATGAAGGTCAAGGTATTATATTCCATTTTAACTATTTCCATATCAAGGGTTGATTTGTAACTATATGAGTGCATTTATAAATAAATTAATTTTGGAGCAAAGTTTTGTGGGACGAGCCTAGAGGTTTTAATGTGGCAGAGTTGATACTGTAAACAGCCTGTTGATGAGTTATTAGTGAAAATATTTTCATTCCAATAAGGCTAATCTCAGATGAGGCAATTATAGGCAGACTCAGTGACAATGGTTAGTAAAATAGTGTTTTTGCTCACTCTGTTTGTATTTTTCTGACCCAAGTACACAAAATGAGACTTTAAAGTGAAAAATAAAACAATAACCACAACAAAAACCACCCACAACAATAACCAAAAATAATTTTAAAAAGCAAAGAGTACTAATATGTAACTTTGGGGAAATGTAAGGTTTAAGGTGTTGATGGACAGTAGCAAATGGTCTGGCTTATTCCACAATATTCAAGGCCAAGGAAGCAATTCTCATAGGAATAACTTAAATACTTGTACCATTTCCAGAAGCTCCTATAATCACCTCTCATCCTATGTTTTCAAACTAGCCCTGACATTCACCCGGATTACAATTGTGGCTTTCAGAAACCCACAGTCTGTGGATAAATCAGCATCACAGTGGGGTAGATTTGTTCAGTGAACAGATAATGTAGAACAGAGATTTGATACCATAAGATATCATACCACTAAGCTGAGATAGAGAAAAAAAATCACTGTAATTACTATAAACCCAAGGGCCAAGTGGTAATTTTAAAATACTCTTCTCATAAACAGTTTGCCAGTTGAACTTCAGGTTGCACAGAGACATAGTAAAGAATGAAATGAGTTTAAAAAGCAGTATTTTTAAAGTCAGAACTGAAACTGTGTTGAAAATAAAATAAAAACAAAGCAATGTTGATTTAGCAAGAGGAGAAAGGAGATTTGCTTAGAAAACGGGAAGGTCTTAAATAGAAATCTACAAAATAAGGAAGAAGGATGGTAATTTCCCCATACTTAACCACTTTTAAATTAAAAAAATAGCAAAATTGAAGATACTTTTCTTCTTTTCTTTTTTGGACCAAGATTCAAAGATATTTTATACGTTAAGACATAGTCAAGATGTAGGCAAATAGGTTTTTTTTGTGTGTTTTTTTTTTGTTTGTTTTTTTAATTGGGAGGCTTCTATAAGAAAGGTAGAGCGGAGGACTGAGGGGGGAAAAAAAAGTGGAAAGTAGAAAAGTATACAATCGTATCTTCTAACAGTGCCCCTTGCTTATTGGAACAATTGCACTGGCTTATTGGAATCTTAAATAATGTAAAATAAAAATAGAATCCTAAATGGGAATGCAGGTAGTTCTTCCGTTATAAGAGAACACCAGACTTTACATGGTACTTTATAGATGATGAGATGCAGAAGTTAAGCAAAACATGAAACAATAAATTAAATACAGCTTTTAGGAATTTTGAACAAGTAGTTGATAACAATCTCAGTGGAATTACCCTAAAAGCAAAGAATATTTTTTTTGAAAGAAGTGGATGTTCTTTCACACACAAAATTCAAAAATTGTATCTGTCATGCCAACAGACTTATAAAGCAGGATCAGGAAGAATACATTAGTAAAACAAACACCGGGACCCAAAACAAAGTGGAAAGGAAGGAAAGGGTGATCCTTCAATAGTCACTAGTGTTTTAACTGTGTCAGGTAGAGAAGACATAGAGCTGAGGTTAAAAGCAAATTAAATTTAAACAAATTGTCAGGTCTTGCTTGAAGGGTGTGAGAGACTAATAGAAGTAAATGGGGTACACAAAGCACTCACTCATAGGTATATTACTTTCCGTGGCTGCCATAACAAAGTACCACAAACTCAGTGGCTTACACAACACAAATTTATTGTCTGAGTGTGGCAGCTACTAGAAGTCTAAAATTAAGGTGTCAACAAGGTAGATTTCTTCTGAGATCTGGGAGGGAGAATCTGATCTATGCCTCTCTCCTATCTCCTGGTAGCCGTAGGCATTTCTTGCCGTATGAATGGCATTCTCACAGTACCTGCAAAAGGTCTTCATCTATGCATGTGCATCTCACTTCTGAATATTCCCTTTTTATAAGAACACGAGTCATATTGTATTGGAGATCATCCTAATGACCTTAACTTGAGAATTTAGAACCTATTTCCATAGAAGGCCACATACACAGATACTAGGGGTTAAAATGTCAACATGTTTTGAGAGGAAACAATTCAACCATAACAATAGGAAAGATAGTAATAGATAAGAATGTTTTTGATGTCTCTGAAAGAGCCCAAATTATCAAAATCTTGTGAAATTAAAAAAGAAAACACTGGAGAAGGGCAAATATTTTATTGTGCACTTTACAACATAGTCTCTAAAGGTTCTCATTAGGGGGAAATTAGAAGATCAGGGAGAAAATATGTTTAGAAGCAGAAATCATGGACCTAGAATTAGCCTTCAGGAATCTGCAGGAGATTCATTAAAATGGAGAAGAAACAAACAATCTTTCTAGAAAAGGAAACACAGAAAAACCTGAACAGACAAGGCCTGGGAACTTTGAGAAGTACTAGAAGTTTTTTGTTTGTTTGTTTTAATGTATTTTTATTGATTTCAGAGAGAAAGGAAGAGAGAGAGAGAGAAATATCAATGATGAGAGAAAAATCATTGATTGGCGGCCTCCTGCATCCCTCCCCACCCCCTCCACTGGGGATCAAACCTGCAACCGAGTCATGTGACTCTATCTGAAATGGAACCATGGCCTCATGGTTCATAGGTGGATGCTGAACCCCTGGGCCACACTGGCCAGGCAAGTACTAGAGTTTCATGCTTCATGTTGGGGAATCTAGGTCATCGAATTAAATACAGTCTACTTCCCTACTGAATCCTCATATTTATTTGAACTGTGCAGTGCTTTGAATTTGGGACATAAAGAACAATCTCTAAGTACAGGTTTGGAAATATATGATGTGAAAATAAAGGCAATTCAGGAATCTCAAGGAAGCAGAGGGGATAAGAACCATTTCCCTTGCAAAAGTTTACATCCACAAGGTAGAAGGCAAAAGGTAGAACCATTTAAATGCTGAGAGAGAAAGTGGGTATAGATGCATGACTTTTTAAGCAGGATGTTCTGAGTAACATTTTCATGGGTGATTTTTCTAAAATGGACTGTAAATTTTGAACAACTGGCAATGACTGGCATCTTATGAAAGCTGAAGCCTAAAATATTATTTTCTTCTTTCTCATGCTTTTCACCTATACCAACTTATGAATCACCACTTTTTCTTGAAGATGTATTACAGAGGTCATGTTGAGGTTAATTTTGGAGGAATGGTGTCCTTTTAGAATTTTTGGAGTGTGACAAATATGAGAAAATTGAAATTAAATTCAAATTTTGAGGTGTTATTGTTAGAAAGACAGCTGTGGAAGTCACGTGACTAAACCAAAAGTAGCATCTAATACAGCGGTTCTCAACCTGTGGGTCGCGACCCCTTCGGGTGTCGAACGACCCTTTCACGGGGGTGGCCTAAGACCATCGGAAAACATATATAATTACATATTGTTTTTGTGATTCATCACTATGCTTTAATTATGTTCAATCTGTAACAATGAAAATACATCCTGCATATCAGATATTTACATTACGATTCATAACAGTAGCAAAATTACAGTTATGAAGTAGCAATGAAGATAATTTTATGGTTGGGGGGAACCACAACATGAGGAACTGTATTAAAGGTTCACAGCATTAGGAAGGTTGAGAACCACTGATCTAAGACATCATATCATCTGATCACTGTAGAAAAGTTCTAAAAATAATGCTGAATTTAAAGTTAAAAAATAAAATAAAATTACTTTTTGAATCAATTTGCTATAAACTGAGAGTGAACAATTAATTATTAAGAAATTTCTGAACCAAAAAATTACTGAAGGAAATTTATAAATGAAATATATATCTTTCACTTGATACACATTTGATCTCTTTGTAGTGCATCTTAGAAAGCTACCCAGTTATCAAGTAAGTCAATCTCAGTGTTAATACACATACACACACACACACACAGATACATAGTCTGCCTAGGAAGTATCCTATGCAAGAGAAACAGTAATTTTGATTTCCAGATGATATGTGATAAAGAAAGAAGTGTGTTATGTTATTTATCACTCTGCACTTGTGTAGCTAATTAGATACCCTTACTCCCCACCTGATTGTAACAGTAGGTTATAATTATAAAGAAGGAACAATTTATCCCATTACTGATGCTACTTTAAGTCAGACTGAACTCAGCAACAACTCCAGTTTGTAGTTATTAGAGGACAAAAATGACAATGCCTGCCAAAATAGCCAAAAGGGAACAAACAAGGGCCATTTTTGAAAGCATAATTTACTTCAAAAATGATAAAACTATATTATACATATAGACTCATGCGCACACAATACAAACACACACACAAAAGTTTATAAGTAACAGACTCTGGAGAATATATATAATTTCTTAACCAGGAGAAATGGCTGACCTTTGGAATCATAATTAATATTACTGAAATAAGTAGCATCTAAAGAATATTTTTCAGGTAGAAAAAACAAACCACAATGCTTATTAGGGTTTCCAATAAATCCTGTGAAATCTCCATAATAAATTTTTTAAAGATATCACAATTTCTGCTTTTAAAAACAATCGAGTGGTTTATTTTATTCTAGCAATGCTAAACAGAGGTATTGACACAGATGGCTCAGTGCAATGAGTAATTTTTTGGATAAACATCTTTAAAATGCTCATAGACAAATAAAGTCCAATTGTGTAAAAGTAGCATTGCATCTTTTTTTTTCTTCAAAATGGAATGATAAAGACTACTCTTTCATCTTTGTATTATTTTGTTTTCTTATTTCTCAAAACAAGCTGGAATAAAATATGTAATTCCCAATTTACAGATTGGTGGCCATTACTTCTGCTAGAGACCCATTTAAGTGGATCTTGAAAATGTAAAAAAAAAAAAAGTCATCATGTAAACTCAAGGTAACTGGGTAACTGCAGGAAATAAAGGAGAAAATGTTTCCAAATTATAGATACTTTATTTATTATGCAATAATGAAGACACAAACTAGGTATAAAGCACTCTAAACACCTCTGAATCCACTCCCTATCTTATCAAATTAAATGCTATAAATGAATTTGGAATTCTCTACTTCTCTAAAGATGACTAGCATACTGAATATGTGGTTGATCAATCTCATTCATGTTTTCATGTTTTTATTATATACATATCTCTATGTATATATAGTATTGTTCTATATACAGTATCATTGTATCAATGACATCCTACTGTATGCTCCTGCTGCTTCACTCTCCTTCCATGAGAGAAAGGAATAGATTTGGATTATCCAAATTTGGCATCAAAAGTATTCATTCTTATATTTTATATTTCTGTTCTGCATTCTGATGAAATTTTCTACAGAAATAAATATTTACTGTTTCATCTTGAAAAACAAATGCATGTCATTGAAAACAGGGTGAGTCCTTCACATTCAATGATATTCAATTACAAATAATATACAAATAATTTTAGAGGAAACCTGCATAATGTTTTAATGATGTATAGATGTAAATTGTAGGATGATTCAGTGAAGACTATTTTAAACTGTGTAAGAAAACAAAAAGTCTATTGTCACCTCCTAAGATCCCCTTGAGGATAGATTTCAACACATTGCTTCTCTGTAGAACAGACTGAGATTTGGTAGGTAAGAGAAAAGGCCAAATAGATTCCAGAACTACATAGACTCCAACCAGTATTACATTTACAGACTTTGAAAATGAATCCCTGCACTGAGGACTCAAAGGGTTCCAGTACCACAAACAAATAAATATCTGCTGCTCTCTCATGTGGATGAGTATAAAGAAGTTTTGGCATGGCAACAAGTGAAAGGAATTTCACAGACAGGACAGGCAGCTAAGGAATAAGGAGATCCTTCGGAAAGAAATGCATAGGTGAGGGCTTGGAGCCACCAGAGTGCTTATGTTATTTTTACAGAGGATAGAGAAGTATTACAAGAGAAAGGCATACATTCACAGAGGGTAGAGGAATGTTGCATGATAAGGGGGAGGGAGAAAGGGCTGCACCAGGTAGACTTTGACGTTTGAAACTGTTACTCTGCAGAAGACTGACCAATTAGGAAAGCACAGGGTTCATAAATTAAGGAAACGTCCAATTAAAAAGGGTCATGAAGAGACAAAGAGCTGCCGCCTTTATAAACCTGGAGGCCTCTCAGAGGCTTTGTTTTTTTTTTTGTTTTTGTTTTTGCATTTTAGAGAGAGAGCAGGTTTTTTCCCCTTTGGTGACCCCTCCCCAAGTGGAATTTGGTGGTACTTAAACAAAAATGCCAATTCAAAAGTTTTATAAATTGATTGTGGTAAAAGATTAATAGTAATCAATGACAAATTTCTCGTATTATTTCACAAATTTATCAAGTGAAGCCCTCCAAGTGATCAAGCAATGCTCCATTTGTGATTGTTTTCATATATTTTAAAACTGCCAAGGGGGGCAAAGATAGTTTATTTCACATTATAATACAAATATATTTGCATTTATCTGTATACAAACGTGTGTGAGAGAGAGAGACAGACAGAGACAGAGACAGAAAGAGAATGTGTAGACTAGCTCAAATAGGTGTATGTGTGTATATATTTAGTCTATCATATATATAATTAATTCTTATTGTTTAACAATCAATTTTAAAATTGCTCATCTTTTAATGCCATTGTGTCAGCTTCATACTTGTTTTTGCAGAGAATATCCTACATAATAAAATCCTAATATGCAAATCAACCGAATGGCAGAAAGACCAGTCACTATGATGCACACTGCCCACCAGGGGGCAGGCGCTCAATGCCGGAGCTACCTCCTTGTGGTCAGTGCACTCTCACAGGGGGAGTGTCACTCAGCCAGAAGCTGGGCTTACAGCTGGCAAGCACAGCGGTGGTGGCGGGAGCCTCTCCCGCCCCTGCTGCAGGCAGGTGGTAAGGAGCAAGGGGTACCAGACTCTGAGAACCCCTCCAGGGATGTCTGACTGTCTGAAGCCAGCAGGCAGATATCCCCTGAGAGGTCCTGGACTGCAACAGGGTGCAGGCTGGGCTAAGGGATTTCCCCAGGGCATGAATTCCATGCACCATGCCTCTAGTCCTATATAATAAAAGGGTAATATGCAAATTGACCCTAACAGCAGAACTACTGGAAATGACTGGTGGTCAGTGCGCTTCCACAGGAGGTGCTCTGCTCAGCCACAAGCCAGGCTGACAGCTGCCAGTACAGCGGTGGTTGTGGGAGCCTCTCCTGCCTCTTAAGCATGTTGATTGCAGCTTAGACCTGCTCTCCACTGACAAGTGGACATCCCCCGAGGAGTCCCAGACTGTGAGAGGGCTCAGGCAGGGCTGAGGGCACCCCCCACCCCCCACCAAGTGCACAAATTTTTGTGTACCGGGCCTCTAGTCCTATATAATAAGAGAGGAATATGCTAATTAGCCATTATGCCCTGATCATGGATCAGCAAGAGGGTGGACCAGCAAGGTGCAAGTGGGCTTTGAAGAGCTACAGGAGGGCGCGGGGCAGCAAGCTATGAAGTGGGGTAGGGCCGAGGAGATGGTGGAGCTACAGGAGGGTGGAAGTGACCTATTGGCTACAAGCGGAGGGCAGAGAGCTACAGGACAGGACAGGACAGCAAGCAAGCGGAGCTACAGGAGAGGGCAGGGCAACAAGCTATGGGGGGTGGTGGGGGAGCTATAGGAGGGCGGGGCAGTGGGCAGAGAGCTACAGGAGGGCGGGACAGCAGGCGAAGCTCTACAGGAGGGTGGCAGACCTACTGGTGCACGGATTCGTGCGCAGCGCTACTAATATATATATATATATATATATATATATATATATATATATATATATATATATATATATATCTATCTAAGTGAAAAAAAGATACAAAAAAAAAGCCTAAGTGAGCAAATGACCAAACGACCAAACAACCAAATGACCGAATGAATGAACAAACAACCAGTCACTATGACATGCACTGACCACCAGGGGGCAGACGCTCAATTCAGGAGCTGGCCCCTGGTGGTTAGTGCACTCCCATAGCAGGAGTGCTGCTCAGCTGACCAATGGGTGCCAGATGCAGGGCTCATGGCTGGCTACTGCAGCCCAGAGACCTCAGTGGAGGGGCAGCAAGCCTACCCAGCAGCAGCAGCAGCAGGCACAGTGGGGCTGGGATGAGCAGGAGCAGCAGGCAGGAGTGGCAGGTGGTGTTGGAATGCCGGTTTTGGCCCAATCCCCACAGGCTATGCCAAGGGACCCCTCTGGTGCACGAATCTGTGCTCCAGGCCTCTAGTTAATAATAAAGACTTAGACTTAAGTAAATTCATTAAAGGAAATACAGACAAAGCTCTCCAGATATGACTAGTACTACTTATTAGTGCAATAGTAACCCTTTTCTGCAGTTTTGCTTTCTTTGGTTTTGATTACCTTTTAGTCAATCGTGGTAGTCAAATAATATGTAATGATATTACATGTAAGATGCCATAAATAAAAAATTAATACGTTTTAAATTGCATACTGTTCCAAGTAGCATGATGAAATTTCATGTCATCTTGCCCAGGATGTGAATCATGTCTCATGTCTCCGTAATCTATACACTTCCCACCTGTTATCA
Organism: Myotis nattereri; assembly: GCF_964212035.1. Taxonomy (NCBI): domain Eukaryota; kingdom Metazoa; phylum Chordata; class Mammalia; order Chiroptera; family Vespertilionidae; genus Myotis; species Myotis nattereri. The sequence continues at coordinate 65,674,453 of NC_138076.1, read as the reverse complement.
GTTATCAAATTAACTACCAAGGTATCAGAGTGCTTGTGTTTCAGTAACCCGTATTTTACATAAGAATGTCTCATTCAACTCACTTCACCTCATCACATGGGCATTTTATCATGTTAAATTATCACAAAAAGGGTGCGTACAGTACAGTAAAAAGTTTTGAGAGAGACAGAGAGTGACCACATTCACATAACTTTTATTACAGTATATTGCCAGAATAGCTCTATTTTATTACTAATTGTTAATTTCTTGCTATGCTTAATTTATAAATTAAACTTTATGATAGGTATGTATGTATAGAAAAATTATATAGTATATATAGGGTTTGATACTATTTGCATTTCATGCATCCACTGGGGTCTGGGAATATATCCAATATTCACTACACACAAGAGAGGAAAACTGTAATAGTCTGTTTTATGTATAGTACTTTACATTTTTATCATTATAATACAAATAAAATGTTATATGTAAAATCCAGGATAATGTACAGTGATGTGTGCATTTTTCCTAGAAAAAGTATTTTACAAAATGAAATGACATGATTATAGAAAATATTAACTTTTGAAATTTTAATCATTTTTTTACCGATCTAAATGCAACTCTCAAAATTCTTTTAAACTTGTGCTACAAATATTTTTACAAGATCTCCCTCTTCTGGCCAGAAAAGTTATTTCATTACTTTTTATCTTCAGTGGCCAAAATCTGCAGCAAAGTATGAGCAAAGCTAATTTATACTAATCTGGCATCAAAAAGATAAATAAATGGACACTCCTAAAAATGAAAAACAGGAAGTTCTTTTTAATATCTCTAATACACATACTGTTCTATTAAAGTCTGTTTATCTAATTTCATTTAAGTTTTCTGCCTCACTGATAGTCTGAGGATTCATTTGCCAAGCTTGGTAATAAGTTAATAAATGAACTGAATGCTTGAGGTGTTCCAGATGGACTTAAATTGCAAATGCTGTCCTTCACAAAAGAGCCTGAGCTCATGCAGCAGAATTGCAAGCTTCCAAATGCAGACTCACCTACGCACTTGAAAGTAGAAGTTAGATGTAAGCTCCCTTAAATAACCTTTCAGAACTTAATTTTTCATCTCAAATTTGCAATCTGATTGAAAACAATAAAGCAGATGTGAGAAATATAAACAAAGGACAATAAATACTTACCTTGAAACTTACACAAGAACTGACTAAAAATATTTTAAAATATGTACTTGTGTCATTATTACATATTTATTAGTCTAATCATTAGATTTAATTTTATAAAATTCAGGAAAACATGAATGAAAAGTTTTGTGGAAGCTACTGTTCCTATAAACCATATCAAATTATTGCACTAGAATTACCAGTAGCCATTACTTGATAAGTTCCTCCATTTCCTCAAAAAATATTCGCTAGGCAATGGCAACTCAAAACAAATAAAACTTAGTGGTCTCAAGAAATGCATGATATGGTGCTAACATTGGGTTACATTAAAAGGTTTCAATACAGGTGGAATTCCTTGAAATTATGCTCAACTTGACTTTGTACGTATGTCCAGTTTCCAGGAGGGAGGGCTTATAGATTTTATCAGAGATTAAAAAAATGTCAATGACCCTCCAAATTTAAGAACAATCAAGTGATATAAGCAAATAATTATAAACTACATAATATTTGATCATTTAAAATACCAGTGTAAACAAAAACTCTAATAATAATTCTTCAAAAGAGAATCAAGAATGGTTCCTTAGGAATGATAATACATGCTCTGCCTTTTGAAACTCAAGAAGTTTTCTAGGAAGAGAAGAAAGAGAAGAAGACATCAAACTGTTTTAGAATATATGCAAAAGCAGCGTGGACTACTAGAGCCTTAAAAGAGTCATTGGAAAGAGTTTATGGTAGGACTAAACTAAGGGATTCATGCTGGGGAATTTTGTCCATTGCATTCATTGTTGTAATTCTTACATTTACAAAAGTATTTGGCACATAATATGAAGATCTACAGTGTTAAATGAAAAAGGAAAAGGGTTTAAAATTAGGGGTGGAGAATGTTTTTTCTTCCAAGAGCCACTTGGTTATTTGTAATATCATTTGTATAATATAAGTCATTTAATATAAATTTATGTTGATATAAAAAAATGCTCCTAGATTTATTGAATGTCTAGTTCCACCTATAGTTGACTTGACAGGGCCAGAGCAGATGGTTTTGTAGGCCTTATATGCCCCACAGACCAGATGTTCCCCACCCTGGTTTAAATGATAAAATAGCAGCAAATAATAAATTTTTAATGACAGCCTGGAAAAGAATTTTGGTCTCTATCCTTTTATTTGTTTTTATTCATTTTATTTCATTTTTTCCATCACCACTTATCCCCTCTATGCTTTCTTCCACCTCCACACATCTCCCTCCATCCCTGCAACCACCACACTGTTGTCCATGTCCATGAGTTCTTTCTCTCACTCTCTTATTTTTTTTTGCTCAATCCCTCCACTCACCCTCACCGCAAGCTGTCTGCCTGCTATCTTTTAAGTTATTTAATTAGTAAAGAACAATTTGAGTTTTGTTGTTTGTTTATTTGTTTTGTTTTTATTATTGTCGCATTTTTAGAGAAAAAAGATCATCAGACTTGAGTACAATGTAAATTATGTAGAGAAGTAATATTGACTTCTAGAGACATGATAATAGTACATCAACTAAAACATCAGCAGAACTGGGGACATGAAGTTTGACAGTATCTGGAAAAAGAAGTAGAGATTTAGATAAGTAAGGAAGTGAAAACAATGAAGAAGGAGTGATTGAGAATAAAACAGTTCTTAGCTTAGATGACTTAGATGGTAGCTACTATTACACAAGATTTTCTTTTGTTATTATTGAAAGCAACATTTTTTAAATGAAGTTATGTTTGGAGCAGTGACAAGGAAAATATAAACAGTTTTATGGTGTTGTGGTTATATAAAGGAATAAAGACAAAGCAATTGTTAAAAACTGCAAAATTAAAAAAAAAATCTTAGTAATAGTTGAAGTTTGGAGAATGTATATGCAATAGCTACAATCTTAAAAGGACAGATTATTTACATGCAATTAAATGAAATTAAAAGTTGGTTGGTGAATAAAACTAAGATTTCCTAACATCAGATGATGTTAGATTAATTGAATGTAGAGATTTAACCTCATATTTTGTACATGTGAAAGATAATGAGGAAATTGTATAGAGTTCACTCTATTTTCTGTTTTCTGATGTTTTAGACAGTTTTCTTTTCTTAGAATATATCCAACCAGTTATACAATGTCAGAAATGTCACCATTAAAGAAAAACTAGTTTTTTCAAATCCTTTGTAAAACTAGAGATAATATTGGGTCATTTCTAATAGAAAGGCATGACATAATTTTATATGCTTTTTCTGATAGAAAGAATGCATTTATTTGCATAGAAAGACTGCATCCTAAGAGAGTCAATTAGATATTTAAAGAGATATAATAGAATACACTTTATAGCATATAACTTAAAATATCATCTAAACAACTCCCCATGCCTTTAATTATATGTCAACATATTTCAATTTCATATATGGTACATTTACTTAATTAGTTATAAAGTAGTTTCTAACAAAAAAGCATTTGTGATAACCACCACCCCCGCCCCCACCCCGTGAAGCATTTGGATTTTTAGTTTACTGAAAATCATTTTAGATCTTGTATTACACTGACCCCCCCCCTCTAAAAAACATAAGTAATTGGTGATAATTGAGCCTATTTTTGCTTTACTGTAAATACAACATTAAAATGTTCATTTAGCTTTCTGTACAGAAACTAATATTTAGACCTCATGCTGACATAGCCAAATAAGCAACTATTTGGATTATGGACTCATGTTAACAATTTATTTTTCTGCAATCAATCAAATTAACTACACTACATTTCAAAGAGCCAAAAATAACTAAAATATGTGGGGGGTTTTAGTATGTAGCTTCCACACAAAACTGATCATTCTGTTGAAGCAGCTGGGCATGGGAAGGGTGATTGCCCAGAATAGAACTGCATCAATCCCAATAATAACTATGGAGGATTCTTCAGCAGGGATTCATTGGGGCAAAAGAGGGGAAAAATAATGTTTCTGAGAGATACAGAATTTCAGTCTGTTCCAAAATGCAAACATATGCAGAGTGGGATATACTATAACATGCTGAAGTGTTAGTCCTTAGTGATTTACTAAGCCAAACTTGGTCATGGACACCAAGTATAGCACATTTCTCTAAGCCGTTTTCCTATCCTGCCACTTTCCCTGGATTTATATCCCTATTCCACAGCATGCAAAACCACCTAGTTCAAAACAACTTGCCTCTTTGATATAGCAATAGAAGTTTTAGGAATTTATTTTTCCCTCTCTCATCCATCTTCTATGAACATTGTCTGCACATCGCCTAAAGTCTCTGTAGCAATTTCACATTCCTGTGCTTGCAGCAGCAGCAATAATAACAACACTTTGATTTTAATCAATATTATATCATTCCTTAAATGGCATTATACCTATTTTGCCTATGGCAAAGGACCTGGGGTGAATAACCAAATATATCCTATGCATACTTATATCTTATTTCTTCCTATATATAATGTTGAAAACTGTTTCAGTTAAGATAATTTCTACATGCTCTTGGGCATAAAGTCATCATTTCCATAATTAAAACATATGTATGAGCCCTGGCCAGTGTGGGTCAGTTGGTTGGGTGTCATCTCATGTACTGAAAGGTTGCCAGTTTGAGTCCTGATCAGGGCACATGCCCTGGTTTTGGGTTAAATTCCCAGTAAGGGCATGTAGGAGGCAGCCTATTGATGTCTCTCACATCAATGTCTCTCTCTTCTCCATCTTTCTTTCTCTCTCTAAAAATCAACTAACAAAATATGTTTTAAAAGTATCTATGAAAAGGAATTAGAGGTATTATATAAAATCCCAGTTTTTATGAAAGTAACTAGGTAGCTCTAGTATAAAGTAACATCATCATCATCATCATCATCATCATCATCATCATCATCACAACAGTGGGGTATGATATTGCTTCAACTTAATGTTTTGATTCTAATCTCCCCATTTTAAGAGGAACATATGTTTTTATGGAACATATAGTTTGATAAACTCAGGAATATGCATAAATCAGGAATATGAGCTGCACTAAACTATGAACAAAATAAAGCAGGGGAAAAGTAGAAATATTTCCACAGTTGGAAAAAGACTTTTTTGATAAGGTAAAATCTGAACAAATGTCTGAAGGAAATGAAGATGTAAATCATGTAGATCTAGGAGAACACTGCTCTATCATAGAAGCAATAAGGCTTGTAAAAATTGGAGCTAGAAGGTTCTTAAGGCATTTAAGCTAAGTACAGAAAGGAACTGTGGAGGTTTTTAATCAGGAAAGTGACATGATTGGATTAATATTTGAGTTGTATACATAATAAATCATTGCCAAGTCTAATGTAATGTTATGATTTCAAATTTTTATTTGTGGAAAGGTTGATAGCCTGTCTTGCATTAGAGCACCATGCTTGTGTGCTGGACATCTGCAGCCTCACAGATTTTACAGCTTATTAGGAATGGATATGGGGCCCAGTCAGAGTGCTAGAGTGGTCCAGTTAGTTCAGCATCATCCTGTGCACCATAGGCTTGCCAGTTCAATCCTCAGCCAGGGCACATACCTTACTTTTGGTTCTATCTCTGGTTGGCATGGGTATGGTGAACAACCAATTGATGTTCCTCTTTCATATCAATGTTTCTCTCTCTCTTTCTCTCTCCTTCTCTCCCCCTTCGTCTCTCTAAGCATGTCTTAGGGCTAAGATTAAAAAATAAAGAAAGAATGAAAAAGAAATGGATATAAGGAAAAGTTGGACACCAATATACAGACAAAAGCTGATTGTGATGCATGATTGGAGGCCAAAGACAGCAATAGGAGATTACAAAAACGGAACCCAACCAAACATGGAAAGCCAATTTGGGCTTGCTGTTGATGTCTTAATTTATGAACAGCAGTGAGGCAAGTAAAAAGAGGACTCTTGGAGGCTTTTAGATTTGAACATGTGATGACAATGATACATATTGATACCAAAGGCAATTTACTTCTATTAGATTGTAAACTGTAAGGCATTGGTTTATAACATATTCTAGGTTCTGAATATGTGATTAGGAAGACTGAGATTATTACAATAAAATCAGGAAGCCATTAAAGTATTTACATAATCACTTAAAATTGCATTTGATGTGTCACTCTGACATGTGTAAGAAGGGCATATGTAAGGACAACAAGGAAAGGAGACAACAGTTACTAAGGTGTTTTGTTTTGTTTAGTTATGAAAGAATAGATATCAGAAGGAAGGCAAACATAATAAAGATAGAGGAGAGAGATTAATTTCATATGGAGAATGAAATCAGAGAAATAGAGGATTAATCACAGTAGGAGGTAAGGGGAAAAATAAGTCAAGAATGACTTCTAGGTTCTAAGCTGTGTTAATAGATCAAACAGTACCGATCACAGAGAGAGAAAATACAAAAGAAATAGGCCCTGGGAGGAAGAATATTTGTTCAATTTTGACATTTTTGAAGCTCTGTGTGTTGCTTTTGTTTGTATAGCAAGCAAACACTTTGATTAATTAATTCTAGATTGCAAAGAGATGTCTAGGAGGGCAAATAAACTTGGAAAAAGAGGGATATAATTTGTATTTTAAACCAGAGTCAATGAGATCACCCAAAGGTACTATATAGAGAAAGAACAGTGGTGTGCAAGGAACCAAAATCTACCAAAATCTAGGATGACTAAGGCTGGGTCAGAGAGAGGAGAGAGAGAGAGAGAGAGAGAGAGAGAGAGAGAGAGAGAGAGAGAGAGAGAAACTTTCAAAAATAAAAAAGAATAATGAAGAGTTTTGTCCATCAGGAAAACTGAGAGTAGAAAAGGTCAAAGAAGAGAGATCTTCCAAATTTGACTGTGAACTTTTTTAAAAATTTCTTTATTGATTAAAGTATTACATATGTGTCCTTATCCCCTCATTACCACCACCCCCCCCCCCCCCGCAACCCTCCCACTCATACCCTCTCACTTCTAGGAATATATCCCAAGAAACTAGAAACACCCATCAGAAAGGATATATGCACTCCTATGTTCATAGCAGCACAATTCACCATAGCTAAGATTTGGAAACAGCCTAAGTGCCCATCAGCAGATGAGTGGATTAAAAGACTGAATTTCTTAAGGGCCTTTGCCTCTGTTGTGTTAGGTCCTCAGCACAGAACACAGAAAATTTTAAACTCTTAGTAAAAAAATTAATAGAATAAATGAGAAGAAAATACGGGATAAAAGTAAAGATAAAAATGTAGATTAAAATGTTTAAATATAAGGATCACTGCATTCAATGAATGAAGAAGATGGAGAGTCTAGTAGCGCTTCCTAATAGGGAAGCACAAAAAAATATGAATATATCTATCTTATTTCCACTTCACCTATGTTAATAACACCTTAAACCCCTAAATCTAGTTTTATATTTTCAAAAGGATACACTTTGGGGGAAATATGCAAAAATGAAAGTTTAAAATTGTATGATCTCATTCGATACTTATCATTATAATAGAAATAATTTGATTCAAAAACAGTAAAAATTAAAGAACTAATAAACAGAGGAATTCAACTTCACTATCCTTAAAATAGGAAGCCACTATGACACACCTCACTTTGAATTGTGAGTGTAAATAATGTTATGAGGCATAAAAATGATTACTTTATGGAATTACTAAGCTGGATTAACTAGGAAATAAGGTTGGAAAATAGAAAAGGCTGATGGGCAAATTAGGTGATAAATCTAGTTCTATGGGAAATTTTCAAAGGGATTTTAGCCCAATTACTTGATCTTTTTGCATGCAATTCTTCATAAATGTATAAAAATAAAATAGAATTTGATAAAATTTATGGTGATTTTCAGTGCTAAATAGGTAATTTAAAAATTTCAAATATGGTGAATATGCCAGATATCATCTTTTTTACTTTCATGGTCTGACATACAGAGCAACATTGGAAAAAGGAAATAGAGAGGGTGTTAAATCAGAGATATGTATAAAAAGGGAGAGAAAACGAAGAGGAAGAAAATAATAAAAAAGGAGATAACATTCAAAAATATAAAGCAAACCGTAAAGACAAGAAAATATTTTTAAAGACTTTTGAAGAATTCATATGTATATATGAATTACTATATTGGTTATATACGTCTTCCTAAATAGGATAGAACTGAAGAATAATGTATGGGTGGGTTTACATCAATGGTTCTTGGATATCACTATATTTTCAGACCAATAAATCGTGGATCTAGTTAATTTAATAAATGTAATACTCAGAATCAGATGTGAAAGATAAGCCCGGGTACAAAATCAGAACATATCTGAAGACAGGCAACAGTTATGACTTACATTTAAGGATTTTTTTTTTCAGAGCTCATAAATACACAGTGTGACAAACACAAGATCAAGAAATAAGATGTTCCCAGCCGGTGCAGCTCACTTGTTGAATGTCAACCTATGAACCAGGAGGTCACAGTTCAATTCCCAGTCAGGGCACTTGCTCTGGTTGCGGGCACTATCCCCAGTGTGGGGTGTGCAGGAAGCTGCTGATAGATGATTCTCTCCAACCATTGATGGTTCTCTCTCTCTCTCTCTCTCTCTCTCTCTCTCTCTCTCTCTCTCTCTCTCTCTCTCCTTTTCCCTTACTCTCTAAAATCAATAAAAACACATTTTTTAATAAAAAGAAAGAAGATGGTATGGATATACTAAAATGTCTACAGTCTCATTATCCCTGAAGAAGGCAAAACCTTCACGGTTGTAGGAGCCTGAAACATTAGAATTATCTATTTGTATGATGGAGACGAGTTATTCAGCATTTAAGTGTCTGGATTATTATTATTATAAAACTAGAGGCCCGATGCACGAAATTCAGGCAAGGGGCTTAGCCCTCACAGCCCCTCGCAGCCTCAGCCAGCAGTCACAACCCTGGCTTCGCCCCGGCTGCATGCAGAAGGTCGTCTGGATGGTCATCTGAAAGGATGTCTGGATGGTCGTTCTGCTGTTTGGTCTAATTAACATATCAGCTCTTCATTATATAGTATTATTAGTTAAATCATGAGCTTAAGATCCAACTTTGAAACTAATGAATTCTTGCTATGCCAAGGTGCCAAAACTGAGTTGCACCCAGTTTTAAGCATATTAGGTTCAGCAAATACTTGTTGGGTGCTTTGGAGCCCTCCTGAGAGTTCCATGGAGCAGGACGAGGCATCCAAAAATGAAGCGCTTTATTTCATACAGTCTTCTTCAAAGTTTAAAAAAAGACTAAAAATAGACTTTTGTTTCTGGAATACTGTACTTTAGCAAAAGCCCATTGTCCATTTTCTCCCCCCTCTCAAGATTGTACAAATTTAATAAAACACTGGTAAGCATGTAGCATTTTCATTTTTTTCAGTCAATTCTCTATCTAAAGATGTTTTAAGCCAGTAACAGTTTTAGCTACCCTGAGGTACAGAATCCTATTTATGAATATAACACAAGTGCAAAGCGTATATGGTGTGCAAAACAATGTGAGTCACTAGGATACAATGGGTTGTAAATAATTTTTGATACACATTTTATAGAACAGACACAGTTCAAAATAAATTTATTAGGAATCTAACACAACTGTTTCTATTTGTTTAAATTCCCAACAATATAAACACAAAATAAGTTTATACTATCTTTACAAATTTATCTAGAACTTTGTTTTTACTTTGGTATATTTTATTTAATCTCCTTCAATTTACATTAGAAATACTATACTAAATATCTACCAGATCATAAACTGAATTTCCACCAGATGTCAGTATATGCATGTAAATGTCTCAGTTTGAACTGAAGTGCTAGCTAACAGTTGAGTTGAATCTTTCATCATACGTTACTCCCATGGCATGACGTCAGAGAGATAACAGAGTGAGAGATCTCCGTGGTCTCTCCCTTTGGAGTTTCATCAATTTGAACAGCTATAATTAAACAAAAGGTTCCCTGCTCAGTGCACAAACATGTCTGAGAAATCAGTGCATTGAACCATGTAGGTTGCAAATCAGGGAGGCAAGAAGACAGAATAACTCAAAGCAGCCAGGGACGCAGCCTTGCAGCCTATAGTTCACGGAGAGGCTCAGCCCAGAGGAAGGAGGAATCAGGTTGTGGCTGGCACTTCCTTCAGCTGGGAGTAGCACAGAGAATTAGTAAGCATTTCTGCAGAAGAGGGCAGTACACGATGCAGCAGAGCTCAGTGGCCCGGGCAGGCATGAAGACAGGTGCAGCCAGAGTCTGGCAATTGTCATTCCAGACAGAGAAATAAAGTCACACAATACTGAATACGTAAATTGATCAGATGAAAGAATGTGAAGAACTCAATAATCATGCTAAAATTAAGAATAAATAATTGGATGATGTGATAGTTTGTCATCATTATAGAAAAAAAATCAAGTCATCTTTCTATAGAAATGTTTACTACTTAATCTGCACTAAAATCTTAACTCACCTTGTGTGATTTAGTCATTCATAAAAACTTGTATGTTGAATTCCCACTATGTGTCAAGAACTTTACCAAATATTTGGTATAAGAACTGTACCAAAACTCCATAAATATCTGTGCACAAGACAGGCATTTCTGCCTTGGGATTGATGTTATTTATAGATAATGTATTCAAACTGCGGAAATGGTAGAGAGAACCAATAACTAGCACTTTCCCATTCAGAGCTTAAACTTTTTTAAACCTATGTACCGTATTTAATGGAAATATTTTATTAAATACTTTTCCCTAGTCTTCAGTCTCCTGACTACCAGCCTGTGATGTGCACATGACTTAGCCAGGACATTTTTGGGATTCTGTACCTCGGTGTGGTGTGTGTGTGTGTGTGTGTGTGTGTGTGTGCGTGCGTGTGTGTGTGTGTTGTTGTTGTTGTTTTTTAAATTACCACTTTCTTTTCTGCTCAGAGATTTTGCCAATGCAGTTGAATTAAGGATATTCAAATGGGGAGATTATACCAGGTTATCCAATGGGATTCAATGTGATCACAAGGGTTCTGTTAAGAGAAAAAGGGAGGCAGGAGAGTGAAAGTCAGAGAACAAATTTTTACCATGAAAGCAAAGTTTGAAGTAATGAGTGAATGCAAGCTAAGGAATGCCATCAATATCTATAAACTAGAAAAAACAAGGAAGCAGACTCTCTCTTAAAGTTTCCAACTCTGCCTACCCATTTTAAACATCTGAGCTCCAGAAATATAAGATAATAGTTTGATGGCATTTTAAACCACTAAGTTGGTTTCTAATTTGTTACAGCAGTAATAAGACATTAATACAGGTATCTTCAGACACAGCTTTCATATAGTGTAAAAAGCACATTTAAGTGCAGCCAGTGTGGCTCAGGGGTTGAGCATAAACTATGAACCAGGAGCTCATGGTTCGATTCCTGGTCACAGCATATGCCTGAGTTGTGGGCTCAATCCCCTTTGTGGGACATGTAGGAGGCAGCCGATCAATGATTCTCTCTCATCATGATGTTTCTCTTTTTTTCTCCCTTCCTCTCTGAAATAAATAATACATAACATTAATAAAAAAAAAGAAGACATTTAAATTTTTCCCTGTCTAATCTGGTCTTAGAGTTTGGAAGAAGCTGGCATATACTGTGAAAGATATGAAATGGCTGTGAGCAAATTTTTAAAAGTGGAGGATATTACCATTCTGGTTCTGTTTCAAACAGCTCTATTAGCCTGATTGTTAATGAAAATTGTTCTGAGAGTTTAACAACAATTTAACTGTTAATACCCCAGAGCTGTTTTGTTTTGTTTTGTTTCAGTGGATGTTTCATTGTTGCTAAAGATGTCAGGTTTCCTAGTTTGATGATATTTTAAACCAAGGGTGTACAAATTGCTTATCTCATCATTTAGGTATGGATTCATTTTTTAAATAGCAATTTGATTAAAACAATTATTCTATCTGATCTCATAGAGTTTATAGTCACAGTAAGAAGACAGTCACTGGATAGTATCTAAAATTAATGAATATTTCAAAAGGGGAAAAAAGATAATCTGAGATTTTATGGTAAGGAGAAATCCCCTATCTAGGAAGGTTCAGGAGGATATCCTTAAGGAAGTGAAATTGCTTTGATTTACTACATGAAACTAGAGTATCTGAATGGGAGAGATGAACACCTGAGAGCAATGGGAAGTTATTGAAAAATTTGAAGCAGTAATGTAGCATAATTTTCATCCTTGAAAAGATTACTCTGATTGCAATTTAAAAAATAAATTAATGAATCAGAGCGCTTTCTTAAACTGTTGCTTTAGTAAACATGAAATATTTAACGCAATTCAACTATTCTTATTATAATTGATGCAATATTGTGATTTTCTTTACTATTACTTGGTTGTATTTTGTAAAGTAAACATTTCTTCTTGGTAAGACTGTTCAATTTTTACTATCGATGTATCTCACAGACCAAACCCTCCATTTCAATGGGTGACTTTTATCCAGAGATGCACTGTGCAATACGAATGGGAGCGAGGAAATCAGACTTCCTCAGCCTGCTTTATAAACTTTACGCACGCTGCTAGATGAGAAGGAAACACTGCTGAGTAAAGTATGTGGTCTTTGTGAGACCTAGTCCCCGTTCTGCTCAAAGATTATATTATTTTTATTGATGTTGTGTTTATTTTGTGCTTAGGATTTGTTAAATATTACACTACATAAATTGTATTGTTGCATACAATTTTATGTTTTCCTCACACCTACCTAGACAATATAAATCGCTTGCTGTTTTACCCTGAAACTGTTACTATATATATAATAATACAATAATCATATTTTAAATATTGTTCCCATGAAAATAATATATTAGCTTTGGTAGCTGGCTAGATATGCTAAACACTAACATTTTCATTATAGAGTGCCAAATCTAACCTCAGAGGTTATATTATACACTAATACCAAGAAAAACCTTTCTTACAAATGAGCAAGACTTGTAGCTAGAATGCATGAACTTCAAAATGGCTTTGAAGATTAAAGTATAGTGCAACTGTGAACATGAACTTGCAAACATATTTTCAATATTTGCTTTCAATTATTTTTATAAGTATCTAGAATTTAGATTACTTGGTGATATGGTAGCTCTATTTTTAACATTTTTGATAATCTACCATGCTGTTTTCCGTAATGGCCACTCCATTTTGTAATACTAGTAACAGTGCACAAGACTGAATTCACATCCTCACCAACATACTGTAGTGTAGAGACATAAAGAGCACAAACGTAATCTTCAGATGAATGGATGAACAAAATATGGTGCAGACACACAATGGAGTATTATTCAGCCCTTAAAAGGAAGACAGTCCTGTAACATGCAATAACATGGGTGAAACTTGAGGACAATATGCAAGTAAGTGATATAAGTCAGTCACATAAAAAGACTTTAGGATTCCCATATATGTGCTGTGCAAAGTGGTCAAATTCATAGAACAACAAAGTAGAATGGTGGATAATTCCAAGGATTTAAAATAAGGATTTGTTGTTTAAAGGGTATAGAGATAGCATTGCAGGTAGAAATGTTTTGGAGATCTATAGCATAACAGCAAGAATATACTTAACACTGACCAGTACAGGAAAACCTTTTACCTTTTATATAGTAACTTTTATTTTATGATTAGTTACATGTTTGAGTAAATTTTCAACATAATCCTAAATAGGTTTTGGGGAAAAAAGCTAAAAAAGAGAAAACACAACAATGCTATTAATTTCTAAGTGCCAATATTAAGTTCTGTGAGTATAAGTATAACCCTATATGTGTTTTGTTTCTACTTACTGATAATTAGAACTTATAATTTTTGCTTTGAAATATAAAAATGCAAATAAATTTTTCTCTAGTGATGAAAAATAAAATAAAGGGTAACTGGTTTTAAGGAGTATGATACTATGAAATTTTTCTCTCAGCCATAATGAAATTCCCCAACATTTGTACATTCCTAAAAACAAAGTGATTCAATGAATGTTCATTTGCTATTAATACATAACATTTAACATTTAAAATATTTTAATGTGAATTCCCATATAAAGCCACTTTTCTATCTTATGCTATTTTCTCTTTTGATATTAAAGAAATATGATTTTTCAGCTCTGACTATTATTATTCTTTCTTTAAAGATATCTGTGAAGTAAAACACTTTTGTCTTTCCAGAAATATGGCCTTCAGGGATCTCGATTATTTAAATTTTCTTGAGTCTTTGATTCCTCTGATCTCCTCCCTGGAAAATCATTTTCCACATCAGTCAGCTTGAGATGGCAAGCCCCCTCCCTGCTTGCTTCAACTTCGGTAATCTCGCTTGCTGCTTCTGCTTCTGCTCCAGTAGGGCCCGCTGCCAGTCAAGCTTCTGCTGTCTCAGGTTAAGGCCCTCCTCCCCAAACTGCAACAGATACCCAGAAGCTTAACATATAACATAGAAAGCATATCTAGAATGTACGTATATGCAATATATGGGAGACAAAGAGCCTGGAAAAATATAAAAGGCCAAACCCCACTTTGTTTGGAGCTCAGCCTCTGGAGGGGACTCCACTGAGCCAGCACCTGTGCGAATAAAACAGTTCTTTTCTGAATCTCTGAGTGCATATGGTTTGTTGCTTCCTGCCAGCCTGATTTCTGCCATTACAAGCTCAGGCAAATAATCTTACAGTTTTTGACTCTATGCAAGTTATTGCATTTCAAAAGCCATTCCTGACACAATATTCTCAAATAGAAATCCTATCACTTTTTCTACCCCTAGCATATCCTATACAGGTTTATAGCATAACATGTGTAAAAATGTATAGCATTTCTTCTTGTCCTCCCCACCCCCTATGTCTGAGTAAGCTTCTTCAAAGTAGTACCTATACCTCTAATTGTCTTTTGTAATGCTCAAACACGTGGGCCATATATAAGTCATTAAAGAATAATTAGAGCTTGAGTCACAGCTCACATTTGAAAGTAAATCATGCTGATCTGAATCTAGATTGGGCAAATCTTCTATGCACATAAAATATTATAACAATATAGTTGATGAGAGTAAGAACTATCATTTGGAAACACAAACCATGTTTCCCAGTACAAAATAAGCACCATTATACGCTCTGTAACTTTTATCCTTTTATCCAAACCTATGTAATAACCAGTGCATATTATAAATAATCTGTAATTTAGAAAATATCATTGTCAACCATCTCCACATAACTATCCAAAATTTTATACATATATATGTAAAATTTACTTATATATATTATGTGTGTGTGTAAAATACTTTTAGTCTACATGTATTTGGGTTCTATATGAGTATTTTTGTATTTGTGTATCCATGTGTATTTGTGTATAACTTTGCTATGAATAGCCTTATAAATATAGGAAATGTGCATGTTTAAGTTTAGAAGATAATGAAGCATAATCTTACAAAATTGTTCTAACAATTGGCACTATATATATATATATCTCCTATCTAATAATATACCAACATGGTAATTAACCATACCTCTGCTATGTTTCCCATTGGCTAATCAGCAGGATATGCAAATTAACTGCCAACAAAGATGGTGGCCGGCAGCCACGCAGCTGAAGCAAACATGAGGATTGCTTGCTCCAGTGATGGAGGAAGCCAAGGTTCCCTGCCTGCCGCGGCCCAGTTCTGAGCTCCAGAAGCAACAATGTTTCAATTATAGAAGCTAAACAAACCCCAGATACCTGCTTTCAGCCATCCAGGGCCTCAGAGCTGGAGCCAGCTCTCAGCTCCAGTGACAGCTATAGAAGGTAAATAAATCCAAGAATAAAAAAAAAAAGAATAAAAAAGAGGCTGGGAGCTTTAGTCACCTGCAAGCCTGAAAACGGCCCTCAGCCCCTCATCCAGGCTGGCCAGACACCCCAGTGGGACCCCACCCTGAAGGGGGTGTGACCAGCTGCAAACAGCCATCAGCCCCTCACCCAGGCTGGCCAGGCACCCAAGTGGGACCCCCACCCTGATCCGGGACACCCTTCAGGGCAAACCAGCCGGCCCCCACCCGTGCACCAGGCCTCTATCCTATATAGTAAAAGGGTAATATGCAAACTGACCCTAACAGCAGAAAGACTGGGAATGACTGGTCACTATGACACACACTGACCACCAGGGGGCAGACACTCAATGCAGGAGCTGCCCTCTGGTGATCAGTGCGCTCCCACGTGGGGGAGCTCTGCTCAACCACAAGCCAGGTTAATGGCTGCCAGTACAGCGGTGGTGGTGGGAGCCTCTCCTGCCTCCTCAGCAGCGCTAAAGATGTCTGACTGCAGTTTAGGCCTGCTCCCTTCTGGCTATTGGACATACCCCGAGGGCTGCCGGGCTGCCAGAAGGATGTCTGATTGCCATCTTAGGCCCAATCCCCCAGGGAGCAGGCCTAAGCCAGCAAGTGGTCACCCCGAGGGGTCCCAGACTGTGAGAGAGCACAGGCTGGGCTGAGGGACCCCTTACCTCCAAGTGCACAAATTTTTGTGCACTGGGCCTCTAGTATATATATAAAAGTCTAAGTGACTGTTACAATAGGACGACCGGATGACCAGATGACCAGCTGGTAGCTATGACATGCACTGACCACCAGGGGGCAGACACTCAATGCAAGAGCTGCCCCCTGATGATCAGTGCGCTCCCACAGCCAACCTCCTGTGGCCAGCCAACCTGTAGTCCCTCCCCCTGGCTGGCCGACCCCAGTAGGCTCAATGGGGACTGGGCAAGATGGCTCCGATTGGCCCCAATTGCCGGCCAGGCTGAGGGACCCAACCTGTGCATGAATTTGTGCACCAGGCCTCTAGTTACTAATAAAATGTAAGATTGACTTATGCTCCACATATTTAACAACCCTGGCCAATAAAAGAGTGCAATTATTTCAAAGGTGTCTGAGAAACTGTCCATCCTGTTTAATGGGTCCAAAGGTGTAGGTTGGTGGTGAAGGAAGTACAAACAGATCATTTTGGTTCAGGCACAAGCTGCAGTCTCCAAAGCAACACAACACAACACAACATTACCTATATTTTGATCTCTATCTCATTTTATATTTCCTCCCTAATTGTTTCAAAATGTGGACTTTAGGATTATATGCAAAATTGTTACTTTCACAGTCTTACATATAGAGCATTGGCAAGGAAACCTTGAGAAACTGGCAAAAGGAATGATATTTTGGAACCAAAATACTCCATGGTGAGAACTAGCCTCTTGATACAGCTGTTGTAGCAGGTGTGTGCAGGCAGGTGAATATTTGTAACAGGTGCAGGTCTGAGAAGTGCTGGGTTGAGGGAACAGATTGTGGTTGGGTAAACAAATTGTGCAGACTCTGTGTCCAACAAACCTGAGCACTTGGCCACAGCTGGTTCTGCAGGTATGGGGGAAGGGCAAGGTAGCATTTTGATGATTAAAGTCTTTAAAGACAAAGCTCACCTAAAAAGTGATTGAGTTTCATTGTATGGAAATTTCAGGCTTTGGTGGGTTTAACAATTTTTACTTCTTTCATTTGCTTTCTCAGGCTGTACAGCATTCTTGGGTAAAAACACAAAGGTGCTAAAGATGGTACAGGTTATCAAATATTCTTCCATCATATTTTGGCCTTTAAATTATTAATGCCAGAAATAAGTAAGCAACATTAGAAGATCTCCTTCAAATTTCTATTTCCATATGTTTCTTGGCCATCTGTCTGTCCTCTTTGGAGAAGTGTCTATTTGGGTCCGTTACCCATTTTTAAATTGTAGTGTTTGTCTTCCTTTTGTTAAGTTGTATGAGTTCTTTATATACTTTGGAAATTAACCCCTTATCAGATGTATCATTGGCATACATGTTCTCCCATACAGTAGGATTTGTTTTCATTTTGTTGATGGTTCTTTTTGCTGTGGAGAAGCTTTTTATTTTGGTGTATTTTTATACACAAATAATGAATTCTCAGAAAGAAAAACTAAAAAATCAATGGCATTTACCATTGCAACAACAACAAAAAATAAGATACTTAGGAATAAATTTAACCAAGGAGATAAAAGACCTGTACTCTGAAAACCACAGGACATTAAAAAAAAGAGATAGAGAAAGATATAAACAAGTGGAGGAATATACTTTGTTCATGGTTTGGTGGCATCAACATCATCAAAATGTCCATACTACTCAAAGAAATCTATAGATTCAATGCAATCGCTATTAAAATATCAAGGGCATATTTCACAGACCTAGAACAAAAACTCCAAAAATGTATATGGAACCAAGAGAAAAACATTAGTATGCACCCCCACCTTGGACAGAACCCGAAATCTAGGTAAATGCCCTGATGGGGAATGGAACCTGCCACCTTTCAGTGGACTAGATGAAGCTCCGAACAACTGAACCACATCAGCTGAGGCCATTTTGTGATCTATTTATGTACTGTTCTGTTAGTGTATATTATTTCCAGCTATTATGAATAATTTTTCTTATGAGCATTTTTATAAGTTTTTCTTCAGGTTTAGGTTTCATATTAAAAAATTGAATTGCTTGACTTGAAGATAAAGAAAATATAAGATAATGCCAAATTATTTTTCAAAGTTTTTTTAACCACCTAACCTCCTGCAACATATGAGTTTTTCTTATTCAATAATATTTTCTATTTATTTCTATTGTTCTAAAACTTCCTATTTTCTTCTTATAGTTTCTTCTTTTAATGGTTACTCTTGAAATTCTACTATTTTGTCTTTCAAAAATATAATGTTAACTAAATTTATTATTTTTCTTACAAATCCAAATACCTTACAAAGCTTGAATGCTAATACAGTGTTTTTGTCTGAAATTTTCTATTCCTTCAAATTATACATTGTTGTTAATTATACATTATTATCATTATTATCATTTTTATATGCATAACTTTTATATGACTTTTTTTTCTTTTACTAGCAATGTTTATGCCCAGCATTCCTTCTTGTATTTCAGGTCTTCCTTATGTGATGTTTTTCATTATTATTAAAGTAAATTTATCTTTCTAGTAAATCCCTTACCTTTGTTTTTGTGAAAATGTCTGTACATTATCATTGTTCGAAAAAAATATCACATATAGTTGAAAAGAAAAGTGAAAATTAAAAATAAGACCAAAATGTTATAATATTCAGCTGAACATATCTGAATGAAGCAGGAGGAATTTGAAGATCTCCGTGAGGATAGAGATCCTTATTATCTATCTCTGACACTGAGGAACTCCAGTTGTCTAAAGGAGACCTACTTATACTGTGGGCTCGATAATTATTCATTGATGTAATGTGTGAGCACAGAGAATTAGGAAATTTGAAACATACACTTCACCATAGGAAACAAGTGATTAAAGAAACACAGGTGCTACCATTGAAATAGTAAAGTTATGCAAGGACAGAAAAATTCCAAAGCTAGGGAAAGAAATGTCTGGGAAAAAGTTAAACAAGATTATTGGTCCTCTTTATAACTAGTGAGGATTGCCTCTTCAAACACTAATAATTGCTTCAGCGCTAAAATCAGTGGTAAGTGATTTTCAATAAAAACAAACATGGGGATATGATTGAGTTCTTTTATTTAAGCACATTTAAAAAGTTGAAGATAGTTTAGAGTAATGCCACACAGAACTAAAATGCCTCAAGGGCCCATTGGGTATGAGAGTGGCACTATGCAGAATGCCAGTTTTCTTGAAGAATAATCTGTGGCAGATGTGTGTATTCTGTTCACAGAACAGAAAGGAAGTTTCCACACGATGGGACTCATAATCAATTCAGAACTTGGTGTAAAGGAAGGTTGAGGGATAGTGGGAATTATATGGTTTTAAATATCTATCTATCTATCTATCTATCTATCTATCTATCTATAAGCCTAATATGCTAATTGTCCCTCCAACCATTAGACCATTTGACCAGTCACTATGCTGTGCACTGAAAACCAGGGGGCAGACGCTCCAACTGGTAGATTAGCTTGCTGCTGGGGTCTGGCTGATTGGGACTGGACGAGATGGGCTGAACATACCCTGGAGCACTCCCTCGATTCCTCCCCAGCCCTGATTGGCCCTCCTCGGGACTGGGCGAGACAGGAGGGACACACTCTGGAGCCCTTCCATGGGACCCATTGGGGCCTCTAGTATTGAATAAGGAAGCAAACAATTCCAAAACATAATGATTTAAGCCAATCAGAATACATTTATAAATATAGTAAATAGGCAAGATATCTAAAATACCAATTTAATGTGTGATGATGAGCAGTACCCTCTCTCCTCTTTATATCACAATCATTCAGCTGATGGAAGATTATTCTTAATTTAGTTTAAATATGAAGGATCATATCCACTGTGATGATTAATTTTATTTGTCAACATGGCTGGATCACAGAGGCCATATAATATGATCAAATATTATTCTGAATGTTTCTGAGGGTTTTTTGGATGAGATTAATATAAACTCAGTGGAATGACCATTTTAAGATTCAGTTTGGTGCCAGCTAGGAACCAATACCTTGCAGGATGTTTCTGAGGGATTTCTTGGATAAGATTAATGTAAACTCAGTGGAAGGACCATTTTAAGACTCAGTTTGGTGTAGGTTTCTCCGAGAGGCTGTACATGATCTGAATTGGTGTCCAGTATAAGGTGCTGTTCCTCAAATAGTCCGGATTCACAGATACAGGAAAAAAAGAGTGGAAATGGGAGTTAAATAACTTATTATTACCTCTAGTGACCATTAGCAAAGTGTTTGCTTCCTGTCTTTGCAATTGGTATTCTGCTGGCATAGAGGTCTCATTTCCAGAGGAAGGAATGCTTTCATGAGGAGACAATGATTCCAGTGAACTAAAAGTTAAAAGTACCATCCGATCACTTTGGATTCTTCATGACTCTGAATCAACAGGCAAAAAGAGAGTTACTGTGTTGGCTGGGGTGAATGATCCTGACGACCAAGGGGTAATTGGACTGCTCCTCCACAACAGAGAAAAGGAAGAGTATATCTGGGATGTAGGAGGTCCCTTAGGGTGCCTCTTAACATTATCATGCTCCATGATTCAAGTCAATGAAAAGCTATAGCAATCCAATCCAGTCAGGTCTACTAATTATCCAGGCCCTCAAGGAATGGAGGTTTGAGTCTCCTCACCAGGTAATGAACTAGGACCAGCTAAGGTGCTTGCTGAGTGCAAAGGGAACTCTGAATAGTAGTAGAAGAATGTATTTATAAATAACAGCTACGATCATGTGACCAGTTATAGAAACAAGGGCTGTAATTGTCATGTGTATTTCTTCCTTATTTTGTTGTGAATATGTTTATGTGATTGATATATGCATGTTTTTATGTGAGTGTGATATATATTATTCATATATCATATATATTTGCATACAGACATATATAAAAGTATCTGTTTTCTTCCCACTTTTTATGCCCCTACCAAGTAATATAAGATGTATTGATTTTATATCAGAATATGTAAGTATTGTTAAATTTACATCGTGGTATTTAAGTTACAGGAAATAAAAAAAGAATAAACATTACTGAAAGCTTTTCTCTCTCTTCTGGGTAAAGAGTATGTCTTCTGTTGTATGCAGGATAGTCATATCATATTAGGTGTAAGTGTGTCTTTGTTATTGTCTTTAGTTGGAGATTAAGTATGGTTTAAGAAGATGCACCGTGTGCAAAGTTGACAGGGTGTGCTGGGCAATGGTGTCCGAATATGTGGTGATCCTTTATTCTGAATGTTTCTGTGAAGATGCTTTTACATGTGATTAACATTTTAAGTTGGTGGGCTTTGAGTGAAACCACGTGCTCTCCATAATGTGAGAAGGCCTCTTGGAATCAGCTGAAGGTCTGAATAGAACAAAATACTGACCTCCCCAAATAAGAAGGAATTCTGAAAGCAGATGGCCTTTGGACTTAAACTGCACCTTCGGCTTTTCCCTGTGTCTTTGACCTGACTGTCTTTGGATTTGAACTATAGTATAGCGTTGTCTCAAGCCCACTCTGAGGAGTTTAGACATGCCAGCCTTCACAACAACATGAGCCAATTTCTTAAAATAAATCATAACAGCAGCTCTTATGTTTGAGTGAAGAAGCCAAGTTTAGGGAGACAGAAGTATAGAAAGAAACAGAAATAAAAAACACACACAGGCTAAGAAAGAGAGAAAGATTAAGAAAAGTAGACATACAAACATGAGAATGTGACACTAATAGTTTAGAGCTTGGATCAGAGTGCAAATTCAATAAATGTAGCCTTTTTTATCATAACCATTATTAACTGCATTTGTTATTGAATACACATCCAAAAGGAAAAAATTAGATACCTCATAGCTATGCTGATTAAAAAATGCCCAACCATGAGAGAGCTGAATTAAAGTTGCACCTTTCTTTCCTGCTTTATAATTCATCACAATGAATGTTAAAATTTTAAAAAAAAGAACTGTAACTTTAAAAAATGATTTGCTTATACCTTCAATAATTAGAAACAGGCCCAAACCAAAATTCTTTTTACTTTTAAAACAAAAAGATGCTATGAGCATGCATCAAAATCTCAATGCTATAATTTAATTTAAAATTATTTTGTTTCATGTGTTCAATCTTGGGTGACTCTAAAATATAATTGAAGGCCACATACACTGTATTACATTTTCTTATAAGTATTATAATTATTTTCTTTAACTTCTTGGTCTGTCTAAATTAAATTATGTAAACAACCAGAATTTAAATAGCCCATCTGTTACTGCATATAATTTAAAGCCACGACATAGTAAATAATAAATAGTTCTCTTCAACAGCCTGAATTTGGCATAAAAATAACATAAGACATATAGAAAATTATATCTAAATTTTAAATGTCATTTCTACCTTATTATAAATAATATATTTAAAAAAACTAATCCAAATATATATATGCTGTCTACAAGAGATATACTTTACTTAAAGACACTAATAGGTTGAAAGTGAAAGGATGACTATATACATACTAGAGGCCCGGTGCATGGATTCATGCACTGGTGGGGTCCCTCGGCCTGGCCCACAGGGATCAGGCCGAACCTGCTCTCCGACATCCCCTGAGGGGTCCCGGGTTGTGAGAGTGTAGTTCTCAGGTGACACACCCTGGAATTGGGCTCCCTCCTCTCTGGTTACCGTTGCATCACCAGAGAACGACAGCTGCCAAGTCACCACAGATTGGCAGCTCCTGCATTGAGCATCTGCCCCCTGGTGGTCAGTGCATGTCATAGCTACCAGTCAGACAGTCAAACAGTTGGATGCTTGCTTAGGCATATATACTTGCAAAAAGTAAACTAAAGACAGTAGAATAGCTATAGTACTATCAGATAACATGAGCTTAAAGACAAAAAAAATTGTTACTAGAGACCTACATAAGACCTTTTTAATGGTAAGAGGATCAATATATCAGAAAGATATAAACATAGATGTACCTTAAACTAGAGCTCCAAAATACATGAAACAAAAACTGACAGAATTGATGGGAGGTATTGGCAATATAAAAATGATTGTTGAGGCTTCAATTATTCACTTTCAATAGTGGATAAACTAGGCAGAAGTAAGCATGGACCAATAAATTTTGAACAGCACTACAAATCAACTAGAACTAACACAGCTATACAACACTCTATTCAACAATGGCAAAATAAAACTTATTCTCAAGTGCATATGACAGGTTCATCAAGGTAAATCATTTATTAGGCTAAATAAGCAAGTATTAAAAATCTTAGAAAGATTAAAATCATAAAAAACATTTTTCCTACTATAATGGAGCTACATTAGAAATCAACAGAATAAAATTTGGAAAATTCACAAATATGTAAATATTAAACAATACACCCTTACATAACTAATGAGTCAATGAGATATTTGCAAGAAAAATATAACATACTTTGATATGAATAAAAACTGGAAGAAAATTTAGCTAAACAGTTTATGCAGTACCGATGGCAATTTATACCTATGCATGCATATATTAAAAGAAATCAATAATTTCAAATAAATAACACAGATAAAAAACTACAGGGAATTCTCATACACTGTCGATATAAACGTGAATTGGTGCAGCCACTATTGAAAACAATATAGAGATTCCTCAAAAAATTAAAACTAGAACTACCATATGATCCAGCTATTCCACTTCTGGGTACTTATCTGAAGACTACAAAAACACTAATTTAAAAAGATATGTGCACCCCTACGTTAATTGCAGCACTATTTACGATATCCTTTATGTGGAAACAACTTAAGTCTCCATTGGTAGATGAAGAAGCATTGAACAGACTGTCCAACCCATGAGGGAAGATGGGGGGTGAAGGGGTAAGAGATCAACCAAAGGACTTGTATGCATGCATATGAGCATAGCCAATGGACACAGATGGGGGTGGGGATGAGGGCATGTGCTGGGGGGTGGGGGTGGCTGGGAAGAGGTCAATGGGGGAAAATGGAGACTTATGTAATACTTTAAATAATAAAGAATTTTAAAAAATATATAAAAATTGATAAAGAATATGTGGAAGAACATTTTTACATTTGCAACAACATGGGCAGACCTTGAGGAGATTACACTAAGTGAAATAAATCATAGAAAGAAAGACAAACACCGTATAATTTTATTTACATGTGGAATCAAAAGGACGAACAAACAAAACAAGACAAAAACGAATTCATAGTTACTAGTACAGAAAACAGACTGGTGGTTGCAAGTGTAAAAAGGGGTTGGGGAATGGGCAAAATGGTTGAAGGCGCTCCATTGTGCAGTGATGAATAGTAACGAGGCACATTGTGTAGTTATAGTAACAGTAGTAATAGTAACGTTGTATTCTGTATCCACAAGAATGGTGCTGATCATTTTGTAGTGTATACAAACAACAATCTATTTTGTTGCACACCGAAAACTTTATATTGTTATATACCAATTTTACCCCAATAAAATATATTAGATGAAAACTTCAAAATGAAAAAAATCAAAGTGTTCTATGTCTCAACAACGTAGGAATAGAAGGGAACTGCTTTACCTTGATAAAGGGACTCTATAAAAATCCATAGCAAACATCACACATAATGGATAAAGACAGAATTTGTTGCCCTTAAGATCAGAAACAGGGTAAGGAACCAGTGTCAGCTCTGGCCACTTCGAATCAACTATGTTCTTGAGGTTCCAACCAGGCAACTAGGCAAAACAGATCAATAAAAGGCATTCAGATTAAAATGAAGAAAGTTAAACTATCTATTTACACATAACATGACCTTATATAAAGAAATCCACTAGAAAAATACTAGCAGTAATAAGTTCAGCAGTTTGAAAGAAACAAGTTGCAGATACATAAATTAATTTTATTTCTATGTACCTCCAATGAATAACAGAAAAATAAAAATTTAAAAATTCTATTCCAAAAGCATCAAGGTGTGTAAAAAACTAGAAATATTGCACGCTTTTAAACTTGAAACTACAAAATACTGTTGGGAGAAAATGAAGAAGCTTAAAATAAATGGAAATATATACCTTTTTGATGGATCAGAACACTTACCATTTTAAGGTAGTGACTGTGCAAAATAAGTCCCATACATGCAAATGGGAGTGTAAAATGGTATAGCTACTTTGGGAAACTTGCAAATTAAAAAAAAAAAAATCTTAGCCCTTATATGCCCTATGATGTTATGACTTCCTAGCTATAAATTTACTAAAGGGAAATAAAGTAAAATGTCCACAAAAGTATGTATACCAAATGTTCATAGCAGCTGTTTTCATAGCAGACAGTAATTGAAAGCCACCAAAATATTCAGAAAGAATAGGCAAACACATTGTGTATTTTTATACTTCTAATGTATTTTTATACTACTATTCATTAATAAAAAAAAATAATGATCTACCAATTTAAGCAATAAGACTACATATTGTATGATTACATTCACATTAAGTTAAAAAACAAAAAGAACCAATAAAGTTACCAGAAATCAGAAGAGATGTGGTATGGGAATTTTTGACTGGAATGTGGTATAAGTAAACTTTCAGAGCTGATAAGATTTTTTTAAATGGAAGATATATTACAGCATGTGCATATATAGATATATGTGTAGATATAAGATAATTAGGACATTATTTTATTGGATCAGATCACAAATGAGAGGCAGAAGAAGAAAGTGAGATATATGCTGTGCTGGTCAAAGTTCTCCAGAGAAACAGAACCAAAAGGATGTCTGTGTATACAGAGAGCCAATAGGGGAGGGAGAGAGGAAAGAGGGAGAAAATTATTTATTCCTTAAATATGCTGTTATAGTTATTTTTTCCTAGTACAGTATAAGAAAGAATAAGTCACCCTCAGCATTTGCTGCTCACTGTGATCATACTGACCTCACCTCCCACACAAAGCTTCTTGACAGTAGCTACTGCACATGATGTTACAGAATTGGCATGTCCATTTCCCTCTATCCTCAGTCTATTACATCCCCATTGTATTCTATGAATAGATGAAGAAAAATAAGAATTTACCTACCTGAGAACACAATCTGTCTGTCTTAGATCATACTCAGCAAAGGATTAGAGCTGAATTCCAGGGAGCCAATATTATATTAAAGAGACCAGTAATAAAATATTATTTCTTCTTTATAGTCATTAATGCTGCTTCCCCCCACCCTATCCCCACATTATAGAGAGTCCACTGACTGTAAATGAGTGAGTTTCTCAACTATCATAAAGTCTGAAGTCTGTATTTTTTTCTAAAATATATAATCTAATTTATTTCAATACTCTCTTTTAAAAAAGTTTTTGTTTAACTTAACGGGATTTAATTGGGAGTTTTAGCGATATGCATTATCATTGAAACTAAATAGTTTTGATGTAGAGAAATCAGTAAATACAGAATAAGAAAAGTGAGCCATAGGCTTTTGATGATAACACAGGTGGGTAAAATTACATTTACAGGAAACAGAGTTTATTCTTGTGTCATTATTT
Organism: Myotis nattereri; assembly: GCF_964212035.1. Taxonomy (NCBI): domain Eukaryota; kingdom Metazoa; phylum Chordata; class Mammalia; order Chiroptera; family Vespertilionidae; genus Myotis; species Myotis nattereri. Next base: position 65,647,497 of record NC_138076.1, on the reverse strand, counting down.
AATAATAACAATAAAGCTACAGAAATAATCATAGCCTGCATGTAATTTTCCATATGAACAACAGTAAACCTACTTTTGCCCAATACCTGTATAGTTACGTTTCAGATTTAATGTGACAAATACTATAGATTGGCTCATTCAACAGCAAATGGTTTTTACTTTGCCTCTAAAAGAGAGGCTAAAAATTATTTTAAAATGCCTAACATGTTTTTAAACCCCTTTGAGCCTAAGAGTGTTTATGTCACTCACTTCCAGCCCTTGAAATAAAAGGAAGTCAATTGTCAGTACCTTGAGGCCTTTCTTTCTTCCTTTATAGAACGCTGGTGATACCTGGAAGCATAGTAGTCATCACTACGGAAAATGTAACGGATGCAGAAGAAACCCATTCCCTGTCATTATTGAGGCAGAATTTCAGTCTTTAGAGTAGCACCTGTGTTTATTTTTGCATGAGATAAATGAATCCTTATTTGCTTGAGCTACTGTAATCAAGTCTCAAATAGACAGTAAAAAAGAGAGCCTTAACGACAATATGATAATGGATACCAAGAAAACAAGAGTTTATATTCTCTAATTTCTAAACCATCTCCAATATTATTAGAAAAATAAAATAAATTTAAACATTCATAAAAAATGAAAGTAAAATAAATTAAATAAATTAAATAAGTTAAATAAAATAAATTTAAACATTTAAATTCATTTGGTAGTTTAACAGGAAATACATTTGGTAAAGTAGGAAATCTCATTTCTTATTTTTGAATTTTTAATATTATATAATATATCTAATAAAAATATCAATATTCTGAAATTTTCAGATCATATGTATGTATATATGTATATATATATGTGTATATATATATATATGTATATATATATATATATATATATATATATATATATATATTTAGAAACTCCCAGGTTATTCTAAAATAATACTTTTGCATTTAGCCCTATTGCCTCTCATGGTGAGTTCTACTCACCCAATCTGTTACTTGATAATAATGTATAACAATAAACAAAGTTTTTAATTTCTGTCTCTTAGTCTACTCATTGATATGTGCACAATTATTGATGAATAAATCATCTGCTCTGACAATTTTGTTTGAAGCAATAATACTCATTGCCATGTATATCCCTATACATTGTAGACAGACATTCAATTTTTAAAAAGTCTGGGTATGGGTGTGATTGTAAACCAGGAGTTAAATAATTTTCATATTCTTGAATTGCAAAGACAACAGAAACTCCAAACTCACCCTGGAAGATGAATAGCCTGATAAGAATGGCTTCTGGGCTACATGACCTGACTATCAATTCCTGAATGTCTCACCAGGGATCTCTTACTCTGCCAGCTCCACTGTAGCAGCAGAGCACAGAAAATCAGTCTTGGATAAACACTTTCCCTTTCTTCCCCTTGGAAAAGTTGAAAAAAGAGAAAGTTTTAGAAACATTTTACCAAATAAGAAGAAGAATACCATTACCTCCTGAATGATGTAAAGCTTGTGCACCTCAGCTAACATGTTTATCTCACATAAGAGATCAAGTTTAAATAAAATGTCCTAGCCTGAATCTTTCACTTATTACCTCCCATCCTATGTTTGATATCCATCACTCATGAAGATCTTAGACATTTAAAGTTTACCAAGAGAAGCAGTCTTTTTTATGATTGATCTAAGACACCTTTATTCAGTTCTAGCTCCTAGTAGTAAGGCACATGTTCTTTTCAGTAGGAGGATTATATGATTGCAACATTCTGGCAGACATTCAGCTGACACAAAGCCCACCCCAAAAAAATATTTTCCATTACAGAATAAAATTATATCACAGAGTAATGGAACAAAAATATTTAATAAGGCATATCAAACCATTGATAATATCACTCAAGGTCAGAGAAGTAAGAAAACATCTTAAAAAGTCTTTTGACTTTCAACATTTTGTATGACACTCATTCATTCATCTATCTGTATAAAACCCCAATATGCAAATCAACTGAACGGTGGAATGACCAGTGAAATGACTGGTAGCTATGATGCACACTGACCATCGGGGGCAGACGCTCAATGCAGGAGCTGCCCCCAGCCTGCAGGCTCCAACCGGTGGCAGCGGTGGCGGCAGTGGGGAATGGGACTGGTGAGCAAGCGGCGCCAGGCTAACCAAGGCAGGTGCAAGCAGGGACCCCAATCACCCCACCAGTCGCCCCACAGATCGGCCAAGAGGAGTAGGCCTAAGCCACAGTTGGACATCCTTAGCACTGTGGAGGAGGCGGGAGAGGCTCCCACCACCACCGCTGCACTTGCAGCTGTCAGCCCAGCTTGTAGTTGAGTGGAGCTCCCCCTATGAGAGCTCACTGACCACCAGGGGGAAGCTCCTGCATTGAGCGTCTGCCCCCTGGTGGTCAGTGTGCATCATAGTGACTGGTTGTTTCCAGTGGTTCCCCCATTAGGGTCAATTTGCACATTACCCTTTTATTATATAGGATACTGATATACAATAATAAACTCTTCCACTCTTCACTTTCATATAAAATATAACATTTTCTAAGACAAAGGGTTGAAAAGACAATTTCCAGAGAGTGAATGAGAGGGAGAGAGGTAGAGTAGTGAGAAGGGCAGGGAAAGGAAGATGGAGAGGCAGAGAGAAACATTTTGTTTCAGGCATTTTTGTTCCAGGGCAACCAAAAACTTAAGTCCATTGATCAAGTTATTGTGAAAATAAACTCTGCAGTCTCTTTAACTCTTACATAAGCACAAGAGAGTGAAATAATAATAGTGTTGGTAGGTTTCAAGGCCCTACTGAGTTCAATTCTGGCTCACAATTGTATGCCCAAATATTGTAGGGGCTGCCGTCTCAGAACGTGTTGGTCCCAGTTCAGCTGAAGAGTGAAGACGCCTATCTGAAGCCTTCTGTGCTGAAATGGAAGAGTATAACTACGTGAGGACACTATTAACACCTTTAACTTTTTAAAAAAAAAATTTTAAAAATATATTTTATTGATTTTTTACAGAGAGGGAGGGAGAGGAAGAGGGATTGAGAGCTAGAAACATCGATGAGAGAGAAACATCGATTCACCTGCGTCCTGCAAGCCCCCCACTGGGGATGCGCCCGCAACCCAGGCACATGCCCCTGACCAGAATCGAACCCGGGACCCTTCAGTCCGCAGGCCGACGTTCTATCCACTGAGCCAAACCGGCCAGGGCAACACCTTTAACTTTTATAAATCAAGATATAATTCAGTCTACAAACACAAGGCCTGTTATTGGGACAAAAAAAATATTACCGAAAATCATGCAAAAGGATACTTTCTCGTAATGGTGGTTGTCGTAACTCTTTTAAGCAGTGCTTTCAAATGTCATAACTGACATTGAGGTTCTTTCAATTAGCTCTCTCAGAGACACAACATTTTCCATGCCCTTTACCTCTGCTTTTCCAATGCTTATCACTTTAATGTTACTGGTGTGATTATGGTTTGGAAGTGAGTACACATGTAAACACTGTTTCAGCTCTCTCCTGAATCAGTGGTAGGGTGATTTTTATTTTAAAAATTTCAGAAAACTGATATGGAGAGAATTGGAAAATGCTCATAAATGAATAAAAATAGAATAACTGTATCAAGAATATGCCAGTGAAGCCAAATTAAAACTTAAAATCTCAATATTAGTAGAAAAGGTAAATATCAATATTATGTTGAATTTTAATGAGTCATTTAAACCTTACTTAAATTCTTATGAATTCTGAATTATAAACAATCCCATTATAACTACTTAAAGGCTGACAGCACAAGTTCCTGATTTATCATAATCACATAGCGATTGCTTATCTAAATGAATTGACCATGTGACAGAGATTAACTGATCCTTTACCAATCAGGATCTACTTTCTCTACTTTCTGGGTTCTCTGGGTCCCTTACTTGATCCCTAGTTGTAATAATGCAATGAGTTCTGACTATGGAATACAGTTACACAAATGTGTATCACTTTCAGATCTAACCAACTGAAAGCCTTTTACATTGTTCTTCTTTTCCCTTCCATGGTGAATTTTGAAGCCATGTGTTGATGACATTAGAGTAAAACAAGAGAAGGACCTTGGGTTCTTGAACCTACATTTGGACAATTGGTTCTAATCAGGAACACCTGCTTTGGACAATTACATGAATGAGAAATGTTGCTTTCATCATTATTAAGTCATTACATATTTTTGGATATGTCATAGTAGCTACTGTTACCTTATTTAAATCAGACCTTATTTTAAAAAAATGATGTTCTTCTTTAATATAATCAGTGGTACCATCCTTCAGAGATAAAACGCACTGTCAGCCCTTAGGAACATATGGCATTCTGTGAGCTCTCCCTTTTTACTCTCATTTATAAGTAACTTCCCTAAAAATCCCACACCAGGGTTCTTTGGGGGAATGGAGTGTGTGCTAGCTTCCTATGGCTGCTGCAACAAGATATCACAGCCTGGGTGACTTAAAGCAGCAATTCTTTCTCTCATGCTTCTGGAAGCTAGAAGTCCAGATCAAAGTGCCAAGTCTGTCCGAAGTCTGAAGAGAAGAATCCTTCCTTGCCTCCTCTGGATTCAGGTAGTTTCTGGAAACCTTTGATTTTCTTGATGCATGTCTGTGTTTTTGTGTCCAAATGTCTCTCTAGGACAACAATCATATGGGACTTAGGGCCCATCTGAATTCAGTATGACCTCATCTAACTTGATTTCATCTGCAAATACCTTGTTTCCAAAGAAGGTCACATTCTGAGGTTCCTAATGAACATGATTTTGAGGCAGCGTTATTAATCTATATAGTGTGAAAGGAAATAAGAAAGGGTTAGAGGGTGAGGTGTTTTGTAGGATATGTGCATAACATTCAGATAAATTTCCCTACATGAATATCATAAAGGTGCTTATTTTCTATAATTTAGAAATATAAGTGAAGAGTACATACTGAGATAGGGAAGACATCAAGAGTGACCAGTACTACAGCTGACAGTAAACTTTAATATTACACATTTTCAGGGTCAAGACCGTGGTTCTCAGCAACTTAATTTTGAATCTGATTTTAAAATTGTCATTCATTGCCCTGACCGGTTTGGCTCAGTGGATAGAGCGTCAGCCTGCAGACTGAAGGGTCCCAGGTTCAGTTCCGGTCAAGGGCATGTACCTTGATTGCGGGCAAATCCCCAGTAGGGCATGTGCAGGAGGCAGCTGATTGATGTTCTCTCTCATCAATGTTTCTAACTCTCTATTCCTCTCCCTTCCTCTCTGTAAAAAATCAATAAAAATATATATTTTTAAATTGTCATTCATGTTGCCTTAGACTTTTGGAATCAAACATATTTACTAATTCACAAAACACTATCATGACAGCAGTTTAAACATTCATCCTATAAAATAAAAGGGTAAAATGCAAACTGACCCTAACAGCAGAACAACTGGGAATGACTGGTCACTATGACACACACTGACTACCAGGGGGCAGACACTCAATGCAGGAGCTGCCCTCTGGTGGTCAGGGTGCTTCCCTATCCGGGAGCTCTGCTCAGCCACAAGCCAGGCTGACAGCTGCCAGTACAGCAGTGGTGGTGGGAGCCACTCCCACCTCCCTCAGCAGCTCTAAGGATGTCCGGCTGCAGCTTAGGCCTGCTCCCTGCTGGCAAGTGGACATCCCCTGAGGGCTCCCGGGCTGCCAGAGGGATGTCTGACTGCCCAGGGAGCGGGCCTAAGCCATCAGGTGGACATCCTCTGAAGGGTCCCAGACTGCGAGAGGGCATAGGCCGGGCTGAGGGACCCCCCCCCCCACCCCGAGTGCACAAATTTTTGTGCACTGGGCCTCTAGTTATCCTAATAAAGAGGGAATGTGCTAATCGACCCTCATGGTGTCGCAAAGATGGCAGCACCCACAGCCAATAAGGAGGGAATATGCTAATTGACTGCCTCGCCCTCAAATATGGTGCCACCCACAGCCACAAATGTCAGTGCCCAGTCCCCTCAGACCCGCAGCCACCCAGGGCCAGCCAAGGCTCAGGTAACCAGTTTATAAACTCACAATAAAATATAAATGACCTGAAAATGCATAATTCCATGCAAAACTTCATCTCAAAATGACTAAGCATAACATTTAGAATTCTTATTAAACTTGAAAATGAGTGATAAAGTCATATACCTGTCACTTTTCCATTTCCCCAACATTTCTTTCCTCTCTTCAATAAATAAATATGTACAATTTCCTTTTTGTCAATCTATTCTAAGAACTGACACCTCGAATTTTGAATGAAGTAAAATAATAAATGAAGTCTGTATGTGTCAAAAAAGATATCAGAAATTCATTCTAAATGTATTGAGTCAGTATACACTATGTGCCATGCCTGGGCTACTCACTTGGGATATAATATTGAATAAACTCTCCATGAATACTTGATGGCTTCCATCTATAACTCTGACTTACCACACCCTATAAGCAGATGAGCTTTTGATTATAGCTAAAACTTTCCTATCAACAAGAAAAGCACTTTAGCTTCTCAAAGGTATATATTTAAACCAAATTCTACCTAACATGCAGAATGAATGTCTTGGGCTTGTTTCATTTCTTATTTCAATTTTATGACACTTGATTAACTTTTTAATATAGTTATACTAGTAAGTTGTATATAATTGTTTTAAAACCCAAGGCAGCATTTAAATGAAGACTAAATAATTCTGATCTCCCTTCTTCCTAAAAATATGTAACTTAAACTCTCAAAATTTGAGAATGATCCTAATTATATTTATTATTTGTACAGATGGGTTTGAATAAATTATTTTAAATTATATTAAGTTTCTCTTAAGTCAGAAATTGATAATAATTATCAAATGGATTCTTAATTAAAACCCAATTTAAAATTAGGTAAGGAGAGCCTTTATTCAAAAAGACTTATTGCACTAGGAGTAGGGGGACTATGACAATAGGGAGGCTACTTCAAACATATAAGATCTATAAACCTTTCAAAGGTCAGGCAGAAATTAATTTTATTTATAGGAGTGTAAGCAAAGCTAGAAAGAACACAGTATGAGACTTGTGATAAGCAGGTGGTGTGATCAGGAAGTTAATCAGGGATGCTTTTCAGCTGATTCTCAGAAGCCCAGAAAGGAGGGACATAAGGAAAGCTGACTAAATTTTGGTCAAGTCTGTTGCCTGGCGTTTTGTCCATATTGGCCAGTGGCACAAAGAGTTCAGCTAATCGTTTATGAGACAAAGAATGGTAATTTGGAGGGTCTGTGTCTAGCCTTGTCCTGGATAAACAAGAGGGTTATCCAGTGAATCTTATTGAGGTCATATGGATATAGCTCTTTGCAGTAGGCCATTTCCCAAATCACAAAATGGATAGGGGTGGTGTTCTTACCTTCACTTTTCTAGAAGCACATGGCTCAGGTAAAGTTCTACACTGTCAGAGGAGGCTAAGCCAATCGAAATGGAGAGTCAACTAATACCCCCAAATTTGTCTTCTTACCTAAACCCTTGGTCATCGCATTTTAAACTATCATATAATTCAGGTGAACTGCATCCCATGCAATCAATCAATGCCCAAGTACTTATTAAATACTCACTATAAGATTAAAAATATAAAACATTTATTTGTTTACTTTTTCTTCTACACACAGTTTGTAAAAACATGCATCTTGTCTGGAAAATTAACATATACATAAGATTAATAGGTGTAATTCCTCCTCAAGAAACACAACAATCTTAATTGTAAATCCATTAAGTAAAGATTATTCATTGTCCTTTAAATTTTAGATCGTTGCCCTAGCCGGCTTGGCTCAGTGGATAGAGTGTTGGGCCTGAGGATTGAAGGGTTCCATGTTTGATTTCAGTCAAGGTCAGGTATTTTGGTTGCAAGCTCCATTCCTGGCCCTGGTCAGGGCACCTGAGGAAGGCAACCAATTGATGTGTCTCTCTCACATTGATGCCGCTCTCTCTCTGTCTCTCCCCCGCCCTTCCACTCTCTCTAAAAACTGTGGTACATCTACACAATGGAATACTATGCCACTATGAAAAAAAAGGAACTTTTACCATTTGCTACAGCATGGATGGAACTGGAGAGCATTATGCTAAGCAAAATAAGCCAGTTGGAGAAAGATAAATATCACATGATCTCACTCATTTGTGGGATATAATGAACAACATAAACTGATGAACAAGAATAGATCCAGAGACAAATGGTAGGGGTGAGGTGGGGGGCTTAGAGAGCAAACAAAGGACTTGTGTGCATGTATACTAGCATAACCAGTGGACGCAGACACTGGGGTGGTGGGGGCTTCCCCGGGGTGGGAATGGGGGGGAGGGTGTCAACTGGGGGAAAAGGAGGCATATGTAAAACTTTAGACAATAATAAAAAAAATCAATGGAAAAATATCCTCAGCTGAGGAATAATAATAAATAAATAAATTTTAGATTGTAAATTGGTTAGAAATATATTTATGTGCTCAGTGATTAAACTTGCTTACAAAAGAAGTACTTGAAATATAGCACATAAATGAACTGAAATGTAATAGGCCTGTGTCATGGCTAAAAGAAAAGCCTGCATGAATTCACCCTTCCTTTACTTGTGTTACACAATCAAGCATCACATTGGAAGTTTAGGATGTTTTCCTATAAAATGCTTATGATTATACATAACTATATCACTTTGGTTCTTAGGAAAAAAACAACATTGCCAAGCTTTATACTTTTATATTTTAGTATGGATTTCAATCCTTCCATAGCAACTCTATATATTCTGCAAAATAGTCTTGAGTTTGCATATGTATAACCATTGTCTTAAAAAACTAGAGATTAGCCCTGACCAGTATGGCTCAGTGGATAGAGCGTCGGCCTGCGGACTGAAGGGTCCCAGGTTTGATTCCCGTCAAGGGCATGTACCTTGGTTGCTGGCACATCCCCAGTGAGGGGTGTGCAGGAGGCAGTTGATTGATGTTTCTCACGCTCTATCCCTCTCCCTTCCTCTCTGTAAAAAATCAATAAAATATATTTAAAAAAAACACTAAATATTAAACTTTCTGTAACTTTTAATTACATTATTAGCCTATGAAGTTGAGTTTCCCAGATGGGTCATACATATACATGTATTTGGGATTTTATATCCACATAACATGGTTTATATAAAATTTTACTTAAAATGTGATTTTTTTCTCTCCTTGGTTGAGGGAAGTAGCTCAAATATAATCTCCTCTGCAATAACATAACATACTAAGTCACTGTGGAGGTGCTTTGGAATTTTAGTAGTCTTTTGGAGTAACCAGACTTATTCAGCAACTTCCAATAGGAGTACTTTTGTTGATTATTTTAACTTGTCATATCACATTCATTGAATCAGAAGGTCAGTGTGGACAATCAGTAAGTAAAAAAGTAGAGTGGTAGACTATTTATGCTTCAAAACCAGAGGTCAGAAAACAGATCTTTGCTGTTTGCACAGGATTTATTAGACAAGTCACAAAAAGCGCTCACATAGAAAAATATTAAAAATAGAACTTGAGCAAAAACTAAAAATTTCTGTTAATAATACCATTAAGAAAATGAAGCCTTGCCCAGTGTGGCTCAGTTGGTTGAGTGCCGTCTGTCCCCTGCACGGAACAGTCACCAGCTGGATTCTGGATCAGGGCACAGTACCCAGGTTTCGGGTTCCATCCCTGGTCGGGGGACATGCGGGAGGCAACGTATAGATGTTTCTCTCTCACATCTGTGTTTCTCTTCCTCCCTCTCCCTTCCTCTCTCTCTAAAATTAATTAGACACAGACAATAGTGTGGTGAAAGCCTGGGGTGGGGTGGGGGCGGGCTAGCAGAGGCCAATGGGATGCAACGGGGGCATCTATAATACTTTCAACAGCAATGATTTTTTTAAAAAATCAATTTAAAAAGACATTTAAAAAAGAAAATGAAAAAATGTCACAGAAAGGAAAAAAATTGTTACAAATATATGTCAAATTATTTATAATCTGATTATATGTCCACAATGTATAAAATAATCTTGCAAATCATCAATCAAGAAGAAATATAATAAAATAAATATGAGAATAATTGAATAAAAACTTCACAAAACAAGATATGCAAATGACCAATAACCTCATGAAAAAGCAGTCAACATCTTTGACCACCAAAATAATGCAAATTACAATTACAGTGGTCTATCATTTCCCACTCACTAGCATACATAAAGCCAAAGTCTAACAAAATGTTGGTGACAGTATGGAGCAACTGGAACTCACACACTGCTGGTAGGAGTAGTAAGTGCTGTAAATATTCTGGAGAATTGTTTGGCATTTCTTAACAGTATTAAAAAATAACACGGTTACTGCAAATATATAATTGCCTATGTAAATACTTTGGAGCAGACTTTCTGGGTCATGTTGTAAATAAACATTTAACAGTATAAAACATTGACAAATTTCCAATTTTTTTAAAAAAGCAATATTTTTATAATCTGAAGATCCTTTTAGAGAAGAGCAGGAAAAAACTACTGACCAGGATAATAAAGCTAATTTTAGTATCATCCCAGTACGTGTTTAACAACTGCATTTTGGGGCTCATTGGTATAAATACATATTCTCATCATTGCTGATTTCAGGCTACCAACATAACATCAACCAACCCCCAAAATTCCAAAAAATTTCACTATCGGTTCTTCCAAAAGTCAGCTTTAGTACCCCACTGGTTCTATAATGTTATTTTCGGCAAGAGAAAAGCTGAAAGAAAAAGAAAAAAAAAGCTAGGCGATTCACTGCACCCTCTGGTCTACCTCCTCCTGAAATCTCTCTATGGAAATGGAATAGATAATTAATAATGGTTATTACATGCTAAATATATGCTAAGTGCTTTTGATGAACTATCTCTTTAAATCACTGAATACCTTCAACAATGCTAAGGCAAAAGTACATTTTTATAGATAAAGAAACGGACACACGTTAAGTAAAATGTTTTCCCAAAGTCCCACACCTAGAAAATCGTAAAGCCAGCATTTCAACTCAGTCATTCCAGTGCCACATGCTGAACTTCATGTTATTACATAGTTTCCATTCCTCCAGAGATGACACAAAATTTTGTTTACCACAAAGTATTAGTTTGTTCACTATTTAAAACCATAATTAACTAGAGGCTCAGTGCTCAGATTCGTGCACTGATGGGGGCGTGGCCTGCGGGGATTGGCCTGCTGTGGGAGCGCTGCTCATCCCAGTCAGCTGAGCGGCACTCCCACTGTGGGAGCGCACTGACCACAAGGGGGCTGCTCCTGCATTGAGCATCTGCCCCCTCGTGGTCAGTGCACGTCATAGCAACTGGTCAATTGGTCGTTCTGGGAGTTCCCCTGTTCTGTCGCTGGGATTTTATATATATAGATAGGAAGAATGGGTACTTGACAGCATAAAATATTCAATTATGTATTACACAGGCCTTACAGAATTCTCCTGGGGGGGTGAGGGGGGTGGGGAGTGAGGAGAGAATAAACCTTCAGAGATTATAATTATACACAAAGACAAATTTGAGATCTAGAATCAAGCAATCATGAGGAACGAATGACTTTGCATTGAATCCAAAAGCAATTCACCTTAAATTAGCATTATCTTGTCAGTTCTATAAATCTTCAGGAAAACTGGATAAAGGATGTATTTATTTATTCATAAGATGTCTACATATATAACAAACTGTTGCTGCAGAATAAAAACGATGTCTGAAGTTCACCAAAGTTCACCTCCTGGACAAAACTGAAAATGTCAGCTCCACAGTCAGCACTGATAGCAGAAGGTCAGAGCCCTGGGGAGGCTGACCTGTGCACTCTAGAAAAAGGCAGCGGGGAGCTGTTAGCCTTGTCAAAGGCGGTTGGCTCCTAAGGTGCTCATAAGAAGAAGACAGCCTCTGACCTTTCATTACTTTGAGCCAAACATTTGCAAAGTTTTCGGGGCAGGCGGGGCTTCAAGCAGGAGGCATGAAGGAGGGAAAGGATAAGGAAAGGCATACAGCTGGCGCCCACTGTGGCAAAAGACGGACACATAAATCTGGAGGCTGCAAAATGAAGCGATTCATGCTGTTGTTCAGCTGGCAGGGAAGTTGCTGCACAAAAATGGTACCTGGCTACTCCGACATGCGGCAAAAGAAGATGGTGCCAGAGTTTGTTCTGTCTTGCAAGCTCAAGATGTACAGCTTGCTGAGTGAAGGGACCTCCAAGATGTTGTGATAGATATGCAGCCACTACTTATGCCCAGCCATCGGGGGCCGGCGAAGGAGCTCATCACGCTGGAGCCGACACAATGATCTCCAGAGCTCCTCACAAGCATGTGGACAGCATGCGAGCTGGGCATATCTTCAACTCAAGGAAGGCCTACTTCGTCTTGGATGGGTTTTGGATGGGGGAGTGATGTCCAGGCACCTCTGAGAAGAGTGTGCCTAAGTTTGTGGAGCAGGCCGACCTGCTGCCGCTGGAAGATGAGTTGCAGGGCAGTTTGCTAGGGGAGTTGAGTCTGGTACAGTCTTTGTTCTAGGCCAGGTGGAGATGTGGGGAGCTGCTGGAGAGGCAGGCAGAGCAAGAGGCAGGGCTGCTTCTCAGTGTACCTCCCAGGCCCTTTTCCTGGTGGGACTCAGCTGCCCCTTCTATGCTACCTCATATTATTATTTTTTTAAATCTTTTAAAATTACAATTTATTGTCAACATTTTTGTATTGATTTCAGGTGTATAACATAGTAGTTAACAATCATATACTTTATGAAGTGTTCCCCAGGTATTCCCAGTACCCACCTGGAATCAGACATAGTTATCACAATATGTATTATTGACTATTACATCGTTGTGATGTAATATGCCTACATCCCTGGGTGTATTTTATAACTATTAATTTGTACTACTACAGTGGCACCCAGGGGGTTTCAATGGCAGAATTCTCCCCTGCTATGTGGGAGACCTGTGTTTAATTCTCTGCCTCACCTTCTTTTGAAGGGAGCCATGGGCTCAGGAAGACTCATACATCCAGCCCCAACCTTCTGTTTCCCCTTTTCCCATTGAAGGTTTTAGGAGCTTGGAGGCAGGAACATGTGACCAAAAGAGAGTTTCTGTTTGGCTTTCATTCCCTGCTTTTGAAGAACCAATATTATCCCAAGCTTCCTCCCCTCCCTTATAAAAAAATAGACAAAAGGGAAAAGTTCTCCCTGCCCCATAGCCTACCTCCACTTCTTCCCTGGGGCAACCAGGGCAGCTCTTCTGCCTGGGAAGGGGGATTTTGTGTATAGAGAGGGAATTCCTTTCCCCTCATCTGCCCCTTTTTCTTTTTTTTGGGGTGCAGTGGGGCCTCTGTCTACTTTGAGGGGAGGCTGGACTTTATAGAAGTCTGGGCCATATCCCTCCTTCACTCCATATTACGGGTGAGGCCAGAGCTTAGGGTACCTAAGGAAATAAAGTCAGGTAATTCCCTCTAAAACAAAAAGAAAAGAATTTATTCATTATAATCTAAATCTCTTGATGCAGAAACTTGAGTTGCATTCTATTTGTTCTTAAGCAGATGAAAATTAGTTCAGACTATACAAAATTGTGTTTTTGGTTAAGTATTGCCTCACTATTTTCACTTCATTTTTCTGCCTTCTTATATTTCCAGTAGCATTCTCTAAATATTTTTTGAGATTGAAGCCACAAAAGACTATGTTTATTATATGCCAAGACAATACTTCTCATATTTTAAAGTTTGGCTCTTATTGCAATGTCAGCATATTATTAGTAGCACAAAATCAATGTGTTAATCCTAAAGGAGCCTTTTCCCTCTCATTTAGAAGAACTGTACCCTTCTGATACAAAAAAAATAGATTTGCTGTATGTCTGGTCTTTTAATTTACTTTGTACTTTTTACTTTGCAAAATATGCAGAGTTGAATTGATTAGAATTTTAATTCTGGATCTTCCACTTCTTATCTGACCTTAGACAAATGATTTCAATGTTTTTAAGCTTCATAATCTTCATGTATAAAATGGGATGTTGCTAGCCATTTCATAACATTTTCCTTGTGTTGTAATGAATATATATATATGTACATATATATATATATATATATATAAGCCTAAGTGACCAAACAACCAAATGACCAAGCAACCATCGGCTGGTCACTATGATGTGCACTGACCACCAGGGGGCAGACTCTCAATGCAGGAGCTGCCCCCTAGTGGTCAGCGTGCTCCCACAGCTGGATTGCCACTCAGCTGACAGACCTGTCCTGGTGGCCCACCAGCCCAGCAGCAGCCACTCACTCCTTCAGTAGTCCTTCAGGTCCAATCACTGGAGAACAGGCCGGGCACTGACAGATCAGCTCTGCTGGCATGATGTGACAGCGCTGCCAGCCTCCTGGAAGTCGGCCTCAGGCACCACCGCAGCTTCCCTTCCTAGATGCTCCACAAGGAAGAAACAATATAAAAGTGGCCTCCAGGTGGCTCCTGACAACCAGTGTAAATGTCAGCAGGATGGATCCAGGTCCCAGGCCCGCAAGGGCATCCCACAGCCTACTCAGAGGGCTGATCGGGTCCTGGTTCCCCCCACACCCTCCCTCAGGAAAGGTCCCAGATGCACCTCTCCTGATTGGAACTGACTGGGCGTGAGCCCATAGCAGGCACAGCAGGGACGGGATGAGCAGGAGCAGCAGGCAGGAGCGGCAGGTGGTGTTGGACTGCTGGCGTCGGCCTGATCCCCGCAGGCTACCCCAAGGGACCCCACCCATGCACGAATTCGTGTACAGGCCCTCTAGTATGTAATATAACACAATGTCAGAAACATAATGAGTTTACGTGTTTACCTTCTGTTTTATTTCCCAAAACAATTTACATCCTCAGTGTCATCATAATGTCAGTGATAAATATTTTTTTAGCTCTTATTTTATTCAGCTAGTGTCATCTCCCAAGTTTAGGCAAAGTTGATTAAATAAAACTACTTTAAGCCAGAAAACATTTCACATTCAGTACCATGAAGCCAGCTATATATTCTTGCTTATCTTTCCTCAATTTACGCTTTCCTTTAACTATAGTCACATTTATATAACATTCTCAAACCTCATAATTCCCCATTCCCACCTGTAACTTCTCTACTCTTCTAAATCCTCTTGATATTTTACAAATAGTACTTCGCTACTCTATATACTGCTTCTACTTCTATTTAGGGTTTTGCAGGTTATTTCTGAATTAATGCAATAATTTTCTACCTGATTTACCTGTTCCTACATCATTGCTTCCTAACCCATTTTCCACACTAATGGTAAGTAATTAATTTAATCATGTTGATCACCCAATAATAAAATTCTCATGGTTATTTTTTTCCCCAATGCCTTCTATGAAAACTCCAAACATCTTCTCATGGAACACAAATCCTTTCACAATCTAAAATCTGTCTTTCTCTGTTGACCATGATATTGGCTACCATTGATATGTCATAGGCAGGGTATCAATGCCCCATGAATTCCTCTGTGCCTATATGCCTGTATGTGCCAGGGACATTGCTTTTGTATCTCTTTGCTGCTAGCTTCTATTAGAACCCATAACTCACCCCAGATGTTTTTTTCTTCTCTAGTGCTTCTTTTGCAATGATCCTGATCTCCTATGCCTGCTGTTGAGATACCAAACAAACTGTTGTGCATTGATTTGTTTATGTTTTAGTCTCCTCAGTAGACTACAACTCCTCAATGGCAGACGTAACTAGCATGTTATCTGGCACATACTATCATCGACACTGACCCCTCACCTACTCTTCCTACCACTACAATCATCACTACTAATAGAATTAATAGGTAGAATGTGCTGAGATTACTATGTACCAGACAATATGCTAAGCTCTTTTCATCTCTGTATACATTTCTACAGCACTCTATCAAGTCCTATAAATGCTCCCATTTTACAGATCAGGAAATGGAGACACAAAACTTTGACATCATTAGCTCACAGTCACACAGCTAGTAAGTGGCAGATCCAAAAGTTAAGTTGAGAGGTTGACCTCTTAACCACTATAAATTACTGATCATAACAACTCCAAATAAATGGCTTTCCAAAATTGTAAATATAACATAAATAATATTCTATATCTTTGAGACACTTTAGTTATATGAGATATTATATTGTTTTAAGTTAAACAGCTTCATAATAAATTAGATTTAGATTTTTAAAAGTCAGAAATTTGAACAATCATATATTAATGCAGTTAATGAAGACAACGAAAGAGTATGTTTTTCATGCCCAAATCCTAAGTTAGTGTTTAGAAAATGTGCTATATTATAACAATAATGTAGAGAATTTATAGGAATTTATTTGAAGTGGCTTGGATGGACAAAGGCCCACAGAACCCTGGCCAGTGTGTCTCAATTGGTTGAGCATAATTCTGTACACCAAAAGGTTGTCGGTTTGATTCCCAGTCAGGGCACATGCCTGGGTTAGAGGCTCAATAACTGGTAGGGGGCATACAGGAGGCAGCCAATGGATGTCTCACTTATATCAATGTTTCTCTGTCATCCTTCTCCCTTCCACTCTCTCTAATAAAATCTATATATATATAAAAGACTAATATACAAAGTGTCCCCTCAGGAGTTCGGCCGGGAGACTGGGAGTTCAATTACTAGCTATGATGTGCGCTGACCACCAGGGGTTGGCGTGGAATGAAGGAAGGCCTTGACTGGCAGCTGGAAGGCCCCAATTGACCCTGATCATTGGCCAGGCCTAGGGACCCTACCTGTGCATGAATTTTGTGCACTGGGCCTCTAATTCAGTAATAAAATACACATTTAAAAAGTCTCACAGATGATGATATTTAGCCTGGTTTTATATAATGAATATGCAAGTGAGGGAAAGCAAACAATGCAATTGAAGTTGATTAAAGTGCATGAAGAGAAAAATGGAGCTATGAAAACACATTTCATGTATAAGGGAAAAAAAACTTGGCATGTTGAAAATGCTAAGGGTGTCAAAAGGAGTGATGGATAGTCCTGGGACAGTAGGGGAAGACAGGTTTGGGGATAAATTATGTAGAGTATACCTACTACTCTACTTAAGGAGTCTGCCCTATATTTTGCAGGAAACAAAAGCCAAAGGGTTTTCAAGTAGCCCTTACTCATTGTTTTTAAATGGCTAGTTCCCTGTAAAAACACAGCTATATCTACAAGGAAAATAAATGGTTCTGACATAATGATTTCTAACACCTCAGGGTATGGAAGATTAGTGGGTATAAATCAGAGTTCAAAAGCTTTAGAATGTAAGAAATGTAACTTTATTTTCCAATAAGCCAAAATGATTTCTATTTTTATGCCCCATTCTTTCAGAATGACAGGAATTCAGATGCAGTCATTTGGGTTGCAAACGCTTCCTGGAATTATGACTAATCTCCAAAGTTTAAGAAGATAATCAGAGGGAGGAGCATGTTAATTTTCTGCCACTACTTCACAAAGTCCTTCTTGGTTCCTGGAGTAAAGCCTGGAACCCTGTATATCCTTTTAACTTCCTGAATTTCTACCTTGGCCCCTACTAAAATTATAATTAGATGTATATAATAATGCAAACATGTCATTCAGTGTCTTCTCCATCCCTCTGGAATACAAACTCCCTGGGATCAGGAGCAGGAATTCTCTCTGTCCTTTACTGTGTCGTGTTGAGTCCCATTCCTGGAGAGTTTTAAATTTTGCATACATTTTTTTAAAAAACTAATAAATGAATTAAATGAAGCCCCAGTGGAAAAACTTTGAGCCAAGTCTAGATTCGTGTGATATTATTAATGGACAGAAATACTTTAATGCCCATCTATATCGTTTACACTTAAACAATTTTTGACCCATTTATTTACTACAGCTACAATTTTATTGAGTAGATAGCTCTCTACAGAAAGTAGTTTTTAGATATAAATGACTAAGACAACCTGAAGAAAGATTTTTATCAGCCTCATTTGCATAGCTGTGGAAATAAAGACAATCCAAATGAAAAGAAACAAAAGCTATTTATTCAGAGTTTGCTATAGCAAAGGAGTTAGCCACCATTACTGGTGTTGGGCAGAAACTCAAGCAAAGCAGGAGAATGAGAAAGCTTTATAGTGGAAAAAGGAAAAAGTTCAGGTATGTTCTCATTGGAGGTCATTGCCAAGGGACAGCTAGAGGAGGCCAACTAGAAGCTATGTATCTTATGTGATTGATTTGAGAGCCTGTTTGGCATTTTCTTTTTCCCCCGTTGGTTCTGAGTTGGAATCATAGAGGAAATATGGGGGGAGCTGGCAGGCATTGACCCAGTGCTGACTGTTTTGAGAGAATTTCTGCAGAAGTTGACATTGCCTTCCTGACTGGTTGCTACAGAGGTTGTGGGTCAGAATTCTGTTGTCATTCACTGTCTGGCAATTGTACTTTTGTGTATTCAGTCTCTCATAGCTCTGAACACATTTTTAAGTCTATTAGCTGATAGTGGTACTATAGTCATACTTTGTATTTTTATATTCAACTAGGGGCCCGGTGCACGAAATTTGTGCACTGGGTGTGGGGCGGGGGGAAGTGTCCCTCAGCCCAGCCTGCCCCCTCTCACATACTGGGAGCCCTCAGGCGTTGATCCCCATCACCCTCCAATCGCAGGATTGGCCCATTGCCTAGGCCTGACGCCTCTGTCCTAGGCATCCGGCCCGGGCAGCGGGGACCCACAGCTGCAGCGGCCCCGCGATTGTGGGCTTCGCTTTAGGCCCAGGCAAGGGATCCCTAGCTCCTGGGACTGCCAGCTTCGACCATGCCCAGCTCCCATTGCTGGCTCCACCCCTCCATCCTGCTATCACTGGCCAGGGAGGCAAAGGCTCCTGATTCTCTGATCATGGCTGGGGGGCTGCCCCCCAGCTCTTAGCTCCCCCCTTGGTTTCCGATCACTGTCAGTGGCAGGGGGCTTCTTCCTGCTTTCTCTTTCGCCTCCCTGCATTGTGCCTACATATGCAAATTAACCACCATCTTGTTGGCAGTTAATTTGCATATAGCCCTGATTAGCCAATGAAAAGGGTATTGCCGTACGCCAATTACCATTTTTCTCTTTTATTAGTGTAGATTTCAAACCATTCAAAAATATTTACTAAACACCTATTTATATTTGTTGGACAATGAGGATGTGGCAACGTAATACGATGCCTATGTTCACACTTGGTACTACTCAGTTACACTGGTCCAAAGCAGGGCAGCTTCCTTCTTGCTTTCTCCAACTCTGAAAACATATTAGATGTTTATTTTTTTAATATATATTTTATCAATTTTTTACAGCTAGGAAGGGAGAGGGATAGAGAGTTAGAAACATCGATAAGAGAGAAGCATCGATGAGCTGCCTCCTGCACACCCCCTACTGGGGATGTGCCCGCAACCCAGGTACATGCCCTTGACCGGAATCGAACCTGGGACCCTTCAGTCCCCAGGCCGACGCTCTATCCAGTGAGCCAAACCGATGAGGGCAAGATGTTTATTTAAAAATTTAGGTTTTGTGCAACACTGTTGTAACAATTAGGCTACTTCCTGTTACAAGTAATTGGAAATTCTTCTTAATAATGAGTGAATCTATAGCTTATGGAACTGCCACAGACCTGAATCATTGCAGGTTTCAAGCATGTTTTGATGATGGCTATGCTTCTGCTTCTGTGTAAATTTTTTTGGGGGGGTGTAACTCTCCTATATTTGCCAGTTTTAAATTCAAGCTGACCTTGGCTCATAGTGGTTAACGGCTTAAATAGTTTCCTACCTCACATCTCTTCTATATACCATACAGAATAAAAAGAAATTTCCTTTTTAACCAGCTACACAAGAAAACCCCATTGATTAAATCCTAATTTTACATTAGTATTCAGTTGCTACTGTGACTGATGGGGAACATAAAAATACATTTGGGGGCAGGAGGGGCCTAGCAATCTGAATCTGTGCCAGTAACCTGCCTTCTAATGCACATTCTTGCTATTCAATAATTAATTCACTACCCTTTCCTTAATTATCTGGTCTTGCAAGACCTATTTACCTAAATACTCCCATTTTACAAAGGCCATGAACCATACACAACCCCCGCAGGGGGTTATCAGTGCTGGCGCCAGGCCAGGCTTTAGGTGCGCTCTCACGTCCCCATCCCAACACAAGGGGCTTTTTTGCAAAGCCCACGAAAGGTCTGGGAGTCTGATCCATATTTGGGGGGACAAAGAAACCAAAGGGTATAAAGGAAAAGCCTCCTCCAACATTGGGGCTCAGGATTTGGAAACAGGCTCCCCTGAGTGACTGTACTGGTACATGTGAAACATCTGAAAATAAATGAGTTTGCCTAACTGATTTGGCTCAGTGGATAGAGTGGTGGCCTGTGGACTGAAAATTTCCAGGTTTGATTCCTGTCAGGGGCATGTACCTGGGTTGCAGGCACATTCCCAGTAGGAGGTGTGCAGGAGGCAGCTGATCAATGTTTCTCTCTCATTGATGTTTCTAACTCTCTATCCCTCTCCCTTCCTCTCTGTAAAAAATCAATAAAACATTAAAAATAATAATAATAATAAAATAAATTGTTTTATTCTGAATCTCCAAGTACTCTTGTGTATTTTTGGTTGCCTTATAAATTCTGTAACATGATAATTTACCACACACTTAGTGGCTTAAACTAACGCACATTTGGTTTCATACGGTTCTGGAAATCAGTTTCACTGGGCTAAATTCAAGGTGTCTGCAGGACTGGTGCCTTCTGGAGGCCCTGAGGAGAGACTGTTTCCTTCACTTTTTCAGTTTCTAGTGCCTCCTTTCAGGGGTTGCATGCCTTGACTTGTGGTCCCTTTTGACATCTCCAAAGTGTACTACTTCAGTCTCTGCTTCCTGCATCATAGACCTCTCCTTGCTCTCTGACATCCCTGAGTCTTTCTAATAAAGACTCACCCTATATAATAAAAGTGTAGTATGAAAATTGTTCCCTCAACCTGGAGTTGTCCAGGAGTTCGATCAGGGGGAGGGGCTGGCCAGGGAAAGGGAGGGAGTATCCAGCTGGAAGCTGGCAGCTGCTAGGGACCCTACTAGTACACAAATTTCGTGCACTGGACCTTTAGTGTGATTATATTTATGGCCCAAGGAAATAATCCAGGATAATTTCTACACCTCAAATCCTAAATTGAATCACATATGCAAAGTACCTTTTGCCATATAACGTAACCTTTACAGAGTCAGAGGATCATGCCAGGGACATCTTTGGGAGGCCATTATTCAGCCAATGACAAATATTTCCAGCCTTGCTCTGTGCTCGTTGGAATAGGCGTAGTTTAAATCAGTCACCAAGGCAAGTATGCTGAGATTACACAGCAAATTCTCAAGATTGGAGTATGGTTAAACGCATTTTAACTGCATTGTTGCCCATAGTGTACAGGGCTAATGCATGCTGGGAAGGTAACACCTCTGTCTGTTCCTCCTGTAATCTGTAAAATTAATGCTAAAAGGAACATCCTTGGGTTTGTATGGATACCTTGGGAAACCTGCCAACATAGGAAATTAAGGGAAAAGCTTATTGAACACAATAAGAATAGAAAGACCACTAGGGAAGTTTCTTTGTTTTCAAAGGAAGAAACATTTGGATTAAAACTGAATAACAGAACCACAGAACTAAAAGTAGGAATGAACAGTGAGGATAACAAAGAAACTGAAAGAAGTAACATGGATAGGTGAGTATAGAAATATTTTCTTGAACGAATGTGTGGTTAGGGGGATAATTTAAATGTTAGAAGATGAGAGAGAAAACTGAATTAGTTGGTTGTATGGTGTTGATCTCTCCCTATTTGCTGCTTAAGGTAGCTTGGGTCAAGTAGTGTCCTGAGCCTTAAGACTAAAATAAAGTGCTTCATAAAATGAGATAGATTTTTAAAATTTATCATGTTTAACTCTGGAAGTCAGCACTTCTGAGAAACAGCAGTGACACTTTATTTTCAAAGATAAACCATGTTTTTAAAGTCTAAATTCTTCAAGGATGAGAATTTCACTTTGAAATAAATTACAGTTTTGCCACTGCTACCTCCTAAAAAATATAAGGATCATGGAGGAAGGTTTTGAAAGGATTAAATAAATTAATAAAATTTGTGTAAATAGAAATGAAACATTTTACATATAAATTTTTAAAGAAAAAACACTTTTCCTAAAATATATATTTTATTGATTAAAGAGAGGAAGGGAGAGGGAGACAGAGATGGAAACATCAATGATGAGAGAGAAGTTACCAGGTCTCTTTGATACTAGAATCCAACGTACTATGGTACCAAAATCTATTGGTGAAGCCCTGCCCAGTGCTACAAAGAGAAAATACAAAAATGAGAAGATTGATAGGATTATAAAAGTTGGAATGCTTAAACAGGGTTTATGTAAAGAAGTTGTGTCTTCTTTACCTGAATATTTTCTGGGATGAGTATCATATCTGTCTGGAGAATACTTTTGCTATCTAATTTTATAAAACCAAAACTTAATAGATGAAGTTCTAATAGAGGCTACAGTTACAAAACAGAAGAGTTGATGAAAGAGTGGGAGTTGATAGACTTAAGGTAAAAGTGGGTAGGAGAACTGGTGTTTTTGACTAAGCTTTCAGTGAAGTGGTGCCATCTATTTTATCTGATTGTATTATTAGCAGCGATTCTCAACCTGTGGGTCGTGACCCCTTTGGGGGCCGAAAGACCCTTTCACAGGGGTTGTCTAAGACCATCAGAAAACACATATATAATTACATATTGTTTTTGTGATTAATCACTATGCTTTAATTATGTTCAATTTGTAACAATGAAATTGGGGGTCACCACAACTTGAGGAACTGTATTAAGGGGTCACGGCATTAGGAATGTTGAGAACCACTGTATTATAGAAATGGATATTGTACCTCACTGGGGAACATTTTCCTACTTAATACAGAAGGTTCTCAAATAATGTTTTGTTTAACATCGTTTTCTTATAACTTGATGAGATGCCTAGGAACTTAACTCTTGTTTATACCAATTAGCCTATGGTAAAATTGGTTTCATTATATGTCATTTCACTTAAAATCGCAAAACTTATCAACCATGTTAAGTGGAGACTCACTGTACTGTAAAACAGAAGGCATGTACATCTGCCCTTCAGGCAATGTTAATAGGACAAGCTAAATGGGAACCAGTAATATTGCCTGAGCCCGCGCAGTTTAGAATACTAGTAGAAGCTGGAGTGCTGGTAGGGACAAATTCTCCATGTGAGCATACCCTGGGGCTTATGGCAAAAACCTGTGAGCACCACCCATCAATGACTACTGACTGGGACTTTGTGGACTAGAGAATTTCCATTCAGGGGCATTTACTACTGTAAATTGAAGCTACTCCTATGATTGAAGACATATAGTGATCTTAAAATATGAACTATCTAAATGTCAAAGATTATGTCAGAGAAACATTCCAATGGAATGGCAGTGCCCAGAAGAGTTCCATAATAAACTGCAAGTACTTTATACAGGGTTATGCTGCCTGAGGAGTTGAAAGAATAGCTACTCAAAAGCAGGGAACCTCTTTTCCCCTAGGACTGACTCTGGAACTGTTTGGAGTGCTTCTGGATTCTATTGTCAAATGGGCAGTGCCCTATAAATAGCTTTCAACTAAATGCCAGAGAGCTGCTTGGCTTGAGATTGCAGTTCCAAGGTGAATGGACAGCATTCTGTTTGGGAGGCCACCATTCTGATAGGCTGAATTGCATGCTGCTTTCTTGGACTTATAAACTAATTAAACACTGATAAAGTCTCCTATGTTTGTTTTTATACTGACTGATGGGCAGTGGCCAATGGCCTGGTCATATGGTCAGACTGAAGGGCAACGGAAATGTGGCCTATTGAAGAGATGTCCAAATGAGGAATGGCCCCGTGAAAATCACTTCCGGAATTTGAGGGCAGCATTAAAGAAGGATATGTTGATGCCCATCAGAAGATCTCCCTTTCAGGTTCAGAATGTGATTGGAATCTACAAGCAGATATCCCTGGGTACTCACTTCAGGTGATCATCGAGGTCCATGAAATAATTGAACGTGGTGTACTGCAGCATATAAATATAGCTGAATCTAAACATATCCCTCTTGCATCCTTTGAGGCACAAATGCCAATAATAACTGTTCTGTCTGCCAAGAAGACAGAGACTACAGATGGCTTTGTGGCATCTTCCCTGGTGGGAAGGCCGTGATCATAGCTGGCAAGTGAGACTGATGCTGGAAGCCCTGAGGGGCTATGAATGGGTGCTGACAGGAACAGGCACTGACTCAGTACTGGGCTTCACTTACCCAGGGGTAGATACAAATGCTCAGAATATTGTGAAAAAACTGTAATAGAAGATACTGTGCCAATTTGGATGGCTGACCATCATTTCTTCAAACCAAGGAACACACTTTATAGCCTATATTTGTCCAACAATGGACAGAAATATATATTCCTCAGAGTAATAGTTTTAATAGAGGATATACTTGGGGCTAAAGCAGCGGTTCTCAACCTGTGGGTTGCGACCCCTTTGGGGGTCGAACGACCCTTTCACAGGGGTCGCCTAAGACCATCCTGCATATCAGATATTTACATTACGATTCATAACAGTAGCAACATTACAGTAATGAAGTATCAACAAAAATAATTTTATGGTTGGGGGTCACCACAACATGAGGAACTGTATTAAAGGGTCGCAGCATTAGAAAGGTTGAGAACCACTGGGCTAAAGGAATGTCCCCACTACATAGATTCACTTTTTTTTTTTTTTTCTGGTGGATCTGTGGAAGAGAAGATGAGGAGGATGGTGGTAGTCTTTCTTCCCCATGTCACCTCAGTGTGTTGTGTTGCTATTGTTTTTCCCCCTACTTGATGCAGTGGTGATAGGACCAGAGTTGCAACTACATGTACAAGAAGTAGGGATGATTCCTAAGCAAGAAGCTGTAACTATGTTTTTATTCTATATGTCAGAATCTATAAGGGTGTAATTGGGCAGGATGTGCCTTCATCTCATCTGACAAAATTAGGGCTAATAGTGAAGATAGCCACACTGGTGCTACACTGGTGTGTAACCTTACCCTACTGGAATAGAAGTAAACTGAGAGGGAGTCACTTGCTAGATTACTGTTGCTGCCTGCAATCTATACAAGCACAGTGGTGAACCTGATGTCCCTTCTAAAGGTGAAAAAGTTTGGATATAAATGGAGAAAAGGAAATAGTAGCTGTGGGTAAAGGAACACATAAATGTGATATGAAACAAAGAAATCTTTAGAGATGCCCTGTGCATCTCTTCCATCTGATTGTTCCTGAGTTATATCCTTTTAATAAACCATCATCTAGAAATTAAAATGTCTTTCTGAGTTCTCTGAGTCCCTCTAGCAAATTAATTGAATCCAAGGAGGGGGTCATGGGAACTTCTGATTTATAACCAATCAGTCAGAAATAAAGATAACAATCTGGACTTGTAATTGGCATCCTGAGTTAGAGGGAGTTCTTGGAACCTCCAATTAATAGCTGGTCAGTCAAAAGCATGGGTAACTTGGGCTTGTGATTGGCATGTGAAGTGGAGGGCAGTCTTGTAGGACTGCCCGTTACCTTTTGAATCTGATGATATCTCTGGGTAGGTATGGAGAAAACCCCCATAACTCCACATAGGAATTATATGCAGAACCCATTAACATACCTCCACATCTGAATTGGCTGAAGTACCCATTAACAGTATATCCCTAGTTTTAATGGTTCACAGTGCACATTTTTTATATTCAGGAATCTAAAAAATTTTGAATTAGGTAAAACTATTTAATTCCATTTAGCCTAAAAATTAACTCCCAAAATTATTTGTGCCTGAAATAATTTCCCCTTTTATATCTCACATCTCACAGAAATCTTAACCATAGACTACTTTAGAATTTTTGTAGCCTTCCCTCCATATGACACTCTTCATGCATTGCATGCCATGAAAAGTTAGTTACATCTTCCAAATGCTTGACTTCATGAGCCAGAATCTGGTTTGGAGAAGAGCTGCGTGACTGCTATTTCCACCCTTCATGTCAGTGGCAAACAAATGTGCTACATGACTGCCTTTGTGTTGACTAGTTAATTGACCAGTAAGCCTCTATGTCAGGAGGTTAGGTGAAGAATATGGACTACAGTGATAATATTCTTTTCTTCAAATTTAGTAGAGCATTTAGGTAACTACCTTCTGAGATGGAAGGGGAGAATAAAAATTAATAAGTATTGTCTACTGCTGTGCTTGCTCTGGAATCTGTGCCACATAAAAGCCAAAACCAGTCATATAAAATAAGAGAAATAGATATACTTTTGACTCCTCTAATTTACTTCCTAAACCAAAAGCAAATAACACATTTTTAGGACATCTGAGCATTAGTGTATTATGAGAACATCACTACTGGAGCGCAAAAAGATATAAATAAAATAAACTATATCAGGTTTCAAATGGCTTTTAAATTATATGAGCAAGTGTAGGTCAGACCCATAGAAAGTGAACAAAGAACATTTAAGTAAAAGTGCATGTACAAACAGGATGACTCGAATTCTAAGCAGTTCAACCAACAGATGTTGCTCCAGGTGGACTGCTGGTTTGTGCATAGTACAGGGGAGGCATTTTTCTTTGTAGAAAAATTAAATTAGTGTTGACCTAAAGCTTTTTATTTGCTTTCCAGATGCATAACTTCTTAACTCTCTGTGCCAAAAAAAAAAAAAAAAGTAAAAGAAGTGTCTTTAATGTTCTATGAAGTTGCTTTCAGAATTATCTTCTATATTTTATACTCTATACTACCTTAATCCTCATAATTACTAAAGTATAATTTTAGTTATTTGGGGAACTATTTACAAGAAAAGGTCTAAGCACTAGAAAATTAAAATATGGGACCAAGTATATGATGCTATGCATGATAAAAATTCCTCAAGGATGTATTAATTTCTACTTATATGAAAAATATAACACATTTATAAGTCCTTAAAGCAGAATTGTTTTTAATTAAAATAGTGTAGTATTCTGTGAAACTTGTTAGAGAATAAAATTTACAAGTCCCAGAAGCAAGGTCCAGAAAGATTTCTTGAAGATAAGTTTTCAGCAAAGAAATCTTAAAATTGAAGGCAGGAAAATGGCGACCGGCAGGAAGGTAGGGAGGGAGAGAGTGTGAGAGCACGAGGGAGTGATAGAGGAGTGTGTGGATGTGTGTGGTGTGTGTGTGTATGAGCTAAGGACAGTTAGATTCTGCAGGTCTTCAAGGGGCTGCTAAACCGGGCAGTCTTAGGCTGCGGAGCCCCGCTCCCTGCGCAGACACTCCTGAGCGGCCAGCACAGGCACAGCGACCATGCTATCTTGGGAAACAGAGCTGCTTGAGACTAGGATCCTGGCCTCAGAACCACCCAGTCTGATCTCAGTCGCATACCAGGACCCTGCAGCCACTAGGGACAGAGACCTGTGACCACAGTTACAGACCTGCGGACACCCAAAGATCTGTGAGTAACAGAGCCCATCTCCCTCCCCACAGGCTCGTGGGCAGTGCCATAGTAACTGATAGACCCACCTCTTGCCCAGGCCTCAGTGCTGCTACAGGAACTTTAGCCTGGAAGTGCACGAGCACCTTGGAACTGGTCCCGCGCAGGGCTGGCTATAGGTGCCCTGGCCTGGAGGCTAACACGCAAACACTGGGAACTGGTCCTGCCTGCAGTGCAGGCTACAGGAGCTATCGTGCAAATACCAGGAATTTTCCCCACATAGCACAGGCCCAGGGACCCCGATTCTCTGGGCAGGAGGCAGCACCAAGCACCAGTGACTTGACTGTGTTTCTTATCACCTGCGCCTGGGATCCCCTGATTCCCTTTGCATTCATACTAAGAGCCAGTGACTCCAATTCTTGGTGCATGGGCACACAGGGACCCTGATTCTCAATGCGAGGTCACACGAAGCAACAGAGACTCTGATTCTGGATTCTTGGGGAACTCTGACTCCTGGCGCATGCTAGGGGGCTCTGATTTTCAACACACTCCAGGGGTTCTCTGTTTCAGCACAGTGCAGGCAGAGTCCCTGATTCTAAGGGAGCACACAAGGTCACATTGAGCGCTGGCAACAATGACTGTGAGCAAGCCTGGTTCCCATCAACCCACAACAACCACACATCTTAGTGTCAGAGCTCTTCAGTGACACTAGGGTGGTGTGAGGCTCCCACCACACACAGCCCAGGCCCACGCAACTCAATGTTTGAACCATCAGGAGATAATCAGAATGAAGAGATGACACAACACCCAGAAGAAAGGAAATTAATGAAATTGAAGCATGCAACATGACAGAAAAAGAATTCAGAGTAATGGTTGTATAATTCATTCACCGGATGGATGAGAAAATCAACAACCTATGCAAGAATCAGGAAGAAATGAAAAGCGATATAGCTACAATCAAAAACACCATGGAAGGTTTCAATAGCAGACTAGAAGAAACAGAGGACCGAATTAGTGAGTTAGAAGATAAGGTACAGAAACAAGCTCAATTTGAACAGCAACTGGAGAAAAAAATTAAAGAGCAGGAGGAGAGCCTAAGGGAACTTTGGGACAACATGAAACGAAGTAACATACGCATATTAGGGCTGCCAGAAGGACAAGAAGAGCAGCAAGGATTAGAAAATCTTGAAGAAATAATGACAGAAAACTTCCAAGATGTGGGGAAGAAAAAAGTTACACAAATACAGAGAGTCCCAAGCAAGATGAACCCCAAAAGACCCACACAAAGACACGTCATAATAACGATGGCAAATGTACAAGACAAAGAGAGAATCTTAAAGGCTGCAAGAGAGAGACAGAGAGTCACCTACAAAGGATCCCCCATCAGATTATCAAATGATTTCTCAACAGAAACACATCAACCTAGAAGGGAATGGAAGGAGGTATACAAAGTGTTGCAAATCAAAGGACTGAATCCAAGAATACTATATCCAGCAAGACTATCAATCAAAATTGAAGGGGAAATCAGGAGCTTTGCAGACAAAAAAAGGCTAAGAGAGTTTATCACTACCAAGCCAGCAATGCAAGAAATGCTAAAGGGAATGCTGTAAAAAGAAGAAATATAAAAGTAAGAAAGAGCACAGGTATGAAAATAGAAATGACTACAAGCAAGTACCTTTCAATAATAACTTTAAATGTAAACGGACTAAATGCTCCAATCAAAAGACATCGAGTGGCTGAATGGATAAAAAGACATGACCCATATATATGCTGTCTACAAGAGACCCACCTCAGAACAAGGGACTCACACAGACTGAAAGTGAAGGGATGGAAAAATATCCTTCAGGCAAATGGAAATGAAAAAGAAAGCTGGGGTAACAATACTTATATTGGACAAAATAGACCTCAAAGTGAAGGACATAACAAGAGATAAGGAAGGCCACTTCATAATACTAAAGGGTTCGATACAACAAGAGGATATAACCCTTATAAACATGTATGCACCCAATGCAGGAGCACCCAAATACATAAAAAACCTCCAGGAAAATAACAAGGGAGAGATCAACAACAACACAATCATAGTAGGGGACTTAAACACACCACTGACATCACTGGATAAATCCTCTAGACAAAAAATCAGCAAAGAAACAGCAATCCTAAATGACTCACTAGATCAGATGGACTTAATTGACATCTTCAGAACATTTCACCCCAAAGCCATGGAATATACGTTCTTCTCAAGTGCACATAGGACATTTTCAAAAATAGACCACATATTGGCTCACAGGCAAAGTCTCCCCAAATTCAAGAAGATTGAAATGATACCAAGCATCTTCTCAGATCACAATGGCATAATATTAGAAATAAACCACAATAAAAATAACCCAAAAAACTCAAACACTTGGAAGCTGACGAGTGGATTAGAAAACTGTGGTACATCTACACAATGGAATACTATGCTGCGGTAAAAAAGAAGGAACTCTTGCCTTTTGCAACAGCTTGGATGGAACTGGAGAGCATTATGCTAAGTGAAATAAGCCAGTCAGAGAAAGATAAATATCACATGATCTCACTCACTTGTGGAATATAGAGAACAACATAGACTGATGAGCAGGGTCAGATCCAAAGACAGAGAAACAGCGATCAGACTATCAATCCCCAGAGGGAAAGTAGGGGAGGGTGGGGGTAAGGGGAAGAGATCAACCAAAGGACTTGTATGAATGCATATAAGCCAAACCAATGGACATGGACAACAGGGGGATGAGAGCATGAGTGGGGTGGGGGGAGGATGGGGGTTAATGGGGGGGGATGATGACACATTTGTAATTCCTTAACTAATAAAGAATTTAAAGATAAAAAAAGAAATCTTAAAATTGGTAAATGTATATTAGACAAAGAGGGAGGAGATGCACATTATATCATTCAAGTAGTCAGTTCAAATTCCTAACTTTCCAAAGCTTCATACCCACATCAATAATATAAGCTACTCTAAAAGCAATGCATTAATTGGATACCATATGTAAATTTAAAATAAATTTTTTTTAAAAATTAAAAAAACTGTGAACTAGTACAAATAAATAAATCTACACTAATAAAAGAGAAAAATGGTAATTGGCGTACGGCGATACCCTTTTCATTGGCTAATCAGGGCTATATGCAAATTAACTGCCAACTAAGATTGGCAGTTAACTGCCAACAAGATGGCGGCTAATTTGCATATGAAGGCACAATGCAGGGAGGCGAAAGGGAAAGCAGGAAGAAGCCCCCTGCCATTGACAGTGATCGGAAACCCAGGGGGGAGCTAAGAACTGGGGGGCAGGGCAAAGGCGGCCCTGGGGCCGCCTTTGCCCTGCCCCCCAGCCATGATCAGAGAATCAGGAGCCTTTGCCTCCCTGGCCAGTGATAGCAGGAAGTAGGGGTGGAGCCAGCGATGGGAGCTGGGCACGGTCGAAGCTGGCAGTCCCAGGAGCTAGGGGTCCCTTGCCTGGGCCTAAAGTGGAGCCCACGATTGTAGCGCCCCCCACTGCCACTGCAGGTCCCCGCTGCCCAGGCCGGACGCCTAGGCCAGAGGCGTTAGGCCTGGGCAGGGGCGGAGCCTGCAACCACGGGGAGCTGGGGGTCCCCTGCCCAGGCCTGACACCTCTGCCGGAGGCCTCACGCCTGGTCAAGGGGCTGATCCGGTGATTGGTGATCGGAGGGTGATGAGGGTCAACTCCTCTGGCCGAGGCATCAGGCCTGGGTGGGGGCGGAGCCGGGGATTGGGGGGATATGATGGTCCCCTTACCCAGGCCTGAAGCCTGGGTCAGAGGTGTCAGGCTTGGGCGGGGGGTGGAGCAAGCGATCAGAGGGAGATGGGGGTCCCCTGTCCAGGCATGATTCCTGGGCCAGAGGCCTCAGGCCTGGGCGGGGGCCAGAGCCAGTGATCGGGGGGAGATGGGGGTCCTCTGTCCAAGCCTGACACCTCTGGCGGAGGCGTCAGGCCTGGGCAAGGGGCCGATCAGGCGATCGGAGGGTGATGGGGGTCAACGCCTGAGGGCTCCCAGTATGTGAGAGGGGGCAGGCTGGGCTGAGGGACACTCTCCCCCACACACACACCCAGTGCACGAATTTCGTGCACCGGGCCACTAGTAGATACATAAATAGATAACTACGTTATTATATACACAGACACATATACATGCACACATACATACCAATATTCCCACATCTACCCAGCTTTTGCAGTCTTTACATTTCTGCTTCTCTGTTTTTAACTAATACCTGTTGCATGATTTCCACATTTTATGGGTTGAATTGTATCTCTCCAAAAGATATGTGGAAGTCCTAATTCCTGGGACCTGTGAATGTACTTTGTTTGGAGACAGAATCTTTGTGTATTCAGTTAAGATGAAAATGAAGATTAAAGTCATACTGGAGTATGTTGAACTTTCAATCAAATATGACCAGTATCCTCATAAGAAAAAAGCCAAGAGGCAGATTAAGGCAGATATTGGAGTGATGCGTCGATAAACCAAGGAATGACAAGGACTGCCAGCTGTCACCAGAAGCTAGAAAGAAGTCAGGAACAGAATCTCCATCAGAGCTCTCCGAGAGAACCAACCCTGCTGAGTACTTGATTTCAGGCTTCTATCCTCCGAAACTGTGAGACGTTACATTTCTGTTGTTTTAAGCCACCAGTGTTGTGGTACTAATTATAGCAGCCCTAGAAACCAATGTATGATTATGACCTGGGCATATGACAATTCCAGAGAACTTCATGTCTAATGCAATTAATTCTAATACAATTTAAAGGACCAGGTTTATGATATAATTTAATTTAAATATTAGGTATTACATTTTTAACATAATGTTAAAATTACTAAGGATTTCTCATTTTTACCTGTTTGACGGGGGGCATGGGGGTGTATTCTAAAACTTTTTTCTTTATGACCAGGACATCTAGTAAATGATCGTGATAACCTTTAGAACCTGTAGGAGCTATAATGTGTAAGGGATTAATCAACGTGTTACCCCGAAAGGCAAGCTGAAGTTCTTATTCCGAGTTTTTATCCTACAAAGTTGAAGAAAAAAACTTGCGAACCAAAAGATTTTAAGCAAAAGTGTGGAAATCTATTGCAAGCATATACAAACTCCCACCTGGGGAAGGGTCTCCAAATGGGTAACCAGCAAAGTCTCTTTGTCTAAGAGTTTATAAATGTTGGCAGCTTCTTTGTTCATGCTACTTTCTAATTGGACCCTTCCTCATTTTATATCCCCTCTGTCCAGAACCTATTCAGAGTATTCCAGATGCTTAAGGCCAACTGTAGTGTAGAGGCCCTGTTCAGAGCACACCAGATGGTCAAGGCCACTCTGAGCATGGAAATCTTAATCTGGGTGCCCCAGGGCTATACACAGGTGCAAAAGCAAGTCCACAGTAATCTCCATGTACACTGTGCAAATGTGCCCTTCTATAACCCCAAAGACTGAGGTCACTATTTTGCAAGAAGCCTCTTTTGTCTAAGGAATATAAAGTTGTTACTGGCCAGCCAGAGGCGGCTGCTCCTGTATAAGACTGGACTGTTTAGTGGGAGGCTGTATTATGGAGAAAATATATTTCTGAGCAGCAGGCTGCTGATGTGGGTACAGAGGCTGCTGCTGCTGTGTGGGAAAGATGTATTGTTACCCAGCTGGTGTGCGGCTACTGTATGGGACTTTGCTTTGAAGAACTGTTTTGTCTAGTGGCTCCTTGTTCGCAATGGCTATATGGCCACTGGCTCCTACAATAATGACTCTCTCATATACCCAGGACTTTTCATATCTCCTTCATCAAATACCTGGCATCTAAGAAGGTTCAGGCCCTGGCAGAGGGGCCCAGACCCAACACCTTCATGTTTCTTTCCCAAGTGGCCAACTTCCCCCTTCCCCATCTGGTATCAATTTCAAACTTTCAAAGCTTCAAAGCCCACCCGGCACTCTCCCTCCTGCTCCCCCTTCTCTTGTACCATTCTGCTGCCCTCTGTACTTGAAAGATAAATATTCTGGCAGTTTGGAGCTGGCACTGCCTGTCACATACGCATTTGTTTCAATGGATCATACCCTAACTGCCTCCCTTATCTCTAAACCTTCTCAAGAGTTTTTGAAGTAAAATATGGGTCTGAATTCATATTTAGCCTTTCCTTAGTTCTTCTTATTAGGTAAATATTTTTTTAAACATATTTATTGATTTCAAAGAGGAAGGAAGAAGGAGAGAGAGAGAGAGAGAGAGAGAGAAACATCCATGATGAGAGAGAATCATTGATCAGCTGCCTCCTGCACGCCCCCCACTGGGGATCAAGCCTGTAACCCAGGCATGTGCCCTTGGCGGGAATCGAACCTGGGACCCTTCAGTCTGCAGGCTGACTCTCTATCCACTGAGCCAACCCGGCTAGGGCTAGGTAAATATTTTTGTCTCTAGACCCTCATGTCTCATGATATTGTTGAGAAAATAATTTATATCAGTTTAGTAAGATTTCTATGAAGGTATCATGGTATCATTATTTATCTTCGCATTTTTTTCAATAAAGAAAGCTAGGAAAGTAAACTTTTATTCTTAATGTTGAGGGGAAAAAATCTGCTATAGCATTGTGATTCATCACAAGTTATGTGAATTGATTGGTGTAATTTCACCCAGGCTAGAACCAATGCTTCATGCTCAACATGATATTTTTGAACGACATAGATTCTTGTTCACATAAGTTCTAGCATTTGAATATAATTGACCTCTCTGGTCATTATGCCTATTGTTTCAAAAACCCTTGCCCCTCTAAAGGAATGCCAGGACACCAGAAATAGCATGTGGTGTTATTGTTTTATCTTAACTTCGCAGGTTTGACTATGGCACTAAAGTGGAAAGAGATCACTGGAATTCCATTCTTCTATCTTTGTAACACCATTTCTAACCTTTGTCACATAAACGGTTTGATATTTTAACACTCGTATCCATATTGTTAAAACAGTTGAAAGTTTCCAGAACTGTAATTCTAACTAACCCTTCTCCACATCATCCCTAGCAAATCATATTACCTCAGGGTATCAAGGAACCACAATGGGGGGAAACAATGAACAACAAAGATTGTTTTTGCTTTTATAGCCTTTGCTTTTACAATTCAACTGTGAATCAACAGTGAACATTTGGTGTGCCTGAGGCAAACATGAAATCAGCTTGCCTGTTTGGAGTTTATATTGTCTTTTGTTCTTATATGATAACTTTTCAAAACAAGTGCAGGCTCGCAGGTCTTGGAGGCCCCCAGCACCAGTGGTTGTCCCCACTGAATTTATTCATTTCATCAAAACGATATGAAATCTGGCTGTCCAATTGTGTATTCGTGAGAGGGATATTGGTAATTTTGTTCAAAATAAAGCCAGAGAGAAGAATTCATTTCAGCACACAAATAATTTACCCTACAGCTAAGCCTGTTTTTATTCATTACCAAGACTTGCCTTCACAAGGCTATTTCACTCCTTAGGAGGAAGGCAGATTTGTTGAGGGAAAACCATCTGACTCAACAGATATTTGAGCTTGCAGGCAAGAAAACTCTTATTCAGGGTGATCTTCTTACCAACAAACTGAGTATTCCCCTGGTCATACTTATGTTCCATGCCAGATTCAAGCCTTCCTAGTGACAAACAAAACTGTCAGGGAAATGAAAGGGATAAGAAGTGATCTGAAAACACATTAAAACAGGGGACGCTTTGGAAAAAAAAAAAAACAGGGCATGGAGAAATTCAAACTGATAGGCCTGACTTAGCTGCATCATGAAACACTACCTTGATTTGTTAAAGAGGCAAAGGTATATTGAGGACTTAGCTGAAAGGTATTTCATTTTCTACTTCTTTCATTTTACCTATAGATAAGAGGCATTAGAAGATTATCCATCTTTTAAAACTACTGCAGGAACAAAGAATTTTGGGTAAAAACATATAAATGAAATTCAAAGTATTCTCAACACAGCTAATGAAATGTCTCTCTTACCTTTAAATTTGAACAAATGTAAATAGTTGAAAAACAATATGTTGGTTAGGACTTCATGACATGTCACACTGCTGAGGACTATGGGGGGTTAGGGTTCTACCTTCCATGTGAAAGAGCACAAATAACTGGCCATTTACCTCAGGGCTTCTGGCGGTATTGTGAGTCTCTTCACTCTTTTGTTAGAGAAGTGTTTCTTTGTCCCTTTCCCTGAATACCACAGAGCTGTGTTACTATTTTGACTGACAGACTGAGAGGGAAGTGATGTTCTGCCAGTTTCTATGCTGAAGCTGCCATGTTCTGTGGAACATAAGCAGCTCCATGGAAAGGCTATGTGCCATGGAACTCTTGCCAGTGCTCTAGCTGAGCATCCAGCTAGTGAGCAGCACTAGTCTTGTTGCCATGTTGATTGAGCCACCTTTGGAAGTGGATCTTCTGGCCCCAGTCCAGGCTCTCTTGCTGATGCCACATAGAACAGTGACAAAATTCCCTAGCACCCTGATCAAATCATACACATGTGAGCAAAAGAAATTACTTTTCTTTTATAAACCAGTGATTTTTGTGGGTGGGCTGTTGTACCTGTTGTACAATAGTTAACCAAATAGTTTGTTAGGAGGCAACCTAACTGATTCTGCTTCCAAAACCCCAACCACAACTTTAGCACCTCTTGTATATATGTATATGTATATATATATATATATATATATATATATATATATATATATAATGACTAGGGAAATTGTAGAATAGAGAGAGCTCTCATATTTGTAAATAACTGACCCTAAATGCTCTGTATATCAAGTAAAGGGTTGCAGACAAGGTGAGGAAATAGGCTTTCTTCCCTTTTCTGTTTAATGGGATTAACTCTCAAATAAATTACTTGCTTTTGAATTATTGTCTTGAGAGAATCCTTCCACTAGTGATACAAGTCATACTGGTTGCATAGATATGTCTTGTTTATCACTACTTTTAGTTGTAATATAATGGATATATATGTCCTCTGAGTACTGCACTTTAGTTTATTACACCAATTCAGTGGGTGTAAATGTAAGTTTGGACATACTGGATTTTTTATTTCTTTATTTTTAAAAATTTATCCCAACTGGATAATATGGAATCTTTCTTCTATAATGATTAGCAAATTCCTTAATTATAAGATTACATAATGCCTTCTATATACTTTCTGTTATTAATTTCCAAAAGCCCTGTGTTTTTACCTCCAATGACAATCCAGTTCTAGTCACATGTCACCTGCTTTCTTCAACCAGTCCCTGGATGGTTTGTTTCAGTTTCAGGTGTTTGGGGTGAGAAGGAGGCAGGGTCTATTTTTCCGTGCTGTCATATCTTTAAAATGTAGATTAGTGTATTGGAGTTGTGTCTTCTCTGGTTTTCTGGGCTGAGAAGGAAACGAAAGGACACAATTGGAGGCTTCTTGAAAACAAGGCACATGTCAGTGGTGGAATGGCCCACCCGGGCCTGTTTGTCACTGATCATTACTCCTAAAATGATATTCTGAAAACGTGGGGGTCAGTGTTTAAAGCCATCAAGCCACCAAGCTTCTTTTGCTGCTGCTATTCTCAGAAAACTCTTTTTTCTTCTTCAGAATACTCTGAAAGCTGTGGGAACTTGGGAGAGCATTTTTCTCATTCTCCTTTCCCTAGAAATATCATTCCACAGTCCCTTCTCCTTGTATGTTTGCAAACTTGTCTAGCAAGCCTTCTGCTTTCAGAAGTATTCAAAGATGTGGTACAACCTTCTTTATCTACACATGCTGCCAAACTCTAATAGATAATGGTAAAATTATAGTGAATTTTTACTCTTCACATCTTATTTGAAATATTATGACAAGCCAGACTTTTATACTTTAGAAAATGCACAAATAAAAAAATGAGAAATGCATCAGTCATCTACTCATAAGTCAATTCTTTTGCTGTCCTCTAACAATTTGTTTAAAAATTTGGCTGGCCAAATTACCTATAATAAAAGAGGGTTACTGGGACATCCACAATATCCACTGCTTCAGCTGGTGAAAAGGCAGCAATATTCATCATGCCTTCCCAAATTCCCCTCATCAACAACCAGCAGTTGCTCTGTTCTCAGCTACTTGCATGGCTGGATTTAAGCTTCTGGTGGCCCTGCTCATTTACAGTTGTCAGTAGGCATGTAAACACAAGTTCCCTGGATTCCATTATTTTGTCTTTGCTTTTTATAATAGAACTAGTGTCCTGGTGCACAAATTCGTGCACAGTGAAAAGAAAATAATTAGAAGAAATATTTTAAAATCGCTATTTGCCCTTTCTCTATAATAGAAGTGTCAACCAAATTCATGATTGACAATGACAGATCAAAACACATGTGTGTGATTGGCGCCAGTGAGAGCTTTATATGTATCACACATGCACAAATCAAACTACCCTTTTTTAATATATAGAATAAACTTGTTTATTTAGACCTGCTTTCTGATTTAGCTAAACTTTTTCCAGCCCAGTGAGGCACCCCAACTTCTCTTTCAGGTAACTGTCAAAAACACAGCAGTAAATATCAACACAAAGCAGATTATTATTATAGATCGCACAGGGAGACTAAAGGGTAAAATATTTAACTGCAGCAGTGTTTGACCTGTGCAGTGAAAAAAACTGAAGTAATTTTCAAGGTCCACCATTTCTTACTTCTTTTCAGTTGGGTCAAGTTTCTAAATTTTCTAAATCTCCATTTTCTGGATAATGAGAAGAAAATAGAATTCCACCAAGTCTCCTATGTACCTACTCCAGGACTTCTGTGAGGATCAAATGAGGTGAGGCATGGGAAAACACTTCACAGACATTTGGTTAAAGTGTAAAATGTTTCTACCTGGCTATAAAGCAAGTCATGTTCCTGGGCTGAAGAAACTGCAAGGAGGCTAGTCATTGCTAGGGAGAGGAAGCTGGGCATTGCTATGTGACGTCATTACTCAGCACATACAGCAATAGTTTTCGGTCTGGGATGTGGGCTGCACTTTGTGCCATGGGGTCTTGGCAGCGTGGGCTGAGATTTGGTGGGCTATTGCTCTAGGGTGGTGGTGGGCCCTGTTTCCCACTTGGGGAAAACTAGTGTCATTTTGTGGGTGCCAGGTCCAAGGTGCTGTTTCTTTATAAATGGCCAGTGTGCATCATGGAAGCTCCTGCATTGAGCATCTGCCCCCTGGTGGTCAGTCCACATCATAGCAACCAGTTGGACAGTTAGACACTTAGCATATTAGCCTTTTATATATATAAACTAGATGCCCGGTGCACAACTTCTGCACCAGTGGGGCCCCTCAGCCTGGCCTGTGGGATTGGGCTGAAACCGGCTCTCTGACATTCCCCAACGGGTCCCAGATTGCAAGAGGGCACAGGCCAGACCAAGTGACCCCAGTGGTGCACAATTGGGGCCGGGGAGGGATGTGGGAGTTTGGCCAGTTGGGGAGGGACCACTGGAGGGTTTTAGGGATGTTCGGCCCATCTCCCTCAGTCCTGATCAGCTGGACCCCAGCAGCAAGCTAACCTACCAGTCAGAATGTCTGCCCTCTGGTGGTCAGTGCATGTCATAGAGAGCGGTTGAGTGGCCTTAGCATATCA
Organism: Myotis nattereri; assembly: GCF_964212035.1. Classification (NCBI taxonomy): domain Eukaryota; kingdom Metazoa; phylum Chordata; class Mammalia; order Chiroptera; family Vespertilionidae; genus Myotis; species Myotis nattereri. The sequence continues at coordinate 65,608,510 of NC_138076.1, read as the reverse complement.
TTGGTATATTACACTTTGATTGATTGAATGGACTACCGAGGACTGGACACTTATCATGTTAGGCTTTTATATTATAGGACTAGTGGCCCGGTGCATGAAATTCATGCACAGGGGAGGGGGTGTTCCTCAGCCTAGCCTGCACCCTCTCCAATCTGGGACCCCTTGAAGGCTGTCCTACTGCCAGTTTACAGGGATCGGGCCTAAACCAGCAGTCGGACATCCCTCTCACAATCCAGGACTGCTGGCTCCTAACCACTCACCTGCCTGCCTGCCTGATTGCCCCTAACCCACTCTTCCTGACAGCCTGATCACCCCCAACTGCCCCCCTGCTGGCCTGCTAGTCCCCACTTTACCTCCCCACTGGCCTGCTCACCCCCAACTGGCCCCCTGCTGGCCTGCTCACTCCAAACTGCCCCCCCACTGTCCTGATCACCTCCAACTGACCGCCACTGATGGCCTGCTTGCCCCCAACTGGCCCCCCTGCTGTTCTGCTTACCCCCAATGGCCCTGCCCCCACCAGCCTGATCACCCACAACTTCCCTTCCCTCTTGGCCTCTAACCGCCTCTACCTTGGCCCCACCACCATGGCTTTGTCCAGAAGAATGTCCGGAAGGTCTCCTGGAAGGTCTCTTAGTCTAATTAGCATATTACCCTTTTTTAGTATAGATAGATGCCTGCTGCATGGGTGGGGGCCGGCTGGTTTGCCCTGAAGGGTGTCCTGGATCAGGGTGAGGGTTCCCTTGGGGTGTGGGGCAGCCTGGACAAGGGGCCTGTGGTGGTTTGCAAGCCGGCCATGCCCCCATGGGGTGAGGGTCCCCGCTGGGCGGCGTGGCTGGCCTGCGTGAAAGACTGATGGCTGTTTTCAAGCTGGCCACACACCCTTCAGGGTAGGGGTTCCCGCTGGGGTGCCTGGCCAGCCTCGGTGAGGGGCTGAGAGCCTTGTTCAGGCTGGCCACACCCCCTTCAGGGAGGGGGGTCCTTCTGGGGTGCCTGGCCAACCTTGGTGAGGGGCTGATGGCTGTTTGCAGGCTGGCCACGGTCCTGGGCAACACAGGCTCCCAGACCTTCCTTGAGTGGAGGCCACAGTGGCTGGAAGCAGGTATCTGGGATTTATTTATCTTCTATAATTGAAACTTTGTAGCCTTGAGCAGAGCCCACCGCCAGCTAGGGCAGGTGGGAAGCTTGTCTTCCTGCATTGCCAGGGGCAACACAAGCCTCCTGTTCGCTCCAGCTTGGTGGCCGCCACCATCTTGGTTGGGTTTATTTGCATACTCACTCCTGATTGGCTGGTGGGCATGGCTTGTGGTATAGCAGAGATATGGTCAATTTGCATTTTTCTCTTTTATTAGATAAGATGATCAATTCATCCTGATAGCATAGTGCTGGTCTGCTGGCGTAAGGATAGCAATGTAACTAGGCAATAGCCACAGTTTTAGCTGTTTCCTCTGGGAGAAAAGTACCTTCAGGGATCAGGGTCTTTAATCAGGCAGAGTTTGCATTTAGGGATGGGGAAACAGAAATTCCACATGTGACTCAATTAGAATGATGGTAAAAGATTCCTTCTCCTTTGGACCCCAAACCCATATATTCCACATATGGGTATAAATCAGCATATACTGGCTGTTGGGCCCTAGTATATTTTTCATCTTAAAGAACACAGTCCTGATTACAAGGATGTCATCATCAGGGTGTTAGCTATATATTTTAAGAGTACATTCTAATGCTCCATCAGTTGAGCTGTTTTCTCATTTATGGGGAATATGGCACTTATATATACCATGAATTTGAAATCCCCACTCTAATAAGGGACCCTTAGTATCAATGACAGATCAAATTATATTCAGCAGTCCTTGAAATATTTGAGTATTCTTCATTCTCCACTATACAATCACTCTGGTGAATAGACATAGGTCTCTTTGAGATATAGTGAAATAATTACTACTATGTATGTACATGTTGAAGCATGAAATCCTATTTCTCAAAGAACTTTGACCTCCCCTCCCATCAAAGGGTCTTGTGTCTGAGAAATATTTCAGCTCAAAATTGGGCTAAGAATTGTGATTTAAATTGTTGCAGTTGTCCTTAGCCTTCTGGTCGCCTACTCTTAAAGTTTCTTAATTGTAGGAGTTAAGAAATACACTCTGTGGTTGGTCATCTACCTTGCCAGTAAATACACCATAGTCTATTGGCTATCCACAAATCTTGGGGGACATGAGTATCATTTCAGTCTTTTGACTATTCCTACAATTATGCCTCTCTTGTCTCTGATGTTAAATACTGAAATGCGGCCTCTGTTCTTTTGTAGTCCTATTTTTTCCAATGACATTATATTATCCAATTGAACAACAGCCTTTCTACCATCAATCTCAGCCTGCAGAAGGTAGCCTGACAGTGGCTTCCAACAATACTGGTGCCTCCTCATGGCTTTAGGGAAGTGATTATCCTCAGAGCCCTCCTGGATATCAAAGGCAGCAGCTGGGTTCTCTAATTTATATAATATATTACTCTCTTTGCTATGCTCTCAGCCTTTTGACCACAAGCTACTTCTGGCATTTCCACCTCATTTCCATTATCACCCAACTTTGTCCTTTTTTTTTCATTCTTAAATAATTCACTGGCATATTAGGGCTAGCTCCAGGTAGTCCTTGACATATATGAATTATCAAATCCCATAAGACCAGAATTATTAAAAAAACTCTACTTTATTCAGCCTTATTTTCAGCCCCCATTGACCTAGTACCATCATGATCCATTTCCAATCATGACCTCCTGCTTCTAGTTGGTTTTTAATAGCTGGGTCTTCTCTCTTGATGAATAAACTCTTGATTTCTATAGCAAAAGAAATGCTTCCCCCATTAATCCATAGACTGGCTTGTCCTATATAGTATTCTAAAAGCAATGAGAGAAAGCAGAGTTAGGTATCATCTTGACAAATATCTGCCCTTTCATGGTTGTTAGTCAAGGAGTTAGAGTTTTTCCAAAAGTTATCCCTAAACTGATTTAAAATGCAAGTTGTTTCTTTGAGAGGTGATCTTTAAAAAAAACTGGATATGGAAAAAAATGAGGAAATATATTGGGTTGACTAATGTCCCCCACTCCCACAATTTATGTACACCTGAAATGTAACCATCTTTGGAACTTGGGCCTTTGTGTGTATAAGTAAATGAGATCATACTGGGTTAGGGTGGACCTTAAATAAAATAACTTGTATCTTTACATCTTTATTAGAGAAAGGGAAGGGGGAGTTGGATATAGGGGCACTAAGGGGACACAGAGAAGGAGGCAGTGTGATTATGGAAGAAGAAATTCAAGTATTGTAGCTGTAAGAGAAGGAATGCCAAGGATTTTTGGCACCCATCAGAAATGAAGAAGAAAAGGATGATTTTTCTCCAGAGACTTCAAGAGAGTATGATCATGACTACACCTTGATTTTTGAGTTCTAGCCTCCAAAACTGTGGGAGAATAAATTTCTGTTGTTTTAAGTCACCTAGTGTTTATTCATTGTTGGGTATTTTTTGTTGTTGTTTGTTTGTCTGTGTGTGTGTGTGTGTGCGCGTGTGTGTGTGTTTCAGCAGCCTTAGGAAATAATACAGGCATGAAAAAAATAAAAAATAAACCAGAGGGTGTGTTATCAAGCTTGGGGCCACTGCAACTTAATTCCGCCAGGGAATTCTAAGTATCTTATACAAAGTATGCTTCAGTTATTCCTTTTGAAAAGTACAAAAGTTGGGGTAATACTAACGTTTCCCATTGATTGCATGCTGTTTTCCAGGGAATTTTTTATTCTCCAACACTTCTGACCTGCCAAGAACTTGAGCAGAACTGGTTCTGATGGTAAGAGTCCTCAGGCGAGAAGACACAAAGATTGATAGGTGGAATTGAAATCTCTATGCTTGAAAATGGTAAGAAGTAACAGGATATAGATGGAGTACTGACAGTGCCTGCTAGAGATATTAAAATAAATCCATGTTGTTTATTAGCATTCACATTGTACACACCATTCACTTTCCGATATTCATCCACCACTCATGGGCTCAGTTGATCTGCATTAAGTAATTCTCTAGTAGGCCAGACTTTTTGCTGCAGTTACTTTTGTTGTGATTTATATAGAAAACTAGTCCTCCACAATTCAAGAGAGCCTTGCTCACTACTGTGCTGATTTTCTCACAAGACACAGTGATCTTTCAATAGAAGGACAATACTACACCTCCTGATTTCTAGGTAGTGTCCTTCAAACAGATGGTGACTGTTTAGTTTATGCTTCCATCGTGCCCAAGTGTTTCTTCTATGCCAGGGTGATTCTCTCAGTAGAGTATTCCAGAGCAGCTACATGTTGTACAGAGCCAGCCCTTTCTAATTTCCTTTGGCCCTGGTACTGAGAGTGTATTACTGTCCCAGACTCCATTTTCCCTTATGGTCATTTCTATGCAGCAATCCCAATGTCTCTCATTTGGGATAAACTTTTTACATCATGCATGTCCGGAAAACATTAAAACAGAGACAGAGGAAAGATGGCTATTTCTTTACTCTCAGGAGGTACCTTGGCTTTGCACAAATATGTCTATCCCTCCACAGTGACCTTCTATAGTATCTTACCAAGGGGCTATTACAGGGAATTATATTAATGACATAAATTTGGTTCTTATATAAACTCCACATGTACTCATGATTCTTAAAAGCCAACTTGCTAATGAATGCAATTATTCAAAAGAGAAATAGAGCATGAGGATAGGAGTAAATTGGTTTCCTATTCACCAAAGCTATTAGAAAAACAAGGTGACATTTTTTTCTACCAATAAAATACCAATTTTATAGGAAGTAGAAGGTGCAGAAAGTAAGTACTAATCCAGATTGGTATAAGTGATTTTCTTATTAAAATATTTGCACCTACTTTGTGCCAACATTGTGCTGAGTGCTAGATGGATAAAGACAAATACAGCTCCTGTCCTTATGAGTTTACAGTATGGAAAGGAAGAGAGAAATACAGTTAGTCAAATAATAAAATAGTAAAAAAGTATGGCAAGTCCATTAAGAAAGAAAGAAATTATGGAGTAAGACTAGAGAGTAACAAAAACCAGCAATCTCTGGGGAGAAAGTGTACAGGGAAGACCATTTATTCAGAAGCCTGATGGAATAAAAGCATGAAAGAGCAAGAAGGAGAGAGTTCTGAGTTCCAGACAGAAGGAAACTGCTGTACAAAGACATATATTGCAGGGATCTTGGAATAATATTAAATATGAAAACAGCCAGGGTATCTGATTCATTGGGCTAGAGATCAGGTTTGAGTGCTCTTCAGGGTCTAGAAGCTACAGGGCCTGAATGGTAATGATAAGTAACTGAAGTTTTTTTCCAAGTACAAGCTCTAGGCTTGTGGATAACATGCCACAGTGTATGTTTTAGAAGAACTCTCTGCTTTGAGCACAATACATTGGAGAAAACAAAAAAAAAAACTAAGGGGGAGTTTGGAGCCTTTACCAATTGTCCAATTGAGAGACCATTTTAAAAAATATATATTTTTATTGATTTCAGAGAGGAAGGGAGAGGGAGAGAGAGATAGAAACATCAATGATGAGAGGGAATCATTGATCGGCTGCCTGCTGTCTCCGGCACACCCCGTACGTGGGAGGATCGAGCCCACAACCCAGAGATGTGCCCTTGACTGGAATGGAACCTGTGCCTCTTCAGCCCACAGGCCGACACTCTATCCACTGAGCCAAACTGACTCAGCAGAGACCAAGCATTTTTAATTGGGAGGCATCCTTGATTACCTTTCATTTGTGTTGAAGTTGATTTTTTAATCAGTAAATACCGCTTGATGCATTATGGCTGGGCAAGTCCAATGTGGTGGTAGTAAAACACATGTTCCACAGTGATTAAAATAAATTAAGGAGTTTATTTTATTTTTTAGTTTTGTACCAGAAAGTTACTCCAACATTGTGGGAAATGTGGCTCAATGATTATTAGAACTGCACTTAGAACAACTGTATTGGTGCTAAATGAATATATACTTCAATTCTGATCTAAAAACATGTCATAATACATTTATAAGAGAGGCATCTAATAAAATAGTATACCATACATGAAAATTTCTTTTTACCTAGGACTCAGGTTGATGTAAATAATTGTAAATTAAATTATAAAAGTTGTCATCAGAAGAGAAATCTTCCATTAAAACAAATGCATCAAAGAGCAGAAGACTAATACATTTCTTGGCTTATATTTTTTTATTTAGCCATGACTAACTATAATATTATTGTGTTCAATAGTAATTTAATATTTTTATTTTCAAAGTTATGAATTCTTTTCATAAATAAGTCTGTGATTACTTCATTTTGATTTTATAATAAACAGTTCAATATACAATGAATTTCATAGCTATTAATATGCAAATATTGCCACTAGATATATCCATTCAAAGTGAAATTAGCATAAGGACTTTTAAATTTTCACTTAATATATCACACATTGATTTAACAAAGCTCTTTATCAAGAAGTGTCTTTCCTCTTTCAACACCACACACTAGTTCTAATTTCAATACCACGTCATCTTGATCATAATATAGTAATTGAATACTTAAAACTGCACTTATTTTCAAAGTTAGTTGTATTGATAGTTTAGTTATTTATACATAGACATAAGTTGAAACCTCTAAGGTATGTCTGACTATAAATATACCTAATAATTGACTTTTCTGGAATTCTCATTGATATCCTCCCCTCTTTTTGATAAAAATATGGAAGAACTTCTTGTTCTGTAAAGAAAACTCAATTAGGCTTTATTCTCAGTAAAGAGAACTCATTTTGAAATATTAAAACACACATCCAGTATATGTAGGGTGTAACAAAAGTAAGTTTACAGTTGTGAGTACAGTATGCTCAAGCCCATATATATTTTACTTAACCTTAAAAAAGCATAGTTCTTAAGGAGTTATTGACAATAATAGAATAGATATTTATACAAAAGAAAAGTTTTCTTCTCCTTTTTTCTTTTCTAAATATTGGTATCTTTTGGTAGTCCTTACTATTGTTTAGCATCTTTGTTTTTCATATTTTTCCCAAACCCACCAAATTTCTACATACTGTCACATTTTATTGTAATTCATTTTCTTTAAACACAAACCAAACCACATTACTTCTCTTCAGTGCCCTCGCTTTACAGAACCAAATCTTGGTCTGTTCGGGCCTGATAAACATTGCTGGCCTCACCATGATGAATCCCAGAGACCCTACCCCATCACAAAATTCTGCAGGCATATGGTGGGTGGTAGCTGACCTTGATGTACCCTGAGACTGTCGCTGAGTGTAACTAGGTCTGTACCACAGAGCAAACAGCAAGAAGAATGAAGAGCAAAAGCTTCTGATCTCTAAAAGGAGTGCTTCTCAATAATCTTTGGCGTGTGACTGTGAGTTCTGACAAGTTGCAGTGTCAGAAGAAAGCCCGTGCCTTGTCATGATCACTGGGAGGAGCCGGCAGAAGGGCTGACTCTTGCTTGGCATCCAGAGAAGCATCACAATGCTGTTGGACTTAGCCAGCCAGATCTCTGTACACCTCCTTGACTACTCCCTTCTTCACAGTTCCCATCAATGTCTCCACCATCAGGTTTATGGATCTGATTCACCTGGTGCCCAGGGACTTAGGAAAAAAATATCCAAAGTCAGAGACTAAAATCCAAGAAATGAGATGGTTCTCAGAACCCTTGGCCACCCCAGAATTCAATGACCACAAGTTGAGTTACTTTAGAGTCTACACTGGCATCACTGTTCAAGGCTAAAATGTGGAGCTTGGGTGAAGGTGATCACCACACATAGTTGGCCAGTAATGGTGTCAACCCATCTTTAATGCCCAAAGCAAGCCCAGATAATATTTTAAAGCCTAAAAAAATCTGATACAGGTCTTGTTCACTGTGGCTGCCATTTAAAATTTCAGGGAGACTTTTTAGTATATTTTTTTTCATTAGGTGCCAATTTATTTGCCTATTTCTTAATGTTGATGTTGAACAAGTTGTTAAATATTGTGAGTGACCTATTTATAGAGATGCCTTTGTTAAGGGAATATAGACATTCTTTGTTCCTTTCTGACACAGCCACAGCGTCAGAAGAGGATGCTGAAGAGAAGGGAAGAGACATTTAATTAGCAGGATGTTTTTATCTTTTTCCTTCCTTTCTTTCTAAAAAATCAATAAACTATATTTTAAAAAAGTAGTAACTATATCACATTTGCAATTCAAATCACCTATACTTCCCAAACTTACCTGAAGTTTAGGGTGTTTAACATAATAGACTCTGGGTTTTCACTTAAGTTTTAAATCAGTATATGGGGTAGAAATAGAAGACAATGAGATTTTTAACAACAGATTCAATCTTAAATAAATTCATCAAGTTTTCATTTTTTTAAAAAACTCACTTGATTTCAGTCTGGACACTAAGTTTGTATATTTTAACTTTGTTGAGAAATAGAGGAAATGTTAGATATATTTTCATTTTAGAAGGAGGTGATTATTTTTATTTTTCCAGTGATATTAACCCTATCCACAAAAATTTTTCTTTTATTTTTAAATATGTTTTCATTGATTTTAGAGAGGAAGAGAGAAGGAGAGAGAGATAGAAACATCGATGATGAGAGAGAATCATTGATTGGCTGCCTCCTGCACACCCCCTAATGGGGTTCAAGCCAGCAACCCTGGGCATGTGCCCTTGACTGGAATTGAACCAGGGACCCTTTGGTCCACAGGCCAATGCTCTATCCACTGATCCAAACGAGCTAGGGCTAAAAATTTTTCTTGACAACAACTATCAAGTGTTTATTGCTAGAGTAATAATAACATGAGGGTAAAGCATAAAACTTCTCAAATAAAAAGAAACAGCTTAAAACCTCTTCAATATAATAAATGATTTGAATTATATATTAAAGTGAAGCAGGAATTTTAGGGGGCACATAGGCAGTATTAGGGATTTTTTAGAATTGGGGTCCATGGAAAAGTGTAGGGCCACAGACTAGGAGAAGGTACATTCTACATTTCCATAACACAAGGAAGCCAGGTGCAGTTACATCTCCATAAGACGAGGGAGCAGCAACAGTTGCATTTACATAAGACAAGGGAACTGGAAGTAGCCAGGGAAGGTCTATATTTACAAAATAAAGAGAAGGAAGCCCTTCATTCAGATGGAAAAGAAGAAAGCCCAGAGAAATGGAAGGACTATGAGGGAGGAGGGCCTTAGGAATCACTATAGTAACCAATTCAAAGGGGAATATTGACCAATCAGAGGGGATATCAGGACACAGGAACTGCAGCCTTTATAAGCCATAGGGAAAGGAACTCTGTGGGACTCTTCCCCCTCTCTATATGGGAGTCTGTACTTGTTCTTCAATAAATCTCCATCTTTGCTATACCATTTTCTGTCCATGGACTCATTCTTCGATTCCGGCAGACAAAGAATCCAGGTTCCAGTCCAAAAATTCAGTATCAAAAATAACTAAGGTGATTAAGAACAAGAGAAGGTAAAAAAGTGTTATTCATAAAGGAAATAAATACAATTAAATATAATCAGTTGAAAAGAAGGTAAAAGTGTCAACTTAAAGAGTGAAATGTAAATAGTTCATTTATGGGAATAAGATGAGAATCTTGATCTCCCTGATCTGGAAAAATCGCTTTTGGAGGATAAGGGTGATTTTGAAGGAGCAGTCTCAGGAAAGAGGAAAGCAATATTGTGGTGTTTACTTTAAATGTTAATATGAGTCTTGGGGGGTGGTGATAATCAAACTAATCAATGCTATTTTGTCTTCTTACTTTTTATGTGGTATTTTTTTAACAGCATTGTTTGTCAAAGAAAAGGTGATATGTTATTTGTGTCTGATAACACAATTCTAGTGTTTAAGAGGCTTCAGTGGCTACTACCTACTTAGAGGATAAGTCTAAACTGCAGAATAAGGCGGTTCTAAATGTGGCTCTCTAGTTTTCTTTTTAATTTCGTGATCTTTGTTTCACCAACGTGTCCCATATTGGCACACCACCCAGGTACTCGGAACTGAGGATCGTTTGCCTGAGCAACATGCACCTGTGCTCACATTCTGCCTTTGTTTCAGCTTCAAGGCCCAGAACCAACATCTGATTCCTTCTTTGGTAAATTATTCACTCTCTACTCTGATCCCAAACCACATGGTTGAAATTACTAGTATAACACTATCTAGGTTGTTTTAAATATATTTTTGTATCTGTAAGCACTACTAGCCTGTGACCTCCTAGAGGACTTCTGTATTGTTTTATTCATCCTTACAACTGTGTTTCTCAGGCACAGAAGGAATTCTAGAGTTCTTTTTTAGAATGCAGACTGATGTTATATTTATTTTTTATTTCCTATTGTATGTGTGTTTGCACTTGTGTGTGTGTGTGTGTATGTGTGTGTTTAATAGTATGCTTAGATTTTTGTGACCAGACATTAGTGGATATAAATGACATTAATAAAGATCTAGTAATGTGTAACATTAAAAGCAATATAAAGATTGCACATTCAGTTCAGTTTTCTTTTTAAAGGCATGACTATCAAATTTCATAATTTAAGATTAAGATATCAGAGATATGAGAGAATTAAAACTATCTATTTTCTCTTTTTTTTCGTTTGTTCCAATATATTTATTTGCTATGGTAAATGTTAGAAATTTTTTTTGTCTGATCCTATCAATCTTCCTTATACTACACAAACAAGTTAGATCAGACTACTACATTAATTCAAATGATGTTAAATGACTTCTTAAAACACAACTAAAGTTCCTCTCTTCATCATATTATTCTTCAATAGTAAAATTTCTGGTATTTATTTACTTATTTATGCCATCTTCCTGATTAGTTTAGAGCTTGATGTGCAAGTTTACCACAATTTGTTTATCCAAATCAAAATATTCTCTATTTTGTAGGGATTTGAATTGCTCCTAGTATGCTTGTTTTATTTTGTTATCATGTTCAATTTTATAATAAACAATTTTGTGCATGTGGACTAATAAACATGAATAAGTTTTTTCCCTATGGCATATATCTAAGAATGAATATATATATTTAATTTTACTAGATAATGTGTATAAGAACTATAGGAAATAACATGGAAGACTCATAGAAGTATAATATTATGTGAAAGAATGCAAATTGTAGAATAATACAAGAAACCTTTAATACCAAGTCTTACAAAAAACAAAACAGAGCTCTATAGATTTAAACTATTTGGGCTTGGGAATTATAAAAAATTATAAAAATTAACTTAGTAGTGATGACCTCTGGGGTGATGCAAAGAGAAGAAATTGGAAAGATTGCATAGTAAATTATAAGGGTAATGTTCTAGTAGTTAGATTAGATGGTTGGATCAGGAGTATTTATTTTCTTATTTTTATAGCAAACATGTCATTTTTACAAATATGTGTTTTACTGAAATTATTATGATTTATCTAATATTTTTCTGAAGTAACATACAAGTAATTTTATTACATTGTTGGGAGACTGTGGAAACCCATAAATGGTCAATCAAGGAAACTATATGTGTGGGTGTATTAATTAATGTGAGTAAATTATAAAACTTGAAGAGCTGTCAGGACCATAGCAGTATTTGATAATAGACAGTGTCATGTTGTCCATATTTTTTTTAAAACAATGGAGGATCCATTTTGAGTTTGGAAAGAAAGTGTAGAGCTCTTTTATAATTGCTTTTCTGTGGATGCACAGGAAGAAGAAGAAAATGCTCTATAAGGAAAGATCTATAAAGTTCTCTGGGAGATGGATTGCTACAAACACCAAGATTACTATAGGAAGACCAGCTAGAAATCAATTTACTAGACGAGGTAGCCAAAAACTAGGAATAGAAAAGCCAGGTAGGAAGTTCAAACAAACTCATTTAGGAAGCAACCCAGAATGTTCTTTTTTTGTAGTAGTGCTTTCTAATACTAAAAAGTGTTATGTGACATAATCCCTGAATAATACTTTTTATTGCATTAAGATTTTGCTTCATGTCTCAATACGTTTTGAATAATTCATACTAAATAAATCTTTAAAGAGAGTTCCTTCTATTCTTGAGCTATAAAGGAAGAAATTAATTACATATCAAGCTTGATTCTATAGTCTCTATTTTGTATGTTTAAATATCTTCATGAAGTGATTCTTTTTTTAAATAAATATTTTATTCAGAGAGAAAAGTAGAGGGAGAAAGAGATAGAAACATCAATGATGAGAGAGAAACATCCATCGGCTGCCTCCTACATGCCCTCTACTGGGAATCAAGCCCACACCCTGGGCACATGCCCTGACCCAAATCGAACAGTGACCTCCTGGTTCATAGGTCAATACTCAACTACAGAGCCACACCAGCCTGGCATGTCATTCATTTGTAGTAATTTTATATAATAAAACTAACAAAATAAAGTCAAAACTTTACTGAGTCTTGAAAGTTTTTAAATCTCTCCCCCCCCCACCCCCGTCTCTCTCATACACACATACACCGAGTGCACTATCACTCAAAAGAACATAGTAATAGCAGATTCAGCTTATAGAAAAGATAAAAACTAAGCCTTCAGGGCTGGAAATTGCCATGTATGCTATTAAGATTTTTCTCTCAGTGTTTTTATTGCTCTGGTCTGACGGAAAAAATGAGAATTACTGCCAAAGAGTGAAACTCACCAAGTTTTTATGGTCCTCACTGTAGTTGCCCATTGTTTTAATATCTATAAATTGCAAAACCCATCCACAACAATATAGAAGTAGGAAAAAATAGAACTAAAACTTTTATACTGTGTGGGGGTGAATTGTTTAGTTTTAAACAAACATTATATAAGAACTCTATTAAGATATATATGAAAAAAAAGCAAACGCTTAAAGACTGTAGATATTATTGGCAAAACTATCACATGATTTTTTTTATGTCCAGTGATTTGGACAATGAAAATGATAACTCAGTTTAGACAAGTTATGTTTTTTTTTTTCCCCCTTATACAATTTGAGAGTATATTGAAGTTGGAGAATGAATGTACCCTATTTACTTAGTATTTTACTTGTTCTCTTTTGCCAGTGGTTTGTACAACAATTTCATTCCAACTATTAGCTTCTTAAATCAGACCTTAGTATATAACTGAGTTTAAAAGTTATCTCATTACAAATGAATATAGGAGAACTACACTCCGCCGAGGAAGGAAAGAGGGTGAAAAACAATCTTTGTAGAAAATAAATATATTTTTTAATGCACTGAACAAGCTTTTCCAACTATTTCATTTCCTGTTACAATGTAATTACAGACTGAAAGATAATATTTAGTATAATCCTTATCCTCAAAGATGATGACCATAAGCATTTGAAATTTAAGCAAACTTTCACATCAAAGGATGTGTAAAAGAACTTTTCTGTTGGATGAAGTCGAGAACAGTACAAGACACTAATAGGCCCCACATTATTTCAAAATAATAGAATGCAATAATATATATTTTTTGTCCTCAATTTTATTTTCTTTAGCACTAAACATAGATTTCATACAAATTAGAGGAAAATTTTCCATCATCTCTCCATATTTTCTCCCAGAGCATACCCTGCGGAACATTAAAGCAACTGTTATGTTGACTCTTAGTTACAGACAGCTGAGACTTAATAGCAATAGCCTACTCAAAATAATTTTCTATGCTGACATTTTATACTTATCTCTATCAATTAGTTATCATTGACAGCTGGCAGAATTTCAGAATTTATCATGTTGTCTAACACCTGACAAGGTTAATACAAAAGAGTTAGAGTTTATGAGGAACATGTCAAACTAACTACTGTTTTATAAATGGTTTTATGGTAGTCTAATATTCTGATAACCATACTCTATTTTTTAATAAATCCTTATTATTGAAAGTATTACAAATGTCTCCATTTTTCTCCCATTGACCCCCTCCTCAGCCTCCAAGGCATGATTGTCTGTGTCCATAGGTTATGCATTTATGAATGTAAGCTCTTTGGTACTGTTTTGGATCCAAGGTTAGGAGTCTATTTTAACAGCTACATTTATTAACACCTAAAATGTTTTTCCATGAAGTCACAAAGAACTCTCTAATATATTCATAATGAATGAACGGCAACATGTGTATTAGTCCCATATCTATGTAACTAGTTCAGATTTCCGGTCTTCTCACATTTACTTTACTTTCACTACCAAAAGAAGTAGAGTGAAAAAAAAATCATGAGAAAATTACTCAGACATTATAAAATTTCTAAAATAGCATTCACTCAGTGCCATTTATGGGATAAAATGTATTATTAAAAAATCAAATAATTATGGCTAAGATATAATTTCTATTATGTGTCAGTTCTTAATATTTTATCTACATTGTAATACTAGTTTTATGTTTAAAACTTTTCATTCTCCTCTGAAACTGGAATTCTTCATTTCATCATCTTCATATGAAAATTTAGCACATAGATATTTTAGGATTGCTGAAAAAAAAGGTACCTTCCTTAGCCAACGCTAGAATTATTACAAGATGTTGGCAGCCTTGGTTGCCTGTATGGAAAGCCAAAAGTATCCCTGCATGCTGCCATTAGCCACTGTGATTTATTTTTTTATTGTCTAAAGTTTTACATAAGTCTAATTTTTCCCTTATTGATCCTCGCCCCAGCCATTCCCACCCGTGGGCAAGCCCCCACCACCCCAGTCTCTGTGTTCATTGGTCATGCTAATATGCATGCATACAGGTCCTTTGGTTTCTCTCTAACCCTCCTCCCCCTACACCTCCCCTGCATTTGTCTCTGGATCTATTTTTGTTCATCAAATTATGTTGATCATTATATCCCACATATGAGTAAGATCATGTGATATTTATCTTTCTCTGACTGGCTCATAACACTTAACATAATGCTCTCCAGTTCCATCCATGCTGTTGCAAATGGTAAAAGTTCCTTCTTTTTTATAGCGGCATAGTATTCCATTGTGTAGATATCCCACAGGTTTTTAATTCACTCATCTCCTGAATGACACCTAGGTTGTTTCCAAATCTTAGCTATGGTAAATTGGGCTGCTATGAAAATAGGGGTGCATATGTCCTTTCTTATTGGAGTTTATGGTTTCTTGGGATATATTCCTATAAGTGGAATCACTGGGTAAAATGGAAATTCCATTTTTAATTTTCTGAGGAAAATCCATACTGTTCTCCACAGCGACTGCACCAGTCTGCATTCCCACCAGCAGTGCACGAGGGTTCCTTTTTCTCCGCAGCCTCACCAGTACTTGTCCTTTGTTGATTTGTTGATGATAGCCATTCTGACAGGTGTGAGATGGTACCTTATTGTTGTTTTGATTGCATTTCTTAGATGATCAGTGACTTTGATTATGTTCTAATCAGGAAAAAATTTACCTAGTTGATTATAATTTTCATGATTTAAAGACCCTCCCCCCCAATATTTGTCAATTTATAACAATGAGGACATGGTTGAGTATTTGAATCTTTTGTGTTTGCACACATTGTTTTTCGAATTTTTTTTCTATTTCTGTGAAAAATGTCCTTGTAATTTTGATAGGGATTGCATTGAATCTATGGACAGTTTTGTTAACATGGGCATCAACGATATTAGTTATTCCTGTCCATGAATATGGAAATAGTTCCATTTGTTGTGACTTCTTTAATTTCTTTCATCAATATATTTTTAATTTCATTGTGTAGATCTTTTACTTTCTTAGTTAAGTTTAATTGTATGTATTTTGTTGTTTTGATGCTATTGTGAATAGGATGTTTTTTTTATTTCATTTTCAGATATTTTGTCATTAGTATTTAGAAATGCAATAGATTCTGTATGTTGATTTTACAACCTCTAGCTTTACTGAGTTATTTCATTAATATCAACAGTTTTATGGTTGAAACTTTCAGTTTTTCCATATGTAAGATTATAACATCTTCAAATAATGACAATTATAATTTTTTCCTTTCCAAATGAATGCCTTTTATTTCTTTGTCTTACCTAATTTCTCTAGCGTGAACTAGAATAAAAGTGGTGAAAGTGGGCACCCTTTCTTTGTCTTCTTCCTCATCTTAGAGGAAAATCTTTTAACCTTTTACAGATCAGTATGGCAGTAGCTATCAGTGTAAGACCCCTAATAGCAAAAGCATTCCTGAGAAAGAAGAACAAAGCTGGAAGTATCATTCTTCTTGATTTTAAACTATACTACAAAGCTATGATTCTGGAATAAAAATGGACACATAGACCAATATAATCAAACAGAGAGCCGACAATGCATGGTCAACTAATATTTGACAAGGGAGCCAAGAATACTCAATGGGGAAAGGAAAATTCCTTCAACAAATGATGTGAAAACTGGGTAGCCACATGCAGAAAAATAAAATGGGCCCCTAATTTACACCTTTACAAATAAATTAAAGACATAAACATAGACCCAGTACCATAAAGCTCCTAGAAGAAAACACAGGAAAAAAGCTCATTGACATGGTCTTGGCAATGATTTTTTGAATATGACAACAAAAGCATAAGCGACAAAATAAAAAGATCAATAAGTAGGGTTGTATCAAATTAAAAAGCTTCTTCAAATTAAAACCACAATAAGATATGGAGTTACCTCATACCTGTTAGAATAGCTATCATCAAAAAGACAAGAGATAATGTGTTGATGAGGATGTGAAGAAAAAGAAACATTTGTGCTTTTTTGGTGGGAAGGTACATTGCTTCATTCATTATGGAAGATAGCATGAAATTTTCCCTAAAAATTAGAAATAGAATCATTGTATGATACAACAATCTCAATTCTGGATATAAATATCCAAAGGAAATGAGGACAGGATATCAAAAAGATATCTGCACTCCCATGTCTATAGCAATAGCATCCATAGTAGCCAAGATATGAAAACAGCCTACATGCCCACCAACAGATGAATGGATAAAGAAGATGTTATATATATACTAGAGGCCCAGTGCACAAAAATTTGTGCACTCATGGGGGTCCCTTGGCCCGGGCTATGCCCTCTTGCAGTCAGGGACCTCTCGGAGGATGTCCACCTGCTGCCGTAGGCCTGCTCCCTGGGGGATTGGGTCCAAGCTGGCAGTCAAACATCCTTCCGGCAGCCCGGCAGCCCTTGGGGGATGTCCACTTGCCAGCGGGGAGCAGGCCTAAGCTGCACTCGGACATCCTTAGCACTGCTGAGGAGGCGGGAGAGGCTCCCACCACCACCTCTGTACTAGCAGCCGTCAGCCTGGCTTGTGGCAGAGCTGCCAGTGGGCAGCTCCTGCATTGAGCATCTGCCCCCTGGTGGTCAGTGTGTATCATAGTGACTAGTCATTCCCAGTCTTTCTGCTGTTAGGGTCAGTTTGCATATTACCCTTTTATTATATAGGATAAAGGCCTGGTGCATGGGTGGAGGCTGGCTGGTTTGCCTTGAAGGGTGTCCTGGATCAGGGTGGGGGTCCTGCTGGGGTGCCTGGCCAGCCTGGGTGAGGGGCTTATGGCTGTTTTCAGACTGGTCAAGCCCTCCCCCCCATTGCGGACCCTCAGCACATGGAGGTTTGGCCAGCTTGGTGAGGGGCTGGTAGATGTTTTCAGGCTGGGTGGGGGGTCCCCACTGGGGTGCCTGGCCAGTCTGAGTGAGGGGCTGAGGGCTGTTTTCAGGCTGGCCAAGCCCCCCGGCGACAGAAGCTCCCAGCCTCTCCTTTTTTTTCTTTTTTATTCTGGTATTTATTTATCTTCTATAATTGAAACTTTGTAGCCTTGAGAGGAGCTCAGAGCCAGCCAGGGTGGGTGGGAGGGAAACCTCCTGCTCACTCCAGCTCCGTGGCCACGGCTGGCTGAAAGCAGGTATCTGGGGTTTATTTAGCTTCTATAATTGAAACTTTGTTGCTTTGAGTGGAGCTCAGAGCCAGGCCATGGCAAGCGGGAAGCTTGGCTTCTTCCATCATTGGGGCAACCAAGCCTCCTGCTTGCTCCAGCTCCATGGCTGCTGGCCGCCATCTTGGTTGGGTTAATTTTCATATAGTGGCTCTGACTGGCTGGTGGGCATGGCGTAAGGTGCAGCGAAGGGATGGGCAATTTGCATGTTTGTCTTTTATTAGTGTAGATATATTAGGAAGAAGGAAATTTTGTCATTTGCAACAATATGGATGGCCATTAAGGGCATTATTATAAGTGAGGTAAGTCAGAGAAAAATAAATACTGTATAATATCACTTATATGTAGAATCTAAGTTGAATTTGTAGAAATTGAGTGTAGAATGGAGGTTAGCAGGGACTGTGGGTTGAGGAAATTGGGAGATATTTAAGGGCACAAACTTGGCAACTAGAAGATAAACAGTTCTGGAGATCTAATGCACAGCATCATGATTATAGCTAAAATACTGTATTATATGTGTACTTCAAAGTTTCTACGAGACTAGATCTTAATTTTTCCTACCTTATAAAAGAAAATATAATTATGTCATATCATCATATAGATCTATTGAGTCAACATGTACACTTTACACTTACAGAATATTATGTCAATTCTATAGTTTTAAAAAAGAATGAGGAGAACAAAGACAATTTCAAATTAACTTACTTGAACTCAAAGAACTGGTTAGATACAGATATTGAACTGCAATGAGTGAAAGAATCATAGCGAGCAGAGAGGCATGGATCGCTTTTTAAGGTACATTCTTTATAGACTCTTTTGGAGATGCTTTTTTCTACTAGTAAAGCCTCCCTTTCAACCAATCATTGTATATTTGGCATGATCAATGTAAATTTCCTAGATGTGTGCATTTAGTAGCCATGGTCAACAACAGACAGACGTTTTGACAGTTAGTACAACCATTTAAAAAATATTTGTATATTATACTAGTATTACTTTGAAATTACTTGATATATCAAAGCTGGAAGTGTCATACTTCCTGATTTTAAATTTTATATTAAATTTAAACTTCTAAGAGATTTTGGTAAAATCAAAATAAAATAAAATAAAATAAAATAAAATAAAATAAAATAAAATAAAATAAAATAAAATAAAATAAAATAAAATAAAATAAAATAAAATAAATAAAATAAAATAAAATAATAAAATAAAATAAAATAAAATAAAATAATAAAATAAAATAATAAAATAAAATAATAAAATAAAATAAAATAAAATAATAAAATATAATAAAATAAAAAAATAAAATAAAATAATAAAATAAAATAAAATAATAAAATAAAATAAAATAAAACAACAACAGTATGACATCACTTTTCACAGTTTTCTTGATTTTTAAATCCAGTGTCTAAATAGACTCCATAAATGCTTTATGTAAACAACAAATTTGAATAACAGACAATGCTTAATCCAAACTCATCTATGCCACATAACTAAAATAATACATTGAGGGAAACTAGTAGTGCTTCATTGTTTTGGGTTAAAGTGAAATTGAAAATGCACACAGCATTGCTTTAAAAATAAAGATTTACTTTAGTTGGGCTTTCACACACACATATCTCTAAGGTCAAAATAAATATGTGTGGTTTGCAAGCTTTTCATTCAGACTTCTAGCACTTTATAGCATCTTCACATTAAAGCTACATCTCACTCCCTTGTTCAATCCCTTTCATAATATAATGACTTATTTTTTACACACACACACACACACATGTGCACACATATATAAAATAGGATAAACTTAAATTACTACATATGATGTATATATAGCATTTTTCATATTTAATGTGAAAATATAATGGTTATGCAATTAAAGTACTGATGCCTGAAAGAAAAATATATAGATCATATAGGTGGTTTGAAAATATGATCAGTAGTTCTAGCTAGCATTTTGGCACAAACTAAGTCTTAAAATTTTCATGTAGTTTCTGAAGTTATTGTTAACCATGTTTGATGCAATAGAACCCAAATATCAGAATATTTAAATGACAAAACAATTTTTAAAATAATACAATGTATTCTTCTTTCATGTAAACACCTAAACTACTAGTGTGCATCTCTTTTTATTTAGGAGTTGTCATGATGTTACTGAGTACCCAGGAAGAAGTGAGAGAATGAATATACATAACAGGGCAGGACTTCTGATCTTTCACAACTGATTGGGATCACTAACACAAGTTAGCAGGTGGCAGAAAATAAAAATGAAACACCTGTTGCTAAGGTCTGAATTTTTGTGTCCCCTCAAAATTTGGATGTTGAAATTCTCATGATATTGGTAGGTGAGGCCTTTAGGGGGTGATTTGGTTATAAGGGAGGAGCCTCATGAATGAGATTAGTACTCTTATAAAAGAGATCCTACCCAGCTCCCCAACCTTCAGCAACATGAGTTTGCAATGAGAGGAGGGCC
This sequence comes from Myotis nattereri, assembly GCF_964212035.1. Classification (NCBI taxonomy): domain Eukaryota; kingdom Metazoa; phylum Chordata; class Mammalia; order Chiroptera; family Vespertilionidae; genus Myotis; species Myotis nattereri. Next base: position 65,588,214 of record NC_138076.1, on the reverse strand, counting down.
CTTACCCAATCATTTGCACACTGATTTTGGACTGTCAGCCTCCAGAACTGTGAACAATAAATTCTACTGTTTATAAGCTACCCAGTATGTGGTTTTTTGTAATAGCCCAAACAGAATAAGACACCCCTGCTAAATCCAAACTTAATTTGCCAAATATAGATAATTACAATTTTCAATAAAGACATTTTTTAAAATTGTGTTTACTTTGTATTAAAAATACTGGAAAAATGAACTATGTTATGTAAGTAAAAAATTTAGAATTATTAAAGTAAAAAGCAATGCTCTATATAATTAGTGTTTGAAGTACCATAATATTTTAAGTAACAATGTTTCCTTGGTTATAATAAGACATATCTTGAAATGCTTAAAATACTATGTTAAGAAGAAAACCACCTTTTGAACATTTAAAAAAAAATATTTTATAGTTTTTTTCACTAGCTCATGAAAATTACTACTATACTAGAATGAATAGACAATTTATTCAATGCAACAAAAGATTATTAGACATTTGAAATTAGGGTAAAAAGAACAATCATTCATATTATTTTATTTTATTTTCAAATAATCCAAAGGGCACACAGGGTTTCAAAACACTAGGTTATGGATATACAAACTGTACTATACAGCCTTGGAAATTTTAATTTGCATGTCTAATTCATAAAAAAGATAATACTTTTGTTTCAAGGAGTGGGCATATTTGTAGTCCTTTGAAACATTTATGGCATACTCTTATGAGCTTGCCACTGCACTAGATTGTACTAGATCATGTTCAAAAAGGTAAATATAGTCCCTATATTTATATTACTTGCATTCTAACAGTAACATAGTTGGACAAATAAAATACAACTACTAGAAAGTCAAGCAATATATATATACATATACATATATATATATATATATATATATATATATATATATATATATATACTTATTACAATGGTGCTGAATCAAAAGTTACAAAATCAAGTAATAATGAAAAACAAGAAAGAATAATTAGGCCCTAGATTATATTTTGATACTGTTTATGTGTAACCATTGTTAATTTTTCTAACTTCTAAGGGCTTTAAATTATCTGGGAAAGGAGAAACCTGATTTAATTTCTCCAGAGTTCCTCTTAACCATTAAAATAGTATGACATTTTAAAAATTATTATTGTTTGTACACTAATGTTTGTTCCATTATATAGTAATCTCCTTAGAGAAATCAATAATCATGTTTGATAGTGATCATCAAAACACTAATAGTTCATTCACAATATTTATTAAACACCAATATAAATGCATATACACACACAAATTGTGTTTAGAGTGGTGAGGGAAATAAACATTTTTCTTGCTCTCATGAAGTTTAGTATAGTGGAAGGAAATGAACAATAAATAGGTAAACACATATAAATGCATAAATAAAAATAACACTGCAGTAAATCTATTGAATAGAACTCTAAGCTTATATATATACTAGGGGCCCGGTGCACGAAATTCGTGCACTGGGTGTGTGTGTGGGGGGGGGGGAGTGTCCCTCAGCCCAGCCTGCCCCCTATCACATACTGGGAGCCCTCAGGCATTGACCGCCATCACCCTCCAATCGCAGGATCGGCCCCTTGCCCAGGCCTGACGCCTCCGCCAGAGGTGTCAGGCTTGGACAGGGGACCCCCATCTGCCCCCGATAACTGGCTCTTGCCCCCGCCCAGGCCTGAGGCCTCTGGCCCAGGAATCATGCCTGGGCAGAGGACCCCCATCTCCCTCTGATCGCTTGCTCCACCCCCCGCCCAAGCCTGACGCCTCTGACCCAGGCTTCAGGCCTGGGCAAGGGGACCATCATATCCCCCCAATCCCCAGCTCCGCCCCCCACTCAGGCCTGAGGCCTCCGGCAGAGGTGTCAGGCCTGGGCAGGGGATCCTCAGCTCCCCGCAGTTGCAGGCTCTGCCCCTGCCCAGGCCTAACGCCTCTGGCCAAGGCATTAGGCCTGGGCAAGGGACTCTCAGCTCCCCGCGATCTCCCACTCTGCCCTTACCCAGGCCTAACGCCTCTGGCCGAGGCGTTAGGCCTGGGCAGGGGAGCGCCAGCTCCCCGCGGTTGCAGGCTCCGCCCCTGCCCAGGCCTAAAACCTCTTGCCTAGGCATCCGGCCCCAGCAGCGGGGACCCGCAGTGGCAGCGGGGGGGGGGGCGCTGCGATCACGAGGGCTCCACTCCTGCCCCTGCAGAACGCCTCTGGCTGAGGCGTCCGGCTGGGGCAGTGGGGACCCGCAGCTCCGCTTTAGGCCCAGGCAAGGGACCCCTAGCTCCTGGGACTGCCAGCTTCGACCATGCCCAGCTCCCATCGCTGGCTCCACCCCTACTTCCTGCTTCACTGGCCAGGGCGGCAAAGGCACCTGATTCTCTGATCATGGCTGGGGGGCAGGGCAATGGCAGCCCCAGGGCCGCCTTTGCCCTGCCCCCCAGCTCTTAGCTCCCCCCTGGGTTTCTGATCACTGTCAGTGGCAGGGGGCTTCTTCCTGCTTTCCCTTTCGCCTCCCTGCATTGTGCCTACATATGCAAATTAGCCGCCATCTTTGTTAGCAGTTAACTGCCATCTCAGTTGGCAGTTAATTTGCACATAGCCCTGATTAGCCAATGCAAAGGGTAGCGCTGTATGCCAATTACCATTTTTCTCTTTTTTTAGTGTAGATATACACTGAGTGCCCAGATTATTATGACCACCTGACATTTGTAGGCAAATTAGCTATAATTTCATGCTTAGGTTGCTAGAGGGCCAGACCATTATAAATAGGGAAGCAGGTTGTTTACCATGACAATAGAAGTGATTTTTTTCTGAAGATATGGGTAAACAACGTGATTTACCCATATCTTCAGCCTTTGAATGTGGAATATATATGAACGTGAGTGCCAGATTATTATGACCACCTGATGTTTGTAGGCAAATTAGCCGTACACTGCATTGTATGAAATATGGAAGTCGAAGGCCTGTTCAAACACCTTTGCTGTCTGCAGTTAACAAGAAAAAACGTCTCTAATTCGCACAGGAACACAAGGACTGGACAGTCGAGCATTGGAAAAAAGTCACGTGGTCCGATGAATCACATTTCCAGTTGCATCATGCAGATGGCAGAGTGAGAATTTGGTGGAAACAGCATGAAAGCATGCACCCCACATGCATGAGTACAACCCTTCAAGCTGGTGGGGGCAGTGTTATGGTTTGAGGCAGTTTTCCTGGCATGATTTGGGCCCTTTAATTCGTGTGGAACAACGTCTGAATAACACAACATACCTAAGTATCGTTGCTGATCAGGTTCATCCTATCATGTTGATGGCATATCCCAGTAATGGCGAACCTATGAAACGTGTGTCAGAGGTGACACGCGAACTCATTTTGGGTGACACGCATCAACAGAGACAAAAAATTGCATAATTCAAATATTTGTCTCTTGCAATGGCCAGAGTTGGGCATCACTGGAGTAATGTTATTACTCACGTTACTCTTGATCAATAATGCAATTCTAAAACCGGATGTAAACATGTACATCGGTGTTGCATAGCAAAGATACATAGTGAAAACATCCAAGATACATTGTTCCAATATTGACATTAATATAAAATGTTAAGAATCGGACTATAAAGATATTAATCTTTACTCATGACATTTTATTTTTACTCAAGTGACAAAATGCCCACTTCTGGAAACGGCCTCATTATTATCAACATGTGCCTCAGGGAAGCTTCCCGTGCGCTCGGGTACATTCAGAAAACAGACGCCCTTGATCACCATGTTCATTAGGAGACAGGAGTGGGAGAGTTAGAAGAAAAAGATATACAGTGCAACAGTGCTCGACGAGACATTCTGCGTGTCGGATAATTGATTACAGCACCATATATTTGTTGGTTATATATACTATCTTTGAATTGTTTTGCACCAGGATTCAGTGCAACAACAGTGCAAAAAGTTAATAGGTAAGAAACCTATCAACCTTTTATTAAAAAAAACCATCGTGATTTATATTTATTTATTTTTGCAGCCTTGTGATGGAGAATCAAAAATATAAAAAAGCAAGATTGAATGATAAAGGAAGTGGAAGTAGCAGTAGCTGACCCTTTCAAGACATATGGACCGAGATGTACGGGATTGTCCACAGAAACAACAGATCATTGTGCATACTGTGTAATGAAACAGTAGTAAGCAGAACGTGGAATGTAAAGAGACATTTTGAAACTAATCATTGTCAGCTCTTGAAAAAAAGTATCGATGAAAGGATAGGCAGCTACACCTCTATAGAATTCAATCAAATTCCATCATTAAATTTGTAAGATGCTTTACAAATTTAACATCAGCAAGTTACTGTATTGCTCACTCCATAGCTCAGCATGGAAAAGCCTTCAGTGACGGAGAATTTATTAAGGAAACATTTCTAAGATGTGCACCAGCTCTATTTCACAATATGAAAAATAAAGATGATATTATTAAAAGAATTTCTGAGTTACCACTCAGTAGAAATACTATCAAAGACAGAATAATAGATCTTAACAAAAACGTACAACATCAATTAAAAAAAGACTTACATAGTTGTAAATATTTTTCAATTTCTCTTGATGAAACTACTGATGTCACATCAAATGCTTGGTTGGCAATTATTGCTAGATATTCTGATGGTCTCACAATGAGAGAAGAGTTGATAAAGTTAGAATCAGTGCCAATAAGTATATCAGGAAACAAAATATGTAAGGTTGTTATAAAAACATTCAGTGACCTAAACATTGATATCTCTAAAATTGTGTCAGTCACAACAGATGGGGCACCAAATATGGTGGGGAAAAATGTGGGATTCCTGAAATTGTTTATGGAAGCTATTAGATATCCACTTGTACCTTTTCATTGCATTATCCATCAGGAGGTGTTGTGTGCCAAATTGGGATTCTCAGAATTGAATGATTTAATGTCAGTTGTAACAAAAATTGTGAATTTTATAGTTTCTCGACCCCTTCACAAGAGAGAATTTTCTGCACTTTTACAGGAAGTTGATTCAACCTACAGTGGACTACTGATGTTCAATAATGTGAGATGGCTGAGTCGAGGTACAGTACTTGAGCGATTTGTGGAGTGCTTTGAAGAAATTGCGATATTTACTGAGAATAAGGATCTGGCAAACTTTCCTCAGATCAATGATCATAAGTGGGTCAGCAATTGGATGTTTTTTACAGATCTCTTTGTTCATATGAATGAACTGAACTTAAAATTACAAGGTTTTGGCAAAAGTATTGACCTTATGTTTGGATACATCAAATCTTTTGAAAGTAAACTTAAAATTTTCAAGCAAGATATTGAAACTAAAACTTATAAGTATTTTCCTCGGATAAAAAAGTATTTCGAGAAGGCCACTACAATGAGTGTAATGGAGTCCATACCTATGTACCAGAATATAGTAAACTCATTATTTCAACAGTTCAGTGAAAGATTCGACCAATTTAGAAGCCTAGAACAGACCATTAAAATAATTAAGTATCCGGATGTAGTTGTTTACAGTACTTTGAAATTAAAGGATTTCCAATGGATGCAAATTGAAGATTTAGAGATGCAACTTGCAAATTTTCAAGGTAGCATTTGGACTCATGTGTTTGTCGACTTAAGGTCGAAACTTGAAAATCTGGAACAAAATCATTTGAATAATGAAGAAGAGTGCAACTGTGAACAAGAAATTTTGAGTGCTTGGAACAGAGTACCTGACACTTTTTGCGACATAAAAAATCTAGCCATGGCTTTGCTAACAATTTTTTCATTAACATATTTTTGTGAGACTTTGTTCTCAGCATTAAATAATATTAAAACGAACAGAAGAAACCGGCTAACAGATGAAGTTAGTGGCACTTGCTTGGCCTTGAAGTGCACCAGGTATGAACCTGCAATCAAAGAATTAGCAGACAAACTTCAGCACCAAAAAAGCCACTAATTTCTAATTTTCATACCATTTGATTATCATTGTTTTTATTATTATTATTTTTTCCTAAATGTACATCGTTTTTCTGTTTTTGTTCATTTTATACATATTTTTTGGTTGATTTTTCTTTGTTAAATGGCATTTAACTATATAAAATAAATATCAAAATATTAATTTTTTTGCTATGGTTGCAACAACAAAACAAAGATTATAAAGGGAAAAAAAAGCAAAGCAAAGAAAAAAATAAAATAATACTATAGGACATGAGACCAAAAACATAGAGAGGATATAAAGAAAAAGGAAGAAATACCAAGAAGAAAAAAGAGAATATGATAGCAAGAAGGAAGCTAATAGAAATAAATTAAGAATTAAAAAAAGGAAACATAAACTAAATGAAATAATAATAGTATATTTAGAAAGTAATAATAATCAACATTTTAAAGTATAAGTAGGAAAAGAAAATAGAAAAAATAAAATAAGAAAAGTTAGTAATAACAGTAAAAAGAAAAGAGAAAGACAAAAAGAGAATAGAAGGAAAGAAAGAAATGAGAAATATGCAAGAAAAAAGAAAAGAAAAAAATGTGCTTGCTCGCGTGTGCGTGCACACACGCACATACACCTTTGGGTCTGCTATTTGTGGAGCTCAATGTATTTTGTTCTGATGTTGCTGAATCTGGTCCCTTGGTGGGCCTCCCCGGAGCTTCTCTGGTGCAGGCCTATGTGAATCACTGTTCCTTCCTCCCCTGGGCAACCTGACTGAGTCCTTCTAGGCTGAAGCCCTGAGTAGTCCAGCAGGAGGGGTCTCCTTAGCCTAGAGCAGTGGTTCTCAACCTTCCTAATGCTGTGACCCTTTAATACAGTTCCTCATGTTGTGGTGACCCCAACCATAAAATTATTTTTGTTGCTACTTCATAACTGTAATTTTGCTACTGTTATGAATCATAATGTAAATATCTGATATGCAGGATGTATTTAGGCGACCCCTGTGAAAGGGTCATTCGACCCCCAAAGGGGTCGGGACCCACAGGTTGAGAACCGTTGGCCTAGAGGTTAGGTCTGCCTCTGATTCACTGTTCTGAGCTGTTTCCCCTTCCCCCATGAAGCTGGGCTCTGTGAGGATATCCTGGTCTTGGCAAGGTTGGTTTGATCAGATTTGTGTTAGGGTTGGTGCCAGTAGCTTGTAGGAGAGGAGCCAGGCACTTCCTCTCCATCCAATGCCTCAGCCCTGCCTGGCTTGCTGGCACATCCTCACTGCCTCCTGCAGGGGCACAGATTTCCTGCCCTGGGCTTTCCCCCTTGCCTTAGGTTGCTGCAAGCAGTCAGATGTTCTGCTAGTGGGAGAGAGGGCACCTCCCCTGCTCCAGGTGGGAAGGTCTAATTCTCCTTTCAGGTCCTACTGTCCAGTCCCCTTTCTGCTCACAGTTCCTCTAAGAAGTAAAGGGTCCCCCAGACTCAGTGCTGGATATGTCCTTCAGGTCCCTCCATGGAGGCTGACCCTCAGCTCCACTGTGTGGCCCTTCCTGCTGACATATCAGGGTGAACGCCCCAGGCTGATGGTGGTAGGGTGCTAGCTACTCTATCCAGGGCTTTAGCACCAGGCTTCCACAGCTGCGTCCACTTCACAGTCTCCACAGCCAGCGCCCACTGGGCCTGTCCGAGGCACCCCCATCTTATCCACAGATCTGCAGCCCGTCAGTCTTCATCCGGTCATCAATTCCAGGAGGGCCTGCTCTGTGGAGGCTACAGCCCCCTTCCCAGCCTTCAGCACAGTTCCTGCCCAAACCTCTGGTTGTGGGGCCACTGGTGCAGTGGGGGTGCATGGCCACAGTCCGGTGGGTGAGGTCTGCAGCCAGGGCGAGGTCCGGGCCATCATGCATATCTGGCCAGGGCCATGATGCCTGGTTGGGGTTTGTGGCAGGCACGGGGGATCCACAGCAGGATCCGTGGCGGGCATGCGGTCAGGCCTGGGCCACAGTGAGTCTGGCTGGTGCCAAGGCTGCAGCTACTCCCTGCAGCTTCTTCCTGAATAGGACCCCACAAATCCTCCAAGATAGCGTGTTCCACAAGCTTGAGCTGCAAGAAGTGCTGCCAAGAGACTGTGGTGGCAGCAGCGGCTCCCTGGACAGAAGAGCCCAAAAGGCCCATCACCTAGTCTCCGTATGATCCAACTGACACTCACTCATGCTTACACACCTTCGCACATCTGCACACTCGCCCACTCACTCACACTCACCCTCACTCCGGTTCTCCCCAATGGCATGTTTTGTTTTGCTTTGTTTTTTTTTTATTCAGGTGCTTAACTTTAATTTGCAAAGGGGCTGCTATTTTTTAAGGTCAGAGTGAGTAGGATTTTTGGAGGAATGCAATGATTGACATGTTCTGTTCAGTTGGAAATGATACTGAGTTAAACCAATTTTGACTATGAGTATTTGCTACTGTGAAAAGGGCATTGAGGGTAGTTTTGATAAGTCCATGCTCATTAAGCACTATAATATCTAGTGGAGCAAATTGTGGTCAGTGCTCACCAAGCACAGGATAATCATTTGCCATGAAAATTAAGAAATTAATATATGATTCATAATTAATATACTTACCATATATGTCATTAAATAATAATCATGCCAAATTTTGAAAGGAGTTTTTAGGGGTGAAATAGGCAGGGTTAGGAAATTTTAGAAATTAAGGGTTCTTTGGAAAAAGCACAGGCTACAGAGCTGCAGAAGGCATATGTCCGTTGAATAAGGGAGCTGGGAGCTGCAGAAGGTACATTTCCACAGAATAAGGGAGCTGGGAGCTGCAGAAGATACACATTTACAAAATAAAGGGAAGGAAGCTCCTCATTTAGAGGGGGAAGAAGAAAGCCTGAAGGGAATGGGAACAATAAGGGAGAAGAGGAGGAGAGCCTCAGGTACCTCAGGTGAGGTTTGAGCTCTGGAGTTGCTCTAGTGACCAAATCGAAAGGGATAGTGACCAATCAGAGGGGATATCAAGGCACAAAGAACTGCAGCCTTTATAAACTGTAGAGAAAAGGGACTCGGTGAGACTCCTTCCCCCTCACCACCTGGGAATCTTTGCTTGTTTCTCAAAAAATTTCCATCTTTTGCTATACCATCTTTCCTCAGTGGTTTCATTCTTCCACTCTACTGGACAAGAATCCGGGAATCATCCTGCCCAGAGGAACACCACACATTCCAGTCCCATTTTCCCTTATTAATTTCATTTTTCAAAGGTAATCATTGCCAAAAATATTTTTCCATTTGTTTTCCAAAGCCAAATTATCATTCAACACACAAAAATTAACATTGCATTAAGGGTTAGGCATACATTAGTAAACAAAATAATTATTTCTTCTTTTAAAAAGGTCACAATTTAGTTGCATACATTTGGAAAACATTTAAAGTTACCTTAAAAGGGTTTGTTTGCATTCCAGTATTGAAACTGAGAGGTAATGCAGAGCAACTCTCTTAGCACTCATTAAAACACTTTACTAAAGCCTTAATAATCTAGCAGTACACTTTGGTTGTAAACAACAGGAGAAATATCGAAGGAGCAAAAGAATCCTAAAACAACATTAAAGGTCAGTTTAACATTAAAGATTAGTCTCAGAAGAGAGAAATAATCAATAATGGAAATGAAGCAGTTAGCAACTCTTTTAAAGTCAACTCTCCAGTAAAATCCCTTTCAACACAAGAGATTGCTATGAATGCTAAGTAAGAAAAAGAAAACTGGGACAATATAGTCACATAAGAAAATCTGTTTCTTAACAATGCATTTTCTTTTGTTTTACCAAGGGTTTCCCAAATTTATTTAAGTAAATCCTAAATGGATTTGATGAAATAAACCCAGGAATGAATGTGTAACCAGAATGTAAAAAAAAAGAAAAAATCATCCACTGGCTTTTGTTCCTGCCACATGGGGAAGAGAAGTAATTTTAAAATGAAGCAATATAAATAGCTCAACAAAATAAAAAAAAAAACCAATGTCCAATCTTAATAGTGAACAAATGAATAAAACAAACAAAAACCCTGAAGAATGTTTTGCTTACCTAACTTTCAATGATAGACTGGATGGGGCAGGAAGAGGTATATATAGCCCAGGAAGCAGTTCTGTCTCCCCCTTAAGTCTAAGGGCCCCTCCCAGCCACCACTACCCCAAGACACCAGGGTAGTAGTAAATATTAGCCACACATTTTCTAGTTAATGAGTTCTGATGTGAAATTATGCCAACACCAGGATCCTGCTAGGCTTTATTCACTAGGCTTAATCTGATGATCCCTGAGGGTGGATTATAGTGTTGTTTTAATGGTGTGTTGATTTTTTCTGTGTTTTCTTTGAATTCTTTATTTTAAACTAGAGGCCCGGTACATGAATTTATGCACAGGTGGGGTTCCTTGCCTTGGCCAGTGATCAAAGCCTATCAGAGGGCCAGCCAGCTGGGGGGAGGGACTATGAGAGGTTGGCTGTGAGAGTGCACTGACCACCAGAGGGCAGCTCCTGTGTTGAGCATCTTCCCCCTGGTGGTCAGTGTGCATCATAGCGACTAGTCAACCGGTCATTCTGGTTGTTCGGTCATAACAGTCGCTTAGGCTTTTATATCTATAATGAGTGACCATCTCAAGTCTAATTCTCATTATTAATGCTCTTTTAATTTCCTGGTTTGTCCATCTTAACCTTCAATAGTTGATTCAATTATCCACTCAATTACAAAGCCTTTTGCAATCACAATATTCTCAATTCCCATGTATGTTTAATTACATTCTCTTTGTGCCTCCTTTGTTCCCCATATGCACTTAGAATCTAAGTCTTAGATGGTAGTATCTGAAGCTATTTATTACACTTCTTTGCAAACCTTGTGTTTTTGTCTGGTGTGAGGTCCTATTATTCGTAATTCCAAACAGTGACTGTCACATAACATTTGCTTAATAGAGATTTGTTATAACAAATAATTAAATTATTAAGTAACATTACAAAATTCTAACTCAATGGGGACTATCCTTATTCATAGTACTTTAATATATTTACTTAGAATCACATTTTTCTGCCCAAAATAACCTTCTCAATAGAGGAAAAAAAACTTGAGTATCTTAATAAATGCATCTCTTGAATCATTCTTGCAGAAAAGTTAACTTGGCTAAACAAAATCCCTGGCAGATAGAAACTCAAATTAAAAAAAAAAAATCAAGTAGCTATATTTTGAAGGATGAGTAAGTGTAGAAGAAGAGAAGGCACAAAATGGAAGGAACTTTGATAGTAGAGCCACATTTTGAAAGACCTGACAAAAGTATGAGGACATTCAATTCTCATTATGTTGGCACATGAGAAGTTGCTAAGTAGATGGTTGCATGGAAATACTTTCAGTTGCCTCCAAATGTCAATTATCATTTTATTCCATAATTACAGAATGTTTTACTGAAAATAGGGCTGCTTAGAAGAAAGACTACATTTTCCAGTGGCTAAACAACAAAGTTTAATCAATCTGATGAGGTGGGAATTTCATATCATGTAGAAACTTTTGTTAAACTTTTCAAAGAGGACAGGACATTAGCAAGGGCAGGTTGATCATTGCAACCTGTTGAGCATATTGAGTTATTCTTCAGTTTGCAAATGTTTTTCTCTGCAAATAGGCTATCTGTGTTTCCTAACTGATGTTCATCCAAGTTAGCATAATACATACACTCCCTGAGAAACTTGGAGGTAGCATCACTATCTTTCTGGATGATTACCTTTCAAACAGGGGCTTCTAGGTTCTTGAGAGAGACATTCATGGGTTATAAACTTCACTAGGCTGGGGGATTTACATACATTCCAAGGGGATAGAGGAAGAATTTGCAATTACAAGTTTTCTAAAGGAAATGCTCAAACAAAAGAGAGGTTAGGGACCTATAGTCAGGAAGAAGTTATCTAAATTTCAGTCAAATTGAGAGGAACATTAAGATAGTTTTTGTTGTCTTAGCAACAACCAACAATGTATTACCAAAAGTATTACTCTTCTTACTCATTTCTTACTCCATCCTAATATCTAGAATGTCAATTATTCTTTGGACTAAGAAGACAATTTATAGATAGTAAAGCAGGGAATTGAAGAGATTCTAGTCTGGGAAGACTCTGTGGAGCAAAGAATGTCCTATCAGCCCTGGAAGCTATTCCTTCGGGTGTTTTGAGTATTTACTGGTAAACCATCCAGAGATTTTGACCTTTGTTACGCTCAACGGAACATAAACCTGACTTTTACTTCTTGTTTGTTGAATTGCTGTGAATCCAAATGTATTCCAAAAAGCTTCTCTAAAATTCACCAATTCATGAGTTCTCTTTTCTTGAATATATCTACTTTTATTTATCCTCTAGTCTCATTTATTGTGTTATATATAAATAATTTTACTTTATTGACTAAATTTAAATTTCTGATATTTGGTTCACTTTTTACAGGATAGCATAATCATTATTACACAATTTCCCCTCAAGTAATGTTTGTTTGAACAATTTAATATGTTTTTGCATGACTGTAAGACTATATCAGAGAACATGGAGCTTTGTGATTATGTGATTATCTTTCTATCCTATTCTACTAGAAGTGGAACAAAAATATAGACCCTAGCACAGAAGAAAACAGAACAATATCTATTGTTAATTGATTTTATTATTGAGTGATTTGGAATAATATCAAAAGGCAAAAAGGATTCAAATTAATTTTTAAAACTTTAAAAATTTTTGAAGTTATTTAGCTCAACTTTCATGGCCCCATTTCTTCAAATAAAATTTTAGTTAATTCAGAATATAGAGAACATTAAATTTAAAAACAATGGCCTTTCAAGTTCAAATAGAAAGTTTTCTCATTTTTATTAGGTATTTTACTTTAAAGCCAATATATGTAGTGTCAAAACCTAATGAAGAAATGTGGTCCACAATAAATATTAAACAACAAAATAATAATGACAATGTTTGTTTTTTCATTGGGGACAGCTTTTAACTTTTTGATTCATACAAACTATTAGCTGGAAAGCTTCATAGAGTATTGATTGCATATAAGGACTCTAAATAACAATAAAGAGATCCTCACTAATAGATATCACACGAGAGAGTTTCTAATTAAAATTGTAATTTATTATTATAAAACTAAATCTTATTGCTGTAATTTATGATCACTATACCTGAATAATTAACTCAGTGATCAATAAGTATTGACTAATAGAGCTGAGTTTGTTGTAATTTTTTTCAAGCATGCAAACCAGGACACAATTATAAACACCAAAATTGTCTTTCTTTAGACAATACATTCTGTTAACAAAAATCAACATACAATAAAAAGAAACCAACTTAATTGTTGGTTTTATTTTTTTTATGGAAATATATTAAATTTAAATTGTGATGTCTGTTTGCATACCCAGGAGTAAATTTATATATTCAAATAAGTTTAAAGAAGTAGAGTGGGGAGCATATGCTTGAAATGTGGTATATCAAAATAGAAACCACATCTTGTTTTATTTTCTTGAAGTGTACACAAATGTTTATAGAAGTTTTTTATTAAATTTATTGGAGTGACATCGGTTAGTAAGATTATATAGATTTCCAATGTACATTTCTATGATAGGTGATCAGTATGTTGCATTATATACCCACCACCCACAGTAAAATCCTCTTCTGTCACCTTTTATACATATGCTTGGCTGGGAATAAAAAAAAAAAAAGAAAAGCCCCTTACTATTGTGAGGTAATGATCAAAGTTGAAATAATCACCTTTATGTTCAGTAATAGTATAGGATTTATTTATTTGTAAATGAGAATAAAAATTTTTCTAATTATAAACACATCACTAATTTTATCCACAAATATTTATTGAGCACTCCCAAGTTACTGAGCATGTTCTAAGGGGTTTAGGACACTACGTTTATCCACAATCTTATGAAAGAACTCGGGCTTAGTAAAACGCAGAGAATGATTCAACCAGTGCTATCTTTTGGCCTCTTATAGAGCAGATTTCCATTATCAGGGCCACTGTGTGAACTTTTAGTACCAGAGGAAATAGGTCCTTCTGCAATGTCAAGGGGAAGAATTTCAGGAACAGTCACATAGGAGGAGTTTTAAGTGATGCTGGCAATGAGAGCAAAAAGTGACAGTACACTTTCCCAGAGACAGAGAGCCAGTGCTATAGGGTAGTAGCTGTGTGGACTCAGGAGAGGAAGTTATAAGTCTCCGGGGGACCCTTAGAGTTCAGGAGAAAAGAAGGCAGAAAAAGCGAAGCTCGAGAGAAGGAGGGCAGGAGCATGCTCCAAGGAGGGCTCACACTGGGTTCCTTCTCTGGCTTCCATATATTTCGTTGGGTTCGGGAAAGAGCAGTCTTCCTTTCAAACTACCCAAAGTCTTTCTGGCTTTTCCAGGCCTGTGCTTGTGCCCTCTGCTATCCAGTCTCTGACCTGGATTCTCTGAGGTTTGTGCCATTCCCCAATCCCATCCTCCTCTCACACCTTCCCAGCTAGTGCCCTCCCCCTTGTGTGCTCACCATTTTGGCTCCTACTGCACATGACTCACACACAGTTCCATTTGTCATTTGGGAAAGGGAATTGTCACTCCCATTTTTCTCCCTCCCCCATTAATTGGGCAGAATGATACTGGTTACTCCTCAACCCCCCTCTGTGACTATAAACCTATCTTTCCTTCATAGTCAACTTACGCAGGATGTTTTGCTCTCTTTGGGGAATGTTACCAATTACTCCCCCGAGGGACTGAAAAGTTAATAATGTTTAATCAGATGTGTCTGGTCGATTCGGTCCCTTTTCTTTTGTTAATACTGAACTCACTGCCTACTTGAACAGTGTTATTTTACTTTGATCTATCTCTGTTTCTTTTTCTCTGATATGAAGGTAACAATAATAATTTGCCAGGTTGTTGTGAGGGCTAAATGAGAAGATATGGAAAGTGCTATAGTGAGTGCTACATTACAGAACTCAACAGATGGCAGCTTACTATAATTAAACAATAATCCTATCTAATAAAAGAGAAACATGGTAATTGGCGTATGACCGCTACCCTTCCCATTGGTTAATCAGGGCAATATGCAAATTAACTGCCAGCCAAGATGGTGGCTGGCAGCCAGGCAGCTTAAACTGAACATGAGGCTTGCTTGCTTCAGTGACGGAGGACTGCAATGTTCCCCAACTGCCTTGGCGGCCTCTGAGCCTGCAGTTTGAAACATTGTAAAAAATATAGAAGCTAAACAAAACCCCAGAAATCTGCTTTCAGCTAGCTGGGATCTCAGAGCTGGAGTTGATACAGAATTTCGATTATAGAACCGAAACAAATCAGATACCTGCTTTCAGCAGCTGAGGCCTCAGAGCTGGAGCCTCAGAGTTAAAGCTGGCCCAGAATAAAAAAAGAAAAAAAAAGAAAAAAAGGAGCAGTTGGGAGCTTCAGTCCCAGCCTGAAAATAGCCCTCAGCCCCTCACCCAGATTGTCCAGGCACCCAGTGGGGACCCCCACCCTGAAGGGTGTGTGACCAGCTGCAAACAGCCATCATCCCCTCATCCAGGCTGGCCAGGCACCCCAGTGGGTACCCCCACCCTGATCCAGGACACCCTTCAGGGCAAACCAGCCAGCCCCCACCCCTGCATCAGGCCTCTATTCTATATAATAAAAGGGTAATATGCCTCCCAGCACCGGGATCAGCGGAGCCGTGAGGCCTCCCAGCACCGGGATCAGTGTGACAGAGGGTAGCGCCCAAACCCCCTGATCGCCCTGTGGCTCTGTGTGTGACAGGGGTCGGGGCCACAACCCCCCCACCCCACGGGCTCTGCTCTGTGTGTGACGGGGTAGAGCCATAACCTCCCCATCGGCCCTGCCCTGAGTGTGACAGTGGTGGTGCCCCAACCCCCTGATCGGCCCTGCTCTGTGGGTGACAGGGGGTGGTGCCCCAACTCCCTTATCGGCCCTACTCTGTGAGTGACAAGGGGGAGCTCCCCAACCCCCTGATTGGCCCTGCTCTGTGTGTGACAGGGGGCGGTGCCCCAACTCCCCTATCGGCCCTACTCTGTGCGTGACAGGGGGGAGCTCCCCAACCCCCCTGATGGCCCCTGCTCTGTGCATGACAGGAGGGAGCTCCCCAACGCCCTGATGGGCCCTGCTCTGTGCGTGACGGGGGCAGCACCCCAACCCCCGGATTGGCCCTGCTCTGTGCGTGACAGGGGTGGCGCCACAACCTGCCCATCGACCCTGCCTTGAGTGTGACAGGGGGCACTGCCCCAACCCCCCAATCGGCCCTACCCTGAGCATGACTGAGGGTGGCATCGCAACCTCCCAATCCGCCCTGCTCTGTGCATGACAGGGGGCGGCGCCCCAACTCCCCAATTGGCCCTGCTCTGAGCCCGACCAGGGGCTGCACCTAGGGATTAGGCCTGCCCTCTGCCACCCGGGAGCAGGCCTAAGGCAGCAGGTCGTTATCTCCCGAGGGGTCCCAGACTGCAAGAGGGCACAGGCCGGACTGAGGGACCCCTCCTCCCCCTGAGTGCACAAATTTTTGTGCACCGGGCCTCTAGTCTATACTAATAAAAGGGTAATATGCTAATTAGACCAGACATCTTCTGGATATCCTTCTGGACAAAGCCACAGTGGTGGGGTGGAGGCAGAGATGGTTAGGGATGCTCAGGCAGTCAAGGGAGCATTTAAGGGGATCAGGCCAGCAGGGGAGAGCAGTTAGGGGGATTAAGCCACCAGGGGAGCAGTTAGGGGCATCAGGCATGCAGGCAGAATGGTTAAGGGTGATTAGGCAGGCCTGCAGGTGAGCCCTGGATTGTGAAGGGGAAATCCACAGGGATCCGGCCTAAACTGGCCATCAGACATCCCCTGAAGGGTCCTACATTAGAGAGAGTGCAGGCCAGGCTGAGGGACCACCCCCTTCCCGCATTCACGAGTTTTGTGCACTAGGACTCTAGTTAAATAATAATTGTAAGCTCTTGTGGGTATTAACAAATACTAGTATACTAGAGGCCCAATGCACGAAATTTGTGCAAGGGTCTTGGCACCTGCTGTCACCACAGCCACCTCTGCCTTGACCCTTGCCACCATGGCTTTGTCTGGAAGAATGTCCAGACTAATTAGCATATTACACTTTTATTATTATAGATTACTGGTGGTTGAGATTTCAAATGATCAAAACATCTGAAGACCCACTTTCAATGGTTCTTGTCTCATTTAAATACAGAACATGAACCACATCCAACATTCATAAAAATGTTTTATCTCATGTGTTCACAAGTATTTCCTAGTCAGATTCCATATGATAGCATCTGGTCACTGCCACTGGAAATCCAATGTAGGTAGTAGGCTCCTCCACAGGCAACTATCACATTTGGAGGACACCCTTGTTGCTACCAGTATCACTGCATTAGCTTGGTTCTACCACTACACTGAATGATACCACACAACAATTGTTCTATTTTTGATAAATATTTTTTTTCAATTAATAATACCAACATCTGAAATCTTCGGATGCCAAAAGTCTTATGGTGACTTGTGGCTAAATTGAAGAGACTATCATTTGCATTTAGACTGTGTTACATTAGAGAATAATCAAAATCCTGCCACTTGTGCATTTAAATTTTAGAACTTCCAGTGAAAGAGTTCTTCTAATTTGTAATTATAACCCTCACTATGAAAGTATATGTTTTCTAATCTACAGTTTATCTTATATGCCTGCCTTCTCAAATTATACTTATTATTATTTATTTTATCCTCTAATTTTATCAATTGTATGTATTAAATGGCATTATTTCTTGAATATATTTGCTCAAAATGGCATCAAGTAAATAGTTCCAAGGTCTCTGCTAACAAAACATCCAAAGGCATAGTGTTACCTCACTTCAGAAAATCTTAGCTATTGCCCCATTTAAATGTTTAGAATATATATATATATATATATATATATATATATATATATATATATCTCCTATCTAATAATAGACAAACATGGTAATTAAGCATACCTCCGCTACGCTTCCCATTGGCTAATCAGCAGGATATGCAAATTAACTGCCAACAAATATGGCGGCCATCAGCCATGCAGCTGAAGCGAACAGGAGGCTTGTGTGCTCCAGTGATGGAGGAAGCCAAGGTTCCCCACCTGCCGCTGCCCAGCTCTGAGCTCCAGAAGCAAAAATGTTTCAATTATAGAAGCTAAACAAACCCCAGATACCAGCTTTCAGCCAGCCACGGCCTCAGAGCTTAGAGTGCCAGTAATGGCAACAGAGTTTCAATTATAGAAGCTAAACAAACCCAGATACCTACTTTCAGCCAGCCACGGCCTCAGAGCTGGAGCCGGGCCTCAGAGCTGGAGCCAGCTCTCAGCTCCAGTGACAGCTATCAAAGGTAAATAAATCCCAGAATAAAAAAAAAAAAAAAAAAAAAAAAAGAGGCTGGGAGCTTCAGTCACCCGCCAGCCTGAAAACGGCCCTCAGCCCCTCACCCGGACTGGCCAGGCACCCCAGTGGGGACCCCCACCCTGAAGGGGGTGTGACCAGCCTGAAAACAGCCCTCAGCTCCTCACTCAGACTGGCCACCCCAGTGGGGACCCCCACCCTGAAGGGGGTGTGACCAGCCTGAAAACAGCCATCAGCCCCTCACCCAGACTGGCCAGACACCCAAGCGGGACCCCCACCCTGATCCGGGACACCCTTCAGGGAAAACCAGCCAGCCCCCACCCATGCATCCTATATATTAAAAGGGTAATATGCAAACTGACCCTAAAAGCAGAAAGACTGGGAATGACTGGTCACTATGACACACACTGACCACCGGGGGGCAAATGCTCAATGCAGGAGCTGCCCTCTGGTGGTCAGTGTGTTCCCACAGAGGGGAGCTCTGCTCAGCCACAAGCCAGGCTGATGGCTGCTAGTACAGCAGTGGTGGTGGGAGCCTCTCCCACCTCCTCAGCAGCGCTAAGGATGTCTGACTTCAGGTAGGTCTGCTCCCCGCTGGCAAGTGGACAACCCCTGAGGGCTTCTGTGCTGTCAGAGGGATGTCTGATTGCCATCTTAGACCCAATTCCCCGGGGAGCAGGCCTAAGCCAGCAAGTGGTCACCCCTGAGGGGCCCCAGTCTGCGAGAGGGCACAGACTGGGCTGAGGGACCCCCTACCGCCAAGTGCACAAATTTTTGTGCACCGGGCCTCTAGTATATATATACTAGAGGCCCGGTGCACAAAATTCATGCACTGGGGGTGTGGGTCCTCAGCCCAGCCTGCCCCGTCTCACAGTCTGGGAGCCCTCAGCGGATGTCCTACTGACAGCTTCCCATGGGAGCGGGCCTAAGCCACAGTCTGACAGCAGAAGCTCAGAGCAGGCGCTGTGTGTGTGTGTGTGTGTGTGTGTGTGTGTGTCCACTGGTGGTTGCCCCCAGCCATGCCACAGAGGCTTGGTACAGGTGCCCTCTATGTGTGTGTGTGTTCCCGCTGGGGGCCTGCCCTCAGCCACGTCGGAGGCTCGGAGCAGGCACCCCGTGTGTGTGTGCGTGTGTGAGTGTGTGTGTGTGTGTATGTGTGTGTGTGTGTGTGTGTGTGTGTTCACTGGGGGCCTGAACCCAGCCACACTGCGGAGGCTTGAAGGAGGCACCCCTCTGTGTTTATCTCTCAGGCTCCTGGTCGTGCCTGTGTGTTGTTCTCTCCCTTGAGCAGCGGCCAGGGCGGGCTGGAAGCCTGGCTTCCTCCATCACTGGGGGCAACCCAAGGCTCCAGCTCCGCGACCACTGCCATCTTTGTTGGGTTAACTTACATCCTCGCCCTGATTGGTTGATAGGTATAGAGGAATGACACCAATTTGCATGTTTTCCTTTTATTAGTGTAGATATATATTCCGTAGTTTTCAAAGACTGCTACAGAGAATATTAAAGTTTTGCTAAGTGAACGAATGACTGACTGATTGAATCAATGAATAAGGGGAGGTGGGGACGAAAATTATTGAAGAAATACTGAAAACTCTATCCTACTCTTAGATATTTATAGTATATATTGATATTTTAAAGGATGTGGAACTCTCATGTCAAATAAAACTGTTTATCTAAATTTATATTCAATTTTCTACAGAAACCTGTCAACAGTTATAGAAAGCAATTGGAATATACTAGTATGTTCCAAAGAATATTTTGAAAAATCAAATTGTTCATACAATTTAATTTATATAAGGTAATCAAGTTGAGTATAATTAATTAAAAATACTATAATATTGTGATTATGTCATTTAGAATGCCACATTTAAAATAGCAATATATTCTCATCTTGAATAATTAGTACTTTAAATGGATGAAATGACTTGCTTCTCTCTTCTTTCCTGTCATCCTTACTTTAAACTAACAAGCTAGTGGGAATTTATTCCTTTCTGATCCCAATTTAACTTATTCAGAATTACTTTCTTGGTTGTTTACTTTTCAAAAAATGTTTTCTGTTTCCACAAAAAGATCCATTAACGCTCATTTAATATTCACTTTGCTGAAGGCTTCTCTGCTTCGTCCCCTCAGAAGAGCAAGTCACAGGCACACCACTGTCCTTCAGAAACACCATGTGAAGAGCAGGTCTTGGCTTCCAGCTCCCGTGCTATTCTTTTTCTGATTCCTGGGAACCTAAATGGAAATGTTACACATGAATTGACATTGATGTACCACTCTGTTAGGCTTTATAATGAACTGCAAAAGAAAGGCACAATCTCTAATTCAACTGTTTCCACCTAGAGAAAAAAAAAAGATCCATTGATCCAGAGAGACAGAACATCAAGCACTCAGAAAATCCAATTCACTTAATAAAAAATTAAGACTGTACTGTTTGTCAGTCAATCAAATCTTCATTTTATTCTGAGAGAAGACAGTATTTTACAATACTTTGCAAGCACTTTAGTCTAGTAAAGAGATTTGTACATTCACAAATTAAGTAAGTAATGCTTCTTTTTTCTACTTTATGTCTGTTTTCTGTCACTTGACTTCTTATTAAAAATTGTAGTGAGAGTAACAAGTAAAGCTAGACATAAAAGTTTTACTTTAACAAATCATACAAAAGTTTCAAAAATAAAAAGAATGTTTTTAAAATAATATTTTCCTCAATAATTTATCAAGAATTTCCTTATATGTCATAAGTTCAAGTACACTGATTTTGTGGGCTCGTCTACAGGTAAGATGGTTGTAAGAATTAAGTCTTGAATACAACAGATTTAGCTGCTAATGACTATATGATCTTGGTGCTTACTTCCTTTTCTCTTTTTTTAAGTAATGAAACTACCCAGGATAAAGATTTCATTCCAAACACTCCCATATAGTGTGTTTAATTTTGACTAGTAAGATAAAGACTGAAGTGTTATATGTCAGTTACTTGAAATTTCCTCAACAGACAGTTAACATGAGTGCTTTTCTGTTTTTATGTGCTTGTTTCATATCCCTGGTGCCTTTACATAGATGGGATAGGTACCCCAAAGGGAAAAACCAATAGAGTCTTAGGTATATAAATAATTGAGTAGAAGGAGCCTGAGTATCTGGAGACTTCATGAAGTGGAGTCGCCACACCAACCCTGTCATGCACACCTTTCAACTTTACATGAAATATAAATATACTCTTACCATCTTTTATTTATGATATTCTGATTTTGGTGCTTCTAGTAAAATCTAATCTCAATGGATATAGTGACATTTCTATGAGATTAAAGATATTCATGTCAGTGTAATATGCTATAATTTGTTTGTGGCAGGTATTTGACAAAGTAAGAAGTAGAAAATAAACATTTAGAAACTCTAGAGCAATTAACATTTCCATCATATTTTTATTGTATTTTTACAGAAGTATTCATTTGTGATAGAAAAATTTAATAACAGAGACCCTTGTGACAAATAATTTGAGATTGTGTAGGTAAAATATCTTGTGTGTATATGTGTGTGTCTTTGTGTATAATTATTATTTTTATTCATGAATAAATGTATTATGGGTACAGGCTTTATCTGGAAAGCCTGAAATTGTTAAGCAGCTATAAATACATTCTGTGTCTGCTCTCAGTTTCTCTTTTCTTGAAAGATAATAAGGAATCCACTTTAGTTACTCTTGCACCAAATTATATTTCTTGCACCAAATATAATCCAAACCCTAGACTTAAGAAAAGTCCTATGTGAGTCTTCAGACTCTAATAGAAATGGTGAGAGTACCTCAGTGCTGAAACATTGGACCTAAAATCACCCAAGTTCCTGATTTGAGTGTATAATGATACCAGTTATTGAGAAATGGCTACCACTAAACAAGTTAACTTTGGTCAAGAAATAGGTCAATATAAATGACAGTTCTTGAGTAACCCAAATTGGTGGAGTTAAAGTAAAGCATTGTTCTAGAAGTGCAGCAGCTATTGCTAAAAGGCAGAAAGATAAGCGTAGGAAAGGGAAGGATGGAAGGGGGTGGGGGGAGATAAAGAAGAGGCAATGACATTTGTTATATTTCCTACTTGAGGCCCAGTGCACAGATTTGTGCACCGGTGGGGTGTCTCAGCTTGGCCTGCACCCTCTTGCAATCTGAGACCCCACAGGGGATGTCAGACTGCCAGTTTCGACCCGATTCCTGCAGGCCAGGCCAAAGGACCCCACCGGTGCAAGAATCTGTACACCGGGCCTCTAGTATGAATATGAGATCTTTGGTTAATCTCTTTCCACCTTCCCCTCTCCCCCTCTTCCTTCTGAGATCCATCAGTCTGTTCCATGTTTCCATGCCTGTGCATTAAGCATCTGCCCCCTGGTGGTCAGTGCACATCATACCTACCAGTCGAATGGTCACTTAGGCTTTTATATATATAGACTAGTGGCCCGGTGCACAAAAATTTGTGCACTCGGGGGCTAGGGGGAATGTCCCTCAGCCCAGCCTGCACCCTCTCCAATCTGGGACCCCTGGAAAGATATCCTACTGCTGGTTTACAGGGATTGGGCCTAAACTGGCAGTCGGACATCCCTCTCACAATCTGGGACTGCTGGCTCCTAACCACTCACCTGCCTGACTGCCTGATTGCCCCTAACCACTCTGCCTGCCAGCCTGCTTGCCCCCAACTTCCCCCCGCCGCCAGCTTACTCACCCCCAAATGCCACCCCCCCACCAGCCTGATCAGCCCCAACTGCCCCCTGTACCAGTGTGCTCACCCCAACTACCCCCCTTGCCGGCCTGCTTGCCCCTAACTGCCCCCACCCCCTGCTGGCCTGCTTGCCCCTAACTGCCCTCCTGCTGGCCTGCTCACTCTAAGTGGCTCCATCTTCTATTCCATTTGTGTCCTTTCCACCCCTAAGTTAATGCCGTGTCCTTAGTACGTGGTTATGAGATGTCTCTGTGACTGAGCTGGGAAACCTTTCATGTTTCTCTTTCCTTTCCTTTCATCTCAGGATAACTGAGCTCTGTGGTTTGTGTGGGACCAAAGGCCCTGGGAATACAATGCTGAGCCCTCTGAACTCATTTTATTCTTTATTGTATTATTTGATTCCTGGGGCTGAATTAAACATGAAAACAGAAGAAAATATACCCTTAGATATAGAATCTGAGCCATTACCCAGAGATTTCTGTAAGAGTTAACTCTGAGGCATGAGACACATGTGTTTATTGGTCAGTTTCCTCAACTATGGAACGGAGGTTGATCCTGCCCCTCGGATCCTTTGGAGGTTGGATATGATGCATCCAGAGGGATTAACTGGCAGCTCTGAGAGGAAGATCAGAAGTCAACAGACACTTGTTTCCTTTACCCAGACAGAGTTAGAAAAACACAACTCCTTTTATCATAACAGCAGCGAGGGCCATGCCTGTGGGAGGAGGAGCGGGGAACCAGGGCTTCCCCCTTGCTCCTCCCCGCCCTCCCTCCATCCCTGCACTGGTCCAGCTGCTATGCTATGGTGGAACTGCTCAATTCAGGCTCTGGCCCCGCCCATGTCACGGGGAGGAGCATGCGCAGTTTCTTGCAGACACAGAAGCAGCTGGGGAGTAGGGCGGTGGCGGTTTTTCCCCTGAGCAGGCGCTGAAGTCCTTGTTGAAGTCTCCACTCCAGAGCCTGTGAGTCCTGGGAGGCTGCCCAGTGGAGGTGCCACATTCCTTTCAGTAGAAACTGAAGATTGATAGGCGCTGCCAGCTGAGGGGAAGGACCAGGAGGTCTGCCTTGTGCCCATTCCTAATCCACAGTCCCGCTTTGCTGGTGGAGCCTCCTGAGCCTGGGCGCACAGGGGGCGGGGCCAACACCATCGCCTCCTTCCCTTTGAGCCCCAGGGCCACTTTTGCCTTGCCACCCGGCTCTTAGCTGCCACTTGGGTTTCCGATCACCGTGTGGCAGGTGGCTTCTTCCCCTTTCGCCTCCCAGCATTGCGCCTACATATGCAAATTAACTGCCATCTTTGTTGGAAGTTATATCGCCCTGATTAGCCAATGGGAAGAGTAGCGAAGTTACTGTAAATTACCATGTTTGTCTATTATTAGATAGGATAGCTTCTGTAAGCGTGTGGTGGTAGTGGGATATCACACAGGAAGAAGTTTCAATGGGGCAAATGGTTAATTTATGAAATTATTGCATCATACTTTAGCAAAAATGAAAGCAATATTTGCATATAATAATTACTATTCTCCTACAAAAAATATTTTCCCCAAATAGCCTTTGAAAACAAAAAGGAAATAATAAGTATGTGATGTTTGCTTCACAAGCAACAGAATTTCTTATTCCTTGTCTTCATGATTTTTCAGGCAATACGAAATTCATTTAAATTTTGTTACTTTATTTATTGTTCAATTTTGTTTCTTATTTGCTATTGAAGATTTCTTTTATAAAGTCTATCAAATATCCAACTTAATGAGTACTCTACCCTCTATTTCTATTGTTGACTATGTACAATACAGGGAAAAGAAACACAAAAAACAGCTTTATTATCAGCGACTGCCTCTTAAAGATAAACCATGGTTCTATTATTAGGGGATATTGGATGTCTTTTTCAATCAGATATAGAGAAAATGTTAATTGTTGACACTAAATAACATTTAACATGAAAGGACTGTAAATATAATTACAATTCTCAAAATAAATCAGTGATGTTTCTTGAATAAATAAAATGAAAGGGAAATAGAACAAAATTATAAAATAATTATAATAATAATAAACAGAATAAAAAATAACAAAGATATGTATTAAGAAATCAGAAATGAAAAAATGTAGAGGAGAAAAAGGTTTAACTTGACCTTCTTAGGTTCCCAGACTGGATCTGTAAATTAAATGGACAAAGGACATATTAATAGGAGAAAATCATACAAATTTATTTAATACTAGAGGCCTGTTGCACAAAAAGATTCATGCAATAGGCCTTCCCTTCCCCTGGCTGCCAGCACATCTTTTCCTCTGGCACCCAGGAACCAGGCCTTCGCTCCAGTCAGAGCTGCCTTCGTATGCAAATTAACTGCCATCTTTGTTGGTGGTTAATTTGCATATCTCACTGATTAGCCAATGGGAGGCATAGCAAAGTTACAGTCAATTACCATGTTTGTCTATTATCAGATAGGATAATTTTTACATGTCATGGAAGTTTTCTTACAAGGTTTCCACCCTTATAGATGAGTAAGAAAGTTTACTGTCTTGTAGGCCCAGTAACATAATGATATTTTCAAGGGAAACTTAAAGAGAGAAGAATGCAGCCAAAGTAATAGGTACTACAGAACAAATCTGATGCTAAGTTTTTGGTTTGACTTCATAGTAGAGCAGTTGTTTCCGACCACGGCATATGGACCCTCTCTGAAGGCCAGAGGGAAGGTAGGGGTGGAGGGTGTGTATGGGGGAGATATTAACCAAGATATATGCATATATGCACAGTCCCTAGACACAGACAATGTGGCAAAGTCTTGGGAGCAGTGGGTATGGGAAAAAGGAGGTCAATAGGGAAAAAACAACAACAACCAAAAAGAAAAAGGCAAGCTATTGTGCAGCTGAATGACAAGGAAGGGAGTGGTATTATGTTGAAGTTCAGCAGATACCAGAGAGGTTGTCTTTAAAAGTTATAGTTTGTTGCCTTTCCAGGAGACAGTCTGACAGATGTCCTCAGGAGGTGTCTTATCAGTATTATTCCCAAGCCGGTAAAATATACTTACAGTAAAACTTATAAAGAGTTCAAAAGGGGTTTATCTGAAAGGGGGGCGGGGTGACTTTCTACTAACTAGAGTCTCCTTGGTGTGAATTATTCCTGAGTTGTGAAAAACAGCAGGGAGGAGGAGGATGCAAGAATGCAACCTTGAGAGTAGTTTGAACAGAGGCTGTTTGAATCACAGGAGCCAACAATCTTGAGGCTTAATTTCCAGGTGCTTCTCATAAATTATGGAAAGCCACAACAAAGAAAAAGAGAGGACCTTTTCTGCCCTTACAATAATTTTTATATACTTATAACTTTTGCTAATTTTTGGTGATTTACTCTTTTGGGTTGGGAAGTTTTGCCTTTTTTCAACTGTCAAATATTAGCTTTTCCCTTTCTCTACTACAAACAAAGTTACTTTCATAATGTAGAAAATCATTTGTTGATCCAGTTATTTGCTTAATTTATGCTATGCAAATAAAACCTTTTATTTTGTCTGATTCAGATTTAATGCTAATATTAATGTGGGCTTTGTTTATCAGAAAAAAATTTTAAAAAATCTATTTCTACAAATTGACTTTTAAAATAATTGTCAATTAGTAAACAATCTTATAGAGTTGACACCTTTTGAGTTTTTCTGTGAACAATTACCATGTATAGCTGTAATCACAGTTCTAGTGGCCTGTTTATTTATTTTTCTATTTTTTCTTTTATTAAATTTATCAAGGAATTTCTAAGGACTAGACATTGGGCTAAGTGATTCAAATAACTTTTATAATTAATCTTCTTAATATCATTATAGTGAGAAAACTCAGGAACAAAGATGTTAGGTAATTTGCCATAGTCACATACCTGGAAAAAGGCAGAGCCTATATACAAGCCTATGTTATCTGAATCCAAATTATAACCTCTTAGCCACTAAAATATTTCTTTTTTTAAAAAAAATATATTTTATTGATTGTTTTACAGAGAGGAAGGGAGAGGAATAGAGAGTTAGAAACATTTATCAGCTGCCTCCTGCACACTCCCTACTGGGGATGTGCCCGCAACCAAGGTACATGCCCTTGACCGTAATCACACCTGGGAACTTTCAGTCTGCAGCCAACACTCTATCCACTGAGCCAAACCGGTTAGGGTCACTAAAATACTTCCTGAATGTATAAGGACATTTCTTGTATATTATCAAACTTGCTATAAATGTAAGGAAAAAATATATCTAAACTAGTAAATTGAAGTTCATTCAGTAATTCCTAGAACTTAGATTCTTATTTTAGTAAATTCTTTCTTTTGAATTTAGAGTTCTAAAGAGAGAAAAGTAGATTGAAAAATACTTACAATGTTTCTTTTTCATAGGACTTACAGAAGAGAGAAAGGCACCCTAAAATTGTTCAAATCAGAGTGACTTAGCACTGTTAACAGAAGAATTCAAAGGCATCAGTTGGTCAGCATTTCCTAAGGATTCATCATAAAATATTTTAGGATTTTTTCTGAGCCTCTAAAGAGATGACCAAACAGAAATACCTTCCTCATACCAAGATTTAGCAGTATTAGATTTACCAGGACCAGTGGGAGGTGGTTAGAGAAAAAAATAATAATTGCTTTCTACGTCTTACTCTAAGCCTAATTCAGATCCCTCCTCCAGACCTTTCTATCCTGTTAAGTAAGTTCTCTAGTAAATCGTTCTTATCTTCCCAAGCAATTTGATGTTGCCTCAACTTCTTTAAAATCTGCCACTTAAATCTATAACAGCATTTACTCAGGGTATAGAAGTCGTTTTCTTACAAGTATCTTCCTTTCCACTGTCCTGGATGTGAAATTAGTCTCCACTATTGACTTGGATTCTTAGCATTACAAGATGTATTCAGTGAATATTTGATAGGTGAATATGTTGAACATAAACATATCACATTTAACTTATTATTATCCTATAAATTATAGAGAATAATTTATTCACTTTAATATGAACCTGTAATTTCTATATGCTTACAGAAATCCAAGCCAATTGAAGAACTGAGTTTTTTTCTGAAAATTCCTGAACTATTATGCTTGGTGTTTTTTAAAAAAATTAATAGCATAATATATGAAAAGCAGCATTTGTCAAAAAATTTTTTCAATCACTAAAATAATGGTTTTTGTGACCATAGATCTGCCTAATTCAGGTTATGAATGTATGTGAAATGTGAAATGTTTCTTAAATATATCCTATATAATAAAAGGCTAATATGCAAATTGTCCCCTTGACTGGGAGTTCAACTGGGAGTTTGACCAGGGGACAGGGCCGGCCAATGGCTGGTGGCCCTTTCCCCCAGCCAGCCCCGTCCCTGATCGCCCTCCCCACCCCGATTGGGGGTGGGGCTGGCCCGACCCCACCCATGCACAAATTTGTGCACTGGGCCGCTAGTGTATTAATATAAGCTAAACAACTTGATAAGCAACGAACACATGGAAAATTAGAGACCAGTCATCAAAACCTAAGTAAGTATTTAGTTGACTGAGTAATCTACTTCTCTGTTTCTACTCTTTCAGATAACTAGTCAGTGTTGTTGACTTTGTAGGATGTAGAAAAATTAATGTAGCATGTTTACATCTATAATAATAAAAGAGTAATATGCTAATTAGATCAGACGTTCTTCTGGATGACCTTCTGGACAAAGCCAGGACTGCGAGGGAAGCCTGGGTCCCGGGTGCCGGAGGTAAGCCAGTGCCAGTTACCAGGGGAAAGAAGGCCTGCTCTTGCACAAATTTCATGCATCGGGCCTGTAGTTTATAATAAGAAGATAATGAGGAAAAAGAAAAAGAATTAACTCAATTAATATTGATTAAATTAATATAATTAAAAACCATTAAAATCTATATTTTTGGCTTATTTTTCACTATGAATGGCCTACCCATTGAGTAAACATTTAGCTGACAAGGAGGGTTTCTCAAAATTTTTGTGTTGGTTAATGGTTCAAAATTTATATATCTCCTTTTATAGGATAGAAGCAGTTTCATTGAAGTTATTTAAAATACCAGACACATCTGAAATAACATCCTGCAGAGGCTGGAGGTAGTACAAACACTCTGATAAAAAAAAAAAAAAGAATGGAAAATTAATATGTAGCACATGTAAATTGAAAAGTAAATTTGCATAAAGACTCCTTTTCAAGTTTTATAATTTACATGATTTATTCTTTTATTTGGTCATTTCCTTACTTGTGTTAACATAAGACAAGTCTGAGTCTGGAAACACTTTAGCTTTCCCTTTACTACATTCTTCGGTATAACCCTGCTAGTTCAATTCAGTAGTCAAGCTTTTAGTTTCCATGGTTACTTTTGCAAATGTAATTTGGTGAGAAGATCAGAGTAAAAATCAATCAGAGCAGTGCTTGGACATGCAATTTAGTTCTTCTCCTTAATGTATACACTTCATTGCTTGCTTCCTAGAATCTTTAGAAGTTATATTAATTTTTTAATTGACTTGAAACTAGTTTCAATATAATTCCTCTTTTCAAAGGTATAAAATAAAAAATAAGTTTCCTATAAACTTCTTCCATACCTGTTAATATCTAAATATATTATTTGTATCAGCTAATTATTGCACATCATTTACATCTGATACTAGAAATGAGGTGGGAAGGGGCTTGAAAAAGCATGGGCATTCAACTATGTATTTTTTTTTTTAATTTAAATTTTTTATTGTTTAAAGTCTTACATAAGTCTCCTTTTTCCCCCTTGACCTTTCCCCACCCACCCCAACCCTCCAGCACATGCCCTCCCCCTCCCCCCTGTGTTCATTGGTTATGCTCATATGCATGCATACAAAAATAGAACCAGAGTCACAGAAGCATTGAGGAGACTGTCCAACCTATGAGGGAAAGTGTGGGGTGAGGGGGTAAGAGATAAATCAAATATGTATTATTTTTAAAAGGACTTCAACATTTTGTTTGTGAGGGAATGAGGAATGGGGGCTAGGGGGTGTGACAATTATGAATTTCCAAACAGTTGTATCTCAACTTTTTGACTTACTACTAAACAGAAAAATAGTTATTTAAAAGCATATTCAAATATCTTAACTAACAATGATGATTTGTCCTAAGATGGGGGAAAATGTGGTAGAATACAAATACACTTATATTAGATAAAGACATCAATATATAATTAGTATAACATTATCTATATACAATAAGAGTTATCTCCAGAAATAATTATTTTACCTATATATGGCAAACTTCTGATTACAGAACATCTGCTCTTTTTATTATTCTGTAGTAACCCTTTTAAGCCCCAAAGAACCTTACCTCATCCTTAGCTCAGAATGCCATAAAAACCTCATTTTAACTTTCTGCCCCTGAATCTCTCATGTATGTGGGGTCTCTGATCATGTCATGTATATAGGATTCCCAGGCATATGCATGTAAATTAAATTTGGTCATTTTCTCTTGTTAATCTTCCTCATGTAGATTTAATTATTAGACCAGTCTAAAGAACCTAAGAAGGTAGAGAAAAATGTATCTCTCTCCCACAGTAGCAAAGTCCTCGTCCAGGGGCTAGATTGTGAAAAGCAAGTATATTTATCAGGTGTCAACAACTTTTTTATAAAGGATTAGAAAGTAAGTATTTTAAGATTTATGACCATCTAGTTTCCATTGCAACTCTTTATCTGTAAGCAGCCACAGATAATGCATAAAGAAATATTCATGTCTCTGTTTAAATAGCACTTTATTTATAGACACTGGAATTTTAGTTCTATGTAATTTATGTGTCATAAAATTTTACTATTCTTTACATTATTATTTAAAGATGTAAAACCATTCCTAGCTCATAGGCTATAAGGAAACAAACAGCAGGCTGCATTTGGCCTACAGCATATTGTACAGACTCCTAACCTAGATTATTGCCTCACCTTGCCCCCAGTAGAGAAGAAAAGAGGGAAAGAACAAATTTCCTAAAGTGAAATATAAAAAAACTAAAGGAAAAATACACTAATTTCTACTGTCTAAGTATGTAACAAAGTGAAATGCTCACTCTCCCTGACTCCATTTGGTTTGGGCCTCTTTGCTCCCATGGCCTTCAGGCAAATAGCTCCTGCTTTAGACATGTTGCTCATTAGAGGAGTTTTGCTTGGGGCTTGAGTTTTTACAGAAACAACCACTCCCACTTTTTCCTTCCCTTGACATAAAAGAAGCCTGAACTGCATTTTTCAAACATGGATTTGAGAAGCTACTAGAGCTCTTATCTTCTTGATTGGGATCTTCTTGATCAATAAAACTTCTTTAATTCAAACTCTAATGTTTTGAGTTTTGGACTTTGAAAGCATCAAGCACATGGGCTTTGGACGGGTAACAAAGACAAATACAAATAAATTAACAGACTTAATTCTTTCTGTGGAAAATAACGCAAGAGATTTTCTTGCCCTTCTTTTTTCTCAGAAAATTTACTTAAAAAAAATGTAATCCTTACTATTTTATCCTACCTTTTAAATGTATACAAATTCTTTCAAAAACTAGATAGGACTTTTGTCAGCTTTATCTCGCGAGAATGGCTGTCTCAAGGTCCTGGGAGCCATCTCTTTGAAGTGTAATAAACAAGGAAGGCTACACCCCTACTTCCCATGTCCTATAGGAAGGTGGAAGTCTAATTCTGGTGAGGCCTTGCTCCAGGTTGCAAAATTACTTGCTGCCTTAAGTTTTTGTATGTGTGTTTTTCCTGGATAAAGCTTGTGAACTAATATAAATGATCATCCCAACTACCAGATAAAGATAGTATGGATTATGTTGGACAAATGGTGCTATCCAATGCATTTACTTGTGGACTAGTTATTTATCTTGAAATTTATGCATTTATCTGCTTGGATATATAAAATGATTATATTTCTTTCTGTCTTTGCAATATCTTAATAATAAAAGTTTTCCTTACTGCCTTTGTGAAGAAGATTTTTTAAAATTTATTTTTCCAACACTGCCACCCATTTACCATATTACTGCTAGGTTCACTGTCATATAGAGTAGTAATGGATGGAGTAAAAGACCATGAGTGTTCAAGGAAAATAATTTCTTCATGTACTAATGAAGCAGAGAGAAGCATATATATTTTTTGAACTTTATCCTCAGGGACTGAAGTATCACATTCATACAATAAAGTTAGATGTCCCTCACATGGTTCCCATACCATCCTAGAAATTATTTTTCAACATTATTTGAGTGTGATGTAATCATGTGTTGATTATTTTTTTCTTCTTTCACGTCTGTGAGCTACTTGTAGGGAATGTGCACTGAGCACAGTGCCTGTCATGTGCAGGGTTGTCATTTCCATTACCCTGTCATGGAAATGAGAAGCAAATGAAATAAAATTAATAATTTCACTTTTACAGTGTTTTATATATATTCTGAATATATAATATTGTGTGTGTAGTAGTTTGTGTTAATTTTCATTTATTTGCAAGTAAAAGAAATTTAAATGTTAATAAATTTTCAATTCCCAAAAGTCAAAAATTAATATAAAAATGATAAATTGAAAGTATCATATCGCCCTGACTGGTTTGGCTCAGTGGATGGAGCATCGCCCTGCAGACTGAAGGGTCCCGGGTTCGATTCCATCAGAGGCATGTACCTTGGTTGTGGGCACATCCCCCGTAGGGGTTGTGCAGGAGGCAGCTGATCGATGTTTCTCTCTCATCGATGTTTCTAACTTTCTATCCCTCTCCTTTCCTCTCTGTAAAAAACCAATAAAATATTTAAAAAAAGAAAGTATCATATCAATGTATGTAATATATAAATTCACTTAATAGAGTTTATATATATGAAGTACCTAATTGTGACTATCATATTATAGAAACTTAGAGCAAAAATAATTTATAACATTTATATTATTACCAAAAGATTAATTTTACATACAAGACAACAATAATTCACATGATTATGTGTTAGGCCTTTTGAAATTACTTAGTAGGGTAATTATCTAGTAGAATATTTATAAGGAAACTTTGTAGGTAACAAATTAATAAAACCTGCCTATAGGGGAGGAAAAGTAATTTTCCCTCTACCCTTCAGGGCTCTTGGCTGAAATTCTCCAGTAATAAATGACAGATTAGCAAGAGAAAAATAAACAGAAGTTTAATAACATATATACTTCCTGTGTACATGGGAGATACCCAGGAAACCTGAGTACCTTTCTGAAATGGACCAAGCCACCCCCTTACATACTATCTCCCGTTAAAGACAAAAAATATTGGGGGTAGGGGAGTCAGTTATGGGAGGTTATCAGGGAAAGTAAGATAAACATGGTTGTGGTTTTATGAAGATTTAGGTTATTACCTTTTCTATTGTTAATGGTTTCTAGAGATTTAGTCACCCTTCTCTTCCTCTCTTCCTCTTACTAAAAGCAAGGCACCCTTACAAATGGAGGTTTCCCTTATAAATGTAAATGTCTCTTACAACTTCTACTACGTTTTCAGGTTTTCCTATGTTTTCTGTTTCTTCAAAAATAACCAGCTCAAGATAATTTTTGTGGACAAAAAAGGGGCCACATACTAAATCTGACAAACTCAGGGGAGGCTTGCATGGGGAAGCTTACAACTCAGAGACCCAAAGTAACCACATAGGATGATCTGAAATGAAAACTTTCCAACTAAAAGTAGTCACGGTGGGTAGCCATGTCATTAGGCCCATATCTTCCTTGACAAAATTCAGTCTTTACCTTAACTGAGACTGTCTGTTGTCTTTTTGCATTTAAGATAACATACTTTTGGAATATCAGAGTATCCCCCTTTTTTCCAGGCCCCCTTAAGGAAAAATCTCCCAGCAGAGCACAAGACCACAGAAACCTTCATTGTTATCAAATACCATCTCTAAGTGCTGTAATGTTCATTGTAAACTATGCTGCACCCACCAATGTTAAAGAGTTTTTTGACTCTCAAATTTACTCTTTACCCAGTTTCAGAGATTTCCCCCTGCTGTGCTTTTCCTGCCTCCCTATTCTACCGCCAGTGAATTTAATGTAACTCTCCTTATGCATCCTCCATTGATTGTAATTTATAAAATAAACTGCAAAACTGTCATTCTCCAGAGCATTTTCTCAATCCATTGAGATTTTGCTTCACAGAAATTGTTGTCAGTTTGGCTCCAATAAACTCATAAAAATTCTGTACAGTTTTGGGCATTTCTTACCTAGACTTCCTTGTGCCAAAGAAGTACATTTTGAGGTGGTAAATTCTGCTCCTCTTGATGCCTAAGGGGTCAATTTTAACTCTCATTTTTCTTATTATTCGTACTGCAACTTTAATCTCTTTAAAACTACTGATAAATCTATGTACAGTTTTCATGAGTGACATGGATATGTTTAAAAGAAGAATTACCTAAAGCTTTAAAGTCTTAAAAACTTTATTTATTGATTTGAGAGAGAGAAAGGAAAGGAGGGAGGGGGAGAGAGAGAGAGAGAGAGAGAGAGAGAGAGAGAGAGAGAGAGAGAGAGAGAGAGATTTGTTGTTCCACTTTCTTATGTACTCATTGGTTGATTCTTGTATGTGATCTGACTGGGATCAAACCTGAAACCATGGCATATATGGATGATGCTCCAACAACTGATCTACACAGCCAGGACCCCAAAATCTTAAAAAGTTTAATAGAAACACTTCAACCTAGAAATATAAAACTATAGACATGTCACTATTATATTTTCACTCATATTTTAATGCTAATTTTTTAGAATTATTTAAGTCACAAGTGTTAGCTGATTGGTTACACATTTTTATTTTCTAAATAGATTTTCTAGTTTCTTTAAAACATATATGATGTAATTAATAATTTGAACTCCTTAGACTCTTTTGGGTAACCAGTGTGGACATAACTAGGGTATATGCAAGTTCAGTGATTAAAAGTAACATCATAGGGTGATCTGATCATAAATTTCTAACTGGGCAGGTCATGGTATGTAGTCAAGCCGCAGGCCTATAACTTCTTTAGAAAAATGTTTTGAAGCAAGTCCTGCCCATTGTTCTTGTGTATGTAGGTTAAAACTTCTTTGAAATGCCAAAGTAATTCCAGATCCCTTGGAGGTGTAACAATATTCAAGGGAGCATATAATCTTAACAATCCTATACCTTACTTTCTTCCACCTTCATGTAATCTTCCTTATGTCTTCTTCTTAATTCCAAATGTATAAAGGAAAGTGCAAAATTTTCATTCTCTGGAGTATTTTTAGACCTTGCTTCCTGGTAATGTTGTCAGTTTGGCTCAACAAAAATTCTCGACAGATTTAGAAGTTTGTTACATCTTCACCAGTATTTCTCAGGAAATTGCACAAGTATTTCTACTCTCATTTAATCAATTGTTGTAGTATCCAGGCTAAATATATCATCTTTTAGAATTTTATTCAAACTGTAAGATTATGTTTTGTTGGCCTTTAAGACACAAGATAAAAAGAAAAATCAGCACTACCGTGTTTGGAGCTTTGGAAATGATTATAGTACCTAGTAAATAATTTTGAGCTGTGTTATTACTATTATCATTAAAAGTGAAAATAATTGTAGAATATTCTAAAATTTTATAGTACTACTTCTTATATAATAAATAGGTAATATGCAAATTGACCATCACACCCTCGCTGGAAATGGTCACACCCATGTGGTCACAAAATGGCCACCCCCATGTAGTCACAAGATGGCCTCCCTCATGTGGTCATAAGATGGCCATGCCCATGTTATCACAAGGTGGCCACCACAAGATGACCAGCAGGGGAGGGCAGTTGTGGGCGAACAGACAGCAGGGAAGGGCAGTTGAGGGTGACAAGGCCAGCAGGGAAGTAGTTAGGTGTTTATCAGACTGGCAGGGCAGTGGTTAGGGGGTGATCAGCTGGCAGGCAGAGTGGTTAGGGGCAATCAGGCAGGCAGGCAGGTGAGTGATTGGGAACCAGCAGTCCCGGATTGTGAGTGGAATGTCCAACTGCCAGCTTGTCCCACAGGGATCGGGCCTAAACCAGCAGTCGGACATCCCCCGAGGGGTCCCAGATTAGAGAAGGTGCAGGCTGGGCTGAGGGACACCACCCCCCTCACAAGTGCACAACTTTCATGCACCAGGCCTCTAGTATAAAAATAAGTAATAGTCCAGGGATATCATAAATTCCTAACTGAACAGTATTGTGGAAAAACTAGTCTTATTGATGCTATTTTCTATGCTTCCTATATTTACTGGTAGAGATGCCTTATTAATTAAACAGCCAAATAGTGATTCTTCTGTCTTTAGCAGAAATTTCATCTCAAAGAGGGATCTTTAGGGCAACTGAATACTAGATTTGAGACATAGTAAAGTAGGTGCTAAGCCCTAGAACTCATTTAACTTGTGACCATAGTGGACAATGTTCTTTTCAGTAAATGGAACAATGATCTCTCTTCTCCCTATCCTATAAATAAAGAGGTAATATGCAAATTGACCCTCACACCCTCACAAAGATGGCTGCTTACAACCAGGCTGGCAGGGGGGTTAGTGAGGGATGACCAAACAACTGAATAGCAGTCTGCGTGGGGTGACCAGGCCTGTGAGGGGGGCCAGTTAAGGGCAACCAGGTCATCAGAGGGTGGCAGTTGGGGGTGACCAGGCCAGCAGGGGGGACAGTAAGAGGCAACCAGGCAGGTGGGGGGGGTAGTTGGGGTGACCAGACTCATGGGGGGGGCAGTGAGGGGCGACTAGGCCATCTGGGGGGCTATTAGGGGTGACCAGGCTGGCAGGGTGGAGCATTTAGGGGTGACCAGGCCAGTAGAGGGGGGCAGTAAGGGGTGACCAGATTGGCAGGGGGGGCTGTTAAGAACAACCAGACTGGCAGGGAAAGAGGCAGTTGGGGGTACCTGGCCAGCAGCATGGGACAGTTAGGGGCAACCAGGCTGGCACACAGAGGCAGTAAGGGGCGATCAGGCCAGTGGGGGGTGCAGTTAGGGGTGACTAGGCAGGCAGGCAGGCAGGTGAGCGATTAGGAGCCAGCAGTCCAGGATTGTGAGAGGAATTTCCGACTGCTGGTTTAGGCCCAATCCCCGGGGGGGTCCCGGATTGGAGAGGGTTCAGGATGGGCTGAGGGGACCCCCC
Source organism: Myotis nattereri (assembly GCF_964212035.1). Classification (NCBI taxonomy): domain Eukaryota; kingdom Metazoa; phylum Chordata; class Mammalia; order Chiroptera; family Vespertilionidae; genus Myotis; species Myotis nattereri. The sequence goes on along the minus strand of NC_138076.1, from coordinate 65,551,166 downwards.
ACACACACACACACCCATGCACGAATTTCATGCACTGGGCCTCTACTCTCATATAAGCTTGGAGTTCATTGTCCAAACTGCTTCAATGTCCTCATATGGAAAATTGGGTGCACAGACTCATTGCATGCAATATAAACAGTACTAGGCTAATATGATCTAAACCTAAAAATACTTGGTTGAATGTATTTGTTTGGAGAAAATTTACATTCAAGCAAAAAATTTTACTTATGTAGAAAAATACATTGGTAAATTTATTAACAAAGTTTTAAATATGACCACTGGAAATTTTTATTGTTTAAAAATAGAGATATACCAATTTATCTTCTCCTCTATTCTTTGAAATTTCAAAAGTAAATTGTATACCTCAATTACTATTAGCTAATGCTATTTGTGTGGTCAGTGTATTGGAGAAAATATGTTTGTAGAAAAAATTGAATATGCTAATAACGATTAAACTGTACTTAGAAATAGTTAAGGTGACAATTTTCATGTTATGCAATTTTGATTATATATATATATATCCTATCTAATAATAGACAAACATGGTAATTGACTGTACCTTCGCTTTGCTTCCCATTGGCTAATCAGGGTGATATGCAAATTAACTGCCAACAAAGATGGCGGTTAACCACCAACAAAGATGGCGGTTAATTTGCATACGTAGGCGCAATGCTGGGAGGAGAAAGGGGAAGAACGAAAGAAGCCGCCTGCTGCTGACGGTGATTGGAAACCCAGGCGGCAGGCAAGAGCTGGGTTGCAGGGCAAAGGCGGCCCCCCGGCAGGTGATTAGAGAAGCTGGGTGGGGCAGGGAAGAGGTGGCTGCCAGCAGCCGCCTCTTCCCTGCACGCCCCCACCACCCCCTGGCCGGTGTTCGAAGAAGTACCTGTATTTTTCTTTTTTAAAGTACCTGTATTTTTAATAATTTCTTGACATGGTAAAAGAATTTTACATTACAATCCAAGGGTGGTGGGGAGAGGAGGAAGAGCAGCAGAACAATCCAACAAACAAAAAGGGAAACAGAAATGCATGGTGGAAGGTATTTGAAGGGTGGGTAGGGGCATTGCCCAACTAAAATGCAATTGGTTTGTTTCTGAGTACTATTCATGGGAAGACAGCATCCTGACCCCTTCTCTATACAGCATTTTGGAAGTAAAAATGATGCATCCAGGTGGATATATGATTAGGGTTTGGATGACAGACAGGAAAGGAAGAAGTCAGAAATAGACAATGAGAGAGTCACTGGCTGGCTGGCTGCAAATACTGACTCTCCAGTAGTGATAGAATAAAATGGGGGATATCTCTGGAAGATTCAAGAGATAGGGAGAAACTCTTCTATGATTTTGACTTGCCCAGCAGATTTCCACATATACACGTGTACATGCCTATGTTTGCATGCACACACATATACACATAACTGACTGCCCTCCCTGGAAGCACAGAAGAAGAAGAAGCCTCCAGAAGAAGAAGCCGCCCACCTTTGGTCCAGGTGCTAGTACCTAGGGCTGGCTGCAGCCCAGGAGACAGACAAGCCACCCACCCGAGGTCCCAGGCTGCAGCCACCCAGAGAAGCTGCCAGCCCTGTGGTCCAGGGCGCCAGCGTCTGTGGCCAGGGAAATAGGTTCCCTCTTCTCCTACTGCAGTCATTACTTCAACATTCCCCTTCTGAACTTCTCTCCTGTGCTGCAACCCAACTCCACTTTTCATTGGAAGGATATGGAACAGAGAGAGCAGTGTTAAAAGCTTACATTTTAAGCCGGTAAGGTTGGTACTTAAACATATAAATGGAAAACTAGAGTCCTTAAGGTAGCAAAGGCTACAAAGGACAGGGACAGCACATGACCTGTATATCCAGCAATCCATATGGGGACTGAAAACTTTGCAATGATAACAATTGGTGAAGATATGAATCAACTAAAATAGTTGACAGGGACAATTCTTCCATCTTTGAAAATACCTACATCAAATTTCTTGACATGGTAAAAGAATTTTACATTACAATCCAAGGGTGGTGGGGTGAGGAGGAAGAGCAGCAGAACAATCCAACAAACAAAAAGGGAAACAGAAATGCATGGTGGAAGGTATTTGAAGGGTGGGTAGGGGCATTGCCCAACTAAAATGCATCAAATCTGCATAATATAACACATTCTGACAAGAACACTACCACCACCAATGTGGTCAGCGTTATTCCAATAAATGTTTAATAACTGAAGGACCTCCCCCCCACCCTGAGTGCACAAATTTTTGTGCACCAGGCTACTAGTATATCGTATCTAGTAATAGACAAACATGGTAATTTACCATACCTCCGACACGCTTTCCATTGGCTAATCAGGGCGTTATGCAAATTAACTTCCAACCAAGATGGCGGCCGGCAGCCAGGCAGCTGAAGCGAACAGGAGGCTTGCTTGCTCCAGTGAAGGAGAAAGCCAAGGTTCCCCGCGCGCCTTGCTGGCCTCTGAGCTGCTCTCTAAGAAACATTGTTGCAATTATAGAAGCTAAACAATCCCCAGAAACCTGCTTTCAGCTGTCAGAGCTGGAGCGAGCAGGACCGAAACAATGTTGCAATTATAGAACCCAAAGAAACCCAGATAACTGCTTTCAGCAGCCGAGGTCTCAAGCTGGAGCCGAGCCTCAGAGCTAAAGCCGGCTCTCAGTTCCAGTGACAGCCATAGAAGGTAAATAAATCCCAGAATAAAAAAAAAGAAAAAAAGGAGAGGTTGGGAGCTTCAGTCGCCCACCAGCCTAAAAACGGCCCTCAGCCCCTCACCCAGACTGGCCACGCACCCCAGTGGGGACCCCCACCCTGAAGGGGGTTGACCAACTGCAAACAGCCATCATCCCCTCATCCAGGCTGGCCAGACACCAAGCGGGACCCCCACTCTGAAGGGTGTGTGACCAGCTACAAACAGCCATCATCCCCTTACCCAGACTGGCCAGGCACCCCAGTGGGGACTCCCACCCTGGAGCAAGAAGATGGCGGCTAATTTGCATACTGAAGGTGGGCGGCAGCGGGCAAGGCTGTTGGGGTCCGGGACCGGATCTCTGACCCTGCCCGGCAGGGGGCAGTGCTTGAGGCTGTCCGCGGTCTGGACCTAGATCCGTGACCTGGCAGGTGGGGGGCAGTGCTTGAGGCTGTTGGCAGTCTGGGACCCGGATCCATGTCCTGGCAGGCGGGGTGGCAGTGCTTGAGGCTGTCCATGGTCTGGGACCAGATCTGTGACCCTGCTGGGCAGGAGGCAGCTCAGGAGGCTGTCTGCTGTCCCGGGACCCAGATCAGTGACCCTGCCACATGGGGGGCAGTCCTTGAGGCTGTCCACAGTCTGGGACCTGGATTCGTGACCTGGCGGGCGCGGGGCACCACGGGAGGCTGCCGCTGTCCCGGGAACCGGATCTGTGACCCTGCCGGGCGGGGGGCAGTGCTTGAGGCTGTCCATGGGACCAAGACACGGATCCGTGACCCTTCCCGGTGGGGAGACAGCTCTCACAGGGGTGGATCGGCTGGGGTTGGGCAGGGCAGGAGGCCTGGCTTCCACCCAGCCCCTGTCACTCTGGGCAGCTGAGCAGCGCAGAGAGCCTCTGGACAGGGGAGGCAGGCCGGCGGAGAGCAGCCTGTACTCCCCACATGGCTGTGGTGACAGCTGTGAGCGTGCCAAGCGGAGCCTGCAGGATGAGCTGAAGTAGTGCCTGCAGGCTATCAGTGCCCAGGAGTGGCTGCGCAAGATCCGCCTCCTGGCCCAGAAGGTGCAGGATCACAGGGACAGCCACCGTGGCAGGCCAGACTGACGTCCTCCTGGCCACACCATGGGGGTTTGCAGATCTGCAAAGCCAGAGGCCTCCAGTGTGCACATCCCCCCCTGGTGTGCAAACATCCCCCAGCACACTGTCACCCTCCCATGCCTGCAACAGTTGCAAACCAAGGTGTGCACAAGTTCACCCCGCCTCTCCACTGCACTTCCATAAACCCAGCATGCCTAACACCCCCACAGGATGTGCACACATCCCCTCTGATGAGCTCACGTCCTTTGGGGAGTTTCTGGGTGTTCTGGGTGCTGAGGGTGGACGCCTGTGAGATGACAGTGAGAGGGCGGAGTGGTGATGCCCTGTTCCCACGGAGGCCAGTGCAGCTACGAGATCACCTCTGGGGGTTAATGCAGGTGCTGAGGCGGGAGCAGGTGCAGACAGACACACCTGGTGGGCACAGGCAGCCCTCGCTGAGGTGCCTTCCGTCAGCGTTCAAGATCAAGAACCCAGAGGCAGAGAGGAATTCCGTCCTCTCAGTGAAACAGTGGGATAGTCGGGGCGACTGTAGAGGAGGAATGTGCACTTTGGGTGCCAGCACCCATGAGCGAAGGCTGCCCTGACTGAGCCTCGCTTGCTTGGGGCCTAGTGCACTCCTGCCGGGCAGCGGGTGACAGGACGTGTTTTTCCGAATTAATGAGAGAAAATGTTGATTCTCCTGCTGCCCACGAAGGTGGAAAGTGAAGTGGGGAGACATGTGGGGAGTGAGTGAGGTTCCCTGTCTGGGGGTTCCAAATCTGCTGTTGGTTTCTTTCACCGCTGACTAGAGATATACAGGGTGTCCCCCCAAAATGTATACACACTTTGAATACCTACCAATTCCAATGGTTTTAAGCATAAGAAAGAAACAACAATGGAGCTGTTATCTGTGGAAAGTGTGGGCACAAACAGGCAGTTGGACATTCCCTGAGGGGTCTCAGATTGGAGAGGGTGAAGGCCAGACTGAGAAGCCCCTTCCCCCCCCCCCACAACCCCAGTGCACGAATTTCGTGGACCGGGCTACATATATATATATATATATATATATATATATATATATATATATATATGATATGTTTTTTTGATGAGAGAGAGAGAGAGAGAGAGAGAGAGAGAAAGATTGGTTTAGTCCCATATGTGCCAGGACTGGGGATCTAACCCCCAACCTAGGTATGTGCCCTGTCCAGGAATTGAACCCACAAACATTTTGGTGTATGAGAGACGACTCTCCAACTAACTGAGCCACCCAACCAGGACATATATATTTTTTAAAAAATCATTGATGCTTTCTTAGTATCTCATACTTATAATGACATTGCTTTTCTGAAAAAAAAGTGACTAAAAAATTGACTACATATATATGTTGGGAAATATCAAATTTACTAACAGTTTCTTGACACAAAATACAGACTATTAATCAATATTTTCTTTGGTTGTTAGATTTCGACACATTTTACCACCCAATAGTATAAGTCAATTCCATGGTTTATATTGACTCAAAAAGAGGGATTTTCTTGCCTTTTTTAGATCCTGCACAATTATCAGCAGTCTCATTATGGGATGTGTCTTTTCTAAGCACCAATGCTGGAAAATAATACTAACCTGTTTCAGGTGAGTGACTACAGAAGAAAACAATAATTAAAGATAGCATTTGTGTAGCCCTGGCTGGTGTGGCACAGTTGGTTAGAGCATAATTGTCCCATATACCAAAAAGTCGTGAGCTTAATTCCCAATTAAGGCACATACCCAGGTTGTAGGTTTAATTCCCAGTTGAGAGGCACTTTGTTTCTCACATAGATGTTTCTCTCTCTTTCCCTCTCCCTTCCTCTCTCTCTAAAACCAATAATAAGGTATCCTGGGTCAGAATTAAAAAAAAAAAAAGATTGCATTTTTGTAAGCATAGCATTTAGGAGGAAATAAACATGTTAGGATGGAGATATAAACTTCTTGAATTTTGAAAAGTTAAACAATAAAAATTGCCTATCTTTCTTGATTGAAGAATGATACACTGATAAAAGCAAATTTTCTATCATTTATTAATTGTATTTAAAATTTACATGGATCTATTAAAGACATTGTGTAATGTTTCCACTTTATGCGGTAAACAATGACAAACATCTGGCATAAAATAATATGCATATCAATGTAACAAGTTTGAAAAGTGGGGAATGAAAATCTGAAGTCTGCCTTCATTCTAACAATGATTATTAACACTTCAAATGAATGGATCCTAGATTTCTGTCTCAAAATTCTAAGTTGTTGTTTTTTATAAAGGAAATTCTTAAGGACTTCAACATGCAATGGATATATATATATAAATAACACTCAGAATAACTAGCTTCCATGCTTACGACCTCAACATAAGGCAAAAGCCCGTAATTGCACTGATACTTTGGCTCATTGTATCCAAAAAGCAAAGCAATGTGATAGCCTAATGAAACAATCCTTTTTGTCTGCCAGCTTCAAGTCACTAATACAGTTGCAATAAAAACCAACCATCGCTTCTGATGGCATATGCAGCTTTGATTAGCAGGACAGTTTGTCTTCTGAATGTCTGAGCCAAGCATGAATCTGTTTCTCTAATTATCCTTGTAGGTTAGGTTAGGAAAATGAGGAAGACACATGCTTGTTTTTATAAAACATAATTCTGCCTTCTGGTCTGACCATATCTGATTAGGAGAACAGTAAACCAATCAGATTCTTTCAGATGGAAATATCATGTCTTCTACACTGGGCAACCTCTTGAATATTGTCAGATATTATCAAGCAATTACAAATAATGAAATTATCCATGTCACACATATTGGTTTCTCCTTTTAACTGCTCAAGAAAAACAAGCCTTTGGTAACTCCAGCTATTGTATGCTACAATACAAAACAAATTACCAATGACCATTCCTGAGCTAATACATAGCCAGATGTTGTTCCCATAGCAGTTTATTTTCTAGAATTCTGTTTGATCTTCTACCTCAATTGACATCAGTAGGTGAATCTGCAGAAATCCTTGTTCTTGAAGAGTTCACATCTCAGGAAATTCTTATTCTTGCCCTCTGATATAAAAATAACTACTCCAGCAAATAAAATCTCTCCAAATAAAAATAAGTCAAGGTTGCTTGATGACTACTACACAGGCACCTGCTCTCCCAATATTCAAGGAAGCCATCTGTTGAAACAATTAAACACAATTTAAGAAATTACTTAATTACTTTTTTGAAAAATATACAAATTCTAATATATTTAAGACACTTATCTGCATTGAAATCTAAATAATTTTTATATTTTCCAATTTAGCTACAAGTAGTACAACAAAAATGTAAATGATGAAAATGGCATTCATAAAAGAGAAATAATTTATATATTAAAATTCTTAAAATATGTAATCACTTATGTGATTTTTAATAAAATAATAAAATATTTTATAACTTCTAGTGAAATAAAACCGCTTTAGAAGTTTCCAGCAAAGATTTATTCTGGAGTTTGCATGGACATATTTGTAAAGATATTTTATAGTGATAGGTTAGAATACATTTTAGATGAAATAGCTATTATACTTATTGAAATCATTTTGAAGTTATTTCCCTTGATATTATACTGAATTCAATGTGTTATTCATTCATCCTAAACCTAGACATACAATGCAGTGACTTTAATATTTTGTCATAAATAGGCCATAATTACAACTGGTATAGGGTTTATTTTAAGAATTCCACCTTATGATGGTGATTGAGATGAGAATTGAGATTTTTAAAAATAATCATGAATATGAAATTGGCTAGAAATATATTAAAAACATTAACTTTTAAAAGTTGTAATAAAAATTTATTCTATGGATGTAAGCCAAGATTATGATAATTTGAGCTTTTTGATATCAGTGATTTTTATTACAGTTTTCTAAGAATAATTTATGTACTTAAAAATATCAAAGAAGACTAGAAATTGTTAGATATTATTTCAACCTGAAAAGAAAAAGAATAAAATATAAGAAATAAAATAGCTAAGAACATAATAACCTCAGATCACAAACATTATCTTATTGATTGAGAAAGGACATAGTCTTACTCTCTCAATATGAAAATTACCACCATTATCTACTAGTTCTTTAAATGTATTTATTTATTCTTGCCACCCCTTTATAGGTTAAAAAAAATTCCCATATGGCATTTTATATTCTTTTCATTTAATACATTATTTTTTTTAAAAATATATTTTTATGTAACATTTCTTGTCTTTAATATAGTTAACTGCTCAAAATGAGACGAGAAAAGGGGCATGCGAATTTATTGATAGTATATTGTGTTAAGAATAATTTTTATAGGTCACCACAATCGCCTGCATAATCTCATCATGCGTTGTCATCTTCGTATGCCAGGTGTGTGAATGGAATGTCCAGAGACAATATGTAAACCCAAAACATCAATATATACAAATTAAAGTGCGCCTGACTCCAAGGTGCACACACTTTCCATTATCTCTCTTTTGTTTCCAATGATTTTCGGGTCTTGTTTGACATCAGAGTCATCTGAAGAACTCTTACAAAATAGATGTGCTCAAGTCCCACCACTACATAGGAAAGGGATAAGTACTGGGTAGTCATATTTTTTGCAGTTTTCCAAATATCCTCCGATGTTCTTTTAATGCTGAGAAAATTGTGCATAGTTTTTAGACAAAGTGAATAGCTTCATTTTATACCGACATCTACATCTATGTTTCTATACAGGCATATTTGTGTGTATAAAAAATGAATCTCTGATCTTTTTTTTATTTTTGTTAAATGAGCTATTCCTAGTGTGTTTTCTATCTCAGTGAATGACACCACTCTGCTCAAAAAAAAAAAAAAAACCTGGAGCATATCTGTGTCCCTTAATTGTATCTCACTCAACCTTATGTCTGAATGCTCAACTATGACCAACTATTTACACTCATTTCCATGGTCTTCACCCTAATTCAGGTTACAATTTTAACCTGAGTATAAAAAGGAGAGGAATATGCCACCCAAGATATTTCACTTTTGCTATTGCTTAATTTAAATTAAAGCCACTTCAGAGACTAGCGGTGTAGGAGGGACACTCCTTTGTCCCCCTGAAATCAGGAAGGTAAAGCTCCCATGTTCATGGTACCCCCCTTGTACCAGGAGGGTAGAAAATATTCTTATCACCAGAGATAGAGAATTTAGGCCCCAAAAGTCTGCATACACAAATCTTGTGACTTCTTCATCAATTTACTAGCCCAAGCCCAAGCCCAAGCCCCTTTGTCTTGTCAGTTCTTCGCAGATTTACTGTTTTTGTTTCTAAACAGTAAAAAAGCTTTCTGCTTTGGTCACTTCTCTGAGTCTCATATTTATGGGATCCCTGTACATAAATATTGCATTTGTTCACTCCTTTCATCTGTTTATGTCAATTTAATTATTAGATAAGCCAAATAAACTGGAAGAGAAGGGGAATTTTTCCATCCTAAAGTGGATTGGTAAAATATCTTCCTAACATATTTCTCTAACACTAATCTTGCTTTCTCCGAACCATTTTTTTTTTTTTACATCCTGTCAAATGCAACCCTTTTAAAACTCAATTCTGATTATTTACTTTTCATGCTTAAAATTCTCTATTAACCTGTCTTCAGTATTACTGTAAAATCAAGCTTCTACGACATGGTTTCTATCCCTAGATCACACAGACCCTGTTTATCTCTCCAATCTTACTGCTCACCAATTCATTTCTTGCTCAGTGTAACATGCCACATGTCCTCCTTCCTGTGGCTCTTCACAAATTCTGCTCCTTAAGCCACTCCCCATATTTTCATTTGGTGAACTATTTTTCACCTGTCAGCCTTCATTCTATATATCATTTTCTGAAGGAAGATATCTGTATCCTACACACTTAAGTTCGATCATAGTGGTAAGTATTTCCCTAGCCACAGAATTTATCATGCTCTTTTAAGCATTTGATATATTCTACATATATACATTTTAAATATTTAAGAGAGCTTTACCCCTATTCCACCTTGGCCCAAATGTATCTATTTATTTGAAATCTGCCCTGCTATCCCTCCAGGGATATACCTTTCAATTTTAGATGATAACTGGAAGAATTGACCACAGAACCAATTAGAAAACAAACAAACAGACAAACAGCTGAGGGTGTAGATATTTCCCCAGCTTTTCTGGAAACTATTCACAATATCTTATATATCTGAAGTAAACCAATTCATAAAAAGCAAACTGATTTTCAGCAATCATTCTCAATTTATATAAGAAACATTCCCATATCTCTTACTCCATGCCAGCCACTCTGCTCGTCCTTGGAGACATGGCAATAAAATGCTACACTATCTTTGTTTCTTTACAGCTGCAGGTGGATACAGCATAACAATACTCTGACCATGTAACTAGAGAAAACATGGAAGGGTGATTTTATCCATACAAAGAGTAAAGCTACTTTTTATTTTTTAATTTGTCTTAAAATACACACATTGTTTTTCAAGTCAAATGAAAGAAATAAACTTAATATTAAATGACAAAATCATTTAAAACACACCTACATGCATGCATGCATTCTCTGTAAAACTAAGTAATACGAATCTGGCAATTGTTCCCAATCTATTTCCATTATTTCCAAAAGCTATCTTGAGTTTTCAAAATATATATTCTTGAATTTTTAAATATAGTTTGCTTGTTTATTTTAATACCTATCCATTGGGGGGGGCGTTAATAAATGGGATAAACAATTTTATACATTTATGGGCTAAGTGAAGGGAAAGTAATAGGAATTATTTAGTTAGCAAATACAGCATTTTTTTCTAGTGGCCTGAAATCTTGAAAATTTTCAAAGGGTTCTCATGTGGGTCTGCTGATGGTCCTTCAAGAGTCTTAAAATACAAATAATAAAATGATATGAATGCAAATTTTAAAAAATTTAAGAGCTTTAACATGAATGTTTATTATATTAATAAAATTATTATAAAATATTTTAAATGCCACTTTGCTGTTTGTAAGATACTATATGATCCAAAAGAGTGCTATAAAATACAGATGAGGGAAAGTGGTCTTTTAGGAGGCTTTTAGCTATTATTATTACATATATTATTTTGATTTCAATTTTAAAAGAATGATAAGCATAATGGCTTATTATTATTTATTTGTAATAATAAAAGCATAATAGGCTAATTAGACCAGATGTCCTTCTGGACGTTCTTCCGGACCACCTTCCAGATGAAGCTGGGCCTACAAAGGAAGCCCGGGTCCCGGGTGCCAGAGGGAAGCTGGTGTCAGCAGCCGGAGAAAGGAAGGCCTACTCTTGCATGAATTTTGTGCATTGGGTCTCTAGTCCTATATAATAAAAGGCTAATATGTAAATCTACCAAATGGTGGAACCACCAGTTGCTATGATGTGCACTGACCACCTGGGGGAGATGCTCAATGCAGGAACTGCCCCCGGTGATCAGTGAGCTCCCACAGGGGCAGTGCTGCTCAGCCAGAAGCCCGGTTCATGGCTGGTGAGTGCAGCCGCAGTGGCGGGAGCCTCTCCCACCTCCTCGGCAGTGCTAATGATATCCAACTGACATCTCTTAAGGGTTCCCGGACTGCGAGAGGGCGCAGGCTGGGCTGAAGGAACCCCCACCCTGAGAGCAGAAATTTTATGCACTGAGCCTCTAGTACCAGTGATGGCGAACCTTTTGAGCTCGGTGTGCCAGCATTTTGAAAAACCCTAACTTAACTCTGGTGCTGTATCACATATAGAAATTTTTTGATATTTTCAACCATAGTAAAACAAAGACTTATATTTTCTTATTTATTTTATATATTTAAATGCCATTTAACAAAGAAAAATCAACCAAAAAAATGAGTTCACGTGTCACCTCTGACACGCATGTCATAAGTTTGCCATCACTGCTCTAGTACAGTGGTTCTCAACCTTCCTAATGCCACGACCCTTTAATACAGTTCCTCATGTTGTGGTGACCCCAACCAGAAAATTATTTTCGTTGCTACCTCATAACTGTAAGTTTGCTACTGTTATGAATCATAATGTAAATATCTGATATGCAAATTGTATTTTCATTGTTACAAACTGAACATAATTAAAGCATAGTGATTAATCACAAAAACATTATGTAATTATATATGTGTTTTCCGATGGTCTTAGGCGACCCCTGTGAAAGTGTCATTCGACCTCCAAAGGGGTCGTGACCCACAGGTTGAGAACCACTGCTCTAGTATATAATAAAAGATATACTATTTCATTTATATGTCAATTAACTTCCTTTACTTAATGATAATTTGTAAAAGTGGCAAATTTAAAATATATACCATTGGCCCTAGCCATTTTTGCTCAATGGATAGAGCCTTTTCCTGTGGACTCAAGGGTCCCAGGTTTGATTCTGGTCAAAGGCACATGCCCCAGTTGTGGGCTCAATCCCCAGTTGGAGGAGTGCAGGAGGCAGCCAATCAATTATTCTCTCTCATCATTGATGTTTCTAACTCTCTCTCCCTCTCCCTTCCTCTCTGAAATCAATAAAATATATTTTGAATAAATAAATAAATAAATGTATACCATTGAACTGGCACATTCCCTTAGCAAATCAACAATCATTAATTCATGCAATATTCCCTGGGTAAACACTAGGATCTCTGAAAGATAAGAATTTAAAGTATATCCTCTAATATTTTAGTGCAATAATGATTAACATTTCAATATTTTCTTCTTTTTGGAGAAGGAATGCTTCTTCTCTCACAAATTAAAGTAAAATATACAAAAATCATGGTACCTATTTCTTCAAATACTTCCCCTTCTTTCCTTCATTCTACCTTCTTTCTTCCTCCTTAGTGAATTTCATCTATCCTCATTGAAATCAAAGAGCTTTCTCATAGAGAGGAGTGAGATTCATAGCCAGGTACCTTAGCCTGTTTGCTATGAATTAGGGTTTGTACTTAAATGCAGCCTATCTAAATAGTGTGTGTGAACATATTTCTAAACTGGGAGTGATGTATCTTTAAAAGTAGGTATTTTTAAAAGAAATTTACTTCAAGCATTATTCAAGTTTTTCAGATAAATTTTAGTCAATTTCTGTGACCAAAAAATAAAACCTTTCACCCAGAAAGATGAGAGATGAAGTTATTGTTCTGTTTCAACTAAATAAGGCTTTGGAATTTCACCTCACCCATTAATAGAAAAGGTTTATTTGTTTGTAAAGTATTTTGCTTTTAGATTTCTGATAAAGGGGTGAGATAATAGAGATATTGGAAAAGAAATAAGGGGAAGAAAGGAGAAATTGAATATAAGGACACAAGACTGAGAATATTATATCCATTTTCACCATTACAAGCAATGACATAGTATTTATAAAGTACAAGGTATTTTCTACTATAATTAAGTTGCTCTAGTCTCATTTCCCTCCAACACTCGTCCATACCAGCACCAATTCTTTAGCTATATTACTAAAATGGGAGCTGAGTCTCTAACAACAGTGTATATTCAAGGATAACCCCTCACCTAAGATCAGCCAACCATTTCACTCCATCTTTCGGGCCAAAGTGATTATCCAGGGATGAATGTTTTATACATGACAGACCATTCAGAGACCTTTGCTGTTTGCTTTTTATCAATCAAATAGTTCTTTTATTTTATCTTTTATGGCTGAGTATTGCTACTTGGAGTTTCCACCCATGGAAAATGTCTCTGCAACAGGTAACAATAGACCTAACATAGTCAGCAGAAATGGGAGGCAGAAAGTTGATTTCTGTAGGCTTCCTCCCTCTTTATAACAGTTACCTCTAAAATCAAATATTCTGAAGTTAGGGTTTTGTGGATCAATATATTCTACATGTATTTTTGCTTTAGCTAATTATCAAAGTGGAAACATGAATGTCACTTTTTAATATAAATTTTATTAAAGTATAGAGTACATTAGAGAAAAGTGCACAACAACATGTAATTTAATGAACTTTTACAAAATGAACACAATAGATTAAATCAATCACTTTGGGTTCAGAGTAATTTGAGTAGGTAGATTACTGTATGTATCCTTCTCCTCCAAAGAAAGTAAATGAAATTCATTCTTATATTTGAAGTAAAGTATGCTGGCAACAACCTTACCTGAGTCCACTCATTAGTTTGTGGATCATAGGATTCCATGGTGTTGAGGTATGTCTGCCCATCATAGCCACCAACAGCGTATAATCTGTCACCAAGGAGACAAACTCCAACAGCATCCCTGGGCATACTCAAAGGAGCCACTGTGGTCCATGTGTCTGTTTTGGGGTCATATCTAAAATGTAAAGATAATAGGACATATTCTAACATATTCAACTTTTACTATATGGATGATGCCCACACAAAAGAAAGCCATGAAACACAAAATTGTGATTTTGTTTTTTTCCTAAAAGCTAAATTTTTTGAGCAGGTGTTCAAGAGCTAATATCCACAATGTCTGGCTCTCTAAACTTTAAGGTATTTAAAACCTATACCTAGACTCTTATTTATATAGCTGCACAGTCTTCTAACAAAATGAGTATGAAAAAAGTTTATTTTCTTGAGGAAGTCAGATATGCAAATAACTATTTGCCACAGCATAAGCAAAGTGTTATGGTAAAGAAACAGAAGTAATTGTTAAAAGTCTGAGAGAAGTATGCAATACTTCACTATTAAAGTCTCCATTAAATCAGGTCTGAAAGTCTAGCCTAAGTTTGCTATATATAAAAAGTTGTGTAAAAGTACTGAAGTGTTAATAAAAATGCATAACCAGCTTCCAGGAAAGTGGGTGTGCAGTATGGCTAAGTTTAAGAATGTATGAAAGAGTAGAGTGCCAAAAAAGGTGCGTGTTTTTTTTGTGTGGTGTTTTTTTTTTTTTTTTTAAATACGTTGTTATTGATTTGAGAGAGGGGGTAAGGGGATTAAAGAAAGAGAGGGAGAGACAGCAATGTGAAAGAAACATGATCAGCTGCCCCCTGCACAGCCCTTACTAGAGATCCAGCCCACAACCTGGGCATGTGCCCTGACCAGGAATCTAACCAGTGACCTTTGGGTGCACAAGAGGATGCTCAACCAACTGAGCCACACCAACCAGGGCAAGGTGTTTTGTGATCAACTTATGGATGTTTGATTCCCAGAGTAAGAAGGTGTTTTGTGTTTTCTCAATTGGAAAATACGGAGCCTTTGAAACTTGGGAAAATAATTACAGCATGAACAGAACTATATTTTAGTGACATAACTCAGGATTTTCCATAAGGGGGGACATTGGTAAATCAAAAGAATGAAATAGGGAATATAAATTAGTATTGCTTAATTTAAACCAAAATTAATCTGATTTTCAGAAAGTTTGATTCCCATATAGTAAATACAGATATTTTATATTTTAGGGTAACAAAAATCTGAAGAATGCTTTAGTTAATGAGCTTTATTTCAGCAAAAATAAAATGAATTCTTAAACCACCTCTTTGCCTTGAATTTGCCACTATAGGTTCAGATACAGGAACAAGAAAGCTACTAAGAAGTAAAAACTCAGCAGAGTAAATACAAAGGTGTGGGGAGGCGGAAGCTGGGTGGAGGTGGGCAAGTAGGGGGAAAATGGTGACATCTGTAATAGTATCTGTAAGGACAGCAAATAGGCCTTTCTTTTTCATTGCTGTGGCCTTGCACAACTTATGAGAAGCACCTGGTAATTAAACTACAAGATTGTTGACTCCTCTGTTAAAACTAAAGGATAAAATAAGCTACTCTCAAGGCTACCTTCTTCCATCCAACTCCTCCCTGCTGTTTTAACAGCTTCAGAATAATTTGCTCCTCCTCATCTTCTCCTTCCTTTCCCTCTCCCCTTCAAACAGATTTCCCTTTTGAACTCTTTATAACTTTTGGTCTAAGCTTGTTTTACAGGTTTGGAAAAAATACTGATAAGGCACCTCCTTAGAATATCTGCTGGACTGTCTCCTGGGAAATAAAACTGTAACTTTCCAAGACAACCCTTCTGGTGTCTGCTCAACTTCAACACCATTCCCCGCCCTTCCTTTTTGCTTAGCAACTACTGAACAACGCAAACTCCCTTTTTTCTCTGCCCTGTATTGACTAGCAATACTTGGCTCTTTACTCCCTTGAAAAAGAAAATAAATTTCGTCTCTGCATCTTTTCTCTTAGTTGTGAATTCTTTCACAGCCCATGTCACTGAGCAAGCCTTAAACCTTAACAGTGTCATCAATAAGATAAGGGGTGGGGACTGAATAAAATTTTTTGTTGTTGTTGTTTTTTGTTTACAAACACAGCAAATATATTCTGTCTTTCTGCTTCAATCTTGTTTTTCACTAATTGAAACTTTCAACCCACAAACTTTTAAAACAAAGAAACAAACACAAAAAACAAGCCAAAAAAACTCCCCTATAGTTTATTAGAAATAAAAAAGGTTGTTATAACAAATGATTGGAAGGACCCCAAGGATCTGTAATTTATATTTTATAGAGAATATTCATGTTACTCAAGATATTACATGCAATTACACTCCTTGGTTGAAGAAGTTGGGACAGCCTATAAAATGAGAGACTAGTTGAATGCTTGCAAAACCAGGACCACCTTAAAGCACAGGCTATCTAGCAAATAAAAATGCAATTTTACATGCAGCAATTAATAAATGCAACCATCACAAAGAGACACAGACACATATAGACACACAAACACAGACACAATCTATGCCATCATAATCTTCTTTACAATATTTAAATTTATAACATGGATATTTTGACATGTGTAAATATATTTTTAATGAGGACCAAAAATAAGTAGATAGAGAAGAAAAGACACCACAAGGAGTTAAATAGTACAATCTATAAAGTAGAATATGCACAGGATAACTGAGTTTTTCAATTAAAAAAACAACAGTAATAATAAATAAATAAGAAGTAACTGTGAATAAATTAAATGTGACTTAAAAACATAACAAAATGAGTGGACCTTATTTGGATCTCAATTTAAACAGACCAACTATTAAAAGATGTTTGAGACATTTCGGAAATTTTAATTTTGGGCATCAGAGCTTAATAAGACATTATTGAAGTTTCTATTAGTTGTGATAATGACATTGTGATTATGTTCAAATATAAAGTTCTGATTATTTTATTCACTTGTTTCTGGGGTGAAATCAGAAATATATTCAGCAAAAATGACAGCTTGAATAATTTACTTAAAATAACGCAAATGAAAAAGGAAAGGACAGCGAAGGTGAATGAATGAAACATAAATGACAGATTGGTGGTGGTTGTTAAAACTGGGTAATGAGTATAGGGGAATATATTGTATTGTTTACTTTTTGTTTGTCAGGAAATTATTGTAGATATAACTTTAAAAGGAAGAATGTATAATATACTTTAATTTCAGTGAACAGTGAACATTCTTTTATTTTATTCATTCTTCAATAGAATCCAACCTGGTTTTTGTCACAATCAATTCACTTAAACTGCTTTTTCTGAAGTCATATTTTAGTCCTCAATTAATTTTTATTCAGCACTATAGAATTCTTTCCAGCAGCTTGTCTACAAAGCAGACTTCATTTATCACTTTGCAAAAAAGCAGAAGAACTGAGAAAACAGCTAACAGTAATACACTAAGCAATAATAAATGAATTTCTGAAAGCTTATGAATCTCCAAGTGAAATTCAAATATCAAAACAATTCTCAAATACTCATATTCCAGGATAAAGTAAGAACACACTAGGGTGTTCTATACACTTTAAAGATAATATCCTACATTTAGAAATAGATATCATTTCTTTTATATTTTACAAACATTCCTGAAGAGAATTTTAAAAATCTAGTGCATTCTTTTATAAAATCTAAATCTTTGAATTAGTTGTACCTCTCATTAGTGGTAGGTAATATACTTTACATGTGTAATACAATCTTTTATAATTAATAACTGACAATGTTGATTATATTTAAATTTATATATTTTTAGAAAAAACAAACCAAAACAAAACAAAAACCAAGTACAACCTTCTCTTCTCCCAAACAAATGCTCTTTCCCTGATATTTAAAAAGTAATCCCATAAATTCAAAATTATCTGCTAATAATTATACTTTTTTTCACATTAATAACTTTAAATTGATTTTCCTGTATTCAAAGTTTTATAAATTCACCTCTCAGCCTGGAGAAATACAAGATTGCTACCCCAAAAATGAAAAAAATATTTGTTTGTTTTAGCTGAGGGAAGGATTCACAGATATATAAGCATTTTTCAAATAATTACTAATAGTGAACTCTGTCACTGTCATTTCTGGTTTTTGACAAGATTTAGTTCTAAGCATTTAGGGAAGTAGGTCTCTGGTTTCCTGTTCATCAAAAAGAAAAAGGGAAAGGCAGGGGCTGCCTTTTATATTTAGGCTCTCTTCCTTTCCTATGCTTCATCTTGGCCCTCATGGTCAGAGTATGAGCTCTGCATCAGGAACTCTATTAAAGTTTCTAGCCCTCAAGCAAGAGAAGCATTGTATATATACACTGTGGCTAAAATTGGCTGCAAACTGAACACTTGCTGAAGGCATGCAGCAGTTAGAGAACAAAAGCTAGTTTCTCATTGAAAATCACTATTGAAGTTTTTCAGGTTCCTTTCATTTTCAAACATGGTCATTTCTAAAGTTTAAGGATAAGAATCAATCTTAAAATATTTAAAGGGAAATTGTTTTAAATATAAAAGCATTATTTTGATAGCAAATAAAATTGAAAATATCCATTTTCCTAAATTTACACAGCTAATGTTCAGCTAGAAAGCAAATTAACAACACAGAAATGGCTTGTAGCCAGGTAGGTTTTCCTATTAGACAAAAACAAGTAAGAAAGCAAAGAAAAAGTAAAAGAAAAATAAAACAACCAAAAGAGCAGTCTTTAGATTTCTAGTAAAATAATTATGCAATCTATATTTGAATTGATTTTAATAAATTATTTGTGAATTATGAGTGAAAATAAAATAATTTATTTTTCCTGTAAACTGACATCATAATAGGTATCATGAGATTATCAAAGTGACTTTATAATTATTCTTAATATCTATTTCTTCTTTAAGGTTTTCTTGGGATTTAGGACTCTTTATTTTTATTTAAATCATAGGATCACATTTTCCATGTATATTCCCACAATCACAATCCACAGTGTTTATAATTTAATAAGGACTGCATTATACCTACAGTCAGTTTAGAGCAGAATTCACCTTCTTATAATTTTCAATCTTCTAATCCATAAGAATGGCATTCCCTTCCATTTATTTAAAACTTTTTAAGCTTTTCTCAATAATGTTTTATTTTCTCTTTAGTATTTATTGCAAGATATTTTAAACTTATTCAATGGTAATTTTATACATTAATTTTGTTATTTATTGCTTACATATAGAAATACACTTAATTTTATGTATTGACTGAGTATATGGCAACCTTATTAATTCACTCATTAACTCAAATAGTTTCTGCTTAGATTTTGTTTAGATTATCATTAGATATTTATCATGTTAGCTTGAATAGTGACAGTTTTGTTCATTGCTTTACAAGTCTTATTTTCTTTCCCTTTATTGCCTTACCAATAGTTAATTACTCTATTAAACTGTTGAAGAACAATTGTATTGACAGGAACTTTGTTCTCAATCTAATAAAAACTTCAAAAAGAAAAAAAATCCTATCTAATAAAAGAGAAACATGGTAATTAGCGTACAATCGCTACACTTCCCATTGGCTAATCAGGGCGATATGCAAATTAACTGCCAGCCAAGATGGCGGCCGGCAGCCAGGCAGCTGGAAGCTAACATGAGGCTTGCTTGATGCAGTGACAGAAGACTCCAACGTTCCCCGCCTGCCTTGCCGGCCTCTGAGCTTGCAGTTTGAAACATTGTAACTAATATAGAAGCTAAACAAAACCCCAGAAACCTGCTTTCAGCTAGCCGGGATCTCAGAGCTGGAGTTGATACAGTGTCTCGATTATAGAACCCAAACAAACCAGATACCTGCTTTCAGCAGCAGAGGCCTCAGAGCTGGAGCCAGAGCTAAAGCTGGACCAGAATAAAAAAAAGAAAAAAGAAAAAAAGGAGCAGTTGGGAGCTTCAGTCACCCGCCAGCCTGAAAACAGCTCTCAGTCCCTCACCCAGACTGGCCAGGCACCACAGTGGGGACCCCCACCCTGAAGGATGTGTGACCAGCTGCAAACAGCCATCATCCCCTCATCCAGGCTGGCCAGGCACCCCAGTGGGGACCCCCACCCTGATCCAGGACACCCTTCAGGGCAAACCAGCCAGGCCCCAACCATGCACCAGGCCTCTATCCTATATAGTAAAAAGGTAATATGCCTCCCAGCACCGGGATCAGCGTGACAGGGGGCAGTGCCCAAATCCCCTGATTGCCCTGCGGCTCTGTGTGTGACAGGAGGCGGGGCCACAACCTCCCTATCTGCCCTGCTCTGTGCCTGATAGGGGTGAACTCCCCAACCCCCTGATAGCCCTGCGGCTCTGTGTGTGACAGGGTGCGGCGCCCCAACCCCCTCCCACGCCCCACAAGCCCTGCTCTGTCTGTGACCGGGTAGAGCCATAACCTCCCCATCGGCCCTGTCCTGAGTGTGAGAGTTGCGGCGCCCCAACCCCCTGTTCGGCCCTGCTCTGTGGGTGAGAGAGGGCGGTGCCCCAACCCCCTGATCCGCCCTGCTCTGTGTGTGACAGGGGGCGGTGCCCCAACTCCCCTATTGGCCCTACTCTGTGAGTGACAGGGGTGAGCTCCTCAACCCCCTGATGGGCCCTGCTCTGTGCGTGACAGGAGGGAGCTCCCCAACCCCCCTGATGGGCCCTGCTCTGTGCGTGACAGGAGGGAGCTCCCCAACCCCCCTGATGGGCCCTGCTCTGTGCGTGACAGGGGGTGGCACCACAACCTCCCCATTGACCCTGCCTTGAGTGTGACAGGGTGCGGTGCCCCAACCCCCCAATCGGCCCTACCCTGAGCATGACTGAGGGTGGCATCACAACCTCCCAATCCGCCCTGCTCTGTGCACGACAGGGGGCGGCACCCCAACTCCCCAATTGACCCTGCTCTGAGCCCGACCAGGGGCTGCAACTAGGGATTGGGCCTGCCCTCTGCCACCCGGGAGCAGGCCTAAGCCAGCAGGTCGTTATCTTCCGAGGGGTCCCAGACTGCGAGAGGGCACAGGCCGGCCTGAGTGGCCCCCTCTTCCTCCCCCCCCCCCCGACTGCACAAATTTTTGTGCACCGGGCCTCTAGTATATATATAAGCTTAATGTGCAAAATGTGCCCTTGGGAGTTCAACCAGGAGACCAGGAGTTCAATTGCTCACTATGACATGCACTGACCACCAGGGGGTGATGCGGAATGAAGGAATGCCCCAGCTGGCAGCTGGCACTTGGGGAAGGGAGTCCCTGATTGGCCCTGATTGCCGGCCTAGCCTAGGGACCTTACCCATGCACAAATTTCATGCACCAGGCATCTAGTATTTCAATGTTTGACTATCAACTTGACTATCAATTTTTGTATTAATTTTACTTCCAAATTTGGTGAGAGTTTTTATTATAATAGGTATTTAGTTTTTTAATATATTCTTATTGATTTCAGACAGGAAAAGAGAGGGATAGAAACTCTGTCAGTGATAAAATAGAATCATTTATTGACTTCCTCCTGGCCTCCTGTACACCCACCCTGACCTAGAATAGAACTGTGACCTCCTGGTTCATTGATCAACACTCAACCACTGAGCTATGATGGCCCGGCAATGGATATTTCATTTTATCATTACTTTTGTACTTATTCATATGTTTATTACTATATTGAGTTATGCTGATTAACTTTTCTATTTTAAATTAATTTTGTATTTGTGGAATAAACTCAAATTTGAGATATATTTCTTTTTATTTCTATCTAGGTTTGATTTGCTAATTTTTCTTTTGTATGTTTGCATCTATTCTCATGAGAAAGTTTTGTCATCATTATTTTTTCTATTGTTTCTTCTTATATAATATTTATAAAATTATATTTTTCTATAAATTTGTTCATTTCAGCTAACAATTCAAATACTGGTATAAAAATATATAAATTCTCTCTTTATATAGTCTGCATAATATACAGTGAAGTTTGCTTTTTTATTTCTTTATAGTTACTTTTTATCTTTTTTTTTATAACCTTGTGAGTAGCTTATAAATTTTATTGCAAATATTCATAATAAACAACTCAGGCTTCTTTTAAATCCTCTCTATTGCATTTTTTTTTTCTATTTCATTGATATGTTATTATTATTTCACTCTTGTATTTGTTTTATTTTTAGTGTAATTATAATTTCTTGAGATTGAAGCTAAAATTTTTGCTTTTAGATTTTTAATTTGTTAAATAAATGAACTTAAATCTATATATTTGTTTGTAAGAATTTTTAGCTACATTCCACAGAATTTGATATATCATATCTTCATTACTACACAATTAAAAATATTTTCTAGTTGGAGCCACATACTATTTTCAAGGGTATTGCCTAATTTCAAATTGTTGAGCATTTGAAAAAAAAAAAAAAAAGAAGTCTTTGTTATTTATTTCTAGGTCAATTCCCCTGTGATCAGAGAACATGCTCTGTGAAACTTCAAGCTTTTGAAATTTATTGAGGTTTATTTTATGGCCAGAAATTGTAAATTTTGGTAAATATATTACACGAACTACAATTACTTAGTTTTTTTTTCCCAAAAAACCTATATGCAATAAACTAAAATGTGGAGAGAAAATTATTTCCATTTCAAACATAGGATTATCTACCCTAAAAAAATTATTAGAATTATCTTAGAAGAGAGTTGGCTTGACAAAACATAAATGCAAGGAAGTCTATCATTTTCTAAATAACTCCACTTTTGCACCACGGCAGGTCTGCATGGCTCTTCCGCTTCTCTGGGCCTAGCTGGAGTGGTCTTAGAGACTCCTCACTCTGCGTGGTAGTCAGTAGACCGTAGTGTCTTTCTGTGCTCCTATGTTCACCCACCAAGGGGCCTACAATGGCAGTGCCACCTGACAAAGTGGGATGGTGGCAAATCAGACCCGTGCGACTGGCGTAGCCAAGGCTGAGAGTGGATTCAGGTTACGTGACCTCTGTGTCTGCTCACTAAAGAACAGTTAAAGGAGATGAGCATTTTATATTATTTGCCAAGTGATTGACAAATATGCATGAATATTTATCTGATTTCAGGATGAAAAATTACTTTTGAAATATAAACACAATTGTAAGTTGTTACTTTGAGGGCTCCTTCATAATGAAGCAGGCCTCTTCGTGTCATGTCTTTGAGGAGCTTCACTCCACCCTAAAGGTCACTGGCATGGGCCAATGCAATTTTATCAAGTGCGATGGAAGCAGAGGCTGATGAATCATTGCGTTGAACACCTGTCCTCTTTGAGATCCCTCCTCTTGAACTCCTTTACCTTGGAACCTCAGCCACCACTTGGTGGGATGTCCAAGCCATAAGGAGAGTGCAGGAAAAGAGAACCACAGTGCTCTGAAACCATTGGCTAAGCTCTCAGATGACAGATAGCCCTAATGGCCAGCTCACTGAGAGAACCATTTTGAATATTCCAGCCTTGTGGAGCCCCAGATCACTGCAGAATCAGGCAACATCATCTCGAGGAGAATAGACTAACTGAACCCAATCAACACAGAATCATGAGAGAAAAATAGATGGCTATTTTAAGTCACTAAGATTTTGGAATTATTTGATAGAAATGTATCATCCAAACAACAATAAACAATTTCATGAAGAAATATATATTTACCTTAAAAGAAACATAAAATATCTGAATATAAAGCCAATATTGGAAAACATTTGTGAAATATATGATATACATTTGGCTATAATATCTATATCTAAAATCCTATATTTGTACAGGATTACCTATATAATAAAGAGGCAATATGCAAATTGACCATCACTGCAACACATAAGATGGCCGCCCCCATGTGGACACAAGATGGCCAGCAGGGTAGGACAGTTGTGGGCAATTAGGCCAGCAGAGGAGGGCAGTTGGGAGGGACCAGGCCTGCAAGGGACAGTAGTTGGGGAGGACCAGGCCTGCAGGGGAGGGCAGTTAGGGGTGACCGGGCCAGCAGAGAAGGGCGTTTGGGGGTGACCAGGCCTGCAGGAGTGTGCAGTTGGGGGGAACCAAGCCTGCAGGGGAGGGCAGTTGGGGGAACCAGGCCAGCAGGGGAGGTCAGTTGGGGGGAACCAGGACTGCAGGGGAGGGCAGTTAGGGGGGGGGGCAGGCTGGGAGGGGAAAGCAGTTAGGGGCAATCGGGCTGGCAGGGGAGTCGTTAGGGGGTGATCAGGCTGGCAGGCAGGTGAGCGGTTGGGAGCCAGCAGTCCTGGATTATGAAAGGGATGTCTGACTGCCCGTCAGACATTCCTCAGGGGGTCCTAGATTGGAGAGGGTGCAGGCTGGGCTTAGGGACATCCTCCCCTGCCCCCCCCCCCCATGCACGAATTTCATGCACCAGCCCTCTAATTTATAAAATAAATAGACAAAATGATTTTCTTGTATTGTTAGTCCAAACTATAGAAATAAAAAAAAATAAATGCCATAATTCCTGGTAGGATTTAAAATCAGAAGGCCCAATTCATCGAACAATGCACATTAATCCATCCATTGATTTTTTCAGTTAATATGTTTAAGCATTTCTTATATGCTATCCTCCTGGGACATAGAGCCTAAAGGTACAATTGGAAAGAGACAAAGTAACAGACTGCAATTTGGCTAAAATTTAACCTTCACTAGAAGGCATATTTTAAATCAGCAAAAGAATCAAATATAGACATCAGTTTATGTAAATAAATAAATGTGGCAAAGTTGCTGATGAAATTGCTTTATTTTATCATCTTTATCCTGATTTTTCAAGTCATCTGCCACAACCACTGCCTAAGTTAAAAATATAAAAACTTTAAAAGTTGATAAGAATCCATAATTTAAATAGAAAGTAAATCCCTCCTATATTACCTCTCTTCATTTCTTAGATATGATAAAATTCTTAAATTATGTTTGAACTAAAAACATAAAATGAGAAATTAAAAGAAATGAAATAATCCAAAATTCAATTCTTAACTTATATATTAACGTTATGGTAATTTTTAAAATAATTATTTAATTAAATGAATAATGTATTTATCCTTGCATGCCTGAGAGAAATTTTTAAGTTGTTTCATTTTTAACAAAGATATAAAGGTGATAAAATGCTGTTCAATGTCTTGACAATAATATAGGGTGTCACCCAAAAATGTATAAACACTTTAACAGCTGATAGCTATTAAATGAAAATAGAATGTATTTTAAATAAACACTGTCTTTATAATTATTCAAAGAACTAGAGACCCAGTGCACTGGTGGGGTCCCTCGGCCTGGCCTATGGCAATTGGGCTGAAACCAGCTCTCTGACATCCCCTGATGGGTCCCGGATTGCGAGAGGGTGGTTCTTGGGTGACACACCCTGGAATCAGGCTCCCTCCTCTCTGGTTCCAAGTGCATCACCCAAGAACTGCAGCTGCCAATCAACACAGCTTGGCAGCTCCTGCGTTAAGTGTCTTCCCCAGGGTGGTCAGTGCATGTCATAGCTACCTGTAGGAGCATCTGTACTCTGGTGGTCATTACATGTCATAGCTACCTGTCGGACAGTCAGATGGTTGAACAGTTGCTTAGGCTTTTATATATATAGATGTATATACATTTTTGGGGACACCCTGTATATTAAATGCTGTTATTTTAGATGACATTTTCTGATATGACCGGAGTAGATTTTAATAGAGTTTGAATAAAAGTTTTATATTTATTGCAAGTAATATATAAAAATTCATACTTAGATTTTATTAATGTTTAAATGATATAGTAATATAATTTTCAACTAATATACAAAAAGTTGCTTAATAATTTAGGCCCCTTCAAAAGGTTTTGGCTATGGAATATATGCCTCAACTATATGTAAATCATTAATATGCAGCCATTGGTGGTGGAAATGGATATTTACACCCAAATAAAGAAATAAAAAAGAAAAATATATTTAACTATATGTCTTTCCATCAGTCCATCCAAACATCCAAGCATCTATCCATCCTCCATTCTTCCATCTATCCAACCTTCACTTTATCTATTATCTATTTATTTATCAATCAATGATTATATATATATATATATATATATATATATATATATATATCCCTATCGATCTATCTACTTATCTATCTAGTAATCTATGTAAGCACTTATTTGCAGTATACCTTAAGATGCTTTTCCTTGTAATTGGAGGACTGTTCTTACTGTCTGAATGATTCGATAAATTCTTTGTTGAATGATTACTCTGTGCTAAAGATTGTGCCAACTATAGGAACATGGGCATAGACAAGCTAATCTTGATCATTATCAGCACATAGAACCTAGTTTAATGAAAAAATTCATGTAAATCAAATATTTTTTATTATAACACTAGAGGCCCGGTGCAAGAAATTCATGCACTTTGGAGGGGGTGTCCCTCAACCCAGCTTGCACTTTCTCCAATCTGGGACCCCTCCCCACTGCTCGCCTGCCTGCCTGCCTGATTGCCCCTAACCACGTCTGCTTCTGCCTGCCAGCCTGATCACCCCTAACAACTTCCCTGCCAGCCTGATAGATGCCTAACTGCTCTCTTGCAGGCCCGGTTGCTCCCAACTGCCTTCCCCTGAAGACCTGGTTCCCCCCAACCTGCCCTCCCCTGCCAGCCTGATTGCCCCCAACTGCCCTTCCCCGCCAGCCTGATCACCCACAACTTCCCTCCCCTGCTGGCCATCTTGTGGCAGCCATCTCGTGTCCACATGGGGGTGGCCATCTTGTGTGTTGGAGTGATGGTCAATTTGCATATCACCTCTTTATTATAAAGAATTGATATTTGACACTAATGAAAACTCGTGTACTTTCAGATCAAGTGTGCATTATGGAAAGATCCTTCTGGCTACTACACAAGAAAAGATTCTAAGAAGCAAGAGTGGGTATTACAAAGGCAGGCGTAGTAGGTTCCTATTTTCTTGACACCTCTCTCCTACCAGTTCTCATTACTGGGATGCCAATTTGAGGCTAAAGGTGGTCCTGATCTGTTATTAGCCAGCAGTAGACTGATGCCTTTCAGCATCTTTTCTGGTTTCTAGTTTTGTTTTTGATCTTAAAGAGTTCGAATTAGCTATTTCTTTGTCTCTTTCTTCCAATACATGTTAAGCTCTATGTAGCACAGTGAAAAATACACCTGAAATATATATTGAATAAGTAAATAGGTGAATGTGATTTTTCTAATGGAGTACACCTCTTGGGCCTAAATTTGCTAGAACTTACTGCATATTTTGGATATTGATTTTGTCCCCTAAGATGTTGTTCATGGAGTGAGGCTTGGCTACAGAATTAGTTTTCTCTGTTTCATGAACTAGTCTAACGTTCCTGCTATGCTCAGTCTCTGTCTTGTTACCTTATTTGATTTGAAATGCCAGTGTTCTTTGTGTGTAAGGCAGCCTGACTCTTTACATTTTTTTCATAAATATTACCCAAATGTAGTTTAACACCACCATTATGTAATACCTTTACATTTCCATAAGAATTATTATCCTAAAATAAAATTTGTCCATCTACATATCCACCCATCTATTTCTGTTTAAAACAGCTTTGTACATGACTTCTTGCTATTCCTAATGATTTATTTGCCTATAATTATAAACATTTTTTACATCATATGTGCAAAATAATTTTACAGAAGTACCTTGATTTATTGATGATGTACATGTGAAATCATTAATACAGAATATATGTTGTAGAAAGTGTAAAAATGCTATTAATCTGCCACATAGTATGAGCTTGAATAAGAATCAGGATAATGCCATGTGCTTCTGCATTACTTAAGCAGCTTATACCCACTGCACTCCCATAACTTAAAATAGCTATGCTTATTTAAATCTAATTTTGCACCATAAATGTATTCCTAGACTGAATTATTTATGTCTCTGTTCACAAACAACATTTCAATACATTATACAGTAAAGTTAGAAGAGAATATTTGTATGAAATATCATTTCATTGGTAGCTTTTATACAAGGTATTCATGGTAAAAGTAGGAGCCTCATCATATTAATTTTCTTTGTCATTTTCCCCAAGAATTTAGCAGTGGAAAATGAGAGAAATAGAGAGATTGAGAGAAGAAGCTCTAGGGGTTGAATTTGCCTTTCCTAAATCTAGATTTTGCAATCCCTTGGACTAGGCATCAGTAAAATTTGCACTGTCTCTCACTTTAGCGGTGTCCTTGAGGTCTTACCTTTCTACGTAATCAAGTAGCCGGGAACAGTGATTTGAAGCAGGAGCATCATGACCTCCTACTGCATAAAGGAAGCCATCACATGTGGCTACTCCAACACCCCCTCTTCTTTTACACATTGGAGCACACATGTTCCACTTATTTGTATGAGGATCATAATACTCCATTGAACTCAAACACGAACTTCCATCACGGCCTCCAACTGAGTACAACCTAGAAAACACAATTGGAAAACCATGACTTAATACTATAGTATGGATGACAAAATGTAAAAAAAGAAATGTCATTTATAAATATAGTCACAGTATGAGTCTCAAATATATTTGAAATACTCCTTCACATGGAAATTTTTGTTAGAGGTACTTTATAAATAACTGCATAAGCCTAGCGTTCCCATCATTCTAATATGCAGAATACCAGTTGAAATTATAACAACTATAATTTTCTAACCTCAGTTATTTCTGGGATGTTAGATAGATTTATACTGCTTATGCCATACTAATTCAATATTTTAATATATCATTTCAATACATATTAAGGAATTAAAATATAGAATAAGATATGTTTACCCCCAATTTTCCTTGAAAATTCCCATAATCAAAAGAACACTGATTGTCTTACTTGATAAGCAATTGATTTGCATTGGCAAATAAATCATGCCTACTTCTTGTGTTCTGTCCCTACTGTTTAGAACACTAACTAAATGGAATTTCTAAGCAAGTATTGTCATAACATCAGCTTCCTTAATCAGTGCTTAACCTATAGCTAATGTGTTACATAGATAAGTCTTTACAGGAAAAAAGTGTAAAGTCATGTTAATCAGACTGAGTACTGCTTAAATGTATTACTTAATACACTCATTTTCCTATAGTTATTTCATTAATGACAAGTATGCTACATACCTGGGAAAATAAGTGCTACAGCATAAATGATACTTAAATGATTAAAAATATACTGTTTATAATAAAATATATCTTTTCTATTTGGTCATCGCTATGAAAATTTCATCACAGTGAGGTACAGAGTTGCATTTATTTATTAATTCACTCAACACATATTTTTCAATGCCTAGGTTATGCCACACACATCATCTAAAGTTTTGCAAATACATCCATGAACAAAACAGGATAAATATCCCTGCACTTAATTCTTCTGGAATAAGGGGTAGACATAACATACAAAATGAACACATATATTTCTTTATAAAGGCTGGGTGCTGTAGACGTAGACAGAGCAGGGAAGTGGGGTCAAGTGTGCAATGGTAAGAGAGGGATTGTGGTTATAATTTTAAAGATATCATCAAGAAAGTTCTCACTGAGAAGATGATGTTCGCACAAAAATTTGAAGAAGACAACAGTGGTTGGATGTGAGTTCAGGGATATCTGCCAGAGAAGATTCAAGAAGACAGAACAGGTGACTACCAAGGCCCAGGAGCAGCAAGGGAGCCAGAGTGGTTGGAGCAGAGATTGAGGGAGGAGTGGCAGATGAGGTGAGAGGTAGGGAGTACAAGGTGAACCTCATACAGGTATTCATAGACATTCACTCTGAGTGAAACAGGAAGCCATAAGACATTTTTTGAGCAGAGGGTGATATTACTTGCTTGGGTTTTAATATGGTTAGATGTTATGAAATTTTTGTCTTATTAGTGGATATTATGCTTAATATATTGGTAAATAGACAATTCAGTACTTTTCAATTTATAAATAAATGTTCAGGAAGACATTACTGCTTAGAATATAATTTAATTCGGGTCTTATATTTACAAATTTATGCTCTATTATATTTTACTAACTCTAAAATATGATGGCTAAACTGATTCAAATACTGGAGACTTACTTTTTAAAGCTGTTTAAGTTTCTTTGAATGCCTGCCACAATAAAGTGTTTCTGATTGCCCGAGTGTGCCCTTATGGACATAATACTTTTTCGCTTGATTACTCAACAAGTTGTCTGCCAGCTCTCAGTCTTGCAACATGTTGATATTAACTAATAAGAGCATTTTGTAGAACAATTATCAAACAATTTAGCCTGCAAAAGCACCCAGAAGTGAAATAATTATTCACTCAGAAGATTTTATCTTCCTAACAACTTTCTGAAATCTGAACTTCACTTATGTTTTTATTTTACTTATATTGAAGATCTAACTCAAGGGAAGTATGCAATAAGCTTAATGTATTATTATTAAAATTTAAATATTTTTGCAGGAATTTTGCTTTTTGGAAATCTTCACATGAAGCACATAGTTTATATATAAGAAAAGCATCCCCCCTTTTGTCTATTGTTTGAAAGAAATTGTTGACTTTAAGCTGTTTTATTTATTTATACATATAACAATGATAAATTATGGTATTGCTACATCTGAACTCAGTGTTGCTGATAATACATTATTCCTGTGCAGCAATATATCATACATTTTCTTTTTCTAAGATTATTAAATATGCTAACATATACAAATATATAGGTAAATGTATACAAAAGTAATGGTAATTAATATAACATATTGCTTACAATATAAAAGTCAATATTGAACCTATTAGTATAGGCTTTTATTTGGAAATTAAACAATCCCATAGTTTGTTATATCATAATTGATTCTTTAATATAATTACATATATTACAAACCACTATTCATTCAGTCTCTCTTCTATGCAAACCTCCCCTAATAAAGTCTAATAACACAAGGGATTATAGAAGAAAAAAATTTATGTAATGCTTTAATACAAATGACCTAATTTTTGACAGCTTCTTTTGTAAAATAAGTATTTTATATGTGTATGTAACTATTACTTTGTAAATGATTTACCAAAGCCTAAGCTAGACTATCAGTGGTTTCTTTCACTTTATATCTAGCCTTTTTAATGCCCTTCATGGTATTATATACTCTACAGATCAGTAATAAAATTATTGTAACTTTAATAATGTAACATAAATTATTGATAATGTTAGGGAAAAACTAGTTGAAAAAATAAATAAACCATTTTTTTTTTTTACCTCAAGAACAAGCTGTGAAAAAGAAATCAGAAAACTTAACTTATGTAAAATATATGATAGTGTCCTTTAGGACTGCTTTATGGATCTATTGTTAAAATTAATAAATGTATTTCAGTATTTGAAAAGACCTTGAAAACTGTGTGCTTTACAAATATCTGTTATTAACCACTATCTATAATCCACTTATTTTGAAAAGGAAATTTGCTAAGTGGCTAAAAATTTAAATGTAAAAATATATAACAACAATAATAATAACTATTACTGTAATTACATTAAAGTTATAAAAATAACCAAGGATATAAACATTATATTATAAGAAGCTAGAATAAATGCTAGAAGGTATGCATCAAACTTTATGGACAATTATCAAAGGTTATCTTCTCAGATCTTCCCTCACAATCTATTTAAATATAGTGTAGATTGATTTCCTGCTTTGTTACTACAAGGACAAGCTAGATGTTGAGAATCTGAAGAGCAAAGAAGAATCTCTACCCTGACAACATAGGGAGTGACAGCTGACAGTTTCACAGTGAAAAAGGAAATTTGACATTTTAACTTAGAGTTGAAAGATGAGTAGAAATTTGAAAGATGAAGTAAGGAGAAAGCATTACATGTAGGGAAATATTATGAGTAAAGACAAGGGTCATGAAAGGTTATAGAAGGTGACAAATAAAGAGTGGCAGGTATGTCATGTTGATGGAAGAGGTTGTAGTGATGGGAGGGAGAGAAGAGATACAGCTGGTAGAATGAGAAGATTAAAGGGAGAATGAAGGGGGGGGGGTTGTGTGTTCTGCTGTAGAGTTGGAACTTCACTCTGAGGCAATGAGAAAAGGACAAAAAACAATATTCTTAGAGATCAAGGTCATCGTTCAGTTTGCTGTGCATATTAACTAGTATTTCCCCTGCAAGCCAAACATTGGCAGGGAATCAGAAATATTCCTTAGTTTAGCAAACTCCTGTAGAATTTTGCTGAGTATGGCAAGAATCTGAGTCTCCCCTACTGCTTTCCCTAATGTATGTGTTTATTCAGCATGCCGATGAGTTTTACCTAAAGTTTAGCGACCAGGTGTCAGTGTGTTGAAGTCTAGTTGTCATGTGCCTATCTGAGTATCACATATTTACTATTCTAGTCACTACAAAATAGCAGTTGCAGGAAAGAAATCTATTAGGATATGGGTCAAATGTGTGTAAAGTGGCTTTGTAGGTACTGAGAACCAGGCTGTTCCCATTTATAACTATGTCATATGTAGAGTCTGACCCTTTGCCATGAACTGTAAAGAGTTTGAATTTAACCCTACTTGGCAACTAACAGATTGCCCTACCACAGCTGAAAGAAGACACATGATTCCTGAGTCAGAGAAAAATGACTTTATTACTCTCCACACAATAGGTAGTATGAGCTTCATGTTCATATTGCTGCTTCTCATCCCCCCAAGTCCCACCAGGCTGATGCAGAGAGACTCGGGTAAATGCTGACACGCAGTGGGTTTTCTCACACTTGAAGGTCACCGAGTTTATGAAATGCTTATTCTTTAAAAGAGGATGCCAACAAACCTACCCAACTTTTGCTCTGAAGAGGGACATTATTATTCTGGAGAAGAAACAATTCTGCTCTCTGTCCCAAAGAAAGACACTGTTTCTATCTTCCAATGCTGTCTGATTTACAAATACCCTGAATAAGATAGTATGAAAAAAGTTGCCGATACTTCTTGTTTGGAAAATGTGCAGTAATGCTAAAACCTGATGGTTGAATTATCTATGAACCCTGATGTCCTGATGTCCTAAGGTACCTCTTACTATCACAACCATAGTTCACGTGGCAGGATGCCAGAAGAGTGGGAGAAGGAGCCTTTAAGATTTCATCTTTTAAGTGCACAGCTCACGTCTTACATGCCATTGGCCAGAACTTAGTCACATGGCAACCCCTAACTGGTAAGGTGCTGGAGGTGTTCTTATTTTAGGTGACCATATGCCTATCTAACAATTGGTGTTTATATTGTCATATGAAAAGGAGCGAATGAGTATTAGGAGATACTTAGACATTTCTGACCCAACACTAGGTCTTTTCCAGTCCTGTGTACCATTGTGCCTTCTATCTTAAGCACCTACTTCCTACAGAGCAGCGGTTCTCAACCTGTGGGTCGCGACCCCTTTGGCGGTCAAACGACCCTTTCACAGGGGTCGCCTAAGACCATCCTGCATATCAGATATTTACATTATGATTCATAACAGTAGCAATATTACAGTTATGAAGTAGCAACGAAAATAATTTTATGGTTGGGTCACAACATGAGGAACTGTATTTACAGGGCCAGAAGGTTGAGAACCACTGCTGTAGAGGCTAGGTTGCTGCTCCTTCATCTCTCATCAATGAATTCAGTTGTGTTTCTACTAGACAATCTTTCCTGATACTACTTTGTCTGCTTCCAGAAACTTAACATTATTTCCAATCTGTATCCCAAGTAAAATTATTTAACACTTGCCATACTTTATCAATAGTGCATATTCTGGGAATGGCTATAGAAATTACATATTCTAAATATTTTAAGGTTTTACTGATTAGCCTGTGATATTAATTATGATTTTGATTCACACTATGGTTACCCAGAAGGTATGTTGTTATCCCGTCCTTTGCATAATAAAAGTGTAAAAATTTCACAACCCCCATAACATGAACACTTCAAAACAGCTCTCCAGAGCCATAACTCTGTTTGACCCTTTGTGTCCCAGTGAGAACTCTTTAATTTAGTCCCAAAAGAAGGCTTGCTGATAGATCCTGCTGTCAGAATTCTTCACCTCTGCCATTCAGGGAAACTTTTTGTGAAAAGTACTTGTTGCGGTGCCTGGTACAGTGAGCAGATGTCGGTAAGTTTACAACAGGTCATATGCTGCTTTTGTCCCTCCTTCCTAGAAATGTGGATGCATGGGGCAAACTCAGACCGAGACTTGCTGCCATTAAAACATGGCTGGCATGCAAGATTGTGCGTTAAAGTTTGATAGAAAATACTTACCTTAATTTATTAGAATGTGCCCATATTTCCTAAAAAGGAAAACAACTCACAATTTTAAATACGCAAATTACTTTGGGTCAATTAACCACATCCCAACACTTGGTAGAATTCAACAACCTAAATGGCCACTTCTATCCTTTTTAAAAAAAAAATATGTATTTTATTGATTTTTTACAGAGAGGAAGGGATAGGGATAGAGAGAGAGAGTTAGAAACATGGATGTGAGAGAAACATTGATCAGCTGCCTCCTGCACACTCCACACTGTGTATGTGCCTGCAACCAAGGTACATGCCCTTGACTGGAATTGAGCCTGGGACCCTTGAGTCTGCAGGCCGACGCTCTATCCATTGAGCCAAACCAGTTAGGGTGGCCACTTCTATTCGTAATCCCTCCCTCTTTCCTTGCCAACTCATGCTCTACCCCTCTTAAAATTCTGCATTCCCTTCCTTTGTTGTTTTAGTATTTCCTGACACTATTTTTCTCAAGTCTAATAAACTGCATCCTGTTAGTAGTGATCTTGCCACATGGACTGCCATGCACATAAAGAACTTGAGTTGTTTTAGGCTATCACTCTAGAGAGTTTTCAAATGTCTCTGAAGATTAGGTGAAAATCTGAGGAGAAAAACTAAGTGGATAGTCACCAAGTTATTAAGAATAAACAAGGGAAAGAAAACCAAAGCAGAGAGATGAGCATGTGAAAAGGCAAAAGGGTGTGAACCAGGGGTCCTCAAACATTTTAAACAGGGGGCCAGTTCACTGTCCCTCAGACCATTGGAGGCCCAGACTATAGTTTAAAAAAAAAAAAAAAAACTGAACAAATTCCTATGCACACTGCACATATCTTATTTTGAAGTAAAAAAACAAAACGGGAACAAATACAATATTTGTATTTGCATGTGGCCCGCGGGCCATAGTTTGAGGACCTCTGCTTTATAACATCTTTACCTTAGCCAAGTTGTTATGTGACCTGAGGCCTGCTTTTATGTCCAATCTGTTTGGGCCATTCTCTCTCATTATATTCCAGCCAAACTCAAATCCCCTCCATTTGTTTGCATTTCACACTCAAGGACTTGACACAAATTGTTCCTTCTCCTTGCTTCTCATTGATTTCCCCACTTTCTGGAAAGCTGTTAAATCAATCAAGTCCCAGCTTAAAAGTCATTTCCCACCTCTACCCCCCACCCTGACCCCCAGAAGGCAAATTACAAACCTCCCAAGTGAGATTCAGTAAACAAGGAGTTTCATTTTTAAAAAAAATGTGTGAATCTAAGATAACACAAATTTTAATATAAATTGCATATTATATAAAAGCTTATATAAAACTTGGAGGTCCACTTTTAAGAAAGACAATACTAAAGTTTGAAGACAAAAATAGAAACAGGGTATTTGGAATCACCAAACAAGTGACGGGCCTTGGGCATAAGTTAGTTACTGTGCTAGATATCGGGGCACCCCAAATAAAACAGCAGACTTTGGCACTTGCTCTCGTGATTCTTCAAGCTGTATAAAATTCAGGCTGCAATTGCAAAAACTGTGACTTGCAGAAATGGCAACTGTCCCATGAATATAACTAACATAAGATTTTGGAAGAATGTTTAAATTAGTTTTGGATGGAATAATGAAATGAACTCAGTTTTTTGGGGGGATCGCTAGGGGCAATAAAATGCATTTATTAAAATTCAAGCATTTATGGATATACTCAGTGTCAGTATCTGCTGTATTAGTTAACTGAGAAAAATAAAAATAAACAAACAAGAAAGAGCTTTTAGGTACAAAGTTTGAACGAACCAACCTAAAGCTAAAAGCACAAAAGAATCATGGAATCACTAGTGGAGATCTTCAGGAGTCACATGGCCATATACAACCAATATCTGTTAACTGTTTAGTTGTATTCCTTGAGTAAGTTTGTGGCTGTGCTGACATAAGATGATGTAACTGCCATTTAGCATAATCATCTTATTGGAAGACAGACCAAAATGTTTCATGAAATGCATATAATTTTGCTCTTAAATTCATCAGAATACATGCATTAATTTTAAGCTATAAACCAGCTTCTTGTTTTCCTACAACAAATGGTATCATAAATAATCTAAATTCAAGAGGGAGGTTCACTATTTTGATTAGCCTTAATTAGAAAAATTATTCAAAATCACATCCAGAGAAGCAACAGTCAGATTAGAATGACACATTAGAGAAATGTGAAAATAACATAAGAGGGGGGAAAAGCACACATCAATAGAGATGAGAAAAAACAACTGTCAAAGGGTGATGTTGCAACAATTTTCTGCTGTGGGTCTAAAGTGAAAGGTGACTTTCTAGTGATTGTATTTCTTTCTGAGTAAAACAGAAAAACAACAAAAAGACATTAGTAGACAGTCATCAAACCACAGAATTTTTAGGCGATTAAATCATACCTGTAGTGGGGGTGGGAAAAGATATTCAAATGAGAGTTGTACTATTTTGTTTTAAAGGAGAAAGATTCATTGAAGTAAATGTTGCATTATTTAAAACATTCTATAGAATAAAATTAAAATTTGGGAAAATACACTCAATTAAAAAGTAAAAACTTTGAATACTGTCACATTCTGATATTTGGTATGAATAATGCTTTAAAGTAAAACAGAATTTCTTAAGATATTAACTATTCTAGCTGGCCAAAAAATAAAACAAAAAGAAAAACAACCCAAATGATGAATTCCGTGTATAACTAAGTTAAAAGAGAGGCATTAGAAGAAATTGGATCAACATTACAATTATAATAATATATGAAATTTATAAAACATTGTCCACTAAATATTTTGTTTATTAGATTTTTATCCCATTTATTTCTGATTGAGTTTGGGGGGATCTATAACAAAACATACATATTTTAAGATATTTCAACGTAAAGTATTAGGGAAGGAACACAAAGTTATAATGCGAGGTAATTATTAAAAACCTAGAATAAGATGAGTAACTTTAATATAGTCTGTTTGTATGTATGTGTGTATCATCCTTACAGAATAATGTTGCAAATAAATAAGATAATAAATAGGTAAGGATATTTCTCATCCCTGTTAAGAAAATTTGCTGACCTACCTCGATGTGGGGCTAGGAGGACCAGAAGAGATAAACCAAAGAACTTATATACTTATCTGCATAGCCCATGGACATGGGCAATAGGGTGGTGAATAGTGGGGAGGGTCTGGGAGGAAGGAGGTAAAAGGGGTAAAATGAGAGGTAACTGTAATACATCAAGGATAAAAAATATATTTAGAATGAAAAAAATAAAATTTGCTTTGTCAATAAGATATTCATCTTCTAAAGAATACAAGAAATGAACCCATTAAGCATGAATGTAAGTGGCAGGAAAAAAATGGCCAATAAGCAGATAGATCGTTACTCCTATATAAATATTAGAAAAAGTAAAAAGGCTAACAAAGTCTATACTTACCTATACAGGAATTAAAAAACATTAACATCTAAGAGAAATGTTCATTCTCCTATTGCAAGTTTTACTATCCATGAATAGCTAAGTCTGCAGGACACTTTAAAAAATGAATTTAATGTAGAATAAAGAAAACTTTTATTCATTTATAAATTAAGTAACATTAAATAAAAAATATTGTAATTTTTAAGAAAAAATAGTCCTACCAAAAATATAAATATAGGTAGTAAAATATTAATAACATATATTCTCTATAACTAAAATGACAATATTTACATAAATTTAAAAATAATTTTTGTGATTGCTATTAAAAGGTATAGCAGAATTTTAAAAATATATTCATAGAGGAGTGGGAAATGGAATGTACCTAATTCACAAAGAAACAATTCCAACCCAGTTGGTGTGGTTCAGTGGTTGAGCATTGACCTATGAACCTGGAGGTCATGGTTTGATTCTCAGCCAGGGCACATGCCCAGGTTGTGGGGCATGCAGGAGGCAGCCAATCAATGATTCTCTATCATCATTGATGTTTCTATCTCTCTCTCCCTTTCCCTTCCTCTCTGCAATCAATAAAAATATATATATTTTTAAAAAGAAACAATTCCAAGAAATGTCTTTTGCATAACTTACAGATGAGACTAGGTGGAAAGTTGGTAATATGTTTCAATTCCCTTTTCAGACAAATCTCAGTATAACAAGGAAGCTATATTGAAGAAAACCTCTAACCATTTTTTTTTTAATATAGCATACCATCACTATGAAATAAATAGGGTATATATAATTTGAAATCCTTTTTATTTGTACACAATGGTTTTCCAAGGTAGCAATGACAGTAAGATTCTGGATTTTTCTTAATTACTACAGTCAAAAGAAAATTACAGGAATGTCTGAAGATATTATTTGATATTAAAGATGGTACTAGCAGAAAGTTTGATAGTTAAAACTATGCTGCAGAAAAGTCTCTTTACCAAATACAAAAATGAAATTAACAGGTAGCAATTTGCTTTGGCTTTCCATGATTCTGCTCCACCATTCTTTTCTCATGTAATAGATTTTTAAAATAATAATTACATATACTGATTGTGAGATAAATTAAAAGACTTAGATGCTCTGACAGAAAAAATCACAAGGAGTACTGGAATGACAAAATGAAGCACAATGGAGTATGGCTAAGGGTCTTTCCTTAACATAAAAACATCTTACTATTCAAGCAAAGAAAGTATATATTTTTCAACTTTTCCTTTCTGGGAAAATTCAGTAAACAGGGCTTTCAAAACAAAAATTAAGAAAATATACATTTGGTGATATAAGACATTTTAAAGATAAGATGATAAGCTAGCACATTCAATTGAAAAAATGCTTATGAAGTAGATAGAAAAGAGAGGAATCAAAAATATCTTGTAAGAAAAACTAAAATGCAAAAAATTTTAAGTTTACATTGGAAATAAAATTCATAAACAAAATGTCAATTATTGAATTTATGATATAGAAGACAAAATTTCCCAGTTTATGTGGAAAAGAAAATTACCAGGGAGAAAAGGCATTTATGGAAAAGAAATCTTACTAAATAAAATACCTAAAATATTTATTTTAAGCCTGAAAATAATAGCTTTCTATATCAAATTTTTGGAAATATTTTAGATATATATTATTTTAGATATAAATATTTTAGATACAATTAAATACTTTTGATGTAAAAAATGAGAGACTACTGACTTACATTTATTTTTGTTTATTTGGGTGTGTTTTTTATATGGTTTACTACTAAATAGCCATTAAAATTTGAATTTCCAAAAGTTTTTAATGCTACCGTAATATTTATTTGCAATAGAGGTGACAGAAGCAGTATACTCGAGGCCTGTTGCACGAAAAGATTCATGCAACAGGCCTGCCCATCCCTTGGCTGCCGTCACCGGTTTTCCTCCAGCACCCCGGACCCAAGCTTTCACTCCGGTCGGAGGCGCATCCTAGCCTCTCGCGGCTCCGGTGGCTGGAGCCACCTTCAGTCTTTTCTCTGCCGCTTCTCGCCTATATATGCAAATTAACCGCCATCTTCATTGGCGGTTAATTTGCATATCTCACTGATTAGCCAATGGGAGGCTAGTGAAGGTATAGTCAATTTCAATCTTTGTCTATTATTAGATAGGATTATAATAGTAACTTTGTAAATATACATACTCATACATATTTAGAAAAAACATTTAGATTCTCAAAGGTTATTAGGAGTTACTAAATTGGGCATGATCAGTGTCACTCAGTGGATAGAGTGCCAGCCTTCGCACCAAAGGGTTAAGTGTTTAATTCACTGTCAAGGGCATGTACCTGGGTTTCAGGTTCCATCCCTGCCCCATCAGGACATATGAGGGCGCGTGAGGGAGGGAGGCAGCCAATCAATGTATCTGTCTGTCTGTCTGTTTCTGTCTCTGTCTCTTTGTCGTCCTCCCCCTCTCTCCTTCCCTTCTACTCTCTCTAAAATTCAAAGGAAAAAATATCCTCGGGTGAGGATTAACAAAAAGTCAGGGCAATTCATTCACCATTTACTGAGTACATATGGTAAAGGGCTAGCAAGCCCAGGAATATAACAATGAATGATGCTTATAAAATATCAACATTTAGTGAACTTATAAAGCTAGGGATAAGAGACAAAAACAGCCCTAACCAGTTTGGCTCAGTGGGTAGAGTGTCGGCCTGTGGACTGAAAGGTCCCAGGTTTGATTCCTGTCAAGGGCATGTACCTTGGTTGCAGGCACATCCCTAGTAGGAGGTGTGCAGGAGGCAGCTGATCGATGTTTCTCTCTCATCGATGTTTCCAACTCTCTATCCCTCTCCCTTCCTCTCTGTAAAAAATCAATAAAATATATTTTTTAAAAAGAGACAAAAACAATGACATATATAATTTCAAGAACAGTAAGTAAATAGTTTGGAAAGGTATGCAGTGTTGCCTGTTTTAAATATAATGGCTAATAAACAACTTCATGTGAACAAATTCTGAGATGAAACCTGAATGATGAGAAGGATCCAGGCACCTGAGATTTGCTAGAAACAGCATCTCAGACAAAAAAACGAAAAAAGAAAAGAAAAAAGAAAACACAAAAGGACTGAGTTGTCTTAGAAGTTGCCATATTTGAGGCATAGGTAAAAGGGCAACTTGGCTGATACACAGAGAAAAAGGAGTAGACAGGGGCAAGATCTAGTGGCTCCTTGTAGGTAAAGAAATGCATTTTTATTCTAATTGCAAAGAGAGCCCTTGAAGAACACTGACATTATTTGCATTCATAAAAGGCTGTTCTGGCTGCTTTCGAAAGTGGACTGTATGGGAATGAGTAGGGAGACCAGATTGTTAGTCTGAGCAGTTGTCCAGGCAAAGATGTGTTATTAGCTTTGTTTAGGCCACGGGTTCTCAAGGTAATGAGAAGGAGTGCATTTTGCCATCCCCAAGGACATTTGACAACGTCCGCAGACATTTTGGTTGTCACATTGGGGTCAGAGTAACTAGCACCTAGTGCATAGAAGCTCAGGATGCCGTTAAATACCCTCCAAGGCACGGGACAGAGCCTCATCCCCAACAGAAATATATCTGGCTCAAAAAATACAAAGTATTAAGGCTGAGAATTTCTGATATAGAGTAAAAGAAATAGAAATTGTGAAAAGTGACCAGACTGTTATAATTAGGAAACAATTATACATTGGGCACCAAACTTCTTATAGCCTTTTGAAGGCTCATCAGGCAATTTTATCAGAAAGAATATTAAGTTTTCATATCTTTAGTGAATGTAATTTTCATGAAATGTATTTGATACATCTTTAATCAGTAATTCATGTGAAGAAGTTTTGGTTTCTATTTTATATGAAGAGACAACCAGAAAAATACACAGTCTTTCTTGACTTGTCAATTATCCATGAAGACTAATTTTTTAAAACAATTAAAATCTGAAGATATTTTTAAAAGATTTTATTTTTTTTAATTTCTTTATTGATTAAGTTATTACATATGTGTCCTTATCTCTGCTCTGGTTTCTCTTCAGACGGTATAAATCTTTCGCCTTTTAAAAAGATTTTAATTGAACAATCTTGCTAAGAGTTAATTTATAAGAATATTCACTCAGAAAATTTTTTTTCTCAGATAAAAAGGAAAAATCTACTCACTTGCCATTCAGTGCTGCTACACCAACTGTGCTTCGGGCAATTGACATACTTGCAACAAAAGTCCACTGCTGACTCTGGGGATCCCATCTCTCCACTGTATTCAGATAGCTCCAGCCATCATGGCCTCCCACAGCATAAATCGGGCCTTCAAGTACGGTCACGCCTAGAACATAGAAGTGAAAAGTGAATGGATTTATTTCACAGTGAGGTTTTAAAAATCAAATTGATAGTAAGCCCAGCTGGGT
Organism: Myotis nattereri; assembly: GCF_964212035.1. Classification (NCBI taxonomy): domain Eukaryota; kingdom Metazoa; phylum Chordata; class Mammalia; order Chiroptera; family Vespertilionidae; genus Myotis; species Myotis nattereri. The sequence goes on along the minus strand of NC_138076.1, from coordinate 65,509,290 downwards.
TGGCTAAGTGGTTGAGCATCAACCCATGAACCACAAGGTCACTGGCTCAATTCCTGGTCAGGCTGGGTTGCAGGCTCGATCCCCAGTAAGGATGTGCAGGAGGCAGCTGATTGATGATGTTTCTCTCTCAGCAATGTTTCCAACCCACCATTCCTCTCCCTCCCTCTCTCTCTAAAAATCAATAAAAACATATTTAAAAAATTGATGTTAAAATATATGATGTTATTCAGAATAGGCTGTAGATGTTAGGAAACAATTGCAATGCTGTAGAAACTGTTTACTAAAGTTTAATCATTAAATTGAAAACATTTATAACCAAAAATAAGTAGTATGACCTAGATGCTTTACAAACTTAAAGAAATTTTCTTATTTATGTCCATGTGAAAAAGAAAATTCTAAAATCAGAGATGATACATCTTGTGCCTCTACGTTGAAGAATATTTTTATACTGCCATTTCAAATACTTTATTACTTTAAGCAATGTTGTATTAATCAAAGTAACATCAATTTGAACAGAGCATAGTATGTACCTCTATGTTATTAAGATTTTCTTTAAATTCTCCCAGTAATATTTTTCTAATTAAAAAATTCCTATATAATATATATTTTATATTTCTTACTTTATTTCAATGTATGCTATCAATATTTATGAATTCAATTTTTTCTTGCTGAATCTATTTTTTAAGTTATGAAATATTTCTTCTCTATACAGTAGTGATTCTCACCTTAAAGGTATAATTTTTTAATTATTAATGAATCTACATTAAGATTGTTTTTGTTCCAGGATACTGATCTTTGACTTATATGGTTATTTAATCCATCTATATTTAATGTAATAGCTGGTTATTTTTAGATTAGATTTTAATGTTTCTCCTATTTGTTCTTTCCATTCATTTTTATTTATTTATTTAAATTTGTCTTTATTCTTGAAAGTATTACAGATGTCCCCTTATTTCCCCATTGACCCCTTCTAGCCTGACTCCCCCTGCCATCCCCTGGGCCTTCACCACACTATTGTCTGTGTCCATGGGTTATGCATATATGCATATAAGTTCTTTGGTTAATTCTCCCCACCTCCTGCCTTATTCCATGTCCCTGGATTTATTTTGTTCATCAGTTTATTTTGTTCTTTAGATTCCACATTCTTAAAGAGTACCTACTTTATTGCATTTATGATGGTAGATTAAACACAAAAGTCATAGTATGAGTTTATTACTTGTTGATAATTAAGTTAGTAAATTTTAATTATTATAAAAGTAAAATGGTCAGTATAATCCCTCTTAGAATTAGTTATTAAAGCTGTTTTGTTAAGATCTGCAAGCAGGACAAAAGCATAATTGTAACATATTCTTTCATTTTCTAAACTTATATTCCTTTCCCAAACAACTCTAATAGTTGAGTACGAACTATATATTCCAAGGATTGTATATTTTAGTAAACCAAATTTGAAAACTATTCAAGTTTACTTTGAAAATATTCATACTTTATGCTTACGGATTATAAAGAAAGATATTCATATAGATTACCACAGGATTTCTGAACTCTGGATGCCTCACAATGTGATGTGCATGTTTCTTGCAGCTGCGATGATTCCCTTGCAGAAAGGCCTTATTGAATGACGTGAATAATTGGACCAGAATAATTTAAAAATCAGAATGATACTTCAATTTCCTCCTTGTGCTTACTAAAAATATCTTTACAGATGTAGGAAAGCAAGGCCAACAATGCAAAAAAATATTTTTCTGTGCTATATTCATGTAACAATGTTAAACCTGCATTAAAGCATAATAATATAATGAAAACAATAGAAATATCTAAAGTAATTTTTTTTTTTTATTCTCATCTGAAGAGGATATTTTTTCCATTGATATTTTAAAGAGAGTGGAAGGTTGGAGGAGGGGCGGGGAAAGAGAGAGAGAGAGAGAGAGAGAGAGAGAGAGAGAGGAGAGAGGAGAGAGAAACATCAACTGGTTGCCTCCCACTTGGGCCCCAACAGGAGCTGGGGATAGAATCCACACCCGAGGAATCAAACCCATGACCCTTTGGTCCACAGACTGACATTCTAACCACTGAGAAAAACCAGCCAGGACTCTTAAGTCATTTTTTTGTGTCTCTAACTTAATAATTGTATAATTTCTTCTGACAAAAATTTGTAAAATTTTAGTTTACAGTTTATAGTTATAGTTACCAAACTTTTTAAAATTCATATAATTACTTATATATTTTATACTATACTACAGATATTATTTCCCTTGATAATTCTGGAGTAAAATCTCTTTTAGAACTTTTCTGTATAATTTTCCTTCAATGTAATGCAATGAAAGTAGCAAGCTATCCCACACTTTGAGATAAGACAGCAAAAGTTAAAGGTAAGCACTTTCCATATAGGTTTTAGTTGCTAGTAATATTTTTTATGTAATCCTACAAAGTATCCCACCCTTGACCTACTGAATCAAGATCTTCATTTTAAGAAAATGCTCAGGTAATATGCATATTAAAGTTTAAGAAGTACCAGTAGTCTCCAAAGTGGAGGACCTCTTCCTCAGAGGGTGCACAATGCTATAATCTGGATATGCAAATAATATATTAGAAATGATATTGTCTTATTATTTAATGTGTACCTTTGCATGTTTTATAATAATTATAGCTTTAAACAATTAATATCCTATCTAATAGAGAAACATGGTAATTAACCATAACTTCGCTACCCTTACCATTGGCTAATCAGTGAGATATGCAAACTAACTGCCAGCCAAGATGGCGGCTGGCAGCCAGGCAGCTGAAGTGAGCCAGAGACTTGCTTGCTCCAGTGGCGGAGGAAGCCAAGGTTCCCCTCCTGCGGCTGTCCAGCTCTGAGCTGCTCTCTATAAGCAACGATGTTGCAAATATAGAAGCTAAACAAAACCCAGAAACCTGCTTTGAGTCAGCCGGGATCTCAGAGCTGGAGTCACAACAAAGTTTCAAATACAGAAGGTAAACAAAGCCCAGAAACCTGCTTTCAGCAGCCGAGGTCTCAGAGCTGGAGCCTAGCCTCAGAGCTAAAGCCGGCTCTCAGCTCCAGTGACAGCCATAGGGGGTAAATAAATCCCAGGATAAAAAAGAAAAAAAGGAGAGGTTGGGAGCTTCAGTTGCCCGCCAGCCTGAAAACGGCCCTCATCCCCTCACCCAGACTGGCCAGGCACTCCAGTGGGGACCCCCACCCTGAAGGGGGTGTGACCAGCTACAAACAGCCATCATTCCCTCATCCAGGCTGGCCAGGCACCCAAGCGGGACCCCCACCCTGATCCGGGACACCCTTCAAGGCAAACCAGCCGGCCCCCACCCATGCACCAGGCCTCTATCCTATATAGTAAAAGGGTAATATGCCTCCCAGCATCGGGATCAGCGGAGCAGCGAGGCCTCCGGGCACCGGGATCAGCGGAGCCATGAGGCCTCCTGGGCCCTGGAGCAGCATGACAGGGGGCAGCGCCCAAACCCCCTGATCACCCTACGGCTCTGTGTGTGACAGGGGGCGGGGCCACAACCTCCCTATCTGCCCTGCTCTGTTCGTGACAGGGGAAGGCGCCCCAACCCTCTGATCAGCCCTGCTCTGTGCCTGATAGCAGGGAGCTCCCCAACCCCCTGATCGGCCCTGCTCTGTGTGTGACAGGGTGTGGTGCCCCAACCCCCCCCCCCCCCCATGGGCCCTGCTCTATGTGTGACGGGGTGGAGCCACAACCTCCCCATCGGCCCTGCCCTGAGTGTGACAAGGGGGAGTGCCCCAACCCCTTGATCAGCCCTGCTCTGTGTGTGACAGGGCGTGGCACCCCAAACCCCTGATGGGCCCTGCTCTGTGTGTGACTTGGGGCAGTGCCCCAACCCCCTAATCAGCCGGCTTTGTATGTGACAGGGGTGGCGCCACAACCCCCTGATCCACCCTGCTCTGTGCATGACAGGGGCTGGCGCCGCAACCTCCCCATCCACCCTGCCTTGAGTGTGACAGGGGGCGGCACCCCAACCCCCCAATCGGCCCTACCCTGAGCGTGACTGAGGGTGGTGTCGCAACCTCCTGATCCACCCTGCTCTGTGCATGACAGGGAGAGGTGCCCCAACTCCCCAATCGGCCTTGCTCTGTGCCTGACCAGGGGCTGCGGGGTAGGCACCTAGGGTTTGGGGCTGCGAGGCAGGCAACTAGGGATTGGGCCTGCTCACTGCCACCCGGGAGCGGGCCTAAGCCAGCAGGTCGTTATCTCCCGAGTGGTCCCAGACTGTGAGAGGGCACAAGTGGGGCTGAGGGATAACCGCCCCCCGCCAGTGCACAAATTTTTGTGCACCGGGACTCTAGTATTTTTATAATTAGTAAAAAACCTGTTAGAGTAAATAATTAATTTATCAAAAATCTATTGCTGTAAAACTTGTTTACTAATAATCATGCTCATACATAAATGTTGGAGACTATTTCTTAGCTAATCCCTTGCATAGCTATCATATTAATACATACCAATTGCAGGCAAGGTGAGTTTTTGAATCAAAACTAAAATTGTTTTATAATTAGAGTCAAACCCTTTCTACCGAATTTTTAAAAGGCTAAACACTTACCTTTGATTTCTATATTATCTATGTAGCAGTGACTGATAATTGGCACTCACCCTGTTTTTTTCTTATCCTATCATAATAAAGCCACTAATTTTTAAGTGGTCGCATAGCTGCCCCCAAAAAAATTTTTAAAAAAGATAAAACATCATTCTTTTTTAGGCAGATGCAACAAATTGACTAAAGCATAGGTACTGGTATGCTGTCTGTAATGATGATGCAATGGATAGAGTAGAAGCAGCATATAGGCAATGAGGTGCCCTTGGGCCTGTTGTTAAACACAGGGGACTAACAGCAAAGCTGCTGGTGCTCTCAGGGCTTGACAGCTGAATGGTGGTCTTGCTCACAGATGCTCAAATCCTCCCGTTATTCTTGTTAAACCATTGCTATTCTGGGTTTTACTCTGAGACCAGCTGATTTTGTTCTAGTCCACTCAACTAGGCGCATTCAACTTTCTGACTTTTTAGATAATACCTGAATCCTTAGCAATATCCACCAAATACTCTAATTTTGTTTTTTTTAAAAATTGTATGTTACCGACATGTATTATGTGTTTCAGAGCAATACACATAATGTATAAACGTGAATGTAACCTTATTCTGATTGTGATTAAGTTAAGCCTCTTGAGATGAGGCTATCATTTTGAATTAGGCAGATGGTCCCTAAATTCAGTGATGAGTGTCCTTATAAGAAAAACATGGGAGATATGAGGAATATGCCTCTTTCTGTATAGATGGATATAGCTGAACTAAGTTTTAGAATATCTGTAATATATTTTACTTTATTTTTTATTTGTGTGCTCTGTATAACAAAAAGAGCAAATAATAATAAGGAGGAGGAGGAAGAAGAGGAGGAGGAGGAGGAGGAGGAGGAGGAGGAGGAGGAGGAGGAGAGGAAGAAGAAGGAGGAGGAGAGGAAGAAGAAGGAGGAGGAGAGGAAGAAGAAGGAGGAGGAGGAGGAGGAGGAGGAGGAGGAGGAGGAGGAGGAGGAGGAGGAGGGGGAGGAGGAGGAGAAGAAGAAAGGAAATAGTAATAATACTATATTCCACTCAAGAATATGAGTGGGAATTGGGTAGCGGGAGACAAAAGGAAGTATGCATAGATATCCTTTATCTTGTCAGGGAGGATTCTCAGAAATATCCCAGCAGATTTCTCCCATACTTCCCTGTCCAGGGCTCAGTTACAAGCCTATCTTTAGTCTAGAATAATGCTGCCCAAGGCAGTGGTTTTCAACCTTTTACATCTCATAGCCCATATAAACTAATTATTAAAGTTATGCGGCACACCAAAAAAATATATTTTTGCTGATCTGATAAAAAAAAAAAAAGGTATGATTTGATTCATTCAAACCAGACAGCCATTGTGGCCTTGGCTGTTTGTGGGGGAGTACAGGAGACTTGGTTGGAAAGTTTGTAAGGAGGAAATTCCGTCCTAGGCAAGTTGGCTAAAGGCAGCCCACTCTGCTTATCAGAATTCCAACCTAGGGAAGTTGGCCAAAGGCGTCTGCCCCTAATTGTTCCTTGACCTTTCCAAATAAGTTTGTGCATATGCAGGCCCTTGGGTGTTTACCAGAATCTTTATGCTTAGTCTTTAGGTGTCTTGCTTAAAGGATTCCCAAGATTACTTACCCTACTGATTGTATCTAAAAGATAAACTTTATCCCAAAATGCTACATTTATTTGTGACTGAATCATTAAGAAGTATTTTTGGAAATGAAAACAAACATGTTATTCATTACTTTTCTTTAAGGCTTAACTTAGAATTATTTGCTTAAATTTGGAAAAAAAAAAACTATTCTAAACATTGCAAAACCCAGATTTATTTATTTTTGGCTTTAATGTATAGATAACGTTTAGTATATCAAAGGGGTAGTGAGGAAAAACATGTTTGTTATACATGACTTACCCTTTTTAACAAGTTTTATACACTTACTAATGAAAACCCTGTTTTAACAATATATCTTCTACTCAATCAAGAAATATTGATCTACACTAACATAATCACTATCATCAATTCATATTAAAATTAATTGTATAAAATATTAATAGATCAATCACATACTAATAATTTTAATGGAAGATTTTATTTGCAAAATAACTTTTACATCATCTTTCTTTTTGATTTCTCCATAATTTGTCTTATTTAATTTTCACTTTATATATTTCAGCAGCTTTCTAACTCAGTTTACTACCTGCCTATCTTCTTTCTCCAACTGATTTTTGATGCTTCTATGAAATTGAGATTGACCACCCAGTAGCAAAAACTAGCCGTGCTCAAAAACTGTAAAGATTTTTCTCTGTAGAGAAAATTTTAAAGGGTAAACTTTATTACAGGATATGTTATTCAATATCTGGCCTCAAACTTTTTAAATTATACCTACCAGTAGAATATTTATAAATTATTCAAATCAGTCTGATGTAATAGGTGTTTCATCTAAGTTTCATGTAGGCTACCTCTCATGGCATTTCTTAGATTGTACCCTATACTGCAAAAGATCTCTGTAGCATATAAAAATTCTGCCCATCATTTAAATCTTTATTCAAGTTTCCAGTGATAAAATTTTATTTTTCTTACCAAGCTGCAAAAAACAAACAAACAAACAAAAAACCCCACTGTTTTAGGCAGTTTTTATTTATTTTCTGGATTGTATTAAAATAATTTAGGGTTTGTGTCTAAGAAACTGCAGCTTCTGTGAAAATAAGATTTTTTTCTCTGATTGCTTCATCTTAAAAAGCACTTAGAACTGTGATTTAGACCTAATGAACATTCAATAAATGTTTGTTCACCAGTGGCATGAGTAGATGAACCATGGAAGATTATAGGAAGAGTAAAAGAATGTATTAATTTAGCAAACTAAAGCCTAGAGTAACAAATTGATCTTTTTCAGTCATTTGAAATGCAGTATATGATAGTAAAGAATCCCTATAAAGATGTGGAAAGGGTTGGGCAGTAATTTGAAAGTACATTAAGAGATAATGCTTTAAAATTTTTTCTCTATGAAAAAATTATACTGATTGTTGATTATATTTAAGTTTTAATATAGAGCACAATGCTGAACTAATGGCAATCTATACTAATAAAATGGTAATATGCGAATTAGGCTGGACGTCCTTCTGGACAAAGCCATGGTGGCGGGGCCAAGGCAGAGGCAGTTAGGGGTGATCAGGCTGGCAGGGTAGAGCAGTTAGGGGGATCAGGCTGGCAGGCAAGGGCAGTTAGGGGGATCAGGCTGGCAGGCAGGCAAGCAGTTAGGAGCCAGTGGTCCTGGATTGAGAGAGGGATGTCCAACATCCAGTTTAGTCCCAATCTTGCAGGGGCTTAAACCGGCAGGTGGACATCCCCTGAGGGTTCCCAGATTAAAGAGGGTGCAAGCTGGGCTGAGGGACAACCTCCTCCCATGCACAAATTTTGTGCACTGGGCCTCTAGTCATTTAATAAATGCTTACAGAATAAATTTTCAAATTATAAAGTAGAAACTATAAATTAAAACTTAGATGTTTTATTTAAAAATATTTCTTTCTGCGAATAGTAAAATGAAACAATTATACTTTAAGAACTTAAAAATAAAACATTTTTCCCATTGTTTCATATAAAATGATCTGAGTTTTTTTCAGATTAAAGGAACAATTTCTGTATGGTAAGCCAAAAAGAAATTACCGTGTAAACTTTCTAAGCCAACGTAGTTTGATTTACTAGTATAGTAAATCATAGGATTTTTCCAGGGTCATTTTCATTAAAGTTTTTAACAGTAAAAAATTACATAATTGTCATTAAAAATATATATCTAAACAGCAGATAAAACATAATTTCACTGTTGTCTTGACTAAAACTAGTGTCCAAAGGTTTAAAGGAGATATTGTAACAAGTATAAAGTCAAGTCTAACATATCAAGTAATTTCTAGCTATTAAAAAAATACTTTCTATCTGACTCGCTGAGGGATTAATTGTCCCCACATTTGTATACAGTTTGTTTCTGTTACACATTGACCTTGAGGTGGTATGATTAAAACCCACCCACTAAGTATTAATAACTTCATTAGTTAAGGTCTTGTTTATGCTTCTGTTAATTATTAACTATTTCTTCCTTGAACTGAGATTTCTTGACTAAATATATATGTATTTGAATGTCAGGTACTTACAGAAATTGAACAAGTATGGTTCTTAACAAGAAACTAAAATGTTTTTAAAGGTTTTATTGATATATTAGAGGCCCAGTGCATGTGCACCAGTGGGGGTCCTCAGCCTGGTCTGTGCCCTCTCGCAATCTAGAACCCCTCAGGGGATGTCAGAAAGCCAGTTTCAGCCCATCCCCGCAGGCCAGGCTGAGGGAACCCACCGGTGCATGAATCTATGCACCGGGCCTCTAGTATGCATATAAGATCTTTGGTTAATATCCTCCCGTCCTCACCCCTCCTCTCTTCCCTCTGAGATTCATCAATCTGTTCCATATTTCCATGCCTGTGTATTAAGTGTCTGCCCCCTGGTGGTCATTGCATGTCATAGCTACCAGTCAAACGTTCAGACAGTTGTTTAGGCTTTTTTTTTAAAAATATATTTTTATTGATTTCAGTGAGGAAGAGAGAGGGAGGGAGAGAGATAGAAACATCAATGATGAGAGAGAATCACTGATTGGCTGCCTCCTGCACGCCCCCTACTGGGGATCAAGCCTGCAACCCAAGCATGTGCTCTCAACCAGAATCGAACCCAGGAACCTTCAGTCCATAGGCTGATGCTCTATTCACTGAGCCAAACCAGCTAGGGTTATATATATTTGTAATTGATGATAGTATGTTATACTGATTTAATGAGAGGTTTTTTTTTAATATTTTATTGACTTTTTACAGAGAGGAAGAGAGAGGGATAGAGAGTCAGAAACATCGATGGGACAGAAACATTGATCAGCTGCCTCCTGCACACCTCATGTTGGGGATGTTCCCGCAACCAAGGTACATGCCCTTGACCAGAATTGAACCTGGGACCTTCCAGTCCGCAGGCCAATGCTCTATCCACTGAGCCAAACCAGTTAGGGCTTAATGAGAGTTTTAATGTGAGCTAAAAATGTTTTAGGCATTTGTGAGCAGTTAAATAAAATGGGTATGACAGCCCTGGCTGGTGTGGCTCAGTTGGATGGGTATTGTCTTGTTCACTGAACAGTTTTGGGTTTGATTCCTGGTCAGGGCACATGCCTGAATTGTGGGCTCAATCCCCAGCAGGGGGCATGCAGGAGGCAGCCAATCCATGTTTTGCTCTCACTTCTATGTTTCTCTCTCTCTCCCTCTCCCTTCCTTTCTCGGTAAAAATCAATAAAAAATATTTTGAAAAAAATGAGCATGACATAGTCTCTTCTAGAAGCTAAGAGACTAAGCATGAAACATGTTTAACTAAATGAGTATGATCTACAATAATGGGTGCTAAGCCACACCCACTACATATCATGAATGCAGAGGAGAGGGTAACCAGCATTGCCATGGGTGATAAAGGAAGACCTTGTCTAGGGAATGACATTAGACTCACTATTATGGGTTGAGTAAGAATTCTAGGTAGGAAACAGAGGAAGGCTCAATCTGGGAAGAGACAACAACTTGAGCAAAGCAGGCTGTAAAGCAGCTTTGTGTATATAGCTTGGTAAGATATCTAGTGCGATAAATCTCAGGGTGCAGTAACAGAAGGAAGTAGCAGACCTTAAAATGGCATGAGGCAAACAGTAAGTATTAATGAGCTTTGAATATTACTTTAAGGAGTTTCTTCTTCATAGACGGGTAAATAGACAGATTTGTGTTTCAGAAAGTTGACGTCTAATTTTAGGGAGAAATAACTAAAGGGGAGAGATCAAGGTATAGTGACAGTTTTTTATCCATTGTCTTCAAACTTACCTTAAGCAATGAGAATCAACTCCCTCATTTTACTTTTAATAAACCACTTAACTTTCACTTCCCATCCTAAATCTTTTAGGGAGATGCAGAGAAGTTAATAAATATTTCATAAATTTTTAGATGTAAGGACAAGGTTAGAGACCCCATCTATAGACTCTTTCAATAATGGCCCTTATCTGTCATTTCATGCTTGCTTGCGTTCTGGCAGCAATTGACCTTTGCTGGCACAGATTTATATGAGCTGTTTTTAGTCAAAAGCAGTTGGGAATGTCAAAAATGAGAACTAGATATAGTTTATTTGTCAAGAGGGGCTTACAATAAAGGGATTGGGGTGCATAGTTTTAGGTGTTAAGGTTTCCTAAGTGCTAAGATTGAGGGATAATATAGTGTAAAATAATTTTGGGTGCACTCTGTTTAATCAAAATGATGTTGTAATGTTTCTTTACTTCTTGCCAAAATGATCTCAATAAGGAGACTTGAATAAAAAAGTGAATATATGATATCAAAACAGTAAATTTCACTAAGATATTTTTCAGATTTGTATTTTTTTAGTATTGCAAAACTTATAAATGAATAGTATAAATTAGATAAAATAATTGCTGTAAGACTAGGATCCCAGAACATCATTTTAATGTTATGGATTTATACAGTTCTTAGCTGATACTAGAAAATGCTATTTTTGAGGAAGCAGAGAAAAGCACTTTTATTTATTTACTAGAGGCCCAATGCACGAAATTTATGCAAGGGTGGGGTCCCTACTCCTGGCCGGCATTCAAGGCCTATTAGGCAGTCTGACCCAGTCCCAATAGGGGCCGGCCCGGCCAGAGCCTGCCAGCTGCTGGCTGGGGTCTGGGGGCCTGCCAGCCAGGACCTGGGGGCCACCAGCCACTGGACGGGGCCTGCTGGCTGCCAGATGGGGCCTGCTGGACAGGGCTTGCTGGATCGGGGGAGAGGGGGATGGACGGGCGGAGGGAGCAGGGGAGGTTGGCTGGCCATAGGAGGTTGGCTTTGGGAGTTCACTGACCACCAGGGGGCAGCTCTTGCATTGAATGTCTGTCCCCTAGTGGTCAGTGTGCATCATAGCGACTGGTCGACTGGTCGTTCTGGTCGTTCCAGTCATTTGGTTGTAATGGTCACTTTGGCTTTTATACATATAGATACCAGTTCTGTTATACCTATGCAGCTGTATTCAATTACATGGAAACAAATGAAAATTAGGGTAAGCAAAATAAGCAACTGTAGCAGTTGAAAATAACTGCTCACTAGTTCCTGAGATGTTACCTGTTGACCCCTCTTTTTTTTTTTTTTTTAATTCTAGCTAGACACACATCATTCCATTCAAAAGTCTTAGAGAGAAAGGGGGTGGGAGTAGATTAACCAAATAACTTATATGCATAATTCCTGGACACAGACAATAGTGTGGTGAAGGCCAAAGGGGGGGGGGGGCAGATGCAGAGTGGAGGGGGTCAATGGGGGAGTAAGGGGACATCTGTAATACTTTCAACAATAAAGATAAATAAATAATTAAATAAGTCTTAGGGATTTGCCCATTGCCTGGGTGTTATTGACTGATATGAAGGTGTTTTCTAACTTAGAATTAAATCAGAATATTAATAAAAAGTACTGATTAGAGCATGAAATTGGATGCAAAAAGTTTTTGGTATCCTTATGATAGCAATTCATATGCTTTAACACTTGAAGCTTTAGTTTTCTTATCTGGAAAAGAGTGGTAATAATGGCATTTACCTAAAGGGGCTGTTGTGAGAATTAGGTGCAGCCACTGTGGAAAACAGTATAGAGTCCTTCCAAAAAATTAAAAATGTAACTGTGTTTTGACCCAGCAATTCTAACTCTGGGAATATACCTTAAGAATACCAAACAGCCCTAACTGGTTTGCTCAGTGGATAGAGCATCGGCCTGTGGACTGAAAGGTCCCAGGTTCAATTCTGGTCAAGGGCATGTACCTTGGTTGCAGGCACATCCCCAGTGAGGGGTATGCAGGAGGCAGCTGATCGATGTTTCTCATCAATGTTTCTAACTATATATCCCTTTCCCTTCCTCTCTGTAAGAAATCAATAAAATATATTTTTAAAAAAACCTGAAATTAAAAAAAAAAAAGAATCCCAAAACACCACTTTGAAAGAATATATATGCCCTTCTGTTTATAACAGCAAAATTTATACTAGCCAAGATCTGAAAACAACCCAAGTGTCCATCAGTAGATGAATGGATAAAAAAGCTGTGGTACATTTATACCATGGAACACCATGCAGCCATAAAAAGAAGGAAATCTTACCTTTTGTGACAGCATGGATGGACCTAGAGATTATTATTCTAAGTTAAATAAACCAGTCAGAGAAAGGCAAATACCATATGTTTTCACTTATATGTGGAATCTAATGAACAAAATAAACTGATAGTAAAAACAGAGTCACAGATGCATGAAATAGACAGCTGTCAGAGGGGAGGTTGGAGGAGGAACTTAATGAAAGAGGATGAAGGGATTAGACAAAGAATATATATGCATAACCACAGACACAGAAACAGAGTGGTGATGGCCAGAGGGAAGGTGGGGGTTGGGTTGGGGGGGGGGGCATATAGAAGGGCAAAGGGAGAGGAAATGGAGACATCTGCAATAGTGCCAACAATAAGCATAAAAAAAAGAAAATGTTCTTAAGGTATGGGGAGAGTTTTTAGCACTTGGCTTTTTTTGAAAAATACAACTCTTTGTTTTTTGTGATTTCATATACTAAGAATAAAAAATAAGGTCAAGTTCAAAACGCAGTCCAAGAAGAAACAGAAAATGATCTGGATTCACATGAATCCAATTGCTGTTTGCACCATTTTCTTAGCATTCTCTCCTTATTCCCCTTAGTTATAAATTTTACATATAATAGTGATATTTTACATGTATTTCCAAAATTTGGTAATTATTAAAATTCAGTATCAGTTACTGCTTGAGGATGTTGAATAATCAATATCTTTTTATGTATATTGATTTATGAAATGTGCAACCATTCATATTTGTCATCATCAAAACAGAAAAAAATCAATAATATTTATTTGATTGTACTCTATAATTAACACAGGCATATATATATATATACTGAGTGGCCAGATTATTATGACCGGCCAGATTATTGTGACCACCCTAGCATTACCTCATTGACACTTCCAAAAATACTGAATATTGAAAACTTCCTAAGCAAATACTCTCAAAGTTTTATTATTATTAATTATTATTATTATTATTATTATTTGTATAACTAATTCACTTCATTGTACTGATTGGGGTGGTTGAATAATCTGGCCACTCAGTACATATATATATATATATATATATATATATATATATATACTATCTAATAATAGAGAAACATGGTAATTAGCCATACCTCCGCTACCCTTCCCATTGGCTAATCAGCGAGATATGCAAATTAACCACCAACCAAGATGGCGGCTAATTTGCATACTGCAGGCAGGGTAGGACAGTGCCAACAGCCAGCTTGCCTCCATTGGGGGCTGGCGGCAGAGGTCCCCGCCCTTATCCGGCCCTTATCCGCCAACCCACCCGGGGTTGGCGGGTGGGACCGCGTGGTGATCGGGCACCCTCCCTTCCCTCATCCGGCCCTCCCGCGGGGGACCTGGGGTTGGCTGGTGGGACTGCAGTGATCGGGTACCCGCCCCGGTATCCCCTGTGTGAAGGGACCCGGGGCGGCACCAGTGATCGGCCAGCCAGCGCATCCTATGTGCCACCCAACCCGGGGTGAGTAGGTCGTGGGCATGCCCGGCAGCCTCCTTCAGTGCCTCAAGCCCCAGCAGCAGCAGCAGCAGTAGCAGCAGCGGCAGTGGCAGTAGCGGTGTGGCAGTGCCCGTGACCTGCCCGCCCAGGTGTGAGCGGCCCCAAGCGGGCAGTGCGTTCCATCAGCCACTGGCCAGGCGCACATGCAGGTGAAGTCACCGGCTCCTGCTTTCCCACAGGCCCGAGAGCCTCAGGCCTGTGCAGGCGCTGTGACCTGGTGATTCCAAAGGCCTGATAGCCTGGCAGTGGAGGGGGTGTTGGGACTGGGGAGTGGTGAGCAGGCAGAACATGGCCCTGATTGGGCCAGTCGCTATGCCACCCACTGTAGCCAGCACACCACCTGATCAGGGGGCAGGGCCAGCAGCCAACCTCGCAGCCCCTCCCTGCTGCAGGCCTTCCCCTGGTCAGACTCTCCCATCCACATCAAGAGCAGGGCGCACAGAGCCTGGATCCTTCCTGGCAGCCCTGAGTCCCTGGGGTTGAGAATTCTGATGGCCCTGCCCAGAGAGCAGAGGTGCCTGAGGGGCAGGGCCAGGGACCACAGGCCTCCAGGGAGCACTGCAGAGTTGGTGATGAGAGGAGAGGGCCTGTGAAGGGGAGAAGGTGAAGCCAGTGGACATCAGCCCAGAATCCAGCCCTTCCCCTCCAGAGGCAGCAGGACCTGAACCCAGAACCCCAGCCCCAATAGAAAGAGCCTGAGGGAGCTTCAGAAAGCTCTACGCAAAGCTGCCCATTGAGAACGAGAGACTTCGTGAGGCCCTGATCCAGACCATGCTGTGGCTGGCGCAGCTCAAGGTAGAGCTAGAGCGCACCACGCAGAGGCAAGAGCGCTTTGCAGAGAGGCCGGCCCTCCTGGAGATGGCGAGATTTGAGTGCAGGGCCCTGGAGTGCAAGGCCGCTGAACTGGAAGAGGAGCTGAAGGGCCTGTCCAGTCTCCGAGCTGACAACCAGCGCCTCAAGGATGAGAATGTGGCCCTGATCTGCGTCATCAGCAAACTGTCCAAGTGACCCCGGAGGACTTGCCCCTGCACCCGCATTTATACAGCTGCTTTTGCCACATGCACCCCTTCCCTGTGTGAACATGAGTGACAGGGCTGTTGAGGAGTCTCTGAGAAGCCATAACCTCCCTTGAGATCTCCAGGTTAGGAAGGGAGGACAGAGCCCCCAGGAGCCAAGGGGTCCATCTGAGTCCAGGATGGAGATGGGAGGCTGAGCCAGGTAGGGGGACCAGGGCTGCAGGAGGGACCAGAAAGGAACTGGGGACCAGGAAGTGCCAGGACCAGTAGCCAGGACCAGAGTGGTCACCCAGAGGTCCCCTCTCACGTGTGCTGCCACCAGTCACCCCTCCAGCCCCTGAGCAGGGATCCTAGAATGTGCCAAGCATCCTGCCAGCCTGGGCCAGGTGAGCCTGTATATAGGGTCCATGTGCAATAGGAAGGGATGTCTTCTATTTTTTGCTGCCCCCTCCCCATCATTGTCCCGGGCAGGGGGAGAAGGTGTTTTTCAGACATAGCACAGGCACCACAAGTAAAAGTTGTGAAGTTGCAAAAAAAAAAAAAAAAAAAAAAAAGAGCAGGCCGGCTGGCCAAATACCCGCTCTCTTCCCACCACCCCACCCCCCGCCAGCCCCGCCCTTGATCAACCTGCCCCCCACAATAGACCCACAGCCCCTCCCCATGGCTGTCTGCCCCTGATTGCACCCCCACCCCAAGAGGAGGCAGGGCTGGGCAGCCAATGTCCTGCAGCCCCTCCCCTTGCCGACCCACCCCTGATCCCCCCACCCCAATAGGGGGCAGGGCTGGCCAGCCAATCTCCTGCAGCCTCTCTCCTTGCCCAGCCCCACCCCAGGTTGTGCCCCCCTCCCACCGCAATCAGGGCAGGGTTGGCTGGCCAACCACCCATGGCTCCTCCCCCAGGCCACTGGCCCCGATCGCCACCCCCCAACCCATTTGAGGGGGTGGCTGCCCAGCCCACCAACCACAGCCCCTTTCTATGACTACCCCTCCCCCAATCGGCCCCCCAACCCCAATCAGGCTGGCGATGGGGGGGCAGTTGGGAGCAATCAGGCCGGTGGCAGGGGGTAGTTGGGGGCAAACAGGCTGGCAGGGGAGGCAGTTGGGGGGGATCAGGGCGGCAGTTGGGGGTGATCAGGCTGGCAAACAGAGTGGTTAGGGGCAATCAGGCAGGCAGGCAGGCAGGTGAGTGGTTAAGAGCCAGTGGTCCTGAACTGCGAGAGGGATGTCCGACTACTGGTGCAAGATCGGGCCTAACCGGCAGTCTGACATATTTTATAATAATACTAGAGACCCGGTGCACAAAAATTTGTGCATTCGGGGGGGGAGAGGAGGGGGTACCTCAGCCCGGCCTGTGCCCTCTCGCAGTCTGGGACCCCTAGGGAGATAATGACCTGCTGGCTTAGGCCTGCTCCGGGGTGGCAGAGGGCAGGCCCAATCCCTAGGTGCAGCCCCTGGTCGGGCTCAGAGCAGGGCCGATTGGGGAGCTGGGGCACCGCCCCCTGTCATGCACAGAGCAGGGCAGATTGGGAGGTTGCGATGCCACCCTCAGTCACGCTCAGGGTAGGGCTAATTGGGGGGTTGGGGCACCACCCCTGTCACACTCAAGGCAGGGTCAATGGGGAGGTTGTGGCGCCACCCTCTGTCACGCACAGATCAGGGCTGAACAGGGGGTTGTGGAGCTCCCACTGTCACGCACAGAGCAGGTCCGATCAGGGGGTTGTGGAGCTCCCCCGTGTCACGCACAGAGCAGGGCCCATCAGGGGGTTGAGGAGCTCCCCCCTGTCACTCACAGAGTAGGGCCAATAGGGGAGTTGGCACACCACCCCCTGTCACACACAGAGCAGAGCGGATCAGGGTTTGGTGCGCCGCCCTCTATCACCCACAGAGCAGGGCTGATCAGGGGGTTGGGGCACTGCCACTGTCACACTCTGGGCAGTGCCGATGGGTAGGTTATGGCTCTACCCCATCACACACAGAGCAGGGCCCGTGGTGGGGGGGGGGGGTGGTTGGGGCCCCGCCCTCTATCACCCACAGAACAGGGCCCATCAGAGGTTTGGGGAGCCGCCACTCTCACACTCAGGGCAGGGCCGATGGGGAGGTTATGGCTCTACCCCGTTACACACAGAGCAGGGCCCGTGGCGTGGGCGGGTTGGGGCGCCGCACCCTGTCACACACAGAGCCGCAGGGTGATCAGGGGGTTAGGGAGCTCCCCCCTATCAGGCACAGAGCAGGGCTGATCAGTGCAGGTTGGGGCGCCTTCCCCTGTCACGAACAGAGCAGGGCCGATAGGGAGGTTGTGGACCCGCCCCCTGTCACACACAGAGCCGCAGGGCAATCAGGGGGTTTGGGCGCTGCCCCCTGTCACGCTGATCCCGGTGCCGGGAGGCCTCTCAGCTCCGCTGATCCCGGTGCTGGGAGGCATATTACCCTTTTACTATATAGGGTAGAGGCCTGGTGCACGGGTGGGGGCCAGCTGGTTTGCCCTGAAGGGTGTCCTGGATCAGGGTGGGGGTCCCCACTGGGGTGCCTGGCCAGCCTGGGTGAGGGGATGATGGCTGTTTGCAGCTGGTCACACACCCTTCAGGGTGGGGGTCCCCACTGGGGTGCCTGGCCAGTCTTGGTGAGGGGCTGAGGGCTGTTTTCAGGCTGGGACTGAAGCTCCCAACTGCTCCTTTTTTTCTTTTCTTTTTTTATTCTGGGCCAGCTTTAGCTCTGAGGCTTGGCTCCAGCTCTGAGGCCTCAGCTGCTGAAAGCAGGTATCTGGTTTGTTTCGGTTCTACAATCGAAACTCTGTATCAACTCCAGGTCTGAGATCCCAGCCGGCTGAAAGCTGGTTTCTGGGGTTTTGTTTAGCTTCTATATTTGTTACAATGTTTCAGACTGCAGGCTCAGAGGCCGGCAAGGCAAGCGGGGAACTTTGGTTTCCTCCGTCACTGAAGCAAGCAAGCCTCATGCTCAGTTTAAGCTGCCTGGCTGCCAGCCGCCATCTTGGCTGGCAGTTAATTTGCATATAGCCCTGATTAGCCAATGGGAAGTGTAGCGGTCATACGCCAATTACCATGTTTCTCTTTTATTAGATAGGAGGATAAGACAAAATGATACACTGTGTTTTAGAAAAGATTAACAGGTCTGTTTAAATAAAAGATAAAAACTCTAAAGTGGAAATAAACATTATAGATTAAAGCATCTTTCTTTCTATTAACAAACTAGAGGCCAGGTGCACAAAATTCATGCATGGGGGGAGGGGTCCCCTCAACCCAGCCTGCACTCTCTCCAATCTGGAACCCCTTGGGGGATGTCCAACTGCTGGGGATGGGGCCAAAACCAGCAGTCGTACATCCTTCTCACAATCCTGGACCACTGGCTATTAATTGCTCACCTGCCTGCCTGTCTGGTCGCCACTAATTGCCGCCCCCTGCTGGCCTGATTGCCCCTCACTGCCTCTGCATGCCAGCCTGATCACCCCTAACTGCCTCCCCACTGCTGGCCAGGTCACCCTCAACTGCCCCCTCACTGCC
This sequence comes from Myotis nattereri, assembly GCF_964212035.1. Classification (NCBI taxonomy): domain Eukaryota; kingdom Metazoa; phylum Chordata; class Mammalia; order Chiroptera; family Vespertilionidae; genus Myotis; species Myotis nattereri. The sequence goes on along the minus strand of NC_138076.1, from coordinate 65,490,510 downwards.
ATCCTGGTCACTTCTAACTGCCCCCTCCCTGCTGGCCTGATTACCCCTAACTGACCCCCCTTCCAGCCTGGATGCCTCTCACTGCCCCCCCACCAGCCTGATCACCACTAACTAACCCCTCTGCCAGCCTGGTCACCCCTAACTGCCTCTCTGTGCTGGCCTGGTCGCCTCACAAAGCCCGTTTGTTCATTCGTTTGGTCATCCCCCACTAACCCCCTTGCCAGCCTGGTCATAGGCAGCCATCTTGTGAGGGTGTGAGGGTCAATTTGCATAGTACCTCTTTATTATATAGGATGGCATGAGAATCTATACATTTAACATAAGATAATGTAGAGCAACAATTTAAAATTGTTTTATTCATAAAAATACAAATGTTTCAATTTCTATATTCTCTTTAATTTTTTAGAATATGTCAGCATAAGAACTAAAATATATATTTTTCATATTTTTTGCTTCAGTTTTTATTGAGACCCATTAGTCAACATTTAAATTAGCTGCTGCAAATAAGAGTGGTTTGTTGTTATTTAAACAAGTCTCATCAGAAGCTCAGATACAGGTGTGGCCTATTACAAGATCATCAGCTATGTCAATCATATTTATTTTGTATAATTAATATAAACATTCTGTCCCTTACTGAAATGTGTGGTCTTTAAATTAAAGTATGTGGAATAAGATGAAATATTTTATAAGCACCTCTTCCATAACCACCAACAAATTATATGATTTGAAAAGGTTATAAGATTGTAACAGGTTGTTCAGTAGCATATTCAAGGGCCTTTTTAAGTACAGCCAAATATGGGGATTCTATTGCCTACTTTAAAACACAATTTTTGCTGTATGTAACAGCAAAGGACTGCAATTTGTTTAGCATACAAATCAAGCAGTGTATCTAGTTTTCCTCACTTTTATTTGATTTGCATTGACACAGTCTGTGTGGGAGAGAGATAGATTCTGGCTACAGATACCTACCAAAGAAACCCAGATATTTATATTCTAAAATCAATATATTTATATAAAAGACATTTTTATTATATATATATATATATATATATATATATATATATATATATATATATATAATTCATTTGTATTTCCTCAGAGACACTCATTATTTTGTCGTTAACACACATATTATGTAACACAGTTTTTTATAAAAAGTGCATTTATTGTTATTTTAATGTAATAGCATGAAACTGAGAAACTTTCTTATAGAAAAACTTTGAAAATCTCAATAGGATGGTTATAACTATTATAATAATGTACACATTTTATTTTTAAGTATAGCATTGGGGAATATAAGTATAGCATTATATATTCCCCAAAAGAAATTGTGCTAGAATCAAAATAAATTGTCCTAAAGTCAACATCTTTTAAATACATGCTTTTTTTTGTTACCTTACAAAGTCCAAAGCAATATGAGAATCTTGTTTGTTCAGTTTTCTGTTTGGTGTCCAGAAAAATCCTTGCTGAATGTATAAAATTACACTGAAAGTTTTAATCTAACATAATAAACCATCAAGTTGAACTTAGTTTGGCTCAGTTTATTATCTAAGTCTGACAGTGTTATAACTGATCCTATATTAAAAGCTAATTATTTTTACAAAATTAAAAGGGAGACAAATAGTTTAATTGCAAAAATAACGAGTATAAAGACTCTTTTAACCTTATTAAAAGAGTTCATATCAAAGAAAAAACTATTTGTGTGCTAAAAAGAATAGTAACTATGCTGCAATATTAATGTTAACATAAGGTCCTGAAATTTAGGCCTTTCAGACTAAGGATAACATTGTAATTTACTGTTCTTTATGACAATATACAAAATCATAAATGTATACATATATGGTTGAAAGATGTATTAAAATGTATAAGTCAAAAAGGCTTTAATTAGATTTTGACATGAAAGTACAAATATATACTAGTACTAGAGGCCCGGTGCACAAAATTTGTGCTGGGGGGGGGGTCCCCTTAGCCCAGTCTGCACCCTCTCCAATCCGGGACCCCTTGGGGGATGTCTGACTGCCAGACATCCCTCTCACAATCCGGGACCACAGGCTCCTAACTGCTCACCTGTCTGCCTGCCTGATCGCCCCTAACTGCCCCCTCTGCCAGCCTGGTCTCCCCCTCTGCCCCCCCTGCCGGACTGGTCTCCCCAGCTGCCTCACTGCTGGTCTGGTCACCCTCAACTGCCTCCCCTGCCAGGCTTGTCGCCCCACACAGCCTGCAGCCTGCTGTTCGGTCATTACTGTGATGGAGTCCCAGACAATTTGCATATTCCTCTATTATTAGTATAGATGTGCAAATATATATATGGTCATATATATATATATATATATATATATATATATACACACACACATGGATACTGTATATAAATATGTGATCTGTTTTAAGTTCTTAAATTTTAATATATTGGGGTTTTGTATATCACATTAAAATAATATTAATTATTCTGCATTTTTACCATCCTTTAAGAATGTAAAAGAGTACTGTTTGGTAAGATAATGAAAATGATTTTTGCTTTACTCTTTTTCTTTTACCAAACATAAAATATAATATGAGTTTATTTTTGCATTCTTTTCTTTTCTTTTATTCCAAAGTTTAAAATGTATTCAACATGTAACTGATAAAAAAACGGTGTGAGTAGCTATGTCATTCTATTCAAGTGGAACACATTGATGCTGTACTTTTTTTTTTATATTAACTTTTTAGAAAAAATTTAACTGAAGGTCTGTGATTTATCTTTTATTGTATAAGTCAGCTTACCATTAAAGCTACTTACAAATCCTATTTGAACATCTACATTTAAAACTATATTTTAACTGAAACCATCAGGAAATAAAATGTTGCTAGGACATCATTTTTCATCTTTATTGTTTCGTGAGTAGAAGCTTTATGTCTTGTGAAAAGGTGAAATGTTTTTGGAACAAACTTTTTTCTATATCAAATCTGACAATCTAATCCCTTTCTCAGGGCAAAGGAAAAAAATCGCATACATTTTTGTTTAAAGCTTTTCCTGGGAGTCCTGAATGATGAATTCATCTAATCAAACTCATAGATAAGTCGTGACTAAGGGCAGGACTAACTTCCTATATATGGCATAGCTAATGCACTCAAGCTTAAGTACTTAGTATCTTGAAGTGTTTGCTGTTACATAAAGGAGGACAGAGGCACACTGAGCCTACAATGTCAGTCAAATGCCATAAAAATAGGTAGTAGTGATTCAAAAGACTAAACATTTAAATAAAAGATTTATATTACTTGTCATAAAATTAAACATTCTTATAATATTCATATAAATAGTTGGTAACTATAGCAATACCTTCAAGTTTATAGGGCACACTCTTTTATTTAAAAATATTAATTCATTAAAAATATTTGGTTTCCTATATGTGTTGGGTGCTTGTCAGACCAGAACAAACAAAAGATTATTTCCTCTTGGGCTTACATTCTAGCAAAGGTGATTTTATTAAATACATGAAGAGGGTTGATTTCATTCACCTAAAAATTAAAGCATAATAAATATATGTAGATATATATATATATATATATATATATATATATATATGGTCTTTTCTTTCAATTTAATGAAAGTATATTTTTCGGGTAATTTAGTTAAAATCTATTTTTTGAACGTCTAAAGGATTACAGTACAAAAATTCATAATATCACATCAATAAAATAGCAAATAAGAGCATTTTACTGGTGACACAACATTGGCCATGACAAAAGTATTTATAGTTAATCTCAGGGTAGCTGTACTTAAGTTATAAATCTCTAGATTTATATGAACAACAGTCCTAAAGAATTAGAACTATTTAATCAAATCAGTCACCCTGGCAAAAATCATAAGCATGCTCATCCACAGATTTTCAGTTGGCTATTTATGTAGTTATTTAAAATGTTTTAAGCAATAGTACATTTATAGCATGAAGGTATAGGCCACTGTGCTTATGGCTTTTCTACACTACATGAAAAAGAAAATAATTTTTAGAAAATTTAAAACTGTATATAATCTATTTTAAAATTTTATCTTTATTGTTGAAAGTATGACAGTTGTCTGCTTTTTTCCCCATCGACTCCCTCCAAGCCGCCCCCGCCCCCTTTAGGCCTTCACCTGTCTATCCTCTGTGTCCATGGGTTATGCGTATATGCATATAAATAATTTGTTTAATCTCTCCACTCTCTCCAATCCACCTGAGATTCATAAAACTATATATACTTTTGAATGCAGTATGAATTTAGATGTAACATAACACTATTATTAGTAACCCTTATAAAAATAAAAACATATCAAATTACATAATTTATTGACTAAAGCAAAATATGGTTTTAGAGTTAACACTGATAACCCTGCTCATTGAGAAGAGATTTCCTATGAGGCTGATGAAGCTTAAGGTTCAAGGGCCCTCACCAGGTTCCTTCTGAGGCCCTAAGAAGGGTCCCATTTTTAAGCTCCACAAAACCTGGCTCATCATATTTAAGCTCATCATATTTTTAAGCTCCTCATATTTACTGTGAAGAGTGAACTTAATATATTCTAGAAATAGTAACAGACACATAATCACAGTGAGGGAGAAAATCAATGCAAAAAGCAAAGCAAGTCAAAACAAACCTGAAAGCTATGAAGAATTCCAAACCAAGCTTTGCCACTAATGAGCTGCATGAACTTCAACAAGTTCCTGAATCTTTCTCACCCTCTGTGTTCTCATTTGTAAAAATTAGATTCTGGAGTAAATACTCTTAGATACTCTCTGGGTTTAAATAGCTATTAGTCTACATAATGTTTTTGTTTTGTTTACTTTGGCATTCCGTTACCACCTGCACACTGAGATGGGAAATGGTTAGAACTGTAGGTACTTTATATTAATGTAGCTTTAACATGCATTTTAAATTGAGATATGAATGATTTGCATGGTCATTCAGGTTGAAGACATATATGAAAAAAATTAAAATGTAAAATAAAATAAGCTCCCCAGATAAATCTAAAAAAAACAAAAGCAAGCAATAAATTAGCAGTCCAAACCAGAATAACAGCAACTGAAGTGGTAAGCTTTCTGCAGTTGATTTAATATCATTTCTTCTCTGTTAATAGCTCTTTGTGGGTGATTCAACTGAGTGAATAGATTACCCTTTAAAAATCCAATCTCATTTCTTCTCTATTCAAGGAAAGCAAGTGAATTTATATCTTCATTATTTGAAATTTGGGCAAAATTCAAATATACCTGGACAATAAACATTTAACAATTATATTAAAATTCTAATTAAAATATTATCATAGAGTGGGATTACAGAGGTCATATTATATTCTCAGACATGCTTTGTGCTACAGATTAAGTATGAAAAAGGATATTTGTTATATTTTAAAATATATTCATGTGATAATCCAACATCTTTGAAACTAATTTGCCTTCTAGTAACCTAGTGATTTGCTACTCAAATATCTTATGATCTCTTTCACATTTGTGTTTTACGCATTTCATTTTGTTTGCTTAAATGTAATTTTTAATTCAGTTTGTCTGATTACTAATTCTCAATGGCTCAGTTTAGTAATCACTTCTCATTAGAAATTTTTCTTAATTATCCATTTGACTTAAAACAATGTAATCATAACATTCTTACTTATTGTACTTAAAACACTTCATTTTAATTGTATTTTAACTTTTCTGGTCTCTCACTCAAGTGCAAAATCCTTGAGTGCAACATCTTTTTATTCTAATATGAGTATTATAGTGTGTAGTAGTGAAATTTTAATGCTTGAATGATTTAACCAATAAACATTCTTACATAAATCTTCCTCGTATTTAACTAAGCTAATTCTGCTAAACTTATCTTTAACTTAATACCTGATTTTATTATTGAAGAATTAAGGTGATTTCAAAAATGTATAAAATAGAGATTGCTATTTTTTATTAAAACTAGGCCAAAACAATAGCAAAACAAGCAAAGAAATATAAACTAGAGCAAAGTGTGAGATTGCTAACAAAAATGCATGCATATTTGTTCTTGTTAGGCTGCAAATTTAATTCCAGAATTGATAACATTTAACTCACAGAAGAGAACCAAGTAAGTGACATTATACATAACATTCTTAGGAAAATTGATACCATGACTCTTAGATCAAACAGGTACATCTCTAAAGGTTGCTCAGAAAGGGGGAAGTATGTGTATTCAGATCCTAGATTCAGGGGCCAGTGTTCTAGAATATGTCCTATTGGCTTTAGCATTTTACCAAAGCATAGTACAATAAAGGAAGTTCTCTCGACTCAGTCCACAAATTGTTAACACCACTGGAGAATACAACATCTGTATGCCTTAATAGAATCCCATGTGAGAAGATAAAATATAATTTTTAAAAATATGTTTTTATTGATTTCAGAGAGAGGAAGGGCGAGGGAGAGAGAGATAGAAACATCAGTGATGAGAGAGAGTCAGCAATTGGCTTCCTCATGCATGCCCCCTACTGGGGATGGAGCCTGCAACCCAGGCAAGTTTCCAGACCAGGAATTGAACCATGGCCTCCTGGTTAATGGGTCAGTGATCAGCCATAGAGCCACACTGGCCAGGATAAAATATAATTTTTGATTATTTAAGAGGCGGGACATCCAGAGACTATAGAGCAGTGATAGCGAAACTTTTGAGCTCGGCGTGTCAGCATTTTGAAAAACCCTAACTTAACTCTGGTGCCATGTCACATATAGAAATTTTTTGATATTTGCAACCATAGTAAAACAAAGATTTATATTTTTGATATTTATTTTATATATTTAAATGCCATTTAACAAAGAAAAATCAACCAAAAAAATGAGTTCACGTGTCACCTCTGACACGTGTGTCATAGGTTCGCTGTCACTGCTATAGAAGAATCATGTTGAAGATCAATCACAAATTTTTGTGGTATGAAATTTTACTTCTGAAAATGAAGAATAGATTAAGTAAAACAATATTTGTACCTGAATATATAATTTTTATTTGTAAGAGAGAATTTGCAACTAGTGTATATAACCAGTGTGTATAATGTTGCAAGTAGGTATTGATTTTTATTCATCTCTTTTTCCCTAATACATAATGGAATTATTAGCACTAAAAGGTCATCAATGTTTATTTAAATAAGAACATAGTTGAGTGGAAAGACACCAGGAAATATCTAAACTTAGAATTCAACAAGTAACAGGAACACAGAAGACTAAATGTATAATAAGAGCTTCAGTGATATTTATAATTTATAAATCAGTGTATATAAGATCACATTCTATTAAGAGTTGAGTTTGTTGTTGTTTTTCCTTCCTCACTTTTTTTTTCTTTTTATTTCTTTTTTTTTAATATTTATTATTGATTAAGATATTACATATGTGTACCCTCTACCCCCCCTCTCCCCGCTCACCCCCTCACCCCCTCGTTGTCCGTGTCCATTGGTTAGGCCTATATGCTTGCATATAAGTCCTTTGGTTGATCTTTCCCCCTTGCCCCCACCCTCCCCTACCTTCCCTCCAAGGCCCGACAGTCCAATCAATGCCTCTCCGTCTCTGGATCAGTCCTTGTTCATCAGTTTATGTTGTTCATTATATTCCACAAATAAGTGAGATCTTGTGGTATTTATCCGCTCTCCAGTTCCATCCATGCTGTGGCAAATGGTAAGAGTTCCTTTTTCTTCTTCCTCTTCTTAAAGAATACCTTTCAGCATTTCATATAATGCTGGTTTGGTGGTGAAGAACTCCTTTAGCTTTTTCTTATCCGTGAAGCTCTTTATCTGACCTTCCATTCTGAATGATAGCTTTGCTGGATAAAGTAATCTTGGTTGCAGGTTCTTGCTATTCATCTCTTTGAATATTTCTTGCCACTCTCTTCTGGCCTGCATGGTTTCTGTTGAGAAATCAGCTGACAGTCGGATGGGTACTCCCTTGTAGGTAACTGACTGTCTTTCTCTTGCTGCTTTTAAGATTCTCTCTTTATCTTTTGCTCTTGGCATTTTAATTATGCTGTGTCTTGGTGTGGTCCTCTTTGGATTCCTTTTGTTTGGGGTTCTCTGCGCTTCCTGGACTTGTAAGTCCATTTCTTTCACCAGGTGGGGGAAGTTTTCTGTCATTATTTCTTCAAAAAGGTTTTCAATATCTTGCCCTCTCTCTCCTTCTGGTACCCCTATAATTCTGATGTTGGTACGCTTGAAGTTGTCCCAGAGGTTCCTTACACTATCTTCATATTTTTTGAATCTCTTTTCTTTTTTCTTTTTCGGTTGGGTATTTTTTGTTTCTTTGCATTTCAAATCTTTGACTTGATTCTTGGGATCCTCTTGTCTGCTGTTGGATCTCTGTAAAGTATTCTTTATTTCAGTCAGTGTATGCATAATTTCTAATTGGTCCTTTTTCATGACCTCCATGGTCTCACCATATTCCTTGAGGGATTCATTAAATTTATCGGCGGTTTCCATAAAATTCTTGACAAACCTTATAAACGTGGCCTTGAACTCTAAATCCAGTCGTCTGGCCTCCTCCGTTTCTGCCAATTGTGACCTGTTTCTTTGTCTCCGCATTTTGGCTGCTTCCCTGTGTTGATAGAGTGGCCTGCGCGCCAGGTGTCCTGTAGGGCCCAGTGGCTCAGCCTCCCCAGTTACCTGGGGTGGACACTCTTGGTGCACTCTTGGTGCCTCGCTAGTTGTAGGATCACTGGGAGGAATTGACCTCCAGGCCAATTGGCTGTGGGAAGCAGCTGTGTCTGAAGTGGGAGAATGGTCCCCCTCTGACCACTGGGTACAGTGGCTCCTGGATCTAAGGAGGTGCTAATTCAGCCCCTGCCTGAGGCCACACAGCAGGAACTACGAAGAGGCTCAGCTGTGAAGCAATGCAAGCCGCTGCGGGGCCTTGGGCCTTCTCTTGGAAGTTCCGGGTCTGGCTGGCCCGGCGGCCCTCAAGTTCGCCCGCTGCCGCCTGAGAGAGCCGCCTCTCCCCGTATGAGACCTGGGTCCCCAGAGACTTCCCGAAACCGGAGTTCAGAGCAGTCGGGAGCTTGTGATTCAAAAAGACAGCCGCGTACTCAGGTGCCACCCCCTTTCCGCGCGCGCGAGCCGCCGCCGTACCTCTGCACTCAGCCTCCGCAGCTCCTCTGGCTCTCAGCGTGCTTTTCTTTTCTTCTAGTTGTAGAAATTACACTCAGCCAGCCTTCCTGTTGTTCTGGACGATGTTTGCTCCGTCCTTTAGGCTAATTTTCAATTGTTGTGGGAGGCGACTATTTCCTGGTGTTTATCTATGCCGCCATCTTAGTTTCTCCTTCCTCACTTTTTTTTTTGCTGGCATTACTAATGGAATATGTTTTATTTCCCAGAGAAAGTGATAAAATAAAAGTAAAGCAACAATGTTCCAAAATATTTTTAACTGTACACAGGGCTATGTCTATAGCACATCTGCATAAGTAATAAGAAAGGTGACATTATTATGATTTTGTTTACTCAAATATTAAAATTTCAAATGAAAATGGCCGTTTGACCATACCCTCTTCAGAATTTTCCCTATTTTCTCAATCAGATATGCATAATTATTGGAAATTTTGGATTGGTGTATACATTTGTATCTATGTACTTATGAATGTGTATAGGAATGTATATTATCAAAAAAGTCTTTTTTGCATCCCAACGTATCTATTATATATACATTTTTTTTATTTTTACTATATCTTTTTTAATATATCTGATAAATAAACCTGAGTTGACAGTTTTAAATCTTTAATTTTGAACTCTAAAGAAAGAACCCTTTTAGATAAACATAGATCCTCCTTTGTTTTGTGAGAAAATTAATTTTAAAGTAAAAAAAGACACGAAGAGGACAAATATCACTGATGTAATTAAGAAAATGTAATTAAAGGACCAAGCTGAAATAAGTGTTCCTTTTGAGAGCAGTTTAAAATGAGATTTTCTAGTCTAATGGGTTATATCACAAATATGTGCAAGGCTTATTATGCTGATTTTTTCAGTCTATTTGTTACTTGTTGTTATAAGTATGTTTTCTAAAAGCCAGTGAAAAGTCTCATAATAAATGTCACTTTGGGTTCCCTTTCTTCATATATATATTCAGGAATTTTATCCACTTAAATAAGTTGAGTTACTTCTTTTTTCTTGGCTCTGAAAAACTAATTAATGCCTGTTCCTATAAATAAAGTTTGGCCAATTAGATACTCCCAACAGGACTTTAAACTGGAATGAACAAAGCAAAGAGAGAAACTAAAATTTTGTTTTATTTTTGATTTGGTAAAGTTTGCGGCAGTATCTAGATTCTGGGGCAATGCAACTGCGAGTTATCTCACAGACAAAGAGTAGGTAGAAGCAGAGATGGCAGCTCCTGTGTCTTCCAGGGAAGCATCTTTGTCCTAACCAGACTTTCAAAGGGATGTCATTTTTATCTTGAATTAAATACCAGGTCTGTCTTGGTTTTAGGTAAGTTCCAGGACACTAAATCAGCTTTCTAAGATAACCATTATGTTTTGTTTGTTAGTTCTGTTCAAGTGCATTGTTTGGGGATTTATGCATTGTGTTCATTTATTATGCATGAGTTTTTTTCAGCTCAAGCATGGCTGACCTTACTTTCCAAGGGGTCATTTGCCATCATTGACAAAAGGCCAATGTAAGTGTTATTCTCATTGCTTTGAAAATGTTTTTCTGGTGATGGGAAAAATTAAATTAAAAATTTAAAAACGAAAGAAAATGTTTTTCTGTTGCTGATGGGAAGACCATGTGTGTCATTTCTAAGCTTTTAATAACCATTGTGATTTTAAGAGATTCCTTTTGCTCATGGATCAGTCAGTATCTGTTTATTGTACCCATGCAAAAACAATCCTAAGGCTGCCATCTGAGCAATGGAAGACTGAGTACCTCCAAAGACCCACTCCCCCATAAAGCTAATGAAAGCACTGGCAAAACTAACAAACAAAACACACACACACACACACAAAAAAAAAACAACAACAACAAACAAACAAAAAAACAACAACAACAACAACAAAACCTCTGGAGAATAACTTAAGGCTTAAAATTATCTAAGGAGCATTTATTTAAGAAAAACAACTTCATCTAGATAAGAACAATGAGCTTTGCGATGTTTTAACATATCCTATTCCCATCACCTCCTCCATAGCTTTGCAGTAACCTTAAAAGCCAACAACCTCACAGTAAAGGGAGTTATGAAATCCGGCGGCCTTGCTGCCACTGGAGGAGGCTGGGCTAGGTTTGAAGATTCCCCAAACATCAATTCCTCAGGAAATTGTTATTATAGGACCAGGCTGGCTGTTTTCTGGAAACTTTCACGTGTAAAGCTTGTCCTTCTTTCACCTGACTGAGGCTTTCATTTACTGAGAATGTCCAGGGTATGTGTCAAAAAAAAAAGAAAAAAAATTAGTGGCAATTACATCTGTCCTTTGATCAACACTGGTTTGAACTGTGTGGTTCTATTTATAAGCAATTTTATTTCAATAAATAGATAGTTGGCCCTTGTATCCCCAGGTTTTACACCCATGGATTTAACCAACCAAAGATCAAATTAGTATTTTAAATCTCCAGTTGGAAATCCACCTAGGCAGAATGCCAATATAAGATATAAATGATTTTGGACTGTGTGGAAGGTCGGTGCCCTTAACCCTGTGTTGTTCAAGAGTCAACTGTATTTAACATCATAGCTGCCTGAGTTGGTAAAAACAGTTGGGGCAAACAAAAAGTTGACTAAAAACTTAAAAGTAGCACTGGGAAATATGTCCATGGGGGGATTTGAAAAGATTGATACATTCCTGGTACTCTTGAAGGTCAGTGCATGTTCAGGGCTGTACACATGTTCAGATAAAATCTGAGAAGGTATTAGGCTCTCATCTCTGGCTGGCCTTGAAGATTAGTGTAAGCAGGAAGTGAAGGTTAAGACATGAGAAGTTCAGACCTGATTGTAAGCAATTACAAAGGCTTTAGCTGGCAGTAAAGCTGTTCTCCTCACACCAGTCTACAAAACCGCAAATCCAAATGAAGAATAAAAACCTATGGTTAGGTGAATATATTTTTAAAATAATGTATAAATGCATTTTTTGTTTATAATGAGGAGACAGAGGGAAGCTAGGTAGTCAGAAATCGGGACCATGGGAGGAGGAGGAAATAAAACAGAGAAACCCAGCTGGGTGGAGTTATTAAGATACCCCAACTGGGCTGGGAAGGAAGGACACCCAGGAAAGAAACAAATTTTAAAAATGTATGGATGTTGCTAAGAAGATGGGCAGCATGCAGATAACCAATCACAAGGCAGTAAGGCGTATAAACCAATCTCAAGGACGTTGCTAAGACAGAATTCTTTGAAAAGCTCAATCAGGAGCTAGCAAGGCTGTACCCATCCCCTAAATTAAAAAGGGTGAGTTTCCTCTAGTGTTCTCTCTCTCTCTCTCCCAGGTGCGCAATGGATTCCTGACATTCCTGTGGTGTGGGAGCATATCCCTTGCACCCATGAGGCTCTTGGCCATGTGGGACTCTACACCATGAGTAGACTTTAACACCTGATGGCAGCATGGAACAGAAGCTCTGGACACTAGCCTGCTCCTGGAACCCCAGGTGCATGTTATAGTAATAAGTTTAGTTAGTATAAGATAGTATAATAAAATTTCATTTTTTTATTAGAGTGAATTTTAAACTTTACTTAGAAGAGGAACTTAATTTGTGTGTGTGTGAGAGAGACCCTGATAAGCAACTTGTAACGCCCTGCATGTTAACTCCTGACAAATAACTTGTAACTCCTGATCGACAACTCCCTGCATGTTAACTCCTGATAAGTACCTTGTAACCCCCCTGCTTGTGTATCCTGATAAGCCTAGAAGACCACCGGAGCACACTGACATGAGACACTGAAGAATCCTGTTATAAGTAACTAGAGGCCCAGTGCACAAAAATTTGTGCACTCGGGAAGGGAGGGTCCCCTCAGCCAGGCCTGTGCCCTCTCGCAGTTTGGGACCCCTCGGGGGATGACCACCTGCTAGCGTAGGCCCACTACCCGGGGGATTGGGCCTAAGATGGCAATCAGACATCCCTCTGGCAGCCCAGCAGCCCTCGGGGGATGTCCACTTGCCAGCGGGGAGCAGACCTAAGCTGCAGTCAGACATCCTTAGTGCTGCTGAGGAGGCAGGAGAGACTCCCACCACCACTGCTGTACTGGCAGCCATCAGCCTGGCTTGTGGCTGAGCAGAGCTCCCCCTGTGGGAGCACACTGACCACCAGGGGACAGCTCCTGCATTGAGCGTCTGCTCCCTGGTGGTCAGTGTGTGTCATAGTACCAGTCATTCCCAGTCGTTCTGCTGTTAGGGTCAGTTTGCATATTAACCTTTTATTATATAGGATAGAGGCCTGGTGCATGGGTGGGGGTTGGCTGGTTTGTCCTGAGGGGTGTCCCAGATCAGAGTGGGGGTCCCGCTGGGGTGCCTGGCCAGCCTGGGTGAGGGGCTGATGGCTGTTTGTAGCTGGTCACACCCCCTTCAGGGTGGGGGGTCCCCACTGGGTTGCCTGGCCAGTCCGGGTGAGGGGCTGAGGGCTGTTTTCAGGCTGGCCAAGCCCCCCGGTGACAGAAGCTCCCAGCCTCTCCTTTTTTTCTTTTTTTTTTCTGGGATTTATTTACCTTCTATAATTGAAACTTTATTGCCTTCAGTGGTGCTCAGAGCTGGCCATGGCAGGCGGGAAGCTGCCTTCCTCCATCACTGGAGCAACCAAGCCTCTTACTCACTCCAGCTCCGTGGCGGCTGGCTGCCATCTTAGTTGGGTTAATTTGCATATAGTCGCTCTGGTTGGCTGGTGGCTTGGCTTAAGGCATAGTGAAAATATGGTCAATTTGCATGTTGGTCTTTTATTAGATTAGATAAGTTTAGTTAGCATAAGTAGACTCCATTCTGTATTAGCATAAGTTAGCATAAGTAGACCCCATTTTATTCTTAGACCAAAACTTGTAAACAACTCCAAAATAAGATGTGTGTGTGTGATTGATAAGCTTTGGACATGTACACAACTTTCCTACCTGAGTGTATACCTAGATAACAGGGCAGCACCCGTGTATGGCACCCGATAGGAGACACTGAAGACGCCCAGCTTCAAAGATTTAAGGAGAGCAAATCTGCTGTGGTTCAGACACCTGTCTGACCTCCACAGACAAGACGTTCTCCTGCCCCCTGGAAACTGCCAAACTGCCATTCCTGCTCTGCCTTGAGCCCAAACTGTTAGAGGCCTCTCTTTGAGTCAAGAGACCGAGCTCCTTGCCGCGGCGTATTTGACGACTTCCATGTGTCTCTGTCAGCGAATGTCTCCAGGTGGCCTGCCAAGGACTGAAACCCATCAGCTCTCTGGTAATTAAACCTGTGTGATTTCTTGCATTGTTTGTTCCCTGTGTCTTCTCTCTTCTTAGTTTTTGGTTAAGCTTGGCATATTAATTAATAGTAAGTCCCTTTGATGTCTGTATTGGTATATCCAAAAGAGGCGCCTTGGGTCACCTGTGCGTAAGTTCCCAAGAAGTGGAATACTACACCTTTTCCAGGACTGGCTTCTCTCAATAAACTTTGCTTCCACTAACCATTACTGTCTACAAAACCATTCTTTGGTTTTGTGAGACAATGAACTCAGACTCAAACATTCTACATTTCGGTTTCAATAACATTTTCTTCTTTCTTACTTAAAAAACAACTGCATAAAACAATAGTTTAAAAACTGTATTAATGGATGAATAGCATAGAAACATGTAATTTGTATGACAATAATAACAGACATGTGGAAATTAAAAACACTCCTTCAGCTCTGGCCAGTATATTTCATGGTTAGAGCATTGACCCTCACATGGTAGGGCTGAAGGTTCAATTTACTGAGCTGTAAATTCAATCCCCAGCCCAGTCAGGGTGCACATGGGGGGTGTCTCTCTCAGATTGATTTTTCCCTCTCTCTCTTTCCCTTTCCTTCTTCCCTTCCTTTTCACTTGCCCTAAAATCAATGGGAAAAAATATTCTCAGGTGATGATTAACAAAAACAAACAAACAAAAACATATATAACCAATGGATCAAAGATGAAAAAATAATTAAAAATACATTGAGATTAGTGAAAATGAAGGCACAAAACTTCAAAATTTATGGAGGTCAACTTAATCAGGGCTTACCAGGAAATGTATAGCTGTAAAAAATGTATAGCTATGAAAGAACAGATATAAATAAAATAGGGAATTATAAGACAAAATAAAACATAAACCTAGCAGTTGATTCTTTGAAAAGATCAACAAAATCACAAAACTTACCTAAACTGAATAAGAGATAAAGAGAGAAATGTTTAATTATTAAAATCAGGAATAAAATAGGGAACATTACTGTCAACCTTATAAAAATACGATGGATTATAAGAGAATACTATAAATAACTGTATGCTATCAATTTAGGTATCCATTGAGATGGACAAAGTCCTATAAAGTCACTGACTCCAGCAGCAATGGAAAATCTGAATAGGCCAAAAACAGTAGAGAGTGATTGGTAATCTAAAAACTTTCCACAAAGTAATGCCCAGGTTCCCTTAGCTTTACTGATGAATTCTACTGAGTTTTTAAAGAGAAAATAATATCAATACTTCACAAACTCTTTCGCCGGTTAGAAGGTCAGTGAATAGCTCCCATCTCATTCTACAAAGCCAGCATTACCTTGATAATCAAACCAGACAAAGGTATCACAAGAAAACTATAGACCAATGTCCCTTACAAATATAGATGAAAACCTTGCACATAATAGTAACAAAGCAAATAGAGCAACCTAATAAAAAAATTATGGACCATGACCTAATGAGGTTTATCTAAAGAAGCTCACATGAATTAATATCAGAAAAGCATTTGATGTAATAACACTATACTAGTAGAATAAAGAAAAAAAATTACATACTCTTTTCAATAGATGCAGAATACTTGATAAAATCCAGTAGCCCTTCAGTGATAAAACATTCACCTAACTAGGAATATAAATGACTTTCTGTAACACAATAAAAAGCCTCTCAAAAAAAACCAAAAAAAACACACACAAAATAACAATGATAACATCTTATTTAATGGTAAAAGATTGAAACATTTTCCCCTAATTTAAGAGCAAGGCAACACTGTCCTCTCTTGTCAATTCTATTCAATATTGTACTGGAGGTTCTTGCCAAGGTAAATAAGTAACTAAATGAAATAAAAATCATGATTTTAAAGAAAAAAGTAAAAACATTTTTTCTTCTCAGATAAAATTACTTTATTATATATAATCATAAGAAATCCACAAGAATCTACTAATCTATTAAAAATGTTTCTTGGGTTTCAGGATATGAGTTAATTACAAATATAAATTGTATTTCTAATCATAAACAATGGAAAACTTGTAAATGAACATAAGAAACTATTCCATGTACAATAAAATCAAATATAATAGATAACTTAGCTATAAATTTAGCAGAAAAAGAAATTCAATAAAGTAGACCTAAATAAATAGAATGATATTTAATATTCATTGATTGAAAGACTGAAAAAAACTGACAAATTGACCCTCAGATCCAGTCCAATCAATATCAGAATCCCAGATATGATTTTGCAGCAATTGAAAAATTAATTCTAAGATATGTATGGAAATGTAAAAGACTCAAAAAAGCCTCCTGAAATCTTAAATATCTTGAAAGAAGAACAAAGTCAAATCTTACTACACAGAATATAAAATAAATAATTACAATTCAATAATAAAATATATATATATCCCAAACAAAATATGGGCAAAATCTTTGAATAGAGATTTATCCAAAGAAGATATATACATGGCCAATAAACACATAAAATGTTTTTGAAAATTAATTATTAAAGATATGCCTATAAAGTACAATGAGATTCTACTTTATATACATTATAATTGTTATAATAAAACAAGAATAGATAATAACAAAAGTTGGAAAAGATGTGGAAAAACTGGCATCTTCATACATTGCTGAGGAGACAGAAAATGGGGTAGTCACTATGGAAACAGCTTGGTTGTTTCTCCATTAGTTAAAGATAGAGTTACCATATGAATTAATAATACCCCTCTTATGTATATATCCAACAGAATTGGAAACATATATCTACACAGAAATGCACACATGAATGTGCATAGCAGTTTTATTCATAATAGCTAAAAAGTGAAAACAACCTAAATGTCCTCTTATTGATTACTAGAGGCCTGGTGCATAGGTGAGTTCCAGCTCACCTGCCCCAATTGGGGCTGATCAGGCCAGGCCTGCCGGGGGAAGGGGCCACAGGAGGTTGGCTGGCCAGCCCCACCCCCTGGTCAAAATCTTGGTCCAACTCCTGGTTGAGGGGACAATTTGTATTAGCTTTTTATTATATAGGATGCATAAATAAAATGTGGTAAATTCTAACCATGGAATATTCTTCAGCCATAAAAGAAATGAAGTATTTATACAGGCTATAAAATGGATAACTTTTGAAAACTTTATGTTGTGTGAGGGAAACCATACATAAAAGGGCCACCAATTATGTGATTCTGCTTATATGAAATGTCCCAAACTGACAATTCCATAGAGACAGGAAGTACAGTAATTGTTGTGAAAGGCTAGGGAGATGGGGCAATAAAGAGTGACTGCTATTCTTGTACAGGTTTTTTAGGAAGACAGAAATGTTTTGGAATTTGATAATGGGGATGGCTGAGCATATCTGTGAATATACTCCAAGTATGTACTCTATATGTTAAAACTTAGTTTTTTGGTATGTGAATGTTATCAATTGAAACTAAAAAACGCAAAAACAAAAAGAGCCCTCACCATGTATTTAACATACAACACGGTGCCTGGCATTTAGAGAATCTTACTAAGTAGCACTAAAGTAATCTTTATCAATTTTTCCTAAACTAACTTAATTGCAAAAAGTTTATTGAACTAATATTATATTCAATTTTTATACAATATAAAATGTGGTGAAAAAAGGCATGATGTATCAAAATGTGCCTCAAAGACATAAATGCTAAAAGGAAAACTCGTAGCATATTGAGCAAACTGTGCTCTTAATTAGTTTAATCCTCTAGGTAGATGCATTGCTCCCGTGCGTCATAGACTTAAAATGAATATAATTTTTATATACTATTTTATGCAGCAGAATGTGCCTTCTTCATTTATTGATAACTATGAAATATTTTTGACCACATAATCATCTTTAGCAACCAAATAATTCATGTGACTTTCTTGTAAAGTCATACAAGGACTTTTTTTTTTTTTCCATACAAATTAAGGAGAGAGGAGCTAAGCTATCTGGGTTAAAGAAAATATTTTGCATTTCTATTTAATATTTTTAAATTTTACTTTAGACTCTAGCGGCTAGAATCTAGTCCCTTGCCACTTGAACGTATTATATTAAATTACATAGTTTTGTAATTACACTGTATACCACAAAGTAGGCACTGATTCACTGTGGGAAATAACATAGTACCTTCTGGTTTCTGAACAAATAGAAAATGAGCTCAGGCAGCTGTTGGTTTATACTTGAAACTAATCTTGAAGATTATACCAAAGGGAGAGTCATGATATGTGTTTGAAAAATTAACATCAAAATTGTAAAAAAACAACAAACAATTAGCAAATCAGAAATCAGTTGCAGCTTCCTCAGTGAGACAGAAATTCAAGGAACTGCCTTTAGGGAATATCCTGGAGGAAAACTTGATTTGTGCTCTTTTTATTACCACATATTCTCTTCAGAAGAGCTACTGTGTCTTCTACACTCCCAGGCAGTGAAACAGCAGTGCCTGTTGGGAGCTTGTCATAATTGGTTCTGAAACGGAATTTTTGGACTGGAACACTGATTCTTTGTCCGCTGGAATCGAAGAATGAATCCACGGACAAAAGGTGGTATAGCAAAGGTGGAGATTTATTGAAGATCAAGTATAGACTCCCACATGGGGAGAGGGAAAGAGTCCCAAGTAGGGAGGCGGAAAGGGTCCCACAGAGTTCCTTTCCCCTACAGCTCATAAAGGCTGCAGAGCCTTGTGCCTTGATATCCCCTCTAATTGGTCAGTATTCCCTTGGACTGGTTACTATGGTAACTCCTGGGCTCAAAGTCAAACCTCACATGGGACATGTTCTCCTCCCTCCTTCCTTATTGTTTTCCTATTCCCTTTGGGCTTTCTTCTTCTTCTGGATGAAGGGCTTCCTTCTCTTTATTTTGTAAATATAGACCTTTGCTGTTCCCAGCTCCCTCATTTTATGGAAGTGTACCTGTTGCAGCTTTTCAGCTCCCCTATTCTGTGGAAATATACCTTCTGCTGCTCTGCAGCCCTGTGCTTCTTCCATGGTCCCCTTGATTTCTAAAATTTCTAAAATTTCCTAAACTTGTCCTATTATACCCCTAAAATTCCTGTTTTAGTTGGATAACATCAGGTTACCATCAGAGCCCAGCTTGGATGTGGAACTGCTAACAGCAGAATCAGACTTGTTGGTCCAGATCATTCCCTCCTCATCTCAGCTCCCAGCCCTGTGGTAAGAGTCTCAGAGATAAGGAAAAAATGCCCTAGGAAATTGATGTGCAAATGTAAGTAAATCACCATGTGTCCCTGGCCCTATATTTTAGGAATAACAACAGATAGGTTGGGCAAAGTTAACTTGCAGGGAAAGAGCTTTATGCCCACATACAACTCCCCTATCCACTATTGAGTGTTTGGGAGGACACAAGAATGGCAAATGCCTCAGCCTTTCATTCAGCTAGTCAAAGTATCTGATATATTCACATGAGTGCACAGTTTAAAATTACATATTTTAATAGTTATAATGACTGTTAAATAGAATTAGAAGAGGAGAAAGAAAATGAAGAAAAAGAAATGGCAGGAGATGAGGAAGAGGAGGAAAAAAGGAAGAGAAGAAACAGAGGGGGAGATGAAAAGGCTAACAGGAGAAAGAGGAAATGAGAGAGAACTTGTCAGGGAGTTGGGGGAAGAGAAGGCGAAGATAATCACCAATAATAAGTAAAAAAGAAGTAATTAAGTAGGGAGACAAGAATTTGAAAAAGATATAATAAATTGTCTCACAGAGATAAAGGAAGTTATCGATAGCATTTAAAAAGGAGAAAGTAATTATAATTTATTACCAAGTAGGAACATGATCTCAGTCATGTGAAATCTAAATGAAAGGAATTTTTAGGGGTGAAATAGGCAGGTTTAGGAAATTTTAGGAATTAAGGGGTCCATGAAAAAAGCACTGGACCACAGAGCTGCAAAGGGTACATTTCCATAAGACAAGGGAACTGGGAGTAGCAAAAGATACACATTTACAGAATAAAGAGAAGAAGGAAGAAAGTCCAGAGGGAATAGGAGAACAATGAGGGAGGAGGGCCCCATACTTCCCATGTGAGGTTTTGACCTTTGAGCTCAGGAGTTACTATAGTGACCAAATCAAAGGGGAATATTGACCAATCAGAGGGGATATCAAGGCACAAAGAACTGCAGCCTTGCCCTGGCTGGTTTGGCTCACTGGATAGAGCATCGGCCTGGGGACTTAAGGGTCCCAGGTTCGATTCCGGTCAAGGGCATGTACCTTGGTTGCAGGCACATTCCCAGTAGGGGATGTGCAGGAGAAAGCTGATCGATGTTTCTAACTCTCTATCCCTTTCCCTTCCTCTCTGTAAAAAATCAATAAAATATATTTTTTAAAAAAAGAACTGCAGCCTTTATAAACCATAGAAAAAGGAATTTGGTGGGACTCTTTCCCCCTCCCCACATGGGAGTCTGTGCTGTGGGATTCTCTCCTCCTCCCCACGTGGGAGTTTGTACTTGTTCTTCAATAATTTCCACCTTTACTATGCCATCTTCTGTCTGTGGTTTCATTCTTTGACTCTGATGGACAAAGAGCCCAGGAAAAGCCATCTTGCCCAGGGAACACTGCACATTCCAGTCCAAAATTCCCATATCATAAACTGATGAACAAAATAGATTCACAGACATAGAAGCATGGAACAGAAATAAATCTCAGAGTGAAGGCAAGGGTGGGTTCTCGGTGGGAAGAGATTAATCCAAGAACTTATATGCATATATGCATAACCCATGACAGACGCAATAGTGTGGTGAAGGCCTGAGGTGGGGAGAGGGCAGGCTAGAAGGGGCCAATGGGGAAGAGAAGGGGACATTGGTAATACTTTCAACAATAAAGATAAATTTTAAAAAAAAAAGAAAAGAATACAAATTGAGATCAATACATACAATTAGTATCATGGTACACACAGATTAAGAACAATTTGAAGGGCTGGATATTACAATTATTTATCAAATAAGTAAAAAATTAAGTTTATAAGATATGATGCATTAAATAAGAAATATAAACACCTATGTAAACAGAAGTCCCTAGAAGAAAAGAGAAGATAAATCAAAGACTGATATATTATGTTGAAGGAACAAGAATCTTAGGATGAGAATGTTAATTGCATTTGAGTATGATACATAATGTTGAACTTCCCGAGATGCAACAGATCATAAAGAACGTGATTGATCCTAAAGGAAGCACTCTGGTTCATCAGAGAACATACACGTCTTGTGTTATTACTGAAAGGATTTAGAGATAAGGAAAGGGAGTTAGGGAAGGGTCCATGGGAAAGGAATGCACATGTGATGGGTCAGAGATAGCTCCAAGCAGCCAGATGGTTTATCTTACATACACAGTGGACAGAAGAATGTAATAAGACTAGGGGCCCAGTGCACAAAATTCATGCATGGGTAGGGTCCCCAGACCTGGCCAGCGATAAGGGCTGATCCAGGCCTTCTTTCCCCGGCTGCTGGCTGCCGGCCAGGGCCTTCCTTTGTCCTGCATCACCCCCTGGTGGTCAACGCATGTCATAGCAAGTGGTCAAACTTCTGGTCGGTAGAACTCCTGAGCGGACACTTTGCATATTAGCCTTTTATTATATAGGATAAGGGGGAGAAGATGGGGGAAGCACCGGGTGAGCTTTGAAACTTTGAAACTGATACCATGCAGGGAAAAGGAGGAAATTGGAAAAAACACAGGGGACATAAAATGAGGAAGGGTCCAATTAGAAAGTAGCACATATAGACAAAGAAGCTGCCAGAACAAAGAGACTTCACTGATTATCCACCTGGGAACCCCTCCCCATGTGGTAGTTTGTATACACTTGCAATAAATTTCCACATTTTTGCTTAAAATCCTTTGTCCATGAATTTTATTCTTCAAATTATGTAGGACAAGAACACGGATCCAGCTTGCCGTTCAGGGTAGCACTATCAATCTAGCTTCAACTGATTGGACCTCAATTGGCATCCATGTCAAAGACAGCTTTCTATCTACAGGACATTGCTAGCACTTTATGAGACGCTCTGAAATGAGAATTTGATGCCTTGTGCTATGATGTTACCTACTAACTCAATCAGATCAGCTCTTGGGGAGTTCTGTAGTAGAGGATTTAAAAAAAAAAAAAAAAAACTGAACAAAACCAAAAACTCCTAGGAAGTAAAACACATAAGAACCAAACAGCATGCTCTATATAGGAGAGGTGACCCACCTGGCAATTAGAAGTGAAAGAAAACAACAAAATAAACAAACAGGAGGAGAGGCTTCATCATGAAAACAGTCAACTATGAGAATTGCTATTGAGTCAATAAAACTTGTAGAAAAGCTACATTACATGTTGATGTTGTGATACTTGGCACATGCAACTTTTTATGTAGCCTTATTTCCACATGGACCTTTACAATGAACATTTCAACAAATAAGACAAACCAAAGACACTATGTGAGATTACCATCCTGCTCAGCACTGGTGCTGGTGTAAGAGAATTTGAGGCAAATAGGATTTAGTATACTTGAAGCACATGGAATTATACCACTTAAGGTGCATTCTTGGTGAAACATTTTCATGTATGTTCTCTTGACATGTAAATATCCTACATAATCAATATATACATAGTTGAACCTGGGTATACCTTAATAGAAATGAATTAATTTTTATTAAAAAAAAGGGGGGGGGGGAAGATACATTAAATTCTAAATATTCCAATCCACACTGCATATTCTCTATATTCCCCCAAAAAAGGAACATAGGCTGTTAGTTAACTAATAAAAACAACACATAGAGCTTTTATATGGATATGAAAGCCAAAATGCTCTAATTTACTTGGGAGGAGAGACCATATAAGAAACCTTCTATATCCATAAATATTACCAGGGGAAAATCATTTGGTATTCATGTTTTTCATATTCTAATTTGATTCTATATGATTTATAGAATTTATGTGGCTTTTATGTAAAACCCAGAATTTTAGAACTTAAACTTTCTCAGGCATTTATTATTATTTTATAATTTTACTAATGAGCAAACTGAAGAAAAAGAGGTAAAAGAAGATGATGATCAAAAAGGTAGAATATGCAAATAATGATTTAGTTAATCTATTTTAATAATTTACTTTTTATTTTACTTAGATTGATAGTAGAGTAAATAAGAATGAGGAATGCAGTTTTGGAGAACTCAAAGTTAAACTATCCTATATAATAAAACCCTAATATTGCAAATCGACCACATGGCAGAATGACCTGCTGAATGACTGGTCACTATGACATGCACTGACCACCAGGGGCAGACACTCAACTCAGGAGTTGCCCTGGTCCGGGCCAGCAAGTGGATGGTGTCAGGCCACCAGCCAAGGGGGGTGCCAGTGGGGGGCCCCCCCTATTGCCCTGCCCGCTGGTTGTCCTGCAGAAGGAGGAGATTAGCTGCAGCGGTGGGGGGCGGGGCAGCCAGCAGGTAGTGCCAGACTACCAGCCAAAGAGGGTGCCAGTGGGGGACCCCCCCAATCACTCCGCCAGTTGCCCCACAGATTGGCCCTGATAGCCGGCCAGGCCTAGAGATCCTACCCTATATATTGGGAACAGTCTCTTAGATTTAAAAATTAAAACCTGGCAAGGCTACTCTAACACTGAAAAAACAGGATGATGCAGCGATGCCATGCATGGACTCTGGCTTGCACATTTTGTGGTCAGCCCTGATTCTGACACTTAAAACTGTGTTACAAAGCCAATTACTTAACTTCCTCCTGCTTCAGTTTTTCCACCCATTAAGATGAGGAAAATGGTCCTACTACTTCAGAAGGATAATTTTATGTACTACTTTTTATAATCAGGGCAAAAAAATGTACCTGTCCTTACAACAGCAAGATGCCTTTCACCTATATGTAAAGTATGGTCACTGGTGCATGTAGTGTCCTGTATTGCAAGAGGGATGTCTTATTGCTGGTTTAGGCCTGATATCCTGTGAGGTGTCCCAGATTGTGAGAGGGCGCAGGCTGGGCTGAGGGATCTCCCCACTCCTCCCAAGCACGATTTCATACACCGGTCAGCTGGTCATTAATATTTGTTTTTGAAATGCTCTCTAATTTTGCTTGTCTATTAACGTCTAAATCAGTGGATTTGCAATTACACAATCTTTCTAATGTGTATATTCAAAGTATATGAAAGACACTTAGTTAACTCTCTGTCATATTCCAGGTCTTCAAAAAAAGTAATTTGCATTTCATACAATCCCCATGATACAAAGTGCAAATTCAATAACTGTTAGTCTTTATTAAATTCCTCTTTTTCAAATATTTGTATGGGGCTTGACAATTATCATTGTTAGAATTTTTATCTACTTAATGACCTTGAATTGGTAGTGAATTAGGAAACTAAGGCTCATAATTTAAGTTCTGGCCCCAAATCATGTCAATATTAAATAGTAGATGCAAGACAAGACTCACAACCAGATCTTCTGATATAAGTGTAGTTCTCCCATCTTCAGGTTACTCCACAGTAAAGATCAAGTGAATCCGATCATATTGACCCTTGGTAACAGCTGAGGAGTCACTTTTTCTCTAAAACTATATTTCCTTCTCCCCATGGATTTTCCAAGATGGAAATAATGCAAATATATAACTAGACTTGTTATCCAGTAATGTGGAATGAGTCATCTTAATCCACATTAACTGTTTCTTTTTCTGAACTATATTGTTCTGGCCTCTCCATGATTGCACTGCATTTGTTATATCAAATTTCATATATTAAATGAATGTCAGATTGTGAAAAATTTGTGGATAGTTTGAGGTTTACTCATTTTGGCATTGTTAACATCTCTCTCAATAATTAAACGCACATTGGTCAACACAGGAAAATGTGAAGAACTTTAAAATAATGCTCCAAATAAGCCCTGGTATACCTAAAATTAATAATAACTGATGACAATAATACTACAGTTTTATATATCTTTTCACTATTAATAAAAATGTTTCTAAAAGTAGTATCAATAAAGTAAGAAATCTTACCTAGACCATGTCGATGTGTTGACATCGGTGGTAAGACCGTCCAAGTCTTTGTTTTGGGATTGTAACATTCAACAGTGTTCAATGTCTTTAAGCCATCTCGACCTCCAATTACAAAGAGTTTGTCATCAATAACAGCCACACCAAACTGCAATCTCCGGCCATTCATCATCCCTGCCTGGATCCACAAATTTGTTCTGAGGTTATATTTCTCTATGGTTGTAGCTCCTGATAAAACACAATCACATAGTCACCATTTACTACTACAATATACAACTCGATCCAGTTGTACAAATTATTAGTAGTGTAAATTTAGGACATGAAAATGTCATGTCCATTTTTCTTAAAGAAAACATGTCAGGAAAACAAAGGGAGTAGTAATTTAGTTACTACTACACTTTCTCTACCTGGTGAATACTTATGATCAAATAGACACAGATGTTCAGCTTTTTGAATTACATATTGGTGTCATGATAAAATATCAGTTAAATGGAATAATTTTGGGCATTATACAGTTCTAGCAGTAGATTTTACAAAGTCCCTCTATCACTGTTTGCCATTTAAAAAGTATATCATAATCCTAGCCTGAAAACAAATTAACCTTTTTAATGCCTAAGCTATGCATATTATATGTGATTCTGAGAGTTAAGAAGTTAATTTAATAATCTATTTACCATGTTTCTCTTTAAATTTGTCTTATGCATTAAAAACAAAACTTTTAAAAGTCAATTTTAAGATATGCAAACAAATGTCAGTTGTGCTTGTTTTTTTTTTTTTTAATCCTCACCTGAGGATATTTTTTCCATTGATTTTCAGAGTGAAAAGGATGGAGGAAGAAGAGAGAGAGAGAGAGATATCAACTGAGATAGACACATCGATTGGTGTTTCCTGCACTTGCCCAGATTGAGGGGTGGGGGGTAAGGGCGGAGAGCAAACCTGCAATGCCCTTGACTGAGAATTATTGAATGCAGGCTGATGCTCTGACCACTGAGCAAACCAACCATGGCAGTATGATGCTTTTTTAAAAAAAATCTTTTTAAAAAATGCATTTGGAGAATACTTCAATAGAATTTAGAGACACATGATGATCTATCTTTATCAATCATGTTATTATCTTTCCTAAAAGCTTTTTATGTATAGAGGCCTGATGCACAAAATTTGTGCAAGAGCAGGCCTTCCCTCCCCTGGCCACCGGCATTGTAAAAATCTTATAATCATAACAGTACTTTTTGTGTGATTAATAAGCAATCAACATCTATATTTCTCCCTGCTGTAAATAGAATCCATTTATAAGATAATAATAGTCTGATACATAGCTATGTGTAGAGATATAAATGTAAGTATACCACTAAGCTTAATGCTGGATTTTAAGTGGATATATAAATCTCAAAATCCAGCATTATTTTTGGTTTAAACTAATTTAACTAATTATATATATATATATATATATATATATATATATATATGAATGCCTACTTCTCATTCAAAGCCATAATTGTAATTATTTGTATTATTTGTAACAGTTCACCTTAATAACTAAAAATTATTACTGTTAAAATCTTAGAAAAATCAAATATTTAGGGAAGTTGGCAAATCAGATAAGCAAAATACAAAAATCAATCAACGTAAGGTTTTATAAAATGAAAATCACCTAGATCATATAAAGAACATAACTTATTTCAAATAGTCCACTAGAAGTAAATTATTTAAAAGTCAAAGCAGCAGGATAGTGACTAGTTCTAGATAAAGAAAAAAATTAAAGCTATTAAAATAAGTCAATTTGAATGAATGGGAAGAATCATACTGAATTTTAATAATATGGCTTGTTATTTTATATGTGAAAATTATTTTCTTACATAATTACAATTAATAAAATAATGATATTTTGTACAAGGCATTTATAAAATTATATTTGCATTCCCTAGAAATTCAATTGTAAAATATTAGGGAATACATTTTTAAAAGCCAGACAATCTCTAAATACAAAGGAGTCTTGAGGAAAAGAAATGGCCTACTAAATATTTTTAAAAATATTGTATGCATATAGAGATTTTAAAAGTTGCCTTATGATGAAGAATAATTACTATGTTAATGACTCTGAGAAGAATTCCAGAAAAAACTCTAATACATCTATAATAATAGAAGTGTAATATGCTAATTAGACTGGACAGCCAAACGACCTTCCAGACATCCTTCTGGATGAAGCTGCAGTGACAGGGGCCAAGTCAGAGGTGGTTAGGGGCAATCAGCAGACAGGTGAGCAGTTAGGGGTGATCAGGCAGGCAGGCAGAGTGGTTAGGGGTGATGAGGCAGGCGATTGTTTAGGAGCCAGTGGTCCTGGTTTGTGAGAGGGATGTCTGACTGCTGGTTTAGGCCCGACCTTGCAGGATCGGGCCTAAACCTGCAGTAGGACATCCTAACCCATGGGTCCTGGATTGTGAGAGGGTGCACCAGGTCTGTACTATAAGTATAATATAATAAATATGGCTGTTCCAATTAATGTAAAACATTTTATTACTCAAAAGAAGCAATGTTTATATAGCTAGGTATCCTTTGGAAAGAAATGAATAAGTAAACTTGGACTCTGCCCATTCTTTACACCAGAATGACTTTAGCTGAACCAATAACTAAAGCACAACACACAAGGCCACAGAACTCACCAAGTGTTTGGTTCTCTTTTCAGGGCTCCACATCAATAAACAGACAGGGACACTGTAAAAACAACCTGCTCTGGGTCATGCACTACTAAACCTTAAATGTCTTTGAAGATAAAAAGGAGGTGTTTAATTTTTACTTTGAGGTAGGAATAAAATCAAAGGCCCATGAGGGAAAGCCACAAGACCAGGAAATTATATTTATCTAAATATGTCACATATGAAATACACAAGCAAACAGAAAACCAAACAAACAAAAGGCTAAGAGCATTAACAACAAAATATTTTTATAAATATAACAAAAGATTGATTTCCCTGATACATAAAAAGTTTTTTTAATAAAACAAGAAGTAAATATACAGATAATCTATAATAGAATTGTAGACTTAAAACTTACATACTTTTATTAATCAATGTCACCCCAATAAATTAAATAATTATTTTTAAAAAGAGATGACTTGGAAACATTAAATAGAAGTAGGCTAATGACATGAGCATGCAATTAATATGAAAGCTATGTTCATGACATGCAAACTTCAGAAATGTATGTATGCTTTCCTAACAATTAAGTAATTCTAAAAAATTTCCAAAAGGGTTAGAAAATGAAACATTTTGATGTTGACATCAAAACCAGCTGACTGCTCTGGCCAGTGTGGCTCACTTGTTGGCGTGTCTTCCCTTGCACACAAAGGTGACTGTTTGGATTCTAGGTCAGAGTTAGGGCATATACCTAGGTTGTGGGTTCAGTCTCTGGTTGGGGCAGGTAAGAGAAGCAATCATTTGATATTTTTCATGTCTTTCTCTCTCTCTCCCTTTGTCTTTCTAAAAAAATCAGTAAATATATCCTCAGGTAAGGATTAAAAAAAGTAGCAACAAAACAAAACAAATCGCTGGATGACATTAAATTGATGCAACTTTCTGGGAGGTGTGAAGTGTGTGTGTGTGTGTGTGTGTGTGTATGTGTGTGTGTTGTGTGTTTTAAAATACATAGTAAATTTAGGAAATGGGGTACTTGAGTGTTTTTTTTTATTTTTAACTTCCTATTTTATATATTTAGCCATAAATATGCCTTAGTTCTATAATTAAAATACTAATTTGTTACATTTAAAGACAGCTTTTGGTATTGCTAATAATGTCCTAAGAAATGGACTATTTTGGAAAGGTAAGCTAAAGAAGGTAGTGTTGTGATCGTCATTACTTCCAACAAAGTGCTCATATCTATATACTAGTATACAAAAGTCTAAGCGACTGAACAACTGAACGACTGAACGACTGGTCAACCCGTCACTCTGATGTGCACTGACCACCAGGGGGCAGACGCTCAATGCAGGAGCTTCCCCCTGGTGGTCAGGGAGCTTCAACAGCAAGAGTGCCGCTCAGCTGACTGACCCGTGAACCTGCTGGCATCTGGTGTCCGTTGGTCAGCTAAGTGGTGCTCCCGCTGTGGGAGTGCACTGACCACCAGGGGGCAGCTCCTGCATTGAGCGTCTGGCCCCTGGTGGTCAGTGTGCATTATAGCGACCAGTCAACTGGTCATTCGGTCATTCAGTCACTTGGGCTTTTATATATAGAGATATTTTTTCCTATACATAAATACCTATGTTAAAGTTTACTTATAAATTAGGTACAGTAAGAGATTAACAAAAATAACTAATAGTTAAATTGAACAATTATGACAATATATTGTGATGAAAGCTGTGCAAATGTGTCCCTTTCTCTCTCTCTCTGATAACCCATTTGATAATTGAGAAGGCTGCTAAGTGATTAATGGGTGGGTAGCAGAGTGTGGAGATGCAGGACTAAAGGTTGATTCATGTCTTGGGCAGGATGGAGGAGGATGGTACACAATTCCACCAGGCTGGCTACTCAGTACAGCATGCAATTTAGAACTTATGAAATGTTTATTTATGGAACTTTTTGTTCAATATTTTCAAAGCATGGTTGACCACAGGTAACTGAAACTGTGAAAGCAAAACTTTGGATAAGGAGGAAATACTGTAGATTATTAAAATACCTTAGGTTCCAACAAACACTTTCCACATAATTATATTAGAATGTTTCTAGCTTTCATTAAAAATATGGGCACTGGTGAATGAAAGATTAAATGCCTATAATGATATTTGGGTTCTAGTTCTTAGTATTACTGATTGTATGGCAGAAATTGTACAATCATTAAAATGTCTCTTCATAAGTGTAGTAAAAGAACAAGAGTTCTCCACTTAAACTGTAACCTCCTGCAAAATACATGCTTGCCTTTTTCATAAACCAGCACCCACCTTAACCAAGATAAATTAATTGAAGGTTCCCTGGGATCTACTGGTATTTATTCATGTCAAGGTGAACGCTTAAATTAGTAACACATTAGGTAAAAGTATAATGACTTCTACTTATCTTTAAATCTTTTACTTCTTATTTTCTGTGAGCCTCTAACATAGCAGTAATTTAAGCTAGCCCTGAGGAGTCTCACTCATTGCCAGAAAAGAGCCACACAGTGGAGGAGTAAGATCGGGAGTGCATAAAACACATGCGCCAACACACACACAGGCTCATTCCCCTGTGGGTCTCAAGTAATTCCATTACTGTATATTCACAGGGAGATTGATAAAAATAATGTACTAGGCAGTCAAGGATTTATAAAGATAGTGGTCATTTTATCACAACACATGAATTTATTACTCAATCCACATTCACTGAAAGACCTACAGAATGTGGCGCCATTCTATGACAACTAAGAAGTAAACTGAAGTTATTGATAGACTCAATTTTGAGAAATTTGACCTACCATTTTAACTTTGATCCACCCTCAAAAGGGACACAAGAAATAGTAATAGCCTAGAATAGATAGTCACTGAGCTTTGTCTCTTTCTAGTGAAGCTGAGGCTACGAAAGAAAACTTTGCCAATAGATCATTCACTTTTCACCTGAGAGAGCCTTTTCTTCACTTTTCAGTGAAGTCATGACTTCCGGGATCTGAAAGTTTCTTGTCTGCTGACTCACTGGGAACAATATAAACAACTGACATTTAACTTAACAAATGAGCATATTTTTTTTTTCCTGATCATAAACATTTTTTAAATAAATAGATACTTTAACTTCATTTAGTTTTTCCCTGAGATCTTTGGGGAAGTATGGTGGTTCCCTAGAATATTGCTTAGCGGCCCAGTAAGGAGACATCTATTCCATAAAACAATCCTTTGTGTCTGAAAAACAAACCGGGCTCAGGTTGATATGATGTCATTCATGGTTTTCAGTTGTTTCTATGGCTCTGTGCAAACTGATGACCTTAAACTGGTAATCTCTAATGATATACTTCAAGTTCAAAAATAAAGTACTGAAGTGGAACCAAAGTGACTGAACGGAGTTACTGAGGCAGACATTCAAAAGGGCAAAGATGAAAGAATACGCTTTCTCTTATTGTATTGTTTTTCTTTAAAAAAATTTGCACAGTATTTTTAAGTTATTTCTCCCACCTAATTGCAAATGCTCAGGGTTTTTTTCTGACCGGGGAATGCTAAGTGAATCATTTTCTTAAGCCACATGATGATTACTATTGAGTTAAATGCTTTAAAAACTACCCAGTTGTAGAATTGCAGTATGAAAAGCTTTTCTTTAAAAGTTCTTGATAGAACAGCTTGTCCAGTTCAAGCCAAGGAAGTAAAAATCAGGTCAAGATGGTTAATCCTACCTCTTTATTTCACTTTCCATTTTTGCCTTTCAACAATACTGATAATAATGCAGAGTAAAGAGGCACATTCAGGATAAATTGACCTGGCAAAGTCCTTTGAATAAGAAGAGAAATATATCAGGAGTTATCTCGAGGTTAGATAATTTTTAAATTTTAGATATGTGAAAATCTGAAGTACACATTAATTATATTACCATGATGTAGGCTCTCTAATAAAAGATTCAATAAAATAATCTCAAGAAAATAATTTTTATTTTATATTTAAGAATAGAAGCTTTTCTGGTCTTTATGTTTTTTAATTATCAATATCTCCTTATTATTAGCTATATTCATAAAATTTGTTTTGCATTCATGTGAAAGAGGTAGGGCTGTCTCATCAGACACCAGGCTTAGTGAAAATCGATAACTGACCTGTGGCTGCGACTAGGCTGTCAACAAGGGGGCAATGCAAATACACAGAAATAAAAGACAGTTTAATTCTTCTCTTGTCCACTCAATCAATTACTATCTAAGAGAAGAGTCACTGCCACTGTGACCTTGACATGCCATCCGCCTACTTGGTATATCTTTGACTGGGCTCCATTCAGTGTTCACACCTATCTCCCATAAGATGATAAGCAGCACAATGCAATAATGCTATTTTCTTAAGTGCTTTTCTCTCTTTTGCATTAAAAGAATATCAGTTTGAAACATTTTCAGCTTTTAACTCTTTGTTTAATCTTTTTCTTTTTTTAAACTAAATGGTTCCAGTAAATGCCTTAGTCCCAGCCAGAGACCCTGTGCTTGCCTGCTGCCACACTGTATGTAGGAAGCACACTGGCTGCTTCATGTCAAGAAGAAAGTGTTGCCTCGTAGAATCTTGATTCTCCTTCAGCCAAACAGAGGCTGGTTTTTCATAGGCTTGTACCTACAAGAAGGACTTTGCAGTTTCTATCAGCATTATACCCTAACATTCTAGTCCTATTTCTCTGTATGAAACAGCATAATTCTACACTATCTCCTCAAGTATAGACAGCCCTGGCTTGCATGTTTCCGATATCCATAGATTTCAGTTACCATGCTTTGGTTAAATAACACCAGTCTCCCTATAAATTTCAGTTACTATAATACAGGGGTTGGCAAAGTAGGTGTATAGTTGTGAATATGTGAAACACAAAGTTTATTCTTGTTATCGTTTATTAATTATTGTATTATTTATTTGTATTACAACTATAAACCTACTTTTGCCCACCCCTGTTTTTAACTGTGAGTAATTTGCATAAAGTACATACTTTGCTGTTAGCTCTTCAGCCCACAGATGCACATCATAATCAGTGGCCAATCATGTCACTTCTCTCAAAGTCAGAAAGGTGATTAATTATTGCACTTCTGTTATTGAGCTCACGCACAGGCTATTCTGTTGCCTTTTTGTCTTCTAGTGACAGAAGTCATTTTACAACATAAAATGGATAATTAAAGTGAGAATTGGCCAACAAAGATATAAGTGGAGTATAAAAAGAAAAAGTGATAATGATGGAATTAAACTTACAATGGAATCTCAGACTTCTATATCAGCAGGTTGGGGATTGCCTCAGGAGCTTTAAATAACCCTATCCTCAACTTAAAGAACTGGGCTTTCTACACAAAAGAAATTGGAATCAACCCTGCTAAGCCTTCCACTGAAGTCTGCTTGTATCTTTTCTCCACTCACAAGCAGTCTGAGCTTGCTCTCAATACCTCAAGGAATGCTCGTAGGCAGATAAGCAGGTAGTGCAGGAGGCTGCTTATGATGGGACATTATAAACATGCACAGAATCTGCCTACTCTAGCTGACAGTAAATTGGAGTTGGGTCAAGGGAATGTGACATTTGGCAGCAGGATTTCCTAGAACTATGGTAGAGAAGTCTATTTTTTCTATAACAGTGGCTGGAAAACTGTTCCTGTAAAGGGTCAGAAAGTACCTTCTTATGGGACCCTTTGTTGCAACCATATAGTCATTATAGGGGGAAGCAACCATAAACAATGGGTAAACAAATGAGCGGGTCTCAATAAAACTTTATAGCCACTGAAATTTGAATTTTATGAAATGCAAATGTTCACTAAATGAATCATGAAATATTATTCTTTATTTGATGTTTTCAACTATTTTAATATAAAAACGAAAGCCATATGAAACAGATGGTGTGATAGATTTGGACTGTGGGATAGTTTGCCAACTTTTATTCTTAAATATCAATAAAATATAAATATTCAGAGAAAATGTCACTTTAAAGATGTTTAGTGGTCATAATAATGTTGAGAAGTCTTCATTTTAGAAAGAAACAGATTGAATTTCCACATAAAAATTTATATATAATATTTCACTTATCAGAGTGGCCTTTTGCAGCCAATCTTTATAAATAACAACACTGTCCCCTCATCCTGACCCTCCATTACCCTTTCTTTATATTATATTTCACTATAATTCATCATCACATTAACTATAATAGTCTGTATGCTTGTTTATAGCCTCCTGAAGATAATTTAAGCTACAATAGGCCAGGAACTTTTCATGTTTAGTTCACCAGAACCAAGAACACTGACTGGAAATTAGTAGGTACTCAACAAAAGAGTGAGTTGATAATCTGGGAACCCTAGAAATGCTTAGAAATGGATGGTAGAAAGACTACAATTATAATCCAATTTCATAATTGATATATTTCAATTATTAAAGCACAGATCTTTTAAAAATTTATTTGTTTTACTAATTTGGGAGAAAAAGCAAAATTATCAGAAAGGTGCATTTTCTGCTCAACATGTGAGCACCTAAAAATGATTTTAATCCAATAGAATTATAATTAGTAAGACTGTAAGTATATGGCACTATTATTTATTCATGAACATGCTTTAGAGGTAGACAATTTTCTCCAATGTTTATGTTGGTATAAAAATTTTTCCCTATGCAATATGGTGATTATTTATATAAGTATCATTTATATGAATATCTTATTGTCTTATTTTCTCTCCTGTGTCACCTCACTATATTTCATAGAACCCCCTGTAATCTCATGCCTCCAAAGTTCCTAGATGGCTTCACCTTATTTCATATTATAATTAGGAAATTCAGCCACAGGTTGCTACTGAGTTCTCTTGCAGTCTCTTTGATATCAAACATCTTTGAATGACTTGTAATAGTTTAGTCTCTTTACATACTCTACCTCATTTAATTATAATAAATTTTATAGAAATGGAACATAATACTGAGAAAAGAGAAAGTGTACTAGAATTTTAAGTGACATTCATAGATTTGAACAGGCATTTTTCTGATTTTAAAGACTGCTTTCTCCACTAGGAATGACACCTGCTTTCAAAGACTTCTGGAGTTCAAATCAGAATCAACCTGGTTAAGTCTTCCCTTAAAGTCCGCTTGTATCTTTCCCCCATGCACATGCTTTCATTTCCCCACTGGCTGTATTCCAGCATGACAATTTCTCTGCATTTTTGAAGATGTCATATTTCTTCAACTGTAAAACTTCACATTTGATGTATCTCTAGTCTGGAATTTGCCGCCATAACCACTCTGACATTTCAATAATGTGCTAAACTAATGCCTAGTAATTCTTTAGGTTTTAGCTAGGAAAAAAAAAAAAAAAAGGCAGCATCAAATACTTCTCTTGCACTCCCTTATTTTTCTACACTAGACTAAGATGGCTCCCAAACATTGTACTGATTGCACTTGTAATTCCCTTCTGATAACACTCATTTTACTCATAAATATTTGCCTTACTATTTGTTTTCACAGATTAACTTGGCACCTCTTGGAAGCAGGGTTCATATGCATAATGTTCACCATGGTCACAAGTTCTTAGCATAGAGCTTGGCACAAAATAGACGTGCATCATTGTTTAATGCATATATATCCTATATAAAAAAGGCTAATATGCAAATCAACAGAACAGTGGAATGACCGGTTGCTATGATATGCACTGACTACCGGGGAGCAGATGCTAAATGCAGGAGCTGCACCCTGGTGGTCAGTGAGCTCCCACAGGGGGAGCATTGCTCAGTCAGAAGCTGGGCTTATGGCTGGTGAATGCAGCGGTGGTGGGGGGAGCCTCTCCTGCCTCCAAGGTAGTGCTAAGGATGTCTGACTGCTGGCTTAGGCCTGCTTCCCAGGGGGAGGGGGTCTAAGCCTTCAGTTGGATATCCCCCAAGGGCTCCCAGACTGTGAGAGGGCACAGGCCAGGCTGAGGGACTCCCCACTCCCCGGATCCCTAGTGCACGAATTTAGTGCACCAGGCCTCTAGTATGATTATAAGAAAAAAGCAGAGGAGAGGACAGCGCTCTGAATTTTCATAATATCTACAGAAAATTGTGCCCATAATTTATCAGTCCTATGAGATAGCATTTGGATCCCAGTTTTCACTGAGCTAAAGAAGAAAACAAGGCATGCTTACATAGTCCTTTCTAAGGCATAATTTAAACAGGTAATTTCAAAAACTCACACCACATATTGTATATCATATGGTTTTGTATTGTATTATATTGTTTTTTAAATTAGTCACGAAAAATTAATTCCAATTTTTTGGTATGCTACATTTTTTTCTTTCTTTTCCTTTTCTTTCTTTTTTTCTTTTTACATTTTGTTGATTCCTTTCCTTTGCCTCAATACCTTTTAAGGAAAGACAAAACAATTTTAAGATAAAATACTAATGTTTATTTAAGGAAAACACAAGTTAATAAGGTGTGGAAAATACTCTTAAGCAGTAAAAGCACAATGGAAATACCTGGGATTACCTTGAAAATGTCCTAGTTACCCTTTAGATACCCCGAGACATGGGGGTTCAATAAGCTTTCGCTTCACCAAAAGGAAAACAAATAAAAAAAAGGCTTTCTGAGGTTTGCTATTAAGTGCTATATTTTTTATTTAAGTTTATGAAATATATTTAATATCCAATTCTTATCAGGCTGAGGATATGGTAAAAATTCTTAAAGGTTTTCTTCAAATAATTTACTTCTGTTTTATTTCTGATTTAATCAGGAAATCTTTTTAAACTCCTTGTATTATAACATTCTTTTAAGCCTCTAACTTACTGGATAAGTGTATTAATAAAGAAACTTCGTTTTATTTAATGCTAAAATGAAACACATTTATAATTCTTATAAAAGTTATTTTTTAAATAATTTCTTTAATCTCAAATGACTACTGTGTAAGATTAAGGAAATTCAAATTCTGGCAAACAGCTAACGGATTAGACTCCATAGCTCAAATTTTTTTAATGTTCTAATAATTCTATTAATTCACCATATTTAAAAATTCAAGTTAGTCACATGCTTTTGTTCTTGAATAATAGTGATTTTTGTACTAACTAACATTTATTTATTGTTTATTTTTTAGTCCTAGCCATAAGCTGACCAAATTCAAGCAATGTTTTTGATTATTTATTTATTTAAATGTTATGTGTACACTCCAAAAAATGCAAGAAGGAAGACTTCCAAGCTCTTTTTAGAAGGCAAGCATTATCCTAGTTCCAAAACCAGATAAAGACACCACAAAGAAAGAAAATTATAAGCCAATATCCCTGATGAACATATATGCTAAATTTTTCAACAAAATATTAGCAAATTAGATCCAGCAATATATTTAAAAAATCATACACCATGACCAAGTGGGATTTATTTTGGGGATGCAAGGTTGGCACAATAATCAATAACCAAAAAATGTGATACAACACATACACAAATTGCAAGATTAAAATTACATTTTCATATCAATAGGTTCAGAAAAAGCATTTGATAAAATTCAGCACCCATTTTTGATAAACACTCTCAGAAAAGTGGGAATAGAGGAATCATTTCTCAGCAAACATCATGCTCAATGAGCAAAAACTAAGAGCAATTCCCTTAGGATCAGGAACAAGACAGATGTCTGCTTTCACAACTCTTATTCAACATAGTACTGGAAGTCCTAAGCACTGTGATCAGACAAGAGGAAGAAAAAAAAAGGCATCCAAATTGGAAAGGAGGAAGTAAAGTTGTCACCATTCACAGATGACATGATATTGTATATAGAAAACACTAAAGACTCCACTAAACAACTACTAGATCTAATAAATGAATTCAGGATAGAAAATTTATACCCAGAAATTGGGGGTATTTTTATACCAATAATTAAATATCAGAAGGAGAAACTAAGAAAACAATCCCATTTACTTTGCAAAAGCAACAAAAAATAAGGTACCTAGGAATAAAGTTAAAAAGTGGTAAAAGAGCCGAAACCGGTTTGGCTCAGTGGATAGAGCGTCGGCCTGTGGACTGAAAGGTCCCAGGTTCGATTCCGGTCAAGGGCATGTACCTGGGTTGCGGGCACATCCCCAGTGGGAGGTGTGCAGGAGGCAGCTGATCGATGTTTCTCTCTCATCGATGTTTCTAACTCTCTATCTCTCTCCCTTCCTCTCTGTAAAAAATCAATAAAATATATTTTAAAAAAAAAGTGGTAAAAGATCTATAGTAGGAAAACTATAGGACATTAAAGAAAGTAGATGATGATACAAGCAAGTGAAAGCACATATGTTCATGGATTGGAAGAATTAATATCATTAAAATGCCCATACTACCCCAAGCCATCTATAGATTCAACAAAATACCAATAACAGCCTGGCTGGCATGGCTCAGTGGTTGAGCATCAACCTATGAACCAGGAGGTCATGGTTTGATTCCTGGTGAGGGCACATGTCCAGGTCGCAGACTTGATCCCCAGAGGCGAGTGTGCAGGAGGCAACTGATCAATGATTCTCTCTAATCACTGATGTTTCTATCTTTCTCTCTCTCTCCCTTCCTCTCTGAAATCAATAAAAATATATTTAAAATATATGTAAAAAACAAAAACATATTTCATAGATATAAGACAAATATTTCAAAAATGTATATGGAACAACAACAACAACAAAAAACCCTAATAGCCTCAGCAATCTTGAGAAAGATGAAAAATGTTGGAGGTATCACAATACTGGATATCAAACTATCCTACATGGCCATTATAATCAAAACAGCGGTACTGGCATAAGAACAGGCAAATAGGTAAATGGAATAGAAAAGAGTCCAGAAATCAACCCACACCTCTATGGTTAATTAATATTTGACAAAGGAGGCAAGAACATACAATGTAGTAGTAAAGATAGTCTCTTCAATAAATAATGTTGAGAAAATTGGACAGGTACATGAAAAAAAAAAAAAAAAGAAATTAGACCACCAAATTGCACCACACACAAGAATGAACTCAACATAGATGATAGACTTAAATGTAAGTTGTGAAACCATAAAAACCCTAGAAGAAAACATAGGCAATACAATCTCAGACATCTCTCATAGCAGTATTTTTGCTGATATATCTCCTAGGGCAAAGGAAACAAAGGAAAAAATAAGCACAAAGGGCTACTAAAAAGCTTCTGCACTGCAAAAGAAAACATCAACAAAATGAAAGGGGAACCCAAAGTGTATTTGTCAGTGATACTTTAAAAAGGGGGTTAATTTCCAAAATATATAAAAACTTTTACAAGTCAACACCAGGAAAACAAACGATGCAATAAAATAATGAGCAAAGGACTTGCATAAACAGTTCTCTAAAGAAGATGTACAGATGGGCAATAGACATATGAAAAAATTCTATGCCACTTATCATCAGAGAGATGCAAATTAGAACTACAATGAAGGAACATCTCACACCTGCCAGAATGGCTATCAGCAATAAATGAAGAAACAAGTGCCAATGAGGATGCAGAGAAAAGGGAAGCCAGTGCAGTCTTGGTGGGAATGCAGACTGATATAGCCACTGTGGAAAACAGTAAGAAGTTTCCTCAAATTTTTTTTAAAAAATGGAACTGTTTTTTTACCCAGGAGTCCCACATCTGGGAAAATATACTAAGGATCCTAAAAAAGCAATCAGAAAGAATGTATGCACACCCGTATGTTCATAGCAGCATTATTTACAATAGTGCAGATCTAGAAACAACCCTAGTGCCTGTGAGTAGATGAGTGGATAAAAACAAAACAAAACAGTGGTACATTGACACAGTGGAATACTACTGGACTGCAAAAAAACAAAACAAACAAACAAAAAATCCCACAAAAAACACACACAAGGAACTCTTACCCTTTATGACAGCATGGATGGACCTGAAAATCATTATGCTAAGCAAAATAAGCCAAACAGAAAAAGACTACCATGTAATCTTACTTATATGAGGAATCTAATGAACAAAATAAACTTACAAATAAAACAGAACTAGAGGAATGGATACATGGAACAGTCTGACAGAGGTCAGAGGGGAGGGGAAAGGGGGACTGGGAAAAGAAGATGTAGAGAGTAGCCAAAGAACATATATACATAGCCCATGGACACAGACAACAGAATAATGCAGGCTGGGGCCTGAATGGAAGTGGGCAAAGGGGTGACATCTTAGGGGTCATATGTAATGGTATCTACACTAATAAAAGAGAACCATGCAAATTGGTGTCACTCCACTACGCCCACCAGCCAATCAGGATGAGTATGAAAATTAACCCAGCAAAGATGGCAGATCAATTTGCATACACAGGCATGGAGCAAAGATTGAAGGCTCCGGCCCCAGCGAAGACTGACGCCAAGTCTCACTGTGGCCAGAGTGGAGAAGCCTAGCCTCAAGGCTTGGCTTCTCCGCTGTGGCCGGACCAAAGGCCTAGGTCCTGGGTACCAGAGGAAAACCAGTGCCAGCAGCCAGGGGAAGGAAGGATTATTGCATGAATCTTCGTGCAACGGGCCTCTAGTTAACAATAAAGAAAGAAAAAATGTTATGTGCTCACAATACAATAATATACAGATAATGGATTATTGAATTGTACACCTGAATCTATATAATTTTATTAACCAATGTCATGCCAATAAATTCAATAAAAATAAATTATAACAACAGTTAATAAAGATGTTATGTGCAGCTTTACAAATGGAATACATTTTGTCTGGGCATTCTTTCTGCAGAATACAGTATTCTTTAAAAACAAGTGTCACTCTCCACTTCACAAAGTACATGATTGGGCCCTGTGCTGTACACCTGAAATTAATGCAGAATAGTATTGAACATGAGCTATGGTTAAAAACAGTGCCATTCCTTTGTCCTTAAAATTCAATAAACATGTATAAAACTATTGCCCATTTATGAACTCAAGAGATTTGAATGAATATATTTATTGAAAGTCACTGGAAATCAGGGTATTTACTTTTATAAGTAAAATGAATTTATAATGTTACAATAAACTTTGCATACATCTACTCTAAGAGATGGCTCATTATGTCATGTGGCACATTATTTGCTGTTTATCACTCTCATAAGTACAACGTAGATACAGGTAAATATTTGTTTTCTTAAGTTGAAAAAATTTATTTGGCATTTTAGTATAATTTTTAATAACTTTTCAATCAGATTTATACCTGATGTTTCCTGTTTTAGCACTTTAAAATGAGGATTTTCAACAATTATAAATGAGGATTTTCAACAAGTTCCTTCAAAACTTCTGACATGTTCTTTTATTTTTTTTTAGTTTTATTGCTTAAAGTATTACAAAGGGTATTACATATGTCTCCTTTTTCCCCCACTCTTGACAATCCCCTGGCCTCCCTTACCCCCAGTGTCTTATGTCCATTGGTTATGCTTATATGCATGAATATAAGTCCTTAGTTGATCTCTTACCCCCCCTTCTGCCCCCCTACTGACATGTTCTTTTAAAGTAACGGTGCTTATTAGGGAGAGAGAAATGGAGGATATAGGATGACAGGGAGGAAGAGAGAGAAAAAGGAAGTGAGATTAATGCCATTTTCTTAGTTCTTACAGCAACATATTATTTACACTTTAAAAGTGATGGTTATGCTTATTATATGTTATTATTTTAATGTTCATTTAATATGATAATTATTGGAAATCAATATCCCAGTTAATGATAGTTAGGCTTTTGAAAAATTAAACTAGTTAAAAGCATTTAATATCTACAAGATCTGTCCATTAAGACTAAAATGGGAATGCATCATTCTCTATTGATGATATTAAATTATTTTTTAATTAAATACATTATTATTATTATTTAATATATTTTATTGATTTCAGAAAGGAAGGGAGAGGGAGAGAGAGATAGAAGCATCAATGATGAGAGAGAATCATTGATTGGATGTCTCCTGCATGCCCCTTATTAGGGATCAAGCCCGCAGCCAGAGCATATACCCTTGACTGAAATTGAACATGGGACCCTTCAGTCAGCAGGCCAACGCTCTACCCACTGAGTCAAACCTGCGTGGGCTAATCACATAAATTATTAGCTACTATTTATAATCTTACTTCACAGAGGTTGAAGTAAGTTTTCTTGTTTCTTTCTGATTCTTTCAAAGCAAAGCTCCTTTAGTAGAAGTTGATTATGGGATCACACTCTGTTGAGAGCATCTACATGAATAAAAGACAAACATGCAAATTGACTGCACCTTCGCTATGCCTGAAGCCACGCCCACCAGCCAATCAGGATGACTATATGCAAATTAACAAAACCAAGATGGCGGCCAGCAGCCATGGAGCTGGAGCAAGCAGGAGGCTTGATTGCCCCAATGATGGAGGAAGCCAAGCTTCTCGCCTGCCACGGCCTGCTCTGAGCTCCACTCAAAGCAACAAAGTTTCAATTATAGATGCTAAATAAACCCCAGATACCTGCTTTCAGCTGGCCGTGGCCACGGAGCTGGAGCAAGCAGGAGGCTTTCCTCCCGCCTGCCTCGGGCGGCTCTGAGATCCACTCAAAGCAACAAAGTTTCAATTATAGAAGGTAAATAAACCTCAGAATTTAAAATAAAAAGAAAAAAAGGAGAGGCTGGGAGCTTCCATCACCTGGGGCTTGGCCAGCCTGAAAACAGCCCTCAGCCCCTCACCCAGACTGGCCAGGCACCCCAGTGGGGACCCCCCACCCTAAAGGAGGTGTGGCCAGCCAGAAAACAGGCATCAGCCCCTCGCCAGGCTAGCCAACCCTCCATGGGGTGAGGGTCCCCATTGGGGGGGCTTGACCAGCCTGCAAACAGCCATCAGCCCCTTACCCGGTCTGGCCAGGTACCTCAGTGGGGACCCCCCACCCTGAGGGGGGTGTGACCAGCCTGCAAACACCCATCAGCCCCTCACCCATGCTGGCCAGGCACCCAAGTGAGACCCCCACCCTGATCCAGGACATCATTCATGGGAAACCAGCCAGCCCCCACCTGTGTACCAGGCCTCTATCCTATATAGTAAAAGGGTAATATGCAAACTGACCCTAACGGCAGAATGACTGGGAATGACTGGTCACTATGACACACACTGACCACCAGGGAGCAGACACTCAATGCAGGAGCTGCCCCCTGGTTGTCAGTGCGCTCCCACAGCGGGAACTCTGCTCAGCCACAAGCCAGGCTGATGGCTGCCAGTACAGTGGTGGTGGTGGGAGCCTCTCCCGCCTCCTAGGCAGTGCTAAGGATGTCCGACTACAGCTTAGGTCTGCTCCCCGCTGGCAAGTAGACATCTCCCGAAGGCTGCTGGGCTGCCAGAGGGATGTCTGACTGCCAGCTTGGGCCCGATCTCCCAGGGAGTGGGCCTAAGCCAGCAGGTGGGCATCCTCTGAGGGGTCCCAGACTGCAAGAGTGCATAGGCCTGGCTGAGGGACCCCCCCGAGTGCACACATTTTTGTACACCGGGCCTCTAGTTAAATATATTATGGATAAGTATATCACTTATTAGTCACAAACATATGACACGCATTATTTGTCTTCTGTACTTGTTCAAGAAAATTAACACCCATATAAGAAAGGCTAAAGAGGAAATATATTTATAAAGAGTCTTTTAAACTAGGAAATACAAGAACAAAACCTTCAAGTACCTGTGTTCAATTTATAAACAAATCGTCCACTTTCTTTTGAAGGCCAAAACTGGTAAAACTAATAATTTTGTAAGTTATAACTGTCACATTTTTATAGTTGTTTGTAATATTTTTTTTATTTGACTGGCTTCTGTGTGAAATTCAGAACTTCTCACAAGCACAAACTTTCTACATAATATTGATTTTAGCAAGCAAGTACCTGGCGACATTACATTTTCTTTACTTAGAATGGAAATACAGTTCTAAATATTTCCAAAACCTATTTGGCCTGTGCTTTCTAAGTGCTTTAAATCCCCTTTTTTGTTTCATATGAAATTTGAACATATTCATCAGAGTTAAAGGACTTAAAGATGAATAAGAAGCAGAAGCAGCAGCTTTAAACTAAAAATAAGAGGTGTTTTCTAATTATCCACTTAATTTTAAATCTTAATGGATAAACAAAGTTTATGAGAAGTTTGTTGACATTATATAGATTGCAATGTTAAAATTGTGTCATGTTATGACATAGGGTATCCTACATAATAAAGAGGTATTATGCAAATTGACCATCACCCACTCACACAAGATGGCCGCCCCATGTGGCCAAAGATGGCCGCCACAAGATGGCCAGCAGGGGAGGGCAGTTGGTGGTGACTGGGCCAGAAGGGGTGGGCAGTTGGGGGCAATCGGGCTGGCAGGGGAGCAGTTAGGCATCAATCAGGCTCGCAGGGGACTGGTTAGGGGGTGATCAGGCAGGCAAGCTGTTGGGAGCCAGCAGTCCACAGATTGTGGGTCTCAGATTGGAGAGGGTGCAGGCTGGGCTAGGGACAACCCCCAAGTAGCATGAATTTCATGCACCAGGCCTCTAGTGTATTACATATAGATCTAGATTTATATACCTTTGTTGTTATCCATTCCTCCTACAGCATACAGAGTTCCAACTGTAGATTTTCTAGGTTTAGTTCTTGGACTTTGCATTAAAGTTCTTCTTTCTGGCAATAGATGATATTTCATTGCTTCCAGAATCAACTTTTGACATTCCAGATCATTCTTAAATAATGCGTGGTTTTCTAGGTCAGCCAATATCTGTAAAAAACACACAAATACTGTTAATGCTTTATGGAAATGTGCATATGACATCAGTAGTTAAAATTAGAAGCTTAATGTCTATGATATT
Organism: Myotis nattereri; assembly: GCF_964212035.1. Taxonomy (NCBI): domain Eukaryota; kingdom Metazoa; phylum Chordata; class Mammalia; order Chiroptera; family Vespertilionidae; genus Myotis; species Myotis nattereri. The sequence goes on along the minus strand of NC_138076.1, from coordinate 65,445,842 downwards.
ACCCCTTTATTGAGAGGTATACAGAATGTAATAAGAATTAATTATATTGACAAATAAATATAATTGAAATGCATGCCTTCTAAGAGAAACAGAATGGATATTATTTTCCATTCAATATTTTTTATTATCGCTTTAGGACAGAGTATAAAGGACCTTCCAGTGATCTCTTTTCCATTTTTTTTCTCTTACAAAAGCTGTTTATAAATCAAATATTCTTCCTGTGTTGGCCATAAGTATGTCTGATGAAAGAAATTAAAAAGTAACTTTCAGCAAATTAGTTCATAACAATCCTATCATAAATACTGGGTGGGGCAAAAATAGGTTTACAGTTGTTCATATGGAAAATAAGAAAATCATTAATAAATAATAATACAAAAATAAACTGTTTCACATAAACCTACTTTTGCCCCATCCTGTATTTACATATTTCCTTTAAGATGTTCCAGGTACAGTTTAAATGCATTGCAGATTAGAAAACAACAACTCAATAAAAATGGGGAAAAAAGGCAAAAAATAGTTTCCAATAGTGAAACTAAGAATTTATTTTGAAAACTCCAGCACCTTAGTAAAAAGTAGAGGAAGAGCAGCAGTTTTAAGTTACATTATGTCTCTCTTGGCTGCTCCAGGTTTTCATCCCCACAAATTTTTCTGTGTATATTTCTTGGAACATATTTATAGTATGCTTTTTTTCTTCCTCTATTTCTCTTTAGATTCTCTTTTTCCTTAATTCTTTAAGTAGCACATTATATTTCTTAATGAATCAATATATCATTTTGAATGAGAGTTAAATCTGTTATATAGATTTATAAAATTAATAAGTAATTACTAAAGAATTTAACATTAGCTCACTGACCTTTTCTGCTACATTGGTAAGAAGTTGTACTTCATCTGAACACTAATGTTTATTGAGTGAGTGAGTTAATTTATGAAGGCAGCATAAAATTAAATAATTACTTTTAATGCTATAAATTTAACCTTAATTAAGTAAATTTATTTAGTCTTTTTGATACATAAATTATTGTTGAAGGTGCCAGAAAGCATATAAAAGACATATAAGATGTCGTAAAGAAAACCAGAATAAATCTGAGGTTGAGTCCTATCTAATAAAGACAGAATATGCAAATTGATGTCACTCCACGACAAAATGGCTGCAGCCGGGCCAGGATGCTGGAGTCATCACCGTCACAACGATGCCAGCATTCTGCCCTGTCTTGCCTGGGCCACTTTGCACCTGTGCGCACTGCCCACTGCCCCACCTTAGCTGCTCAGCACCTGTGCATGCTGCCCTCTGGCCCAGAGCAGCCGGGGCAGGGTGGGACGCCTGGCTGCTTGGAATGCTGCCTCTTAAAAGGTATGAAAGTAGTTTAACTTTCCTGAGACCACAGTATGAGGAAGCCCAAATTAGCCACAGGGAAATAGGCCCTGTTGAGGATGCTGTTCAGGTTCTAGCCCAGGGGTGGGCAAACTTTTTGACTCAAGGGCCACAATGGGTTCTTAAACTGGACCGGAGGGCCGGAACAAAAGCATGGATGGAGTGTTTGTGTGAACTAATATAAATTCAAAGTAAACATCATTACATAAAAGGGTACAGTCTTTTTTTTTTTTAGTTTTATTCCTTTCAAACGGGCTGGATCCGGCCTGCGGGCCGTAGTTTGTCCACGGCTGTTCTAGCCTCATTCATAGGAAATTTAAACTGGAGTATCTAGATGTCACGTGGAGGGAGGGATGGGCTTCTGGGGGTGACATGAGCTCAGCATCCTGTGCCTCGGCCATGTAGAGGGAGGGAGGGGCCTCTGGCAAGAGGCCGGGGCACGGAATGCTGGTGTCATTGCAATCCAGGCTGAAGGATCCCCCATCCCCCCTCCCATGCACAAATTTCATGCACCATGCCTCTAGTCTATATATATATATAAAGAGGTAATTTGCAAATTGTCATTACTCCGTAATTGTAATGACTGTTCAACAGGCTGTGCGCACAGCAGGAGCTGGTGGGTGGGGACTTGTGCTGCTGGGACATGAGGCTGCCTCACAGCCCGAAGCCTGGCCAGGGATATGAGGCTGCCTCATGGGCTCCTCATGTGAAAGGTAAGCTCGGATCCTCATTCTTATTCAGTGTAGTGGAGCATGGGAATTGGTTTATAGGATCCAGTCCCACTTGGGGAAATGTTACTACAGTCTGGGAGTAGATGCAAAATGGAGATCATATTTATTTGCTCACAGGCTTGCTGTAGAACAGACAGAGTCACCATCCTCACAGAATTCAAGATGCCCCAAGTGCAAACTTAGAGTGAAAATTCAGCAACACCCCACATGGCCAAGAACTAGAAACTGCCCTTTGAAAGGAGTGTATGCAACAGAACTGTGAGTCCCAGGAAGGTGAAGAGGAAAGCTATTCTTGTGGTTCATTTAAGAGTTTAAGGTGCAAAACTGGCATCAGAAAGTAGTGGCATAACCCCGAGGCCATGCAGTCATGTGGCAACACTGAGACCGTGGGACCCTTGGGATGAGTGTTTTCTGACACTGTGGGAATCCCCTCCCCCCACCCCAGCCTCTGGGTGCCTGTTAAAGATGACCACGTGTGCAGGGATGAGGGCTCCAGGCCTGTGGTGGTGGGGTTAGGGGACAGAGGATCTCCTCCCAGAAAGTCTCCCCCAGCCTACGCAGCATCAGGCTGTGTGGCACACCCTGCTGATAGCATTACCAGGTGATGTTACCTGGAGGAGCCGCTCAGGCGGTTTCCCTGAAGAGGGGCATGCGCCCAGCTCAGAGGCAAGGAGGTACAGGCTTGGGGGCCACTTGACCTCTCACAGCCCTTGCAGTGCAGCCAAAGCTGAAGCTGCAAGTCTGTCTGGCTGTCGCGGGGCCTGGACAGTGCAGTGGCCCCAGCACTGGCGGCAAGTGTTAAGTGCCTGAATCCGGGGAGCTTCCCAGACCCATGGGCCTTCCCAGAAAAACCACTCCCCTCCTGCATCCTTCACCAAACCCAGGTCTGACCCTCATGCTCCCCACCAGACCCCAGGGACCCAACCTCCCAAATGGTGACCTTGGACTGCATGCCCTCACCCTGACATTTCAGTCCCAGAACCTAATACCTCCCTTAACCCCCTCACCTCTGATCTAACCTGTAACAGGAGCCATTGCCAAGCACATCTGCTCCAGCACCACTCTACCCACTCTAGCCCTCCACCTTCCTCCATGGAAGATGCTATTGCTTCCCGTGAACTCAAACAAAATAGGATTACTCAAAGAAGACTATGTCTGAGCAAAGACCTTGAACTGAAGAAGAAATAAAGTAAATAATATACATGAGAAAAGTTAAGTAATCAAGTAATTGCAAAGGAAAGATACCTGGAACTTTAAAAAACCACAATATTCAGTACTGGAGAGGGTGTGATGAAATAGACACCTGATAGCCCTGGTCTGGAATATAAGGGACAGCATTTCTGGAGACAGCTTGACAGGATGTAGCAAATATTCAGGTTCCTGGGCTGGGTGATTACATTTCCAGGAATTTATCACACATAATAATCAAAAAGTTGGGCCAGATATCATCATCATAATAAAAGGCTAATATGCAAATGGTCATCACACCATGACACTATAGGACCAAACAGCAGGAGGCTGGGTGCGAGACAGGCAGGGGGAGGCAGGGAAGATGCGGGGATTTGCAGCCGGCCTGGGATGTGAGGCTGCCTCCCCGCCTAGCGCCGAGCCAGGGGATGTGAATAGCAATATTAAAATAATTCCTCTAATTAATTCTCTTTTAATGTGCACAGATTTTGTGCACTGGGCCACAAGTAGGAGTATAATGTATTAGAGTTACCAGATGTTTTGGAATATGGAAGGGAAGATGTTTAATTAACTCCAGGATATGTTTCTCTTCTTGTATATTAAACCCTAGTTTCCTTCCTACCAAATTTCATTCTGAAGACTAAATAAGAAAAAAAAAATAGAAAAGGGTGAAGGGATTAAGTAAAACAACAACAACAACAACACACACACACACAAACAAACAAATAAAAACAACAACAAAAGAAAAACTCACAGAGAAATGACCAGAACTACTGGTCAACCAGTCGCTATGACACGCACTGACCACCAGGGGGCAGATGCTCAATGTAGGAGCTGTCCCCTGGTGGTCAGTGTGCTTCCACAGTGGGAGCAGCAGCTCAGAGGGTGAGTCCACAGCCACTCAACTGACTGGGAATGAGCGGTGCTCCCACAATGGGCTGATCCCCACAGGCCATGCCCTGCACCAGTGCACGAATCCATGCACCAGGCCTCTAGTACAAAATACAGATGATGTTTAAAGAACTGCACACTTGAAGCCTACATAATTTTATTAATCAATGTAACCCCAATACATGCAATAAAAATAAAAAATTCTAAAAAAAAAAAAAAAGACAGTATGGAATAGGATAAGGGATCGGGATAAGGGATCTCCAGTGGACATTTTTTAAATGAACACTATATCATTTTTTAGTAACATTGTTATTTTTAATTACCAAAGAGAATATCTATTTCTAACAAGTACCTGGTTGTCTATAAAAACTTTAAAAATAAACCTGAGGGAAGAAGAGAGAGAGGGAGAGAGAGAGAAAAGAGAGAGAGACATTTCGATGTAAAAATAGATTTTCTGTATATCTAAACCTTTTTCTTTCCTTAAAAATAAAAATACTTAGCCTTTACCATAATAAATTTATATATGTCTGAAAATGGCTTCCATCAATTATTTTTATTTTCTATTTTACACCCTTTATGATAAAAAATTCCAAAGATATGTACTTCTTTACTCTGTTTTTCCTTGGAAAAGTGTAACTCAGAATAAAAAAAATTAACTGGGAGTTTGAGTAATGGTATAGGTTTTAGATAAGTTGTAAATATCTTTAAATATAGAGGGTCATTTACATTATTAATATTTCATAGACTATTCTTGATATTTAGATAACTCTTCAACTAAATAGAATTGATTAATTTTAGCTTAAAATGACCTGTATGCCTACTTGATTTTATTGCCACACAAGAATAACTTTAGTACAATATTTAATAGGTATAAAATAGATTTAATTTTTAATATATTAAACTTTAGAAAAATTGTATATTGGTTATATGGATCTCTGCAGGGAATAATTATTTAGAAAATGGCTTAGGAGTACCAAAATACAAAATCATTAAAAAGAAATATCAATAAATTATATCTTCTGTAATGGTTTGATCTTGTGACTTTTTGTAGTGCTACAAAAAAAAAAAAATTCTTACTGTGTTGGCTTACATTATAAGCTTTTTGTCCTTGGACAACTTTAAGACAATAAACTAATATTATATTGATTAATTAATAAAAATTCTTAAAAAGTTTTTTTGATTTACAATTAAGAAAAGTTACTAACATGTTAATTTATATGATATAATTTGTCAAAATAAAATAAAATATGTTTTCTTGGACAAAAATCAGAGAGGATTTGTCTTCCTTTTCTAGTTTTCCTGTGGCAGAAAACAAATGTCATTCAGGCTAAATTATACTATTAATACAAAAGACGAAAGAGAAATAAGAATATGTATACAAGGTAAAAAAAAAATTGATTTATTTGTTTCTTAAGGAAAAGTTATAGCTTAAAAATTATATAACATGATATATACTTGATAAAAACTAAAGTAAAAACCTTAACTTTATCATATATTTGAATAGTTTAATATTTATATATTTCTAAGCACATACATGCAAAGGTATATAAGGATTACTTAAAAATTTTTATAATTAATGAATAATTACAAAATAAAATATAAAGAATCCTGTAAAAATAATCAAAGGATGGTCAACAATAAGTCCCTAGGTTTGTAATACAGACAATAATTTTTAAAAATTAATTGCTGTGCCCTAACCGGTTTGGCTCAGTGGATAGAGCATTGGCCTGCGGACTGAAAAGTCCCAGGTTTGATTCCAGTCAAGGGCATGTCCTGTGGTTGCGGCACATCCCCAGTAGGGGGTGTGCAGGAGGCAGTTGATCAATGTTTCTCTCTCATTGATGTTTCTGACTCTCTGTCCCTCTCCCTTCCTCTCTGTAAAAAATCAATAAAATATATTGGAAAAAAATTAATTGCTCTATGTCCATAGATGCATGCATAGTGAAAATATATTATGAATTACTTATTTCAAACTATGGCATGGGAGATATACAAAATAAAATTAAAGTTTGTATTATTTTTATAAAATAACCAGGTATTCTATACTTAAGTAATATTTCTCACTTTATTAACAAACCATTGTATTAAATGTATTAACTCTTGTATACTTTAAATAATTTGACAAAGTTCTATATTTTAAAAGAAACTGAATTCTTTGTTATTGTGTGTTTTCAAGTTATTATTTGTAAGTATGTCTTGCTTATAATATTATGACTGGTGTCTATATCATGTCTCTGACAACATTTTTAGGATTACTGTTCCATCCCAAAGTAAGGCACAAAGTCAGAATAATAAAATGACTGAGCTGATTTTTAAACTTGAATTGTTTTTAGATTTTCTGGAATGATCCAAGATTAACACAAATATTGCTCCTCTCTATAAAATAAGAGACAGACCAGCCTGTATGGCTCAGTGGTTGAGCAAATGACCTATGAATCTGGTAGTCATGGTTCAATTCCGGATCAGGGAACATGCCCTGGTTGTGGGCTCAATCCCCAGTGTTGGGCATACAGAAGGCAGCCCATCAATGATTCTCTCTCAGCATTGATGTTTCTATCTCTCTCTCCCTTTCCCTTCCTCTCTGAAATCAATAAAAATATATTTTAAAAATAAATAAATAAATAAATAAAATAAAAGACAATTTTGTTTTTTTTAAATTCTTTGATTTTTAATGAAAACTGAACTACTGTGACAGCTTTTTGCTTGTCTAACTTAGAAAAAATATAAATGTTTCAATAATTGTATACTACTTAGAAATATATTCAAGTTTTGGTACATTATTTGTACATTATATTGTACATCATTTGTACAACAGTTATCTACACATTACATTTTATTCTAAAGATTCTACATACCAATGCCCTATGCAATCAGGGATAAACATAGCAGAATTCAGTTTCCAAAAATAAATGCCCTTGAAAATTTTTCAATATCTTCACTGTTAGTACATTCTTAAACTTAGAATAATCATCAACTACCACCATTTAAATTAATTATATGTTAAAACCCAAGAAAAGATTCCACCATTTACAAACAAATAATGTTTCAGAATATTTTGTCATTTAAATGATATATTAGAAATAAAAAAATCCTGAGACTCAATATGAAGGGCAGCATAAGTTATATTAACTATTAAAATTACATACAATTCTAAGAGGTTGATACTTGGCAGTCACTTTACAAATATGCTCTATTTCTTTGTAACCTTGATAGGTTTTTTCTGTGACTAAATAATGATCAGTGAGTAATAGCATAAACCTGTAACTGCAGAATGGAAACATGGTCAAGAAATTTATGAAATTTATATAAGAACCCTGTGTATGATATTCAGCATTGACTAATATAAAAAATCAGAATAATTTACCCATTAATAATTAGAACTCTCAGCAGTTACTTTGTCAGAGTATTCCATTTGCCAGGAATGTTATGCAGTTTTGATTAGAATAAATATATTCTTTACAAATGTGTGCATTAAAACTTTTTCTTTTTATACATTGCTCTTAAGTTCCACTGGTTTTACCACTAATTTTGCTTTGATTAGAAAAAAAATGAAGTCCTAGCTGGTTTGGCTCAGTGGATAGAGAATCAGCCTGGGGACTGAAGGGTCCTGGATTTGACTCCAGTCTAGGGCACATGCCCAGATTATGGGCTCATCCCCAGTGCGGGGGATGCAGATGCAGCCAATCAATGACTCTCTCTCATCATTGATGTTTCTATATCTCTCCCTCTCCCTTCCTCTGAAATCAATAAAAATATATTTAAAAATGCAATTATTAAAATAATAGCTCTTAGAAATGTCCACTGTTTGCTATTACAATACAAATAATTTGTTCATTTTTAAGGAATTGAACCATATCTTTAAAATATATTTGACAACATGAAAATATTGATGAGTGTTTTTATCCTGCGTATTTACACATAGACACTCCTCAAAGTTCAGTTTTCTAAGAATATTTTGATGAATTTATTTCAACTGTTTTCAATATATTGAAAATTATGATTCTGCAACTATGGCTTCATCAAAATGGAATGCATGATTCATGTAGCTAGATTTCACATTTTTCCAAATTCCAAATAAGAAAATAAAATAAATTTTCGTATCATTCAAAATTGTTCTTCTTCCTGTATAGATCACCTTAAGATGTCAAAGAATGTACTTCTTTGAGAAAATTTTGTCATGATTCTCTATACTAATATGCATATGAAGATACTTAATATTATAAATAACTAGTTCATCATCATAAGCAAACAAAATCAAATACATAGATTCAGTTGTGCTATACAACCTACTCTTATTATATAAAGTGCATACAACTCTAATTTTATGTCAAAAAAATATTTGCATTATAAAAATTAGCATTATAGATAACCTTCTTAAAATATCATAAATTAATGTTATTAAGCAAATGTTTTAGCAACACTCCCATAAATAAGAAAATATCTATATTACATGCTATTTTTTTAAATATATTTTATTGATTTTTTACAGAGAGGAAGGGAGAGAGATAGAGAGTTAGAAACATCGATGAGAGAGAAACCATCGATCAGCTGCCTCCTGCACATCTCCTACTGGGGATGTGCCCGCAACCCAGGTACATGCCCTTGACCGGAATCGAACCTGGGACCTTTCAGTCCGCAGGCCGACGCTCTATCCACTGAGCCAAACCGGTTTCGGCTACATGCTATTTTTAAGTAAAAGTAATACCGCATGGGTAAAGGCATAATTTGAAAGACAAATAATGAACAAAATCTGTACAAAGAATAGGAAATGCATCTATACCTTCCATTTGGTCATGGAATCCATTGAAAAATGGAATGCAATAGTGAATAAACATTTAAGAAAAGATAAACTGAAACTTACTATGGACCAAAGAAAATATTGTCTCTTCTAACACTATATCCTTGGGCTATCAAGGTTATGAAGACATTCTCATATTCATATGAATGTGACAAAATTTCATATACTCCATATTATTGCATAATATGTCAGTTTTGTTTTGCTACTGGGTATTGTGCTAAAAAATCAACTTACAGAATTCAAATCTATAAAACAAATTTGAGTCTTACTAGAAGTGACAGCCCTTAGAGAATAAGTGGCAGTTTTATACATATTCTTTCAAGTTTCCTGCTTGGCAAAATGAATAAAATGAAAGATAAAATATTGCATGCAGCAAGCTGAATGAAAAATGAATTTCTAATTCAACATATTATAAAGTGGTCTGATAAAAATAAAATATTATCAGGTATTTTAATTAAGCAGTTTTTAAGACATTACATGATCGCAATTAATGCTAAATAGTCTGTTTAACAATGTAAGGTGCTGGTGAAAGGAGAAAGTTTAGTTATCAAAAAACTTTGTAGCAACACAATAAATGGTGAGGTCATAGGTAGGGCTCACCCACTTCTCAAGGGAAAACATGAACTATTTCATTCTTAGAAAAGTTTTCTGTATATCTACTCCCTTTCAGATAGATTTTCAAAGACAGAGGAAAATGGACCAGTGAACTGAAAATTTGGCAATATAACTTAGTTGGTTCACCAATGCTCACAGCATTTTCTCAGTTACTATATGAGTTTCTGCTGTGACTGGAACAGTGTACGTTTGCACAAAGAGAAAATAGCTGAAATATAGCCAGACTATTAGTCTGAAGCCTGAAAGAAACTCATAAATATGAGTAGATAGATCCTCATATTACACTTAAAGTCCTGTTAGGATTAGTTGAAAATAATCTTGGCCAAGGGCGGAACCATGAATTAAAGAGACTGAATTTTTTTTTTTTTTTTTATCTTTTTACTGCTAAAATCACTATTCTTGCTAAATTATTTGAGGATATAATATCTATTTTCACATAAGTGAGAAAAGTAGTAATAGTAAAGTTTCTGTTTTCTCTTTCAGTGCAATCATTAAACACAACAACAACAAATACAAATTCCTGACAAGCTAAAGCTGCATCAGTACAGCTGAATGAAAATTGCTCAAGTGTTCGCAAAAACAAAAAGAAGCCATCTATGAAATAAGGAGCAGGTTCACTGATTTTATTCTGAATACAGAAATATTTGATTGCCTACGAGGAAAGGTATTGGCTAAGGTGACAGTATAAATAGAGAAGAATAATGACATCATCAAAACAAGTAGAGCTCATAAAATTAACTCAAATAATAGTTCTTATCAGCAACAGATGAAATGGGTTTAATGCAGGGGTCTTCAAACTATGGCCCGCGGGCCCCATGAGGCCTGCTGAAAACATTTATCCGGCCCACAGGGTGTTTTTGCCGCCGCTGCCTGTCCTGCTTAGCAGCCAACTCGTCCCGGGCCTGCAGTGCGCATGTGTGGAATGTCTGAGGGACAGTGAACTGGCCCCCTGTTTAAAAAGTTTGAGGACCTCTGGTTTAATGCTTCTATCACTTATGATTACGTTTTTATTTATTTAATTTGTGTCTACAGCAGGGGTCCTCAAACTTTGGGGGCCAGTTCACTGTCCCTCAGACCGTTGGAGGGCCGGACTATAGTTTAAAAAAAAACAAAACTATGAACAAATTCCTATGCACACTGCACATATCTTATTTTGAAGTAAAAAAACAAAACAGGAACAAATACAATATTTGTATTTGCATGTGGCCGCGGACTGTAGTTTGAGGACCCCTGCTCTACAGTCTCATAGATATTTTGAAAACTCAGAGTTTCTAAAAATGAAATAAGCGATCTTCTTCCCAGCTTGAAAATGTTCACTGAATTCTAAGTAGGCTCTGGACTTTGCATTCATTCATTCATTCATTCATTCATTCATTCATTCATTCATACATTCAGTAGATATCTAGTCAGCACCAATTTTGTGCCAGGAGCTGTAATAGGTCCCAGATATCTGCAGCCTCTCTCGTCACTAATTTATTCTACTCAAGTCAACCCTACATCCCATCCCTTTGAACACATACATTAATGTGTTCATGCCTACACTATATTCAAAACCATGCATAATATCCTTATTGTTTGCAAGATATTATTCAACATTCTCAGACCAACATGCCAAAAGTTCTATAATACAATTCCATATTAACTATCCACTCACTTTCAACAATAGTGCACATTACTCTATATTTCATAATTTAGCTCTACTGACCTCTTTAATCTCAGTAGGTCATGACTTTTTTAAAAGAAATATCTGTGTAATATTAAATTATGATCCAATTCTAAGAGTCCAGTTTTAGTTCTTTTATTTCATTGAGGACTTACATAACTGCTCAGGCCATAGTCAACACAATTTGTTTTTATCAGTCAGATGAGACTTGAATCAACTGTTGTCTGTGTAGACACTTAAGGGTTTATTAGTCATGGTAAGTCATAAACTTATAGGAAATCAGGAAAAATCAGGCAACACTTGCTGGGTACCATTAACAGGGTTATAAGCTCCTAGAAATTGCTCCATAACTATTTAAGTGATTTATCATTTACTTTAATGATATTATTATTTTTAAATAATGTACTCAATATTAAAGTCTAAACATATACAATGTATAGGCAAAATATATTTAATATTATATCTTAAGTTAGTTTCATAAATTAATCATCTTCATAAATATGTATATGGTCTTTCAGAAATATCTTTGCTTAACAACTAAACAAATATTTACCTTTTTGAGTGACTTATCCCATATCCAGCTGATGGTATGCTTATCTCCAGTCATAGTAAACAGCAAAATTACACTATAAAATAATTTGGGATCTTGTACACTATTTCCTTTCCTTTCCAAAAGCCATTTCACTGGTTGACATTCTTATCTACTCTTTTTTGAAATTTTAAGAAAGATTAATAATTTGATTAATTTTATGTGATACAAATAATCATAAAAAAAGTTCATACTATTCCCACATAATGCCCTAAAACATAAACTTTCAAAATTTACTGTCTTGCTGTCTCATTTTAATTCTTGCATTACACTTGAAAGTATTTCCTAATGTAAGTTAAAGCACCTAGTTGCGGTTCATTTCCCACTATATCTCCAGACCAACCTTGTACTCTGACAAGGCTCTTCTATTTGCTATCACCCACATGAACAATTTGTTACATCTTTAATGTGATTTTTAAATCTTTGAACTCTCTGACGTTCATTTACTCAACTAGTTTTAAGTGAACATTTAAAAGTGCATCTTTTGATATATAAATCAATATGCTTAGGACTTAAGACTATGATTTGTGATGGCCTGAATTCATGACCTAGTACTGTATTGCTTATACTTAGTAGTTATCAATACAAAAAAAAAAATACTGTTTTTATCTTGCTTTTATAGGTTTATACATAGTTGTTTCATTTCTAAATATTAACTGTATTTACTTGAATTTTAAAGGTGAAATCTGGAAGAGTATATTTTTATAAAATTTTATTATTTGTAATTTTATTTTGCAAGAGAATGGTTGGAAAAGAGCATGTTCAAATGTGTGCAGATTCACTAGAGGGACCATTATTTGTGTTTATTCTTTTTTTAATCATTCACAAACACATTTCTGACTGGGAAACGCAGATCATAGTGCTTGGAAAGTTATCTCTGCCATCTCAGTGAGGAGTCAGACACAGACACAAATTGAGAAGAACGTGAAGTGTACCTTTATGTTTTGGGAGGACATCATGAGATTTATGATATAGAGATTTGCTTAATCTGTAGCACTGAATTGACTGAGGGCATTCTTAATCTTTGAGTCACATGTAGTAACAACTTTCAACTTGTTAAATACTATTGGAATATATTTGTATTATACTCTACATGACAGAGATTCCTTAAGGACCAGTATTTATTTTTAGTGATATTATACTTGAGGCATTATCATATTGTTTAATAAACATTATTGATGCGTCAATAACATTTATCTTTTTCTAGAATAAAATTATTAATAGACATTTGTATTTGCCTTGCTGCTTACTTTCTAAAGATGTATAGCATGCCTGAAATTGTAGTATAGTTAAATGAGGTACTCGAATCATAACCTGAATTCAAACCATCTTGTGGTAATTAAAGTACTCCTGAAAGGATACAATTTAATTATGATTTCAGTGCAATCTTGCCTTTCTGTGCATTTTTCTAACATGAAATTTCTCTGAGTTAGGAGGTAATGCCCACATACTAACTATAGCTAACAAGTGCAATGGACTAAGTGCAAACGTCGTTCTCAAGTATACCTTCCTAGAAGTGGACATATCTGTAAGTGGCCTACACGCTATGTCCAGAAGTAACAACCTTGAGCCTGCAAAGCATATCTGGTACTAGGAGAAAGATGGAAAATTCTTCCTCTTCTTCTTTCTTGTTATATTTCAGAGACATTAATTCTGATGGTAAGAACAAAATGATGATCCTGAAAGGTCTTTGACACAAATCTTTAGGAAAGCAATTGAAGAGACTGCATTCAGTACTATTAGGGAAACTGGATTCCCCGATTTCAATAATAATGTGGACCTTGTATCAAATATTTGTTTTGCTTTAACCTTATGTTAATTAACTTTAAATAAAAGCCTTTTAATTTCTCTCACAGTAATTATAAGGTATCAGTCAGTATTTTACTTCCCTCCTTTCACTAAGAGAAGATGGAGGTAGAATTTTAATCACTGCATATTTGCAAATTTCCAGATTTCTTTAGATTTACTCTGATCAAAGCCCAACATACCTCTTTTGATCATCATCAGGGAACTAAGTTTCTATAAAAACATCAAGGTGGATGCATCTTGCAAGTCAATAAGGGATTATAATAATTCTCCCAAGTGATGCTAATTCCACTGGGCATACGCTCTGTGGAGTTTCTAAAGTTTGCTCATGAAATAAGTTGTTCAAACAATTTGATTGAACAAACTTCAGGGATAAAATAAAATATAAGCTTTTTAATCTTAATACTAAGGATCTTGAAATGACAGACACTTTGTGGTATGCAAAAAGTAATGTATAAGTTTTTAACAAATAATTTATAATATAATTTACATTATAATGGAGCATATAATTAATATTGTCTAGTACTTACAATTAAGTAAGTATTAAGCTGTATTGTGAAACCTAACATATCTTTATCCAATAGCAATATTTCAGTTGGTTGACTTTTCAAAACAGGAATCATTAAACTATTCACTTTTCTTCTGTTCCTTACATATAACCCTCTGGACTTAAATAATAGTTGAAAGTAAAAGTTACATTTAATCAAATGTATATATAATCATATATAATATAATATAATCATATAAAATCAATATATATATACACACTATAGGTGTGATGCACAAAATTTGTTCATGGAGGGGGTCCCTCAGCCTGGCCTGAACCCTCTCCAATCCCAATCCAAGACCCCTTGGGAGATGTCTGACTGCCAGTTTAGGCCTGATCTCACAGGGAACCTGCAGGGATTGGGCCTTAACTGGAAGTCAGACATCCCTCTCGCAATCAGGGACTGCTGGTTCCTAACTGCTCTCCTTCCTGCCTGCTTGATAACCCCTAACCACTCTGCCTACTTGACTGATCACTGCTAACCACCTCTGCCTGGTGGCATGATGCCCCTAACTGCTCCCCTGCTGACCTGATTGTCCTTAACTGCTCCCCTGCCAGCCTGATCGCCCCTAAGTGTGCCCCTGCCAGCCTGATTTCCCCTAACCACCTCTGCCTGCCTGCCTGATCTCGCCCTAACTGCTTGCTCCCCTGCTGGCCTGATTGTCACTAACTGCCTCTGCTTTGGTCCCACCACCATGGCTTTGTCTGGAAGGAATTCGGATGTCCAGAAGACATCAGGTCGATCTAGCTAGCATATTACCCTTTTCATATATATATATATATTTAATGTGGTACTAACCAGATTCAGCAATTATAATCTAATTCTGGCTATTTATCCAAAGAAAATAAAAAAATGAACTAAAAAAAATATCTGCACCCCATCCTCATTGTAGCATTATTTAAAATAGCCAATACATGGAAGCAACCTGTGTTCATCAATAGATTTATATTTATTATTATATACATTATTCAGCTTCAAAAGAAAAGGGAACTTTGCCATTTTCAACAACATGGTTGGACTTTGAGGTCATTATGCTAAGTGAAATAAATAAGACAGAGAAAGACAAATACCATATGTGGACTCTAAAAAAATCCTGAACTCATACATACAAAGAACAGATTGGTGGTTGCCAAAGACAAGAGGTAGGGGTGGGTGGCCAAAACTGGTGAACATGGTCAAAGGCACAAACTTTCAGTTATAAATTAAATAAATAAGTCCTGGGGAAGCGATGTGCAGCAGGGTGACTATAGTTAATGGTGCTGTGTTATATATTTGAAATATGAGAGTCCATCAAGACTCAGAGGGTAGTGTGTGGAACATAAGCATCCCCAATACATAATAATATGTATTATTGTAAATACATATAAGCATCCTCTTTCAGCAGATACCACTCTAGGGAGAAGGAAGATTGGTTAAAGACCACTTGAGAGGGAAGAGACAGCCTTAAAAATAACTTGGAACTTTCAGTTTCCCAGATAGTCGTAGTTGTGAACCATATCATTTTTCTTAATTCTCTATATTGTCTTTTCTTTTTTAAAAAAAATATATTTTATTGATTTTTACAGAGAATAAGGGAGAGGGATAGAGAGTTAGAAACATCAATGAGAGAGAAGCATCGATCAGCTGCCTCCTGCACACCTCCTACTGGGGATGTGCCTGCAACCAAGGTACATGCTCTTGACCAGAATAGAACCTGGGACCCTTTAGTCTGCAGGCTGACGCTCTATCCACTGAGCCAAACCAGTTAGGGCAATTCTCTACATTTTCTGACTATTAAGTACTAGTGGCCTGGTGCACGAAATTCATGTACATTAAAAGGGGATTAATCAGAGGAAATATTTTAATATTGCTATTCGCCCTTTATAATAGAAGTGTCAGAGATGAAAGAAAATTAGTAAAATGTGTATTAAAATCTTCCTTCTGTCAGAGTCTGGGGCACGCTGTGGGACCCAGAATCAAGTCCCTGCATACCTGTGGCACCTCAAAATTGCGCGAGACCCAGACCTAGCCAGCTCCACCACATTGGGCAAGATCCAGACACGGCCAGCCCCACTCTTGTCAAGCTCTGCCAGGCAAGGGGCGCAGCCTCAGGTCCCCCAGTGCACCCTCAGGTCCCCTGGCCTGGTACCAGGGCGGGGGCATGGCCTGAGGTTCCCCAGCCTGGTGCCGGGGCGGGGGGCATGGCCTGAGATTCCCCAGCCTGGCACCGGGGCGGGGGCATGGCCTGAGGTCCCCCATCAATCCCTGCCAGGTGGGGGGCACGGCCTGAGGTCCTCCATCCTGTCGCCGGGGCGGGGGGCATGGCCTGAGGTCTCCTGTCAAGCCCCACCAGGCGTGGGGCGCAGCCTCAGGTCCCTGCTGTTAAGGCTCATTACGGGAACTCAGCCTCCGCTGTGGGCACAGCCATCTTGTGTTATGGAATTCCTGTATCTGCTGTGGGCACAGATATCTTGACCAATATGGTGTGATGGCTAATTTGCATATTCTATCTTTATTAGATAAGATAATTTATTCTGCCATCAATAAGAATAGGAGTTTAAAAACCAGATGATATAACTTACAAAAATTAAATGACTTCTCTCTTTGTAGAAATATGAGTTAAGATGAATATTTCTAACATTCAAGAGAGTGCATTTAATTAATTGATGTAATAGATATTTATTATGTTCATACTGCTTTAGAGGCACTGTCTGAGGAACAAACATCAATATAATTCCTTTTACAGACAAAGGTATCATAATTTACTAATAAAAAGAGATACATCTATAATAACATAACCAAAATGTTCTATTAGTAATGATAACTACTAATAGAAATATGGGCAAATTGCTATAGGAAACAGAAAGACATGCTTAGCCAAGTGTTTTGTGATAAATGAATACAACAGGGAATCTTTTTTATCCTGAATCAATAAGGATAAATGCCTGTTTCCTAGGCATGGAGAAAAGTAAAGGATATTTCAAGAAGACCCTAGGTTGAGAAGGATAAAAGGACATCTAGTAATATTCAAAGTAATGATTTTTATCAAAACCCCAAAGGCAAGGGACGTAAAGGCAAAAATAAATTAATGAGATTATATCAAACTAAAAAGTTTCTGCACAGCAAAAGAAACTGCCAACAAAACAAAACAACAACCAACTAAATGGGATATTTGCAAATAACAGCTAGTGCAAGGGGTTAATATCCAATATATATAAGAACTCAAACTCATACAGTACCAAACAAATTAAAAAATAGGCAGAAGACCTAAACAGACACTTCTCCCAAAAAAACATACAGCCAACTAACAAATAAATGAAAAGATACTCAACTTCACTAGCTATTAGGAAAATGCAAATCAAAACTACAATGAAATACCACCTCACACCTGTTAGAATGGTTACTATCAACAAGACAAGTACTACGTGTTAGAGAGGTTATAGAGAAAAAGGAACCCTCATTCACTGCTCATGGGAATGTAAACTGGGGCAGCCACCAAGGAGGACAGTATGGAGGTTCCTAAAAAATTTTTAGAATGGAGTTACCATATGACCTAGTAACCCCTCTTCTGGGTATCTATCCCAAAAATGTAGAAACATTTATTTACAAAGATATATCCACTCCCAGGTTCATTGCAGCACTATTCATGGTGACTAAGACATATAAACAACTGATGTGTCCTTTGCTAGATTAATTGGATAAAGAAGAGGCGGTACATATATACAATGTGATATTACTCAGCCATAAGAAAAGATGAAATGTTGCCATTTGTGACAACATCGATAAACCTTGAGAACATCATGCTA
This sequence comes from Myotis nattereri, assembly GCF_964212035.1. Lineage (NCBI taxonomy): Eukaryota > Metazoa > Chordata > Mammalia > Chiroptera > Vespertilionidae > Myotis > Myotis nattereri. The sequence continues at coordinate 65,427,856 of NC_138076.1, read as the reverse complement.
AGCAAAATAAGTCAGGCAAAAAAAGTTAAAAACCATATGATTTCACTAATATGCGGGATATTAAACTGAAAGCAACACATGAGCAAACACGAAAAACAAACAAAAACTCATAGACACAGACATCAGTATGGTGATAAACAGAGGAAATGGGGGTGGGTATATAAAGTGGTCAAATCTATGGTGACAAAAGATGATTTCACTTTAGGTGGTGGGCACACATACAATATGCAGATCATGTGACATAAAAATTTACACTTGAAATGTAATTTTATTAACCAATGTCACCCCAACAAATTTAATAAAAAGAAATAAAGTATATAAATTAAAATTAAAAAGAAAATACACCTTGCTTAGTGAGTCTATTCTTAAAACATCTCTCTCTCTCTCTCTCTCTCTCTCTCTCTCTCTCTCTCTCTCTCATCTCTATCTTTATCTTTCAATCTCCATTCATTTATCCATTCATCCATTCATCAAACCTTCCTCCTTATATATAAAGTCATATAATGTAACATCCTTACTGAGTCATCATTTTTTTTCTCTCATTCAACACATCAGATCTACTGGACAATACTTGCAATCTGGCCTTCAAAATATATAAAGAATATATTTACTACTGCAACCCTAGGATAGGCTAGTATCATCATCACCTTGGCTTTTAAATACCTCCTAACTACTATATCTGCTTCCAAACTTTCTCCTTAAGATAAATTAAAAAAATAAGTAAACTACAAAAAAAGTGAAGAATCGATACAGGTGGAGAAAGATGTCACTAGAGTTAAGCCATTATCATCGACTTCACTTCAAAAAAATGATAATGCCTAATCTAAAGGCTATTTAAAACTTTTTAAAGTATATTTACCAAAAAAAACCTTGGTTGACATATGAAATAATAAAATAATAGCTGTTTAAGACTTTATGCAAACAGAAAACACATAAGTCTGTTCCTAGACATGGATCATAACAAAATGGTATTCTACTTTCCTAAAAAAAAAAAAAAGATCAATCAGGTGAAATGGACATGTATCATTTAAATAGATCCTTGCACTCAGGTTATGCCTGAAATGCAAAGATCTAACCAAATATATATATATATATATATATATATATATATATATATATATATATAACCTATAATGAACATTAGCATGAAATCTAGTAGGAAAAACTTCTATCTTTTATTTTTATAATAGATGAATATTATGAGTGACTACTGACTGAAATCAGATTTCAGGTATTCATTGTGATTAAATATTCATAACATCCTAAATTCTTACCATATATTTGCCATTGTAATTTTTAGCCACCTTTTGAAAAGATTACAGCACTTATGCTGAATGGTAGCAAATTGGGAAGTTGTTTAATGGTTTGGAAAAGTCCCACAGCTGACTGAATTGAGAATAACACACTCATTATTATTTATGACTCTATTTCCAGGTCTTCCTAGGTCAGCTTATTGAATTCACTGAATATGCTGCTTTTCCAGTTCGGCAAAGCCAATTTTGCAGGCTACTTTGTCGTAGACATTTTCATAGAAATGGAAGAAAGCCAATTTTGTAAATATAAACACATCTAGAACACTTATAATTTAGGATAATTTACTCTAAATGAACATCCATTGTTTAAAACCTTTACAATCGAGAATTCCAAAACTTTAAAAACTGGAACCACCCAGAACAGTGTTTCCCTAGTGTGTTCTGTAGATAATTCTTTCCATGAGATTTTAATAGCCATTGCTTAACATAAGGGCTCTTCAGAAAATCCAGGGATTTCACAAGTTCAAATTAAGTGAGTCTCTTTATTAGGAGACTTTGATACTGTTGTAATTAACCTAGTTATTAATAACAGGGAAGTATCAAAGGGAAGGACAAATATTATAGGCATGTTATTTGGGCAGCTTTGTTAGGCAGCTACAACTTACACTCCTCAGGGATCCAGCAAAGGGAAGATAAACGCATGCCTAATAAAGTTGGAGTGACATAGGGAAGGTACTTTTCTGTCAGTCACACTTGGAAATAGGTCATTGGCCAGAATGGGTGTGGCCACTGCAAGGGTGAACAATTTGGGATATTTGATCTCTTACATAAAGGAACTTGCTCTCATGCTTTTGTTGCTTTTGGTGTGTTGTGCGCCCTAACTCCTGACTTGTGGGCTCTCTCACTCCTGCTTCCTGGCATTCTCCCAAATGTCCCACAGCCATGTGAACTCCACACAAAATGGATTAATGGATGCTGAACTGGATGAGGCTGCAACATGGTACTGAAACTCTGGACATTGGCTTTGCTTTTCGCTTTATTGAAACACCAGCTACACTTCTATGACTGGAATGGGACTTTGGAAACCCAGGGCTGTAATTCCACACTAATAAAAATCACTCATCCTCCCCTGTGAGTCTCAGAAAACTGTTTTTTTTGAGATATCATAAGGATCCCACCCCCAGCTTCCATTAGGGAAGAGGATACTCTAATTTCTCCAATAACAATTTGAGAGACTTTATCTTGACAATCTGCCCTCTGAAATTTCAAAAGGTGGATATAAAAAATGAGTTTATAAACGTATTTTTACATGAAACAGTTTTGTGATGAATACCTATACATAATATCTGTCCAGGGACTTAGGATTGGGGAATGTTAATCTAGAGCACATCATTGAAAGTATTTCAGAGATGAAATATAGATATAAGAAGGCTTAATAATACAAAGCACACCATGTTGTAGTATTGAACAATTTTAGCATCAACATTTGTCACTTTATCCTGTGGAAAATATAGAATGTTTGAGCTTTAAAGTTCATAAATTTAATTCTTATACATATGTTTAATGTGTATTTAATGTACACATGTATTGAATAATATAACTCTAGACTGCCTGAGTTGTTTAAAAAAATAAATAAGTAAACCAGGGAATTGTTAAAGATTTAAATTTTGCAGAAATACCTAAATAGGAATATATAACTTTAGGAATACCATTGTATTAAAACACAGGTGGAAATAAAAATATATTAAACAGTAATCAAAGGGGAGGAGTGGGGGGGGGGGGCATGAGTAAAAATAGGTAAAGGGATTAAGCAATAAAACCCAAACTCATAGACACAGACAACAGTATGGTGATTACAAGAGGAAAATAGGGGAGGGGGGAAGTAGAAGAGGGGAAAAATAGTGATGGAAAGAGACTTGACTTTGGGTTGTGAACACCCAATATACAGATGATATATTTTAGAAATGTACACTTGAAGCCTATATAATTTTGACAAATGTCACCCCAATACATTCAAATAAAATTTAAAAATAATTTAAAGTCTCCTTAAGATACTCTAGCAAACTATTTTATGTGAAATAAAATTTAATTATTTCTATTCATTAACATTAATTATTTTAGGAGGAGGAGAGTTTGTCATCCCAAAAGATATCTCTTTAGGGTAGTGATTATTTTAAACTGGTCATTGTTAAGAAACAAAAGACTCAGGATAAACCTTAGACCTTCCTCCTGCCTCAAAGGAATTTAGGTGGAGGACCTGCTCCATGAAGGGAGATAATCACAAGTACTAGAGTTTAAAATGAAATAGTGTGTGATGGAGAGAGAAAGAAATCTAGCAAGGCTTCTTTGATCAAAGTCCTCTCTGTGTCTCATAGTTAAAGATGGCCGGCAAACATTTACTCACTAAACATTAGCTTTTCTATTTCAGTGTGAATTGACTTCCTGCTCTTTAAAGTCCCAAACCACAACCTCCCTTCTCCTTAGCTCAAGACGGCCTATAAAACTTAACCACCTATTTGGTCCTGTGTCTCGCATTCTTATGGAACCCCCGTGTGTACATACATATTAAACTTGGTTATTTTTCTCCTGCTAATATGTCTCATGTAAATTTGATTATTAGTCCAGCCAGAAAAACTTATAAAGGTAGGAGCAAAAGGTATTTTCCCATCCCTACACTTAAAATATAGATTTACTAGTCATGAATGCCATAGTATAATACACAAGTATTTTTAAATAAATCATAAAAATATTACCTTTTCATTTATCCTCTTCCATTTTTTACTTTCTGCTGTCATTAATAAACTCTCATACACTCAAAATCCTGATTTTTTTTTAAAGTTAGTTATTGTAACCTCTTATCACACCATGACTGTAAGAAAACATATATGTAGCCATGTCCTAGAAACTACACAATGAAAGAATTCAATGATAGAATATCACTTATATAATTTTTATTTTAAATTTATTTTCAACATGGTATTTTAAAAAATGTTCTTTAGAAAAAAAATATTTTGATTTAAAATTGATAATTAAATTTGATTCTTTAAAAATCAATTTATCAAATTATTATTCCATGCCAAAGAAAAATACATTTTCTTTAGTGAAAAGGAATGGATACTTAGAAGTATTCTTGAGATATTTTAAAGTATCACAGTATCACTTTTAGATTAGAGTTCTATAATTCATTTAGAGTCAAAGAAAAAAGAGCAGGGGTAATAATAATATGAAAACTAATAGGGTTTTGATCATCTAAATGCAAATACCTTTTGAAAAAGTTAATATTTTGCAATACTATTCTATTTAACCCCTTTTCTACAATACCTGACTTTGGGTAAATTAAGTCTCCATTTACTTATGTGTAAACTAAGTATCCATAATAAAAAAAATAGGTATCTAGTTGTTATGCCCAGATTTCAAGATCCCCAAAAAAACCACACCAGGGAGCCAGCCAGTCCGATGCAAAAGCAGAGGGTCCTTTATTTGAGCTAGCTCGACTCCCCCTCCTGGCTGACGCAGCGACAGGAAGCAGAGTGAAGCCGCCATGGGAAAAATAGGGGTTTTAATAAGGGGTGGAGTGAGGGGAGGGGAGCTGACTGTGGGCCCTGCCAATTGGCCAGGCACAAGTCGGGTCTTCTTTTTTTTTTTTTTTTAATACACTTTATTGATTTTTTTACAGAGAGGAAGGGAGAGAGATAGGGAGTTAGAAACATCGATGAGAGAGAAACATCAATCAGCTGCCTCCTGCACATCCCCCACAGGGGAAGTGCCTGCAACCCAGGTACATGCCCGTGACCGGAATCAAACCTGGGACCCTTCAGTCCGCAGGCCGACGCTCTATTCGCTGAGCCAAACCAGCTTTGGCACAAGTCGGGTCTTCTTACAGGGGATGCGTTCATCTCTATGGCGCGCATGCCCCTTGATTGTCATTGGTTAGTTTAAAGAAATCCCGGGCGTGGCCAGCAGGGGCCTGGGCTTCCGGGAAGAAGGTACTCTCCTGAGCACATGGCGGCTGCCCCAACATGGAGAGTACGGGGCAAGATGGAGGGCATAGCCCTCGCCCTTTCAGTAGTGAAACATTTGATGAGATAAGATGCATAAAGAACTGAGCACTATATCACCATATTTTAGTGATAGTAAATCATAAAATAGGCATGATGATTATTGGAAATGTTAACAGACATACATAGATATTGAAGTATTGTAGCAAACATCTATAGTTTAACCCTGCTGTTTGGCTTATGTACCTATTTGCTTTGTTTAACAATGGACAGGTTATTTTGATTTTCTGAATTATATAAATCATCCCATTCGATTAAATGCCTTATTAATTGTAATGTGAATATCTCATGGGTTGGGGTCATACTGGTCTTAGAAAGCACATTTTTCTGTACCTGGGAAACAGGACAGCACAATTATCCTAAATTGTTTTAATAGCCACAGATAATGCGTTCCAGCTGACGCAGTGGTCCCAAGACCAGGACAGCACAATTACTCTAAATTGCCTCGATGGCTCTAGATCAGCTGTGGGCAAACTACGGCCCGCGGTCCGGATCCGGCCCGTTTGAAATGAATGAAACTAAAAAAAAAAAGACTGTACCCTTTTATGTAATGATGTTTACTTTGAATTTATATTAGTTCACACATACACTCCATCCATGCGTTTGTTCTAGCCCTCTGGTCCAGTTTAAGAACCCATTGTGGCCCTTGAGTCAAAAAGTTTGCCCACCCCTGCTCTAGATAATGAATTCCTGACAACTCAGTGGCTTTAGATAATGTGTTTCTATCAACTCAGCGATCTGGAGACCCAAAACTGTAATTTAGATAACATGCCTAAGTTTAACCCAGGTTACCCAAGGGCTCTAGATAATGTGTTTATAACATGCTGTTTCTGCTTCTGTAAACTGCTTTTTTGCAAACTAGGTTCCTCATTCCAGGCCTGAGGGCTCTAGATAATGTATTTCTGTCAATTCAGTGACCCCGAGACCCAAAACTATAATTAACATGCTAATTCTGCTTCTGTAATCTGCTTTTTTCGAGCCAGGTTCCTCATTCCAAACCCTGGAATGTAATCAATATCTTTGTGATTTTTTGCCTATATAACCTTGGAGCTGCAACCATCTTGTTACTATGAGATTTGGGGACTGGCCCCTTATAGTCCTGGATTGCAATAAATGTGACTCTTTAATTCGACTTCTTGAGGCATCCTTCTGTGATTCGCGGGGTGCATTACAACAATATATACTGTAAAAGTACAATTTTAACATGGTGATATAAAGGTGTAAATATCAATTTTCATTAATAATGCAATAAAATACATTTAAAGATAGTAATTATGAAGAGAAATATAGATGTAGCTATATATTTATTAAGATGATGGTTATAATGAACATTGAATCAATACATAACATGTATGTGATTATGAATCTCAAGGAAAATTTTATAGGTAACTAATATTGCTCATTTGTTCAGAAAAAAGAACTAATTTTAATAAAATTAGGCTTTGTGGTTTAAATTATCTAGATTCCTACTTGAGATATAACCTGAAAAACTGAGCTTCTCAGAATCTGTGTTATCACTTCTGCAGTGGGTGTCATACTTACAGTTTATACTTCAACATGGGATAAATGCCAAGACATGAGTCAAAAGATACATTTATTTTGCATGAAAGCTTATTATCAGTGGTGGGGGAAAAAATTGTTTGAGTTAGGCTTCCAAAATTTAATTTTACATGTATCAGTGAATTTTTCACTTAAAAATATTACCTAAAATAGTTTGCTTCAATTCTCAGAATCTCAATTTCTACCTGCAAAACATTATGGCAATTATGGAAAAACAAATTCTATGCTGATCACAATTGACCTGATAATGAAGCAAATAGTGGGTAGGAAATGACTTCAAATTAACAAAGGTAAAAATATTAACACTGTTATCTCATATATCATGAGAAAAGTAATGTATCCACTTAATAAATTATACTTGATGAAATCAATGACAGAATAGCAAAAGTTTGTTATAATAGCAAAATCTGAAGTTGTTTTCATTAACTTAAAACTGATCATATAGAAAGTAAATTTCTTTCAATTCATCAGGAGTACTGAATGGAAAAGTTTGATGTATATGTGGGAAATAGTAAATTGGTAGGTGTGCCATTTTCTTTGTAGTTACAGTATGAAACAGCACAGTACCCAGCACCAATAAGATTATTCTAGAAAAATTTTTCTTCATATTTTGAAAAAAATGCTCCAATAAATTTTGAATGTTTATGTAAAATAATAAACAAGTATTTATAATTTTTACATTAGCAGTGTACCATTTGTTACTTATTAAATATTATTAAATTAACAACTTTATGAATTGGGGTGACCTATAACTTTTTTCCATTTTATTTGAATGGGAAAGAGTGTATGTGCCTGATTCTCTGAATAGCTCTTCTCTAGGGGGTATTTGTTTTCCATTTTCTGATTCATTAATATAATAATGAATTGATTTGATAATACTGTTTGATTTGACTGATAATCTTGGCAATTAAAATCTCAGTAGTAGTTGTTTCAATACATGTGTGATAAAATTCAATTCACTTAACGTTCCTTCACATAGTTCATAGTTTGTTTCTTTGCCTATTAGGAATGTTTTAAATTATAGAAGTTAAGAAAATCATTTTAAAGCTTATTTTTTAAGTTGTAACATTTTTGGCCATTTAAAAGAGCATTATGCTAAGTGAAATAAGCCAGTCAATGAAGGAAAAATACCACATGATCTCACTCATTCATGGATAATAGAGACCATTATAAACTTTTGAACAATAATAGATACAGAGGCAGAGCTGCCTCAAACAGATTGTCAAACTGCAGCGGGAAGGCCGGGGAGGGTTGGGGGGCAGGAGGTAGGGGGATAAGAGATCAACTAAAGGACTTGTATGCATGCATATAAGCATAACCAATGGACATAAGACACTGGGGGATAAGGGAGGCTAGGGGACTGTCTAGGGCGGGGGGATAAAATGGACACATACGTAATACCCTTTGTAATACTTCAAGCAATAAATAAAAAAAAATAAAAAAATTAAAAGTTGTGAAAGATAATTGTGAAAAAGAAAATGACTACAATGGAAGGGATCTATATTTCATTAAAATCAATTTATAATTCAGCAAAAAGAGAGTTATTTATTTTTTATTTTTTGTTTTTCTTATTATATTTTGAATAAATGAAAGGATCATGAGAAGTTTGAGACAACATGATTTTTTTTTACATAGGGAAGTGTACATTTCTTAATTATGTATAAAATCATCTATGTCCATAATTTTGAACAGGGATCAACATTTAGAAAATTAAAACCTATTTTTATTCATACAGTGTTAGTTTCAGAAGGAATATTTCCATCTTCTCATAGCCCTGATGTGGAAATTGAGATCCAATGAAATTAAGTAACCTATCCAGATCAAACACTAAATTAATTTAATAATCAAACACTAAATTAATTTATAAGAATCCAAATAAACACACACACCATTGCATCTGCTAACCTACCAACTTCTGCTCACATATATTTTTACTTTTTACCTGTTGACATAGAAAATTTTCAAATCTCTTTTTTATAGCAGTCTATCCATTGTGCATAAAATTTTACATATGCTAGTACTTCCAAAAAAAATATTCCAATCGTTTTTTCTTATATCATCAAATTTTCTAGATTCTACCCGAGTATATACAAACATGTTTGACTCTGCTCTCCCAGTTTGGCATTTATCAATTTATTAACTCTCAGCTCCAGAATCATCCATTTTGACTCTGTGAAAATGGACCCAAGCCCTTTAAATTTTTTTTTTTTCTTTACCAGCTGGCACTATGGTAAACTTTGTAGAGGGCTCTGGATAGACACTGTGGGAGGAAAAAGTTTGCTTTCCATTTTCTCATGTTTGCTTGACTTATCTTGTCAAAGTCACCTATGACCTTTATGTTGTGGAATAAAAAAAATCAATTATTGGGCATCATTCTATTCGACCTCTCGGCAGCATTTGGTATAGCTGATCACTCACTCTTCTGTGATGATTTATTCCCCGAAATTCCAGAACATCAAGCAAGCTCCCTGGGTGTTTTACACTCTTTGAGTAGTTTCTCCATTTTGGTCACTAGCATTTTTTTCTTTGAAATGTTTCAATGACCCAGAACATCATTCTCAGTTTTTCCCCCTTACTTACCTATACTCATTTCTTTGATGATACCATCTCATATCATGTCTTTAAATTATATCTAATGCAAACAACTTCTTAATTTGTACGTATATCCTGGCCATACCTGCAAAACTCCTGAATGATGCATTTAATGCCTACTCAGCATCTCCACTTAGAGGCCTCACAGAAATCTTAAGAAGTCAGTGTTCCACAGCATCCTTCCTCATTGGGGTTCCACACCAAAAAATGTGGAATTTCTATGATTCACCTATTTCTCATTTTCTCTTCTAGCCAGCTCTACTTTAAGATATAACTAGAACACAGACATTTCTCACCATCTTCATTGCTACTACCTCATTATCCTCATCTGAACCCTTAAAAAAATCTCTCACCTATATATTTCTGTCACCTAATAACTAATTTCCATTTTCTACTCTTGTTTTCCTCAAGATATTTTTAACATAGAAACTACAAAATGCATTTAATTGTGTACCTTAAATCAGACAGACCCTCCTATGCTTAAAACACTGCAATGGCTTCTATTGCACACCAAGGAAATTCCAAAGTTCTCACAGTGGTTTCCCAGATGTTAATGATTTGCATCCTCACCTTCCCTGAATTTTAACAACTCACTGTTTGTATCACTCTGCAGGCCACCTTACTGATCCTCAAAGAATAAGCAAAAATATTTTATGAAAACAGCAATGTGGGCACTGGATGCAGGAACAAATGCATTTTATCTATATACCCTCAAAATTACTTATAAAAATAAAAGAACAATTATGTAATTAGACCAATTAAATTTCCTCTACTAAGGCTTTAGCTTTGAGATTTTCCCAAAGCTTAAGAGTATTCTTAAGTCTAAGGATCCTATTATAAGCCCTAGATTTCATCTTTATATACTCCACTCACTAAAATATTAAAGTAGCTTCAAGAGTTATTTCAAAATTTACTGAATTCAAAATGCAAATCACTGGAAAGGTTTAATGATACAAACAGCTTTTGCTTTATTCCAAATGTTCTGCAATTTTTCTTAGTCTTCTTACAAATATTGTATCCTATTTTAATTTTATCATTCTTATTAAAGTAAGCATGAATAAAATATAAAATTATCTTTAATGTTTAATTGAGAAAAATAATTGTTTTTGCACTGTGTGGCCTCTTGGTAAATACTATGTAATATTTACAAAAGTGCTTATGATCTGTTTTAGTATTTAAATTCAGTTTTATTCTCTTCATAAAATGTAATTTGTCTTCTGATTCATTATGCTAGCAATGCAAGTGAAACGATTTTCTTGTAGCCAACTTATTTTAAATGACCACTGACAAGTATGACAGTGATTCTGATAAAATTATGTTTTATGAATATATCTAATGGAACAAAGAGATGAGAAATTATATCCTATTCAAGCTTGCCTTCCCATTATCCATTCAATAAAAGATTTTTAGTAAAGTCTGAATCATATCCTGATACCTCTTTATAAGAGTGTTCCCACTGTTAGCTTCATAGTTTACACTGTTTTAGAGCTTCCTCTCATAGTCCAAGCAGATAAGATGTCAACAGAGAGTTAAAATAAATGAAGCTAAAATTCCTAAGACCTAGCATAAACTTTTAATTGGTTGATTTAGCAAATACTTACTGAGTACAGACTATGCTATGAACTTTGTGCAGAATAGGCCTTCAAGTCTGGTTTTCTGAAACATATAGTTATGAAGAAAGAGATAAAAACAAACTACAACTAAGCAAAAAACAAAAACAAAAGACAAAAAGTGGGTGACAGTGCTAAGAACAGGACACATTTAAGGTGAGACATATTTAATAAAAAAAAATTGGTTATGCTATGATGAGGGTGAACACCTTCTACATAGGGAAGCAGCAGAAAAGGAGAGTGGTGGGCAGCTCTACCCAGGAGGTAGGAGTGCATGACCACTGACATTGTTTAGAACTGCCAAGGTCTAGGAAAAATAAGAGCAGACTGACTTTTGTGGGTTTTTTTTTTTTTAAATTATTGTCTTCAATTAACTATCAATTATACCTCCCTCATCATTACTTGCTCCTGAGAAAATAGTTCAACCAACTCCACCATCTTCTCTTGGCATGCCTGTTTCTAGTCCCCAGAATCAGCTGGAACAGGATACTATAGAAGAAATAAAACTAAATTGCTCAAGAAACAGAAAAAACGATGTGCCTGTAGGATCCTGAGAACTGGTGAAAATCAGCTCAGATGAGTAGTCATGGGAGAGCTGAGGAAGGGCATGTAGGACAGGGATATTAGGATTTTGTCCTAAGTGTATACATCTTAAAAGTTTGAGAGAAATTGAACCATACTGGTTGATAAATGGAAATCATTGTAATGGTTAAGCATAAAATAATAATAACTATTTATATGGTGCAGAAGAAAGATGGTGGTGGTTTCTTTTAGGATGTGGCTGAAGACATGTTATGTAGAAAGATTCCAGGTATGGTTTGGAATACAGCCAAAGGACTTTCAAGGAAATGAATTTAACATTAAAGGCAATAAAAAGTGGATAATTACAAATGATTCTAGGATTTTGACCTGAGCAACTAGACAGTTGGTAATGATATTTACTGAAGTGATAGGAAAGAATCTTGGGACTTTGAAATCTCCCATTTCGGACATGGGGCATGTATATAGCTATTTAATATTCGATTGGAGATGTCATGTAGCTAATTGGGTATTTGAATCTATCTTTGAAGAAAAGTTTGGGGCTAGAGATATAAATTCAGAATTGGTAATTGACTCCCATATAGTATTTCAAAGCACAGAAATAAATGTGAATCTCTATGCAGCAAAAACTGTGTCCTGGACATTGCAACATTACAGAGTAGAAATAATTAGCTATGACAATTGAGTAAGAGTGGCCAGATCAATTGTGTCAAATGCTGCTGAGACGCCAAGTAAGATGAAAATAAGTGAGAAGGGGAAAATGACAGCAAGGAGGATTTGGCTGACCTTTATCATTTCAAAGGACTGACTATAGCAGGTTGAAGAGAGAATGATGAATAAACAGATTTAATGACTACAAACAATAACTGTATATTTTTCTGGAAAATAGAACAGATAATTGGAGCAGTTGCCACAAAGGAATACAAAGAATTTTGTTTTAAGATGCTTAAAAAAACACACATCTTTGTAAGTTAATTGGAATAATCCAATCTGAAATAAAATTGATAATGTAAATATGGACACTTGGAATACTGCAGCAAAAGTAAGACTTTCACATTAGATTTCAATTTCAATTTCTACTCTCTTTGCTTCACCACAGAGAATAATGTATATGAATACATTTATACATGTGCATATCTTTTTTTTACATTAAAAGCCTGTTGACTTAAAACTTGTTGAAATAAATACCTCGTGTGTTTTCTAATGTTGTAACCTGAACTGTGAACATCATAGTTAAATAACCATTAATACAAATGGTATTTAAGAAAATTTTTGTAAGACTTTAGAAGCATATATTACCTATAAATTTATGTTTTAAAGCCACTGTTTAAGTTTCTTAAGGGAAGAGTAAAATTACTCCATAATTTTTAAAAACTCTTACAGTTGTTTTGTGAAGATTATCAATTTGATGATAGCCTGATATCATTCATTAATAAGGCAACTAGCAAACCAGGGAAAAATCAGAACAAAAAACAAAATAAAAAAATAACAAAGACTGAAGATGGATTGTGTTAATGTTTGAGTAATTGATTTTCCCTTATTCATTTGTAAGAGTTAAGAGGTGTCCATCAGCGGATGACTGGATGAAACAGCTATGGTACATTTACACAATAGAATATTACTTGGCTATAAAAAGGAAGAAAATTTTACCCCGTGTGACAGAATCAATGGACCTGGAGAACATTATGCTAACTGAAATAAGCCAGTCAGAGAAAGACAAATACCATATGATTTTACATATGTGGAATTGAATAAATAAAAGAAACTACAAAATAGCGTCATACAGAACAGACTGACAATTGTCATAGAGGAGGGGAGTTGCAGAATTGGTTGAAATGGTGAAGGAATTAAGAGGGGGAAAAAAAACACCAAAAGAACTCATAGACACAGACAACTCACTTTGTTTATCACTGTTGTCAATTAAAATCCTCAATCTGTACCAAAATTTACATCTTCATTATATTGTTCTATACCAAATTACCATAATTTATATACTATAATAATATGTTAATTTGTAAATAATAAGAAATATCAGGGATTTTCTCTTGTGACCTTCAGAAATAACCAAACACACATAATGGGCCTAATAATAATAGGCATGAAAATGCAGATTGTGGGAAATGGCTGAACTGAAATCTGCCTGAGTCAAGCTGGTCAGTTGCTTCGTGAGATAAGACTGTTACTGTATCTAAATTTATTCTTTGTCTCTAATCAATCTTTTAACATGTTTCCTTTGTTTTTCAATTCTCTGTCTTTATTTTAATTTTTTTTGAACTGGAGAAAATATTCCATGCATTTGCTGAATAGAAACTCATAGTTGTAAATTTATTTATAGGCTATTTAATTTAATTTTACCCTGAAAGCATGTATTTTCTCTTTCTTTCTCTGTTTCTCTTATCTTAAACATTTCTAAATTTTTGTCTTTCTTACTCTTGCCTCTGTCAGTTCTTTGTTATGTTTTGCTTAACAATATCATAAGCTACTCACAACTGGTCTTCCAAATATTGTTCTCTTACTTTCCTGAAAGTTATCTTTACCTCTATAAAAGTTATGTTACAAAAACAAAAGCCCAATTCTTTTCTTGACTCCTTTAATACACCCTTTGCAAAATAAACCCTTACCTCACTAGAAAAATCCAGGCTCTAACTCCTTTAAATAATGTTGGCATTTTAACATACAATATTGTGTTTTCTTATAACAATTAAATATTATATAATTATTAATAATTACATATTATAATATATAATTACAGGTATAATATAATTACACAAATAGAGTGTATACCAACAAATCACTTAAAGATTGTAAAAGACCTATATATTAAGTACTGTAAGATTTAAAGACAAAACCTTATTTAATGATTCCAGGATCAAGGCAAAAGGGTTCCTTGATTATCATAATGACTTTTCTTAAGGGTCTTAACATATTTTGCAACTTTGAAAGTTTGTGTAAAAAGCTGAGAAATCCTAGATTCTATTAAACTCTCTTTTAACCCTGGTTGGACATTGCTGTAAATATGAAGCCAACCACAGAAATAAATACTGAACTCTCTTGCCAGCAGTGGAAAAAGCACACATTGGTTTCATATACACGGTGTGGCAAAAGGAGGTCTACAGTTGTTCAAATGGAAAATAATGCAATAACTGACAAATAAGAATAAAAAAATAAACTCTGTGTTTTGCATACTCACAACTATAAACCCACTCTTCTCCCACCCTGTATAAATAGAGAAAAATCTGAGCTCTACCCCTAGGTAGGAAGAAGGCTATCATCCTGAGTCTCACTAACTTCATCTGTCAAATGGTAATAATAATATTCAATTCAGGAAGATATTATAGAAGTTAAATGAGATAAACTATATGCTTTATGTTTTTGTAACTAATAAAGTAAATGTGTATGTTCATTCCTGTACCCCTGCTCTTCTTTCTTTTCCAGTTTTTAATGGGGACCTTCAGAACTGCTGTATTCAGGACATTTGTATGAGCTTCCAATTTAGAGAGCAAGCAGGTGAACAACAGAAACTCACAGAAGAACTGTCTCTGTCCATGCTCCTATCTGGCTAGGCAGGTTTGCAGAAAAACTGCATTTTCCACTAGGTCTATGGCCCTTGAAAAACCTCTTTGGAACTGTTTTCCCCTCTGTACAACATAACTAAGATTAATATTACAGCTGTGTTTTTAAGATTAGAAATATTGTATGAAAAATACCTATAATGACGTGCAATTCATAAATAGTAATCATGGAAGCAATAGCTCCGCCTATAACCAAGGACATTTTATGAAAAGAAAATGTGTTTTACTCTTTCTTCTTGTACGTTTGTTGTTTGAAAGTATATATAAAGTTATATTTGTAATACCCCCATTTGAAAGCTGAGGAAAGAAAAATTGACTAGGTGCTATGTTTGTGTTTTTTGGAAGTTATATAAGAGTTACCTTAAAAGCCTTTTATTCATTACACAGAAACAAAGTAATATTTTATTTTATAAAATAAATAAGTATATTTTACCAAGTAAGATACAGCAGCTGAACCAATAAGAATACAAACTGCATATGTAATGTGTAGTCTTAGCACAAATAAGCCAGTAAGATGCTCATGTTGTTCTGATGTAATAGTTGAGATGAGATGGACAGGTAGGAGCATCTTCCATTTTTAGGACAAAATATTGGGGGAAGAGGGTATAAAGGAAAGGCATTTCATGAAAAGATGAAGCACTGGTTACATTCTTGGCCTCCTCTGGTGTGTGTCCTACTATTTAATAGAATTTTTGAGCACCAGTTTAACACCTAGCTTCTCACATTTCAACAGACACCAATTTTTACAGCATCTATGGGACTTAGACCTATGACCCATGGCCCATCATTCTTCCACCATCAAATCTACTATTAAAAAGTATTTGATTAAAACTAAAACCAAAAATGTGAATAAATAATGGTAAGGAGAGTCATAAAACTTAGTTTGGCAAATGTGCCTTCAAATGTGTCTTTAAAAGTGATTTTTAACAGTTTAATGTTATTATTATTTTTCATGTTTCTTTGAACATAAGATTTTTCAGTGAATTGTAGCTATTAAAGAAGCATCACACTTACCTGTGGTGGAAGCAGGGGCAGTCTTATAAAGGCGAGAAGCATACTCAAGTCATTGCATCTTCTCTGCATGTCATACTTCACCCACATCATTAATGCATGGAAGATGGTTTCTTCATCAGGAACATTTACATCATCACTGGCCAGGAGTTTATGGAGCTCCTCAGCTGGAAGCAGTAAAAACTCTTGATTTCTCATAACTTCCATTATGTTTTCCTGCAGAGAGAAAACAAGAAAACATCTTGGCATACATTTGGTTTCACTTTTATTTAGCTAGCAAAGCATTTCAAAAAGAAATGAGAAAAGTAGTCAATAACCTTTGTTCTCATTATAACATAATCCTTGAGAATTAATCCTTCAGAAACTAGAAGCTGTTAAGATGAAAGCATTGTTATTGTAATTGAAGTGTAAATGTAACCAAGACAGCACAGATCTTGTAATTACAGGGGGATTATAACGTGGAGCTTTGTTATGCAGGCGGAATGTACTAAGTGATTAAATGTTTAAGTTTCAAGTGGACTGCTATGTAAGATTTGGTGAATATGAAAAGAGTAGCATTTCAAAATTCTTAAAGCTTGACAGACAATTTATACATGGATCAGAAAGTGGGAATAAAACTAGAAAGAGAAGTAACACATACAATACATCACTGTATATTCAGAAGGGAATAAAACAGCACAGATAGTCCATAAAAGACACAAAATCTCATACATTCCACCCTTTTAGTGTCTTTTGTACTTCCTTCTCATGAAAATTTCTCTAGCTTAATTCAGATTCCTATTAATTTTCTTCCAGATTACTGCAGTCACCTTCTAATTACTGTGCTTGACTCTATTCTTAGCTTTTCTATTGTATCCTCCAGAATACTACTAAAATAATATTTCTAAAATATAAATTATCTCATGACATTCCTCTAAAGTTTTTGTGCAGTTTAGTTTCATTTGTTCTCCTCTTGTCTTTGGTTCCAATCTCTTGGGTGGCCACACTGGTTCCTTATGATCTCACCTCTTCCTAATTCGAAGACATCATTTTCTACCTTATCTGCATTTCAGTCACACAAATTACTACTGTTTCCCTTTGCTATGCTGTTTGACATATCCTTCCTCACTCAATCTATTACTTAAAATTACTTTATCGGTTTTGTTTTCCTAGTTTTTCTTTTTTTAAGACTTAATTCAAAAGCTACCTAGTATCTAAGTGCTTCTTGAGCCCTCTGCTCACTCCCATTTGTCCTGACCACCCCGTCCACTACATGCATGTACAGTGCATGGTATTCATATCTCTAAGGCAACAGTTAGCCAGTCGTAGCCTCATTTTTGGTGCACTTGGGGGACTTAACACAAACATTAAGCTCCTTGAGAAAAAAACCCTGCAAAGATGAGCAGTACATAGTTATTGAAAAAATCTTATATTTTTCAATAACTTATATTGAATATTCTTATATTTATCATTTTTGTAGAGGAAAAATAAAATATTGGAAATAATTTAGAACAGTGCAGTGGTTTTCAAACACTTTGTAAAAACTAGTTGTCAGAAAAACTGTCTTACATTTAGCAGAGAGGCCTCTGTGGCTGAGATATGGATACAGATAGTGGAAGCCTGACTGGCCTTCTCTTTTGTCCTCCCCTCCCCCTCTCCTCCTCCACATGTCTCCTGAGATATCTCCAAGGAAGCTATAACTAAGGCTTCTTGGTTTAAAAGCCACATTTATTGTAAAAACCTCAATAGGGTGCTTATTTTGGAAAAAAAACAAACAAACAAACCTTGAAATGGAGGGAGTAAATCTCTTCCAAAAATGACATTGTGTCTACTCTGAAACAGTAGAAGATTCGGCAAGTGCTCATTAATCTGTAGGTCAGGGCAGATTCAAACCTATTTTCTTAAGTGAGACCTGACCCATGTCATGCGTTTATCACTGGAATTGAATCCCAGGCTTGATGGGCCTTCGGTTTTCACAAGACAATGTCAACTTTTCATTTATTTTCAGGTCATCTGTCATATTTATTAACATTTTATTGACATCACGGATTAGCTGATTTCCTGGGAATTGTTTTGTCTCCTGTGTTTCCTCTGTGCCTAATACAGTGCTGTGTAAATTATGGATGCCTGATGCCTATTTACTGAGTGAACCAAATAAGTGTTCTGAGACTTAAAGCCACCAAGCTTCTCTAAAGAGCTACAATAAGGTAAAGATGTTTTTGAAGAATGTTTGATAGATGTTTTTGTTCACCTATTTTCTCAGTTATTTAAAATCTATGTCTCTATGAAACTACACACAGAATTGTATAGCTAGACCATTAGTACCAGTACATAGTGAGGGATATCATAAAAAAGCAGCTCTGTGAAACTTAGTGGTGTCTATCATAAAGATATTGTTCAAGGCATATTTCATTATATTTTACAGTGTCCTTTTTATGATGGCCCTTGGGAGAAATTTCTTTCAGGTTTTAGTAGTAGGAATAATTGCACTTCTCTTGAGTAAATTGGTTTGCTTTTATCATGGGTGTTGTAAATTATGAATTGATCAGATTTCTTTTTTCATTTGGCCTCCGGAAAACTGAGAGTCCAACTGGGATGTATCTGATAGGAAGGCTATAGCCTTTTATAGTTTGATTTCTTTTTAAGACAGCTCTGATAATGGTTTTGTTTTATATCACTACAGCAGATTTTCTTTTTCTTTTATTCTTATATCTAATTTAAAGAGATTTCTATAATTTTGTACCTTTGTGAGTGACACTAAATCTTCTAAAAACAAGTAATGTTTGTAAAAACTTCTAGGAGTAAACTGGAAATGAGGCACTACAATCAGATAATATTGGATCTCACACTTGCCCATATATTATGTTGTTTATCATTTTTATTTTTTTAGTTCCAGAGTTCTCTTTATTTTTTCCATCAAGTCTTCTTTTAATGAAAACATGTCTAATATTTTTCTTTCTTTCTTTCTTTCTTTTTTTTTTTACAATCTAGCTCTGGAAATTGTTTCAGTTTCATCACGTTTTATTCAGTAAAGAAGAAAAAATATC
Organism: Myotis nattereri; assembly: GCF_964212035.1. Lineage (NCBI taxonomy): Eukaryota > Metazoa > Chordata > Mammalia > Chiroptera > Vespertilionidae > Myotis > Myotis nattereri. Next base: position 65,408,634 of record NC_138076.1, on the reverse strand, counting down.
AATGCACACTGATTTCCACTGCTGGAGCACCTTCTCTAGCTCTGTGTTTTCTGAGAACAAATGATGAGAAACATCAAAACTTGTTGGCTTGTTTACCTTCTGTGGAGAGTGGCTATAGCGTTTGGACAGGTTCAAGCCTCAGACTAATGAGGGAGCACGGTCCTCTCATGGCAAAGCCACGTGCAGGCCCCAGCTTTGAGGGCAAAGCTCTCCCAGCACAATTATAGTCAAAGGCTATGGTTGTAAGCTTGGCCTTATGGTCCGAACCTGTGGTCCCAGGTGGCCGAGTGATGTAGGCTGCAGGAGGTGCAGCAAGTGCTGCCAAAACAAAGCTTGATAGAGTTCTCAGGTGCATGTAATTAAGTAGCTTCAAAACTCGAATTAACATTATAAACAACTTGACCACCCCCTTACTTTGCCTTATGGGATCTGACTATAAAATAAAGACTCAGCTTGCAGGCTGTGGCACTGACTCTCCATCAGAGAACAGTGTCCCACCTGACCCCAAATGTATTCTCTTGTCTGTCTTCTTTAATCCTTCACTGTCCCTCCTCAGGTTCACCCCTGGCAGTGCTGGACGTGGTTCATCTTTTGTACAATACCTTCATTTTAAATCGATTCAATTATTCATTCCACATAGATTTATAGAACTCTTAATGTGTGACCCTATATAATAAAAGCATAGTATGCGAATTGTCCCCTTGACCTGGAGTTGTCTGAGAGTTTGACCAGGGGGCAGGGCTGACCGGGGAAAGGGAGGGAATACCCAGCTGGCAGCCGGCAGCTGCTAGGAACCCCACTAGCGCATGAATTTTATGCATTGAGCCTCTAGTCCTAGATAATTATAGTGAGTAGAAAAAAATGAATTAGCATTAAAAATCTTACTACACATGTGATATCTATGTAACATGCAGTGCCTAGAAAATGATTGTCATCAATTCTGTAAAGAACAGTTTTTTAAATGGACTTAGAATATTAGGTAGGCGTATAAATTAGAAAGTGGGATATGTAAAGATATGTATTATTACCAGGGGAACGATATAAACAAGGGAGAATAGCAGATAAAATAGTATAAAGTGCCATATTGGGTGTGTCAACTTGACTGAGAATGAACACAAAAATAGTGGAAAATAACATTGAAAGGGTAATTTAGACCATATAATAGCATAACTTTATTCTCAACTTTTATAGTCTCTCCACTAAATTGGAATATGTGTATACATACATCTTTTACATATAAATGGAAATATTATCAAGAGAGATTTTGACACCAAATTTAATTTGCCACTACATAAGGCACAGTAATCTTTATTAATAGCATAAATAAAGACTAAATTCTGCATCTGTTTTTCCACTACATATTATAAAATAATTTTTCTAACTATATAAAACTTAGTTTGGTTTTATCTAAATAGAATTTTCTTATTTTTTTATTTTCTGAATTTGACTTATACAATGATTAATAATTGTTTTAATAAGTCTGAATTGACTTACACACTTAATAATCTAATATTAATTTCCTCTGTATTAATTCTATTATTGTTGGTAATATATCAACACATAGCAATCATTTTTCTTTTTAAAAATGTTTTTTATTGATTTTAGAGAAAGAGGGAGAGAGAGAGAAGCATCAATGTGAGAGAATCATTGCTTGGCAGCCTTCTGCATGTGCCCTGTTCCTTACTGGGGACCAAGCTTGCAACCTGGGCATGTGCCCCAACCAGGAATCAAACCAGCCACCTTTTGGTGCATGGGACAATGCTCAACCAACTGTGCCACATTGGCTATGGTATAATTCATTTGAAATTCCATTAGAAATTCACTATTCTAGATTATTTAAAAAGTTAGCTAACAATTAATGGTAACATCAGGCCAGCATATGTAAATCCCATTAATTACCATGGTTTAGTTATTGGTTATGTTTAACACATGGATAGTAAATTTTTGTAAAATATTGTATTAATGATCAAATAACTTTAAACAGATACTTTAATATTGTTTGCTTTATTAACAGTTACTACCAAAGCAACACACTATACACTATGATGGTTAACTCAAAGAAACCTCTCTGGCATGAAAGTCTGCTGAGCTAAAATCTACTGTCTCACCATCTTGCCCATCGTGACCAGTGATCATTTAGAGGAGCCTCACACGCACTGTCCTAAGCATTATGATGAGAAGGCTAATCTTTCTCAGGCCACCACAGAATCTCTGGTTTTATTTGAAATCCACAGAGGTCATGATATTTATTTAATTGTTCATTTAAAAGGTTATTGGTTAGAAAGAGCAATTCTTAGGAGGAACATCCTTTTAAAAAAAGAGCCCATCTGGTTTGGCTCGGGTGGATAGAGCATCGGTCTCCGGACTGAAGGATCCCAGGTTCGATTCCGGTCAAGGGCACTTGCCTGGTTTGTGGGCTCGATCCCCAACGTGGGGCGTGCAGGAGGAAGCCAATCAATGATTCTCTCTCATCATTGATGTTTCTATCTCTCTCTCCCCCTCCCTACCTCTCTAAAATAAATAAAAATATATTTTTAAAAAAGAAAAACTGAAAGGCAAGTCAGAGAATTTGCCACATTCTCTAGTTAAGGCTTAGATATGAAACATAAAGTTTTAGTCTAAAGTCATAGAATTATAAAATTATAATTCCTTAAGCATACCTTGCCAGAAAAGTTTTTGGAGTTTCTGATGCATGCATGATTCTACTGTTCTCAGGAGCAAGATGAAAACATGCATCTCTTAATTTCTAAAGCAGTGTCTTTTTCACTTCATCATGTACTAGATTGAATAGAGTGGCTCCTAAAAATTCATGTTCACTCAGAACATCGGAATATAACCTTATTTGGAAGTAGGATCATTGCAGATGTAATTAGTTAAGATAAGGCCATACTGGATGTGAATGGGCCCCAATCCAATGACCGGTGTGCTTTTAAGAGAGAAACTTATAGAGACACAGATATACCGTGAGAAGATCATGAAGACAGAGCAGACACAGAGGATAGAGGCCATGCAAAAAGTGGAGGGATCAGAGACAAAAGCCATCCTGCTATAAGCAAAGAGTACTAACGATCGCCAGGAATCCCCAGAAGATGGAAAAGGCAAGGAAGGACTCTTCCCTTGAACTTCCAGTGAGAATCTGGCCCCGCTCACATCTAATTTCAGACTTTAAGCCTCTAGAACTATAAGAAAATAAATATATGTTGTTTTAAGCTACCAAGTTTTTGGTACTTTGTTATGGCAACCCTAGGAAAATAATACATAAAATAAAAAAAAAATTAAAGATAGCTATGTTAAAACTATTGCATAAACTTAATTATTCCCAATATTTTAAATGACAATTTATAGGCTCTTTATTTTATATAATGATACCTTTTAGAAATATTAGGTTTCTCATGACCCAAAGGAGTATCTGGGACAGGAAAAAGTGGTCTACTCTCAGGGTCAGAGTCTCTTCAATTTATATTTTTTTCCTATTGCCTCTAGAATTTAAACTTTCTAAAAATGCAGAATGGGGAAAGGCACCACTCCCAGCTATCAAGGGCTTCTTGTTACAGGTTCCTTCAAGTTGCTACACTAACAAGATGCTAACCTTTTCAGGTTAAAAGCAATTTTCCTGAGCTTTTGATTATCTGCCTTGCCTAAATTTTTAATCCTTGCGTCAAAATTGCTGCCTGAACTCCTGAGCACTATCTCAGAGTTCAGAGAGAACAAGACTTATGAAGAGTCACACCTTGTTATTTTACATATGAGACTGCTGAGGCTTAGTGGGCTCAAGCATGGTCACAGTGCCTGACGAGGAAGAGGAATACCGTTTCATGTCCTATCACAATTACTGCCTTATCTAGCCTTTGATTAACTTCCCCTTCTGGTTCTCTCTCCATCTAGTTTGGACTTACTGTCTCTGGCTCCGGCAACATGTATGCACCCTGATACTTGAGTGCTCACCTGGACCCGTTTCCACCTCTTTCTCTGTATATCTTAGTTCCATAATGTGCCTTTACAACGGTTCTCAACCTGTGTCCAATGACCCTTTCACAGGGGTCGCCTAAGACCATCCTGCATATCAGATATTTACATTATGATTCATAACAGTAGCAACATTACAGCTATGAAGTAGCAACGAAAATAATTTTACGGTTGGGTCACAACATGAGGAACTGTATTCAAAGGGCCAGAAGGTTGAGAACCACTGCTTTATGATTATGAAGTGTCAATAGATTATAATTGGCATGGGGAGTTGGCCAGGATTTAGATCCCAACCCTGCTACCCACTGGCTGTGTGATTAGGAGGTTGGGTTCTTTATCTGAAAATGGGAATAAAAAATGGCATCCACCTTAAAACACTGTTGTGAGGCGTAAGTGTGAAGATTAAATTAAATTTTCTGTTCAGAGAGAATTAGGTGACATATAACAAGTGTTAGATAAGCATTGGCCATTACCGCTTTCCACCAGAGCCTACCCTTCCCTTCAGCCTCCTTTTGCTTCAACCTTCTATTGGTGGCTCTATTGCCTACGCTCATATCTCTTTACGTTCCCTATTTTATATATTGACTAGAGGCCAGGTGCACGAAATTCATGCTTGGGTGGAGTCCCTAGGCCTGGCCGGTGATCAGGGATAATCAGGTTCCCCCCCTCCCCACCTCCCCACCTCCCCACTGCTTCCTTCCCTTGCTGCCCGCGTCTGCCACCACCCACCCCTGGTTCTGGTGATTGGGGCCTGCCAGCCTGGAGGAGGGACCAGGAGATTGACCAGCAGGTCCCATTGGTGATGGGTGCCTGCCTGCGGGCTGAGGGCAACTCCTGAGTTGAGCATCTTCCCCCTGGTGGTCAGTGCACATCATAGCAACTGGTCCTTCCATTGAAACAGTGGCTTAGGCTTTTATATATATAGATTTTATTATGAAACAAAATGTTGTTGAGGTTTGGGGGTTTTTTTGTTTGTTTTTTTGTGTGTGTGTTTTTTTTTTTTTTTTTTTTTTTTTGCCAAGTATGCTTTTAATACTAGAGAAACAGAGAGAAAACAAGGAGAGTTCCAGCCCCTAGGAAAATCACTTTCTAATGTGGAGGAGAATATGATATTATAAGAAAAATATGTATATTTGTAACAGAAGAGAAAAAAATGGAGAATTTAATGGAGTCCAAAGCATGGGAATGCAAGTGGAATAAAGGAAGCCAAGGAGGAGTTCGAGTTAGGAGATAGACACCTTCCCTCTCTGAAGTACAATTCCCAAGCCAAAGAAGTGTTTCTCATAAAATCGTAGATTTGGAGAGTAGTAAAAAATGTTGATGTCATCTGGTTCAATTCTCATATTCTCTAGCAGGGTTATAAATGGGAATTTTTGCAACCTCACATAATCTCAAATTCGAAATAATCTTTGAAGTGACTTAAGTGAATGTTTACTTCATATCGTCTTTCTGTGTAATGCTCACCAGTCATTATAATAAAGGCCAAAAACAAATATGGAGCAAACACTGCACAAAAACCTCATTTCTGTCATTTATATGTATCTATATAGAAGTAATTAATATTGTCCAGATCATAAAACAGGAAAAGAAGTGTTCAGAGTTTCAGTGGGCAAAATTTAACAGTGCTTGTCCTATCAATTCTGTCATGAGTGCTTAGAAAAAGACTATGGAGTATAATTTCTTTAGTTATTTAAATTATATATCATTTCCTTTCTTAACAATAGCATTATACAGTAAGCACCACATGTGGTTTGGTCTGCTACAGGAAAGCTACTTAGGGCTAAATCTGGCAGAATAAAATGGCTAGCTGCCACTTCTTATTAACACTTACCCACCTACTAAGTGTGGCTACTTAACTGGTAGTAACTCTTTTTATAAAGTGATATTAAAGTGTCATTTTTTTTTAAAAGAAGCATTTTCTAACAATTTTAAAACTGTTCAGTATCAAATAACTTGTGATAGTCGTTATTCAAGATTGTCATATGGGATGAAAGATTATTTTAAGTCTATGACTTTGTTTTCTGACAAAATGTTGCTAAAGAGGTATGAAGATTTAGAAATTATAGTGGAAATAAGTTTTTAGTAAAGAGGATTGTAAAAACGTCCCAATTCTCATACTTTCTAGTCATGATTTCCCAGGCAAAGGCACTTAATTATTCTAAGATATAATTTCCTCACCTTAAAAATGGGGTCTAATGCAACACCTAGCCTATAGACCTTTTTCTGATTTGCTCTCAAGCACAATTGAAAAGAAAAAAAAAAAGACTCCTAAATTTAATAATATGCAAAGTATATCCAATTATTTTCAAGGGATTCATTAATCCTTGAAAATAATTTGGTCAGCTTCTGATACTGGAGACATATCATACACAATTTTAACATGTGATACCTATTATCTACTAATGAAAAAGGAAGCATGTAGAAATCATTTATAAACTTCACTACCAAGAAAAATAGCTGTCAGCTAAACATTTCTACTTTATTTTTTTGTTTGTTTAACAGAAAACTAATTAACCATTCTCAAACTTGTTCATTGCTTTGTAAATTATGTAACACTATCTGTTCATAAATTATTAGCCAGAGCGGTAGTATTGATTTTTACAATTATTAATATTAGGCACATTAACTCCTTGGTAGAACCTAAACCTATCTCTCCCCCCTCCTTCATAAATTGCTCTGCATTACTATTAATATTTACCGAGTTTCTTTTAGGTGTTTTATAGAAGTTGTTGAGAATAGCAGCTGCTGAGGAAAGTGAAAATCTCTGCAGAATCTCTATGAAAGCCACAGACTAGTATCTGTGCCAGCCCACAGGAGAAATGTTATTACTCCTAATTAAATCATGAGACCATAGCATATTGTGTATTCAAAGCTATTTTGTTTCATTGCTACAAAGTGTCCAGGACACCAGATCACATAAACTTTTTCTTAAAGGAATTGCAATGCTTGATAAAAGCATAAAAATAATGATCCTCTACAACTTTGCCAGATAAAGATACTTTTAATGCAAGGTAATCTGTCTTCCCAGCTAGGGCATCTTGCAGAAAATTGACTGCAAGAATTTACTTAAATGTACAAAAATGTACATTTTGCCAGGTAGTTCTCATGTTGTACTTATAAAAAATGGAAAGAAAATATATCTCTTATCTTAACAGAAAACAATTTTGTTCAAGACAAAAGAGGATTGCTTCATCAACCCATGTTTCTATACTCTTTTGTTCTTATGCTTCTAAGCATAAATGCTTCATCAGGAAAGTCTGTTATTTGCATAATCTAAAATAGCCAGACAGTTGGAGTAAAATATATGTATAGGAGGAAAAGGGAAAGAAAAAAAGGGAGTGTGGAAATGGCTTACATAGTCTCATTGATTATTTTGCAGCAAAAAAAACCCAACCCAAAACAAAACAAAACAGAAACACAGCATTAATGTTCTTTAACAAAGGATACGTTATACTTTTGCAATCTTAAGATCTAAATGGTCTCTACAGTAGCATGTAAATTTTTAATTATAATCTTATATCCATTTATTATTTAATATAAGGATTTAGACTATTTCCCTTCTGGGGTGGACTAATTTACTAGTTGCTTACAACCAACATTAAAAAAATCACAGCACAATATATTCTCTATATTTAACCCATTTTAAACTTTTTATACAGCAGACAATTGTAATCATTGTCAAAAAGTCAAGTAAAAATGAGAAAGGAGGTATAAAAAATCTTCTCTAGAAAACCATAATATGAAAATTAATGAAAGTGTATACTTTATGTAAAATAATTGGAATGAAGACAGGTAATCCTCTAAACAGTTATACAAATATATACTAATTTTCCTTTAGTTTGTCAAATAATCATTTAGTGCATGTCATTAATTTATCTCTCAGCAAATAAAAGAATGATTAACTATATTACAACATATGCTGTTACATACAATACATTAAATATGAGAGCTGGTGCCAAACATAATTCCATGGAATTTTATCTATAATAATAAAAGGATAATATGCTAATTAGACCAGACGTCCTTCTGGATGACCTTCTAGACATATGAAGCCGGGGCTTCGAGGAAAGCCTGGGTCCCCAGTGCCAGATGGAAGCCGGTACCGGCAGCAGGGGGAAGGAAGGCCTACTCTTGCACTAATTTATACATCAGGCCTCTAAGTATCTATAATAATAAAAGGGTAATATGCTAATTAGACCGCACATGATTCTGGCTGTGATTCTGGATGTCCTTCTGGACTAAGCTGGGGCCAGAGCAAAGCTTGGGTCTCGGGTGCCTGTGGGTAGCCGAGGGAAGCCAGCCCGGGTCCCAGGTGCCTGCAGGTGGCCAAAGGGAAGCCAGTGCCGGCAGCCGGGGAAGAAAGGCCTACTCTTGCACAAATTTCATGCATTGGGACTCTAGTTTTATAAATAAGATGCAGTAAAAAGATGCAAGGACTACTGTGAAAAAGTAGAAGTTCATACCTCACAATAGCTATACACATTGCCATCTCAGAGAGTTTCAGTATGGAAATGGCTATTCATTATTTCTAAAAATACTCTAATTATTCATTTTTACATGTAATAAAGCTATTAAGTAACTTCCCAACCACCCCCTTGATTATTGGCTTAATAATACTCCCATTGATTACCTCACAGTTCTGAAGTCAGACTTCCAGGAAAAGTGTAGATCAGCTGAGTTTCTGCTTCAGGTTTCACAAAGCCAAATTTAAAATATTGACAAGCCTCTTCATTTGTGGAGTCTTGGAGAGTGAATCCGTTTTCAAGTTTATTCAGGTTGTTAGGACAATTCAGTTCTTTGTGGTTGTGTGACTGACATCCCCATTTTCTTTCATGCTGCTGATTCTGAGGGTTATTTTCAGCTTCGCTTGAAATACAGCAAAGTTTGAATCCTCAGCTTCAAATCTCTCCTACCTCCCCTTCTGCCCCATCTCTCCTCCGTGTTATTCTGCCACATCCCTCTGATGGGCTCTTCTGCTTCTTCTGTATTTAGATACTCATGTCATTTCACTTGAATACTACTACATAATCACTCTGTCTTAAAGTTGATTAATTAGTCACTTTAATTCCATCTACAAAGTCGCTTCACAGCGATACTTAGATTAGTGTTTGAGTAGATAACCAGGGAGTTTTGACAGAAAGAGAAAATTTCAGAATTCTGCTTACCAAAGTATGCCTGACTTTAAAGTTTATCAATTTTTCATGTTTGTTTTTCAAAAATTTAGTGAGTGAAGCTTATGGATGTAGCATAAGCCATACCAAGCTTGTCATTCAACTAAAATTTTCTGTACATCTAAATATACTGAGAATTTATATGTAATACAGATAACAGTGTGGTGATGGTCAGAAGGAAAGGAGGATGGGGGTAGGTGGAGGTGGGCAAAGAGGATAAAAATAGGGACAGAAAGAGACTTTGCTTGGGGCAACGGGTATACAATGCAGTGTGCAGATGATGTTTTGTTGAGCTGTACACTTGAAACTTATATGGTTTTGTGAACCAATGTCACCCCAACAAATTCAATAAAAAATACTAAACATTCATTGAGGTAAACACACTAAACAAACTAACACACTACATACATTAAATATTTAGTGAATACACTAAATACACTAAATGCTTACTGAGGTAAGGCATTGCTCTACTCTCAAGAAATTCCAAATATTTTAGAGGCTTCTTATAAACTGAAGAAATGAGAAGGCAATTTTGGTTATTTGATTAATAGAATACTAGTATTATCTAGTTGAATTTAACTTCCTCAAAAATAATACTTAAGTGATAATTAACTTACTTAGAATCAAACAATGAAATGTTATTTTGAAGATTATTTACAAGAAGTGTTTGGTTCTCAGGAAGACTACTGTTCCTTTTCTTTAGTTAGTCCTCCAACTCCTTAGCCAAGCTTACCTTTGAGTCAAATTAGAAATCCAACAAAGGGGCTCTAAATCACTAGAGAAGCAGCCCGGGGCTATTTTCATGGTCCTCTGGTGATGGGACCCTAAAATGTTAGACCCCTCCCATGTGAGTCACATCAAATGATGCTGTAAATTGGCTGTAAGCATGTCTCTGTCATAGGCAGACTTCCTGCACTATAGTGAGGAATTGAGTTTTGTTACTTACTTGAAAAATTGTGTAAAGCCCATTCAAGATCATTTCATCCAATAACCCAGAGACCTTTGAGTGGTTTTCACCAAAGCAAAGGTGGAGAGCATGCTGCTACAGAAACCCTTCTTACAAAGTGCCCTGGTTTTGCCTAAAGAAGAAGGGAATAGCGATGAGGGAGCATTCATACCTGAGACCCTCCCCTTCCTCAGCTGGTGACTACTTGGGCTTCAACAGGTTTGCCCCAGTGTGATAAGTTTGCCGCCACTGAAAACATGACTGAATCATCCTGGCAAAGGCCATAGCCGCCGAGCAAGCCACCATAGTTGTCCTTGGATTTATGATGATGGTGTGGGAACAGTAGATGATAAGATTACTAACCAGACTTAGTTGTCTAGGATTGTCTATGGCACTTTCACTGGTTTTAGAATCTACTTAACACTCCCCCCCCCCCTGCCCCCCGCCACCTTATGAGATCAGATCTATCAAGCTGCAACACAATTAGAGTCATGACTGATAAATGGAAAAAGTAGTCATGAACAAATCAGCAAAGACTGACCAGCAGAAAGAGCAGCACAAGAGTGGTAATCAGGTGCCCTCTCCTGGGTGAGGGCCTTCTTTAAGAGATTTCTGAGTCTAGTTATTCAATAACAAGGTCTCAAAGGAGGAGATTGATGTGCTCCCCATTGGCAGCCAAATGACCCAATAAGATCTGCTTCATGATGGTACAAGTACTATTCTTCCACTCTTCCGAGTGACTAGAGCTAAATTGGAGAGCCCTGCCAAATTTTACAAGAACCCCTGGGCTGCCTTTCAAAAAATAAACAAGGAGTTAGGCAGAGGTCCCTCTCTCTGCAGTGGGAATCAGAAACTCTGTATCATGATCAGGATTGAATGGGGAGATGGCGGTGATTGCACTTGTTGGGCCTTTGAACACCAGTGCACAAGTGCACAGGGGACATTGATACTTGCAATATCTGGCACCAGGATGGGGAAAACATAAACATACACATCATTGGGCCTAATCATGGAGTATCTGATGTACTCAGCATGCTGTGACCTTTTTGGTGTAGAAGATGACAGTCCAACCAACTGAGCACCCCAACTAGGCTGACACTCTAGTCTTAATAGAATACTCTGCCAGGGTCTTCCATCCAAAGATTTAAATAGATGGGGGATAAGAATGGTTATTACATTGTTGCCCTAACCGGTTTGGCTCAGTGGATAGAGCATCGGCCTGCGGACTGAAGCGTCCCAGGTTCGATTCCTGTCAAGGGCATGTACCTTGGTTGCGGGCACATCCCCAGTAGGGGGCGTGCAGGAGGCAGCTCGTCTATGTTTCTCTCTCATCGATGTTTCTAACTCTCTATCCCTCTCCCTTCCTCTCTGTAAAAAATCAATGAAATATATTAAAAAAAAAAAAGAATGGTTATTACATTATAAAAGATGGGAGAGAGCAACCTCCTTCTCCATATTCCTTTCATATACAGGGCATGAGATTTTGTCCAGAGGGACCTCAAAAAGAATGACCATCAATTTGAGGGGTTTTTGTTTGTTTGTTTGGGTTTTTTTTTGCTTGGAACATAAGATTTCGACAGAAGATTTGAGTTGGCCACTTTTTGGTTAGATAAGGGTGCTATGCTTACTTGTGGTCCATGTTGCAGTTAACGTGGAGGATTCCTCCAGCCCTGAACTGATAGCATATGGGCACCTTCAGACATGACAGCATAGATACAGGAGTGGGAGGGTGAGGGGTCTAAATTATCTTCTTTCTCACAGAGTACCCATGTAACTCTCACCTCACTAAACTCAAAGGGACACCTATCCCAGACAGTTGCCACTGCCCAGAGTTTGATTAACTATTAACTATAACACAACGTGTGATCCTGTAGATGAACATGACTTTTGTGATACTATAGAACACAAGTGGACATTTTTCTAACTATGCATCTTTCTGGTATCTCAGGACCCAAAGTATTGCTGCAACTGGACTCTGACACAACAAAAGTGAAATGTGTCCCTCGGTGTCTACTGACCCCTGTTAGACATGGAGTAACCTGAATATCTGAAACAAAGTGTGTAGGATCCACCACCATGGTGGTTTTGTCTACCCAAAGCAAATTTTTAATCCCTAATCCTCATCCTTACCCTGCCGTATGTTTGCCAACAACTCATGGTACACCTGAATCAATGAAACCAATAAAGTAGAATAATTCATTACAAAGCTAGACAGAAGGGCTGTCTAGTATAAACTCTAGTGGACTGTGGGACATCTTTTCTTTGCTTGGTAACAGTTTGGGGTCATAGCTACATTTACTTCTCCAGGTAGAACTATTATTATACTTGGGATGATTCTGATTATGGACCTTTTTTCGTGTGTGTGTCCTTTGACAGATTAGCCGATGATGTCTGACTCATTCAAATCCATGGTGGGTAACCTATGCTTCTTGCTCAGGCACTAAAGGATTAAGTAATGGAGTTAAGGAGTATAGCTTTAAGAACAAATCCTATATGAGATCTTTCTGGCCTAACTATAGGCAATGACAACGCTTTACCTGGCAGGATTCCTAGAGAGAGGTGTCCTCCACACACCAGGAGGTGTCCTCTCCACTATTCTCCACTTTGACTCCATACCTTTCCATTTCTAGCCCTCCCCGTCTCCTTCTCCTTGGACTACTGCTCCATAAACTAGCAGGAATCTTCTGCTTGAGGTACCTTGGCAGTGAGATGAGTTCTGCTATCTCTGCTGACCCACAAAATGAATTACCTAGTACCTAACCTGATGCCATTCTATGGGGGAAAATGGGATAGTGTGGAGTCAGCATCACTTTTGGCATCTTACTTAAACTGTCACCATAAGTGAATAAAGGCTCAATTATCACTTTCTGTTTGGCTCATTGTCCTAGTTGTACACTTTTACAACTGGCTGCTTGTATAGGACTCCAACAAATCTAATAGTTTAAACTTAATTTAGTTTTTTTATCTTCTTCTGATACCCTATAGTTAATATGTATAAGGACAGCAGCCATAAACACAACTTTTAAACCTGTTAGCACTCAGTTATAGTAGGTCTAGTTTATGCAATAGAAAGAAATTTATATAAAAGTTATATATTTAGAAAAATGAAACCTTTTTTATATAAAGGACCACATTGTATCTACTTAGTTTACTCTGAAGCTGTTAATACAAAATGGTAAATTTAGATCTTGGCTCAATAACTACTGTATCTTTGCTTTTATCACAAATTTAAAAATAATTGCAATGCAATTGTTTATGAGTTTACAGCAATATGGAATGTTTTTGCTTGAATTACTAATCGACACATATTACCATTGACTTTTTAGTAATTTGTATGAGATTCTATTAAAATTCAGACTAATACCTGGATTGATGGTAAAGGAAGGAAAAACATGTTTTTTGAGACATATAAGTGAACATAGGAGTTTCTAACACTAGTCAATGAGGAGAGATTGTAACCTACCATAGAGTAATAAATAAGGAATGTAGTTTACATAGATTACAATATTTAATCTCTACACATGAAGACACTGAAGCTAATGAGGGGTAAGCTAGGTATCGAAGGTCATATCATTTTATAAGTGATACACAAATGAATTAAAATTTATTTTTATCTCTTTTTAAAGAAAAAACAAAACACATAATTGACAGGGAAATAGTGGGAGCTTGTCAATTGGGATAAGTATAGGGTGAGACAAGCCTGAGAACCCAAACCCCCAAATCCTTCTGAAATGTTCCCTTCTAGATCACAGAGAAGTCCCTTCTGCTTTACTATAAAACAAACAAAATAAAAAACCATATCAAACAAAAGCAAAATAAATAACACCCAAGATGTTTTGTTTATCTCACTTCATTTCCTCATCAACAATCATTGCCTCCAGGTTCAATACCAGAGTTAAGTCTTGGTACTACATGGGTAGAGAAGTGAAAACTCTGATTAAGGCAGAAATAATATGCACATCAAAGAAATTTCAGGATCTGGCTAATTATATGAATAAAACTAAAAAGAAATATGTGTTGAGGTTGCTCTTGAGGGCCGTTAGGACAGGTGGAGGAGTATAAGAATGAAGATAAGATAATTTGTTCAAGTTGGCCACTCACTCATTTGGGATTCAGCATACTGGCTAAGAGCTTTTTTTTTTTTTTTTTTACTTGTGGACATGGATATTACACTGAAGGATGGAGAGAGTCTCACCCTGGTATAAATAAGTTAAAATGCTAGAAATTAGCTAGCATATTATTGAGGAAGAGAACAAAATTCAGGGAGGTAGAAATAGTAGAATGGATTATTTGGAAAGAACTGAAACTCCCTTCTTTATAAGCTCCTTGAAGGGCCCAAAGAATGTTGTTGAGGAGGGCACCATAATTTTAAGAAGGCCAGGATTAGGAGTGGGAGATGCTGCTATCTCCCCAGGGTTTAATATCACTGGAAATACTGACATTTCAGAATGGAAGAATCTAGATGGCACCAGTTAATCATCAAAGGCAAGACAGATACAATTAAAACAAACAAGCAAAAAAAAGAGCAGGAAAGCCTGAGTGGCTATAGATTGCCTAGATCTATAGTAATCTATGGAATTGATCTTCAAGTATCTTGGGGTGAGATGGATGGGCGTTTACTCAAGATATTGCTTTGTGTGAATGATACAAAAGCTGGTATTAGTCACTACAGTAGCAAATTATTGTCCTTCATACAATTTCTAGATCAAAGTAAGCTCACAGACTGAGAATCTACTAATTTAAGGGAAAGATGAGGTCTCTTGAGAAGTATACCACCACAAGTATGTAAAATAATTATCCCTCTGACCCTACCCCAAATAAATCCGCAGCCTTTGCTAGGGTAGATGTGAACTGCAAAAAGCAAACTTGACATTTCCGATAAGGGTTTGTGATGACTTTGAGATACCATATGTTTTTCTGGTTATAATGGAACCAATGGAAGCTGTACAATAAATGGAATTTTGCCTCAGTGTGGGTGGAATAGTTCCATCACCCTTCTCTGTGATTATCTTCTTAGATATAAATGTGTAATTGAGAGATACAAACAGCTGGCAAGGCTTTCTCATTGACTTCCTGATGTGTTAGAAAAACAGTTCTCAAATTTTTACATGTATCAGAATCTTCTGGAGGCAGGGCTGGATAAATAATTTGTGAGGCACAAGACGAAGTGAATATGCAGAGCTTCCTGCTCAAAGAGCATGAAAACAAGGGCTAGTAAAGCTACATATAAAGCTTTTCCTTTTCTTTCGCAGTTTATCTTTTGATCTGGTATGGTGCTTTTTATTTATTATTTAATATCATCTAAACAGAAACTTAAAATGTTAAACTACTGGCATACATTCTATTGTTCACCTTTATGTTGTGCAATGCTAGTTTTACATGCCAGTAGCAGAGAATTGAAGTCAGATGGAGAATCACCTAAATTACACCATTTGTTATTTTGTGACTCATCTCTCAAGGGACCCTAGAGCTGACCAGAACAAATAAACAGAAGTCAGACTCAGGAAGGTTGGAAGGAGGAAGAGTGTGTCCCCACAAGCAGGAAGCCAGCCTTAGGTGGTGCTTTCAGGCATGTAACCTGTATCATGGACATTATCTATCTTCTTTCCTAGCCATCTCAGTGCTTCTGCAATGGACCCACAAAGAGATGAAAATAATAGCAAGGATGGAAACTATGCATGGGCCTGAAAATATGAGACACCCTGCCCCTCCCCACCATCAACAAGGCTGACCTAGCTATATAATAAAAGCCTAATATGCTAAGAGTCCGGCCGACTGGTCAGCCGTTCAACCAATCAAAGAGTAATATGCTAATGATATGCTAAGAGCACTCAACTACTCACTATGATGTACACTGACGACCAGGGGGCAGACAGTTGACTGATCAACCAGTTGCTATGACTTGCACTGACCACCAGGGTGTAGATGCTCCAACTGGTAGGTTAGCTTGCTGCTGGGGTCCAGCCAATCGGGACTGAATGAGACAGGCCAGACATGCCCTGGAGCCCTCCTGCAGTTCCTTCCCGCCTGGCCAACCTCCCACATCCCTCCCCATCCCCGATCATGCACTGGTGGGGTCCCTCGGCCTGGCCTGCACCCTCTTGCAATCCAGGACACTTAGGGGATGTCAGAGAGCTGGTTTCAGCCCGATCCTGCAGGCCAGGCCAAGAGACCCCACTGGTGCACAAATTCGTGCATCAGGCCTCTAGTATTACTACTAATCCCTAATAGGACATAATTCTTTGGGGAAGACAAGGCTACCTTCTATATTGCTGGAGGCAGAAATCCATCTTTTTTTTTTTTTTAATAGATACATTTCTGGATATAGGATTACCTTCTTAGCCCCTTAGCACCATCCAATGGCCAAAATAAATCCTCATCCATTGATATAGTATGACAGACAGCACTTCCTTGGAAAATGTAACCTACTTTATGGCAAAGGCAATATAATGCTGTGCTCATGCAAGTGATATTCATTTGTCTTACCATATACTTCATCACCTTCATCTGGCTTGAAGAATGAATAGTGGAACACCATGTTGGAGGCTTGGACACAGCACCAGCTTTGGACACAGCACCACACATGACTGGGCTACAGTCTTCTAAGATACAGTGCATGCACTGAAGCAATTCTGTTATTTAATTCTCCATCCTCAAATGTAATAATTCATAGGTTAAGGAAACAAGTTATAGATTTAGGACTATCCTCTCTATTACTCCCAGTAATCCACTATGACTATGTGTTCTACTTCTTCACAACTTTTGGATTTCTCCAGCAAGAGATTCTGTATTCTAGTGGAGGGGATACTTCTGCCAGAAGACACAGAAAGAGCTTTGCTGTACTAGAATGTAGGAGTACTAACTGGTCAACAGAGCTAGTTAACACAATTTTGAAGGGAGAAATAATGCACTGTGGTATAAACTTAGACCTCTGAGAAACAGATAGATGTGCTGACAGTTAACTCCTTTCCTTTTATCCCCTTGATGGACAGATCTGTGTCACAATGGTCCCACATGGCCTGTGTGGAAGACACTTCTCATTATTGAACTACCAATTGTGTTTTTCTGTTTAAGCTATGAACAGTTCAGAAATGCACTATCTTATATTTGCTTTCCCTCCTTACTCCCCTACTTTCCATTTTGCCTTCAATTTTGCAACCCTAAGATCCCATGTCCCAATTAAACCTTCTCCCATTAGATTCCCTTTGGGTTCTATGTTCTAGGGGAAACACAGATCTTCCCTTTTAGAAGTGAAGTAATTAAGCAGTAATCCAATTACCAACATACAAACAAACAAGAAACTAATGGAATATTTATAGTGGTAAGACACAGTGCACATAAATAGGTGAATAGTATAGAAATAACAAGTACAGAGTTTTAATTATATGTGGATACATTTTTATATTGTTATTTTTATTCATATATTAGTGTCTATTTGTAAAGACAATAAAAAGTTAATGAAAAAATGACATCATTAGAAAATAAATAATATAAATGCAATGTGTATGTATTTTACTTTGAAAAGCACTTTATTCATATTATTATATTTGATTGGTTTTGTGCATTTAATGAGGCTCACAGAGATTAGGAAATTTATCCAAGGATATATACCTAGATATGCAGTTAATTTAAACATAAATTCATATATCTTTAAACCATTCCTTTTACAACTAACCTTATTTCTTGGGATGTGTTTTATATAACCAAGGGCTAAGGTAGGTAAATTTCCATGAAATATTTGGCTAATAAATTAAACTTAATGAACGAATGCCATGGTGCCCTGGGTTCTTGGAACTCCCAGGGTAGAATTCAAGAGAATACCCATAGCCTGGCCAGTGTGGCTTAATGGTTCCTCTGCACCAGGAAATCACAGTTCAGTTCCCAGTCAGGGCACATGCCTGGGTTGAGGGCTCAATCCCCAGTGTGTGGCATATAGGAGGCAGCCAATCAATGATTCTCTCTCATCATTGATGTCTCTCTCTCTCTCTCTCTCTCTCTCTCTCTCTCTCTCTCTCTCTTATCCCTTTCTCTTTGAAATTAATTTAAAACATTTAAGAAAAAAAAAGAGGGTACCCACAGAATTAACACTCAGGGCGATTTATTAAATGGCTCTTGCATAGTAGGGAAGCCACATAGAGGAGAAAAAGAAATGGCTGCTGCTCCTTGAAGAAAAGGCGGGAACAGCTTTAAAGAAGTTAAGGCAAGAAACATGATGTCTAATTGGGACATCTAACTGCGCAGAGGTGGGTACTCTTTGGTGCCTGTGAAGTGGAACTATATGCTTCTTCATGCTTCCCATGTCTCATTAGCATGTTAATCTTCACCCCACCCAGGACCCTGTTTTTGCACTATCACAATGAGGGTAAGGTCACACAGAGGTCGTTCTAAGGCTTAACTGCATGTGAGTCAGGGTGAGAAAATCCCTTTGCCCATTAAATTGGTACTTGGTGCCACTTTGTCTAGTGCTAATTAGGTAAAGGGTTTGAAGGGCAACCCACAGAAATTCCAGTCTTAACTAAGAGAGGTTCAGCCTTTCTCAGGAAGAGCTGCAGAAAATTTTCAAGACAGAAATGTGTGTGGTATACATAGGGGGAAATGACAATCCTCCTCAGGCGTAAACAGAGGACATATTTTGAGTAAATATAAGACATATAAAAGAAAACAAAGAAGACTAACAAGTAGAGTCAGGTTCAAGGACTTTAAATGCCATCTTAATTTTGACACCAAATTGAGGTCTGGTTGCCAAATAAATTGTGATTCCTTTGGCAGAAATGGAGATGTTCAGGAAAGACTTCACACTTGGTAAAATACACTGAGTTTTGCATGACTCATTGCTTTTCAATTGATTAGGCACATTGTATGAAAAAATATTTAGCAGGAAGTTAGAAATGTAAGTTCATGAAAAGGTAAGTATGGGACAGAAGGGATCAAAATCATTTAATTAGTGGAGAGTCAAAGTTCTTTATGGTTTGGCCAATATTGCTGATCTAAGGAAAAGAAACAAAAGAAGATAACTATGAGAGGAAGAAAATTTTAAGAAGGTAAGTTTAATTAACACACTGAAAAATATAGAAAATTTCAAAGAGAAGTGAAAACTGAAAAAGCCCATAGATTTACCATTAATATCCTTGAAGAGTGCTTTCAGTCAAGGGGTGGGTATAGAGGCATGCCTATAATAATTTAAAAGCGCAATAGTGAATATAGTGCTAGTGAAATCACCTTGTTCTTTGGAGAACTACAATGCTAAAGAAGAGGAATTCAATACCATAGTTGCACAATAATATTCACTTATTTTTAAAGATAAGTCCCATCTTACTTGACTAAATCCTCAGTAATTATCTCAAAGGCTGAAACAACTGAGGTGTTTAAAATGGTTTTTAGAATGAATGCATGTCTAAGCCTCTTGCAAAGTAAAGCAAGTGCCCCGTTAAGGAGAAATTGAATACAATAATGAGACACAGAAAGAACTCAAATGGGCTAAGGAAAAGGCAGAAGGAAAAGAGACATTGTAAAACAAAATGATCCCTATTTAAGAAAGAATGATAATTTTAACTGAAACTTTGAAAAACTAACTTGTCAATATTTTAAAAAGTATCCCTGGACTTTAGATTTGTGAATTTATACTAGATACATATAGAATCCCAAAAGATGGTGGATAAGGAAATATGAAAGTACGCAGATCAACAAAGAAGTAAAAATGGAGAGAGCAGCTATAATCCAAATAACACAGTATAAAGAGAATATAGATTACATATGAAAACATTCAGCTGAACCATAGTGGGTTTGTATCAATGATCATGATATTATTTCTTTAATTTTTCATGTTCCTTGAAAATAATGCTTATTATATGCCCTTTATATTTGAAGAGACACTTAAAATTATCATCAAATACTATTTTTAGTTTAGTTATAATAAAATAAATTTAACTTCTATATAGTTTTATATTGATGTGTAGAACAGATTTTTATTTGTTAAATTCAACACTAGAGATGATCTTAGAAAACATTGATGAAATTAATTTAATTGCCATTATTTTATGTGAAAATACATTAAGGTTGAGATTTAAACTTTGTCAAAGTCAAGAAATATGAAAGTGGAAGAATTTCGGACAAAGTTACTTTGATTAAATTGTATGCGTCTCAACCAGGGAATTATTAGGTAGCGATGAAAATATTATGAAGATTCTCACCATGAGAATAACAGCATATGAATATTATAAAAAATGTCTATGTATGTTTTCAAGATGTATATTATAGAGACCCCCTTTCAAATGCTTATAAATTTCCAACATATATATCCCTCCGCTTGAAGGGAATCTTCTACTAACTGAAGGAGCTGACATCAACGATTTTAAAAAATCATTACGTTGAATTCAAATTACTTTCATTGCATCTTATTCTCATTGACCCTGGTACTTCATGAGGACAGAACTCCATACGATAATTAAGTACCTCATAGCTTACACATGTTAGTCTCACAATAGCTGTGAAATATAGAAATCTGTTTGGCTGTCTATATTTGCCATTTGAGGAAACTCAAGTACAGAGGGCTTAAGTAAATATTCCAGCTTTATATAGCTTGTATGTCATTGAGAAAGGCTTAAAAAGTTTTTAATTCTGGCTTCAGAATTCACATTTTATCATTAAGTGATGTTATCTCTCACTATGGCTTAAATAAAACGCTGTTGAATGATATTGGTATCAATTATCAGATATGATTTTTTTAAATTTTTGGAAGGTTTACTACCAATGGTTTGAAGTTAATTTGTTCTCTGTGATAGTTCACATCAAGCTATATTAAAAAGCCACTATTCTCAAAACTGCCTGGTAATGGCACAAGAACCAACAATGGAACAGAACAGAAGAGAGAATCCAAAAATTGACCCCAGCCATTATGCCCAATTAATATTTGACAAAGGAGGCATAAGCATATAATGGAGTTAAGACAGTCTCTTCAATAAATGGTGTTGGGAAAATTGGACAGATACTTGCAAAAAAATGAAACTAGACCACCAACTTACACCATACACAAAAATAAACTCAAGATGGATAAAAGACTTAAACATAATAAAGGAAATCATAAAAATCTTAAAAGAATCCACAGTAAGCAAAATATCAGACATATGTCGTAGCAATATCTTTACTGTACAGCTCCTAGGGCAATGGAAACTAAGGAGAAAATAAACAAATGGGACTACATTAAAATAAAAATCTTCTTCACAGCAAAAGAAACCATCAACAAAACAATAAGAAAGCCCACTGCATGGGAGGACATATTTGCCAATGTTATATCTGAGAAGGGTCTAAACTTCAAAATTTATAGAGAAATCGTATATCTTAACAAAAGGAAAATAAACAATCCAATAAAAAAATAGGCAAATGACCTAAATAGACACTTTTTGAAAGTGGACATACAAAAGGCTAAGAGACATATGAACACAAATCAAATGAAAATGAGATATCATCTCACACCTGTCAGAATGGCTATCATCAACAAATCAACAAAGGACAAGTGCTGGAGAGGATGTGGAGTAAAAGGAATCCTCATGCACTGTTGGTGGGAATGCAGACTGGTGCAGCCACTGTGGAGAACAGTATTGCATTTCCTCAAAAAATTAAAATTGAACTTCACTTGACCCAATAATCCCACTTCTAGGAATATATCCCAAGAAACCAGAAACACCAGTCAGAAAGGATATATGCACCCCTATGTTCATAGCAGCACAATTTACAATAGCTAAGATTTGGAAACAACCTAAGTGCCCATCAGCAGATGAGTGGATTAGAAAACGGTGGTACATCTACACAATGCAATACGGCACTGCTGTAAAACAGAAAGAACTCAGCATGGATGAACCTGGAGAGCATTATGCTAAGTGAAATAAGCCAGTCAGAGAAAGATCAATATCACATGAGCTCATGCATTTGTGAAAAATAATGAACAACATAAACTGATGAACAAAAATAGGTCCAGAAACATATTAGCATCGAACAGACCAGCAAACCTCAGAGGAAAGGCAGGGGAGGGAAGGTAGGGAGCTAAGAGATCAACCAAAGGACTTGTATGCATACATATAAGGATAAACAGTGGACATAGACACTGGGGGGTGAGGGCATGTGTTGGGGGTGGCAGTAGCCAGGAAAGGGCAATGGGTGGAAAAGGAGACAAATGTAATACTTTAAACAACAAAGAATTTTAAAAATCACATGTAAAAAGAACTTCATGTACAGTAACATGGGGGGTAGGGGGGATTTTTCCTCTGTTATTCCCATTTATACTAATTGACCAAATGCTGGGCCTAGTTAGATATAATTTATAGCTATTACTATTGAAAAGTGAATGTGATAATTTATCTTTCATTAATTAAAAATATTAGTTATACGTTCTGTGGCAGGACTTTATGTTAAATTCTGTATATTAAAAAGTAAGTAATATACACTTCATTTGGCTTAGCCTACACAAAAGTTTTGCTTTCCTGCCACTCCATCATGTGAGGTAGTTGCAACTGTGATAAGCTTGTGATTTCATACTTTAAATTTCTAACACATTCAACATATTATTTGATACTTGCAACTCAGTGAGGGGAATGGTATAATTAAACATGAGTTATAATAAAGTTTTTTAATAGCTTTCCAATGTTATTAAAAATATCATATTAAAAATCCAAGAAACCTGATTCCAAAACCCAATCTCTTAAACGCATGCCTCACTATCTCTTGCCAAATTAGTTCCTAATAAATATCTGGGAGTAGAATGCTGGAATAAGTAAGTCTAAGTTTTACAAACTTACATTATTACAGAAACCTAGGAGATCATAGTTGCCACACTAATCAATTGATGCCCTAGATTGAGCCAGTGTACCAGAATCTCCTGAGGAACTCTAATGACTGGCATGAAAATCTTGATTAGTATAAGTGGCCTCACATAGTGAATTTTCAGTAGGTAAGTATTCTAGGTGTTTTCCTTCCTTCTTAACATCCCATGAGAACTGACACTTATTAAGCAATCACTGAAGTTCCACAGGATTCACCTAATAAGTATTTGACAAGACTGGACATTTTAATTAAAGAAATGAGGCTATTTTTGAGACTCAAGTTGCCCGGAGGAACTTTCATTAGTAACAATCATCAGAGGAGTCATGGTTCCTGTCTTTGATTTCATCCAGTGGGGCCAGGAAAAGGAGAGCCAGAAAGCAGGTTAACAGGGCTTTTGTTAAAAAAAAAAAAATCTCCATGTTTTTACTGCCCCTTCAAGACCTAATTGATCAAGTATTTGTTATACACACACGTAAGTCAATATACAGGAAATAAGGCCTAGAACAAAGCATGGTTAATATTGAAGTTGTTGTTTTTTAGTGACAATATTTTGAGATTTTTTTCCTTTGGTTTATTTTACTTAGTTTTGGATTTTCAAAATTTTCTGCAATTAGTATATTTTAATAATGAGAAAATTATAATCTGAGAACTATATATCTATAGTTCTTATTTTAGCTTGGATATAAAACCCGTTTTGACTATAGTTTAATTCTCATTCATTCATTCGTTTTGGTAGTGGAATATCATGCTAACAAAAGAAACAAACATTTTCATTCTGATTTCCATATATTATACTTTCGTTTGTAATGACAATTCATTTGCCTACAGTTATTACATATACTTTTTACATCTTGCTCCATCTTACCAAGTCTACTTACAATAGTATAACTCTCATGGGACTAGAAAAAATATATTTTGTTTGGAGCAAGCTTTCTCAGGTATTAAGAATATAACCATATTAAAATATTTTGAAATCATCTGTGCTTTTCTTCAGGATCTATGTTTTTATTGTTCTGATTTAACTTTATTTTCACATTCATATTACCTATGATTTTCAAACTTCCCCTTAAGTCTCAGAAATATAAAATATCTTTGGAATCACCACCATCTATTTCTTCACAAAATATTGCTTTAATCTTAGCTTCAAAAAATTAATAGTTGATATACTGGTAGTGTAGGCCCACTGGTGTCTTACATTTGTGGCAAAGCTCTATAACATAATTTTAAGTATCTGATTATTCTTCATTTTAAAATATATTTGACATTTAGAAATTTTAAATAAATATATCATTCTATGTAAATTCATTATGACTATGAAAGTTACGAATAAGTGGCTATATTGGTAACTAAAATACCATGAGTGAAGTTGACATTGCCACTATAAGTTTCAAAATGGTCAAACATCTATGATAATGTTCTGAACAGTAGATATTTATGATCTTGATTCTATTTGCATGGTATTTGTATTCTCAAAAAAATTCCTAGGAATGTTTAACAGAAGTTATTAATAAAATTTGTGTTTATATGTAAATTTTATTTATTTACATATAAATAAAATTTATATGTAAATTTTATTTTTAAAATAATGAATTTTATTATTAGATAATACTGAATAGCTGTTTCACTTACATGCATGCTTGGCAAGACATTTGAATGTCAGGGGCAGAAATAGTTCATTGTGCAAGACTAGCAATGAGGAAGGAAGTTAATTGCAATGTAGGTAATATTCTGTGTGAACAATTGGAGAGGATAGAGTAAATGGATATAACCAGAAACATGCTAATTAAATGAAATAGAGCATTGTTAAAGAATGCTCTTGAGGCCTTGGAAAGAATTGGGGCTTTGTACTCCAGGGAATGAAAAATCAATTCACAGCACCCTTAGATTTGTACATTAAAAAAAAAAAAGATTCTATTAGCAGGAGGCATTTCATAATAAGAATTTTAATACAGGTAAGTTATTTGGATGGCAGGAATGAATAAAAGGGAGCAATCTATTTAATTCATTAGCTTATTTACCCAAGTTACCTTATAGATGGTGAAACCTTATAGGAAATGCTAGGAGCTATAGTGAATTTTTTAGAGAAGATAATTATTTTAATTAGAACATACTAAATGTCAGCAGTTATACACAGAACTTGAGAAGTGAACTCTGGAGCTCTGACGTGAAGTCTTAGTTACATATATGTTTTCTGAATAATTATTAAAGCCATAGGCCATGAGTATACTGAGAGAAAATATAGATTAGTAAGAGAAAAGGAGAGTGAGCAGAAACCTGGGGGTGAGGATGATGGGGGTGAGGTAAAGAGTACCCAAGAAAAAACATGGAGAAATATTTTCAGGGGTCCAGGAAGATGAGAAATTATAGATTAAAATTTAAGTATTAGTCATTTAGTGTTCTAATTTAAATCTGAATATGGTGAATAAATGTTGTGAAAGAATAGTTGACACAATAATTTGTTCTTTGGGTAGTTATTATTTCTTTCTACATCCTGATTCAGTGTATCAAATACTCAAATTTATAGACTGGGAAATAATACAGTAACATAGTCTGCATATTCCCTCCATGTACCTAAGTACATGTGAAAACACTTCACTAAAATAAAGGATTCCTTTGTTGACAGAATACACACATACACACACACACACACACACACACACACGGATTGTTACATGTATTCAAATTGTATAACTTAGACAATTACACAAGGACCAAAAATAATATCTACTCGGTATACTATGTGATTTAGACATCAATTTCTGAAGTTATGGGAAATGTTAGTTTATATAATTTTGTATCCTTTGATAAATGAGGGCTGACCAGTATAATAAATGAATTCCTATTTTTCAATATTTCTTCAAAATTTGCCAAATAATGTAGAGTTGATTACAGTATTTTGCCTATCATTTCACAAGGTATTACTCCTTTTGTATACTATGATATTTGGTATACATAATAAAATTACCCTTAAAAATAATCTTCTGAATTAATGTACTATACATGATGCATATTGCTAACTTAAAAGTATTTATTCTATTTAATGGCTTCCTAATGGCTTCACCTAAATTACAAGAACTTCCAGTTATTTACTTACACAATAGAACTACATATATATAATTCTATTTAATAATAGAATTAATTCTATATAAAAATTATAATAATTCACTGAATGTTCAAAAGAGAGAGAGACAGAAAGAGAAAGAAATGTACAGAAAGAGGAATAAAACTGCAAGTTAGTTGTAGATTCTATTTTAGCCCAGAGAAAATCCTAATACCTTTATGGCAAAACTTGTGCAGAATAAGCACACTTTTATACGCAGAAATAATTTATTTCAAATGAATCCATAGCTACATAAATAATGTTTCAAGAGTGAAAAATATCACCAAGTTACAAAATATTTTACATAATGTTATTAGAAAGACTTTATATAAAAATTGCACTATGAGTGAGGTTAAAAAAGCAAATATTTAAAGAAAAAAGAAAAAATGCAAAATATAAATAAATTACATCTATTATTGAACAATCCAAAGCAGAACACATTCAGTCTTTGCAGTCATAATATTTTTGTTGTTGTTGTAGGGAAGAAATTTTTAAAAATCTTATCTTAAAGTTCAGATCTTTTCTCATTATCTTCAGAATACTTCCCCAATAGCTTATCAGATAACACAGATCTATATCAGTGAAATTCTCCTATTCATTGCATATGTGACTTTTTGGGTTTTGGAAATAACTTTTAGATTTTTTTTTTAATAGGATAAAAGTCTCTGTAGTTTAGGTTATGGCTCTGTGGTGAAGATAACTTCATTTTAAATACAGAGAGTTTATGAAGCTAGTAAAAGCAATGGATTAAACCCCCAAAATATAATAATTTACTATATTCTTTATATGTTGTTATTTTGTTTTCTTTTCTTTTTCCAAGCTTAAATCAGGCATTACATTATCTGTGGTCCTCCCCAAGTTTATCAGAATCAAGGGGTCCTTCCTTTGTAGTCCCCAAATAGTTTAGCAAATCCCACTGTACTGAAAACTTTTTGCAATAGAAAAATATTGTCATATTCAACATTTCATCATCATCTGTAACAAGGTACCTGGATGGCAGCTCTCAAAAATGCATTTACTGCACTATCCTGACCACCAAAATTTAAGACTATTTCATAAATTTTCAGTGTTTGCAAACCATGTAGTGAATGCTTAGTACACCACAGATAAATAATTTTATGCTGAATTTAAAAACATTAAAAATCCACCATATAATTTAGATAAAAATGATGTATAGCATTTAAAGGAATAGGTGTTAATGATTTGATATCAGTAAAGAATGACAACATGAATCATGCTGAATTTGGGATTGGAGCCAAACCAAAGGATGCAAAGATGAAAGAGACTAAATTTTATTGAAAACAAAACTAAGCCTGTCTAAAGCATACCCTCCCTTGAACTTTTCAATTTGTGAATGGAAATGGACACGATAGAATCATTATGTCAAGGAAATTAAAACGGAGCCAAGAATTTAAGAAGAGGTCTGCCTTATCCATGGCCCACTCAGGGACTTTGAAGCTAGTGATGGAACAACCTCCGGGACGTTACACTTTCTTCTTACCATGGCAACCAGACTATCAGCTTTTGGCCCCTTGGATAGAACCCCAATTCTTTTTGACAACCAGAATTCTTCATTTGCATAATGGACCTAACCAATCCTTGCTAATTGAGCCAACATGAAGTAAATGTAAATGAAGTATGGTCATTATAAACTCTGCCTTTCTTTGTTTACTTTAGGGCACCATGTGGGTTGCCTCCTGAATCTGTGCCTCCGGGATTGCAATCCTTTGCTCAAAAAAAAATGCTTCTTTTTCTTCTCTTTCACAGCCTGATCTTTTTCATTGTTTAACAAGTTATATGAACCGACTTTCCATTGGGTAATTTCTCATCAAATATGTCATCAAAGAATGATGTCCTTCATTTGATACAGACATTTGCTAAAGCTCATCCACTTTTTCTTGAGATGCTAGAATTGACAAGAGTTTGCTATTTCTCATTACCTTTTAAGTTGGATTTATAAACTCCTTAGCAAATAATGTGACTGGCATTGAGTTTTTTTTTTTTTAATGTGCATACACTTTTGAATTATGTTTTTAGTTTGTTGTAGTTTTTTAAAAACATTTTTATTAAAAGGTTCCTGACTGATTTTCCCATGGTATTTTCATGCCAGTGATGCTCCAGGCATAGCATGTTGGGAGTTGTCAGATGGTTAGGGCCGGGAGAACATGGGAATCAGCATGTCTCCCTGCTCCACAGAGTCATGTCATTCTACTCTGCTGGAATCCCCTGCTGTCTTGCCTTCTTTTTTTTCCTTCGGCTAATTTACAACACTTAGGTCCTTTGAGTTATTCCTATAAGAGTCTCCTGACCTTTTGGTCCCTCCGTGAGGTTATCCTTTTTGTCTACAATCTCCCTAAAGTTGTCACTGAAAGAAAACAGACTCTTTGTTGGGGACAGGAGCAGGGGCTGATTGTGGCTGCAGGTGAGTAAGATATGCTCCCGGTTTGGGGTCTTTAAAGACCTAAAATGTTCTTGTCACCAATGAGCAGGTCCCCAGTGTCCAGGAAGTAGTTCCTCCTTGGCATCATGCACTTCATAAAATGTAATCTGGTGTTTCAACACTCTGCCAATACTTCTAGTCCACACAGTGGTCTTAATTCATCTGAGAAAGAACTACATCCTTGTAGTTTAACTCCCATGTGGCTTCTATCCCTCAGGCGAGCTTTAAGTCTCAGAAGAAGTGTGGTGCTTTCCTACACACCAAACACTTTTTCAGCCATGTCTTGTTTTAGGGCTCAGTACCACTTGAGGGCAAGAAAGCGATCGCTTTTCTCTAGGGCAATGAAACCATGTATGCTGCTTGGCAGGGAGGATTCTGAGTAGGTAGCGGCTCAGCCTTGGAGTGTCCTAGGCATGGGAAGAGCATCTGGGTCTGGAGGGAGGAGGGGAAGGAGAGCAGCCATGGGAAACACAAGATGAATGAAGCATGTGCTATGGATCTAACACTCATTCAGTTTTGTTTTCCATGATTTAAATAGCAAAATGTATCCTTTTGTACTAAAAATAATTACTTTAGATATGTTCTGGTAAACATGTAATTCCCAGGGAGAGGGTGCAAAAAGCTTTAATTGTACAATCTATTTTGAACAGACAATCATTTGTGACTAAGAGGAAATGGATTACTGACCCAATTAAATTCAATTTCAGATTTCAATGGCATAATTCCTATTCACACTATTCTCTTTAGGTGCAAATCATTGTGCAAAACATTACACATACAAATTCACTTACCCCAGAACATATACATTTGCATTATATATACATTTGTATTGAATGGAATTCTACTCAATAGCATAATTTATGAAAGCATTCTGAATTATGGTATGTAACTGATTGCTTTTATTATTATTATTATAGTTCATTTAGTGATTTCCATGAATCCATTTGTTTCAGAATAGGCACACAAGAACTGCCTGTTCCCATTTTTTTCCTCAGTGGCTGTCTGTCCATATACAAGGTATAATTTAGGGAATTTCCTGCCACTTAAGTTGTAAAACACAAGATTAGGGAAAATAACTTGAGAGCAAAATCTGAAGTAGCATAGTTAGTCCTATTTAAAAGCTGAGTGCTAATCACTTAGTGATTTGACTAATCTTTAAAGAAGCCCCATTGACAGATAACTGAATATAATATCTGCAAAGATCAAGTAGGATTGATTCAACCAAAATCTGCACTTTATTATTAAATAAATTAATTTAATAGTATTTATATTATTACAGATTAATTGTTATTAATTGGTACATAAATTAATAAGCTTTGATTTGTTCTTTAGCTTACTCGCAGTGGTTCTCAACCTTCCTAATGCCGCTACCCTTTAATACAGTTCCTCATGTTGTGGTGACCTCCAACCATAAAATTATTTTCGTTGCTACTTCATAACTGTAATTTTACTACTGTTATGAATCGTAATGTAAATATCTGATATGCAGGATGTATTTTCAGGGGTTGCAACCCACAGGTTGAGAATCGCTGGCTAATGTAATTTAACTCATTCAGAATTGTCATCCTATCTAATAAAACAGAAACATGGTAATTAGCATATGACCACTACCCTCCCCATTGGCTAATCAGGGCGATATGCAAAGTAACTGCCAGCCAAGATGGCGGCCGGCAGCCACGTAGCTTGAAACTAACATGAGGCTTGCTTGCTTCAGTGACGGAGGAAACCAACGTTCCCCGCCTGCCTTGCCAGCCTCTGAGCCTGCAGTTTAAGAAACATTGTAACAAATATAGAAGCTAAACCAAACCCCAGAAACCTGCTTTCAACGAGCCGGGATCTCAGAGCTGGAGTTATACATTGTTTGATTATAGAACCCAAACAAACTAGATACCTGCTTTCAGCAGGGAGGCCTCAGAGCTGGAGCCAGAGCTAAAGCTGGCCCAGAATAAAAAAAAAAAGAAAAAAAGGAGCAGTAGGGAGCTTCAGCCCTCATCCCCTCACCCAGACTGGCCAGGCACCCCAGTGGGGACCCCCGCCCTGATCCAGGACACCCTTCAGGGCAAACCAGCCAGCCCCACCCATGCACCAGGCCTCTATCCTATATAGTAAAAGAGTAATATACCTCCCAGCACCGGGATCAGCAGAGTTGCAAGGCCTCCCGGCACCGGGATCAGCGTGAGAGGGGGCAGCGCCCAAACCCCCTGATTGCCCTGTGGCTCTGTGTGTGACAGGGGGCGGGGCCACAACCTCCCTATCCGCCCTGCTCTATTTGTGACAGGGGAAGGCGCCCCAACCCCCTGATCAGCCCTGCTCTGTGCCTGATACGGGGGAGCTCCCCAACATCCTGATCGCCCTGCGGCTCTGTGTGTGACAGGGTGCCGCGCCCCAACCACCTGATCTGTGTGTGACAGGGTGTGGCGCCCCAACCCCGATCGACACTGCTCTGTAAGTGACAGGGGGGAGCTCCCCAACCCCCCTGATTGGCCCTGCTCTGTGCATGACAGGGGGCAGTGCCCCAACCCCTGGATTGGCCCTGCTCTGTGCATGACAGGGGGTGGCGCCGCAACCTCCCCATTGACCCTGCCTTGAGTGTGACAGGGGGCGGTGCCCCAACCCCCAATCGGCCCTACCCTGAGCATGACTAAGGGTGGCATCGCAACCTCCCAATCTGCCCTGCTCTGTGCATGACAGGGGGCGGCGCCCCAACTCCCCAATTGACCCTGCTCTGAGCCCGACCAGGGGCTGCACCTAGGGATTGGGCCTGCCCTCTGCCACCTGGGAGCAGGTCTAAGCCAGCAGGGTGTTATCACCCAAGGGGTTCCAGACTGTGAGAGGGCACAGGCCAGGCTGAGGGATCCCTCCTTCCCACCAAGTGCACAAATTTTTGTGCACCGGGCCTCTAGTATTATAGATAAAGAAAGAAATATACATTCCCCTTTCTAAAATGTAGGTCATTATTAGTTAAATTATTTATAATACGGATTCTTAATCTGAAATCTCATGTCATGGATTTCAGTCTATGAATCATGTAAACTTGCATACAACTTACAATGTATATAAATACGGTTTGGTCAAGATGACAGCACAGGTAAATTGGGTATGTGAATTCTCTCACAGCCACATCAAAATTACAACTAAACTACAAAACAGCCATTATTCAGAACAGGCTGAAATCTAGCTAAACAGAAATCCCACACTAAGGATAAAAAGAAACCACACGGAGGCTGGTAGAAAGGGCGGAGATGCAGAAGGGTTAGTCCCACACTCACACGTGGTAAACAAAAAAGGGGGAGGGATAACCCCCAGAGAGTGAGGCATCAGAGACCCACACCAGGCTCTCATCCCGGGGCTCCAGTGCCAAGAGGAGAGGTCTCCTCAACTTCAGGCTGTAGAAACCAGCTTGTATTGTAGGTAAGACTGATGGTTGCTGGAGTCCCAGGATTCTTGAAGGGCCTACGCATGGAATTACTTAGACTTACTCACTCTGAGTTCCATCCTGGTGCACTAGGGAAATACAGGGAGGAACTGAATTGTCTGGCATTAGGGTGAGAGCTGGAGGAGCAGCTTTCCAGACCAAAGTGCTGGCAGAGTGCTAGTTACCTCTAAGCCCAGGCCAAGTAGCAGCCATCTGTAGATTGATTTATAGCTCATGCCAGGTGGCACTGGACAGGACACTGGTAGCAACTAACCTTGGCCTGAACCTCTTGAGAGGCCTCAGAGCCGGAGTACCTAGACAGCTTCAGATCACATCAGTGTACCAACCAACCTCCTACACAAGGGACACACTAAAGGGGCAGACTCAGCAGGCATCAGAGCCCTACTAAAGTCAGTTCTCCTCTGTGAGGTTGGCCCCTACACAGCTGATCTCCATGGTAGTCACTGCCAGTTCTCATAGCCATTTGGCCTGTAGGCAAATCCTTCCCATTGAGGTGCTAACCGAAATCAAGGCTCAACTACAACAGTAGGGTGTACACAGACTACATGGGGTTGTTTCACCTGGAGTGCCCAGCTAAAGTGATTGGGGAGTCTGTATTATTGGACCCTACAGGACACCTACTGCATATGGCCACTATACCAACCCAGGGAGAAATAGCAGCACTACATAATATATACAAACAGACACAGGGAAGCAGCCAAAATAAGGAGACAAAAAAATGTGTGCCAAATGAAAGAACAGGAAAAATACTGAAAAAGAACTAAACAAAATGAACAAGCAATCTACTAGATGTAGAGTTTAAAACACTAGTTAAAAGAATGCTCAGTGAAGTTAGGGGAGAGTAGATAAACTTAGTGAGAACTTCAACGAAGATATGGAGATAGAAAACAAATAAAAAAATAAAAGTTAGAAATAAAAAATATACATTAACTGAAATGTAGAACACATAACAAGAAATAACAGTGGAATAGATTAATCAGAGGGTCAAATCAGAGGTTTTGAAGACAAGGAAGCAGAAAGCACCCAATCAGAACAGAAAAAAAAAAAAATCCAAAAAAATGAGGATAGTATAAGGAGCCTCTAGGACACCGTTAAGCATACCAACATTTACATCATGGGAGTGCCAGAAGCAGTAGAGAAAGAGCAAGGGTTTGAAGATCTATGCTAAAAAATAATGATGGAAAAATTTCCCAAAGCTGGTGAAGGAAATAGACATACAACTTTAGGAAGCACTGAGAGTCCCAGACAAGATAAACCCAAAGAGGCCCACACCAAGATACATCACAATTAAAATTCCAAATGTTAAAGACAAAGGCAAAGAATGTTAAAAGCAGCAAAAAGCAGTTATCTAAAAGGAAGCTCCCATAGACTGTCAGCTGATTTCTTAACAGAAACTTTGCAGGCAGAAGGGATTGGCAAGAAATATTCAAAGTGATGCAAAGCAAAGAACTAAGATTACTCTGCCAACAAAGGTATCATTTAGAATTGAGGGACAGATAAAGAGCTTCCCAGACAAGAAAAAGCTAGAGTTCTTCACCGCTAAACCAGTATTACAAAAAAACATTAAAGGATCTTCTTTAAGAAGAATACAAATAAAGATAGAAGATATGAATAATAAAATGGCAATAGAAACATATCTATCAACAATTACTTTAAGTGTAAATGTATTAAATTCTCCAATCAAAAGACATGTAGACAAATAGATCTGAATAACAAAATAAATGAACAAGCAGAACAGAAAGAGACTCATAGATACAGAGAATATTTTGATAGTTGCTAGATGGGAGGGAAGTTGGGAAGATGAGTGTAAAAGGTGAAGAAATTAAGAAGTAAAAATTGGTAGTTACAGAATAGTCACAGGGATGTAAAGTACAGCATAGGGAATATAGTCAATAATATTGCAATAACTATATGTATGGTATGTATTAGGTTTATCAGGGTGATCACTTAGTAAGTTATATAATGTCTAATCACTAGGATGTATGCCTGAAACTAATATAACTTTAAATGTCAACTGTAATTAAAAATTTTAAAAAAACTATTAAAGTATAAAGAAGAATGCATATAAATTTATCTGACAAGAGAATTTATAGTTTTTATCATACTATCAAATAGACATTTAATCCTCAGATTTTAATTACCCTATTTTAAGATAATGAAAAGACCTACTATATTTACAAGATTTAATAATATAAATATGTAAGTTCTCCCTAAAAAATTTGTATATTTAGCTAGCCTAAATAAAAAGACATTTAAAAATTCTTGGAGATAGAGAAGCTGATATTCAAGTTTATTTTGACCCTGGCCAGGTAGCTCAGTTGGTTAGAGAGTCATCCAAAACCAATGAATATATAAATTGGTGGAATGATGAATCTCTCTCTCTCCCTTCCTTTCTCTCTGTAAAAGTAAACAAATAAAAACATTAAAAAAAAATAAAGTTCATTTTGAAAAGTATCAAAGTATCACAGAGGCAGGACCAGCTTTGCAGGGAAGTCTAATAGTAAGTTCAGGGGAGTGTCCTGAGACTTCAACCTTGCCCAGTCTCTGGGTGATCGAGTCAGACAGACTGGAACATTTTCAGAGTTCATCATCCAAAACAACCTATTCAGATATTTGTGTTTTTGTTTTTGCTTTTTTTTTTTTTTAATCTCTATTTGACTCTGTCTGACCTTCAAGTTTCAGTTATAATTGGTTAAAAAAAAAAAGTTTAGTAGATTTATTTCATCTCCTTGGCTGGTGGAATATAAATGAGGTACCCTCATTACTCTTATGGTCCAGCTATGTCCTTTCATATCTCCAAAGTAGAATCCACTTTGTTACACAACTCAACTCACCTTCTTGTATCATGATATATATTAAAGAAAATATGTGACAAATTCATGTTTCCCTTTACATTTGGCCAGATTTTACATGATTTGATAACTTTTTCCTTAAGAATTATTGAATTATATGTAATTCTCTAATTCAAATGTGGATGCATTTTCTTCTTTTTGATTCTTTTCATTCATTTTTTAGAGTTTTATAAAAGGAGTTATGAAAACAGTGCTAACGTCTTCATCAGAATACCCATTTATTTAAAATGTATGTGAGATTGTCAAACTCCAAATTTTGGAACATAGTGCTTCCCAGCTTAACTTAATTTTAAAAGAAAATTAGGAAAGGAAATAAATGTTAAAGGAGTAAAGCATTACTTATATTTTAGTTCATAGTGCTATTTTAACAGGGATTCAGTCATTACCTAATGAACCAGTATAATAAAAGTTACATTCCTAAATCAATGTCACAGTAAAGGATTGGGCAAACTTATATTAAACATGTCAAAAAGGCAAAGGGAGTAAAAAAGCAATATAAAATTACCCTTGGTTTGAAATAAATTGAGAAAGCTAAATTGATGAATAATAAATGTGGTTTCTTAGGTACTTATTTGTTTTTGTTTTGACATGTTTACAGAAAATATTCAATTTTACCTAAATTTATGACAACCTGAGCTTTTTACATTATGAATGTGTACACAGACATGCCTTTTTACACCAAAAACAGTCACAGACTAAAGGGTAACAATGAATGCAAAATATTCTTGTTCATTTAATTTCTCATTCACAAATGTCCCTAAAAGAAAAAGAGAGTGGTCAGCAAACATATTTGTTGGATCATATATCTCTGACACAAAATGCCTCACAAGCATTAATTCTCCTCTGTATGCACTCATAAAGTAAAGGCTGAACATGAAGTAAACAGGAACATTAAATATACAAATACATAAACAGCCATAAATGTTAACCCCTAGCCCACTTTAGCATCTTCATAAAGTAAATTTCTCCATTAAAATGAACAATTCATGCTGTTTCAGCACCAGCTTGGCAGATAATGAGATGGCTTCTGCATGTGAAAATGAAAATGATCTTACTGACAAAATAACAGGGGAAAATACATTTTTTCAATATGAAAATTTAGCCAGTAGAGAATAAAAACTGGGTTGCAATTTCAATAGCATTTTCCCTGGAATTAACTAAAAACCTCTTCCTTCAGTAAAAGAAACATCATTAAACACCTTACTAGAAATCTGATAAGGTAAGGTTACACAGCAGGTCAAGTCATTCCTATTGTCTGTGACAAGAATTATAACGCTTGTGTCTTGCAGAAAATCTATTAATGCAGATACAATTCCTGTCCTTCCATGTCAGTGTGATAACAGGGTCCAGTAGTCAGTTGATCTCAGTCTTGCACAGCAAGACTTAAGTGTTCCAAAAGAGCATTTGCTACATAAAGTCATATATGGACTGAGAGTTGGCATAGTCTAATTAATCCCAGCTTGTAAATATTTCTGAAACTAATGACTGCAACCAATCTCTCTTAAACATCTATCCTCCCTATTTGAGAAAAGGTGGTTATTTCAAATTCAATGTGAAGACAAGCCTCCAAAGCCTAACCCTGTTCCTGTTCTCTCTTTTTCTAAATAATGTGTGGAATTGTATTCCCTTTTCTCCCTCACTCTATTGTGCCCACTTTATTTATTCATTTGATCAATCCTATATAATAAAAGCCTAATATGCTAAGAGTCCAACCGTTCTGCCAGTCACTATGATGTGCACTGATCACCAGGGGGCAGACGCTCCAACCAGAAGTTTAGTTTGCTGCTGGGATCCAGCCAATCGGGACTGGGAGAGATGGGCCAAACCCGCCCTGGAGCCCTCCCAAGGTCCCAATCGTGCACTGGCAGGGTCCCTAGGTCTGGCCTGCACCCTCTCACCACCTGGGACCCCTCAGGGGATGTCAGAGAGCTGATTTTAGCCCAATCCCCACAGGCCAGGCTGAGGGACCCCACCTGTGCACCAATCCATGCACCGGGCCTCTAGTTATTCAATAAAAACTGCTAGACCCAAGAGCAAGAACAATGGGCCAGGTACAGAAACTCACCAGGGAAGAAAGCTCCAGATGCCTAGCAAGGGGCAAAACGGGGAAAATAGGAACTTCACCCCCAGGGTAACATTTCCTCCCCTAGCTTATCACTGGCCAGGTTCTTTACACCCCTGGCCTTTTCCTCCTTAGAGATAAAATCTAGGCCTCAGTGGTATTTCAGCTTCAGGCCCAGAAAAGCAGGAAAACCAGACAGGGGATGCCATGGCTGCCTCAAGACCAGCTGCATTGGCTAATGACCCCCTGTCCTGACACCGACAAATCAGTGGAGACCATGACCCTGGAAAAAGCACACCTGGAAAGCGGATGAATATTCTATTAAGACCTTCCCCTGAGGCCTGCCTTAAGATTTCCACCTGCAAGAAAGAGATGAGTATACTCAGGACAAAGGACTCAGTGCACTCTTGCTCCAAGGAGCATGCCTGTGCCATTCCCTTCTCTCCCCCTCCCCGACAGCACATGTCCCCTAACCTCTGAGGGACCCCATGAAACTGGCAACCAGGGAAACAATGGGCAGCGGCAGCTCATCCGGGCTAACCCCCTGAACCTGTCTTCAACACCCTGTTTTCTCTGTGTAGCCCTTCTCATTCTCCATCCCCTTTCCTTAAATAAATTCATTTTTTATTTATCTACCTTCTGAGATGGCTATTTAGACACTACTATGTTAACCTTTCATAAACAATATTTTATCCTGTTAAACTTTCATAAACAATATTTTATCATGTTTAGAATAGCCTGCAGCTTTTAAAAAATCCTATATAATAAAAGGCTAATATGCAAATACACCAAACGGCGAAACAACCTGAACAACCAAACCAAACAACCAGTCACTATAATGTGCACTGACCACCAGGGGGCATGTACAAAACATGGCGGGTGTCGGCCGCAGCAGGATGGTAGAGCAGGCAGAGCGGGGGCACCAGACCAAGGCAGGGCTCTGGTAGCTGTCATTGGGGCGAGCCTCTGGTGGTTACTGAAAATTCTTTGCTCCCACGCACCACAGTCCCACCTGCCATTTGCGCCTGCTGCTGGTGCTGTCCCCACTCGCACCCACTGTTGGCGCCAACAGCAGGTTTGAGCTGTGGCTGCCGGCCCGATCACCCCTCAGGGCTTCTCCACCTCCCCCTGCTCCTGAGAGGTGATATTGGGCCCACTGTTGGCACTGGCCCCACTAGCTCCACATATTCAGCATGTGTGAGTGGGGGCCAGTGCCATCAGTGTGTGGGAGTGGAGGCAATGGGAACAAGGCTGCCCACAGACAGGGGACTGGGTGCTACAGCAGGAGGGGCTAGGCAGGGGCACAGAGGATGGGCCAAGACCCACCCCTGGGTCCACCACAGCCTTGTGGCCCACAGTTCCTTTCAAGGTGCACGAATTCATGCACTGGGCCCCTAGTTAATGTATAATGGAAATTAGAAATCAATAATACATGTACAATTAAATAAATTCTTCAACAGATATAAAGACAGGGTTACAGGAAGTGTAGTAAAATAAGTTTTCTGTGTGCCTAGGGGATATGTATGAACACCTTACTTAGGAAGGTATGTTTTTGGGTTGCAAATTAAGTTGAAATGAAAAGACACAAAAGTGGGGGAGTAAAATGATCTAGGTAGAAGGAGAGTAATGTGTAAGGACAGGTGATGAAATATCATGGATGATCTGGAGCTACAAGTGCTAGTATGGCAGCATAAAAAGAATTACAAGGAAATTCAATGACATGACCAGAAAAGTAGGTAAGCAACAGATTATAAAAATACTGTATGCTAACAGTTTATACTAATTATAGTTTGTGGGAAGCAATTAAAGATTATTTTTATATAAATAGACTTAATCAGATTTGGACTTAATAAAAGCAACCACCTACCTAACTAAAGAAAAGTAAATAATAAAGTGCTATTTTATCTCCATTGAAAACTATGATTTAGTACAATTTTATAAAGTTTAAGAATAAGCAAAACTAAATATATGTTAGGAATATATTCAGATGTGATAAATATCTTCTAATAATACGTGTACTACAAACACAAAATTGCTACTAATCTCAAAGAACAGTGTTTATCATTAAGGAAAGAACAGGTAGATAAGATTTCAAGGAGTGTACAGGTAGGAATATACTTAAGAAGTTCTATTTTTAAATTAAGAAGTACTGGCATGGAAGTTATTTGAATATTCACTGTATATTCTAAGTTTCTAATATTACACGATAAACCACTTAAAATGAATAAAATTTTAAAATACAATATTTGAAAACATTATGAATAAATTATAAGGATCACATAATAAAATACTAAAAATGAATTAGAATGAGAGACAGAAATAGAAGCTAATGCATTATCTCAGGTGAGAAAGAATAAGAGATTTACGTGGCCTGCGTGGCTCAGTGGTTGAGCGTGGAACTATGAACCCAGGAGGTCACAATTTGATTCCTGGTCACAGCACATGGTTGGGTTTCAGGCTTGATCCCCAGTAGGAGGTGTGCAGGAAGAAGCCAATCAATGATTCTCTCTCATCATTGATGTTTCTTACGCTCTCTCTCTCCCTATCCCTTCATCTCTGAAATCAAGAAAAATATTTTTTTTTTTTTAAAGAATGAGTGATTAAGATTAGGTAAATAATAAGGG
This sequence comes from Myotis nattereri, assembly GCF_964212035.1. NCBI lineage: Eukaryota > Metazoa > Chordata > Mammalia > Chiroptera > Vespertilionidae > Myotis > Myotis nattereri. Next base: position 65,369,221 of record NC_138076.1, on the reverse strand, counting down.
AGAAAGAACAATAATAAAGATTGCTCCAAAATGCAAGGTCAGGAGGACTCTAAGGAAGAAAGTGTTCATTGGTGTTAAACACTGCAGAAAATTAGTACAGAAAAATACAACTGGAATTTTAAACTCTGGAGTCACGGGTCAACTCTATCACAGCTGTTCTGTGTCTTAGTGGAGTCTAGATCCATATTGCAACGGAGGTTGAATAATTTCTACATTGGAGTGCTTAGGGGTAGTGATCTGGTCTTGTCTTTGAAAGGAATTAAAGAAGAATTAGGTAGCCAGGGTATAGGGTGAAGAAGGAGGAAGCTTGGACATGACAATTGGAGCTGAAACCACAAAATGTCTTGCGGAAAAACAGGATAACAGAAAAAACAGGATAGCAGGAAAACAGGATGTTTTGAGAAAAGGATGTTTTTCTTGCAAGTGTAAAATAAAATGCTGCAAAAAGGCCAGGAACCAATCAGAGAGTGGCACAGATAGACAAAGAGCAGACCTTTAGTGATATAAGGGGAAGAGCAGAATGCTTCTGCTGCAACCCATTTGGGTCTGCTCCCAGAGCAGGGGGCCTGTGTTTGCTTGCAATAAACTCCTATCTTGCTTGAACTCCTCTGGTCCAAGGCTTCATTCTTTGATTCCATGAGACACGATCTTGGGAAGAATTCCTGCTCATCGATTCTGGTATCATCTTGATGTTGCCATTACAGATAATCTTCTCATTGTTAAGAGTGTCTATTATAGAGCAATCAAAAAATTACATTCTTATGTGTTTATTTATACTTATAAGAATTTTTAAATTCCAGCTTTGAACAAAAGCATCATCATCATTATCACTGTCACCATTACCATCATTATTAATGCTATGAAATCTTTGACATGATTTTAGGAAGGGAGATGCTCTTATGGCACTGTAACAGTAGAGGAGGAATTAGGATTTAAGGAGGAGAGTTAGTGAGAGACAGTACAGTGCAATGGTTAAAATTGGACTTTGAAGCTAGTTTCCCTAATTTGAATTCTGGCTTCACTACTATCTGAGTGCAGTTCAGTAAGTTAATTAAAGTTTCTGTGCCCCAATTTCATTGACTGTAAAGATATTACCTATCTCACAGCATTGTTAGGATTAAAATATAGTTAATATATGTAAACACTTAGAACCTTGCCCAGCTTGTAGTAATCTATTTATTAATACTATTGTGGTCAAATTGTAAAGGAATTATAATTTCTTCTCATTTCTTTCTTCTATTTTTCTAAGAACTATTATGTGGCACTCGTAAATAAGATACATTATGACTATATTTTATTTTAATGTCATAGCAAAACATTGTCTGTAGTGACCATTGAAGAATAATTTACTAGAACAATATACCTTTGTTTTATTTTTAATTTCTATTGATTTGAGCATAAGCTCTGTAAAATTATTTATCAATTTTTAGAATAATGGTAGTTAAAAATGATTTCTACCTTATGGAAAAGATAAACTTTAACGTTTAAAGTTTTATTGCCTTGTATGACATGATCCAGTTTTTTTTTTAACTTTGCAATTTAATTGCAGCATTTGTTTCCTTAGTGACTCTGGTCTCCTTAAACTAGTTTTACCATCCTGCTGATACTCTCAGTCATGAGATAAATAAATTATTTGTGATGTGCTCAATATATATTTGTGTGAGTCATGGTTTTCACTTTGTTCGTATTACAGTCATGTTCTAACTTTTAAAGTGTACACCCACTTGTTTATAAGTCACTTTTAACTACTTTCCAGTCTCACATTGTAGTAGTAAATCAATCCTATATAATAAAAGGGTAATATGCAAATAGACCAAGCGGCAGAACCACTGAACAACCAATCAAAGTGTAATATGCTAATGATATGCTAAGGATGCTCAACCACTCACTATGATGTGCATTGACCACCAAGGGGCAAACAGTCAACCGATCTACCATTCACTATGATGTGCACTGACCACCAGGAGTCAGATGCTCTGACCGGTAGGTTAGCTTGCTTCTGGGGTCCGGTCAATCAGGATAGAGCAAGATGGGCTGGACACACCCTGGAGCCCTCCCGTGGCCCCTCCTTGGCCGATCATGCACTGGTGGGGTCCTTCAGCCTGGCCTGCATCCTCTCGCAATCTGGGACCCCTTGGGGATGTCAGAGAGCCGGTTTCAGCCCAATCCTCCAAGCTACACCCCTTGGGATGGTGCCACATGCAGGGTTCATGGCTGGTGAGCGCTGTTGCAGCAGCACGAGCCTCTCTCGATCAGGACTGATTGGGAGCAAGTTCGCGACTGGCACAGTGGGGCCGGGACGAGCAGGAGCAGCAGGTAGGAGCTGCAGGCAGTGTTGGACTGTGGGTTTCGGACCAATCCCTGCAGGCCACCCAGAGGGATCACACCCATGCACGAATTCGTGCACCGGGCCTCTAGTATAAAATAAGCCTAAATAAGAAATCTAATGGTGCTTAAAATTAGGTGATCCTTATTTAGATATGGACATATTATCATATTTGAGGATCTTATTTCTTAAGGCCCTAGGAACAATCATCCTGTCTCTAGGCCCCCAGGTAACCATTGCTTGTACATCAATTTGGCTCAGTGGATAGAGCATCTGCCTGTGGACTGAAAAGTCCCAGGTTTGATTCCAGTCAAGGGTACATGCCTTGGTTGCAGGCTTGATCCTCAGTGGTGGGTGTGCAGGAGGCAGCCAATCATTGATTCTCTCTCATCATTGATATTTCTATCTCTCTCTCCCTTTCTTTCCTCTCTGAAATCAATAAAAACATATTTTTTTAAAAAGTTCTAGACTCTATAGGCATGGAGGATTCACTGTGCCCTAAAGCTCTGATATCATTATCCAGCCTGCTCCCTCTCTGTACCTATTGAATCATTCCATGGCTACTGTTTTCTCTGTATACATTAAAGGAACTCTATTGCTATGAATTTGTTTAATATTGGTATGTAGCAGGTTTTGTGTTTTGGACTCTACCCAGAACTTTCTCTCTCTGGGTAGGATATCTCAGAATAATGAGACCCAGATCAAACAATCCTACCAAATTTCTTTGTGGCCTTACTCTTGGACTACCTGTTCTTCATTAGACAGGTGGCCTTGTGTGGTGAGTGCAGGTGGGGAGAAAGAATGAGGAGCAGATGGATACAGGATAAAAAAAAAAAGTTCATTAATTCCTGACTACTTCCAAACTCCTCAGAAGTGTAATCTCCAGCCAAACATGGTCTTCCTATCATTACTAAAAGGCCTTTCAGCCAACAATGCTAACTCATCTCCCTTCAGCCCTTTCTCATGGTTAATCGTTACAGCAACCTGATGATTGTACTGCAGAGTGGAAAGAGAAAAACATGTTGGTTAGATTGTGTTCGTGCAAAGAAGAAAAAATGACCATTTAGGAAAAAGCTATTCAACAGAAAATAGCATTTCTAATGTGAGAGGAGAGTTAAGATCAATAAAGCAAATGGAAAAATTGGTCTTAAATAGTAGAAAGGATACCTGTTCTTCCAACATTAAATGTGTACCTAGCTATATTAATAAAAATACAATAATATCTTTCATTAGCCTTGCACCTTATACTTTGTAAAGTACTTTACATATATAGTTCATGTTTGGCATTATTTTTCCTCAGATTAAGGCCAAAATAACTAAGATGTCTCTCTCTCTCTCTCTCTCTCTCTCTCTCTCTCTCTCTCTCTCCTCTCATCTCTCTAATATATTAATTATTATGCTCAATTTAGGTAAAAGGATGATGATATTTATTTTTTTGACTAATAATCTTTATTTTGACATTTTTTTTTATATATTTTATTGAGTTTTTACAGAGAGGAAAGGAGAGAGATAGAGAGTTAGAAACATCGATGAGAGAGAAACATCGACCAGCTGCCCTCTGCACACTCCCCCCCACTGGGGATGTGCCCGCAACCAAGGTACATGCCCCTGACCGGAATCGAACCCGGGACCTTTCAGTCCGCAGGCCGACGCTCTATCCACTGAGCCAAACCGGTTTCGGCTATTTTGACATTTTTATTGTAGAAAACATTCTTAGTTTCCCCCCACATTTTATTTTTATTTATTTTTATTTTAATATATTTTATTGATTTTTTACAGAGAGAAAGGGAGAGGGATAGAGAGTTAGAAACATCGATGAGAGTGAAACATCGATCAGCTGCCTTCTGCACACTTCCTACTGAAGATGTGCCCACAACCAAGGTACATGCCCTTGACTGGAATCGAACCTGGAACCCTCGATTCCGCAGGCTCTATCCACTGAGCCAAACTGGTTAGGGCTCCCTCCACATTTTAATAATAAGCATTTGCTCCCAGGTGTTATACAATGTGTTGCTTTTACAATGAAGTGAATTTCAGTCTCTAGTCTTTCCAAAGACTTGCATTAAAAGAAATAAAGACATAAATATAGAAAACACTAGACTTGATGGTCAGGGCTAGGGGCTAATTATAAAAAAATAATTTGATAACAGTAAAAACAGCAAAATGCAATATGCACTCATTCACTAAAAATGACAAAATTAACTAAATATATACAATAGATAAAATTAACTAAATATATATAACAGAACAAAATGTAAGAGCTAAATCCATAGAACTAATATATGACAACATAGGTAGAAATCTTTGTGACCTTGTATCAGTTAATGGTTTCCTAGCTATGATATAAAAAACACAAGCAACAAAATAAAAAATGGACACATTATACATAACAATTAAAAACCTTTGTCCTCAAAGTGTACCATTAAGAAAGTAACAAGACAACCCATAGGATTGCAGAAAATATTTGCAAATTTTATAGTTGATAAGAAACCTATCTAGACAACAAGAACTTTTACAACTCAACAATTAAAAGACAAATAACCCAATTAAAAATGGGCAAAAAAGCTGAACAGGTATTTTTCCAAATAAGATAAACAATGTCCAATAAGTACATGGAAAGATGCTCAGTTTTCTTAGGTATTAGGGAAATGCAAATCAAAATGAGAAGATAATCACTTTATACCTATTAGTGTGGCTATTGTCAATAAGAAAGTTAATTAAAAAATGTTGTCAAGGATATAGAGAAATTGAATCCTTATGTGAACTTGTGCAGCTACTCTGAGGAACAGTCTTTCAGTGCCTCAGAATATTTAATATAGAATTACCATGCGACCATTTCACTCCTGGTTACATATCCAACAGAAAGAACAATATTAGGTCCAGCACTAGCCGGTTTGGCTCAGTGGATAGAACATCAGCTTGCAGACTGAAGGGTCCCAAGTTCAATTCCAGTCGAAGGCACATGCCCAGGTTGTGGGCTCGATGCCAGTAAGGGGCATGTAGGAGGTAGCCGATCAATGATTCTCTCTCATCACTGATGTTTCTATCTCTCCTCCTCTCCCTTCCTCTCTGAGGTCAATAAAAAATACATTATAAAAAGAAAAGAAAATATTAGGTCCACCCAAAAACTTCCATATAAATGTTCATAACAGTATTATGCATCATGGCCTCATAATATAAATAATTCAAATGTCCATAAACTGATGAATGAATAAATAAAATTATGTATATCTATACAATGCAATATTATTTGGCAATAAAAAGAAATGAAGGGGGAGAGATCAACCAAAGGACTTGTATGCATGCATATAAGCCTAACCAATGGACACAGACACTAGGCGGGTGAGGGCATGAGTGGGGATGAGGGTGGGAGGACAATGGGGGAATAAGGACACATATGTAATACCTTAATCAATAAAGAAAAAAAAAAAGAAATGAAGTACCAGCACAAAAATTGGTGAATAGTATGGTAAGTAAATTATATCTCAGTAATGCTGCTTTTATAAAACATAAAACATATGGAAGCAGGAAAAATTTTATTCATTCTTCTACAATCATTTTTTGTTTCCCAACTGCTGTTCGATAATGTTCCACTTGTGGTGACATTAAGTTTTTATTACTTAATGACAAAATATCACGTATCCACATTATCTAGAAATGCATTTATATTTCATGAATTTTAGATTTAACAAGATATTTGTAAAACCATAAGACTGCAAGGGACTGTAAAGAGCCTGTGTGGTCTCAAATAAATTTCATCATTTTACAGTCAATGAGAGAGATCTCAAATGAATTACTCAAGACTCATGGTTATTAAACCTAGTTAAAAAGTTGCATATACTTTTCGATGCTTTTTTCCCCTTATACTTTACATTTGGGTTTTTTGTTTTGTTTTGTTTCTGCTCAAGAGGTGTTGAGATCTCAAGTACTTCCAGTGATCAGGAGATTATGGAAACTTTTGTAACAAAGTAGTTAAAAAATGATACTGTTGACCAAGATTAAAACAACACTGGTGGAAACATATTCTGGACAAAATTAATAAATAAGTAAGAGTGCAGCCTAGGCTTTCAGCCCATGTTTTAAAGAACAGCTTGAGAAATCATCTAGTTTAGTTTACCTATCTGGTTGTAAATTACTCCTACAATGTCTATGCCAATAATAGGACCAATTCTCTCCTTAAATCTCAGTGGTGTTCTACACTAATTTTTTTTTAAAAAATATGTTTTTATTGATTTTTAGAGAGGAAGGGAGAGAGATAGAGTGGTAGAAACATCAATGAGACAGAAACATTGATTGCTGACTCCTGTACAACCCTCACTGGGGATTGGACCCATAACCCACACATGTGCCTGGACCGGGAATCAAACTGGTTACCTCTTGGTTCATGGGCTAACACTCAACCACTGAGCCACACTAGCCAGGCTACTTTCTCAATATTTTAAATATAAACTTCAAGGAATGTCACAAATTCTAAAATACTATTAATTAACATTTTAAGTACCAGTATTTAATATTAAGAATATGATATGTAAGAAACCTATTTGCAAAAAATAATGTTATTAATAATGGTTTTGGATTAAAACAATAAGAAATGAAAATTAATACTTGCAGGAAATTACGTATTGTTCAAAATCTAAATTTATATATACACTAGAGGCCCAGTGCATGAATTTGTGTACAGGTGGGGTTCCTTGGCCTGGCCAGCGATTGGGTCCAATTGGACCAGCAGGCCAGGGGAGGGGGAGGGACTGCAAGAGGTTGGCTGTGGGAGCACATTGACCACCAGGGGGAAGCTCCTGCATTGAGCATCTGCCCCCTGGTGGTCAGTGCTTGCCATAGTAACCAGTCAACTGGTCGTTCAGTCAACCGGCCATACTGGTTGCTTAGGCTTTTATATACATAGTCTAGAGGCCCGATGCATGAAATTCATACAAGGGGCTCAACCCTCACAGCCTTGGCTGGCCCTCATAGCTCCTTGCAGCCCTGGCTTCATCTGGAAGGTTGTCTGGACAGTTGTCTAGACAATTATTCTGCTGTTTGGTCTAATTAGCATATTAGCTCTTTATTATATAGAATTATATTTGCTTTAAAAACCAGATAATGAAATTCTAGATTACAATATAAGTTGTTATTCTTTGGCCAGTAAGATAAATCTATTTCTACTACTGTTTGATATTGAAGAATACCATTGAATGACAAGATGATGGTTGGCCTGTGTTATTCTTTTTACCCAACCTATTTTTAGAGTTGGAATGTTTTCATTTAATGATCTATCACAAAAGTGTTTTTTTGTTTTGTTTTTGTTCTTTTTTGCCTGGAACCTGAAGCTTCACTGATTCTTGTCTTTATTGCCCAGGATGCCAGAGTATGTAGTATCTACGATAATTTATAGATCTTGGTATTGTTTAGCTTAAGGTATGGTTATTCCTAAGTTTCATTTGTACGAAGCTGAAATATATCACTCATATGTCTGCCTTTTGGAAATAAGACAATAGTTTGCAGAGCATTCTATGACTTGAATTGTAAAAGAAAAAACAAAGTGGTATAGATTTACAACAGTGAATTTCAAATGAGTTCATAAAAATGTCCGTTTTTATTCTAAATGTTCTGGTAAAGTAATATTTTTTCTATGTCAAGTGATGTTTCCATCATTGACAACTAACAAAAAGTGTTGTACCTGTTGAAGCAGACTATTTAAATGCAAACCGCAGTGTTGGCCACTTATAAACCAAGCTTCAGAATCTTTGAGAATAGTTGAGATTTTCAAGATTTAATGACATCCTACCACATAATCTTTCTGAATAATTAAGAAAACAAAGCTTGCCACATTCTTCTTTCGAAGAAGTACATCATTGCATCCTCAAGTGATATCTGTCAGCACACTCTACAAAGTAAAGTTAGCTCATTATTACAATGTTCTAATTGCTATCTATACAGGGTGGAACACAGGTAAGTTTACAGTTGTTCATATGAAAAATAATACAATAATTAATAAATAGTAATACCAGAATAAACATGGTATTTTGCATCCCAACAACTATAAACCTATTTGTGTCCCACCCTGTATTTCCTTTATTCTTTTTCTAATTCTGTGTCAAGTTTATAAAAATTTAAAATGTAAAAATTAATATGCTAACAATGATCATAATACAAGTGCATATGTATGATTGGAAAAATGTGTATTTTTAAAAATGTAAACTAGAGTTATATAGAGTTTACTATCTACCAAAATAGCCTTCTTCTAAATATATGCAGTCAATGCTGATACAGATGTCTATTTGTATATGTAAATATATGCAACTATGTCTTAAGTAGTGACTAGATAAGATAAACCCTATTTTTACTTCATCAATTTTCATCTAGATCAATTGCAATATATTTATTTGAAAGCATGTATTTTCCTCTACATTTCATATTATCCTCTGTATTTTCATCATTTAGTTATTATCATTTATTCATCCATATATCAGATGTAAAAATAGAAGTGCTATTCTGTAAATTGATAATCTGCTTATTCTCCTTTCAAATAAAATTGGAGCATAAACTGAATTCCATCTTTATTTATATATTTGGAAATATCTCCATGTTCTTTTAAATTTAGATCCAATTAAAATGCAAATTATCTTCAACAAATGCTTAGAATAGTAGAATATCTGGTTTGAAATTTATTCAGTCTTAAATAAATCTACTTAGATTGAGTATCAATGAAATAGCCCATTTTGTTTCAAAAGTCTTTAACCTTCATTATTTTTATTTTTTATTTTTTTAAATTAAATCTTTATTGTTCAGATTATTACAGTTGTTCCTCTTCCCACCCCCCCCATAGCTCCCCTCCACCTGGTTCCCACCCCACCCTCTGTCCTTACCCCCGCCACCCACTGTCCTCATCATAGGTGTACGATTTTTGTCCAGTCTCTTTCCACACCTCCCACACCCCTTTCCCCCCCGAGAATAGTCAGTCCACTCCCTTTCTATGCCACTGATTCTATTCTATTCACCAGTTTATTCTGTTCATCAGATTATTTATTCACTTGATTCTTAGATTCACTTGTTGATAGATGTGTATTTGTTGTTCATAATTTGTATATTTACCTTTTTCTTCTTCCTCTTCTTAAAGGATACCTTTCAGCATTTCATATAATACTGGTTTGGTGGTGATGAACTCCTTTAGCTTTTTCTTATCTGTGAAGCTCTTTATCTGACCTTCAATTCTGAATGATAGCTTGCTGAGTAAAGTAATCTTGGTTGTAGGTTCTTGGCATTCATCACTTTGAATATTTCTTGCCACTCCCTTCTGGCCTGCATAGTTTCTGTTGAGAAATCAGCTGACAGTTGTATGGGTACTCCCTTGTAGGTAACTGACTTCTTTTCTCTTGCTGCTTTTAAGATTCTCTCTTTGTCTTTTTCTCTTGGCATTTTAATTATGATGTGTCTTGCTGTGGTCCTCTTTGGATTCCTTTTGTTTGGGGTTCTCTACACTTCCTGGGCTTGTAAGTCTATTTCTTTGACCAGGTAGGGGAAGTTTTCTGTCATTATTTCTTCAAATAGGTTTTCAATATCTTGCTCTCTCTCTTCTTCTGGCACCCCCATAATTCGGCTGTTGGTATGCTTGAATTTGTCCCAGAGACTCCTTACACTATCTTCATATTTTTGGATTCTTTTTTCTTTTTGATTTTCCAGTTGGGTGATTTTTGCTTCTTCGTATTTCAAATCTTTGACTTGATTCTTGTGATCCTCTAGTCTGCTGTTGGAACTCAGCATAATATCCTTTATTTCAGGCAGTGTTTGCTTAATTTCTAGTTGGTCCTTTTTCATAACCTGGAGCGTCTCACTAGATTTCTTGAGGGTCTCACTAAATTTATCAGCGGTTTCAAGAATTTTCTTGAAAAACCTTAAAAGTGTGGTTTTGAACTCTATATCCAGTAGTTTGCTTTCCTCCATTTCTGTCATTTGTGACCTGTTTCTATGTCTCCACATTTTTTATGCTTCCCTGTGTTGATAGAGTGGCTTTCTGTGCTAGGTGTCCTATAGGGCCCAGTGGCTCGGCCTCCCCAATTGCCTGAGGTGGACGCTCTTGGTGCACCCCTTTGTGGGCTTTGTGCACAGTCTTGTTGTAGTTAAGCCTTGATTGTTGTAGGTATCACAGGGAGGAATTGACCTGCAGACCAATTGGCTGTGAGAATCAGCTGTGTCTGCAGTGGGAGAACTTCTGAGCTGGAGACACCCTTTTGGGGCAAGACTTGCTTCAGTGGGGCTTTGATGCTCACTGAGTCTGCCCCCTGAGTGTGTCCCTTATGGATCTGAGGAGTTTTAATCTGGATGGTCCCACTCTGACCACTGGATACACTGGCTCTTGGATCTCTAAGGAGGTTCTAATTTAGCCTCTGCCTGAGGCTACCCAGCAGGAGCTATGGAGAGATTCCTCTTCTTTGTTTGGGGTTTGGAGGTGCCCAGATGAGGCCCAGCTGGAACTGGAGTTCAGAGCAGTCAGGAGCTTGAGACTCCCTCTGGATTGAAAAAGACAACCATGTCCTCAGCCACCAGCCCTTTCCACGTGCGCCGTGTCTTCAGCTGCCAGCCCTTTCGGCGTGCGCCTCTCTACCTCTGCACTTTACTTCCGCACCTCCTCTGAGTCTCAGTGCTTTTCTCTTTCTTTCTAGTTGTAGAATTTCCACTCAGCCAGCCTTCCTGTGGTTCTGGATGAGGTCCGTTTTGTCTTTTAGTTGTATTTTTGAAGTGGTTGTGTGAGTCAGCAATTTCCGGTGTTTACCTATGCCGCCATCTTGGTTTCTCCAATCTTCATTATTTTCAAGAAAGCCTTTTTACTAATTGTGAATTATATAACTCTAACTCAACTACAATACTTTTTTATGTCTCTCAAATAAACATTGTCTAATGTAACAAAATAATTGTAAGTGCTTATTAGAATAAATCCTACCATAAAGTATACTATCTGTTGAATTTACTTAGAGAGGTCAGGATCTGATTCCTGCTCTTCAAAACTTTGCTGATTTCTGATTACTATTATCCATCAATATTTAATTATTTATAATGTGTTGTTTTATGTAATTTGCAATTATATATAAAAAAAGGATACGTTGATGATAACCATTCTGACAGGTTTGAGGTGATATCTCATTGTGATTTTGAATTGCATCTCTCAGGTGATTAGTGACTTTGAGCATGTTTTTCTATATCTCTTGTCTTTCTGTATGTCCACTTTGGAGAAGTGTCTATTTAGGTTTTTTGGCCATTTTTTAATTGGATTGTTTGTCTTTCTTTTGTCAAGTTGTATGAGTTCCCTATATATTTTAGAGATTAAACCCTTATCAGATATATCAATGGCAAATATGGCCTCCCATGTAGTGGGGTCTTTTGTTATTTTGGTGATGATTTATTTTGCCGTGTGGAAACTTTTTATTTTCATGTAGTCCCATTTGTTTCATTTCTGTTGTCCTAGGAGATGTATCGGTAAACATATTGCTATAAGAGATGTCTGAGATTTTGGTGCCTATGGTTTCTTCTAGAACTTTTATGGTTTCAAGTCTTACATTTAAATATTTTATCCATTTTTAGTCTATTCTTGAGTATGGTATAAGTTGGTGGTCCAGTTTCATATTTTGCATATACCTGTCCAATTTTCCCAACACCATTTATTGAAGACACTGTCTCTGCTCCAATGTATGGTCTTGCCTGCTTTGTCAAATATTAGTTGAGCATAGGGCTTGGGCCAATTTATGGGTTCTCTTTTCTGTTCCACTGATCTATATGCTTGTTCTTGTGCCAGTACCAGGCTGTTTTGAGTACAGTAGCTTTGTAGTATAACTTGGTATCTGGTATTGTGATTCCTCCAACTTTGTTCTTCTTTCTCAAGATTGCTGCAGCTATTCAGGTTCTTTTTTTGCTTTCATATAAATTTTTGGAGTTTTGTTCTAGGTCTGTGAAATATGCCTTTGGTATTTTAATAGATATTGCATTGAATCATCTGTAGATTGCCTTCGGTAATATGGACATTTTAATGATGTTGATTCTACCAATCTATGAACATGGGAATGCAAACTGGGGCAGCCATTGTGGAAAACAGTGTGGAGAAATTAAAAAATTAAACTCACATTTGACCCAGTCATCTCACTTCTAAAAATATATCCTAAGAAACCTGAACCACTCATTAGAAAGAATATATGTACCCCTATGTGCATAGCAGCACGATTTACAATAGCTAAGACTTGGAAACAGCCTAAGTACCCATCAGCAGATGAATGGATAAAAATCTATAGCACACTTACACAATAGGATACTATTTAGCAATAAAAACCAAACCAAAACAAAACAACAACAACAACAAAAACCTCTTACCAGTTGCAATGGCATGAATGGACCTGGAGAGTATTATGCTAGATGAAATAAATGAGTCAGAGAAAGATAAGTATCACATGACCTCACTCATATGTGGAATTTAATGAACCAAATAAACTGATGATCAAGAATAGACCCGGAGTCATAGAAGCATGAGCAGACCATTGAACCTTAGAGGGAAAGCAGGAGAGGGTGGGTGGGAAGAGATCAACCAATGAACTTGTATGCATATATGCACACAGACAATGGGGTTATGAGGACCTGCGGTGTGGAGGAGAATGGGAGCAGGCTGGACAAGGTTAATGGGGGCAAAAGGAGGGCCTATGTAATACTTTCAACAATAAAGATTAAAAGAAAAAAAAATAGGATACATTTGGTTTGGTATGAATTATTGTGTTAGCATGTGTTATTTATGTTGTCTCACCAGGTTTTCTATTTATCCCTTGATAGAATGGTCGCCTTCAATGAAATTTAAATTTAAATAAGAATAATTTTCTTTTGAAGTACTAAAAACTATTAAATATAAACATTGAATATGAAATAGATCCACTGAAAAATAAGTATATACAAACATAGTAGATGGAATATGTGTTTCACTTGAAATTATTAATATTTATAATGTTTTGCCCTAACTGGTTTGGCTCAGTGGATAGAGCATCGGCCTGAAGACTGAAAGGTCCCAGGTTCAATTCTGGTCAAGAGCATGTACCTTGGTTGTGGGCACATCCCCAGTAGGGGTTGTGCAGGAGGCAGCTGATTGGTGTTGCTCTCTCATTGATGTTTCTAACTCTCTATCCCTCTCCCTTCCTCTCTGTAAAAAATCAATAAAATATATTTAAAATTTTTTTATTTATAATGTTTCATTTAAGTTTATAAAATTTATAATAATACATTTTAAATTGTTATTATTATTTTAAATTCTTTATTGTTTAAAGTATTACATATAGTATTACATATGTCTCCTTTTTCCCCCATTGACCTCTTCCTGGCCACCCCCACCCCCAGCACATGCCCTCACCCAATATATGGATGTATTTATTCAGTTATTCTTTTTTTTCCAAACGTTTACCATGTGTCTAAAATGATAAAGGTGCTATACTAAGAACTAATAATAGAGCAGTGAAAATATCAGATGCAGGGTAACCTCATGGAATAGGTAATCTAGCTCCATGAATTATTTTAATATATTTACAGTAACTTGGGGCCTGGGGGGGTAAATCTGATACACTATTAAACATTATTTTCCCTTGAATTTATCTGGTTGTACAATAAATTTCTGAAAGTATTCTTTTAAGAAAATGATCTGCTCCATCTTTACTCTGCTCTCTTTACAAAAGGCAGACTGGGTTTCCCTTCAGGCAAAGATTGATTTATCATGTTTCTTGTGAACTATATCTATCTTCCTCTTTAAAAAATTATTGCAAATATCCTTAAGCACAAGTGTATCTTTAATAGAGAAATGACATTAAAAGAAAAATCTAAAATGGAAGCATAGAAAGAAATTAGTCCTATGTGATTCATCACCTCATCAGAAAATATAAATGTTTTATAACATTAGTTCATGATGTGCAAATTATTTTAATAAAGTGAGACTTTCGTATGCATAAAAAAATCAGAATTTTTTCTCATTTGAACAAAAGTAAATTATTAATTGTATTTGCTGAACTGGGCTTTGCAAACTGAAAAGGGCAAAAAGTTTCTGGCTTTTCTTCATTCTGATATCACATTGGAAGCCCTTTTTGAACTATTCTAATCATGTAGGAATATTGCTTAGCACAGAACGGCACTCTATTGATTAAATGATTTGAATCATTAAACACTAACAGACAACTTACAAGTTACAATGCAAGTCATTTAGATGTGTGTTTATGGAATAGTTTTTAACATTTGAGTTGCTTCATGAACCTTTATTATATTATTGCCATAGCATCAACTCAAAACATACAGCCCCCCTAGAAAAATTTAAATCTGCTGGATGACAACAGTAACAAAACCCAATACACTTTAATAATAAACTTTACATGTGTTGTGATTTTATACAAATTTGTGTTTTAGAAATTGATGAGTAAAAGAAATAAAATTAAAATATGCAAATGAAAGAATACTTAAAATGAATGGAATGCTTTTCAAGTAGTCAATATTATTATCACCTTCATTGTCAACAGCAAAGCAGGATGTAGTTCTTAAAATAGAATGGTCTTAGTTTGGATAATAAAAAAACATTTTAGGTTTTTAGGTAACATATTTGAAGAGCATCTGAATAGAAAAAAAATGGACTGTGTCTAAAATGAACCTCCAAAAAGCTTATAATTTTCATTGGATAATCTATGATTATACTTAATTAGTCTTTGAAACTGTTACAAATGCATATTTAATTGTAGTTATGTTATAGAACCCTATTAAAAGCTCTCTATAGTCAAACTACAATTGCTATGGGTGGATAACTATCTATAATATAAAGAGTCAGGACTGTCACATACGAAACACCTGGATGGATGATCGAACAGTCTGAGTGGGGCGACAAGGCTGGCAAGGGGGTTAGTGAGGGATGACCAAACGACTGAACACCAGGCTGCATGGGGCAACTAGGCCGGCAGGGGGGTTAGCGAAAGATGACTGAACGACTGAACAGCAGGCTGCGTGGGGTGACCAGGCCGGCAGGGGGGTTAGGAGGGACAACCAAATGACTGAGCACCAGACTGCGTGGGGCGACCAGGCTAGCAGGGGGATTAGTGAGGGATTACCAAAGGACTGAACAGCAGGCTGCATGGGGTGACCAGGCTAGCAGGGGGTTAGTGAGGGATTACCAAAGGACTGAACAGCAGGCTGCATGGGGCGACCAGGCTAGCAGGGGGTTAGTGAGGGATTACCAAAGGACTGAACAGCAGGCTGCATGCGATGACCAGCCCAGCCCGGGGGAGAGGGGGGCACTTGGGGGCAACCAGGCTAGCAGGGGGGGGGGCAGTTAGGGGCAACCAGGTTGGCAGGGTTGGGCAGTTGGGGGTGACCAGGCTGGTGGGGGGGGGGCAGTTAGGGGAGACTAGGTCGGCAGGCAGAGGTGGTTAGGGGTGATCAGGCTGGCAGGAGGCCCAGTTAGGAGCGATCAGGCAGGCAGGCAGGTGTGCAGTTAGGAGCCAGGGGTACTGGATTGTGAAAGGGATGTCCGAGGGGTCCCAAATTGAAAAGGGTGTAGAATGGGCTGAGGGTACCCCTCCATGCACAAATTTCATGCACCGAGCCTCTAGTTTGTTTTAACGTTACTACTTATTATACATTTCTATCAATTTTTCCAGTGTAATCTGCATATCTTCTTTGTGCATGACACTAAACATAATTAAAAGTAAGTTTTTATAGCTCCTTTACTCAAATCAACTTTGAGTCTTAGGGAGTACACTGGAATTTTACCAATGACTGAGTTAGAACACAAATAAAACCTGCCTGTAAAGAGTTGTGAGTCTAATTTATGGACAAAGCAAGTAAAGAAAAATAAAAACAGGAATAAGAGGAAGGTACTCTCTAGCTAGGCTTCCACGTGCTTCTGCCTATTTGTGAACATTAAGCATGAATGGCAGTTGTCCTCCAAGCTACTCTTTGTTCCCATCTTGATAACTTTATTTCTAATAAATTTATTAAAAGATTCTGAAAGTCAAATTTTTCTAATTTTCAACTTAGTATTTATATATTAACTAAAAGTTATTACTCATATATATGATAGTGAAAAGGAGTAATACAAGGTAATGTATGTAAAAAAGACAACATTCAAAACACATTGTAATACTAATGCCTTATATCATAGTCCTGAAGAAAAAAGAAATATATGGATGATGTAAACTTTATTTTAATGCCTTAGAAAAGCAAATAAATTTAAAGCTAAAGTATATTTATTGTCCCAAAGCAAATTCTAATTTATGGTGAATGTGAAGGGTTATTGTTAAAGATAAAAAGTATGCTGCTAGCTGGAAACCATGAGGGATGTCAGGTATTTCAAAATCATGACCAGAAACCACATCAATCAGGTTTGTTCTTTTTCTGTGGCATTGCTCTCAGGGCTGTGAAGGACACACGGATGATGCATGTGCAGGATTTTTCAGTGTAACAGACTCTGAAAAGGCAACTACTCTTACAATCTATCAGGAAGCTTTTATGCTCCAGTTCTGTGACTTCAACCTTTTAAGGCTACTGATTGAACATGGCGGCATCTAATTAGTCCTGTTGCCAACTGCTTCTGCCTCCAGCGTGAACTTTATGAAATGTTTTATGCCATGCTGGTAGCACTCGTCAGAAAGTGAGAGTGAAAAAACAGAGAAATTAAAAACAACAACAACTAAGGAAAAAAATATGGAGTTCTTTGTCATCATCTATGTTTTAGGCTTATAATTTCAATTTCTCTCAAAAAATCCATATTTTGAAGTGTTCTGGATGTCAGAAATATGACTTGATATTGGGGTATGTTTATTAGTGTATAAGATAAAGCATAAAATTTGAAGTAAGACAATAAATAGTAGGCTATTTATTCTACTATGCTCTGTCTGTTGTTCTTGAGTAAATTATTTAACATACCTAAACCTTACTTAATTATTTTAAATAATATAACACAAAACTTACAAGAGTTTTGAAAGGATTAAATTAAATAAGTATGTTTACTATGGAGAACCAAACCTGATACATACTATACACTTGTGCATGGCCAGTACCAATTGAGGTAACTGTTATCATCAAACACAATGAAGAAGCTAGAGTTACTTCAGTCTCCCTGTAGAAGTTTGAAACAATGTGACCAAAGAGCTACCAGATTCGCGGTGGAAGTAAACAACTACAACAACAACTATTATATATGTATATCCATAATTAAGACATGATGTAGTTAGCACTCTGAAGTGTATAAAGCAATATAAGGAAATAGAGAGTTTTGAAGACAGTGCCACTTGATATACAATATTCAGAGAGATTTCCGTGGAAGTGACATGTGAGCAGAAACATGAACTAGGCAGAGGGAAAAGGATATAAATATTTGGTGTAAGTGTGTCTCTGGCAGAGAGAAGTAAAAAGCGCAAAGGTCACCAGGTAGTAGGATGCTTGATGTAGTAAAAAGGCAGTAAGAAGTTCAGTGTGACCGGAACTGTGTGAACAGGAAAATAATGGTAGGAAATAGTGTTGGAAAGAAAGTTAGAGGAAAACCATGTGTAATCTTGTTGACTGAATTCAAAAATGAGAAGAATCACAATCCTGAAAAAGTAGCCAAAGAACTGTGCGATTAATTAATACATTACAAGGTATTAAATGCATGCTGGGCCAAAACTTAATTTCATTGGAAAAGCTTGCTCTTTGTCACAGAGGAGTTTGCAGTATAATTATGAATATCAGTCACAAAGACATAAAATAGATAACTAATTGTTTAAGGGAGCTTAGGATGACATCACATAATCCTAAGAAGAGGAATAATATGATAAGAAAAAGAATGCCATGAAAAGATTCAAGATATTTTTTAGTCGTGGATTAATTTAATTTTGAAACTAGAGGGTCACTTAGAATAGATGCCAGAGATTTCAGACAAAAGAAATATCACGAGTAAAGTACAAGCGAAAGGGATCCACAGCACATATTTAAAATCAATTTCGATTTTTAATTTTTATTTTAGGAAATATGTCCATGTAGCAGTTTAGAAGCTATGCGCAGAGCACTATGCATATCAAAATATGGAGTTTGAACTGTTATTTTGTGGTATGTGTTGAAGAGAACATTAGCTTAAGAAGACAAGCTAATCCACGTTCTATGTAAGAAAAACTGTAGATAGAGATTGGGAGACCTACTCAGCTATTGTATAGCACTTTGGAAGTCAAGGTTAAGGACATTTCTACTAATAATCTCAAACTTCAATTTAATGGTAATTCTTCTCAAAAACAACCCATAGAGGTCCTGCATTCCTTAAGAATCTATAGAAGGCTGCCATCAACTTTTTCAGTCTACAGTAGTGAAGGAAGTCACTTTCAAGGACTCCTTTAGAATTTATTTCAACTTTCTATCTGTCCACATATGTACCTGCAACTGTGTGTGGAGAATAATGGTGTCCTATTCTCTTTCACTCTCCATTCCTTGTGTGAATGCCTCTTATTGGCAAATTCTAACCTGGAACCGTAAGGAGAGAGGATTTCTGGGAAATGCAGTTCAAGGGGTCTTCTCTAAAGGCAGAGCTGACCTTGGAGGGAAGTGGCACTGGTGATCAGTGTAAACAGACAACCCAGGAGAGAAGGAAAGGTCAGAAGACTAAAGTAGACTCTGAAATTTTCATCCTTCTTCATGCAGAGCAGGTAAACTCTAATAGTATTCTTTCATATATTTATTTTGAACAGATTATGCTATTAATAAAATATCAAAATAATACTTAAATGCTATTGTTTTAGATACAAGTTTGCTCTGTCAAATACATGAAGACAGTTCTTTTCATTCCCTAGTAGTATTCAGCCACAGGCATCCACAGTTTTATCCAACTTTTCTTTATATAAAATGATAAAATATTTACTATTCTTGTTATTCTCATCTGTTTCAGCTTATCATTCTCTAGTGCTTTTAAAATGTGATGTACAGAATTAAACACAGGTCTCATAATGGAATCTGACTAATAGAGAACGAGGGTGGCTATTTCCTTCAATTATTTTGTTGCTATCTTTATATTTATTCAGCCAAACTTTAAATGCTTTAAAATTAGTTTCACACTTCTACCTAATATTGAGCTCTCAATAAAATTTTTCCAGTATTTTTGCACATGAACCACTGCCAAGCTGAGTCACCTTCCCTAAATAGATTTTGGAATCATCCACAAAAAAATCAATAGCTGAAACCAAATAAATGAGTGAAATTTCTTAAAAAAAAAAGTTAACAAATAAAATAAATAGCAAACACATATGAACAGCAAGTTAATATCTAGACTTTGAAGACCAAGTTCATATCTAAAAAATCTTAGCAAGAAAATTAAAAATGGAAACAAATAAATCTTATTTTTGATATAAACAAATAATTGTAGCAAATAAAGAAGGTAATTCAGTCCTGGAGGTAATAGGAAAATTGGGATGATTTGCTATAACATAGTTAACAAGAAAAAAAAATATCATAGCATAATAAGTTTGCTCTCAAAGCACAGTTTGAATAGATTGCATGAGGACATATGCATAGTTAAATGAGGATCAGAAGCAAATATGTGGTGAGAAGTTATAATATGAGATACAAGCATCCATCTCAGAATTTTATGGAACTGAGAGAAAACAGTGTCTAGGAAGACAACTGCTCAATACATTTTCTTCACTAAAATAGCCACCCATGCACATCTAGAGAATACTAGTGCTTTTGCCTCCAAAAGAATTTGAAATCATTTAAATTTCAAAAGACATGACATAATACTACATAATCCATTTATAGTTTCAAAAAATTAATACATAGTTATTTTAGAAATTGAGTATGTTAGCTAGAGCTCTTCTAGTTTCTGTTTTAAATACATTTTACTATAAGGCATACATTTTTAAGTGCCTAAAAAATATTGCTACTATTGTATGACAAATTGCAGAACAGTCTAAGCAGCTGCAAGAAAAACATTTTTATTATTAAATTAATAATTTCAAACTGGACCAGAAGGGACCATTATCCCTCTGGATATGGAGGCATATTGTTCTCTGGCTTAGTTAAACCAGGAGATCCTAATTATAATAAAATGTGCATAATTAAATGACTACAGTTGGACTTTGATATTTCAGTTGATGAAATATTTGTTTACATTGATTTCATATGGTTCATGTAATTTCAATAGTAGTACCGTACCCAGTCATAAAAATTTTGAAAGAAGAATTTGACAGTAGAATTACAAAGCTTGTATCTTTCCTTGTATTTCTACATTTTCATTAATTTACTAATCTGCTTAAAGGATTAAAGAAGGACATTAACATAATATTGACATTCTATCTAAGAAAAATAATTGGAAGACTTTCAAATGACTGAATGTTATTAGTGGTTTGAAAAGTGTTTAATGTCAAAATAAGAGCTTTTTAATAAATAGCAACAATAAAGCTTAATGAGTTCTATCTTATATGAATCATTCCCTTGAGTTGGAAAGGGAAAGTTCTATACTTTAAAATTGGTTGTTCCAGTAATGATAATCAAATCATTAATAAAGTTAATAGTAACCATAGCAAAAATGGCTAGCATTTTTTATAGGACCTGCTATATGCCAGGGACTGTGTAAAGTGTTTTTAAGATGATTATTCCTAGGGTATGAAAAATGATGAGGATAAAATGGTTGTAATTGCTTATTCTCTTCTAGAATAAAGATAATGTATAGAATATCACACCTTAAAGTGTACAATTCAAAGAAGTTTTAGTATCTCTATAAATACCCATCTCCAAATATCATCACAGTGGAGGTAAGACTTCAACATAAATTTTTGCTTGATACATCTCAGTCCATAGTGGAGAGGTTGTAAGAAAAATGCAAAAGAAAAGTTTTAGTGGTGGAAACTGCTAGCCCTCAATAAAAAAATAAATAAATGGGGGAAGAAAGGGTAGCTGTGAAAGTGGGTGTATAAAGATAGATATGCCAGGAACAGTTAAAAAATTCATTTAATCAACTTATAAAATCTAAAATAGGCAATATTTATATCTATATTGTCTATAAAATAGAAATAAAGCCATAATAAAGTCCATTATGTAATGTTTTGCATTGTATCCCATAATAAAAAGGCGCCAATCGTACAAAAGTTATGTTAAAATTTAAAAAGTCATTCAATGCAATGACAGTAATTATTTAGCCTTCGATGCTACAGCTATGTCTCTATTATTAAAATATTAATTTTTCTTACCATTGTGTAGCTGTGAGCCACCTTCATTAATTCAATGCACCCTTGGGCATCTGCAAATGCTCGGATTCCTAAGCAGTTGGATGGATGCAAAAGCTTCATGAGGAAATGGCAGCACACTTCTACCACTTGGGGCAGCTGAAGAAGGCAGGCCGCGGCGAGGAGGTTTTCAATGGTGTCTTCCTTTAATTCCAAGCAACCTGAACATTAAGTGCAGAGGTTATGAAACTCTGCTTGCGACATAACATCTATGATTGTATTTCTCAAAACTTTAGGCCAATCTGCTAGAAATAATTTGAACCTAGATTTATGGTCAAGATAAAAATAAGTCCAGAAAGACCAGCATCTTGCTTTTTTAATTAAAGTTAACTTACAATATTATATGCATAATGAAGTGATCACCACAGTAAGCATAGTAACCATCTGTCACCATACAAAGTTACTATGGTATTCCTTATGTTGTACATTAAATCCCAGCGATTTATTTTATAACTTAAAGTTTGTACTTTTTATTCCCCTTCACATTTTTCACCATCCATCTCCCCTTCCACTCTGCAACCATCAGTTTGACCTTTATATCTATGAATTTTTTTTTTTTGTTCAATTTTTTTTTTTTATTAGTTAAGGAATTACAAATGTGTCCTCATCCCCCCCTTTAACCCCCAACCTCCCCCCCACACACAAACTCGTGCTCCCATCCCCCCGTTGTCCATGTCCATTGGTTTGGCTTATATACATGTATACAAGTCCTTCTGTTGATCTCTTCCCCTTACCCCCGCCCTCCCCTACTTTCCTTCTAGGGATTGATAGCCTGATCGCTGTTTCTCAGTCTTTGGGTCTGTCCTTTTTCATCAATCTATGTTGTTCTCTATAATCCACAAATGAGTGAGATCATGTGGTATTTATCTTTCTCTGACTGGCTTATTTCACTTAGCATAATGCTCTCCAGTTCCATCCATGCTGTTGCAAAAGGCAAGAGTTCCTTTTTTTTTACCGCAGCATAGTATTCCATTGTGTATATGTACCACAGTTTTCTAATCCACTCATCTGCTGATGGGCACTTAGGCTGTTTCCAAATCTTAGCTATGGTGAATTGTGCTGCTATGAACATAGGGGTGCATATATCCTTTCTAATTGGCGTTTCTGGTTTCTTGGGATATATTCCTAGGAGTGGGATCACAGGGTCAAATGGGAGTTCCATTTTTAGTCTTCTGAGGTAGCTCCATACTGTTCTCCACAGTGGCTGCACCAGTCTGCATTCCCACCAGCAGTGCAGAAGGGTTCCTTTTTCTCCACATCCTCTCCAACACTTGTTGTTTGTTGATTTGTTGATGATAGCCATTCTGACAGGTGTGAGATGATAACGCATTGTCGTTTTGATTTGCATCTCTCGTATAATTAGTGACTTTGAGCAGGTTTTCATATGTCTTTCTGCCTTCTGTATGTCCTCTTTCGAAAAGTGTCTATCTAGGTCCGTTGCCCATTTTTTTATTGGATTGTTTATCTTCCTTTTGTTAAGTTTCATGAGATCCCTGTATATGTTGGAAATTAAACCCTTATCGGTGGTATCATTGGTAAATATATTCTCCCATGTAGTGGGTCTTCTTGTTGTTTTTTTGATGGTTTCCTTTGCTGTGCAAAAGCTTTTTATTTTGATGTAGTCCCATTTGTTTATTTTCTCTTTAGTTTCCATTGCCCTAGGAGCATTATCAGAGAAGAAATTTCTTCGGCATATGTTTGCGATTTCGCTGCCTGTGGATTCCTCTAGTATTTTTATGGTTTCCCGTCTTATGTTTAAATCTTTTATCCATTTTGAGTTTATTTTTGTGTATGGTGTGAGTTGGTGATCTAGTTTCATCCTTTTGCATGTATCTGTCCAATTTTCCCAACACCATTTATTGAAAAGACTGTCTTGACTCCATTGTATGCTCTTGCCTCCTTTGTCGAATATTAATTGGGCATAGTGGATTGGGTCAATTTCTGGGGTCTCTATTCTATTCCATTGATCTATATGTCTGTTCTTGTGCCAGTACCAAGCTGTTTTAAGAACAGTGGCTTTGTAATACAGTTTGATATCTGGTATTGAGATCCCACCTACTTTGTGTTTTCTCAGTATTGCTGCAGCTATTCGGGGTCTTTTTTTATTCCAGATGAATTTTTGGAACGTTTGTTCTAGATTTGTGAAATATGCCATTGGTAATTTAATGGGGATTGCATTGAATCTATAAATTGCTTTGGGTAGTATGGACATTTTGATGATGTTGATTCTACCAATCCATGAACACGGTATATTCTTCCATCTGTTTATGTCTTCCTCTATCTCTTTTTTCAGTGTCCTGTAGTTTTCAGCATATAAGTCTTTTACCTCCTTAGTTAAGTTTATTCCTAGGTATTTTAATTTTTTTGGTGCAATGGTAAATGGGATTGCTTCTGTAGTTTCACTTTCTGTAAGTTCACTATTGGTGTAAAGAAATGCCATGGATTTCTTAGCATTAATTTTGTATCCTGCTACATTGCCGAATTCATTTATTAAGTCTAATAATTTTTTGATGGAGTCTTTAGGGTTCTGTATGTACAGTATCATGTCATCTGCAAATAAGGACAGTTTTACTTCTTCTTTTCCAATCTGGATGCCTTTTATTTCTTCTTCGTGTCTGATCGCAATGGCTAGTACTTCCAGTACTATGTTGAACAGGAGTGGTGAGAGGGGGTATCCCTGTCTTGTTCCTGTTTTTAGGGGGAATGGTTTTAGTTTTTGCCCATTGATTATGATGTTGGCTGTGGGTTTGTCATATATGGCTTTTATTATGTTGAGGTATGATCCCTCAATTCCTATCTTGCTGAGAGTTTTTATCAAGAAAGGGTGTTGGATTTTGTCAAATGCTTTTTCCGCATCAATTGATATGACTATGTGGTTTTTTTTCTCTCAGTTTGTTTATGTGATGTATCACGTTTATTGATTTGCGGATATTGTACCATCCTTGCATCCCTGGGATAAATCCTACTTGGTCATGGTGTATGATCTTTTTGATGTACTGCTGGATCCGATTTGCTAGGATTTTGTTGAGGATTTTGGCATCTATGTTCATGAGGGATATTGGCCTATAATTCTCTTTCATTGTATTGTCTTTATCTGGTTTTGGGATTAGGGTGATGTTGGCTTCATAAAATGAGCTGGGAAGTGTTCCTTCCTCTTGGATCTTTCGACATAGTCTGAGGAGGATAGGTTTTAGGTCTTCCTTGAATGTTTGGTAAAACTCCCCTGTGAAGCCATCTGGCCCTGGGCTTTTGTTTGCTGGAAGCTTTTTGATTACTGCTTCGATTTCCTCCATAGTTATTGGCCTATTGAGATTTTTAGATTCTTCCTGGTTAAGTTTTGGAAGGTTGTATTTATCTAGGAATATGTCCATTTCCTCCAGGTTGTCTAGTGTGTTGGAGTAGAGTTGTTCATAGTATTTTCTAACAATCCTTTGTATTTCTATGGGGTCTGTTGTTATTTCTCCTCTTTCATTTCTGATTTTGTTTATTTGGGTCCTCTCTCTTTGTTTCTTGGTGAGCCTGGCTAGAGGTGTATCAATCTTGTTTATCCTTTCAAAGAACCAGCTCTTGGTTTTGTTGATCTTTTGTATTGTTTTTTTGGTCTCTATGTCGTTTATCTCCGCTCTGATCTTTGTTATTTCCTTCCTTCTGCTTACAGTGGGCTTTTTTTGTTGCTCTCTTTCTAATTCTTCGAGTTGTAGAGTTAGGTCATTTATTCTCATTGTTTCTTGTTTCTTGCAGTAGGCTTGTAGAGCTATGAACTTCCCTCTCAAGACTGCTTTTGCTGTGTCCCATAGGTTTTGGATTGTTGTGTTTTCATTGTCATTCGTTGCCATGATGTTTTTTATTTCTTCTTTGATCTCACTGGTGACCCAGTCGTTGTTTAATAGCATGCTATTTAGTCTCCATGTGTTTGATTTTTTTGGATTCTTTTTGTTGTAGTTGATTTCCAGTTTTATGCCTTTGTGGTCTGAGAAGATACTTGATATGATTTCAATTTTCTTGAATTTGAAGAGACTTTGTCTGTGACCCAATATATGGTCTATCTTTGAAGATGACAAATGTGCACCTGAGGAGAATGTATATTCTGTGGCTTTGGGGTGAAATGTTCTGAAGATGTCAATTAATTCCATCTGATCTAGTGAGTCATTTAGGATTGATGTTTCTTTGCTGAGTTTCTGTTTAGAGGATTTGTCCAGTGGCGATAATGGGGTGTTAAGGTCCCCTACTATGATTGTATTGCTGTCAATCTCTCCCTTGAT
Source organism: Myotis nattereri (assembly GCF_964212035.1). NCBI lineage: Eukaryota > Metazoa > Chordata > Mammalia > Chiroptera > Vespertilionidae > Myotis > Myotis nattereri. The sequence continues at coordinate 65,343,398 of NC_138076.1, read as the reverse complement.
CTTCTCCAGAAGCTTTCTTACATATTTGGGTGCTCCTATATTGGGTGCATATATATTTACCAGAGTTATTTCTTCTTGTTGGACTGCTCCCTTTAGTATTATGAAGTGGCCTTCTTGATCTCTTTTTATGTCCTTCACTTTGAGATCTAATTTGTCAGATATAAGTATTGCTACCCCGGCTTTTTTTTCACTTCCATTGGCCTGAAAAACCTTTTTCCATCCCTTCACCATCAGTCTGTGTGCGTCTTTTTTTCTGAGGTGGGTTTCCTGTAGACAGCAGATATATGGGTCATGTTTTCTTATCCACTCATTTACCCTATGCCTTTTGACTGGGGAATTTAATCCATTTACATTTAAAGTTATTATTGATAGAAACTTGTTAGTCGCCATTTTTGTTCTTTACCGCTACGTTCCTTCTTTGTTTCCTGTTTTTTCTATTTACAGCAGACCCTTTAGCATTTCTTGCATTGCTGGTTTGGTTGTAATAAGCTCCCGTAGACCATTTTTGTCTGTGAAGCTCCTGATTTGACCCTCAATTTTGATTGATAGCCTCGCTGGGTATAGTATTCTTGGATTCAGACCCTTCCTTTGCATGACTTTGTATATTTCATTCCATTCCCTTCTTGCCTGATGTGTTTCTGTTGAGAAATCGGTCGCTAGTCTGATGGGGGATCCTTTGTAGGTAACTTTCTGTCTCTCTCTGGCTGCTTTTAAGATTCTTGCTTTGTCGTTGGTGTTTGCCAATTTAATTATTATGTGCCTTGGTGTCGGTCTTTTCGGGTTCATTTTGTTTGGGACTCTGTGAGCTTCTTGGATTTGTGTGAGTTTTTTCCTCCCTATATCAGGGAAATTTTCTGTTACTATTTTTTCAAACAGGTTTTCTATTCCTTGCTCCGTTTCCTCTCCTTCTGGCACCCCAATTATTCGGATGTTGTTTCGTTTAGCATTGTCCCAGAGTTCTCTTAGGCTCTCTTCCTGCTTTTTAATTTTTTTTTCTAGAAGCTGTTCTGTTTGGGTATTTTTTTCTACCTTGTCTTCTAGCTCGCTGATACGGTCCTCTGCTTCTTCTAGTCTACTGTTGATGCTTTCTATTGAGTTCTTTATGGCAGTGATGTCGTTTTTCATTTCTTCTTGGTTTCTCTTCATTTCCTCTTGGTTCTTCTTCATTTCCTCTTGGTTCCTACACATATTGTTGAATTGGTCTTCCATTCTTTTCATCCACCTTATGACCATTACTCTGAATTCTTTCTCTGACAGGTTGCTTGCCTCCATTGCCTCTATTTCATTTACTTCCTTTTCTGATGATGCCTGTTTTTCTTTCATATTTGGGTTGGTTCTTTGTTTCACCATGATTTCTCTTCTCAAGGTGTTTGATTATGTAGATCTCTCTCTGTTGCGCTGATTCAAAGGCACAAAATACAACACAACAAGGCACAACGTACAAGGCACCGAACTAAATGCATTCACAATATTAATAACCCCAAATAAAGGTGACCCCCCCGAGCGAAGAGAATTAGGGGATAAAGAAGAAAAAAGAGAAAAATATTAGAGAGAAAAATAAAAAACAAAAAGGAGTGCTGAAATGAGATTGGGAAAAGGGAGAGAGAAAAAAAAACCACAAAAAGACCAAAAAAAAAAAAAAAAAAAACCAAAAAAAACAACAACAACAAAAACAGAAAAAAAAAAAAAATTAAGAGAATGAAATAGAGGTGGGGAAGAGGCTATTTGTATGGGGAGAGCGAGGGATTGGAAATTAGATATATAAGTAGGATGAAATTTAGACAGTGGGTAGAAAGAAGGAATAGGTTAAATCCAAAGCAGGAATAGGGTAAGAGAAACAGGACAACAAAAGGGGAAAAGTGAGGAAGAGAGTTTTGGCTTAAGGGTAAATGTGAGATAGAGAGAAATGATGCTAAAGGAACGATGAAAATAGAGTGTAGAACACTCATCCCAAAATAAAATAAAGAAAAATAAAAAAAAAATAATAAAAAATAAAATGACACTTGAAAAAATGGTAAAAGGATAGCAGTAATACTGGTTAAAAAATGTAGTAATTAAAAAGGTAAAATCAGGTGATGAAAAAAAATAAAAAATAAAAAAAAAATAGGTTCTTAATGAAATGGTGAAAAAAGAATTAAAAAAATATATATATAAAAATATTTGGAAGTGAAGGTGCTTCAGATCTTCCACTCTTCTTTTTGGCACGCCTCAGTCCTGCCAGGCATTCAGGGGAGTGTTGAACTTCCCTGCGATACACTGTCCCTCCGTGCAGTAAACCACAGACCTGATTTTAAGGCAGGTTGTATTTTTTTACCAGACTGCCTTTATTTGTGATCGCAAAAGAGACAGTTCGTGGCTCTGCCTCTGGGTGGCAGTGTGTCTGGATTTACCTCCGAGGCTCTAAGTCCTCTCTATCAGTAGGGTTTTGTCCTCTATGGTATTTGGAACTGATTCCGGAAAGACCACTGCCCAGAGCTGGTTCCTTGCCACTGTCCGCTGTTTCCCAGGCTCCCCAAAAAGAACTTTCCCCTACAGGCTCTGCGAATGACCCCAACTGGGGAATCCCATGCGCTGGGTTTAATAATCAAATGCACGGATCTAAGGGGAACTGTAACAAGAGCCTGATAGTTGTGCGAATTCGCAAGCCTCCACCTTCCAGGTCTGCGCACAGTCTCCGCGCGCGCAGTCTCCGCGCGCCCACTCGCCCCTGGCACCAAGCAGCCAGCAGATTGGCAAAGTCCAAGGCTGCTCCTTTACATCCAGTCCAGCTATGGGCTCATTTTTCGCGTTCCCTTCTGCCAGCAGCCCTGTGGGGCCCCTTCCCCACTCGCGGGTCACGCTGGTCCCAGCGGCTGCGGACTCTGTGGGGCGCAGATTCCGCCCCGCGCGCGCGAGCTTGGTCCTCCCTCCAACCCTAACTGCAAACCGCACCTTTAGGGGATGTCCAACCTTTCCGTGAGAAGAAGCAGTGCTCTTCTGAGTTCACGCAGTCACGCTGCTTGAGATCCCTTGTTTCCAGGTTAGTAGCTGGTCTCTGGATGCCGGCAACAACCACCCAAGATGGCGCAGTCTCCGCTGCTTAGCTCTGCACCAGGAGAGGCTTCAGCCGCAGTCTCCAACCGTCCTTTTTTTTTTTTTTTTTTTTCCCTGGGGGGTTCTCAGTCTTTCCTAGCTGCAGACAATCTCTCAGCTGAAAATCCTCTACCTATTCGGGCTGAATGTTACCCGTTTCAGCTGCTCACCCTTATCTGCTCCAGGACAAGGCACAGGACACGTCCGCTTATACCTCCGCCATTTTTTTTAAGCCTCTATGAATTTTTTTATGTTTTATCTTTTTTGTTCATTTGTTTTATTTTTAGATTCCATATAGAAGTGAAATAATACTGTACTTGTCCTTCTCTGTCTTATTTCACTTAGCATAATACCCTCTAGGTCCATCCATGTTGTCCCAGATTTCAAGATTTCAGTTTTTATGGCTGAGTAATATTTCATATCATATATGAACCATATCTTCTTTATTCATTAATCTGCGGATGAAAATCTAGGTTGCTTCAGTATCTTGGCTATGGTAAGTAAGGCCACAATAAATATAAGGGTGCATATATCTTTTCAAATTAGTGTTTTCATTTTCTTCAAGTAAATATCCAGAAGTGGAATTGTTGGGTTTTATGATATCTCTAGTTTTAACTTTTTGAGGAACTCCCATATTTTTACCATAGTCACTGCAAAATTTACAATCCCACCAACATGCACAAAATTTCCTTTTTCTCCACATCCTTGAAAGCGCTTGTTATTTGTTGTCATTTTGCTAATAGTCAATCTGATAGGTATGGTGATATCGCATTGGGGTGTTAGTTTGCATTTCCATGATAATTAGTGATGCTGAGCCTCTTTTCAGGTAGCTGTAGGACATATGTATGTCTTCTTTGGAAAAATATCTATTCAGTTCCTCTGCCTATTCTTCATGTAATGTTCAAGATCATCTAGTACATACAAATGCAGTTTCAACTAAATTATATGTATCCACTTCGACAGAAATTATGGTTCTTCCTTTAAAAGGATGCTCAAATGTTAATAAAAATAACTTGAGTTTACTAATACCTATAAATAATATCTGAGGGCTTTAATTCAAACTTTATTCACAATATCAACAAGACAGGATATTATAATTTGAGAAAATGTGTCACATATTAACATCTTCCTTAGAGTTTATAATGTACAGAACATACTGCAGTCATGGCAACTTCACATATGCTATTATCATAGCCATAATACTGTTAAAATAATTTTAAATGTGTAAAACTAATATTAAAATGGCATGTGGGTGTGTGTATGTGGGGTGTGTGTGTGTATGTGTGTGTGTGTGTGTGTGTGTATGCATGTATGTTTTTTTATCTTCCCAGTTCAACACTTGAAAAGTGATTCTGAGATATTATATCAGTATGATAAGCTATAGGATATTTAAAATATTTATTTGTAGAAATAACAATTTTTCAGCCCAGATTTAAATTTTGGGTCTATTCCTGTATTTCATAACAATTTTGACAGCATTTTATTAGGGCATCTATCCATTCTTTCTTATTAAAAAAAGAAAAACTTTTGACTTCTCATAGTTTAGCTATAGACTAATTTTCAAAAGTTACTTGTTGGTAATTTTTGTTGTAAATTTTAAAGAAATAAGCAATGTTTATTTCAAAGAATTTAAAATGTTCTATTTTTTTTTCAACCAGGAATATATCCAATAAAATGATCCATTTGTAAAAGCCAGAAGGCACAATTGGAATATTAGCCAGTGTTGAGCTTGAATGAACACAATTTGAACTACCCCATGCATGATATATTTCTTTATAGTTATAACCTGACCATTTTTCTTATGGACTTAGATGGTAAAAGGCAAAAATCTGCCAAGTATTTGACCTAACAGAGAACCAAAAAAATACATGACTACTATTAATGAAAAAAGAAGATAATTTTATACCTTCATTCAAAGTTAACTTTCAAGATATGATGTTCACAAATGGTTTTAGCTTTACTGAGACGGAAAATCTAAATGTTTTCAAGTTAGGTACCATAGAAAATTGGCTAAAAATAACTTATACTTGTATAAAAATATGGGTACTTACGGATCCTGTGAACACAGTATCATAAAACCCTGAGAACTTTTCTCAGATAATAAGGGAATATTTATCTCTCTTGACAAATCCAGAGGAAGGTTGTCTCCAGAAATGATTAATTGAAAAGCTCATCACATCAGGAAACAGACATCTCAAGTGACTTGCTATTTCCCTCATGGTTGCAGTAGTGTCAAGTTTCAGATTCAGACAGCAAAACACTCATTACAAGAGAAACTATTCCTTCATATACATATTTTTTTTTGCATCAGTAAATAAAATTTTACTAAAAGTTTTCCCAAATTATTTTCGTATGGTTCCTTGGGAAAAATGTAATCATGCTGAACTCAATAATTAGCAATGTGCTAAAACCTCACTGATTGATTTGGAGCCTATATAAATTAGAATTATAAAATTAAAGTAAGCCTCCCTTGAATCAATTGGGGGAATAAAAAGGGAATGATTTTTGAATATGGTACCAACAATGTGTGCTACTTTTATTTATAGTCTCACTTTATGTAAATACTAGAGCAGTTGAGCTTTCAAAACATGTAACAGTAGACTTAAACTCTGATTTTCTATATAAGAATATAGTTAAACTTACACTGCATTGGAATGAAAATATGTAAAACAGAACGGGGAAGAAAAAATAACATTGTAGAAGATTACAAATCTATGTTGTTTTATTTTTTAATAGACAAGTGGTATCATATTAACAGTCTGATATACTACTATATTTCATTTATAAATTCAGTTACATTGAAAAAATGCATTTCATTAGATAGGTACAAAAACTGCCTATGAAATCCATAAAGTAAATACTATTTTTCTTCTATCATCTATTTATCTATCTTTCTTTAATGGAAATATAAATAAATAATATAATTGGCACACTAGAAATTAAAACTAAATATGTTAGTAATTTTTAGGGGAAATAAATGTTTTTTCTTAGAATAAGGAAAATAAAAGTTTTACATTTATAGAAAACTTGCAATATTGTACAGAAATTTCTCATACAATTGTTTTTTCCAATTATTAACATTTTACATTAAAATTGTACTCATGTTAAATTAATGAACCAATAGTGTTAAACTTTTATTAACTCAAGTTCATACTTTACTCACATTTCCTTTGAGGTGTTTTTGTTTGTTTGTTTTTTGTTTGTTTGGCTTTTTTTCCTAACATCCTTTTTCTGTTTTAGGATCCCACATTTCATTTAGTCACTATGTGTTTTTGGGCTCCTCCTGGTTTTCATAATTTCTCAGATTTTCCTGGCATTTTTAAATTATATATATATATAATTATTATTATTAATTTCAGAGAGGAAGGGGAGGGAGTGAGAGATAGAAATGTCAGTGAAGATAGAGCGATAGAGAATCCTTGATCGGCTGCCTCCTGCACTCTCCCTACTGGGGATAGTGCCTGCTACCCTGGTTTCTGCCCTGATTGGGAATCCAATTGTGACCTGGTTCATAGGTTGATATGACCACTGAGTCACACTGGCTGGGCAAATTTTCCTTGTTTTTCATGACTGGCAGTTTTAAAGAGTATTGGCTAAGTATTTTGTAAAAGGTCCCTCAATTGGGATTTGTCTAAATATGGTTACACTAAGATTATGATCTTTGGGCTCATCACATTATATCTAGTGTACATACTGTCAACATGACATCACTGTTGTTGTTAATTTTGATTAGTTGGTAGAAGTAGTATTTATCAGGTTTCTTCACTTTAAAATTTCTTTTTATATATATACTAAGGGCCCATTGTTCAAAATCATGCAAGACCCAGGACCCAGAGTCCTGCAGCTCAGTGGGACCTAGAAAGAGTTCCGCAGCTGCTGCTGCAGCCGCCACCACCACAACCACCACCGCTGCCGCCGTGGGAGGTAGGACCCAGAAACCCACCTGCCATCCTAGCAGGACGCAGAAACCCATCCGTGCCTCCAGTCAAGTCCTCCAGAGTCAAGTCCCTGCCCACCTGTGTACACCTTGCCACACACGCAGTCCCGCCCACCCCGCGCATGCAGCCTCCTGCTGATCAGTCCTTGAGGCATGATGGCGTGATGACCACAGGCTTTTTATATAATATCTATCAATCTATCTCTATCTATCTATCTATCTATCTATCTATCTATCTATACTAGAGAGAGAGAGAGAGAGAGAGAGAGAGAGAGAGAGAGAGAGAGAGAGATTCCAGAGAAGAAGAGAGAGGGAGAAAGAGAGAGAAACATCAATGATGAGAGAGAATCATTGCTTGCCTGCCTCCTGCATGCCACCTACTGGGGATCGAGCCTGCAACCCGGGCACGTGCCCTTGACTGGAATGGAACTGGGACTCTTCAGTCCTCAGGCCAATGCTCTGTCCATTGAGCCAAACCAGCTAGGGCTAACATTACCCTTTACTTCCCTTATCCAAGCTGTGTTCTCTGGAAGTCCTGATTCACAGCTACACTTAAGGGGTGAGAAGTTATGCTCTATTTCCTTGAGGGCAGATTAATTGCATTAGTGACTTGGAATTCTACATGGCAGATTTGTATATTCTTTGTCATTTATTTACTTGCTCAATAATTATTTATATTAGTAAATTCATAGGATTTTTTGAGTGTTTCAAAAAAGGCAACAGAGTTAAGGTAATTTGGTTTACATCATTTTATTATTTTTAGAAGGCTTATCTGTCTTTTTGGTAGTTACCAAAAGAAATTGATTTACATTGCAATTCAGACTTTAGCTACCATCAAATTACTCCTTATTCTAATGTATGCCATATATCTGGGACCCTGCATTCCCTCTCTCTCTCTCTCTCTCTCTCTCTCTCTCTCTCTCTCTCTCTCTCTCTGCTGGAAGTAAATTCTGGCTGTGGCTGTCCTCTAAAAATTATAACACAAATGTTTTAGCCAACAAAATGACAAGTTATACCTGGGGAATTTGATAGTCTTAGAATTTATTAATCAGTAAACAATGTTATACATGCTTTGCAAATACAAGAAAAAGCACAGTTTATATTTTTCAAGTGCTAAGTATATTTCAGACGTTAAGGGCTCACTGTCAGAAATGTCAGAAAAATATCTACAGGAGGACCAGTAAAAAAGTAAGTGCAACATCAAGGGCCATTATTTTTCCATTTCCACCTGCCCACCCACCCTTTCTTTAGTAGATCCACTGGGTGTCAGGTCAGAACCCAAAATGTCAGCAGTTCTCATATACTTAAATTGTTTTAAATCTACTATTTTTATAAAGTTTTCATTTGGAAAGAACAAGGAAGGTTTGCTGAGTAAAAACCTTGACTTATTCTGCACATTCCCTTGACACACGTTTATGCACAGGAGCTTAAATTTCTTGACTGTAATTATAGTGTATATTCCTTATTTTCAGTATATTATAATTTATAACTCTGTTCCTAACCAACTGTATAAATTTTTACCACTCCCAGTACTTGCTATGGAGATTAAAACAGCCTGTCATTCAATACTTTAGAATATTTTGGCTGTAAGAAAAATAAAATTAAATAAATACAATCAACTTATACTTTTATACAAGTTTTCCAAGCTTCCACTGTAAGAAACATAATTTGGTAAACTGTAAATCATAAATACCACATATATGTTTATTTTCCCATCATAGAATTAAGTATTTTATAATAGACTAGTGGTCCGGTGTACAAAATTTGTGCATGCGGGGGGTGTCCCTCAGCCTGGCCTGCACCCTCTCCAATCTGGAACCCCTCGGGGGATGTCCGACTGTTGGACATCCCTCTCATAATCCAGGACTGCTAGCTCCTAACTGCTCACCTGCCTGCCTGCCTGATCACCCCTAATCATTCTGCCTGCCAGCCTGCTCAGCCCCAACTGCCCCCCCCCAACATGATTGCCTCCAACTGCCCCCCCCGCTGGCCTGCTCAGCCCCAACTGCCCTCCCCTCCTGGCCTGATCGCCCCTAACTGCCTCTGCCTCGGCCCCGCCACCATGGTTTTGTCAGGAAGGACATCCGGGAGGTCTCCCAGAAGGTCTCCCAGTCTAATTAACATATTACCCTTTTATTAGTATAGATACCTTTACATAGGTTAGATACCTTTACATACTCTTAGGTTCAGCATACATAATACCATTTTCTTTAAATTAAATGTACCTGGAACCCAGTTGAGTTTGATCCTAGATTTAATATTCTGTTCTTTAATTAAATTATTAGTAATCTGTGTGTCTGGACAACATCATTTGAATTGAAATCAGACAAAAATACTTCTGAAATGTGTTATGATATCCACTTTTGACATATTAGTGAAGATGTGTGAAGTACATCATATGGTGTCTTACAAATATTCAAATATTTAGAAACATTTTCTCAGGCATTAGAAAATATTGTTTCTCAGATTTTAGTATAAAAAAAACCTGTATTTTTGTTAAGCAAAGGTTTTATTTTTATTTTATAAAAGTGATCATGCTTCTTCCTTTGCTTTGATGACTGAGAAGTGAAAACAAATTGGTATGTCATTTCTGTGAATACAAACAGAATCTTTAGACACCTACTTATGGTGCAAATCATATCATGGATATTGTGGATTTGAATTGGAATACCCCTTTTAGGTCTCTTTTATTTGGATTTCAAAGCCTCATACAACATGTGTAATCAGAAACAAAATAATGAACAAAGTCATAATCTTCTGACTTTTGTAAATGACCTTTCACATTTGATTCCTTTATTTTCTACTTCAATCAGGAAAATAGAGGATAAAGTGAAGGGGAAAGTCTCAGAGAATATAACTTCTTACTGGGCAGATTTTATTGCAACAGTATGGAGGAGCATGTTCTCACAGACCTGGTTTGAATTGACATTATCTACAAAGTTGCTTCATCTTGGGGTGCTTAAGTGTTTTATACACTACCTCCAGTTGTTGTAATGTGGGAAAAACGTCAGCAGTTTTGATATTTTATTCTGCTCAGGCTGGGAGTTCTCCCATCATGCCTGTGCACGTGGCCGTCATACCCACTTCCTCCGTATTCCAGGGCTTCAACGTTGCCAGATTGTTTGGTTTTAGGATTTTTTTTTTTTTGGAGGGAGGTAACAGGTATTATGGGAGGCAGCACTATTTTGGCTCTCAAAGCTACTTAATAGATTATCTTTTCACATTTTTGTTATCATTAGTAGCCATTTTCAGAGATGATCATTTTCATTGACTATAAGAATTCATATTTTTTCTTGAAATCTGCACATCTAACAATTCATATTCTTAACATTTCTTAGCCCCAATGAACTGGAAGTGCAATAATTACAAATTGCTATTGAGAAATTATGCATTTGATTCTCCTATATATATATGAAATCCTTTCCCAAAACACCACCCTACCCTATCCAGTTATATCGTATTACTAACACCTTATTTTCCCTCATTTATATATTTTATTCTAAAGCCATTTTGTAAAATGGACATTTAAATTGAATAAATATTAAAAAATGAGGTTTGTACTTGAGGCCCTAAATAAGTTTTCCTTAATTTGATTAATGGAATAATTGTTTGTCAAAAAAAAAAATCAAAATTATCCTATGATGTAATTTTTGGATTAGTTAAATTTATGCACTACTCAAAAATGCTTATTAAACATGAAGTAGATTAGCTCAGTAAAACATGAAAATAATGTCACACATTTCTAAGTATTGTTTGTATTTTGCTGACATGGACGTATCAGAAATGCAAAGGTTTTATATTAAACAAATGTAAAGTTATTTTTTTTAATATATTTTATTGATTTTTTACAGAGAGGAAGGGAGAGAGATAGAGAGCTAGAAACATCGATGAGAGAGAAACATCGATCAGCTGCCTCCTGCACATCTCCTACTGGGGATGTGCCTGCAACCCAGGTACATGCCCTTGACCGGAATCGAACCTGGGACCTTTCAGTCTGCAGGCCGACGCTCTATCCACTGAGCCAAACCGGTTTCGGCAGTAAAGTTATTTTTATAATTCTTCTTGCAAGGTGTACTTCTACTACTATTCTTTATTAAATTTTATTGTTTTGCATTATCCTTTCCACTCACTATTCATAAACATTTCTCCAGAGAAGAAGAAAAGATGGGGTGGGAAACAAATAACAGACTTGTGTGGATAATAACATTGGGCTGGACTATTTTGTCCGGTTAAGGAATATGAGAGTTGTATAATAGTAGCTACAATGTGCTCAAGAAGAAAGTTCAAGCACACAGTCTAAAAGGAGTCAGGGATCCAGGTATTCCTTTAAGTTATCATGCACATGCAACTCATGTTTAGCTGAAAACTGTTTTCCTTGTTGGGTAGCTCTTACCATCCTTTATCTGAGGGAGACAACGCATTTAACATTAAGTGCTGATGGTTCTCCTTATAAATTTCCTTTCTCAAATCAGGCAAAGTGGTAATTTATGGAAGTCTTTCTAAAACATTTTTATACAGATTTTAAATTTATTTTTAGAGAGAAAGAAAGAGGGAGAGAGAAAAGCATTTATGTACATCAATGAGCTAGCTGCCTCCTGCATGCTCCCTTCTAGGGATCAAGCCAGCAACACCAGGCATGTGCCCTGACTAGAATCCAACCAGTACATGGGATGACGCTCAACCAACGGAGCCACACTGCCTAGGGTTGGACGTCTTAAGAAGAGTGTAGTCACAAGTGTTGTTTTGTTTGCTTGTTTTTGTCTGTTTTCTTATGTATAGCTGCTTTTCTCATATTGATCTGAAAATAGCATCAGCTGTATTAAATTTTAAATGGAAAGTATTGAGAACTATTGAGTATTTTAAAGGTATATATTATATAGAAACATAAAGTTGGTGTCTGAGTTTTCCCAACTGCTAGATAAAGCTGAATATTGTGAGCCATACTGAGATGTTTGTGAAACATCCTAAACATGTTAAATATTAAACATGCCTAGCGTTTTTATCTAGATAAAATTATAAAACAAAATTAAACTTAAAATTGCACTTATGATTTGTGGACATTCAAGGTTGAGGGTTATTTCAAATACCGCTATGGTCGGTTGAAAATAATTCTGCGTTTGAGAAGCATCTGTATGCTTTCCTCAGGTTATTCATGATTTGTATAAAATAAAATTAATTTTAAGAAAAATTTATATTTGATGGCAGGTGGTACTGTACTAATGGAAGGTCACATTTTTCAGTAAATGTGCCAATAACATAGCACACATAAGCATTTTAATAAAGCAGGAGTTTGAGTAATTTTAGAGCCGGTCAGAAGGCCTGCAGTGGAACTGAGAAAACGGCCGCGTTACGGTGCTTTCATTTCCGTATAAGACAGTAAGATTTGGGTAACTGTCCATTTCAAAATGTGGCTGGGTGGGTCAAATGAGGTAAGTTATGTTAAAATACTGAATGCAATATCCGATAAATATATATAAAGTAGCAAAATTTCAAGAAGGCGATTAAAAAAAAAATACTCCTAGAAATGTACACGTAACCACTCATATGAATTATAAGTCATATTGTAATACTGCAACATATAATAAATTTGATTAAATATTAATAAATACTTTATGAACAATGTGTGATTCCCTCCCCAGTTCTCAGTCTTCATCTTTATTTTTTAATAACAAATTGTAGAAAGGATTCGAAGGACTTATAAAAATACCTATTATGAATAACCATTATAATTGAGTGCTTACAATATGCTAAGCATTATGCTAATTTTATTAGTTCAAATTACTCTATAGTTGAATGATCTTAAGACTCCATAAAACCATGTAATCTGACCAAGAACTCAACTACAATAAGGGGAGCCCAAGGGATATAATCAAAATACTGAAAAGTAAGAAATAAGTACATTCCAATTAGAATAAATGCCCAGAATCAACACTGGGTTGTCCACATCATACTGAGTTTTAGTTGAATATCAAGAATATTTAGATGAAGGCTGAAGAAACCCTCAGATATTTCTAAGGTTAAATGCCATATACTATACTATGCTATACTATACTGCCACTCAAAGATAACAGAATCAATTGTATAGATATTTTGGGGTTAGAGTGAAGATGAAATAATCCTGAGAAACTATAGTTGAATATAAGATAAATGCACAGGAACACACAGCATGTCCCCTGCACAGTGGGTATAATGGCATATGATACAGTCTCTGCTTTCCTAGTACCCAAACCGGAGGAAAATGTGAACAATTAAAAGACTAAGAGGAACAATAAACTAAAATTAAAGCAGATTTTTTTAAGGTTGATTATGAGACCTAAGAGATTTTTCTTACTTGGAAACTTTGAAAGTAAATGTGAGCTATGGTGTAGAGAGGCATAACCCTTCCTCTATAACTAATAATATTAAATTTCACACAACCATTTCTCTTCAGTTCATCTATAAAATTCCATAGCATAAAGCCAAAACGCAGTTCAGTAACAACAAAAGTTGTACAATATTCACAAAATATGTACCATTTTTATTATTTGATCCAATATTTTTTTTTCAAAATTAGTTTTCTATTACTCAGTATTGCACACACACAATGTTTCCTGATAAAATAGTAGAAAGGTATTGGTATGATGGCAATATACACCAGGATATTTTTTTTTAATTTTTATTTGTCTTTAATAATAAGTAATTTTAACATCCTATGAAAATTGTTAAATCAGTATTTTTAACAAATGGATAGTAATTATATATAAAACCAGTCTTTAAAGGTTTAATATGTTAAATTAAGAACATAATTTTCTCATCTAGTAAAAGCCCTAAGTTTAAAACTAATGTCCTGCTAATGTGCTTGCATAATTCATGTCACTTGAATTAAACCAGTAATAAAAATGAAGCAATAATTTACTTTTAATTGCAATAAAAATTCTGAAGAGGGTTTAGAATAGTCTAGGCTGAATATATTGATGTATACTTTTAATATTAAAGCAGAACATTAAACATATCAGCTCCTATATTCATGCATTTACTTCATTCAAATGTTTGGCAGTAAGCTGAAGTTAGCTTAATATTCCTTAACATAGAAAAAGTCTTTAACTTCAATAGCACACAAAGTTGTTTTGTTTTGTTTTTAATAAGGAAGTTAAGGCCTTAATGTGATTATAGGGTTGCTATCTGGCAGTTTAATTTTCTACCCCTCTTCTTAATACTAGTTCGATGAACAGCTTCCTTTATTAAATCTTGTCCTTATCAGTTCTCTACAGGACCTGGCACTTAGCTAGTAACCCTGTAATCCCATCTCCCATATTTGTTCGAACTCTATTTCCTTACGCACCAATGAACAGAATATATTTTTAAGTATGTCAGGATAGTAGGGACTATGTAAGAGATAAGAAAGAAAGAAATTTTTATCAGCTCAAAGACAACTTTAAAATACAGAGAATCTGTTCAAATATATTAAATTTTCTCTTTTATTTTCACAATGCCATCATTAATTTAGGCAAGAGCTGAAGTACATATAGACAAAAAAATAATATAGTAGCCCTCAAATTTGTTTTATACCATTCTTAATGAGAAAATATGAGGCTGTATTCATCAAAAATATGTTTAGAAACCCTCTTCCCCAAAATGAAAATAAAGGATAGCTATTTTAAACCCTAAATTGGAAAGTCTCTTAAAGGCAGAGAATGTGTGTGATCAGCATATTGTTTTCCAGAGCCCATTATAGGACATGGCACATAGTAGGCATTCAGTAAAACTTGAGAGGCATTCAATGCCTTCACAGGAAGAGGACTATTAGCCATTAATGTGCTTACATTTTTAGGCACCATTGCTCCTTGCAGGTAAGTAGCATTCAGTTGTGAGGAAGCATGAACCTATCTGCAGGGAGTCACTACACAGCAATAAGGGAGTCGATTTAAGCTACTCAGACTATTTTGAGGGCAAGATAGTCATAACCACTTCAAAGAACTCTGTCATAACACATACTATACAAAAGGGTATTGACAGTACAGAAAGTACCGTTCAATTTGTGTTATGGCATTTTATTCTAGTAATAGATTCAATATCTTACTATTGATCTCTGTCAGGTCACTTTATATCACGGTGTGGGCTGCTTCAGAACTCCAGAGTAGTCCTAGCCAGTTTGGCTCAGTGGATGGAGTGTCAGCCTGCAAACTGAAGAGTCCAGGTTTCACTTCTGGTCAAGGGCACATGCCCAGGTTGTGGGCTCAATCTCCAGTAAGGGGCATGCAGGAGGCAGCTGATCAATGGTTCTCTCTCATCATTGATGTTCCTATCTCTCCCTCTTCCTTCCTCTCTGAAATCAATAAAAATGTATTTTAAAAAAAGAACTCCAGAGTCTCAAGCACTGAAAAAAATAACTGTCCCCTCATGTTAATTCAAAAGAGCCCAACAAAGTTCTGACCTATCTCATGATAGTTTTGTCAATGTTCATTTGAAATATTAAATATGTACTTCTCAAAAAATGTTTTCCATGAAAAATGTTTATATGTAACATTTATAATGTTTAGGATGGAATTTCTAAAGTTCTATAATTTTCTAAGTAATTTGAAAATAGAATAATGGGAACTGTAAACATTTTTTCTTTTCTCCTCTGATTCCATGTTTCAGAGATGTTCTGTGGATTAATTCTAGAACAGCATGGGCTTCATTATGGCAAACTTAGGCATTAGCAGTTAAAACAAATAATAGGTATTTTTTCTAGATGAGTATAATTACAGAACAGAGGCTTCATAACATGTAGAAAAATGTTTTAAAAACTAAGTTCATTTAAAACTTTACAACCGAGATAGTGCATAATGATACATATATGTTACTGCTTTTGAAAACAAAAGTGACAAGCTTTTTTTCCCTATTCCTGTGCTAATACTTCTATTTATTATCAACTTGTTTAAAGGTCTATGTCATTCCAATCTGTATATATCCAGACATAATTTGTATTTTATCTTCTAGTCCCTAGTGTGACTTTCTTCATTCAATAAGAATTCAAATATTTTTAACTGAATTTTGGATTGATTTTGAAAAGCTGGTATACAATCTTATAATTACACTAGAGACCCGGTGAACAAAAATTTGTGCACTTGGGAGAATATCTCAGCCCGGCCTGTGCCCTCTCGCAGTCTGGGACCCCTCGGGGGATGTCCCGCTTCCTGGGGGAATGGGCTTAAGCTGTCAGTCAGACATCCCTCTGGCAGCCTGGGAGCCCTCAGAGGATGTCCACTTGCCAGCGAGGAGCAGGCCTAAGCTGCAGTTGGACATCCTTAGTGCTGCTGAGGAGGCGGGAGAGGCTCCCGCCACCACCGTTGTGCTGGCAGCCATCAGCCTGGCTTGTGGCTGAGCAGAGCTCCCTCTGTGGGAGCGCACTGACCACCAGGGGGCATCTCCTGCATTGAGCGTCTACCCTCTGGTGGTCAGTGTGTGTCATAGTGACCAGTCATTCCCAGTCTTTCTGCTGTTAGGGTCAGTTTGCATATTACCCTTTTACTATATAGGATAGAGGCCTGGTGCATGGGTGGGGGCTGGCTGGTTTGCCCTGAAGGGTGTCCCAGATCAGGGTGGGGGTCCCGCTGGGGTGCCTGGCCAGCCTGGGTGAGGGGATGAGGGCCATTTTCAGGCTGGTCAATCCCCTCAGTGGAGACCCTTACCCCATGGAGGTGTGGCCAGCCTGGGTGAGGGGCTAAGGGACATTTTCAGGCTGCCCACAGCCCCTTCAGGGTGGGGGAGTCCCGCTGGGGTTCCTGGCCAGCCTGGGTGAGGGGCTGATGGCCATTTTCAGGCTGGCCACGCCCCCCAGCGACCCAAGCTCCCAGCCTCTCCTTTTTGTCTTTATTTATTTTTTTTCTGGGATTTTTTTTATCTGCTATAATTGAAACTTTGTAGCCTTGAGTGGAGGCCATGGCCAGCTGGAAGCAGGTATTTGGGATTTATTTGTCTTCTGTATTGAAACTTTGTAGCCTTGAGCAGAGCCCAGGCCAGCCAGGGCAGGCGGGAAGCTTGGCTTCCTCCATTGCAGGGGAAACCCAAGACTCCTGCTCGCGCCAGCTCTGTGGCCGCTGCCATCTTAGTTGGGTTAATTTGCATACTCAC
The DNA here is from genome assembly GCF_964212035.1 of Myotis nattereri. NCBI lineage: Eukaryota > Metazoa > Chordata > Mammalia > Chiroptera > Vespertilionidae > Myotis > Myotis nattereri. The sequence goes on along the minus strand of NC_138076.1, from coordinate 65,326,294 downwards.
TCCTGATTGGCTGGTGGGTGTGGCTGGTGGATGTGGCTTCAGCATAGTGAAGGTAGGGTTAATTTGCATGCTTCTCTTTTATTATGTAGGATATTATCTGGATCACAACCAACTATTCAAACTTTAAATTTAAGGGAAAAGTTGTAAAAGGGCAGTACAGCAGTTCCTCAAATTGTATCATTTTGTTGAACATCATTTTTTTTGTTTGTTTTTGTAATTTTGATGAGATGCCCTAAGAACTTAACTCTTATTTATATCAATTAGCCTGTGCTAAACTTGGTTTCATTATACATTATTTTATAACACATCCTGTTGCTTAAATGAGCATTTGCTCTCCATGAATAGCTCTCATCATACTCAGATTTCCTCGTAAAAATCTATGAAAAAAATCAAAGGAAAGTTTCAAAAGAAGAAATGTTAAAGTTATTTAAACATATAATTAAGAATTTAGAAAAGTGATATGAACCTGTTAGAAGTACAATTATTTCTAACACCAGTGTAATTTTTCTCTTTTTTCCACTCCTGAACTTTTACACTGGCAAGCATGTCAAACTCAAAGATTAACATGGGCCAAATAAACAAGGTTTAAGTTTATGTGGGCGGCAAAAAACAAAAGCTTCAATTTTCTAGAAACGTAGGTTTATTTCGATAGAGACATGCTGACTACAAAGGGCTGATATAAATGCGTAATTGTTAACATAAAATAATAGAACATTTTAATAAAAATTAATATTTTCTTGAACATTAACTTACCAGACACTGAATAACTGCACAAATTAATAAGCGTAATGCAAATAAACCTATTTTTCTTGTTCTCCGAAAGCAAAATATTTTCTGTTGCGCACACCATGGTCAGTCCAAGACTAATGATGTGGCAATTGGCTGCTAAAATTTTTGCTGCTAGTATTAGTGGAGAGAAATGGTGCACCTTGGCATAAGGCCCATAAGGGAAATGAAGGCAACATGATCATAGTAATCAGTCTATAGCGAATGTTGTAGTTCATTATTAATACTTATGTATAACAGGATTATAAAATTAAGTTATGGAATTTTTATTAAAACGTTTCTTACATACCATTATATTGGCTGGGCCACAAAAATATTTGTTGTGGGCCGCATGCGGCCTGTGGGCCGCAAGTTTGACATACTTGTGTGTGAAAACAATTGACCAAACAGAGCCACCCCCCCCTTTTTTTAAAAAAAGAAGCTAATTTAGATACTGCAATAATTAGCCATTGTTTCAATAGTTGTATACCTTTTATGCTTCCAATAAATTTAAAAATTATTAAATAATTAAGATTTTCTTTAATTTTGTCAACACAAAAACTATATTGGTTTTCTTTATTCTATCTTACATATTTCTAGTATTAAACTTGCTTTATTATGATAACATCTTCCTCTACAAAATCCTCTATACCCTTTGATCTATTATTACCACTGCACTCACTCCTTGATACCCAGGTCTCTTCCCAGTTAGAAAAAAAAAGTTCCCAAAGTTTTATTTTAGTTTTAATTGAAACGCTACCAGGACCCTGATCCCGTTTCCTCTCTTTCTAATTTGCTGGGATAGGAGAAAATTGGGGTAATTAGAAAGGTGTCTTTCACATCGTACCATGTATACATTTTTATTAAATGAAATCTTTAAAGGATGATTCTGTTAGAGCAGGCAGATAGAAAGATATGAGCTGGGAGAGGCTGGGAGAGGCAGCTAGGCTTGGAGGAAATCAGTGATATGACAAACTGAAAATAGACAATGGAGGTGGTGGACCCCTATGTGAGCAGGAAAGGTTCAGAGCCCCCAGGATGTGGTCTAAATGATGGCTTGGCACCTAGATGGAGTCTTATAACTTAGAGATACTTTTTTTTTTTTTTTTTTAATATATGAGGGTGGGGATAACTTGTTTCTTGCCTAGGGGGCTCAAGTCTAGAGGTATAAATCATTTAAACTCTTAAATATCGAGGCACTCGGTTCAGTTTTGCCAGCTTTCCTACAAGCAAATCCTTGCCTGCTTTTGCTGTTATTTGTTGTCTCCTGTTTGAATTTATTCCTATAAGCAAGGCAACTGGGAGTGCAGAGTACTCCCTCTGGCCTGAGGCAGAGGCCCTCTTGCTCACCACTGACAATTCCTCTTTCTTCAAATAAAATATTATTAAACTCTATAATTATTGAAGCTTATATCAGTCAAAATTTCATTCTAATCTAACTTTACCCATTGTTTCATTTTCTTAATTTCTCAGTGAATGAAATAAATTAGCTACCTATTGTTTTCAAACCTCAGACATTTTTTCAGATTTCATAGAAATTTTTCCTTTGAAATCGTTTTGAGCACTCTCATTCAATTCATGCCTTTTGAACACATTACCTAAACAGATGATAGTTAACTATCAATTCTTGATATCGTTGATCCTCTTTAGTTTTTTTTTTTTTTAAAGCCTCTCAAACCCTAGAATTTAAGAAAATATTCCCAAATGGCTGACCCTTTAGTATCTTACTGCTTGTTCATTTTTACCACTTTCTGGGATACATTTTTATTTTTAGTCTTCTGCAGAAAGTCTTAGAGGTCAGCCAGCAATCTAAGTAGAAACACACAGATACCTCTCAATTCTTGCCGTTCTATACTATTGCTCACTTGATCTCTCCTATTGTTGTAATTTGTTACATTGTATGTAGCAAAAGACAGGTACAGATTTTACATTATGCCTAAAATCCCCCTTACCTTAGCTTGTAAATTATGTTTTCATCTCGGGCATTTCTACAAACTGACAATTGGAAATTTAGCAATCACGGGGAAGACAGAAGTATCCGAGCACAGGCCAAAGTGGCAGTGGCAGCTGAAAGGCAGCTTTGTATCCCGCCTGCCCTTTAAAAAGCAGAGCCAAATCTAGGTCATTACATTCAGCAGGGAGCTTGGAAACACCTTCCAACTTCGTGCTGCACCAAGATGAGTGTCTTTTGACCTAGTTTTGCACAAGGGAGATGCAAGGCTGCCAGGCTATGGAAGCTGTAAGTGTTGGATCTATGCCTTTCTGTTGCTAGAAGGATTCTTGCAATGTAAGTTTCAGGATTTGTTTCTTTCCAAGAAACAATAAGGTGGTTGTGTTTGCTACTCTTGACTGGGAGGCCAGATCTTTTGCTACTATTTCAGGTTGTATGCCAATTGAAATTGACCAACGTGATCTCAGTTCCCCATCAGCTGACTAGACTTGCTTCTTCCTGCCCCTAGTCCTTTGACCTCCCTTTTCTTAGAGGGTTTGCTTTAGAAAAACCTGTCAATGTAAATTCGTTCTTTACTCCTTTGAGATGTGAATATGTTTAAAAAGGCTCTTGACAGTTTTCCAATCCAGAAATGTTTTTCTCAAAGCCATCCCTTTGAAATGCCAACATCAAGGGAGAGAGCACCCAGTCTCAGTTTTGTGAGAGACCAGGAGCGTGATTGGAGTGAGCTCCTTGCTTCAAGTTGTAAAACTACCTTCTGTGGCACAGATAGGGGGGACGCTACTTTTCCTTTACATACAGCCAATTAGAAAAACAGATGGCTGTGTTCTCTCCCACCTGAGCACTCTAAAATTCTCCCCTCTACCCTTTGTTCCTGCAGAATTATTATTTTATTTTAAATTAAATTCATTGGGGGTGACGTTGGTTAATGAAGTTATATAGGTTTCAAGTGTACATTTCCATAATACACCATGTGCACATTGCATTGTGTGTTTATCACCCAAAGGCAAAGCATCTTCCGTCACCATGTATGTGACACCTTTACCTTTACTACCCCCACCCTTCTTCCCTCTGATAACTTTCGTACTGTGTGTCAATGAGTTTTTGCTCACTTGTTTTTCTTGTTTGTTCATTTATTGCTTTCAGTTTTATATTTCCCATATGAGTGAAATCATATGGTTCTTGCCCTTTTCTGTCTGACTTATTTCCCTTAGTGTGGTAAGTAAACACTCAGTTCTGGTCCCCCTCCCCGATTACAACAGCCTTCAATAAAGCCTTACCTGCTTAACTTTGTCCAGAGCAAATATTTGCTTTGACAAAACATAATTTTAAAATTACGGAGACTGGGAAAATGTCTGTCTTCCCATCGCATTGCTGCTTTAAGATTCAGCATCTAAAGCAGGTGCATATTTGTTTTCAAAGAGGCTTCATTTACTGAGTGTTAAATTTGGTATTAACAAGCTTCTCTCTATGATAAGCCAAATACTCAAAGAAAAGTTCCAAGGTCTTTTGCTTTAAGAGGCTGATCTTTAAACACCACATCTTGTTTCTCTATGACCAGAAATATTGAAAAATGCAGCTTCTTATCCTAGGGTCCTGATACTTTGATAATCAGGACCCTTTCTTCCTTTCTTCCTCCCTTTCTCCCTTCCTTCCTTCCTTCCTTCCTTCCTTCCTTCCTTCCTTCCTTCCTTCCTTCCTTCCTCCCTTCCTCCTTCCCTCTTTCTTTCTTTCTTTCTTTCTTTCTTTCTTCCTTTCTTTCCTTCTCTATCTTTTTAAATATAATCAATAGTTCAGGCAAAATGAGCCACATTCCATTCCTAAAATGTATCCACTCATACTATTTTCTTTTACTACTATCACAAGATTTTATTATAATGTCTCCTCTAATCTCATAAGTCTTGAAAAGCTATTAAAATCTTTTAAATGAATGTGAACCCTGATAATGCTCTGAGCAGGTTTTATGCCTTTTAACTCTCTCTTAACATTTAACATTATCTCATATGTATTCCCTCATCTCTTTTCTCCACTTGGACCATGGGCTTCTGGAAGGCAAAGACATGGCTTACTCATTAGTTTATCTTCCAGAGATAAAGCTAATACTTACACATTAAGTAACATTCAACAAATGTTTGCTAAATTAGCAAAACTATTTGCACTGGAGAGAAAATGGCGGAGGTTTAGACAGACGTGTCGGTGCCTTGTCCCGGAGCAGATAAGGGCGGGCAGCTGAAACGGGTAGCATACAGCCCGAATAAGCAGAGGAGATTCAGCTGAGACAGTCTGCAGCCAGGAAAGACAGAGAAATCCTAGATAAAGGGAACGGTTAGAGGCTGAGGCTGAAACCTCTCCAGGTGCGCCGGCACAGCCGCGGAGACCGTGCCATCTTGGGTGACTGTCGCCGGCATCCAGAGACCAGCTACTAACCCGGCAACAACGGCTCTCAAGCAGCGCGACTACGTGAACTCAGAGGAACTCGGCTTCTCCCCACAGAAAGGTTAGACTTTCCCCAAAGGTGCGGTTTGCAGTTTAGGTTGGAGAGTGGAACGCGCGCAGGGGGGTGGGGGCTCTGCGCCCCACAAAGACCGCGGCCGTTGGAGCCAGCGTGACCCACGAGTGTGGAAGGGCACCCCCAGGGCTGCTGGCAGAAGGGAACGCTATAAATAAGCCCACAGTTGGACGGGACACAAACGGGCAGCCTCAGATTACGCCAGTTTGCCGGCTACTCGGTGCCAGGAGCCAGAGCGCGCGCAGAGACTTCGCGCAGATTTGGAAGGTGAAGCGTTGCGAGTTCGCGCAACTTCCCAGGCTCTTAAATCTGTGCGTTTGATTGTTGAACCCAGTGCAAGGGACTACCCAGTTGGGGTCAGTCACAGAGCTTGTAAGGGAAGGCTGTTTTGGGGGAGCCTGGGAAACAGAGCGGGGAGTGACTACTGGAAAACCAGCTCTGGGCGGAGGACATTCCCAAACCAGCTTCCGGTACAATAGAGAACACCTGGTCAGAGAGGTCCTATACCCTCGGAGGTCAATCCCGACGCACTGCCACCCAGAGGCAGAGCCATGAACTGACTCTTCTGTAAATACAGATAAGGGCTGTCTGGGAAACCAATGTAGCCTGCCTTAAAATCAGGACTGTGGCTTACAACACAGAGGAACAGTGTATCAGAGGAAAATTCAACATTCTCCTGAATACCTGGTGTGCCAAAAAGAGGAGCATAAGATCTGAAGCACCTTCATTACAGCCCATTTTTTTTTTAATTATTTTTTTTTTTAATTATTGTTTCATCTTTTAACTAAGAAACCATTTATTTTCTTTTTTCATCACCTGATATTACCCTTTTAATTACTACATTTTTATTTTTAACCAGTATTATTACTGCTGCCATTTTACCATTTTTTTTTAAAGTGTCATTTTATTTTCCCTTTATTTTATTTTGGGACTAAGGTTCTCCATTCTATTTTCATCGTTCCTTTAGCATCATTTTCCTCTACCTCAATTGTGCTGCTGTGCTAAAACTCTCTTCCCCACTTTTCCCCTTTTGCTGTCCTGTTTCTCTTACCCTATTCCTGCTTTAGATTTTTCCTATTCTTCATACGCTCTGTCTAAATTTCACCCTACTTATATATCCCTTTTCCAATAACCTGCTCTAAATCCTTATCCACCTCTCCCTTATCTTTCTTCACTATCCAAATTTTTTATTCTCTCCTTTTCTCTATTGTTCTGTTGTTGCTTGCTCGATTGTTGAGTATATTGTGTTGTTTTTTTTTTCTTTTCTTTTCTTTAAGGATTGTATGTGAGGTTGTTCTGCTTTTTCTTTTTCTTTTTCTGTTTCCCATTCCCCCTCCCCACCCCACCCCCGGCCAGTTATTTTTGTGCTTCTGCCTTCCCTTGCCTCACTTGATATTATTGGCTGTTTGTAGTTTGTATTCACTCCAGAGATCCGTTGCTGGAATTTGTTGGGATTAGTGGCGGTTCTATCGGAGTTTTCTCCTCATATGAATAGTCTCCTCCCCTCTTCTACTTCATTCTATTTTTCTTTTTTTTTCTTTTTCTTCTTCTTTTTTTTTTCTCTTTTTTCTGTTTTTCTCTCTATCTTTTTCTCTTCTTTCTTCCTTACCCCCCAACTCTCTTAGCTTGGGTGGCCATCTTTATTTGGGGTTATTAATACCGTAATTCATTTGTGTTCAGTGCCTGGTACGTTGTGCCTTGTTGTGTTGTATTTTGTGCCTTTAAATCAATGCAGCAGATCCAAGCAACAGCGGCCTCCTGATCTCCACACGCTCTGTCTGAGGAACAGCTGCTGTGGGTGAAGCCTCCCTCCACCAGCCAGAAGAGCCACAACAGCTGTGAACAGCACCCATCAGAAGACCCGTTAACAACAGAGGAGCAGCTGCTACCACAACCGCCCAAGGAGCAACCACAGCCCGAGGAGCCACTGCCACCTAGGGAGCAGCCACTGAACGACTCAATATCTATATACGTCAGTGAGATCAAACATGGGTAGACAAAGAAATCCCCAAAGGAAAGAAAAGGAGGACTCACCAGAAAAGCAGCTAAGTGATACAGAGGCATACAACATGACAGAAAAAGAATTCAGAATAAGGGTCCTAGAGTGCATACACCGGATGGAGGAAAAAATCGACAACTTATCCAAGAAGCAAGAAGAAACAGATGAAAAAATCGACAACTTAACTAAGACCCAAGAAGAAATGAAGTGCGATATAGCTGCAATAAAGAACACCATTGAAAGTATCAACAGTAGACTAGGAGAAGCGGAAGACCGAATTAGTGAATTAGAAGACAGGGAAGCAAAACACACCCAAACTGTACTTCAGTTGGAGAAAAAAATTAAAAGACAGGAGGAGAGCCTAAGGGAGCTTTGGGACAACATGAAACGAAACAACATACGAATAATAGGGGTGCCAGAACAACAGAAAGAGGAACAAGGATTAGAAAACCTATTGGAAGAAATAATATCAGAAAACTTCCCTGAGGTGGGGAAGAAAAAAGTCACACAAGCCCAGAGAGTCCCAAGCAAGGTGAACCCGAAAAGACCCACACCAAGACACATCATAATTACCATGGCAAATGTTCAGGACAAAGAGAGAATCTTACAGGCTGCAAGAGAGAGACGGAAAGTTACATACAAGGGATCTCCCATTAGATTATCAAATGATTTCTCAACAGAAACACATCAGGCCAGAAAAGAATGGACGGAAATTTACAAAGTGATGCAAAGCAAAGGACTGAATCCAAGAATACTCTATCCAGCAAGGCTATCATTCAAAATTGAAGGGGAAATAAGAAGCTTCACAGACAAAAAAAGGCTAAGGGAGTTTATCACCACCAAGCCAGCAATGCAAGAAATGCTAAAGGGACTGGTGTAAAAAGAAGAAATAAAAATCCCAGAAAGAAAACAGCCACACATACAAAAAAAGAAATGGCTACAAACAAGTACCTTTCAATAATAACTTTAAATGTAAACGGGCTAAATGCTCCAACCAAAAGATATCGAGTGGCTGAATGGATAAAAAATCATGACCCATACATTTGCTGTCTACAAGAGACCCACCTCATTAGAAAGGACTCACACAGACTGAAAGTGAAGGGATGGAAAACTATCTTTCAGGCTAATGGAAAAGAAAAGAAAGCTGGGGTAGCAATACTTATATCGGACAAAATAGACCTCAAAGTGAAGGCCATAACAAGAGATACGGAAGGCCACTTCATAATACTAAAAGGATCAATACAACAAGAAGATATAACCCTGATAAACATATATGCACCCAATGCAGGAGCACCCAAATACATAAAAAATCTTCTGGAAGATATCAAAGGAGAGATCGACAACAATACAATCATAGTAGGGGACTTTAATACACCACTGTCATCACTGGATAAGTCCTCTAGACAAACAATCAGCAAAGATACAGCAATACTAAATGACTCACTAGATCAGATGGACTTAATAGACATCTTCAGAACACTTCACCCCAGTGCCACGGAATATACATTCTACTCAAGTGCTCATGACACATATTCAAAAATAGACCATATATTGGGTCACAAGCAAAGTATCCCCAAATTCAAGAAGATTGAAATCATAAAAAGCGTCTTCGCAGACCACGATGGCATAATATTAGAAATAAACTGCAATAAAAACAACCCAAAATACTCAAACACCTGGAAGCTGAATAGCATGCTATTAAATATTGATTGGGTTACCAATGAAATCAAAGAAGAAATTCAAAACATCCTGGAAACTAATGACAATGAAAACACAACAATCCAAAACCTATGGGACACAATGAAAGCAGTCCTGAGAGGGAAGTTTATAGCTCTACAGGCCTATCTCAAAAAACAAGAAAAAATGGTAGTAAATCAGCTAACTCTACAACTCAAAGAATTAGAAAGAGAGCAACAAGAAAACCCCAGAGTGAGCAGAAGGAAGGAGATAATAAAGATTAGAGCAGAAATAAATAACATAGAGACCAAAAAAATAATACAGAAAATCAATGAAACCAAGAGCTGGTTCTTCGAAAGGATAAACAAGATTGACAAACCTCTAGCCAGACTCACCAAGAAGCAAAGAGAGAGGACCCAAATAAACAAAATCAGAAATGAAAGAGGTGAAATAACAACAGACCCCACAGAAATACAAATGATTGTTAAAAAATACTATGGACAGCTCTACTCCAACAAACTAGACAACCTGGAGGAAATGGACAAATTCCTAGAAAAATACAACATTCCAAAACTCAATCAGGAAGAATCTAAAAATCTCAACAGGCCAATAACTATGGAAGAAATTGAAGCAGTCATCAAAAAGCTTCCAGCAAACAAAAGCCCAGGACCAGACGGCTTCACAGGGGAGTTTTACCAAACATTCAAGGAAGAACTAAAACCTATCCTCCTCAGACTACTACAAAAAATTCAAGAGGAAGGAACACTTTCAAGCTCATTCTATGAAGCCAGCATCACCCTAATACCAAAACCAGGTAAAGACAACACAATGAAAGAGAATTACAGGCCAATATCCCTCATGAACATAGATGCCAAAATCCTCAACAAAATCTTAGCAAATCGGATCCAGCAGTACATCAGAAAGATCATACACCATGACCAAGTAGGATTTATCCCAGGGATGCAAGGATGGTACAATATCCGCAAATCAATAAACGTGATACATCACATAAACAAATTGAAAGAAAAAAACCACATGGTCATATCAATTGATGCAGAAAAAGCATTTGACAAAATTCAACACCCATTTTTGATAAAAACTCTCAGCAAGGTGGGAGTAGGAGGATCATACCTCAACATAATAAAAGCCATATATGACAGGCCCACAGCCAACACCATTCTCAATGGACAAAAACTTACACCATTTCCCCTAAGAACAGGAACAAGACAGGGATGCCCCCTCTCACCACTCCTGTTCAACATAGTACTGGAAGTGTTAGCCATTGCAATTCGGCAAGAAGAAGAAATAAAAGGCATCCAAATTGGAAAAGAGGAAGTAAAACTGTCCTTATTTGCAGACGACATGATATTATACATACAAAACCCTAGAGACTCCATCAAAAAGCTACTAGACTTAATACATGAATTTGGCAATGTAGCAGGATACAAAATTAACCCCAAGAAATCTGAGGCATTTCTATACACCAATAGTGAACTTTCAGAAAGAGAGATTATAAAAACAATCCCGTTTACCATCGCACCAAAAAAACTAAGCTACCTAGGAATAATCTTAACTAAAGAGGTAAAAGACCTCTACTCAGAAAACTACAGGACGTTGAAAAAAGATATAGAGGAAGACATAAACAGATGGAAGAACATACCGTGTTCATGGATTGGTAGAATCAACATCATTAAAATGTCCATACTACCCAAAGCAATCTATAAATTCAATGCACTTCCCATTAAAATACCAACGGCATACTTCAGAGATCTAGAACGAACTCTCCAAAAATTCATCTGGAATAAAAAAAGACCCCGAATAGCTGCAGCAATCCTGAAAAAGAACAAAGTAGGTGGGATCTCAATACCAGATATCAAGTTGTATTACAAAGCCACTGTTCTCAAAACTGCCTGGTACTGGCACAAGAATAGGCATATAGATCAATGGAATAGAATAGAGAGCCCAGAAATCGGCCCGAACCAATATGCTCAATTAATATTTGACAAAGGAGGCAAGAACATACAATGGAGCCAAGATAGTCTCTTCAATAAATGGTGTTGGGAAAATTGGACAGATATATGCAAGAAAATGAAACTAGACCACCAACTTACACCATACACAAAAATAAACTCAAAATGGATAAAGGACTTAAATGTACGACAGGAAACCATAAAAATTCTAGAAGAATCCAAAGGCAACAAAATCTCAGACATATGCCGAAGCAATTTCTTCACTGATACAGCTCCTAGGGCACTTGAAACTAAAGAGAAAATGAACAAATGGGACTACATCAAAATAAAAAGCTTCTGCACAGCAAAAGAAACCATCAACAAAACAACGAGAAAACCCACTGTGTGGGAAAACATATTTGCCAATGTCATATCTGATAAGGGCCTAATCTCCAAAATCTATAGGGAACTCATACAACTTAACAAAAGGAAGATAAACAATCCAATCAAAAAATGGGCAAAGGACCTAAATAGACACCTTTCAAAAGAGGACATTCAGAAAGCCAAGAGACATATGAAAACATGCTCAAAGTCACTAATCATCCGAGAGATGCAAATCAAAACAACAATGAGGTACCATCTCACACCTGTCAGACTGGCTATCATCAACAAATCAGCAAACGACAAGTGCTGGAGAGGATGTGGAGAAAAAGGAACACTTGTGCACTGCTGGTGGGAATGCAGACTGGTGCAGCCACTATGGAAGACAGTATGGAGTTTCCTTAAAAAACTGAAAATGGAACTCCCATTTGACCCTGTGATCCCACTTCTAGGAATATATCCCAAGAAACCAGAAACACCAATCAGAAAAGATATATGCACCCCTATGTTCATAGCAGCACAATTCACCATAGCTAAGATTTGGAAACAGCCTAAGTGCCCATCAGTAGATGAATGGATTAGAAAACTGTGGTACATCTACACGATGGAATACTATGCTGCTCTAAAAAGGAAGGAACTCTTACCATTTGCAACGTCATGGATGGAACTGGAGAGCATTATGCTAAGTGAAATAAGCCAGTCAATGAAGGAAAAATACCACATGATCTCACTCATTCATGGATAATAGAGACCATTATAAACTTTTGAACAATAATAGATTCAGAGGCAGAGCTGCCTCAAACAGATTGTCAAACTGCAGTGGGAAGGCCGGGGAGGGTTGGGGGGCAGGAGGTAGGGGGGTAAGAGATCAACTAAAGGACTTGTATGCATGCGTATAAGCATAACCAATGGACATAAGACACTGGGGGATAGGGGAGGCTGGGGGACTGTCTAGGGCGGGGGGATAAAATGGACACATATGTAATACCCTTTGTAATACTTTAAGCAATAAAAAAATTAAAAAAAAAGAATAAAAAAATAAAATCACAAAAAAAAAAAAAAAAAACTATTTGCACTAAATTTTATAAGGGGCAAAGACCAATAGAAAATGTCAATATAGAGGATCAGAAAGAAATAAACAGATTTTAAATCTCATCGTTTTCACAATTCTATATGTTTTCATTATCTATTTCAAGTTTATAGAATCTACATTAAATGATCTATAAAGGTTTTAAAATTAAAATAATACATTGCAAAGAATAGTTATTTGAACACATCTATTTCAAAATGAAAGAAAATTAGAATCCATTTTGCTTCTTAATGTTTTAAATATGGACATAAACAAATTCTTATTTGATCATTAATGACATCTCTGCTTCTCTTTTAAGTGCATCTATCTGCTATTAATTTTATAAGACAGTTTATTTTTTTTGAATTTTTTAAAATTAATTTTAGAGTGAGAGAGGAAGGGATGGGGAGAGAGAGAAAATCATCCATGAGAAAGAACCATCAATTGGCTGTCTCTTGCACACCCCCTACTGGGTATTAAGCTAGAAATCTGGGCATGAGCCCTGACTGGGAATCCAATCAGTAACCTCTTGGTGCATGGGGCGATGCTCAACCAACTGAGCCACACATGCCAGAGCATATAAGCCAGTTTAAATTATTAGTGAAAGGAATTTGATATATGTGTACATATATACATTTATAATTTCATTGACAAAAGAAAAGTAGTCTGATTTTTCTCTGTTAGTCTTTCAAATGGAAATAAATAAATAAAATAAGAGATGCAAGCTGTATTTTTCTTTAAATTTTAAAATCCTGTACTTAAATTCTAAAATCCACAAGACATTAATGTGAAGCTTCATCTTTTACTGTACCTGTATATGCAAATTGTACAAGATCCCAGAGGGCATTGGGGTCTATGCCTTCCATCTTGATTTCCTCCTGCTTGGCTTCGCAAACATCACTTGTAAACATGGCAGCAAAATAATCTGAGACTGAGCTCAGAACAAGCCTGAAAGAGTCAAAAGGTCTAATTTAGGGTGTGAATATAAAGCATCAAAATGCTAAGTGTCAACAACAATAGAGTGCAGAGCAATGTATTTATATATCTATCTGTGCCTGTTTGCCTATCAATTATCTATATATCTCTCACCCATCAATTAATCTATAATTACCTTATGGATTGCACTTTTAAAAACTGATTTAGAAAATTCTGCTCTATCATTTCTAATACATTTTTCATTTCACTTTTAGTTCTTCTATTCTTTTAGATAGGAATCCAATTTTATTTCTTTTTACATACTCACCCACTTTTCACCACACTATCTACTAAAGAATTTGATTTGCTCAGTCAATTAATGGTGCCACATATATCATAAATTTAAGTGTAAAATCTGTAGTGACTTCTCTGAGATTTCTATTTTTTTTGTTTATTTGCCTGTTCTTATACCAATAAAATATTATTTTTATATGTATGATAAATATTTATAGATATAAACAATACTGTGATTCTAAAGATGTCTTTATATCAAATTAGGCAAATCCTCCCTCTTTATTTTTGCTTAACTAGTAGTGGATTTAAAAATCATGTTTTTATTGATTCCAGAGAAAGGAAGTGAGAGGGAGAAGAGAGAGAGAGAGAGAGAGAGAGAGAGAGAGAGAGAGAGAGAGAGAGAGAGAGAGAAGCATTGATGTGAGAGAGAAACATAGATTTTGCCTGCTACATGCGCCCAAACAGGGGATGGAACCTGCAACCTACACATGTGCCTTGATTGGGAATCAAACCTGTGACCCTTTGATTTGATGCGTAGGATGACCCTCAACCAACTGAGCCACAGTGGTCACAGCATGGATTTTTATTCTGCAGATAAAGTTTAAAGTAAGCTTGTCAGATATAACTTTAATTAAAAATGCAGTACATTTGCCGAAACCAGTTTGCCTCAGTGGATAGAGCATCGGCCTGCGGACTGAAAGGTCCCAGGTTCGATTCCGGTCAAGGGCATGTACCTGGGTTGCGGGCACATCCTCAGTAGGAGGTGTGCAGGAGGCAGCTAATCGATGTTTCTCTCTCATCGATGTTTCTAACTCTCTATCTCTCTCCCTTCCTCTCTGTAAAAAATCAATAAAATATATTTTTTTAAAAATGCAGTACACTTCTGATTTTATATGTGAACTAGTAGCCTGGTACACAAAATTTGTGCACATTAAAAGGGAATTAATTAACGGAAATATTTTAATATTGCTATTTTCCTTTTCTCTATAATAGAAGTGTGAGAGATAAAAGGGAATTAGTAAAATGTATATGAAAATAACATAAATTTATTAATAAATAAATAGTAACAAAAGGATATAACAACAGAGGCATGATATATAAACATCAAAAAAGTGATATAAAAACAACAGTGATACAAACAATGACTGATAAAGTGATTAAACTTATTTTAATATCTCCCTGTACACCACATTAAGAGTGAAAACACTTTCAGAGTGCTTGACTAATTTCCCTTGTGCTGAAATATTTAGAAATTTAACGTCACATGCTCTTCAAACTTTAGAGAAAGCAACATATAACTGACCATGTGCGAAAACGGGTTCAGGTAGGAATATGCCTACTCTGTCTAGAGTTTGTTCTTGTGACTTATTAATAGTCATCACAAATGCTGGCATCACGGGAAACTGTCATTGAATCAATTTAAATGGGAGCCCAGTGTCAGGTGGGGACAAATCAGTTCTTGGAATCAAAACAACCTCTCCCTCTGTAGATCTTGTTAATACTTCAGCTTTGATAATGTTAGGTCGTAATCTTTTGATAATAAATCTGGTACCATTACAAAAACCCCATTTACTATTGAGATTTTTCAATAGCATGATGATTGCACCCACTTTCAATTTTAATTTATGACACGCATTCCTGAAGGAGTAATACTATTAAGAAATTTGATGGGAAAATTGTCCTTTTCAGTGGAATCATCACTCAAATATGTGTGAAAATCTCCATTGAGTATATCCAAAATTTCTTCATTTAATTTTTGAATGTGCCCATTTTTGGACAAAGAATTGTACGTTTAGATATATTTTTAATATTATCTATAGATACAGTATTTCCAAAGGTAGTTTCAATATTAGATCCATTATAAATCATTTCATAGGGGATTTCAATAATATCCATTCCTAAATGAAAACTGCTATCAAGTTTGCCATCTCCAAGTTTTACTAACCATCCACTATAAGCAGAATCCTCTGATCTCATATTTGTTGTAAGAGACAACTTTCTGAAACATCCCCAAACATTGCAGTACTTTAAACTCGTTTATTCTATGACCAATCACATAGCATGCAGTACAATACCGCGACATTGTCAAAAATCCCCTCCAAGAAGGAGAACTTTCCCACCAAATACAACATTCAAATTCATAATTTCTCTTAGTAATCTGTCTATGGCAGTGATGGCAAATCTATTACATGCGTATCAGAAGTGACATGTGAACTCATTTTTTTGGTTGATTTTTCTTTGTTAAATGGCATTTAAATATATAAAATAAATATCAAAAATATAATCTTTGTTTTACTATGGTTGCAAATATCAAAAAACTTCTATATGTGACACGGCACCAGAGTTAAGTTAGTATTTTTCAAAATGCTGACACGCTGAGCTCAAAAGGTTCGCCATTACTGGTCTATGGCGTTTATAGCATGACTGGATGCCATGGTGCATTCATCAATAATGAGAAGTTGGGCCTTTTTAATAGTTTTAGCAACTTCACTGTTTATATCGAGTTTAGAAATTGAAGTTTCATTTAATGGAATGGGTAATTTATATTGGGAATGAAAGGTGCTTCCACTGAGAAGTAAATTTACAGCAATTCCTGTAGACACTGTGGGTAAACAATACCAGCATGACCTCTAATATAATGTATTAAAATTTTATAAAGATATGCCTCTTGCCCTGACTGGTTTGGCTCAGTGGATAGAGCGTCGGCCTTCGAACTGAAAGGTCCCAGGTTTGATTCTGGTCAAGGGCATGCACCTTGGTTGCAGGCACATCCCCAGTGGGGGGTGTGCAGGAGGCAGCTGATTGATGTTTCTAGCTCTCTGTCCCTCTCCTTCCTCTCTGTCAAAAATCAATAAAATATATATTAAAAAAAAAAAAAAAGATATGCCTCCATGCCCTGAGGGCTGGTCCTGCCTCAAACCTCGCCCTCCCGGGAAACAGCTCAGTGAGGGCACAGTTGTTGCTAAGAGGACCCAGGACTCAGTGCATCCACGCTCTGAGGGCTGGTTCCTGCCTGAAACTTCGCCTTCATGGAAAACAGCTTGGGGAGGGCTCAACCGTTTCCCAGACGACCCCTGCAGGGCTGACTTCCTTCCGGTTGGTCGAGCCTCAATCTTGATGCATTACACCCAGGGTTTTTATATAAATAGATAGTTGGTACATTTACTACATAACGTAATCCAATACAAAAATATAAAATATCTCTCCAGGTATTCAGGATATTTTGTCTGATATATATTTGAATGTTTTCCCTAAAATTGTCTTCTGTACTCTTGGTTGATTCCTACATATTTTACAGAGATTTTTTTTTAGCATTATGTATGGTAACTTTAAAAAAAAAAAGACAGTTATCTTCAAATATTTATTATATACCAATTAGATAAGTCAGTGTCAAGTGATCAGTTTTATCAAAAGAACAAAATATAACATTATGTAATATGAAAACAAACTGTAATAAACCAGAGGGATATATATCTCTCCTAGTGCATAAGAGATATATTGAGAAAAAATTAACCGTTTTAATCTTACTCATATAGTCTTGCTTTAAAACAGGCCACATCCATATAAAGAAAATTATTATGAGACCTAGATAATTCAACCTTAAATATTACATAAAATCTCCAAAACTGTAACGTACAAAATACTGCTAACTCCGTAAGAGAAGTGCAGAAAACTTTATAATGCATTTAGATTTAGTGAACATAAAATTTGCATTAGATTTTAGAAGAGGGATGTAATGAAAAACAGAAAGTAATATCTTTATATGTGCAAATATAGCTTCTATTAATGCAAGAAAAGCAGGAGCCAAAAATGCATATATAAGTGGATTAATGTAGCCACTCTGGAAAATCTCTTATTGAGGTCACCATAAATGTATTTCCTTCAAAATCTATTAAACTTTTCTTAGTCTACTCTAATTTACTGTGGTATTTGACATCATTGACCTCCCTCTCCATCTTTAAGTCTCCATTTTAGCTAGGGGAGTGCAGACTGCAGACTTTCTTATCTCAGCTTACCTCTGGTTCTCTGATTCACTGACTTCTCTTCCTACTCTTATTCTTGACCCTTTCATTGCTCCAGGTTTTGAATGAGGATTCTACATATTTGCCTTAACACTCATTGTTTCAGGATCATTTCTAACCATGGCCTTAATTATTACTGTTATGGTAGTTTTAAATCTAGCCTTGTGTCTGGAATCCTATAAAAACTTCTCACCAGATATCCCAGTGGCATTTCACTTTGTCCTAAATTAACTCAAAGTCTTCCCTGTGAGGTTTTCTTTCATTTATACTTCCCTGATTCTAATTGGTGTACCACAAATACGTTGAATTTTTCAGAGTAGATACTATAAAAGTATTATTTATGTCTCCTCCTCCATTACTTATATCAAATAAAACACAAAATCCATCTTTCCTTTTGTACTGGACTTTGTGTTTGCCCTGCCTAGACCCCCTTCATGAGGCACACGATGTGCCCTGGGCTAGTGATGCTAGCACCTATCTGCTCCTAGCTACCCTTTCTCTAGAAGCACACATGGCCCAACAGGAGCTGCCCTCTGGGAGTTTATGTGCTCTTCACCTGTGGGTGGCTCAACGGTATTAACTATTAGAATCCAGGTATAAAAATACCACCTCTTTACCTTGGGGTATGACTAGCTCTTTACCTTGGGGTATGACAAGTCATGCTCCAAAGCTTCCTGGGAGTTAAAGATGAACAAGGCTCCAGCAAAGACCACATCCCTTATCTGCTCCTTTCTCTGCCCTGTGCTGCTTCCTTTCTTCTCTGAGGACAGTCCTTAAATTAACCATGATATGTGAATTGCAGTCTCTGAGTCTGCTTTCAGGAAATCTGACCTATGACACTGAAGTAGTCTTCAAAATATTTCTCAGTTAATCTCTTTCTTGGTATTTACAAAGTCCTATTTCATGTCTAGATGAACTCTACATAAACTCCTTTTTGCAGTGCTCATCTTTTGTGCATTTTCTAAAGCTGGACCATTTTTCAGGGCTATCTTTGTAAAATATGACAGGCAGAGTATTGTAGTTGTTAATATACTACTTCTGTAGTCAGACTGCCTGGGATTGAATTCTATTTTCACAATGTATGAATTAAATGGTGACTGTCTTAATATCTCCATTTCTTAGTTTTCTATTTTCTTAGAAAAAATAAAGAAAATAAGGATTTCCTTTCCTTTCAGACCAAAATGGGATAGTATATGTCAAGCACTTTAATCAGAACCTGACAAATTCAGTACAGTAAGAGTTAACTAACATTATTATTATTATTATTATTATTGACTTAATTATGTCACTCCCTTCTTCAAGAACTTACATGAGTTTCCCATTATACACATAATTTCAAATCCAAACATCTCTACTGGTTGTCAAGATCTATCATAATCACTTTTGTCCCACTTTTATGTATTGATTTTGCAGTATTTTTTACAAACTACTTTCACTAAGCTAGTGGCTCATAATTTTCATAAATAAAAATTATTTGCTTTTTTTCCACATTATTCTCACTATAAATAGCATACCTATTTTTCCTGTCTGAACTCAAATATAATTTCTCTGAAAAAATTTCATAATAATCAAACCAAATAAGGAAATGAGTAGCATATGTAACATATGCTACTCATTTCCTTATTTGATTATCTCTTGCCCTTGGAATCAAAACCATATATTTCAGTTGAGGTTATTTGCAACTATAATAATTTCCTTAATTGTTCTATGGGTTATTTTTTCCTTCTCAAGATTATTGAAAACTTCTTGATGAAAGGTATCATGTTTTATGTCCTTTTGCATCACCAACAGGGTCAAAACCAATGCTATACATTTGGCAAAGATTTCTTTTAATTCATGAAAGGAAAAGATGTTTTATATATTGCTGAGTATCAATGGTAGGCTTAAGGAGGACAGTAAATGATATGTAAATGATGGAAAACGAGTACTTTTTAGTTTCTCATATCCTTGTTTTCCTCAACTTTTATTCAGATATTGACATGTATCATATGTAAGTTTAAGGCATATAATATGAGGATTTGAAATATTTATATGTTATGGAATGATTACCACAATATTTATTTACAATGATTATGTCCTGTTAACAAATTGACCCCATTATTAAGATATAATGACTATCTTTGCCTCCTGTTACTGCTTTGCCTTAAAGTCTATTTTGCCTGATATAAGTGTAGCTACCCTGAATCTCTTTTGGTTTCCATTTGCTTTGAATATCTTTTTCCATTCCTTTACTTTGTGACTATGTGTGTCTTTAAAGCTGAAATGAGTCTTTTTCTAGTAGACAGCATATAGTTGGGTTATATTTTAAAATCCATTCAGCCACGCTGCATCTTTTGATTGGAGAATTTAATCCAATTATCTTTACAGTAATGGTTAATAGGTAAGAAGTTATAATGCCATCTTACTGTTTTCTGGCTGTTTTGCAGTTCCCTTGTTCTTTTCTTCCTCTCTTGCTGTATTTCTTTGTGAATTGATTATTTTCTATAGTTCTATGTTTTGATTCCCTTCTGTTTTCTTTTGTGTACCTACTGTAGGCTTTTGTTTTTGTGGTTACCATGAGACTTGCAAAACACATTTTATAAATATAAGTCTCTTTTAAGCTAACAACTTAACTTCAATCATGTAGAAAAACTCTACCTTTTAATTCCTCTTCTCATATTTTATGTTTTAATGTCACAATATACCTTCTTTATACTGTGTATCCATCAACTAATTATAGCTTTAGTTGTTTTGAACACTTGTCCTCTAATCTCTATACTAGACTTAGGTGATTAATGCCCCATCATGCTACAGGATTAGATTATTCTGAATTTGTCTAAATACTTAGCTTTACTAATATGTTTTACACTTTAATGTTTTTGTGTTACTAATTAGACTCCTTTCATTTCTGCTTAAAGAACACCTTTCAGCATTTCTTATAAGGCAGGTCTAAGTGGTACAGTACTCTCAGTTCATGATCCTTGTGGCCTTGCGATGGTATCTATACCTTTAAGGAAGTAGGTGCATTTCCCATTCTAGATTGGCTTGTGCAGTCAAAGCCCTTCACCTGTCAGCCTATCCAGGGATTCTGGGAGGACAAGTTGGTGATGTCTGAAAGCAGGCTTCCTGCTGGAGTCTTTGGATGGACAAGCCTAGTGCCTGACTCTGCATGGGTAGACCTGGAGGCTAGGATGATTTGGGTGAGTCAGGCACTTGAGTCTGAGGTGACTGGACTGGGACTTGGGTCTGCATGTGCAGACATAGGTCCTAGATCAGTGATGGCAAACCTATGACACGCGTGTCAGAGGTGACATGCGAACTCATTTGTTGGTTGATTTTTCTTTGTTAAATGGCATTTAAATATATAAAATAAATATAAAAAATATAAATCTTTGTTTTACTATGGTTGCAAATATCAAAAAACTTCTATATGTGACACGGCACCAGAGTTAAGTTAGGGTTTTTCAAAATGCTGACATGCCGAGCTCAAAAGGTTTGCCATCACTGTCCTAGATCAACAGAGGCCAGCCAGGCACAAGGGACCACTGGGTTGGGCCTGGCATCTAGGTTTACAGGGTCTGGATTGGTGTTGGGATGTTCTGGGAACCTGATTTCATAGGATTTTGACTGTAGGCTGGAGTCATTGTGGCCTGCCTGGCGCTGGGATAACCTGAAGCTTAGGGTCTCCAGAATCAATCCATAACCTGAGAGTTTGGGAGCCCAGCCTGAAGATGTGTTCTGCTGAAGAAGATACGGTGCTGAGATAAGCAGAAAGCCTACCTCTGTGGGAGCCAACCTCTACTCTAGGTATATGGGGGTCTGGGGATGTGGGAGCTGGCCTGGTGCAGGGTGGAACAAAAGCTGGGGTGTGTAGCAGTTGGCCTGGTTGGGCCTAGTCAAGAGCCTGGGTTTGTGGGAGGTTGCCTGCCTTCAGGGTTTCAGGGATCTTATTGGGAACTTGGGGCCACAGGAACCTTCTTGAATCATGAGAGCAGACCAACCCTTGGAGGTGCTGGGAGCCTGGGTCCACAAAAGCCACAGGGAGCCGGGGGCCATGGGTGCTGCTGGAGCTGTGGGTATTGCCTGGGGCCAATGGAGCCTTTTTTTGTTTTGTTTTTCTGAAATTGGTGCAGAGCTATTATAAACTATCAAGCTGACTGAGATACCTGGGTGAATGTTGCATTTAATAAAATGGAAGAAGTGAGTTATTCCTCGGCCATCAAATATGGTCTTTATAAATAAGCTTTCCCTCAGTACAGAGAAACAGACCTACTTGCCTACCCCTGAGTATTCATATCTAACTTACTTATAAAATATTTTTTGTTATATGGAATGTTTTAAGTATTTCTAAATACATTATTTCAATTGCCACTTCTCATTCTTGTCTTAGCCGGTTTGCTCAGTGGTTTGAGCATCGGCCTGTGGACTGAAGGATTGCAGGTTCCATTCCTGATTCCAGACAAGGGCAGGTACCTCAGTTGCAGGCTCAGTCCTGGGCCCCATCCAAGTGGGTGTGGGAAACAACCAAACGATGTGTCTCTTTCACATCAATGTTTCTCTCTGTGTCTCTTCCCCTCCCTCATACTCTCTCTAAAAATCAATGGAAAAAGTATCCTCAAGTGAGGATTAACAACAAAAATAATGCTCATTTTAAAATGTTAAAAAAATGTACATACTTTAACAGCTGATTCTATTACATTTTGAAAATGAAATGTATATTGATAAACACTGCCTTTTAATTATTCATACATTTTTTGGGACATCCTGTATATGCTTATACATCTCTCTTCTTTTCTTTCTTTCTCTTTTCCTTTCTTTTCAGAAAGAGGGAGAGGGAGAGGGAAGAGAAACACACTGGCTGCCTCTTGCATGGCCCGTACCTGGATCAAGTCCACAACCCTGGAATTGAACTGGCAACCTTTGGGTACATAGGACAATGCCAAACCAACTGAGTCACATCAGCCAGCTTATACATTTCTAAAACATGTTAGTGCCTCCTTTATCCTGTCTAGGAACCCTACTCCCCAGGATTAAGCTTTGTTAACAGTATGTTTTATATCTTTTCACACTCTTTCTAAGCACATAAAATTATAAATGACATTATTTCCAAGTCAAAGGATGTTAGTTATTTAAGAATTTCTCACATATTTCCAATGCACTTACTCTTAATAACGACTAAAGGGAGAAACAAATGTTCATAAGCTAAATCCTATATCATTGTATACCATCTAGTCTAATATATAAAGAGCCAGGGTCCATAACGTTCAAAACGACCAAACAGACGTTCAAACGCCAGGCTGCACGTGCAGCAGGCTCAGGTGGGCGGGGACTGGCGAGCGGGCTGAACTGCTGACCTCTCAGTCCCTCCTGAGTTGCAGGCGCTATGGCGACTCAGCACTGACTGCCGCTGCCATGAGCAGGTGCACTGTGATTGTTCGGGGGCCCCTGCCATCGCCCCTCAAACGCCCCACAGAGGGAGGCCCAGGCTACCCAGCTGGCAGCAGTGGGTAGGGCCTCTCTCTGCAGGGCAATCAATCGCCGACCGCCCAGACTGCGAGAGGGCGCAGGCTGGGCAAAACGACCCCCCCCACTCCCGCCCACGCCAAGTGCACAAATTTCATGCACTGGGCCTCTAGTCCTATATAATAAAAGCCTAACATGCTAAGTGTCCAGTTATCCGGTGACCAATTGACTGTTCAACCAATCAAAGCATAATATGCTAATGATATGCTAATGCCACTCAACCGATCACTCTCACGTGCACTGACCACCAGGGGTCAGACAGTCGACTGCTCGACCAGTCGCCATGATGTGCACTGACTACCAGGGGGCAGATGCTTTGAATGGTAAGTTAGATTGCTGCTGGGGTCTGGCTGATTGGGATTGAATGAGATGGTGCCAGACGTGCCCTGAAGCCCTCCCATGGTCCCTCCCTGGCCCAATTGTGCTCCAGTGGGGTCCCTTGACCTGGCCTGCCTGCACCCACTTGCAATCCGGAACCCTTTGGGGGATGTCAGAGAGCCAGTTTCAGCCGGATCCCACAGGGCACTCCCCTCAGGAGGGTGCCAGATGCAGGGCTCATGGCTGGTGAGCACTGCTATGGCAGCACGAGCCTCTCCCAATCAGGAATGACTGGGCATGAGCCTGCAGCAGGTGCAGTGGGGCTGGGATGAGCGGGAGCTGCATGTAGGAGTTGGATTGCGGATTTCGGCACGATCCCTCCAGGCCACCCAGAGGGACCCCACCCATGCACAAATTCATGCACTGTGCTTCTGGTTACATTATAACAGAGTAGGCCCTGAAAAATCTCTTAATTCTCTTACCTTTAAAAATTCAACAGTCCAATTTTTAATATTGACCTCATCAGTCTAATTTTCAAATATGACATCCCTGATTACAGGCAGCCTACCTATCAAAAAATCCTCTGTATTTAGTACTCAGAAATTTACATTCAAGTGTTTTGTTCATTTGCTGATAATCAATTATTCTGGGCTATTTATGAGAAGTCTATATTTTATTTTGTTAAATATATTTTTATTGATTTCAGAGAGGAAGGGAAAGGGAGAGAGAGATAGAAACATCAATGATAAGAGAGAATCATTGATTGGTCATCTCCTACATGGCCCCTATGGGGGATCGAGCCCACAACCTGGTCATGTACCCCAATATGGAATCGAATTGTGACCTCCTGGTTCATAGGTGGATGCTCAACCACTGAGCTACATCAGCTGGTCTGAGAAGTCTATATTTATTTTCAAATTTCTCTGAGGACTTAAAGCACAAATAAATTCAGAATTATGATTGCTTTTCATTCTAAGAATATATTAATGTGCCATTTTTATGATTATTAGCCTTTCAGAGTGAACCTACTTTTAAATATGCCTAACAATAATCTAATGTACCTATATAGACATAGTATTTCATAAATACATTGATAATTGTGATCTACATCAGATAAAAATATGTATACAATATAACTAGCATCAAACAAAATTTTTATGAAGAGCCCTTCAATGCTCATAATCTATTAACTTAAATAGAAATGTATTTGAAAGTTTTGAATGATGAGATATTTATATGAAATTAAATATACATGATCTTTATGGATGACTATTTATTGAGTACTTAAGACATCAGCTTGCAGTGCCTTTCTTGAAAGAGCAGTAGATCTTAATGCAAATTATTTATTTTTTCCTTATTTAAAATTATAATAGACCAAAACTTTTCAGTGCTAATGATTGCATCACCAATTAGAATTTTGCCAAAGACAATTTGGGCAAAATTATAATTTGTGCATTAATTAAAATATAATTGAATAACTTAAGAGTCCATTAGCTTATTACTATTACTAAAATGATTATTTGGTTAAAGCAAAGAGCTAATTTTGCATTAATTATAATCAGTTCATTATACAAAAGTATACATACGGGGGTACAATGTACCTGCTGTTACTGAAAAGAGTGCATTTTTTTAGGTGCCCCATGAAATATTTCCCACATCTTTGTTAATATATGCACATTCAACTTAGAATCATAAGTATGTAAATTAATTGTAAAATAGATAGTACTAAGTTTTAAAGCATGGTGTAAATATAATTATTTATTTTAATTAGTTTAGCAGATAGTCTTAGGCTAATTTTTTTCCTCACTTAAAGAAAAATGTAGATAATTGATAATAACACAGTTTATTTATTATCTGATAAATGTATGTAACATTTAAATGTTGGTAATATGTATAAAAGAAATACATTGTTAAGATATTTTAAAGTAATTGAAACCAAGAAGCAATTTTACTTCTTAATAATCAAAATTATTAAAATACAACTTGTGTAATTAAACAAATTATTTAAAAATAATATAACAACCTAGATAAAAAGAGTAATAAATAAACCAATGTAGAATATAATATGGAAGAATTGATCAATGTATTGGTTAAAAATACTTCAAATGACAAATATTATATTACTAACAATAGAAGACTATAAGATAAAATTATATGAATTATATTAAACACTTCTCTCTTTTAAAAAACAATGAGCATTTGATGTGCTAATATACTTTTGAATTGATTACCTCTATATTCTTAAATATATATAATTATTTAATTTAACTTATAAGTTAAATGAAGTAAATTTAGTAACACTTAAATTAAGAATACATTTAATAATATAATGTTTATCTAAATGCTAGTTAGGTTGTAGCTTAGGTTAACCTGCATATTTTCCACACATATTGCAACTTAAATCTCTCAATAATAATGACAATTAATGTGATATCATAAAGATATTTGAAAAATAATTGTGAATACTATATTATTGCCATAGTTTGCTTACAGATTGAACCCCACATGATCTATATAACTTCTTCAATGTCAATTGTTCCTTCCTATGCTATGCCTATGTAGTTTTAGTGTATTAGTTCAAAGTCAGTGTCCACATTTTAATATTGTTACCAGGGTAGAAATAGAGCTTTCTTTTTCAGGAATCCTTTCAATAATCCAAATTTATATGCATATGTATGATAATGCAACTTAAGTTAAAAATCATAAGGAAGAGCCCTAACCGGTTTGGCTCAGTGGATAGAGCATCAGCCTGCAGACTGAATGGTCCAAGGTTTGATTCCAGTCAGGGGCATGTACCTTGGTTGCGGGCACATCCCCAGTGGGGAGTGTGCAGAAGGCAGCTGATCGATGTTTCTCTCTCATCGATGTTTCTAACTCTCTATCCCTCTCCCTTCCTCTCTGTAAAAAAATCAATAAAATATATTTAAAAAAAAATCATAAGGAAGAGAAGTACACTAAAATATTGTTGTATGTAGGTAATTTACCTTTTCTATTAATTCATTAGTATGAATAGTATTAAATGATATGTCAAGGTTATCTAAGGCTCTTTGTCTATATATTCAACTACTTAAAATAATCAATATCAATATTAAATTAAAATTATTTTTTCATTAAAAAAAATTGAGTAGCCGAAACCGGTTTGACTCAGTGGATAGAGCGTCGGCCTGCGGACTGAAATGTCCCAGGTTCGATTCCAGTCAAGGGCAGGTACCTGGGTTGCGGGAACATCTCCAGCAGGAGATGTGCAGGAGGCAGCTGATCGATGTATCTCTCTCATCGATGTTTCTAACTCTCTATCTCTCTCCCTTCCTCTCTGTAAAAAATCAATAAAATATATTTAAAAAAATTGAGTAAAATACCGACATCAAATGTAATGAATTTTAATAGGTAAACTGATAGCAAATCAATATGGCACAACATAATCAGATGTCTAGTTCATGAAACTTGAAATTATCAATTAGCCTATATAATAAAAGCCCAATATGAAATACTTTGAATTTCCTAGTTGAAACAAATAATATGTGCCCAAGGTAATCTTACTTCCTTTCAAAAAGTCAATCAGAAAAGCATATCTCATTTCAGATCTTAGAAATATATACTACATTAAGATTAATTTCCACTCAATATAATTGTGAATCATATAAAACAGAGCATTTATCAACCAGTTAAAGGAAGTTGTATTTTTGTTGTTGTTAATACTCACCCTAGGATATTTTTCCATTGACTTTTAGGGAGAGTGGAAGAGAGAGGGAAAGGCAGAGAGAAACATCAATGTGAGAGAAACACATCCATTGCCAGGACCCTTTGGTCTGCAGGCTGCAGGCTGATGCTCTATCCACTGAACCAAACCCGCTAGGGCAGAAGTTGTATTTTTGAACTGCTTATATTTGCTTTATTTCTTTAAAAGATTACTGAAAGAAATAAATAAGAACAAAAGAAAAATACCCAAGCTTTCTTAGAAATATGAATTCTTAATTCTCTAATCATGAAAGTTTGTAATCTATCTACCAGACTATCACTTTTAAACACATAAATACATGTTTCCAATAAAGACAGATTACTATACCTGTGTGCAGGTATCTTGCGGTTCCCAACAATCAGGATGACATCACAGAGCTGCTGTTGTTTCAAGTAACTTTCCATTTTCCTGAAGGTTTGCTCAGCATGGTGAACGGCCTGATAGAATTCTTCAGAGCTGCTGGAGTCCAAATCACTTTGAGGCGTCAATGAATGGCTAGTTGCTGACAGCCTGCAAACCACACACAAAATTGTTGGTGTTTATAAGGGCCACAAATTGTCCAGAACTATGCTCAGAGTTTTAAAAATGTACAAAGAAAATCAATGACTCTCTTTTTATCTTCTTCATTATTAATATGTTAAAAAAATTCATTTTGGCCCTAACTTGTTTGACTCAGTAGTGTTGGCCTGAAGACCAAAGGGTCCTGGGTTCGATTCCGGCCAGGGGCACATACTTTAGTTTCAGGCTCCTCCCTGGCCTGGCCCTGATCAGGGCTCTTGCAGGAGGCCACCAATTTATGTGCTTCTCTCACATCAATGTTTCCCTCTCTCTTCTACTCTCCCTAAAAATCAATGAAAAATTATCTTCTGGTGAAGATTAACAAAGCAACAAAATAATCTATTTTGGGGTAAATGATTTTCTTCAGGAAGCAGTAAATAAATTATAAATTATCTGTGTTTTTGTCTTTAAAAAGATTTAAAAGGTAGGTTATCTGTATTTATAATAACATAAAGTTAGTAAACCTGAAAAAGTCCCAGACATAGTAGAATACAAACATGCCTAGCCTAAATTAATTACCAATAAGATGTTACTTTATTCCATTTGATATTGAGGTAGATCATCTTATTATACTATTTTAAATTATGATTGTGAGGTATGGTAAATGTTGCTTTACAGAAATAGGTGAATTTTATTATGAGAAATTATGAAATGTTCACAAAAGATTAACAATAAATTATAAATTACTGTTTCATATTCTGTACCTAACTGGTTAAACAAAAATATGCAATAATACAGAATGTATTACTTCAGTTACTTATGTTTTAATCATAAGTAACAAACCTCACGATTTCAAAAAGTTCATGATACTTAATTGTGGCTACTATATCTATGAATAGATATAGTAGACTTTTCCATGATGAAGACATTTCAGTATCCTGAGATGCATGATGTGCCCACCACAACCATCAAGAGTAATGAGTAATGAAATGGCTTATTTCAAGATAGAGGGTAATATGGAATATTCTGCTTCCAATTACAATGCAATAACTTGTAGCTGACTAGATCCTTCACCAAGAACACCAGAAACAAAGTTACATATAATATCAAAATAATTATGTGTTTTTAATAATAGCTACTAAAGCAGCTATGCCATGAAGGTCCACGATCCTCTAATAAAGGCGAATTCATGGAAGTCAGCTCATTAGTCTGTGCTGGCCCTGCCCCCTAGGTATTTACTAATTATAAGCAGCATAGGGTGAGAGTATGAGAAGCCCAATATAATGTAGCAGCTAAACACAACTTTTGTTAGTGTCATGAGGTTTGGGGAAAATAATGGATATTGGAATTGTGGGTTCCAAAGTTAGCTAGAAAGGTAAAGCGGAGGGGCGGGGGGGGGGGGGGAGGCATAAAGGAGGGAAGATTAGGTAAGGCTGTCATGGGGAACCATGTTTTCTCTGGAGGTAATTGCTGATTCCTAAGCCATGCTAGACAGCAGAAAATGGCTTATAGAAAGCGGAGGAGTGAAGCAGAGCTTGAAAAATAAACATCTGAATTTAAGGACCAACAGGGAAAAGGGAATGTGACAAATACACAGGCTCGCATCTAGACTTCCTAAGGGCTGTATCCTAGGGGTTAAGGAAACTGGAAAAAGATAAGATAATACAAAGACTGAAACTTAGATTTAAATCAGTAAAATCTCTAATTGCAATGAGGTAATTTTCTAATCTAAATGTCAGAAAACAGTCAAAATACATTCTTTTTAGGAAAAGATAACCTCATCTGGATGGTATGATTTCTTTTGCACGTATATGATGCTTGCCATTAAAGAAAAAGAAGAGCAGGCCTATAAAGAAACAGGACCTAGGGAGAATTAACAGAGAATATAAACAGGCTCCCAGGTGCTGCAGGATTCTCTGGATGGGTCATAATCACTTACTTAATAGATGTGAAAATAATAGTCATTAATATATTTTAGTATAGGTGACAAGCTGAAGATTTTCACAGCACATTATGTTATATGAAAAAATCAAATGGAAATAAATAAGAAAATATAATGCTATAACTTGAGATTTTGGAAGATGAATGAATTTGCAGTCTGGATGCATATGAAGAAGACAAAATGATCTAAAAATATTTAAACTAAAATATTGAGATAAAAAGCTAAAAAAGTATTTTCAGAAACATAAAACACGGTATGAAATTATAGTATTCATATAATTATAACTGAAAAGTAGGGTAGAAGCGTGATGAGGCAAATGTCATTTGAAGAAAGAATGATCAAAAGTTGTAAAAAATGTATTAAAGGCACAAATTCCAAGATAAAATGAAGAAAACTACACATCATAATAAAACCAAAGCAATAAACAATAACAACAAAGCAAACAAAAATCCTTCTTTCTTAGAACTTGCCAAAGAACAAAAAAAGAACTTGTCCCCAATTCATTAAATGAGGCACATATAACATGGATGAAACCTAAAAAGGTTGTTACAAGGAAGGAAAATTAATGGTCATTCTCTGTCCTAAATATATTTGCAAACATCCTAAACCAAATATTAGCAATCAAATACAGAAATGTATATGAAAAAAGATATCCTATCAAATAAAAGAGAAACATGGTAATTGGCATACAACCACTACCCTTCCCATTGGCTAATCAGGGAGATATGCAAATTAACTGCCAGCCAAGATGGCGGCCGGCAGCCAGGAAGCTTGAAACTGACATGAGGCTTGCTAGCTTCAGTGACGGAGGACTCCAACGTTCCCCCCTGCCTTGAAGGCCCCTGAGCCTGCAGTTTAAGAAACATTGTAACAAATATAGAAGCTAAACAAAACCCCAGAAACCAGCTTTCAGCCGGCCAGGATCTCAGAGCTGGAGTTGATACAGAGTTTCGATTATAGAACCTAAACAAACCAGATACCTTCTTTCAGCAGCAGAGGCCTCAGAGCTGGAGCCAGAGCTAAACCTGGCTCAGAATAAAGAAAAAAAAGAGTAGTTGGGAGCTTCAGTCAGCCTAAAAATAGACCTCAGCCCCTCACCCAGACTGGCGAGACACCCCAGTGGGGACCCCCACCCTGAAGGGTGTGTGACCAGCTGCAAACAGCCATCATCTCCTCATCCAGGCTGGCCAGGCACCCCAGTGGGGACCCCCACCCTGATCCAGGACACCCTTCAGGGCAAACCAGCCGGCCCCCACCCATGCACCAGGCCTCTATCCTATATAGTAAAAGGGTAATATGCCTCCCAGCACCGGGATCAGCGGAGCCGAGAGGCCTCCCGGCACCAGGATCAGCATGACAGGGGGCAGCGCCCAAACACCCTGATCGCCCTGTGGCTCTGTGTGTGACAGGGTGTGGCGCCCCAACCCCCCCCCACCCCCCACCACCGGCCCTGCTCTGTGTGTGATGGGGTAGAGCCATAACCTCCCCATCGGCCCTGCCCTGAGTGTGACAGTGGCGGTGCCCCAACCCCCTGATCGGCCCTGCTCTGTGGGTGATAGAGGGTGGAGCCCCAACCCCCTGATCCACCCTGCCCTGAGTGTGACAGGGGGCGGTGCCCCAACTCCCCTATCGGCCCTACTCTGTGAGTGACAGGGTGGAGCTCCTCAACCCCCTGATTGGCCCTGCTCTGTGCGTGACAGGGTATGGAACCCCAACCCCCCTGATGAGAGCCCTGCTCTGTGCGTGACAGGGGGTGGCGCTGCAACCTCCCCATCGACCCTGCCTTGAGTGTGACAGGGGGCGGTGCCCCAACCCCCCAATCGGCCCTACCCTGAGCATGACTGAGGGTGGCATCGCAACCTCCCAATCTCCCCTGCTCTGTGCATGACAGGGGAAGGCGCCCCAACTCCCCAATCGGCCCTGCTCTGAGCCCGACCAGGGGCTGCACCTAGGGATTGGGCCTGCCCTCTGCCTCCTGGAGCAGGCCTAAGCCAGCAAGTCATTATCTCCTGAGGGGTCCCAGAGTACGAGAAGGCACAGGCCAGGCTGAGGGACCCCCCCCCGCTCCACCCCCCCAAGTGCATAAATTTTTGTGCACCGGGCCTCTAGTCCTGTATAATAAAAGCCTAATATGCAAATTTACCAAACAGCGGAATGACCAGTGGAATAACCAGTTGCTATGATGCACACTGACCACTAGGGGGCAGACACTCAATGCAGGAGCTGCCCCCAGACCGCAGGCCCCAGGCCAGCCAAGGTGGGTGCCAGCAGGGTCTCCCCCACCCCCCGGATCGCCCCGCAATTCGCCCCACAGATTGGCCGTATCCATGTATGAATATAATGCACTGGGCCTCTAGTGTTTATATAAAGAAATGTCAAATATATAGTTGATAATGCATCACAAGTAAGTTGGATTTAATTAAGGTGCACATATTAGTCATATAAAGCCACCTAATTCATTCAGATAGAAAGCATCATATTTAATGGAAACCCTTTCTCCTTGAGTTTGAAAATGAAATCCATTCATACTGCTTTTATTCAACAGTTTTCTGGATAGCCTTGCCAGTGTAATATAACAAGGGAAAAATAAATGAAGTCCATTAGAGCTAGATAAGGAAAATGTATAACACATTATTTTTAAAAATTTGTTTGTGTACATAGCTATCCCAAAAAGCTACAGACAAGTTTTAAATTTAAATTCATTGAAAATATGTGTGTCCTCTGTTATCTACAATATCTGTCTACACGATATGGTTATTTTCATCATACTTTACAACTTTCTCCTTAAATTTTTAAAACTAATAGAATTTTTTCAGTACCATATGTTTGCTTTTCATAAGTTTATATATTATAACCTCAGTGTATGGTCATTTCCCAGCATATATTTTAGGAATGTAGGTTCAGGCATATGCAACAAGAGCAGCAGAGTTCTCCCACAGATTAACACATTGAATAGTAAAGTCACAAAATGCCCTGCAGGATACATTTAAAAATCTAGAATGAACATATTATTACTGGTTCTCAGGGAACGAAGGAGAATCAAGTCGGGGGTATCAATTGCCAAATAGATTAGAACTGTCCCATTGAGATCTGATATTTCTTGTCTGGTACCAGATTTCATGAATAAGGTCTAAAAGCCAAGATAATAGAGACTGCCCTGAAGAGTAGCTCCAGACTGGTTTACAGGAGATTAGGGATAAAGGATCCATTCAGATCTTTATGTTCTTCTCTTACAAGGTACATAACATACCTAGGGCAGAAAATTTTACACCTCACTAAGAGTTTTATACCTGGGAAACGTTATCAAGATAATACTTCAATATACTTTTTTTTTTCAAGCTACCCAATTTCTGTTGGGTGAAATATTAGCACAAATAGGGAAAAAATAGAATAATACATTTTTAGAGTTTGGTTGAGACCATAGATATAACATGACCAGGAGATAGAATTTGACAGTACTAACAGTCTAAAAGCTAATTACTGTCAAGATAGCACCGTCTTTTATTTTATTTACTTTTTAAAATATATTTTTATTGATTTCAGAGAGGAAGGGAGAGATAGAAACATCAATGATGAGAGAGAATTATTGATCAGCTGCCTCCTATACGCCTCCTACTGAGAATACAACCATGACCTCCTGTTTCATAGGTTGATGCTCAAGCACTGAGCCGAACCTGTCAGGCAGCATCTCCTTTTATGTAATCTAGTTACCCTAATAAATATTGGCTATAATATGGGCTTTTCTGAAAATGTTAAAAGTAATTAGAAAGAATAAATCTTAAAAGAACAGAGAGCTAGAAACTGGCTTTCAAACTATTTCTTTTCAGAGTTCATGTTCAATCCTAAATTTTTTCCCCTTAAATTTCTTATGCTTTGAGTTTCTCTATATTATAACTGAAAATAAGTCACTTTCCTTGAAGACTGGTTGATCTGTCAGAGATTTGACTTGATTTTCTCCCCATAAAGCCATTGTCACACTGCGTACACAATTCCTCATAAATCATTTCCTGATCTCAGGACTGAGTTGTCCTTAACCTTTGACCTCAGGATTTGAAAAGGAGTTTTCACATCAGAACACTAATGGTTTTTATGCTGAGGTTCATTATTTAAAATTCTTCCTATCACATTCCACCCTTATTAGTTCAACACATGGGACCTTAAAATTTTAGGAAATAGGTTAGATCTTTACAGTGGGTCCTGTAAGTACTAAGTAAAATCTGACATTGGATTATTTCTATTATTGTCTAATTTTTAGATCTTCATTAATTTAACCATACGGTCGCTTTCTAATCTAAGAATCTCTCAGATGGTATAATGTGACACTGTAATATTCATATAACATGACATTGTTATTGCCACTCAATAACATAAACCTTCAAGTTACAAGAAATGTAATTTAAAAAGTTCAATATGATCTTGTCACATCAGAATTTAAACTTGCTAAAGGCTCCCCCAAACTAAGACATATAAAACAATAAAATTAATAAAATGTTTTCTTGACCTCATGAACTACTCAAGCCATAGTGATTCTTCTCTATTTTCTTGTATAACCAGCTGTTTTGCAAGTGTGATATGCACTCATTATATTAACTCCTGATTCTCTGAATACTCTTCAATCCATTTCACTTTTACTTCCCCAACCACCCATCTAATAAAATTGCTTTGGCCAAGTGCACTAGTATTTTTTCTTGTGACTTAATTTAGCTTTCATTTTATTACCTTAATTACTGAGAACTGACCAATATACTTTCCTGTTTCTGGTTTAAACAATTGAGGACTAAACACCATTTACTTTCCCTGTACCAAACAATTTGGAGATGAAGCATATTTTCCTATTCTTGCGCTAAACATATTGAGATTAGGAAGAAATGATTTAGGTCTTGCATCAGGAAATAGTTACTTGTAGAAGGTAAGACTGTGAATTAACCTTTAAAAAGCTATAAAAACCAATGGTTATTCATCTGTTTGCACTTTAAAACACTCACCTATGTGCCAATCTAAAGCTATTACATCATAAATTCTGACTATTGCCAATCCGGCCTCAGCCTTCCTGGCTCCAATTTCATATCATGTGTTATTTCTTATATGATTCAAAACTTTTTCAACTTTTAATACCCTTTCAATCAATTTTTAATTCTAGCCACACTAAATAAGTCCAGTTTCTGGAACATCACATCTTTCTTCTAGAGATTTCATACACATATTTTTCTTTTTCTGTGATTTTTACAACACATTGGACATTCTTATGGATAACTTGCTTTAAACCTCAGAGATCAGTTTAAATATAACTTCTTTCAGAAAAGATTTATTTTAATCCTCATTGCTTGAATGGGAGGAAGCGCTGTTACCCTGACATGCTAATTACCCAGTATGGTTAAATACATTGATGGCTTGTAGAATATTTTAGGAATATAACATCTATTTATTAAATAAATGAGTGAAGAATATTTTATGAAATGATGGTCTGGGCTAAGTACCAATATTAATGTATTATGATTTGTTTTGTTTATTTGTTTAATAGAACACAAATATGTTTTTGGTAAAGGAATTTATACTAACAGAGTGCCTACCTAACATGAAGAGGATAAATGTTTGCATGAATTGTGATTGTTGAATATTGAAAAATTTCCAGAACTCAGGAGGAAAAGAGAGAAAAAAAAGCAAACATAACTACTATAACCAGAATATATACTCTCTTGCATTCTCTAGTAATGCATTTATGTACATTGTGAAAATACTAAAGGATACAATAAACATACTACAAAATGATCCCTAATACTAGATCCCAGCTTTATTATAATTTCTTTAATGTCTGTGAGTAAGAGTAGAACTAAAATAGCAAAGTAAATTTGCAAGCAGTTCTGTTTCTTTTGAGTGACGAGTTAGCTCTTGTTTTGAGAAAAGAATGTAAACAGCATCTTTATATCATCAAATAAAGAATTACCCATAGATAGTCCTTGAGCTAGACCTAAGTATAGTAAAAGATACTTTTATTTAAGCGAAAAAATAGCTGTTTTTTTTTTTTATTATTCCTGCAAATTTAGTGGACATTGCAGGCAATGTATGTCTCATTATATTATGTTTCCATTAAATAAATATTTACCTTAACTTATAAAAATACTAGAGGCCCAGGGAATGGATTCATACACTGGTGGGGGGTGTGGCCTACAGGGATTGGCCCTCTGTGGGAGCACCACTCATCTTTGTCAGCTGAGTGGCTGTGGACCCACCCTCTGAGCAGCCGCTCCCACTGTGGGAGCACTGCTCATCCTAGTCAACTGAGCAGCACTCCCACTGTGAGAGTGCACTGATCACCAAGGGGCAGCTCTGGAGTTGAGTGTCTGCCCCCTGGTGGTCAGTGCATGTCACAGCAACTGGTCGACAGGTCGTTCTGGTGGTTCCGCCATTCGGTTGCTGGGCTTTTATATATATAGATTTCTTAGTGAGGAATTAAAAAATTTTCCATTTTTTTGCATTGCTTAAATATTTCATATGAAATACATATTATTTTAATTTTTTAATTGAAATGTTATTATTACAAGAACTTTATTAAAGTCATTATTATAAACAATACCAAAGATCACAAAATGACCAAACATTTTGACACTAAAATAAAATCTTACATATAGTTTTTAATCTCAAAAATCCTCCACCTAGAGTTAGCTTTGCTATATAGAAAAAAGAATGAGAAGAAGAAAAAAAGAATGAAACAAAGAAAGGGGGAAACTTAAATAAATAAATACATTTTAAAAATTAACTTTGTATTATAATGCTAGAGATGAAACATCATCATCATATATTGGTATTAAAGAGTAAACCAGTATCAAAATAAATGTCAGGTTATATTAAATACCTTTATTTTCAAATATTTTAATAACCCCCAACAGAGAGATTTAGATGTAGAAAATATTATAATGGGATATAGTTCAAGCAGCAGGTGCTAATACTTAGGAACAAGAAAAATGAATAGTGTCATTAATGTTGCTTCTGGGTACAGTTTTCTTTTATAAGATAATTGAAATTTTAAGTAAGGCCTTTTATCAAAAGCATTGAAACACACACACACACACACACACACACACACACATACATATATACAAACACCGTGGTAAGACAGAACAATTAAAAAACACACAAAAGGACAAGTTATGAGCCAAAGTAAAGTTCATGTAATCTAGGCTTTATCAGTTCATACATCTGAATCTCAATTAATTTATCTGTAAAATAGAATACCATTGAGAAACCTCCTCATAGGGTGCTTAAGGAAATAAATAAAATATATATTTGAAGCTGCTTTCTAAACTATTAAGTATAATAGTTTATACTTAATAAACTATTAAGTATATTTCCAAAAAATGCTAGAAGTTAAAATGGGACAAATAGTATTTATGAAATAAAAAGAATATTTTTATGAACTAGGCACATCAGTCCAATACCACATGCTGATTAAAAAATTATATTTACCTTTAATAATCCTAAAAGCCTGGGTAGTGCCCTGACCAATTTGGCTCAGTGGATAGAGAGTCGGCCTGCGGACTGAAGGGTCCCAGGTTTGATTCCAGTCCAGAGCACGTACCTTGGTTGCAGGCACATTCCTGGTGGGGGGTGTGCAGGGGGCAGCTGATATATGTTTCTCTCTCATTGATGTTTCTAACTCTCTATCCCTCTTCCTTCCTCTCTGTAAAAAAATCAATAAAATATATATTTTAAGAAAGCCTAGGTAGTGTCATGCCCTTGCACATTGTCTCAAGATGGCAGCCACAAGATGGCAGCCATAAGATGGCTGAGTGCACAGCAAAGGCGGGGCCTGGTGGCTGCTCCACACAGTAGGCCTGGGGGTCCTGCAGCTTTGTGCAGTGTGGAGGAGTCAGGTCCTGGTGGAGGAGGTGAGTTATGGCAGGGGAGGGCAGTTGGGGGCAATCAGTCCAGCAGGGTAGGGAAACTGAGGGTGATCAGGCTGTCAGGGGAGAGCAGTTGGGGACAATCAGGCTGGCAGGGGAGCAGTTAGGTGTCGATCAGGCGAGCAGGGGAGCTCTTAAGGGGGTGATCAGGCTGGCAAGCAGAAGGGGTTAGGGGCAATCAGGCAGGCAGGCAGGTGAGGGATTAGAAGCCAGCAGATCCAGATTGTGAGAGGGATGTGACCTGAGGGGTCCCAGATTGGAGAGGGTACAGGCTAGGTTGAGGGACACCCCCCACCATGCACCGGGCCTCTAGTCTTATATAATAAAGAGCTAATTTGCAAACCATCGTCACACCCTCACTCCCTCACACCCTAGTCCCCTCACGCCCTAGCAACAGGGCCAGGGGACCTGAGGCCAGGCCAGGGGACCTGAGGCCATGCCCCACCACCTGGTGGAGCTTGACAGGAGACCTGAGGCTGTGCCCCCCCACCCTGAGGGGCTTGACAGGGGTGGGACCAGCTGGGTCTGGGTCTCACGCAATTTTGAGGTGCGCACAGGTGGGAGGGGACTTGACTCTGGGCTCCACGGTGTGCCCCAGACTCTGACAGGAGGGAGATTTTCATATACGTTTTACTAGTTTTCTTTCATCTCTGACACTTCTATTATAGAGAAAGGGCAAGTAGCAATATTAAAATATTTTCTCTAATTAATTCCCTTTTAATGTGTATGAATTTTGTGCACCAGGCCAAGAGTCCTATATAATAAAAGGCTAATATGCAAATTGTCTCTTTGGGAGTTCTACTGACCTGGAGTTCGACTGCTCACTATGACATATGCTGACCACCAGGGGGCCTTTCAGAATGAAGGAAGGCTCCAGGTGGCAGCTGGCAGCTGGCAGCTGGGGAAAGGAAGGTCCAGATTGGCCCTGATCATAGGCCAGGCCTAAGGATCCTACCCATGCACGGATTTTGTGCACTGGCCCTCTAGTAATCATATAATAAATAAATAAATAAAATAGCTGTTTCCTTTTGTAAATTTTATAATGCATAATCTATAGATATAGTATTTGTTTTAAATTAAAAGTATTTTTAAATGTTGAAATTACAAAATTGAAATCTTTTCAATAACTTTAAACTCAAAGTAAAGAAAACTTGATATTCCATAAAATCCCTATGTGTTTGATTCTCAAAATTCTCAACAAAAAAGACAAATTCTGAGAAGAAAGGCAACTTCTCAGAGGGAGATTCTGGCAATGAGAAAGGCTATAAAATTCTGAGAAAATTCAAAATTTATATATGAATGATTAATTAATGAAAGTCTTGCCCTAAGAAGATTAACCATTCACCAAAGTAATTACAGTATTGTGCTAACTGGTATAGACAGGTACCTGGGAATTGCCTGTAGGAAAAATTTCAGAGAGTACCAGATTAAGGTTGACCTGAATGAGATAAATTGATGTCGTTCCGCTCACCCTGGACTCAAAGGTGTAGCTCTAAAACCTATTATGGACTAATGGAAGCCTGAAGTAATAAGGAGCCTAGAATCTGTAGTGTCAACATTTCCTAGCCATACTGTAGACGAAATCTCATGTATATGAGTTAACACAGTTGATCTGTTATGACCAACATGTTTAACCATAACTACTGAATAGCCTAGCAAATATTCTTTTCACTGTTAAGAAATGTATTGTTAAGGAGAGCGACAGTATGTTTTTAAATTTCTATTCATTCTGATTCAATTAAATTGAACTTTTTGATATCAATGAAACTATTGTATTAGATCAGTGGTTCTCAACCTTCCTAATGCCACGACCCTTTAATACAGTTCCTCATGTTGTGGTGACCCCCAATTTCATTGTTACAAATTGAACATAATTAAAGCATAGTGATTAATCACAAAAACAATATGTAATTATATATGTGTTTTCCAATGGTCTTAGGCGACCCCTGTGAAAGGGTTGTTCGACCTCCAAAGGGGTCGCGACCCACAGGTTGAGAACCGCTGTATTAGATGAAGGTACTTAAGAATTAGAAACTATGTTGGCTCTATTATCTTTATAGACCATTGTCAATTGTTCAATCAAGCCTGTCATCAATTTTGGCAAATAAGGTTTTATTGGAACACAACCACACCCATTTGATTATATATTGTCTATGGATGCTTTCTTGCCACAACAGCAAAGTCAAATAATTGTGACAGAGATCATATGCCCCTAAGAGCCAAAAATATTTAATTTATACAAAAGAAATGTTTGATGGGGTGGTGGTGATTAGTGACTGTTAGCTATCTATTAAAGTCTCTATAAGTAACAAATTAATCATGAGGGACGTGTGTGAAATAGATAATCCAAGAAGTTATCATTTAGTTATTTAATCATAAAAATATAAATCATTTGTGAGAAATCTGAGTTGAAATGCCATGGTGGGACTCTGCTCTTTTCCTAAATTACTTTATTTAACTCAGTTACTAATAAGTTCTAATCAGTCTTCACTGATTATAAGAATAGGTTCTTTTTAGAAACATCCCTGAAAATTGCTACAAATCTATAATAAAAATATTTATTCAGATAATAGGCTATAGATACTAGAAAATAAAGTTAACAAAATATTTGAGGAATTATTAATATTATTTCTGAATAGAAGCAAGTACTGAACTGAAGCAAGTACTTCACAACTATAAAATGCCACCATATTCATCAGACAAAAACGAAGTCTATGGCAGCCACGTTAAAGTTGTACATTTGCTCAAGTCTGTATCCTGTTATGTTTACTGGGCCAATGGACTCAACCTGCAGTTATTTCCTCAGTCCCAGATAATGCATGATAGGAAAAGATGCATTGAGAAACTGACGCAATTCTCATGTTGGTTTTCTTGCCCACACTGACAGGTCTATTAAGAAACAATCACCACATACCTACTACTGTAGTTAAATCAAGGCTCTCCTGTATTCATAAGGAACTTGCAGATTCTAGTGTCACA
Source organism: Myotis nattereri (assembly GCF_964212035.1). Classification (NCBI taxonomy): domain Eukaryota; kingdom Metazoa; phylum Chordata; class Mammalia; order Chiroptera; family Vespertilionidae; genus Myotis; species Myotis nattereri. The sequence goes on along the minus strand of NC_138076.1, from coordinate 65,285,884 downwards.
TTAAAAAACTTAAAATATGAAAAGGTAGAGATTCTATTATATACCAAATTGATTCATTCATGTGGTAGGCACATATTCCAGATGGATCTTGTATTATAACTAGATTATCACAAATGTAATCAAGCAGTGATGATAATTGTAGCTGACATTCCAGATGCAATATTTCTACAAGGAAAATTAATGCAACCTATGGCCCTTAGTGTGTAAATTTAGACTTAACACTTTTTTTCCTAAATCAATATTATTAGGGATATCAGGAATATCAGTATCACTTCAATGTCTTACCACAGGGATATGATAATTCTCCTTCTACCTTCAGTTTTCAAGAACTTTTGGCACTTTGATATCCCATAAAATATCACATATTTCCATGACATCTGTGAAAATATGTTATTGGCTCTGGTGGGTAGGGAATAATAAATACACTATAAATGTCCTATTTGCCAGAGGGTGGGAGAAAAAAATCCTGCAAAATTTAAGGGATCTGTCCCATTGGTGGAAATTCTAGGGGTACAGTATTTTGAGCATGTTAAGAAATTACATTAAAATGAAAAACCTTAAGTGATAATGTTGGAGACATAGCATACAAAATTTAGGTTTTCTAACCCAAATATTTTCCAATAAACTCACAAGTCTACTAGCTTTTCCTGAGGCCCTGAACAAGAAAGGCCTCTGTTGCAGGTTCAAGCTTTTGAACAAGCTGTTCTGCATAACGACCCAGAAGATGAAATAGTAGGAGAAGTGTCTGTAGCTTACAGGGATGCTCTAGGGAGCTATGTATGGAAGGCAGCCCAGAAAGAAATTGTGAGTAAAATCATAGTTTTTCTTCCAAAAAACATTCTTGATTTGAGAATCGTCTTCTGGTTTACTATTTGGTCACAGGAGACTGAATGCAGACCAGGAGGCAACTGTGAAATGACAAGCCTGCTATGGTTACAAAATCATAAGGGAGGGTGTGCGAATCAGTACTTCATCACTATATAGAAATGCTCTCTATGGGAACGGGCGTAAGTAGGTCCAGAAGTAAATTGCATGAACATGTGATTTAGACTTCCTGGTACCCATTTCTGCTTTTTTATTACTTTTACTTCAACCAGTTTCTAGGACTGGTAGTAAGGTAATTAAAATAACCCCAGGCATAGAAAGATCAGGAGATAGAGCAAAAATAATTGAATTATGTTCATATGGGCTGTTCAAATCTGTAACAGGCTTCAGCCATAGGAAAGGAAATGATACTAGATTTGCCTCCCTCTGTAAATATGAAATTGGACCAAATGCTCAAGGCAACTGTTTTCAGGCATCGGGCAATAGGTAATGCAGACTGCAATCTCTGTTAGAATATAAACATATGTGAACATGCACTGTAGCTCTCCATGTAGGGGCCATTTTTCAGCCTTGGGATAGGGAAGTGGAACTTAAGCAGTGTACTTTGGTCCCATTACGCTGAGGAAACATAAATTGAAATTTGGGATGGTAAAGCAATACTACTAATGGAATTATGCACTGGAAAGGAGGTGACTGACCAGAGGTGTGGGTGTGAAGTGTGGTGTTTAGACATATGTGGGGGTAATTCCCTGCAGGTTCTTGCCCAAGGGTTGGGCTGCACATGCACAGGGTCACACTTCACAAGACTTAGGACAGTGGCTGCTACTGGGCTGAGATAAGAGCAGAGACACTTGAAGTCACACAATACTGGGAGCCTTGACATTGGAGCTTTGATTCAGCTAGAATGGGAGACCTTATATTCTGGCATTCAACTGAAGTGCCAGAAGATCATATATTAGGAGTAAGAATCATACAGTAGACTAAAAACTACATTATGCCCACTCTAACAAAGCCTTCAATCAATCTGTCATGTTACCAAAACAGGCCTCCTGTAAAATAACTGCTTGACAGAACTAAAATCAATACTCTTTAAGCCTGGCCAGCATGGCTCAGTGGTTGAGTGTTGACCTACGAACCTGGAGGTAATGGTTTGATTCCTGGTCAGGGCCCATGCCTGGGTTGCAGGCTCCATCCCCAGTGTGGGGCATGGAGGAGGCAGATGATCAATGATTCTCTCTCATCATTGATGTTTCTATCTCTCTCTCTCTCCTTTCCTTTGTGAAATCAATAAAAATATATATATTTTAAAACTACTCTTTAAAAAAAGACAGCATAATGCATACTCTTCATTACATGAACACAATGTTTATCATGCTATTAAAAATTACTAAACATGTGAAGAAACAAAAATATGTCAAAGACCCAAGGAGGAAACAAAAACAAACAGAAAAAGGCTCACAATGATCCACATATTTGGATAGTAGAGGAGACCTTCAAAGAAGCTGTTATAAATACAAAGAAGTCATGAGGGGATTAGGGAAATAGAATCCAACAGAAAATAAAAGCATAATCAAGAACTGGAAATCACAATATCTAAACTATGAAATAACTGATGAGTGCGATAGCTGGAGCTGACAGAAAAGGGTTAATAAAAAACAGAAAGAAAAAAATGTGAAAAAATAAACAGAATCTGGGTGACATGGGAAAAAATAAACATAACCTCAGTGACCTATTATACTATAATTTGGAGACTCAGAAGGCAAAATGGGAGATAATGGGACAGATAAAATATTTAAAGAAATAATGGTTTAAAATGTCCCCAAATTTGATGAATACTTTAGTCTACGGATTCCTCCCTTCCCCTGCAAAAAAAAACCTCAGTGAATTCCAAGCAGCATAAATACAAAATAAACCCACACTAGGCATATCTAGTCTATGAAAAATAGTCTATGAAAAGAATATTTAATAAATGATGTTAGGACAACTTGCTTTAAATTAAAAATAACTTAAGTCACTATCTGATATAAAATTCAGGTGTGTTAAAATGGTAAGCATAAAAGGAAAACTATTAACAGAAAAAAATTAGTGGGGGTGCATACTTAATGATTTAAATGAGATGCATACTTAAGAAAACCACAAATTCCAGATGTCTTAAAGACAAAAAATTCTACAGGAATAGTTTAACTATTACTATGAGAGAAAAATACCCTAAACATATTTAAGTACTAGGCATACACTTGGAAAAACTACTTAACTTGTATAACACACAGAGGAATAATATCTAGATCTTCAAAACACTTTTAGAAAACAATAAGCCCTAACTGGTTTGGCTCAGTGGATAGAGCGTTGGCCTGTGGACTCAAGGGTCCTAGGTTCAATTCCGGTCAAGGGCACACACCCGGTTGTAGGGTCAATCCCCCATAGGCAGCTTGCAGAAGGCAGCCAATCAATGATCCTCTCTCATCATTGATGTTTCTATCTCTCTCTCCCTCTGCCTTCCTCTCTGAAATCAATAAAAATATTAAAAAATTATAGAGAAGGCAAATGGAGAAACAGGAAAATATATTTATATTCAATTTAGAAAAAAAAACAAATCTGAAAGTTTATATAAATGGAGTAAGAACCATACAGTAGTATAAGAACTACATGCAGAATTGACTGAAGGCTTAGTTAGAGTGGGAATAGTGTAGTTCCAGAAAATAATGAAAAATAAAATAAAACCACATATGGAAAATAAATATATATAAAAATAAGCTCAAACTGAAATAGCAATTATAAACATACAAATTATAAAAAAACTTGAGGCCCAGTACACGGATTCATGCGCCAGTGGGGTCCCTTGGCCTGGCCTGTGCCTTCTCACAATCCGGAAACCCGTGGGGGATGTCGGAGAGCCAGTTCCCTTGGCCTGGCCTGTGCCTTCTCACAATCCGGAAACCCGTGGGGGATGTCGGAGAGCCAGATGGCTAAAACTGGCTCTCCGACATCCCCCACGGGTTTCCGGATTGTGAGAAGGCACAGGCCAGGCCAAGGGACCCCACTGGCGCATGAATCCATGCACCAGGCCTCTAGCATGCATGTAAGATCTTTGGTTAATCTTCTTTCCCCTCACTTCTCCCCACTTCCCTCTGAGATTCATCAGTCTGTTCCATGTTTCCATGCCTGTGGTTTCTGCACCTGTGTTGAGCATCTGCCCCCTGGTGGTCAGTGTGCATCAGAGCTACTGGCTGGCCAATAGCTTAGGCTTTTACATATACAGATAATTTTGCCTATAATGCTGAAAAAATTTTAAAGTATTAACAATAAAGTCACATGCAAACTTTGCCTTAAATCATGATGAGAATATTTATTGATGAATAAAGGTATTAGTAAAACTTCAAGACAAAATAGAAATGAGTCAGAGAAAAGTGGATGCGATGTTCAGGTAGAAGGAAGCAATCAAATGCACTAAGATGTCCAGAGAGGTACCTGGTGAGTAGATGCTAAAAATATGTTTTATTATTATCATTTTAAATATATTTTTATTGGTTTCAGAGACAAAGGGAGAGGAAGAGAGAGAGCGATAGAAACATCAATGATGAATGAGAATCATCCACCCACTGCCTCCTGCATGCCCCACACTGGGGATCAAGCCCACAACCTGGGCTTGTATACTGAATAGGAATTATATCATGACTCCTGGTTCATGGGTTTATGCTCAACCACTGAGCAATCCCATCTGAGTTAAAAATATTTTAAATAACATATTAAAGACATCAGAATTTATCTTCTAAGTTAATCTAATGAGCTGTTTTTCATGGAATACTTTTATCCTGAGATCAAAATAGGGAGAGTGAATCAATTATAAAAATGCCACATTTACTTCCTCTCTTTAGAGATTCCTGTTTCACTTGAAAATAACAAAGAATATGAAAAGAAACAAAACAAGCTTTATTTTGTTTAGCTCTATCTCCCAAATACATTTCTCTTTGGCACAATATTTTTTTTTTTTATTATACTTGTTTATTTTTCAAGAAGGAGAGTGGCACAGAGTATAACCCCTATTAATATTTCATGGAACTTGTCATCACAGAACACTTAGAAAAGAACTGTTTTAAGCATTTAACCACTTAAAAGCAGGGGAGTGATAATTAGGCATATGGATTAGCAGGAGAAGACACTGCAGACAGGAAGGAATATTGAGAGACTATTTTATTAATCATTAGAGGAGATGATAGAGACATGGACCAGGTAAAATTTCATATATATCAGATTTAATATACAGAGTGTTAACACAATGGTCATGGATTCAGGATGTAAAATGAAGGTAAAATTTACAAAACCTGAAGATCATTGCATGTATTTAGATAAACCAAGCCTTAGGTTTTAAATCATATATCATATCTCTAATACATGGCTACTAATATATTCATATTGAATAACTTTTATCTGGGACGTACCTGTTAAGACAACTAATGGTCAATACATGATGTGTGAAATTTTAAACCATTATTCTAAACAGAAATGTATTATCCAATGATTGGTTAATGGAAATGGAATACCAGTAGTAAAAGGCTTAAAATAGAGACAAAGTTGAGGAATGGGGGACTATCAACTATAACGTAGAACTTAGAGATAAGAAAATGTCAGACCGGCAAATAAATACTCACAGGACAGATGACATTTATCCTGTCATCCTCCTTGATTAATTCAAGTTTTCTACTTTCTATTATTCTCTTTGTTGATGACAATGCAATTAATAACTTTAATATTGGCTATCTATTCCTGTATCACATTTCTATTACCAAGCACTTATATGACACAGTCAAAAGTTATGCTTTAGTTAAAATATTATAACCGTTTTTCAACTTTTTATCACCCCTAAATAATTTTATTTATAGCATAAAATATTATGCTAGGATAAATAAAATCAAAATTACTGTACTAGCTAAAAACAACTAACCAAAAAACACTAAATTTGAAAAATCACTTTGATAATTGCATTTATAATTAAAATGGGTACAAATGCATTTTATTTTATTACTTGTATGGAATATATATATATATATATATATATATATATCCCAAGTATTTTTAATTAAGAAGTTAAAGCCAGTTAATGCAATGTCATACTGTGGTGATGGCCAGAGGGAAAGGGGAGCGGGACCTGGATGAAAGTGGGCAAAAGGGGGCGGGTGGGTGGGGACATCTGTAATAATTTCAACAATAAAAATAAAGAAAACTATTTTCTGTTGTGCAGGTTTGTAGAGCAATAATGTGATTGCAAAAGCTTTTGAAATTAAAAGACATGCCCATGCATTAATATACCTGCAATATATTTTTTAGTAGTTGCAAATGTAATTATTGAATCAATATAACATATGGTGCCCTGTGCATACTTTTGATAAATTTTTTTAGAAAATAATACTAGCTAAATTATTTTATATACAAATTTACTAGATAACTGAAGCTAAAAATTCACTTAAGGTTATTATTAGTTCATATTACACAGGCAAATAAAACAGTGGTAATACCTGCATTATAAAACATTATACGTGCCTATTTTCCAATATAAGTCAAAATGGTAACACACACAACTAGAATTGTAAAAATGTCTTTTAAAGCATCATTACATATATCAACTTAAATTATATAGTTGCTAAACAGACTTATAGCAAAATAAATATTTATTTCCAAAATAAATAACCAAATAATTTGGTTAACTTAGAAATATAAATTCTGAAAAGAATTTGAGAATTAGATTGTTTGAACAATAACAAAAAGACATGTTTTATAAAGATACATTTTCTAAAATTAACATATTTGTTTTATTTGAAAACAATTTATGTTAGATATATGTTTATCTACTATTAGTCATGAAGACAATAAAAAATTGTATTGCTTGTGATAAACCAATTTTTTTGCTTATGTTAATTTGATTAACATGTTTTACATTTTATATGAAAACAATAAATATCTGAGCATAGCAATGAAGTTTATCTAAAAGAAGCTTCATTGGTTAAGAGATCATTCCCTTATTGGTATCAGAATACACTACCAGCTATACCTATTTAATTGATATAGTATTGACATAGATTAATAAAAAAATAATGAAACCCATAAATACATGCCATTATTTACTAACTAGAGGCCCAGTGCACAAAAAGTTGTGCACTCCGGGAGGGGGGACCCTCATCCCGGCCTGTGCCCTCTTGCACTCTGGAACCCTTCAGGGGATGCCCACCTGCTGGCTTAGGCCCACTCCCTGGGGGATCGGCCCTAAGCTGGCAGTCAGACATCCCTCTGACAGCCTTGGGGGATGTCCGCTTGCCATCAGGGAACAGGCCTAAATTGCAGTCGGATATCCTTAGCACTGCTGAGGAGTCAGGAGAGGCCCCTGTCACCATGGCTGTACTGGCAGCTGTCAGCCTGGCTTGTGGCTGAGCAGAGCTGCCAATGTGGGAGTACACTGACCATGAGGGGGCAGCTCCTGCATTGAGTGTCTGCCCCCTGGTGGTCAGTGTGTGACATTGGACCAGTCATTCCCAATCATTCTGTTGTTAGGATCAATTTGCATATTACCCTTTTATTATATAGGATAGAGGCCTGGTGCACAGGTGGGGGCCAGATAGTTTGCCCTGAAGGGTGTCCTGGATTAGGGTGGTGATCCCGCTGAGGTGCCTGGCCAGCCTGGGTGAGGGGCTGAGGGCTGTTTTCAGGCTGGCTACACCCTTTTCAGGGTGGGGGTTTCCACTGGGGTGCCTGGCCAGCCTGGGTGAGGGGCCGAGGGCCATTTTCAGACTGGCCACACCCCCTTCAGGGTGGGGGTTTCCACTGGGATGCCTGGCCAGCCTGGGTGAGGGGCTGAGGGCCGTTTTCAGGCTGGCCACGCCTCCCGGCAACCCAAGCTCCCAGCCTCTCCTTTTTTTCTTTTTCTTTTTTTTCCAGCTCCTCCTTGAATGGAGCCCAGGGTGGACTGGAAGCAGGTATCTGGGATTTATTTATCTTCTATAATTGAAACTTTGTAGCCTTGAGCGGAGCCCAGGGCCAGCCAGGGCCCACAGGAAGCTTGGCTTCCTACATCGCTGGGGCAACCCAAGGCTCCTGCTTGCTCCAGCTCCGTGGCTGCCGCCATCTTAGTTGGGTTAATTTGCATACTTGCTCCTGGTTGGCTGGTGGGTGTAGCAGAGTGGCGGAGTGATGGAATGATGGTTAATTTTCATGTTTATCTTTTATTAGTGTAGATATATTAGAAAATGACAAAATAGAAGAGTTGTATATTAAGTAGCCCAGGCACAAATGGCTATGTGTATGGGTACTTCACTAGGTAACTACCAGAGCATGTATGCCATGAACTATAAACTTCAGTGTACAAGTGAACTACCTGGGAGTCTTTGAATGATGTGCATCTTACATAATACATGCTAATAGATGTTTGATGAATTAAATTTAAAGGTAAAGAACTTACTTAAGAAAACTATATTAACAACTTAAGGTCTGGGACATTTTCATTGAGACCAAAAGCACAAAAAAGAAAGAGAATTCCTTTGTATTGACAGATCATATGCATAGATTTTAAGCAGTTTCAGAACATTACAGTACTGTTTTTGAAGCATTGCTGCCTTTAAGAGTACCACAAATGGAAGAAATTGAAAGTGTAAATATCATGTAATATATAAAAGGCAGTTCAAAGATTGAATTATGACAGATGTGTTATCTGTTGTTTAGTTGCCACATGTTGTATTTGCAAGTTAGAACATCAAATTTAAAATCAAACATTCTATGACTGTGTCAAAAAAAATTTTTGTGAAGATAATTGTGTAAGAGAAGAGTTCCCATACATTTCACACCCATTTCCCCTATTGTTGACATGTCTAATTATCATGGTATATTAGTATAATTAATGAACCAATAGTGATATTGTACTACTATATATATATATATATATATTTCTTTCTTTCTTTTAGTTCTAGGACACCACATCACTTTTAGTTGATATGTCTCCTTAGGCTCCTTTTGATTGAGACAGTGTGTTAGACTTAACTAGTTTTTGATTACCTTAAGAGTTTTGAGGAGTATTTCTCAGGTATTTTATAGGATGCCATACATTAGAATTTTGTTTAACCTCTGCTCATGGATTAACTAAGTTATTCATATTTGGGAGAAAGATCACAGAAATAAAGAAAGATTACATAACACCAAGGGCACATAATAACAGGATAACATTACTGTTGATGACAAACCGGAACACCTGACTGAGGTAGTGTTTGTCAGGTATCTTTACTATAAAGTTACTTTTTATTCCTCCCTGATGATTTAATTTTAGTTTTTTTTGCAACTGTGCCTATAGCCACCAGCTCAGGTAGACACCAAATATGTAACCACCATTTTATACACTGAGTATGTTTTATCTCTTTCAGAAGAAAGGGAACATGTGGAAAGATGATAAACTTTATTATTCCTTTGGCTTGATTGTCATCTGCAGATGGATCTCTTCCCCATTAGCTAGCCTGCAAGGAAGGCCCACAGGCCCTGTTCCTCTTGCATCTCATGACCACTTTGAGCAACACAAACAAAAGAGCCATGGGCAAGAGCATTTTGGAACATGTAGTAACTCCATAAGTCTTCTCCCAATACTTAACTTAATAAATCCAAATTTTATTTTTAAAAGGGAAAGGTTGTAAAGACTTTGAGATAGTTGAATTCTTAGTAAGGCAAAAAGTTACCTTATATGTAAAAACAATACAGGATGGAGCTTCACAATTCAACCTTTAAGTATATCCACTTACAGACATCCTTTAGTCTTTGAAAATGTGTCTCACTTGAATTTATAAATCTTTATTACATTGCACAGCCTTACTTCTTCTGAGCCACTACTTTTGAACTCCTTGACCTTCTCTGTTTCTGGAAAAAGGGGAGAAGAAATATTTTTCTTCTAATGAAGAGCAGGAGGGAGAATATCCTCACTGAAAACTCACAGCAAAGGCATAGATAGAGACTTGGATTTGCTAAGTTTTGAAGAAAGTGTAATGAGAAGAAAAACAAGAGAGATAGGGACTTGAGGAAAAATAAAGTTCTTAAAATGACAGAGGGTCCTCATTTGGAACACTGTTATCCAACCTATCAAACTTTAATAACTTTGGTTGTCAAAGTATCCATATGCTTCAAACCTTTATAAAGCATGAGTTTGGGTTTTTTTTTGTAAGGATTAATAGTTATAAGATTATCAAATTTATGCAACCAATATGTATGGTTTAGATTCACTACTATAGATCATGAAGGGAATTAGTTTTTTCTCATATTCACATATTCAGTTCAGTGTCCAGAAAAATGACTGATATAAGAAGGAAAAGGGTCCTTCCCTCTGATCAATGGCAGGCAACAATGGCTTTTTTAGGGTGAGCCAAACAAGTGGCAGGAAAAGCATCTACTTGAAGATACCAATGTAAATTGAGAAGATTAGGTTAAGTTCACTGTCTCCATAAGTGTGACTAAATTGACATAAACAAAATCATTTCAAAATGAAGTAGGAGCCGGCATCCCAGAGGAACAGCTTTGAACATCTTTTCCTTGAACCTTTGGAATGTTTGAACTGGGCAAAATAAAAACCTCAGACTGGGGCAAACCAACATTGTATTCCAAACAACCATTTGTAAAGCTAACAGAAAAGCAGACATCTTGACTAGGAGGACTGAGAAGTAAGAAAATTCTTTAGAATGAACACCAACACCTATGGCTAAAGAATAACTTTGCTTATTATCACCAAATGTACAATCTTTCATTAGACTATCGGCACCACTAAAAATTACTTTTTTTTCTATTCATATAATTGTTTCCCTTCCCTTTTTCATAAAACCCCCATTGGCTTCACCCCATAATAACCAAGTTATTTGCAAAGCCAACATGTGGCATTATTCAGATTGGGCTAATTCAACAAACATCTGTTGAGGACTTACAGATTTCAGGACACTGGCGTAAATACCTGGTATACCAATATAAGTACATTTTCCACTTCTCATCACCCCTATTTAGAGCACAACAAAATGTAAAATTTTTATTATTCATTCATTCAAAAATAATATTGCCATTTTTTAATTAATTTTATTCATTAAAATCATATTAAAATTTATGTGGTTATAGAAGAATATATTCTTAGAGCTTAGCATGCAATGAGGGCAAACAGACACTAAAGAAATTTTAAAAAATGTAGTATTGAGGGGAGGATGTGAGCTATGGGATACAATAGAGAAAAAGGGGGTTTATAAAATGTCTGAGGAAAGGAATATCACAAGTTTAGCATCAGATATTTTACTGATACTATTCACTAAATGACTTTTTCTTGGCTAAAACTGAATTCAACTTTTAAAAATTATTTTTAATTGTATAATATGACAATTAAATAAAATTATATAGGTTTAAGGTATATAATTCTATACCACATCATCTCTATATTTTATTGTGTATTCACCACCCTAAGTTAAATCTCCATCCATCATCATTTATCCCCCCTTTACTCTTTTCTGCTTTCCCCAAAGTTTTTCCCCAAGAGTTTTTCGTTGTTTTATTTTTTGCTTAGCCCCTTCATCATTTTTACCCAACTCCTCAATCCCTCTCTACTCTGACAGCTGTCAGTCTCTTCTATAACTATGAATCTAGTCCTATTTTCTTTAATTTTTTCATTAGATTCCACATATGAGTGAAATCATATGGTACTTGTATTTTTTTCTGACTTGCTTATTTCACTTAGCCTTTCATGCTGTATCAAAGGGTAAGATTTCCTTCTTTTTGTGGCTAAGTAACATTCCTTTGTGTAAATATACCTACCACAGCTTTTTTACCCACTCATCTACTGATGGACAATTGGGCTGCTGCCAAATCTTGGATATAGTGTTGTTAGTTTGTTTTCAAGCGAGAGACATCAATTTGTCTTAATCCTTTGTAAGACCTGGATAAAATATTTATATTAGCATCCTATCTAATAAAGAAGGAATATGCTAATTGACCCTCATTCCATGGCAAAGATGGCGGCGCCCACAGCCAATAAGGAGAGAATATGCTAATTAACTGATATGCCCTTGCATAAGGTGACTGTTCCCATGTGGTCAAAGATGGCCGCCCCCATATGGTCACAAGATGGCCACCACAAGATGGCCAGCAGCAGAGGGTAGTTGTGGGCGATCAGGACAGCAGGGGAGGGCAGTTGGGGATGGTCAGGCTGGCAGGGGAGGGGTTAGGACAGGGGTGGGCAAACTTTTTGACTCGAGGGCCACAATGGGTTCTTAAACTGGACCAGAGGGCCGGAACAAAAGCATGGATGGAGTGTTTGTGTGAACTAATATAAATTCAAAGTAAACATCATTACATAAAAGGGTACGGTCTTTTTTTTTTTTTAATTTTATTCATTTTAAGTGGGCCGGATCCGGCCCGCGGGCCGTAGTTTGCCCACGGCTGGGTTAGGGGGTGATCAGGCAGGCAGGCAAGTGGTTGGGAGCCAGCAGTCCCTGATTGTGACAGGGATGTCCGACTGCCAGCTTAGGCCTGTTCTCTTCCTGAACCATCAGTCGGACATCCCCCGAGGGGTCCAAGATTGGAGAGGATGCAGGCTGAGCTGAGGGACACCTCCCCAAGAGCATGAATTTCATGCACTGGGCCTCTAGTTAGTAATAAAATAAAATATTTTTAAATTTATATGAAGACTTCAGTGATTTGGTTAATATGGAGTTGAAATAAACCTTTTTATCATATTTTATGGACGTTTATCTTATATGAAGAAACCTTATAAAGACCAACATGGAAAACTGTTGGCATGGATAAGTATTAATTTTAAGTACATTATAGAAAATTAGTTTTGGCAGTTATTCCTAAGGCAGCTTTTATTTTATGGCTATAATAAATTTTATTTTAAAATACTTAAAAGACAAATATTTCTTCAAGTATCCTATCTAATAAAAGAGAAACATGGTAATTAGCCGTACGTCCACTACCCTTCCCATTGACTAATCGGGGCGATATGCAAATTAACTGCCAGCCAAGATGGTGGCCGGCAGCCAGACAGCTTGAAGCTAACATGAGGCTTGCTTGCTTCAGTGACAGAGGAAGCCAACACTCCCCGCCTGCCTTGCTGGCCTCTGAGCTTGTAGTTTGAAACATTGTTACAAATATAGAAACTAAACAAAACCCCAGAAACTTGCTTTTCAGCCAGCCAGGATCTTAGAGCTGGAGTTGATACAGTGTTTCGATTATAGAACCCAAACAAGCCAGATACCTGCTTTCAGCAGCAGAGGCCTCAGAGCTGGAGCCAGAGCTAAAGCTGGCCCAGAATAAAAAAAAAGAAAAAAAGGAGCAGTTGGGAGCTTCAGTAACCTGCCAGCCTGAAAACAGCCCTCAGCTACTCACACAGACTGGCCAGGCACCCCAGTGGGGATCCCCACCCTGAAGGGTGTGTGACCAACTGCAAACAGCCATCATCCCCTCATCCAGGCTGGCCAGGCACCCCAGTGGGGACCCCAACCCTGATCCAGGACACTCTTCAAGGCAAACCAGCCGGCCCCCACCCGTGCACCAGGCCTCTACCCTATGTAGTAAAAGGGTAATATGCCTCCCAGCACCGGGATCAGTGTAGCCGAGAGGCCTCCTGGCAACGGGATCAGCATGACAGGGGGACAGCACCCAAACCCCCTGATCGCCCTGTGGCTCTCTGACTCTCTGTGTGACAGGGGGTGGGGCCACAACCTCCCTATTCCCTGCTCTGTTTGTGACAGGGGAAGGCACCCCAACCCCCTGATCAGCCCAGCTCTGTGTGTGACAGGGTGTGGCGCCCCAACCCCCTGATTGGCCCTGCTCTGTGTGTGACAGGGTGCAGCTCCTCAACCCCCCCCCTCCTCCCACGGGCCCTGCTCTGTGTGTGACAGGGTAGAGCCATAACATACCCATCAGCCCTGCCCTGAGGATGACTGAGGGTGGCATCGCAACCTCCCAATCCGCCCTGCTCTGTGCATCACAGGGGGCGGCGTCCCAACTCCCCAATCAGCCCTGCTCTGAGCCCGACCAGGGGCTGCACCTAGGGATTGGGCCTGCCCTCTGCCACCTGGGAGCAGGCCTAAGCCAGCAGGTCATTATCTCCCGAGGGGTCCCAGACTGCGAGAGGGCACAGGCCGGGCTGAGGGACCTCCCCTCCCCGCCGAGTGCACAAATTTTTGTGCACTGGGCCTCTAGTTAAGTATAATTATCTTCAAGATGTCATTTTCATCCATTATAACTTAAACACAACTTTAACATAAGTAAATAAGAATTTATTTATCCACTGGTATTCTTCATTGTTAAACATTAAATCAATTTTATTCACATATAATAACTTTCTAAATGGCTTCTTATAATTAATCTTCTGAATTATAAAGATATATCAGTCTTCACTGAATTTCTTGTATTGAAATTCTGTGGAGAATTAAATATGAATGTGGCCAATTTTAAGTCCCAAATGAAATTCTAATTGTGCAACTTCAAACATCTTTAAAACTATCTTCTTATAGATATTAAGATAAATATATTGCTTACATTAAAATTTCATAAAAGCAGAATGATATTTTTTTCAATAACAACATGGAATTTAAGAGTTGGCTTTGATTTAGCATAATGTGTACCAGAATTAAATGAGATATGAATAAAACATTTGGAAACCAATATATTCTTAAAATGTGTAAGAAAAATAACTAAAGTTCAATAATAGATGGCTGTTGGGAATCTATTGGAAACACTAAACACATGGTCCATAAGGCTTTGGGCATTCAGGATAATCGTCAAGAGAAAGGTATACTTTGAACTATGGCTCAAAAAACGTGCACATGTGTAATGTAGACCCCAATTAGAAAGATTCATTTCACGTGAAATCTAAGAACGAATTTATCTGCTCAGATAGACTGAGGACCAACAATTTATCCTATCTAATAATAGACAAACATGGTAATTGACCGTACCTTCGCTACTCCTCCCATTGGGTAATCAGTGTGATATGCAAAATAATCCAACCAAGATGGCAGCCAGCAGCCACGCAACTGGAGCGAGCAGGAGGCTTGCTTGCTCCAGTGATGGAGGAAGGCAAGGTTCCCTGCCTACCGCGGCCTGGCTCTAAGTTCCAAAAGCAACAAAGTTTCAATTATAGAAGCTAAACAAACCCCAGATACCTGCTTTCAGCAGGCCGTGGCCTTAGAGCTGGAGTGAGCAGGAGCTGGCTCTCAGCTCCAGTGACAGCAACAAAGTTTCAATTATAGAAAGTAAATAAATCACAGAATAAAAAAAAAGAAAAAAAAAAAGGAGAGGCTGGGAGCTTCAGTCACTGGCCAGCCTGAAAACGGCCCTCAGCCCCTCACTCAGACTGGCCAGGCACCCCAGTACAGACCCCCACCCTGAAGGGGGTATGACCAGCTGCAAACAGCCATCAGCCCCTCACCCAGGCTGGCTACGCAGCCAAGCGGGACCCCCACCCTGATCCAGAACACGCTTCAGGGCAAACCAGCCAGCCCCCGCCCGTGCACCAGGCTTCTATCCTATATAGTAAAAGGGCAATATGCAAACTGACCCTAACAGCAGAAAGACTGGGAATGACTGGTCACTATGACACACACTGACCACCAGGGGGCAGACGCTCAATGCAGGAGCTGCCCTTTGGTGGTCAGTGCACTCCCACATTGGGGAGCTCTGCTCAGCCACAAGCCAGGCTGATGGCTGCCAATACAGTGGTGGTGGTGTGAGCCTCTTCTGCCTCCTCAGCAGCGCTAAGGATGTCCAACTGCAGCTTAGGTCTGCTCCCCGCTGACAAGTGGACATCACCCGAGGGCTGCCAGAGGGATGTCTGATTGCCAGCTTAGGCCCAATCCCCCAGGAAGCAGGCCTAAGCCAACAGGTGGTCATCCCTCGAGGGGTCCCATACTGCGAGAAGGCACAGGCAGGGCTGAGGGACTCCCCCCCCCCTACGAGTGCACAAATTTTTGTGCACCAGGCCTCTAGTAAATAACAAGAGCCTAGTGACCACTTGCTGAGAGGGGCTTCTCACACACTCTCTGTGCCAAGAAGAACCTCAGACTGAACTTGGCTTCCTCCACTATGCCCTTTCCTCTTCTATACCATCTGAATCAACTATTACAAGGGAGATTCTGATTTCATCTTTTCATCAATCAACTAAGACCTGCCCTGTCCAATTTGAGCTGCTCCATGATGACTAATCAGGATGCATAATGCCAACCAATCAGGATCGCCCAATTTTTACCAATCATAAGTTTACAAATTTGGATATCCTATTTATATAAAATACACCTAATTGGAATGCCAAGGGGGACTTTCGGCAGAACAAAATCTAGGTTGCTACCTGAATGAGTCTGTCCTCAGGCAACAATATTTTTGCTCAAATTAATGCTTTTTATTCTTTATTACAGTCTAAAATTAGTTTCAGTTTACCCTATGATAGAAGGGATGGGAACAAGGGTTATTTTAGGTAGAGGATCACTCAGAAGCAGGAAAGTATTAATACCATGAACATTTGAAGGAGAATTTGTAATTAATTTGACATGGGAAATAGTGCCACAAAAGGTTAGTTCTATAAACAGAGTTCAGATCATGAAAAGTTTTGTTGGCTTCTCTACTTATTCTGTGGATCAATCAAAGCAATTCAAGTGTAGGGAAGAAAATTTGCCACCCCAAAATGTGCTCTCAAACATAAGACTATTTTAAGAAACAAAAGATTCAGGAAGAACCTTTGATCTTCCCCAAACTGCCTTAAAGAAATTGAGATAGAAGGCCTATGCCAGGAAGAACTATCACCATAGATAAGTATAATTTAATCTGAACCAGGTGTAGTAGGCAGGGAGGAACCTAGTAAGGTCCCTTTGATCAAAATCCTTTCTGAGTCCCATTGTCTCTAGATGGCTGAGCAAACATTTGTTTACTGAACAGATTTTTTTTAACCTCTATTGAAATGTCTTACTTCCCTTTGAAGTCCCAGACCCCTACCTCCTTCTTCTTAGTCCAGAGTGACATATGTAATTCATTTTTAACTGCTCTCTTTGGAATTCTTCATGCTTATGTGAATTCCCATGCAACAAATTTAATTTTATTTTCTTCTGTTTATCTGCTCTATGCAATTTTAATTATTTGATCAGCCATAAGAACCAAGGTAAAGGGGAAACAATATCCCCAACACCACATAAACATTTGATGCTCTCTCAACCTTCATTTAAAAATGATACTAAATATCTAAGAGCTTGATGAGGATGAATGGAATTCAAGTCCTTGTTGCAATAAGTTTCTCTCTGATACATGCTGCCCAGGGCCCATTGATGTAACACACTTGGAGAAAACAGAGACTGTAAAATCCTGTACATGATTTTGGTATGTTTTGTATCTAACTTTGAGTCTTTCTGTTGTTCCATGCATATGGCTGTACCTTGTATTTTCTAAATATTGATATAAATAAGAGCATGTCAACAGTATATTTTACTTACTTGTTTTAGATCTATCTTTTTGAATTTTGAGAATTTCAGATTGCTTTTTACTAATTATAGCACACTTAGAAATTATTCAGGTGAAACAATATGTAGTGAGTGTTTAATAATTTTTACAAATAATTTTACTAGAAACATTAGAATTTCATAACATTATAATGTTATATATATATACTAGAGGCCCAGTGTATGAAACTCGTGCATGGGTAGGGTCCCTAGGCCTGGCCAGCAATTAGGGCCAATCTGTGGGGCGACTGGTGGGCAATCAGGGGGCCCCTGCTGACACCTGCCTTGGCTGGCCTTGCACCACCTGCTTGTTGGCCCTGCCCCCCACTGCCACTGTTGGTTGCCTCCTTCTGCAGGGTGACTGGCGGGGTGAACAGGGGGGCTCCTGCTGGCACCCTCCTTGGTTGGTCTTGGGCCTGCAGGCTGTGGGCAGCTCCTGCATTGGTCATCTTCCCCCTGGTGGTCAGTGCGCATCATAGCGAATGGTCATTCCACCAGTTGTTCTGTAATTCGGTCAATTCGTATATTAGTCTTTTATTATATTGGATTATATAGGATATATCTTCTGACTCAATGAAGAACACTAATTGATTTTATTCTATTCAATATTTATTTTGTTAAGTGAAATTTTAACTGTATCCTGTCAATTTTTATCAAGAGATACCCTACAGATAATATTTTGGAAATTGTGTTATCTGTGAGGTACCCTCTGTGTCCCTACCTGTGACTGGTGGAAGTGGAGTTCTTGGGATGGTACTGGAACAAGAATATTCTGAGGCCCCCATGGGAGGGTAAGGTATCATAGAAAGATTTATTGATGATGTAAAATTAAGGGGGGTTCCCTTCCAAGGTCCCATCTCCCTCCATCTCGCCATGGAAGAAGTCCAGTCTTGTCTTCAGCAAGGCCAGAATCAAGGCCACTGCCCAGCGTTTCCACCATATTAAAGCCCAGTCCAGCCCGGCACCTGGCTAGGTTGGCTTGTGCTCCCAGCTGCAGTACATTGGGGGTGGGCTCTGCATGGTCAAGGTCACACCGGCCAGTGCAGGTCATGGAGCAAGAGACTGTAGTGAGTAGGAGCGAAGCAAGAGAACAAGTATTATTTATCTGGGGATTACAACTAGGAGCTTAGCCAATAACCCTTCGGGATCTTGCGGGCTTGCAGCAGCTCCACTCCCTAGCCAATTGTCCTTTCCCAGGTTAGCCTGACAGACTATCACCTTCCCCACGTCACCCCAACTTCACTGTACATGTGCCCATCCTTCCCTTTGTTGAACCTTTTCTTCCAGTGAGTTTCAGGAAATGGACTCGGGGAGCACTAAGTGTAGCTTCAAGGTGAAGCTGCCCAAATTACTATGCTTGTAATATCTGGCCTTCCCTTTGCTATCTGGGTATTTAGATAGTGAATAACCAATTATGACTATAACAACTATATTATTTCTATAGCAATATTGCTTGAGGGTGTTAATTATTTTCTTTTTGTATCCTACCCTAAGCCTGATTTCTTTCATAGTAAGACAAACATTGCTTGCCTAAGGAAATTGTACCTTTTTTCTCTCTCAATGTGAACTATTTAACATTTAAATTTTCATATTATATATTAGTGTACTGAAATTTATAGTCAAACGTGTGCTTCAATTATGAAAACTGTAATGACATTTCTTCATGCTCATTTTATTTTATTCATTCCTCCTTATAATATTCTAAGTTATTTTAAACTTATATTTTACTTTTCAATATACTATTTAAATTGTTTAAACAAACCTATTATTTGCTCAGCTTTTGCTAATACAACTCTCCAGATAAATACATCCTTTTCAATCATGCAAACTAAAATACAATAAAATAACCTTATAAATCTGTGTAAAATTTTGTTCCTGTATTATAAAATTTAGATATAATTTTTCCAACACTTTACATTATAGTTACCTATCTGAAATATTTATTGTTCTTTTTTTTTTGGTTAATAAAGGTTTGTCATTTGACAGAACAAGATTAAACTATGTCACAACAGTAAATGGCTGACCTCTGGATGGATTCCAAAGTTCATTTTACAATTAGAAATGTTACCTGCCCATTTAGCAAAGAGAATAAAATCTATTCATCTTAAGTTGATCACAGTGGGAATGGACTACATAAGAATGGCACATTAAGTATTTCCATTCTGTTTTGTTATGTGACTTTAGTGGGGGGGAAAAAGGGTTGAACTATAAAGGTATGCAAATAACACTATCTTAATGAGAAGTATATCACACATGGATATATTATGTAATGAAGCAATTGCAGCACATATTTCAATGTGTGTAGACTGGTCTAATTCAAATCTGTAAATAAGCTTTAAAGTATTTTTTCCTGGACTGTAGCTTAAAATAAAAGTTAATTTTGTATACATCTTACTGGGCAAAAATGTTTGGAGTGCCAAATAATTTATCTTTTTTTTTTTGTTCAACTAATAGAAATAGTATTTTGGATGTCTCCTACATGCAATCAAAACATAGATGGTTCGTAAACACCGTCATCTACTAGGTGTCAAATGTTTTCTTGGCTTCACACATGGCATATCTCAGTGAGAACATTGACCTGGGCAATATAATTTGAAATCATCTTTTCCTTTGTTTTTTTTTGTGTTTTTTTCCCCCCCATTAACAGATAACTAACAATTGATTAATTGTGAACTTGGCTGTACCATTTTTACCTACATTCCCTGGAGAATGAATTTATGGTTGTCTGTATTTTGTCTTAAAGCATTAAGCCTATAGCTAAAACTAGATAATGATAGTAAAAATATAAGGCATTATTACCACTGTCAATTAAAACCCTTAGTTGTGCCTAACATACAGCACTACTAAGACACCTCTTACATATCCTGCATTATTTATTTTTAGACCTAATGCAGAGCTTACATGTGTATTAAACATCACCTGACAGCATTCTATTGAATTGTGTCATATAAAATTTTACAATATTTCCCAGCTTGTAAACAAACAAATTTGATTAATTAAACCCAAAGAAAGAACAATAGAGAACTTCCCATCATTCTATTATTTAACAGCTTTTTAATAAAATTGTTAACTACTAACAAATATTTTTTCATGTGCACATATTGTCTTACTTTATGTGTATGGAAAAATCAGATGTCATATTGAAATAAAGATATGCTCTTTCACATTTATTGATTGTTAATTTTAATCCAGAGAATCATGAATAGTGATCACTGATTTGTTCACAAAATCTTAAAATTCATAAGTCCTTTTTTTCATTATTAATATCAAGCTCATTGGACTATAGTCTTAAAACTCCCTTCCTTTTTTTCTTTTCTCTAGCCTTATGAGTTCTTTTCTGATTTCTGATATGGAAAGTGTTCCATGTGTATGCTTAGCGTTGTAGTATCATACATCTAGATAAGTTACTAAACTTATTTTGAGTAGTTGTTTGCACTCTTTCTTCCCTTGCTGACATTTTGTTTGCCTTAGCCAATATCTTTTCTGCCTTTTCAATTTTGAAGAGCATCACTTTTGACAGAGAAGAAGGAATAAAGAGTAACTGTGGAGTTAGGTTTTTCTCTGTTAGCTATCAACTTTGGCTACTGGTTTCAAGAGATGGCTCAGTTTCTATCCGGGGAGTTTTGCCCTTAATGTCACAGCCCTGTTATGATTTTTACAGGTGTATATCAAATGGATAATGTCACAGAATTCCTAGGACCAGATAGATAATGTTGCACAATATTTCTAAGTAAATCTAGTTCTTAGAAAAGTTTAGGCTTAGGATTTAACTTTCCGTCTTCAAAATATTTATTACTCTATTCAGGAAATTTTAAATTTTGTTGCTTCTTAATATTTAAATTGTCTATAGCACTCTCCACAGGTTGTTTGAATTTTTCCAAATGTAAAGAGAAAATGCCCTTGCATTTGCTCTTGATAACCACATAATCTATGAAACACTTGTGAAATCCTAGTGATTTTATTACTAATGACTCCAGAGCTATATTTTTAGAATTCTGTTACACTTGAAGATTTCTTAAGTAGTCTGTTTTCCAGGAAAATTAAATGGCTATAAGGGCATTCATGTTTTGTCTTATTTTGCACTTAATTGTCCTACTTTGCATAATTCCCCACATTTTTCTTTGTCATTAGGAATAAGGGGTTTGCCTCAGTTTAGCATTTGTCTTGTTTTGCATTAGTTTATATTTTATTATTTTTAAGTTTTATTGTTACCAGTTCATATTCTTTGAACTCTTTTAACCGTCTAATGTCTTTGCTTTCAAAACTGGAATCTTGAAGATGTACTTACCTATCTCTTTCACCTATCTATTAAAATATTGGTGGATTTCTACTTTAATTTATTAGTAAAAATTTAAATGTCCTGGTTCTCAAGGCAGATTTTGCCTAAAGAACATTCTCCTACTTCTGGACTCCAGAAAGTAATTTGAGAGGACTTGTTGGGTAATCTTTGGTCAAGAAAAGGAGGCTTTAAGATGCTATTTGAGTGGTAGTAGATATTAAACTTATGATTGTGCTAGAAACTCATAAAGCTTTAGAAAACACACCACTACACAATATTTGTAATATTTTTATATATATATATATATATATATATACACATATTTACTACTTGCCTTTTTATTCTTCATCTCAATCATTATTTGCATGTACATTTTTGTATATTGTTTATAATTTTCTTCCATGAAAACTTTAGACTAGATACTAAAACAAAACATATAAAAATATCACCATAAAATGAAAGTCAGGTAAACCAAATTTTGGTGCCCTCTTAATTTAGAAGGACATGAAGAGAAGTTCACAATGTTAGTATAAATATAGTCAAAAACATCAAAAATCAAAGCATCACTTTATTTTTTTTAATATATTTTTATTGATTTCAGAGAGGAAGGGAAAGGGAGAGAGAAATAGAAACATCAATGATGAGAGAAATTCATTGATCAGCTGCCTCCTGCAAGATCATGGAATTTGCCCTGACCAGGAATTGAACCGTGACCTCCTGGTTCATAGGTCAACGCTCAACCATTGAGCCACCTTGGCTGGGCCAAAGTGTCACTTTAAAGAACAACACTGACAGCAATTCTAGACTTTAAAATAATACTTTCAAAATATTTCTGACAAAAAGAGAGAAAAGGAAATTGGAGAACCCAGCAGCAAATGCCAATTTGTGGTTACGGATTACATGGTACTCTGCTTGACTGTGTAGGCATTTCTCAGCTCTTCTAATTACTCTGGACAATAGCAAATGTTTGTTCTCCCACTGCAAGTTCCGTTCCCTGTCGGTAATTTGCAGAAGAGGCCAGAGGGTAGTGTAACAGTAGTGGAGTATTTCTGTCTTAATTTTATCAGAGTGGAAGTTACCTCATGAATTGGAAGCATTTATCTGTGTATTTTAGTAGCTTGTAACTGTTTTTTGGTTTCTAATATGCAGCTTGTTTTGTTTTCTGAATTGGTGTACTAAATAAATCATGTTCCTTAGAGATTTCTAAAAGGAATTCAGAATCATATTTTCATTTTAACTATTATAAAATATTGGAAAGCTATTAAAAACTAATTATAGTATGTATTATGTTTGTCCTAGTAGAATAGAAACTTGTAATATTGTAGATGCCTAAGATACAGTCTGAGCTGTAATATAGAACAAACTCTAACCCATGAAATACAGGCTCCTTTCTACATGTGGTAGAATTAAGATTTAATAAAGCAAATCCTTTTATCACTACTTGTTATAGATTAGCAATGCAAAGCAGTGATTATATTTGAGTTTACTGTATACACCCTGAAGTTCATAATTGTAAAACAAAAATTATGCATGATTCTTTGCAAAATAGGTAGCAACCTCTTATAAGGAGAGCTGGAAAAAAATGAGAAAAAAATGTATTAAATATTATGTAGTCTCTAGGGACATATACTCCACACAATAGCATACTAATAAGTATAGATGCATAATATAAAATAGTAAAATATGTCTTCATTTTTCAAGTGCTTACATAAATTAGCACATTTGAGTGAAATATAAAAAGAAATGATTTTTCCTTGAAGAAATGAGATGAAAAATTAGCTAAAGTGAATGTGATATTTCCAATGTTAATATTATTTTTTTATTTAAATAATAGGATATAATCCTGTCTCAACCAAAGTTAAAAACAAACTGTTAGATAAAGAAGGATAGTGAATAGGAAAGCCAAAATAAGTGCACAGGTTTATCAAAATTCAAACATTTTATGTGGCTATAGAATGCATTGTTGTTGTTTTTTTGAAAAAAAGTTCAACGAAGGGGAGGGTGGACACATATACAGTGAATTTGGGGTCACGTGGGGAAGTTGCTTGTCTGTCATTCTAACCTGGGAAAAGTATAATTGGCTAGGGGGTGGAGGCACTGCAAGAATCCTCTGGTGTAATCCACAGTAAAAATCCCAATAGCATTTATCAGGTGATAAAAAAACAGAAAGAAATTCTAGAACTGTTATTTTTTAAAATATATTTTTATTGATTTCAGAAAGGAAGAGAGAGATAGAAACATCAATGATGAGAGAGACTCATTGACTGGCTGCCTCCTGCCCACCCCACACTGGGGATCAGGCCCTCAACCCAGGCATGTGCCCTGACTGGAAATCGAACCTTGACCTCCTGGTTCATAGGCAGATGCTCAACCACTGAGCCATGACAGCCAGGCTGGAAATGTTATGTTTTGGCTGTGAAAGCTAAGAAAATCATCACTGAGTCTAGCAAAATGAAAACTAGTGAAAAAGGATAAGGAAGTGCAAAATAAAACCTGAGTGTTTCTCATACTTTTCATTGTATCTGCCATATAATGAAAATCTCCAAGATTCAAATTGTTATTCCTTCCAATTACTTTGGGTCCTTTATGTAAAGTCAATGTGTTTAAAGTATTGTGAAGTCATAAAAATCGTAGTAAATGAGTGGTGATAGAGAAAATGTTAGTTGTTTCTGAATTTTAACTGAGCTTCTGGGGCTGAAACATAGGAGAACTAAACCAAATAGTCAAAACACATTTGCTTTATTGGGGAAAAATGTGCTGGCAAACATGGTATGTGAGTTCATTTTTCTCTTTAATCAGAGTAGGTTTCTAGAAATATGTATTGTTATGTCACAGAATCTTAATCAATGTTAAAACAACACACTGTATTATAACACATACCATATTGCTCAGGAAAAAATAAGCAAACAAAAATTATAGGAAAACAAAATAATTTATACTAATGAGAAGTGACTCACAGCATGATGAGAATTCATCATTGAATTGGAAGCACTAGAATATATATATATATATATATATATATATATATATATATATATTATAGGGTTGAAATATATTACCATAACATACTTAAAATATATAAAATATATTTTTATTCTCTCAAAAATACTTTCTTGAACACATTGCATCATTTCATTTTTATGTCATTCCTGTGTGGTAGACCCTTCAATTTTGAATACTTCTATTTAAAGAAAAACAAGTACAGAAAGATTAAATTATTTCTTGCATGTTTTGATGAAAAGTATCATTTTCAGAACTCAGTTTTTCTAAGAAAATGTGTGGACGTTGGTACAAAGAGAACAACCTCAAAAATGCAAGTCAGCACTGATCCTGCTCTGTTCTCTAGAAGTGCTATATACCATTCTCTGAAGTTAAACTACCAACCATGACAACACACACACACACACACACACACACACACACACACATGCACACAGTACTCTGAATACAAAATCCTAATGTTAAAAAAGCAAAGGAAACAGAATTGAAGGTCTAGAAATAAAAACCAGAAACACAAAACATTACATAAGTCTAACGTGAAATGTTGTGGCAGAATCTCAGGTCTTTCTGGGAGGAACAAGAGATAATTGAAATAAGGCTGGGGGGTGAAGTCTTAAAGTACTTAAACTGGTAAGAAAAAAGTTTAACATATTATCTTGAAAGATATGGATGAACAATTTAAGGAGATTTAAAAGAAACCTGTAAAAGTATTTACTACATGCCAGGTAGGATTTTTTATATGTGAATAGTTATTACAACAATTCTATGATACAGGGAGTATGACTATCCCCATTTTATAAATTCAAAAGTTTAAAAATGGGAGATAAAGTAAACATGACCTAGCTATAATGTGGGAGAGCCAAGAACTGACTGCAGAAAGTGGGGATTTAAAGACTGCCCCCTTCCCACCATGTTCCCTATTCTTCAAGGCTAATTAGGTCTCTGTGGTGGCAGTGCAAACCAAAAGTAATGAGGATCCCATCTAAGCATGTGGAGATGAGGAATCAATGGGATTAGTGCCTGATTTTAGAGTGATGAAGAGAGTCAATTTTCAAATGATTTTGAAGTTTAGAGTTTAGATGACTTGCGAGATGACTGTGCCAGTTAGAGAGACTGGAAGCAAGGAAAAAAAGGACTGTACTGGAGAAATATACTTGGTTCAGTTGTTGAATTATGGAGTTGGAAGTACATGTAAGTAATCCGAACAGAATAAAGGGTCTGAATATTTAAAGAGAGGCCTGGATAGAAAAAAAAAAATAAGGAGCTTCTTTTTTTCAATATTGTGTAGCTAGAAGTTGAAACTAAGAGAATGAGGAAAATGAGGTCACTTCAGGATGGTGTGTAAAGTGAGAAAAATAGAAGTACTTCAGAGACATTGATATTAAAGGGATGAGAAAGCATTGAAGCCAGAAAGACAGGAGAGAAACAGAAGAGATTGCTGCCACTAAAACAAACGGATGAAAGCATTTCAAAAATAATGGTGGTGTCAGCTGACTAAATGCTATAGAAGTTGATGAAATATTTTAAAATAAATTTCACTGGATTTGTTATGCCACTAGTAACTTAATGGTGATTATTGTAATGAAATGTCATAACTTAAGGTTAAATTCCAATAAATGGAGAGTTTTGACCCTAAGTTATACCTGCAACACTATTAAACCATTAAGAATACCCTTAGAGCTAGCTAGAGAGAAGCATCTTAATCCAGGGGAGGTTATTTTTGTGTTTTGCAACAACTATTATGTGTTTAAAAAAAGAAAATCAGTAGGAAAGAAATGAGTTGAAAATCTAAAAGGAAAAAAAAATGGAGTAGGGCTGGAGAGTGGAACTAGAAGGAAGAGGCAGCAACCAGATCCCAGAGGAAGGAGGATCTGGACTGTAGAACTGACAAAGCCATTGTGAGTTAAGCCTCCAAACTCAGACACTGCCAGGACAAAAAAAGAGAATGTTTCCTCACCAGCCGGGCTCACTCATCTCAGTGAAGTAACAGGTATTGTTATCTACTAAGAGCAGGGGCAGCAGAGTTGGTGAAAGAAAATAATAATTTACACACTGAATAACTGACTCCAGGCTAGATGATGTGCCTAATATTTTACAAACACTATCTCTTTAAGATTTACAATTATTTACGGAAGTAGGTGCTACTGTTACTTCTATTTACAAATGAAGCTACAAAGAGGTAAGTAACTTGCCCAAAGTTACAGTTGAAAATGTTGCTGGAGTGAATCCAGGCAATTTGACTTCATGTCATTAGCTACTATATTTTACTGCCCTTTGGATATTAAAATTCTTTAGTAATTTACATGGAGAAAAGGATTGATTTAAGACAAACTCAAATAATTACCTAGCAGCATCAATAGCAAAACTGAGGCTCCAGAAAAATAATCATAATGGCATCAATATGATGGTTCACTAGCTGAGGTGGCTCAAAGAAGGCCCACAATTTTTATTTTTTATTTATTTACTAGAGGCCTGGTGCACAAAATTCATGCTTTGGGGGGGAGGTGTCCCTCAGCCCAGCCTGCACCCTCTCAAATCTGGGATCCCTTAAGGGAGGTCCAACTCCCTTTCAGACATCCCTCTCACAATCCGGGACTGATGGCTTCCAACTGATCACCTGCCTGACTGCATCTGCCTGCCAGCCTGATCACCCCCTAACCACTCCCTTGCCAGCCTGATTGATGCTTAACTGCTCCCCTGCCAGCCCATTCACCCCTAAATGCCCTCCCCTGCCAGCCATTTTGTGGCGGTCAAATTGTGACCACATGGGAGTGGCCATCTTGTGTGGGGCCATGATAGTCAATTTGCATATTACCTCATTTCTTATATAGGATTTTTTTTGCCTTTCTTCCTCTGCTTCATGTCTTTCACCTTAGTCCTTCGAGACTCAGGGAATTACACTTCCTTAAAAAAAGTTAAGGAACTTTTTTTATTTTTCCTCCAGGTAAGACAAATGTCTGTGTGGGAAAGATGTCCTCCACTACCTGAGGGAATGCAGATTGGTGCAACCATTATGGAAAACAGAATGGAGTTTCCTCAAAAAAATTAAATATGGATCTGCCATTTGACCCAGTGATCCCACTTCTAGGAATATATCCTAAGAAACCTGAAACACAAATCAGAAAGAATATATGCACCCCTAGGTTCATAGCAACACAATTTACAATAGCTAACATCTGGAAACAGCCCAAATGTCCATCAGTAGATGAGTGCATAAAAAAGCTGTGGTACATTTACACCAAAGAATGTTATGCAGCAGTAAAAAAGAAGAAACTCTTACCCTTTGAGAAAGCATGGAGAAACCTGGAGAGTATCATGCTAAGTGAAACAAGTCAGTCAGAGAAAGACAAGTATCACATAATCTCACTCATATGTGGAATCTAAGTAACAAAATAAACTGATTAACAGAGTGGATCCAGAGACATGGAAGCATGGAACAGAATCTGGAATCTCAGAGGGAAGGTGGGGAATGGTGGTGCGTGGGAGGTAATCAACCAAAGACCTTGAATGCATATATGCATAACCCATAGACACATACAATAGGGTGCTGAAAACCTGGGGTGGGGAGAGGGACACTGGTGTGGGCTGGAGGGGGTCAATGGGAGAGTAAAGGGGAGATATGTAATACTTTCAACAATAAAGAATTATTAAAAAAAGAAAAAAAAAGACTTTTGCAGTTCCATTTTATTGCCCTTAAATTAGAAGTTATCTATTTTTCTCAGTATGCAGCAACAGGGATGTAGATCTATCTTCACCACATTCACCTGTGTTCTCAGTGTTGGCTAACTTGTCTGTTTCATTCTATATCCTGAGACGATTTGGACAAAAATGTTACTGATATGTCATAGAGTATTAATTTTTTGTATTGTTCTGCATATATTAATAGACTTTGCTTTTAACAACAATGTTAGGTTTCCAGCAAAACTGAGCAGAAGGTACAGAGAGACTTCCTGTGTATGCTCTACCCCATACATGCATAACCTTCCCTATTATCAACAGCCTCCACCAGGGTGGTACATTTGCTACAAGATAAGTCTACCTTGACAATGATCACCCCAAAGTTCTTGTTTACATTAGGATTCACTAGGTGTTGTCATCCTATAGATTTGGACAAGTGTATAATGACATATAAACACCATTACAGTAACATGCAGATTAGTTTCACTGGCCTAAAAATCGTTTGTGCTGCCCCTATTCATCCCCCTCTTTCCCGAACCCCTGACAGCCAGTAATCTTTTCACTCTTTCCATAGATTTGCCTTTTCCAGAATTTAATGTAGTCGGAATCACATAATATGCAGCCTTTTCAGACTGGTTTCTTTACTTAGTGATATGCATTTAAGGTCACTCTGTGTCTTTCAATGGCTTGATAGCTCACTTGTTTTTAGCATTAAATAATATTCCACTGCCTGGATGTACCACAGTTTACATATCCATTCGCCTTAGTTACTTCGAAGTTTTGGCAATTATTCATAAAGCTACTATAAGCATCCATGTATAGGCTTTTCAAAAATTTTGAATTTTGGTAAAACTAAAGAGTACACTTGCTGGATTATATGGTAAGAATATGTTTAGTTTTATAAGAAATTGCCAAACTGTTTTCGAAAGTGGCTATATCATTTGCATTCTTATCAACAATGAATCTGAGTTCCTGTAGCGCCATATCCTCAGCAGTATTTGCTGTTGTCAAATCTTCTAGACTTTCCCATTCTAATAGGTGAGAGCTATCACATTGTTGTTTCAAAATGCATTTCTCTGCTGACATGATTGGGAGCATCTTTTCATATGCTTATTAGTCACCTAGGTATTTACTTTGACAAGGTATCTTTGAACTATTTCTTTTAATTGGGTTGTTTATTTTCTTATTGTTGAATTTTAAAAGTTCTTTGTATATTTTGGATAACAGTTTTGCTTTTTATCAGATATGTCATTTGAAAATATTTTCTTCCAGTCTGTGGATTTTTTTCCCTACTTTCTTGACAGTGTCTTTAATGGAACAGAAATGATTAATTTTAAGAAAATCCAGTAATCAAGTTTTCCTCTTATGGATCATGCCTTTGGTGCCATATCAAAAAAAAGTGTCATCATATTTACGGTCACCTAGGTTTCCTCTTATATTTTCTTCTAGGAGTTTTATTGTATTGCATTTTACATTAAGGTTTATGATGCATTTTGCGTTGATTTTTGTGAAGGGTATAAAGAATGGTCTTGATTCATTTTTCACATGTTCCAATATAATTTGTTGAAAAGATTATGTTTATTCTATTGTATTTCTTTTATTCTTTTTCAAAAATCAGTTTATTATTTATGTAGGTTTATTTCTGGGGTTTCTATTGTGTTCCATTAATCTGATTTCTATATATTTTTTCTTGTCACTATTGTGACATATGACACGTGTTTATTGGGATCGTGTCAAACAGAGAACACAGACATGTTACTTAAAATTTATATAAAGAACTGATAAAATATTAGTTGTTATTTAGGCATCCTGAAATCACTATTTACATGATTTTAAGTCTAATACAGTTAAAGAATGTAAGCAAAACTCCTTGATACTTTTCATGTATGAAAATTAGTGGGCTATACAGTGAGGTTAGATAAATTTAGCAAAACACAGAGCTAGTTATTTCATATGTTACCATCTGAAATGGACAGATGTGAAGTTATTCTCTAAGCATATGTTGAAGCTCAAGCCATTTTATACCTTAATTTCATGCTCTCCTTGATGCATAGATTATAAAGCAAGCAATCTGGCAAACTGTAACTGTATTAAGAATTCTCATAAGATAAAATCCATATTGAGGAAAACTACAGCACAAAGCCCAGAAGTACATCATGGTTTATTCACGTTGAAGTTTGGATGATGTTTTGTATATGGATAATACATCTTTGTCTTCTCTTAAAGGGTTCCTCGATTTAAAGAGTATTCTTCAATGTCATCTGTTGTCATACCTTTGTTCACTATACTTTTAGAATGTTGGAAAAGTATATCTTTACATATTTTTGAGAGGTTAATATAACATTTTTCACCAGCTTTTTATTTAGAAGATGTCCAAAGCTATTAGACCTATCAAACCGATTAAAAAGTTGAATAAAAATACTATACCGATATACTCTTCATCAGATTCATTATTAAAATTTTATTAGATACTATTATGCTATAGCTTTACAGCTATCAATACACACGTGCTTATGTGTTCCCTCCCCCACAACACAAAAACATACTGATTTCCTTAAACACTGTGTATTATATCCAGGGCATCATTATTTACATATATAAAGAGGTAATATGCAAATTAGGCTGGGATGCTGTCACAGTCACAGCTGGTCAGGAGGAGGCTGCACATGCAGGTGAGGCCCAGAGCGGAGATGGAGACAGAGACAGGGGGCCTGCTCGAGCCGCGGCACACCAGCAGTCCTGCCTCTGCGTGTGAGCTTCAGAGGAAACACCTTTTCTGACTGCTCATTGGCTAAACTCCCAGTACACCACTCACAGCCTTCTTAGTAACTTGGGTAATAAGAATCCAAGAAGTTGATCTAGGTTTTTCCACCTCACTCCTGGAGGAAAAAACGAAGGTCCACTGCTGGAGGGCTAAGAAATGTCATATCCTGCCCTAGCTGGTTTGGCTCAGTGGATAGAGCCTCAGCCTGCAGGGTCCAGGTTCAATTCTGATCAAGGGCATGTACCTAGGTTGCAGGCTCATCCCTGTCCGGGGCCTAGGTCAGGGCTCATGCAGAAGGCAATCAATCGAAGTGTCCCTCTCACATTGATGTTTCTCTCTGTCTTTCCCTCTCTCTTCCACGCTCTCTAAAAATCAATGGAAATATATCCTCTGAGGGGGAAAAA
The DNA here is from genome assembly GCF_964212035.1 of Myotis nattereri. Lineage (NCBI taxonomy): Eukaryota > Metazoa > Chordata > Mammalia > Chiroptera > Vespertilionidae > Myotis > Myotis nattereri. The sequence goes on along the minus strand of NC_138076.1, from coordinate 65,254,456 downwards.
AAAGAAAGAAATGTCATATCCTATGAAAGAGACATCTTGAATATGCCTAAAGAAATTTGTCATTTTTTCGTGGTGAAGGAACTGTAGTTCGTGTAGATGAAAACACCTAGGTGGCTGTGGCAGCCGGCAGTGGCTGCAGCAGCGGGGTAATGGGGCTGGCGCCTTCCCCTGATCAGCTGGTCGCCTCCCTCAGAGGGAGGCCAGACTGTGGCTTAGGAGTGGGCCTAAGCCGTCAGTAGGACATCCCCTGAAGGCTCCCAGACTGTGAGAGGGGGCAGGCTGGACTGACATCTCATCTTCTCCTGCCCTCTGCCCAGGATTAACGCATTTTTTAAAAAGGAAACAACAGCCAAATGGAGTCACTTTTGCTAAATCATGTCACCAATCCAAAACTTCATATCTAACCTACTTTCAGTTTCTGCCTCTCCTAGAAGTGGAATTTTGAAACAACCGGCCTGGGATTTTTCTGATCAATATTAGTGAGGTCATGTGCTTGATAAAATAAAATCTTTGGTATTTTCTTCCCCCTAAAATATGATTTGGCTTAAAACAATCCTTTCTTTTCTTTTTCCTGCAATACTTTCCTGCCTATAAAAACAATCCTTCTGTGTGCCTTCCTGATAAATGGGATGCTGCCGCATCAATCCCTTGATAAAGCCAATAAGATCGGCAAATATACTGGGCTGAATTTGTTCATTAACAACACCTTTGGCTTTGGATTCAGACTGAATTATATCACCAGCTATCCTGGGTCTCTAGCTTACACACAGCAGATTATACAATGCTCATTCTCCATAATCACATGAGTCACTTCCTCAAATAAATGTGTATGTGTAATGAGTTCTGTTTCTCTGGAGTACTCTGATTAATAGAGACTTTAAATATATATATATATATATATATATATATATATATATATATATATATATTTAAAATTTTGTAGAAGCAAATTTAGCTCATTTAATGTATGGAAATGATTTCTCGTTAACTCACTGAATTAACAAATGACCCAGCTAAATGAGACTTAATTTTATAAGTTTGACAATTTTTTAGTGTGAAGAAATATAGTACTTTATATTCCCATGATAACCATATTACTTCTGAATTGTAATTCATAAGTAGACAGGAAGATTGAGAGTGAGGAATGGGTGAGGAAAGATAAATAGGAAGACTTATCATGCATTTTTCACCAAGATGAAATACAAAGTGTCCTTGTTTTTTCTTACAGAAATGCTCTTTGTTTTCTAGGGGTTTTTCCTCAACATAAATGTATTCTAGAATTCCCTTTATTTAGTCCAGGAGTTTTTAACACTCAATGTTCTATTGCAAGATTTGGACTGAGAGAACTTGCTCTCTCTCTCTCTCTCTCTGGGAGATGATAATTGTGAGAGGGAGTTGGAAGGAGAGTTTGCACAGCACAGATGCAGTCTAATAAGGTTAAAATAAGGTGTTTATGAAAGCTGAGGATATGCAAACTGATATCTTAAAATACAGTTAATCCTTTTAGTTCCTGAAGAGTCTTCTTGTGCCCCTAAATATATTGATACTCACATATCAAAAACTCTGGTTGGAAGGACAATCACAGGGATAATAGTAGCTAATAGTTTATGAATTTCTAATATCAATCAGGCCCTCAATATATATATTAATAAAATCCCATGAAGAGTCCTGCTGATGTGGCTTACTGGTTGAGTGTCAACCTATGAACCTGGAGTTCATGGTAGCCGATCAATGGTTCTCTCCTATCATTGATGTTTCCATTTCTATCTCCCTCTCACTTCCTCTCTGAAATCAATAAAATGTATACATATATTAAAAATAAAACAAACACTTTTTAAAAGAGGTCCATGAAGAAAGTATTATATTTCTAATGTAGAATCTGAGATGTGCATATATATGAATTTCAGGTGACCCGTAGGAATTTAACCAGTTCAGGCAACTCTGAAGCCCCCATATCTCCACTATTCAAAGTTGCCATTTACATAAACTGTAGCCAAGGCCTTTTGACTAGTTTTACTAAATGAGGCCCAGAATTTTCTGCAATGGTAAACAGGGATTTTTCATGGATATCTATATATATAAAAGGCTAAGCGACTGAACAATGGAACAACTGGTCGCTATGACATGCACTGACCACCAGGGGGCAGATGCTCAATGTAGGAGCTGCCCCCTGGTGGTCAGTGCACTCCCACAGCCAACCTCCTGTGGTCCCTCCACCAAGCTAGCCAAACCTCCCACGGTCCCTCCCCCTGGCTGGCCGGCCCCAATTGGGGCATCCGGCCAACCTCCTGCAGCCCCTCTCCCTGGCCAACCTTCAGCTGCCCCAATCACCTTGATCACCGTCCAGGCTGAAGGACCCCCCTGCGCACGATTCATGCACCAGGCACCTAGTTTTAAATATAAGCTATGAGTAAGATGTGCTGCTACTGAGGATCAAGGCCTCCATTTACTTATTCGAAGAACAGATCATGGCTCTAAGTGGCTATCTTCTTTACTCATTTGTGAGGTGGAATTAATTTATGCATCAATATAGATGCTCAGGTTGATACTTCATTTATTTCTTATCTTTAGGAATTTTTGTACATGCTATGCAATGGAGTCTAGTCTTATTTTTTCCCCCATATTTATGCTCTTACTGCTGGACAAAACACCCGAGTAAGAACATGCATGAAATACATCAGTAGTAGGTTCTGGGATAACTGATGATGTGTCTTAAGAAAGTTTCTCATCCTAAAGTTATACACCTAACTCCTGGATCTATATAAGTTAAGAAATGGTAAATTGAAAAGATACCATTTGAATTCAGATCATAACCCTAATTTGTAAACATGTGACTATCCCAAACTATTCTTATGATGTATTTTTTTTTCTAAAATATATTTTATTGATTTCTTACAGAGAGGAAGGGAGAGAGATAGAGAGTTAGAAACATCGATGGGAGAGAAACATCGATCAGCCGCCTCCTGCACATCTCCCACTGGGGATGTGCCTGCAGCCCAGGTACATGCCCTTGACCGGAATCGAACCTGGGAACCCTCAGTCCGCAGTTAAGCTTTTTTTTTCAATTTAAAAGCAGTGCTTAATTTGCCTTACATATGTAAATTTTCTCTGACCATGTTTATGCCAGTCACAGATTGCCCAGTCCGCTAAAATAACAGACAGAGCATTCTCAGTGGAGGCTCTACGGCTAACAAAGCACCAGTCCCAAAAGCACTGACTCAAGCGAAACGTTTTGAAGGTTCAGGAAAGGCAGAGCAAGCCCTGTCTCCTCACGTTGACCTTCCCCTTGAAGGCATCCAAAATGCCATGCTCACTGCAGGAGCATCCTGAAGTTACAGGCAAGAGGATATCCTTTTGGCTGCTAGTGTTTTATGTTCAAAAAGATTTTTTGTTAAAGCCTAACAGGATCAGTAACAAATAAACAATCTAGATAAATGAATATTTGATAGCATCAAAAGAAGTTTCACATAGAAATTTAAAATAGTCATGAATCACTACTGTTTCAACATATTGGAGGAGATAAATGTGTAGCTAAAACTATAAAAAAAAGATCCTGAATGACATAAAATTGATATAATTGTGTGGATCGTTTTTAAACATGACTTTCAACTGCAAACAAAATAGAACTACATAGAGTTAAGTTAGAAAAGATTAGACATTTTCAGATACTCAGTTTTAATGATTTAGAAATATAATGCGATTTTACAAAGTTTTAAGTTGTTTATGTACTGCAGTTCTTCATGTGTTACACATAAAGAAATATTGAATTGAGAGTGTATTTGGATTGTTATCCTACAATTGCCAGTAGTTGACTATGATATTGAATAAGTCACTTAGCTAACTTGGGCTCCTGTGTCCTTATGAGCAAAAATAATAAAACACATATTTATAAGGAACTTAATAAAACACCAAAAATTGTTCAGTTGCTAGAAATTCAAAGGTGATTAAGAAAAAATTGCTCTACTAATTGAGCATGCACAGCATTTTATTTTATTTTATTATATTGAACTAGTTTCATCAAAATAAAACTCTCAACCAGACACATAGTCTTTAATTATTAATATAAATTAATTATTTGGGTATTCTAAAATTTGTGGGTACTTAAAATTTTATTTTATCAAAGTTAATTTTAAATAAAGATTACATCTAAAAAATAGAATTGCTATCATTTAAAAACTTAGAGGTGTGTTTGTATAGGGTGGGGCAAAAGTAAGTGTGCATGCATGAGAGTATTATTATTTATTAATTATGGTATTATTTCCATACAAACAACTGTAAACCTACTTTTCATACACATTGTATGTGTGTGTTGAGTGGGAGTCGGGGGAGAGAAGGAGACACTTTGAATTGTGCATTGAAGGATGAATTATTGAACAGTGGGAAGCAAAGTATAATATAATAAAAGATGGAGAAAGGAGAATATTGAATAGTTAGAAAACTTTGTACTTGGATTAAATGTCTATGATCTAACAATATTCTAAAACATGCAATTTTTGCTTAAAAGAGTTCTAAGTAGAAATAGTTATTGAACTATTGCTATTGGTTGTGCATGTGTCAGGCACCTCATAATGTGAATACAGTTGGTAATTTATCATGATTGTAATAAAGGAGTATTCTTAAATACAATAGTAGATATAAAAGATTAAATGGAGCAAGAGAACCACATTGTATAGGATATTTGTTTACATTTAAAAAGACTGTTGTATTTTGACTGTTTTTAAAAATATAGCACTTTTACAAGGTAGGAAAACAGTGTTACTTCTCATTCACAAACTTTATATTCCTGAATAGTGATCTGGAAAAACAGACACAAAGTAAGAAGCACAGAGATAGAGTGACCTATTTTGGTGCAAAAAAAAAAAAAAAAAATCTGCCTAAGGAGAACAATTGGAGCATAAATCCCTTTTAGAATTAGTTCAAAGTAAAGGTTGCTTTTTTCCCTTTTTTCATGGCTCCCAACAAAGCACACATTTCTTCAGGATAGAACTTTGCAGTCAAAAACCCAAGACAATATATGAATATAGTATAAGATCTCTATCATACGCAGTCTGAGGTGATCTCATTCCATAAAGCAGGAAGGGGTCGGGAAACAAAACCAGAAAGCAATATTGCAATTCTACCATGGCAGCCACTCCCTCTCAAATGCCCTTTACTGTCACCTAAGAGAGAACATTTTCAAAATACACAACATAAAGTATTTTTATGTTGTTAAGTAACTTCTTTATCACTATAACAGCTGACTAAATGTAACCCAAAATATTTGGGATTGGCTTTGGAGCCAGGTGGTGAACAATGAGGAGTCCATTTTTAGAGATTGAACTAATAACTGCATGTTATATAGTGGCAAAGCATTCAGTAAACCTAGTGCCCAGGACTATTTGAGAGGCGAAAATATACACTTAATGATATTTTAGCTCCGGCCAAAGAAATTCTTAGAAGAAAATCTATATTAATAAAAGCCTAGGTGTCACAAGATGGCCGTGCACACAGTGGAGGTGGGGCCTGGAGGCTGCTCCGTGCAATGAGGCCTAGGGGTCCTGCAGCTCTGCATGGTGTGGAGGAGGATGGTCCCAGTGTCTCCGCCACCTTGTGCAGAGGAGGCGGGTCCTGGCAGAGGAGGTGGGTCTTGGCAGGGGAGGGTAGTTGTGGACGATCATGCCAGCAGGCAGAAGCGGTTAGGGGCAATCAGGTAGGTAGGGAGGTGAGCAGTTAGGAGCCAGTGGTCCCGGATTGTGAGAGAGATGCCCGACTGCTGGTTTAGGCCTGATACCAGCAGTTGAACATCCCCTGAGGGGTCCTGGATTGGAGAGGGTGCAGTCTGGGCTGAGGGACACCCCCCCCCCCCTGCACAAATTTTGTGCACCGGGCCTCTAGTTATTAGATAAAGTTGTGTTTTATTCATGTTATTTGATATATAAGGGGTAGGTGAGGTCAGAAAAACAAATTGCCCTGTTTGAAGAAGTGAAAGTCTAAGAAAAGAATCCAGAAATTGCAAGATATAGAGGGGTACAAAATAAAACATTGCCTACCTTCTACCAGCAAAAAAAAAAAACCCCAAAAAACCCCTCAGATATATTTTAAGCCATAAGATATTTATTAAGAAATGTGATTAGATTAATGACACCTTTAAATCCCTTTGGTTGGACAAAATAACCCAATGAAAGGAATCAAGGTAGAGATCCATGGAAACTGATAGTCTCAAAATATCTGTGATTGAGTTTATATCTATAGAGAGAGTCCGGTTTTGAAAGAATTGTCAGTATAGTTATAGACATATAGAGCTGATTGGATTGAAATTTTTTAAATTTATTTTATTTATTTTAGGCTGGACGCCTATATTACAAAATACTGTGACAATTCAACATGTAAAATCACATTTAATTTATAACCTTTTTACAGGCTGAAAGCAGCCTAAATATTTTATTCAGATAATAAGAAATGCTTATTTCCCAAGTCTATTATTGAGGGTGACCAAGGAGGACAAAGGAAAAGGAAGATGCCCTGAAGGAAGGAGTCAAGTGAAACTCTCTGGGAATGATAATGGGTCTAATCAGGGAGTGTTCATTACTCCTGGGTAGAGGACCTTGTAATATTAGATTAACAGTATTTTTGGATTTCATTGATCGGTACTGATGAGTCACCTTCCGCCCCCCTTTCTTTCTGAATGGGAGCATTAATTTAAGTTATTTTGGCTCTCTTTCAGTATTATATGTTGAATGTGTGAATGTGTGGTGTAGAATAATGAGCAGGCATCTCACATCTGGATCGATGTGGAGACTACCATGACATCCGGGCGTTTTTGCCTGATACTATGTTTGGATGATAATTTCAGGTTGCTTGCTGAGCTCTTAGTATCTAATTATAAATTATAAATATAATTTTACCAACTGATATATATTAAAATGTACACTTCATTATACTTTAATTATCTTTATTTTTCCTCAAATATTTTTCTTTTGAACTACTTCTACTTTTTTGTTTCTTAAATTACTTCCTGATTCATTGACCTATGTTTTGAAAGAAAAGATTTTATTCTCCTTTATCCAAGTGATGAGGGAATAGCCCTGTATGTAGTTTTGTCTCAACTACTCTTAAACCCCATAATAGGCACTGCTCTTAAACTTCTAATCAACATTGCTTGATGACAATCTAACTACTCGGCCCTAGTAAAGACTAAATACCAAGTCCTCACAAATCCTCAGTTATACTCTCTCCTTACTCAGATGCATCCTACCGCACTCTTGCAAATTATAGCCTTTTCTAAAATAAAGAAAGGCAGGAGCAGAGGACTGGATGAAAGAAGGTGAAGACATTAGCCAAAGAGCATACATGCATAACCCATAGACACAGACAATAGTGAGATGTTGGACATAGCGAAGGGGAAGTGAGGGCTATATGGAGGTGGGCAAAGGTGGGAGGAATAGAACATCTGTAATAGTATGAACAATAAAAATATAGTTTTAAAAATGCATGTAAGAAGTAAAGAAAAAATCCAGAATTGTGTTTTTACTTATTTTGTAATACATTTTTATTAAATTCAGAGAGGAAGGAGAGGGAGAGAGAGACAGAAACATCAGTGATAAGAGATAATCATATTATGTGGGTCATGTAAGAGGCAGCTTCTTAATGATTAGGACCAGAATCAAACTGTGACCTCTTGATTTATAGGTCATCTCTCAACCACTGAGCCATGCTGGCCAGGCTAGAATTGTGTGTTTAAGGAGAGCTATTATTTGCAACAGGTTCAGAATTTCGAAATATGATACTAATTTATTCCCTAAAATGTAAAGTCTGACACTAAAACATTTGGTTGGAAAAACAATGAAGTTGAGAAAAAATAAAGGCAAAAATAACAGTGCTTCAGCTATTTAAATATTAAGAATCACCTCAATTGCTCCAATAATATATACAACCCTGTTTTAAAAAAACTTTCTGGAACTTATGTATCATTAATTTAAAATCATGCATAATTTTATTGTTCTGTTTTACTCTATAAATATATGTGAATTCTAAATGACTTATTGTCTTATAAAAAATCTTGCACATTTAAGAGACTAAAGTATTTGAATGTAAAAAGTAATCTACTATTGACTTATAAAAAAATAAAACAACATTAAAAACCCCTCTATTCTCTGTGTTAAATGAATTTTTCAGGATAGAAGAATCAGAAAACAAAAGAAAGGTATGAACTTGGGTTCTCCATCTGTCTGCTGAGCAGGGACTCATCAGTTAGTATGATATGGGCTTTCCTTAAGTTTGTGGAACAGTTGTCATGGCAACTGCAATTTTATGTACCACTGCTTGTATGAAATCAGGAGTAGGATTGAGAAAAAAAGTTCCCTTGTTAGAAACAAAAAATATAGGGAAGTAAGATTTTGCAGTTATCTTTGCCAGAAGAGAAAAAAAAAAATGTAGGGGTGTGTGTGTGTTTGTGTGTGTGTGTGTGTGTGTGTGTTGAGGAAGAAGGGAAAGAGCATCGTTTAGGAAATTATATGCCATTATTTTTTTCTTGCAATGTATACATGTATCTGAATGTCATACAAAGTTTAGGATGAGGTAAATATATTTTAGACCTAATTAACTTATTGAAATTGAACCAGATTACTAAATTAGCCAAAAATTTGAATATACCTCTAATTATTTCATGTGTGTTTTCAATGTTATAATAAAATTAGGAAATTATAATAAAGGGATTTGTCCTTCATGAAATCCATTATGTAATTTAAATCATGTTGTGCATAGTGACAAATATTAACATTTATAATACTTACTAGAGGCCCGGTGCACAAAAATTTGTGCACTCATTGGGGGGGGGGGGGGCGGGGAATCCCTCAGCCCGGCCTGTGCCCTCTCTCAGTCTGGGACCCCTCGGGGATGACCACCTGCTGGCTTAGGCCTGCTCCCCGGTGGATTGGGCCTAAGATGGCAATCAGACATCCCTCTGGCAGCCCGGCAGCCCTCGGGGGATGTCCACTTGCAAGCGTGGAGCAGACCTAAGCTGCAGTTGGACATCTTTAGCGCTGCTGAGGAGGCAGGAGAGGCTCCCACCACCACCGCTGTACTGGCAGCCATCAGCCTGGCTTGTGGCTGAGCAGAGCTCCCCCATGTTGGAGCGCACTGACCACCAGAGGGCAGCACCTGCATTGAGTGTCTGCCCCCTGGTGGTCAGTGTGTGTCATAGTGACCAAAGGTTCTTCCTGAATCTTTTGTTTCTTAAAATAATCTTATGTTTGAGAGCACATTTTGGGGTGGCAAATTTTCTTCCCTATACTTGAATTGCTTTGGTTGATCCACAGAATAAGTAGAGAAGCCAACAAAATTTTTCATGATCTGAACTCTGCTTATCTCTCAGAACTAACCTTTTGTGGCACTATTTCCCATGTCAAATTAATTAAAAATTCTCCTTCAAAAGTTCATGATATTAACACTTTCCTGCTTCTGAGTGATCCTCTACCTAAAATAACCCTTGTTCCCATCCCTTCTATCATAGGGTAAACTGAAACTAATTTTAGACTGTAATAAAGAATAAAAAGCATTAATTTGAGCAAAAATATTGTAGCCTGAGGACAGACTCATTCAGGTAGCAACCTAGATTTTGTTCTGCCAAAAGTCCCCCTTAGCATTCCAATTAGGTGTATTTTATATAAATAGGGTATCCAAATTTGTAAACTTATGATTGGTAAAAATTGGGTGATCCTGATTAGTCATAATGGAGCAGCTCAATTGGACAGGGCAGGTCTTAGTTGATTGGTGAAATGATGAAATCAGAATCTCCCTTGTAATAGTTGATTCAGATGGTATAGTAGAGGAAAGGGCATAGTGGAGGAAGCCGAGTTCAGTCTGAGGTTCTTCTTGGCACAGAGAGTCTGTGAGAAGCCCCTGTCAGCAAGTGGTCACTAGGCTCTTATTATGTACTAGAGGCCCAGTGCACAAAAATTTGTGCACTCGGTGGGGGCGGGGGGGAATCCCTCAGCCTGGCCTGTGCCCTCTCGCAGTCTGGGACACATTGAGGGATGACCACCTATTGGCTTAGGCCTGCTTCCTGGGGGATTGGGCCTAAGCTGGCAATCAGACATCCCTCTGGCAGCCCTCGGGTGATGTCCACTTGTCAGCGGGGAGCAGACCTAAGCTGCAGTTGGACATCCTTAGCACTGCTGAGGAGGCAGGAGAGGCTCCCACCACCACTGCTGTACTGGCAGCCATCAGCCTGGCTTGTGGCTGAGCAGAGCTCCCCAAATTGGGAGCTTACTGACCACCAGAGGGCAGCTACTGCATTGAGCGTCTGCCCCCTGGTGGTCAGTGTGTGTCATAGTGACCAGTCATTCCCAGTCTTTCTGCTGTTAGGGTCAGTTTGCATATTACCCTTTTACTATATAGGATAGAGGCCTGGTGCACGGGTGGGGGCCAGCTGGTTTGCCCTCAAGGGTGTCCCAGATCAGGGTGGGGGTCCTGCTTGGGTGCCTGGCCAGTCTGGGTGAGGGGCTCATGGCTGTTTGCAGCTGATCACACCCCCTTCAGGGTGGGGGTCCCCACTGGGGTGCCTGGCCAGCCTGGATGAGGGGCTGAGGGTTTTCAGGCTGGCCAAGACCGCCGGCGACTGAAGCTCCCAGTTTCTCCTTTTGTTCTTTTTTTTATTATTATTCTGGGATTTATTTACCTTCTATAAATGAAACTTTCTTGCTGCTCCAGCTCCTAGGCCACAGCCTGCTGAAAGCAGGTATCTGGGGTTTGTTTAGCTTCTATAATTGAAACTTTGTTGCTTAGAGTGGAGCTCAGAGCCCGGCCGCAGCAGGGAGGAAGCTTGGCTTCATCCATCACTGGAACAAGCAAGCCTCCTGCTCGCTTCAGCTGCGTGGCTGCCGGACCCCATCTTGGTTGGCGGTTAATTTGCATATCTTGCTGATTAGCCAATGGGAAGCCTAGCAGAGGTACGATTAATTTCAATCTCTGTCTATTATTAGATAGGATAGAATAATAAAATGTGCTCCTTAAAAAGGCTTAGTAACTAAATGCAACAACCGTTGGTAATATTTAGTTATTTTATGCATTAAATAACAAATAAAACAAAAATTACTTCTAACTCTTTAAGGAGAATCAGTCTTGGTAAATATTAAGAGTACTTTGTTTACTAGCAAGTTCATTTATAAAGATTCAGAGACTGAGCAGAGCCACTGTTTCACTTCAACAGGTAGGAAGAGTAAGAACATTAGGGAAAGAAGGATGCTGTAGTTTTGTGAATCCTTATATTTCTTCTTTATTATTTTTTTCTGTTTAAGGCTGTCCAGACTCTTTTCAGTTTGGGGCTATGACAAAGAGCACTTCTATGAAAAACTGTGCACAATTTTTTGTGTACAAATAACTACTCATTTTTCTTAAATAAATACCCAGGGGTATAATTGCTGGATCATATTCTAAATGTCTTTTTTTTTAATCAAATAAACTGCCAGATTATTTTCTATAGTGGTTGGATCATTTTACATTCCCAGCAGCAATTCAGGAGATATCCAGTTTCTCCATATATTTGCTAGTATTTGATATTTTCATTTTTTATGTTGTAATATCTCATGAGACTTCCATTTGTACACAATCTTGTGTTAAATATTACTTCATCTCTTCTGCACATTTTTAATTGCATTGTTTGGATTTTTTTATGAATTGGTTTGAGTTTTCTTCATACATTCTGGTTATGGGTCTTTTAGCAGATATGTAGTTGGTAAAGATTTTAACCCCCAAATGTAGCTTATTTTTAAAAATTATTTTAATGGGTTTTTTAAAGAACAACATTATCAATTTCCATTTTATTTATATTTTAGGTTTTTCTCTCTGATTTTTGTATCTCTGTTGTCTTCTTACTGCTTTCTTTTGGCTATCTTAAACATTTATTAAAATTTCATTTTTATTTATTTTTAGTGTATCCCTTTGTATACTATTTTTAGTGGTTGCTCTAAGTATTCTATTAATACATAAATAATAAATTCTATTATGTCAACATATTGCCAGTTGGAGTAAAGTGTCAAAAGTTTACCTTCCTGATATCCATCCGTTTACCATCCTGAATGTATCTGCATGCAGTGGTAACCACATTAGACAGTTTTATAATTTTTGTTTAACCAAAAAAAAAAATAATAATAATTAATAAACTCATGACTCAAAGGAATGTTTATTGTATTTAACAATAAGTTTGCTTTTCTCTTTTCTTTTTTTTTTATCCTGATATTCAAAACTTCATCCTATATAATAAAAGCCTTATATGCCAAATGTCCAGTCAACCGGTCAGCTGTTCAACCAATCAAAGGGTAATATGCTAATGATATGCTATGGCCACTCAACTGCTTACTATGACCACCAGGGGGCAGGCAGTCAACTGGTTGACCAGTTGCTAGGGTCTGGATGATTGGGACTGAGTGAAATGGGCCAGACACTCCCTGAAGCCCTCCTGCAGTTCCTCCCCAGATGGCCAATCACTTGTGTTTCTCCCTGGCCCCAATCATGCAACGGTGGGATCCCCCGGCCTGGCCTGCACCCTCTCGCAATCCAGAACCCCTGGGGGATGCCAACGAGCTGGTTTCAGGCCAGGCCAAGGGACCCCACTGGTTCTCGAATTCATTCACTGGGCCTCTAGTTTATTATAATTTTTTAATGTTTAAAGATCCTCCTTCAGTCATGCTTTCAGAAGAGGTCTGCTATTGAAAAATTCACTTGATTTTCTTTCATCTGAGCCTGTCTTGATTTCCCCTTCATTTCTGAAGTGTATTTTCACTCAATATAGAATTCTAGGTTGATGGTTCCTTTTTTTTCAGCACTTGAAAAATATTGTGCCACTTCCTCTGGACTCTATGATTTCTGATGAGCAATTCACTGGCTTTCAAATTGTTTTTCCCATACATTGGTAACGCTTTGTTTCTCTCTGGCTGCTTTCCAGAATTTTTGTTTGTCTTTTGTTTTCAAAAGTTTCATTATGGTGTGGTGCCATGATAGGAATTTATTTGAGTTTATCCTATTTTATACTCATTCACCTTCTTTAATATGTAGGTTTATGTTTAGTATTTCCATTCTTTGTGTATCGAATTTGAGGAGTTTTTAGCAATTATTTATTGGAGTACTTTTTAAGTGTCACCCTCTTTCCCTCTTCTTATGGAAATCTAATGACACAAATGTTTTCTATTTTGTTATAGTCTACATACACCTGAGGGTATGCTTATATATTTTTCCCCAGTCTATTTTCTCTCTGTTGTTCAGATTGGACAATTTACATTGATTTGTCTTCGGAATGGCTTCTTCATTATGCTATTGATACCATCAACTAATTTTTTTTCCAATTATTACATTTTCTTAGTTCTATGATTTCCATTTGGTTCTTCATTATATTTTATGCATGTGCTGAAACTTTCTATTTTTTTATTTGTATAAAGCATGTTTATAATGCTTCTTCAAATATTTTTATAATCACTGCTTTAAAACCTGATGAGATAATTTAATACCTTAGTGTTCGTCTGGGTTGATTATCTTTGTTCATTCTGTTTGAGATCCTCCTGATTATCAGTATAATGAGTGATTATTGATTGTAATCCAGACCTTTTGGATTATCTATCTATCTATCTATATATATATATATATATATATATATATATATATATAAAACCCTAATATGCAAATAGACCAAATGACAGAACAAGCAAACAACCGGTCGCTGTAATGTGTGCTGACCATTGGGGGGCATTCACAGAACACGGTGAGTGTTGGCTGCAGTGGGATGGTGGAGCAGGTAAGCAGGGGAGCCAGACCAAGGTGGGGCACCGGTTGCTGTCATTGGGGCGAACCTCTGGTGGTTACTGAAAATTCTTTGCTCCCACACATCGTGGTCCCGCCTGATGCTCACACCCACTGCTGGCACCAGAGCTGCTGCTTGCCCCCAATCACTGGGCACCATCAGCTGGTGTGAGCAGAAGCTGTCAGCCCTGATGTCCCTGAGGGCTCCTCCACTTCCCCCTGCTCCAGGGGCAATCAGGGCAGCAGCCACCTTTGCACCTGCTGAAGGTGCCGGCCCCACTCCACTCACACCCACTGCTGGCACTGGCCCCAATTGCTCTGCGCCATCAGCTTGTGGGAGTGGTGGCAGCAGAGCAGGGTTGCTGGCAGACAGGAGACTGGGGGCCACAGCAGGAGGGGCCAGACAGGAGCATGAAGGATGGGCTGAGACCCGCCCCTGTGCCCACCACAACCTCGCAGCCCACAGTTCCTTTCAAGGTGCACGGATTTGTGCACTGAGCCCCTAGTATATTATAATCCTCTGGATCTTATTTAAATCTCATGCTTTATCATGTATTCTCATACTCTGCTCTGATGGGCAAAAGGAAGCACCACCTCATTATTTCAAGGTTGAGATTTAACTCAACATCTGTAGATAGGATGGAAGAAGAGTGGACACGAGGTTATCTTTGCTAGTAATAGGTAGAAGGAAGTGGAAGGTCAGGCTCCCCATTATGTCTCTATTGATACATACCACTCTGACTGGGATGGATAGGACAATCTATTACCGCTTCCCATGTGGCTTCCACTGACCCCATGGAAGGATGATCTCATTCATAATGAGTGATGATTAAAATCCTGACTCTCCACTAGTATTCCTCTGACACCGCCCTAATGGGGAGGGGAAAAGGTATGTTGTTATACTTTAGTGGGGTTATAAATCCAAACCCCCTATATAGTCTCAACTGAAGGAATATTGGCGAAAGATTGGGGAAGGCACCATGTGTGGATGAAATACTGGACTTCCCACTTGGCCTTCTCTGAAGCCACTACCTGGGACCTCCTCACCCTGTAGTAATGGTAGACATCTAATTCAACTCAGGATTTGCTGGTGTGAGTGAGAGTGAGGCTGTAATGTTTTTTCTCTGTGTCTGTCTAATGTATGTTTTTCAATATCTAAGAGTTTCCTCTCTAAAACTTTCTGTCTTGCTAGGCTGGCCAATCCTAGATGTGGCCAGAGAAAGCAGACATTCTGGAGACGTTTTCCTTTACCCATTAGAATTTCTGAGTTTATGACTTCTCCATAATCTAATCTGGGCCATGTAAGGCAAAAATTAAACCTGGAGAACTCACACTGTGTCATTCTGTCTTCTTTTTACTATCGGTTTTTAGTTTACTTAGCCTGAGGAATAAGTTGTTGAGCATGACCAGGAGGTCACAATTCAATTCCGGGTCAGGGCACATGCCTGGGCCAGGGCATATGCCCGGATTGCCTGCTCGATCCAGGAGGCAGCTGTTTTTATTTTTCTCTCCCCACCTGCCCCCCCTCCCTTTCCTCTCTGAAATCAATAAAAATATATATATATTTTAAAAGAAAGAGTCAATCTACGTCATCAGAAGCAGAAGTCTGACTACATTTTAAAAATCTAGTAAGAATGTCTCAGCACCTCACCAGCCCCACCCTGACCCATCATCCCTCTCCTTCACTCCTGTTTACAGCCGCAGCAGCAGTCCTATGAAAAGTAAGCCCCTGCCATCCTCTCCCCAGCAGCTCCAGCAGCTTTTCATTGAGCTCAGAGTTAAATCCTAATTCCGTATATGGCTCATATTGCTCTATGTAACCTAGTTCTCCTCTTCAGTGTTATCTCTTCGATTACTACTTTTTCCCATGATTCAATCCACATTGGTCTTTTGGAGTCTGTTTATGTCCCTAGAACACTCTACATCTGTTTTCTCTTACAAGCAATTCACACTCTCCTATAAAGAACTACCTCAGTTATTGACATGGCTCATTTCCTCATTGCATTTAGATCTCTGCTCAACTGAAACCTTCTAAAGAGACTTATCAATATGTCTAGAATAGAACCATCATTTTGGTCACTTCTTTTCCCCTTACATTGTTTTATTTTTTTAAGTAGACAAAATAAAATAGTAGGTACTCAATAAATATTAGCTAAATTAAGTTGCATTATTTAAATTAAATAGATAAATCTACATAAAAACATAAACATAGAAATTTTTATATTTTATTCCTTATCAGTTTGCTGAAAATTTATTTGAGACTATTTGGTAGCAAGATCTATGCTTGGATGTGTGCTACATTGTTCTTTTGCTTTTTGACAAATAGCATTCATATTTTTAAATGTATGAATATGGTGTCTTTAGAATGGCCTGCCTGGTAGAAAATAAGTCATCCTCTATACACTAATTTAAATGAGCTTGCTGATATTATTTTTAAATCTTGTGGATTTTCACTTAGTTTTCTAATTTCTAATTGTATTTTAAAATAGACTAGACATTTAACCTCTATTATTAGAAAGAAATATGCCTGGCTGGTGTACTCAGTGGTTAGAGCATCAGCCCTCAAACCAAAGGGTCTCAGAGTTCATTCCCAGTCAAGGGCACATATCTGGGTTGCAGGTTCAATCCCCAACCTCAAGCTGGGCCCACACAGGAGGCAACCATGAATCTTTCTCTCTCTCTCTCTTTCTCTCTCTCTCCCTTCCTTCCACTCTCTCTAAAAATCAAAGGAAAAATATCCTCAACAACAAAAAGATCCATTAAAACAAAGAAGAAAAAATAAATGATACTATATCCCTGAGCCTCTAAACAACATAGTCAATCTGTCAGTTTATGAATAGTCAGTACTAGGAGTCACCGAAATGAACTGGGCCCCCGGGCTTTGTTTCCAGTTTTGATTCTGACTCACAGAATAACCTTGGGAACATAGTTTAACCTTTAGTGACCATATTTTGTTGATATAAAAAAAAAACAGCAACACTGAACTCTCATGGGTGTTATGTACAGTAACTCATTTTTGAAGTCATCTTAAAGATTATCCACACAGCACAAACTCCTATTTGAACTCTAACACCCAAGTCAACCCACACCTCAACCTTGATACATACAAAAGGCTGTTTTTCTCTAATGTGATCTCTTCAAGGGAAAATTTGGATTATTTTCTAAAATCATTGACACTTTGCAATCAGAAGCAAAACAATCTATGAGAAATCCAATAAATTGAGCGTGCAAAGGTGCTTTTCATGCTTTATCTTTATTTGTAAATCCTTATATTTTTTGTGGAATTTCTTAATTGCACGCATTTTCCTAACAATTTTCCTGTCTACTCTAAAAATAGTGTTTTCCTCTTATATTATTTTTTAAGATCTTTTAAATTGATTTTTAGGGGAGAGAGGAAGGGACAGGGAGAGAGAGAAACATAGATGTGAGAGCAAAACATCAACTTCAACCGTGCTTCCTGCATGCCCCCTACCCAGGCATGGAACCCACAATCTTGTGCATATGCCCCAACCAGGAATCAAACTGGCAGCCTTTTGGTGCACAGAACACCACCACACCAACTTAATCACACCTGCCAGAACTCCTCTTGTATTCTAAAAAAAACCCCAAAGCACCCCATTATTAATTTATGACACATCTTTGGAAGATTTACCTTATGTTAGATAAACTGCAAGGAATTGGCAATACAGAGATGAGTCTCATACATACACTTGGCAAACAGTAGAGTGGGGGAAAAAGCTAATAATTAAATATCACAATTTGAGCTTCATTAAAAAAAAAGAGAGAGAAAAAAATACAACAAATCCCCTTTAGACTCCTAAAGTTGACTGGCCCAATATATGTTTAAATGTTTGAAATATTAATAATAACATTATTAATAAACACATGTCTAGTTTAAATAATATTTTTTTTCTAAAAAAACTAATGGATATTCCCAGAACACATCTCCTTTTCTGGCAAAATTAAATGTTACAATCTAGTTCTTTTAATTCAGAAATGCTGTCTGTACTACTTCCACTCTTCCATAATGGCAAGAGCTGATGTTTAATTTCCAGATTAACATTTTTGTCAAAACTTTGGCACAAGAACTTTGAATCAAATTTATAAACCTTATGCCTGAAAACTGCCTCATCTCTTTATTCAACCACACTTTCAAATGCCCTCTTTAAGGAAATATTTTTTTTAGTTCAGGTGTTCTTTTGCACTTTCATTTTCTGCTCTCTTTTTCTAAGATGAAGTGGGGACATAATGTTGAACCTCTTTTTGGTAGCAGGGCAAGCTCACTATGGAAAACTCAATTTGGCCAAGAAGGCAGCTGTGAGGAACATCCTCGATAGAAGATATATCCAGTAAAGAGACATGCAAAAAATGGAACCTTTTCTTGTGTTTGTCACTGGGGGCTTGCGTGTGAGAAGAGGTCACAAAGAATGAGGTGGGAAATATAGTCAGGAGGAACACAGTGGCAGACTTTGTGATGGTGTTTTCCATGAGTTATCACTTTGAATCCTTGCCCAGCCTCTGGAAAGTCAGGATAACTGCTCTCAGACCTCTCAGAAAATAAATAAGACACCAGCCTCCCACAGAGTGACACACTGTAGACTTGCACCTGGTTCATCTCATTGCACATCCCATGTTTTTACACCTTCCCACACCAAGCACTGAAGCTGTAGTTCTGGTTTCTCTTTATCTTCCCTCATCCAAAGCATTAAGGTGATTGTTTTTCTAGGAATGTTTCATATTTTATCTTCCCTTCATAATTACAAACTTAGGTTACATTGACTGCTTTTAATAAATTCTTTCAACAAATACTTATCCTGCATTAGAGATTATAAATAGTATAGTCAATAAAATGTGTATTTTCTTATGAAGCCTGTAATGGAACTGCCTTAATACATATACTATGGTATTGATATGGACTAACCAGTGCAGAACAGAGGAATAAGTCATGGTCAGAAATGTTCGTGTGACATTTATATATTAAAATTTAGCTTCACCATTTTGATTTTAAAAGAAAAAAAACAAGATCACAAAGTTTTCGTTAACTTTTTTTTTAAATATTTTATTGATTTTTTACAGAGAGGAAGGGAAAGGGGTAGAGAGTTAGAAACATCGATGAGAGGGAAACATCAATCAGCTGCCTCCTGCACACCCCCCAATGGGGATGTGCCCACAACCAAGGTCCATGCCCTTGATCGGAATCGAACCTGGGACCCTCCAGTCTGCAGGCTGACGCTCTATCCACTGAGCCAAACCAGTCAGGGCAGTTTTGCTTAACTTTAGAAAATGAAGATTCTATTTCAATCTGGAAAATCAGTTCATTGCACACAAATATCCATATTATCCAAATTAGCATAAAAAGGACATTAGTATTAGATAGATACATACATAGAGATATATAGATATATAGATGATAGAGATAGAGAGCTAGAGATAGATATAGATAGAGATAGATGGATATATATACTCATGTTGGAACATTATTTGGCCCCATATAGTAGTTTATGAAGGTTATGTTCTGTGAAGACACATTACTTCACCTACGCATTATTTCTCAGTGGTAATGTATGGAATTCATTCATTAAGCACCAAAACCATGATCTCATTGAAAAGGACAAATGTACTAACTTCTAGGCAGTAGTCTGCATGTCACGTTTTAGTGATGTCAATTTAGCAAAATAAATTCTCAACACATTGCTTTAATGATATAACTAAACATATGAATTGAAATGTCATATTGAAAACAAAATTAAGTTCTTAACTTTAAAATGTAACTTTTCTTCTTCTTTGAAGGTTTGTATGTCCTACTTCCCTGGCTGCTTCTAACTTTCTAGGCATAATTAAAACAGTATTCAAAGGTAGAATGGAAAAAGCTCCAAATCTAAGCTAGGGCCAGTCTTGGTACTGTCAGTGGTCAGCTTTGAAACCTTGGACACAACCGGTTGTATCACTGGACCTTATTTCCCTTATAGCATAATGGAAGTGTTCAAATAAATTATTAATGACTAGAGGCCCATTGCAGGAAGATTCCTGCAAGAATAGGTCTTCCTCAGGCCTATTCCTACAAGAATAGGGCTTCCTGAGGCTGGAGCGAAGCAGAGAAAGGAGTGAAGCCTGCCGAGGCGGGCTTCCCTCCTGTCTCGGCTGCCTCGACTCCCTCCAGTCTCTGCCACCTCGGCTCCCTCCCGTCTCTGCCACCTGGCTCCCTCCCATCTTCGCTGCCTCTCTCCCTCCCTTCTCCGCCACTTCCCTCCTTCCCGTCACTGTCTCTGCTGCCTCAGCTCCCTCCCGTCTCTGCTGCCTCAGCTCCCTCCCTTCTCCACCACTTCACTCCCTTCTTCAGCACTTGGCTTCCTTCTATGCTGTCTTCAGTCTTCACACCTGTGTATGCAAATTAACCACCATCTTTGTTGGGTTAATTTGCATATCACTCTGATTGGCTGGTGGGCATAGCAGAGGGACGGTCAATTTGCATGTTTCTCTTTTATTAGTGTAGCTATCTCTTCAAAGTCTGAGACAAGAAATTTCAATTCCTTTTTGGGGAGAGTTCCGCTCTTTATCCCTGGCATACATCACCCCACAATTTGGCATTGTGTCTCAAGGAAAATGTTAGAAAAAGAAACATGATGCTACTGCACAAATTACATTTGCCAGGAATTTAACTCACGTGCATACTTCCTAGAGTTTCAGTAAGACTGATTAAAATAACAACAAATAGGCCCTTTGAAATGCATAAGGTGATATCACCCTGTGTGATTATACATCTATCAAAAATGTTAATGTTACTTAGAATGCATAGATACCTAAAATCTGTGTATATTTTCAAATACAATTTAAGGTTCAGTTTGAATTTTGTGATTATCTCTAGATTTAACCTAAGGCATATTTGAATGATCAAAGACTCATGAGTTTAATTCATATTCTTTGGTAAGCAAAGAGGTTATTTAATTACTACAGGTTGATATTATTATATCAATTTTATCTAACAAGGCAGCTTCCTAGAAATATTTTGAGACCTAAAAATGATACCTGAAAGGGGGAAATATAGGAAAATAGAGCTAGGCATAATGGTAAGGCTATAAAAATCATCTTATCTATTTTTGTCTTGCTTGAAATTGGTCTACATTATTGGTAGTAGTACATTTTCTCTTAAAGAGAAATTCATTTGTAACAACTTAGACATATTTCATTGAAGTCAATATCTTTAGTAGTAATAATAATGTTTTATTAGCAATTTATAATTTAGAAAATATATTTTTATTCATTATTTAATTTTATATTTCCTGTAACATTCTTTTCCCAAAAGGTGAATATTAAAACTCATTTTATAAATATGGAAAGCAGAGGTCACGGAGGTTTAGATGAGTCTCCACCATGGAAAGGCTTGTGACAAAACCGATGCTTTGTCTATAAATAAAACCAATTCATTTATTTATTTTTGTCTCTAAATTTAAGACAAAAAACATCATTAGTTCTTGCTTAAGCTATAGTTTTCTCTACATACAATTTTAAAAACCTTAGGCAACAATTTATCAAATTTCAGAGTAGTTCTTGCAAGCACTGCTTGACCTTGATTGAATTACTAATAAAAACATTAATGAGTCCCTAAATCAGCTCGCAAATGAACTATAGTTATTTCACGAATGCTCCCACCATCTGCTGAAGAGTGTAATCATCATCGCCATAAACACAAGCATTTGTAATTTATTACATACCAATGGCACTATGCTAAGGTCTGTAAACTTTTAATAGTTTATTTACACAGGATTTTATCATTTACAATGTGCTCTTATATACACTACCTTATCCCATTTTAACTTAAAAGTGAGAAAGGAAGGTATTTTTGACCCAATTTTACATATGAGAAAATGAGGCCAAAATACATGATGTGGTGATCTCAGAACATGGAGTTCAAATTCGTTTTGGCTTACCCACAAACTAAACATAAGAACTCTATTTGTTGTCTTCTGAAAGAACATTAATACTGATAAACCAAAATTATACAAAACTGCAACAAAACATTAAAATGGGAAAAATAAATGGGTAATAAAACAGATTAATAGACAATTTATTGGGAAGTGACAATTCAATGAATATTTTTCCAGAATGTGAAATATAAACTTAAAACTGTAAACAATCAATGTATAGCCTTAACTTTAATTGATCACTTGAATTGATAAGGTGAAACTATGAAAAAGAAATAGCTTCCAATTTTATCACCTTCATTTTAGTAATAGAATCCATCCGAAGTTTGAAAGTCATTCTTTGATGTTTTAGAAGTCATCAAAAAGAAACCTTTTGAAAGAAACTGACTTCTCTTATATGAAATATTCACATATGATACTGGAGCTTTCTTCCTTTTTAAGACACCTATTCATAAATTCTTCTTTAGAAGCCAACATCTACCTCTGTATTAAACTTTTATCTAGAGAGTTAAACTTTTATAAGGTTTAAGCTTATAAAATATTAAAATGAAAATTGAGATTCTGATATGTTCAGTTAAAGGAAGTAAGATAAAGATTTCCCTTTTTTTTTTTTAACTTTTACTCTTTATAAAGAGCATAGGAACTGAAATACAGTGCACTTGAGAAATTCCCTGAAGGAAAATGATGATTGACTAAGTCCCTTTTATGTGTTGTAACTGGTATCCTAATACTCAGATAAAATAAATATTAATATAGACAGTTTCACACACTCATTTGAGTTACTGACTTATTTTTTATATCTGAGTTTAATTATATAATATAAACTTCTACTTCTCCAGCCTATGTAATAATAAAAAATGTTCTTAATCATTGTAAAAGACAAATAGAAACCTGGTAGTCAACTATCAAGACCTAATTATGTCATTTTTTATGAGAACAAATTTACAATAGATAATATTCAAAACATTATTATCAATATCTATGTGTTTCAAAGTGGCCTTGTATCATTTTTAAAGAGTTTTATATGCATGAACCAATTCTATCCTACTAATTATTATCCATAGCAAAATGAACCTCATATTTTCCATAGCTAGCTGTAGCAGATAGATTTTTTAAAAAGTATTTTTCTATCATCATTCTTGAAATAGAATTATCTATAGAAATCAATACTGGAGCCCTAGCCGGTTTGGCTGAGTGGATAGACCGGTTTGGCTGAGTGGATAGACTGTTGGCCTGCGGACTGAAAGTTCCCAGTTTTGATTCTGGTCAAGGGCATGTACCTTGGTTGTGGGCACAATCCCAGTAGGAGGTGTGCAGGAGGCAGCTGATCGGTGTTTCTCTCTCATCAATGTTTCTAACTCTCTGTCCCTCTCCCTTCCTCTCTGTAAAAATCAATAAAAATATATTTAAAACAGAAATCAATACTGGAGAGTATAAATTATATTCCCAAGCCAAGTTTCATTAGAGTATAACATATGTCAATAGGAAAGATTTGGACATTTGTAGGTCACAGATTTACAAAAAAATAGATGTGTAGGATAGGGAGTTAGGTTGCTCTATAAAATAATAATCAATATAATTTCTAATATAAAAATGTGGAACCTTATAAGTTATTCTTAATGTTGCAGAAATATATCAGGTAGAGATTTTATAACATCTTATTTAATCATAATTAGTAATACTGTGCTTTTCCTAAAACCAAAATCTCACAAGATGAGCATTGAAAACATTTCTTCACTGGCCCTACATAGTGAATGAAAATGTATAACAGATGGCTACATTCTTTATAATAATAATAATAATAATAATTATTATTATTATTATTATTATACTAGAGGACCGGTGCATGAAATGCATGCATGGGTGGGTCCCTAGGCCTGGCCGGTGGCCTTCCTTTGTTCTGCTCTGCCCCACCCGGCCTCCTGGTGGTCAGTGCATGTCATAGCGAGTGATCAGTCTCCTGGTTGAACTCACTCAGGGACAATTTGCATATTAGGCTTTTATAGGTAGATTGATTTTTAGAGAGAGAAGAAGGGAGTGAGAGAGAGAAATATCACATAGCTGCTTATTGCATGCCCCCCAACTGGGGATTGAGCCCTCTACTTGGACATGTGCCCAGACTAGGAACAGAATCAGCAACCCTTTGGTGCATGGAAGGATGCCCAACCAACTGAGCCACATCAGCCAGGGTATGGTTGCATTCTTTACTAATAGTTACCTTCATCTCATCAGGTTAAATTTTTGGTTATAGAAAACCTTAGTGTTTTCCTCAAGCTCTTTCTAGACAGTGTGCTCAGCCATTACCATTTATTTAGAAATAGCAATGTAGCAGGTACTTGATATTCACAAGACAGGGCTATTTTTGATATTTCCTGTTAAAGGGCAAGCATTTCATGCAGACACTCCATGAATCAAATGTAATTCAATACAAGGAAGAAATTCAAACACTGACATTGTCTAAAGGAGGTGTAAGTTACACACTAACTGAACTGTTTAAATGTATGGGAATGGGACACAACATAAAGGTATTGTCCAATAGTTAATTGGGCAGAATCAGTGGATGCTTCACTGCTTTTAGGGGCCCTTTCCCCTTGCGATTTATGGTTCTATCTGCCCTTTCTGACATTATGGACTGTCAGCTAATTTGTTCTACTAACTTTTGAGAGATGTAGTAAATTCCTAAGGAAATTCACATGTTTTTTTTGTTGTTTTTTTTTATGGGGGTGGGGGTGGGGGGGGGTTGGAGGGCACCAAAACAAAATCCTAACTTAAAGAAATGGAAATAGTTGTCTTTTCATTTTGGTTTTGTAGAGTTATTTTGATTTGTTAAACTCAATTAAGTATGTTTACATTAATGTTTATTCTTCTATCTGACAAATATTTCCAATAATTCAGGCTCTAGATATCATATTATTTATACTTGATCTCTCCTCTCTTGGCATATGTATAGGATTTCAGTTCAGTTTACACTAGAATCCAGATTTCCAATAAGTAGCAAAAATTTTGATGCACAAGGAAAAGTATTTGCTCAATCAACAGTGGATTTCAAAGTTAATGAAGTGGAAATAAAATATGAGTTATGTCTCTGTTTAATGTAGCATAAGTATTACTCATTTGAAACAATAAGTAATCCCCTAAACTATCTACACTAATAAAAGAGAAAAATGGTAATTGGTGTACGGCGATACCTTTTTCATTGGCTAATCAGGGCTATATGCAAATTAACTGCCAACTAAGATTGGCAGTTAACTGCCAACAAGATGGCGGCTAATTTGCATATGTAGGCACAATGCAGGGAGGCGAAAGGGAAAGCAGGAAGAAGCCCCCTGCCACTGACAGTGATCGGAAACCCAGGGGGGAGCTAAGAGCTGGGGGGCAGGGCAAAGGCGGCCCTGGGGCCGCCTTTGCCCTGCCCCCCCAGCCATGATCAGAGAATCAGGCACCTTGCCGCCCTGGCCAGTGATAGCAGGAAGTAGGGGTGGAGCCAGCGATGGGAGCTGGACACGGTCGAAGCTGGCAGTCCCAGGAGCTAGGGGTCCCTTGCCTGGGCCTAAAGCGAAGCCCACGATCGCGGCGCCCCCCGCTGCCACTGCAGGTCCCCGCTGCCCGGGCCAGATGCCTCAGCCAGAGGCGTTAGGCCTGGGCAGGGGCGGAGCCTGCAACCGCGGGGAGCTGGGGGTCCCCTGCCCAGGCCTGACACCTCTGCCGGAGGCCTCAGGCCTGGTCAAGGGGCCGATCCGGTGATTGGTGATCGGAGGGTGATGAGGGTCAACTCCTCTGGCTGAGGCATCAGGCTTGGGCGGGGGGCGGAGCCGGGGATTGGGGGGATATGATGGTCCCGTTGCCCAGGCCTGTAGCCTGGGTCAGAGGCTTCAGGCTTGGGTGGGGGGTGGAGCAAGCGATCAGAGGGAGATGGGGGTCCCCTGCCCAGGCATGATTCCTGGGCCAGAGACCTCAGGCCTGGGCAGGGGCCAGAGCCAGTGATCGGGGGGAGATGGGGGTCCCCTGTCCAATCCTGACACCTCTGGTGGAGGCGTCAGGCCTGGGCAAGGGGCCGATCAGGCAATCGGAGGGTGATGGGGGTCAACGCCTGAGGGCTCCCAGTATGTGAGAGGGGGCAGGCTGGGCTGAGGGACACTTCCCCCCCCCACACACACCCAGTGCACGAATTTCGTGCACCGGGCCCCTAGTCCTATCTAATAATAGACAAACATGATAATTAACCATACCTTCGCTACTCCTCTAATTGGCTAATCAGCACGATAAGCAAATTAACCCAACCAAGATGGCAGCCAGCAGCCACGCAGCTGAAGCGAGCAGGAGGCTTTCTTGCTCCAGTAATGGAGGAAACCAAGGTTCCCCGCCTGCCACAGCCCTGCTCTGAGCTCCGAAAGCAACAAAGTTTCAATTATAGAAGGTAAATAAATCCCAGAAAAAAAGAAAAAAGAAAAAAAGGAGCGGCTGGGAGCTTCAGTCGATGGCCAGCCTGAAAATTGCCTTCAGACCCTCACCCAGGCTGGCCAGGCACCCCAGTGGGAACCCCTACCCTAAAGGGGGTGTGGCCAGCCTGAAAACAGCCATCAGCCCCTCATCCAGGCTGGCCAGGCACCCCACTGGGGACCCCTACCCTGAAGGGGGTGTGACCAATTGCCAACAGCCATCAGTCCCTCACCCAGGCTGGCCAGGCACCCCAGCGGGACCCCCACCCTGACACCCTTCAGGGCAAACCAGACGGCCCCCACCCATGCACCAGGCCTCTATCCTATATAGTAAAAGGGTAATATGCAAACTGACCCTAACAGCAGAAAGACTGGGAATGACTGGTCACTATGACACACACTTACCACCAGGGGGCAGACGCTCAATGCAGTAGCTGCCCTTTGGTGGTCAGTGCGCTCCCACATGGAGTAGCTCTGCTCAGCCACAAGCCAGGCTGATGGCTGCCAGTACAGCGGTGGTGGTTGGAACCTCTCCTGCCTCCTCAGCAGCGCTAAGGGTGTCCAACTGCAGCTTAGGTCTGCTCCCTGCTTGCAAGTGGACATTCCCCGAGGACTGCCAGGTTGCCAGAGGGATGTCTGATTGCTAGCTTAGGCCCAATCCCCTGGGGAGCAGGTCTAAGCCAGCAAGTGGTCATCCTCCGAGGGATCCCAGACTGCGAGAGGGCACAGGCCGGGCAGAGGGACACCCACCCCAGCCGCCCTCCCCCCCCCTCCCCCCTGTGCACAAATTTTTGTGCACCAGGTTTCTAGTAAAACATAAAGGCAAAAGTCAATAGTCTCACCTTATGGGAACTGGTAAGAAAGGTAAAGTACAAGTCTGAGAACATTTAAGTTATTTCTCATAATTTTCTAGTATTGTGAGGAGTGTTTTGGAGTAGCTATATTCCAAAGGAAGAGATACCTTCTGTGATGGTAGCTAAACTGTAAGAAAATACTTAACATATTTTATCCTCCAAACTTAGAAGTTACCATTAAACTGAGGCTTTCAAATATCTAAAGCGATTTCTTAAAATTAGAACTTAATAAAAAATGGTAGAGGTTCTAGACACACCATAGCATATTTTTTAAAATATATTTTTATTAATTTCAGAGAGAATGGTAGTGGGAAAGAGCGATAGAAACATCAATAATGAGAGAGAATATTTGATGGGCTGCCTCCAGTACACTGCCTACCGGGATCTAGCCCACAAGCCAGGTATGTGCTCAGACTGGGAATTTAATCATGACCTCCTGGATCATAAGGTGACAGTCAACCACTGAGCCACACCAGTCAGGCATAGCATATTTCAATAATAGTTACTCTGTAATATATTTTGAATAACTAATTTTTTGTGCCAATTTAGTACTATTTAAAAATATAAAAACTGCACTGGCTGGTTTTGTTAAGTGCTCAGGGTGTTGTCTCATATGCCAAAGAGTCAAGGGTTCTATTTCTGGTCAAGGGCCCATACTTAGGTTGCGGGTTCACTCCTCCATTCCCTGCTCCTGTCAGGCTGTGTGTGGAAGGCAACCAATTGAGGTGTCTCTCTCACATTGATGTTACGCTCTTTATTTCTCTCTCCCCCAATCCCTTCCACTCTCTCTAAAAAGCAGTGGAAAAATATCTTCAGTTTAAGATTAACAATAACAACAACAAAGAAAATTAAAAACTACTTAAAAAAAAACAAAATCTAACTTGGATTCTATATTTGTTTGTTTCCTTTGACTCTGACTCCTCCTCTCTTTCTCATTCACATGTGTTAAATTCAGTTCAAAATCATGGCTGGGGGGCAGGGGGAGGAATCAATCCAAGTGTTAAATACTATTCTTGAATATCCTATCTAATAATAGACAAAAATGGTAATTAACCATACCTCTGAGACGTTTCCCATTGGCTAATAAGGGCGATATGCAAATTAACTGCCAACCAAGACGGCGGCCAGCAGCCAGGCAGCTGAAGCGAACAGGAGGCTTGCTTGCTCCAGTGAAAAAGGAAGCCAACGTTCCCTGCCTGCCCCTGCTGGGCTCTGAGCTTGCACTCTAAGAAACAATGTTGTAATTATAGAAGCTAAACAAACCTCATGCTTTCAGCCAGCCGGCCGAGTTGGAGTTGCAACAGTGTTTCAATTATAGAAGCCAAACAAACCAGATACTTGCTTTCAGCAGCCGAGGTCTCAGAGCTGGAGCCAAGCCTGAGAGCTAAAGCCAGCTCTCAGTTCCAGTGACAGCTATAGAAGGTAAATAAATCCCAGAATTAAAAAAAATAAAATAAAAAAAGGAGAGGTTGGGAGCTTCAGTCATCTGCCAGCCTGAAAACGGCCCTCAGCCACTCACCCAGACTGGCCAGGAACCCCAGTGGGGACCCCTACCCTGAAGGGGTTGTGACCAGCTACAAACAACCATCATCCCCTCACCCAGGCTGGCCAGGCACCCAAGCGGGACCTCCACCCTGGTCCAGGACACCCTTCAGGGCAAACTAGCTGGCCCCCACCCGTGCACCAGGCCTCTATCCTATATAGTAAAAGGGTAATATGCCTCCCAGCACCGGGATCAGGAGAGCAGCGAGGCCTCCTAGCACTGGCATCAGCTGAGCAGCGAGGCCTCACTGACCTGGTGTCAAGCAGAGCCCCGAGGCCTCCCTGCACTGGGATCAGCAGAGCCGCGAGGCCTCCTGGACCCTGGAGCAGAGTGACAGGGGGCAATGCCCAAACCCCCTGATCGGCCCTGCTCTGTGCCTGATAGGGAGGAGTTTCCCAACCCCCTGAACAGCCCTGCTCTGTGTGTGACAGGGTACAGAGCCCCAACACCCCTGATGGGCCCTGCTCTGTGCATGATAGGGGGAAGCTCCCCAACTCCCCTGATTGGCCCTGCTCTGTGCGTGACAGGGGGTGGCACCGCAACCTCCCCATCGACCCTGCCTTGAGCGTGACAAGGGGCGGCGCCCCAACCCACCAATCGGCCCTGCTCTGAGCCCAACCAGGGCCTGCACCTAGGGATTGGGTCTGCCCTCTGCCACCCGGGAGCGGGCCTAAGCCAGCAGGTTGTTATCTCCCGAGGGGTCCCAGACTGTGATAGGGCACAAGTTGGGCTGAGGGACACCCCCCCCCCCCCTCCGCCAGTGCACAAATTTTTGTGCACCGGGCCTCTAGTAAAGAAATAAAAGAACAAATTACACATTTTGTTTGATCTTCAAGAAACTATGGTTGAGTTAGAAAAACATACGTACACATTTAACAGAAACAAATACAAGGCAGAAAGTGATTAATGCAATAAATATACTAAACAAACTTATGAATTAACAAAGAATAGATTGTTAATATAAATGGAGAAGACAGAAAAGCTACATGTAAATGGTAAAAATTGAATGTAATCTTGAGGAGAAATGTAGAATTTCAAAAAGTATGATATGAAATCAAAAGGATAAAGAGTATTTTGGGTTATATGAATAAAACATAGAAAGAGATAATGAACTGCAAAACTTTTCCAGGAAGTGTAACACTTAGGATGGTGAAGCCTTAAAAATCTAGTGGATAACAGAAGATGTGAATGATAGATGAGAGCCATATTTGAGAAAGCGTTATGTTCAGCGTTAAGAATATTATTCCTTACTAGAGGTCTGGTGCATGAAAATTCATGCATTGGAGGGGGGTCCATCAGCCCGGCCTGCCCCATCTCACAGTCTCAGAACACTCAGTGGTGAGAGGCGACCAGGCTATCAGGGGAAGGCAATGCCCTATCACACCTCTGCTCCTGCCACTGCCAGCAGCACAAGCCTCAACCGACCCTGGTTACCTGATCCTCGGGTGGCCCTGGGCTGCTGGGGGGCTTAGGGGACTGGGGGTTTCCGGGGGCAGGCACACCCCTGCCACCCCAGCAGGGATGAGGGGACTGGGCACTGCCATCTTGTAGCTGTGAGTTCTGCCATCTTTGAGGGCGGGGCAGTCAATTAACATATCCCCTCTCTATTGGCTGTGGTTGTCACCATCTTTGAGGGTGGGGCAGTCAATTAGCATATTCCTGCATATTCCCTCTTTATTAGATAGGATGGTATATGCAGTGGGAGGCATTGAACCTTTGTGAAGAAGTGAAAGGAAGATGTTTTGTAGAAGTTTAATTCAGAGAATTTTGTCAAGGGTATACTATAGCAGGGAAAGAGGTCAAAGACAGAATAATTATTTGTGATTTAACTGTTGTTAAAGTCTACTTAAAAAGGAGGTAATGGAAAAAAGAAGAAAAAAAGAATGGAGCCATATTTGAGAGATAAAAGGATTTAATGAGTAATTTGGTACCTGGGAAAACAAACATGTTCTGAAAAGGTTCAGATAAAAGAATTGAGAAAGACCTTTCACTGATATTCATTGATATTTCTTATTCTATGCCACAAACTGTGCTAGGATTCCATGCATATTACCTACTTTTACTTTCTGTGAGAACGTAATGAGAGAGACATTTGTGTTTGTTTTGTTTTGTTTTTTTTGTTGTGTTAGAACAAACATGTCTGAAAACGTAACTTACCTATCATACTACAATTTTAAGTGATAAAATATAATGTTTACAAATAAAATAAATCCTTGTTTGTTTTGAACTTTAATTTGATGTAAGTGTCCAGTATGTACTATTTTGTGTGTGCATTTTTCTCAAAGTTATATCTGTGAGATTCGCTGGCTGCATGTAGCAGTAGTTCATTTTTTATTGTTTTAAAGGAGTCCAGTGGATGGATATGTCATACTTTATCTTTTCTATTGTTGATGGGTATTTCATTGTTTCCAGTTTGAGTTCTTACAGGTAAGATTCTCATGGGATTTTTTACATATGTTTGGGTTCACATATATAATTAATTTGAGGGTATGCATATTTAGGAGTGGAATTGGTGGTTCATAAAGATAGTGTGTTCATTTTTAGTATACATTGCCAAATGTATGCTAGTTGAGTAATTTACACTCACACAGGTAGTTGCACTGAATCTTTAAAAATGCTAGATATTGATTATTCTTTTCTGTTTAAAAAGTTTAGCCATTCTGAAGGGTACTTAGTTATATTTCATTGTTTCACACTTGCATTCTAACAGTTGTCATTTGAGTGTCTGGTTTTGTAAAGTGGCCTGTTCAAGTGTGCTATTTTAAAATTGTTGTTCTTAGCATACTCATAGAAATTCTTTATAAGCTTTAGATAAAAAGTTCATTTTTGAAAGTATATATTACAAACATTTACTCTGTGGCTTGCCTTTTCACTGTCTAATGGTGTGGATTGATGAATAAAAGTGTTGAATTATAATAAAGTCCAATCTATCAATCTTCCTACTTTGTGAATCATATTTAAGTAATCTTTGCTTATCACAAAGCATGAAGCATTTTTCTCATGTTTTTTCTAGATGTTTTATTGCTCTGTCTATCATTGATGTTGTATATAGTATGAAAAGCTATTGTAGGGAAACTTACTTGGATATTCAATATGTCTCAGCAGTAAAGGCATCTGTGAAATGTTGGGCTCTGTGTTTAACCTTCTGTGACTCTTTAATTCTCTGTAGCCTCAGGTTTAGCTGACTACCCAGAAAGCTGAAATGATGCCCACAGATTAAACATCAGGAAGGAGGTTAGTGAATGTGTAGCTGTGGATAACTGCCTAATGTTGTATGTTGACTTAGAAATACATTGTTCTTCTTAGTGATCTACGTGACTACCCACCACCTGCTTTTACCATTAACCCCTATAAGAAAGAGACCCTGCTCTGGGAGGGGGCGGATTTCTTCCAGGCTGCCCACCACTGAGAGCAGCTGCTTTGCCTGCGTGTGCAGGTTTCTTCTATTAAAACTCTTATGAATTTGAATAAGGCTGTCTGTCAGTTCTTTGGAATCAATCCCGAATTTAAACTTTTGGGGCTTTTCCCCAACAGGTATCAATATTTTATTTATTTATTTATTTATTTATTTATTTATTTATTTATTTGCAGTTACACAATCAACCCAGTGTTATTTATTTTATTTGTATTTAGTTATTTTTAATTAATTTTTTAAAATTTCAATTACAGTTGACTTAGAATATTATATTAGTTTCAGGTGTACAACATAGTGATTGGACATTTATGTGACTTATGAAGTGATTGTCCCATAAGTCTAGTACCCACCTGACACCATAGATAGTCACTACAAAATCGTTGATTATATTCCCTATGCTGTACTTGACATCCCTGTGACTGTTTTTATAACTGGTAATTTGTATATATTTCTTCTACTCTATTGCAGTGGTGACTTTGTCATATGCCAGCTGTGTGTAGTTCTGTTTCTATTTCAATTAAATACTCATCTATCCTAGCATCAATAACACAATGTTCAATTTCTTATAGCTTTTTAATAGGCTTTGATATTTTATAGAGTATCTCTCTAAGATTTTTTAAGTGGTTTTGATCTCTAAAATTCCATAAAAGTATAATATTAGCTCACGACTTCCTTTAGAAAAAGGTGGTATTTCAATTGGGGAATAATTTAATCTACACATAATTTGGAAAGAATTGACATCTTTATGACATTGACTCTTCCAATTACTGAATATGATCTATCTGTTCACTCATTTAGTTTTTTAATTTATCTTGGTAATATTTGCAGTTTTCTGTGTAGAATTCTTCTACACCTTTTATTATATTTATTACTTGTAATATTATAATTTTTAAGTTCTTATAAAAATAATCTACACATTTCATTTTTAATAATGTATTCTAATTTAGAGGAGTTAAGGTATCTTTCCATACTATTCTTCCATCCAGCAACCATACTAAATTTATTTATTAATTCACATTTTTCTGTTAATTAAATTTTTTTAGGCAAGGAGGTGCTTGATTTTGGTCATTCAATTCTGTTTTTGGTAAGTCTGGTGCATTTATTCAAGAACAGATATTGTGTATAAAAATATCTACACTAATAAAAGAGAAAAATGGTAATTGGTGTACGACGATACCCTTTTCATTGGCTAATCAGGGCTATATGCAAATTAACTGCCAACTAAGATTGGCAGTTAACTGCCAACAAGATGGCGGTTAATTTGCATATGTAGGCACAATGCAGGGAGGCAAAAGGGAAAGCAGGAAGAAGCCCCCTGCCACTGACAGTGATCAGAAACCCAGGGGGGAGCTAAGAGCTGGGGGGCAGGGCAAAGGCGGCCCTGAGGCCGCCTTTGCCCTGCCCCCCAGCCATGATTGGAGAATCAGGTGCCTTTTCCACCCTGGCCAGTGATAGCAGGAAGTAGGGGTGAAGCCAGCGATGGGAGCTGGGCACGGTGGAAGCTGGCAGTCCCAGGAGCTAGGGGCCCCTTGTCTGGGCCTAAAGCGAAGCCCACGATCACGGGGCCACTGCAGCTGCGGGTTCCCGCTGCCCGGGCCGGACGCCTAGGCCAGAGGCATCAGGCCTGGGCAAGGGGCCGATCCTGTGATTGGAGGGTGATGGGGGTCAACGCCTGAGGGCTCCCAGTATGTGAGAGGGGGCAGGCTGGGCTGAGGGACACTCCCCCCACACACACACACACAGTGCACGAATTTCGTGCACCGGGCCCCTAGTCTACTTATATAAAAACCCTGGGTGTAACATCACAGCCAGAACAACGACCAAGCTGAAGGAAGTCAGTCCTGCAGAGGTTGTCTTGGCAACGGTTGCCCCCTCCCCCCGAGCTGTTTCCTGGAGCTGTTTCTGGTGAGGGTGGGGTTTGAGGCAGGAACCCACCCTCTGAGCATGGAGGCATATCTTTCTAAAGTGCGCTGCGCCAGCATGGCCAAGGGTGAACCTGAGTGGCGGCAGCTGAAAGGCTTAGAAAAAACAGACAAGAGAATGAAATCTGGGTCTCAGTGGGACATTGCTTCTCTGAGATACAGCGACCACGCCCACAGCCGTGTCTTTATTTTATAGCAGATGGCACGAGGCAAAGTAAGGGCATGACCAAGATGTTTACAACATTTTCCTGGGTTTGAATCCTACTCAACTACATGCACCTGAACTCTAGCAAGCCTACATTACTCAGGCACGTGGGGCCACGTGTTTGGACCATAGGTTCAAGCTTACAACTATAGCTGTTAGCTATAATTGTGCTGGGAGGGCCCTTCCCTCCAAGCTGGGACTTGCACATGGAAATGAGAGGACTGTGCCCTCTCATCAGTCCAAGGCTTGAACCTGTCCAAAACACTGTAGTGGCTGCCCACAATAAAGTTTAAATATATTCTATTAAAGGTTGTGGTGGTACTGTTTTACCCACAGCATCTACAGGGATTGCTGCAAATTTACTTCTCAGTGGAAGAACCTTTCATTCCCAATATAAATGACCAATCCCATCAAATGAAACTTCAAATTTCTAAACTCAATATAAACAGCATAGTTGCTAAAACTATTAAAAAGGCCCAACTTCTCATTATTGATGAATGAATCTTGGCATCCAGTCATGCTATAAATGCCATAGACAGATTACTAAGAGAAATTATGAATTTGAATGTTGTATTTGGTGGGAAAGTTCTCCTTCTTGGAGGGGATTTTCGACAATGTCTCAGTATTGTACCGCATGCTATGGGATCGGCCATAGTACAAATGAGTTTAAAGTACTGTAATGTTCGGGGATGTTTCAATAAATTGTCTCTTAAAACAAATATGAGATCAGAGGATTCTATTCTTAGTGAATAGTTAGTAAAACTTGGAGATGGCAAACTTGATAGCAGTTTTCATTTAGGAATGGATATTATTGAAATCCCCTATGAAATGATTTGTAATGGATCTATTATTGAAGCTACCTTTGGAAATAGTATGTCTATAGATAATATTAAAAATATATCTAAACATGCAATTCTTTGTCCAAAAAAAATGAGCACAATCAATAATTAAATGAAGAAATTTTGGATATACTTGATGGAGATTTTCACACATGTTTGAGTGATGATTCCATTGATTCAACAGGTGATGCTGAAAAGAAAAATTTTCCCATCGAATTTCTTAATACTACTACTCCTTTGGGAATGCTGTGTCATAAATTAAAATTGAAAGTGGGTGCAATCATCATGCTATTGAAAAATCTCAATAGTAAATGGGGTCTTTGTAATGGTACCAGATTTATTATCAAAAGATTATGACCTAACATTATGGACGCTGAAGTATTAACAGGATCTTCAGAGGGAGAGGTTATTCTGATTCCAAAAATTGATTTGTTCCCGTCTGACACTGGCCTCCCATTTAAATTAATTCGATGACAGTTTCCTGTGATGCCAGCATTTGTGATGACTATTAATAAATCACAAGGATAAACTCTAGACAGAGTAGGCATATTCCTACCTGAACCAGTCTTCGCACATGGTCAGTTATATGATGCTTTCTCTAGAGTTTGAAGAGCACGTGACATTGCAGTTAATGTTCTAAATACTTCAGCACAAGGGAAATTAGTCAAGCACTCTGAAAGTGTTTTCACACTTAACGTGGTATACAGGGAGATATTAGAATAAGTTTAATCACTTTATCAATCATATTATTGTTATCAGTTTCAGGAATTTCTACCCAATTCATCTTTGTGCTAACAGGATTATATTCTAGTTATATGAACATAATTAATGTTTGTTATAAAATGAAAAAAAAACTTTAAAAATTAAGTAAATTTGCCTTTTTTCTCCTGTTCAAAGGTATATGATATCTTATTTGTTCTTCATTTTCACCCTACATTAATACAGACTTTTACTTGCTATATTAAAGTTCCCTTTACATTTTAGTTCTCCCAACCACATCATGGCTGCTTCCTAGAGATACTTACTACTGTTTATTTAGCCACAGGTTCTGACCTTTTTTTAATGGCAAATCAGTTTCTTCTGAACACAGCTCCATTTTAATTCATCAGTGATTCCAAACCTTTACTTACAACTCTAAGCATCCACATCCATCACTGATAATTTCTTGTTAAGTAGACTGTTATATGTATTACCTGTTTTTGAGGTATGCATGGCCCTTGAGAGATACACATGTTTTCTATATTCCAATATCATATTTTTCTAAGATCAGTGACTGACTTTTTAACAGGAAGCCACTCCACAGACAACATTAATAAGTACATAATTTTTACCTCTAAAAAGGATGAATCTCAACTTAAAAAAACAAAAACCTGCAATCACAGCTTTAAAGATTCTGATGTGATCATTATGTTACGTACAGTAATGTTTATATTATAATTTCCACTCATATTCTCATTTCCCATGCCATTTTGTCATTAAAAATTTACCCATCAATAAATTTAAATGAAAAAAAGAAAATATAAATGGGAAAAAATGCAAAATTACAACCTAACAATCATGATGCTAATTTTCAAGTTAAACCCACTAAATACCATTCTTCATCAGGAACTTCAATTTAAGTGAAATGGAATTTTGGTTTTACAAAATTCCTGATTTACAAAATCTTGTAATCTCACCTTTTTTTCTCTATAGGAATCCAAGAAGGAAAAAGCAAACTGTTGAGGTATTTTTTAATTATTCCTAATAAAACAAAGAATATAAAAATATTCAGTATTCTGTTGTTAGTAATACATTATTGCAAGCAACCTCACTACTGACTGTGTTGCATGAATGCCTAGCTTCACTGCATTTGAAATGCTGCCTGGGAGAATAAATTTTGAAAATATCAAGTTTCAGTTTAGATTATATTTATATTTGAGCTTATGTAACTGGATGGATTCTTTTTCTTCCTAGGGTCTGAATCATTCTTAAACTCAGCCAGGTTAATTCAAAACAACTCCAAGCATCAAAACTAAAAAATGTTGTCTTCTTTAGGAAAATATCCATCAAAATATTAAGATAACTAGAGGCCCAGTGCATGAAATTCATGCATAGGTAGGGTCCTTAGTGGCTGCTGGCTGCCAGCTGGGGCCTCCCTTCCCCTGGCCACCTGGCTAATTGCCGGCAGCCAGGGCAGGGCTGGCCTGGGGGAGGGGCCATGGCCTCACCCCCTAGTTGAATACCTGGTCGAACTCCCAGTCAAGGGGACAATTTGCATATTAGGCTTTTATTATATAAGATAATTGTAAGTTATAAAAAAAATGCTTATCATGAGAATTGATTGATTTCCAAACGTTAGTTTGAAGAGTAATTAAAAAACATGGAGATAGCTTGCACAAAGCAACTATTATTCACGAGTGTTAATTAACCAGCATAAAAAGAGAATGAATATTTACTTTGACCAGTTGACACCAAATAATTTGTTAGGTTTCTTGAATGAAAGCATGAATAAAAAGTACTTGCCCTAAATTTTAATTTCAGCACAAACCTTAGAAGTAGTTTGTAAAACATGTGTTAAGTACTGAAATATAAGTAAGAACAAAGTAATCAAAAAAGATGCTTGTGTACGTACCTCACGAAATTTGGAAAGTTTAAGGTAATGTAGAGAGCTTCTTCAGATTTAAATTTTGAATTTAATATTTAGAGATGAATATTAAACATATGGGAATGTCATAGCATGTCTCATGTTAATTAATATATACAGGGGTGTTACAACTGTCATTCAGATGCTGCTACTTGGTCTTTGTCCACACATCTGTCATGAAAGTCCTTGTCAAGGTGGTAATGTTTCATATTTTCAATTTTTTGATCAATATTCACTTAACAGTAAATTTCACAAGGTAAATGACAATTGCCTACATTGTGTCTGCTAGAGTAAGAATATTTTGAATAAATGAAGAAATGTAATAGATACTTAACCTGGCCACCTGCCAATGACAGTGCACACAGACTTGAGATTTGGGTCTAAAGCTAGGTGGGAAAAACTAACTTTGAAAAATTGTTTCCTTGGCATTGTTACCTGGAGCTTTCAGATCTTCATGCCCTCTAATTATCTACTTTATTATAATTAACTAGAGGCTCGGTGCACGAAATTTGTGCACTGGGAGGGGGGTTCCTCAGCACAGCCTGCCCCCTCACATACTGGGAGCCCTCAAGGGATGTTCTACTGACGGCTTGGGCCTGCTCCCTGCTCCCCTATCATCACAGATATCTTTGGTTCCTCATAGGACTTCATATGAACAAGGTTATAAAATACGTGTCCCTTTGTGTCCAGCTCCTTTTACTCAACATTTTTGAGAGTCATATTTTTTAAAGAAATTTTTTTCTCAATAGTATTCCACTGTATAAATACATTATATTTTTTTAAAAATATATTCATTTTCTTGTTGGATTATTTTCAAATTTTGACTATTCTGAATAAAGTTTCTAGTTACCTGATTCTTGTTACAGCCCTTGGAATTCTGACCACAACATTATCAAGTCAATGGTGTCATTGATGTTTCTGAATCTCTGAATGTTTTTGGATGTGCCTGTATGCACAGGGAGAAGGGAAAAATAGTCCATAATTTTCATTCTCAAATAGAGTTGCCTAGAATAAATAAAAATTGTTGACCTGCCCTGACTGGTTTGGCTCAGTGGATAGAGCGTCAGCCTGCAGACTGAAGGGTCCCAGGTTCAATTCCAGTCAAGGGTATGTACCTTGGTTGTGGGCACATCCCCAGTAGGGGGTGTGCGGGAGGCAGCTGATCAATGTTTCTCTCTCGTCGATGTGTCTAACTCTCTATCCCTCTCCCTTTCTCTCTCTAAAAAAATCAATAAAAATATTAAAAAAAATTGTTGACCCTCTTTGCTTCTTTTGTTCTAAAACATATCACAAATTGGCCGGGGGCCCTGTCTGTTCACTTGCTCAATTTTCAGTTCCTGGCCCAACATTAATTCTCCCCACATCAGTTCTTCAATCTGAACCAAGGAGCTCCCTTAACACCAGCATTTTATGAGAGGCAATGAGGAGACAAATTAGGGAAAGAAAGGAGAAAATAAATATTGATTGCTACATTCTTGCTTCATTTCTTACATTACTTTAAAATTATTACCTTATTTAATATCATTGGAAAATGATATCATATCTAAAGTCTGAGGCATATTTTTCTGTGACCAACAGAGCAGAACATGTTTCTTAACTTTGAGATTTATATTTTAGCAATATAGATATTATGAAATAACTAAAGGACAGCTGTTATTTATTTGAGGTTAGAAAATTAGATTTAGAAAAACAAATCAAGGTTTAAAAAGATGGAGAAGGTGATTTTGGCCTAATGCTGACTTGCTACTCCAACGTTGTTCATTGACTGTAAGACCAGAATCCTCTGGAACAGTGCTACTTGAATATAAACACAACAGCATTGCTTAGTTGAGTGATTATTTTGTGTTTATGGAAAAATTATGATTTTATCTAAGGCTGAAGATATTGGTAAAGGGCAAAGTAAATACTACTCAAGTTCCTAAAATGTGGTGATATATTTTTTAAATGCAGTATTTCATATCTTTGGGTGATTCAGGCCTTGTTTATAGGAGATGCTCTAGAACAGTGGTCGGCAAACTCATTAGTCAGCAGAGCCAAATATCAACAGTACAACGACTGAAATTTCTTCTGAGAGCCAAATTTTTTAAACTTAAACTATATAGGTAGGTACATTGTTATTAACTTAATTAGGGTACTCCTAAGCTGGCCTTTGCTAAAAACATCCTCAATCTGATTGAGGTACGTTTGCTGAGGTCGACCCCTTCCAACTCTCCCATCCACACTTGTCTTGTATACTTGTTTCGTCTATCTCCTTTCGTTCATCCTCTCTATATGTCCAGACCATCTCAACATACCTTTCTCAATCCTCTACACTAGATCTTCTTTCACTCCACAACGTTCTCTAAAATTAACTTAATAAACTTTAAAGTTTTAAGTCAACTTTGCACTGTACGTGTGCGCCCGCACGTGGTATTTTGTGGAAGAGCCACACTCAAGGGTCCAAAGAGCCGCATGTGGCTTGCGAGCCGCAGTTTGCTGACCATGGGCCTAGGACATTGTCAGCTCCAGCTTCATGGTCAAATCTCTCTAGACTATGTCGTGCTAGCCAATGCTCCCTGCACCTTGAGCCATTTTAGAAAGAGGACATTGATTGAGAAGTGGGAAGCAGTTGATTAGGAATTGGAGGCTGAATGCTGATGTGCCTGCCTGTTCTTACCACAAGCAGTAACAACAAATCAGTCATTCTTTTTTATTTTATTTTATTTTACATTTTATATTGGTATGTGATTTTATATAAGTTTCAGGCATATAACTTTGTAGTTTGACATCTGCATTACACTACAAAGTGAACGAAGCAGCCTGTTCAAAAATTTTGAATGTTCATTAACACGGGGAGAGAACTATAACTTGCAGCACCAATTACTATTTAAAATAAATTTTTATGAACGATGGAAGATTTTAAGAAACATAACATTTTTCTTTGGATTTTATCTATAAATGTATGTGTTTTGGGGGAAATAAACTGTGCAAAGGGGAATGATGTAAACCTATTAGAACCAGAACTTTTACAGATTGACTTTGACGCCAGAAGCTGTGCCTTTGTTCAATGACACCTGAGTATCAGTTGACGTAAGGGCTTAGCAGGTGGATCAGACAGATGGTAGTCAGAATTCCCAGGTTTATCACTAACATGCATTGCTTCATCAAAACCAAGATAAAGCAAAAAAAATATTTAAAAGAGAAGGCTAAGCATAAATCAGCTCCTATTATGGAGAATAGTGAGCTAAATTTTGCATTCCACAGTGATTTCGTAGGGGAAATTAAAGCATTAACTAAAGACATTGATAAATATTTCTATCAATTTGCTCAGACAAAAAATGTTTTTTAAACTACAGACTATAGCATAATTATTCAAAATAAACAGTAATTAACTGAGCTAAATCAAGCAGCACAAGGGCTTGCAAATTTGCCCTGTGGTTTACCAGCTGTGCTCTTTACTGTCTGCACTGTGAATTTACACTTGAGCTTGAGTTCTCAAGAGGTGGGAGAAAACTGAAGCACATTTTAGACTCATATTAAGTAAAGGTAAAATTACTAATTTGTTCAGTCTAAATCCCCTGACAATGGGAGAGCTATTTAAAAAAATATTTATGAAGAAAGTTAACAAGCCTTTGTTGGGCACCAGTTATGTACCAGGATCGATGTGTGAAACATGGGGATATAAACTTAGTGAAGATAGTAGGGTTTAAATAGAATAAAAAATAGAGACACGATAAAAACCTTTTTTTGATAATTTAACTGTAGGTTACTGACTTAGTAAATCAGGGAAATTAGCAGAATTCTTCTAAAATCCAGTGATTATCTCAGATTCATAACCCCTCCTGCAGAGTGAGAAAGATTTATTCCAGAGTGTGATGATTCTGGGAAAATCTTGTTTAATGTTTCTCCTTGTTATTAGAAAGAGGTCTCCCCAAAGCATTCTATGCTGCAAGGGCCCTTGTCACTGTCATGGTTGCAATTATAACAGATAATTTACATGGCACATTATGGCCTGTGCTAAGTCCTTATATTTCTATTTGTAACCATCATATATGTTATAATTCAGCTGAAAATGGGAAGATTACAGTATAAGAGAATGAAAAACCATCATTTTATATTACAGTTCTTAAATATTAATTTCGCTGGTATTTTGTCAATGCTTTTGCTGCATCTACTGATAGGATCATATGAATTTTATCCTTTATTACACTGATCATAAAACAGAAAGCAAAAAATATGCAAAACAAAGCAAAAAAAACCCTCATGAACACAGATGACAATATAGTAGTTGCCAGAGGAAAAGGGTGATTGGGTGGAGTAGTAGAGGGGATAGGGGGACAAATGTATGGAGATGGAAGGAGATTTGACTTTGTGTGGTAAACACACAATGCAATATTCAGGTGGTGTATTATAAAATTGTACACTTGAATCCTATAACATTATATTAACCAATGTTACCCCATAAATATAATAAAATCATACTACTTAAGCTGTGGTTGGATAACTCAGTTGGTTATAGTGATTCTGGATATGCCACGGTTGTGGGTTCAATCCCCAGACAGGGCACATACAAGAATCAACCAATAAATGCATAAATAAAGTGGAACAACAAATCAATGTTTCTCTCTCTCTTTCTCTATCTCTGTTTCTGTCTCTGTCTCTCTCTCTCTCCAATAATCAATAATTTAAAAAATAAAAAAACACTAATCTGTCCACCTACCTAAATATGTTTTCCCTTGTTCAGATTCACATTTTCTTTGATTCCAAATGCATAGTTTTTAAAACTAAAATAATATTTATGAGCATATTCTAGGCACTCAGAGCACTGAA
The DNA here is from genome assembly GCF_964212035.1 of Myotis nattereri. Taxonomy (NCBI): domain Eukaryota; kingdom Metazoa; phylum Chordata; class Mammalia; order Chiroptera; family Vespertilionidae; genus Myotis; species Myotis nattereri. Next base: position 65,212,115 of record NC_138076.1, on the reverse strand, counting down.
AATAAGAATTAAGAAAACTACGTCTCTGCCCTCAAGGTCCTCATATTCTAGTTTTCTTAAGATCAGTTTTTCATGTGGCTCAGCTGGATAATGCTGTCATGGCATGATCATCCAAACAGTGGCTGAACAAGTATTCAAAATCCGTATTAAAAGCACACTGGTCAAACCTGGGAAATCATGTCCAAGCATTTTCACATTATACTTCAGAAAGAAAAAGGTAATATGTAAAAAGTATGCTCTATTCAGTGGTTATCCTATGTAATATGTTGAACTAACATTCAATGTTCAAAGCACCTTGTAACGATCATTTTTTTTTTTTGCTACTCAAATATTGCATTTATTCTATTTACTCTCTGTTAACATGGAAACTAAGCTTGTCTGGGGAGCTTGGGAGGAACAAGAAATAAGCTGCCACTCAGATCAGTTGCTGCCCATACTGTGGTCCAATATGCGCAGATTATTCAAATAAAATTCTTCCTACAGGATGGAACAAAGCAAAAACAGGCAGTGCTAAGGCAAGGATGAGGGATGACAATGCCTACACACACAGTTTTGGGGAGACTATAGATACCATGCTCTTGGAAAGAGTACCCCACAGTGGGACTTTCCAAGAACTGTGGGATCCAGAATTGCCATTAGAGCCAGTGAGAGCTGCTATTCTCCACATTACTTCCACCTTAGCCATCAATGTTCTCAGGTAACATGTCCAACCAGTGCGGCAAATTTTCTCAAAACTAGGACGAGTAAAAAGAAATACAACTGCCACCCATGAAGGCTAGTAAGAAGGCAGACTCCATAAACACTGAAAATCCTGCACAATGACTGGTGCAGATCCACCCACCTTCTGGAACACTCAGACCATCTCAGACACATTGGTAACACTACCGAGCTAACACTAAGGGAACATGGGTAGAAGGTTGAATTACTCTATTAACTTTAGGGCTATTTCTTTCATGTAAATAAAAATGCTTTGGTTTCTTTTCCTAAGGATCAGTCTGGTGCATGTGCAAACACCCAATTATCATATGAAAATCAAACTAACTCCAAATTAATTTTGACTTAAATTTTTTGAGGTATGGATCTAAATTTAGGGTTTTTCTAGATGACTTTTATGTGCTTTTTTTTCTCTTTTTAACTTTCTCACCTTTTTAAAGGAATAAATGAAAGAATAAAATTGTAATATATTTAGATTTTACATCGTGGTAATGTGATATACATATGAAAGGATCTCCCAATTCTAGATAATTAATACATATATCACCTTATGCATTTAATTTTTATGTTTTCTGAGAATTCTAATACATTTCTTAATAAAATTCTAATAACTTTCTTAATATATTTCAATTATAAAATATAATGATTTTAACTATAGTCACTATGGTTTATATTAGATCATCACACCTTATCATCTTATAGCTGAAAGTTTATATCTTTTTACCAATCTTTTCCTATTTCCCCCACCCTCCAGCTCCTGGAGCCACTTTCAAATGTCTATTTTTGTGCGTTCAAGTCTTTTTTTAAGATTCCCCATATAAGTGACATATGCATCATTTGTCTTCTCTCTCTGGCTTTTTTCATTGGATATTTATTTTAACTATTGTCATTTATATTTTGTTAGTTTTGCTTTATGAGAATTACATGTGTTTCTATGTAATTACTTAATATTATTTCAAGTAACACTAGCATTTGTTTTAAAAGCAGCATAAACATGCATCAACTCTTAAACTTACTATAATACATAAAGTATAAATAAGTTTTGTATAAGCTTGTACTTACAAACTCTGTATCTGCCAGAGTTTTACCTTCAACAGAATATGCTATTTCTTTTCAAACTTTCTTTGGTCATGTTAAATCATATGTTGTTCACTCAGGTTTTGATCATTGGACCTTTCAAATGATATAAATGAAAATAATGTTCATTTCATTTTATTTACAATGGCATAAATCAACAAATTATGATTATTGTATTAAGGTCTTCTGGAAACAAGGCATATTGTAATGAATATAGCTAATTGCTTTAATTTTTTTTTTATATTTTATGAAGTGCTATATACTATTTGAGTTTAAGACCACAAGTGAAGTTTCACAAATAACACCTCACCTACAAGAAACCTCCAATATTGTATTTGGGGTCATTCCCTGCAGTGGATATGCATAAGCTCTGGTGTGTAAACTGTGACTATTTTGTGAATGGAAACAGTAATTACTAGTATGCGTCTGCTAGTCTATGGAATAACTAACTAGTTTATGGCTTCATGTAAATCCTGATATAAAAGTTTGATAATAAATTCAGGTAAATGGTTAAGTAGATTTATTTGTTTGCTAATATTCTGTTTTATTTTGCCTCTAAATAAAAAATAAAAACAAGTATCAATTCAAACTATCAGGAACTGAGCTTGAGAGTTAAATGTTTTAGAGATTTTGTCTTAGAGGAGGTTCATGTTTTTTCTGAGTTTTAACCCCACAAGCCCTCTATCAGAGGCTTATGTTGAAGATCTGAAAAAAAAATCCTTTGTTGCTTCCAGCAGGGCAAGGGGGGGAAAAGTGATTTTTTTTGAAATATTCTCAAAGTTCTCTGTTCTTTGTAAGAAGGTCTGACCTCAAGGGAAACTATTGAACTATTGTACCAGAACCTAACCTACTGAGATTTTATCAAAGCAGGGAAGGAGTTACATACCCAGCTCAGACTCACTAAAAGACAGACCAAATCACAGGACTACAGAGTGCTTCCACAACCCCACAGTGTACCACCACATCAATAATGCTACTGTATCATAAAAGGGGATTGCAGCTAAAAGAACTACAAGACTTAGATGCATTTTAGAGTCTCGTGGTATATCCAAAGAATATGAGGAGAGTAAAACAAGAGCATCGGAGGAAAGTTTAGCCTCTGACACTATAGCTTCAGCAAGCAGTAAACATAGCCTAACTTCTAGCCAGACAACCATAAAACCTCATTTCCTTTTACTTGATACTTTATGCATGTCTTTCAACAAAAAATACAAGGCATACTGAAAGGAGAGAAAAAAAAAAAAACACACAGAGCAAGCATGAAAACTAGACTCAGATATGGCAGAAATTTTGGAATTATCAAACTGGGAATTTAAAATAACTATGTCTAGGACCCTAATGGGAAAAGTAATACATTACATATAACACAGCAAAGGCTCTAACTCAGTAGTTCTCAACCTTGGCTGCACATTAGAATCACCTGGGAATCTTTTTAAAATCCTGATTTCTGGGCCTCATCCTCCTGAAATTCTATTTCTTTGTTACTAATGTTGTGGCCCCACCCCATAACAAAGAAACAGAATTCCCACAGGATGCGGCCCAGAAGTCAGGATTTTAAAAAGATTCCCAGGTGATTCTAATGTGCAGCCCAGGTTGAGAACCACTGCTCTAACTAAAAAGGAGATAACACACAAGAACAGATAGGTAATGTAAATGAATAAGTGAAAACTCTAAGCAAGAAATGAAACAAAGTGCAAGATTCAGAAACATTGTAACATAAATGAAGAATGCCTTTCATAGGTTCATCAGTGGACCAGACACAGTTGAGGAAATAACCAGTGAGTTTGAAGATATGCCATTATTAACTTCTAGAACTGAAATACAAAGAATAAAAAAAGAAAACCATGAAACAAGAACTGTGCAACAAATACAAAAAGTGTAGCATGTGCAATGTTAATCTCAGAAGAAGGAAAAGGAGGAGGAGGAGGAAGAGGAGAAGGAGGAGGAGGAGTAAGAGGCGGAGGAGGAGGAGGAGGAAAGAGATAAGAACAAAAGGTATAATTGAAGTAAAAGTAGCTGAGAATTTTCCAAAGCCAATGACAGACATCAAACCACAAATCTAGAATGCTCAGGGAACATTAAACAGGATAAATTGAAAAAATTCAAAATCTAGGGATATCATACTTGAACTGCAGAAAATTAGTGACAAAGAGAATATCTTGAAAGAAGCCAGGAAGAAGAGGGAAACAACAGGCCTATAGAAGAACAAGAGAAAATTACATTAAAAGTCTCTTCAGAGACTTCTCTTCTTTGCAAGCAAGAAGAAAGTGGAACATAATATCTAAAGTATTGAAAGAAAGAAAAAACACAAAACTAAAATTCCTTTCCAGAGAAATTATCTTTCAAATATGAGGGGCAATAAAGATATTCTCAAACAGAAATAGAGACAATTGCCACCAGTTAACCTGCCGAGTAAGAAACATTAAAGACAAAGAAAAGTTATTCAGAGAGAAGGAAAAATGATATAGGTCAGAAACTTTGATCTACACAAAGAAAGGAAGAGTTTAAAGAAGGAATAAGTAATGACAAAACAGAAATTTTTATTTTTCTTATTCATAATTAATTTAACAATTTATTCCAAATAATAGCAATAATACATTGGTGGTTATAGCTTGTGGATAAGTGAAATAAATGATAGTGATGTTATTGAGGAGGAAACTGGTCTTTCAAGGTCATAAAAACTGAATAATGCACTGCCCTGGCGGGGTGGGGGGGGGGAGGCGAGGCAGGGAAGGTCATTGTCTCTGGCCCAAGGAAGATCATCTGATCTTCCTGGGAACCCCAACACCTGGGGGCCTTCCTGTAAGCCCACAAGTGGGCAGAACCATATCTGCAAGGCAAAGACCCCACAGATTATAAAAAGCAAAGCCTCTGTATGTTACTCACTCTCTGATTTGGAAAGTACTTCCCGGAGTCCACTAGTCACTAGTGTTAATAAATGGGTCCCTCCCTTTCTCTAGGAAGTGTGTTTGGTTTTTCTTTGCTCTTCTGTAACATTATAAGCAAGTGAATGGAAAAACTAGAAATACTCTGTTATAAAGTACTTGATTTACCCGTGAAGCTGTAGTGCTATTAGAAAGTAGATTTATACTACTCATAACTATACATTTCAAACTTGAAGTGAACAACTAATTTTTTTAAAGAAGTATAATTGATATGCTGAGAGAGGAGAGAAAATTGAATCATATAAGATTCTCAATTAAAACTAAAGAAGATATGAAAAATAAAAGAGAAAAAAGATAATAATGACAACACAGAAAACAGTATATAATAGATGTAAATGAAACTCTTAACAAGTTATTTAAATATAAATGGTCTAAATAAAACAACTGAAATACAGACACTCTCAGAGTAGGAAAAAATAAGACCCATGTATATGTTGCCTACAAAAAAACCTACATTAAATATAAAAATATTTATTAGCTGTAATGAGATAGAGAAAGTCATGGAAGGTTAACACTAATCAAAACAAAGTTGTAGTAGCTATATTTCTTTCAGGCAAAGTAGACTTCAGAGCAACAATTATATGGAGCAGCATTACATAATGATAAATGGTCAATTCTTCAAGAAGATATAATAATCTTTAAAGTCTATGTACCTCATAACAAAGTGTCAAAATATGTGAGGCAAAAACTGATAAAACTGCAAGGAGAAATAGATGGATGCACTAATTTTTTTTTGGAGATTTCAACACTCCCCTATCAGCAGTGGACAGATAGAGTAGGCAACAACAGCAACAAAAATCAGTAAAGATGTAGTTGAAATTTTATTTTTGATGCAGTTGTTAATAGGATTGTTTCCACAGTTTCCCTTCCTGATAGTTTGTGTTGGTGTATAAAAAATGCAAGTGATTTCTGAATATTTATTTTGTATCCTGCAATGTTACTGAATTCATTTATCAGTTCTAGTAGTATTTTGGTGGAATCTTTTGGTTACTCTATATGCAATGTCATGCCATCTGCAAATAAAATACCTAGGAATGAATTTAACCAAGAATGTAAAAGACCTGTACTCGAAAAATTATAAAACACTGAAGAAAACAATTGAAGAAGATACAAATAATTGAAAGCATATGCTGTATTCATGGATAGGAAGAATTAACATCAGTAAAATGTCCAGACAACCCAAAGCAATCTATAGATTCAACACAATTCCTATCAAGATACCAATGGCGCCGTAGCCGGTTTGGCTCAGTGGATAGAGCATCTGCCTGCGGACTGAAGGGTCCCGGGTCCGATTCCGGTCAGGGGCATGTACCTTGGTTGCGGGCACATCCCCAGTGGGAGGTGTGCAGGAGGCAGCTGATTGATGTTTCGCTCTCATCGATGTTTCTGACTCTCTATCTCTCTCCCTTTCTCTCTGTAAAAAATCAATAAAATATATTTTTAAAAAAAGAAAAGAAAAAAAAAAGATACCACTGGCATGTTACACAGAGCTAGAAGAAATATTCCAAAAATTTATATGGAACCACAAAAGAGCCCAAATAGCCACAGCAATGTTGAGAAAAAACAAAGTTGGAGGAATTATGCTACCTACTACCAAACTGCACTACAAGGCCATTATAACCAAAATAGCATGGTACTGGCATAAAAACAGACATATAAATCAAGGGAACAGAACAGACAGCCCAGAAATAAATCCATGCCTTTCTGGCCAATAATATTTGACAAAGGAGGCAAGAACGTACAATGGAGTAAAAACAGTCTGTTCAATAAATGGTGTCAGGAAAATTGCAAAGATGCATGCAAAAAAAAAAAAAATGAAATGAAACCACCTTTTTACACCATGCACAAGAATAAACTCAAAATGGATTAGAGACTTAAATGTTAGACTTGAAACCATAAAAACCTTAGAAGAAAACATAAGCAGTAAAATCTTGGACATTTCTCATAGTAATATTTTTCCTGATATATCTCCATGGACAAGCAAAACAAACAAAAAAAGTAAACAAATGGGACTACATCAAACTAAAAAGTTTTTGAAAGGCAAAGGAAACTATCAACAAAATGGAAAGACAGCCCACTGAATGGAAGAATATATGTGCCAATACATTTAATAAGGGGTTAATATCCAAAATTTATAAAGAACTTATACAATTCAACATCAAAAAAACAAACAAAAAACTGAGGAAAGGGTGCTTGGAAGACCTGGTAGAAAAGGTGAAGGGATTAAGCAAAAACAAACAAGCAAGCATACTCATAGACACAGACAACAATATGGTGATTACCAGAGGGAAAGAGGGTGGGTGGGTAGAGGTAGAAGTGGGCAAAGGGGGGGATAAATGGTGATGGGACAGTAGACCTGAGGTAGTAAACACACAATACAATATACAGATGATATATTATAGAATTGTACACCTGAATTCTATACAATTTTATTAACCAATGTCATCCCAATAAATTTAATTAAAAAAAAGATGTAGTTGAACTAAATGGGACCACATATAACCTAGATCTAAGTGATGTTTATAAAATACTTCATCAAACAACAGACAAATACACATTCTTCTCGTGCTCACATGGAATATTCACCAAGATAAATGAGATTCTGGTCCACAAAACTCATCTTGACAAATTAAAAAATGTAGACATCTACAAAGTATGCTTGCAGACCACAGTGGAATTAAACAACAACAACAACAAGAAAACAAATAACAGAGAATATCTGGAAAATTTCAACATATTCATGTATTATTGAAAAGTCTCAAAAATCTCCAAATATCTAATAAAAGAACTATATCCATATGCAAGAAAAATAAAAAGTAGGCTAAAGTTTAAATAGATGCCTCACCAAAGAAAGATACACAGATGGAAAATAAGCATAGAAGAAGATGCTCAATATCATGTATCATTTAAAAATTGCTAATTAAAATAACAATGATATACCTTTATCCACCTACTAGAATTGCCCAAATCCAAAATACTGGCAACACTGAATGTTGGTGAAGATGTGGATCAACTTTTGCATGGGAATGCAAAGTGGTGCAGACACTTTGGAAGAAAGTTCAACAGTTTCTTTAAAGGCTATGAACCAGGAGGTCACGGGTTGATTCCCAGCCAGGGTACATGCCTGGGTTGCAGGCTCGATCCCCAGTAGGGGGCATGCAGGAAGCAGCCAGTCAATGATTCTCTCTCATCATTGATATTTCTATCTCTCTCTCTCTCCTTCCTCTCTGAATTCAATGAAAATATATTTTCAAAAAAGGCTAGACATATTCTGAGCATATGACACAGCAATTATGTTCCTAGATATTTAACCAAATGTATTAAAAACCAATGTTTTATACAGAAATCTGCACATGAATATATATAGCAGCTTTATTCTCAATGACCTCAAATAGGAAGCAACCAAGATGTCCTTCAGTTGGTTACTAGATGAACAAACAGTGATGTGTCCATCATAAAGTAAAATATTATTTAGTGGTAAAAATGAATTATCAAGTCACAAAAGAACATGGAAAAAACTTCAATGCCTATTGCTAAGTGAGCAAAATAGCTTTTGTATGTCCAGCTATATGACATTCCGTAAAAGGTAGAACTGTAGAGATTATAAAAAAATCAATTTTTTAGGGTTTGGTGAGGGGAATATGTGAAGCACATAATGTTTTTAAGGCAATAAAACTATTTTGTACTGGAATGGTGGGTACATGACTTCATGAATTTGGCAAAATCTGTAGATTAATATAACACAAAGAGGGTACTCTAGTGTAAACAATTGACGATGGACTTTAGTTAAAACCAATGTATCAATATTGGTTCATTAATTGTACCAAATATGCCACACTGCTGCAGTGTGTTAATAATAACGAAAACTGGGGGAGTGGTGGTAGGAAGAATCATTGGAAAGAGTATAGGAACTCTCTGTATTTTATGTTCAATTTTTCTAGAAACTGAAATTGTTCTTAAAATAAATTATATAAAAATTAAAAAATGTAAGCTAAAAATGTTAGGAACGACATTATATGTATAAAAAGTTAAGGAAGAATAATATGAAATAGAAGCCATGTAAAACCTCTGCGTATGTGCTGTGCCCTTTCTGTGATATTTACCTCATTAGGTTTTGTGCTTTTTCTTTCCCAAAGACTCTCTCCTCGTTAAATAAAAGGTCAAGTAGAATTCAGTCCATATTTATTATTCTTTCAAAAATTCTCTACTGGGAAAGATTTTATTAACCCATTCTTTGCAGGTGCCCTTCTAGGAGGCCATCCTTTGCCTAGCAGTCTTCACCTGCTCAGCCTGGCCTCGGCTGAGACAGGAAGAATTTACAGAGCTGGCATTGCTCGGCTCCTCTCTCTACACCATGCTCTAATAAAGAAATTTAACTCAAACTGGGTAAAGATTAAAAAATCATGCTACAGAACATTCTTAGACCCCTTAAGCACCAGCCCACAATCTTTTTACTACAACATCCACAGTGAGGATGGTAGATTCAATTTCATCTGCTTATATTTAAAAGTCATATTAAATAGACTCTTCATTCGCACACACACAAAAATGTATTTAGGATTAGCCAATTAATAATGTTCAAGGAGTTATTTAAATAAGCCATTAAGTTTTTAACAACAAATGCAATCATAGAAAATTTTCTTGCATTACTTCTTTGCATTACTTTGCATTACTTCCAAATTTTCTCTCCAAATACTAATAAAAATGTGACAATGAAAAACATGCAAACTCAGGATTATTTGAAGGCCAGAAGGCTTACTGAAGGGCATTGGTTGGCTTTGTAGAGAAACGGTTTTCTAGACCTCTGCAAAGCCACTGATGAGACCTGGGACCTTTTAAAGGTCAAGTAACATTTGAGGGCTTTAGCCTCCTCGGGTTCTCGACTCTGCAATAAGAATGGTGAGTCCAGCTAACCAGGATCATTGCCAGCTCTGCTCTTCTTTTAATGTCAACATTCCACACAACGCGCTGGCATAAAGATATTTTAAAAAATGTTTAAATGCATGTAATTATTTCACCCAAATAAATACATACTCATAAAAAGTAATATATTGCATTAAATATTTATCAGAGACATGAAATGCATTTATGTTGAAATGAATAAATTTAAACAACCAATGTTCTAAAATGATCTACCTCAAAACATGCACATTGGTTTTCTCATTAGCATCAAATTATTAGATCTTCCTTTTGATGAACTGCGCAGTTTGATGGCCAGCAAAGAAATGGACCAGTTTTAAGGTATTCAACCCAAATAATTAAAGACAGAATAGTCATATTTGACAGAAACACAAACTATCAACCATGTCAAACATACTGCAGTGATACATGCTCAAGATTTCCTATAATATAGATCTGAACCAAGGCAGGGTCAATAACTTCAGTAATTTGTTCCATATCAATGTTATCCAGACATGGCTGACCCCATATCTTAACAATTCCTATGTGCAGAACTTGTACCGCATTCACTGAATCAAAATCTGCCAGGGCCATATATCTGTCATTGAAAGACTCCCAGGTAGTTCTCTTGTACACTGAAGTTTATAATTCATGGCATACATGCTCTGGTAGGTACCTAGTGAAATACCAATACACATAGCTTTCTCTGTTCATGATGCCTATGTAATCTGTGCTGTTTCACTTTCCTTTTTATCATGTCTAGAAAATTACTTCTTTATTAATGTCCCATCTAAATAGGATATTTCATTTTAATCTCATCAGTGCAAGAAGAACTGATTTTAATCTCATCAGTGCAAGAAGAAGAGGAAATGTATTTTAATATAACTTACATACTTTATAGCATAAATGTTTTCAACAAAGGAATAATAATAATAGCAAACATTTATATAATATTTATAATGTGCTGGCTGCTGTTCTAAGTGTTTTAAGAATATTAACTCTACAACAAACAGTCCAACTAAATAGGTAATATTATTAGTCTCATTTTATGAATGAGAAAAAGAAACCTAGAGAAGCTAACTAATCTACCCATGTCACACTTCTAGGTAAGGTAAGTATTTGAGTTGGGATTTGAACTCAGGGTATTGCACTCTTAATCCATACTTTATACAGTTAATTTCATTAGTTTCCTTATTTTAGAATATTTTTGGACAGGTTCTTTAGCGGATCTCTAGTGCAGGTTTACATTAGGACATGATAGTGTGTTCCCTGGTTTTGGATAGCCCTTGATTCAATCTCTGGTTCAGCAGGAGAAAGAGGGATTTGTGGACAGGCACCAAGATGCATCTTCTTGTGGCAGTTCACTGCCACTAGTACAGCATGCTGTTCATTAGTCAACATGCAGCCTGGTGTAAGAGTCTGGCAGAGTCTGAAAGGATGCAGGTTGGCCAGGGTCTCACATTGCCTTTGTGTGTCTGCTTATTGCTTTGTGAGTGCTGTCTTAATGGACCAGGGAATAAATCTGAGGAATGTGCCAACATTGCTTGGCTCTTATCTCAGACACCTGTCAACACTTGGCAGAGGCTCAGAGAGTGCAGCCACTAAGTGACTGCAGGGTCCTGTGCACTGACCACAGGAAATCATAAAGGCAGAAGGAGGAATGGTAATTGGAGGAAGGTGCTTCAAAATTATACCATTTACAACATATTTTAAAACAAAGTCATTCTGTATCTACTAGATAAACCTAGAGGTTACTATTGCCTCCTAACTTTCCTATATTGCCTCTTCTCACTAGTATATCTATTCATATTAGTTTTATAAATATGCTGACAGACTGATATATTGGTTAACCATAATTGTGTTACAATTTCTTTATTAACAATGTTATTTATTTTATGTTCTCATGCATATAGACAAGTTTTTTCAAAAAACTTATTTATTTATTTTTTTTTTTATGTTTTTATTATTATGACTAGAGGCCCGGTACATGGGTGGGGTCCCTCTGGGTGGCCTGTAGGGATGGAGCTGAAACCCACAGTCCAACGCCGCCTACAGCTCCTACCTGCCACTCCCGCTCATCCTGGCCCCACTGTGCCTGCCGTGGGCTTGCACCCAATCAGTCCTGATCAGGAGAGGCTCTTGCTGCCACAGCAGTGCTCACCAGCCATGAGCCCTGCGTCTGGCACCCTCCTGAGGGGAGTGGCCCGTGGGATTGGGCTGAAACTGGCTCTCTGACATCCCATGAGGGGTCCCAGATTGTGAGAGGGTGCAGGCCAGGCTGAGGGACCCCACCGGTGCACAATAGGGCCAGGGAGGGACCACAGGATGGTTCCAGGGCATGTCCGCCCACCTCTCTCTATCCTGATTGGCTGGACCCCAGCAGCAAGCTAACCTACCGGTGGTCAGTGCACATCATAGTGAGCAGTTGAGCAGCCTTAACATATCATTACCATATTATGCTTTGATTGGTTTCTCGGTTGTTCTGCCATTCAGTCTATTTGCATATTACCCCATTATTATATAGGATGCTGAAAAACATATACAATTTTCCATTTTTTTTCCCCATTATAGTTCACATTCAATATTATTCTGTATTAGTTTCAGGTGCACAACATAGTGGTTAGACAATCATATACTTTACAGAATGGTCTCCTTAATATTTCAAGTACCACACTAGGAAAGAAGAACAAAGTAGGTGGGATCTCAATACCATATATCAAGCTATACTACAAAACCACTGTTCTCAAAACTGCCTGATATGGCACAAGAACGGACATATAGACCAATGGAACAGAACAGAGAACCCAGAAATTGACCCACGCCAGTATGCTCAATTAATATTTGACAAAGAAGCAAGAACATACGATGGAGTCTAGACAGTGTCTTCAATAAATGGTGTTGCAAAAATTGGACAGAAACAGACATGCTTTTATTTCAAATACATGAATAGAATCTTATAAAAATTTGAAGTGCTTTTTATGTTTTAGGGTGACCTTTCTACCTTGCTTCCCTCTTTCTTTCCTACTCAATAGTACATTATGAATGTCCCTCTGACCTTCCAGGAAAATGCTGATTCACTATTTTGGTGGCTCCATAATACTTTATGGTATTGTGGTACCACTTATACTTTTGGTAGTGTTTCATATTTTTCTGAAAATTGCTACTATACCAATACAACAAAAACATTTTGACAACTTAAAACTGTGGTTCTAACCAGGAGAGACTTTGTCCCCCAAAGGACGTTGAGCAATGTCCAGAGGTAGTTTAGGTTGCCACAGTTGGAAGGGTTGGGTGTAGGCCAACGATTCTCTAAATATCCCATAATGCACAGGACAGACCACCACCACAGACAATGAACTGGCCAGAATGTCCATCATGCCAAGATTGCAAAACTCTAAGTTAAAGGATATATGTATTTTGCCTTGGTAGGCTTGGCTCAGTGGTTAGAGTGTCAAGGGTCCAGGTTCTATTCCAGTCAAGGGCATGCCCAGATAGGGGTTGCCAGATAGGCAACCAATCAATGTGTCTCTCTCTTGGTCTCTTTCCCACTTCCATCTCCCTTCCATTCTCTCTGAAAATCAATGGGAAAAATATCCTTTGGTGAGGATTGAAAAAAAAAATCTATATTTTTCATATTTAGAGCTATCTTTAGAATGTTTTCCTAATATAACACTTCACAATTCTTCTAAAAAATTAAAGAGTACTCCTTTTGTTACCTGTTTCAAAACTCCAACCTCAATCGAGGTAATAGATTTTTAAGTGGTTTGCCGGTTGGATGGGTGTGAATGAGACTGCTTGTTGTTATCATAAACTGTTATTGAATTTGATCATCATTTTAATTTGTCTATTATTATTATACTAAAGGCCCACTGCATGAAGAGATTTGTGCAATAGGCCTTTCTTCCCCTGGCTGCCTGCACTGGTTTTCCTCTGGCACCCGGGATTCAGGCCTTCACTCCGGCCACAGTGGAGAAGCCAAGCCTCGAGGCTTCTCCTCTCTGACTGCAGCAGAGAAGCCAAGCCTCTCAGTCATCAGCCTTCAGTCATCTTCAGTCTTCGCTTGGACTAAGCCTTCAGTCTTTGCTCCACACCTGCATATGCAAATTAACTGCCATCTTTGTTGTGTTAATTTGCATACTCATCCTGATTGGCTGGTGGGTGTAGCGGAGTGACACCAATTTGCATGTTTCTCTTTTATTAGTGTAGGTATCTATATATAATATTCCTTCCAGTTATCAGCATTTTAAATGAATTTTACAGATAATTATTTTCAGTTGCTTTCTGGTGAGATATTTTTTGATTATTAAAATATTTGATATTTCATTTAGTTAATTATGTCTATCTTCTGGTTTCCGGATTTTGCCTTAATTAATACTATATTGCTCACTCATAGATATTTTTCTTTTGACAAATATATAGCAGTGTAATTCATACTGCAATATAAAATATAAAACATTTCTATTAACCAAAGTAGTTATTTGACAAATAATTTTTCCCACTCTCTGGCTTTTCAATTCATTTTTTTTTAAATACATTTTATTGATTTTTTACAGAGAGGAAGGGAGAGGGATAGAGAGTCAGAAACATCGATGAGAGAGAAACATCGATCAGCTGCCTCCTGCACACTCCCCACTGGGGACATGCCTGCAACCAAGGTACATGCCCTCGACCGGAATCGAACCTGGGACCCTTCAGTCCGCAGGCTGACACTCTATCCACTGAGCCACACCAGTCAGGGCTCTATTCATTTCTTAATAGTGTATTTTCATTAGCAGATATATTGTTTTTATGATCTCTAATTTATTACTTTTCTTCTTTCATGTTCAGTGCTTTTTAATCCCTATCTAAAAAATCTGCCTGCATTAATGTCATACAAATATTTTACTACATTTTTATTTGGAAGATTTATGGTTCTAGCTTTTACATTTAGGACTGTGATATATGTAAAATTGGTTATTGGGTATGGATTATGGTAGAAGTTCAGTATCGGTTTTCTCTGTACAAGTTTTTTGTTGTTCTTAAGTACAATTTGTTTTTTTAAAAAGTTTTTCTTTCCTCATTGAATTGACTTGGAAACTTGATTAAGTATTGATTGACTGTGAATGTGTGATAGTCTATTTTAGGAATCTCTATTCTACTCTATCGATCTTTTATCTCTATTTTTTACACTAACACTATACTGTCCTGATAACAATAGTGTTATGCTAAGCCTTGAAATCAAGAGGTGTAGTTCTTGAAACCATTCATCTTCTTCAAAAAAAATATGGTGATTCTAGATTCTTTACGTTTCCACACAGATTTTAAAATCAGTAGTCAATTTTATCAATAAAAATATCTGGGGTTCTGATGCCAATTGCATTAAATCTATAGTTGTTTTAATAAAAACCTACTAACTACAGAAAGTCTTACAATCTATAAAAAGGGGATGTCTCTCCATTTGTTTAGATCTTATTGAACTTCTATCAAAACTTTTTTTATGTTTCATTGTGGATGACTTACACAGTTTTCATCAGATTTATAACTAGGTAGTTGAAGATATTTGATGCCATTGTAAATTGTTTTGTTTTTAAAATTCACTTTCAGCTTGCTGGTTACTATTATCTAGAAATAGAAATGCTTTTTTAAAAAATATATTTTATTGATTTTTTACAGAGAGGAAGGGAGAGAGATAGAGAGACAGAAACATTGATGAGAGAGAAACATCGATCAGCTGCCTCCTGCACATCTCCCACTGGGGATGTGCCCACAACCCAGGTACATGCCCTTGACTGGAATCGAACCTGGGACCCTTCAGTCCGCAGGCCAACGCTCTATCCACTGAGCCAAACCGGTTTCAGCTAGAAATGCTTTTTAAATTGATTTGGTTTAAACATGATGTTGTTAAATTGATAAATGTTCAACCAATTTAAAAGGTTGTTGTGTGGTTTTACTATTATCCTTAGAAATGTATCATCCTTATGTTCTTCTAATTCAATCACTGCATTTAGGGACTTCCTTTTTCAGAAATATTGCAAAGTACATATCAGGAAAAAATAATAATTATTTTTGTAAAAATTCTGGACATTTTGCAAAAATCACACAAAGTATCCTTTAAAATGCACCTCTGAGCCAACAAGAATGTAAGGGAGGTTTAGGTTAACCAATTTGTCCCAGTTTACTCAGTGATTTCCCAGATTTAAAACTGAAAGTCCCAAACCCTGGGCACTACTTTCATTTTGGGTAACTGGTAGCTGGCACAGTTGGTACATTAATTTTTATTGCTAAATAACCCCTCACCACAAATTTAACAACTTAAAACTATAAACACATTTATTATGTCTCCATTTGCTTAGGTAAAGATTAAAGACTCCAATAGTACAATCCAGATGTTATCTGGGCTGCTTTTTCATCTGAATGTTCAACTGGAGAAGAATCTGCTTCCAAACTTACTCTTGGCTCAATTAATTTCCTTGCTGAGAGAGTCTGTCAGCAGATCCATGCCATGTGGCTCTCTCTATAGGTCCTCGCACAACATGGCATCTCACTTCCTCTAAGTTTGCAGGGAGAGAGTCTATTTCCATTTATGCAGAAAGCTGTAGTTATAGCTATATCTGTACCTATATCTATCATCCTATTTCCTTTGCAATATAATTAAAATTAATCATGAGAGTTATCGCCTTTACTATATTCTGTTAGTTAGAAGCACGTTACATACCTCATTCACACTCAAGTAAAGGATGTGGACATGACAGACACATTCTAAGATCTACCTATGATAGTCCACCCTCTAACCCCCAAAGATGCACATCCCTCCCACATGCAAAATACACCTACTCCTTTCCCAAGTTTCCTGAGTCTCATCCTGTTATGCTGAGAGCTAAAAGTCCCCAAATCCTATCATTTAAATCAGGTCAAGGTATGGATGATTCCTGTGTGTGGTTTCATAAAATAGCTACTACTATAATATGTCTCTTCATCTGTGGATCCATATAAATATAGACAAGTATGTATATTAAATGTTCCCTATCCTATATAATAAAAGCCCAGTGACTGAAATGGCAGAATGACGAGAGCAACCAGAGACCAGAATGACCATGGCCCTTGGCCTGGCTGGCTCTGCCCCCCAGTGGGGGCCCCCACCCCAATCCAGGGCCCCCATCAGGACAGGCTGGCAGGCCCCAATCCATGCACTGAACCTCTATTCTATATAATAAAAGGGTAGTATGCAAATTGACCCTAATGGCGGAATGACCAGAATGACCACTCAACCAGTCGCTATGAGGCACACTGACCACCTCTCGGTTCCTTCCCCCAGCCAGCAGGCTCCAATTGCCCAATGGTGAATGGGGAACCAGGGGTGGGTGGTGGAGGATGCTGGTGGCGCCAGGCCAAGGCCCCTGCCCTGCTGGTCGCCCCACACACAGAAGGTGACCCACAGCGGGGGCAGGGCTGGCAAGTGGGTGGGAATGGTCGACCTCTCAGTCCCTTCCCCCAGCCTCAGACTCCAATCACCAGATGTTGAACAAGGAATTGGGGGGGGGGTGGCAGTGGGGGCAGGGCCAGCTGTGGGCAGCTGGGGAAGATGACTATGATCACAGGCCATGCCTAGAGACCATACCCATGCACAAATTTCATGCGCCGGGCCTCTAGTATAATATAGTAGGACAAGCATAGGATAACAGGTATATATATATATATATATATATATATATATATATATATATATATATATATATATATTTATACATACACACACATACATTCCCACTCAAGAAGGGATAAAATATAAAATAAAAAAGAGTCACTGGTCCCAGTAGTACAGTAATCTTTCTCCTATATCCTAGTTACCTAGCTGCCTGCCTGCTGGTTTTCCCTGAACTTTATGGCTAGAACTGTTTCTTGACATCTTAACAAAGCTCACATTCTTATGTTAATTCCTGATGCTCTCCTTAAGTACTTAGGTAACAGTGGTTTTGCTGTTGTTGTCAGTAGTTTTGTTTTAGTCATTGTTTAGTTTTTTTGTTGATTTGAATGTATTACTAGAAGCTCTTCAGAAAAAGTAGTTCAGAAAATCTAGCTCAGAAAATATTGGTAAGAGAAATAAGATTCAAATCATGTTGGTGAACTTCTTAACCAACCTGTCCAATTTGACTTTGATCTCACTGGCTCAAAGAAATCAAATAAAAACCTCCATAAGGTCATTAAAATGGCTTGACCTTATGAAATAAAATATAAATTTTTCACATTAAATTTACCTTTTTTATTTTTCCTAAAATATTATATACATTAAATGTAAAATAATATATAGACTGACATATGAGTCTGCATAAAAACATATGAAGATAGGTATCTTCAAATATAGGAAAATACATTTGCATTTCATTGATTCTTCATAAAATAATAAAAATATAAAATAAGATAGTAAACATATAATAGACAATATTAAATATTATAAAAAGATATATAAATTACATATACATATAATATAGGTGCATAAGTATCAATTAACATGCTATACTAAGTTACACAGATAAATTTAACTTTCACAGATTCAACTTACGATTTTCCAAAACATAATTCTGGGGTTTTGAAAAAAATTATGAATATTATTAAAGAGACCATGTTCTTGCCTCATTATTCTAAATGATGGATTAAACAGTAGCAAAGGAATGTTAAACATACCCTGCTATTAGGGTCACTGAAGGAGGAACGCACGAGGCCAAAAGGGGTGAAGAATTATAAATTTATTGTTACATCTGCTGGCAGAAGGGCTGATGTCAAAACGACATCAGTGGATCAGAGTAGGGGGAGCAGGATATTTATGCCTCTTGTAAGGGTCAGAGTAACTGGTGGAACCAGGTGCAGATGAGGGCCAGGTGTAGGCGGTCACTGAAAACTGGGTGAGGAGGTTTAGTAGAAACTGAAGGCTGCTAATCATGAGATCTACAATGAGAATAACAGGAAAATTGCCAGGAGGGGCAAGAGCCCCCAGCACAGCATAATGGAGCTTTCAGGGAGGGCGAGAGTCCCAAGCAGAGCATAATGGAGTGCAAGAATGTGCCTATCACCTGTCAGATAGTGGACTTTTCTTATAGCCAAGGCAGTACTGTAGGTTTGTGGGAGGATGAGAGAGAAATAACCAATACTACCATACTGTGCCGGGAGCCGGTCCATGCTTGCTGTTTCAAGGAACCTGGCATATATGGCATACTGTTCTTAATATGTTTGCTCACCTTCTTGGCACTATGTGTTTTAACCAAAGTCACCTCTCTGAGAAAGGTTGTTTCCCCAGGTAGGGATTTTCCCCTGAAGTTAGGGAGGGAATAAAACCTCTTAACTAAGTGCCAGGCAGGTAATTAATCACTTTAACTATGAACAATCATGCTTAAGCTACATAATCTTTACTCCCTGGAATGGAGATAAAAAACGCCCTAACCTTTGGAATAGAGATTGATAGGATTGGAATCAACTGATATAAAAACAGATGTAACAAGACAGCAGGAGACAGAACTAAGAAGACAGAACCTACACACAAAACTTAGAGATAGAACCTAGAAGACAGAACCTACACAGAACCTAGAGACAGAAGAACTTCGCTGGAGAGAACATGGCAAAAGATCCTGGACTGAACCTGACTACAGAAATTGGCAAGAGAACCTGATTAGAACCTGGTGACTGGACCTGGCTGGAGACCCTAGCGAGGGAACATGGCTACAGAACCTGGCTGGAGAACCTGGAGAACCTAGCAAGAGAACATGGACACAGAACCTGGCTGGAGATCCTAAGCAGAACCTCTCTGGAGATCCAGACCAGAACTTGGCTGGAGATCCTGGTTGGAGATCCTGGCTAGGCTGCTGATCAACTGAACACTGTCTCTGTGTCCTTCCTTCTTCGCCGACTCCGTCCACACCTTTGGGGACCCCTGGACCTGCTGAGGTTGGACCCCGGCATCTGGCGCCCGAACAGGGACCCCTAGGTAAGTGCCCCGCACTGGGGACAGATAGGACTCCACCATAGGAAGAGGGTGGATAGTCTTTGCCGACTCCTTCCACACCTTTGGGAACCCCTGGAACAGGATTCCCCTGGGTAAGCCCCCCCCCATTGAGAACCCCCACACTCGGGATGGATAGGACTCCACCAGGGTACTGCAGACCCCCCTATAGAGGATAAGTAGGGTAAGAAGGTGGATAGTACAGAACTTGGATTGAGAAGATGTGCCATACTGAATCCAAAGAAAGAAGACTCTGTATTGATCTTTAGATTAAGAAGATGTGCCATACTGTGTCTAAAGAAAAAAGACTCCGTATTGATCTTTTAACACATATGCTCGCTAGCAGAGGAGTTAAGGTTACGCCCAGTCAGATGGAATGTTTTATACAAGAAGTGTGTCCATGCGTTTCTGAGGAAGGAAAGGTGCCCGAAAGATAAATGTAGAGGCATGGGAGGAGGTAGGCCCAAGGAGCCTTATCCTTAACCCCACTGCAGCCTTTCCACCCCGGGAAAGTGCAGGATTGGCAAGCTCTCCCTGGGGTGATAGATCAGGACTCAGGTAATAGCGGAAAGCGCCAATCCTACTCTTAAAATGGATACAAGAGAGCATTTGGGGTTTTTCTTTTTAATGCCTGCTTTTAAAAAATAAAAAAGGGGGAATTTGCCGGGAGCCGGTCCATGCTTGCTGTTTCAAGGGACCTGGCATATATGGCATACTGTTCTTAATATGTTTGCTCACCTTCTTGGCACTATGCGTTTTAACCAAAGTCACCTCTCCGAGAAAGGTTGTTTCCCCAGGTAGGGATTTTCCTCTGAAGTTAGGGAGGGAATAAAACCTCTTAACTAAGTGCCAGGTGGGTAATTAATCACTTTAACTATGAACAATCATGCTTAAGCTATATAATCTTTACTCCCTGGAATGGAGATAAGAAACACCCTAACCTTTGGAATAGAGATTGATAGGATTGGAATCAACTGGTATAAATACAGATGTAACAACACAGAACTTAGAAGACAGAACTTAGAAGACAGAACCAGGAGGCACAGGACCTAGACACAGAACCTGGCTGAAGAACCTAGAGACAGAACCTGGCTACAGAACCTGGATAGAACATGGCAAGAGAACCTGACTAGAACCTGGTGACTGAACCTGGCTGGAGACAGAACCTGGCTGGAGAACCTAGCGAGGGAACATGGCTACAGAACCTGGCTGGAGAACCTAGCAAGAGAACCTAGCAAGAGAACATGGACACAGAACCTGGCTGGAGATCCTAACCAGAACTTCACTGGATATCCTGGCTAGGCTGCTGATCAACTGAACACTGTCTCCGTGTCATTCCTTCTTCGCCGACTCCATCCACAACTTTGGGGACCCCTGGACCTGCTGGGGTTGGACCCCAGCAATACTGGACATGTATTGCATTATATTAAAGAAACAAATATTAGTTCTAATTCTTTGGTTAACTGTGCTCATCAGCTCCACCTATATCTCTATTTGGATTTCTATGGGAAATTAATTGTGATACCTAACTAACTACCTTACTGAAGACTTTCAGGAACTAATTCTATTTATATGTTGGAGTTTTTCACTAAAAGAACATAATTATTACCCTCAGGAAACAACAATGTAGCTGAATGGGTAAGACACTTAAAATAGTAAGAAACAATAAAGTCGGAATGTGACCAGAGTCAAATTAGTGATTTTCACTGTGAGTGTTCCTGTAGTTTGGAAGAGTAATAGTACTTCAGAGGAAGAAAAAGCTTCACAGAAGTGAGATTGAATGCTCTTTAAAGATGCGTAAGAACACTGAGAAGAAGACATTCCTGCAAAACGACAGAGGTGTGCATATGGAAATCTATAAGCTCCTCTGAAACTTAACACTAAAAATTATTATAATAAATATTTATTGATAAAACAGTAAAGGTGAAGTTAAGTGATTTATTTTGGCAAGTTTGAAGCATACAATTTAAAGACAGCTATAATTATTTTCCCACACTGATGTAGACTGCAGAATCCAGGACGATCTCTGAGCAGGTGAAGGAAAGAAGTTTTAAAAGTTTCTATTTTTTAAATTCTGGTCAAGATGGTGGCATAGGTAAACACATTACTTGCATCATCCCTTAAATACATAAAATGATAACTAAGCTACAGAATAACCATTCAGAGCTGCCTGAAATCTAACTGAATGGAAGTCCTACAACTAAGGATTTGAAAAAGAAACTACAGTGGGGCCTTGCCTTACGAGTTTAATTCGTTCCGTGACGGAGCTCGTGACTCAAATTACTCAAATCAATTTTCACCATTACAATGAATTGAAATGCCATTAATCCATTCCAGGCACCCCCAAAAAAACCGCAATTATTTTTGTTAAATGTTTTTCAATAAGAAAAATGTATTTAAAAATAACGAATATTGTATAAAAACACAATACTGAACAATAGAATGTAGTGCAATAAACTTGTTTTGTTAAGTTTAATGTACAGCATTTACCTTGGAGATCAAACGACTTAAAGATGCTGATGGAGTTGGAGGAGAAAGGCTGAACTGAATAACTGAATCTTATTTGCTGATTTTTGCCCTTTTCGCCACGCTTTCATCACTTTCATCTACAGGAGTTTTTGATAAAAACCTGTTCAATGAGATTGTTTCATCCTCCCTTTCAGAATATTTCTGAAATGAGTTAGGCAAGTGTCATTAAATAGCTCCATTGCACGCACAGTTGCAATTTTTTCTGGGTGTTTCTTTGGAATAAAGTCTGAAAGTTTCTCCCACATTCCCAACATTTCCTTTATCTCACTTATAGAGATAACCACCTCCTCCTCCTCCATGTCATCTATTTCCTGCATAACCTCTGTGTGCTGCTGCGTCTGTAGCTCCTTTAGCTCGTGCGTTGTCAGTTCCTCGGAGTGCTCCTCGATGAGCTCGTTGATGTCACCTTCCTTTATATCCGCGCTCGCTGCCTCACCATGTCTGACAACGGATTGAATGCCTGTCCTCTTTTTAAAATTTTCGAACCAGCCCCGACTGGCTTTAAACGGCTCACCTGATGCCTCGTCCATTGAAGTGCCTGGGCTCTGCTGCAGCAAATCAGCGTGAATAGCTCCTGCCTTCTCGCAGGTTATAGCCTTCATCATAGTATCTCCTGCGAGCTGCTTCTCCGTTAACCACACCATTAGCAGCTTCTCCATATTTTCATGGATAGATGTCTGCTGTTTAGAAATTATTTTAACGCCCTTGGCTGGAGTTGTAACCAGTATCGACTCCTTCTGCTTCAGTATAGTGCAGATCGTAGAAGTGCTGCGCTCGTACTGCTTCGCCAAGTCGATTACATGCACACCTTGGTCATGTTTTTCGATAATTTTTTTCTTTAATTCAATGCACATCATCCCCTTCTTCTTCTCAGCCCTGTCCTTCGCACTTACTTTCTTCAGATCCATGGTTGAAAAAACGAAGTTTTGCAAAATAACTGCAAGCACAAATGCGAGCACAACACCGATGCTTCAACTAAGAGCTATGCTAATGCTTAAAGTGAATGAGTGAGACACGTGATGCTGGGCTGATGTTGTCGTGTTCACTGTGACATTCGCGGCACCAACTAGTGGTGGGGTATCTGAAGCTGGCTCGTAACCGAATTTTAGCTTGCAACTCAAAGCAAAAACTCAGCCGAGAGATGGCTCGTATCTCAAAAAACTCCTTAGTCAGGACACTCGTAAGTCAAGGCCCCACTGTATATCTAGACTGGTAGGAGGGGTGGAGACATGGGATGGGTTAGTCCCACACCAACTTGTTGCAGGTAAGAATTGGGAGGGATATTTCCCAATTCCCCTGTGACGGTCCCCACTGAGGAGCAAGGGGTTACAGCCTCACACAAGGATAACCCCCAGCCCAGGATTCCAGTGCCAGAAAGAGAACTATCCATTATTTCTGGCTATGAAAACCAGCGGGGATTGTGACTGAGTGAGATAAAGAGCTAATGGAGACCCAGGCAGTTCCTCTTAAAGGGACTACACATGGACTTACTAGGACTCACTCACTCTGAGTTCCAGCACTGCGGCAGCAGTTTGAAAGGCACCAGAGAGATATGGGGAGGAACTAAATTTTCTGGAATCAGGGAAAGCGGTTGGAAGATAGCTTCCTGCCAGAAAAAAGTGCTGGCAGAGGCCATTGTTGTTCTTCTGAGCCACCCATTCTCCATAGAGCCCAGAAGGCAGGCAGGCATATCTGAGTCACACTATTTGTCCTGCCCTGGTGATTCCTGAGACCATGCTTTACCCAAATTTAGGGTCTACCCAAGCTGTTTCTAATGATTTTTTTTTTTAAATAAATAGCCTGTTTTGGCTCACACTTCAGATTTTCCTATAATCTCTCAAACAAGAAGCATCTTTTTGTACCTCTCACTAAGTGGTCCCAGGCCTGATACTAGAAGCAGCCAAACTTAGTTCATAGCTTGGCCTCACCTGGGCACCTTCAAGCCCAACACAATTAAAAGCCATCAGTAGATCATATTGTAGCTCATGTTGGGTGGCATTAGGCAGAACACATATATGGGTTGACCTTGGCCTGCAACTTCTGGGAGGCCCCAGAGCCAGCATCTCTGGTGGAGAGCTTCAGACCATGTCAAAACATCACCCAACCACCTGCAGAAGCAACACACTAAAGTGATGGAAGTAAGTCCTGCTCTGTAAGGTGGACCCCCTGAACAGCTGATCTCCATGGTGGTCAGTTGCCACAGCCAGACCTTGTAGCCAATTGTCCTGGGGTTAAATCCCTCTCATTGATATGTCAATGGTAATCAAGGCTCAAGTACAGCAGGAGCATGTACACAGTCCACACAGGATGAGGATGGGAACTTGAAGTGCTCGGCTTGGAGAATCAGGGTGGCTATGCCACTGGACCATACAGAACATCCACTACATTAAGCTACTCTATCAAGCCCAATAGACATAGCAGCTCTACCTAATTCATAGAAACAAACACAGGGAAGCTGCTAAAATAATGAGACAAAGAACATTTTCCAAATGTAAAAAAATGAAATGATATGTAGGCAAGCAATCTACTAGATTCAGAATTCAAAATAATGATTATAAGAAAGCTTAATAAACTTAAATGACAACTTCAACAGCATAAAAAGAGAAAATGGAATCCATAAAAAAGAAACAGTCAGAAATGAAGGATATACTAACTGAAATGAAGAACAATTTATAGGGAATCAACAGTAGGGTAGAGGATGCTGAGAGTCAAATCAGTGATTTGGGATACAAGGACGCAGAAAAACAAAACATAAAAAACAACAACAACAAAAAAAAACCCATTCAGACCAGCAGAAAATAAACACTCATAAAAAAGAATAAAAAAAATTTAAGATAGTGCAAGGAGACTCTGGGACAACTTCAGGCATACCAACAATCACATCATGGGGGTGCTGGAAGGAAAAGAGAGAATGAAATTGAAAATCTATTTAAAAAAAAATGACAGAAAACCTTTTTAACCTTGTGAAGGAAATAGACATACATATCCAGAAAGAATAGTGAGTCCCGAACAGATGAATTCAAAGAGGCTCATACCATGACATATCATAATTCAAATTCAAGAAGTTGAAGATAAAGAGAGAATATTAAAAGAAAGAGAAAAGCAGTTACCTATAAGCAAGCTCCTGTAAAATTGTCAGCTGATTTCTCAACAGAAACTTTGCAGAGCTGAAGGGATTGACAAGAAACATTCAAAAAAAACAAAAAGCAAGGGCCTACAATCAAGGTTACTCTACCCAGCAAAGCTATCATTTAGAATCAAATGACATAGAAAGAGCTTCCCAGAAGAAAAAGATAAAGGAGTTCATCATTACCAAATTAGTACTGCTAAAATGTTTAAAGATCTTCTTGAAGAAGAAAAAATAGATTAAAAAATATGAATAATAAATATACATCTAACAATGACTGAGTCTAAAAATTAAAACAAATGAAGAAGCAGAACAGAAACAGACTCATAGATACAGAGGACATTTTGATGGTTGCCAGATGGGAGGGGGGATGGAGGAAGGAGTAAGGATTACAAGTACAAAGTGGTTGTTACAGAATACTTATGGGGATGTAAAATACAGTGTAGGGAATATAGTCAATAATATTGTAATAACTATGTATAATATCAGATGGGTATGAGATTTATTAGGATGATCACTTAGTGATTTATGTAATGTCTAATCATTGGGGTATACACCTGAACGTAATATGATATTACATATCAACTTTCAATTTTAAATGAAAAATAAACATTGATTAAAATAAAGAAAAACAAAATGTTTATTTTTTTTCTATTTTCTCCTATCTCAGTTCTGCACCATACAGAGTAATACAAGGCAATCACATAACTGCATCTTAAGCAACCCCAGCAGATTAATGAAAGACACTCAAGTCAAATAGATCAAACATCAAGGTTAAGGTAAAAATTTAAACAATTGACTGTGGCCTGGACCACCTTCTGTTAAATTTAGTAAAGTATAGCTATAGAAATTAAAAAAAAATGTTATGACTAAAATTTAATATAATATCATAAACTTTTAGGGCAATGGTATCATTCTAAATTAAATCTTTAAAAGCCCTCATTTAACAGAACAGAAAATATAGAACAGTGAGAGTAAATTTACCTTAAATAAATAGCTTGTGAATGATTAAGACAAATTTGAAAGCCAGGTTTTTTCATTTGTTTTCAATTAGGTCCTAGAAGATTAATACTTGCCATAATCTACACTAATAAAAGAAAAAAATGGTAATTGGCGTACGGCGATACCTTTTTCATTGGCTAATCAGGGCTATATGCAAATTAACTGCCAACTAAGATTGGCAGTTAACTGCCAACAAGATGGCGGCTAATTTGCATATGTAGGCACAATGCAGGGAGGCAAAAGGGAAAGCAGGAAGAAGCCCCCTGCCACTGACAGTGATCTGAAACCCAGGGGGGAGCTAAGATCTGGGGGGCAGGGCAAAGGCGGCCCTGGGGCCGCCTTTGCCCTGCCCCCCAGCCATGATTGGAGAATCAGGTGCCTTTTCCACCCTGGCCAGTGATAGCAGGAAGTAGGGGTGGAGCCAGCGATGGGAGCTGGGCACGGTCGAAGCTGGCAGTCCCAGGAGCTAGGGGTCCCTTGCCTGGGCCTAAAGCGAAGCCCACGATCGTGGCACCCCCCGCTGCCACTGCAGGTCCCCGCTGCCTGGGCCGGACGCCTAGGCCAGAGGCGTTAGGCCTGGGCAGGGGCAGAGCCTGAAACCACGGGGAGCTGGGGGTCCCCTGCCCAGGCCTGACACCTCTGCTGGAGGCCTCAGGCCTGGTCAAGGGGCCGATCCGGTGATTGGTGATCGGAGGGTGATGAGGGTCAACTCCTCTGGCTGAGGCATCAGGCCTGGGTGGGGGGTGGAGCCGGGGATTGGGGGGATATGATGGTCCCCTTGCCCAGGCCTGAAGCCTGGGTCAGAGGCGTCAGGCTTTGGCGGGGGTTGGAGCAAGCGATCAGAGGGAGATGGGGGTCCCCTGCCCAGGCATGATTCCTGGGCCAGAGGCCTCAGGCCTGGGCGGGGGCCAGAGCCAGTGATCGGGGGGAGATGGAGGTCCCCTGTCCAAGCCTGACACCTCTGGTGGAGGCGTCAGGCCTGGGCAAGGGGCCGATCAGGCGATCGGAGGGTGATGGGGATCAACGCCTGAGGGCTCCCAGTATGTGAGAGGGGCAGGCTGGGCTGAGGGACACTCTCCCCCCACACACACACACCCAGTGCACGAATTTCGTGCACCGGGCCCCTAGTTCATAAATAATTCAGAATCTATAAGAGCTACTCATGTAACTAGATTCTAACTGGTCAACAGTACTATTAACAAGTATAGGAAACCTACTTAGAACCAGAACATTAGATATACAATAAGTTCAGTAGTCTTGCCAATAATACTTTTTTTTTTAATAGAAATACACATTGCTCAGATAGTAAATGAATTTCAGAGAAGTAGGTTTATTCTTAAATAAAATAAGTTGTGACTGGAGCCCTTTTCTTTTGTGAACCAAAATTTAAATGGTGATCAGTAATTGGATATATAAAAAATCTTGTGTTAAAATGGAAAGCAAAATTTTGGAAAACTGAATCTCTCTCTCTCTCTCTCTCTCTCTCTCTCTCTCTATATATATATATATATATATATATATATATATATATATATATACATATCAGTACAATGAAGTGAATTAATTATGCAAATAATAATAATAATAAAACCTTGACAGTATTTGCTTAAGAAGTTTTCAATATTCACTATTTTTGGAAGTGTCAATGAAGTACTGAAGGGGTAGTCATAATAATCTGGCCAGTCATAATAATCTGGCCACTCAGTGTATATATACCTGTGTGAATAAATGTTTTATAATCTTATTTTACCAAGTATTGGACTTTGTGATTATAGCTGGGCCTGTTTTCTCATTTGAAAAATGAAATAACAATATTATCTATCTCATAGATATTAGTTGCAGATGAAATAACATGATTTATGGTAAAGGCTCGGTGTAGTGTCTGGTACATGGAAAGCATTTAACAAAAGATAGCTAATTTTGTTAAAGACCATATGTGATTTAGCTATAATTTGGGGTAGTATCTCATTATAATAGGAAATGTGAAAAAGAACATATACTCTGCTGCCAATTCAAAATTTAAAAAATACAAAAAGTTGAAAATGTAGGTAGTGTGGTTTCTTCTACCACTAGTTGAAAAAATTAAATTTAATATAATTTTTCTGTAACTGAAAACCAAATATATTTGTATTTATTTTCGAAAAGGTAAGAATAGGAAATAATCTCAAGTATTCTGATTCACATGAAGACTAATGTTAAATAATCTTTTAAAAATTCAAGAGTGTAATTTTGCAATTAAAGACTAATAGAGCCACATGTTTAGGTATTATTTCCTTAAACATTTTAGAGAAATTTAATTTTAGAGAAAAAAAATATGACACAGGACCTAAGTTATCAGTGGTATATATTCATTAACATGTGTTCTATAATCCTATAGGTCACACCAGTCCTGAATTAATGTTTTATTGGCAAACTGAGCTCTATACTTTTTCTATGCCACTATAGCTTTCTTGCATTTACTTTGATTAAATTATTGGGGTGACAATGGTCCACAAAACCATACAGATTTCAAGTGCACAACTCAATGAAACATCATCTGCTTACTGCATCGTGTGCCTGCCGCCCAAAGCAGTTTCTTTCTGTCCCCATTTATCTCCCCTTTGCTCACTTCCATCTACCACTTGTTCTTTACTTTATGCTATTTTCAGTATTATGTCAATGCTTTAAACCACAGTCCTCTATTTGATCTGAGATTTTGCCATGTAAATTTTTAATGGACTGAGTGTCACCTTGAGATTTCATGTCTTCACAGGTTCCATTCATCTCATTCTTTTGTATCACTTTCCTTCAGTTCAGTATCTGAACTTCACACTAGTCTTTTCTTTTATTTTTATCATCAGATCCCTTCTTTTCTTTCTCCTTGAACTTTCTATCTGATTTTCTGCCCCAACTTTTTCTTCTGTGATTTTATGACTTTTTCTTGTGTTTTTTTTTTGATCCTCTTTAATCCTCACTATAAGATCTACGCAGAGTCCATTTGCTGTTTTCTCATAAAATGATAATCTTTCCAGACTCGGCATTTCCTACTATGAAAAAGTCTCCATGCACTTATAAACTTTCATTTTGTTTTAATTGGGCATCAAAACTTCAATTGTTGAGCTTATAGATCTAAGCAATTTTCTGTCTTATTTTAACTGTTCAACTAATTTCATCATTCCCTGGGCTGCTTCTACTTTCCTTTCAGATCCTAATTCTTCAATCTGCTTCAGAAATGCATCAATTTGTCTGTTAGAACCTGATTTTTTATTTTATTTTATTTTGTTTTTTGTATTGGACCAGCTCCTCTCAAAAGACTGCTGGTTTTGAGAGAAGATCAAACAAATATGGCAGTGATGGCGAACCTTTTGAGCTCGGTGTGTCAGCATTTTGAAAAACCCTAACTTAACTCTGGTGCCACATATAGACATTTTTTGATATTTGCAACCAGAGTAACACAAAGATTTATATTTTTGATATTTATTTTATATATTAAATGCCATTTAACAAAGAAAAATCAACCGAAAAAATGAGTTCGTGTGTCACCTCTGACACGCGTGTCATAGGTTCGCCATCACTGAAACATGGCCTCATCTAATTCTACATGACACTTTCACAAGTAAGCTCTATAAATATTTTTTAAAATCTCTCACAGCCAACTTTCATAAAATGAGAGTCTTAGACTATTTTTGTAGGTTGTCACCCATTACCTTTGTGAACACATTGCTTCTCTTTATCTTTGTTACTACTGTTTTCTTTGCTAATCTTACTTTTCTCTCTCTAATTACAGATATTTGGCTGACTGTCTGACACATTTGCTTTTGCTCAGACTTCTAAGAAAGAGAAAATCAGTACCCTCAATTCTCTTTAATTTCCCTAGTTACTGCATTGGCTCTCTCAAACTCCAAAAGTTGCCACTCAAATATACGGCTTGATCACCAAATATTTATCTAAGCTATAGTAATTCAATTGAGTGAAGACTTTATCTAAATGACCTAAGTCCC
This sequence comes from Myotis nattereri, assembly GCF_964212035.1. Taxonomy (NCBI): domain Eukaryota; kingdom Metazoa; phylum Chordata; class Mammalia; order Chiroptera; family Vespertilionidae; genus Myotis; species Myotis nattereri. Next base: position 65,181,872 of record NC_138076.1, on the reverse strand, counting down.
TCTCTTCTCCATTGCACACTATAACTTCTGTTTCCAAAATACTTCCTTTTAATGTATAGCTACTCAAAATATGTGATGGTCGAAAGCCAATAAAATAATATATTGAAGTCTGAATTATGGAGTTACAAGTTTTAGAATATAGTAGCCAATTCATTGTAACATATGGAATGATAGATAAATTATCTTAATTCTACATGTCACCAAACTACATAGGATAAAATCAAGGAACCAAAGACTTTTACCTTCAGATAGATAAGGAATTAGCGGGGGGGGGGGGGGGGGCGGGGGGTAAATCTAGCTATTCATAAGCACTGTAGGTATTTTTTTAAAGAAGCAGAAATATCCTTTTTTTCATCTTATTTCTCTTGATATCCTGAAACATCTGCCTCACTGAAAGAAAAATATATTCAGAACAATGTTTTGACATAGAAAGTGTGTATGGGGGGAGGCGTTACTTAATTTGGTAGAACTTAAAGTAATGTTTTATTAACAAATTTAAGTTCATATTTGACATTAGTCTGATTTTGACAAAGTATCTTATGGCTTTGTTTCTCATGGTATTTTGAAGCAATTATATCATAGACAAAGAGCTTTACCACATATGGATTGGTCATACTTGGGTGAAGGAAGGGGTGTCAAAGACTGGAATATGATGGCTAAGGGGGAAAAAAAAGCCATATGGCATTTAGAACTAAGTTCATATTGTGAACTGGCATATATATTTTATAAGGATTATATGTATATAAAGTTAGTTAATATCCTTGAATATTTAACTAAATAGAAATTTCTCCCATGACATTATTTGAGGATAACGTTCATATTTGATTATGGAATTACATATCTTACTAAAGCATTACAAAAAACTATGTTTAATTTTACCAATCATGAGAACTAATTTTATTTTAAACTACTAGTCATTCTTTTTAACTTGAGAAAATTGGATTCTTTAAACAAGATATTATGTGGAAATGAATCCTCTTATAGGAGGCAGAAAGGTCATCATAGTGCATCTATGAACTTGTCTGATTTATGTAAAAGAAATATAATGCAATCCTCTAATTTTTTTTTTTAAAATATAAGAATATATTGACTCAATCTCCACTGACTGGATTGAATTTGAGAAAATGGGGTTGCTCGGAAAGAAGGCAAAAATTCATCCAGTAACATGATTAGATTCATGTAGACCAAAATAGAACATTCCCTTTTTTACATGCCAATGCTTTCAGGTAGATTGTGTTTACAAAGGTTTAGAATTCAGCTGTGAGACATTAAAATAAAGTTCTTCATCTAAAGCAGAAAGGGCCATTTTACTCTGAGTGTACTTTGACTTATTTCAGAGAAAACTAGAAAAATGCCATTTTTACAAGGCACCTTGTGTGACTTCCTCCACTGCTCAAGTGAGGCTAGGACATCATTTTTATTCCTGTCACTCCTTCCTCTGCTTGCTTGGCAAACTTATAACTGCCACCCTTTTTTCTACATGCCTATCTGTTTTTACTCTCCTACCACTCAAAATAAACAAAGTAAAGATTTATACCTGTATTTCAACTCACTGAAATGCTGAGTTAGCTAAGAGACGTAATGACAACGTAAGTGGGAAAAGAGAGAATTTAATAAATCTCCATGGCCATACCCTCTGCTCAGACCCCAGTGTTACTAAAAGCAGTTTCTTCCTTATGTCTCGGCATAGACATCTTGCTTTTTAAGTTCCTGTTTCAATGGCTCTGATGTGGTATTAACATATGCAGCCTGGAGACTGATTAAATGCCTAATTACTGCTCTAAATAGTATTGCTTCAGTCATTGATCTACTGAACATAATCAGTAGTATCAGTTACAAGATCTAAGTGAAATTTGGGAAGGTCCTGAGATTTTGGGATACTTTCTGAGAGAGCTCCTTGCAATAATTTTAAAATCATAGTTTTGCAGTGATTGGCAGAGTTCTCCAGAGGAAAATTAAAGACATGTAAGGCCCAAGAGAAAGAAAGACTTGTTCTACTTACGTTTGCAGGGTTATCAGGAAGTGACTATATAACTATGGGACTCGGTGCAAAATGAAAATTCAGGGCCCCTTGTTCAACATAATTAGAAGTTTCAATAGGGAGACAGTAGAGCATTAGAACCAAACATGGGACTCTTCTAAGCTCATGTCCCTGAGGGAATGGCAGATCGCATGCCCAGGAAGTTGGGTCTATCGGGATATATTAAAGTTATTTATTTATTTTTTGTAGATAGTTTATGAATTTGTAACTTTCATTGTATATCATGACACATTCTCTCTTTATTTTTTTTCTGCTAGCAGCAATATTCCTTAAAAATATAATGCTATTTTGTGATTATTTCAAGATAGACTTGAAGGTGATCAACATGGCTTGCTACATCTTATTGTAAGTTAAGAATGGGAAAATTATTTTAACCAAAAGACAGTAGCAAGAGTATAATCTAGATTCCACAAGTCACAGCAGAAGCCAATAGGTATTTGGATCTAGTTTAGATCCTGTTCCTAAAGCTGTGTAAAATGAGTCTCTGGTTCCAAGACCAAATATGTTATTGGGAGCAAAAAAGGTTCTCCTGTAATTCCTAAATTGGAACCTTAAAGGCATTCTCAATAAGGTGATTCACTTCTAGTGTAATTAGTATCCACTATGGCACATTTGAGAACTTTCCATTCGTGTCCTTAGGCAGAAATTCAGAATGACCTTTCAGAACCACACCATTTTGGGAACTGGGTTTCTACTTAACAAGAAAAACCTTCCAAATGTAAGATCCTGAAAAGAATTTGCTGTAATGAGACTTTGCTGTAGTCAGACTTAAAAACAAAAACAAAAAGCAAAATTGAAAGCAGAGGAAAGCTTACTTGCTCTGTGTGCTGTAACTTGACCTTACGTACCAGGTAGGAGAGGGATGTGATTAGCAGTAGATTTATCAGTACAGTTTATTTTCAAGGAAGAAAAGAATGACAAGAATCAATTGCCACATTATCTAACCTCAAAGAGGACAAAACTGAATTAATAAAGCAATAATAGGCTAAATAAAAATATTCTAGTTACAATAGTATTTTAATGGCAAGATGATATTATGAAAGATTCAGTAGTGCCTTGTTTTCTGCAGGGTATAGAATCTCAGTGGATGCTTGAATATGCAGTTAGTGCTGAACCTTATATACACTATGTTTAATTTATGTTACACACAGGAAGATATTAACAACTATTAATAAAATATTATTATGTAATATTGTTTATAAGGTTAAATGGCTTACTAATAAAGTTCTATATAAAATCTCTCTAGCAAATTATACATGACAATATTAAAACCTAGTTACAGCTCTGTCTAATAGGAAAAAGTGACATGTTACAAGCATTTTCAATCTAGTTTCATTAACTCTGGTATTATATAGGACATATTACAGACATTCCTTGTTCAACTGTTATGGTTTTATTTGTTTAAGTCTCCAAGTGCTTTCAGATACTCTGCCATGATTCCTCGATAAATATGCATGTGAGGAGGAGAAGACAGACTTGGAAATCTCATGTAATTCAGGAAGACACAGATTTAAGAGTAGCGGCCAATTTTCTCTTCTAATATTCTAGACTCCATAAGTTTGACTTGCATGATCTGAATATGCAGTATCTTTTAAATAGAAAATTTCATTTGAAATATACATAGTACTCTTTTAACATTATACTATCCTATCCTATATAATAAACAGGCAAAATGCAAATTAACCATCACACCCTCCCAAGATGGCTGCCTATGACCAGGCTGGCAGGGGGGTTAGTGACGGACAACCAAATGACTGAACAAGCAGGCTGCGTGGGGCAACCAGGTCAGCAGGGGGTACTGTGAGGGGTGACCAGGCTGGCAGGAGGGCAGTTGGGGGTGACCAGGCCAACAGAGGGGGAAGTTAGGGGCAACCAGGCCAGCAGAGGGAGCCAGTTGGAGGTGACCAGGATGGTAGGGGGGCAGTTGGGGGTAATTAAGAAGGCAGGAGGGGTAGTGAGGGCGACTAGGCCGGCAGGAGGGGCAGTTGGGGGTGACCAGGCCAGCAGGAGGGGCAGTTAGAGGCAACCAGGCTGGCAAAGGGGAGCAGTTAGGGGCGATCAGGCTGGCAGAGGGGATAGTCAGGAGCGATCAGGCCTGCACGCAGAGGCAGTGAGGGTCGATCAGGCAGGCAGGCAGGCAGGTGAGCGATTAGGAGCCAGCGGTCCAAGATTGTGAGAGGGATGTCCCGGATTGGAGAGGGTGCAGTCTGGGCTGAGAGGACCCCCCCCCCCCATCCATGAATTTCATGCACTGGGCCTCTAGTTTATATATAATATTAAGTAATTGATATTATTGCATTGTATGAGGTCCACACTCTTAATTCTCTTTCAATTATTTTGAAAAAAAGATTAAGTTTTGATAATATTTGAAAAGTTGGGGAGAGTGATGTCATCAAGTTGGCAACATAGGCCATTTCCAACTTCAGACCTGCTCCCAAGAAGACTAACTAGCAGCTATCCATAGACCAGATACCACTGTGAAAATTCTAGAACCCAAGAGTGAGGCTGAAGCCCCATCCTGGATCATAAAGACTGAGAAGGACCTCATTAGAAGAGTAAGAGGGGCAGTTTCATTTTAACTGCATCAATTCTCCCCCAGGTAAGCACAGTACCTCACCAACAGCATTCCCTTGAGCCTAGTTTCTCCAGTGGGAAAAGTGAACCCAAGGTATACATCCAGGCCTCATCTCCCAAAGATGAGGGGGAATCTGTGAGGCTCAACCACTAGGTATCAGACAGCAACAAAGAAGGGGGTGGGGCTTACAGCAAGCAGTGCTCATGCCTTGCTTATAGCAGTGCCCAAGCAAAGATCCCAGCCATTGGCTTTGTCTATGTGTAGAGCTGAGCATGTGGCCTCATTGTCCAGGGAACTCAGATGGCAGTTCTGCCTAATTTGAGTTCCCAACCAACAGCCTCTACTGGCTATGAAACTCATTCATTTGTCCCACAGGTCAGGGAAGCAAGTTCAAAGCTCCACCTAACTGCTAAACACATTTTACAGCCCACCAGGGTAGGAGAGCAAATATGCAGCTCATGCAACTGGTGAACATAGTCTCCATCCCATCCTATCAGGAAGCCTGGTCAGAGAATCCAAGCAGTCCTTCATGTAGACCTGCGTGGGCAGGGGACCAAGCCAGCAGCCTGCCCAGCTGCTGAGCATAGTCCTTGGTCCTGAGAAGCCAGGAAGCCTGAACAGTGACCCTAGGCAGCTTGGAACTTGACTAATGTATAGCTGATAACACCACCCAGCAATGTAGCCTAGCCTATGACCCTGCTCAGTTGTTGTACATAGACTGTGGCTTTGTCCAAACAAGAACCTTGGCTGATGACCCCACTAAATCAAGGAACATAAACTGCAGCCTCAACCAATCTAGGAGCTCATTAGTAATCATGCTTGACTATGAAGTAAAGTCTGAAGCCCCACCTAACTTCAGGGTGCAGCTGAGGCCCTGCCCAATCAGAGAGCTCAGAAAGTAACCTGAATAACTGGGAAAAATAAACAACAGCCTACTCAAATGTGAAGCGAAGCTTGTGGTCCTGCCCAAATCTGAGGCAAAGCCAGCAGCACCCTCTGAGTGGGGAGCAGAGCCTGAAGACCCACCTGACTAGGGGCAATTATGGAGCCCAGCCTGAAGCTCCATGCAGTTGCAGAGTTTAACTAGTAGCATCATTTTGCTAGAGAACACAGCCTGTGACTCCACAGAACCCAGCAAAGTGGCCCTACCTGAACATAGTTAGCAGCCCCATCTAACCAGAGAGCCCACACAGCAGCCCCAATTGAACACAGAGCCTAACTATCAGGCCACCCAATTGTGGAGCTCAGCCAGAGACACTACTCCCCACTCCACTCCAATCACAGAGCGTGGGCAGTGGCCCTGTGCAAGATCAGCTGACACATCCAGTACACCACGCTGAACACGCCTGTGAAGTCTTTCTCTGCTAAAGCAGACCTGTAAAGTCTGAAAGAGGAGACTACTAACTCAAATGTGGATGTCAATGCAAGGATACAAAGAGCACAAATAATCAGATAAACCCAATTAATAAAGTTTCAATAACAGGCCCTAAAGAAATGGAGATCTATGAGCTGTCTGACAAACAATTCAGAATAAACCTTTTAAAGCAGTTTAATAAACATAAAAACACATAGACAACTAAATAAGATTTTTAAAAACACCCCACAATGCATGGAAAAGTGAGTTAAACAAAAATATAAAAACTACCAAAAAAACCCCCAAAAAACAAAAAGGATGGAAGACTCCTAAACTCATTTTACGAGGCCAGCCTTACCCTGATGGTGTAGTGAAAATTAAAAATAAAGGAATAAGAAAAAAATTATTTTATAGCAACTTTGTTAGTAACTTAGGATATTTTATGTTATTTATCTGCTATACTACATAGTTTTAATTGATTATCTCTCCTCACATTATTTTCCATGCAGCTTTGATCTAAATAAATGGCCAATAGATGACAATAGAGTTATAGTCAGAATAAGGACACTGAGGTCAACAACAGACTGCACAGATGATGATGGTCCCATCTTATCTAATGAAAGAATAATATGCAAATTAACCATTACTCCATCTCTCCATCACAAAGATGGCCGCATCCACGAAGCTGGAGCGAGCAGGAGGCTTGAGTTGCCACTGGCGATGGAGGAAGCCAAGCGTCCCACCTGTCCTGGCTGGCCCTCAGCTCTGCTCAAGGCTACAAAGTTTCAATTATAGAAGATAAATAAATCTGATATACCTGCTAAAAAAAAAAAAAAAAAAGAAAGAAAAGAAAAAGAAAGAAAAAAAGGACAGGCTGGGAGCTTGGGTCGCCAGGGGTTGTGGCCAGCCTGATAATGGCCATCAGCCCCTCACCCAGGCTTTCCAGGAACCCCAGCGGGACCACTCCACCCTGAAGGGGCTGTGGCCAGCCTGAAAACTTCTCTCAGTCCCTCACCCAGTCTGGCCAGACACCCCAGTAGGGACCCCCACCCTGAAGGGGAGGGCCAGCCTGAAAACAGCCCTCAGCCCCACACCCAGGCTGGCAACACCCCCATGGGGTGAGGGTCCCCACTGGGGGGCTTGACCAGCCTGAAAACAGCCATCAGACCCTCACTGAGGCTGGCAAGGCACCCCAGTGGGGACCCCCACCCTGAAGAGGGTGTGGCCAGCTTGAAAACGGCCCTCAGCCCCTCACCCAGGCTAGCCAGGCACCCCAGTGGGACCCCCACCGTGATCCGGGACATCCTTCAGGGAAAACCAGCCAGCCCTACCCATGCACCAGGCCTCTATCCTATATAATAAAGGGTAATATGCAAATTGACCCTAACAGCAGAACGACTGGGAATGACTGGTCACTATGACACACACTGACCACCAGGGGGCAGACGCTCAATGCAGGAGCTGCCTCCTGGTGGTCAGTGTGCTCCCACAGGGGGAGCTCTGCTCAGCCACAAGCCAGGCTGAAGGCTGCCTGTACAGTGGTGGTGGTGGGAGCCTCTCCCTCCTCCTGAGCAGCGCTAAGGAAGTCCGACTACAGCTTAGGCCTGCTCCCCGCTGGCAAGTGGACATCCCCCGAGGGCTCCTGGGCTGCCAGAGGGATGTCTGACACCAGCTTATGCCCAAACCCCCAGGGAGTGGGCCCAAGACAGCAGGTGGACATCCCCCGAGGTGCCGCAGACTGCGAGAGGGCACAGGCTGGGCTGCCCCCGCCCCCCGGCCTAGTGCACAAATTTTTGTACACTGGGCCTCTAGTAGATTATAATGGAGCTCAAAAGTTCTTTCATAGCCCTTCATTAGATCTTAGCCTGGTCAATGTAAGGCTGGGATAAAAGTCAGTTTACAGTTGTGGATACGCAAAAAAGAGTTTATTCTTGTATTATTATTTATTAATTATTGTTTTATTTTCCACACAAACTCTAAACCTACTTTTGCTCAGCTCTGTATTTCTGAATTGTGCCATCTCAGTTTGTTGTTAGTAATGCTACGGCCTAGAAATGCCTGAGGGCACTTACCTTGGCTTCTCAGTGAATATCTCACACACCTCTCACCTTTCTAAACCAATGTTACTATTGAGCCTACCCTAGTGGTTCTTACTACAATTTCACGACACTCTTCAACAGTAACCATTAGGGAATTTTGAAGGAAAAGGAGTTTATTAATTACAGGCCCTGGAGTGTGTAATACATGCCTAGGGATGAGAAAGAATGAGCCAGCATGGGCCTGGGGTTCTGTTTTTATTGGGGTCTAAGATGTGTGCCTAGAATTTCACAGGCTCACTCTTTATTGGTGAATTTAAAACATCAGAGTGAAAATATAAAGGTGGAAAGAGAAAAAAAAAGCAGCCCAAATGGGTAGTTACTGAACAAAGGAGCCTCAGTGGGGGGAGGCGGGCTGGCTCTTTGGCTCTTTATCTCCTCTTCGGCTGGCCATGTGAGCTCGCCTCAGTTGGAGCTGATGCTTCTCTGAAATGGATGCCTGTTTATAGTGGATCCTGGGTGATCTAGGTTATCATGCACTTGCATTACAAAAAGAAAAACCAACTGTCAGTGCTTACACCACCATCGCTCGCCTGTTTGTGGTGATGCTGGTGTGAACAAACACACTGCGCTGTCCGTCGCATAAAAGGTTAGTACACACAAGTACAGAAGGTCTGTGGAAGTGAGCTCTATGATGTTCACACAGGGAAGTTATTTCCTAAGGATGAATTTCTCAGAACATATCCTCTTGGTTAAGCAGCTCATGTCTGTGTTGTTCTTTTTTGAATACTTCTTCCATGTTTATACCAAATTTTGACATTCATTATAGGCATTATTTTTGAAGTTAATGTTTTATAAATTAACTTTTTGCAATTTTTAGCTTATTAATTTAAAGACATAATAGCAATGAATTTCAATGCACACATCATGAACATAGAAAACAATCTCACAATTTTTAGGTAAGAAATGTAAAAATGTGGCATTTGATGAGCCATGTTACTCTCTCTGAACCCACAAAGAAATTTACACATATAAACATGCATGTGGATTATTTTTTGTTTTTTAATATTTATTATATTGTAATCATATCTTACATTATTTTTAACACATTTCACACAAATTATGAATTGCTTATGTATTGAACCCTAGTGTTATCTGAGACATTCTATATTTATTTATTCTTTTTTTATGTGTATATTTTACATACTTTGAAATATATTTATATGACATGTTTTATAAATATGTTTTATATAACATATTTTACATGATGGATATAAAATGGTTTCTTATCAGTCTTCTATTGATGAACAATCATTGAGAATGGGTGTTTCTTAACTTCTAATCCTTTTACCTCTGAAAGATATATATTAATAATTTGTACTTCTAAATTTTAAAACTTTTATCTGTTTTTATATCAATAGATAGTCTTATTGCTTCACCTCCCCCACCCCCAAATATAGCAAAACATACTTTAATCAACAATAAAATATCCTTAATTATATTTAACCCTTAATTATTTTTGAATTATATAAATTAAAGCCATTTATCTGATTAATAATGACTTGAGTAACATGATATAATTTATATTTTAGATATAATTGTTATTGAGAAAGATTAACCTTATCATAAGGCTTCTATCATTTTAATAAACTATTTATATATATAAAAGCCTAAGTGAGCATTACGACCGGACAACCGGATGACCAGCAGGTAGCTATGATGTGCATTGGCTACCAGAGGGCAGATGGTCAATGCAGGAGCTGCCCCTGGTGGTCAGTGCACTCCCACAACCAACCTCTCGCGGTCTCACCTCCAGGGCGGCCGGGTGGTCAGTGTGCTCCCACAGCCAACCTCCCATGCCTGGCCAACCTCCCACAGTCCCTCCCCCTGGCTGGCTGGCCCCAATCAGCCCCGATCACCGGTCAGGCCAAGGGACCCCACCAATGCACGAATTCATGCACCGAGCCTCTAGTACCTGTATAATTTCAAGAGGAACATTCTTTATATTAAATTTTTAAGTGCCAGAGTGTCTTTTTCTGAAGAAAACAAATCCAAAATAATTTCCAATTTATTTTTGTATATTCAGTTAGTTTATTTGCACACTTAAAATGCAATAGTTTTTAAAAGAAAGTTATATTTAACCTCATAATATAATTATAGTCAATAAAAATAAAAAAGATACTGAGATGGTGACAATCATTGATTTTTCAGATATGAATTTTTCCTCTGACATCTGGTATATGGATAGCTTTATAAATTACATCAGTTCACTCTGCTTAGCTTACTTCTCAGCTCCTAGACCAACATAATTCTCCAACCAAGTATAAAATTGGATACATGTGAGTGAAATATAAAGCTACTCAGACATTTTTTGAAGAATTAATATAGGAATCATTTTTATTCATATAGTAAACTCAACAGAGAATATATAGGTATATGTGTGAATAGTGAAAAACTATTTTGAAGCAGAGTTGACAACACATACTATTAAGTTCCCCGAGGCCCAAGTTTCTGATTTTACCTTCTTGGTTCCAATAGACTTCCTTTCAAGTAAAATAATGTGTTGAATATTTCAGAAGTCTTACGCTCTCTGGGGAAGTTATTTATCACCTCAAATTAATAAGTTTAAAAAGCATATTTAGTTTAAGTATTGTGTGAGCTTTGTAATTATATATAGCTTTTTGTAAATTTTATGAAACTCATTGGAGATATCATTATTTAAGCTGGAAGTGTTTTTTCATTTCTTGACTTTCCAAGATGCATCTTGTTTCCAGTGTCGGGTGAAAGAGGTTCCTTTACAGGTCACGTGAACTTTTTGTGTTCTGTAGTTACAATCCTATTCAAAGCCAGCTTCATCTATGTGGAACAGGTTCAGAAGGTTTCTTGGTTTCATGCTGTGCTGTCTCTGTCTCTTTTAATAATTCATAATTTGTAATTATTAAGAATTAATTTTTTTAATTATTACTAATTAATAATATTTATGTTGCATTGGGCCTGTTCATGATGACAGTCCAAAATCCCATCCTCTTACCCATTAAAAAAGTCTCTCAAATGTTTGATGAAATATATGCTAGTCAAAATCAACCTCTCTGAGACCACTTGAAAAATAAACCCAAATCTACCAACTTTTCACCATTGGCACATATGGAACTACATCTGATTCATCTCACTCATACCCAACCCTTATCATCCTTGACCATCATGCAGAAATGCAAGCCTCACTACTCATTCTGATCATATATAACCTCATTTACATAAAGTCACATACTCTTGCTTTAGCTGATTTTCCTGAGATTGTCAGTCTGAAATTTGCATTATCCCTTTCAAGTGTTTCATACATCACTTTGCTTCCCTTGCACCATTCTCATTTGATAGGTTATTCAGGGTCCTCACAACCCTGGCACCTGGAGGTAGTGTCTCAAAATGTCTTCCACTGCATTTGTGCACCTGTACTATGGGCCTTGCATCCTCAAGAAACAAAGTCCTTTCACTTTTGAAGGCTCAAGTGAGCTGCTTGCACTAGTGTATCTCATATTGCTATTTTTATGGCCTCTAATCATTGGAGACATTGATACCCATCAAACCCAACTATGTTACGGGCATATTCAATCTTTTATAAATAATTCATCATACAAGGTAACCCCTGCTCCCCATTCCTTCAATTCCACATTTTCATTTCAAGTTACTAACTCATTCATATCACCATATATTTGGTGCTGTCACTAGTCAGGTCTATTCTTCATGTGAAATCTTTTTTTCTTAAATACATTTTATTGATTTTTTACAGAGAGGAAGGGATAGGGATAGAGAGTTAGAAACATCGATGAGAGAGAAACATCGGATCAGCTGCCTCCTGCACACTCCTTACTGGGTATGTGCCCGCAACCAAGGTACATGCTCTTGTCCGGAATCGAACCTGGGACCCTTGAGTCGAAAGGCCAACGCTCTAGCCACTGAGCCAAACCAGTTAGGGCCTTCATGTGAAATCTTAAGACCAACATATTCTCTACTACAACTTCCTAAACTTTAACTTCTATATTCTTTTACCCCTCTGCAACTACTCCACCTGGACTTTTAAAATTAAAATATTAGTAATCATATCAGCTACTTTCTAAACTCAGATTGTTTAAGACAGAAATCATTTTCTTCGCTCCAGTTTCTTGCATCATCCACTTTATAGAACAACAACTACAAAATATCCATTAATTGCCCATCGGAATTTTTAGGACTCTTCTTACCTGACCACCTCTTTTACAATTAAACATTCAATTAATTGTCAGTTGGGACATTTTGTTTTCCAAATGTTTTCTTTCCTTCTGTCTCTTTTCTTAGGAATAGGACTGTTGTTTTAGCCTTTTAACATGGCTTTCTGTTTCCAGTTTTACCCCTATTTTCTCCAGTCCAACTTACATACTTGAACAGGAAAAATAAATCTAGTGTTTTAATCTCATCACCTAGATTCATTGTTTTGCCACCACCATAAGTAAAATCTAGTCTTTAAAATATTCTAAAAGGTCTGGTTGTCTGACTATGATCTATGGCCCCAGTCAAATCACCTGATATTTTCTCCTGGCATACTCATGCTAATCTACTTACTTTTTTCTAATTAGAAACTGTATATACTAATGTTGGTCTTAATCAGAATCCTTTCTTTGTTGTACCTTTAAAAACCCCTTTAATATGTACATAATTTGTATAACACAAGTTAAATTCTGATAATTACTTATTTGTTAAATTTTATTACTACTTTTTTTATTCTGTGAAGAAAGCGAGTTTTCTATACTTCTTTTAATCTCAGAAAGCTGTCATATTGTCTGGAAAAAAGTAACTGATTTAAAATAGTCATCACTGAGTGAAGGAATAATTTTTACAAGGGGTACATTTGGCTCAGAGTAAACCTTAAGTGTTCGAAATAGAGCTCAATTCATATCTTAAGTAGAAGAAGTGCAGTCTAATTCATGCTGCTATTCCACAGTAAGAGTCAAGCTGATTCAACTATAGGAAAAGATCCACTGTCTTCTTTTGCAGTGGTAAGGCCTGAATACTTTAGCCATAATGTATTTTTTGCCCTTTCCCATCATCTTCCAATGAGAAAATGAGGTAAAGAGTAATTGAAGCAACAGTGGTGACATTTTCCTATACAGGTAGAGTTTCCCCTAAAGCTTTAGGTTTTCCAATGTTGCTTTCTTTACATTGTTGCATGTAACCTTGGATGCCAATATATTAAAATAAGGCAAACAATATTAACTTAGAGAAATACATTAGCTAGCAGTATTTTTATTCTAAGACTAGTTATTTTCTATTACTGACATAACACTTAAGGGGCATATTGCTTCTTATATAGTATTGGCAATGGAGATGGTTCCCACTATCTCATGGTACAACTCCCAGGTACTCACATGATAAGACTTCTGAGCTTTCTTTATAGAAATCCTTACTATAAAATTATTCAGTCTTCTTTTTTGTATGTGTGTGTGCGTTTCTTATCTTTTGAAAAAGGCAGCAAAAGACTCCATGTGAATATTTCACTATCAAGTTCTGCAAGGCAAATGTTATACATCAAACTGAAGAGATATTTGACTTCAATATATGATTTAAGACAAGTTAGCATTACATTTCTATTCAAAGTATTAAATAATCAAAACAATGGACAAATTCATCTGATATAGATAGATAAATGTTAAGGAGAACTATACCATGCAGTGAGTTTCTTTGGCTCATCACGCCATTTTTTCATTCAATCACAGTGTTGGAAGACTAGGTTTTTTTTAATAATAAATATATATATATATATATATATATATCTCGTTATATGGCTATTATAAAAATTATATATGTACTCTACTTATATATTGTGTTGCTGATAATACACTATCATAATTAATGTAGCTTCAAAATACGTCAGAAAGTCAGGCAGTGTTATTTCAAAATTTGTTCATTGTTTCAAAGTTGTTAGAACTAGATCCATTAAAATTTTCAAGAAATTTTAAGAATAATTGTCAATTTAAAAAAATAATTCTCACCCAAAGATATGTTTTATTAGAGAGAGAAGAAAGGAGAGATTGAGAAAGAGAAAGAGAGAGAAATATCAATTGGTTGCCTCCCATACACGCCTTGACCTGAACCGAACCCACAATCTAGTTATTGCCCTAACCAGGAATCACACTCAAAACCCTTTGGTGAACAGAATGATGTGTCAACCAGCTGAATAACCCAGCCAGGGAAATCCTGTCAATTTTTAATTTAAAAAAAAAAAAAGATTTTTCTTGGATGATGTGTATAATCTATAGATCAATTGTGGAAGAATAGATATCTTAATAATAATAAGTCTTTTGATACATGAACATAATATATCTTTCCATTATTTATGTCTTTGATTTCTTTCAGCATTATTTTATTGTTTTCAGTGTATGGGTCTTTCACATCTTTGCCATAGTTATTATTAGGTATTTCATACCTTACTGATATTACTATGAAATGTATTATTTCAATTTGTTCTTTGGTAACATATAAAAATATAACTGGCTTTGTATGATTATTCTGTATCCTGCAAAAAAGATTCATTATATTTTTAATAGATACCACAAATTTTGTTCTAATAAGCATATAAGACTAAAAATAAAGGCTGTGTTACTTCTTTGTTTATACATAGGTGATCAATTATTGTGTAAGAAAAAACTGTTTTTTTCTTCCATTCCAATACAGATGCCTTTCATTTGTTTGTTTCATTGAACAGATTAGGATCTCCAGTACAATGTTGAATAAAAGTGGTAAGAGAGGACATCCTCATTTTGTTCCAAATTATAGAGGAAACACATTTAGCTTTTCAAAATATGATGTTAGCTGTAGGTTTTTCATATATGCTTTTTATCAAATTGATACATTTTGCTCTGAGATATACTTTCTCTGGTATTAATACATCCATCTCAACTTTATTTATTGATTAGTCTCAGAATTTCATATGTTTTCATCCTTTTTCTTTCAACTAATATTTGTGTTTAAATTTAAACTATATTTTTGGTAAACAGAAGATAATTGCGTCTGACTTTTTATACAATCTGATAATCTCTACTTTTAATTATGGCTGTACAGAACAGCTACGTTTAATGTAATTGCTGACATAGTGAGCTTTCAGACTATAAGTGAGCCATACATTTTCTATTTTCTTTATCTTTGTTTCCATTTCCTCTTTTATTAGTTGAATTCTATAATTTTTATGACAGTACTTTATATTTTTGTTGGCTTGATAGCTCTTACTATTTTGTTAATATAGTGGTTACTTTGGAATTTATCAGATACTTCTGAGACTAACTTCAAATGAAATACCACTTCACATTTACTATAAGAACCTTGCAATACTATACCTACATTTCTCCTTTCCTAGTCTTAATGCTATTATTGTTATGCATTTATGTTACATATATGATAAAGAAAACTTGTATTACAGTCTTTTTGTTTGTCTATCCATCATTGATCCATCTATATGTATGTAATAAAAATAATTATTTTTAACTTAACCTACATAGTTACAATTTGGGATGCTGTTTTTCTTTTAAATTTCATTGCGTCAACTGGTGTCATTTCCTTGTTTTATTTTAGACAAAGGCTCAGTGCACGTATTTGTGCATGGGTGGGGTTCGGCTGACCCACCCAAATTGGGGCCCATTGGGCCAAGCTGGCGGGGAGGAGTGGCAGAGGGAGGTTGGCCGGCTGGCCCCGCTCCCAATTGGGATTTTGGGGGCCAACTGGGGGTTGGGCCGGCTGGGTGGAGGGTGATCGGGGACTGGTTCAGGCCAGTTGGCTGCCGCAGTGCATGTCATAGCCACTGGTTGTTCTGGTTGTTTCACCGTTTTTGTTGCTGGGTTTTTATATATATACACTAGAGGCCCGGTGCACAAAAATTTGTGCACTCGGGGGCGAGGGGGGGCCCCTCAGCCCGGCCTGTGCCCTTTCACAGTCTGGAATCCCTCGGGAGATAACGACCTGCTGGCTTAGGCCTGCTCCCAGGTGGCAGAGGGCAGGCCCAATCCCTAGGTGCAGCCCCTGGTCGGGCTCAGAGCAGGGCCAATTGGGGAGTTGGGGCACCGCCCCGTCATGCATAGAGCAGGGCGGATTGGGAGGTTGCGATGCCACCCTCAGTCATGCTCAGGGTAGGGCCAATTGGGGGGTTGGGGCACCGCCCCCTGTCACACTCAAGGCAGGGTCGATGGGGAGGTTGCGGCGCCACCCCCTGTCACGCACAGAGCAGGGTCAATCAGGGCGTTGGGGCGCTGCCCCCTTCACACACAGAGCAGGGCCCATCAGGGGGTTGGGGCACCGCCCTCTATCACCCACAGAGCAGGGCCGATCAGGGGGTTGGGGCGCCGCCACTCTCACACTCAGGGCAGGGCCGATGGGGAGGTTATGGCTCTACCCCATCACACACAGAGCAGGGCCTGTGTGGGGGGGTTGGGGAGCTCCCCTCTATCAGGCACAGAGCAGGGCTGCTCAGGGGGTTGGGGCCCCACCCCCTGTCACACACAGAGCTGCAGGGCGATCAGGGGGTTTGGGCGCTGCCCCCTGTCACGCTGATCCCGGTGCTGGGAGGCATATTACCCTTTTACTATATAAGGTAGAGGCCTGGTGCATGGGTGGGGCCGGATGGTTTGCCCTGAAGGGTGTCCTGGATCAGGGTGGGGGTCCCCACTGGGGTGCCTGGACAGTCTGGGTGAGGGGCTGAGGGCTGTTTCCAGGCTGGGAGTGACTGAAGTTCCCAACTGCTCCTTTTTTTTCTTCTTTTTTTTTTTTTTATTCTGGGCCAGCTTTACCTTGAGGCTTGGCTCCAGCTCTTAGGCCTCCATGGCTGAAAGTAGGTTTCTGGCCTTTGCTTACAATGTTGCGAATCTGCTGGCTGAAGTCGGGGGGGGGGGGGGGGGGGTTATTTGTTACAATGTTTCTTAAACTGCCCGCTCAGAGGCCTGCAGCCACAGGTGGGGAACATTGGTTTCCTCCGTCACTGAGGCAAGCAAGCCTCATGTTAGTTTCAAGCTGCCTGGCTGCCAGCCGCCATCTTGGCTGACAGTTAATTTGCATATATCGCGGATTAGCCAATGAAAAGGGTAGCGGTTGTATGCCAATTACCATGTTTCTCTTTTATTAGTGTAGAAGATTATCTCATTGCTATATTTTAAAGGTTATCATGTTTTTCTTCAATTTCTGCTTTGTCAATAATATTATTCAGAATATTTTTCATTTCAGGTATTGTAGTTGCATTTTCATCTAGAAGTTTGATGTCGATCTTTTCATATGTATTATAACCCTAGTTAACTATTTGAACATATGGAATATAGTTTTAACTGTTTTACCTGTAACAGTGCCTGGAATCTTGCTTAATGAGCTAGGCAATCACAGGACTCATTTCTTTTTTTAAAAAATTTTAGTAATCACCCTCCTTCAGTATCTTGAAAAATGTTGTTTCATATACTGTTTCCTTCCTCCCTCCCTTCCTCCCTCCCTCCCTTCCTCCCTTCCTCCCTTCCTCCCTTCCTCCCTTCCTCCCTTCCTCCCTTCCTCCCTTCCTCCCTCCCTCCCTTCTTCCCTCCATACCTCCCTCCTTTTTTTCTTTCTTTTTTTCCTTCCTTCCTTCCTTCCTTCCTTCCTTCCTTCCTTCCTTCCTTCCTTCCTTCCTTCCTTCCTTCCTTCTTTTTCTTTCATTTTTCTCTCTTTCTTTTTAATCCTTCCTTCCTCCTTTTCTCCTCCTCCTCCTTCTCCTCCTCCTCCTCCTCCTCCTCCTCCAAATTTATTTTCAAAATAGTAGAGTTCAAAGTTTAATCTCAGCGTTAGAAAATCGGGATGTTTTATATTCATAAATTCATAAATACAAAAAATCAACAACAGTTTTTCTATTTTCTCTGAGGCTCTATTACTTGTGAATACTGACCTAAAGAGACATCTTGAATATTGAGTAAAATTGAAATCCACCAGGGAAATGAAACAAAATAAAAAATCCCACAAAGATATTTTACAAAGAGGTATTGGCACTGAAAAACGACAACATAGTTAATTCTTCCATTCTCTCTTAATAGAAATCCTCCCAATTTTTTGGTCCCATCATTTAAGTTGTTCCATCATATTTTAGTTAAGATGAAAATGCTGATTTAGCCCTAACCTGTTTGGCTCAGTTGATAGAGCGTCGTCCTACGGACTGAAAGGCCCCAGGTTTGATCCCAGTCAAGGGCATGTGCCTTGGTTGTGGGCACATCCCCAGTAGGAGGTGTGCAGGAGGCAGCTGATTGATGTTTCTCTCTCATCGATGTTTCTAACTCTCTATCCCTCTCCCTTCCTCTCTGTAAAAAGTCAATAAAATATATATTAAAAAGAAAAGAAAATGTTGATTATATAAGCAAATATCTAGCAATATCACTAAGGAGAAAGGGTGCCAAAATAATCTGCCAGGGCAAACTATCACAAGTATAAAAATCAAACTAAAAGATTTCCTATGAAAATCAGTTATTAGAATTGAACTAAGGCCACCTAAAGAAATGGAAAAGGGTTGAACTTAGAATTAACACAGATTGGTTCCACTCTTTACTATTATTGAAGATTCTAAGATCAATTTTTCAAAAGCATTTCTGTGACATGATCTTCATATAAAATTATCTGCCTCATAGGCTTACCATTCAAAACAGATTTTTGGGGGGATCTTAAAATCATAGTGCACATTCTCTCTGGTTGAGGTAACTTTTGTTAAGCTTTCATAAGTACTCACTTAGATCAAACTGTTTTTTAAATCCTGGCCAAAGAAGTCAGCAAAGGTAGCTAGCATCAAAGCTATATTGTACAATAGGCTATATGTATGTATTGCTGCCTATACTTGATTTGCAAGATCTTCAAAACCATCTTTAATTTGCTCAGATTATCTGTGCCTGCATCAGATATTTTCTTTAATGTTTTTAATAACACAATTTTAAATTCAGAAAGGTAAATTAATATCTGGCTTAAACTAATATGTAAATTCAAGAATTTTTGTTATTATTATAACTACCAAAAACAAACAAACAAAAAAATACCTAAAGTTATTTTGGATGGTAAAAAGGAAAGAAAGAAAAATGAAAGAAAGAAAGAGAGAACGAGAGAAATATAATTTAATTACTTTGAGATTCTGCTTAAAATGATGCACATTTTCATGTTTGGAAACTTGATTTAACTCTAAAATATACTGCAGATCCCAATTTTCTGTAAATTCTATAAGAACTATTAATCAAAATCAATAAGACAGGACTTAACGTGTGATTGTTAGAAGCACATCTTCCCCAGTTACACAAATTATCTTTGAGGATTGGAAAAAAACAAACCAATGGAAACAAATATCTGATCAATATAATATTCTTTAACCAAAAGCTGATTTTGATTGAATAGGGAGGATTTCTATAATACTTTAAAATTGTTTTAAAATAGTACCTAAAAGAGGTTAATAATATAGTTTACAAAGTATTTAATGGAAATTTATTAATGAAAACCAGAATATGGTCTTTCAGTTAGCATTGCTCTTTTGTGTTTGTTATAATTAAGAGTTATAATTATGGATCTAGCATTTGTATTCACATCTTTCTTTCAGATAGCTCTGGAGATTTGGGTACCTGCAAATTCAACCTAGTGGTCTCATTTCTTTTTCCTTTATGATCTTCTTAGTTTGCTTAAAGCAAACATGTTCAGAGGGGAGGGCACCTGAATATTGTGGGCTTATTTGCAGAATGCCATGTAATATTGATGAATCCATCCTGAAATAGGATAAAAAAAAAAAAAAGCTTTCAACTATCATCTTTGCTAGTTCTGCCTTAAATAACAATTGGCTGTATAATTCCAAATTTTAGGGTAAATTACCAAAAAGACCTAAAATTGAGAAAAATCAGCCCATGGTGTTTTTTTCCCCACTATAAAATTGGGGTTGTGGGGGAAACAGAAACATTAATTCATTTTAGTCTTCCATAGAAGCACAGTTTTAGAACTACTTTTCTGAAAAATAGTTCTTTACCATTTTAAAAATTGTTTTACCTTTTGAGGCAAGACTGATATTTTTCATTTTAAATACCTCACTCATGCCCATCTGGTGTGGTTCAGGGGTTGAGTATGACACAGGAACCAAGAGGTCACCTGTTCGATTCAGGTCAGGGCACCTGACTGTAGCTTTACCCCAGTAGGGGGCCATGATGTTTCTCTCTCATCAATATTTCTCTCAATCCCTCTTCCTTCCTCTCTCTCTAAAAATCAATAAAATATATTTTAAAAAAAATTAAATACCTGGCTCAGGTCCCACCAACTTTCATGAGGTTCAAATGGCGCATGCTGTCTTTCTGTGCTATTTCTCTGTATCAAAGGTTCTGACTTTCAGAAGCATATTTTCTATCATAAAGCTCTCTGTTAGGCTCCAAAATTAAATTATTTACCTTGTCTAAGTGATTCCCTCATACTTTTATTTAGTTATAAAGTTAAATGCTACAAATGAATCATACTTCAGAAAATTAGATTGTGTTATCTAATTTGGGCTGAGAAGTCTTCTTTGAAACTTATAAGGCATTGGGCATTAGGTTCATCTTAATAAGTCTATGTAAACATTCAAACAAGCATAACTTCCACCAAGGGAATAAAAAGAGCTGCTTTATAATAACCTTAGTTAGATCCTCTTTTATTATGTTCCATTCGTTTGTTTAAGCAGAGGGAAAGGAGAGTTGGCAAAGTGGCCTGAAAAATATGGTGTCTGGGATCAGATAGCAAAGACTAAAAGTCCAGCAGAAGTAGTAAAGGGTAAACTGAGTCAAATAGATGGTGACAGAAGATTTGACTGTGTATGGTAAACAATGCAATATACAAATAATATATTATAGAATCGTACACTTCAAACCTATATGATTTTATTGACCAATGCCATCCCAATAAGTTTATTAAAAAATAAAGTAAAAGGACTTGTATGCATGCATATAAGCCTAACCAATGAACATAGACACCAGGGGGGTGAGGGCATGAGTGGGGGTGTGGGTGGCAATGGGGGAATAAGGACACATACGTAGTACCTTAATCAATAAAGAAAAAAAAGAAAATATACATTCAACAAAGTACAAGAGACCTTCTGTAATAAAAGAACAAATGAATTAGAACAAAAAACTTAAAGTTGAATCACAAAATAATTCTAGCTATATTACTTAAAAGTCTGTGACTCTGGGAAAATTGCCTGTTTATATCTCAGTTTTCTCATTTATGTAATCATTGTACCAAAGGGATATATAATTGTATGAGAATCATAGAGTGATTCTGAATATTAAATTACACAATATAAATATTCAATATGCTACTTGCCAAATAACCAGGTTGTAATCAATGTCACTCATTATTATGAAAAATATTTATTCGCTCAACAGCATTTATTGAGTACATGTTCTTGGATAGAGATAAAATGATGACCAAAACAAATACCCTGTCCACTGGGCAACTGTAGTTAACAACAAACAATAAAAGCAACACAACTAATAATGTATGGTTATAAGCTACAATAAGAAATTAAAAAGTAGAGAGCAGTTACTCAAAGAACATACAAGAAGAGGATTGCATATTCCAAAAATGTTTTAAGTTAAAAATTTGCCTGGGAGAATTAATGAATGCTTCTCTGAGAAAGGTTTAGATCTTTATGCAAGATATTTCAATGATGAACAGGAATACACTCGGGAAAGGGTGTGTTAAGGAAAGGGGAGTCACTATACAAGTAGAGATAACAAGTTTGTGAGGCCCAGAGGCAGAGAAAATAATAAAGAAGGACATGGAGTCTTGAAGGCAGAAGGTGATGGGGGGGTTGGTGATCGAAGGGCCTTGCTAGCAGATAAAAGACACATCACTCAGGGCCCAGATGCCCAAAGTATGGATTGAGGTCAGAGGATGGTAGAAATGTTTTGTAGATCAGGGGGAGGAGAGCCAGGGATGTGGCGAAATAGTTCAGATTTTCTTTTAATATAATTTTCATTGACTCTAGTAAGGAGAATGGATTACAGGTGGCAACATTAATGAAGGAATATAATGCAGATGGCAGTTGAGTTGAAAGAGGACAGTATCTTAGAATTGGTGTAGACAATGGGGATGGAGAGAAGTGGGACAAATATGGGGGCATTTTTCAAGTAAAAGTGACAGTTCTAGGTGAAATATTGAAAATTGTGGGAAAGAGGATTTGGGCAAGACAGACCCAGATTTCTGGTTTGCACAAACCAATGCATAGAGAGCTATCCTCTGACAGAGAAGAAGGACATTGAGCAAAGAGAAGGGAGATTATGAGCTCAATTTTCTACATGTATTTATGCTGTCTCTGTGATAATCACCACAGGGGTTAAGCAGAGAGGTGGATTTGTCAGACCACAGGTCAGGGGGAGGTCTAGGTTTTGAATTGCAAATACAGAAATAGAGTTTAGGGATGGTAACTAAAACCATGGAATCAGATGACTGCATTCTGTGAGAATTTAGAAAATCAAAAAATAAGCCGTCAAACATGATATCTCTTCTACTCACATCTGTACACACTGCAAGAATATAAATATTTCTCTTTGGTTTCTCAGTTTACAACATATAAATTTTGGACAAAACTATTCATATCAAAATACATATACTGATCTGAATAGCTGGGATTTTATACACTTTCCAACAACTAAGTGTGGACAGTAGAGAAAAATGATTAAAAGCATAGGTCAGGAGGCTATTACTGTAAAAGTTAGAATTCTTAATGATATAATGGTTGAGGTATTAGAATACTGAGGTTTGTGTATATATGTCTGACAGGGTGGAATAAGATAAAGGCTCGGTTTGGGCAGCAAATTAGTTTACTGCTGCCTTTATATTTCACCTCCATGATAATTTGACCTTTCTAGAATTCTGGGAATATGGGCAGCTTTCCCCTGAGCATCCTTCAGCTGTTGTTTGAACAAGAACTTAAACCAATGGAGAGAGATCAGAATATGCAGGGAGAGGACAGAAAAGAGGCCACCTCTTGCTGTATATATGAACATATTTTTTAGCACAGCAGTCAGACTTGATAAAACTAATTGCTAAATATCAAGTCACTGACGTCACAGTGCAATGATATAATAATGACCCCAGTAATCAAGATTATCTTGCAGGGTTTATATAGTTTATGTACTCATTCATCATTATAAACATTATCTCGATTTGCTGCATAAGTTATGATAAGAAACAAAAGTAAATCAACATTACAAGTTATTTTATTAATTTTCATTCAGTATATAACTTTGGAAATGTTGTCTCTTCTGTGAAATGAACCTTATTTTTACCATATGTTAATATAATATTGATAATGACTAATTATCAAGATTAGTAGTATAAATTCAATCAATCTTGATAACAGAACCAATGTTCTATGAAGGTTTAGGTACATACTATACCCCTGAGAATACAAACCAGTGCTAACTTGTTTGTCCAGTGAGAAATTTAAATTAATCTAAAGGATTTAAGCATTAATAAGAATTTAAAAATAAAATAAAATTTGATTTTTAATATTTTACATATACAAAATCCCATAGGAGACGTCCATTCCAATAGTAAATATGATTTAAGGTGGTGTTAGGCTTGTTTTCAGAATACTTTTCACTTACAACTCTTTGTGAATAAAAACACTGATGTATATTTTAAAAAGGTGGGGACTGGAAGCTAATTCTGATGGTGTTTTCTCTAACTGAGCTATTAGTCATTGGTTTTATTTTTTATTATAATTTCTTATATCAATATTCCATTAATATTTTCAAATCCTCCAACTTGCAAGAAAGTCTTTCAGAAATTACTCATGCCATATATGACTCATTTACATACAACTATATTTGTTATAAAGCAAATTGTTTTTTAAATGATCAAACATTAATATTCCCAGAACATCAAATATTTTAAGCTGACTTGGAGACATCACAAAACAAAATAATTCATCTACTTTTTTATTGAACTGAGTCACAATATATCAATTTCAATAAAATAACAATTAGTAAATGTTTTATCTGTCTTTTAAATATATAAGGTGAATTGGTAAATGTTTATGAGTGATTGCCAAAACTGGGTAAAACCCAACATATTTTATTTTAAAAAAATAATAAATAGGTCTAAAACTACAGGTAACCAGTGAATGCATAAATCAAATAACTTCATGGTGCTATTGGTACCCAAAATTCTAACCTTCTTGGTAAAATATCTTATTTGAGTAATAAATAAACTTACATTTGATTTCCTATATGTCGGGGGGAAACAAAACTTTGACATACTTGAAAAATGCAAATTAAACTACTTCCTCTTTAAAATAATTATCTCACATTTATTTTGTGATTATGTTCAAGGCTGTTAAGATTCAAATTTAAACCAACATAATCCATAAAGTGAAGCAATTCAAGGATTTCTTTATATCTCTACACTCACATTTGTCAACATAATTAAAGTACACATACATATTATTTTGTTTTATGTATTTATCTGTGACTTAATTCACAAGAAGCTGATTCAATCAGCCAAGTTTAAAAAGTTGCTTCTGTTTCTAATTTGTTAGGTAATTAATTTTTTTTAACATACTCATTATCATTTCCTGTTTCTCCTATACATATCTTCAATATGTGTTTTGATATCACATAAGACAAATGCAGATCTTTCGATATCCTCCCTTCATGCCAAACCTAGTAATTATCTGTTGCAGAGTAATGAGTCATCCTCCCAAAATGTAAAACTTTGAAGAAGTTTCATGCGTGTGAAGGTTTTCTATAAGTCTTAAAAGTAGAACTCTACCCAAAGAGGTAAAATATTAGAAATAAACAAGAAATGATGTTGACCTGCTTGGTAAGGATACACAATCCCATACTGAGCCAACAAATCAGAAACGCTGAAAGCCAGTGGGCTCAGCAACAGTTCAATCCTAAGACTTTGAACAAGACAAAAGTAAAGAAGGATAAAAAGAAGTTGGGATGGAGAATAACACTCTATTTCATGGATGGGAGGTGGGGGAGGGGGGACAATGCTACTGTCCAGGAGGCTACTCATTTGTGCACCTCATTCCTCCTGGAATATAGATTCAAGCCACGGGGATCCCAGATAACTTGCTAAGTCAGTTATTAGGCCAGTCTGTAAGGTGCAGTTGAGTGGTGGTTAAACACGTTTCACCTGACATCAGATAACTGGAAGACTGATATAATTTAATGACAGAAAATGCTGTATCCTCAGAAACATGAGAATCACTCCCCCTAGAGACTTATCAAAGTGAATCTATGTTCAAATTGTGATTACAACTCTGAGAACTTGCCAAAGGAAAGCAGTATGTTTGAAGCGGTAGAAATTAATGAACAAACTTTTAACGAGATGACAACTTGGGACATAAAAACCCTGCTGGCATCTCTTAGCCAAAATGTTCAACCTGCAACCTTTCAGACTTCCTGAGCAGCAAAGCACACAGGGGTGGGGAAAGGAGTGAAAAGTGGGAGATGCTTGGATGTCCCGTGGGGACTGACTGTACCTGTGTCCACAGCCTTCACCTGTTGCCTGGCTCGAGTTGGCCGGCTCCACTTTGAGCTCCTGCAGGACCAGCCCTTTTTCGTGCGGCCCAGAAAAGTCCATGCCGGGCACTTCCTCCTCCTCTAGGGACTCAACGTAGAAGAGAGTCCTGGCAGGCGGTGGGGTGCCCTGCCTGGGCGCCCCTTGCTGCAGCCGCGTGGCCACTGGCAGCAGGGTGCCATTCAGTGGGTTGAAGGGAGAGGAGGAAGAGGATGGGGAGGAAGACGAAGTGGAGGAGGAAGAAGAAGAAGGCTTCTTCCAGAATGTGCTCACGCTGCCCTTCTCTTGGCTTTTGAGCAGGCGGTTCTGGCTGGGTCCCCAATGCTCGAAACTGCCGCTGCCGTCCTGCTGCAGGCAGCCGCCCCCCGCCGGGCCGCCCGGGGACGGGGACGGGTGACTGAAGAGTTTCCAGCGGAGTCGCAGGATGTGTTTCACATCGAAGTCTTTTCGTCCAGAGCCCGACATGCTCGATGCAAGGACGGCTCAGGCACCTCAGCGGGCGCGGGAGTGGACGGGCCAGCTGGCGGGGGAAGCCCGCGGAGCCTGGGGTTGCAGGACGAGGCTGGGTGGGCTCTCTGCACCCGGAGCAGGCGACGCAGCCAGGCGGGATGCGCGCTCCGCCAGGCGACCACGGGGGCTCGGGCAGCAGAGCTGAGCGGCTCGGCGGCGGTCAGGTCCGCAGGACTTGCGCGTGGGGAGCCCACCGGCCGGGAGCAGAGGCAGGAGAGGGAAGCTGAGGGCTGAGATTTCCCGATCTCCGCTCAGGAGCTCCGTCCTTGCGGTGGGAGGGACGACCCTGATGCTGGAGAAGCGCAAGAGAGGGAGGTCGGAGCGCTCCGAAGCTCAGGGAGGTGGAGGCAGCTGGATACACCTCCCTGGGATGCGCCCGCGGCACCGCTTCAGTTGGAAAGGTGTGGGGTCTCCAGTCCTTGCAGCTGAGTTCAGCGCCTGGAGAGCGCCAAGAGGGAGAGAGAGAAAGAGCCCCAAGTCTCCAAGAAGCGCTCCCCTCACCCAGCCTGCTGCGTGCACCTGCGCCCCTGTCCCTCGCCCCTCTGAGATGCTCTGAGAGCTTGCCTGGTGTGTTTCTGAGAAAGTCAAATGCCTTCTGCAAGGTGGAGAAGGGGTGGCTTTATATAGTCAGTTTGTAAGAGAGAAAAAGAAATATTCCGGAAAATATAGGGAGGCGAAAGGAAACGCTGTCAAGGTCCTCACAGTACAATTTTCTCTCTGCCTCAGCGCCTCCTCCTCCCCGTAAGTGACGCAGCTGTGCACTGGGCCCTACGCGGAGAGATGGAGGGAGGGCGGAAGGCTTCAATCTTCTTTATGCAAGTGAAGCTGCTGCTCTTATTGTCCCTTGGCGTGGGTCCTGTCCCCTTTTCCATTCTCCCCACCGCATTACTGGGTAGCAATAGAAGGGAAGCAAACAGGCATCATGCTTTAGCATCAGTAAACACCAAACATGAACCATAGCAGCGGAAACTTAACAGGCTGCCATCGGTGTGCAGGCTGAAGGTTAATGGCTTGAATTATTTAATAACCCGCATCCTTTAACCTTTAGCCTTACTGTCTCTGTGGTGAGACACCGAAGTAACGGGGATGCTGGCGTCCAAGGATGATGATGCCACCATCTGACACTTCCATTGTGATGCTGTCATTCATACCCTCCAGCAGTACCCCACCCCGGGGGGGGGCGGCCAGAGGCAGGCAGTAGAAATCGGAAGGTGAGCACCTGAGTACAGGGGACCAGAGTTGCAAAAGCGGTGCACTGATGTGTAACGTTAGACTGAGAACTCTTCTCAGCGCAAACCGAGAGTGGAATGAAATGCTAAAAGAGAATTTGAAGGCATAAGTCTTCAAATTATAACATAAATCATAACATAAAATGTTTGGAAGAATTTAGGCAATAAAGAAATACAGTAGTCTATCTATATTTGGGGGAAATCTTCCCAAGACCCTCAGTGGAAGCCTGACACCAGGGAGAGTACAGCGTCTCATGTATACTGTGCACCCCCCCCCCATACATACCTTTTACTTAAAGAAAGCACTTCACGGTTTCTCTTTGGCATATCCACATTGCCAGCATCACAACTCCTGTGGTCCTGTGGTTTGGGGCCATCATTAATTAAAATAAGGGTCACCTGAGCACTAGCACTGCCAGACCTGAATAGTCTGTTAACCAAGAAGGTTTCTAACTGACCTCCTGGCAGGAGGCATACACAGTGTTCATAAGCTGGACCAAAGGATAGCTCACATCCTGGGCTGGACTGAGTGGGACAGTGGGAGACTTCATCATGCTACTCAGAATGACACATAATTTAATATTTATGACTTGTTTATTTCTGGAATTTTCTATTTAATATTTTCGGCCCAGGGTTGAGTGCGGGTAACTGAAACCGGAGAAAGAAACTGCGGTTAAGGAGGTATTACTGGACGTATATCCAAAGGCTACTATCCTACAAAAATCTGTTTGAAGAAGAGAAGATGATGGGGTTGGGTGGGAAGAGAGCAGCCAAAGAACTTGTATGACATATGCATAGCCCATGGACACAGGCAATAGGGTGGTGGATGCCTGGGGCAGGAAGCAAGGGCGGGCTACAAGGGGTCAATGGGAGAAAAAAAGGAACATGTAATACTTTTAACAATACAGGCTTTTTTTCTTAAAGAAGAGAAGACGTGTCTGCCCCTATATTTATATTAACAAGGATGATGATTATGAGGCATTTCTAGATGTGACTGGTTGGAGATTTTTCATACCAATCCCCTTTGCTGAAGGTAGGAGATTAGAAAATTAGTGGATTCCCTAACATAGCCAGGAGTATGGTAGTTGCCCGTTCATGAAATCACCAGTTTCAGCAACCCTAACAGGGCACAGGAATCAAACATTAAAGTGCAACTGTATTAATGTTCTTGTACTAGCTATTGAGCAGTACATTTAAATAGAAACCAAAGCTAAATTTGAAGGCCTTCCTAGACACAGTTTGACATTTTAATAAAACAAGAAATCAAGCACAAAAAAATTCCTACTTTGGAGGGAAGAAAAGTCCCTATTATGCATTTTAAATATTGATTTATACCACAGCAGCTGATCTGTAATCCCTTGTGCCTTGATTTTTCTTTCAGTATTCAGTGTTTTTGTTGTTAAAAAAGCAAAAGCCCTTTAAAGCGAACACTAGTGACAGGTCATTTTTATCCAAGAACTGAATCAAGCAAGTATTTCCTTCAGGGAAGGAAACAGTGTATGACATTACGCAACAAAAACAGGACGGAGAAAACTTTCCATCAGACGTTACGTAGAAATTTGAGTGCATATAATTAAATGGTTTCCATAGTAATTGGTGCTTTGAGGATTTCCTAACTTGATATCAACTTTAATTTAATTAAAATAATATAAAATCAACAGTACAAATATGCTATGCCTACATTTTCATCATAATATCAATAACCATTCAAAAATGGCAATGTAAAATTTGTTTTGGTTGTTCTCCTAAAAATCCATTTTGTATTTCCCTTTACTCTGCAGTACTTTGTTTAAAGATCAGTAATTTAAATGACTCCAACAAACTTACTATTGAGTTTCATTAAAGGAATATGAGTTAAACATATTAAGGCATACTTAACAGATGAAGAGTAATTTTTATTTTTTTATACCTACAGTAATATTTCATATGCTTAAAACACTGTTTCAGCGTATTATGTAAACTAACTACTTTTCTGTATTTATCAATCTGCATATAATATTTTGCTGAGAAAGATAGTTAAATGTAATTTATCGAAATTATGAAATAAAATACATAGGATTTAGAAAATAAAGTATGCCTAAAATTATGTAAAGGGAAATAATTAAATAAAATGCCATTATATATTTTTTAGTTTATTGCTACTATACTATTATTAGGGGTGAGAAGGAGGAAGGTAAAAAGAAGGCAGGAAGAAAGGAAGGGAAGGAAGAGAAAGAAAGAAGGAAGGAGTGAGAAAAAAAATAATAGAAGGAAAGAAGAAAAGTAGTACTTTACTAAAATATGACTTAGCTTTAGATATTAGAAAAAAATCCTTGAAAATATGACTTTTGAAATACTGCATTCATTCATTTACTTATCCACTATTCAAAATAAAAAGTTTAATTGAGCATTTACAGCATACTGGGTTTAATGCTAAGAGGTAGCAAACATGGAAGAAATATGTTCCTTGCAGCTGGCTGGAAGATCTAACAAAGAATGATTGTTTAGCCTGTCCTAAGTTACAATGGACTGTGAGTCAATTAAATTAAGATTTGAGATATCCAAGCTTATAGAGAAGAAGACATTGACATAATAAAAACCACTTTTTAAAGAATTCTAATAGTCATATTACACTGTGTTCTAAAGGCAAAATAAACTCAATTATTCTGATTCTAATTTTTAATTAAATTAAACTGTCATTTTAGTCAATGAGAATCTTTTACATGATATGAATGTTCATATTATTGTGATAGTTCCCTGATACAGTTGCAAGATAGTCAAGAATTTACTACTAAACACATATATAAAACTCCTCATATAATTATTAACTTTAACATGGATATTCAATAAATTACACTGAAAGTTCCTACTCACACATTTAAGCAATAAACAATACATTTGTATTCAAGCAATTTCTTGGCTGAAATATTTCTCTTTTAGTAATCCTTTTCTAAATACATTTAATTAGATGTGTGCTTATCCAGGAAAAGTGCATTTTGATTCTCTTGCATCTTTTTGACAACCCTCCTGCAATGACTATTAAGTTGCTTCTATATAATTATATAGAAGCATTTGAATGGGAATTATAATCCAATTAGAAAGTTCATGCCTCATGATATTTCCTATATATTTCTCATTTTTGTTTATCTTTGTTTTATTTTAATGAAACATATCTATGCACATTACTAGAAAATATCATTTAAAATGAATGGATGTCATTGAAAATAAGTGCACAACATTGTGAATTGGAAATTAAATGAAGATAGTCTTGTAATGACATTTTCTTTCCAGGAATGATTGAAATCTAATACCACATAGCACTAATATTAACTAATCTCATGCTTACTATCAAGGGATCCTATTTCTTCTTCAAATATATAAACACTAGAGGCCCGGTGCACGAATTCATGCACAGATGGGGCCCCTTGGCCCGGCCAGCAATTGAGGACAATCAGGGCCTTTTGGGGTGGGCCAGCAGGGAAGGAGTGGGGAGTGGGACTGCAGGAGATTGGCCAGCCATGGGAGGTTGGCTGTAGGAGTACACTGACCATCAGGCAGCAGCTCTTGCATTGAGTGTCTGCCCCCTGGTGATCAGTGCGCGTCATAGCTACCGGTCAACCAGTTGTTTGGTCATTTGGTCATTCGGTCGCTTAGGCATATCTTATATAATAAAAAGGTAATATGCAAATTAACCATCACATCCTTGCACAAGATGGCCGCCCCATGTGGTCAAAAGATGGCTGCCACAGATGGCCAACAGGGAAGGGCAGTTAGGGGCGACCAGGCCGGCAGGGGAAGGCAATTGTGGGGGACCAGGCCGGCAGGGGAGGGCAGTTGGGGGCAATCTGGCTGGCAAGGGAGGGCAGTTAGGGGTGATCGGGCCAGCAGGGGAGCAGTTAGGCGTCAATCAGGCTGGCAGGAGAGTGGTTAGGGGGTCATCAGGCTGGCAGGCAGAAGCGGTTAGGGGCAATCAAACAGGTGAGCAGTTGGGAGCCAGCAGTCCCAGATTGGAGAGGGTACAGGCTGGGCTGAGGGACACCCACCACCCACCCTCAGTGCACGATTTTCGTGCACCAGGCTTCTAGTATATATATATATGGCTTATACATATCCTGTTCAAAGTCTATTAATCATCATTACAATATACATATAGTTAACTAAGTAGCAATTAAATGACTGCTTAATAAACATTGTAGGTGTTAATTGACCTACAATGTTATTGTAAAACTGTATTTTAATAAATCATTTTGCTTGAAGTCAGTTTCCAAAGTCCTTTCCACAATGTTAAGTGAGGACTTCATGTACACTGTTTTAGAAAGAGTACTGTGATTTTTTATTCAAGGAGTTTTATTCTGAGAAATAAAATTCATTCTAAACATTTTTACTATAAGTAAATAGGCTTCAAATTTCTAATTTGGGTATTGTTACACAAGGTATTTAGTATATTTTTATGACTTTTATCACTAGTCAAGATCCTTTTGGTCCCCACTCCAAAAGAACATGGCTGTCAGCTTTGTGAGAAGCTAACCAAGGGATCCCTTACTCCTGCAACTACAGTGGGCTCACCTTTCTATGCTATTATAGTTGTTAGCAGTCATAAAAGATGAAAAGTCTCATTTTTTTTTATAGAGCATGGAATATATGACATGTACTGAATAGAGGCATACTGTAAAGTCTAAAAAATATTACGATAGATAAATCTAAAAACCATCACAGTACATAGAGTTCCTGAGACTGTAGTCTACTTACATTTTAATATATATTTCTAGGACAAAATTATAGTTGAAGATGACAGTGGAAATACAAAAGATAAATTTGAAGGTCATATTAGATTTCTAAATCTATTCATACAAGCTTTCCAGGTCCATTTATAATAGACAAAATGAACTAACAAGCAAAATAGAGACAGACTCTTAGAGAACAGGCTCACATCTTTGGGGTGGGGTGTTTAGGGGACTGGCTAGGAAAGTGGAGGGATTGGGCAATAAAAAGAAAATAAAGAAAGAAACTCATGGACACTGTGTGGAGACTTCTGTGGGGAGGGAATTGGGGAAAGTGGGGGAGAGTATGGAGGTATAAATAGTGATGGAAAGAGACTTGACTTGGGATGGTGAACACACAATACAGTGTACAGACAATGTGTTGTGAAATTGTGCACCTGAAACCTTTATAGTTTTCCTAACTAGTAAGCAAATAAATTCAATAGTAAGGAAAAAAAATGTAAAAAATAAATCTATTCATACAAGATAGACTCTCAGATTAAATGTGAATTATCTTTAGATATAGACATTTTAATGTTATAATTTTCTTCTTAAAAATGATCTGGAAAACCAAGAGAACTATAATTTTGTGACGTCCCACTAAAAGTCAGATAACCATTTCATTTAGTCTTTATAAAATCTCATTAGGTAGGCATTATAAAAGACACTTAATATATAAAAATAAATTTAAGACTGTAATTGCCACAGGTATTGTCTTTTATTATCTGTCTTAGACACTCTTTCATAGCTATGTTTTTCTTCTTATAATGTGCAAGAATAAATTCCTTAAAAGGATACAGTAATGATTTGGGAGTTCTCAATATTCTTTTATGAATTGTGGGATTATGCCGGAAGCCGGCCCATCCTTGCTGCTTGACACAGTCACTGCAGGGAAGAAACATCTGCACAGCATATGTTTCAAGGGACCTGGGGTATATGGCATACTATTCTTAATATGTTTGCTCCCCTTCTTAGCGCTATGTGTTTTAACCAAGGTCACCTCTCCAGGAAAGATTGTTTCCCCAGGTGGGGATTTTTCCCTGGAGTTAGGGATTAACAGAATTAAGGAAGGGAATCAATACAACCGCTTAACTAAGTGTCAGGCGGGTAGTTAATCTCTTTAAAATATATTTTATTGATTTTTTACAGAGAGGAAGGGAGAGGGACAGATAGTTAGAAACATCAATCAGCTGCCTCCTGCACACCTCCTACTGGGGGTGTGCCCACAACCAAGGTGCATGCCCTTGACTAGAATCGAAACTGGGACCTTTCATCCTGCAGGCTGATGCTCTATCCACTGAGCCAAACCAGCTAGGGCAATCACTTTAAGAACAATCACGCTTAAGCTACATAATCTTTACTTAGGATAATCTCCTTCAGTTACTTCCTTGTAGCTTAACAGAACAATAGACTAGTGACCTTGGAATGGAGATAACAAACGCCCTAACCTTTGGAATAGAATGGATAGGATTAAAATCAAATGGTATAAATACAGATGTAACAGGAGAATAAAAAAAGAACTTCACTATGCTGATCAACTGAACTCTGTCTCTGTGTCATTCCTTCTTCACCGACTCCGTCCACACCTTTGGGAACCCCTGGAACTGCTGGGGCTGAACCACAACAGGATTATTACTTTGGAGGCTGGCAATTATCTCTAAACTTGAGGCCCAGTGCATGAAATTTGTGCATGGGTAGGGTCCCTAGCAGCTGCTGGCTGCCAGCCATGGCTTCCCTTCCCCCAGCTGCCTGCCACTACCACCAACCGGGGCCTGCCTTTGTACCCACCTTGGCCTGGCACCACCTGCTCACCTGCTCCTCCATCTCGCCATGGTCCCGCTCTCTTCCGGGGCCCATTGGAGCTGGCAGCACCTCCACTGCGGTCCGCTGCCAAGGCCGAGTCACTGACGCCCACCATGTTCCGCGCTGCCCCCTTGTGGTCAGTGCACGTCTAACTCCTGGTTGGTCGAACTCTCACCCATAGGGACAATTTGCATATTAGTCTTTTATTATATACTAGAGGCCCATTGCACGAAGATTCATGCAATAGGCCTTCTTTCCCCTGGCTGCCAGCACCAGTTTTCCTCTGGCACCCGGGACCCAGACCCAGACTCTGGCCACCGCCTTCCATCTTTGCTCTGGACACAGTCTTCGCTGCGGCTGGAGCCTTCAGTCTTTGCTCCTCACTCCAGTGGGAGTCTTCAGTCTCTGGCCAGAGCTGCTCCTTTAGCTCCTTCTGCCCCCACCCTACCCCTCATAGCTTGATTGCTGCTTCGCCTGCAGACCTCACCGATGGGCTCCTGGGTTCCAGGGGACCGCCTTGCTGGCAACCCTGCTTTCAGATCACGATCACAATCACCGGCCACAGGCAAGGCGGCTCCTGGGTCCCGGGGTGCCACCTTGCCTGCGGCCCAGTTTCTGATCACTATCACGGTCGCGGGGTCCTCCCGCCCAGGGCCGCACACGGGGGTCCCGGCTGGTGATGGGGCTTAGGCAGCACATGGGGGTCTGGATGGTGGATCACACTGGCCCGTCCTGCCTGCAGTATGCAAATTAACTGCCATCTTTGTTGGCAGTTAATTTGCATATTGTGGTGATTAGCCAATGGGAGGCATAGGGAAGGTAAGGTCAATTATCATATTTGTCTATTATTAGATAGGATAGGATTACTCTGCTTTAATAAAAGAGAGACTTGTAGTATTTTTACAAGTGAGTTTTCTGATAGTGTGTATTTGTGTGTGTGCATGTGCATGTGCGTGTGTGTGTACCAAGATTTGAAAACAACAAAAAAAAATGTTTTCCTTCTTTGGGGCAGTAATTTCTGGAAAAATAGAGATTATCTTACAAGGCTAGGATGGTTCTAGAGGTCATAGAATATGTCTTATTTAATAGTGAATTTGTAAAGCCTAACATGGTTGTGCACGGGAAATAAAAAAAAAAATCTGAATTATTAATAGGAGGGGAATGGTACTTTATAGTGACAGAGAGAACAAAAATCATATCTAAAGTAAAGTATAATAAATTTTGTGTCTGGAGTTATTTGGTATCAGACCAAATAGAATTATAAAATAGTTTCTGAAATATTTTAGTACTTCATTTATATTATTAAAGGACTCTAAAACAGTAAAATATTCAGCTTATATTCTGCCAGCTTATTTTAAGAAAGAGGCAATGCATTAGCAGTAAATTTAGACGACATGGATTGTATTTGTTAAAATTTATTTTAAAGTCTTCACATTTAAATTCATAAACTTTATTTATATTAAAATTCATCCCTCCATTTGAAAGGCTCACCGCCCGCCTCTCCGGGTGGTGCGGGAGGAGGAGTCCGGCCACTGGCATCTGGAATCCCACCGTGCCCGCCGTAGGGCCTGGCCTCACCGGAGCGGGTCCGAGTGTCCTGACCGGCTGCGTGGCCGGCGGCGGACCGAGGGGTGGGGCCAGGCGGCAACCAACCATGGGGGAGGTCATGGGAGCCGAAGGCCTCACCGCTTGGCTCTTTCCTCCCTTCCCCCGTGGTCGGCTCCCCGCTTGTCCGCACTGGGGATGGGGGTCCATGCGGCCCTCAGGGCCCGGTCAGGGGGGCTGGGGCCTGCGTGGGCCCCATGAGGCAGGGCCTGGCTGTGCTGCTGGCGGCCTCGGGCATCGACTCCCCGGCCCACAGCGGGAGCCCAGCGCAGGCTGCCACCCGCCGCTGCCCCCTGGACCGGACCCACGCGGCAGCGGCAGCGGAGTGGGGCGCGTGCCCTGGCCCGGGGAGGCCGCCATGCTGCAGTGTGCCGACCTCGTGGGCCGGGCCTGCTCCGAGCGGATGCTGCTCTTCCGGAGCTGGGCCGCTCCACCGGCCGCACCCCATGTGCTGGGCCTGTGCCGCCCAGACGCGCCGCTGCGGGAGTCCCGGTCAGCCCGCAGGCCGGCTGCGGGTGCTGTGCGGGATGGCCATCCTGCCTTGCAGCGTGTTCAAGTGACAGCAGCGGGAGCCGGACGAGGACTGCGCCCTCCATCTTGCCTTGGGTTCTCCATTTTGGGACGGAGCCATGTGCTTCTTCGCCGGGGGACGCCGCTGCTAGCCACACCCAGGATTTCTCTGGACTAACCAATAATAATCAAGGGAAGTGTACACCATCACTATGACCACATCCTGTACCAACTCGCGCCTGGCCAATCGGCGGGGCCCACAGTCCCCTCTCCTGCCCTCACTCCACCCCCCTTTAAAACCCCCTGTCACATCAGGCCTCTCTCTCTCTCTCGGCCACTGGACTTTCCGCTGTGTCGGTGGGTCTGGTGAACGGGGAGCGCAAGCTGGCTTGCATTAAAAGGACTCTTTGCTTTTACATCGGACTGACTGGCTCCCTGGGGGTCTTGGGAACCTTGAAATCTGGGCACAACACATTCATTGTTTATTCAAACACATTTGTAAATGTTTGACACCATTTTATTAATCTTCAATTTCAGTGAAAATATATCATATTTTTCAAGTGCCACTTCCATCACAAGAGTTCTAGTATCTCTCTCTCTCTCTCTCTCTCTCTCTCTCTATATATATATATATATATATATATATATATATATATATATATATTAGTACGCATCTGTGGTTCTTGTTGACGTTAGTAGCTTTTGTAGTGTAGCAAGAGACCAAGGTCATACTGCAGTCAATCAAATAAAAGAGAATGGAAGGCCAAGAAGTTATTTACCAGATTATTGAGTATTAAAAGTATCCCAGTTTGATGTGTGTGTGTTTACTTTTATTGCACATTTGTTTTCTAATCTCTTTGGCACAATTTTCTGGGGGTGTTCAGATTGCCACAATACATGATATTCAAACACACTTTTTTTAATTTAGCATTTATTGTGTGCTAAGTTCCGATCAAAGTGATGGGAATGTGTCAATAAAAAGAAATAAGTTAAACCAAAATCCATGCTCTCATTGAACTTACATTTTTGAGGTAAAATTCAACAAATAAATGAGACTATCAGATGATGAAGACATCTACAGAGAAAATTAAATCAGAAAAGGGAGATGGTGGGTGGTGGAGAGAAGAAGTTCAAATCTGAATGGCCAGGCTCTATTAATATGATACAGCAGTGTCCAAGAAGAAGTGAAAGCACTTCTATTCATGTTTATGGGGCAGTACCCCAGGCAGAAAGTATAGAAAAGCAAGGAACCTGAGGCATACTAAATTTTGGCAATTTTAAAGAGAACCTGGAACTGAGGCAAAAAAGGGTGGGGGGGCATTGCTGGAGGTGCTTATGGAATCTTACAGTGCAAAAGGTTAGTTTTTATTCTGACTGAAATGGGAAGCTATTGTAGGATGTAAAAAACTGTTGTGAGGACATCTGATATATTTCCTAAGAACACTTTAGCAGCCATGTGAAGAATAACCAGAAGAAAGCAAAACAAGGGAACGGAAATAGGAGGCTATGCCTATCTATCTATCTATCTATCTATCTATCTATCTATCTATCTAAAAAGAGGTAATATGCAAATTAGCCAGGATGCCATAACAGTCATGACTGGCTCAGGAGGAGGCTGGGAACACAGATGGGCTGGAGGGGACTGCGTTCTGCCCCCAGCCTCAGCCCCAGCCGCCTTGGCACAGTGGTCGCTGGAGCCGGGGCCGGGCCTGGAGCTGAGACACAACACACAGAGGGGCCTGCCCTCCTGGGAGACAGCGCTCCAGCAGTCCCACCTCTGCATGTGAGCTGCAGAGGAAACACCTTCTCTGACTGCTCATTGGCTAAGCTCCCTGTATGCCACTTGCAGTGTTCTTGGTAACTTGGGTAATAAGAATCCAAGAAGGTGATCTAGGGTTTTTCCACCTCACCCCTGGAGGAAAAAATGAAGGTCCACTGCTGGAGGGGCCAGAAATGCCATATCCTGCCCTAGCCGGTTTGGCTCAGTGGATACAGCCTTGGTCTGGGTTCGATTCTGACCAAAGGCATGTACCTAGGTTGCAGGCTTCTCTCTGGCCAGGGCCCAGGTCAGGGCTCATGGAGGAGGCAACCAATCAAAGTGTCCCTCTCACATTGATGTCTCTCTCTGTCTTTCCCTTTCTCTCCCATACTCTCTAAAAATCAACGGAAAAATATCCTCAGGCGAGGATAAAAAGAAAAGAAAGAAAGAAATGTCATATCCAATGAAAGATACATCTTGAAAATGCCTAAAGAAAGTTGTCATTTTTTCATGGTGAAGGGACTGGAGTCCATGTTAATGAGAAAACCTTGATGCTGTGGTGGCCAGCGGTGCCAGCAGCAGCAGGGTGATGGGGGTGGCGCCTTCCCCTGATCAGCCGGTCACCTCCCACAGAGGGAAGCCAGACTGTGGCTTAGGCCCACTCCCCATGGGGAACGGGTCTAAGCCGTCAGTAGGACATCCCCTGAGAGCTCCTGGACTATGAGAGGGGGCAGGCTGGGCTGAGGGACCCCTCTTCCCCCAGTGCACAAATTTCATGCACGAGGCCTCTAGTCTATAATAATAAAAGTGTATAGGATAATTAGAACAGATGTCCTTCTGGACAACCTTCCAGAAGAAGCTGGGGCTGTGAGGGAAGCTTGGGTCCTGGGTGCCAGAGGGAAGCCTGTGCTGGCAGCTGGGGGGAAGGAAGGCCTACTCTTGTACAAATTTTGTGCATTGGGCCTCTAGTTAAGCCATAAGAGATGATGGTAAGAGATGATGTTAGCAGTCAACCGTGGGCAAACTATGGACCGCGGGCCGGATCCGGTCGTTTGAAATGAATAAAACTAAAAAAAAAAAAAAAAGACCATATCCTTTTATGTAATGATGTTTACTTTGAATTTATATTAGTTCACACAAACACTCCATCCATGCTTTTGTTCCGGCCCTCCGGTCCAGTTTAAGAACCCATTGTGGCCCTTGAGTCAAAAAGTTTGCCCACCCCTGTGTTAGCTTGTTCCAAAACTGGTAACATTCCTGGAAAGGTCCAGCATGCCCAGGGAATAGATTTTCCTGAAAGCTCATAGATATGTTTTTTCAGACTATTATGTTTTAGAAAGTCCTGTCCATATTTTTCTCCTCAAAGATAACCTGTTTCTCCCTTTTTTTGGTTTTTATTTACTAGCCATCTTCACTGATGTGGGATGCTCACATCATTTAAGACATGCTCAGGTTTGATGGGCTATTCCTACCAGGTAATATAATTTACAGCTCATCAAAATTTAATAAAGTCTATTAATGCTTTTCCCAAGCATTTTTTGTTTGTTTTACATTTGTCCAAAGGGATTATCACTCTTTACAGGTTGCCAAAAATGTTAAGGAGAGCATAAGCAGTCACAACCTGTGTTATGTACCCCAGTTTGAATAAAGACAATACTTTATTCTGTTCTATAACTTGCTTTTACCTTGTTTTATAAATTAGGCTTCTGCAAAAGTCTATATTTATAAAGCGCATCTACTATTAAATAATTCTTTTTAAAAAACAACTATTGTAATGTGAAAGTAAATTTAATTTAGATAATTTCAAGAATTTTGGCAGGATCCAATACGGATTAGTTCTGAGTGAATGGATGTTCTTTTCTTATTGTTCAAGTCCCTCTAACCACATGTTACCCAATGTTACTATGCATATGTTATTATGTATATGAGTAAGTTTGATCGAAGGGCATATTATGACACATATCAAATATTGACACCAGATCCTGTTCAGGTATGATTTCTAAAGAGTTCATGATTTGGATTTTGAAGGAAAAGAGAAATTAATTAACAGTAAAAAAAAAAAAAAAGCCAGCTTTGTCATTGTATATTTCAGTCATTTGATAAGTGTTTATTGAGCACTATTAAATTGCCAAGCAGAGTTGCAGGGACTGAAGATACAAATACAAATGCACATAGCTCAGTAAGTAGATAGAATTGTAAGCAAACAATTTTAAAACAATACATACTATAATGATTAATTATAACATAGTATTACTAATAAGATAATAAATAATAATAGATATACTGTAATACAACCATGTGCAATATGCCCTGGAAGTAAAAAGTATGTTATTAATTGAGAAAGTAGACAATCTAGCTAGACATGTATTGCAGTTTTAGAAAATATTTGTAAATATGATTTGCATAAGGATATTTAAATTACAATGCTGGCAAAGGATCATGTGTACTATTCTTCCTGCTTGCATATCGATAGGGAAGCAACATTGCAGGTTGGAAACCTCACAGGCTTTGAAATGAAACTATGATCAATCCAAACCTTCTTCTGCTACTTACTAGCCAGATGGCTTCAGGCAATGCACCTAATTTCTTTGACTCTCAGCTTCCTCATCTGCACAATGGAAGTTAATGATGAGGTCTACTTCATTGGACTTTTGTATGGATCAAATAAAAAACCTGCTAGCCAACTAGCACTTTGTTGATGCGTAAGTTGTGGATATTTATATTCATATGAAGATTATTTGTGTAATTAACTGACCTTCATCTTGGTTTGAACGTAATTTTGAAAATAAAGCTTTCAATAGTTGTTCTTGCAATTTTTACAAGCATTTTTTAAAAAATACAACTTACTGTACAATTGAGTTCTTATAATATATGATTCCTAATTAATCACAACATTGTTTTTCTGGTGATCTGGAAGGTTTGCAAATGACTGACAGAAATTGAAAAATCAATTTTTTACATAATTTTATTAAAGAATGGCCACTATTCATAAATGTCTGCATATAAAGTATATTCTAAAATCATTTTAGGTAGGAGAAATATACTAAAATACTTGCTTCGGTTGCCAAATCTCTTAATTTTACTTTCTAACCTGAGAGGGAAGGATAATGAGAAATTTATGAGCAAATAAAGTAATTTAGAGATTACAAAAATATTATTAGTATGAGGATGTGAGGAGTTAAGAGAAATCCTGTGCACTAAGTAAATTCTTGATAGTGTGAGTGAAATGATAAGTTATTCATTTTATCATTTTAGGCTATTTTGCCAGTTATGGAACTTGCCTGGTAATATTTATTGAATTGCATACATGGAATTTATATATATTAACCACCAGATATGATACACTATAAAGACATCATTATACTTTTATTTGTAATAAAAATTTAGTCAAATGAAGAAAATACGTGTATTAGTCAAACTGCTATGTTTGCATAGGAATGCAAATTTTTTAAACCTTAATTTGCTTTGAAGAGACAAATTTTTAATAAATGAATGTTTTTTCATTTACTAATGTGTGTATGAATATAATAGACTACTAGAACAATTTATATCACAAAATAGGCTCCAAATTTTGTTCTGACTTTCTAGATTCCTGATTGGGAAATCTCAGATTGACACTGAATCTAACAGAACAAAGTTTACCAGAAGATTCATTCATTATTTATAATCTACTGCTACAAAGCTATACTTCTATATAAGCATTGAAAACTCTGGCTATAGATTTCTGACACTCACAAAAATGTCTAGCCATGCAGAGCTAATTGAAACTACAGGATATGTCAATAAGTCAATCAGTTAGTATTGAAATTGGCTGAGTACTCAGCTCTGTGCAGTGAAGGGTATAGGGACTTATCATGGTAGAAAACACACATACAAAGAAATATTTTAAATTATGACTAACCCACAACATAAGATGTTTTAAATATTTTTCTAATAATAACTGTGACTTTTAGGTAGAAATGATTAAATATTTGACAATATCATTAAATTGTTGGAATCCTTTTGTGGAACAAATATTAATTGAGCACTTGTCATGTTCCTGTAATGTGCAGCGTGAAGGGGCTTCCCATTGTCCACTCAGAGCTTACATTTTATTTAGGGAGAAAACCTATAAACAACTGAACATTTTGGTATGAAATCATCAATATGGTGAGATAGCAACTGGCGCTGCATGGACATTTCTCTAGTTAGATAGGATCCTTAGAGAAGTGTTTCCCAATAAAGTAGACATTAGAGCCACTTAAGTAGCAAAAAGCATAGGACATTGGAAGAACATAAAGGCCACTGTTAATATTTGGGGAGGAGAGGGCAAGAAATAGTATTATTTTATAACTCATAGAATATTGTTTCAAATTTAATTGTACCTACAATGGAAAATTAGTGCAATGATTTAAGCAGGGAGATAATCTATAATTTAAGATTTTTTTAAAGGTCACCTTAATTAGATAGAAAAATGCAAGAATAAAAACGAATTAAAGGCATCATTCAGGAATATTTCTTCAAGAGAAAGACTCAATAATTTGGCTAAGAATCATCAGTGATCAGTTTTGGACATAAAAATGTGGTCAGTATTGCTTTCATACAGAGGTGCCATCTTAATTTAATTCAGGATATTTGAATCAGAATTGGCGTTTATTAAATTAAATACATATAAATTACAGACTTGGATTTTGTATTTTTAAAGCACTTGAACATATGTTATCTCACTCTGTATACTGTGCTGGTTCTCAAGAAGAAAACAGGGCTTTATATATATAATAAGCTGAGACCTGACAAATGAGGGAAAGCAAATCATGGGAAAAGCAAGAAGAAAAAGAAATATATGTGGAAATACCTGGGTCAGGGAATGCCCGGGTTCTTGTTCCAGAAGGTTTCAGCAATCTGGAGAAGGGGCTGTGTGTAACTTAAAGAGTCCAGGGACAAAGAATAATTTTGAAAGGCATTTGGGGGTCAGAGGAGCCTAGTTAAAGAAACTAAGTTCTCCTCCTCTCAGGACCCCGTGCTTTTTATTAACACAGTTTGTCCTGAGGCGAGGCAGAGATATATACTTCAAAAGGTCAGGTTTTTGTCTACAGAGTCCATTGTCAGATTGGAAGAATTAGCCTGTGGCTGTTCAGGTGTTTGGCCAGTAGGAGGCAATAACATGTAGACTGAAATGCCCTGAGCTGTCTGGCAGCAAACAATCAATTTAATGCATCCTTTTCAGGTTTGGGGAAATGCCCTTGCTACTCCAGATGATTCAGCCCCTGCCTACATGCTGGAATTGGCTTCTGGCAAGGGAAGAGCTTGGCATAATGAATGAACTACAAGGACACTGTGATAAACAAAATAATTTTGAAAGAAAGGAGTGGTAGTGAATATTCTATTCTAGATTATTAACCTAAAGATTAAGACAATGATGTAACTTGTACACATTTTTTTATTAGTCTCTAGCATTTTCAGAAGTAGGGTCTAGATTTCTAAAAGTGCCATGCCATATTGATCCCTTCCTGCCAAAGTTGAGGTAATATGTTCAAACAGATAATACCATATCCCAAGTAAAATTGTAGATTTTAAACCTACGCTGTCAGTGCATCATGTCAGTTGACATATGTCCCAGATATTGTACCTGAGTAATCTCTAAACTATTACTCTTCCACTAGAACGGTTATGATTACTCTGAAGATTTACTCAATTTTATTGTGTTCTGTTCATCTAATATTCTGCATTTAGCCTGTAATTTAAACTTCCTGAATGCAAAGTTTACAATTTCTCTAACACTAAAGTATTAGTAGTCCATTTTATCCTTATAATTTGACTTCAGAGAAGTTGTGTAGTTTTGAATAAAACATGATTGTTAATACCCATGAATCATTGAAAATTAACTAAATAAAATATTTAATACCATCTGTTATCTACTTTCTTTCTTAAACAGGGATCTAAATATTAGCTCCAAGATAAAAAAGATTCATAATGAAATTGAAACTCTCAATAAGTCAAAAATGGCATATTCTTTAATGTGTATAAGGAAAAACAAAATATTTGTTCATTTTTATAAAGATGTAGTATCTATTATTTGGTATTCTTTAAAAACAGTATATAGAAAATATAATGGAATTGAAGAAAGTCCAGGAAGAAAAGAGCGGACTAACACAGAAAACAAGGAAAGATCTCAAGCTGACAAATGTATTGGCGGATCTTCAATCTTTACTAAAGGAGAGGGGCATTAACAAACTCTACCAAAATCTTAACATGATACAGCTAGAGCTTACTCTTGGAGCAACCAGCTCTGGATTTGAATTATTGTTTCGTCACTTAATTGCTGTGTAAACTTGAAATCGTTGCAAGAGTCTCTCAGAGCCTGTTTCCCAGTCAGTAAAACAGAAGTTATAATACTTCAAAAGGTTTTAGAGAAAATAAATTACATCTTTCATCATAGGACCCACCATATACACTTTAAAAGATACTCAACAAATTATAATCACTTTCTTCCTATACTCCTGTATCTAAATGGACATAGTATGTACATTATGGAACTCTTAGTTAATAAGTAAATTATAAAATAAAATATTATAGACAGAAAATACCACTGCTGTTTAGGTACTAAAATAGTGCATTGATGCTCATAAGTTATAAGGAAAAATTGGACTTTTAAAAGTTGCCCTTAAAGAACAATCATGTACAATATGATCTTTTATAGCAATTTCAGACTGTTACATTGATTGATTAATGATAGAATTGTGACAATAATTATGTTATCAAAATTTTTGTTCATTGACCATAATTATCAGAGTGAGCCTTGTGATTATTCTAAAATCATTAGTTTAGAATATAAAATCATTATTTTAGATTATTCTAGAATATAAAAATATTCTAAATTTAATTTACTATTAAAATATTACCAATTTTTAATATTGAAGCACTCCTATATTCCCTTTACCTGACCCGGACATACAGGATCATTCTGGGAAGATAGTGGCCAGAGGGTAATGTTTCTTACACTGTCACTCTCACACACTAGGGGAAGTCTGAAGATGTCAATGATAGATAAGATCCCTAGTAAGTCAAAAGAAAGCAAATGATAATATTTTGGGCAATGGAAGAGATTCTAAATGTATTAGGTTAAACCAAGAATTCATCACTGAGTAATAGGGAATACATGTGAAAAAGAGAGGCCTAGAGAGAAATAGTTATTTGCACACAGAAAACACTTATAATAAATAT
This sequence comes from Myotis nattereri, assembly GCF_964212035.1. NCBI lineage: Eukaryota > Metazoa > Chordata > Mammalia > Chiroptera > Vespertilionidae > Myotis > Myotis nattereri. The sequence continues at coordinate 65,136,961 of NC_138076.1, read as the reverse complement.
TTAACTCAATGCCGGTGAGGTTGTCACCAAAGATCCCACTTTGTTGAATTCATGTGTTTATTTGGGATCACAATATATGAAAGATACATAACTTTGGTTATTTGCATTTTGCAGTCAGTAATACCTGAGCGTGTTAAAGACAAGAGGTAGGCTTTTGAAAGTAACAGTTTCTTTGATAAAATGCAAAAAGAATTGAACTCATTTTGTGAATTTAGTTTGTAAAAACACACTTAGAAACAAAATCTTAAATCCAGTGAAAATCATCTGTTATTGAACTTCATATGTCATTGTTGTTCATATTCTTTCCTTAAAATTTAAAGAAGATACAAATAACATAATTTCCCTGTATGATTTTTCTGCCTTTGCACATTAAGAAGTAACCATCATTTCCCAAAAACGTGTTGGGGTGGGAAGGGGTCTCAGCTCATTCCTTTCCAAAACACGGAATACTTAATAATCTTTCCTGTCTCATGCTACTGTCAAATCAGGTCTAGATGCTTTAGTGGCGTTTACTTCCTAGTGGGAAAAGACAAACAAGTAAATAATGTCATGGGATTCAATTATTATGTAGGAAAAAGAAGCAAGGAAGAAGTAGAAAATGCTGAGGAAGCCACAACAATTATTTTAAATAATATGGTTAGCGGAATTCTCTGTGATAAAGTGACATTTGAGAAGAGGCCTGAATAAAGAGGTAGGAGGGAGCTTGCTGTTACAAGGGCAGAAGTTACCAGGGCAGGAGGAAATCCAGGGCAAGGCTCTGAGGCATGTCTTTGGCATGTTAAAGCAGCAATAAATGGTGTAGAAAAATAATTAAACAGATGACTCAATTAACTGTTATCTCCAGTGATAGAAAAATCTCAGTAACGCTCCATCTCCTTGTTGCTGTTTTATGTTATTTTTTTCCCCTTCTAGAATCTGTCTTTTCCCAAAGCCTCACCATCCCATTCAGCTGTTTTTACCATTTTTGGGCTGAAGATATATAGTTGCCATCTATCTTCCTATACTAACAGTGGTTTAGCTTTAAGACAAAGTTCCCTTAAGTTTGCCTTTAACATGCAATGTCTTTGATGAAAAAGCAAGTTCATATATTTATACACACAACTTTTTTGCTTGCATCACTGATAATCAAGTTCATTTATTAAAAATATTTTTGACTTTGCTATGTACATGATGTAAAAGTCTTCCACAATACACCTAGTTTGAACTGCTTTTTTTTTTTTCATTCATTCTATTTTAATTCAGTGGCATTCTGAGGATATGAGGTGTGTGTGTGTTTGGGTGTGTGTGTGTGTGTGTGTGTGTTTTCAGGTCTGTGTTGTTGCTTTTTCACATATACTTTATTCCCTTCTCTTAAAACATTAATTAGACAAAGTTGTAAATTATCAATATTTTATTTACAGTTAAACTTCTAAGACACAACCTGCCAAATTACTCTGATTGTCTCAAACTATTTTTCTAACTCATTAAATTGTTCCTTATCTTTTCATCCTTTCCTTTTCTGTCAATTTAGAGCATATGCAAATATGGATAGAATAGTGTAATAATGTCTCATGTACCAATCACCTGAATTTTCCTATCGGCTCATTAATCTTTTTTCATCTTTACTTCATTCAATCATTCACTTACTCCCCTGGTGGATTATTTTAAAGCAAATCTCAGCTATTATATCATTTTATGTCAAAATATATATTAAAGAACAGGTAGAGAATAAGACTTTTTTTTATTTAATAAGTGCATACACCTGAAACCATAAAACTCTTAGAAGAAAACATATTCAGTAAGCCTTTTGACATCAGCCTTGGTTATAATTTTTAGGATCTGACACCAAAAAACAAAAAGAAAAGCCGAAACCGGTTTGGCTCAGTGGATAGAGCGTCAGCCTGCGGACTGAAAGGTCCAGGGTTCAATTCCGGTCAAGGGCATGTACCTGGGTTGCGGGCACATCCCCAGTGGGAGATGTGCAGGAGGCGGCTGATTGATGTTTCTCTCCCATCGATATTTCTAACTCTCTATCTCTCTCTCTTCCTCTCTGTAAAAAATCAATAAAATATATTAAAAAAAAAGAAAAAACGTGGCCTATATAAATCTAAAAAGTTTCTGTACAGCACAGGAAATCATCAACAAAATGAAAAGGCAACCTACTGAATAGGAGAAAATATTTGCAATCATATCAATTATATATTTAATAAGAGATTAACACCTTAATTTCTCTACCAAAATATAAGTCAATAACAATTTTTTGATTTAAAAATGGGCAGAAGATCTGAATAGACACCCCCCCCAAATAAGATATGCACATGGTAAATGGGTACATGAAAAGATTCTTAGCATCACTAATTATCAGGGAAATGCAAATTAAAACCACAATGAGGTATTACCTCACACTGTTAGAATGAACATTATTAAAAAGACAAGAAATAACTAGTATTGGTGAGAATGTGGGGAAAATAGAAATTTTCATCTTGTTGGTGGGAATGTAAAGTGGTGCAGCCACTGTGAAAGTTCCTCAAAAAAATTAAAAATAGAACTACCATATGATCTCTATAGCTATTTTGTTTCTTTGGTTTGACACTCAAGTGAGATTCAGACCATTTAAAATTTTAAATATGGATGCTCATGTTATAATTCTTAAAATCCCCATTGTATAAAAGATTTGTACATTAATTACTTTTATTTACTGCTTTTTTTGTCATCTTGTTTCTTTAAAAGTTTGTTCTGGGTTTGAGAATTTTTTTTAGGTTTTGTTGATTTTTGTGAAATCTTTGATGATGTTTGCTTGTATGCTCAGATGTAAGGTGATGTCTGGTTGGTGTGAGAATCCCTGTTTGTTTCTCGGTCAATCAGTTATAGATATTGATTTCAGAGCTCTCCCCACTCCTGTGGGTAGAGTGGGTGTGCTGCTTTTTATGGTATGCAGGTGGCCTATCTTGATTTTCAGGTCCTCACATTCCTTTTAAACCTCACTCATAATTGAGATATTTTCTGTCTTTCTCTTACTCCCAAACTCCATCCTGGGGATGTAGAGAGAGGAGGTGAAAATATGGCTGCTTTTTTTTTTTTTTTTTTTTTCTGTGGAAAAGTGGTATAAAGGGAAGAGGAAGGGGCCAAATCATCATATTAGTGGAGGTTTGTAATTAATCTCTCTGATAATTACTAGAAGGACCTCCCTGGATTTCTTTTATCTTTTGAATTTGTGCTTGGAGCATGCACAGAAGTGCCCTCTCTACTATAATCATACACTCCTATAAGTGTGAAGATCTGGTTATCTCTGGTATGTCAGCTCATTATCTTTCTAACTTTTGAGTGTTTCTCAAAGTTTATTTCTTATTCATGATACTTTGTAAACACAGTAATAGCTATGCATACATAAATGCAAATACACCATTTCATAGATATATTTATATATGTACATATATTATTTTCTATTACTCTTTTATGGCATAAGAAAAAATGCTATACACATACATTCTCTCTAATTCAGGATAAGACAAAAGGTGGACAGAGTGCTCAATCTAATTTATTGATTCAATACATCGCTTATTTCTTTGTAATCTTAAATTAGATTAAGTTATACTAATTATTTGTATTAAATCCAACTCTATATAAAGATATCTATGCATCTATCTACCTATCATCTATCTATCCACCTATCTATATCTATCTATCTATTATCTATCTATCTATCTATCTATCTATCTATCTATCTATCTTTCTATCTATCATCTATCATCATCCATGGAGAAAATTTAAGATCCAAAACTGAATTTAGAAAAAACAAAACAAAACAAATTGCATAATCTAATCATCTATATTTTGTCATCTCATTTTTTCTATCATTTAAATATGCATCAACTCTTAAAATAATTATGATTTAATGAGACAAAAATATTCAAGGTAGATCTAGATCCTATTAACTTTGTCATTTAAGTGAGAGTATTGCTAGCTGATCTTTAATAAGCGAGGTCAAAACTAAACTCTTAATATGAAGGTTTACAATCATGGTAAGATGTTGATAATATCCTTTAATCCAGACTTTATTATTAAATACTAGGGGCCCGGTGCACGAAATTTGTGCATTGGGTGGGGTGGGGGGGAGAGTGTCCCTCAGCCCAGCCTGTCCCCTCTCACATACTGGGAGCCCTCAGGCGTTGACCCCCATCACCCTCCGATCGCCTGATCGGCCCCTTGCCCAGGCCTGACGCCTCCGCCAGAGGTGTCAGGCTTGGACAGGGGACCCCCATCTCCCCCCGATCACTGGCTCTGGCCCCCGCCCAGGCCTGAGGCCTCTGGCCCAGGAATCATGCCTGGGCAGGGGACCCCCATCTCCCTCTGATCGCTTGCTCCACCCCCCGCCTAAGCCTGACGCCTCTGACCCAGGCTTCGGGCCTGGGCAAGGGGACCATCATATCCCCCCAATCCCCGGCTCCTCCCCCCACCCAGGCCTGATGCCTCGGCCAGAGGAGTTGACCCTCATCACCCTCCGATCGCCAATCACCGGATCGGCCCCTTGACCAGGCCTGAGGCCTCCGGCAGAGGTGTCAGGCCTGGGCAGGGGACCCCCAGCTCCCCGCGGTTGCAGGCTCCGCCCCTGCCCAGGCCTAACGCCTCTGGCCTAGGCGTCCGGCCCAGGCAGCGGGGACCTGCAGTGGCAGCGGGGGGCGCCGCGATCGTGGGCTTCGCTTTAGGCCCAGGCAAGGGACCCCTAGCTCCTGGGACTGCCAGCTTTGACCGTGCCCAGCTCCCATCGCTGGCTCCACCCCTACTTCCTGCTATCACTGGCCAGGGCGGCAAAGGTGCCTGATTCTCCGATCATGGCCCCAGGGCCGCCTTTGCCCTGCCCCCCAGCTCTTAGCTCCCCCCTGGGTTTCCGATCACTGTCAGTGGCAGGGGGCTTCTTCCTGCTTTCCCTTTCGCCTCCCTGCAATGTGCCTACATATGCAAATTAGCCGCCATCTTGTTGGCAGTTAACTGCCAATCTTAGTTGGCAGTTAATTTGCATATAGCCCTGATTAGCCAATGAAAAAGGTATCGCCGTATGCCAATTACCATTTTTCTCTTTTATTAGTGTAGATAATGGACAAGAGTACTTAAAATAATGCCACTAAACACATGAAATAAACAGCTTTTTATTCTAGAAATAAACTAATATATATAGAGGTGTTTGGATGTTAATGTTTATGGGAATGATCTTTATAATCATTCATTTCATAACATAAATGTTTTACAGGCATTGGAAACATTATAAAGCAGATAAAAAGAGAACGTTCTGATGTATCCTTCTACCAACACACACTTGCACTATCTGAAGGTCTATCATATGAAAATAAATATGACATTTGCCTTGCCTCAAAGAACAAGTTAAAATTTTGCAGAGGTATTTAAAGAGTATACACTTCAAGTCACTAATAACAAGAACTAATTAAAAAGCACCCTAGCTCGTTTAGCTCAGTGGCTAGAGCATTGGCTGGGGTACCTGCGGGTCCCAGGTTCTATTTCGGTCAAAGGTACATACCTTGGTTGCAGGGTCCTCCCTGGCCCTGGCCTTGACTTTGGTTGGGGCTCCGGTAGGAGGCAAACAATTGATGTATTTCTCTTACATTGTAGTCTCTGTCTTATCCTCTCTCTTCCACTCTCTCTAGAAACCAATGGGGAAAAAAGCAATGCTGCCTAATAATGAAATGTTTTTATTAGGTAGTGAGTTTTGGTTTTGAGTTATTCAAATAGAGGCTAAATTGTAACCTGTTTATGTAATTGTAGATACAATTCTTGATACAGGAGGATGTGTGTTAGGTGGATGAGCTAGTTGTCATTAATAACCCTATCTGCTTTAAGACACTTTGATTCATATAAATTATGCTAGGGACCTGTTGGTATTGAAAAAAATATTTACATAAGGTCTACATTAATTGAAAAATTGCCTTTTATCATATTTTTGTTTATATAACTTTACAAGCTTAGACATTTAAAGGCTGATTTACCTGACAGCTTTTACTTTCATTACATAAATTCACTAACTGCTTTGTGGCCTGGTCTAATGATCATTAAGTGAAAATGGGCATCTGGAGTAACACAGCTGGGGTCCACTTTACCCAGATTCTTTTTAGCAGTTGCATAGCTACATGATGGTCATACCCACTGTTCTCTCTGAACATTAGTGCTCCATAACTGTCTTTTACAATGCAATCCATTTGCTTCCTTCACTTGGCTCTACTGAAGAACTAAATAGACTTAAGCTGTGCTTATACTAAGGAGGAGAGAGTAAGTGGTGGTGGTATGGAGGAGAAATATCTTACTTAAAAGTAACATTAAGATTTATGGGCCCATTGAATCTGTATTTACTTGAATATTTTTTAAATAACAAGAATCTCTAGTAAATTTTAGAGGTTCAGAACTATTGATTCAGATAGGAATTCATAACTCAAGAGGCTAACATTTATATGACAAGGGGCGCTAATTGCCATACTGTTCTTCATGATGTAAAAGTTCATTCTTATGAGTATTGTTTCTTTAGTACAGGGATTCTCTTTCCCAATGGCTTAGGCCCTTATGTCCATATGTCATTTTTTCACATATATGGAGCATTTGTATATGTAATATTGCTTTAAAATGATAGATTTAACCCCCACAAAACAGTTCTTAGACCTGTTTAGACTCTTTCCTAAATAAGCACATGTTTTAGAAAACCAATGTATCAGATATGCCAATATACTGTCCATTTTTAATAGTTATTTAGTCATAATATATTAGTGCTTTCCAACATAAAGGTTTACCAGGTAAACTTTACCTGAAGGACTGATATATTGTTAATACAAATTTTAAAATGTTATCATACTTTGATTATGAATTGCTAGATTAAAAACATAAAATCTGCTTGTGATTTACTCTGAGTATGTGTACTCTGAGTGTATACATGTGTTATATGTGGGCAGTGCATTTTCACGGATCCAGGATTCTTGCCAGTGTTTTCCTTTTGGATATAGTCAAGTTTCTCTTCCTAATACTATTTCCTCTATGTATAGGTACCCAAGATGACTCTTCCTTTTTCTGACTGTATTAATATAAGATAATTCAGTATAATATATTTAATTGACAGACTTGCCACATTCTATGTAGGGTAAATATACTCAAATGGCTCTTTGTTCAACTTTGACTTTCACATTAGAATTTAGTTTGTGTTTGTGGCAAAATGTTAATCTTGAAACCCAGGTTTTATAGAAATAGTCAAATGTCTCTAATGTTGAAAGTCTATATTTAAACATCAAGAACAAGACTTGATGAGTATACTTGGAGAAATAAAGTATAAACTTTATTCTGATACAGCTTTTTGCAGGGAGGATGTATATTATAGAAACACAAAATACAATGTAGGAAACGTTTCTTCTTACATGAAATCAGAAAGACTAGTGAGATACTGAGCATGAGTTTGAGTCGGGGGAGAGATGATTAAATGAGGCAGAGAAACAAAAATGTCTAGAAATAGAGACAAGCATTCTGTCTTTCTATTTGAAATAAAAATCTCATAGGGAGGAAAAACACCCAGATAGATTTGGGGTAATTCAAAATTATTGGAAGCAAGTGTTCTGTTTCCAAAATAATAGAAGAGACTTAACTTTAGATGGACCTCAGTGACAGAGTGAAGGGCAACTTGTTGACAGCATAGAGAAGACAGAAAAACACACAAGCAACCCTTTTCCCACCAGAGTGGTCATACCTAGACCTCTCATTTCAACTGTGGAGAGAAGAAAGGAAGAGAATACACATTGACAGAGGGAAGTAACACTTAGTGGGAGCTGAAAATTGAATTGACTGAATATCCCAAAAAGAATTTGGAGGTGACACTGAGGTGTACTGAATCACTATTCATTGGCAAGTTTTGTCTTATTGTTAATCCATATATTTGCATCTCCCAATACAATTAATAGAAGTATGAATAGGCACATATATGTCATAAGCAGGAATGGTGTTCTAAGAAGAGGTAATATGTATATAGTATAAGAAATAGTTGGATCTTTTTGCATGTCTATATCATAGTGCATACATGCTACACATCTTAAAGATTCATCCAATTCATTTACTTCTATTTCCAACCCCTTGTCCAAGCTATAAATATATTTTTCTTAAAATCTCGTAAATTATTTCCCTGAACCAATTTTTTTTTCTCTCTCCAAGTTGTAGGCAGGATTATATTTTCAAATTGCAAATATGACCATATTGCTTAAAATCGCTAACCTGGCCTGCAGCTTCCTGCCAGTTTTTTTCTTCAATCTTCCTGACTTTTCTTCTGTCTCATTTTACACATTTTCTCACAAGATCTCTACACTTTTTGAATTAATCTTAATTTTTTCAGGGCCTTTGGAATGCCTCTTTCCTCTGTATCAAACATTTTCCACCACTCATCTCTTGGTTCAGTTAATTACTACTCAATTACAAGTTTAATGAAAGGTATCACTTTGTCATTGACACCTTCTCTGATAAACCCAAGCTAGTTCACATTCCCTTGCTGTTTGCTTTCATATCTCCCTCTGTATTTCATTCACAACACTTTGGAAGCGTGTAATTTTATACCTGTATCATAATTTTATGTCCTTCCCTGACATGTTCTGTAAACTCAGAGCAAGTTAGAACCTGCCTGTTTGTTTCCCTATGCTACATCTAACGCCAAGCAGAGAGTTAAACATAATAGGCACCAAAATACATTAAATCATTGTGTGAATGCATGAATTAATGAATATGTGAATACAAATACATTAGTCTAAACATGCTTCCATGACACATACAAATATAGGAGTTCCTAAGAAGATGGAGAATGATAATGAACCATTTCCAGAAATAATGTCTGATAATACTTTTGTTTTCCAGATAAATATCATTTATATTAATACTCATGCAAATGAAGTTTCTTTTAAAATGCATTGAAAATACTTGGGGAGATAATTATTAGTCACAAGTTTGTTGTTGTTGTTGTGTTTTATTTTGTTTATATTTTATAATATTGCTCACAGGGATACAAGAAGGTATATACTAAATCTTGAGAGAAAGCTAAGTATAAGAATACTAGAGGCCCAGTGCACAAATTCGTGCACAAGCAGGGTCCAGGCAGCCCACCCCAATCAGGGCCAATCAGGGTGGGGCCGGCCAGAGGGAAGGGCCATGGGCAATTGAACGCCCAGTCAAACTCCTGGTTGAGGGGACAATTTGCATATTAACATTTTATTATATAGGATAAAACAACCTTAAATTGCGGGTTGAAATAGTTCTAATTTTGCCCTTTATTTTATATATTGTGTTAATTTAATAATGAGCATTTGAGAGTGAAACCTTGCCTTAATATATATGTGCATGTTGGTCGAGTTAGTTTATCTGTATCTCATTGGCTTAACAATAAAAGAAGAGATTCCTGGAAGCTATTCCCTAAATGTGACTCAGTGACTCAAGCAGATTCCATTGTGGGGAAACTACATATTCAAAGAGTGGACTCTAAAATGTCCACACTCAGCTTTAGGATTGGTGTTCCATTCTTGGACTATGATTTCATTGACAACTGTTCCATCACCTCCCTGTACCTTGCTTTAAAAGAGCAGGAAAAGGCACATTAGGAATGCTTCAGAAAAAAGCAGGCAGGAATATGTATTGAAAAATTGTGACTCTTGGCTTTTTTTTGGAAACTATTATGGGTTAAATTGTGTCTCCCCAAAAGACATATTGAGGTTTTATGTATGGGCAGTGCATTTTCACATTATTTGGAAATAATAGGCCCTTTATAGATCTAATCAAGTTAAGATCAGGTCATACTGAGTTAGAGTGGGCCCTACCACAATATGATTATTGTCCTTATAAGAAGAGAAAACAAAAACACAGGGAGGAGAAGGCCGTGTAAGAATATAGAGACACACATGCAGAGAAGGAAGTCAGCGTTGTGAAGCCATGGACAGAGACTGGTGCGATGCTGCCACAAGGCAAAGGATGCCTACAGCTATCAGAAGCTGGAAGAGGCAAAGAAGTATCCTCATGTAGAGGTTTAGGAAGAAGCGTGGCTCTGCTAACAACATGATTCTGGGCGTCTAGCCTCCACAACTGGGAAATAATAAATTTCTGTTGTTTTATGCCTCCCAGTTTGTGGTAATTTGTTATGGCAGCCCTGGGGAACTAATAGAGATTTTTGATAAATAGAAACATGGAACAAAGTAGAAAGTTAATCATATCCTTCCAAAAGTAAAACAAGTTGTGAGAAGAGGTAGATTACTTTATTCATGGGATTTACAATAAATCTAGTCTATTTTTTGATGCTCTAGATATTTGCTGAAGAGCCACAATAACATTTTTATTTTGCTTGAAATTTAAAAAAGAGAAAAGAATGAGCTAAATACCAGAATTATGACCATTTGGGGATATGAGTTTAATACCAAAAGCTTATAAATTAGAATGGAGCGACAGATGAGTAACACATGGCTGTTGGCCACCCATATTATCTAACTATGTGTATTATGCAGAACACAGAAGGCATATTTTGGGGTTGAAGAAGAAATTAAGGGCTCAGAGAGTTCTGCAGTGTAATAATTCCTGTGCGGCCATTTACTCTATCCTCCTTAGTATATTGCAGTAAATTCATGTCCTTGCATAAAATATAAACTTGTTTCTAGTAGGGGTCTCTTCTCTTACCTAAACTTACAATCTTTAACAGTCTATTTTTTTAATTTCCCTTCACTTATTATTTTAATTTGTTATACTCAATATTAAATAATGGTCCTCAATTTTACTCATTAAGTAAATGAACTAGTTTTTCCCTTCCTTGGTACCTAACTTCTTTCAAAACCTCCTCTTTACTGAATAATTTTCAAAGAAAATGTTTTATTCCCCAAAGCACTGTAATCTAATTTCTTTCCAAACCATGTGCTAATTCTTTCATTTAGGAAATCAGTGAACTTCTCATCTCATTACTACTTTTCAAGTTTGTTCTACTTCAAATGTTTGAACATTTGTGTAGTTAATAAAACTGTTATTTTTTTTCACTCATTTAAAAAAGCAATCCCAATCTTCTTCCTACATGGGAGGAAAATGCACAAATTTTCCCCTTCTTTCTTATAAGTTCAGTGGTGATAGCAAGCTGATCAAACAATGAAGCATCGATGCCTTAGCCCCATGCGACATATCATCTTTGTAGGTTTGAATGCTGCACTGGCAAGTACAGAACTGGGCATGTGTCTCCTGGTGGCCAGCAGCTGGCATTCAAAGAAAGAAAAGTAGACTAGAGAACCAAGCAGGGAATGCAGATCCACTAAACCCACTCTTCCTTATTTTCCTTTCTTTTGCCTGATCTTTCTTTTACTGACATTTGAATACTTGAGAAAGTCACCATAAATCAGTTCTTCAGTGCAGTCACAGGGCCAAGAGGGAAGAACTTCCCCTCCCTTCCCATGCCCCTGTGTAACAAATCAGGTCTTTTGTTCAGATTTGTCAGTACTATTTCCGTCTTTTGTAAACTCCTCATTTGGTTTCCATGACACCAGACTTCTCTTGCTATCTCACTGACCATAAGGTTAGGGTTCTTTTCATTAATTATTGAATCTCTCACTTAGATTCCAATGCCCTGCCTCCGTGTTTTCCCTGGTTTTGGACCCATGCTTTCTTTTCCTACTGAGAAGTTCTGGGAACATTTCTAATTTACTGATATTCTAATTACCAATATTGAACATATCTTTCCTTTACTATTAACATGACAATTTATAGTAGAATTTTTATATGAATTTTGCCCTAGCTGGTTTTGCTCAGTAGATAGAGCCTCGGCCTGGGACCTGAAGAGTCCCGGGTTCGATTCTATTCAAGGGCATGTATCTCAGTTGCAGGCTTCTCGCTGGCCCAGGACAGGGTTGGGGTACATGCAGGGGCAACCAATTGATGTGTTTCTCTCACATCTTATTTCTCTCTGTCTTTCCTTCTCATCCACTCTCTCTCTAAAAAAAAAAAAAAAAAAATCATTAGAAAAATATTCTCTGGTGAAGATTAAAAAGAAAAATTATGTATATATATGCTTGTAATTCATGGGATCTTCCACCCTACCTCTTCCTCTCTTTCTAAGCAATGATTTTCATAAAATCACTAATTAATGTTGCTAGTTACATTTACTAAATAGAGTATGAGTTGCATACCTAGTATTTTTTAAATGTCTATCTTAAATCATACCTTGAAAAATGTGAAGTACCCATCATATTTGGTATATAATACCTTTAGTTTTTAACAAGTTCCTGGCTACTACTGTTTTTGATCTGTTGCTCTATTTTCTTATTTCTGAAACACTCCAAATTCTGTTTATGACATTTTCTACCAGTCCCCATTTGTCCCTGCATTCAGATCTCTTTTTTTTACTTCCAACTTGGAGAGATTCACCATGTTGGCTGCCATCCCATTCCCACTACCTTAGCTAAATCCTGGGAACTTCATTTTCTAACTTTACTACCACTACTAGTGCTATTATTATTATTATTATTATTATTATTATTACTATTATTGTTAATTTTACCCACTTCCTCTCACCTTCTGCCTCTTAATTATTAATTTAATAGTCATTTCTGCCCTGGTCAAGTGGCTAGGTTGGGGCATCATTCCATACACCAAAATGGTTGCCAGTCTGATTCCAGTCAGGGCACATACCTAGGTTGTGAGTTCAATTCCTGGTCAGGTGCATACGGGAGGCAACTGATCTCTCTCTCTCTCTCTCTCTCTCTCTCTCTCTCTCTCTCTCTCTTTCTCTCTCTCTCTCTCTCTCTCTCTCTCTCTCTCTCTCTCTCTCCCCCTTCCTCTCTCTCTTAAAAAAATCAATAAAAACATATCTTCTGGTGAAAATTCAAAAATCATTTTAATTAAATGTATTGGGGTAACATTGGTTAACAAAATTATATAGGTTCCCAGTGTACAATTCTATAATACATCATCTGCATATTTAATTTTTACCACCTGAAGTCCGATCACCTTCTATTATATATTTGACCTCCTTTAAGCATTAATTTTTCAATAAATCCTTCCCCAAATCTTCTCAAGTTGGGTTTGTTGTTTTCTCCTCTACGTTCTGAAGTCAGAAGAGTCTTTCTTAAACATAATACATATTTTTTAAAATTGCATCCACCGATGTACTTAGAGGATTTTCTCAAGTTTTTTAGTGTATGAGCCAAAATTAATTGTATATTTGTCATTTTAATCCCACTATAAAGAACTTGATAGAAATTATTTGAATGGTTGAATACTTTCTCTTTCTTTTTAAAAGTAACTCTTCTTTTTTCACAAAATTGATATACATTTTTGATAATCAATGAATTCCTTTATCTAATTATTATTTTTTTAATTTTGGAAAGTTTTAAATATTTTCAAAGTTTGGGTTATTTTTATTTAACCGTAGTTTAAATTATAATCTACTGAAGCCTAAACCCTACAGTTCTCTCTACATAAGGAAACACATATTCTCATTGAAATGTGGTAGTTAATAAGTAGAACTACAATACTTCATGACAAATTCTCTGCTTGAAACAAGAAAAGGTTACCATGCCTAATTATTATTATTCACTGAACGTGGAATTAGTACTAGAAACTAGTGAAAACAATATATATCAAGTACATTCTGAGACTATGTTATATACTATATACGAGCATACAGTGAGGTGTAATATAAACTTTATACTATGTGCTTTGAACTTATTATTTGCATGTAGAACTTTAAGAATAATTAAATTGCATAACTAAAATGTCCCTCTGTCAAACCATAGCCCTTTGTTTTTTTGTGTTTTACAGGTCATCTTGCACAGTTCCTGGAATAAGTTTTCAATATGTTTTAAAAATTCATTTTTATCATTTTAATCACCATGTCCACTGAACATTTTCAGTAGTTAAGCCTGCCTCAATCTTAAAATACTTCATCCTGCAATATGAATGGACTGATCATGACAAACAGTGTCACATTCATGGTATGTGCCTTAAACAATATGCAGATTTACTAATTATTCCTTATTTTTCTCAGAATTGGTTACCATGATATATGATGGGAAAACTGGGAAGAAGTTCAAAGTCATCAATAAAAGTAATGCAATGGTTTTTAGCTATAATACTACATTCAAAATATCTTCACTCAGCTACATATAACTCAGAAATCCTAATACATGCTTTAATATTCATGTGCATGAAATTTTAGAGAAAAAGTTGAAATGCTTGAAATCAATCAAATAGAAAGAAATGAAGGAAAGTCTTATTCTATCTTTGTGGTAAATAACAGTAAGGATATGTTCATTGGTATATGGACAAAACCCCAATAACTTATAGATGAACACATAAACTTAAGGATGAAAAAAAACTTCCAGGCTTGATGGACTAGAACTGAAAATCGAATAGTTTCCAAGACTAGTTTTCAACTCTCTCTCTCTCTCTCTCTCTCTCTCTCTCTCTCTCTCTCTCTCTCTCTCTCATCTCTCTCTCCCCACCATCTCTCTGGACACTGCTTCATTCATCTTTTTGCATGTGATTTAGCTTTCTTTGTTTTTCTATTACAGAACCATAAATGTTTCCATACCATTTTCCTGATTTAATACCACCTAATATCTAACCCTGTTTTAATAAGCCCAATTCAAATTATAAGAAAGAAAGAAAGAAAGAAAGAAAGAAAGAAAGAAAGAAAGAAAGAAAGAAAGAGGGAAGGGGGAGAGAGGGAGGGAAGAAGGAAGGAAGGAAGGAAGGAAGGAAGGAAGGAAGGAAGGAAGGAAGGAAGGAAGGGAGGAAGGGAGGAAGGAAGACAACCCAAGTGTCCAGGCTCACTCTATGAACTAGTCCTTCTGGGTCAGGTTTCTATAGTAGATAAATTAAGGATGGTCAGTAGAGAGAAAGCTATCCACTATGGACAGAATTGAAGAGATCCACTTCTTTTTTTGTGAGGATGTTATTACAATAGATAAATAGAGCCTAAGAATAGCAAATCTACTGAAATTCTCATTATTGTCATAGTTGAGCCATTTAACAGTGGTAGAAAGTTACATAATTAGAGAAATCCATTAGTCAGGACATTAAAAGACTATAATTAATTAACATATTTAATGATGAGTTCAGAGACTTATTGAGCCTCCTCATGCACTACATACTCTTGCTCTAGATCTTTAAGGCTGCCCTAGTTTCTAGGGTACCTCTGTGTGAATGAGAAAAAGCTGATCCTTTCTCAAGGTTCTTTGCTCCATCTGTTTAAAGACTATTGTAACAAACAGATCGTTGTTAATCAAGACATAATCTCCTGGAAATATGTTGTAATAAATATTAAATCTACAATGTCTATGATGTGAACATAACCACTCACATGTAGGACAAAATGCAACTGGCCCAAATACATGTGGCTGTCTTACTAATTCCTAGCATTTTTTACTTGAACTGCAAAATATTTTAATATTTAAAATTATGTTTAATAGTATGAAACTTATTCTTTGCAGAATATAGTGTTTGTAGCACTATTTGAAATGAAGGAAATTTGTAATCCCTTGACCAATTCTGGTCAAAAAATTATATTTTTTACTTTCTTAACTTTAATGTATTGTTTTACCATCCCCTGTCCCACTCTCATCCCAAAGAGAACAATGGTGATAATATTTTCATTTATGCACCACAATAGATCCTATATAACAAGGATGACTCTAGATATAGAAAATATAGTAGTAAAATTATTAGGCCAAACTTGCTCTATTATAGAGGTTAAAATCAAGAGAAAGAGATAAAAACAACAAAAAATACATTTAAAAAATTTTGAAATAATTCCATAGGATAATAAATGTAAACACAATAATATAAAGTAACATAAGTAACGCTAAGAGTTTAATTTGACCTGGGAAGTTCCAGGAGTTCCCTGTTAGGAAATACTCTTTAAGCTGAAACTAAGAGACCTTGGAGTTGAGAAGTCTTATTGAAAGTATATTCTTTCATGGGAAATACTAGTTAATAAATTTTACTTGAGCTCTATTAAAAAATAATGTTTTAGACTATCAGTATAGTGAAACCACTAGCATGGCTGAGTCCTCTGAATGTATTTTATTTTTTATTGAATTTATTAGGGCGACATTGGTTAATGAAACATACAGGTTTCAAGTGTACAACTCAATAAAACTTCATCTGCACACTAAATCATGTACCCATTGCCCATAGCAAAGTTTCTTTCCATCCACATTTTCCCCGATTTGCCCACTTCCACCATCTACTTCCTTTCCCTCTATCACTCTACTGTTATATATACACTAGTAGCCCTGAACACAAATCCATGTGCCAGTAGCGCGCCAGTAGCTCACTGCCACCCTCCAGTAGCTCTTTGCCTGTTGCCCTACCCTCCTGTAGCTCCCTCTGCCCCCCCCACCCCCTCGCATAGTTTGCTGCCCTGCCCCCTCCTGTTGCTCTCCACTGCCCACTTGTAGCTCGCTGCTCCACCCTCCTGCTGATCTGTGATCCGGTCATTATGCAGTGGTCATTGCATTTCACAGCATAACAACCATTTGCATATTACATCTTTATTTTATAGGATTTATATATATGTATGTATGTTTTTAATCCCTTCACCTCTTTTCATGCAGCCCCAATCTTCTTCTGTCCGACAGCTGTCAGTCCATTTGATGCATCCATGCTTCTGTTTCTATTTTGTTTGTTAAGTAATTTAGTTCATTAGATTCCACATCTAACTGAAATAATATGGTATTTGTCTTTCTCTGAGTGGCTTTTTTCACTTAGCATAATAATCTTGAGGTCCATTCATCCTGTTGCAAAAGGTAAGATTTCCTTCTTTTTTATATGGCTGAGTAGTATTACATCATGTAAATGTGAAATAATATTTTTATCCACTCATCTACTGATGGGCACTTGGTGTGTTTCCAGATTTTGGCTATTGTAAATAACAATACAAATTAGTGTTTTGGGTTTCTTCAGAAATATTTCCAGAACTGGGATCTCTGTATATCCTCTTTGGAGAAGAGTCTATTCAGATTATTTTCTTATTTTTAAAAATTGGGCTCTTTGTTTTCCTGGTGTTGAGTTGTGTAAGTTCTTTTTTTTTTTTTTTTAATTTATTGCTTAAAGTATTACAAAGGGTATTACATATGTGTCCATTTTACCCCCCCGCCCTAGACAGTCCCCTGGCCTCCCCTACCCCCCAGTGTCTTATGTTCACTGGTTATGCTTATATGCATGCATACAAGTCCTTTAGTTGATCTCTTACCCCCCTACCTCCTGCCCCCCAACCCTCCCCGGCCTTCCCGCTGCAGTTTGACAATCTGTTTGAGGCAGCTCTGCCTCTGTATCTATTATTGTTCAAAAGTTTATAATGGTCTCTATTATCCATGAATGAGTGAGATCATGTGGTATTTTTCCTTCACTGACTGGCTTATTTCACTTAGCATAATGCTCTCCAGTTCCATCCATGAGGTTGCAAATGGTAAGAGTTCCTTCCTTTTTAGAGCAGCATAGTATTCCATTGTGTAGATGTACCACAGTTTTCTAATCCATCGTCTACTGATGGGCACTTAGGCTGTTTCCAGATCTTAGCTATGGTGAATTGTGCTGCTATGAACATAGGGGTGCATATATCCTTTCTGATTGGTGTTTCTGGTTTCTTGGGATATATTCCTAGAAGTGGGATCACAGGGTCAAATGGGAGTTCCATTTTCAGTTTTTTAAGGAAACTCCATATTGTCTTCCATAGTGGCTGCACCAGTCTGCATTCCCACCAGCAGTGCACAAGTGTTCCTTTTTCTCCACATCCTCTCCAGCACTTGTCGTTTGTTGATTTGTTGATGATAGCCAGTCTGACAGGTGTGAGATGGTACCTCATTGTTGTTTTGATTTGCATCTCTCGGATGATTAGTGACTTTGAGCATGTTTTCATATGTCTCTTGGCTTTCTGAATGTCCTCTTTTGAAAGGTGTCTATTTAGGTCCTTTGCCCATTTTTTGATTGGATTGTTTATCTTCCTTTTGTTAAGTTGTATGAGTTCCCTATAAATTTTGGAGATTAGGCCCTTATCAGATATGACATTGGCAAATATGTTTTCCCACACAGTGGGTTTTCTCATTGTTTTGTTGATGGTTTCTTTTGCTGTGCAGAAGCTTTTTATTTTGATGTAGTCCCATTTGTTCATTTTCTCTTTAGTTTCAAGTGCCCTAGGAGCTGTATCAGTGAAGAAATTGCTTCGGCATATGTCTGAGATTTTGTTGCCTTTGGATTCTTCTAGAATTGTTATGGTTTCCTGTCGTACATTTAAGTCCTTTATCCATTTTGAGTTTATTTTTGTGTATGGTGTAAGTTTGGTGGTCTAGTTTCATTTTCTTGCATATATCTGTCCAATTTTCCCAACACCATTTATTGAAGAGACTATCTTGGCTCCATTGTATGTTCTTGCCTCCTTTGTCAAATATTAATTGAGCATATTGGTTCGGGCTGATTTCTGGGCTCTCTATTCTATTCCATTGATCTATATGCCTATTCTTGTGCCAGTACCAGGCAGTTTTGAGAACAGTGGCTTTCTAATACAACTTGATATTTGGTATTGAGATCCCACCTACTTTGTTCTTTTTCAGGATTGCTGCAGCTATTCGGAGTCTTTTTTTATTCCAGATGAATTTTTGGAGAGTTCGTTCTAGATCTCTGAAGTATGCCGTTGGTATTTTAATGGGAAGTGCGTTGAATTTACAGATTGCTTTGGGTAGTATGGACATTTTAGCAGTCCATCACCTTAACCACCCGGCCACCTTGTCCCAAGTATGGACATTTTAATGATGTTGATTCTACTAATCCATGAACACGGTATGTTCTTCCATCTGTTTATGTCTTCCTCTATATCTTTTTTCAACGTCCTGTAGTTTTCTGAGTAGAGGTCTTTTACCTCTTTAGTTAAGTTTATTCCTAGGTAGCTTAATTTTTTTGGTGCGATGGTAAACGGGATTGTTTTTATAATCTCTCTTTCTGAAAGTTCACTATTGGTGTATAGAAATGCCTCAGATTTCTTGGGGTTAATTTTGTATCCTGCTACATTGCCAAATTCATGTATTAAGTCTAGTAGCTTTTTGATGGAGTCTCTAGGGTTTTGTATGTATAATATCATGTCGTCTGCAAATAAGGACAGTTTTACTTCCTCTTTTCCAATTTGGATGCCTTTTATTTCTTCTTCTTGTCGAATTGCAATGGCTAACACTTCCAGTACTATGTTGAACAGGAGTGGTGAGAGGGGGCATCCCTGTCTTGTTCCTGTTCTTAGGGGAAATGGTGTTAGTTTTTGTCCATTGAGTATGATGTTGGCTGTGGGCCTGTCATATATGGCTTTTATTATGTTGATGTATGATCCTTCTACTCCCACCTTGCTGAGAGTTTTTATCAAAAATGGGTGTTGAATTTTGTCAAATGCTTTTTCTGCATCAATTGATATCACCATGTGGTTTTTTTCTTTCAATTTGTTTATGTGATGTATCACGTTTATTGATTTGCGGATATTGTACAATCCTCGCATCCCTGGGATAAATCCTACTTGGTCATGGTGTATGATCTTTCTGATGTACGGCTGGATCCGATTTGCTAAGATTTTGTTGAGGATTTTGGCATCTATGTTCATGAGGGATATTGGCCTGTAATTCTCTTTCATTGTGTTGTCTTTACCTGGTTTTGGTATTAGGGTGATGCTGGCTTCATAGAATGACCTTGGAAGTGTTCCTTCCTCTTGAATTTTTTGTAGTAGTCTGAGGAGGATAGGTTTTAGTTCTTCCTTGAATGTTCGGTAAAACTCCCCTGTGAAGCCGTCTGGTCCTGGGCTTTTGTTTGCTGGAAGCTTTTTGATGACTGCTTCAATTTCTTCCATAGTTATTGGCCTGTTGAGATTTTTAGAGTCTTCCTGATTGAGTTTTGGAATGTTGCATTTTTCTAGGAATTTGTCCATTTCCTCCATGTTGTCTAGTTTGTTGGAGTAGAGCTGTCCATAGTATTTTTTAACAATCATTTGTATTTCTGTGGGGTCTGTTGTTATTTTGCCTCTATCATTTCTGATTTTGTTTATTTGGGTCCTCTCTCTTTGCTTCTTGGTGAGTCTGGCTAGAGGTTTGTCAATCTTGTTTATCCTTTCAAAGAACCAGCTCTTGGTTTCATTGATTTTCTGTATTGTTTTTTTGGTCTCTATGTCATTTATTTCTGCTGTAATCTTTATTATCTCCTTCCTTCTGCTCACTCTGGGCTTTTCTTGTTGCTCTCTTTCTAATTCTTTGAGTTGTAGAGTTAGATGATTTACTACCATTTTTTCTTGTTTTTTGAGATAGGCCTGTAGAGCTATAAACTTCCCTCTCAGGACTGCTTTCATTGTGTCCCAAAGGTTTTGGATTGTTGTGTTTTCATTGTCATTAGTTTCCAGGATGTTCTGAATTTCTTCTTTAATTTCATTGGTAACTCAATCAATATTTAATAGCATGCTATTCAGCTTCCAGGTGTTTGAGTATTTTGGGTTGTTTTTATTGTAGTTTATTTCTAATATTATGCCATCATGGTCTGCGAAGACGCTTTTTATGATTTCAGTCTTCTTGAATTTGGGGATACTTTGCTTGTGACCCAATATATGGTCTATTTTTGAATATGTCTTATGAGCATTTGAGTAGAATGTACATTCCCTGGCTTTGGGGTGAAGTGTTCTGAAGATGTCTATTAAGTCCATCTGATCTAGTGAGTCATTTAGGATTGCTGTATCTTTGCTGATTGTTTGTCTAGAGGGCTTATCCAGTGCTGCCAGTGGTGTATTAAAGTCCCCTACTATGATTGTATTGTTGTCGATCTCTCCTTTGATATCTTCCAGGAGTTTTTTTATGAATTTGGGTGCTCCTGCATTGGGTGCATATATGTTTACCAGGGTTATATCTTCTTGTTGTATTGATCCCTTTAGTATTATGAAGTGGCCTTCCTTATCTCTTGTTATGGCCTTCACTTTGAGGTCTATTTTGTCCGATATAAGTATTGCTACCCCAGCTTTCTTTTCCTTTCCATTTGCCTGAAAGATATTTTTTCCATCCTTTCACTTTCAGTCTGTGTGAGTCCCTTCTAATGAGGTGGGTTTCTTGTAGACAGCAGATGTATGGGTCATGTTTTTTTATCCATTCAGCCACTCGATGTCTTTTGTTTGGAGCATTTAGTCCATTTACGTTTAAAGTTATTATTGAAAGGTACTTGTTTGTAGGCATTTCTTTTTTTGTGTGGCTGTTTTCTTTCTGAGCTTTTTGTTTCTTATTTTTATACCAGTCCCTTTAGCATTCCTTGCATTGCTGGCTTGGTGGTGATAAACTCCCTTAGCCTTTTTTTTTGTCTGTGAAGCTTCTTATTTCCCCTTCAAGTTTGCATGATAGCCTTGCTGGATAGAGTATTCTTGGATTCAGTCCTTTGCTTTGCATCACTTTGTAAATTTCTGTCCATTCTTTTCTGGCCTGATGTGTTTCTGTTGAGAAATCATTTGACAATCTAATGGGAGATCCCTTGTATGTAACTTTCCGTCTCTCTCTTGCAGCCTGTAAGATTCTCTCTTTGTCCTGAACATTTGCCATGGTAATTATGATGTGTCTTGGTGTGGGTCTTTTCGGGTTCACCTTGTTTGGGACTCTCTGGGCTTGTGTGACTTTTTTCTTCCCCACCTCAGGGAAGTTTTCTGATATTATTTCTTCTAATAGGTTTTCTAATCCTTGTTCATCCTTCTGTTGTTCTGGTACCCCTATTATTCGTATGTTGTTTCGTTTCATGTTGTCCCAAAGCTCCCTTAGACTCTCCTCCTGTCTTTTAACTTTTTTCTCCAATTGCAGTACATTTTGGGTGTGCTTTGCTTCCTTGTCTTCTAGTTCACTAATTCGGTCCTCTGCTTCTCCTAGTCTACTGTTGATACTTTCAATGGAGTTTTTCATTGCAGCTATATCACTCTTCATTTTTTCTTGGTTCTTACTTAAGTTGTTGATTTTTTCATCTGTTTCTTCTAGCTTCTTCCATATGTTATCAATTTTTTCATCTGTTTCTTCTTGCTTCTTGCAGAGGTTGTCGATTTTATCCTCCATCCGGTTTATGCATTCTAGGACCCTTATTCTGAATTCTTTTTCTGTCATGTTGCATGCCTCTGTATTACTTAGCTGCTTTTCTGGAGAGTCCTCCTTCTCTTTCCTTTGGGGGTTTCTTTGTCTACCCATGTTTGATCTCACTGACATATCTAGACGTTGAGTCATTCAGTGGTTGCTCCCTTGGTGGCAGTGACTCCTTGGTCTGTGGTTGCTCTTCGGGCGGTTGCGGTAGCAGCTGCTCTTCAGTTGGCAGCAGCTCCTCTGGTGGGTGCTGTTCACAGCTGTGGTGGCTCTTCTGGCTGGTGGGGCAAGGTTTCACGTACAGCTGCTGTTCCTCAGCAGAGGGTGTGGTGCTCAGGAGGTTGCTGTTTCTTGGATCTGCTGCGTTGATTTAAAGGCACAAAATACAACACAACAAGGCACCACGTACCAGGCACTATACACAAATATATTCACGATATTAATAACCCCAAATAAAGGTGACCACACGAATTAAGAGAATTAGGGGATAAGGAAGAAGGAAGAGAAAAAGATGAAAGAGAAAAAAGAAAAGAAAAGTAGGGACCAAAAAAAGGAGTGCAAAAATGAAATTTGGAAAAAGGAGGGGAGGAAATAAAAGCGAGAAAAGAAAAGAAAAAAAAAAGAAAAAAAAAGAGCGAAAAGAGAGAATGAAGTGGAAGAGGGGAAGAGACTTTTTATATGGGGAGAATACTCCTATAGAACAGCCACTAATCCCAACAAATTCCAGCAACAGCTCCCTGGAGATGAATGCAAAGTAGAAACAACCAATAATATAACGATGAAAATAGAATGGAGAACACTAATCTCAAAATAAAATAAAGAGAAAATAAAATGGCACTTTAAAAAAAAATGGTAAAATGGTAGCAGTAATAATACTGGTTAAAAATAAGAAGGTAGTAATTAAAAGGGTAAAATCAGGTGATGGAAAAAGAAGAAAAAAAAGAAAAAAGAAAAAAAAGAAGAAGAAAAAAAAGAAAAAAAATTGCTTTCTTAGTTAAAAGGTGAAAAAAGAAAAAAACAAAATTGCAGTAGTGAAGATCCTTCGGTTCTTCTATTCTTCAGTGTGGCTCGCCTTAGACCTGCCAGGTATTCAGGAGAGTGTTGGGTTTCCCTGCGATACACTGTTCCTCTGTGTTGTAAACCACAGTCCTTATTTTAAAGCAGGCCGCATTTTTTCCCCAGACTGCCTTATTTTGTGTTTAGCAAAGAGTCAGTTTGTGGGTCAGCCTCTGGGTGGCAGTGTTCTGGGGTTGGCCTCTGAGGCTATAGGGCCTCTCTGTCCAGTGGAAGTTCACTGCCCAGAGCTGGCTGTGTAATAGTTACTGGCGCTGTGTTGTTGCTGGGATTGAAAATCCCTCTATAGGCCAGACCCTGTTAACTCCCAGGAACTGATCAGGTTATTTTAATCCTTGATCTCCTACAGGGTGGAATCTGGGTGTGGCTGTGCTCCTTGCCTGGGTGCTGGGGGGAGGAGTCTCACTCTCCGGAGAGAATGGCTGCCCCAGTCCTGGGCTCAGGGGTGTCTCAGCACTCAATTCGCTGCCACCTCTCCCGGCCCCCCTTCTCTCCTCAGTCTCTCCCCAGATTCCACTCCTCCGCACACTCTCCCTCTCTTCAGCCCAGGTGAGTGTCTGTATCCGAAATGTCCCATGAACAGGATTCAGTGAAAACAAACAAACAAACGCCGGCCACGGTTTCTGTAAGCTTCTTCTCTTACCGGGACTGCATGGTCTGGTCAGCTCTTCAGGCTGCCCCCTTTAGGCTCAGTCCTCCATGATCACAAAACCCAGCTCTCAATTCCCCTGGGGGCGCCAGGAATCCCGCGGTTCTCCTTTCCCCTGTCAGGGGCTGTGCCTGTCCCAAGAGATGCGGCTGTCTGCCACGTGGTCTCCCTCCGACTCTCTGGGCTCAGAGGTCTGGCAAACTTTCCTGCCCAAATCCCTGGTTTTTTTACCTTTCCAGGGGAGTTCTGCTCTTCCCGGCTGCAAACCGTTTCACCAGCTGAGCAATTTCGCCAATTCGGGGTGGATGTTACTAGTTTCAGCTGCTCACTCCATTTGCTCCGGGACACGACCTGGGACGCGTCTGCCTATATCGCCACCATCTTCCGTCTCCGTAAGTTCTTTATATATTTTTGAAATTAGCACCTTATCAGATGTATCATTGGCAAATATGTTCTCACATTCATTGGGTTGTCTTTTCATTTTGCTGATCGTTTCTTTAGTTGTGCAGAAGCTTTTAAGTTCGATGATCTATTTGTTTATTTTTACCTTTGTTTCTTTTGCCCTGGGAGATATATTGGCAAAAATATTGCTATGGGAGATTTTACTGCTCTTGTTATATCTTCTATGATTCTTACGGTTTTGTGATTTATATTTAAGTCTTTTATCCATTTTGAGTTTATTCTTGTATATGGTGTAAGTAGATGGTCTACTTGGATTTTTTTGCATGTATCTGCCCACTTTCCCCCACACCTTTTATTGAAGAAACTATTTTTTTTTAAATATATTTTATTGATTTTTTTACAGAGAGGAAGGGAGAGAGAGAGATAGAGAGTTAGAAACATCGATGAGAGAGAAACATCGATCAGCTGCCTCCTGCACATCTCCCACTGGGGATGTGCCCGCAACCCAAGTACATGCCCCTGACCGGAATCGAACCTGGGACCCTTCAGTCTGCAGGCTGACGCTCTATCCACTGAGCCAAACTGGTTTTGGCTTGAAGAAACTATTTTTACTCCATTGTATGTTTTTGCCTTCTTTGTCAAATATTAATTAACTGTAAAGACATGGGTTTATTTCTGGGCTCTTGGTTCTGTTCCATTCATCTATATACCTGTTCTTAGTCTGTTTGAATACAGTGGCCTTGTAGTATAGTTTGATATCAGGCAGTGTGATACCTCCAACTTTGTTCTTTTTTATCAAGATTGCTGTGGTTATTGGGGGTCTTTTGTGGTTCCATATACATTTTTGGAATATTTGTGTTAGATCTTTAAAATATGCCATTGTGATTTTAATAGGAATTGCATTGAATCTATAGATTGCTTTGGATAGTATGGGCATTTTACTTCCAATGTATGAACACGGAATACGCTCCCACTTATTTGTACATTCTGCAATTTCTTTTTTTATTATTCTACCATTTTCTCAGTACAGGTCTTGGTTAAATTTATCCTAGTTTTCTTATTTTTTGTTATTGTTGCAACAATAAATGGGATTGTTTTCTTAATTTCTTTTTCTTATAGTTCATTATTGGTGTATAACAATGACACTGACTTCTAAATACTAATTTTGTGTCTTTCTACTTTACCAAATTCATTCAATTCTCAGTTTTTTGGTAGAATCATTAGAGCTTAGCATCTTATAGCATATGAATATGCATGTGTATATAGTACGTATGTTGATTAAGAGAGAAATGTACAAAATATCTCGTGTTATCACGAATTATAAATTGGTTTATAATTTTGGATTGTGTGTCCTCTATGCTTTGGACTTAAACCTTCATTTCCCACACCTCTTTACATTTAAATTGCTATCTACAATGCTGAACATTTACTTTTAAAGGCCCTGTTAAGACATGATTTTCTATACTATTGAAGATAGTCAATTTAAAACCTGTTTCCTTGAGCGTGTTTCCATAGGTCTCTTGGCCTCTGTATGTCCTCTTTTGAAAAGTGTCTATTTCCGTCCTTTGCCCATTTTTTTTTATTGGATTGTTTATCTTCCTTTTGTTAAGTTGTATGAGTTCCCTGTAAATTTTGGAGATTAAACCCTGATCTGAAATAGCATTGGCAAATATCAACATAAACTGATGAACAAAAATAGATCCAGAGATAAGGTATCACTGAACAGACCATCCAACCTCAGAGAGAAGACAGGAGAAGGGAAGTTAGAGATCAACCAAAAGACTTGTATGCATATTAGCATAAGCAATGGACACAGACATTGGGGTCGTGGGGGCTTGCCCTCAGGGGTGGGAGTGGCTGGGGGGGGTCAATAGGGGGGAAAAAGAAGACCTGTAATACTTTAAACAATAAAACAAAACAAAAGAAAGCAACACAAAACAAACAAACAAAATCTGTTCATCAGAAAGAAGGTTCTGGAATTTTTTTGTGTGAAGTCCTCATTGGCTACTATGGGAAGCATAGTCAATGGCTACTATGCTTTAGCCATGGCAGAGTAAGGTGTTTTTATTACTTTATATGAGCTAACCGGCAAGGTGTGCTTCAAATGTTGTTTGTATTTTCATGACTTCATGTCTGCATTTTGTGGTAATCACCGTTAGACAATGTTGTTGCCTGATTTGATAGCATAAATCTAGGAGGAAAGGTTTTTTTCACACTCTGGGCCAGATTATCTGGGTAATATGCTTTTGCTAAAACAATGTCTTTCAAGGAATAAAATATGAATAGATACTAGACTGTAATATAAGTTAGTAAATTTATATGGCATCTTGAAGTCTATAGTGTGTGCTTCATGTTGTATCTAATTCACTCTTAAGAGATACTTTACAATGTGGTAAGAAGTAATTAAAAGAAGTTATGCTTGAACTATTAGCTTATTTTCTATTTACATGCTTCTTTGTTTAATCTAAGGTTTTCAACATGATCCATCTCTCTCCCTCCATCCCTCTCACCCTCCTTCTCCCTCTTTCTAGACATATTTTCTGTACTGAGGTATCATCCACAGGATTTTACCTATTGCTCTTGATGTGTGTGTTTGTTTGTTTTTTAAATTTAAAGCATCAGTAATAAATATGAAACACCTTAGGCAGTAAATTTGTTTCAATTAGTTAATAAGTATAAACTTAGTTCTTTTATCTCTGTTTGTGTTCTGTATTTCGGACAGAAGAATTAAGTTTTTGTTGTTTGTTTTGTTACATTTTTAATAATGCATGTTGAATGTTTTCTGAAAACTTACACTGAGTTCATGTATAAGATGAGGCCATTTGTCTCCTCTTGGGTGTAATGTGTACTTATGCTTAGTCAGAGAGAATGTGGGCTGAGCTTCAGAGTATCTCATAGCAACCCTTTGTCTTCTAGACACACATGTTTTGAGTTGTATATTGCAGCAAATTTACATAAGTATACATGCCTGGGGCTCTATGAATTTTTTTATGGCATAAATTATTTTTAAGTGCATTATCTCCCTAAAAAATAGTTTATATATAGAAAGATATAATTAAATTTGGAGTAATGAAAATAGTTACTTTGCATAGTGTATTGACATAAATCCTTAGTAGTTTCCTTTTAAACTTAATAATATATTAAAAGTATAAATAATTACTGTTCTCAAATTCTATTTTTATATATAGAACATTTAGATGTAAATTAAAAGATTAGATCATTTGATTCTATGCCTCCACTATTTCTTATAAGGAAATAAAATTGACCCAGAATAGTGTTGTGAAGATAAATTGGGATTATTCAGTTGAACCACATAATACAGTCCCTGTACAATAAAAACTTGGTAAATGATAATTTTTAGTGTTCACATTTTTCTTATTACCCAGATCTCTGTGTAGATTATTATCCTTTTCATCTTTCCCCATCCCATGTGAAAGTGGCTTATCACATTTGTACTGCCCTTTATAAGTATAATTTCCTCCATCTGGTTACATTTCCAGTGACTATATTCTATTTCATTATATTGGTCACCTAGGAATTCACCATGTGTGCAGCTCAACATGTCTCTGAATATCATTACTTCCTTTCTTGAATTTCTATAATACTAGAGACCCAGTGCATGAAATCATGCACTGGGGGTTAGAGGGCGTCCCTCAGCCCAGCCTGAACCCTCTTGCAGTCCAGATCCCTTTGCTCCTTACCACCCAATTGCTTGCTGCTCCTTATCCCTCGACTCGCTAACCTTAGTGCTGCTCCTTAGGCTCCCGCCACCAAAGCTGCACTCTCCAGCCGTGGCAGCTGTGAGCCGGCTTCTGGCTGAGTGGCGCTACTCCTGTGGGAGCACACTCATCACCAGGGGGCAGCTCCTGCGTTGAGCATCTGCCCCCTGGTGGTCAGTGCACATCATAGTGACTGGTCATTCTGGTTCTGCTGTAATGGTCACTTAGGCTTTTATTATATAGGCTAGAGGCCCGGTGCATGAAAATTTGCGCACTCGGAGGGTCCCTCAGCCAGGCCTGCACCCTCTCATAATCCAGGATCCCTCAGGTAAGGTCCCTAGGCTTGGCCTGAGATCAGGGCCTATCCAGGCGGTCCTTCCCCCGGCTGCAGGAAGCTGGCCCCACCCAAGCTGCTGCCACTGCTTGCCCTCTGTGCAGTGCTGCCCCCCTCCCCTGCCACCAGTGGCCTCCCTCCGCAGGGGACAGGCTGGGGTGTGATGGCTTGACTTGCCTGGGCCTCCTTCTTTCTTTGCTGGGGGGTGGGGCCAGCCCTGCGAGGGGTTGTCTGTCTACCTGATCACCCTTAACCACTGGTCTGCCTGCCTGATCACTCCTAACCACTTTGCCTGCCTACCTGATCACCCCTAACCCCTGGTCTGCCTGCTTGATCACCCCTAACCACTGGCTTGGGGGCTTGGCCAACCCTGCCAGGGGCTGTGGTGTCCTGGTCTCTGGTCATTCCAGTTGCTACATGGTAGCTGGCCTTTTATTATATAGGATTGCATATTAGGTTTGTGTTTTGTGTCATAACATTCTGGTTGAATACTTATTATTCTTTTCCTAAGTAGAGATGTAACATAACTATTTATTTTAATATCTAACACTCTGACATAGAGTTCAATATGTAATGTTCTCTTAATGAACAATTGTTGAATTAAACCAAGGGTTACAGTAATTGTGTACTAGGATCTTTCCACATATTAAAGCCAAAGTTGACATAGAAGCAACTGATTTGATTTCTGTGGGAAAACTACTGTTGAGTTCTAGGCTCTTTGTCCTTAATTCTGTTTTCTGATGTTGTCAAATATAAAGGATAACCAAATATCCTGATTTGCCCAACAAAGATTTCCTGGGTCATGGGACTTTTAGTGTTAAAACCAGGAAAGTCCTAGGCAAACCAGATAGTTAATAGTCTTAGTAGATATCCTAAATAAAGGCATTAATGTCTGATATATTTACAGAGAAAGAAAGTGTAATTCAATGATTTCAGACACCCTTAGCAAAGGTTAACCAGCCAATATAATTTAATAATATTTAAAATATTAGAACTATAGAAATAATCAATATTCTTGCTCATATCACATGAGATTCCTTCTTAATCCTTTTTTGTATTCCCTTATCCTCATTTATGCATATCCCACCTAAAATAAAATGTATTGTATAAATAACACATAAATATTTTTGCATTAATATATTGATTTGAAAATAAGTATATCTAAGTTAAAAAATTTAAAGAGAAACTGTTCCCAGAAATGACAAATGACCTTAAAACACTTTATGGTCTACCTCTGATATGTAATTTGTAACATATTATATTATTAAACAAAAAGGTCTTATTTTTAGTCTTTAATTAGAATAGTATATTTAAAAAATATTTCAGTTAAAACTTGATCATTAATTGCTCAACTTTTCAGGGAATCTTCAGAAACAGTATAATGTAGAAGTCAACACCCTAGATTCATGTCTCAGTCTTGGGACTTACTGAGTGACCCTTAATACAAAAACCTAACTGTCCATCTGGTTTTTCACCCATAAAGCACAGATAATAATGGTAATAATAATAATACCTTTATTTGTAACATTGGTAGGGGGATAAAGTAATTTCATTGCCTGACTGAGAGAAAATACTATTTCCTTATTATTTCAAAATCCTATATAATAAAAGGGTAATATGCAATTTGACCTACCAGCAGAATGACTGGGAATGACTGGACACTATGACACACACTGACGACCAGGGGGCAGACCCTCAATGCAGGAGCTGCCCCCTGGTAGCCAGTGCGCTCCCACAGCGGGAGCTCTGTTCAACCACAAGCCAGGCTGCCAGCTGCCAGCACAGCGGTGGTGGTGGGAGCCTCTCCAACCTCCTCAGCAGCTCTAAGGATGTCTGACTTCAGCTTAGGCCTGCTCCCTACTGGCAAGTGGACATTCCAGGTTGCCAGAGAGATGTCTGACTGCCAGCTTAGGCCCGATCCCCCTGGGAAGTGGGCCTAAGCCAGCAGGTGGACATCCCCCAAGGGGTCCCAGACTGCAAGAGGGCACAGGCCGGGCTGAGGGACCCCCAAGTGCACAAATTTTTGTGCACTGGGCCTGTAGTTATATAATAAACAGATAAATTTTCTTGTTCTCATTTATCCAAATTCCAATTATAAAAGTCAAGTTCTTTTTCTTGTTATTAAATATAAATACTGAATAAAAAACAAATTTTTGTGCCTGAGAAAATAGATGTATGAGAGAAAACAATTTTCTCCTTTTTTTTTTTAATTTGGTCAAAGGTAAGTTTTTTGAATTATTTAGTCTCTGAAACCTTTTATTATCATATTTTTCCATTTTCTTTTCTTTTTTTTTTAAATTTGTTTCTGGCACCCATGAACGGAATCAAACCTGGGACCCTTGGGTCCACAGGCCAACGCTCTATCCACTGAGCCAAACCAGTCAGGGCCTCATATTTTTGAAACAAAGTTTTCACTAACCCACTTTTGAACATTTTATATTACTTTTTGTTTTTTAGATTTATTTTAAAACTTCCAAATAAAACTATGAATTTTTAAAACTAGTTAATATATAAATAATTTTATCCTTAATATTCAATAAAATGTCTTTAATAGATACAAAACTTGGAGAAAATATATCTACTAGTGGAAACATGCAATATTACCCTGTCTGGCCTGCAGAGAAAATGGTGCATTGTGAGAATAACTCAAGTGCAATGCAATCATTTGCAAGGTATTGCTTAAAGGGGTTTTGCAAAGGGATTTAAATCATGTTTTCATTTCTCTTTAATTAAAGTTAGTGTTATTTCCTGGAAGTAAATTGGGTACTTAATTTTTTATTGTGTAGTCTTAAAATATTTCTTATCATATGGCCTTACAATAACAGTACTTAAAAAAGCATTATCTTGTAAATTTTAGAATGACTTGCAAATTTTCTTCTCTCTTTTTTTTTTTTCTTGGAAAACCATGGGGGATAGAAAACCACAAAAAAATCAATGTGTAAGTCTCTTGAAGAGTGTGTATATATTATTGCTTTATTTTTTTTAACTAGGTAAATTTGTAAAGAAAAACTAATATGTGTTTTTTCTTAATTCTTTGCATGTCAAAGTATCATGCCTTGTCAAAACAAGTGATATTACCGCAACTTAGACTATTTATTATTTCTGAAATGGACTTTTCGATGACTTGCTAACTAGGATTGAATGTGTTCTGTCTTCTTTTTCTAATAAGGTATAAAAAGTTTCCAAAAGAGAGAAAACCAATAGGTTAAAATAATGAGGTGATACTGACACCTGATTTCCAAAAGGAATTTCATTAAAAATATTTTGTTCAATGTTTTTAAAACTAGTATGAGCATACTAAACTTCAAATAAATAACTTTTTTTAAAAAAAATACAAAATCTTAGATAAAAGAAGTATAATTTAAAATATCTAATAGGATATAGTCTAAACCTGGATAAAGCACAAAGGACCTTGAATTTTTTTAAAAATATAATTTTCCCCCATTTATTGGCTTAGCTGGTAGCATGATATAGACAGAACATATGCTACTTTACCCAATGTTTTCCTCTTGCCAATCCTTTCTTATATCTCTTGAGTGATCAGAATTGAGCCTAATGGCTTTCTAATGAGCAGAAAAGTTATTCACATGTCATTTACTTATTCTTCTTTGTGTTTCAAATATAGATATGCCACTGATGCTAATTTTAAATATAGGAATGCATTATATTTTAGTAAAATTGATGACTAATTATTTTCCCTCTTTCCTTTCTTTCTTAAGAATTTTTTTTAATTGATTTTTTACAGAGAGGAAAGGAGAGGGATAGAGAGTTTGAAACATCGATGAGAGAGAAACATCAATCAGCTTCCTCTTGCACACCCCCTCCTGGGGATGTGCCAGCAACCAAGGTACATGCCCTTGACCGGAATTGAACCTGGGACACTTCAGTCTGCAGGCCGACGCTCTATCCACTGAGCCAAACCGACCAGGGCTTACTTTTTTTCTTTAAAAATGTTTCATTTTACACCTAACTGTTTTGGCTCAGTGGATAGAGCATCAGCCTGCAGACTGAAGGGTCCCAGGTTTGATTCTGGTCAAGGACATATACCTTGGTTTCGGGCATATCCCCATTGGGAGGTATGCAAGAGGCAGCTGATCAATGTTTCTCTCTCATCCATGTTTCTAACTCTCTATCCCTCTCCTTCTCTGTAAAAAATCAATAAAATATATTTTTTAAAATGTTTATTTTATAATTTAAAATTCTAAAATAAAAACTTCTGTAAGCTAACTTTGACAATTCAGGAGAATTTTCTAGACAAATGTTTTCATTCTTGAGAAAGAATATGTAGCTATATTTATTATTTAAAAATATATGAGATACTAGAAGAGAAGCAGTTTTGATGAGACCCATAAAAATAAGTCCTGGTAAAAATATATATTAACATGGAATATCTTCAAGTAAATAGTACCAGTTATATAAGTGTTATCGATGTGATTGTACATGTATAGAAAATTTAAGGAAAGATAAAAGAGGAATGATACAGATAAAACTATTAACTTTTATAAGCAAATAACTCAGACTGTTTATAAGGTTCAGACCATTTTTCATGCTTTAAATTTTGCACAGTTAGAATTTTAAGACGTATAAATTATTTTTAAGAATTTGACTTAAAAGAATGACTTTTGTCTCATAATTATGCCAGTTGGAATAACTTTCTGTAATCTTGTTTTGTTTTGTTTTACCAAGAATGCAATCTAAGTGTTCATTTCAACTAATTAAATAATCAAAAGGAATGAATTTTCATTAGATGTTTTCCTTCAAAAATATGAAAAAATTCTCACACTATTTCTTCATCTAAAGTAGAGTCAGTATGCTTAATGCCAATTTGTACATTTTTAAGTGGAGTTTAATATTGTTTTGTAATCATTTTAAAATTAAAAATATAATTTATATGAAAATATAAACCCTAAAATCAATGGAGGAGGATAACAAAAATAATTGTTTCCTGACATCTTTTGTTTATACAGCAATAAGACAATAACTATAAGAGTGTTAATTTTACAAAATTTCCATAAATATTGATATATGGATTAATAACCAACAGACATTCATTTAAAATAAATATTTACTTTCTGGGGCATAAGACATTATCTGACTAAAGTTTGGCACATGGGAACATGTAACTTATTTCAACTAAAACAACCACCATGGGTATTAGTGAAGATTGAGGACACATTAAAAACAAAAACTTTTTCTTTTTCTTTTCTTTTCTTCCTTTCTTTCTTTCTTTCTTTCTTTCTTTCTTTTTTTTTCTTTTTTTGCCTTTTGGAGAATATTGCTTATGTCAGTGAAAAATAAATAAATAAAGTAAGCAAATTAGGAAGGAAGTTTGGGAATGAGAAAAACACACAAAAAACAAACAAACAAACAAAATCTCTATTGTAGAATCCCCCAAAGACATACTGTCCCACCTACTCAAAGGCAGCCTTGTAGGACTGTGTAGGATTATCCCAAGTCTCCACTGATGTATAGGAACAGAAGAATAAATGTTTCCTCAAGTTAGCTAAACTCCCAAGATAAAGGAGAAATGAAAAAGCAGAGCCATCCTTGTCTTAATTCTTATCTTAAACTCAGCTTCAATAAGTGCACTCCTCCTATCCTGTGAGTAAAGGAGGTGACAGACAGGAGCCAGGACTACAATGCTAATGAGTAGCCCTGATCATGGAATAAAATATCAGGGGTGAAGATTGTTTTCCCCAATAACTTGTCTTTGGGGAGAGTATGTAGTAGCGTATTGTATGAAGACAGTGATAAACTTGGTTTTGAACTATGAGGCCAATAGTTGCCTAGGCATATATGATAGGAAAGGCTCCATGAGCTTTCTAATCTTCAGTATCTAGAATTGATGGGATAGGATAGAGATGATTGTTGACTCTGTGCAAGGCAGGACACAGTGGCTGCTGGATATACAAAGAAGTAGACCCAGCTCCCAAAGTCAGGGTGTATATACTTCAGAAGAGGTAAGACATGAACAGACATTCCTCCTCCTTGAAATGCCCTATCCCACATTTGGTCTAAAAGCTTTTGTCTTCAGTAGGCATGCCTCCTTTGTAAAGCCACATCTGACCCCTCTAAAGCTATTTAGTGTTTGCCCTTTGAGCTCACATTGATAGTCTATATGTTTACTTCAGAAATTATCAAATTACAACACTGCATAATACACTTGGGCAAAAAGGCATGGTTCTTTCTCACTACCAGAAAACTTGTCACAATTATCTTTAAACACATACACACACACACACACACACACAAACACAAAACACACACACATACACACACACACACAAAACAACCCACAGTGCTTAGCAGAATGACTGTCATATTACAACTCTGTGTGCCTATTTGTCTAATTAAGTTATCGATAAAGTTATAATACAATGAAGAGTGAAGGACACACTATCTGGCTTGAATTCGTCAACGGTTCTGTGGGCCACAAAAGGAGCATTAGGATTATGTTTTCATGCATTGAAAGAATTTCAACATACTGAGAAAAAGAAGAGCGTAAGGGCACAGGAAAGAGCTTGAGGAAAATAATGGGAAGGGACAGTAGTTGCAAGTATGTGTAAGAAATGTGGAGATGTTCAAGAGGATTGCTAACTCAATTGTAGTGTAAAATACGAGAGGAGACAAGAATAGAAAGCTCTGTCAAGCTAAGGAATCGGGCACTTTAGCTAATGAGGAGTCACTGAGTAGAAAAAAGAAGATCAAAGCCGCACTTCAACAAGAATCTACATTTGAGAGGGCTTTCAAAGTCTTGTTTAATAGTTCAAGTGAGGAATAATAAGGACCTGTATTAGTGGATTTATTAGAACTTTCAGAGAAGTGGCCACAGGAATGAGAATATGGAATCACTTTCAAAGATATTATTGAGATAAATCAGTAAACGTGACACTGATCATTTCACTCACCAGTTTAAGATGCTCTACTGATTTTTATTCACTGCACTTACCATAAATTTCAGAATCTTTATCTTAATCTACAAAAGCCTTCATGATTTGGCCCTTTCTTAACTTTTTATCTGCCATCATCTTGTATCACTTAGCCCCACCTCTTCTACACTTGCTTCATCTATAATTTCCTTACAATTTTCTTTTAAAACTCCTGACTGTTTTCCTTAAGTACCTTAAAAATATTTATTTATTAAATTTATTGGCTTAAATATTTTTGTACCAGACAATACATTTCCTTGCAATGATCTTTTTTTTTCTTTTTTCCTGTCTAACATGTATGTATATTTCAAGTTTCAGTTGAAACAGCCCTTCCTCAGAGGGGATTTATGGGTACCTTGTCTTTTAGCATGAACATGTTTAATTTAAGGTCATTAGCACAGTTTTACTGTTTGTGTGTGTCTGTGTGTGTGTTTAATTGTTTTATGGAAGCTATTTGAGTCTTTCTTCCTTCCCATATCACTTTAATGCAGGGGCTTTATCATTTAATTTATTATACATGTAGCCCCTATGCTTAGTGCAACAGTTGGCATGGAGAAGGTGATCACTAATACTTTTTTATATAAGTACTAGGGCCCCAGTTCACAAATTCATGTGCCTCAAAAAGAACTGTGGGCCACAAGGCTGTGGTGGGCACAGGGGCTGGTGTCGGCCCATCCTCCACACCTATGCCTGGCCCCTCCTGCCATGGCCCCTGGTCCCTTGTTTGATGGCAGCCTGGCTGCCGCCCTGCTCCCACATGCTGACAGCGCCGGCCCTGCTCCCACATGCTGACAGTACAGAGCGATTGGGGCTGGCACCAGCAGCGGGTACGAGCGGCAGCTGCTGCCCTGATCACCCCTCAGCAGCAGGGGTAGGGGAGAAGCCCTCAGGGGTGATAGGGGCCATCAGCTGCCACTTGCACCTGCTGATGACGCCAAGCGATCGGAACTGGCCCCATGTGCCAGCAGCGGGTGTGAGTGGCAGCTCTGGTGCCGGAAGCAGTTGCAAGTGCTGGGTGGGACTGTGGTGTGTGGGAACAAAGAATTTTCAGTAACCAACAGAGGCTCGCCCCAATGACAGCAACTGGTGCCCTGACTGGGCCTGGCGCCCCTACTCACCTGCTCCACCATCCCACTGTGGCTGACACCCACCATGTTCTGTGCTCTGCTGCCTGCTGCTACACCTGCCATGTTCTGCTTGTGCCCCCTGGTGGTCAGTGCACATCATAGGGACTGGTTGTTCGGTTGGTCCGCCATTTGGTCTATTTGCATATTAGCCTTTTATTATATAGGATATGAGAACATCCTTTAATTTAGCAAGAGAAATTATCTCTATTTCAACCATGTTCAGGTTAGTCTTTGGGGAAAAAATAAAGATGTCAAAAAGATTCAGAGGTTGGTTGATCTATCAGCTATCTATCTATCAATCATCTATCTATTATCTATCTATCTATCTATCTATCTATCTATCTATCTATCTATCTATCTAATCTGTCTATCCTGTAATCTTTCCCATCATGATAGCGCATTGTATATGGAATTGAAGAAAAGAAGTTACTAGATTACTAAAATCATTTAAAGAAAGAAAAGAACTAACTCATACCCTGTTTATAAAGTAAGATGAGGGAGACCTAAACTGCGATCATAAGAAGATAAAAAAGGAGAGTTAGTGAATGAGCTAAAAAGTAACATATAGTATGGAGGATATTATATGATAAGTGGCGGCAATTAGTGCAGAACAAGTGAGCAGGACACGGTGATTAAATAACTTCTTATATATTTGAGAACAGAAGACATTACAGGAAAGGAATAGCTAAGTAGTCAAAAGAGTGAACACATATAAGATAGTATTTAGCTTGCCTTCTGTCACAAGGGAGAAAGACTGTTTGCTTCATGCAAAGTTACATAAAGTTTATTTGTGTCATCTAAACTGTCTTCTTTTATCATTGTAATCATTTAATTTGCATTGAAGACAATTTCTATTCAAAATTTTGGAATTAGCATAATGTATTATCAACAAACAAATATTGTTCTTCTAATTGCCCTCTATCTCTCTTTAGTTTTGTGCCTAGAAGGCCCCTAGGGTCTCATTAACTGTCTCCTGTGACACCTTAAGTATTATATGTATAACCATGTTAAATGAGTGGGACTTAGTTAAGGATGAGCAGACAGTAATTTTATTTTTCTAAAGATTTTTTAAAACTATGCTCTAGACTATTTTTTTGGGGGGAGGGGGGCTCTTGAATAAACTTTTATGCAGATCTCATTGCTTTTTTAGTCCATGTCACTCACAAGTAAAATTTTATTTTATTAATTAAGTGGTACTGTTTTGTCTAATATTTAATCCTTCTTTTTAAATTTAGTTTAAAGGTTTTTCTCAATTCCAAATCAGGTCTGCCTCTGGACATAAAGCTTGCAGTTAAGAAAAACTGTTTCTTTTCTCTTCCTTCCTCCTTTTTCTATCCAACTCTTTATCAGAGTATTTGGGGACCTGCTGGGTTGAAAGGAGTAGGAAAGGGGGAGATAAAGGAGCAATAATATGTCAATGGTTCTTATCTAATTAGTAGAGATGTCTTTTGGTGTTGGTATCCTCTTAATGACAAATGTACAATTGGTGGATATCACTTTTCAATTTCTGATCAAATTGCAATTTCCTGGTATTACAATGCTTCCTGTGGATGGCAACTTCCTGCTATCTCCTTAGCCTTCAGACTTTAAGAAATCTGTTCATCATTATACCTCTAGGCAACCTTTTTAAAGTAAGATCTCCTTTAAGCGGATCCTAGATAGATTCCCTCCTTTAATTTTCTGTTTGGTCCATTAACAATATATTTGCTATATAATGCATATTTATGTGGCCTTTCTTCACTCCATTGTCAGAAAATGCAGCCCCATCTTAGTGTCCCTGAACTTCAGGAAGCTCGTAGCAACCTGTCCAGTTGTTGTCTTAAAACTTCCTATATTAATTTTTAAGAAAAGGAGGAAGCACCCTTCTTCATTTCCAAAAGTAGTATGGAAGCCAGGAATCTGAAATGCTCTCTCCCAACTGGATTTTTCAACTTCCAGTCTGATGCAGACCAGAGGTAGCAGAAGTAATTTCACAATGTGATATGCCTTTAAGAGCTAGATCACCTCTTTAGTTTAGCATCTTGGGTACTTTGCATCTATTAAATTACCTGTGACCTTTGAAGCATCAGCCAAAACAGACACAAAAAAACAAAAACACAAATAAACTATTTTAACTTTCTATAATATATTATGCCACCAGGAAAAAAAAAAATCAGGTTTCAATTCTTGCCACTCCCTATATTCCAGTTTCTTTCTCTTACACAAGTACCTATATATGCAATTTCAAATATCATTTATGTCTTGCTTTAATGTCTATTATACTTTTGATTATTCTTGTAATGCAATATATAGGTTGTATGTTATCAGATCAGATTACCATATTTTAATTAACAATATTGAATTGATTTTTCTAAGTTTATACATAGAAAGTAAATCTTTGATATTTATAGTTTCCAGATATATAGTCTAGTTCATGTAATACAAAAATGAATACATATTTTTCTTAGCATCTGTAAATAGCCCTTAACTTTTTACTTATTTTCTACCTTTCCTTCAACAACCGGCTTCTGTGAGCATGTGTGCGCATATATGTTGAAATTACTTGCTAGGTCCAAGGTGGAATTCTTTCCACCTGGGGTATCATATCAGCAAACTGAAATTTACATAAATTCCTTATCCCTATAAATGATCAGCTTGAACAGAAATGCAATCTCTTCAGTCAGCCAACCCCTGAAAGGCCAAGTCAACGTTGGGCTTTACATGCATTTCTTTGGTCTTTCTCACCCCAAATAAGGTTGATAATGTGGCCCCAGCCAAATAAATATTTTATATTTTTCTCTTCCTTGGTTTCAATTTTTTTTACTCTGTAGTGTAAAAGCTCCTGCCTTCCACCTCATTTTGCAGTTCTCAGAAGACTGTTTGCTTCATGCATGCAATGCTACATAAAGTTTGTTTGTGTCATCTAAGCTGTCTTCTTTTATCATTTTAAACAGTTTTTGACTATGAGGAATGAGATTCCCAAGCTGACTGCTAATGGCCTACAGGAAAATAGATGCCCTTGCTGATCTCTTTAAGTTCACTGTTCCTCTTATCTTAACCAAGGAACATGGGTAAGTCCTTCTCAGATGTGATATATGCTTCCTTGCATGAAGCTCTCTGATCCAAACATCCTTTATTTAAAAATATATATTTCCCAGGAAGATTCTGGGATCTTGGAAAGGTTCTGGGGGTTATTAAGATGTGTAGATCCAATATAAAAATGGAGTCATTTATGTTTGGGAAAAATGGAGTTGGCTAATAAAGGCACATTAAAGAAAAATTAAACTTAACCTTACCTGGGTTGCAGGGATTTGAAGTTCTTCTCAGAAGTCAGGAAAGGATGGCAGCTTATCCCCAAATGCCAAGTTTATTCATGCTATCATTGGACATTCTTGTTTCCCTGACTCAGCTACCCTGATCCAAGTAAGGAAGACCAATAGGCAAAAAATTAGCTGAAAAAGCCAAGAAACTTTCACATTTTCCCCATTGACATCCCCCTGGGCTCCTCTACCCCCGGGCACACGCCCTCTTGCTCCCGCTTCCCCCCAGTGTCTTGTGTCCATTGGTTATGCTTATATGCATGCATATAAGTTCTTTGGTTGATCTCTTATGCACCCAAACCTCCCCTGCCTTCGCACTGTAGTTTGACAGTCTGTTTGATGCTTCTTTGCCTCTGTATCTATTTTTGTTCATCAGTTTATGATGTTCTTTATATTACACAAATAAGTGAGATCATGTGGTATTTATCTTTCACTAACTGGCTTACACTTAGCATAATTCTCTCCAGTTCCATCCATGCTGTTGCAAAAGGT
Organism: Myotis nattereri; assembly: GCF_964212035.1. Taxonomy (NCBI): domain Eukaryota; kingdom Metazoa; phylum Chordata; class Mammalia; order Chiroptera; family Vespertilionidae; genus Myotis; species Myotis nattereri. The sequence continues at coordinate 65,096,857 of NC_138076.1, read as the reverse complement.
AAGAATTCCTTCTTTTTTACAGCAGCATATTCCATTGTGTAGATGTACCACAGTTTTCTAATCCATTCATCTTTGATGGGCATTTAGCCCTGGACCAGACAGCTTCACAGGGGAGTTTTATCAAACATTCAAAGAAGAAATAAAACCTATCATCCTCAGACTATTCCAAAAAACTCAAGAGGAAGGAACATTTTCAAGATATTTCTACAAAGCCAGCATTACCCTAATCCCCAAACCAGATAAAGTCAATACAAAGAAAGAGAATTACAGGCCAACATCCCTCATGAACACAGATGCCGAAATTCTCAACAAAATTCTAGCAAATCAAATCCAACATTACATTAGAAAGATCATACACCATGACCAAATGGGATTTATTCCAGGGATACCAGGATGGTACAATATCTGCAAATCAATAAAAGTGATACACCACATAAACAAACTGAGAGATAAAAACCACATAATCATATCCACTGATGCAGAAAAAGCATTTGACAAAATCAAACAAGCTTTCTTGATAAAAACTCTCAGCAAGATGAGAATAGAAGAATCATACCTCAACATAATAAAAGCCATATATGACAAATCCACAAACAACATCATACATAATGGGCAAAAACTAAAACCATTTCCCCTAAGAACAGGAACAAGACAGGGATGCCCACTCTCATCACTCCTGTTCAACAGAGTATTGGAAGTACTAGCCATTGTGGTCAGATAAGAAGAAAAAATAAAAGGTATCCAAATAGGAAAAGAAGTATAAGATTGTCATTATTCACAGATGACATGATATTGTACATAGAAAACCCCAAAGTCTCCATCAAAAAACTACTAGACTTAATAAATGAATTCAGCAATGTAGCAGGATACAAAATTAACATCCAGAAGTCTATGGCTTTTCTATACATGAATAATGAACTCACAGAAACAGAAACAAAAAAGCAATCTCATTTACCATTGCAACAAAAAAATTTAAGATACCTAGGAATAAATTTAACCAAGGAGATAAAGGAAGTGTACTTAGAAAATTTCAGGATGTTGAAAAAAGAGATAGAGAAGACAAGAACAAATGGAAGAATATACCATGTTCATGGATTGGTAGAATCAACATCATTAAAATGACCATACTACCCAAAGCAATCTATAAATTCAATGCAATTCTTATCCCTATTAAAATACCAACAGCATACTTCAAAGACCTAGAACAAACTCTCCAAAAATTCATCTGGAATAAAAAAGGGCCCAGAATAGCTGCATCAATCTTGAGAAAAAGGAACAATGTTAGAGGGATCACAATACCAGATATCAAGCTATACTACAAAGCCACTGTTCTCAAAACTGCCTCGTACTGGCACAAGAAAAGACATGTAGACCAGTGGAACAGAACAGAGAACCCAGAAATTGAAACAAGCCATTATGCTCAATTAATATTTGACAAAGGAGGCAAGAAAATACAATGGAGTCAAGATAGTCTCTTCAATAAATGGTGTTGGGAAAATCGGACAGATACTTGGAAAAAAAAAAGAAAGAAAGAAACTAGACCACTAACTTACACCATACACAAAAATAAACTCAAAATGGAAAAAGGACTTAAATGTAAGATGGGAAACCATAAAAATCCTAGAAGAAGCCATAGGCACCAAAATAGTAGACATTTATCGTAGCAATATCTTTACTGATACAGCTCCTAGAGCAATGGAAACTAAAAGGAGAAAATAAACAAATGGGACTATATCAAAATAAAAAGCTTCTGCACAGCAAAAGAAACCATCAACAATACAACAAGAAAGCCCACTGCATGGGAGAACATATTTGCCAATTATATCTCCAATAAGGGTTTAACCTCCAACATTTACAGGGAACTCATACAACTTAACAAAAGGAAGATAAACAACCTAATCAAAAAATGGGCAAAGGACATAAATAGACACTTTTCGAAAGAGGACCTACAGAAACCCAAGAGACATATGAAAACATGCTCAAAGTCACTAATCATCTGAGAGATGCAAATCAAAACAACAATGAGATGCCATCTCACTCCTGTCAGAATGGCTATCATCAACAAATCAACAAATGACAAGTGCGGGAGAGGATGCAGAGAAAAAGAAACCCTCCTTCACTGCTAGTGGGAATGCAGACTAGTGCAGCCTCTGTGGAAAGTAGTATGGTGTTTCCTCAAATAATTAAAAATGGAACTGTCATTTGACCCAGTAATCCCACTTCTAGGAATAATCCAAAGAAACCAGAAGCACCAATCAGAAAGGATATATGCACCCCTATGTTTACAATAGCTAAGATTTGGAAACAGCCTAATGTCCATCAGCAGATGAGTGGATTTTTTAATTGGTGCATCTACACAATGGAATACTACGCTGCTGTAAAAGAGAAGGAACTAGAGTCCCCAGTCCCCTCAGCTTCTCAGCTGCCTAGGGCCGGCCCAAGGCACAGTCAAGCCTCAGATGTTGGTTGCCCAACTGCCCAGGGTCACCCAAGACTCAGGTAACCAGGGCCAGCCGAGGCTTGCGCTGCCAGCAGTGGCAGCAGCAGAGGTGTGATGGGGCTGTTGCCTTCCCCTGATCACTGGGTTACCTCCTGCCCCTGAGGGCTCCTAGACTGTGAGAGGGGGCAGGCAAGGCTGAGGGACCCTGTACTGGGCTGCATATCTGGCACTTCGGCCAGACAGGTCATGCTGTGCTGTCTGTTCCTAATACACATAATTAGGAAGGTATTGACATCAGGCCAGACCTTGAGATATGGTCTCATGGCCTCTTCCCAATACACAGGCCTTCTTTCTCAGAAGGCCCGGAAGTCTCATTCCAAATTTGGGAAACAAAGGACTGGAAAAAGTATAAATAAAGAGAGTTTCATCCATATTGGGGGGCCCAGAATTTGAAAGACCCATTTTTCTCTGGGCCTCCACAAAATTTAATAATAAAATGTAACTCTTGCCGAAACCGGTTTGGCTCAGTGGATAGAGCGTCGGCCTGCAGACTGAAAGGTCCCAGGTTCGATTCCAGTCAAGGGCATGTACCTGGGTTGTGGGCATATCCCCAGTGGGAGATGTGCGGGAGGCAGCTGATCGATGTTTCTCTCTCATCGATGTTTCTAACTCTCTATCTCTCTCTCCCTTCCTCTCTGTAAAAAAATCAATAAAATATATTTAAAAAAATGTAACTCTTGCAGTCAGCGCTGCAGTTTGGCCTCTGCTTTGGCAGGGTTCTGTAACTGTAGTTGCTGGCCATGGAAGTCGGCGCTGCAGTTCAGCCTCTGCTTTGGCAGGGTGCTGTAACTGTAGTCAGCTGGCCAGCTTAATAAAGGCTCTTAAATTTAAATTCTGAGTCGGTGGTCTATCTCGCTGAGTGAACCCATAACAACCCCACCTCCAGTACATGAATTTTCATGCACCGGGCCTCTAGTATTATTTATAAGAATCAAAACCAAATTTGCAACAAGACTTAATTAAGAAAAAAGAAAGAGAAACAATTGATTTCATAAAACTTAAAGATTCACAGTTCCACCTGTTCCCTGTGCTTCTCCTTTCAGGGGTTTAAACAACACTGTTAGTTCCCCCACCCTTATTCCTACTCTCAGCATTTCTCTCTGAGTATGGGGTCATTTTCTTGTACTGAACACAGCTGAACATGTAGATTGGGAATACTGGCACATGGACTGCCTTATATTGTTCTCAGAACTCAAGGCCCTAGAAAGAGAAAAAAAAAAAACTTTTTTTTTTTTTTCTGGTGTATGGTTCCAACATTCTGACCCCAATTGACCAAACTTAATAATTGCTCATCTATATGGAATAGGGAATCATGAATACTTAAATAAATGCTACTGGGAAGACAAAAGATATATTTGCATTAAACAAATTGGGCTTTGATGGCACATGATTTAAACTTGTCAATTAGTACAGCCTTAAAAATAAGCTTGCAAAAATTATTAGAACCATGAGGATTTCATTCAGCATACAAAATGTGCATTAACCCCAGTTGCATGTAGTCAGCAAAATAGTTATCTTGTATGATACTGCCAGTTTCTCTTACTGGGAGATTGTCTATAAGGCCACTAGGAAGAACCTCAATATAGGCTTATTACACTCTTATTTAAGTTATAGAACAGGAATATAAAAAAGGCCACTCAAAATATCTGAGTCCTTCTGCTGCTTTAATCCCTTGCAAAACAATATGACTATGGTCTCACATAAATGTGGAATCTAAGAAAACCAAAACAAAAATAGACTTGAGCAGAGTTAAGCAGTTGAAACAGAGACTAAAGGGATTACCAGAAGGGAGAGGGTAGGGAGATGAGTGAAAAAGGTGAAGGGGAATATTGTCAATAATATTATGATAAATCTACATGGTGACAGATGATTACTATAATTAATGGGATGATTATAATCTATAAAATGTTGAATCACTATATTATACAGCTGAAACTATTATAACTAATATAACATTATATACCAACTATCCTATCTAATAAAAGAGAAACATGGTAATTAGCGTACGACCGCTATCCTTCCCATTGGCTAATCAGAGCAATATGCAAATTAACTGCCAGCCAAGATGGCGGCCGGCAGTCAGGCAGCTTGAAACTAACATGGGGCTTGCTTGCTTCAGTGATAGAGGACTCCAACGTTCCCAGCCTGCCACTGCAGGCCTCTGAGCTGCAACTCTAAGCAACTATGTAACAAATATAGAAGCTAAACAAAACCCCAGGAACCTGCTTTAGTCCACCAGGCTTCAGCCAGCAGGATCACAACATTGTAAGCAAAGGCCAGAAACCTACTTTCAGCAGTGGAGGCCTAAGAGCTGGAGCCAAGCCTCAAAGCTAAAGCTGGCCCAGAATAAAAAAAAAAAAAAAAAAAGGAGAGGTTGGGAGCTTCAGTCACCCCCAGCCTGAAAACAGCCCTCAGCCCCTCACACAGACTGGCCAGGAACCCCAGTGGGGACCCCCACCCTGAAGGATGTGTGGCCAGCTGCAAACAGCCATCATCCCCTCACCCAGACTGGCCAGGCACCCCAGTAGGGACCCCCACCCTGAAGGATGTGTGACCAGCTGCAAACAGCCATCATCACCTCGCCCAGGATGCCCAGGCACCCCAGTGGGGACCCCCACCCTGATTCAGGACACCCTTCAGGGCAAACCAGCTGGCACCCACCTGTGCACCAGGCCTCTACCCTATATAGTAGAAGGGTAATATGCCTCCCAGCACCGGGATCAGCAGAGCCAAGAGGCCTCCAGGCACCGGGATCAGCGTGACAGGGGGCAGTGCCCAAACCCCGTGATCGCCCTGCGGCTCTGTGTGTGACAGGGGGTGGGGCCACAACCTCCCTATCCACCCTGCTCTGTTTGTGACAGGGAAGGCGCCCCGACCCCCTGATGAGCCCTGCTCTGTGCCTGATAGGGGAGAGTTCCTCAACTTCCTGATCAGCCCTGCTCTGTGGGTGATAGAGGGCAGCACCCCAACCCCCTGATGGGCCCTGCTCTGTGAGTGACAGGGGACGGTGCCCAAACCCCCCAATCGGCCCTACCCTGTACGTGACTGAGGGTGGCATCACAACCTCCCGATAGCCCTGCTCTGTGTATGATAGGGGGCGGCACCCCAACTCCCCAATCGGCCCTGCTCTGAGCCAGACCAGGGGCTGCACCTAGGGATTGGGCCTGCCCTCTTCCACCCGGAAGCAGGCCTAAGCCAGCAGGTCATTATCTCCCGAGGGGTCCCAGACTCTGAGAGGGTACTGGCCGGGCTGAGGGAACCCCCCCCCCTCCCCCCCGAGTGCACAAATTTTTGTGCACCGGGCCTCTAGTACTTAAATAAATAAAAAAAACCAACATGCCTAGACAGCAGCTGTATCTTCTTCCCAGAACACTATGTGCTGAAACAGAGGTTGGTAAATTTTTGCTATAAAAGGTTAGATGGTAAATACATTCAGAGCTGCAGGCCATATAGCCTCTATTTCAACTGCTCAACTCTGCCGTGTAGCATGAAAGAAAGCATAGACAACATAGAAACAAATGAACATGGTTGTGTTGCAATAAAAAATGTATTCGGAACCTTGCCAGTGTTGCTCAGTGGTTGAGATTCGACCTATGAACCAGGAGGGTCACAGTTTGACTCCAGGTCAGGGCAGATGCCCAGTTGTGAGTTTGATCCCCAGTAGTGGGCATGCAGGAAGCAGCCAATCAATGATTCTCTCTCATCACTGATGTTTCTAGCTCTCTTTCCCTCTCCCTTCCTCTATGAATTCAATTAAAAAATATATTTTTAAAAAATTTATTCATGGGCACTAGAATATGAATTTCATATACTTTTTACATGTCTTAGAGTATATTCATAGTTTGATATCTCTCCAACTATTTAAAAATCACTCTTAGCTTGTGGTCTGTACAATAGGCAGTTGCCAGATTTGGTCCATAGGGCAGAGTCTGCTGATCCCTGTGTTAAAGAAGTCAAGATCTCAAGTCTTTTATTTATGGGTTTCAATAGAATAAAAAATGTGTGTGTGTGTGTGTGTGTGTGTGTGTACTTAAATAGCGTTTTACTATAAAAATATTGTGTGCTTGTGTCTTTTGATGTGTTTATCCATAAAGTGATTGTTATGCTATCAACTGCTGTTGGGCTCATATTAGATGGCCAAAAAAGTAGAGTGAATGAAAGTAAAAGTATTTCTAAAAAGAACATCAACCATAAGCTAGTATTCTATATGTAACCTTTCCATAATGCTATAATTTAAAACATGTAACTAAATTTGTGAAATTTAAAAATGATAATATAAATATCTTACTAAGTTCTGTCAAATAATTATAACTAAATGTATTTATATCATTCTTACTTTATTATAAAGGTTGTCTGACTTTTATTTTACTTTCTTTCTTTTAGGATCTGAATTTTAGAGAGTAGGAATTTTATAAACGCAGTCTCTGCTATACAGAATTTTTTTAGTTTGATGTAGTCCTATTTGTTTATTTTCTCTTTAGTTTCCATTGCCCTAGGAGCTGTATCCATGAAGAAATTGCTTCAGCATATGTCTGCAATTTAGCTGCCTATGGATGCCTCTATTTTTTATGGTTTCCTGTCATATATTTAAATCCTTTATCTATTTTGAGTTTATTTTTATGAATGGTGTAAGTTGGTGGTCTAGTTTCATTTTTTGTATGTATCTGTCCAATTTCCTAACACCATTTATTGAAGAGACTGTCTTGACTCCATTGTATGTTCTTGCCTCCTTTGTCAAATATTAATTGAGCACAGTGGTTTGGCTCAATTTCTGGGTTATCTATTCTATTCCATTGATCTATATGTCTTTTCTTGTGCCAGTACCAGGCAGTTTTGAGAACAGCGGCTTTGTATTACAGCTTGCTATCTGATATTGAGATCCCACCTACTTTGTTCTTCTTTCTCAAGATTGCTGCAGCTATTCAGGGTCTTTTTTTATTCCAGATGAATTTTTGGAGAATTCATTCTACATCTGTGATATATGCCATTGGTATTTTAATGGGGATTGTATTGAATCTATAGATTGCTTTGGGTAGTATGGACATTTTAATGATGTTGATTCTATTAATCCACGAACATGGTATGTTCTTCCATCTGTTTATTTCTTCTTCTATCTCTTTTCTGAGTGTCCTGTAGTTTTTCAAGTATAGGTATTTTACCTCCTTATTCCTAGGTATCTTAATTTTTTTGGTGCGATGGTAAATAGGATTTTTTTTTAATCTCTCTGTCTGTAAGTTCACTATTGGTGTATAAAAATGCCATAAATTTCTTGGCATTAATTTTGTACCCTGCAACATTGCTGAATTCATTTATTAAGTCTAATAATTTTTCAATGGAGTCTTTAGTGTTTTCTATGTACAATATCATGTCATCTGTGAATAATGACAATCTTACTTCTTCTTTTCCAGTTTGGAGACCGTTTATTTCTTCTTCTTGTCTAATTGCTATGGCTAGCACTTCCAGTACTATGTTGAACGGGAGTGGTGAAAGTGGGCATCCCTGTATCATTCCTTTTCTTAGATGAAATGGTTTTAGTTTTTGCCCATTGAGTATGATGTTGGCTGTAGGTTTGTCATATAAGGCTTTTATTATGTTGCGGTATGATCCCTAATCCCATTTTGCTGAGAGTTTTTATCAAGAAAAGGTGTTGGATTTTGTCAAATGCTTTTTCTTCATCAATTTATATGACTATGTGATTTTTATTTCTCAGTTTGTTTATGTGATGTATCAAGTTTATCAATTTGCAGATATTGTATCGTCCTTGCATCCCTGAGATAAATCCTACTTGGTCATGGTGTATGATCTTTCTGATGTACTGCTGGATACGATTTGCTAGAATTTTGTTGAGGATTTTGGCATCTATGTTCATGAGGGATATTGGCCTATAATTCTCTTTCATTTTGTTGTCTTTGTCTGGCTTTGGTATGATGGTAATGGTGGCTTCATAGAATGAGCTGGGAAGTGTTCCTTCCTCTTGAGTTTTTTGGAATAGTCTGGGGAGCATAGGTTTTATTTTTTCTTTGAATGTTTGATAAAACTCCCCTGTGAAGCCATCTGGACCCGGGCTTTTGTTTTCTGGAAGCCTTTTGATGATTGCTTCAATTTCCTCCATAGTTATCAGCCTCTTGAGATTTTTATATTCTTCCTGATTGAGTTTTGGAAGGTTGTATTTTTCTAGTAATTTGTCCATTTCCTCTAGGTTGTCTAGTTCATTGGAATAGAGTTGTTCATTGTGTGTGTGTGTGTGTGTGTGTGTGTGTGTGTGTGTGTGTGTTTAACAATCCTTTGTATTTCTGTGGGGTTTGTTGTTATGTCGCCTCTTTCATTTGTGATTTTGTTTATTTGGGTCCTCTCTCTTTGCTTCTTGGTGAACCTGGCTGCACATTCATCAATATTGTTTATCCTTTCAAAGAACCAGCTCTTGGTTTCATTGATCTTTTATTTGTTTTGTTTTTTTGTTTGTTTGTTTGTTTGTGTTTTTGGTCTCTTTGTCATTTATTTCTGTTCTGATCTTTATTATCTCCTTTCTTCTGCACATCCGGGGCTTTTCTTGTTACTTTCTTTCTAATTCTTTAAGTTGTAGAGTTAGATAATTTATTACCAGTTTTTTTGTTCTTTTAGGTAGGCCTGTAGAGCTATAAACTTACCTGTCAGGACTGCTTTCACTGAGTCCCATAGATTTTGGATTGTTGTGTTTTCATTGTCATTAATTTAAAAATCACTATGCTCAATTAATATTTGACAAAGAAAGAAAGAACATACAATGGAGTCAAGACAGTCTCTTCAATAAATGATGTTGAGAAAATTGGACAGATACATGCAAAAAAAAAAAAAAAAAGAAAAGAAACTAGAACGCCAACTTACACCATACACAAAAATAAACTCAAAATGGATAAAGGACTTAAATATAAGATGGGATGCCATAAAAATATTAGTGGAATCCACAGGCAGCAGATTCTCAGACATATGCTGAAGCAATTTTTTCACTGATACAATTCCTAGGGCAATGGAAACTAAAGAGAAAATAAACAAGTAGGACTACATCAAAATAAAAAGCTTCTGTACAGCAAAAGAAACCATCAACAAAACAACAAGAAAGCCCACTGCATGAGAGAACATATTTGCCAATGTTATCACCAATAAGGGTTTAATCTCCAACATTTACAGGGAACTCATACAACTTAACAGAAGGAAGATAAACAACCCAATAAAAAAATAGGCAATGGACCTAAATAGATACTTTTTGAAAGAGAACATACAGAAAGCCAAGAGACGTATGAAAACATGCTCAAAGTCACTAATCCTCTGAGAGATGCAAATCATAATGACAATACAGTACCATCTCCATGCCAAGCCAGCTCAGCCACGGTTTCACAAGCCTGAGTGAGGGTGGTGAAGGATGAAGAAATAACAGACAAAGAGAGTAAGATGTGTCTAGGTGGATCTTCCTGTGCCTGGCTGAGGCCAGAGAGAGAGATCCAGAGGCAAGTTGAGCCTTTATTTTATAGCCAGAGGTAAACTAGGAAGTGGTTACCATAGTTACAATGTTCTTGTGAGTTTCACTTTTTTTGGCAGCACTTGCTACATCTCCCCTCAGCCTGTTAGCTTCCCAGATAAGATCTAGGGAGCATCATATGGTCAAGCCTAATTATGCTAAGAGAACTGTGCCCTCTAAGCTGGGACTTGTTTGTGGCTTTGCCAACAGGTCAGTCCGAGGCTTAACCCTATAGCCACACCCTACATCTCACCCTGTTTTATTTTTAAGAAAGTAAAACTTACGCATCAAGAACAAAACTCTGGCTATTAAAACAATGCTAATGCAAAACCCAAACTACAGATATGTTAACATTTTAAAACTTACACATAAAGCTCTGGCTATTAACAAAGCAATGCCAATATGTTAATATTTTTAAAATTAGTAAGAATAATAGAACAATGCCAATGCAAAACAGCAACAAGTGAGTTTCTGCTAAATGAAAGGTTTTTTTTGTTGATTTACTCAGAGTCCTTGGACTTGGCTGCGCAAGATTTTGCAGAAGACTGGCACCTAACCAAAGCTAGCATCGCCAGAAACATGATTGAGGGAGTAGCTTCCACATCTTGTTTTTTACCATCTGCTGGGCCTCAGTTAACTTCTTCAGCTGACCCCATGTTGGCACCTCAGTCCCTTGCCTAGCCTTCATTTCTCCTTTTTCCACTTTGCTGTCATCGAGGCAACTCTCAGTCCTTTGAATGATGGGACAAGGAGCTTCTCTGGGTCCATTGTGGTGACGTACATAATGCTCTGGTACCCAAATTGGTTCCACTACTCCTTCTGGAAATATACAAAACACAACCTCTTCCCCACATCATAACTAGATCTGGTAAAACTCTTGTCTGGTTTTTGTATCCTTCTACTGGGCTAAGTCGGCAGAGGCTATTGCACTGGAGATCCGCTGCCTTTCAGCTGCTGTACAACTCTGCATTGTAATACAAAAAGTTTAACACATAACATTTTTCTCCCCCTTTTTTTGCCTTTATAGTTGCATTTTAAGAGTAGGATTGGTGCTTTCCCCTATTGTCTGAGTCCTGATCTATCACCCCAGGGAGAACTTGCCAATCCTGTGCTTCTCGAGGTGGCATGATGAAGGTTTACTGAGCCAGCTGGGAAGGCTGCAGTGGGGTTTAGGATAAGGCCTTACTGTTTGGTGGTATCGGGGTTGGCCCCGCTTGAAGTTTCCCCGCCTAGGGGACATTGGATTATCATCAACATCAGTCATTTACCAAATTGCTTTCCTCTCCTGCATCCTGAACATAGTCCAGGCTGCTTGTTTCCACTCCCTGTAGTCCTTTGACTTTCATTTCTAGCTGCTTGTTTGGGGGTAAAAGGAGAGGCTTATGAGCAACAGTAAACTCCCCAAATGTTTGCACCAGACCCCCATCATCCCAAACCTGCCGGCGCTGTTACCTTGTTTCCTCCAATCCTTGTTCATATTTGGGAGGAAGCGCATTGTCCGGAGGGCTCTCCCACAGGAGCTGCAGCCCCAGGGACTGGAGGAGGCAGAGGAGGCACCGATGGTACAGGTGGAGTCAGAAGCCTCTGGAAGCCTTCCCCCATCTGTCTTGATTACCCTGCCACATCATCCACTCCCTTTCTGGAGTGGGATCTAGTCAGACCCGAATCAGGGACCACAGACTGAAAGCAGAGACAAGCATTTCCTCTGGACCTTCAGCTATATAATGATTTCTAACTTGTTTTCCTACCTTCTCCCATGCTTCTATATTTACCTTTCCTTCCTCAGAAAACCATGGGCAGGTTTTACTTACAAAATCCAAAAAATCGAAGAGCTCTTGATACCTCACAGAACAGACCCGTGCTTGGAGCATAGCCTTAAGCATGGATACGTTTATACGATCCTGAATTTCCCATGTTTTTCACCTAGTTACTACTAAACTTTGCTCCTTACCTTCCTTTTTACTTTCTGCACGTGCTTAACTGGAGCATCCTTTCACCTGACAACTGAAGTTCCCCTGAACTCAGGCCCTGTGTTGGGCACCACATGTGCCGAGCCAGCTCAGCCAAGGGTTCACAAGCCTGAGTGAGGGTGGTGAAGGATGAAGAAATAACAGACAAAGAGAATAAGATGGGTCTAGGTGGATCTTCCTGTGTCTGGATGAGGCCACAGAGAGAGACCCAGAGGCAAGCTGAGCCTTTATTTTATAGCCAGAGGTAAACTAGGAAGTGGTCACCATAGTTACAATGTTCTTGTGAGTTTCACTTGTTTTGGCAGCACTTGCTACATCTCCCTCAGCCCATTAGCTTCCCAGATAAGATCTAGGGAGCATCATAAGGTAAAGCCTAATTATGCTAAGAGGATTGTGCCCTCTAAACTGGGATTTGTTTGTGGCTTTGCCAACAGGTCAGTCCAAGGCTTAACACTATAGCTGGCCTTACACATCTCAAACTTTTCAGAATGGCTATCATCAACAAATCAACAAATGAGAAGTGATGGCAAGGATGCAGAGAAAAAGGAACTCTCGTGCACTGCTGGTAGGAATGCAGACTGGTGCAGCCACTGTGGAGAACAGTATGGAGTTTCCTCAAAAATCTAAAAATGGAACTGCCATTTGACCCAGTGATCCCATTTCTAGGACTATATCTCAAGTAACTAGAAACACCAATCAGAAAAGACATATGTACCCCTATGTTCATAGCAGCACAATTTACCATAGCTAATATTTGGAACAGCCTAAGTGCCCATCAGCAGATGAGTGGATTAAAAAACTGTGGTACATCTACACAATGGAATACCATGCTGCTGTAAAAAAGAAGGAATTATTATCATCTGTAACAGCATGGATGGAACTGGAGAGCATTATGCTAAGTGCAATAAGCCAGTCAGAGAAAGATAAATATCACACGATCTCACTCATTTGTGGAATATAATGAAAAACATAAACTGATGAACAAAAACAGATCCAGAGACAGAGAAGCATTGATCAAACCGTCAAACCTCAGTGGGAAGGTAGGAGAAGGTGGGGGTAAGAGGGAGAGATCAACCAAAGGACTTGTATGCATGCATATAAGCCTAAGCATTGGACACAGACACCAGAGGGGTGAAGGCATGAGTGAGGGTGGTGGTGGGGCAAAGGGGGGATAAGGACACATATGTAATACCTTAATCAATTAAGAAAAAAATAAAAATAAAGAAAGCAGTCTCTGACTTGAACAAGCTTTCAGTTCTGTCCAATATCAACAGGGATAGTTTTGCTCTTAGTTCTAATTTTCACACAATATCCCATTAACTTCATACATTATTATAAATGACAATTTTTTCTCTAGTTCATTTAAAGTTGTATTGATTTCATATAGGTTTTCAGCTTTAATAAAATAGATTTGGAAGTAGTGGTAGATGAAGATACAATCCTTCATTGTTGCATTTTCTCTCAGGGAGAAAATCACTATTCCTTTTAACTTCAGGCTTTATCCTTGGTGGATATCCAATGATTCATATTATTTACTCAAGATTAAAATCTCTTCATTTCATTTACTAAAGATTGAAATTATATGTTAGCTTATTTCAGTTCTCACTGCAAATTACTATTTCCAGTTTTTTTTTTATCTGTTTTCTTTCTTTCAACTTTTTATTGAACACACAAGCTAAATTTATATTTAAGAGGTAATACATTTTTAATATTTCTTTTGAATTTTCTATATACATTCATGTCATCTTTAAAATAAACATTTTATTTTATCAATTCCAATATTTATACTTGATGGAACCTTCAGAACAATGCTTTACATGTAATGTAATACTAACCAATGCTCTTGTCTCATTGGCAGGGAATGTATTAATAAATTCTCCATTAAATATGATGTTCTACTTTAAATGTGCTCTTTATTAGATTTAAATAGATCCCTCTCTTACCAAGTTTGCAATGAGATTTATGATTAGTATTAATATATACCATAACATTTACTATTTTAGGAGTATGTTTTCATGTATGCAGCATATGTATACATTTTCATAAATACCACTACAATAAGAATGCAGAACAGTCCCATTATTGCAAAAATCTTTATTGTGCTGTCTCATTTGTAGTCAAAAGTTTCCACCATCCAAACTCTGGCAGCAACTAATCTGTTCTCAGTTCCTGTAGATTTGCCTTTTCCAGGATGGCTTCTTTCTCTCAGTGTGATGCGTTTAAAATCCACCCATATTGCTGTGACTGTTGGTATTTTGTTCTTTATTCTTATTTAACAGTATAAAATTATATGAATATGTACAATCTGTTTATACATTTATGGGTACTTGGGTTGTTTCTCGTTTTGGTCAATTATAAGTAGAGTCACTATAAACATTCATGTACAGTTTTTACATGAACAAAATATTTCATTTCTCCAGGGCAAAAAATTAGTAGTGGGATTATTAGGTCATATAGTAAGAGTATATTTAACTTAATATGAAACTTCCCAGCAGAATTATTGTATAACTTTGTATTCCCAATGGCAATGAATGCAAGTTCCAGTTGTTTTGCCTCCTTGCTAGCACTTGGCATACTGTACATATTTTTCATTTAAAAATATACATTATGGAATATTAAGTTTTCATATTAATAGGTATGTATTATTACCTCATTATGGTTATAGTTTGCATTACCCTAATTTTCATGATGTTGAGCAATAAAAGGGTTTTTATTTTTATAATGTGTTGGATATAATCATTAAAGAAAACAGAATCTGAATGAAGGAAGGCATAGGCATGTACATTGAAAGAAAACAAATTGACTTTTGGAAGACATAATTCAAATAGATTAATACCAATATAGATTTTTTTTAAAAAATTGCTAGCAATCATCACTGAAGAATTCTCTGAGCTTCCAGAGCACAAACTACATACATAGGGGGGAAAACCTAAATAGAGAAAGATTAGGCTCAATTTATACTTCTGTAGGGCAGCAATCTATGACAGAACACAATGGAGCAAAGTTTTAAAATATCAGGAAAAGAAAAAAATGTACATATTTTATTTTCAGTTAAATTCCCATTCAAGGTGTAAAGTAACAGAAAATATGTTCACATATGCAAACCTGAATGAACTAGACCCACTCCATGCGTTTTTGAGAAAAATCAGACAACAAAATGAAATGACACAACAAATAACGGTGTCTGTAACAACCAGCAAAGAAAAAAAAAAATCTAAGCACACCAGTTAGTTTTGAACATATTGAAAAATGAAATACTCTGTTTATATAATTTTCTTGTAACCGTATATATGTAAAAATATATATTATTCTCTATTTTATCTTTATGTTTGTGCATAAATAGAGAAATAATGTAAGTCAGTAAGAGAATATCTTAAAGTATGAGAATATCATAATTAATGGTGAAACACATGGACCTCTCATTAACATAAGGAACAAAATAAGTTGATAACCATAATTATTACTTAACATTATAGAAGTGTCAGTCAATGCTCTGATTAAGTTTATGATGTAAAAATTGGAGAGGATAAAAATTATTTTCCCAACAGATATATCCAAAAATATGTCCATTTGATATATAAGATTTTGACTTTCCACATCCTTTTTCCTTCTGAGTGGCATTTCTTTGCATGATTGAGTTGATCAGATCTCCCATGGCTTGAAAGCAGCTCAACACAGGAAAGCGAGCAGCCAGAAAGTTATCTTCCTTGGTGAGCAGTTGGCACCGTAGCATTAAAGTCCTTTTTCAGATTACTCCAGGTTTGTCAGTGAGTAGTTGCAGTTTCATGCATTATTTGCTATGTTAATATTGATTTATTTTGTCTGTGCTATTCTTACATACTAGAAGCCTGGTACATGAAATTCATGTATGGTGGGGGTGTCCCTCAGCCCGGCCTGCATCCTCTCCAATCCGGGACCTCTCAGGGGATATTTGACTGCCAGTTAGGCCTAAACCAGCAGTCGGATATCCCTCTCACAATCCGGGACCACTGGCTCCTAACCGCTCACCTGCCTGCCTGCCCTAACCGCTTTACCTGCCTGCCTGATCCCCCTAACTGCTCTCCCCTGCCACCCTGATCCCCCTAACTGCTCTCCCCTGCTGGTCTGATCACCCCTAACCGCCTCTGCCTTGGCCCCACCACTGTGGCTTTGGCTGGAAGGACATCCAGAAGACGTCCAGTCTAATTAGCATATTACCCTTTTATTAGTACAGATATTTTTCATGAAAATTTCAATTGCACTATCACATGATTGTTTTCTTTGTTAACTACTGAAGCAATTGTAAACCAATAATGGCATATATTCAATGTTCTAATGAAGATAATTGACCTATTTTTGTTTTTTTCAGGAACAAGTTCCTATTTTAAGTCAAGGGTAGACTAGAGGTGAGTGCACATGGATAATCATATAGCTGTAGAAAGTAAGATAATAAAATAGAAAAGTAATTCAGTAAATAGCTAATTATGTATTTAATTATTAGACAAAAACTCCAGTTTTCCCCCATCAGAAAATCTTTTAGAAAATATAATGGAGGAAATATTTGCATTAATAGTGACAAAAAAATAACATGTCTGTAAAGAAATTTAATGCTAATGGGAAACACTTAACCTTTGAGAGATTATTGTCAAGAGTAATAGGGATCTGTCTGGATGCCCCTTTCCGGGCCCACATGTCAATTTCACTTGAGGCTAGAAAAACCAGTGGAATGTTCCCACCTGTGCCTCTCACTGGAACTTGCCCTGGACCACAGGAACTGTCTCCCCAAAGTTACAAGTCCTTTCAGGGATCTGCCAACAGTAGCTGACTATGAAGGAGAAAAGGAAATTTTCCTCAGCTCTCTCAGGGTTCCTAGCCAGATCAGAAAATTAAAATGACAAAGATAGATTAATAGGAGAAAAGCAATAAAATTTTATGGAATTTTTACATGTACATAGATCCTTCACAAGAGTATAAAGACCTAAAGAAGTGATAAAAGCAGGAAATTTGTATGCCTTTTAGACAAAGAAACAATAAATTTGTGAAGAATTGGTAAAACAGAGGGGATTTAGTTAGGGGTAGTAAATGGTGAAGAAGTAGGAAGATAAGGATTATTTTAATAAGGTTTGTCTGTACCTATTTCTTGGCCCTAAATTCCTTATTTGTAGTGATAAAAATGCTCTCCATCCTTCTGCTACGGGAAACATACCTGTCTTCTGCTTTTACAGAAGAAGGGCAAGAGTGGGGAGAGGTCAAAGTGACCTTCTTGCTTCTGTTGTTTCTCAGACTCCTTTAGCTTAAGATGCGCAATAAACCTCCTATGGATCTGTGTTCTGAAGCTCAGAACAGGTGAGGATAGCTTAGGTGAGGATATAAAGACTTTGTCCTTGTGCCTCAATTTGGGACAATTATGAAGGGCCATCCCAACACCATAGCTCCTCCCACAATTAGCTGTGACCTTTATTACAAATGCTCTGTGAGACAGCTTTCTTTCAGCCCAAACCTACTTTTCTTTCAAGCCTTTCCTACTGCTCTCTTAGGTGTACTTGGGATTGGCATCCCTTGTGCTCTTAGGTTAAAGCCATGGTATAAATAGAGGAAGTAGGGTGTTCTTTACAGTTCCTCCTGTCGTAGCATCTTTCAAGTTTAGCAGAAGATTCCTTTATTCATAGGTGATCACATGCTTGCCTAGATCAAGTCATTTCCCCCCTCTTTTGCTATTTATCACTTGTTAGGGGAATCCTTATAAGGGGAATCCTCAAAGATACGTGAGTGAGTTTAAGCAGGCAAGTGTAACCTAGGGGTCTTTACATACCTAAATATTTCAGAGTCTCTATTCCTTTAATGCCCAAATAAAAAAGGTCCACATATGTCAGAAGATCTTGGAAGTCTTCATGTGAGATATATTTTCTAAGGCAGAATTAAGGATTTTTCAGCTGGAGCAGAGATGAGAAAGCAATACATTCTGCTTTGGGGATGGTGAATCACAAAAGGAAACACATAAATTGGATCCTGAAGGAACGTAGAAAAGTAAGCAAGATTTCACATTGGCTTCTAGGCTTAGAAACTGCAGAGTTTACCATCTCGTGGGCAAATGGCAAACCACACTTCTATTTCAAATTTCAAAAACTGAAGTTCTTCTCATAGTATGGTGAAAAATAATGTAATTTAAATGTGGAACTATTTTGTAAACATAACTTTTAAATTCAATTATATATATGATTAAAATATATAAAAAATATATTTATGAACTGTCACTGACTTCATTTTTGTTGCATGTAAAAGAGATAGTATGAAACTTTCTACATGTTTCCATTAGTTCGTGGATCAAAATGAGAAACAAGGAAATGGCCCTGGACTGTTTTTCTCAATGGTTAGAACATTGACAATTGACTGAAGGGTCACGGGCTCAATTCTCAGTCAAGGGCAAGTTACCTCAATCCCCAGCTCGGTCAGGGCATGTGCCAGAGGCAATCAATCAATATGTCTCATGTTTACTCTCTCTCTCCCCCTCTTCACTCTTTAAAAAAAAATAATGAAAAAAATATACTTGGGAGAGAGGATAAAAATACAAAGAATAAATAAATGTATGCAAAAGCATTTTGAGAAATGTACAGTATTAAGAAAAATTTAAAGTATTATTATTGCTGTTATTGCTTTAAATATTTACTATTATTACAACACTACCACTATTCCAAAATATGTGTAATCTATTGCAAAAGATGGAGAAATCCATTGCGTAATAATAATTAAAAAACATCCTACAGACTGCTAGATCCTTGAGGATTAAAATGGTCTTATTTCTCTTGATATTACACCGTGGATAGATATATTAGCCTTTGATTGGTTACTGCATTAGTTAGGAATCCCCAGAGCAACATAACCAATAGACTATATATGGAAGATTATTGTGAGGAATTGTCTCACTTGATGATGGAGGCTAAGTAGTCCCACAATCTGCTGTCTGCAAATGGAGACCCAGAAAAGCCCGTGGTGTAATTCAGTCTTGTTCAAAAGGCCCGAGAAGCAGGGGGACTGATGGCGAGGAAAAGAAGATGAAATGAGAAGTCCTGGATCAGTGAGGCAGAAGCATTTATTTTTCCTCTGCCTTTTGTTCTCTTCAGACCCTCAGTGAATTGAAGGATACCCAATCACATTGAAGAGGACTACTGACTACTAAGTCCACCAATTCAAATGCTAATTTCATCCAGAAAAATTCTCATAGACACACCTAGAAACAATATTTAATCCGCGCATCCTTGGTCCAAGCAAGTCAACCTATAAAATTAACTATTAGTTATAATACTAACATATCAAACAGATAGATAGATATTATATAATTGATATAACATGAAAATAAAGTATTAATGTATAATATAATAATATACCTACTGTAATAAAGTTACCTAATTTTCTTTTGAAAATTTTATGAGTAATTGTAAAATATAATTAATAGTATTTTAGATCTTTAATGCATTGTAGTCACTCTGATCACAGTGAACATTGTGATTTATAGCACATATTTAATGAATTCTTATTAGAGAAACAGTGAATGATTGAAAGAACCAGATCAGCCTGCAGTATATTATGTTATTTCTCTTAATGAAAATACAGAAAAATACTAAGGCTTTATAACTAACATTAAATCATACATATTAAATTTACATTGTATAATTAGTGGAAAAACTTAAATGGGTCTCCAAGTGAGATTTCAAAGAATAAATGGCATCCAGTCATTTAATAAATATATGTTGAAGGCTCACTACATGTCTGGTGCTGTGTTAGATTGGGGGACACAGGCATTGTAAAAATGCACTCATGAAGTTTTCATACTGCTGTGACAATATAATGATCGAAACAATGTGATTCAAATTGAGTAGATATGTGTCTGGAAGAATATGCTGATGAATATCAGCCTGAATGATTTAATTCATAATTAGTTCAGCTTCATAAAACATTCTATAAAACAGGTTAATTTAATCTCTTTGGCTACAGAAAAAAAAAAAAAAACAGGTAAAGTTATTAATTGCTTAGTAATTAAAATATTCCAAATAATTTGCCTTTGCATCTTTAAGTGACCGTAATTAACCTGGAATATGACTTGGTCACGCTTGTCACCTGTAGGTTGACAGCAATCCAGATAGTGCTCCCATCTTAGCATGAAGTCTATATAAGCACCTGATTCATGGGCCCTTTTATTCTGTGACTTGATATGTACATCTGACCTTCAAATGAATGGCATTAGTGCCTGTAAAGTGTGTGTGTTGGTCATTCAGCTGTTGACTGTCTGCCATATATCTCCCCACTTCCATCCTCCTTTGTGGTGCTAGGGCTGGGAATCTGCAAATCACACTTCTCTTCTGGTACATCATTCCCTGCTGATGGCTTTTATAAGCATCATTGCTAATATGGTTCACTAGAGGGAAACTGGCAAGGAAGAGGGAGGAGAAGGGACTTACTGTGCTTATTAATTGTTCCTATCAGCATCATCTTAACATCAATGCTCCACTTTGCCCCAAGAAGTTGGTCTGGTGTTCAATGCTTTTTCTACTTTCCAGGGACCTCATAACCTTCAGAGACCAGTTGGGCAGCTCTCCTCAAATGTAAGAGTTTCTGTTCTGAAAAAACTCACAGTTCCCGAGATGCCAGTCCCAGGTAGGTTATGTCTCATCGTCAGTGGTTTGAGCTCCCTTTCGAGGGAACTTCTTCCAAGTTTTTAGGCTCTAATAAACCCCAACCTCAGCCCCCCCCCCTTTTTTTTTTCACAAAACAGGACAGTATTGATCCCCATAAATATCATTTATGTTATGCCTTCATTTTCCCCTCTGCTTTTCTGTCCCCTGTTTAATATCTTACATGATTTTTTTTCCACTTAAAATAATTGGCATGATTTCTGTTTTCTGTCTGGATCCCAACTGATAATGTATTATCTGTGTATCCATTTGTTAGTAGGAACCGGCAGGCTTCAGTAAGAATGGGGTTAGGATGAAGTAGGTTAGTTTATTATGTAGCCTAGAAATTATCTGAGCATTTATTTAATTTTTGTACTAGAGGAAATAATTTAAAGGAGTCTTTATTTCTAGAAACCTGTCCTTTTTTATGTTGCTTAGCAGTGAGAACAGTTGTACAGATAATTTTCTAGAGCATGCATCGTATATAAGATGCATGTCTGAATTCTGGAACTAGCACTATATATGAGCAGCAGTGAATTGGAAGAAAATAATTGCTAGGACTAGGGAACTGTGGTTGGTGACGTTTTTACATTTTAATGTGTGAACTCTGAGCAATTGCAGTTATTGGTAAGACTTTTACATCCTGCACAAGGAGGCTATTGGTCAAATCACATGAGAAAAAACTGGCCTGAGGCTTTGCAGACAGTGAACTGTGGGCACCAAACCAGTTGACAAAAGTAGATGTTTTCAACAGGATCAAACAAAAGTTTTTGGTAAGGGATTATTGAGTATTTTAAAGATAAATCTCTAAATACTTATCTATGTTATTAGTAGTTGCACTTATCTATTATTGCAGTTGAATTATGAAGAATATTGAATTCTGCTTATGGAAGTCACTGTGCAAGTAATTGAATTTACAAAAGCAAAAGAAAAAAAAATGCATGACTCTTCACCTGAGAAAGCTAGTCTAAAAAGAGACGTGGTTAAATCCTAGAAGGATGTACACAATATATGTGGGTATAGTATTTTAAAAAGCATATGTTCAGAAATATTACAGAGAAGTTGGTGATTAACCCTATCTCTTTGGGGGAAAAAGGGTCAGTCACAGAAGAAACCCTCAACAGAGTAAATGAATTTAAATTCAGTCTTGTTGTTTTGAGCTTAGGACCTTCAATGAATTAAAAACAAAGTTTATCAAGTAGGTGAAGGAAAAGAGCATAATGGGAAAAGGAAATTTTAAATAGTGTGCCCTGTATGCAAACAGCAAATTAGTGTGGCAATACCCAGGAAGAGGAGTGTTGTGGCTAGAATAGATAAAAATCTTCTAAAATTTAAAATTACTTTAAATATTACAAGAATTTATTGAAAGATAAAAGTACAGGAGAAAAATAAATCATAATATTGTCTTTTTGGAAAGGCAAAGATGGAGGTAGCAAGAATTATAAAATTTGATCCAGAGTCCAGGTGAAAGATGAAAAACTAAAGGAGGTGTCAACATAGATGGTGAGGTGAAGAGATGTATATCCCAGTCGCCCATGGGATTGTCTGTGAAAGTGAATGGAGTAAAAGGGAATGTGTGGAAGGCAGGGCCATTCTCTGGTTTGTATAAATGGGTGCCATCAATTAAAGTAGGACATTTAGTGGAAGGTTCTACTTTGGAGGAATGAAAGGAAAAAGATAATTTTAGTACTCAGTGTATTGTGTTCGTAGGTCCTATATCCAACATGCAGACACACTTTAAGCAATCATATACTGTTATTTATATACTAAAGGATTGGTGCATGAAATTCATGGATGGCATGGGCGGGGGGGGTCCCTCAACCTGACCTGGACGCTCTCGCAGTCCGGGACCCCTTGGGGGATGTCTGACTGCCAGCTTAGGCCCGATCCCCCAGATCGGACCTAAGCCGGCAGTCGGACATCCATCTCACAATCCAGGATCCCTCATACCTTACCGCCTGCTTGCTCGCTCCTTGTCACTTAGCTCACTGCTTCTTAGCACTGCCATGGAGGCAGGAGAGGCTCCCACCATCGCCACTAAGCTCATCAGCCGTGAGACTGGCTTCTGGCTGAGCGGCCCTCCCCCTGTGGGAGCAGACTGACCACCAAGGGGCAGCTCCTTCATTAAGCATCTGCCACCTAGTGGCCAGAGTGCAACATAGTGATTGGTCATTCTTAGGCTTTTATCATATAGACTAGAGGCCCAGTGCACAAAAATTTGTGCACTGGCAGGGGAGGGGGGTAAAGGGGGTGTCTCTCAGCCCCACTTGTGCCCTCTCACAGTCTGGGACCCCTAGGGAGATAACCACCTACTGGCTTAGGCCTGCTCCCGGGTGGCAGATGGCAGGCCGATCCCTCGGTGCCTGCCCAGCCTCCCTGGGTCGCACACACTGCAGGGCCAATCCAGGGATTGGGGCACCGCCCCGAATCGGGTCGCACACAGGATGCCTGGGAAGGCCAGGCTATTGCTGCTGCCCCACCCGGCTGCCCCAGGTTGGGACGCACACGGGACGCCACAGCCCTGGGTCGCACATAGCAGGCCTGGATGGTGGCGCGGCAGGTGGGATGGCGCTATCCCATCCTGTCTGCAGTATGCAAATTAGCCTCCATCTTTGTTGGCAGTTAATTTGCATATCATGCTGATTAGCCAATGGGAGGCGTAGCGAAGGTACAGTCAATTACCATGTTTTTCTATTATTAGATAGGACTAGAGGCCTGGTGCACACAAATTCGTGCACTGGCGGGAGGGGTGTCCCTCAGCCCCACTTGTGCCCTCTAACAGTCTGGGACCCCTCGGGAGATAACGAACTGCTGGCTTAGGCCCACTCCTGGGTGGCAGAGGGCAGGCCCAATCCCTAGGTGCAGCCGCTGGTAGGGCTCAGAGCAGGGCCGATTGGGGATTTGGGGCGCCCCCCCCCATCATGCACGGAGCAGGGTGGATGGGGAGGTTGCAATGCCACCCCCAGTCACGCTCAGGGTAGGGCCAATTGGGGGTTGGGGCGCCGCCCCCTGTCAACTCAAGGCAGGGTCGATGGGGAGGTTGTGGCACCATCCCAGGTCACGCACAGAACAGGGCCAATCAGGGGCTTGGGGAGCTCCCCCCTGTCACACTCAGGGCAGGGCTGATGGGGAGGGTGCGGCTTCACCCCGTCACCCACAGAGCAGGGCATATGGGGGGGTTGGGGAGCCACACCCTGTCACACAGAGAGCAGGGTCGATCAGGGGGTTGGGGAGTTCCCCCCTATCAGGCACAGAGCAGGGCCGATCAGGGGGTTGGGGTGCCTTCCTCTGTCATGAACAGAGCAGGGCGGATAGGGAGGTTGTGGCCCCGCCCTCTGTCACACACAGAGCCGCAGGGCGATCAGGGGGTTTGGGTGCTGCCCCCTATCACGCTGCTCCAGGGGCCAGGAAGACTCGTGGCTCCACTGATCCCAGTGCTGGGAGGCCTCGCTGCTCAGCTGATCCTGGTGCTGGGAGGCTCCACTGATCACGGTGCTGGGAGGCTCTGCTGATCCCGGTGCCAGGAGGCCTTGCGGCTCCACTGATCCCAGTGCCAGGAGGCCTCACGGTTCCGTTGATCCCAAGTCCGGGAGGCCTCGCGGCTCTGCTGATCCTGGCGCTGGGAGGCATATTACCCTTTTACTATATAGGATAGAGGCCTGGTGCACAGGTGGGGACTGGCTGGTTTGACCTGAAGGGTGTCCTGGATCAGGGTGGGGGTCCCGCTTGGGTGCCTGGCCAGCCTGGATGAGGGGATGATGGCTGTTTGCAGCTGGTCACACACCCTTCAGGGTGGGGGGTCCCCACTGGGGTGCCTGACCAGTCTGGGTGAGGGGCTGAGGGCCGTTTTCAGGCTGGCGGGTGACTGAAGCACCCAACCTCTCCTTTTTTTCTTTTCTTCTTTTATTCTTGGATTTATTTACCTTCTATGGCTGTCACTGGAGCTGAGAGCTGGCTTTAGCTCTGAGGCTCAGCTCCAGCTCTGAGACCTCAGCTGCTGATCTGGGTTTGTTTCACTTCTATAATTGAAACACTGTTTCAACTCCAGCTCTGAGGCCCGGCTGGCAGAAAGCAGGTTTCTGGGGATGGTTTAGCTTCTATAATTGCAATAGTGTTTCTTACACTGCAGCTCAGAGCCCAGCAGCGGCAGGCGGGGAACCTTGGCTTCCTCCTTCACTGGAGCAAGCTAGCCTCTTGTTTACTTCAGCTGCCTGGCTGCTGGCCGCCATCTTGGTTGGCAGTTAATTTGCATATCTCGCTGATTAGCCAATGGGAAGGGTAACAAAGTTACGGTTAATTACCATGTTTCTCTATTATTAGATAAGATGGGTGTGAAGACTTGCAGCTTGGAATATAGACTGTGGAGTTAAATGTACATTTAATGGCATATTAAACTAAGCAACTAAATAGGGATTCCTAGGAACACCTACTAGTATAGAGCCAAGAAAGGAGAGTGTTAAGGATAGAAATTCAGAAAACCCAATATGTAAAATGTGCCCAGAGCACTCATTCTATATTATGCACTTAGTTGACTATCTTTTTATTATTTTATAAACATCATAGTTAAAAGAATACCTTGATTAAATAAATATGACATTTCTATGTAATAAATTCTACATAGAATTGAACTTATTTTTAAAATACCTTAGAGTTATGTGTACTCTAAAAGAATAAAAAAATACGCTTAACAAAAAAAGTTTCCAAACTGCATGTATAGTGTCACGTCAATCAAAATCTATAGATATATAAAAGCCTAATATGAAAATTGTCCCCTCGAGAGTTTGACCAGGAGACCAGGAGTTCAATCGTTTGCTATGACATGCGCTGACCACCAGGGAGTGGCATGGAACAAAGGAAGGCCCTGGCCAGCAGCTGGGGAAGGGAGGCCCCAGCCGGAAGTCCTCTGATTTCCAGCCAAACCTAGGAACCCTATCCATGCACAAATTTTGTGCACCAGACCTCTTGTACATAGATATTTATAGAAAATAAATTATTATTATTCCAATAAATATTTATTGGAAAAAGTATATATACTTATGATATTAAACCTCAAAAATATAAATATGTTTAAAATTTAATTTTAAATATTGCTGTTAAGATTTACTAAAAATATGACCTCAAGTGGCATTAGCAGCTAATTCTTAGTGTCTATACAGAGAAGATGATTCAAAAAAAGACCTCCTCTAAGAATGCATATCTATAATAATAAAAGCATAGTATGCTAATGAGACCGGACATCCTTCCAGATTACCTCCCGTATGAAGTCGGTGCTGCGAGGGAAGCCCGGGTCCCAGGTGCCAGAGGGAAGCTGGTGGCAGCAGCCAGGGGAAGGAAGGCCTACTCTTGCACGAATTTCGTCCATCAGGCCTCTAGTGTAATCTAATGATTTAAAGTGGCCTCTACTTTAAAATGCATGTGTAATATAACAATATTAAGTGACCTATAATTTAATCACCCTAGTTTAAGCCACCCACATATCTGACCTGGTCTTTGCCCTTGCTGACCTCCCTCCTTTCCTTACTCTTTATGTTCAGAGCTTATTCTCCATAGAGCAGTCTGAGTGTTACTTTACCAGCTGTACCGGTTAATAATGCGGATTTTTTTCAATAGATGGAGTTACACATATGTTGGTATATATGTGATTTGATATGTATGCTATTTTGTTGTATTGACAGCAAGCTTCAAAACTTCATAGGTCAAATTTGCTGAAGGTGTTAACATCATAGATTTTTTACACTTAAAAATGTTGAATTTTATGCCAAAAAAGAGCATTTGTGGGAAGTTTTAATTCATTACTTTATTTTGAAGAAAAGTGCTGCTGAAAGTTATCATATACTTTGGGAAGCTTATAGTGAACATGCTCCATCTCAAGATACTTGTGAATGCTGGCTTAAATGCTTTAAAAGTGATGATTTTGATATGAAAGACAAAGAACATCCAGGTCAACTGAAAAAGTTTGAAGACCAACAATTACAAGCATTATTGAAGATGCAAGTCACACTCAAAAACAACTTGCAGAAAGATGAAACATTATACAGCAAACAATTTCCGATCGTTTACGTGCAATGGGAAAGATTTTAAAGGAAGGAAAATGGGTGCCACATCAACTGAACAAAAGACAAATGGAAAACCGAAAAGTCATCAGTAAAATGTTGCTTCAACAGCATAAAAGAAAGTCTTTTTTGCATCAAATTGTGACTAGTGTTGAAAAGTGGGTTTATTTTGAGAATCCCAAATGCACAAAGTCATGTGTTGATCCAGGTCAACCATCAACATCGACTGCAAGGCCAAATCGCTTCAGAAAGAAGACAACGCTCTGAGTTTGGTGGGATCAGGAAGGTGTGGTGTATTATGAGCTTCTAAAGCCAGGTGAAACCCTTAATACTGATCAAAGCTGACAACAAATAATCAATTTGAACTACGCTTTGATCGTGAAATGACCAGAATGGGCTAGAAGACACGGCAAAGTTATTTTGCTTCATGATAACTCACCATCACATGCTTC
Source organism: Myotis nattereri (assembly GCF_964212035.1). NCBI lineage: Eukaryota > Metazoa > Chordata > Mammalia > Chiroptera > Vespertilionidae > Myotis > Myotis nattereri. The sequence continues at coordinate 65,069,739 of NC_138076.1, read as the reverse complement.
AACACCAGTTAAAGACACATTAAAAGATCTTGCCTGGGAAATATTAACCCACCCGCTGTATTCACCAGAACTTGCTCCTTCAGATTACCACTTGTTCTGTTCGATGGAACATGCACTTTCTGAGCAGCACTTGAAAACGTAAGAAGAAATGGAAAATTGGGTCTCTGAATGGTTTACCTCAAAACAAGAAAAGTTCTATTGGGACGGTATCCACAAATTACCTGAAAGATGGGGGAAATGTGTAGCTAGCGATGGACATTGCTTTGAATAAAGCACTTTTGATATTTCTCTTCAAATTATTGTGTTTTCTTTAATTACAAAATCCACATTATTAACTGGTACACCTAGTAAAAGTATAATTGGGATTACGTTACTCCTTGGCACAAAGCCTAAGGGCCTTATCTTGCATTATTTACAACCATAATTTGGCATTCAACCCCATCTCTAAACTTGACCCATAACTTTCTCCCCTTGTTGACTCTTTTCCAGGGACTTTGATCACTTTCCTAATCTGTGAATATTCTAAACACACTCTTACCCAAGCCTTTTGCCTTCGATGTCATTTCTTATTGAAATGTTTTTGTGTATCTCTGCTAGGAATTGCTCCCTCAATTTATTTGAACCTCAGAATAGTGTTACTTTCTCACATATAACCTACCCATCTTATCTTAAATGTTAGTTTCTTTCATTTCATGTTTGCTCACCATGCTTAATTTACTTGTATAGCCTTTACTAGCTGGGATATTACATATGAATAAATGTATGTGTATTTGCATATGTTGCTTCTCCCTCTATCAGAATGGAAACTCAATGAGAGAGAGAAAGACTTTATTTGTCTTGTTTACTGGTGAATTATTAATCCTAAAAGAGCAGGTTCTCCAATAAATATTTCTGCACCTGACAAAAAGCTAGTCCTTTTTGGGTGTAGGTGCTTACTAGGAAATGCTAAGAAATTTGCAATAGAAATTGCATAAATGCAAAATTAAAAAGCATTTATCTGCAAACAAGTGACCTGTGCCACGTTAAAGAAATTACTCATGAATTCATCCACCTTATCATTAAAGACTTTGATTCATGAAATCTCAATTGGGTAGATGGGTTTTTTGTTTTTTAAAGTTTGGTAGGAAAAATAGTGCTGATTCATATCAGAAACTCTTTATTAAATATTTTTTTTTTACATAAAAGAGCACATGTTTTTTTTTTTTAGTTAGTAATTAATTTTAGCATGTTGGTCAGACAATGTGTAAAGATACACAACTAATTTTGATTTACATATAAAAATATAAACCTTTATAAAGTATTTATAATTATGAACTCTAGTATCATATTGGAGAAATTTCTGCATATTCAACAGCATGTGTTTTGACTTTCACTTTATATTAATGGAAATTCATGCTATAGCATATTCATAGCATCTAACATGAATTTTAATGAATAATTAGAAATATGAATTCACAAACATTCATTAAAAATTAATTACTCTGTTGGAATGTTAGGAAAAGCACTAACTGTCCAGGCTTAACAGCACATTTCTTTTCCTTATTTTACTTCGTTGACCTCCTCTAAAGATGTCTCATTAGCATAACAGAATAATTTTTTTAGGATTATGATCAAATTGCCTCCAGAGAAATTTAACATCACCACATTAAATCCAAAGACTATTTTATGTGACAAACTATTAATATACACAAAATCTACTTTATAAGTAACTGTTTTGAGTAAGATAGGAAAATAAACATTCCTTTATTAATAATTTTATTTGATGGGAAAATTGGTAACATTTATAGAAACCTGTGGAGAACCAGGTCAGATAGGAGGCAATTTAAAGTGACCTTTGAAATGGTTTATCTTGCTTTTTATTCTCCTATGAAGGAACAAGAACACTCAGGCACTCTATAAAGATGTCTGAGTGATGAGATAATACAGATGAGTCCTTATAAAGACAGAAATAGGTGGAACGTTAAAACACTGAAGAATTCAACTGATAGACAACCAACACCAAAATTTAATCTTATTATGGCCTTTACTTCATGATGCCTGGAAAGATAGACAGACCCACGGCCCTCCACCCTTCCCAAGTCAGAGTTTCTACATCCAGAGTAGACTGAAAATTATAGAAAAAAAGTATACGGGTAAATATTATTAGAAAACAGGTGGAGCCCTTACCTATTTGGCTCAGTGGATAGAGCGTCGACCTGCAGACTGAAGGGTCCCAGGCTTGATTCTGGTCAAGGGCATGTGCCTTAGTTGTGGGCACATCCCCAGTAGGGGGTGTGCAGGAGGCAGCTGATCGATGTTTCTCTCTCATTGATGTTTCTAACTCTATCCTTCTCCCTTCCTCTCTGTAAAAAAATCAATAAAATATATTTTTATAAAAAGAGAAGAAAACAGGTGGAATTATATTCTAGCTACAGTCTCCCAGTGACTAGTCAGATTAAAAAGAAAAGGTTTGGTAGAAATTTAGTCTAGGTGGGTTCTGTGGTTTTTAAGAGGCAATAAATATATTTTTGTTAATAAAAATATCCAATGTTGAATATAAGGCAAAAGGACGTACTAAATGTCTTCAATATTATACTGGAGCATTGTCTTACAAGACCACGTGGGACTATTTAATTGTCTAAGGATAATTTTCATGTTCTCTTTTTGACTTGTTTTTGACCATTGACAAGAGCCTAGACACGATATGGTTATGTGTTTATTGTATATTTTCCCCAATAAAAATGAAAATGATTTCTGTTTGGTAGAGAGGGTAATTCCCAAAGTTTCAGTTTGTCACCCACTAGGATATGCAACAGTGTTGTCTCTAATTTAACGAACTTATTGTAGCATGTCATCCTTGACTGACTACATAAATCCCCCTCATTTTTTTTCAACTATCTTTACTATGCTACTGATTTTCTTATTAAATACATCTTTAGCATGTTTGAAGCCTATATTTATCAATTATACTTTGACACTACCATGATGGTAAAAGGAGACTATTATTTCAGGAGAAAGGGAATTCTTTAGGTTTCTGCTGTAAATGAGAATGTGAGCAGAATAGAGAACTGTTTCCTTGAATTTTTCTTTGTTTGAAGATACACTCCTATCTAGATTTCCCTACCTGCCTATACAGCGTAGCCTCCAATGCCTTTTTCTTAAAAAACTATCATACAAATCTCTTAAAATCTTTTGTTCTTATATGATCTATTCTAGCCAAACTAGAATCCTAGATGAACGCAACCAACCACTCTTTTCATGTTTATACAGATGTAGCTGCACACTGCCAGATGCCATAAGGAATGGATAGGCTGAAACCAATGTGCATCCATGGTTACCAACACAAGTACCATAGAAGTCTTATTATGCTTCCTCAATTGGTTTGCTCTTCAGAAATTTTGTAAATTCTCAGCAGATGACCTTGACTCATACTCAGGGAAAGGAAAAACAATAGGATTGAATTTTTCTCTACTTCTTGATATAAAAACCTACACTGTATAAAACTACCTGACTTTACATAATACTGCATACAGCCTTTGACATTCAGTAGTAGGTAAGTGATTAATATTGCCAGGTTTCCATTGAATATATGGATTTAGGAATACATAATGAAAAATAAGGTTAGTTATTAATAACAGTAAGATACAAAAATATGTAATAGGAGCCAATTGTCTTAAAAGTTAAATAGGAGTATTGCAGAAAATATGAGATTTTAAAATGTGAAATTATTCAGAATTGTTCTCTGTTGTGAGTTTTTTATTATTTTAACTAGTAGCCCTGCGCACAAAGCCTTGTGCCAGTAGCTCTCTTCAGGGCCTGGCCGCTCCGCACCTGCTGCCCAGAGGCTCTCTGCAGCCAGGGGTGGAACACTTGCCTCGTCACCAGAGGGATGCAAACATTCCGTGCCCCAGCCTGGCCAGAGGCCCCTCCACGGCCTGGCGTGAAATGCTTGTCTCGTCGCTGGGGCAATGAGCAAGCATTACCCCTTCACCGCTCTGTGCCGCTGCCCAGACTCCCATCCACGGCTGGGGTGGAACGCTTGCCTTGTCACCGCAGCGATGAAGCAAGCATTCCTCCAGGCCACTCATGCTGCCCACTCTCAGCGGCCACCCCCCTGGGACTGGGGGACTCCGGTGAGGTTGAGAGGACTGGGCACCGCCATCTTGTGGCTATGGGTGCTGCCATCTTTGTGACGGAGTGACAGTTAATTTGCATGCTACCCTTTAATTAGATAGGATTTTCTCTTTTATATTTTGTGTGCTTCAAGTTCTAACACTCTGGATCTTTCAAAGTGTGTTTGTGGTCTACTCAGCTAGTAATTTGCTTTTTTAAAAAGATGTTATCATGTTTCCTTAGGCTATATGTCAAATAATTCCCTTCATTGAATATAAAGTTTTTTCTCAGTTCAAAATGTTATTTTTGTTTTGGGTTGTTTTGTTTTACTGCAAGATTAAAACCAACCAAATAAACACAATTTTTTGTTGACATTTCCACATATTAGTCTCAACCTAGCAAGAAGTTGATCCTTAATAAGAGACATCACCCCCCCCACCCCCACTCTCTAGGAATATCAAGCTCATTATATGGGAAAACATTTTCCTTTTATCAAGTATCTTAACTCAGTGATCCATGATGGACATATTTTATAAAGTTCACATAATAAGTAATTTAAGCTGTCAACTGAGAGAAATTTACTTTTATAACTAAGTTAAACTTTTCCCAAAGAATCATTCTTAAGTTTTAACTTCTTAATTTTATATGTTGTGAAGCCTCCTCTGTATTCTCTACCAGTCACAGAGATTTTCATAAAATAAGAGAAGCTTAGTAGGTAGAGTTTTTTTAAAATATATTTTATTGATTTTTCACAGAGAGAAACGGAGAGGGGCAGAGAGTCAGAAACATCAATGAGAGAGAAATATCGACCAGCTGCCCCCTGCAAACCCCCCACCAGGGGATGTTCCGCAACCAAGGTACATGCCCCCGACCGGAACTGAACCCGGGACCCCCCAGTCCGCAGGCCGACCCTCTGCTCCATCCACTGAGCCAAACCGGTCTGGCGGTAGGTAGAGTTTTAAATTATCCACATTTATGAGCCCATAGATTTTCATAGCAACTAATCTTCCCAGTGTAGCTATTCAAACACTAGTTATTCAAAGAACACTTGGCAGGGTTTTATATTTTAGGGTACAAGTCTAAATGCTAGCAATAAATATTTTAGTAGTTAATGAATGCTTCAAGAATTAAAACATGTATTTCAATTTAAAATATAACTATGCTTTTTAACTTCATCTAAATAATGTCATGTAAAAAGAAAGGAACCTAAATAAATTAACGTTATTTTAACACCACCAGAGTTAATGGAGTTGCGGGGGGTAATAAAAGAAGAAAATGATTTGGAGAGTCAGCAAAAGAAAAGCCCCCAGCCTTCCAGAAATTAAAGTGCATTGGGAAGCTATTGTGGCACCTTTCTTTTATTGAATTTAAATGATAGGTTTCTTCACACATACTGAATTTAAAGATATGTTACAAAATTATATTTTAAAATAATACTGGATTTTATAAAATGAGATTCAAGAAATCCTAAGATGCTTGACTTCTATGTGGAATTACATATAGTTTGAAATGATTTTATTCCTGTGATTAAAGTGAAAAAGAATACTGACTTGTTTTATTTATTGATTAAGCCAATATTTATTAAATACCCACTGTGTCTAAGTTATTATATATTCCAAAGGCTGCCTGTATGATAATGCATAAAATCTAAAATAATACAGTGATGATGCAAAATGTGCTCCTAAACAAAACTGAGAAAAAATTTGATAATTATAAATGAGGACTTCACTAGGACAGCTTAACAATTAAGAAAATAGTGTAAATGACATTGCCTGATTAAGCAGAAATTGTGTGCTGTTAACACAGCAAGTTATCTATAATAATAAAATTGTAATATGCTAACTAGACCAGACAGCTGAACGACCTTCTGGACCTTATTCTGGACATCCTTCTGCATGAAGCTGCAGCAGCAGTGGCCAAGGCAGAGGTGGTTAGGGGCGATGAGGCAGGCAGGAAGAGGGGTTAGGGCTGATCAGGCAGGCAGGTAGGCGAGCGGTTAGGAGCCAGTGGTCCTGGATTGTGAGAGGGATGTCTGACTGCTGGTTTAGTCACTAAACCGGTAGTGGGACATCCTCTGAGGGGTCCTGGATTGCAAGAGGGTGCAGGCCTGGCTGAGGGACCACCCCCTCAAATTTCCTGTACCAGGCGTCTAGTTAGTTATAAAAGTCATAGTTTGTTATATATTGATTAAAATGTTACAGTGCTGATGCAATATCAGCTCTGTCCTATAATAGGAAACAATAAGTAAATTTATCAAATGGGGATTCAATTTTAATGTGTAAACATTATCTAATCCATCTTTAATGCATTCAAAAATTTATTAATAGATTTTCATAATAATCATCATGTTTAAAATTTTTTTTTAGTTTGAAATCAACTTAGATTTACAGAAAAGTTGCAAAGATAATACATAGTTTCTATATACAATTCATCTAACTTCCATTAATGTTAAAATAACTATGGTACATTTGTTTAAACCAAGAAATTATTATTGGCACATTACTATAAAGTAAATAATAGACTTTCTCAGAATTTCATTAGTTTTTCTATTAATGTTCCTTTTCTGTTTCAGGATCCCATCCTGGATTCCATGCTTATTTTTTTGGGGGGGTGGGACTGAGTTAATTGTTTTATTTATTTTTGTTTTGTTTCCCAATTAATGTATATATATATATATATATATATATATATATATATATCCATTATTATTTTATATTAGTTTCAGGTGTACAACATACTGGTTAGAAAATCATACACTTTATAAAGTGTTCCCCTTAATATTTCTAGTAACCACATGGACCCATGCTGTCTTGATTGTATTTGTCTCCTTACTCTCTTCCCCTGGGAATTTATCAGTATTTGATTTTCCTGACCTTGAAGTTTTGATGAGTGCTGGTATTTGCAAAATGTTCCATAGTTGGGGTTTATCTGGTGTTTTCTTCATAACTGGATTGAGGTCATGGGTTTTGGAAAGAATGTGCAGAGATCAAATACCCTTTTCATCACATCATCTCAAAAGTATGTGATAATCACACAACATTATTAAGGATGTTAACTTTTATTACTTAGTTAAGGTAGTATGTTTCAGATGTCTCCATTGTAAAATTACTATTTCTTTTCTTTACATACTTTATTTTCAGAAGTATGTCACTAAGTCTGTTCCATGCTTAATGGGGAGAGAAGATTAAGCTCTATCCCCAAAAGATGGAGTATCTGCAGATAGTATTTGAAAAAACCTTGCAATAAGAAGTCAGGTTCTTAAAACTACAATGAGGAATCACCTCACACCTGCTAGAATAAGTCAATAAACAACAAGGGATGGTGAAGATGTGAAGAAAAGAGAACCCTAATGCACTATTGATGGGAAAGCAGACTAGAACAGCCACTGTGGAAAACATTATGGAGTTTCCTCAAAAAATTAAAAATGGAACAACCTTCTAACCCAGTGATCTCACTTCTGGGAATATATCCTAAGAATCCTGAACCACAAATCAGTAGGAATATATGCACCCCTCGGCTCATAGCAGTGTTATTCAAAAAACTCAAGTTCTGGAAACATCCCAAATGCCCATCAGTTGATGAGTGGATAAAAAAGTTGTGGTACATTTACACCATGCAATACTATCTATATAGTAAAAGCCTAAGCGACCGTTACAGCATAACAACCAGAACAACTGGTCACTATGATGCACACTGACCACCGCGGGGCAGATGCTCAATGCAGAAGCTGCCCACTGGTGGTCAGTGCGCTCCCATAGCGGGAGAGCTGCTTAGCCAGAAGCTGGGCTCATGGCTGGGGAGTAATGCGGTGGTAGTGGGAGCCTCTCCTGCCCCTGTGGCAGTGCTAAGGAGCAGTGAGCCAAGCAGTAAGGAGCAGTGAGCAGGCGGGCAGTAAGGAGCGAGGGGTCCCAGACTGAGAGAGAGATGTCTGCCTGCTGGCTTAGGCCCAATCTCTGGCCTATGCCGGCAGGTAGACATCCCCTGAGGGATCCCAGACTGCGAGAGGTTACAGGCTGGGCTGAAGGACCCCTCACCTCCCCCAGTTCACGAATTTCATGCACCAGACCTCTAGTGCAGCTATAAAAACAGAAGGGTCTCTTACCCTTTGAAACACCATGGATGAACCTGGAGAATATTACACTAAGTGGAATAAGCCAGTCAGAGGAAGAAAAGTGTCATATGATCTCACTCATATGTGGAATCTAAAGAACAAAATAAACTGATGAACAAAATCAATCCAGAAGCATGGATACATGGAAGAAACTGAAAGATGTCAGAGGGAAGGGGGCAAGGGGGACTGGATAAAAGAAGGTGAAGAGATTAACCAAAAAACATATATGCATGGCCTGTGGACACAGACAACAGTGTGGTGAAGGCCAAGGGAAGGTAGAGGGGGACACTGGGTGGAGGTGGGAAAAGGGGTGGGGGAAATGGGGGACATTTGTAATAGTGTCAACAATAAAAATAACAAATAAAAAGTCAGGCTCTCACTATCACTCATTACTTACTACTTAAACCTTGGTATACCTATAACGTAGTGTCAGAATTATTAATCTATACTTTTATCAGCAGTACATTTACCAAATAGACTACCATTTTTCTGCATAATTCTTTTATTGTTAACCTTAGTGTTTCCAGTCAACACACTGTTTTTCAACATACTCAGGTCAGCTCCTTTTTCACTCCACCTCCTGCAGTAAGATTATATCAAGCATCTGTAATACAGTTAGATTAAATTTTTTATTCCATCCTGAGATCTCCAGACATCTGGGTTGGTCCTTTTTTAAGAAAAGGTTTAGACATAAATTCACACTTTGTGAAATACATTTTTCTGGTATAGAACAATTACATATATCAAATGATGTATCTAGCACTGGTATCATATAGGACAGCTCTATCACCCTAAAATTTCTTCTGTGTAAGCCACTTGTCATCAAAACACATTCCACTCCTCCCATCTCTGGTAAGCACTGCTCATTTTCTGTTCCTATAGATTTGCCTTTCTGGAATGTTATATGAATATAATACTACAATCATTAGCCTTTGGGGTTCTGGTTTATTTCATCTAGCAAAATGCATTTTGTTTGGCCATGTTTTTGTGGGCATCAATATATTTTTCTTTTTATTGTTGAATAGATATTCTGTTATACAGAGGTACTAGTTTATTTAGCTATTCCCTGTTGAGGATAAATTGGTTGCTTCCAGTTTTTGGCAATTCTGAATAAAGCTGCTACAAATATTCATGTGAATGTGTTTATGTTAACATGAGTTTTTAATTTACTTGAATAAACATATATGCACGTGATTGCTGGGTCTATGATGAATCTTATAAAATTATCTAAACTGGCTTCCAAAGTATCTATTCTATATGGTATTGCCACCAGCAATGAATGAGTTATTTTTTCTCTTCATTTATTTCTGTGTTATCTTTGAGACATAATATTCAAGAACAAGATTCTAGCATATTGTTCAAAATTTTCTAATTAACAAACTCAGCATAGTATTTGTCAATTTCTAATAATATTAATAATCTATCCTATCTAATAAAAGAGAAACATGGTAATTAGCGTACGTCCGCTACCCTTCCCATTGGCTAATCAGGGTGATATGCAAATTAACTGCCAGCCAAGATGGCGGCCGGCAGCCAGGCAGCAGGAAGCTAACATGAGGCTTGCTTGCTTCAGTGATGGAGGACTCCAACATTCCCTGCCTGACGCTGCCGGCCTCTGAGCTTGCAGTTTGAAACATTGTTACAAATATAGAAGCTAAACAAAACCCCAGAAACTGGCTTTCAGACAGTGGGATCTCAGAGCTGGAGTTGATACAGTGTTTCGATTATAGAACACAAACAAACCAGATACCTGCTTTCAGGAGCGGAGGCCTAAGATCTGGAGCCTCAGAGCTAAAGCTGGCCCAGAATAAAAACAAAAATGAAAAAAAGGAGCAGTTGGGAGCTTCAGTCCCAGCCTGAAAACAGCCCTCAGCCCCTCACCCAGACTGGCCAGGCACCCCAGTGGGGACCCCCACCCTGAAGGGTGTGTGACCAGCTACAAACAGCCATCATCCCCTCATCCAGGCTGGCCAGGCACCCCAGTGGGAACCTCCACCCTGATCCAGGACACCCTTCAGGGCAAACCAGCTGGCCCCTACCCATGCACCAGGCCTCTATCCTATATAGTAAAAGGGTAATATGCCTCCCAGCACCAGGATCAGTGGAGCCACAAGGCCTCCTGGCACCGGGTTCAGCATGACAGGGGGCAAGGCCACAACCTCCCTGCAGCTCCGTGTGTTACAGGGAGTGGGGCCACAACCTCCCTATCCGCCCTGCTCTGTTCATGACAGGGGAAGGCTCCCCAACCCTCTGATCGCACTGTGGCTCTGTGTGTGACGGCGTGCGGTGCCCCAACCCCCTGATCGGCCCTGCTCTGTGGGTGATAGAGGGTGGCACCCCAACACCCCCCCCCACGGGCCCTGCTTTGTGTGTGATGGGGTAGAGCCATAACCTCCCCATCAGCCCTGCTCTGAGTGTGACAGTGTCGGCGCCCAAGCTCCTGATCAGCCCTGATTGTGGGTGATAGAGGGCAGCGCCTCAACCCCCTGATCTGCCCTGCTCTGTGTGTGACAGGGGACAGTGCCCCAACTCCCCTATTGGCCCTACCCTGTGAGTGGCAGGGGGGAGCTCCCCAACCCCCTGATTAACCCTGCTCTGTGCGTGACAGGGTATGGATCCCAACCCCCCTGATGAGCCCTGCTCTGTGCGTGACAGGGGGTGGTGCCCCAACCCCCCAAAGGCCTTACCCTGAGCGTGACTGAGGGTGACATCACAACCTCCCCATCCTCCCTGCTCTGTGCATGACAGGGGGCGGCGCCCCAACTCCCCAATCGGCCCTGCTCTGAGCCCAACCAGGGGCTGCTCCTAGGGATTGGGCCTGCCCTCTGCCACCCGGGAGCAGGCCTAAGCCAGCAGGGCGTTATCTCCCGAGGGGTCCCAGACTGCGAGAGGGCACAGGCCGGGCTGAGGGACCCCCCCACCCCCCGCCGCGAGTGCACAAATTTTTGTGCACTGGGGCTCTAGTATATATATTAAAGAATAATATGCAAAGTATCCCCTCAGGAGTTCAATCAGGAAAACAGGAGTTTGATTACTCACTATGACGTGTGCTGACCACCAGAGGGCGGCACAGAACATGGCTGGTGACCAGCAGCAGTAGTGGGGCACTGAGGGAGCAAGGGAAGGAGGAGGTGGGGAGGTGGGGAGGTGGGGAGGCAGGAGAACCTGATTGGCCCTTATCGCTGGTCAGGCCTAGGGACCCTACCCATGCACAAATTTCATGCACCAGGCCTCTAGTATTGATAATATTAGAGATTATTTATTGATTAGTTACCATGTAATAACCACCTTGTTCAATTCAAAGAATACACAAATTAAAAAAAAAATGCAAATTAGTTTACATGGATTGTGTAATTTCATCTCAAAATAGCTCTATATCTGGGCATTATCATAACTATTGTTAACCACTTAAAAATATGTTTTTATTGTTTTGTTGTTGTTGTTTTTAGAGTGAGAGTATGGGAAAGGGAGGGAGAGAAATAAACATCTATGTGAAAGAGAAACATCTATTGCCTGCCTCCTGCATGCACCTTATGGGAGATCAAGTCTGCAACTCAGGTATCTGTCCTAAATGGAACCTGTGCCTTTTTGGTGAATGGGATGATGCTCAACCAACTAAGCCACACTGGCCAGGGTTATCCACATTTTACACATACATATATGAGGCACGGCCCTGTTAAGCAACTTGCCCATCATCACAAAACTAACAAGTGGTAGAGTCAAGATTCAACTAGTTCTTCATAAATAATAAAGTTATCTGATAATATTATCTTGACTCAAGACTATTTTATAAATATTATATCCATATTATCTCCATGTCATCACCAACTATTAAGCCTAGAGTCCACATGACTTAAAAGAACAAAAGAAGATAATAGTTAAGCTAGTTAAAATGGTGGTTAAATATATATATAGAGATGATGATATAAATATAGGTATAGATAGATGATACATAGAGATATAGAGATAGATATAGATAGATATAGATATAGATGATATAGATATAGAAATAGATATAGATATAGATCTGCCGAAGAGTCTTTTCTGGCTGTAGACTTAGGAAATTTTCCAACTTGCACACATTATATATTATTTCTCTATCTTTGTTTTCTCCACTGGAAAACAACATCCTATCTTATAAAGATGGATTATGCAAATTGATCATCAATTCGAGACCAAGATGGTGTCGCCGACAGCCAATAAGGAGGGAATATGCAAATTAACAAGACAAAATGGCGAATCCCAGCCCAGGAGTGAAGAAGGCGGGAGGCGGCAGCCAGAATGAAGGCCTGAGTCCTGGGTGCCGGAGGGAAACCGGTGCTGGCAGCCAGGGGAAGGAAGGTCTATTCTTGCACGAATCTTCATGCATCGGGCATCTAGTTAATTATAATATTTATTTCATAGAACAATGCCTCAAACTTGGTAGCATATAATAGATTTTATCTCTGAACATTAGTATTTCTTAACAACTCTTTATTTTATATTGCAGAGCAAGGTATGAGTGATACATGGATATTGATTTTTTTAAAAAGTATATATTATCATTAAGTTTTTATCTAGATATTACCAATACAGGCAGAAATCTAGTAACTCTCAAAGTATAGTTCCCTCTTTATCATCTCATAATTGAAAACAATATTTTTCAGTTAAAAGATGATAAAATTATAAGTTCCTTTTTCACATATCATCACTTTTCTAAGACACAATATTTTTGGGTTCAAAACTTAATACCTTCTTTGAAAAAATTAAAAGTAAGAATATAAACTTAGTATTAATTTTGATGTGGTCTTGCTGCAACTTATTCATTACCTTTCATTTATGTACTTTCCATGAGCTTTATAAGAAGTTGAGGAGCACAGAATGTTGATGCAATATAAAACTGCTTTGTTTTAAAATATAAAATTTGAGTTTAACTTCAGATTTTCATAGTTTCTTTACTTGACACATAGAATTCAAGTTAAACTTATAAAAACTGTAATTTAAATTCATATTACTGGCATTTACATGAAAGTGAAAAATAGATTTATGAGTCTATGACATGAAGGCAAGTGACATTTTAATTAATATAGTCCAAATTCCATTAAACCTAAAAATCATACTGTCATGTTATTTGATTTTATAATAGATTCTTTAGCAATCAACATGTAGATAACAATATCTGTAATAAAATAAATATACATTTATAACTGGTACTATGAACTCCATAATCTGTACTGGACAATAATATCCGAATTGGTATAAAGTATGTTTTGAAAAATATGTATCTGAAACAATAAAACAAAAATTTAACCTAAAATCAAAGCTAGTGTCATACTCAAGCTACATCCATCTCTAGGTTCTCAGACAGTTTTAGGTGTGATTATTTTTCAGAAACTATAATATACTCATGGCTAGGCTCACTGGAGCATTTGATCTTTACATGGGGTTTGCTTCTTCCACTTTCACTTAGTTAAGCATCTGAACATGCACTCCTTTGGTACCTCATTAATTTTAACCAGATGTGGTTGAATTGTGGAAGACCATCATACTTCAGAAGTTACAAAAACATCAGTGATCAAGATATCCTAGACATTCAAATCTCTTTTCTTAGAGGTCTAGCCAGTCATTTCCCCCTTCAGTCAGAGGCTATTACCTTTTAGTCTCAAGAACTATTTGGAAGACTTCTGTTCCACTTGAATAAATATCCTTATGACAAATGTAGGAAAAAATTAATGAGATATATAAATATATCTTTCCACTATATTTCCTTCTCCCACAAGTTTTCTAGAATACTCTGGAGATTACTGAAAAGAAAAAAAAGTTTGCTTAGATGCATGGTATTGTGTAAGTTTAGCTAACCTTCTGATTTATTCATTTATTTTAAAATTGTAATTCTGGGAGTAGAATGAGTCAAGGTTGACTTTGACCTAAGTCTGTTGTGCCCTTTTTAGTCTGTGTTAATTCCCAGAAAAGTCAATAGGCAATTTCATTCTAATTTATTTCTCTGCCTCCAGTTGCACCCTGATATATTTTCTAATATTACACATTAATTCAAAAGTGTTTTTTCCCAAGGTAATAAATTTGAAAAAAAAAATCTAGGTACTTTGTCACATCACAATTAAATAATTCCCAGTCAACCATGAATAAGCTTACCGTGAAGTCATTATAAAATTTCTGTGTCCATAAGTAAGCCTATGGGCACATAGGAATCTTTGGATTGTGTACCTGCTCTGAATTTAAGAAGCTAGTTTTAAAAATAAACAGCTTCTAAAATTTCTAATTCCTGAACATTTTTCTGTCAATAGCATAGACTAATGGTTATAAACTTTAGACTCCCTAAATCACAGCACAGGACCAAGCTGTATATTTTATAAATATACATGCTGGTTTGTTTTTAGCAACCTCCATTTACCACTGAACTTTGAGTTTTTTGTGTGTTTTATATATATTCCTACCTTTTATTTTATTAGTGCAAATAGTAATGAAATGAACATAGAATATATTGTATATATAATAAACTTTGATGGAGAATATATAATCAGGTCTAAATGTGGGCAAGAACTTTAGTTCCAGATGCAGAAAACTTTAAGTAAAATGTGCACAATTCTCAATGTGAGATGAATATAGATACTCTTACACAAATTTAGAATTCTTCATTAATTCCCAATTTAAAAACAGATAATATGTCTAAAGATTTATTTTGAATATTTTTTTTGGGGGGGGGCAAGAGGAAATTAGTGTTTCATAGAAATGCAGTAATAATTATACTGGACAATTTCCTAGGATATAGTTTAAATTATATCAGGCAAGTTAATAGGCTTTTTGACCAGTGATGACATTCTATCTAGCGCTTGATCATTATTAGTTCTATTTGGGTATTAAGAATTTTAAATATATCCAGCTCTCTCTTTTCTCTTTTTTCTTTTGACCAATATTTACTCTTTCATTACTCCAACTTCCAACTATGCGTCTGAAAGCATAAACACACTCATGCAGACACACACACCCTTGCCTCCTTTAGGTACTAAAATTAGAGTTGAAGTTAGGCTATCTCTTTACTTACTATATGAGTCAGGGCTCTCCAGAAAAATAGGAACAACAGTGTGTGTGTGTGTGTGTGTGTGTGTGTGTGTGTGTGTGTGTGTGTGATGGTGTAGACAAGTAGGTTGGAAACTAAGGGAAGAATTGCTGCTCAAGTCCTAAAGTAGCTTACTGGAAGAATTACTTTTTTGGGAGGCAGTCAATAATTTTCTGTTAAAGGCCTTCAACTGATTGGATGAATCCCACCCACATTACCATAAAGAGTAATTTGCTTTACTCAAAGACCACCAAGGTAAATATTTATCTCATCCCAAAAAAACACCTACACAGAACCATCCAGAATATATTAACACTAAGGCCCAACCAAGCTGGCACACTGACCATTATTTAAAACAGGAATTTTAGAATATTTATGATATGGAAAATATCTATAGACAGTACTGAGGAATCTACTAGTTGATCTTGATTGGCCACTTGGAATCTCAGGATTAGATGACTTTACTTTTAATGCTAAGATTGGGAAAATCCTAATTTATCTTTTTAAATAAATTTTATCCTGATGGTAATGATAGTCGGCATAATGTTATAAGGATTAAAAAATGCAGTCAGCCCTAGCTGGTTTGGCTCAGTGGATAGAGCATCAGCCTGCGGACTGAAGGTTCCCAGGTTCAATTCTTGTCAAGGGCACATGCCCAGGTTGAAGGTTCAGTCCCTAGTAGGGGGCATGAAGGAGGCAGCCGATCAATGATTCTCTCTCATCATTGATGTTTCTATCTCTCTCTCTCCCTCTCCCTGCCTCTCTGAAATCAATAAAAATATATTATATATAAAAAAGAAAAATACATTCAAGAATTAATGCAATAAATTTGCCATGAAATACTGCTGTAATAATTGTTAATAATACCTACCCCAATAAATATAACATCATTAGTATAATCGGTAGATAGGCATTAAATAAATAGATTGATAGAAATTTAATCTATAGTGCTAACATATTTTTAAAAAGTTCTAATCATTTCATGTTTATAACAGTCTTTTCAACTAACCAGAGGGAGTTAATTCTATGGAAGGTAGGAAGTATATCAAATGTTAAATTTTATTGACAGTATGATTTCTCTGAAGAACAAATTAATGGTGATAATAAAAGAAAAGAATACTAATTATAAAGTGGTAGCATAGGATGCTAAAATCCTGTGTTATCAGGGGTGTTATTCTTTAAATTCAAATTTTATTATTTGATGTAATAATCTGGATATAGATATACAGTTTCCTCTGCAACTCTCGCATTCTCCATACATTATTAATTAATACTTTTCAAATCTATCCTTTTACAATTTGACCTCAAAAAATGAGATCCAGATTTTAACATCTAGACTAATATCAGTGAAGGTATTTGAATTGTATTATTAAATATCAAACAAAATATACTATATAATATTTTAAATGTTTAAGTTAAATATAGAGAAGCCTAGGCAAAATTTAAAATAAAAATTTTAATAAATCATTTTAAGCCCTCTTTTCTATTCCTTTTCCTTCTTCACCCCTCATTTCAGACACTTACCAAAGTGTTCACCGTCTGTCTTTTCTACTAAAAGTTATTTTCTAAGAAAAGCTTCTTGGAGTATAGGAAGCCTATGTAAAAATTGTGGACTATGAATTGGAACTTAGCCAAGTGCAGATGGCCAGAAGGCATTAAGCCTGGGGAGCAGCCTGTGCAAAGGCACAGATGCGTGAGAAAGCATCACCTAATCAGAAAAAGGCCATTACTCAGATCGACACAACCTCAAGGGAAAAAAATGAAAAAGCGAAGAGAAGAACGGGCTTTGTCTTCATGAGAGAGGCAATGGCTGTATAATTTGCAGCCAAGAATACAACTATGGTAGAATGCACTGACAGTTGAAATTGTAGTAGTACTAGTGTTGCTGCTGTTATTGACATTTTTTGGGGGGGAAATGTCATTAAAAAGAGGGAGCTATTATACATGTGCATTATTTTGTTGTTATTGTTCTGGGAAGATGATCTAACTGGCCTTCTATTTATTCACAAGTCTGTGCTGGGCATGTTTCTAAACCCACATTCCAAGGCAACCATGAAATAATGAATTTGTTTTCTTTGAGACTAACCAAATTTCTAATAGTATATCTATCCGGCCATTCTACAAGTCTCCTACCTCCAGTTAATCTGTGCAAAAGTTTTGGACATTTAATCAACCATTCATTAATTTATTGACTAAATAAACATTTAATATTTACTGGAATTGTTATAGGCGCCTCTTACCAACACCAGAGAGATGTTACCAGGCAGCCCCCTGAGTCAGGGAGAGGGCTGTTCCCAACCTCAGTCCTTGTCTTCTCATACAAATGAATTTATGTGACAGACTTGACTGCATTGTGAAAAGCCAATTTTTAAAGCATGCACCTTTATTGAAAAAGCAAAGCAAGCAAGCAAACCTATACATCTGGCTTATGAAGCACAGACAGGCTCTCAGCTAATCTGAAGAGCAGGTTGGGTGGGGGTATGAGGTGTTATATACTTTCTTGTCTCAAAATTCCTCTGCTGACTATTTTGTACAGATTAATTCTCAAGGTCCCTTTTTTTTTTCTTTTTTTTTTTTTCTTACTTTGTTGTGGCCTTCCCAGAATTCATGAGAAGCACCTGGCAACTTTGTGTTGCCAAGCCCTGATACTGCTGGCTTCTCTGCTTAGGGAGTAAAATTGCTCTTTTTTCCCTTCCCTTTTCCTCCTCTCTTTCTGCATTCTCTCATTAGCTTAACTCTAATGTTCATGCTGAGGTTTTTTTTCTTTTTCCCCGTTTCTCAGATCTGAGAATGCTGTTTCTTCTTCCATGTTATATATGAGACCCAAGAATCTTCACAAAAGATTCTATATACCACCATCTTGGGAAACTGACCTAGAATAGTGTATGTGTGTTCCCATTTTTCAGAAGATTAACAGATATTTCTGTCTCCCAATTATGAAACTCATAAGAGGTACTCTTTATTTTACTGTGCTCCCACCAGAACTCTGAATAATCAAATCAGACAGGGAACATTTTAACAAAAGAAGGGAAGTAGTTTGACCTAACGTTGAATCTGTTCCTCACCTTATTAAAGCCACCAAAGTGGGAAATTACAAATCTTCTCTGTCTAACAAAAGGAAGCAAAGGAAAGATACATAAATGATCACAAAAATGAATGTCCTTCAAAATTATCCTGCCATAAAAATTAGGAAAATATCTACTTCTTACTTATAAAGCAGTCCTGAGCTGTTGTGATTCCATAATCTAAATTCTTTATATAGTAGATTATCATTTAGTTGGTAGAAGGAAAAGGTTAGCAATTACCAAGGAAAGATGGGACCCCTGTGTGATTGGTGGGAGTTAGTTTAACTTTAATTTAACTTTCATGATAACACTATGAGGGAGTGAATGTCCAATTTTCAGTTGAAGGGAATGAAGTACAAATAAGTAAGTATTCTACAATATGTTTAGTAAATAACAGGCTCAATAGTCACTCAAACCCAGCTGTGCAGCTCAAGAGTGCACGTTTTTAACTAGCAGACTGCCAGGAGGGAGGGGCTTCCTGAGATTCATAATTTGATAATGACAAAGAGAAAAGTGTCCCCTGAAAGCTAGAGCTGGTCTGGCACTTCTGGCTAGGATATGGTGTTCCTCTGTCAAACATAGTAATTTCACAGAATATCATCATCAATTGTACCCTGTGTCTGTGATGGATTCAAACAAAACAGGACACTCTATAATCCTGAACAGACAAAATAGAGCTACAAAATGACCAAATGCATCCCTATCCTGGTTAACAGGAATGACTTCTGCTTCTTTACTAGTTACAGCTTCAGCTTCTGTGCAGTCTTCCTTCCTTCTAAATGAGACTGATTAAGGATCAATTACCCCTTCCCCCACTTCCTTAAACTCACCCTACATTGATCTAACATAAGCTCAAGTTCTAGAATAGGTTTTTTTCCAACACCCTCATAGTGAGACACTCCATGGTGTGTGTTCTTCTTCTTGCAACAATCATTAAAGTCAGCATCTTAAAGTACACGTGAATTCCTGGTGGTCCTTTTCTGGGTAGCATGAACTTGTTATTTGGGCATTCAAAAGTGCATCTGATACCAACTAGTATCAGATACCAAAAGTGCATCTGATGCACAACTAGTGAAGTGGAACAGAATCCTTACACTGAAATTGTTTTTTTAAAAAAGAACAACAACAATCAAAAAGAAATTAAAAGAAGAAAGAGCAGATGAAGAGAAGAGAGGATAAAGATGAGATGAGAAATAGAGTTAGAGGGATGGAGGGAGGAAGAGAGGGAATTCCTCGGGCTCCATCTAGGCCTAGGAGCTGGAGAAAAAATTATTTGGTTGATGATTACAGACATACAATTTGCTGCTTCCCTAACTTTGATATTGATAATTCTATATTATACTAGAGGCCTGGAGCATGAAATTCATGCATAGGAGGGGTCCCTCAGCCTGGCCTGTACCGTCTCAAAATCCAGGACCCCTCGGGGGATGCCTGCGGGATTGGGCCTAAACCGGCAGTTGGACATCCCTCTTGCAAACTGGGACTGCTGGCTCCTAACTGCTCACCTGCCTGCCTGCCTGCCTGATTGCCCCTAACCACTTTCCTGCCTGCCTCATCACCCCTAACCACTTTCCTGCCTGCCTCATCACCCCTAACCACTTTCCTGCCTGCCTCATCACCCCTAACCACTTTGCCTGCCTGCCTGATCACCACTAACTGCTCACCTACCTGTCTGATCGCTCCTAACTGCCTCTGCCTCGGCCCCAGCCATGGCGGCATCGTTGGGCAAGACATCCAGAATGACATCCGGAAGGTTGTTTGGCTGTCCAGTCTAATTAGTATATTACACTTTTATTATTATAGACTAGTAGCCCATCGGGCAATATTGCACACAGTAGGCTGCCCACCACTTCCCCAGGAGCCAGCAGGAAGCACAGCACACCGCTGGGAGCCGCGCTGCTTTGATGGGAGGTGGGAGGGACCCGTGCTGCTTCCGCGGGAGGCAGGCCTGCCATCTCCTCTCCAGGCCTGTACTCAGCTGCAGAGGCTGTAGGCCAGGCCCCCTGTCCCTGTCAGTGTCCACTCCAGGCCTGGAGGGCTGGCACAAGCCGGGCGAGGCGATGAAGCAAGCATTCTGCCAGGCCACTCAGGCTGCTTGCTCTCAGTGGCCACCCCCCTGGGACTGGGGGACTCCGGTGGGGCTGAGAGGACTGGGTGCTGCCATCTTGTGGATATGGGCACCACTATTTTTGTGACAGAGTGACGGTTAACTTGCATATTACCCTTTCGTTAAGTAGGATAACCTGACTTTAAAACAGGGTGCTATTTCTTCCAGGGACATACTTTAACATTTCTCTAGAACCATAGAGTGAAACATTCAACAAGCAAATAAAGAAGGCATATGTAGGTAGGAACAAGAGGTGTTTTCTGGAGCCACCCAAACATACAAGCATAGTAAACTGCAAACTTATGAAGAAAGCCTTAAGTAGTAAAAGTCAAATACTAAATAAACAGAATTTCAAAACAACATATTTTTATCTATTATAAATTGTGTAAGATAACATTATTTAAGAGGTGACTTAAATGATACAAGAGTTTAAAACCCCACTTGCAAACCATAATATAGCTGCTATTTCCCAGCAAAATTATGTTGAAAATATCTTAGCTATAGTTCAAGGTTAAAACATGGAAAAGGCTAGTAATTATTAACATATGCATAAATTATATTCCCATTATAACTTCCACATTACATGTCTTATTGTGGTGCTAGAAAGTATATGGCAAAAAAGTCCACAGTTGCCACTGCCCATTATTCTTCTCCTATTAGCACATAGCTCTTACTTGAAAGAAATGACCTTGAGGTTGTCATCCAGCTTAGCTTTCTCCAGAGATGAGATCATCAGGTTACCTATTGTCACCTTAGATAAAAGTCTGAAACCCTGATGGAATTAGATTCACTGCAGTTTTCATTAAGATTAGTCTTTGGTAAATCTCTCTTCATCCTTGTGCATATTTATTTTAAGAGGTGAAATGTACAATGTGTTGCCCTTTGTTCTTCCAGTTCAATAGTACACAGGAGAAAGTAAACCGAGTTGATCTAAAAATGAATGCATTGATTACTGATATTATCTCTTTCAACACGAAACACTCCAATTACATCTTAGCCTTGGAATGTGAAATCTGCTAAAAATAGCCGACTTGAGCTGGAAAACAAAGCAAAACAACATGAACATTAGAGACCAACTCCTCCTTCCCTCTGTAACATTTGATGAAAAAAAATTTCAGGAAAAGCAAATCAGACCCTAATCTACCTATGCCATGCAGAGATTTAGAGGCAGAATGAGAAGTAGAGGTTTGCTTTTTTCTTAATTCAGTGTTTCTTTTGCCATTTGTGTTCATCTGTGTGTGCACATACATACATGTGCATGTGTTTTTTGGTTATTTTTAAACAAAATAATTTAATATGACTGCATTACATGTATTTCCTATGGGATATGATAGATGCTAAAATTTCAAATTTGCCAATGCTAGTTATAAATCACAATTGCCCCAGCATAACCACAGAGGATTGAGTCCAGGACCCTTGAAGATACCAAAATTGGCAATATTCAAGCCCATAATATAAAATAGCATGGAATTTGCATGTAACTATGCACATCCTTTCATCTACTTTAAATCATCTCTAAATCACTTACAGTACCTAACACAGTGTAAAAGCTATGTAAATAATTTTTATACTGTATTGTTGAGGAAATAATGACAAGGAAAAAAAAGTCTGCATATGTTCAATACAGACATAAATATCACCAGCTTAGCAACACGTAATATTTTTCCCAAATATTTTCAGCTACAGTTGGTTGAATCCACAGATGAAGAACCCATGGATTGGAAGGCCAATCTTTTTATATGATTAGAAAGACTCCTGTAGATCTAGAAACATAGATTAAATTATTAGTCCATATGTAAAGCTTAAAAACATAGAATGTAACCTGAAGAATTTATCTTTTGAGCAATGGTGTATTATGGATAAATAAAATAAAAAAAGAGGGATTGAACAAATGAGGGTGTTAATTGAGAAAGGCAGACAGCAAAGATCTGTATAAAGGTTCTACCTGTATTAAATCTTCTCTTGGCATATAATTGGTTTAATACAAAAATAAAAAAATGCATTGTTAATATTATATGCTTTTTGCTATTTTAAAAGTTAGTATTTCAAATGTAATACAAAAAATGA
Source organism: Myotis nattereri (assembly GCF_964212035.1). Taxonomy (NCBI): domain Eukaryota; kingdom Metazoa; phylum Chordata; class Mammalia; order Chiroptera; family Vespertilionidae; genus Myotis; species Myotis nattereri. The sequence continues at coordinate 65,047,240 of NC_138076.1, read as the reverse complement.
ATTGTGTAGAAAGTATGAAAAGGCCAGTTGAAAATCTCTTTTAAAAGTAATAGGCTGTCTCTGCTTTAAGAGTTAGTTCCATTATTTTTTTATATTACACGGCTTTTCTGAACTTCATAAAGTTATTATTAACTTCATAATATTTTTAAAAATTTTGTGGTCTTTTTATATATTTGTGCTGCTAAGAATCAGCAAAATATCTTCAATTATGTGAGTCACTATTTGTCATCAGTTTTGAAAATGTTTCAGCAATTGTCTTTCCAAATATTTATTTTGCTGTGTTAATTTTTTTTTTCCTCTCTCTCATTCTAGAACTACATTATCTGGAATTACATACATTAGATCTTTTCATTGTTTCTCCTAAGTCTGTAATGTTCTTGCTTAGTTTATTTTCTTTTTTGGTGTATGATTAAATTTTGGTATTTCCTGTAAGTCTGTTTTTCAAAGTGACTAACCATGTCTTTACTTTTCTGAACGTTTTAAACAACGATTGAGTTATTAATTTTTCATGTTGAGTTTTAAAAGTCTGGCATTTCCATTTGATTATTTTATAGAGTCGGTGCTTTCATCAAACTTTTCATATTGTCATCTATTTTCACACCATTTAATGTCCTAATACAAATTTATTGCAAATATTTATTAATCTCTTTCATGTAACTCGAATAACTGGATCATGTAATTTTGTTTCCTTTTGTTTTTCTTTTTTTCCTCTTGCTCTCAGATTTGGGCCTTGTCATTCATCTCATTTGGCATGCCTAATATATTTATTTATTTTTCAATTAGGTTTATTTTTCCTGACTACTTTGAGGTTTTCTCATTATCTCTGATTTTAAGGTGAAGAATAGTAACCTCCATCTACACTAATAAAAGAGAAACATGCAAATTAACCATCACTCTGTCACTCTGACACTCCGCTACACCCACCAGCCAATCAGAGCGACTATGCAAATTAACCCAACAAAGATGGTGGTTAATTTGCATATGCAGGACAGAGCGAAGACTGAAGACAACTAAAGATGGCAGCGGCCACAGAGCTGGAGCAAGCAGGAAGCTTGGGTTGCTCCCAGCAATGGAGGAAGCCAAGCTTCCTGCTGGTCCTGGGCTCTGCTCAAGGAGGGGCTGGGGGCCTGGGCTCTGCTCAAGGAGCTGGAAAAAAAAAAAAAGGAGGGGCTGAGAGCAGCCGGGTAGGAGAAGCCAAGCCTCGCTGCTGTGGCTGGAACAAAGGCCTGGGTCCCGGGTTCTGGAGGAAAACCGGTGCTGGCAGCCAGGGGAAGGAAGGCCTATTGGACAAATCTTCGTGCAACAGGCCATGAGTCTTTTATAAAACTGCTGTTTGAATTCTCTGCTATTGTTAGATAGTCCCTTGTTCTGCAAACTCTGTCATTTTTAGACAGTCTCTTATTCTATAAAATAACTGTTTTACTTTGAATAATAGAAAAGATAAACTTAACTGTCTGACCTTGCAAGCCAGCCATCTAATGTAATGGACTAATACTGATAATAATTCCCATATTTTTATGCCAAATGTTTGTTCTTTATGAATCCAAGATTACAAACTGTCTGTAACAATAACTCACACAGAGCCCTTTGTAAAATCTGCAGACAAAGAAGCTCAAAAGGTATAAATATGAAAAACTTCCCATATGTGTTGCTCAGAGATTTGGAAGAGACACCTCCCTCTGGGGCATGCGCAATAAATGATTCCTAATTAATTGGCTCATTAAGGCATCTTGTATCTCATTCGCTGATTTTCGACACAACAAAGTGGCTCTGATGCTATTTTCTTTCTCCAGTGAGGATCCACTATCCCCTTGCTAGTCAGAGACTGTTGTGGCTGCACACCTAAAGAAAACAGGGACCAAGGGGAGGATGCAGCCCTGGTACGATTAAGTCTTTCTATTATAGTCACAGGACTCTCCATGGCTTTCAAATGAGAATTATGTTTTAGTGGTTGTACAAGTATTGGATTGGTTTTTGTTCATAAAAAAATGTGTTTTGCAAAGAGAAAAGAGGGCTAGAATGCAAAAGTAAAAAAAAATGAAAGTATAGTGACTAAATATAAGAAAATTATATTTAAAAATTTTAGTTCCTTTTACATAGAGGTAGATGACTTCCTCCCTTCAGTCTTGCTTGACAGGATGCTTCTTAGCAATCAAATTATGAGAAATAATTTTATTGATAATTTAATAAGAATAATTGGTAGTCTTTCTCAAAGATATAAGGAAATGTTGATAATTTTCCCTTTTTAAGAATTTTAAAACATTTATATTTGCAAAATTATAATTTATATCAAAGATTATTAAAGTAGATTATCTTGGAATATAAGTGTTCTGAGATCTCAATAAAAGCTCCCTGCAATTAATAATAGGTAGTAATAAACTTTTTGAAGTTAGCAAAAATATAATTTCTGAATGTAAATTTTTCTAAAATAGATTTTTCTTAAACTTTTATTGCTTCATACATGCTATAATCTTGTAACATACCATTGATTTATATATTTAGTTATTTTAACTTTTCTCTAACAGTATTTCATGGTGTTCTCTCTCATCATTGATGTTTCTGTCTCTTTCTTTCTCCCTTCCTCTCTTAAATCAATAAAAATACTTAAAAAAATTAACTGCTATATTTGGCCACATATTTCATTAACTCACCCCTAATGCCTTGCCAGGGTCAGACCAAACGATTTCATGGGCCTTATATGGACATTCCCCACCCCTGGAACACTTCAGCTTATAAGTTACAAACTTTTTAAAATCACTTGTATCATTTCTTCATGTAATATTTTTAATGCCGGCCATGTCCCCACCATTGTTAGGTTGCAGTGTTAGCTATAAAATATTATAAAATATATTCAACACTGGTTTCAAAAACTTAAATAACTAAAAATTTTATTTGTAACCATAATAAAACAGAATTTTTCAATGAGATATTGGTCAAATACGTAGAATTGTAACCAAACCCAATTTCAGCTACCTGAGCAATGAAAGTCAAAATCCTGAAATAGGTACTTGTGTCAAAGGAAAGAAGTTTATTCAAGTGCCAGTCACCCAAGAAGATGGGGGCTTTTGTCCCAAAACCCATCTTACCATTTCAGTGCAGGCAGAGGTTTTTATAAGGAGGGAGAGGGAAAGCAGAACAGAGATCAGGGGGAGTGGCTATTGCAGGCAGTGTTCTTGCGGGTCCCAATTTGGATTTTCATGGTTAGTGTCCTTGAGCTGGCCATCTTCTTTTTGTTGTTGTTTTTTGTTTGTTTGTTCTTAATCAGTGAACTCCTGTGTCTGGGAAGTTGCATGAGCTAAGGCCTTGAGGTCAGGCTGTTCCGTAGGTTCACACAGGAACTGAAACTGTTGAACTGTGAAATATACTAAAAAACTTTTACTATGCCAGCTTTAATTTAAAGAGAAAATAAGCAGCATTTAACATTTACTAAAATTAATATGGATAGCTTTATAGAAGTATAGAGTATCTATTCCCCATTACAGAATGAGTTGTTAATACTAGAATAATCCTGTTTATTTAAGTAAACATTTGAAAGTTACCTACATTTGTAAAGAGTTGAAAATAGACACCTAAATTTGAAGAAGGTTGGAGTTATTTTTAGCACAATTTTCTATACACAGTCACTTACCTACTTTTTTATTACAGGTTGGATTCTCTAGATACCTTTTCAAAAGTTAATATTACATTCTATTAAAACTCAGACAAAGTAATATAATTTTGAAGCCCAAATGATTTGTTAAACAATTTGTAAATTATTAAGTTTTATTCAGGAGTATATCAGATTGCATAAAATAAACATAATAGAAATAATAATACAGAATAAAATTTTTTTCAATAGTTTTTATGACCACATGAAACAAAAGTTTTATATTAATTTAACAGGAAAAAAATTAACAAAGACATAAAAAAACTAATTAGTGCATAGAGCAAAAGGAGGTGACACCAATATTTGTGAGAGTTTTGTATTAAGTATTCACTCTCAACAACTTTATTCCTTTTATTCCTCCTTTATTACAACAGGGACTTCTCTGGGATTTTCCTTTTTCATGTACAATATGCTGAGCATGATATGAAAAAGAAGTACTGATTTTTTTAAAAATTTTGGCTCTCTTAAAAATATATTCATTTATGAGAATTTGCCAACACTTATTGATAACAGTTAAATCTGTTTATTATCATGTGAACCACACATCTGTTATGTTTTAATTTCATGAGAATAATTATGTATGTATGGGAATTCTTACTACATTTGTTTACACCTTTTTTTAAAAAAAAAAAATATATATATATATATATATATATATATATATATATACAGTGCCATAGGTGAGAGGGAGACTAAGATCTATTTACTTTAGGCTGCTAAAATTGTACTGCATTAACTCATAGTTTTACAATTTTTTTAAATCAAAATTTTATAAAATTAAATTTCACATTTGAAAGATAATTTGCAAGTTTAAAATATTTATTGATGATTCATAGCTTAGTTAGCTATCATTTATTGAATCCTTAGCAGAGGTCAGACACTGTACTCTGTATTTGGCTATATGTGATATACAGTGCCTTCTATAAGGCGGTACTATTATGCTCATTTTACCTATAGTATATCAGGCTTGAAAATGTTATCAATATAATGGGTGGCACAGGCAGAATTTGAGCTAATGGGCTTCAAACATTATACTGTATTGAGACCTGTGCTTATGTAGATTTCAGTTAAGCTGAATTTTCTCAACCATGTTATAAATATGCAGTACTTAAACTTGACTATGTTGCTGAATCCCTTTCTTTAATCAAATTCCAATTCTGACTCTTTACATGTATGTTTGGATCCTGATAACTTAATTCTTACTCACACTAAATGGTGGAGTTATTTTTACCATTTTGTTGTATTCTGTATAGTTATTTTGAGAACAATTCTGTTTCTGTATGTGTGTTGTAACAAACAGAAATACACACATACACAAACTGAATTGCATGAGGGATTTATAGGATAAAACATAAATGGTCATAAAACATAGAAAATATTCTCAAGCTCATTAGTAATCAGAAAAATTCAAATTTAAGTTGATACACAATAACATTTTACCTATATCAGACTTGTAAAAATTAGTCTGGAAACAAGGATTGCTGGCAGTGAGATGGAAGAGTAGGCATTCTCACACATTGTTGGTCAGAATATAATTTGGTGTAACTATTTTGTAGTGCAGTTTGGCTGGAAATATCTAGTAATGTTGATAATATGCATATTCTGTAATCTAGCAATTGCTCTTTTAGGTATAATCACATGGAGAAATTCTCATTTATAAAATATTCATTAAAGATATATGTGTATTAGCAAAACATTGGAGGTGGTCTAAATTTATAAGTTATTATGGTGATGATCAAAAGAAAGGCTGAAATTACTGAAAGACTATGAATTAATGTATATAAATATCAACTTCAAAAAATAAATTGACAATGATATGCACAGTGTGCTAATATACACATTCACAAATGCAAATACACAAATACTTCTATGATGATAAACAGACCAAAAAAGACTATATCCTGTTTAAAATTCAGTAATTATTTAATAAAAGTATGCCACAATATATGCAAGTGATAAACATCAAATTCATAAGTATTTGTACCTGTGTTTTAGGACAAAAGATGCAGCTAAGACTGGAGACAAGTATACATAGTAGATTAATTGCATGTAATATGTTTATTTTAAAAAAGAAAAATAAAGATCTGAAATAAGTGTGAGAAATATTTTAAAATATGATACTGGTCATTATATTAGACTTTATAAATTTTAATATACTTCAACATTTTTATAAAGTAAATGAAAATAACACAATAGCATCCTAGAGCCAAAAAGTTAAAGAATAATTACAGCAGGTCTTAGAAAACAGAGTACTAGCACCTTTCCCAAGGTATAACTTGAATTTGAACAACATAATATTTAAATCCAGGACAATAAAAAGTTCCTCTGTAGCCCTGGTCGTTATTGCTCAATTGGTTGAACATCATCCTATGCATCAAATACTCTCTAGTTCAATTCCCGGTCAAGGTACATACCCAGGTTGTAGGTTCAACCCCCAATTGGAGTGCAACTGATCAATGTTTCTCTCACAACATTTTTTCTCTTTCTCCCTTCCTTTATCTCTAAATATTCAATAAAATCATATTTAACAACAAAAACAAGGTTAATTTTTAAAAAGTTCTGTTTACATTTTGCAAGGAAGATAGTAACTAGCAAGATAAATTAGAAGCCTGGAGGAACAAGTGTAAAAATATTCAGTCATAGAAAATTTATAAAAATTATGAGGCTTAAAAAAGTAATAAACTCATATATATATATATATATATATATATATATATATATATATCCTATCTAATAATAGACAAACATGGTAATTAACCATACCTCCGACACGCTTCCCACTGGCTAATCAGAGCGATATGCAAATTAACTGCCAACCAAGATAGCGGCTGGCAGCCAGGCAGCTGAAGCGAACAGGAGGCTTGCTTGCTCCAGTGAAGGAGGAAGCCAAGGTTCCCCGTCTGCCACTGCTGGGCTCTCAGCTTGCACTCTAAGAAACAATGTTGCAATTATAGAAGTTAAACAATCCCCAGAAACCTGCTTTCAGCCAGCCAGGCTTCAGCCAGCAGGACCGCAACAGTGTTACAATTATAGAATCCAAACAAACCCAGATCCCTGCTTTCAGCAGTCGAGGTCTCAGAGCTGCAGCCGGGCCTCAGAGCTAAAGAGGGCTCTCAGCTCCAGTGACAGCCATAGAAGGTAAATAAATCCCAGAATAAAAATACAAGAAAAAAAGGAGCAGTTGGGAGGTTCCATCACCCACCATCCTGAAAACGGCCCTCAGCCTCTCACCCAGACTGGCCAGGCACCCCAGTGAGAACCCCCACCCTAAAGCAACAAGATGGTGGCTAATTTGCATATGGAAGGTGGACAGCAGCGGGCAAGGCTCTCCGCGGTCTGGGACCTGGATCTATGACCCTGCCGGGCGGGGGGCAGTACTTGAGGTTGTATGCTGTCCCAGGACCCGGATCTGTGACCCTGCCGGGCGGGGGGACAGTTCTTGAGGCTGTTCGTGGTCCCGGGACCCAGATCCGTGACCCTTCCCAGCTGGGCAGCAGCTCACACAGGGGCGGATCAGCTGGGCTTGGGCAGGGCAGGACGCCTGGCTTCTGCCCAGCCCCAGTCACTCTGGGCAGCTGAGCAGCGCAGAGAGCCTCTGGACAGGGGAGGCAGATCGGCGGAGGGTGGCCTATACTCCCCACATGGCGGTGGTGACAGCTGTGAGTGCTCCAAGCGAAGCCTGCAGGCTGAGCTGAAGTAGCGCCTGCAGGCCATCAGCACCCAGGAGTGGCTGCACAAGATCCACCTCCTGGCCCAGAAGGTGCAGGATCGCAGGGACAGCCACCGTGGCGGGCCAGACTGATGTCCTCCTGGCCACACCACGGGGGTTTGCGGATCTGCAAAGCCAGAGACCTCCGGTGTGCACATCCCCCCTGGCATGTGAACATCCCCCAGCACACTGTCACCCTCCCACACCTGCAACAGTTGCAAACCAAGGCGTGTACAAGTTCCCCCACCTCTCCACCGCACTTCCATCAACCCAGCATGCCTAACACCCCCACAGGATGTGCACACATCCCCTCTGATGCTCTCATGTCCTTTGGAGAGTGTCTGGGTGTTCTGGGTACTGAGGGTGGGTGCCTGTGAGATGACAGTGAGAGGGCGGAGTGGTGATGCCCTGTTCCCACGGAGGCCAGTGCAGCTACGAGATCACCTCTGGGGGGTTAATGCAGGTGCTGAGGCAGGAGCAGGTGCAGACAGACACACCTGGTGGGTGCGGGTGGCCCTCACTGAGGTGCCTTAGGTCAGCGTTCAAGATCAAGAACCCAGAGGCGGAGAGATATTTCATCCTCTCAGTGAAACAGTGGGATAGCCGGGGCAACTGTAGAGGAGGAATGTGCACTTTGGGTGCCAGCACCCATGAGCGAAGGCTGCCCTGACTGAGCCTCGCTTGCTTGGGGCCTAGAGCACTCCTGCCAGGCAGTGGGTGACAGGACGTGCTTTTCTGAATTAATGAGAGAAAACGTTGATTCTCCTGCTGCCCACGAAGGTGGAAAGTGAAGTGGGGAGACATGTGGGGAGTGAGCGAGGTTCCCTGTCTGGGGGTTCCAAATCTGCTGTTGGTTTCTTTCACTGCTGACTAGAGATATACAGGGTGTCCCCCGAAAATGTATACACACTTTGAATACCTACTAATTCCAATAGTTTTAAGCATAAGAAACAACAATGGAGCTGCTATCTGTTAAAAGTGTGGGCACAAACAGGCAGTTGGACATTCCCTGAGGGGTCTCGGATTGGAGAAGGTGAAGGCCAGACTGAGGGGCCCCTTTCCCCTCCCCCAGTGCACGAATTTCGTGCACCAGGCTACTAAAATATATATATATATATATATATACACTCTAGAGGCCCAGTACATGAAAATCCATGTATCGGGCAGTCCCTCAGCCAAGCCTTCCCCCTCTTGTAATCCGGGACCCCTCAGTGGATGTCCACCTGCCAGCTTAGGCTCATTCCCTGGGTTATTGGGCCTTACCTGGCAGTCAGACATCCCTCTGGCAGCCTAGGAGCCCTTGGACATCCTTAGTGCTGCCACGGAGGCAGGAGAGGCTCCCACCACCACTGTTCTGGCCAGCCATGAGCTGGCTTCTGGCTGAGCAGTGCTCCCCCTGTGGAAGCCCATTGACCACCAGGGAGCAGCTCCTGTGTTGAACATCAGCCCTCTGGTGGTCAGTGTGCTTCATAACAACTGGTCGTTCCCTGGTTGTTCCGCCATTAGGGTCAATTTGCATACTACCCTTTTATTAGGTAGGATATTAACAATTCTTTCAGGAGACATGCAAATAGATGGAAAGGCAAGTAGCAAATAATTGGAGAAAAAGGCCTGATTCTGCAGGCTTAAAGGTACTCATCCAATACCTAAAGATAATGACAAGAAAAAGACACAAATCTGGCAGATCTTAGAGAAAAACCTGACCTGACAAAAATTTAAAGAGCAAAAAAATATATTGCTGTTGGAGAGTCAAAGTAAAATGAACTTTCACATATTGTTGATAGGTAGGTAAATTGTACATTTCTGGAAAGCAATCTGTAAACATCATTTAAAAATAAGAGACACATACCTCTCCTCCTTTCAGCAGTCTTAGACCTGGGAATCTATCACAAAGAATTTTTAAAAATACAACCAACTAAACTGCTGTGTTCCCATATACAAAAACTAACTCAGAAGGATCAAAGACCAGAAACAATCCTATATAATAAAAGCCTAATACACTAAGTGTCCCATTGTCTGGTTGGTCATTCAACCAAAGTGTAATATGCTGATGATATGCTAAGGACACTCAACTGCTCACTATGATGTGAACTGACCGCCAGGAGGTAGACAGTCAACCAGTCGACCAGTCGACCAGTCACTATGATGTGCACTGACCACCAAGGGGCAGATGCTCTGACCAGTAGGTTTGCTTGCTGCTGGGGTCTAGCTGATTGGGACTGAGCAAGATGGGTCAGACACGCCCTGGAGCCCTCTCGTGGTCCCTCCCGGGCTGGCCAACGTTCTGTATCCCTTCCCAGCCCCGATCGTGCAGTGGTGGGGTCTGGGCTGAGAAACAGCCCCCCTCCACCCCCCCACCCCCTGAGTGCATGAATTTTGTGCACCAGGCCTCAAGTAAATTACATAGAATAAAATATAGGCATTAAACTTATAGACATTAGTCTTTGAGAAGATTTTATGAATTTGACCACAAAGGCAAGAAAAGTAAAGGCAAAAATAAATGAATGGGACTATATCAAACTAAAAAGCTCCTGCACAGCAAAAAAAAAACAAAAAAACAAACAAACAAAAAGACAAAACACTAACAAAACAAACAAAAAAAGGCAACCAACTGAATAGGGGAAGATATTTGCAAACAGCAGCTCTGACATATAACAAAATGTTACTCAACCAGAAAAAAGAATAAAATCTTGCTATTGCAACAATGTGGATGGACCCAGAGTGCATTATGATAAGTTAAATAAGTCAGACAGAGAAAGGCAAATACTATATCATTTCAATTATATGTGGAGATAACAAACTGATGGTTGTCAGAGGGGAAATAGATAGGGAGATGTATAAAAAGAATGAAGGAGATTAAGAAATACAAACTTCCAGTTATAAAGTAAATAATGAGGACGTAATGAACAGCACAGGGAATATGGTCAATAATATAATAACTTTGTATATTGATAGATGGTTACTAGACTTACCAATTTGTAAACTATATAAAGGTGAAATTACTATGTTGTACAACTTTAACTAATATAATATTGCTTGTCAAATATACTTTAGTTTGAAAATATAAGTAAGTCAGAAAAAGATATATATCACATGATCTCACTCATATGTGTAATCTAATGAACAAAATAAACTGATGAATAAAATAGATATGGAGACATAGAAGCATGTAATGGACTGAGGAATTTCAGAGGGAAGGTAGAGATAGAGGGTGGAGAGAGATTAATGGGAGAATTTATACGCATATATGCATAGCCCATGGACACAGACAATAGAGTGTTGAAGGCCTGGGAGGAGTAGGTACAGGTGGAGGGGGATCAATGGGAAAAAATAGCAACAACAAAGGGGACATCTATAATACTTTCAGAAATAAAGATAAATTAAAAAAATAAAATAAAAATAACTAAATAATAGAAATAGCTAAGGATATGAGTAAAATATGTATATTGCAACATTTTTTCTGAGATCCCAGAAATTCTACTGATAGAGGAGTGTTTGAAAATATATGGCACATCTACTCAATGAAATTTATGCAGCCATTAAAAAGAATTAGTACAAAATATATCAGCTGAGTTCAAAGGATTTCCATGATGTATTATATTTTGAAAAATAAGAAAATAATTTAGTACCATATATAACATGCCATTTCTAGAGGGCAATAAATAATCAATAACCTTCTATATTAGTATGCATGCATATGCATGTGTTTATGTCTGTATATCATTAGAGTTACATATCTACAAAATACCCCTATAAGAGCATGATTAAAAAGTAGAAGGAAGGTATACTTAATGCTAATGTTGGTCACAATGCAATTTAAAAACAGGAAATATCAGATGAATGGTAGTGACAGAAGAAGAAAAGAGACTCTGGAAAGAAAATATGCATGATATGACAATTTCAATGTATAATTGTATATGTATGTATAAGTCAAGAAATATTAAAATATTTTGATATATCTATGTGTATATGAAGGAATCTAAGGAAAAGAAACTCAAGTCTAAATCGATTGTCTCCCTATGATACCCATAGTAGGTAAACAAAACAGAATGTATATATTGTGGTTCTATTTCAATAAAATAAGAAACAAACAACATCAAATACCCAATCTATGAGTATTAGGGTTGAGTATATTTCCATTAGCAAGAATATAGACAGGCTATAAATATGTTACCTCAAGAATAAGATAAGTTGAGGCAAAGATGAGGAGTAAGCTCTGTCATTATTCATCTTATTAGGTGGTCAAGTATTGAAAGAACAGTTTATCCCTTTTTTAATTTGAAAAAAAAGACTTCATAAAAAATAATTTAAATTACTCAACCAATATTTTGAAGAGCTTTAACCTAAATATTATCAAATTTCATTTCAAAAAATGAGTTTATATTTAATTCAATAAAAATTAGATATTACAGGTGCAAAATCCTGGGAGGCACTATGGCATACTAACTTGTTCAAGTCTTAGAGCCAGAGGCTAGGATCAAATTCTGCCTCTGGCACATAATATCTGTGTAATTTTAGAAAATCACCTACTGGTATTGTGTAGTGCAGTTCCCTTGTATGTCAAATACAAATAATAGTAGGAAAAATAAAGATAATATTAGATGACTAATAGTATTTATGAAAATAACACACATGACACTCTCAAATAGCCTGACACACATTAAATGCCGAATATAGGTTACTTGTTATAATTAAGAAGAAAATCTGCAGGGAGAATAAGAAAGAGGGATAACTAATAATAGCTCAGTGAATATTACATTTGTGTTACAAAGTTTAGGAGGTTTACAGATGTCTTCTCTAGGACTTTCACAGCAGCACAGAAAGTTTGTCACCTCAAATGTATGTGTCATTAATATCTTCCTTAAGAAAAAAAATTCAGAAAGCCGAGGAGATTTAGCCATTGTCATTCAGATTGTCCACCATAAAACACAGATTTCCCAATTCTTGTTCTAATGATAACACCTTGGACATTTTTAAAAGCTTAAGTTACCTTATGGATATATTTCTGAATATACATTATGAAGTGTTTTCTGAGAATTTGAATAAGGAAATTTGAATATGTTTGATATTTAATTTCAAAAATTCATAGTATGAATAGTTATATAGTAATCACATGTTTACAGTTAAATTTTTTGCTCACGATGGATAAATATCAACTTTATGCTTTTCATTTTTTGTTTCATGTTTTTATTGATTTTTATATTTACAATCTTCACGAATGTGCCTTATCTTCAAATATTGGTTGTTATGTTCACTCACCAATGTAGTCCAGTAAGGATTGGGAAAACTAAATGTATATTTGGCTTTGCTTATGGTTTAATCTTATCTAGAGAGGGACAAACACAAAATGTTTGATCTTGTCTAAATTTCTCTGGTTGTACAGAGTCCTGAGTCTTGTCCCATAGCCCCAGCTAACATTTCTGTGACTGCTCTGGTTAGCTCTTATCCTAATCCTCATAGCACGTGAAGGTCCGATAGAGCATGTTAGAATTCTACAAAGCATTTTATATTCTCAATTGCATAGTGAAGTCATTAAAATTAGGAAGCATTCCTTTTATTCTTTTATATCTTCCTAGTTTGGTACGTTTTTATTTTATGGTTTAGAAGAAAAATGATCTTGTAGAATTACATAATCTAATTAAATAAAAACATGCTGATATTATGACAAATGCTCTGCCTTTTTTTCAGGTAGACAGGAAATAACTAAATATTCAGGAAATACTTTTAGAATTTCAATAAAGTGTGGTTAATATAAAGATAATGAAAAAAAACTTGAAGTTCACAGCATGTCCCAATTTTAGAATATTAGTCACAAAATATCAGACTTATTCTTAGACACAATTAAATTCTTATGGACTTTGGGGATATTCTATAATTTTATAGTTGGTTCACAGTCACTAGAAATAAGGATTTTTAGTCTTTTTTTTTTTTTAATCCTCACCGAAGGATATGCCTTTTTGTGTGTGGGATTTTTAGAGATAGAGGAAGGGAGAGTGAGTGTGAGAGAAACATCAATGTGAGAGAAACATCAGTCAGTTGCCTCCGTACACACTCTGATGAAGGATTTAACCAGCAACCCATGTAGGTGCCCTGACCAGGAATCGAACCCACAACCTTTTTTGGTGTATGGGAGGATGCTCCAACCAACTGAGACACCCGACCAAGGCTGTGCTCTATTCTTATACAGTAAGTCTGGCATATGCAAAGAGGCAAGTTTATAGCTAACAATTTGAAACTATTTTTTATCATAAGTGTGTTTGGTGTCATTATGATAGTTCGTAGATCCTTTGTACATTACAGCTTTTATATTACTTATAGCTATTTTTAGAATATTCTTGTCATATGTACCTCTGGACATATAAGGGGATAAGGAGATTATACTATAGAGTGCTACTGATATTGGAAAGTGCTTTGTGGTCTATTCTCTCTCTCTCTCCCTCTCTCTCTCTTTCCTTTTCTTTATGTCTCTCTCTCAAAATGGGGATCTTTGCCCCATTTGATCTTAGTCTTGAAAGTAAATAAATATAATATAGGAATAATAGCTGATTTTCTTAGGAATTGCCACTTAAAATACTTTATATGTATTAAATGAACTGTCCATGTTCTTATTCCTCTGCTTGTATACGAGATATCACCATTCACATAATTTGGAATATTTCTCAAGCAATATGCCATTCTTTCTCTAGGTCCTCAGTCTTTCCCTTTCTGATGCATCATCACATGAAAATACAAACACATTACGCTCTCTTCCAAAATATTGTTTTCTAGAACCTATTATCCCCTGTATCTATTTCTCTGCTTCCCTTGACACCTCTATCCTCATATATAAAGAGCCAGGGTCTGTCACAACCGAAACGACCAGCTAGACGACCAAACACTAGGCTGGGGTCCTGGCTGGCATGGAAGGAGTCAGTCCTGGGTCCCAGCCACCCGTGGCACAGCAGTGGGAGGGAGCTGTGGGCCCTGGCTGCCCGTGACGTGGTGGCAGAAGGGAGCTGTGGGAATGGAGCCATGCTGCCATTGGACTGGTCTCTGGGTCCCTTCCCCCACCCGCAGGCTCCAAATAACCAGAGCCTTGCTGCAATCAGACTGGCCTCTTGGTCCCTCCCCCTGCCCACAGGCCCTGGGGAACCAGAGTCATGCTGCAATCTGGTAATCTTGGCCCCTATCCCCACCTGCAGTCTCCCGGGAACTGGAGCCATGCTATGATTGGACTGGCCTCTTGGTCCGCCCCCCCCCGGCTTGCAGGCCTGGGGAACCAGAGCCATGCTGCGATGGGACTGGACCCTACCCTAGGGGTCCCAGATTGTGAGAGCGTGCAGGCTGGGCTGTGAGACCACCCTGAGTGCACAAATTTTCGTGCACTGGGCCTCTAGTAAAATATAATGTTAGAGAATCCCAAGGTTCTTCACTTTCTATACTCAGTCTTTATTATATGACTCTTTCATCCTTGTGACTTTAAATAGCACATAAAGTAGTGCACATTATTCATGGGGGATACATCCTAAGACCCCCCAAGTGATGCTGAAAACCTCAGGTAGTATTGAGCCTGACCGGGTGGCTGAGTTGGTTGGAGCCCCCTCTGGTACATCAGAATGTAGGGGTTTAATTCCCCATCAAGGCACATACCTAGCTTTTGGGTTCAATCCCATGTAGGCAACCGAACAATGTTTCTCTCTTCTCTCTTCTCTCTTCTCTCTTCTCTCTTCTCTCTTCTCTCTTCTCTCTTCTCTCTTCTCTCTTCTCTCTTCTCTCTTCTCTCTTCTCTCTTCTCTCTTCTCTCTTCTCTCTTCTCTTTCTCTCTCTCTCTCTCTCTCTCTCTCTCTCTCTCTCTCTCTCTCTCTTTCTCTCTCTCTCTCCCCCTCTCTCTCTCCTTCCTCTCTCAAATCAATTTTTTTAAAAAAAGAGAAAAGAAACGTTTAAAAAAGGTGAAACTTTCCAGGACACTCGGTGAGAGGTGGAGAAGCAGCAGCTTTCCAAGCTGTGCATAGCAACAAGCTCTTTCCTGCTCCCTAATAACTGTCTCAGGCAGCTCACTGGCTGTTAAAAATGGTGAAAGAAATCGCTTATGATATTTTGGGATTGAAACCCAATGCCACCCAAGAGGAATTGAAAAAGGCTTCCAGGAAGCTGCTTGGCCTTGACGTACCCCCTGAAAAGAATCCAAATGAAGGAGAGAAGTATGAACATTTCCCAAGCTTGCAAAATGCTCTCTGATGCAAAGAAAAGGAATTATATGACAAAGGAGGAGAACAGGCAATTAAAGTGGAGCAGGTGGTGGTTTTCATTCTCCCATGAACATCTCTGATATGTTTTATTAGAGAAGGAGGAAGGATTCAGAGAGAAAGGAGAGGTACAAGTGTTATGCATTAGTTCTCAGTAAACTTAGACGATTTGCTTAATGGTACAACAAGAAAACTAGCTCTGCAACAATTATGATTTGTGACAAGAAAGGAGCAGTATACAGTGGCGCTTTGACTTAAGAGTGTCCCGACTAATGAGTTTTTTGAGATACCTGCTGTCTCTCGGCTGATTTTTTGCATTGAGTTGACAGAGTAATTTGAGTTAACGAGCTCCTTAACGAGCTCGGTCTCGAAATGAATTAAACTTGTAAGTCGAGGCCCCACTGTAGTGCTGTCTCAATTGCTGGAGTACTGGGATGCAAATAAGAATTCCTCAGATAGGACCTGGAATGGGTCAGCAAATTCAGTCTGTGAGCATGGAGTTCCAGGGCCATAGGGAATGGATGGAACTAAAGATAGATGTAAAAGCTGCAATGGACAGAAGACAGTTTGAGAGAAGATTCTAGAAGTTCATATTGACAAAGGCATGAAAAAATGGCTGGAATATCACATTCCATGGTGAAGGAGAGCAGGAACCAGGACTGGAGCCAGGAGATAGTATCATTGTTTTAGATCGGAAGGACCATGCTGTTTTCACTCAGGGAGAAGACCTTTTCATGTGTATGGACACACAGCTGGTTGAAGCATTGTGTGGCTTCCAAAAGACAATAGTTACTCTTCAAAACCAAACGACAGTAACACCTCTCTTCTATGTCAGATTGTTAAAGATGGTGGTGTCTAGTGTGTGCGAAGTGAAGGCTCACCAATTTACCATAAACCACATGAAAAGGGTCGCCTAATCATCAAGTTTAAGATAAATTTTCCTGAAAATGGCTTTCTCTCTCCTGATAAACACTCTTTGCAGGAAAATAAAAACAAAAAACAAAAACACCTACCTGCAAGGAAGAAAGTAGAAGAGACTGATGGAATGGAACAGCTAGAATTGGTGGACTTTAATATAAATCAAGGAAGATGGAGAAGCATGTAAAGATGATGAACATCATCCTAGGGGTGGTGTTTGGTGTCAGACCTCTTAATGGGGTCAGCAAGCAACACTCACTCGTAGCATTTTATGTACAATAGTGAAGGACGATAAACATAATAGGCTCACTGCTTGCTATTGTTTTTGTTTTAATATTAGATTATAGTAGTGTTTTAAAAGTTAAATGAAGAATAAACTCAAATACAAAAATATCAAAAACAAAACAAAACAAAAATCCCCAGATGGATTTCATCATAGCCAGAGAAAAGAGTATATGCTTTGAAATTCAGTCTCACTAAAACATACATTTGAGGTCTCCCAGGCACCTTTTTATGAAGGAAATCAGAGTTTTCTTACTTTAAAACTAAGGATTATTTTCACATGTTGTTTCAAATGATAGAATTTTATTGCCTATATCTAAAATAAATTGCACTGATTCAAAGTATTATAAAAATCAAGCATAATAATTATGATATTATTTAAATTATAAGTAAATTAGATGTCCACAAATAATGGAACTAGATATACTTATTTTAAACTAGAGGCCCGGTGCATGGAATTCTTGCATGGGGGGGGGGGGAGGGGAATCCCCTCAGCCCAGCCTGCACCCTCTCCAATCTGGGACCCCTTGGGGGATGTTTGACTGCCGGTATAGGCCTGATGTTTGACTAAGGATCAGGCCTAAACCGGCAGTCGGACATTCCTCTCACAATCCAGGACTGCTGGCTCCTAACTACTCACCTGCCTGGTCACCCCTAACTTCCCCCCCTGCCAGCTTCGTTGCCCCCATATTCCCCCCATGCCAACCTGGTCGCCCCCAACTGCCCCCCCCCACCCCCGGCCCACCAGCCTGGTCACCCCATGCAGCCTGCTGTTCAGTCATTTGGTCATCCCTCACTAAACCCCCTGCTGGCCTGGTTGCCCCATGCTGCCTGCTGCTCAGTTGTTTGGTTGTTCCTCACTAACCCTCCTGCTTGCCTTGTCGCTCCACTCAGCCTGTTCGGTCATCTGTTCAGTTGTTTTGGATGTGATGGCCCCTGCCTCTTTATATATATGTATACTAGAGGCCCAGTGCACAAAAATTTGTGCACTCGGGGATAAGGGGTCTCTCAGATCGGCCTGTGCCCTCTAGCAGTCTGGGACCCCTCGGGGGTGACCACTTGCTGGCTTAGGCCTGCTCCCCAGGAGATTGGGTCTAAGCTGGCAGTCAGACATTCCTCTGGCAGCCCGGCAGCCCTTGGGGGATGTCCGCTTGCCAGTGGGGAGCAGACCTAAGCTGCAGTCAGACGTCCTTAGCACTGCTGAGGAGGCAGGAGAGGCTCCCACCACCACCGCTGTACTGGCAGCCACCAGCTTGGCTTGTGGCTGAGCAGAACTCCCCCATGTGAGAGTGCCCTGACCACCAGAGGGCAGCTCCTGCATTGAGCGTCTGCCCCCTGGTGGTCGGTGTGTGTTATAGTGACCAGTCATTCCCAGTCTTTCTTCTGTTAGGGTCAGTTTGCATATTACCCTTTTACTATATAGGATAGCGGCCTGGTGCACGGGTGGGGGCTGGCTGGTTTGCCCTGAAGGGTGTCCTGGATCAGGGTAGGGGTTCCGCTTGGGTGCCTGGCCAGCCTGGATGACAGGCTGATGGCTATTTTCAGGCTGGAGGGTGACTGAAGCTCCCAGCCTCTTTTTTTTTTTCTTTTTTCTTTTATTCTAAGATTTATTTACCTTCTATAGCTGTCACTGGAGCTGAGAGCTGGCTCCAGCTCTGAGGCCATGGCTGGCTGAAAGCAGGTATCTGGGTTTGTTTAGCTTCTATAATTGAAACTCTGTTGCCATCACTGGCACTCTAAGCTCTGAGCCCGCTGGCGGCTGAAAGCAGGTTTCTGGGTTTGTTTAGCTTCTATAATTGCAACATTATTGCGTCCGGAACTCAGAGCTGGGCCGCGGCAGGCAGAGAACCTTGGCTTCCTCCATAACTGGAGCAAGCAAGCCTCCTGCTCGCTTCAGCTGTGTGGCTGCCGGCTGCTATCTTTGTTGGTAGTTAAATTTGCATATCCTGCTGATTAGCCAATGGGAAGCATAGCGGAGGTATGGTTAATTACCATGTTTGACTATTATTAGATAAGATAGACTAGAGGTCCAGTGTCCAAAATTCATGCATGGATGGGGGTCTCCATCAGCCCAGCATGTACCCACTCCAATCAGGGACTCTTTGGGGGATGTCCGACCCCTGTGGGATCGGTCCTAAACCGGCAGCCAGACACCCCTCTCACAATCTGGGACCACTGGCTCCTAACCACTCACCTGCCTGCCTGCCTGATCACCCCTAACTGCCTCTGTCTGCCTGAACATCCCTAACTGCCTCTGCCTGCCTGGTCACCCCTAATTGCCTCTGCCTGCCTGCCTGATTGCCCCTAACTGCCCTCCCCTGCCTGCCTGGTCACCCCTAACTGCCTCTGCCTGCCTGATCACCCATAACTGCTCTCCCCTGCCAGCCTGATTTCACCCCCAACTGTCCTCCTCTGCCAGCCAATTTGGTTTTGATTGGTAAGTTTCTATGCCAGTCAGTGTCAAAAGCTCTGCCTCCTAGGCAGCCATTGGCTCCTTATATTCACCCAGATTTGGTTCTGATTGGTCAGTTTCTATGCCAGTCAGTGTCTCTGGGCCTTTATGATCAATGGGGCCTGATCATAAAAGTGGGCTGATCAGCAGCCCGAAATGGAGGCGAGGCTATTGGCCAGGCTGGGAGAGAAAGAGGGGCATGTTCTGATCAATGGCTACCACAGAGGCTACGGATCAGGCCCTGTCTCTCTCTCTGCAGGCCTCTCTCCAGGCCTGATCTGCAGCACCCTAGTCAGTCAGTGCTGGGTTGGGGCACCCACAGCAGACCCAGTCAGCGCTGGGTCTCCAGGGCAACCCAGCTCGGACTTCTGGTCTGGTTGAGCCTTTTGTCATTGCAACCCTGGCTCTTTATTATATATATGTAATAATAAACCAATAAACACACACAAATATACATGTATTGGTAACCTGGTATATATTGGGAAATGTTCTAAGCACTTTAATTTTAATATATGATTTTTGTTACTTTGACTTTATTCTCCTAGACCTCAGAATAGTAATTATATAAATTGAGCAATTCCTTCCCACACAAGGTATAATCTTGGCTTATTATTATAAAGGAAATATTTGTAATAAAGGGAGAAAAAAGGGTGTCAGATAATTAACTATTTTTTCTGTGTTTACTCTTTCTTTATATTTATAAGAATTATTACAGACAAGCTAACAGCAAGAAAAAGAAAAACATAATCATATTCTGACATATGTTTGTAAATTCAAACAAGTACAATACAAACCTGCTGTGTAAAAATACAGTGCAGACACTGCTTACTGCAAAGACAGCAAAACTGCCCATACCTTATCTAGAAGAGATTATGATCTTCCAGATAAAACAGGGTTTGAATAAATGCATATACACAGAACTGTGGATAATGTAAACACTGGCAAATGGGTCTTCATCTGTAGAAGCCTGCTTTGATGTGCTGAAGAATGTATACAGCTTCTAAACCTGTTACTTAAAGTAAAAACTGTATTACTTTAAGTCCTGTGAGGTGAGATTCAAAATCATACTACAAGCTCACTAACCCAAACTAAAGTATTCTTTAGTCAGCTGGAAAATTCTGTATAATTTATTTCTAGTCTTATTTGTAAGCTTTCCCTTTCACTACTACAATAATTTCCATGACTCCTTAAAACAAGAAAGTGTGTGTGTGTGTGTGTGTGTGTGTGTGTGAAAAAAGTAAAAGTAAAAGAAACACATTTCTGTTTAATAGCCCAAATTACTTCCACATCTCAATGTTTAAAAAAAAACATTTTGGCCGAAACCGGTTTGGCTCAGTGGATAGAGCGTCGGCCTGCGGACTGAGAGGTCCCAGGTTCGATTCCGGTCAAGGGCATGTACCTGGGTTGCGGGCATATCCCCAGTGGGAGATGTGCAGGAGGCAGCTGATCGATGATTCTCTCTCATCGATGTTTCTAACTCTCTATCTCTCTCCCTTCCTCTCTGTAAAAAATCAATAAAATATTAAAAAAAAAACATTTTGGAAAATTTTTACAATGAAAACATTGCAATCAATTGTGGCACAAAAACCTAGGTATACTTTGAGGGCACCACACTTCTTTATCACTTCAAGCTCCACCAAGATTCAGGGAGACATTCTTCTATTGGAAATAGTTGAAGCTAATTTCCTTAGGTAGTAATCACCTTAGATATAATACACCAAAAAGAAGTGAATGTTTACTAAGCATCAATTCCATACACAGCTAGGGATGCAGTCCAATAGAACATTGTTCTGTGATGGAAACAGTGTTTTAATAATTGTTCTCCAATTGTTAGCTATTACCTGCATAAGGTACTGAGCACTTGAAATGAGACTTATATGACCAAAGAAATTTATTTCTAATTGTACTTATGTTTAATTATTTCAATTTAAATAACAGTTTTAGGCCCTGGGATTTCAATAGTCAACAAAAGAGATAAAGTTCTAGTTTGCAGGTAGCCTCAATTCTAGTAAGATCAACCAGGCAATCCTATATAATAAAGAAGTAATAAGCAAATTAACCCTTGCACCCTCACAAGATGGCTGCCTATGACCAGGCCAGCAGGGGTGTTAGTGAGGGATGACCAAATGACTGAACAGCAGACTGTGTGGGGCGACCAGGCTGGCAGGAGGGAGACAGTTGGGAGCAACCAGGCCATCAGGGGGACAGTTGGGGGTGACCAGGCTGGCAGGGGAGGCAGTAAGAGGCGACCAGGCTGGCAGGGGAGGGGGGATGTTAGAGGTGACCAGGCCAGTGGGGCAGGGTGCAGTTGGGCGCGAACAGGCTGGGAGGGAGTTGGGGGCAATTAGGCAGGCAGGGGGGCAGTAAGGGGCAACTAGGCTGGCGGGGGGACAGTTTGGGGTGACCTGGCTGGCAGTGGGGGGCAGTTAGGGGCAACCAGGCTGGCATGCAGAGGCAGTGAGGGGTGATCAGACCAGCAGGGGGGACAGTTAGGGGTGATCAGGCAGGCAGGCAGGTGAGCAATTAAGAGCCAGCGATCCAGGATTGTTAGAGGGATGTCCAACTGCCGGTTTAGGCCTGATCCCCGGGCCTAAACCTGCAGTTGGACATCCCCCAAAGGGTCCCAGATTGGAGAAAGTGCAGGCTGGGCTGAGGGGACTGCCCCCTTGTGCACAAATTTTGTGCATCAGGCCTCTATCATGTATATGTCACATGATAAATGCTATCTATAATGGGGATTTAGAAGTTCAGGAATTAGAAGTCCAGGGGTATAATTTGAGCAAAATCTTGAAGCGTGTAAGTGAGGTATGCTGATATATTTGGGAAGAGCATGTAAGGCAGAAGGAACGGAAAGTTCAAAGCTTTGCAATGGCAGTAAGGTTCATTTATTCAGACAAGAAATAGGAAGCCACTCTGGCTTGAGAAGAGACCGGTGAAGAGTCATGGAAAATGAGGTAAGGCACATCCTTCAGGGCTTGATCAGCCCTGCCAAAAACTTGGTATTTAAGGTGAAGAAAGCCACTGGAACATGTTCAGCAGTGAAATGGTATGATTTGAATTATCTACTGAAAGCAATAAAAATTCATAATACATAATTATCACAGCAATAAAAACCTCGTGCTAAATATGTTGCAAAGTGATTTCTAATTCCATCATAAAGAACATAGGAAATCCCCATTTATCCTCAACTAGTAGAACAAAGGTCTTTCTCTTAGTTCCCCAATAACTCACATACTTATTTTATTCTTATATTTTTACAGGAAAATTGGAAAATAAAAATAGCACAGTGATTTTGGAAGTTTTAAACTGTTTGAGGAAAATATCTATACTTCCTTTTTCTGTTTCTTACCTCCATTATCCCTTAAGCCTTGGCAGACTAACTTCACAGAAACCGATCACATCCAAGTCACTAATGACTTTCTAACTAAATCTAGCACATCTGTTCCTTTATCTTACTTAATCTCTCAGCATCCACTGGCACTGCTAGCTATGCTTTTCCTCTTACGATGAATTTCATTTTGATTTCTGAGATAAAACTCCATCCTGAAGTTCCTTCAAAAGAGCCTTACTGGTCACTCACAATCTTCTTTGCAGAGTCCTGTTCTTGTGCTCATTCCTTCAACACTAAAGTTCTTTGTGTTCTTGCACTGTGACCCTAACACTCTTCAGGTACACAGTTTCCTGGGGTTATTTCATTCCATAGCTTCAGTGATACTTCTGAACCAAAGACTTACATCCCTAAATTTTACATCCACTCATATGCCTCATTGTTGCTTAAAATGCATATCCCTCCAAATCCACTTTTATTCTCCTCATTCTTTTTTCTTATCAAAGTGAATAGCACCAACATGTATACAATTGTTAAATCTCAAACTTAAATAAGGTTTCTAAGTCCTAAAAATCATGCTAATGATTACTTATGTGTTTAGTCCATGTTGCATACCCCATACATTAAAGCAATTATTTCTATTTATATTTCTAGAAAAATAAATCACCGACCTCAATATCAGCTGTCAAAGTCCAATATTTGACTCTAAAATATTTTACAATTTGACTTAAATTTTATTGTCATTTTTCTTTAGACAGGATAGTAGAAAATTTTCCAGTGTTTGCCTCCTTCCTTCCATTGAAGTTAAGAATATTTTGTGACAGAGGGAATTTGCAGGTACCTCATTGAAATAGCTGAAATATCCAACATCCTGTTGACAATGGTCATGGTAATTCCTTTCTTCTTCTATGCATCACTTGAGAACAGAAACCCTCTATAAGATCTATATATGGAACAGTCTGCTCAGATACAGGTACATTCATTTTCTCCAAAGTTCTTGACATCTCTCAGGTAGTATTGACAGGCAGTCTAAAAGCACCCCATCTTTTTCACTTTTCTCTTCTCTCTCCTACTCAGGAGAGTTATTTTATGGTAATGAGGGTAGTGGTGTCACATCCATACACTGCTTCTGCCAAAAACTTTGGTCATATACCCTGAATCATTTTCTTTAACCTATTCTACAAAAATACATTAGACTTATCTGAAGGTTCAGGCATTTAAAATGAAAAGCAAGAAGATATTAAGACTCTTTCTGTTTTATTTCTTCCTCACTCTTTCCTTTCAAGGGCAAAGAAAAATGATGATAATTGAACAGGAAAAAATGAAAAATTGAATGAGTAATCAAAAGAATATTTTGCTGGGGTTGACCAGCAGCCCCTGAACAACGGATGAACAGATTATTCAGACACAGTTTGACTGTGAAAGTGAGGGCTAAGGGGCCCTCAGCTCTAGTGGCCAGAGCAGCCTCCTTAGGCCTTTATTGGGATTTTTATCTTTAGATGCAATCAGTAGGGTGAGTAGGGATTAAGCATAAGATTTCCAGTAAACACCCGGGGTCTGCAAGTACACAGACTTGTTTGGAAAGATCAAGGAACAATTAGGGGCCTCGCCTTCGACACTCCCCTAAATTTCCGCTAAGTCAGAATTCCAATAAACGGGGTAGGAGGCCTCCCACACAGATTATCCCTTTTCTCAGAATGTCCTCTTTACAACTTTCCAACCAAGTCTCTTGTGCTCCCCAACAATATTCGACAAGCATCTCAAAATATTACATTGACATGCCATAAACTGTGAATTTCTGACTAACTCAAAACTCAGTGAAAGCAGGAACCACACATACTGGTTTGTTTTATAATCTATCAGTGCCAATGTCAGAGGTATTTGGCATGAACACATTTATGGCTAATATAAATGAAAACATGTTATAGAAAACCCTTATCTGTCTTCTTCTTCATATGCAGACACTATTCCCATGTGTTGTAGCAAAATTTCTTATCCCTATAGACAAATAGAAAACAGAATTCAGATTAAAAATGAAGAGGGGCATTGCTCTGATTCAAATCTTTTTATGAAGAATATCAAATCCCTTGGAGTTATTTAAAAACAACAATATTATTCAGAGTTCAGATTTATATCCACATGAGAATTTTTAGGAAACTAGCAATCAAAAACCAAGTAGGCAGCTCTCTTATTATCCTTTGGAAGCCTTTGGCTTGTTTTATTACAGATTTAATCTTTTGGATGTGTTATTGGGCATGAATCAAAGCCAAACATGTTTAGCTAGCAAAGCTTTGCAGTTATTGCTCAATGGAATGTGTTATTACAGTAACAAAATGATGTTTTAAATCTGTTATAGAGAGCACATTTTTCTTAGAAGTCATCTATGTATTTACAATTATAAATCACAATATTTAGTTGAATAAGAAAATTAGGTTGCTAGATCCAGCTAGTTAAAACATCAGTGCATAGGATTTTATATTTTCATTTGTTTCATGGGTCGGTTCATATTATAAAACATTTGAAAGCTAAATTCTTTGATTTATAGTTTTGGTGGATCATACACTGAAATACTTCCATTGAAAATTTGACTGATTTATTTATAATTTTAACTAATAAATATGTACTCCCAAGACTGATATGATGTCTTTAGTGATATGTGATGGGCGTCAATAAATAGCTATCCAATGTGGAGTCTGTTTTATGAATCTTTGGATAAAAAAATTACTGCACCTGCTTGCAATATCTATGGAGTTATTAACTAGCCTGTCTCCTATTTGTTTTCTTAAGTGTGAAAGGCTAAACTAATTAAAATAAGCTGATACTGGTTGAGACATTTTTTTTCTTGTCTTGCTCTCTCTGCAGGAAATTGAATAGGAATAATGCAAGACTGGACATACTACAGCCTATAAACTTACGCCTGTATTTTTAAAAGTAGATTTTATTTTTATATTGAAATATAATTGATATGTAACACTGTGTAAGGTTGACATATTCAACATTTATATATTGATCCATTTATATATTGTAATATGATTACTATAGAAGCATTAGCTAACCCCTTTATTGTGCCACATAATTACATTTCTTTGTTGTGTTGAGAAGAGTTACGATCTAGTCTCTTAGCAGCTTTGAAGTTTATAATATAGTATTGTTGACTAAAATCACTATGTTGCTCTTTAGATCCCCAGAGCTTATTTATCTACTAGTTGCAAGATTACATCCTTAAATTACATCTCCCCAATTTCCCCACCATCCAGCCCTGGCTAACTGTCATTATACTCTCTGTTTTTCCAAGTTCATGTTTTTTTAGATTGTGTTTAAGAGATAACATACAGCGTTTGTCTTTCTATGTCTGACTTACCTCACTCAGCATAATGCCCTCAAGGTTCATCTACATGGTTGCAAATGGCAGGGTGTTCTTCTTTTTTATGGCTGAATTATATATCTATATCTATATCTATATCTATATCTATATCTATATCTATATCTATATCTATATCTATCTATCTATCTATCTATATATATTCTTGTATATACACATATGTATATTTTCTCCATGTATTCATTTATCCATTGATGATCCCTCAGCCTGTTTTCATATCTTGCTTATTGTGAATAATGCTGTAATACACATGGGTGTGCAGATATATCTTAGAAATACTGATATCAATTCCTTCAGATACTAGTATATATCAAGTGGAATTGCTAAATCATACAGCTCTTCAATTCTTAATTTGCATTGGAATAAAGCCAGTTATCCTTCATTATGTGTTGTCTATGAAAGTTTTCATGTAACAACTGTAGAGTTGAATAGTTGTGAAAAATATGATATAGCTGTGGACGAAAGGGGCCACAGGCTGACCTGACAAGCTCAGGGAAGGCCTGCGTGGCAGCCTAGCAGACTCAGAGACCTAAAATAACCACAAAGGATGGTCTGAGATTAAACTTTAACTAAAAGCAGTTATGGTGGGCAGTTATGTTCTAAGCCCAGTATCTTCACTGACAAGATCAACTTTGATCCTTACTTAGCCCATTTGCCTTTTTGCCTCAAAGATAACATTCCCTTGAAATGTCTGGGTAACTTGTAACTTCCCTTTTTCTGGAGCCCCTGGGGCACAACCAAATGTTCTGGGCACCAGGGCAGATACTACAAATTCCTTCATTGTCATGTTAATTGATCCTGCACCCACCTAAGTATATGTGTCCATCATTTTACTTTTTATCCTATCACAGAGGTTCCCCCCCCTTCGCTTAATCCCACCTCCTTAAATCTGTCACCAATGAATTTCATGGATAAATACGGATGTAACCCTGCCATTCTCAGGAGCACTATCTCAATTCGTTGAGGTTCTGCTTCCCGGCATATGTCGACAGTTTGGCTCAAATAAACTCACAAAATTTCTTTACAGGTTTCAATGGTTTTTTTACGTTAACATAGCTCATGAGCATAAAATCTTTACTGAGTAGACTTCATAATGTTTGCCAATCCCTGCTCTAATAGAACAATTAATTTTAAAATGTAAATCCATATGTTCCTGTGTAAATAAAAAGTACAGGGGAATAAAAAGTGGACTATTATATGTTAGGGTCAGATTGTGTGGCTGGGAGTTGCTTGTTTCAAATATGCTGCTATTTGAGTGTAAAATTAGGCAGTTGTTTGAGTGAAATTTTGTAGCTGGCTCTAAGTATTTTTTAAAGCAATTGCAAACCTGCTTTTGTTTCATTTTCACAGCAATTTTTTGTCATAATAAATGCTATTTTTAAATCACTTTGTTCATCACTTCAGCAAGGAGAAAGCAAGGATAGTGTCATAACCTTCTGGTTACATGTTGACACTGTTAAATCATAAAACTCAGGATAGAAATCTTTAAGAACAACAACAAATTTTCAAGCACTATATCAGTTAAAACACTCAAATAGACACTAAAAAAAGTCTTCACATGAATGCCCTGCTGTTTCCAGATGGAAACATGATAAATATCTTCCACTTGAAACATAATTATTCCTACACTTTAATTTGTGACAGAAAATATGCATCTTAACAACACCACACTTGACATTGAGAAGAACATGCCTCACTTGCTGCTACTGGTTATAAAAATGATAAAAATAATAGAGTGACTAGGAACTGTGCAATCAAATGTTGACCTCCAGGCTCACAAAAAATGAAGCTATGGAGATTGTCAATATTAAATCACCACAATGAACTTTCTGGTACATTCAGAAAACAAACCTACACACCTGGTTTCAAAAGCAAGATACAGTAAAATTTGAAGCAGTTTAAAAGTTCTATGAAATTCTTTTAAATTATCTATTTTCAGATATTCTGTATATCTCATCTTTTTGTTACTTTTTCCAATTTCATTCTTTTCTTGTGAATTAGAAATTATTTTTGTTTTAATAAAATCTTAAACTTTCTATAAGAGTTTATTTGAGCTAAACTGAGGACATACGCTGGGAGCAAGATCTCAAATGCTGCAGAGAGTAGCAGTGTTGCAGCTTTTTCAATGCATTTGAAATTAAGGAGGGAATTTACAGATTACGTGGAGGCGAGAGAAACCCGAAGGAGATTGAATTACAGGATAGATAACAAGATTATGTGCTCTCCTAAGGGTGATTATTTCAAAGGTATTTTAGCTCAGATGTGCAGAAACAATGGACAGGGCTTGCTTAAGGCAAAGATAAACCTCTTACTAAAAGGTTATATGCCTAGGGCGAGACAACACCCCCCCCCCCCCACCTGCCCTATTAGGAATTAATGATCAGATCACTCTGTGAGGTTACTTTCCACAGAACTTCTTTGTTCATCCACAGTTACACCTTTTGGTTATAAATCAGTTGAAAGGACCTTTTGTTCCGATAATATGGTCTCATGGTGCTAGGAAGGCTCATTCTTAGGATAAAGTATTGAGGACAACTTGTGGCCATTGGGGATGGGTAATACTGTAACTATGGGATCTGAGTTGAGGCCAAAATTTTTCCCAAAAAGGGAAGTGTTGTAGGCAGTGGGAACAGCACCAGGTCTCAGACTGGATATGGGTTCAGCAACCTTGGTACTTGAGTTCTGGCTAGAAAAGAATTCAGATCCAAGACTCAAACTATAAGAGAACGTTTTTTAGAAAATCACAGAGATAGAAGAAGTAATTTGTAGAAGAAATGGGCTTAGGAAACAAGTTACAGAGGTAAAGGAAGTGCGCTTGGAGCTTGGGAGTGAGGAAGGTAATGGTAACCAGCAGGGGATGGGAGGAATGGAAAGGGAAAGGTGCAGGCATGCTCCCTGAGAGTTTTAAGGGAGGTCCCAGGGGAAGATCTCATTGAATATTCAGCAGTTTTCCAGGTGTGTCCTTTTAGGATTGTGGTCTCCATTGATTGATTGGCGGGTACCAGGGTAGGGGGTCATTATTCAATGCAGCTGGTCCTGAGGTCAGCTGTGTCTGGTTTTGTTGCTCTTCTGAGCCTGGAGCTGAAATACAACAGAGGCCTAGATGTTATCTCTAGGGAGGAAAGGTCAGAGAGACAAACCTCATAACCAGAGGTAAAGGAAGGGGAGGAAAGGTCACCTTAGGCATGGGGTCCCACCCTACAATTGTCCTTTGCTAGGCACTCTGGGCTTTCAGCCCTGGTGACCTTCTGCACCTGGCCCATTGTCCTTGCTCTGCTCGTGTCTAACTGCTACCACAGAAGGGCAGGTAAATGAAAGGCACTCAGGTCTCATGGCTTTTGTTGCAAAATAAAAAATAATAATCAGATATTATCTCTAAAACTATAATCCTAAATTCCTAAGACCCTGTCCCTCCTGGCACGGAGGGACAGAGGGGACCCCTAAGAATGGCGGCATATCTTTCTTTGTCTTGAGGCATTATAAAGGCTTTGTCTGACCATGACCCTTTCTAATTGGACTCTTCCCCAATTTAGGATCCCTGAGCTTTCCTCATTGGTCACAAAGCAAAGGCCAAAGCCCACGTGGTGCCCCCTCCTTCTTTCCCCTTATTTTGCAATATTCCTCTATCCTCTGCTAAAATATGTGTTGTGTTCCCCCATATCCTGTGTCTTTTCTTTGTCCTTCACATATCCATCTTTTCTGGTCAAATTGGAGTTACTTTGATCTACTTTATGGTGCCTACCAACCTTATCCTGCCAAGGCTGAACCCATTGGCTTCTCTGCTCAAAATATGAAAGTGGCCTCTCTTTTTTTCTTTTTTCTCTTGGCCAGAGATTTATGGCTTTCCCAGCTTCTCAGGCCAGATATATATCTATCCTTGTTTTATGGCTGCTTTAATTGCTCAGGCCAAGATGCCTCCATTCTCTCTGGACACCCTCCCTTCTTGTCTTAAGCTAGCTAGTTAACCCTTTTCAACAATAAGAACAAACAAAAAGCACTCTAGACCATTACTATTCTGTGAACTATCATGGTTTGAGTTTTGCCTTCTGTCTAATTTTTTTTGTATTTGGTATCTAGTAAAATATAAGCCATAAAATAGTTTTAATAGTCTTCATAAATATACTTCATTATAGAGGTCTACATTCTCTATGCATTAAAGTAATATACTGCCAAAAAATATATAAAACAAAAAAAATACTTTAAAAATATTTTAAGAGAAAATACTTTAAAAATAAATATTTCCTTTTCATAAAATTTATCAAATTTTTAGGTTAACCATAATTTTCCTCATCCTATATGTCTTAATGTAATATAATGTAAAAACCACTGGTAGAAGTATATTCTAATATACAAAATTATTTTGCTTACCCTATCTAATAAATATAAACAAATATGTAAATTGACCACACCTCCGTGACACCCCACAGCCAATCAGGAGAGAATATGCAAATTAGTGGGACAAAGATGGTGGCAACAACGGAGTCAGCTGGAATTGGGGGAGGCTTGGGTTGCCCCCAGCGACAGAGAAAGCCAAGCTTCCTGCACGCTAGGGCTGGCTGCTGAAGGAGGGGCCGGTGGGCGGTGGCCAAGGAGCCTACCTGAGCGTATGGAAGGCTTGGGTCGCCTGGGCCGGCCACTGAGGGAGGGGCCTTCAAACTGCCCTCAGCTCCTCACCCAGGCTGGCCACACCACCATGGGGTGAGGGTCCCTGCTGGGGGGTGTGACCAGCCTACAAACAGCCATCAACCCCTCACCCAAGCTGTCCAGGCACCCCATGCACGAATTCTGTGCACTGGGCCACTAGTCCTAGCTAATAAAAGGGCAATATGCAAATTAGCCATCAATCCATCACAAAAGATGGTGGTTCCCAGTCTTCTCAGCCCTGCTGGAGTCCCCCAGTTCTGGGGGTGCGGCCTTTGAGAGCAGGCAGCCTTAGCGGCCTGGCAGAATGCTTGCTTCATCGCTGCAGCCGCGGAGGGCCTCTGGGCTGCAGAGAGTCTCTGGGCAGTGGGCATGGAGCAGCCAGGCCCCGCAGAGAGCTACTGGCACATGGATTCGTGGGCAAGACTACTAGTTCTATATAATAAAAGGGTAATATACAAATAGACCGAACAGCAGAATAACTGAACAACCAATCAAAGCATAATATGCTAATGATATGGTAAGGCTGCTCACCCACTCACTATGATGTGCCCTGAACACCAGGGGGCTGACAGTCGACCAGTTGACTAGTCACTATGATGTGCACTGACCATCAGGGGGCAGATGCTCTGACAGGTAGGTTAGCTTGCTGCTGGGGTCCGGCTGATCAGGACTGAGCAAGATGGACTGGACACACCCTGGAGCATTCTTATTGTCCCTCCCAGGCCCGATCATGCACCAGTGGGGTCCCTCAGCCTGGCCTGGTGGGTCTCACAATTGGGGACCCCTTAGTGAGTGTCCGATAGCTGGTTTCAGCCCGATCCTGTAGGCCACTCCCCTTGGGAGGATGCCAGACACAGGGTTCATGGCTGGTAAGCACTGCTGTGGCAGCACAGGCCTCTCCCAATTGGGACTGATTAGACACGAGCACAAATTCCTTCACCTAGACTCTTGTGGTTAATAACAGTGAATAATTTTGTCCCTTTGCTTTTTATCAGAAAAAAATATATTTACAACAAGTTCTCTTGGTCATACTGCAGTCAGAACAAAAAGTATGATATTATTTCAAACTGCTGAATGAATAAATAAATTCATCCATTTATCTTTACCTTAATGCTTTTGGTTAATATATAGAAATAATCAAATGTCACTAGCCATGGATTTCAGCTATAGCTTTTCTCCCTCCATTTGCTCTGTATAATATATGGTTGCATGTGAGTGTGATGGAAGTGGTTTTTGTTTTGTCTCATAAAAAGTTGGCATGCTCCTAAAACAAGGCAAAATTCCACAGCTGATATAGAAAATTCTGTCCTAATACTTGAAAACCATACCTCATATCTGTTAAAGTTACAGCATTCATCTTCATGCGTGAGTGCATTTAAGACTAAAGGACTATAAAGGTGAAATACTTATTAAAGAAATATCACTGTGTGACCAGAGTGTATTAGGAAGGAATTGGAGTTCTAGAAGCATTTCCATTAGTATCTGTGCAACATGAATATTCATTACACCATATACTTTACAAGCCATTGACTTTATAACCATTGCAGCAATAATGAGATTATATAGGACTATTGCTACAGCTGGATGTTAAAAGATTTGGTATTGGAAACATTCTCCTGTCATTGTGCATCTCAATATAAAGTAACTATTAGGGTGCTAGAAATTCACAGATGATCTTTGAATCAAGTTTCAATGATTTAAACTTAGCTAATAAGTTTTGTTTATTCACCAGTGGTTTTAAGGTGGGCTACACATTTTATTTTTTCACTAGAGGCCTGGTGCACAGATTCATGTACCAGTGGGGTCCCTCGGCCTGGCCTGAGGTGATCAGGCCGAAACCAGCTCTCTGAAATCCCCTGAGGGTTCCTGCGTTGTGAGAGTGTGCAGGCCAAGCCAAGGGACTCCACCAGTGCACAATAGGGGCTGGGGAGGGACCACGGGAGGGCTCCAGGGCATGTCCAGCCTGGTTCACCCAGTCCAAATCTGCCAGACCCCAGCAGCAAGCTAACCTACCAGTCAAAGTGTCTGCCCTCGCCCCCCCCCTGCCCCCAGTGGTCAGTGCACATCATAGCAACTGTTCGAATAATTGAACGAATGGTCGGACATTTAGCATATTAAGTTTTTATTATATAGGATATTTTATAATTTGTAAATCATGTATGCAGTATGCACTATGTAGATACTCTGGATACAAAATGAACAAGGTAAACATAACTTTTTTTTCATAATATTTACAGTTTTGGAGAGGACAAGAGCAAGTTAAATAATTAGTTGAGTGTACTAAATTTTATGTTGTGGGAATTACATAATTAGTTGAAAGGAAGGAACACTTAAAATAGGCCATTATAGAGTTACTAAATATAGCATACTGCCACTTGCCTCTCAAGTATTCTTGCCAGGCATTATTAATTGATTATAGCATTCTGCTAAGATCCCAGGCATGACCCTGTGACTTTCAGCATAGTAATCCATATAATATTTATCAATCAAAAAGAGTTCACTGGTATGTCAGATTCTTCACACTCTGACCAAAGAGTTTCACCCAAAGTCCAGATATGATATTATGTTATTATTATTCTTTTAAATTAAGAGAGAGAAAAAAAAAAAAAAAGGAAGGAAGAGTTCAATTCTCCCCTTTATGTTTCAGGCATATATTTATCTCCCTCTGTAATTTGACTCCACTTTTCAGGCATACTACTTTTAAGTGGTTACAATTACATTAGTTTGATTTAATATTTTTTTTTTCAGAGCATATCTGTATTTTTTTATTGATTAAGATATTACATATGTGTACCCTCTACCCCCCCCCCCGCTCATCCCCTCACCCCCCCCCCCCCCCCCCCCCCGTTGTCCGTGTCCATTGGTTAGGCCTATATGCTTGCATATAAGTCCTTTGGTTGATCCTTCCCCCTTGCCCCCACCCTCCCCTACCTTCCCTCCAAGGCCTGACAGTCCAATCAAAGCCTCTCCGTCTCTGGATCAGTCCTTGTTCATCAGTTTATGTTGTTCATTATATTCCACAAATAAGTGAGATCTTGTGGTATTTATCCGCTCTCCAGTTCCATCGATGCTGTGGCAAATGCTAAGAGTTCCTTTCTCTTCTTCCTCTTCTTAAAGAATACCTTTCAGCATTTCATATAATGCTGGTTTGGTGGTGATGAACTCCTTTAGCTTTTTCTTATCCGTGAAGCTCTTTATCTGACCTTCCATTCTGAATGATAGGTTTGCTGGATAAAGTAATCTTGGTTGCAGGTTCTTGCTATTCATCTCTTTGAATATTTCTTGCCACTCTCTTCTGGCCTGCATGGTTTCTGTTGAGAAATCAGCTGACAGTCGGATGGGTACTCCCTTGTAGGTAACTGACTGTCTTTCTCTTGCTGCTTTTAAGATTCTCTCTTTATCTTTTGCTCTTGGCATTTTAATTATGATGTGTCTTGGTGTGGTCCTCTTTGGATTCCTTTTGTTTGGGGTTCTCTGCGCTTCCTGGACTTGTAAGTCCATTTCTTTCACCAGGTGGGGGAAGTTTTCTGGGACACTGAGACGCACGACTCCGGGCGCGGAGAATCAGCCATAGCTTCTTTCTCCGCCCTTTTGACTCCCTGAGACCCCCCCCCCCCCACCCAGGCTGCAGCAGAGGCTTTTGCATGTGAATGTACCTAACTACAGCCCAGCCAAGCAGACCTGGAACTTCCAAGAGAAGGCCCAAGGCCCCGCAGCGGCTTGCATTGCTTCACAGCTGAGCCTCTTCGTGGCTCCGGCTGTGTGGCCTCAGGCAGGGGCTGAATTAGCACCTCCTTAGATCCAGGAGCCACTGTACCCAGTGGTCAGAGGGGGACCATTCTCCCACTTCAGACACAGCTGCTTCCCACAGCCAATTGGCTTGGAGGTCAATTCCTCCCAGTGATCCTACAACAACCAAGGCACCAAGAGTGCACCAAGAGTGTCCACCCCAGGTAACTGGGGAGGCTGAGCCACTGGGCCCTACAGGACACCTGGCACGCAGGGCCACTCTATCAACACAGGGAAGCAGCCAAAATGCGGAGACAAAGAAACAGGTCACAATTGGCAGAAACGGAGGAGGGCAGACGACTGGATATAGAGTTCAAGGCCACGTTTATAAGGTTTGTCAAGAATTTTATGGAAACCGCCAATAAATTTAATGAATCCCTCAAGGAGTATAGTGAGACCATGGAGGACATGAAAAAGGACCAACTAGAAATTAAGCATACACTGACTGAAATAAAGAATAATTTACAGAGATCCAACAGCAGACAAGAGGATCCCAAGAATCAAGTCAAAGATTTGAAATACAAAGAAACAAAAAATACCCAACCGAAAAAGAAAAAAGAAAAGAGATTCAAAAAATATGAAGATAGTGTAAGGAACCTCTGGGACAACTTCAAGCGTACCAACATCAGAATTATAGGGGTACCAGAAGGAGAGAGAGGGCAAGATATTAAAAACCTTTTTGAAGAAATAATGATTTAATATTTTAACCTCAGTTTTATTTATAAGATGCAGATAAGAATAGCTCCCATTTGACAGAGTTGCTATGAAGAATAAATGAAATAAATTATGTATTAAAAGCTCAAAGTCTGGCTCATAGTAATTGCATTCTATCAGATACTCTTTTTAAAAATATAAAATAACTCACGTTTAGCTAATATATACAGTTGGATAGTTGTTTGTTTGTTTGTTTGTTTTGTTAATCCTCACCTGAGGATAGTTTTTCCATTGATTTTTAGGGTGACTGAAAGAGAGAGGGAAAGACAGAAAGAAACATCAATGTGAGAGAAACACATCAATTGGTTGCCTCCTGCATGAGCCCTGAGGAGGAGACCGCAACCAAGGTATGTGCTCTTGACCAGAATTGAACCCAGGACCCTTTGGTCCACAGGCTGACACTCTATCCACTGAGCCAAACTGGCTACAGCCAACTTAGTTATTTTAAAAAGGACGTCATTTGTTATAGAGAACTATTAATCAAGTCAGAAAACATGTTAATCTTTCTTTTAATTAGCTACACTATAACAAAGCCATTTTTAACAGGGAATCACAACACTGCTATCTATCTGGTGGCTGCTTATTAAAGATACAAGCATGAGAGAACACCAAACAGCCTCTAGAGCCCTGGTGTAGCAAACCCACATCGACCTATAGATAACTCCATTGCACAAGAACAAATTGTATCATCATTATTAACGAATCTGAATGTATCTTTAAACAAAGTGAAGAGGCATCAGGATTCAATTATATGTATAAACAATGCACCTAGGATGTGAAAAACAGTGTTTATGCAATACTGTGTAACAAATATATATTAAGCACAGTTTCTCACACAAAACAGGATAGACTACTGAATGCACAGATAAAATGTGATGCGAATATAACACATACCGAGACAGCACAAATCAAGTACCAAAAGAGTGTAAAGAGTGGGGGATAACTTTCTATGCTAGGGCAGTGTTTCTCAGTTGCACACAAATACACTACCCTACCTGATGAACATTTGGCAATGTCGGGAGACATTTTTAGTTTTCACAGTGCAGATGTGTTATGACATATAAAGGGTAGAAGCTAAGGATGCTGGTAAGTGTGCAAGACAGTCCTCACGACAAAGAATCGTCTGGCTCACAATAGAAATACTTGCAAGCTTGAGAAATCCTGTTGTAGGAACATGAAAAGCTTCGTCCAAGAGGCCACATGTAAGTTTACCATTGAAAAATATGTAGGGTTTCAAAAGGCCGAATCGGGATGCAAATATAATACAAAGTGAGTGGTCAGAGGGGGAGAAAATCCACTGTTTTTAAGGTAAAACTTATATCCAAGGAATGAAGGATGAGTAACTGATTAATGGCTGGAATGTAATGGAAATCCCAGACACAGGGTTTTAGACAGAAGAGAGGAGGTTGAAAAATGGAGTTGAAGGACAATAAATGACAGGCCAAGACTTTGTATATGCGCCAGTTTAACTTGGGATACATTTTGAGAATTGCATTCTTAGGTAATTACTTCAAAATGCATCCTTAGGCAAAATCACATCCCTGTGCGAGCATCATGGAGTGCACTTAGACAAACCTAGATGGTTAGCCTATTACTGTGATTGTAGCTGCTATACTTTTCTACCCCTGGCAGCTGCAGGTTTGTTACACCAACATCATCACAGACACAATTAGCTTTCCTTATTGTCATGCGAGTTCCTAACTTAAGCTCTGGTTGCCAGACATCCACTTCAACAAGGCATCCATTTCAAAGAAGCATCCAGGGTCAACTACAGCTAACTCACAGGACTAGATAAAGCCCCCCCCCCCCCCCCCCGCCCCCACTGAGGCTCTTTTGTTTTAGATCTTGGTTGATTTCAGTAACAGGCCATTGGGCTACTTGTTTTCTTTTATTCCCTTCCCTTGCTTTAAATTCCAACCTTATGTTTTTAAATTAACCAATAAAGATTGAGCTCATGAAACCCCAGGCACCAACCCTGAACCCTAAAACCAGATGCCCAGGCCTCAGTGTCTCTCTCTCTCTCTCTCTCTCTCTCTCTCTCTCTCTCTCTCTCCACCTCCACCACCATCTCCACCTCTCTCTCTCTTTCTCTCTCTCTCTCTCTCATCTCCATCTCTATCTCTGTCTCTGTCTCTGTCTCTATCTCTATCTCTATCTCTATCTCTATCTCTATCTCTATCTCTATCTCTTTCTCTACCTCTATCTCTATCTCTATCATCTCTCTATACCTCCCTTTTCCTGTACCTTGACCTCACTGTGCGTCCCCTTATAAGCTCCAGGGCCTGTAAGTAATAAACTCTTTTTTATCTTCATAATTTCCTAGTGGTTATTGCTGAAGGGCATTTTGCAATTGTAATAAGAACCACAAGGGTTGGTCCAGATGGACATTGGTTTAGAAAGGGGAGATGCCTGTGAGAAGCTCACTGAAGCCCAGGTGAGTGTCCCAAACATGTTTAGCCAATAGCATTACTATCCAGAGACTGAGGCAGCATGAGAGAGTAATGCCTTGGGCTATGATGTTACAATGGCTGGCAGCTAGGAGTCATTAGAGAATAAGAATTTCCCCCTCCATTCTAATCTGATAGTATCATCATGACATACATGATTTGTACTTGACCAAAAAGTCACTGGGCAGTGCATGACTGTTAAAAAGTCATTGGGCAGTGAATTACTGTTTGTATAAAATAACTCAAAAATAATGTTTCATTTTATAACAAATGGGATGAATCTATACTTCTATATAGTAACGAGTTCTTGTGATCAATGTTATTTTGTTTTACTTTTCTG
This sequence comes from Myotis nattereri, assembly GCF_964212035.1. Taxonomy (NCBI): domain Eukaryota; kingdom Metazoa; phylum Chordata; class Mammalia; order Chiroptera; family Vespertilionidae; genus Myotis; species Myotis nattereri. The sequence goes on along the minus strand of NC_138076.1, from coordinate 65,009,364 downwards.
GCATTTTCATATTAGTCTGCCAGTTTTTCTCATAATGAGTGAATTTATTCCACTTTATAGATGTATCAGAAATTGTACAACCAGTCCACCATTGGTTGAAATTTACACTTCTTTACAATATGCCAACAATGATGCAATTGATATCTCTGTACATATTTTCATGTGTTTTCCAATGGTATATTTTCTAAAGCGCTTTAATAGCAATACAATATTTTATAGAAAAAATACTTCAAACAGTTACTTTTGCAAAGCTGAAGCAGATTACAAGAATTATAAGTAGGAAAGAGGCAGTAGTAGTGCAAATAAGTAGGCCTATTTAATCATTATTCTAGAGGGAGATCTGATATATTGGGAGAGTGTGTGATATTTGAAAGATAATCCAAATTTTCTAGGATGAGTGCTTCACAGTGATATGGTAGCGTGATGATGAATATCATGTGTCAGCTTGACTGGACCAAGGAGTTCCCAGACATTGATCGATCAAACGTTATCCCCGATGTGTCTGCGAGAAAGCTCTGTACGAGGCTAAGATATAAATTGCTAGATTGAGTAAAGCAGATTGCTCTCCCTATTCTGAGAGGGCCCCATCCAATAAGATGAAGGCCTGACTAAAGCAAAAGGCTGATTCTCCTCTGAGTAAGAAGAAATTTCTCCTGCCTGCCTGGCTGCCTTTCTGCTGGGACATCAGATTCTTCCTGCCTTTGGACATGATCTGAAACATCAGTCCTCCTCTAGGTTTTAAGCCTATGGGCCTTTGGACTGAAACTACACCAGTAGTTTTCCTGGGTCTTCAGTTTGCCAGCAGATCTCAGAACTGCCCAGCCTCCATAAACATGTGAGACAATGCCTTATAAGTCTTTTAAAAGAAAAACATACATATATAAAATTAATAATATTAATGAATTAATTAATGAATTAATAGTAGTATATAATATTATATATATATAAAATAATAAAAATATAATATGCTAATTAGACCAGACAGCCTTCTGGATGAAGCCTGGGCTGTGAGGGAAGCCCAGGTTCCGGGTGCCAGAAGGAAGCCGGTGCCGGCAGCCAGGGGGAGGAAGGCCTACTCTTGCACAAATTTCATGCATCAGGCCTCTAGTGTGTGTGTGTGTGTGTGTGTGTGTGTGTGTGTGTGTGTGTGTGTAATCTCCTATTGGTTCTGTTTCTCTGGATAAGCCTGATTAATGCAAGTATAATTATGATAAGTTTCTCTTAACATACTGCTTTTACTTTGCTTTGTTTGATGTTGTTTATCTTAAAAAATGAGTTTGGAACACTGACTCAATTCAAGATAATTAAAAGCAAGCTCATGTTAACCTGGTTGGCATGGCTCAGTGGTTGAGCATGGATCTATGAACCGGGTCATGGTTTGATTCCCAGTCAGGGAGCATGTCTGGGTTGCAGGCTAAAGCCCCAGTGTGGGGTGTGCAGGAGACGGCCGATCAATAATTCTCTCTCATCATTGATGTTTCTATCTTGTTCTCCTTTTCTTTGTAAAATCAATAAAAAAATAAAAAGCTAGCTCATGTTATATTATTACCTTAGCATAGAGGGTGGGGCAAAAGTAGATTTACAATTGTGAGTACAGAGTTTATTCTTGTATTATTGTTTAATAATTATTGTATTATTTTCCATACGAACAATTGCAAACCTACTTTTGCCCAACCCTGTATATAGAAAACAATTGATTTGATCAAAGCTTTGAATGATCTCTGGTACAATGGTAATTTTCATCTTCACCCTGCCCTTGAAATCTCTTGACAATTAATAAATCCATTTTTTTTTCTGATAAATTCTCAACTCCTCTTCTCACTGTTCAATCTACCTTCTGTTATTTTTGTGAAATATAAATAATCATTGGTGCCAAAAATGCTACTATAAACATGCCATTTCCACCAGTTTTCCCTGTTTATAATTTTTTTAATTTTTTAAAATATATTTTTATTGATTTCATAGAGGATGGGAGAGAGATAGAAACATCAATAATGAAAGATAATCGCTCCCCACTGGCTATCAAACCCGTAACCTGGGCATGTGCCTGACCAGGAATTGAACGTGACCTCCTGGTTCACAGGTCCACTCTCAACCACTGAGCCACTCCAGCTGGGCGACCAGCTTTAGCTTCTGATCACCTGTTTCTCTCTCTCTTTCAACAGTGGCCTTTGTCTCAGAGGATAACTTCCATCAGAGTTCAAACTCCACCTATAGAACCGCAAGCAACTCTCTGTGTTCGGACCAGGAAGCACTGCTTGAGAAGCTGCTTGGACTGCTCACCACCCAGCCTGCCAAGGCCCGAGGACCCCTTCAATGGTGCCTACGTCACCTTCTTCAGCCTGGGCATTGGCGGCCTTCTGCCATGGAACTTCTTTGTCTCTGCTAAGAACTACTGGATATTCAAACTCAGCAACTGCTCCAGCCCAGCCCCAGGGAGAAACCTGAGGACTCGGACATCCTGGTAAGTGCATGTTCCTCCTGGGAGGCGGGGGGTGCATTCTGCCTGGAAGGGGTGAAGAGCAGCTTTCCTTGGGTGTGCCATGCCAGGAAGTTTTGTGGCCTGCTAAGGATATACCAATTAGGAAGCCACATGGAGTATAGTACAAAGAATTCAATTCAATTTTCAGACATGATTTGTGTGTGTATGAGGCCTCCTGCTTCATGGGACAGGAGAAGATGGAAATATATAAGACACAGTACCAGTCTTCATATTTCTTACTATTTAATTTAGGAAGAGGATGCAAATGATGATTCTCTGTAGTATAGTGTGGTAAATCCAAGAATCCAGAGTCCCTGCCTCCAGAAAGGGTGGATCTAGTAGCACTAAGTTTAGCAGTGAGTGATAGAAAATTCCAAAAGTGCAGTGGCTAAACAAGATGGAAGATAAATTTTCTTTCATGTTCAAGTCCTGAGGGGCCAACTCAACCCTTGCATAATGTTCCATGTTGTCAGAAACCTAGTTGTTTCACCATGTGTAGCTTCTGTGTTCAATATCACTTCACAGTCTGGGATTGCTGTTGTAATTCAGCCATTACATCAAATAGGAAGAAAGGAAGGAGAGGCATAAGAAAACTTCTGCAAGGAACACACTTGCTTTTGCTCACATTGAACTCATTGGTCAGACCTTGGTCATGTGACCACATGAGCTGCAAAGGAGGCTGGGAGAAATATTTTTTTCTGTATTGTGTTATTGAAACTATGCAGAACCTGAACTCTTTTTCTCAGTGATAGCATTTATTTTTTATTTAAATTGAAATTCATTTTTATAGATTTATAATTGGAAAATTTATATTTTCACAAGATAGATCAACTATTTATTTAAAAGACAAATATCAAAGAAAATGCCATCACTGATTTTGGCTGTTAAAATAATAACATCAAAGACACTTTGGACAAAAAGTAATACACTTCTAATTTTATCTCTTACAATTGTAGTAATGCTGGGGAAATTTCTATATTTATTTGCATAGCTCATGAACATAAGATTGGTTTCTAAAACCCCAAAAGCAAGAATGACTTGAGATAGGATCATTATTTCTATTTATACATAAACATTATTTCTGCATACTCAGTGGTGTTTCTTTCACTGTGGATTCAATCATAAGTGATGATGGATTCCAGCTGCCCTCACTTACCAAAGACATACAGAGAAGCACCTCCTGATCTGTTAGTGATGGGATGGTGAGCACCCTTTGTGTGACTCAGCCTCACCTCTACATCCGTCTCAAAGATCACAAAATCTTTTTGAAATTAAAGGGAAAAAAAGTCTGAGTTTAAACTCTGTCTACAACTTTCTACCTTTTTTTTTTCTTCTGGGAATGATACTTAAACTCTATTAAACTCAATTGTCCCATTTTAAATTGTAATGAAAAATAATTACTCCATGGGATGTTGGTAAAGCTTTTAAGAGCTGATGTCAGTCTCAGTACCATGTTCTCCCTTAAACGTAGATGGAAAGGTATCACTATCCAACCAAGTCCTTCCTCATGACTTCCTGGTTTTCTCAACCAGGATAAAGAGAATATGAATCTCCAGGGCATTTCTGTGAAGTCCTTTAGTGTTTATTATCTCTCCTCACCAGTTCCTTTCTTCTCAGAGCTCCAAGATCCACTCAAGATTCCACACTTTTTATCAGCCCATTCAGGTCCTGGAGGACTTTCATTGTTGGTCTCACTGACAAACAGTGAAAGCAATTTTTCAGATCTATTTCTACTAAAATCACTTAATACAGCAGATCTTCAAATAATGACTTTCATTGTGACCTTGACGAGAAAAAAAAATCCATCCTCAGGTGAAGGTTCTGTCTGTGTGGAGTTTGTACGTTCTCCCCACATCTGTGTGAGTCTTCTCCCTGTAAGCTGTTTTCCTCCCATATCCCAAATAAGTGCACGGCTAGGGGGATTGGTATGTATATCGTGTCCCAGTCTGAATGAGTGTGGGTGTGAATGGAAGTGCATTCTGTAGTGGAACTGTGTCCTGTCCAGGGCTGGTTTTCATCTTGAGCTCTTAGCTGCTGGGTGAGGCTCTAGCCACCCAAGACCCTGAACTGAAATAAGTGAGTTGGAAAATAAGGATCTTGCTTGCTTTTATTCAACATATTTCTTAAATGTCTCTGTAGCACATATTAACTTCAATGTTTAATATTAGAAATGTTTTGGGTCTTTAACTAGAATTGTGTTAATAGTTTTGTGACCAAGAATATGCAGTAAGAACTTAACTCTTCCTTATATCAACATCCTACAGTAAAATTGGTTTCATTGTATGTCTTTTTGCTTAAAGTTGTGTTTTCCAAGAATCTATTCACGATGTTAAGAGAAGAATTATGTATAATAAAATCTTTATTAAAAAGGCAAATGACCTAATTTTCTTAAAGCATATAAAATATGCTGTGGGTAACTTCATTTCAAGTCTCACCCCCATTATTAACCCTACTTACATGTGTCTCGGAGTTCTTGAGAAATTCTTCTCTTTGTCAAGTGGATAATAGCAAGAATATTGTTAGGCGTAGCCAACTCTTATATAACTAGAGGCCCGGTGCAAGAATTCCTGCATGGGTGGGGTCCAGCCAGCCAGTCTGATGGGGGCCAATCAGGCCGGTGGGGGCGGGGGGGGGGGCGGGGAAGGGGCCATGGACAGTTGGCCGGCTAATCCCACATCCTGGTCGAACTCCTGGTTGAACTCCTGGCATATTAGCCTTTTATTATATAGGATACCACCACTTGCCATTTATACTGCAAAGGACATAGACAAATATAGAGATGTGTCATCCCTGCCCACAGTTGGCTTCCCTAACATCCATAGCATCTTTGAGGGCCCTTATAATGTATCAGTCCAAGTTCATAAAGGATAAAGTTGGCCAAGAATTGCATCAATTACCCTTCATGTACTGTTTTTTGGGGGGGCATATGATTATATGCACCCTCTAGAATGGGCCTCTCTTATGCCTGTAGATCCTACATCTCTTCACCTGCAACCAGAGGGTTAATAAGAAAGGTTAGAAAGGTTAAAGTAAAACCTGAATTAGTAACCATCTAACCCCTAAAGAAGGTCACAGTATGTGATAATTATAGTCCCACAGCATGTTTCTCAATGTGAAAGCTGATGTTGATTTTAATGGTCAATATTGGTATAAAATCTATCTTCTTTATTTTGTGTGTCTGTTACCATGACAAAGGTTTAATAATGCCCTCTCATGCCATTTAGCTAAATGGACTAGAAGGCAATTCTTTAAAAGAGTAATGTTAACAAGCACTGCTGCACCGTTAGAATGACTCAGGATTTTCTCTACTACACTCTGCAGTCACTTTTATTAGATGTTTCATAAAGAAGAGTGGCAGATCATAATCTTAAGTTTTGTTTTGTTTTGTTTTGATTGGTTTTTACTTTTCAGAATTTTTTCACCAGGAGAATATTTGAAATAAAGTAGAGCTAACACTGGTGGGTAGTGAAAAAAGCCTTTGACTCAATGTGTTATTATGATTCAGAAGCCATTTCCTTCCTCAAGATATATTCTGTATTTCATTCAAAGCAGGTAGCTGGAGTTTCATGGAGTGAGGCAAATATTTCAAAGACCTCTATCCCAGCATGCCAGATGTGAAGTTTGAGATTATTTAAAATAGCTAGAAAATTTTAAAAAAATTATATTTCATTGACCTACTGAATTTTACTGATTGACAATAAACACCTGAGATTTTGAGTTTTATCTACCAACTGAAGCCAATATATAATATTTTCAGCTTTATTTTCCCACTGATCACACTGGAATAATGTTCTTTATCCTCTCAGTGATATGCTAGTGGCATCATGGGAAACATTACTAAAGGAAATAAAAGTACTATGTCTCAGGTACCATGACTGTGGCAAGAGTTAATTGTAGAGGAAGGTCGTCATAAAATGTTGGAATTCAGGCCCAGATAAAGGTGGAAATTAATAGGAAGAGAAAGAAAAATTTCCCAAATGAAACTATCTATCTATAGATGATTAAAAATAGTATTGTCTACTGGGGAGAGATAGTTGCTGCAAAGTGCCCTGGCTTTGCACTCCATTTCCTCTTGGTGACTCAGGTAAGTATTGTGGGAACACTGTGGAATAGGCTGGAAAATGTCACCAGCATTGCTACAAAGACCAGTGTTTTCTGAAGCCAGACATACACATTCTTTTGGTATTGCCTTCTTCCTCTGTTGAATAATTGCCTACTGTGTACAGCTAAAATGAATGCTAAGAATAGTCAACAGTTCCATTCAAACCTTAGAAACAGTTTTGATATAATACAGGTCTACTAGACATGACTTTTTGCTCTTTAAAGATGAAAGGTGAAGACTGTTAGGAAGATCTTGCTAGATATATGCAAGTATTGGAAAGCAGAGAGATCAAAGCAATGTCTGAGACAAAACTTATAAGCTTTTAACTAGAAAGTATATGATTTCAGTCATATATGGAGTTTAATGAAAATATTGAACTATCAAGCAAAATAGAGACAGACTCATGGAGAGTAGGCAGGCAGCTCTGGTGGTGGGGAAGGGGAGGTAGGGGAGGGATTGAAGAAAAAAGAAAAAAAAAGGAGAACTCAGGGACATGGACAACAGCGTGGTGATTGAGGGGGTGGGGGTGAAGGGTGTGTGTGGAGGTGGAAGAGGGGATAGAAGGGATAAATGTGATGGGAAAAAAATCCAATATTTTTAAGTTTACTGACCAGTGAAATAAGCAGTTATTTTCAAGACACCTGAATCAATATATATACATTCATATGCATGAGAGAGAGAGAGAAATGTATTCTTTACTTTCCCTTTCTGGACAGGGCTACACAGTACATGTTAACTTTGTTTACAGTTTTATTTAAAATGCTGAAATCAGCCCTGGCCCCAATATCCCTCAGTTGGTTGAATGTTCTCTCATGTACCAGAAGGTCTCCAGTTCAATTCCCAGTCAGGGAACATGTCCAGGTTAGGTAGCTGATCTATGTTTATCTCTCCCCTTCTCTCTAAAATCAATAAAAACACATTCTAAAAATATTAAAATACTGAATCTGCTTACTTATCTATGTAAAACATTTTGAAAGTTTGACTTTACCTGTCTGGATTATAAAAATCTGTCTTCAAATTATATACATTTTATTAAAATATTTTAATTTCAATATCCTATAGAAAGTATTTTATATAAATTTAACGTACAGCTGTATACTATTCACTTCTATAGTTGTAATGCATGCAGATATCCAAGGTAATTTTTATTAATGACAATAGTTGCGTGTGCATTCTTCCATTGCAATGATATCAAGGTCTGCAATGTGTATTTATGCATATTTTGAGTTATAATTATTTAGAAATTAGTACTACATTAGATTCCACTCAGTATCATAATACTAAATTATATATTCATTTTTCAGGTACTACATACTTTTTTGAAATATATATAGTACTATTGACTGATTTTGCATAGTTTAAGCCAGGAGATAGTATGCTAGGAAGCTGTCAATCAGTCCAGAGAACTATAGGAACAGAAAATGAACATATTCTCCAAGGACAAAGTATTTATTAAAAGACTAGATTCACTGATCTGTAAAATCACAACTGATAAAATTCCTGGTAAGGAATAATACTCTATACATATTACTCAAATTGATTTGTCTTGTGAGCTATTTAACTAACATCATTTGTATTAATAATTAATAGTTTGTTATAATTTTGATAGAAGATAATGAGAGAATAAATTACTTGTTATGTAATTTATAGTTTATTTTGGTATTTTGAGAAAGGTTTTAAATATTAATATTAATAAATACTTCAGATATAATTATTTATTATTTTATTATATTATTAGACAAGTGAAAAAATAGAAATCTTCAGAAAATGATGACAGAAGTCCCATAAGTATTCTTCCGCATATAATAATAATAATAATAATAAACACATACATGACCTTCATAATCAGTTAAAATGCATTAATGAAACAATTCTTTTTTTTAAAAAAAATATATTTTATTGATTTTTTACAGAGAGGAAGGGAGAGAGATAGAGAGTTAGAAACATCGATGAGAGAGAAACACCAATCAGCCGCCTTCTGCACATCTCCTACTGGGGATGTGCCCGCAACCAAGGTACATGCCCTTGAGCGGAATCGAACCTGGGACCTTTCAGTCCACAGGCCGACGCTCTATCCACTGAGCCAAACCGGTTTCGGCCATTAATGAAACAATTCTTTTTTCAAATTGCTTATTACCCTTCCATACACATAATTAGTGATTTTATATAAAATGATATTTAAGAAGATACATATTTTATAAAACTATATCACTCAAATATAATGCAAAATAATACATATTTTTAAAATATATTTTTATTGATTTCAGAGAGGAAAAGAGTGGGAGAGAGGATAGAAACATCAATGCTGTGAGAGAATCATTGATTGGCTGCCTCCTGCATGCCCCACACTGGGGATCGAGCCCACAAACCACAAACCAGGCATGTGCCCTTGACCGGAATTGAACCCAGAATCCTTCAGTCCACAGGCCAAAGCTCTATCCACTGAGCCAAACTGGCTAGGGCAATAATACATATTTTTAAAAAATTATTTGCCTAAGCAGTTTTTAAGTCATTGTTTCTTAGAACAAAATTCAATTAACTACATATAGTTAATTTTAGAAAAATTGACTTTTCAACTCAGATATGGTTTTTTAAACAAAAATGATTAGGCTTCCAAATTCTGGTAGTACTAATGAAGTGAATTGCTATTATAATGTGTTGTGTTGCTCAAAGAGAAGGATTGCTTAAATACTAAGATAATAAACGTAGCCATAATTCTCTGCACTGATTTTGAATGTGCTATTATTTGAAAATTCTTATTTAAGTTATAAATTCTCCCTTAAGATCCAAATACATAGGGTTCTTAAGTACTGGCTAGATGTCTTATTCTTCTTTGCTTCCTATTTCCTGTGTATCCCGGGCTTAGGATACACAGTATCTCATAAGAAAGGTGATTAAAAATCAATTAATGAATGACACCAGTTAGAAGTGGCCATCATTTGGGGGGAATTTAGGCTATTGCAGCAGGGTAAATTTAGTCCGTCCATTATACCTCATGTATTCCTGTTTGCCACTGATTTGGGGGCTGGCGGGGCGGGGGAGAACAAAAATCTAAAATAACTCTCAGGAGAGTTATGTGCCATCACACATCAGTAAGATATATGTGAGGTTTTCACTGTATTTTAATAAAATTAGAGGATGGAGGGAAATAAAGGTGTACTGGCTTAAAGCAAATAATAAATCACTGTATAGTCTCAATATTACAAACATTCTATGAAGGGGACATATCATAGAAAAATAATCAAAAGTAACCTTGAAAAATAACAAGAGAGCCATGCCATCCTATTATAGGGAAAGCCTTTTGGCATGAGAGCATACACTAGGGTGTCTATATACCTATGGACCTTATGTCCATGACACTGTGCAATTTTTAAAACGAGGTGGTCATAATCCTTCTAATTCCTAGTTAATTTTTTTTCTGAATAGCTTATATGTAAAACTAGTTGAAGAATCCCCATAAAGTAAGAGTTAGTGCTTTGCTATACACTTAAGGCCATGATACTTAAACTTCTGTTTTTAGAAAGTTTGTATTTTTAACAAGCTCCCAGGTTGTTTCCAACATACTTCAAGTGTGAAAAATCACTGTTCTTGGGGAAACTCTGAATACCACTGCCTGACTATAAACAACCATACAGTAGGAGATAAATAGGAACTACCTCTTATATATAAAACAGGAAATAAATTTTGTACGAAAAAAGGTGTGTTATGTGGATATGACTTCTATAGCTTCATTTAGTATTAGATTGTGTTTTCAAAGGTTTTCATCAAAGTATTTCATTTTCTTTATCTCAGAGAGAAGTCATCTCCCTTTCCATCTGAGGTTATTTTATTTTTAATCTGGGCATTAGCTAACATTACCTTTTTCTTTAATGAAAATTTTGTATTCATAATTATTTCTTAAATTTCCTTATATTAAAATCCTAGATTTTTCCTCTTAATATATAAAAATCATTTACAATCAGTCTGACCTTCTGTCTCATAACACTTTATCATTCAAGCTTTTAATAAATTATCTTCCATTTAGTGAATACTGTATCTAGTGAGTTTAAAATATATTGGATTATTCTATCTGGCTGATTTTCTAGCACTGTTATAGAAAAAGTTACCAAGCCCATTTTATCTGTGAAAATGAAAGAATCCCTTGCAGACCTAATGAACTATCATATTTACTCAAACTGTCCATGCTTTTTCTCATTGTCAGGACTATTGATGGTACCCTAAATCTATAACTAAATCTCATCACTGCTTCTCTTTCAAATCTTTTTTTTTTTTTCTTTCCTGCCTATTTACTTAACTAAAACACATTTACTTTTTAGTTATATACATAAATATTATTTTCTCTAAAAAATCTTCCCTCTCCCAGCAGACTTGGTTAGCTGATCCTACAGCACCATGTAATTAGCTTGGCAAATTATTTATACCTCCTTGGAAATTGTTTGCTTGTTCTTTTTTTTTTTTAATATATTTTATTGATTTTTTACAGAGAGGAAGAGAGAGAGATAGAGAGTCAGAAACATCGATGAGAGAGAAACATCGACCAGCCGCCTCCTGCACATCCCCCACCGGGGATGTGCCCGCAACCCAGGTACATGCCCTTGACCGGAATCGAACCTGGGACCCTTCAGTCCGCAGGCCGATGCTCTATCCACTGAGCCAAACCGGTTTCGGCTGCTTGTTATCTTTCCTACCAGGTTGCCAGCTCCCATAGAGTAGGTACCAGATCTTTCCTGATAGAAGGTAGTCAGTAAATATTGTTTGAAAGAATGAAACGCTTTCCCTAATGTTTGCCTTTAATAGCAAGCTTTTTCTTAAAGTAATGCCCACACTTTTCATTTGCACTGCCATCATTCTTCCTTTTAGGGGTTTGTAAGCACTGCTTGAATGCCTTAATTATATCGTGCCAATGTTCTATCATATACAGCCTGCCATTCCAGTGTAGAAGCTATAGATCTGACTTTCCCGACTCGTTCACAAGGACACGGCTTGGTGACCTAGGCTTTTCCAATTAGGTATGTTTGAACATGATTTAGATTCAGCACCGGCAGTTTGATAAAATGGGCACCATGTAGAATCTATTTTGTATGTAAGGTTTTGTGAGCAACAATGCCGAGATTCTAGCATCTAATTCCCAATGCAAGCAGTGTGCACTGGAATGTTTGTGCCTCAGTGTGAAGGGGGAGTTTGTAGTGGAGGATCATTATGGTATGTTGTATCATTCATGACCTGACTCTGAGCTTAACTCTCTACCTTCCTGGAGATCCATTGAGCTACCAGATAGCATTAAATAAATTCCATTCCTGCCTAAGCAAGCTAAAGTGGATGTTGTTTTGTTCAACTATGAGCTCTGTTAGATACCTCCTGTTATTTTGAGTTGTTCCTTTTCAGTCAACTTTGTAGTTTCCTCTTCTTATGCTTGGGCCTTTATTATGTTTATTTAGTCATTCAGGAAATATCAGTTATGTACTTGTAGATGTCAGGTATTACTGTAGAGAGCAGAGATTCTGCAGAGAACAGAACAAAAATATTTCCTGCTCTGTGTTGCTCATATTCTGGGCTGAGACAGAATATAATATTTCCTGAGTAATAATTGTATTGAAAAATGAAGTAAAGTGAATAATTAATGACTGATGGCATATGCAATTTATTTAAGATATAATATGCAGGGGCGTCTTCTCTGACCTGGGACATTTAATGAGAAACCTAAGGCTCCAAAACAGCCTTTGACTTGCTGAAGAAAGCACATTCTAGGCAGAGCAAACAGTAAGTACTCAGGCCCTGGAGTGAGAGTGTGAATCATGTGCTTGAAAAAAAAAAAAAAAAAAAGAGTTCAATATGACTGAAGACAGTGAGTGAGGGAAAGATAATGAAGATGAGACTAGAGAGTTAGCTGAAGGAAAAGTAGGAAGAGCTTCATAAGACATTGTAAAAACTTGAATTTTACTATGAATGAGTTGGAAGCCATTGGAGATTTTTAAACACAAGAATATGGTTTTCAATTTAAAATATCACTCCATGGAAAACAGACTGAGAGAGCATGGATTATGGTAGAAATAGAGAGAACAAAGAGCTTTACTAGAGGTCAGAGCATTGAGCCTTCGGCTTTTCAGTCCCAGTAAGAGGAGGGAGAGCTAACAAAATAGACTGAATGTGTGAAAAAAAAGGAAAAAAAAGAAAGAATGTGCCACAAAAGTGATTTGAAGAAAAAATTTCAAGGAAGGGGATGGGAACTATTTCAACTGATAAGTTGACAAGATAAGGACTGAGTTTGATAATATGGATGTTATGGATAGTATTAGAATTCCTTCATTTTAATTACTGACTTTATTATTTTCTACTGCTTGATGACATCTACTTAACTTGTCTTTCTTCTGCTACCTGTATTTGACAATTAGATCCTTCAAAACCAGATTGCTTTAACAAATTCAGACAACTTTTCTAAATTCTATTGGATATTTCCACTTGAATCTCAATACACCGCACTTAATAAATCATCCCCTTTATTTCCTACTAGATTATTTTACTTTGTCTTCTTTTCAGTGTGGGAGATAATTTAGATTCAATGAAATTGTGATCATTTACAAGCCATCTTTAGTGTATATATATATATATATATATATATATATATATATGTATAGGTATAGATATAGATATAGATATAGATATAGATATAGATATAGATATATAGATATATAGATATATAGATATATACACCAGGGGCCTGGTGCACAAAATTCATGCACTGGGTGGGGGTCCCTCAGCCCAGCCTGCCCCCTCTCACATACTGGGAGCCCTCAGGGGATGTCCTACTGACTGCTTAGGCTCACTCCCTGCTCCCCTTTGAGCTGGCTCTGCCCCTTCCCAGCCCTAAGGCCTCTGGCCAAGCCCTTGGGCCTGAGCAGGGGACCCCCAACCCCCTCTGATCACCAGCTCTGCCTCTGCCCCCTCCAATCGCTGGCTACACCCCTAGACCCTCCCCCCTCCTCCCCGCTACCTGCCTGGCCAACAGGCCTGGACACTTCAGCAGCGGGGCTGAGGGGACTGGGCGCCACCATCTTGGTGATGGAGTTATGGAGTGACGGTTAATTTGCATATTAGTATTTTATTAGATAGTATATATGGCTAATATGCTAAGTGTACCTCCAACTATCCGACCAGTTGCTATGACATGCACTGACCACCAGAGGGAAGACACTCAATGCAGGAGCTGCCATGATGCACACTGGTCATTTACAAAGACCTGGTGCCAACAAAGCAACATTTGGCTTCCCCCAAGTGGGACACAGGCCCGCCACCACCCTGGAGCAACACCCCACCAAATCACAGACAATTCTGCTAAGACCCCGTGGTGCAAAATGTGAACCAATGCCCAGCCCAGCTTGTGGTCACTGTGGGCACCGGGTAATGATGTCACATAGCAACACCCTGTTTCCTCTCCCTAGCGACTAGCCTCCTTGCAGTTTCTTCAGCCCAGGAACACGACTTGCATTATAGCCAGGTGCAAACATTTTACACTTTAACCAAATGTCTGTGAAGCGTTTTCACATGCCTCATCTCATTTGATTCTTACAGAAGTCCTGGAGTACTTAGATAGGAGACTCAATAGAATCCTATTTTCTTTTCATTAGCCCAGCAGTTCTCAACCTGTGCATCACAACCCCTTTGGTGGCCAAATGACCCTTTCACAGGGGTGACCTAAGACCATCCTGCATATCAGATATTTACATTACAATTCATAACAATAGCAACATTACAATTATGAAGTAGCAACAAAAATAATTTTATGGTTGGGTCACAACATGAGGAACTGTATTTAAAGGGCCAGAAGGTTGAGAACCACTGCATTAGCCATAAAATGAAGATTTAGAAAGTTTAGAAACTTGACCTGGCTGAAAAGAAGCAAGAAATGGTGGACTTTGAAAATGACTTCAGGTTTTCTCATTACTCAGAATATAGTCAAATACTGCTGCAGTTAAATATTTTACCCTTTGTTCTCCCTATATGATCTACAATAATAATCTACTTCGAGTTGATATTTACTCCTGTGTTGCTTACAATTACCTGAAAGAGAAGTTGGGTGCTTCACTGGGCTGGAAAAAGTTTAGCTAAATCAAAAAGCAGGTATAATTAAGCAAGTTTATTCTCTCTATATAAAAGGCTAAGTTATTTGTGCATGCATGATACAGGCAGTCCTCGGGTTATGTCAGACTTGACATACATCGTTTCATGGTCATGTCACCATCTCCCATTTATTTATTAAAAAAGTTCCATCATTTTGACATATGTACATATATGCTTTATGTTTTTTATTATTTATTTACCACAAGTAAAGGTCAGGAATTGTTATCTTTCTTTTAAATTATTTTTACTGTTTCACTTCATTACTGATGTGTATGTGCTCCATGTGAGTGACGTAGGTGCTTATGTAGGTGGGTTCTGACTTAACGGCGAAAATCGCGTTAAATCGCACCATAGGAACAGATCTTCGACGTAACCTGAGGACCTACTGTACATAAAAAGCTCTCGCGCCAATCACACACATGTGTTTCAATCTGTCATCGTTGATCATGAATTTGGTTGACACTTCTATTACAGAGAAAGGGCAAATAGAAATATTAAAATATTTATTCTAATTAATTTCTTTTCCATGTGCACGAATCCATGCACGAGGCCACTAGTTTCTTAAATATCTGTCAAAAAAGTTCTTCCTAGCTATCCCATTTCCACCCCATAGTTTATGCCCTTATCATCTCTTGCTTGGATCATTGCTATATCCTCCTTGTCACATTTTATTTATTTTTATTGTTTGAAATATATTTTACTGATTTCAGAGAGGAAGGGAACCAGGAGAGAGAGATAGAAACATCAATGAAGAGAGAGAATCATTGATTAGTTGCCTCCTGCACGTCCCCTACTGGGGATCTAGCCTGCAACCCAGGCATGTGCCCTGACTCAGAATCGAACCATGACTTCATGGTTCATAGGTTGATGTTCAACCAGTGTGCCACAGTGACCTGGCTTTCTTGTCATTTCTCTTGTGATAATCTCCAAACTCCTGCCATACTAATTATTTTACATGTCAAGTGTGATAGTGGGATATTCCTGCTCACAGTCAATCAGTGGTTTCCATTACATTGGGATGAAAATCTGCATGGTACTCCCGATCTGCTTTTGTGTACTACCTAAGTTGACTCATCTGATTGTATTTCTGGAACTTTGTGTTCCAGGAATTCCCAACTATTTTTCTTTCACTGAAATTAGCATGAAAATTCTCTCATTTTCAATGCTTTCTTTCATCCAATTTTCTCTCACTGGAATCTTTATTAGCCCAAAAGGCACTGAGGCACTGTATTGGCACTCTTAATAAATTTGAAAGTATTGTAGAAACAATAACTTAACTCATTTATAAAACATTAGACTGAAAATTGGCAGGTTATTGGAATCTAACAGTGTTTCTAACATGTAGGCCCTTGAAAGTGCCTTTTCCCTGCATGAATGAGAGCTGAACAAAGAGTATTTATATGGTCTTTCTGTAGTTCCCAGAAAGGCCTCAATTGATTTTAGCACCCTGTAGGAAACATAATTTGACTTACTAAATCTTTCATTCTGGAAACAGAAAAGAGAATATCAAATGATTTATATATGCATAATAAATTTGATTCTTTCAAATGCATGGCTGTAAATAAATACATACGCCTTTATATATGTTACTGCAGTATAACCTTCAGGACCTTAACAGTATATTAAAGAAATAACACACACAGAGTAAATTCCTTTACTATGAAAAGCACTGTTTAAACAGTATTTGTGGAAAACATTTATTAGAAATACCATTGAGTAGCAGAGTATAAGAGATTTTTTTAGAGTGCCCTATACTCCTGAGAATATGAGCATTCAGCAACAGAAATTATTTTACATAACTGAGAAATAAAGAGATTCAGACCATTTATGAATTCTTGATGGTTTACTTTTTAGAAACAATCAAAGTTAATTATTATTATAAGTAGTAATCACACCTCCCTAATGACATCCCAAATACTTATGATATAAAAAATACGAATCAAGCAAATATTGCAGGTTCTGTGAGTAAACATTCTGGTAAAAGCACTATGCTGTAACATGAAAGTAAACACTAACACTGGGAGAACATAGCATACAAGGTCATGGAGACTTACCTATTGTTTCTAAGCACATCCTACTTAAAAAAAAAAAAAAAGTATTGGTTGCTTATTCAGAAAAGTGAGTTCGCAAAATCATTTTTAATATAAAATAATTAAATCATTTTAGAAAGCACATAACAGTTTTCTCTATATAATAAAGCTCTAAAATAAATTTAGATTGATTTTAATCTAGTCACTTCATATCACACTTATTAATGTCAATACTTTTTATAAAATTTGGGTTGGTTTTATCAAAACCCCATTTAAGGTTTTTAGAAACATCTTTGGAATTATTTTTATATAATTGTATATGTAAAATTGCATATTAAGGAAGTAAAATATTATCTCAAATTATTTTTTAAAATGCTATACATATTAACTAATTTAATTATTTTCATGTGGAAGCCATTGTGTCCAGGTTGGAATTATGGAGTAACTGTTTTCATCGCTTGGTGAATAAGAAATTTATTTTTATTTTAAAATATATTTTTATTTATTTCAGAGAGGAAGGGAGAGGGAGAGAGAGATAGAAACATCAAAGATGGGAGCGAATCATTGATTGGCTGCCTTCAGCATGTCCCCTACTGGGGGTGGAGCCTGCAACCCTGTCATGTGCCTGACTAGGAATCAAACTATGACCTAGTTCATGGGTCGATGCTCAACCACTGAACAACATTGGCCAGGCAAGAAATTAATTTTTTATCTTTTGAAAAACTAGTTTTTGCAAGCATGATAAAGGAGTGATAGTTATAACTTCAGAATTACATTGTCCATTAACAAATGTAATAAGTTTATTGTGATATAATTCATATTCATTAATTCACTCATTAATGTGTATAATTCATTGTTTTTTATATACAAAATGGACATTACATTTTTACTTTATTTTTATTGTTGAAATCATTACAGATGTTCTCATTTTCTGCCCCCTGAGCCCACCTCCTCCCAGCCCCTGTCACCCCTTCCTCATGCCATCACCACACTGTGTCTATGGGTTATGCATATATGTTCTTCATGTCTAATCCCTTCACCTTATTTTATCCAGCCACCTCCCCACCCCAGGCTGCCTCCCCACTGAGAGCTGTCAGTCTGTTCCATGTATCCATGCCTCTGGTTCTATTTTGTTCACCAGTTTATTTTGTTCATTAGCTTCCACATATAAGTGAGGTCATATGGAATTTGTCTTACGATGACTGGCTCATTTTGCTTAGCATAATAATCTCCAAGTACATCCATGCTGTCACAAAGAGTAAGATTTCTTTTTTAATAGCTGCATAGTATTCCACTGAGTAAATAGCTTTTGCAACTGCTCATCTACTGATGGGCACTTGGGCTGTTTCTTGATCTTGGCTAGTGTAAATAACACTGCTATAAATATAGGGGGCATATATTTTTTTGAGTTGAGTTGTATACTAATCATTGCAATCTAATTTTTAGAACATTATCATTACCCCAAAAGACTGTTAGCAGTCACTCATCATCCTTCTCTCATTTCTCACAGTCTAGGCCTAGGCAGAAACCAGTATACTTTTGTTTCTACAGATTTTTCTATTCTGGACATTTCAAATAAGTGTATTCATATAATAAGTGGCTTTTTGTGTCTAAATTTTTTCATATGGTATAATGTTTTAAAGGTTTGTCTATGTTTTAAAATGTGTCAGTACTTTATTCATTTTTATGATTAAACATTTTATTGTATAGATATACTAGAGGCCTAATGCATGAAAATTCATGCAAGAGTAGGCCTTCCTTCCCCCGGCTGCCGGCACCAGCTTCCCTCTGGCACCAGGGACTCGGGCTGCTTCATTCCTCCAGCCACTCACAGGCACCCGGGACCTGAGCTGGCTTCTCTCAGGCCGCCACCAGGCTCCCGGGACCCGGCTGGCTTCCCTCCAGACCCAGCCCATCAGGAAGGACATCCCAAAGGATGTCCAGAAGACATCAGGTCTAATTAGCATATTGCCCTTTTATTATTATAATATATATTTAGTTTTTCCATTTATCAATTGATGGATATTGAGTTATTTCCACTTTTTGCCCATTTTATTTCTTTTTATTTTTTTTTGTTTTTCTTGCTTAATTGTCTTGGCTAGAACTGCCAGTAAAATGTTGAATAGAAATGAAAAGAGTGAAAATCTTTGTCTTGTTCCTGATCTTAGAAAAAATTTAGTTTTTTACCATTAAGTATAATGTTAGCTGTGAGTGAAAAAAATATGTACAACAAATTAGATAATTTATATGAAAGGTACAAATTCCTAAAATAAAACAAATGACCAAAACTACCTCAAGAAGTAATAAAACAAAAGAAAACAAAAATATATAAACAGACTTATAGATACTAAAGGGATTGAGCCCTGGCTGAGTGGCTAAATTGGCTGTAGTGTCGTCCCATACAACAAAAGGTTGTGGGTGCGATGCCAGTCAGGGCACATACCTGGGTTATGGGTTTGATAAAAAGTCAGGATGCATATAAGAGGCAGCCAATCGATGTTTCTCTCTCCCTATCTTCTTCTCTCTCTAAAGATCAATAACAACATATCCTTGGATGAGGATTAAAAATAATATTAATAAATAAAGATATTGAATTATTAATTAAATTTTTTCCACAAAGCACAAACCTAGGTGAGTTCACTGATGAATTCTATCAAACATAAAAAGAATGATTCATATGAGTCCTTCACAAAATTTTCCAAAATTTAGAAGTGGGTAGAACACTTCCTAACTTATTCTATGAAGCCAATCTTACCCTGATATAAAACCAAACACATCACCTAAGAAAACTATGGAATATCCCTTATGAATATTGACCAAACTATCTCAGTAAAATACAGGTAAGCCTAACTTTTCAACATATAAAATGCATCATGCACGTGACCAAGTGAAATTCATCCCAATAATTCAAAGTTGGTTTAACATTTTGATAATCAATTAATATATTATACCATTTTAATGGAATAAAAGAGAAAATATATAAACATTTTGATTGATACAGAAAAGCGCTTGACAAAATACAGTGTACTTTTTATCATAACAATACTTAAAAATTAAATAATGAAGAAAACTTCGATATGATAAAAGACATCAAAAACTCCACAGCTACCATCATACTTAAGGTGAAAAACTGAATTTGTCCATCTAGGGTCAGAAACAAAACATGGTGTCCAGTGAATTGTAGTGCTTCTAAATTAGGTTAATGAAATCAAGGTTGTAATAATTAGATTATTTTTACCATTTAAATAAATAACAAAACAAAATAATTACTTCATTATCTTTTAGATCAGTGGTTCTCAACCTTCTGGCCCTTTAAATACAGGTCCTCATGTTGTGACCCAACCATAACATTATTTTCGTTGCTACCTCATAACTTTAATGTTGCTACTGTTATGAATCATAATGTAAATATCTGATATTCAGGATGGTCTTAGGTGACCCCTGTGAAAGGGTCCTTCGACCGCCAAAGGCGACCCACAGGTTGAGAACTGCTGTTTTAGACTATGACCTTTTATGGGTAATATTACGGAAAAAAAAAAAGTCCATGAATAAAATGATTGAATTAATTTATCTGTAGAAAGTTTGTTTCTCCAAGAGGGCTTTCAAACATATCAACAGTTTAGTTTTCATACCAATTTATTTTGTCAAGTGAAATTTGAAGTTTATGGTTTATTGCTTTATTCTATTTAAGATTAAATTATTCTTTTGAGAAAATGAGAGCAATCATTTGGGTTTCATGTACAATGGTTTTAAGTTTTCAGAACATGTCTACAGAGGTAAATTTATTATGTTATTATTAAATACCTTGACAATAAGTATCCACCTTTAGGCATTTTTACTAGTTATGAGATCAGAGAAATTTAATTTTAATTAAAGCACATTGTCTTTGCCAAATTTATTTCATACAAATAAAGAATGCAAAATAATATTTGTAAAGCTCACCCATGTACCATTTTGTATTAATCAGTCCCATGTCTAATAGAATAGATTACTTAAACTTCACATTGAAATGCTTTCATACAATGTTTAAACAGGGTATTTTTATGAGCCTATACCTCACAATCTTCTAAGTGACTCATGTGCAAAACATATACAGGTTAGCCTCTTTGACACTGTCATCATAAAAATCCAAAATGAAAATTGAAGTAGGAGAGTTTAGTTTTTACAAAGCAATAAAGTAACTGAACTTAGACCCATTTATTTATCACTGTCTGTGTAAGGAAATGAAGGCCAAAGAGGCAAAAGGCAATTATACTTTGTGCCATATTTCAAATCTTTTTTGGGATTTAGGGCTACAGTACTGTTTATAAAATCTTTGACATAAAAACAGGCACAAGAAATTTGCTTTAATAAAATTTCTGTATTGTCTAAGCCATATCACTAATTGTGTCTTACAATAGCTTTTCAAATTAGTCCAATATTTTTAATTCTATTTTTAGATATTTAGCTATTTAGGAATCTTTTAAACCTGTTTCCACTCTCTGACTTCTGGGCCAAAAGAAGAAAACATATGAATACACTAAGGCAGTCATGGAAGGACAAATACTGTGTGATTCCTCTAATGTAAGGTATCTAAGTAGTCAATCTCATAGAAGCAGAAAGTAGAATGGTAGTTGCCAGAGCTGAGGGGAGGGGAAAATGGAGAGTTGCTGATCAAAGCATAGAAAAGTTTCAGTTGAGCAAGGTAAAACATTTCTAGAGATCTGTCGTACAACATTGTACTTCTAGTTCACAATATTATACCAAACACATGAAATTTTAAGAAGATAGTTCTCATATTATTTTTTTCCTTCATGAAAGAAGGAAGGAAGGAAGGAAGGGAGGAAGGGAGGAAGGGAGGAAGGGAGGAAGGGAGGAAGGGAGGAAGGGAGGAAGGGAGGAAGGGAGGAAGGGAGGAAGGGAGGAAGGGAGGAAGGGAAGGGAGTTTTCCCAAAGTATATTGAACAGAAATGTATTAAAGCAATCATACCATTACTAATGAAAGGTTTCTTAACTCAACAATTGTGAGAAAATAAACAAAACTTATTCTAAGTTAGAATCAGCATCCTTAAGATTCTTATACATCATGGGCCATTGCGCTATTTGGTATTGCTATTGGCAGATTCAAATTTTTATATAGTGAAATACAAACTTCTAATTATAAAAGGCCCTTCTGAATTCTGTATAATTATATGTTCTTTAAAAACAGACACCATGGGAAGAGCTAGAGAGAGACCATGCGGGCTTTGAGACATATTTATTTCCAACAAAATGCGGGATGTGAGGATGTGAAGGGTGTGTAAATGCAAAATTAAACATATTTTCCCTACATTCCTAAATAATTGTTTTTCTTAAAATGAAATATGTAAACATCAGATTAAATTCTGTGGACCCGTAAAACAAATATCAATATGTCATTTGAAGTCCTTGCACATTGGACTGTTACACTTCCTGTTGAGAATAATCAATAACTTTTCATACGAGTAATTATGTCAGGTACATTTGAAAAATGCAAGTGGATTGTATCCAAAACTTCTCATTGCTAAAAGAATTTGCAAAGTCAAAAAATGTGACTCAATCACATGCAAATTTCATAGCCTAAAGCTAGATATGCTCAATTATTTAGTCATTAACCAATCAAACAAGTCACTTAACCTCATATTCCACAATTTTCATATGATAATAACATCTGACTCAAATCAAATGACAAATGAGAGACAATTAAAACTGTAAAATGAATATACAAATATAATTATTAACATACTTATACATAAGTGAATTATAGGTAAAAATCAGAAAATACTGAAGCTGTAATCAATCATAAACTGCATCTTATGTTTGTATATCTTGCTGGTGTCATGGCAGGCTGTAAAAAAAAAAAAAGTAGGAATATCCAGACAGATTGAAATTTTATTTTCTTGTCCATGATAAATTACCACTAAGAAATTACTCCTAGAAATCTAGGCTTCTTGTTGTTTTCTATATTTAAACTTCTTAGGAGATAAAGTAATTCCCCTATTTTAGTGTTGCTTCTGTTGTCATAACTGTCTTCCCAGAGCTCTGCCCTAGTTCAGCTGCTGAAGGAAAAGTCAGAAATGAATTCCCCAGTAGCTATTTCCACTGCTACCTTTCCCAAGCAGCATCAGTGAAATATAAACAGCAACAGGTAGAAGTGGGTTAACATGAAGATCAATGGGGGCAAAATGTAAGGATCAAATTCTGTTAAAACAAGATTCAAAAGAACTTTTCAGTTATGCTCAATATGGTGACTATGGCTTAAGGGAACAGATAGCAGATTTCCATTTTGAAAAATGAATCAGAATAATACAAGTGCACCCAAAAGCTTCTAGGCATTCTGGTTAATTTCTTTTAGGCTATCTCTCATTTCTTTTCAAGCATTAGATGCATGACCACATAGCTGAATCCTGGGGTACACTGAGTTGTTAATTGGAATGTTTGGGATGTGAGGTATTAGTGGTAACTCACTGAAGAACTTCAATATTGTGGAGTTGCCCGAGGCTTACAGAAGCAGACTGTCGATTACCCAGATATGAATGATTTTAATAATAAAGATTGTGAAGTGCAAAATGCTAACGAAGTTCCCAGAATACTGCACTGAAAAATGGTGGAGATAGAGGAACATTTGGTCATTAAGTCCCCCATAGCAAAAATAAAGGCTTTGAAAGAATTGGACATTTTAAAAACTACAGATAATAAATATATCACATAAAAGTCAGGCTCTAAGACTTGGTTATGAATAATCAGTGTGATAGCTCCATTGGGGTTATACAATTTAAAAAATATATTTAAATGTTGAGTAGACCCTGAAACAGTGACCAGAAAACATGTATAAAATAATAGATTAATTCTAAATGTAGGAAAGGGGGCCCACTGGAAAGAGAAGTCAGATTATATTTTTCAATTTGCAAGAATAAAATATAAGAATACTTAAAAATAACCTTAGAACTTACCTTTTTAATGATAAGAACATGTTGGTATGCTACTGTTTATTTATGAAATATTAATGATCAATAATCTTGTTGATAATCATTATAACTACTTATACAACCCCAATTGTAACTGAGGTTATTCATTTGAACTCTAGAAAACATTGCTCTTTCTAAATGCAATATAGAGCACAATATATATTGCTTATTTTAAAAATATTTCTATCTTTTCTGAAAAAAATGTACTTTGATCTTATGAATAAAAGATATCTGAATATATTTACGATGAATATGACTTCAAAAACTTTCTAAAAATCCCTAACATAGTACATACAACATAAATATAACAATAATTCCTGATATTGGGTGGCTGCTCAAAATTATGTGATCATTTCCTTATGGACAGTTGTCACGGATCTAATTTGTGAAAACAATGTTTAGAAAACCATTAAGTAGTAATTAGTTCTTTAGATCATATATAAAACGAGGTGAATTACTGTGGTAATCTTTGGAAAAGCCGCCTGCCATTTCAGGTGAAACAGAATCTAAAACTAAAGTTAGTCACATTATATAAGCAAGTTATGTTTGTGTGCTTTGATTAACTTTCTCAAAAATCAGATTATTTTCCCCAAAATAATTTTCATTGTACCTTTATTAATTTGAATTTTAAATGTCTCTGGATGATTTCCATGGTGTTCTTCCTGACAAAATTGATGGTTTCTTTTTATAAAATACAAAATGTCTACTTTTTAAAGTCAACACAATAAAAATTAAGTACAAATAACTCACTAACTAACTTATACATGTTGAGCTGAGAAATGATGTATTGGGTTAAAATCATAAGAAAATATAGTATTTTGGTTTGGTACCAAAGCATTTATTCCTTATGTGCACTCTAAATATAAAACCATCACCAGCAGTAATTATGAAGAAAGAATTAAATTGCAGGGTGCCATATGTAGTGACTTTTATAGATGCATTCATATTGATTACATGTAATTTCTAGAGCAGACCTCTTTTAACTTTATAAGGGAATATGGCCATTAGATGCCTTTGCTTTTCTATATAAAACATTATCTAATAGAAGTGCTGTTGTAAAGCTTCCTGAATTGAAATTTCTATTTGCACTACATCTAAAAAGATCTTACTTAGTATTTTGAGAATTGTAGACTAGATAGTTTAATATTGTTATTAGTCTTTATGATTATCCCCTTTTCTGTGAAAAAAAGCAAAGTGATTAAATGGAAAAATTTAAGGTATGAAATTAAGAAATTTTCACTACAAATCTACTGATATTATGATTACTAATTTTTTAAAAAAAATTTTAAGTATAATATCTGTATTAATGAAGATTAGCATTAACAGCTTTTCAATAAAATGATTTTTTGTGTGTATCTCTATCAATCACATTTATGTCATTTTGTTAAATCTTACTCTTGCTATTTTATAATATTATAAATATTTATAGGTATTTATAGGTATTATAAATCTCCCAATTGAAAGATATTCAGTTTTTAACCCAAAATATATGTGTATAAGATCCTTATACTGATATCCATGTACTTACTAGTGTGATACTAATCAATTTCCTAAAATTTTAGGGGAAGAAAAACAAACATGCAAGGTTTTTTAAAAAGCAATTTACAGGTTTCTAAGATAATCGCTATCATTTGTTTAGAATGTAAATTTTCATTATGGGTAAACTTAGAGTCATTTTTTCCTATGCAACTTTCTTTTTTCTTTCTGGATCATCAAGTTTATTACAAAATTTGAAAAAAACAAAACAAAAAACAAGTACTTTAATAAGAAGCACCAGAAACATGGGAGCAAATGAGAGCAGGGAAGGGAAGGGTCCAAGAATAAGTCCAATCTCTGAAATTTCATTCAGGTGGGGCCCAGGGATGGACCTGCAGTGAGGGCAGCTTCTCCTCTTGACCTCCAGGGGGCTCCAGGCAGTCCTCCAAGCTGAGCAGGTATTTTGGATTAGTTGTTTCTGAAGACAATGGAGCTGCTGGATACCCTCCTGATGTGAATCCCATGCAGAGAACGAACGTGTGACACTTTGCAGACCTCCATGGTCCACTGAAACAATCTTCTCACCTTGCACACACAGCGTGTATTTCTGGCACTGCTCTCACCTGCAGCTGTTTGCATTCCGCCTCTGGCTTATCTTCTGTACCAAGTGGCTGGTCTTCTGGAGCTCAGCACCTTCAAGTTGACTGTGGCCCTGCCTTGGCCGTCTACAAGTTAAAAAATTATATTGGCTTGACTTTTGTCCTTTTGAGATGCTTTTGGTTAGTGAACAACTTATAACATATGAATTTTAAGAAAAACCTGAAGACCCTCCTAGCCACCCCCTGCCGGTCCTGTCTGGGGCCAGAGGAGATCCGGGGTCCCACCATCAGGCTGCCCAGGTTAGAGGCAGTTTTCTTTGTGATTCCTTCTGGGGCTCCACCTCCACTGATAATGCTGCTGCTGTGGGTGGTAAGGGGGCCCCCAGGGCCATGCTGAAGGTCTGGGTTAGGATGGTGGCCCCATTTTCAGGGTCCAATGGGGGAGTGGTGGTCATGGATTTCAGGCCGAGTAGGTAATGGTCATTTTCAATCACAGGCACTGTGGGGGAATGCCAAGCTCTTTGGTCTTCTCACCAGATGACTGAGCCTCTAGGTTTGAGGAAGCACTGCTATTGGTTTCAGGGGAACGGCAGGGCCTTACCCCAGTGGTGCAGCCCTTCATCTTGATTTTCATCATTCTTAGGATCAGGTATGTTCCTATCACCCTGTTATATTTTGTGTGTGTTACTAACTCTTGGATCTCGTGCTGTTTAAATCCGATGTTCTTCACTATTTCTGAACCGGGGGTCTATGTCACCCCAGGGTGGCTCACTATATGGCCTCATTTCTCATCCTGGCCCATGTCAAGCCAGGGGTCCTTCATTATATCTTCCGGCATTGGTCTTTAGTAGAGGTCAAGGGTCATTATTTCTTTTTTAAGTTTTTGACCTTCTGTTGACATCAATTATGGTATGTGGAACTGTCCGCTCGGTATCTACTTCTCCAATTTCCCAAAATTGTCCCCAACAAATGGCACAACCCCCATCACCATCCTGTACAAAAGTAACCTCCAAGATCCATATGTCAACCATGGGGCTGTCATAGATTTGATGCTGTAAGATCTCTGGGACCATAGAGGAGATGGGGCCACAGAAGGTGCTTAGTTTATGGGCATTAAATTCTCTACTGAAGCCAAAGTCTGCTACTTTAATATTCATCACACTGTCTATAAGTGTGTTGTTTGGCTTCAGGTCCCTGTGGACGCTGCCCCTCTAGTGGCAGTACTGTACCACTGACATCATCTGCTGGAACATGGCTTGGGCATCCTCCTGGTCATGTGGCCGTAATTCTCCAAGTAATCAAATAAGTCCCCTCCACTCACATGCTGCAGGAAGAGATACAGTTTGTTCTGGGTGGCACTCACTTCAAATAACTTTGTGATATTGAGGTGGTTTAAGCCCTTAAAACAATGGACTTCTTGAAAAAATATAGAGAAGCCCCAATGACTAATGGCTTTGACAACCCCTCTGTTTCGGTCAGCATGTGCCAGGCCAACCACACCTCAGCAAAGCATCCCTTGCCAATGGTGTTCAGGAGTGAGTGTAATCGCCAATATCACACTCGTCATTGGCAACGATTGTCGCAAGGTCCTTAGACATGGTGACTTCAAAATAAGAACAACAATGAAAAGAGATTTTTAAAAAGCAAAATAAAAAATGAATAACAAAATAAAAAAGATTACACAAATAAGAAATGTTTAAAAGGAAAAATAATAAAGAAAAATGAGAAAAAAAGTAAAAATCAGAGGAAAGAAATCCCACAAAACCCAAATGGAAATAAAGTGACAAATACAAGCTAACTAGTCCAAGACCAAGGGGTCACCACAATCAGCTTCCTGGGCGATCAGGGACAAAAACCTCTGCCCAGCCAGGGCCTTATATGGGAGTGGCACGTTATGTGGTCAGAGGAGGAAACTGGCCAATCATGGCTGGGACAAACCACAGTAGTTTTGTCACTTTTTGGTCTCATGACCCTTATACAAAAAACAAAAAAATGGTCAAGAGCTTTTTGTTTATGTGGAATATAAAAGAATGATATTTACTGTATTAGAAATGAGAATCTATAAGATAAAATAAAATTAAAATGCTATACAACATTTTTGTGAGAGCATTTTTACTAGGCTTTCTATTTTCCCCCAATCTTTTTCTCTCAACTAATTTATATTTTGTTCTGTAAAGTTTTCAAACTAATTAATATATACATTCTTATTATAGATTGCTATTTTATTATGCATAAAACAAAATATGTTGTTTCTGATCAATCACATTTATTATCTACATAAATATTCTCATTCTGATGTTTATATTTGAAAATGAACATTTTAATCTTCTTATTTATGCTCCATTAGCCAGCACGTGTTCCAGAAATATGATGGTACCATCTTGAAGAGATGATTGAAAAATCCTTTCAAATCTACATGTCTAAATTCCCATATTACAATGGTTTAACATTCAAAATACTTCAATTGTCCTTCTGTCACTGCATAATAACATTTCCATGGTATTCATTTAATATAAAAGCAATTTACTCTAAACTCAATTTATTTCCAGAGCCAAACGCTTACTATAACAGAGATCTTTTTTAAAATGTCTATAGAAGAAAGTCACTCTAAAAAGAATTAAATAAACTGTACCACCAGCAGCTATAGAACAATGTACAGTTAACTGGGCCATATGAGGACAAAGCTTCTGATGTTGGCCACAGTAGCACATAGACAAGAACAAAAATTCCCTCAGATGCTTGAACTCAGGACATGCCCATGGTGAGCTCTGTTTTTTGCCTTCCCCGCTAAAGCAGCACAAGTCTGTTTTTTTCCACAGATGCAGTAGAAAATGTTAGTATGTGAATGGATTTGGCACTTTTATTCTTAAGCCCCTAAAAGTAGAAAGTGGCTTCACACGGCTGCCACAGATGAACATACAAACTAGCAACACATGGCATATTAAGAAAGACTGTGATTGTGGACTACTAGAAAGAATAAATTGCTTGGTTATCTGTCTTATTTCCATTTCTGCTACCATCTGGCTATATATTTGGTGGCCTCTGATTGTTTTCTAAAAGAGCAGTGTTGAACTGCACAATCATTAATATTCCTGCATGATAATTTTACTCTCATATAAATTATATATTAATTTCTGTCCCCTTTAATTGTATAAAAATAATTCCTATATATACACAATCATCAAATATAAGTAATTTGTGGATAAGTATTACAAATCTAAAATGTTTATATGGGATAACATATAAATAAATTAACATGTTTATAGGTTGTTGATAATCACAACTAAACATTTTAATATTGTTTAATAAATCAAAGGGGATAATAATATTTATACTATCCAAGTCCCTGTGAGACTGAAATGAGCTAATATAAGTAATCTATGTTGAAACAACTTAAATCACAATTTGATAAGATAAGGATGATCACTTCTTATTAAATCTAGTGGCATCTGAGAAATAAAGGGTTAGAAAAACTTTGGGTCTACCCTAGTTTCTATTTTATGACATTGGTAATGAAGCACACAAAAGCAGCAGCAGCAACAACAAAATATTATGTATTGGAATCATTCAAGGAAAAAGGAAGGGGTAAGTTATTATTGGAACTTCTTTCTCCACATTAACGTATTCATTCAAAAAATGTTTATTGAACACCCACACTGTTATAGTTCAGGTGGAACAGTGTGAACGAGACAGAGAATCTACTTTATTCTTGGAGTTTACAGACCAGTTAAGAAGATCAGCCATTGGATAAAGAATTATAACCTGACTAGAGGCCTGGTTCACAAAATTAGTGCACGGGTGGGGGGGTCCCTCAGCCCAGCCTGCACCCTCTCCAACCGGGACCCCTCAGGGGATGTCCGACTGCCTCTTGCAATCTGGGACCGCTGGCTCCTAACCGTTTGCTTGCCTGCCTGATCACCCCTAAACCCACTGCCTGCCTGTCTGATTGCCTCTTAATGCTCCCCTTCTGGCCTGATCGTCCCTAACCGTCTTTGCCTTACCCTGCACTCAGGACCCAGGATTCCCACCTTCGGCCGGTTACAGGCCCCTGGGACCCGGGCTGGCTTTGCCTGGGGCCAACCGTAGCCACAGGAGACCTTTGGCAGGCGGCTTCGCCTAGACCAAAGCCACAGGTGCCCAGGACCACAGGGCGGGTGCTTGTCCCTTTCCCGGGCTACAGGCACAGGTGCAGCCACTGGCACCCGGGACTGCGGGGAGGGCGGCTTGTCCCTCTCCCAGGCTGCAGCCGGGATGGCCCCCATTCCTCTCTCATGAGCACATTTGTGCCTGGCTTGTTCCCATTCCTCTCTGCCCAGTATTGAGTGTCTGAGCAGTTCCAGTGTGAGGGTGTGAGGGTGTGGCAATCATTTGCATATTAGCTCTTTATTATATAGGATTATATAGGATGTTTCTAAGCCTCTACTAATAGCTACTTTTAGAACCATAGGAAAGAAAACTGCTTCCCAATAAAAAATTAGTGTAATTATGTTTGAGTACTGGCAGTCATCATGGGAGCAAGATAAGGTCAGAAATATTAGTTGACTGTAGAGGCTAGTTGTGGATCTGTACAGAAAGGCACAGATCAGGACAGGTGACTGTTTCGTTTGGATAATAAAAGTCATAATGACTAAAGGAGTCATTGCAGGACAGATTCATGGGAGTTTGCTCCAGATAAGCAGATAAGCCTGGAGGCAGAGATATTTTGGTAGAACCCCAGAAAGGCCAGTTGTTCTAAGAAAAATGAGGCATATCTGCTTGATGGAATTCAATGGTAGTTAAATAATCTACACTAATAAAAGAGAAACATGCAAATAGGTATCACTCCGCTACCCTTTCCATTGGCTAATCAGGGCAATATGCAAATTCACTGCCAGCCAAGATGGCGGCCAGTAGCCAGGCAGCTTGAAGCAAACATGAGGCTTGCTTGCTTCAGTGACGGAGGACTCCAACATTCCCGCCTGCAGCTGCAGGCCTCTGAGCTTGCAGTTTGAAACATTGTTACAAATATAGAAGCTAAACAAAACCCCAGAAACCTGCTTTCAGCCACCTGGGCTTCAGCCAGCAGGACTGCAACATTGTTTCAATTATAGAACAAACGCAGATCCCTGCTTTCAGCCAGCCGGGATCTCAGAGCTGGAGTTGAAACAGTGTTTCAATTATAGAACCCAAACAAACCAGATACCTGCTTTCAGCAGCCGAAGCCTCAGAGCTGGAGCCAAGCCTCAGAACTAAAGCTGGCCCATAATAAAAAAAAAGAAAAAAAGGAGCAGTTGGGAGCTTCAGTCACTCGTCATCCTGAAAACAGCCCTCAGCCCCTCACCCAGATTGGCCAGGCACCAAGTGGGGAGCCCCACCCTGAAAGGGGTGTGACCAGCTGCAAACAGACATCAGCCCCTCACCCAGGTTGGCCAGGCACCCCAGTGGGGACCCCAACCTGATCCAGGACACCCTTTAGGGCAAACCAGCCAGCCCCCACCCATGCACCAGGCCTCTATCCTATATAGTAAAAGGGTAATATGCCTCCCAGCACCGGGATCAGTGGAGCCGTGTGACAGGGGGCAGCACCCAAACTCTCTGATCGCCCTGCAGCTCTGTGTGTGACAGGAGGCGGGGCCACAACCTCCCTATCCGCCCTGCTCTGTTCGTGACAGGGAAAGGCACCCCAACCCCCTGATCTGCCCTGCTCTGTGTGTGACAGGGGGCGGTGTCCCAACTCCCCTATTGACCCTACTCTGTGAGTGACAGGGGGGGCTCATCAACCCCCTGATTGGCCCTGCTCTGTGCGTGACAGGGGGTTGCGCCGCAACCTCCCCATCGACCCTGCCTTGAGTGTGACAGGGGGTGGTGCCCCAACCCCCCAATCGGCCCTGCTCTGAGCCCGACCAGGGGCTGCACCTAGGGATTGGGCCTGCCCTCTGCCACCTGGGAGCAGGCCTAAGCCAGCAGGTCGTTATCTCCCGAGGGGTCCCAGAATGCGAGAGAGCACAGGCCGGGCTGAGGGACCCCCCTCCCCCCCGAGTGCACAAATTTTTGTGCACCGGACCCCTAGTAATATATCTATATCTATATCTATATCTATATCTATATCTATATCTATATCTATATCTATATCTATATCTATATAGATATATATATATCTATATATATCTCTATCTATATATATCTCTATCTATATATATCTCTCTCTACATATATATCTATATATATATAGATATATATATATATATAGATATATAGATATATAGATCTATATATATATACAGATCTATATATCTATATATCTAAATATATATATATATATCTCCCCAGGGATGAGGAGATCATTTTTATAACTGGTCAAAGAGCTGAAAGATTTCATTCAGGTGGAAAGATCAGGTCTAATGTCCTGACATAGAATGTCCGTTGGTGATTTATCTATTCTTAAAGAATAGAAAACATTCGGCATGTGTATAGAAGGAGGAATTACCCTCTTTCTCATTTGACTTACTACTTTTACATAATGCAAGTGTATTTTAGGCCAAATTAGGGAATTGAAATGTTGCTGAAATATTGATATATTTTAACTATAACTCTGAAGAGGTTGTTAGGCATTCAACACCCATTCATGATTTAGAGCAGTGGTTCTCAAACTTCTGGCCCTTTAAATGCAGTTCCTCATGTTGTGACCCAACCATGAAATTATTTTCGTTGCTACTTCATAACTGTAATGTTGCTACTGTTATGAATCGTAATGTAAATATCTGATATGCAGGATGGTCTTAGGCGACCCCTGTGAAAGGGTTGTTTGACCACCAAAGGGGTCGCGACCCACAGGTTGAGAACCGCTGATTTACAACTAAAATGGATAGGAGTTTAGATATATTATGCTATATTCTCTCATTTAACAAGTGACAAAAAATTTAAAATACCAATTAAGTGATTTTTTGCCAAAGGTCATACAGCTACCTCATCAGTCTAGAACAGATATTTGAACTCAATTCGGGACTATTATTTCATGATACTAAATCTTATTAACAGCTTTCTAAGAATCTGCTTCTCAGGATTAATTTCAGAACATTAATTTTGAAGCATCTGTGGAAATTTTAACTTAAACAAGGAAATATGAACAAAATTATGAAACTATTAAAATATTTTAATTTACCTGACATAAATTATAACAGGTTAAATAAAACAATTACTAGGAAATTTTCTGTATTCTAAATTTAATAGTGAAATTACACTTAACATAATAATGGTATCCAATAAAATACCTATCAAATACCTAAGCATACATTCCTGATTATAAAGGTATAAATATATGCAGACCTACAGAGTAACAACAATGTATTTTTCTCTCTTATAAAACCTACCTGTTTCACAATGGCAGAAAACACATTATTTATATAAAATATTCAAAGTACCTTTGCAGTTTTATATATGTATACCTGAGTCCTTCTGATAGTCACTTGAATTTACCTGCACTCTGTTTATAAGAACTCTGCATAAGAGCTTGGTTGATGACATACATATTTTCATATGACCCGCTACGTAACAGAGTAACAGAAACTAACATTTTATTCTAGGCCTGATTAAAAATAT
Organism: Myotis nattereri; assembly: GCF_964212035.1. Classification (NCBI taxonomy): domain Eukaryota; kingdom Metazoa; phylum Chordata; class Mammalia; order Chiroptera; family Vespertilionidae; genus Myotis; species Myotis nattereri. The sequence continues at coordinate 64,976,014 of NC_138076.1, read as the reverse complement.
GTTAATATGTTATTAATTTTATATGATACTAATATTAGTATTATGCTATTTATTAAAATGTATTTTTCAAAGCAAATTATAATTAAAATTTATGAACTGTACACTATCACAAATTATTTTGATATACATTTTAAAAATATCTTACAGCTTTATAAAGTTCTATAACAAAACTCTTTTTCATTTCTACCTACTGTGAACAATTTTCAGGCCCATTTGTCTTAAGGTTAAGTTGAAAATACAGTTTTAGTTTTTGGTACTTTACTTTGTGTAAATGACTGTTTTATTATGCAGATATTACAGCAGCATGAAAACTGTGATTAGAATGAATCCAATTATTTGCTGTAAATTTGCACTTGCACACAATTTCCAATGAGACACTTGATCAAGTAAGTAACTAAGGCAGAATAAAACCAATCTAAAAAGAAATCATACTCTGGTCATACTAGATTGTTAGTAAAAATTAAAATAGCATCTGAAATGTTATTTTCCTATATCGTCAAGCTTCTAAATTTCAATGCTATCAAATAGTGCATTATCTCAATGATATTTTGTCATGAATATTTGTGGGATGTTAAAAATAGCTTCCATCTGATTGATTTTTAAAATTCATCAGTGAAGCAAATAATCACTCCAAATTACTAGAAGATGGTGTCTACATAAATGAACATTTTCTCGCCTTACTGAATCCCTATGAGCTAGTTCTCACCAGTACAGCTGGAATGTTTTTCATAGCTCATGTCTATTCTGAGTGATTAGTGTGCCCATTCTCAATCGTCCCTGTTTTGCAGCACCGGTTTTAAAATATGTTTGATATAATACCTAAATACATGATATAAAATGGTTAAGTTTAATATAATTAAATATTTATAATCGTGACCACTGAAATATTTTAAGGAAAATATAGAATTCCTCAATAAAGTTTTGAATATCTATTTGAATCTAACTACTAACCAAGTCTCTTTTATGTGGTCACACTGCTTCAAGGCAATATTTTCATCAATTATGTATCCTCCCCAAAGAGTAGTTTGTAAAATTGTCAATAATATTTCTATTCCAAGTAAGCTAGTTCCTTGGCACAAATAGAGAGGTCAATACTAAAACTTAAGGAGAAAGCCACTTGGATTTTTAAGATGAATTCTCATGATGTATTGGAATTATACAGCTGGTTTATTCTGAAACCCTAGAAAGTATGCAGCTTGGCCTAATTCTACTGCTTGGTGCTGTGTTAATAGTAGTTTTAATTAAACACTGCACAAGAGAAACTTAATACTTTTGTCCCTGCCTTTGTCGGAATGGTCTAAACAGTTTATACTTACGCAAAAATTCACCAGGAACCAAGATGGTCTAGAAATGGGGGGTTGGATATTGTTAGGAGGTGATTCTACATAGGTGTGTTCATTATTCTGTCTTGTGAATAAGGAATGGGCTGTCCTTTCCTAAGAACTACCACTTTATGAATGTTTTTAGATAACAATGTTGGAAATCACAGGTACCATATTTTAATAAAGCAACAAGCAGATTCCCTTATACCCTTAGGAGTTAGATTAGAACAGGTTTATTTATTGTCATCATAAAATACATTTTCCTTACATCCAGATTTCTTCCTCTTTACACAATCCAGTGTGTATCAAGTGTCATCTGGTCCTTTTTGCATCCACCAGTGAGAACTGAAATCCAGGGAACCAACACAAAAATATTGATTGGCTATTACAAAAGGTGTGAGTAATAATATGTCATTTTATCTTTGACGCATGAGTCTCATGTCTTCAACCACCATCCATGAACGTGTGCCAAGCTAAATGGTGAGTTCTCAACTCAGTTAAAATGTCAGACCTTTCACAGCCTTCATAGTAGATCTTTACCATAGAAATATTCTATTACTAAAGGGAAGTGTTTTGTTCCTGTGGAAATAAACACTCTCAGTTTGAATATACTTTCCATGTGTACAATGCTTTGGCCAAATCTGCCATTCTTTGATTCAAAAATTATCTTACTTACCATTATGCCCTTATGGAATTTCTTTGCTAGTTTCTCATTTAATTATGTAAATATATATGTATATATAATCTCACATGTAAGAGCATACACAGAGATTTGCTTACTAGCTTATTCTCCAACCAGTACATTACCCCACATCTATCATTTCCTTTCTTCTTACTGAGTTTCTTCAGACATCAGGTTGTAATATGTCTAGAAAGAAAGAGCTCTCTTATGCCAGGATCTGTAGGAGAAACCTTATTAAAAAATTAACGAGTTATAAGAAAACCACTTCTCTTTGACTGTAATTGGAGTAGGGCTGGACATATGACTCAATTTCATTAATCAGTATAAAAAGGAGTCTTTTGAGAGATTACTGAGGAATATAATTTTCCATAATACAAATAGGAAGAAAGAAGAGGAAAAATTCTTCTGAGAGCATATGATGCCTCCAGCTTTGCAGCCTTCTTGTGATGATGAGGAAATAAGCCTGAGCACAAAACAAATATAGCAGAGATGGCTACATAGGAGAAGCAAGAGCCTAAGTCTTCTTGATATTTTTGAGCGCTATACTAATTCTCCTGGGAGTCTGGTAAAGTCCATATAAAAATATTCTAATTTTGCTTGTTGAGTCACATTTAGTTAAACATCCTATTACTTAGAGGATTAAAATATCTTCAAGGAACAATATAAAGAAAAGAGGTATTATTATTATTAGTGGTACCAATTTTCTCATTATGTTATTTTGCAAATATCCAATTTGAGATACCAATATTTTATTTCTGTTCATACAAATGTGGTGTGTGTGTGTAACTGTATTTGTGTGTACCTGAATATATAACGGATTGTGGCATTGCATCAGTTTATCTATTCATGTGTCTCTATCTCATTCAATTTAAAATATTGCATCAATGTCTTATCAATATTATGATGCTTAAAACTTAACAACTTTAGTTACAATTAAGCCTTGTTATAAATGTATTCCTCTGTAGACAGGGCTTCAAATAATATATAATTAAATATCAGCATGAATATTATTAGAAACTAGCTTGTATTTATGTTGACTGTAACCTAATTCTATGCCCAACTAAAATTTCAGACAACTTATGTGAGATTATTCTAAACTATTACACGAATAAACATAATTTAGTGAGGTGGGCTTTCACAGCAAAGCAGTGTTTTATCATTAGAAGAGTGCCACTATAGCAAAAGTGTATGTGACAAACAAGTGTAAAAGTAATGTGAAATTTCTTGATTAATCTGTTTATTTCCTCATATAAAATTAATGCTCACATTAAAAGACAAAATTTATTTTTATTTTACACACCATAATTTATTTTAATTTCACTTGTTCAGGTCTTTAGATGACATCATATTAGCCATAGTTAAATTATTTATCCCTTGCAGTATGGGAATTTGTGTTTAGACTGAATTTCCTATAGCTGAATATAAATTGCAAACTTTATTTGCCTTCATGGCTTATTTAGTGATGTGCTTAAAACACTGCACTGTTACTTGATGTTTTAGATTGCACAGCCAATGTTTATTCATAATTTTAATGTTGTGAGCCAAAATATTCTTGATTTTATTACTAAGCCACATTAATTAATTGATTAAATATTAATGATAGAAAAGTCATTTCAATAAACAGCAAGCTTTGCTGAGCCTGCCACCTGCCACCATTCCTGCTCCCAAGACATGCAGAAATATAAAAGGCCCATGGGGAATTATCTCCCAACACTATTCTCTGTGTTAAGAAAATAAATCAAGAAAGTATATCTTAATATTTGCCATTTCAAATAGTCTCCTTTAGATGATTCATTCTTAGATGGACAAGTGCTAAGACTTTAAGATTTTGTGCACTTTAATCTACTTCTCTGTATATTGGGTTTTCTGTATATTAGGGTTGCAAGTGGCTTAAATAAAATCTTTGGAATAGCATTCTTCTGATTCCAATGGTTGCATCACTCTGAGGTTTAATCTCCAGTTGCCTTGATATCATCTAGTGTGGAAATGTGCGGTCAGTCTATTTGTGCCTTGTTACCTTCCCTTGGAAAGGGCTTGGACACCTCTTTTGCTGGATTGATTTGACCTTGACACTTAGGGGTTCTGTAGATAACCCTATATGTCAAGTTGTTTCTTTGGTTCTTCAATGCAATAGCCCAGCAACTATAACAGCATCCTTCTGCCTCTTCTTTGAAGATCCCTTTAGCCACCTTATCAGGCTACATGATGGATTATCTCCTGAATTCTCAAAGTGTTTCCTAAATTCCTTCTGTTAAAAAGAAAAAGAAAAAAAAAGAAAAAAAAAAAGGAAGCTGTGAGAGGATTGAGTACTATCTAGGGATCTTTTTTTATAACACCTAGTTGACAGGTTTATTCCCCTGAATCCGTTCCTAGTCGTACTGGATAATGTTTCTCAGTTCTTTCACTCAACACCTGCAAATCCACTAAAATTCCTAGAAGTCTTTCATTATACTTCTTTTTCTTATAGTCTCCATAGGTGAGAAGAAGTAGGCTTTTCTATCTCCCTGCCTGAACAATTTTTGCATCCTTCTCTCCTGCCTAGAGAATATAGCTTTATTGCCTAGTTATTATGGTTAAAACATGTATCTTTTTCCAGAAAATGAAAGGCAAAAAAGGGCAAAAACTTGCTTTGGGTTATCAAGTCTTGGCTCTTAAAATGGGAATTATGTGAAAGCTATAAAAATAGGAACAAAATATGATATTAATATTATGTAAATGTTATAGTTATTGCCCAATATTTAGTTATGACCAAATTCATATCTCAGGCGGTTAATATTTGAGAAACAATAATGAATGTGTGAATTGTAAATAAAACAAGAAGACTATTGACTTTTATGTCAAGGATGTGGAGGATAAACAAAAGAAAAAACACTCAATAAAAGAGCCATAAAGTCAGGATAAGAGTTTGTCAGAGTGTAAATAAATTAATGTAAAGAAAGTGAAAAATCAAAACAACAATTAGTGAACTAATGAGCAATGAGTCCATAAGAAATTGACATATGCAAACTTTTATAATTATTGTTGCTTATAAGGAAGAAAATAAGGTATAATAAAATATATGTTATTTAAAAATATTTATTGTAATAAATGATATGTGAGTCATATATATGAATATCAATAAAAATGTTCTCATTTAGGTATTTCAATTGTCTCAAAGTATGTTCTATCATTTATTCATTCAAAAATGATTTATTTAATACATACTGAATGGAATTTTAAAATCCCAAAATAGGAAGTTAAAATTAAGCTTTGTGAGGAAGGAAAGAAAAAGTGGGCTTAAAAATAGATAAAGATAGGTAAAGGTATTAGATTGACTTCCATTATTTTTTTTTTAATGTTTTGTTTTTCTTCAGAGAGAGAAAGGGAGAGGGAGAGAGAAAAACATCGATGTGAAGCAGAATATCGACTAGCTACCTCATGCATGCCGCTTACTGGGGATCAGGGATCGAGCCCACAAACTGGGCCTGTGCCTTGTCCAGGAATCTAACTGGCAAACTTTTGGTGCCCAACCAACTGAGCCACCCTGGCGAGGGCTTGACTTCTGTTCTTAGGCAAGTCTCCTGACACCTGACAATGCACAAATGCACTGCTCTGCTCCACCTTCAACCACGTAGTAGCAGTACAGATTTCTTACACATTGTAATGCTCATCACCGGTGTTCACTGGAGTACTAACACTCTAAGAAACTTCCAACTTAGTAAAGTAGTGCAGTTTCTTTTGAATAGTAACAAAACTGACTTTAGTGGGGTTTTTTGTTTGTTTTGTTTTCTTTTAAAAATTTGTAGACACAATGAAAAGTAACCCTATGCTTGTATTTCAGATCCAGTGAAAAGAAACATGTTTTCCATGAAACATTTATTTTCAATTGGAGGCCATAAAGTATCCATTTGTTTTATTGTGCTATAGAACTAATACCATGTGACATTTCATAGCAGATAAAGATAGATGAGTGAAGCTGCTAGCCCACTAATAAAGTTATGCTGACAGATTGATACACAAGTATTATATATTGTAGTTGACAAATGTGTCCTGTAAGAGTATTTTTTATAGAGTCAGCTTGATATCTCATCTACCCATTTTCCAAATGGGATTGTAAATGGCCATACTCAATCTTCCTAGATAAATGGTATGTATGAAAGAGTGCACTGAAAGTAAAATCATAAGAGAAGTGCTATGTTTAGTCTCCATATAACTCTGTGATTGACATTGTTAGTTAAATGCATGTTACTTTACAATCTCCCCATCCATCTGTTTCTTTGGAGGAAATTAGGACGTATGCAAATGTATTTATATCTCCTTCAACAGTGGGAACTTTAATTTCAGTAAATATGAACTGTCAGTCAACTTTTGGAATAAGAACTGGGTTAAGAGTAGGAATAGAAAATAAGGCATAAGGCTGAAAAAGAGAGGAAATTGTTTCCTACTTAAGTTTAGAAAAACAAAGGAGGGATTGGGATTAAAGTCCATATAGAAAACAATAGCAATATTCATAATATTCAATACAGAAATATATACAATATATTGAACATGGTGAAAAATTAAGACAACATGGAACACAACAGTTTTAGCTACAATACCTTTAAAAAATATTAGTTAAGTAAAAATCACACTGCAAATGCAGGTTGTATTTCAGCCAAACAATAGTATCCACTATATTTAATGAACATTGTATGTGTAAATGATATAAGATTTAAAGTGTTGCTTATATTTAAGGTATACATTCTTTGTAAGTTTAAGTAATATTGTGATCAAAGTAATATTAGTAATTACTTAATATCCATTAATTAGTTATGTTTGAGAAACAGACTTAATCATAGTGACTAGAACATGGCAAAAATGTAAGTTCTGGTCCAAAATATTGCCAATGAAACATCATGTGGTTGCATAAAATTGCATGACATTTAAGAAAAACAACTTAAAATTAAAATTGCTTTTCAATGTCAAATAATATTAGCTATATAAGTAAAAATGTCCTTTATAACCTATAATTGCATATAAGTTCTTTAAAACTAAAGAATAAGAGAGTCATGTTAAATTTATTTTTACACCTCAATTTTGTACTGAAAGATGACAATATCCAAAAATCCACAAATATTACTAATCTTTATCAGTTATACTATTCAGGTCAACAGATGCAGTAATATCAATGTTTTCCATGCAAGACATACACCATTTAAAGGAAGTTTTCCAGGGAGGAGCAAGTTTGGAAACCTAATTACAGAGGGCTCTGCCAGACTTCACAATGAAGGGGAGATTCTGCTTATTCCAAATATCCTATTGCATTATTAAAGAGAACTTAACCAGGAAACTGAGACTAACAATTAGGAATCAGAGGGAAGCATTGAGAACTTATTAAGAAACTACATTTTTCCCTAGCTGGTTTGGCTCAGTGGCTAGAGTGTTGGCCTGTGGACTGAAAGTTTCCAGGTTCAATTCTGGTCAGGGTCACATGCTAATACCTATATCACAATGTTGTTGTGAACTGTAAATGAGATTATACACATATATATGTACAAGTCGGTACATAGTCTCTAAAGCAAAGATTTGTTTCTTTTAAAGTAACTGATAATTTCTTGTAGCAGTTGACCTCATATATTTTTACTGTTGTCAGTTATAGGTGGGAAAGCCTATTAACCTATTAGCCTAACTAGTTTTACATGTAGTAACAATCAGCATTTAACTTTGTTCAGAAATAGCTACTTTATCTCTGACTATTCTGTCCACTTTACCAACATTCCATAGCATTCTACATTCAAAATTACTTCAAGGTATTTTTTTTAAATATATATTTTATTGATTTTTTACAGAGAGGAAGGGAGAGGGATAGGGAGTTAGAAACATCGATGAGAGAGAAATATCGATCAGCTGCCTCCTGCACACCCCCTACTGGGGATGTGCCTGCAACCAAGGTACATACCCTTGACCGGAATCGAATCTGGGACCCCTGAGTCCCCAGGCTGACACTCTATCCAGTGAGCCAAACCAGCTAGGGCTCAAGGTATTTTTAAAGATCAAAATACTTTTATTGTTATTCTATAGGTAATACATTAATATTATAATATTAAAATTAAAGGGAAATTTTACTTATAATCATACTATGTTCAATAAAATCAATATGTGTTCATTCCCCACATAATTATTCTTTATAATATTATATCATTTTATTAGTGATATTTAAACTTTTTTAATGCTCCCATCATCTAACACATTATTCATATTTTCTGACTTCCAAGAAGTCAGTGCTCGAGTGAAAAGGACCCAAATACTATAAGTAAAAATGGGTTCAAGTATGGGTTATAATTCTTATCAGACTTTTGATTTTAAGTAAACAACTTAACCTCTTTCAAGTTCAGTTTTATTCTTTATAAAACATGGGCTCTAACAATAACAACCTTAAAGGATTGAATTGAAGGTTAAATGTCAAACACTTTAACATGTTTTATCATTTTGAGCCCTCACTACAACTCAGCTATGTCTTCTTTTGGATGGTTTATCATTTTTAAACATAAATAAACTAATGGCAATGATTCAAAATGACTTCTAACATTATAAAAAAAAAAAAAACAGATGGTCCCAGATATTATGTTAATTCTCATGAAAATATAAAGGATAATTTATGTAGTTATGCTCACAAAATGAGCCTGAAACTTCCTATAAAAGGAACTACTAATTTATGTAAGTACAGAGGACAGTAAGTTAAATGATATCACAGGGTGCAATCATCACAATCCACAAGGTGAGGGACCACAGTACTAAAAACCAAATTTCCTTACTACACATGGCAAGTACGGAAAGTGAGAGAGATAAAGAGAGGCAGAGAGCATATTAGTTTTCTAGGGTTTACATAACAAAGTACCACATTCTGGGTAGCATACATGATGGAAATCAATTTCCTTACAGAGGCAGACATATTGAATGCAGGCACTCCCATAATATCTCAGTTTATTTTAACTACCTCTGTAAAGACCCTGTCTCTATATATTTACATTCTGAGGTGCTGGGGGTTAGAGCTTCAGCTTACAAAAAAGAAAAATACTGCGTGGTATGTCTTATATGTGGAATTTTTCCGGGGGTTGGGGGTGGGGAGGAGGAAGTCAATTTCATTGAAACAGAGAATAGAATAGTGGTTAGCAGGGCTGGAAGGAGAGGAAAATGGGAAGATATAGGTTAAAGGATACAATTTTCAGTTACAAGAAAGTAAGTTCTGAGGGATCCAATATGGCAGTGTAGTAGGTAGATGTTACACTCACTTCCTCCCAGGACCAAACTGGAATTACAACTAAAATATAAACAACCAACCTGAGTAACCAACTGAAGACTAGCTGAACAGAAGTCTTTTAACCAAGGGTTTACAGAAAAAGCCTTATCAAGACTGGTAGGAAAGGTGTAGATGCAAAAAGGGCTGGCCCTGCTTCAAAGGGAGAAGACTGGGATTCTGGAGGGATATTGCAGATGCAAAGGTTCCCATGGGATCTCCACCCCATGCTGGGCTCTCCAGCCCAGAGCACCAGAGCCCAGAAGAGGTGCCCATATAACATATGGCTGTGAAAATCAGTAGGGATTCTGTCCACCAGGGCGAGACAGGAGTCTGCTAGAGACAGGCATCCTCATAAAGGGCCAATGCACCAAATCCCATTCTCAGCCACTCACCTTGGGCTCTGTTTGTGGCTCTGGGAAGGAAACTACAGGGTCAGCTCTCTGTGCTGAGTTCCTCTCACATACTGCAGACACCACCTTTTTGGTGTGGAACACTCCCTTCCATATGGCATCAGCCATATGGGGGGATGCAGTAGCCCACCCTCTGGACTCCCTCTCACCCCACCATGTAGAACTCACCCCCTGCTGAGGAGTCATATGCCTGGGCCAGTGTGCAGAGGTACCAGCAGACTCAAGGGGGTATCAGTTACAGAGCTGTGTGGCTTTAGGGTGGGGGCCATCCCTCCCACTTTCCTGTGAACCTCATATATGCTTCTGCCTCATGGAATATCCACTGGCCCCACACTCTAGGCTCCAAGTGTCCCCACCCCCCTCCCAACTTGAGGGGACGCCACCCTGCTGAGCTCAAGCTCTTGGCAGAATCTGGAACAGACTGAGTTGTGTGGCTCTTGGAAGGGATAATTTCTCCCTTACAAGCCTGACCAGTGCAGAGCTCTCCTTTCATTGGGCCAAATCTTGGTTGGTTTGGGCGTGATATACTTTAATGGCCTCACCCAGAGGACTACCTGAGATCCCATCCCACCACAAAGCTCTTTTCAGCTACTTATGTGTAAGGTGCCAAATTTCTTTATATTTTTTTCAGTATAACAACAAATAGAAACATATTGGATGCAAAACAAGATATGAGAACCTAGCAGTCTTCTGTTAAGCAACTCCCTCTCTGCTCACTTTTAAAGAGGAAATCAGTTATTTTTCATTAAAGATGTGAAATTTTTGTTAAAATGGCATTGATTTTTGTTGTTTTTAAATAAATGAATGACAAAATCAAAACAGCTTTAACTTATAATAATAAAATAAATATTAATAGATATAATTCCTTAAGGCAAAAGATGTTTGGAGGTTTCAATAATCCTTAAGAGTATAAAGATATCCTGAGGCTGAGTTATCTAAGAACCACTGTGGTATATAACCAAAGATATGTAAAAACTGACTGGATATTTATCCATTATTGAAAAGTTATTGTTAAACATTTTAGGTGAAAAAATGTTATAAGTTTTAAGTTTTGAGACCCAGTCATTTAAACATAAATATTAATATATTCAGATAAAATAATTTGATAACTGTGTTTAAGTAAAAATAATTTGGGGGAGTGATGAATTGTACAATGGATGGCCTATAGATGAAATAAGATTGTGTGTAGGTTTTTAAATATTGAAGTTGTGTGATGTATACTTGGCACTTTAATAGAACACTCCTTGCTTTTTATAATAAAGCTAGTGACCCAGCATGTGAAATTGTACAAGACCCAGGACCCCAGACTCCGCCGTGCAGTTGGACTCCTCTGAGTCCCACCAGCATTGTGGGACTCCCTTGAGTCAAGTGCTGCCGTGCTGTGGGACCAAGAGTCAAGCCCCCGCCCACCTGCACGTGCCTCCCTGTGCATGGAGCCTCCTGGTGACTGGTCTTTGGTCAGTACGGTGTTATGACCACCAGGTTTTTATTACATAAACTAGAGGCTGAGTGCACAAAAATTTGTGCCCTCAGGAGGAGGGTCCATCAGCCTGGCCTGTGCCCTCTCGTAGTCTGGGAACCCTCGGACGATGTCCACCTGCTGGTTAGGTCCGCTCCCTGGGGGATTGGGCCTAAGCTGGCAGTCAGACATCCCTCTGGCAGCCCAGAAACCCTCAGGGGATGTCCACTTGCCAGCAGGAAGCAGACCTAAGCTGCAGACGGACATCCTTAGCGCTGCTGAGGTGGCAGGAGAGGCTCCTGCCACCACCGCTATACTGGCAGCAGTCAGCCTGGCATGTGGCTGAGCAAAGCTCCCCCTGTGGGAGCACACTGACCACCAGGGGGCAGCTCCTGCATTGAGCATCTGCCCCCTGGTGGTAAGTGTGTGTCATAGTGACCAGTGATTCCCAGTCATTCTGCTGTTAGGGTCAATTTGCATATTATCCTTTTATTATATAGGATAGAGGCCTGGTGCATGGGTGGGGGCTGGCTGGTTTGCCCTGAAGGGTGTCCCAGATCAGGGTGAGGGTCCTGCTTGGGTGCCTGGCAAGCCTGGGTGAGGAGTTGAGGGCTGTTTTCAGACTGGCCACACCCCTTCATGGAGGGGGGTCTTGCTGGGGTGCCTGGCCAGCCTGGGTGAGGGGCTGATGGCTTTTTGCAGGCTGGCCACAGCCCCTTCAGGGTGGGGGTCCCCGCTGAGGTGCCTGGATAGCCTGGGTGAGGGAATGATGGCTGTTTGCAGGCTGGCCACAGCCGGCAGCCACCCAAGCTCCCAGTGGAGGCTGGCTGAAAGCAGGTATCTGGGATTTATTTATCTTCCATAATTGAAACTTTGTTGCCTTGAGTGGAGCCACCCAGGGCAGGCAGGAAGCTTGGTTTCCTCCATTGCAGGGGCAACCAAGCCTCCTGCTTACTCCAGCTCTGTGGCTGCCAGCCACCATCTTGGTTGTGTTAATTTGCATATAGCCTCTCTGACTGGCTGGTGGGCGTGCCTTATGTGCATGGCTTGTGAGTGTAACAGAGGTATGGTCAATTTGCATGTTTCTCTTTTATTAGATACGATGTTGCATATTTTATTTTATTTTTATTCTTTTGGTTTTGCCTCCTTCCTTGGACTACTGGAAGATGGTATTTTATTTATTTATTTATTTATCTATTTATTTATTTATATTTTTAAATTATTCCAAATAGTAGTGTATATGTCTCTTTTTTCCTCCCATTGACCTTCCCCTAAACCCCCTATCCCCAGACACATTCCTTCCCCCCCACCCCACAGTGCTTGTGTCCATTGGCTATGCTTATATGCATGCATTCAAGTCCTTCAGTTGATCTCTTACCTCCCTCCAGCCCTTGCCTGCCTTCTTGTTGTAGTTTGACAGTCTGCTCAATTATTCTTAGTCTCTGTATCTATTTTTGTTCATCAGTTTATGATGTTTTTTATATTCCACAAATGAGTGAGATCATGTAATATTTATCTTTCTCTGACTGGCTTACTTCACTTAGCATAATGCTCTCCAGTTCCATCCATGTTGTTGCAAATGGTAAGAATTCCTTTTTTTTTTTTTTTTTTTTTTTTTTTTTACAGCAGCGTAGTATTCCATCGTGTAGATGTACCACAGTTTTCTAATCCATTCATCTACTGATGGGCACTTAGGCTGTTTCCAAATCTTAGCTATTGTAAATTGCGCTGCTATGAACATACAGGGTGCATATATCCTTTCTGATTGGTGTTTCTGTTTTATTTTGGATATATACCTGGAAGTGATATTATAAAGTCAAATGGGAGTTCCATTTTTAATTTTTTGAGGAAACGCCATACTGTTTTCCACAATAGTGATGCTGAATACCTCTGCTTTTTATTGCCTTGTGGCTTTTTTGTTGTTGTTGTTGATGTCTACCCCCTAACACAGTTCTCAACCTATTATTAAGAAACTAGAGGCCCGGTGCACAAAAATTTGTGCACTCGGGGGGAAGGGGGGTCCCTCAGCCCGGCCTGTGCCCTCTAGCAGTCTGAGACCCCTCAGGAGATAACGACCTGCTGGCTTAGGCCTGCTCCCAGGTGGCAGAAGGCAGGCCCAATCCCTAGGTGCAGCCCCTGGTCGGGCTCAGAGCAGGGCCGATTGGGGGGTTGGGGCACCGGCCCCTGTCACACACAGAGCAGGGCCCATCAGAGGGTTGAGGAGCTCCCCCCTGTCACTCACAGAGTAGGTCCGATAGGGGAGTTGGGGCACCGTCTCCTGTCACACACAGAGCAGGGTGGATCAGTGGGTTGGGGCGCCGCCCTCTATCACCCACAGAGCAGGGCTGATCAGGGGGTTGGGGCGCCGCCACTCTCACACTCGGGGCAGGGCCGATGGGGAGGTTATGGCTCTACCCCGTCACACACAGAGGAGGGCCCGGGGCATGGGGGATGCCTCACCCTGTCACACACAGAGCAGGGCTGATCAGGGGGTTTGGGTGCTGCTCCCTGTCATGCTGATCTCGGTGCCGGGAGGCATATTACCCTTTTACTATATAGAATAGAGGCCTGGTGCATGGGTGGGTGCCAGCTCGTTTGCCCTAAAGGGTATCCTGGATCAGGGTGGGGGTCCCCACTGGGGTGCCTGGCCAGCCTGGGTGAGGGGATAATGGCTGTTTGCAGCTGGTCACACACCCTTCAGGGTGGGGGTCCCCACTGGGGTGCCTGGCCAGCCTGGGTGAGGGGCTGAGGGCTGTTTTCAGGCTGGGGGTGACTGAACTCCCAAACGCTCCTTTTTTCCTATTTTTTTTATTCTGGGCCAGCTTTACCTTGAGGCTTGGCTCTAGCTCTTAGGCCTCCGCTCCTGAAAGTAGGTTTCTGGCCTTTGCATACAACATTGCGAATCTGCTGGCTGAAGTCCGGCGGTATTTGTTATAATGTTTGAAACTGCAGGCTCAGAGGCCTGCAGCCACAGGCGGGGAACGTTGGTTTCCTCCGTCACTGAGGCAATCAAGCCTCATGTTTGCTTCAAGCTGCCTGGCTGCTGGCCGCCATCTTGGCTGACAATTTGCATATCTCGCTGATTAGCCAATGAAAAGGGTAGCAGTCGTACGCCAATTACCATGTTTCTCTTTTATTAGTGTAGGTGTCTGCTGAATGTGAAATAAATTATTCTCTCTTCCAGACTGCTAAGGAGTATGTGTATCTCTCTGCCTCACTACCTACCCATTCACTCCTTATCCATGTCTTGTGTATAAAATCTCTGAGAAAGAAAAATCTTGGTTTCCTAATTACAACTCAGTAAATAGTTTACCTAATGGAAATGTATTTTATTTGTAACTATGTCAGACAATTCAAGTTGTTTTCTAATAAGTTGCCCAAGCAGATACAACCAGCTGTGGGCCGTGGTGACAGTGACCCATACACCAAAAATATCTCCAGAGTAAACTGTTAAATGACAGAAATACTGAGCTTTCTTCTATGATGTGCCATATAATCTGGAAGAACCTTTGTTTATTAGTAAACTAGATTTAAGCTTTGTATTTAGAGAGGCAAAGGCAGGCTTATATGTCCTCAGAATCTGTAAGAAGGACTTCCCAACACTAAAATCTGATGTCTCAGTTTATTAAGGATTTTCCATTCTGCAATTTAAGATATGGCTTACCATCTAAACATCCCGTGGAACAGTTAACTGGGAATTCACATTAAAAAATAAATATGTATTTGACTCTTTTCCGAAGGCAGATCTGACGAAGAAAAGAGTAGTAAAAGGATATTAGGCAATTGTAACTATGAGACAATGGAAATAATTTTAAAAGACAAGAAGTACAAAAACACCTTCACCTCTGACTCAGCATAAAGTTTGCTCCTAAAAACAAAGGTGATAGAAATCTATAAATATTAAATTTAATAAAATATCTCTGAAAAAGATGTTCATAACGCCTTGGCATTCTATTGTTGTTGTTTTTTTTTTCTTCTGATAACACTTAGATTTATTTCTATAAAGTATCTCAGAAAAAAGAAATATTCTCATTTCACTGGCTAGGGGTCCCATCATTCAAAGATCCCATGGACACAGCCGTATCATCCTTTATCAAGAGCTGTGCTAGCTCATAGACTTCATCTTTAGCAGTGTCAACAGCACAGAGTGCATCATCAATCTTTATTTTTTATATTACTTTTTTTTATAAAGCTGGTTTTGTACCATTTTTGAATGGAAAGAATTAGTTTCTTATTTAGTTGTGATGAAGAGTAAAAGAACATTTTTTTTTGGTAGCCCAGACATGAGCATTGTGGAAGGAATGTTATGCTATTGGATTTTGCTTTTGTTTTTTCATTAATTCATGTACTCATTAAATCTATATTGTGAAGTAATTATTTTGTAATATAATGCTTGTATTAGTTTCCAGGACTGTCAGAACAAAGTACCACAGACTAGGTACCGTAACTCACAGGTATTCACCTTCTCACAGTTTTGTGGACTAGAAGACCAAGATCAAAGTGTTGGCAAGTTTGGTTTCTTCTGAGGCATCTCTTCTTGGCTTGCAGATGTCTGCCTTCTTGCTGTGTGCTCACAAAGTCTTTTCTGTGCATGTGCATCCCTGGTGTCTCCCTTTGTATGCAAAATTTCTTCTTTTCATAAGGACATCAGTCATACTATCAACTCTTTTGTAATTTAATCACTTTTTTAAAGGCCCTATCTTTAAATATAGTCACATTCTGAGATACTGGGACTTAGGGTTTCAACATATACATTTGGTGGAAGGTCACAATTCATCTTACAGAGATGATCGTCTCTAGGGATACAACTTGGAATAAAACGAATATGGTACCAGTTCACAGTGTGTTTATACTTAAACTAGGGGCCCAGTGTATGAATTTGTGTACCTTGAAAAGAACTGTGGGCCAGGAGGCTGCAGTGAGCACAAGGGCAGGTCTCTGCCCATCCTCTGCGCCCCCGCCCAGCCCCTCCTGCAGCTGCCCTCCCAGCACCCTGTCTGCTGGCAGCCCTGCTCCCACCACCACTCTCACATGCTGATGGCACCAGCACTGCTTGCACAGGCTGAAGGAGTGGAGCGATTGGGGCTGGCACCAGCAGCAGGGGTAAGTACCAGGTGGGACCGCGGCGAATAGGAGCAAAGAATTTTCAGTAAACCACCAGAGACTCACCCTGATAACAGCAACTAGAGCCCCGCCTTGGTCTGGTGCTCCCGCTCACCTGCTCCACCATCCTGCTGCAACCAACGCCCGCCAAGTTCCACTAGCACCCCCTGGTGGTCAGCACACATCATAGCGACTGGCTGTTTGGTTGTTCAGTTGTCTGGCCGTTCAATCTATTTGCATATTAGCCTTTTATTATATAGGATTATATAGGATGGGGATAGGGTTTTAATATGTGGATTAACATATAAAAAGAGTACTGTTTGTGATAAAAATTATTCTTTAAAAAAATAACAAGAACAAGAAGCTGTATGCTCAACTGTATATTTAGTTCATGCCTCTCCAAGGAGATGAGCCCTTAGAGATAAGATAGGATGAGCCCCTCTGCTGAGGGAACCTGAGAAATTCTTGCTCTCAGGTATAATAGTTCATTTGATAAGGCTCTTGGAAGGAAAAAAAAGTATGTGTATTCAAGGCCATTGTCATAGACTAATGGTGCTGGAATATAGAAAACAAAGATTGATGCTGTTAGAATAAAGCAAACAAAAAGAAGAGAGCTATTAGATACATTGGAAAGACTGGCAGAAGCGAAATGGCACAGGATCTTGTAAGCCATAGCAAGTGGAAGGATTACAATAAAAAAAATCATCAAAGGGGTTTAACAACAGGAAAAACATATGTGGTTTACAGTTTTTAAAAAATCTTTATTGCTGAAAGTATTACATATGTCCCATTTTTTCCCCATGCACCTCTTCTAGGCTGTCCCCAACCCCAACCCCAGCCTTCATCAGCCTATTGTCTGTGTCCATGGGTTATGCATATATGCATACAAGCTCTTTGGTTGATCACTTTTTTTTTTTAAATTGCTCTATTGAGTGTAAGTGGGTAGCTGAAAAGGATAAATAAAGGTTTATATAGGAATTCAGACATGACATGGTGGTTTGGAATAGCAAGTAGTAGCAGAAAGGAAAACAGTAAATAGAATTAAAACATATTTTGGAAGAAGATAGTGGGCTTACATTTTGTCATCAGTTCCTGTAAAAAACTGTGAAGGATCTACGATTTATATTTCTACATGCAATCTAAAAGGCAAGCTTGTCACAGTTTCACTGATGCTGGCAGAAAATAATATGGCTCCTGGGTCCAAGCTAAGAATTTAGCCTGTTACAGCTAATGGGTACTGGCAGAAGACACAGGGGTCCTGGGTCAGAGAAAAAGAGTATTACGTCTCCTAACATAACCAGTAATCAGAGTATCAGCATTTTCTGAACCTGCTTACTGACCTTGAATTCCTGCAGGTTAATGTGAAGAGGGCCAGGAGACACTTGGGCAGGTAATGAGAGTTATAGCCAAGGATTACTGAGATTAGGGAACTCAAAACATTTATAATGATCAGCAAGCAAACGTGCCTTTGTCTCTGGAGGGAAACACTATGTATGTTGTCGAAGACTAGAAGCAAATATATTCTTTGTTCTGCTGGAGATATTATCTCTGTTATTTAGGATGGTACATATTATAAACATCCTAGCAAAGGTAGCTTAGAAAACAAGGGCAATCAGTGCCACTGCTCACACAATGTGCAGAAACATGACACACATACAAAAAATTATTTGCCAACAATATCTAACCTTTATTTCTACTCTTCCTCGGCTCCTGGCAAATATTCCCAGGAGTACACTGTTCCATCAGCCACTACGATTGATCTGACAGGTTGGGAACAAATCTGTTCAATTTATCTCGTAAGGCATTTAATTAGGGCTACTATCAATAGGACTCCAAAGAGCAGGATGAGACCAACTCACAGCACTCACTTCACTCACACCCCTCCGGGCCCAGACGCAAAAAACTGAAAAATAAAATAAGCCATCACATTATTCTTTAGAAAACCAAGTCGCTTCCTACTGAAATGTCTGTCTAAAGTGTCATTGTGCCCTTGCCTGAGGCATTAATCGAGGTGGAACAGGATCTAATAGCAGTTGCTCAGACCTCTTACCATGGCTTGCAAGGAGGGACTGTATGGCATATCTATCATCCATAATGATGCTGGCCAGTGCGTTGGGGCTGACCTGAATGCCTTCTTTGTGCTGAAGTGGTATCATTGATCATTTCAGCCAAAGTCAGGGACAAATTTTGTATCACCCTCTCCAATTGGATCGTGTATATTGTAGGGATAACAGTTCTTGGGTGGCATAAGTGAGTAAAGTTTCTCTCCAGGAAACTCCCAAGGGTAAGCAAGTTGATGTCACTTTAGAGAGGTCTCTATAGTTGTGTTAGAGTTCATTGATCTTTTGGAGGCATTTTCTTAAACACATGAAGGTCTCCAGTGTACACCTCTAATGTGCAAGGCACTGTGAAAGAGTCAATCTAATGCCCGGACTTCCACACAAGAAGTACAACCAAGAGAGTGCACTTGGCAGCCCTATAACATGTTTAACATTGTGGAGGGTCCCCAAGTGGGATCTACATGAGCCAGGGCCTCCAACATCACCTCCCGACTGGTAGATATGTCTAAGAATTTCCAATTCATTTCAAATTGTTTTTGTTTTTGGAGGAATTACTGAGAAAAATCAGTCCAAACTATTTTTTTTGCCCATGCTTCCAGCCCATGGGATGACTGAGTGATGGGTAGAGGAATGGCAGTGGGGAAGATCCAGAGGTGATGGCAGGTGTTTTTGAGAGACATTTTGGAAGTGAGGGCATACTCTTCTGTATCTGATACAATTCTCCGTAAAATTAAGGGGAATGACAAGGAAATTATAATCAAAGCCTTCTCAGAGGTGTTGGCCAGCCCAATTACTTAAATTTAAAGCAACAGCAACATTTTTGGAAAACCAGCCCCAAAACATTTTCTTTCTGAGACACACTCTGGAGATGACTTTTAAATAAAAATATTATTAAAGTCCTTTCATTTATTGTACCTCCAAGAATCTAAGATATTCCTTTCACAGGTGCTGGAGTTTTAACTCACATTCCACCACAACAAAATCAGCACATCCCATGCCAATATCTGTAACTTTCCCTACTTTTCAGTCATCTCTACTCATATCCAAACTTAGTTCAAAATGGCTATGTGCATGAAGAAAACAGTATTTTTATAAATTTACAGAGAATCATATATCCCTACTTTGGCCTGTGAGAGTTACTTTGGGAGGACTGGGCAAGCAGTGACTCAACCAAGTGGTCATTATACGTATGACTAGGTACATCAATCCAGCAAAATAATCCAGTTGTTGAAGTAGAATTATGTTTGAATCCCCTGGGTCCCCTTTGGGAAGACTGCCCCCTGGAGAATGTAATAACTGGAGTGACACAGAGAAAGAGATAAAGCTATTAAGAGAAAGAAAGAAGCATCATGTATAGGAGGGTTGAATCCTATTTTTTTAAATTAGCCCTCTATCAATTTCATACTGACCATGACTTAGAAAGTGGACAAGAGTAGATGATCCCTTACTCAGAACAGCTACATTCAGTGTGTTTATTTTTATTTACTTACTTATTTAGTGTGTGTGTTTCTTTTCTTGATGACTTCCATAGCAATGAGTGAGATGGCCTCAGTGGGAGATTATAATAAGGGAAGCATGAAGTCAATGCAATGGTCATTTGTAAGTCAGGGGCTGGTTCCGTTTGAAAACATAGTATTTGATCTACTCCTGTGAAGGGTCAGAGCACCTCAAGGAAGGATTTTGAAAGATCCCATAACATTTTTAAGTCTTCTGGAAATAGGTCATTGACAGAGGAGTCATTGAGGAATGGGCCATGGGGATAATCTGTGCTAGCATATAAAATGTAAATCTACATCTAACAGATGAATAAATAATCTGGTTGGTTGTGAATAAGGCAGTAAGATGTGGCAACCCTGCCTTCAAACAATATAACAATATATCTCATGTGCAGCTACAATTTAATAAATATTATTATTATTATTTTAAAATATTTTTAATTGATTTCAAAGCGGAAGGGAGATGGAGAGAGATAGAAACATCAATGATGAGAGAGAATCATTAATCGGCTGCCTCCTGCACACCCCCTACTGGGATCAAGTTTGCAACCTGAACATGTGCCCTTAACTGGAATTGAACCTGGGACCCTTCAGTCCCAGGCCAACACTCTATCCACTGAGCCAAACCAGCTAGGGCTGTGGTCGGCAAACTGTGGCTTGCGAGCCACATGTGGCTTTTTGGCCCCTTGAGTGTGGCTCTCTCTAAGCCTTAGGAGTACCCTAATTAAGTTAATAACAATGTACCTACCTATATAGTTTAAGTTTAAAAAATTTGGCTCTCAAAAGAAATTTCAATCATTGTACTGTTGATATTTGGCTCTGTTGACTAATGAGTTTGCTGACCACTGATAGTGCTATTTATTAATTTTTAAAGAAACATTTAATATGTATGTGGAGATTCAAGGACAAATACTTTTATACCTTTGATTACTTATGGATGAAAACCTGATTTCCAAGTAGGATAAATACTGAATACTGTATGTAGTATTTGATAAGGTAAATTATAATATTAAGTAGTAGTGCCATGTTTAAGAAAGAAAAATCATTGACATTTCATTAATATGTTTGTAGTATTAAGGAATCAATTAACAAAAATTTATTATGCTTGGTTTCATTCATGTGTAAAGCTGAAACTGTCCATGGATATAGAAAACATGACAACCTGTATATGACAGGATTCTTGGAGAATTGCTTGGCCAGCTTTTGTGAGTTGCGTCCTGTATATTGACACACAATGTGCTGGTGGAAACGGAGTGGATGGGTAAGACAGATATGTTTTCACCTCTTTGGTTCTCACTAAATCAGTAATAATAAGCACTTATTTACTAGAGTGGCAACCTCCTAATTGACATGTGATGTTTTAAAATACACTTTAGTGATTTCACAAAATTGAGTACAATAATATAATATGTTTATCTCCAACATAATAATTTTATTGAGTTAAAAAAATCTAGGTAAATTAATTCACAAGGCCAGCTATAATCAAAGGAAAACAAAACACATGTGGACCCAAAGGTGTCAATCAAAGAGACAGAGGGAAAGGAAAGGGAAATGAGATAAGAAATGAGACATTGAAATAGAAGAAAGCCTGTTTGGATTTAGGGAAAGGAAAGGGAGGTTGTCTGTAAAATTTGTTAGACATGGTGAACAAAGAGGAAAATATATACCTGAGGGCAACACAATATCCTGAGAGATTAGTAACAGGCAATGGAGGCACTAAAAGGATCTCTGAGGGGATTGGCAAAAAGTAGCACTTAGTCCCTGGTAGAGTTAAATAAAAGGAAAGGGTAAACTTTAAGGTAATTATTTTGCCAGAGAATTATTTTCCTATGAAACAAATATGATCCTTTATATCTTTATACATACTTTTTTTGATTGTTGGTTGTTTTTCTTATAAAGAACATCTCCATTTGAAAATCAATTTCATGGAAAACTCTTTGAACTATTTCAATCATGGTTCATCCTTTATTAGTCCCCTTAGTAATGGCTTGAGCTGTTGTTAGAGTGCTAACCACCTGGTGTTGTTAAGGGACAGTGTTTGGAATATCTAATGTAACATTACTGGGTACTCTGAAATTGCACTGTGATATACGTAGAGGTAGAGAAGGTGATCACTCTATCTCTTAAGCCAGTCTACTTACTAGTCATACTGTCATTGCAGTAGGATCTTGGTTTACACACAAACATAATTGTTAATCAGAGCCAGTGTCTGGGTTTGGGGTTCCCCCTACTGGACTTATCCTTTCAGCACTGCCTTCCCAGATACCAAGAAACCTCAGCCACCTGATTGAATCTTGAAGGTACATAGGGCTTTCCAGTTGGTGAATCAATATTCCTAATTTGTTGACTGTTAAGAATTGTTCAATATGTTACAATTGATTATGTCAAATGCTTGGAAATGTAGAAATTGTATAGATGGAGATTATTGAGAGTATTAAATATTTAATAACAACTTTGAGTGAAAATGATTTATCGGATTTCTTGTTTTGACAGAAATTTGCACTGCACCTGTGAACCTCAGTAGGACTATTGACAAATGTATTTTATTCTCCTCTTTTTGAGTTTGTGGGTGTAGGGATGGACTTTCTTGGGTCTATAAAGTTACACATGGCTGTCTGACTTGCTTTAGTAAATGAAATGGAGGGTGCTGGTCATTTCGGGTTGGGTGCCTTTGAATTCCAATGTGTGATTTGCTATCTTCTCTTCCTTTACACACTCGAGTGCCAAGCAATGTTCCTTATGAAAGCTAGGTCAGTCTGGATTACAGAATGAGAATGATGCCCCCAAACCCCCTACACATTGACCTGAAATGGATATAAATTGTGAGCAAAAAATAAACCTATATTGTATAAAGTCCTGAACGTTTTTGTGTGTGTGTGGCGGGGGGGGGGGGGGGGGATTTGTTTGTTTTTTATCCTTGCAACTCAACTTAGGTTATCTCAACCTGCACAGTACCAAATATTAAAATGAAAATAGCTGCTTTATCTGCATTAAATTCCACTCCTTTATTGCAATGACATAATGTTGTGAAGAGTAAATGAGGTTACTAGTCCCAAGAAATTTGAGTACTATTAGTTTTCATTCCCTCTGCCTTTGTCAAATAATGACTAAACATTATGTCTACCAAGGGAAAAATAATTGGATCTGCACAGAATAAAAAAATATTAGTTTATAACACCTTCAGGGGAGAATTAAATGAATTTAGAAGCATATTTTGCTTATATGTATTATTCAAATGACCCCCTCAAGCATTCTCATGAATTTAGGTAAAAACTGTGCATGTGTAAAGTGACATTGTTTGCACTGCCCCGATGTTCTTCCTACTTATTGTCTCCCAAACCGACTGTCAGGAGTTCTTGCCCCAGATTTTCAAGATGTTTGTTTTACTTGATTTTGCTGATGATGTCAGTTGGAAAACAAACAATAATCAAATGAAATAAAATAATAAGGGTTTCTGAATATAACACAATTTGAGCAACTACTGGTCCCTAAGGAAACTGTCAAAAATAAACAGCACAATAGTCAGAGGAGAAATGTAAGAAGGATAAAGATGAGGGTCATTGCCGAAACTGGTTTGGCTCAGTGGATAGAGCGTCAGCCTGCAGACTGAAAGGTCCCAGGTTCAATTCCGGTCAAGGGCATGTACCTGGGTTGCAGGCACATCCCCAGTAGGAGATGTGCAGGAGGCAGCTGATCGATGTTTCTCTCTCTCATCGATGTTTCTAACTCTCTATCTCTCTCCCTTCCTCTCTGTAAAAAATCAATAAAATATATTTAAAAAAAAAAGATGAGGGTCACATGGTAATTAGAAAATATTCCACCACTGGTGAATGCAAAGAAAGCAAGCACTGTTGTGGTGATCAATGATTTTTCTGATTATCCATAACTAAGTAAGGTTACAGTTTATGGCTATGCTCTGCTCCCAAGAAGCAAAACTGCTATCTTGTGATGCCAAGCTAAATGGTACCCATGTGTTCCCAGAAGTACAGATCCTAAGAAAGAGAGCCATGGCTAGCCAACATATTATGAGAGAAAAAAGTAATATTCCCGAAGCTCATGTCTATTGCCAAAATAACCTTTCATTTATGATATGGTTATCTAAAATGTCTTCATCTTTTAAAGATTCATTTTAGTAAACATACAGAAAAGTTGTATGCTGCTGAGGAAAGAGAAACACATTATCCCTTTTGGCCTTTCTATTTTTGTTACAAAAATATCTTATGGTAAACCATATTTTAATGGTTATTTGTCATTTTGCCCACAACACATTCCATTACATTCAAGAACAGGAAGCTGAATTCACTACTTCTCGGATTCACCAGTGAAACATACACACACACACACACACACACACACACATACACACACACAGACACACACACCTCTGTTTGGTAAAATATCTACATATATATAAGCCTTAGCGAATGTCCGACTGTCTGATCATCTGACTGGTAGCTATGATGCACAATGACCATCAGGGGGCAGACGCTCAATGCAGGAACTGCCTAGCTGTGGTGACTTAGTAGCTGTGTTTCTTGGGTGATGCATCCAGAACCAGAGAGGAGGGAGTCTGATTCCAGGGTGCATCACCCAGAAACCACCCTCTCACAATCCGGTACCCCTCAGCAAATGTTGGAGAGCCAGTTTCAGACTGATCTCTTCAGGCCAGGCCGAGGGACCCCACCAGTACACGAATCTGTGCACCAGGCCTCTAGTGTAAATATAAAGGGTTTTTGACTCAGCTTCACTATTAAATGTTCATATTGGTAAATGGGGAGTTAAATGTAATCTTTTCATGCATTCATATGTTTCACCCATACATTTACAGAGAAGCAGAGAGGTTTTCTAGAGGAATATTAATATGACCCTTTAACATTACAATTATTCAATGGATTGAGGCGGTCCTGCCCAAAGTCAGAATTAGAGACCGAGCTAATATAGACAACACAATAGCCCTGGAGGAGACGGGAACCCTGGCCTTGCCCTATTATGCCAACAGCACAGCTCATTGATTCTGGCTCTGTAAAGCAGCTGGTGCTCAAGTTTGTCCCACATCTGGCATCTGAAGGAGGCTCATTCTTTAAGTAATTTGGCTATAAGAGATGTATTCATAAATGTAATGCTTGGCGTCCAGGTCATTAGCTTATAAGATTTTAAAAATATTTTCTTATATTCCCTAAGGGTCTATGAGGATCAGATGTTAGCAAAAAATCTGCTAACAAATTATTGGGAAACATTTAGGAAGATAAAAAATTCTCAGACCGTAAAATGTATTTCACCTAGAATCTAATCTGAGTATAATTTTAAAAGGACAGGCTTCTAACCCCTTAGATCATGGATCACACTAAGAAATGAGACCTACAACCACACAGACACATATTTTTTTTTTTAGTTTTACAATGCACTTTTGTCTTTGAACGATTTATTTTATCAAATCTTCAGTGTCCTATTATCAAGGATATATATATACCATCTCTACCTGCAAATGAGCTCCTGGATTTATTTAATAATTAATTTATATATTTTCATATTATGATGATTAATTATATATAGGATAGTCATAATTATTCTAACATTGCTAATAATAATAAGCAGTTCAGGTGTTTAAAAGTAGTGACTGCAGTATAGTAGGTCTCTTGATGCAAACCTTTGCATCTGGCTTGAGTAATAGATAATCTTTCCTTGCTGCCATTGTTGTGTTACATTTAAGCATGGAACTCCTAAGCATTATACAAACACAAAAGAGCATTACTAATCCATACTAACTCCTTGTACACAAAAGATGAAGTAAACTTCAAATTATATTCTAAGTAAGTTATGTGTTTTTCATGTGCATGTCAGTCTCACTAATATCCAATTAATGCATTTTTCATATACCCGATCTGTAATGTATGCTGTGCTTTGTGCAAACACAGCATGAAGGAATATTTACTATCAAGTTAATAGAGATAATTTAGCTGGCCATGATACAGAGGTGTTTTCCATTTGTTATCAACACCCACTGGAACACATCAGGTGTGAAATCCATAATTTAAAGCTCAAGAGTAATTTCAGATAGACATCCATCACACACATTTAATTGTCAGTTTAATATTACATTTCCATAAAGATGAATTATTAATATTCAGTAAAAAAAACAAATTGCAGTCACCATCAAAATGACCTCATATTAGTGAAAAAACAAATTAGTGTTGAACTCTCAATATTTCAATGATGAACAACCATGCAGTCATTAAATATGTTAATTGACAATAATACTAAACATAAATAGTAGAATTTTGTAGTTTTTATATGTAGAATATCTATATTTTAAATGATGATTTATGATTTTTTTAAATAAACTATTTTTTGTTGTTTTGAAAGTTTTTGATTTACATAAAACTTATATACCCAGCGTCCTGATTATTAACATTTTACACTGGTAATTGGTATGGTAATTGTCACAATGAATGAATCGATATTGGTAATTACTACCAACTAAAGTCCACAGTTTATTCATATTTCCTTAATTTTTACCTGACATCCTTTTTATGTTGGGCGATCCTATCCAGAATACCATACTCCACTTATTCATCATGACTTTTTAGGCTCCTCTATGCTGTGACAGCTTCACAGAATTCCCTTGTTTTTGGTGACCTTAGCCGTTTTGAGGACTACTGGTCAGGTATTTTATAAAGTATCTCTATATTGAAATTTCTCTGATGTTATTCTCATCATTAGACTATGTCAGTGAATTTTGAGGAGGAAGATCATAGAGACAAAATGCCATCATCATCACCTGAAATCAAGTGTACACACTATCAACATGGCTCCTGCTGTTTGATGATCTGTCTGAAGGAAGGTTCATCAGGTTTCTCTATTGCAGTGGTTCTCAACCTTCCTAATGCTGTGACCCTTTAATACAGTTCCTCATGTTGTGGTGATCCCCAAACATAAAATTATTTTCGTTGCTACTTCATAACTGTAATTTTGCTATTGTTATGAATCATCATGTAAATATCTGATATGCAGGATGTATTTTCATTGTTACAAATTGAACATAACTAAAGCATAGTGATTAATCACAAAAACAATATGTAATTATATATGTGTTTTCCGATGGTCTTAGGCGACCCCTGTGAAAGGGTCGTTCAACCCCCAAAGGGGTCACGG
This sequence comes from Myotis nattereri, assembly GCF_964212035.1. Classification (NCBI taxonomy): domain Eukaryota; kingdom Metazoa; phylum Chordata; class Mammalia; order Chiroptera; family Vespertilionidae; genus Myotis; species Myotis nattereri. Next base: position 64,949,072 of record NC_138076.1, on the reverse strand, counting down.
CCCACAGGTTGAGAACCGCTGCTCTATTGTAAAGTTATTCTCTGCCCCCTTCATAATGTGCCTTTGGAAAGGAGTGTATAACCTACATTTAAAGGGGGAAGAGTTTCACTCCACTCCTGGAGGACACAGTATTTAAAATTCTGCACATGAGATGTCTATTTTTCTCTAGTTCTTTCTTTCTTTAATCATTTATTTATATTAGTATGGACTCAGATTTTATGAATACTTGGACTTATCCCATTTTAATTTGCTTAATTGATTGTTCAAATTGTCCAGCTTTGGACATTCATCCAGTTGGCTCCTTTGTCTCTTTAACATAGGCCAATCATTGTGATTTTTTTGAACAGTTTCTTACTTTCTAATACTGTAAGAGGTTCATCTTGACTATCTCCTGTTCCAGCTGGATTGAGACATTTTTACAAAAGCCATGGTTTCCTGTGATGGAAAATAGTATTAGAAACCAAGATCTGGGTTCTGGGTATGCTTATCAATACTAGGGTGTCATTGCTTCCAGGACCTCTCAACTGACATTATGAGAAAGTATACGTGTATACTAATCTGTTTATATACAAATATCTGTAAATATGTCAACATGTAACTATATACATCTATATTAATTATGAGTTCTTACTAAAGTCTCCTCCATTTCTAATCCATTTCACATATATTATTCTAGCTTCCTCCCCTTTTGCGTCTGTGAGTTCCCATAGAAACAATAACAAACCTGTCTCCCACCTCTCATCATCTACGGCTTAATTGTTCAATTTCAGTATAATGTATAGTGGAATTAGAATTATTAACCTGTACCCTAGTGGGAAACAACTTTGCCTGCTAGAGTACAAGTGCTCATGCACAGATAAGTTGCCTTTAGCATAAAAGATTTTGTTCATTTACCCAGGTACTTAGGTCAGCACCCTTCCCTCATTTGCTGTAGTGAGATTGTTTCATTCACTTGTCATATACAGGGGTGGAGTAAAAGTAGGCTTACACTTGATAGTATATAAAATCTCTCTATATTAAAGCCTATGCGACCGTATGACCTAATGACCAAACAACCAGTCAATTGGTCACTATGACGTGCACTGACCACCAGGGGGAAGACGCTCAATGCAGGGCTGCCCCCTTTTGGTCAATGCGCTCCCACAGCTGGAGTGTCATTCAGCTGGCCGATGGGGGCCAGAGGCAGGGCTCATGACTGGTGAGTGCCACTGTGGCGGCATGAGCCTCTCCTGATCTGGACTGACTGGGCACGATCCTGCGGCAGGTGCAGAGGGGCTTGATGAATAGGAGTTATGAGAAAAGATATCCTCGCTTTTTTCTGATCTTAAGAGGAATCAACCAGTTTCCCATCATTACGTATGCTATTAGCCGTAGTTTTGTAGATGTTATTTATCAAGTTTCAAACTGAGGGAGTCAGCCTCCATTCCTGGCTTGCTATTACTTGGCTTCTTTTAACTATGAATACGAAATGTGTTGGATTTTGTCAAATCATTTTCTGCATCAGTTGGTGTGATTATATGAATGTGTTCTTTAGCCTGCTAATGTGGTAGAATACACTGATTGATTTTTGAATATCAAACCAGCATTTCTAAACTAAATCCCACTTTGTTTGGGAGTATAATTATTTTTATATATTAGTAGATTTAATTTGATATTATTTTGTTGAAGTGTTTTTGCATCTATGTTCATGAGAGAAATTTGTCTGTAATTTGCCTCTCTTGGAATGTTTTATATGATTTTAATATTAAAGTAATGCTATCCTCATAGGGTGTGTTAGGAAGTGGTACTTATGTTTCTATTTTCAGGAAGATATTTAGTAGAATTGTTAATATTTCTTCCTAAAATATATGGTAGAATTTACCAGTAAAACCATCTTCAGCTTGGTGCTTTCTCTTTAGGAAGTTATTAATTACTGTCTTAATTTCTTTTAATAAATATAGGCCTACTTAGATTACCTATTTCTCCTGTGTACATTGTGGTTGTTTGTGTCCTTCAAAGAATTAATTCATTCATCCAAGGCATCAACTTGCAGGCATAGAGTTGTTCATAGTATTCTTGATTATCCTTTTAATATCGATATAATCAACAGTGACGACTCCTTTATTTCTGGATTGGCAATTTACATATTCTCTCTATTTTCTTGGTTAGCCTCGTTAGGGCTTTATAAAATTTATTGATCTTATAATGCCAGATGTTAGTTTTGTTAATTCTCTCCTTTGTATTAGTGTATTCAATTTCATTAATTTTTGCTCTCATTTTTTTCTCTGCTTGCTTTAGGATTAAAGTTTTGTGTTTTTTTTATAGCTCCCTGAGATAAAAGTTTAGGTTATTGATTTTAGATATATCTTCTTTCCTATTATTTATGTAAAAGGTCATATGTTATATAGTATGTACCAAAAATATATATACACTTTGGCTGCCATTATGAATTCCAATGGGTGAAATCTGAAAAGAAAGAAACTTCAATTGAGCTATCAGCTGTTAAACCGTGTATGAATTTTTGGGGGGAACACTTGTATAATTCAGATTTTGAAATATACAACTCTTTGCTGTATCAACTCTGATATTGTAGCACAAAAGCAATCATAGATGAAACTTAAATGAATGAGTGTTCTGTGTTCCAATAAAATTTTATTTATGGACACTTGAAATACATATGAATTTTATGTGTCATAAAATGTTATTCTTATTTTCACTTCTGTCTAAACATGTAAAAATGCAAAGCCATTTTTTAACTCCAGAGACATATAAAAACAGGCAGTAGACTAGGAAATAGACCAAATTTGACAGCATTTATTATTGAGGATCACAAAAATATCAGTTAAGGTAGTTAATACAAAATTCTGATCCAGTTTTTCCTGATTTATCTAGTATCAGTATTGGTACACAGTGGTATAAATTCTCAAGTATTGTGTTATTATTTTATAGGTTTTAAAAAGAGATTTACCTATAATTTCACTCTATTTTCTTTTTGAGATAACTCTGATACTTTCTTTCTGGGAACACTTTCCTTTTTAATGTCCCTTTAGGGAGGATCTGGTATTAAAAAACAATTAGTTTTAGTTAAACCAAAAATCTTGACCATTTTTCTTAAAGATTTTTCTGCACACAAAAAAGTTGACAGTTTCTTGTTTGTAGGACTTTGAAGAAGTTATTACACTCTCTTCTGGTTAAAGTAAGTTTTGACATTTACATAGAATCCTATATAATAAAACCCTAATATCCAAATCGACCAAACAGTGGAATGACCGGTCCCTATGATGCGCACTGGCCACCAGGGGCAGACGTTCAATGCAGGAGCTGCCCCCTGGTGGTCAGTGAGCTCCCACAGGGGCCTCTAGTATAAAATAAATGCCTTCTTCTGCCCCCTCCTTGGAACCATATATCACATTAATTCAAAAGCTGTGGTCATATGAGATCATGCCAGAGTCTCCTAAGTAGCCAAGCCAAGTGTGGAAAGGAGTTCAGTTGTCTGGTAAAATGGTGTCAGGTATGAGATCTTAGAAGATAAACATAATGTTTTAGAAGTCCTTGAGCTATAGGGGGTTTAGTGCTAATTATTAACAAGTATAGGTTTCCTAAGGCGTTTTTAGAATCATCTTAAAAATGTAGTTTTAAACAAAATATAAAAATCTGCAGGTTTTCTCTTGGTAATAATAATGAGAGTAATTATTTCCCAAGTAAGTAAGTGGTAACAACAAAAAACATTTGATTCTTATAATAAAAAAAAATGCTCTAGGAGTTTACACTGGATTTGTACGAAGCCTGGATGCCATTATCCCTTCAACTCATCCTGCTGCACTGGAGAAAACATTTTGAAACAAAAAGAATATATCTTGCTAAGGAGTAAAACTAGCTATCATGTTTTATGGTCTCACAATCCTGTCTGCTTGTAGTGAGGATTTGTATATGAGACATTCAAATATTAAAATGTTCCATAAATTTGAGAACAAAGTTTATCAAAATACAGGCACTTAGGAGGACAAGCCTATCCATGTTGGTCATTAAAAGGCAAATCTCTGAAGTGTTTGCCACATACACATATCCTAATGCCACTCAGGGGACAGAGAAAATAATCAGCTTAACAATGAAAGATGCTTACTATACGGAATCTGCACTCTAATTACCAACTTGCTCTCTCGAGATGAATAGATGTCATTTCAAAAAACAAAAAACAACAACAAAAACCCCACATCACTTTATTCCACTTGATAAAAATAATCTTTTGAAACAAATTATTTCTTCATTGCTATCATACCATTTGTACTCATTTTTCTTAGTTTTCCAAATTCAGAAATATTCAAATTCAGTGGTTAAATATTGCTATTTTTAACTGAGATTTTAATCTACTATTTCTATTTATTTATTTTTTAATAATTATTTTTTAAAGTATTACAGATGTCCCTTTTTCCTCCCATTTTCCCCTTCTAACCCACATACATCCCACCTCCACCCCAAGCCTCCACCACACTGTCTGTGTCCATAGGTTATGAATATATGCATACAAGTTCTTTGGTTATCTCTTCCCACCCACCCACCCACCCCCACATTCCTTCTGAGATTCAATTAATCTACCATTTCCACTTGGAAACTTTACTTCTACAATTTTGCTTCTAAGACTTGGCAAAGAGAATATGACAATACATTAAACAATTTGTGAATGGACTATTGAGGCTTCCAGGTGGTGACATTTGCTGGAGAGATTTTTTTCTAGACTTGCCCACCTCTTCTCATTGTAATACCCTTCAAGGTCTACAAAACCAGCCTAGTTAATAATAGTGCAGGAACTTAAAATATTATTAGGTCATCCCAATACTAGGAGGAAGTACCATTGTGGAATAAATAAACCAATGTGAGAAATAATAAATGCCCAGTCTAAATCACTAACATAAAGGAGACAATAAATGTCTTCTAAGCCATTCCCTATCTATCTTGCTGCCTTCACAACTGAGTTCCTACCCTTTTATCATAGATTTTTCTTCTTTCCACTGTCAAAAAACCCTGACAGCTGTTCCCCTGAACTGGAATATCAATATCTCAATCTCAGAGAAATAACTTCAACTCAGAACTTCATCAGGACCTAACATTCAACAGAATCTGTTTTAGAAAGTAAAGTCTGTTTGTTTTTTAGTCTGTTCTTGAATTGTTCTGATTGCTCTATAATATATATGTAGGTATAAATATGAGTTTAAAATTGGATAAAATTGTTTCTTTTCGCTTCATTAAATTTTAATAATGATATCAAATAAGTGTTTATGTAGAAGAAAGTAGCTATTTTAAATTTTCTATGCTCTAGTTTTCAGTTGTAGCTGAAAAAAAGAAATACTGATTACTTTGGTTAATTGTGGTAATTAATATAAATTGTTAATTATACTAAGTGTATTAATTTCAGAAAAAATAAATCTAAAAATAATAAATTTACATGTTTCATGTCTATTTATTAAAACTGCCATTATAGTTTATTCAGATGGAAATTTTAATATAAAATGTACATGGGTTTGTTTAATATATTAAGTTAATTATATTTTAATGTTATGTTTTAAAAGCTTTACATTATTAAAATTTGTATAGCTATGTATCTGATTGAGTCTGCCTAAATCTACACATAAAGTCATAATAATAAATTCTTCATGGAAAATTCTTACATGAATAATGTGCTAAGGAATTAGATTAGACACTGTGGTCTTTTTTTTCCATAAAATTGCTGGGTTATTTTATTCTCAGATTAGTAGAGCATTCTTTTGTCACCAAATTATTGTTAATCTTAATGTTTTCTAATATACTTTTCAAAAATTAAAAATATTTCTTGCATTATAAAGGGTAACTTTTCTAATAACTATTGTTTGACATGCTCTTTATTTTATCATAATCTGTAATTATTTATGTGTCCAGACACTTCTGAATTATATTTTATTTTCTATAATACCTGTACTTTATTTTGACTCTCCCACATTCCAAATAATAAAACTCTAATGGTATTTTATGCCAGATTTATCTTTCGGTTTCTTAAAATGGTCATTAAGTAACACAAAGATTTACTTTATCATTACATTAAAATAAAAGACATTAGGAATAATTATCTAAATTAAGTGCAAAGTGTTATAAAAATGTTTACCTACCAAACTTGTCATAAAGAACACCTGAAAGAACAAAAAAATAATTTATCTTTCTAGATTAGTGATTAGTATAGTATAATATCCTAATATAAACATCTTTCAACAATTTTCATGCGTTTAATGTACCCACATACTCATGTATGAGTACAAAGAATATTACAGTATCTGTCTACTAAATGTTACTTTTCCAACATTTGAAATTAAGACACCATAGAAGCAAAGGCCAAATCAAGGACATGACACTTAGGTCTTTAAAAACAAAACAAAAAAAAGCACTGATTTGAATAAAGTGATCCTAATACATCTTTTCAGTTAAATAAAATGGTCCAAGTAAAATAATCATTAAGTTCATCCCAATGAAAGGCTGATAAACTCAGAGTATCTCTATTAAGTTGAGAAAGAGAGAGAGCTGCAAAAGAATTATGTGTGGCTATTTGCAAATGATTGACTAAAATAAACACCAATGTGTTTTAAAAGGCTCTTTCATTAAAAATGCCTTTGCTTTGGGTTAAAATAGACTTTGACTCAATGAGATGTAAAATGACCCTAGAGATCTCAAATATCTTTGGCAGCAAGCAGACAGAAGCAGCAACACAGCTGCCAAGGTAGGTATATTCCCAAACTCCCCTTTCACACGGTCAGGGAGGATAATGGGAAAGATTTAGATGTGGGGCCAAAAACCATGAAGAATAAAAGACAGAATACCTAACCTCAGGGAGCAGAACCAACGCCCAATCAAAAACTATATTCTAACAGAAGAATACAATGACCTTGCAAAATTTGTCCTCCTGGCTGGATTTCAAAATTTTCATGAGCCACACACTGCCTATGTGTTTCCTATTATGCACCTTTTTTAATGTAATAATTTTTGTAGTCATCCTGTCTCTCCTCTTCATTGTAGAGTGTTGCATGTGTGTGTGAATCAGATGATCTGTTTTTGTTTTAGTCCATGATTTTCTGAATCAAGAGATACCAGTTTCAGAAATGAGTGTGATACAGACTTAATTTTAGTCAAACCTTAATTTTAAGCTTGGTACTGTGATTGGATAAGAACTTGGTTTTGAAATAGGCTAAGTATATTTTGTTTGCAGGAAGAAGGTAAATAGTTGATACCAGTAGACTATGGTGGATTTTAATGTTTGCTTATAATTTTCATTTCCTTCCTTTTTTTGCCATGCTTCTCTTACTTACCACACTGTGCTGGGGCATCTGGTTTGCTTAGAATGTAAGCATAAGTGAACCTGAGGGTTCTAAGCAGAAGCTGTGAGAGACATCCCGTGTATATATATGTGAGCCACTCCTTCCTTGCTCCTTCTCTTCACGGTAAGTTCAGTGGCTACCAGTAACTTGTTAGTGTGTGTGTGTGTGTGTGTGTGTGTGTGTGTATACAATGTTCCTGGAATAAGGATCCATTATTTATACTTAACAGTAATAACTACTATGGTTCTTCACATTCAATTTCTCTCTGTTCTGGGGCAATGTGATAAGAGCCAGATAGGCAGGCTAGCATGTATGCATGTTTTTCTTGAACTACAGGCGTGAAATCCTAAAATTATAAGTATAGCATTTTACACAGTAGTTGGACAGCTGTCCCCTCTCTCCTTCTGATTGAGGGAGACAAACCTTGGCTCCCTAGACATTTACCATCCTTTGGAATATAAACAACTGGCCCCATGACTCTGGCCATAAATTATGGAGATTTCTCTTCCTGTTTTTAAATCTCCTTTTCTCTTCCTTCTGGGATATATATATATATATATATATTTTTATTTTTTTTTTCAAATACCACCTCTAGGATGGTGAGGGATGAGGAAATTTGGTCAGATATTGAGAGTGATAAGATATTGAGAGTAGGAAATTTTGGCTGAACCAACTTAACAGGATTCTAGCTGAAACTGGGCAATGCGAAGACTGACAAGGAAATCCTAAAGTCAGGGCCTAGTTGGGAAGAAAATTCAGAGGAGACAGACTAAAGTTTGGTCAAAGAGAGACTTTATCAATTGCAGAGATATTTCCATAAACAGGGTCTCTTTCCTCTAGTATTGATTTATGAAAATTTAGTGCTTGAAGCAGATTGCATCAAAAGTTATGTCAAAATATCTAATTGCACTGAGTAACAAACATTTAACTGAGTTTAAAATAAGGCTGTAACTAAGTTTTAGATAGAAATGTTAATAAAAGGTAAACATTTTTCATTTTACTGTCAAAAATAGTCTTTTTAATTCCTAAAAAATATGTAATATTCTTGCTTAAGACATTAAAATAAAGACTGCTGTTTAGGAAGTAAAAAATAACTGATGAGGAAAAGGTAAAAGAGTTCTCTGTATATTTTCTGCTTGACAGTTCCCTCCCACATGATGAATTCATTTCATTTTTCCTACAGAAACATCTTCTGTCTCTTGAGATAATATTTCCTGGGAAAGATCAGTCAGGAAGAGGAAAGCTTGAAGTCTCCTGGTCTTTTAGTGTGAGTGGGTGGATGATGGAAATACTTAATTTAAGCTTAAAAATAAGAAAAACAAACAAACAAAAGAATTTAGAAAAGATTGTTCTGAAAAAAATAGGAATAAAAGGGAGGTAATTAGTTAAGCTCCTATCCACCTATAATGAGAAACATCAGGAACAAAAATTACAAAAACCTGTAGAGCATTATGCTAAATGAAATAAGCCAGTCAGAGACAGATAAATATCACATGATCTCACTCATATGTGGAATCTAGTGAATAAAATAAACTGATGAACAAAATAGATCCAGAGACCTAAAGCATGGAACAGACTGTTGAACCTCAGAGGGAAGGCAGGGGAAGGTGGGTGGGTGGGAAGAGATCAACCAAAGAACTTGTATGCATATATGCATAACCCATGTTCACTGACTATGGGGTGGTGAAGGTCTTGGGTAGGGGGTTCAGGTGGTCCAGAAGAGTACAATGGGGAGAAAAAAAGGGGACATGTGTAATACTTTCAACAATAAAGATTTTAAAAATAACAATAATCATCTTTATTGTTCAGAGTCACAATTTATGAGTTCAAATGATCACTTCCTGTTATTGTGCTAAAAAATTATGTACCTACTCTAAACAATTCTATATTTCTAGAAATGGAGGTGATAATTATTTTTATGGTTTTTTTGAAATTATATGAGACTATCCATTTTAAAATGTCTTGCATAAGGTGCCAAATAAGTATTTACTTTTATATTTTATTGGCCAATTATCACTTTGAACATTTTCTAATGTGTTTCCTCAGCCAATGTTAACTTAGTTCACACTGTGCCTTGTTACCCAAAGTCATGTGGTTTTTATATCAACTGGAAGAACAATATGCAATGGAGTGATGTTCCACAGAGTGACCAGATTTCTAGGCCCAATGTTAGCATTTTCCTTGTGTATTTTTGAGTGATTCACTCAAATTATCCAAAGTTTAGTTTCCTTAAACTACAGGATATTGAAGTGCCATGAAACAATCTCACAAAATAATGAGCACTAATATGGGTATAAACAAAGCAGGAAAAAATAATGAAATAACTAAAAATTGCAAAACTTTAAAATTGAGAGAAAAGTTGATATAATAACAATTTAGAAAAGTTGATCTAATAACAATAAGCTGACGGGGGAAAAAGAAACACCATTATTTGTAAAATACAATATAAAATTTTCAGTTAATTATTAATACAATATATTCCAAACTCAGATAAATATCCTAACGGGTTCTGGTCAAGGTGGCAGCCTAAGTAAACGCCATACTGGAATCTTCTCACAACTACATCAAAACTGCAACTAAATTAAAGAACAACCCTCCTTGAGGACAGCCTGAAGACTGGCTAAACAGAAGTCCTCTATAATTAAGGATATTCAGAAGAAGTCGCATTGATACTGATAGGAGGGTTGGAGACGCAGAAGTGCAGGCACCACACTCACAGTGTTGCTGTTAAGAAATGGTGGTGGCGGGTATCCAGGCTGCGGAGGTCCCCTCCCTATGAGTGAAGAGTCCCAGACTCACTTGAGCTCCTCAGATCAGGGTCCCAATGCCAGAAAGAGAAATCCCCATAATTTCTGGCTGTGAAAACGGGCAGGAATAGTGAGTGGACGGGTGAAAGAGAGGGCTGCTTGCTAGCACCCCAGGTTCCCCTTAGGGGCAGGTACTCGGATTTCTTCACTGACAGACTCATTGACTTTGAGCTCTAGCATTATGATAGGAGCTTGAAAAGCATCAGGGATGTACAGGTAGGAACTGCACTGTCTAGCTGCAGAGCAAGGGCGGAGGGGAAGTTTACTCCCAGACAGAAGTGCCGGCAGAAGCCATTGTTTTTTCATTGTCCCTCCCCGTACTCAGCTTGCATACCTCCAATAATTCATTTAAATGTGAATGGTTTAAATGCTCCAATCAAAAGATTAGTTTCCACTGATACACAGATGAAAAACTGGTACATGGACACAATGGAATATTACTCTGCCATAAAAAGAGAACAAAATCATGACATTTGCAACAACATCACTAGGAAGTAACCCAATATAAGCAGGTCCTAAAGGTATTTAACATTTGGAATACAGAAGTAGTATTAAGTTAATTTCCTAATTTCATAGCACCTAGTCTGAGAGCTGGCTCCGCCCTGTAGTCTACATTGTGCCACATGGTTAAAAATTCACTAAGAACGCCACAGTGGCCCTAACCGGTTTGGCTCAGTGGATGGAGTGTAGGCCTGCGGACTCAAGGGTCCCAGGTTCAATTCCGGTCAAGGGCATGTACCTTGGTTGCGGGCACATCCCTAGTGGGGGCGTGCAGGAGGCAGCTGATCGATGTTTCTCTCTCATCGATGTTTCTAACTCTCTATCCCTCTCCTTTCTTGTCTGTGGAAAATCAATAAAATATATTTAAAAAAAAATGCCACAGTGTTTCTTCTCTGAAGAACAAGAGCTATATGAAGTCACTCAAGGCTACTAGTGTATAAAAATCTCTCTATATATAAAAATCTATATGAAAATCCCAAACCTGAGTGGCCTCTGAGCAGTCTACCTATGGATCCAAGAGCTGAACTAAGATTTGGCGGTCAGTCTTACCAGGAAATCTGGTTGCCTGCTAAAACAAAAAAAGAGAGAGGGGGTGGAGGGGGTGTGGGGAGAAGGAGAGATAAAGGAAGGAAAGGCTCTGTGAAGTCTACTAACAGAATCCAGAGTCTCCAAATATAATCTCACCATGCCCAGGAGATAATTCAAAATGACTCAACATCTGAAGAAAAAAAAAAGTGACAAATTTTCAAGAAAAAAAGACAATATATCAAAACTAATCTTGTGATTATCTCAATGTTGCTGTTATCATTATACTTAAGGAAAAAGGAAAATAAGATATAGGAAAAGAAAAGATAACAAATACCAGCAGAGAAATAGAAACTCTTAAAATAGAGATATTTGGGGGAGCAGGGTTGGAAGGCTGGGTGAAAAGAGTGAAGGGATTAAGAAAAACAACAACAACAACAAAACAATACCCTCATAGATACAGACAGCAGTATGGTGATAACCAGAGGGAAAGAGGGTGGGGAAAGGTAAAAGAAGGTAAGGGGGGATAAATGGTGATGGAAGGAGATCAACTTTGGGTGGTAAACACACAATACAATATATACATGATGTATTATAGAATTGTACACTTGAAACCTATATAATTTTATTAATCAATTCACCCCAATAAATTTAATACAATTTTAAAAAATAAAAAAATATTTTTAAAATGTAAATCTGGAAGGAAAACTCCAATTTCTGTTATAGCACAGCAGAATAAAGATGAGGGTAAAGGAAAGAACTAATAAACATGTAGCTATATTAATAAAATAATGAAAAATGTAAGGAACCTCAGGAACTTATGGAAACTATCAAAGATATATATATATATATATATATATATATATATATATATATATATATATATATATTTAATATATGTTTATAGACAGCTAAGAGGGATAGTGAGGGGAAGATATTTTTTTAAATATAGGTGAGAATTTTGCAATCTATTAGAGACATAAATTAGCAGATTTTTGAAGGTCAGTGAATCCTAGCTGGATAATACAAAGAAAACCACACTTAGGCCCATCATAGTCAAACTGCCGAAAAACAAAGATTAAGAGGAAATGTTGAAATGAGCCAGAGAAAACCCAATTACATGCAAGACAATAATACAGACACTCGACTCCTGTTGACAATTTCAGAAATGTGAAGGACATAAGGCAGTGGAACAACAACTTAAGGGACTGAAAGGAAAAAAGAAAAACACTCTGCCAATCCAGTATGTTTATTTTAGAATGACTATGAAATAAAAACATTTTCAAGTAAAATAAGGCTAAGAAAATTTGCCTCTTGCTAACAGACTTTCAACAGAAAAATGACTGAAAGGCGTTCTCCAAACTGTGGAGTCATTCAGGTGAGTTATTGCAATGGCTCTTTGTCCAGCATTCATCACATTATATTAAAGGTATGACCACTCTCTTTCTCACTGGTAAGAAGGCTACCTGAAAGAAATAACTATTTTAAATATAACTCTGTGTCTCCCAGCATGTTTCACACTTTCTGGTGCATAGCTTGCATTTAATAAATGCTTATTAAAATTTTGACATTTCAGTCTCTAATATTTTAACACAAACTCTCTCATTTTGTTATTACAGCAATTAAACCAGATTTGTATTACTTCCCATATTTTAGAGATGAATAAATCAAGACCCATACAAAGTGACATACACAAGCTCACTCCATATAAATGCATAAAGTGCTTGAATCTGAATTAGTCTAGTGATCATTTCAATCTCCCTGTGATATATAGGTGAGAGAATACATATTGTAGATGCATTTCTTGTTCTAAAATCAGTGCACAGCTAAAGCATTAATTATGACTATTGGAACTAACAGATTTAGGTTTTCAATAATTTTTAAATGAAATTTCATTTAATAATTAATGGTTTTGCATATCTTTTACTGAAGTAACTACCATAATTTTATAGTAGTGATTATGCATCATGGCTAAACAATTTTGGCTACTTTAAATTTGGTCTGCTTTCCCAAAATATGTAAAAATGACCCTCACCATTTCATATCCTCATGCTTTTCTTTATGTTGTTTTCATTCAATATTTAAATATATGATAAATGCAATTAAATTGCTTTTAATAATACTTTTCTTCATATATTAATCCAGACTGATTACTAATAGGGAAAATATTATTTTTTTATATTTGTGGTCTCATTTTAAGATTAAATATCTTAGTTTAAAGAGATTCTAGGTTACATGCACAGTTCACCATAATGATTAGTTTGGTGCCACTATGTTTTGGTCCATTTAGTGGAATTATGGCTGTAGTTATCCTTTCACTCAAAATCTGGTTCAAGTACCTGGGTAATATGAAAAAAACTAGAGGCTCAGTGCATAAATTCGTGTACAGGTGGGGTCTGGCCGGCCCACCCCTATCAGGCTAGGCAGGCCCTAAGGAGGGGCCTCTAGCAGTTGGCCAGCTGGCCCCACCCCCAATGGGGGGGGCAGCAGTTGGGGGTGGTGGCCAGCCCTGCTCCCTGGTGAACTCCCACTTGAACCCCCTCTTGGTCAAACTCCTAGTCAAGGGGATAGTTTGCATATTAGCCTTTTATTATATAGGATAGGAAAACTAAAAGAACTGATCAGTAAAAATTATTTATTTAGAGCATGGATTACTGGCCTTTATCATCCTTTAATACCCTACCACACAGGTTAAACTGCAGTTGTTAATAATTAATGATGGGGATCCAAGAAGTCTCTAATATTTCCTGTGCTGATTGCTAGCTGGGAGCCATTTTCTCATGTCACCCAACATTCATCAACATCCATTTGCATATTCCAGAAGGCCATCCCCACTTTATGGGATGCTTGCCATCTATTTTGATGCTAAATTTCAGGATCGCGAAACAATCCCAAATCAAGAAATTTCTATACATGAAAGCAGAATAGTTTTACTTTCAGTGACCTGTGAGTGACAGTTTATCATTACATTGTCTAATCCTATTTCATCTGCAGTGAAACGTCAATGTGTCTTTCTCTGCAGTGAATGTGTTTGCTCATCAAGAAAGCTGCAATGCACTAGTTGTAACCTCAAGAGATAAATGACTTTGCTGTCGTCTGGGTTGCCTTGCTTATCAACTACAAAAACTAGACAGATAATAATGTATTAAAGATGAACCCCCAGGCAGAAGTTTAGTGTGATTATTCATTCTCTCTGATATCTTTTTAAAGGGTTTGCAAAATGTTTTTAAAGAGAAGAAAACTGAAGCCTTTTAGGCAGACCATAAAACAACTATACAAACTCAGTATATCAAATAATGCATTTATATCAGTTGGTTTATTGTCGACAACAGTAATATCCTTAGAAAATAGATGTGAAAGTATTGTAATGGTTATATTTCCACTTGGATCCCACTACACATATGTGAGAAAATGTAAATAAAGTCAATTTGTATCTTTCCTCTGAACCCCCCAAAGCCATGCAGTTAGTATTTTTATGCAGGGGCAATAAAGTATTTTATGCATGTAATAATGTATAGTAATAATAGTTAAATATCAACTGTGACATTCTGCATTACTATTTCCGGGGAAAAAATTGACAGCACGTAGCTACTATAAATATATGGTTTTAAAATAAACTGCGTGCTGGTTGCCAGATCTATGTGATTTTAGCATGCATGTCCTCAGCTAATCAATGTGCCTTTGACTGATACACAATCTCTATATATTCTGTATTTTACAACTTCATGACAGAAAAAGTATGCATATTTGCATCTTTTATATAATGAACAGAAAATATTTTTGAGGGAATTATAGCAGTGTATCTGGCAGTTAAAAGTGAGAACTCTCTTTTTTTCATATTTCATATCAGTTTAATTTGACAGCTGTAGTAACAGAGTCAAAGGTTTGATCACGGCTGTCTGGGTTGCATCCTCATCAAATCCACAGTTTCTGCTTCCCAGTGGATTTAGTGTCATTTCAATCAGAATAGTGCCCCTAGACAGATGCAGTCATAAGTTGGAGATATAATTTTCAGTCTTTTCTTCTGCCAGGATGAGCCTGAAAAAGCTGGAAAGAAAATAGAAATCAGAATAAAATATGTGGCATTAGATCAGCTAACTAGTGCATAACTTATGATGTGGCTGAAAGAACTTTCCTGGAAATAAGTAGACTTAATTAGGAAACAGCAAGACTTTTAATACTGGAAAACTTTCATGGAGTATACATGAGAGTAGATATAAATAAAAGATAATTTAACATTTTTATCTATTTTATATGCTACAGCCAATATACACAGATTTCAAACCTAAAATGGATTCAATTGTCTATGTATTATTAAAGGAAGTAATCATAAATCTACCATTTCCATAGAGACTCTTCATCTTAAATAGGCATTACATATTTACTTTAAAAATTTGCTTCTCTGAGAATCTGTAAAATGGAAATTTTGTTGGGTATGTTTGTTTATGGTTTTGGAAAAAAATATGTCTCATACACATAATTAGGTTCTAAGTGTTAGCAGATGGTATGTCAGGTAGCAAGAGATTCTCAAGAGTGCTGGGTACCAATGATGCAAAGGAATGGATGAGATAGCCTCAGGTTTTGTTTATGACATGAAGCATAAAATTGCATACAAGGTTATTGATTCCTTAGTCTATGCAAGTTTTATAAGAGTCTTGTGAAAATCACCATCCCCACCCCCTCCACCCCGAACACACACAAACCAGTGTTTCTCAAGCTCAGCACTATTGGCATTCTGCTCTGTGCAGGAAAATTCTTTGTTATGCGTGGTTGCATTACTCGATGTAAGCAGCATCTGGTAGGTCACTGGCCTCTGGCTGGAAACCAGCAGCGCACCTCCCCTACAGTGTGACAACCAAAAAATAAATCCAGATATTACCAAATGCCCTCTGGGAGGCA
The DNA here is from genome assembly GCF_964212035.1 of Myotis nattereri. Lineage (NCBI taxonomy): Eukaryota > Metazoa > Chordata > Mammalia > Chiroptera > Vespertilionidae > Myotis > Myotis nattereri. Next base: position 64,933,024 of record NC_138076.1, on the reverse strand, counting down.
ATATCATCCCTGACTGAGAATCATTGAGATGAATATACTCCTCATATACACACCTACTTATATACACAAGTGTATACTTACTTCTATACATCTCTTAACACCCACAAACACAAGTCTACACCACCATGTTCATATTCACACACACACACACACACACACACACACACAAACACACCTATACTTACATCACCACACATATACCCCATACTCTTACATATACACTTTATTCCACATTTATACAGCACGACTCATAAACACACATCTGCATGAACATAATATACATTAAAAAGTTGTGCATTGGTATATATTATAGTTATTAAGGAAGACTGTCTCATACTTTGAATAATTTATTGCCAAAAACATAGGTTTCACTTTTTTTTTCTCTTATGATCTGGGCATGCAGTTTCTTAAGCAACAAGAGTACTCTCCATGCGTAGTTGTTGAAAACATTATGGACTGTTTTTCCTGATGTTGACATAAGCTAAAGCTTATTTTTATATCTCCTAGTCTTTTATTTTGGTTGTCACACTGAAGGCACACATAGGGCCTTTTAGAGTTTTATTTTCACCATGACTTGGATGCTATTCTTCTATTTGTCTTTAAATGAATACACTACTGGGATGTTGATTGAACCAATACGTACAAAGCTGATACGTCAAAAGGTATTATTATCAATTTAAATTTGAACAGAGGTGAATGATACATGGTGTCCTTGTTGAAATAAGTTGCATATATGTTCAGCATTTATTTTGTTATGATCATAAAAGGTTCAAAACCTTGTATTGTTAAGGACACATTATTAAAATTGAATTGCTAGTATGGTAGAATTTTAAAAGGGTATATTTGCTTTTCCTTGGGTTTAGAAATTTACTGAACAACTTTTTACTCCAACAAAGACATGGTCTTCATTTTTTATTCAGTGGAGATCTGTCAACTTTGGAACTCAGAAAAGGTGGCTTAAAATTTTTTTTTTTAATATATTTTATTGATTTTTTACAGAGAGGAAGGAAGAGGGATAGAGAGTTAGAAACATCGATGAGAGAGAAACATCGATCAGCTGCCCCCTTCACACCCCCCACTGGGGATGTGCCCGCAACCAAGGTACATGCCCTTGACTGGAATCGAACCTGGGACCCTTGAGTCCGCAGGCCTACGCTCTATCCACTGAGCCAAACCGGTTTCGGCGCCTAAAATCTTTAAGACAGTTGATTTTTATGAAAGAAATCTAAGTTAAATTTATGATTTAAAATCACTTTTTCAATTCATCAGACATTGACTGTTGCCTTGGTCAAAATACCATGCAATCTCAAAATTTATGTCCTCAGAGAGCTTATAATTTACATTGCATTGAGATTGAGAAAATATGTGGTTCCATAAGATATAAGGCACATGCAATTTGCTACAAAATAACAATGATTAAATTCATAAATTGTATAGAATAACATTTTTGGAATAATATTATGGTTTACAAAAATATTCTGTGGGCCTTGGCTGGTTTGGCTCAGTGGATGGAGTGTTGGCCTGCAGACTGAGGAGTCCCGGTTCTGGTCAAGGGCATGTACCTTGGTTGCGGGCACATCCCCAGTGGGGAGTGTGCAGGAGGCAGCTGATGGATCTTCCTCTCTCACTGATCTTTATAACTCTCTATCCCTCTCCATTACTCTCTGTAAAAAATCAATAAAATGTATTTTTAAAAAATTTCTGTAGAAGAAGTTAAATGTATTATGAATTGGTTGAAGATGTCATACATGAGAAAAAGATTATGAAGGCCTGTTCTTCCCTGTCTTGATTTTGAACTTGAGATTGTTACCCTCTAATTATGCTAATATTGTAACTTTGAATATACATTTTTCAAATAAGATCGTTCTTTATATTATAACTTCTTTATCACATCAATACATCACCAATTTAGATGTTGGAATGCAGACTAATCAATCACTTGGGTGAGAATTTTGACAAAGGAATTAAATCTATTTATGTAGACACATTCAATACTCTCAGTCATTAAATAATTAAACCACTATGCACTTCCTTTGGAGGCTATGCATTTGCATTACTTCTGAAGCTTGCATTTTATTGTGTCTATGTTTTATATTTCTAATCATTACATTTCTATTTCCCTCATGCATTAATATGTACCATACTGGCATAGTATTGAATAGGATTTTTAAAATTATTTTATTTGCTAATTTTATACCTTTTTGGTAATGTCTTTCTAACAGCAAATTTAAAGGCTATACACTAAAAAATAACTGTGACCATTTTTCATGTGATCATCTATTTGCATAATGACCATCAAAATATAAAATAAAATTTATTTTATTCGTATTCTCTCTAATATAGTGTTTATTACCGTGTTAATTTGTGGTTATTAAAGTGTTTTCAACAATATAAATATTTAGAGAAGTAAAAGAAAAATCTCCTTTAAAAGAAAAAATAACACACACACATATAGGGTAAATAATAACTTTAATTTGCATTCACATGCCTTTGGTATATCTAAGTACTTTCTTAATGATCTTTAGAGATGGTTAGAGCTAGTAAGTCAGAATCTAGTTAAGTTTGAAACATTTTTCTAAATTATGCCTAATATTGCATCATAGGCTAAATAATGGCCCCTGATATGTCCATCCACTAATATCCAGACTCCCAGAGTGTTTCCTTGTGTGACAAAAAGGAAATTACAGATGTAATTGAGTTAAGAATCTTGAGATGGACAATTATCCTGGATGATCTAGGTCAGCGGTTCTCAACCTGTAGGTCGAGACCACTTTGGGGGTCAAACGACCCTTTCATAGGGGTCGCCTAAGACCATCGGAAAACACATATATAATTACAGATTGTTTTTGTGATTAATCACTATGCTTTATTTATGTTCAATTTGTAACAATGAAAATACATCCTTCATATCAGATATTTACATGATGATTCATAACAGTAGCAAAATTACAGTTATGAAGTAGCAATGAAAATAATTTTATGGTTGGGGGTCACCACAACATGAGGAACTGTATTAAAGGGTCGAGCATTAGGAAGGTTGAGAACCACTGATCTAGGTGGTCCAGTTGTAATCACAAGGCTTTTTATAAATAAAAACCAATTTGAAGACAGAAGCAGAGGGGAATTTGAAGATGCTGTGCTATTGGCTTTGAAGACGCAGGAAGAGGGCATAAAACAAGGAACACAAGGAATGCAGTTCTAGAAGCTGGAAAAACAAGAAAATAAATTGTCTCCTATCATCTCTGGAAGGAGCATGGCCTTGCTGACACCTTGGATTTAACTTGGGAAAACTCATTTGTACTTCTTACTTCCAAAACTGCAATATAATACATGTGCATTGTTTTAAGCAACTATGTGCTAATTTCCTACAGTGGCAACAGAAAATGAATACACACTATTTCACATTACTTAAAATCAAATACATAGGATTTATTTGTTTTGAATAGTTTCTCAAAAAGTGAGCCTAAACAACACTTCCTATAATGCTGACTTTTATACTATGCAACTTTACTTGCTTCATGTTACAGTTTTGCCGTTTAATATAAAGTGTTAAAGTTACTTTCTTTTGACCTTGTTTAATGTATAAATGTGGTAATCAATGTCAGATTTTTAAATAAAATTTAATAATTTCACATTAGTACACTAGTATTTTCATGTTAGCTTTTGACTGCAGAAAGGTGAAAAGAATTTTTAGAAGGAAAATGTAATAATCAAATATTATTTAGAATAAATACTTTTTCAGATTCAGAAAATACATACACTGATATATTCCTTCTCCCTAAAACTCACACCAAATAAAATTATTAGATTCAAATTAATATAATTGATATTAGGATTGTTCATTAGGAAGTTAAGAAATTTATGATAATACTAGAGGCCCAATGCACAAAATCATCCAAGGGGCTCAGCCCTTGCAGCCTTGGCCCTCGCAGCCCCTGCTTCGTCTGGCAGGTCTAATTAGCATATTACACTTTTATTATTATAGATGAAACTATCGCCTTTCTTTTAATAATTTAAGAAGAACAATGCTGGGGTCCAGCCCCAGCAGGTCCAGGGGTCCCCAAAGGTATGGACGGAGTCGGCGAAGAAGGAAGGACACGGAGACAGTGTTCAATTGATCAGCAGCCTAGCCAGGATCTCCAGCCAGGATCTCCAGCCAAGTTCTGGTCTGGATCTCCAGAGAGGTTCTGCTGTTTATTGTCTTGTTACATCTGTATTTATACCAGTTGATTTTAATCCTGTCAATTTCTATTACAAAGGTTAGGGCGTTTCTTATCTCCATTCCAGGGAGTAAAGATTATGTAGCTTAAGCATGATTATTTGTAGTTAAAGTGATTAACTACCGCCTGGCACTTAGTTAAGGAGTTTTATCCCCTCCCTGACTTTAGGGAAAAATCCCTACCTGGGGAAACAACCTTTCTCGGAGAGGTGACCTTGGTTAAAACACACAGCGCTAAGGGGAGCAAACATATTAAGAACAGTATGCCGTATACGCCAGGTCCCTTGAAACATATGCTGTGCAGATCTTTCTATCCTGCAGCGACTGTGTCAAGCAGCAAGGATGGACCAGCTTCCGGCAGAACAAAAGTAAACACTTTAATTGAACAGAATTTTCCTTTTTTTTTTATGAGGCTATTACCACTTAGTGATACTCTCTCTCTCAGGTCCACAGTTTCATCTGAGACATGTCTGTACCCAGAGCTTGTGGCAGAGATTTACACCAGCCTGTCAATTTGAAATGCTGCACTTCTACTTCCACGGCCATCACCTTTGAAAGCTCAATGAGCTTCCAGTTTTATTAGCCTCAGTTCTTTCTTGGGTCACATGAATCTATTGAACTCTAGACAGTTGATGAATATATGTGAAAAAAGTGCTACAATTTTCAGTTTACAAGAAATTTGAGGTTATAAATTATGGATTTTTTATAGGGGAAACAATTTTCATTTAATAGGATAATGGGAGCTTTTGATTTGTTACATATCTGCATATCTTATATTTATATGTACACACTTTTTTTTTCTTTATAAAATTTTTGGATATACATATGTGTTCAATGGCCTCTTATTTTCTGAAAATAATGCAAAATCATTTTTACTTTATATATCCTCCAAATGATGTTCTGTGGTTGTTTGTAGATATATTTCTCAACAGTTTTCTAGATAACTTCCTATTAATAATTATTTATCTCTGAAATAATATATACTAACAATTTTTTTAAAGTTAACTAATTGATTACCCATGATTTTTAAACATTGTATGATTGTATGTCAATTTTTCATTCGTTTTAGTTGGTCAATTTTAGATAAAAACCTTCAGGCATAAGCTGAAATATTATTTTTCCTCTTAAACCCAACTTCTAAGATGAAGATTAGAGTTATTCTAATGATGTAGGTGTTTAGGTATCACACTCTAATTTAATGTTAAAGAAGATATATGCAAAATCAACTAATACAAGAAAATTTTAAATTCCAGCCTTTCTTGATTTCCAATACATTGTATCAGGAATACAAAAATATGTGCCTGCATGTGTGTGTGTATCTAAAATGGAATAATAGATTTAAATTAATTGCAAGTGTGGCCACTAATTGATGGCCTAACTGCTAGCTATTGACGACACTAAATACTACCTACTGATAGTAAAGGACATAAAAAAGTAACTAATCACTTATAATTTTTTTTTCTCCTGTGCTGAACAGTATTAGGAACAAATACTTTTCTAAAGTCAGACCAAACATGGCAGCAAGGGGGATGGGGAGCATTGTTTACATGTATTATTTGAATACTAAATGTTTAATTCACTACATGATTTAGATGTCAAAAGTAAAATCAATTGGTTATATTACACTTTAATGCTCATCTAAAGCAACTCTTTACTTATATAAGATATTTTAAAATCTCTTCCATGGGATTATTTTTTTATTTTTTATTCCTGAGAAGAAACCAGGAGGAAACATCTAGTAACAGGAGCTGAAAATTTAAAGATATTTTAAAATGAATTGTACTTGAAGGATCTTAAATGTTTAAAGTATGTCATCAATATGCAACTCAATATATTAGAATATTGTTTTAAATATATCTCATATTATAGAGTGCCAGGTTTCTGAAATTTTTGGAAAAACAGAAAGGACTTATATCAGTGGTCAAATTCAGCAGAGATTCCCTTTATAGATTATGTCTATAACAATGATGCGATATTTATTGTCTTTAGAATTGTCACATTATTGTTTCCAGTTTTATAAAGATATAATTCACATATAAAATTGTATTAGTTTAAGATATACAACATAAGGATTTGATATATGTATATACTGTAAAGTGATTACTATAATAACTTTAGTTAACATCCAACATCTCTCATAGTTTTATTGTTTTTTATATGTTTTTTCTTGATGAGAATTTTTAAGATGCACTCTTAGCAACTTTCAGATATGCAATATGGTATAGTATTGTTCACTAGAGTCATTATGCTGTACATTTTATTCCCAGAACATATCTTAAACTTGTACCTTTTAATCACCTTCACCCATTTTACCCAACTTCCCAACTCTTGCCTCTGGCAACCATCAATATGTTTTCTGTATATAAGAATTTGAATTTGTAGGGATTTTTGTTATGTTTTTGTTGTCTCTGTTTTGTTTTTAAGATTTCATATATAAGTGAAATTATAATTGGTCTTTATCTTATTTTGCTTAGCTTAATGCCCTCAAAGTCCATCCATATTGCACAAAAGGCAGGATTTTCTCCCTTTTTATGGATGAATAATATTCCATTGTAAATATATTTACCATATTTTGTTTATTCATTCATTTGTCAATGAACACTGGTTGTTTCTGTGTCTTAGTTATTGTAAATAATGCTGAAATAAACATGTGGGTATATATATCTATTCCAGAGAGTGATTTATTTTTTGGGGGGTGAATCATAAGTTGGTTCTATATTTTGAGAAAGCTTCATATTGTTTTGCATAGTGACTGCACTATTATATCCCTACCAACAGTGCATGAGGGTTTTCTTTCCTTCATATTCTCACCAACATTCTCTTTTGCCTTTTCAATGACAGCCATTCTAGCAGGTGTAAGGTGACATCCCGAGATTTTGATTTTTATTTACCTGTTGATTAGTGTTGTTGATCATCTTTCCAGGGTCTGGTTGGCCATTCACATATATTCTTATTAACATCCTTTTATTCTTAAAATTTATATATTTTATAGAAATTCTACTTTAATTCTGCTTATAAGAATTTTAATTGGTTTGTACAAAATGCACCAAAATGTCTTCATAAGAGAATAACAAATTATGTTAAATTTATCAAACTCCTTTAATATATTGAGAATCTTGTGTTTTGGTAGGACATGGTTAAAGGTCACACAACAGTGTTAGTGAAAGTGGAATACAAAGCTTCAATAAGAACAAAAATATTAAATATACTATCATAGGATTCAGAAAGAAATCACAAACTTGGTGTCTGAAAATATCTTCTCACCAATTTAACTATTATTAGTCAATTAGAAATCAATAAATTCTGAGCATGTTGTGTGTCAAACATATTTTAAGGGACACAACATTTCATCCTCTACCCTTGAGTAATGGAAAAACCTAGACTTCTTTCTCACTCATAGGATATGGCAAATATGATGAGATGTTACTCCCTTGATTACATTCCATTATATTAGACTCCATTGAGCAGATTGGTATGAGAGATTCTCCCAGCCTTGAAAAAATGAGCAGCTATGCTGTGGCTGCCTTTGGTGAAGAGCACCTGACAGGGACTACGTGACCTGAGGACAGTCTTCAGCCTACAGCCAGTAAGAATGTAGGGCCCTTGGACTTACAATCACCAGGAAGTGGATTCTGCAAAACAATCTCGAGTTTACCCTCCAGGTGAGATCATAGCCTAGCCTCCACCTTGGCTGCAGCCTTGTGAGATACTGGCAGGGGATTCAGTTAGACCAGGCCTGAACTTCCGACCTCTGGGAACTTAGTTAATAAATGTGAATTCTTCTAAGTCATTAAGTTTGTGGTAATATGTTATGCAATAGCAACATGAGTATACTTGATCACTGCTAGCTTAGTCATTTTCTCTACTGAAATCCTTCTGTAGTCACAATTGTAATCATTCACCTTGATAAATCCCTCTCATATTCCCAGATAATTTCTTCTGCTGTGCCATCACCTGAAATTCCTTTTTTTAAAATATATTCTTTTTGATTTCAGAGAGGAAGAAAGAGGGAGAGAGAGATAGAAACATCAATGATGAGAGAGAATCATTGATTGGCTGCCTCCTGCATGCCCCACAATGGGGATTAAGTCCACAACCTGGGCATGTGCCCTGACCAGGAATCAAACCATGATCTCCTGGTTCATAGGTCAACCACTGAGCCACACCGGCCGGGCAGCAATTCTTTAATTCTATCAAAATTACAGACCATTCTTTCCATTCATTTTTCACTAGACATAAATACCTTCAGATTTTCACTTCCTTTTTTTGTTCACTGTAGTTCTATGACTTATCTTGAAGATCACACATTTTCCTCAATTTTCTTGAGCCATCCTCAGTTCACCATCCAGGTCTTTTAAAATGCCAATACTGTATTAACTTCCTGCCAATGAAATCTTCTCATAGTATTTTCTAACTTTAAAAAATAAACTCTATTCATAAATTAACACAGGGGGAAAAAGCTGGGAATCAGTAGTATTCACTTTGCACTTGCTCTTATATTTCACATCCCATCCATCAACAAAAAGTCCTGTGGATTTTAAAATATACCCAGAAGCAGTAAAATTTTCTCTACCTAGCTTCAACTCTATGTCTCAAGCCTGAGTAAATGTCTGTACCACGTGGCTTTCCTCATGAAGTTTACATGGAGAATGGATACCAAACTCACTCCTTTCTCATCCCCCCACTTTCTCTACCCCCTCCCAATCCTGTCGGTGAATGAATGTTTAGAATGGAAGCAATGAAAGTTGGGATTAAAACAAACCATCAAACTGATGCTTTGAATTTTGCTCACTCCCCTCTGGATGAGAAAATGAAGAGAAGTTATCATGACAATGGGACAGCAATCCCTACTCCTCAGCTGACAGGCAGTATATATCTGTGGCTAATGAGGAGCTCTGTGCAGTAGTTGAAAGCAAGAAGCAACAGAGATGGGAGCAAATGAACCCGTAGTGTCTGAGTGCTGGCAGAAACCCTCAGAGGAAGCAGTGCTATTTCTGAAGCAAGAACCCAAAAGAAGATAGAAACCTTCCTGATTATTCCTCACAGGCTAGATAGACTCCCCTGCCATCCTGGTTGTTTTGTACTCCTCTTAAGAGGAAGGGCAGACTTCCTTCCTTTGTCTGTGGTACTGTAGAAGAAAACACACACAGGCATAAGCATGCAGAAGCATGAGCGCGCGCGCGCGCGCACACACACACACACACACACACACACACACAAATTGAACACATACAGAAATTCAATTCATAATGGCTTGCCAATCAAAAGTGATTTGTTGGTGCCAAATCTATGTACTGTTGTGGTGAAAATGTATAATTGACACTAAGGTTGATTTTTGATTTTTTATTTGCTTGTTTTTTATATACTTGTGCTTTAAGTGCTTATGAAATGTCAAAGGAGAATCTCCATTTAGGGACTGCCGCAGGTCTCCACTGCACTCCAGGGAGAGGCGATTCTGTCCCCCGCCCCTGCCCATATGCTCCAACAGAAACCATATAGAATTCCCAGAGATGAAGGAAAATCTCAGCCCCGAATAAGGAAGTAAAGGCAGCAGAAATGATGAAAGATGCACTATCGCAATACAGCTGCCTCTCATGGCCAGCGGAAAGGCTAACTAGAGCCGGAGACAGAGTGGAATATTGTCAATGGAATTCACCGTTGGCACATGTAGCCCCAGCTGTTCCAAACAATGTGACTACAACCATATCCATTTCTGCAACTGCTGACACATGCTATGCTGCTGTAAACATGAACACCTTTTTCTATTTCACTGATACTTAAGGACTAAGACTAAATCACATTCATTTGAAAAGGCCCCCAATATACATCTGCAGTCTCCCACCCGGATATCTAATCTCCCGGGCCTTTTACCACTGCTGGGGTTCATGGCATGGCGCAGAAGCCTTTTCCCTGAGTCCAAAGCTTTTAAAAACCTAGACTAGGTCCAGTCGGTTGCCAAGTCCAAAGCCTCAGTCTGAGTTCAGAATGCAGTATTATCACATCTCCAACAAAAGGGCTATCTGAGAAACCCCAACGAAAGTCAGGACCAAGTACAGTTTTTTGGGAATAGGTTACAATTCTTCAATCATGTCATTGGACATCCACTACCAAAAAAAAAAAAAAAAAAGAAGAAAGATAAGCATCATAAAAAATTCCTTGACTATTGAAGACAGTGTGTGCCTCACTTAGGAGTTTTACTTGGCCCTTTCTACTTACTACATGGAAACCTGCATTTTTTATTCGGGGCCTGGACCAACAGGCTGTGTTGGAACCTGACCTTCACATTGTGACTCTCTTTTGACCTTTGGGGCCTCATGTTCTCACTGTTCTCTTTGACTGATGCTGCTGATCGGAGCCTCTGGCAAAAGCAGGCCACTTCCTCCCAGAAGCATGCCTTGGGGTTTGCACCCAGTGCTTCCCTCACAGGGAAGCCAGGCGAAGAAATGCCTTTTACAGTGGCAGCTGTTGGCCTGCTACTGGTCTCGCTGAAACTGAACATTTGACCCATGAAGACCTTGTGACTCAATTGATATTACATTTTTTGAGATATGCCAGCTCTGGCTTAAAGATAAGATTTGAAAGATCCAGCAAACTTCTCTTGTCAGGTGAAAATTCAAGAATATACATGACCTGCCCTACTGACATCTTAATTTTGCAGGATGGAGTGTCAGCTATCCCTTTGCAGGGAACCTTATGTAGCATTCCACTGCCTGAAGAGAGGCTGTGGCTCTCTGTGGGCCTTGGCTGACAGATTTTCCTAAATTCCTGGCCCTGCTTCACTGTCTGTTTGGCTAAGTTAAAAATTAGGAGTGGCTATTGTGAGCCTATTATTGTTCAATCTTAGTGTCAACTATGTAAAACTAAAATGAAATATGGTCATTCTGATCACTAGTCAGAAATAAAGGAACTTTTCATAGGTCTTGATAAACTTTCTTATGTTTTTACCCATTCTTAGCTTATTGACAATGAATGGCCTAGCTGACTGTTCTTCCACTTGAAGAACTGTAGACTGGCAGATTAAAGGCGCCACAGTAGAGGCCACAAACTGTTAAAAACATTGAGTCTACTGGTTGTAAGGTAATATAAAGACCCATCCTCTGGGTAAGGGTTCATCATCTGATGAGAACAAGTAGAATCAAGCTGAGACTTTGTTTGTATACTCTTGGCAGGGGTCCTCAAACTGTTTAAACAGGGGGCCAGTTCACTGTCCCTCAGACCGTTGGAGGGCCGGACTATACTTTAAAAAAAAAAAAAACTATGAACAAATTCCTATGCACACAGAGGCGGCAAAAACACCTGGAGGGCTGGATAAATGTTTTCGGCTGGCCGCATGTGGCCTGCGGACCGTAGTTTGAGGACCCCTGCTTGGGGAACATTCACTTCAATCATATTTTTCTTGATACAATCATTCCTTGCAGTCAGAAGACTGGTGTCTGTCTCCTTGCTGTCAGTGGGAGCAACTCTCAGCTCCTAGATGCCACCTGTATTTCTTGACTCATGCCCCCCTCCAACTTCAAGCCAACAATGACATGTAACATCCTTTTCGTATTTAGAATCTCCAGCTTCCTCTTCTGCACCATCCAGGGAAATCTCTGCTTTGAAAGGCATCATGTGATTAGCTTGGACCCACTGGGATAATATTTATATTTCAAACTGAATTTGGCCACACAACATAACATAACCTTGAGAGTAAAACCCATCCAGTTACAGTGCCAGGAAATAGGCAGAAGGGGGAGAGTGTGTGAAATCTTGAGCCGTTTTAGAATTTTGCCTAGCACAGCTATTACTAATCTAGTTCAATAAGTTTATTCTTGAAACACCATTATGGCCCCTGAGACTAATTTGTGTTATGTATTCATCTTTCTTGACTATTAACAGACTGACATTAAAGGTTATTTTGCTGCAAATACTAGAAAAAATTTGACTGACAATCAAGATATTTGATGGATATTTCATAATTCCTACCTCCCATAGGCATCTGTTATTTTTCACTTGATATGAACTTTTCAAAAATTAACTTGAATTCACAGAGCTAGAAAATAAAATAGTGGTTGCCAGGGACTGGGGGGAGGGAGTAATGGGACATTATTGTTTAATGGGTACAGTTTTAGCCTAAGATGATGAAAATGTTCTGGTCATGAATATTGGTGATAGTTTCATAAAATGTGAATGCACTTAATTCCAGGGAATTGAATTGTACACTTAAAAATTGATAAAATGATAAATTGTATGTAATATATATTTTATAGCAATAAAATAATCAACTCAAAAATATTCTTACTCTGCTTCTCCCATTTCTTCCCAGACAATAACTGGGCAAGGCAGTTCAATTAATAAGTGTGGCCATCCCACAAAGAGATCATCTCTTCTTGGCAACCCCCTGGGACATGCATGGTATGGGAAGAATGGCAGTTTGAATGTAATAGAATAAGTCATGATCACTTGGTTGAGTACAGAAATTGAAATGAACATATTTTGAATTTTAGGATTAAATATAAGAAAGTATACATATGTTCATATGCAAATATTCCATTAAATAATTAAAAGTTAACTGGGTTTCTTGTGATCCTCAAAATAAATAAATAAAATGTTATAAGCTTGGAATATTATCAATTAGGGAATATTTGGAAAAAGTGCTTCTTGAATCATTCATCACATAATTACAAGCAAATCATGAGTTTTAGTTGCAAATATGAATGTATCAAAACAAGTATTAATCATAAGGAAAATTATATTTTTCTTTCTGAATGAACATTTAGAATAAATATATTGTTTTTAAATAACTCACATGAAAAGATTCTAATAACTTAGGTTCTTTAGATTACTGGAGGCCCAGCACATGAAATTCGTGCACGGGCACGGTCCCTAGGCCTGGCCAGCAATTAGGACCCTCTTCTCCCACTGCTTGCAGCTGGCCCCATCCCCCGCCACCACCCACCCCCAGTTCCCCATTTGCCATCAGGTGATCAGAGGCTGACTGCCAAGGGAAGGGACCAAAAGGTCAGCCAGTCCTGCCCACTCGCTGGCCTTGTCCCTGCCACGGGTCACCCTCTGTGTGTGGGGTGACTGGTGGGGCAGGGGCCTTGGCCTGATGCCACAAACGACCCTATCACCCACCACCTGTTCCCCATTTGCCATCAGGCAATCAGACCCTGCCAGCTGGGGAAAGGGATGGAGGTGGTCAGTGCACCTCATAGTGACTGGTCAAGTAGTCATTCTGGTCGTTCTGCCATTAGGGTCAATTTGCATATTATCTTTTTATTATATAGACTAGAGGCCCGGTGCATAGGTGAGGGCTGGCCAGCCTGCACTGACGGGGGCCCTGGATCAGGGTGGGGGTTGCTTCTGGGTCCATGGCGGTTTGCAGGCCGGCCATGCCCTCGAATCAGGGAGGAGGTCCCTGCTGGGGCGGGTTGCGGGGCTCACTGGGGTGAGGAGCCACAGTCTTTCTGGTCTCTGGTCATTCTGGTTGTTCTGCTGTTTCGGTTGCTGGGCTTTTATTATATAGAATTTTTTATTTCTAATGAGGTATTTGGACTGGTGACTTTATGTATCGTTTAGTATATTAGCTTTATGTATACCTTAAACCTATATACTTAAAATTAATTTTCTAGCCCTGGCCAGTGTGGCAAAGTGATTAGAATGGTTAATTCTAAAGAGGAAAAAACAGGATATTTTTCCTCAGTGGTTCAGTGCATTAGTAAGATGTGTTTTTTCAGGGAATAAGTGATTGGTATGACAAATATATATTTGAAATATTTTATTGAATTTATTGGGGTGACATTGGTTAGTATAATTATATAGGTTTCAGGTATACAATTCTATAACACATCATCTGTATATTGTATTGTGTGTTCACTACTCCCAAATAATCTTTAAATGCAATGCACAAATTAAGAATCCTGTCTTCCAGTCTAAAAGAATAATACTTTGATGTTATTTCTTTCTTGAGCTTTTATAGCCCTCCATCAAAAATGTGCTTAGCCCTCAAAACAATCTCAATAATACCATTTTTCACTCTTCAATTTTGCTCCACAAGTAATGTCATAACTTCTTACCTCCTTAAACCCTTTCGTTCTTATACTGTGTGTTAGGGAGAATAGTGCTCCTTCCCCAAAGATGACTATGCCCTTATTTCTGGAACTTGTGAATATTCATCATAGGGCAAAGGGGATCTCCTGAGAACTTAAGATAGAAGGGGTATCCTGTCTTATCCAGGCGGGTTCAATGTAATCTCAAGGTTCTCAAAAGATAAAATAGGGAGGCAGGAAAGCCAGAGTGTGAGTCAGAGAAGATGTGATAACTGAACCAGAGGAAGAAGGGTTTCAGTTGCTAGAAGGGGCGCAACAGCCAAGGAATATGGTCAACCTCAAGGATCCAGAAAAGGCGCAGGACTGAATTCCTTCCTAGAGTCTCCAGAAGGAACACAGGCATTTGGACACCTTGATTTTAATCCTCCATCTCATTTCAGACTCTGACATCCAGAACTATAATACATTTATGCTTTTTAAAAATGTATGTTTTTATTGATTTCAGAGAGAGAAAGGGAGAAGGAGAGAGAGATAGAAACATCAATGAGAAGCACCAATCAGCTGCCACATGAATGCCCCCCACCGGGGTTGGAGCCCACAACCCTGTCATGTGTCCTGACCTGTGCAGTGACCTCCTGGTGCATAGGTCGATGCTCAGCCATTGAGCAACACCAGCTGGGCCATTTACATTGTTTTAAGCCACTAAGGTTGTGGCAATTTGTTACAGCAGAATTAGGAAACTAATACACACTGAGCCCAAACATTTAAATATATATTAATTCATTTAAAACAGCAATAGATATGATCTGTTAATAGAAATAAAATATTTTAATGAAAAGTATCTATATTTCCATAAAATAGAAGACTGGCATTATCTTTTGTTTTGGCAAATCTTCCAATATCAAGCTTCATAGAAGACAGCTGAATTTTCATATCTGCTTACTTAGTAAATTCACTCCATTATGATATGTAATTTGGGTTGGCATGCATAAAGAAAAATTCAATTATATATATTATTTGGAAATGGGAACATCCCCCAGGTAGTACAAGCAAACAGAGTGAAAGATATTTATTGCAAGAGATGCTTTAAAAGATAGAGGAAAGAGAACAATATCATTCAGGGAAAGCTTTCCACCTGTAATACTGGTCTGACAACCAAGAAAGGGAGAAGGAGAAAGGGAACAAAGAAAGATCTGGGAGGAATATCTCAGCCTTCAGCCTTTAAAGTAGTGGTTCTCAACCTTCCTAATGCTGCGACTCTTTAATACAGTTCCTCATGGTGTGGTGACCCCCAATTTCATTGTTACACATTGAACATAATTAAAGCATAGTGATTAATCACAAAAACAATATGTAATTATATATGTGTTTTCCGATGGTCTTAGGTGACCCCTGTGAAAGGGTCATTTGACCCCCAATGGGGTCGCGACCCACAGGTTGAGAACCGCTTCTTTAAAGAATCTTGGCCATCAAGATATGGAAGCAACCTAAGTGCCCATCAATAGGCCAGAGGATAACACAGTGGATACTATATACAATAGAATATTACTTCACCATAAAAAAGAATGAAACCTTACCATTTGCAACAGCCTGGACGGATCTGGAGGCTATTATGCTAGGTGAAATAAATCAGTCAGAGATTTCACTTATATGTGGAATCTAAATAACAAAACCAAAATGTTGAAACAGACTCATAGATACAGAGAGAACAGACTGATGGTTGCCAGGTGGGAGGGAGCTTGGGGAATGGTGAAAAAGGGAAAGGTATTAAGGACAAATTGTTGGTTACAAAATAGTCACAAGGAGGAAATAGCATAAATCAATAATATAGTCAATAATATTGTAATGACTATGTATGATGTCAGGTGGGTACTGGATATATCAAGGAAACACTTTGTAAAGTATATGATTATCTAGCCACTATTCTGTTTACCTGAAATGAACACAATAAAACATTGAATGTGAACCATAATTGAAAAATAAATTTTAAAAATTCTTGGCTAAACCCAACAAAAACACTAAAGATGGATACACCGAGTAATCACTGGCTGGGAGCAGCTGGCAGAGAGCAAAGCTCACGCCTGCTTGCCACAGTGGATCTCATTGTTACAACATCTGAAGGTCCCTCAAATTTCTACACTCTTCACTGCAGGTGTTTTTCTTGAAGATAAATCTGAGTGATGCATCCCTATGACCTTCCCATTTTTCTCAGATGACTGAGGATTTTGTTCTCTGATACTCTGCTAAAACTCAACAAGTGGTAGTTTCTTAAAGTTAACTTGTAATGTGGTATCTGAAACTCTACATTTTTTTTCTTATACTCTGCTCCATTAAAATCCATTCATCTATCTTGTACTTTGAATGGAAGTTTTATTCATGCATGATTTTGTAACATCAGGCATTTGGTCATTTGGAAAATATTGGTTCACTGAATTATGCATAGCTGACCAAGGTTGACACATTTTATTATAAAATATATATAAAGAAGGTCATAAATATTAATATCACCATCAATCTCATCAGAAAACTCTTAAGCATTGAAAGGCTGCCAAAGTCACAATGCTGAATATAAGCTTTCTAAAGTTCTACTTTTATAAAAAGACAATGAACTGATAGCATCTAGCTATACAGATTAACTATGAAGATCATGATAAAAAATGATTGTCACTGATATCAAATAGTTTATTTTTTTCCTCCTTAAAGTGAAAGGTTTACTTCATTCCTTTTTGAAAAACTGTGTGGATGTCCAGGTTTGAATAATCATAGTTTGTCAATTGTGTTTTCAAGAAAAAATGATGTTTCATGCAAAAAACAAACAAACACATACAAAAAAACCAGGTGAGATTGCAACTCAAGCAATAGTGCAGGCATGGTACTGACGTGTGCATGACAAACTGTGATATGCAGACTTCTGATTGTGGCACACAGAATATTAAAACGATGGCATTCGGGTCAATGTTTAATAAAATTAATGACTTTTACTGCTGCTTTATCAAGAACTATCTTACATAAAAGGTTTGTTTTACCCACCATCGCTCTTGTACCATGAGTAAAGATGTCAATACAGTAAGAAAGCAAATAACTTCTTAATATTTTTCTTAAAATAAACCTTGCAGATTCCCCCCCATCCCCCTCAAAAAAACTCTCAGGGACCTCTAGGTGTCTTTGGACTATATTTTGGAACCCAATGACTTCAGACCCATATTTATCACATCCAAGTCTACATTTCATGCCTCCAAGACATACCCTAGAGCTGGGTTCCATTGTATATACTACAAATCCCTCACTCTCTCTGAATCTTCTTTCCTTTCTTTTGGAACTCCCATTATGACATATTCTCCTTTCCTCATAATTTATGAAATTTATTAAAACTCTACCTGAATTGGCCAGTTTTCCCTATGGATGTGCAAAGTTAAAGTATTTGAGATTATAAATTCAATTTTCTCTAGAAAGCCTGACTTTCATAATCATTATATTCTGTAGGCTTGAAATTTTTATTTTTAATGGCTAAGGCTGAGCATTCATTTTATCTCTTCCTTTTAATTCCTATCATAAGAATCTGAGCTTCCCTAAAGCCAATAGTTGGCTCTGTCAGACCGGGAAGAGATTACATAAGAGTATACCTGAATAGATAAGCACAATTTTATATCTGTGAACAATAGAATGCCTGGTATAGCCTTTGGACCACACAAGCAAATCCCATAACAGAGGACAGGAAATGACAAGAAACTCTTCTCTTGGTCCTTAAACAATTTCTCACGCTAAATAAATAGCTGCTTTCCACTCTTGCTTTCGGATAATATTTCCATGTTGTGTCTTAACATATCCTGATCATTTTTTACTCAAATGTGTTTTGTTTTGTTTTTCCCCAAAAGATTTCTGTGGCATTATAAGTCTTTTTCCTTTATGTTAACTTTTCTTTCCCTATTAAACTTGCTACAAAGATTTCTTTACAATTCCCCAATCTAGGACAGCATTTTAAACAGACTGTCGAATCTCAGAGGGAAGGCTGGGATGGGTGAGTGTGAGGAAAGAGATTAACCAAAGAATTTATATGCATATATCCATAACCTATGCACACAGACAATAGTGTGATGAAGGCCTAGGGCAGGGGGTGGGTCAGGCTAGAAGGGGTCAATGAGGAAAAAAAAGGAATATCTGTAATACTTTCAACAACAAAGATTTTTTTTTAAAGTAATATAGGGGTGTGGAGTATTTTTTCAGACTATTTTGAGGATGATTATTTTTTAATTGATTTCAGAGAGGAAGGGAGAGGGAGAGAGAAACATCAATGATGAGAGAGTACCATTGATTGGCTGCCTCCTGCACATCCTCTACTGGGGGTGGAACCCACAACCTGAGCATGTGCCCTTGACCAGAATAAAACCAGGGATGCTTCAGTCCACAGGCCCATGCTCTATCCACTGAGCCAAACCAGCTAGGGCCTGAGGATCATTTTTTAAAACATGTATTCTAAGTAATATTCTCCCTCACTAGTCCTTTTACTCTCAGGGATAACTTTTAAGACTCCTAAAGTTAGATATCAAAATATGATTAAAGATTTTTTTAAAAAAATTCTGCAGCTATATTTTCAAAGAGATAAACTCAAAGTATAGGCCAAGTTCAATTTTTGTTTCAAAAGGTAAAAGTGCCCAATCACTCAAACAGCATTTGTATTAGAGCTGTCAGAAAAGTGCACTAATTATAGTGCCAAATTCCTTTGAAAACTCAGATATCTTACACCATCATTTCCCAGTAAAATTCAGTAGGGTAGACACACAGCTTAATGATTTATTTATGCTGCACATTCAACTTCTGGACATTTTCATCCAGAATAATATAAATGCAGTTGAAACTTTTATTGATTTTTCATTGGCTTTTGATTCTGTGGGTAGAAACTAGTTACTACTTAATCTATACTAACTCAATTTAAAATGCTGGGCAATAAAGCAAGCCTCAGTCCTGAATTTTAATAATTCTCTGCGATTCAGGTGGAACAACTGATTCTAGTTGGGGGAAAGAGAGATATGCCTAACTCCTACCAATCTATTCATCTCCTGTCTATATCATTTAGAATCCCTTTTGATTCCATAAGTAATGTAAGTTTTTAAATTATGAAATGCAAATATCCTCAACATAAAATGCATGGCAACTGCATATGGGAATGCAGAAGGAATTATGGTACTATCTCCTATAACTTAAAAAATAAAATTATCCTTAATAACACACTTCAAAATTTGATTCAAACCTGATAACCTCATATAGTGAGATTTTTTGTTATTGTTGTTGTTATTTGACACTAATTTTCAAAAAAATACATCTTAGAAGAAGTAGAATTGGCTAGGAAGTTTTTTCTCAGACCTTAACCTTTAAATATTACCTTATTAATAAATAGCTAGAGAGCTAATGCCAACTAGAATAAAGGAAGGCAAAACTTAAATTATCTTGGCTCTAGGCTATCATGTAAAGTAATATCATGGTTTTCATTTTTGTTGATGTGAATCATGACTTTTCTTCTTGAAGAAAAATGCTGCTTTATTCACATTTATATGGGCATAAGGAGTTATTTCTGGGGTTGTATAGAGATAAGGAAGTTCATAACCTTGACAAAATTTCTTGGTTGATACTTTTTACTTGGGAAAACATTCATAGGCACTCACACTGATTCAAACTTGCATTCTAAGTTTTCTAAAGTGTTGTTATCCACAATCACTGAGTAACAAAGAATCCCAGGACTTGGAACACTTATTAAAGAATCAGTCTTAAATTGTCTGCTAAACAGTTGTTGTCTGAAAACTCCTGAGAAAAATAATATTTAAGATAGCTAGAAAAAGGTATGTAAATGATTCAGAAGCAAGAGAGGATGAACTCCTGGCATGTATTAATTTAAATACTTGTGATGCATTTACATATTGTTACTTTAATTTTTATGAAAAGACACTTTGGAAATCACCACGTGAAAAATCAGTGCCATAAATTAACCCCCCAAACCCACAATAAATTAAAACAAAAATATAAAACAATCTTTGGTAACTTCAAGTTTTTACATGTTTATTTATAATAATGAAAAATATATAATAAAAATAATATAACAATGTTAATAAATACTACATATATTTTATACATTATATATAAATTTAGCATAATTTATACATTTAATAATTCTTACAATAATTCTGTGGGTTAGGATTTTTCACATGAGAAAAGGTAATTTTATAAATTATTTAAAATATTAAAATTATTTCCACTTTTATTATGGGAGAGAGTTGTGCTACATTTACATTCAATTATAGGGGCCATTGTTGCTTTATCACTGCATATTTATAATAATAAAAGTATAATATGCTGATAGACTGGATATCCTCTCGGACGACCTTCCGGATGAACCCAGAGCTGTGAGGGAAGCACAGGTCCCAGGTGCCAGAGAGAAGCTAGTACCGGCAGCTGGGAGAAGAAAGGCCTACTGTTGCATGAATTTCATGCATCGGGCCTCTAGTTTTAAAATAATAAGCATGCTGCTTTTATTATATGATAGGTGTTGTTCTAAGCTCTTTGCATAGATTAACTTATTTAGTCCTCACTACAAGCTCTAAATGACGAAATAGCTGTCAAACTTGTCCAAGTCACAAAAATATCCAGCTGTAGAATTGGAATTCAATCCCAACCTATCAATCTTGAGTCTTTGTTCTTAATCGTTAGCAATACTGTTTTTTGTTATTTATAGTTTTCAGTTGTAGTTTTCTTTGTTTGTTCTTCATGTGGTATTCTAATTTATATTTTCCCAGGTCAAATTCCTTATTTGCTTATTATTTACATTTTCTTGTATATTTTGTCCTTGGTGTCCACTTCATATCTACTACATCTCTATATATAAAAGCCAAGTGACCTGAATGGCGAAATGACCGGTCGCTGTGACTCGCATTGCAGCGGCCAACCGGTCCAATTGGGGACCGGATTGGCCCCCCAAAACTCCCACAGGCCCCCCACTAGCCCTGCCCCCAATCAGCCTCCATCAGGGCAGGCTAGCTGGACCCCACCCATGCACAAATTTGTGCACTGGGCCTCTAGTTGGATTATAAATACTATGTTAAATCTAAATTAATAATTGATAAATTGTTAAACAGGTGGATGAATTTAAATCTGTATATTTTATAATACAATAAAATGTTTTTAAGCCCTAACACTCCAAATATTTATAGTTTACATATATATTTTACATGTCCTTCAAGAACATAAACTTTGTATAGTTAGAGGGCAAATCATTTTTGTTGTTGTGTTCCTTATAATATATATTAGATGGTTCACTACATTCATCTAATAACTGGGTAATGGTTAAATTAGACATATGTGTGCAAACTACTCCTATACCTTTTTTTTTTTTTTTTAAGAAGCTCCACATTGCAATTCTTAAGGAAACCGTTCTACCAACTAGCATAGCTTTTGCCACTGACAGCTTTCAGAAGATATTATAGTGTTGATGTAAAATTTTGGAGTGGAAAGATGTTATCAAAATCTGTCACTGTGTCATTACTTTATTGATTACAGTTCATGAAGCAGTAGGAATTTGAAGAGAAAAACAAAGAAAGGATTGGATTTTTCTAATTCTCTTCCAAAGGACTCCCTTGAAAAACCTGAAGAAAACTAAAATCCATCTAACAGTGCAGTCATTTGTAAAATTAGGAGACTCTTGCTGGCTGATGTTAAAAGATTTAAAAGTACTAGGTAATCCTATCCTGTATAATAAAAGCCTAATATGCTGTGTCCGGTCGTCCAATCGGTTGTTCAACCAATCAAAGCATAATATGCTAATGATATGCTAAGGCCGCTCAACTGCTTCCTATGACATGCACTGACCACCAGGGGGAAGACGCTCTGACCAGTAGGTGAACTTGTTGCTAGGGTCTGGCCGATCAGAACTGAGTGAGATGTGCACCAGTGGGGTCCCTCAGCCTGGCCTGCACCCTCTCCCAATCTAGGGCCCATTAGGGAATGTCAAAGAGCTGGTTTTGGCCTGATCCTATAGGCCAGGCTGAGGGACCCCACTAGTGCATGAATTTGTGCACTGGGCCTCTAGTTATAGATAAAGGAATTCTCTTTTAAAGAGAGTTAGCTGTCCCTCTACTCAACTAGGGAATTAAATTGCAGGCCTTGGTCAGTTTAATTCTCTAACCATTTTGATAATGGACAACTCGTTGGACCATTCTTCATCTACACCCACACAATTCAAGTTTCCTAACTATCAAATTTATCTGACTTTAAACAATACTGCCAATTCTAAGAAAATGCCTTTGATAAGGACTGATTGTAATAAAAGTGAACATAGAAGGGCAAGAACTTAGATCTTTGGATTTACTCTATTAACAATACCTTGTTGTTAAAACAAGTATGTCTGCCTTTAATTCTTACACAGTACATTTAAAATGTATGTGTGATCTAGGTTATAGCACTCGAGAGAAATGGAAAAGGATAACTGCTTATTCTCTGAATTCAGTTCTTCATAACCTCATTGTTCTGCCACTAAGACATTCAAATTTATCAAGTTTGGTATTAACCTAGGTAAGTTTCAGAAATCACATCAAAATTACATACCTCAGCAACTAATTTTCATTCTTTCAACTTAAAATATCTGAAAAGTCTAAAATGACATAGTTCTTAAAGAGAAGTATAAAAATGCAAGGATTTTTATACGGTGCTTGATTAATTGCTAATTATTTCCACTCATTTTTAAAATTCACTATGGACAGGCCAAATACAAATCTTTTTGAGTCCCACAGACTAGGATATAACTTTAGCAGTGCATTAGTAACAAAAAAATTATAATGTTTCTGTGGCCCTTGTAGTAATGGTATTTTAGGTTTATTGCTTGAACTACGAAAACTAGAGCATCATTTCAAAAATGGGGTCAGTTATATTCTTCTACGCCAACTAAAAATGAAATGTTCATAGAAATAAAAATACTTGCAGTGCTAAAAATTTTTTTTATTAATCAATGACCATGTGTGTGTTGATCCTGACAGCTGTCCACATGAATACATGGCTTGTACTCATGATCTCCTTACCCTTATAATGGACTATTTCATTACCAGTACTTGCACAATATCCTCTACACTTTATTCAGACGATGTGTTACATTTTATTTCTTTACTTAGATCTCCCAATCACTAGGAAATAAAGCCCCAGGATAGAGACCATCCTAGCTCTAACTGTCACTCCATCACAAAGATGGCGGCACCCAGTCCCTCAGCCCCGCTGCTGAAGTGTCCAGGCCTGTTGGCCAGGCAGGTGGTGGGGGAGGGAGCGGGGGCGAGGTCCAGCCTCGCCACTCCATTGCTGCTGGAGTGTCTGGGCCTGTCACTAGGGACCACGGGGCGAGCAGTGAGGCATGATCCACCCACTCAGGCAGCCGATCCAACCTCTCCACTCCGCTGCCGATGGAGTGTCCTGAGGCAGCGGAGATAGGAGGGAGGGAGGCAGCAGAGAAGGGAAGGCTTCACTCTCTTCTCTGCTTCACTCTGGCCGCAGGAGGCTCTATTCTTGTAGGAATAGGCCCAAGGGAGCCCTGTTCTTGCAGACGTCTTCATGCAATGGGCCTCTAATGAATAAATAATCTGGTAGATGGCCTGGCATATGATAGTTGCAAAAGTTACCAGCTAAATGAATAAATTAATTAATCATGTAAATGCATTATTATATTTTTATAGTATACTGGAGGCCTGGTGCACAACATTCATGCACTCGACAGGGGAGCCCTCGGGGATGTCTGACTGATGGCTTAGGATGTCCTAAGCTTCAGAAGGACATCCTTAGCACTGCTGCAGAGGCAGGCCTTTGTGCTAGCCAGCTGTCAGCCTGGCTTGTGACTGAGTGACGCTCTCCCTGTGGGAGTGCACTCACCATCAGGGGTCACCTCCTGCATTGAGCATCTGCCCTCTGGTGCACATCATATCAACCAGTCGTTCTGCCGTTTGATCAATTTGCATATTACACTTTTATTATATAGGATTGTTACAAGATGTGAGAATTAAATGTGTTAAGTAAAGCAGCTGATTATTTGACACGTAGGAAGAAAAGAGAGTTGTTCAATATTCAAAAATATTGAAATGTCTTTTCATCTTGAAAGAAAGTACTAAATACTTTTACTTTGGGAATACACAAAAGGAGGTTAAATTTTTAGAGTACATATCACAGGACAGATACTATCCTCAACAATTCTACATATTAAACTTATGTAAGTTAATAAATAGAATAAAATAATGGTGATAGAATCTGCTGAATTGCAAAATACGGCAAAGTAGGCATATATATGGCCAGTGGTAATAAGAAAAAAATGGTTTGCAGGTGATTTATGCTAAATGGTAAGTTGAGTGTACTAAAGGCTTTTCTCACTTTACATTAATTTATATAAAGCAAATATTCAAATGTATTATTTATTTTAAAATATTAATTTCATACAGATTTCCTTTTTATTAAATTTATTGGGGTAACATTGTTTAGTAAAATTATATAGGTTTCAAGTAGATAATTCTATGATACATCATCTGTGCATTGCATTATGTGTCTACCACCCAGAGTCAAATCATTTTCTGTCATCATACTTTTGACTCCCTTTACCTTTACTATCCCCATCTGCCTTCCCTCTGGTAACCACCATACTGTTGTCTGTGTCTGTGGATTTTTATTTCTTATCTATTAATTTTTTGTTTCCACCTTTGGTAATGACATATTTTCCAAAAAAAAAACAACACTTTTCACACCCCTCAATTTTCAGCTAAATAAGAAATAGCATGAGTAAAGGGCAGATACAAATGGACTAATATCAGCTATGTAATAATTAGGAAAACATATGTTGTTAGTTACCAAAAAAGTATAGTTTTGTGTAAGAAGGTTTTTCTAAATCTTGTCTTGAATTAAGTTGACATATTTTTAAGATTCTGAAAAAAAACAGGATGGAAAAATCTGAGTTGTGTGTGTTTGCAAAACTGCTAAAATCTAACCTTAGATAATGAGTCTGCTCACTCAGCCATTAAGTAGTGGTGTGACAATCAATAGTTGGTATTACAGAACGAATGTGGTGAATACTGCCACATAACATGTCCAGGGCCTAGGAAATTAGAAAATGCAAGTGGAGTCTGGTCAGTTCTAGATTAAATAAATGGACTGGAGCAAACACTTGGAGACAAAAAAGAAGTGAAGAGCCGAGTATGGGGAGGTGGCAGCAGAGAAGGGAACTGGTAACTACCAAAGTTTATTTCCCAATATGTTTATAATCTCTTTGCCTTGCCTCTGAGTCTCTGCCAAGCTTTTAAAATATCAATCAATATGTGTGTTTTTTAGAAAATTCCTTTAAAACGCTCAGAGAAATGTCAGAATTATGTCAAAGTGGTGTGTTGGGAGCACACCAGATTTGGACAGGATAGGCCCAGGAGGACCAGGATAGTATTCCTATTTACTAACTACTACCATGTAATCTCCAGAAATCAAAGAACCTCTCTCTATAAAGTGTGTGTGTGTGTAAAATTCCAGCTCAAGAAATGTTTGTTTCTGAACATCAATATAAATTACTAAAGAATATGCTAAATTCACTATTTCACTTCTGCTTCTGTCACATGGAGAAGTCAGTTCTTAACCTTGAAAATAGTGCTTTAAAAAGTTTGTTTTATCAAAAAAGTAAGCATGTTTCTTAAAATAAATACCATAGTGCTTGTATTTAAATCAGTATCTCCTTGTTAGGGTAAAATTCAATTGTATTTCTTGAATCACAGATTCAAGAGGAGATGAATTTACATTAATCAGATTTAACTGTTTTGAATTTAAATACAGGCTTATGCAAAGTCATGAGCTGAAAGTTGGTTAAAATAACTAATTTGATGTTATTAATGTTTACTTCCCAGACATTTTGTGACACTTCTGTTCCAAGAACACATATACCTTAAAATTTATTTGTGCATATTTTTAACTCTAGTTTATTGAAGTGAGTATGCTAAATTGTTATTTGCATCCTAAGTGTTGCTCTGTGAAATGAATCTGATGCATAATTATGGAAATTACACTGATAATTAGCTCAGAGCAGCAGCCGAGCCTGCATAAGTTAATTTTTAATACATGACATGATTCAATTCAAACAATATTTTCAGCAACACTTTGATATGTAGTTCCTATATTACTTAAGTAGACAAAATATACTTTATAATCACTATATTTAAGATTAACTTACTGATCCTAAAAATAGACAAGCCAAGTAAAAAAAATTATCTTAAAAATCTTTATAAGAAACACTTATTGAAATGTTGCAACTTTAAAAAAATTACTCAAAGGCTACTTGTGCAAAATTGGCTTTACTAAGTACTACATTTTTGTTTGGTGATAAACTCAACCCAAATAAGATAAAATTGCATGTGGGCAAATTATATCAAAATATCTTAATCTAATAATTTATTGGTTTTCCACTGGGGAAACTATATTTTCTTTAATAAGGTTTTAATGTGCTTTTACTCTTTCTTATCTTGTTCTTTAAATCCTGTCATAGTGGAATTTATTTGCTAATTATAATGAACACAGACTCATTAGTGTTATCTAATATTCCTTTGTGAAGAGTATTATTTTGTGTTGGGCTAACTAATCATTAATCTAGGATTAATTAATATTATAATAATAAAAGAAAATCCATTTCATATTTAGAATTCAGATATTTGAATTTCAACTACATAGCATACACTTTTTTCCAGCAAGTAAATAAGAGTGTCCACGTAGTTTTATATCTTATTACTTCTTTACATTTCTCTTCAAAAAATAATTAAGTAACTAAAATAATATTAAAAACTACTTTATTTAAAATCACAAAACAAAACAATAAAAAAATAAAATCACATACTAAAATAGGCACAGTGGTTTTTGCAAATTGTTTTAAAATGGCAGTTTCATCTGCAAATATTTAGTTATTAGATTACAACTTTTTGATTACACCTTCTTATTAAGGCATTTGATTGGTTCAGTTTTTTGTTTGTTTGTTTAATGTGTATATAAGTCCCAAAATTAGTGCAGGTATACAGATTGGCTTTAAGGAATCCATGAAATTCCTTAATTTTTTTCCCCAAAGTTTTGTTGTGATGTGCACATATGGATTTTTTTAGAACAAGATTTAAATCTAAATAACTGTAACTACCTTAGTTTTTGCTTTAGATACATAACATATTTTACTCTCCTATTTTTATTTTAGAATAGCAATGCGTTCAAATTAAAGATATTAACACATTCTTGATTGGAAACAACATCCAAGGGACATATTCACAAAAATTTCTCATCTTGTCATTTTTATGGGATATAAATTGATGCAAGTTTTCCCATCTTGCAATTGTCATAGAAAATAAAATGAGCAGCAGCAAATATATCTTATAAAAGTATTCATTAACATTGTGACATTTTCATACTAGTTAATACTAGTAGCAACAAAAGTTGTATATGAGCAAAATCCAGAAACTTTCTCATATCTCTCTCAAAACTGTCTTTTCTTCTTCCTTATGAGAATTGAATCATACAGGGGAATAATATACACATCAATGTCAAGGCTTTTGCTGTTGGTCATTGAGATAAACTAATGTAATTTTAATCTCTGTCCATCATTAGGAATCCAAAACTTATTTCTTATATTAAGCCAATATTTTTAGTAGCCTTAAAGCTTTAGGGATCTTGAGTGTAACTACCTTGAATGCTAGATTTCTTACTACAATTATATTTTATGTAACTTTATTCTTTACTAAAGGAATGATGTTATATTTATATACTTTTTAATGTAGATGCATTTACAAATAAGAAAAATATTTTTTAACCTTGGGTATATAAAGCAGTAACACATGTGATCCCTATATTTTACTACACACAAACCAAATATTTATTTATGTAGATTATATACACTTATAAAAATAAATGGAAAAGAGTTTTTAAAATGTTGTTAAAAAGAAATTATATTGTTAATCATATCATTGACTCATTAGACAACTATTAGACTGTTCTCAGGTATGACATCATTCTGTGATATTACTACCTAGATTAAATGGTCACATTATGTTTCACTTCAAAGATTATAGCAAGCACAAATCAGTATATAATAAATTATAAAAGAGTGACTATCCAGCACACACATTCACATTCATTCATTAATCAAAGGCTACTTACTTCAGGGTTCTTTGTTAAGTATATTTACTTAACATAATATTAATCTAATATATATATATAAGACACTGAGAACAATTCATAGCATATAGATTAAAGTATCACTAGACAATAAATTATGTGTTTTATTTTCAATCGAATGTCATCCTTTACAATATGGTCCTAATAAAGTTATTTTGGAAATGTAAATGGGGATTATTATTATTTCAAACACAAACGTTGTGATTGTACTGATCAAGAAAAATGCTTGCATCAGTAGAAAAATAAGTAGATTCTAGGTTCCAAGGCCATTTCAGAAATATCAGTTGAGATCAAAGAGTAAGGCTCCTGTACTTTACCCTGGTCAATGATGTGATTGGAAAAATGGCCATAAGGTGTTCCCATTCCTCCCTTCAAAATAAGGACGAAGTGGAGTTTAAGTCCTCACCCTTGACTGGCCTTGTGACTTGTTATGAGCATTAGAATGCGGTGAAAGTAACTTTAAGCAAGTTCCCAACCTAGGCCTGCAAAGTCTGGCAGATTCCTCTCCTTCTGTTTTTGGATCCCATTTATCATATAAAATGTTTGAACTGGCCTGGGTAAATGAGCATAAGGGTAACACTGTTGTCATCTCCCCAGCCAACTTCCTCACCTGTGAGTGAGACCATCTGTAAATAGCCACTCCCAGCTGATCTGACAACCATCAGCAGACACGAGTCAGTTCAGATCAGGGAACTTTGTCCAGCACAGTATCACAGTAACAGCAGGATTATGATCTTAATAAATGGCCATTATTTCAAGCTACTCAGATTTGGGATGGTTGACGATTGGTTCCTAGAAGTGGGATGCTGCCAAAACATGTGCTCTTGCCTTTGGGAGAAGGCGGCAGGCTCCCCATTTTCCATTCCCCTACCAAAACTACTCACTTCTCTGCTTTTTCAGCCTCTGCTAGCCATTGGCTTGTTATCAGCCTTTGCTAATGGTCCTCTGCACACTTTTCCACTCTCTGCCTGCCCATGCTACCTAGTTGTGAAAATATAAATTTTAACCTGAAAAATAAGTATACCCACTGAGTGTTTGAATTTGGCCAAGAAGATCACCAGACCTAATATTGCAAATAAGGATTTGGTTTCATTAACCCAGTGTGAATGATAAATAGCTGCAAGAGAGAGATGAGATAAAGAAATGATCCTTCAGTTTTGCCATCAGATTTGAGAGGCAGCATAGAGGAGAGGAGATAGGACTAGGTTGGAAAATAAAACTGTTTC
Source organism: Myotis nattereri (assembly GCF_964212035.1). Lineage (NCBI taxonomy): Eukaryota > Metazoa > Chordata > Mammalia > Chiroptera > Vespertilionidae > Myotis > Myotis nattereri. The sequence continues at coordinate 64,903,358 of NC_138076.1, read as the reverse complement.
CCATCACCAGTCTTCTCAGGTTGTCAAGTATTCTCACTGTGACTGAGGCCTGGGGTCAAGGATCAAATCAAGAGTGTGGCTGTGAAACCCTTAAGAACTCTGAAAGGCTTAAGGCAGGTCTTAAGAGATGAGGCCCTAAACAGAAAGCAAAACGCCTAAGCAAAATGTGACTCAAACAATCGTTTGGGGATTGTTTTCCACTTAAAAGTGAGAAAAGTTTGTCTGACAAAGAATTATTGGTGTGGCTTTTGTCACATGAAGTGATAAAACTTCTGATACATAGACATTTCAAAAAAAATGTATGAAATTTATACCAGAAATGAAGACATCAGCTTTGTCTAAGAGAAGCTGTGATTGCTCAAATTTCTAAAAGGCCTCTGAATTCCTAATTTTCTACAGGTTAAGCAAGGTACATAACTGCAGCAAATATGGGCCATTTATATATATATATGTAAAACATATATATTCTCACTCAGGGATATGTTTTTATTGCTTTGTAAAGAGAGGAAGGAAAGGAGAGAGTGCGAGAGAAACATCAATTGGTTGCCATCCATATGCACCCTGACCTGGGATCGAGCCTGCAATTCAGGTATGTGCCCTGACCAGGAATTGAACCTGCAACCTTTTTTTTTTGTGTGTGTGTGTGTGTGTGTGTGTACAGGACAATATTCCAACAAACTGAGCCACCTGACCAGGGCTGGCACATTTCTCATAGAAAAGAAAAGGATGTTTCAGAGAGCAGACCAAGCTTTGAGGGAACTGAGCCCATATTAAAACAATGTAATGGGTAAAGAATCTCAGAAAGCATTCCTACCTAGCAAGGTCACATTTCCTTTTTCAGAGAGGACCTGGAAGCATTTGCTTTGCTGCACCAGGGGCTGTGATGAGCCTACCATTGTTTTTGAATCCAGGAGCACAGGGTTGACATGCATCTGGTACTTCCAGAGTGATATCCAGAAATGCCTTTAATGCTTACGTTTGCCCAAAGATGGGGTTGAGATCTACAAGAGAATGCTTTATTATAAGGTGACTAGAGGCCTGGTGCACAAAAATTTGTGCATTCAGGGGGGTCCCTTGCCTGGCCTGTGCACTCTCGCAGTCTGGGACCCCTCAGGGGATGACCACCTGCTGGCTTAGGCCCTCTCCCTGGGGGATTGGGCCTACGCTGGCAGTCAGACATCCCTCTGGCAGCCCAGGAGCCCTAGAGGGATGTCCACTTGCCAGCGGGGAGCAGGCCTAAGCTGCAGTAGGACATCCTTAGCGCTGCTGAGGAAACGGAAGAGGCTCCTACCACCATCACTGTACTTACAGACTTCAGCCTGGCTTGTGGCTGAGCAGAGCTCCCCCTGTGGGAGCGCACTGACCACCAGGGGCAGCTCCTGCATTGAGCATCTGCCCCCTGGTGGTCAGTGTGTGTCATAGTGACCAGTGATTCCCAGTCACTCTGCTGTTAGGGTCAATTTGCATATTACCCTTTTATTATATAGGAGTGCCTGGCCAGTCTGGGTGAGGGGCTGATGGCTGTTTGCAGGCTGGCCACAGCCCCTTCAGGGTGGGGATCCCTGCTGGGGTGGCTGGCCAGTCTGGGTGAGGGGCTGATGGCTGTTTGCAGGCTGGCCACGGCGGCCCCCAGCCACCCAAGCTCCCAGTGGAGGCTGGCTGGAAGCAGGTATCTGGGATTTATTTGTCTTCTATAATTGAAAACTTTGTTGCCATTAGCAGAGGCCACAGCCGGCTCAGGGCAGGCAAGAAGCTTGGCTTCCTCCATCGCCTGGGCAACCAAGCCTTCTGCTTGCTCCAGCTCTGAGGCTTCCAGCTGCCATATTGGTTGGGTTAATTTGCATATAATCACTCTGATTGGCTGGAGGGCGTGGCTTGGGGAGTAGCAAAGGTTTGGTCAATTAGCATCTTTGTCTTTTATTAGTGTAGAAGTTTGAAGTCTAAAAACTCCCTGTCTTAGAGTCAAGGCTTGCCAACTTTATAATTGAAAATTTACTATTAACACCCAGCTTAGTTGGTTATAGAGCTGGATTTTGGCTGTCTTATCAGTAGGTTATAAAATATTCCTCAGTACATCTGAGCTTTGGCTTCCAGGACTAATGTATCTCAGATGTACCCTGGCAGTTCATTAACCAAAGACAAAGCACATTTCTACAACCAACAAAGAGCTCTAGGAACTGTGCTGGGGCCCTGGGACCTTTCTGTGTTTCCCTGAAATGCCTTTCTCCTGCCACCATATTATTTTCCTTTATTAGAACCATATGTAAATAGACACTGTACAATTTCAGGTGTCATTGGAAATGTGTCTGGTGTTATTGCTCCAATGTTTTATATACAGGTTACCCTATCATTGTCTTACCACTATATTCGGGTGTGGGGATGCATTACTTGTCCTTTTCAGTTTATAGGTCTCTAGATGAAGAGGAGCCACATCCAAAAGCCTCAACCTATCCCAGATTCATCATTCAAATGTAAGGCCCTAATGAACATCAGTAAGAGCCTCTTCTTAGGATCGTATCTGAATGCTTCCTGTCTTCTCCATACTCAGAAGGGAATAACTCAGGATCTCAACATGCTCAGAAGATAACTGCACCAGCTAAAGGGAACATCTGTAGAAAGGATTGTGCTTTGCTTCAATTTAAAGGCATTAACTTATTTCTATTTCTTTCTTAATATAATTTCTATGTGTTTGTTCTGTACTGTAGGTGCATTCCTGAAATGTTGGGACAGAATAAACATTTTAATGCTTTTTAAAAATACACTAAAACTATTTTAAAGGATTATTTGTAATTTATTTTGTACCTAACAGTTGGCCACATTGACTGGTACTATTTGAAAACACTGGCATTTATTAAGATGTTACTGTGTTAAGAAACTTCTGACTTTGTCTCCCTGGGTAGTAAACTAAATCTAAAGATTATTTCTGGCTTGGAAATTATAAGTATAAAAAGACTAATAAAGTTGCTATTTTAGAGCCAGAGTCAAACCAATCCACCTCAGTTGAACTGTAGGTTAGACAGTAGTTATCAGAGGGACTCCTGGCCAACTCGACCCACTGAGAAACTGTTTCTGTCTGCCAGAGAAGACTTTGGAAGTGCTTAGCCATGTATACCTTTAATCCAACACTTTTCTGTTGTCAGTCGGGGAGGAAGACAACAAGATGAACCACTCAGCAACCAGAGGTTGAACACTGGAGGATAGTAAAGGTATTTTTTTAAAAGGTTAAAAATCTGAAGTACCCAATGCAGAATCTGGATGAAAATATAGAACCATGTTATAATGGCAAATTTGAAACCAAGAAATTAGGGATAATGAGGATCCAGAACCAGCTGCGAGCTGCAAGCTGAAAAGAGTATGCAAACATCAAAGCATATCTGCATGTTAGTACTGATTTCGAGAGAATTTAATTTATCTCATCATCACTTCACTCAGCTTTATAAAGTCACCAATCTCAAAAACTTATTCACAATTTTGATTGAAAGAGAACACATCTATATATATAAAAGGCCAAGTGACTGACCGTCCACCCATCCAACCATCCAACTGACCGGCTGGTACATATGACGTGCACTAGCAATTTAAAAATAAACGTTGACTCACACATGTACAATACATATAAAACTCTCACTGGCACCAATCGCACGTGACACCAGAATGTATCTGAAGACAAACTATTTGCACAATGTACCTCTGAAGCTGAAAGAAAGTGACATGTAATTTTTTGCAGTAAGGTAATTATCTCACAAGTCTTTCTTGTAATTAATTTATTTTCAATGTGCATGAATCCGTGCACTGGGCCACTAGTTTCAATATAAAAATGAACATCAGAGGACACATTGCCAATGCTATTATTAATAAGCATTTAGCAATGGTATTTAAAATCCAGTGGAGAAATCATTGGGGCCCAAGTTAAAAAATGTCTCCATAATGTTAGATCAGATGCACTGGTATGAACAGAGTATTCAGGTTCCGTGTTCTGACTCAAATATCTGTGAGGACTTCTTACAGGGTAATTATTCACTGGAAATTGCCTATATCAAGCAAGATTAAGATTCCAGAACTTTGCCTAATGCAGAAACATGAATTCATAGACTTCAGAAAATAGAAATGTTGAAGCAAAGGTGTCACTTTGCCACCCCTTTAATACTGGGAAGGCATGAAGACACTCTCTTTATCACAGTACAAAAACACATTGAGGGAGTACATAAATCCCTGAAAATTTCTGTAATAGCTGCCAATGAGATGCTACCATCAACCCCTAGAGTGCAGGGGAGCACATCACGTTCCTTCTGTCTTTCGCCAGAAGTGCCAGGAGCGCTATCGTGCTCCTCCTGCAGTGTCACTATTAGATGCTAGTAGTTCACCCTTTATGGACAGATGGCACCGAAGTGCAGAAAACAAATGTAGTAAAGGTTTCCTTAAGTTTTTGAATCTGTAACTTCATTTACTTGCTATTCATAATTTTTTTCCTAAACTGCTGTAAAATCAGCAAAAATGCCTTGGCAATTTTAGCATAGTTCCTAGGATATTGGTTGTCACTCAAAGGGTTAAAAAAGCAACTTGATTTAAATATTATTCATGCTACCAGAGGAGCAGAACTCTGGTGGCAGAACTAAATTGCTCAAGACAAGGTAGGGGTTGTAATGAGCTGCACGGGTAAAGCAGAACCCAGATTGATTTAACTTTCAGAGACATCTGCAGGAAGGAATTTATTATGATAACCTTAGGACTGAAATAGAAAATAACTCTGCTGTAGTTATTTTAATTTATTTTTTTTGAAAGAGAGAGAGAGAGAGAAACATTGATTTGTTGTTCTACTTATTTATGCATTCATTGGTTGATTCTTGTATGTGCCCTGTCTGGGGATTGAACCCACAATCTTGGTGTATGGCGGCGATGCTCTAACCAACTGAGCTACCTGGCAAAGGCTATAGTTCTTTTTTGTTCTGCAAAACTGAGAAAAAAAAAACCCTACTGACATTAGAAAATAAAGATACTAAATTTATTAAAAGTATAATAATGCAATATTGTAAAAGATTTTATGTCAATATAATTTTGAAACAGTTTAAAGACTTGAAAAAATTATTGTTATTGAAATAAAATACAGAATATTTTATGGCCTTAGGTTATGGTAGGGGTCCCTAAGTAATGCATTTCTTTGAGGGATTTCTAATAGCCAATAGATATACAAAACTATTTCAACCCAGGAGTAAATAAATCCAAAACAACAACAAACTTACTTTTGTTATATATACATTTGTATAAGTATGTGTATAAGTAGCACATATATACATTTCCACATGCACAGACATAGAAAAGTTATATTGTAAATATTCAATATAAAATAGTTGGGAAAGATTTAAATAAATACATAATTTTAGCATTGAGATCTTCATGTCTAGTAAATATAAAATTGACAACAAAAATATGAACTAGAATAGCTTTAAGCTTCCTGAAAAAAAGTCACACATTTAGCTGTCATCTCATATATTTACTCATTGATTACTTTGTATATTAAAAGTAAAGCTATTCAGATATTAGAAGTTACTTTTCTGTTTAAAAATGATGATTCTTACCTGCCTCGTAAGCTCAGTGGTTGAGCATCGACCTATGAACCAGAGGGTCAAGGTTCCATTCCAGGCCAGGGCACATGGCTGGGTTGCAGACTCAATCCTCAGTAGGAGGCAAGCATGAGACAGCCAATTGGTGATTCTCTCTCATCATTGATGTTTCTCTCTCTGTCCCCCTTTCTCTCTAAAATCAATAAAAATATGTTTTTTAAAAGCCCAACTGATTCTATTTGCTTAGGCTTCATGACCCAGAAGAGAGGAGATGTCTAGGATATCTAAACACAACTGAAGACATGTTTTTCCCATTTATTCTTTCTCTTAAGTTTAAATTCTTGCCCAATTACATTAACTTATAAAGAACAAATCTGTTTTTTTCTATAGAGTAATATGACTCATAAATCTGGCCTAAAATGCATATATTTATGTCTTTCACTATGTGCATATCTAAATTTGATTAAGTAGGAATGCAAATTTGATTAAATAACCAGGATAGAATTAAATGACTGTACAGAAAGGAGTTTATTTATTCCATAAGCACTCATGTATTACTATGAGGAAACCTAAGCTAAAAATCACAACATAAAGTATCTTATAAACATTCTATACATTTGAATTGTGGCTATGTGAGTATAATGCCTGAAGTTTAAAATGTGAACTGTCATACATTTTCTAAAGTAATACTTAAGATTTCAGTCAAAGATACACTACTTACAAGTATAATCTGTAAATAAATAATAAAATTTATATCATAATTAAAAATGTTCTTTAATTTACATAGACAAATCTGCATTCTTATCGAAATGTGTTTTACAGCTAGACAGAAATGTTCAAATCAATCCAAAAGCAAAATTTTTAAAAGCTACTCTAAGTAGAGATAAGCAGAAATAAAACTTCTATGACACTTTTGTAAGAACTTAAGAAGACCATGCATTAAATATAGTTTAACAATAGTTTTTGAGTCTGGAAAATTCAATGAGCATCACCTAGAGGTAGCCATTACACTTCATAAAATTAGGAACTAAAGGTTAGACTATTAATCTGATTACAGAAGTAATGTTAGTTGTATATATTTGAAAAATATAGACCTTGGTGATTTGCAAATATTAATAAGGTAATAAAGGAATTATTGGTATAGGCTAGTTCCAGATTATGTTTTTATTTATTTATTTTTTAATATATTTTATTGATTTTTTACAGAGAGGAAAGGAGAGAGATAGAGAGTAAGAAACATCGATGAGAGAGAAACATCGATCAGCTGCCTCCTGCACATCTCCTACTGGGGATATGCCCGCAACCCAGGTACATGCCCTTGACCGGAATCGAACCTGGGACCTTTCAGTCCGCAGGCCGACGCTCTATCCACTGAGCCAAACCAGTTTCGGCCCAGATTATATTTTTAGATTTATTGAATGCAGCGGTTATAAGATAAATACTGTAAATATATTTTAGAAAATTATACTTATCAATTTGGAATTCGCAAAGCAGTTTACATGCATCAACTACAAAATTGATACACAAACATGGACATGTTTCTAAAGGAAGAAATATAAACATATTATATGTATAGGGCATTTAATCCTCCTGACACTAAAAGGAGATATTTGCAAGAGAAACAAAGCTGTGATTCTTCTGTTTGTTATTATTACCAACATTAAAACATATTTGCTTCAGGACATAAATACTAGTAATCATTCTGCTAAATATTTAAATTACCATATTTTATTTATAGTAGCAGGTATGCACAGGTGTAGAATAAACAGAACTTTTCCTGTTAACTTATTACTAACTCATTAGTATACATATTTTCCTATCTTCAGAGTTTATACAGATATGAAAAAAAAACCTTAATATGATTGGTTATTTTAATTTTTAGGCAGTTGGCTACATTTGGAAAAACACACTTTTGCCTGTTTCTCATTCCTGGGAAATAATTTGGTACCTATCCAATTAATTTGGCATTTTTCAGAGAACTCCCAAGATCTCTTAACATACAAAATAACTTTCCTATTTGAACTTGAGAATTCCTTAGCTCTCAAAAAATTATTTATAGCTGGTAACTGCATTAAATAATAGAGGAGAGTAACAATTACTAGTATGTTTAACTCAAATAATGCCAGATGGTGTCACTGCTCTATTCAAAACATTCTAATAAGTTTGAATCTCACTCAAAGTAAATTCTGAAACTCTAGATATGTCTTTAAGAAATTTCATGAGCTAGATACTGCTATCTCCTTAACCCCCTTTTCTCATACATTTAAGGCACTGGTCTCTTTGTAACCTCATGAATTCAATAAGCATGCTTCATCTTCGTACATTTTCAATTGCTCTTCTTTCAACTAGAAGGCTCTGTATCTAGATATTCACATAACTCAATGCTATTCATCTTTCAGAATCTATTCAAATATCACATTATTATAGAAGTCTGTGTTGAGTATTATTTAAAAGACCACCCTAACCGGTTTGGCTCAGTGGATAGAGCATCGGCCTGTGGACTGAAGGGTCCCAGGTTTGATTTCTGTCAAGGACATGTACCTTGGTTGTGGGCACATCCCCGCAGGGGGTGTGCAGGAGGCAGCTGATCAATGTTTCTTTCTCATCAATGTTTCTAACTCTCTATCCCTCTCCCTATCTCTCTGTAAAAAAATAATAAAATACAATTTTTAGAGAGCAATATGCTTATTATCATCCTCATTATCCTTGTCTAATTTTAAAGGCAATAATCACTAATGTAAACTGTATAAATTTGCCTATTTTTGTCTTCTCTCACCTAGAATGTAAGTTTCAATGGATCATAGCTTATCTCTAATACTGTATTGCCCATAATAGGAACTCAAGTACTAATCTATACTAATCATAGAGGAATATGCAAATTGTCTGGGACACCATCACAGTAACAGTAATGACCGAATAGCAGGCTGCGTGGGGCAACCATGCCAGCAGGGGGGTTAGTGAGGAATGACCAAATGACTGAACAGCAGACTGCGTGGGGTGATCAGGCTGGTGCGGGGGGAGGGTGGGGAACAGTTAGGGGAGATCAGGTCAGCAGGCAGAGGCAGTTAGGGTGATCAGGCTCTTGGGGGGGCAGTTAGGGGCGATCATGCAAACAGACAGGTGAGCAGTTAGGATTAGGAGCCAGTGGTTCTGGATTGTGAGAGGGATGTCCAACTGCCGGTTTAGGCTCAATCCCCAAGATCAGGCCTAAACCAGCAGTTGGATATCCCCTAATAGGGTGCAGACTGGGCTAAGGGGACCCCCTGCCATGCATGAATTTTGTGCACCAGACCTCTAGTAGTTAAATAAAGTAAATTTAGAGAATCAAAGATAAATGCTACACAGTCCCTGTCGTCAACAAAATGACATGACATTTAAGACAATATTTCCTCTTCCGTTACTCTTTTCCAATTTTGACATTTTAATAAGCGAGCTAATGAAAGAAATGTACTTGCAGAGAAAACTACAATTCACTCTATAATTTTATTTTAAGGAAGTGTTTGTTGTTATGCATCATGTAATAAATTTTGTCAGCAGACAGTACACTAGACAAACATAATCTAAATATATATTTGTTATATAATTTCTACCTGCTCATAAATATAAATTCATTAAGAATAAATTAGGGTGATCCTATTAAGAAAAGTAATTACATTTTACCCTTAGGGCAAATGAACAGTTTATAAGACAACAATATTAAAAGTACCTTAAATATTTAGCATTTCCAATGAGAAAGGGTGGTTCAAATGCAAATAAGTACCTGTGTTCCTTCAATAAACTTAATTTTAAAGAAGATAAGTTAAGCATGAGTCTATATCAGTAAAGAAAATGGGAAAGAAGAAAAGATATAACCAAAATCAAACTATTGAGTAGTAATGGTATGCCCAGACCCCACAGAGCAGCTGTGACAACAAACCACCATTATCAATAAAAACAGGTATGTGTGGCCCTAGCTGGTTTGGCTCAGTGGATAGAGCATCAGCCTGAGGACTGAAGGGTCCCAGGTTTGATTCTGGTCAAGGGCACATGCCTGGGTTGTGGGCTTGATCCCCTTTAGGGGATGTGCAGGAGGCAGCCAATGAATGATTTTCTCTCATCATAAATGTTTCTATCTTTTTTCCCCTCTCCCTTCCTCTCTGAAATCAATAAAGATATATTAAACAAACAAACAAACAAACAAACAAACAGGTATGTGTGGAAATAAAATCCAACATCAAAATGACCACCCTTGTCTGAATATATTGAGCTAGTTAACTAAATTTGACATATTTATTTGCTAATGTATTGAACTAATATTAAAAAATCAAATGAAATTTTACACTGTTGGTAGTGAAGTCCCAGTTCCATATCACAACTCAAATGCAAGAATGGTGACCAGACTTATTTACCTACTTGCAAAATATACGAAGTTTCCTCTTTGATGAAAATTGACCAACTCAAAGGAAAAAAAAAGTGCAGTTATTCATCAGGAATAGTCTATACGTTAAAGTATTTAACTCAACTCACAATGAAGTTTATCAGCAATAATAACCAAGAGTTCTCAATTAATCTTATAGTACATCCTCTTACATATAAGAAAAATGTCAAAAATCATCTGACATTTTAAGAAGAGGATTTAAAGCTTCCATATTAAAAATCAGGGACAAACAAAGTAAACAAGAGGAAAGTGAATTGAAGGCAGAAGCAGAAGACATTTTTAAAAACAAAGAGTAAAAACCAAAAAATAATGAATGTACTCAGGGAGTTGAAAGATGATATTAAGTCCATTAAATATCTAGTAGTAAGCTTATAAAAGGTTGCAGTCTTAAAACAGGAAATGGCTCTTGTAAATTAAAGAAATTACAATAAATTTTTAAAAAATCCCAGGGAATAGAACAATAAATAAGCATATGAAATAGAAGAAGAGAGTGTGTGAGTAAGTGTGAAAACAGGAGAGGAGTGAGGAGAAGAAATGAAAGAAGGGGGAAAGGGACGAGAAAGTAAGACAAGAGACCATAAGGAATGGTTCTAGGTGATCCATCACAGTAAATTCCCGAAAGAGAGATTAGAAAGGTACATATTATCTGGGTGTGTTTACTTATCACCATGGGGAAAAGGAGTGGGGATTAAAAGGAGTGGTTTCCAAGTCAAACTTTCTAAAGAGAAAAAAAAAATATTTACACTCTGCCACCAGATGTTTAGTGCAATATGAACTACCTTTTAATAATTTAAATGGTCATAATCTTACTTAAGAAGATAAAATTTTAATTTTTTGTTAAAAAATAAAAGTTTAGCTTAGCAATTTAAAAATGACATGACAAAACAGCCCCCCCACACAAATAGGCTATAAATTTAAAATACATACATATACATTGTGTTATAAATAAATATCCTATCTAATAAAAGAGAAACATGGTAATTAGCATACGACCGCTACCCTTCCCATTGGCTAATCAGGGTGATATGCAAATTAACTGCCAGCCAAGATGGCGGCCGGCAGCCAGGCAGCTTGAAACTCACATGAGGCTTGCTTGCTTCAGTGACGGAGGACTCCAACATTCCCTGCCTGCCTTTCCGGCCTCTGAACTTGCAGTTTCAAACATCATAACAAATATAGAAGCTAAACAAACTCCAGAAAGAAGCTTTCAGCTGGCCGGGATCTCAGAGCTGGAGTTATACATTGTTTCGATTATAGAACCCAAACAAACCAGATGCCTGCTTTCAGCAGCAGAGGCCTCCGAGCTGGAGCCAGAGCTAAAGCTGGCCCAGAATAAAAAAAAAAAAAAGAAAAAAAGGAGCGGCTGGGAGCTTCAGTCACTCTCCAGCCTGAAAACAGCTCTCAGCCCCTCACCCAGACTAGCCAGGCACCCCAGTGGGGACCCCCACCCTGAAGGGTGTGTGACCAACTGCAAACAGCCATCATCCCCTCACCCAAGCTGGCCAGGCACCCCAATGGGGACCCCCACCCTGATCCAGGACACCCTTCAGGGCAAACCAGCCGGCCCCCACCAGTGCACCAGGCTTCTATCCTATATAGTAAAAGGGTAATATGCCTCCCAGCACCAGGATCAGAGGAGCCGCGAAGCCTCCAAGCACCGGGATCAGCGGAGCCGAGAGGCCTCCCAGCACTGGGATCAGTGTGACAGGGGGCAGCGCCCAAACCCCCTGATCGCCCTGTGGCTCTGTGTGTGACAGGGGGCGGGGCCACAACCTCCCTATCCGCCCTGCTTTGTTCGTGACAGGGGAAGGCGCCCCAACCTCCAGATCAGCCCTGTTCTGTGCCTGATACGGGGGAGCTCCCCAACCCCCTGATCCCCCTGCGGCTCTGTGTGTGGCAGGGTTAGTTGCCCCAACCCCTGATCCGCCCTGCTCTGTGTGTGACAGGGTGCGGCGCCCCAACCCCCCTCCCCCCACGGGCCCTGCTCTGTGTGTGATGGGGTAGTGCCATAACCTCCCCATCGGCCCTGCCCTGAGTGTGACAGTGGCGGTGCCCCAACCCCCTGATCCATCCTGTCCTGAGTGTGACAGGGGGCGATGCCCCAACTCCCCCATCGGCCCTACTCTGTGAATGACAGGGGGGAGCTCCTCAACACCCTGATGGGCCCTGCTCTGTGCATGACAGGGGGTGGTGCCACAACCTCCCCATCGGCCCTGCCTTGAGTGTGACGGGGGCGGTGCCCCAACTCCCCAATCGGCCCTACCCTAAGCGTGACTGGGGGTGGCATCGCAACCTCCCAATCTGCCCTGCTCTGTGCATGACAGGGGGCGGCGCCCCAACTCCCCAATCGGCCCTGCTCTGAGCCCTAGCAGGGGCTGCACCTAGGGATTGGGCCTGCCCTCTGCCACCCGGGAGCAGGCCTAAGCCAGCAGGGCATTATCTCCCCAGGGGTCCCAGACTGCAAGAGGGCACATGCCGGTCTGAGGGACACCCCCTTCCCCGAGTGCACAAATTTTTGTGCACCGGGCCTCTAGTATTTTAATAATAATGATGATTTTATTTTTTGTTTTGACAGTTGGAGTCCTGGTACTATATACAGATTCAGATAAATCTGGTACTAATTGATTCATTCAATTCTCTTTGTGCTCCAGAATATCAAGAACTCTATTTGTTAGTCTACAAATTTACATCCTATTTTTGTGTTCTTAATATATATTAAAATTATAAATATTAGAAACATCTACTAATAGTGTTCCTATTATTTGGCATGCTCAGTACTTTATATAAATTACATATAAATCTTGAAACAGCAATAAAAAATAATACAGTAGCCCCCCTCCCCCAGTGGGATACTTGCAGGGGATATGTTCCAAGACCCCACCACCACCACCACTGGATATAGGAACCATGGATAATACCAAACTCTCTATAATCTATGTTTTTCCTACACATGCATATCTGTGATGACGTTCAATTTATAAATTAGGCATAGTAAGATATTAACAGCAATAACTAATAACAAAATGGAACAACTATAACAATAGATTGTAATAAAAGTTATGTGAATGTGGTCTTTCTCTCAAAATATTATTGTACCATGCTCACCTTTCTTCAATTTGAAGCTCACTGAAACCACGGAAAGTGAACTCATAGATCAGAAGAAACTAGCATATTTAGTCTCTCTCCTTGCAATGAGAAAGCTGAATTTTGGGTTGTTTATGTAACTTGTTAGACTTTAGTCATCTGATAACTGGCAAAATCAGTATGTTGAAACAAAATTAGTATTGATAACTTTTGTGTCCTTTCCCCCCTAAAGTTTAAATATATATTTGTATTACATTCCAATGGTCCTATGTATAACTTAGCATAGGTTACCTAAATTTCTTGATTCCTGGCCTATTTTCAAATAAGGCTGTAAATTCAAGAATTATGTATTTGCACCACCTTTACCCTTAACATGAAGCACAAATGTTTGTTTTTCAAAAATAAATCATGCTTAATAATTATTACTACAGTAAATATACTAGTACTAACAGCTGTTTTCCATGGGTTGTATATTCATTGATACATTTAGTTGTATATTCATTGATACATTCAATTTTCAAAACACTCTTAGAGGGAAGTTGCTGTTATTATCAACCACATTTTACAGATGATGAAACAGAGATATGGAGAGCTTGAAAAAAATCTCCTAAGGTCATATACATATCATGTCATAGGCCTGCAATTTTAATGTAGCTGCTCTTGATTATACACATACAGAGAATAATTTTCAAACACAATAAGTATTTAATAACAGAATTAACATGGTATAGGAATGCCCTTTGCAGGAGTATTTGTATTAAAATTTTAGATATCACACTACATTTTTGACCATAAGATTCAAGAAAATGTCATTCCCTCCCTAGTGTCCTCCATGCTTATTCAATATATTTATGCTTTAATATATATATATAGAAGATGACTGAAATAGTGAGTATGGATAGGCCATAAAATGGTAATAGAGCAAATAAAATAGGCATTATTAAAAAATGTGAAATAAAAAGTTTTGGTGTGAAGGTCAATGGCACATAATATAAAGAGTTGGAAGTAAAGAGAAAAAGAAAGTTACATTATCGTCATTAACATACAAAATAAATTATAACTTCAGAAAACTGTGGAATAGTGGAATATTTTCAATTATATGTGACAGACGATAAATAAGTTTTAGTAGCAACTTTTGGATTTAGTAGAACATTGGAAAATAGAAGTATGCATGGTAAATAGCTTCCTGACTTACTAGAATGTAAGCCAAAGTAAGAAAATAATTTAGACTTTGTAATAGCAGAATGAAAGGGGTTAGTGTTTAAAATTCAAAAAGTGAAATTTACTAGCACTTACCAATTGTATTAATGCAGAACTAAATGAAGGATAATTATGAAAATGCCTAAATAACCTATTTTCTACCTAGGTAAAAAGACTGTTGTACAGAGGTGGCTAGGTGGTCTGCTATAAATAAGTGCATGCTATCTGCCAAGCTTTCTACTAGCATTAAGGCAAACACTAATGATGCTTTCTACTTTCAAGTTCTTGATACCTCCATAGAGACACAAAATAGACTGGCAAAATTACACACGAGGACATATATAATTGGGTCAAATGAAAGCATTTAGGAATTACGACATAGTATTCAGAGAAAGATAACAAGAGGCATGCTTTATACATTTCAGAGCTACTGAATAAAATTACTCTTTCAAAAAATATTTTAAAACCTTACTTTGAGAACCATGAAGACTATTTGCAAGGGAAAAAATGAAAATATATATATGAAAGGGTTTATAGGTAGTGAGTACTTACACTATTCTAAGCACTTTACAAGAAGTACTTTATTTCATCTATTCATTTAATCTACACAAAATCTCTGGGTATCAATATCCATTTCTACAGTTGTGTATAGTACAATTAGCAGAGCTTTAAGATCAGATTGCCAGTAAATAAATGGTAGTGCCAGGGTTTGAACTCTGATGTAAATAACTTAAAAAATATTATACAACACTCATATGAAAATTAGCTCTTATGTTCTGAAGTATGAGAAAACAATTTAGAACAACTACATATTTTAAATTAACAGAGATTAATTTTGAGACCAATAGGCTATTTTTGTCTTTACTTCTCATGAAAAATGAACAACATTCTGAGAAGGAAGGTATGGTTGTTGTAAAAGTACAGCTAATTTTGGAAATGATTACAAGACGATGAGAGACACTCTAGGCCAGTGGTTCTCGTAATTTAGTTGCATCATAAAAACCTGGGGGCTAAAATGTGCATTTCTAACCAGTTCCAGGGGATATGATATTGCTGGCTTAGGGACATCACTGAGAACCATCACCACTCTAGGCAACAAGTCAAGAAACATCACAATAATAGTCATCTGCCCTAACCGGTAGGCTCAGTGGATAGAGTGTCGGCCTGTGGACTGAAGGCTCTCAGATTTGATTCCGGTCAAGGGAATATGCCTTGGTTGCGGGCACATCCTTAGTAGGGAGTGCACAGGAGGCAGCTGATCGATGTTTCTTTCGCATTGATGTTTCTAAATCTCTATCCTTCTCCCTTCCTCTCTGTAAAAAAAATCAATAAAATTTATTAAAATAATAATAATAATAGTCATCTGGGCTTTCTACTGCCTTGGGGCTTCTTAGGCAAGGGAGTAAGATTTGGGGTGATATTATCTTACTAGAGGCCCAGTGTGTGAAATTCGTGCATGGGGGCAATCAGGGCTTATCAGGGCTAACTCACCCAATCCCAATTGAGGCTGGGGCGGCCAGGTCCTGCCGGCTGCTGGCCAGGGCCTGCCAGCTCCCGGATGGGGCCTGGGGACCTGCCAGCCAGGACCTAGGGGGCTGCAGGCCACTGGCTGGGGCCTGCCAGACAGGAGGAAGAAGCGGGGAGGGACTGTGGGAGGTTTGCCAGCCGGGGGGAGAGATCAGAAGGTTGGTTGGCCATGGGAGGTTGGCTGTGGGAACACACTAACCACAATGGGGCAGCTCCTGCATTGAGTGTGTCCCCCCTGGTGGTCAGTGTGCATCATAGCGACTGGTTGACTAGTTCTGTTCATTCTAGTAGTTCCATCATAAAGGTCACTTAGGCTTTTATATAGATACTAGAGGCCGGGTGCACACAAATTTGTGCACTCGGGGGGAGGGGAGTTCCCTCAGCCCGGCCTGTGCCCTCTCGTAGTCTGGGAAACCTTGGGGGATGACCACCTGCTGGCTTAGGCCTGCTCCCCAGGGAATTGGGCCTAAGCTGGCAATCAGACATCCCTCTGGAAGCCTGGCATCCCTTGGGGGATGTCCACTTGCCAGCGGGGAGCAGACCTAAGCTTCAGTCAGACATTCTTAGCGCTGCTAAGGAGGCAGGAGAGGCTCCCACCACCACCACTGTACTGGCAGCCATCAGCCTGGCTTGTGGCTGAGCAGAGCTCCTCCATGTGGGAGCTCACTGACCACCAGAGGGCAGCTCCTGCATTGAGTGTCTGCCCCCTGGTGGTCAGTGTGTGTGTCATAGTAACCAGTCATTCCCAGTCTTTCTGCTGTTAGGGTCAGTTTGCATATTACCCTTTTACTATATAGGATAGAGGCCTGGTACACGGGTGGGGGCCAGCTTGTTTGCCCTGAATGGTGCCCCTAATCAGGGTGGGGGTCCCACTTGGGTACCTGACCAGCCTGGGTGAGGGGTTGATGGCAGTTTTCAAGCTGCCTGCACCACCTTTAGGGTGGG
Organism: Myotis nattereri; assembly: GCF_964212035.1. Classification (NCBI taxonomy): domain Eukaryota; kingdom Metazoa; phylum Chordata; class Mammalia; order Chiroptera; family Vespertilionidae; genus Myotis; species Myotis nattereri. The sequence goes on along the minus strand of NC_138076.1, from coordinate 64,886,624 downwards.
GGTCCCTACTGGGGGGCCTGGCCAGCCTGGAAGGGGGCTGATGGCTGTTTTCAGGCTGCTCGCACCCCCTTTAGGGTGGGGGTCCCCACTGGAGGGTCTGGCCAGCCTGGGTGAGGGGCTGATGGCTGTTTGCAGCTGGTCACACCCCTTTCACGGTGAGGGTCACCACTGGGGTGCCCGGCCAGCCTGGATGAGGGGCTGATGGCTGTTTTAGGCTGACCACACCCCCTTCAGGGTGTGGATCCCCACTGGGGAGCCTGGCCAGTCTGGATGAGGGGCTGAAGGTTTTCAGGCTGGCCAAGCCCGCCAGCAACGGAAGCTCCCAGTCTCTCCTTTTTTTTCTTTTTTTTATTCTGGGGTTTGTTTACCTTCTATAATTGAAACTTTGTTGCCACTCCAGCTTTGAGGCCCCGGCCAGCTGAAAACAGGTATCTGGGGTTTGTTTAGCTTCTATAATTGAAACATTGTTGCTTTCTGGCTCAAGCTGAGCCTCGGCAGGCGGGGAACCTTGTCTTCCTCCATCACTGGAGCAAGCAAGCCTCTTGCTCGCTTCAGCTGCGTGGCTTTCAGCCGCCATCTTTGTTGGCAGTTAATTTGCATATCACCCTGATTAGCCAATGGGAAGTGTAACGGAGGTACAGTTAATTACCCTTTTTGTCTTTTATTAGATAGGACTAGAGGCCCAGTGCACAAAAATTTGTGCACTTGGTGGGGTCCCTCAGCCTGGTCTGGCCCTCTCGCAATCTGGGACCCCTCAGGAGATGTCCACCTGCTGGTTTATGCCTGCTCCCTGGGGGATTGGGCCTAAGCTGGCAGTTAGACATCCATCTGGCAGCCCGGGGGCCCTCGAGGGATGTCCACTAGCCAGCGGGGAGCAGGCCTAAGCTGCAGTCGGACATCCTTAGTGCTGCTGAGGAGGAAGAAGAGGCTCCTACCACCACCACTGTACTGGTGGCCTTCAGCCTGGCTTGTGGCTGAGCAGAGTTCCCCCTGTGGGGGCGCACTGACCACCAGGGGGAAGCTCCTGCATTAAGCATCTGGCTCCTGGTGGTCAGTGTGTGTCATAGTGACCAGTGTTTCCCAGTCGCTCTGCTATTAGGGTCAATTTGCATATTAACCTTTTATTATATAGGAGTGACTGGCCAGTCTGGGTGAGGGGCTGATGGCTGTTTGCAGGCTGGCCAAGCCCCTCATCAGGGACCCTCACCCCATGGGGGTGTGGCCAGCTTGGGTGAGTGGCTGATGGCTGTTTGCAGGCTGGCCACAGCCCCTTCAAAGTTGGGGGTTCCTGCTGAGGTGCCTTGCCATTCTGGGTGAGTGGCTGATGGCATTTTGCAGGCTGGCTAAGCCCCTCAGCGGGGACCCTCACCCCATGATGTTTGGCCAGCCTGGGTGAGTGGCTGAATGCTGTTTGCAGGCTGGCTCCAGCCCCTTCAGGGTGGGGGGTCCTGCTGGGTTGTCTTTCCAGTCTGGGTGAGTGGCTGATGGCAGTTTGCAGGCTGGTCAAGCGCCCCAGTGGGGACCCTCACCCCATGAGGGTGTGGCCATCTTGGGTGAGGAGCTGATGGCTGTTTGCAGGCTGGCCATGGCCCCCAGCCACCCAAGCTCCTGGTGGAGGCTGGCTGGAAGCAGGTATCTGGGATTTATTTTTCTTCTATAATTGAAACTTTGAGCAGAGTCCACAGCCGGCTCAGGGAAGGAGGGAAGCTTGGCTTCCTCTATCACCCAGGCAACCAAGCCTCCTTCTTGCTCCAGTTCCATGGCTGTGGGCCGCCATCTTGGTTGGGTTAATTTGCATATAGTCACTCTGATTGGTTGGTGGGTGTGGCTTGGGGCATAGTGAAGGTACAGTCAATTAGCATCTTTGTCTTTTATTAGTGTAGATTAGAAGCCTGGTGCATGAAATTAATGCACGGGAGGGGTGTCCCTCAGCCAGGCCTGCAACTTCTCCAATCCGGGACCCCTTGGGGCATCTTCAACTGCTGGTTTAGGCCCAATCCTACAAACCTACAGTCAGACATTCCTCTTGCAATCTGGGACTGTTGGCTCCTAACCACTCGCCTGCCTGTCTGCCTGCCTGATTGCCCCACCTCTGCCTGTGTTCCTAATCACCCCTAACTGCCTCTTCCTGCCAGCCTGATTGCCCCTTAACTGCTCCCCCCTGCCGGCCTGATCTCCTCCTAAGAGCTCCCCCTGACGTCCTGATCACCCACTAACTGCCCTCCCCTGCCAGCCTGATCATCCCTAACTGCTCACCCTGCAGGCCTGATTGCCCTTAACTGCCTCTGCCTCAGCCCCCGCACTGTGGCTTTGTCTGTAAGGATGTCCAGAAGATGTCTGATCTAATTAGCATATTATCCTTTTATTAGTATAGATATAGATTGATTATAACAAAATGTACTACATTTCAATCCAAAATTTTTAATTAAATTAAGTGATAAAGTTGGCAATCTAATTTACTATAATGGATCTGAATTAATATATAAGTACTGTTTTAATTCCTGAGACACTAAAAACAATATAAATATATTACTAGTCAGCAGAAGAAAATGTCCTGTCTTTAAAACTGCATGTCATTACTGTTCAAAATACTCTCATTCTCTCAGGGAAGGATAAACATGGCATGCATAATTTTTTGAAAGTTCATGTTTCGATTTTGAATATACTTTTTATTTCATTTGAATACATTCAGTAATTCCAAATAAAATTCATTCAGTAAATCTAATAAATATAGCCACACATCTTACTTTAATCTGCATTCCCTTAGAGAGATCTCTGACATTTATGCAGTATAGGAAAAAATATGAGGCAGATGTGAGAAAGCCTTCCTTTATTCATTTCCTCTCTATTCCATTTTATATTTTCTCAATAAAGCATGGATATGATTAAAGATTGCTTAACAAACTAAATATTTTTATGAAATTAAAGCAATTCATTTTATTTATTGAGAATAATATAACACATCCTATAAAATTAGATTATTTAAACAATTTTTAAGCAGCAAATATAACAGCATTTACTGTTGTACATAAAAATATGTGATATTGTATAATATAATCAAATGCTGTCAAAAAAAAGTTTATTTAATTTGGAGAGTATTGAATGACTATCAAAAATGTGCATACTCCTTAAGAACTGAGTAAATCTTAAACATGCAAATAACTGTAATTTCAAATTGACTTGGAAAAAAATAGGAATGTCTTTGCAAGTATTGTGTTAACATAAATGAAAAGAAATGTTTTATTGTGTAGAACCATATTAAGTGTGTATTTATATAATTCTCTAAGTAAAGTTTTCCTGGTGTGTCATTTCATTCTTTTAGAAAACAGAATAGACCACCAACTTACACCATGCACAAAAATAAACTCAAAATGGATAAAGGACTTAAACATAAGACAGGAAACCATAAAAATATTAGAGGAATTCACAGGCAGAAAATCTCAGACATATGCCGAAGCAATATCTTCACCGATCCAATTCCTAAGGCAATGGAAACTAAAGAGAAAATAAACAAATGGGACTACATCAAAATAAAAAGCTTCCGCACAGCAAAAGAAACCATCAACAAAACAACAAGAAAGCCCACTGCATGGGAGAACATAGTTGCCAATGTTATCACCAATAAGGATTTAATCTCCAACATTTACAGGGAATTTAACAAAAGAAAGATAAACAACCCAATAAAAAAATGTGCAATGTACCTAAATAGATATATTTCAAAAGAGGACATAAGGAAGGCCAAGAGATATATGAAAACATGCTCAGAGTCACTAATCATCCGAGAGATGCAAATCAAAATGACAATGCAGTACCATCTCACATCTGTAAGAATGGCTATCATCAACAAATCAACAAATGACAAGTGATGGCGAGGATGTGAGGAAAAGGAACCCTCATGCACTGTTGGTGGGAATGCAGACTGGTGCAGCCACTGTGGAGAATAGTATGGAGTTTCCTCAAATAACTAAAAATGGAACTCCCATTTGACCCAGTGATCCCACTTCTAGGGATAGATCCCAAGAAACTAGAAACACCAGTTAGAAAGGATATATGCACCCGTATGTTCATGGCAGCATAATTCACCATAGCTAAGAATTGCAAACAGCCTAAGTGCCCATCAGTAGATGACTGGATTAAAAAACTGTGTTACATCTACACAATGAAATACTATACTGCAGTAAAAAAATAAAAAAAAGAAGGAATTCTTATCATTTGCAGCAGCATGGATGGAACTGGAGAGCATTATGCTAAGTGAAATAAGCCAGTCAGAGAAAGATAAATACCACATGATCTCACTCATTTATGGAATATAATGATCAATATAAACTGATATACAAAGACAGATCCAGAGACAGAGAAGCTTTGATTAGATGCTCACACCTAAGAGGGAAGGTAGGGGAGGGTGGGGATAAGGTGGAGAGATCACCCAAAGGACTTGTATGCATGCATTTAAGCCTAACCAATGGACACAGACAACAGTGGGGTGAGGGCATGAGTGGGGGGGTGGGGGGGCCTTAGGGGGATAAGGACTCATAGGTAATACCTTAATCAATAAAGAAAAAATATATAAGAAAAAAGAAAGAAAACAGAATGGGATTAAAAAATGTAAATGTTGCTTTCTGATATGATTTTCTAAATAAATGGTTTAATGCTTACAAAGGAGTTAAGTTGGAGATTTCCAGCCAGAAAATGTAATTCTGAATGCCAAGTGCATGGTATGTAAGCTCTTCTGCTTTAAATGTCAGGGCTGTTCACCTGTATCACGTACTGGACTGATAAAAGCAGACAAGGAAATGGAAAACAAAAATGAAATCAAATATGACATATGGAAGAACAGAGCAGAGTACTGTGAAAACTTACATCCTTCATGGAAAAAAATACTTAAATTTCTGAAAATGGGTTAAATTATTTTTTACATTTTATATTTATCAGGACATAAAATTATAGAATTATATTAATAAAATAGATTTTACAAAACTCGATTTTTAATAAAATGAAATTTAATTCTTTTTATTATGCAATCAAAAGTTAAAAACAAGTTTTCTAGGAAAGAAATATATAATAATTATTTTGTTTTTTAATTAACTATGATTTTCTTTCTTGCCTTTTCTCCTCTTTCTTGAACATGAGAAATAACACTTATTTTATCAAAGTTTTATGAGATCAGTACTTATCTGGCATACTGCTGGTTGGCAACATATTTCACTTTAGTAAAAAAGATCAGAGAATGTTTACTCATTATATAGCACCACTTCAAGTGGGATGTAAATCTTGCGATATAAACTACAACCTAGCCATTCAATATTTTTTATACATAAATTATGCCTTAGATGTTGGATCACAAAATTATTTTTAGTTTTTTTTTCATATGTGTTCCTGACACTATAACATGTGAGAAAAATATTGAGGAGAAGAAATGGAAGACACATTTGAAAGAGTGGTGTAATCCACTCTATGAATATGTGGGTGATAAAACCAGAAAGAAATGGGAATATTTTTATTCACTTAGAAAAATATAAAATCTCAAATATAATCTCCATACTTACTTTATCTCCTATATAATAAGATATATTATCCTCATCTATCCTATATACTAAAAGGGTAATATGCAAACTGACCCTAACAGCAGAACGACTGGGAATGACTGATCACTATGACACACACTGACCACCACGGGGCCAGATGCTCAATGCAGGAGCTGCCCTCTGGTGGTCAGTGTGCTCCCACAGGGGGAGCTCTGCTCAGCCACAAGCCAGGCTGATGGCTGCCAGCACAGCGGTGGAGGTGGGAGCCTCTCCCACCTCCTCAACAGCACTAGGGATGTCCAAGTGCAGCTTAGGCCAGTTCCCCTGGGAAGCAGACCTAAGCCAGCAGGTGGTCGTCCCCCAAGGAGTCCAGACTGTGAGGGCACAGACCTGGCTGAGGGAAACCCTCTAGTGCACAAATTTTTGTTCACCAGGCCTCTAGTTATATATAAAAAGCCTATGGTCATCATGGCCATCACACCGTAATGACCGATCAGCAGGAGGCTGCATGCACGGGGTGGGCGGGGCTGCATGCTAGGTGAGGCACATGCAGATGGGCAGGTTTTTGACTCTGGAGGACTTGACCAGAGGCGGGGGTGTGTTTCTGGGTCCTGCCGGGGCAGCGGGAGGGTTTCTGGGTCCCACCGAGCCCTGGGACTCTGGGCCCTGGGTTTTGCACAATTTCATGCACTGGGCCCCTAGTTTTATAAATAATGCCCTTAATGTTTAGGGCAAGTGGTCCTCAACCTGTGGTTCATAACCCCTGAAAATACATCCTGCATATCAGATATTTACATTACGATTCATAACATTAGCAAAATTATAGTTATGAAGTAGCAACAAAAATAATGTTATGCTTGGTGGTCACCACAACATGAGGAAGTGTATTAAAGGGTTGCAGCATTAGGAAAGTTGAGAACCACTGGTTAGGCACTTCCAAAATTGCACTTTAATTTTACAGAACAAATTTTGCTTAATTTTAAAAGAACATCTTACTGTAGTTGCTAGATATTGAAATTTGCTTAATATATTTAACTATAGGCCCGGTGAATGGATTAGTGCATAGGTGGGGTCTGGCCGGCACACCACAAATCAGAGGGGGGCGATTGAGGGCCAGCCGGGGGAGGGGCCATAGGTGGTTGGGGGGCTGGCCCCGCCACCTGATCAAACTCCCAGTTGAACTCCAGGTAGAACTCCTGGTCGAGGGGACAATTTGCATATTAGCTTTATATTATATAGGATATATTAAAAATGCTTCTTAAACATATGAAAAATTAGTTTAAATAAAAATTCCTTGGCTTCTCTATTATAAAGTAAACTAGAGGCCCAGTGCACAGAAATTCATGAACTCGGAGGTAGGGGGTGTTCCTCAGCACGGCTTGCACCTTCTTGCAGTCCTGGACCTCTCAGGGGATGCCCACCTGCCAGCCTAGGCTCGCTCCCCAGGGAATTGGGCCTAAGCTGGCAGTCAGACATTCCTCTGGCAGCCCGGGAGCCCTCGGGGGCTGTTCGACTGCAGCTTAGGCCAGCTCCCTACAGGGAACAGTCCTAAGCCGCAATTGGACATTCTTAGAGCTGCTAAGTAGGAGAGAGAGGCTCCTGCCACCACCACTGCACCCCCAACTGGGTTTGGGTCTGAGCAGAGCTCCCCTTGTAGGACCACATTGACCACCAGGGGGAAGCTACTGGATTAAGCGTCTGCCCCTGGTGGTCAGTGCACGTCATAGCAACCAGCCGTTAGGGTCATTTTGCATATTACCCTTTTATTATATAAGACTAAAGGCCCGCTGCACAAGAATTTGTACACTCGGGGGGGAGAGAGGGTCCCTCAGCTCGGCCTGTGCCCTCTCGCAGTCTGGAACCCCTCAGGGGATGACCACCTGCTGGCTTAGGTCCACTCCCTGGAGGATTGGGCCTAAGATGGCAATCAGACATCCCTCTGGAAGCCCAGCAGCCCTAGGGGGATGTCCACTTGCCAGCGGGGAGCAGGCCTAGCTGCAGTCAGACATCCTTAGCGCTGCTAAGGAGGCAGGAGAGGCTCCCACCACCACCACTGTACTGGCAGCCATCAGCCTGGCTTGTGGCTGAGCAGAGCTCCTCCCATGTGAGAGCGCCCTGACCACCAGAGGGCAGCTCCTGCATTGAGCATGTGCCCCCTGGTGGTCAGTGTGTGTCATAGTGACCAGTCATTCCCAGTCCTTCTGCTGTTAGGGTCAGTTTTCATATTACCCATTTACTATATAGGATAGAGGCCTGGTGCATGGGGGGCAGGGCAGCTGGTTTGCCCTGAAGGGTGTCCCGGATCAGGGTGGGGGTTCCGCTTGGGTGCCTGGCCAGCCTGGATGAGGGGATGATGGCTGTTTGTAGCTGGTCACATCCCCTTCAGGGTGGGGGTCCCCACTGGGGTGCCTGGCCAGTCTGGATGAGGGGCTGATGGCCATTTTCAGGCTGGCGGGTGACTGAAGCTCCCAACCTCTCCTTTCCTTCTTCTTTTTTTTTTTTTATTCTGGGATTTATTTACCGTCTATGGCTGTCACTGGAACTGAGAGCCAGCTTTAGCTCTGAGGCTTGGCTCCAGCCCTGAGACCTCGGCTGCTGAAGGCAGGTTCTGGGTTTGTTTGGCTTCTATAATTGAAACACTGTTGCAGCTCCAGCTCTGAGGCCAGGCTGGCTGAAAGCAGGTTTCTGGGGTTTGTTTAGCTTCCATAATTGCAACATTGTTTCTTAGAGTGCAGCTCAGAGGCCGGCAGTGGCAGGTGGGGAACCTTTGCTTTCTCCATCACTGGAGCAAGCAAGTCTCCTGTTCACTTCAGCTGCGTGGGTGCGGGCCGCCATCTTGGTTGGCAGTTAATTTGCATATCACCCTAATTAGACAATGGGAAGCATTTTGGAGGTACGGTTAATTACCATGTTTGCCCATTATTAGACTAGTAGCCCGGTGCACGAAATTCGTGCACTGGGGTAGGGGAGAAGGGGCCTCTCAGCCCTGCCTTCACCCTCTCCAATCTGAGACCCCTCAGGGAATGTCCAACTACCTGTTTGTGCCCACACTTTTAACAGATAACAGCTCCATTGTTTCTTTTTTATGCTTAAAACCATTGGAATTAGTAGGTATTCAAAGTGTGTATACTTTTTGGGGGGACACCCTGTATATCTCTAGTCAGCGGTGAAAGAAACCAACAGCAGATTTGGAACCCCCAGACAGGGAACCTCGCTCACTTCCCACATGTCTCCCCACTTCACTTTCCATCTTCGTGGGCAGCAGGAGAATCAACGTTTTCTCTCATTAATTCAGAAAAGCACGTCCTGTCACTCGCTGCCCGGCAGGAGTGCGCTAGGCCCCAAGCAAGCGAGGCTCAGTCAGGGCAGCCTTCGCTCATGGGTGCTGGCACCCAAAGTGCACATTCCTCCTCTACAGTCACCCCGACTATCCCACTGTTTCACTGAGAGGACGGAATTTCTCTCCGCCTCTGAGTTCTTGATCTTGAACGCTGACCAAAGGCAACTCAGCGAGGGCCACCTGTGCCCACCAGGTGTGTCTATCTGCACTTGCTCCTGCCTCAGCACCTGCATTAACTCCCCAGAGGTGATCCCGTATCTGCACTGGCCTCCCTGGGACCAGGGCATCACCACTCCGCCCTCTCACTGTCATCTCACAGGCACCCACCCTCAGCACCCAGAACACCCAGACACTCTCCAAAGGACCTGAGAGCATCAGAGGGGATGTGTGCACATCCTGTGGGGGTGTTAGGCATGCTGGGTTGATGGAAGTGCGGTGGAGAGGTGGGGGGAACTTATGCACCCCTTGGTTTGCAACTGTTGCAGGTGTGGGAGGGTGACAGTGTGCTGGGGGATGTTCGCATGCCAGCGGGGATGTGCACACCCGAGACCTCTGGCTTTGCAGATCCGCAAACCCCCGTGATGCAGCCAGGAGGACATCAGTCTGGCCCGCCACGGTGGCTGTCCCTGAGATCCTGCACCTTCTGGGCCAGGAGGTGGATCTTGCGCAGCCACTCCTGGGTGCTGATAATCTGCAGGTGCTACTTCAGCTCAGCCTGCAGGCTCCGCTTGACACACTCACAGCTGTCACCGCCGCCATGTGGGGAGTACAGGCCATCCTTCGCCGGCTTGCCTCCCCTGTCCAGAGGCTCTCTGCACTGCTCACCTGCCCAGAGTGACTGGGGCTGGGCGGAAGCCAGGCATCCTGCCCTGCCCAACCCTGGCCGATCCGCCCCTGTGCAAGCTGCCGCCCTGCTGGAAAGGGTCACGGATCTGGGTCCCGGGACCATGGACAGCCTCAACCGCTGCCCACTGCCCGGCAGGGTCACAGATCTGTGTCTTGGTCCCGTGGACAGCCTCAAGCACTGCCCCCCACCCGCCAGGTCACGGATCCGGGTCCCAGACTGCGGACAGCCTCAAGTGCTTCCCCCTGCCCGGCAGGGTAATAGATCCAGGTCCTGGGACCGCGGACAGCCTCCTGCAGTGCCCCCCGCCTGCCAGGTCATGGATCTGAGTCCGGACCGTGGACAGCTTCTAGCACCATCCCCTGCCCGCCCAGGTCACAGATCCAGGTCCCAGACTGCGGACAGCCTCAAGCACTGCCCCCCTCGTGCCAGGTCACGGATCCGGGTCCCAGACTGCGGACAGCCTCAAACGCTGCCCCCTGCCTGGCAGGGTCACAGATCCGGGTCTGGACCATGGACAGCCTCAAGCACTGCCCCCCGCCTGCCAGGTCACGGATCCAGGTCCCAGGACAGCGGACAGCCTCCCGCGCTGCCCCCCACCTGGCAGGGTCACAGATCCGGATCCAGACCATGGACAGCCTCAAGCACTGCCCCCCACCCATCAGGGTCACAGATCTGGGTCACGGGACTGTGGACAGCCTCAAGTGCTGCAGCCTTGCCCACCAGGTCATGGATCCAGGTTCCAGACCACAGACAACCTCAAGCACTGCCCCCCACCCATCAGGGTCACAGATCCAGGTCCCGGGACAGCGGACAGCCTCAAGCACTGCCCCTCACCTGGCAGAGTCACAGATCGAAGTCCCAGACTGCGGATAGCCTTACCCGCTGCCGCCTGCCTTCAGTATGCAAATGAGCCGCCATCTTGTTGCTTCAGGGTAGGGGTCCCCACTGGGGTGCCTGGCCAGCCTGGATGAGGGGATGATGGCTGTTTGCACCCCCTTCAGGGTGAGTGTCCCCACTGTGGTGCCTGGCTAGTCTGACTGAGGGGCTGAGGGCCGTTTTCAGGCTGGCGGGCGACTGAAGCTCCCAACCTCTCCTTTCTTTCTTTCTTTTTTTATTCTGGGATTTATTTACCTTCTATGGCTGTCACTGGAATTGAGAGCCGGCTTTAGCTCTAAGGCTCGACTCCAGCTCTGAAGCCTGGCTGGCTGAAAGCAGGTTTCTGGGGTTTGTTTAGCTTCTATAATTGCAGCATAGTTGCTTAGAGTGCAGCTCAGAGCTAGGCAGCGGCAGGCTGGGAATCTTGGCTTCCTCCATCACTGGAGCAAGCAAGCCTCCTGTTTGCTTCAGCTGCGTGGCTGCCGGCTGCCATCTTTCTTGGCAGTTAATTTGCATTTCACCTTGATTAGCCAATGAGAAGCATTTTGGAGGTACGGTTAATTACCATGTTTGTCTATTATTAGATAGGATAGGATAGGGAAGGTCCAACTTGAATAAAATATATCTTCAAGTGAGATAAGTTGCTTATTAGACATCCCTATTTTATCCTTTTTGTTTTTTTTCTGGCAGCAGAGTTCCATATATATGTTCTCATGAGGATATTAAATAAGTAAAATTTGTATGCAAGCTTTATTTTTATTTCTTTAACATTAATGATGACCTAGTGAATGTACATGAAAGTGGAGGATTTAGTAAACTTTACTGCCTCCTTTTTCCTCTCTCTTTACTTTAAACATTTAGTGGTATTTGATTTTTTGTTCACTCTCAAATAATATATTTCTTTTTCCCTCATGTAGTTCTCTCTTTTCTGTCTTTTCTTTCACTCACTAACAAAAATTAACCTCTCTCTCCCCTCCAACGCCTGCCCCCAATCCAAATGTCTGGAGTTCTAAGTTCTTTTTCTGTGCATGTTTTTCTCATAGTAAGACACCTTTCACAGAACTTCCATCCACCTAGGTTTTTGAATGCCAGTTTCTTGTCCTCAACTCAGCAAGTCCACAAAGATCACCTATGCACCCATCTGCGATCCAGAGAGCAGAACGTGCTTCCTGACAAAAATCGGAACATTCATAAGGTTCCCTTCATGTGTCCTCCTCTGCTCAGGGTTCACGGCAATTGCTTCTTTTGTGCAATGACTGAAAACTATTGTTTCATATATTTTGTCCAATTTCTGTTTGTTTAAGATTAAAGGTTACATGTAGTCCCTGTTACTTCATCATGCACGGAGCAAAAGTCCACATTAATTTTTCAAATTTCACCACAGAATTATATTGTATAGTTGGCATTAAGAATCACTCAATAAGTGCACTTTCTTTCCAAATAAAGGAATTTATTTTATGCTAAAATATGAGATACATTAATTGTATAGCTATCCCTTCAAATTGTATCCAATTTCAGCTTATCTCAAGAGGGTGATTTAGGGATGTTTTTCTTTGTTTATTTTATTTTTTTTAAATTTAATTAACCTTTTATTTCTTTTAACTGTGTAGTTTCTTATTTTTTGAAGTTCAGTCGTTATGTTAGCAGCATTGGCATTAACTGAGAGCTTATTAACAATTCAGAATCTCAGATCTGCTGAGTTGGACTCTGAACATTCACTAGATCCTCCGGTGAAACCTGAGCACCTTATTTTCTGAGAATTTGTGATTATATATATGGCAAAACTAATGAAAACTAAGCAAAATTGACATGTGAGGAATTAAGATAATTAATAAGACCTTTAAAAGACTGACTGAAGGGTAAAGTTGTGTGTGTTTTGGCTGTGCTGATAGTGTATGTGCTCCTGCTCTAATGTTCTACAGCAATTTATAGAAAAGTTTCCGCTAAAGTGATAAAGTGGTTATCAAACTAAATATCACATCGTGGGAAGGGAGCTCTAGCTCCTGCATTTTATTTTGTGAGTCAGTTCCATTGTATAGCCCAACGGAAACATGCTGTCTTTTTCTAATAATAATTTATTCTGCCATTTAGTTCCATTTAGTGTCAGGTTGTGTTAGAATTGTTAGAGTACACATAAGCCAGTTCAAGGAAAGAATGGTCATTCCTTAGAAATAATTGACAAAAAATAAACCTTCCCCACTTTGCAGGAAGTCAAAACACATCAATAGTTATGTCACTTCTGCAGTGCTTCTGAAATTTTTATGGAATACTTTAAATGAATAGGAGACATCACATTCATTGAAAGAAAAGTAAAATACTTTTAAAAGATGAATGGAAATGTATTCTTTATTGTAAAGGTAAATTTAGCCAGGTTTTTTCCTACATAGTTCTTTCAATTCAACAAATTAAATAGTTAAACATGTTTTAAATATTTATTTGGAGCAAGGTATCTGTTGGGGGCTGACATGAAGATATATAGCATAATAACAGTTACTTTATCAAAAAACTAACACATTGGTAGGAGAATATGAGGTATCAACAAGAGAAAATTTAATGCAAAGTAAAGCAAGTGCCATTAAAGAATATAGATGGATTTTTAAAAAGCATCATTTAGCCTTTTTTAAATGTATATTTTTATTGATTTCAGAGAGGAAGGGAGAGGAAGAGAGATATAGAAACATCAATGATGAGAGAGAATCATTGATCTGCTACTGCCTGCATGCCCGCCCGCCCCCCCCCCCCCCCCCCCCCGCCACACTTCATTTAGCCTTGACATTAAAAGGAAGTTCATGGAGAAAAGCTAAAATGTGACCAGGTGCTAATGATACCAGGCTGGAATTCCCAGTGGAGAGTGTAACATTTGGAAAAGTCTAATGGTAGGAAACCACAGAAATGGTTTACCTGGATGGTTATATAGGAACTAGGGGGAAGAAAAATTCTAAATGATATATTGGGTAGGGCTAAATTAGGGGAGGGAGAATTTGTATGCAATGTCATTGGAAACTTTTTGAGCAAGGGAGGGACAAAAGTAGTGACCTGTTCAGTAAGCTAAAACATTATACAGGATGAGTTAAAGAAATAGGGAGATATTTAGAAGGCCTGCAGAAATCTTTGAAAGATAATAATTAGAATAGAAAGGAGGAATTATGTATGAGAGCTGTGGTAGAGGTAGATGCTACACCAATTTAAAAATAATTGGATAGAAAGAAATTCTTAAAGCATCAAGAGTCATTCAAAGGAATCTAGTCATTTTTCTTAAGAGAGTTCCATTTGTAGATATTGGAAAGTAAAGAACTGATTGCATTGGAAAAGAAATTTGGGGCATGCTGAATTATGATGCTGCTGGAACATTTAGGGAGAAATTTGGAAGAGGCAGGTGAAATGTATGTCTAGATTTAACAGTAAAATTAAAGATGTGTCAATTTAATTTTGCTTATTTCTGTAATGTGCAAAGTCTGTATGTACATAGAAGAGGTAATAGTTAAAGACATGGAATTGCATGAAACCAAGGAAATGTATGAGAGATAGATGGAACAAAATAAGAAGTAAATTATAAAGCATAGTTTTAAAAATAGAAAAATGCAAACAATAGAAGGTAGTAAGGGAAAAAAAAGTGTGTTCCAAAAGATAGAAAAGGGTCAGGGAAAAAACAATGAAACAAAGAAAGAATTGCAATATGTATTAATAGTTTCAAGTATTTCAAAAAGATCAAGGAGAACTAGATAAAAGAGATTATTATTGAATATAGACAAGTGTCAGGCATGTGTTTGGACTTCCCCGATAGTATCTCTGAGATAAAATTCCTAGTATTCAGGATAATCTCCCACTTTACGGTCAGATTATCTCATCAATAACCTTATTTTTCTGTGCAATGTTTGGTTCTAGCAGTACCAAGATTTACGTTTCAGTGAATAACCCGGGTATGGGAATCTAAGGGAAATTATCCTCAGAATTCTGCTTACCACAATTTAAATATTTTTCTTTCAGGTTTATATAACTTTTTGTGTCCATATTATGTTTCATATTCCATCTCCAGTATTAGGCAATCAATTTCTTATTTCAGATACCTCATTTTCAATATCTAAGTGAACATTTGTTCATGCGGTCTTTCTAAGTCATACTTGGTACTAAAAGGCTAAGGAGGACAGCTACTTCTAATAAGTTTACAAAATGCTCTCTGCTTCAAGTTGTAAACCTAAGATTGACTTTCTTATCATAAGGAGTTCAAAGAACATAGTTTTAGTTTCCCACCCCAAACTGGGTCTCCTTTCTCCGTGACCTGTTCAGTGAACTATGGACTTACCACACTCGGCAAAGAGAATTGCCCCAACGACTTCTTATGAAGTAAACAAAATCTAGTAAAAAAAATGTATTTCAAATGCATTAAGAAAGACTCCATGGTTGATGTTACCTCCCTCCCCAAAAACAAAGAAAGAAAACCTTTCAGTAAAAACAGTGCTTCTCTCTAACTGGACCAGCGTGGATACTATAGTGCTATGTGAGCGAGGCCTTTACGTTCCCACATCCCTCCCTGAGGCCCCCTGCAGTGTGTGCACCTGCTTAATCAGGTATGTTCCTTATGGAGGGAAACGTGTCTTAAATTAGGGTCTGAGAGAGTCCAGGAGAATGAGGTTGGGAATACAAGGCACGCCTTCCTGGTATAAAAATATCCACATTCTCAGAAAGTTCAGCAGAGAAGAAGTAACATTTCATCATGGGAAAGTGTAGCTTAGCTACTCTGTCCACAGCAAATTATAGCCTCTCCGCTGTTTATAGCTCTTGCCCCATTATTAAACAGCAGTTTTCCACATTACATCCTTTCATACAAATTTGCTGCTCTGCATATTATTTTGCTAAAATCCAATTTCAGAAAGAGAAGAAAATAAACAGCGTACCCAAAGTTGCCATGACAAACTCTTCTTAATAAACATATAGATGTTCATTTATTCCTCTACTGTGTTCTTGGTCTCACTTACTGCTTCACCCCAAAATTCAACTTCATCTTACTATTCACCATATGGCTATTCCCTCTGCCTACCATCTGACAACCTCACATCTTATATGATAAGCAACAGTATCAGTTCTACTTTATTTCTTTCACAGTGAGAGTAGAAAACCAAGGTTAAGAACATTTTAAATCCATAGAATATCCCCAAAATGAAGCTGAAGTCATAGACCATGAAAGAAAGTGGGGAAAATATTTATTAATAAGTCAGGTATTTTATCTGACATCTATAAGCTAGAACTAAAAAAATGAAGACATATGGAAAGTATTTTATTTAATGCAACAGCTAATTTTGAGTACTTACTATGTCTACCAGGGGTGGGCAAACTTTTTGACTCGAGGGCCACAATGGGTTCTTAAACTGGACCGGAGGGCTGGAACAAAGGCATGGATGGAGTGTTTGTGTGAACTAATATAAATTCAAAGTAAACATCTACACTAATAAAAGAGAAAAATGGTAATTGGCGTACGACGATACCCTTTTCATTGGCTAATCAGGGCTATATGCAAATTAACTGCCAACTATGATTGGCAGTTAACTGCCAACTAAGATTGGCAGTTAACTGCCAACTAAGATTGGCAGTTAACTGCCAACAAGATGGCGGCTAATTTGCATATGTAGGCACAATGCAGGAAGGCGAAAAGGAAAGAAGGAAGAAGCCCCCTGCCACTGACAGTGATTGGAAACCCAGGGGGGAGCTAAGAGCTGGGGGGCAGCCATGATCGGAGAATCAGGCGCCTTTGCCGCCCTGGCCAGTGATAGCAGGAAGTAGGGGTGGAGCCAGCGATGGGAGCTGGGCACGGTCGAACCTGGCAGTCCCAGGAGCTAGGGGTCCCTTGCCTGGGCCTAAAGCGAAGCCCATGATCGCGGCGCCCCCCGCTGCCACTGCAGGTCCCCGCTGCCCGGGCCGGACGCCTAGGCCAGAGGCGTTAGGCCTGGGCAGGGGCGGAGCCTGCAACCGCGGGGAGCTGGGGGTCCCCTGCCCAGGCCTGACACCTCTGCCGGAGGCCTCAGGCCTGGTCAAGGGGCCGATCCGGTGATTGGTGATCGGAGGGTGATGAGGGTCAACTCCTCTGGCTGAGGCATCAGGCCTGGGTGGGGGGCGGAGCTGGGGATTGGGGGGATATGATGGTCCCCTTGCCCAGGCCTGAAGCCTGGGTCAGAGGCGTCAGGCTTGGGCGGGGGGTGGAGCAAGCGATCAGAGGGAGATGGGGGTCCCCTGTCCAAGCCTGATACCTCTGGCGGAGGCGTCAGGCCTGGGCAAGGGGCCGATCAGGTGATCAGAGGGTGATGGGGGTCTACGCCTCTGGCCGAGGCATCAGGCCTGGGCTGGGGGCAAAACCAGTGACGGGGGGATGTGAGGGTCCCCTGCCCAGGCCTGACGCCTCTGTCAGAGGCATCAGGCCTGGGCAAGGGGCCGATCCTGCGATTGGAGGGTGATGGGGGTCAACGCCTGAGGGCTCCCAGTATGTGAGAGGGGGCAGGCTGGGCTGAGGGACACTCCACACACACACACACACACACACACACTGCACGAATTTCGTGCACTGGGCCCCTAGTCATTACATAAAAGGGTACGGTCTTTTTTTTTTTTTTAGTTTTATTCTTTTCAAACGGGCCGGATCTGGCCCGTGGGCCGTAGTTTGCCCACGGCTGCCTAGACACTGCAGTTTACTTATATCAAGAAAGTTACTCTTTCCAACAGGCAGTTTATAATCTAGCTGTTGAGAAAAGAAAGGAAGATAATTCATAATAACAAATGAGGAGCCAAATAAGGAAAGGAGAAAAAAGTCAAATAATAGTAAATTTGTTGGGAATGACAATGAGAGAAGATGGTTCCAGGATATTTAGAACTGATTCTTCCAAAAAATATATCTTTGAGGATTCTTGCTAAGTGGCCAGTATCCATTCTTGCAGCCTGCTCCTGCAAGTCCTTTTGCAACAATAGAAATTAGACAAGTGCAGCTCTGATTAAAATAGAAATGCTTTATAATTTACATTCTGCATACTCCTATACAGAATGAAGAACTTTCCAGAGCAGTAAAGAGAGGTTTCAGAGGCTGGCAAAGACATTTAAAACTTTCAAGGGATGTTGTTCATTTTACTTGTCCCAATATCAATATATTTTCCAATCTAAATTATCGGTCTGTGGTGAAGATCAAAATTAAAAACACAGTCCTCACTTGTGTGCCCTGTGGTTAGAGCATCAGCCCACACACAGAAGGGTCTCCAGTTTGAATCCAAGAAAAGAGTATGTACCTGGGTTGCAGGTTCCATTCCTGGCCCCTGTTGGGGCCAGTGCAGGAAGTAATCAATTGATATCTCTCTCTCTCTCTCTCTCTCTCTCTCTCTCTCTCTCTCTCTCTCTCTCTCTCCCTCCCTCCCTCCCTCCCTCCCTCCCTCCCTTTCACTCTGTAAAAACCAATGGAAAAAATACCCTTGGTTGAGGATTAACTATATACATGTTACAAGGTGCAATGTGATGTCCAGATAGTTTTATTAAGGCATTTCTCCTTTTGTTGAACCTGTAAAGCCTTTAAATATAAATTTAAATTGGCAAATTTAAAATTGAGTATCAATTACATATTAAGTAAAATTGCTATGACATAATTCTGGCACACCAGTTTATAAAATTAGGTCTCTTGATAATTTGATGGATGTAATTTTGTTCTCTACATGTTGTAATTTATAGAAATCTGACTTAAAATTATTGGATGCAACTGATTAATGTAATTAGACCATGAAAATGAATGAAATCTTCTGATATATTAGGCAGTAACCTACTTAAATGAGGTGCCTAATTTGTTAGCTTCCAGAGTCAGATCAATTTTAGATAAGTAATTTATATTACTGAATTATATTCCAATTTATGAGGACAAAAATATTAAGTGCTATGTAGTCTGTTGAGGGACTGCCAAAGAATCATGGATTTTAGTGCTGAGGTTAAGTGCATAAATGTTTAATGACCTATACCGACAAGCCAAGAATTTTTAATGCAATAAAAATAAATGATATAGGTCAAAGCAGTGACAATTGCTAATTTATGAACTATTAAACCCCACCAGTGGGACGAGGTATTGCCAGGTATATTCTTCTAATGAAGGCGGTCTTTTTAAGTCAATAATATAGTTGGAAGCTACTTTTAGTAATGTATTCTAATGGATTTGTACCAGGAATTCAAAATGTCATTTTCATTGGTAATGAAAAGAGTGTTGGTTTATAACTGAGCTACAGGGATCTATCTATAACAACTTAACTACTCACTGAGGCTTGTGGATGTGTATATAATATATTTATACAAAAATAAAGATACTCCAAGGGAGAATGATTTGTCACTTAGTCAAGACACTGTCTCTACCTGTACACAGTGCGGAGCATGTATCTCTCATTGTTCATCAAGAGGTAAGCCAACACTTACTTTGGTATGCAGTACCATTCTCAGTTGGAATGCAGGCCCTGTGCAGCCTATGAAGCAAAGTGGCAATTGCATATAGCTGCAAACTATGCCACCACAGAGTCTAACACTAAACCAAATGATAGCCCGAGTCTATAGTGAGAGCTGCTGATCGCCAAGCTTACCTCTCAATCACACATCCATGGGGGTGAGGAGCCCGCTATCAACTTTTGGTTTGAACGTCAATGACTATTTAAAAATGTATAACTGCCCTGCTGTTCGAGACATCTAACAGAGACTACACATATTTCTGTTTATGTTTTGAAATAATTTTTAAACTACAGAGACTTCAATTATTAATAGGCAGTTTTCTTGTTATTTAATAGACACTTGGGCTCTTGGACACTTTGAGACAAATATTTTAATGAGTCTACAAAATTTTGCATTTCAACGAAGATAAAAATGCCTTTGTATCTTAAACACTACTTGCTAATTGTTGTTACGCACATTAATTATTGTGTTATGTAGTAACCACTAAAACTAAGGGTGATATGTATTATTTGAATATTAAAATACCTTTTCTTAGAATCTATTAATATTTTAATAAAAATATGTTTTACCATGTTATCAGAGGATACATATCTTTGGGGAGGAGTAATATATAAATTAAACATTTTGTGGATCTTTTAAACTAATACATTTATGTGTCCAAAGCCATGTATATGATTTTCTCATATCATGTGCAAATGATTTAAAGTGAAGATTTGTTCCATATGCTTACTCTCATTCCTTTTAGGGACAGGGATTTAATATGCATTATTTTTTCAAACACTCAAGTCCTTCCATACATGGCAGAAAACACTCCAGTTTACACAAGAGGCGATTGTCCATCCAAGGGCAGAATACTATTGATCACCCTGGGCCAAGTCCAGAATCCTTGCTTTCTAAAGAAGCTGTATTTTATTTTTATATCTTTCAACTGAAATGACATATTTGCAATTTCAAAGAACCATAATAGTTCAAAGAAAATTTTGGGGGGCTAGATATATGAGAATGTTAAATTCTTTTTAAAGGAAAGAGTTTTCATTTTGTTTTGTTTTCTGTTTTAGATTTGGGAAAGCAGGGTAGAAATAAGAGTGAGATTGAAATTAAAAAAAAAAATCACAAGATAATAGCTGCTATCTATGTTTTTAACAGGCACCATGAACAGTATGTTTTAGCTGTCAGACTTGGTAAGATAGGAAATGTTTCCAAAATTTGAAGCCAATAAGTGCCAAGATGATTTCTGACTCTGAGGCTGGTCTTTAGAGACATTTTGTTTTCTCTTTTGTATTTTTTTATAGAATTGCACAGAAAGACTCCACAAAACATAAACACATCCATACAATGAGGGACCAAAGATTACTGAAAGAAATAAATTGAAGAATATGATTGGATATTGGTTTTATAATAGAAAAATTAGATTATTAGTTTATATCACTATCAAAATGAGTTTAAATTTCTTGTAATTTAAATTACTTTATGAAAACAATCATTTAAGTACTTATAAAAGCATAATATATATCTATATTGATATCTATATATCCACCCTCATTGGAGATTAAATGCCTACTACATTTATCTCAAATCTTGTCCTATGTTATTAAAATGTTCTAGTTTACAACTATTGAATTAGATGTTTCTAATTTAGGAATAGTAAAAGGTAAAGGGGTCAAATATATAGTGACAGAAGATGATCTCACTTTGGATGGTGGTCACACAATGCGATATACAGATCATGTATCATAGAAATGTACACTTGAAATCTATACAATCTTATTAACCAACTAAAGGCCTGGTGTACTAATTCGTGCACCAGTGGGGTCCCTTGGCCTGGCCTGTGGGATTGGGCTTAAACCAGCTCTCTGACATCACCCAAGGGGTCCCGGATTGCAAGAGGGTGCATCATCAGGGCTAGGAAGGGATATCATTCAGAGAATACTATCAGCAGTATCATCTATAAATTTCTTTCAAAAGAACCAGTGAATAAATAGTATTATTGTTGACTTTGTTTGCTAATGTAATTGAAATATTTTCCTGTGCATTTATTAGCTATTTATCTTTAATCCATTAATTACTTCTCAATTCCCTTGCCTTTAAAATAATTCACTTTTTTGGTATTATTATTATAGGTATTTTGCTTTTTAGGTCATAGCTGTTACTTACTAACAAAAATTTGTCAACCTAATTTTACATTCTGTCCTATGTATATTGTTTATTAATCATAGAAGCTCCTTTAATCAATCTGTTTCATCTTGCCAGGTCTTCAGAAGTTGCAGGTGTCAAGTATATGACAGCCTAAAATGTTATTAGGCAACTGATGCATACAATAATAAGTAAGGCATTAGAAAAGTAATTTTAGGTGCTTGTATACAATGTTAAAATATTTCAACAATACTCAAGAATTGAAAATATTTCAAAATTGTAAACCTAATATTGTTTAAAATATATATATATATTCTCCAAAACATATAGAGAGGTAAGACTGTCTAGAAAATTTGGGACTCAAGAAACAACACAAAAACATTGTGGGTTTTTCTTTCCCTCATATACCTTAGACTTAAATCTAAACAAGCTAGTAACCTGAAAATGCCAATAGCCCAGACAAAAGAATTCTCCAACAAAAGCTATTCTCTCTAGCTGAAGGACAAGGAAAGAGATAGCCTAGCGAGACATATTACTTAATAACAAGTGTTCTAATCTAGTCAAGCAGCACAGGAAAAAAAAAAAAAAAAAAAAAAAGGTTCTATCCTCATCCACACAAGCAGAGGGCAAGCAGGGAGTCTAAACTTCCACACTTAAAAAGCTAAACAAAATTCCTCAAGTGAAATTTTTAAAAATACATGAAACAGAATGAAAATGAATATACAACATTTAAAAACTTTGGGGCAGAACGAAGAGCACTATTAACAGGGAAAACAGTTGTAGTAAATACATAAGAAAATAGGAAATGTCTTAAAACAATTACTGAAGTTCCCACCTCGAGTAACTAGAAAAAGGAGAGCACAATAAACATAAATAAAGCAGAATAACTAATAAAGATAACAGCAAAAATCATTAAAATTTCTAATTGATAAAGTTAATGAAAGAGTTAGTTCTTTGAAAAGATCACTGCAATTGACAACTCCCTAGTAAGACTGATAGGAAAAGAGAAAAGACAAATTACCAATATCAGAATTAAAGAAGTGAATTCATTGTAAACTTTGCAGACATCAAAGAATACTAGTGGAACACTATAAACAACGTTACAAACAAAATTGACAACTTAGACAACACGGTCTAACTCTTTGAAAAAGGCAAACTCTTATAACTCTCCCAATATAAAATAGATAATCTGAATAGCCTCCTAACACCATGAAAGGGAATTGAATTCATAATTTTAAAATCCCCTCAAAATAAATCCCTAGGCCCACATGGTCTCTTTGGTGAATTATATCTAATTAGAAGCCCGGTACATGAAATTCATGCATGGTGTGGTCCCTAGGCCTGGCTGGCGATTGAAGTACGAACATCTGGCGTGGAAGGGCTGGTCCCAGCTGACCTCAGGGCCCTGAGCAGCACCTGGGCCCCCAGGTCGATGTGCGCTGTGCTCTGCCTGAGTCATTGGGCCCCTGCCAGGCTCCCTCAGCACCTGGGAGCTGAGCTGGGTGGCAGCCCTGCCCCCCCACCCCTGCTGCTCACCATCTGCAGGGTGATTGGTGGAACGATTGGGTCCCACTCACACCCATCTTGGCCTGGTGCATCCGTTCATATGCTCCACCATCTCGCCACTGTCCTGCTCTCGTCAGGGCTCATTAGGGCCGGCAGCACCTCCACTGCCACCCGCTGCCAGCACCACATCACCTATGCCCACCAAGTTACGCACTGCCCCCTGGTGGTCAGCGTACATATAGCGAGTGGTGGAACTCCTGGATGAGGGGACCATTTGCATATTAGGCTTTTGTTATATAGGATGTTTAAATAAGAATTAACACAAATTCTACATTATTTCTTCCAAAAAGTATATAAAAAAGACTTTCCAATTCACTTTATAAAGCCATTATTACCTGATACCAAAACAAAATAAAGATAGCACAAAAAACAAAAACTATAAATTAATATCTCTCATGAAAATAGACACAAAATTCCTTTAAAAATATTAGGTCAACTGTGTTTATCGTGTTGTTTAACTTTTCTAATCCTTATTAATTTTATATTCACTTATTTTATCAATTATTTCAAATTGATAAATCTGAATTAGCAAAATCTCTAATTGCAGGTGTGGATTTGTGTATTTCTCCTTCAGTTCCTTTGGATTTTGTTCCATGTACTTTACAGCTTTGTAATAGGTGCAAGAATCTTGTGGATTATTTTATTACCCTAATGAGCATCCTTGATGCTCCATGAATTCCAGGGCTTTCCACTCTGGCTGGTGGTAACACAGATTATTATCAGTCCTCTCTGTGCTCAAAGGGATTTTTCTTTGCACTTTTTGTGTGATTCATTTTGCCACATCTGGTAGCTTCCTTATATACAGGTGCTTATCAATACCTTGCTGAAGACTCCAGGGAGACCCTTTGTTGATATCTGGTGCAACTTTCTTTCCCCTGGTGCTTTGTCTTGTAAATTCCAGCCACTTTGGCTTTCTGGTTCTCCTAGTTTCATCTCTTCATCTCAGAGAGCTGACTGGGCTCCATCACGATCCTTCTAAGGCAGTGGTTCTCAACCTGTGGGCTGCAACCCCTTTGGGGGTCGAACGACCCTTTCACAGGGGTTGCTTGAGACCATCGGAAAACACATATATAATTACATATTATTTTTGTGATTAATCACTATGCTTTAATTATGTTCAATTTGTAACAATGAAATTGGGGGGTCACCACAACATGAGGAACTGTATTAAAGAGTCACAGCATTAGGAAGGTTGAGAACCACTGCTCTAAGGCCTAGGTCTTCCTTTAAGCCAGCAATTTTAAACCTTTTTTTTAATCTCAGAGCACACATAAACTAATTACTAAAATTCGGTGGCACACCAAAATAAAATACCTTATTTTTTGTTATGTGACAAAAAAAAAACAACGTATAATTTTGATTCACTCATACCAAATAGCTATTGTTGGGTTGCTTGCTCTCAATTTTTTTTTTGTATTTGATAATCTAAGAAAAATGATGTCAGTGCCCCTGACTAAATAGTCAGGTCTTAAAAATTCTGTGGCACACAGGTTGAGAATTGCTGTTTTAGGCAGTAAAATGATGCAAACATGGGGCTTATATTATTACTAGAGGCCCCATGCACAAAAATTCATGCAAGAGTAGGCCTTCTTTCCCCCAGCTGCCGGCACCGGATTCCCTCTGGCACCCAAGACCCAGGCTTCCCTCCTCTAGCTGCCAGCAGGCACCCAGGACCTGGGCTGGCTTCCCTCCGGCCGCCCACTGGCAGGTGAGGACTAAAAAGATAAATACATAAATAAATAAATATAGGTGCATCACATCTTCCATTATGATCACTCAACTAATTAATAATTTCCAATAATAGAAGTAAAGCCATTGCATGGCATTTAATTGATGGAGAAATTTTTAGTACAATAACTGTATTTAATTCTATACAAATCAGTTATAATCCAGAGGAACAGCCTCTAACAACTATGATGAAATACATACAGAACATTTCAGTTACATAACAGTGATCCTGTGATATGTGTGTTCCTGTATAGCCAAACACTAAATGTGACATTGCTAAAACAATGAATCTGGACAGTATGAATTAGTGGTATCAATAGTTTAGCAGAAAGATAGGTAGAACAAAGTTAGAACATTGTTGTATCATAAAGAACCATTCATTCCATGCTAACAGATTTGTTTCTCCCATTCTGACAAATTAAAAAAGATCACTATAAGCACAAAAGCATTAACATTCTGGCATGGAAGTGTAGATGTAATTTGGAACATTGCCAGATAGATTAATACATTGTTTGCCAGGTTTTGTACATTATTGTGCCAATTATAACTCATTATATTAAGAATTTCTTGACATAGAAAAAATACACTCTTAATCTTAAAAATTAATGCATTTGAAATTTCATATAGGTCTATCTCTTATTGAAAATAAATGCATAAATAAATTTAGGAAAATCTTTACGAAAATACAAGTGTCCATATGAGTCTTATGAATATAATTTAAAATTTTGTTTTTTGTAATCTTATTGATTTTATAAAAGATACTTTAAATAATAAAAATCCTGCATTAAAATAAATTATAGGTTCCATATGATGTAAACCTTATTAAAATAAGTTAACTGTAAAAATTCTTAGAGATAATTCCTCTTTAATTATATTTATTACAATTAATTAGAGTCAAACTTTTTAGAGTGTAACATGAAATTGAAAGCTTATTAAGGTGGCATCTCTGCAGTAGTAAGGTGATGATGATAACAAGGAGGAGGATCAATTATTAAGAACTTTGGCACTAAGAGGTTAAAAAAATTTCTTTGTTTTCAGGCCAAATGGGAAGCTGTTGGTTGGCATGTAAACTAATGACCATACTGGCTGGTTTTGAGTCTGATTCGATATCATCTTGTCAGCATTCTCCTCTCCTGACAATATAAGAAACAGAGCAATTCTCTAAAGAAGCAATAAAAATGAACAAATTGTTTCCTTGGTCAAATGGTACGTTGTCATCAGGTATCCATGGTCAAAGTGAAATGGACAGCTGATACAAAGCTGTGAAGGACAAAAACGATTTTCTAATAGCTCTTGCCAGTGACATGGATGGCAGAGAGTGCAGCTGTAAAAGATACTGGAGTTTACAAACAAAGTGTTTGCTATATGCATTGTTTGAGTAACAATCCAGCTCCCCCAAACAAGCCAGGATATTAAATCTTTCTCCTTCAAAGTAATAAGAAACATTAATAGATCTTTCAAAATCATTCTGTGAGCGAAAATATGACAAGAGAAGGAATGTTCTTTGATTTAGAAATATTCAGCAGGTGACTACCACCAAGGTAATATACCACTTTAAGTAAAGTTGCCCATGTCTGAACTATTCAAAGATCAATTTATTAAGCTATCTAGCTTCATATAACTTTAGCAAGACTGTTACCTAGTATTCTCTCATTAAAGAACATCCTTGGAATTGATATGGGCAAATACAAGTCAAAATAAAATGTCTGCATTACATAGAAATGCTTAGAAATAAGATAATTTTTAAAATATTCCAGGTAGTAGTTAGGAAAGTTTTTCTGACCTTCTTTCACCTTCTTTATAGATAAAATGACAGGCTTTAAATCCATGCCTAGCCCTAAATTACTTTTCACATTTTTATCATGTACCAGCTGTAGGCTCAGAATAAATTATTTTTTTTCTAATATTTGTGGGGTTTTTTTAAATTTTGAATTACAGAAAAGTTGTGAAGAGAGTTACAGTTCCCATATACCCATACTTAATTTCTTGTTATTAATATTTTACATTGGTATGGTACATTTGTCACAACTAATAAACAAATATTGGTGCATGCTTATTAACTAAAGCCCATCCTTTATTTAGGTTCCTTTAGTTATTTTAGCTTTACCTAATGTTCTTTTTTCTTTTTTTTTTTTTTCTTCAGGGTCTCATCCAGGATACCACATTACATTTAGCCATCGTGTCTCCTCAGCCTCCTTTGTACCTTGGCCCTTTCTCAGACTTTTGTTGTTTTGATGACAAGTTTTGAGGAGTACTGGTCAGATATTTTATGGATATTTCTTCTCTGTATATGTTTCTGTCCTGAGTAGGCTGAGATTATGGGTTTGAGGAACGACCCAGAGATAAAGTTTCATTCTCATCACATCATATTAAGGGTACATTCCAGTAACACTGATGTTGACCTAATTTCTTGGCTAGTGTTTGTCAGGTTTTTCCACGATAAAGTCACCCTTTCCCCCATCTTTTTATCCTATACTCCTTGGAAAGAAATCCCTATGTAGAGTCTATACTTAAGGAGTAGAGAATTATGCTTCTTGAAAGCAGAGTAAATGCAGAAATGTCTTGAAATTCTTCTGCACAGGAGATCGCCTCCTCTTCCCCACGTATTCGATCATGTGTATGTATCATTATGAACTCAAGTATATTCATTTTATACTTTTGGTATAAATTCTACCAAATTCTACTTACTTTGTTTTGTTGCACACATTTTTCCAGCTTTGGCCATTCAGGGTATTTTGGTTGGCCCCACTGACAGATTCCTACTATCACGGGACTTTTTCATTGAACATGTTCTTGCTTCCTGATCTTACAAGATGGAACATCTCTTTACTCCCTGCCCCAGTCCTAGGTTCAGCCATTTCAAAAAGAGCTCGAGTTTCTTTTATTGGACAATGATATTAGTAACCAAGATGTGGCTGCCTGCTGTCAGCACAATTTCTAATATTTTGGATGATTCAAGAGATATATGAGATTTCCATAAAATAAGATAAAAGGAGCAGATTATAGAGGATCTTGTATATTTGGTAAAAGATATTGGACAGGATATTATGACCTATAAAAAGTCAGGGTCCTTTTTAATGAAACAGATAAACGATATAAAAATAATATGGACTAATACAACATGAACATTATGAACATATCAATAAAACTTTATGCATAGATGTATATTTAATGGACTCAAACATAGGACTTAGAAGTTTACGCTTCCTTGGTATAGCTTATTGCCTGCTAAAGAGAATGACTGCTTGCACAACCTGATTTTTTAAATTTAATCATTCAAGCAGCATTATTTCATTAATGTATTTATTCAGATTTTTAAAAATTCTTTATTGTCTGAAGTATTACATATGAATCCTTTTCCCCCCTTGACCTCTCCTTGCTCGTTCCCACCCTCCCAGAACATGCCTTCACCCCCCCCCCCCCTACTGACTGGGTCCATGGGCTATGCTTATATGAATGCATACAAGTCCTTTGGCTGATCTCTCACACTCCTACTCCCCTCCCCCCCACACACACTCATTCGCCTTTCCCCTGAGGTTGGATGGTCTGTTGGATGCTTCTATGTCTCTGGATCTATTTTAGTTCATCAGTTTATGTTGTTCACTATATTCCACATTATTCAGATTTCAAAGAACTATTTGTTGGACATTTATTTATTCATTTAACAGTATTCACTAAGAACCTTATGGTTGCTTGGAAATTGCACATGAATTAAAATTTAAAAAAAAAAAACTTTCATACTCTTAAAACCATATATTTTATTGAAAAGAAACAAAACAAGACAATAAATAATGGCAGAGAGGATAAAGTTGCATGAA
The DNA here is from genome assembly GCF_964212035.1 of Myotis nattereri. Lineage (NCBI taxonomy): Eukaryota > Metazoa > Chordata > Mammalia > Chiroptera > Vespertilionidae > Myotis > Myotis nattereri. The sequence goes on along the minus strand of NC_138076.1, from coordinate 64,858,340 downwards.
ATAAAAACAAAAGAACATTCTATATGCCAATAACATCTCAATAAAGCTGGGAAACAATGATTGTGCAAAGAAACTCTTTTGGAAAGGATGGACAATCAAGACTTCTCCGATGATGTTATGCTGAAACAGAGGCCTAATGCGCACATGAGTCATGGTTCCTGGCACCCGAAACAAGAACTGCAAAGGCCCTGGTGTAGGTGTCTGTGGGTCGGTTCAGAGACCTTACTGAAGTTGGAAGACATGAACCAGAATAGGAACCAGATCACTGAGGGCTTATTTATCTTTGAAGTGTGATTGGAGCAGACTAAAAGCATTTGAGGAGAGAAGCAATATGATAGGTTTATATTTTTTAGAGGAACACTGATTTCTGAGAAAATTCTGTAGAGATTGGAAGTCAGAGGGAAGCAGACTATTTACAGGGCAATCCCAGTAACTCAGGCAGTCCCTGGTAAAGGTCTGGATTCGCATGTGTAATGGAAAGGGAGTGAAAAGAACTCAGATTTGTAATTTATAGTGAATATTTTAAGGAAGATCTGCCTGTAATTGCCAACAGTTTGGCTAAAGGGTGAGACACGGAGGAGGCACAGGTTCGGGCCTAATTCTCTGTCCTAAAATGAGGAGAACTGGGCACAGACCAGGTGTGGCGGGTAGCATATTCTATGCACCAGCAATTGTATTAGCCCCAATTGCACTAACCACACAAAATAAATAACCAAGCACATGATAATTTTATCAGGATGGAACTCACCATCTGGAGCAGTGGTTCTCAACCTTCCTAATGCCGCGACCCTTTAATACAGTTCCTCATGTTGTGGTGACCCCCAACCATAAAATTATTTTCGTTGCTACTTCATAACTGTAATTTTGCTGCTGTTATGAATCGTAATGTAAATATCTGATATGCAGGATGCATTTTCATTGTTACAAATTGAACACAATTAAAGTATAGTGACTAATCACAAAATCAATATGTAATTATATATGTGTTTTCCGATGGTGTTAGGCGACCCCTGTGAAAGGGTCGTTCGACACCCAAAGCAACCCACAGGTTGAGAACCTCTGATCTAGAGAGTAAGATGCTGTTTAACAACAGGCAAATGGAATAAGTAATGGGCAACGATGATATGAAGGAGCAGGGAAGTTACATAATTTAAATCAGAAAGTCAGATGATGCCTGTCAGGAAATGACTTTGTAGTTGAGCACTAGCAAGGGAAAGATTGGGAAAAGGCTATGAGTGAAGGCTGTGAGGCAGTAAAGGGCATGGCTAGAGGTTGATAAGCATGGAGGATGAGGCTGAAGTGCACTTTTAGTGAAATTAAAAAAAAAACACACACCTCATTACATCTGATTTTATGTGGGTAAATTTAAGATGGAATGTGTGTATGAGTATGTGTGTTGCGTTATCAATGTAATTGAAATCTTGAAGGAAGTAGTGAATCTTTAATTTTTTTTTCAAAATTACTTTAACAGGGTCTTTGAAAATTAATTTATTCAATCTCCTTATTTAAAACTCAATACTTTTCTTTCATTTTTCTATTAGCCACTAGCTGTCTAACTGTACTAATTAAAATAATAAATGATAATTATCATGATAATTTTTGTGCTCTCTCTCTCTCTCTCTCTCTCTCTCTCTCTCTCTCTCTCTATATATATATATATATATATATATATATATATAAAGCATCAAAGACTAAGCAAGTACCCTCACGTGGGCTCCTCTAAACTATATCCAAACAACCAAACACGAGCAAAAGTAACCCAACCAGGAAAACAATAACTAAATGATGATTTATGTATTTTTGGCTTTGTGTATATGCTTCTGAAGTAGGTGTGTTTCACCATGAATAAAAACTGATCCATTAAGCCACTTTATTACTTGCAATATCTCAAATCTAAAGATGTAAAATTTTGCAGTGCTTTCTGTAGTGTATAGAAAGATTGCAGTAGGATCAGATCTGAGCAGATAAAAGTGACGTGGATCGATTTTTGAAGTCCTCTGGTAAATATGCCTTTAAAATGGATGTGTAAGAAAAGTCATCCCTTATGTAACACCTTTCAATTGCTGACACCTTATGCCCATTTTGTTCAATATATCTTACGTGAATGACCTGCAAGAAAACTCAAATCATAGAAAAGTGTCAGGCAAGTTCCTAATCACTAAAAATACTCCATTTGTGAGAGCCAGTTTCAAGGTATTGCTGAGACTGTAGTTGGGATTGCTTAGGAGTAAAGGGATAATGAAAACTCCTGAAAAGATGAAATGTTTTCTTCTTATAGGTTTTCCCAATAACTTTCTTGTTTTACTCCACTCCTCGCCTCGAATTATGGAGATTGTGACTTCTGCAGTTTCATAAATAACATTTGTTTTGCAGACAAAGAAAGCAGATTCTTGCTGTTATCCAGGTTCCACATAGAGGTGAGTTATTACTACTGTAATGATTCTTGGAAAGCAGTGGTAATTCAAATTTCCATGTTCATCAGGGCCTGGATAGGGAGAAATACAAGTATAATATATTATATTTATATCTTACTTGTAATATATATATATATATATATATATATATATATATATATATATATGTATTTCTTCAAGCAGAGCTCACCTCCTTATCAAGGATTCTATGAAAAACTTACCATAAAATTCTGAGTACCTTATACTATAGGAATATCAACCAAATCTAATTTCTGGTAGATTCCAACAAAAGTTAGATTCTAATAGGAAAGTTGTCTTCAAAGATACATCTTCAGGTTTTTCTTTATGCTCAGAGGTTTCTTTTGATTCTGTAATGCAAAACTTATCAGAGTTCAGGCCATGAGATACAGAACAAAAATAACTAAACATATCCTTTTTTATGTGACAACTTTATTTAGGGAAATCTCTGGGCACTGATTTTGTTAACCTAAACATTGAGCTATTCTTATATTGATACTTTCTGTAAATAGAGATAGATTGATTCTTTTCATTTCTAATTGGTATGCTTTACCCATTACTTATCTTGCTTAATTACATTGATTAGGAATTCCAGTGTGATGTTGAATCCATTATGAGGAAGGAAATTATTATCCTGTTTCCTATCTTATTGAGAAAGCATCCCATTTTTACCACTAAGTATTATATTAAATGGAGAGTTGAGAAAAGATAAACATTTCTGATCATCTCAAAAGATATAATAGTCCTGGCCAATGTTTGCTCAGTGTTTAGAGTGTCAGCTGGAGCACTGAAGGGTCTTGGGTTTTATTCCCAGTCAAGGGCATATACCTGGGTTGCAGGTTTGATCTCTGGCCCTGTTTAGGGCATGTTCAGGAGGCAATCAATGATGTGTCGCTCTCACACTCATCTCTCTCTCTCTCTCTCTCTCTCTCTCTCTCTCTCTCTCTCTCTCTCTTTCTCTCTCTCTTTTTCTCAACTTAGCATTTATGTGATAAATTTATACATAAGCACTGTTATAGATGCATCCTGTCAATTTTGATATGGTTTCTTTTTATTTTCAATTAGCTCAAAATGGTTGTTTTTTGTTTGTTTGTTTGTTTGTTTTAATTTCCCTTGACACTTCCTTTTTGACCCATGGATTATTTAGAAGTGTGAAGTTGAATTTCCAAATCTTTTGGGATTTTCCAGGTATCTGTTATAAATTCCTAGCTTAATTTCATTATTTTCAGAAAATATATTTTGTATACATCTTATTCATTAATATTTTTAAGTATTTTGTTCTTAGAATATGGTATATCTCAGTGGGTGTCTTAGGTGTCCTCAGAAAGGTGTATTCAGTGTGTTCTTGATAATAATGCTGTTGTTGGATGAAGTCCTCTGTATATATTAGTTAGGTTATATTGCCTGATAGTGCTATCTCTGTGTTTCATATGTATACCAATTTTCTATCTTCTATTTAATCAATATCTGAAAGAAGAATGTTGAAGTCTAGCTAAAACTGTGTATTTGGCTAGTTTTTCCTTTCAGTTCTAGTGGTACTTCCTTCATGTTATATGATTTTTTAAAAATTTTATTTTATTGATTTTTTACAGAGAAGAAGAAAGAGGTATAGAGAGTTAGAAACATCGATGAGAGAAAAACATTAATCAGCTGCGTCCTGCACACCCCCTACTGGAGATGTGCCCGCAACCAAGGTACATGCCCTTGACCGGAGTCGAACCTGGGACCCTTCTGTCCGCAGGCTGATGCCAATCTGGTTAGAGCATGTTATGTGATATTATGTGATGTTATGGCCTCTCATGTCATGTCATCTCATGATATATTAAAGTTCTATAGTTCTGTTGTTAGGTAAATAAGTGTTTAAGATTTCTACATCTTCTTGGAAATTTGACCCCCCTAAATTGTTGTTTTTTGTTTTTAATCCTCACCTGAGGATGTTTTTCATTAATTTTAGAGAGACAGCACTGGAGAGAGAGAAACATCAATGTGAGAAATATCGATTGGTTGCCTCCAGCACATGCCCTGACTGGGATTAAACCCACACCTTGGGTATGTGTCCTGACCAGAAATTGAACCCAAGACCCTTTAGAGCACAGGACAATGCTCCAACCACTAAGCCACACTGACCAGGGTTGGTCCCCTATGTTGTTATTTCATACATCTTTTCATTCTTAATCCTAATTATTTTCCAGTCAAATATTAATGCAGATACTCTACCCTTTCTTTTGGTTAATGTTAGAATGGTATATATTTCTCTATCTTTTTCTTTTCTTTTCATGTTTATTGTGGTAATTATATGTAACAAAATTTACCATCTTTACCATTTCATTGATATTAAATACATTTAATTGAACAATTCATTGATATTAAATGCATTTATAATGTACAGCATATCATCACCATCCACATCTATAATTCCTTTCATCTTATAAAGTGGATTACACAATGACTCCATTCCCCCTCCCCCAGGTCCTTGCAGCCAGCACTCTATGTTTCTATGATGTTGAATACTTTAATACCTCATTCCATCCTTTTTTCTTTGACTTGTTTTTATATTTAAATCAGGTTTACTTTAGACAACATATAATCCAACCTTGCTTTTTCTTTTTCAATTTAAATCAAATCTGACAAAACTATTTTTTAATTGGTGGATTTATACTACTCTAATTAAGTATATGTATAGATATGATTTCATTGAAATCTACAATCTTGCTAGTTGTTTTCCTTTGTTTCCTTTGTGCTTCATATATTTTATTTTCTATTTATGAATTTTTTGTAGTTTGATAATTTTCTATAATTCAATTTTATCTCCACTATAGACTTGTTATTTGTACTCTTTTTTTAAGAAATATTTTCAATTCTAATTGGCTGAGCATTTAGAATATGTGTTTTCATTTAATCAATGTTTATCTTAAAATATCATACCCTTTGACATGGAGTATAAAGACTATATACTGTATATTGCATAAAGACAACACTACATTCCTAATTCCTACCTCCCATGTGTTATGCCATTTTTATCATATATTTTCACTTTCACAAATGCTACAAGCTTACAATAAATTTGTAATGATTTTGTAAAAGTCACTGACCTTTAAGAGTGATTTAAATTTTTAAAATTATCTTTATTTCCAGTGTTTTAATCTCTTCACATTGATCAAAGTTTCTGTTTTGGTTTCATATTGCCTTTTCATGAAAAACTTTTCTATAAACATTCTTGTAGTAGATACTTGCTAGCAATGAGTTCTCTCAAATTTTGTTGGTACAGGACAGTATGAATTTCTCCTTACATTTTGAGGTTTTTTTGCTGGATATTCTGGGCTGACAGCAATTTAAATACATCATGCCACAGTTCATGACTTACATGTATTTTGATGAGAAGTACATTTACCATTATTACTAGAGGCCCAGTGCATGAAATTTGTGCACTCAGGGGGTCCCTCAGCCTGGCCTGCACCCTCTCACAGTCCGGGAGCCCTCGGGGGATGTTCGACTGATGGCTTAGCACTGCTGCAGAAGCGGGAGAGGCTCCCGCCACTGCTGCTGCACTTGCCAGCCATGAGCCAGGCTTCTGGCTGAGTGGCGCTTCTCCTGTGGGAGCGCACTGACCACTAGGGGGCAGCTCCTGCGTTGAGCATCTGCCCCCTGGCGGTCAGTGTGGGTTATAGCGACCAGTCATTCCACTGTTCGGTGGATTTGAATATTAGCCTTTTATTACATAGGATCTTTGTTTGGCTATTTGTCATGTGAGATTTTTTTTTCCCTGTGCACCTTCACGTTTGTTTTTTTTTTTTTTAAAGTATATTTTCATTGAGAAGAAGATAGAGATATAAGCATCAATGATGAGAGATGCCCCCTACTGCGGGTCAAGCCCACAACCCAGGCATGTGACCTGACTGGGAATTGAACTGTGACTTCCTGGTTCATAGGTCGACACTCAATCACTGAGCCACACTGGCCTGGCGCACCTTCAAGATTTTATTAGTCTTTTCTTTAAAGCACAATGAATATGACATGCCTACATATATTTTGTTGTTACTGATCATCTTTCTTGGTGTTCTTGAGCTTATTTGATTTGTGAGAACTCTCTGTTATTAATTTTGGCAAATATTTAACTACTATAATTCAAATATCTCTGCCTCTTTCTCCCTCTCTTATCCTTCTGGGATCTTTCTTACAATTGACTGATTCTTTTCTAGGCTAGATCAAACCAATGACAGAGTCATTGAAGGCTCTCTTTACCTCTGTTTCTGTGGTTTTTATCTTTTGCATTTGTTAGGATTATTCTTAAAGTTTTCATTTCTCTGCCTAAATTATCCATCTTATCTTTCATTTCTTTTTTTTTAATATATTTTTTATCGATTTTTTACAGAGAGGAAGGAAGAGAGATAGAGATCCAGAAACAACAATGAGAGAGAAACATCGATCAGCTGCCTCCTGCACATCTCCCACTGGGGATGTGCCCGCAACCCAGGTACATGCCCTTGACCGGAATCGAACCTGGGACCCCTCAGTCCACAGGCCGACGCTCTATCCACTGAGCCAAACCGGTTTCGGCTCATTTCTTATCTGCCATTTCTATTTGAGACTTTAACATGTTAATCACAGATATTTAAAATTCCCTGTTAGTTCCAAAATGTGTTTCATATATAAGTTGTTGTGCTGAGTACTTTGTTTCTTGAAAGTGTGTTTTCTTGCTTTTGAATATGTTTTGTCTATTCGTTTTTTAAAGCTGGACATCTTGTGTGGGGGGAAAAGAGACTAAGGTAAACAGATTTCATGCTTTAAAAAGGGCACATCATTCATCCATCAAATCTTAAGTGTGAAGGTTGGGATTCATCTAGTGGGAAATGTGGTTGGGTTTGCTGGGTTTTAGGTTTATGGCTACTATTGTTATCCTCGGGTCAGCCCAGGCTTTAAGTTCCTCTGTTTACCATTAACACAGAGTATGGGTACATTTGCCAGGTTTTCTCAATCATCTCCATCGCCAGCTGTAAGTCTTTGCCTTGTTCTGTGTGTCAGGGAGATTTGTTCATGCGCTTCAACTCTCCTGGCAGTATTGTGTGCTCACCTGTGCTTTGGTGCTTGTTATCTTAGACAGGGGATGATTCTCTGCTGTTTTGATTAAGACTCAGACTTCCACAGGCACTATAATCCTAGGTGTCAGGATGGTGGCCTTCTCAGCAGCCCTGAGTCTCCTTAGCTAAAGTTCTAGGCCTAACATATATTCCTGGTCTGCCTTCAGGACTAAAAGTTTCTTTCATTCACTTCACTCAGCTGTGATAAGGTTTTAGCAGACTCCTTAGGGAAACAAGGTATGTTTCCTTTGCTCTATCGATTGCTGATTTTGTTTCTGGGAGATGCATCAAAAACTGAAAAATCTGACATGGTGCCCTACCTAAAACTACCAGATTACATCACCTCCTTTCCTGGATGCTGGCAGGAAATGTGAGAACCCTGGGTCAAAGACAGAGGCTGCTTTACTCACAAAAGAGCAAGCAGCATGACCTTCAGATTCACATTGGCTCCCTTCGCTTCACTCCCCTCCCCTCAACCTCACTCCCCAGTCCCAAGGGACAACACAGTATTAGGCTAGTGTCACAGGTAAGGAACCTGAAACCTAGGAAGCTATAGTTATACTAGAGGCCCAGTGCATGAAATTCGTGCACGGGGGGGGGGGGTCCCCTCAGCCCAGCCTGCACTCTCTCCAATTTGGGACCCCTCGGAGGATGTCCCTGGGATCAGCCCTAAACCGGCAGTCAGACATCCCTCTCACAATCTGGGACTGCTGGCTCCTAACTGCTCACCTGTCTGCCTGCCTGATCACCCCCAACTGCTCCCCCGCTAGCCTGGTCACCCTCAGCTGCCCCCCTGCCAGCCTGGTTGCCCCCAACTGCCCCCCTGCTGGCCTGGTTGCCCCACAGCCTGCTGTTCAGTCATTTGGTCATCCCTCACTAACCCCCCTGCTGGCCTGGTCACTCCACACAGCCTGCTGTTGGGTCATCCATACTGTTATTTTGGTCATGACAGCCCATGGCTTTTTATATGTTAGGATGAGGTTCTGCAAGCAAACATTCTAATCTTTGCCGCAATAGGATCCTCGGCTTCAACTCCTGAGGGAGACACTGTGTCTTCTAAGGCTGTTCACTATAGATTTTATTGGAAAGCAGTCCAGAACGAAAGGATATTTGTTATCTGTGCCTCTACTTGCAAGATGTGTAGAAACACAGAGATTCATGAAAAACTTTTCTCAGCAATAGGAAGATAAAGGAGAATGGTTTAGACATAATTTAGCTTCCCTTCCCCAGCAGCTGCTGTTCTCTTAATCCAAGCACCATGAAGGGACTTTCTTAAGGAATCTTGCCAAGGGAGATTTACGGCAAATAAAGCTTGCAAAAAAAAAATATACTTTGTATTTGCAGCCCTCAGTCTCCATACTCTTCCCCTAGCCCACAATCATTGTCCATCAACTTGTGAGCTATTATTCTTGCTGAATTTTCCTTACTGGGTGCAGACTGACCATTTCAGTCCCAAGTAAGAAAATGCTCACACCCTGTATCTCTCTTCAGGCTGCTGTCTCTTTGATTACACGCTAGTTGCTTTAGCTCCAGTGAGCTCAAGAAAACCTGTGGGCTTGCAGATTATATTGCTACTTTGTTGTGATCATAAGGGTGGCAACACACTCTTTCTAAGACCTCTTCATTGATGAGCAAAACCTTCAAGTCTTATTAGTTCAAGCTGTTTTAAAAGCAATTGTTTGATTTAAATTTACATCTATTCTTTCTATCACATTGGCAGAATGAGTTCAAAGAACATTAAAAATGAAAAGCTACCATTAAGCTTGAACTTTTAAAAAACCTAACATGTGCTCTTATTCTATTATTGTTATATTTTCAGGAGTTTTTAAAACCTCTTATCATACCTAGACATTACCACATTTGTTTATTATTTAGTAGTAGACAATAATAGTCAGTTGCTTATAACCCAAGCTATACTTTCTCATTTGAACAATTCTATACTATGAGATAAGTCAACAGAAGCCTATTATTTTATTTTCATATCTAGTTAGGGACTAACATTCTGCCTCTCTAGTCGGCTACATCACATGCCAAAGGTTTATGCAGATTTTTATCTTCTACTTCTTCAACTGTTTTCTCAAAGCCTCATTGTTTTCACACACAAAAAAATAAAAAGCAGTATCTGGGATTCTAGCCAAAGGAATCAGACCGAGCAGAGAGTCTTGGTCCTCTGCCCACCAAGAATACTTGGTAAGACTAGCTTAATTTTGCCTGTGACAGTCCATGCTCAAAACCTGGATCTAGTTGCTTTAAAATACATGTCAAATGTATAATCTTTTTGTTGTATAGCCATGGACAAATGGTTTAATAACTCACTATATAAGAAAATGAAATGTAAATGTATAGAGAAAAAATTAGCCTACTTAACTTGTAACATGTGAACAGCAATAATTTTAAATATGAAAAAATAAACTTGCATATAAATAGCATAACGCATATATCATAGCAAAAGCCCAAGAGCAGCCCTAGTATTTTCTTTATGCTTCTTTCTTAGCTTAGAAATGAATTTTTTGTTTTATCAGAAGCAACCTATTTCCTATTACTTTTAGAAGGAAAGTACAGTTCTTTAGATTGTCAATTTTTTATGGATTATGTCTAATTGAAGTAGCAATTTATGAGTACCTAGTTTCTGAACTTTGACAGCAGCTATTTCCTAACTTGGGAATATACTTTTAAAATGATTTTCATTAATTTTCTTTGTATTTTATTATATCTACTTTGATGAACAAAGGAAAAGAGACTTGTAATTTTCAGGAGTGATAATGTACAAGTCATCACCAAGGAGGGCTGAGGAGAGGAGAGGAGGGAAGGGAAGGGAAGGGAAAGGAAAGGAAAGGAAGGGAAAGGAAGGGAAGGGAAGGGAAGGGAAGAGAAGGAGAAGGAGAAGGAGAAGGAGAAGGAGAAGGAGAAGGAGAAGGAGAAGGAGAAGGAGAAGGAGAAGGAGAAGGAGAAGAAGAAAGAAGAAGAAGAAGAAGAAGAAGAAGAAGAAGAAGAAGAAGAAGAAGAAGAAGAAGAAGAAGAAGAAGAAGAAGAGGAAGTTTCTTTAAACTGTTGTCACAGACTGGGAAGTTCTACAGAATCTTGTGAGGGACAAAGGTTACTCAGGGTGTTAGCACTCTGCTGTAGCCAATGTTCATTGATCTGGGACGTCTGACAGCAGAAATTTAAAAATCAAATATAATTCTTTCCCAACATTATAATGCTGCCTTTCCTGGTGACTATACATTATTATGGTAAATATACCAGTAGATGTTATATCCATTTCATTATGTGAATGCAAGATTTACTCGACAATGATAACATTGATTCTTTTATTGAGCACCTAGTTATCTATTTTGCTTGATGCAAGTGACAAAAATCTTGTTTTAGAGTAATTTGGACTATTCTGTGCATATTAACAAATGTAATGAGGTGGTGTTACCGATAAAACCATTAGGATTGTTTTAAACGAGATAGATTTATTTCAAGAAATATTAATTAAATAGTTAGCAAGAATGTCTGTAAGGCAGAAATGCAGATTTAAAGGGCATTTAGGTAAATCTGCATATGATAAGTACACAATGAGCAAACATGTTAATATTAAAGTAAATATTGTCCTGGTACAGAGTAGGCATTTAATGATTATTTGTTTGATTCAGGTATGCATTTTTAAAAAAATAAAACAGAGAGAAAATACCATAGGGTTTAAGAGTTGAAATTCAACCACTTTTTATGGAGAAGGAGTAACTTAGGTGAACTTTGAAGAATTAAACAAAAGGTGATATTCTAAAGAAGGATGTGGATAGTGGAAATGAGAAATAAAAGTGGAATGAAATGTCAAGAGAAGTGATTAGTCTTGAAGTGATCAAGGAAGCTGGGAGCCAGGATTACAGAAGACACTTAGAAGTGAATGATGGATCTTCCAAGAATAGTGACAAGGAATAGGGTGAAGGCTAAAATCTTGAAAACAGAAACTGTGTATCAGTCAATCCTTTATTATTAGTAGTATTTGGCCCTGTGCCTGGCACACAATAATAATTCAAAATCATTGTAAGGACAGACATGGAAGGAAGGAAGGAGAGAGGAAGGAAGGAAGGAAGGAAGGAAGGAAGGAAGGAAGGAAGGAAGGAAGGAAGGAAGGAGGGAGGGAGGGAGGGAAGGAAGGAAGGAAAGAAGGAAGGAAGGAAGGAAGGAAGGAAGGAAGGAAGGAAGGAAGGAAGGAAGAAGAGAAGGAAGGAAGGAAGGAAGGCTATAAAATTCCTTGTGATGCTACAGGTTGTCATGTCATGAAAGATCTTCAAAAGAGAGACTATTTGTGAAGAGGGAGGTGGCAGAACAATTACTGAGATTGAGGAAAGTGTGGGTGACATGGACAACACTAATGTTTCCCTTTGGCAGGAATATTTGAAAAGAATAGCTTACATTAGAGAATGCACAAAGAGACATTCATTTATGCAATTAAGTTTCAGTTATCAAAATGAAGTGAAATAATGTACAACAATGAAATACTAAACATAGATTAATTAACTGTGTCTTGTCTCCACTTGAGCACTCATTCAGCAAAACTATTAGTTACAACTTTCATAGCTTGGCAATATTATTTGAATCCATATTCAGCAAATTGTTAGATCAGTCTTATCTCTGACTAACAAAATAAATGTTTAAACATCACAATATCCTAATTGATCCTAAGCTGACATTACTGGCTCAGCTGAAAATACAACTTTTTCAAACACACTGTAGGGGAGGTCCCATATAAGTTAGGCTGATGATTCAACTCCTTCAATCATGTGCCTGTGAATTCTTTCCCAAATCCCAGGATGACTTTATTATCAATTCACAGGTGCTACACCATTTGTTATAAGAACAGTATTTGTAAGTTAAAGAAAATGCTTTGACATTTGGGTACTTTGACATTTAGTACTGATATTAATGATGCTATAAAATTGTCATGCAGAATACTATTTACCCATGGTGTGATGCTTATTAATTACAAACATTATGTCATCTGTTTTAGATGTAAAAGGTTATGTGTTCTTTTTATTTTGCATTCTTATGAAATATAAATCAGCACAGAAGCAGAACCATTATAAACTCAAATGTGAACTTTAAATAGGATTTTAACCTCAGGGATTTGCATGTCAGAATGAATTTCAAACCCTTGAGAGAATCAGGAATGAGATATATTTTCTGTAAGCAACAGCATTACTTTTGCAAATCTCATATCTCCCCATATATACTAAGGAAAATACAAAGGTGAAAACCTTCAGATTACTGGCATAGGGGATTTTACCTGAATATATGATTTAATTAAATGCAAATAGAAAAAAAATGGTGCAAGAATATGAATATTTAACGAGACAATTTTAAAGGAGAATTATTGACACTGTGTGTTTCAACAGCAGCTGACAAAGGGGCTTCAGCTGCAAAATGATTCCAATCCAAAGTGGACAGAGTCTCAAGACTTGGGAAATACTACTCTATAAGTACTTTGAATTTATGCAAATGAGAACATTATGATGTTTATATTTTCTTTAATGCTCTGTTCTCTGTTATACATAAACATAAAAATATATTTATACACAGTGATTTCCTCACATATAATATATCAGTGTTCATTTTGGATTAGTATACATCACCATGTTGACATGATAAGAGTTCCATCCATAAGGTTGAATAGCATACAGACTCACATATAGACTCCAGACTTGGAGCTTGATTTTTTGGGAGCACATACTCATTATATTTAAAAATCCATGCTTATTTGAACAGGGGAGCCAATGTTTTGGTCTCCTCCCTATGTCTTCCATAAAATAAAGAGTGAAATCTGGTTGTAAAAGTTTTTTATCATTCTGCTTCTGGTATTATTAAAACATAAAATCGTTCCATGTTTAATTCTAATAAACGTTATATTTAACCTGAAGCATCCCACATACATGGAGTTATAGAACAGTGGCTTATGAAGGAAATTTTTTAAAAAAAACAACTCATTTTTCTTTTCTTCACTAAAAGGAAAATGAGGCCCAGCTGTGTTAATTGAAATTTAAAAGATATACTTTTTAATATTCACAGTAACTAGTGGTTTGGCTGAAGAATGACATGATATGACCTATATTAGGTGTTACATTTCATATTGATGAATTAGACTATTCCATAGAACTAATTACTAATTGTACTTGCTTACTTTGTTTCCTCCCATCAATATTGTTGAATTTCCTTTTTTATGATTATGTTAAAAGCAAAAAAAATGTAATTGCATACATTACCTCATTTTATCAATTAGAGAGAGAACTAGAGAATCAAAAGAATGTTTCCAAAAGTTGGGGCCATTTACTGCTGCCATTTAATAACGTGGTGGTGGAAATGGTAAGGTTCTGTATGTATTTCAAAAATGCAGCCATCAGGTTTGATGATGAGCTCGGAGTTGGCAAATAAGAGAGAAAGTAAACAAAGTCAGTATGAATTACTGTGATGAAGAAACTCAGTCAGTAGAAATATATGTTGTGTGCTGGCATACATCCAGGAGCAGTTTCCATTGACTAATATGAAGAAAAACAATTTCTACAAATCAAGAAACATTAATAAAGTTTAAAGGGATTTGTAATAAAGCAAAATTATTTAAGCCAAAAATATTTGTATATGAGAAATTATTAATGCAGAAAATCTCTAGTTTGTATACATCAAAAGGCTATCATCCGGTTAGGTAGATGTGTGAAAGCTAAGCAGGCTATTTATATGGAGATTAAATATAATTTCTAATGATGATGTTAGGTTCCCGGAAAAATATGAACACAATTATAACATAAATAGAATAAATGTGTGTTTCAAAATGTACTGATAATTTTGCATATGTCACCATACATTGTGATATTGTGACTGAGATTTTTATAAATTAATTTGACTTTTTTCCAACATTCCAGCTTAAAAAAAAACATTTGTAGAATCTCTCCAAAGTTTAATTATTATTGTAATTAAACATAGAAACTAGCCTAGACTGGATAGACTGTTAAACAAATGTTTTATTTCTCACAGTAAATCTTATTGCAAATTATTGCATTGGGTTATTTGTATATGTAAAAGTGGAGAAAGATGGGATTAACAATTACTGAGCAACTAATACATAACAAAGGTTTCAATATGTGACATTTTAGTTTTCATAATAACCCTTTGTTTGTATTTAATAATATCTCCATATTAAGATGAGAAAATTATATATGGATTTCAGAAATATTTAATTAACTTGTTTTTAGTTATTTCTTATAATAAATGGTGGAATCAATAGGTAAAGCCAGTTTGGATCCACTATGAAGGCTCCTTTGAGTAATCTTGGCTAATTAAATAAATTAATTTTCCAATCATTCCATTTTTCATATTTCAATTTTTTAGTATTCTGCCATTATAGATAACCAGAAAAAAATGCTATCTTGATATTCTTCTTCATTGATATATCATTCTTAGAAAGAACAGGTAGCTAAACTGTTAATTAAAAATGAAAATTATCAGTAATTGTTGAATAATTATATTATCTTATTTTGCTCCTTATCCTCTGTTTATGCAGCTTGAAAAAATTAATTTATCCTTACCTATTTTCTCATATTCTGAATGATGTGTCAAGCTGAATGATTTCACCAAGCTGTTGATAACATTATATGCCACCTTACACTTGGGAACTTACTATTGTCTACAATTTAATTACTGAGTTATCACATATTTTCCATGCATATGTTCATAAATTGAATCTATTGTCAATCATTTATTTTTCCTTCTGTGTCAAAAAAAATTTATTTCTACCATATGTTGCTGAAATAATTTTTCTTCTTTGTTGCCTTTAGGATTACAAAATGTTGTCTTTATTGTTTGTCATTGTTTCCAAACACATTTGGAAACATTGTTGTCACTTGCATAAGACATCAGGAAAGCCTTACTGGTTTGATAGCTTTCATTCTGGGAAACAATAATTTAAAATGATGAGGGAAGCTAAAATTAACTTTAACTTCGTTTTCTTGTTCAATGATTTTCATTCATGTCTTTATTAAAGGCTTATATTACATTCAATTTAAACCACATTCAATAAGACGCTGGCTGCTGGCTCATCCCCCTCCCCCGGTATAGCTGATGCTGTATTGCCAAGATATTGCTTTCTAACAAGCAGACTCTGGTTAAACTGGATGCAAAGGGGAGGCGGGTCGTCATGAGAGTGGAGTTTAATATTCCTATGAAGAACAACCAGATAACATAACCAGAGGATCAAGGCTGCCATCCTAGCATCGCATTCTACTTGGACAATGGAGCCAAGGCATTTCTTATGAGCCACCTGGGCAGGCCTGATGTTGACCCCATACCCGACAAGTACTCCTTGGAGCCAGTTGCTGTAGAACTCAAATCTCTGCTGGGCAAGCATGTTTGTTCGTGAGGGACTGTGTGGGCCCCAAAGTGGAGAAAGCGTGAGCTGACCCAGCTGCTGGATCTGTCACCCTGCTAGGGAACATTTGCTTTCATGTGGAGGAAGAAGGGAAGGGAAAGGATGTGTCTGGGAACAAGGTTACAGCCTAGCCAGCTTAACGAGAAGCCTCTGAGCCTCATCTGCCAAGCGAGGGTGTAGCTATGTCAAGGATGCTTTTGGAACTGCTCACGGAGCCCACAGCTCCATGGTGGAAGTTAGTCTGGAGACACTTTTTGTGAAGATGGAGCTGAATTACTTTGACAAGGCCTTGGAGAGCCCTCCCTGGCTATCCTGGGTGGAGCTATAGTTACAGACTAGATCCAGCTGAGACCACTAATATGCTGGACAAAGTCAATGAGATGATTCTTGGTGGTGCAATGGCTTCTACTTCCCTTAAGGTGCTCAACAATATGGAGATTGGCACTTCTCTGATGAAGAAGGAGCCAAGATCATAAAAGACCTGATTCCAAAGCTGAGAAGAATGCTGTGAAGATCACCTTGCCTGCTGAACTTTGTCACTGATGACAAGTTTGATGAGAATCAAAGACTGGCCAAAGGACTGTGACTTCTGACACACCTGCTGGCTGGCGGGGCTTGGACTGTGGTCCTTAGACCAGCAAGAAATATGCTGAGGCTGTTGCTAGAGCCAAACAGATTATATGGAATGGACCTGAGGGTTTATTTGAAGGGGAAGCTTTTGCCTAAGGGACCACGCCCTCATGAATGAAGTGGTGAAAGCCACTTCCGGGGGCTGCCTCACCATCATAGGGGCTGGAGACACTGCCACTTGCTGTGCCAAATGGAACATGGAGGTTAAAGTCAGCCGTGTGAGCACTGGGGATGGTGCCGCTGTAAAGCGTCTGGAGGTAAAGTCCTTCCTGGAGCGGATGCTCTCAGCAACGTTTAGTACTTCCTGCTTCTGGTTCCCGGGCACATCCCTTCAGTCACCGCTGTGCTTTCCACATCTCCACTGGGTATGAGCCAAAACCTTCCTCCACGTCAAGATCCACCTACTGACCAAGAGATGCAGCCTCACAAACAGCATCTCGGCTCATCTTTACTGCATCCTGGCCTTGCCTACATTCTGCAAGAGCGCACTTGACTCTCCGTGCATTCTAAAGTGCATATATTTATATTTTGTCAGTTAAGAGAAAGTGAGCTGTTAACTTAAATCCCTTTTTGGAGTAGCTTATTCTGATGAGCTTGGTCATTGTCTTACTACTCAGCGTGGAAACAAGATGGAATTCTAATTGCAGGGAGGTGAAGTTTATGATTGTTAAATAAATAATAAAACTGTCCATTGAAATTGGGGAGAAATAAGCCACATTTAATCCACTGTGGCAAGTTCTGGCCAAATTTTCTAAAAATATAAAACCATCTTTATCAGAAGCAGCTTTCATTCTATATTATGATAGGTGAGAGATGTTTTTATTTTATTCAAACCAAAACACCTCATATTTTAGCAATCTGACTCTGGGAGGTAATATATACAAGTAAAGTGGATTTTTTAAATCAATCTGAATTTTGGAGCATAAATTAGACTTTTTAATTTTTCTCATCGATGAATAACTACCTAATAATTTTACACAGTGTTGCGGGTGATAGTATTGTAAATAACTGCTCTCCCTTCTCTTTTTGTCTTCTTCTAGATACACAGGAGAACATTAGCCTCTGAGTCCTTGATACAAGACTAAAGAAGCTGCCCAGTCATGTAATTTATGGCTTTTTCAGAGAGTGTATGATGTCATCTTATATTACCTGTTAAATTCTCTAGTCAGGGCTTCTCAGGTTAGTCATTTAATAAAGTTGTATTTTACTTGAAAGTGAGTTTATGAATTCAGTTGCTATTATACATTGTGATGCTTTCCTAACAAAATTTGAGAATTCAGGATAAATGAGACTACGTTGTTTCAGGTTAAATACAGTATTTTTGACCTTACAATACAATAAAACTCTCCTCCTGAAAGCCAAATGATCAACACATATAGCACACGATCAATGTTAAGTGAAAGTACTAGTATTTCAAGTAGCCTTTCAGAATTGTAATTTATCTGAAATAAGTTAAACATGACAGGTTATAACTAAGGGTAAAACCACCAGTGAAAGAATTCTTTCAACAATTAAAACTGAAGAAGGAGCTACGGCATGACCGGTTTTGTGATGATCTTATATTTGCCATATAAACCTTCTCAGGGAAATGTGGTCTTATTGCTGTTCTTGTCTCCCACTATATTATACACAAGGTGGGGGACGGGCCTTAACTTGAAAGCAGAAGTGACTATTTAATCTGAATACTTGAGATTTCTTCTCAGAAAAGATACCTATTGCTTTGGATAATGTCGTTGGAAAGATCACCATATGTTTATGTCTAACCCTCCATTCCAGGCTTGTTCAAATAAGATAATTTAACTAAAACCCCAGTGGTGGCTCAGCATCAGAGAGTTTATTGAGACGACATTATTTTTGTTCCACATAGAACTGACTTCGCTTCCATCCCATCAGCCTATACTGACAGACACTGAATACACATCCCATGAAAGTCATTATTAAGTTTCCTGTAGAACTGTTGTTGAGGCTGTCGCTCATTAAATGTCCTCTGTGTGGTGACTGAGGACAGACAGTTCTCTCATATTACTGTGATGTATTCCTTGTGAATTCCGTTTTAATCTTCAAGTCATTTCTAGTATGCATTTTTCATATTAAAATTGATATTTATTTGATAAGTATTATATTGTTATCCTATTTTCCATATGCTTATTTTCTTGGCACAACTATATACACTAAAATCTTTTGTATACTTTCAACAATTTAATTCAAAATAATTGTGAAGCAAATAGCAGCATAATTAATAAATAAATAGCAAAAAGATAGAGAGTTTGTAAAAAGTTAGTTTTTATGCCACTCATGATAAAAATTGAAACCTGTAATTCTTAAACATATAATTATTTTTATGGACAACTCAAATATTGAGTACCCTGGGCATCTTAATTTGTCCAACTTAATAGCTTTTCATGAGATTTCAAATAAATCCCACTAATATTAGTGGGAAATTGAATTTAAATATATTTACCAATTGAATTTATATTACTTAGGGACTTAGAATGCTTTTTAGTATTCAGATTTTTTTTTATCTGCAACATATAAATAATAATACCTTGCTATCCATGATTGCTGTAGGGACAAGATAAGGGAATAACTTAAAATAAATTTACTATTAGTAAAATAAGATCCAATCAGTAAGTTGAAAGTAATATTTTTGAGTGACCATAGGCTAATCAGTAAACTAGAATATTCTGGATGTACATCAGTGGACAAACAGACATAGTTCTTGTCAACCATTAGTACAGCCAAGGGTACATAAATAAATCATTAAATATGTAATTATAAATTGTCATAAGTCATATGTAAGAAAAAGAAGGTGTTACAGACTAAATAGTTACAGTATGCCTCTGTGAGAAAAATGATGCAAATATTGATACCTGGTATAGGAGAAATAGGTAAAGAGGTGGATATTCTAACCACATGCACAACATTCACAGAGAGAAAAGGAACTTGGCCTATGTCAAACATTGCTGAAATGACTACAGTAAGAGAGGCAAAAGGGGGAGTAGGATGAAATTAGATACACAGGCAGAATTCTGTTCCTCAAAAGCCTTACAGTTCATGTTAATGATTTCAGATTTACCTCTGAGAGAATGTAAAGCCAATGAGATTGTTTGTGGTTGACTTACTTTTAAGAGACATTTTAGATTGAGAGGAAGGTACAGAGATTTTCCATATACACCCTTCTCCCACTCATGCATAGCCTCCCTCCATGATCAACATTCCCCAGCAGAATGGAACATTTGTCATCATTGATTAACCTCACTGACACATCACTCAGAGTCGACAGTTTCCATTACTGTTCACTCTTGGTGGTGTACATTCCATGGGTTTGGACAAATGTATAATAATGTGTATCCACCATTATGGTATCATACAAAGTATTTTCACTGCCTTAAACATCCTCTGTGTCCCCCTATTCACCTCTCCACCCCACCAACTCCCAACCATCGCTGGCTGTTTTGCTGTCTCCATAGTTTTGCATTTTTTCAGGGCATCATAGGATTATAATCACAGTATCTAACCTTTTCAGATTGGCTCCTCTCACTAAGAAATATACACTTCAGTTTCCACCATCCTTTTATGGTTTGCTAGCTCACTTCTTTTTAGCACTGAATAATATTCCATTGTCTAGATGTACTACAGTTTATTTGCCCACTCAGCCACTGAAGGACATCTTGCTTGCTTTCAAGTTTTGGTCGTTATGAATAAAGCTGCTATAAACATCTAGGTGCAGGTTTTTGTGGGGACATAAGTTTCAACTCCTCTGATTACTCAATTACCAAGATGCATGATTGCTGGATCATATGGGAAGCGTATGTTTTGCTTTACAAGAAACATAAAAACTATCTTCCAAAGTGGCTGAATCATTTGCATTCCCACCAGCAATGAATGAGTTCCTGTTGCTCCACATCCTCACCAGCATTTGGTGTTGTCAGTGTTTCTGATTTTGGCCATTCTAATAGGTGTGTACTGGTATCTCATTGTTGCTTTAATATGCGCGTCCTTGATGACATATGGCATGGAGCATCTTTTCATGTGCTTACTTGCTATCTGTATATCTCCTTTGGTGAGGAATCTGTCAAAGTCTTTGGCCCTTTTAATCAGGATGCTTGTTTTCTTAAACTGGAGTTTATGAGTTCCTTGTATATTTTGGATAACAGTTCTTTATCAGATACGTCTTTTGCAAATATTTTTTCCCAGTCTGTAGCCAGTCTTCTCATTATCTTGATTTTGTGTGTTGCAGAGCAAAAGTTCTTAATTTTAATGACGTCTAGCTTATAAATTATGCCTTTCATGGATTAAACATCCTGGATTGTGCCTTTTGTGTTGTATCTAAAAAGTCATGGTCATGCCCAATGACATCTAAGTTTTCTCTTATGCTATTTTCTAGGAGTTTCACTATGTAGATGTTTGAAGTGACATTATCATATTTATATTTATAAATATCATATTGACTAGTGTGCAAGAAAGTTTTGAGAAATGCAAATGTGAATTTAAGTATAATATTAAGGATCTATTGCAACTACCCAGGACAGAAATAATAGTGACTTAACATTAAGGTCATGACATTGGAGACAGTCATATGTATTTACTCTAAATCTAATGAGAGAATGGAAATGGAATTTATAATAATAGAATGAATGTTGGTGACTAAGAAGAATGAATCATCAAAATTGTCATTGTCCTGGTTAATTCCATAAATTATGAAAGGCAGTGGAAGAATAGCCACAGCTGAAATTAAAAACAAAATCATGACATAGTGAGTCACATTTCACCTGATCTTTTTTTACAACTGAAATGTGACTTAAACTTTTAAAGGCAAGTTTACTTTTAGTGTCTTGTTTTAAAATATTGTTTCCCATATTGAGCACTGCCTGCTGAGTTACATCATTGATTTTCTTCTTCATACCTAAATTTATCATAGTGAAGTCTTGTTCCCCTCTCAATGTCACCTGGAGAAGAGAACTTTTAAATGCGTGAAGCAGCTGCTGCTTTGTGGAGGGGGAAGTTAATGACATGAATTATGACACCTTCAAATTTTTAAATACACCTAATTTTTAAATACACCTGGTGTATTTGTGAGAATCACACCAGGTCTCCAGATAGTCAAGGCCAATGGGAGAACAGAGGCCTTGTTCTCAATACACCAGAATGGTCAAGGCTGCTCTGAGCATGATCCTAATCGGGGTGCTGAAGGCCAAGATACCATGAGCAGGTGCAAGGACACATGGTACACTTTGCCTTTCTATAACCCAAATGATTGATGTCACTGTTGGCAACTAGCCTTCTTTGCCTTTGGAGTAATATACAGATTATTGACCAGGAGTCTGCTAGCGAGAGCCCAGCTGGGCAGAGCTAATGTGAGAGAATGGCAAGAGAGTCCGCTGGAGTGCAGAGAAGCAGAGGTAGTAGACACAGAGAATGTAGCTCCTATGTGTGCAGGAGAGGGGAGAGCTCAGACAGAGCTGGGAGCTGATACTGCTATAAAGAAAGGTTAAGAGCTCAGAGAGCTCAGATATAGCTACCATGTTAACCAGACAGTGTGCTGGGCAAGAGACACAGGAGAAGCCGCTGAGCCAGAGGTCTTAGGTACGGCTACATGTGAGGCAGTGAGTCTAGGGGGCAGCATGTGGCTGCTCAGATAACAACTGTGAGTACAGAGATTAATGCTGCTTTGTGGGAAAGAAGTACATGTTAACCAGCTCATGTTTGGCTGCCTGCCTGTATGGATTTTGTTGTAAAAGACTATTTTGTCTGACATCTATATGGCCACTGGCTTCTGCAATAAAGACTCATCCTATATAATAAAAGCCCAGCGACTGAACAACAGAATGACCAGAAGACCAGTCACTGTGATGTGCACTGACCACCATAGGCAGACGCTCAACACAGGAGCTGCCCTCTGGTGATCAATGTGCTTCCACAATGGGAGCACCACTCAGCTGACCAACCTGTCCTGGCAGCCCACCAGCCCTGTGGCAGCTACTCACTCCCTCAATAGTTCTGCAGGTCCAATCTCCAGAGAATGGGCCAGGCACCAATGGACCAGCGCTGCCAGCACAATCCCAACAGCGCCACCGGCCTCCTGGAAGTTGGCCTCAGGCATCGCAGCCACTTCCCCTCCCTGGATGCTCCGCAAGGAAGAAATGATAGAGAAGCGGCTGCCAGGTGGCTTCCAACAACCGGAGTGAAGTAAGTGGGATGGATCCAGATCCTGGACTAGCAAGGGCATCCCATTGCCTGCCTGGAGGGCCAATTGTGTCCCAGTCCCCTCCAGCCCGCTTGGGATCCCATCCGTGCACGAATTCATGAACTGGGCCTCTAGTATTACATATAAGTTAATGTACATTTTATTATCTTAGTCTGGGTTTCCTTCTCACAAACTGGAAAAATCCTAGCTCCTTTTAAGAAAGGCTGCAAATTAATTTCTAAATGATAGTATCCAAGTGAAGTAATCTTTATTTTTAAATATGTTTTTATTTGAGAGGATGGGAAAGGGAGGGAGAGATAGAAACATCACTGATGAGAGAGAATAATTGATGAGAGATACCCCACACTGGGAATTGAGCCCAGGACCTGGGCATGTGCCCTGACTAAGAATCAAACTGTGACCTACTGGTCCATAGGTCAGCACTCAAGCACTGAGTCACACTGGCTGGGCAAGTGAAGTAATCTTAAAATATGAGCAAGAGTTAGTTATATTATAATTTTTAAAATCACATGTTTGGTCTTCCACAAGTGTTTAAAAATATTTAGTTAATTCATAATTTTTAAAAAAAAACCTTATATCATAATGCTGTGAAGATAAATACATAATATTATCAAGGCAATTTCATCCACATTAATTTCACTGAAAGAATTATCTTCTATAATTACTGACATTTACCTTAGACTTATTTTCAGAAATAAGCAAGACTAATGAGGCAAGACATACCCTCCCCCCTATACACATGGTGGTGAAATGCATTGGCTTCACAGAAAAGTTGGTTGTACCACAAACCAATTTTATGAAGCAAGACACCCTTGTGATTTCACTATCTGGAATATTATTATGAAGCTTTGCAGGATTATCATATAAAGTAAGCATATATTATAACCTTGGGAAATAGGATTGCTAAGATGATGTAATATAATTGAAAATGCCCAGCAGAAGCGATAAAATACTCCTACATGTCAATTATCTTTTCTTCTTTCTTTCTGCCCTTCCTTTCTTTGAGTGGCAAACTTATAAGTACAGGTTAATAAGAAGGTATATTTTTTTGGTGCTTCCATAAGGATGCTTCTTCAAACTGAAGTTCACCTTTTCTAATTACAATGATGTCAGTATTAATATTATTTGAAAAAGGATGAAATTGATCTAGCACTATCACATAAACATAATGATCAGGTTTCCCAGTGAGTGACCAAAACATAGATATATATACTCTGTAAGATTATAGAAACTTTCCTCCTTCCAGAATCCCGTTATTGCTAAGAGTCTACCATAGTTGCTGGGATCATGGGTCCTTAGTGGGGTTTTTCAGTTTTCTGCTTCAAGACAATTCAGAACTATAATGTTACTGTCTTTTTTGTTGTTATTGATCCTAGTGATATAACTTGTTCATTGACTGAGGAATAATTCTAAAGAGAATGCCGTTAAATCACAAAGTGACAAATAGTAATAATAGGTACATTTTGTGGCAGAATTCTAATGAACCTTACATACTGTCATTATTTCATTTGCTATGCTGACCTATAAAGAAAGCTTTTGTGAAATTCCCAAAGCCTATAAGTCTCTAATTTCATATAATGATAAGTGACAGGAACAAAATTGAACAGATTTTTCTGATACTAAAGTGCTTATTAAAACCAACCAACACAGGTCAAAACAAAACAATGACAAAACAAAATAACCTGAAACTTCAGGATAACCTTGGAGAATACCAAAGGCTGCTCTAAACATTAGTAACTTGTTTGCATTATGATTCAGAGAAGAAAGAATGCTAGAATAAAATCAAACAAAACAAAAAGGGAAAGCAAAAGAGAAGCTACAAAGTCAGTAATAGACTATAAGAAAGACATAGATACTCTCTTATGGAAAGGACTTGGTAGCTACTTTAAACAGTCAGTAAATATGTAGACTCAAGATATGAGAAAGTGAACTTATGTGGCAAGATGTGGGAACAAATTCATGAGGCGTACTGAAAAAGGTCAAAATCTGTGAAATATCAAGGTGTTTTGCATTTTTCATGCATATTTATGCTAACCTTGAAAAATAAGTTAAGTCTTTTGGATTAAAAGTAGGTTTAGAGTTAGAGTGGGTCAAAATGGCTTTGTCATATTTTTTCTTGATTTAGATATAGTCTTGTATTTAAAAAATTAAAAATCCTTTTTTATTTTAGAACTAGAGGCCCGGTGCACAAAATTCAGCATGGGTAGGGTCCCTAGGCCTGGCTGGCGATCAGGGCCAATCTGTGGGGTGACCGGTAGGGCAATCAGGAGGGACCCCCACTAGCACCCACCTTGGCTGGGGGCAGCTCCTGCGTTGAGCGTCTGCCCTCTGGTGGTTAGTGAGCATCATAGTGACCTGTCATTCCACTGGTTGTTGTGCCGTTCAGTTGATTTGCATATTAGGCTTTTATTATATAGGATTACTCTGGAATTTTTATTTTATTTTTGCTGAGGTGGTTTTAGAAAATACCCGGCTATACAGTATTTCATCCACTTTTGTTGACTTTGTCATGATTTAAAATGTAAGTATCCAGAATTATATTTATTTAAGCATTTATTACCAAGAGCTGTCATTGAACATTGAACTCTGCACAAAAGATGCTGGAAAATAATACTCAGACTCTATGCAGAGTCACACATGATGCTACTTGAAGTTTCAAAAACCTTATGTGCTTATCTTTAAAAGTCTCACATCCAGTTTCCTTTTTAAAAAAATTCTTTAAAAAATTTAACTTCATGTGTACACTATTACCTTTACAATAGGCATTTCAAAATTTTCTTCTCTCCCCTGGTCACTGTGGCTCAGTTGGTTGGGTATTGTCCCATGCACCCAGAGGTCGCTGGTTAGATTCTTCTTTGGGGTACATGCCAGGGTTTTCAGATCAATCCCTAGTAAAGGGAGTACAGGAGGCAGCTGATCAATGTTATATTGATGTCTGTCTCTCCCTCTCTCTCTCTCTCTCTCTCTCTCTACCTCACATACACTCTCTATATATGCACACTAGAGGCCTGGTGCACAAAAATTTGTGCACTGGCAGGGGCAGGGAGGATGTCCCTCAGCCCCACTTGTCCCCTCTCACAGTCTGGGACCCCTTGGGAGATAACGACCTCCTGGCTTAGGCTCGCTCCTGGGTGGTAGAGGGCAGGCCCAATCCCTAGGTGCCTGCCCCGCAGCTTCAGGTCGGGCTCAGAGCAGGGCCGATTGGGGAGTTGGGGCGCCGCCCTCTGTCATGCACAGAGCAGGGTGGATCAGGGGCTTGTGGTGCCACCCCTGTCACATACAGAGCTGGCCGATCCAGGGGTTGGGGCACTGCCCCCTGTCACACTCAAGGCAAGGTCGATGGGGAGGTTGGGGCGCTGCCCCCTGTCACCCACAGAGCAGGGCCAATCAGGGGTTTGGGGCACTCCCCCCTGTCACACTCAGGGCAAGGCCTATGGGGAGGTTGCGGCTCCACACCGTCACACAGAGTAGGCCCATGGGGGGGGGTTGGGGCGCCGCATCCTGTCACACACAGAGCAGGGCCGATCAGGGGGCTGGGGAGCTCCCCCCTATCAGGCACAGAGCAGGGCTGATCAGGGCGTTGGGGCGCCTTCCCCTTTCACGAACAGAGCAGAGCGGATAGGGAGGTTGTGGCCCCAACCCCTGTCACACACACAGAGCCACAGGGAGATCAGGGGGTTTGGGCGCTGCCCCCATCACACTGCTCCAGGGGCCAGGAAGCCTCGTGGCTCTGCTGATCCCAGTGCTAGGAGGACTCGCTGCTCTGCTGATCCAGGTGTTAGGAGGCCTCACTGCTCCTCTGATCCCGGTGCTGGGAGGCCCTGCGGCTCCGCTTGACACAGGGGCAGTGAGGCCTCACTGCTCAGCTGATCCTGGTGCTAGGAAGCCTTGTGGCTCTGCTGATCCCGGTGCCAGGAGGCCTTGTGGCCCCACTGATCCCAAGACAGGAGGCCTCAAAACTCCGCTGATCCGGGTGCTGGGAGGCATATTACCCTTTTACTATATAGGATAGAGGCCTGGTGCATGGGTGGGGCTGGCTGGTTTTCCCTGAAGGGTGTCCTTGATCAAGGTAGGGGTCCTGCTTGGGTGCCTGGCCAGCCTGGGTGAGGGGATGATGGCTGTTTGCAGTTGGTCACACCCCCTTCAGAGTGGGGGTCTTTACTGGTGTGCCTGGCCAGTCTGGGTGAGGGGCTAAGGGCTGTTTTCAGTCTGGTGGGTGACTGAAGCTCCCAACCTCTCCTTTTTTCCTTTTTTTTTAAAATTCTGCGATTTATTTACCTTCTATAGCTGTCACTGGAGCTGAGAGCTGGCTTTAGCTGTGAGACCTTGGCTGCTGAAAGCAGGTTTCTGGGCTTTGTTTAGCTTCTATATTTGAAACAATGATTCTTAGAGAGCAGCTCAGAGCCCAGCAGCGGCAGGCGGGGAACGTTGGCTTCCTCTGGCACTGGAGCAAGCAAGCCTCCTGTTCGCGTCAGTTGCCTGGCTGCCGGCCGCTATCTCGGTTGGCAGTTAATTTGCATATCGCCCTGATTAGCCAATGGGAAGCGTGTCGGAGCTATGGATAATTACCATGTTTCTCTTTTATTAGATAGGATATATATATATATATATATATATATATATATATATATATACTAGAGGCCCAGTGCATAAAAACTTGTGCACTCTGGTGGGGGGGGGGGGGTGGTCCCTCAGCCCAGCCTGTGTCCTCTCGCAGTCTGGGACCCCTCGGGGGATGACCACCTGATGGCTTAGGCCCACTCCCCGGGGGATATGGCCTAAACTGGCAGTCAGACATCCCTCTGGCAACCCAGGAGCCCTCAGGGGATGTCCACTTGCCAGCAGGGAGCAGGCCTAAGCTGCAGTCGGACATCCTTAGCACTGCTGAGGAGGCGGGAGAGGCTCCCGCCACCACCATTGTGCTGGCAGCCATCAGCCTGGTTTGTGGCTGAGCAGAGCTACCCCTGTGGGAGCACACTGACCACCAGGGGCAGCTCCTGCATTGAGCATCTGCCCCCTGGTGGTCAGTGTGTGCCATAGTGACTAGTCATTCCCAGTCATTATGCTATTAGGGTCAATTTGCATATTACCCTTTTATTATATTGGATAGAGGCCTGGTGCATGGGTGGGGGCCAGCTGGTTTGCCTTGAAGGGTGTCCAAGATCAGGGTGGGGGTCCCACTTGGGTGCCTGGGTGAGGGGCTTAGGGCCATTTTCAGGCTGCCCCCAGCCCCTTCAGGGTGAGGTAGTCCCACTGGGGTTCCTGGCCAGCCTGGGTGAGGGGCTGATGGCTGTTTACAGGCTGGCCATGCCCCCCGCGACCCAAGCTCCCAGCCTCTCCTTTTTTTCTTTTTTGCTATTTTTTCTGGGATTTATGTATCTTCTATAATTGAAACTTTGTAGCCTTGAGTGTAGCCCAGGGGCTGCCAGGGCAGGCAGGAAGCTTGGTTTTCTCCATCGCCGGGGCAACCCAAGCCTCCTGCTCTCTCCAGCTCAGTGGCCACTGCCATCTTAGTTGGGTTAATTTGCATACTTGCTCCTGATTTGCTGATGGGCGTGACTTGTGGGCATGGCTTTAGAGTAGCAGAGGGATGGTTACTTTGCATGTTTCTCTTTTATTATATAGGATATATATAATTTCTCTTTACAGTTGCTGAGAAATGTTAAAGAGAGAAAGGGATAAAAGCTAACTCTAGAAAACCAGTAAATTTTTTAATGGTTTATTCATTTATTTTTGTTAATAAAGATAAGTTCAGAGCCCTGGCTGGTATGGCTCATATGGCTGAGCATCCTCCCATGTACCTAAAGTTCACGGGGTTACATTCCAGGTCAGAGCACATACCTGGGTTGCAGGAGGCAGCTGATTGATGTGACATTGATGCTTTTCTCTCCCTCTCCCTTCCTCCTTCTCTAAAATTATTAAAAACATATTAAAAATAAAATACAATAAAACATATCACTGTCAAATCTTAAAAAAATAGTTCAAAATCATAAAACTTTAGAACTGCAAGAGAGTCTTTAGAAAGAGGAGGTCATTGTGGATTAAAAGTACAATCCTATATAATAAAAGCCTAATATGCTAAGTGTTCGGTTGACCAGTTGGCCGTTCAACCAATCAAAGTGTAATATGCTAAGGCTACTCAACCACTCGCTATGACGTGCACTGACCACCAGGGGGCAGACAGTCGACCAGTCAACCAGTCACTATGATGGGCACTGACCTCCAGGGAGTGACTGCTCTGACTGGTAGGTTAGCTTGCTGTGGGGTCCGGCTGATCTGGACTGAGCAAGATAGGCTGGGCAGACCCTGCAGCCTTCCTCTTATCCCTCCCCAGCTGCCCATTGCCCTGGCCTGCTCCTTCTTGAAATCCAGGACCCCTCACAGGATGTTGGAGAGCCGGTTTCAGCCCAATTCTGCAGGCCAGGCTGAGGGACCCCACAGGTGCATGAATTCGTGCACCAGGCCTCTAGTTGGTATTATAAAAAAACATGTTTTTAGCAAGTAAAAGACAAACTGTTTGACACTTTGTGGCCATTTTTCTCCCTTGATTTGAACTTTAAAAAAAATTCCCTTTTTAAAAATGAAGTTCTATTACAGTTAATGGTATGAATGTAAGCAAGTTTTTTATATAAACTCTTCACAACTTGTTCATTCCTATTTTAGAAAATAACCCCAACGTCACATAATAGTAAGCAAAAAGGAGAGTACACCTCTATCTCACTTGAGCTTTTTCTCCCTTTTATTTATAATATTTTCTATCCCCACACGCAATTTTCCTAGGTCCATGGATGTATTTTTTTCTTCTAAGAATAAAGAACACACGTAAAATGTCAAGTTTTGTCTATTTCAGTAAATTTTCTTATTTTATAAATTATTTCAAAGTCTTTCTGGCTTCTGTAATACCACAGCAGATGTTGCAGGCTAATATTTAAATGAAATCAACCAGAGCTCATTTTTCTCAAAGTGTTCTATTTTTTTTTCACCTCTCTATTTAAGGTACTAATGGGCACTATATTAATTATTTTGAGGGGAAAAATGTGTTCATTAAAAAGAAAAAGAAGGAAGAAAGAAAGGAAGGAAAGAAGGAAGGAAGAAAAAAAGAAGGGAGAAAAGGAGGGAGGGAGGAATGGAAGGGGGAATGGAGGGAGGATGAGAGACAGGGAAGGAAGAAGAGAGGGAAAAGAGGAGGAAAATGAGGAAAGGGGAAGAAAGGAGTGTAAGGCAGAAATGAGAAATGGGAGATCTTTAAGGGGATTATGATAGATATTCGATGTCAGAAGAGATGGGAAGGAGATGAAAACAACAAAATTAGTTGATTTCCATAAAATTTTCTTCACCTTGGAAAAATTCTGTAAAAGCAGCAAGCCATCCTCTACATGCCCACCCCCCCCCCAAAAATAAATCTTTGTAATGACACCATCTACAGCTACAGGACTCTGTCAATTGGCCAGAAAGGTCGCTTGCAAATGAGCTACTCTTTTCTTAAAGATTTATCCCATCTGGACAGTTAACAGAGTTTTAATAATAAAAAAGTTCCAAAGTGGCCCAGGAAAAGAATAACAACACTTTTTAATCATGAATATTAGAGTACTATGTTAGACTATAAATCAGTTTTCATAGTCAGTGCATTGATTGACCTTGAAGCCCTGAATGTCGTAAACAGATATCTGCAAATGCATGGCTTACTTTAGGGAATGCATGGCACTTTACTCTGAGTGCTCTGATTTTGACTAATTCTTAGGGATGTCATCTGGTAGGTCCCATAAAGGTACATCTTTGGTTCTAACAATTTTTATAAGAAAGATTACCATTAGAAATTATATATTTTTCAATTAAGGAGACAACCTCTCTTGGTGAAATAGATTTATTTTCCTTTTAAAGTAAGGAACAATTCCTAACTTGCAAAATGTTTAATCTTTCTGTTGCAATTTCTGAACTAAATGGTAATTTTAAAAAAGAATGTTTCATGGTTAACTTTTGGAAGAAAGAACACAGTTAGCTTTTGTTACAAGAAGTGAGATTTGTATATATGATTAATGCCTTTCAGTTGTTTTAAAAAAAAAAAAAAAGAAAGCAATTTTTAAAAGATACCTAATCCAATGTCAAATATAAAATTCTGGAAATTATTTTCAGCTTCTTGAGCTATAATTGACAAATAAAATTTAAGATCTTAAAATGTATATATAACATGATGACTTGATATATGTATATTTCTGATAGTAAAATCTTGCAGACCGAGTTAGCAAATATTATATTATATTTCTCTGGTCCTGTGTCAAGTGCCTTTTTTTCATACTTTAAGATCACAAACAGATGCACCAGTCAATGGCATACTTGAATTTTTTTTTGTCTCAAGCATAAGTCATGAAATAATTATCAGTTATTGCACACATTCTCATAGCAGCTAGCATCAAGACTTAGAGAATAAATGTTAGTGGTTTTGAGCAAAATCTTAAAGACAGTAAGGAAAAAAATAGTATGAATAGAAAGGGTTGGAAGTGGTGAATTAGAAATGTGTTTAGAAATATTCCTAAAGCAGAAATCAAGTTATCTTGCTTATAAGTGCAAATGAGGAAAGAACTTAGAATCAATGGCTACTAGTTCTTTATGGATTCCTTAAAATGTTGTAACACTAATGTTTTGATGGTACAGTATTATGTGGGGGGAAAAATACATCAATAACTCTGAGTAGTAAAGGATTTCAGAAGCATTTGACTCTAAATGTGAAAAGATTTTGGAAATATCTTATTCAATTTATTATGCTTGTGTTGTCTTGTTTTTATGTTTGTATTCAAGTGATATAAGAGAAAAATCTGCATTTAAGTAAATGCAGCATAGCTTATCTATCTATATCTATATCTATATATCTATATATAAAATAGAGAAATGTGCAGATTAGGCTGGGATTCCATAACGGGTCACAACCGAACAGGAGGAGGTTGCGCAGGCAGCATCGGGGGAGGGTGGAACTGGCGACTGGCTCCCTTAGCAGTCCTGCGGGGTCAATCTCAAGAGGACAGACCAGGCACCAACGGACCAGGACCAGCGCTGCTGGCACTTGAACATGAGCAGACAGAAGGAAAAAAGACCTTCAAGGCCTGTCCAAGGCAGGTTTGCGTTTAAAACCAAGTGGGGTGGTCCGGAGCTGCGGGGCCCTGAGAACCATGGCAGTGTCCGCATTGGTGGCACGGCTGCAGCTCAGTGTGGGGGGTGAGGGCCATGGAAGCCGGAGGCTTTGGCCGCAAATGGTCGGCAAATTTCAGCTCCCAGGCGGCGCGACCAGGGAAGCCGGTGGGACGTTCGCTAAAAAATGAGAAGGCTGAAGAGGAATGATACTTCCGAGAGTGGACTAAAGAACAGCTGGCAGCCTTGAAGAAACAACATGAAGAAGAGCTCACTCATCATAAAGAGACTGAGTGTCTACAGAAAGAAATTGAGCAGCCCCAGCAGAACATCAAGACACTGAAAGATCATGATCCTGCGGTGGTGTCAGGGTGAGGGGCAGCCAGATTTGCCCGTGTGGCCTGAGCTGTCAACAACCAAAAGTGCTCGGGGAGCTCAGACTCCAGGCCTGCCTCGCGCTCTCCGTTGCCTCGTGGGGCCTGTGCCCCGCCGCCAGGGGGCGATGTCTTACAAACCGAACCTGACTGCACACATGCCAGCTGCCTCCCTCAATACCACCTTCCACTATCATGGCGATGTCCTCCCAGTACCGCCAGCTGCTGAGTGACTATGGACCACCATCTCTAGACTACTACACGCAGGGAACAGGGAACAGCCAGGTGCTCCAGAGCAAATACGCTGAGCTGCTGGCCATCATCCAAGAGCTGGGGAAGGAGATCCGATCCCCACTATGTGGGCAGCAAGAGCGTGATAGAGAAATGAGGCAACATTCATGTGAGAGGGCTGGTTCAGGAGTGCTTGGCCCAAATGGAGCACAACAGCAGGTCCTAGCCTCCGAGTCAACGTGAAAGGCTTTCCATACTCTTTCAAGAAGTGACAGCTCATGCCCCCCCCCCCCCCATGCCCCCTTCAGATGAAACTTGGTTTGAAAATGGTAACAGCTTGGTTTCTCCTCCCTGTGCCCCTCCCGGGGTTCATCAGGCTCCAAACCTCCCGTCGCTGAGATGGAGAAGAGATTTTTGCAGTCATTAGGTTTACATATTAGTTAGGAACAACCCAGGGCGCTTTGTGGGTTTTTTTTAAAGCATTGATTTATCAGGGGTCCTCAAACTACGGCCCGCGGGCCACATTCAAATACAAATATTGTATTTGTTCCCGTTTTGTTTTTTTACTTCAAAATAAGATATATGCAGTGTGCATAGCAATTTGTTCATAGTTTTTTTTAAAACTATAGTCCGGCCCTCCAACGGTCTGAGGGACAGTGAACTGGCCCCCTGTTTAAAAAGTTTGAGGACCCCTGATTTACATGAAGCACGTCAGTTACCTATCACAGAAAACCATAGTTGGCCTCCCAGATATGTGTTTCTCTTCTGGATACATTTCTGTTACTCACATGGTTCTGTATGTTTCTCTTCTGAGCTGATGCAACTCTGAGGGTTTGTTTCAGTGAGTCCTGAGGCAGCGCTTCAGTAGCCAATGCCCGTTCGCCACACAGTAGAAATTCTGCTCAATGTAACTTTTTTTTTTTGCTTAAGCATTTGCATGACTATTAGTACTTTGAAGTCAATCTTTAAAATGCACAAGTTATAAATATAGAAGAAAGAGCAACTTATCGAACCTCACCCGACAAGGACTCCTGAAATTTCCCCTAAGGATGTATGTAGATTTCAGTTCCGCCTTTCCCATCAGTGCATCCAAGCATCTGGAAGAAAGTGACTAATAGTGTGTGCATCTTTGTATGTAATTATTACTTGATGTAATAAAGCTTATTTTCATTGACAACAGCAACAAAAAAGAAACTGAAAGATCATGTTGTTGATTAAGTGCACACAGTTCCCCATAGAATGGCCACATACTGTCCACTTCTATGAAGACATAGTTCTGGTAACTAATATCTATCTATGCTGCCAGCAGATTATAATAAATTGTGATCAATGGGGGAAAAAAAAAACCCAACACAACCAAGTGGGATGACATTGGAATTACCCAAGCATGCCCCCAACCCCTTCACCTGCCCAGACGCCTAGGGTCCCTTTACAGCTGGGCTGAGCCCAGTGCTGCCCAGTGGCCTGGACGCCAGGCCTGACCACCTCTCTGGTTTGGCCCAAACATCTGAAGTTTGCAATAGTTTCCAATTTAACAAGTTGGAGCATTCACGTAAAATCAGGATTCCACACTTCTCTTTCCAAAGTGGCCGATTGGGCTACCAACCAAAGGTGGTTAGTGTCACTTCAACCCTAAGAACCCCCCCCCCCCAGCTTGGGGGTGTGGTGAGGAGGAAGCTATCCATGCAGACAGCTCAGGTGTGTAAACTCCCGCTGACTGTGGCACAGCCCAATAGTGTGGCTGCTCAACTGCGAGACAGCACAGCCATGAAACAGTGCAGCTGTTAAACGAGGCCCCTCTCCAGCTTTCAGGGGGCTCCACATGCTCCAACCCAGTGCACCCCACTCTGCCCCAGTAAGACAGCTTCAGTGTTTCAGCTCCAGCAGACAGAATACATCCCAGTGGAAAGGGAAAGTGTAGCCCTGGCCAGTGTTGCTCAGTGGATAGAGCCTCCGCCTGAGGACTGAAGGGCCCAGAGTTCAATTCCCGATCAGGGAACATGCCTGGATTGTGGGCTGGATCCCCAGTGTGGGGCATGCAGGAGGCAGCCAATCAATGATTCTCTCTCATCATTGATGTTTCTATCTCCCTCCCTCTCTGAAATCAATCTATACTAATAAAAGGGTAATATGCTAATTAGGCCGAACAACTTCCGGACGACTTTCCGGACATCCTTTCAGACAAAACCATGGTGGCAGGGCCAAGGCAGAGGTGGTTAGGGGCAATCAGGCGGGCAGGGTAGAGAAGTTAAGAGGATCAGGCCAGCAGGCAGGTGAACAGTTAGGAGCAAGTAGTCCCAGATTGCGAGAGGGATGTCCAACTGCTGGTTTAGGCCCAATCGCAATTGGACAGCGTGCAGGTTGGGCTGAGGGTAACCTGCTCCCCCATGCATGAATTTCATGCACTGGGCCACTAGTTTGATAAGTATAAAATAAAATTATAAGCAATTAAAAAGCATTGCATCTATTTATTTTTCCAATTCTTAGTAATATATCAGTTATGGATCTTCCTAGAGTTAATTGTGCCTTAAATTTGATGAAATATTATAATATGTATTTATATGTAAGACAGAGATATATCAATATAAGCATTCCTCTGTGAACAATTATACTATTTGCTAATACATAAGTAGTCAATACATTTTAATAAAGTAGCCTTGCTAGCCTTCTTTAATTTTTTTGTTATAGTAACACTATACATGAAATACTTTAATTCTTACTATTTTTAAGTAAATCTGCAGCTACTGAAAACTAAGCATATTTTATCAGTTTAACCAGAGCTTCTTTTGCCTAACTGCATATTGATTTATTAACAAATATTGATGCAAAAAACAATCCATTATAATAAGAACCTAGTATTTGCTATACTTGGCATTGTGCTAAGGGTTAAGAATACACAGATGATTATGTTAACACATAGTTCCTGATTTATTAAAAAACAAATTGAAAATGGAAATAGTGTGAATCTCTGGTATCTTAGGGTCATGAATGATGTAATAACTAGTTGTGAATAAGGTGCAGTTCAATATCAGATACAGAACTTTAACATTTGCCTCAGAAAGAGACTTAGTGAGAACCCTGAAGGAAATGTTACAATAAAGTTGAATTTCACTAGGTAGTGACAAGAAAAATGCCATTCCTGCAAAGAACATGATTCAAGGCAAGCCTGTGTGTTGAAGGACCAATTCATGTAACTGGCACACAGGATACAAATCAAGGATTTTGTACCTGAAGCTGGAAAAGTACTCATGTTTTTAAGGGACTAGAATTATTTTCCTCAAGTCCTTAGTGGAAATTTTTATTAAACATGCATTTTTTTTAGATGATTTAAATTTTTTTAAAAATATATATTTTCTTCCCAAATTGGAATTCTTTATATTTCTACTTATCAGGCACCTTATTTTAAAACTAGAGACCCAGTGCATGAAATTCGTGCATGGGAGGGTGTCCCCTCAGCTCAACCTGCACCCTCTACAATCTGGGACCCTTTAGGGGATGACTGGCTGCCAGTTTAGGCCTGATCCTAAACCAGCAATCGAACATCCCACTCTCAATCCAGAACTGCTGGCTCTTAACTGCTCACCTGCCTGCTTTCCTGATCACCCCTAATTGGCCCACCTGCCAACCTGGTTGCTCCCAACGGCCCCCCCATTGGCTTAGTCAGCCCAAACTGCCCCCCTCGCCAGCATGGTCACCCCCAACACCCCCAAGCTGGTGGCCTGGTCACCCCTCACAGCCCCCTATGCCTGCCTGGTCACCCCCAACAGCCCCCCGATGCTGGCCTGGTCACTCCTCACTGCTCCCCCTGCCAGCCTGGTGGCCCCACTCAGCCTGCTGCTCAATCGTTTTGTCATCCCTCACTAACTTTCTCAGGCCTGATTGCCCCACTCAGCCTATTTGGTCATTCGTTTGGTTGTTTTGGATGTGACGGCCCCAGGCTCTTCATATACCCTATATAATGAAAGAGAAACATGCAAATTAACCGTCCCTCCACTATGCTCAAACCACGCCCACCAGCCAAACAGCGTGACTATGCAAATTAACCTGACAAAGATGGCTGTTAATTTGCATATGCTGGTGTCAAGCATCCCAGGAGGTGATGGCAGCCGTGGCCGTGGGCTCCCAGGACCTTGCGGGTGGAGAGCAGAGCGGGAGAGGAGCAGGCAGAGAGCAGAAGGTTTGGAGGACTTGGCAGAGCAGAAGACCACTGGACAGAGAGCAGAGTGAGAGAGAGGGCAGCTGGGAGGGCGTGGCTTCCTCTGTCACCCCAGCTTCCTCTTCACAGCTGTGGAAACTGACAGCAGGGAGGAGGAACTCCCACCCCCACAGAGTCAGCCAGAATCAGCCTTTGGTCAGACAGCTCTGAGCGGCCTGACAGCCAGGAATCTCATCCACCTGTATCTCAGACCATGACAGTAGAGAGGTGGGACTATGTCTAAAGAACAACTGTTGATACAACATAGCTCTGCAGCAGAAAGATGCCGGCATTATCAACAGAAAATGTCTGCAGAGCAGCATGCGTCTGATCTTGAAAGAAGGCAACGTTTGTGACAGAATGTATCTGAAGACCAGCTATTGGAAAAATATCACTCTGATGCCGAAAAACAACGGCGTTATCAACAGAAAATGTCTAAAGACCAATGTGCCTTTGAAGTTGAAAGAAGGCGATGGCAATGACAGAATATGTCTAGAGAACAGTCATCAACAAGTACTACCAATACTGGTAGGAACTGCCTTTTCAGCGAGATTGGAGTACATGAGGATGCAATTCTTGAACATAGTTGTGGTGGAATGACTGTTCGATATGAATTTTGCCATCACTAAATTTCTCTGATGAAAAAATCATCCAATGGGAAATTTACTTGACGTAGCAAAGAGAAAGTCAGTCCAAATGATACACATTTTGCAGATTATCTGGCAAATTTAAAAAGACTAATGGCAAATGAAGATTCTGACAGTAAAAATTTCATGGAAAATATTTGTTCTATAATAGTTCTTTTGCTTTTGCTTCCATGGGTGCTAATATTGCATCGCCGTCAGGATATGGGCCATACTGTTTTAGAATACAAGGACGAGTTTACCACCGTACTGGAACTTTACATCCTTCCGATGGTGTTTCTCAGAAGTGTGCTCAACTCTTTATTTTGGATACAGCCAGAGCTACAAGTAAAAGATTAGCAATGCCAGAAAACCAGGGATGCTTAGAAAGACTCATGATCAATATCAACAACCTCATGCATGAAATAAGTGAATTAACAAAATCGTACAAGATGCTAAATGAGGTAGAAAAGGAAGCCCAATCTGAAGCAGCAGTAAAAGTTATTGCTCCCACAGAAGTAACAATGGCGGTTAAATACAATCGTAACAGTGACCCAGGTAGATATAATTCTCCCCATGTAACCAAGGTTGCTGTCATATTCAGAAATGAAGATGGAGAACCTCCTTTTGAAAGGGACTTGGTTATTCATTGTAAACCAGAACCCATTAATCCAAATGCCACTAAAATGAAACAAATCAGTATCCTGTTTCCTACATTAGATGCAATGACATATCCTATTCTTTTTTCACATAGTGAAAAAGGCTGGGGACCAGATATTGCTAAGACTCAGAGACAACAGTGTAATCAACAATAATACAAACAAAATGTAAGGACACAAGTCACACAAAAGCAGTAATATGGATTTCATCTCTGTGTGGGACATGTTTAATCCTATTTTAAATACAGGAAAATTAACAGTTTATCATGGATTCATATTAAAAAATGGAGCCCAATTGGGTAAATTTCATCAAAGCAAACCAATCTAAGTTGAGAGTTGAAAAATATAGTGGTTTGATGGATTATCTCAAATCTAGTTCTGAAAATGACAATGTGCCAATTGGTAAAATGATAATACTTCCATCATCTTCTGAGGGTAGTCCCAGAAATATGCAGTAGTGATATCAGGATGCTATGGCAATTGTAACAAAGTATGGTAAGCCTGATTTATTCATAACCATGATGTGCAACCCAAATTGGCAGATATTGCAAACAATTTACAACACTGGCAAAAAGTTGAAAACAGACCTGACTTGGTAGCCAGAGTTTTTAATATTAAGCTGAATGCTCTTTTAAATGATATCTGTAAATTCCATTTATTTGGCAAAGTAATAGCTAAAATTCATGTCATTGAATTTCAGAAACGCAGACTGCCTCATGCTCACATATTATTGATATTAGATAGTGAGTCCAAATTACGTTCCTCTAATTAATTCCCTTTCAATGTGCATGAATTTTGTGGACCGGGCTACTAGTATAGATTATAAAACTTCATTGTACATTCATTAAATCAAATATTAGACAGGCTATAATACTTGAAACAGTGAAGTATGTGGAACACAGAAATATGCAAGCACTGCCACTGGTTAGGTAAGTAGCTATTTTGGAATTTTTTTGAAGTAAGATAGTGAAATTAAAGGTACATGTATTTTTTAAATTATTGTTGTTTAAGAGCACTTTCTAAATAATGACATCTTACATATACTCTGAGGATGAATAAGAAGAGAACTGATCCAGAGTTTGGAAGTCCAGTTAGAAGTTTTGAAGCAGTTCACATAAGAGAACCTTGGGCCAGCAGAGAATTACAATGAATTTGAAGAAGGGTTATTTATGTTAGCTATCAGAATCAACAGACATTTAGAAGATTGGAAACAAATGGTGATTGATGGCTTATGCAAGATTAAAATAAATTCCCCACCATAAATTTTGAAAATCATGTTTCTACATCCATATATTTCCATACCTATAACAATATGTAAAAACGGATTAGGGAAACAGGAAGTAATAGATAACTACTAGTTAAAAATCCATTGATTTCATAGTTCTTTAAGGAATTCAGAAGTTATATTTTAATATGAACCACCTGAATGATTATCAGTAGTCTCAACTTCATTTTCCATGTCTGTAAGAAATCTTGGAGTGTTTTCAATTTATTTAATTGATTTTACAAAATAAATTTAGAGAAGGGAATGACATTTTATGTATGGTTCCTTCATCTCTATTATGGGGGTATGTGGAATTAGGCAATACATAATCTAATTTTAATTATAAGTGTATTTGAACAAATACAGAATACTTTTGATCAACATAGTAGCTGAATTTTTATAGAACTTTTCTTTTTCCAGGTACCAACATCGCTATATTTTCAGGTAAGGCAGCTGTTACTCGACTATTTTTCAGTGGCTAAGGAACATAATTCCCCTAGAGTAAATGAATGAACAATGGTCTCAGGGAGCCAGTAAGTGGTAGATCTTAGAACTAGAATTTAGTTTTAAAAGCTACTATAAAGCATCTGTTCCCCTAACT
This sequence comes from Myotis nattereri, assembly GCF_964212035.1. Lineage (NCBI taxonomy): Eukaryota > Metazoa > Chordata > Mammalia > Chiroptera > Vespertilionidae > Myotis > Myotis nattereri. The sequence continues at coordinate 64,818,521 of NC_138076.1, read as the reverse complement.
TATATATACAATAATGTTAACAGTACATATCTTTCCTGTAGGGCCACAACTAAATTTCATAAAGGTTTTGAAAATATGTATGAAAGATAGCTCTCTCTCTCTCTCTCTCTCTCTCTCTATATATATATATATATATATATATATATATATACATACATATATGTATATATATACATATATGTGTGTGTATTGTTATTTTATGAATAAATGAATGCATATATTTCATTTTTCATATGAATAAAAAAGGTCATATATTAAGCCTTGGCCAATAAGATGTGTCATTTTGCGATGCATTCACATATAGCAGTTGTTATTATATTTCATGTTTAAAACATAATTTCATTTTAATGTGTTTTAATAAAACTGCTATTGCAAGATACCAAATTGTCTTGAACAACAGCTAATTAAACTTATGTATAATATAGTATTCAGTTTCTAGTGTATTTATTTCTGAATCCCTTGGAGCCTCTACTTTCATTTCTTAAGACATAATTTTTTCATCATATATGGAAATTTTATTTGATGCAGCAAAGTGTGTCTTTACTACAGTTACTGTTTTCCCATTTGTGATTCTGGTCTAGTATCATGGAGCCTGCAATTGTTTTTGTCCCTCTGAGTAAATAAGGAAAGCACTCCATCTCAAGAAAACTCATAAACCTGACTCCTTTTAAAGTGAGCTCATCCTATAAATCTCTTCTAGTCCATTGCAATTTTCTACACTGTTCTTTTACATTGATAACAGTACACCCTCAACATGAGGGGGAGGGCAGAAATTGCAATGTGTACTTCTAAGAAAGGGTGTTTCTGAGAAATTTAGTTCTAAATTTGTATTCACCTCATATTGTTCAAAACATAAATGCCATGAGAAGTATCATTTCTATCATTACAAGCACATGGGAGAGTCCTTAATAAAGTCAAAGTAACTACAGGAAATGCTTTGTCCTCTATGGTTTTGCTAGAGGAAAAATGCTTTAAACTGTTTCCTCTATCCTTATATTTAGATTAAATAACAGTTAAATAGATTTTACAGGCTATGAGCTGCAACAATCCCTATGAAGGAAAGCTGGTTGTGAACTCAATCTCTACTGGAGGCGAGCTGTGACTCACATGGATTAGTGATCCCAGGAAAACAACCTCGGCTCAACTGGTGCAGACACTTCCAACATTAGTGTGCTAATGAGATCACCTCTATTGCCTTTGGGCATATGGATTTGGATTTTCAATTATAATGACAATAGGAAAGAAATTATTGGGTCTGGTTGACCCCGAAATCTATAGTCATTGCTGAAGCCATTGCTCAAACTGATTATAAGAAAAAAATGGGTAGTCCCTTCTGGGGATCCTAAGGCATTGCAGTTAGTGATTTAAAAGACATGTACAACCTACCCAAGACATAGGATAGATTCTCAAAGATGTCTAATAGAAGTTGGTGCTATGATCTATCTGAAATAAGTATAGGAATTATTCCCAGAACAGATAACTTACTCTCAGGTAAGTCTCTGCAACTTGATTTCCTCCCTTTAAAACTGAAATATGAATCTTCACTGACTTATTTTAGATTTATTTATTGCAACTTAAGGGGTAGAAATTTTAATACTATTTAAAAGTTAACCTGAGAATATTACTCAAACATTTAATGAATGTATTATTGAATGAATTAATTAATGAAAAATGAATAAATTAATGTGTGTGTGTGTGTGTGTGTGTGTGTGTGTTTGAGGGAAAATGTGTATATGTGTGTTTGTAAGATAGTTAACCTGCATCTTTGGATATCCACTCTTTGGAGTCCTACATATTCTATTTAAATTATGTTTATAAATCTATTCCAATTAAATGATGTCTCCTAAATATAAGAATATAAATATATAGATATATAGACATATATTGACATATGTATATATCTATCTGTATATATTTAATTTTTGGAGCACTAGCACTTGGAATTGTTTGTTGCAAATTTCAGAAACTGCAAAATGTTGATCAGGATTAATAAATTATATCCAATTATAGTATGTATGTACTAGAGGCCCGGTGCACAAAATTCATGCATGGGGGGCCAGTCCCTCAGCCTGGCCTTCATCCTCTCCAATCTGGGACCCCTTAGCGGATGTCTGACCCCTCGGGGGATGCCCACAGGGATCAGGCCTAAACCAGCAGTCAGACATCCTTCTCACAATCTGGGACCACTGTCTCCTAACCACTCACCTGCCTGATGGCCCCTAACCCCTCTGCCTGCCTGCCTAAGCATCCCTAACCGCCCTCCTCTGACAGCCTGATCACCCCTAACTGCCCTCCCCTGCTGGCCTGATTGCCCCTAACCGCCTCTGCCTTGGCCTCTACCACTGTGACTTTGTCTGGAAGGACTGTACAACTGGAAGATGTCTGGTCAACCTGGTCTAATTAGCATATTACCCCTTTATTAGTGTAGATGTTTTGAAAAGTTCCTTTTACATGAAAAGTTTTGGTACAGAATGCAGTTCTTACTTACAGACTTTATGATTGCCTTGAATTAGCAAGTTTACAGTGCTTGAATGAAACACTCACATCATCTACAAAAGAAGTAGGAAAGGCTGCTCAGGAAAAACAGATAGAAGAAATAAATGAGCAAATTAGAAAGGAGAAAGAGGAAGCTGAGGCTCATATGCAACAAGCATCTACGAATGCAGAGAAGTCAGCTGGTGGAGGTGGAAATGGCAGTAAAAACTGGTCAGAAGATGATCTGCAGTTACTAATTAAAGCTGTGAACCTCTTCCCTGCTGGAACAAATTCAAGATGGGAAGTTATTGCTAATTACATGAACACACATTCTTCTTCTGGAGTCAAGAGAACTGCCAAAGATGTTATCAGCAAAAAGCAAAAAGCCTTCAAAAACTTGACCCTCATCAAAAAGATGACATAAACAAAAAGGCTTTTGATAAATTTAAAGAAGAACATGGAGTAGTGCCTCAAGCAGACAATGCAACACCTTCAGAACAATTTGAAGGTCCATGCACAGATTTCACCCCTTGGACAACAAAAGAGCAGAAACTTTTGGAACAAGCCTTGAAAACATACCCAGTAAATACACCTGAAAGATGGGAAAAAATAGCAGAAGCAGTGCCTGGCAGGACAAAGAAGGACTGCATGAAACGATATAAGGAACTTGCCGAGATGGTAAAAGCAAAGAAAGATGCTCAAGAACAAGTACTAAATGCAAGTAGAACCAAGAAATGGCTTAAGACAATCTTTGTTGTGTGTGCATTTTTATAATAAAACTGAAAATACTTTCCAAGTTTTCATTCTTGTAATTGTACTTATGGAGATAATTTGCAAGTGTGCTGTTCCAACATAGTTTCTCCAGAGAGATACCATTCACTGTGGTAGCATTATCCGTTGAAAGTTTGATGCAGTATTTCATTCAAATTTCCAAGTACGTATGTTCATTTTTATGTTTTCCTTTGGGGACTGATAGCTTAAAACTTGCCAGCCTCTATTAGTTTTATAAATATGTATGTTCAAAATAAAGACTTAAAAGAATTGAGGCAAATTCCAAACAGATGTGAGGTCACTGCCTCTGAGTGGCCTTTGGCTCTTTGTAAGTCACCTCCTGGAGCAATAAATTTTATCACATCTCTTTATTTTAGATATAAAATTTACACCTTAAAAATTTTGCTTGATAGTCTGATAATCTTTTCACTGATTCGCAAAATTTTTAAAGTATACAAATAAATTGTTATTTTTTATTGAAAAAAATACATGAAGATTTAAATAAAATCAATTAGCGATACCAAAAATATTTGGAGAGTATAGCTAGTGTGGAATGGACAATTACCCAGCAATGAATGATTGGCAAATGTTTTCTGAGTCCTTATACTTTAGGTACTCAGAGGATCTGACTTTCATTGTCCATTTTAGCAAGTATCACACATATATTTCAATTGTCATATAATCTCACCATCAAGGTCCATTGTCAAAAACATATTTCTTTGCTCCAGAAAATTTAATTCTATATTTCTTTTATAAGCATATTCTTCCCACGGTCTGTTCTATTCCTCTATATCTCTGATCTCTATTATGGATCTCAGAGGGAAGGCGGGGGAGGGTGGGAGGATGGCAAGTGACCAACTAAAAACTAAAGAATCATTACCTAAACAATATCTATTATTCAAAAGGTGTGACCTAAATAATAATATATAATGTATTTTATAATTATTTTATTCCTTTTCCCCCAAAACTAAAGGCCTTAATCTATAATTTGCAAATATGATGAGATGAGATAGGTTTCTCTGGACAAGCTTCTGCATAGCTCAGTTACCATGCCAACGGACACATTCACTTTTGACATAATATGGAAGAGTGGGTGTGATTTGGCAATCTAAAATGTGATAATTAAAGAAGCACTAGGGACTCAATTTTATATTTATTAATTTAAAAATTAAAGATGTAATAAATAGATTTTATCTCAATGGTTAGAGGGTGTGACTTCCTTGGGAAGTTTTAAAGTTATATTCCTAAACTGTGTTTAGGGAGAGAAAGCCAGGAAGATCATGGTTCATTGGCCTCAAAGTATATATTTTGTAATTTATATTATTTTTTATTTCCTCATTCCCACTATTCATCTATTAAAAAGAATAAAGTATGGCCCAGCCAGAGTAGCTCATCGGTTGAAAGTCTACCTATGAACCAGGAGGTCATGGTTGGATTCCCAGATAGGGCACATGCCCGGGTTTCAGGCTTGATCCCCAGTAAGGGGCATGCAGGAGGCAGCCAATCAATGATTCTCTCTCATCACTGATGTTTCTATCTCTCCCTCTCCCTTCTTCTCTGAAATCAACAAAGATATATGTAATTTTAAAATAATAAAGTATGGAAGCATAAATTCTAACGAAATATGAGTTTTCTGTAAATATTTCTCAGTATTTCCAGCAGAACTAGACCAACTTGCTTCCAGGGTGCACCCCTTGGTCCTTTGTTTTTCCTAAGAATGAAAGGTGCATATCATTTTCTCTTCATGCTTGAGAATAAGGCTTTGATGCTTATTTTATTTTGATTGCATATTCATAAAATAATCCAAGGACCGGAGAGTAAGCCAGGAAAAATCCACATGCGAAATGTTCCAGATATTGCTAGCAGGTCTTTGCACATTGTAGGAGAACCATGTGCATTGTTCTCTCTGATTGCCTCACTGACTAAATAACCAGGCGATTAAACTTATAGTTCTAGTTGAGTGTGTTTCTTTCCCCCTGGATTAAGTGAATATGATCATAACTAATTACATAACTCAGGGGAGAAATATGGCCTCAAATTTCTTAGCCCTATATAAGTAAATATGACATTTTCAGGTGACAAACAAGGTGGAGACTGCTGGTGGCATAGAGAGATGATGAGCAACTATAATCAGTGTGTTTGTACATCAATAGCAATGCTGTAACTATCACAGCAAGCTGAGCTGTAAAGTACAATCCATTTTGGGATTGATTTTCCATTGTCTATAATGAGTTTGTTTGGGGAAAGCAATTTTTCTTCTGTTAGTTTTAATCTTAAAGTTATGTATCCCTAGCTTCAAAGGGTGTACTTGAGAGGCATATAGCTATAATAAACACAAGGTAACATAAAGTTCTTTACACAGGTAGGGCAAATGGTAAGTATAACAAGGTCAGTATCTTCACTTCTTTGCTACTGTCTGGTTGGATTATGCACCCTTGAAATGTTAAATATCTAGGCTTCGGATTTGTATTTGGGGCCAATCTGGCAGGGCAGGGGGAGGGGCTGCGGGTAGTTGGCTGGCCAGCCCCACCCCCTGGTCTAACTCCCGGTTGAATTCTTGGTCGAACTCCTGGTCGAGGGGACAATTTTCATATTAGCCTTTTATTATATAAGATGATTTAATGTTATATAATGTTTATTATATAAGATGATTTAATATTTACAGAAAACTCATATTTTGACCCAGTTTTAATTAAATACACTTAGTTTCATTAAATTGTATATAGGTACACAAATTATAAATTATACATTTGTAGCAATAACATTATTATCTGGCAACCTCTCCTCATGATATCAGACCCGTAACTGAGAATGACTCCTTGTTCTTTTTCCAAACTTGCTTCTCACTGACCACTGCTACACTATGAATCTCATAAAATCATTGCCCAACCCCTCCCTCACCAGAATGTATATTTCCCAAATAGAGAGGTTTTGCATGATTCTGTACACTTCTATATCCCTTGCTTGTATAATATTGCTCTGACAATGCTAATTTCTCAATAAATATCTATTATGATTTATATCTGACATGTCTTTAGGCTGTTGATGAATTTACACTGCCCATTCCTTTGCATCAGTGTTGTTAACATAGAGAGAGTTTCATTCCTTTCAAATTATTCAATAAGAAATATTTAAAATAATATGCCAGGAACCTGTTGTTCCACTTCTCTTTCTTCTTACCAGTGTATGTACTGATAAAAATTCAGGAACTTTCTTAGGTGATGTTGAAGTGAGAACAAACCCTATCAAACCAGGGAAGAATGCCTTCCCTGGGGTCTTCTTCAGAGTATGGATTTTATGTCTGATGCAACTTTAGATGGAAGACAAAAAAATTCTATATGAAGGAATGTTTTGGCAATTGCACCCTACTCCTTAGCAGCCTTTTTAGTCTTTTTATTAGACTATTTTTTCTGCCTCCATATCAAAATTCACTTCCACATGTTTTTGCTACTAGGGAACAGTTAAGAACTATGATCCCCTGACTGGCTGGGGTTTTGATACTGAACTGGGTCACACTTTCTCTTTTTCTTAGTAGCATCTCCCACCTCTTCAGAACACTCTTCCTTAATACAGTGCGGTCAGCCTGCCTGTCTGCACATTCTTCTCAGTCTTAGCCTGGTTTGTCAGGACAATTCACTGAGTCATTAATAGGTGTTTTCTGTTTCTTTGTTTTTAATTCCTAGTGCTGGATAATCATGGGCACGTCAGAGGTGTTTTTGCTGCTCTTCACCCAAAAATGGAATTTGTCATTGTGAATCCTAAATCCAAGATCTCTTGCCTTACATGGGATGGCATGAGCAGCTTTTCTTTTGCAGCATTGGAAGCAAACATTGTCCCACACCACTGAGAAAAACATTAGATCTTTCTCTGGTTTTGGTGGGAAAGGGTAGTCCATTCAAGTGATAGGAGAAAGGCTCAGACATCCAGAGAAGGCATAAATAAGCAAACATTTCATGAAAAAATGAGCTTCCCTGAGAATTGGCCATGATGTTGGCTTGTAAGGTGCAAAGTTCACAAGAATGATAGAGATGTTGACTCTTCATGTAGTTCTGCTACTTTTGTATGTTTGTGAGGGAGCGTACCTGGGGAAGAGGGAGTTTTACCTGATATGCTGAAGTAAAATAGAAGCCTGGATACTCTGACTAGAAGCCTTGAATAAATTTCCCCTTACCCTAATTTGCCTGGAAGTAAATGATCCATTTCCCTCAAGTTGTTACAGGAGAGTGAGAAGCTAGGAAAATCCCTAAGCAAGTGGAATAGGGAAACTAAGTCGAGAAAATTAAACCAAGTCAAACAGTTTGGACAGCTTGTGGCTAGTTTGTAAATAACAGGCTATTACCTTCCCCAAACCAAGGACACTTGAGAGTAAATGGTTAATGCCTTTCTAACTAAAAAATGCAAGAAAGGAGGGGGGGGGAAGGGAAAGGGAAAAATAAAAATAAATAAAAGGGCAGTTATATGTCATTCCCTAAACAGAGAGGCCAGCAGTCTCAGGGTTTGGCAAGATGAAATTGCCATGTGCTTCTCATGAATTCTGGAAAAGCCATAACTAATTAAAAGGGGAACTTTTTCATCTATAGCAGGATATCTGGCAGAGGAATTTTAAAACCTATAGATAGAAGAAGATATAACCTCTTGAACCCCCACCGCACTTGCTTCCCAAATTAGTTGGAAAATCTATCTACAGCTCATAGGATAGGCGTATTTTGGTAAATTTGCTTACCTTGCTTCTTTAATAAATATACTTGTTTTACCTTTTTTTTAAAAAAAAAACACATATGTTTACTAATTTCAGAGAAGAAGGAAGAGGGAGAGAGAGAGAGAGAGAGAGAGAGAGAGAGAGAGAGAGAGAGAAATATCAATGATGAGAGAGAATCATTGATCCACTGCCTCCTGCATGTCCCACACTGGAGATCGAGCCCACACCTGGGCATGTACCCTGACCGGGAATCGAACTGTGACCTCCTCATTCAGAGGTCAATTCTCAACCACTGAGCCACACTGGCTGGGCTTGCTTTACCTTTTAATAAATTAGCTTTATTACAATGTTGCTGTCCTTATATGAATTCATTCCTATGAGACTGACAAAAACCGAAGAGGGGGCAAGTCCTCTCCCTCTGACTCAGGGGGCTGTTCTATAGCACCTTTTCTAGTGTCTGTGGGGTGCCTGTAACAAAATCACCTTCAAACTTCGAAATATGGACAAATATAAGTGGAAATTGGAGAGCTCTTCACAAATATTATGAGACTGATTAGTCTTTAAGGAACTGGTGTAAGTAACTCCAATAAAAATAAAATTGTCACTACCACTTTGACAAGTATATGTTGTATTGAAGATGATAACATTAGAGGAAAAATGTAAATGTATCAAGGTATACAGGAACTACCTGCTACTTTGCCTGATAAATACAAGCTTAGAGTTATATCTGTTTATTTGGGACAATGTGGCATTTTTGGTGAATGCTTTGGAGCACTTTCATGTCTTTCACACTCATCTTTGGGGGGTAAACCTCTACTAACTTGGAAATTGTCCTTTTTCATTCTTAGTTATGTTATTCATTTTTTTATAAGTTCACACACTCAAACTTACTTATAGACATGCTCACTGTTTGCCAACCCTTATTCTGATCTGGTTCCTGTGAAACATTAGCACAACTCAATTATTAACAGGTAGGTGTGCTAATACTTAAGACTAATATCTGTTCTAATGTCATAATAATATTTTATTGTAATCTCTTATCCTAATTTGATTCTGAACTTCAATTTAACCACTATTAAAACTGGATTGTAGCAGATCACAATTTGGTAATATTACCTATTTCTTTACATCTCACAGCCTCTCCAAGTCATATCTCTTGCCCTCTAGGGTCCAAAAGACAATTCATTGGGACAACTTTGAGAAAGCCCTTTGTTGTGTGTTTGAAGAGAGAAAATAGGGGATCAATAGATAGAAATTTGAAAGGGTAGGAATGGTGTACATATACAGAATTTCATGAGTATCAGGGGAATAAAATATATGTTTGAAACATAATAGGTATTCAAAAAGGTATCCCCATTTTTGGCAGCAGAATGAGGTCAAGAAGCCTTGTTAGGTGGGAAGTTAAACATGAGGGTCTGGAGTGAGGCCTGCCCTGGGGTCCTGACAGGGGTCAGACCAACATTGCCTTCAGACCACCTCTCTGTGAGCAGATCACCAGTCAGTTCTTGGTGCAAGCTCAGAGGAAAATGACATGACCTCAATGCGACCTTAGTAGGGCCCTGGACTAATTAAATAAAATTTGCATTACGGTTTTGATCCTGGTGGGTTTTTCAGTATGCATATAGGTAAGGGCATGCACAGAAGAAAAACAGTTACATAACCCTTTCCTGTCAATCATCCCTGAATGCAATTGAAAGTGTCCACCCAGAAGATCCCTCATGTTAACCATATAATCCCAGAGTCCGGGGCCATGGTCTCTCTCCACTGGCCTGCTCCTTGCTTGGAGTGTATCTTTAATAAATCACACTTTGCTTTACTTTCATTTTTGTTGACCTGAAAACCTTTTTCTGTGTAAATGAGAAGAACTGACATCCAAGAAGGTAACCCCAATTGGTGGCAGCCTCAATTACTACAAAAAATAGAAAGAGTATTTCAAAATATTTATTGTATGAGGAGCAATGATATGTGAAGTGGATCAAAGACAGCTGTATCGATTCACTGAATCAAAACCCTGTATGTGTGTAGCTGTGTGTGTGTGTGTGTGTGTGTGTGTATACACATGTGTATATATACTTGAATATATTGGGCACAAAAGTATTTTCACCAGAAACAATAAGAAAGCCTGGGAAAAAAATACTGAAAAAAAGTTTTAAAGTAATTAGAATAGAAAAAAGGACATTAATGGAAAACTGGTGAAATCCAAATCCGATGGAGTTTACTTAATACTAATGTACCAATATTAGATCCTTAACTTTGACAAGTATATGTTGTATTGAAGATGATAACATTAGAGGAAAAATGTAAATGTATCAAGGTATACAGGAACTTTCTGCACTATCTTTGCAACTTTTCCTTAAATCTAAATTTTTTGCAAAATTTAAAATAATGTATTTAAATATAAAATATATACAATGCAATATACAGATGATGCATCATAGAATTGTGCACTTGAAACCTATATAATCGTATTAATCATTTCACCTCGATGATTTAATTTTAAAATGTACAAACACATAAATGTAAAGAAGAAAGAAAATACTAGTATATTTTTGTGCACCTGGTTGATATACCTCAGTTGGTTGGTTGTTGTTCCATGTACTGACAGGTTGCTGGTTGGATTCCCAGTCAGGCTCGTGCCTGGGGTTGTGGGTTGGGTCCGTAGCAAGGGGTGTGAAGGAGGCAGCTGATCCATGCTTCTCTTTCACATTGATGTTTCTTTCCCTCCCTCTCTCTCTAAAAATTAGTAATAATATCATATATATTATTTATATATAGGTAGATAAAGATATATCTATAGATAGTAAGATAATATACAAATAAGTTGATAGATCTATATAGATATAGATATAGATATAGATATAGATATAGATATAGATATAGATATAGATAGATATATGAAATGGAATAGGAAAAGGGCTGCAAACCTATCTAAAATTGTAAAAAAAAAAAAAAAAAGATGAGAAAGCAATAGAGAGCAGGTGCCACCTCCAGATCCTTTTGTAATGTTCAGTTTCTATAAAGCACAAGACCAGCAAGATTTCATGGGTTAGTAAACATAAAAGTGCTGCATTATAGGAAGAAAGAGGGAGAGGGAGGGGAGTGAGTGGGTGGACACTCAGCTTTCTTACAAAACAATTCCATGTGAACACTGTCCATGAGAGATAGAAACAGTGGGGATGACTGTTGAAGTTCAAAGTTATTTAGACATAAGCTCTGCTGGCAGTAACTACTTTCTAAAGCTCATGAAAGCATAAAAGAAACTAAACCTGTGCTACTGTTTACTAGTATGCTGTCTTCACTCTGATGAATGTGTATCCTTTCCTCCAGTGAAATAGAATTGAAAGTGAAGCAGACCATCTCAATCACTGGTGACATGGAAGATCGCCTGGAACTGCGGCCTTTGCTCGCCTATGTTGGTGAATTAGGATCTGTTAACCCACCCAAATTTTCATCAGTAGGAGACTGGTTAAATAAAGTATGACACATCTGTAGAGTGAATTCTATACAACTTACTAAAAATAGAAATGAAAATTGTTATTTATTGGCATGGAGAAACATCCACAACATTTTACTATGTGAAAAATATATGTTGCAAATGGAAATGATATACTACAAAAAGTTAATAGCACTTATTTCCAGAAAAAAGGGTTATTTTTAACTTTCTTTATACTTTTAATATTGTTTAAGTTTACAAAGGGCATTTTTTTCCCTTAGTAATTAAGAAAGAGTTCATTTATTTCCCTCCCTCTCTTCTTTCTTTCTTTCTTTCTTTCTTTCTTTCTTTCTTTCTTTCTTTCTTTCCTTTCTTTCTTTCTTTCTTTCTTTCTTTCTTTCTTTCTTTCTTTTTTCTTCTTTCTTCCTTCCTTCCTTCCTTCCTTCCTTCCTTCCTTCCTTCCTTCCTTCCTTCCTTCCTTTCTTTCTTTCTTTCTTTCTTTCTTTCTTTCTTTCTTCCTTTCTTTCTTTCTTTCTTTCTTTCTTCTTTCCTTTCTCTTTATTTTTCTGTCCACCCCCTTAGGAAAGGCCCATAATTACAGAGCCAAGACTCCTACTCTTTCATTTTTTTCCAGGACAAGTGAGATTCCCAATAACAAGTTGGACAAATATATAAGAATACTGACTTATAAAGGGAATATGTACTTCGAGAACCATAAGATTCAGCTGCTGCTCCATGCCTGCCCCATCAGGAATAGATTGGTGCTATGGCTTAGTGATTATTCCAGTTCATTTCCCTGGAGCTATCCTGGATCCTGGATCCCATTCATGGCCACACTGTGGGCACTGGATGCAGCTCTCAGATTTCTATTAGGTCTCTATGGCTTTGAGGTAGATTAGATAGTTGGTGATGATAGATGATGGATGATAGATAGATGATAGATGATAGATAGATGATAGATAGATAGATGATAGATGATAGATGATAGATAGATAGATAGATAGATAGATAGATAGATGATAGAACAATGTGGGAATTAGAAAAATGTACAACTATTTCTCTCAGGAAAAAGATATTTATTTTTTTCCAATCAAAGAAATTAGCTACTAGCATGTCGGTTCTGTCTTTGTCAGAGGGAAGTTTTGTGTTCCAAGACCACAACACACTCATGAGACTGCTGATCTGTGTATAGACACAGGGGAGAGTATACACATAGAAGAAATGCACATAAAATTGGCATGTGAAAGGGGAAATTGTAATGTCAGGAGAGTATACATGAGAGTACCTGCTTTGGGGTTACTTACACAAGGAGATAACAGACACTGTGCTCATTATGGAAAAGAATATAAAACATAAGGTGTAGAGTTCAGGCTTTGGAGAGGGCACATGTAGACCATTAGTACTGGCTCTCTTAACACGACATTTAGAAACAAGGTCCATTATATATAGGAATTTTCTTGGGTTATTATGTGGTTTATGAAAATGAAGGAAGTATCTGTCCTACCATATGGCAACAAATGGGTGTTGATGATACTAAGTGCACCAAGATCCTCAAGGAAAGATTTACCACAGTGAATACTACCCAAGTCAGGTTCCACAATCTTTTCTACTCTCTCATTGCTGGAGTCCCAAACACCTCACTGCTACAGAAAATAAAGGGGTCATGATCCAGAGGGGAGTTTAAGAGCTGAGGAGAGTCCTGGTGTAGCTTCTTTAATTTTTTTCTTTTTTAAACAAGAATTGTGGCATTCTGGAAGCTGGTTCGCAAAGTCATAAAATCTAAAGTAGACTTTTTCCCTCATTGCACTCTAGCAGCCACCCACACTCTGTGCTCCACATAAAACCTTACTGTTCAGACAACGGTTATTTTCCTACAGCAATAGCAGGGAGACTGCCAACAAGCACAAAAGTTGGTTTACAAGAGAAGGAACAAAACTAGCAGTAATCAGACCTATTTTTAAATGTTCAATAAAAACACAAGCAAAGTAAAGCATCATCCAGGATGTATTATGAATTTTGTATATTAAATGTTAAGCTGTTTGAATGGTGTTTCAAGAGAATGGTAAGCATACAGCAATGACTATTGTTTTGCATCTTGCTATTGGTACTATGAGTAAAAGCCATTTGATAGCAAATATATCAAACACATCATATCAAAGTGCTCATATGTTTTAATATATAATTTTTCTTTAGAGAGGCAGGGAGATAGACACATCAATGATGAAAGAGAATCATAAATTGGCTGGCTTCTGCATGCCCCACACTGGGTGGGGATGGAGCCCACAAACCAAACACTTGCCCTGACTGATAATTGAACAGTACCTCATGGTTCATAGGTCAACACTCAATCACTGAGCCACACCAGCCTGAAAAAAAGTGCTTATATTTTTTGACCAGATAATTGTACTTCTGGAAACATAGCCTTAGAAATTAATTAGAGCCCTAACCAGTTTGGCTCAGTGGATAGAGTGTCGACCTGTGGACTGAAAGGTCCCAGGTTCAATTCAGGTCAAGGGCATGTACCTTGGTTGCAGACACATCCCCAGTAGGAGGTGTGCAGGAGGCAGCTGATCAATGTTTCTCTCTCATCAATGTTTCTAATTCTCTATCCCTCTCCCTTCCTCTCTGTAAAAATCAATAAAATATATATATATATTTAAAAAAAGAAATTAATTAGAAATAAGAATTCTTTATATGCAGAACATTTTTAAAATTTTATTCCAATAAAAAATAGAAACTTCTCTATATCTATAAATAATAGGGGATGTGTACCTTCTGCAATATCTGCTAGAGAAAAAATGTAATATAGCCTTTAAAATTATGTTAACAAGGAATATGAAGCATGAAATAATGTTTATGATATATACAATTAAAAAGTAGGTTGCCAAGTTGCATGTACATTATATATGGTGACAGAAGAAATTTTAACTTTGGAAGGTGGATACATAATGATGTATACAGATGATGTATCATAGAATTGTCCACTTAAAACCTATATAATTTTATTAATCAACTAGGGGCCCGGTGCATGAAATTCGTGCACAGGGTATGGGGGTGGGGGAGAGTGTCCCTCAGCCCAGCCTGCCCCCTCACATACTGGGAGCCCTCAGGGGTTGACCCCCATCACCCTCCGATCGCCTGATCGGCCCCTTGCCCAGGCCTGACGCCTCCACCAGAGGTGTCAGGCTTGGACAGGGGACCCCCATCTCCCCCCGATCACTGGCTCTGGCCCCCACCCAGGCCTGAGGCCTCTGGCCCAGGAATCATGCCTGGGCAGGGGACCCCCATCTCCCTCTGATCGCTTGCTCCACCCCCCGCCCAAGCCTGACGCCTCTGACCCAGGCTTCAGGCCTGGGCAAGGGGACCATCATATCCCCCCCAATCCCCAGCTCCGCCCCCCACCCAGGCCTGATGCCTCGGCCAGAGGAGTTGACCCTCATCACCCTCTGATCACCAATCACCGGATCGGCCCCTTGACCAGGCCTGAGGCCTCCGGCAGAGGTGTCAGGCCTGGGCAGGGGACCCCCAGCTCCCCGCGGTTGCAGGCTCCGCCCCTGCCCAAGCCTAACACCTGTGGCCTAGGCGTCCGGCCCAGGCAGCGGGGACCTGCAGTGGCAGCGGGGGGCGCCGCTATCATGGGCTTCGCTTTAGGCCCAGGCAAGGGACCCCTAGCTCCCGGGACTGCCAGCTTCGACCGTGCCCAGCTCCCATCGCTGGCTCCACCCCTACTTCCTGCTATCACTGGCCAGGGCGGCAAAGGCGCCTGATTCTCCGATCATGGCTGCCCCCCAGCTCTTAGCTCCCCCCTGGGTTTCCGATCACTGTCAGTGTCAGGGGGCTTCTTCCTGCTTTCCCTTTCGCCTCCCTGCATTGTGCCTACATATGCAAATTAGCCGCCATCTTGTTGGCAGTTAATTTGCATATAGCCCTGATTAGCCAATGAAAACGGTGTGGCCGTACACCAATTACCATTTTTCTCTTTTATTAGTGTAGATGTCACCACAATACATTTATTTATTTTTTTTAAATATATTTTATTAATTTTTTACAGAGAGGAAGGGAGAGAGATAGAGAGTTAGAAACATTGATGAGAGAGAAACATCGATCAGCTCTCTCCTGCACACTCCCTACTGGAGATTTGCCCGCCACCCAGGTACATGCCTTTGACCGGAATCGAACCTGGGACCCTTCAGTCTGCAGGCTGACGCTCTATCCACTGAGCCAAACCGGTTAGGGCACAATACATTTAATTTAAAAAATTAAAGAGATAGGATACAATCTGAAAAAATTATGGTATCTATTATGTTAGGAACACATGTTTTTGAGCTTTGTTTTCTAAATTTCAGTAGTATTTTTATCTATAACTAGAGGCCCGGTGCACAAAAATTTGTGCACTCGGGGGGGAGGGGGGGTCCCTCAGCCTGGCCTGTGCCCTCTCCCAGTCTGGGACCCCTCGGGAGATAATGCCCTGCTGGCTTAGGCCTGCTCCCAGGTGGCAGAGGGCAGGCCCAATCCCTAGGTGCAGCCCCTGGTCGGGCTCAGAGCAGGGCCGATTGGGGTGTTGGTGCGCTGCCCCCTCTCATGCACAGAGCAGGGCGGATCGGGAGGTTGCAATGCCACCCCCAGTCACGGTCAGGGTAGGGCCGATTGGGGGGGTTGGGGCACCGCCCCCTGTCATGCACAGAGCAGGGCCAATAAGGGGGTTGGGGCTCCTTACCCTGTCACGCACGGAGCAGGGTCGATCGGGGGGTTGGGGAGCTCCCCCCTGTCATGCACAGAGCAGGGCCCATCAGACGGGTTGGGGAGCTCCCCCCTGTCACTCAGAGAGTAGGGCCGATAGGGGAGTTGTGGCCCCGCCCCCTGTCACACACAGAGCTGCAGGGCGATCAGGGGGTTTGGGCGCTGCCCCATCATGCTGATCCCAGTGCCGGGAGGCCTCTCGGCTCCACTGATCCCGGTGCTGGGAAGCATATTACCCTTTTACTATATAGGATAGAAGCCTGGTGCATGATTGGGCTGGCTGGTTTGCCCTGAAGGGTGTCCTGGATCAGGGTGGGGGTCCCCACTGGGGTGCCTGGCCAGCCTGGGTGAGGGGCTGAGGGCTGTTTGCAGCTGTTCACACACCCTTCAGGGTGGGGGTCCCCACTGGGGTGCCTGGCCAGTCTGGGTGAGGGGCTGAGGGCTGTTTTCAGGCTGGCGGGTGACGGAAGCTCCCAGCCGCTCCTTTTTTTCTTTTTCTTTTTTTTAATTCTGGGCCAGCTTTAGCTCTGAGGCTCCAGCTCTTAGGCCTCCGCTGCTGAAAGTGGGTATCTGGTTTGTTTCTGTTTGAAACAATGTATAACTTCAGCTCTGACTCCAGCTCTGAGATCCCAGCTCTCTGAAAGCTGGTTTCTGGGGTGTTTTTTTTTTAGCTTCTATGTTTGTTAAAATGTTTCAAACTGCAGGCTCAGAGGCCGGCAGTGGCAGGCGGGGAACGTTGGTTTCCTTCGTCACTGAAGCAAGCAAGCCTCATGTTAGTTTCAAGCTGCCTGGCTGCCGACCGCCATCTTGGCTGACAGTTAATTTGCATATCACCCTGTTTAGCCAATGGGAAGGGTAGCGGTCGTACGCCAATTACCATGTTTCTCTTTTATTAGATAGGATAATAAAAGTGTAATCTGCAAATCAACCAAACAGCAGAACAACCTTCCAGACGACCTTCCAGAAAACCATGCTATGACACGCACTGGCCCCAGGCCAGCCAAGGTGGGTGCAATGTGATTGTTTGGGGGGCCCTGCCATTGCCCCATGATCTCCCTAAAGAGGGAGGCCCAGGTCACCGGGCAGTGGGGCAATTGATTGTGGAAGGGGGAGGCTCCACAATTGCCCCAAAGAGGGAGGCCCAGGCCACCCTCTGCATGGTGATCAATTGTGGAACCCCAGCAGGGTGGGTAGGGCCTCCTTCTACTAGGCGATCACTTGCTGAGCCTGTGATCTATTACCCCAAAGAGCGAGGCCCAGGCCCCCAAAATGGCAGCACTGCTGTGGGTGGGTGAGGCCTCCCTCTGAGGGGCAATCGATCTGGGGACCCCGCAATCTATTGCCCCACAGAGGGAGGCCCAGGCCACCTGCCAGTGATGCTGTGATGGGTAGGCGAGGCTGCCCAGTGATCGCCCTGCAGAGGGAGGCCCAGGCCAGCCAAGTGATCACACCACATGCTTGTCACCAGCACAGGGAAGCGACTTTGGTGGGGGAGGGGGGCAGTGCCACACAGATGGCAAAGAGTGGCAGCAGTGGGGGCCAAGCCAGCTGCCAGCAGCAGGGGGAAGGAAAGCCCCATAGGCCCTGATCTCTGGCCAGGCCTAGGGACCCTACCTGAGGGGTCCTGGATTGCAAGAGGGCGCAGGCCGGGCTGAGAGACACCCCCCTATGCAAGAATTTTTTGCACTAGGCCTCTAATATTAAAATAAATAGTAAGCAGGTTTTACAAATTGGGCAAGCAAAAATGTGGTTTTATACTGTCAAGACAGCCAGAACTTGACTAGTTAAAATCCTTGAGAAAAATGAACGTATCTTAAAATGAATATAAATAATGAAAAATGTGCAAGAATTATACATAAATATTGTAATATATTATTGAGAGGAATTAAATAACATATATTCTTAAGCTGGAAAACTCAATATTTTTAAAGGTGCCAATTATACCAAATTAAAATATAGTTTCATTGAAATCTTAAAGAAAGCTCCATATATCTATAATAGTAATAATAGTAGTAGTAATTAATCTTAGTAGTAATTATTATTAATCTTCTTGCATGGAAATTGGCAGGCAGTTTCTTAAATTAAATGAAAATAAAGAACCAAGAATAGTCAAGGCAATACTGAAGAAGAAAAAACATCTCAGAAAATTTAACTAATAGATGTCAAAACTTATTTTAAAATATAGTAATAAGGACAGTGTGCCTTGGAACAAGAATACATACATAGAGTAATAGAAAATAAGGCCAAAAGCAGATTCATATGCATCCATCAAAAGACATGAGGAAGATGCCTCTTTAGTAAATTAGGAGGACAGTCTGTTGAATAGGTATGCCGAGTCAGTTAGCTAAACACATGTGAATCCTAGACCCTGCCTTTTGCGGTACAAATATATGTATTCCAAATGGAGCAGAATTCTAATTGAGAGAGACAAAATAATACAGCTTTTAGGAGGGCAATAGGAAAACATTACCATGACCCCTGTGTAGACAAAGATTTTTCAAAGACCACTAAGCATAAAAGAAAATATCTATATATATAAAAGTCTAAGTGACCGTTCTACCAGTAGCTATGATGTGCACTGACCACCAGGGGGCAGACGCTCTGATCGGTAGGTTAACTTGCTGCTGGGGTCCGGCCTATCGGGACTGGGTCAGACAGGCCATACATGCCCTGGAGCCCTCCTGCAGTCTCTCCCCAGCCCTGATAGTGCACCAGTGGGGTCCCTCAGCCTGACCTGTGCCCTCTCCCCAACCCAGGACCCCTTGGGGGATGTCTGCAGGCCAGGCCAAGGGACCCCACTGGTGCACGAATTCATGCACTGGGCCTCTAGTATATATGTATATAAATTAGACTAGTTTCAATAAATGCTATTCCTTCAAATACCCCAATAAGAATAAAAAGACAAGCCACACACTGAGACCAGATATTTATAATATGTATATCTAAAAAATGAAGCATATCAATGAAGAATGTCTAAATATCAATTATTAAAGCAAAAAAGTGGTGCCCTAACTGGTTTGGCTCAGTGGATAGAGCGTCGGCCTGCAGGCTGAAGGGTCCCAGGTTCGATTCCAGCCAAGGGCATGTACCTTGGTTGTGGGCACATCCCCAGTAGGGGGTGTGCAGGAGGCAGCTGATCGATGTTTCTCTCTCATCAATGTTTCTAACTATCCCTCTCCCTTCCTCTCTGTAAAAAAATCAATAAAATATATTTTTTTTAAAAAGCAAAAAAGTGGTTAAAGACTTTAATACACATTTTTACAAATGAGGAAAATCAAATGTCTAATAAACATAACAATTGATTCATTACCAGTACTCAGCAGGGTAATGCAAATTAAAACCATAATGAAATATGATTTTTGAGAAGCTGTAATGTTTAAAGTCAGTATTATTATTTTTGACAATCATGTAGAGCAACTTAACTATCACACAATTCTGTTTTCCAGCTTTATTGAAGCATGACAGACAAAACTTTAAGGTGTACAATGTAATATTTTGGTATGTAAATACATTGTGAAATTATTACCACAATCAAGCTAATTAAAATATCAATCACTTCACATTTGTTACGATTTTATGTGTCTATGTAGCGAGAACACTTGAAATCTAATCTCTTAAGTTTCAAGTATGCAATACATTATCACTGACTATAGCTGCCATACTGTACATTAATGCTCCAGAAGTTACTCATCTTACAACGAAAAGTTTGCATCCTTTGACCAACATCTCCTCATTTCCCTCACCACCTAGCCCTGGTTACCATTTATCTATTTTCTATTTCTATTTTAGATTTTGATTCTTTAAGACTTTGAATTCTTAAAGCTGTACATATAAGTGAGATCATGCAGTACTTGTCTTTCTGTATCTGGCTTACTTTACTTAGCATAATGTCCTCCAGATTCATCCATGCTGTTGCAAAAGCAGGCTTTTTTCTTTATTTTTAAGGCTGGAATCCATTGCATATATATACAATTTTCCTTACCCATTCATCCATTGACTTAGGTTGTTTCCATGTTTTGGAAATGAACATGAGGGTGCAGATTCCTCTTTGAGATAGCAAATTTACTTTTTTGCATGCATATCCAGAAGTGGGATTGCTGGATTATATGATAATTTTATTTTTTTAATTTTTGAGAAACTATCATACTGTTTTTCATATGGCTATACTAATGTATATTTCCATTAATACTGAATAAGGGTTCCTTTTTCTTCACATCTCACCACTAATAGTTACCTTTCAACTTTTTATTAATAGCCATCTTTACACCTGTGAGGTGAAATCTCATATACTAGTAGTTTGGATTTGCATCTAATGTATCTCAATGGAATATACAATGACATAACTTTTTGGGGAAACAATTTGACAGTATGTATCTGTTTGGCTTTAAATATTTTATTATCCAGAAATCATTCGTAGCAGGAATGTATATGTATATTCACCAGCAGACTTATATGAAAGTAATCTAGCAGCATTCCTCATAACAGCCCAAACTAGAAACAGCCCACATGTTCAACAGCACTAGGATCAACATACTAGCATCAACATATTTACATATGAGCATACATATTTCTCACTAGGGTCACTGTGTGGGATCCTGATTCTTTTCATCAATGCAGAAAAGACTTTAAGGTCCACAACAATGAAAGGAGAGTAAACTGGGATTTATTGAAGAGATACTCCAAGCAAACGGTGTGCCCGTTAAGGGAGAGAATGTCCCTGAACTCCTGGGTTACATGGTTTTAATAAGGAATTTTCTGGGTAGAGACTTTCATTTGTATCCCGGGATGATTGACAGAAAAGGGGTATATGGCTACATTTCTTCTGTGCATGCTCTTACCCATATGCATGCAGACCTATATGCATATAGAAAAACCCACTGGGATAAAAACCGCAATGTAAGTTTTATTTAATTAGTCCAGGGCCCTAGTAAGGTCACACTGAGGTCATGTCATTTTCCTCTGAGCTTGCACCAAGAACTGGCTGGTGGTCTGCTGGCTGCTGGATCACCCATGGAGAGGCAGCCTGAAGGTAATGTTGGGCTGACCCCTGTAAGGACCCCAGGGCAGGTCTCACACCAGCCACTCATGTCTAACCTCCCACCTAACATTTATACATATATTACTGGTTAGTCTATATATTTTAGTGATATATAGATATAAAGAAATAGATCCTGTTCAATGAATACCATACATCAATGAGAATAAATAAGGTAATGTTATATACAAAAATAGAAGACTATCAGAAACATCTTGTTAAGTAAAATAAGCCAGACATATTAAATAAAAATATAGATTTATGCTGATAAAAGTCATCATTATATTTAGCTTTATGGTATAGTGACCAAAACAATAGTAGGGCTTTGGGGGTGTTGGAAATATTCTATGTCTTGATCTACCTTCTGGTTAAAAAAGTTTAATTAATTTGTGAAATTGTGTACCATGCATTAATAATATGTGTATTTTTCTGCAAGCATGATATATTTCAATAAAAAATTATTTCAAAATAAACTCTTCACAGTAAACTGCAGAATTCCTGGCTTGATTTTTTTCAACAGCATAGTCCATGTCACAGGTAGTTCTATAAAAAAAACGTTCTAGCCGAGCCAATGTGGCTCAGTGGCTGATGGTTGACCTATGAACCAGGAGGTCAAAGTTCAATTCCTGGTCAGGGAACATGCCCAGGGCTGTGAGCTCAATCCCCAGTGTGGGGTGTGCAGGAGACAGCCAATCAATGATTCTCTCTCATCATTGATGCTTCTATCTCTCTCTTCCTCTCCCTTCTTCTCTGAAATCAATAAAAAATATGTATTTTTAAAAAGTGTTCTTGAGGTATTTTGACCAAGTATAAAAAGAGAAAAATAAGGCATTGGAAAATTAAGCAACTGACACAGATTCAGGCAGGGAGTATGTCTGAGACCTAAACACAAATCTAAGCCTCATAATTTCTGAGCTTGTTGCACTTCATCAGACATAGATTCATTCAATAAATTTTTATTACGTGACTATGATGTGCTAGACACGCTGTTACATGTTGGGTATAAAATAACAACAAAACAGAAGTCCAGCTCTGGTAGAGCTTACATTCCAGTTTATATGTTAAAATACTTTTAAAAAATGAGTCCAAAAACCCAATGTGATGTAACAGTGGAACTGATTCCAAGTTGTCTGTCAAAAATCCATTCCCCTCCCTTTTCTTCGTGACATGACTCTATTTTTAGCTGGATTGTGGGCAATCAAAGTAACATCTACATTTCTTAGCCTACCTAGCAGCTAAATGTAACTATGTTTCTTCCCTTTCTTTCTCCCTCCTCTTTCCTGCTGGCTTGAGCTGAGGTCATGAGGGCTAGAGCTAGATAAATAATTTCAGATGAAGACATAACCAGAGAATAAGAAAGAAAGAAAGAAATTCTGATACCATACTTTAACACATTACACGTGGACTACGTATCTCTTGGCATGTTTTACTTATATGAAAGTGAAATAAAATTACATCTTATATAAGACACTGCTATTTGGATTTTCAGTCATCAACAGCTAAAAATATTCTTACACAAAAACTCCGTGAGAAATGTTGGCATTTTCTATGGCATCCAAGTGCATCCCGAGAACCAGCTGGCCCCTTAAAGTCCTATTTCCTATTGCGTAAGTCACAGGCATTTACAGGCACCATTCAGCTCATAAACACATGTCTTTTATGTCGGTCAATGCAAAGTTCAGTTCAAGGAAATAGAGAGATGAGAGCATGCATCGCCTATATCTCAGTTCTGACAAAGGATCAATGTCGTCTTCTTTCCCCATGTATAGTGATGCAACAGCAGACAGAGAGAAACTGAATCAATCACAGAAGAGGAAATTTCAGTTCTCCTGCATTCATCCTAGTTATTTCTCTTCCTAAACCTAATACTGGTAAATATAATCTGATTCCTTCTGAAATAGTCCACGTCACAAGCTATTCATAATGAATATACCAAGACACAATAATTTAGTTGCTTACCCTTAACCCAATTTAAGACTACGTTGTCAGGATAAAGGAAAAGAAACACATACAAATGGTAGAATTTCACATTATAAGATGTCCTCGGTATTTCTTGGTGAGTTTTACAATTGAATAGCGAAACGATATGAGAAAGAAATGACCAGGGAGTCAGCTCACATCTGTTTTGAGCTCATTAGACTCAAGAAGACCATTTTATGCGAGGCTACAAAATCGAGATTTGTAATTAACTCTGGTTAGTTTATTACCACTGTTGTGAAATCTCCATTGACTATCTGTCCAAAAGCTGATTATGTGCTTATCTTAAAGAGGTAATTTGTAAAGCTGTTTCAAGTTTTTCTTTCCAAGAATGCTGTGGTCAAAGATTAACATCTTATTTCCTCATCAGATATCCTTTTTCCATGTATTTTAATTATATTAAATAACTGGATCCAAATCGTAAAGTGTGAATTTAAGGAAAGCATCAGAAAAAAATCAACAGCGAAAATAGCTTAATTTCTGATTATAACATTTATAATACTATGTATAAAGATAATTTTTTTTGTCATTTCCTTTTTTCACTAAGAAAGAAAAATAAGCAAATTTTCTGAGTGTAAAAGCTAATAAAGATAAGAATAAATGCTTATTATAGACACCCATAGCTTTGATTAGTTAAGGGAGAATTCACATCACAAAGATAAATTTCAGCCATAGAAATGAATTCTTCTGGCTGGCTTCAAGGAAATGGTGCCCTACCCCCATTCTTCCCCCCCAACAAACAAACAAACAAACAAACAAACAAACAAACAATGCCCCTAGGGCTATTGGATAGGTACTTTAAAAAGAGATGAAGTTTTAAATTAATTTTCTAATCTGTAGAATGATGGAGTAAGACAAAATGATTCTAAGATGTCTTTTGGGACCACATTAATGTATTTTGTTTAAGACAATAAACTTGGGATAGGATAAATACGTAATTTTTATCTAACAGGTAAGAAATCTTGATTTTTTTGTCATATTACTGCTTAGTTCATTCAAATAATACATAACTGAGACAATTCCACTTAAAGATGGTGAGTTTACATGTTTTAACTTCATTTCTAGAGAACAACAAAAAAAGTTAAGAGAATCAGCTGCATCTGTAAAGGAACAGTGAAATAACCTCAATTCCCAAACAACATAAAAGTAAAAAGAGAAACAACTCTTTCTTCAACATAACAAAGAAACAGCTTCAATTCCCAAGCAATGACACAAAACTCTGGTGAATATTTTTTATTACTTTACAGTGAAATCTAGACCAAAATAGGAAAAAAAAAAAAAAAAAAAAAAAAAAAAAACAACAACCCACAAATACACATGTAAAAGCCTTCATATAACTTCTTATACCTTTATAGGAAAACAGTTTTCTCTAATATCAAGTCCCACATTGCTCTAAAAGCTATTAAAATATCTTCAATCAGAGTGGTGAGATGTGAGTGTACATAGGCTGTGAAGAGGAAGCTATCACATTGGTGATTGAATTCTGGTGGAAAAATATAAAACAAAAAACAAGCTAAAATAAAAAATTAAAGGTATATTAAAACAACATGATACAGATATAGGAGTAATGAACATTTCTAATAAAATATAAACAGCACATAGAATATTTTTACACATCAATTATATAGAAGATATTGACATATACCAATACTTTTATTTGGAGAATGAAAGAGAATATTGTGCTCTAAAAATAATTCAGTTTTAAAAATATGTAATTTCCTAAAATGAAAAAGCACAAAACATTTGAAATCAAGAAAGGAAAGTCATGAATGGGAAAAAATATAACTTGGCATCAGACTTTTCCATAGAAATACACTGTGGCAGGAAATTTTGGCATACTGTCTACAAATTTCTGGGAAATTAATATCTGATGAATAATTTTATATATCAATAAAGTTGTCCTATAATTAGAGAAACAGATACATTATAAGAACTTACAGAATAAAGTATCTTTTGGCTTATGTTGAAATTAAAAGTATACCTTAATGATTACTAAATAAGAAAACTGAGCCAACCAAAAGACGACTCAAAGAACATAGCAATGGGAAAGTTTTCATAATAGGAACTGGTTATAATAATGCATTTATTTAATTGTAAAACTAAAATTATCCACTTTATGAAATTATAAACTATAAATATCATAAACCTTATAAATAATAATAAATATGCATTTTAAACAATATATCTTGATTATGTCTAATAATATTTCATTTTAAAATTTTGATAAAGAGAAAAAATGTTAAAGAAAGTAATGATATTAATTTTTTAGTTTTTTATGGAAATTTATTAACATAGTGGAGGCCCTGTGCACGAATTCATGCACCTTGAAAGGAACTATGGGCTGCTAGGCTGCGGTAGGCACAGGAGTGGGTCTCGGCCCACCCTTCACAGCCCAGCCGCTCTTGCCGTGCCCCCAGTCTGCTGGAAGTCCCTCTCCCACTGCTACTGCTCCCACACACTGATGGTGACAGCCCCACTCACACCCACTGACGGTGCAGAGTGATTGGGGATGGCTCCAGCAGCGGGTGTGAGCAGAGCCAGAACAGTCAGTGGCTGCTGCCCAGATAGCCCCCCAGGAGCAGGGGGAGGTGGAGAAGCCCTTAAAGGTGATCAGGGCCAGCAGCCGCCATTTGCACCTGCTGATGGCGCCAAGTGATCAGGACCAGTGCCGGGCATTGGCAGCGGGTGAGAGCGAGGCCATCACCAGCAGCAAGTGCAAGCACCGGGCAGGACCGCGGGAGCCAAAAGTTTTCAGTAACCACCAGAGGCTCAACCCCATGACAGTGACCAGCGCCGCAGGCCTGCCCGCCATGTTGGTCATACACCCTGGTGGTCAGCGCGCGTCATAGTGACCAGTTGTTCAGTTGTTCTGTTGTTCCGGTTGTTCCACTGTTTGGTCTATTTGTATATTAACCTTTTATTATATAGGATCTTTACCTTTTAAATATATAGCTGAAAACATATAATTTAAAATATTTGTATTTTGTAACAATTTTATTATATGTCTCATTAAAATATTTAAAAATTATTTATATTTTGCTTTTCCTCTTTGAAAATTTAAATGGAAGTATATAGATTTTATTAAATGGTATCATATATATTATGCTTTATGTACTATAAAGTATAAATGTGAAATTTGACATTCTTTTTAATAATGGAAGACAGACAACTATTGCAATAAAATACTCTCAGGGTCCTATGGAAAGAAATAAGAACTTAATGCTTCCTGAGCATTTGAAAAAGGTTTCTTCGAAAAAGTTATACCTAATATGAATCTCGATAAATAAAAAAAGAGTAATAGTCCAGGGTGTGAGAGCAAGAGAGCATTTATAAATTCTACCCAAGTGTAATATTTACACAGAGTGGGGCAAAAGTATGTTCACAGTTGTTTGTATAAAAAATAATATAGTACTCATTAATAATACAAGAATAAACTCCATGTGTCATGTAATCAAAACTGTAATCCTACTTTTGGCCCACTCTGTATATTACATAGAGGATATGAAGTGACTACAGTGCTCTCATTTGACCACAACAAACACACACAAAAACACAGTTCTCCTGGAGCTGGGAGAAGGCCACATCTGCTAGCATCCTACTTCAGGTGGCTCTGGGACAGTGGATGTGTTGGATCTCACCGAGCTGCACCCATCTCCCTACCCCTTTGGAGGTTCCCTTCATCTTCTACCCTTACCTAAATTTACACTTTAATTTGACCATCACTGGAAACTTTTGGGACAAAGCTGTCCTCCCTGGCTTGCTGTTCACAGACTTCTCTCTCTCTCTTTCTCTCTCTTTCTCTCTCTCCCTCTCTCTCTCTCACTCTCTCTTTCTCAACTCCTTATTCAATATAGTACTATAAGTCCTAACCATAGAGATCAGATAAGAAGAATAAATAAAAGTCATCCAAATTGGAAAGAAGGAAGTAAAACTGTCATTATTCGCAGATAGCATGATATGGCAAATAGGAAACCCTAAAGACCACCAAAGTCTATGAGATTTAATAAATGAATTTGGAAGCATAGCAGGATACAAAAGTAACACCCAGAAATCTATGGCATTTTTATACACCAATAGTGAACTCTCAGAAAGAGCAACTAAAAAAAAAAATAATAATAATCCTATTTATAATTGCACCACCACCAACAAAATAAGGTTCCTAAGAATAAATTTAATCAAGGAGATAAAAGACTTGTACTTGGAAAACTATATTGAAAAAAGAGATAGAGGAAGATAAAACATGTGGAAGAATATACCATTTTCATGGATTGGTAGAATAAACATAATTAAAATGTCCATATTACCCAAAGTAATCTACTCAATGCAATCCCTATTAAAATACTAATGGAATATTTCACAAATCTAGAACAAATGCTCCAAAAATGTATATGGAACAAAAAAAGGCCTCGAATAGATGCAGTAAATTGAGAAAGAACAAAGTTGGATGGATCACAATACCAGATATCAAATTATACTACAAAGCAGCCTGGTACTCGCACAAGAACAGGCATATAGATCAATGGAACGGAACAGATACCCCAGAAATCAACCCAAACCATTACACTCAATTAATATTTAGCAAAAGATGCAAAAGCATATAATGGAGTCAATACAATCTCTTCAATAAATGAAATTGGACAGAAACATGTGAAAAAAGAAACTAGACCACCAATTTCCACCATACACAATAATAAACCCAAAATGGATAAAATACTTAAATGTAAGATGGGAAACCATAAAAATCTTAGAAGAAATCATAGGCAGGAAATTCTCAGACATCTCTTGTAGTAATATGTTTGCCAATACATCTCCTAGGGCAAGAGATACAAAATAAAAAAAATTACAAAATGGGACTATATAAAAATAAAAAGCTTCTGCACAGCAAAAGAAACCATCAACAAAATGATGGGCCCACTGCATGGGAAAACATATTTGTCAATGATATATCTGATAAGGGTTAATGTCTGAAATATATAATGAACACATAAACTTAACAAAAGGAAGACAAATAATCCAATTAAAAAATGGACAGGGGACCTAATAGACACTTCTCCAAAGTGTACATACAGATGGCCTATGAAAAAATGCTCAAAGTCACTGATCATCAGAAAGATGCAAATTAAAACAACAATGAGGTATCACCTCACACTATCAGAATGGCTGCCATCAACAAATCAACAAATGATAAGTGCTAGTGAGGATGTGGAGTAAAGGGTATTCTAGTACACTGCTGGTGGGGATGCAGCCACTGTGGAAAACAGTATGGAGTTTCCTGAAAAAAGTAAAAATGGGACTTCCATTTGACCCAGTGATTCCACTTCTAGAAATATATCTTAAGAAACCCAAAAGACCAATCAGAAAGAATATATGCACCTCTCTGTTCATAGCAGCATAATTTAAAATAGCTAAGATCTGTAAACAGCCCAAGTGCCCATCAGTAGATGAGTGGGTTAAAAAAGTAGTTTTATATTTGCACCATGGAATACTATGCAGCTGTAAAAAAGAATAATATCTTACTCTTTGAGACAGCATGAAGAGACCTGGAGAGTACTTTGCTAAGTGAAATAAGCCAATTATAGAAAGATAAGTATCACATGATCTCACTCATATGTGGAATCTAAATATGTGGAACAAAATAAACTGATGAACAAAATAGATACAGAGACATGTAAACATGGAACAGGCTGATGAATCTCAGAGGTAAAGTGGGAGTGGGTAGTGGGTGGAGAGAGATTAACTGAGGAACTTAGATGCATACTAGTGGCCCAGTGCATGGATTCATGCACATTGAATGGAAATTAATTAGAAGATGGTCAGCGGGGAGGGACTGCAAGAGACGGCCAGACATGCCCTGGAGCCAACCTCCTGCAGTCCCTCCCCGAGCCTGTCACACCTGGGGAAGCACAGTGGGTGGAAGGGAATCTGTGGTCACCATAGCTCAGGAATAAACTAGATTCAGGACCGACAGTGCCCCAACAACAACATAACCCACAGCCAAAGGTGGAATCGTACGGCTCCATGAGAAATCGGGCTCCCTCCTCTCTGTTTCTGGGGTGCGTCACCTGAGAACCGCTGCTGCCAAGTAACAGTTCAGTAGCTCCTGCATGGAGCATCTGCCCCCTGGTGGTCAGTGCACATCATACCTACTGGCCGGTCAGACAGTTGCTTAGCCTTTTATATATATAGAAGATATGTGCAGCCCTAGACAGAAACAATAGTGTAGTGAAGGCCTTGAAGGGGTGGTGTAGTGTGGAGGGGGTTTATGGGGGAAAAGGGGTGGCATCTGTAATACTTTCAACAATAAAGATAAATCTTTAAAAATTTGCCTAATATGGGGGAGGGGGAGGGCACTGTGTTTACAGAGTGAAACATGTCTCTCTAAATACACTCCTACTTTTATAGCCTTAAAATAAACTTGTCTTTGAGATTTCTATTTGAAATTTATTTTGCTAGTCACTATAGAAAACAAACAAGAGTAAAAAAACAAACAAACACAAGCTTAGAACACTTATAAATGTTCATGTTATCTCATGTTATCTGAAACTTTCCTTGGGGCGGTTTCCTTGATTTTTTTGATTGATGGTAATTGCAGGCTTCATTAACTTCTCATTCTCTACTTTTATTAATGAGATTGCCATGCTGCATAGACATGTTCTGGAGGAAGAGATGCCTGAGAGAAAGAAAGACAAATAAGCAGCTGGGGTGTACATAAGGGAAGAAGCCACCTTTGGGTGGAGGTAGATTATCCAGCCCCAGTTGCCCGCTCATTCCTGTTTGATGAGCGAAGTCCTGCCCACTCAAGACCTTCCAAACTCCTGACGCACAAATTCATAAGGAAAAGAAAATGTTTGTTTTAAGTCATTAGACTTGGGGAGTGATTTTACACAGAAATAGAAAACAAAAGAAAGATGGTTATTTAGTCTCTTGGCACATCAGTTTCTTTACTGTATTTTGTAGGTTCATAATAATACCTATCTCATAAGGTCACTGTGTTCATTAAATAATAACTGTAATGTGCACACATTTGGGGAAAGGAAAATAAAAGTCTGGGAGATTTATAAAACCTTTTATATATACTAACTGTATATACATTACATATACACTGAGTGGCCAGATTATTATGACCACCCCATCAGTACTTCGTTGGGCCACCTTTTGCCTTCAATACTGTGGCGATTCTTCTTGGCATTGACTTCACGAGGTGCTGAAAGGTGATGCGAGGAATCTGACACCATGCCTGATGAATAGCACTGTCCAGTTCTGAGATTTGATGGTTGTGGAACCAGCTGCCTGGTGGCTCTTTTAACTTCTTCCCACAAATGCTCAATTGGATTGGGATCTGGTGATTGTGGGGCCACCTAAGCAAGGTAAAGTCTCCCTCATGTTCTTGAAACCACTCCTGCACAATACGAGCACCGTGGCATGGCGCATTGTCTTGTTGGAAGAAGCCATCTCCATTGGGATATGCCATCAACATGATAGGATGAACTTGATCAGCAATGATACTTAGGTATGTTGTGCTATTCACATGTTGTTCCACATGAATTAAAGGGTCCAAATCATGCCAAGAAAACATGCCCCAAACCATAACACTGCCCCCCTCAGCTTGAAGGGTTGTACTCATGCATGGGGTGCATGCTTTCATGCTGTTTCCGCCAAATTCTCACTCTGCCATCTGCATGATGCAACTGGAAAAGTAATTCATCAGACCACATGATTTTTTTCCAATGCTCAACTGTCAAATACTTATATCCTTTGCAAATTGGAGACGTTTTATCTTGGTAACTGCAGACAGCAAAGGTGTTTGAACAGGACTTCGGCTTCTATATCCCATACAATGCAGTGTATGGCTAATTTGCCTACAAATGTCAGGTGATCACAATAATCTGGCCACTCAATATATATATATATATAAATATATCAACTACAACTTTGATAATTTTGTTGTTATCATAATGTATAATAATTGAAAAGGCTGATTTCCTAAATGATAATAGATGCAATCATAATATGAACCTATCCACATTGATATTCTGCTGTAATTAACTTTGAATTGAGGCATTTGCAGACTGGTGAACATAACTATGTATAGCAATGACTTAAAATTTTTTGTAATAATTATAAGATAAAAAGATGAATCCAACTTGGTTTTTTAATGAATTATGTTTTCAGTATTAGCATATTTTTAAAAATATATTCTTATTGATTTCAATAAGGAAAGGAGAGGGAGAAATGGGAACATCAAAGATGAGAGAGAATCATTGATGGCTGCCTCCTGCATGCCCACTTCTGGGGATTGAGTCTGCAGCCCAAGCATGTAACCTTGGCCAGATTCAAACCCAGGACACTCCAGTCCACAGGCCCACACTCTATCCACTGAGCCAAACCAGCTAGGGCCAGTATTATAATATTTTAAATTTATGAATTGTCTCAATATTTTTAGTTGTTTTATTTTTGTCAGGGTTAAAGATCTCTTGAGAAATACTCCTAATTTGTTTGCTATTTCAAGTCATTGATCCCTAATATCATGAGGGCATTGGAGACATAAACAAGAATTTCATACAAATCAACTACCCAACTAAGAAATTAAATAGCCAGTGGGAAGCACGAGACTAAACAAAACCAAAGTAAGAAAATAACTCATTCTAATTGGTAAGAAAAAATCACTTTAAAATATTAATAACAAAATATATTTTCATTGGTGCTTTTTTCACTTTATAGAAATAATAGTAATAACATATACAATGTCTCTATGTTCCTTATAAAACATTTAAGTATATTATTTTAATTTTTTGTATTCAACATATAAATACAAGAAGAAATCTCTTTAAATGGTAGAATTGGTAGAATCAAAAGTCTCTTTTTTTGCAAAGAAATCAGTGTGGTTGGATACAGAATAATTAATAATTCAAAAATGTCAAGTTATTCTATCAACATATTTACCTGAAAATTTGTTTAACAGAGACATAATATCTTAACATGTTTAGGGTAAGCTATTAAAGTGATGATATAATATTGGTAATATTATACACAATGCAAAGGCATTGCACCCAGAGATGGAAATTTTCTCAGACAACTGATTGTATTCATAAGTCACGGACTGTTGAAACAGTTTCCTCTGTGTGGAACATTCTTTTCTTAGCTATTCATGACTTAATCTATAACTTCATTTTGTGAAGTATGGTAGCAACCATTTCAGATTGAAACTGTAGTTTAACTCTAACCCTGTTGTTTGGCTTAACAATAGAAAGGTTATTTTGATTTTCTGAATTGTATAAATCATCCCATTTGATTGAATACCTTATAGATTGAATGACTATCCCATTGATTGTGATCTTACTGGTTATCGAAGCACATTCTTCTGTACCTGGGAAATAGGACAGCACAATTACCCTAAATTGTTTTAGTGGCCACAGGTGGTGTGTTCCAGCTGACTCAGTGGTCCTGAGACCAGGACAGCACAATTACTCTAAATTGTCCTGACAACTCAGTGGTCAGGAGACCTGAGGGCTCTAGATAATGTGTTTCTGTCAATTCAGTGACCCCGAGACCCGAAACTGTAATTAACATGCTTAATTCTGCTTTTGTAATCTGCTTTTTTTGGGAGCCAGGTGCCACATTCCAAACCCTGGGATGTAATCAATATCTTTGTGATTTTTGCCAATATAAGTCTGGTTTTGCCACCATCTTAGGGCTATGAGATTTAGGAATGGCCCCTCATAGTCCCGGATTGCAATAAATGTGACTCTTTAATTCGATTTCTTGAGGCGTCCTTCTGTGATTCGCGGGGTACATTACAACATTTGTCTCTGATTCTATTTATCAGGAAAGGGTAAATTATGCTGCAGTAAAAAATTAACACACAGTTTAATGCTTTAGTCTACTAATGATACTTCACATATCCAATAACTTATTAAATTTATAATACTTATCAGATAGTCTCATCTAAATACAATAAGGTTGGAGATACATGGAACAATTAATTGATCCAAATTATTGTTTCTTAGCAGTCCTTTTGTTTACTGAGCAAATATCCCACTATTTCCTTTCTCTCACATTTAGAGCACTCAACTTATCTCCAAAGTAGGTAAGCTGAAAGTCCAGCCAGGCACTGAATTCATATTGAAGGCCAGGATCTAAGTGTACCATATGGTGTTCTCTATAATCCCATTCAGTTGGACTTCCTATATATTAAAAAAAACACACAAGTTTTCTCTTCTCCACACTCCAATTAATGCAGAACAGAAAAATGGAGACAGGTAATAAAGAGGAGAGAGAGAGGGAGGGAGGGAGAGAGAGAGAGAGAGAGAGAGAGAGAGAGAGAGAGAGAGAGAAAGAAGAAAGAAAGAAAGAAAGAAAGAAAGAAAGAAAGAAAGAAAGAAAGAAAGGAAGGAAGGAAGGAAGGAAGGAAGGAAGGAAGGAAGGAAGGAAGGAAGGAAGGAAGAAAGAAAGAAAGAAAGAAAGAAAGGAAGGAAGGAAGGAAGGAAGGAAGGAAGGAAGGAAGAAAGAAAGAAAGAAAGAAAGAAAGAAAGAAAGAAAGAAAGAAGAAAGAATGGAAATACGCAGCAATTACTCTTGGAATTGTGAGAGGCTCTCACCTTGGGGATATGAAATGTTTCTTGATTAGGCATTGATTTTGCTCCCTGGAAGAACTATCCTTCCCACCATTAACTGTGTCCTCTTACAGTTCTTCATTTTTCATTGATCCTCTTTGGCCATTTATGAATTGTGCTTGGTGGAATGCTTTCCTTGGGAGGCATCAGTCTTCTCATTCTTCTCCCTGCCTCAGAAAGAGCGAGGGCCCAAGGAGGCAAAAACAGTCATTTCTTCTTCACAAATAATCTCTTTCTTGTAATTTGTTGCCAATAGCAGTTTCACAGCACTTGTTTTTGTTTATATGGCTGTCCTACAAAATACTGCAGACTGAGTGGCTTAAACAACATAAACTTGCTTTCTCACAGTTTTGTGGGTAGAAGTCTTAAGGTCAAGGTATCACTAGATTTGATTTCTCCTAAGGCCTTTCTCCTTGCTTGCAAGTGGTGAGCATCTCTCTGTGTCCGCACGTGGCCTGCCTCTGTGCCCTTGCACTCCTGGTGCCTGTCTCTCTTTTTTCAAGGTCACACTGGACTAGGACCCCACCCTTATGACCTCATTCACTCTCATCACCTCTTTGAAGTCCCCGTCTTTAAATACACTCACATTAATGTTTAAGACTCCAAAATAGGAAAATTAGGGAAACACAATTCAGTCCATAACAGCAAACAACTTTATTACTAATATTTTATTTTCCAACCTCTTTCTCCTGAAATGTAATTTTATTGAGTACATGACCGGCCTCCCAAGAAGCTTCAGGAGAGATTTAATTTTTTTTTTCATTGTGAATCATGACTTGCCCTCTTTCCAGCCTCTTATATCAGGTTCTTCAATAACTGTAGCTAACTACTAAGATGCTACCATACTTTTGGTAATGGATTCTGTCTTGGCCAGTATAGACCAGTTGTGCTGTGCTAACAAATCAACACTCAAATCTCAGTAAGTTAATGCAAGAAAGATATAATATATCTCATTATTTTACACTAGAAGCCCGTTGCATGAAGATTCATGCAATAGGCCTTCCTTCCCCTGGCTGCCGGCACCGGTTTTCCTCCGGCACCCAGGACCCAGGCCTTTGGTCCGGCTGCAGCGAGGCTTGGCTTCTCTGCTCCGGCCGCAGAGAGGCTTGGCTCAGTGGAGAAGCCAAACCTTTCAGTCTTCAGTCTTCAGTCTTCAGTTTTCAGTCTGAACCTGCATATGCAAATTAAACACCATCTTTGTTGGGTTAATTTGCATAGTTGCTCTGATTGGCTGGTGGGCGTAGCAGAGTGACACCAATTTGCATGTTTCTCTTTTATTAGTGTAGATGTTGTTATTCTGTGAGTAGAAACTAAAGGGAACAGGTAGTGTTCCTAATATACATAGTCACTCAAAAATGCAGGCCCATGGAGGATCCACTAATTTACAGAATAAGTATCTTCCTCAAATGGCATAGCAGGGGAAGAGAAATACTAAAGAATCATGAGTAAACTTTATACTCCCACACCATAAAAGTGACTTATTATAATTCCAGCTCGTATCATATCACTCAGAAAGAGTCACAGGTGCTCATTTAAGGGAAACATAGGTGACAAGTAAAATATTTGCAGAACAACGATAATAAAACAACATTTAAAACTTGGAAATCAATTGAGAGTACTGTATGTCATTTCAATATCATGTTTGGGCATTCTTCTTAACAAACCTATGTAAGAATTGTCTAATTTTCTAGAATTTTTCTGCTTGAGTCTTATTATCTGTTTGATTAGAGCCAAGACTGTTTTAATACACATTAACTTGGAGAGATAATTGACAGATATATGTTCTATGAGTCCTGTGTTATTGTTTTTTTTTTTTTTTTACTTTTTTGCTATAATACTTTGATAGCATTTACCATCACAGTTGAAACATAACCTGGTTGGAGAGTTCCCTCCTAACACTATAAATGTTTTATTGCTCTATATAAAATTTTGCCACCTGACATAACAGAAGTTTATTTATTAAATGGTCATAATATAATTGTCCTTATGAAATAAATGGACTATATGAGTAATTACTCTGTTTTCTAAAACTGTGCACCCCTAAGTTAGAAGAGTGTTTACCAGATAGTGTTTCCTATACTCAATAAATATTCAAGGAATGATTTAAAGAAATCATTCTGTAACTCAAAAAACCAAGCCTCTCAAACCTTTGCTTTATTATCTTTTTGGTACAATACAGCAACTAGTAACAGGGACTCTAAATTTAAATAACACCTTTAGCATCTTAAAAGTTAAATTTATTAAAGTAAAGGAAACGAAAACAAGAGTTATTCATGTTCAATGGGTTAGGCAAACAAGTATTCTAAAATAATGCATCATAAAGTCATATACAAATTTTCCAGAAATGCTCTAAAGTTCATTAATGTACTGTCTGAGCATTGGCTTAACTAGTTGGTGGCTCTATTAAAACTTAATATGCATTTTCTCATATTCAAGCATTAATTTTTATTAATATGATTAGAGGCCCTGGTGCACAAAATTTTGTGCACTGGAGGGGGTGTCCCTCAGCCCAGCTTGCCCCTATCACATACTGGGAGCCCTCAGGGGATGTCCTACTCCCTGCTCCCTGCTCCCCTTGGGGAGCAGGCCTAAGCCACAGTCTGTCCTCCCTTTGTGGGAGGTGACCGGGCTGATCAGGGGAACACCAGCCCCATCACCCCACTGCTGCAGCCACTGCCAGTCACCGCAGCCACCGAGGTGTTTTCATCAACAGGGACTCTAGTCCCTTTACCGTGAAAAAATGACAACTTTCTTTAGGCATTTTCAAGAAGTGTCTTTTATAAGATATGACATTTCTTTCTTTCTTTCTTTTTTTATCCTCACCTGAGGATATGTTTCCATTGAATTTTAGAGAATGTAGAAGAGAAAGGGAAAGACAGAGAGAAACATCAAAGTGAAAGGAACACTTTGATTGGTTGCCTCCTGTATGAGTCCTGACCTGGGCCCAAGCCAGGGAGGAGATTGCAACCTAGGTACAAGCCCTTAGTCAGAATTGAATCCAGACCCAGCAGTGGGCAGGCCGAGGCATTTTCCACTGAGCAAAACCAGCTAGGACAGGATATGACATTTCTTAACCCTCCAGCAGCGGACCTTCCTTTTTTTCTCCAGGAGTGTGGTAAAAAACCTTAGATCACCTATTTGGATTCTTATTACCCAAGTTACTAAGAATATTACCAGTGGCATACAGGGAGCTAAGCCAATGAGTAGTCAGAAAAGGTGTTTCCTCTGTAGTTCACACCAATTGCCGGCTTGGCCTGGCCCCTGCCCAGGCCTAACGCCTCTGGCTGAGTCATTAGCCCTGGGCAGGGGACCTCCAGCTCCCTCAATCTTTGGCTCAGCCCCTGCAGCCTGCCAATGCAAGCTCCCTCCCTGCTCCCCGCAATCGCTGGCTCCACCCCTGCACAGGCCTAATGCCTCTGACCAAGGCCTTAGGCCTGGGCAGGGAACCCCCAGCTCCCAACATCACCGGCTTCACCCATGCTACCCTTGATTGCTGGAACAGCCCCTGCCCACACCTAACGCTTCTGGCCAGGCATTAGGTCTGGGCAGGGGACCCCCAGCTCCCCACGATTGCCAACTCGGCTCCTGCTCCCTGCGATTGCTGGCTATGCCCCTGCCTAGGCGTAATGCCTCTCACCAAGGCATTAGGCCTGGGCAGGGGACCCCCAGCTCCCCGCAATCTCCCACTCCGCCCCTGCCTAGGCCTAATGCCTCTGACCAACCCCCTGCTCCCCACGATCGCCAACTCGGCCCCTGCTCCCCGTGATGGCTGGTTCCACCCCTGCCCAGGCCTAATGCCTCTGACCAAGGCATTAGGCCTTGACAGAGGACCCCCAGCTCCCACCGTCGCCGGCTCTGACCCTGCGACCCGCAATCTCTGGCACCACCCCTGCCCAGACCTAAGGCCTCTGGCGGAGGCATTAGACTTGGACAGGGGACCCTCAACTCTCTGAGATCTCCCACTCCACCCATGCCCAGGCCTAATGCCTGTGGCCAAGGCATTAGCCCTGGGCAGGGGACCCCCAGCTCCCATCGCCAGCTCCGACCCTGCTTCCTGCAATCACTTGCAGGGGGCAGGCAAAGGCATCCTGGTTCTCTGATCACGGGCCTGGGGCCGCCTTTGCCCTGTCACCCTACTCTTGGCTGCCACCTCGGTTTCCGATCACCGTCAGTGGCAGGGGGCTTCTTCCTTCCTTCCCCTTTCACCTCCCAGCATTGCGCCTATGTATGCAAATTAACCACCATCTTTGTTGGCGGTTAACTGTCATCTTTGTTGGCATTTTATTTGCATATCACCCTGATTAGCCAATGGGAAGCGTAGCGAAGGTAGGGTCAATTACCATGTTTGTCTTTTATTAGTGTAGATACTGTATGCTCTTAAGATTTATGTATTTCATTAAAGTTTATCCAGCTTTTTAACTGAGAAAAGATTATATAAAATTTATTGTAAAGATAAAAAGTTCTCCAGAGTTGGCCTTGACATTATGTACTAATTTCTAACCCTTTATCAACTCTGTAGCATGAATTCTGTAGAAAATGTTTCACTTGCACAAACAGGCATCAAGCAACTCATTTCTCTAGCTGCCTTGACTTCTCCTCTTGCCACAATAAATCTTTGTGTTCTGCAGGGACTCATTTCTCTCTTGCTCTTCCTTATTTATGT
Source organism: Myotis nattereri (assembly GCF_964212035.1). Taxonomy (NCBI): domain Eukaryota; kingdom Metazoa; phylum Chordata; class Mammalia; order Chiroptera; family Vespertilionidae; genus Myotis; species Myotis nattereri. Next base: position 64,780,115 of record NC_138076.1, on the reverse strand, counting down.
CAATATGCTTTCAAATTCATGCCAACCTGTTCAGAGGCTTATTTTGAGGATGACACATTTCTTATTTTTGGTGAGAGAGTGTAAGAAGGATTAATATAGTCTTGCATTCAAGATTAATGTAGTTGCATACCAAAAACTGGCTAGCGGTGCGACTCAGCTTTTCAGCAACCACTTATCATGAAACTTGGACACCATAATATTCACATAAATATTTCTAAGCAACATAATATCCATGGGAGCTCATGAATTTAAAATTTACTCAGCTGTTTTCTTTAAAGAAGTTATATTTTGTGTTTATCTCTCTGACTTTCCTAATAATCATATTTCATAGTTGACAGAAAAACCACCATGTTGCTCTATTTAGCACACTGATTTTCACTTTTACTTATGAAAAGTAAGGTACCTGTTTAAAATACTGCAAACATTACATTATACAGTGAATTTTTCATGAGTAAAAGGACATGTATTTGAAAGTTTTCAACTATTGAAACACATATGAACCTGGCTATTTATCTTTTCAACAAACATATTTGAGAGATACTCACTAAAAAATATCTTGAAATAAGTGACTAGTAAATTGAATTTAATTCATTCATATGGATATATATTAATTTAATTCAACAAATAGTTATTCAATTTTATAGTTTTATAGCATTTATTATATGTGAACATTTCACATATTACATGGGGTAAAAGTTTGAGTACCTTTACATGACACAAATTATCGGTCTTAATCTAAAGTTTACCTACCTTTCCACCTTGCTCTCCTGCCAGTGACCTCATCTTCATCCATGTATCTTGCTGTATTACTCTTTAAAGTTCCCTAACTATTCTGTGCTATCATGTCAAATACATAATACTGCTCTCCAAATAGCAAGCTTTTCCTCCATCTTTTGTTTTTTTAATATATTTTGTTGATTTTTTACAGAGGAAGGGAGAGAGATAGAGAGTTAGAAACATCGATGAGAGAGAAACATCGATCAGCTGCCTCCTGCACATCTCCCACTGGGGATGTGCCTGCAACCCAGGTACATGCCCTAGACCGGAATTGAACCTGGGACCTTTCAGTCTGCAGGCCAACGCTCTATCGACTGAGCCAAACTGGTTTCGGCTTCCTCCATCATTTTAATCCATCTGATTCTTCTATGCATCCATTCTTCCATGCTTGTCAGGACCCTAAATGTATATTATCCCATCTGGAAAATTTTTATTCATTGCCTGGACTTAGTTAAGCGTTTTTCCTCTGTGTTCAACAATCCTCGTCTACATATCTTCATAATGGGACTTGTCATATTCCATTGTAATTTGTTTACTTAACTCCCCACCCCAAGAAGATTCTGCCATCCTTGCAAGCAGTTATTATAGGTAACTCACTTCTTTATTCAGTGCTTTGGGGACTCATATTTTCTATTTGAAGTTCTTGTTAAGTTAATGACAAAGAATAGGAGAACTATATGGACTGTTTTTCACCTCATTGGTTAAAAAAAAGTTCCCTTTACTCAATAAAAATACAATAACCATAGAAATCTGGTGCCATCATTTAAAATTTTTAAAAAGTTTTGATGGAGGAAGATGTCAGTGAAAAACCAAGGATGAAAAGATGTAATGGGGGAAAGGACATGATCTTAGTTTTGTAATTGAGCCAGCTTTTTACCTATTTAGTTAAGTTTAGTTAAGTACCTGGCTTGCATAGGGGCCTCCCTCATTAGCAAAAGGAATTGGTTGAAAATAAAATTCGAAGTTACAATCTCAATTTTCTTTTGCTTTCTCATGTATTCTAGAGTTTATTAAATTATCTGGAGATCAGTAATTGGTAATTGAGAATTAGGAAAGATTAACAAATTCTAGCCACAGTTTAGGCATTTTAAAATGCTTGCAAAAAGTTTTAGTCTATAAAATGAAAAAAAAAAAAAATGTTTCAAATAACAAACTTTGTTCCTAACTTTTTTTTTTTTTCAAGAAACCTTTCTTATACTTTGAGAAGAAAACAAGCCCCAACGAAGTCTTTGCCCAAGATTAGTCCAGAGCTTATGAGGCTGGGCTTCCACTCAAATAGAACATCTGAAAGCAGTCATACCTTTAAAAGAAAATTTCTTTTTTATCTTTCTTTTCCATGACCTTCTTAGGCAACACTCCTTCGGCATCTTAATGGCGGCATAGAACATAGAACACTTCTAAGTGATCCCATATCAATGCCCCAACTCTTTCAGGAACATTGGGAGGGGCTGGTTCTCTGGACAGTCTCCCTCCCCTTAGTTACAACAAAGTAGTTTCCTATGGCCGCTAAAACAAATTATTACAATACAATTTTATGATTGCAGCTCTAGAGGTCATAAATTCAAAATGGGTCTCACTGAGCTAAAGCAAAGTGTTGGCAGACTGCATTCCTTCTGGAGGTAGCAGGGGAGAATCTGTTTCCTTGCCTTTTCCAAGTTATAGAGACTGTCTGCATTCCTTGGCTCAAGCCTCTTCTTCCATCTTCAAAATCAGCAGCTTAGCATCTTCATATCTCCCTGGATACCAACTCTCCTTATAGGACCCTGTGAATACCTGTGACCACCCTAACAATCCACAGTCATCTCCCTGTCTCAAGGGCAACTGATTGGCAACCTTAATTCTTACCTTGCCAAATAAAATAGCATGGGACTAATGTAGAGTAGATGGCCATTACATTCAAAGTATAACTATCAGTAAGTGGTGAGTATTATTAATTACATTAATTAATATGTTTGATATGCGTCCTGTATTTTATTCATCTTTATATTTCTCACAATAATTTTATAGTGATATATTGGTTACATCCATTATAAATATACTAGAGGCCTGTTGCACAAAAAGATTCGTGCAATAGGCCTTCCCTCCTCCTGGCTGCCAGCACCAGTTTTCCTCCGGCACCCGGGACCCAGGCCTTCGCTCCAGCCCGAGCCGCCTTCAGTCTTCGCTGCTCTGGCCGGAGCCGCCTTCAAGCCTGCGCTGCTCTGGCAGGAGCCGCCTTCAGTCTTCACTCCGCCGCTTTGTGCACACGTATGCAAATTAACCACCATCTTTGTTGGCAGTTAATTAGCATGTCTCACTGATTAGCCAATGGAAGGCATAGCGAAGGTATGGTCAATTACCATGTTTGTCTATTATTAGACAGAAGATATGTATATATAAAAAAAGCATAATATGCTAATTAGACCGGACATCCTTTGGGAAGTCCTTCCAGGATGAAGCCAGGGCTGCTGCCGCAGGATCGAGTTATCTGCCTGAGCCTGCGAGGGAGGGATCCAGGCAGCCGCCATGGCTGCGAATGCCTACTCTTGCATGAATTTCCTGCATCAGGCCTCTGGTAATATATGTCTGGTATATTGATTAGTCACCATTCAGTTGGCAAAAGTGACATAAATCCAACAGAAGTTTTCTTAAATAAAAATAGAAAATATATGCACAGTCCATGGCACAGACAATAGTGTGGTGAAGGTCTGGGAGGGGTTGGTGCAGGGTGGAGGGAGTCAATGAGGAAAAAAAAAGGGGATATCTGTAATACTTTCAACAATAAAGATAAATTAAAAAAATATTTTTATTGAAATTATTGGATGAGATTGGTTAATAAAATTATATAGATTTCAAATGTATGATTCCATAATACATCATCTGTATAATGTATTGTGTGGTCACCATCCAAAATCAAGTCTCTTTGCATTACCATTTATTTCCTCTCTACCCTCTTCTACCTCCCCCCACACCCCTTTCCCTCTGTTATCCATGTCTATGAATTGTTGTTTGTTGTTTTGTGTGTTTTTTGGTTAATCCCTTCATCTTTTTCAACCAACCCCCCAGGCTCCCTACCCTCTGATAGCTGCCAGTCTGTTTTTTGTATCTATAAGTCTGTTTCTGTTTCCTGTTAGTATGTTGTTCATTAGATTCCACATATAAGTAAAATAATATGGTAGTTGCCTTTCTCAGACTAGCTCATTTTACTTAGCATAATAGTCTCCAGGTCCATCCATGCAATTGCAAAGGGTAAGATTTCCTTCTTTTTTATGGCTATGGAGTAATATTCCATTGTGTAAATGTGCCACAGCTTTTTTATCCACTCATCTACTGCTGAGCACTTGGGCTGCTTCCAAATCTTAGCTATTGCAAATAATGTTGCAATGAACATAGGGGTACTTATATTCTTTCAATTTAGTGTTTTGGGTTTCTTCAGGTATATTCACAACAGTTGAATTGCTGGGTCATAAGCCAGTTCCATTTTTTTTGTTCATTTGTTTGTGGAAACAAAATACTGTTTTCCACAGGGCTGCATCAATCTATCATAAGATTATATCTTTCTGGACGTTCACACTGTAGAAGTTATAGACATCATAGCATTTCAGACATAATGTATTTCCTTTAAGACTATTTTAATACAAATATAGTCAAATATTAATTTGATAGAAAAAGCTTCATCACTTTTCATATAAATTATGTTTCTCTTTCCACTAATATAGTTTAAGCAACCCTTATGATATGTGAAGATTAAACTGGTGAGACTGGTTTATTGGGAGTGAAGTAATTTTGTCCCTACAGTGAAGTACATGAATTGGATCTATGAAGACACTACCAATGAATGATAAATGGAAATTAGACAGGTGATAACCAGGATGATTATAACGTTCCCCTCAGATGATAGGTTTCATCCTGACAGGTTACTTTCAGACTATAAGATTTGACCTCCTTAGAGAATTTATCTAAGAACCTTACAACTGTAGCCCTGGCTGGTGTGACTCAGTTAGTTAAAGCTTGTCCCATGCATAAAGAGGTTACTGCTTAGATTCCTAGTTATTGGTCAAAGAGCAGTTCCATTTTTTTTTTAAAGGGGAGAATGATGATTTTTACTTTTTTAAATGTATTTTATTGATTTTTTTACAGAGAGGAAAGGAGAGGGATAGAGAGTTAGAAACATCGATGAGAGAGAAACATCGATCAGCTACCTCCTGCACACTCCCTAGTGGGGGTGTGCCCGCAACCAAGGTACATGCCCTTGACCGGAATCAAACCTTGGACCCTTGAGTCCGCAGGCTGAAGCTCTATCCACTGAGCAAAATTGGTTAGGGTGAGCAGTTCCATTTTTAATTTTTTGAGGATACACCAATTGTTTTCCAGTCACTGCCCCATTTCTGCATTCCTACCAACAATGCACATGGGTTATATTTTCTGCACATACTGGCTAGCACTTGTTGTTTGTTGATTTATCGATAGTAGCTATTCTAACAGGTGTGAGCTGATAGCATTATCTTGTAATGTAATTAATTATCTAGAAAGATAGGGGCCCTATCTTCCATTAAATCTCTGTGAGAGGGTCAGAACCTAACTTCATTAATCATCAATTAACCAAACAGATGGCCTACTCACTTTGAAAACTCTCCCCCTCAGCTCATCCCAGCACTTTAAAATCTCCCTGATTTTTTTTCCCAGTGGAATTGAGTTCAATATCTCTCCCTTCTTTTAATACTCTTGAATAAAGTCTCTCTTGCCTGTTTTAACTTGTCTGGTGCAAATTTTCTTTGCCAGTGTTAATATTCAGATGATAGCTGTCCTTTCTATCTTTCAAATACTCTGCTTCCTAATGAATAAAAATATAAGAATATTCTTTACTACTTATCGATCTGAAATACAAGGTACAACTATACTAATCAATCATTTCTAATTTGCATAAATTATAAAAGTTATAAATTATGTTATTTATGTTATATCAATTATAAAAGAATATTATTTATACTTTCTTAAAAGAAAAATTGTTGGAATCTAATGATCTTCTAACATAATCTATACTAATAAAAGGGTAATATGATAATTAGACCAGGAGACCTTCTGGGAGACCTTCCAGACGTCCTTCCAGATAAAACTATGGTGGTGGGGCCAAGGCAGAGGTGCTTAGGGGAGACCAGGCCAGAAGGGGAGGGCAGTTGGGGGTGATCAGACCAGCAGAGGGGACAGTTCGGGGCAAGCAGACCAGCTGCGGGGACAGTTGGGGATGAACAGGCCAGCTGGAGGGGCAGTTGGGGGCAAGCAGGCTGGCGGGGGGGGGGCAGTTGGGGGAGAGCAGGCTGGAAGCAGAGTGGTTAGGGGTGATTAGGCAGGTGGGTAGGTTAGCGGTTAGGAGCCAGTGGTCCTGTATTGAGAGCGGGATGTCCGACTGCCAGTTTGTGGGATCGGGACTAAACTGTCAGTCAAACATCCCCCGAAGGATCCCAGATTGGAGAGGGTGCAGGCCGGGCTGAGGAACACACATCCCCTGCACAAATTTTGTGCACCAGGCCACTAGTCTATAATAATAATGGACAGCATCAATGTTAATCATGCTGTAATTTTATAGAATAATATTTTAAAGATTTAAAATGCTAGAAAATTAATCCTCTGTCCAATATACATCAATTCATACAGGAAGAAAGGGCTTTACATTTTTTTAATCTACTATATATAATCCAGGCACTATCATATTTAACTCATGTATATTCTCAATTATACTTGTTATATAATTTTACATCAAAATGTTTTATAAAATATTAACTGGTACCTTATAAAATACAGATGTTAGTTTGTGCTATAGTGACAGCAACAAAAATCCTTAATCTAATTTGTTTATCACATTAAGCTATTATTTCTTCCTCACATAAAGTCCATTACAGGTCTCCTGACTCTCCAAGAGGCTGTACTCCAAGTTGCCAATTCAGGATCACTGCTGGAAGGAAAGAGTGGAGAGCCGCACACCAGTGGCTAAGTGCCTCCAGGAAGAAGGAATGGGTATCTACCCCACTTATACTTAAAGGTCAACTAAATAACATGGACATATCCAAGTTTCATGATATGAGCAAATTAAATCCCTGCATATTCCCAGCAGTAGCAATAATGTCTGATCATCTATTTTCATACTAAAAGTTACTTGCTTGAACTGAACTATTTTATTTTTTTAATATAGAAATTCAACAGAAAACTAGCATTAACATGTATATGAGTATAAATTCTAACACAAATTTAACCAGACTTTCTAATCTCTTATCAAGAAGCTGGAGATAACCATCTCATTTTTATTATAATGGTTTGGATGTTATATTTCTTTAGTTTGCTTGATTTGAAAATAAACATTAAACTGAAACATTAAATGGGAATTAGCATAATGGCTCTTGAATTGAGAAGGCAAATTTCATAACCTTGGTTAATATCTTTCCCTATATTTAGTCATTTTAACATTTCATAGACTGACTCTTTTCTATAATGAAATCATTGGCTTTTGATAATCTGGAGATTACTTGTAATATTGTTTATGATATATATTTTTCCACTTGCAATATTTTCATTCAGTGTTGTTCAAAAAGAATCTGTTGTACCCTACAGATTTAATATCATCTTCCTCCAATTTTTCCTATCTATGCTAGCCATTATTTTGTAATAGACGTTTGTATCATCTCAGTGCTATATTAATCACAGAAAGAAAATTACATTTTTACTCATTATACTTTCTTTTTAACTTCTAATGCAAAAATAGCCTGGAATGATTTCAATATTTATCCAACAGAAATGATTCCTGAGTATCAGGACCCTGAGAAACCTCGCAAGTATTCGGTCTCAAATATTTGCCAATATTTACATACTGTTTTCCCCGAAAACACATAGCAAGTGTCTCCCTTGCAAGTGAATACACACGCCCACAGAGTCAATTCCAAGAGGAAATAGAGAACATTAAGACTGAAATTCTCCATGCTACTACTTTTTAGCCACTTTTAATATGAGTTCTCTTTATGTCAAATTTTAAAGATTGGAATGAACTAAAGAAATTATAACTACATAAGAAATACTAAGTTATTAATACGTATGTGACGTATTTTTATTGCAATTTCTACATTAACCCTGCTCACATGCTAACTTTTTAAATATGTTTTTATTGATTTTAGAGAGAGAGAATGTGAGAGGGAGAAACATTGATGAGAGAGAAACATGGATCAGATGCTTCATACACGGCCCCTACTGAGGATCCAGCCCACAATCTGGTCATGTGCCCTGACCTGGAATCAAACCGATAACCTCTTGGTGCATAGGAAGAAGCTCAACTAACTGAGCCACATTGGCCAGGGCAGCATGGTAACTTTTGAAAAACTGGATCTCAGCCATTTGCTCTACTTTCATTGATACTCTCACTGCTCAAGGAACCTAAAGTCTTCTAGTCAAACTCATTTTCATGAACCACCTGGGGTTTCCTCTGCAATGTTGATGCGTAGTATAAGGGAATTGGCAAAAACCAGTTCCTGCTTTCTAATGCCTATGATAAAAAGAACGAATGAATATGAAATTTAAATAATACTTGCCTTATTTTCCCTTCAGTTCATGGTAGTGTGATTGGATGGAATCAGAGCTCATCCAGCAATTATAAAGATGCCAAAATTTCTATTTGGGTCTAGGTTCATTGTCTTGTGAAATCAACGAATGAGTTCACAAAGAGGTAAGTGGAAGCTAAGTTTATTGGGGAAAAGTTGGACTCCCTATATCAGCGAGCAGCAGGGAGGGGGCCCAAGTGGGTTTCTGGTGAAGCTTCTTTGTCTCAGATTCTAAAGTCCCTTGCCTCTTAAGCCAGCCCTAGAGAAGGTACAGCTGGGATTCCAGGAGAGCCAAAAGCAGGCCAGTGTCCAGAGCTTCCGTTCCATGTTATAGCTGAATGTAGTTCAGCATCCAAGCTAATTAAAGTCCATTAGTCCATGTGTGGAGACCCATATGGCCATAAGCCACACATGGGTGCAGGGGAACATTCCCCTGCCTCAGGAGAGCCAGGAACTCAGTGCGGCAGAGAGAGAAGGGACTGTGCTTCTTTGTCTAGGCCCACAGTGGTTCTCAACCTTCTGGCTCTTTAAATACAGTTCCTCATGTTGTGACCCCCAACCATAAAATTATTTTCATTGCTACTTAATAACTGTAATTTTGCTACTGTTATGAATCATAATGTAAGTATCTGATATGCAGGATGGTCTTAGGCGACCCCTGTGAAAGGGTCGTTCGACCCCCAGAGGGTCGCGACCCACAGGTTGAGAACCGCTGGTCTAGGGGTAGATATATGTCTTGCTAGATTCTGATTGGTTATTTCAAAAAATTCTGCCTTAGTAATATCCATACATTTTAAAGCTCATATGTCTTAAGCATACCCTTCTTTCCCAGCTGGGTTGCCTTAGTAACTCCAGCCTAGCTGGGTCCAGTTGTAGGTCATTTTTTTCAGTGTCTGTGGTTTCTCTCAGAACAGTGTGCAGTCAGCTGGTCAGTCAGCAAGCTGCATTCTGCCGGAGTCTGCAACGTTCCACTTACCACCCCCACTTCCTGTCCATCCTGTGGTCCCATCCCTGATTACCTAGCCCTCTTCTATCTCCTCAATAACACTGGTGAGTAGAAATTCCATCCTCAAAGATTGATTACTGCAAGAGACACAGTCTATGACTATGCTGAAACAGGGAGACCATAAGATAATTCTTGATTTTGGGGATGATTTATCATGGCTGACCTCTTTTTTCTTTAAGTAGTTAATTCTACTTCACTATAACGTATGTTAATATAGAATTGAGCTGGATTAATTTTCCTTTCAAGAAATTCATAAATATTATGGGAATCCTGAGACCATAGCAGGAAAGGATTAGTATGACCAGTGATGGCAAACCTTTTGAGCTCGGCATGTCAGCATTTTGAAAAACCCTAACTTAACTCTGGTGCCATGTCACATATAGAAATTTTTTGATATTTGAAACCATAATAAAACAAAGATTTATATTTTTGATATTTATTTTATATATTTAAATACCATTTAACAAAGAAAAATCAACCAAAAAAATGAGTTTGCGTGTCACCTCTGACACGCGTGTCATAGGTTCACCATCACTGGTATAGACAGTGGGTAGACTGTATGGTCTGCTATTATTGGAAGCAGGTGACTCAAGCACTGTACTCTAGGGACATTTTATGTCATGATATTTGCACTTTGACCTTTTAAGATAAACTCTCCAGCTCCATATTTAAAGGCTTAGCATAACAGAATTAATTTTGTACCGTTATATTGTAAATAAGAAGACACCTTAATCAATAAGCCAAATTTATTTGGAGTCCTTTTCATTTCACTAGTGCTAGCGGGCCCAGAGGAAATCTTGCTTCTCAAATTCTGGGGCCCAATATGGTGGAAGTATTTCCTTATTATATGTTTTTCAGTTCTTTGTTTTCCAAATTTGGGATGAGACTTCCGGACCTTCTGAGAAAAAAAGTCCTGTGTGCTGGGATAGGGCTGTGAGACCATATCTCAAGGCCTGGCCTGGCGCCAACACTGACAACTCTGTCTGGGGCACAGTTTATGACCTCTCTGGAATGGGAGTAGTCTTACTTTTCTCTATTATTTAAGCAAGCAAATGTTTACAGAAGCCAGAATAGCAGGGTTAAATTTTAAACAGCAGTTTATACCCAAGATGGAGGTTACTATGCTTCAGTACCTCTGATGCGGGAAAATTGGACTGGAACACATGGTGTTCCTCTGGGAAGATGGTTCCAGGGCTTGTCCAGTGAAGTTGAAGAATGAAACCACGGACAAAAGGTGGTACAGTAAAAGGTGGAAATTTATTGAGAAACAAGCACAGACTCCCATGTGGGGAGGGGGAAAGAGTCCCACTAAGTCCCTTTTCCCTCGGTTTATAAAGGCTGTAGATCTTTTTGCCTTGATATCCCCTCTGATTGGCCACTATCCCCTTAGATTTGTTACTATAGCAACTCCAGAGCTCAGACCTCAGTGAGAGAGTGAGGCTCTCTTCTTCTTCTCCCTTATTGTTTCTCTGTTCCCTTTGGGATTTCCTCTTCCATCTCTGAATGAGGGGCTTCCTTGCCTTTATTCTGTAAATGAACACCTTCTGCTGTTTCCAGCTCCCTCATTCTATGGAAATGTACCTTTTGCAGCTCCCAGCTCCCTTATTCTATGGAATTATGCCTTCTGCAGCTCTGTAGCCTGTTTTTTCCATGGGCCCTTTAATTTCTAAAATTTCCTAAACCTGCCTATTTTACTCCTAAAAACTCCTTTCATCTCGAATACTGGCTTTAGTAAATTTTATCAATGATAATCTGTCATTGCTGATCAATAATTCTATTTAAATTTGCTTTAAAATCACACCTTGCTATTAGACTACTTTTATAAATGGGGGTCGTGCCCTGGCTGGTTGGCTTAGTTGGTTGGAAAGTAGTCTCACACATTAAAAAGGTTGCCCCTTTTGAGTCCTGGTCAGGGCACATACCTCGGTTGCAGGTTCCATTCCCAGTAGGCAACCAATTTCTTTCACATTGGTGTTTCTCTCTTTCTCTTGCTTCTTTCTATTTTTCCCTCACTTCCTCTCTCTGAAAATAAAAACATATCCTCAGAAGAGGGTTATAAAAAAAAAACTCAAAAAGGGAGTACATTTGTTAGGGGCAGAAATATAATATTGGGGACTAGCTATAATTAGAAGAAATATTAATCAAGCACTATTAACCATGATTGTTTGTTCTGATTAACGAAAGCACATTCTAACCTGGTTGAGAGTTATAATGCCCCTGGGACCTGGGAGCTAACTTGGAAATGCAGCTCCAGGAGATGAGAGATGGGAGTATCCATACTGCTATTATCATGGAAAGATTAGCAACCTTCATGTGGAAAGGAAACAATGGAGTCCCAAGTCCCACCCCCCAGCCCTTTGCAAACCCCCAGCTCACATTACCTGTAATCTGTAACCATTATACCCATTCTTTTTCCTTTTGCCTACTTCCCCATGCAATCTTTGTCCTTTTACCCCACATAAGCAGCTGGTTTATGGGGGTGTGGGTGCAGAGCAGATTTTTGTGGATGAACTGCTGATCTCCCATACTGCCAGCATTATTAGAATAAACACTCATACATGATTCAACCCTATGCCTGCTTAATTGGCTCAAATAGTGACAAGGCAGCCCAGACCCATTGGTTGTCTGGTTTAATATTGGGAGAGTTAATATAAATGTTTAAGACATAAATGATTCACAGTTGTGGAAATGAATGGCAAAATATCATTTGATTATATTAACTATTTGATCAGGACACCAAACTTTTCATCTTTTCTTTAAAAGGAATAAGAACGTATGAAGGGTAGCAGTGGGTCCTATGCCTGACTCTTATAATTAAATATGTTCCCTTCACAAGTAAACCTTCTGGGCCTACTATTCAGGATTGGGGGAGTTGATTATGCAGGTTACCCTTATTCCTTACCATTCCGTGGTTTTTATTCTGAAGTGTTGCTTATACTTTAGATAGTTTTTCATCTGCTAGTTTGATAAAGATACTAAATAATTTTGTTAAGCATAGAAGGCAATGTAATATGCATACAAATTGCTTGGTTCTGCCATATTTTAGGTACATGGGAATGGCCTATTTATTCCTTCTGTCATTCTTATTCTATGAATATCAGATCAGCTATAATCCACAAAGGGTTCAATTACTATTTAAATTATTTGATTGTCCTGGACAATGATAGTTAAATTTAAACAAAACAAAGTTCTTTGTAGGGTAAGAATTATTCAAGTGTCTATCTAAACTATCCCAAATACTTCACTTTATTTGAGCTAGAAGATTAATATATGTTTGCTTTGGGAAACAAAAGAGAGAAAGAAATAAAAAGTGGCTATTTGTAAAATAAATATATTCTTCTGTTTCTTTCTTTCTTTTGGATACTAAAGTAGTTAGTTAAAAGCTCATAAGACAGAAAAATTCTGAATGACTAATTGCCTGCAAATTGCTATAGCCAAAAGGTAATGATATATTTTATTTAACTACCCTAAAGGATTTAAAGCCTCTAGCAATATTCACTAACCCTATTCTAAATATCCTTTTCTTCTTTTTAACATCCTCAATACACCATTACATCCTCAATATCTGTGAGCCTTACACCACTGAAAGGAGTTTTTAGGGGTGAAATAGGCAGGTTTAGAAAATTTTAGGAATTAAAGGGTCCATGGAAAAAGCACAGAGCTACAGAGCTGCAAAGGGTACATTTCCATAAGATAAGGGAGCTGGGAGTGGCAGAAGGTACATTTCCATAAGATAAGGGAGCTGGGAGTGGCAGAAGGTACATTTCCATAAGATAAGGGAGCTGGGAGTGGCAGAAGGTACATTTCCATAAGATAAGGGAGCTGGGAGTGGCAGAAGGTACATTTCCATAAGATAAGGGAGCTGGGAGTGGCAGAAGGTACATTTCCTTAAGATAAGGGAGCTGGGAGTGGCAGAAGGTACATTTCCATAAGATAAGGGAGCTGGGAGTGGCAGAAGGTACATTTCCATAAGATAAGGGAGCTGGGAGTGGCAGAAGGTACATTTCCATAAGATAAGGGAGCTGGGAGTGGCAGAAGGTACATTTCCATAAGATAAGGGAGCTGGGAGTGGCAGAAGGTACATTTCCTTAAGATAAGGGAGCTGGGAGTGGCAGAAGGTACATTTCCATAAGATAAGGGAGCTGGGAGTGGCAGAAGGTACATTTCCATAAGATAAGGGAGCTGAGAGCTGCAGAAAGGTATACCTTTACAGAATAAAAGGAAGGAAGCCCCTCATTCAGACAGGGAAGAAGAAAGCCCAGAGGGAATAGGGAAACAATAAGAGAGAGAAGGAGGGAACCTCACTTCACTGAGGTCTGAGCTCTGGAGTTGCTATAGAAACCAATCTGAGTGGGACAGTGACCAATCAGAGGGGATATCAAAGCACAAAAATATGCAGCCTATATAAACTGAAGGAAAAGGGACTCAGCGGGACTCTTTCCCCCTCCCCACGTGGGAGTCTGTGCTTGTTTCTCAATAAATTTCCACCTTTTACTGTACCACCTTTCGTCTGACAGAGCCCGGGAGCCATCCTGCCCGAGGAATGCCGCGCACGGTCCAGTCCAATTTTGCCGTCTCTTCTGTTCTCCCACTTCTGCCCACTTTTTAAAGTGAAATTTCCCTCTCCTCTGTTTCCATTCTTGGTTCTCCCTGGGTGACATTATCCAATCACCCTGTGATTAAATTGTATTGAGATCCAAATCGTTGTCCCAAATGCCATCGCCGTATAGGATTAACCCCTCCTACTAACTTAAATGCTCTATAAGGGATCTCAAACTGAAATCCAAAACTAAACACATTTTCCTCTCACTTAGTGGTTTCTTTACCTATAATTTCAGTTGTACTAATAGAGTGATCACCCCACTCTCGCCTATGCTGGAAAAACGGACAACCTCTTTGATTCTCCATTAGCTCCCTGCTATTTTCCATTGCCCATCATCAAATCCCATCTAATCAACCACAATAAGTGCTTCAGAATCTCCTAATCCTTAATTATTAGTTTAATTCGTATTTATTACCTTACTAGGCCCTCATCATCTCTTATTTATAGTCTGGTTGTGATCACAATCTTCTTAAAATTTTTCTTGGTAATTGTTCTCAGCAAGTTTATTCTCATATAGCTATAGCACGGTTAATACCTTATAATAATTCCCATTAGTATCAAACCCCTTTCACATGGAAAACAGCAATATTCATAATCTAAACCTCTCTATCATAAATTCTTGCCTTACTGTTATCCTCACTTTAATTTGCCATTCACAGACTTGCCTTACACAGGGAATTTTTCACCATCCCCACAAATTCAGCTAGTACTTCATGAGTAGGTACCCACCATTGCAGAGCCTGACCCAGCTCCAGTATCTCCTTCCAGATAATACATCCTGGGAATCCACCAGGAGCATTAAGAAGGTGTTGGAAAATGTACCTATTCTCTCTGGATAAGACATGAATATGAACCCAAGGAAAGATCAGAGTCAAGGGAAGTAATTTGTATTTGTATTCATATATGAGGCTCTCTGTTCACCTTCAGTCATTACTCTGCTGATTTAAAATGAATTGTACTATGGAACTGAAATGGAAAAAAAATGAATTCAAGTGGAAGCAGATCTTCATAATCAGATATATATATATATATATATATATATATATATATACACACACACACACACATATACATACACGAGATTTATCAGAAATGACTTGGGATGCAATTAAATGGAGACTTTTCCATTCTGGGTTGCCTGATGCATGCATTACTGTACTCCATTGAACTTGAAAGGACCATATAAGCTGCATGAACTTTTATAATTAATGTGTCTATTATCCATATCCTAGTTTGAAATAAAAAAAATTGATCTTGAAAGTATATTTCTTTTGTTAAATTATAAAACACTTTAAAATATTAATTCAGTTAATACTAATCATTATAACTAATATTTTTATATAATCTTCTTACTGATAAATGATATTAATTAGCTAGTTAAGTGTATTGGTTGCTATTAAGTATTCAATTCAAGGCACAATGCAGGTGAATTGAAATAGTAATGTTACAACTATAATGGTCAGTGATGTCCTGTTTAAATTATTCAGAAGGTAAATAAAAATGCCCACATCCTACCGCATATATCTAAGGGTAAACCAGGTTTTCAAATACATACTAGGTCAGTACAAAAAATTAGCTGGTTACTGAGAATTCCTTCATAGGAGCCACAAATAAATTACTATGACAAATATGCTTAATGGGTATTCTGCAGATGTTCCATTATAAAACTCTACTCATGCTATTAATCTTCTGAAGCCCATTACCATTCCTATAGACAAGACCATCAACTACACTAATGTTGTTAATTGTCTGATTCCATTAGTCTTGAAAACAGAGGTTAGAAGTAACTGTAGGTGAAACCAAAACTGTCTGACACTAGCCCTAATACATTGCTGTAAGTTATACAGTGAAACAAAATCTAAAAAACTGCATACAGACAGCTCTCTGAATGTACACACTGGACTGTCACTAATGCGGCGTATGTCATTTTGTAAACCAATTTCAAAAGAATGCATTTTACAGCTCCTAAGCCAATTAGAGTTTAAAATTACAGTATTTTCTTCCCTAAAATACATTTGATAATTTGTTACTTCCTATCAGTTAATTTAAATGAAAGTCTTTCCTTCCTGAAGTGTATCTGTATAAAATGCTGCATCTTTCTCTCTTTCTCCCTCCCTCTCTCTCTATCTCTCTTTATCTATCTATCTATCTATCTATCTATCTGCATACTTTTATATATATATAATATATGCATTATATAATTATAAAAACATGAATAACCGAGGATTCATGTAGAAAATAAATAGATTCCAGGAGGTAAAGGAGATTTATTTTCTGATTGTTCTTCTGTTTTAGCGGTTCTCAACCTGTGGGTCGCAACCCCTTTGGGGGTTGAACTACCCTTTCACAGGGGTCGCCTAAGACCATCCGAAAACACATATATAATTACATATTGTTTTTGTGATTAATCACTATGCTTTAATTATGTTCAATTTGCAACAATGAAAATACATCCTGTATATCAGATATTTACATTATGATTCATAACAGTAACCTAATTACAGTTATGAAGTAGCAATGAAAATAATTTTATGGTTGGGGGTCACCACAACATGAGGAACTGTATTAAAGGGTCGCAGCCTTAGGAAGGTTGAGAACCACTGTATTTGCATAAGAAAAAGTAATATAAAAATATAGAAATATTCTTTTTGAAATGACTATTAGCATGCTGAGCTTCTTAAACAAAGAGTTTTAGTTTATCATTTCCATCTTTCTTAGTTTATCACTTCTAGCATTCAAACATTAACCTAGACAGTGATGGCGAACCTATGACACGCGTGTCAGAGGTGACACGTGAACTCATTTTTTTGGTTGATTTTTCTTTGTTAAATGACATTTAAATATATAAAATAAATATCAAAAATATAAGTCTTTGTTTTACTATGGTTGCAAATATCAAACAATTTCTATATGTGACACAGCACCAGAGTTAAGTTAGGGTTTTTCAAAATGCTGACACGCCGAGCTCAAAAGGTTCGCCATCACTGACCTAGAACCAAGCTCCTGAAGGGAGATTTTTTTCACCTGGCAACTCAGAATGATGGACAGATATGTGTTTCTCAATCCCAATATAATATTCAAAGATCATGTGTAGTAAGCGTACCATAGGCACAAGCGAACCTGTGCATGTCTGGCATCTGAATGGAAAGACTCACTCTCTGAAGCTCCTGCATATTCTATTAATCTCTCCTGCTGAAAGTCCATCGGAAACATTTGTGATCTGGCCTTTGCTTTTGCCTTCATACTCCTTCCATAAAAATCCAGACTTAAACCATTGTTATTTTTATTTGTGTTTCTTCCCACTTACTGTTTGTGATGTTTGATTTTCCCACCTGAAAAACTCTTCCCCACTCACTGGCCCTCTGAAATCCTAGGAGTCCTTCCGGTTTCAGCCATGATGCCTTTAGTGATACAAGACAGTCATTAGCCCATGTGCTTCTATAGTACTCACAGATTTCATTATCATATATTACACTGCCAAGTGCTTGCTCGTTGGAAATTCTGTTTCTTTGTTATGGGGTGGGGCCACAACATTAGTAACAAAGAAACAGAATTTCTGGAGGATGAGGCCCAGAAGTCAGGATTTTAAAAAGATTCCCAGGTAATTCATATGTGCAGCTAAGGTTGAGAACCACTGGCATAAATGAATATCAACACTGGAAATGATAGTGTTTATCTTAGGTATGCTCGTAAATTGAATTGCATAACAAATAAGCATTCGATTTCTATTGATTTACTCAAAAAAGGCATGCCATAATCAATGAGAAAAATCAGGAAAAATTTCCAGGTTACTTTTATTCTTTGATCTGCATTCCTTAAAATTGGGCTTTATTAATTTTTGAAGAGTAGCAGAGAAATTAATTTGGAAAAAAAAACCACAAAAACTTTTTTTGTAATATCTCCTGGATCCAAACAAGCCTTCCTGAATTTAACTACATTAATAATTTATTTGGAGACATGGAGTTATATACCTATTCTAATTTGCATTGTTCATTTGAAGACTCATAATATAATTATATGTTGTGTAATATGGATCATTTTTAAGGGATAAATAATGTTTCTAGTATAAAAAACAGCAATCACCTCCTGTAGCTGTCACACAGAAACATACATCTTTCATTCATTTTTTTAAAGGTTATTAGAATCCATACTCTAAGGATGTTAGAGTGTGGGTGGGCTATGACTGTTTAATCATGGTAGAGAATCACACCAAATGACCTTATAAAAGTTTAGATTGTTTTCATAGTGTTTGTAATTTAATGTTAAAAATCCTTTTAATAATTTGGCAATTCATACCTTTCTCTAAAAATTTTGATCCAGGGGAATTAGATTTTTAACCTTTTCCATTTGTCAGCTATGACCACATTCTGATAAAAATGTCAAGAGAAGCCTCTAAAAACATTGGTGTTAATGATTAAAACATTGATAATGGTGGCAGCTATTTTAAAAGACATTTTTTTTTTTTATCACCACATGTTTCTCTAAAACAAAT
The DNA here is from genome assembly GCF_964212035.1 of Myotis nattereri. Classification (NCBI taxonomy): domain Eukaryota; kingdom Metazoa; phylum Chordata; class Mammalia; order Chiroptera; family Vespertilionidae; genus Myotis; species Myotis nattereri. The sequence continues at coordinate 64,761,675 of NC_138076.1, read as the reverse complement.
CAACCTCAAATGATCTTAACTGGAATCTTGTGATCCTGTTTCAATTTTAATGCTTAAAAATAAGGGCTTTAATATTCTATATCAAAAAATAAAGGTTAACTATCTGTGAAGTTTTATTTTTATCTCAGAAACATTTTCTCCATTCAGGCATACAAACCCCTTCTTTCTTGCAGGTAGACTTTAATGTATTATTAGCCCCAAGAAAATAACAATCAGAAGAAAACTAAAGTTAGAAAAACATTTTTATATGCACCTTCATAAAAATCACTCATAAAATTATTCTCAGCCCTTGAGGGATGTGTATATAAACTAGCGAGCAAAACAGTTGGAGTGAAGTATTAAAAGGTTCCCTGGGCCCATGTCAATGGCACCTTGGAATACCAGCCCCCTGACGGGGTGCAGTTCCTTGCAGAGGCAGGATCAAAAGGTCAGCAAAAGCCCAGAGTTAAATAGCTTTTGTTTCATTGCTCCACGGAGGCAGCACTCAACTAATTTATATCTTTCTGCATCTCAGAACCCTTAGACCTATTTTATATGGAACTCTGATCAATGAGATACCGGGGTTCAAATGGTGCAAAGTCAGTGTGCTGAAGGGAGTCAGTGTGATGAACCAAAGCAGTGAACCGGGCCCTCTCTGAAGTGCATCACCCAGTAAATATTAGGTGATGAGGGAAGGAATCTGTAGTGAGGGTTTTCTTGCGCCAGTCATTGATAGTATATGCTTGCAAATGTAACCAAAACAACAATAAAACATATTCATTCATAACGATAAGTAGTTGTTACCTGATTCTGTTTGTTGTGTGTAAACCATAGGAAACCACAGGATGGTATTTATTTCTGAGGTACATGTTCTAAGCACAAAATTATGCTGTGAGCCAGTAAGTCATTAAGAGACCTGAGTCCAAGTTTTGGATTTGCAATTAACTCTATGAATTTGGGCATAGGTCAATTAAACTCCGCAGTCCATGACTTAAAGTAATAGGTACAACTAAAAAATATAAGTCCTGTAATCTTCTGTTTGTTATAGCTAAAATGGCCATGATCGTATTAACTTTACAGGTAATTTTAGGCATCTTTCTATTTAATTCTTAAATTTCACAGTGTGAAATGTGAGATGGACAGTGAAACAAGTAATTATAACCAAACATCTATAATAATTAGAATTAGGTATAAACTTATGAACAACTAATTTTTCAAAGTGAAACATAGATGACTTTTGAGAAAAACATAACCTTCAAATTGGATTTTGAAGGGTTAGTTGAAGTTCAGAAATGTTTCTGATTCCAATAATAAGACAATCATTAAAAAATATTCTTGGAGATGTGATTGTCTGTGACATAACTGGGGATTTTTTTTTTTTTTTTCACAAAGCAGCTCATGGGCCTGCTATTGTATCTGAAATTTTCTATTGTAGTTGTGACTTTAGAAAGGTCACCACAATCTACTAAGAAAGCAACTGTTTAAATACATGTATATTAACTTGAAATATGAAGGAGACAAGATAGTTGCTTACAAATAGTCAAGAATGGCTAGGAGTACACAGAAATATTCTTGTAACCCCTGAGTTTTCAAGTAACAATTTAAGAATTACATAATTCTTAATTATATTCAAATTATATAATTCAACTTATATTTTTTTCAATGAAAATGTAAACATTTCACTTTTCCTGGAACAACCAAATTTTAAAGCATGGTATCAGGTTGGATAGGTTTAACAGGAATCACAGATTTCTGTTCCTACATTGGCCTGAAAGGTAGCCTGCTATTAAATGCACCGAAATATTGTTCACTTACACAAATTAATAAGCTGTTTCTCATTCATTTGCCCTTGTGTTTTCTTGATCTTTTACTTTCCCATTTTTTGACAGGGACATGAAGACAGAGAAATAATTCACTCCTCTAGGAAAAAGTAACAGCACTAATATGATAACAAATGATAGCTGACATTTAGGGCCATCTTCAGGAATCCATAAAGTAGAAGCCTGAGGAAAGCAACACACATACTTGTCTAAATAGGGCAGCTTCCACTCAGCTCAAAGCTGATTGCTGCCACGCAGAAATAAGACTCAGCATTTTTGTAGATAAACTTTTTAAAATTAAAATAAATACATATATAATTATTACATTATTTTTATCTTTATATTTACCAGATGGACTGAAATACGCCCAATGGTCAGTGGACTGCATGACAAGCCACTGATTCAAATTATAAAATGTCACTGGGGCACGGCTGCAGGCAGAAATATGGGGCTCAAACATGTTGCTGGCTTAAGAGCATCCAAATTGTTTGATGGGAGAAAGACAAAATAAAATAAAGACAGAAGGCTAGTTAGGTGGGGAGTGCCCAAAGCAAATTTCAGTACTTCTTCTACATTTATGGTGGGAAACTGGCTTAAATCTAGACCCATCTCATTTTTAATAGGCTGTTGTGTGTAACATTTCTGTCAAGCCCTCAGTGAACTAGCTAATTAAACATGAATGTTTGAAATGAAATATTATATTTTAACACCTATTGTTTCCTTGAAGTTTTTATGCGAAATGCAAGGCAAAGTCTATATCCTCTGTTAAGGATAGAAATATGTTTTTTTCACATGCCAATTAAAACTAAGATATAATTAAACACATTCTTATTGAAATCAGGTATAAAATATCAGGAATCCTACCTAATAAAAGAGTAATATGCAAATTAACCATCACTCCATTACAAAGATGGTGATGGCCATGGAGCTGGAGCGGGCAAAAGGCTTGGTTACACTGGTGATGGAGGAAGCCAAGCTTCCCGCCTGCCCTGCAGGCCCTGAGCTCCACTCAAGGCTACATGGTTTCAATTATAGAAGATAAATAAGCCCCAGATACCTGCTTCCAGCCGCTGTGGCCTCCGCTCAAGGAGGGGCTGGGAACCTGGGTTGCCCCTGGCAACCCAGGCTTCAAGCGGGACCAAGGCAACAAAGTTTCAATTATAGAAGTTAAATAAATCCCAGATACCTGATTCTAGCCTGCGTATGTGGCCAGCCTGAGCCTGAGGGGCCATCAGCCCCTCACCCAGGCTGGCCAGGCACCCCAGTAAGGCCCCCAACCCTGAAGGGGCTGTGGCCAGCCTGAAAAGAGCCCTCAGCCCCTCACCCAGGCTGGGAACATTCCCATGGGGTGAGGGTCCCCATTGGGGGTCTTGAACAATCTGAAAACAGCCATCAGCCCCTCACCCAGGCTGGCCAGGCACCCCAGTGGGGACCCCCATCCTGATGGGGGTGTGGCCAGCCTGCAAACAGCCCTCAGTCCCTTACCCTGGCTGGCCACACTCCCATGGGGTGAGGGTCCCCACTGCGGGGCTTGACCAGCCTGCAAACAGCCACCAGTCCCTCACCCAGGCTGGTCAGGCACCTCAGCAGGACCCCCACCCTGATCTGGGACACCCTTCAGGGCAAACCAGCTGGCCCCCACAAGTGCACCAGGCCTCTATCTTATATAATAAAAGGGTAATATGCAAATTGACCCTAACAGCAGAACAACTGGGAATGACTGGTCACTATGACACACACTGACCACCAGGGGGCAGACGCTTAATGCAGGAACTGCCCCCTGGTGGTCAGTGCGCTCCCACAGGGGGAGCTCTGCTCAGTCACAAGCCAGGCTGATGGCTGCCAGTACAGCGGTGGTGGCAGGAGCCTCTCCTGCCTCCTCAGCAGCACTAAGGTTGTCTTACTTCAGCTTAGGCCTGCTCCCCGCTGGCAAGTGGACATCCCCCAAGGGCTCCAGGGCTGCCAGAGGGATGTCTGACTGCCAGCTTAGGTCCATTCCCCCGGGGAGCAGGCCTAAGCCAGCAGGTGGACATCCCCCGAGGTGTCCCAGACTGTGAGAGGACACAGGCCAGGCTGAGGGACCCCCACCCCAAGTGCACAAATTTTTGTGTACTGAGCGTCTAGTGTATAATAATTATATAAGTCAGCAGTTCTCAACCTGTGGGTTGCGACCCTTTAAGGATGGAACAACCCTTTCACAGGGGTTGCCTAAGACCATTGGAAAACTCATATATAATTACATATTGTTTTTGTTATTAATCACTATGCTTTAATTATGTTCAATTTGTAACAATGAAATTGGGGTCACTACAACATGTATTATAACTGTATTAAAGGGTCATAGCATTAGGAAGGTTGAGAACCTCTGATAAACCATTCTTTTCTGCTGCATCATGAAGTGCTAAACCCTGAAAATATACCTGATTTTTTTTTATTTTTTTATTATTTTTTTTTTTAGAGAAAATGGAAGAGAGAGGGAAAGACAGAGGGAAATATCAATGTGAGAGAAACACATCAATTGGTTGCCTCCTGCACAAGCCCTGACCAGGGCCCGGGCTGGTGAGGAGCCTGCAACCAAGGTCCGTGCCCTTGAACGCAATTGAACCCAGGAACCTTTGGTTTTCAGGCTGATGCTCTATTCACTGAGCAAACCAGCTAGGGTTATTCCTGACTTTTTATCACCTTATGACACTTATTTGTTAGGTGATCAGTGACCGAAGCTAATAAACTTGTGAATATGTTTGTTCATATAGAATAGAAAAAAAAATTATTGAAAATTTAAACCATGCTGTTTTGTCAAAATGTATAATAAAAGAAGAAACTAAAAAATAACCACTCTTTCTAGCTTTTTTTTTATTCTTGAGGATATATTAATGAGTATGTTAAGAAACTTTTATTGGAAAATATACAAATTCCTCACAAGAACCTCAGATATTACATTGTACAAAAAATACAAACATCTGAAATTTTGTATGAATAGATCTATGGAAACAATTAAAATTTAATATGGAGTAAGTTAATTATTAATTATCGGTCAAGTGTCAAAGAAAGGGAGAAATAACTTAAAAAGAATAGAAGACTCAAAAAATATGAAATTCTTATTTAGTTCCTGCAGTGGCCTACCATGGAAATGTTAGCCTGACCCTTACTCCCTTTTCCCTGAAGTTTCTTCCCTGGGTACCTACTTGCACTTTATATGAAAATGCTGCAAAGCCATTACATGCTTGGAAAGTATCACTCAATTATTTATGTGATGCCGCATATTGAATCATTGATATAACATTAAAATCATTTCAAGCTTCTTATCTGTGCATACTCATTACTTCCACTTAATACATCCTTTTATCCTCTATGAACAATTATGTTATTCATAGTAAAAGAATATACACAGTATATGTAAACAGTAAATTTTTATGGAAGTTTTTTATGAAACTCAGCAAGTGATTGTCTAACTTTTTAATCTCTTTCTAAATAAATACTCATCTATGCTTTAAAAAATATAAATCCTGAGAATTATTCCTTCTCCTACTAGTTTTATAACTCTAATAATCTTCATATTCCAATAACCTTAGTCTTATTTTTTAATCAGTTGGTATTTGGATGTAATTTGGAAATTATTTAAAACACTTGGACAGGGAAGGGGATCTGAAAGAAGCCAAATTTAAAACATTTGCAAAGCACACTGGAATGTACAAATGCTACTTAATATTAGTCAATCTTCTACCACCATCTGGTGGTCATATATGGTATGATCCAAATTGTAAGATACAAATAAATTTCAATTTACAAGCACAATTTGAAAAGATTATTTAATTTGATTATTTTGGAAAAGGTAAAGATTTCCTAATCAAATAACTTTTATTGTGTTCATGCTACAGGAAGCAGAACAAAAACATGCTTAAGAAAAGTTTTGTTAACTTACTGTAATCTAATGTGCATACAAAAATCTGCATTCAAATTTTCCAAAACATTGGCCACAAACCTGTTACTTCATGTCATCTAATACAGTTATAAGTTAAAAACTGTTTCACAGTTTAATATTTTGTCTCTAAAAACAAAAGTTTAAGCTTAAGTTAAAATAATTTACATTGATTTGCTTTTATTATGATAGTAGTAAATTTCAATGAAATAAACTATCAGCTAAATATATATTACTATATATAAAATTTAACCCTAAGAAAATATTACTTTTAAGTCTTTAACCTTCTTGGTGATAAATTGTCTATAATATCCAAGTAATAACTATTCCTTAGTAGACATATCAGCCTCTTATTATTCCTCATAACTCTAAGGAAACAGATTTGAACAGAGGTTACAAGGTTATCAATACAAACTTCAAACTTATCAGTGTCATTTTTTTTTCTTCGTAATTTCTATCTTCTTCTCCCCCCTTCCAAGTTCCCAAGGTAACACATAAATCCAGGAGAAAATTTATGTAGGTTCATGGAGTGGAAAGAGACATGGATAATCCACTTTTTTTTGTTTTGTTAAGACACATATCAGAATGTGACCTGTGCTGATACATAACAAAGTATGACCAATGACCACTCCCGCCTAATATGGGGGGTGAGGGTGGAGCAGTGTGTTTGCAACTGTTGCAGAGATCTATCACATTATGGAGTCTTCATTTATGAGGTTTCCTAATTGATACTTATCTCATTTCTAGGCTATTCCAATGAAAATTCTCACTGTACTTTTGAGTTGCCTTTATGGAGAACACAGAAACTTCTGGATCAATTGAATTAATCACAGTCTGTTGAAACCATAGAATCACTACTCAGGACCATCTCTAGAAACATCATCTAGAGATGTGCGGACGGAGATCTCGTGTCCCATGATAAGCTGGACAACGTGGGAGGCTTGCTTCACCTCCCGGTGCTGTGTGAGCAAGTGAAGAGCTATGCCAAGTGCGCTAAGACTTTCCCAAACTTAAACTTTTGTCAGAGAACAAATGGCCATAACTGTGTTGCTCTATTTTCGAACTCTGTACTGTTCCTTTCATCTCTGTTCTTATCCAGTTGCCAGTACCACGCTATTTTTATTACTGTAGCTTTACTGTGAAATATTCTTAAAATTGGGTAATGTGCCACTTCATTGTTCTTTTTCAAAGTTATCATGCGAGTATAGTTTCTTTGTTTTCAATTCTGTTTGTATATATCTGAAAAAGACATCCTGTTAATACTTGCATATGTATTGCATAAAGTCTAAAATCAGTTTAGGAAGAACTGACATCTTTGCCGTATTTAGTTTTCCATGGTACTCTTCTCTGTTTATATAGGCCTTCTGTGCTATTTGAAATATTTGCTATTTGAAATATTTAGTTTCAATTTTTGGAGTTATTTGTTGATTGATATAGAAATGTAACTCATTTTTGTGTGTTAGCATTATATTTTATAGCCTTACTAGAGGCCCAGTGCATGAAATTCGTGCACTGGGGGGGGGGGGGTTTGTCCTTCAGCCTGGCCTGGGACCCCTTGGGGGATGTTTGACTGCCAGCAGTCGGACATCCCTCTCACAATCCGGGACTGCTGGCTCCTAACCACTCACCTGCCTGCCTGATTGCCCCTAACCACTCCCCTGCCAGTCCAATCACCCCCAACTGCCCTCCCCTGCTGGCCTGATCGCCATCAACTGCCCTCCCCTAATGGTCCGATTGCCCACAACTGCCCTCTCCTGCCATGACCCACCTCCTCCGCTGGGACCCGCCTCCTTCACGCCATGCAGAGCCGTAGGACCTATAGGCCTCACCGCGCAGAGTGTCTGCTGGGCCCTGCCTCTGCTGTGCATGCAGCCATCTTGTGGTGGCCATCTTGTGATGATGTCACACGCGAGGGCCATATAGGCTTTTATTAGTATAGAATTTACTCACTGAAGTGCCCTTATTAATTTTAGGAGGTGTTTTGAATAGTCCTGTAACTTTCTACATAGAAAATCATGTCATTTGTGAATAGGAGCAGTTTTATTTCTATGCTTTCAATTTCTATGCTTTTAATTCCTTTTTCTTGTCTATTGTCTTGGCTAAGACTTACAGGGCCATGTTAATGGGAGTAGTGAGACTAGGTATGCTTGTCCTGCTCCTGAACTGAGGGGGAAACCATTAGTCTTTCATCATTAAGTATGGTATTTGTCGGAAACGTGTAGGTGCCCCTTATTGGGTTGAAGAACCTTCTTTCTAAACCTGAATGTTAAGAGTCTTTTTATCATGAATTGATGCTGAATCTTGTCAAATGCTTTTTCTGCACCTGTTGATATGATCTTGTCTATTTTCTCCTTTAAATTGTTTAAAGAAGTGGGTCACATTGATTGATTTCTGAAAATCGAGCCAATCTTACTTACATGACTGCAAAAATTCCACTTGGCTATGGCACAGGAGGAAGATGCTCTTGAGATTAGGACAACTCATCAAACTTCATGGGAATTTCGAATTAAATACCACAGTGATGAAGCAGGATACAAGCAGGACTTGGGGAATAAGCAGAAGGAGCAAAGAGTATCTAAAATAATGTAAAAGGGAATTCTAGAGGAGCAACCTGATTGGGGTATATATGGTAGTTTTAAATTGTATGGAAATTTTTCATTTTGGAGGCTATCATAGTAATAAAGAAAAAAAAAAACTTTAAAAAGTTTTGTTTCTGGAACCAAGAAGGAAAAGTCACCATGTTAATATTTTTAGAATTGATTAACTATTGTTGTATAAAGATACATAGTTACATATAAATTGTTATTGCATATTTCACTTGATTTCCTCTAATAAAATACCATTTACTTTGAAATATTGATAGCACAATTATTACAATAACTAGAGGCCTGGTGCATGAAAATTCATGCACTGGAGGGGGGGTTCCTCAGCCCAGCCTGCCCCCTCTCATAGTCCGGGAGCCCTCAGGGGCGGGAGGTGACCTGGTGATCAGGGGAAGGCGATGCCCCCATCACACCTCTGCTGCTGCCACTGCCGGCAGCACAAGCCTCATCTGGCCCTAGTTATCTGAGCCTTGGCTGGCCCTGGGTGGCTGCAGGGCTGAGGGGACTGGGGGACTCCTGAGGCAGGTGCCCCAGCGGGGCTGAGGGGATTGGGCACCACCGTCTTGTGGCTATGGGCACCACCATCTTTGAGAGTGGGGCAGTCAATTAGCATATTTCCTCCTTATTGGCTGTGGGTGCCACCATCTTTGAGGGCAGGGCAGTCAATTAGCATATTCCCTCCTTATTGGCTGTGGGCGCTGCCATCCTTGTGATGGCGTGAGGTTCAATTAGCATATTCCCTCTTTATTAGATAGGATTACTTTTAGTCTATGTGTCAGTGTGTCAATTAAGGGCAAATGTATCTATTTTTACAAATATTCAGGGACCAAGGAAATCACCACAAGATGGGTTAGTATACCATGTACTATTCTCATCTATAAGCCCCAACCCTGACTGGGGACCCTCAGTGGCATATGTGCCCCCTTTCACTGCAGAGCCAGAGTCTAGTAATCTCTGAAGGATTTAGACATTTCCCATTCAGCAGGATGTAGCCATTCAGGTAAATGGTGGCACAGAATTTTGGAGAAGGCTAAGGGGGTGATTTGTGGTACATATTTATGGGAATGTGTCAGAGTCCTTCCTCATGGCTCAGCTTTTATTACATTCAAGAGTTTTTGTCTGTGAATTGAACTAGGTCTGAGATTTAAACCAGATTCTATTTGACAAATGAATGGAATTGCTAGTCACAGTATTGTAGTGGCCGCCAAAAGTGAGCTCAGTAGGCTGCTTGTCTATTGTCAGTCTACACAAGTGAGAAAACAAATGACTTAAGATATGGAATCCCGAGGAGAAAGAGCCATTGCTTTCTGGCAGGAGTTGGAGATGACAGAAGAGTGAAGTGTTGAGTGGTTTCCTCGTGAGCTCCTGAGAATCACCTGTTTTGTATCAAAGAAGGCTGAAATCATCACGGAGGCTTCCTTGTTATACCTTGTTCTCCTTAACTATCTTCCTAGTCCTTCCAGTTTTTGTACAAAAACCATATTTCAAATAAAGCTTGAATGTGCTTAGCACAAGCCTCACTTTTAGACGTGTTTATAAACAAAATGTGGTCTCTTTATCTCACATTTCTTCATATCTTATATGGTGATGATAATAATAATGACTTCATGGGATAATTATGAAGATAGAACACTTGGCACTGAATCTGGTATCTGTAAGCACTTAAGAAATACAAATTAGTTAAAGCCTTCTTTTTGATACAAACCATGAGTACTATTTAAACTTAATATTTGTAGGTAGCTTATTTATTTATTTTTTATTTTTTTTAAATTGTTTTTATGGTTTAGAACATTACAAATGTCCTCCATTTCCTTCTGTTGCCCCCCTCCACCCAGCTCCCACCCCACCCCGGGCCTTCATCTGTCTATCATCTGTGTCCATGGGCTATGCATATTGCCTATAAGTTCTTTTATTAATCTCTTCCTGTCTTCCCTCCCACCTTCCCTCTGAGATCTGTCAGTCTGTTCCATGCTTCCATGTCTACAGTACTATTTTGCTCACCAATTTATTTTGTTCATTAGATTCCACATATAAGTGAGATCATGTGATATTTGTCTTTCTCTGACTAGCTTATTTCACTTATCATAATAATCTCTAGGTCCAGCCATGCTGTCTCAAAGGATAAGATATCATTCCTACTGATGGCCAATAGACATATAAAAAGTTGCTCAATGTTACTAATCATCAGAGAAATGCAAATTGAAACCACAATGAGGTATCACCTCATTGGATGACATTCATAAATCAACAAACAAGTGCTGGCAAGAATGTGGAGAAAAGGGAACCCTATTGCACTGATGGTGGGAATGCAGATTGGGGCAGCTACTATAGAAAACAGTATGGAGTTTTCTCAAAAAAATAAAAATGGTACTTCCATCTGACACAGAAATCCACTTCTGGGAATATATCCTAAAAATCCTGAAACACCGATCAGAAAGCATATAGGCACCCCTATGTTCATACCAGCATTATTTACAACTAGAGGCCCGGTGCATGAAATGTGTGATGGGAGTGCGATGCGGCCGACACCATCCCCTGATTGCCAGCCCGATCGCCTCCTGCAGAGGGAGGCCACGGGCGGCAGCAGTGGCGGGGTGATTCAGGGCAGGTCCAGCTGCTCACCATCTCCAGATAGGCCAGCCAGGGTTGCCTCACACAGAGGGAGGCCACTGAGGACCACAGTGAGGAGATTCGGTGGTGGGGGTGGGTGGCTGCTTGCTGTCCCCAGATAGGCCCACTGGGTTGCCTCTCTCTGTGTGAGGCAATATGCAGAGGGAGGCCACTGCAGAGCGAGGCCCCCTGCAGCAGTGATGCAATGGGAGGTGGGGCTGGCTGTTCACTGCCCGCGCCATCCCCTGATCGGTCTGCCGGTCACCTTTTGTAGAGGGAGGCTAGACTGCGGCTTAGGCCTGCTCCCCACCAGTGGGCAGAGGGAGAATAAATAATTGATTATTATCTGTTAACAGTAGCTTATATTGATGAAATTTTTATGATTTTGAAACTCACATGTTCTGGACTAATTTTGGAAATAAAGTAATTCAGTAAAAGTTAACCCTTGCATCCTAAGCACACAGAAATACCATCAAAACTGGACAGGTCTGCTTAGCAAGATTTCACATAGAATCTCAATTTTGAGAATTATTGGTATGTCATTAAGTAACTAGTGGCCCGGTGCACGAATTTGTGCACATTGAAAGGGAATTAATTAGAGGAAATATTTTAATATTGCTATTTGCTCTTTCTCTATAATAGAAGTGTCAGAGACAAAAGAAAATTAGTAAAATGTATATGAAAATAATATATAAATTTGTTAATAAATAAACAATAACAACATAATATAACAACAACAAAGACATGATATAAAAATAAAAAAAACATGATATGAAAACAACATTGATACAAACAATGACTGATAAATTGATTAAACTTATTCTAATATCTCCCTGTATACCACATTAAGAGTGAAAACACTTTCAGAGTGCTTTACTAATTTCTCTTGGGATGAAGTATTTACAACTTTAACTTTAACGTCACATGCTCTTCGAACTCGATAGAAAGCAAGATATAACTGACCATGTCTGAAAACAGGTTCAGGTAGGAATATTCCTACTCTGTCTAGAGTTTGTCCTTGTGATTTATTAATTGTCATCACAAATGCTGGCATCACAGGAAACTGTCTTCGAATTAATTTAAATGGGAGGCCAGTGTCAGATGGGGACCAATCAATTCTTGGAAGGAATCAGAACAACCTCTCCTTCTTCAGATCCTGTTAAAACTTCAGCTTCAACAATGTTAGGTCACAATCTTTTGATAATAAATCTAGTACCATTACAAAGACCCCATTTACTATTAAGGTTTCTCAGTAGCATGATGATTGCACCAACTTTCAATTTTAATTTATGACACAGAATTCCTGAAGGCGTAATACTATTAAGAAATTCCATGAGAAAATTTTCCTTTTCAGCATCATCTGTTGAATCAATGGAATCATCACTCAAATATGTGTGAAAATCTCCATTGAGCATATCCAAAATTTCTTCATTTAGTTTTTTAATGTGCTCATTTTTTGGACAAAGAATCACACGTTTAGATATATTTTTAATATTATCTATAGATAAATTATTTCCAAAGGTAGCTTCAATAATAGATCTGTTATAAACCATTTGACAGGGGATTTCAATAATATCCATTCCTAAATGAAAACTGCTATCAAGTTTGCCATCTCCAAGTTTTACTAACCATTCACTTAAGCAGAATCATCTGATCTTACATTTGTTTTAAGAGACAACTTTCTGAAACATCCCCAAACATTACAGTACTTTAAACTTGTTTGTACTATGGCTGATTGCATAGCATAGGGCATAATACTGAGACATTGTCGAAAATCCCCTTGGAGAAGAACTTTCCCACCAAATACAACATTCAAATTCATAATTTCTCTTAGTAATCTGTCTATGGTGTTTATAGCATGACTGGATGCCATGGTGCATTCATCAATAATGAGAAGTTTGTCCTTTTTAATGGTTTTAGCAAGTTCACTCTTTATATTGAGTCTAGAAATTGAAGTTTCATTTAATGGAATTGGTAATTTATATTGGGAATGAAAGGTTCTTCCACCAAGAAGTAAATTTGCAGCAATTCCTAGATTCTGTGGGTAAAACAGTACCACCACGACCTCTAATATAATGTATTAAAACTTTATAAATATATGTTTTTCCACTACCCCCTGGACCATCCAAGAAAAAGCATTTGGGGTGTACAGTTTGATCTTCAATGGCTAAAATTATAGTCTGAAAGGCTGTCAACTCTTCATCATTCAGAGAATTTATCAAAACCTCTGCCTATTGCTGCTCGTATGATTCATCACATGTATTTGCATTCATTAATAAAAGATAGTCCGGAAGTATGACATGTGAACATTTCATTCCATGCAATGTGAATACCTCCTGAATTTCGTGAAGGGCATGCATTTCACAGTTTATACAGGCACCTTCTCTTTGGTGTAATTTCCAACAGAAATCTTCAATAAAATGAGATTTATTCTCCTCCCATAATTTGTCTGCATCAGAAGGACATCCAAATATATATATGCAAAATTTGCCATAGTTGTTTGGGCATATTAAGGATAATCACATTGTCAATCATACCTTTCCAGATAGTGTCATCGATTAATAACCCTTGATGTTTAGCAGCTTCACGAAATGTATCATAAATTACACCTCCTACAGTTTTCAGATCATCAAAACTTATTGCAGTTTTGCATGCAGAAGCAAAAGTGTAAGACAGTGATGGCAAACCTTTTGAGCTCGGCGTGTCAGCATTTTGAAAAACCCTAACTTAACTCTGGTGCCGTGTCACATATAGAAATTTTTTGATATTTGCAACCATAGTAAAACAAAGATTTATATTTTTGATATTTATTTTATATATTTAAATGCCATTTAACAAAGAAAAATAAACCAAAAAAATGAGTTCGCGTGTCACCTCTGACACGCGTGTCATAGGTTCACCATCACTGGTCTAAGGTAATATCGTTCTGGTTCTCTAAAGCTCACAGTGAACAGTCTACCTAATACTTTATTCCCACCCTTTCGGCGTTTTGTCCACAAAGAATTAGTAAACACATAATGCTGTGGAATCTCCCAATAATAATAATTACGTGCATCAGAGTCTTCTCTATTCAATGAAAACCAAGCCATCAAAGTCGAATAATGCCTTTTAGCCCTATCTATAACTTCAGCAAAATCCTAAGTATGAAAATACAAATTTTGTCTATTTGGCAAATGAATAGCTAATTTTGTGATTGCATGAAATTGGTCATGCATTCACATTGCAAAGTCTTCAGACAGCCTCAGGAGCGCTCACATACCTGGATTCAATGAAGTTCTGTACTTAGTCATGATTAATAATATTTTTTTTCAGAAATTTGAATATATGCACAATTGTGCCCTTTATAGATGTATTTAAATAAGTATTAGACACTTTTAATTGATGTGCAGAACTTCAACATTTATATGACAGTTATATTTAAGGCACAAATACGGGTTATAAGGGGCATTCCAAGTGTTATTGACAACTTTATTTCCAATAGACATGGTGCTACCAGATCTTAGTTTGTATTTGGGATAGCCATCAATATTTCCAATGGTCGCATTTTAAAATTCTTTAGGAGATCCCTTTGAACATTTTCCATTTTCCATACATGGACTATTTGGATTTTGTATTCCACATGGTCCATGTACCATATTTGATTTTACAATTTGAAAAAGTCAAGGACATTTGTCTACATCTGGAATTTCTGTCTTAACTATACGGTCAATGTCATATCCTGTTCATAGTTTGGACTCACTGTCTAATATCAATAATATGTGAGCATTTCTGAAATCAGCATTTCTGAAATTCAGTGACATGAATTTTAGCTATTACTTTGCCAAATGAATTGAATTTACATATATCATTTAAAAGAGCATTCATCTTAATATTAAAAATCCTGGCTACCAAATCAGGTCTGTTTTCAACTTTTTGCCCGAGTTGTAAATTGTTTGTAATATCTGCCTATTTGAGATTGCACATCATGGTTATGAATAAATTGGGCTTGCGATACATCGTTACAATTGCCATAGCATCCTGATATCGCTGCTGCATATTTCTGGGACTACCCTCAAAAGATGATGGAAGTATTATTATTTTACCAATCGGCACACTGTCATTTTCAGATCTAGATGTGAGATAATCCATCAAACTACTATATTTTTCAACTCTCAACTTAGATTGGTTTGCTTTAATAAAATTTATCCAATTGGCTTCCATTTTTGAATATGAATCAACAATATACTGTTGAATCAATTTTCCTGCATTTAAAATAGGATAGAATGTGTCCCAGACAGAGAGATGAAATCCATAATACTGCATTTGTGTGATTCATGTCCATACATTTTTGTCTAGTATTATTGTTGATTACACTGTGGTCTCTGAATCTTAATGCAATAGCCGTTCCTTGGTCTTTTTCACCATGTGGAAAAAGAATAGAATATGTCATTGCATCTAATGTAGGAAACAGGATATTGATTTGTTTCATTTTAGTGGCATTCAGATTATTGGGTTCCCTTTCAAAAGGAGATTCTCCATCTTCATTTCTGAATATGACAGCAACCTCAGTTACACGGGGAGAATTATATCTACCTGGGTCACTGTTATGATCGTATTTAGTCGCCATTGTTACTTTGGTGGGAGCAATACCTTTCGCTGCTACTTCAGATTGGCCTTCTTTTTCTACCTCCTGTAGCATCTTGTATGATTTTGTTAATTCATTTATTTCATTCATGAGGTTGTTGATATTGATCATGAGTCTTTCTCAGCAAGCTTGGTTTTCTAGAATTGCTAATCTTCTACTCGTCGCTTCAGCCATATCTAAAATATAGAGTTGAGCAAACTTCTGAGAAACACCATCAGAAGGATGTAAAGTTCCAGTACGGTGATAAACTTGTCCTTGTATTCTAAAACAGTATGGCCCATATCTTGAGGATGATGCAATATTTTCACCCATGGAAGCAAAATAAAAACAACTATTTATCAAATGAATATTTTCCATGAAATTTTTACTATCAGAATCTTCTTTCATCATTAATTTTTTAAAATATGCCGGGTATTCTGGAAAATGTATATCATTTGGACAAACTTTATCTTTGCTACAACATTGAGTATATTTTCCATTAGATGGTTTTTCATTGGAGAAATCTAGTGATACGCAAAATTGACATGTAACAGTCCTTCCACCACAACTATGTTCGATAACTGCATTGTCATTTACTTCATTTTTGCTGTGAAGGCAGTTCCTACCAATATTGGTAGTACTTGTTGATGGCTGTTCTTCAGACATATTCTGTCAACAATGCTGGCTTCTTTCAGCTTTGGAGTACGTTGTGCCAATAGTTGGTCTTTAGACATTTTCTGTTGACAATGCTGCTTTCTTTTGGCTGCAGAGGTACATTGTGCCAATAGCTGGTCTTCAGATACATTGTGTTGACTCCACCAGCTTCTTTTGGCTTCAGGGCTACATTGTGACAATAGTTGGCCTTCAGACATATTCTGTCATTGACACAGACTGGGGGAGGGGTGGGCGGAATTAGGTTCCCTCCTCCCTCCTGTCAGGGTCAGGAGTCAGGGAGGGGGGAGATTGAGGGCGGGGCTGGCAGGGAAAGGGGCCTATAGGGGCTTCCCTTCCCCCTGCTGCCGGCATCTGGCCCCACCCCTGAGGCTGCCACTGCTTGCCAACTGTGCAGCACTGCCCCCATTCCACCACTAGTTGACTCCCTCTGCGGGCGAAAGGCATGGGTGCCATCGCTTGGCTGGCCTGGGACTCCCTCTGTGGGAGATAGCTGGCCACCCCACCCACCTGCCACAGTGTCACTGGCTGGTGGCCTGGGCCTCCCTCTGTGGGGCAATGGATCACAGGGCTCCCAGATCCATGCCCCACAGAGGGAGGCCCTGCCCACCCAGCCAAGACTCTGCCATTGATTGCCGCCCACAGGGAGGCCCTGCCCATCTTGTTGAGGCTCTGTGACGGAGACCCTGCCCAACTGGCCGGGGCTCTGCAATGGGCCCTTGCAGCCGTGGTGGATTGCTCGGCCCTCACAGCCCCAGCTTCACCCTGAAGGTTGTCTGGAAAGATGTCCAGAATGACGTCCAGAAGGTCGTTTGGCTGCCCAGTCTAATTAGCGTATTATGCTTTTATTATTATAGATGATGACAAATATCTCTATATATAAAAGCCTAAGCAACCGAAAGACCGAATGATTGAATGCCTGGTTGCTATGACGCGCACTGACAACCAGGGGGCAGACGCTCAACTCAGGAGCTGTCCTGGGTGGTCAGTGTGCTACCATAGCCAATCTCCCACAGCTGGCCAACCTTCCTCCCCGCAGCCAGCTGTCCCCCCGATCAGCCCCAATCGCCAGCTAGGCCGAGGGACCCCACCCATGCATGAATTCATGCACCAGGCCTCTAGTATTTTTATAAAATGGACCACACTGGTAAACAGTTAATATTACATAAAGAAACTTTAAAAAATGTCAACTATACAATAGTAAGACTTGAAATATAGTTTCAGTACAAGTTCAGAATTAAGTTAAAGGCCTGGGTGAGTTTTCTTTTCCTTCCTTCCCTTCCTTCCTTCCTTCCTTCCTTCCTTCCTTCCTTCCTTCCTTTCTTCCTTCCTTCTCCCTTTCTCTCTGTGGTTTCTTTCTTTCTTTCTTTCTTTCTTTCTTTCTTTCTTTCTTTCTTTCTTCTTTCTTTCTTTCTTTCTTTCTTTCTTTCTTTCTTTCTTTCTGTAACAGTTAAGAACTTGAATAACATATTTTATTTATATATTTATACTTTTATTTTCAATCACTCTACTTACAATCACTATTAATTTTATGTAGTTAAACAAATATAATAATGAAATGTCACCTACTAAATAAATCATGTTTATATGGTAATTGATTTTTTGGATTACTATGCTTGCTTACTTTTGACAGAGGCTGGTTTTGTACTTTCATTTATTTTCTCGTTTTCATATTATTGATTAAGATTGCTGGAAAAATTGGAATCATTGTGGCTATTGTTTTATGGTATTAATTAACTTGATTTATGTATGGATTACACTTTGAGTAATTACATTATGCCAAAGCAACACTAATGTAAATAAATCACTTCATTTGAACACATTGCTCTTGGTAGATATATTAAACAAACTTCTCATTCTGTAAAAAACATTTGTGATTATAACAAAATCAATAGCATAATTTTTCACTCTTTTCTACATACAAGACAATATTATATTCTTTTTTCACATTGCTGTTAATCAGGGTCAAACTGAAGAGAAAAACAACAACAACGAAATACCCTACAAATCCAGCAGGGATGATCCTAGGTTCTTATTTAATATTTTTATCAATGCCCCAATAAAAGAATAAACATTCCTTAGTATCAGATAAACTTCAAAAAGACACCTTCAGGAGTGTGGTGCATATGTGAAATGTTAACAAGCAAGAAAGATAGAAATAGCAAAACCAAGATTTAGTATCTGTATTTTAAAAAGAAAAAATGACCAGAGAGAAAAGGGTTGACAATTTGCAAACAAGCAGTAAAATGCCAAGAACCCCAGTGTTTATTAAACAACAACATACTATCATAGTAGTTGTTGTTTTTAATGGTGATAGGCCCTAACAAATAGTGAGATAAAAGTTAGGGAACTTTAGGTAGTTTCCCACTTATATTTAGGCATTTATTTTATTTCAGGTTAAATAAACCCTACAGATAACTCTATAGAAAAAATTCTACAAGAAATTCTAGAAAGCAAACTCTGGACATCACTTAGAATCAAGAAAATAGAACAATTAAAATTCTAAATGAGTAAAACAAGGAGCTTACTTTCTTTGTAGTCAATAAATTAGATTTTGTTTTTCAAATATACAAAAAAATGCTATGTTATATGAAGTTGAGAGGCAAATTAAGAAACTACTGAGAATAAAAGATTGGTAAGGAACAATGGGTAGAAATATACATTAATGTTGCAGTTTTTGATATTTTTTCCCAAGAACTGTAAACTCTTCTGCAGTGCAGTGTATTATCAAGGAATGGGTTGAAATGTCTTTCCCTATAGAATATTATTCAAAATAAACTTTCTATTCCTAGTATTGGCAAGCTCCCAGATCAGAGAGCTTGCAGTCTGGGCTGCTGAGATTCCCACTCACCTGTGCACAAATATATATTAGAGGTCCGATGCACAAAATTCGTGCACAGGTGGGTGGGAATCTCAGCAGCCCAGCCTGCAAGCTCTCTGATCTGGGACCCCCTCAGGAGATTTCTGACTGCCTCTTGCAATCCAGGACTGCTGGCTCCTAACCGCTCACCTGCCTGCCTGCCTGATAGCCCTTAAGCACCTCTGCCTGCCTGATTGCCCCTAACTGCTCCCCTACTGGCCTGATTGCCCCTAACTGCTCCCCTGCTGGCCTGATCACCACTAACTACCTCTGCCTTGCCCCACACCCGGGACCCAGGATTCCCTTCTCTGGTGGGTCACAGGCACCTGGGACCTGGGCTTCCCTCCCTCTGGGTGGCCCCAGGCACCCAGGACCTGGACCAGCTTCACTTGGGCTGGATGCATCCACTGGGGGCTTTAGGCAGGTGGCTTCGCCCGGGCCACAGCCACTAGTGCCCAGGACCGTGGGTGTGTGGCTTGTCCCTCTCCTGGACTGCAGGTGCAGATGCAGCTGCTGGTGCTGGGGACCACAGGGCAGGCGGCTTGTCTCTCTCCCCTGCCACAGGTGCAGCTGCTGGGATACAGGACTGTGGGGACCCTGGGGCATGTGGATTGTCCCTCTCCTGGGCCTCAGGTGTAGCTGCTGGTGCCCAGGACCACAGGGTGTGTGGCTTGTCCCTCTACCTGGCTACAGGCGCAGGTATGGCCACTGGTGCCCGGGACTACGAGGTGTGCAGCTTGTCCGTCTCCCAGGCCAAGCCACAGGTGCAAGCACAGGTACAGCCACTGGCACCTGGGACCACAGGGCAGGCGGCTTGTCCCTCTCCCAGGCCACAGCCTGGCTGTCCCCATTCCTCTCTTGCGAGTTCATTTGTGCCTGGCTGGTCTCCATTTCTCTCTTATGAGCTCACTTGTGCATGGCTGGTCCCTGTTCCTCTCTCCCCAGTGTTGAGTGTCTGAGCCGTTGCATCATGACAGTGTGAGGACATGACAACCATTTGCCTATTAGCTCTTTATTATATAAGATATATAGAATATCTAATCTAATAAAAGACAAACATGCAAATTGACCTTACCTTTGCTACACCTTAAGCCATGTCCACCAGCCAATCAGAGCGACTATATGCAAATTACCCCAACCTAGATGGCTGCCGGCAGCCACAGAGCTGGAGCGAGCAGGAAGCTTGGTTGCTCCAGTGATGGAGGAAGCCAAGCTTCCCGGCCAGCTCTGAGCTCCACTGAAGGCAACAAAGTTTCAATTATAGAAGGTAAATAAACCCCAGATACCTGCTATCAGCCGGCTGTGGACACGGAGTTGGAGCAAGCAGAAAGCCAAGCTTCCCGCCTGCCGCAGGGCTCTGAGCTCCAATGAAAGCAACAAAGTTTCAATTATAGAAGGTAAATAATCCCAAAATAAAAAAAGAAAAAAGAAAAAAAGGAGAGGCTGGGAGCTTCTGTCACCCAGGGGGCTTGGCCAGCCTGAAAACGGACCTCAGCCCCTCACCCAGACTGGCCAGGCACCCCAGTGGGGACACCCCACCCTAAAGGGGTGTGGCCAGCCTGAAAACAGCCATCAGCCCCTCACCCATGCTGGCCAGGCACCCCAACGGGACCCCCACCCTGATCCGGGACACCCTTCAGGGCAAACCAGCTGGCCCCCACTCATGCACCAGGCCTCTATCCTATATAATAAAAGGGTAGTATGTAAACTGACCCTAACAGCAGAACAACTAGCAATGACTGGTCACTATGAGACACACTGACCACCAGGGGACAGGAGCTCAATGCAGGAGATGCCCCCTGGTGGTCAGTGTGCTCCCACATGGGGGATCTCTGCTCAGCACAAGACACGGTGACGGCTGCCAGTACAGCGGTGGTGGTGGGAGCCTTTCCCGCCTCCTCAGCAGTGCTAAGGATGTCAGACTGCAGCTGAGGCCTACTCCCCGCTGGCAAATGGATATTTCCTGAGGGCTCCCGGGCTGCCAGAGTGATGTCTGATGGCCAGCTTAGGCCCGTTCCCCTGGGTAGTGGACCTAAGCCAGCAGGTGGTCATCCCCCGAGGGGTCCCACACTGCGAGAAGGCACAGGCCTGGCTGAGGGACCCCCCCCCCCCCGAGTGCACAAATTTTTGTGCACTGGGCCTCTGGTTCTATATATAAAGCCTATATAATAAAAGGCTAATATGCAAATAGACCTAATAATGCAACAACCAAACAACTGCACAACCAATTGCTATGACTTGCACTGATCCCCAGGTGGCGTGCACGGAACGTGGTGGGCATCAGCTGCAGTGGGATGGTGTAGCAGGTGAACAGGGGCACCAGACCAAGGCAGGGCAACAGTTGCTCTTATCGGGGCGAGCCTCTGGTGGTTATTGAAAATTCTTTGCTCCTGTGCGCTGTGATCCCGCCTGGGGCTTGCACCTGCTGCTGACGCTGGTCCCGCTTACACCTGCTGCAGGTGCCAAAGCCACCACTTGCACACACTGCTGGCGCTCGGACCTGACCCTGATCTCTTGGTACCATCAGTGGTTGCGAGTGGTGGCTGCCGGCCCCAATCGCCCCTCAGGGCTTCTCCACCTCCCCTTGCTTCTGAGGGGAGATCGGGACCAGCAGCCACCTCTCGCACCCACTACTGGCGACAGCTCCACTGGCACCTGCTGAAAGTGCCGGAGCCTCCATTCATACCCACTGACAGCGCTGGCCCCACTCACACCCACAGTGGGCACCGGCGCCACCGCTCACACCGCTGTTGGTGCCTGATGCCGGTCCTCATCACTTGGCGCCATTGGCTGCTGCAAGCATCGGCTGCTGGCCCAATCACCCCTGAGGGCTTCTACACCTCCCCCTGCTCCTGAGGGGCAATTGGGGTAGCAGCTGCCTCTCGCACCTGCTGACAGAGCCTGCCATGCTTTCACCTACTCCTGGCACTGGCCCCAATTGCTTCATGCCTTCAGCAGGTGCGAGCAGAGCCAGCGCCATCAGTGTGTGGGAGCAGTGACAGTGGGAGCGGGGCTGCCGGCAGACAGGGGATTGGGGGGCCATGGAGGGAGGGGCTGGGCGGGGGCACGGAGGATGGACCAAGACCCACCCCTGTGCCTACTGCAGCCTCATGGCCCACAGTTCCTTTCAAGGTGCATGAATTCATGCACTGGGTCCCTAGTATATATATGAAAGAAAACAACTGTCAACTTACATTTCTAAAGTCAGAGAATATATCTTTAAAAGCATAATGGCATTTTCAGAAAAAAAAATTAATTTGACAGAATTCCACATCTGGAAATTTTTTATGTTTTAGATTTTAGTGAGTATTATTGGCAACTAATTATAAAATGTATATACAAATGCAAAGGACCATTAGTAGCCAAGATATTTAATAAAAATAACAAAGTGGGAGGAGTTGTTCTATTAGGTATGAAGAATTATACTAAAACTAGAGTACTGCAGAGAAATAGATGGAATAAAATATAGAGCACAGAAATAGACTTACCACTCTATGGAAAGTTAACTTCCCTCAGAACAGAGTAGCTCTTCAAAGCAGAGGTAAGTATGGATTTCTAAATAAATAATGATAGAACAATAAGACAAGCACATTAAAAAACACCTGAAACTTGATCTTAAGTCACATCATGAACTAAATAATCTAAAATGTATAAGCAAGAACAATTTTTCTTCTAGAATGTGATGTAGGATTTCTTCTTTTTCCCCATCCCTTTTTCTACTTTTCCTATTTTTCCATTTTTGTTTTATCCCTTATCATTTTATTTTTTAACAAATATGTCCAAAGCCATTAGGTGGCACAGAAGATGGGAATCTGTATGAGTGTGTGTGCACTGTGTATGTGTCAGGGGAGTGGAGATGTTGTTGGTCTGAAGCCAAGTGTTGAAACCCAATCCAGAGGAGGCTGCCTAGCAAGGAGTAGGTGAGTGTGGAGTACAGGATCACACATTGGATGGTACTCAAATATAATAAGGCAGCCAGCAGCATATGGTGTCAAAGCCCAAGTTTAGTGAGCAGGGAACCCACCCAAGAGAATAGCTTGGCAGAGATTATGAAACACTGATTGTCTCTTCAGAGGTAGAGGAAGTATGGCCAGGCACAAGGCATCAGATGTCCAGAGAGTGACAAGTACATAAGTGCAGGGAGTGACAAGTACATCAGTGCCCTCGTAGAATAAGGAAGATGTCCATGTGAGAGAGTTGTCTAACATGGGTGTTGAAATTCGGGCAAGGTTACCCAACATGGAGTGTGGAAACCCAGGAGAATTGAGGAGGTGGGCCTTTGGAGGATGACCTGGAGTAAAGAGTTAGTGGTATGTGGATCCACCTGCTGTAAGGTGTTGGCACATAAATGAAGTGAGAACAGCTTCTTGGAAGTCAGCCCAGCTCAGAAAGTTAGTTCCTCAGGAATGTGAGGACGGAATCATTGAAGGATGGAAGGGTGGCCCAACTTGGGTTTTAGAACCTAGGTGGAGTGAAGAATTTCACAAGGGAGAGCGGCAAGCTGAGTAAGATGACATCCATCCAGGTATCAGAAATTGCATAGACTCCCAGGGACAGGTTGAGGTAGTGGCCTGGTGTGGGCTGCTGAAGCCTAGGGGGGCTGAAGAAGGCCTCTCTAGGGGAGAGGGGGAAGGGGCAAAGACAGCAAGGAGGGATTGAATAAACAGAGACGGACTGATTGAATAAATAAATGTACTTAGAATAATGTGAGCCAGGCATTTTACTATTGGAGAAGGAAGTTACATATATGAAAAGAGAAAAAAACAAAACAAAACAAAAAAACAAGAACAAACTCTGTTGTGTTACATTAGAATTGGAGAAATCAGCGCAAGCTTGTGGTGTACAATGTAAATACTGTTAGTCAATATAGAAATATACACATTAATGTATGTGTTTACACACATACATGTGTGTGTAAATGTGTAGATTCCTTTGCTCTGTCCACTAAGGAGTCCCAGAAACAGTGATACTTGCAAAATAGTGAGCACACCTAGCATCTAGACATTGGTTTGTAAATACAATTTGGCACATGAAAAGGAAACAGGCTTCTGAGAGAAATGACTGATTCCTGGGTTGGGCAAAGAAAGTATAGGAAAATTTATACCAGAAAATAAGGAAGTTATAAAGAAAAAATAGAACCTTATCTGAATGACACAGAGCTAGTTTTTGACTGAGCCCTTATTATTTGCATTTCCTGTCATCTTCATTATTATTAAGAGAGCCCAGTTCCTGCACTTCCTACTATCAGCCCTGACCTGTAGAGAATGGCCACCATAGATTTTCTTAGTGATGCTGGTGCCCGCTTAACAAAGGATCTCTTTTTTAAAAAGATATGTTTTTATTGAAGAGAGATAAAAAGAGAGAAAGAGAGAGAGAAACATTGATGGGAAAGAGAAACATCAATTTGTTGCCTCCTATATGCACCCTACTGGGGATCAAACCTATAACCTGGGTATGTGCCCTGACCAGGAATTGAACCAGTTACCTTTTGGTGCATGGGATGACACTCAACCAACTGAGCTATACCACCCAGGATAACAAAGAATCTCTTACTTGACTTTATAAATGCAATATTCCCAGGCTCTTTCACAGAACATTGTAATATGGTGAGTTTTCCAACCTTATACAGTACATCCACTCTAGCATATCCTATTCTCTGAGCCTTTTGCTCCCTCCTTCAACCATCTAACATAGCTGTTCTGGTATTTTTACTATATGTAATGTGTCTATCTATATCCTAATGGTTCTAAAAGCAACCCCAAAAGCACGTTAGCACCATCTCTAAGCGTCCTTACTGTGATGTTAACTTTCGTATTGATAAACTCTCCCTTAACCAACTCTATCTTCCACATTTCTCTTAATTCAGCATCTCATAGTCCAGTCCCATAAGTATTTTTCTGGCTTCATTGAGTGTATATAGGCTAGGTCCTGGGACATCTTAGGAATATAGTTTCATTCCTTCCTTAGGATGTCTAGCACTATGCTGGCCACCTTATGTCTCAATCCTGAATTCATTGGTTTAAATATTAACAATAGTTTATTATCTTACAAGAAAAAGGCTTTAGCCCTGTCTTCCCAAAAGGAGAAGTGCTAGCTTTTAATAGTGAGATGTAGGTCAGACCTATGGAGAAATTTGATTCTCAGGAAAATCTGGAAATTTAAGATTTTCATGTGAATCAACCAAGTTATTGCCACCCCATGTCTTAATCTCCTAGTCCTCAATCAGGCCCCTGAGCTTGGCCTAGTAGATCTGCCAGAACTTAGAATTCAAGCTTCTGTGGATTCTTGCTTACTCCTGTGACTGAGCCCTAGGCCCAGTGTTCAGCTCTTTCTGTCCTATATAATTCCATTTTCCTTTTAACTAAGATTTCTGATGCCCCAAATATAACTCAAATTTCTGATATGTTGCCTCAGCCAGTAGCTTTCCTTCTACCATTATGCTATCTCAGTTCAGGGAAATGTTGAACAATTGTACTGCTCCCACATAGCAGGGTCTATGAACACACCACCAGCAGACAGGGATGTGGTTCTCATAGCCAGCTGACTGAGAATGACCTAGCTCCCAAATCCTAGTTTAGAGTCTGCTTTTTAGTACCTCTCCTGGCACTAACTCTAGTAGGTTAAGATTCCTTGGATGCAGACTCTGAGAAAAAGATTCACACAGGAAGTTTCTGGGGAGTCTTAGGAAATAATACATTTAAAAATGAAAGAAATGAAATTTGGAAGAGAAAAGTTGAGTTGCACTGAAGTCATAATAAAAGTCTCATTAGGCCCAGCCAGTGTGGCTCAGTAGTTGGGCATCAACCATGCACCAGGAGGTCACCAGTTTGACTCCTGGTCAGGATATATGACTGGGTTTTAGGCTTGATCCCCAGCAGGGAGTGTGCAGGAGGCAGCTGATAAATATCTCTCTTCCTCTCTTTCTAAAATCAAGTTTTAAAAAAAGTCTATCAGGTCCACAGGGAACTCTGAACCTGGGATAGTCATACAAGTCTAAGCTAGGCCTGCCCCCTCTCACAGTTTGGGGCCTCCCTCTGCAGGAGGTGACCGGGCTGATTAAGGGGAGGCACCACCACCATTACCCCGCTGTTGCTACAGCTGCCAAGGTGTTTTCGTCAACACAGACTCCAGTCTCTTCACCATGAAAAAAAATGATAATTTTCTTTAGGCATTTTCAAGATGTCTCTTTCATAGGATATGACATTTCTTTTTTTTATCCTCATCTGAGGATATTTTTCCATTGATTTTTAAGAGCATGGAAGAGAGAGGGAAAGACAGAGGGAAAGATCAATGTGAGAGGGACACTTCGATTGGTTGCCTCCTGCATGAGACCTGACCTGGGCTCCAGCCAGGGAGGAGCCTGCAACCTAGGTACATGCCTTTGACCAGAATCGAACCTGGACCCTGCGGTCGGCAGGCCAAGGCTCTATCCACTGAGCCAAACCGGCTAGGGCAGGATATGACATTTCTTAGCCCCTCCAGCAGTGGACCTTAGGTTTTTCTCCAGGAGTGAGGTGGAAAAACCCTACATCACCTTCTTGGATTCTTATTAGGCAAGTTACCAAGAACACTGTGAGGGGCGTACAGGGAGCTTAGCCAATGAGCAGTCAGAGAAGGTGTTTTCTCTGCAGCTCGCGCAGAGGCCCCCCTGTGTGTGTCTGCTGGGGGGGAGGGGGGTGTGCTCCGAATCATGTTGCGGCCGCTGGGGAACAGGCCCCTAGCCCTGTGTGTGTCCACCGCGCCAGTCATGACTGTTAAGGCTTGGAGACAGTTGTGACTGTTAAGGCATCCCAGATAAATTTGCATATTACCTCTTTATATATATAGATTTGTTCATGAAACATTTTTTCTGTGATGTAATTATAAAATTTTTGTGATAGTTCTAAAATTTTAAAAAATAATTCAATACTTCTAGCTTTAAAATAGACATAGAATACAAATAATAATTAATTGTATTTCTAGAAAATACACATATATACAATGAGCTAATACTGCACATCCACCAGAATGAAAACCAGGCAACATGAATCTTTGGAGAGGATCTAGCAACAGGAACTTTCATATTATGCTGGTGGAACTATAATTGGTACACTTTTGAAATTAGTTACAAGTTATAATATAAGGCTATCTGCCACATGACCCTGAAATTCTACTCCTGTATATGCAGAATGTATATACACAACTACTAAGAGAAGTGAATAAGGGAATAAGGTTATGTTTATAATGAAAGCAGTCATAGCAAGAATCAGTCTATAATTTCTATAATCCAATAATTCAATCTGTAATTGTTAAAAATTTACAGAATGTAGAAAAATTACAGAAAAATCAAGTGAACCAATGATAGAATTCAAAACAAGTTTTCATATATATATATATATATATATATATATATATATATATATATATATTTCAGAGAGGAAGAGAGAGGGAGACATAGAAACATCAGTGATGAGAGAGGGAGAGATGGAAACATCAGTGTGGGCCTTCTGAATGAATGCCCCGCACTGGGGATCCAGCCCACAACCCCGGGCATGTGCCCTGGCCAGGAATCGAACCACAACCTCCTGGTTCATAGGTCAATGCTCAACAACTGAGCCATGCTGGCAGGGCCAAAACAAGCTTTTGAAGACACATTTAGGATCTTTGATAAAGCAAAAAACAAACAAAAAAACAAACAACTTAGTAACTTTTTAGTACTTGAAGGATTATCAAATAAGGCATTTTAAAGAAGTAATGCAAAGTAAAACCAACAAACGATAAAACCCCTGTACCAAATTCTAATCCTTATTGTGTGTTTTGCAAAAAGCCCTTGCCTGATATCTGACCTCATGTTCAGGTAGGGTTCAGCCCAAGGGCTGAGCAGCTTGAATTCCTACAAGATTTGGGAAACACTGCTCATACTTCTGACAGTTCTCCCTTCTGTAAATGAACTGTAGAGAGAAAGTAAAACATTGGGGCAATCACAGTATTTTCACTAACTTTTCATCGTAGTCAGGCAAGGAGTCATCTACAGCCTGAACTATCTGTTTTCAGTCTCCGCCCTACTCTTCTTTTGGGGTGTCTCACCCATAAACCTTCCAAAGATTGGATAATCCAGTTTACTGGTGCCTATGTCATTTTGGCCGAGAATAATGTATCCTTGTCTGGAAGGACCTGAATTTGACTTGGAGAAATTCTGTATCAGCACCACCTGAGGAAGAGTCTAGGGAAGGCGGCTTGGGAGGCCTTGGTTCTGACTGACTCCAGGGAAATCAAGTTCTCTGTTTTATAGACCAAGTCCAGCGGGTTATATGTTTATAAACCTCAGACAGCCTTTCTCGCCAGAACACTCTGGACCCTCAGACCCACATTTGATTGTACTGTATGTATTGGATTCTCATAAAGATGCTTTACTGGTTTGCACTTTTATTTGAACTCATTGGTTTATATTGAAGACTGCTCTAAAAAGCAGTCCTGTAAAATTCACTGTAAAGTTGATGAAAATATTTCTCATTCAATCACATGGTATCTTTTCTCTCCACCACACCCACTCTCCAATTAGGGCATCTTCAGATTAATTTCCCTCTGGTATAAATAAAGTGCAAGGAACAGGTTTAAGTCTCTTGAATAAGTAGATATTTTTCTTGTTTATTTGTTTGTTTATCTTAGGCAGTTTATCAGAAAGGTTTATTTTTCCATGCTCATTTTTAGTCATCATAGAGCCAAACTGACTGTTCACGTACAGTCATGGGAAGGCCATCAGGACAGGCATGGTTCTTTATTTAACTATCCTTTAAAACACATTCAATTTTTTTCTGCATTTTTGCTTAAAGTTAAAGGTATGGCACTATTAATTTTTATAAGGCACTATCCTAAGAAAGGGAAACATAAGTAAATAAATAGTACTCCTTGTCTTATGTGTTTTAATTGCTCATTGCATTATTTATTAGAAAATTAAGACTAAAACAAATCATATATCTTAGAAATAAAAGTAAAAGGTAAGCCTTTTGTACATTTTGAAGGCAATATTTATAGTAAAAATGTAGCACTCACTAAATATTTATAGTATATAGTAGAGGCCTGGTGCATGAAATTTGTGCACAGAGGGAGGTTTCTCAGCCCGGCCTGCACCCTCTCCAATCTGGAACCCCTCGGGGGATGTCCCACTGCTAGTTTAGTCCCGATCTCACAAGGATCAGGCCTAAACCAGCAGTCGGACATCCCTCCTGCAATCTGGGACGACTGGTTCCTAACCACTTGCTTGCCTGATTGCCCCTAACCCCTCTGTCTGCCTGCCTGATCACCCCTAACCCCTGACTGCTGGCCTGATCTCCCCTACTTTGCCCCCCTGCCAGCCTGATAGCCCCTACCTTGCCCCCCTAGCTGCCTGATCACCCCTAACCTCTGTGCCTGCGTGCCTGATTGCCCCTAACTGCCCTCCCCTGCAGGCCTGATCTCTCCCCCAACTGCCCTCCCCTGCAGGCCTGATCTCTCCCCCAACTGCCCTCCCCTGCAGGCCTGATCTCTCCCCCAACTGCCCTCCCCTGCAGGCCTGGTCTCTCCCCCAACTGCCCTCCCCTGCAGGCCTGGTCTCTCCCCCAACTGCCCTCCCCTGCAGGCCTGATCTCTCCCCCAACTGCCCTCCCCTGCAGGCCTGATCTCTCCCCCAACTGCCCTCCCCTGCAGGCCTGGTCTCTCCCCCAACTGCCCTCCCCTGCAGGCCTGATCTCTCCCCCAACTGCCCTCCTCTGCAGGCCTGATCTCTCCCCCAACTGCCCTCCCCTGCTGGCCTGATTGCCCCTAATTGCCTCTGCCTCAGCCCCTACCACCATGGCTTTGTCTGGAAGGAATTTGGACATCTGGAAGATGGCTGGTCGACCTGGTCTAATTAGCATATTACCCTCTTATCAGTATAGATAGATCATATAGAATAGGATTGCTTAAATGAGGGTGGGGAGCCTTTTACAGCAGGAGGAGATGCTCTTGGCAGACAAAAACACATAATCTTTATATCTGGACGGATAGCCAGCCATATGCTCTATACTGCCAAACAGGTCATTAAAAAATTGTATCACTTTCTTACACCTTACACCAAACAGCTATTGCCCTTAAAATCCTTCATCAGTCCCCACCTTAGGTCTGATCACCATGATTCTATCTCTGGGCCTTGCTAGCAGCTGCTGTCGCTGCTGATCAGCCCTGCCTCTTTCTCTTTCTGAGAGGTTAGCAGTTCAACCCACTCCCCTGCTATGCGCACAGCCTGGCATTCGGTCGAGCCTTCAGTCATTGTGGATGTTAAGGCCCTGGCTCTTTATATATATATATAGATATTCCAAAATTAATAAAATTTTTAATTTTCCAATTTATTTTAGAAAGAGCACTTTTTCCAAACATCAACACTTGATAACATAGCACCATAAATAATATAGCACCAAAGTAATAAATTCAAAAAATAATGGGACATTAACAACACTCATGGTTGGAGGAAAGGTGAAAAAACAAGAATACAGATGATTTTAAAAAGAAAATCATAGACATCTATTTAACCGCTAGAGCTCTTTCAACCAATCTGTGTTATAAGCAGATGATATGCCTTTTATTTCTGGGTTTCCTTAACAGTAAAATTATTTTTAAAAATAATATATTTATATGTGATAACCTTAAATAAAACTCCAATAAATATCCTTAATTAAAATTACCCAGTCTATATTTTTTATAAATAACACAAGTAAATTTAGATAATAATTGAGGAAGTAAAAATACATATATTATATAATAAAGTAATGCTCCAAATGAAAACTGACATAGTACACCAAACCAACTTTCAAAAATGGAAAATAAAAATAAAATACTTATGGGATCTTTTTCCTCATCTTTGAAACACATCAGGGTCATAAATTTTAAATAAAATATTTGACATAGCTAATTGAGAATTTCAACAAAAAATATAATAAAATAACTTCAATAAAAGTAAGAAAAGATTAATAATAATTCAATATAATTTTGCCTTAAAAGTAATGATTGATAAGTAAAATAAGCAATATAACAGAAAAATGTTAAGTTAGTCAAGTCCTATCAAGAAATGAAAAGTTATAAATGTATAAAGCATAGGATCTAGTAACATATTCTTATTTAAAACTTAATGATAGTGTTTTTTGAAGCTTAACTAATTCAAAAAGAAATAAGAGTACTCAAAGTGTATGCATGCAACAAACATCATCAATTCTGTTAAATATCTTCATTCAAAAATGACATCACACAAATTCTCTCATACTTTTAAAGTGATGATCTTTGCCCTGTCAAGTAATGTAGTCTAAAATAAATAAAATGATGAAGTACTTAATCAACAATTCTATAGTCATATATTCCAAATAGCAAAGCCTGATGATCCTATATAATAAAAGCCTAAGTGGAGTGACACCCTTGTGTGACGCCCTCGCTCAATGCTGCCACAAGATGGCCACCACAAGATGGCTGGCAGGGGAGGGCAGTTGTGGGTGATCAGGCCAGCAGGCGTGGGCAGTTGGGGGCAATGAGGCTAGCAGGGGAGGGTAATTGGGGGCGATCAAGCTGGCAGGGGATGGCAGTTGAGAGCTACTAGGCCAGCAGGGGAGGGCAGTTGGGAGCAATCAGGTCAGGAGTGGAGTGGTTAGGAGGCAATGAAGCTGGCAGGCAGAAGTGGTTAGGGGATTTCAGGCAGGCAGGCAGGTGAGCGGGTAGGAGCCAGCAATCCCAGATTGGGGAGGGTGCAGGCTGGTCTGAGGGACACTCCCCACCTCGTGTGCCGGGAGCTGGTCCATCCTTGCTGTTTCAAGGGACCTGGCATATATGGCATACTGTTCTTAATATGTTTGCTAACCTTCTTGGCACTATGTGTTTTAACCAAGGTCTCCTCTCTGAGAAAGGTTGTTTCCCCAGGTAGGGATTTTCCCCTGAAGTTAGGGAGGGAATAAAACCCCTTAACTAAGTGCCAGGCGGGTAATTAATCACTTTAACTACGAACAATCATGCTTAAGCTACATAATCTTTACTCCCTGGAATGGAGATAAGAAACACCCTGACCTTTGTAATAGAGATTGATAAAATTGGAATCAACTGGTATAAATACAGATGTAACAAGACAGAACTAAGAAGACAGAACCTACACACAGAACTTAGAGATAGAACCTAGAAGACAGAACCTACACAGAACCTAGAGACAGAAGAACTACGCTGGAGAGAACATGGCAAAAGATCCTGGACTGAACCTGACTACAGAAATTGGCAATAGAACCTGACTAGAACCTGGTGACTGAACCTGGCTGGAGAACCTGGACAGAACCTGGCTGGAGAACCTAGCGAGGGAACATGGCTACAGAACCTGACTGGAGAACCTGGAGAACCTAGCAAGAGAATATGGACACAGAACCTGGCTGGATATCCTGAGCAGAACCTCTCTGGAGATCCAGACCAGAACTTGGCTGGAGATCCTGGCTAGGCTGCTGATCAACTGAACACTGTCTCCGTGTCATTCCTTCTTCGCCGACTCCGTCCACACCTTTGGGGACCCTTGGACCTGCTGGGGTTGGATCCCAGCACTCGTGAAAGAATTTCATGCACCGATCCTCTAATATAATATAATCTGTAATATTATAACTGATAATAAAACACAGTGAGTGATATTATAGATTCATCATATATATGAACATTTAGGTAAATAATATCAGAAAAAAAAAAAAAAACACTAGCAACCTAATCCAGCACTACAGTAAAAAATAATTTAATGAAGTAAGTCTTATTATACAATATTACAAAGTCAATTGGTATAATCAACTATAACAATAGTTATCTGGAATTAATTACCAAATAATTAATAAAAATCCATTGTAATAGAGGTTAAAAAATAAGTTGGTACAATGCAACTCTCCCCCCAAATATCTTATAAATAATACTGTTTATTATAATAAATAGTATCAAATTTACACATCGTTCATACTACCAAATATATTTATATTAGAATCTGAAAATTTATCACAATTAACAACATTGATGCATATTTAAGTGTACTTGAAATAAACATACATTTGTTCCTCAAAATGTAAAAATTATATTAACCTAACAAAATATCTTCATGGACACTTTCCATTATGTTATGTTTCTTATAATATTACTTTAATATGCAATAAATTTTTAAAAATATTGATTTGAGAGAGTGAGAGGAAGAGAGAGAGAAATGTTAATTTATTTTTCCACTTATTTATGCATTCATTAGTTGTTTCTCATATATGCCCAGACTAAGGTTCAAATACACAATCTTTGTGTGTTGAGGGGCTGCTCTACCAACTGCACCATCCAGCTAGGGAACATTTAAAACTACTTGCAAACTAAGTATTCTGTCTCTTTTTGAAGTGCAAAATCCAAGTAACTTAAATAAAATGTAACAAAATACAAATATTGCCATTAATTTGATGTGAAGCAAACTGTCATTTGATCAAAACAAAATGTCTTCTTTCAGAATGAGTATGACATTATCCACTATTGGCAAAGTTCACCATTTCTATATAAACATGTGCCAAGATTATTTGAATAATTCATTATCATTCCACATCTTTTCCAAGCCTCTCTCCCCCACACACACACAAATAAATAGTAAGTACAGTCAGTACTGAGTCAAACAATGTTCTTTTCATGTGCTGGCAAATCCATATACATGCAAAAAAATAAAACTATACCACTAACTTATACCATACACAGGAACAAACTCAAAATGGATTAAAGACGTGAAATCATAAAAATCCTAGAAGAAAACATAGGCAGCAAAATGTCAGACATCTCACTTAGCAGAATTTTCACCCATATATCACATAGGGCAAGAGAAACAAAGGAAAACATAAACAGATGGGACTAAATCAAACTAAAAAGCTCTTGTACAGCAAAATAAATCATCAACAATATGAAAAATGAACCCACTGAATGTGAGAACTTATTTGCCAGTGATGAGGGGTTAATTTAAAAGGGGTTAGTTTAAGAACTTAACGCAACACCAACAGGACAACCCATTTAATAAAAGGACAGAAGACTTGAATAGACACTTCTCCAAGGATATACAGATGGTCAAGAGATACATAGAAAAATGCTCAAAGTCACTAATCATCAGAAAGTTGCAGGTAAGACATCACACCTGCCAGAATGGCTACCATCAATAAACCAACAAACAACAAGCGATGGTGAGGTTGTGGAGAAAAAGGAACCGTAGTACACTGCTGGTGGGAATGCAGACAGGTACAGCCACTGTGGAAAATAGTGTGGAGTTTCCTCAAAAAAATTAAAAGTAGAACTGTCATTGGACCCTGTGATTCCACTTCTTGGAATAAATCTAAATAATCCAAAAACACTAACATGAAAGAATATATGCACCCCTATGTTCATAGCTACATTATCTATACTAATAAAAGACAAAGATGCTAATTGACCATACCTTCATTACACCCACCAGCCAATCAGAAGAGTATGCAAATTAACCCAACAAAGATGGCTGTTAAATTTGCATACTGCAGGTGGGGCAGGCAGTGCCAGACGCTGCCTGCAGGATCCGGGCAGCAGATCAGGGACTGGGGAGGCGGGGCGGGCAGCACCAGATGCCACCTGGGGAGGTGGAGCCTGCGATTGCCCTAGCCAGAAGCCTGAGGCCTGGGCAGGGGCGAATCTGGCAATCACACAGGGCTGGGGGTCCCTTGCCCAGGCCTAATGCCCCAGCCAGAGGTCTGAGGCTTGGGTAGGCAATCAGAGCGGGCTGGGGGTCCCCTGTTCAGGCCTAATGCCCTGGCCAGAGGCCTGAGGCTCTGGGCAGGGGTGGAGCCTGCAATCAGAGCGGCCTGGGGTTCCCCTGCCCAGGCCTAATGCCCTGCTGGCCTGAGCAGGGGCAGAGCCTGCTATCAGAGCAGCCTGGGGGTCCCCTTCCAGGCCTAACACCCCCGCCAGAGGCCTGAGACCTGGGCAGGGGCTGAGCTGGCGATCACACGGGGCTGGGGGTGTCCTGCCCAGATCGAACGCCTTTCTGGCCTGGGCAGGGGCAGAGCCTGCGATCAGAGCGGGCTTGGGATCACATGCCCAGGTCTTAGGCCTTAGGCCCTAGCCCAGGGGTGGGCAAACTTTTTGACTCGAGGGCCACAATGGGTTCTTAAACTGGACCGGAGGGCCGGAACAAAAGCATGGGTGGAGTGTTTGTGTGAACATAATATAAATTCAAAGTAAACATCATTACATAAAAGGGTACGGTCTTTTTTTTAATAGTTTTATTCATTTCAAATGGGCCGGATCCGCCCACGGGCCGTAGTTTGCCCACGACTGCCCTAGCCAGAGGCCTGAGGCCTGGGAAGGGGCCAGCTGGCAATCTCCTGGGGCTGGGGGTGACCTGCCCAGGCCTAACCCTCCTCTGGCCTGGGCTGGGACTGATCCGGGGATCGGTGTGAACTACAGTGGAAACACCTTTTCTGACTGCTAATTGGCTAAGCTCCCTGCATGCCACTGGTAATATTCTTAGTAACTTAGGTAATAAGAATCCAAGAAGGTGATGTAGGGTTTTTCCACCTCACTCCTGGAGAAAAAAACGAAGGTCTGCTGCTGGAGGGGCTAAGAAATATCATATCCTGCCCTAGCCGGTTTGGCTCAGTAGATAATGCCTCGGCCTGCCTACCACAGGGTCTGGGTTCAATTCTGACTAAGGGCATGAACCTAGGTTGCAGGCTCTTCCCTGGCCAGCGGCCAGGTCAGGGCTCATGCAGGAGGCAACCAATCAAAGTGTTCCTCTCACTTTGATATTTCTCTCTGTCTTTCCCTCTCTCATCCACACTCTCTAAAAATCAATGGAAATATATCCTCAGGTGAGGATAAAAACAATAATAAAGGAATGTCATATCCTATGAAAGACACATCCTGAAAATGCCTAAAGAAAGTTGTCATTTTTTCATGGTGAAGGGACTGGAGTCCGTGTTGATGAAAACACCTTGGTGGCAGTGGTGACTGGCAGTGGCTGCAGCAGCGAGGTGATGGGGCTGGTGCCTTCCCCTGATCAGCCCGGTCGCCTCCCACAAAGGGAGGCCAGACTGCAGCTTAGGCCTGCTCACCACGGGGAGCAGGGAGCGGGCCTAAACCATCAGTAGGACATCCCCTGAGGGCTCCCAGTATGTGAGACGGGGCAGGCTGGGCTGAGGGACCCCCTACCCCCAGTGCATGAATTTCATGCACCGGGCCCCTAGTTTACAATAATAGGTAAGATCTAGAAACAAATCCAAATACTCATCAGTAGATGAGTAGATTAAAGAGTTGTGGTGCATTTACACAAGGAATACTATGCAGCTATAAAATGGATTGCGTACTTTTTGAGACAGCATGGAAAGACCTGGAGAGTATTATGCTAAGTGAAATAAGCCAGTTAGAGAAAGACAAGTATCACATGATCTCACTTATATTTGGAATCTACTTAACAAAATAAACTGATGAACACAGTAGATCCAGAGACACAGAAGCATGGGATAGACTGTCGAACCTCCCAGGGAAGGTGGGGGAGGGTGGATGGTTGGTTGGAGATCAACCAAAGAACTTGCATGCATTTATGCATAACCCATGGAAACAGACAATAGGTGGTGAAGGCCTGGGGTAAAGGATGGGGGAGGGCTAGAAGAGGTCAATGAGAAAAGGAGATATGTATAATACTTTTAATAAATATTAAAAAAATAAAAATAATGAACAAAATAAATTGATGAACAAAATAGATCCAGAGACATAGAAGCATGGAACAGACTGACGAATCTCAGAGGAAAGGGGGGAGTAGGGACAGGAAGAGATCCACCAAAGAACTTTATATGCATATATGCATAACTCATGAACAGAGAACACAGTGTGGTGAAAGCCTGGGACGGGGGGGGGGGGCGGGGGGGGGGTTGGGAGGTCAAGGGGTTAATGGGGGAAACAGGGGAGCATCTATAATACTTTCAACAATAAAGATAAATTTTAAGAAAACTTAAGTGACTATATCCTTATTATTTAAAAATAGGATCTTTTGTTGTTACTGAAAGTATCTTTGTTTGCAGTGATTTAAATAATTTAGATAACTTTATTTAAATCCAGGGGTCCTCAAAGATTATTGTTGCTATTTTGAGATTAAGATGTGTTGGTCTAATAAAAAACATTCCTACATTAAAACAACAAATTAAAGGTTAATCCCTGACATTTTAATGTTTGCCTGAATCATTGTGATCAACACCCTTAAATGGTATTGGCAATCTGTCTAGAAACACAAGCAAATCAACTGAAAGCTATTACACTGAAGAGGGCTCAAGAAGATAAAAATGCATCATGATGCTTAAATTATTTGTTCTAATTGCTCATTTTCCTTACCTATCTTTTCTGTGGTAAAGCAAAACTCGCATCTGCTTAATGACATGTGTTCCATGGCAAATTAAGTCTATTTCTTTCAATTCAATTTGCATCGCACAATGCCACCAAAGAATGTTATATTTCATTTACTAATCCACAACTTTAAATTGCTTGGAACAAAATAGACTAAGATATTGTGTGGGGATTTACTCTCATTGCCTTGGGAAGAATCAAATCCTCTTTATAAATTGGAGCTAATAGTGGTCACCATGTAGTATAGCTCAAAATCGTTAGGACTGTGTTATATGACTCAGGAGTACAGTATATTTCTAAGCATTGAGTCTGCAGTCTTAATATTTTATGAATATTTTATTTTATAAGTTGTAAGTTATGAGTTTTCATAGCCTATGAAAAGACCTTAGAGGTACATAATATTGAATGGCTGTTCATGAAAAATTGCCTATATGTGAATTCATCAGCAGAACCAAGGAAAGGAGGAAAATAACAGAAAAATCTCAAGATTGGCAATTGGGAACGTAAGTAATGGTCCTATGACTCCTATTTATTAACTGGGGTTTTCTTAAGTAAATCACTTTGTTTCTTTAGTGTGTTTCCACATCTGTCATAATCAAGAAGCTTACATTGGAAAACCTCTAAGGACTCCAGGCTCTGAAATCCTGTTTTCACTGTGATGTTAGTTAATGCCACCCTATTTGCACAGATAGTTCTGTTGCACACTTATTCCAGGCTGCTAATACCTGCTATTCTATCCAATAACCCTTCACGAATCATAGACAAAAATAAAGTAGTTTTTCTTTAAATTCCCATAGCTTTCATGTATTTATTTTAGAGTATTTATTATGACTCTTATAGTCCTTATCAGTTCAATTGTCTTGTTTCCATATTACAAATCTGGACCGTTTATCCATTTATTATTCATTTTGATGAATCTTCCTCCTTCTGCAACAATCCTCCCCTACGGGCCTGTTAGTGTTACATGTGTGTGGAAAGTGCAGTGAAGATTCATTCAGTAAAAGTACACTGGACAAAACGAGGGAACTGGGTTGTCTGTCCCTAATTTGAATCTTATTATGCCTAAGAAAGATACTGAATTATCCTTTTAACTTACTTGATTATTTGGTCTTAGTTGTTCTCTGAATATTCCCTGGAAATCCAAGCTCCGAAAAAGTTAATGCCAAATATTGAACTTGCTAATGTTAGTAATAGATAGATAGTTTCAAATTTACTACCTACCATCCTAACTTATAAATCCATAGACCAGATTTCATTTCCCTATTTCTGCCATTAGCCTTTATAGGAAACTTTTAGACTGAAAAAGCTGTTTTTTAGTATTTTCTACACTTGAAAACCCTTTTTTAATAATTTGGAAGAAAAAAATTGTATCTAGAGAATTGCCTGTTTCCTTCAAATCTCTGCATTGTACTTTTATCAGAGCATTGATCGTGCTACATTTTAATTGCATGCTGATTTTTACTACCCACTAGACTATGATTTTCTAAGGGCAGGGACTTTTGTCTTTTATCTCTGTTTACTCAGTACTTAGCATAAAGCCTGACAGCATATCACACAGAGCATGCAATATCTGCATTAACAAGCTCTGTGCCTGGGCCTGGGTGAAATACATGAAAACTATAAACTGTTGTTGATGTCTTAGAAAACCTCCCCACCTATTGATGATGACAATCTGGGATGTATAAAATGTAACAATAGAAAAATCACAGACTAATCACTAGATCTTGTTGTCTCTGAGGAAATAAAATCCTTCCTGCTAGCACAAATCTAAATATTCAGTGAAGAAAAAATAGAAACCTATTGTGTCCTTGAGTGTTTATAACTGTTAAAATGCATTTATAAAAATAAATAAATAAAATAAACATAATAAGTTAGTATGATTCAAAGCTGCAGCATGGAAACTCATAGGTAAAAGCATGGAAAAAAAAATCAAAACAAAAAGCATCCTTCTGAGTGAATATTGATAACAACATAACTTGCTGATTTTTATTAGTTCATGATATATTAATTAACATTCTCCCCTACACAACATTACATGCTGTATGTGTATCAATGCTAGTGATAATGTTTTACTATTCCTAATTTATCATCTTTAAAATTAAATATATATTTTATATGTTGTACAATTTAACAGATTTGAACTTTGTAGGAAATTTCCTTGTCTCTGTTGAGAGTTATATTCCTTTCCAGAGATAATTCTTTAGGGCTATATATATGACTGTGATTATCCTAATTTTATGTTTTTCTAATCTATATTATGTGAAATTAGGGTAAA
Organism: Myotis nattereri; assembly: GCF_964212035.1. NCBI lineage: Eukaryota > Metazoa > Chordata > Mammalia > Chiroptera > Vespertilionidae > Myotis > Myotis nattereri. The sequence continues at coordinate 64,721,965 of NC_138076.1, read as the reverse complement.
CTCTCCAGTAAAGGTGTTAGGTCTTTAATATATTTAATATTAATAATATGTTTTCTTTTTCAAACCTAAGTCCACCAATAATTTTACCAATTTCTGTATTTTATAAATTTATATCCAATTTTCCTTAAATTATTGCTTTTAATTGATAAAGAGATGAATAGTTGATTTCTAAGTTTCCAAAAAGTAATTGCATATTCGTAAATAGTATGACACTAGAACAAACCTGAAACATCAGTATTACTAAGATAACTTAGTTTGGAGTATAAGGACATTTTTCTCAGAATACCACGATAAAAAAAGGTTAAAAAACATTAATTTCTTTGTTCCATTTTAGCATGCTAACCTCAATTTTAAAGTTTAGAGCCATCTCCCCAAAGTAAGTTCCTTAAATTTATTTTGACTTCCAGAAATTGTACATGTAGTAGGCATAAAAATACTAATGGATGAATAAGTAAAGGAATTTGTTCCTCAATAAGATTAATATTATTATTATGTTTAACATGTATTGAGTCTTGCTCTTTGCCAGACACTGTGCTTAATACTCTATGATCAATTTTCTTATTTTTTCACTTTTATTTTTACAGATTAATGTCATAAAATATTACATAATTTGCTTAGCCTAACACAGCAGAATCAAATTTAAAATATGTTTTTTATATCTTCAAGCCTGTGCTTCATGGACTACTCTATTTCGTGAAATTCTACTCTTTCAAGACACACTGTAATATATCTCATTATTGGAAGGTGAAAGAAAGATGGACATGCTTTTTGCAGGAAAGGAAGCATATCAGTGACATTCAAACGCCATCAAGGTCTATTTTGAGAATTAGTTTTGGAACGATGAGAATTAGAAAGCACAAGAAAGTCTACATATAGCGTCATGCACAAATAATTAATAATTGCTAGGTAAATCATTAGATGAAAGGGAACTCTTACAGAAATCAAGCAGTTATCCTTAATCTTGAAATGCTCAGAATGTATTTTCTGAACATTCTTTAAAATCCAAGCTTGTATAGGACTTTTCTCCAGTATCTACTAACGTATTACCAAAAGGAAATTATTTTTTTAGCTAAGCTTGATGGTGGAACTTGATATGAACTCATCTGATATCAACTCTTCCAACCTTGTGTGAGGCAGACAAGGAAGCAGTTTCAGAGCAGCTAACAGTGACAGCCTAGGATGGAGGAGAGTATGGGCTTTAATAATTAAAAGAGCAGAACCCCATTCCCAATCTGGGTCCGCGTCTGTGTATACCAGTTTCTTTATATGCTATATTACTATCATTTCATGTTTTTATAAGATACCAGTGTATTTCTCATAATATGCCTGTAAAAAATGTTCAAGAACTATAAAAATTGAAGTTTTAAATATCTTGCTATGCAATACATAGGTAGTGGGTGGCAGAGCAGAGGTTCTGTGATGAGGGAATGGTGTGGGCCAGGGAAGTCATGCTGCCACTCAAGGGTATCTCCCCAGAACAGCCCTCAGTAGGGATCATTGAAGACCAGGTCTAGTCCACTACGACATTTAGGTTGTTTCATGAACTGAATTATAATAAGCAATTTAAAAAAATCAAGTGTTTGAATATCATAGGGCTATATAATCCAAGCAAAGAAATTTATTTGGGTTTTATCTATTAATATTTACTAAATTAGAAATTACAATTGAGAAATTTAACAATATTTTAGTTCATTTATTAAAAACTACTTCATGTTAACAAAACAACATTTAATGACAAATAATCACCTTTTTGAACTCAGAAATATTAAGAATAGGGTCATCATTTTTGCAAATGTCTTTAATATTTGGCTTATTAGAAGGCAACTGAATTTTCATGTTTGGTTCTGCATTAAATCTGCTGATATGTGCTTCAATTTACAGAAATTGAATCTGTTCTAATACAAATATCTTTTTGGAAATAGAAGGAAGATATAAATGCTTTTTAACATAATTATGGATTATGGATATTATTCTCTGACACTCCACTAAATGGAAAGGTGATAGTTCCTTAAATATGAATTGTAATGTGGGATCTTAAATTACATCTAAAGATATTTTTTTGTATTCAGTTCCAGTAATCCAATATTCTATCTTGTTCTTTTAATGCATCTTTTACTTATATAGGATTTAGAAATATTTTGCATGATTTAAAAATATCATGTATTTCTGCATAAAATACTAGCTCACAGAATTATACATGCCTATTATAATCGACACATTTCAATATACAATATTTTAAAAATCACATTTGTTAATATAACCAAAGAAAAAAAATCTTTAAGGCAGCGGTTCTCAATCTGTGGGTCACGATCCCTTTGGTGGTTGAACGACCCTTTCACAGGGGTTGCCTAAGACCATCCTGCATATCAGATATTTACATTATGATTCATAGCAGTAGCAACATTACAGTTATGAAGTAGCAATGAAAACAATTTTATGGTTGAGTCATAATACGAGGAACTGTATTTAAAGGGCCAGAAGGTTGAGAACCACTGCAAGGAAAATGTCAAGCTCAAATGGGAGGACACTGTTTTCCCAAAATTCCAATATTTACTTGAAAGTTTGAATTTTATCATTGGCAAAAATAGCTTCTTATTTACCTTGAAGTGTCTTAATGTTTTTAGAAATTCACCAAATATCAATGTCTAAATAACCATAGCTTATCAGATTTTTAAAAATAAAAATGGCTTTTCATGAAGAAAATAGCTAGTCAACCTAACAAACAATCACACAAATACTTTGTGCTCAAGAAATTCACTTGAATGTGGGTATGTAAAAAATTTATTTATTTTCACTACCTATTTCTTCACAAAATATTTAGTAGACTTGTATTCAAAAGTTAAGATTTCCAAAATGTGAATATTCTTTGCCATTTCATCGAAACATTTTAAAATAAAATTTGATTTATTGTTGATGATGTTAACAATGATGATATGCTGATGAAGATAAAATGATAACTGGTTAGATTTGGTTTCACTACCCTAGTTCATGCTACAGCACTGGAAGTTTTAAACATGATTTTCTTCACACTAGGAGTCAAAATATAATTCACAGGAGATGGCAGATGATACTTTGACATATTATAAGGTGAGTTTTGACCACGGAGATCCCTGAAAGTGTCTTGGGAACCTCTGGGGTTTTGTGGAACACCTTCTTTTCTCTTTCTAATTAAATTTATTGGGGTGACAATTAATAACAGTATGTAGGTTTCAAGTGTATATTTCTATGATGTGTGATCTTCATATTGCATTGTGTGCCCACCACCCTAAGTCAAATCTTCTATCAGCATATATTTGACCCCCTTTACCCTTTACAGACCCTCCCCACTTCTCCCTGATAACTACCATACTGTTGTCTGTGTCTCTGAGTTTTTGTTTGTTTGATTTTCTTTTTTTAAAATACATTTTTATTGATTTCAGAGGGAGAGAGAGAGAGAGAGAGAGAGAGAGAGAGAAACATCAATGATGAGAGAGAATAATTGATCAGCTGCCTCCTGAACTCCCCCTATTGGGGATCAAGCCCACAACCTGTCATTGCCCTTGACTGGAATGGAACCTGGGACCCTTCAGTCTGCAGGCCAATGCTCTATCCACTGAGCAAAACTGGCTAGGGCTGTTTGTTTTTCTTATTTGTTCATTTGTTGCTTTCAGTTTTATATCTCACAGATAAGTAAAATCATGTTTCTTAAAATTTTCTGTTTGACTTATTTCATCTGTGAAACAATTTTAGTTGTTTTCTTAGACCAAGATTTGAACAGACTGCATCTTCCCTAATGTTTCTTTTTCACGAGCTGTAATTACGTCAGAATTCCTATAGACAACTTCTAATATGTTCCTAGAGGACATTCAAATTAAAATAAGAAAACTTAGTATGTCAAAGATTAAACGGTTTGCCTAAGGTCACAGAAAAGACTAATGATAACACTAGGATTCATGCATACTAGGTAAGCCAGAGTTTCCTCTTCTGTACTATTTCCTCTTAATTTAAACTTGTAAAATAAAATTTTCCAAGGCAATCATTTTTTCTAAATTATTTCCAACTTCTGAGATGGTTTAATTGAAATCTTCCAGATTCAGAAATGGTAGTGTTGAAATTTTAAGGAATCACAAATTCATAATAGATTTGAGACAAGATCAAGAAAATATGATATAGATAAAAGGTGAAAACACTGCATAATTACGTCTCAATAAAATATCACACCATATGTAAAATGCATTCTAGGCTATATGTTCTTGCCATAGCAATGTAGCAGATGCTATAAAAATTAACTTTACTTTTGCCAAGTGTTATACATGATCAATATTTATGGCTATCTTTGAAATCCCAATGCCGCCTTCTATGTAGTCTAGATAAAATATAAGGAAAAGGAGATTTTCTAAATAAAAATTGGCAATAGGATGAATTTATTATGAAAAGATTACAATTTTGACTTGTATAGCTTTGATGCAAATGTCTTAACAAAAAATAAAGCATTAATATTGTTATTTCCAAACTGTTTCTTGTGTATCCTTCAATAAATTTGATCAAATGTTATATATATATATATATATATATATATATATATATATATATATGACATGTTACATATAATAATTATAGTATGTATGATATACTATAATTATACCACATTGCATATATATTATATGTATGTAATTTGTTATGCTAAAAGACCAGCATAGTGACAAGTTTACTGGTCTTCATATTTTAATAATTTTGGCCTAACATTAGTCAGAGGTTAAATCTTTTCTGATTTACTAAAAATATAATTAAAAATATAAAATTTCACCTTATTTATAGTCTGATAATTCCTGAACACATCTTTTAAAGCCACATAGTCTTTATCTTTGTAACCCTTAATGCCAAACATAGTTCTTTTCTTATAGTTTTTGCGTAATATATGCCAGTCAAATTGAATTTTTAAATGTACATTCAGGACTTCCTATTTTCCTGGTAGAATAATTTTCATATTACCTATGAAAGATGGAGAGGCGATGAAGAATGGATCATTTAGATTTCATTTTCCAGAGCACATGGCCTTTTTATATGCCAGCATAATGGATACACGGGTGCAGGGAAGCTGGGGGATTTTTCTCCTGGGCCTGTCCCATATTCATCATCTATGTTGTCACTGGGTACACAAGGTCTATGCACTTTGTAAGAGGATTTCTGCCTGGAGAGCTATATTTTATTTTCCTGCTAAGATGATCAGTATAAAAATGACAAAGTGTTTGCAGCCGGAGTTTAAAAGTTGTTCCTGAAACTAGATCATGTTGTTCTCAGTCTTAATGGAGTCAACAGTGTAGCCGATTGTTTAAAGATTATTCTAGCTGCAAAGAGATGAAAGCCCTGAAGACTCACTTGCTCTAAAATTAATAAACTGAGCAAAGGAAAGGCTAGTTGGCTCTCTATATGAGTCATAAGAATGCATGAATAAACTACTGCTCATCTACACATATTAACAGCAAAATAAATCATTGCCACTGCATTTGCTTCTAGGGACTTTGTCAATTAAGGTAATCATATAAAATACTGTGAAGTGTCTTGGTATTACAAGTAAAGATATTGAAAATGCATGGTCAATCTTGTTACCATTCATGATACATGTCAACCAAAAAATACTTTAAGTGGTCCCCAGTTCATTCTAATATAAGGGAATCAAACTGGAGGTTAAACAATAGATGCCCCTGATAATCCAAACAATTGAGGTACAATATTTCTAACAACTTTTTACATCTCTGTACAAAAGATCAGATCAATTATGAAATAAACAAATAACACAGTTCCAGAGAAAATACTGACTTGACTGGAATATAATTGATTAGTGGTAGTATCATCCATTGCCTATATTATTAAGTATATATATACAGAGAGAGAGACAAAAATTAAATTTTATTTTTTAAGTTTTGGATGATTATTGTTTATTTAGTGCTGTATATTTCTCATATTAAAGAGATGCTTTAAAAACAAAAAATGAAAATAGAATAGATTAGGAGTTAAATATAAAGAGTAAGGACTGGTGGGTATTTGTAATTTTTCTTTTGATAGCAGAATAAGGAGTTTTAGACATTTTACTGAATATGTTTTAAAAATACATTTTAAATTATTAAATTTTATCTTTTTTTAGTGATACTATCTCTAAAAATTGTGACTATCATATGATGGATTATTAAAGCAATCAACATTTATACATAAGCATTCACACTGAGAAGTTATACTCCGTGGCATGTGCTTAGGAACGATTTTGTTTGGTGTAAGATTCTCTGTTAATGTCAAGGTCTTTGTTATTGACAATGTATGTGTTAATGTGAAAGTATCTGACGTATTGTCCAGCACAGTACTTCAATTGAGATTGAAAACTCTATTCTGATATGACTATTGTTTTTAGAGAGTCCTCTGAATTTTATATTTTTACTTATTACAATGATGTTTCAATTTCTTTTTTATATCTTCTGTTGTAATAATCCCACTGAAATTTTGAAATTGTCGGAATTTCTCTAACGTATGATGATAATGATGACAAAAAGCTATTGTTTATCAAACACTTATTATGTTCTGAACAGTGCATGCATGACCTTTGATAATTTTCACAATAACCTCTATGTAAAACCATAATACACACAGTTCACGGATGAGGAAAGTGTGTCTCAGGAAAAATAAGCAATTTGTCCAAGGTCACAGACTACTAAATGACAAAACTGGGATTCAAACCCAGGACCTGATTCCAAAGTCAAGTGCATAATACTGACACTATAGAACCCCCTAATGTAACTGAGTCACATGCACATGACTTCCTCTGAATTTAGTGGCAGTGTGATTTGTGAATGAAGTTGATTGTAATAATAAAGATGAACCTGTGATATATAGAGACATTTCGTTATGATTATATTAAATATCATTTAGAACTAGAGGGCCGGTGCACGAAATTCATGCATGGGTGGAGGGGTGTCCCTCAACCTGGCCTGCACCCTCTCATAATCTGGGACCACTGACTCCTAACCGCTGGCCAGCCTGCCTGCTTGATTGCCCCTAAACCCTCTGCCTGCCTGCCTGATTGCTCCTAACCCCTCTGCCTGCCTGCCTGATCACCTCTAACCACTTATCTGCCTGATTTCCCCTAACCACTCTGCTGCCTGCCTGATCTCCCCTAACCTCTCACCTGCCTGCCTGATCACCCCTAACCACCTCTGCCTTGGCCCCGCCACCGTAGCTTTGTCTGAAAGGATAACCAGAATGATTCCCAGAATGTTGTTCGGCTGTCCAGTCTAATAAGCATATTATGATTTTATTATTATATATTATTTTTTAATCCTCACCTCAATATGTTTTTATTGATTTTAAGAGAGAAAGGAAGGGGAGAAAGAGAAAGAAATCAATGTGAGAAACATCGATCAGTTGCCTTTTATCCTTGCCCCCACTGGATATTGAGCCTGCAACCAAAATTTGTACCCTGACTGGGATAGAACCCGCAAACTTTTGGTGCCTAGGATGAAGCTCCAAGGAACTTAGCCACAAGGTTAGATTATTTTTAAATCATCAAGGGCTATTGCTAAATACCTATTCATCTTATGTATCTCCAATATTTCCTAAAACATAATCTTTTGTGAATAGGATGAACATTGATAAAAAGAATGAAATAGTATGATTATATCTATCTAATGGTGAGCAAGGCTTACAACTTCTAATCTAGTACTTGAACAGACTCCAATCTGGTACAGACTTGGGCATTAGTAAATTTGCTTCCTGGTTAATAGGCTCAGCAATTTTCATTCTATATTAAGGCAATAAGAACTCATTAGTGTAGGACCTAAATATATCTTAGAAAGGCACTCAGGACCTTTTCTTTAAGTAAGAGAAGAAAATTTAAAAGACAGATGACCTTGAATTATTGAAACTTTTTCTTTCCCTTTACAAGACCTTTTATTGAGAAACATTTACTGAATACTATCAAGATTCAGAAATTGTTTCAGAATCTTCAAAGTAGTTATTTTTTTTTTAAATTTATTGATTGATTTCAGAGAGAGAGGGGAAAGGAGAAAGAGAGAGTATCATCAATTTGTTGTACCACTTATCTATGCATTTGTTGGTTGATTCTTGTATGTCCCCTGATCAGGGAGCCAAACCCGCAAACTTGGCATATCGAAATGACACTCTAACCAACACTGGCCAGGACTAAACCTGCAAAATAGTTTTGTCTGTGGTACTTATGTGCATACATTTGCGGGTGGAGAATGAAGAGGGAGACAAACAGTAAATTGTTGGGGTCCAGCCCCAGCAGGTCCAGGGGTTCCCAAAGGTGTGGAGAGAGTTGGTGAAGAAGGAATGACACGGAGACAGCATTCAGTTGATCAGCAGCCTAGCCAGGATCTCCAGCCAAGTTCTATGTTTTATTGTCTTGTTACATCTGTATTTATACCAGTTGATTTTAATCCTGTCAATTTCTATTCCAAAGGTTAGGGCGTTTCTTATCTCCATTCCAGGGAGTAAAGAATATGTAGCTTAAGTGTGATTAGTCATAGTTAAAGTGATTAACTACCCGCCTGGCACTTAGTTAAGGGGTTTTATTCCCTCCCTAACTTCAGGGAAAAATCCCTACCTGGGGAAACAGCCTTTTTCGGAGAGGTGACCTTGGTTAAAACACATAACGCCAAGAAGGGGAGCAAACATATTAAGAACAGTATGCCATATACGCCAGGTCCCTTGAAACATATGCTGTGCAGATGTTTCTTCCCTGCAGCAACTGTGTCAAGCAGCAAGGATGGACCGGCTTCTGGCAATAAATGAGAAAAACAACATACGAATAAATTAATTGAGTGACACTATATAATAAAAATAAAATAGGGTGCTATAATGGAGAATAATAGAACTAGAGGAGTGTTGAAGTTAGTAAAAGATTTTATGAGCAGGTAACATTTCAGCTAGGGATAATTACAGAGGCACAGCATGGCTTTTGAAACAAACATAAAGAACAACAGCAGCAGCAACAACAAAAATAATAACAGAAAAAGGCTCACAATGCTAAATTGTAAGTAAAGTGCAGAAGAACAAATTGAGGTTAAGGTTAGAGGGGTACTAAGGTGTGGAACAGATGATATTAGGAGATTTAAATCAAAAAGAGAGAGAGAGAGAAAGATGTCAAAACCTTTGTTAGGACATATCTCTTTATATTTAAACCAGAGGCCCAATGCACGAAATTCGTGCACGGGGGCCGGGGGGGTCCCCTCAGCCCAGCCTGCACCCTCTCCAATCCAGGACCCCTCAGGGGATGTCCGACCACCGGTTTAGGCCCGATCCCAGGGATCGAGCCTAAACCGGTGGTCGGACATCCCTCTCACAATCCTGGATCACTGGCTCCTAATCGCTCACCTGCCTGCCTGCCTGGTCACCCCTAACTGCCCCCTCTGCCAGCCTGATTGCTGCTCACTGCCTCTGCATGCCAGCCTGATTGGCCCTAACTGCCCGCCCCTCCCAGCCTGGTTACCCCTCATGCCCCCCGGCCTGGTCGCCCCACACAGCTTGCTTCTTCAGTCATTTGGTCGTCCCTCACTAACCCCCCTGCCAGCCTGCTTGTAGGCAGCCATCTTGTGAGGGCATGAGGGTTAATTTGCATATTAGCTCTTTATTACATAGGGTAGAGTAGCACCCAATATCTCAACACTGAAAACATGGAGATATCATTGATCAGTGTTTCTTGTTCAGCAGGACATATCTGTCTATATGGGATCAAAATCCCAACCAAGTAGATGTTTATATATTGTTGGTTAATAATTTCAGCTGATGAAGCTTTAGCTGGATTCACTCTTACATGGGTTTATAATGTATCCTGCCAAAAGTACCATAATTGTATCAGATAGCCTTGGAGAAGAATATTCAATTAGACTGTATCATAGAATGTTGTAAAAATTAAAGGTAAGGTTTAAATATAAATGTTTTTCAAAATATTAATAAATGGGCAACATTGTTAGAATACCACAGAGTAGTCACCTAAATGGTCATCTGATAGTTGCATACGAAGAGGAATATCTCTTTGATCATATCCTGATTATACAAATATCCATGAATATAGTCATGTCATCTTGTCAGTATATTAAAAAGTAAGAGAAAGAATGAAGTTTATAACTATATTTTCAACATAATTTTATTACCCTCCTTTATTAATATTATTACTATTGACCATATTTCAAAAACAAATACATGAAAAAACAAATAGCCCAATTTAGAAAATAATTTAGTAAACTCTATGTGAGTTCATGGGACATCTCTTATCTATGATCTATATTATAAAAGGCCTGTGGCCCTAATGCCATAACGACCAAAGACCGGTGCCGGTGGGTAGGGCTGTGAGTGCAGCGAGGCCCGTGTGGATGAGTGGAACTGCAAGCATGGCGAGGCTGCGTGGGTGGGCAGGGCTGCATGATTTCGTGCACCGGTCTTCTAGTATATCAATCAAAGCAGTGATTTCTTTCCTTCTTCATTGTTTACTGGAATTTGGCATGATATCCTTACCTACACATGGATACTTTCTAGGTATTTTAGCCTTATTGATGTCATTCTCCTTCTAAATGTTTGCACTATGTTTAGTTCCCAAATCCTCTCCTGCTTTGAAGATGCTGGTGAGCCTTTGGTGTACCATCACAGAGAATGATAGACTGTATGATCTGCAATATGTTCCCTATAAGAACTCACAATTTGTGAATTGAAAATGCATTTTAGTTAGCAAGAAAAATATTCCTACTCTTCAAATATTATAAAGTTAAGATTATATATGCTAATCCTTAACTAAATGAGATTGAAAGAAGTAACATATATGGAATACAGTGAAATCTCAATTCTTGAACATAATTCTTTCCGGAAAGCTGTTTAAGAGTGATTTGTTCAAAAACCACACCATTTGTTTCCATTAAAAATAATGTAAATTGAATTAAATTGTTCCAAAGCCCCAAATAATTCCCTGTTTTAACCTTTCTTGTAGGCAGTATATGTCGAATGTACTGTTTAATCTATAAACAAACACTTCCTTTCTTAACTTTATCGAACCACCCTCCACTAGCCTTAAATGAATCACTTTCAGCACTCCTTCAAGGGGCATCTTTCAGGAGGTCAATATGCAGCATCTTCGCTTTTTCACATATCACTGCTTCTGAAATGCTGTCATCAGTTAAATGCTTTTTGTTTACCCAAATCAATAACAGATTTCCTACCCCTTCAATTGCCTCTGATCATTGTTTCTTTTACACCTTCTTTTTGTTTTAAAACTGTGCTAATTGTCCATTTTTCTAGCAACAAAAGAAAAAAAACAACACACCAAAAACACCCACAAATACATTCATAGCAGAATTTTCTGAGCTGCTAACAACCAAGATTTAGCAGTAAACATACTCACATTCTCTCCTTCGTTTGGGGCCTGAGAGATGTGTTTTTCCATGTTGATGTATCCACATAAAAGGGCTGTCAGGTCAAGAACCAACATTTTGTTCAACAACTGTGACATTTTTTTTTTCTTGAACAATTTGGTGGAGAACTGAATTGTTTGAGGTGGGAGATGTTGGAGAACTGAGGTTTAACTGTAATTAAGTAGCCAATGCAGTTTTCGTAAATTTTATGTTTGCAATTTAAAACATTTTATCAAACTAAACTAATGCCCTATCATTATTCTTAAAACCCTCCAATAAGTCCTCATTAAAAATTAGAATAGAATGTAAATATGGTAAGTGGCATAAAAGGCTATGGCCTGATTTCTGTTCACGTCTCTAACTCATCCCACACTGCCCTTCTGCCTTCATTTGCTCTATTCTACTCACACTGGCCTCCCGTGTCTTTTGACACAGCAATCTCACTTCTGCCTCTGGAACTTTGAACATTCCACATTTTCTCCCTGAAAGCCACTCCTTCTGGTCTTAGCATATTGTTTCTAATAATCACTTGCTGGGGCCTCACATTAAATTTCACCTGTTGTAAGAACCTTCTAACCAAACACCAAACACCTTCCACACAGGCAATCCAGTTCTATTTTTTCTATAGTCCAATTCTAGTCTCATTCATATCATCGATGTGCCCCAAGTTTAATCAAAATCCAATTTGAAATTACATGATTTACTTTGTGTTTTATCTTCCATCTCACTCCACAAACAGATGGAAATAATACCTTTTATGTTTGCCACTGTTATCATAAGCAACTACAATAGTACCTGTCATGAGACACAGTGTCAACGAGCAGCGATTTGTAAAACACAGACAATAACATATTGTAATTTTTAGATCCTCAAAGAGTTGCTTTTACTATAATATCTGCTTGCGCTAAAGTTACTAAAGAAAGAATGATACAGATTCATTTACTGTAGTGTAGAAATGTTTTCAGGGATTTTTCGCTATTGACTCTGTGGTCTTTATGAAAACTCGGCAGTGAGAAAAAGTGTTTGTTTTAAACATACATTCGTTTGCTTGTTTTTAGGAACTTTATTATTCTTGTGAAAATATTGTTCTCTTTTCTTTGGCTACTAAGGACTTCCAAACGTAAGACACTGCTACAGTGGTAGATATGGTCATGGGATGCAAATATCTATATGACATTCTTATCTGCCTAAATTTTCTCTCCTCTGACTTCCAATTAAACAACTTTCATAACTTTAAAAATATTATATGCTTAAGATATTTTAAGGACCTTAAATCTTATATGGAATAAATTAAGTTAAACAGTCTATCCTAACACTAAATAACCACTTCAAAATTTTGGGAAATATAAAACATTAGTTGAAACTAACCCAACTAACATTTATTGGTTACCTATGTGATAATAGTCTTCTAGGTGTTTGCACATAATTTTTTTAAATTCTAACATCATCTCTCAGAGACATATTATTTATCTAGTTTATAGGTTAAAAAGCCAAGAAAAATATACAGGTTAATTAAATGGCCTTGAGACAAACAATTTGTGGGTGATAAAAAGTAATCGTTAAGACCTTCACTATTACACCAAAATTCAGGTTTTTTTTCCAACTATTCCCTAGAGCTGTCACTGAGACATCAAATCGTGCATTTCACTAAAAACAATGACAGCTTCAAGAAATATTTTTACACTTCAAGGATGAAAACATTAATATTTTCAAGAGTCACAAAATTCTGAACTACGTATCTTTGGTTTCTATCATTAAAAGGCAGCAAATTCTTATGGTGATCGCTAGCATAAACTGACCATAATTTTATTTGAGAATTCTTTTCTAAGCCGAAACCTTAAATGTGGTACTACATATGCAGTGTGGGTGTTTTTGTTGTTCAATACTTACGACTAGACACCTGTCTTAAAGCCTGAGGGAACAATAGCTCAGGCAAACTCCATGAGCCATCTGCCACTGACATTCTCAGACTTCTGGGTCCAATTTCCTGGGAGTTATATGAGATGTCTTCTGCAACCCACCCCTTCAGGCCTATCAGATCACATTGGTAATGGCATATGATTTCAGAGCGGGCCTCTTCTGAAAATGGAAATGTCAAATTGAGTGAAGCTGGTGACTGACACCTAGGTACTTGAGGAAGCAAACAATTTTACAGTTTTAATATGAAACATAAAAACACTAGCTGTAGAGTTTATATGTTTCAGTGAAAATACATTTTTCCTTCAGATGGGAATCCCATGTTACTGTGATGCACTCAATGCATCCAGGCCAGGAATTATGCATCATAAGTCTTGTGGAAGAGGCTTCGTCTCTCCATCTTAAATTAATTGTGTAAATGCCAATTGCCTTAAAAAGGGAGTAGGATGCTTAGGGTAATCTGACAGTAAGGAACCCTACTTGCTATTGGAATTCATGGACGTGTGGAGCACTTTCAAAGAAAGACTTTTGGATTTTAGGACACAATCTCTTTAAAAACTGTGCTCCTGATTTAATCTAAAATTCAACTTCTATAGTTACAGCTATGCACCTGTGTTAGTATTAAATAGCTCAATAATCACTATTCTTCTTGAGACTAAATCTTCATTGATCTCATTTGAGATCAAAGGAAAAACATATTCAAAATTTTACTATTAAGTCTCCATGCCCTCAAGTAAGTGGTCTGGCTAAAAGATGGTATAAACTACTAAATGTGCCCAGGAGAAGCTTGTTAGAAGATACCAATTAATATGAATTGCCAGATTTTTATTGCTCTACATGTCACTACATGCACAATCAGTTCTACTGAATTATTAATAGTACAGTGCCCTGGGACTTGCCTCAATTATTTCTATCCAGATTTAAAGACAACGTTTTAAGACATGAAAACATATCCTGGGTATGGCTATAATTTTTGTCATGCCTATGTGGAGATTCTGTTTTTAGCTATGAATTTTAAGCTGATATCTAGGCTCTTTATTTGATATTAAAGACTATGGGACAAAGAGCTCTTGTAATTGTATTGTGTGATCAACTGCAACAATAATTCAGAATAAAAATTCCAGAAACATTTCCTCTAAAATCAACTCTCTATGGATACACCTACTTGAAGGACTTTTGGAATTCCAAAGGAAAGGAAGAAGCAACAGTCCACTCCTAGCAATGGAAGGAGGTGCAGGGGTGCATCCTAGTATTCCAAAATCAACCAGTCCACCAGCGTGGTTGGGTCCACCATGTTTCTGATTAAAACACTGTGTTAGCTAAAGAGAAAAGAGCATTGTGGTCAGCTCATAGTAACTGTGCTTTGTTAACTTGATTTTATTTTGTGAGCATGGTTGATTTATGGCAGGGTGAGACAAGTGAAAGAAAACTTGTTGAGTATCTAATCACCTCACCTGTGTTACTGTCTAAATAGAACCGCGTGTGTTATCTCCTTGTGATGATTTATTGCTGTGTGTTTTATACAATTTTAACAATTCTGTGGTAAAACAGTAGGACTCTAATGTCTATTTTAAAAATATTCTCAATAACACATTTCAATGTACTATAAAAATATTCATTTTCACTATATAAATTTTTGGTCTTTAAAATGTCAGTATGTTTTTGCATTTGACAGCAAAAACATTTTTTGAGAGATACTCATGTTAAGCACAGAGGTCTGTTGGTTGAAAATTTAGAAAAAAAATATCCTGACAAACCTTAGAAGCTTATAACTTGTCTCTCTCAACAGAAACCTAGGTTTTTTAATATGGTGAAATGTCACTGTAGAACCTAATGGGAAAATTGATGAAGTCACATGACTGAGAAGTCATAGTTGGTCATCTCTGATTTTAATTATCTTTGCAATAACCAAAATGTAAAAACATTTAAAAATAGGATCTGGTAAATCAAAATAATTAACTATAAAAGAATATATTGAACTACAGATACTTTCCAACGTCCTAATATAGAGGGCTAGAATGTGATAGAAATGAATGAAAAAGTGAGAGAAAGAAAATGAGAAAAAGAGAGATATATATAATGAAATACTAGTACCATTTATTTGTGGCACAGTTACAAACAAACAAAAATATCCTAATTTTTCCTAAAATTTGATTATATTGAAAATTAAGTGATCTTTCAGAGTCTAAAAGAACTGTTAAGAAACAATGTTGATATTAAACAATGATGATGGCTAGAGTATTTTCAGGTTGAAAACACATAAATAAAGAAAGGCAAATTACCTCTGAACAAATCCTGGACTTACAGAAATTTGAAGGTGCAAATGATTCATTTAAGTATTTGGAATATTTAAAAGGAAAGCAATTAAAACTTTGCCATACAGACAGACCTTCAAAATTTCAGCACTGAGCTGCCCTTTTCACTCAGCACAGTGCCTTGCAAATAGGGGTTGTTTAATAATGTTTGATGGTGATCAAGGAAAAAGAAAGCTGATGATTAGGAACCAATTCCATTTTTTTTTTAGTTCTTTATTGTTTAAAGTATTACATATGGTATTACATATGTCTCCTTTTTCCCCCATTGACCACTCCCATCCCCCAGGACATGCCCTCACTGCTCTAGTGTCTATGTCCATTGGTTATGCTTATATTCATGCATACAAGTCCTTTGGTTCATCTCTTATCTCCCACTCCCACCCTCCCCTGCCTTCCCTCTGAAGACTGATGGACTGTTAAATGCTTCTATTTATGTTCATCAGTTTATGTAGTTCATTATATTTCACAAAGCCACTATTCTCAAAACTGCCCAGTACTGGCACAAGAACAGACATATAGACCAATGGAACAGAACAGAGAACCCAGAAATCAACCCAAGCCATTATGCTCAATTAATATTTAACAAATGAGACAAGAGCATACAATGGAGTCAAGGCTGTCTCTTCAATAAATGGTGTTGGAAAAATTGGATAGATACATGCAAAAAAATGAAATTAAGCCACCAACTTATACCATATACAAAAATAAACTCAAAGTGGATAAAGGACTGAAACGTAAGACAGGAAATCATAAAAATCCTAGGAGAAACTTTAGGCAGCAAAGTGTCAGACATATGTCATAGTAAGATCTTTACCAATACAGCTCCTAGGGCAATGGAAACTAAGAAGAAAATAAACAAATGGGACTACATAAAACAAACAAAAAAAAAGCTTCTGCACAGGAAAAGAAACCATCAACAACACAAGAAGGCGCACTGCATGGGAGAACATATTTGTCAATGTTATATCTGATAGGGGCCTAATCTCCAAAATTTATAGGGAACTCATACATCTCATACATCTTAACAAAAGGAAAATAAACAATCCAAATCTATTTAAAGAATCCTTCCTTTTAAGCTTAAGATGTCAAGGCACTTATTTTGTTAATCAAATGTCACACTTAACTTTTAAATGAAAGCTTTTAAGTAAGAATTCAGAAGGTTCTTCTTAAGATTGCTTTGACTATTTAGTGTCTTTTGTGGTTTCATATAAATTTTCATATTATTTTTTCTACTTCTCTGAAAAATATGATTAGAATTTTGATAATGATTGCATTGAATCTATAGGTTGCTTTGGGTTGCATGGATATTTTAACAATATTAATTCTTGTATTTCATCATCATGGAATATCTTTCCATTTATTTGTGTCTTCTTCATTTTCATTCATCAGTCTTGTAGTTTTCAGGATACAGAACTTTGAGCTGCTTGGCTAAATTTATTCCTAAGTATTTTATTCTTTTTGATGCTATTGTGACTGGGATTATGTGTGTGTACTTTTTAAAAAAATATTTTTCAGATAGTTTGTTGTTAATTTATAGAAACACAATTGACTTTTGTATGTTGATTTTATACCCTGGGACATTACTGAATATCTTTATTATTTCTTAAAATGTTTGTGAGAGTCTTTAGCATTTTCTATATAATAGAATGTAATCTACAAATGGAGATAATTTTACTTCTACATTTTTAATTTGGATGCCCTTTATTGAATTTCTTGTCTTATTGCTCTATCTAGGACTTCCATTAATATGTTGAATAAAAGTTTGATAGTGGGCACCCTGTCTTCTCCAGATCATAGAAGCAAAACTTTCAGCTTTTACTTTGAACTGTGGTCTTGACATTTGTACCTTTATGATATTGAAGTACATTCCTTCTAAACCCTGTTCATTGAGAGTATTTTTATCATAAAAAAGACGTTGAATTTTTCAACACTTTTCCTGCATCTAATGACTCATCATGTGATTTTTATCCTTTATTCTATTATAGTAATTGATATCTATGTAACCCAGCAGTCCTACTTCTGTATCTATATCCAAAGGCTATAAAGTCAGGATCAAAGAACTGTCTGCACCTCCATTTTTTATTGCAGTATTATGCATAATAACCTAGATCTGGAAACAATCTAAGTATCTTTTGATAGATGAATAAACCAAAAAATTTGAATATGTGTGTGTGTGTGTGTGTGTGTATGAGATTGCATATTATTTATTCAATAAACAGAAAGAAATTCTGCTACTTGTGACAACAAAGATGAATCTTGAGGGCATTATGCTAAGTGAAATAAGTCAGACAGAGTAAAGCAAATACTATATGATATCTCTTACATGTGGAATATAAAACAGTCAAACTCATATAAACAGAGAGAATAGTGATTGCCAAGGACTACGGAGTTGGAGAAATGGAGATGTTGACCAAGGGGTGGAAATGTTCAGTTATAAGATAAAAAATAATGGATATCTAACAGTTAGCATGGTGTAGTTAATAATACTATATTGTATACTTGAAATTTACTAAGAGAATATGTCTTAAATGTTCTCAACACACACACATAACTATGTGAGATGAGGGATGTGATATCTAACTTAATTGTGGTAATCATTTCACTATATATGTATGTATATCAAATTTAAAAAAAAAAAAGAACTCAGGATTGTGTGAGAATTCAAAGTATCAAACCCTACCAGCTAACTGAGCTATAGGTTCAACTATTATTCCTCTTTGTTTGTTGATTTTATACAAAATTTGATTATTTAAAGCTATGTAAGTATGTTGATTTAGAAACTAATTGGAGGCTAATGTAGAAATTTAGCCCAGAAGTTTTTTGAGATACAGTATGCCGGTTAGTTAAAACACGACAGGTAATCTCTCTAGACTTGACTGAAGTGGGATTTGTAGTTCTATAATTCTACAGGGAAAGTAATGTAACAGCTGCAAAATAATGTGATTTTTAAATGGCATTTTTTAACAAGTAGTAAGGATTTTTAATTGATGCATTTAGCATGTATTAAACAGCTCTCTGCACTCTTGTCCAGTGGGAAGCGGTTGCCATGTGCCCCTTGCTGTTATCCCATATGGCAGAACTGCCCTAATTCAAATTTCCTTCTATTTGTATGTGATCAAAATCCCTGACTCATTTAGACTTGTAATTGGAAGTGTTATAAAGAAATACGATCAAAATATCATACCTCTTTTAAGGATTTCCTGTCTACCTTTCATGTGTTAGTTGAGATCAAATAAAGCATTTTTCATTTTTTAAAGTTCTTTAAGAGTAGTGGACATTTGCCAAGAAAACTTTATGAGTGCAATAAAAATTCCTACTTAACATCCAGGAGTTATTCTAAAAGGATTAAATATATTAATAGGTGAGAACATATTATAAACAGTAAAGTTTGATACAATGGAAAGCATACGAAGTATTCATAGTAGTTATATTTTTGTAACCACTGTAATGAATTTTGCTGGAAAGGAACCGAGGCAGTTGCAGTGAGGTGTGGTAGGAAAAGCTCAGAATTTGCAGTCAGGTTACCTGAGTTCAAATCCTTGATGTGAATGTATTAGCTTTGTGGTTCACTTAAGCTCTTCAAGCCTTAGTACTCTCTTTGGAAAAGCGTAGATAGTATTCATGAAATTACCCTTGCTGTTTGGAGAAAGTTCAGAAAAGCATTTGAATAGACATCATCTAACATCTGGCAGAGTGCATGGCACATTTGGTTACACAATGAATAGCCCATGAGTAAGAAGTTTAACAAATTGTACATGAGATTACCAATATCAGTTGCTATTCTGATTCACTACCAGGAATTAAACACATGTACAGCATTAAAAAAATCAGATCTCTTTTTGCCTAAAGTTGTGAAACATATAAAGCCTAAAAACTTTCTCGAATGTATGGCTAGTATTTGTTTAATAAATTATATTTGTATGTTGTTGCTACCCTGAACTAAAGAATTAAAATATAGTTTTGTCAGACTTAGAGAAATGAAGCATTCTTACTATTTTAGGATTGTGCCTGCGTGTGAAGGAAGCAGATGGTAGCGCAGAGGGACGAGATGGCTCACATATATTATCAAGTGCACAGCACATAAATCAATACTCTTTTAAAATCCAAGTTTAGCTTAAGAATGACTTGACCAGATGCAGTATAAGTTATGTCATCTCCAACATAAAATATGTTGTTAGTAGAAAATTCTTGTGGATGTTGTTTTGTAAGAACAATGATAGATAAGTTATATGCAATATATAAATTAGAGATATACTACCCTTCCCAGGTAGTTAATATTATGTGGAAGTTAATGAGATTCTGATTTAGAGGAATGCTTATTTCCATAAATTAATCTTCATTTTGAAAGACTGAACAATCTTTACTGATTGTACGAAAGAAGACTGTCTATCATTTGCAGAATTCCACCCGTGCTTGGCATTATTACATCTAGCCACTAGAGCTCATTGCTGCTCTTTCCATGGATGCCAAGGCTCAATTTCTTTATCACTCCTTACTCTATTCCTTACTTTCATTCCTTCCCTTCAAATCATTCTGCTAGCTGTTTTAGTCCTCCCTGAAAAATGCTTCATTCTAAAATTATATTGGTATTTAAGAATAAAAATATTCCAAGGTCTAGAATTTTCTTCTAAAAGCATAAGATCTGTGTATCTTACAGTACACTCTGCACAAATATCAGTCTGATAAAGACAAACTTTAAATACATTACACCCTCTTTATCAAACATGTTAAATTGCTCATTTGTAAATATTCTCTAAGCTTGATCAACTTAATGAAAAAAAATGCTAAAGAGTTTTATCATATATATAATTTGATTATTTGAAAATTCTTTCTAGGATACTTATTTTAAAATAATCCTCTTAATAATAATCAAATATAATTCGAATGTCTTATTTCTAAACAAACAAACAAAAAAATCACTTAGAACAATGACTGTTAAAGAGTTTTTAACTGCTCATTTTACATAAGAAGAAACCTAGTTTTCTTCTCCCATTCTAAATTCAGACTCTGTCCCTTCAAGTTGCATTTGATAAGTAATAAAAATATTTAGAACTAACTACATGAGAAAAATATTTATAGAAATAATCATAAGTCTCTTTTTCTATTTTATTGTTATTCTCCCATTACTCTCATGAGTGCATGGCATTGCTGCTGTCCTTGTAACTCTGAAACTACAACCTAACTCCAACATCTAATAAATAGAAAATGATGCTCGCTTGGCTGGCCTGGCTCAGTGGTTGAGCATAGATCTATGAACCATTAGGTCAAGGTTCAATTCCTGGTCAGGGCACTTGCCAAGGTTGCAGTTTGACCTCCAGTGTGAGGTGTGCAGGAGGCAGCTGATCAATGATTCTCTCTCACATTGATGTTTCTATCTCTCTCTCCCTTCTCCCTTCCTCTCTGAAATCATTTTTTTTTTTTAAAAGAAAATGATCTTCTTTATCATTGCCAAAAGCTTATATTGTCTGTGTGTGTAACTTCTCTGGATTCTCTTCCATAGCAGAAAGCCCTGAGAAAATGTCCAAAGTAATTTAATTTGCCCTATTTATACTAACTCAGTGATTATGAAGTTATCATGCCCACACAAACCTATTAAACCATAGGTGCTTTTTCTCAAGAAAAACTCCCACTTAGACTTTTTCAAGGAAACCAATAGCTCAAAGGAAGTTAATTCCAAACTAAAACTTCCCTAACTCACTGAAAGATGGATTTCCCACTCACTTATGGCTTCTTTCATTTTAACAATAACCTTTCAATTAAAAACATAATTTAAAAAACTGTGTAACACACATACATACACCCCTCACACCCCTCAACCTTTGCCCACAATGGATTTATGAAAGCACATTTCACAATAGAACAGAGTACAGTATTCTAACTTGGCTTTTCCAAGCTCTTGCTTCCACCTTATTACAGACACAGCCTTAAGCTCCAAGCCCATCTACCTCAACCACCATCTGATTGAGATTCTGCTTCTGCTCTACCCTCCACTTTACCGAGGTAGAAATCCGAGTATTTCTCTTATAAATCCCCAGTTCCCTGGGTGAACACTAATGGATTCTTAAATTGCTTATGTATTGTTATAAAATGCAAGGCTATGAAAAGCAATTGGACTGAAGATTTAGGTTCATATTTCAATAACTTGTATAGGTAACTTTCCTATTTTTTTTGCCTAGTTAATTTTATATGCTGAGAAAGTTCCCAGAGGTACAGGCCAAGTAAAGGTTAGGAGAAGGAAGATGGACAATGTAATTTGAATGAGAAAGATGTACAGTGATACTTTTCCTTTCAAATTACCTGACAATTCAAGAGACATGGGTTATATATTAAGGAAAGAATGTAGTCCAAGACAGCATATCCCCGCCTGCCTGGGATTGTCTTAGATAAATGGACAGCTTTCTATACTGTGGATGTTAGATATTATATTCAAGATAAAGAGTTAGACTGACATATCAGTATCTGAGTAACACTTGGCATATCAATAGCTTCATGCAAATAAGGACAGCCATTCTGAAGGCATTAGCTGAACTTTAGGTTGGGGGTGGGCCGGTATAACCAGAATTGGAAGTGCTGAAGCACTTAACATTTTCACAAAAATCTACAGATCATTAAAACTAAATGTTGAAAACAATATAAATAAAAATAATTGTCAATGAAAATTGTTGAATATTTCTCTATGAATTGTTTTATGAAATATAAAATCTTCCAAAACATTTTTTATTTCATAGCTTATGCTCAATAGTAGTGCATCTTAATGAAAACGATATTCACATGGCAACTTTTAAAATTAAATGTTGAGCAAATATAAGTAATGTTTATCATGAGTAGATGATAGTACTTTATACTTCCTTTTCTTTTTTATCAAATTTCTTTTACATGTTTGCTTTGTTTGCATATTTCAATAATCATGCTAATTATTTTCATACAAAATAGCACTATTCTAGAACTAATTAACATATTTAAGTTACCCTCAACTATAGGAAATACACTGATTCTTAATGCCTAGCTATATTTTTCACTTTTTTAACCCTTCCTAACATCCCCCCTTTTCTGCTAATGCTTTAGGGATTTAAAACTCCCAAATTATTGAGAGCTTCGTCAGTTTTGTTTTTACTTTGAAATATGTTTAAGACAAAGTAAAAAGTCATCAACAGTAAATGTGTTAGGAATACTCTTTATGATCCCCTGACCTCCTCTTTATCCTAGACAAGGCTTGGAGATGGGTAACTAGAAATTGCTGGTCTCATTGGAACAATTCTTTATAAAAAGGAATTGACGCTTATGTAAACAGTGTGTACACTTACAAAGCAGCCATTAACCTTTAAATTGTATCCAACTCCTCCAAAGCCCAATCATTTACTGGGTGGTATCAAGTTAACATCAATGGAACCATAATCATATTGCCAACTTTGTGAAAAGATTAACCTATAAGAGTATTTATTTGGTGTTCACAGTCTACAACCTCTTACCTGCAGCTTATGTGCTTATGGATCAAGAAGCAAAATATACATCTTCTTATAAAAAGTTACACAAGCGCTGGAGCCGGTTTGGCTCAGTGGATAGATCGTCGGCCTGCGGACTGAAGGGTCCCAGGTTCGATTCCGGTCAAGGGTGTGTGCCTGGGTTGCGGGCACATCCCCAGTGGGAGATGTGCAGGAGGCAGCTGATCGATGTTTCTCTCTCATCGATGTTTCTAGCTTTCTGTCTCTCTCCCTTCCACTCTGTAGAAAATCAATAAAATATATTTTTTTTAAAAAAAAAAAGTTACACAAGCTCAGTCCATGTGGTTCAGAGGTTGAGCATTGACCTCTGAACCAGGAGGTGGGTTCAATTCCTGGTCAGGGCACATGCCCAGGTTGCAGACTAGATCTCTGGTGGGGGACATGCAGGAGGTAGCAACTAAATGATTCTCATCATGTATGTTTCTATCCCTCTTTCTCCCTCTCCCTTCCTCTTTGAAATCAATAAAAAATATATATTTTTAAAAGTTACACAAAAATATTTTCCCTGTAGAAAGGACACAATTTCTCTAGTTGTTGCATAGAATTCTTTCACATTCCTAGACAATGTAGGCCCAAAGTTTATAATAATTTGAAAGAGTCAAATAAAGTTCTAAGAAATACTCTTCATTTTCTAGATCTTTAACATGTGGAAATATGATCATGCTTTCTATGTGTGAGTTTGTGTGTATGTGTGTGTTTAAGGAAGGGTTATACAATTATGTAGTAATCCATGTAATAAACAGGAGTCTGTATTGATCAGTCAACTAGCTAACCAGCTTTATTCCTTGACCATAAGGGATTAAATAATTTATTATGTTATTGTTATATAGTTTGAATGTTCCTATATGGATTGTTTGTCTTTGACTGTTATTAACAGTCATTCATTTTTTTCCATCTCAAATCACCTTTCCAGAAAAATGTACCCATTTCCTTGATTATCACACTTTATTGACAGACAAGTTGAAATCACCAAACAAAATATTAAAAAAAAATTAATCATACACTCAAAAGCTATTTAGATCTCTTGAATAAAATAATAAAAGAAACTCACATATAGCTCTACAACTACCTCAAACTTTTTCAAAAAATATCTTTTGATCAGTTTATTCTTTTCCTTGTACTTTTTCCTCAACCAATTGAGTTGACCATTCCATTTACAATGAGTTGGTCAAAAACATGGATGTCATCCATGAATTTACTCATTTCCACATACTTACCTCCAAATAATCATCCCTTAAAGATCATTTAACATTTATTCCTTTTCTCCATGCCCTTAACACTTCTGATAAGGGTTTCCATCTTCTTTCCTATGATTTGCTACAATAGCCTCATTTTTCCACAGTCTTGAAAACTTCCAGACATGAACGGACATTTTACCAAACAAGCATGTGAGGGAGGCCATAGTTTTGCTACCTCAAAATATGCCTTTTGGGATATTGATTTTAAGTTAGTTATTTTTAAGAAACAAAAGGTTCAGAAAAAAAAGAAAACTTTCACCCCCCCCCCCACACACACACACATACATACACTTCCCATTTAGATGCCTAAAGGTGTCTGTATAGAAAACCTGCTTCAGGCAGGGAAACAGAAAACTTGCCTTAGCACATTCACCTTAGCATATATGAGCTAAGTGTGTCAGACTGGGAGAAATCTAGCAAAGTCCATTTGTTAGACTCCCCTCTATATCACACTGTTTTTGTTTACCACGTTTATTCATTCTCCTCTACTGGGAATTGCTCCCTTTCTCCTTGAAATCCCGGACCAATGCCCCACTGTTCCTTAGTCCAGAATGGCATAGAAGCTTCAAGGATCCAATGCAACCTGGTCTCATGTTATTATAAAACTACCATACGTACATACATAATGAATTTGGACCTTTTTCTCCTGTTAATCTGTCCCAGGTTAATTTGAGTATTAGCCCAACCAGGAAATTTTAAAAAGGTGGGAAGAAATTATTATTTTTTGCACCCCCATACATCATTCACCATTACAGAAATCTAATAACCACAATGAGATGTCACTAAATACCTATGAAATTATAGAAGAAAAGACTGTGAAAGCATCAAATGCTGACACATAGAAAACATATCACTTATGCTTTCACATGGGTATGTAACATGGTTCAGCCACTCGGACACAGTTTCGCGGTTTATTAAAAAACTAAACATGCAACTACCATAGAACCAACCCAATTATTGCACTCCTTTGCATTTATCCCAGAGAAATAAAGACTTATGTTCACAAAAAACCTATACATGGGTGTTTATAGCAGCTTTATTCATAATAGCCAAAACCTAGAAACAATCCAGATGCCTTTCAATGGGTGGAGGGTCAAATTCTGCTGCACCTTACCTTGGAATCCTAGTTAAGAAAAAAAAGGAAGAAACTGCTGGCACATTTAACAAGCTGGATAGAAATACAGAGAATCTCCTGTGGGGAACTGTCCCCAATTACATTTTACTGTGAAATTGATTTAAGTGAACTATCTATAGGTTTTATATCATCTATCTATCTATCTATCTATCTATCTATCTATCTATCTATCTATCTATCTATCTATTTATCTATAATCTATAATCTATCTACCTATCTATCTAAAAACTATAATAAAATGTTACAGGCAATTAGACATACTCAGATAGGCAAGAGGATTAAAAATCTACAAATATTGGAAAACATGGTTACAAAGTTTCCATGGAGGAACAATGTAGAGCATCTTCTGGTATTTGTTCTTACAAATTAGAAATAGAATTGAAGGAGGTGTTATTCATGCTTTGCTGGAATGCCCAGGATTATTTACCAAAACATTTAAGTAAAAAAAGGTCAGATGCAGTATTTTACAATTTTTTTTCTTAATTACAGCCAATCATTTTAAGTTAGTAAAGGTAGATTTTAAAAAAGGAAATAACGTATCAAATACAGGGCTAAAAACACTAAAAGGACTGAATCAAAAATGCATGCTATGGGGTATTCTGCAAAAAATGTGGTTCAGATTTCATTTCATGTAATTTGTGGAGAAAATAAAGTATAGCTTGCATAAATGCATTTCATAGTAATAATATTATTCATGATTGATGAATAAAACTAGAAAATTTGGTTTATTACTATGTATCTTGTCTGAATAACAGCTAAAATGTACTTGTGCTTTCAATTAGTATCATTGCCTTTATATTGAGAGTCAAATGTGGCCAGATTGCACAGAGAGGTGAACTGACAATTTGTCAACTCATGGCTCAATTACATATCCAAAGAACCACTTTGAGTTTTAGACTCAGAATGGATTATTTACACCGGACAAATTAACCACTTCAGCAGTAAGTCTCAAACTCTGTGGACATAACTTGGAAATAAATATATCTGAACAAATCATTTAAAAATTTCTGCTATCTCAAACTTCTAAGGTCCTATCTTCATAACTAACATAACAAAAAAGTTAGCATGTATTTTTGCTTACGGGTACTTGAGTTCAGATACTGGCATTTGAACTGGAATGAGGAGCTCTTAACAATAAGGAATGGAAACTGTATATTTTAGATGCCAAAAATATCTGATTTCTCATACTGCTTACTTGATCTCACTTAAAGAACAGAGAGCCACTGGATATTCTTTCTAAGTAATCAAGTCTTTTTATGATAATATAAATTTAATTCATTGATCAATAGGGCTATTCCATGATATATTATAGACAGTTAGATTCAAGTAGAATACTTTGTGAGAATAAAAATATTTCAATAAGAGATTATCACTTCACGGGGGTGGGGGTGGGTGGAGAGTGATGAACTGGGGAACTTATATGCATATACACATAGTCCATGGACACAGACAATAGAGTGGTGAAGGCCTGAGAGGGATGGTACAGTGTGGAGGGGGTCAATGGAAAAAAGCAAATAAACAAATAAGACATCTGTAATACTTTCAGTAATAAAGATAAGTTGAAAAAAGAAATTATTGCTTCATACAAGAAATACCACTTATCAGCAATTATTTTCTTGCTATATTTTTGTTTAGTTGCTAAGTTTTTTATAAGACCTTCTTAGATATTTTAGAATATAACTCAGAGTAAATACTTAAAGAATAATTAAGATTATAACAATATTATTTTATTTGTAAAGAAACCTTATATGGTAAGAAAAAAAAAGATTATTTTAAGAATGTGGCTCTATACACAGAGCTAAGACCAAAAGACCAACAAGAGTTGAGGAATGCAATATCTAACAAAACATGAGGTGGTGCTAAATTCTTGTGTTAGGTGGGGGGAAAGTATGCTCCTGTGATATCTTGATTCTACAATATTCCTTCATCATTCCCAAATTCATGCCTTTGCAAGCATGTTTTCTCTGCCTCAGTACTGTCTCTATATAAATCAGATGTTCTCTTTGAGACTTTTCTATCCCCACCCTTTGTGATACCATCCTTTATCACTCTGGTTAATATTGCATTTTACCAATTATGTATTTCTAAAGGTGCTTTTTGTTTTTTATTACTATTCCCTGATATTTACTTCATTATCCTACGTAATAAAGAGCTAATATGCTAATTAGACCAGATGGCAAAACGACCTTCCGGAATGACCTTCAGGAACTACCAGTGGGCTGCAGCCAAGGTGGCCAGGGCTGCAAGGCAGCAGCCAGGGCTGCAAGGGCCTACCCTTGCACAAATTTGGTGCATCGGGTCTCTAGTGTCATATAATTATTTATAGCATCATTTGTTCTGTCTCTCAACTAGGCTGCTTTTCTTGAAATAATTGATTATACTGTACTTTCCACTTCTTTTACATTTCCATAAGGGTTAATAGTGCTGTGATGCTCACTATCTAATCACACAATTTTATTATTGTCATTGGTCTTCTCATTCTCTGAACTGACCTTGTCCATCCATTTATGCACATGCTTTGGTTGTGTCTCTCTGCATGAGGATGTGAGCTCAAAGAGTAGAATATTTCTTTATTGGCCCCAACAGTTTCCAAATTCCTAGTTCCTGGCTGAGAAGGCCCTCAAATGTTTGCTCAAAGAATGAAGGGGTAGAGTTCTGATTAGGTATTAGCTGTTTATACATAACAGTTAAATTGAGAAAAAGTTACGAACAAGTGTTCTGAAAGTCCTGGCCTTGCAAAGTATTGGATGGAGATCCAGAGAGTGTAATCTATACATTCATTGGTATAATGTGGCTGACAATATAATTGCAAATCCCTATCCATAATTGAAAGATAGGTATATGAAATCACTTTCTGAACTTTTATAAGAGACTGTGCAATGTAGCTCTCTAGTGCTGTAATACTGGTACCTGTGCCTATTGAATCCATGCCACTTGGACTAATTCTTTCCAGTTTTAAGATGTTAGATAGTCTCTCTTTATATGTATAAATAAGTATAGGTTTATTCCCTAGAGTTTTTATAAAATGTTATGTACATATGCTAGTATGTGAAAATGTTAGTCACAGTTAATATCAATATTATTTTTTGTCTATAGATGGCAGCAATGTACCAAATCTTGCATGACTTTATAGTTTACCATGTGAAAAAGTTATCTCTATGCTAAATACCATGTTCTCTTAGTAGTACATGAAAATTATTTAAGAGGAACTATAGCATCAATAGAATTTGAACAAAAATATTTTAAAAAATCCTTCTCAGCCAGTCTCAGTTCTTTATTCAGTGAACTAAAGGGTTTCTTCAATTTGCCCAGCATGGTTGTCATTTTAGCTAAATGTCACAATAGATGCTGATAAAAATAAAACTCTTTTAAGATAACAGTGAATTCAAAACAATACCATGAAAATGCCCTGTCTTTCAGTAGTGGCTATTAAAAATGGATTAATACATGTGTGCAGCTCTCTTTTATTTGTTTAAAAAATTAAAATGACTTGAAAGCGCTTACATCCAGAAACCTTTCATAAGGAAAGAATGGGGGAAAGTAAAGAAAGGAGATTTCCAGATTTAGACCCTGAAGACAAAGCAAACCAAGAGAAACGGGCCCATGGGAGACAAGAAAGGCTACAAGATGAAATTGAACTGGAGAGAAATATAATAAATCTAAACAATGCCTCAGACTGCCTATCAGAAGACAAAACATATTTTGGTCAGCTATTGAATTTTCTGTCTATAAAATTCCCTATCACATGTGAATCATATTGGTTCATTTTTTTCCCCTTTCTAAATTAAGAGTTCATTGTGAATACTTTGGAAAATTACACCTATGTTGAGAATGCAGTTGTGTGGAAGAAATGTACTTTCATTTTACATGATGAGAAATAAAATAGCAGTGCAAAATTTCTCTATTAGGCAACATTTAAAGTCTGAAAATTATCTTTTGGAATTAAAAATATTTTAGCACTTAATTTAAATGATTTGGAGAGAAGCATGGACCTAAAGAGTAAAATATAAAGAATGGGGCTGGGGGAGGGGGGCAGAACACAAAACTGCCCAATATAAGTCTCAAAGTGGATGAAACCCACAAGGTTCAAAGCAGCACTCCAAAACAACTTACAGATGTGGGATTTAGTTATATCAGGGGTAGGTCTTTTAATACTGACTCACTTAGCTTTTTAAGTCTAAAAAATCTTAAATCTTGTAAATCCTTCAGGGCCTACTATCTAATTATACGGGATATCCTGCATGTCTCCTTAATAAAAACTACCTTATTATTTAATGGCTGGACATTAGAGTCTTTGAAGACCAGGTTCTGCTCTGTTGGAAATAAATTAAAAAATGTTACTTTCCTTTTGCCATATTTCCTAATTTGAATCTTTATTTTCCATCTCATGATTTCACACCCAACCACAATCAAGTATTTTCCTAAGTGAATGTATTTTTACCAATCCAGCACTACTATAGACTAAGGAACTGACCCCTAACTTTCTCCTCCTCCCCTTCCTCCCCCTCCTCCTCCTCCTTCTCCTCCTCCTCCTCTTCGGGTGAAAGTAATTTCTGGTATAATAAGTTGTGACTTTAATGCTATCAGCCCCACATGTTCGAATTATATTAACTCACTAGAGGCCCAGTGCACAAAATTCATGCATGGGGGGTGTCCCTCAGCCCAACCTGCACCCTCTTGCAATACAGGACCCCTCAATTAGGGCAATTAGGGTCCTCAGGCCTATTGGGCGATCAGGGCCTATTAGGGCTTTCCTTCCCTCAGCTGCTGGCAGCTGGCCCTGCCCTCGCTTCTGCCACTGCTTGCCATCTGTGTGGCGCTGCCCTCTTTTTCCCTACCACTGTTCACCTCTCTCTGCGGGTGACATGCATGGGGTGCTATTGCTTGACTGGCCTGGGCCTCCCTCTGTGGGGTGATTGATTGTGGGGCCCCCAGATTGATGGCCCCACAGAGGGAGGCCCCGGTCACCTGCTGCAGTGCTGCCCACTGGGTAGCATGGGCCTCCCTCTTTGGGGCGATCAATCACAGGGCTCAGTGATCTGATTGATTGCCCAGCAGAGGGAGGCCCAGCCCACCCGCAGCAGCACTGCAGGCCAGGTAACCTGGGCCTTCCTCTTTGGGGTGATCGGGGAGCCTCCCCACCCCCTCCCCAATCCATTGCCGTGTGGGGGCAATGGCGGGCCCCCAATCAATCATATCACACTCACCTTGGCTGGTCTGGTGCCAATGTGTGTCATAGTGTGGTCCTCCAGAAGGTCATCTGGAAGATCGTTCTGCTGTTCAGTCGATTTGCATATTACGCTTTTATTATTATAGATAGAAAATTAAATCAATAATAAGCATCAGATTTCAGCATCATCCTCAAAGAAAACATAAGACTAACAGATCCAAGGAAATATACAGAGTACTTGAAAACTGCTAAGATTTGGCACATATTCCAAAATATCTATTTTATTTTTTAATTTATATTTTCTTTGAATAAATATACAAAAGAAAATGCACCAAAAATTATTTCATTGATACTGGATTAAGAGGTAATGATTTCACAGTTTGGGGAAACTGCTTTGTATTCCTGGTGAATAATGTTCTGAAAGGTAAAACCTTCAAAATGTTGTATTTTCTTTCATACAAATTGATTAAAGTAGTTTACTCAGTTTAATAAAAGGATTGGGTCAAAATGGGATATTGTGTATCATGTGTATTTTTAAATGCTATGTCCCCAAAATACTTAAAGGGGAAAAATTAACTGATGTTTTATCAATATTGAGATATTTCCTGATATTGTGTGTGGTTAGACAGGGAATTATTTTTAGAAAGAATTTTGTTAAGGTAATTATTACTATTTTGACTCCCATTGTTATTTTGATTCAGAAAAATAATGAAACATTTTATTGAAATGACCAGTATAAAAATATTAGTGGAGTTTACTGATTATTTTTGTCATCGTAAAAATAATTATAAAGGTGAGAATATACTCTTATGAGGAAAATATAAAATTCTTTCAAGATAATTTTTATACCTGTTCCATAGTCTTCTAGTGTTGATTTCTGGTAACATTAAAATCAGCAATTCATATGACAAAATGTACTTTCTCAGTGCATTATTAACCACTAGACACTCAATAGCATAGCTATCTAATGGGAATTATTTCTGAGATGACTGTGTCCAGGTAATTCAACCCCGCAATATAAGTGTTTTATTTTATCAACCATTAAATGAAAAAATAATTCCTCATTTAATAAACAGGAAAGAGTACTGCAAAGAAGGTGCAGTAGTATATATGACAAATGTCCTTATGCTAGAACTAGCATACGGGGCTGCAAATACAATGATTGCATAAATATTTAAATGTCTACTTTCCATGAAGACCCCTGAAAGATAAATGATTCCAAATGTTCAACCTGCAGTGTTGCTCACTAGTTAGTGTTGGCTCTTGCACCAAAGGGTCTCAGATTGGATGCCTGGCAACCTCTGGTGGAGAATTAACAATAAATAAATAAATAAATAAATAAATAAATAAATAAATAAATAACGTAAAAGAGTGTGGGGGTGGGCATGGGGGGTGAGTAGCGCAGATTCTAATCTAAAATGTGTAGTGTGCACTGCTGCATATCTCAAAAGCTGTAACAGAAAGAGCAAACAGAAATTTTGAAGTAAATCGGGTGCTTTCACAAGCCAGGATGGTTGAAATTAAAGTGCCAAGAATCAGGCATATGATATGTGGTCCACTTTCACAGGAGGAACAAAAGGAAGGCTTATTCTCACATAAAAAAGTCATCACTGCAGTATGAGGTATTAAAAATTGCTAATTAAAAACATATAAAATTATATCTTATATGGTTCTGTCTTTGAGAATTTAGATGTAGACTATGGCTCTTTTGAAAATCTCTGCGAGTTACCAATAGAATCCAGGGATATTCTGACCCTAAAACTAAGATCTATTTTTGCATTCTCAATTGTTTCTGTATGCATAAGTGTTAAAATTCCACTATGTAAAATGTTGTTACATAAAATACTTGTACAATAAAATTATAATGCCATATCTGTTGATTTTTATGGTTATGTAAATATACTTTAACACTGTTTACAAGGAATAACCCTGTATTACAGATACTTTTATTGTAGCTTGCCCATGCTATAGCTATTTTATCATATTAAAGTTAATGGGCAATTAATGTTTACTGATAAGTAAATTGCATTTTTTTTTCCTGAAAATGAAAGCCTCCCTTTCCAGCACTATATAGTCAACAGATATATAACAGTGATTCTTCCTTTCTAACTCTAACATCTATGTCCTTTCTAGAATAACAAGTTAATTAAATACGTTACTGGATTCATAACCAAGACATATCAACATATCAATATTTCAATTTTTTTTCACAATCTCTTAAGAAATAGGTTTGGCATTCTCATTTTGCCAACAACAAATTATTTCTATACCTGTATGATGTCTCAACACTTTTTCTACAAATAGTTTAACTTTAGAGTTTCACTTTGGAGTTTTTTTCTCACTTTTATTCCTAATCTTTTATTCCATAATAAAACCTCAACATATTTCGCTAGTGGTTTTCAGTTAAGAGACAATGGATGCTTTACCAATTCAAAGTTTCATGGTAATTTCTGGAGATTCCTTGTTATTACAACTCTGCTTTCTAATTTTGCCTAATGATAGTGATAAAAGAAACCCCAGGACTGAGAGAAGGCTGTCATTTTTACAATATCTAATGGCATTAGAGATACCTCATAGCCCAAGAGTTGGATTAGAGAGCATAAAATAGAAGGAGGTTTTACCTGAGCTCACAGTCCAGACCTACATAAACTAAATGGTAAATTCCTTAAGAGATTATAATTCCAATATTCTGACAAAATGGGGTGTTACATTAAGAAGTCTAGTTAGTCTGCAATAATGAAAGTAGTTCCTGTGTCTTAGAACTTACACAAGACAGTTTTTTTATTTTTTGCCAAGCTGATGAAAAAATAAAGTATGATTTTGATTCATTCAAACAGAACGTCTACTGTTATATTGGAGAGGGTGTAGGCTGGACTGAGGGACACATACCCCCATCTCCATGTATGAATTTCATGCACCAGGTCTCTAGTGTATCTATATATAATTGATATAAAGTTCAAATATTACAGAAATACTAACTTAGCATTGCATTATTTTTAAGAGATGAAATGGAAAAGACAATGTAAAATTATAAGCAGCCAGCACATAGAATTTTCTTTATATTGTTGTAAAGAAGTACTTATTTACAATTTCTACTTTTTGAGCATTTTTTTCTCAAAATAACTCATTTAGATTAAAAATGGCACTATTAAATTCAGAGTAAATCAAGTATGCTGTTTATAGCTATCCAACCTGTGAAACGTAGTGATAAGGTTGATTAAGAGCTGGTTAACTTAGTGACCACCTTGAAGTATTATCTTCAAAGATATTCAAAAGGTCCCCGACTCAATACATTAAGCTATTACTTTAAGATATTACTGATATAGTATTTCACATTATTCTGTATACCTAAACTTTTAATAAAATGACTTAAATCGCTTTATTGCTTCAAAGATCATTTCTTTTAAGGCTACAAGAAGTTGTAGTTATCTGCATAGATTGGGGATGCATGAAGATAATTTCAGAAAGGTGTGTGCTGGTCTAAATTACTTTGTTGCTTAATCTAACCTCAACAATGGATACTTCCTAGCTGTCCATTTAACTTGATACCTGACACAAAAAAGCTTTGATTTATCCAAAACATGGATTATGATTAATAACTGAGAAATTGGAATTGTGGCCAAGAAATGACAATGAAACCTATCCAATTATTATCCTAATGGCACATATACTCTAGCTTTAGCTTAATGTACACAATTCATAAATCTAAGCACTAAACATATAGCTTTTTAGCAGGTTGGTATTTTTCCCCCAAATTTTAAAAATCTCTCTGAACATGAGGACTTCACCTTATAGCTAGATTTCAGGGAAAAAAATATATCCTGACCTAGAAAGGTATAGCCACCCTCATCTTTTAAAAATTATATTAGTCCTTCAGGCATATGCTAAATTGAATGTTTTATTGTTTGATAGATCATTTCATTTAGCTATTGAAAACTAGGGTGACTAAGTCTTTAGATATTTAGAAAATACTCTTAAATATGCAACAGTATAATAACGATAACAGTTTATTGCAACCATTTAATTAAGAGTAACAGCTTTTTCAAACTCTGGAATCCAATCCAAACATAAATGCATGGGATTTGATAACTAGAGAATTGTCTTTGAAAGGAACGATGACATGATAGCTAATGCATGCACATGGAAACTAATTAGATTTTTTAGCTAATGAATCCCCATTTAAATAAATGTGATTCAATAAATAATGGATCCCCATGGAAATGAATAGAATTGGATGACTAACACCCCACTGAAATGAATGTGATTCGATAGTTATCGCATCCTCATAAATGTGTTAGATTGAATCCCATTCATTTTAATTGCAATAAATTAAAATAGCTTTTGTTCATGGTCTTTTGGCTAAGATAAAATATTCTGTCCTTATTTTGGGACTGTATGCTAACCAAGCAGGCAACCTAGACTTACTGGTCTAATAGGTCTCTTTCTTCTGTAACTATATAATCTATAAGCTACACACATGCCATTCTTTCCAGTAGACATGATCACTACTAAAACCCATTCATTTCAATGGAGCATTTGTTACCAATCAGAGCCCATTAATTTCAAAGGGGAAATTTTAACTATTACAAATGGAACCATCAAAATAATGTATTTAAATGCTGCTTTTCAAGAAAAAAAAAAAAGTCAAAGCATGTTTGCATATTCAAGATCCTATTTGTAATGCATTTAGTTTGCTGTCACTTAATATCAGAAAACTATTATTAAAAATTCAAATCAAAGAGTTAAAATATACTTTTTAATAAATATGTAAATTGCAAAATAAATATTTTGTGAAAAATAGAATGTTAAAAACAAAGCACATGATTACCAAATAATACTAATCTCTCTGAACAAAACTCTTCTAGTGCATTTGTCACACTTATATTTATTTATCTTTCACAGCTCTCTACTTGTTTGTGAATATTTTGGGGCCAAGACTGTCTTATTTTTCTGAATATTCCAGAATTATGCAGCATGAGAACATAGTAAATCCCTGATGAAGTGGTTGAATAGGTAAATGTATAGATCAGTGATGGCGAACCTGTGACACGCGTGCCAGAGGTGACACACGAACTCATTTTTTTGGTTGATTTTTCTTTGTTAAATGGCATTTAAATATATAAAATAAATATCAAAAATATGTCTTTGTTTTACTATGATTGCAAATATCAAAAAAATTTCTACATGTGACACGGCACCAGAGTTAAGTTAGGGTTTTTCAAAATGCTGACATGCCGAGCTCAAAAGGTTTGCCATCACTGGTATAGATACATAAATAAATTAATTAATAAGCAAATGATTATAAGATATCCTATATAATAAAGGCATTATATGCAAATTGACTGAACAGCTAAACAATGTAATGACAAGGACCATCCGGGACCACGCTATGACACCCACTGGCACCAGGCTAGCCAAGGCCGGTGTGATGTGATTGGTCAGAGGTCCACCCATCATCCCATGATCACCCCATAGAGGGAGGCCCAGGCAACTGACAGGACCAGGAGGCTGTGTCGGGTAGACAGGGTCCCAGGTGCCAGCAACCGGAAGGAAGCCGGTGCTGGTAGCAGGGGGAAGAAAGGCCTACTCTTGCTTGAATTTTGTGCATCTGGCCTCTAGTTAGGAAAATAAAAACATTACTGAACCTTAATAGTAAGCCAATCTCCTGGGATAAAGATGGTATTACACATTTTCAAGAGTGCGTATAATCTTTATTTAACTTTTATAACTAATATCTGATATGTTAAGACATTTTAAAATGAGGAAACTGAGTCCAAAAGGAGTGAATGGCCAACAAAGTGAGGCCAAAGTGCCGGTATCCTGGATAAAAAAGACACTTATTGTTTCCTTACACTATGCCTTCATCACTTTCACATGCAAAGGTCTCCTGTAGGATTGCATTATATAAATTTGGGGCTACAAAAGATTACAACTTGGGAAAATTATGCAGTATTAAAATAATTGCCTCAATAAGTAGCACAAAAGCATTTAAGTAGTAAATTTGCTTTGTGCCTAAAATGTTTACATTTACAAAAACATTAAAAAGTCATTGCCTAAATAAAATGAGGGAAAGAGCTTAAAATAATAAAACCTATCTTAAACAACTACTTTCAAATATTTTTGAGAAGTTGAAAAATGATAGAAAACAGTGTGCCTAACTTGAGTAAAATATATTATTTAAATGATTAAATAATAGGATTAAAAATGTGGTGATATTCAGCTTAGCTGAAGATTTACTGTCTAATCTCCCATCCAATATATGGAAATTATGAAAAGCTCTAAAGAAATTATGTTGTCAGAATCTTAAATGAAGACATAGAATTTGAAAAAAAAAAACAAAAAAGATTCATTAGAATTGAGGGGTGGGGAACCTTTTTCTGCCTAGGGCCATTTGGATATTTATAACATCATTTGCGGGCCATACAAAATTATCAACTTAAAAATTAGCCTGCTGTATTTGATCAAACATTTAATTAACTCACTTCTATTCCTTGGCAGGGCCAGGCCAAATGATTTTACAGGCCACCCCTCCTTTAGATAAGTAGTTTTCTGAAACCTCAAGAAGTTTAATCCTCTTTATATCCAATTTCTTCCTATTTATCAATGATTTTCTAATTGAATTTCAAATTATATCAAATAAATGGGACTTTGATAATATTTCTGGTGTTATTAACACACATGCAAACATTGGTCAATAAAAATGATGCCATGTACAGAAAATATTTCATAAGAATACAGTTTATTATTATTATATGCATATTTTATTGAAACGATCAGGAAATCAAACAAGAAGTAGTAGCTTTTATCAGAAACAAAATTTCAAATGTGCTGAAATAAATCAGGTTATAAATATTTTTATTATATTTACTACTCTTGCCTTTTCACTCATTTTAAAATAAATCCTAAAACAATAGTTTTCCATTTGATTTTTATAGTGGATTATTTTTTATTATATTTTTATATTTAATATTACAAAATTATATATATATTATTTTACATTGTTCTGATTTTTAAAATCTTTGATGTCTCCCAATTTCCTCTGAATACCATCTGAACTCTCTGTTTTTAAAATTTGTATTTTTTGATTTTAGAGAGAGAAAAAGGACAGAAGAGAGAGAGAGAGAGGGAGAGAGAAACATCTATTTGTTGTACCACTTATTTATGCATTCATTCATTGCTTCTTCTATGCACCTTGACCAGGGTCGAACCCACATTCTTAGGGTATTGGGGATGACACGCTAACCAACTGAGCTGTCCTGCCAGGGCATCATCCCAAATGGGACCCTTGGGACCTTCAATCTTACATTAGGAAAAATACTTTTCATATTTAGAAACAAAAAAAGCTAAAAAGAAGAGAGATAAAAATTTCTTTATAGGTATAGGAAATAAATGTATCAGGAAGTGTCTGAAATGACACAATTTTTAGTCTACAGTGGGAAAGAAAATTATCAGCCAAACTAAGACAATATTTCAAAAAATAAAACAGGATTGGTATGATGTATATCACCTTTAATAATCCATGACCATGGTTAGCTGGAACCTCCCAGACAGATTATGCAACTAATTTTCTAAGTAACAGATTGTATAGTACTACCCACTTCTTTAATGATAATGATAATAGAACATATCATTAAAAAAATCATAGGAAAAGTTTAGATCTCTCCCCCCTACAAAAAAAAAAAATAGACATTCAATCTAAATTTAAAGTCATAACTCCAACTTTGCCCTTTACCTTCATTGTGACTCCTGGAGGGGAACTATCCTCTCTGGCCACCGTTAATTCATATGTGTTCTTCTAAGAAATAATAATACCTATCGTATAGTATTGCTAGACAGATGAAATGAATTAATGTTGGATAACTAATTAGAATAGTGCCTAACACATAGTAAGCACTATGTAAGTTACTTTTAAAATATTTTTAAAACAATGTTATATTTAATTTAGGGATACTGAGGAATTCCTTAAAAGTGAATTTATTTTTAAAAATAAATTACATTTAAATGGATATTAAAAACCATACTGATAAGAACAGTACTACTTTGTTTATTCAACAAAGATCTGAGAAGTTTATTCTGTATTTTGCCCTGGCATTTGACTAAAGAGTGTTTTTGAACCCTACGTTACCCATGATTTATATTGATTAAATTCATTGACTGATTAATATCCTAGGTAGATAAAGATATAATAATCAGGCAAGAAATCATTTTAATAGAAAACCAAAAGACACATTCTATTAGAAGAAATAGAACAGAAACTTCTCTATCAATTTCAACTATTTATACATCTTGATCATCCCTTACCTGTCAAAAATTTTAAGCAATTATACAGCTGTGAGTTGAAGCTTGTTATATTGAGAGATCTTTTTTTACTATTTCTATCCAATGGCAGGCATAGAGCCATGCTATCTACACTGTGTGATTTAGATCTGGTGAGTTGTATGGAGAGCATTTAGAGCAAAGGTATACACATTTTGCTGTTATTTTCAGAAATAGTAAATGCTGGAAAGGTGGCCAGTAAGTGAAAATATGCCAGTTGGTATTTTAGTTTTAATAGCATCATTTAGCTTAAGATGGAAAATTGTTATTTCACACTAGAGGGAATTTCTGATTTTAATTTGGCCTTCCCAAAAAGGTAAGAAGTTTCATTAAAGATATCCCTTAGTTCATTAATGAATTGATAAGCAATTGTAATAAAGTGCTTAGAGGAGTGGTTGTTATTAGGAATTTCTTTAGAGGCAATAGTTCAGGAAGAACAAACTATCAACAAAGGAATATTCTTAACCAGTGCTTAAGATGCACTGAGTATAAGGCCAGAGGAAGTTTTTATTTCTCTGAAGCTATGAGAAACACATTTTAAATCTCAAGATAATTTGCTACTTAAAGTGTGATTCCCCTGAATTTTATAAAGGGTTTAACAGTGCACAAGAGATTTAGGTAATTGTTTTAATGGGCATATTTATATTAAATATTCATACATAGTTTTATTTATAATTTTAATATTGCAAATGAAGTAGATCTTTTAAAATAGTAATTGGAAATATTAATTTTCTTCCTTTTTTAAAAATTTTGTCTCTTTCAACAGTAGATTTTGGGAATACTGCTCTGTTTTGCCCAACATATTCCTGACCCACTTTTTAACTCCACTCTTACACCTGCCATACACACAAATTTTCAGTGGTTACAGAGCTAGAGTGATGCCCATCTTACTTTGTTTGTCTTCTTCTTCTTCTTCTTCTTCTTCTTCTTCTTCTTCTTCTTCTTCTTCTTCTTCTTCTTCTTCTTCTTCTTCTTCGGTCTTGGCCTTTCATCTGAAAAAGTGTTGATTGAAAGTATACAGCAGAAAGCGGGTACAAATAGTTGGGGTCATGGAGCCACCAATAAAACAGAATGTCCTGAAATAAAGTTCACAGAGTAAAAAATCAGAACCTCCAGTCCTTCCCTTCAACACACCAGAGCACAGGCACAGAACCAGTGATGAGCCCCAGGAAGTGAAGAGGAGGCTGGGGAGAACAGCAGAGGCTCCTGAGCTGCTGGGTGGAGGGAGAGCCCTCTTTAGAATCAGATGAGTAAAGCCACCCAGTTCCCCCTGGGCACCTCACAAACATTTCTAAGGCTAAAGGAAAAAGGCAAAACTCAATCTTAGGTCCCGTGGGCTCAGAAAACAGGCTAGGGGACAGGGGTTTGGACAACCAAATCTGTTAGTCCCGCTTGGCATTCTTGTTGTCACTGTTGCCATTTTCTTCAGCCCCCTCAGTAAAAAGCACCTTCTCCAGTTTCCACTTGCCACTCTCTGGCTGAAACTCTGCTGTGTGTCAGAGCATGAAGCAAATTATAATGTAGGTCATCTTGTCACACCGTGGACCATCCCCAGAAGTGTCTGGTGCCAGGCCCTGATCCAGCAGCTCTTCTACGATGGACGACAATAACTGAAGTTCCCCATTTTCATCACACTGGCTAACCTTTGATTGGATAAATTTTATAACTTCCTGGCTGCTCATCACATTCCAGATGCCCTCACAGGCAGTGACCATGACCTCGTGGTTATCAGCAAGAGTCAGTACCCTGGTGTTTGGCAAGGCTGAGATCATCCGTTCCTCAGGTGGCAAGCTCTTGCTTCTCTTGTAGAAGAGACCTCAACCCAATAAACAACCTTTATCTGAAAAAGTATATTAAAACACCTCTAAGCATTTAAAGTCTCTAAAAATTGTCTAGAGGTATACAGCAAATGGGGAAATATTCATTCAAAAAAATCTACTAAATATAAGTAAGAAGCAAGAGTTTGTGTTGGAGCCATGACTGGCTCCCCATATAAATTGTTCCATTTCAGAAAACTATTCCTAATCCTCTACTCGAGACAGGTGAAATAAAGAATGCAGGGCATACTCTCTCTCCAGGTCCCAGTTTGGGGCAACATTTTCACCCCAGATGACTGGGGAGGCTGAACCACTAGGCCCTATATGACACCTACTATACAAGGCCACTCTACAAACTCTAGGAGGCATTGTAGCTCTACCTAATTCATAGAAACAAACACAGGGAAACAGCCAAAATGTGGAGACAAAGAAACATGTCACAAATGAAAGAAAAGAATAAATTTCAGAAAGAAAAAAAAAACTAAATGAAATGGAAGCAAGCAAACTAGACACAGAATTCAAAACAATGGTTATAAGATTGTTCAAGGATCTTAATTAGAGCTTCAAGGACTTAGACTTTCAAGGATCTTAGAATTTTGAGGACATTAGTGAGAGCATCAATGACATGAAAAAGAACCAGTCAGAAATTAAGCATACACTAACTGAAATAAAGACTAATTTACAGGGAGTTAATTATAAAGTAGAGGATTCTGAGAATCAAGTCAATGATTTGGAATATGAGGAAGCAAAAAACACCCATTCAGAAGAGCAAAAAGAAAAAAAAAATCCGAAAATAAGAAGATAGTATTAGGAGCCTCTGGGACAACTTTAAGCTTACCAACACTCACATTATGGGGTACCAGAAGGGGAAGAGAGAGAGAGCAAGATATTGAAAACTTATTTGAAGAAATAATGAGAGAAAAATTCCCTTACCTAGTGAAAGCAATAGACTCACAAGTACAGGAAGCACAAACGAGAGGAACCAAAAATGGCCCACACCAAGACACCTCATAATTAGAATGCCAAAGGTTAAATACAAAGAGAGAATCTTAAAAACAGCAAAATAAAAGCAGTTAGTTACCTATCAGAGAGCACCCAAATGACTGTCAGCTGATTTCTCAACAGAAACTTTGCAGGCCAGAAGGGAGTGGCAAGAAATACTCAAAGTTATGAATAGCAAGGACCTACGACCAAAATTACTCTACCTAGCAAAGCTATCATTTAGAATTGAAGGTCAGATAAAGAGCTTCACAGACAAGAAAAATCAAAAATAGTTCATCACCACCAAGCGAGCATTACATGAAATGTTGAAGGATATTCTTTAAGAAGAGGAAGAGGGAGGAGGAGGAGGAGGAGGGGAAGAAGAAGAAGAAGAAGAAGAAGAAGAAGAAGAAGAAGAAGAAGAAGAAGAAGAAGAAGAATCAAAATATGAACAATAAATGGCAATCTATACTGATAAAAGGTTAATATGCTAATTAGAATTGACATCTTCCAGATGTCCATCCAGATTTCTATCTGGAAAAAGCCATAGTAGCTGCGAGGCCCATGGGGAGCGGGCCTAAGCCATCAGTAGGACATACCATGAGGTCTCCTGCAGTGTGAGAGGAGGCAGGCCGGGCTGAGGGACCCCCCTAGTGCACCGGGCCTCTACTAAATACATATCTATCAACAATTGTATCAAAAAATCAAAATAAAGGAATAAGGAATCTTATGAACAAAATAATGATGAATAAAATAGAACCAGAGTCATGGAAACATGCAACAGACTGATGAATCTCAGAGGGAAGGGAGGTGGGGGGTGAGGAGAGATTATCCAAAGATCTTATATGCATACTAGAGGCCCAGTACACAAAATTCGTGCACTAGGGGGGTGTCCCTCAGCCCAGCCTGCACCCTTTCCAATCTGGGACTCCTCAGGGGATGTCCAACTGCCGGTTTAGGCCCGATCCTCCAAGGATCGGGTCTAAACCGGCAGTTGGACATCCCTCTCACAATTCGGGACTGCTGGCTACCAACTGCTCACCTGTGTGCCTGCCCAATTGCCCCTAACTGCTTCTGCCTGCCAGCCTGATCACCCCCTAACCACTCCCCTGCCAGCCTGATCAACTCCTAACTGCTCCCCTGCTGACCAGATTGCACCCAACTGCCCTCCCCTGTAGGCCTGGTTGCCCCCCACTGCCCTCTCCTGCTGGCATGGTCCCCCCTAACTGCCCTCCCCTGCCAGCTTGGTTGTCCCTAACTGCCCTCCCCTGCAGGCCTGGTCACTCCTAACTACCCTCCCCTGTCGGCCCAGTCACTCCCAATTTCTCTCCCCTGCAAGCCATCTTGTGACCACATGGGGGCAGCCATCTTTGACTGCATGGGGGCTGCCATCTTGTGTGAGGGTGTGACAGTCAATTTGCATATTACCTCTTTATTATATAGGATGCTTTACCTATGGACACAGACAATAGGATGGTGAAGGCCTGGGTTGGGGTGGGAACCTGGTAGAGGGGAGCAATGAGGGGAAAATGGGGACATATGTAATACTCTCAACAATAAACATTTTTTTAAAATGAAGCACCGATTGGTAGTTATAGAACAGTTATGGGGATATGAACTACAGCATAGGAATATAGTCAATAATAACTATGTATTGTGTCAGATGAGTACTAGATTTATCAGGGTGATCACTTGGTAAGCTATAAAATGTCTAATCATTACATTTTAATGAAACCAATACAATATTGTATGCCAACTGTAATTGAAAAATAAAAAGCTTTTTAAAACAAAACAAAAAATTGCTAGGGGGGTCCATTATCTGTTGTATCCTTATCACTCACAAAAAAATAAAGAGGGCATGAGGAAACTTTTGGAAGTGATGGATATATTTATAGCATTGATTATGCTGATTGTGGTGATGGTTTCACAGGTGTGTCTTCCAAACTTATCAGGTATATAAAAGTGCCCAGCTTTTCATATGTCAGTCATAACAAATAAAATATTTTATTTTAAAAAGTCAATTGCTTTTTTATACACTAGGATGACAACTCTAAATTGAAATAAAGAAAGCCATTAAGTTTACAATAGCATCAAAAGGGATAAGATAATTAAGAATAAATTCAAGTGCAATACTCAGATACTGAAAATTGCAAGACATTGTTGAAAAAAATTAAAGAACACGTAAAGAAATGGAGACACCCCATATTGTTATGGTAGCTACATGTGAAGTGCTTACTGGCATTTCACATGTTTTAGTGATGCAAATTAATGGGCTATTTCTTTTCCCTGGGATTTGAGCATCATGTAGCACCATTTGTATGTCTCTGTGAATACAGTGGAGACTCTGTCTCAGCCCCCATAGACTAGATATGGACTCAAAGATAAGCAATCACTTGCCAGACCCACATATTTAGGCCAGGGTTTTTTAACCTTGACGCTATTGATATTTGGACAAGATCATTTTTAGTTGTTGTTCTGAGGAAAATATGCATTGTAGAATGTTTAGCAGCACCCCTGGCCTTTATCTACTATATCCAAGTTGTACCCATTATTTCCTTCCTAGATTTCCCAAGGCCTATACCTTCAGCTCAGTTGTGACAGTCAAAAATGTTTCCAGATATTGCCAGATGTCTCCTGGGTATAAAAT
Organism: Myotis nattereri; assembly: GCF_964212035.1. Classification (NCBI taxonomy): domain Eukaryota; kingdom Metazoa; phylum Chordata; class Mammalia; order Chiroptera; family Vespertilionidae; genus Myotis; species Myotis nattereri. The sequence goes on along the minus strand of NC_138076.1, from coordinate 64,677,537 downwards.
CACCCCATGTAAGAACAATTTAGGCAATGATGTAAGGAGTTCTGAATTAAGGATCATTTTTCTTTTCATAATCGGGGAAGCTGTCCCTGTATCTTTAGCCTGTACCTTTCTATTGGTTTGCCAGTACACAGTAAAACACTACTACAGCCATTTGCCTTATTTCTAACTTTTGTCCAATCAATTTCTGCCCTCTAGTTCCTAAAATATCTACTAGGACATAAAACAAGTGGTGTGTTATTTTATGCTGTTTTCTATTGATTTATTGTTGACTTTTTTTTTTTTCTCACTGAGATTGTATACTTGTGGCCAGGAAATATATCACATATTTTGTTTTCTTGGTGTGATTATCAAAGTTTAAATGTTCACTTAATACATGTCTATTGGTCCCAAGTTTTGTACACACCACACACACACACACATGCGCACACACACACACACACACACACACCACATACATACAAACTCACATGTAACCATGAATGTTCCATAAAGAAGATAGAGAACTAAGAAAGTATCTTGGTAAAATATAATCTATCTTGGATGTGGCAATTTATCCCTTGGTATTTTCAGTATTCTGACCATATAGCTTCTGGTATGTACTGGGAAGCAAATTCACATTTGGTGAATGACACATACTAAGTGAACTTCTGCCTATGTTATCTTTAAACTTTTTCACCTCCTAGACTTTTCATTTACTCTAAGTATGCAAGATACTAACAAATTCACTTCTGTTTTCAGCATTTATAAACATAATAGGCTTTTTTGACTAATAATAACAAAAATAATAGAGATGTGGAAAGAATCATATGAGAAAGAATATTTAGTGAAATTAAGGCTCTTTTGTATATATTCCACTAAGGAAATTAGTAATTCTGAGATTGTAGCATTCATTGGGCATTTTAAAGTTATAAAATATTTCAAAGGTTAAGCAAGGTCATTAAATGGTTCTAGGAGTTCATAAATTAGTCCCTATAGATTTTTTTTTTTAAAAAATGAAGGCACTTTAAAATAGAGCAGAATGATTTGGAATTGTATTGATTTATGCAGTTAAATGTGCCAATATATATTCCCTTTCACTTTCATTTAGATATATAACCAATAAAATGTGAGTCCTACTGATTAAAATTTTGGTACTAAATTAGAGTATTTAAGTATATATTAATTGATTTTTGTCTGGGAAGCAAAAGAGTACTAAAAATACATTTGAAAGGAAATATGTCTTCTGCTATGTATCTAAGGTAGTTGAATAATTTGAAGAAAATGACACTTGGCTAAATGTGTAAAAATATAAGTGGATAGAGAAATATAAAATGTTGAATAATTATTGAATTGTCAAGTATGAAAATAAAATTCATCTTTTATTCTGATTTATGACTTTAAAGAGATTCTAAGTAAAATGTTTTATTAATCAATTGTATCATAGAATTGGGAAACTTTTCTAAAATAATATATTTATTGAAGAAAAATCTCTGAATTTTAAATTTTCTGAGCCAAGTGTAAGGTCATGGAAATACAGAAAATGGAGGAGAGGAGCATAGAACAGGGGTCCTGTTGGAGACAGACGAAGGATTGTTGGTTGTTGTTTGCTTATTTTATTTATTTTAAGAGTCAAAATGTACTTGGGCAAAAAGCATAGCATGTCAGCATTTGAAGGGTCAGATGAGTAGGAGAAAAACAAGGTAATAAGCAGTCTGTGTCAAAACAGGGTGAAACAAGGCAGCAGCGCTGACTGTGTTTCCCTTTCAACGCATGCTTGTGAATGACACCTGTGTGTCTTAGAGTGACTCTTCTTTTCTTTTTTCTGTCTCTATTTATTTTCTTTATTGATTAAGGTATTACATATGTGCCCTTATCTCCCCATTGCCCCCGCCCCCACTCATGCCCTCACCCCCTGGTGTCTGTGTCCATTGGTTAGGCTTATCTGCATGCATACAAGTCCTTTGGTTGAGCTCTCCCTCTTACCCCCACACTCCCCTACCAGACTGACTCTTCTAATGCTTGGTAGTTGTGTGCAGTGAAGGGGTGGGTTGTGTGGTGTGGAAATCACTTCACTAGCAGTGACTAGCCAGTATGGAAACATTTGAAAGTAACCTGTACAGGTGTATTTGACTACTTGCTCCATCAATGACTTTTGTGAAGCAAGGGCCCCCTTTTTTTGTGCATGTCGTCTCAATATGCCTGCTGGAACCCTATCCCCATTGAAACACTTCCCTTAGGGAGGAGGAGCCGTTAGTCTGAGGTCATTTGAACCCTAGCTCAATGTATAAGAAGACTTTATTATTTATTTATTTATTTATTTATTTATTTATTTATTTATTATTTTTTTATTTTTTTATTATATATCTATTTTGATTGATTTTTAGAGAGAGAGAGGAAGAAATGGAGAGAGAGAGAGAGAGAGAGAGAGAGAGAGAGAGAGAGAGAGACAGCAATGTGTTGTCCCACCTATTTATGCATTCATTGATTGCTTCTTGTTTGTGCCCGACTGGGGATAGATCTGCAACTTTGGCTTATCAGGGTGAGGCTTCAACTAACTGAGCTACCCAACCAGGGTCAAGGCTTTACTTTTTTATTTTACCTAAACTACAATAACTACATACCTCCTTTGCTTTTCCTGCAGCAAGTCTTCATTTCCGTCCTTGCTGTCTACTATTTACAGTGCCTGTGTCATCTTCCAGGTTCCAGGTTCCACTGCACACAATCTCCCGCATTATGGTGCCTGATTGTATGGTTTTAAGTTAAACAGCATATGTCTGTTCTGAGACGATGGATATATGAATAACACTACCTGAGCAGAAAGCAAAGCAATTTCAAGAATAAACAGAACTATTACATAACTAGAGCTGACAGTTGTAAGTACAAAAAGGAGGAAATGTGAGAAGTTTAGAATTAGGGGTTAAAGTGAGACGTGCTACATGATAACTGTGAAAAGATCCCATATTTTCTTAAAAAGGAATTGGCAATAAATAAAAAAACTTATTATCTTTAAATAATATTTTAAACACTGAGATAAGTTTACACCTCTAACAGTATTCTGTCTGGCTTTCATCTTATTAATAGTCACTATCCTTTAAAGTCTTTCATTTCAGAAATGCTATACAATGACCCCATTTGGAAAGGAAGTGCACATTGTTTCAATAAAATATACTTTTTCTTTTGACTCTAACTTTTATTTCCTTTTTTAAATACATGTTTTATTTTATTTATTACCTTTTAACTGAAGTTACTGAGGTGGATTGGTTCACAAAACCATACAGGTTTCAGGTATATGACTCAACAAAACATCATCTGCACACTGCATTGTGCACCCATGATGCAAAGCGAAGTATTTTTCTGTCCCCATTTATCCACCTTTTGCTCTACCTAATCCCCACCCCTTTTCTTCTGGAAACCACCATACTATTGTTGGTTTCTGTGATATATATAATTTTTTTGCCTAATCCTTTCACAGTGTTTTATCCAGCCTCCCCCACCCCTCTGACAGATGACAGTCTGTTCTATGTACCCATGCCTCTGTTTCTGTTTTGCCCATCAGTTTATTTTGTTAATTAGATTCCACATATAATTGAGAGAATGTGGCATTTGTCTTTCTCTGATTGGCTTATTTCACTTAGCATAATTATCTCCAGGTCCATCTATGCTGTCACAAAAGGTAAGCGATCCTTCTTTTTTATAGCCACATAGTATTCTATTGTGTAAATGTACCACAGCTTTTTTTATCCACTCATCAACTGATGGGCACTTGGGCTATTCTCGGATCTTAGCTATTGTAGTTAATGCTGAAATATATACTTTTGAATTAGTGTTTTGGATTTCTTAGAATATATTCCCAGACGTGGGATTTCTGGGTCAAAAGGCAGTTCCATTTTTAATTTTTTTGAGGAAACTCCATACTGTTTTCCACAGTGGCTGCACCAGTCTGCATTCCACCAGCAGTGCACGAGGGTTCCTTTTCTCCACATCCTTGCCAGCACTTTTTGTTTGTTGATTTATTGATGGTAGTCATTCTGATAGGTATGAGGTGATATCTCATTGTGATTTTAATTTGTATCTCTCTGATGATTAGTGATATTGAGTATATTGCATATGCTTTTTGGTCATCTGTATGTCCTCTATAGAGAAATGTCTATTCAGGTCCTTTGCCCATTTATTAAATGGGTTATTTGTCTTCTTGATGTTAAGTTGTATAAGCTCTTCATATTTTTTGAAAATTAACCCCTTATCAGATGTATCATTGGCAAATATGTTCTCCCATTCAGTGGGTTCATTTTTCATACTGTTGATGATTTCTTTTGCTGTGCAGAAGATTTTTGGTTTGATGTAATCCCATTTGTTTATTTTTCCTTTGTTTCCTTTGACAGAGGAGATATGTCAGAAAAAAATATTGCTGCAAAAAATTTCTAAGCATTTACTGCCTGTGTTTTCTTCTAGGCTTTTTATGGTTCTACGACATATTTAAGACCTTAATCCATTTTGAGTTTATTCTTGTGTATGGTGAAGGTTGGTAGTTTAGTTTCTTTTTTTTTTTTTTTTCATGTAGCAGTCCAATTTTCTCAACACCATTTATTGAAGAAGCTGTCTTTACCTTATTATATGTTCTTGCCTCCCTTGTCAAATATTAATTAATAATAAGGCCTGGATTTATTTCTGTGTTCTCTATTCTGTTCCATTGTTCTATATGCCTGTTCTTGGGTTACTATCATGTTATTTTGGTTACTATGGCCTTGCAGTATAATTTGATATCAAGTAGTGTGATACCAGCAACTTTGTTCTTCCTCATGATTGCTGAGACTATCCAGAGTCTTTTGTGGTTTCATATACATTTTTGAAATATTTGTTCTAGATTTGTGAGACATGCCATTGGTATATAAATAGGAATTGCATTAAATGTGTAGGTTGCTTTGTGCAATATGGACATGTCAATGATGTTTATTAATTTTTCCTATCCATGAACATGGTATATGTTTCCTCTTATTTGTATCTTCCTCAATTTTCATCTTTAAGACCTTCTAATTTCCCAAGTACAGGTTTTTATCTCCTTGGTTAGATTTATCACTAGGTACCTTATTTTTGTTGTCATTGGAATAATAAATTGGATTCTTTTCTTAATTTCTCTTTATTAAAGTTCATTATCGCTATATAAAAATTCCACCAATTTCTGGATATTAATTTTGTATTCTGCTACTTTTCCAAATTCATTTATTAGATCTAGTATTTTTTTGGCGTGGAGTCTTTAGGATTTTCTAGACATAATTTCATGTCATTTACCAATAAGTACATCTAACTTTTATTTCTATAATTTCAAATTCTATGATGACAAAATACAGTCACTACATGTACTCAGCCTTAAAAATGGTTGTAATATGAAATTTAGATCCTGATGAAAGGAAATAGTCATATAAACTCTTGTTCTGAACCCATTAACTTGTAGCACAATTTGTATTGTGAGCTGCCAAAAAGACACAGCCTATACCATAGTGTACCACACTCTAAGGGCAGGTGCAAAACCTACTCTAAGGGATTATATGACTATTCATCATGCAAAATGTGTCCACCTACAGATCATCTGTGCACAGGCTTATATGTATGTTCATGGGTATTATTCAAACTTATATGTCTCCTGCTTTTCCATTTTCCCCCTGGAGCTCTGGCCGTCTTTTCTTTTGGCTGTTCATATTAAAATACTATCAAATCCAGGCATGATTCTCTATCATTTTTTTTATTATGGTAGCATTTACCTTCACTTGAACAGTTGTTGGCCACAAATCTTCAGATATTGTGTTAGAATGCCAACATTCTGATAAATAACAAGATATAGAATTCTTAATAAAATGCATCTAATTCAGAATTATGTAACTGAATTACCATTAGGTCTGGAAAAGATTTAGTTAAAAGAAATCAAAGGAAAATAAAATCAGTATATACCATTTCTAAATTGCCCATATTGAACCTTAGACTGCTCATGAACAAACTTAATTCTGTTTTGCTGACAAATAAAGCAAGGCAAAATGCAATGATTTTCATCTGTTTAGTAGTACTGTAGCACACAAATGTCATTTTCTGGAACCCATATGTATCAGGCTGAATGACTAAATTTACATCAGCTATTTGATGGAATAAAATAAAGTCATTTAAATAGGACATACCCAGTGGATCAATGTTTCCTGCTTTGAAAATGAATACCTTAGTTTTCCCTAGGCATTTATGTGGAAATAAGAGATCATTATTCTATGACAGTGTTTCATTCTGTTGACATTTCTAAAAAGAAAGTCTTCTTGCTATGTGGGTCTATGAGTTTGTTCACAAATAATACGTATATCGTTGCAGTAGGAGAAAATATTTATTTTTAAAAGTGTGCATTTTAACTAATATTATGTCTGATTGTTGAGTGTTTTAACTATTCCCTTTTCATAAGTAAAACACCATTGAAAAAGTTATATTAACTCTTTTAGGAGACAAGGATACTCGTATTGACTAAATGACTAAACTGATTCATTAAATAATGCCTTAACAGGCCAAAAGAATAAATCCAACTTCAAAAGGTGCCAAACCTGCAACAGTGGGACATCTCTGGCACTGAAGTAATCAATACAACTATTCCATTTTGTGAAGAATTTTATGGCCATTTACTAAAGTTTGAAGGCTTTGTTTTTAGATGTGTGTTTTTTTTTTTTTCTTTCTAAGATAATCCATCGACCTGAATGACATAGCGCCTGCCAACAAAAACTGAAACAAAACACTGCTATGTTAAGAGTTCAGGTTAGAATGAAACGGTGTGGCCGATTATAAACAATGTTATAAAAATCTCAGAAAGACGCAGTTATGTAGAAATTATTGCAAACTGCAGCAGGAAGAAATCTGATTATTCTTTTAGAGCAACGACAGTGCTGAATCTAAACTAAAATGGAGGATATATACAATTTTTTTTTTCATTTTCTTTTTTTTTTTTAAATATATTTTATTGATTTTTTACAGAGAGAAAGGGAGAGAGATAGAGAGTTAGAAACATCGATGAGAGAGAAACATCGATCAGCTGCCTCCTGCACATCTCCTACTGGGGATGTGCCCGCAACCCAGGTACATGCCCTTGACCGGAATCGAACCTGGGACCTTTCAGTCCGCAGGCCGACGCTCTATCCACTGAGCCAAACCGGTTTCGGCTTTTTTTCATTTTCTGAGTTTCAGGGACCATGGGCTGAAATTATGTTAGTGTATAACGAAGTTATATTTAACAGCGCATTATCTTTGGACATAAATATAGACATGACAAATATTATTATTCCACATTTTTAATAGTGTACTGTATACCATGCATTCATCCAACAAATTTTTTTATCAATATGATCTGCATGAAATGCTAGGAGTACAGAATTGAAATAAGCTCTTACAGTTTGATAGGGAGAAATAAACAGTCGTGGTATGATATAAGAACACCCAACCACACCCTGGCTGGTGTGGTTTAGTTCGTTGGGCATCATGTCATTTGATTTCCATTCAGGGCACATGCCTGGGTTGTGGGCTTAAGTGACGTGCAGGAGGCAGCCCATCGTTGATCTTTCTTTCTCTCTGTCCCTCTTCCTTCCTCTCTTTCTAAAAATCAATAAAAAATCTTTTTTTAAAAAAGAACACCTAACCACAAATACCATTTTATTCACACAACTTGAGCTTCTGCAAACTTTGACAATCTTCAGTATATACCTATATATCAGAATGCTAGACTGTGTCCACTATTTCTTTTTTAAAATATTTTTTAGTGATTTTTTTTTTGTGTGTGTGTGAGGAAGGAAGGCAGAGGGAGGGAGAAATAGAAATATCAATGGGAAAGAATCAACATCCATTGGCTGTCTCCTACACGCTCCCCACCAAGGACTGAGCCTGCAACCCCAGCATGTGCCCTGACCGGAATGGAACAGGCAACATCTGGGTGCAGTGGTCGAAGCTCAACCACTGAGCCATACGGACAGGCTGTGTCCACTATTTCTTTATTGGCTTCTGCAGTTTATCCACTTTCTATGTTGACATGAAGTCTCCACTCTTTTTTTTCCCCTTTTTTAAATATATATTTTATTGATTTTTTACAGAGAGGAAGGAAGAGAGATAGAGAGTTAGAAACATAGATGAGAGAGAAACATCGATCAGCTGCCTCCTACACATCTCCTACTGGGGATATGCCCGCAACCAAGGTACATGCCCTTGACCGGAATCGAACCTGGGACCTTTCAGTCCACAGGCCGACGCTCTATCCACTGAGTCAAACCGGTTTCAGCGATGAAGTGTCCACTCTTAAACTTCCACATATATGCAAAACCAAGTCCCTGCTCTGCTAATACTCCTGTCTCCAACTTATTTTCCAAAAATAAAGGAATAACCTGTGAATTGGCTGCCTTATTGTCCCACCACCAGAATGACCAGTCTATTTGCTTCTTTACCTACATGTTCTTTCTTTTCTCCTGTTATTATGGTTCAAGTCTTTATTTCTTAAAGAGGTCAATCTTTGCAGTTGTTTGAAGGATCTCATCTCTTCTTGTCTACACAGTTTGGTCCTACATTTATTTCCTTTCCTATTTTACTGAAATATTAGAGAAATGTAGTTATGCCTTGTTTAACTCACTCCTATTTGAAGTCTCTGTTAAAAGCAGCTCAATTTAATATTTGCTTCCTGATTCTCCAGTTCTGGAATTGATCTATTTAATCTTGCACGTTGTATAGATGGGTAAAAGGAGCACTTTAGTCAGGACAGATCTTCGTGAGGTGCATTCAGGAGTGTGAGAACATCCTGTCTAAAGCCACTAGAGATTGGTGTGCAGACAGATGGGCCACAAAGTTTATCTGCATACTATTTATAAGTAACCTCCTGCCCCCTCCTCTCTCCAGTCATGGGTCTGAACACAAGTAGTCAATCTTTCTTCTTTCATCTACTTATGTCTGACATAGTAAATATCCTATCTATGAAATGAGCAAACACAGTTATCAGAGGAAATATTTCATGCATAGAAAGTTTATATGTAGTTTTAGAATTTTTTATCCTTCTCTCCTTTACTTTACCATAATGTTATCCTTGTTTTGTCCTTCAACTGTAGAGTAACTTTGGCCAAGTTATTAACATGTCCCTGATCTCAGTTTATTTATATAAAGAGTAGTCTTGAAGAGATGATCTGCTCATAACATTTTATTTCAGCTCTAAAATTCTTGATTTATGAGTCTGTTTATTAACCAGTGAAATGCAGGGAATATGACTGAAATGAAAAATTCCAGTTCAGACACTGGGTGAGCTGAGCACAGCAGTAGTAAGTAGAATAGGTGTTATGCGCCATAATTCCCAATAATATCATGTCTAATTAAAGCCTTAAAGTCAAGGCCAGTTTCTTGCAATACATGTGGCAATCTCTGAAATACATGGTAAAAATAACTAAATTTGAAATTTTTAAAATTGTGCGTCCCCATTAATTAAAAATAGATAACTGTTTGAACTATTTCTTTATTCATCTAACCTTTTATTTTTAAATCCAACTCTTTTCAATCCCAAAACACACATGACGGGTTCTATTACTTTCTTTTCTTCACATATTTTCCTTTTAGTGTCTAATTTATTTTAAAATTTTTACCTTAAAAAATGATTATGAAATGCATATTTCTAACTTCTCAAATCTAAAACAAAATTAGTATCTTAATCCCCCCTATCTACCTAATACTAATGTTCAAAACGCCTAACAACTGATAAGGCACCAGCATCAGTACTCAGAACACATGTCCACATTCACCTGGTTTGGGCTGCTCTGGACACTGAAGCTGCCTACTAGTCCACATCTGCTCAGAAAAATAAAAATCCTTGCTGAAAATGAAATAGGCAAGGAAAAACATGAGTTTCTATTCAGTTTTAACTGTGAATAATTATTTCTACAAAACTTGGGAGAAGGCACAAGTGTATGAGTGACTACTCTCCTTAGAATCTGATGGTAATAAACCTGATAGTATTTTCCCATCAAATTAGACGTAAAAGTAGTCTTCCCATTTGTTTATGTCTTCAACTTTTTGCTGTATTTGATCAGATATAACTCTACAAAGAAATGCTTCCCCATTTTTAGACCTTCCAGGCTCCTTTTAGTGCATTATATTTCTGGGCCAGTTCCCCTTTTTTTTGCAATTTAATGTAAGTGGCTATGGGATAATATCTGGAAGTTTTAAAGTGATATATAGTGCCTGTGTAATCCTCCAGGCACTATAAACCTCCATGGGGTGAGGGTCCCCACTGAGGGGAGCTTGACCATCCTGCAAACAGTCCTCAGCCCCTCATCCAGGCTGGCCAGGCACCCCAGTGGGGACCCCTGCCCAGAAGAGGGTGTGACCAGCCTGCAAACAGCCATCAGCCTCTCACCCAGGCTGGCCAGGCACCCCGGCAGGACCCCCATCCTGATCCGGGACACCCTTCAGAGCAAACCAGCTGGCCCCCACCCATGCACCAGGCCTCTAACCTATATAATAAAAGGGTAAACTGACCCTAACAGAGGAACAACTGGGAATGACTGGTAACTATGACACACACTGACCACCAGGGGGCAGACACTCAATACAGGAGCTGCCCCCTGGTGGTCAGTGCGCTCCCACAGGGGTAGCTATGCTCAGCCACAAGCCAGGCTGATGGCTGCCAGTACAGCGGTGGTGGTGGGAGCCTCTCCCGCCTCCTCAGCAGCGCTAACGTTGTCCAACTGCAGCTTAGGCCTGCTCCCCACTGGCAAGTGGACATCCCCCGAGGGCTCTCGGGCTGCCGGAGGGATGTCTGATTGCCCAATACCCCAGGGAGTGGGCCTAAGCCAGCAGGTGGTCATCCCCTGAGGGGTCCCAGACTGCAAGAGGGCACAGGCCGGGCTGAGGGACCTCCCCCCCCTGCCCCGAGTGCACAAATTTTTGTTCACCAGGCCTATATATATATATATATATATATATATATATATATATATTCAAGTTCTGCTTTGATCCTCACAAAATTCTTCTTAGATAGATACACTCACTGTCCCCATCTTACAGGTGAGGAAACCAGAGCTTAGTCTGCTTATGGTATCTATCCAAGGGCACTGATTCAGTAAGTGGAAAAATCTAAAAAAAGATTTATTTAACTGAAGCCCATGCTTTAACCACTAGAAAATACTATCAAAGTGTCTATTTTAAGTGATATTTAAAAGTGTGTAAGAAAGTAGAAAAAAGGTCTTCAGATATGATGGTTGGAATCCATGAAACTGCCTCCACAAAAGGAGGAGATGGTAAATCTATGTATAGGCTGTTGTCAATTTTAGCCTTAAAGTTCATGGTCCTACGCCAAAACCAGTTTGGCTTAGTGGATAGAGCGTCGGCCAGCGGACCGGGGGTCCCGGGTTCGATTCCGGTAAAGGGCATGTACCTGGGTTGCGGGCACATCCCTAGTAGGAAATGTGCAGGAGGCAGCTGATCGATGTTTCTCTCTCATCGATGTTTCTAACTCTCTATCTCTCTCCCTTCCTCTCTGTAAAAAATCAATAAAATATATTTAAAAAAAAAAAAAAAGTTCATGGTCCTAACAACCTTGTCTATGTAAATTGACATTCTCCATCAGTACACGATGGAGGAGAGTAGAAATTCAAACTTTAATCCTTATTTTGCAAAGATTGAAATAATTAGTTCTCTCCATTTGCTGGCAATGACTGGCAGGACAAAAACTTGGTTTCAGAGTTCTGTGTGTAAGTGCTAAAACAGTTCTTGAGCAACGGCTGGGTCTTCGTCAGGTTCCACTTTTGTTTTCGGGATAGTTGACTGACACCTCAGAGTGAGAATAAGAAACAAAATAAAATTATAGTGGTATCTTACAATATGTAAGAGGATTTATAAAATTGTAAGTACTGAATGGGTAAATTACTACCCCTGGTTTGTACAGCACAGTCAACTATTTAACTGTCAGTTATTATTATTTAGATTACTGTCAAGGTTTTCAGTTTCATTATAACACTTTAGAAAAAAATAAAATTTTAAAAACAGGTGGTTTTTTGTGTGTGTTTTTTGTCAGATACATGCTTGTGCATGCTAATTTAAAAATTAAAACTTGCACTCAAACTCATAAACTTCCATGTTGTTTTATTGGTGCACCATAATTTCAATAGTTTTTTTGTATATAATATTTATTAAAAAAGGCAGTCTTCATATTTTATATATGATACAGCTTTACAAATTTAAACAAAATAGCTTAGACTTATTTAATTAATTTTAATATAATATATTATTTTCCTAATCAAATTTTAGGAATTTATTTTGAAATTTAGTCAAAAGTATATTAACTGGGAGTCTATATTTTTTTAAGAGAATGTCCCATGTAAAGCTGGAAACACAAAGGTGAAAAAAAAACAGTTCTCATTTTTGACAAAATAAGGTAAGGTATAATATATAATAATTACAGGTATACATTTTATATGTTTTGTTTTTTTTAGATGCAAGTGAAATAAAATCACACTAACAAAAAATACAACCATGTTTGAGAGAAAGAAAGAAGGTAGCTAATTTGTGTAGGCTATGAATAAATTTGTGAAGGCAAGCTGGAATGACAGTAGTATCAAATGAAAGCTAAAAGACTTTACTTAGTTATTTACGATAGTTTAAAAAAATCACCAAAACTTTTTCATTAATCTTGCAAACCTTCTTACCTGTCTGCTATATATAGCTATTTCCATGTGTTTAAAACACAAGCTAAATCTGCTTCTATCTCTGGTCTTTAGGACTCAAACTCAGCACCAGTGTAAGCCTTAGCTAGAGTAAACACAGAGCAGAGCTCTACTGTATAAATAGACACTCATGAAAATAAAGTATTTGAAATCATATTTGAGGTGTTATAAATCATTTATGATTTATGATTTTAGAGACAGACACTCTTCAGGACAGGTAACAGGATGTCTGTCACATGTATTCCCTTTACTCATTCTTTTCTATAAATGGTTTGTCTTTTACAGCACAGAAACACTAGTCTTAGTTCCATGAACTTAGACACATTTTAAAATAAAATTATATGTGTTCTTTCCAATATAAAAACACATATTTGCTTTTGCTAAGTACATTTGCATGAATAAATACTTTTCTTGGTTACTTACTATTATATACTCCAGAAGACTCAGTTTTAATCTCCATTATATAAAGACTATATGTAAATATATAAATATATGCACACATACACATACTAGTGGCCCAGTGCATGAAATTCATGCACATCATAAGGGTATTAATTAGAGGAAATATTTTAATGCTAGTAGCCCTGTACATGAATCCATGCACCAGTAGCTCTCTGTGAGGCCTGGCCACTCCGGGCCTGCTGCCCAGAGGCTCTCCACATCCCAGAGGCCCATCCATGGCCAGGCGCAGAATGCTTGCCTCATCGACTACGCAAGCATTCCCAATCCCCACCCTCTCTCTCCTGCCGCTGTCAGGATGAACACTTGCCTCATTGAGATGCAGCAAGCATTCCACCAGGCTGCTCATGCTCTCCGCTTTCAGTGGCCACTCCCCAGGACTGGGGAACTCTGGCGGGGCTGAGAAAACTGGGCGCCACCATTTTGTGGCTATGGGCACCAACATATCTGTGATGGAGTGATGGTTAATTTGCATATTACCCTTTTATTAGATAGGATTGCTATTTGCCCTTTCTTTATAATAGAAGTGTCAGAGATGAAAGAAAATTAGTAAAATGAATATGAAAATCTTCCTCCTGTCAGAGTCTGGGGAGCACCACAGGACCCAGAGTCAAGTTCCCGCCCACCCATATGTGCCTCAAAATCGTGTGAGACCCAGACCCGGCCGCCCCCTCCTCATTGGACTAGATCCAGACCTGGCCGGTCCCACCCTTGTTAAGCCCTGCCGGGCAGGGGGTGTAGCCTCAGGTCCCCTGGCCCGGAGCTGGGGCAAGGGGTACACTTTGAGGTCCCCCATCAAGCCCCACTGGGTGGAGGACACAGCCTGAGATTCCGTGTCAAACCCCACTGGGTGGGGGGTGTGGCCTGAGGTCCCCAGTCAAGCCCCACCAGGGGCAGGAGAATAGCCTCAGGTCCCCTGTCAATGCCTGATGGGCAGGGGGTGTGGCATGAGGTACCCTGTCAAGGACCACGGGGGGCGGGCACAGCCTCAGATCCCTGCCAATTTCTCGTTAAGGCTTTTTTTTAATTATCGATTTTTTACAGAGAGGAAGGGAAAGGGATAGAGAGTTAGAAACATCGATGAGAGAGAAACACCAATCAGCTGCCTCCTGCACACCCCCCACTGGGGATATGCCCGCAACCAAGGTACATGCCCTTGACCGGAATAGAACCCGGGACCCTTCAGTCCGCAGGCTGATGCTCTATCCACTGAGCCAAATCAGTTAGGGTGTTGTTAATGCTTGTTATGGGAACTTGGCCTCCACTGTAGGTGCAGCCATCTTGTGTTAAGGAAACCCCCTCCTCTGCTGTGGGCACCGCCATCTTTGTGGTGGAGTGATGGTCATTTTGCATATTCCCTCTTTATTATATAGTATACACATACTAGAGACCTGGTGCATGGATTTGTGCACTGGTGGGGTCCCTCGGCCTGGCCTGAGGGGATTGGGCTGAAACCATCTTTCCAACATCCCCCTAGGTGTCCCAGATTGTGAGAGGGTGGTTCTCAGGTGATGCAACCTGGAATCAGGCTCCCTCCTCTCTGGTTCTGGGTTTGTCACCCAAGAACTGCAGCTGCTAAGTCACCACAGCTCAGCAGTTCCTGTGTTGAGAGTCTGCCTCCTGGTGGTCATTGTGCATATCTCTCTGAATAGCCAATGGGAGGCATAGCGAAGGTATGGTCAATTACCATGTTTGGCTATTATTAGATAGGACATTTTTATTGATTTCAGAGAGGAAGGAAGAGGGAGAGAAATAGAAATATTAATTATGAGAGAGAGTCATTGATCGGATACTTTCAGCATCACCCTACTGGGGATGGAGCATATTCCCTTGACTGGAATTAAACCGGGATCTTTCAGTCCACAGGCCGATGATCTATCCACTGAGCCAAACTAGCTAGGGCTATAAATACATTTTCACTCAAAATTCCTTCTTTTTATATGAAATTATGTGATGAAATAAGTTAATTCAAAGAGCACATTAGATTGTCAATTTGGGGAACCTTTTCACTAGGCCTATTACTGGGCATGTGTAAGAACTACAATAGCGAGTACTGCCCCCATCCTAGCCCTAGGTTGTGATCTTGTCACCTTTCCTTTGCCTTGCTTAGACAATTAATGCTCATTTTTCATTTACTTTTGGTCAACAACTTCATTCTCACAGTTGTCCACAACTAGCAGGCAATATAAAGCAAGTCAGAAGTCTAAAAGCCTCTCTGCCTTAGCAGCTGGAATATCCAAATTCCACTGTGAAATCTTACTTCCGGTATTCTGAACCATTTTAAAATCTCTGATAGCCTTTCATTTTTCCCTCTGCTGCAACTAATTTCCTTGGACTTAACTGTGTCTTAGAAAAATTTCTTTATCTATATAATGGCATGTGTACTGTGATATGCCTTGCCTTACTCCCGTCCCTACTGACATTATTTACCCTTCGCTTCTGGTAACTTAAACTAATGCTCCCTAATGACTTGATACAAAAAGTAAGAAAAGTAAAATTAAAGGAAATCGTTAAGAGGCGTTTCAATCATACAGGGCAATAAACATTTAGAAGTCTATGTGGAATCAGGAAGCTTTATCTTATGATGGTATATAAGTTTGTAAACTATGTATATTCATGTGTGAAGGCCAAGGGGGTTGTTAACTTGACTTTAGCATTGCTTGTCAGAAGTAGATCTCTTAGCAAGACTGATTGGCTCACCAAGTCACTAGTCAATATTTAACCTTCAAGGCAGCAATAGTATCATTTAATTCTTGGGCCTGGACCACAGGCCGTACCTGAAGGTGGCTTCAGGTATCACAGATAGAACTCAATATGTCACATAATACCACAGTAATGACATAAATTTTAGGTAAGACATAGCTGAATAAATCATATATCACTAACTGGCTCAAGTCTTGAAGACACACACACAAGCATAACACATTCCTAGATTTGATTTGTAACAAAAAGTGGATGAGAACTCCAGAAGAGTTCAATATAGTTACCATTAATTATCATTCTTTTAATTAGACTAGAAATTTTTCATTTTAAAGTTGTCATTAAGCAATCACTTTTATTGTACACCTTTCCAAATACTAAAGTACTTAGTGTCATGGTTAGTATTGCCTTGAAAGATATATGATTGCCTGTACAAATTCTTTTAAGAATCGTAGACTCTCTATTTTCTGAATTTCTGGGTAAAAATCTGGGTCTCTAAATTTATTTTAAAAAACTCTTATGTTATTAAAATATTGTGTTTTGTGCTTACATACCATCAATTATATCTATATAAGGTTTTTACAGGTAAAACTTATCTGAAAATTTTGAAAATATTAGATATTTTAATCAATCTGTAGGTCTTCTATTTTTGATAAAATACATGTTCATCTTTATTCTGCTTTCCTTTATTTGTATTTAGCTTTGGCATGCCAGTGCCACCCACAGACAATGTGCACCTTTTATATATGCTAGAATGATATGTCATGATTACCCACATTTTGTGACGTTAAAAGTGCTTTTTGTATTTACAAAAGGTGTCATTCAATCAAGATATTCAATTCTGAGATCTCTGCCATCTGCTAGGCAGCCACAAAGTGGCAACCATGTCTGAGTGCATCCTCATCCATTTTGGCCAGGTCGGTGTCCAGATCAGCAATGCCTGTTAAGAGCTCTGTTGCCTAGAAGATGGCATCCAGCCTGATGGCCAGATGCCAAGTGACAAGACCATTGGAGCTGGTGGTGGGGTTAGCGGAGATGAGTCCTTCAACACCTTCTTCAGTGAGACAGGCACTGGCAAGCATATACCCAGGGGAGTGATTGTAGATCTGGAGCCAAGAGTCACCGATGAAGTTTGCACTGGTAACTACCGCCATCTTTTTCATCCTGAGCAGCTCATCACAGGCCAGGAAGATGCTGCCAATAACTATGCCGACGGACACTACATCATTGGCAAGAAAATCATTGATCTTTTCTTGGACCAATTGTGCCTTCATGGTTGACAATGAGGCCATCTATGACACCTGTCATAGAAACCTCCATATTGAGCACATAACCTATAATAACCTGAATAGGCTGATAGGTCAAATTGTGTCCTCCATCACTGCTTCCCTCAGATTTGATGGAGCCCTCAATGTTGATATGTATGAATTCCTGACCAAATCAATGTCTTATCCCTGCATTCCCTTCCCTCTGGCCACATATGTCCTGTCATCTCTGCTGACAAAGCCTATCATGAACAGCTTTCTGTAGCAGGGATCACAAATACGTGCTTGGAGCCAGCCAACCAGTTGGTGAAATGTGACCCACACCAGGGTTAAATACATGGCTTACTGCCTGTTTTACCATCGCAATGTGGTTCCCAAAGATGTCATTGCTGCCATTGCCACCATCAAGACCAAGTGTATCATGCAATTTGTAAGCTGGTGCCCTGCTGGCTTCGAAGTTAGCATTAATTACCAGACTCCCACTGTGGTACCTAGTGGAGACCTGGCCAAAGCACAGCGAGCTGTGTGCATGCTGATCAACACTACAGCTATTGCTGAGGCCTGTGCTCGCTTGGCCCACAAGTTTGACCTGCTGTATGCCAAGTGTGCCTTTGTTCACTGGTACATGGGTGAGCGCATGAAGGAAGAAGAGTTTCTGAGGCCCGTGAGGACATGGTTGTCCTTGAGAAGGATTATGAGGAGGTTGCTATGGATTCTGTTGCAGAAAAGGAATACTGAAGTTAAAATATCAGAACGGCCCCGCCGGTGTGGCTCAGTGGTTCAGCATCAACCAGACCCATGAACTAGGAGGTTGTGATTTGATTCCCAGTCAGGGCACACGCCCAGGGTGTGTGCTTGCTTCCCAGTAGGGGCATGCAGGAGGCAGCCAATTGATGATTCTGTCTCATCATTGATGTTTCTATTCCTCCCTCTGAAATAAATAAAAATATATTTAAAAATATCAAAATGGTGCTCCTTTTGCAAGAAAACTTATTCTGTTTTAAAAACAGAAAAATTGTGGTCTGATTAGTTAATTTGTATGTAGCAGTGTATACTTTCATATACAATTACTGACATATGTTTTAATACACAATACTTTGTATAGATCCAACCTATACAAAGTTGGATAGGTTGGATCTATACAAACTATTTCCCTGTTTGGTTTTGAATCAAGTATTCCCTGTCTTTCAAAAAAAAAAATATTTTCAACTCTGAGAAACCTAAAGCAAGTTGTTAACTATTATGATCCTTTTTTCTCATCTGAAAATTTACCAAAGAAATCAGACTACTTTACATGTAAACACCGAGGTTATATTTATTGATTTGAGAGAGGAAGGGAGAGGAGAGAGAGAGAGAGAGAGAGAGAGAGAGAGAGAGAGAGAGAGAGAGAGAGAGAGGAGAGAGAGAGAAGCATCAATGTGAGAGAGAAACATTGATTGATTGCCTCCCATACTCTCCCTGATTGGGGATTAAATCCACAACCTAGGTATGTGCCCTGACAGGGAATTGAACCGACAACCTTTTTGGCGAACAGTATGACACTCTAACAAACTGAGCCACTTGACCGAGATTACTTTTTATTTTTTATAAATTTAAAATGAAATATTATTTGTGAATGAATTTATCACTGTACCTTGGAAATTATTGAGGCCTAACAAATATTATCATTATTTCTTCTTTGAGCTTTATCTAATAATTCTTCATTATCATCCCTATACATATTGCTAGTATTTCTAGGTATATCTCTATATTATAATTTTGATCAAAAACTTTATTTTGGGAAATTAATCAAATAATGATTTTATGTTACTTCAGATTTTTTTTTCTAGAATTTTAATGTATACTACTTGAAAGTAGACTCAAAATAAGTATAAAATTTTGGCAAACAGACAACATTTGAACAGAAGTCTGCCCAATACTATAATAAAACACATTAATAAAACAATAATATACTCTATAATAAAACTCATTTGAGCATTACCAACTTTCCTTGCTTTGCTTTGTGGATAGCCAAGGTAGCCATGGAGAGGACAATTTGAGTGAGGGATAAAGTTGATGGCCCACATTCTTAAAAAATGAAGCATATTTATTTTTATTTAAATATTCTTACATGATTCCATGTGTGAATAATTTATGAATAAATGAAATATTTTCTCACAGTACATGGGCTAGTTACAGAACTGGCATCATTTTACATTTTAATTTATGTATGAACATATTAAGGCATTTACAAAATAATTTGAGAATACTAGTTTTAAAGATCCACATAAAAATAAAACAACCTACTAAAAAAGAAGATTGAAATAAGAGTTTTTCTGGACACCTGCCAGGAATTTGGTGAAAGTGTCTTGAAATAGTCTTATTGCTATGAAAGTTTTGCATGCATATGATACAACAGCGCGTTTGCTTAGATTACTCTTTAGCAAATACAAGGTATGTTTTACAAAATATGTTGAGTGAGTACACTGTCACCTAGCAAGATTTCTAGAGGTCATTCTTACACAAACAGTTCTGTTCAGGTAAATGATCCCTTACATCCAGGGTCCACACCATGTATGGTCACACACAGTTAAACTTGGTCTCAGGTGAACCATTTGAACAATGGCATGACAATTTTGTGGTCTTACTGCATATATATATTCTTCTACTCTGAATATTGACACTGGATAACAAGAATTCTTATACTTCATTTCTTTTCAACAATATATATGTTTTCCTGTATAAGATGCCAGGAACTAATTCCTCAAGATGGGAAATAAAAAGGGAGATGGAGGTAGATTTAAGACTAATACTTGATGTAGGTAGATATGTGGACAATTACAACAATAAACAAACTTTTCACACCTTCTCAATATTAGAATGAAGAGTAGAGTGAAAATACAAATCTACATTTATTTTGTAAATGTTTTCTTTTTGTTTTTTAAATATAATAATTAATATAAACACGTAAAAATGGAAGAGAAGAAAACTAAACATCTAGAAATCTAAATAGCCTATTTAATTTTTTCCCTGCATTACTTTTTAAGCTAGGTGTTATATTACTGTACTTTTAAGCCTTCCCGTATGCATTTAATGTTATGCCAGGAGTCTTTGTTCATGTAACTGCATTCATCAAGATGTGCATAATATTCCATTGAGGGAATAATTGAAAGAACTGTTTATTGTTACAGACTTAGTATTTTCTCTTCATCTTAATATTTATTAATCATTAATCTTAGGCCACACATCACAATAAGAGTCTCTATGTTGTAACTTATGTAAGGATTATTTTCAGTTATTCCTCATATTAAATAATGCTATGGTGACAACATTATGCTTGTATTATTTTACATTTTCTCTATTATATTTTGTGATTGAAGTACCAGAAGCAGAATTACCATGCCAAAAGTTATAAATGTTTCTTGACGCTGATTTTATATTGTACATACATTTTGTAAAACACTTGTATGAAGTTCCACATACTAAACAAGCTGTGCCAAGTTATAATGCTACCAACTTTATGGGAGAGTAGTCCTTTCAGCATTTCTACTTCTTAATCCAAACACTTAACAAGTTCATATATAAAGTTCTATAAATATATGAACAATTCAGGTCGTATTCTCAATCAGGATACCAAGAATGCTGAAGGAAAGACATACATTTTACTAAAATTGACATAAGGTTAACTCTTTTTCTTTCTTTACTCATTTTTTCCAGGGACCATGAGCAAGCACTCTACAGTGTACAGGATAACTAAAATGAGCAATAAAGGCTGACCAATTAATAAGGCATCTTTTATGCTAGATCTCCTAAATGCATTTAATATTTCACTGTCACTCTAGCCATTTATTGTGTCTATTTTTGATAAATAAATTTATCAAAAATAAATTTAAATTGGAATAAAAATTAGTAATATCCCAAATGTCACATATCTAGTAAATAGAGGATCTAGAATCCAAGCCCTGGAGTATATACTTCAAAATTTTTGTTATATTAATACTAGAAGCCCAGTGCATGAAATTTGTGCGTGGGGAGTAGAGGTCCCTCAGTCCGGCCTGCACCCTCTTGTAATTTGGGACCCCTTGGGGGATGTCTGACTGCCGGTTTAGGCCTGATTGGGCCTAAACCGGCAGTCGGATCCCTGCAGTTTTGGGCCTAAACTGGCAGTCGAACAGCTCTCTCATAATCCTGGACCACTGGCTCCTAAACGTTCACCTGCCTGCCTGCCTCATTGCCCTAAACACTCTGCCTGCCTGCCTCATTGCCCCTAACCACTTGCCTGCCTGCCTGATCACCCCTGACTGCTCACCTGCCTGCCTGATCATTCCTAACCACTCAACTGCCTTCCTAATTGCTCCTAACTGCCTCTGCCTCTGCCTTGCCCCCACTGCCACAGCTTTGTCCAAAGGATGTCAGGAATGACATCTGGAATGAGGTCCGGAAGGTCATTTGGCTGCCCGGTCTAATTAGCATATTATGCTTTTATTATTATAGATGTAATTTAAACTATATAAGGGCAGATTACTTTTATTACTTTTATTTTTTACTTTTACATATTACTTTTTTTTATTTTTTTAGAGAAACTCTAGTTGTCTTTCTTTTTTATGTTTTTATTGATTTTTTTAGAGAGAGAGGAAGGGTGAGGGATAGAGAGATAGAATCATCAAAGAGAGAGAAACATCATTAATCAGCTGCCTCTTGCATGATCCCCACAGACAATCAAACTCACAACTGGGGCATATGCCCTGACCAGGAATCGAACCAGTGACCTCTTGGTTCCTGCATCGATGCTCAACCGCTGAGCTAGCTACACCAGCTGGGCATTTTATTTTTATTTTTAATACATTTGTTTAGCTTACATGATTTGGCACAAGATTATATCAAATAATTTAACTTTATAAGGAATCCCACTTTTGTTCATACAATTTGGTATAAATATCCAATTGTAAACATTTACAGACTTCTCATTTGTTTAACATCATTTTTAGTTCATCTAAATTAAGAGCAAATAAATGTCCTATCAATAATATTTTGTAGGTCATAACCTTTCATTTTTATCATAGAAGAGTAATATTTTTAGGCAGCTGACAGTTCAAGATCCCAAAGAGAAAATGTTAAAAGAAATAAAAGTATCTATTTGTGGTTGAAGATTCTGCTTCCCTTGGATTTCTGTTGTAATATGTTGAAAATATAGACCACGAGCCCTCTCAAAACTCTGTACTGGCAAACAACTTTTTCTTTCACCTTTGAAATGTTGCAACTAACATTTAAGAAAAAATACACACAGATATTTAAACAGAATTATATTTTTGTGAGTGCTTGATAAGAATGTGGTTTTCAACTACCATGTGTAATTTTAATACGGCTAGGAAGAGTTTTTGGTGCGTGCTTTTAAAATAAGCCACAAATCATATATTTTATTCTTTCATTACTGCATAATACAAAGACCAACATGCTGTTCTCTCTGCTATCAGTTAATAAAACATTTCCTGAATAATTTAACTTCCTTACAAATTCAAACCATTTTTGTTTTTATCATTTTTTCTGTCAACAGTAAAATCCCACAGGGAAACACTATTTATGTTCATGTTTGCTTTTATTTAAAATTGTTTGATTTTAAAAGGTGTAGCATGAGCAACACTGTGTTTGTTCAACTCTGGCTGATATATGTTATTATGGGTTGACTTTGAGTAAATTGCCATCTTGTTTGCTTAGAAAAAGAAAGATAGAGCTAATTGAATGAAAACAGCATACAAAGGATTACAACAGTCCATTTTCTTTATTTGAAATATGTCAACACTGAAATATGACTTTGAAAGTACTGTATGTAAAATATAGCAAAGATTAAAATGGTTGTTGAGGATATCTTTTGTTTAAAAAATGGTAATTTACATGCAACAAACCACATTAATTTTCTGTGCAAAGCACATTTTATATTTCCAAAGAAAGTTATTGACTTAATATTCATAGAGGCATTTTTGTTGTTTTAAATTGTTGCATTATCACTTCTGCTTTAGAGTGTGAATGTTTTCTTCATATTAATAAAAAACTTGGAGAGCATACATATTTACTGTCAAATCCCCTTATAGTTAATGAAGTATTATATTTTCCTTCACTTTGTTAGAGAATATTTCTTAATGCTATTAACTTCTCTTAAGTTTTGGCAATATTTTTAATTTTGTTTATAGAATTTAAAGACAAATAATAAAGTAATCGAAAAGATGACTGAGCTTTTGAAAAGATGTGCAATACTGGTAAAGATAAGCAATTCCTGTATAGTGTCTATTCTACTTATCTTTTTTCAGATTACATCACAAAATGCATCAATTTAAACAATATCCCACACTAATTGTTGTAAATAACCAAATTTTGTAAATCATTATCTTGTTCTGCAACTATTTTTTAAGTGAAATTTTTGAAATACTGCAAAGTACTTTAAACTTGTGTGATTAAGTTTCTCCCTTCATTGGGTTCTCTAAATTAACCAAATGATCCAATCAACAAGGCAACCATTGTTTGTTAATCTGAATTATGTAGGCTTCAAACTCAACCCAAATGTTGCTGCTTAGTTTGTAGATGTGCACTAAAAATAATCTTTTGCCCTAGATCAGTTGATGGCGAACCTTTTGAGCTCGGCGTGTCAGCATTTTGAAAAACCCTAACTTAACTCTGGTGCCGTGTCATAGTAAAATAAAGACTTGTGTTTTTGATATTTATTTTATATATTTAAATGCCATTTAACAAAGAAAAATCAACCAAAGAAATGAGTTCGCGTGTCACCTCTGACACGCGTGTCATAGGTTCGCCATCACTGCCTGAGACAAAAGTTATCCCCTGAATAATCCTTTCTCTTCACCTTCCTTTGTAGTGTCATCACGCTACAGTTTGTGCCAGGTCTCCTCTCCTGCTAGTCTTCAATAGAAGGGTTTTTGAAAATATATTTTTATTAGTTTCAGAGAGGAGGGGAGAGGGAAAAAGAGATAGAAACATCAATGATGAGAGAGAATCATCGATCAGCTGCCTCCTGCACACTTCCCCCCACTCCCCGGTACTGAGTCCACAACCCAGCCATGTGCCCTTGACTGGAATCAAACCTGGGACCCTGCAGTCTGCAGGATGACGCTCTATCCACTGAGACAAACCAGCTAGGGTTTCAATAGGAGGGTTTTATTTTTTCCTCTGGATGGTTTGTCCTATCCTTAAATTGATGAAGAATTCCCTCAGAATTTATTTTATTAATCTGATAAACTTGCCTATGTGTTTTTAATTGTAAATGTTTATATTGGATTACCATATCATTTGAAATATAACCTATTTGCATTCTACCCATCCCTATATAGAATCAAGGATCAAGGTAAACTGAGAAGATAAGTATTTGCAAGCTAGAGAAGCCTTCCTTGCCAGACCCCATGCTCAGGCACTTAGAGGTGTTGGCACTGCTGTTGGGAAGCTTCCGTTTTCAAGAGAGTTTCAAGACAGAAATCAGAACACACTGTGGGAGGTCAAGGCAGAAACTTCACCATGATGAAGACTGTTCCGTATCCTGTCTTATTAACTGCTCTCTCCTCTCACATGTACTTTTACTTGAAAGAACACATCTTAAACATGTCTTATGCCCTGTGAAGGTTTTATTTATGGTAATGCGAAAGCCCATTGTTTCTTTAAAATAAATTATTTTGTTAAATAGAGGCATATTCTTGGACACCTTTGGTCAAACCACTTATAGATATGGCGATCGCTAACACTGACCATATCACTGGAAACAAATGAGATGAACTCAAGTACATCATGTGAGGCTCTGTGCATGCAGATCTTCCAGATGTCAAATGTCATAGATTGCACTAAACTACTATGTGTTTTGCAAGGTTCTTGTGAAATATCTCTTTGCCCAGAATTTGCATTTACTAAAGAAGGAAACAGGGCCTGTTGCTCTACACTCTGCGTGCCTGAAGACACTTAATTGGTTAGAGTCCTATAGCTCTTGAGACAGAATTTAAATTCAAACTTGACCCAGGCTTTCAGAGTGTTAATCAATAATACTGGATGGATGAGTAAATGGATGGGCATGGGCTGATGGATAAATGAATGACTATATGCATGTGTATGTCTGTACACATCTACGTATACACACTTCTTGAATATGTGAATATATAAATAGGATTCTGGATATACAGCATATTTATGTATTTACATATTTTTGAAATAAAAATTTGTGCAGAATAATAAATTCTTTTAAAAAATATTTGAAGCCTGCTGTTTTAATTTAAATTCATCTTACATGAGTCTATGCCTTAGCATGTATGAGATGGTAGAGAGACTATAAACAAAATAATTGGAACAGTTAAACTGTTCTTTTAGTATGTGCTTGTGACCTTCCTAAAGGCAGGGCAAAGTCTTGGAATTTTTTCTGCCTCTAATGCCAGCACAGTCAATGGCATGTAATTCAAAATGGTTTTTAATATGTATTGTTTAATTCAAATATTTATTGGTATAAGTGAGAAAACTAAGTTTTAGATTACAAATTACATTTAATCACACTATCTTACAATCTTAGTGCCAAGTAGTAAGTATCAAAACCTATATTATACTACATAAAATAATTTTTGTTTTCTTTTCCAGGAATTGTTCTCAGATAACTGATGTGGTCATTGACTCTAATAACTACCCAGTAGTTTTAAAAGACTACTCAGCTATAGGATTGTGTTCATATATATGGTCAAGAATTAATGCATTTTATACTCATCAATTCCAAAGGTTAGTACTGAATAGAGAATTCCTTTTGAAGACAAAGTTGCTCAATAGCTTTAAGAAGATACTCCAGCAACTGATGAAGGTCATGGTTGCATTTAAAAACAAAACTAACTGCCCGGCTGGGATGGCTTAGTGGTTGAGCATTGACCTGTGAACCAGAAGGTCATGGGTTTGATTCCTAGTCAGGGCACATGCCCAGGTTGTGGGTTTTGATACCTAGTAGGGGGTGTACAGGACACAGTCAATCAATGATTCTCTCTCATCATTGATGTCTCTCTCTCTCTCTCTCTCTCTCTCTCTCTCTCTCTCTCTCTCCCCCTTCCTCTCTGAAATCAATAAACAAACAAACAAAATTAACCCAAACAAAGAGCTAGAATATTTTTTAAAAAGAGAGCAACCACCGTAACCGGTTTGGCTCAGTGGATAGAGCGTTGGACTGTGGACTGGGGGGTCCCGGGTTCGGTTCCGGTCAAGGGCATGTGCCTTGGTTGCAGGCGCATCTCCAGTGGGTAGTGTGCAGGAGGCAGCTGATCGATGTTTCTCTCTCATTGATGTTTCCAACTCTCTATCCCTCTCCCTTCCTCTCTGTAAAAAATCAATAATATATAAAAAATAAAAATAAAAAGAGAGCAACCTGCAATCGTATAGCAGACAGATACATCAGGCTACATTGTCATATTTCAGCTCCAGATCAATTAGGCTGAAAGAATCATCATAAACATCTAACATGTTTAGGTTAAAGCAAATGTTTGCGAATGACAAAGATTAAGTGATAACAACTAACTGACTGTGCACACATGCATCACAGTTGTAATGCTCAGTGCTGCTATGATCATATTTGGATTTTCTTGATTCTGCTAAAGAAGGAAAGATTGCATCTAAAATTGTAATTATGAATTTTGTTTTATATGCTACATATTCAAGGACTAAAATCACTCAAGAAGAAAAATTGTTTCCATAAGGGAGATTACTTTTATTAGCTTAATTTTACAAAATAAGGACATTTATTTAGTTAAGCCTCTTCATAATAATATAAGTTTTGTGTTTGGATATGTTATAAAACAGTGTTTAGCTCCTTGAGTATTATGTTCATGGATAAATGTAACAAATAGAAAGAGTAGCAGCATCGGTAAATTCTAAAATATCAGCACGTCAAAAAGGTACTGATATCCAGCTTGCATGAGAGTCCCACAAATGTGTGTTTCTTTGAGAAATGAAGTTCTTTGAGAGAAGCAGCAGAAACCTTTCAGTGTTTGTTAGGAGATTTGGGTTCTTTTTTAAAGATCTCTTTTTAAAAAGAGAGAGAGAGAGAGATTGTTTAAGACTCTAAAGGTCTTTATTGGAATTATGCTCTTATCCTCATTTATTTTAACAAGATTTGTAATGCATTCCGGCCTTTGATCTCTTAGTTTGAAACACTGCCTGTTGTTCCATTATTCCGCCATCCATTTGCAGATAACAATACATCAGAACCTTTTTTCTTGCTACAGAAACAATGCCCTTTATTTGAGAAAGGACATTGTTTTGACAGATAAAGTAGGCATTTGATAAATTGAAACAGGTTCTGAATTATTTTGAGGGGAATGTGTGCTACATCTGTCTGCTGATTTTCCACTGAAGTAGTGCTTAACTTTCTTGTCTGTTTGTGATTTATTGAGCTACAGAAAAGGTTAGGAAAATTTCATGGCTCTTCTCACATAATTTGTAAGTGAATCAAATAGCATTTGTTAATGTTTATGAGACTTAAAAGGCAAAATCACTCCTAAATATTGATTCACAATAGTTATTGTAGTGACAGCTAAAACAAAAGGAAATAGCAAACAGACTTATTATCTCCCATTAGTAAATTCCATCCTGGAAAGAAAGGTCCACTAAAATAAAACTAATATTCCAACTAGTAATTTTAAGTAGCATGGAATTTCAAATGAATTCGCATGTTAATAATTTACTCTTGGAATAATACAGGTGTAGCAAATTATGAGCAAAACATCAAATGCCATTAGGAGTGACCTCTCATATAAATTTTAAAAGCTTTGAAGAAAAATTATACTGATCGCCTATATTGTTTCCTTGCTAAATGAGGGTCCAACGTTAAGAATTCTACATTTAATTATTGTAGAGATTTTCCTTGAAAGGGGACTTGTAGCCAAAGACAAAAAAAACCTTCCCAATTAAAAAGTCCTTCAAAGTGCTTGGCATTCCACAAATCACAACATTTTATAGCACAGTTTCAAATTAATAAACTGTCTACCAAATACGAGGACAAACTCTAACACAGAAAATTGGTTTATTTTAATATACATTATAACCCTGTTCTCGTAAACTTTACCACAGAGCATTCAAAATTTAAAAATCTATTTTAAAAATTTATTTTCGAATCTAGTTGTCCACTCATTCATTAGTTTAATAGAGACAGAATAATTATTCCCATAAACAGATGAACACATTAAGGGGGAAAATAATGAAGGTCAGAGAGTTGTGACTCCAGAACCATGCCTAAGGACTGTAATTCTCCTGTCTTTCGATGGGTCACACCGCCAAGAGCTTTACAAAGCTTAAGAATTAGGTATTGTAAATGGACATTCTACAATAAGTGTTAAATACCTGATATGCAAAGTACCTTGTTCTTTATATCTTAGTGACAAAAACAAATAAAACAGAGTACTCTAATTGGTCTGGATCCCTGAAAAATGCTATTTATTTTATTTATTTTTATTTTTTTTAAATAAATTTTATTGATTTTTTACAGAGAGAAAGGGAGAGGTATAGAGAGTTAGAAACCTCGATGAGAGAGAAACATCAATCAGCTGCCTCCTGCACACTCCCTACTGGGTATGTGCCTGCAACCAAGGTACCTGCCCTTGACTGGAATCGAACCCGGGATCCTTGAGTCTGCAGGCCGATGCTCTATCCGTTGAGCCAAACCAGCTAGGGCTACTATTGATTTTAGATCTACTTTCTCTTATGAATAGCTGTTCTTGGTAAGAAGTCTGAAAGTAACATAGAAAAATATCAAACATGTAACTTATGTAAAAGCTCAAAATATGCTGTATTTTTTTAAAGAAAAAACTATAATACGTTTACAAATAGGGCTATAAGAGAAAACAATTTCCTAGAAATTTTTACTTTAGGACAAGGTTGAGGAATGAATTAAGGAACAAGTAAAAGAATAAAATCATTGCTTCAATAAAATCTTTCCAGTATGTATATTTTTAAAATTCCTAATCCTATATAATAAAAGGCTAATATGCAAATTGACTGAACGGCAGAACAACTGGTAGCTATGATGTGTACTGACCACCAGGGGCAGACACTCAACGCAGGAAATGCCCCCTGGTGGTCAGTGTGCTCCCACAGAGGGAGCACCTCTCATCCAGAAGCTGGGCTCACAGCTGATGAGCGCAACGGCAGTGGTGGGAGCCTCTCCTGCATCCGCAGCAGTGCTAAGGATGTCCAACTGCTGGCTTAGGCCCCCTCCACATGAGGAGCAGGCCTAAGCCAGCAGTCAGACATCCCCCACGGCTCCCAGGCTGAGAGAGGGTGCAGCCTGGGCTGAGGGACCCCCGCCCAAGTGCACAAATTTTGTGCACGGGGCCTCTAGTACAGTATAAAATAACATAGCCATGACATGTATTTAATAGCAGAAAGAAGTTATTTCCTACTAGAGGCCCAGTGCACAACATTCTTGCACTGGGCAGGGGCATCCCTCAGCCCAACCTGCACCCTCTCACAGTCCGGGACACCGTGGGGGATGTCTGGAGGGGTCCTGAGCACTGCCACAGAGGTGGGAGAGGCTCCCGCCACCACCACTGTGCTTGCCAGCTATGAGCCCGGCTTCTGGCTGAGTGGCACTCCCACTGTCAGAGCACACTGACCACCAGGGGGCAGCTCCTGCATTGAGGGTCTGTCCCCTGGGGGTCAGTGCACATCATAGCGACTGGTCGTTCTGCCAATCAGTCGATTTGCATATTAGCCTTTTATTATATAGGATTGCTTTTTTGTTGTTGTTAATCTTCACCCAAAGACATGTTTTCCATTGATTTCACAGAGAGTGGAAGGAAGGGAGGGAGGGAGGGAGGGAGAGAGAGAGAGAGAGAGAGAGAGAGAGAGAGAGAGAGAGACATCGATTGGATGTCTCTAAACATGCCTCCTAAACATGCCCCAACCCAGGTACATGCCCTTGACCAGGAATTGAACCCATGACCCTTCGGTGTGCTGGGCCTATGCTCTAATCACTTTGCAACACAGGCCAGGGCCCTATTCCTTCTTAAATGTTGTCTTCTTTTCTCTAGATTAATAGAGCAATCTTATATCCAATCTCTCTCTCTCTCTCTCTCTCTCTCTCTCTCTCTCTCTCTCTCCTTCTCTACCATATCACTTCATCACACACACACAATTCCTAACCCTGATAATCTCAAACCACAAGTTAGCCAAGGTAATCTATCCCTGAAGATCCAAGCATGACTAAATTATAAATTGTTTATTTTCATATTTTTGTGTCACTTCAAAATAATGTAGCTTAATTTATAATTAATATATCTTTTGCCCAAATATGCAGTCATCAGGAAAATAATTACTGATTATTAGGTTGTCTTTTCCTATCCCCAACAAAGTTTTTGTATGCATACTGAAGGGTGAGAGTAGGGTATTCATTCAATTAACAAATATTTATTGAGCTCTAATATGTATCAGGCAAACTGCTCATTATTGGAAATGCAGCAGTGGTCAAAACACTCAAAAGTTTGCTCTCATAGAGCTTAATTCTTATATTTTAGCAGGTTTAACCCCTCCACTCTGCTCTCTTCCTTCCTTTCATCCTTTGTTCCCATCTTCCTCCTTTTCTTTACTTCCTCTGGTTTTATTTACTCATTTATTATTCATATACACAGTCACTCAATGAGCATTTACCAGGCACTGTATAAGGCACTAGCTTAAGAAATGACAATGTTAAAGACAACTAGTAGCCTTTTAAAAGCCTATGCCATATATATAGTTGTGGGAACCATGCCAGAGAAGCCTGGTAGTCAAGGCCACTTGAAGCACAGAGGCCTTGTTGACAATACACTGGACTGTCCAAGGCCACTCTGCCCCTAGGCTAAGATACCATAAATAGCTGCAAGGCCATAGCGATTTCACACTACACTGTGCACTTCTATAACCCATACGAATGATGTTACTATTGGCACGAGGTGTTCTTTAATATCTGGTTACTGACCAGCTAGTGAGAAGATGATGAAGCTGGAGAGAAGGAGCTAAGAGCTGGTACTGCTGTGATGTAAGGCTAAAAGCTCATAGAGAGCTCAAATACAGCTACCATTTTAACTAGCCAGTGTGCTGTGCAGGGGAGACAGGAGAAGCTGCTGAGCCAGAGAGCTTAGGTACCCCTACCATCTGAGGCAGTGAGTCTAGGGGGTAGCCTGTGGCTGCTCAGATACAGAGACTGCTACTACTGTGTATGAAAGCTATGTATTTACCAGCTGGTGTATGGCTGCCTATATGGGATTGCTATGAAGGACTGTCTTGTCTGATGTCTTGTGGCCACTGGCATCTGCAACAAAGACTCATTCTTTTTTTTAAATATATTTTATTGATTTTTTACAGAGAGGAAGGGAGAGGGATAGAGAGTTAGAAACATCGATGAGAGAGAAACATTGATCAGCTGCCTCTTGCACACTCCCCACTGAGGATGTGCCCGCAACCAAGGTACATGCCCTTGACTGGAATCGAACCTGGGACCCTTGAGTCCACAGGCCGATGCTCTATCCACTGAGCCAAACTGGTCAGGGCGAAGACTCATTCTTATACACCCACAGCTTCTCATGGTTTTTCCATCTAGGACCCGACATCCAAAGAGGTCCAGCCCTAGGCAGAGGGGCTCAGACCCAAACCTGTAATTAGTGAGCAGAGGATAAAGGAGGAACTTGGACTAAGTTCCCAACAGTTGGTACAATGGGCAAGGTTTGAGAAGGACCTGCCCTGGCATAGTCGGTAGGAATTTAAAAGACTACATGGCCTCAGAGCAACTCGGAGCAGCAGTGCTAAGAAGTGCTCCTGCCGTATCTGACGATAATCTAATTTGTTTTTATTTTATAAACTAAAATGTGATCTATATTCCACAACAACCACCTCTCTGTCTGGGGCCTGATAATAATTCATCTAATGAGCCTTTTTAAGATTGCATACTGTGAAGCAGAAGAAGATGTTTTCACATGATGTGGGAGCCCACACTCTACATCTAATAAAAATATGAAGTAGCATATTTATGCACACACATATACTCCTATTTATTTTTAACCAAAAAATAATAAATTATGCAATATTACTTTTTATTTAGTTTCCTTACATTTTTAGCATCATGGGGCCATTTTAGTGAACTGCCTATGTATCTGTTATTTTTTGTTTATTTAAAATAGAGGAATTATATCCAACTAAAAAGCTTCTGCACAACAAAGGAAACTGATAACAAAACAAAGAGGCAGCCAATCATATGGGAGATGATATTTGCAAACAGTAGCTCTGACAAAGGTTTATGTTCCAATATATAAAGGACTCATAAAACTCAACACCAAACAAATAATCCAATCAAAAAGTGGGCAGAGTACATGAGGGTTCCTTTTTCTCCACATCCTCACCAGCACTTGTCATTTGTTGATTTGTTGATGATAGCCATTCTGACAGGTGTGAGATGATACCTCATTGTTGTTTTGATTTGCATCTTTCAAATGATTAGTGACTTTGAGCATGTTTTCATATGTCTCTTGGCCTTTCTTCTGTCTTCTTTCGAAAAGTATCTATTTAGGTCCGTTGCCTATTTTTTTATTGGATTGTTTATCTTCCTTTTGTTAAGTTGTATGAGTTCCCTGTAAATGTTGGAGATTAAACCCTTATCAGAGATAACATTGGCAAATATCTTATCTTCTCCCATGCAGTGGGCTTTCTTGTTGTTTTGTTGATGGTTTCTTTTGCTGTGCAAAAGCTTTTTATTTTGATGTAGTCCCATTTGTTTATTTTCTCACTGCTGGTGGGAATGCAGACTGGTGCAGTCACTGTGGTGAACAGTATGGAGTTTCCTCAAAAAACTAAAACTGGAACTCCCATTTGACCCAGTGATCCCACTTCTAGGAATATATCCCAAGAAACTAGAAACACTGATTGGAAAGGATATATGCAACCCTATGTTCATAGCAGCACAATTCACCATAGCTAAGATTTGGAAACAGCCTAAGTGCCCATCAGTAGATGAGTGGATTAAAAAACTGTGGTACATCTACACGATGGAATACTATGCTGCAGTAAAAAGAAGGAGTTCTTACCATTAGCAACAGCATGGATGGAACTAGAGCATTATGCTAAGTGAAATAAGCCAGTCAGAAAAAGATACATATCACATGATCTCACTCATTTATGGAATATAATGAACAACATATACTGATGAACAAAAACAGATCCAGAGACAGAGAAACATCGATCAGACTGTCAAACCTCAGAGGGAAGGTAGGGGAGGGTGGGGGTAAGGGGGAGAGATCAGCCAAAGGACTTATATGCATGCATATAGGCCTAACCAATGGACACAGACACCCAGGGGGGTGAGGGCATGAGTGGGAGGGATGGGGAGGGGGTAATGTAGGGATAAGGACACATATGTAATAACTTAATCAATAAAGAAATTAAAAAAAAAATTGTGGGCAGAGGACCTGAAAATACACCTCTCCCAAGAAGATATATGAACAGCCAATACATATAAAAGATGTTCAACCTCACTAGAAATTTGGGAAATGCAAATGAAAACTACAATGAGATACCACCTCACACCTGTTAGAGTGGCCATTATCAATAAAACAAGCAATAACAAGTGTTGGAGAGGTGGTAGAAAAATGGGAACCCTCACTGCTGGTGGGAATGTAGACTGGTACAACCGCTATGGAAAGCAGTCTGGTGATTCCTCAAAAAATTAAGAATAGCGCTAGCATAGGACCCAGCAATTCTTCTCCTGGGTGTATACCTGAAAAACTGAAAGTCATGTATTCACAAAGCTATATGCACCCCTATGTTCATTGAAGCCTTATTCACGGTGGCCAAAACATGGCAACAACCAAAGTGTCCTATGATAGAGGACTGGATACAGATCATGTGGTACATATACACACAATGGAATATTACCCGCCATAAGAAAAGATGAAATAGTGTCATTTGCAACAGCATGGATGGGCCTCGAGTACATTATGCGAACTGAAATAAATCAGACAGAAAAACCAAGAACCATATGATTTCACTCATATGAGGGATATCAAACTGAAACTCATGAACACAAACAGCAGTGTAGTGATTGCCAGAGGGAAGGAGGTGAGGGGAGAATGGGGTCCTAATATATGGTAACAGGAGAAGCTCTGACTTTGGGTGGTGGGTACATGGTGCAATATACAGATCTTGTAACATAGAAACCACACCTGAAACCTATATGTTCCTATATGTTGATCAATGTCACCCCAATCAATTTAAAATAAATAAATAAAATAGAGGAATTAAAGACTCATTTTCTACTACTGTAGAGAAACCACTGTACTTCACCAAAACATAGATTAACATCCATGCTGCCAGAGAATGCAGACTTTCTTTCCTTCTGTAATGCAGTGGCCACTCTTGTTCCTTCTGTCCCCTATCCCTTCATGCACATGGAGCAATTTATATTTTCATAAGTCAGTAGAATGTTTTTTTTCTCCATGGATTTTTTTTTTTTTAATTTTACCTATAATGTCTCCAATCCAAATTTTTTCAACTGTGGCCATATTGACAATTTAGCACAGATAATTTGGGGTGGGTGGGTGGGTGTGAAGAGGGTAGATCTGTCCTTAAGATTGTAGGACATGTAGCAGCACCCCTAGCCTTACCCACTAGATGTGAGTAGCACCACAACCTTATCCACTTGTGACAAACAAAAATATCCCCAAACAATGCCAAGTATTTTTTGAAATGCCACATTTTCAGTTGGTTGAGAATCATTGCTCTAATCCAATGCCATTTGCCAGTCAATAGCTAGTCATTCTTTAAGATACACCTTAAGTATAAGTTCTCTGAAGCTCTTGTTGGTCCTTTTTTTTTGTTTTTTACATATGAAGACTCCAGGCTCTGTGCTTCCAATGTAAATTGTTTGCTTCCTCTTGTTTCAATCATTCATGTAATTGTACTCTATACTGGAATACAAATTTTTCAAGGGGAAAATATATTTTCTTATATACGTTTGCAGGCCTAAAGCCTGTTGATAGTAAATGTTTACTGCACAAATTCATAAATGAAGGGGTGGGGAAGAATGAATCATTTTTTCAAATGCAGATTGGTTAGGAATAAATTACCCTGTAAACAAATTGTTAACCAAGTCCATGGATGTGCTATTTTTAGGTAACAAAGAAGATAGGACTTTGAAAACTTGTAAGCTACTCTGCAAAAGAAAGCAGCTACAATCTACCTAACAATATCTCTTCTAATTGTTTGTTATGGAATCAACAGCATGCAATCAATTTCAATTTATGTTATATCAAAGGGGAAGGTTTCAGATTCCCAGGCTATATAAAGTATTAGCATCATCTGTAGAAACATTCATAGTGTCTTAAAACCTATGTTTACCTGTGTGTATGTGAAAGAGAAACTACCATTGAATTATGAGGGCTTGTTGCTATTGTAATAAGAAATTTGAATTAGGTTATAAGAATTCATATGAGCAGTATTTTCTAACTTAACTAATATTTACATTGGCTATCAATAAAATTTATTTTTGTGCCATACTTTGTTGCAAGAAATAATATTTCTTTTGTACGTATTCCCATCAGGCATAAAAGACAAATATGTACCATCAACTGATGAAAACTAATTTCAAATGACTTCTGCTCAGACTAATGTGAAAACTAGAGTTGTAATTATAAATTGCTTATACTTTTTAGAACTGAGCTCCAGTTTTATGTTTCCTGTAAACCAGATAATTATTTAAAGAAGATTTTTATACACTTTGCACATATATCTCTATAATACTCTTTCAATTATTTTTCCAATATTTTTCATTCTCAAAAAGCAACAACATTTTAGCAATAACATACAAAACTTTTTTTTTCTCTTACACAGAAAGTCAAATGAGTAAAATCTATTTCTAAACAGGTATTATTTTATGAGAAAATTACTATGATTTCCTCAAACTTTTAAAATTATAATCATTTTTTATGCTTCAACTTTTTAAAGAAAGCTTCTATAATTGGCTTATGTTCAAAGGACATGAAATAACTGTGCATTCATTAAGACGTCAATTACATTTCAGAAATAATTTTAAAAGTAGAAAACAGAAGAAAGAATGTTGAAAAATGTAATTAGAAACAAGAGCCCTATTGCTACTGAATGAAATGTCAAGCTAAATGCCCCCAAATGGCAAGTAGTTTAAACATTAAGTTATTCTTTTTAAGGGTACTGTAGGCAAAGACACATTTTTATGCATTAGGGAAAAATGCTGTAAGAGTTCTAGCAGCACAGTATCATTATAGTTTCTATTGCCTCAGTTTACCTATTCACACATTTAATTAATAGGAATTAGAATAGTGTACCCCCAAGTGCAGAAGATTAAAACAGACCAGGTATCAAAATGAGGTAACATTGATGATTTTAAATTACTCCATTTTGCTTCATATTAGACCTGGGTCCACTATATCCCCACAATAATGACCCGTATTAACTCTGACTTGCGTTACACTTAAGTGATGTGGAATTAATATCGTAGAAATTCTAGAATGTGACCACTCAGTGTTCAAATGACTGGGGAATATTTTCCTCTGCTTTTCCTAAGGACAGACTTGCAGTTGACACATGGTTTCACAACTGTGCAAGGTGTTTAGGGATGAGCATCCTCTTGTGTTTGCCTTTGCCTTACTAGCTTTGTGAAATTTGTTACATTATAAAATTTCACCAAGTTTGAGTTTCCTTACTGGTGCAAGGAAGAATAGAGTCATCCGTTGTAAAGAACATAAACTAAAACTTGAGTGAATGCCGAGATTAATATGGCCCCTGTATGAGGTAACATTCAAAAATTAGATAAGCACCATATGATTTCATTCATATGTAGGATTTAATGAACAAACTGACCTAAAGAGAAAAATAGAGACAATCTCATAAATAGAGATCAGGCTGACAGCTCTGATGTGTGTGTGTTGGTGGTGGAGGAGAGGGGAATGAGAGATTGAGGAAAAGAGAGAAACAAAAAGAAAGAACTCGTGGAAAAAATGATTAAAATGCTGAATTTAACAATTTACAATGGCTATAATTTGGAAACAGTCTAAGTACCCATCAGCAGATGAGTGGATTAAAAAACTGTGGTACATCTACCCAACGGAATACTATGCTGCTGTAAAAAAAAGAAAGAACTCTTACCATTCGCAACAGCATAGATGGACCTGGAGAGCATTATGCTAAGCAAAATAAGCCAGTCGGAGAAAGATAAATATCACATGATTTCATTCATTTGTGGAATATAATGAACAACATAAACTGATGAACAAAAATAGATCCAGAAGCATCGAACAGACCGCCAGACTGCAGGGGGAAGGCAGGGGAAAGGGGGAAAGGGTAAGGGGGGAGGGGGCGTAATATGAGACAAACCAAAGGACTTGTATGCATGTATACTAGTATAAGCATAACCAATGGGCACAGACAATTGGGGGTGAGGGCATATGCTGGGGTTTGGGGTGGCCTGGGAGAGGTCAACCAGGGGTGGGGGTAAGGAGACATATGTAATACTTTAAACAATAAGGAATTTAAATTAAAAAAAAAATAAAAGCAAACCAAAAAAATACAAATCTTAAAAATAAACATTGAACAAGATGTGAGAGCGGGATCCACATTCATCAACATGCTGTACCCCAAGAGACTAGGAGAAAATGTCCCTAGTCAGTTTCTCAAAGCCCTCTAAAATTACTTGATAAGTTTTGAACTTCCTGTGGTCAATGTACTTCTACATTATTCACCCAAGTCTTGACCAGTGACCGTGACCTTGCCATGCTTCCTCCCTGCTGCCCTTCTTTTCCTCTTTTCCCCTTCCTAAGATACAATCAGATGCTGAGAAAAAGACATCGTGAGACGAGGACAAAAGTCAACCCAGAATAGTCCCAGTTTCTATATGTTGTAAGCATGCCCTATCTACACCTCCGGATCTGAGGATCTTTAGATAGCAAAGTCTTCTCTAAACATTATCAAACATCAAAACAGATTTAGATGTATTATTTTAGTCTTCTGCTAAGTGCCCAAATGCCATTATTACTTCAAAGTGCACTATGCTTATTCCTCTAGACTCTAGAGTTAGAATACATGATTCTCAAAAACATAAAATCCTTTAGGAACCTTCTTTTTCAGTGATATATAGCATATAATTGTCAAGGGTATGTGCTAATTTTGTGTCCACTTTATGGAATATGACAGTGGGAGGTAGCTTATAATTCTCTGTGAGAATATCTGACTAAAATCATCATAACCTCCAGGAGGCTTTGATGTCTCTCTCCAGGAGTAAGGGTATTTTTTTCTTAATTAGATTTTATAAAGGAAGCTGACTCTTCAACTCAACTTTCATGGGAAAGTAAATTAAAAAAAAAATCCAACTCCAGTTAAATAGCAGCAACTAAAGTGAATGTATTGATTTATTAATGTAACTGGGATGTTCAAAAGAAGGATTCTGCTACAAAAGCACTCAATGTATGTCTTTAAGGATCTGTGTTCCCCTCTCTCTCTTCCTGTTTTCTCTGCTCTCCTCTCCTCTGTGGTGCCTTCAATCTTGGGCAAGTTCTCTCTTCAGTGGCTAAAAATGGGTATCTGCAAATCTAGACTTACATTTTTTTTTTCTTGTAACTAGTAATCCCAGATAAAAGAAAGCATCTCTTTTTCAATAGTTTGAGAAAAAGTCCTGGGAATGACATTGTTCAGCCAACCTTGTGTTATGTGCCCATAACCCTACTGTTCTCAGGTGATAGAGACCATGTTAATCTATGGAGAAGGTTACTACTTCTACTAATGTTTGCCATTTATCTGTATGTACCTGTCTGTTTTCAGAGATTCTCAATACATAGTTAAACATAAAGACAACACTACCAACACAAAGACTAAATTTTATAACTTCATCAAAGTTAAGGAAGCTATTAATGAGAGAAGTTATGTAATGTATCCCTGGTCATACAATGAATTAGTGGGACAGTCTGGGTTGAAATGTTGGTCTCTTAATAAGAATCTCATCTGGGCCCTAACCGGTTTGGCTCAGTGGATAGAGCATCGGCCTGTGGACTGAAGGGTCCCAGGTTCGATTCGGGTCAAGGGCATGCACCTTGGTTGTGGGCACATCCCCAGTAGGGGTGTGTAGGAGGAAGCTGATCGATGTTTCTAACTCTCTATCTCTCTCCCTTTCTCTCTGTAAAAAATCAATAAAATATAAAAAAAAAAAAGAATCTCAGCTTGGAGATCACTACTTAGTGCGGAGCCCAGGATTTGTTAACATTGCATTTAGCAGTGTTATCTGTGAGGTCTTTATGCTATTTATGTTATCAAATAAGGATTTTTGAAAAATTAGGGACTGGATTGAAGATAATGTATTGGCCTTTTTTTGGTCGTCATCATACCATTCAAATTAATCACTGATGCCAGTTTGAAAGTCTGGACAAAGGCAATATGATATCAGGAGAACATATAGTATATGCTTGACTTTCTTCTTTCCCCTCCAAGTGAAATGAAACAGCGTGTCATTTGCTTTTAATTTTCATTGGTGATCACCTTGTACTGTTATAGGCAGTTAGACAGACTTGAGCAGAGCAAGGACGATGGATCAGGTAATAGAAGGTCTCCAGGGTGGAAAGCCCAGGTGCCTAGCAAGGGACAATCTATTGTAGGGAGGGGCCTTGCCCCAGGCTAGGTGGCTTTTCCTCACCTAGCATAGCCCTGGTCTTGAGGTTTGGACCTCCCTGACCTTTCCTCCCTGGAGATAACATCTAGGCCTCAGTTATATTTCAGCTCCAGGCCCAGAGAAGCAACAAAAACAGCCATGGCCGGTGTCAGGACCAGCCTCATTGAATCAAATGACCCCTTGCCCTGGTGCCAACCAACCAATCAGTGGAGACCACACCCTGAATGGACACACCTGGAAAGCTACTGTATATTCCAGTGATGGTGAACCTTTTGAGCTCGGCGTGTCAACATTTTGAAAAACCCTAACTTAACTCTGGTGCTGTGTCACATATAGAAATTTTTTGATATTTGCAGCCATAGTAAAACAAAGATGTATATTTTTGATATTTATTTTATATATTTAAATGCCATTTAACAAAGAAAAATCAACCAAAAAAATGAGTTCGAGTCCTAGGTTCGCCATCACTGGTATATTCTATTGAAATCTTTCCCTGGGACCTCCCCTAAGACCTCCTCCCTGAAAACCCTTAGGAGGGAGGACCCAGGGCCTTTCCCCTCCCTCTCTCCCACCCTCTCCCCCAGGCATGTTACCATTAGCTTCCTCACTCCCAAGCTCCAAGGGCCCTTCTTTTACCTCCAAACTCGTTTCCTAAATCCATTTCTTCTAGGAATTACTTTTTCTATCTTGTAATTTACCAAATAAATGTTCTCTTACCGTTTGGGTCTTGCTCTGAATTCCTTCCTAGCGAGAACCCAAGTACTGAGGTTGCGGAACCCGGGTTTTGTCTGACTCCACCTGGGAATGCAGACTTCCGGTGAAGTTCCCGCCTACAATAGCACCATGGAGACGAGACTGAGGTCAGGTGAAGGGTTAACAAAGCAGAGCACGGGGGCAGAGAGACTGTGAGTTTTTATAATATGAGAAAGCCCCAGACAGAACCGCACCAAACGCCTGCCTTATCTTTAAAATTCCAATTATTGTGAGATATTAAATTTCTTTAATATTTAAGCCAATTTGACTTAGTGTTTCTGTTACTTGCAGAACACAATAACTGATACACTATCTCATATATTGAACTGTAAAAATAAATGAGAAAAAATGTGCAATGCACCTAGCAAAGTGCTCAGCACATGGCTATTTTTAGCTAGAACAGGTTGCCTCCTTTGTCAACACATTTCTTCTGCATTTTAGATGAGTAGCCTGTGTTAATTAGCCTATTTTTCATATGCTCCTTGCATCCTCTCTCAACTTTTGCATTCCCATTCATATTCTGTTTTATAAATAATGTTTTTTATTGATATTCAACTAGTTTATATTGTACAATTCCATGACTAAAATAATATCTGACACAAAGAAAGCATTCTCCATTAATGAACAAACTGTGACACAACCCTATGACACAAAAGAATGACTGTTATGCTATTTACATATCTGGTTTACTAAATCTCCCATAGGAAAAAGTTTCATTTAGACACAGTATCCTATATAGGAAATAAAATAAATGGATAATTAATTATGTATTTATACATACAAAAACTTATACATGTTAATATTTCATTATACAAACTTGGAAACTTCATAAAAGTTGGTTGTTAGGCTCAATATAGTCACACATTAAAACTTACCCTCAAAAGCCACGGTTTAATGAGAGGTTATTCTCCTGCTGTTAACTTTTCTTCCATAACACAAAAATTAGGAGATCAAAGTAAAGAGGACAATCAGAGATTCAGAAATGTCTAAGGAAGAAGGGTGTCCTGAAATATAAAACAAACAACTTTAAATATACTCAAGGTAAAATTTGGGACACAATAATAAAAACAGTCACATTGCCAGCTCTTAATTCTAACTCCTAGAAAGAGTTCCAAGCCAGCATGAAGGAACATAAATACATAACTATGGTCTCTGCATTTAAAATAATATATTGAAAATACTATTTTAATGACAGCAAGCACAAAAACACTTAGCATGTTCACTCAAACACGAATGCTTAATCCCCCTGAATTCTTTAAATCTCTGATCTCCTTTGGGAATGAAATAACTTCAGGGCTCAATTTGTACTGGTAGCTTAATGATTAAAGATGAAAAAGTCTTGCCTATGCATCTGATTTTTATATGCCTTGTTTTACTGCAAGTCTTATTAAAATAAACTCTACTTTTAGTTGCTATGAGTAATTGGATCCAGTACTTCACAGTTGAAAAATGTTGGCTTCCAATTTTAATCTTTGTTACTAAAAGGACGACACTGGAAGCAAGAGGGCTGTAAGAACTCCGAGATGCAATTGCTGAAACAAAATGTTAAAATAGCCTACTAAGCTTGTAAATTGTGTATATCTGTGTACTAGGGACAACTGAAAACCATCTACAGTCGTCCCTTTTCTGTTTGCTGCAAATAAAATGCATGCTGCACCTTTTCTATTTATTTTTCTCTGCAAATAAAGTAGCATGCTATTTTTGGTGAAAACCATCTAACCAACCAAACACACAAAGAATCTAATGCTGACATTTCTATGATTCACATCCAAACACATATCCTGATTTAAACATAGTTCTGTAAAGTTTCTGCGTATGAGTACATGTGTGGAGGTAAGAAAGAGGAAGGAAGCGGGGATGCAG
The DNA here is from genome assembly GCF_964212035.1 of Myotis nattereri. Lineage (NCBI taxonomy): Eukaryota > Metazoa > Chordata > Mammalia > Chiroptera > Vespertilionidae > Myotis > Myotis nattereri. The sequence continues at coordinate 64,635,172 of NC_138076.1, read as the reverse complement.
ACGGTGAGAAGGGAAGTCTAACCTGACTTTGCTGTGAGCACCAAGATTTAACAGGATTATTATTTTTTATTTTGCCATAATCTACAGTGACAACAGAAGCATTTGCTTAAAATGACTGAGCTCATTCTCTTTAATGAGAAAGATGTCAAGTCACGGTGTACCATGGGATAAGAGGTGTCCAGGTGGTTCTGATAGTTCCTAGTTCTTTCTCAGGAAGAAAACAATCCTGGTATGCAATCCCTATGTGCTCTCTGGATTAGTATTTCTTCTGCACTGTGACTAAGTATGTATGTAACTGCTGTGCTCCCAACTCACCTGTCTAGGAATTTTGGTACACTTTCACTCTATTAATTCAGTTAACTTATATTGCAGCTAATTTTTTTTTTATTAGAATGTTGAATAGGTTTTGTTTTTGGTTAGTTCTTCCAACTTTATGCCCCTGTTCCATTTAGTCTTGTCTTTTCCAGAATAATCATTTCCCACTGCATACAGAAATAAAATTAATCAGCAGTTTGCCTGTCAGGTGTTGCTCGGTGATTGAGCATTGACCTAAGAATGAGGAGGTGGGGAATGCATATGCCCAGGGCTGCAGCTTGCTCCCCATTGCGGGGCTTGCAGGAGGCAGTCAATTGCTGGTTCTCTCTTAACATTGATGTTTCTAGCTATCTCTCCCTCTCCCTTCCTCTCTGAAATCAGTAAAAATATATTTAAAAAATTAATCAGCAGTTCTTAAATTCTGGTCTGCAATGCCCTGCATATCCTCGTTTTAAGGAATATGCTTGGCTAAAATAATTTTAATTATAATAGGGAGACATCACTTGCTTCCCCCCCCCGCCCCCCGTATTATAATTTCCACTGAAAATGCTAAAGCAAGGATTAGTAAACCTGCTGACTCCATAGCACAAATTAAGGCAGTGCATTTTTCACCATGGTGCAAAAGCAGTTAATAATAATAATAATAATAATAATAAAAAGTCACCTTCACTAAAGAATATTCCTGTAATAGCAGCATATTGAAAATTCTGGTTATCTCGAAGAAAAGCTTTCTTGTGCTTAAGTTGTGTGTTAAACTAGCCCTATTTTATATAGAATGATATTTTTTTTATAGGAAAGAATAACAGACAAAAATATGCTTATTCAGGTTTAGGTGTTTGGGAGACATTTTCTTTAAAATGGTGAATGAGAGTTTGTTACCCAAGGAAAACAAGAAAACAGACAACATTTATCATCATTGATAAAATTCCAGGTTTGGAGTAAAAATTAGAATTATGGAAACCTTGTATTCACTCCTGTGAAACTGACAGCATCTTAGTCCCTATAGATATCTCTGATAAGAACAAAGGCAAATTAATGGGATTTATTTGTATATTGCACAGTAAAATGTAAATATTTTGTAAGACCTATATAACTATGAAGCCAATATTTTCTAAATGATCAATGCATGGTGTTACAAAATCCTGCGTGACTAATGTGCAAGACATCTTGGTGACTTTCAATGTAATATAATGTGAAAAGTTCACTGATGTCATTTTAAATTGCACCCAGCTTTGGAGTACCTTCCTCTTGTCGAATTCAGTGTGGTATCAGATATAATTATTTCCTTCTTTTTAAAAACTACGTGTCTGCATAAGGCCGATTTTCTTCACCTACTTTTTAAAATGTTCATTTCTCTCTAGGTTGAATATATTTTATTGTAAAAATATCTCAAGAAGACTAAAATAATATTTAGTCACTGTGACTATGTATGTATATAACTGCTGTGCTCCTAACTCACCTGTCTAGGAATTTTGGTACACTTTCACTCTATTAATTCAGTTAACTTATATTGCAGCTAATTTTTTTATTAGAATGTTGAATATGTCTTGTTTTTGGTTAGTTCTTCCAACTTTATGTTGTTAACTTTATCCCTCATATCTATATTGTGGCTTTATTCCCTGAATTTCTCAAAATTATTCAGGTGTATTCAACTGTAATTATCTCAATCCTTGTATGTTAGTAATTGAAATATTAGTTCTTCTAGCTTTTTCCAATGCATATACTATTTTTTAATGCTGATCTTGGTTTTCTTTTGCTTATTTTGCTTCATGGTCTTCTCTTTTATTCCATTTGCTTTGTTTTGTTTTGTTTATAATGTGGTTTGTGAGCTCTTGTTATATTGAATTATCTTACTGTTTCCATTCATATTCTAAGGCACTCATTAAACATTGTTTCTTAGTTTGGGTCATATTTTCTTCAAAAAGTTGTTATTTTCTGCTATATGTTTTTTTTTTCATTCTTTTCTTCTATTTTCTCCTCTTCCTCCTCCTCTTCTTTTTATCTCCATCTTCATCTTGGTCTTACTACTTTTGCTTTTCTTTTTCTTTTTCTTTTCTTTAGTGTCATATCTCACATCATTCTTGTGCTTAAATTGTTAAAATACATTTGTCAGAATCAATTTGTTTCCCTAACACATTTCTGAGACCTATTTTTCTCCCTATGCCCTTTTTCTACAGCTTGAACAGAGCCTTTCTTAAAGGGCAGAGTAATACAGATATTATGTTAAATGACCAGGATATTTCATTATTTGCTAAAGCTTATTACCATAAAAAGGATACTTAGAATTATGAATTGTTATTTTTTCCTCCTAGTTCATAGTAATATTCTGTATCCTATATTTTTTAATATATATTTTTAAAAATATATTTTATTGATTTTTTTTTACAGAGAGGAAGGGAGCGGGACAGAGAGTTAGAAACATTGATGTGAGGGAAATATCTATCAGCTGCCTCCTGCACACCCCCTACTGGGGATGTGCCCGCAACCAAGGTACATGCCCTTGACCGGAATTGAACCTGGGAGCCTTCAGTCCTCAGGCCAACTCTCTATCCACTGAGCCAAACCGGTTAGGGCTGTATCCTATGTTTTTATCAATGAAATTAAAATTGGTTACTTCGCTGTTTTATCTGTCTCGTCTCCCACCTGGTCCTTCTCTCCTGTCCCAAGGTTGCAGAAAGAAATGGGGAGAAAAAGAGAGAGAGAGAGAGAGAGAGAGAGAGAGAGAGAGAGAGACAGAGAGAGAGAGAGAGACAGAGAGAGAGAGAGAAGGGATCGTAATGATTCACTGTTTTCAAATTATGGTCATTAATGAAAGCTTTCAGGTTTTCTGTTTGTTTTTACTTTCTAATCTCTGTTCTGGAGAATGGGGTTTGGGTTGGGAGCTGAGCCTTGAACAAAGAATTTTCTGTTTTCTTTTGCTACCATCTTTAATGTGCTGAGGCATGAAGTTGCATCATTCCTCATATGGATGTTGTTGGTGCATTATTTTACTTTTACTGCTATGTTTAATTTATGTTGTTAGATATTGGAGCAAGATATACTTATGACCCAATTTATTCTTTCAGCTTCCCAAGCATTTCCTCACAAACTGCAAGTTAAAAATTAATTTTTTGCCTGGTCAGCATGGCTCAGTGGTTGAGCATCGACCTATGAACCAGGAGGTCACAGTTTAATTCCCAGTCAGGGCACATGCCCAGGTTTTGGGCTCGATCTCCGGTGTGGGCGTGCAGGAGGCAGCAGATCAAAAATTCTCTCTCATCATTGATGTTTCTCTCTCTCTCTCCCTCTCCCTTTCTCTCTGAAATCAATAACAATATATTTTAAAAAATAATTAATTTTTGAAAGCTTGATTTCAATTTGATGTGAAGTTTAAATTCTGACCTTTTTGTTTGTTTGTTTTGTTTCTTTCTAACTCTGGAAATGGGTTTGTTATTGGCTCTCCAGGTAGACTGAGCCATGGCTCCTGGATATGATGTCATGGTTAAGTGGGTGTTCTAGTGGCATCAGCTTCACCTATAGGTTAATACTATAGGAGACCGGAGGAGGGCGAATAGCCAAACTTTGAAAAGAAACTACTCTCTTCTGGCTTAAAATATAAACCGAAAGCAGATTTTTTTCATTATCCCAGCACCACGAAACATAATGTGTGATATTAAGCTTTTCCCACACAATAATAACACAGGATGTAACCAATTTATGCAGAAATGACTTGGTGACTGTCACATGTGCACACATGATGACATGGACAGTTAGGTAATTCTCTATATAATGCTTGCCTTTGGGCCTGCAATGTTCAGGTTTAGTTACCCATAATCCACCTCGTGACATACTGAATACATTTACAATTCATTTTCTTGGGTGCTGACACATTTTCAAGATCTAAGAAAATGTTCGGATGGAAAATCATATGGGTACTCTTCTTCTAAGGTTGAAAGTTAAAATCCTGTTCAATATGTTTACTATAAACTGGCTTTTGACGTAATGAAATTACTCTGAACAGATTTAATATACTTGTTCTTTTTAACGTGATAAGGGCATTATATATTGTTTAAAATAAATGTGGAATAATTTAAAAAATAAATATACCTGCTCCATTTACAGTGCTATAGTGAAATACATGAGCGTTTCACTACATGTTTCACTGACAAAAAGTAATCCCATACATCTTCCACACACAGCTGCCATTTAGTGAAATATGCAGTTTTCTGTTTTCTATTACTGTATACAGTATAAATTCTTCTGCTGGAAGACAGATTGTGACAAATTTGCAAACAGCATCTGTATTCATACATTTGAAACATTAATTTATCCAGCAATAAAAACTTTGATTTCCCAAAAGGAGAGTCATGTCTGGAAACTAATGCCTATTTTTGAGAGTTAACTGAGTTTTCAGTGTTAGTCATTTTCTCATGAGTTACGTGCTCCTGTGGAAAAATATACAACGTAACAGCAAGTATACAGAGTTAAAAGGGTCACAAAAAACATAAATCTGTATGCCTAGTTTATGTATGTGTATAATTCATATAAATAAATTTTTGGCTACCTATACTTTCCATTGTAGGAAACGCATTTGTTAGCAACAATATCAAAGGAATAACAGGGAAAGCTCTATAATATATACACTAAATTAAATGCTTACATATTACATTTTTTTGAAATGATAAATACTGCTCTGGGCATAATAGTGGAACTTCTTGAAACTGAAAATAATAAAGGCTCTGTTGAGCAGGCAGTTGTCTGGTGTATTTCTAGATAAAGTATTTTCAAAAGAACTACATGAAAGTCAAACCAAGTAGAACTATGGAAGTGAGATTATAATTATCCAAGATGCTTTTTAAAAACTCCTTGGAAATGTACCATTCAGCAAAAGTCACTTTCTAACTCCCGGTTTTATAAATAGTGTAAGTGTCCAATAAGGAAAGCAATTCAATTTGTTTATTTTGTTTTGTTTCTCTTCCTCAATATCAGTTATTTATATAGTGTATTCCTAAAATATCCTTAAGATATTTAACTTTTTATCAATTTATTATTATTCAATAACTGATTTACAAAGAAACAAGACATTTGAAGAGGTTATTTTATAGCAATTTTAGAATACTGACTTATTATAATTTTCTCAGAAAACATCCAATGCCATCAAGACCTAAGGGAGCCCGTCTCTAATGGGTCCCCATGGACTATCACACAAATATTAAACTTATCCTGGATTTTTTTTGTTGTTGTTCTACTGTTATCTTACAAGCGTTGAGCACAAATCATATTTAAATACATGCAAAAATATTTTTAAAATGACATACTCTGAGATTTAAAATTCAAACAGCTTTCCTAGTCATTTGAATAGTGACGATCTAAAATCTGCATCCATGCTGCTTTTTTAATTAAAATTGTACCCAAAGGAAAACAGTATTTAACAGTTTGTGAACTTACTCTCTCTAGAAATTGTGTAGTGGATTGTTTTCTCATACCATAAGGTGCTCCAGTGTCTTGGGCTTTTGCTTTACTGTCTGGTCTCCCCTCCCCACCTCCCCCCACTGCTGTTACGCGTTTGACCTAATTTAATTGACATAGGCAACCGTATTCACATTGTTCTCTGATTGATTACCTGAACAGGTAGTGAAAAAAAGGTAAGCCACAGAGCTGACTGGGACATTCATTTCAGTCACAGAGTTGGCAGAGAGGGAGTATCACTCAGAGAGAGAAGCTGAAGAAACTTTACTTTGCAGAAAGGCAGTGATCCCAGAGAATTCTTCAACCTCCACATTTGTAAATTTCTCATTTTTAATTAATTTCTTCTTTCAAGTCCATACACTTTCATATATCATGGTTTCAGGACTGCTGTAGCGATAGAAAAGTCTGAACTACTACCCTGTTGACACATGTGTTAAGTGTGCCTGGCTCTCACATTTTATACTCAAGGAAAATATAAAATTAGCATCTTTTTCAAGAACTTATACCTCATTTGTCTTCATTGATTTTGAGTTACTCTAAAAATCAAGGAATCATGAGGGTTATGTTCGCATTGAGTTATTTAATTTTGATTTTCTTTTCTTTCTCTTCCCCCACCTCCCGCCCCCAGACATAAAGAGAATTAGAAAATAAACCAAGTTTCCCTGGTTCTCCATAAAATTCCAACTGATCACTATTAGCCACTTAAAACTCAACGCATTGTTTAGTTTCCTAAAGGCATGATAATAACCTTTCCATAATTTGTACTTCATCAGTCTTTCAAAAAATATGACATTTATTGCAACACAAGTGCATTTTGTAATTTTGTAATGATGGAGGAAATTCTTATGAGGTCATTACTTGACTGAATTAAGACAGGACAATGCATGAATTGCATTAAGGGACTTTAGGGGCTTTTAGAAAATTGAGACTCTTTAAAAAACACCTGTCCCAGAACTGGGTCATTGTCTCTACTGCCCCATTAGCAGAACAAAAGGGGGCCCTGTCTGAGACCCTTGCTGTGGAGGACTTTCCTGTGGCCTTTCTGGGACTTCACTCCTCCCCACAGAAAGAGCAGTTTACAGGAGACAAAGGGTTGCACCTACTCAGCGACAATCCAACCCCATCTGTACCACTCCAAGCACCCAGTCAAGGCACAGGTGACTAATATCTACTGGTGTCTTTTCCTCTAAAACTAATTGACCCAGGTGTTGCCTGTTCTAAGTATGCTCTAAGATCAATTTCTTGAAATATAGTTATTGTAGAAGCTTATCTACATTATGCTATTTAAAAATCTCTTCTCTTTTAGAATATCCAAACTTTCCCACATGCTCCTAATAATGCAATTTTCAACATTAGAACTTTATTTTTTTAATGTAAAGTCTATAAAAATACAAATGTCCTTTCAATGGTATCAATAAGACCAGGTTCACATTTCCTAATACCTATGTTGTTTCCTTGATTTCTCTATTTCCAGTTTTCTGTTCTTCAACTCATCCAGCATTCCACCGTTGTAGTAATCTAATCATGAAAGCATGAGGGCAACTATTACCTACTTTAATTAAATCCAAACTCCTCTCCCAGATATTATAACTGCAAACTTCTATTTCAGTCATATACATATTAAGCATCTCTCCCATTAATTGCCAAGATAAACTATCTCATCCAGTTCCAAACCATAATATATTCATACCTTCAGACTCACGTTCTCTTATTTAACTATGTCTGTGTTATCCTATATAATAAAAGGGTAATATGCAAATTGATAGAATGGTGGAATGACCCGTCACTGTGATGTGCACTGACCACCAGGGGGGCAGACACTCAACACAAGAGATTCCCCCTGGTGGTCCACAGAGGAAGTGCCACTCATCCAGAAGCCAGGCTCAGAAGCCAGGCTCATGGCTGGCAAGTGCAATGGTGATGGCGGTAGCACCTCCGTAGCAGCGCTAAGGATATCTGACTGCAACATCTCCCGAGGGCTCCCAGACTGTTAGAGGATGCAGGCTGGGCTGAGGGGACGCCCTCCCCTCCCCCCAGTGCACAAATGTCATGCACAGGGCCTCTAGTCATTAATAAAAGAAAAACCAACCTTAGAAAGTATGGTGGATTCTTAGTGTTGCCCAATTCCCCCTTTGGGGATGATGATGTTATTAATCCCCAGCAGCTTCAAGTATGACACAAAATGACTCAGGTGTTAGCTACTTTGAGGATTGTCTTACCTAAAGGTATCTTCCTTGTCCGAAGCCACACCCCTTTCCATGGTCAAATGGCATGCAGTGACTGATCAACAGAAGTGAATAAAATCATGCCTCGCTGCTCCAAGTTAGGACAACTCTGAAGCTCTGTACTAGGTTCAAACTACCTGTAAATTTGGCTATGTCCATCATTGGGAATGAATCAAGCTCAACTTCTTTCTCTTCCAAATCCTGCTTCCTTTCTTGCCAATCCACAGATGTTGATTCCACAGACATTCACCTAACAGATGCCCCATGCTCTAATCTCTATCTTAGGGTATGCTTGTAGGGTAAACTAACCTATATCAGAGATGTTAGGCAATAAGTCAAAGTTTTGACTCCATCACTTCGACTATGCTTTTCTCTCTACAGATACTCTTTCATCTTTATTCCTCACACATTTAACTTTACCTATCTTCTTCATAAACCCACTTCAAGTTACATTTTTTCTTAATTCCTTCAACCACTTGAGTCCATACTGATTTTTGTATGTTTAAATACTATTATGTTTATAATCAAGACCTCTGATTTGATGAACAAAGACGTGGTAAGTTTAAAAGTGCTTCAGAAAATAGCAAATGTACCAACTTCAGGTGTAATAAATAGCATTGATGTGGTCTCTTTTACTGAAGTGGCAGGAACCATACATTTTATTTTCTTTTTCCTCTCACTCCTGATCCCCAATCCACCCACAAATTCTGGTACAATTTGAAATACAAACTATATTTTGGACAGATTTTTCTTAAAACTACAGAGCCCATGTCTTACTGAATATAGGTAATTTTTAAACCATAGCATAAATGGTAACCAAAGTAAAATAAAGTTTCAGAAATCATTAATTTTGTAGTATGGGTTGGTTAATGATGTCATTTCATTACATGAGGTTACTGAGCACCTGAGTGATCATTGAACCAAGTGTTAAAAACATTTTGGATTGTATACGATCATTTCTTGTATAATTATCATGACATGTCCTATAATTCTGGAGAGTTAATACAGCTAGAACCAATTTATTTTTCTAGTGATAAGCAATAAATGCACTATTTCTGTTGCTTCTTTGTGCTGCATGTTATTACTATGAAATAAAAGGAAAGAAAGAAAAAAAGAAAGGAGGGAGGTAAGAAGGAAGGGGAGGAAAGAAGGGGAAAGGAAGGAAAGATGGAAGAAAAGGAGCAATATATTTTTAAAAAATTCTTTTCTTTAATAGACCAAGCAATGATGCCTAGTCTGATGAAACCATAATGCTAGCTCCAAAATGAACCAATCATCTTTGAGGAATGATAATACCCTTCCTCAGATCCAAACTCAGTCTAGAAGGATGGATATTCAGATTTTTTTTTTTTTCCAACTGATACTCTAGTAGTGGTTACTATTTCTCCACAGAACTTAAACCTAAATGTCTAACTCTAGGGTAATTTTCAGTACTGGACAGAATTGATTTGTATCCATTAGGTCCTTGATTGAATCTAAGTGGATAAGTTTACTTTAAGAAAAGTTAATATCATTGTCTTAGTTTGTCCTTGCAACAGATCACTGGTAAGAAACACTCCATCCTATAGTCATAGGATAACAGGTTGAGGGCACTGACCTCTCTGATATACATGACCTCCTGCTTTGTAAACTAGGGATGTAGAAAATTAGCAGTCTTTTTTTTTTTTAATCCTCATCTTAGGATATTTTTTATTGATTTTAGAAAAAGTGGGAGAGGGAAAGACAGAGAGAAATTTCAATTTGAGAGAAACATATGGATTGGTTGCCTCCTGCATGCGCCCCAACCAGGGCCCAGGAAGGACAGGAGCCTGCAACTGAGGTACATGCCCTTGACTGGAATTAAACCTGGGGCCTTCAGTCCACAGGCCGATGCTCTATCCACTGAGCAAAACCAGCGAGGGCCAACAGTCTTAATTAATTATAAAACATTTGATGATCCCCTAATTCCAAAACAATAGCTGTTTATTCATCCTATATTTATCTAAGAAGTTTATATAAATTGCCATTCCAGATATTTAAATTCTGTTCTTTTTAGATGAAAAAAATCAAATATTTGCCTTGTTAATCTAATTTGTTTCCACATGCTGATAGGCATGCTTATCCCCACTTAACAGGGAGAAAACTGAGAATTTAGATGCTTAAGTAATTTATTCAACATCACAGATCTAGGTTTGAACACAGGAATACCTCACAGCAAAATATTAATTTTTATACTATTACATAAATAAACAGAAGTTAAGAGACACTAATATGTATTCCAGATACTTTAATATATGGAGTTGGCTGTCAATATTAGTGTAATTGAATTTTGAATGCTCATTTCATGATTCTCTAATAAGAAGAGTTTACTTTTTTTAAAATGAGTTTAAGATTTCCACTGAATAAGGTCGTAATTCATCTTTATTGGAAAAAGACGGAACTGTTTTAACTTCCTTGCCTACAAATTGCTTTCTGAAAGATAGCTCTCTTCACTTACAAGACAAACTAGATGTGAAGAAAGAAGATTTGGATACTGTGTAGCTAACATTTCATTTCCTCTTGGCAGCTCTTGGAATTCTGTCATTAGACTGTCATCATATCACACTGTTTTATCCTAATATTAAGATACATGTTTGTATAAAGGAAACAGGAAATATTTAGCTAAATAAAAATGCCATCAAAATTAAAAGTCAGGTTTATTTTTTAACTACAAAATACATAGTAATTACACAACAAAATTTCATTGAATAGCTAAACAAAGGAAATGAAATATTGTTTTAATCTTTTTACTAGTGAGTGGAAAGGGAAACATGTTATCTGCTAGCCATAAGAAACATAATTCCCCCCTTAATTATTTTTTAGAAGAATATGATTAAGGGGCAAAAAGAAATGAAAGGAGGAAAATGAGGGTGGGGAGGGCGGTGGAGAAAAGGAACATAAAACAAGATAAAGGGAGGGAGGGAGGCAAAGGGAAGAGCATAAGGGGTCTCTTTTCCAGCTGTTATCTACCTGCATACCCATTCTTAGTGTCATCACTGACGGTTAAAGGAGGGAATACAGGATGCTCTAAAGGACAGTGCGACAGAAACTGGCACTCAGTGGCCCCTGTGGTGTGCTCCTCAAATCCCCCATCAGGACCAAGGCATTTGCCAGGCCGGCATGGCTCAGTGTTTGAGCACTGACCTATGAAGCAGGAGGTCAGGGCATATGCCTGGGTTGTAGGCTTGATAGCCAGTGTGGGGCATGCAGGAGGCATGTTTGTATGTTTCTCTTTTATTAGTGTATGTGTGTGTGTGTGTGTGTGTGTGTATATATATATATATATATATATATATATATATATATATACTAATAAAAGAGAAACATGCCAATTGGTGTCACTCCGCTACACCCACCAGCCAATCAGAGCGACTATGCAAATTAACCCAACAAAGATGGTGGTTAATTTGCATACGCAGGGGTGGAGTGAAGACTGAAGGCTCCGGCTGGAGTGAACACTGAAGACTGAAGACTGAAGACTGAAGAGGCTTGGCTTCTCTGCTGCAGCCACAGCGGAGAAGCCAAGCCTTGCTGCGGCCACAGCGGAGAAGCCAAGCCTTGCTGCAGCCACAGCGGAGAAGCCAAGCCTTGCTGCGGCCAGAGGGGAGAAGCCTAGCCTTGAGGCTTGGCTTTTCCGCTGTGGCTGGACCTAAGGCCTGGGTCCCGGGTGCTGGAGGAAAAGTGGTGCCGGCAGCCAGGGGAAGGAAGGCCTATTGCACGAATCTTCGTGCAATGGGCTTCTAGTATATATATGTGTATATATTTAGTTTTTCTATGTAATTCTCAATTTTCAGTTTTTAAAGAGATGACACACATTTGGTTTTCTACTCTTATGTGAGAGCATTGGGCCCCAGTAACCCATCATTGTGTGAAGGAAAAAATGTTCCACCACAGTAAACTGAGAAGATATATGTGTGTGTGTGTATCTGTGTGTGTGTGTGTGTGTGTGTGTGTATGTGAGTGGATGTCTGTGTACATTCATAATAAATTATTGACAAACCCAAATTTAATTGAAGAGATATTTGTGTATTTTCTAGCTTATGAATATATTTTAATTCAACATTTTGTTTCTATTTAGGAGCTATACCTGCTGTACCTACCTTTTCTGTTTATCTTTCCTTTTCATCAAGTCTAGACATTGAATTATTCATAGTGTATAGTCACTACAGACAATATTACACCAATTAGCATACATTCAGATGAAGAAAAAAACATTCTAGATATTTCATACCCAGGATTTAATTCAGAGATTTGTTTGCAAAGCTGTTGGAAGGACTTCAGAAGCTCAGAGGAGAAGGGGGCTTATAGAAACAAGCTAAATGAAATAAGCCAGATAGGTCTAAGTTAAATTCTGTCTTCCACCCTTACTATTTGGGTACATTTCTGAGATCTTATGATCTTGAGGTGTCTTCCCTGTGAAAATTATATAAAAACTAGAGGCTCTATGCACGACTTTCATGCACTGGGGGAGGCGGGTCCCTCAACCTGGCTTGTGCCCTCTCGCAGTCCAGGACCCCTCAGGGGGTGTCTGCCTGCTGGCTTAGACCCATTTCCTGTACATCCCCATAGGGGTCCTTAGCACTGCTGGGGAGGTGGGAGAGACTCCCTGCACCACCGCTGCGCTCGCCAGCCATGAGCCCGGCTTCTGGCTGAGTGGCACTCCCCCTGGGGGAGTGCACTGACCACCAGGGGGCAGCTCCTGCATTGAGTGTCTGTCCCCTGGTGGTCAGTGTGTGTCATATGGACCTGTCATTCCACCGTTTGGCCGATTTGCATATTAGGGTTTTATTATATAGGATGGTTCAAGTTGGTTATGAGAGCTAGCATAACAATGATTGGAAATGGCAATAGATTACGCTAAGATTAACTTGTCAAAATAAGAAATAGTGATTTAGTGGTAGCTCAGCTGTGGGAAGAGTGGTCTGTTTTATCTTTTCTCTCTTAGTTATTCTCCACTGAAGAGCTCCACTGTGAACCATTCGGCAGTAGTAAAGCAGTCTGTAAATGACAAAGGTAAATGTCTCAATAGCGGCTTTCCCATTTTAAGAACAGAGAGCACTATCTCCTGCCAAGCTTTGGGGAAAAAGATATTATTGGACTGACTTCCTTACTGTTTTTGGCAGTATCACAGAAGTATATTAACATGTGAAAAACATTGCTTAAGTTTTTTTCTCTGAGGTACTTGGTAAAACATGGTGCTTGGCATCCCAAATTTGTAAAAGTATGTTTATAAATATTCCTATTACAGTTTTATTTTTGTTTTATGAAAACTCTTTTGGTGCCAAAGAAAGAAGACTCAAATCATTCATTAGCATTTGTTTGTGTTTCTAGAATTCTATATTTTATAGTTCAATAGATGATGAATAAATGTTTCTGTACCAAATGCTGTAGTGACCAGAAAAATCCTCCAAATATAATTTTAAATATCGTTATCTTCAATATTGTTACAATAGTAAGCATATCCTAATCTTTTTGTTTCATATACAATTTCATTGTATTTATCTATGGATATCTAGGGATCTATTTAATGCTCACCCTGAACAGATGTTTGGAGTCTAGGTTGATGGCTTAACAGCTCCTGACATAAGCATGACCTTCATAAAATTAAAGCATGGGCTGTCTAATATGGAATAAGTGGCCTTTTATTTAAATCTGAGTTGCAAGTACAGAGTCAATAATCACTGAGTATGAACAAAGTGTAATAACCCAAAGATGATGAGGCAGTATTTGCCCTTTATCAGAGTAAGGTGAAAGTGGCTGTCAAGGTGACAGACGCTAATCAGTGAAACCTGAACAATTATGGCCAATAATCATTAAATGAAGGCAGCGAACTAGACTCCTGGGAAAGCACCAGCGCTTGGCAAAACAAGATGTGCTCTTACTAAGAGAATCACAGAATTTAGAATGGAAGGGAGTATCAAACTCAAAATAAAGTCAAATTTCTAGGTGCTTCCTCTTAGCATATGAGAGGACATGGTTGAATGTGATTCTTCTATACAACTTGCTACAGAAAAAACAAACATGTGCAGTAAGAAAGCTAATAATCTAATAGTACTTTGGAGAGGGATGAATGCATATGATCATTTAAAATACTTTATAAAAGTCACAATACAGACTCTGCATTTTATAGTATTTTGTTTTTCATGAATTGATCTTTACAGCATAGGGCCTAACTAGAGAAAAATCATAATTGTTATTTATCTATTTGATATGGAGTATAAGATGATAAGCCAAGTACCATATCAGGGTAAAATATGCTACTTTTAATTTCCTGTAAGCGACTCTTGTTAGTGTACAAGAGGGTAAGAAAAAGAGTCCAGCTACTATATGGTCTCATCATCAAAGATGTGATCTGGATATCATTTGCTCTGACTATTATATTTTTGTATAACAGAATAATACAGGATACCCTGTGCTCTGCACTATTATTCTTGGTACTAAGCTAGAAAGTTTTCCTTCAAGTGATTGGACTAGATTACCTCCTGGAACCTACAGTATTAAAGTAGGTGGTTTTCCCTCCAGTGTCATTGAAAGATTTTACTTCTCAATATGTCTGGCACTATATCATCTTACATCACTGACTGCTTGAACTCTGATTCTTCTGGGAGAAAATGGTGGAAAGGGAAAGATAAATGTATCTGCTATTATATACCATGTACTTATCTCTTCCTCACATGGTTGTGAAAAGTAGAATTTTCAATTGCCTCTGTAGCCATGATAAAAAATGAAACAGTTGAAAAGGGTGGCCCTAACCGGTTTGGCTCTGTGGATAGAGCATCGGCCTATGGACTGAAAGGTACCAGGTTTGATTCCTGTCAAGGCCATGTACCTTGGTTGCGGGCACATCCCCAGTAGGAGGTGTGCAGGAGGCAGCTGATCAATGTTTCTAACTTTTTATCTCTCTCCCTTCCTCTCTGTAAAAAAATCAATAAAATATATATTTAAAAAGAAAGAAAAGGGTGAACATAAAATATGAAAACCTAAGTTTCCCCATATGTGAAGAACATTTTGATATAAGTAATCATTAAGTACTTCTAATTGGTTAAACAAAATAACATTTATATGTAGTAAATATTTTGTATCTCTGAAAAATTTAGATATTTTATGATTTCCCGTTATAGTGCCACACCTGATTACATCCTATAGAGTACATTTTATCCCCAAAATAGCCACCT
Organism: Myotis nattereri; assembly: GCF_964212035.1. Classification (NCBI taxonomy): domain Eukaryota; kingdom Metazoa; phylum Chordata; class Mammalia; order Chiroptera; family Vespertilionidae; genus Myotis; species Myotis nattereri. Next base: position 64,619,991 of record NC_138076.1, on the reverse strand, counting down.
GAGGTGAAACCACCATTATTTCTCAGCTTCCTAACTGGCCTCCAGGCATCCATGCTTTCTCCACAAGGTAACTCGAGTGATCTCTGTAAAATTCCAGATATGGTTATGTAGTGTCCTTTATTATGCCTCAATTTATTATTATTGCTCTTAGGAAACAACCCCAAGTACTCAATGTTCTATGAAACTCAACATGGCAAAGTCTCTGTCACACTAGGTTCTAGCCACAGGGCCTTTACCCATGCTTTCCCCCAGACTATAAGGAGAGTTTTCTGCTCCTTACCCCAATCACTATCTTCATCCTCCTACACATTTTATATATTTTCCTGAGGAAAGTCAAGAAAGCCTAGATGGGACACACTTATTTTAAAAACTCCCTGTACCTTCACATTTTTCATTGATCTTACCACAACTTCATTAATTATCTGCATAACCGTTGGATATTTTGTTAACAGATCATCATGTGGGCAAACACAGGTCTTTGTCTGTTTTGTCCACTTTTATGAACCTCGTGCCTAGCACATAAGAGTTTCCTAAAGACTATAACTTGTTAGCAGAATCTTCCTCTCAGCATTGCTTTTACTTTGTTTTAGTTATTTACTGCTGCTTTCAAAACAGGAATCCAGCCACAGCTCTGCCCTCTGGCTCAGAGCCTCACACAAGGTTGTGGTCAGGGTGTCCATCAGAATTGCAGGCATCTTTAGACTTCACTGTGATGGGATCTATTTTCCCAAGTTCATACACATGTTTGTCGACATGAGGGTCCCCATGGGCTGAAGTCCTCAGTTCCTGGCTGGCTGTCAGCCGGAAGTTGCCCTCAGTTCTTTGCCACGTACCTCATAACACTGCGGTTCTTTGGGGAACAAGTGAGAGGAAGAAGAGGCTAAGAGAACCCGTGAGCACTATGAAGCTTTGAGCCCTTTGTAACTGTATCTCAGAAGTGACATTCCATCATTTTTGCTCTGGGCTTTGGATTGAAGCTTGTCCAAATCACTAGATCCAACCCACACTTAAAAGGGGATAATTGTACACAGGTGATAATTATAAAATGGGACCATTCTAGAAGCTGCCTATCATTAGTTAGTCCATCTTATGAGATTTATCTCATGACCTCACTTCATTCTCTAGTCAGAATGATAACAATAGTGAACAAGGCACCTGAAAATTATTATATGTGAAACAATAATATTGCTTTCAAAATAACTATTTTATAAATTATAGTACTGCTCACATATTAGAAATAGCCTAATACTCCTAAAGCATTATTAGTCAATTAGAGGCCCAATGCATGAAATTCTGCAAGGGGTTCCGAGAGCTGAGGCTGCAGCCCCAGCTGCCACCCCAGCTCTCGCAGCAGCAGCAGCCCCGGCTTAATCCAGAAGGTCATCTGGAAGGACTTCCGGAAGGATGTCCAGTATAATTAGCATATTAAACTTTTATTATTATAGAGGATAAAGTTATTATTACCCAGTTCATACTAGAACAATTGCAAGCATGTAATCTGTCCCACTAAAATTTAAATTTCCTAAAAGAAGAACTTGATCCTCATAGCAACTAGCACAGTCACTTGAACATAGAAGGAACTCAGCAATTATTTACCAAGTGAGTGAAGGAACAAGTAAATAAAAATAAAAGAATAATGTTTCTCCTATTTTTTTTAAAGGAGTGTAGAAAATCACTTTTCTATTCTTTTTTTTAAGTTTGAAAAACTTTTACTTCTTAACATAAAGACTACAAATTTCTAATTGCCTCTTATATCCAACTGCATGTAGTATACATCGTATATATGCCAGGCACTTTTTACATATTCTAAAGATTTGGGGGCCAGGGGTGAAGAATGTATTTTATCCTAGGATAATATTCAGACTTCCTTGCTTTTATTAAAAAAACAACAACACATATGTATTTTATTTTCAAACTATTTATCCAAGTTCCTCATGGAATGAGGGTTCTTGGAATGAGGATTTGTTGACAGTGCTGAGACAATGCCAGTAAACAATACTCTCAGATTGAGAAACCCAGAGTAATATCTGTGAGGCCAAGAGACTTACTCTATAACTACTTTTTAAAATTTAATTAGTCCTGGAAATTCTCAGATCTATTCCTCGAAGAGGGGAAAGATGCTCAAATTTTGCAAAACAGTTGCCAATTCTTCAAAGACGAAATTAGCGCTAATGAAGAAAACAGTGGGAAAGGAGGCACAACTGCCACCTGGAGGAGACAGATGTGGAGGCATCTTCCATTGTCTCTGCTCCTGTCTTCTGAGAGAGTAAACACTGCATTAGCTGGTGATAAAGATGTGCCTTAGCCTACGGAACTCAAATACTGGCAGATCATTTTTTTTAAAGCACTGGATAATGCTCTAAGGAAAGAATCAAAGCAATTGGCACATCATTAGCTGACTTAAAGTAAAATGCATGCGTATCAAATTGTACTGTATTCCAATAATAGTCTTTACATGAGAATAAAAACAACAACAGAATTTTAGAAAGATCCCATACTTTGCATAGCTGCTATCCACCTGTTTGGTCACAAGAGAATGATAAGAATAACAAACAGCGTACCTGACAATTATATGTGAAACCGTAATACAGCTTTCAAATGAACTGTTTCATTAATTATAGTACTGCTCAAATATTAAAAATAGCCTAATATTCCTAATAGATTATTTTCCAGAACCACTCACTCAAATACCTTTATTTAAAGTTGTTATTGAATTTATTGGGCTGATACAGGCTTCAGATGTGCAATTCTATAAAACGTCGTATGCATATTGCATTGTGTGTTCACCACCCAAAGTCTATTTTCCTTCCATCACCATTTGTCCCTTTTACCCTCTTCTTCCTCCCTTACCCACCCTTCCCTCTGGTAATCACCAAACTATTGTCTGTGTCTATGAGTTGTTGTTTTTTTCTTAATCTGTTTACCTTTCACCAGCCCCCTAATCTCTTCCTTTCTAGCAGCTGTATCTGTGAGCCTGTTTGCATTTTGTTTGTTACCTTATTTTGTTCATTAGATTACACATATGAGTGAAATCATATGGCATTTGTCTTTCTCTGACTGGCCTATTTCACTTAGTATAATACTCTCTAGGTTCATCCATACTGTAATAAAAGGTAAGATTTTTTTCTTTTTTTTTACTGAAAAAAGTTGTGTAAATGTACTACTGCTTTTTTTTTTTATTGATTAAGATATTACATATGTGTACCCTCTACCCCCCCCCCCCGCCCCCCGCTCATCCCCTCACCCCCCCGTTGTCGGTGTCCATTGGTTAGTCCTATATGCTTGCATATAAGTCCTTTGGTTGATCCTTCCCCCTTGCCCCCACCCTCCCCTACCTTCCCTCCAAGGCCCGCCAGTCTAATCAAAGCCTCTCCGTCTCTGGATCAGTCCTTGTTCATCAGTTTATGTTGTTCATTATATTCCACAAATAAGTGAGATCCTGTGGTATTTATCCGCTCTCCAGTTCCATCCATGCTGTGGCAAATGGTAAGAGTTCCTTTTTCTTCTTCCTCTTCTTAAAGAATACCTTTCAGCATTTCATATAATGCTGGTTTGGTGGTGATGAACTCCTTTAGCTTTTCCTTATCTGTGAAGCTCTTTATCTGACCTTCAATTCTGAATGATAACTTTGCTGGATAAAGTAATCTTGGTTGTAGGTTCTTGGTATTCATCACTTTGAATATTTCTTGCCACTCTCTTCTGGCCTGCATGGTTTCTGTTGAGAAATCAGCTGACAGTCGGATGGGTACTCCCTTGTAGGTAACTGACTGTCTTTCTCTTGCTGCTTTTAAGATTCTCTCTTTATCTTTTGCTCTTGGCATTTTAATTATGATGTGTCTTGGTGTGGTCCTCTTTGGATTCCTTTTGTTTGGGGTTCTCTGCACTTCTTGGACTTGTAGGTCCATTTCTTTCACCAGGTGGGGGAAGTTTTCTGTCATTATTTCTTCAAAAAGGTTTTCAATATCTTGCCCTCTCTCTCCTTCTGGTACCCCTATAATTCTGATGTTGGTACGCTTGAAGTTTTCCCAGAGGTTCCTTACACTATCTTCATACTTTTTGAATCTCTTTTCTTTTTTCTTTTTCAATTGGGTATTTTTCGTTTCTTTGTATTTCAAATCTTTGACTTGATTCTTGGGATCCTCTTGTCTGCTGTTGGATCTCTGTAAAATATTCTTTATTTCAGTCAGTGTATGCTTAATTTCTAGTTGGTCCTTTTTCATGTCCTCCATGGTCTCACTATACTCCTTGAGGGATTCATTAAATTTATCGGCGGTTTCCATAAAATTCTTGACAAACCTTATAAACGTGGCCTTGAACTCTATATCCAGTCGTCTGTCCTCCTCCGTTTCTGACAATTGTGATCTGTTTCTCTGTCTCCGCATTTTGGCTGCTTCCCTGTGTTGATAGAGTGTCCCTGCACGCCAGGTGTCCTGTAGGGCCCAGTAGCTCAGCCTCCCCAGTTACCTGGGGTGGACACTCTTGGTGCACTCTTGGTGCCTTGGTTGATGTAGGATCACTGGGAGGAATTGACCTCCAGGCCAATTGGCTGTGGGAAGCAGCTGTGTCTGAAGTGGGAGAATGGTCCCCCTCTGACCACTGGGTACAGTGGCTCCTGGATCTAAGGAGGTGCTAATTCAGCCCCTGCCTGAGGCCTCACAGCCGGGCCACGAAGAGGCTCAGCTGTGAAGCAATGCAAGCCGCTGCAGGGCCTTGGGCCTTCTCTTGGAAGTTCCGGGTCTGGCTGGCCCGGCTGCAGTTAGGTAATTATCAGGTTGCAAAGGGCCGGGGCATTCACATGCAAAAGCCTCTGCCGCAGCCTGGGTGGGGCGGGGTCTCAGGGAGTCAAAAGGGCGGAGAAAGAAGCTATGGCTGATTCTCCGCGCCCGGAGTCGCGCGTCTCGGTGTCCCGGTAATGGCTGCAAGCACCTCTGAGGGAAATCCACCCTCAAGTTCGCCCGCTGCCGCCTGAGAGAGCAGCCTCTCCCCGTATGTGTCCTGGGTCCCCAGAGACTTCCCAGAACCGGAGATCAGAGCAGTCGGGAGCTTGTGATTCAAAAAGAGAGCCGCGTCCTCAGGTGCCACCCCCTTTCCGCGCGCGTGAGCCGCCGCCGTACCTCTGCACTCAGCCTCCGCAGCTCCTCTGGCTCTCAGCGTGCTTTTCTTGTCTTCTAGTTGTAGAAATTACACTCAGCCAGCCTTCTTGTTTTTCTGGACGATGTTTGCTCCGTCCTTTGGGATAATTTTCAATTGCTGTGGGAGGCGACTATTTCCCCGTGTTTATCTATGCCGCCATCTTAGTTTCTCCTGTACTACTGCTTTTTTATCCACTCAACTACTGATGGGTGCTTGGGCTGCTTACAAATCGTGGCTATTGTAAATAGCACTGCAAATACCTTTTGATGGGCAGCTACTATGCCATAAGTTAAGGTCATAGTATACACGATCTATGCACCAGGCAACTAGTCTTTTTTTTTCCAAGACAAATTGCATTTTTCCCAGTTTTCCTTTTGCTTTAAATATAATTTTATTGATTTTAGAGAGGAAGAGAGAGGGAGAGAGAGAGAGAAAAACTCGAATGATGAAAGAGAATCATTGATTGGCTGCCTTCTGCACATCCCCTACTAGGGATTGAGCCTGCAGTTCAGGCATGTACCCTGACCAGGAATCAAACCCAGACCTCCTGGTTCATAGGTCAATCAATGCTCAGCCACTGAGCCACATCAGCCAGGCTATGTTATTAATTCTTCATAGCAACCTCTCCTGCATTTAACAACTTTAATAAATATTCCATTGTAATCATCTTTTCTACTTATCAAAAAATTAATGCCTAGTATTACAAGCCTTGTTTTAGGTGTTGTGGAAATATCAATAAATGCACAAAATATCAAAAACAGACCTTACCTTGCCTTTCTAATAGTTTTTGCTTCATTTATGTGTTATATTTTTCATATAGAACTAGGGCGCTAATTTTATAATTCATGCCTTGTATTATTATATTATGTGTTCCTTTAATTAGTTAAGTTCTATAAATATTAAAGAGAACTTAATAGGCAGTTTAATAATTAAGTCCTATTTTTATTTAGTTTGCATTTTCTTAATGTCTTTTGCTTCTATTTTAAAACTTTATCACATTGTTTCATATACATTTCTTTTAATCAGAACACATTTATATTTTGCCTGGTTTTTATATATCTTCAATAAGGGTGTTATACATAAAAGAATATGTATAATATATGCATACAGTTTTAACATTATAGGGGGGCCTCAACCTGGAATATGTTGTCTTACTTATTAATATCTCTTACCCTCATGGTCTTTATCTCTCTTCCTCCAAAGAATTTTATTTTTATTATCATCATGTAATTTTCACTAATCTTTAAAAGTAGTACATGTTTGTATGACCAAATAATAACTTTTTGATTTTTACTTGTTTTCTTTATACAAATTGTCTTGTAATCTTTATATTATTTAGTGACTTTTATATTATTATGATGCATCACTTTTTCAAGGTTTATCCTTGTTGACGTGGCTGTCATTTAAAACTATTTATTCATATTTTCTACTACTGTTGACATCCTTTTTTCAGTATTACGCTATCACAAATATTTTAGCACATGTCTCCTGGTGAATGCATTCAAGACATCCTGCTCAGAATGAATTGTTGAGTTAGAAGTAATAGATATTCAATGTTACTAGATAATAACAATATAGTTTTCAGAATTGTTAAACAAATTTACACTTCCACAAGGAGTGTAAAAGCTTTCATTGATACATCTTTGCCAAATATTATAAGCATTTTAATTTTTGTGAGTGAGAAACATATATTTTTTTCTCAATCCTTTGGACTTTATTGTGACTTTATTTATTGTTCATGTTCTGTGTATGCTTAGAAAGAATGCGATTTTCTCTTTTTCTCCTTAATGAGAAAAGCTACATTTTTAGTTGAGACTATTGCTAGTTGGAACAAAAAGGTGCATTTTTTTTTTTTTTGTATTCCTTACACTGATCACTATAGCCTGAAGAAAAATAATTTTTGAATGCTACAACTGAGTCAGCTGAAAAGGGTTTAATTTCCTTTTCTGCCTTTTTAATTTCTCCTGAAAGTCTACTTAGAGGTAAAAGCTGAACACCTTGTGGAGCATGGTTGACCGGGAAGAAGGAAACCATATCTCCAAGAGTGCAAGAGGAATTTGAAACCTGGGCTGCTGGGGGCGCTGTGGAGCTGCTGTGGTAGCTTTGGACTACATACCTCCTGCGGTTTTCCACATGAGACAGAATAAACTTTCATTTTGTTTAAGCCACAATTATTATTTCTTCTCATTATATGTGGCTGAACTAGTAGAATTATAGGAATTCAATATTAAATTGCTGATGTTATATTTCTGTGATGTGTTGAACTATGATGTTATGACAGTTATGACATCACTAGGAAAGAGTAATTTTTCAGCTCTATTAAAATTTTATGGGACTACGACCATATATGCGGTCCATTGTTGCAACACATGACTGTATTAAAAAATAAAGATGATGACAATAAAGAAAAAAAAAATCCCAATTTAAAATCAAACTCATTAGGCTTTTGTTTTGAATGAAAGGCTGAAAGTTGAATGTTCATAGTTGATCTGAGCAAACTTAAATGTTTTCCGTTAGATGTAGAAAGCCAAAAGCAAACTGCATAATTACAGAAAAGTGCTATATCTGTTAGCAATTTAGGGGTTATAGACCACAGTTCAGAAGCGTGTGCTTTTTATCAATGTCTCTTCAGGTTGCGTTAATAGAAGTATCATGTCAAGAATGTTGGTGGTTGAAGTAGTAATTTGCTTTTACTCTGATAATCAGCTACCTCCGAGTGCTAATGTACAGTTTTAAAGTTCTACATTTTAATAGAAACATGCACACATTAGAGAATTTTTTAAAGAAATCAGTCTGACATGTACAAGGATTTAGATGATATTAATATCTCTCTGTATGCAAAGGTCTTTCAGTGGAAAAGGAACATTTTTGAGGGTGATTTAGGCTCAATGTATGAGTCACTAATGGGTAGAATTAAAATCAATTGTTAGGAGGTTCAGGTGGATCGCCTTGAGTTTAACATAAATAGGGACCATGCAATAGCTAGGGCTGAACGAGGATATGACTAATTTCCTTTGGACATACAGTGTTTCCTGCTGCTGGTCGTGACTTAAGCAAAATAACCACATGGTGGAGATGTTGCAGAGGGAATTCCAGCATTTGATGGCTCCTTGAAATAGAGGACACTTAAGGTTACTTCCAAATTCTGAAATCTATGAATTAATAGATCAAATATATAGGGGGGAAAGTGTCACAGTTGTCACTGATGTAGCACTGAAATTCTCATTGCTCAAAATTATTTGTCCCTCAGCTTAATTAAACAAATATGTTCTATACGGACTACATCTGATATAGAAATTATATTATGTTGATCACTGACTTAACTTTTAAAATTATGTGTTCTTGCACATTATATGTACCTGTTATACAAAAGCTCTAGAAAAAGTATAAGGAGAATACTTTCATTTTACAAATGTATAAAAATACACAGGGCTAAAATGGTATTGAAGATAAATATTACAGAGAGAACACAATAACCCCAAAATGGGTCAGCACAAACTACCCAATTGATTAGATGCTTGCAGAAAACCACAGCAAATGGCAAAATCAATTCACCAATCAGCTTTGCAGTGTTTTATTCTAAACTCAGCCAGCTGGGCAATTAGGCATATACCCCGTGTTTTTATGTCTTTCATTGAAGAAAGCATCATTTTCCTTTGGAAGCAGATGGTTAGGAACTAAAGATGGGTCAAAGTTCACTGAGGTTACTCTCCTATGGACAGAGTAAATTGATGTGGTAGAATATACTATTCTGAATCTTTGGAATGATTCAATACTAAGACAAAAGCCTTTATGAGTTGATATTTGGTTATAGGTTTTTGTGGCTAAGAATTTATTCAATAATATTTTAATGCTGTGATTCTCTATTATTTATACAATGTTCCACTCAATTTACTTTTTTTGTATATTAATAATGTATGCCTCAACCCAAAGAGTAGAATTTCAAATGATTACTATTTTAGAATCTGTTAAAAATAAATAAAGAAATGAGTCTTCATTGCATTGTTTTGGAAAGCCAGTCTTTGAATCAAATTTATGCCAAGGTCAAATTCTGTTGTTTGAACTAAACTATCTAGTAATCAGTGTCTCCAGATGAATTCTGGCACACATCATAGCATGTTAGGACTGAGAGTGAAATTGGAGATCACTTATTTGAAGTTCTTTATACTAATTAAGGATCTTATGCTTGAAATATTAAAACTCACTCAAGACAGCATCAGATCTATAAATATAAAATCTCACCAGTTCTCCAGAGATACTTTAACCTTGCAAAATTGTCCATCTCTATATAAGGTAGAAATATTATTAAAGTATTAACTTCACTCTGATGAAGAGGGTCAAAATAGTTCATTAGAAACAAGTTCATTGAAAAGAAACTACACCAAGTAATAGAACTCCCATGATGCCATTGAAAGGCTTTCCCTTGATCTTGTCATCAATTAGGTTGGATACTAATCTGGAGAAATACTGCATTAGTGCTTAATAACTTTCTAGTTAAATAATATTCAAAGATTTTTAAGACTTCTCATTAAAAATAGATAACTTTTGGTGACTTTATCTAGCCTACTGTTATCAAAATGTAATTTTTAGTATGAGTATGAGATAAGATTTTTTAAAATATATTTTTATTGATTTCAGAGAAGAAGGAAGAGGGAGAGAGATAGAAACATCAGTGATGAGAGAGAATCACCGATCGGCTGCCTCCTGCACACCCCCTACAGGGGATCAAGCCCACAACACAGGTATGTGCCCTTGACCAGAATCAAACCAGGGACCCTTTCAATTCACAGGATGATGTTCTATCCACTGAGCCAAACCAGCCAGGGCAAGATGGAATTATAGAAATATAGAAACTCAGGGGCAGGAACTACTGGTTCACAGCCTTTGACATGTTTAAAGTCTGAGTCTTAAATGTATTTATATGGCCATAACCCATTCCTATTAAAATAATTCAACTCATGTATATGAATGAATAAAAGACTGGATGGATGAAAAGAAAGGGTACAACAGCCTACCTGTCACTAGCCTAAAATATTAGACATATAATAACTTCCACATAGGCTAAATAATAAATGCCAAATGGACTAAATGTTTTAGGCTAAAATGAAATTATAAAAATACTAGATGAAGACATGGGGACACATGGAGACATTATTTTATAAACTCAAATGAAAAAATGTCTTAAAAAATGTAACACAAAATTCAGAGCCATAAACTTAAAGATTACTATACTTGACTATATGAAAACAGACAAATAAATAAATAAAACCTCAGCGATAGGAAAAATGAAAAGGCAAAAGAAAACTCTGGGATAAAAGCTTGCATGTATATCACAAAGGGCTAATTTTCTTTCTTTTTTTAAAAAAAAATATATTTTATTGAGTTTTTACAGAGATTAAGGGAGAAGGATAGAGAGTTAGAAACATCGATGAGAGAGAAACATCGATCAGCTGCCTCCTACACACCTCCCATTGAGGATGTGCCTACAACCAAGTTACATGCCCTTGACTGGAATAGAACCTGGGACCTTTCAGTCCACAGGCTGATGCTCTATCCACTGAGCCAAACTGGTTAGGGCAGAGCTAATTTTCTTAATGTATATATAGCTGTTAAGGAAAATAAAATGCCAGACTTAATAGAAATTCAGTTCCCTCCCCCCAAAGTGACACTATAACTAGTAAGTATGGGGGGGGGGAGGGGGAGATATCTATCTATTGATCATCTATCCATCATCATCATCTATATATCTATCTATATCTTAACACTCATATACTTATATGAAGCTAGACTTTGTGAGTTTACATCCTGGTTCCACCACTTAACTATTTGAGTGATCTTGAGCAAGATACAAAAACTTCCTCTGTCTTAGTTGCCTCAGAGTTAAAGAGAAGATAACAATAGCATCAACGTAATGAGAATTAAATTCTTAGCACTGTTCTTGTTACACAATGAAAGCTATATAGGTGTTAGAGTATAACAATGATTACTTCTTATAATTACACTAGAGGCCTGGTACACAAATTTGTGCATGGTTGGGGTCTGGCTGGCCCTCCGGGATCAGGGCCGATCTGGCTGGGCTAGCTGGGGGGAGGGGATGAAGGATGGCCTGGGAGAGGGGGATGCGGATGTGGGAGGTTGGTGGGCTGGCCCCAGATCAGGGTAGGGGGCTGATCTGGGGTGGGGAAGGCAGGGGGAAGGGGCTGCGAGCAGTTGGCAGGCCGGCCCCTTCCCCTGGTTGAACTCCAGGTCGAGGGGACAATTTGTATATTAGGCTTTTATTATATAGGATAGTATTTAATTATATGTTAAATATTGTGTAATATATTGCATAATAAAATAACATATTGTATAATTACATTGTACAATAAAATACAATATCTTATTATGCAATAGTTATATACAACATGACCAGGCTTTGGGAAAAAGAGTGAACCTCTTACTAGAGCAAGGGGAATACATGCCAGGAAAAATCTCCAGAAGTCCAGTATTCAAAGTTTGTACACATCTGTTTGATGGAATTTACCTCGGGGCTACTTTACTCTGACCAGCAGGTGAGGGAGAATGCTCATGCAGTATCTTACAACTCTCATCCCACACAGGCAGCAGCTATGTACTTTTCCAACTACTTCAATCAAAGAAATTTAATTTTAGCAACAATACATATCAGTTATTTTCTAAAAATAAAATAAACCATTTCCCTATAGATAGTTTCTTATACTCCTCAATGAATGCATCTCCTACCCCTTTCTTCTGGGTGATGTTGCTCTCTTTTCCTGGGGTCTCTAAAAACATGAATCTCTAACCTTAAATTCATCGAGCCTTTTACTATGGTTCAGGATGAGCCATTCCGGTTTGATGGGAGTAGAAGTTGTTATTTAGCCCCCAATTCTCATTTTCTGTTCAAACTAAACCCATGGATAGCCTCACCTGATTCCTGAAACTGTAGCTGAATCCTTGACCTTCAGATTTTCTCTCTACTCTTTACTTTGTTTTTTAAAGTTAGTTAAGTAAAACTTTCTTCAGGGTTTTCAGTTGTCCTCAGAATTTGTTTCTGATTTTTGCAATTATTTTCTGACTTATTGCAAGGTACCCCTGGGCCCAGTTTTAACTCATGCTCAGGCTAGGGCAAAGTATTCTATAGAAACATAGTATTTCAGTGTAGATTATATAAAGTATTGATTTATCTTCTCAGGCTTACCACATGGTAATCACACATATCCCATGTTGAGATAGAATTGTAGACTTGGATTAGGTACAGCAGCTTGTACTGATTAGGAGATGCGTGACTATTTCCTCATTTGTTTTACTTTTCTTTATGTTTGAACTATTTCACAATTAGTTTTATTCAATCAGAGGGGAGAGAAGAACCTGAAATTTAAAGTTTGTAGTTTCAGAAGTCCTTAAATATAGATTGTTTTAAATGGTTCATGAAGAAATTTAGTGAAAGCATGGCCCATATGGCAATTTTGAAAGGACAAGCAGCTAAGTTCACAGTCAACTGAACAAAAATGGGGATTTCAAAGCACCTGAGGACTTTTAAGATGGGAGTGCCATCCTGGGATAAGTGAATCGATATTGGAAATGAATTTCATTTTAGCTGCTGCAAACCTGCTGGACCATTTCCTGAGATATTGTATCAAGCAATTGAAGATGGCACGATGTAATGTTGAACAGTTATACTCAAGCACTCTCTATTACAAAGAATTCTCCAAAGAATAACAAATAAAACTTTTGTCCTGAGTATATATGGCATGGTTCTCCTGATTCGTTCTTCCAACATCTCTACGGGTACTTATTACTTTAAAAATAATTCTGGAATTAAGAAGTAGAATACTTCTTGTAGCAAAGGAATAAAAATAAAAGGGAAACATTTAACTTTTTAAAAATGAATACTTACATAGTATATATACATCGTACAATATATGGGTTTGAATTAAGGGCTATGGAAATGTTACAACATATATCTATATATTTTAAAATATCAACATATTTTAAGATACCTTACTTTTTTTAAAATTCTAATTTAATTTTGTTTTTTAAATAATATTTCATGCCACTTGGAATAACAGTTTTAGTAATCTATAAATGCATTCCTAAAATGTTATCCTTTTTTGATTGATTTCAAATAGAATGGACCACTTTGAAAATGTACTTTTTGATTTACTCTGATAATTTACAGGGTTGTATTTTGGTACAGTGGGTCAAATAGCCCTTTCTATTGCTCAATTTGCCTTGGACAGGTGCCATTTTAAACTTGTGGAATGAATTTTTTTGGGGGTCACCAATTTAACTAAAAGTGTTATTAATTCTGGCATTTAAATTTAAACCCTTTACATGTAAATTTCAAGAGTGGAGTGGCTGGACAGGAAAGAGGGGCACTCAATCATTTTGTAATAGGGAACATTTAAGTGATCATCTCACAAAACAGGTGAACTTTTTTCTTAAAAAAAAGAAGAAAAGAAAACATGGAAAGAAAGAAGGGTAGATTATTTATATAATTGAAGTCACAATATGCTAGAGCTGTTGTTCAATGGTTCAAAGCAAAGGGAATCCTACTCAGGGACCACTGACCACAGTTCAACAGGGATCCTCGTTGAGTTGGCGGAGACCTACATCTTTTGTTTTGCTCTTGTTATAGTTTTGAGTATGACTGAGAGTTTAATGATGTTGGCACAAGGCCTGAAATGCAATTTGCTATTTTTATTACTCTGTCAATATGGTGCATTAAGATCCCCAATACTCTTCAACAAATGTAAAAGAGAAAAAAAACAAACACCTTTTATTACATCAAGCACTGTAGAAATTAAAACAGCAAACTCCTAATGCACATTCCTCAATACCATAGTCTTGATTAAAGCTTTTGAATTAGCCTAACTTATCATTTTGATACTCTGATGAAAACCTAAACTGTATAGAGATATACGGTTTCTAGGATTGATTCTAGGTTGAGTCTTTCAAGCAAGGGCCCCCTTTCTTTGTGTCTTTGCTATAAAGGTGAAAAGCTGAAGCAGAAGGTGAGACCTTGCTCTTGCCTCATAAAGCATTTTCTGTTTTGTTTCTGGCTGGAGATAAACAACGTTTAGTTAACTAATAGCCAGAGGTCAGATGAAAATAAAAAAGGAGATAAGAATGAAAAAGGATAAAAATAATTTACAATTTTGATACCATCATCACAGCTGACTTCTTATTTTTCAAGATAGCACATTAGAAATACTAACATGCCTTAAAGATTAAGATTTACCCCAGCCATTACCCAGCAAATGCTCTCAAGTTTAAAGCATGGCATTTTTCTCCCAGAGATTTCCTTTTTCTCTTTTAATCTCAGAAATTTCCTAATTGCACCACAAAAAGTGATTTTGGAAACTGCTGGTTACTGAGGCAAATGTGCCTTTTGCCCAATTTTTTCACATAATTACTTTAATTCTTTACTTGGCTTGTCTTTAAAAAATCCCAGCATAACAGTATTTTAGGTTATGTTTCTTTGGGGAGAAAAAAAACCTTGAAGTTTTGGAATATAATTGAATTAATATCCCAGGTTTTGTTAAAGTAGTAGAGTTTACCAGGATTTTAATGCACAATAGTTATGAATTAGACTTACCAAAGAAACAAGATTGTAATTAGGTTACACTGTTGTTGCAAAGAACCTGATTTCTCCTTGTCAAAACTCAAGTAGAGGCAATCCTTAATCATATCAATTTACTGTTGTTCCTAGAAATTTCACATGAATTCATTGCGTGTGGTTTTTTTTTTCTGTGTTCATTTGTTAATTTCCATAATATAAGTCTCTGTATCTTTAGAGCAGGAGTCAATCTATCCTATATAATAAAGAGCTAATATACTAATTAGACCAATCAGCAGAACGACCATCCAAAGGACCTTCCGGACAAAGCTGGGGCAGCCAGAGCTGTGAGGGCCAAGCCCCTTGCAGAATTTCATGCATCAGGCCTCTAGTTAATATAAAGGGTACAACAGTAAGATTTCATGCTTTCCAAGTCACAGAGTTTCTGTTGCAACTATTCATCTTTGCTGTTCTACCACAAAAGCAGTCACAGATCATCCATAAAAGAATAAGTGTGAATATGGTCTAATAAAACTTAATTTACAAAAACAGGCAGCAGGATGGATTTGGCCCACAGGTCATAGTTGGCTTAAAACTGCTTTATCTTTTGTGAACTTCAAGGGCAGGAACAAGGATTTTGTTTTTAATATATTTTATTGATTTTTTGCAGAGAGGAAGGGAGAGGGATAGAGAGCTAGAAACATTGATGAAAGAGAAACATTGATCAGCTGCCCCCTGCATACCTCCTACTGGGGATGTGCCCACAACCAAGGTACATGCCCTTGACCAGAATCGAACCTGGGACCTTTCAGTCCACAGGCCAATGCTCTATCCACTGAGTCAAACCAGTTAGGGCAGGATTTATACAATTTTGATTTTTTAAATATCTATTGCTTATACAGTGTGTGGACCCTAGTACTTTATAGGCATAATAAAATTATTAATATGTGTATTTATATAAATGATCTTATTCCACCTTAAGTAACTTGAATGCCAAATATTATGAATGTTATATTGAATATGAGTATAATTACAAATAACACTATTTGATTTTATACTCAAGTAAAATTTTTCCAAATTTAAATGATTATATTTTATTTATTTATTTCTACTAATGTTTTGGGTAGTGCAGTAAAGGGGAAGAGCCATTTTTCAGTGAAAACTCAATTTTGAAACAGCTAAGCTGTGGAATGCCTCATCAAAGCCATATTAATGATTATATCTTTACTAGAGGCCCAGTGCACGAATTTGTGCATGGGTGCAGTCCAGCCGGCCCTCCCCGATTGGGGTTGATCCGAGCCGGGCTGACCAGGAGGAGGGGCCGCAGGTGGTTGGCCAGCTGGCCCCGCCCCCAATTGGGGCCCCAGTGTGCATCAAAGCAACCGGTCATTCTGGTCATTCCAGTTGCTCTGGCATTCCAGTTGCTTGGCTTTTATATATATAGATTTGGAAAGCTGGATGTTTGAAAGTATGATATATATTACAAATATACACTAACATTTGATTCTTCTCTATTTCTGGTATCAGAAAGCTGATAATCTCCTACCCACTTGAAGTTAGGCATAACCACATGCCAAGCTCTGGCCAATGAAATATATACTGCAAGAGGAAATAATAATAATTTCTAATATATATATTTTTAAAGTTATTTTAATAGATATTTTATTGGCTTTTAGAAAGAGAGGAAGGGAGAGGGAGAGAGAAAGAGAAACATCGATGTGAGATTGTAACATCTAACATTGGCCTCCTGCATGCCCCTTCCTGGGAATCAAACCAGCAACCTTTAGTACACTGGACAACACTCAACCAACTGAGCCACACCAACCAGGGCTGATATATATATATATATATATATATATATATATATATATATATATATATATATATATTCACATGCCAAACACTATTTAAGCAAATTATAAATATTATCTCTTTATTCATCTAAGCACCCAAAAAATATGAAAATCCTGGCGTACACCTAACATACCACCTGAAAACTCCATTTAACAATGCTTTAGACTATGTTTAAATAATAATCCTATACAATAAAAGCCTAGGTGGCATCACACCCTCACGTGATTCCCTTACACAACATTGTCACAAGATGGCCACATGCACAGTGGAGGTGGGCCCAGGGGTCCCTCCGTGCGATGAGGCCTGGGGGTCCCGCGGATCTGAGTGGCGTGGAGGAGGCCGGTCCCGGTGTCTCCACCACCTCAAATGGAAGAGGCAGGGCCTGGTGGAGGAGGCAGGTCGCAGCAGGGGAGGGCAGTTGTGGGTAATCGGGCCGGCAGTGTGTACTCTCTTTTCTGAGCCCTTTATATATACCAACCTATACTAATAAAAGGGCAATATGTTCATTAGACAGGGGGACCTTCCAGGAGACCTTCTGGACTTCCTTCTGGACAAAGCCATGGTGGCGGGGCCAAGGCAGAAGTAGTTAGGGTTGATAAGGCCAGGAGAGGGGGGCAGTTGGGAGTGATCAGGCTGGCGGGGGAGGGAGCAGTTGGGAGTGATAAGGCTGGCGGTGGGGGGGGCAGTTGGGGCTGATCAGGTTGGCAGGGGATGCAGTTGGGGGAGAGCAGGCAAGCAGGGAGGGGCAGTTGGGGGCGAGCAGACCAGCAGAAGGGGAAGTTGGAGGTGATCAGACCAGCAGGGGGGTTCAGTTAGGGGCAAGCAGGCCAGCAGGAGGGGGCAGTTGGGGGAGATCAGGTAGGCGGGGGGGGGGCAGTTAAGGGTGATCATGCTGGTGAGGGGGGAGTTGGGGATAATCAGGCCAGCATGCATAGTGGTTAGGGGCAATTAGGCAAGCAGGCAGGTGAGTGGTTAGGAGCCAGTGGTCCCAGATTGAGAGAGGTACGTCCGACTGCTGGTTTAGGCCCAATAACACAGGGATAGGGCCTAAACCGGCAGTCGGACATCCCCCAAGGGGTCCCAGATTGGAGAGGGTATAGGCCAGGCTGAAGGACACCCCTCCCATGCATGAATTTCATGTACCTGGCCACAAGTTAATTATATTATCACAAAAAACCTGTGAGGTAAATGCTATTATTGAATCAATTTTTCTGAAGAAATAACTAAACCACAAATTCTCCAGTCACATAATTAATAAGTAGTAGGCTCAGGCTTGAACAGAAGTTTCATAGCAGAACGTGCACTTCTGACCAGTAAAATGTATTTCCTGTGTTGATTATGTTGTTACCAATTTTCTCTCTTAACTGTAGAAATTTATAACAAAAAAACATTTATTGTACTTTTTTACTACTTGACATTAAAATATTAAAAATTAACCTATATTAACAAAAATATTTTGAAAAAGGGAATGTAATATTTATTATTCTGGCAATATTTTGATTAACATAATATTGAAAATAAGTTGTGTTCAGCAATGAGGACTAGGTATATACAGAATGCTTTATCTCTAAGATGGAATATTATGAAACCATTAAAAATGCTGCAGTGGAAGACTATTGACATGAAACAACCATAGGACTTTAGGCTAAGTCACCAATTCTCTCTAGAACTCATAATTAATAGTATGTCCTTCACATGATGATCATAATAGTACCTACTTCATAAGGTTGATGTAAGCATCAAAAACCTGTAATTACTTGAAACTTCTAAGGCAAATGAAATGAATATGTTAATAATAGTGTGTGTGTTTTTTATAAAGAATCAGAAAATGCAAATTAGTGAAGTACAATAAGCCAATGAACCATGCAACCTTAGCCAAGGCTTCCCCTCTGGACTTTAATTTCCTCACCTGTGTAATGGTGTGTTTATATCAGTCAGTTTCCAAGGTTACTCCTAGGTCTATGGTTTTATGGCTTCTGAGAAAAAAGATTCAGCTTGACATTGTGTTTTAGGATAAACAAATCTATAAAATATTTCATATAAAATTCCAAAAGATCAAAATTACCAACCATGTATTTGGTTATTATATTTCTAGAAACTACAAAAATATAAAAGAAAAATTCAAATTAGTGGAAAATATTTTATGGTATGTAACATCATTTTTTATGTTATTCAAATTTTCTTTAATAAGAATGTGTTATATACATAGTAAGGGGGAAACTTTTTAAAAAGTATTTGAGTTGAGAGTCAATAGACCTGGTTTCTAGTCCAAGTTTTGCAGTTAAAAATACTTTTGAGCTTTGGGTAATTCATATCATCACTTTGAGCCTAATTTTTTGAATCTGAAGTTTTGGTGGTTTTGTAATGAGGCAACTTGATGAGACTGAACTAGTTCCTAAAATCCATTTCCTTGTAAGTTCTCAGCTTCGGCAGGTTCCTGAGTTGGGGAGAGTAGCAGTAAAGCAGCGACCATATTGTTCTTACGCTCGGTGGGTTGGTGCAAGCTACCAGGCAGCTCATGTACATTGTCACTTACACGCTGGCTCATCTTGTTGGCATGAGACAATTGTCAGTCCTGAAGTTCCCCTGTCTTCTCTCCGATTTTCATTTAGCTTTTCTACATCCTGGGCTCGATGTGTGTTTACCTCGGTGTGATAAAGGACACCAACTTCTCCAGCAGGACACTGTTCTTCTTGTTGTGACGTGAGATGATAAAAATGCCTTCTTAGTGAGATAAATGAGACATCATTAAGTAAAAATGAGTGGTACCTGAACACAAGCACTATGCCCCCTTGAGTAGATATGGTAACCAAGATGGCTCCTATATGACTAACCAGCTGGGAGCATACGCAGCCTAGAGAAGCTGGCCAAAGGAATGAGTCACGTTCTGGCCATTTTATTTTTTAATTAAAATACATTATATGTTCAGGATTTACCACATAAAGCAAGTATGTTCAGGAATTTTCTTTAGCAACTTTATAGTGAAAGTTGTTAGAAAGTGTTGGAAATTGTAACTACTAAAGGAAATATTTAGATAGGATCATTCTTGTAAAAGCTTTGTGAAATTTTTCCTTTGTTATACTTTCAGATTCAAGGCCAAAAGGAGTGGTTAGCATATCAATACTGACAAGAGTCAGAGTGATAAAAATATTGTGACTTGATCTTTAAAATTCTGGCATTCACATTAATATATTAATACTTTAAATTATTTCTTGCTCCGCCAGCTGAAATCAGTTGGAGAATGTTGTAGGTAGGACTAAAGTTTTGGATTAATAGTTTGACAATAATAAATAAATGACAATATTGATAAAATATAAGTAGAAAAGTTTAATAGCCTTTAAATGTGGGCCAGACACATACATTCTATCATTGAAATCTCACAGGGAAACTCTAAGCCAGTGGTTCTCAACCTTCCTAATGCCGCGACCCTTTAATACAGTTCCTCATGTTGTGGTGATCCCCAACCATAAAATTATTTTCGTTGCTACTTCATAACTGTAATTTTACTGTTATGAATCATAATGTTGATATCTGATATGCAGGATGTATTTTCATTGTTACAAATTGAACATAATTAAAGCATAGTGATTAATCACAAAAACAATATGTAATTATATATGTGTTTTCCGATGGTCTTAGGCGACCCCTGTGAAAGGGTCGTTTGACCCCCAAAGGGGTCGCGACCCACAGATTGAGAACTGCTGCTCTAAGCCCTACTGTTATCTCCATATTCCAATGGAGAATATCAAGAATCACAGGAACCATGTTAAGAGCTACCATTTAATACTTCTCTATGTCCTGTTAATAAGCAATGTTTGGTACAATGAGTAGCAGGTGCTTTCATCCACATCTCTTTGCCTTGGGACCTTCTTTGGAGTCAGGGAACACTCAGAAGGAATGAAATTGCCTGATAATTAGCATCATTCACTCCTCCACACATAACAGCTTTCCTCAAGCAGCATCTTAGATCCTCGCTGTTCATGTGGAATAACTCAGAAGGCCCTGTTCAGTACAACAGGGTTAAGCTCCAGCTACCCTCAGTCACATGTTCTAGATAATGCGAACTTTATTGGCTATCTTCCTCTCACTGCTTCACTTCACTTGTCCCCCACCAGAGTTTCCTACAATTACATAAGATCCATCTTGTGTATTAGAACTCCTGTCTCAGATTGTGTGTCTGATGAAACATCAAACAAAGATATCATGTTATATTTAATCCTTATGATAACTCGGAGGAGTAGATATTATATCAATTTATTCAAAGTAAAAATGAGGCTTAAAGAAGTTAAATAATTGTATTCAAGTTAGCACAGATGTTAGAAGCCAGAGTCTGGCTACACCTCTGCTGTTTTATTTTTAAATAAAGTTTAAGCTCATAAATATGATCTGGCCCATCCCTCCCCCTTCAAGTCAATGGATTGAGGCTCTATATAGTAGTAATAGGGTAACTAAATCGCCATTACTAGACAAAAATCATTTTATAAAACAGCCTAGATACATTGTGCTAACTTCAAAAACAAAGAGAAGCAGACAATAGTTCATAAAGTCAATATATATTTGCTGAATTTGTGGCTATTAGTAACAGTTTGCTAATGAATGTCCTTTATAGAATAACCTATCTGTTATTTTCATTTTCTGACACGAATCTCAGGCAACAATGATATGTTTTCTTAAATATTATGGAACACTGGTATATCTTCTCTTATCAAAACATATGCTCCTGATGAAATTGAAGAATATAATTCATTTTCTGTAGAATGGAATCTATTCCAAGCCAAAGCAATATGGGTATCATAGGAAATGTTAAACCTGAAAGATAATATAGAACTCTTAATATCACTTTTCAGTATTTTCACTAAGATCAAGCTAAGAATTCCAGAGGTCAGCTTCTGTTTTCCCTCCTTGTAACTCAATTAAATATCTTAAAAATAAAAAATAAAACTCTTAAATAGTAACCACATGTTTACTTTCTACCAAAACTAACCTCAAAAAATATTTTTTATAAAAGTATAACTTACCAAGTGGACCCAAAATTTAGAACTTCAATCTCTAAATTGAAAAGCTATCCCCTCAAGTTGCACTATTATTTAAAATAGACATATTGATTTCTTATGTGCTTATTTCAAAGTACATAGGATGACTTATGCTCTTTACACATATTTGTCAATTTTATCAAATTAATTATATTGACAACTCAAACAGTATAACTAAAAAAAATTAAAGAATTGTAAATAAGCTGATTTTAAATGTTGAGATTGATTTCAATGACTGCTGATGGTGTGAGGATTCTTTGAAAGTTCCATTGAAAGGTGCTTGTCAGCCTCCCGATTTGTTTCTTTTGGT
Source organism: Myotis nattereri (assembly GCF_964212035.1). Taxonomy (NCBI): domain Eukaryota; kingdom Metazoa; phylum Chordata; class Mammalia; order Chiroptera; family Vespertilionidae; genus Myotis; species Myotis nattereri. The sequence goes on along the minus strand of NC_138076.1, from coordinate 64,598,102 downwards.
CTTAACATTCCTTTGTTCAATATTTTTCAGTTCCTTTCTTAATTTTCTTTTATAAATATGCCATTAAAAAAGCAATAGCAAGTATATATAGTACTTATTATAAAAATATATTTTATATTCTTTAATAGTTTTTCCACTATAACTCTTGTTTTAGTTTTTATTTTGACTGTTATGGCATGCATCCTTAATGTATTACAAGTAATTTTATATCACTTTACATCCTATACTAGTATAGTAAAAGGCTAATATGCAAATAGACTGAATGGTGGAACAGCCGGTCACTATGATGTGCGCTGACCACCAGGAGGCATGTGCAAAACATGCCGGACGTTGGCCATGGCGGGATGGTGGAGAAGGTGAGTGAGGGTGCCAGACCAAAACAGGGCATTGGTCACTGTCATCGGGGTGAACCTCTGATGGTTACTGAAAATTCTTTGTTCCTGCACACCGCGGTCCCGCCTGGCGCTTGCACCCACTGCCAGTGCTGTCCCTGCTCGCACCCGCAGCTGGCACCGGAGCTGCCGCCTCACACCTGCTGTCGGTGCCCGGTGCCAGTCCTGATCACTTGGTGCCATCAGCATGTGCAAGCGGCTGCTGGGCCGATTGCCCTTGAGGGCTTCTTCACCTCCCCCTACTCCTGAGGGGTGATCAGGGCAATAGCCGAAACTCGCACTAACTGCTGGAGCTGGCCCCAATCACTCCGTACCATCAGCAGGTGCAAGTGGGGCCAGCATCATCAGCGCATGGGAGCAGTGGGAGCAGGGCTGCCAATACACAGGGAATTGGGGGGCCCTGGCAAGAGGGGCCAGGCAGGGTCACAGAGGATGGACCAAGACCTGTCTCTGTGCCTACCACAGTCTCGTGGCCAATAGTTCCTTTCAAGGAACATGAATTCGTGCACTGGGCCCCTAGTATAGTATAACAGCATTACACTAACTTGTATTTCCTCCTTCCATGCATTTATACCATATTTTTTCACTTCAAATACATTATGAGTCCCAACCAACATTGTTATTATTTTTGTTTTAGTTAACTAAAATATAAGCAAAGACACTCTTATATTTCTTTCAATGATAGTCATTATTTTGTGTAAATTTAAATTTACATGTGATATGATTTCTAACTGCAGTAAATAATTTAATTCTATAATTTCAATATGCTAAAAATCAATTCTTTGAGCTTTATACATCTGAAAAAAATCTTCAGTTTACCTTTTTTTGTGAAAATATATTTCCCCTGCATATAGAACTTTAAATTGCATGGGGTTATTGTGGTGTGTGTGTGTGTGTGTGTGTGTGTGTCTGTGTGTGCGTGTGTGTGTGTGTGTGTATTGGGCCTTTAAAAATGTTGCTCCACTACCTTCTAGCTTTGTGTAGAAGTATACTGTCATCGTTATTTTCATTCATCTCTGTAAAATTTCTCTGATACTTTAAACATTTTTATGTCTTTGATATTAATCATTGCTGTAGTTTTCTTCATGTTTATTATGCTTGAAGTTTATTGAACTTCTTTGACCTATGAGTTTATTGTTTTCAACAAACATGAAAAAATTTAAGCCATTATTTTTTAAATACTTTTTCTACTTCATCAAGCATACTGAACTCCAATTACATGTATTTAACAATCCTTGAAGATATCCCACAGTTTACTGAAACTCTCTTTCACTTTTCTCCCTCAGTATTTTCCCCTCTGTGTTTAATTTTGGAATGTTTCTATTGATATTTCTTCAAGTTCATAAATCTTTTCTTTTATAGTATATAATCTTCTGTTAATGTCTCACAATGATTTTTTACCTTAGCCACTGTATAAGTTAAATTTAAATTTATATCTTCTATGTCATCTTCTGCATATTCTCAATCTTGTTCTGCCCTCTTGATTTTATGGAAAATATTTTAATAACTTTTTAACCTTAGTTTATTACGTTTATAATATGTTTTATTTTTGTGTCTGTTTCATTGGATTTATTTTTCTCCCATTATGAATTATATTTTTCTATATCATTGCATGCCTGATAATTTTTACATGGATTACATATTGAATTTTCAATTGTTGGGTGTTGGATATTTTTGTATTGCTATAAATATTCCTGAGTTTTGTTTTTGGATGCAGTTAAGTTTCTTAGAGTTTGATGTTTAGAGCAGTGTTTCTTAACTAGAGGTGATTCCTCCAACCCCTGGGACATTTGTCCATTTCTAGAGATATTTTTGTTTGAATGGTGGCTTACTACTGGATTCTAAGTGGACAGATACCAGAGATGCTGCTAAACACCGTACAAAGAAAGTGCTATGCATCCCAGCAAGAACTGTATGGCTTCAAATATCAAAGGAGGCACGGTTGAGAAACCATGGTTGAGAGGCTTGTTCTTAAGTGTTCTTACAAGGGACCAGAGCAACCATAATTCTAGGCCTAATTTTGTTCTACAAATGAGAAAATGTCCCTAGGAGTATTACATCTAATATCCCCAAATTATCAGGGTTTCCAAGTAAGGCTGACAGAAACAGATAATTCTTGCCTGGTGTGAGCTTCAGGGGTTGTTTTTCAGTTCTATTATTCTGGCTCTTCCCACAGCCTCACATTGTTTTATCACGCCAATGGTCTGAAAGTATTTAGCTGGAGATTGAAGAGGGCCCTTCTGATTTCCAGAGCTCTCCCGTTTGTAGCTCTCTCTCTCTGTTATTCTTTCTTGTGAACTGTGACCCTCCTCCAGTTCCAGTTTCTCTACTCAGGGAGATCATTGTGCCCCACTTGCATTGCCATCCTTTCACCGCGGTGAGGAAATTCTTCCAGGCTGTAGGCTGGGGTCCTGTAGGCTCACGTTGTTTGCTTGCCCTCTTTCAGAGGCCACAGCTTTGCAGTGATAGCTTTCTGATTTCTGAAAAGCATAGTCTTATATATTTTGTCAGGCATTTTTAGTTGCATAAGCAGAAGGGTAATTTTGGTTCCTGATATTCAATCTTGATCAGAAGTCTCTGTATTCAATTTTGAGGAAAGTGATATTCAAAATTAAACAATAAACATAATTTTCTTTGGGAAATTGGATTAGGACCATAATTTTAATGATTTTTTTTTGAAGATGAGCACATGATATATTTTAGAGGAAATCTTTCCAATACATAAATGTTGTGCTATTCAGATTAATAAATGTTTTCCATGTAATTAATTTCATTGTTAATATGTCTCTGGCATACAGATTTTTAATGGATACTTTTATTCTCCAAAAGTATTTGAGTTTTATGTACACATAAGTGTCAACCTATGAATTTACACACAGGAAAGACAAATTTGGCTGTTTTATTAAACATAAGTTTGTTTCTTCCAGGTCAAAACTCATATATTTTCCAATTATTAAAAAAAATCATGTAAGCAAAACATGCATTATTGGTTATGAGGTGGTAGGAACAGACAGATATGTAGGCAGCAGCTGTGAGTTAGAATTCCCATTCTGCCCACAGGAATTTTAATATCTTGGACACCTAGAGAATTAGAGGACAGTGGGGAGAGTGATATCACCCTCCAGGAGTGCTGTAACGGTAAAATGAGATGATGACTACGACAAAGTTGTATAAAAACTTCAAAGTAAATGAATGAATATAAAACAGCAGTCGACGACTGTAGGTGTCAATTTTATCTCTAAATCAGTGAATGATACTGTTAATAGACAATATTTAGAAAGCACTTTCTGTGTGAAAGGTCCATTGTAGACATTATTTAGTATTTCCAAGATTTCTGCTTTTATTGTCTCTATTTCTCAAGTGTGAAAACAGAGGAACAAAGAAATAATTTTAATTCCAGGGAAAACAAGTAGCTGACAATTTTTAGCAGCAGAGCCGAGGCTGTTTCTTCTTATTCCTGCCTACCTAATCTATTTGAATAGAAGTTGTAAGAGTGACCTCAATGAGCTTAAGCAAGAAAATATATATTTCACCAAGCAAACAAATTCTACCATCTTATACAGCAACAAAAGAGTTTAAGAGATATAGAGTGGAGAGGAAATGACCTGTTTCAAACAAAAATGTCTATATATGAATTATGCTGCTAATTCATTCACCAAATATTCATTGAGAGTTCCATTCTGTCAGACCCTATCACAGATAAACAAAAAATACAGAACTGTGAATGTTGGGAAGAGATGAAATATAGATATATATAGATATAGATGCATCCCAGTTATATGTCAGTTACTTTGATTCCAGGTTAGGTCAAAGTGCTTATTAATCTTTTTCCTTAACTCAATTTAACTGAGCAAAAATACTGACCCTTGTGAATTAGCATATCCTTTTGTCTTTTTTAGATAACTAATGGATAGTCAATCAATTTAACTTAATGAAAAGGACAGGTTTTGTTTCAGAACATCAATCTTATGAAACTTAGCCAAAAACATTCTCTTTATATTTTCTATAGAAGATAGCTCCAGAAATTGTCCTAAGTCTTTTCATTGAAAGCTATTCTGAAAAAGTTAAGTAGCATGAGTCTACCATACCCTATAAAAATTAGGACTCTAGAAATTTAGCTTTCTATTAGTTATAAAACAACAACTACAACTCTTCCAAATGCATCAAAAACAACTCTAAAAGTACATCTGGATTTACTTTATATGTATTTTGAGAGAATATATTTGAAAATAAAGAAAAACCTATCTGAAGTGATGTTATTTCAGTAATTATTCCCAGAGGTTTAATTTTATATACCTTAACATGCCCCAGTATTTTCTAGAGCCACTGTGATGTGAAATGTATGAATACTGTCAAATACCAGGTCACTACAAACTGAATACATTTTCTTAATCTGTTAGCTATCATGTTAGAAATTCTTAGAAAGCAGATATAAAACATCAGATGGATGAGGATTTAGAATCCTTCTACCTAAACTATTGGTAAAGATGTCATTACTAATCCACAGACACAACTAAATCTTTGAGTTCCTCAACAGAATGTTTCTATGTGCTGCTTAATTATTTTCCAGGCTTGCAGGGTCAAAGTAATCTGCCTTTTAACTGCTACATATTAATCTGTCATGACACATAGCTAGGGGATTGCTTTCATGGATTGACTTACAAAGAAACTTTTATTGACACAGAGTTAAATCTTTTTTATGTCCCTGATTCTTGGGGGAAAAGGAAAACACATACACTTGCACTCAAATCAGTAAGGAATTAAAATTTAGACATTTATCTATGTAACAATTATATTCAGTTGATAGAATCAGATCTGACCTACAACTGAGAATTGAAAGGTTACATTATAAATCTGTATTTACCAATACCCACCCTTATTCTTTATGATTTCAGTTGTGTTTAATATTATTTTAGATGGCATTATCAATAAATTCTAAAATTAGATTCTGGAGGGAAAAAAACTTCAATTGTACTTGTAATGTGCATTTATAAAATATATATCAATATACTGTGGTAGATTTGATTTGGGATGTTGAAAGAAAAAACTACATTCATAAATCTTTGCATTAGAATTATATCATTAAAGACTGATTAATATATAAACATTGTTTAGTCCTAGAAATCTGTTAAAGAAACAGCAGTGAGATTGCTTATTTTTATTTTGCAATAAAGAAAAATGTAAAAGTTATGAGGATATTTAAAAAAGTGTTATATATTTCTGAATATATGCAAGGTTGAGTAGTTCTTGAAAATGAGATCATCTGAATAGTATCATCTGGTCATTACTCTCAACAAATATTTATGAATGACCCTTAAAGGAAAGGACACTAAGCTGTTATGGGATTTGAAAATATACTTTCGATTGGGTAATGCTACTTTAGATAAATAAGTTTACATGCCTACACACAAATTTGTTCTCTAATTATACTAGAGGTTCTTACTAATTATTGGTGCAGTATTTATCAAAGGGATCAAAATAAAGTGACTGGGACTTCCAGGAAGTTTCACAGAATTGAGTATTACAGTCTATCAAAATTATGGAAGTGCCACAATTTCTGTAGTACTTAAAAAATTGGTATAGGAAACAATAAACAATTTCCTTGACTCTCTGAAGTATAAATAAATAAATACAAATAGGATTTTACTTTCAAAATTCCCCGCGCAAGAAATGGATAACACCTGTATAAAAAATGATTGAGTCCACTATACATACAACATGAACAAAATCGCCAAGCAATGTTGCTTTGAGTCAGATATTACTTGAGTTCAAAATGAAGAAACAGAGGAGCAGTGAATTAATTAACATTCCAGTCAACATGGTTCGTACATGAAAGAATCAAGGCCTACATCTTGTTTTCCTAATTTTTAAAATTCAGACTCTTTCCACTATTAACTGCCATTGACAGAAATCAGCATCTATTGGCAGGGTATAGTTGAAATAATCCTATTGAAAAACTATTTTATTGAAAGTAACAGCATGTTGGAGAAGAAAGTCAAGAAATAAGAAAAACAGTATAATCTGGATAGAATTAAACTATTAGGCAAAGAAGTAGAATTATTTAAAAATATAAAATATATATTAATGATTATTTTAATTTTGTAAAAACATATAATATGTTGTGGGCTAACAATTTCTCAAGTTTGTAGCCAGTCTCTGTATTGCCTTTTATTAGTATATGTACATTATAAAAGTACAATTGGTATAAGTGAAAGAGCTTAATATATAGAAGAGATTTCCAACAATTAGAGTTATGCAAATCATTGAACTGACTGCCTCAAAATTTAGTGAATCACTTGCCATTAGAATTGCCCAAAGTTCAGTTAGATAACAATAATAAGCTCTATGAGTCTGTATGTATTTGTAAACTGGTTGATAAAAATAAATAAATAATATAAAATACATAAAATAAAATGGTGCTATTATCTGCCAATGTCAAGAAAAATTCAGGGTGTTCCCTTACTTAGAATAAAAAAAGAATTATAGGCTCTTACTTATAATTCATATATCAAATCATATTATTATTAAAGTTCTGGTCACCAACTATAATATATGGATGAGGTTTCTTCACAATACGCAATTATCAAACTCCAGCTGGGTGCTCCACAATTCACTCAGTTCTGGCACCGTCTACTGTGAGATATCATTAGGCTCCACAGGTTAAGAGCCCAGTCTAACAAGATTGCCCTTCCCCTTCCTACTTCAGATGCCAGTCGCAAGTCCAGGTGTCACGTATGCTTCTGACTGACCTACTGGGCTTCAGACCGAGGCTCTGTCTATTATAACCTGAGTAACCTTAAACAGATGATTTTCTCCCTCAGAGATTCAGTCATCTGATCTAAAAAACAGGATGGATAACAAAAAACAACCCTTAAGGTTGTTGTGAAGATTAATTGCAACACTCCAAGGCACATCCAGGCAGGGTAAGCACTCAATAAATGTCAACGGGTATTATTTAAATTTTGTCAAACTAATTAAATTGGGCACGACATAAAACTGAAATACAGAGATCTGGCTGGCCATGTCCACAGACGCTGACTGTCTCTAGTGAGGAGATGCCTTTGAATGAGGGCAGCTGCCACAAATAATTGGGATTCAAAGTATTTCAAAGACGAAAAGGACCTTAAAATGCTCTTTCTTTTTGTATTATTGAGGCAATATCTTCAAAAACCTAAGATGACTTTTGTAAGGTCATTGAGTAAGATGGTGCAGAGAATATTCGAGTGCAGGTCCCGCTTTCCTGGGTATCGCCTTGTCAGGTACACTGAGCCAGTCTTCCAGGTATTGATAAGTACCGTATTGATTCTTATTTATACACAGTTTCTTAAAAAGAGTACAAGTGTACAATAAATTCTTATGCACATAGGCACATAGACTCTTAAAGAATGTGTAATAGGAAGAAAACCTTAGAATAACATTGCATGTTCCATTTGATCTTTCCTTCTCCACTTTCCGGCCCTGTATCAATTCCATTCAATTGAATGTCAGGATAACCAGGCACTTTAAGGTTCGTTTCCTCAACTCTTTTTAATACTGTGTGTAAAATTATGTCAGTTATAAATAAATAAAGAAATATGATCTAAATTTTATTTAGTAATTTTATTAAAAAATGACTAATTGAGGGTACAATCATAATCATTTTATTAAAATACAACAGTATTAATGACTAATGACTAGGTAACATGGTTTATATGAATCAAGATTTTCATTAGGTTGAGTGAAAGACACTGATTCCTCTCTTGGCATGGACATAGTAGAACATTTATTCCCATGATATTTTAGCACTCCTTGCACCAAGTTTAGTAATGTGGTTAAAATCTAAATACCAGGAACAGTTAGCAGTTTTTTATGGGTTTATTTTTTTCTAATTACTAACATTGTTTAATCTTCTCTTTGAAATGGAAACAAAGATAAGGGTAATATGGATTTATTTAAATAGCATGGAATTTTGAAGGCTTGATATGAACTTAGGAAAATTGCTAATGCTTTCTAAAGCAGCAATACTTGACTCTAAATTGTTTCTCAAAAATGTGTTCTCAAAAGGACTTCAAAATATTCTATGAGTCTTGTTAAAATTCAAATCATGGACTAAAAGATATAGTACATCAGTTAGACTCTCCAAGTTTGCATTCTTCTTTAAAAAAATATATTTTACTGATTTTTTTACAGAGAGGAAGGGAGAGGGGTAGGGAGTTAGAAACATCGATGAGAGAGAAACAACCATCAGCTGCCTCCTGCACATCTCCTCTGGGGATGTGGCCACAACCCAGGTACATGCCCTTGACCGGAATTGAACCTGGGACCTTTCAGTCCACAGGCCAATACTATATCCACTGAGTCAAACCAGTTAGAGCCAAATTTGCATTCTTAACTAGTTCCTGGAATGTTTATTAAAAATTTTTAAGTTGAAGAACCTCTGCTATTCTGACCCTTTAAGAGTTTGTCTTGAAAAACTAATATTCTGTTCAGCAAAGTCTTAATATTGAGTACAAAAGATAATATTCCTACTTAAGAATTTTTACATTAGCTGAAGACACATTATCAAAAATTCTGGCTGATGGAATTAAAATATATTTTCTGTTACTGCATGAAAAATTATTTGAAGCATAATATTTCAGAGGTATGCATATTCAAATTTATCTTTGGCTATGCCTGTAAATGTTAGCTGTTTGAGCATTTTTTATTGAAATTCTGCTTTCTAATTTACACCTTGTATTCTACCACCAAAGGCCAATACGTGATAAAACTTACTGATTTTATTATATCTCTGACATACATTAATTTATATTCTCATTTTTTAATTTTACAAACTGTACATAGTATTTATTGTATGCCAGGAACTGTGTAATGAACCAGCTAAATATTATATCATGCAATCTTTAGTACAATCCTAAGAGAGGATTATCTCCTTTATACAGATAAGAAAACTGAGGCATGATAGAACTATATATTTCTCCAAGACCTTGCCGGTAGCACAGGCAATGAACACCGAATTCAGACCCAGGCAGTGTGGCCAGGAGTCTCTACTCCTGCTCACATTTTGCTGCCTCTGACATGAGAGTGATAAATATCTTTGAGGTCAAAAGTTGGAAGCTTTGATTTTATTGGGCTTTTTGCCTAATTCTTTCCATAGTAAGTGAGAGAAAGAGAGGCCAATTTTTTAAAAATCTGTTTGAACAAGTCTTATTAGAAATAAACCTTTTTGGCAAGCTGCTCTGGAATAATTTTACCTTGCAGGATTTTCAGTTAAAAACCATTTCATCAAAAATTAATATTCCAACTTAGCACAATGAAGGCTGGCTTTTATTTTCCTCTTATTAAAATCAGTCACTAAACCAAGAGGAGCTGCATGAGGTTTTGTTGTGTGTTTGGCTTCAGTATTTCTATTACAGAAGCTCTTCATCACCACGGACTTGAATGTGAAGAAAAAAATTAATATGGTTTATAGCAGTAATCCTCTTAAATACTTGAGACTTTGCCAGCTTTCAACTAACAAGCCAGGTTATTAACGGCTGCGGTCCTACAACACTCAGGGATTATTGTCTAGGGCTGCTGACGAGGCACTGCTAGTGACCAGTTTGTAAAATGCAATCTGTTATTTTATTTCACAACCTGATCAATGATTAAAACTGCTTGAAGTACAAAAACCTGTCTACCCAACCAGCTGATGTTTTTTGCAAAACATAGAATTGAATGGCTCTTTTTATGTGTGATTAAAGATTCTGATTATTACCTGTGTAAGTTATCTGGCAGCTTTTTTTTTTTTTTTTTTTTTTGGCTTTTGATTTGATCAAGTACACTTGAAAAGAACATCAAGATTTTTTTTTAAATTAACATTACCTTTATAAAAAAATGACAGCTCTGTCTGAAGACTGTCTCTCCTCACCTGATTCTTAATATGAAGTTTCTGACAAGTATACAGATTTGCCTTAATTATTTATTCATTTCATTGAAACCATCTTCATCTGCTTTAAATTTCTAATAAGTCTATTTAAATAAAAAGAATCTTATTTGAATGTTGATTTTATACTTCAAAAATCATGAAGGTGTCTGTATTCACACAGAAGTGATATGAAGCAATGGTAATGGTTGTATAAGTAAATGGCCAAAATAAAAATGATAATTACATTAGATGATGACATGATGACATTTCAAACCAATTTAGTATAAAATACAAATATCAGTGAATTATACAACAATAAGAGAGCATTTCTTTTATAAAAATATGAAAGATATAATCTGAAAAGATTAAAGGAAAATTTCATATTTTGTCAACTTCTTAAATTGAGCCAATTGGGTTAAATAGAACCCTTTACTTTGGCTCAACAAATAGGGCAGTTCTGTGTTCCCTGTTTCTGGGGCCTAACTTCCGGTTTTTATATTGTTTTATTTGTCTTGTTTAGTTTGGTCGGATTGGGTTGATTTTAATGTCTCATTACAAGCTTAATAAGCTAAAAACCTGACTTTTTGTGTGTGTGTGCATGTGTATGGGCACCTAGATATCTTTGTAAATTGTTTTTCATAAGATTCCAAATTCAGCATGAATTTTTCTATTGGCCCCCAACCCTCGTAAAAGCCACTCTCCCACTAAAATACAGTCATGTGCTGCGTAATGACATTGCAGACCTCATATGCCTCGGTGGTCCCAGAGATTTTAATGGAACTGAAAAATCTCTATAGCCTAGTGATGTCCTAGCCATCATAACATTGTACCGCAGTGCATTACTCACATGTTTGCATTGGTGCTGATGTAAGCAATCCTACTGGGCTGCCAGTGGCATAAAAGTCGAGCACATAAAACTATGTAGAGTACATAATACTTGATCATGACAATAAATGATTATGTTACCGGTTTATGTATTTACTATACTTTTTTTCATTATTTTAGAGTGTACTCTTTCTACTTATAAAATACTTGCTGTAAAACAGTATGCTGTGTTTTGCCAGCAGCGGTCTCGTGCATCTCTTGTTTACTGCGTCTCTTGATTGCATCATTCTCTCCTGTGCTTGATTTAATCTCCTGTTGTTTTATAAAATCAGGGTGGCCTAAGTGTACAGTATTTATAAAGTTCACAGTACTGTTCAGTAATGTCCTAAGTCTTCACAGTCATTCACTCACTATTCACTCACTCAGAACAATTTCCAGTCCTACAGGCTCCATTCATGATACGACCCTTATACAGGTGTACCATTTTTATTGTTTATACTATAATTTGCTATACCTTTTCTATGTTTAGATATGTATATACACAAATACTATTTTGTTTAAATTGCCTACAGTATTCAGCACATAACATGATATGCATGTTTGTAGATGAGAAGCAATAGGCTATACCCTATATCCTTGGAAGGACATACGACTATGGTGTGGTGGGCTACATCATCGAGGTTTATGTAAGTACCCATTTCTCATACTAATATGTGCATGAAATTCATACACGGGGGGGGCGGGGGAGGTTGTATCTCTCAGCCTGACCTGCACCCTCTCCAATCTGGGACCCCTTGGGAGATGTCCGACTGCTGGGTTAGGCCCTATCCTGCAGGATAAGGCCTAAACCAGCAGTCGGACATCCCTCTCACAATCTGGGAGTGCAGGCTCCTAACCACTCGCCTGTCTGCCAGCCTAATTGCCTCCTAACCACTCCCCTGCAGGCCTGATCGATGCCTAACTGATCCTCTGACATCTTGATCACCCCCAACTGCCCTCATCTGCCAGCCTGATCACCCACAACTGCCCTCCCCTGCTGGCCAAATCACCCACAATTGCCCTCCCCTGCCATGACCTGCCTCCTCTGCTGGGACCCACCTCCTCCATGTGAGGCAGCGGAGACGCTGGGACTGGTCTCCACACCGTGCAGAGCTGCGAGACCCCCAGACCTCACCACGTGGAGTGGTCGCAAGGCCCTGTCTCCATTGTGCACATGGGCATCCTGTGGTGGCCATCTTGTGATGACATCTCACACGAGGGCCACCGAGGCTTATATTAGTATAGGTATATCCTATATAATAAAAGCCCAATATGCTCAGTGTCTGGTGTTCCACTCAACAAACCAAAGCGTAATATACTGATGATATGCTAAGGCTGCTCAAATGCTCGCTATGAAGCGCACTGACCACTAGGTGCTAGACAGTCAACCAGTCGACCAGTCTCTATGACATGCACTGACCACCAGGGGGCAGGCGCTCTGACCTATAGGTTAGCTTGCTGCTGGGGTCTAGCCAATTGGGGCTGAGCGAGACAGGCCAGACAGGCCCTGGAGCCCTCCTGTGGTCCCTCCCTGGCTGATCAACCTCCTGCATTCCTCCTGGCCCTAATCATGCACTGGTGGGTTCCCATGGCCTGGCCTGCACCCTCTCACAATCCGGGACCTCTTGGGGGATGTTGGAGAGCTGGTTTTGTTCCGATCCCGCAGGCCAGCCGAGGGATCCTACTAGTGCATAAATTCATGCACTGGGCCTCTAGTATATGTATATGTATGTGTGTGTATATATATATGTTTGAAAATACTTCCATTGCATTTAATCACTTAGATTTCTGGAAATGGAATTGAAAATTTGAAATAATGTTCCTTCAGATTTTAAGGCATTATAAATTTCAAATTTCTTAGATATTATTGAGCAATCTGATGGTATTACACATATTTCTAAAAACAAAACAACAGTTTTCACCCAAACTGGAAGCTTTTATTAATTCATCACTAAACATGGTATTCTGACATTTCATGATGGTATGTATGACTTGCTGTGTTTTTGTTCCCTAATCAATTTGATGGGAACTTATTGAGCCCTTGAATTCTGAATATCCTTACAGAAATATTTTGTAAGAATTAAATTTTGAGAACCTAGGTAATAATAGCTCTCAAAAAGTTCTAATATTTGCCCTTATTCTATTTTTCTTTTTACCCAATTCAGGAATTAAATTTTAATCATATAGTAGCAAACTCTAACCACTGATCAAAGTCAAAAGTTTAAGTTTGATTCTTTTAATATGAAATCTTCCTCATCATGTTTTGAATCAGTAAATGTAGTATAATTTGCTATGGACATAACCATTGGCCAAAACTGATGGCTTATACAATTACTTATAAATTCAGATAATGTTTTATTATTTCCTTCATTCAAAAGAAGTCTATTTTTATATGAAAGTTTTAAGTGCCTGGACCAATAGTATAAACCTAATTAAATTAAAAATACTTTTACTCATTAAGAAAACACATATTTGGACCTTTATAGTGATGGGTTAAAATGATAGGCGATAGAGCTGAATCTGTAATCCTTGCTTGTCAAGGACTATTTTGCAAGTCTCTGAAATGTACATAAGTTCTCCATCAGAAAAAAAATAACAGGTATAAAGATGAAGCACGCAGCACAAAAATATGTTCACCCATTATTCACGTGGAAAATTTGAGTAGCATTGCATGGCAGTGAAATTCGTAGATTACAGAAAATCAATTTTCTTTCATGTCCCATAATTAATCACATCTATCTATAGATATATGAAATAATACATACCTACCAAATTATAGCATAATAACATATAATAATCTATTGAATTCCTTTTGCACCTCACTCTTGAAATGCTCAAAGGATTTTCACATCAATTATCTCATTTGTTTACTCAACATTCCTGTGAGGTAGCAGCAATTATCATACTGGGACATCTTTTGCAGAGGTGGTATTTTATTTCTGCAATAATTGACCTTTTATTTTAAAAAAATTATGGGAATGATTTCCAGCATATCTTATTTTATAAAAGTACCACCTATATCAAAATAGCGGTAGTATTTTTGAAGCTTCATTTTTAGCTACAGTATGGCTCATTCAATGACGGAAGGCAGTTTTAGGGGAAATTGTAGAACTACTACTGTGGCTACCATCTGCTTAAAATATTCTCCACAACACAACATATCCATCGGCATTGTCTACTACATAATTTAGTTACAGAGCTGTTTCAAAGATTCTTACCAAACAATTATATAACAACTCCCTCTAACCCCCCAAAAATGTGAACAAATTGGATTAAGCCTATCAATTATAACAATAACAAAAATTGGTAATGGGAATGATAGAGGTGGGAATAAAGTTTAGCAAAGTAGGTATAGCTCCTGATATTCAGAAGGATTTCGATAAAATGCATGGATCTTTATACACCACACTGAAGAATTGGGCATTTGCTGTTTTACAATGTAAAATAAAAGAAAACTGAAGGCTTTGCAAGCTCTTTTGGTGAGATGCTTTTGACAAGTGATCAAATCATTGAACACTTCTTCCTGAAAACTAATGTTCAGACGTAGCCTAAGTATGAGCCCTGTGACACCATGAACATCCTTTCCTCTGTGTTGACATTCATTCTTTAATACGAAGTGTAGACAGCATATCTGACACCAGGAAAAAAAAAGAAAAAAAAGGACTGTCTCTGATATAAAATTTTTACTAATGAAAATATTCTCATTGTTAAAAAATGGTTTTAAAATTGCCCTTTTCGCCCTAACTGGTTTAGCTCAGTAGATAGAGCATCGGTCTATGGACTGAAAGGTCCCAGGTTCGATTCTGGTACCTTGGTTGCGGGCACATCCCCAGTAGGAGGTGTGCTGGAGGCAGCTGATCGATGTTTCTCTCCCATTGATGTTTCTAACTCTCTATCTCTCTCCCTTCTTCTCTTTTAAAAATCAATAAAATATATTTTAAAAAATAATAATAAAAATAAAATAAAATTTCCCTTTTCCTTTTGGTTATAGGTAAGCAAAATATAAGTTATGTGGTAGATAGGAACACAATGTAACTTAAGAAATACGGATATTACTCAATAAATTGTAAATGCTGCTGAGTAAGATATTGGCCTCCCCTATTATAGCATAACATTAATATATCTTCTTGAAATATATTCATAAATAGAAAGAAGGCACACAAATGAAAGAAACCTAACATTATATAATTCATCAATAAATATTTCATATGTCTGTCTAAATGATACAGAATCAGTTCTTTAAATATAAACTCAATATTATCAATTTTTAAAAATATTAGTAATAATTTAATATAATTCTTCAGTTAATTTTCCAGATTTTCCTACTTGTCCATTTTTCATTGTTTATTTTTAGTAAGTTTATACAATACAATCAATTGATACCTTTACATTGATTTAATATGTACATTACCCTCAGTTTTTCCTTCTCTTTTTTAAAAGTTAGTCTGTTCCTTGTCAATCATTGATATTGCTTATTATAAATTATGTACCCTATCTGTGACTCAGTTTCCAGAAATATCCTTTGAGTGTCTTCTTCTATTTCAATGCTTAAGTTCAATTTGTCATTATTAAAACATGACTTTTTCTTTGTAATTTTTCTAGTGGAGTGGGAGGAAAAACTGGGGTTTAAAACTATTGACAGGCAAGCTTTCATAAAATCTTTGGCTATATGGTAACTGACCTATGTGCAGAGATAGTGGGTATTGTCAAAACATGATTTTTTTCTGACTAGCTAAAATTACACTCGTAGGTTACATTGTTCATTGTTCATTTTCTTTTGATACTGTACAGCAAAGATACACGCTGGCATAGGTGAAAGATTGGTAAAAGAAAATTTACTAAAGACTTGGCCAAGTCAAAAGGCAATTGGGTCGTTAAAGGCTGTCAATCTAGCAGCAGACAGAAATATGATTTCCACATAGAGTCTAGTGCTGAAGAGGTTACAACTTTAGAAATCCAAGTTCTTTGGGGCAAAACAAGAAAATCAAAGACTAATCCATTTAGAATGAACAGTGATTAACTGGAGAAAGAACTGATTCATTTTCTTTTAATATTTGCATGTTTGCTATTATTTTATACTGGAGGCCCAGTGCATGAAATTCATGCATGGGGGGTGGGGGTCTGTCCCTCAGCCCAGCCTGTACCCTCTCCAATCTGGGACCCTTTGGGGGATGTCTGACTGCTGGTTTAGGCCTGAGCCCTGTGGGACTGCTGGCTTCCAACTGCTCACCTGCCTGCCTAACTCATTGTCCCTAACCGCTTCTGCCTGCCAGCCTGATCACCCCTTAACCACTCCCCTGCCAGCCTGATCAATGCCTAACTGCTACCCTGGCAGCCTGGTAACCCCCAACTCACCTCCTCTGCCTGCCTGGTCACCCCCAACTGCCCTCCTTCTGCAGGCACAGTCACCCCTAACTGCCATCCCCTGAAGTTCCGGCTCCCCCCAACTGCACTCCCCTGCTGGCCTGGTTCACCCCTAACTGACCTCCCCTGTTGGCCATCTTGTGACCATATAGGGGCAGCCATCTTGTGCGAGGGCACGATGGTCAATTTGCATATTATTATTATATAGGATTATTCACATCTGATTTAGAGAACGTTAGTTAAGACCTGCTGAAGTTTTTAAGGAAGAGTTTATTATTTTAAGCACAATATGCATCTATTCTAATTTATATAATAAAATCCTAAGTGACCATTATGGCAGAACAACCAGGAATGACCAGTCGCTATGATGCACACTGACCACTAGGAGGCAGATGCTCAACACAGGAACTGCTCCCTGGTGGTCAGTGCATTCCCACAGGGGGAGTATCGCTCAGCCAGAAGGAGGGCTCATGGCTGGTGAGTGCAGGCATGGGGGTGGGAGCCTCCCCTGGCTCTGCAGCAGTACTAAGGAGAAGCGAGCTGAGTGGTAAAGAGCAGTGAGAAGGCGGGTAGTAAGAAGCAAAGGGTCTCGGACTGGGAGAGGGCTGTCCACCTGGTGGACATCCCCCAAGGGCAAGAGAGCACAGGCTGGGCTGAGGCGCACACCCCCCTCCCCGTGCACAAATTTTGTACACCAGGCCTCTAGTTAATAATATTTTTAAAGTGAAAGAGGTTTCTGATCTTTTCTTTAAAAACATCTATCTTATGTCTTGGAAATTAACTTATCATGCTGTACTTTAGAGGTCGATAAATGATTTAAAAGTGAGTCAGAGTTAACCCTATTTCAGTAGAACTGCCACAAAATAAATATACCATATAATAAAGCTTTACTGAGTAGAGAAAAAGTCAAGTACAAGAACAAAAGTCCTGAAAATCTTGTCATTTCAAATTGCTGAGGAACTGCTGGAGGACCTGGGGACATTAAACCAAAGGCTAAGCTTGTCCTGGGCCAAATTCTTGGTTCACAAAATAAGCTGTCCTCTGAAATTTGAAGAGACGGAGTATGAGTGATGAAGGACATTAACTAAATAAAGGTGAGAAAATTGTACAAACAAAAAAAGTTTAAAAATGATTTATTTTACTTATTATCTGAAAGAATTTTACAGTCTTTGAGTTGGCCCAAAACAAAAGGATTATTTTCAAGTGTCACTTAACTAAATGTAGACAGTTTTCACACAGAGGGCAATATTGTTGAGCTGGCTGTGAATCTATCATTGAGGTTGTTTATATGTCAGTTTTGTTATTACTCTGAGGTTCTAAATTCTGCTGAATATCACCGATAATAGCATGCTTGAAAATTATGCCTAAAAAAGACTTTAGAGAGAAAAAATAATAGCTTAAGTGATAAAAGTACTTTTATTTAGATATCTTGTATGTATAGTGTCAGACTGGACAATTCAGTGAAAAATATATGTAAGGCGGAATAATTTTATTTTTACTTTCAATGTTGATTTTAAAAGAATCACTAACCTTTCTTATTATATACTGTTAGAAAATCTATTGGTGTGTTGTTAAAGTTGTCAGAGAGAGAAACATTGGCAAACTGTTCATTGGCATATGTGAACAGGAACCCTGGCTCTTATCTCAATTTGGAGAAATGATTATGTATATCATTGGTTATATTTTATTTACTTGTTTGTTTGCTTATGCAATGGTTATAAGTCAAGTGCTTAATTATTACTTGCTAAGATAACTATAACTGTTCATTTTGTGAGAGTGTAGATCAGAATGGCCTGGATTTTTCCATAATACATACATAACAATTCATTATATATGCTAAAAAATCAATTATAGTTTTATTTTTCCTTTTCTTTATTGATTAAGGTATTACATATGTGTCCTTACACCCCCATTGACCCCACACTCCCCACTCATACCCTCACCCCCCTGGTGTCTGTGTCCATTGGTTAGGCTTATATGCATGCATACAAGTCCTTTAGTTGATCTCTTTCCCTTACCCCAACTCTCCCCTACCTTCCCTCTGAGGTTTGATGGTCTGATGGATGCTTCTCTATCTCTGGATCTGTTTTTGTTCATCAGTTTATGTTGTTCATTATAATCCACAAATGAGTGAGACCATGTGATATTTATCTTTCTCCAACCAGCTTATTTCACTTAGCATAATGCTCTCCAGTTCCATCCATGCTGTTGCAAATGGTAAGAATTTATTCTTTTGTACTTCAGCATAGTATTCCATTGTGTAGATGTACCACAGCTTTTTACCCACTCATCCACTGCTGGGCACCTGTGTTGTTTCCAAATCTTAGCTATGGCAAATTGTGCAGCTATGACTATAGGGATGCATATATCCTTTCTGATTGTTGTTTCTAGTTTCTTGGGGTATATTCCTAGAAGTGGGATCACTGGGTCAAATGGGAGTTCCATTTTTAAGTTTTTAAGGAAACTCCCTACTGTTTTCCACAGTGACTGTACCAGTCTGCATTCCCACCAGCAGTGAACGAGGGTTCCTTTTTCTCTGCATCCTCTCCAGCACTTGTCATTTGTTGATTTGTTTATGATAGCCATTCTGACAGGTGTGAGTTAGTACCTCATTGTCATTTTGATTTGCATCTCTCAGATGATTAGTGACTTTGAGCATGTTTTCTTATGTCTCTTGGCCTTCCTTATGTCCTCTTTCAAAAAGTATCTATTTAGGTCCTTTGCCCATTTTTTGATTGGGTTGTCTATCTTCCTTTTGTTAAGTTGTATGAGTTCCCTATAAATGTTGGAGATTAAAACCTTATCAGTGATAACATTTGCAAATATATTCTCCCATGCAGTGGGCTTACTTGTTGCAGCTTTAAAATAATACTAAAAGGAACAACAAAAGCTAATGAAGCGCATAATAAAACAATGCCTCATGTTCATCTAAGTATGTCCTTTAAGTATTCCCTGACTCCCTGTGAGGAGTTAAGCAGAGATGGGATTCCTTCACTATTATCTCAGTGCCTTCTCTCATGGCACCTGATTTTGACAATGCAACCATCGTATGGACTAAACACAAGAACTTTAACTCTATTGCTGAAAAATAACTTTGAGGCTCAGAAAAGAAAAATATGTATGAAGAAATAGAAGCAATACAGTAGGGAGTGGCTATAGGGCTAAGCCTGGGACTGACTTGTTGGCAAAGCCACAAACAAGTCCCAGCTTAGAGGGCACAGCCCTCTTAGCATAATTAAGCTTGACCTTATGATGCCCCCTTGATCTTATCTGGGTAGCTAATGGGCTGCAGGAGGTGCAGTAAGTGCTGTCAAAACAAGTGAAACTCACAAGAACATTGTAACTATGGTGACCACTACCTTGTTTACCTCTGGCTATAAATAAAGGTTCAGCTTGCTGTCTGGATCTCTCTCTGTGGCCTCAGCCAGGCACGGGAAGATCCACCTAGCCTAGACCCAGCTTATTCTCTTTGTCTTTTCTACATCCTTTGCCACCCCCCCTCAGGCTCACTGAACCCTTGGCTGTGCTGGCACGGCACACAATACTTAAATCCAGGTTGTCTAATTTCTACTCTACTATATCTTACTATAACATTCTAAGTGCATTTCATTTTAAACAGAAAAAAATGTTATTATTAAAGAAAATTTACGCATAACTATTGGCTTCCAAATTTAGATGGTGATAGAGAACTAAATAGCATCATAGTAGTAAATTAACTACTTAAAAAGGGAACAAAAGAAATATGAACTGGTATAATAGCAATATTTATCTAATGCATTAAAATTGTTGTATTACTCTGACAGAGAATTTCATATTTCAATAATTTTCCATAAAAATAAAATGACAAGCCTTAGCCGGTTTGGCTCAGTGAATAGAGCGTCCGCCTGAGGACTCAAGGGCCCAGGTTCAATTCCGGTCAAGGGCATGTACCTTGGTTAAGGGCACATACTGAGTAGGGAGTGTGCAGAAGGCAGCTGATCAATGTTTCTCTCTCATCGATGTTTCTAACTCTCTATCGCTCTCCCTTTCTCTCTGTAAAAAAATCAATAAAATATATTTTTAAAAAATGAAAATGAAATGACAAATGTTTAGAAATGTTTATGTACAGAGTAGTTTACAACTTAGATTAGAAAAACTCTAAAAACAACTAAACTATATAACAAAAATTGCTACCTATATAATTATAACATAATTTGTATATTTATATATAATAATGTGTTCATAAAATAAAAACATATGGACACTAAAAAAAGCATACTGTAAGCTGTATTTGGTTGTATGAGAAAGTAAGTTGAGCACTCCAAGTGCACTTTTCAGTTGGAAAATACATATAGTATGGATGACCCAAATACATACATGTTTATGTATTTTATTTATTTTTTAATTTAGTGATTATGTGTTAATTTTATAATTAAATATTCCAGTTTATATTAAATCCATAAAGAAGTTAATGTTCTCCCCGAAGGAAATGAGAATCACTTGAAAGAGCATCAGTGGTAAAACTTTTTAATGTTATAATTTCCCTGGATTAATTTTCAAGGCCAAAATCATCCATTCATATCACATCATGACATTTGGACCATATTTTACATGATAGTTGAGATTGCTATGTCAGGTAGACAACTATTCTTACGTGACTTCTTAATTTTATCACACTGGTATTCTACTGGAAAAAAATAATACTAAAGACACCTATATCAATATATTATATAGAATACATTGATGTGAAACAATGACATGAAGCAAAACGGCAGTGGTCTGAATTTAAGATCTGCCCTTTACTAGTTGCCATCAGTTCAAATAACTTTCATTTCCGTGGGATCGAGCCCGCAACCCCCACATGTGCCCTTGACCAGTATTGAACCTGGGACCCTTCAGTCCGCAGGGCAATGCTCTATCCACTGAGCCAAACCAGCCAGGGCAAATGACCTTTGTTTTTAAATGGTCAATTAAAAACTTAAGATTACCAATCCAGATGGAAAAACTTTCCTTAGTGTGGATGCTTATGCTTTAGGCTACCATATAAACTAAAAAACCTATTTTAGAATGAGAAAATGAGTAGACATATGTAATAAGCCTTCTCAAATATCATGAAAGCAATTAAAAATATTTGTAGAGCATGTCTCATGAAATCAAAATAAAACTCTTTACTTCTTTTCTGGCAGATGACCTTATTGTAAATATATACAGTTAATGCCACACAATTATCATATTCTGTACTAATTGGATTTTCTGTGAAATAGTTTTAAATAGCAAAGTCAACAGTTAACATGATTAAAAATGCATACTTCATAAGAATTTTATTCTATCTTGTATTTATGTTTATTTTAAAATGTTCTTGTATTATGGAGCCATCTGTTTCTGGCCTACTATGGTACTAAGTTCTGTAATCATAGCACTCAAGAGAGATCATAGTTTTTCTTCATGATATGAAAGGGATTCTATATTTCATTCAAAAGAAATAGTTTCATTCAAACTCTAAAGTAACTGGGAAGAAACTGTTAATAAAATTAAAAACTGAGCCTGACTTCTTCATGAATTTATTTTTTTCCTTATTATCTACACTCACAGTGGGTTCAAAATGAGTGACTGGGTCATAAATTTCCTTGTCTTGACAAGAGAAAAAAAAAGATCTCAAGTCAGCCAATGGGTCACATTTTTGAACTTCTAAATTCTCACTAAAACAGCAGCAATACAGCAATATTCTTTTGGATATATGACTTTCAAATCACCTTTTGAACACATTGAGATCAATTAAACAATAAGTATATTCTCATTTACAAAAAGAAATCAATCAGCTGTCATTTTTGATTGATTATTCTTACTTGGAGTGGTATTTAATCTATGAATTTATTACACATTTTCAACTACTATAAAATGGCATGTGAATTAGAAATGGTGTCTCAAGTGAATGGATGAGAAAATCCAGTTCTCTCCCAAAACATTTTGTGAAATCTTCCTTGAATCATGTGACCAGCTGTTATTGAAGAAGGTAAGCTATTTTTGTTAGGCATAAAACTGTAACGCCTGCTCGATACGCTATCAAGGACAAAAACATTAGCAAAAAATTGGACCCAAAATATGTGCCCAGGGCAAATTAAGCAAAGTCTACAGTATTAGTTTGATTCACAGGATTCTTTTGAAGACCTTACGTGCTATTTTTCACTGTAAAATATCCTGCAGGAGGCTTAAGTAATTTTTGTGGATAAGCCCATTTAACACCAGCAACAATATAGGTCACTGACCTCTCTCACTGTTCTAAATATAGATCAGAAAAATATTTTCCACATCCACATTTTAATATTATAGGATTGGAACCATCCTTAATTAAGTGGTAGGGTGAGTACGATCTACTAAATTGAGCAATTTTATCACTATAATTGTTTATAATCATTAGAATATGGTTATGATAAAATGTAGATGGCATTCAGTATTATTCTTTTTTATTCCTTATTGATTAAAGTATTACATATGTCTCTTTTTTCCCCGTTGACCTCTCTCCTACCACTCACACTCCCCAGAACATACCCTCACACCCCTAGTGTCTGTGTTCATTGGTTATGCTTATATGTATGCATACATGTCCTTTGGTTGATCTCTTATCCTCCACTACCTACCCTCTTCCCTCTGAGGTTTGATGGTCAGAGAAGCATCGAACAGTGTTATTCTTTTAAAAATTTCTACTGACAATAGACTCTTTAATTGCCTATCGGGGCAGACTGCTTTCTCCCACCCTCGGTATGCCATTACTTATCATGAATATTTTTTAACTCAGTTCCCAAAATGTAAAATTCTCTCTCCTTAGAAAAAGATGGCAACCACACTTTTTCCATTAAAAATCCAGCTAAGCAAGAAATTAATTTGGTCCACTGGCAGCCTCTTTCACTGACACTTTTTTTCAATGACCGTGTTGTTGTATTATGTATTTAGCATTGCAGCTATATCTCTTATAAAAAAGCAAAAGCCAGAACTGCATGGGTCACATGGCTGTGGGAGGATGAGAATTGTAAAAAAAAAAAAAAAAGGCTTTTATGGAATCTATATGTTCCCTTCTTAACACAAAAGCACAAATTTATCAAATACATTTATAGGAGCATGGATTGTTGAAAGTGGCACATGGAAACTATCCATTTCTATGTTCATGGAAAGAGCAGAAAATCGAGTTATATTAACCTACAATTAAAGTTATGATCAAATCAGCAAAAGGATGTTGTAAGTGAGAGGAAAAGCATTAATTCAGACTCTTATGTGCCACGGTTGGCAGTCAGCAGGTTACATACATTATTTCACATATTCTCAATCATTCTCCAAAGTATTGACCACAATCTCCATTTTATAGGTAGGTAAACTAGAGATCAGAAATATTTAATAAATTGACAAATTTTTCATAGTTAGTAAGTACCATGCAGGATTTGTATCAAGATCAGTCTGACTAGAAGTTTATTTTCGCCTTGCACCAAAAATGCAGATTAAATGAAATATGTATATGAGAGTTGAGAACTAGCTCCTAAAAAACATATTTATGGAAAAACCAAGCAATACTAAAAAAGGTAATTCTTACTATATATTAATTATTTCTTAGTTTGTAAGGGAAGAATTACTATCGTTGATTAAGTAATG
The DNA here is from genome assembly GCF_964212035.1 of Myotis nattereri. Classification (NCBI taxonomy): domain Eukaryota; kingdom Metazoa; phylum Chordata; class Mammalia; order Chiroptera; family Vespertilionidae; genus Myotis; species Myotis nattereri. The sequence goes on along the minus strand of NC_138076.1, from coordinate 64,573,979 downwards.
AAGGGTAAATTGTTAAGTCAGGAGTTATTTCCCAGATTCAGGTCAACTACCTGTTATCCTGATATAACCAAAGAACCAAATTATTCATCCAACTGAAGTATATTCAGTGTGTGTGTGTGTGTGTGTGTGTGTGTGTGTGTGTGTGTGTGAGAGAGAGAGGTTTACATTGAACATTTGGATAGGAATATTTTCAAAACCCTATATCAAATGCTAATATATACCACTTTTTTGTTATAAATCAACTAAACAATAGGAATCTTATATTTTCACTTTCACACTTTTGTGATGACACACTTTACATACCTGTTCTTACTAATCCTTATGCTTTTGGAGGAGAGCAGCCAAGACAAATGGGAGACAGTGTCTGACCTGCACAGAGTATGTTTAGAAAATCTTTGCAAAGTAAATAAAACGATATCAACTGTTATTAACATAAAGCGAAGCTTACAATCATGACCCAGAGATATCATTTTTAAATAATATTCCCATCAGAAAATGTCAATATTAAAATATGGTTGGCAATAGAAATAAACTGACATTTGGTCATTCAGTGTTATTCTTCTTTGTTGTCTCTTACAATAAAAAATATACCTTTTTTGAAAATATTATAATAGGATGAAGGAAACCATCAGGTCGTGTTATACCAAAATACGTTGTTATATTAATACAATTGTATACTTACATAAGCGGGATACTAATTAAGTGCCCAACAGCCTCTCATAAAATCAATGAGGGAGAGAACAATATGTGAACATTCTCTCCTATGATAGAAGGTGTTTTATAATTCCTTCCAAGAAATGCTTCTCCCAAGGTATATCCATAAGTTTGGAAAAGATAAAAAAATAAACAATATTCATAGGACACATGGTAAATTTCAGAACATGTTGCTCTATACTCATTCTCTAAATATTTGTTATTTAGTGTAAATCTAGCACCCCCCTTTTTTTCTTTACTCAATCCTTCAAAAGGTCATTGGAAGATTATTGACCATTTCAATCTCTAAGGTATTCTGCAAACTCTGACTGATTTATAATGTGAAAAATGAATTCCCTTAAAGTCTAAAATATAAAAGAACACAAATAGCCCTCTGCTTACATACTTTATAATGAGAACTTAGAGAAATTGAACTGAAATAGTTAAACATATTTTGATCCAATTGTATCTGCTTGCATGGAAAAACAGTTGATAACAATGAACTAGACAACTAAGTTTTTTATAAAGTTTTCAAACTGTAATAAAATGCTGTACTGTAAATCTAAAATGACCCGCAAAGCTCAGGGGGAAAGTGAATATGATCTCTTTCCAGTTATTCTAGCAGAGACAATATAATTTTTGAACTTCTTGACAGCTCTATTGCTTTCTGTACCATGAGCTGGCAGTGCGTTAGCGGCGCCTTCATCAAGAAATGTTCTTTCACCTAACACTGCAAAGTCAAGATTTCACCTATTATGTGTTTATGACACTGTAGTTTGGAAGAGACACAGAGCAAAGTGAATTAAGCTAAAAACAGACAGGATTAAAGGTTAATAATAGCAAATTAGCATCTCTTCATGTTTTTTTTTTCATGTCTGAAACAGTGCTATTTAAAAAATCCTCTGTGATGAAAACATTTTCTTTTCTAAATGGAAACATATTTTGCACTGTATATGTAAAGACATGCAGGAAATGTAAATTTAGACTTCGTGGAAGGAGACTCAACCTCTCAACCATATTTAATACTTCAAGAATTAATGAACAGTGATTGTTGGTTGGATAAGAGGCAGTCCTTGGGTAGAACACTGCGGCTTGTTCATTTTTTGTCTTTTGACAATTTAAAACATATGGCTGCAAATAACAGGAAATTAATTTCTTCCCTTCACAAGTTAAGAAAATAATGACATTTTTAGTGCTTTAAAGGGACATCCAAATAAGTCTAGAAAGCAGTTTTTATTAAAAATGCAAATATTATGTTCTATATTCAATGTTACACTGGTTTCCTTCACAAGCTTGCATGCAGTATTATACTTCAGGACAAAGTATATGAAAATAAATGGAAAAAAAACTTTGATTCAAATGTATGTCAAGTGTTTTGTTTGGGGAGCGTACTGTACAGAACAATTAACTTAAAAGGATCAAGTCCGCAAGGAAAGCAAGACTATCAGAGGAGAATGCAAGGAAGGAAATGTTTTGCAGATGTACTGCATTTAAATTAATAAAATCTCATTAGGTTTTATGTTTGCCAATAACGGCTGAAAAAGTTACCATACATTGTAGGAACAATTACCCAAATCTTCACTGTCTCATTAGGTTTGTCATACTGTTTTCATTATAATACATTAGAACTTGCAAGTGAGCCTTCCGTAATGACATATTGTTCCAATTCTCCTTTCAGCAGGCTCTAAGATATTTTAGTATTTGTGCTATAAGCCAGCAGGTGTCTTCACTTTGCTTTTCTGAATCAGTTTTATACACAGACCTCCAGACACCGAATGGAATGTAAAAGGGCTTTCAACAACCACATAAAACTGAGTCTGATGAGAGTAAAGCAATACACACTATTTTTATGATTTTATAGTAATTCAAGACACTAAAAAATGTGCACCTTTACAGTACATGTCTGCTCTGGTAAGACCTGTTAGTGAAAGCTGTATCCATGTAGATAAACCATGCAGTATGTAAAGTTTAAAGATTTGCATAACAAATGGAAGACATAGAGCTGATTTGAATATCTGAAGCACTATAAACTTCAATAAGAACAACCAACACTGTTTGAGCTTTCAAGGCACTTGCATTCAAATGAGAAAGATTTAAAAAGGATACGATTTTGAAAACGCTTTGAAGCTTCTTATTAAAGGTCTTAGGCAGCTCAAGGTTAAAATAAATATTGGATTTAAGGTGGGTGAAAAAAGATTTAGAAGCAATTTAAAGTAGAAATCACTTAGCAGTGAAATAGCATGAATGTTTATAGTTAGTGTAATTGTCACCTGACCTTCAATAAACAGAGAACCACTCTATACCAGTCACAAGAATGAAAAAGACTTTCACCAATACATTCAAGTTTCTACTCTACTCATTTCTTATGAGTAAATTATAACTCAGAAAATATTTTTCCTAAAATAATAAAGCCCCCCTCGCCGCCTCCAAAGTGTAGCTAAATGTGAGCATCTGAAACAATAGTGATCAAGATACTTGCTGATGCATTAAACAATGACTAGAGTGAAATAGCATTTTGTGAAGTGTCCTTTTTAAAGCAGGTGACAGCTCACGAATATCTCACTCAATATGTGTATTAAATAGGGGAACAAAAGCTCTTGTTAAATGCGTTAAAGTGGTTTCAAAAGTTCTCATGCACTGGCGATGGGTGATGGGCATTTTTAAATTTTATGACTGGGGAAAAGAGACCAAAAAGAATAGCCTCTTGCATCTGAAGTCCTTTTAAAAATATCCAAAAACTTTTAGCCATTAATAACATAAGAATATTATTTTGTGAGATACATTCATACTTGTCTATAACCAATGATATATAACTCCAGGTATAGTTAGAGTATAATTACCATTCAAAAGATAAATAAAAAGACATACTATGTAGAAAGAAATAAAATACAGAACTCTCAAACAAAATAGTAATGATTTAAACAATATATTATTTTTACAAGGTACATTATTCCCAGTTCTATAGAACGGATGGAACAAGCCATCCCTGCAAGGCTCACTCCCACAGAAAGTCACTGGTAAGTTTCTCATTCATCATATGAGCAGTGTTGTGAGGAGTTATGTGGCTCAATTTGCTTGACTTAGAATTCTGCAGTACCAGGGCATCATTTCAGTCGTGACCTAACAAGTTCTTACAGAAAATTATCTGCAATAAACTATTGTTAGGCTGGATATATGAATGAAACACTTTCATTACTACCATGTAATAGATAGGAAAAAAAAGGTTTTCTTCCAACTATTTGTACTTAATCTGTAAAAACAGCAGTGTGTACATCCATATAAACATTAGTTATTACACATAACATTTGGAAATTAATTTATTTGGCAATAAGCATGTTTGTTTTCAAAAGGGCCCATCCAAAAGGTGAAAAATTTTCAGATTAATTCAAAATCAAATGAGAGTGAAACACACCTTGGAAATGTCAAACAAATATGAGTGAAAATAACAGAACAAATTGGAGGATATCTGTTCAGCACTTTGACATAGAGAACTTAATTTTAATAAGTTACAAAGAATGAGAAAATTTTGGCCTTAGAACAGAGGTTTGTTGTCTTTTAATCTGTCACTTCTCATACATATTCCATTCCTAACTCATAATTATCTTCAGGGAACTGAATGCCCTGTTATTGATTGCTTTATCTGTACGCATGGATGCTAAACATGAATGACTAAGTGTCCTGTACTTTCTTAGGTTCTTTACCTGTATTAACCCTTTTATGATAGCTAATTTAGGAATAAGAAACTGTCATTATTTTCATCATCTTTCCTATTTATGAATGAAAAACCAAAGAGGCTAAGAAACTAGACCAAAGCCAGTTAGAGCTTGGAATCAGATTTAAAACCAGATGGATTGTGGCATTATAGACCACATTGTTGAACATTATACATACAGTCTTCTCAAGAATGCATTCATGATCAATATAGATAATTTCACAGAATTTTTAAATCCTATTCCAAACTCTCTCTCTCTCTCTCTCTCTCTCTCTCTCTCTCTCTCTCTCTCTCTTTCCTCTCTCTCTCTTTTTTTCTCTCTCTCCCCATGCACAGGCATGCAAATTATTGATACACATTTAGCAATAGCTTTTTCCCTGCTTGTCACACAAATAAGATTATATGTTTATGGGTTGTTAACTGCTTTTGAAAACACCTATCAACATCACAGCCAAAGTGGGATTTATCTTAGATATGCAAGCATGGTTCAACATTTTTAAAAAAATCAATTAATATAACCCATCTCACCAACAGGTTGAAGAAAAAATTAAATTATCATATTAATAGGTTCAGGAAAATCATTTGATAAAAATTCAGTATCCATTTAAGATTAGAAATATTCAATAATTTAGATATGTGGGGATGTCCGTACCTTAGTAAACATATCTATAAGAAACCTATAGTTAACATCATACTTGATGAGAAACTTGAACTTTCCCATTAAGATCAGAAACAAAGAAAGGATGTTTCCTCTTATCACCATTTTTCAGTATCATACTTGTTCTAACTAATAAAATTAGACAAGAAAAGGGGAAAAGTATATAGATTGGGAAGAAATACATAAAACTGTCTTTGTTCAAATCTGACATGATTGCCAAAATATAAAAGCTAATAGAGCCAACAACACAAATACTCCTGGAGCCCTGGCCAACATGGTTCCCTTGGTTGGAATGTCCTCCCAGATACTGAAAGGTTGTGGATTTGATTCCTGGTCAGGGCACATTCATAGGTTGTGGGTTCAATCCCTAGTAGCACATGTTCAGAAGGCAACCAATTGATGTTCTCTGTCACATCGGTATTTCTCTTTCCTCTCTCTCTCTCTTTCTTTTCTTCTCTCTCTAAATTCAATAAGCATATCTATCTACCGAAAATGAAGAGACCATGAAGATATTTAAATTCTTTAGATGCTATGGGCTGAATGTTTGTGTCTCTCCTCACCACCCACCACCTTCTCAAAATTCATGTGTTGAAACCAAATGATCCATGTCATGGTAGTAGAATGTGGAAACTCTGGGAGGCACTAAAGTCATAAGGCTCTACCTACATAAATGGGATTAGTGATCTTATAAAAGAGACTCCAGAGAGCTGGTTGTCTTTTCCAGCAGGTGAGGATACAAGAAGTCTTCAATCTGCACGAGTGCCCTCACTCACCCATGCTGGCACTCTGATCTCAAACTTCCAGCCTCCAGAATTGAGAGAAATGCATTTCTGTTGTTTATAAGCCCTCCAGTTCATGGTATGTTTTTTACAGCAGCCTGAAGGGACTAAGGCTAATAGCCTATCCTAGGAATTTTATAAAAGTCCCAGTGTTCTTCTAGACCCCTCTAGTCTGTTACCCTCTCTGCAAGTCTAATTTATTTTAGTTTTACAAACTATTTTTTATTGAGTCAGAGAGGAAGGGAGAGAGAGAGATAGAAATGTCAATGATGAGAGAATCATTGATTGGCTGCCTCCTGCATGTCCCCTACTGGGGATTGAACCTGCAAGCCAGGCATATGCTCTGACAGGGAATCAAACCATGACCTTCTGGTTCATAGGTCAACACTCAACCACTGAGCTACACTGGCCAGGCAAATCTGAGTTATTTTAAATAGTTTGGACAGCTTCTTGATGAAACAGGGTAGCAGAGGTAGCAGAGCACTGCTTCTTCAATTCAGTTATGGAGATATGGCAACAAAGATTTGAATATAGAAATAGGTGTATTTGTCCAAGTACTATTTTCCCTATTATCAGTATCAAAGTTTATAATAAGGTTACTATAGAAACAAAGTATATGTAAATATAATGTAATTGAAAGGAATGGCATGACATGCTTAACAAGAATAAAGTCTTTAGTCTGTACCCCTGCTAAAGTCCTATAGTAGCTTTAAAAAATTCTCTCAGAAAAAAACCTTACTTAGCTTGGGGTACTTATAAGAATAATAACACATAGTAAGCTTTACATTGGTACAATGATCAGACTTTAAGATTAAGAAATAAGGCAAAAATGGATGTACTATTCAATACATTCTATTGGTAAATTTTATGTACAAACATATACACACATACCTGCACACATGTGGCTTAGCTATTAACTTTTCAGTTAGTAACCTGTAAGCTATAAATCTATAGTAAAAGTGTAATATGCCAATTAGACCGGACAGCCAAACGACCTCCCAGATGTCCTTCCAGATGACCTTTAGGACAAAGCCAGGGCTGCAAAGGCCGAGGGCAGCTGCTGAGGGCAACCACCATGGCTGCAAGGGCCAAGTCTCTTGCACAAATTTCATGAATTGGGCCTCTAGTATAAAATATGAACTATTTTGGTTGAATAATAGTATGAAAACAAGGATACTTTTTACACTGCAGTATAAGACAAAAAATTATAGGGCTATAACAGGTCTAATCTTCTTGTTGTTATAAATACATTCTATAACCTTAAGCCAAGTTACACTAACCCCTTTGGGCCCCTTTTCCAGTTTTTATACAGGATGGAGCAAAATTGGCTTTACAGTTGTGAATATGCAAAACAGAATTTATTATTGTATTATTATTTATTAATTATTTTATTTAATAAGTTTTCATTGAGTAACTGATATCTACTAATTATTGTATTGTTTTCCATATGAACAACTGTAAGCCTACTTTTGCCCTACCCTGTATTATAGGTTTAACCATTTTTTAATTCTAAAATTATAAGGACTTTGTTTGATAATCTTTTTAAAAACATATTTTTATAAATTGTTCCTAATTATAAATTAGTTTATGCACTGTTTGTAATTTCTATTAGCCAATATTCCAAATTAGAGTAAGGTACTCTGAAATCAAGACTTAATTATCCACATAATATAAAAATTAGAAGGTATTTTAATATTGCTATTATTAACTATTCTGTTTTGCTCCCAAAAGATTAAGTGTGCCTAGTACTCTTAGTTTATTCATGTATAAATTGTCTATCCTTAGACCCCCAATTTATATGGATTTTGAAAATGATTTAAGTAACCAAATTTGTACTCAGATATACTTCCAGGCAAAGACATACTTCACAGTAACTTCATTTCTTTAAAAAAAACAAAACAAAACCACAGTACTTTTGTATTGATTTTGTTTTTCTTTTAAAATCAAGAAGCAAGATAAAATGTTGGTTCAAGCCCATATTCTGCAGGCCTTCATAGGTTTGTTTTTAAAGTGATAACAGAACAACAGAAGAAAAAGCAATTAAATGCTTTTTTGTAAAAACAACGGATTTCCCTTGTAATTGAGTTCTTAGAGTTTACTGAAGAACGTACGTGTTCATTTGCCTTTATAATTTTTCCCTATATCTCTTATTTGGGCTTGTCAGCAACTCATTAAATTATTTAATTTTATATTGCATTTGTAATATAATAAATTATTCCTTCATATAAATTGACCAAAATTTAAAAACAAACATAAAATGGGAAGTAACAAATTTGTGATGAAAGCACCTATAATAAGGAAAATACTATATTAAATTGTTTTCAGCTTATTTAAAAATATATAACCAATTATAAAATTTCTTTAATTTTTAAAAAAAGAAATTTTAGGTCTGTCAAGTTCTGTAAAATGGATGTTTATTTGATTGCAGCTGAGCTCTTGGGGTGGGGATTTCAACTATTTTAATTAGTTGGTTTTTTTTTAACAGACTTTTACTGTTGGAATTAGCAAGTGTAAGTACTTCAAAAATGTAAAATATAAATTCCATCATCTCTCAATTACTCATAGAAATAGAGATAAATTATATAGATATTCTAGAAAAGGACAGGACCCAACAATAATTACTTGTGACTTTGAAATGACCTATGTTATATTATTCCCAGTCAGAATGACCTTTCAAATTATGCTTTTTTCAGTTTCATGTGAAATTGGTTTGTATTTGTTGAATACACACTCTGTTGGCAAGGACCAATTCTATGTATGGTGAAAGTAGAAGTAATATATGTATTTTAGCTAGAATCTCATGTGTAAACTTTTCCAGAAAGGTAACTATCAATGATTAATAATAATAATAACAAAACAATAACTACATGTAACCAAGGGGTCATTGTTTTTAGGTCATAAAATTGCATTTTCATTTTAAGCAAGTAATAAAATGTTGAATTCTTTCAATAACACTTGCATTCTTAAGATAAATAATTTTAGTTTCTCATAAAAATAATTCTATACTTCTATTTCAAGAGCGATGCATTTTAACACTTAATGAATTTCTCCATTATTTTTTACTTTTTCTATGGCAAGGCTTACTAAAAGCCATACCACAGCAGAGAGGCAAATTCAACCAAAATCAATCATGTTTTATTATGTTCAGAAAAACAGTTTTAATACAACTTTCTTCTTGGAATCAGTTAGAACAAATGCAATTTTCTTCAGGGCTATTGTTCAGAATGATGAACCACATATATATACACATCTGGCCACCTGAAAAGAGAATCCAAGAAAATTTGAAGATACTCCTACAGAAACAACACTTGATGAATGGAGCCTTTTATCATCTTCTCTCTACTCCTACCAAAATGAAAGGGCAAAACATCTCTGAAAATTTGTAGAGCAGTCACATATTCATTGCAAACCACCACCAGAGATGCTTAACAGAACACTATATCCTACCAACTTGTGATTGCAAACAAGTCAAAGGCTCATATTATGAACAATATCACCAGAAAACAGTAAACTTCATGATATAAATGTCAGCTTGACATGATGTATTAGTGTGCCACCCCCAAATATTATTCTTTAGATGTTGTAGCACAGAATGCTCACTTCAGCAAAATATATAGGGACTTGTGACTTTTTGAATTTAACATACCACAGGGGATACTACCCAGTAACTATGAAAAAAAAATTAACAAATTTTGGATTAGAGCTCCAATACTAAAAAGGCATTAAATAAATGAAATTGCCCAAGGTTTTGGTGAGTTACAAGTTTTGGAGGCTCTGTATGAGAACTGCAACATAACTCATTATAGCTTCGGGCACTAATAAGTTATGAGGCACTCACACGTATGAGATAAACCCCATAACTTACTGAAGTCTATATCATACCTTCATTATATCTAGGGACATGTGAAATAGCTGAAATTCAGCTCAAAACACCAAAGTTCAGTAATAAAAGTGAATAAATCAGCACATCTATTGATTTTGCTGTCTTTTCTGTGCTTTTTGTTATCCTACTTCCCTTTAACATCTGAAAGATTCCAGCATTTTTCTTCTGAGCTACTTCCATGTTGGCATTTTAGGTATGCTGGAAAACATCAAAATAAACTAGGTTTCTGCTTTGCTCTGCTCTCAGGAGTAATTATATTAGTCAGTCAAAAATCTTAGGCACTTTCTTCTTCTAACAAATGAAATGCATCACTTTACTCCAAAGGCAGAACTGTGGAGACAAATTCAAAATCCATACTCATATCATAATGTATGGTGACAAAGAGAAGTATGAGAAAATAATGCAGTGTATTTTAATAAAGGTATAAAGGCAGTGCGATTTTTTGATAAATAAGGAACTTAAATGGAATAATAGAAATCAATCATTTAAGAAAGCATCCTATATCTGAAAATACATATACACACAAACACACATACACATACATAGGGCTTAAAAAATAAGAATGACTATAAATGACTTTAAATTTTGTATTTATATAGTTTAATGTACATTTTCATAAAAAAGCAACATAGGTGATATTTCTACGGATATAAAAATGATCACAGTGTAAGAATAAGTAAGATAGCATAGAGGACATTCAAATTTTTAAATAAAAGATCACAAGTGTGTGATTTAAGGAGATAATGAAAATTATTCAAGATTATAAATTTCATCATGCAAATATATCCTTAAATAAAAACCTAATGGAGATATTTGCCTTTCTCAACAAATCTTTGCACAGTATTCAACAATATGAAAACATAGGCAGCAGAAGGCTACAGACTCAGTGGAGAACCAAGATCAGGATAAGTGTGGGCACAGATGTCACTGGCTAATTGAGGTGTGTGTGAGAAGGTGGGCGACAATCAGTGACTGTTTAAAGTTAGAAACCAATGAAATTATTGTGTTTTCTTTGATTACAAAATTGCTTTATTACAGTAAATAATGGATTAACTATTCACTGGTTAAAAATGCAGATTAATTATTAACCTGTTAATAATATGGATTAACTATTAACCGGTTAATAATGCAGATTAACTTTAACCTGTTAAAAATGCAGATTATTAACTGGTTAATAGTGTGCATTAATTATTAATTGGTTAGTAGTGCAGATTTTGTAATCCAAAGTAAACATGATAATTTCAAGAGAAACATCAAAAGTGCTTTATTCAAAGTAATGTCCATCGCTAATTACACATTCCCCCCATCTTTCAGGTAATTTGTGGATACCGTCCAAATAGAACTTTTCTTGTTTTGAGGCAAACCATTCAGAGACACAGTGTTCCACTTCTTCGTACATTTTGAAGTGCTGCTCAGAAATTGCGTGTGCCATCGATGAGAACAAGTGGGAATCAGAAGGAGCAAGTTCTGTTGAATACAGCGGCTGTGTTAATACTTCCTAGGCAAGATCTTTTAACGTGTCTTTAACTGGTTTTGAAGTGTGTGATGGTGCGTCATCATGAAGCAAAATTACTTTGCTGTTTCTTCTGGCCCATTCTGGTTGTTTCACGATCAAAGCGTGGTCAAATTGATTATTTGCTGTTGGTAGCGATCAGAATTAAGGGTTTCACCTGGTTTTAGAAGCTCATAATACACCACACCTTCCTGATCCCACCAAACAGAGAGCATTGTCTTCTTTCCGAAGTGATTTGGCCTTGCAGTTGATGTTGATGGTTGACCTGGATCAACCCCTGATTTTTGTATGTTTGGGATTCTCAAAATAAATCCACTTGTCATCGGCAGTCACAATTCAATTCCAAAAACACTTTCTTTCGTGCCATTAAAACAACATTTTACTGATGACTCTTTCGTTTTCCATTTGTCTTTCTTTCAGTTGATGTGGCACCCATTTTCCTTCCTTTAAAATCTTTCCCATTGCTTGTAAATTATTGGAAACTAGGGGCCTGGTGCACGAAATTCGTGCACTGGGTGTGTGTGGGGGGAGTGTCCCTCAGCCCAGCCTGCCCCTCTCACATACGGGGAGCCCTCAGGCATTGACCCCCATCACCCTCCGATCGCCTGATCGGCCCCTTGCCCAGGCCTGACACCTCCGCCAGAGGTGTCAGGATTGGACAGGGGACCCCCATCTCCCCCCGATCACTGGCTCTGGCCCCCGCCCAGGCCTGAGGCCTCTGGCCCAGGAATCATGCCTGGGCAGGGGACTCCCATCTCCCTCTGATCGCTTGCTCCACCCCGCGCCCAAGCCTGACGCCTCTGACCCAGGCTTCAGGCCTGGGCAAGGGTACCATCATATCCCCCCAATCTCCGGCTCCGCCCCCCACCCAGGCCTGATGCCTCAGCCAGAGGAGTTGACCCTCATCACCCTCCGATCACCAATCACTGGATCGGCCCCTTGACCAGGCCTGAGGCTTCCGGCAGAGGTGTCAGGCCTGGGCAGGGGACCCCCAGCTCCCCGCGGTTGCAGGCTCCGCCCCTGCTCAGGCCTAACGCCTCTGGCCTAGGCATCCGGCCCAGGCAGCGGGGACCTGCAGTGGCAGCGGGGGGCGCCACGATCGTGGCCTTCGCTATAGGCCCAGGCAAGGGACCCCTAGCTCCTGGGACTGCCAGCTTCGACCGTGCCCAGCTCCCATCGCTGGCTCCACCCCTACTTCCTGCTATCACTGGCCAGGGTGGCAAAGGCGCCTGATTCTCTGATCATGGCTGGGGGGCAGGGCAAAGGCGGCCCCGGGGCTGCCTTTGCCCTGCCCCCCTGCTCTTAGCTCCCCCCTGGGTTTCTGATCACTGTCAGTGGCAGGGGGCTTCTTCCTGCTTTCCCTTTCGCCTCCCTGCATTGTGCCTACATATGCAAATTAGCCGCCATCTTGTTGGCAGTTAACTGCCAATCTTAGTTGGCAGTTAATTTGCATATAGCCCTGATTAGCCAATGAAAAAGGTATCACTGTACGCCAATTACCATTTTTCTCTTTTATTAGTGTAGATTGTTTGCTGAACCACGTTTAATCTTTCTGCAAGTTGTTTTTGAGTTTGACATGCATCTTCATCTAATAATGCTTGTCATTGTTGGTCTTCAAACTTTTTTGGTTGACCTGGACGTTCTTTGTCTTTCACATAGAAACCATCACTTTTAAAGTGTTTACACCAGCATTCCCAAGTATCTTGAGATGGAGCATGTTCACCATAAGGTTCTCAAAGTATATGATAACTTTCAGTAGCACTTTTCTTCCAAATAAAGTAATGAACTAAAACTTCCCACAAATGCTCTTTTTTTTGACATGATATTCTACATTTTTAAGTGTGAAAATATCTATGATGTTAACACCTTCAGCAAATTTGACATATGAAGTTTTGAAGCTTGTTGTCAATACAACAAAATAGCATACATATCAAATCACATATATATCAACAAATGTGTAACTCCATCTATTGAAAAATATCCACATTATTATCCGATATACCTAGTATACCCTGACTGCTTCTTGGATATATTTAAGGCTTAAGAGATCTCAGATTCTTATTTGAAAACATGCATAATTTGTGTGTACTTTAGACATTAACATTTGATATGATAAAGAAATCTCCCAGTGAATAGATTCCATAATATGCTGCAATAGCTTTAGAAAATATAGCCATAAATTAAAATGAGGTAATTTTATTGATGTTTGAAACGCAAAACAACTTTTCCCCCCTTGGAAACTCCTTTAAAAATTATGACTTTTGGGAGAAACTAAGATGGCGGCATAGGTAAATACTGAAATTGCCTCCTCCCACAACAACTTCAAAAATACAACAAAAAGACAAAATGGACATCATCCAGAACTACAGGAAGGCTGGCTGAGTGGAAATTCTACAACTAGAAGGAAAGAGAAAAACACACTGAGAGCCAGAGGAGCTGCAGAAGTAAAGTGCAGAGGTATAGAGGCACGCGCCCAGAAAGGGGCTGGCACCTGAGGACGCGACTGTCTTTTTAAATCAGGAGGGAGTCACAAGCTCCCGACTGCACTGAACTCCGGTTCTGGGGACCCAGGACTCATACTGGGAGAAACTGGACTGTCTGGAAGCAGGCAAAACTCTGAACTTGAGGGCGGCTTTCCCTCAGAGGTGCTTGCAGCAATTAAATTACCGGGATACTGAGACGCGCGGGCCCCTTAGGGAAGGGCTGAGGACCAGCCATAGCTGCTTGCTCCGCACTTTGATTCCCTGAGACCCCGCCTCACTCAGGCTGCCGCAGAGGCTTTTGCATATGAATGCCCTGGCCCTTTGCAACCTGAAAATTACCTAACAAACTGCAGCTGGGCCAGACAGACCCAGAACTTCCAAGAGAAGGCCCAAGGCCCCACAGCGGCTTGCATTGCTTCACAGCTGGGCCTCATCAGGGCACCTCCAAACTCCAAAAAAGGAAGGGGAATCTGCAGTTCTCTTCTTGGCTCCTGCTGGGTAACCTCAGACAGAGGCTAAATTAGCACCTCCTTAGATCCAAGAGCCAGTGTACCCAGTGGTCAGAGGGGGACCATCCAGATTACAACTCCTCAGATCCATAAGGGACACACTCAGGGGGCAGACTCAGTGAGCACCAAAACCCCACTGAAGCAAGTCTTGCCCCAGAAGGGTGTCTCCAGCACAGAAGTTCTCCCACTGCAGACACAGCTGATTCTCACTGCCAATTGGCCTGGAGATCAATTCCTCACAGTGATCCTACAACAATCAAGGCTTAACTACAACAAGACTGTGCACAAAGCCCACAAGGGGGTACACCGAGAGTGTCCACCTCAGGTAACTGGGGAGGCTGAGCCACTGGGCCCTACAGGACACCTAGCACACAAAACCACTCTACCAACACAGGGAAGCATAAAAAATGCGGAGACAAAGAAACAGGTCACAAATGACAGAAATGGAGGAAAGCAAACGACTGGATATAGAGTTCAAGGCCACGTTTATAAGGTTTTTCAAGAATTTTATGGAAACGGCCAATAAATTTAGTGAGACCCTGGAGGATATGAAAAAAGACCAACTAGAAATTAAGCATACACTGACTGAAATAAAGAATAATATACAGAGATCCAACAGCAGACAAGAGGATCCCAAGAATCAAGTCAAAGATTTGAAATACGAAGAAACAAAAAATACCCAACTGAAAAAGAAAAAAGATTCCAAAATTATGAAGATAGTGTAAGGAGCCTCTGGGACAACTTCAAGCGTACCAACATCAGAATTATAGGTGTACCAGAAGAAGGGAGAGGGCAAGATGTTGAAAACATATTTGAAGAAATAATGACAGAAAACTGCCCCTACCTGGTCAAAGAAATAGACTTACAAGTCCAGGAAGTGCAGAGAACCCCAAACAAAAGGAACCCAAAGAGGACCACATCAAGACACATCATAATTAAAATGCCAAGAGCAAAAGATAAAGAGAGAATCTTAAAAGCAGCAAGAGAAAGACAGTCAGTTACCTACAAGGGAGTACCCATCCAACTGTCAGCTGATTTCTCAACAGAAACCATGCAGGCCAGAAGAGAGTGGCAAGAAATATTCAAAGTGATGAATGCCAAGAACCTGCAACCAAGATTACTTTATCCAGCAAAGCTATCATTCAGAATGGAAGGTCAGATAAAGAGCTTCACGGATAAGAAAAAGCTAAAGGAGTTCATCACCACCAAACCAGCATTATATGAAATGCTGAAAGGTATTCTTTAAGAAGAGGAAGAAGAAAAAGGAACTCTTACCATTTGCCACAGCATGGATGGAACTGGAGAGCGGATAAATACCACATGATCTCACTCATTTGTGGAATATAATGAACAACATAAACTGATGAACAAGGACTGATCCAGAGACGGAGAGGCATTGATTGGACTGTCAGGCCTTGGAGGGAAGGTAGGGGAGGTTGGGGGTAAGGGGGAAAGATCAACCAAAGGACTTACATGCAAGCATATAGGCCTAACCAATGGACACAGACAACGGGGGGGTCAGTGCATGAGTTGTGTGTGGGGGGGGAGGTAGAGGGTAACGTGGGGATAAGGACACATATGTAATATCTTAATCAATAAAAAATATATTAAAAAATAAATAAAATAAATAAATAAATAAATAAAATGCAAATCCAAAAGAAAAAAAAATATGACTTTCTTGATAAGCTCATAAAAGCCCATTTAATTCATTCTATAGTTATTGTTTTATATATATATATATATACACACACGCATTTATACTATTAAAGGAGCTATAGAATCTCACCTTCTGTGGTGACTCTATCTGTGAAAAGGGATTCCCATGCTCTAACAGGAAATGATAAGAAAACGGAGGCTCCGTATCCTCACCAGTGGCCTCAGGAAATGGGTATATGCCTGCATTACACCTTCTGCTAGCCCAGTGGTCGGCAAACTCATTAGTCAACAGAGACAAATATCAACAGTACAACGATTGAAATTTCTTTTGAGAGCCACATTTTTTAAACTTAAACTATATAGGTAGGTACATTGTTATTAACTTAATTAGGGTACTCCTAAGGCTTAGGTAGAACCACACTCAAGGGGCCAAAGAGTCGCATGTGGCTCGCAAGCCACAGTTTGCCGACCACAGTGCTAGGAGAACGAAAGTTAGCTATATAAACACTTACCCACCCTATATCCGTAGTGTAACACTATTAGATCTAAGGAAGAGAGTTCCTGGGATAGAGGTGGAATGGACCTTAAGATGCTGATGATGAGGCAGCTCTCAGCTGCTCCATTTGGAGATGAGTCCACTCCATGAAGTCAGGCCTTGGGTCTCCTTCTTTGTGTGATTGGTACTAAGCAAGGATTCTGGTGGAACCAGCGTGGACTTGGTGACTCCTGCTGAGAAATAATGAGTTCCAAGTGGAGGAGAGTATCTACATTTGCTCTTTATAGATATACTAGAGGCCTGGAGCAGGGATTCATGCACCCGTGGGGCCCTCGGCCTGGCCTGCATGGATCAGTGGACCTCTGCACCACTGCACCCTGGCCTTACCCTCCAGCTCGTCCGCTCCAGCCTGCTGTCAGTGACGATCCCACACAGCACAAGGGAATGTGAGAAGCCCAGGCGGCCAGGAGGAGCCCAAGCCCAGGCCAGGCTCCACGCTGCTCCCACTCATCCCAGCCCCTCTATGCCTGCCACTGCTGCTCGGTAGGCTCACTGCTGCTCTGCTGTGGCCTCTGCACGCCGGGTCCTAGGGCAATACTGGTGCACCCATGACTGCGCAGCCACTCATCATCGCAGCCTCCCTCCTCTCCCGATGCCAGAGAAGTGGCTATCACCCAGTCAGTCCCCATGCAGGTCCCAAACCAGATGGGGGAGGGGAGCCCAGGGGGAGTGTCTGTGGGAGAGGCTCACACAACTGCAGCTGTACTCACCAGCCATGAGTCCAGCATCTGGCACCTGTCAGTCAGCTAAGAGGTGCTCCCCGCACTGGCTACCAGAGGGCAGCTCCTGCATTGAGCATCTGTCCCCTAGTGGTCAGTGTGTGTCATAGCTACTGGCCGGTTGTCTGGTCATTTGGTTGTCAGGTCACTCAGGTCACTCAGGCCACTTACACTAATAAAAAACAAAGATGCTAATTGACCTTACCTTCACTACGCCCACCAGCCTATCAGAGTGACTATATGTAAATTAACCCAACCAAGATAGCGGTTAATTTGCATATACAGGCTGGGAGCAAAGACTGAAGACAACATGGAAGCGAAGCGCTGCAGAAAGGGGCAAAGTAGAGGCGGCGGAGACAGGAACGGAGCCAAGGCGGCGGAGTGGGAGGGAAAGCAGCCAGGTGGCGGAGCAGGAGCCTCAGTGAGTTTCGCTCCTTTCTCTGCTTTGCTCTAGCCTCAGGAAGCCCTATTATTGCAGGAATCTTTCTGCAACAGGCCTCTAATATATATATATGGAGGCTAAAAGCCCGGTGCACAAATTTTGTGCACTTGGGGAGGGTCCTTCAGCCGGGCCTTAGCCCTTTTGCACTCCAAGAGCCCTTGGGGATGTGGGGAGCAGGCATAAGCCGGCAGTCAGACATTCTTAGCACTACTCCAGAGGCGAAAGAGGATCCCTCCACCGTTGCTGTACTGGCCAGCCATGAACCCATTTTCTGGCTAAGCAGTGCTCCCCTGTGGTAGTGCACTGACCACCAGGACAGCTCCTGCATTGAGTGTCTGCCCCCTGGTGGTCAGTGCACATCATAGCCACTGGTTGTTCTGCCATTTGGTTGATTTGCATATTAGCCTTTTATTATGTAGGATTGTTGTAGGAGAGGCAGCACAAAGAGCTTCAGCTCAGAGAGCACTAGAAATCTCCACAGAACTGGAGAATTTTTCAAAAAAGACTACAGGCTTTGATATTGACTAGAGGCCTTCTAAGGAAACAATAATTTCTACAATTGATGTCAACTTTTATCAATGTTGAAATGGACAAAATTGCAAAGATGGGAGTTTTGAACATTAAACATTATAAGTGGTTATCTATGGTGATGAATGGATAGTTTTATATGTCTTAATGACTGTTTAAAAAGTCACAGACATATTTATCTTCAGTAAAATCCTTTCTTGGTTATGCCAGTCTTCAGAGATTAAAGGGGGATAATAATATGGAAAAATGCTATTGGTAGGGTGATTATACACTCCAATTTGCCTGGGGCAGTCTCAATTGAAACCTATTGTAGGTGCATAATTATTAATTGCACCCCCTGTCACTTCACCAATGTCCTGGTTTAGATAATAAATTTTACAATCATACTGCTTGATAGATCCAAGAAGACACTAGAGTGACAGACATTGAAGATGAACATTATCCTCAATCCACTACTTTCAGCTTACTTATCATGTGCCTTGCCTATCAAATAATATTTCATCACTTTCAGTCAAATCATCCAGCACAAATTGTTACTTGTAATGTATTTCATTAGTTTTACCAGGATCAAGATAATGTCACAAACATTTTGAAATAGTTTTATGAGAGGTCATTACAATTCTTAATCAAATAGCAAAATTCTGCATTGCCTTTTTCAGGGTGAGACACAACCTAATCTTATCATGTGTCCTCATCCAGCCACTGTTCTTAGAAATGTTTATGTGCTGCTACAGATAATGAAGAAGTTGATTTAATTGAAATTCTGGTGTTTAATAATAACAGCAGCTAAATAAAGTAAGATCTCATAACATCTCCTCTGTCTCTTTGTAAGTTATGGGAATCATCCTTTTGTGATTTTCTTCTTTGCAATGCGATATAATGTACTATACTAATATAGGATATTGACACACAATAAATCACACCAAAAGGGAGGGAGAATTTTGATCATACAGGACATAATAAGATAATATTCATGTATCCCAATATATTTGCAATAATGTCTCTTGTTTTTATTGATAACAGCCCACCGAAGATGATGGTGGTTGAGGGACTCTGTTTATTATGAGTCTGTAATACAAACAGGAGAATGCCATGTCTAGTTACTTGCTTTGTGTTATATATTTTCTACTTTGACTAATTTCTACAAGGTTTTCTTTATTACTGATGAGAGTGTTCATTATGTTTTTCCCCTCATGTAAATAGTGCAAATATTGGCAATACAATAAAAAAAAATTGTTCTCCTACTTAAAACCTTACACTAGCTGCCTGCTATAGACAGTGTGTGTGTACCCGCCTAATTCATAAGTTGAAATTTTAACTTCCAAGTTGATGCATTAGGAGGTGATTCCTTTGGGAGGTGATTAGGTCCTGAGGGCAGACCCCACTTTTGAGCATATTCTTAGTCACTGAACTGTATTCATTTTAAAGTTTTGAACTTATAAACTAGTAAGTGCTTAAATGTTTTCTATATATCATGATGTTTATCCATCACAATAATATCCTGTAGTACAGTGTTGCCATAATTTTACATATGAAAATGACTTACCCAAGTTTATACATTTCAAATGGTCAAGTTTGAATATCATACCCTCACATGGATTTATTCTGTTTTTATTTATTCTCTTTTTATTTTCTTTATAATAATTCTTTGATAAACAGCATTTCTTTTTTTAATTTTCAATTTTGGAGAATTTAAATCTCTTTCATTTGGCAACTGGAATATTTTTCTCAATACATGAGTCACTCTTTCAAGAAATAGTTTGAATAAATAATAAATAATTCATCAGGAATATAAAAGGAAAATTAAACTTATTATACAACAGAAGTAGAGAAGTTTATATTTTGCTCTGTGTTGTGTTCTCTGTAAGACTTTAAGAAACATAAAGTGTCAATATTAATCCTGAATCTTAAAAAGAAATAATACATTAAAATAGACTAGGGAGATGACATAAAAATAAAAACTTATTATAGCAATTTACAGATCTGTTCTGTAATTTCATAAGATAATAAATTTGTTAAAATAGTAATAAAGGTCCTTTTTTTTTTGTACTTTTCTGCTGAAGTTGACAAAACTTTCCAGAGTCCAAAACAAAGTAGAAAAAGAAAAAAAAAAATCATATGAAAAATGGCACTTAGGAAAACATACAGTATGTCAGTTAAACAGTGTAATTCTAAAATTATTTTACATTTGTTTTCTGCATCAAATCCTTTATGCTCAGTCCCGCTTTCTCTTTTGTTTTTATTCAGATGTTGTAGCCCTCCAGTTATTTCCTATTCACTTACATTAGGAGCATACAGCCAGGAGTTTCCATGACAGTTAAATGGATGAGTTACAATATCAGTGGGAAAAATATCTGGACATTATGATAAATGCTTTTATAATTCCCCAGTTAAAGAAAATAATTTACCCTCTGAACAATATCCTTATTACCCTGGGGTTGCTTGAATTTAGGTTGGAAGTATGGTCAATTACCTCACTTTCCTAGCTCTGTAGCCAACTGATTGACAGATGTAAATGTCTTTATACATATGAAACAATGAGAGACTGCTAAATGGTGTGCAATTGTGGGAACTTCATTTATAATTCAATGAATTGGGCAGGTGAAAAGAAACTATACATCTATCGGAAATATTATTTGTGCTGTTATAGCAGTATAAAATATAAATTGAATTGGAATAGAAATAAACTGAACGCTTTCGCTTTGGCAATGGAAATAAACATTTTTTCTATTTTTTTCAAGGAAAATGTTCAGTAATAATATTATACATTATTGTCTCATGTGGGGCATAAAATAAGTTGTAGTAGAGATTTTACACAGATATTACCCTTTGTTCCATACAAAGACCTGAGGAATAAATGTAAAGAAAACAGTCTTAATCTAACCACCTCATTCTTTCTCTCCTAAAGTCATCTTTATGCATTAGGAAATCTTTGGAACTCTCTGCTATTTTATTTTTAAGTATATCACCTTTGCAAGGATGATGATTACTACATCCTTAGGCAACGCATTATTCATAAAATATCTTGGGAAAGCATGCATATAGAGGAGGATACAAATCTGGAAGACTTCCATCTATAAAGAACTATCCTCTAATCATAGCTTGGAAGAAAATTCTGTTTTGAAAATCCTTATCTCTTTAATATCCTATGTGTACTTTATGTCCAAGATTCACTCAAGGTTAGGTCCCTGATCAGGACTCTTACTTCCCGGTCGGGGTGCATCTGAGATACAACCAATGGATGTTTCTTTCTTACATCACATCGATGTTTCTCTCTCCCTCTCCCTTCCTTTCTTTCTATGATCAATAAAAGCATATCCTTGGGTGAGGGATAAATAAGTAAATAAATAAATAAATAAATAAATAAATAAATTAATTAATTAATTAAATGCCCCAAATTAAAAATCAGTGTTTTTTTTTTAAAAAATATTAATATACTGGATTAAAAATTATCTCAACTCATTAAAAAAAGATGTGCATGCCAAGCCAGTGTGGCTCAGTGGATTGACTGTTGACCCATGCACTAAGAGGTCATGGGTCGATTCTTGGTCAGGGCATATTCTGGGTTGCAGGCTGGATCCCAAGAAGGAGGTATGCAGGAGACAACTGGTGGATGTTTCTCATTGTTAATGTTTCTATTTCTCCACCTTTCCCTGTCTATCTAAAAATAAAAACAAACAAACATGTTATTTTAAAAAGAGATATGCACACCTATAATTCATTAAAATATTAGTCCTAGTCTTATTTTTGAATTTATAATAATTTCTGTAAAATGCATTTTATTTTTTTATGCAATAAGGTGGATAATGTATGACTGGCAGCACTGTTTCTTCAGAGTTGTCCAGAAACAAGGAAGTCATGATAATTTTGTTTTCATTAAAAATATTAGTAAATATCCATAGTTTCTTCTAAATAAAACACTTCAAAATTTCCTGATGCAGGATATATTCACGTTCTTAAAATGAGTAATAATGCTGCTGAAAGTAAATCAAGACAAAGTGAAAAATGAGGCATCATCTCCTGTGGGTAATTTGCATTTCAAAACATTCCCATACCAAGTGATACAAGTCCATGGATCTCTGTTCCAAGGAGTTTCTCTCTGGTGCATCATCATTTCTTCAGATCAGAATAGGTTTGTCCAAATGAATGGAACTTAAACATTGTAATTACAATAGCTATTTAGTTAATTGCGCTTGTATGAATTTACATTTAGTGCTAAATTCTGGTTTCTTCATAAATAATATACATGGGTGGGCAAAAGTAGGTTTACAGTTGTGAGTATGCAAAATAAAATTTATTTTTGCTTTATTTGTTTATTATTGTGTTATTATCTATACTAATAAAAGGGTAATATGCTAATTAGGCTGGATATCTTGCGGACATCCATCTGGATGTCCTTCTGGACAAAGCCACAGTGGCAGGGGCCAAGGCAGACACAGTTAGGGGTGACCAGGCTGGCAGGGGAGGGCAGTTAGGGGAATCAGGTCAGCAGGCAGGCAGAGAAATCAGGGGTGATCAGGCTGGCAGGCAGAGGTGGTTAGGAGCAATCAGGCAGGCAGGCAGATGAGCAGTTAGGAGCCAGTGGTCCTGAATTGCAAGAGGGATGTCCAACTTCCAGGGGGTCCTGGATTGGAGAGAGTGCAGGCCAGGCTAAGGGACCACTCCTCCCCACATGCACAAATTTTGTGCACTGGGCCTCTAGTTTATTATAATTATACTAGAGGCCCGGTGCATGGATTCATGCACCAGTGGGTCCCTCAGCCTGGCCTGCACCCTCTTTCAATCCAGGACCCCTTTGGGGATATCAGACTGCCAGTTTCGGCCTGATCCTCAGCTCACCCCAGCCCGCTGTGACTGCCACCACCACTGCTGCTCAATAATAGCCCTGCTGCAGAGGCAGGATAGGCTCATGCCACCGCAGTTGCGCTTAACAGCCATGAGCCTGGCATCTGGTGCTCATTGGTTAGCTGAGCTGCACTCCCTCTGTTGGAGAGCACTGGCTACCAGGGGGCAGCTCCTGCGCTGAGCATGTGCCCCCTGATGGTCAGTGTGCATCATAGTGACCAGTCAACTGGTTGTTCGGTCGTTTGGTCGCTTAAGCTTTTATATATATAGATAAACATAATTTTGACAACCCCTGTATTTTACATCTGGATTTTTTTTTTAGCCTTCCTATATGTTAATCATTCACTAGAAAGAATGTGAGAGTTGGTTTCTTTCAGATGCACTGGATATTTGGGCTGTTTTCTTAAAAGTTACAACATATCTGCCTTTATCTTATTTCCTGGGTGATTATTCTAGTATGTTCAAGGTGCTTCTTGTTCATATGATTTTTTTCTAGTTATGGACTAACATTTTATTATTGTACTTTATTTTTGATGTCAAGAATGTATATATGTATAAATTATAAATATTTTATATTAAATATATATCTTTATCCTATATAATACAGAGCTAATATGTTAATTAGACCGAGCAGCAGAATGACTGTCCAAATGACCTTCTGGATGAAGCCAGGGCTGCGAGGGCCAGCTGAGGCTGCGAGGGGCTGCGAGGGCTAAGCCCTTTGCACAAATTTCATGCGTTGGGTTTCTAGTATTAAATATATAAAAGGAGAGTATTAAAACATACTCCTTTTTTATGGTTTTTTTTTTGTTTTTTTTTTTGTTTGTTTTGTTCAGGAACATTCAAAGCTTGCTTGCTCTCTCTTTAACAAACTTCAAGTTTGTTTAAATACTATTTATTAAGGGGTCATCGTGCTAAGGGTTGCAAAGAGAAACCAAGTAAAATATTACTTTTTTTTCCAAGAACTTACACACCCAGAAACCAAACACAAATTTTGAATATAAAAATGAACATATATAATTATAACCATATCTAGAAAAAAATATTACATGATAAAAGAAAGGTAATGTTTTGGAATAGTTGTTATTTTGTGTTTTATTGGAATTGAATGATAATAGTTTAAACATTTTTGTAGAGGAGATAAGATAGCAGGAGATTTCTGAAACAGGGGTTATCTTTTGCCCTCCATCTGAAATTTGTTTTAAAAGTCTGAGATTAAATTGAGCATTCAGATAAGCCCAGTAGATTTCTAATCAAAACAGCTTATATATTGATATGCCCCATGTATTTTTTCAGTCATGAGAACTTCCTACTAAGTCCAGCTTTATTGGAAGAAAAATAAAAATGAAAGTATATAAAGTTACAGTGTACCCAATAATAACAATATATAAAACATCCACACATTACATCATTAAGTGCATAAAGAGTCTATTCAATAGCTTGATTTTTGTCTTTTTTGATCCCTAAAAATTGGAAGATGACTCTCATTGTAAAAATCTGCTAATAAGCATAGCATCGTTGTAGAAAATCCAAAGGAAAAATTCTTTGTAATGGAAATTTTTATTCTCTCCTTAAAGACTGTAGCAACATTGTATAAACTTGTACTGTAATGTATGCAGGTGTAAGCACTCAGGTTTGGTTTCCTGAAGAGCTTTTGTGTATGTGTATGATAAAAAATTTTTGCTGGCACACAATCTCCTGGTCTCCACGTTTATCTGTATGTGATGTCACGTATAAAAGCAACAAATCAGTGGATGCCTCTACAGAAACAGATTTAAAAAAACACCCAACCTGCTCCTAAACAATAACTCTGGCCAACTAAACCATGGCCTATCAGAAAAATATATGGACATCAAAACTGAGATTAGGAGAGTAATAAACCCTGTAGACAGACTTTTGGTACCTAAGTCAAATGGCGGCTCTAACAGCAGCATTATGGTGGGCCAATTATCTAAAGCCATTTGAAAGGCTGTTTTTCAGCATGTTTCTTCAATTCCTCAGTCTGTGGTGATGACCAACATCAGACACTATTAAGAAGTCTTCAAGCGTGTAAAATAATATGATTTCACAATGATTACATATTCCCTCTACAGCTGGCTGAGTTTTTACATCTCCATTTGTCATTGACGATTGTGTCCAATTAAATGATTAGCTTTTAAAAACTGCTGCACATTATGAGAGTGAACTTGTGTTCCATTGCACTGAGTGATGCAGAAACAAACTCATTACAGCATGTAATTCACCCATATTAAATAACAAACAGATGGCTGCTGTAAATGAGAGCTCCTTTTTCTCTTCAAAAGTGCCAGGAAAAAGGTGTTTTTATTTATCTTTGTTTCCAGCTTCTTTCTGTTTTCTTGACAAGTGGGCAGCTGGCTGCTGAGGTTTTCAATTGGTGCAGAAGAATGAAAAGCCTGTTTCCATTAATTTCCCCATAAAATAAGTCTTTGAATCATTTCTGTTATAAATGCAAGTGCAGTAGCAAGCTGCTGCTTGATTAATTCACTTATTATGAAGATTTCATCTTTTATAAGAGGGCCTGCAGGTAATTTATCTTGTTTAGTAAGATTAGAAAAATGTAATTATCTTGATACCTTTGGACCCCTCTCATTTTAATTGTGTTCCCATAAATTTCAAACATAAAGATGGGAATTTTTGTGCACAACTGTTCCAACATGTGGTCAAAAAATGTGCTGTAAGATCTGCATAAACATTTATCAAGTAACATACATTAAGACTGTACTATTACAGGAATGCAGAGAAATAAAGCTAGCAAATAATTGTGCTAGTATATACAAACAAATACCTGCATTTCTGGTTCCCTAGTCACCTAACAGCTGGGGTGAGGTGAACGTTTTAAGATTTGTTTAAAAGACTTTTTTTTTTTAATCAAGCATAAATGTCACTAAGGAGATGAAGAAATCTGTCTTATTTATACTAATAAAATTAAAACAGTTTGTCTTGAAATGTTCCAAATTCAAACGAATTGACTGATGAGTGTATAGTTCACATACTGTCTCCAGCACTTCCATTACATTTCGTATCCATGGGAATTTGGGTACATCGCTGATTTTCTAATGACAATGTAATTTGATTTGCTCCTTTAAAGCATCCTCTACGAATGTGAAGAGAGAAACGTTTTCCAATCCCTTTTCATGCGTTACCCTGATATTCTGTCTTGCTGGAACCATTCTCTCAGGCTCAGTATGACCACTTCCCTTTTCTCTGATCTTTCCTTCAGTCCTGTTGGACTTGGTGTTTTAATACCTTTAATTTCATTATATTAACATTAATTAATGTGCTTATTCTAGATTTCAAATATATCATGATTACCTACTTCATTACTTAGTATTGTTCTAAATATATATTCCTGTCAGCCTAGACTCATTGTTCCAGAAGAAGGCTATCAGGAATATTATATATCTATTCTTTCAGAGTTGTCCGGGCTTTCGACAGGAGAGCATTCCATTCTTTGTGGTATGCTGACTGGCATTAAACAGGTCAAGTGATTGTTTAGGTAAATTACGTAAAGTCTGTGCTCATTCATGTATAAAGGAGATATAATTGAGATACACCGAGGTTTGCTATATAAGGAATAGGCTGTATAATTAAAATGATGTAGTTCCATTTCTAACTATCATACCTCTCCACTTTTAAAGCATCCTTCCATATATTTCAAAAAAAATGTGCAGCTTGCAAAAGTGAGTTAAAATAACATGATAGAAATGCAGAAATTATTGGTCTAAAAGGGTTGCCTGTTTGTATATTCATCTTTTACCTTTGTGATCTACTCTTTTTATTTTATGGATATAGTTGCTACCTCTAAATGGATCTGTCTCTAGGGCTTTGTGTCAAAAATAGTAGATGGTCAATATTTGCATATTATTCTCTGATACATTTTGCAAATATGTGCTAAGGCTGGATTATGTAGTGAGACCCAGTGTCGGGGACAAGGAAGCTCCTCAATTTACTAAACAAGTGGTCTCTTTCACCTTATTGTCTGTGTCTCTGTGACCTCAGATGTACATGCAGTCGCTGCCCTGTCTACCCAGCTTATTTGCTATGAGCATCAAATAAAGCACTTTGATGAATTAATTTAATTATCTTGTTCATTCTAAGTTTCTCAAAATACTCTACCAAATATTTAGTGTTAAGTAGTTTTTATAATGTTTATCAGGGTTATACTATTCAATATTATGCATAAAAAGAGACAAAGGAACTAAGTAGATTTTTAAAAGGTGCATATGTCAGGTTAATGCATCTGATGTAATTCATTACCCTGTTATAATAATAATGGGAAGAATTGCAATATTAATAAGTAATCCTGTGTTTTGATAATTGATAGAGATGAAGTGGCACCTTAGCATTTTCCTCTAATTTTTTCTTGTAGTATTAGGTCTTCTCCATGTCTCCCTTCATCTGTCTGTCTTCTTACACTATTAGCTAATATTGATTAATACCCTCTTTATGGCTTCATTTAGACATTTCTATGAAAGCATCTGGAATATTTCTCAAGACTCTCAGGACTTCTCTTTCATTGAGATAGAAATATGTAAAAGAAGGCTTCTGAGATTCACTCTTAACTTGGAGCAGGCAACTCTGAGAATAAAGAAAATACCGGAATGTTTTGTTACCTGAATGCAAATTTGGTCATGAGCCTCCTCTATTAGGAGGCTACTGCATAAAATAAAATAAAATTTTAGGGACAATGGAGGAGATACTTTTATCATTGAGAAAATGATTTGAACAGAACTCCTCTCTGGCTCAGAAAAATTTCTGATATCTCAATTAGACAAAATCTCAAATTATCATTATATACAAAATTTCAAGTTGGTTCTGAATTTGCACTAATGAGTCTGGAATAAGTTGCTATCAGATTAAGAAAATAAAAAAAGGTGAACACAGAAGAAAAAGGTAAAAGAAAAAAACCACACATGGGCACATGCGCGTGCGCGCGTGCGCACACACACACACACACACACACCACACACACACAAATGTCTGCTAATATAAAAGCTAAAATGCTTAGTGAGCCTTAATTTTGAGAGCCCTATCTCTTGAAAGGCCTTCATTTCCAATATGAACATGGTATCGTAAAGGCAACATTTCATCATTCTCTTGAAAAGCATCTAAAAGCAACAACAAAAACATAATGTAAAAAATAATTTCATTTTCTTTAAAATACTTGGGCTCTAAAGTAGATATAAGTAAATCAGCAGAAATACAATAGAGTTAGGAAAATGCCAGCAGGAGAGAAATGGCAAGAAAATACCACCAAAAGAGAAATAAGAAATAAAAGGAACTAACAGCTGCATGTATGGAACACACAGAAACAATTAGTTCGAATGCCAAGGTCCAAACCCTTCTAATAGCAAAAACAGAAGTGAATTAGCAGTACTCTTCAAATAATGGGTCATTTCAGTTCCATATTATAATGTAACACGCCACTCTATAGTAAACCACAGTGGCTCACATAAAGAACACAGATAAATCTAATGGTTATGTGGGGTGAACTGGCTTATCTTATGTTTTATATGTTGTCAACTGAGATAATGAGATAGCCTCATGGCATGGCTGGCAATTGAAGCCGACATGGGCCTGTTTCCATTGGCCTTCTTCACATGGCTGTTTGGACTTCCTTGGAGAGGGGTAGCCTCATTTAGCAAGATCTCTGACATGGAGACTCGATTATAAGATTGGAAAGGTAGGAACTGCCAGGACTCTTAAGGTTTGAATCTGGGATTGTCACACTTTTACTTGCTTTGGGATTGTCGCCACCATTTGTAACAATTAAAAGGACAACAGAGTATATGGTTATAGTTAGTGTATTTCAATATTTCAGAAATTTCTGTATTATTGAAAAAGTATATTAAATAAAATAATATTAAATACTTAAAATTAAATATTAAATAAAATTAATATTAAAATGAATAAAATTAGACATTAAAATAATATTAAGTAAAAATTTAAGCATCATTTTCTTATAAAAATTGAAATTTAACAATCTTTTTTCTTTTTGTAATTAAACAAAAATTTGATAGGCGCTGGAATGACCTTCCTTCAGTAATTACTACATAAATGCACACAAATGAATAGTAACATTGGATTAGACAATGGGGATTTTATCATACCTTCTGACCCCGTTTTTAAAAGTTGTCTTCTGAAAATGAGTGGGATTAGAGTTATGTTACAATAACATGTCGATATGTAATTATTTTCCATAAACATAGTAAATATCTGTTTTATAATCAATTGTAGTATTGCCAGATTCTTTTATTCTACAGTAATTTTTCAGAAAAGAATATCCATCAACAGCCGGATATCTTTGACTATTTCACTTTGAAAAGACAAGTACTTAGGCACCTAGACTTCAAGTGCCATCATGGGTTAAACTAGATGACCTTCTACATATGCCACCAGAGGGGCTCAACTTTTTATATTTGGTCCGTAACACAACCTTAACCGTAGGCTTTACCAGTTATACTGTTTCTGCTCTTTCTGATTTTTAAAACAAACAAAAAAATGTTTTAATACCTTGTGCCTAATACTCTTAATGGTGTTTATGCCTCATCTGGCCACCAGATGCACAACTAACCACTTCTTATCAAAGAGGTTGTTTAGGGATTGATATGTTGGCAATTAGGTTGTTCATATAACTGCTCGGCATGGCGCACCCTTCATAATATTGTGCTTCATGACATTTGAAATTCACAGGCAGGCATTAGTTATCTCATTTGGTCATCTCCACAACCCTGTGAGAGGACAAAACTGGTATCAACTTCCACATTGTTTTTCAGATGCTGAAGTTAAAAATCCAGAGTGATGAAGTGACTTATGAAAGAGACAACACTTAGACACAGTCAAGCTGAGATTAAGAACTCATGTTTCATGAGTCTTAGTCTAATGCTCCTTCCACTAAAATTATTCTAGAGAAAGCTTTGTAGCTACCTTCTCTCATTTTGTAGTCACATGGCTTCAAGGCCCTCATAAACTATAAAAATCAATTGCTTAACTTACTCTTGATCCCAACTATGGATATATTAATTCAATCCAGCTGTATAACTAAAGGACCTAACACTAGATGAATAAATGATTGACTAAGCAAATAATCACATACATAAATACATATTGTGATCATACTACAATGTATATTATCCCTGTATCTAAAGGTTATAGAGATTTATTATGCACATAGCCCTGCACTATGCATTAAAAAGTCATATCAGCCCTAACCGGTTTGGCTCAGTGGATAGAGCGTTGGCCTGCCGATTCAAGGGTCACAGGTTCGATTCCAGTAAAGGGCATGTACCTTGGTTGTGGGCATATCCCCACCGGGGGATGTGCAGGAGGCAGCTGATTGATGTTTCTCTTTCACTGATGTTTCTCACTCTCTATCCCTCTCCCTTCCTCTCTGTAAAAAATCAATAAAATATATATATATATATAAAAGTCATATCATTGCCTGGCCAATGTGGCTCAGTGGTTGAATGTTGCTCTATGAATCAAGAGGTTGCAATTTGATTCCCAGTCAGGCACATGTCCAGTTATGAGCTTGATCCCCAGTAAGGGGTGTGTAGGAGGGAGCTGATCAATGATTCCCTCTCATCATTGATGTTTCTACCTTCCTCTTGCTTCTTCTCTAAAAACAATAAACATATATTTTAAAAAATACCATCTATTCTATATAGAATTGGTTAGGCATTAGTATTCTCAATTTACAGATGATAAAATGAAGTTCAAGGAACTTTTCCAAGGGTACACAACTGATAAGTGGTGAAGTCACAATTTGCACCCACCTCTATTGACTTCTTCAACTTACTGGTTTTACTGCATTTATTTTTATCAACAGAATTAGAACTAATACATGCAAGGCACTTTTCTAAATAACTTCTAACTATTAACTAATTTAATCACTGTGATATGCTTATGTAATATTCCAGTTGATGGCAATTTTTGTTCCATGTGCTTCATAACATGCATAAAATATGGAATGCATTCCAGTTAATTTAAATTTTTCACAGATTTGATGCTTCTTATCTTCTAAAACACATACAAAATGCAATTTTTAAAGAGCATAACAGCTTTTTACAATATGCTTTCTTAAAATGGATTTGTCTTTAGAATATTTTAATTAAAAAAATTAAGATGATATAAATATATAACATAATTGTCTCCACTACTTCACTCACATTTCTTCGCAGTTCTAGTATTTTTTTTATGTGCTGTCTAAATTCATAGCATAAAACTGGATATCTCATAAAATTCTAATAGAAGTGATTTTTGTTGATGACTTATTGAGATAATTATAGCAGATAAAATTATCCCCATGTTATGCTATAAACAGTAAAATATGAGAACTATAACAGGTAAAATGTACCCATTTTATACTATAAAGAGCAGAATTTGATAACAATAGTAGACAAAATAGTGTCCATGTTATAACAAGATATGAAGCAAATTAGTATTTGTAGATCTCCTTTGACATCTTTATAACTTAATTAGTTCTTATCAGTTGCAACGATTTATACAATTGCTCTTTAGTGAAATTTGAATTGTTCTACAAAAATATTAGAATACACTTTGTCTATGTATACATAAGAGCTAGCTGGCATAAATCAATAGATCAATTTGGGGAAAATTGGCATATTTTCCATCTTGAGACTTCGAACCCAGGAACACAGCATGTCTCTCCATATATTTAGGTGTTCTTTGATTCCTATTATGAGCACTTTGTAATATTCAATATACACATCTTGTACTTATTCCATTAAATTATATTTAAATATTTATTCTTTAAAAAAGTGAATCTAAATAATATTATTTTTTCATATTCTTAGTATATAAAAATATAATTTATATTTTTTGTGATAATCTTGTCTCCTGTAACTTTGCTAAACTCATCAGATGTAGAATATTTTTATAGATTCATTGAGATTTTCCAAGTAGACAATTAAATGGAGATAGGATTATTTATTAATCTGTGATATTGGTACATTTGATTTCTTTTCTTCCTTATTGCTATGACTGAAACTTCCATGCTGAGTTGAATAAGCAGACATTCTAGTGTTGGCCCTAATCTGAGAGGGAAGTGATTCAGCCCTTCACCATTAAGTATGAAATTAGCTGTAGGCATTTTTAGATACATTTTTATCTAGTTGAGATAATTTCCCTTTATTCTCAACTTCTTGGGAATTTTTATCATGAGTAGGTATTCCCAAAGATTAAAAAAAAAAAAAAAAAAAGGAGATGGGTGGTTATAAGGGAAATCTGAGGAATTCTTGGGTGTTGGAAATGTTTAGTTTCTTGACTGTGGTGGTGGTACAAGAACCTACAAAGGTTATAAAATTGTATTAAATTTAATACACACACAAATATAAATGAGTGTAAGTAAAACTATGGAAATCTACAAATGAGGAGTGGATTGTACCACTGTCATATCTTGGTTTGGTGTTATACCACAGTTTTGCAAAATGTTACCACTGGGGGGGGGGGGGAATGGGTGATAGGTACTATTAAATTAGGGATCTCTCACTATTATATCTTACAGAGGCCAAGTGCACAAAATTCGTGCATTGAGGGGGTGGGGAGGCTCAGCCCAGCCTGCACCCTCTCCAATCCGGGACCCCTCAGGGGATGTCTGACTGCCTCTCACAATATGGGACCACTGGCTCCTAATCGCTTGCCTGTCTGCCTGCTGATCACCCCTAACCACCTCTGCCTGCCTGCCTGATCACGCCTAACCACCTCTGCCTGCATGCATAATCACCCCTAACTGCTCCCCTGCTGGCCTAATCACCCCTAACCACCTCTAACTTGCCTTGCTCCCGGGACCCAGGATTCCCTCCTCTGGCCGGTCACAGGCACCCAGGACTTGGGCTTCCCTCCATCTGGTGGGCCTCAGGCACCCAGAACCCAGGTGGGCTTAGCCTGGGCCAGCCACAGACGCAGGGCACTGTGGGCGGGCTGTGGCTTCTCCCAGGCCACAGCTGCAGGCGCCCAGGACCATGGAGAGGGCAGTTTGTCCCTCTCCTGGTCTGGGCCACAGGCGCCAGGGACCATGGGGCATGCAGCTTATCTCTCTCCCGGGCCACAGGTGCAGGCATAGCCACTGGCACCCAGGACCACGGTGCGTATGGCTTGTCCCTCTCCTGGGCTGCAGCCCCATTCCTCTCTCGCGAATTCATTTGTGCCTGACTGGTTCCCGTTCCTCTCGTCAACTCATTTGTACCTGGCTGGTCCCCATTTCTCTCTCACCAGTGTTGAGTGTCTGAGCCATTATGGCATGATGGCATGAGGGCGTGATGACCACTTGCATATTAGCTCTTTATTATATAGGACAATTGTATGTGAGTCTATAATTATGTCAATATACTGTCAATTAAAAATGGAAGCTGTTAACTATTGTTTTAAGAAGTTTGATCTTTTGCAAAAGGATTACCAAGGGAATTGAATGTAGGTGTGGACATGTCTAATGAGTTTTATTTACATTCAGTGGCTTCATTTATTAAAACGTAAAATTTTGTGAATATACAGTTTTAAATTATCTTAATGTAAAGTATGTTCAGCAATTAAAATGTTGTGTCTACTACTAATGTTTAATATGATTAACCCTTACAGAGTCATAATTTAGCCATATCTGACAGCTAAGTAAGGTGCATTTACGGATGGTGAAAATAGCTAAAGAATACATTTATAAGCAGCCACAGTACTGCATAGATATAGTTATTTTGTGAGTTTCTTCCATTTCTATTTCATCTTGAGACTAGTTATTAATATTACTAAAATATAGTATGAAAATTGAAATATTTTATCCTGATATATACACTTTTTTTAGTTAAATTTCAAAACAAACATCAACTAATTTATAAAACCAATTATAATTAAATAAAATGGGCTTCAATCAAAACACCTCTGTTCCTTTCTGGGAAAAATTAAACACAATTCCAATCTTCCCATGAGAGCACCTCATAGCAAGATACTACTATTCTTAGACACACCTCTCAAATCAAGTACTCATTGAAGACCAATGCTGGGAGGAAACACTAGACTTGTTTTTCCGGAAAAGAAGAACTGGACTACTGTTGATTTATGAGCTCTGCCTAGTTAATTTGAAGAAATTAATTAAATTTCACAGCTCCCTCTAATGCCTCAACTAACTGGTAGTTTACTATAACTTTGATTTGATTCACATGTTATAATTTACATTTTTGCAAAACCTGTTTTCTGATCTGGGATATGTTCATATGCACAAATCAGATGGAATCTAGTATTTATTGAACGATAGCCTCCAGTCACAACGCCAATCATTGTGTATGTAAGGTGTATATGGACATAAATAATTTCTATTGGGATGAATTGGAGAATAAAATAGTAATTTTTACTAATATATGGTTTCTCTTCCATAGTTACATAGTAAAACAAAGGGCTTAAAAACTCACTGGAATAGTAAGTAAAAACCAGACTTATGTAGATAATACTACTCCAGGATGACAAAGCATTTGGGGATGCCAATTTGAAACCCCCTATTGACATCGCACACATGGAAATAAATTGAATAAAAGGAAGAAAGGAGGGAAAGGAGGAAGAAAGGAAGGGAAGAAGAAAAGGAAGGTAGGAAGGAAGGAAGGAAGGAAGGAAGGAAGGAAGGAAGGAAGGAAGGAAGGAAAGAAGGAAAGAAGGAAGGAAGGAAAAAATTTGGCCTTAGAAAAAGTCACATATACATTTACATGCCTTTGCTAAAAACATTTTAAAAGTTCCAAATAATTGAGCATGATGACTGAAAAAGAAGTATATGGCAATAAAATATTTAAAGACCTGTTGATAAGGTAACATCTATAATAATAAAAGCATAATATGCAAATCTACTGAATGACCAAACAGCAGAACAACCGTCTGAACAACCTTCTGGAGGACCATGCTATGGCATGCAGTGATGCCAGGCCAGCCAAGGCAGGTGCAATGCAATTGGTAAGGGGGCCCCACCATCACCTCATGATTACCCTGCAGAGGGAGGCCCAGGCCACCTTCTGCGGGGCAACAGATGGGCAGTGGGGAGGGCTCTACAATCACCCCAAAGAGGGAGGCCCAGACCATCCTTTGCACGGCGATCTATCGCAGAGCCTCAGCCGGGTGGGTGGGACCTCCCTCTCCTGGACGATTAATCACCCCAAAGAGGAAGGCTTAGGCTCCCTGGCTGGTGGCACTGCGGCAGGTTGGCAGAGCCCCCCTCTGTGGGGCAATCGATCTCAGGGTTCCACGATAGATCGCCCCACAGAGGGAGGCCCAGGCCAGCCAAGGAATCACACCCAACACCTATCACCCGCAGAGGGAGGCAACTGGTGGTGAGGGCAGAGGGGCAGTGCCACACAGATGGCAAGCAGTGGCAGCGGCAGGGGTGGGGCCAGCTGCTGGCAGCCAGGGAAAGGAAAGCCCCACTAGGCCCTGATCACCGGCCAGGCCTAGGGACCCTACCCGAGGGGTCCCAGATTGCGAGAGGGTGCAGGTGAGGCTGAGGGACACCCCCCATGCATAAATTTTGTGCACCAGGCCTCTAGTTGAACAATATTTGTAGAGGGAATTCCTACTTTCCAGTGGATGGCTCAAGGTCTCATTGGATTAATATTGAATTATTATTAGATTATCATTGGATTATATTTATTATTGGATTATTATTAATTTTATACTTTTATATGAAATATAGAAGGAAATATAGGACATATGAAATGTAAGATATATCACATATATAACATTTGAGCTGACAACCATTCCCAAATATATAATATATAAGGATATCAAGTAAACACTAAGACAATTAGATTTTATTTACATTTACATAAGATTCATGATGAACAGAAGTTGTCATCAAAATAAGAGGTCTTGCCAAAACTGGTTTGGCTCAGTGGATAGAGCTTCGGCCTGCGGACTGAAAGGTCCCAGGTTCGATTCCGGTCAAGGGCATGTACCTGGGTTGCGGGCATATCCCCAGTGGGAGATGTGCAGGAGGCAGCTGATTGATGTTTCTCTCTCATCGATGTTTCTAACTCTCTATCTCTCTCCCTTCCTCTCTGTAAAAAATCAATAAAATATATAAAAAAAATAAGAGGTCTTGAAATAAATAGTAAATTTTGGTCTTAGACATAAATTAAAACTGACCCTGTTATCCACAGTTATATGGTTATAAAGCAGTGGTTCTCAACCTTCTGGCCCTTTAAATACAGTTCCTCAAGTTGTGACCCAACCATAAAATTACTTTTGTTGCTATTTCAGAACTGTAATGTTACTACTGTTATGAATAATAATGTAAATATCTGATATGCAGGATGGTCTTAGGTGACCCCTGTGAAAGGGTCATTCAAATGCTAAAGGGGTCGCGACCCACAGGTTGAGAACCGCTGTTATAAAGAGTTGTTTTCTATTAATATGAGAAAATTTTACAAAACACGCATCAGATATAGAACTGCTATTTCACTTTTGAAAGGATTAATACTGTTGGAAGGTTTTCTTAGAAAATTGTTTTGTTTTTTTTTAAATCAATGAAACAGTATGTAAAATATATAAACAAAATGTATTAAAAATTAAAAAATCAAGAATAAGGAAGCAAAAATATTTGCATGAATATGGAGGAGACATGTACTATACATAGGAATTACATATTGTAGATCAAATGATCATCTCCATTAATGAGAGCTTTGAATAAATTGTGCAATATATTATTTTCAGTTTGCTTTATAATAGTCCAGCCTTGAAAAATTAAAAATAAGTACATATAAGATTTTATTTCTGGATATAGATATAGTTTTAAAGTAATGTAAAGGACATGACTTAAAATATCACAATTATAATGTTAAAATATTTTATAATTTTATTCAATAATAACTAACCTTAAGATTCCTCACTATAATATTTGAACATAATAAGTACAAGTCATGGTTCATTTTTCAATGCAAATAGTGCTTTAAATAATGTTATTGGAAATTCACATTGCTACTGCTTCAGCAGAAGAAAATCTCTACAGATTGAGTAAATCAGATCAGTTTATCAAATCTGACATTTCTGTCAATAGAGTACAAATTATGTGAAAATCTTGATTAAAATAACAATTAGTGATTTTGTTGAAAAGAAAGCAAAGCAAAAAATAAGGCATCTATAATAATAAAAGCATAATATGCTAATTAGACCAGGCAGCCAAAAGACCTTCCAGACGTCCTTCCCAACAAAGTGGTGGCAGTGGGGGCTGAGGCAGAGGCGATTAGGGGCTGTCAGGCAGGCAGGCGAGCAGTTAGGGACGATCAGGCAGGCAGGCAGGCAGAGTGCTTAGGGGCAGTAAGGCAGGCAGGCAGGTGAGCAGTTAGGGGCGATCAGTCAGGCAGGCAGGCAGGTGAGTGGTTAGGAGCCATGGATCCCGGATTGCAATAGGGATGTCCGACTTCCATTTTAGGCCCGATTCTGCAGGGACATCCCCCGAGGAATCCTGGATTGCGAGAGGGTGCAGGCTGGGCTGAGGCCCTCTCCCTTCCCGTGCATGAATTTCATGTGCCAGGCCTCTAGTAAATATATAATAATGTAAAAATTATGTAAAAAATCTTTATTTGATTACTCATCTAAATATAATGGACCCGGACCACATGTAAACATCCAGACATGGACAATAATAATTAAATTCAATAACCTTTGATATTTTGTCAACTTTCAGTTACATAAAACAAATAATCATTAACAAAATACCCCACTCAGCTTTACATGTATAAGCACACATAAACTCATAATGAATTTATACTTATGAAGTTAGGAGGTTAGAACATATTCTCAGATAACTTGCTTTTGTTTTGTTTTTGTTTTTTTAATAATTTTTATTGATTTCAGAGAGGAAGCAAGAGGGAGAGAGAGAGATAGAAACATCCATGATGAGAGAGAATCATTGATAGGCTTCCTCCTGCATGCCCCCTACTGGGGATCGAGGCTGCCCACCCAGGCATATGCCCTTGACTGGAATCGAACCTGTGACCTTTTAGTCTGTAGGCCGATGCTCTATCCACTGAGCCAAGCCGGCTAGGGCTCAGATAGCTTGTTTTATACTTAATCAATATTCAGTCTTATTGTACCTTGTCCTCCAATTTTACCCTTGCTGTGGACCCATACCAGTGAAAGGAACTGTCCTGAATCTAAAAGGAGTTGTAAAGTCAGAGAGGTAATGAAGTGAGCAGGTCGAGTAGGCCCTGTAGGCCACTAGTCAGGCGTTGGCTTTACTGAGAATTAGATGGGAAGCCCTCGCAGTGGTTCTCAACCTTCTGGCCCTTTAAATACAGTTCCTCATGTTGTGACCCAACCATAAAATTATTTTCGTTGCTACTTCATAACTGTAATGTTGCTACTGTTATGAATCGTAATGTAAATATCTGATATGCAGGATGGACTTAGGCGACCATGTGAAAGGATCGTTCGACTGACAAAGGGGTCACGACCCACAGGTTGAGAACCGCTGCCTCAGAGTGTTTGATAAGAAGAGTGACATGTTCTGACTTCTAATTTTAAAGGATAATTCTTAGTGTTGTAGTGAATAGAGATTCTGTTAATTCAGATTTTGAATTTAGTGTTTTGTTTATTTCTTTACCATTCTGGCCTCTTTAATTTTTATTTTGAATTCTAAATTATATGACAAGTGAATTAGTTCATCTCAGAGAAAAATGTAGATTAAGTTTAATTAAAAGTAGGGATTATTCACTAAAATATATTGGAACTTGGTATTGAGTAAAAATATCTAAAAAAATATTTTCTAACCTGATATTTCCCCCATGTAATAGAAAGTCTGAATTAGGCTACAGCTGTATATCTGCTCAAATGTGAGGTTAAGAAGCCAGGTTTCTGTCTTTCTGCTCCACTGTCTCCCCCACCCCCAGTTTTAATGATATGACTTTGTTTTCATGATTATAGTGTGGCAGCTCCATTAATGTAATGGGGGATGCAGAGGAGACACAATTGTGGTCATGATTCAGCTGTGTTCACTGCACCAGGAGATCTGCATTTTCATACTTGCCACAGTAATCGAAGTAGACATTAAATAAAGGGGACAACAACTATAACCAGCTGGTATTTTTAAGACAAAAATAATTTATGCTTTGTAATGTATATGCATGTGAGGGCCAGATGGGGAGCGGGAGGGAGGGAGGGAGAGAGAGAGAGAGAGAGAGAGAGAGAGAGAGAGAGAGGGAGAGAGAAATTTGTTATTCCACTTATTTGTGCATTCACTGGTTGATTCTTGTGTGTGCCCTGACCAAGATGAAACCTGCAACCTCGGCATATCAGGATGTGCTCTAACCAACTGAGCAACCCAGGCAGGGCTAGTTTGATTCTTGAAGAAGGAGAAAGGGTCATGTCTTCCATATGAAAGGGCTAAGGTGCTATAAGTAAAACATAAGAAAGTAATTTACATATGAGAAATGCCTCAAAGTTGAAGAGGGGAAACTAGGTCTTGCCTGGAGGTCATGGCCATGGGGTAAGTGTTTTATTTATTGATACAGGGGAATATCTCAATTAATTATACTGGGGAGAGAGAGAGAGAATGTATGAATACATGAAGAATAAAACCCTTCTGTTTTCTTGACTATTCAGAAACATCTCCATATATAGTCTTAGTACTAATTCAGCATGGTAGTCCTGTTTCGTCCTAGTTGGATTTTCAGAAGCAGGAGGGACTGCACTTCTACATCCCATTTTCATTTTTTGAATCACAAAAAGAAAACACAAAGGGAATAAAGCTTATTATGATTATTATTATTATTCTCCCAGGATTATAAAATTAAAACAATTTACCAATTATTATCACTAACAACTAGATGGAAGAAGAGTCCAAGCCTCGGAATTCACTGCATAAGACAGTAATATTAAGATTAAACTATTAATGCCACATAGGTTACCAAAGGCTACTTTTGACAAAATAAATGATTTAAACAAATAATACAATTTAAATGAGAGAATAAATAAAATATCAGAAAGAAAATACTATAAGCATTAACTGGATATAAGTAAATATAAGTAACCAGATGTGTATCTGATGGATTATTAAGGCTTCCCTGAACAAAAATTCTATGAAAGAAAATTGTTTATGAAACAAACAGATCTCTAGAGGGCAAAGAAGAAAGATGAGAGGTCTGCTTTGTGAGACGGCATTAGATCCTTGACCTGATTTCTCCAACAAATTTATTTAGCTCTATCTGTACTGACTTACTTAATATTTGCCTTATAAGTGCTTTTGCTTTTACTTTACTAAGGATTTATCCATTTAATTATCCAAAGGATTCATTACAGAGATGTTTGAAATCAACTGTGACAGAAAGATTGTCAATTAGTTCCACTGGTTACTACACATGAATAGTTGAGTTTATTTCACAAACTGTTAAAATAACTTCTCCAATGAGGAAAGGTTATAAGAGGGTGACTTAAAATAAACATGTTATATTTACTGTCCAAACGAATCATAGACAGAGGAGAATTATAGATTATTGTAAAATGTTTTAATGCAGTTATATAAATTCAGAATACTTAAAGAAACAGCAGGGATTATTTAAAAATAAGCTTATTATATTATGACGCTATTCTTTTAGCAACAATGCTGTCAGTAACCCTCTTTGGTAAGAGCGCTTCTGTGCAAGTAATTTGTCCTTCTTTTTCTAAATCATCCCAGGCCATCATTGCTTGACCAATTTTTAAAAATATCATGGTATAGTTTGGAGCAACGCCCATTGAAATAGAAATACATTAATTTTTTTCGCTTTGATGATCCCTCTGTATTGAGCAAGAGATTCACAAATATACAAAGACAGCAGAAGACTAAAAGTTTAACGAGCTGCTATCCTTTGCTCTTACTTGCCAGAGACCCCTTCATTCTCTGCTTTAGTAATAATTAATTCACATCCTTGTTACTATGCCGCTCTCCACTCAAAGCTGCTAATTTATAAACAAATAGCAACCGATCAGTTGTTTCTCCCATCCTTACACACCGTGTGGGAGAGCAAGGGCTCTGGAGTCAGATGGCCTAGGGTGGGACCTGCCTTTGACACTTACTAGCTGCGAAGCTTGAAAAGATTTTCATCTCTCCATGTTTCATTTTTCTCATCTGCATGACAATGCTTGATTCTGATTATTGTTAAGATGAAATGAGTCAACACTTTAAAAGTGATTTAAAAAGTGTCCAACATGCCTAGCTGGTTTCACTCAGTGGATAGAGCATCGGCCTGTGGACTTAATGGTCCCAGGTTCGATTCAGGTCCTGGGTAGCAGGCTCTATCCCCAGTTGGGGGTGTTCAGGAGGCAGCCGATCAATGATTCTCTCTCATCATTTATGTTTCCATCTCTCTCTCCCTCTTCCTTCCTCTCTGAAATCAATTATATATGTATAAATGTGTGTGTGTGTCCAACATATAATAAACATGACACAAATAAATTATCTAAGAATTTCACGTGTTCTATTTATATGGTAGCTCCTTTTTCTGGATTTATCCCATCCTTTTGGAAATTATGCCGGACTGATCACATAGATACTTGCCTATTCTGCATAAACAAAAAGACATTTTACTTATTTTTGTGTGGAGGCTTGCATATATATGTCTATTATTGACATTATAGAACCTATTCTCTGATATATACACCAAACTACTTGTAAATAACCGAACAACGTTTTTCAGAAGTAGAATGGTCCTTCCTAAATGTGTCAGATGTCTGGAAAGGGCCTTTCCCCCATGTGTAATTCATAATTAGCTGGCTCTTCCTGGCCATGGGGAAATTATGACAAATTTGAATCAGTACCCCAAAATTCACAACTTGTGAGAATCCAGATATTGTTACATCATGGCAGCTTTTTCCTTATGACCTACTAGTTTCTTGTATTGCCTTCTCATTTCTCAGATCATTCTTTCCCACATTGACCTGGGTTCTCAGAGCTCATCCCTTCAGTGGTTTCTAGAAAAATCTATGTAGCATTCCATTTTCTTGTTGCTTCAATCTCATTTTTTCCATCTCTCTCCCTGCTCTGTTGTAGCAAAATAACCCCTCCCCTGATTCATGTATGGCAGTCCCACACCTTGAAATATGATATTCTACCCATTTAGACTTTGCAAAGATTTTCAACTAAGAAAGGCCTCTCCTTGTGAAGAAGTCTTATAATCACTGCTAAGAAAAACAAACAAAATAATTTTAGACCTCTTTCATAAATGAGCACTGCTTTGATTTCAGAAATTGTGATATGCTTTCCACAGGTATGCCATACCTTTTCTAATAGCTGGCCTCGCTGGACATACTGGGTGATTTTGTACTTTTGCTAACAAAGCACAAAGGTTATATATACCATAGATCTCCCATCACCCACCTCCCCTTTACACACCTCTGCCCAGCCGCCCCGCCCCCTCCACCTCGGGTATTCAAAATCCTATTGCCCGAGTCCTTAGGCTACTAGTATGCATATGAACACATTAGTTATTTAGTTTATCTCCCCTCGCCCCTCCACCCTGACATCGAGGTATGTCAGTCAGTGTGTTCCATGCCTCCACGCTCAGGGTCTTATTTTGTTGGTCAATTCATTTTGTTCATTAGATTGAGGGTTCTTTGGGAATTTGCATAGGGCCTTGCCAACCAAAAGCTGCAAGAAATCTCAGTCCTTGGCAAAAAACTATATCCAAAAAGAAAAGAGACAGATAGGAGAGGGCAAGTGCCAGATGTATGTGGCAATAGGGTGTCCTCATAAGTAGCTGATACAAGATGAGAAAAACAATTTATATGTTTCTGTAAGGGAACACTTTGACTTTCAGACAGTCAGCATATGGGACTCAGTCCATGGAAAAGAGGACAACAGTGACTGGAGGAGGAGGAAGTGTAAAAGCTAGGCAGAGGCCAGGCCGCGAGGAACTCTGATCAGGATTCCAGCTCCAGGGACAAGAGCAGGAGCTTAATCCAACAGGGAAGTGTTAGAACTGTGCCCTGGAAGAGGAGGTCAAAATGAGGTAACAATGTTAAACTCTGTCTTAAATTAAGAGTGTGTCACCCTAGCTGGTTTGGCTTAGTGGAGAAAGGGTCGGCCTGTGGACTGAATGGCCCTGGGTTCGATTCCTTGAGGCACATGCCCAGGTTGCAGGCTCGATCCCAGTGGGGGGCATGCAGGAGGCAGCAGACCAATGATTCTCATCATTGATGTTTCTATCTCTCTCTTCCCCTCCTCTCTGAAATTAATAAAAATATATATATATTTTAAAAAGTGTGTCAAGCAGAGTACTCTGCACCTGTCTCAGGAATGTGTTCCAAACCCCTATCTCTGCCCAAAGAATCTCCTGGTCAGAGTCACCAAGGAAAACAGCAGCCAAGCACCGAATGGGACATCCGACTCACTTACAGAGAAGACAGAACAGCATCAGCTCCAGTGGGTTCCATCCCCCAGGCCGGTGGGTCTATCCCTGTGGCCAGAGCAGGGCAACTGGTCTAAGTGCATCGTCTTGTGCTGCCCCGGAGTGAACGCAGTCCCCTCCTTGCACAGGCAGGACAGATAGAGCAGTGGGGTTGGCAAGTAACCACATGACACACATGCTCTAAGCAAAGACAAAAGAGGACTCATTGAGCCTAAAACAGGAAAGATATTTCACACAAGTGATAAGCCTGACATTGACTATGTGGACGCTCTATCTCTTGGTAAGGAAATGATCCAGGCTCAAGGCCCATTCTTACATAGCTGAATGGGGTAGAAAGACTGCATGCAAGAGATCGCCTTTCCCAAAAAGGTGTTTATGAAACTTAGTAGTGTATAGTCAAAAGCACAGTTCTAGCAACAAATAGACAGAAATAAGAATCCTAGCTTCATCAGGTTTTAACTGCAGGATCGGAGTAACTTAATTTACCTCACTAAAGCTCAGTTTTCTCATCTGAAAAAGTTTGAAAACAATATAAATTCTGATTGGAGTTTTGTGAGTATTAAATAGTAGAGTGTATGTTCATCACCCAGTAGAATGGCTAAAACATAGAAAGCAGCACCAATGTGGTGTTTTTAAGTATCTCTGACACTGAGATGATAGAGCTAAGAGAAAGGGGGATAGGTAAAGTGTTGCTTCACCTTTAAGGACAACATAACTTCTGATAATAAAAATAAACACTTAGTAAAGTATAGAACTAAGTTGGGTGTTTCATTCCTTGACTCTACATTACATTTTAATTAGTTCAAAACAAAACTTAATTGCTTATATGTAAAGTGACTTATACCTAAGTGTTCAGGTTAAATGAACTGACATTTTTGACCAATGAAACCAGAGGTTCTAGGGGAAATCATGCCTTTTCTAGCTTCTAGAGCTGCCCACATTCCTTGCCTTATGGTACCTTCCTTCTTCTTACAAATACATCACTCCTACCTCTAGTCTTTTGCCACATCTTTATTTTATTATCCTCCTGCCTCTCTCTTATAAGGACTCTTTTTTTTTTTTTTTACTTTTCTAAAATTTTTATTGTTGAAAGTATTACAATGAGTTATGCATATTTGTATACAAGTTCTTTGGTTGATCTCTCTCCACTCCCCCACCCCCACCTCTGCCTTTTCTCTGAGATTCCATAATCTGTTCCATGCTTCTATTTTGATTTTACTGGGTCCAACTAGATAATCCAAGAGGATCTCTCCATTTCAAGATCCTTAACTTAATCACATCTACAAATTTTCTTTTGCCATGAAAGGTTCTGGTGATTGGGATATAACCATCTTTGGGGATGCCATTATTCATCCCTATCATATCTTTCTTAACAAAATCAAAAATTTTCAGAGCATAATTAGATGATTTTGGTAAGATTTTACCATAAGCATTTTATTTGATTCTGCAAGCTTGTCTATAGGGAATGGGTGTGGTGATGCATGAACTCACTTTTTTAAAAATTAATTCAACCAACATTTATTAAGTACCTAATGTGGCCTAGGTCAGTGGTCGGCAAACTGTGGCTCGGCAAACAGCTGCTCACGAAGCAATTGTGGCTCTTTGGCCC
Source organism: Myotis nattereri (assembly GCF_964212035.1). Lineage (NCBI taxonomy): Eukaryota > Metazoa > Chordata > Mammalia > Chiroptera > Vespertilionidae > Myotis > Myotis nattereri. Next base: position 64,529,004 of record NC_138076.1, on the reverse strand, counting down.
CTTCAGTGTGGCTCTTCCACAAAATACTGGCTCTTCCACAAAATACCGACTTCTGCACATGGGCCACAAAGTTTCAATCTCACTGTACATGCGCACCCGCATGCGGTATTTTGTAGAAGAGCCACACTGAAGGAGCCAAAGAGCCGCATGTGGCTCGCGAGCTGCGGTTTGCCAACCACGTGCCTAGGTACTAGAGATACCAAGTGCCAGATGAAATGGGAACCCAGAAAGCACGAAGAGAGACCAATAGATGTATGGATTGTAGTAACAGACTAGATAACTCTATGATGATAATTAACTCTCTATTATAAGAATACTAGAGGCCCGGTGCACAAAAAATTGTGCACTGGTGGGGGGGGTGGTCCCTCAGCCAAGCTTGCCCCCTCACACAGTCCAGGAGCCCTCAGGGAATGTCCTACTGATGGCTTAGGCCCGCTCCCCATGGGGAGCGGGCCTAAGCTGCATTCTGGCCTCCTTCTGCAGGAGGTGACCAGATGATCAGGGGAAGGTGCTGCCCCCATCACCCCACTGCTGCTGCCAATGCCAACCACTGCAGCTGCTGGCCCTCTGCTCTCACAGCTGCCAAGGTGTTTTCATCAACACGGATTCCAGTACCTTCACTACAAAAAAAAAAAAATGACAACTTTCTTTAGGCATTTTCAAGATGTCTCTTTCATAGGATAAGACATTTCTTTTATTTTTTTTTCCTCACCTGAGGATTGACATTTCTTTCTTTTTTTTTTCATCCTCACCTGAGGATATTTATCCATTGATTTTTTGAGAGTGTGGAAGAGAGAGGGAAAGACAGAGAGAAACATCAATGTGAGAGGAACACATCGATTGGTTGCCTCCCGCATGAGCCCTGACCTGTGTCCTGGCCAAGGAGGAGCCTTCAACTTAAGTATTTGCCCTTGACCAAAATTGAACCTGGACCCTGTGGTCCACAGGCCGAGGCTCTATCCACTGAGCCAAACTGGTTAGGGCAGAATATGATATTTCTTAGCCCTTCCAGCAGTGGACCTCCATTTTTTCCTCCAGGAGTGAGGTGAAAAATCCCTAGATCACCTTCTTGGATTCTTATTACCCAAGCAAGTGGCATACTGCAAGCTTAGTCAATGAGTGGTCAGAAAAGTGTTTCCTGTGCAGCTCAAGTGCAGAGGCAGGACTTCAGCTCACTGTGGCTCTCTCCTGGCCTCACAGCCATGAGGGCTGCCAGGTCGTCTTTCCTCTCCTGGGCCTCGCACCCATGGCAGCTTTGTCAGGAAGGACATCCGGAAGGTCGTCCCAAAGACATTCAATCTAATTAGCATACTACCCTTTCATTAGTATAGATAGATAAAAGGTATATAAATTCATCTGGGAAATTCAAAAAGTGTCTGGGAAAAGTGTTTTGACTTCAGTTTGTTAGGATGTGTGGAGATTCCCTATATGTATGGAAGGAAATGCATTGGGTCCCTGAGCCCCATGTGCAGAACAGTTAAGAGTAAGCAAGGCTTTCAGTGCATGCAAGCAGTGATATGAACAGAAACCTAAAGGAAGGGTGTCATTGGAGGGACTAGCAAGGTTCAATGCTGAAGAGATAAGCAAAATCTGGATTATTGATGAGCTGTATCCTAAGCCAGAGAGTATAAAATTTATCTTGAACATCAGTGGGATCAAGTGGGTACTTCGAAGCAAAGAAATGATCCTATCTAATAATAGACAAACATGGAAATTAACCGTACCTCCGACACGCTTCCCATTGGCTAATCAGCAGGATATGCAAATTAACTGCCAACCAAGATGGCAGCCCTTAGCCAGGCAGCTGAAGCGAACAGGAGGATTGCTTGCTCCAGAGATGGAGGAAGCCAAGGTTCCCCACCTGCCGCTGATGGGCTCTGAGCTGCACTCTAAGAAACAATGTTGTAATTATAGAAGCCAATCAAACCCCATGATTTCAGCCAGCCAGCCGAGCTGGAGTTGCAACAGTGTTTTAATTATAGAAGCCAAACAAACCCAGATACCTGCTTTCAGCAGCTGAGGTCTCAGAGCTAGAGCCGAGCCTCAGAGCTACAGCCTGCTCTCAGCTCCAGTGACAGCCATAGAAGGTAAATAAATCCAAGAATAAAAAAAAAAGAAAAAAAGGAGAGGTTGGGAGCTTCAGTCACCCACCAGCCTGAAAATGGCCCTCAGCCCGTCATTCCCTCACCCAGACTGGCCAGGCACCCCAGTGGGGACCCCCACCCTGAAGGGTGTGTGACCAGCTGCAAACAGCCATCATCCCCTCACCCAGGCTGGCCAGGCACCCCAGTGGGGACCCCCACCCTGATCCAGGACACCCTTCAGGGCAAACCAGCCGTCCCCCACCCATGCACCAGGCCTCTATCCTATATGGTAAAATGGTAATATGCTTCCCAGCACCGAGATCATGGAGCCGTGAGGACTCCCAGCAAGGGGATCCAGCAGAGCCGCGATGCCTCCTGGCACCAGGATCAGCGGAGCCTCCCAGACCCAGGATCAGCAGAGCAGCGAGGCCTCCCAGCACCTGGATCAGCAGAGAAGTGAGGCCTCCTGGCACCAGGATCAGTGGAGCCGCGAGGCCTCACTGCCCCGGTGTCAAGCGGAGCTGCGAGGCCTCCCAGCACTGGGATCAGCGGAGCCTCGAGGCCTCCTAGCCCCTGAAGCAGCGTGACAGGGGGCAGCGCCCAAACCCCCTGATCGCCCTGAGGCTCGGTGTGTGACAGGGGGCGGGGCCTGCTCTGTTCATGACAGGGGAAGGCACCCCAACCCCCTGATCGGCCCTGCTCTGAGCCAGACCAGGGGCTGCACCTAGGGATTGGGCCTGTCCTCTGCCACCCAGGAGCAGGTCTAAGCCAGCAGGTCGTTATCTCCTCAGGGGTCCCAGACTGTGAAAGGGCACAAGAGGGGCTGAGGGACACACACTCCCCACCAGTGCACAAATATCTGTGCACTGGGCCTCTAGTATAATTATAATTACATTAGAATGCAGTCTGTAGGGTGGTTTGGCAGGAGGATGTAATGGATGGAAACAAATGGAAAGTGTGAGAGAGGAATAAATAAATGGCCCTCAAACAGTGAGTGAGGAAGAATAGCCTGAGTTTCATGTGAGAAGCACATCCCTGGCTAAAACTTTGATTTTAATCTGGTGAGAACTTGAGCAGAGAAACCAGCCACACCATTTCAGATTTCTAACCTCAGAAAACTGTAAGATAATAGTTGTGTGCTTTAAAGCACTACATTTATGGTAATTTCTTATGGCAGCAATAGAAAACTAATAAAATAATTCTATGGGAGCTTATTACTCTGGTTTCCAAAGAATAAAATTTCCAATTTGATAAAAAAGAGAAACTGCCACATGTTTTTTACTAAATGTAACTAAAATATTTCCAGACAAGTGATTTCCTCATGAACAGAAACAGATAATTTTCAGTCTGTATTTAGTTAGGAGTATAAATTTGCTCCTATTCTTTATATGTTAGTTCAGTAAATAGAGCCAAAGGGAAGAGCACAGGTCTAGACCTGGCCAATCAAGCAACCCATTTTATAAGACAGAGTAATTGGTCCAATCAGAATTCCCTCTGATAGTTGCCACTTATTAGTAAACTAGAGGCCTGATGCACAAAATTCTTGCAAGGGTCTTGGCCCCTGCCACCGTGGCAGCTGCCTCTGCCTTGGCCTGCAGCGCCACAGCTTCGTCCAGATGGTCATCCAGAAGCATATTACACTTTTATTATCATAGATTATATTTTTTGTGAAATTGACAATTATGTGACTATAACAATGCCTTCTTTAACCCAAATGAGACAGAGTGGGATTTCTATTATTTGCAACTGAAAGATTCCTGATTAATTCACCCTTCAATTAAAGTTAATAAAAGTCTATGCTTATGGCATAATAAAATTATAGACTTTATTAGTGTTCACTCATCTTTTTTAGTTTCAGTTTTCATCATAAGTTAAATAAGCATTATCATAGTCTATAATGTGGTTCAATGTCTTCACAAGTATAAAATGTGGTTTTATTCCTATTAACAGATTCAATTGCTGAATGTTATACCATGTTTCTTAATTAAATGACTGGGCTAAGTTTCCATTGTAAGACCAAATGACAAATGAGGTTAAGTAAATGTTACTTTCAAGGGTATAAGACAGAAATTAATCTAAAGAGAGCCAATGGTATTCAAAGCACAGAGCACAACAAGTTAACATAGGATTGAAAAACGCATCATGAGCCCTGGCCGGGTGGCTCAGTTTGTTGGAGCATCATCCCATGCACCAAATGGTTGCCAGTTCAACTCCAGGTCAGGGCACATACCTAGTTTGAGGCTTTGATCCCTGGTTGGGGTGCATACAGGAGGTGGATGTTTCTCTCTCACATCAGTGTTTCTCTCTGTCCCTCTTTCTCTTTCTCTAAAAATCAATACGAACATATCTTCAGGTGAGAATTAGAAAATAAAAATGCGTCATGATAAATGCTGAGAAGCATCAAGAATAGCAAGATAAGAGTTCCACTCTAAAGATTAAGTGGCCATTCAGGAAATATAGGGCAGTGCTTATTCAAAAGATTCAGATTCAACTACTATTTGTGAAGGCCTGATACAATGATAACCAGTCCCCTCAGTAAAAAGCATGATGCTTGCTATCAACACAATTTTGCAAATAATAAATTGGAAATTAATGGAGATTTTAAAACCCCATCAAATTTATACAGCTGGTAGTAGAAGACCTGAAAATATAAACCCAAGACCTTTCCCCCAAGTTTGTATTATTTTTACCACAAAATGTAATTTCCATATTAGTTTGTGTTTATCTACTCAAGTAGATTAAAGAAAACTTCAAAGCTTAATAGTCATAACACAGATTCTTCCAATATAACCAAATAAAACCCTTAATTATTGTATGTATTAATGCCTCAGATATTTTGATTTACTATCATGCTCAGAAATTCAGGAGTATTTTTGAAAGAGCTTTTTAGCTTTGTGTCTAAATATTTTATATCTAAATATTTTGCTTATGGAATATATGTATGTGTACATAACTACATGATTACATGTAGATTTATATATAATTTTATATTGTTTTCTCTGTTGTATTTTCTGTTTCTCATGAAATTATTATTTTTATTTCTTTAAGTCAGTAAAACAATGGGCAAGAATTTTTAGCTCAAGACAGTGTTCAAACACTTTAGCTAAATTGATACAATAATGCTAAAAGATTATTGTTTATAGGTCTATAATTTATGAACTAAGAAGGATTAATGGATTTACAACTCTTTTCAACTACATATAGCACAAGCAACACTAATTATGTTTTCATTAACCTTTGAGGCTAGATCAGTTCTAATAATTTAGTTATTAGTTCTAATAATTTAGTTATTTTAGGGACCAATCTATGGTTTTATGGTAAAAATAAACTGTAAACAAAAATAAGGTCAAGGTACATACTTATTTCAGGGGAAAAAACAAAACAAACATCCACATAAATAATCTCCATCTATTACTCAATTCACCTATCAACTCAATCTTATTGGCTTTATCAATTGTTAGAATCATTAAATAAATATTATTAACTTAGTTTAAATCCAGGTGATTTGTCAGGTCTCTACTTAATTTCTTGTAATTATGTTTTGTCAACATCTTATATATTTCTCTCATATGTCTGGTTATTCCTTTCTTGTTTTGTCTGACTGTGCCTTTATCACCCTTTTTTTAAAAATATATTTTAGTGATTTTTTACAGAGAAGAAGGGAGAGGGATAGAGAGTTAAAAACATTGATGAGTAAGAAACATCGATCAGCTGCCTCTTGCACACTCTCCACTGGGGATGTGCCCGCAACCACGGTACATGCCCTTGACTGGAATCTAACCTGGGACCCTTCAGTCTGCAGGCCGATGCTCTATCCACTGAGCCAAACTGGTCAGGGCACCTTTATCACCTTTTAAATATTGGTGTTTCATCAGGTTCAGTCCTGAAGTCTCTTCATTTCCCATTTTCCATAGGAAATCTTGTCTATCCCCATGGGTGTAAATGTCACTTTATGGCAGTGGTTCTGAATTATAGTGGCAAGTCAGATCTGGCTACATATATTCAATGCTTATTCAACATTTCTACATTTGTATCTTATTCATATCTGTACCTTAGCTTCTCCAAAATGAGAAACTTGATATATGCCTTCTCATCTGCCCTACCTTCTACAATCTTTGTATTTTTAAGTGATCGTTCCATTCTTCTATCAGCGGTTCTCAACCTGTGAGTCGAGACCCCTTTGGTGGTCAAACAACCCTTTCACAGGGGTCGCCTAAATACCATCCTGCATATCAGATATTTATATTATGATTCATAACAGTAGCAACATTACAGTTATGAAGTAGCAACGAAAATAATTTATGGTTGGGTCACAACATGAACTGTATTTAAAGGGCCAGAAGGTTGAGAACCACTGCTCTACATGCTCAAGCTAATTACCATTAACTTTTAAATTTTTTTAATTTTTTATTTAGTTCTCATATCCAATCCATTACTAAATTCTGTGATTTCTATCTCCAAATATATCTACATTGTTTTCATTTCTCTTTATCTCTACTAATATAACACTACTCCAATTTGCAAAGGTTCCTTTCTGTTCTATTACTGGCCCCTTCATTTGCATTTTTGCCCCTGTTCTTTATTCAACATTAAATGACTTTTTAATATATCAGATATATTATTCATTAGCTTAAAGCATTTCTAATGCCTTGAGGCTAAAAACCTACATTGCCTAAATCACCCTGTACAATCTGTATCTTTTTGTATTTATCTTTCATTTCTCACCATTATCTCCCTTGCTTTTTATCCTTCAGGAATAGAGGCCCTCATTCTGTGACTTAAAAGTCAGGCTCTTTCCTACCTTGGGATAATCACATGAGCAGTCTTCTGTCTTAAATGTGCTTCTTACCTCCCCATTTAATTAACCATTTTCAGATCTTATCTTGAACATCATCATCTCAGAACATATTTCCTTTTGACTCCAAACTACATTATGTCCCCATATTCTATGCTTTCTGGAGGAATATAACATTTATTTAATCCATTTCTTGTTTGTAAAATATATTTCCTTCCAACTAGACTAGAAGCTTACTGATGGCAGAAGTTATACCTATTTTGTTCAATGCTATATCTAGAACAGCTGGGACAGTATCTGCCACATGGTTGATATTCAATAAATAATATTTTAATTCCCAAATGAATGGTTGCTTACTATACTAACTCTAGATAATGTCAATTTAAGTGTGTTCTAGCTACAGGAAAGATAACGTGATGACTAAGTTAATTCCAACATTTTACACTCCCATTTATTTTACTACTTGTGGGATTTATGAACTTTCCACATTGAAGTAGAATATAAAGCATGGTCAAATTTGGGTTAAGAACAAAAATAGTTTTCTCAGCCACAAGATTCAAAGTACAGACAATGGTGAATTCTCCAAGTTAGACTGACCTTTATGTCTATAACTAGAGACCTGATGCATGAAATTTGTGCAAGGGGCACGGCCCTCAAGCCCCATGTCACATATAGAAATTTTTTGATATTTGCAACCATAGTAAAACAAAGATTTATATTTTTGATATTTATTTTATATATTTAAATGCCATTTAACAAAGAAAAATCAACCAAAAAAATGAGTTCGCTTGTCACCTCTGACACGCATGTCATAGGTTCGCCATCACTGATCTATACTGATAAAAGGGTAGTATGCTAATTAGGGCAGATGTCTTCCGGATGTCCATCTGGACAAAGCCACAGCAGCTGCAAGGCCCAGGGCTCATGGCAGCCATGGGCTCAGGCAGCAGTGAGCCCTGGTGGCTGTGAGACCTGAGGCACACAGCAGCTGTGGGCTCACAGCAGCTGCCACGGGTAATGGGGGCAGCGCCTTCCCCTGATCAGCCTGGCTGCCTCCTACAGGGGAGTTGGCCTACACCATCAGTAGGACATCCCCTGAGGGCTCCCAGATTGTGAGAGGGGGCAAGCCAGGCTGAAGGACCCACCCCCCCCAGTGCAAAAATTTTTGTGCACCGGGCCTCTAGTGATTAAATAAAGAGTCATGAAATAGAAGTGACACATTAGGAAAAAATTATACTGCTACTAAGGTGTTTTACACAAACTTTCTCATCTCTGCAAAGGACATAAGACCACATTTATAAATCACAGCTCTAGATGGTTTTCTGTGCTCTAAACTTTGCTAATTGGTTGGTTTACATTTCCCAGTTGCTTCTGGGTGCTGAGCTGTGTCTTAACTCCTCTTCATCTGTGTGCTGTGTCCGGTGGTGCTTGCCTCTCTCATTCTTCAACTACTTGTACAACTTCACTGTCCACTCACTAAACTTAAACTCAGCATGTCTCTGGTTGAGAGTCAAAAGTATTTTTGACATTGTACAGATCTCTAATTCTCTAATATTTGATTTAAATAGATATCTAATATTTGATTTAAATATGTTATTGCCTTAGATTTTAAGGATCCTATTTCAAGATTTAAGTCTTATGACTAAAGTGGCTTTTTCCTATATTCTATATTACATATTCTAAGTGGAAAGAGTGTGGCAAGAATAATCCAACTAGCTTGGCAAACTAGGAGGCACTTATACAGAAGTTTTATCTCTACTCTCACACATTTCCACCTTAATAAAATAGTTAACAGTTATTATTTCCTTCTCTGTGCCCATCTAGGCTTTAGTAGATGTCCAGTTAAATTTACATTTTTGATATACCATATATTTTTAGTATAAATGTGTCCCAAATATTTCATATGACATAACTAAAATACTATTTGCTGCTTATCTGAAATGTAAATTTAACTAGGTGTCCTATATATTTATTTGCTAAATCTGGTAACCCTATGTCAAGCTCTATTCCAAATCAAAGCAAGAGACAGAGGGAAAGTAACTAAATAATGGTACATGAGGCCTGTTCCAAGTGACTGGCTAAACATTTGAAAATTTAAAACTCAGACTAAAACTCTCTATACCAGGAAAGGCTTTTGTGAAACTACTTCTGAATTCACATAGATAAGACATCTAAAAGTTTTTTGAAATATTTTTCCAATTCTCCAACTTATTCTCTCTTTCAAAGAAAGTGATGGAAAAAAACCAAAGACCACTTCAGTCAATGGTGCTGATGTTCATTTCAGGGGCCCTTAGAAAGCTATCATACTTTCACTCTCCCTATTGTGTTATTTGCTTTTCAATATATAAATAGAGAATTTCTTTGTTAGAATGATACATTTTGGCTTTCAAAGCATTAATATTTACAAAGGAAAGTCTTAAGGCTATCAGGGCTCAGACGATTAGGTTTAACTTTTTAAAAACATAGTCAAATATCAATTCAGCAGAATTCCTTGTATATATCCAAAACAGCAGCCGGAGAATGGTACTGGCTTAAAAATATCTTTACTTGTCCCAGCATAAAAACATAAGGGAAAGGAAGTCCATTTTTTTTTTTCTCTGACACTAAAACTCTAAAGCTTCAGGAAATTTCTTTATTACTTAGTACTGTATGTTCTAATCAAGCATAAAGAAAGAGAGTGACTACTATCAAAGGACCCATAAAAAGAGTTTATGATGTTTCAGAATCAGACAACATAAAAAAGGACATATTCAAATTAGAAACCCTATTATAAAATGTGATTCTATAAGGAATCTCCATAACAGTCTTAATAATGTGATTAAAGAGACAAAGTAATAGCAATATACACAAGTACTAATTAGAACATTGAAACCATTATGCCTCATGTGGGAGACAAGTCATAAAATTCAAAGAATATTTGTAAGAAACACTATCAGACTAGCTTTTAAGATTTTTAGTGCCTGAGGCTGGTTTTGTGAACTTGTGCTATGAGTTGAAAATGTTTAAGATAATTCAATTGGCCTAATAATGCATGCTTGTTTCAGAATCTTATTATAATATAAAAATGATTTTGAGGCTCAATGGTGTAGTTTATGCAAGTCTAAAAATCGAACCAAATTTATAGTATTCCGTACAATAAAACTGCAATTTTTAAAAAAGCTACCTATACGATTAGTGTGCTGCCATGAGTTCTAGGTATCAGAGGTGGTAATAAATAGGAATAATTATATAATGAGAGCAATGTTTTCAGTTCAACATGTATTATATAATAAATTATTTTCTTTTATTTAAAAATGTGTTGAAAGTATCTAAGTACATAACATAAAATGAAAGTAATTTGCATTCGAAATATTATTCGAAAAACTCAGAGCAAAGAAACAATTAAAATAGAAGATCTGTCATAAATTCTGTTCCATACTGATGTGTTCGTGTGCATTTACATCATTCACATGGGTTTGGATGGGGGTTCTTGAGGATTTCACACCTGCAGCCTAAAGTAGGGAAACTCATTTTAGATGAGTTACTGCTAACATAACTAACATGTGAACTTCTATTCGTGTCGGCAAAGAATAACCTGGAGGATGTATAAGCACAAAAAGAATTAAGTTATAACAAAACTCAGAGAGGAAATTGACTAATTTTAAATACCATTGATATACATATGGTAATTCTTACTTGGTACAGGTCTTCAGAAATTAATAGGCTACCAGCTTCCTGAAGAGATTAATATATTATCCATCATCTTGTTTTCAAAATGTTTCAAATGTTTTTATTTTCTATTAGCAAGCAAAGATTTCAATAAAGCAAGATGCAAACTCTCAATGTTACTTTGAGCCAAGTTAAATAATATTAACACAGTTGAGTTTTCTTCTAGTCACTTACTATTTTGGAGGGAAGAGGGATAAATTTGTTTAATTGTACCTATTGTCTGCACTATGCTTCCCCTATGGCTTTTCAATAGCCTATTTCAGAATTTTGTTCACTGTCTCCAGGCATATTAGGTGAATTGCAAGTGTCTGTAACTATAAATAATCAAATTTCATTCTTTATATATAAAGATCATCAAAAGCACTTCTCTCTCCCTTTGAGTAATATACAACACATTTTTTTTTTCTTCCACCTTGGGAAACATGGAACAAATATAAGTGTTAGAATCAATAATGAATTTGATGAGAAATGATAACAATGATGCATTTGTTTTTGCTGTCTATTAAAGACATGCCTGGGTTCATTTCCTACTTTTCCAGTCAATTTATAGTGTTTTATTTTCAGATATTAAAATATTAAAAGCAAAAAAAGTTATGTAATAGCAGAATATACTCTTTATTTAGATTGTTTAATTATATTAAAATAAAATTATAAGCAAGAATATAAAATTATTCTATAATTTTTAAGATTTATAAATAAAAATTTTCTCATTCAATTTTAGGGGTTTCTGTTTAATAGGATGGTAAGTTAGCCAGTTAATAAATATTTACTTACTATGTAAATACAGGCTCTGTTCTTTATATTGGGAATTGGAAGTTGAACAAGGAGAGCTTACTACTTCATTGTTAAGGTGGAGAGATAAAACACACCACATTTATGGACTGTGTATCTATTGCCTTATAGAATCACAACTTTATTTTGGGTGTTTCTTCTACCTCCTGTGTAGACTGGGAGAAGTAAGCCTAGATGCCCTTCTGTAAGTATTGAAAGCAATCTATGTGCAGCCTGCCCTAGCAATTCTAGTAAAGTCAGGGTCGGCACATGACCTGAGGTTGGCCACTAAGTAGGTCCTTACCACTTGAACCTTGAGTGAATGACAAAGGGAAGGACAAAGCTGCTGTGATTCATTCACATAGGACCTGCACCTTGATTTTTTTTAAGCCTTGGTATTTTTTTCTTTCTTAAATATTTTATAGAATTCACCAGTGAAATCATCTGAGTTTGGGGTTTTTATTCAATGTATTTATGGTTCACACATTTATTTAGATTTTTTTATTTGAGTCCGTTTTGGTCATTTGTGTCTTTCTAGGATCTTTGCCATTTATATATTTGGGCATAATGAATTGCGTGATAATCTTTTAATCTTTCATTTTAATAAAGTTGGCAATAATGTATTGTTTCAATCTTTATATTGATAATGTGTCTTCTAATTTTTTATTCATCAGCCTAACTAAAGATTTGTCAATTTTGTTGATCAATTTTATAATCAACTGACTTTTGGTTTCATTGATTTTTTTTTCTATTGTTTTTCTGTGTGTGTGGATTTTTTTATTGGTTTATGCCACATAATAGTAATTTTCTATGTGATAGCATCACTAAATATTTATTCCACATTGTAGATACCATCTGCAAGGTTTTCTTCAAACAAAATCAGAGAGCCTTATTAAAATGTAAACCTAATACTTTTATTTCAACATTTAAATTTCAAAGACTCTTTGGATAAAGTTTCTGTTTAGATAAAATTCAAAAATTTAACCTGATCAATATGATGTGGCAGCATTGTCTCCCCACCTCTGCACCCTAGCTTCTCATTATGTTAACATCTTCATTGAGGAGCAAACTGATTAAGGTGAGTAACCCATTTTTATTTGTTTAATTTTACCTTCCTATTCTAGGGTCAACTGTTATATTTATAAAATACAATAACAAAATTCACTACAAGAATAAAGCAGGAAAAATAAAAGACACATAGCAATAGAATAGATATGGTTTCAATGATATTAAATGTAAATAATCCAAATTACCCATTTAAGAAGCAAGATTATAACATTAAATTAGAAAACAAGATCAAATACTACGCTGCCAACAAGAAAGCCACTTAAATACAAAGACAGAATAGTTGAATATAAAGAATGGAAAAAGATATATTATGCTAACACTAATCTAAAAATCAACACACTGAAGTTACTCTATTAAAATTAAGTAAATTTCTAAAAACACACACAATATTTCCTAAGGTTTAAAGAGTGATTTCATTAAGAGAAAGGGGTAAATTCTTCAATAGAACATAAAAACCCTAAATATTTAAACATATAATTTCAGAGTTTCACATGAAGTAAAGACTGAGAGAATTGAAAGGAAAAATAAGCAAATCCTTAAATATAATGAAATATTCTGATACCCCTATCAAAATATTTGATACACTAAGTATTCAGAAAACCGGTAAGAATACAGATTTGAAAAATATTATAAATTGAATTGATCTAATTATTTATTTCAAACTAGAAGTCCAGTGCACGAAAGCGTGCACAGGGAGGGTCCCTGGGCCTGGCAGGTGATCAGGGCCGATCAAGTGCCCTGCCTCCCCGCCTCCTCCTTCCCTCACAATCCACACTCCGCCACCACCACTCGTCACCTGCCATGTTCCACGCCACCCCCTGGTGGTCACCACATGTCATGGTGAGCGATCAAACTCCTTGTCTCCCGGTCGAACTCCAGAGGGGACAATTTGCATATTAGCCTTTTATTATATAGGATTCTCAATCAAAAACAGCTGAGAATATCTTTTTTTCAAGTATACATGTTGCATTTACGGAGATAGTCCATATTTGAACCATAACATTTCAATAAATTAAAAATATTTGAACCATGACTTTCCTCTTCATAATACAATTTTCTAGAAGTAATTAACAAAAAGATATCTAGAACCTCCTAAATATTTGCCAATTAAATGCAATTCTATATTATTCATGGATCAAAGATGAAATCAAAAGAAAAATTGAAAATATTTTGAAGTGAATGAGAATAATAGACTATATAAAATTTCCTAAAGCAGCCATCCACTACATAGAGGAATAAATATGGCACTAAGTGTCTTTATTAAAATAATGAAAGACCACAGATGAGTGAAATTTTATCTTTAAAAACACAAGAAAATTATACAGTTAAACTTAAAGTAAGATGAAGGAAAGCAACACAAACCAAATGTTAAAAATATACAAAACAAAGAATAACATTGAGAAGAATCAATGGAACAATAATTTTAATAAAGTTGACACATTTTAACCAGATTGACTAAGAGAAAGAGAGAACTTAAATATTGCCAACACCAGGTATTATATCCAGGACATTACTAAAGATCAATGTTATAGTTGATAGCCACATATATTTTAAAAGATTTAAGATGAGAAAAATAGTCTATTATATTTACTTAAACATTGACTATTTCTATCATTATTCCTTTAATCAGGAAGTATCAAGTTTCCTTTGGTATCATGTTCCATCAGATGAAGAACTCAACTATTTCTTTTAGAGCACTTTGGCCATTAAAAAATTCTAAATTTTTTCTATTTTTGAAAATGTCTATTTCATCCTCCTTTCTAAAAAAGTACTTTTGCTTACATAGAATTATGAGTTAACAGTTTTTCCATTTGGAACTTTAAAATATATGGTCCCATTGTCATCTGGCATCTTTTATTTCTGAATAGAAAGTCTGACATTTAAATTATTATTCACTTACATGTAATACTAGGGGCTTGGTGCACAAATTCATGCACCTTAAAAGGAACTATGGGCCACGAGGCTGCGGTGGGCACTGGGTTGGGTCTCACCCCACCCCCTGTGCCCCTGCCCGGCCCCTCCTGCCATGGCCCCCAGTCCCCCTTCTGCAGATAGCCCCATGATGTCTTGTGATTTTCCCTATATAACCTATATAACCTATAACCCACATTGCATCTGAGAATTCAGGCTTTTGAGCATTAGCTTCCTGGTCTTCTGAACAGTGACATTCAGAATAAAATAGCCAGTATTCTTAGGGCAATTCTTGGAGTCTAGTGTTTGTTTCTGCGAGTGCCTGGCAGATGAACTCTTTTTGTTCTATAATATAGTTAAATTAGAGGCCTAGTACATGAATTCTTGCATGGGTGGGGTCTGGCTGGCCCTGCCCCTGATTGAGGTGGGGGGGGGAATTGGGGCCAGGGTCAGCCAGGGGGAGGGGCCACAGGCGGTTGGCTGGCCATCCCTGTGCGCTGGTCGAACTCCCTGTTGAACTCCTGATCAAGGGCACAATTTGCTTAAGATTGTCTTTCCTTTTATATTACATACATCTATACGTCATGAAAGATTCATGTATTGCCCCCTGCTTCAGTGAATATGCTTTTTAAAGTGCTTTTACACATAATACATACACAATATATTATTTTATTATTCAATAAACTAGTATATATAATTGAAATGTAAAGATAAGAAAATCATTTTATTCATATCAAAGGAAATGTGTTAGAATATTAAAAATTAGAATTAAGTGTTAACATTTAGGATTTTAAAAAAATAAACAGAATAAAAAGTATCTAGTTGTAGCACTGACAATTCATTTGTTCTTTACCTGCTGTGCTTGATGTCACATGTCATTTGTTGGATACTGAAATGCAGAACTGGAGTTATAATGACCCTGCATATGACCAAAAAGTCTTCCTGTTAAGACTTGCAAAGTTGGAATATCACAGTGTCACAATGGGACAGTGTCAGCTAAATGGCATCTCTCTATATGCCAAGAGTTGTGGGACTTGGCACTTAAATCTTAATTACAAAAAAAAAAAATCATTCTCAGATATGAAAGCTCTACAGGGAAACTGAATGAGTCACAAGAGAGAATTCTAGTCTTAGATGTGCTTCACATAAATTTAATTGACTCACATAACACAAATAGTCCAGATATATTAGTAAATCAGTGACATTTCATCCATTCATTGTAAAGAAAAGACTCTTGTACTGAAAAGGAAATATAGATTGGGGCTAATGTGACCCATGAATAACAGCATGCCTTGACTATGAAGCTGAATTAACCAAAATAGTTGTTTAGAACTTCTTCAGTATTATGAATACTTGGGACAGATGGATGCCTCTGAATTCCTTCGCAAAATATGTTTACCTCAAATTTACATATTTTGTGAAAGAAAACAAATATCAAATGAAAGAATTAATTTAGCTAAGCAAGCTGAGAAGATATTACCAAGTGAGAAGCCGATAATATTATTCCCTTCAGCGGTACATCTGCCTGTCTCTCAGTGACACACATCATAGCTGTGGCGAGCAGGAATGTGAAAGAGAAGCCGATTTGCAGGGAAACATTTCCTAGTTAAATAGAGACCAATTTCAGATTTGGAAGAACAATAAAATAGTTCTGTCACACACGATTTAGAAAATAACAAGCAGTGACAGTTTTTCTTTGATACTTGCAAACTGTTCCCGATGTACAGTGCATGACTGATCTACTGTAGATAAAGAATATCAGCCATGGCCTGGTGGCTCAGTGGTTTGAGCAGTTCACTGGAAGGTTGTGGGTTTGATCCTTGTTAGGGCACATACTTAGGTTGAAGGTTTCAGGTTCGATCTCCAGTGGTGGTCTGCACGAGAAGCAATCCATCAATGTCTCTCTCTCTCTCTCTCTCTCTCTCTCTCTCTCTCTCTTTCTAAAATCAGTAAAACCTATCCTTGGGTGAGGATTTACAACAAGAAAACACAAAAAGGAAAACACATATTTTGAACACCCTGTGGGTCTATTGAACACTCAATAGAAAAAGAAAAGAATAGATTATCTTAGAGTATGTTTGTGTCAGTATACTCACCCACCTCACTCAACCTAACCGCCTAACACCCCAGGATAAAAATAATTTCTTTTCTCTACCTCAATGGTAATTGATTTCCTAGAGACAAAGAGGAGCAGTTTGAGTTTTCTTGGTTTGTCTGTTTGTTTGCTTGTTTGTTGACAGAGACTTGCAATTCCAATAAACCCAAATCAATAAGATGGGTCACAATGTTTTACACAACTTACATATGCATATCACAGAGTTGTTTCCTGCTTTCTGGCATCATCCTTACCTTTGCTATCTAAATTAAATTGCTTACTAGTAAGTACTCATATTATACAGAAGAGGAACATGACCTTCACTACTAATCCCTCCAGTACACATGCCAGTGTCACCTGTGATACCGGGGAATGATTGGCTTAAGGCTTACTTCTGAGTCACTTCAATCTGTGGCTCCCAGGATTGATGAGCTCATAATCATTGCCCCCCGGCCTGCCTCAGGGTTCTGCTCCCTTTATCCCCACCAGGAGGTTCATTCTTTTGCTTTCATTTATTGAAGGACTAGGTACATAATTTTAATGTGTAGTAGACTTTTACTGACGTTTTATGTGCTAAGCGGATATTTTATCAGTCAAATTAAAAACTAATTTAAAATCTGATTCAACCCATCATTATTCCTACAAATATATATCGGCCTTGCTTTCTATAAAGAATTCCTCACCATTTCTTCTTTCAGTCCTAAGCCTACCCTCTTGTTTTAAGGAATCCATATGAAGTAAACAAATATACATCATAAAAGAGAATGTTATCAAGTTATCAAAACTTATTGCTTTACTATGTAGCCATTTAAACCTATGTCTAAAATATCTCTTATTTTATACTCAGAGGTCTTGTCTTTGAAAACTTTACAGTTTACTATAAATTGTCACTCTAACAAAATGCTAGTTTTATTTCAAAAGGAAATTCAGTTTTCCTTCCAGGCTCACATACAGCAAGTTTTTAATATATCATTTCTCCACAAATAGATGCAAAACATAGAAGATGATAGAGATTGTTACAAACATAGTTTAGACTTAATTAAAATTATAATAAAACATAATAATGCTAAGGCTAAAATAATGAAAAATAGTAATTCAGAAAAAGAAATTGTGTTTCACTGCTATAGTAATTCAGTGTTCATTAAAGACTTGTCTTGAGATAACAGGAGATTTCCCAAAATGTTATAATCAAGGAATAAAGATAACATTTTAGATCCTTAATTTTTTCTCAATATCAATTAATATTTTTAAGTAATACCTTGAAATGTGTGCCCTTAAATTTCACAGATCAGGCATAGCTACTCCTTTTTTAAGACAAAGTCAGAGTAAGAATAATTTACATACTCATGGACAATCATGACCAAGAATCAAGTAAATGAGTAAATAAATAAATATGTGTATATAATAACTTTTCATTTTTAATGTTAGATTAGAATATATTAAACATATTGTCATACCTGTGTATGTATATACTTACACATATTTATATTTATGCTATTATGTGAATTCGTACAGGGGATATCATTCCCTAAGTAGATAGAGAAGAATCAACTTTCATGTTACTTCTTGTTCTGTGATACTGTGTAAGGTAAGTTCTATATCCCATCATAAGGATGCATGACTTTTCTTCTATACCCTATAAACTTTGTAAAAATGACTAGTATATTATTAAAAATCTATGGTGTTATACCCAGTTGACTTCCATGCCTTGAATGTTCTCTGGCAGCTGGATTCCACTCAACACACACACACACACACACACACACACACACACACACGTTGAAGGGCCCGAGAATCATTACTACCACTCCCCTTCAAGGTGCCATGATTCTCAAGATTTGTTATCAAAGCCATCGTTGTTTCCTAAAACAATACATAAGTTTTCCTTCTTTTTCTATACTCTGGAAGAGTTTAAGTAGCGATGGCATTGCCTGATCTGTTACAGATCAATAAAATACCTGGTGAAAACTCCTGTATTTTGTTTTTTCTTTTTTTGTGTGTTTTCATTTTGCCTTCATTCCAGTTCTTTAGAAGTTGATCCATTGATTCTAACATTACTGAGAAAATATTTTGGTAAAATATATTTCTTGGCAGTTTTCAAGGCTTTCAAATTTATGTGCAGAGTGTGTGTAATGTCATTTCAAAACATTTATCTTTTGATTGCCTTTTCTCCTTTGTCATTTATTTTTTTTTTATGTCATTTCTCATCCTCCCTTGAAGTTTTTAATTAAGTTGGCTAGGGTTTGACTGCTTATTAAATATTTTCCAAAAAAACAAACAAACACAAAACACCCAGTTTATAACTATTATAATTAGCCTTGTTTTTCAAAGTTTTGCTATTTAAATTAATTTATACTTTCTGCTTTTAATTTTCCTTCCTTATTCTTTTATCTGTTGAGCTTTTTGTTTACACATTTTTTCTCTCATTTAAACTATAGAAGTATTGATTTCTATGAATTATTTCTAGACACTGATTTAGAAATGTCCTACAGATTCTTGTACATATAACATTTTCATTATTTTTTTTCTAGATAATTTCCAATTTTATTCTTTTTTTAATATATTTTATTGATTTTTCACAGAGAGGAAGGGAGAGAGATAGAGAGTTAGAAACATCGATCAGCTTCCTCCTGCACATCTTCCACTGGGGATGTGCCCGCAACCCAGGTACATGCCCTTGACCGGAATCGAACCTGGGACCTTTCAGTCCACAGGCCGACGCTCTATCCACTGAGCCAAACCGGTTTTGGCTCCAATTTTATTCTTTTACTAGCATTTCTTTTGGATTTTCAATTCAAAGGAGTTTTTGTTGTTGTTACTTTTTAATCAATAATTTTATAAATGAATTTTATTATTTTGTGGTTACATAATACTGATTGTATCATTTCAACTTGGGGGATAATTTCTTTTTCAATTAACATATGGTCAGCTTTTATGAAAGTTCCATATGCAATTGGAAAGTCATATTCATGAGAGCTGGGATTCAGAATTAGATAAATATCATTATTGTTATCTACCATATTGATTATGCTGCATGGGCGCTTTACATTTTTATGACTTTGTTGCCAACTTAATCCATTTGGGTCTGTGAGTGGTATGTTAATATCTCATATTATGATGTTTTATGTGTGTTTACTTGCTTCTCTGTTAGTTTCTTTTATATAAAAGTCATTGGGGTGTTTTCATTATAAATTGTAGCCATTAGCAATATAAAGTGACTTTGTCTTATTATGTTTTTGACGAAGTTGTATCTTGTTCAGTGTTAAAACCATTAACTGTTGTTGTTTTTTTAATTTTCATTTCCTGGTATGTTCTTGAATATCCTTTTTATTCTCTTATAGATTTTTTTAAATTTTATATGTGGTTTATATAATATAAAGTATAAAATAGAGTTAGATTGTTAACAGCCTAGAAATATTTTTAAATGGGTAAGATAAGGCCATTTAAATAGGACCAATTAATTGGCTTGCATTATCTACCCTTCTTTTTGTTGTTATATCTAATTGTATTTACAATTTTTCAAAATTATAATTCTACTAATTAGCTCATAGATACTGCTTGCAAATTTTTTCATAACCTCAATATATGCAGTAATTAAACTTACTAGTAATGTCTTCACCATTCACTGTCTCTTCACATTCACTTTAAATATTTTACTTTAAGCTAATGATACTTATAAAGCAGTCAGTAATCTTTCTTTTCAGCTTTATTGAGGTATAATTGACAAATTAAAATTGTATTTACAAATTTCAACTGATTTTTTTAAAGTGTTTTGTTTCATATGTATTGTGAGAATACATAGGATAGAGCAAAAGTAGGTTTGCAGTTTTGAGTATGTGAAACACACTTTATTCTTGTATTATTATTTTTGTATTATTTTCTGTACAGACAAGTGTAAGCCTTCTTTTGCCCCACCCTGTATAAACCTGTCATTTTCATCCCTGTAATTTAGTTTTCATATAACTCAACGTTCCTAGCAGATATTTTGCTGAAGTTTGTTTTAGGATTTGTCTTAGTTATCTGAAGTACATTCCTAGGAAATTGTGCAAGAAGCACTCAAGAGAGCTATTCTTTGGTTCTGACATCTTAATATCTTAAAACTACTGGCCTCTGGTCTTTATTGTTTAAGTCAGTTTGACTGAAATAAAAATATTAATAAATATTTCCATTTCTTGACTACTTTAAATATGTTGCCTTGTTGTGTTTAGGGATTAAGGGTTTCTGCAAAGATTTCTTTTCTTTATAAGATAATTAGATGGTTCCCTTGGCTGACAGATATAAAACTCAGCAGTTTAATTAGAATATATTCTGTTCTAGAACCATTATTCAATACACAGTATCCCCTATCCATATGAAGATTATCTTATTATTACTCCTACTTCTGTTTCATCAGAAAAATATACTAGTATAGATACTGATAGTCACACACACTTTTAATGTGTCAATTGTATGATTTTGTTCTGTTTTTGGTTGTGGTTTTAGCTCTATAGGTTTTAGCTCGATGACAGCCTGAAGTCCTCATCAGCCTAGACAGCTATGTCCTCTCTGTCCAGGTCTGAAATAGTAATATGAAGAGTTACTTTTTAAGGTGATTTTTTTTTTATCAGGATATTTTGAGAAATCACCTTCAGGGTTACCTATAATACACATATGCTAGTATCTGCACCTTTAACTTCAGTTCATCCAACAGTATGTCCACCTACATAAATTATAATAATATCCTCTTTTCTCCAATTTTGCTAGCAAAGTAGAAGATACTTATATTCATCATTGTAAGCAACAGTTATATAGTTAAGGCGATTATCTAGACACAATATCATAAATATTAAGAGTATAACAAAGGGAAGGGAGTGGAGGGAAGAAGGTGGTCCTAATATAAAGTGACAGGAGAAGATCTGACTTTGGGTGGTGGGAACATTTTGTAATACACAGAACTTGTAACAGAGAAACCCACACCTGAAACATATATGTTCATGTTGCCCAATGCCACCCCAATTAGTTTAATAAATAAAAACTAAAATAAAATAAAAACTACAAGTAAGGCACAAAAAATGGTATAAAAGTTGCCTTAAAAGAGAAGTATAAAGTATATTCATTGTAATACATAAAATATTTTAATACAAATACACAGCTTTTAAAAAAGCCAAATTTAAAGACGAATAGTAAGCACAACTCAAAAAAAAACAAACACACACACACACACACAAAAACAACAACAAGGAACATTATTCTGATGGGTAACTTTCAACAATTAGATTATATTATTTGTTGTTTGATTTTTCTTTTTTTCAAATGGATAACTTCAAACTAATTTTCCCTTAGATTTCGGTCAAACTGGTAATGAAATTCATTAAAAATAAAAGGATTACTATTTGTAATACCACATCAAGAAGATTGATTTGCACAACATTTATTATGGAATAAACAAATGTTAAAGCTGCAAAGACCATACACCTGCCTCAGGTAAAACACTACCAGAATCATTCATCCACAGGCATAAATCTAGCAAGTATATGTTAAACAAATTATGTTGTTAATTTGTCATGTTTCTGTAAATAAATCTGAATTAAAATAATTTTAACTAAAAGAAAAATAATGCCTTTTGGATATCAAATTACATGTAATTTAAATATACAATCACTTTTGTTTTAGAAAAAAATAATTACAAATGAAATAATCTATATTCATAAATGTTTTTATTGTGGTAAAATGTCCATAACATGAAATTTACCTTTTTAACCATTTTTAAGTGTGTAATTCAGAGACCTTAAGTACACTCACAATGTGTGCAACTATCAATATTAACCATACCCAGAATTTATTCATCATCCCAAACTGAAACCATGTGCCCATTGAACAATAACTTCCCACTATCTCTACCCCTGGTAACCACTATTCTACTTTCTGTCTCTATGAATTTGCCCATTCTATGTACCACAAATAAGTGAAATCATACAATATTGGTTCTGTTGTCTCTAGTTTATTTTATTTAGCATAATGGTTTGAAAGATGATCTATATTAAAGAATCTCATTTCTTTTTGAAGCTAAATAATATTCCAGTGTATGAATACACTGCATTTTACCCATTAATCTGTTGATGAGAATCTGGGTTGTTTCTACCTTTGATTAAGTAGTTGGCTGTAAACACTGGTGTAAAAATATCTGTTCGATTCACTACTTTCAATTATTTGGATATATAATTAGAATTCTATGTTTAAGTTTATGAAGGACAACTACACTGCTTTTCATATATATTTTAAAAATATGACTATTTTTACTTTAGTTGCTAGGATAAATAACCAATAATCTAATGAAATAAAAATAACATAGAGAATTTTAAAATTAAATTATGTTTGCTTCTTTATAGAAAAACAAATTAAATGAATATTTCAGTGCTCAAGCATATTGCCCTTCCTAATCCTGCATGGTCAGCTTGCTTCTATAGTCTTTACAAGCAGGAACAATTTCACATATGAGTTGTTATAAACAAAAAGGGAAATCTGCTGTTTCACCCAAACTACATAGTGTTATCATTTTTTGCAGAGTATGTTTCCAGAATGTTTGCTATGTGTGCCCAAGTTATTTCATTAGCACAAAATGAGATATTATTATATATACTTTTTTATGTATTTTATTTATTTTATAACATATCTCTGTATATTTTCATATTACCTCATTATTATAAATCATTATATGGATAAACTATACTTTATATAACAGAATCTTTATTGGCAGCCTAAGGCATTTTTAGGATTTTGTTATTACAAACAATGCTGCATTTATCATTCTTAATAATATATATTTGTCAAATTGTGTGATTTTTCTGGATGAAATGATTAGAAGTCATAGGTGAAGGGTTATATACATTTTAAATTTTGCTAATTTTTATAAAATTTAGTTTGGCCATTAGAAACTTTTTTCTATACATTATCATGCTAAGAAAAGCCTTTAATAATCCAAGTATATAAGAATATTTTTGTAACTTCTCGTATATTTTAAAGTTATAAATTGTAATATATCTGAAATTCATTTTTCCATGGTAATATTTAGGAATCAAATGTAATTTTTATTTTCTAAAACCTCAGATATAATCATAAATAATTTAGACTATAGGATATTAGAAATATTTCTTTACCAGTTTCACTTGACCCAAATTGATATATAGCAAAAATTATTCAAAATCTGCTATGTAAGTTTTAATTTTTTATTTTGAATACAAGAAAGTTTATATTTCTTCTTTATTGCCTAAATGTGGCAAATTAAATTGAGTTAAAATAATATTAAGTAAGACAAGTATGATAAAGATTGATTTGTTTGAGATTTTTGAAAGTTATAGAATCAGAATGTCTTACTATAAAAATGCAAAATGAGTGAAATTCACGTTAAGAGGTGTTAAATCTAACCTAGTAAAACTTCAGTTACCTTACAGACAAAATAGAAAATTATTAAATCCTGTCTTCAAAGAGGTTACAATATGTTTGAAATCATATTATCCTACACCTCCCAAAAAAGAGTTATATATATTTGTGAAATTAACATCAAGTAAAATTTTTTATGCATAAAAAAGTTAAAATAAACAAAACATGATTAAGTTAAATAAATACTGTTTAATAGTTCTTGATAGAAGTGTAAAAACTGGCTATTGGAGTTGTTTATTAATATTCCAAACTATAATTTAGTACATTATCCAGGTTTTACCTATTTATTTTTTCAATTCATCTCATAACATACTTTTAGAGATTTTATTTACATATATATAACACTGGGACATATACTGGGGTATAAAATGAATATTAACCAATTATACATTTAAGAAATTTAAATCATTTTGCAATAGCTTACATATTTCCTTCCTATCTAATAAAAGAGAAACATGGTAATTAGCCGTACATCCATTATCCTTCCCATTGGCTAATCAGGGCGATATGCAAATTAACTGTCAGCCAAGGGATCGGCCGGCAGCCAGGCAGCTTGAAACTAACATGAGGCTTGCTTACTTCAGTGACAGAGGACTCCAACGTTCCCTGCCTGCCGCTGCTGGAACTCTGAGTTTTCAGTTTGAAACATTGTTACAAATATAGAAGCTAAACAAAACCCCAGAAACCTGCTTTCAGCCAGCGGGGATCTCAGAGTTGGAGTTGAAACAATGTTTCGATTACAGAACCCAAACAAACCAGATACCTGCTTTCAGCAGCCCAGGCCTAAGAGCTGGAGCCAAGCCTCAGAGCTAAAGCTGGCCCAGAATAAAAAGAAAAAAAAAAGAAAAAAAGGAGCGGTTGGGAGCTTCAGTCACCTGCCAGTCTGAAAACAGCCCTCAGCCCCTCACTCAGGTTGGCCAGGCACCCCAGTGGGGACCCCCTCCTGAAGGGTGTGTGACCAGCTGCAAACAGCCATCATCTCTTCATCCAGGCTGGCCAGGCACCCAAGCGGGACCCCCCCCCCCGATCCAGGACACCCTTCAGGGCAAACCAGCTGGCCCCCACCCATGCACCAGGCCTCTATCCTATATAGTAAAAGGGTAATATGCCTCCCAGCACCGGGATCAGCGGAGCCACGAGGCCTCCTGGCCCCTGGAGCAGCGTGACAGGGGGCAGCGTCCAAACCCCCTGATTGCCCTGCGGCTCTGTGTGTGACAGGGAGTGGCACCGCAACCCCCCAATCGGCCCAACCCTGAGCATGACTGAGGGTGGAATCGCAACCTCCCGATACGCTCTGCTCTGTGCATGACAGGGGGCGGCGCCCCAACTCCCCAGTTGGCCCTGTTCTGAGCCCGACCAGGGGCTGCACCTAGGGATTGGGCCTGCCCTCTGCCACCCGGGGAGCAGGCCTAAGCCAGCAGGTCGTTATCTCCTGAGGGGTCCCAGACTGCGAGAGGGCACAGGCCAGGCTGAGGGACGCTCCCTCCCCGCCGAGTGCACAAATTTTGTGCACCGGACCTCTAGTAGTTTAATAAAAATCAATGAAAAGCTACTAAATTTTCTGGCTGGTATTGCTCAGTGATTGAGCATCATCAGTACATTCGCCAGGAGGTCATAATTCAATTCCAGGTCAGGACACATGCACAGGTTGCTGTCTCGATCCCCAGCAGGAGTCATGCAGGAGGCAGCAGGATCCAGGATCCATGCTGATGTTTCTACCTCATCAATGTTTCTATCTCTCCTTCCTTCTCTTCTCTCTCTCTCTAAAAATCAATAAAAATATATATTTCAAAAAGAAAGAAAAGCTACTAAATTTACATAGAAGACAAGATTATGCCCCTGAAACTGTATTAGACTTATAACATGAATGATTAGAAAAAATATAAATCATTGTTTTCAAATTTTGTCTTTTGGAAAGGTTTCCTTAAAATTAATAATTAATTTCTACATTTTAGAGACCATGATGTATAATAGTTTCCCATTTTACTTCTCCTATTTATGAAACTTAATTTCTTGGATGACTACTTTTAAAATAAAACCATGTTTGCAGTACTGTATACCTTCATTTGTAGAAATAAAATCAAGCCTTGGACATCCATTAACTAAAGTTTTATTTTCTTTTTGTCTTACAGAAAACAGAAAGGATCCTTTTTTCAATGTTGAAAAAATGATGACATAACATTATCAACCTAATCAACTTATGGATGGACGTTAATGACAGAAAATTAATGTATAACAGAATTCTTTTGTGTGGTATTACCTTAATGCAAAAAATAAATGGCGTTTTACTTTTCAGTTTCAATGATGTAGGTTATGATTTCTCTGAGTAAGCATAACTTTGTTTAAAAACCTCAGTTCATAGCAGAAGCCAGACAATTGCTGTCAACCTAACGCAGTCATTGAGTCTTTCTATCTGCCGCTAATATCCCAGCCATCCTTTAGTTGATCTTACATCTCAGCTTTCAGAAAATGAGTGATTACTTCTTCATACCCTTTCCCTTCGGCTTTATAGAATGAACTGAATTACTTAATAGGTCTCGTTCTGCCCTTTGAATTCAAGGTCTGAATTCTCTGCTGAACTATCTTAGAGTCTTAAAAATAAATTCTCAATGAAGTCATAGCCTACATTTCTCTTTGAACTTTTATACAAATGTCACAATGCTCTATTATACAAAATTAATTCAAAACATAATGTTACATATACTCTTACCCTTTACTTAGCTTTCAACTTCAGTGATTCCTTATTGCCACTGTTATGAATTTTCGAGACATAGGTAAATGGACATAAGGGCATTAACTAATAAAAAGAAACAGTATTCAACTTGATACAGTTCTTTCTGAATCATGAGCAATACACTATTTTTGAAAAAAAAGAAAAGTTTTGATTATGGTTTTGTCCTTTCAATAGTGTTATTTCAAAAATAATTAGTCCATCTTTATGATAGATAGTATATAGGCAAGTAATAAAGCAAATCTGACATCAAGTAATGGAGTTTGGAAATAAAATGGTAAGATGAAATCCATAATATTCAACTGCATTACCAAATTAGAAGTGTAAGCCATATTTGTACTTCTTAAGTGCAAGTTATATATTTTTAAAATAATGTAGAAAAAATATTATCTAAATGACCTAAAAATAATGGTAAAAGCAGATTCTGTTCTAATGAGAAAAGGAGAAAAAAATAGAGGGATTGCAGACCCTTAGTTGGACATGTAATGTTAGAAATAATCTCACTGATACAAAAAGGAGGAATCTGCAATCTCTCTGTAGCTCCTGCTGGGTGGCCCCTGACAGTGGCTGACTCTGCATCTCCCTGGAGACCCAAGAGCCAGTGTACCCAGTGGTCAGTGTGAGACCATATCAGATTACAACCCTTCAAATCCATAAGCAACAGACTATAGGGGCAGACTCAGTGAGCACCAAAGCCCCACTGAAGAAGTCCTGCTCCATAAGGGTGTCTCCTACACAGTAGCTCTCCCACTATGGTTGCAGCTGATTCTCACAGCCAACTGGCCTGGAGGTCAATTCCTCCCAGTGATACCAATAGCAATCAAGGCTTAGTTACAGCAAGACTGTGCACACAGCCCACAAAGGGGTGAAACAAAAGTGTCCACCACAGGTGATTGGGGAGGCTGAGCCACTGGGCCCTATAGGACACCTACTACACAAGGCCATTCTATCAACTCAAAGAGACTTAGCGGCTCTACCCAATGCAGAGAAACAAACACAGGGAAGCAGCCAAAATGTGAAGACAAAGAAACATGTCACAAATGGAAGAAAGTAAACTACTGGATATAGAGTTCAAAACCACAGTTATAGGGTTACTCAAGAATCTTCTAGAAACTTCCAAGGGACTTAGTTAGAATGCCAAAAAATGGAAAAGGACCAGTAAGAAATTAAGCATGCACTGACTGAAATAAAGAATAATATACAGAGATTCAACAGTAGGCTAGAGGATCCTGAGAATAAAATCAATGATTTGTATTATGAGGAAGCAAAATACACCCAACCAGAAGAGCAAAAAGAAAAAAAGAATCCAAAAATATGAAGATAGTGTAAGAAGCCTCTGGGACAACTTCAAGCGCACCAACATTCTAATTACGGGGGTGCCAGAAGAAGAGAGAGAGCAAGATATTGAAAACCTATTTGAAGAAATAATGACAGAAAACTTCCCCTACCTGGTGAACAAAATAGACTTACAAGTCCAGGAAGCACAGAGAAACCCAAACAAGAGGAACCCAAAGAAGACCACACCAAGACATATCATAATTAAAATGCCAAGGGCAAAAGACAAGGAGAGAATCTTAAAAGTGGCAAGAGAAAAGCAGTTAGTTACCTATAAGGGAGTGCCCATATGACTGTCAGCTGATTTCTCAACTGAAACTATGCAGGCTACAAGGGAGTGGCAAGCAATATTCAAAGTGATGAATGCCAAGAACCTACAACCAATATATATATATATATATATATATACATTTTTTGTTAACAGCTAAGAGAGATTCAAAGGACCTAACTTGCTCTAAAACTGCCAAGTGTTTGAACAGGTCCTCCATTCTCTCACAAGTCTCTTCTTGTCTCGAGACATTTTATGCTCTCACCTCCATATGATTCGTGAGTCAGATATGTAACTAAGACATTTTTATGTACATATAGAGCACACTTTCTGGGGGAATGCAAGGGGTTGCCTTATTATGTAGCTAAAAAGCTATCATTCATTCAAATATGTTAAATTGTATTTGTCTCCCACTGACTTCTTGCACCATAGCAACTTCTTTCTTTTCGGTTTATTTATAACAGAACTATCAAATTGAAATACCAAATAGCTTATAACTTGACAACTGCATCACTTTAAATATCTGCATGAAGGTTCAGCTCACTTATAAACACCTGGGATTTACCTGCTTGCTACTATGAATGTACATGAAAATAATAGTCAGACGTACCTCTGACACTCTGAAGTGACCAGGTGTGGCTGTAACAGATCCTTGTCAGGTAATCAACAATAGTCATTTGATAAGTGTGCGGTCTCTCCTGGGAATTAACAATCCTCTGTCAGTTTCATGCACTACCTTCCCAGGAGACACCAGAATTGTTTTTTTTTGTTTTGTTTTGCTTTTTACTGTAAAGCCAAGTCAAAAACTCTAAGTACAACCAATATTACTCTATCCAGCAAAGCTATCATTTAGAATTGAAGGTCAGATAAAGAGCTTCATAGACAAGAAAAAGCTAAAGGAGTTTATCACCACCAAACCAATATTATATGAAATGCTGAAGGTATTCTTTAAGAAGAGGAAAAAGAAGAAAAAGGTAATGATAAAAAATACGAACAACAAAGTGGCAACAAATACATATCTATCAACAATTGAATCTAAAAATGAAACAAATAAATCTGGTGAACAGAATAAACTGGTGAATGGAATAGAATCAGGGGCATGGAAATGGAACAGACTGATGATTCTCAGAGAGAAAGGGGTGTGGGGGGTGGGGGAAAAGATTAGACAAAGATCTTATAAGCATGTATGTGTTTCCTACGGACACAGATAAGGGCATGGGGTGGGGTGGGAACTGGGTGGAGGGGAGCTATTGGAGGAGGGGGAGAGGGACCTCTGTAATAATCTCAAAAATAAAGATTAATTTTTTTAAAAAGAAATAATCTCAGCCAACTGTGTCATCTTATAATGGGGGAAGTATATCCCAGCAAAAGAAATGATACTGCGTAAGTCATAATGCCATAGGAACTGGATCTAAAAACTCATGTTCTTTATGATATAAGCAAATTACTAAGCCAATATTATTCAAGAAGAAAGGTAATTTAATTTTGATTTCTTAAATCGCTTATCAAACAAAAATATATACATTCCTTGGCAATTTGTTCTGTTCCTTTCAGTTGTTCTCCTTTGCTATAATTAATGCTGAAAACATGACTATAATACAAAATAAACAATTTTTTATCAGTAGAATTTGAGGTTAATTTTCTGTTTTGTGTTTCTTAGTCTATAAAGATTATTGAGATTAATTTATGATTTAATTAGGTTATTCCTATATGAGAGTTGCATTTGAAAAATAAAATTCAAAGAAATTTAATTAAAAATGAGAGTAAAATTTGGTAGTGATAAAAAGAACAATTAATATGAAAGGGTAGCAGAACAAAACAGAACATATAGAGTGGATGAACAAAGAGAAATGAATAAGGCACTGCCAGTTGATTACATGGTTTTTAAATGAAATAGGTACACAACTAAATGCCTTCAAATCTCAATGTATTTTTAGAGGAAAACAGCACTTTGTGGGTTAGATACTTGCTTGATACATGCGTGCACACTTCAAGTCAATAGTATGCAAGAGTGTTATCAATGTCTAGCTGGTTGGAATATTAGCCCTAAACTCACTTATATCACTGGTTTCTCCTACCATGGTGCTTTGTTGTATCTAGTCTGCAACATCTCTCTACATATGGAAAAAAAGATGCCATCTATATGACAGGGAGTGGTCGCAGAAACTTCCAATTTTCTAATTTTTTCAACAACCCCAAATTCTTGGCCTTATATACTTTTTACATAAAGAAAGACCTGGAAAAGCATAGAATTTTTAAAAAAATGAATGAGCAAAGCCTAATTTCAATAGGAGAAATAACTGGACTATATCATTGGGGGAAAAAAAAGTAAATTTAATTCTCTGTGGCCTATCCATTCATGAGAAGAATCCAGAAAGTAATTCAGCTGGCTAACCTAATGAATACATATTTCACAAATATTTCTTGAGGAACTATTACATACAGGTCGTTGTTGTAGGCCCTAAATTTGCAGAAGTAAACAAAACATATGTGGCCTCTCTCCTCCATAAGCTGGAGACATTATTCTAAATAAAATCATAACAATCCATTTTGCACTCGTGGTTCGTATCCTGAAGAATAAATCCAGAGTGTCATGATAGCATATCAGAGAGAAAACTGGACAGATTTAGGAAGTAAAAAGCAGTATGTCAATAGGACCAACATCTTTACTGGTGAATTCATAACAAGGAGTTAAAAAGGAAAAAAATATTAATAATAATGAGGAATTGATAAGATAGAGCAACTGGAGGAGAAAGCATTTTGGAACAAACAACAAAGGATTTTTGTTATACTTTCTTATCAGTGTGTACATTAGGTATCATTGATTACTGTTTAATTAAATAATTTTTATTTAATACATGTGCAGCCCTAAGCTGGATGCCACCTCAAAGTCCAGATTTCCAGGTCCTGTCCTCTATTTCACTTGCATTTGTGGTAAAAAAAACAAATTGCTTTAAAGTTGTTGTCCTTGTTGATGCCTGGGCTACTACAAAAAATGAACCTTATTTTAAAACTATATTTTAAGTCATCAAAATAAGTCCCAGCATTATTAGCTTTCAAGAAAGAAAAACATATGAAAGTTAAATATCTTCTATAGTTCTTTCAGCAAGTAATGCTTTATGTTGGATCTATTCACTATTGACAGGTAAGAAAGAATGACCGATCAATTTGAAGGGGAAAAATGTCTGCCTATTCTGGAGTTTCTCCTTTTTTAACCTTATAAACCACTAGGTAAAAGTTCACTGGCTTTCCTAGAAGTGGGTGGGGTGAGGGGGCAGGATGGGAGAGGTCAATGGGGGGAAAATGGGACATATGTAATACTTTCAACAATAAAGATTTAAAACAATAAAAATAATAAATTTCACTGGCTTGAAGTTGGTGATTGTCTTTGACTTGTCTTCAGGCTTCCCTGAAAGTTTCCATCTATAAATCTTTGAGGATAATAATTGCATAGATAAACAGAAGGATTGTTGAAAACATCGAATCCATTCCCTAATGAATGTCTAGGAGATAGAAATTACCTCTCCCATCCAAAAGAGGCAAGACCTTACATAATTGGATAAGATGGACAATATAGAACCTACATGCATTAAGGGTTTCAGATTTTCAGTGATTTTATTAAAGAGATGGAGTAAAACAACTTTTATTTTTTATAAAAGAGCCTTCAAGAAAGAAAGTAATTAGCCACATATGCATCTTCAATTATGTTTGAGAAGGAAAAGCAGGAACACACATACACACACACACACACACACACACACACACAAAATTTTGCTGGATCCCAATCTTGAAGTTGTATGACTTTGGATGATACATAATCATGTGCTTACCTTTGCTCTTACTTTTTGTTATATTTTGCCTCTCATATTCATGGATACAAAAAGTTGGCTAAGTTTAAATCAAGTCTAGACTTATTGATTGCAACTTGTCATTTAATTGTATATTCTGTTATATAGTAATAACAGGAAAGCATTCTGAGATGTATGCATGAAGGGTGTCATGCATAGCAAGTGAGTGATGGATGGATTATGTACTAGGTTTTTAAAAGTATTAGCTAACATACTTACTAAACCACTTAAAATATTTTTTTTTGAAATCTTTGGATCTAGGGAGACAAGGAAGACTGGAGGGAAACAAATGCTGTATTGATTATTTTTAAAAGTTAAAAAGAGTGATCAAAAATAAGTTGAAAGAATGACATCAATAGTTAATAAAATAATGGACCAGATATTCAGAGAGAAAATTTTAAGTTCAGAGGCAGTAAAATAAAGAACAATAAAAAGGTTGAATTTTCAGGTAAAAATTATGACAGGGAACCAATATAAGCTCCCAATAGAATTGGGGAAAACACTAGCAAGTAGAAAAAAGAAAAAAAACAGTGTGTATGTGCATACAATCCTCAGTTAATAAATGAGCTCTAAAAAGACCTATGATTTTTTCAAGTATTCTTAAAGTCATATTCAAGTACACCTATTCTTATATTAACCAGCACTTTTTGTTTATACTCTTAGCTTTAATTCTTATGTGCTCATTGAACTTGAAAGATTCCAAACAAGGTAGAGATAGCTCTTTAGAGAACATACCTGAAAAAGATATGTGTTATAAAATATTAAATTTCAGTATGAGTTTCTGAAAGCAATCTCCTATATATACTGATATGTGTATAGATATTGGAGCTAAGATACCTTAGTTAAATGTTGGCCCTTCTAATATTCTACATACATAACCTTAAGCAATCTGCTTAATATTTATTAACCTCATCCATATAAAAGGGGTTATAATACATTCTCTGAATTTTTTTGTGAGCAGAGCATGTAAAATGTCGAAATTATGATAAATACTATATCACTGGTAGTTTTTAAATACTGAAATATTTAAGTTAATTTTAGATATTTCCATCACCTTAAGTGCTGTCATTTAGTAACAAATTTTAATGATTTACCTGCTTAATTCCAGGCACTTTCCCAGGTAATGGGAATGCAATAGTTAGGTAAACAGACAAAGTCCTAAGCTAATAGGGATTTGGCATGGAGGTGAATTCAAATATAAATTCACAATAGCAAGAAAACAACCATATATATATTCAAATTCCAATAAAAGATATGTAAAGAAAGGATAGATACTAATCTGAGCCACAGTAGAATAAAAATCTTTCTATACATTCTGATTTTTAACCCATGTTCTCTTTTTCTATACCAACTGCTTTTCTACAGGTTTTCTTCGACCTTTACAAACAAATCCAGTTTTATGCTAGCTCAATCTCAATCTCCCACAGTCTTGCTTCCAACAAGGGCGGGACACTAGTTCCTTGAAGGGTGGATGGACCCAAGTTTCAATTCTCAATTGTTACTGCCATTGAGATTTTTGACATTTGAGAAACCCAATACTCACTAACTCACCATCCTTCCATTTTGCCTTATTTATTATCTAATGTAATTTACTCTTTAATTTAATGTGTCCCCCTCCAACTAAAATGAATACTCCACAAAGTTTCTTTCCCTCTCTCTCCCCCTTTCTCTCTCTCTTCTTCTCTCTCATTTATTTTGCTGTCCTATCCTGGATACCAAAACATCCTAAGAACATATTGAACATATTAGTGCACACTAATGATTTAACCATTGTTTTGTAATCAATGAATAAAGACTAGCTATATGATTGCAAACTGGATTTAAAAATGGTAACAGGCCCAAGAACAACAAAAATTATGAACTGAATGTTTTCCTCCTCCCTTCTTATGAGTTTTTTCCCTCTTTATTTCCTGTTCACTTTCTTTAATTTTTACCCCTTCTCTGCTAAATATTCAGTGGAAAGTAAACGATTACCATTGGAAATGAAGAGAAGAAAGAAAAAGAGAGAGAGAGATAGAGAGAGAGAGAGAGAGAGAGAGAGAGAGAGAGAGAGAGAGAGAAGGAAGGAAGGAAGGAAGGAAGGAAGGAAGGAAGGAAGGAAGGAAGGAAGGAAAGAAGGAAGGAACAGAGGGAGGAAGGAAGGAAGGAATATGCCCTGAGGAAATCAGAAAACATTCATTGGGTCTAGGACATCTATGGAATGACTGGAGGCTAGAAGGTAGGAGGGCTAAGCATACTCAGGCATTAGCAGACCTGTCAAATAGTCTGACTTTCTCCCAAGGATACTAGAAGCTAGAAAAGGGTTCTCTTGAAAGATTAACATGACCAGATTTGTGTATGTATTGCTCTAAACTCCTGATATTCCTCCTACTTTTGAATTCCCTGTTTTTTCACTGTGCCTGCAGTAATTTCAGTTTAATGTAAACTGTACAGAGCAAGAACAGAGTGGACCTTCTAGACACCTTTGACAATCCAATATGGAGTCAATGTCAGCCATGAGAGTTATGTCAAGTGCTATGTCAGGACCGAGGCATTGTGGGGAAACACCCTTGGGAGGGGCCCATGAATCAGGACACTTGGATAAGGACTCCATTTAGACACACATATGAGTAGGGCCTCCACCCCTTGTGTGCTATAAGAACTCAGAGCTCCGATCACCTGCCACTGGAGCTTTGCTAAACCAGGGATCATGTTCTGAGCCCTGTTGGACCTCCATTCCACCAGAGGCATGCGGTCCAGGCAACCACCTGGCTTGAGACCAATGTCCACCTCTGGCCCTGTGAATGCTGCCAATGACCAGGACTTCGTGCCCGATGCTCTAATCACTTCTATCACGTAAGCTCCCCTCACTGTGAGTAACCTGTGTGTTGCTATTGGCTTATTGGGGAAGTCCCTCCTAATAAACCTGTTATTGTAGAAAGACACAAACAGGGGTGTGACTCCTTTCCAGGATGCTCCCTTGCCGGAAGCCAACTACAGCATGACAGCAGGGCTGAATCTGAAGTGGCTGAAGGGCATTTCCCCAAACCTGAAAAGGATGCATTACATTGGTTGTTTGCTGCCAGACAGCTCAGAGCATCTTAATCTATATGTTATTGCCTCCTACTGGCCAAACACCTGAACAGCCATAGGCGATTCCCCCAAATCTGACAATGGACTCTGTATACGAAACCCTGACTCTTTGAAGTGTATATCTCTGCCTAATTGTTTCATTAACAATTTGTGTTAATAAAAAACATGGGGTCCTGAGAGGAAGAGATCTTAGTTTCTTTAGCTAAGCTCCTCTGCCTCCAATATGCCTTTCAAAATTATACTTCATCTCTGGACTCTTTATTAAGTTACACACGGCCCTTTCTCCAGATTGCTGAACCCTCCTTAATGCCAGAACAAGAATCCTGGCACTCCCTTGCTCACAACAGTAAGCAAATTGTACATGGCCAACATTTAAATCATAACTTTGGCACAAGATATCATTCATTCCTTAGACAAGGTACCTCTCCAGGAAGAAGATGTTATTCTCCAAACTCCCCACTGCTGTTTCCAGGTAATTACTTCTCTGTCTGCTGTTAAAAACTTTATTCTCTTTTCCTCTGAGCCTCCTACAAACTACCATAGTGATCTAACTTCATCTCCATGCTTCTGTCTATTAAATTCAGGGCAGCCCTAACTGGTTTGGCTCAGTGGATAGAGCGTCGGCCTGTGGACTGAAGGGTCCCAGGTTTGATTCCGGTCAGGGGCATGTACCTTGGTTGCGGGCACATTCCCAGTAGGAGGTATGCAGGAGGCAGCTGATTAATGTTTCTCTCTCATTGATTCTAACTCTCTATCCCTCTCCCTTCCTTTCTGTAAAAAATCAATAAAATATATTTTAAAAAAAATTAGGGCAACTTCCTTGATAGTCTCCTTATTAATTGAGGATATGGTACCTGTTTCATAGTGTATCATCAAATCTTATTACCAATCTGGAACAGTCTCACGTGTATGTGAACAGCTTCTGCAATCTCATTGTCAAAATGATCTTATAAAATGTAAATAAGAACATGTCACAGTATTCCTCCTTCAGATTCCTTTGCAGTAGTTCTCAACCTTCTGGCCCTTTAAATACAGTTCCTCAGGTTGTGACCCAACCATAAAATTATTTTCGTTGCTACTTCATAACTGTAATTTTGCTACTGTTATGAATCATAATGTAAATATCTGATATGCAGGATGGCATTAGGCGACCCCTGTGAAAGGGTCGTTCGACCACCAAAGGGGTCGTGACCCACAGGTTGAGAACCGCTGGTTTGCAGCCTTTTTTTTCCTCCTCCTAGATTAAAATTGCACACAGCTTTGCCCGTACTAGTAGTTCCCAAACAGGTGTAATTCTGTCCCCAGAGGACATTTAGTAATACCTGGAAATAAGTTTGATTGCCACAACTCGAATAGTGCTATTTTCATCCAATGGGTAGGGGTCAGGGATGCTATCAAACATACTAAAATACACAGGGCAGCACCTCACAACAAATAATTATCTAGCCCAGCATGTCAATAGTGCTAATGCTGAGAACACCTTGCCCACAAAGTCTTTAGTGATGTGGTACCTTCCTATCAATCCAAACGAGCCTTTACCATTCTTCTCACTCACTCACTCACTCACTCACTCACTCACTCACTTGAGTCATGCCAGACTCCTTTTCGGTTCTTTTGCTGCCAAGCTGTTTCCTATCTGGAGGGCCTTGGTCATTATCGGTGCCTAAAAGTGTTTATTTTGTCCCATTTGAGATGGAGAAAAGTGCGCTGTGGTGGATATACAAGTGGAATGAATAGGCCAGGGCTCAGGTGTGGAACTGGACAGCTAAAAAGGCCTAGCAGAATTCAGGACATGTTGAGGCATATAAAGGAGTTAGAAATTTTACCTAAGGATAATAGAAGCCAGTGATCAATATAAGCAGGGAAAGAGCATGACGAAATTTCTACTTTAGTATAATAATAATGTTTCTAAGAGTTAGCATTTATTGACCATATTTTAATATTCAGATTTAGGTATTTCATGAAGTTTTAATCCCATGTAACCTCCCAATAGTGCCATGATGAAGTGAATACCACTATTCACATTTATAGGTGAGGGAGGACACAAAACAAAGTGGTTAAGACTACTTCCCAGGGCCACACAGCTCACAGTAGTATAGGCAGGATTCAATCCCAAAACTAGTCGGATTCCAGACTCAGGACTGTTATCACTAAAGCAGACTCAAGAAAGAATGAGACAGGCAAGACAAAATAGCGATTCTGTGTAACAGTTAGGGCTGGGGAAGATTTAGAGGCATTAGAAATGGAAATCCAAGGAGTAGGGAGAGATAGAAAATTAGATGGATTTAAACATAGGACATTCAATGAATAGGACTTAAAAATTGAATGTGACTATAAGGGAAAGAGTGAAAATTCATAACTAAATTGATTCCAGTCTGGGATAATAGGGTATATAAGTGTTATTATTCTTTATTTTTTCATAATTGTTAAATATAATGGTAGATTAAATGGTGGATATTTAACTTAGGTAATATTAGTTTTGTGATTATACAGAAGTTCAATCTACATGTATAAAAGGCTATGCGACCAGCCAACAGGCCAGTAGGTATGACTCTCCCTGACCACCAGGGGGCAGATGCTCAACTCAGGAGCTGCTGAGCAACAGCAACTTTGCAGAGTGCCCTCTTGCATACGGGAACTCCTCGGGGGATGTTGGAGAGCTGGTTTTGACCAGATCCCCACAGGCCAGGCCAAGAACCCCACCTGCCAGAGGGACCCTGCTCACTCCACAGATACCCTTCAAACCCCTGCACTACCCCAGGTGCGACTGGCCAGGGAGGGACCATAGGAGGTTGGCTCCAGGGCATGTCTGGCCCATCTTTCCCAGTCCCACCCCACTGGCCACCTAATTAATTTCCTTTCAATGTGCACAAATCCATGCACCAGGACTCTAGTAGATATATAAAAATGATTCAGAAGTGAGGTATGTCCTCTGACTTAGAGGTTAGTAATCAGGATGTAGGTAGTAATGGATACCAGGGCTTGGATGGCTGTCCCCTGGGGGAGTTTGCAGAGTGAGAAAAATATACTCATTTACAATGCATAGGAACTTCAACAAATGTGAAAGTGGAAGAGACAGAAAACTCTGCAAAAGGGTGACCAAAAAGACAAGCTAGAGCAGGAGAAAAATCCAGGCAAATATTAGACGTAAAGCAAATGTTTTTTAAAAAAGAAAACAGGTGAAAAATATTCAATGTTTTTAGAACTCAAGTGTGGTATGGACCAAATAGAGTTTGATTAATGATGTGATAGTCAGTGAGAATCTAGGTAAAGACACTCTCTGTGAAGCAATGGGAAGATAGGAGGAACTGTAATAGGTGGAGCTACAAAAGTGAAGACAGTGCACGCAGAAGGAAGGTAGGAAAGGAAAGGATCAATTTGTGATAAAGAAATGTGTAACAAAGGAGTAACAAAACTTTATTGAAGAGAAAGAGAGATGGAGTGGGGGGGAGGGAAGATGGGGGCAGGGAGAAGAGAGCATGAGAGAGTGTGAGGAAGAGAGGGGAGAGAGAGGGAGATACTGAAACAGTTCATAGAGGCACTTTCTTACTTGAGATGATAGAGTACAGAGAGCAGTATCAGAGTACAGAGGGCATTATCAGGCTAAGAGAAGAATACAATTTCCCCACTTCCTGGGGGTGGGGGAAAGGAGGAAAGAAGGAATGCAGATGACTTCTAATTTGTGGAATTAGTTACAGTTTTTTCAGGCATGCTTTTGAAATGTCACTGTTCTTACAGTGCAGTGAGTGCTGAAACAAACAATGTCATACTGACTGGGAGCAAGAGTCAGGTGGGGAGGGAAGGCAGAGGGACTTAAAGAATGGAGAAAATGCCTGAAGTAGCTGTAGCACATGGAAGAGAAAGCAAACCACAGAATAGCTGGATCTGTAGACTTGTTGCACATGCACTGGAGAAGATGCTGATGTGTGGAGTTGTTATATTTTTCACTAGCAATGTTTAACCTCCTGAAAATAGCCAAATAAGGCAGACAAATGGATTCCTTCAAAACTGAAGAGTTCTGAGAAAGACTGAAAAAATAATTGAGCTGAAAAAAAGACTGAAAAAAAAAATGATGGCTACACTCACAAGAGAGTTGAATATAAGCTAGAGATGAAGTAGAGATTTTTTGAGGTCAAAGAGTAGTTAAATAAAAAAAGGTAGAAGAATAAGAGGAAGTGATGAGATATAGAAATGTATTGTATCTGAGATAAACTAATCTGGTTGGTGACTAGGTCCCTGTATGGTCCAGAGTTGAAGGAAAGGGCACAGGAGATACTCAGGTCAAATAAAGTTAAGACCAGGTGTAGAAAGGTTAGCCGCCCTCCCCTGCCTCCAGGCCATTGCCTTTGACTCCTCTTTGGGTGACAGTAGGACTTGTGCAGAAAATAGCCAGATGCCAGAGCTTTCTAGATTCCAGTTCTGTTTATGACCTCTAATTCCCTCCTTTCTATGTCAATCATTTCTATTCTTTTGCATTGCAATTTTTTATACATTATTTCATTTCACTACAT
The DNA here is from genome assembly GCF_964212035.1 of Myotis nattereri. Classification (NCBI taxonomy): domain Eukaryota; kingdom Metazoa; phylum Chordata; class Mammalia; order Chiroptera; family Vespertilionidae; genus Myotis; species Myotis nattereri. The sequence goes on along the minus strand of NC_138076.1, from coordinate 64,489,388 downwards.
ATATTCAAACTTTTTCAACAAGAAGCACTCCCTCTTTTTCACTGGATTGACTAAAAACACATTCACATATTTTTTTAATTGTATAACTTTTTAGACAACTATGATATAACTGAGGAAACATCATTGGCTAATGCAAAGGGCTGTATGTTTCAGATCCTTGTAGTTTATCATGCAGCCTGGTTTTACTAGAACTATAGAGGACCCTGAGAAGAAATATTTATTTGATGTGAAACCCAAGAGGAAATTAATCTGCTGAGATGGACTCCCAGCAGGGTCAACCGAGGGTCCACATTTTATGAATAAGAAGAGTCTAGTGGCCATTTGCTGACAGGGGATTATCACGTGCTCCATTTCCAGAGAAGAACCTCAGAATGATCTCTAGGCTTCCCACGTGATGCCTGCTTGTTTATTCCTTCTGAGTCAGTCACTGCAGGGAACCCCTGGTTTCATCTTTCTTCCAAAGAACTGAGACCTGCATCATTTGGATACCTAATTTACATAAAACAGACCTCATTGAGAGCTTGCATGGGAAATTTTGCTGTAAAACAAGCATGTCAAACTCAAAGGCTAACATGGGCCAAATAAACAAGGTTTAAGTTTATGTGGGCCGCAAAAAGACAAAAGGTTTAATTTTCATAGAAACATAGGTTTATTTTGATAGAGACATACTGAATACGAAGGGCTGAAATAAATGAGTAATTGTTAACATAAAATAATAGAACATTTTAATAAAAATTAATACTTTTTCTTGAACATTAACTTACCAGACACTGAGTAACTGCACAAATTAATAAGCGTAACACAAATAAACCTATTTTTCTGGTTCTCCGAAAGCAAAATATTTCCTGTTACTCACACCAAACAAGTCAGTCCAAGACTAATGACGTGGCAATCGGCTGCTAAAATACTCGCTGCTAGTATGAGTGGAGAGAAATGGTGCGCCTGCACATAAGGCGCGTAAGGGAAATGAATGCAACACGATTATAGTAATCAGTCATTAGCGAATGTTGTAGTTCGTTATTAATAATTATGTATAACAGGATATTGTAAAAATTAAGTTACAAAATTTTTATTAAAACATTTCTTACATACCGTTATATTGGCTGGGCCACAAGTCTGACATGCTTGGTATAAAGGGCTGCCTCCCCTTTGTCTCAGGGGACTACAATTTAGGTTGCTGCCTGAATCTGTGTCTCCCTGGCTGCAGCTCCTTTTGGCTCAAATTAATGCTTTTTATTATTTACTAGAGGCCCAGCATGTGAAATCGCGTGGCCCCACCCACCTGTGTGCGCCTTGCCACACACACCTCATTGTGTGCCAGCAGTGCTGTGATCGGAGCATGGGGGCTGCAGGGGAGGGACTTACAGGTACTCCATGCACTTCTTGGTGACCAGTCATTTGGTTGTTTTGGTCTTGACGACTCTAGCCTTTTATTATTATGACTAGGGGCCCGGTGCACGAAATTCATGCACTGGGTGTGTGTGGGGGGGGTGTCCCTCAGCCCAGCCTGCCCCCTCTCACATACTGGGAGCCCTCAGGCGTCGACCCCCATCACCCTCCGATCGCCTGATCGGCCCCTTGCCCAGGCCTGATGCCTCCGCCAGAGGTGTCAGGATTGGACAGGGGACCCCCCATCTCCCCCCGATCACTGGCTCTGGCCCCCGCCCAGGCCTGAGGCCTCTGGCCCAGGAATCATGCTTGGACAGGGGACCCCCATCTCCCTCTGACCGCTTGCTCCACCCCCCGTCCAAGCCTGACGCCTCTGACCCAGGCTTCAGGCCTGGGCAAGGGGACCATCATATCCCCCCAATCCCCGGCTCCGCCCCCCACCCAGGCCTGATGCCTCAGCCAGAGGAGTTGACCCTCATCACCCTCCGATCACCAATCACCGGATCGGCCCCTTGACCAGGCCTGAGGCCTCCGGCAGAGGTGTCAGGCCTGGGCAGGGGACCCCCAGCTCCCCGCGGTTGCAGGCTCCGCCCCTGCCCAGGCCTAACACCTCTGGCCTAGGCGTCCTGCCCGGGCAGCGGGGACCTGCAGTGGCAGCAGGGGGCGCCGCGATCGTGGCCTTCGCTTTGGGCCCAGGCAAGGGACCCCTAGCTCCCGGGACTGCCAGCTTCGACCGTGCCCAGCTCCCATCGCTGGCTCCACCCCTACTTCCTGCTATCACTGGCCAGGGCGGCAAAGGCGACTGATTCTCCGATCATGGCCCCAGGGCCGCCTTTGCCCTGATCCCCAGCTCTTAGCTCCCCCCTGAGTTTCCGATCACTGTCAGTGGCAGGGGGCTTCTTCCTGCTTTCCCTTTCGCCTCCCTGCATTGTGCCTACATATGCAAATTAGCTGCCATCTTGTTGGCAGTTAACTGCCAATCTTAGTTGGCAGTTAACTGCCAATCTTAGTTGGCAGTTAATTTGCATATAGCCCTGATTAGCCAATGAAAAAGGTATCGCCGTACGCCAATTACCATTTTTCTCTTTTATTAGTGTAGATTGCAGTCTAAAATTAATTTTGGTTTATACCATGATAAAAAATTGCTTAGTAACTGCTTTTTCTTATCTGTAAAAAGAACACTTAACATTTACATATTGAAGATATTTTTATTAAATGAAAACATTCATGAAGAAGTCCATCCTCCCAAATAAAATGATAATATACATTACATCTTCATTATCAACAATTAATATTTATTGCAGATAAAAATGAACTAAAGGAAGATAAAGTGATCTTTAATAAACAGGTGAATACAAAAAGATTTGAAAATCAATAAGGCAAAATTGCCTTCCTCCTAAAATAACTAAATTAAAATCAATTTATTGCCAAACCATGGGCTACAATTCATTTAGCCATTACTTTCTGTATTTAGAGGACCCAGGAGTTAGTCCTCACAGATCACAGAACTCAGTTTGGTAGATGTCATCAAGGACTTTGGTGCACTTATTGATAAGGGAGACTTTTAAATGAGGATAATCCTAACCATGCTCATCAACACAGATGTACTTTAGAAGGACTTCAGATGATATCTACAATCCTAAATTGAGAAATAGGTTTTATTTTTTCTCTTTTTTTAAACAGTGTTATTGAGATATAACTATGTACAATAAACTGTATATATTTAGAGTGTATAACTTTAAATGTTTTGCTAAATGTATGCATCTGTGAAACCATTGCCATATAGTGAACGTATCTTTTTTCCCCAAAAAGGTTCCTTGTGTCCCATTGTTAGGCACAATAGATAGCTGCTAGGACAGGAGGAGGGGGGAAGGATATGGGGGAGGGGAGTTTATCTCACCCACTGAACAAAGAAGTCAGCAGTCTTAGGACTTGCTGAGATAAAATTGCCAGATGTTCTTATAAATTCTGGGGAAAGCCATAACAATGGGAGACCTTAAAATCTAATCTGCCACCCAAAATATCTAGCAGGGATTTTGTGATGGCTGTAAACTGCCTAGCCCTTTAACTATCTGTCTGTTTCCTGTTCTACTTGTCCTGGCTTACTAGCCTGTTTGATCTTATATTAAATTTTCTCATGATGCCTATGTTCACTTGATTTTTGTGTTGTTTACTTTTTTTTTCCCTCCCTGGCCTGTCACTTTCTTTTTCTACCTGGGCCTTAAAGGAGTCTTTAATTTGAAGTTCATAGCATTCACTAAGATATAGGTGAGGAATAACCATGATATAAAATGTTGGTATAGTACAGTATATCTTTTTGACTTACAGTTTCATTTATGCTTTTTAATTATAGAAAAATTAAGTTTTGAGCATGCTTATTTTTATCTTTAACTAGGAAATATGACTTTTGAAATGTTAGCTGCTCTCTTACCTATTATCCTCTTGACCGATGTCTTTTAGTTTTACCTTTCCTCCTCATTCCTCTTTTGTTTCTTAGATTCATTCTATTCCTTCATGAAAATGTATAATTTACTTTTTAAGGTAATAGTAATCTCTCAAAGTTTACAACATGAACAGTTATTTCAAAGATAACTGTCAATTGCTTTTAGTAAAGAATTTTTTCATCTTAACTGTGATTTGAATCTTAAATGTTGTTAGGTAGGAAGTTAGACATGAATGGCTGAGGCGGGGTCTGCCCTGGGGTGTTCAACAGAGATTGGACCAACACTGCCTTCGGGCCCACTGCCTCTCTATGGGAGGCCCAGCAGCCAGCAGATAGTGATCAGGAAGGTTTGGAACCAGCCAGATCTGGCACAGGCTCGGGGGAAAATAAGGTGACCTCAATGAGACCTTATTAGCTTCCTGAAGTAATTATAATAAACTTTGAATTTTAGTTTTTACCCCTGCCCCTGTGGGTTTTTCTGGATGCATTATGGGAAAGGGCATGCCCAGAAGAAATATAGTTATGTAACCCTGAAGACAAATCAAAGTCTCCACCTAGAAGATCCCTCATTTGAAACATATAATCCAGGAGTTCAGGGCCATTGTCTCTCTTGACTGTCCGGCTCCTTGCTTGGAGTATATCTTCAATAAATCCTACTTTGCTTTACTTTCATGTTCATTGACCTTAAAATCTTTTCTGAGTTGACAAGAAAAACTGAGGTCCCCGCAGGTAACCCTAATTGGTAACAATGTGATTTGAATGTTTATATTTTCTCTCAGCATAAATTGTTTAATATATTTACATCATATGCAGAGTTATATGGATGTAATAAGCAAGGGACCAATATGTTTGTTTGGTTGGTTACAATCTAGACAACTTTGGAGAATTTATGAACTCTTTAAACTACAAGGCTACCATATAATAATGTAGATAACAATCATATATCTTTAAAAATGAGATAATATGTTCCTGAGAAAATACATAGCTTATATCTAAGGAGAACTCACGTAATTTGAAAGCTCCGGTCAAATTAACTGGTTTAGATATTAAGTATTATCCAGTTTAGTCACTAAGGACGCTGGCCTTTCAATCTTGCTTGAAGGTCCTGTGGAATAATTCTGTCCAGTCAATTATGCAACATTTGGTTATGCAAGGGAAAAGAGCCCTATAAAATAACAAACCATGCAAGTGAAATACTGGTGAGCTGCTTCTATATTGCTTTCTCCCATTGATGTTATTCTAGTAAATTTGCCCCTGTGTTTAAGATGGTTAACCTGGCACTTATTATGATAACGGCATATGAGAATAAAAGAATAAATTACAAAGTGCATGATTCCTATTGATGTGCGCATTTGTTCTCTATCAGGAATGTGCCTGGTAACAACAGTCAAACAAAGCTCTTTACCTTCCAAATTGAACATTGCACACTGCCTGACTTTAGACATAATTACTTCACATAATTGTTTCTGTCAAGAATAAATGAAGCCTTAAAAGAACAATGCAATCATTACAAGTGGAGCATCTTAAGATATATATTATACTGGGCTTTTTACCCTTAGTGCTTTCCGGGTTTTGATATTGATGACTGAAGATTCTAAAAGTGTGCATCTTCAGGCACCAAAACCAGATATTTGAGCCCCTAAGCTATTCATGGATAATTTTAAGCACACTTTTGTTGTTCAATGAAAACCTAATAAAAGTAGTATTTGTTTGCAGTTAATTTGTTCAGCCCAAGTGAAAACATGTTGAAGATGCAGGGTTAGAATAAATGTGGGATCAACATTCATATCTTTAACACAAAATGATGCATATTTTGCATTGAGAAAATAAGTGCTCTCTTTGAGTTACTGAATTTTACCTTAAAATTCCCGGTTTGCAAAGTGTATTTACATATCATACTCTCAGATTTAAATGTACTGAATGAAAAAAATAAAGTATTTTACATAATGCATATATAAACCTGAGACAGTTATAACTGCATAACCCAGTAATGCATTGCACTTTATCTGCAGTGATGGGATTAAGAGATCATAAAAATGCATGTGTTTGATGGCTTTTTATAACCAAACTTAAAAATGTGTGGGTCCACAATGTAAGATACTTCTGTGACATGGATTAAATACGTGTCTATTTTTTTCATAAGAATCTAAGCATTATCTCATTAATTCATTGACATATTCAATGAAAAAACCTACCAAGAACCCTGACCTCATGATGTTTTTAATTTATGATATCAAATAAATATTGAAAATCATATAAGTGTAATAATTACATAAGCATAAATTTAATTGTGTCATAAATAAATAGGGTGCAGTGAATGTTACATAACTAGGGAGCCCTGAATTATTGTGGAGAAGGGGTTGCCAAGACTTCCCTAAGAAAATGCCTTGGAATTGAGATGGAAGGACAAGTAGAAGTTAACTAGGCAAGTCTCTGTGGCTGGATTAAGGCAATGGATCGGGACTGTGGCATAAAGGAGGGTTTTACAGCTAGGCTGTGCTCAGTTACATGGGGCTTAGTAGCTACACTGTGGTATTTTTCCCCACTTTTTTTAGGACAAATGGAAAGAACTTAAAATATCTTTAACGCAGAATAAACATATTTATATTAGAGTGTTGTAAAGATTCATTTGATTCCAATGTACAGAAGCTATTGGGAGGAGTGTGTATATGTAAAAGTAAGTATAAGAAAGCAGCTAAGAGCTGTTGCAGTAACTCCAGACAAAGATGACAGGAGCTTGTATTAGGGAGGTATGGATAGAACAGAGAAAAGCACACATATTTGACATATATTTTGAAGGGAAGAAGTAGGACCTGGCATTAGGTTAGACATGGGGAGTATGAAATAGAAAAATGCCCCCAAAATGGCTTCCAGAATTCTGACCTGTGCAATTGAGTGTTGAACTGAGTTTATGTAATCCAAGTCACTCAGAATAGAATTTGTTCAAGATTAGATGGTAGGACCATTGACCTTTGGATGCATCAAAGCAAGCTCTTTTTGTGACATTCACATAAAAGAATTGAAAAAAGCAGTTGAACAGTTAATGCTGTGGAGCTCAGAAAAGTTTTCTAAGCAGGAATAAAGGCTGAATGACTGATTGTAAGTAAATTCTCTCCTACCTGGCTTTTGTAACACTATTTTCTCTGTCTCTTAAGTTCTCCTTCACTGGATTATCTTCCTCTGGCTTCGTAAAAATTATAAAATGTCAGTGATTTATCTTTTCCTTTAATACTCCACTTTTGTGGTCCCATTCATTCTTATAACTTGAACTGCTTTCTGTATATGAATGACATGTAAGTGAGGGGACAGTGTTATAACAAAAAGCATATTGGTTTGGTGGTCACTTATGGTTTACATTCCAGCACTACCACTTCCTGACTGCAGACAAGTTGTTTAATGTCTCTGAGCATCAATTTTCTCTTCAATAACATATGTATCATTATAGTATATAAATATAATACAATATTTTTGTGGATTTTAAGAGAACCCACAATGCACCTAGTAGGTTGTCTACAAAAGATTTCTCTTACTACTACTAAACCTATTTCTTCAACCCAGAGCCCTTTTGGATTCCAGGTCTATATATCCTGGAATATCCAGTTGCATTTTTGACATCATCTGGGTGGATAAATTTTAACACACCAGCTTTCCTCAAACTAACTCCCCTTTATGAATCTGTGTCTCACCAAATTGTTTTCACCCTTATTTCCCCAATTCCCTTCAAGTTGCCCAAACCAGGAGGTTGAAATATATCTTAAATTTACTTATAAACAGTCATTCTGTCTTATGAAGCCAATGCCCATACGTATTTCTAATCCAATTATATTGTCTTGATGCTTACAGTGTCTTCAAAACACAATTAAGCTTTTCCTAATCAGTTTCCTGGATGGTTTGCTTCTTCCAGGAATATTCTTCTACAATCTACCTTACTAGGTCCCAGGATCACACTTCTAAAGCACTAGCTCTTCTATGCATTACTTTGCTAAGGAAAAGTAGTGCCCCTTACCATTCTAAGCCAGAATCTTTGAAGTTTCAGTTCTTGCCTAACTTTATAACTTAATCTCTATAAATTGTAATGTAATCTCTAGCCATGATGAAATATGTGCTGTTTCCATATTACAGTGTACATTTTTGTTTTTCTGCCTAGAATATTCACCCTCTCACAATCACTCTCTCCCCACCCATTTATGAATCAAATCAAATATCACCTTCCCTGACTCATCTCTATCCTAGTTAAGGTCTAACTCATGTTTCCTTAAAAATTATATTATTGTGCATTGCCAAATATTTGTTTACAGTACTATTTCTCCTTTGCCTATAATGTCCTCTGTCCATTTCTCTGTGGTGTCATACAGAACTCTGTAATAAATAAGAATATTTTGAAAATATCTAGTGATACCAAATGCCAGTCTAAGAATTTTCTTTCGTGTAAGAGTTAGTGTTTCCGGATGTCTCCCAATTTCTTCAGTGACAACATGTCAGAAACATAATTAGGTGAGTATATGTTTTGAGTAATTTTAATTAAAACTTATTCTGGGAACCTTTGGAATTGATTTAGGAAGATTACTATGCGTACATGCGAGGTACAGTGAGTTTAGAGAAAAATAATCTGGATTCATAGTCATGATTCTTGAATTTTTGAGCCTATAAATGAGCAAATCATTTAGTTATAGTACAATGTTATATCAGTGTAAATGATCATTGTAACAACCATAATATTCTCCCTATGAATATTAAGAAATAAATGGCATAGTTGCTCAGGGATTACTTTTTGAAATAAGCATGTAAGTTATATACTCAGTTGCTTTGAAAGGAAAATATACAACCTGAGAAAACAAGTTGATGCAGGGCACTTAATTATGCATCATCGTTGGCCATTCCTGAGGCATTTTACAGATATTCACGACAGGAAAAGGTCACTAGTAAGATCAGATTTCTTTCAAGTATCAAATGTGAACGTAATCGCACCTGACATACAATTTTTTACAAATAAATTCTACTATGTAAAAAGTACCATTTTTTTAAATTCAAAATTAGATATCTAGGCATTCTGTTTTGTTTTACTTTTGTAAGAAAGCCAAAGGGCCATCATATGGGTGGGAATAGTACCGTACACATGCTTTGTTTATTACATGTTTACAACCACTGGCTTGCACGCTAATGTTTGTTTCCAAACTTATTTAGAATTACTGGCACGTAGTACATAGTCTTAAAGGTAGGAACTCCTGAATATTTTTCTGTATCACCTCTTAGAAAGTGGATGCCTTCCCTATTTTTAAGTTGTCACTGTGTATAAACAATCAAGATAAAACTTTCTCTAAATATAAAATATAAATGACCCTGACTTTTAACAAACAGCATCTAAAATATGAAATTTGTAGGTTAACAAAACTATCTTCTAGATAAAAAAAATGAGGTGGTCTTTTTACAGTGTTGAGCTGTTAACTGTGTGTTAATAATATCAATGCTAATTTTGTAGAATTTCAAGAGGAAAGAGTTTTAAAAACAACAGCAGTGGTTACTTGGTCTTGGAATATGTTTATGTTTTGAATGCCAGTGGATGAGTCCTTCATAACTTAACATTTTAATCATTTCAAGGTGATTTGCTTTTGCTGTGAGAAACCCTGTGTTGGCACTTTTCCCACATGTTTCCTAGGCATGATCATATATTAGTTGCAATTTTCTCTACAACATAAGACTTAATTATGCTAAAGAAAAATGCTTCTTTTTTAATAAAAGGTGTAAAGTACCACAGGTATCCAGTTTGAGCTAATACACAGATTAGAAACGCATTACCCCTAAAAATGTCAGTTCTGATGAAGCATTTAAAAAAATTCCAAGAATCAAATTCAAAATGTCTTTACTAAGCTGTTTTATGGCTGCGTATACCATTGGAAATGTGATGAGTCTTCATGTAAAAATGCTGATTTGAATTAGATTTAGAATGTATGTCATCCTCAATTAGCCTTTCTTTCATCAAAATGATCTCACAAACACGGAGAATGAATCTTTATTTCCTCCTTTGCACATGGGAGGTCATTTGTCAGATTTAATACACATCTTCCTATGTCTTCCTACATGCTTGGAGTTCAAGATGGATGGCCATGGACTTCCTTAAAAGTTTCTAGCTTGAAACTTAAATATAATTTTAATAAAATGCCCAACCATTCATAGTGAGGCTGAAAATTAAAATAGCATTTACTAAAATAATATTAATTTCTTTCCACTTAAAGGGGGAAAAACTATTTTGGTCCACACCCCATAGGGTAAGTTCATACATTAGCAATTAGCTAGGTAATCCAGGGCAAGAAACATACAGTGAACATTCTTTTCTTGAATCATTCTGATACTTTTATGACCTAGACTTGAATTAATACTACTGTCTGTGATATTATATAAATGCAATCACTTATATTGTGATTGTTAAATTCAATTAGCCTAAAGAATTTTATAAATTAAAGTCCAACAGTTGGATAATTATGGTGACCTTATACATAATACAGGTGTCAGTTTAATGATTATGAAACACATGAAAAATGCAACCTGGATAGACTGACAGTTGGTATCAGATTTTTATTCTGAATGATATCCCAGGGAACCCCAATACATGGTTATGATTGCCTTCTAGAGAGATTTATTTATCCATTTATTAAGGTGCTATTTGCAAACCTACTGTTCGCAAAGCAAGTCCCTGAGGAGTTGGGCTGTTTATGAGAACATTTGCGTTCTTGCATTTATAACTGAACAATTATCCCTTGGAAAACATTTAAAGATAGCCGTTGAGCAAAGAATCACCTTCTTTTAAAGGCTTATCAAAGATTTGGACTGTTCAGTCTAATAGCATCTTTAAGATGAGACTATAGAGCAAGGTAATAGGAAAATCTTCATTCCCACTTTGGCAATAAAAATGGTGACTGCAAAATTGGTTTTGTGCAGTACCTGCTACTCACCACTCATATAAGTAGTTAGAAAATAAATCTTCATACTGCATGTTTCTGAAACATTCAGCTCTATAGCATCAACAAAATCTAACCAAAAATTTTTAACACATTAAAACACAATATTTGAAAGGTTCAATGGAGGATTCAAAGAAAATATTTTTTAAAAAGACTTTGTTTACTCTACAGAAAGAGCAAAATTATAAATGGAACAGTACATATGTAAAGTTTTATGAATCTTAAAGAAATATGCTTTAGAAATTCAAAGGTAAGAACAAGTATTTATCTACAGGCATTTTGATATGGATTAAGATTATAATGTTGATAGTAATTGCTTTTTAAGACTTCAGGTGAAGTACTTAGAAAAGACCCTAAAGCTTCTGCTCTAACAAGAAACCTATGGAAATGATTGTATCTCCAGTTGTATTTCAAGTTTCTACTTGAAGTTAATAAAATTGTTAATATTGTGCTAAAATTAATATTTAATAAAGTCATAATATTAATTCCGGAATACATTACAATTTTCAGAGAGAAAAATGGTAATAATTATACTATTTAAATGTTAAACTATTCTATAGCTAGTTAGGATTGTTTATCATGTATTAAGTTTATACTGTAATCAATTTAGATAGTCACATGCATTGGTTTAATAGATAAAAGTGTACTAGGCAAAACAATAGAATATAAGCATCACAGTTTGGAAAACAAAGGATATATAACCCTGTGGTGAATATTGCAATAAAAAATGAAAGGTAAAATTTGAGGATAAACTATCTTGGTATTTATTGCTTCTTACTTTGAAAACAATGCATATGAGTACAACTTATAACATAAAATTACATGATATTTATTTGATATTAAGTTTAACAGTAATTTTATTTATATAAAATAAAAGTAGCATTTCTTTTTTTAATATATTTTATTGATTTTTAACAGAGAGGGAGAGAGAGGGATAGAGAGTCAGAAACATCGATGAGAGAGAAACATCGATCAGCTGCCTCCTGCACAACCCTTACTGTGGATATGCCCACAACCAAGGTACATGCCCTTGACTGGAATTGAACCTGGGACCCTTCAGTCCATGGGCCAACACTCTATCCACAGAGTCAAACCGGTCAGGGCAAAAGTAGCATTTCTTATATAATAACTAGAGGCCCGGTGCATGATGGAGTCCCTTGGCAGGTCTGAGGGGATCTGGCCGAAATCAGCATTCCAATGTTGCCTGCTGCTCCTGCCTGCCGCTCCTGCTCATCCCAGCCCTGCTGTGCCTGCCACCGCTTGGTAGGCTCACTGCCGTTCTGCTGTGGTCTCCAGCTGCAGTAGCCAGCCATGAGCCTTGCATCTGGTGCTTTGTTGAGCACCTGCCCTCTGGTGGTCGGTGCGTATCACAGCAACTGGTCAACCAATCAACCTGTTCACTGGTCAAATGGTTGCTTATACTTTTATATATATACTAGAGGCCCGGTGAACAAAAATTTGTGCACTCAGGGGGTTCCTCAGGCCGGCCTATGCCCTCTTGCAGTCTGGGACCCCTCGGAGGATGTCCACCTGCTGGCTTAGGCCCACTCCCCAGGGGATTGGGCACAAGCTGGAAGTCAGACATCCTTTTGGCAGCCCGGGAGACCTCGGGGGATGTCTACTTGCCAGTGAGGAGCAGGCCTAAGCTGCAGTCGGACATCCATAGTGCTGCTGAGGAGGTGGGAGAGGCTCCCACCACCACCACTGTACTGGCAGCCGTCAGCCTGGCTTGTGGCTGAGCAGAGCTCTCCCTATGGGAGCTCACTGAACACCAGAGGGCAGCTCCTGCATTAAGCGTCTGCCTCCTGGTGGTCAGTGTGTGTCATAGTGACCAGTCATTCCCAGTCTTTCTGCTGTTAGTGTCAGTTTGCATATTACCCTTTTACTATATAGGATAGAGGCCTGGTGCATGGGTGGGGGCCAGCTGGTTTGCCCTGAAGGGTGTCTTGGATCAGAGTGGGGGACCCACTGGGGTGCCTGGCCAGTCTGGGTGAGGGGCTAAGGGCCATTTTCAGGCTGGCCAAGCCCCTCCGGTGGCAGAAGCTCCCAGCCTTTCCTTTTTTTGTTTTTATTCTGGGATTTATTTACCTTCTATAATTGAAACTTTGTAGCCTTGAGAGGAGCTCAGAGCCAGCCAGGGCATGTGGGAGGGAAGCCTCCTGCTTGATCCAGCTCCGTGGCCACAGCCGGCTGTAAGCAGGTATCTGGGGTTTATTTACCTTCTATTATTGAAATTTTGTTGCTTTGAGTGGAGCTCAGAGCCAGGCTGCAGCCAGCAGGAAGCTTGGCTTCCTCCATCATTGGGGCAACCAAGCCTCCTGCTTGCTCCAGCTCTGTGGCTGCAAGCCGCCATCTTGGTTGAGTTAATTTGCATATAGGTGCTCTGATTGCCTGGTGGGCATGGTTTAAGACATAGTGAAGGTATGGTCAATTTTCATGTTTATCTTTTATTAGTGTAGATATAGATTAATTATATATTTAAATATGCTATTTGATTTTTTTCCTTTTTTTTTGAATTCATTGGGTGACACTGGTTAACAAAATTATACAGGCTTCATGTGCACAATTCTGCAATATATTATCTCCACTCCAAGTCAAGTCTCTGGCCATCACCATTTATTCCTCCATATATCCCCTTCTACCTCTCCCCTCCCCTTTCCCTGGCAATCACCACACTGCTATCCATGTCCATGAGGTTGTTTGTTTTCCTTTTTCTTCATTTTTTTAAAAAATAAAAATTGTCTGGGTTTTGTTCAATGCTGCTCCAATTTTATAGTCTTTGCTCTCACAGAAATTATATTATATCATAATTAAGAGAGAAAGGAAACTAACACAAAAAATTAACCAATAAATAACTTCAGTAGTAGAAAGTATTATTGTAAAAATAAAACATTATAACAATGCTGGGGCTGACCAGCAGACCCTGAACAACAGAGAAATGATTACTCTGACACAGGATTGCTGTGAAAGAGAGGTCTAAGGTACTGTCTGGCTAAAAGAACCAGACAGCTTTGATTGCCTGCCTCTTCAAGCTTTTATTATAACAGTCATTTGGGATAAAGTTTATCTTTTAGATACCATCAGTATTCTTAGGAGGATACATGTGTCTGCAATGTCTTTGAAGCAAGGACACCTAAAGACTAAGCATAAAGATTCCAGTAAACACAAGAGAGTCTGCAAGTGCACAGACTTGTTTGGAAAGGACAAGGAATAATTAGGGGCACCGCCTTCAGCTAACTTCTTTAAGTCATAATTTAGAGAAACAGGTGGGCCACCTTCAGCTAATTTCACTTTTCAGAATTCCCTCTTTACAAACTTTCTATCCAAGTCTCCTGTGCTTTCCCTACATAACAAGGTAGACAGTAGATGGTAAGAGTAGACAGAGAAGGCCTATATGGAGGTTACCATTAAGCCCAGACAAAGTGGTCAAGGAATAATGACATATAAAAAATCCTGAATGGCATCCCAGATACACGGAACTGATATATAAATGTTCTGAGAGAAAGGAGTTGGGTATGTAATAGAGGCAGAGCAGGTCAGTGTGGCCAGAGAGATCATGACAAAGAAGTTGACGTAAGAGAAATGCAGATCAAATAGCAGTGAGGATAATGATGACAACACTTCTAACTTTTATTCAGCATTTAATATGTGCCAATCATGGTTTTAATGTTTAGCATGCAGATTTTGTTGGACCTTATCTGTAATGTAGGACATTTAGTATTTATTCAAAATGAGATTAAAGGAAGAGATGTCTTTAAGAAATATCCCTTAAAGTTATCTCTTATGAGGTAAACTTTGTTATAAGGAAAGGAAATAGAGAAAAACATGATTAAGAGTGTGATTCTTTTTTAAAAGAAGATTTTAAGGTGTGTTTGCATGAAGATAGGAAAAAAAATCTAGTGAATAAAAGTAATGACTCAGTTTCTTCATCATTAAAATAGGAAAAATAAAGTAATTTGTGAGAATTCAATAAAATGTGTATGCTTGTGTATAATCAAATAGCAGTTACTAAGATAATGATGATGATGATGATGATGATGATGATGATAATGACGACGACAATGACAATGATGATAAAGGAAGAGGAAGAATATCAGAAGAGGAATAGGAAGAAATTACCAAAACAAATCCTTGGGTAAAAGTGAGAGTACAATTTATTGTGAGCATACATTTTTAGTCTTAATAGAAAGGGAGGCAATACTGATAAAATATCATGAATTTGATTAATTTGATCATGTGAAATTAAGTTAGTGCTCACCTACTTCTATTTTCCTAGTGAAAATGCAATTTTTAGATTCAAAGACCCCTTTGAATGATAGAATGAAATGTTTGAGATAGGAAAAGATGGGAGAATGTTGGACTAGGTATGTGACAGTGGGAAATTGATTTACTAGGGAAACAAGGCAAGATTGCCTGGCAATGTTAAACACTTTTGTGACATTATTATTAAAATAATTAAGTATCATGCCTCTCTTTTGAAAAAACTAATTGGCTAGACATAATTGACTTAAGTTTTGTAAAGTCGCTTCAAACAGAAAGAGTAAAAAACAATGAAAAGACAATTAAAAGGGCAAATTGTCAAAATTAGTCAAATTATCTTAAAATTCTTTCAGGATTATTTTTCTCAGCATCTTTACTTTATGCTGATATATTACTCAGTGTTACACATCTATAGCATCAAAGTACAGGCATCTATTTTATAACCTTAATAAAAATGCATTTTGTTAGAACAAAATATCTCCATTGACTTTATATCTTCCAGGTTTCAGAAACCAAAATCTAGACAGAATGTATTACTACACTTAAATAATATGAAAAAAATAATAAAAATAGAAAAAGTCAAACAATATTATGTTTTGGACACTACGAACATAATTTTCATATTAAACTGCAAGTACAAAATGTTTGGTGTTGCAGTAAGTTCCCAATATTCCCGACCTAAAAATATAATCACACATTGTTGTTAACTAAATTCAGCAGAGCTACAAGCAAAAGAGGTACTGGGGCTTAAATTATATGATGTACTATAAACAACGTGGCCCTACTAAGAAACTTGCCTTTAAAAAAATAATAATTTAATTAATAACAAGTACAACATTTTGAAATAGTCATAGTTCACTCAAATATTATTTGTGGTTTGAAAATATGTGAATTATTATATATCATATTCAGATGTGAGAGCCAACATTAAAAGTTCAGCTCTCAATAATGTTAGAAAATTTCACTGCAATACACTTATTATATAATTTGATTTCCACTGAAGTCAAGCCACAAACGTATAGTGGGAGTCTTGGGAACTGGCAATTAGAAATAAAAAAAAAAAATCCTATTGCCAATAGCCTTCTTTTAACAGTAAGCTGGACAAAACCACAAAATAACCTAAAAAATAATAGTGTTCCCTTGTCTACCACCTATCTTTTTGGTCATTGCTGCTTCCCTAATATGGCCTCTGTTTCAGGAGTTCTACTGTGTTTACGTTTCTCTAAACAAGAATACTGCAGCCAGATTTGAAGATAGAAGTATCCCTGGCTTGTGGCTCAGTTGATTGGCATGTTATCCTGTACACCCCAAGGTCTCTGGTTTGATTCCTGGTCAGGGCACATACCTAGGTTGTGGGTTCAGTCCCCAGTCAGGGAGTGTACTGGAGGCAACCAATTGATGTTTGTCTCTCAGACTGATGTTTCTCTGTTCCTTCTTCTCGCTCTAAAAATCAATAAACATATCCTCGGGTATGGGTTGAAAAAAAATAAAAAAGACAAAAGTAAAGCCTAGGCCATTCTCCTACAGCTATTTCTTCTAGAAAACAAGATCATGGAGGAATGGGGGTAGAGTGGCCAGACTCTTTGTTCCAATTATGGGTAACAGACTCATGGTGTCAAGAGGCAGTTGTGGCAAGGACAGGTTTAGTGGCAGTTGACAATCAGTGCTAGTGGTAATGAACCTGGTTTCCACCACTGAGGTAGCAAGGGTTATGCTCAATTTAGTTTCTTCTCTAGCCCGTCCAAAAATTTGGAAGCATCCCAATATCCTGTGCTACATTCCTTTCTGCCCAAAATAGTTGTTTCAATGATTGCAATGGACTCTAATATAACTGCTTTCCATTTTTATTATGCTTTTTTAAAAAGCAACCATCTTGTTTTATCCTATAGTAATAGTATAAAGTGTATGACACAGATGAAGAAAATGAGGCTCAATTTAAAAGATAGCAGTTTGTATACAACAGAATTTTTAAATACAGACCATATTGAGAAAACTCTGCTAAGTGATATATCATTATCCTTAATGCACATGGCAATTCTCTTTGGTTGTTATTACTGCTGTCATTTCACTGATACGGAAAACGACTAAGAAAGGTCAAGTCATTTCTCCCAAAGTCACATAGCTAGGAAGTGGTATATGTAAATTCAACCCCAGATCTACCTGGTTTTCAAGGCCACACTTTCACCAATATGATATACGGACTTTAGGGGAGGCCCAATTATGGGGCGGGGGAGGAGACTAGATGGGGAGCAAGGGTAGGATGGATGTTGTAGAGTGAGAAAGACTGAATGTCTCAAACTTACTCCACTCAAATTCTAGCTCCAATATTCTCTACCTTTGCTATTAAGGTACGTTAAGTATTAATGCAGTTTCCACATCTGAAAAAAGGGAATATTTCTAATGGATTATTGCAAGAGTTACACAAAATAGCAAACATGAGTGCCTAGGTCAGAGGAGGAACATATTTTGGTTCTTTATCCATCCCACATTGCTCAGAGCCACACATTAGCAAAACACTACATCATTTTTAGCAACATAGTATGTATGTGTGTGTGTGTGTGTGTGTGTGTGTGTATATATATATATATATATATATATATATATATATATATAGTTGGAAAGTCAATGTATACATTGTTAAAGATATGTTTTTAGTAAAGTTATATTTGGTGTGTTTCTTTCTTATCTTCTTTTCACAATCACCTCAGTACTTAATAGCTTAACAAAATAATGATCCAAACTTGCATAAGTCATCTGATTGCAAAAATATATTTATTGCCAAAAGAAATATAGTGGTAATGGAGGGGATATAAGAAAAAGATTTTTTAATTTATCAAGGCAAAAGTTGTTATAAAAAAACAAAAACTAAACACCAATCATATTAATTTCACTGCACATGAATTAACATGACTGATCCACAACATTAGATATATTACAAATTAACACATAAACTTATGTTTTAATAATTAATAACCATAGACATTGACATTAATAAAGTAAAAAACAAATATATTGTTCACACTCTAATTTCTAATGAAATTTTATATTATAAATTATAAAATATACTTATTATAATGTGAATGCGAATAATGTTATCCCCATCAATCCATTTTCTGTGTCCATCTATCAGGTGGCTCTGAAATTTGGCTGGAAAACTCAACAATATATTTGTCAAGCAGGGTTATTTTCTACATAATATATTTCTATTAAAAATAGACTTAATGATATAAAGAAGTATCAGCTTGAGAAAAAGGAAACTGTTTTCTAGTCCCTTCTCTTCTAAAGTAACCGTGTGCTCCTAAATAAGTCACCTACTCTCTCTAGATCTCACTTTATTCACCTTTATATTAAATTTACTAAACCGCATTTTATGCAACACACTTAGCAAACATCACTTATTCTGAAAGGCTATATAGCTACCCAATTGATACTTTTTTTGGTTAATCCTCACCAGAGGCTATTTTTTCACTGAGTGTTTTAGAGGTAGTGGATGGAAGGGAGAGAGACAAATAAAGAAACATCAATATGGGAAAGACACATTGATTGGTTGCCTCCTGCACATGCCCGACTGGGGTCAGGGCTCAAACCTGCAGCCGAGGTACATGCCCTTGAACAGAACAGAACCTACAACCCGTCAGTCTCTGGGCCTACACTCTAACCGCTGAATCAAACTGGCCAGGGTCCCAATGATACATTTTGAAGTAAATATAATTTCACTGCACAATAAAGAAGTACCCCAGCATATAAGAATGCAAGAATACATAAGTGCTATAACAATCAGATTATTTCAAAAATTGAAATTGAATATATGTGCTAAATCCTTAATGCTATTTTAATAGAACATATTCAACAAATCCTTTAAGATACTTTCTGCTTTTCAAAATCCATATAAAATGAATAAGCTGGTAAGCTTTGTGAACAAGAGAAAAACAGAGATAGAATGTTTCTCTGAACTGAAAAGAAGTAGATGTCTTGAATTCATGAATTACTGTCCACAGTGCACGCTACGCTGTACGGTGACATGTAAGTTGTAATTGAGAAGTGATCTTTAAGAGGAAAATGTATTGAATCCAGAATGTGTTTTGGTTAGTCAGGCTAAATGAAGGGGGAGTTGATTATCACACCTAAAGCAGGTAAGTAGGAATACCAATTCTGATTACCAACAAGTCATTACCTTTGTAATGACTTCAGGGAAAAAAATCTGTTGGAATAAAGTTAACATGGTAAATATTTAATTTTTATAAGATAACCTTTTTCCAAATAATTTCTATGGAAAGTAAAACGGTGTAACATTAAGACATATGCTGCTGACATAAGAGTTAATAAAGACAGAGAATCCACTAGCGGAATTAATATTCAAGTGGCTACATTGTCTCTGAGGCACTTGAATATCAAAAAGGAAGAGATGATTTTATTGATCGGGGAAATGGCAGCAGGTTATGCTTATTGTATATAATAAAGACTATTGATTTTGTTAAGCAGAAAAATGGCACTTTAAAAAGCCCATTTCATATCAACTGCAACTGAATGGTACTTTCTACCAGTTTAAAAGTTTCCAGAATCATTTTTAATGGAGCAAAAAGTATAATTTGTCAGGAACATCCTTTATACCAACAGAATAAGAGTTCATTGCTATAATGAAAGTTTTTCTCTAATATCTAAATTGAAATTGCAATCTATTCAACTAAGTTAAAATTATAGTCCATGTTCTCCTTACAATAAAAGTACTTCATATTAAGAATAATTTCTTCAGCTTACACCACCTAAGGAGTTTGAGAGGAAAGAGATTTCTTCCTAAGAAAATACAGAGATGTTCAAAAGTTGATGATGATACTTGAATTGAAAGCAAATATACATTAATTCAGAAAGTTGTAATTATTTTGGTGAGTAATAAGATCTAAAGTGCTATAGGCTTACTAGAACTTCCTGCTATCTACCACTGAATCACTATTTATTGATGTTTTATAATATGCTAATGGAGATGACAGAGCTTGCTACCACTTTAATAAAGTACCTTAGAAATAAGACTAATAATTTGTGTGTAATTCTATGAACTTTTGAGTATAATAGGATTCAATAGTATCACAATATTATATATTCACTAGAAGGTAAATACTTTGCTTTTATTTGTGTTTTAGAATTGACAGATTTATTATGAAATAAACTGTTGGTAGACAGGTAAGAATCCTAGTTTCACTGAATTCACCCCACATGTGAGCATCTCTGAGGCTGATCTCAAATTCTTTCAGGGGACATAGCTAGACTACATTTTTCAGACTCGCTGGTGAGGTGTGACCGCGTGGCTAAGATCTAGCCAATAGAATGTGAGAAGTGATAGGAGCCCATCTCCTGACTGGCCCACCAGGTTTCCCTTTGTGCTTTCCCATGTGCTTACTCTCTTTTCAGCTGGTTGCAACAGTAATGGTCAAGGTAAAAGGGAAAGACCAATGTTGAAGGTAGCATAATGTTTACCTTTCTGAATTCCTGACTGATATCATGAAGGAAAACTTCCCTTCCCTTTCCTGCTATATTTTTTTGCTCACTAAGAACTGTTATAGCAGTAA
This sequence comes from Myotis nattereri, assembly GCF_964212035.1. Classification (NCBI taxonomy): domain Eukaryota; kingdom Metazoa; phylum Chordata; class Mammalia; order Chiroptera; family Vespertilionidae; genus Myotis; species Myotis nattereri. The sequence goes on along the minus strand of NC_138076.1, from coordinate 64,468,776 downwards.
GAAATAAACTAAGTATATTTGAGCTATTTATATTTGAGCTAATATTAGTGAGAATAGCTAGCACTGTCTTGACTAATTCCGAATTTTGTAGCTTAAGTAGGATAATGCTCTAAAAACAAGCCTAACTTGTGAGTGTTGGCTTGTGTTATACTTTGAAAGGTAGTGAGGACATAGATAGTAGAGTGGGGAGCTTGAGGTGTTTGCTATACTCTTGCATAATATTTGGTAAAACTGTTGCTAATAAAATTTGAAAAGAAGACAAGTGCTTACCAGGCCTAGGGTGTTTAGAAGGAACTGTTGGAAAGATCCAGAATGTACTATGTATTATTTTTACTTGCTGCATTTAGCAGGATATTGTAAGAAAGAAATGACTCAAAAAAAGAAATTGGCCAGGTTGCAAACTAAAAGGAACAGAGAACATTCACAAAACTGGGAACTCCCAGGGTTGGAAAAGGGAGCAGCTTCTTTATTCGAAACAGTAGGATAGAAGTCTAGAAACATTTTAGAGCAACAAATCCCATCTCTATATATAAAACTCTAATATGCAAATAGACCAAATGGAGGAACAACTCAACAGCCAAACAATCAGTCGCTATGATGTGTGCTGACCACCAGGGGGCACACATGGAACATGGCAGGCGTTGGCCATGGTAGGATGGTGGAGCAGGTGAGCTGGGGAGCCAGACCAATGCAGGGCTCCAGTCGCTATCATCAGGGTGAGCCTCTGGTGGTTACTGAAAATTCTTTGCTCTTGCACACCATGGTCCTGCCCAGCGCTCACACCTGCTGCTGGCACTGGCTCCCCTCTCACCCACTGCTGGTGCCCAGTACCAGTCCGATCGCTTGGTGTTGTCAGCAGGTGCTAGCGGCAGCTGCCAGTTCTGATCGCCCCTCAAGGCTTCTCCACCTCCCCCGGTCCTGAGGGGTAATCAGGGTCGGCAGCCACCTCTTGCACCCGCTGCCAGTGCCCAGCGCTGGCCCCGATCGCCCCTGAGTGTTTCTCCACATGCCCCTGCTCCTGAGGACCGATCGGGGCAGCAGCCACTGCTCGCACCTGCTGATGGTGCCGGCCCCAATCGCTCTGTGCCGTCAGTGGGTGCGAGCTGGGCTGGTTCCATTAGCGTGTGGGAATTATGGCAGCGGGACCAGGGCTGCCAGCAGACAGGGGACTGGGGGCCACGGAGGGAAGGGTCGGGCAGGGGCTCAGAGGATGGGCCAAGACCTGCCCCTGTGCCCACTGCAGCCTTTCAAGGTGCACGGATTTGTGCACTGGGCCCCTAGTAGAGAGATGTCAGTCTGAAAAAACACACAAACAAAACAAGGATCCAGCCTTGAGCAGAGATTTGGGGCATAGTGAAAAGCTGGTACTTTCCCTCTAAAGCCTCTTGTTACCCAAGTTTCAAAGGATGAGATGAGACAAAGAAGCAAATAGATAAACCCAACTAAAAACTAGGACAAATAAAAAGCTTTGGGTCTGTTCACAGGTCCTATAATTGCCTGAAGCAAATAAATCAAAAGCATTCCAAATATTAGAGGAATTTTATTTCCTTGGCTCTGTCCAGAGAAAACATGTGTGAACCCTGCCTCCTGGAGGTGTGGCCATCAGAGATAATGGATGAGATGGGCCCTCCTAATGAGTGGAGCTAGGGAGCAACAGAGGACAAACTGGTGTGAGAATTTATTCCAGAGGAAGAATCTGGATATAATAAAGGTATTTTCTTCAGGCAAGAATGAGGGTCCTTGCCTGTCCAATCAGATTCTTTTATGGCTGTGGACCACTAATGGTTTTGCCTTTTTTCCTTCTCTTTTTTCTAAATTGACCATGTGTTGTTTAGCGTGTGTGTGTATACATATGTGCACACTCAGATTCTGTACATGTTCCTCCATTGTCTATGGGAGGGAAGTGTTGGCAGGGTACCTTACCTTCTAGTTTTTACTAGAAGTTCATATAGCTCCATATAAACTAGAAGTTTAAATAGTTTATACATTTCTTCAGACCACAGGGAATTATGGAGACTTTGAGCCATGTAGTTACTGGGTAAGTCACTTTGCATCAATTTCCTCCAAGAATAGGTGGCTGCTTTTCTTTGTTTGTGAAACTGGGCGCACATTACATTTTTCAGCCACTCTTCTGCTTAGTTATGGACATGCGACTGATTTCCATCTTAAAGAGTATGAACAGAAGTGATTTGTACCTTAACACACCCTCCCACACCGCCACAGACCCCGCAATATAATTTCCTGTGGACTTTCTCTGTCTGGTAGTTTGAACATTGGTTGGTGACAACTTGGACTCGGAAGTCATAGTCAGAGAGGCAGAGCATCTCTTATTCTGGATTTCTGCATTATTTTGTAGAAAAGAGCCTCTCTTTTGACCTCTATATCTGACCAGGATGTTACATGAGCAAGGTAAACTTTTAATGCTTTTAAGCATTTAAGATTCATGGATATACATTTTTAGGCATTTAACATTAATCTTTTCCTCGTATTCCTTAGTTCTCCCTTATTAAAAGATACTATAAAATATAAAGACAGAAACAAGGTTTTTAAAAAGGATAACAGGACTCTAACCATAAAGCGTTTATCTAAGGTTAAAATTTATACTTCAAGTAAGAAAAACAATGATAGGAAAAAAACTGATAGAAGTACTGAAATATAAATAAATAAATACCAAAAATTTTTATATGTAGACGTGCCTATGATTCAAAATTTGTGTGAAATACTGAAGCTCAGAGAAAATGTAAGTATAAAAATTATATTTTGGTTTATTTAGATTCTAGTATCTTTGTTTACTTCCATAATATGTGAGGGATTTTGGCCCTCAAATTTTAAATTATTTTTTGTTAGTTTATTACTCCTCATTTAAGCTGTAGTATAATATCTTTGCAGTTTTATGAAAACTTCACCTAAGAATCAGATTTATTATATTCATAGAAAGTTACAAATATTATTACCTGCTAAAATGCATTTCTTCCTATCAGCCCAGTTTAAATAAATGAGTTCCATGATCATGCCAATGAGGTGATTTATGTTCTCCTGACCTTCCATGGCAATGTGTCATTTAATATTACTATATACTTTCTGCCATATATTATAGTTACTTTTATAGATCTCTTTATTAATTAATATTATAAAAAAGCTCTTTGATTGTTTTCACTTTCTTCATCCTTTGTCCTAGATCTTCAGGCCTCTATAAGATATTAAAATTAGAAATTTTTTTTTGCTCAATAAAATAATATATACTAAAAAACACGTGTATTTCTTTAGGCGTCATTCAGGTTCTACACTGTCACAGCATATGACTGAAGCTGAAGCTTTCAGAATATTATGACAGTACAAATCACAAAAGACAACTTCTGTACAATGATAGCTGCACCTCAGCTACCAGCATGGTTTACTTCCTGAGTTTTCCATCTAACCAGAAGTTAGTATTCATGGTTTCCATTTCCTAAGTTGGGCAGCCACTGGCTCCCTTGGATCTGTTCTGTCTGAATTTCCACTTTGCCAAATGTCACAGGTAGAATGAAAGTACATTTCAATTTCCTAAAGGTCAGAATCATTTATAATCAATACAAGCAACTTAAAATAATATTCAGAAGTTTGGTGTTAGGGGTGTGAAGGGATAGAGAAAAAAAAAAGAGAGGACTCATGGACATAGACAACAGTGTGATGAGTACGTGGGCAGAGGGGGTGGGTGGAAGTGGCAGAGGGTATAGAGGAGATAATTATGGAAATTAAATTAAAATATATAAAGAGAAAAAACAATGTTCATCATATGCATAAATGATGAGCAAAAAATAACCTAATACATTTATTTTCCCCATTTCTAACAAATCTGGCATTAGGTTGATTTTAGAAATAATAAATGTAGTGCTCAAAAAGTTACATAGCTTATACAAAACAAAAAACCCATGAGCCTTTCCAGAAAAGAAGCACAGAACATAAACCAAAGAAACAAAAATACCTTTTGTTTTTTCTATGAAGATAAACTTAGAGTTAAATAGGATGAGAAATAAAAGAGGAAATTAAAACCTTTAGGAAAGGGACAATATGAAAATGTCTCTGAAGATCTTATGATATTATGGGGTATCACACACATAATTGATGTCTAAAATATATATAAAATATATAAATTTTATATTATATATTATAGATAGTTTATGAATTAAATGCATATATATATATATAGTTTATAGACATATATCAGTAGAATCTATAAGCATATACCAGTAATTACTGCGACCAGAGAAATAAAATAGATTTGCTTTTTTTATACCCCAACATTTGACAAGTATAAGTTTAAAAGGCAATAGCTACTTTTGTTTCTAAATTCCTTTCTAAAGTGAATAAATAACTATGAATAGCCCTCTTTTTAAAAGAAAAGTGGTGAGGGGAGTGGATAAAGGAAGAGAGAGGCAAAATAGGAAACTGCTATGAAGCTGCATTCATCAATGTTAGTGGGTGAAAACAGTTGATCCCTCTCTAGGCTGCAAGAGAAAGAACATATTGTGCAATTATGTCCTGCGCTGAATATATAATTGGCATTCAACCAATTAATAACAACAAGAATGATTCTGTCTGCGATAAGAATAAGACTTCCTATATTAGTCACAGTCTGCCTGGCTTTAGGTTGGCTTAGATAAATGTAGTAAAGACAAGAAAAACATCCCACTCCACAGTTTTGGGCTAATTTAATATCTCTGCTAAGTGCTGAGGTAGTATGGTGACAGACACAGAGAAAAATGCATGGATTGATTGCACTAATAGATAAATAGAGTCCATTTTAGCACAAAGAGAAAACCTTATAATTAGATGTGAATACCTGGTTTCTTGCCATCCATCACATATGCAAGTTTAGGAAAGTATTTTTGTAATGAATTAGAAATGAGCAATATTTCATAATATGATGTATTATACACATCCTGCCATAAGTGCCTCAATCCGTACTGACAATCATAAGATTCAGAAATGTTTTAACTCTTTTCAAAGACCTTCCCACATACTTCTCTGCCAAAATTTTTTGAAGAATGTAGCGTGTTTAAAACCCTTGAGTCATACAAATTTCACATTGTTTTGTAAAACTTTCCTAAAACAACTATTAAAGTCCTACATAAGTTTGTAAGAAAATAGAAATCCAATAATGAGCACTTAGCCCATAAATTAAGGGTACATACCACATATACACATTCAGTGGCTCTATTATAACCAAATAATATTACTAAGAAAATAAGCTAATATAGCAACAAGTGCATTTTAAATAAAATATTTAGTGAATCGAGGTACAAATGTATTTTAATTTATACTCAAACCCAAACACTAAGCCAAGAGCAGACTCAAAATAAATATATACTGTGGTCCTGGCTGGGTGGCTCAGTTGGTTGGAATATTGTACACAAAAAGGTTGTGGCTTTGATTCCCTTGGCAGGGCACATATGCACCTACCTGGTTGTGGGTTCCATCCTCATTTGGGGTGCGTATAGGATCGCTGTTTCTCTCTCACATTTCTCTCTCCCTCTCCCTCTTCCTCTCCCTCCCCCTCCCCCTCCCCCTCCCCCTCTCCCTCTCCCCCTCCCCTTCTCCCTCTCCCTCTCCCTCTCCCTCCCCCTCCCCCTCCCCCTCTCCCTCTCCCTCTCCCCCTCCCCTTCTCCCTCTCCCTCTCCCTCTCCCTCTCCCTCTCCCTCTCCCTCTCCCTCCCCCTCCCCCTCCCCCTCCCCCTCCCCTTCTCCCTCTCCCTCTCCCTCCCCCTCCCCCTCCCCCTCCCCCTCCCCCTCTCCCTCTCCCTCTCCCTCTCCCCCTCCCCTTCTCCCTCTCCCTCTCCCTCTCCCTCTCCTTCTCCCTCTCCCTCCCCCTCCCCCTCCTCCTCCCCCTCTTCCTCTCCCTCTCTAAAATAACATTTAAAAATATCCTTGGGTGAAGATAAAAAAAAGTAAGTATACACTGTAGTCTATAACTTTACAAGAAAGAGACAACAAACATAAGGATCCAAGGGAGAGGAGGAGAGGAGAGGAAGGGAGGAAAGGAAGGGAAGACTAAAAATGTACCAAGAAGTTTGATTAATTCTAACCAGATTTGATTAGCATGAGAACATCGATCAGATACACCAAGCACACCAGAGAGTAGAATGATGAATGTAATAAATAAGAAACAGCCTATAGCCGAAAAAGAAAGCTTGAAATTGTATTATTATTCTGGAGTAGGAAGTAAATAGCTTTAAAATTGTGAAATAAAGTAATCATCTCTGAACTTACATAGAATGGAGAGTTGGCTGTCTTTTCTATATCAGGTTGTAGCTTCACCCTTCAGAATAAGGGAAAGCAGAGAATAATTTTACTGCTACCAGAGATTGGTGTTTATCACTAAAATATTGTCACCCAAAGTCCCAAAGTAAATGAAGCTGAATGTCAATGACTATGATGATGAAAAGTAAGAATCAAATACAGCAGAGCTTCTCTAAGAAAATTCACTTAATAAAAATAAGAATATATTTAATATATTTCTCCTTCCAGCTACCATCAGGGCAGTAAGGCAAGATTCCTAAAGTTCTTTTTTAAAATATTGTCCCTTTTTTTTCAATAAATATTTATTTCTCTGAAGAACAGACAAGTGGAATGTGCTCCTTTTCAGTCAATTTCACAAGGACTTGGATTAATGTTTAAAAGGATAGTTTAACATATTTTTATTAATAGATTTCTCTTCATTTTTGCAAAATAAATACTAAAATTACAAGAGAAATAATTAATGACCTGTTATATGAAATTATTAATGAATCTGAATTGCCTCAGATCCTTAACTCCTTGCCTCAGGTAAAACTTTGACAATAAAAATGAATAACATACATTTGAACAATTAGAAAATAATGAAAAGCATTCAAGAATGACATTTGACAAAGGCAGATAAGGGAATATTGTACTTGAAAAAATGAACATTTATAGATCAGTTGCCCCTGATGTGATATATCATAGATTATTAAGAAAATTGTACACCAGTATACTGAATCACTTTCAATTAGTTTGGGGTAAAAGAAAATGGACTATACCTAATTAATAATGACAATGAAAGATGTTGATTCAATGTAAGATGTGTATAAATTATAAATGAGATAAAAACATAAAACTAAGAAAATAGGTCTACACTTGTGATACACATATAAACCTAGCAAGAAAGCAATTTTAGAAATAAAGCTATTGAAAGAAAATATACATTGAAAAAGGAGAAAAAAATTTAAAATAGCATTTAATATTGAATGAGCTACAAGAAGATATAAAAGCAGTGTGTTACTGAATTGCAAAAGGATAGTGTCAATGACGGTAGCCATGATCTTTGGGAAAATACAGAGCTGAGTTTGGAATCCCAACTTGTTAGGTACTAGTTGCAGTACTTTGGGAAAGATGCTTAATATTCTGGCTTTAGTATCCTCCCCTCATAAAGATACCAATATCTGCACCAAAGGTTGATATAATAACGTCTTTAAAAGGCTTAGCTCGTTGGTATACTAGCAAAAAGAAATTGATAGATGCATTCAACATGAACCTAAGGAGAGTTAGACTAACTCCTACTTTATTCATACACTCTTGGAATTGTTAATTCTTGTTATAATGATTTCTTTCTCTGAGCACCTCAAAAATCAGTGCTTTTGGAACATTGGCTTAGATTAAACACTGTCTGCATATTAAAATGAGGCTTAAAGATAGCCCCAAAACTATCTATCTTGATATTATAGTTAAATAGTTATAACCATTTTAAATATTATTTAAAATTGTAAAACTTAAATAAAAATAGCTAGAGAAGGTACTTTATATAAAAATTAACCTTTTCAAAATATTTTTAATAAAATGTGTTTTATTTATACCTATATTTGAAAAGGTATTTCTTATAATGACAATGATATTTATTTTTAATTATTTTTCCACATATTAAAAAAATACCCTCTCAAGTGGATAACACAGTCTTCTTTCAATCCTCTCTATGAACGAAAATTGGCATTTAAAGATTATTTTTCTTCCTTTGCAATATATACCATCTGGTTTCAACATTTCATTTGGTAATTTGTTTCAGGTTATAAGTTTTAGAAATAATATCTAAAAATATTTTTGTGAAAAATTTACAGGGAGTGGAAAAAAGCATGATTGCATTATTTGTGTTTTGTTTATAATAACATATTGCATTAATCAAGGTTGTGTTCAGATAAATTGAAACTGGTTCAATTTCCTCTTGTCAAGGAGAAGAATATAAATGTGGCACAATTGTATAACTGATTTTGCGATTCAAAAGGGGCTCTTTGGTGGAGATTATTTATCAAGGTTGACAAAAGTGGTAAATTAGTTATTTCCTTGGAATTTGGAGAATTTTCTTATTGAAATGTTGAATTTATAAATGTACAATATTATAATGATTAAAGACTTTTCACAAAAATGTGCTCTGTAAAGCTTTCCTCATATTTACCATTTTTAATTCAGTATAAATCTTCAACACTATCTACTTTGGTTTCTTTCATTAAAAATAATAACTATGAAGGAAGCACATTGATATGGATATATTAAATAGAGAGAACATTATTAATAAATTAACTAATCTTCACTATCAATCTTCCAAAATCTATACACGGTGTCCATTTTGGTTGTAACTTACACATTTGTTACCAGAAGAATACTTGATATCAGGAAACTGAAATAATAACACTCCAGAGTTTTATTTATGGGTTAAATGCCTTCTTAGAATAATATATTAATCAAAATCATGCAGATAATTTCTTTTGGTTTATCATTCTTATTTTGTTTGTAGCTATGTATAGTTTCACTGTGTCTATAATAATAACATTGGGAAAATAATAACCTTCAAGGCATCAGATGAAGTCTCTGGTGATGTCACATTCACACTGACATTTATACTGACTTCATTTATGACAGACTGAAGGTGATGAACAGGTCCAAGCAAGAGGTCACCTTGTGTCAAGACTGGTATACAATCTGTCAAATGCAGTGACTGTGAGTCTGCTAATGAGGAATTAACTAGACAGAATGTTGCTATTTTCTGTTTCCATGCACTCCAAACCTGTTAAACAATGCTAATCAGGTGTTTATTAAGTGAAACCATTATGCCAAACTTGTTGCAAACCTCACCATATGTCAGAGAGGTTGTAATATATTATACATCCATTTAAAAGCTAGATTAATAAGAGTCATTCACTGAACTTTTCTTTTCTTAGCCTTTGGCTATGCCTTAGAATCAAGGTTATACTTTTAATTTTTCTTTAAATGGGCACACTTAATTACACAAAACTATTTTAAGTTAGACAGTGCCTCTTGGTGAAAAGCTCTTTTCATTTATTTTATATTGAAAATCAACTATATTAATGAGGAGAGTAAAAGAGAAAATTCAATTAAGCAGATCTAATCAAATCAATAATATTGATAATAGAACACAATAACATAAAAACATGATTTTATACAGTCAAACATTTTAGGCTAGAATCAGACACATTTGTTTTTAGGAGTTTTCAGTTTACAGATTAATCAGGGACAAGCAGGCAGTTGAAAATAGTTGCTGAACTGGGTACAACTGTACTTGAGGTATCGGAGGACTTCTTCTAATATATTTTATGAGCTAACACATCCTCTGCATAGAAGAGCATCATTTACGAGCACCCGTGTAAATGATACAAAACAGATAGAACATTTCCCACACTAACTTGATAGTATCTTCTTTTTCCGTAAGAGCAGAGTCAATATTTATTTGTTTCATTTGAATCTTGTAGATGCTACAACAGTTATTTATGTACTCTTGGTATTTTAACATTATATTTTCATTTTGTGGGAAAGAACATAGCTTTTAATTTACAATATCTCAGTTTATATCTAGGAGCAACTAAAAACCATATGATCTTGAACACCTATCAATTTTAAAATGTGAAGCAAAATATTTTCCCTCCATGTTTTTGAGTGAACCAAGTTAGAGTGACATGTAATACAAATTTTAATTTTTAAATATTTTCAATTAAATGTAAAAGTTCATATTAATATCTAACAAATATTTAAAACATGTAGACACATTTTATAATCTCTTTGTATCAAAATAGTTACTGACATCATTATCATGCTTCTCCTTTGGCATCCTCAACATCTCACACATTCCATGTGCTTAGATTTTCTATCCACAGAGCTCAACTTGCAGAAACTACCTCTTTAACATCTTTAAAATGTCTTTCTATTAAAGATCAACTAAAATAAGAATGAGTTATTTACAGACGGCAGTAAAAAAACAAAAACATTTTATTGGTTGTCTGCACCTGTAGGAGATTTAGTGCCTAATTTAGCAGCCTGGGCTTCATTTTTTCAAGCTGTTGAAATTTCTTGAAGAGAATTCACAATTTTTTGGAAATTTTCAAAGACTCTTTCATAATAGGAATGAAATGCACTCTCTGTGGATTCCCATAATGCTGTACTTCTTTAGAGTATTTTCAATATAGTACAAAATACAAGTTCTATGAGGCTAGAGACTATGATATGTATATTAATATACAGGAGTGGGGCAAAAGTAGGCTTAGAATTGTGCGTACACCAAACCGAGTGTATTCTTGTATTTTATTTATTTATTTATTTATTTATTTATTTATTTATTTATTTATTATTGTTAATATTTTGTAACCTTACTTATGATTTATCTTTTAGGTAATGATGGCTAATAATTTAACCTACGTTTGCCCACCATATACACTGTGTGTCCAGATTATTATGACCACCTGACGTTTGTAGGCAAATTAGCTATAATTTCGCACTGAAGTTGCTAGAGGGCCAGACCATTATAAAAAGGGAAGCAGGTTGTTTACCACGACAGTAGAAGTGATTTTTTTCTCTGAAGATATGGGTAAACAACAAGATTTAACAGCCTTTGAATGTGGGATGATTGTTGGCGCTCAGAGCCATGGAGTGAGTATCAGCAAAACAGCCGAAGGCCTGTTCAAACACCTTTGCTGTCTGCAGTTACCAAGATAAAACGTCTCCAATTTGCACAGGAACACAAGGATTGGACCAAGGGTCCTCAAACTATGGCTCGCAGACCACATGCAAATACAAATATTGTATTTGTTCCCGTTTTGTTTTTTTTTTTACTCCAAAATAAGATATGTGCAGTGCGCATAGGAATTTGTTCATAGTTTTTTTTTTTTTAAACTATAGTCCGGCCCTCCAACAGTCTGAGGGACAGTGAACTGTCCCCCAGTTTAAAAAGTTTGAGAACCCCTGGATTGGACAGTCGAGCATTGGAAAAAAGTCTATGTGGTCCTATGAATCACGTTTCCAGTTGCATCATGCAGATGGCAGAGTGAGAATTTGGCCTAAACAGCATGAAAGCATGCACCCAATGCATGAGTACAACCCTTCAACCTATGGGGGGGGGGGCAGTGTTATGGTTTGGGGCATGTTTTCCTGGCATTATTTGGGCCCTTGAATTCGTGTGGAACAACGTCTGAATAGCACAACATACTTAAGTATCATTGCTGATCAAGTTCATCCTATCATGTTGATGGCGTATTCTAATGGACATGGCTTCTTCCAACAAGACAATGCGCCATGCCAGGCCATGGTGCTCGTATTGTGCAGGAGTGGTTTCAGGAACATGAGGGAGACTTTACCTTGCTTAGGTGGCCCCCACAATCACCAGATCTCAATCCAATTGAGCATTTGTGGGACGAAGTTAAAAGAGCCACCAGGCAGCTGGTTCCACAACCACCAAATCTCACAGAACTGGACAGTGCTATTCATCAGGCATGGTGTCAGATTCCTCACATCACCTTTCAACATCTCGTGGAGTCAATGCCAAGAAGAATTGCCACAGTATTGAAGGCAAAAGTTGGCCCAATGAGGTACTGATGGGGTGGTCATAATAATCTGGCCACTCAGTATATATATATACACCCCACATTCAAAGGCTGTTAAATCATGTTGTTTACCCATATCTTCAGAAAAAAGTCACTTCTACTGTTGTGGTTAAACAACCAGCTTCCCTATTTATTATGGTCTGGCCCTCTAGCAATTTCAGTGTGAAATTATAGCTAATTTGCCTATAAACGTCAGAATATATATATATATATATATATATATATATATATATATATATGTATTCTCAAAAATGTATACACACAATTAGAACAATTATAAGGGTAGTGTTTATTGAAATACATTTCATTTTCAAAATTGAGCTATCAGCTGCTAAAATGTGTATACATTTTTGTGGGACACCTGTATATATGCATATATATGATAGATGATACATACATATATACACAAATTTAGACACATACATAAAATATAATAAGTATATAACTTATATATTAACAATAAATATAACATGTAAATTAAATTATATATATCAATACTAATAAAAGGGTAATATGCTAATTAGTCTGGATAGACCAAATGTTTTTGGATGTCCTTCCGGAGAAAGCCATGGTGGCGGGGCTGAAGCAGAGGCAGTTAGGGGCAATCAGGCTGGCAGGGGAGAAGTTAGAGGCATCAGGCAGACAGGCAGAAGTGGTTGGGGGGGATCAGGTAGGCAGGCAGAGGGATTAGGGGTAGGCAGGCAGGCAGGTAGAGTGGTTAGGGGTGATCAGGCAGGTGAGTGGTTAGGAGCCAGTGGTCCCGGATTGTGAGAAGGATGTCCAACTGCCGGTTTAGGCCTGATCTGGCAGTCGGACATCCCTCGAGGTGTCCTGGATTGGAGAGGGTGCAGGCTGGGCTGAGGGACACCCCCTTCCATGTACAAATTTTGTGCCTTTAGTCTAGTGTATATATAGTTAAGCTAAAACTAGAGCTAGCATAGTTGTGTTCAATATAAATATGTTTTAATTGTTCATATAGTGAAGGAATGCCCAGTTTTTATAGCTGTTGCAAGAAAAATGGTATTGAGGTCGAAAACATCAAGAGTATGAGATGATTTTCTTTTGATTTAGCTCTGTGGCCCCTTTTGCCTGATAATGATAGCCAGAGTCATTCCTTCTTGATGTCTCCCCTCTCTATAATAATTTGGACATTGAAGCAAATCATAGATCATAGATAATGTAAATTATCATAGACATGGAAGAAAAACCTCTAAATAAGTTTTAGAATGCATATTTTTAGAGAGACATGAGGTTTTAAAGGCAAATAAAAGATGGGGCTTTACCTAGTCTAGCTTCTACTCTGTGTTACAACTACTCATTCTGTGTAAAACTGCTGTAAGTGGAGGCCCATTTTCTGGTTGAATATTTCTAGTACCAAGAAAATCATCCTTTGGAAAACCATGTAGATCTAACTTTTAATATTTAGAAAATAGTTTTATTTTTAACTTAATTATATTCCAAATAATTTTAAATGTAAGTTTTATTTTTGCTATCTGAAGCAACTTAAGAATTTTCATTGTGCATGACTGCACTTCTCATACTTGATCACAACCAGGTCTATCACTGTTTTCTTGAAATTGTAGCTTTATCACTGTAATTATACGTTTTTAAATCTCTTCAACATCACTACACTATACATCCTAAGCAAAAACCCCATTTCGTTCCTATTTTTAATCTTGATATCTTTAACAATATAATTATTTTTTACTTAGAATCACAATATTTCTGCTGCTACTGGCTTATGATTATTTTATGAAATATGCTAGAGGCCAGTACACACAATTAATGCACTAGGGGCAGGGGAGTGGGGGCTCCTCAGCCTGGCCTGCACCCTCTTGCAGTTCTGGAGCACTCAGAGGATGTCTGACTGATGGCTTAGGCCTGCTCCCCATGGGAAGTGGGCCTAAGCCATCAGTCAAACATCCTTAGCACTTCCGTGGAGGCTGAGCAGCCCTCCCGCTGTGGGAGTGCACTGACCATCAGGGGGCAGCTTCTTCATTGAACATCTGTCCCCTGGTGGTCAGTGCACATCATAGCGACTGGTCATTCTGTCGTTCAGTCGATTTGCACATTAGTCTTTTATTATATAGGATGTTATTCTTTTGCATTTGTGTAAATTATATGCTCTCCCTTCCATCTTTAGACTAAAATCTTCCAAAAATATTTTATTACATGGGAAAGCACTCCAATATTTTATATTTAATAACACTTGCATTCTGTCCATCCATGCAGGCCAGGCCAAGGGACCCCACCATGTGCACAAATCCATGCACCAGGCCAATTTCATCCCAATTCCTGCAGGCTATGCCAAGGGACTCCACAGGTGTGTGTGCCTGTGCACCAGGCCTCCAGTATGCATATAAGATCTTTGGTTAATCTCTTTCCCCTGCCTTCCTGCTGAGATTCATCAGTCTGTTCTATGTTCCCATGCCTGTGCATTGAGCGTCTGCCCCCTGGTGGTCAGTGCATGTCATAGCTAAGGTCAAATGGTCACTTAGGCTTTTATATGTATAGATAAAATTAGGCAAGGTATATATTATCAACATTTCAGATGAGGAAACTTTGGTTTCAGAAATTCACACAGCCATGAAATGGTTGAGCTAGATTTGAGACCAATACAGTCTTTGGCTCTAAAATCTTAGATTTTTCTCTATACTCCAGTGTCTTGTTCTTCTGAAACACTATACAGGTAAAGAGTACAATTGGGAATTTGTTTCACAATAGACATAGCAATTGGATGTTTTAGAGGAATATAACTGACTGAGATATTTCAACATTTACAAATTGTATCTGTTAGAAAATGATAATTCCTTTAGATATTATCTGTATGGTTGAAGTCTGTCATTATTACTACATATGATCACAAGGATAGCAGTTATTTTCCATGGATTTATATTCATTAACATGCTCTATTCACATGATATATACCTATAATAAATATTAAACCTGTCTTAAGCAAAATAAATTCTTCAATGCTATATTTTAGTGCTAAATAATTTTATCAGTTTCTAGCCATAGGAATAGTTTAATGAATAATATATTTAATTTAATTTATTTGGGTTAATATCCACATTCTTTCCTTGTATTCTGTCCATCTTTATGCTGCACCTCTATCCATTTTCATTTCTTATAATGTCATTAAATAATAATACCTGTTGCCCTCTATTATATTTGGTTGGTTTTACCTGGATTTTGGTTTTCCATTTCAATCTAATCTCATTGTAAAGACTTCATGGCCTTATGAGCAAGAATCATACCTCTCTCTATATGTCATCTGTGTGTGCATGTGTATATATACATATGTATATGTGAATATTTTCATACCCTTTAGGCTTACATATATACTATTTATCCGTTTAAAGATAATACCTTTAACATAAATAATCTGTTAAAGCATTATTTATGAAATGAAAACTTCTAATTACTACTCAAAATCTCATAGTCATTGGTGATAAATCATGTCTTATTGTGTATGAAGAAATCAAACAACTTCACACAGATTCACTCATTCTTTGTAGCACTGCTATAAGTTTTTGTACTAAAAATGCAAGGTTTGGGATACATTTTATTTTAGGGGATTCTCATCTAAAAAAAAGAAATGAAAATAAATTACATCAACATAATTTCACAAATTTCATAAAATATATAATTATGTGAACAGATAATCTGTAGCAGTCTTAAGGGCCCTGGTATTTTAAAGTTACTGATGATTAAGTTTCAAAATATACTAGAGGCTGGGTGCACAAAATTTGTGCACTGGGGGTCGGGGGGAGCCCTCAGCCTGGCCTGTGCCCTCTTGCAGTCTGGGACCCCTCACTCCTTACCACCCACCTGCTTGCTGCTCCCTACCGCCCGGCTCACTGCTCCCTAGTGCTGCCATGGAGGATGCTGCCACCACCATTGCACTCGCCAGTTGTGAGCCCGGCTTCTGGCTGAGTGGAGCTCCTCCTGTGGGAGCATCTGCCCCCTGATGATCAGTTCATAGTGACCAATCATTCCACCATTTGGTCAATTTGTATATTAGGGTTTTATTATATAAGATAGGATATTGAATGTGAACTGTAAATGAAAAATAAAATTTAATAAGAACCAAAAAAATTTTAGATCTGAAAAAAAATTAATACATATATTTTTAATTCTCACCTGAGGATGTTTTTAAAATTGATTTTTAGAGAGAAACATCCATGTGATAGAGAAATACTGGTAGGCTTCCTCTGCACCTGCGGACCCACTGGGATCTAACCTACACCTAAGTATGTGCCCTAACCTACAATCCAACAGGAAATCCTTTGGTGTACAGGTTGAGATTCCAACCCAATTGATTCACCTGAACAGGGCAGATCTGAAAAAAAAAATTTTTAAGTGTACCCCAAGGCCCTGGTCAGTATGGGTCAGTAGTGAGAGTGTCCTCCCATGCACCAAAAGGTCATGGGTTCGATTCCAGAGAGGGCACATGCACAGGTTGTGGGTTCTATCCCTGTTGGATTGCTTGGGCAACTGATTGATGTTTCTCTTTCTCTTTCCCTCTCCCTTCCTCTCTCTCTAGAATCAATGAAAAAAACATATCCTTAGAGGACTTAAAAAGAAAGAAAAATGCTGGTTTGGTTCAGTGGATAGTGCCTCTGCAGGCAGACTGAAGGGTACCAGGTTGGATTATGATCAAGGGCACCTACCTGGGTTGGAGGCTCAATCCGGGGTCCTGGTTGGGGATTCAGCAAGAGGCAACTAATTGATGTCTCTCACATTAGTTTCTGTCTTTCTTCCTCCCTTCCACTCTTTCTAAAAGAAAAAAAAAAATCAATGGAAAAATGTCCTCAGGTGAGGATTAACCAAAACAAACAGACACACAAACAAACAAACAAACAGACACCCATCCCCATTGTGCTTTTTGAAGGAGCATATGAAGTCTTTGTTGAATGAACGGGAAGGGACGGGACTTCGCTTTCTAACTGTTTTAGCAACTCTGCAAGCCAGAGGGTTTATTTTTTATTTTAATTTTTGATTGATTATTTTAGAGAGAGGAAGGGAATGAGAGAAACACCAGTGGGCTGTTCCACTTACTATGCTCTCTTTGGTTGCTTCTTGTCTGTGCCCTGACCAGGATCCAACCCGCAACCTTGCTGTATCAGGAGGAGGTTCTAACCCACTGCGCTGCAGGCTGCCTGTCAGAGCCCCTCAGCAAAACCCCTCTGGCTGCCCTGGCCCCAGCTGTGGGTCGGAACTCCTCTGCTGCACCAAAGGTTTGGGTTCCATTCTGTCAGGGCACATACTTAGGTTTCAGGTTTGATCCCCGGTCAGGGATGACTGCTGCTCAAGAGGTGACGGAGGGCCATTGAAGTCTGTGTGCTCTATGTCATTTGGAGGGGACCTGGGGTTCCATTGCTGACATGGCCAACTCTGATCCCTGCTACCCCGACTCCTCCATCTCGGATGACTTCCACTATGGCAGCCGTGTGGCCTCGGCCAGCGTACACATCCGCATGGGCAGGATGACCTTTCCACGGCTGCTGCGCAGTCGCCCCGGGAGGCGGATTTCCAGGTTCCCAGGGAGTGCGCCCTCTGTCCCGGACTCCCAGGGAGAGTGGGGTCCCGGAGGGAAAGCACTTCGCTCCACCTCCCCTCAGGGCTCCCAGGCTGGAGCACCTGTCCTGCACAGGGCTGTGAGGGGAGAGCTGCCCGAGGGTGACCTCCTAGCTGGGTGCTGAGAAAATGAAACTGGATCCCTTCCTCCTTGAACCCTGTCATCTTCAGTGTAGAAAGGGACGGATGAAAGCCTCCGCAGCCTTCCTGGGGCATGCTGCCCACGCAGCCTGCTGAGCGGTCATGATGTTACGGCATCCCGGACAATTTGCATATTCCTCTTTTATTAGTATAGATAGCAAATAAGTCCCGATATATAAAGCTTTCTCCTTTTTGTAACCTTATGCCCTGATGATGTATTGATAAATTTAGGGATTTGGAGACAGGTATAATGGAGTATGAATTGCAGTCCTCATACTTTCAAAGTGTATGAAGTTATAACTCTCAAACCCTGTTCCCCACATTATAAAATGTGTACAGTAAAACCAATCTAATGGCATCTTTTAGTTAATTGAAATAATATAGTTAAATCTCATCATTCATAGAAGTTGTCAAATTTATATTATTTTCTTTCACCTTCAAATGTTGTCAATTCCAAAGAATGTCCCATTACAGATAGAAGGTTAAACTATCTCTAACAAAATGCTTATAGGAATGTGGAAAATTTTACATTATGGAATATAATAATTCAGTATAAGTGTCATTCTATTATTTTCTATTTCCATAGAGCTCTTAGCTCAGGTGAAGTTAAGTCACTGATGAATAATTAATATAATTGTTTTACCTCTGTTTGGGCATTATTCCTTTACCTCTGAAAATTTCACAAAGGTAAATATGTTGCTTACACTATAGACCTCTTTATTACTTATCCTGCATCTGTTTCAAAGTGAATATAAACAAGGCACTCAACTGAAAGTTAGCAGAAACTTAGTGACCATACAGAATAAGAAGAGCAAGAAGCATTTGATTGTTAGAAGTTGATAAAAACTTAGACAACCCAAACTTAAAGGATATTGGAGTTTTATACCTCAAAACAAAAGTACTAAAATATTTCCCTTTACACATATTAATAACCCCAGTGGTATGGTAAAGAGGATTAATTATATAAAGTCTTCATTCTGATATATAGCTTCTATTCCCTTAGTGACTATTTTACTTTAATGATGAGTTTTTATTTTCAAATGCATAAACAAACGTTGAGTATTTTTGTGGAAGTAAAAATGTAGTCAGTTGCTTATCATTCCACTTATAGCTTTTTAGAGGAATTAAAATTGATATCAACACATTATGATATCATTTGGATACATTATGACCTTAATGTATCCAAAATAAAATATTTTTGTAACATAATAGAATATATATATATATATATTATCTTTTGATACAGTGAAGTTGAATATTTTACAACTTAGACACCCAGGTTGCAAATTAAGTATCATTTTTCCTACCTGCTCTTGAAAATTTTATCAGATGCAAACTTTTTAACATGTAAATTGAAAAATATGCATAGTAGTTTATTTTAGAAATCAATATTAACAAATTGCTGTTTAAATTATTAATAGTACATTCATCATGCAGAAGAAAATGTAGGCACAAAAATACTAACATTAGCTATAAGTGAGATAGTAAAATCAAGAATAATTTTAAAACATTTTAATGGTTTACATTCATTAAATTTTATATTTACACCAAGATGATTAAGAAATTTCTGAGGGCTATCTTAACTTGGAGGAAAAATAGTTCCAATTAAAAGTATTAAATTTTCTGCTGAAAACATATGTTTGAATAGTTTCCATTTGCAATTTTCTGATAAAGTTCTAGTAATGCTGTTATCAACGCAAATAATAAATGTTAAAAAATTGGATGAGAGCCAAATCCATCAAATACTCCCTCCAAAAGAGAACTTCCCACAGTCCATCCCAGATGACAGTGCCTTCAGCATCTTTAACTTTCCCATCAGAACCATTTAGCATGACTATGCTTCTGCGCAGCTGGAACATCACTGCCATTGTCACAACCAGGCAAACAAATTCAGGATGATGTTCCTGGGAATATGGAACTAATGCAAAGGGGATTTCTCTGTACTTCTTCATTAACATTTCATTCATTACAACCAGGGATTTTTAAGAGTTTCCTTTTAAGCAAATTAGGTCACTAGATAAAAAAAAAAAAAAATACACAGCATGGAAACACAGTGTATTACTACACAGAATAAAAGATCTGGTTAATAAATTATGATAACGGGATTAGTCATTTGCTAATGTTGAAAGGCACATTTAAATATATTTGAATTAACTTATAGAATCATTTTATCTGTCTATATATATAAAACCCTAATATGCAAATAGACCAAACAACAGAACAACTAAACAACCGGTCGTTATGATGTTCACTGACCACCAGGGGGCACACAGAACAAGGCGGGTATTGGCAGCAGGCAACAGAGCGCAGAATATGGTAGGCATCAGCTGCAGTGGGATGGTGGAGCAGCTGAACAGGGGCGCCAGACCTAGGCAGGGTGCAGGTCGCTGTCATTGGGGCAAGCCTCTGGTGGTTACTGAAAATTCTTTGCTCCTACGTGCCACTGTCCCACCTGGTGCTCACACTAGTTGCTGGTGCTGGAGCCACCACTCGTACCCTCTGCTGGTGCTGGCCCTGCTCGCATCCACAGACCCGCCGCTCACACCCACTGCCAATGCCTGATGCCAGTCCCGATCACTTGGAGCCATCAGTGAGTGTGAACGGTGGCTGCCAACTTCAATTGCCCCTGAGACCTTCTCCACCTCCCCATGCTCCTGATGGGCAATCAGGGCAGTAGCCACCATTGCATCTGCTGATGGCACTGGTACAACTTGCAACTGCTACTGGCACCAGCCCTAATCACTCCGTGCCATCAGCGGGTGGGAGCAGGGCTGGTGCCATCAGTGCATTGGAGCGGCAGTGGTGGGAGTGGGGCTGCCCACAGACAAGGGACCAGGCTGGGGCACAGAGGATGGGTTGAGACCTACCCCTGTGCTCACCACAGCCTCATGGCCCACAGTTCCTTTCCGGGTGCACGAATTCGTGCACTGGGCCCCTAATGTATATATATATTTTCTTTGTGTTATATCTTCATGTAATTATATTTTTTATGATTTATTTTTATTTTTAATTCTTTGCCATTTCATTCTCTTAGTATGTGTAGAGCTCATTAGATACTTTGAATCATTTAAGTAGGCAGAAGTTGCCAGTTTTAATTATTAACTAAGAATAACCAAAAAAGTTGGAAAAAGCAGTACAAGTAGATCAAGAAACAGAATCTGGGAGAAGTCTTTTTCTTTTTCACATAAATATTAAAAGATCCACTAAAGAAGAATTTTTTCACAAAATACAAGACAGTTCTCAGTATATCTCTTCTAATCAAGATGTAGCTTTTACTTTTTCATCAGTTTTAATGTGCTTTGAAATATTGCACATCCTAGGTGAGAGCATTGACCCTTTTTTGTCCAAATTGCTTTTTCTGTATTCAGAAGTGTTCTGCTTTCTCCAGAGTTGTTTCAGTATCTATTTTACAAGTTGATTACGGAGGCTTAGGAGAAAATAGAGGAGAATGGGGATGCTATTCTATAGAAAGCACTGTCTGAATTTGAGGTCCTCAGAGGTAGACCCTGAGATAAGGTGTAAGGAGCATGCTATTTTTCAGGACATGCTTTTAGGAGAAAGGAAGTGAAGAAAGCAAGATCTAATGGGTGCAGGAGCTCAGTAAGGGTAGGATCTCCAAATGTGAACTGCGTATTAGCTCCACCTTGAGGCAAGGTCAACCTGCTATTTGCACGCCTTCATCCATCAGTTATTGCATGCAGACTGAGGCAAGGGATGGTGCTCCAGCCCCCATGAGAAACTGTTGTTAAGCCTGTGGGCAAACCTGGGGAGAGAGGAAGAGTTAAAGCGGTCATTAACAGCCAACACTCACAGCAGCTGGGGTAGGGTAAACTGGCTATCTGATACTCTGGGGATCTGAACAGGACAGCCACAATGCTGCCACTGTCCCTACCACTGAAATCTTAATAACAATATCTGGTAATATTAAATATCTGTGATGCTTTATAATTTACAAAATATAGGTTGTCCCCCAAAATGTATACACACATTGAGTAATTATTAATCTAAAAGGTTGAATTTGAAAAGAAAGAAACATGAATTGAGCTATCAGAAAAAAACTGTATACATTTTTTTGGAGCACCTTATAGTTTTATGTTCATTACATTATTATGCACTACATGCATGGTATACACTATTACTATAATTGCTACATGAACATGCTATGATTCAGAGAGATCAATTCCCTTGCCTCAGTTTACATGGCATTAAATTTGAAACAGGATTCAATCATGTCATTATTTTATTGTCTATTATGTTTGGCCCAGTAATGACTTTCATTGACTTTTAAGGATGATGAAATTAAATTGAGGCACTATGAATTCAAAGAACCTGTCCAACATAGCAGAGGGTTGCTTCCAATCATTATTGAAACATCATGGCATTCCAATAAGTAACATTTGTAAATTATTAAGTAAGTGTTTTATACTCTACACATAATACTAGAAATTACATGTTTCAGAAAGAAAAGTTTACACATACTCTGTATGTCAATACATGTTCTGTTAGTAAAATATGCAGTATTATATAAAAGATGTTTGCGATACAAAGAGAGCATAACCAATGGTTATGCTACCCAGTCTGGCAGAGGGAGTACAAACTCTTTGAAAAGCCTCCTTTCGTGAAGTGATGCTAGAACAACAAGCCAAGCTTATTGATCCTTTCAAAGAACCGACTCTTGGTTTTGTTGATCTTTTGTATTGTTTTTTAAGACTTTATTTTGTTTATATCTGCCCCAATCTTTATTATTTTCTTCCTCCTACTTACTTTAGGCCTTACTTATATTTTTATTTATTTGTGTTTTTTTTGTTGTTTTTTAGGTCCAGTTTTTTTAAATAGATTTTTATTTATTTCAGAGAAGAAGGGAGAGGGAGAGAGAAGTAGAAATATCAATGATGAGAGAGAATCACTAATCAGCTGCCTCCTGCATATTCACCACCAGAGATTGAGCCTTGAGAACCCAGGCATGTGCCCTGATAGGTAATCAAACCATGACTTCCTGGTTCATAGGTCTATACTCAACCACTGAGCCACACCAGCTGGGCTAAGTCCAGTTTCTTTAAGTGTTAAGTTAGATTGTTTATTTGAGATTTTTCTTGTTTCTTGAGATAGGCCTGTGAAACTGAATTTCCCTCTTCGGATCACTTTCACTGTGTCCCACAGATTTTGGGTTGTTGGGTTCTCATTTTCATTTGTGTCAAGGTTGTTTTTCCTTGATCTCATTGTTAACCCATTCATTGTTTAATAACATGTTTAGGATCCATATCTATCTGTTGTTGGTTTTGGGATTTGTGTGTGTGTGTGTGTGGAGGGGGGCGGGGGGGGTTGTGGTTTTTTTTGTTTTTGTTTTTTTTCTGGTTGTTTTCTTGTGATTGATTTCTAGTTTCATAACATATCCAGGAAGATACTTGATATTATTTAAATCTTCTTAAATTTATTAAGACTTGTTTCATGTCCAAACATGTAGCCTTATGTAGAAAATGTTCTAAGAGCACTTGTGTTCTGCTGTTTTGGGATGGACGGCTCAGAAGGTATCAAATACATGTCTGATCTACTGTGTCATTTAAGGCCACCAGTTCCTTCTTAATTTTTGGTCTGGAAGATCAACCTATTAATACCAATGCAGAGTTAAAATCTCCTACTGTGGCTGTATTACTGTCAATCTCTTCCTTTATGTTTATTAAGCTTTGTTTTACATATTTATGTGCTCCTATGTTGGTTGCATAAATGTTTACTAGGTTTATAATCTGTTGGATTGCCCCTTTTTTCAGTATATAATATCCTTCTTTGTCTCTTACTATCATCTTTTTTTTTTTTTTAAGTCTACTTGGTCTGATAGAAATATTGCTAACCCAGTTTTTTTGTGTTTTTATTTCCATTTGCATGAAATATCTTTTCCCTCCATTATCTGTGTGTATTGTTTGTTCTGAGGTGGATTTCTTTTAGACAGCATATATATGACTCTTGTGCTCTTATCTATTCAGCTTCCCTATGTCTTTTGATTGGAGCATTTAAGCTTTTTACATTTAAAGTAATTATTAATAGGTATGTATTTATTGGCTTTTTATTCTTTTAACCATGATCCTCTGTTTTTGTTCTTGTTTTTTTGTTTTTTGTTTTTTGTTTTTTCATATGCTTCTTAAAGTAGAGCCTTAAACTTTTCTTGTGATACTGGTTCAGCAGCAACACACGCCCTTAGATTTTTCTTGTCTGGGAAACTATTTCTCCTTCAATTTTAAATGATAGCCTTGCTGGGTCAAGTAGTCTTCATTGTAAGTTCTTATTTTTCATCACTTTGACTACTTCATGCCAATTCCTTCTTCTGTCCTGAAATGTTTTTGTTGAGAAATCAGCTGACAGTCTTATGGATGCTCCCTTATAGATAACTATCTTTCTCTTGTGGCTTTTAAGATTTTCTCTTTGTCTTTAAACTTTGTCATTTTAATTATGATGTCTCTTGTTGTTGGCCTGTTTAGGTTCATCTTGTTTGGAGACTCTCTGTGTTTCTTGTGTGTCCTTTTCCTCCATTGGGTATAGGAAGTTTTCAGTTTACTATTTTTTCAAAAAGGTTTTCAATAACTTGCTCTCAGTCTTCTCCTTCTAGATCCCTGTGATGTAGATGCTGTTACGCTTCATGTAGTCCCAAAGTTCTTATGAACTATCCTCTTTCTTTAAATTACTTTTTCTTTTTGCTGCTCCAATTGGGTGTTTGCTTTTCTACCTTGTCTTTCAAATCTCTGATTCAATCTTCTGCTTAATCCAACCTACTGTTTATTCCTTCATGTCAGATATTGTATTTTTCATTTCTGACTGATCCTTTTTAATGGTTTCCAAGTTCCTTTTCATGCTGTTTACCATCCTTATAACCACTACTTTGCACTATATTCTGATAAATTGCCCACCTCCATTTCATTTAGCTCTTCAAGAGGTTTCTCCTATTCTTTCATGTTGGGCCTGCTTCTTTGTCTCCCTATTTTTGACTGTCTCTTTGTGTTTGTTTCTATGTATTAGTAGATTTTCTGTGAGCCCCAGTCCTTATTAGGTGGCCTTATATAGCAGGTCTCCTGTGAGGTCCAGTGGTATAGTCTCCTTGTTCATCTGAGCTGGATGTTTTGGTAATGTCCCTTGTGTAGTTTATGTGAACCCTCCAGTTACAATTGAGTCTTGATTGCTATTGGCCTATTTGTGCATGGAATCAATCCTCAGTCTTTCTGACTGTGAAGTTCAACCCCGACCACAATGTACATGCTGCTATGTATGTGCTGACTGCACAAAGCAGAATTTGCCTCAGCAGTGTTTGGTGCCTGCTGAGATCTTCCTTTGGATATGCTGCTTGCAAAGCTTACTGGAACCTGTTCAGCTTCGTGTACACATACATAAAGCTGGCCACTGGGTGTGTTGCTTCTGGGTCTCTTGTGAAGGACTATGGTGCAAGCCATTGAAAGATGCTGCCTGTGATTGGCCCTTGGCAATCTATTTGGAGCTACAAGTAATCCACAGTTTGCATCTGCCTATGCTGGGCCTGGGTGTACCCTGGAAAGACCAAGCTGTGTAACAAGGCTGGCTTTTACTCGTCCTGCCCTGGAGGCAGGTCAGAAAAAGTCCTAAAGCACTCCAAGATCTGCCTCTACCTGCCTCTACCTGCTGGCTACCTGTTAGGCTCACTGAAAAAGCCTCTGGCTGTACTCTAAGCAGGATATAAGCTCCTCAAGGTAGAGGAGTCCAGAGGGTGGGCTATTGCTCTCGCCCAGGCTAATGCCACACAGAAGGGAGTGCTTCACCCAAGAAAGATAGTTTCTGCAGCATTGGAGAATAACTCAGCACAGGGATCCTGGCAGCTTTCCCTCACTCCCTCTCCAGAGCCACAAACTCCTGTGGCTTCAAGTACTTCTACTCTATTCCATCCTCCTTCTGCCTGAGGTCAGCGTGAGTGGCTACAAATGAAATTATTTGCCTTAGCCCTTTAAGAGGGCGCCTGTATCTCTAGTAGACTCCCATCTCTTTCTGGAGTACATAACCCCTGTTGATTTTCACAGCCAGATGTTATGTGGGCACCTCTCCCCAGCTCTGGTGGTCTTGACTTGGGAGCCCAACTTAGCGTATAGAGCCTGTGTTTCCTCCGGTATTTCAGCCACTGTCCATGGGTGAGAGGCCAGCCTTTTGTGTGTGTTTTGCACTTCCTACCACTCTCTATATGACTTATTCAGTAAATTCCTGTTTGTAAGACTTCTCCTCAGCTATTCATCAGTTGGTTATTCAGGATATTTCTTCTATAACTTAGTTGTTATTCCAGTTTGGTCCTGGGAAGAGCTAAGTGTTGCTTCCAGTTACATCATCACCATCCTGACTGATCTAAATGACAAATTTCAATTCAAATGCAAACCATCATTGACAGGGCCACAATGTTGATTGATTAGTAACCCAAGTCTTCGGCAACATGGCATCTATACATCTATAGAGCTTACATCAATGTGCCTCAGCAGTTAATCTGATGGGAGAATCACAGAATTGAAGGAGTCAAGCATGATGACCTAGGTTTATGAGTTGCATACCGAGATGCATAGCAGTCTACCATTTGAATGGAAAACATATATAATGAAAAGATAAAAGGATGATGATTCCAGATTTGAAAGTCATAGACATTTAAGGCCTCTGGAAACACTTATGAAATCATAAATATTCTGGAAAGAATTGAATATGCATGTGAACTTAGACTAAGTGCTGAGTAAAATTCAAATAATTTTAAAAGTATGAAGAAATGAACAATTTGTAATTCCCATTTCTCTAGACAGGATAGAAAGCATTTAGCTTAATGCTATGCATCTCTCAGCATTAATCATGTCCCACTTTACTCAGATGAAAACTCACAATCTCTCAATTCAAGGTTATAGAAAAGTACTAACAATGAAAACATGATTTGAAACAGTCTTCACTACATCAATTTATATAACAACTAAGGAAAACAATCATTTAATATTATATTTTGAACAAATATAATAATGCATACAGTTTTTATTACCGTAAGTAGGGATGTGTGTATACACACTATAAATACTCACACATTTTTCTGTTTCTCAGTGTTTGTCCACACACACACACACACACACACACATACATAAATACATATACATACATATGTTTGTATGTACACCTACATAAAAACTAGAAAATTGCT
Organism: Myotis nattereri; assembly: GCF_964212035.1. Lineage (NCBI taxonomy): Eukaryota > Metazoa > Chordata > Mammalia > Chiroptera > Vespertilionidae > Myotis > Myotis nattereri. The sequence continues at coordinate 64,442,008 of NC_138076.1, read as the reverse complement.
GTTATGTGTGTAAAATGCTTATGCATAAAAACATTTTTTAAAAATAAATAATATTTATGCTTTGAGTATCCCAGTGCAAAATCACTTCATTATGAAAGCATAGACTTTGTACAACAAGTAAGACTGACAGAAATTAGTTTGGCAATAATGCAGGAGTAATAATTGCATTGGGATTATGTATTTCTTCAGTAAATTTCTCCTTTTCTTCTACTTCCCCTGCTGTTTTCCCTGACCCCAACCATTTTAAACATACAGGAAAAAAAAAAGCCACACATATGGGAGAAATCCTACAAAATCATGCAAGCATACAAAATAGATAGCAGGGCCACAGGCCCCATCAATTATGTTCTTTCTGTCTCTTAAATAAAACGACCACACTTTCAGGTGAACTGACTTTTGTGAAAAAAGTTCCTTGAACTCAGTCTGTTCTTGACAAGGAGAGCAAATAAAATTTAAAATATTACTATGATAACAAAAGCTAACACTGCTTTCTGTAATCTCAATTTTCTACTTTCATGTAAATGTGCTTTTCATCTTAATTGTCTGGATTGACACAGCCAAGACAAAGAACCAACCTCACAGGCCGGCTCCTATCAGCTTTATTAGAAAATAGACTTTATTGTCCAGCACAAAAATGATTTGTTGAAGGGAAAAGGTGGAACAAAAGTACTCAACACAGTAAGATAAAGTCACATCCTTAAGAAAGTTACACAGCCTTATCATCCACAGAAAAAAACCACCTAAGAAAAAGAAATACAGAAACACATTGTTTAGAAAACCTGATCATCTCAGATTAAACACATGCCCTTTCCATATGGTGCCTCCTTCCTTATCTTACATGGTAAATTTAATTGTTAGCCTGGTTATTTCTACAACCCTTATATTATAGAAATAACCAGGCTAACAATTAAATTTACTCTGAACAAAATAAGTAACCCATGCCAAGTTTAAATATCTAAACCCTCAGATAACTTATAGTCACATGAATTATCATACTTAAGAAAACACTTTCCATTGATAATAAACAAAAAATTCAATAGTACAGAATAAAATAAGAAACTGTAATAGTATTCATTTTCTGCAAATAATTATATATGGTATGAGGAAGAAACAAATAATACTTAAATTCATGCTTCAATATAAATTAATATAGACCTTTTAATAATTATTTCAATTCAAAAATTGATAGCATACTAAACTGGTCATTATATATTTTAATTTTAATTATGTGGATCTTTAATGATAGAATTTCTCTCTTTATTTTTATTTATAGTTTAACAAATTTCAACCAACTCATCATCTCAAGTAAATAGAAGTATTCTTTTACTTTAATAAATGAAAATCTATGGATTTGGAAACTTAATTGATGCTATATATTCCTTCCTCTTTCTCCTCCCTTCTCTTCCTTCCTTCCCTTCCTCACTCTCCATAGGTTGTTTTTCCTTTTGCCATGCTAACTTAACTCTGAGTTTTATCTATGTGTTGATCAACAGAAGATATACCAGAAAATTAAGAGCTTCTCTCTTTCCTTCAGAAAATATGCAGGTTTAGCTGTGATTGAGACATGTGTCCATACTTGAACCAATCACATTGGCAAAAAGAATGTGATTGATGAATTAACCAGGCCTAGAGTTTGTTCCAGCTCCTCTAACCAAGCACAGAATTAGTTCCATTCAACTTTCATGGCCAGAAACTAGGGAATTAGAAATTTCCCACAGAATATCTAAGTGCTATGATGAAATCAGAAAACTGAACAGACAGGCAAATAACATGTCTCCTACAAGGGTCAGGAAAGTTGGAATGATAATAAGAAATTGTGAAATATTTAGAAAAATAGATGGTAAGTCAACCATGATGGATAAATAATTGACTATGATCCACAGATACCCTGGGAAAGTGATTTAACTACATAGAGAGACAAAAAAAAAAAAAAAAAAAAAAAAAAAAGGAGATTAGGCTAAGACATAGAGGGCCACAAATGTCAGGCTAAAGATTTGAGAGAGTGTGAAGCAATTCAAGTTTTGTAAGGAGGGACAGTCTTGATCCAAACTTTCCTTTAGGGAAGTTAATTTTCAGTAGTAGCCCAAATTGTTTGTACTTAGAATTACCAGAAACAAGAATAACAGTGAAATTATTTTAGGTAAAGTAATTGAAGAGCTAGGAAGGTGACTATAATGGATCATGTGAAATTCAGTAAATGTAAATATTTCTAGTAACAGAATAATTATGGAGATAGGGAAACAATAGAAATAGGGGACACAAATGTGATCAAAGATTTAAAACCCAGTAATTGGGAAAACAGCCCAAAGCTGTAATTGATAACACTAACTCTAAGAAAATATTGAGAGTACTACACCCATGAAGGTTATCTATGTTGAGTCATATGCATTGTTACACTTTTCTAGAAATAAAATATTAATAATAATTCATCCCATGCTCACAATGTCTGAGTACATCCATATTTACTCATTCAAATAAAATTTTCATGTTTTAAAAATTCACATCTGTGTTTTATATAACATTAATAATAATGGATTTAAATAGAAGAGAAAATAAAAATCTTATTTAAGATCAATAGAATAAGTAATGATGTCTGTAAGAAAATATAGTGCATGTTGGCCTTCAAAGCTATTTATAATGAACTTATTCTTCTCAGTAAATTCAGTAAAGCATCATAATGTAGACATTGGTCATCCTAATGCTAACATCCCTACTATATGAATTTCATTCCATCAAGGCAGTCTTCTTAAGCAATAAGCCATTCAATTTTAGTCTCTGCAGCTTATTGGAGCAATGTGAATTTTAAATTATACATGTGTGCAATTATTTTGCTCAATAAAATTTTCATGTTTTAAAAATTCACATTTAAATGAAAAGGAAAGAATCAAATAGAAAATAAAGACATTCTGCTTTCTTCTACTCCCATGAAATTTACTAAAAACAGCAAAAGAACCACATAACAAATAGGCAATTGTATAAACATATCCCATGCAGGATATTAATAAGATCAATAAAGTAAGAATAAACCAAGCACGAAAGATCTAAGACTTCATAGCAAACTATTCAACCTTAATGACAGACAAGCAAAGAAATTTAAACACATGGCAAAATAAGCCCTGACTATAAAAAAGAAACTTTAAAATTATATAAAATAGTCATGCTTGATAATTAATGTATTAATTCAGTGTTATTCCAGTTTAAATCTAGTTTATTATGTATATAAATCAAGAGCATGACTCTCAAGATTATATTTGAAAGTAAATTGGGGGAAAATTAAATAAGATAAAAAATACCACACATTTCAAACAAATTTAACATATAGAATATCTGAAATATCATAATTATGTAAGACTAGATATTGATAAGATAAGGAACATAAGTGCATAGACAGTGATGTATGGGAATTTGGTATATGATAAGGTGTCATTTCAAACCAGATGTAAAAGACTACACAATGAATGAAGTTGGATTGATTGGTTATTTAAGAAAATGAATAATAATCTTAAACTTTATCTCCAATTTTTCTCAGTAATAAATTCTAAATGTTTTAAAAACATATGATTAAAAAACAAAACAAACAAAACTGCAGATGTTTTAGAAAATACAGAGGGGGCAAAAGAAGGTTTATGGTTTTTCATGTAGAAAATAATACAATAAGCAAAAATAATAATAGAAGAATAAACTCTGTTTCATGTACTCAAAACTGTAAACCTACTTTTGTCTCACCCTTTATAGAGTGAAATATATGTAAACCCTTAGGTTGGTTTAATTATCCTTTATCCTCCTACCACCCAAAAAAGCAAAACACAAAAGGAAATATTGATGACTTTAAGGACACCAGTAGAAATACTGATAATAAATAAATAAATAAATAAATACCACTTAACCAAGGGAAAAAAGTAGGTGTAACATTTCTATTTTGGGGCGTGTTGCTATTTCTCCCACTGAATGTGCTCTAGCCACGATCTTTGTACTTCCTGTATTCCCATTCTAGAACTCTGCTCCATTAAACTTTTGCTTAGCTACTTTTCTTATTTCAGTCTTTTCACTGTTCTAAATTTACCTACATAGGAGAGTCTTCTCTGATCACCCTATCTAAAATATGCCTGTCTCTTTTCTTTAATCCCTCACCCAATATTCTTTTTTAGAACTGAATTTTACTTGAATTATTATAATTATTTATTTTTTGATACTTTCCATATCTATATATATAAAAGCTTAAGTTGCCATTATGTCCAGATGACCAGATGACAGGACGACTGGCCAGTAGCTATCACGCACACTGACCACCAGGGGGCAGATGCTCAATGCAGGAGCTCCCCCCTGGTGGTCAGTGCTCTACCACAGCCAACCTCCCACTGCTGGCCAACCTCCTATGATCCCTCCCTCTGGCCACTGGCCCCGATCAGCCCTGATCACTGGCCAGGCCGAGGGATCCCACCTGTGCATAAATTCATGCACCAGGCCTCTAGTTAGAATACAAGGTTAACTAAGCATGAATATTATGTTGTTGTCCACTGTATCTTAAGATCCTAGAATTCCTGGAACATAGTAGTAATTTTGAATATTTCTTGAATTAATAAAAAAGGAAATAATTAAAACATTTATGTTTTAATTGCATGTATAATTTTCTACTTACTAAATAATATTTTCTCTTTCATTTTCATTGTTTGCTGTTAAGAAAGTTTCAATCTAGTAGGTGAATAAGACTAATATACAAGTAATCAAAAAGTATGTTCTTTCTTAATATCAAGTTATATTTACCACATCTTTACGATTTTTATTTAAATTATATAGCAGTAAGCAATATTATAAAGAGGAGCTCATGCATCTGCTTTGTATTCCTTGATCATAAGAAATAACATCAGTTTAATGAGATTAAAAGCCAGAAAAACTAAACTTTTTCTAACTTTTTAATTTACATAAGCCTTAATATATTTTGTGGTTTTTTGCTAACTTTAAGTTCATAATATATCGCAATGGAAAAAAAAATATGGAAAGCTTGGGGATGAGAAATAAACTCTATTCTCAAGTTCTATGTGTCATTAGCAGGTACCATACAATCACACATGCTCCAAACAAGAAACTTAAAAGGATAACTGTTCACAAATGAATATATCTTTCTTTTACTAATTAATAAACACCATGCTGTGAGTAACTGGTGATAATGTACTAATAAGAAAAAAATCAATAAATTTACACTGAGGGTCAAAGTAATTGGTGGTGTAGAATAGAAAATGATGTATTGTTCATTGATCCTTTAGCAATTTTCTAACTATAAAGAAGAGAAAGCTAATTACTTTAGCAGGTATCTGAAAATGATGATTAAAACAAGCTAATTGTATGTTCTTGAATAATGACTTACTTTGATGAAAGTAAGTTGAGGAAATTCATACTGTGATTCAGGCAAAGAAATATTAGATTTTATTCATCATGATATAATCTTGATCCACTTAACTATCCTTAACCTACTTTAAAGAAGCTTTCATAGAAACAGCAAACATAATTAAACAGAAATATAAGCACATTTCCCCATGCTACACAAGATAAACTAAAATCCAAAGATATTTGTATATGTGAAACTGAAATTTTCAAATTTACCAGGTAAAAAAGGGAACAAAAAGTTTACTCTTTTTCTAATAAAAATTATTTTAAAGATAAGTAGTTTTACAATATAAATGTTTCCTTCATACAATGTTAGAGAAGTAAAACTGCACAAGTTGATAAAGACTCAGCAATGCATTTATGTAAATGCTGCTTCAGATTTCGTTTTACAGACATAACACAATCAGGAAATATTTAGTTTTTATCATAACACATTTATTTTGTATTTTCTCTCATATGAATATTTTGGAGTGAATACTAAAAGCCATATAGCTATAGAATTTGACCCAGGTTTGTTGGTTTGAAAGCTTTTGTTCTTTCCATTATTACTTGACTATTTTTATTTTTTCTTCCAGTAAAATTCTATACATAAATAGGTCAATTCAAGTCTATCTCCATTCCTCTCACTTATAACATTTAATAATAATAATAATCTTTATATTCTGGATCATTAAGTGGATTAGAGTAAAGTATTGCATCTGGCCCTGACCAGTGGATAGAGCATTGGCCTGTGGACTAAAGGGTCCCAGGTTCGATTCCAGTCAGGGCATGTAGCTTGGTTGCAGGCACATCCCCAGTAGTGGGTGTGCAGGAGGCAGCTGATTGATGTTTCTCTCTCATTGATGTTTCTAACTCTCTATCCCCCAACCTTCACCTCTGTAAAAAAAAAAAAAATCAATAAAATATATTAAATTATTTTTTTAAAGTATTGCATCTGGCACACAGAAAATGCATATCAATTCTACTATTTGATGTGTGACTGGGTAGAATTATTAACTTTCAAAGTTACATACCTTCTCTGCTTGTTGAGAACAGTCAGTATCCTCCCAGGCACAGAATGTGCAGTAAAGAGGGAAGACTTCCTGCCTCATTCACCAAGGGTCTGACTTAAGGCTTTTCCTAGGATCCCAACTTCTTTATAGCTGAGTAAATACCTGTGCAGATCACAGGAACAGAGGATGGGCAAAGAACAACATACAAATCCTCTCCTCCTGTAATGTTGGATAGAAAATGCATTATCAAATCATGTATAATGAAGGGGCAAAAAACATATAGAGTCCTATAAGAAATGCCCACATCACAAAAAAAAATCATACTAACTATATTCCCTGAAAAATTATTCACTAATCACAATAGATTACAACTCATAATTTCCCTGAAGAAAGGTAAAATAAAATGGAGGAAATAGTGAAAAGAAAAAAAAAAAAAAAGCAACCATGAAATCAAAGCAATAAAACAAAAGTAAAAAATAACAACAGCTTCAAAGGGTAATGACCAGTTCAAATAAAGAAATATTGAAGAAAAAAGAGTAAAGTCCTGTATAAAGACATACATTTGCAAAATTGAAAGTGCAAACAACCATGAGTGCACAGCTCACCCTTGACATATCCTATCTAATAAAAGAGAAACATGGTAATTGGCATACGACCGCTACCCTTCCCATTGGCTAATCAGGGAGATATGTAAATTAACTGCCAGTAAAGATGGCGGCCAGCAGCCAGGAAGCTTGAAACAAACATGTGGCTTGCTTGCTTCAGTGACGGTGGACTCCAACATTCCCCGCCTGCTGCTGCAGGCCTCTGAGCTGGCAGTTTGAAACATAGTTACAAAAATAGAAGCTAAACAAAACCCCCAAAACCAACTTTCAGCTAGCCGGGATCTCAGACCTGGAGTTGATACAGAGTTTCGATTGTAGAACCGCAACAAACCAGATACCTGCTTTCAGGAGCAGAGGTCTAAGAGCTGGAGCCTCAGAGCTAAAGCTGGCTCAGAATAAAAAAAAAAGGAGCAGTTGGGAGCTTCAGTCCCAGCCTGAAAACAGCCCTCAGCCCCTCACCCAGACTGGCCAGGCACCCCAGTGGGGACCCCCACCTTGATCCAGGACACCCTTCAGGGCAAACCAGCCAGCCCCCACCCATGCACCAGGCCTCTATTCTATATAGTAAAAGGGTAATATGCCTCCCAGCACTGGGATCAGCGGAGCTGCGAGGTCTCCCGGCACCGGGATCAGCATGACAGGGGGCAGCGCCCAAACCCCCTGATCGCCCTGCAGCTCTGTATGTGACAGGGGGTGGGGCCACAACATCCCTATCTGCCCTGCTCTGTTCCTGACAGGGGAAGGCGCCCCAACCCCCTGATCGGCCCTGCTCTGTGCCTGATAGGGGGGAGCTCCCCAACCTCCTGATCACCCTGCGGCTCTGTGTGTGACAGGGTGCGGCGCCCCAACCCCCCCACCCAGGGGCCCTGCTCTGTGTGTGACGGGGTAGAGCCATAACCTCCCCATCAGCCCTACCCTGAGTGTGAGAGTGGTGGCGCCCCAACCCCCTGATCAGCCCTGCTCTGTGGGTGATAGAGGGTTGCGCCCTAAACCCCTGATCCGACCTGCTGTGCATGACAGGGGGGAGCTCCCCAAACCCCTAATCGACCCTGCTCTGTGTGTGACAGGGGAGAGCTCCCCAACCCCCTGATCGCCCTGTGGCTCTGTGTGTGACAGGAGGTGGCGCCGCAACCTCCCCATCGACCCTGCCTTGAGTGTGACAGGGGGCGGTGCCCCAACCCCCCAATCGGCCCTGCCCTGAGCGTGACTGAGGGTGGCATCGCAACCTCCCGATCTGCCCTTCTCTGTGCATGACAGGAGGTGGCGCCCCAATTCCCCAATCAGCCCTGCTCTGAGCCCGACCAGGGGCCACACCTAGGGATTAGGCCTGCCCTCTGCCACCCAGGAGCAGGCCTAAGCCAGCAGGTCGTTATCTCCAGAGGGCTCAGGCAGGGCTGAGCAACCCCCACTCCCCCCCCCAAGTGCACAAATTTTTGTGCACCGGGCCTCTAGTACTTATATAATTCAAATAACCCAGGTAGAAGACATGAATATAAAAATTATTTTAAAAAATAGGTTTAGATAACAGAAAGTAAAGAGCCTAGCCAGGTGAAATAATATTTCTGATGGAGAAACAAGAATAAATAGAGGAAAAGCAATATCTATAAACAAAACTATTCTTGAGCTGAAAAGAATCTCATGTATTCAGAAAAAATGGGTCTCTATCAACTTTGTCAATCAATAAAAGGAAGACACTTCTAGAAACTACTGAGAAAATATGGGACTCTAAGAACAGAGAAAAATAAAATTTACAAAAGATCAAATAAAAATATACCTAAAATGAAATAATTATAAGCCAACTTCATATTTCTATGAAAACCCAATTCTACAAAAAAACAAAAGACAAAAGTTTTATGATCCAAGATTTATACATCTAAACACCCTTGGAGATTCTGGGTTTGATGAATAAGGTGACATGAAACTTACTGCCACCTGAGTTATTTTTTTCTACTCTCTTTGCAACCAACTTCACCAGCTTTAATTTTCCAGTAAATTTCTTAATTTTTACTAATGCATAAGGTGTCATATTTAGATCTTTGGTATTTATTAGAAAACTTATGTGATCAAAATTAAATTTTCTTGGCCAAAATAGATCATTTTATATAATGAATGTATAACTTATTCATCTAAGCCAGCCGTGGGCAAACTACAGCCCTCGGATCCAGCCCATTTGAAATGAATAAAACTAAAAAAAAAAAAAAAAAAAAGACTGTACCCTTTTATGTAATGATGTTTACTTTGAATTTATATTAGTTCACACAAACACTCCATCCATGCTTTTGTTCCGGCCCTCCGGTCCAGTTTAAGAACTCATTGTGGCCCTTGAGTCAAAAAGTTTGCCCACCCCTGAAAGCTGTGACATTTTTGAAAAGACCATGCAATGGTTCGATTTCGCAAAGGAGCAAGACCAGTTGAGCTTTATATTTTCTGCAATACAACTTTTTTAGGGCGCTATATAATAGAAGGTCCCATTATCTATTAATAGTGTGAACCTAAGGGAAAGGTAGACTACATATTCTTACCTTGATAACCTACGAGGAATTCAACTTGCATAAGGATGTAATGAATCATTTTGGGGGGGAGAGAAGTTTGTCACTAATAAGTGAAACCTGGGACACCAAAATGACTTCTCCCAAAGAGCGGTGAAATGCAGGTAGCTCCAGTTTTGTGTAGAGAATGAGCTTCTCTTCATGACATTCAACAAGCATTTAATCAGTACTCTGATATAGTGGAGACACCAAGATAAGGAGCACATTTCTTGTTCTCTGGGAGTTTATACTCCAGTGGTGATGACAGGCAATGGACAGAAAATTAAGATGTTGAGTGGAGAGTGTGTCACAACAAAGTTATTCACTAATTATTATGGGAGCCAATAGGCATAGTATTCAACTTAATAGAGTCCCTGAAGATGATAGATATAACTCATGCTGCCTTGCCCATCTGCTGCCTTTGAACTCTATGCTGTTATTTTTTGTATGTTAAGATATATATGTTATTATTAGTAGTAGCTCTCAGTGTAAGCTGAATATGGGATCTACACAGTAACTTTCTGTATAATGCATGTTATTTTTCTCCATTTTCCCTTTGTTTTTAAAAAAATCTTTGTTGTTGAAAGTATTATATACGTCCTCTTTTTCCCCCCATTGACCTCTTCTAACTGGTTTCCATCCCTCGCCCCAGGCCTTCACCTGGAGCTGGACATTTGTAAACAAGGTTCTGAAGTCCTGCCAAGAAGAAGTGAATGTTCACCGCGTGACTTGCAAGCGAGTCACGCTGGGTCAAGATTGCACACAATCTTGAGTTCCCGGAACATTTACCTCCCTGAGAAAGGGTAAGATTAAAAAGTCGTGGGTGTAGAGCAGAAAGGGAGGGCACAGCTGCAAGTTGTCTTCAATGTGTTATTGTAATATAGAACAAAACAAAATTTTGTTGATTAACTGCTGACACACTAACCTTGTGCGAAACCCCAATAAAAGCAATGGTTGAGGGTACAGAGTTTGCTACATGCCTGAGCTGTAGCCCTCTGCCTGGCATCAGTCGCCTGTGTGCTCGTCTTACCTCTGCGTCTTCGGTTCATTAAACATCCCTCAACATTCACCACCCTATTGTCTGTGTGCATGGGTTATGCATATATGCATACAAGTTCTTTGGTTGATCAATTCCCACCCACCACCCACCCTCCTGCGACTTCCCTCTGAGATTCCCCATTCTGTTCCATGCATCCATGTCTCTGGATCCACTCTGTTCATCACTGTATTTTGTTACTTAGATTCCACATATGAGTGAGATCATGTGATAATTGTCTTTCCTCTGACTGACATTTCCCTTAGCATAATACTCTCTAGGTCTCTCCATGCTGTCTCAAAGATATTTCTTCTTTTTTACTGCTGCAAGTATTCCATGATGTAAATGTACCACAGCTTTTTTATCCACTCATCTACTGATGGGCACTTGGGCTGTTTCCGGATCTTAGCTATTGTAAATTGTGCTACTATGAACATATGCATACATACATTCTTTCTGATTGGTGTTTCAGCTCTCTTAGGATACATTCTTAGAAGTAGTATCACTGGGTCAAATGGCAGTTCCATATTTTAATTTTTTGAGTAAACTCCACACTGTTTTCCATAATGGTTGCACCAGTCTGCATTCTTACCAGTAGTGTACTAGGGTTCCCTTTCCTCCACATCCTCGCCAGCACTTGTCATTTGTTGACTTGTTGATTATCCTAGGAGATATATTACAAACACATGCTATTAGAGATGTCTGAGATTTTGCTGTCTATGGTTTCTTCTAGGATTTTAATGCTTTTAAAATAAAAATACTTATATTTAAGTATTTTATCCATCTTGAGTTTATTCTTGTGTATGTCTAAGTTGGTGGTCTAGTTTCATTTTTTTTCATGTACCTGTCCAATTATCCCAACACCACTGTTTTGATTCTATAGTATGCTCTTGCCTTCTTTGTCACATATTAATTGAGTATAATGACTTGGGTCGATTTATGGGGTCTCTGTTCTGTTTTCCTGATCCACTAGAGGTCTGATGCATGGGATTCGTGCACTGGTGGGGGCATAACCTGCGGGAATAGGCCTGCTGCAGGAGAGCCGCTCATGAGACAGGGAATAAACAGTACAGTTGACCATTGAACAATGTAGCAGTTAGGAGCACCAATCCCTGCACAGTCAAAAACATTCATATAACTTTTGACACACCAAAAACTGAACTACAGCCATTCTCAGTAGCCATTAGAGACTGGTTCTCATATCCTCTTCTAATTCCCATTCAGTATTTCTCAGACACTGTCCTAGTTTACCTGAATGATTACGAGGCAGGTTGTGCACAGTGTACACCTTTAAAAGTGATGCTATGAAAGGAAGCAACAACATTGTGACAGCTTTTATATATTTTTTAAAATATATTTTATTGATTTTTTACAGAGAGGAAGGGAGAGGGATAGAGAGTTAGAAACATCGATGAGAGAGAAACATCGATCAGCTGCCTCCTGCACACACCCCACTGGGGATGTGCCCGCAACCAAGGTACATGCCCTTGACCGGAATCGAACCTGGGACCCTTCAGTCTGCAGGCTGATGTTCTATCACTGAGCCAAACTGGTTAGGGCAGGTATTTTATATTTTACACTTAATACATCCAACAGTAGATTGGGAAAGATGCATACCATTTGAGTACTGGAATCTAGAGTTCAAAATGTGATGCTTATAGTCCACATGAGCAAATTATTATTCAAAAAGGCTTAGATTTTATAGTTTATATAGATTCTTCTGGGATCCAGTACTTGTTCATATCTTTCAAAATGATTTACAAACTTGCTTTTAGTATAGGATAACGCTTAGTATGATTGTTTTGGGTGTCACTTACTTTTAGCTCTGTTTTATTTTCAGGAACCTTTATGGTTGATGATATCTGACCAGTTGTCAGCATGGGCCAGCAGATCTTCACATAATGAGTGTCTGTATACATGGAATCATAACTGAGCTATTGACCTCACTGGATTGCGAGTGTTTTCAAACTTACTGCCACTATGCGACATATGTTACCTTATCTGCTTTCATGTTTCAGTGTCTGTCATAACAATCAGTTTTCTGTAGGTGGAAATGCCTTCTAGGTTGCATAATTCTGTATGCTATATTGCACCATATTCAAATATATGAAACTGTTGTTTAAGACTAATAGAGGATAAAATGTTTTAGAAGGTTTTTTTTCTATTGCTTCCATAATGCTTTGCTACAAAACCATGAAAACCATCATCATGAACACTAAAAAAGCACTGTGTAAGGGTTACGTGTTTGCTTTCACGGTGATATACTGTATATGATTCGGCACTCTAACAGCACAAAGCAAATGGAAACTAAGATAATGAAGAGTTTTCCGCAGTCTCATTGAAAACCAAGCCCAACAAAACGGAAACTTGCATAACACCTTTGCTTAAATTGCTTACTTTGTTTTCAAATTAATACGCTTTGAAAATGATTAGAAAAGATAAGATTGAATATAGACATTGTTATGCACCTTATAGAAATTTTTTCCCATTAAAAAAAAGTCAGGAAGTATTTCTTTACCACATTTTTATGTCTATATTGTAGAGTTCCAGTTTTTTCATAGCATGTATAATTTTTAATTTTCAGAAATCTGAGCTTTTGTCAATAAGGTTAAAGAGAACAGGAAAGTCAAATATGAATCAAATAATAATTATTTATATAATAAAGGTAATTCCAGTAAACAAACTTTTAATATTAAATTACTTCCTGAGTAGATAATAACTGCTGGAAGTTAGGGCCATTACCTTGGGCGATAGTTTTGAGGCTCATGTTTTACATGTTTTCAGAGTTTTCGCGGGATTAAACTCCAGGTACCTTCAATATTAACTTGTTTGAGAGCACACACTTTGTTTTAATATCTTCGCTGTCTAATTTTCCCACTTCCCTACTAACTCTTCCTAAACCTCATCCCAAATCTGCTTCTGGAGAACACAAATTAAGACAAAATAGAAGTACAGAATTTGAAAGGACAAAGACGGTTTGAAAGCCATATGCCTGTACAAAAGACTTAGATCGAAAAAAAATTATTCAAATAAATTCAAGTAATTCAGTATAACTGGAAATTAAGAGGTGGCTTATAGTGGGATATAAAGCTAGAGAATTTATGTGGAGATTAAATAATGATATACTTTGTATTTCTTACTAAGAAATGTGTATTTTATGGGAAAGACAATGATCAATTTTAATAAGGACAGACATATACATATTTATATTTTAAAAACGGTGAAAATATGTTGTATTTTGGGGTATCAAAACTGAAAAAAATGCTTTTAAATTCCCTTTCTTTTCATGCTACATTTCCTTATTTTATACTAATTATGAGTATGATACAATTGCATTTTTCTCTTTTCTAGTTTGCCCTCTCTGCTACATTATGCCCATAATTGGTCTCAGTGGTTAGTAGGCCAATATAACTGTCTATGGTTCAACACCGTTAATATAGAAAGGTATGGAGCATTTATCCATATTTTGAAAAATATTTATGTTCTTTTTATTAAATGTATTAGAGTGACATTGCTCAACATGATCATATAGATTTCCAGTGTGGGTATCTAAGTTGTTTTCATTTTTTAATAACTTTCCATTTCACTACATCCACAAACTTGGGAACCTCCCACATATTTTTCCTTAGTTGTATCATTATTTAGAAACATGTTGAGTCTAGAAATATGATGAAATTGAGGGGGAAAAACATTTCTAAAATAGGCTTTATTGAAAGAAAAACAAAGTTGGAAGAATCACAATCACCAGATTTCAAGTTGTACTACAAAACCACCATAATCAAAACAGCCTGATATTGGCACAAGAACAGGCATATAGATCAATGGAACAGAGCAGAGACCCCAGAAATTGACCCAAACCATTACACTCAATTAATATTTGCAAAGGAGACAAAAGCATACAATGGAGTCAAGAGAGTCTCTTCAATAAATGGTGTTGGGAAAATTGGAAAGATACATGCAAAAAAAAAAATGAAACTGAAACACCAACTTACACCATACACAAGAATAAACTCAAAATGAATAAAAGACTTAAATATAAGTCATAAAAATCCTAGAAGAAACCATATGTAGCAAAATATCAGAAATCTCTCTTAGCAATATGTTTATGGATATATCTCTAGGACAAAGGAAACTAAGAAGAAAATAAACTACTGGACTACACCAAAATAAAAAGCTTCTGCACAGCAAAAGAAACCATCAACAAAATAAAAAATGGGGCCAACTATATGGGAGAATATATTTGCCAGTGATACATCTGATAAAGTATTAATATCCAAAATTATAAGGAACTTATACAACATAACAAAAGGAAGACAAACAATCCAATTTTAAAAAGGGCAAAAGACCTAAATAGACACTTTTCCAAAGAGGACATACAGATGGCCAAGAGACACAGGAAAAAATGCTCAAAGTCATTGATCATCAGAGAGATGCAAATTAAAATGACAATGAGGTGCCACCTCACACCTCTCAGAATGGCTACCATCAACAAATCAACAAATGACAAGTGCTGGTGAGGATATGGAGAAAAGGGAGCCCTCTGGTAGGAATGCAGACTGGTCAACCATTATAGTAAACAGTGTGGAGTTTCCTCAAAAAATTAAGAAATGGAACTTCCATTTGACCTAGTGATCCCACTTCTAGGAATATATCTTAAGAAACCTGAGACACCAACCAGAAAGAATGCATCCCTATGTTCAGAGCAGCACAATTTACAATAGCTAAGATCTGGAAACAGCTCAAGTGTCCTTCAGTAGATGAGTAGATAAAAAAGCTGTGGTGCATTTATACCATGGAATACTATGCAACAGTAAAAAAGAAGAAATATCTTACCTGTGGAGACAGCATGGAGGGACCTGGAGAGTATCATGCTAAGGGAAATAAGTCAGTCAGAGAAAGAAAAGTATCACATGATCTCACTCATATGTGGAATCTAAGTAACAAAATAAAGTGATGAACAGAGTGGATCCAGAGACATGGAAGCATGGAATAGAATGGGAATCTCAGGGGGAAGGCAGGGGAAGATGGTAGGGTGGGAGGTAATCAATCAAAGACCTTGTATGCATATATGCATAGTCCATGGACAAAGACAATGTAGAGGGGGTGAGCTGGAGGAGGTCAATGGGGGAAAAAAGAGGATATATGTAATACTTTCAACAATAAAAATTATTTAAAATAAAATCATAAAATAAAATAGGCTTTATTATGGTTCATTGATTTTAGGAAATAAAAAATACTTGAAAGAAATTATATTTTCAATTCAATACATATGAAGTTGAAAAAATAAATAATACTATTGTAGTTTTCTAAGTTTCACAATTGTGTGTGTTAGAGGAAGGGATAATATAAATTCTAAAATGGAAGAAGAAAGAAGAAAGATGCCACTGTGAGAAGAGGGAAATGAAATTATTTAAAACACAAAAATAATGAGCTGAAATTTTCTTAGCTACTAAGATGGTATAAATCTGTGCAAGAAGCAAAAAGGGAGCACCTACTGTTTTTGTTCTTGTTTGAAGAGTTCTTGTCTATTCTTCATTCAAGAACTCTGAGTTGTGAACTGGCTAATGTATATAAAATTGAGGGAAGGGCCGTGAATCTCTCATATGGTGTCTGAACACTTCTTTTTGCCTAGGCTAGAAGATATATTTAATTATTTATTTTATTTTGGTTGTTCTATAAATCAATTGAGTCCTTAGTACTTTGCTTATCAGATTTATTCCTGGGAACCTCATAACCTGTTGAGCATAACCCAGTGTCAATTAATTCCCTGAGATGTGATTGTTGCCACTATGCCCCTTAGTCTATGACAACCAGCTTCTTCCATTATGGTTGAAGAAACCATATTCATTCTAGCTTATCATGTGAGTTTCCTCTAACAAGCAGGAATAGCAAGAGAGTATTCTAGAAGTTCCTTCTCCAATATAGGTCTCATTGGCAATTTACTTCTACAAAAAGCCTGTTAATTAAAAAAAAAAAAATCAAGCCCCTGAACAATAAGTCATCATTAGAGTCTCTATTTTGAGCCTATTCAGATAGGTGGAGGAAGAAATATTCTAAATGAGCATAAATGCAAATGGTGTATATAGTTCTTAAGTTATTTAAAAGGACAGGATGGGGTAGGGCCATGAATAAATTCTTGGGTAGAAGCTAATATTGTACAATAATCAGTGATAACAAGGATGGGTAATGGGTCCACTGATGGGCATTTTGGAATGGCCCCAAATCTGAAAATATTCATTTCTATAGTAAATTCTCACCTAAAGATATGCACCGGGAATTACATATCTATACATATACATATATAATTTTTATTTTTTTAAATAATAAAATGGTCAGGGAAACCCACACTAAGTATATTTGTTATTTGCCTTTTCTGTCATCCCAGTGGTATCAAAAATATGTTTTAAAAAAGCCCTAACCAGTTTTGCTTAGTGGATATAGTGTAGGCCTGTGGACGGAAAGGTCCCAGGCTCGATTCCGGTCAAGGGCATGTACCTTGGTTGCAGGCACATCCCCAGTGGGGGGTGTGCAGGAGGCAGCTGATCGATGTTTCTCTCTCATCGATGTTTCTAACTCTCTATCCCTCTCCCTTCCTCTGTGTAAAAAATCAATAAAATATATTTTAAAAATGTTTAAAAATATGTTAAAAAAACAAAAACAAAATATCCTTGGACACAGGGATTAATATATTAATTCAACAAATATTTATTGAGTTCCTATCATGTGCCAGACAGATCCTGCTCCAGGCTCTGACGATGCAACAATGGAAGTACTAAAAAAGAGCCAAAATCAAAGATGCATATTCTCAGGAGAATTGTGTATTAGTGGCTAAGAATAGTCATAGTTGAAAAACACAAATACTCTCTGACAAATGTGAGCTCACTAGTCGCAGCCCAGCGTTCCCGATACAGTTGCACACTGCTGAACTTTAGCAGGCTGATTATTTTGGACCCTTCCTTCAGGGGGAGGTCATGGTTAGCAATGTTTCTTCACTATAACACACACATACTTTTTAAATTTAAAATCATTTTTCAATTACAGTTGACATACAGTATTATATTAGTTTCAGGTGTACAAAGAGTGATTAGATATTTGGATAACTTATGAAGTGATCACCCCAATGACACTCATTCTTGATACGAATTTCTTTTCCTATCTTACCCCTGATCCTTCATGGCATGATATCCTGCCAACCACAGTATCAAAATGTACTTCCTAATGTGAAATAATGGCATAACTCCTTTGCCATTCACTGGTCTCAGCATGGTTATCTAATGTAGGACCAAATGCCTTGTAGAGGGTAGAAAGCCCTATTGGAACAGCAGGAACAAAATGTATCTTGTGAGGCTGGGGTGCTTTCTTGTGACACAGGGTACATACTTTGTGACAGAGCATAATGTATGATGTGTCTGTTCCAGATACAGACAACATGGGGCAAAAGTCTGGGTAATGTCTCTCATAATTATATTTAATGACAACTTTTGAGACTTATTTTAGTGTCCAAGTGAAAAAGAATTTTGTGGACCCGATAATGATTCCACTGAACTGGAGGTTTTTTGAAACTGGCCTAAGGTCAGTTTGTACTCCTCATGCCACTGATAAAATAAAACAAACAAAAAGAGTGGGGTTATTATGATGGCTTAGAACATTCTATCATAGGAAAATAATGTTAATGCTTATACAGTAAGTTTCAGAAAGATTATGGATGTCAACTAAGGTGTTCTTTGGAATATTTCACTTTATAATCATGAAAGAAAAGGCAGTCTACCACAATTCAGTTACCTTCAACTGATCAAACATTATAATTTGCACATGTCACCTCTCACTAATTCATATATTGGCTCTACTTAATTAAAAATAGCTTATCCACCATGATGTTCCCATTATACATTTCTTCTTGCATTTATTATTTTACCCATTCCACAAATATCTCCTTGTACTGATTACCAAGTAAAATTAAGTGTTGGTTTATACAAAGATAAATTCCTGCCCTCAATAAATTTACAAAGTGTAGTGGTAAAAAGGATGAATCAGAAAACTCTTATAATAAATTTTTGTAAGTGATACATTAGAGGATGGGTTTAGTGGGTAATCTGATAGGTAGCAGGAATGGAAAGCACCAGCAAGAAGTCATCTTAAGTTATATTGAAAAAAGTTGTTGAAGGTCAGGCACGAGACATTGTAGACAACATCTCCTTAGGGGGAAGCATATACCTAAAGATTCAGAGGTAAGAGAGAACAGCATACTCTGGAGGTTACAAAAGCATACATTGGCTAGAGGGTATAGACAGGTAATTCACCAATACACACTCTTGTACGTATGGCACAGTGATCAAAAATAACATTAGGTCTAGAAAAAAGGCAAATATAAAATCCCTGAAGATAGCCTTTCTATATTTGGTGTTCTCCTTTTAAATTCATGCCATGTCTTCAGAAAAACTTTGTATGATAGACAGATATTACCTATAAAAAAATTAATATATGAACAGTCACTCAAAATTAACATTGCACATTTATCAAATTACTTCTCACACAAGAAAATGCAGGGTTTTGAAGAGACACATAGCAGATAGAATGATTGAGTTAAGAGAAAGAAAGATATTAAGAATATTCAAGTGAATGAGCTATACATATCTCAGAGAAGGCCTGTGAGAATGGGGTGCTGCCTAAGTAGGTAGCAGTGGTCCCTGAGTGGCTAGAAACTGGTGATGAAGAATGGAATAAGACAAAAATAATTGTGTTTTTATTGCTGGATTTGAGCTTGACTGCACCTTGTTGCCAAAATATATATGTTTGTTTTGGTAGTTTATTTTCCCAGAGCTGTTGTGACAAAAACCATGTAGAGTGTCATGTACAAGCATAAAGAAAATCTGCACTAATTTATGGAAAAATAGTTTGCAATGAATGACATTCTAATAATCTATAAATTTGCAATTTTGGTTTATACAAATATTTAATTTTTGTTCAAATGATCTTACAAACATTAATGTCTTAATTTTTAATTTAAGAAATGCACAGACCCATAAATTTGAATTTTAAGTTGAGTTTCCAGGCCTATATTCATCATTTTTCCCCAATGGACTAGTGATTATTCAATGCATGCTTATCATTTTTATCAATTCACTTCAGATACTCTTTGAGGGAGAGAGCTTTTGTTTTTTTAAAAAAATTATTGTTTAGCATATTACATGAGTCTCCTTTTTTCCCCCCTTGAGGTCTTCCCCGCCACCCCTTCCTCCAAGCACAAGCCCTCACCCCTCTACTGTCTGTGTACATTGTTTATGCTCATACGCATGCACACAAGTCCTTTGGTTGATCTCTTACCCCCACCCCCGCCTTCCCTCATAGATTGTACAGTCTGTTCGATTCTTCTATGTCTCTGGTTCTATTTTTGTTCCTCAGTTTATGTTGTTCATTATATTCCACAAATGAGTGAGGTCAATGTTATCTCCAATAAGAGTTTAATCTCCCAAATTTACAAGGAACTCATACAACTTAACAAAAGGAAGATAAACAACCCAATCAAAAAATGGGCAAAGGACATCAATAGACACTTTTTGAAAGAGGACATATAGGAGACCAGGAGACATATGAAAACATGCTCAAAGTCACTAATCATCCAAGAGATGCAAATCAAAACAACAATGAGGTACCACCTCACACCTCTCAGAATGGCTATCATGAACAAATCAACAAATGACAAGTGCTGGAGACGACATGGAGCAAAAGGAATGCTCGTGTACTACTGGTGGGAATGCAAACTGGTGCAGCCATTGTGGAGAACAGTATAACATTTCCTCAAAAAATTAAAAATGGAACTTCCATTTGACCCAGTAATCCCACTTCTAGGACTATATGCCAAGAAACACCAATCAGAAAGGATATATGCACCCCTATGTTCATAGCAGCACAATTTACAATAGCTAAGATTTGGAAACAGCCTAAATGCCCATCAGTAGACGAGTGGATTAGAAAACCATGGCACATCTACACAATGGAATACTACACTGCTATAAAAAATAAGGAATTATTACCATTTGCAACAGCATGGATGGAACTAGAGAGCATTATGCTAGGTGAAATAAGCCAGTCAGAGAGTGAGAGAGGTTTTAAATGTAAGTAGTAACTGTTTTTCTTTTTAAAAACCACACAGCAATCCTTGAATGAATTAAATTACAGTCTTTTACAATTCCTGTTTTAAACACCAACAGAATTAGCCACAGTATTAATGTCCCTGCTTCTTCCTGATATGCTGCCGTGCTCCCCTGTAGGAATTGCTTCCTCCTTCCTACAACATGGCCTTAGACAAAAACTGATATTGTGCTTGCAATGCATATGATTAGCTTGAGAAATGCTAGCTCCTGTAACAAATAGACCCCCCAAATATTTCCCCAAAACAGTAATTTTTTAATCTCATGTAACAATTCAAAGGTCAAGCAAGCGTCTTTCCTATCTATGTGATTCATGGACCTGCGATTCCAACACCCTCGGGAAATTATTGTAGGCATAGAGAGGTAATCAAGGAAATTTCCCCTGGAAAAAAATGTACCTTTCAATACCTGTTCAAAAGCATTCTGCTACTGCTAAGAGATAGTGACTTCTTTGGGTCTCACAATTTTCCCTTTTCCAAACAAAAGTTTTATTTTTTGTTGTCCCTGGTTGACAACTATACAAGGATGGGAGGGTATAAGGATGGGAGTAGATAACAAGTCTTTTAGTAGACTAGCTCAAGAGGACCAGTATTCAGACCTGATGATGAAAAATGTGATGCTTGACCCTGAACATTCATAGAGTTGATGGAATTTTTGATTCTGTACTTTGGGGAGAGAGTGTTTTCTCTGTATGGAAAGTATAGTTTGCACAGATATATATGAGAAATGGTGACAGCGGTTGCTAAGTCCCTACCAAGATCAGAGATTCTCTCTTCTTCCTGGGTACTCAGCCAGATGGCAGTTCCCATTACCCCTGTATTAAGTGTAGCCATGATGTTGTCAGTGAAACACAAATGGAAAAAAATGTGTGCCTATTCCACTGGCCAAAGCTTTGGTCAGGGGAAGAGTCACAAGATGAAATAAGTTTTGTTTCCTAAAAAGTTATGTGGAGGAAAGCTTCCCACACAGCAGCTATAACAATTTCAAGTAAGTGACTAAATAATAAAATTTCATCATATTAATCTACTCAGGTTGTGTAGCTTACCTAAAATAACATATACCAACAACAGACATGGAAAGAAGAATCTAATACAAAGAGTATTACCAGTAAAATGTGTTAGGAATTAGGCTAAGATTTAGGATCTAAGTTTCATAAAAGAAGAAAATAAATATTATCTCCTTTCAATATTCCTTCAGAGATTCCGTTAAATTCTATAGCAATATCTATAACATGGCCAGTAAAACTTTGCTGATTTGACTCCTGCTTAAACTCTACAGTCACCTCCTACCTCACAGTTTTATTATCTATAATCTGACCATACTAGATTTTTCAATTCTTGAATGTTACATGACCCCCTCCCCCAAATCACAACCTTAATAGCTATTTTCTTTGGCTGAAATGCAATATTCATAATTTTCCCAATCATTACTCAAATGTTAGGTCCTAAGTTAATGTCACTTCCTCTCAGAATGTATTAATAAGCCCCAGTTATTGGGCTAGAGCAGACACATATGATATAAGATATCACAGCACCAGATCTACATTCTTTCATTTAAAACTTACTGCTCTGGCCAGTGTGGCTTGATTATGCATTGTCCCATACACCTGGGGGTTGCTGGCTAGTTTGATTCACAGTCAGGGAACGTGCCTGTGTGTGGCTATAGATTCTAGGTAGTGGGCCTGCAGAAGGCAATCAGCCAATCGGTGATTGGCTCTCAAACCCATGATTCTCTCTCTCTCTTCTTCACCTTTCCTCTTTCTCCAAAACAATCAATTTTTTTAAAAAAAATATTTTTAAAAAGCCTTACTAACTCCTATATATCAGGCACAGTTTGTGGTTGGGGATAATTAGAGACATGATGTAATAGATGTGGTGCCCACTTCCTGAACTTAAATCAATGAGGATGATAAGAGAATGCTGAGTCATACTAGGGATATTAACTTTAGACAGACATTTTGATCTGAAAAAAAGTTTGATGAGAACTTATAAAGTAAATTATTTTTAAAAGTGACAGAGGACATATCAATGGAGATGAGATTAGGATGAGGAGGAATGTTTAAGAAATGTGGTACAATGTACATATATTTTCTTGTCTTGCTTATCTAACACATTTGTTTTGCTTGTCTAGCACCTCTGTTCTATTACAATCCTATATAATAAAAGGCTTCCTATATAATAAAAGGCTAATATGCAAATTGACCAAACAGGGGAACAACCACTTGCTATGACACACACTCACCACCAGGGGACAGAGCTGCCCCCTGGTGGTCAGTGCGCTCCCACAGGGGGAGCGCCACTCAGCCAGAAGCCGGGCTTGCAGCTGGTGAGCACAGCAGTGGTGGCGGGAGCCTCTAAGGATGTCCAACTCCTGCAAGGATGTCTCACTGCAAGAGGGCGAAGGCCAGGCTGAGGGACCCTCCCTGAGAGTGCACAAAATTCGTGCATCAGGCCTCTAGTAAAATACATAAAATACAATAGATTTCATCCAACACTAATTCCTTTGCTGTAAGAGAGGTAACATGATAGGCAGAAACCACAAATTCATGTAAAAGGCATAGTAATGACATCATGACACTCAGAAACTGGGGAGTACCTACAGTGCCAAGGCATAAGAACAGGTTGGTGCAAACCACCTCATGACAGGGAATCAGTAAGCTGTGAGTCCTTTTGGACTTTATATTTTACTGGTTCTATGCCAGTCAGGGATATGTGAACAGAATCCATCTCCAGTGCAGCTGCCTATCATTAATATCAGTTACTCATTCCTCAATAAATTACCTTGGCAATGCGATACAGGTGTTTGCTTCTGTGCCCAGTATTCTCAGATACTCATTTATCTTAGATCCCATATCTTGTCTATAGATTTCTTGATTGTGCATTGTAATGAGGGTTAGCTCAAGGGTCATATCCTCAGGTTTCCATGAAGCTAAAGAAATGGCCTCAAAACCAATTGTTAGTGCTTGACTTCTACCCTGACAAAGTAAGCATACAGCATGGGAAAACCTTGGTGTTGCTGGAAGGTGTTGGAAGCATACATATTATATAATTATAGAGATCAGAATGAATCCCTGCAGCTCAGAGGGCAAAGAACAAGAAGTAAAGTGGTAAAAGAGGAAATTGAAGAGGTGAACATGGTAATGATCAAAAAAGTCCTCTCCTGTGTTAAGAAATTTATTCTATGAAAAATGGAGAGCCATTAAATGGCTTTAGATTATGGGAGGTTAATGATAATATTTGATTTTAAAAATGTAAGTCCAGCTGCAACCTAGCTATTTAGATGAAAGGAATAAATGCCAGGCAAATGTTATTGTTAGATAAGAATTGGGTAACAAATATGGTGAGGAACAGATATGTATAAATATAGGAGATATTTAAATGGTAACATTGATTGGACTTGTTGCATGATTGGATATTGTAATAGTGGGAGTTAGTTACGACTGAGTATTTTGTATTATTAAAGAGAACCAGAAAACCAGTGTTTGAATGAAAATCACAGACTTTTGTCTTTGACTTGTTAAGTTTGAGATGTTATTGAAAAGTAGAAACATCCATTAGCAGGAAGATATATATTTCTGAAGTTCAGAGATCTGTGGAATGGGGGCATGACTTTGGAAGCCATGAACCAATAGGTAGTAATTAAAGCCATGGTCATGGATCACATTGCCTAGAAAGAGTTTAGAAGAGAGGAATTATGGAACAGAACCAAGTATTGAAGATCTTCTCTATACACTAGTCAGGTAACAGAGAATGAATTTTTAAGTAAATAATGTAGTGGCCATAAAGAGTTAGGGAAACCTGGATAATGTGGTGTAAAAAAGTAATGAAGGAACGAAAGTGTTTTACCCAAAAAAATAAATAAATAAAAGTTGAAGCCTGAGTACTGTACTTTGGACTTAGAGTTATAGAGGTAATTACTGACCTTAGTGAACCATGATTCAATGGAGTGATATGGTAGAAGCCAGTTCTCTTTAGAGCCTGGGTGAGTAAAGTGACAACCAGTATAGCAAACTCTTCAAAGTGGCTTGTCTCTGAAGGGAAGAAAACAGGAAGCTGGAATAATATAAGAAAGAAGACAAAATATAACTTATTTACACCATAAAGTAACTGATGATAAGAAGTTCCTGAAGAGGTCAGAGGAACTAAAAGAACTGCTAATGTTCATTAAAAAACTAAGTTTCTATTTGATTAGAGACAATTCTGGATGACCCTGGGAGCCTATTGTTTTCTCCCTTTGGTTTCTTAGCAGAGAGGTGGCTCAGTTGATCTAAGCTGGTCTACAGAGAGATAAGGCATTGGCCTGATATCATCATTCCTGGCAGGCAAGATAAAGGTCCTGGGTATGTATAATCCTTAGTGTTTTTTCTGGGTATGGAGACCTTTGATGATACATTTCTTTAACTCATATGTCCCCTAACCTCAAAGACTAACCTATCCTATATAATAAAAAGCTAATATGCAAATTGTCCCCTCTGGCATGAATTCAACTGACTGGGAGTTCTACCAGAGTTTGGGGTTGGCCAGCCAACCGCCTGTGGTCCCTCCCCCTAGCCTGCCCCACTCCCAATCACCCCCCGACCCAGATTGGGGGCAGGGCTGGCCCACCAATTTCCTGTGTCCCCTCCCCCCTGCTGGCCTGGCCCAATTGGCCCTGATTGGGCGGGCTGGCCAGACCCCACCCATGCATCAATTTGTGCGCTAGGCTTCTAATAAATATATAAAACAGTGGAATTGGGGCTGTGTTGGGGTGAGTCTTGCTCCCTCTTGGAGTGCCTCTCTCCCCATCACATGTCCCATCTCTTGCTTATTGGCTAAGGCAGGACTCCTCCACTGGAACCCTGTCCAGGACACGTGTAGAACATCTATGGTTGGCCTCTGCTCCATAATGGTGGGAGTTCATGGGACTGCATGTGTACTGTTACTTCTCTGATTGTAAGTTTCCCCCCTAATAAATACTATGTTATACCTGTTACAATAAGGTTATTTATCTGGGACACTATTGTCTGACACTATTTCAGAATTTAACTGTAGCAGATAAAATCATCTGTATAATGGACCAGGTATAGTTGCTCTACATTCTATTACATTCTAATAGACACTCATGAAATATCTCAAGAACAATACAAATTATCACCACACACAACTAAATCTCATAAAGTCTTTAGGTCTTTCTGAGCAATAAGAACAAAAAATCTTATATTTTTAACCAAGAAACAACCAAAAAAGTCAATCAAAGTCTGTTCCATCTCTTCTTGTACACAAATTACCCATAGGGGGGGAAAAAAAAATCCCAAGAGATGCTTAACTACCGCCACAATGCAATTTATTTATCTTCATAAAGTCTGTATGTAATAGAAGACTGCATCTACTTTAAATTTTCTTTCTTCTTTGTTAGTAAAATTGTCTCGGTTTCTTCTAAATCTACCTTTCTAATTGCTACTAGCAAACATACATAAGAAATCATTCAGGATGCATTAAAATTTAAGAAATGTAAACTTTTTTGTACCTTTCTCCTGTTTTATCAGATGCTCTAGAAAGAGGTGCTATTACATGTGTTTGAAGTAACGTATAATGTCACTTTGTGCCAGAGCAATACTGGTAGCCATTGTATATTGCCACAGTCATAGCATTGAGTGGATAACATGAATTTCCTTAATATGTCCCAAATATTAAAGTATCGGCAATCAATTATGTTCCCTTTGATCAAATGCCAACTACATATTTGGTGATTTGTTGTGAAAGCTGTTAATTGGTATATGATCAGACAGAAATTGCTTTTAAAATAATCTCTGACTTTTCTGTCATATATCATCATGTCACATTCAGCTCTATCATGGTAGTTTATAAGAAGATGGCATAAACATGACACAATTTGTCAATAAGATCCATTACAGAAGAGTACCATATGATATGCCACAAGATAGAAGAAAGACATCAACAACTTTGGACTTGAGACTGATGGGCAATTGTCATAAGACCTTGCCCTGACTTTTCTGTGACAATTACTAAAATAGCATTAATGCTGAATTAAATACAAACATTCTTTACTAAGTATTTTAATTCATTCAGTGGGATAAATAGATTATTTTATCCCTCTCCCTAAAGAAATGCAATCACATATGTCTTATTAATAAAAACATTATAAACTGTACATAAAAAATAAAGTGTTTACAAAAGGAAATAAAATGTTTCATGCCAGATACCTGTAAAATAAATATTTCTCAAGGCAGTTTTCATTTTATTTAATTTTATAGACATGCTCATGGGGATGTAAGTTGGTCAACTTACCAAGTAAAATTATTGAAAGAATTACTTCAATCCTTTCATAGTAGAATGCAAAATGCTGTGTTTCTTATCTATTCATTTGTCTTTAATTCTTTCTTTGTCTTTCTGGCTTACATGAAGAGCTAACCCTAAATTGTATAGAGAATACTAGATCATGAAGGCACCAGATGTTTAATGCAATATGTAAAACCTGTCACATGAAGAGAAAAGTTATTTTTAAAGGAATATTTGAGTATATAACTCCTATTCATCTGCTTTTTTTTCAGACTATGCACAGACTTTTATATAAATTATAAAAGGAGGTTCCATAGATGAAAGCTGTTTGTAATTTGTAGAGACCATTTTCTTGTCAACTTGGTAGTCTTTCTCATAGCAGTTTCATTATTAGGCAAAGCAATGAAGTGTGCTCAAAGTAAGCTACATATGCTAAGTACTTAATTTGTATAAAATGCGAATCTGTTCATTACCTTTATACCAGAGATTTTCTTTCCCCTGCCATGGAGTAGTGCGTTCATTTTTTAATAAGAATTTTGTGTTAAAAATGGCATGTTGAAATGCCTGACATGAGAATTCTCAAACTGTCTTAACTAGATTTTGGCATTTAATAAGCTGTAAACTGCTGAAGCTATTTGCAGATGAAGTCTCATTTTTGTCCATCAGCAGGGGGCTGGAAGCATAATTAATTGAGTGAAAGTTAAAAGATGGACAGCACGGTTACATTTATGTGAATATTGCAGCAGAACTTCTAATGGAAGGAAAAAAAAAAAAACATAGCTTGCGACCAATTGGTTTGGTTTTGGACCCAAATCCACAGGGTCCATTTAAACATTGCAGATTGTGCATCTCACAATTAAGACCTTAGAGTGTGTGTGTTTTTAATACGGGCTGTAATGGTAGGAATAGTAGGCAAAAAGTCATAGTCCAGAGGGACAATTCTATTTCTGCTCTCATCTTTTTTACCTCTCATGAATGTTAAAATTCCTTATAAAAAATAAAGAATCAAATGATGCATGAGTGTACAACCATATGCCAGGCTCTGCTGTTTGTTTCTTTTATTCATATCCCAGGCATATGTACCCTTGCACACCAAAGGTTCCATTTAATTAAAGTTAGTTAAAAGCTTAGACCACAGAGATCAGGACAGCTGCCTGAGATATTAACCTGGGTGCTGTTCGGGGATGGCACAAACCCTTAGCTGGTGTTTTATCTCCTATTACATATTTCGGTGGTTTTTCCCAGTAGCTGTTTGTTTATCTCAGAAGATAAGTGACTTTTCTTTAAATGGTTGGGAAACATTAGTTTCTCCAATGATCACCGGAAATTTCTAATTGAAATTTTGCATATTCCTCATTTGTATGTTTTCCTTCTGACTATCAGGATTTGCGCAATCACCTGAGTGATGGATTTTTGACTAGACCTTTTGTGTGTATGTGTTTGATTTGTTGGCTATTCAGCAAGACTGTTTCCCATAGAGACATTTCTTAAGTACTCTGGTGTGTTTTGTTCTCATTCTCCTGGGCAAGTCTAGTTGAGGTTTTAATTCTACCTTTTTTTAAATGTTACAGTAGAAGTAGATCTATTAGTAAAACAAAAATGAGCCGAAACCGGTTTGGCTCAGTGGATAGAGCGTCGGCTTGCGGACTGAAAGGTCCCAGGTTCGATACCGGTCAAGGGCATGTACCTGGGTTGCGGGCACATCCCCAGTGGGAGATGTGCAGGAGGCAGCTGGTCAATGTTTCTCTCTCTTCGATGTTTCTGACTCTCTATCTCTCTCCCTTCCTCTCTGTAAAAAATCAATAAACTATTAAAAAAAAAAAATGAGTTCTGAGTGTGTCATAGAATTCTGTGTGCACCTACCTCTATTTGGAGAATTGGAAAACACAACTTTTAGAAACTTTGGAAATATGTATAACTGCGATTAGAATTATTACTGATCCTTCTATTTGAAATTTTATGAAAAAAAAGTTTAATCCTAAAAATAAATAGAATGCAATATGTTTAATGACTGCCAGGAGATAATAAAGATTTTTAAAACAAAGCAAAACCAAAACAACAATAACAAAATGTCCATGGCATGTTCTCAGTTAATGACTGTAAAATGTTTTAAAAATAACCTAAACTCAAAGGTGTATAAGCATTAAGATATGAAAGGTGTATAAGCATTAAGATATTAAGGTAGAAAACTAACTGAAATTAAATGAATTCACATGGAAGCCTATCAGATTTAATTGAACTTCTCACATTATTTCTATTTCATGAAATTTTACTTATTATAAAATGTATTGCTGGATAATTATTTCCTTCATTCAACCAAGACATTAAACTCATGGTAAAAATATTTTTATATATTGTTATAATATTTTAATAAACTTAATTTTAATAAACATCAATTTAATTTATAATGTAGAATATAACTACATAATTTCCAGTATTATCAACTATTTTATATTTTTAAAAATGCATGTTTCTCTATAAGTACATAGTTATTCTATACATTGTTTTATTGCAGTTCAAATACTGAAATTATTTTAGAATTAATATTCTAAAGAGTGATATTGAACAATTTCTATCAATAATCCTTTTAGAATGTTAAATAATCTGCCACAAATTTTAATATGGACACACTTAGCAATACTGAGCACATCATATATATGTATAATATATCATCTATATAATGTATATAATTTATATTTTACATATTTATATGTACAACTATATATAAAATAGATCCAATCATGAGAAGTTTTTGTTTGCTTTACTTCATTAAATAAGTGGAGAATTGAGGAAATGTTTTTAAAGTAACCCATTATAATAAAATATTTGTCCAAACAAAAAGAATCTTCCACATATTCTAGTTTTTATTATGCTTTTCTATACATTTTGTAAGATTTTCTTAAGAAGCCCAAGTTTGTGTGTGAGTGTGTGTGTGTGTGTGTGTGTGTGTATTGTTGTTATTTTAGGGTTTGGCTTTAATAACAATTATTTTTTTTCATTTTGATAAATTAAAGCAGCATTATATTTATTGAGATACTTCTGGATTTAACATTATTCCAAAATGTTTACAATTTCTAATAATTTAGAATAACTTTTTACATATAATGGAGTTTAAAAGATAAATTAAAATAGTAAGTGAAAATTATAAACTAAATAAATTAAGAGGATATTTCTCTTAAAAATACAAAAATAAACATTTGAAGAGAAAAAAAATTTATTCTATCTGCTACCTAGCTACAGTGACAATATATTTCATGCTGACTAAAGTAATGATCCATTCTGCTTGCTTTCAATTATCACAGAATTTAAAGAGATAAAGTTAAAAAAAAAGGTGTATAGTTTTATAATATCTGAGTAGTAATTACTCAGCATATATGTTACTCTTGATTAATAGCAAATTTTCAAGCCCAAGGAGAAAAAAAGAAAAAAAAAAGAATCAACCAACATCTGTCTTTCAGTGTATATCCCTCTGGGATAAGTACCAGTTAAGACTACTAAAAGAGAATGGCAATAAAATTTCTGCTGGTTGGAAGTTAGTCAGGCTTGTAACCCCTCTTTTCTTGGAAAGCTCATAAAAAAGAAACATGATAAACACAAAACCACTTCTAACAAATTTGTTTGCCAAATTTACTCTATCAAAGTAGAGTATGAAATGTTATAGACAGTCTGTTGTGATGGAATTAAATATTATACTTATGGGAACAATTAGATTTTTTCTAATATTTACTTTGAAAATAGAGTGTTTCCAGAAGTAAAGCTGAATACAAGAATAAGTATGGAGATTTCTTCTTGCTTTTCTACCTATATTATTCAAACATCTCTAATTACTTGGATCAAACTAATTGACATTAATAGGAGATAGATTATAACCCCTAAGCATAAAAATATGTATACATGGGTCTTCAAATTTGCTTTTCCCAGAATATAGACATAGTAAATCATTTTATAAATTTTATAATGTCTCAGGTATAGAAAAATTGTGTATACTTCAGGAAGTAATAAATCATCTTTATTGGAATGTGTGATTCAATGAATATATAAATTTAACATTATTTTATTTTTAGCATTATTTTCTTATGGTAGGAACATATTTAATGGAATAAGAAAAGAGCAAACATATTTGCATATTGATCAGTTTTTTTTATACAGAAAAAATCTAGGTCTCAAATAAATAAAATAGTGTTAAAATAAAGTTCTCATACATTTAACACACATCAAACATCATGTTTTACATTAATTTTCTCATTTAATAGTATTTTTTTAAACAAGAAAACTGGGACATAAAGAGGTTAAATGATTAGGTTTAACATAATATAGCTAAGAGAAGGAAGAGGCAGGATTTTAACGCATATCTGTTGGACCTCAGAGTTTAAGCTCTTAAATATATGAGCTAATCAATGGCATGCTTCTAATGGATAATTAAATACTCATTTTGTTGATGTGGGCAATGTCCTATGTTTTAGATATTTGTAAAAATTTCTGATTTATTTTTCTTGACTGACTGAAGTTATGTAGAGAATATCAGTCACTGGAGTTTTGTGTGAATTCTGGCCAGGGTACGTCTTAGTTGAAAAATATTGAGTAAATGACTAATATTTACTTTTCATAGAGGTTATGACATTTAAGGAAAACTAAAGTGCCTATATTTATTGATTAGAGTCTCTGAATATATAAGCATGTTTTATTCTTCTAGCTTCTTGAATGTGAGGCAGGCAGACAGAAATACAAGATGTATGCCTTCACTATGCTTGTAGTCCAGTGACAGAAGGTAGAAGGTAGACGGTGTTATTCAAATCCATGCATCTAAAGAGACAGAATCCTAAGTCCAGAAGAAAACTTACTAAGAGTTAGATCCTAGAAACAGTAGGCCCAATATATTGTATAATTATACTCTTTCTACCAATATGCTACCCATGCTCTCAAGGAACTGGCTGAAGGAAGGAAACATAAGACATAAATACTGAAATGTCAGACTAGCAAGTAAGGCAGTAATCACGTAGTCATGTTATAGGAGAACACAAAAAAACAGAGTCAATAAAAGCAAAAGTTTACACTAGCCATCTGAGTGATGGTTTTCTAGTTGACGGTTTAAAAGTTAAATATCATCTCCAAGCAGTTTGCTGTTTCTTTTTCTCTTTAAAACAATTTCAGCTCTGAACATCTAGAGCCAGGGCAAGATACAAAGCAAACAGGGACAAGTCATGAAAAAAGAAAATATTTGAACAAGTAGTACATCTTAATCCAACTATAGTAACTACATGTTTTTCCTCTCATGTAAAAAATGTTACCTGAATTTATCATTTGCTAAACTTAATTACAAAAAATATCATGAGCAATAGTGATATTATATAATTATCAGAGACCTGGATCAAATCCTACTGGATTTTGAAATTTAATTCTGTATTATCATTGCATCCATACTGTGTGATATTAGCAAATTTACTACTATAAGAATGAAGTAATATAAAATCATTCTGGATAGACATGAACTACAGTAACTTAATTCCAACATCGTCATATATTATCAAAAGTTAAATCTAGAGGGGAAAAAACAAGCATTTTTCTCATAAATCAATAAATGAATATTTAAATGACTGACAAATACAAAGAGGCTATTCAGTCCCAGGTTTGAATTCTTCTGTATGTATACTGGTTACTCTTGGTACATATTACTTGAAAACAAAAATGCACCCTAGAATTTCACTGGAACTCAGTCCACATTTTTCTACTTAAAGTAAAGAAATATGGTTTTTGTTCTTTGAAGCATTCCTTAGTTTTTATTTCTCTTCATTTCCAGCAACATTCCATAAGAAAGTAAGTCTTCTGAAGTCCCATTTACAAATTATCTCCCAGTTAAGGAACTGTTCAATTGCAATATACTAACATGAGATAGTGAGCAATTTGAAAAAGTTATCACATGTACATATGTTGGTATTTCTAGAAAGACTCTTGGATGAAGAAACGGACCACAAATGGCCTAGAGAGTGAGAGGTCTGGACCTCAAATCCTTTTCTTCTTATTCCCAGACCAAGGCTCTCTCATGGGATCCTGAGTGAAGCAAAAGAAAGAAACATCCTCAGCTTAACCCCGAGGAAATCAGAAGTGACCCTGAGATAATACCCAGCAAATAAAAAGAAAAACGTACAGTAGAAATAGACAATAAACATGTACTTAAATTAGATCAAGATAATGCAATTTGGAGATATTTTATTAGAGAGTATGTGTGTGTATAATGTATATATATAAAAGCCTAAGCGACCAGTACGACCGAACGACCGGAACGAATGGTCAACCAGTTGCTAAGATGCACACTGACCACCAGGGGGCAGACAATCAACTCAGGAGCTGCCCCCTGGTGGTCAGTGTTCTCCCACAGCCAACCTCCCACAGCCAGCCAACCTCCCCGAGTCCCTTCCTCAGGCTGGCAAACCTCCTGTGGTCTCTCCCCGGGTCCAGCAGGCCCAGTCCAGCAGGCCCCATCTGGAAGTCCCTGTCCGGCAGCTGGCAGACCCCCAAGCCCTGATCAGGACTGGGAGAGACATCCCCGAGAGGCCCTGATTGTCAGCCAGGCCTAGCAACCTCATCCATGTATGAATTTCGTGCACCAGGCCCCTAGTATTTATATATGTTTAAATAAATACATCCACATAGTGCCATACCACAGAATATTAAATGTGCTTGTAGGAAATGTCATTTTATTTTAACAACTATTTGCTAAATTGGATTGCTTTCACTAACTGCATTGTAAAGAATACATAGCAGAGAGCCTCCTAAAACAGGTCTTCTTACATGACATGGTGTAGTTTCAGATCTGGCTCCTTTAGGGAAAAGTTAAATGTGGTAGAATAGTTCAAACTCCAGTGTTTAATACTTACTCTAACCAAATAAGATTCGTTTTCTAGGCTTTTTCTATATAGATAAACTTGTCCTAAATTGCTAAATAATTCAGTAGAATTTAACAGCCTTAATGAAATAAAAAACAAATGCTTCATCTGGTTTTTATGATTAGAGAGTGGTTTGCTTTTGAACAAAATAAAAAATTACACTCAGTCCATTCATAGATAACCAATCTACTGTTGCTTTTAGAAAAGCAGTAAAAGATTGAACATGAAAAGAACGACACACCTGGCACTAAACTCTAATGCCTAAGTGAGTATGCAAGAACTTATACCAGGGAAATATGTTGTACCTGTATGATAAGTGCACTATATCAAAGGTCACTGGTGTAAAAGACTCAGTAGGTATATGAGTAAGATGACTTCATCTTCACTCTGAAGCTGTTTATTTAGAAATCCCTCGCCTACTTTCTGAAACTTCTGTTGAATAATCTGGAGACCAACTAATAATTCCATGATACTATAATACTACATTCAGTTTTTTGAGTGGCTTATTCTAGTTTAAATGCCCTCCATGGTTTAACAACGGATGGTATTGTTCAGACTCCAGAAGAGGCTGAGATGAAAAGATGCTCTTTCTCACATCACTTGTTGATGTGCCTCAAAGGAGTAAAAAGATAAAATAAAGCAGAATAGAGGATATGATAATATTATAATGAATTTATACAAAGCATTTAAGATTCCATCATCTGACAGAACTATGATTAATACAATAGACATTTTAATAACTAACATTGAATGCACCAGGTGCTTGACCTTATGTAATGTGATTTGTATGGATTATATTATATAATCTTAATAATCCAAGGAGGGTGTATTATTTTTATCAGTCTCATTTTGTAGGAAATAAGAAGTAAGTTGTGTATAGTGAATTACCAAATCTATACAGTGTATAAAAAGCAGACCAAACTTAGCTAATGTATGACAAACTATATTGATACCCTACATAACTTTATATTTGCCTCTTTTCAATATGAGAAGTAAAATTGTGAACTTAGAAATTGTTCTGAGGTACATACATTGAGAAGATGGATGTAAATAGTCTATAACTGTGTTGCCAATAAAAATTTCTGCAAATAATGGAAAAGTGTAGGTAATGTCTGATATAGTAGCCACTAGCCACTAGCCCATGTGTTATATTAGACAGCACCGATATAGAGTAGTAACATTTGGGCTATATCCCTATTTTAATTAGTAAAATGATCATTGGAGTATTGAGAATATTCCTTTGCCTCTGCAATGCCCGAGGTAGGTCCCAAAGGTACCATTTAATTTATCCCAAAGTGAATATGATTATGGTGACTAGAAAAAAATCATATGTATATATACTTCCTAAACTTTTTATTTTCTTTTTTTAAAGATGTTTTCATTGATTTCAGAGAGGAAGAAAGAGGGAGAGAGAGATAAAAACATCAATGATGAAAGAGAATCATTGACTGGCTGCCTCCTCACTCCCCCCACTGGGGATGGATCCCGCAACATGGTCAGAATTGAACTCTTGGTTCATAAGTCGACACCCAACCACTGAGCCACACATGCTGGGCTGTTTCTTTTCTTTAGGGGTTAGATAACTTGAACCCAGGCTGCTGAACAAAAAAAATTACTCACTCATAGCAATTGTGATAATGAATAAAATAAATAAATAAATAGAGAAAATATCCATTCTCTTTCTATGAACAAAAAATAAAGTGTCCTGAAAGCATATCTATAAAGTTCAAGCAAGATTAAAATGATGAAATAAATCTAAAAACAAAGCAAAATCATCAAAGGCACAGTATTTGAAAATATTAGAAATATGCTAGCTCCAATTAGAATATTCTGACAGCTTTCTTCCCTTATTTTCATGAAAAATTGGGAAAGTCAGTTAAAACTATAAACATTTAAAAGCTTGACTCTCAATATTCTTATAAGAGCAAACAAAATTTATGTAAACATTTTATGAAAAATTTAAAGCACATGAGAGAAAATAGTAGTTATACTTTGTTGATACTTCTGTTAATACTTATACATGTCTTCCAAATTCAAACTGAGCAAACTGCCAACAAGGCACAGGTGCATAAAATAATAACAGGTGAGAGACATAAAACGTTATAATGAAGAAAATACTATCTTTGTCCATTATGCCTTTACCTTAGAGCACATTAGCACATCTGTTATATATTTACTAGAAGTACAGGTTTATATGAACAAGTTTTATTAAGTTATAATGCCAAATCTATATATATTTTGTTCCCCAGACTTATGTACATTGCACTGAAGTTATAACGTCTGAGTTATGGCAATAAATACATTCCAATAAACTCCACTGAAAATGTTATTAGGAATATGATTCTACTATGACATTATTATAAGATTCTTAAGTTGAAAATTTAGGCTTATATGGTTTTGAAATGTTATTGTCATAGTTGTTATTTTGAGTTTGAGTCTACTCACTAGTCATTCTGATTGACAGCTTTTCTAATTGATTTTTAGAAACTATAAGGAACAATGCTTTGTAGACAACCTGGACTCATGGTCTTTTAAAAAAATTAGCAATGAGATCTAAATTTTAAAATGTAAAACACTATTTTACTTACTCTGTTTATATAAAAATTTATACCAGTTCTTACCTTCAAGTACCAAACAACTTCATTTATTGGGAAAATAAATAAATGGCAAATTTAATGAAAATGTATATTATTCATATGGTAGAACTGAAAAGAGGCTAGATTTTGAATCTAAGGTAAATATCTTTTTTATTGATTGTCACCTTTGGGCTGCTTGACCTTGAGAAAGTAATTTAACTTCTCTATTTATATCTTTAAATTGGTTGATTTCTAAGAACCAGTATAGCTGGGACTACCCATATCAACATACACCATATATAAGTACAAATAATTTTATATTTGTGATTTATCTTTTAATTAATCGTTCTTCTTACAATAAAATGTCTTAATTGCAGAAAATGTAGTTAAGATAGACATAGCAAAAATAAATTTTAAATATCAACCATTTGAAATAATGATTGCACATATAAAATAGTCATATTTTTGCAAAACACACATACATATATATATATATTGAAAATTATATCACTATATCACTAGTAAGGAGATTGAATCTGTAATCAAGAAACTTCCAGCCATAACCAGTTTGGCTCAGTGGATAGAGCGTCAGCCTGTGGACTGAAGGGTCCTAGGTTCGATTCTGGTCAAGGGCATGCATCTTGGTTGCAGGCACATCCCCAGTAGGGGGTGTGCAGGAGGCAGCTGATTGATGTTTCTCTCTCATTGATGTTTCTAACTCTCTATCCCTCTCCCTTCCTCTCTGTAAAAAAATCAATAAAATATATTTAAAAGAAAAAAAGAAACTTCCAACACCTTCTTCTTTGACTCCTTTTTGTTGTTACATTTTTTTTTAAATTTTACTTTTAGAGAGAGAGGAAGAGAGAGGGAGAGAGAAAGAGAGAAAGATCCATGTGAGAGCAAACTCAATTGGTTGCCTCCTGCACACCCCCTACCAGGTATCCAGCCCACAACTCTGGGCATGTCCACTGATTGAGACTAAACCATCAACGTTTCTGTGCACAGACAATGCCTAATTTTGCCACACCAACCAGGACCTCCTTTCCTTTCTTTTTCATGCCAGGATTCCAACCTCGTGTTTTTTTGTTTTTTTTTTGTGTGTGTGTTTTTTTCCAAAGAAGACATACAAATGGTCAACAGGTACATGAAAAAAATATTCAACATCACTAATCATCAGGGAAATGCAAATCAAAACCACAACTAGATTATCAACTCATACCTGGTGGAATGGTTGTCAAAAAGACAAGAAATAATGAATGTAGGCAAGAACATAGAGAAAAAGGAATTCTTGTTCATTGTTGGTGGAAATGCAAGTTGCTGCTGCCATTATGAAAAAGAATGGAGGTACCTCAAAAATTATAACAGAACTATCATATGCTGCAGCAATTCAAACAAACAAAAAAAAAAGCCCAAAAAACAGAAACACAAAAACCATAATTTGAAAACTATATAATCCTCCATATTCATAATTTACAATGGCCAACAGATAGAAACAACCTAAGGTCCATCATTAGATGAATGAAAAAAGAAGTATACATATAAATACTGAGAAGTATACATAAAAATAATACTATTCAGCTATAAAAAGAATGAAATCTTGCCATTTGGAATAGCATGGATGGATTTTGAGGATATTATGTACATTGTGCTAAGTTAAATAAATTAAGCAAAGACAAAACACTGCAGGGTCTCACTTACATGCAGAATATAAAAAGCAAATACAACAACAAAAGAAAAACAAGGTCATAGACACATAGAATAGAGGTGAAGGGTGGACAAAATGAGAGCAGGGTGTCAAAGGTACAAACTTTCAATTATAAAATAAGGAAATCATGAGAATGTAATGTGTCACATGATGGCTATAGTTAAAAACATGGTATTGAATATCTGAAATGTGCTAAGAGAGTAAATCTTAAAAGTCCTTATCACAAATAAAAAAACATTTTGTAACTTTACAGTGATGGACATTAACTAGACTTATTGTGGTCATCATTTTGCAATATATACAAATATCAAATCATTATGTTGCACACCTGAAACTAACATAATGTTATATGTCAATTATATCTCACTAATAATTATTATATTCTATTGTTTTGAATTTTTACATTTCTAAGTCATTTACACTTTCTCTATTTTAATGCACTAATTTTTAATAATGTCAGTTTGTTCCATCTTAACCATTCTTAACCAATGCTGATACCACAGTGATTAAATCATTTATCTATTATCCTCTGGTAGATAGATGGGAATTGCTTTCTCGTCACCCATCTCACCATGCCTCACCCTGCACCATTAAAATGGTGAGACAAAGAAACAACCCCCAAATGAAAGAATCACCAAAAAGGAACTAAATGGAATGGAGGCAAGGAAATTGTCAGATAAGGAATTCAAACTGATGGTTATAAGGATGCTGAAACAATTTAAGGAAAACTATGAGCAACTTAATGTGAACTATAAAGAACTTAATGAAAACTACATCAGCATGAAATAAAAGGTTGAAACCATGAATAAGAAGCAATCAGAAATAAAGCATGACATAGCTGTAATAAAGAATACCCTGAAGAAAATCAGTAGTACACTAGAAGCTGAGGGCTAACTCAGCTAATTAGAAGACAAGATAGGGGGCGGGGGACATTCAGAGCAGCAATTGGGGGGAAAAAAGCAGGAGGAGAATGTAAGGGAGCTTTGGGACAACATGAAAAGTAACAACATCCACATCATAAGGGAACCAGAAGAAGAAGAATCTAAGAAAGGAATAGAGTACTTGTTTGAAGAAATAATGACAGAAAACTTTCATGACCTGGTGAAAAACAAAGTCACGCAAGTCCAGGAAACCCAGAGAGTCACAATCAAGATGAACCCCAAAAGACTCACATTAAGACCCCTCATAATTAAGATGATAAACATTAAAGACAAAGAAAGAATCTTAAAGCCTGCAAGAGAGAGACAGAAAGTCACCTACAATGGAGCTCCATTAGACTGTCAGTTGATTTCTCAATAGAAGCACTTCAGGCCAGAAAGGAATGGCAAGATATATACAAAGTAATGAAAAGCAAGGGACTGAATCCAAGATACTCTATCTTGTATGGCTATCACTAAAAATGTAAGGTCAAATAAGGACCTTCAAAGACAAAAAAGGCTAAAGGAGCTTATTACCACCAAACAAGCACTGCAAGATATGCTAAATAGACTTTTGTAATAAGAAGAAACAGAGACAGAGGAACATAAGCATAAAGAATAAAAATGTCAACAAATAAGCACCCTTAAATAATAACCTTAGCCTGACAGGCATGGCTCAGTAGTTGAGCACTGATCTATGAACCAAGAGGTCACAGTTTGACTCCTGGTCAGGGCACAGAAGAAATAGAGACAAAGGAACATAAGCACAAAGGATAAAAATGTCAACAAATAAGCACCTTGAAATAATAACCTTAGCCTGACAGGCATGGCTCAATGGTTGAGCATTGTCCTATGAAACAAGAGGTCACAGTTTGATTCCTAGTCAGGGCACATGCCGGGGTTGCAGGCTCAATCCCCAGTGTCGGGTGTGCAGGAACAGCCAATCAATTAGTCTGTCTTATCATTGATGTTTCTATCTCTCTCTCCCTTTCCCTTCCTCTCTGAAATCAATAAAAATATATAATAATAACCTTAAATGTAAATGGCTTAAATGCTCTAATCAAAAGACATAGGATAGCTAAATGGTTAAGAAAACATGACCCAATTATATGCTGTCTACAAGACACCCAACTCAGAACAAAAGACTCACACAAGATGAATACGAAAGAACGGAAAAAATTTTGCACGCAAATAGAAATGAAAAAAAGTTCAGGTAGCAATTCTTATATCTGACAAAATAGATCTCAAAATGAAAGCCATAATAAGAGACCATGAAGGCCACTTAAGAATACTAAAAAAATCTGCACAATAAGAAGACATAACCCTGGTAAACATATATGCACCCAATATAGGAGCACCAAAATACGTATAAAAACAAACAAACAAACAAACAAAAAAAAACCCCAAAAAACACCTTCTGGAGGATTTTAAGGGAGAAATCAACAGAGATACAATTGTAGTAGGGGACATTACTGAATAGATCTTCTGGATAAAAAATCAACAAGGAAACAGGGACCCGAAATGACACATTAGATCTAATGGATTTAATTGATATTTACAGAACATTTCACATAAGTGCACATGGGACGTTCTCAAAGATAAACCACATGACAGGACACAACTAAGTCTCTACAAGAGGACTAAAATAAAATCAAGCATTTTCTATGATCATTATAGCATGAAACTAGAGATCAACTACAATAAAAATACCCCAAAACATTCAAACACATGGAAGCTAGATAGCCTATTATTAAATAATGAATGGTTTAGGAATGAGATGAGGGAAGAAATAAAAAACTTCTTGGAAACAAATGAAAATGAACACACAAAAAACAAAAATCTATGGGACACAGCAAAGAGGGAATTTCATAGCACTATAGGCTTACCTCAAGAAACAAGAAAAATTTCTAATAAACTATATAACCCTACAACTTGAAGAATTAGAAAGAGAACAACAATAAAAGCCCAGAGGAGGTAGAAGGAAGGAAATAATAAAGTTTAGAGCAGAAATAAATGACATAGACATTAAAAAATCAATACAAAAGGTCAATGAAAGAGCTAGTTCTTTGAAAAGATAAACAAGATTAATGAACATTTAGCCAGAATCATCAAGATATAAAGAGAGAGGACCCAAATAAAATCAGAAATGAAGAGTTAAAGTATCAACTGACTTCCCAGAAATGCAAGGGATTGTAAAAAAAATACTATGAACAACTGTATTCCAATAAGCTGGACAACACAAATGGAATGGCCAAATTCCTACAAACATACAACCTTCTGAATCAGGAGGAATCAGAAAACCTGAATAGGCTGATAACTACTGATAAATATGAAGTAGTAATAAAAATTTTTAATAATGCAAAACTCCCAGAAAACAAAAGCCCTGGCCTGGACAGCTTCATGGGTAAGTTTCACCAAATATTCAAAGAAAAACTAATACCTATCCTCCTCAAACTATTCCAAAAATTCCAAGACGAAGAAATACTTCCAAGCTCTTTTCACAAGTCCAGCATCATCATACTTCCAAAAACAGATAAAAACACTAAAGACCAATATCCCTGATGAACATAGATGCTAAAATCCTCAAAAAAATATTAGCAAATTGGATCCAGCAATATATTACAAAGTTCATACATCATGACCAACTATGGTTTATTCTAAGGTTGCAAGGCTGGTACAATATTCACAATCAATAAATGCGATGCATCACATAAATAAATTTAAAGATAAAAAGCACATGATCATATCAATAAATGCAGAAAAAAAGCATTAAGCAGAATGCAACACCCATTTTTTATTTTAAAAAAATCAGAGCAAAGTGGGAATAGAGGGATCATATCTCAACATAATAAAAGCCATATAGGAAAAACCTACAGCCAATATCATACTCAATGGGTAAAAACTAAAACCATTTCCCATAAAAATGTAACAAGACAGGATTGTCTGCTTTCACCACTTTTATTCAACACTAGAGGCCTGATGCATGAAATTCATGCAAGAATAGGCCTTCCTTCCCCCAGCTGCCAGCACTGGCTTCCTTCTGGCACCCGGGACCCGGGCTTCCCTCTGGCTACCAGCAGGCACCTGAGACCTGGGCTTCCCTCACAGCCCTGGCTTTGTCTGGAAGGACGTCTGGTCTAATTAGCATATTATGCTTTTATTATTATAAATAATACCTAAGTCATAGCCACAGTGATCAGATAAGAAGAAAAAATAAAAGGCATCCAAATTGGAAAGGAGGAAGTAAAACTGTCATTATTCATAGATGACATTATATTGCATGTAGAAAAGCCTAAAGACTCCACCAAAAAACTGCTAGATTTAATAAATGATTTTGGCAATGTAGCAGGATATAAAATTAACATTCAGAAATCATTGGCATTTTATACACCAATAATGAGTTCTCAGAAATAGAAACAAACAAAAAAAAACCATTTATCATTGCAACAAAAAATTAAGACACTTAGAAATAAACTTAACCAAGTAGATAAAAGACCTATACTCAGAAAACTATAGAAAATTGAAAAAAGAGATAGAAGAAGATATAAACAAGTGGAAAAATATACTGTGTTGATGGGTTGGTAGAATCAACATCATTGAAATGTCCATACTACCCAAAGCAATCTGTAGATTCAATGCAATTGCTATTAACATACCAATTATTTCACAGATCTAGAACAAATATTCCAAAAATGTATATGGAACCACAAAAGACCCCAAATAGTCACAGCAATCTTGAAAAAGAAGAACAAAGTTGGGGTAATCACCATACCAGATATCAATCTACTAAAAAGCTACTATAATCAAAACAACCTGGCAACGGCATACTAGAATAAGAACAGGCATATAGATCAATGGAACAGAACAGAGAACCCAGAAATTGATCCAAGCCATCATGCTTAATTAATATTTGACAAAGGAGGCAAGAGCATAAAATTAAGTCAAGATAGTCTCTTCAATAAATGGTGTTGGAATAATTAGACAGGTATATACAAAAAATGAAACTAGACCACTAACGTATACCATACATAAGAATTTAAACTCAAAGTGGATAAAGGACCTAAATGTAAATAGTGAAATAATAAAAATCCTTGAAGAACACATCTAAATATCAGGTATCTCACATAGCATAATTTTCACTCATACAATGCCTAAGGTAAGAGGAACAAAGCAAAAAAATTAAACAAATGGAACTACATCACACTAAAAAGCTTCTGCACAGCAAAAGAAACCAGCATCAAAATGAAAAGGGAACCCACTTTATGGGAGAACATATTTGCCAATGATACATCTGATAAGGGGTTAATATCCAAAATATATAAAGTACTCATACAACTCAACAAAAGGGAAACAAACAATCCAATTAATAAATGGGCGGAGGACCTAAATAAACACTTCTTCTAAGAGGACATACAAATGGCCAAGAGACATATGAAAAAATGCTCAATGTCCCTAATCATCAGCAGATGCAAATTAAAACAACAATGTCACTAATCATCAGAGAGATGCAAATTAAAACAAACTGCCAGAATGGCTAACATCAATATATCAATAAATGACAAGTGTTGGCAATGATGTGGAAAAAAGGGAACCCTAGTACACTGCTGGTGGGAATGCAGACTGCTGCAGCCAGTATGAAAAACTGTGTGGAGTTTCCTCAAAAAATTAAATATGGAATTGCTATTTGACCCAGTGATCCTACTTCTAGGAATATATCCTAAGAAAAAACACCAATCGAAAGGAATGTATGCACCCCTATGTTCATGGGAACATATTTACACTAGCTAAGATCTGGAAGCAGCCAAAGTCTCCATCAGTAGATGAATTGTGTGTGTGTGTGGGGGGGGGGGGGGGGAAGCTGTGGTACATATACACAATGGAATACTATGCAGCTATAATAAAATATGTTATGTTTATAATAAAAATAAAGATATGTTACCCTTTGAGACAGCATGGATGGACATGGAGAGTGTTATGCTATGTGAAATAAGTCAGTCAACTGAGAAAGACAAATATCACATGATCTCACTACATATGGAATCTGATGAACAAAATAAACTGATGAACAAAATAGATCCAGAGATATGAAAGCATGGAACAGACTGAGGATTCTCATAGGGAAGAGGGAGGAGGGAATTAACCAAAGTTCCTGTATGCATATATTCACAATCCATGGACACAAACAATAGTGGGGTGAAGGCCTGGGGAGGGGCTAGGGGGTGAAGAGGAGGGGGTCAAGGGTGAACAAAAGGGAACATCTGTAATACTTTCAAAAATAAAGATAAATTTTAAAAATACTAAAAAAAAGCATTCAAAGACAGTAATATATTTCCCACTTTGCAAATTAGTAAAAGAGGTAACACTGTACTTTTGACATCACATTAAAGTAGAAAGCTTGTGAAAGGATATTTTTCAGCCTGTTCCAAAAGATAAGACATTTCAGTT
Organism: Myotis nattereri; assembly: GCF_964212035.1. Classification (NCBI taxonomy): domain Eukaryota; kingdom Metazoa; phylum Chordata; class Mammalia; order Chiroptera; family Vespertilionidae; genus Myotis; species Myotis nattereri. The sequence continues at coordinate 64,397,506 of NC_138076.1, read as the reverse complement.
ATTGTAGGGAGGAGTAGGAGTGGGTGGAAGTGGAAGAGAATATAGAGGGAATAAATGGTGATGAAAAAATTAAATAAAATAAAAGAAGAAAGATGACAAAATAAAACATTTCAAGAAAACAGAACAGAGGCTATGTATTTACATATTTTCATTGTAATTAATTTAATACAAGAAAATTGTAAGTTTTGCATCTTTAGGATAAGTCACTCTAAACATTGCCATATATTCAAGGTTCTATTTTTCTAATCACATACTAGGTAAACATTTGCATATTTTAATAATAAAAATTATAACTGTATTTCAGAAAAAAGAAGTCCATGAATATAATGAACACAATAAATCGGATCCCATGGAAAGTCTATCTTTCCTAGGTGGGTACCCAGGGGTCATCCCCATATCCATATTAGACTTTGCATCCATGGTCATAGTTGAATGAATATACTTGGAGTGGCATATGGCCTAGGTGTAATAAATAGATATTTTTCCATGCATCTTAGTACTTAGAACACAATGAAATTAAGTCAATAGACTGCTTTGGAATATGACTCTCTTAAAATTTTTGGTTGTGACCAGCATAAGGAATATATAACACTAGAGGCCCAGTGCACGAATTTGTGCACAGGTGGGGTCCGGCTGGCCTGGCCCCAATTGGGCCCTGATTAGAGCCAGGTGGCTTAGGGATAGGGGCTGAGGGATGATCAGGGCAGTGGGAGCCCATCGGGGGCAGGGCCAGCTGGAGGGAGAGACTAAAGGAGGTTGGCTGGCCCCTACCACCCCAATAGGCCTGCAGCCCCTCCGCCTAGTGGGCCCCGCCCCTAATCGCCCCTATATGTGAAAAAGGGGCGGGGCTGGCCAACTTCCTGCAGCACCTCCCTCCAGCTGGCCCCACCCCCGATGGGCTCCCACCACTCCAATAGGCCCGTGGCCCCTCCCCCCAGTCAGCTCTGCCCCTGATCGGCCACCCACTCTGATCAGGGGGAGGGGCCACTGGAGGTTGGCCAGCTGGCCCCACCCTCTGATGAGGCTGGTTCACTGGCCGCAGTGGGCATTATAGTGACTGGTTGTTCCTGTCGTCCTGGTGTTTTAGTTACTGGCTTTTTATATATATACTAGAGGCCTGGTGCACAAAAATTTGTGCACTCGGGGAGGAGGGGGGGTCCTTCAGCCCGGCCTGTGCCCTCTCGCAGTCTGGGACCCCTTGGGAGATAATGACCTGCTGGCTTAGTCCTGCTCCCGCGTGGCAGAGGGCAGGCCCAATCCCTAGGTGCAGCCCATGGTCGGGCTCAGAGCAGGGCCAATTGGGGAGTTGGGGCCCCGCCCCCTTTCATGCACAGAGCAGGGGGGATCCGGAGGTTGCGATGCCACCCTCAGTCACGCTCAGGGTAGGGCCGATTGGGGGGTTGGGGCACTGCCCCCTGTCATACACAAGGCAGGGTCGATGGGGAAGTTGAGGCACGACCCCCTGTCACGCACAGAGCAGGGCCAATCAGGGGGTTGGGGTGCTGCCCCCTGTCACTCACAGAGCAGGACCCATCGGGGGGTTGGGGCTACGTACCCTGTCACGCACAGAGCAGGGTCGATCAGGGGGTTGGGGAGCTCCCCCCTGTCATGCACAGAGCAGGCCCCATCAGGGGGCTGGAGAGCTCCCCCCGTCAAACACAGAGCAGGGCCGATCAGGGGATTGGGGAGCTCCCCCAGTCACTCACAGAGTAGGGTTGATAGGGGAGTTGGGGCACCGCCCCCTGTCACACACAGAGCAGGGCAGATCAGGGGGTTGGGGCGCCACACCCTGTCACACTCAGGGCAGGGCCGATGGGGAGGTTATGGCTCTACCCCATCACACACAGAGCAAGACCCATGGGGGTGAGGGGGTTGGGGCACCACCCTCTATCACCCACAGAGCAGGGCCAATCAGGGGGTTGGGGTGCTGCCCCCTGTCACTCACAGAGCAGGACCCATCGGGGGGTTGGGGCTACGTACCCTGTCACGCACAGAGCAGGGTCGATCAGGGGATTGGGGAGCTCACCCTATCAGGCACAGAGCAGGGCTGATCAGGGGGTTGGGGTGCCACACCCTGTCACACACACAGCCGCAGGGCGATCAGGGGGTTGGGGTGCCTTCCCCTGTCATGAACAGAGCAGGGCAGATAGGGAGGTAGTGGCCCCGCCCCCTGTCACACACAGAGCCGCAGGATAATCAGGGGGTTTGGGCGCTGCTCCCTGTCACGCTGATCCCGGTGCCGGGAGACCTCCAGTCTCCGCTGATTCCGGTGTTGGGAGTCATATTACAATTTTACTATATAGGATAGAGGCCTGGTGCACGGGTGGGGGCCTGCTGGTTTGCCCTGAAGGGTGTCCTGGATCAGGGTGGGGGACCCCACTGGGGTGCCTGGCCAGTCTGGGTGAGGGGCTGAGGGCTGTTTTCAGGCTGGCAGGTGACTGAAGCTCCCAACTGCTCCGTTTTTCTTTTTTTTCTTTTTTTATTCTGGGCCAGCTTCAGCTCTGAGGCCTGGCTCCAGCTCCGAGGCCTCCGCTGCTGCAAGCAGGTATCTGGTTTGTTTGGGTTCTATAATTGTAACACTGTTGCGGTCCTGCTCACTCCAGCTCTGAGATCCTGGCTGACTGAAAGCAGGAATCTGCATTTGTTCTATAATTGAAACAATGTTGCGGTCCTGCTGGCTGAAGCCCAACTGGCTGAAAGCAGGTTTCTGGGGTTTTGTTTAGCTTCTGTATTTGTAACAATGTTTCTGAAACTGCAAGCTCAGAGGCCGGCAAGGCAGGCGGGGAACGTTGGAGTCCTCCGTCACTGAAGCAAGCAAGCCTCCTTTTCGCTTCAAGCTGCCTGGCTGCTGGCCGCCATATTGGCTGGCAGTTAATTTGCATATCGCCCTGATTAGCCAATGGGAAGGGTAGTGGAGGTACAGCTAATTACCATGTTTCTCTATTATTAGATAGGATAGTTAATAGACCTATTACAGATATGTATTAAGAAAATAAGTTTCCAAAACAATAATTGTTCTGGGTATGATATTTTTCTATTTTCTATTATATTCTATTATTTAATTATTGATGACCCACTAAGCAGAATTCAGGAGCAACTCGTGTGACAGGGCCTACAACACTACTTTAGAAAAAGATCAGTGCATTCATCCTGGCTCTTTCACTACTCAAATCTCAGTTTTTCAGTTCTTTCTATATCTGGAAAATATTCTAGTGTATTTCCAGCAAGTTTCACTTTTAATTTATTATGACAATTAGAGACTTCTTTTCTTGTCCACAATCATATCATCTTAACTAATCATAGTCCTTCTCAGGACTCATTATTTTCCTCAGTTTTCTCTTTCTTTTGAATTTACCAAATGTATTTATAAGGTGGGAAATTCAGATGAAATTAAAGGAGGGTAATAATAATTCCTCATTCTTAAAGCCGACCTGCTATACCATATTGAGTTGTGGCAGGAACAGAACTTGCATCCCTGGTTTTCTAGTCAGTTGTAAATTTTCATACTGAAATAGGTACTGTTGGAAATTCGTTTATTTCACTTGATTAACAATTGAATTTAATAAGATGTTAAACTTCCAAATCCCAGAGTACAAAAGCAGCTTAAGTGTTAAAAACAGGTCCTGGGAAACTATGTTTATAAATTAACATCATCATTTAACAAATTAATCTATTTATTTATTTTGCAAACCAATATCACAAGCTTACAATTAGAACTTTGAAAAAATTGTGAATCTATGACATCTAATAAATTATGTAGATCCATACTAAAGATTACTTCTTCCATATGCTAAAAAGTATATATGGTCTGACATCAAGGGTGTATATAGAAAAATAATGTAAATAAGTTTGAAATCCAAGGGTTTGAGAGAAGACACCAGGGAGGAGGGAATTTGTATTTTTTATTTCCATACAATTACCATTTTTAAAACAGAGAAGTTTTTTTAAACAAAGATTCTATTTTCTAGCTGATTATTCTATTTTAAAAGTTCAGACTGTCCTCTTTAAATTTTATCTTCAATTTAAGATGGATCTATGAGTATTATTGCCAAGTTCTGAGATCATTTACCTCAACCAATTTTTCTTTATTAACTTCAAAGATTCTTATAAAAAATCAATAGAGAATAGAATGCATCTACATGAATTTAGACAGATCAAATGAAACTAAAAATCCTTATTTAATTTTGTCAGTATACAATCCTGGGCTCAATATGCAAAGGTTGTTTCAGAGAACTACACACTTCAATCTTCTCAAGGGTCAAAACTATAATTTATGGTTCATATAAAATAGTTGATTAAAATAAAAACACATGTTTTTTTATAGGAGAGTCAAATAAAATGGTTTTCTGATTGTATATCCTCCTACTAGCAATGCATATATATACAGCCTGAAAGAGGATATTGTTAAATTAATCTCATTATCTGGGATATCTATAATAAAAAAATCATAATATGCTAATTAGACCGGACAGCCGAACGACCTTCCAGACTTCATTCCAGTCAAAGCCACAGCAGCTGGGGCTGATGCAGAGGTGGTTAGGGGACATCAGGCAGGCATGTGAGAAGTTAGGGGCGGTCAGGCAGGCAGGCAGAGTGGTTAGAGGTGATCAGGCAGGCAGGTGAGCAGTTAGGGATATCAGGCAGGTAGAGTGGTTAAGGGTGATTAGGCAGGCAGGCAAGTGGTTAGGGGCAATCAGGCAGGCAGGCAGGCCAGTGGTTAGGAGCCAGCAGTCCTGGATTGCTAGAGGGTGCAGGCCAGGCTGAGCCCCCTATGCACGAACTTTGTGCACTGGGCCTCTAGTCTTAAACAGAATGTGTCATTTTGTAAAATGTCAACTCTTAAGTCATGAAAAACAAAACTGACCATAGAGTATATTGCCATTAGGTCAAACTGGAAAATTCAAAGAGAAGTGAAAATGAATACAGTGGGGCCTTGACTTACAAGTTTAATTTGTTCCGAGACCGAGCTCATTAAGGAGCTCGTTAACTCAAATTACTCTGTCAACTCAATGCAAAAACTCGGCTGAGAGACAGCTGGTTTCTCAAAAAACTCGTTAGTCGGGACACTCGTAAGTCAAGGCCCCACTGTATTTGGACTCTATTTATTTAATAGCACATTTATCTTTTGCAACCATTGTGTTTTAATATGTACTGTCCCTTTACTTAATATTGTCTCTATTTTGGGGAAACCTGAGCTATAACAAATAGACTCAAAAGGTATAATGACTCAACCACAACTGAGGTGCATTATTGTTTTCATAATAGTACATGTTCTTAATTTGCAGTAATCTCCCACAGGGATCCTAGTGCCCCATCCCTTCCTTTTTGTAGCTATACTATTCCTATTATTATCTGCATCCATTCAGAGGAAGAGAATAGGCATGAGATGGCACAGCCACTTACTTCTTAAATATCTTGCCTAGAAATAGTACATAGCACTCACTCTCACATTCCTTTATCTAAAAACTAGGGGCCCATTGCACGAAATTCGTGCACTGGGGAGGGGTGGTCCCTCAGCCCAGCCTGCTCCCTCTCACATACTTGGAGCCCTCAGGGGATGTCCTACTGACGGCTTAGGCTTGCTCCCTGCTTCCCTTGGGGAGCGGGCATAAGCTGCAGTCTGGCCTCCCTTTGTGGGAGGTGACCGGGCTGATCAGGGTAAGGCACCAGCCCCATCACCCCACTGCTGCAGCCATTGCCAGTCACCGCAGCCACCAAGGTGTTTTCATCAACACGGACTCCAGTCCCTTCACCATGAAAAAATGACAACTTTCTTTAGGCATTTTCAAGATGTGTCTTTCATACGATATGACATTTCTTTATTATTTTTTTATCCTCATCTGAGGATATATTTCCATTGATTTTTAGAGAATGTGGAAGAGAAAGGGAAAGACAGAGAGAAACATCAAAGTGAGAGGAACACTTTGATTGGTTGCCTCCTGCATGAGCCCTGACCTGGGCCCCAGCCAGGGAGGAGCCTGCAACCTAGGTTCATGCCCTTAGTCAGAATTGAACCCAGACCCTGTGGTAGGCAGGCCGAGGCATTATCCACTGAGCCAAATGGCTAGGGCAGGATATGATATTTCTTAGCCCCACCAGCAGCGGACCTTCGTTTTTTTCTCCAGGAGTGAGGTGGAAAAACCCTACATCACCTTCTTGGATTCTTATTACCTAAGTTACTAAGAATATTACCAGTGGCATACAGGGAGCTTAGCCAATGAGCAGTCAGAAAAGGTGTTTCCTCTGTAGTTCACACCGATCCCCGGCTCTGCCCCTGTCCACGCTTAAGGCCTCTGGCTAGGGGTGTTAGGCCTGGACAGGGGACCCCCAGCCTGCTCTAATAGCAGGCTCCACCCCTGCTTGGGAAAGAGGGGAATTAGGCCTGGGCAAGGGACCCCCAGTCTGCTCCAATTGCAGGCTCCACCCCTACCCAGGCCTCAGGCTTCTTGCGGGGCGTTAGGCCTGGGCAGGGGACCCCCAGCCCTGGGCGATTGGTGGCTCCACCCCTTCCCAGGCCTCAGGCCTCAGGCCTCTGGCCAGGCATTAGGCCTGGGCAGGGGACCTGCAGCCCGCTCCGATCACAGGCTCTGCCTCTGCCCAGGTCTCAGACCTCTGGAGAGGGCATTAGGCCTGGACTGGGGACCCTCAGCCCACTTCGATCGCCTACCCAGGCCTCAACCCTTTGGCTGGGGCATTAGGCCTGGGCAGCGGACCCCCAGCCCGCTGATCGCAGGCTCCACCCCTGCCCAGGCCTCAGACTTCTGGCCGGGGCGATCACTGGCTCTGCCTCTCCAGGTGGCATCTGGTGCTGCCCGTCCCCCCTCTCCGGTCCTCGATCTGAGGCCTGGATCTGCGATGGCATCTGGCGCTGCCTGCCCCACCTGCAGTATGCAAATTTAACGGCCATCTTTGGTGGGTTAATTTGCATACTCTTCTGATTGGCTGGTGGGTGTAGTGAAGGTACGGTCAATTAGCATCTTTGTCTTTTATTAGTGTAGATGGCCACAAAGGTAGAAGGCACATGTACTAGTCTAGCAGTTTGTCCAAGATGAAGAAAATACAGCTTAGATGGCAGTTTGCCATATTAGCCACACAGGTTGCCAGGGGGAGAGTGGTGGGAGATGGGCAAAAAGATAAAGGGGAATAAGAGGGACAAATTTCTGTTACAAAACAAAATAAACTATGGGGATGTAGTGCACAATACAGAGAATATAGTCAATAATATCATAATAACTTTGAACAGTGAAAATTTATTAATAGACTTATTATGGTGATCACATTGTAACATGTGAATGTTGGATCACTATATTGTCCACATGACATTAAAACAATATTGTCTGGCAACTGCACTTTAATAAAAAAAAAAGAAAACAGAATATACAAATTGTTTGTAAATATATATATACGTATATATATACATATATACACATATATATACGTATATATATATACTTATACATATATATTTGTCAAGTAAAAGATTTGTTGAGATTAGTTTTTAAAAATAAAGATATTAAGATATTATGCTAAATGTATCACCATAAATTTTATAATGTGGCATGTTTCAGCAAGGCTTAGTAACAAAAGAATTAAACCATTTATTTTTTTAAAATATATTTTTATTGATTTCAGAGAAGAAGGAAGAGGGAGAGAGATAAAAACATCCATGATGAGAGAGAATCATGGATCGGCTGCCTCCTGCAAGTCCCCCACTGGGGATGGAGCCCACAACCCGGGCATGTGCCCTTGACCAGAATCGAACCTGGGACCTTTCAGTTCACAGGCCAATGATCTAGCCACTGAGCCAAACCAGCTAGGGCCAGTTAAACCATTTCTGACCACTTCATTTCTTGCTTCAAATTTCATCCTCTTAGGGACTGATGATTCTTTTTTGCTCTTATTTATCCAAAAAACAAACAATTATATTCTTAATATTCAATCTAATATGCATTATATTGGCTAAGAAAAATAAAACATTTCCAAGATATTTTGTATTAAGAAGACTAAAACATTCACTTTTTACAGTTTAATTAAATGGCAAGATATTACCACAACAAAGGGAAGATCAACCATGTATCAGTAATGAAAGAAGTAGAGCAACCAGTAAATGCAAATACTCCAAAGTGAACAGAATCCTGAATTTTACTTTTTAATATTTGAAATACAGTCCCATTTTTTGATGTGCTTCCTACATCAAAAATATTTTCTAAATTTGTGAATAGAACTGTCCTTATTGAGATATCATTTCAGAAACATTCCCTTTGTGAGCAAAACACTTTAAAAATTATTTGATTGATAACAGATAGTTGCAATGGATATTTCAAATAAAATGCTTAATTTAAAAAAAAACACACACAGAGATATTATGGGCATTTAAGGCTTGAGGCTTCATGCTGCATTCCACTTGGTTCAGAGTATAGTTTTCATGATTTATTGACAGCTGCTGTAGATGGTTCTTTATTTTCAACTCAGCCCAACCACGGTCAAACAATACAGCCCTCCTGCTTTTTTCAATATTTTCCTAATATCTCAGCTCATTTAATTCTATTGATCCACTGAAGAGTATAATGGCACTGAAACTGGAATTAATAGCACCTCCCTTTCTTAGTGCTAAGAGCTTTCCTATTGAGTCTGTGGACCATCACACGAAATCATAAAAGTGGACAAAAAAAGTAGAGTGACCTTTATCGGCTACTATTGTACTGAAAAATTCAGCAAACCTCAGAACATCATTTTCAATTTTATAGCACTGTTTTCTTAAATAATAAGAGAAGGGGGAAAACAGGAACAACTGACCCCTGCTCAGCATTTACTTAAGCAGAATTGGCATTAATAGAGTATTCTGTCAAAAATTCGAGCTCAAGGAAATGTATGGCTTTGTCCACAGCGGCAGCTATCTTAGCAGATCGCACTGTCACCGCTTCACACAAAGCGCATTGCAACACCATTAGTGGACATGAATAATGCACAAGCTCTTATGCAGTACTCAGCTAAGTGCATGGAAACCTTGGGCTCCTGTTGTCAGAAATTCAATGGATTAGTACCTAGATTTATTTTAAGTCTGTAAAGCACTTTGTTCCTGACAGCATTCAAAGTAGAAAGAGTGCTATCCTGAATGTGCATCTTAATACTGTCATTCCTGTCTTGTAAGAGTACATGATATATGGGCTGCAATATATCGTTTTAATATTTAAAGTTTTCACTGTGCAGATGCAAAGAAATATATTAATAGTTATCTGCTGTTACTTTATTGATCTGGAAAAGCACAAAGATAACCTGTGAAGTTTCACAGCGAGGCTAGTAAAGTGGAGGCATTACAATTACATTTAGTAAAACAGATACACAAATTACAGATGCCATTTATCGTCTTTAGACAAGAAAGTCATTGGGGGCATTGGACGTCTTCTAAATTAAAATGGTATATTTGGAATCATTTTCATCTAATTAGCTGTATTTGTAGTTATATCGTTTCTTCAATTGAAAAACAGTGTTGTTTCTTTTTTGAAGGCTAAGTGATTTTACATGGTTAACATTTTGCTGAGAAAGAACTGTTCTAAAATGTTACAAAATTGTTTCCCTACAACTTGAGAGTTTAAGGGTAGTTTCTGCCTGTAGATACGTTCAAAATTTAAGCCTGATAATCTCCCATGCATTGAAAAAATAAATGACACTCTTGTATAGATTAAAAACAGTGCTCTATTGATATTAGGAATATAATAGAATGGAGATACCTCATGTAAAGGTCAATCTTTCTCAATTCTATGAAGACATAAAATGTTATTTTAAAATAATAACAGTTCCTTTTTCACTCAGCCTACATGGTCCATGAATTTTAATAAAAATTGTTGAAATGTCAATCAATGAATTAACTATTCATTATCAAGCCCTAACATTTTAAAGTTAAATTTTTAATTATATGCTTTAAAAATTTATTAAGCTACATGTAAGACTTCATGTCAGACAATTCATATTTGACCATATTTGACTCCTTAATTAAATCTGATTTTTAAACACCACTTTCAGAGGACTATGAAGACTTATTTTATCCTACTTACAAACTTCATTGTTGAATAAAAATAAGACATTTTTACATTTCATTATTTCAGAAGACAACCTGTCAAGCATGCTGTTTAGAATGCTGTGATTTGCTGCTCATAAAGACAACATGGTGAAAAAGCCAGTGAAGTCCCTGTTTCAAGATGCAGTAACTATAGTTAAATTGGAATATCAGATTATTCGGAATAAAAGTGAGTTAAATAATTTTATATTGAAGAGCTAAATTCTTCCACCTACTACATTTTTTTACACCAACACAACTTACATAGCTAAAACTTCAGACCAACAAATAATTTGCATATTCTGATCAATAGGTGGCGCTTTTCCCCTTTCTGACAGTCTTGATCACAACATTCTGGTAGAGTAAAACTTTTTATTAAGTTTTGTGAATTTTCAATATTATCCATAAAACACCAAACACTACAACTGGTTGAAAATTAATTATTAATCTTTGCAAGTTTATAAGGATTCACATTACTGTGGGCTTTTAAAAGTTATCCTTTGATGCATCATTATATTTTGCAATCAATAATTATATTTAAACAGAGAGCTCAGTTATTTTTAATGTCTAGACATTCATAAAATATTACTCAGTTTCTTAAATTTTTGAATTATTCCCTATTTGTCCAAGCAGAAAACTCTAGAAAGTAGCATTATGAAGAATCTGGTATATAGAGTCTCTTAAAATATCACTACCATGATGAATGTACTTTATTTATGATTTATAAGATAACTGTCAAAAATGAAAGATGCATTAATTTTATCATAAAATATATGTTAAATATGTATTCAAAATGGTAAGCATCAGTTGAAATTTTTAGTAAAAGATGCACTTTAAAAGATGGCTATCTATATTTTGATAGCATACAAAGGAATTTGATTCATTTACATTATCTTATTTAACTAAACCTGAGGAATACAGGTCATCTAAAAAATTTTATCAATAGTAGTTTATAGGGTTTTTTAATTTTATAAGTACAGAGGGCTTTATAAAATATTTTTTAGAAATCATTTATCTAAGTTTATGTTAAACATCATATATGAAATGTTTCTTTTTAAAAAGCATATAGTTATACATAAATATATAGTAACTAGCTTGTAAAGCTAGATAATATACTGTAAATATGGAGTCTTTTTATTTAAAAGATTATCCTGTAATCACAAGTGGTTTAAGGTATCTTATGAACAACATAATTACTTTCTGATAAAAGGAGATTATTTTAAAACTATATATTATATGTCAATTAAAAATACATTTGAGCCAAATAAAGGCACCTTATTTAAATGCATAATAAAATTATGATGCCTAGATCTACTTTTTCAAATTTTATTCCTCTTCTTACCTGTTTGTGTTCTTGTTTCATTCATTTACCTGCACTTCCTTTTCTTCAGTTTAATGGTATCATTTGTTTTGCTATATTTAGATCAGAAACTCCTACCTTACAAAAAAACTTTGACAAGTGTATAGCTAGTCAGAAAATTAAGGAAAAATGTTACATAGTTCCTGACCTTTTTCACATTATTAAAATAAATGATATATTTCTATGAATTGTATAACAAAATAAAACTTTTATATTTCCCAGAATATACAGTGTGGCCCTACCTCACTAGCTATCATGAAAAGAAGCATATTTTAAAAATCATTATGTTTATACCAAATTAATTTAAATTTTCTCCTCAAAAGCCATGTTATCACATAGTGACCGGGCACAGTTTTTCCTTTTGAAATGTGCTCAGTGACAGTCCCTTCCTGAACATGACGGCGCTAGAACCCTTTGATCATTGTCAATGCGGACCCAACCGCTTTCCTACCAGTCAAGGTCAGTGTGCGTCTACTTTGGAATTCCCTTGCATCCTTCAGGTTTCATCACCTCTCTCTCCCTTAAGAATTAGGCGACATCAAATTCAAACGAGGTTTATTATTGTTTTCCTCTAAAAATTAAAGACTTTTCTGAAAGAAATTACATCCTGGAATTAATGTCCTATATGTAAGGAAGCACAGCGTTGTATTGCACCACCTTTTAGGTATCTTAATAAAGTTTCCTGTACTTTGAAGCTCTTTTGGGAGAAGAGCACATTATGCTGTAGAGCAAAGCTTTGGGAGGTTCATGACACATAGGCGATAGTTTAAACAGCATGGCTCTTTGTGTAATTCTGGGTTGAGCTTATATAGGGCCTGACATTATTAGGTTATAGCATAAACTAGATCAAGTAAAAATTCTGTACTGCCCAAATGTAAAAGGATCACGGTAACTCTGATAAATGTCAAGTATCAATAATACTATGCTTAAACAGTCCGGAAGAGACAAAAAAAAAAAAAGAAAAAAAGATATGATAGGCACAGCTCCACATTACCAAGACAGCAATGATAAAGTACAACACTTAAGAGATTTTACTAACAGTTTAAGAGTTCTGGCACAATACTGCCTGTGTATAATGAGGCTTCTAAACGTTCATCTCACAGAACTTGCCTTTGAAGAGATAAAATACTTTACAAACTCTATTTCATTAATCTTTACAATATCTCTGTGAAGAATTATGAACACCAGTCAACAGATTACAGAGTGACAGCACTGAAATGTGGAATGAACTGCCAATCCGCACAAAGAGAGCCTTGAAGATTCCCCTCACAAAGATGTGTGTGTGTGTGTGTGTGTGTGTGTGTTAATTTCAGTATTCTAGGACCAAGCTAATGTGTTAATTCTAAATAGAATCAACATGTTGTACTTTATTGGGAAGAAGGAAAAGTAGAAAAAGCCTGAAAACTCATCGTTTTGAATTTAATAACAGGTTAAACCAATATTTCAATGCCAAGTTCTGTGAATATATAAAAGTATATTTTCAAAGATCAACATTGTGCATGACGGTGCATACTACACTATCGTCCACATTAATGTCAGATAAGATTTTCAATCTTGTAGCAAATCAGTCTAATCATATTATTAAATACCCCATGTAAGTGATTTCAACAGCACATGGCTTGCATTGTATTATTAACATCTCTTCAAAGGGCAGACATCACCACCATCAATAAATAGCTATTGACCACTTACTGTGTAAAACCTGAATTCCTGAAATATCATACTGTTTCTCATTTGTTAAGCTAATCTTTTGTAGACAAACCAAGTTCACATTATATCCATATAGTAAATATTAGTCCAGTGGACCCAAAACACTTAAAAAGGCAATTTAACAAATTAGTTTTTAAAATTATTCAACTGTCTATAATAATGAATGTATAAAGAAAGGAATAGAAGCTGTAGAGAATTAATAGCACCAACACCTGTCAAGTTCCAAGGGAAATATGAATTCTCCCATTTCTTTCTACCAATGTCCGTACAATCAAAAAGCTTACCTTATTCTACTCTATGTATTAATTATTCCAATTCTTTCCATCTCCACTACCACTATCCCACTCCAAACTGGATCACTGTGTACAGTTGAGCTGTTTTTCACGATATAACTCTATAAGGAACTACTCACTTCGCAACCTTTGAGAATGGCACCGCCTAGAAGTGAACAGCACACATACTGCACATCGCACGCAGGAGGCCAAGTCCAAGCCCACCATCTTTTTTCATCTGGATTATTTCAACAGCTTCCTATTTTATCACCTCCTCCACCCACTGTCTACACTGAAGCTAGAGTGACCCTTTACAATGCACGGTACATTATATTTTCTTCTTTAAAACCCTTCAATAGCTTTTTGCTGCATTTTAAATACAATTAATGTCCCGTGCCATTTAATTTGCTATCTCTCTTCTTAAGTTCGGATTTCATGGTTAACTATTTCACTCAACTCAAATGCCCCCTCATCTAAGCATCATTATCTGACCACTTATTTTAAATTGGAAGCACTAGATCCCTTCTCTCCCTTTATTTTATGTCTCAACAGCTAACTTGTCTTTGTAGCCCTTCTTGTAATTGACAATTAGTCTTATATTTATTCATTTACTTTTCTGTTTATCTTATTCTTTAAACACTATTATGTATTCACACACACACAATTGTCATATAAATATGTTCCCAATGTTATTCTCCAGGTAGGTACACACTGAGCCTATAGTGGAAGTCATTACATTAATGTTAGTGGAACTCTCATTTGTTTAGTCCATCAAGGTTTACAGAATGCTCTTATCTTTACCATGTCTTCTATATATTCATACTGGAAGCCCAATGCATGAAATTTGTACAAGGGGCTTGGCCCTCACAGTTCCGGCAGCTGCTTTGGCCCTTGCAGACCCAGCTTTGTCCGGAAGGTCATCCGGAAGGTTGCCCGGATGGTCTTTCCACTGTTCAGCCATCCATCTAATTAGCATACTATGCTTTTATTATTATAGATGTCTTATGCATGAGACACAGTGAGTGTTATTATCTCCATTTTATGAATCACAAAACTAAAGCTCAGTAATGCTGGTTTCCTGCTCAAAGTCACCAAGATAATAAGACTCTGAGTTGTGACTTGAACTCAGAACTCTTTTGAGCCCATATCTAGAAATCTCCGTATTATAAATAGAAAAATAGTTGATTCCTTTGAATGACCACACTAAGATACTGAAGAAGCATGGCATTGGTACTCAGAGAACAAAGACTTGTTCGTCCTATACTATAAACAATGTAATGTTACCATGATCTTACAGAATATATATTACATTGAAACAAACCTTGAATATAGTTTCAAATTTCTACTACAACTACATAGATGAGTTCTTAAAGTAACTAATTAAAAAAAAACAACACGATCAATTGCTAAATTTGTCTTCCTTTAAACAAAAGTAAACTGTATTATACTTAATATAAAAAAATACACATAGCAGACACTGCCAATTGCTTAATCCTGTGTTAAAAAAATAGGTCTGTGTATTTGACACCTGTCAAAAACGTAGATTGAAAAAATAAGTCTGTCAACTAATATACCCTCTAAGAATCTAATCAATATGTCCAATTTGCTATTCATAATTTTCTTAGCATACTTATGGCTTTATTCATATTTATGTTCTATTTTCTCATCACCAACTTTCAGTGTGCATCAGAAATATAAATGTAAATCTTGTTACTTTGACCATACAATTGTGTGTGTGTATGTATACATATATATAGCATTACTTTATACAAAATTAAAAATATCAAAAAATAAATAGCTTTCTTAATTTTGAAAAAAATCAAAATGAGAAAAGTATGTATTTGGTTTTACTATAAATTACATCATTATCATCATCATCTAAATTTGCCACAAAATGCTGAATAAGGAGAAGAGTCTTTATAATAATACTAGAGGCCCGGTGCACAAAAATTTGTGCACTCGGGGGGGAAGGGGGTCCCTCAGCCCGGCCTGTGCCCTCTCGCAGTCTGGGACCACTCAGGAGATAACGAACTGCTGGCTTAGGCCTGCTCCCGGGTGGCAGAGGGCAGGCCCAATCCCTAGGTGCAGCCCCTGGTCGAGCTCAGAGCAGGGCCAATTGGGGAGTTGGGGTGCTGCCCCCAGTCATGCACAGAGCAGGGCAGATTGGGAGGTTGCGATGCCACCCTCAGTCACGCTCAGGGTAGGGCCAATTGGGGGGTTGGGGCACCGCCCCCATAACACTCAAGGCAGGGTCGATGAGGAGGTTGCGGCGCCACCCCGTCACACACAGAGCAGGGCGGATCAGGGGGTTGGGGTGCCGCCCTCTATCACCCACAGAGCAGGGCCGATCAGAGGGTTGGGGCACCACCACTGTCACACTCAGGGCAGGGCCGATGGGGAGGTTATGGCTCTACCCCATCACACACAGAGCAGGGCCCGTGGGGGTGGGGGGGTTGGGGCACCGCACCCTGTCACACACAGAGCAGAGCCCGTGGGGGGGGGGGGGGGTTGGGGCGCCGCACCCTGTCACTCACAGAGCCGCAGGGCGATCAGGGGGTTGGGGAGCTCCCCCCTATCAGGCACAGAGCAGGGCTGATCAGGGGATTGGGGCACCTTCCCTTGTCACGAACAGAGCAGGGCAGTTATGGAGGTTGTGGCCCCACCCCCTGTCACACACAAAGCCGCAGGGCGATCAGGGGGTTTGGGCGCTGCCCCCTGTCACGCTGATCCCGGTGCCGGGAGGCCTCATGGCTTCGCTGATCCCGGTCCTGGGAGGCATATTACCCTTTTACTATATAGGATAGAGGCCTGGTGCATGGGTGGGGGCCGGCTGGTTTGCCCTGAAGGGTGTCCTGGATCAGGGTGGGGGTCCCCCCTGGGGTTCCTGGCCAGCCTGGATGAGGGGATGATGGCTGTTTGCAGCTGGTCACACACCCTTCAGGGTGGGGGTCCCCACTGGGGTGCCTGGCCAGTCTGGGTGAGGGGCTGAGGGCTGTTTTCAGGCTAGCAGGTGACTGAAGCTCCCAACTGCTCTTTTCTTTCTTTTTATTTTTTTTTTATTCTGGGCCAGCTTTAGCTCTGGCTCCAGCGCTGAGTCCTCTGCTGCTGAAAGCAGGTATCTCGTTTGTTTGTGTTCTATAATCAAAACACTGTATCAACTCCAGCTCTGAGATCCCAGCTCGCTGAAAGCAGGTTTCTGGGGTTTTGTTTAGCTTCTATATTTGTTACAATGTTTCAAACTGCAGGCTCAGAGCCAGGCAAGGCAGGCGGGGAACGTTGGTTTCCTCCGTCACTGAAGCAAGCAAGCCTCATGTGAGTTTCAAGCTGCCTGGCTGCCGGCCACCATCTTGACTGGCAGTTAATTTGCATATCTCACTGATTAGCCAATGGGAAGGGTAGCGGACGTACACTAATTACCACGTTTCTCTTTTATTAGATATGATGGGCATAATATTTAGGGGTTCCGATGAGAGCCAGATACATAACCGGAGGCCCCTGTACAAATGATTATGCCAGGCCTGTTGTTCAAAAGGCAGGAATAGAGTTCCACTAAAGTTACTTACGGATAAACCTTATTTCCTCTCTTTCCTGATGTTTCCTTCCTTCTTCTTCCCTTTCTCTCTCTCTCCACTTGTCATGGTGTTTTGAATTTGCTATTTAATATCATTCTAAGAAAGAAATAATTAAAATTTTATGTTATTAATATGAATTTTACTTTTCATCTTTATATTGTTCAATGAGAGTTTTAAATGGAAATATCGGTGTATTTCGTTTATAGGCAGAATTATTGAAATGACTCAATTCTTATTTCCTGACTGATCAGTGGAGGGTGTCTGGAGCTGAACAAAAAGGGACAAATAAGTTTTAAATATTTAAAACGTTAAGCTCTGTTGCCTTTGTTCCTGACTAATCTTATATAGCTTTCACACTGTTATATTTTAGGGTATGGTATTATTCACACATTTCAAAAATATATCAAATCTTACCAAATCATAAAATATATATCACTTTATACATTTAAATAGTCAACAAATCTTTATTATTAAAAGAATCAAGGTTTCTTTTTTCTTTTGGTTATAATTCACATATGGAACAGATAAATTGAATTTATTTTATATTATACATATTTTAATAACTTTTATGCTGTGATAAGAATCAAGCATTCAAAGAGAGGGTTCAATGATTTAAGATCTAAGAACTGCAATTTGCATCATTATCCTTAAAAAGTTCACTAGGAAAACTGTGAAACCATAGAAAATCCATATTTTATTATGGAATGAATTAAAATAGCATATCTAATGTGTCAACTGCTTTTTATAATAGCTAAAGGCAAAATAATCTATTTCCTATTTTTGTAAAAAAAATATAATATAAAAAAACACACGAACCTGACTGGTTTGGCTCAGTGGATAGAGTGTCGGCCTGTGGACTGAAGGGTACCAGGTTCGATTCTGGTCAAGGACATGTACCTTGGTTGCTGGCACATCTCCAGTAGGGAGTGTGCAGAAAGCAGCTGAGTCAATGTTTCTCTCTCATCGATGTTTCTAACTCTCTATCCCTCTCCTTCTCCTTTCTGCTCTGTAAAAATAATCAATAAAATATATTTAAAAAAAAACACACAAAACACGACACGTATTCTATGCTTTTCTGTAATCTCACCATCATCCACAAAAAATATACTAATTTGGACTTGTTTTGTTGGAAGTTTCAAGTTAAGGGTATGTTTTATTCTTGTAATTGAGTTTTTTTTTTTTGGTTGGTTTTTTTTGGGGGGAGGGGGGGAGATTCCTAATGGAATTCAAGTCTTGTATTAAATAACACATCTGAGGGTGTGTGTCATTCCTACATTATAATACACATGTCATATCTAATTGCTTAATTATATTGTGACAGAATAGAATGTAGAGAGGGACAGGACCTACTCAGTACATTCCTGTTAATGTCAGGAATCTTGTTTACACGTGAAGATACCTTCAATTCTGCAAGCATGAAAAGTATTCTGCTGATAAAGACTGAAAAATTTTAATGCAATTTGTACATGGATATGTGGTGCCGATTTAGGATATCTTGTCAACAGAGGAAGCGAAAAAGAATAAAATAAGTTCTATTTTTCAAGAAGAAAAAATAAAACATATGTGTTTTATCCTAAACAGAATAATTTTGTCAGTACACTATGTATAAGTTTCAATTTAGAAAATGGAGACAAATTCTATCATGTTTAAAAAGTTTCTTGAGGAAATCATACAGAGAATTAAAAAATTAATTTAAAAATATGATACTGACCTGGCTGGGTTGCTCAGTTGTTTGGGTCATCATCCTACACATCAAAAGTTTACAGGTTTGATTACTAGTCAGGGCACATCCCTAGGTTGCAGGTTTGATCCACTGTTGAGGCACATATGGAAGGCAACCAGTTGGTGTTTCTCTCTCACATTAATGTTTCTATCTTTTTCTCTCTCTCCCTCCCTTCCTCTCTATCTAAAATCAATAACATAAACTCAGGTGAGGATAAAAAAATGTGTATATGTGATACTAAAACTAAAAGTAGTTAATTTGAGAGCAGCAAGCCAATACATCACTTGGAAAGTATTGCATTTGAAATTACTTTGAAGGTCTGTTTATTTCTATTCAATATGAAAATTATGCATATAGTAAAAATGTTCTTCTTCCTTTTAAACTTTGATATCTCTATCAGTCATGCATCTATCTCTTGTCAGTTGTATTCATCTGTTTTGATAAGATATTATCTCATTTGCTATGTGGCCTTTGCAACTTTAGTCTCTTTCTATATCTCTCAATTATGTATTTTATTTTATTTTTTAAAAAATATATTTTGTTGATTTTTCACAGAGAGGAAGGGAGAGAGATAGAAAGTTAGAAACATCGATGAGAGAGAAATATCGATCAGCTGCCTTCTGCACATCTCCCACTGGGGATGTGCCCGCAACCCAGGTACATGCCCTTGACCGGAATCGAACCTGGGACCTTTCAGTCCGCAGGCTGACGCTCTATCCACTGAGCCAAACCGGTTTCGGCGGCTGTATTTTAAATATTGGTGCCAATTGTATCTTTAATGAAGTAACACAGTTGCAATCTTTTGAAAATACTTTGTTTAAAATCATTTGAATACATATATATATATATATATATATATATATATATATGTATATATATACACACACACACACACACACACACACACACACACACACACAAAGTGGTCTAGAGGATAAATGCTTACAACCCAAATTGAGATAATCTCAATGTATACTATTTGTCCCTTTTGAATTCGTGGCCAGCTACCTTTATTTTTATGAGGTTATCCTCATCTATATAAAAGAAAAAGCTACTTTATAGGGCTACCCAGAGGTGAATTAACACTTGGCTAATGTTATTTAATTCGCCTTACATCACTATGATGTAGGCATCATCATTGTCCCCATTGTACATATACAGACATGGTTCTAAAACAGATTAAGCCAACTATCCAACAGTGTGTAGCTAGTGAATAAAAAAGAAAGAGCTAAAATCAAACTAGCTCTGTATCAAAATACCTGAATTTAAAATTCATTTTAAAACTCTAGTGTTTTATCATTACTCTTAACCTTCTCACATTCTGCTTTCCTTAGGGATTGACTACAGCCATTTTAGGTATATACCAGGCATATCCTCTCCCAGATAACTTTTCTTCTTACATTGTTGTTTTTACCTGAATTTCTCATCCATTACATTCCAAATGATAATTGTTTGAATGTTATAGGTTTTTTCATGAAGTTACGACATTTGTCTTATTATCTTCCCTGCCACATATAGTCACATGTAAAGAATATATATGAACAACTATATAAGAATACACATATAGGAACCCAACTACAAATATAAAATATACACGTATTTATGTTTTATTCATTATATTTATTCATTATATATATACACATATATATGCATATATATGCATGTTTACACACACATACACACACAGTAGAGAGCCCTCAAGATCAAACAGTTCGTAAATGTTTTACTTTTTGAATCATTTGCACTAACCACAGTGGCCTATATCCCTGAAAAAAACTGGACTTAAATCTATTTAGCCTGTGTTTCAGAATTAGTAGTAAAATCTATTAAATATTTGTTTTATTACTAAAGCAATAAATAATTAAATAAAATAAGAATGCCCTTCAAGGGTAAATGGAATTGGCAAAAACTCAACTATTTGACAAAAATTTGTAATATTCACAATTATTCTATTTAAACAATCTTGAAATCAAAAGCACATACTTCTATTTATAAAATGTTACTAGGAAATCAAAGGCATTTATTCAAGTTTGTAAAAAATATCTGTAACATATGTAACCACATTCTACCCTAGGAAAACCCATTTAATGAGATTCTATATATGTGATACACTGGTGATGCTTGGATTGTAAATATATGTATAAACAGCATATTTATTATGCTTATTTCTTATTTCTCTAAAAATAAAATTTGTTAGAAAATTTTTAAAAATGGTCTTAACATCCATATAGCATTCTGGTGCCTTTTCCATCCCTGCTGAAAGAAACTTAGGAAATGTAAATCAAATAGATTTTTTCCAAAAATAAAATGGTACATATATTGGAGTTATGAATTGGTTTCTTAAAAAATATATCAATGTCATCTCACTTTGTCAAATGGGGACAAGATTATGCCTACTAATCCTGATTCAATAATAGATTGAGCAGCTTTTTGCATAATAAGGTTGCATAATTCACTAGTGGTAAACAAGTGAAAGAGGACACATTCTACACTTTCTAAGCTTCCAAATAAAGATCTATAGCATTTTTGAGACTTGTGGGTACTGCTAAATAAACATTAATTTTGAAGTTACATGAAGTTCTGTTCATTGAATTTAAATCTAAACTTATATATTTAAATATAAATATTTTCAGTTTAAATAAGAAAAGGTAAGGATTTTTCCTCACATAAAGTCCCATTTCAATTAATATTTTAAAACCTTCCATATGGAAAAGAAATGATATTCTGTATACAGAATGTTCAGTCTGCTTACGACATTGATAAAGAAAGGAATGTTAACATATTGGAGATGATATTGAAGTAAGCAGTTTTATAACATCAATATCTGGTAGTAAGTATGTTTTATGTGGAGTATGTTTTGAAGTAGAAGTTCTATATTTAAACTGTGGTTGCTGTAATCACCTCTTGAGCTAAACATAAATATTAAGATACAGAATTAGGGTTCCTTTTTCTCCACATCCTTGCCAGCACTTGTCTTTTGTTGATTTGTTGATGAAAGCCATTCTGACAGGTGTGAGGTGGTACCTCATTGTTGTTTTGATTTGCATCTCTCGGATGATTAGTGACTTTGAGCATGTTTTCATATGTCTCCTGGTCTTCTGTATGTCCTCTTTTGAAAAGTGTCTCTTTAGGTCCATGGAAGACAGTATGGAGTTTCCTCAAAAAGTTAAAAATGGAACTCCCATTTGACCCAGGAATCCCACTTCTAGGACTATATCCCAAGAAACCAGAAACATCAATCAGAAAGGATATATGCACCCCTATGTTCATAGCAGCACAATTTACAGTAGCTAAGATTTGGAAGCAACCTAAGTGCCCATCAGCAGATGAGTGGATTAAAAAACTGTGGTACATCTACACAATGGAATACTATGCTGCTATAAAAAGGAAGGAACTTTTACCATTTGCAACAGCATGGATGGAACTGGAGAGCATTATGCTAAGTGAAATAAGCCAGTTGGAGAAAGATAAATATCACATGATTCACTCATATGTAGGATTTAATTAGCAACATAATTTGATGAACAAGAATAGATCCAGAGACAAATGGCAGGGGTGGGGGGTTAGAGATCAACCAAAGGATTTGTATGCATGCATATTAGCATAACCAATGAACACAGACACTGGGGCAGTGGGGGCTTGCCCGGGGTGGGAATGGCAGGGGGAGGGGGTCAAGTGGGAAAAAAGGAGATATATGTAAAACTTTAGACAATACAAAAAGATACAGATTTAAAGTTCAATATCATAATGAAAGAATACAACCATCTTTCTGCTTTGAAATATATCATCTACTAATTTTATGCATAACAGCTATACAACATAATTGTAATATTGTTCTGATTGTACTATGACTGTTACTACTAGGAAGCTTTATGAAATGTGCAAAAGGAACAGAGGAAAAAGTAAAAATTGATTGAAAATCTATTTTGTGTAAATACAAAACTACCTAATTTGTCATTGTTGTAGAGTGAATGTTCATTCCCACCCCCCCCTCGCAATTTATATGTTGAAACCTAATCCCCAATGGGATGATATTTTTGAGGTAGAGCCTTGGGAGGTGATTAGGCCATGAGGTGGGAGTCAGAGATGGCATATTGCTCTAAAGAGATTTATTGTCCTCACCCCTCAAGCCATTTGTTTACACTCTAGAGTGGTAAAGAAGAGCTAGAAACACCTTCTCTTCCCCTTCCCATAAATGATTTGTTTGCATCCCAGAATAAAACTATCTCTTTCTCCTGAGGGGCAGAACAACAAATGTGCCAGCCAGCTTATAAAAGCTCTGAGTTCTATAACTTTGGAATTCAACCTGACACACGCAGGTAGTATCAGGCCTTTATCACGCAGCTCTAGGAGAATTAAGAGTAACTTATGCTGAAAAGATTCCTATGTAGCCTACTGGTGCTCCTGTAGGCTAATGTGTTTGCTAGCAAGCAGGATAACAAGCCAGACCACTCACACTTGCAGATGTGAAAGATCAATCCTTTACAAAATTGTTTAAACATTTTTAGTCAGTACATATTTACAATGTGTTATCCACTGGGATATGTGCGAGGAAAATAAAGATGAATATGATATAGCTCTGTCCTCCATTTGTCCACACTCTAGCAAGAAAAACATATATGTGGAGAGCTAAGTCTATCACAATGCAGTGTGTCTCTATTAGAGGAATATATAAAATGTCCTGACATAGAATAATCAATAAAAAATGCATTTTTGAAAAGTAGTTGCAGAAATTAAAGTATTATTCAGTGGACATATAATAAACACTATAGAGAAGAATTGTCTTTTGGTTATGAAGTTAAATGGATGGCCCTTAAAGTTTTTACATGTCCTGAGAATCAATGATTAAATGACAATGTAAAAGCAAAGAGTTATGTCATGCTAGTTAATGGGTCTAATCAGAGCTAATTCATCTATCAAGTATTCACTGAGTTTAATTATCTGTTTATAATAAAACAATATGATTAGACAAGTTTTTTTCTGTGCCAGAAATCTTTGGTGCCTACCCTTGTAGGCCCTCAAAACAGCTTGGATTGTGTTAACCTTACTACAAAATCAATATAGTGGCTTGGTTAGTTATCTCTCCACACTGGACTCAAAAAACCTTTTTTTCTTCATTGTTGAAAATATTACAGATATCCACTTTGTGGTTTTTTTTTCCCCCATTGAGCCCCCTCCATCTCCCACCCACCACTCCCAGACCTTCCTCCTTGTATTGTCTGTGTCCATACCTATAATAATAAAAGTGTAATATGCTAATTAGACCAGATGTCTTTCCAGATGAACCCGTGGCGGTGGGGGCCCAGGTAGAGGCAGCCGCCGTGGCAGTGGAGGCCAAGCCCCTTGCACGAATTTAGTGCACCAGGCCTCTAGTCTATATGAACAACCGGAACAACCAGAACTACCAAAATGACCCGTGGACTGGTTGCTACGACATTCACTGACCACCAGGGAGCAGACGTTCAATGTAGGAGCTGCCCCCTGGTGGTCAGTGTGCTCCCACAGTGGGAGTGCTGCTCATCGACCTGTCCTGGTGGCCCATTAGCCCTGTGGCAGCCACTCACTCTTTCAGTAGTCCTGCAGCTCCAATCTCCAGAGAACGGGCCAGGCACTGAAGGACCAGCACCTCTGGTACAATCCCGAAAGCACCACCACCCTCCTGGAAATTAGCCTCGAAAACCCTGGCCACTTCCCCTCCCTAGACACTCCGAAAAAAGAAAAAATATAAAAGTGGCCGCCAGGTGGCTCCCAACAACCAGCCTGAACGTCAATGGGATGGATCTGGATCCCCGGCCAGCAAAGCATCCCATTGTCAGCCTGGGGAGCTGATTGCTTCCCAGACACCCCCGCCAGGACCCCACCCATGCCCTGGGCCTCTATTATTCACATAAGTTCCCTGGTTAATCACTCCCCAACCTTCCTCCATCCCACCTTCCCTCTGAAATTCCTCAGTGTGTTCCATGCTTCTGTGTCTCTGGATCTATTTTGTTCATCACTTTATTTTGTTAATTAGATTCTACATATGAGTGAGATCATGTGATACTTATCTTTCTCTACTGGCTTATTTTGCTTATCATAATACTCTCTAGGTCAGTGGTTCTCAACCTTCCTCATGCCGCGACCCTTTTATACAGTTCCTCATGTGTGGTGACCCCCAATCATAAAATTATTTTCGTTGCTACTTCATAACTGTAATTTTGCTACTGTTATGAATCATAATATAAATATCTGATATGCATGATGTATTTTCATTGTTACAAATTAGACATAATTAAAGCATAATGATTAATCACAAAAACAATATGTAATTATATATGTGTTTTCCGATGGTCTTAGGCAACCCCTGTGAAAGGGTCGTTTGACCCCCAAAGGGGTCACGACCCACAGGTTGAGAACTGCTGCTCTAGGTCCATCAATGCTATTGCAAATGGTAGGAGTTAATTCTTTTTTTATGGCTGCTTAATATTGCATGGTGTAGATGTACCACAGCTTTTTTATCCACTCATCTGCTGATGGGCACTTGGGGGCTGTTTCTAAATCTTAGCTATTGTTAATTGTGCTGCTATGAATATAGGAGTGCATATATTCTCTCTAGTATTTTCGGTTTCCTAGCATATATTCAAAGAAGTGGGATCACTGAGTCAAATGGGAGGTCCATTTTTAATTACTTGAGGAAGTAGTATACTGTTTTCCACAGTGGCTGTACCAGCCTGCATTTCTACCAGAAGTGTACTAGAGTTCCCTTTCTCCATATCCTCACCAACCAGCACTTGTCATTTCTTGATTTGTTGATGATAGCCATTCTGACAGGTGTGAGGTGATACCTCATTGCTGTTTTAACTTGCAGTTCTATGATAATTAGTAACCTTGAGCAATTTTTCCTATGTTTCTTGGCCTTCTATATGTCCACTTTAGAAAAATATCTATTTAGGTCCTTTGCCCATTTTTATTTTTTTTAAAAAATATATTTTATTGATTTTTTACAGAGAGGAAGGGAGAGGGATAGAGAGTTAGAAACATCGATGATATAGAAACATTGATCAGCTGCCTCCTGCACACCCCCTACTGGGGATGTGCCTGCAACCAAGGTACATGCCCTCGACTGGAATTGAGCCTGGGACCCTTCAGTCCACAGGCTGATGCTCTATCCATTGAGCCAAAATGGTTGGGGCTCCTTTGCCCATTTTTAATTGGATTGTTTATCTTTTGTTAAGTTGTATGAGTTCCTTATATATTTTGGGAATTAACCCCTTTTCTGATGTGTCATTGGCAAATGTTCTTCCATACAGTGGATTCCCTTTTCATTTTGTTGATATTTTCTTTTGCTGTGCAGAAGCTTTTTATTTTGATGTAGTCCCATTTGTTTATTTTCTCCTTCATTTTCTTTGACATGAGAGGTGTATCAGTAAACAAATTGCTATGAATGATGTTTGAGATTTTGCTACCTATCGCTTCTTCTAAGATTTTTATGGTTTTACAACTTACATTTAAGTCTTAAATCATTTTGAGTTTATTTTTGTGCATGGTATAAGTTGGTGGTGTAGTTTCTTTTTTTGGCATGTGTCTGTCCAATTATCCTACCACCATTTATTGAAGAGACTATCTTGACTTCATGGTATGCTCTTGCCTCCTTTGTCAAATATTAATTGAGTATAATTGCTTGGGCCAATTTCTGGGGTCTCTATTATGTTCCATTGATCTTTATGCGTATTCTTGTGCCAGTACCAGGCTGTTCTGATTACAGTGGCTTTGTAATACAGCTTGATATCTGGAATTGTGATTGCTCCAACTTTGTTCTTCCTTCTCAAGATTTCTACAGCTATTCAGGGTCCTTTTTGATTCCATATAAAGTTCTGTAATTTTTTTGTTTGGATCTATGAAATATGCTTTTGGTATTTTAATAGCATCTACAGATTGCTTTGGGCAGTATGGACATTTTAATGATGTGAATTCTACCAATCCATGAACATGGTATATTCTTCCACTTGTTTATATTTTCCTCGATGTCTTTTTTCAACATACTGGAGTTTTTTAAGTATAGATCTTTTACTTCCTTGGTTAAGTTTATTCCTAAGTATCATAATTTTTGTTGTTGCAATGGTAAATGGAATTTTGTTTGTTTCTCTTTCTGAGAGTTCATTATTCCACATTACTTTTGTATTCTTCTATGTTGCCAATTCATTTATTAAATTTGGTAGTTTTTTATGGAGTCTTTAGGGTTTTCTATGTACAATATCATGTCACCTGTGAATAATGAGAGTTTTACTGCCTCCTTTCCAATTGAATGCCTTTTATTTTTTCTTCATGTCTGATTGCTATGGCTAGTACTTCCAGTACTATGTTCAATAAGAGTGTTGAAAGCTGAGATCTTTGTCCTGTTCCTGTTCTTAGGGGAAATGGTTTTAAGTTTTGCCCATTGAGTATGATGCTGGCTATCGATTTGTCATATAAGGCTTTTATTATGTTGAGGTATGATTCCCTCTATTCCCACTTCACTGAGCATTTTTATCAAAAAACAGTGTTTGCCAAACTGCCCTTGCTCAGTGGTTAAGCATTAACCTATGAACCAGGAGGTCATGGTTTAATTTCTTGTTAGGGCATAGGCCTGGGTTGGGAGCTTGATGCCCAGTGTGCAGTGTGCACTGAGGTTTCTATGTCTCTCTTCATCTCCCTTCCTCTCTGAAATCAATAAAAATATTTTTTCTACATTGTTTTCTTATCCACTGATTCAGTCCCCAGCATCTTCTTATCTACTGAATCCTTTCAAGGTGTTCTTTATTTCAGCTATGTCATTCTTCATTTCTGATGGATTCTTATTGTTTCAACCTCACTTTTCATGTTAGTGTAGCTCTAATTAAGCTCCTTTAATTCTCATTAAGTTGCTTGTAGTTTTCACTGAGTTGTTTGAGCAGCCTTATTACCATTGCTTGGAATTCTTTATCTGCCAAATTACTTGCCTCCATTTCATTTAGTTCCTTATTTGGAGATTTTTCCTTTTCTTTCATTTGGGGTTGTTTCTTTGTCTCCCCATTTTTGCTGTCCCTTTGTATTTTTTCTATGTATTAAATCAAACTGCTATGCCTCTCAGATTTTGTGCGATGTTCTTATGTAGTAGGTGTTTTGTGGGACCCAGTGGTGCAGTCTCTTAAATCTCCTGAGCTTTGTGCTCTAGGAAATCCCCTTACTTGAATTCTTTGGGTTCTCCTGTTGTAGTTGGGTCTTGAATGTTATTGTCCCGTTTGTGGATGGAGTCTCCTCAGGTTGGCCATGGGTCTCATCCTCAACCACATCATGGGGGCTGTTTTGGAAGTACTGACCAAAGAGAAGAAATTATAACATGATAAAACATGAAATAGAAGAAACAAAACCAAAGCATACTCATGACCCCTACAACCCCAACAAAAGCAACCACCAGAGAAAAGAGAATTAGGAAAGAGGAAGAAGAGGAAGAATGATAGAAAAAAAAAAGAAAATTTTGAGAAAACAAAAAATAAATCAAACAAGCAACAATGTAAAAGTACAAATGGAGATGCCTATACCACATCTACATTAATAAAAGAGAAACATGGTAATTGGTGTACGACCGCTACCCTTTTCATTGGCTAATCAGCGAGATATGCAAATTAACAGTCAGCCAAGATAGCGGCCGGGAGCCAGGCAGCTTGAAACAAACATGAGGCTTGGTTGCCTCAGTGACAGAGGAAACCAACGTTCCCCGCCTGTGGCTGCAGGCCTCTGAGTGAGCAGTTTAAGAAACATTGTAACAAATACCACCGGACTTCAGCCAGCAGATTCGCAACATTGTAAGCAAAGGCCAGAAACCTACTTTCAGCCTCGGAGGCCTAAGAGCTGGAGCCAAGCCTCAAGGTAAAGCTGGCCCAGAATAAAAAAAGAAAAAGAAAAAAAGGAGCAGTTGGGAACTTCAGTCAAGTCACTCCCAGCCTGAAAACAGCCCTCAGCCCCTCACCCAGACTGGCCAGACACCCCAGTG
This sequence comes from Myotis nattereri, assembly GCF_964212035.1. Lineage (NCBI taxonomy): Eukaryota > Metazoa > Chordata > Mammalia > Chiroptera > Vespertilionidae > Myotis > Myotis nattereri. The sequence continues at coordinate 64,368,821 of NC_138076.1, read as the reverse complement.
GGGACCCCCACCCTGATCCAGGACACCTTTCAGGGCAAACCAGCCAGCCCCACCCATGCACCAGGCCTCTACCCTATATAGTAAAAGGGTAATATGCCTCCCGGCACTGGGATCAGCATGACAGGGGGCAGCGCCCAAACCCCCTGATCGCCCTGCGGCTCTGTGTGTGACAGGGGGTGGGGCCCCAACCCCCTGAGCAGCCCTGCTCTGTGCCTGATAGGGGGGAGCTCCCCAACCCCCCCCCCCATGGGCCCTGCTCTGTGTGTGATGGGGTAGAGCCATAATCTCCCCATCGGCCCTGCCCTGAGTGTGAGAGTGGCGGCGCCCCAACCCCCTGATCGGCCCTGCTCTGTGGGTGATAGAGGGTGGTGCCCCAACCCCCTGATGGGCCCTGCTCTGTGTGTGACAGGGGGTGGCGCCACAACCTCCCCATCGACCCTGCCTTGAGTGTGACAGGGGGCGGTGCCCCAACCCCCCAACTGGCCCTACCCTGAGCGTGACTGAGGGTGGCATCACAACCTCCCAATCTGTCCTGCTCTGTGCATGACGGGGCGACGCCCCAACTCCCCAATCGGCCCTGCTCTGAGCCCGACCAGGGGCTGCACCTAGGGATTGGGCCTGCCCTCTGCCACCTGGGAGCAGGCCTAAACCAGCAGGTCGTTATCTCCCAAGGGGTCCCAGACTGCGAGAGGGCACAGGCCGTGCTGAGGGACCCCCCTCCCCCGAGTGCACAAATTTTTGTGCACCGGGCCTCTAGTCTATATTTAAAACCCTAATATGCAAATAGACTAAAAGGCAGAACAACTGAATCACCAAACAACTGGTCGCTATGACATGAGCTAACCACCAGGAGCACACGCAGAACATGGCAGGCATCAGCAGCAGCGGCAGAGTGCAGAACATGGCAGGCGAAGGTCGTGGTAGGATGTTCGAGCAGGTGAGTGGGGGTGCCAGACTAAGGCAGGGCACTGGTCACTGTCATCGGGGTGAGCTTCTTTCTGGTGGTTACTGAAAATTCTTTGCTCCCAGGTGCTGCAGCCCCACCCAGCTTTCACACGTGCTGTCAGCATTGGCCCTGCTCACATCCACTCCCAGCACTATAGACACTGCTTGCACGTATTGCCGGCAACCGGCATTGGATCCAGTTGCTCAGCATCGTCAGTGGGTGCAAGCTGCGGCTGCCTGCCCCGACTGCCCCTCAGGGCTTCTCCACCTCCCCCTGCTCCTGAGGGGCAATAGGGCAGCAGCCACCACTCACACCTGCTGATGATGCTGGCCCCAACCACTCCGCACAGTCAGCGGGTGCAAGTGGGACCAGCACTGTCTGCACATGGGAACGGTGGTGGTGGGAGCAGAGCTGCCGGCAGACAGGGGACCAGGGGCCACAGCAGGAGGGGCCAGGCAGGTGCACAGAGGATGGGCCAAGACCCGCTCCTGTGCCCACCACAGCCTCTCGATCCACAGTTCCTTTCAAGGTGCATGAATTTGTGCACTGGGCCCCTAGTGTATAAATATCTAAAAGATATACATCAACATAGCAAACAGTAACATAAGGTGTGCCCTATAATAACCTGTCAATTTCACCTTCCTAACAACCTGGAAGACCGTATTTAAATCTCAGATTTTCAGACACGTCTGAGTTCTGTTTAGGAACGTGAGAGTATTAGGAGATCTGGCACCTAGCTTGAAGCCCCTGACTGATTACCTTCTATTCCTGCCTCATGTTCCACTGTGCACAGTGAGGTAGCTGCAAACCTCCATGTATTCTCAGGATCACATGTCTGAGCCCCATCTACCCACCAAAAGAGAACTATCATCATTTGAGTTCATAGGTGTACACACTGATGGCATGTCTTTTCTCAGAAGGACAATCTTTCCCTGGAGGCAAATGGCTTTTGGACAAGGGATTCTGAGCTCCCAAGTACTTTAATGTAGGAGCACAGAATTCAGTTGGGCATATTCCCATGTTCTTGGGCTTGCCTCCATATACAGAGTATCATAGAGTGATGAAGTCCAGAGCAGGACCCACTGAAGCACATAATACAAGGAAGCAGTCCCTCTTGTCCAGGTATAAGGGTGGCACTACATAGAGTGGTAATGAGTCAACCTCCACCATTCATATAAGAGCAGTACTCTGTAGCTGCATTGTCCAATATAGTGGACACTAGGTCAAACAAAATGGCTCATCCAAATTGACATGAGTTGTAAATGTAAATATATACCCAGTTTTAAAGATATAGTATGAAAAAAGTAAATATTTTATTAATAATTGGTTCAGATTTAGTACATGTTGAAAGTATATCATATATATAGATAGATAAATAAAATACACTATTAAAATTAATTTCATCTTTTTCTTTACTTTCTAAAATATAGCTACTAAAATTTTTAAATTTTAATATCTGGCTTGCATTTATAGCTTGCGTTATATTTATAATGGACAGTGGTGCTTTAGAAACTGGAATGGTAATAATGTGCATAGAACCCAGGTCTCTGGACAATCTTGTAGAACAAAATCACCTACTTGCCAAATATTACTTAACAGAGAAATGAACTACTGTCTTGTTTGAGCATTGTGTTTTTGGAGCTCTTTGTTGTGCCAGTTGAGGCTACATACTAACTAATATCTGAGTAATAAGTGGGTAATCATTTCAATAAATAAAGTAAATAAACAAGGTAATAATTTAGCCTTCAATAAATTGGATAAACAGATACATAAAAAGTGTTAAAATACACTTAATTGTATGATCCATGTGAGAAGGGATTTTATTTTGTTTATTGATACAATCAATACTTATACGTATTTCCTCTTTAAAGTAGGATCTCAATAAGTATTTCTCAAATGAATAAATATAACAAATACATTAATGGTGATACATGCAAAGTACTAATGGAATGTATTAGCATGTCATGGCATAGTAGGCAGATCTCATAGAGAAGCAAAAAAATATTTCACACAAAGTTTCCTTGGGGAAATGGTGAAGCAATAGGAAAAATATGTCTAACCATAAGGAACAACATGGCCAGTATGGGCTACATGTCAGTAAATTTGTATTTTTCTATCATTCCACTCCAAGGTACTCTATAAGATAAATTATAAACATATAATATGTTCTTGGATGCCCTTGCTTTAGGTGTAGCATTGACCTACACAATGTACTAGAAATAAAATATATTTATTAGATGATGATATAGATACCTTACCTGAATGTAGTGTTTAAGCAGTATCTATCAATTATAACAAGTAATTACCAACAATTATGAAAATATTACTATATATCCTATATTATCATAGCATAATTTTAGAGGAGCTGATCTGCTTTTGTAACCTTTATTTTAAATCAAAGATGTTTCAAACATGCATGGGACTGAAAACATTTTTTTGTGATTATTTACATGCTTTAATAGCTTTCATGATGTTTCTTCACACACAGTATGATAAAAACCAAGGGCAAAAAATGAGTGTAAGTGGTTAAAGTTTAAATAGTAGTTCTGAATTATCTATCATTTGACCAAAGTGTATTACTGTCTAATACTTGAGCATTGAAATAGTCTGGTTAAATAGGTGTACCTAGATTACTCCTTTTGCAGTCAATATTGGTTTAGTTCATAAAAATATTCAATTATACTGTTTAATACACTACAAAATTCTTGTTTTACACAAAACTCCTCTTTTAATACTGAAGGGTTTTAATAGTAATATAAAATATTTCTTTATACTTACATAATAGAACTTTTAGAAAGGTTGCTTAAAAGAAAATGTTTACTAATTTATAAATTTATTTAAATATATAAATATACTAATTTACTTAAAACATATAAATGTCAACTATTCCTTGTTCTGTGGAAAACACATAAACTAAGCAATGTTTAAATTAAAAAGAAAATCATAACATTTGTTTACAATTGTTTAGGTTTTATTTTTTCAGGTAAACTGTAAACAATTACTGCAAATTAAAACCTTTGAAAATGTTAAATTATTTGTATGCCTTAAAGCATCCAGGGGATGCCACGAGTCACCTCACCAATGTACCTGATGTGATTAATCTTAACTGTTTTGACTTTTTACTTCACTAAACATGATGATAGATCTTTTTAAAAATCTAGTCAAACCTGACCCCAATAACTATTTGTTACAGTCTTAGATAATTTTCAGTGACATTATTAAAGATAAGAACGAATGGAGTCTAAATATGTTCTTGCAAAATAAACAAACTTATTATTGGGATTTCTTAAAGATTGGTAGCTAAAAGTATGTGAAGCTTATAGATGTAAAAAAAAAAAAGAAAGATAATTGTGGTTTAACTTCTTATGACAAAGGATAAATACAAAATTTTCAAAACCTCCTTACAAAATCTTACTATAGTGTTTAAGTTCCACAAAAGAATGCTTTTGTGTCTTAAGTAACTGATACAAGTTTATTATTACTATTCTTCAGAGAAGTGGAAAGATACTATATGAATTACTTTTTAAAGATATTTTGTTATCTTCAATCCTAACAAATATTCTCACTTACATTTTCCTTCTCTTTCCTTCTTGCCACTCTGTATATAAATTAGCCTGAATATATAAAAGAAAGTGTTCTATAGAAATATCACTGAAGAGAATAATCCCAAATTCCTAAAATAGTGTTGTAAATTTATAAGTTATAGATGTACTTTTAATTTCATGAATTCCTGGAAAATTCCTGTTTCAAAAACTATTTCTAAAATCAAATGTATAAACAGAAGCCAAAATTATACACGATGAAGAAAAAAATTTAAATGTAAGGTGACTTCAATGTGAGCCAATAGTATAATGAGACTATAAAATGCTTAGTGAAAAGCAGTCAGGCTTGTAGATGTGTTTACCAAAAAGAAATGTTCTGCTTTCATATTTATTATGATCTTTCACTGATTTAAAACTCCTATATACTGAAACTCAATAAATACCTTTAATTTACATAAACTACATTAAAATACAATAGAAGAATGAATTCAAAAACCACTAGTTTATTGTACCAGCCTCAGCAATTAGAAAAGAGAAAGATGTTATTGAGCCTAAGGAACATTTAATAAAGAATATTATCAATAAATATTTCCTTAAGAGTTAGTAATACTGCAGTGGGATTTATAAATGCCATCTACTTTCACTTCATTGCTTGAAATCAATGAACTGAATCTTCTGAGTAAAATTTCAATAGCATATTTAAGAGTCAAATAAGCATCATTTTTTACTTTTGCTAAGTTGAAAAGGAGGGTCTAGTTTACTTGTAGGGAGTTTGTTCTAAGTGAGATTTTACTTTTCAGACTAGTGGGCTAATGATTAATGTCACATACCGCACATCTTCGCCTAAAAACTACGATGTCTATTAACTGTAACTACCTTTCCCCGTGGCTTTAAATTGAAGGCAGATTCAAAATGAAGGTGGCTTCTATTAAATTTAATTACTTCCCCCTAAAGCTTACTTGGCAAAACTGTGACTAATAATGAACATGAATTCCATAAGAAAGCTGCACGGTCAAGGTGTGGCTCTTAAATTAGCACTGTTAGTAATGAAAAAAATATGTAAAGACACAATAGTTGAAATGGAATGTTCTATCATTCATATAGTTTTGTGATAATATGATTGGTAAGTTAAGTGCTCAGTTTTTAGTCCTTGGTTTCAACTTTCAACCAATAGATTATAATATATTGGCTGGTTATAATAATTACTAAAGAAAATGTCAATTAAAAAATTCATCTAGTATTCCCATATACTTAAAATAGTGACCCTTCTATCATTTAAATTCAATTGACATTTTAAATCAGCTAGATCAATAAAAAAATGAGAAGTCAAAAAATTAGAAAAACAAATCCTGTTCTTACTAGCTATGTAGTTAGTTATTTCTTCCTAAACTGGTTATCTAATCTGGAAGATAGAGCAAATAATATGTCTTCTCTACATAAGAAAAATATTAAGAAAGCTAGAGAAAAAGCTGTTATCTATTATTGCTTTGCCAATTTCTTTGCTGGTTTTAAAAATTTTAAACATCTAGTTTGGATTAGCTTGTTTTGAGTGGCTATTTTTCTGAATCTATATCTATTTCTCTATTTCTCACACATTCACTCATCATTCAATGCCCAATGTATCCTATACTCACAACGTGCCAGCCATGTGTTAGAGGTATAAAAATATAGTATCTATTAGTGTCCAATAGTCAAGTGAGAGTTAAGTAAAGACAGAAGACAATAAATATTTTGTCACTCTGGGAAGAACTTTCAATGATTCCAGAGCAGCTCTTATGAACAATGTGTTTACAATCCTTGGCTCATCATTTGGTAGAAGTATACTATAGCCAAACATAGCATCTACCTGATTATTCAGCCACATCATAGGCACACAGGCTTGCTTGCGCATAAGTTAGGTACCAGTTTGCAGAGCGCCTCTGCTTCAGGGGATGTTTTTTCAAGCTCCCTAAGTGGTCTCCTAAGAGAAAAAAATTCTCAGTATTCTTGAGGAAAGACGATAGTAACTTCCATCCTTCTCCCTAAGTCTGGAGGACGCTCACAGCATGATAGAATGGCAACAATTTTCTCAGAGAAAATTCTGTTATCTACCAGTAATTATCCTAATTTTTAATACAATTTATGCTATGTTAAGAAACCTCTTAAATGTTATCTTATTTATTCTGATTTGGTCTTGGACTAATTCTCATATTTTTTTCTTTATGTGTTCTACATATCTGTTTCTGTCTCACACTTACTGTCTCACACTTATTTTGCACCTGTTCTCTATTATAGTTGCATAACACTTTTCATTTTAATACTATTTGTTCTCTTTTTATTGAATTGGCTGGGGTGACACTGGTAAACAAAATTGTACAGGTTTCAGGTGCACAATTTTACAACACATCATCTGTACCCTGCATTGTGTGCTTACTACTCCAAGTTAAGTCTTTGTCCATCATCTCCCCTATACCCTCTACCTTCCGCCTCCATACCCCCCCACCGCCCTGTCCATGAGTTTTCTCTCCTCTTTTTCACTCAGTCCCTCCAACCACCCAGCCCCCTCCCCCTGACAGCTGTCAGCCTGCTCCCTACTTATGATGGTCTCTATTTTGCTTGGTGGTTCAGTTTGTTCATTAGATTCCACATATGAATGAAGTCATATGGTACTTGTCTTTCTCTGACCGCTTTATTTCACTTAGCATAATACTCTCCAGGTACAAATATACCTTCTAAATATTTGCTTCTGTCTCACACTTATTTTTGCCTATGATTTCTAGTACAGTCACATAAAATTTTCATTTTAATATGCTTTTAAAATGTAATACTGATGAACACTAAAATCTGTCGGAGAATAAACACAACTAGATAGCCTGAGCTAGTAAGAGGATCATGGCAGCTTCTTTAAAGAAGTAAAAATCTGACGGGAAAATGAAAAAGAAGAATGTGTAAGAGTTTGCCGAGTGAAAGCACAGGGAAGTTCATATTGAACAAAATGAACAGTATATGTAAAGACCCAGAGGCACAAGGGGACATTATTTATTTGAAGAACCTTGCTAGAACATAAAGTAAAACACAGTGTGGTGAAAGATCTTCAAACTGGGCAATTTTGTAATTGAAATTTAGTGTGACTGAAAGACTTTTCAATCCAGCATCTTCAAATTGTCTCCAGTAAACCTTCCTTATACCAGTGGTTCTCAACCTTGGCTGCACATTAGAATCACCTGGGAATCTTTTTAAAATCCTGATTTCTGGGCCTCATCCTCCGGAAATTCTGTTTCTTTGTTACTAATGTTGTGGCCCCACCCCATAACAAAGAAACAGAATTTCCGGAGGATGAGGCCCAGAAATCAGGACTTTAAAAAGATTCCCAGGTGATTCTAATGTGCAGCCAAGGTTGAGAACCACTGTTCTATACCAACAAAATTTTCAAATTAAATGACATTTTGAGGACACTACTTTAATGCTTCTTAGGGTATTATAACCCATGAATTTGCCTGCATAGTTAATAATAAAGTTAATATTATGGAAATTCTATATTCTGTCTGTTATGGGAAGAGCTGAGGTGCAAGAAAATCTCAACATATTGCTTGCCGATCAAAGAAATAACCTGGCAGGCTCGCTGTGAAAGTCGTGGCTTATTTAGGACTTCCCTGTGCACCAGTGGTAGCTGGCCAGTGAAGTTTCTCACAACACAGGCTTCCCCAGAACAGAGTTAGACAGAGTGCAGAAGGCAAAGCGAACAGGGCATGCAGTGCTGGGGAGGAGAAGTGCTGGGAGCGCAAGCGGTATGCAGTGCAGCACTAGTTGTTTCTCTGCAGTAGTTTACAGGTCGGGCTCACATCTAGAAGCAGTTTCTCTTTGGCCGTTTCTTCTTGATCGAAGAGCTGGCCATACTCCCAAGATAGGTCCCACAGCACTTGTGTGGATGGCTCTCACTGTATGCCCACAGAGTGTGTGTGTGCGCACGCTTGTGTGTGTCGGGGGGGGGGGGGTGGTCTGGAACTTTGAAGGGGCCCATGTTCTCACATACCATGCACTCTTATTCACTATTGTACCTTTAATTTATAGCACAGTGTTTTGAATCTAGTGTCAAACAGTTGCTCTGTTTATTAATAAACTAGAGGCCCAGTGCATTAAATTCTGCTTGGGGTTTAGGGGTTCCCCTCAGTCCAGCCTGCACCCTCTCCAATCCAGGACCCCTTGGGGGATGTCCCTAGGATGGGGCCTAAGCCAGCAGTCAGACATCCCTCTCACAATCCTGGACCACTGGCTTCTAATCGCACACCTGCCTGCTGCCTGTTCACCCCTTGCTGCCCCCCCTGCCAGCCTGGTTGCCCCCAACTTCCCCCCTCTGCCGGCCTGGTCACCTACCTGCCTGCCTGGTCACCCCTACTGTCCCCCTGCCAGCCTAATTGCCCCCAACTGCCCTCCCTGTCAGCCTGGTCATCCCTCACTAACTCCCCTGCTGGCCTGGTCACCCCACGCAGCCTGCTGTTCAGTCGTTTGGTCATCCCTCACTAACCCCCCTGCCGACCTGGTTGTAGGCAGCCATCTTGTGAGGGTGTGAGGGTTAATTTGCATATTACCTCTTTATTATATAGGATTTCTGGATAATGCTGATGAAATAAATTAAATATTGAAAGTATACCTTTCACACAGAACACTGACAAATACTCTGCATTAGTTTTCACTGTAACAGATCACCATCAACTTCTAACCATTTTGCAACATAAACACATATCAAATCACACATTATATATCCTAAAGTTACACAATGTTATGTGCCAATATTTCAATAACACTGGGACTAAAAAGCACATCCACAACCTACATTGGTTAAAACACCAATGTAAATGTATCATCTTACCATTCTGTAGATCAGAAGTCTATCAAAAGTCACTGGCCTAAACTCAAAGTGTCCACAATGCTGCTTTTCTTCTGGCTGCTTTAAAGGGAGATTACGTTTCCCTGCCTTTTCCTAAGTCCAGCAGCCAACTGCATTCCGTCCCTTTCCTCCATCTTCGATGCCAACACTGCCTCCCCTGAGCATTCTTCTGTGGTCACAGCTCCCTCTGACTTCTTCTGTCTCTCCCTTTCCTTGTGAAGAACACTTGCGATTACCTCGGGCCCACCTGAGTAGCCCATGGTGGTCTATTTGAAGGTCAGCTGATTAGCAAATTTAATTGCAACTGCCTACTTCCAATTGCCCTTTGCCATGTCACCTAACAAGTTTTAGTTTGCAGTTCCGAGTTCAAGTTTATAGGGAAGTGATTGTGGGCATTTTGGGAACCCGTTGTTCTGCATTCCACAACCCAAAATGCCAAAAACCATTTGTTTAGTATGCAATTTGATCTCTGAGTCTTCAATGGTTTCAGTATCAGCCAGGTTATGTTGCCATACCAAAGAAACTCCAAAAAATAAAGGTTTATTTCATTCTAATGCCACAACACCCTGTGACTCAGTCTACCAGAGCAGCTATTATTTCATTCTACCCACATGCCCAAAGTGCGGGGATCTGAATATGTCTGGTGTATGTTATTAATGACTAACATTCCTCTGTTGATTCCTATAATCCATACTCAAAGAATAAAATTACCAGTTTGTTGGTAAATGATTTGGGAGCAAAATAAAAGCACAACACTTAAATATAAAACTTCAGTTTTAAATCGCTTACAATCCACATCAACTGATGAATGAAGTCAGTTATTTGTATTAGGTAGAGAAATACCCTGATTTACCACACAGTATAGAGAACAGAGAAGTAAAACTTAGAGACCAGAGAAAGAAACCCAAAATAGGTGCTTCTTAAATATTTCAGCTAAAAAATGATGGTCAGTTCAGAAGTTATTTTAATGTTATTGATGCATATACAATGTGGTTATCTATGATTTTACAGAAATTTGATAGGTTTGTTAGTTTCTATATGTGGAAAAACTTGTGTATATACCAAGAGAGGTGAGTCAATTTAATTAGACAAAATGAGTCTAATCGAACAGATAGATATTTTTCTAAGGTTGAATTATTATGGAGAAATTAAATATGCTCCTTAAAAAGATTAGTTGGTAAAGTTTTAAAATGCAATGATTGAGATTAAAAGTACAAGTTTTTTCTCTCTGTTGATGTAGTCTGCTATATTTTCTTGTTTGGATTTTCATTGGATTCAAACACTATCTTTAAGTTATGATATCTAGTTTGAGAGATTATATATCTTCTGTTACTTTCCACATTAAAATAAGCAAATCCTGAAAAAGTAGTAAAAATAATTAAATATAAATAAAACCCATTGCTAAACTGACAGAAAAAATTGGTAAGATTCATTCCGAGCCCCCAAATGTGTGACCCAGGTCACCAGATGTCAAATGAGAACCAAATCCATTTTTTATCTTGAAGATTCACCCTGAGGCTATCTGCTGAATGCTGGAGACCTTTTTGCTTCTGTTTTGAAAACTAAATATTGCAGAAAACAAGAGATGAATTCCTAGGTCCAAATAACATGGAAACTCTTAATAGGACACACTTGTGTAAAACTAGGGACTCAAAGGTATATATTCTGAATGATTAATGAAAACTAAAAACTATTTTGCTGAAAAGAACAGCAAGAAGAGTGGCTGGGGAGAGATCAATGGGGAAAAGGGAGACATATGTAATACTTTACACAATAAATAGTTTTAATTCAAAAATAAACTTTCAGTCTTCAATTCTAGAACAGGATGGAAAGGGACAAATCTCTGGAAAATCAATAACCACAAGCTGGCTCTCATGTAGATGTGTTTTATAAAGTATAGTAGTTACAGGGTATACAATCTTGAGGGAGAAATTAGAAAAAGTGACTATATAAGTAAACATATCCTTTTGGTGAAATTTAACTTCACGTTTCCAAAAAATATGTTTCAAGGGAAATGAATAATTCACAGTCAAAAATCACAAAACATAAAAGAAAGCAGGCTCTCTGAGTCAAAACCAGAATAAATAGACCTATATCACTATTGGAATTATCAGACAAAAATAAAGTTTTATAAATACATATAGGTATACTGTATGTCAGCTTTATGTAACATAGATATATATTATAAAATAACTATAAAGGTTTAAAATAAAGAGCAGAGATCTAGAATATTTAAAAAGCAATTCAATATAATTGAAAAATGAAGACTTTAAAAATTGAAATTTAAAACTCATGGTTTGCATTAGCAAGTAGATTAATCACACCAAAGGACAATCTTAAGAACCTGGAAGAATACATGTTAAGAATGTTTACCTGGAAGACCGAAAAAGAGAGAAAACATAATAGTGTGCTGGAACCAAGTCCAATCAGTTTGCAAGAACTGATTGAGGTATTGCTTTCCAATGCTGTGTTCTGGGACATCACCTTAGTAGCTTGAAACTGACCTTAGTGGGGGTATTCCCACTGTGAAAATTTGCAAATGCGACTCTCAGGGCTCTTTTCATCTTAGAAAGTCAACTGTGAAACTCTTATCAGCATATTACTAGCTCCATACAAAGTTCCAAAGCATCTAATAGAAAGAATAAGTAAAATAGTAGTATCCAGGTCTCATAGGTGATAACTTTTCAGGATTATTAAGAGACTAGTGGCCCGGTGCACAGAATTCGTGCACTTGGGGTAGGGGGGGTCCCCCAGGCTGACCTATGCCCTGTCACAGTGCAGGAGCCCCATGATCCATCACCCCAAAGAGGTAGGCCCCGCCCACCCATCTGGGGCTCCTCTATGGATTGCCTCAAAGAGGTAGGCCAGATCTGTGGGAGAGGTCCCACCTCTGTCCCTGATGCTGCAAGTCCCTGTCCACCTGTGCCTGCTGTGTACTCAGCCTGCTGATTGTTACTGTAATGGTGTCCTGACCAATTTGCATATTACCCTATTATTAGTATAGATAGCAATCTTTAAACCCCGTAATCCTAACTACTCTGAAGCAAGAAACATAAAAAGAAATCCAGGCCTAGATAAAGATCATTGAAGAGTGGAAGAATAATAAAACCTCTTAAAAGTAGAGAGAATAAGAAGAAAACCATCTGAAAGGAATGGTGATTACACTCACTGCTGAAATCTTATTAACAACAATGAGAGACAGAAAAAAAGTGAATGAATACCTGTAAAGAACTTAGAGACAATAAAAGTTGGAATTATATATCCAGTAAAAATATTGTTCAAGAGTGAGGGTTAAGTAAAGATATTATTATTATTATTATTATTATTAAGGTAAAAATAATCTAAAGGTATAAGGAAATTCTAAAAGAAATATTGAAGTAAAAAGTAAACAATCCCAAAATTGAAATTTTACATATACAAAAGGTGATAAATTAATAGGTAAATTTCTAAATACATTATGTAGACTAGAGTAATAATGTCTAGTGTGACAAACATTAAAGTAGAACTAAAGTATCAAATAATAGTGCTATTTATTTTTGGTGAAGGTATTTACTATTTACTTATTTAATAATTATAAAATATTTCTAAAAATATCTACCTATACACAAGGGTGAAACTGGCAAATATCTCCAATGACTATCTGTAGAGGTGTTTTGTTGTTTTATTTCACCTATTGAGTCATTTTGCAAAGAAACTCTAATTCTTCCTCCCACCTAGCTCAAGCAGTAAGACAAAACCAGTGGAGATGTGTCCAGTCCATCATTAACACTTTGGGTTAAGACATTTTAAAAAAATCTTAATCAGCACCCTCAATTCAATCAAAGATTTTGTTCGGTTGGGACTAGGTTGCGGTTTTGGTAGTATCTCAATAGTTTTCTTGTTTCTAGGGGATAGCCATTCTTTGTTTACTTATCCTGGAATGGTAATAAAAGACTCAATTTTGTCTTTCAGAAGATTCAATTTAGCTCTTTATCATCCAGCATCAGATACTTATTTTAGTAAGTGTTCTGATAGATAGATGATAGATAGATAGATGATAGATAATAAATAGATCACGTATTTCAGGCCTTTAAGGTTTCAAACAGTAGCCCATTCTAACTTATATAACTCCTTCAGTTAGGAGCGTACTTGGAAGGTGGCTACAGTGGGAACTGACTTAAGTGAATGCAAAGGGCTGCAATCTCAGATTCTTATCTAAGTTTAACAACGGAGGAGTAAGGGAATTTCCCCCGGGGAGGAATTCCTACAATGCGTGTGGTTATCTGAACAAAGAAAACAGAACCACAGCACTCCAACAGCAGCCACTGATACTTTAGTTCCAAAGAAGAATGGAATACTCCAGGGTTTCAGCAGGACAAAGGACACAGATATGTCAAGAAAATGTAAAATTCCTATTTATTATATCTTTTTATTTTAAAAATGATGAAAATGAAACCATTAAAGTGTCTATGTTTTGAATACACTAATTGGCCTGGCAAACTTTCTCAGGTCTTATTTCATGTCAGTTGTTTAATTTATAATGGAAGGTATTCTAACAGGGAATGAATATGCTGTACTTATATAAAGCTACCCATATTAATCTTAGTACATGTTAAACCTAACTTGTTACTCTAACCTAATTGTTCTCTCAAAACTAGAACTTGCCTGTTAAAAGTTTTGTTGTTGTTGTTGATTTTTTGTTCGTTTGTTTGTTTTTTAGTATACTTCACATATTGGGGCAAGCAAGGACACTGCCTGAATGTCCACAGCCACTCTCCCTGATCTCTTTGTTCTGCTTTCCCTCTCCATCCTTATAATAACATTTGTCAGCACTGAGATCTTAAGATGGGTCTTTGAGGAGTAGGAAAGTCCTCCATCTTCTCAAAAGTCCCCCATCAGATGCTGGCATTTGTATAAACCTCTTTCCTTTACCAGCACCTATCTCTTGAGTTTGACTTTCATTGCACTGGGCAGTAGGATCTGGATTCAGTTTCAGTATGAGAGAAAAGCAGGATTTGTACAATGTAGAACAGCTGAATAAACTATTTTTGCATCTTTATGTCCTTAGTCTGGTATACTGTGGAATATTACATATACATTTTCACAATTAAATGCATTTGCTCTTTAATCATACAATTTCAACACACAAATGAACAAGTGGGTGAAACACAAATTCTAAAAAATGTGAGTTCATGATAGTCCCAATGATGTAAGCATGGGAGGGCAATGAGGTTACAAGAGATATAACAGTTTACTGATCAAAGTTCTCTTCATCTGCCTCATTCCAAAGGAAAACGTTTGTGACATAATAATTTTAACAAGTTCTTCAAAACATTTCAGAATTATCAGGAATATCAATTGAGATGTGGATGTATATCCACAGAAATTAATAGCCTTGCTCTAAGAGTATATTTTTCTCTGGAGATATTAGTTATTGATAATATTAAACCACTGCTATTAGGGTGACATATAACCAATTTATATTTATGTGAATATTTTCCTAGATATGTAATAGATTACTATAAAGTTCATTTGTATACTATAAATATCAATAAATATACGTATACAATATAAAAGAGTGGATACCAATTTAGGATATTTAGACTCAATTTAGAAAAGCATAACATGTCTCATTTTTCAGGCTGCAAATGAATATTAAAACTGCTTATTTAAAAAAGATTCAATAAAGAAGTATATGTGTGGAGGGATGGGGGTGGGGTCCTGGCAACTTCCAAAGATAAGAAGTGTATGTAAATCCTCAAAATAATTTCTTACAAAGTTATTAAAACTATCAAAACTGGTGCCTGTATAATCTTGAAATTTAGTTCAATTGCAAATCTTCCTCTGGACTCTGCAGGTCCATCTTTACAATCACACCATACAGCAGTGAGAGGAAAAGAAATGTGGACTGGCCAAATTCAAGATCACTTAGGTGTGAAGCCTTATTACCATTTGCAACATACAGCTTGGAGGCTCAGGGATGCTAAAAGCCTCCAGACTAGCCAGTGTGGCTCAATGGTTGAACAGTGATCTATGAACCTATATGTCAAGGTTCGAGTCCCTGTCAGGGCACATGCTGGGGTTTTGGCTCAATCCCTAGTAGGTGGCATGCAGGAATCAGCCAATCAATGATTCTCTCTCACCATTGATGTTTCTATCTTTCTCTCCCTCTTCCATCCTCTTTGAAATCAATAAATAATTTAAAAAAATTTTAAAGAGTCTCTGGGTTAGTGGTGTAGACTGGGTAGAAGAATCAGTCATAGCTTACAGTATTTCCTTTGATTTGCATCCTACTAGATTCCAAATGCTTTCCATATACTGTCCTTACAATAATTGATATTAACGTCATTTCATTATAACCACCACCACCAACAACAAAAAAGGTAAGGAATGTTATAAAAGTACTTAAGGTTTTAAACTTGTGTCTCCAACTTCAGTCCTCATGGTTTCAACAACACCAACAATGCTCAAACTATTCTACTAAGATGCAAGGCTCATCAGAAAATCCTCAGGCACTGTCATAATGGTGGGAGGTACAAAGTTCATTATAATTAGTTTTACTGTACTCTAGTCATTTTTACAAGCATAATTCCCTTTGATATTAGACTTCAGTTCTCCCCATTGCAAACATTGAAATCAGGGATGTTACCTGTTTCTGATAGTTTATAGTAACTTGATTCTTTGTAAGTCCTACTCCTCCTGTAAATGCTAGAAACAATTTTCTTGAAGAAATTAAGTAAATGGATTGGGGGGGGGGGGGAGTGTTTGTTAGGCACAAATGTTTCAGTATTTAGAAAAAAATACTGAGAACATAGAGATATTAATTAAAAAAATGAATAATGCATCTATTTCTAAAGAGATTTTTCCAAGAAATATGGAAGAAAAAAATCTTAGAAGAAAAATAATCCTTTAAATTGCTTATTTTTATCATGAAATAAAACCTTATGATAATTGCATTATTAAGTAAACATACCTGCTACTTCTTTATGCAATACTTACATATGCTGATGGTTGCTCATAAAGAAATTACAAATATTTTCTCTTCTATTCTATCTCCATTGACAGAAGTTTTGAGTTAATTTCAATTGGACACTAAAGATTTTTAAAATGTGGAAAATGAAAGGTAAATATCACATGAACTCACTCATTTGTGGAATATAATGAACAACATAAACTGATGAACAAAAACAGATCCAGAGACAGAGAAGCATAGGTCAGACTGTCAAACCTCAGAGGGAAGATAGGGGAGCGTGGGGGTAAAGGGGAGAGATCAACCAAAGGACTTGCATGCATGCAGATAAGCCTAACCAATGGACACACACACCAGGGGGGTGAGGGCATGAGGGGGGGGTGGGGGGTAATGGGGGGATAAGGACACATATGTAATACCTTAATCAATAAAGAAAAAAACCTGAAAAAAAATAAAAATAAATACCCTCTACATTTAAATACTCAATTTAGAAAACATACACTTTGTCATTTCTATGAAAAATTTTCAAACTGCAAATGGATATTAAAATGCTTATTTTAGATCAATTCAACAAAGGTAAAAAATTATTGGCAATTTTTGAAGATAAAAAAATGGACATAAATCCTTGAAGCGTGTTCTTTCAAAGTCATTAAAACTAACAAAACACGTGACTGCATAATCATGAAATTCAATTCATTTGCAAGTCCTCAATAAAATGTTTTTATATGTCCTTATATTCTTTTGAAAATTAATATCAGAGAAACTATCTGCTTTTACTAGATTATCTTTTAAAATGAGAGACATAGATAATCAGTAAATGAGGTTATATTACTAATTAGTATACTGCCTTCACTACCTATAGTACACTACAGAAAATGCGGCTTCAATTTTATCACATAGATGAAAGAGTTATCTTTCAGGGTTTGAAATTTCTGTGATCTTTATGCTTAATAAACTCAGTAAAAGGCATTTAAATTACACCACTTTTGTCTTGGAAGTTAAATTGGGAAATATTGCATCCTCTGAGATGATAAACTTTGTAGAAGATAAATTATCATGAGGAATAGTTTTAATTGATTTACCATAATAAAAGTTATGTGACTTTGAAGTGCAAATGACACATTAAAATGAATCTACAGTATGTTGATAATAAAGTGGCTTCTTTGTTAATAGAATTACTGACACTGCAGATGCTTTTAGGAGTGATGTCTTCTACTGTTAATCAAGAAATATCAATGTAAAATGAATATGCTGTTTATTTAATTCCCACCCCACCTTTCTCACTTCTTGCTTCAGAGTAGTTCAATATTAAGGTCCAAATAATAACTAGAGATTCTGGTCATCGTAGAAATATTATATTAGCTCTTCCACTTCTGTTTTTTTCTGAACATCTTGACTGCAAACCCAAGTTCTCCCTGTACATGTAAAGCAGAAAGATTCTCAGAGCACAGGCAAATGACAAAGTCTATGATGAAATTCAAGTTTAAATACTTACATATACATAAACTAGTAATTTTTTCTTACATATAAACCTTAATATATATTCTAATAATTTCTGAACAGTAAGATTCAAAGGAAATTGGTGAGTGCTTTGGAGTTTTCTAAAGGCAAGAATAAAGTATTTCAAAGTTACATGATAGTTCAATAAAATAATTTCTAATAAAGTAAACTCCATTTCATAATCTGTAACTTTTCCTCAATTATCTTGTACAAAAACAACATTTTAGCTGAAATGTAGGAATAGTTTGAGCACTACTATTGTTTGGTTTATGTGCCAAGTGCATTAATTATATAACTTACCAGTATTCGATTCTTAGTCAATAGCAGTGTATACAAGTAATTTTTAGTACTCTTGAACTCTGTTTTATAACTGAAAAGTAAATTAAAATCCCCTGCCATTTTCACCTCCCAAGAAACATGGAGTGATTTGACTGGAGAGGAAGAGAATGAAAGGAGACAGAAATGCAGGACATCATGGCTGTTTCAATGCTAGGCTCACTGAATGTTACTGGAACACAAACTCAAAGATCACTTTACTTGCTCCAGAAAATTCTGAAAAAGACTCATGCAGTGACATAAGAGGGTTAATATCAATAGGAATTATAAATGTCAGAGCTATAAAATTCAATAATTACATACTTAATACATAACCTCTGACTGACATTCATGTGATCTTGTCTTAATAATTAACTCAAACTTTATTTACTGAATTCTTTATACTAAACTTAATACAAAGTATCCACTCATCTTATTTTACATAAATTAATGAATTATAAGATTCAATGTTTTATAAGTAACATTATTATTTGAGATAATAATTTGACAATCTATTTATATAGGTTCTAACTGAAATAATCTTGGATTGAAAGTAGTAATACTGATATGATAATAGTAAAAAAGCTATAAAGTCATTTTTATACATACATACTAGAGGCCCAGTGCATGAAATTCATGCACAGATAGGGTCCCTAGAGGCTTCCAGCTGACAGTCAGGGCCTCCCTTCCCCGGTTGCTGGTTGCCAGCTGCTAGCCAGGGCTTTCCTTAATTCCGCTCTGGCCCCTGGTGGTCAGCACACATCAAAGTGAACAATCAAACTTCTGAGGAGACACTTTGCATATTAGGCTTTTATATATATAGATATTCCAAAAGAAATATAAAGGAATTTATTTTTTTTACCTTTCTTTTTTTTTTTTAATTAGTTAAGGTATTAGGAAAATTTTTAAAGTATGTTATTTGAAATCTGATATGTAAAGACTAAGTAACAATAATTTTATTATAACCATTTTCTAATCCAGTAATATGGGAATAAAGTATTTGAATAAATTGGAAGAACCTTCCAAAGCAGGGAAAGATAATTATTTGATATTTTAATTTAAGAGAAATTGTTTCTAAGGATATTATCATTTGAGATTTTACATTTTTAAATCTATTTGTTGATAATTCTATCATCCTGATAGAATGTATTCTTTGAAGACATTATTTAATCCCAGAAAATACTGAGCTGCGTTTAAAATCATAGAGACAAACATCAGACGTTTCCTAGCCTGCGCTCATTTACCAATTTGCACCACTCATGCATTCTTTATCCTTTCAACCTAGAAAGCTTCTATCTGATTTTTTTTAGTGGCTGTTTAAACAAAAATAGATGTTTATCTCTTTAAAATTTTCCCAGGAACTGTCACTTTCCATTTACTCAAGCAATGTTGTGACAGAATGTGTCAGCTTCTCACGCAAATGAAAAGAGATATAGACTTGTATTTACTTTAGCTGAAAAATAAGTAGTCATCAATTCAGAGAAAAGTGTTTTCCCATCTGAAAAGGTGAAGTAAATAGGAGTGGTTGAAAGAAGTATTTCCTAATACTTAAAAGGCAGGTGTAAACCAAAGATACAACACTGATTTGATTTTAGTTATGATCCTGGAAGTGGATAATCTCATGGCATATAGAGGTTGATACTTCACTATGTGTCATTTGCAGAGTGTGATTTTGTTTTTAAAATGAAAAATGCTACCCAGCCGTTGTGGCTCAGGGGTTCAGCATAAATCAATGAACCCAGAGGTCACTGGTTTGATTCCTGGTCAGGGCACAGGCCCTTGTTTCAGGCTCAATCCCCATTAGGGGGCATGCAGGAGGCAGCCAATCAATGATGTTTCTCTCTCAGTGATGTTTCTATCTCTCTATTGCTCTCCCTTCCTCTCTCTCTAACAAATCAATAAAAACATATTTAAAAAGATAAATGCTTACATAGTTAACCTTTTCACATTCTCTCCTATGTAAGCTAAAAGTTTCAGAAACTTAAATAGAGATAAGAAAAAATTATCTTTAAGAAACAATTTATAGAATCATGATATATTAAAAACAAACAAGGTACAGATTGCCAAAAGTTTGTGATTTGTTAAGGTAGTTAAATTAATACTAATAATTTCAGGGTACACTAAACATTAAATATGTATTTCAGTATATGTTCTAATTGAAATATTTTATTTTTGCTTATGAATTTCACAGAATAAAATTTTATTAAATACTAGAATACACTGAAATAAATAATATTGACACTGAAAAAGAGAAGATGTACAGTGATAGGCTTTTGTTCAAAGGAGATTATAGTTGTGCAATTAAATTGAAAGCAGCCATTCTTAATAAATCAGAGGGAGAAACCTACCCTAAGAGTAGAAAATAAAGTTAGGCAGTTTGGAGTATATCTATCTCTGACTAAATGACTTCTGTAGATTACTTAACTACAAGCTACTTAAACTCATTGATTCTCTTTTCCCACCTATGAAAGAAGCAAAATAAACCCAAAATTTAATAGCATTTGTGTGAGAATTCTATGACTCTAATAGGGTATTTCTTATAGTTAGAAATATATATCAGGTCTTGGAAAATCTTTCATTCAATTTTTTATTTAAATAGAAAATTCAGCAAAACTTAAGAGGTACAAGTTGTGTATCCTAATTTCTCCTTTTTTTCTCATCTAGGAAAGAAAGAGAAGAAAAAAAGGAAGGAGGAAACAAAGAAAGGATGGAAGGAAGGAAGAATGGTAGGAAGGTAAGTAAGGGAACAAGGCAGCAATCATTATCCAAAGTGGCATGTATGACTTTTAGATATCCATGCATGACATCATATCAGGGATATTTGATATCTTTTACTAGGTCAGATGAGAATCCAGCTCTTCCATGTATCCCCATTTCAGCATTCCTCATCCTTAGAATTGTCTGATTCATCAAATTAAAATAGAAGCTACCACCTAAATTTGAATTTAAGATACAAAAATGAATATTTTAGTATAAAAATATCTTGATTTTTGTTTACTTATACAAAAATATTGTTTACATGAAATTCAAATTTAACTGGGTGTCCTGTATTTCATTTGACAGCCCTATACCTTCTCAATCTGGTCAATATTATTTGTTACAAGTGTCACTCATTGAGGATAAAATATGATCTTGTAAACTAATCCCAGGTGTGTCTTATATTTGCAATAATTATTATAACCTTTTCTGAACAACATTTTTTCTTTGAAAATTTTCTCTGAAACTTTAAAAAAAAAATTTAAAATGCATTTTATTGATTTCAGAGAGGAAGGGAGAGGGAGAGAGAGATAGAAACACCAATGGTGAGAGAGAACCATTGATTGGTTGCTTTCTGCATTACCCCCACTGGGGGTCAAGCTGGCAACCTGGGCCTGTGCCCTTGACTGGAGTTGAACATGGGACCCATCAGTCCATAGGCCGGATGCTCTATCCACTGAGCCAAACCAGCTAGGGCAATGAAACTTTTTATGTTGTGTAGATTTTAAACCTAACTTTTCTTAGAAGCCTGCACCTTCTCTTAGTTCTCTCACATGCCATAAGTATTCCATCATTCTCCCTTTCTTAGAGATGTGTCTCCTTTGCCATCCTATATAATAAAAGGCTAATATGAAAATCAATATCCTCCAAGGGGTCTCAGACTGCAAGAGGGCCCAGGCCTGGCTGAGGCCTCCCCCTTCCCCCACTTAGTGCATAAATTTCATGCACCAAGCCTCTAGATTATTAAATAATTCTTTTTTTAAAAATATATTTTATTGAGTTTTTACAGAGAGGAAAGGAGAGAGATAGAGAGCCAGGAACATCGATGAGAGAGAAACATCAACCAGCTGCCTCCTGCACACTCCCCACTGGGGATGTGCCCACAACCAAGATACATGCCCTTGACCGGAATTGAACCCGGGACCTTTCAGTCCGCAGGCCGATGCTCCATCCACTGAGCCAAACCGGCTTCGGCATATTAAATAATTCTTTATTGTTGAAAGTATTACATATGTCCCCTTTCCCCCTCACACTGATCCCCTCCAGCCTGCCTCTGCCTCCCACCCCAGGCCTCTTCCTTTGACATTTTTAATTGACAGCATTCAGTACAGAGGCTTCCTTCATAATGACCTGGAGGCATATTCTGCTACTTTGTTGAGATAGATCTCCTTTTTTCCCCGGATGAACGTTCATGTTTTCCTGATTAACTCTCTCATTTTGGGTCAGCATCTCTTCTAAAACATTTCTGAGATCTTACATGTCTGAAAACAGTATTTACCTAACATTACATTTAATAGAAAGATCACTTTGCCATGTAACTATAGGCTTGAATTATTTTCCCATGAACATAGGCAGGGACCAGAGAAGCATATATAGGCTTGAATTAGTTTTACTATTTGAGATTTTTTAGTTTGTTGTTTGTTTTTTAACTGAGTGCATTCCCATTATCTGCACAGCTTGGCAGCAGGGAGCTAGGACACCACTCTTTTAGAAACCAAGACAGGCAAATCGCTAGAAATTATGAAGAATTCCACAGAAACAAAGAGAAAGTGAGCCCTCAAATTTGTGTATAAACTTTACATAAAAACATGGCTGACCACCAAACTCTCACTTACAGAGAAAAATTCTAGAGGGCCAGAATAAAAAGGCAGTCAACTGAAATAAGCGGCATTCTAAGCTATTGGCAAGAGCTGAGCAGATAGCAACTACTTGAGCAAAATAAGTTACAGTTTGTCTAGGAAGTCGCATGCCTGCCAGAAGAAAAAATTGAGAACCCTTTGGAAAGGATTACAGCATCTGAGTCACTACTCTATCTTATCTACTGTGTCCTAGTTTTCAATCAATATTTTATAGTCATCCAAAGGAATGGAAGTGATGCCTATACTGTACTCAAGGTAAAAAGCAGTCTACAGAAACTGATCCTAAGTCAATCAGCACAGATGTTGAACACAGCAAATCAAGTCTTCAAAACAGCTTTCACAAGTATATGTAAACTATTAAAGTGTGGAAGAAAAGGCCATAATGAGGGGGGAGAAAAAGGATCTAAATAGAGAAATAGAAACTGGAAAAAAAAAATGGAAACACTTGAGCTGATGAGTACAATAAGTGAAATAAAATACACATTAGATCATTTCAACAGAGATTGAAAATGGCAGAATTTTCAATCTGGAGAACATAGGGAAAAGATGTAAGAAACTAGAATGAGTCTGTGAGATCCATGGAAAATATTAAGGGATTAAAAAAAAAGTGAAATTTGAATCACAGAATAAGAGTAGATAGAAAAGGAGACATTTTAAAAAAAAAAAAATGAATGATTTTTTAAAAATAAATTAAACCCCAAAAGAATAACAACAGCAACAAGACACTCCTGGATACAGCTGAGCACCAATGATGCAGACAACATCTTGAGAGCAGCTAGAGTTAAAAATTTCTCATAAGGGGAGACACTTTACATACAGGGGAAAACAATGCGATTGATGGGTAACTCTCATTATAGTTATAACATGATTTCCTGTATACTGAAAGAAAAATATATATAACCTTCCAACCAAAATTTATTTATTCAGCAAGTTCATGTTTAAAAAATAAAAATTATATAAAGACAAGTTTATATTAACAAAAAGTGCTCGTGTGTGTGTGAGTGTGGGAGAGGGGGGTTGGGGAGTACGGACCACCAGACCTGCATTTCAAGGTCTTCAAGCTGAAGAAAATGACTCAAGCTGGCAAGATGAATGTGCATAAAAAGCACTAAAATGCTGACAATGCTAAGTATGTGGGAAAACACACACACACACACACACACACACACACACACAGTTTTGTCCTTCCTTCTCTAAAACTATCTACACCAAGGGTGGGCAAACTTTTTGACTCAAGGGCCACAGTGGGTTCTTAAACTGGACTCAGAAGAAGGAGCTGCGGCCGTGTTTCCCGACGTTGCCATGTTAACACTGCTGCTCATGAAGGAGTGGAGGGGAGAACAAGAGAACCCTCCGCTCTTTCGGCTCCGTGGGCTGGATAGAACAGCCAAACGGGCCGGATCCGGCCCGTGGGCCATAGTTTGCCCACGGCTGATCTACACTAATAAAAGACAAACATGCAAATTGACCATACCTTCGCTACACCTTAAGCCATGCCTGTCAGCCAATCAGAGTGACTATATGCAAATTAACCCAACCAAGATGGCGGCCAGCAGCCACGGAGGTGGAGTAAGCAAGAGGTTTGGTTGCCCCAATTATGGAGGAAGCCAAGCTTCCCACTTGCCATGTCAGGCTCTGAGCTCCACTCAAAGCAACAAAGTTTCAATTATAGAAGCTAAATAAACCCCAGATACCTGCTTTTAGCCGGCTGTGGACACAGAGCTGGAACGAGCAGGAGGCTACCCTCCCGCCCACTCTGGCCAGCTCTGAGCTCCTCTCAAGGCTACAAAGTTTAAATTTTAGAAGGTAAATAAATTCCATATTAAAAAAGAAAAAAAGGAGAGGCTGGGAGCTTCCATCACTGGGGGGCTTGGCCAGCCTGAAAACGGCCCTCAGCCCCTCACCCAGACTGGCCAGGCACCCCAGTGGGGACCCCCCCACCCTGAAGGGGGTGTGACCAGCCTGCAAACACCCATCAGCCCCTCACCCAGGCTGGCCCGACACCCCAGCAGGACCCCCACCCTGATTCGGGACACCCTTCAGGGCAAACCAGCTGGCCCCCACCCATGCACCAGGCCTCTATCCTATATAATAAAAGGGTAATATGCAAACTGACCCTAACAGCAGAACAACTGGGAATGACTGGTCACTATGACACACATTGACCACCGGGGGGCAGATGCTCAATGCAGGAGCTGACCCCTGGTGGTCAGTGAGCTCCCACAGGGGGAACTCTGGTCAGCCACAAG
Source organism: Myotis nattereri (assembly GCF_964212035.1). NCBI lineage: Eukaryota > Metazoa > Chordata > Mammalia > Chiroptera > Vespertilionidae > Myotis > Myotis nattereri. Next base: position 64,343,837 of record NC_138076.1, on the reverse strand, counting down.
CCAGGCTGATGGCTGCCAGTACAGCGGTGGTGGTGGGAGCCTCTCCCACCTCCTAGGCAGCAGTAAGGATGTCTGACTGCAGCTTAGGCCTGCTCCCCGCTGGCAAGTGGACATCCCCAGAGGGCTGCCGGGCTGGCAGAGGGATGTCTGACTGCCAGCTTGGGTCCGATCCCCCAGGGAGAGGGCCTAAGCCAACAGGTGGACATCCTCCGAAGGGTCCCAGACTGCAGGAGAGCATAGGCCGGTCTGAGGGACCCCCCCGAGTGCACAAATTCCTGTGCACTGGGCCTCTAGTCTCTACTAATAATAGATAAATATGTAAATTGACCGTCCCTCCATGACACCCACAGCCAATCAGGAGTGAGTAGACAAATTAACCCAACAAAGATGGCGGCGCCCATAGTGTCCTAAGTCCAGGGCAGCAGCAGCAGAGAGCTACCAGTGGTAGTGGGCATGGTGACCAGCTGCTGGGTGGCTGGCTTAGGTGGGCCATACCCCAGGCTGCTAGTGCCTGTGCTGAGGTTACTAGTGGTGCAGGCAACTGTGGGGCACGTCCAAGGCTGGGTCACTGGGAGATGTCAGACTGCAGCCCAGGAAGCGAGTTGTTGGAGGACCTGGCCACTGCCTACCCGACACTGAAGCCTCCTCCTATGAGATGTATCCTACCCTAGGTGTGTGGGAAGCAGTTTCAGGGAACCTCTCCCTTTGCAATGCCCAGAGCCTGGCTCAGAGAGGTGCAGCAGAGAAAGGCCGTGTTGGTTGATCAGGAGCAGCAGACCCACCCTAGGCCACTTCTCCTTGGGAATTTGGAGAAGACCCACTTCCAGTCTCAGAGGCCGATGTGAATGTTGGGAGTCTTTGGAAGAATGATTGTTTTGCTTGGGAATATAGTTTGTCTACAGAAGGCTGGGAAAGAACAAAATCTGTTACCAGTCCGCTTCCAAACAGACACCCTCTGGAGCTGAAACCCTCAAGAGTGAGTGGTCTCACACCCCCATCTCTGGTCCTACCAGTGTCCGAGGCAGATCTGGTGAGTAGGAGGCCACCCTGCCTGTTGTCATTCCGAGGGAGGCATGTCTGGGAGTAGTGAGAAGGGGCATCTTCTAAAAGAAGCTTCTCTGTCATTAACTGTTTCATAAATGTCTCCACTTTGGCAACAAGACATTTACTTTTTCGATATTCAGAAGCAGGATATTTCCCACATGCTCCAATCGGTAGGATGCATCCCCTTGCTCTGAACCAGTCACAGCCGAAAAAAAGAGATGCCCATTAACCACATACCCTTCCCCCACAAACTTCAAAAAGTTGGGTCAGCTTCCTTTCCAGAAAGCTAGGACTGATTTTAGGGTCCCAGATACACTAGACCTGGTCGCTGTGGAGCGATCTACCTGCTCAAATGACAGGGGCAGGATGAGACAGAGGATGTATTTGAGTTTTGTTCTGTTTTTCCAAAATTGCCTGTTACAAACACTTCTGCAGTAGTCCTCAATTCTACTTGAAGTACTGTATTTCCTCCATTTGTACACATACTCCTTTCTCCAAATTTTAACATTTTTGAAACCAGGATACATCTTAACAGAGAAGTTAAAAGGACTTGCTAGCTGCTATGCATCTATGTGGATATATATATATATATATATATATATATATATATATATATATTAGAGGTCCAGTGCATGAAACTTCATACACCCGAGGGAGGGTCTATCAACCTGGCCTGCCCCTTCTCACATTCTGAGATCCCTAGGGGTGGGAGGCGACCCAAGGATCAGGGGAAGGCAACACCCCATCACACCTCTGCTGCTGCCACTGCCAGCAGCACAAGCCTCACCCAGCCTTGATTACCTGCACCTTGGGTGACCCTGTGTGGCTCAGCAGCCACCATCCGAGGCTTGCCTGCACCTTGGGCCAGCCCGGGGTGGCTAGGGGACTGAAGGGCCTTGCCACCCACCTGCCACCCCAGCAGGGCTGAGGGGACTTTGTGCCACCATCTTGTGGCTGTGGGTGCCACCATCTTTGAGGGTGTGGCAGTCAATTAGCATATTCCCTCCTTATTGGCTGTGGGTGCCACCATCTTTGCGATGGCGTGAGGGACAATTAACACATTCCCTCTTTATTAGATAGCATCTATATATATGAAATCTAATATATAAAGTGAGTTTGACCAGGAGACCGGGAGTTTGATTGCTATGACTATGCTGACCACCAGGTAGCAACGTGGAACAAAGGAAGACCCTGGCCAGCAGCCAGAAAGCCTTGATTGGCCCTGATTGCTGGCCAGGCCTAGGAACCCTACCTGTGCATGTATTTCATGCACCGGGCCTCTAGTTTAACTATATAAAGCAAAATTTGTAGCACTATATTGTTCTGCCTATAGTTACCTTATACCAGTACATGAAAATATTAGCAATAAAATAAAAACAAATCACTGCATGAACACTTCAAATATTTTAATAAAAGTAATTTACTATTAACTATAAGGAGATTGCAACAGGTTAAAGAAACATATTTTAATTTCACCTCCAAGATCAGAAAAATATCAATGTATACTACATTTTTGATTAACAAAAATAAATTGAGAAGAAACAAAGGAACAATCAAAAAATGAAGTCAAAGGGAATATAAATGTCAAAATGTCATACAAAAATAAATACTATTGTATCTTCGATTATATTAAATGTATTAGTACTAGACATTTCAATCAAAAGGCTGAGATGAGATAACAATAAAAATGAAAAGCAAGAACTAACTCTGCTGTTTATAATATACATATTTCAAATATACACACTTAAGTAGTTCTATATAAAAAGTGGAAAACTACCCTGCAAATAAAAAAGCATGAAAAAATTTGGAGTGGTTTAATAAATACTAGGACAATAAAACACACATATAAGGAACATTACTATAGACAATAATCCAGAGCAACTAAATATGATCAAATTTCAATATATGCTAAAGATCTTATATAATAAAAGGGTAATATGCAAATAGACCAAACAGCAAAACAACCGAACAACCAATCAAGGCGTAATATGCTAATGATATGCTTAGGCTGCTCAACCGCTTGCTATGATGTGCATGGACCACCAGGGGCCAGATGCTCTGACTGGTAGGTTAGCTTGCTGCTGGGGTCCAGCCGATTAAGAAAGTTGGGCTGGACATGCCCTGGAGCCCTCCTGAGGTCCCTCCCCAGCCTGATCGTGCACTGGTGGGGTCGCTCAGCCTGGCCTGCACCCTCTCATAATCCAGAACCCCTTGGGGGATGTCCGATAGCCGGTTTCAGTCCAATCTAGCAGGCCACGCCCCTTGGGAGGGTGCCCGATGCAGGGCTCATGGCTGGTGAGCACTTCTGCCTCTCCCAATCGACACTGAATGTGTGTGAGTCTTCAGCAGGCACAGTGAGGCCGGGATGAGCAGGAGTGGTAGGTGGCGTTGGACTGCAGGTTTTGGCCTGATCTCTGAAGGCCACCCAGAGGGACCCACACATGCACGAATTCTTGCACTGGGCCTCTAGTACAATTATAAATATAGCTGAACCTTATAAATGATCTTAAAAATACATAAAATGAAAACTGACAGCACTAAAAATAGATATATAATAATATAGTTAATAATTTTAACACTATCACTCTAGTAATTGATAGAAAAAATAGTCCAAAAAATCTGCAGAAATATACAAACCATCTTCACCTAATTGCTACATAAATTGTATACTATACACTTTTTAAGTACACATGGGTTGTTTATTTATTCAAATTTATCTTGTTGAAAGTTTTACAGAGGTCACCTCCTTCCCCCATTGAGCCCCTCCACCCTGCTCCTGCTCCCCACCTCAGGCCTTTACCCCACTATTGTCTGTGTCTATAGGTTACACATATATGCATATACATACTTTGGTTAATCTCTTTCTGCCCCCTCTCTCTTCCCTCTGAGATTCAAAAGTATGTTCTGTGCTTCCATATCTCTGGATCTATTTTGTGCATGAGTTTATTTTGTTTATTAGATTCCATATATGAGTGGGATCATGTGATACCTATCTTTCTCTGACAGGCTTATTTCACTTAGCATAATACTTTCCAGGTGAATATGGGTTATTAATCAATATAGACTATGTTTTAGTTCACCAATGTTTCAATAAGTTTAAGAGGATAGTAGTCATACGGAGTATGTTCTCTGAGCAAAACAGAATCTATTTTGAGAATAACAATAATTTGATAAGAGTTCTAAATATTTGGAAAGTAAACATGACACTTCTAAGCAACTCATGAGTCAAATAAAAAAAAAAAAACTGACAAGGAAAATTAAACAAAACTTTGAGTAATAATAAAATCCCAGAACATACCAAAATTTGTGGTATGAAGTTGAAGCAATTCTTAGGGGGTAATTACAATTTCAAATGTTTTTATTAGAAAAAAATCACCTAAAACCAAAAATTTATGCTTAACTTTAGGAGTGTAGAAAAAGAGGAATGGTTTTAGACCAAAATAAGTATAAGGGAAGATAAAATAAAAAGTGGAAATCAATTAAGTAGAAAAAGAATAAACAATAAAGAAAATCTATAAAACCTAAAGCTGTTTAATTAAAATATCAACAAAATTATTACACCTATGGCTATACTGACCACAAAATGAGAGATAGGCCCTGCTATTAATAAGCTACCTTATTTGTGATAATTTTGTTATAGCAACCTGAACAAACTAAGATAATCAACACTGAAGAAACTATTCATTTTAAATGAGTTCTGTGCATTATTAATTATCAGAAATAGTGCCATAGAATAATGCTTTCTAACCAGTTTTGGAATTACCTCAAAAGTGTCAAACATTTTTACAGCAGTCACAAAACCTCTTTTAGCTTAGTTCCAGCCAGCTGTTTAATGAGGGCAGCTATAAACTTCAGACTACATTAATGTGTTGCATTCATCTTCTTCAGTATCTTCGAATACTCATATGCTCCTTAAGTCCTCTATTCCAAGCTGTTCAAGTTATCTCCAAGGAGAAAATATGAATTCTCCAACTTGATATGGCGAGTCTTATAAAGTGAGTTTTTGAATGTGTCATAGAGATTTTGAAATGCAATCAAATGTAAAACAACTCAGTGGAGAATAAAAAGTTCCTATTATCATCTTATTGTTGCATTTAAAATAAATTTGATTTTGGAAACAGTGTTAACTGGATATTTAAATTTTTTCCTGCCTCTATTCAGCAAATTTTTCTCAGGCATTCTGAACTAGCAGTCTGGAAAACTTCCCAAGAATTGTTAGGGAGAGAGAGTGAAGTTAAAGGAAAACCAAACAGACAGGCTTTAATAGCCCAATTAATCTTTAAACATGGGAAATCCGGTTATATATATTTATATACTGTACTGAGATTCATTATAAAATTACATCTAAATAGAAGTTCTGGATTAAAAAAAAATTGTTCTACACTTATCCTGAAACAAATATTCACCTGAATTTCTAATTTTTGACATCTAAATATTAGAAATAAGAGTTTTATTATCTCCCAATTTTGTTGATGCTAATGCACAAAGAATCAAAAGCTTATTCATTCAGTGTGATGTCTTGCTTTCTAGTTTTTATGTCCGTGCAGGCTGACTTTTTGTAAAATAGGACTTCTGAAGATGTTTCTTGTAATTTCTTTTTGTACTATATTTTATCATTCAATTTTATGCCCTTTTGGCTAGTCCTCTTAATTTAAGAATTTCAATACATTTTATAAATCTCCACTGATTTGAATTTAATTAATATATTTAGAACACCTTATTGAAGATAGAAATATCAGCTAATTTCAAACCAAAGGAGAGATATAATCATAAGCAAATATTTAAAAAAGTATGTGCAAATAAAGAAATAGCAACCTATTTTAACATTCTTGGATATAAATAGCTTATTTTTGAGTGGTAGAATGCTAACATCCATTATCTTACAATTTTTAAATTGTTCTACTTTATCCCAGTAAATTTGTATTAAGCAATCATGAAGTATTTGCCTGAACTTTCCATAAAAGTCAGCAAAATTACATATTGTCAAAACCCTCAGAATGACAGAAACTGTGCATCTTCTTTTAATGATTACTGACCTTACCGCTGAGGGTGCTATTTTAATGTTCTAAAATTATCCAGAATATATATATATATATATATATATATATATATATATATATTCTCAAATTAGGTAAAGTAATTATCAATAATATCATTATGTTCTTTTTCACTGGAGAAAACAGTGTTCATAGAAAGCTATTTAATAATCAATGAGGTTAATACATTTCAAATGAATGAAAAATGAAGCCCAACAGTCTAAATAAAACAGATAAGTAAATATTTAAGCAAGGAGGGAAAAAATTGCCTCTAAGACCATGATTATAAGATCAAGCTAGTTCAAAGATTTAAATGGCGAAGTCATATAAATGAGTTGTATTACGCCAAGCTCACAGGATTTAAGAGGCAGTTCATTCCCTTTACCACACATAGGCATGCTCTTAGTCTACCAACCTATCTATTATACTGTCCTGCCTTTTAAACAATCCGACTCCAGCAGTATACTTAGAATAGACAGATCTCAGATAAAGAGGACCCATGCCCTGGCCTCACAACTCACAATATCTAAGGATAATTTGTAAAGTTAAACTCTTGAAACAGAATGCATTTCAGGTTAGGGTAATATTTTAGAGGACTACAGATCATCTAAGTGCTTTTGAAAACATATGGTTGTATGCTAACCTCACAGAGGTTCCAATTTGCTCTCTAGGTCACCCCAAAGAAATTTTCCCTATGGGACTTCGCCTTTAGAGAGACAAAGTGAATTGATTCTGTTGAAATATTCATTAAATTAAAAGGTTTCATTTACTATTCTAAAAGCAATTAATCAGTTTTTTTCATTCTGTGTAGTACAGTACTAGCTACCACTTCACTAAAGGGCATTACAGCTCTAGGGAAAATGCAATGTACTGCAATGAAAATTGATAGGGTTTGCTAAGAAAGTTAGTTACAGACATAATAAAGTTAAATTTGCCTTTATATATAGAAAAATTTGAAACAGTCAGAACAATAAAATTGCTTACATGTAGCAATTAATTCTTTTTAAAAAATAAAGAAAAAGAAAATATGGCTATTATGTATACCTTTGAAGAGTTTAAAATTTGTTCAGTATAATTTAAATCCAAGTCTAAGAAAAGTAATTTGTTTAAAAATGTAAGAGTAAATATTGATTTTTATTAAGAAAATCCCCCCTCAAAATATCTATTGCAATAAAAACAGTAAATACTCTTGATCATCAGGAAAATGACAATTTCTGTAAAATATTTTTATGTTTGCATTTCATGATTAATTATTCTTTAACGATGTGTGGAGCAGCACATCAATTCTAGATCATCAGCTGGTCAGTAGTTACAGGATGCCCTAAACCAAAATATATTTCTTTGACAGCATTTCAGTGCAATATGTAAATGCAACAAAAAATTAATGCATTTTTGCTATTTTAAGCAGTAACTTAACACAATATAATTTTAAAACTTTAAATAAAGAAAAAATATAGTATGCAGAAATATGTACAAACAAGTGTTAACTTTTTTTTAATTCTTTTGGTTTATTATACGTATTAAAAACAAGTGTTAACTTTTTACCTTTCATATTATTTTTCAAATTTTTTAAAATACTATATTATATATTAATATAGAAATAAGCCACACAGAGCTCTGTAATACTGCCTGTGAAGGAAAAAATAAATAGACCATGGTTAGGAAAATCATTAATAACATAAGAACCAAACTATTTTCTAACAGAGCTTTTGTACTCAGGTCTCAATTATAATAGCCAAAAGTGTCAAGTCAACAGTCATTAACTAAACTATCATTAATTGAATCCTGACCTACATCTAATGAACTCAGTGGTACCATGTTCATTATTCCACTTCAACTTTATAAAAACCTGTGACATGAGCATTACGGTTCCAAATTGCTTAGTTGACTTGTCAAAGGTTATAAATTTAAAAGTAGCAAATCTAAAATTTATATAAAATTTTCCTTCATCTACATTGCAATAATTTCAGCTATTCCTGGGATAACAACATGTTTCCAGTACTTAGAGAATCCTTTAAAATATGTGATTATAACTCTATGCAAATGTCACAAACTCCATGTTGTCTGTTGCCTCCCAGGTCTTACATATGCAATTTCCACTGCCTAAAATGGTACTCTGCTCCTAGTAGGGCTGAGATTAGAATGAATCAACTGAAGCACTTGCTCAGGTGCAAAAATAAAGAGAGGCCCAAAACAAACATTAAGACAAATAATACCTTAATGAAATATTTAAAAATAAAGATTAATGCAAAAATTAAAGATAAAAAAACATATCAAAATTTTAAATAGAAACAGGATCAACTAGACCAGATAGGAGCTGAAGCAAAAGAAAAAAAAAAATCAATAATCTATAATAATAAGAGGGTAATATGCTAATTGAACTGGATGTCCTTCCAGACAAAGCCGAGGCCAGAGCGAAGCCCAGGTCCTGGGTACCTGAGGGAACCCAGTGTTGGCAGCCGGGGGAAGGAAGGCCTGCTCTTGCATGAATTTTCATGCACTGGGCCTCTAGTATTCTGTATTTCTGTTGTTTTACCAGTCTCATCTTAAACATTATAGATGAAACATTAATGGAAACATTAAGATTTCCAGTCAGAAATCTTAGCCTGGTAAAGATGTTGCACTTCTCAGCTCTCATTGGATCCTATACTTACCACTCCAATCTGACATTTCCTCATTAAGATAGTATATTCATTATCTATTGCTGTATCACAAGAAACTTCAAACTTTAGTGGCTTCAAACAACAAACGTATTTTCTCAGTGGTTCTGTAAGTCAGTAATGTAGTAGTAGCTTAGCTGAGTTTTATCTCAGGGAAGCTGGGGCTGTCTCATCTGAAAGCTTGCCTGGGGCTGGAGGATCCGTTTCCAAAATAGCTTATTCACATTGCTATTGCAGAAGGCCTCAGTTCCTTGCTACATGGATCTCTTGATAGAGTTGCTTGTGTGTTTCCCTGACATGGTTATTTACATCCCTAGAGTGAGCAAACCCAGATAGAGAGCAAAAATGAAGCTGCTGGGCCTTTTATCACCTACCCTCCAAACCATCATGTACTTATCCTCTTCTTTAGGAATGAGTGTTGCTGCAGTCCAACTCAAGGGAAGGAGAATTGGATTCCACTTCATAAAGGGGAAGGGATCAAAGAACTTTTGAAAACATTTTAAACACACCACAGAGCTATCTGTTACTCTAGTAACAGATAGCTATCTGTTATCTCTAGAGCTATCTGTTATCTCTAGTCAGAGATAGACAAGTAACAGATAACTATCTCTAGTCAGAGATAGACAAGTAACAGATAGCTCTGTGGTGTGTTTAAAATGCAAACTCTCTAAGAGCAGAGACCATAACTGAACTCTTGGACTCTTCCCTAAACTGTGTCTAACACATGGTAAAATGCTCAATAAATATTTTTTCAGTTATTAATAGAATTCATGAAGACACCTCACCAATGACAATAGCTAAAATAACTTCATGAACAAGACATAAAATGATGTTATATGACATGAGAATGGGAAGCTTTCAAAGGAGAATAAATGATAGCATCTGACTCTGGTCTTGAAATATAAAAAATATATAAACTTTCACTAATTTTGAATATTGGGGGGAAAAATACTTGGGCTTAAGAGGGATAATTTGAGAGAGGAAAAGCCAATTGATACACTGTTATTTTGCAATGAGTCTTAACCTAAATTTAAAAGACTATGTTTTGACTAAAATTAAAGTTATTCATGGCCATGACTGGGACTCATATATGTATGTGAGTGTGCCCATATTTGTATATAAACATTATGGACATTTTGTTGAGGTAATTTTATATTTGGTTGTGCTATATCTGAAATCTATATCCTATAATGTAAATTTACTAAATAGTATAATTAAAAAAAATTTACATTATGATGAAAAATACTACTGATTCATATATATTTCATATTTGAAAACATTAATGTGCAAATAACTTGATTTGTGGATAGCACTGATTTAAAAATTGAATCTGTGGTCACAAATAAATTATTTTTAATTAATAAATCAACATTTTTCAAAGTGTAGTCTATGGACCACCTAGTACTCCTGAGGGTGGGAAAGGAGGGATCTGGGGTGTAACAAGATCCTTTCAGAAAGTCCTCGAGGTCAAAAGTATTCTCATAATAATAATATGATGTTACTTGCCTTTCCAATACATATTTGCACAGATGGTGAGAAAATATAGGTGGATTAAGTTGATGGCTTTTTAGTATAAATCAAGGCAGTGGCACCAAACTCTAATAGTATTTACTATTTTCTTTATTACCATAAACTTGCAGGGAGGAAAAGATACAGTTTCACCTAAGAATGTCTTAATAAAGTAGTAAATGTTATTGTTTTTATTAAATATCCTTGAATTATGTGTTTTTAATATTCTCTATGACAAAATGAGACAATAAAACTCTTTGCTGAATACCAAAGTATGGTGAATGCTTTGAGAAAAAGTACATGCTTAATTGTCTGAGTTATGTGTTGAACTAGCCATTTTTACCATGCACAACCTATAATAATAAAAGGATAATATGCTAATTAGACCAGATGTCATTCCGGATGTCCTTCCTGAAAAAGCCAGGGCCGGAGGGAAACCAGCCCAGGTCCCGGGTGCCTATGGGCAGCCAGAAGGAAGCAGCCTGGATCCCAGGTGACAGAGGGAAGCTGGTGCCGGCAGCTGGGGAAGGAAGGCCTACTCTTGCAGGAATATTCATGCATTGGGCCTCTAGTCCTAAATAATAAAAGGCTAACATGCAAATAGACCAAATGGTGGAACAACCGAGCAACCGAACAATGGAACAACCGAAGAACTGGTCGCTAAAATGTGCGCTGACCACCAGGGGGTCCAAGTGGAACATGGCAGGTGTTGGCAGTAGGTGGCAGAGCGCAGAACTTGGCAGGCATTGGCTGCAGTGGTGAAGCAGGTGAGTGGGGGTGCCAGACCAAGGCGGGGCACTGGTCGCTGTCATTGGAGCAAGCCTCTGGTGGTTACTGAAAATTCTTTGCTCCTGCACACAGCAGTCCCGCCTGGCACTCGTACCTGCTGCCAGTGCTGGCCACGCTCGCACCTGCTGCCAGCACCAGAGCCACTGCTTGCACCTGCCACTGGCACCCAACACCAGTCCCTATCGCTCAGCACCCGCCATAAGCAGGTGCGAGCGGTGGCTGCCAACCCCGATCACCCCTAAGGCTTCTCTACCACCTCCTGCTCCTGAGGGCCATTGGGGCAGCAGCCGCCGCTTGCACTGATTGATGGCTCTGGCCTTGCTCAGACCCGCTGCTGGATCCAGCCCCAATCATTCTGCGCTGTCAGCCTGTGCGAGGAGGGTCGGCACCATCAGTGGGTAGGCACAGTGGCAGCAGGAGCAGGGCTGCCATCAGACAAGGAACCAAGAGGCTATGGTGGGAGGGTCTGGGTGGGGGCACAGAGGATGGGCCGAGACCCGCCCCTGTGCCTACTGCAGCCACATGGCCCATAGTTCTTTTCAAGGTGCATGAATTCATGCACTGGGCCCCTAGTTTTTAAATGAAAGAGAAATCAAAAAGGTATCTATGGCTCTACAAACTTGGAGATTTGGTAGACAGTTTCTTGACAGTGTACATACAAATTACATTATTTTTGGAAAACAAATTTATTTACCTAGTGTCAATGAAAAAAAAAATTCAAATTTTCCAAGTGAAAAAAGAAGCTTGAGAAGCTTATATTGTCCACCTTGAACTTAGCCAATTCAGAACCATGATGAGATTACAGCAGCTATTAATGAATATTATATTTCTATATTATATTATGTAATGTTACAATATTTAGAAGATCCTTAATATTTTCCAAAACACGAAAGCGCAGTTTACAAATCATGCTTGGGTAAAAATCTGTTCGTAGTGCAAAATAGACCTATAGATGTCAACATTAAGTATATAAAGTTCATTAGTATGGTTTCAGAATCCACATTATAACCAACTTTTAATAAATTATAATTTATTGAGTTTGGTGTAGTATCAAATAAAAATATCCACAATTTTCTGAAAGCATATTAAAATATATCCCTTCTCTAAATAGATATCTGTGTGAAGTTAGAGTTTCTTTATATACTTAAACAACAACAATAAAATCTCAATAAATTAAAAGCAGAAGATGTAAAAATCTAGGTATCTTGGATTGATTAAACCCAGGTTTTAAAAGAATTTTAAATTCTCACTAAATTTTGAAAAAATATTGTTGTTTTTTATTAAAACATGATTTATATTACAGCCTATTGGCATTTTGTCTTTAAAAATAAACAATACATATTTTAATATTTCAGTTTTAATTTCTACTATGGTAAATATTAATGGATATAAACCACATACACAAAATCTCTTCAGGGTCCTTGATCAATTTTAGGGGCATAAAAGGGTCCTCAGATTAAAAGTTTGAGAACTGCTTCCATAATTTAAAACAGAGAGCAACTGGTTTAAAACAAACAATTGGACTGAAGGGGAAAATATGCTGCAAAAGGTTTTGATGAATTATATTCTTAGTGATACTCTTAGCTAAAGCGAACTATGCTTTGAGCCACAGATGCGAACATACCTGAAAAGATGTGTAGAGTGACGGTCAATGTACATGAAGTAACACAAGATAAACAAGTGGGGTTTGATGAAATACACTCACTAATCCTGAAATATCACCTGATTGTTATGTTGCATCTAGAGTCCCTTGCTATGCGACAATATGTTTGGGGTGCTACAAATGCACAGACTGTTGTACTATTTTAGGTAGATCTAATAAATGGATATAACAAAAAAAACAATTTTATATTTTAGAATGAATCTTAACAATTCATGTGCGCACAAACGACATGGTACTTCCAATTAAATTCTATTATTGCAGTTTTGAACTTGATTCCCCAAACTTCAAATTGCTTCCTTTTGCCCAAGAGCACTGACCTAAAAAATGTGATCACTATACAGGTAGAAATCTATTACTTTGCCAGTGACTCCTTATGTGAACACAGAGCATAACAGAAACTAATTTGCATATTAGGGAGCAAAATTAATTAAAAATAAAAACTAAATGAAATTTACTATTAGAGTGAAATACTGCAACGTTTGGGTTTGTCAATCTGTTTGAGAGAATGGGATTAATAATTTTATTCAAGTTAAATCCTGAGCCTTTAGATAGTTTCTAGTTTACGTGAGAGTAAATTAAGAGTAAAGAACATATATTTGTGAGAAATAGGACAATATGAATACACTTGGAAATATATATATATATATATATATATATATACATATATATATATATATATGTATATATATATATATATATGTTACATTTTTATCTCTCTCTCTCTCTTTTGCTCTTTCCATTAGATAAAAATTACCTAGCTGAGTGACAGAAAAGTATCTCTTTAAAACATTTATCAATTTCATGGAATTTTGGAAAAATATATAAAATTTTTGTAATGTTTGCACTAAATTAAAATAAAATATTCAAACACATTTTCTAATATTATGTTTATATTCAAAATAAATTAATCAAGGTAAACAGCTAGACATCATTTGCCCTTAATGTGTCTTTATGTTGAATACTTAATTTACAAAATAATTTTGATCTGATTTATTCTGAATATGATAAACATAAACTCTTTATGTACTCTAAAAATATAACATCTAGGCATATTTCAACATGTCAGTACACTTTATTAATAGGTGCCATATTCCAAAGCATTCTGAAGCCAAATTTTTTACATACTCCAACACAAGCCTGGTTTTCCCTGACTTTCCCATCTTTGCTCTGAATACCATCTCTTGCTGCAGGCTTTTGCTCATTGATTATTTTCCTCTTTTAAGAGCTTTGCAGCTTCTTGAGGATGAGCAAGATGGTGGCGGTATAGGCAGACGCATCCCAGGTCGTGTCCCAGAGCAAATGGAGTGAGCAGCTGAAACTAGTAACATCCACCCTGAATTGGCGAAATTGCTCAGCTGGGGAGACGGTTTGCAGCCAGGAAGAGCAGAACTCCCCTGGAAAGGTAAAAAAAAAACAGGGATTTGGGCAGGAAAGTTTGCCAGACCTCTGAGCCCAGAGAGTCTGAGGGAGACCACGTGGCAGACAGCCACGTCCCTTGGGACAGGCACAGCCCCTGACAGGTGAAAGGAGAACCGCAGGATTCCTGGCGCCGCCGGGGGAATTGAGAGCTGGGTTCTGTGATCACGGAGGACTGAGCCTAAAGGGGGCAGCCTGAAGAGCTGACCAGACCATGCAGTCCCGGTAAGAGAAGAAGCTTACAGAAACCAAGCCTGTCCCGTTTCCGGGGCCGGCGTTTGTTTGTTTTTTTTACTGAATCCTGTTCATGGGACATTTCGGATACAGACACTCACCTGTGCTGAAGAGAGGGAGAGTGTGTGGAGGAGTGGAATCTGGGGAGAGACTGAGGAGAGAAGGGGGGCCGGGAGAGGTGGCAGCAAATTGAGTGCTGAGACACCCCTGAGCCCAGGACTGGGGCAGCCATTCTCTCAGGAGAGTGAGACTTCTCCCCCCAGCCCCCAGGCAAGGAGCACAGACACACCCAGATTCCACCCTGTATGAGATCAAGGATTAAAATAACCTGATCAGTCCCTGGGAGTTAACAGGGTCTGGCCTATAGAGGGATTTTCAATCCCAGCAACAACACAGCGCCGGTAATTAACTATTACACAGCCAGCTCTGGGCGGTGAACTTCCACTGGACAGAGAGGCCCTATAACCTCAGAGGCCAACCCCAGAACACTGCCACCCAGAGGCTGACCCACAAACTGACTCTTTGCTAAACACAAAATAAGGCAGTCTGGGAAACAAATGCGGCTTGCTTTAAAATAAGGACTGTGGTTTACAACAGAGAGGAACAGTGTATCTCAGGGAAACTCAACAATCTCCTGGATACCTGGCAGGTCTAAGGCGAGCCACACTGAAGAATAGAAGAACCGAAGGACCTTCACTACTGCAATTTTTTTTTCTTTTTTCACCTTTTAACTAAGAAACCAATTTTATTTCTTTTTTTTTATTTTTCTTTTCTTCTTTTTTTTCTTTTTTTTTCTTCTTTTTTCCATCACCTGATTTTACCCTTTTAATTACTACCTTCTTATTTTTAACCAGTATTATTACTGCTACCATTTTACCATTTTTTTTTTAAAGTGCCATTTTATTTTCTCTTTATTTTATTTTGGGATTAGTGTTCTCCATTCTATTTTCATCATTATATTATTGGTTGTTTCTAGTTTGCATTCATCTCCAGGGAGCTGTTGCTGGAATTTGTTGGGGTTAATGGCTGTTCTATAGGAGTATTCTCCTCATATAAAAAAGTCTCTTCCCCTCTGCCACTTCATTCGCTCTTTTAGCTCTTTTTTTTTTCTTCTTTTCTTTTCTTTTCTCGCTTTTATTTTCCCCCTCCTTTTTCCCAATTTCATTTTTGCACTCCTTTTTTTGGTCCCTATTTTTCTTTTCTTTTTTCTCTTTTATATTTTTCTCTTCCTTCTTCCTTATCCCCAAATTCTCTTAATTCAGGTGGTCACCTTTATTTGGGGTTATTAATATTGTGAATATATTTGTGTATATTGCCTGGTACGTGGTGCCTTGTTGTGTTGTATTTTGTGCCTTTAAATCAATGCAGCAGACCCAAGCAACAGCAACCTTCTGAGCACCACACCCTCTGCTGAGGAACAGCAGCTGTACGTGAAACCTCACCCCACCAGCCAGAAGAGCCACCACAGCTGTGAACAGCACCCACCAGAGGAGCTGCTGCCAACTGAAGAGCAGCTGCTACCGCAACCGCCCAAAGAGCAACCACAGACCAAGGAGTCACTGCCACCAAGGGAGCAACTACTGAACGACTCAACGTCTAGATATGTCAGTGATATCAAACATGGGCAGACAAAGAAACCCCCAAAGGAAAGAGAAGGAGGACTCTCCAGAAAAGCAGCTAAGTAATACAGAGGCATGCAACATGACAGAAAAAGAATTCAGAATAAGGGTTCTAGAGTGCATAAACCGGATGGAGGAAAAAATCGACAACCTCTGCAAGAAGCTAGAAGAAACAGATGAAAAAATCAACAACTTAAGTAAGACCCAAGAAGAAATGAAGAGTGATATAGCTGCAATGAAAAACTCCATTGAAAGTATCAACAGTAGACTAGGAGAAGCGGAGGACCGAATTAGTGAATTAGAAGACAAGGAAGCAAAACACACCCAAAATGTACTGCAATTGGAGAAAAAAATTTAAAAGACAGGAGGAGAGTCTAAGGGAGCTTTGGGACAACATGAAACGAAACAACATACGAATAATAGGGGTACCAGAACAACAGAAGGATGAACAAGGATTAGAAAACCTATTAGAAGAAATAATATCAGAAAACTTCCCTGAGGTAGGGAAGAAAAAAGTCACACAAGCCCAGAGAGTCCCAAACAAGGTGAACCCGAAAAGACCCACACCAAGACACATCATAATTACCATGGCAAATGTTCAGGACAAAGAGAGAATCTTACAGGCTTCAAGAGAGAGACGGAAAGTTACATACAAGGGATCTCCCATTAGATTGTCAAATGATTTCTCAACAGAAACACATCAGGCCAGAAAAGAATGGACGGAAATTTACAAAGTGATGCAGAGCAAAGGACTGAATCCAAGAATACTCTATCCAGCAAGGCTATCATTCAAATTTGAAGGGGAAATAAGAAGCTTCACAGACAAAAAAAGGCTAAGGGAGTTTATCACCACCAAGCCAGCAATGCAAGGAATGCTAAAGGGACTGGTATAAAAAGAAAAAATAAAAAGCTCAGAAAGAAAACAGCCACACAAAAACAGAAATGGCTACAAACAAGTACCTTTCAATAATAACTTTAAACGTAAACGGACTAAATGCTCCAAACAAAAGACATCGAGTGGCTGAATGGATAAAAAAACATGACCCATACATCTGCTGTCTACAAGAAACCCACCTCATTAGAAGGGACTCACACAGACTGAAAGTGAAAGGATGGAAAAATATCTTTCAGGCAAATGGAAAGGAAAAGAAAGCTGGGGTAGCAATACTTATATCGGACAAAATAGACCTCAAAGTGAAGGCCATAACAAGAGATAAGGAAGGCCACTTCATAATACTAAAGGGATCAATACAACAAGAAGATATAACTCTGGTAAACATATATGCACCCAATGCAGGAGCACCCAAATTCATAAAAGAAACTCCTGGAAGATATCAAAGGAGAGATCGACAACAATACAATCATAGTAGGGGACTTTAATACACCAATGACAACACTGGATAAGCCCTCTAGACAAACAATCAGCAAAGATACAGCAATCCTAAATGACTCACTAGATCAGATGGACTTAATAGACATCTTCAGAACACTTCACCCCAAAGCCAGGGAATATACATTCTACTCAAATGCTCATAAGACATATTCAAAAATAGACCATATATTTGGTCACAAGCAAAGTATCCACAAATTCAAGAAGATTGAAATCATAAAAAGCGTCTTCGCAGACCACGATGGCATAATATTAGAAATAAACTACAATAAAAACAACCCAAAATACTCAAACACCTGGAAGCTGAATAGCATGCTATTAAATATTGATTGGGTTACCAATGAAATCAAAGAAGAAATTCGAAACATCCTGGAAACTAATGACAATGAAAACACAACAATCCAAAACCTATGGGACACAATGAAAGCAGTCCTGAGAGGGAAGTTTATAGCTCTACAGGCCTATCTCAAAAAACAAGAAAAAATGGTAGTAAATCAGCTAACTCTACAACTCAAAGAATTAGAAAGAGAGCAACAAGAAAACCCCAGAGTGAGCAGAAGGAAGGAGATAATAAAGATTAGAGCAGAAATAAATGACATAGAGACCAACAAAACAATACAGAAAATCAATGAAACCAAGAGCTGGTTCTTTGAAAGGATAAACAAGATTGACAAACCTCTAGCCAGACTCACCAAGAAGCAAAGAGAGAGGACCCAAATAAACAAAATCAGAAACGATAGAGGCGAAATAACAACAGACCCCACAGAGATACAAATGATTGTTAAAAAATACTATGGACAGCTCTACTCCAACAAACTAGACAACCTGGAGGAAATGAACAAATTCCTAGAAAAATACAACATTCCAAAACTCAATCAGGAAGAATCTAAAAATCTCAACAGGCCGATAACTATGGAAGAAATTGAAGCAGTCATCAAAAAGCTTCCAGCAAACAAAAGCCCAGGACCAGACGGCTTGACAGGGGAGTTTTACCAAACATTCAAGGAAGAACTAAAACCTATCCTCCTCAGACTACTACAAAAAATTCAAGAGGAAGGAACACTTCCAAGCTCATTCTATGAAGCCAGCATCACCCTAATACCAAAACCAGGTAAAGACAACACAATGAAAGAGAATTACAGGCCAATATCCCTCCTGAACATAGATGCCAAAATCGTCAACAAAATCTTAGCAAATCGGATCCAGCAGTACATCAGAAAGATCATACACCATGACCAAGTAGGATTTATCCCAGGGATGCAAGGATGGTACAATATCCGCAAATCAATAAACGTGATACATCACATAAACAAATTGAAAGAAAAAAACCACATGGTCATATCAATTGATGCAGAAAAAGCATTTGACAAAATTCAACACCCATTTTTGTTAAAAGCTCTCAGCAAGGTGGGAGTAGAAGGATCATACCTCAACATAATAAAAGCCATATATGACAGGCCCACAGCCAACATCATAATCAATGGACAAAAACTAACACCATTTCCCCTAAGAACAGGAACAAGACAGGGATGCCCCCTCTCATCACTCCTGTTCAACATAGTACTGGAAGTGTTAGCCATTGCAATTCGGCAAGAAGAAGAAATAAAAGGCATCCAAATTGGAAAAGAGGAAGTAAAACTGTCCTTATTTGCAGACGACATGATATTATACATACAAAACCCTAGAGACTCCATCAAAAAGCTACTAGACTTAATACATGAATTTGGCAATGTAGCAGGATACAAAATTAACCCCAAGAAATCTGAGGCATTTCTATACACCAATAGTGAACTTTCAGAAAGAGAGATTATAAAAACAATCCCGTTTACCATCGCACCAAAAAAATTAAGCTACCTAGGAATAAACTTAACTAAAGAGGTAAAAGACCTCTACTCAGAAAACTACAGGACGTTGAAAAAAGATATAGAGGAAGACATAAACAGATGGAAGAACATACCGTGTTCATGGATTGGTAGAATCAACATCATTAAAATGTCCATACTACCCAAAGCAATCTATAAATTCAATGCACTTCTCATTAAAATATCAACGGCATACTTCAGAGATCTAGAACGAACTCTCCAAAAATTCATCTGGAATAAAAAAAGACCCCGAATAGCTACAGCAATCCTGAAAAAGACCAAAGTAGGTGGGATCTCAATACCAGATATCAAGTTGTATTACAAAGCCACTGTTCTCAAAACTGCCTGGTACTGGCACAAGAATAGGCATATAGATCAATGGAATAGAATAGAGAGCCCAGAAATCGGCTCGAACCAATATGCTCAATTAATATTTGACAAAGGAGGCAAGAACATACAATGGAGCCAAGATAGTCTCTTCAATAAATGGTGTTGGGAAAATTGGACAGATATATGCAAGAAAATGAAACTAGACCACCAACTTACACCATACACAAAAATAAACTCAAAATGGATAAAGCACTTAAATGTAGGACAGGAAACCATAAAAATTCTAGAAGAATCCAAAGGCAACAAAATCTCAGACATATGCCGAAGCAATTTCTTCACTGATACAGCTCCTAGGGCACTTGAAACTAAAGAGAAAATGAACAAATGGGACTACATCAAAATTAAAAGCTTCTGCACAGCAAAAGAAACCATCAGCAAAACAACGAGAAAACCCACTGTGTGGGAAAACATATTTGCCAATGTCATATCTGATAAGGGCTTATTCTCCAAAATTTATAGGGAACTCATACAACTCAACAAAAGGAAGATAAACAATCCAATCAAAAAATGGGCAAAGGACCTAAATAGACACCTTTCAAAAGAGGACATTCAGAAAGCCAAGAGACATATGAAAACATGCTCAAAGTCACTAATCATCCGAGAGATGCAAATCAAAACAACAATGAGGTACCATCTCACACCTGTCAGACTGGCTATCATCAACAAATCAACAAACGACAAGTGCTGGAGAGGATGTGGAGAAAAAGGAACACTTGTGCACTGCTGGTGGGAATGCAGACTGGTGCAGCCACTATGGAAGACAGTATGGAGTTTCCTTAAAAAACTGAAAATGGAACTCCCATTTGACCCTGTGATCCCACTCCTAGGAATATATCCCAAGAAACCAGAAACACCAATCAGAAAGGATATATGCACCCCTATGTTCATAGCAGCACAATTCACCATAGCTAAGATCTGGAAACAGCCTAAGTGCCCATCAGTAGATGAATGGATTAGAAAACAGTGGTACATCTACACGATGGAATACTATGCTGCTCTAAAAAGGAAGGAACTCTTACCATTTGCAACGTCATGGATGGAACTGGAGAGCATTATGCTAAGTGAAATAAGCCAGTCAATGAAGGAAAAATACCACATGATCTCACTCATTCATGGATAATAGATACCATTATAAACTTTTGAACAATAATAGATACAGAGGCAGAGCTGCCTCAAACAGATTGTCAAACTGCAGCGGGAAGGCCAGGGAGGATTGGGGGGCAGGAGGTAGGGGGGTAAGAGATCAACTAAAGGACTTGTATGCATGCATATAAGCATAACCAGTGGACATAAGACATTGGGGGATAGGGGAGGCTAGGGGACTGTCTAGGGCGGGGGGATAAAATGGACACATATGTAATACCCTTTGTAATACTTTAAGCAATAAATTAAAAAAAAAAGATGAGAAAAAAAAAAGAGCTTTGCACCCTTCTTATAGTTTCCATGTCTAGCTCAATTTCCATTTAAAGGTTTTCTTCACTACTTCTGGGTAAAGTGATCACTCCTATCTTTATACATTCTTTATATCCCTTTGTGTTTTTAGTCTACAAAAGTGTCATATATATTGAAGATATTTGAAGTCCTAAAAGACAGAGAAAAAACCTTATTTTTTAATCCGAATTGTGGTATACAGATGGTATTAATAGCCACAATTGTTCACGCCTTCCTATGTTGAACCCTTTCAATAATGCCATCCCACACTGACTCTCGCCTTGGCCATGTGCCTTACTTTGACAAATGGAGTAGTAACCAAGAGAGTATTTTGAGGGCTACCTCCATAAGAACATGCCCATGTAGCCTGTTGTAAGGATGTGAAAGCAGAGCCAAATGACTACTTAGGGGAAGCCTGCGTCCAGATCAGCTCCCAACTAGTAGTCAGTGTACCCCAGGCATGTGAGTGAGCCCTGCCAACACCAGAAGGATCATCCATGTAAATTATTAAACTACAATTTTGTAACACAAAAAAATCTTTATTCTTTTGAGCCAATGGATACCAACATATTTTATTACACAGAATTTTTATGCCTTTAGACAACTGATATCTGGAATGCAAACACAGAAGCATCGCAGCACTTGCACGTGTTCAAACTTAATAAGGACTGAATGAATGCAATTTAGATTATGCTTAACTATGACTCCAACATATGTATACACTGGTTGGAAATAATAAGTGAAGAGAGCTGGCTGCTTTGAGCCTGTAATATGCTAAGTAAGGTGCTGTATAATTTTCATTTTCATTACATTTACTTCTTATCACAAATATGTGGGGTAGTTATTTTTAAAGCACCATTGAAAAGAACCGGTGTTCCTGTAGTTTGCTCTGCATGTTTGCTGGGTTACAGAGGTTGGTGTGGCAGGGGTGGCAAGTTTGGAGGAGAGGAAGGTAAATAAAGGACAAGTAGTATCAAAACACAAACAAACAAACAAATAAACACAAACAAACCATTATACAGATACTGACATTTAAGCTGAAGTGACACATATAACCCATCAAGGTAGAATACAGAATTTAAAAAGAGATTAAATGGAGTTTAAAATTGAGCATTATTATTATTCTAGTGTATCTGGGATTTCACCAACCAAACACCAAATTTTAAACTCTATTTTTTTTTCTTACATTTTGACAGGAGAATAGAAAGCAAAATTGGGGAAACTGGGATATGTATCACTTACATAGCTATATTTCCTAGATAATTATAAAAAACTAGAGGCCCGGTGCACGAAATTCATGCACTGGGCGGGGGTGGAGATTCCCTCAGCTCAGCCTGCCCCTCTCACAGTCCAGGAGCCCTCAGTGGATGTCCTACTGATGGCCACAGTCTGGCAGCAGAGGCTCGGAGCAGGCGTCCCGTGTTTGTGTGTGTGTGTGTGTGTGTGTGTGTGTGTCCCCACTGGGGGGTCTTCCCCCAGCCACATTGGAGGCTCAGAGCAGGCACTGTGTGTGTGTGTGTTTGTGTGTGTGTGTGTCTGCTGGGGGCCTGCCCCCAGCCACACCATGGAGGCTTGGAGCATGAGCCCCTCTGTGTTGACCTCTCAGGCTCCTGGCCTCCACTGAATGATGTACTCTCCCTTGATTTATGGCCAGGATGGGGGTGCTGCTTGCAAGCTGGGCTTTCCTGCTCCAGGATCGCCATGGTGACTGGGGAGCAGGCCCAGCTGGGGGCTGCCCACAGGCCAGGCTTTCCTGCTTCCAGGTCTCCATGGCGACTGGGGAGCAGGCCCAGCTGGGGACTGCCTGTAGGCCGGGCTTTCCTGCTCTTGGATCAGCCCCAGCTGGGGGCTGCCCTCAGGCCGGGCTTGCCTGCTCCCTGATCAGGAGCAGCTGGGGGCTGCCTACAGGCTTCACTTTTCTACTTACCAATGACTGGATCACCACAGTGACCCAGGGCCCAGCGGCACTTTCCTGCTCTCCAATAGTCATAGGGTCTTGGCTGGGGGGAAGGGGGCGGGGGGGGGGGGGCTTAGCAGTGCGGGGCTTAGGCGGCACAGGGGTCCTGGTTGGGAGCTCAGGTGGCTTACAGGGGTCCTGGCTGGGGGCAGGGCTTATGCCCCGCTGCCCAGAGCTGCACATGGGCCTGGATGGCAGCTCATGCTGTCCCGCCCTGCCTGTAGTATAGGATAGAGGCCTGGTGCACGATGCGGGGCCGGCTGGTTTGCCCTGAAGGGTGTCCTGGATCAGGATGGGGGTCCTGTTTGGGTGCCTGGCCAGCCTGGATGACGGGCTGATGGCTGTTTTTTGGCTGCCCGCACCCCCTTTAAGGTGGGGGTCCCCACTGGGGTGCCTGGCCAGTCTGAATGAGGGGCTGAGGGCCGTTTTCAGGCTGGCGGGTGACTGAAGCTCCCAGCCTGTCCTTTCTTTCTTTCTTTCTTTTTTTTTTTGTTCTGGGATTTATTTACTTTCTATGGCTGTCACTGGAGCTGAGAGCTGGCTTTAGCTCTGAGGCCGGCTCCAGCTTGACACCTCGGCTGCTGAAAGCAGGTTTCTGGAGCTTGTTTAGTTTCTATAATTGCAACATTGTTGTATCCAGAGCTCAGAGCTGGGCTGCTGCAGGCCGGGAACCTTGGCTTCATCCGTCACTGGAGCAAGCAAGCCTCCTGTTCGCTTCAGCTGCCTAGCTGCCGGCTGCCATCTTGGTTGGCAGTTAATTTGCATATCCTGCTGGTTAGCCAATGGGAAGTGTTCAGGGGTATGGTCAATTTGCATGTTTCTCTTTTATTAAATAGGATGGGTTATCTCAAACTATGGATCACATATGCACATCTTATATAGATAAATATTTGATTAATAGCATGTTCCCTTTATTTAACAGCCCTAAGATATAATGAAAAAGAGATTAAATGATAGCATAACAATCTGATAGCAAATTTTATGTTCATGTCAGGATTGTAACAATGGCCCCTTGTGAGGAAGAGGATATTAAATGAGTAAATATGTAATAAGTTTTAAAACTGATTTTTAGAAACTTTGTACTAGGCATTTTTTTATGATACTTCTCTTCTTTGAAATGCAGTTCGATGATATGCAAAGGGAAGGAAGCCTATTTTTAAGTGCTTTTATACGTTTATCCTGTTTTCAACATCATCCTTCACATTTTTATATTGTTCACCAAATTTGTTACCAAGTGCTTAATGTATGTCCAGTACTGTCTTTGGTACCTGATTTATGGTTATGGACAGAACAGATACAGGTCCATACAGGCTTATGAGTTAGCAGTATGCTAGGTAACGCAGCAAAACAAGGCAAATGTATAAAATGTGAAATAATTAGAAAGCATGGGAAAATTATCATTGTCCATACATAATATTTTCTCCATAGAAAAATAAAAGAAAATAGATAATTTAGAATAATGAGAATTCAGTAAAATCAGTGGATATAATAGCAATATACAAAATAAATTTAATTACTATGCACAAGGAATAAATTTAGAAAAAAATACATTTTTCTAAAAACCAATACATTTAGTCATACTAGCCAATAATAATATATGATACTTACTACAATAACTCAAAGAGGATGTACAAGTCTTTTATGGAGAAAATTATGAATATTCATCAAAAATCATGAAAGACCTTAATTAATTTAGAAATATACTTTAATAAAGCATACAAAGATAAGTTACATAAGATATAAACTGATTATAATCACACTCAAAATTCCTGAAAAGTGATTCTACAATACATACAGATAATCTAAAAATAGCCAATATAATTTTGAGGAAGAATAAGAAAGTGTGTAAAAAATATTTGTGTGTGTGTCTGGGGCGGGGGGAGGGGGGCAGTTAACAATGTTTTATACTAGTTTTTACTACTGTAAAACTATATAATAATAGGAATAACTAAATTCAAGGCATTGTTATAAGTTGTGTGCATTAATTCATTTATATTATAAGTAACCCAAAGAGATGTAAAATCAAAGGCAAAGTATGATGGTACCCAAATTATACATTAAATAGCAGAACCAGGAATGCCTATAATCAGTCCAGCTTTCATTCTTTTTCTTTTATTTTTAAATCTTCATCCGAGTATATTTTTCCATTGATTTTTAGAGAGAGTGGAAGAGGGAGGGAAAGACAGAGAGAAATATCGATGTGAGAGAAACACATCGATTGGTTGCCTCCTGCAGGAGCCCTGACCAAGGCCCAGGCTGGGGAGGAACCTGCAACCAAGGTCTGTGTCCTTGACCGGAATCAAACCCAGGACCTTTGGTCAGCAGGCTGACGCTCTATCCACTGAGCCAAACAGACTAGGGTCCAGCTTGCATTCTTAAGTACAATGCTGCACTTTCTAGTGTTCTTACAAATTTAATGTAATTTTAGTATAGGAATTAACTGATTGGTAGACAATAATAGGAGGCCCAGAAACCATGTTCACTTGGGCATGGTAGGAAGAGAATTGTAATCAGCAGCACTGAGATCTACTGTCAAACATATGAAGGAGATGCCTCTGAGAATAGAAAGTGATCTGATAAATTTTTTTCATAAACATTTTAATGAGAGATTTTCTGGTAAACACATTAATGATATTAGCTCATGAGAAAGGAAATGCTATTTCTTTGTCTAGTGTGTCTTATGTACACCCAATTTGGAATGTATGAATTTGGGGGTTATGGCTCCTTAGGCTATGTAACTTTTAGGATTTAAAATGGAGATGTTTCATGACTAATACAACTCTCATCTTTGTGAGTTGAAGAGACTGCAAACAGGTGTAGAGATCTCATACAATAACTAGGGCCTAACTACTTTTAACATATCAATGATTTATTTGCTTGGATTTCTCAGTTATTAATGTACTTCAAGTTATTTTTAAAGCTTGATACTGGGTCAGGAAACATTTGTATACATGGAGACATTTAAAAAAATGTTCTTCAGCCATTGCATTCAATATAAAAATGTGGTAATACCCTTACATGTCTATAAACAGATTGGTAAACTTTGGCATATTTATACAATGAAATGCAATATAGAAAATAAAATTGAATGACTAATGCTACATATGTCAACATGATTTAATCTCAGCTTTTTTAGAAAAAATTGCTGAAAGATGTACACTTTGTATGTTACTATAATAGGAAAATAGGTATATCTTTAGGCTCATAGATATGTGATTAAAGTATAAGCATGTCTATGAAATTTATAAATGAATTTCAGAGGCAAGTTTGTGTTTTAGTAGGGTAGGAGAGAAATAGAATTGGGGAAATTTTCACTGAAAACTCTAACTCTACTGATATTTTATGCTTTAATCTGTATATGGTATTTTGGGTCTATCTTGCCTTATTTTCTATTTTTTATTTGGCTTAAATGTTTAATAAAAGATCATCATAAAATACACAAAGTAAAAGAGGATGCTATTAAACATTCAAGTTGCCACTGAAGCTGTTGGCTAGAAGAGAGGGAAGCTCTGTTTAAATACTCTAGAGAGTCTTTTGTTTTAATGACCATACGGTTTTGGAAGTGGAGTTCTTGGCATTCAGATGGCTGCACCTTCAGAAAGACTAAATGAGATAAATATATTTCCTACACAATAATGACACAACCAGAGAGCTTCTCAGTTTCAATCTAAAATCTGGATTTTAAAAAATCAGAAAAATTAAAAATTCTGACCTGTATTTTAGGGAAATTAAGCATTTGATTTTGAAATTTTGAACCCACCTTGCCAAGAAATATTGGAGGCAGCCCTTTGAGATATTTATGACATATAGGTCCCACAGATAATGTAAAACCGCTCTGGAATGGCATCCTTCTGTGTACGCAGCACGGTAAATGAGAACAAAATCCAAAATTACAAAAACACACGAGAAAACAAAGAACTATTAGTGAGAGTCAACTACATGAGAAAAATGATCAACAAGGTGTCCCAAAATTTATTTCATAGAAATAATGAAAAATAAGCATAAGGACATTAGCTAAACACAAACAATAGCACTACACATGATAAAAAGATGAGAAAAATTTGAATAATAAAGCATGGGAATAATAAATCCAAATAATGTTACATTTTAAAATTCTGTTTCTGGCTATATCCCTATATCCAGAAAATAATGTCTGGTATAAAGGTGGGTATCAATAGTTAAAATCCTGAATAGAAGGATGAATAAATCAGCTCATAAGTTTTAATTCAGAAGAAATGTCTGGGATAGAAATATATATGTGGGATTCATTGAACTATAAATGATATTTAAAATGCCAAAATTTATAGTCAGAGTAAAAAGAACATGCAAAAAAACAGGAGGAGTTAGGAAGAAAGCCACAAGTGTGCCATTAATATAGATTTCTCTTTCCAGACAATAAAATGACAAAGTACATGCCTTTTCTCAGCACCAGTCTCTCCTCTCTCTGCCTATCCCTTAACTTAACACAGTTTCTTAACACGGGAGGGCCTAGTAATTCTCCAGCCATGATTGATAATGTTCCCAAATCTTGCTTTTCCCATGCTGTATTATACAACCATAACCTCAAGTCCCCTAATCACACAAGGGGAGGAGTTGAAGCTTTCTCCAGATACAATTGCTGACCTGAAAGGATAGGGCTGAAGACAACATCCTGCCATTATCACTTTTTTTTTTTTTTTGATCCCTGGCCTCTAATCACACTGGTGGAAGGGCTGGTTCTTTCTTAAACATGCAACTTAAAAACATGAAAATCAATTGTTGGAGTACTACCACAGTTGGGCATAGGGACCTGATATAATAGATTATTGTAAAAGCCCTCAAGAGGGTATCCACAATAGTAATCCTGTCTCTAGGAGTTATCTCTAGTGAATGTGGTCCCAAAACATGTGTTCCAAATGTGAGAGCCATCTGAGAATTTTCCCTTGTTTGCTTAGCAAAGTCAGACAGTCTACCAATTTACTTGAAGAAATAGTACAAAACATGACATTGAAATTCTGCATTTTTATGTGGATTAATCTCCATGCAAACATTGGCTAACACCCTAGTGAACTTTCTTTTAGAAGTTCAGCAAGAATGAAGGGAGGAAAAGTCTAACTTGAACTTTCTCTTCCTTCTACTTCCCTCCCTCTCTCTTCTTTTCCTCCCTCTATTCTTCACCTCTTTTCTTCCCCCACCTGTTTCTCACATAAACATACATATGCGCCTGCAGACACAATTTCAATCATCGAATACTACTGAGTAGGCACAATGTGAATTGAATGCTGCAAAGAAACTAAGACAATAAAAACAATCAAAAAAATTCAAAGACTTGGAAGCTGAATAGCATTCTATTAAACAATGATTGGGTTACCAAAGAGATCAAAGGAGAAATTAAAAACATCCTGGAAACTAATGACAATAAAAACACAACAATCCAAAATCTATGGGACACAATGAAAGCAATCCAGAAAGGGAAGTTTATAGCTCTACAGGCCTACTACCTCAAAAAACAAGAAAAAAATGGTAGTAAATCATCTAACTCTACAACTTAAAGAATTAGAAAGAGAGCAACAAGAAAATCCCAGAATGAACAGAAGGAAGGAAATAATAAAGATCAGAGCAGAAATAAATGATATAGAGACCAAAAAAAAAAAATACAAAAGATCAATGAAACCAAGAGCTGGTTCTTTGAAAGGATAAACAGGATTGATGAACCTCTAGCCAGGCTCACCAAGAAGCAAAGAGAGAGGACCCAAATAAAATGAGAAATGAAAGAGGCAAAATAACAACAAACCCCATAGAAATACAAAAAATTATTAAAAAATACTATGAACAACTGAAGTTAGAATATAATTAAATTTAGAATGTTCCATGAAATATTTATGAATTGCTAACATTTACCAAATGTTTATTTTTTATCAGACACTGCTCCAAGTATTTGTAATTATTATCTTATTTAATATTCACCTCAATTATATAAGATAGATAGACATTATTTTTCTTCATATTTTGCCAGCTGAACAAATCAGGACCCAGATGTTTGAGTTCTTTGTCCAAGATTATATATCTTATATACAGGATAGTGAGAATCTTACCAGAGTAGGCTTGACTCGATAGCTTTGGAGTTCATGCTAAAAGACCAGCTTCAAAGATCATAGGGTGCTTTTGTAGGAGGAAATAGCATTTGAGTTCAGTTTCAAATAATACATTATCCTACCATATATGAAATAGTTTTAAATAATAACACCAATATTACTACTAAAATTGACCATTGAATTAGTTTTAAAATATTTTGCAAATCTATTTGTTCTTATA
Source organism: Myotis nattereri (assembly GCF_964212035.1). Taxonomy (NCBI): domain Eukaryota; kingdom Metazoa; phylum Chordata; class Mammalia; order Chiroptera; family Vespertilionidae; genus Myotis; species Myotis nattereri. Next base: position 64,314,543 of record NC_138076.1, on the reverse strand, counting down.
CATCCTTGCAATATGGTCATATTGCACTTGAATTGTAAATATCAATATGGGACTTTGTTTCTTTTCAAAAGCATGTATGTGCTTACTTCCTTATGTCAATTTAAAGGGCTGAAAAGAACTAAGTACCTAATAGCAGTAAGATAATTAGCATGCGGATTATTGTTTCTAAATACCAAGAAACTGGAGCTACTTGAGTAATGGCTGATTCTAGGTCTGGACAAGATATATACAGGACTAATCAATATTCTTGCTCTACAAAGCATGGAAAATTTTCAAAGACCAGTTGGCCATTCAAAAATACAGAAGCCAGCATGAAGGGGCTCACTCTAGTCAATCCTAGGACAATTTCAGCATTAAAAAAAGTTAATATTGCCGAAACCGGTTTGGCTCAGTGGATAGAGCGTCGGCCTGCGGACTGAAAGGTCCCAGGTTCGATTCCGGTCAAGGGCATGTACCTGGGTTGCGGGCATATCCCCAGTAGGAGATGTGCAGGAGGCAGCTGATTGATGTTTCTCTCTCATCGATATTTCTAACTCTCTATCTCTCTCCCTTCCTCTCTGTAAAAAATCAATAAAATATATTTAAAAAAAAGTTAATATTATTTATTGAAGCATTGATTAATGAAACCCAGGAGTTTATAAATATACTTTAAAAAAAAAAAAGAAAAAAAGCAAAAAACTTTTTGAACTCTACTGGGCATAACTTGGGAACTATGCTAAGATACAGAAATATAAAAGGAAAAAATTAAATATCTATCCTTTGTGTGTTTTTTTTAATGAATTGCATTTCAGAGTAACTAATTAGCTCATTAATAAGAAAATTATCTTTAGAGAAGAAAAGTTGAAATAAATAAGTGACTGTTTTGCAACATTTTAAAAAAATATATTTTTATTGATGTCGGTGAGGAAGGGAGTGGGAGAGAGATATATAAACATCAATGATGAGAGAGAATCATTGATTGTCTGCCTCCTGTACGGCCCTACCAGGGATGGAGCCCACAACCCCGGGCATGTGCTCTGACAAGAATTGAACCTTGACCTCCTAGTTCATAGGTCATTGCTCAACCACTGAGCCACCGTGGATGGGGCCCATTTTGCAACATTTAATAAAATAAGTAATTTAGTCAATAAGCATTAATAATTACAACAAATAATTGAAACATTTATAGTAAGGAATTTTATGATGGGAGTGTGATGGATCATTTTGTGTCAACTTGTCTGCCACAGAGTGCTTATATGTTCGGTCAAAGATTCTGTATGTCCGTGACTGTGTTACTGAATGGGATTAACATTTGAATCAGTATACTAACACAGATTGCCCTCAATAATGTGGGTGGGCCTCATTCTAAAAGTTGAAGGACTGAATAGAATAGAAAACCTGAACTTCCTCTGAGCAAAGGAAACGCCTCCAGCCTGACTGCCTTGGAACTGAGATGTCAGATTTTCTCCTGCCCTTGGATTCAAAGGCAGGGCACATCAGCTCTTCCATGTCCTCGAGCTGGTTAGTATTTTACTGGAACTATACCAGCTCTCCTGAGTCATATTTCTGACTACAGAACTTGGGACTTGAGAGCTTCCATAACCATGGGATGAGATTTCTCGATAGATAGATCTAGGTTTAGATGATAGATTATAGATATAGAGAGATAGATGATATAGGTAGACATATATTATTAGTTCTGTTTCTCTGGAGAACCCTGACTAATACATATTTTGGTACCAAGCGTGGTTTTAGAGAAACAGAAGTTAAGGATTAATTTTCTAATTCATTTTAGGAATCCTGGAATTGGGTCTTAGTGTGATAAATTTAAAAATGCTAACTAATCTATTTCCAGTGGTGAGGAAAACACCGATAGCCCATTGCATGATCTGGCTATAGAGATTAGCAAAACATCACCACTGGATGCTCCTAATTAACCAGTTATAAGATGCAAGGGTCTAGGTGACTGTGCCTATGTTTGCTTTCAAACATTTTTGGCAAAATAATAAAAGTAATGAGATTGGCTGGTTATTTCCAATAAGACAGCATAGGGATGTAGGCCTGGATTGAAAAATATTGAATGCCCAGGAAGCCAAGTTAAGACTTGGTAGTCAGAAGGAATGTGTGATAAGTTGACCATGAAAATGCCACCACCCTTCATTCCCTCCTCAAAAAGGCAGAGGTAGCTGACCTTATCTCTTTCCAAGTTCCTGCTTACACTACTAACCCACATGCACACTTGATAAAGGTTTGACCGCTATACGCCCTTCCTAGGGTGGCAGTAATGAGTGGTATGTCTTCTTGCCCCCACAGCACAGGCACCAACATAGTTACTAGACAACGCAGCTGGGAAAGGAAGTCACCCACTGTGAAATAAAAAATTCTGCAAGGCTGCCTTTTTCTAAAAGCCTTCATTTTCATGCAAGTCTACTTTGTTCTCAGCTTATAAAAGCAGGCAAGCCAAGCAAGCCCCTGAGCAGTTCAGAGGACCTTAATTTCCTCTGTGCTGCCTCCCTTGTGCTTGAGCATAAGTTTAATAAAATCTGTCTGGATATTACTCTGGGGTTTCCTCTCAATTTCTAACTTGGGGAACTCAAGAACAGCAATGCTAGAAACACAGATATCACTGAACAAAGCACAGACTCTAACTCTTAGTTCAAGTACTGTATCAATAACTGGAAAGTTATTGTGTGCTAGAGGCCCAGTGCATGAAATTCGTGCATGGGGCGTGGGGGTGTCCCTCAGCCCGGACTACACCCTCTCGCAACCAGGACCCCTTGGGGGATGTCCGACTGTCGGTTTAGGCCTGATCCCGCAGGGATCCCTGCAGAATCAGGCTTAAACCAGCAGTCAGACATCCCTCTCGCAATCCAGGACTGCTGGCTCCTAACCGCTCACCTACCTGCCTGCCTAATTGCCCCTAACCACTCTGCCTGCCTGCCTCATCGCCCCTAACTGCTCGCCTGCCTGCCTGATCTCCCCTAACCACCTCTGCCTGCCTGCCTTGTCACCCCTAACCACTCGCCTGCCTGCCTGATTGTCCCTAACCGCCTCTGCCTCGGCCCCCCCACTATGGTGGCTTCGTCTGGAATGATGTCCAAAAGGTCATTCAGCTGTCCAGTCTAATTAGCATATTACACCTTTATTATTATCAATATCCTGAAGGAGTCCTCTTTGGAATTCAAAGGCAGCATATTGTTCACTTGGGTGTGTTACTCTTGCCCATTTGCCAAACCCCTCAAAGAGCTGCTAGTTTTGGGTGGGGCCCAGAACAAGAGGAAACTACAACAGTTCCAGGCTGCTGTGCATCCTGCTCTGCTGCTGAGATCATGTGACCCGCACATCTAGTGGTAACCGAAGTGGCAGTGGCAGCTGGCATGACACTTGGAGTCAGAGGACGGTTTAAAAATCTAAGTTCAGCTTCAAAGTATGAATAGTGTTGTCACTGGAAAACAAGAAGAATGAGAATGAAAGACTAAAAGAAGAAACTACAGTAATGTTGGCAAGGTTAAAGAAGGTTTGGCAGTGGTAGAGATCGTAAACTGTGACAAGGACATTGACATGCTAACTGAGGCTTATTTTAGAAGCCTCAGTTGTCGTGTTCAGTAATGTAATCCTGTCTTGTCAATGAGGGTCGCTTTTTTGTTTGTGTGGCTGAGAATGATAGCTGTCTTTCCTTATCTAAGTTCTTCTTCTTTCTTTAGCAACTAAACTCCTATAGACTTGCTACCTAAAACAATAATTACATATCCTAGCCTCCCTGGCACCTGGATGTCATCACAGGACTACGTTACCCCTGAAAATACAGAGGCAGAAGTTCTGTGTGCAAATTCCAGGAAATGTCCTCAAAGAAATAGGTCGTGTCCTTCTTTGCCATTTTCTCTTCCTCATTTCCTATACATGGATCAGAAATCTGGACTTAGAGTGTCTACCTTGGACAATGAGACAAAGGCTGTACTGTAGGGATGAAAAAATAGTGATCTGGAAGTAGTCTGAATTCCTGAGAACATTATGGAACAGAGCTTTGAATGGCTTTAGCCACTAACGTTTCACTTGCAGCTGAAACTAAGCTAGAGACAAATTGGTTTTTGTTTGCTTGTTTGTTTATTTTGTGGTTATTGTTAAACCAGGGAATGATTGAGTCAAATTTTTGTGTGCATAGACCAGACCAGATAAAGGAGAGATTTTTCAAAAAAAAAAAAAGGTAAGATATAATAAAATTCTAAATTAAGACCACTGACAACAATGTTCTTGCCTGAGCATAAATGAACAGCTATATGATTTTGAGTATAGGTAACTAGAATAAGACTGAAGCCTCTAAGTTTGGGAAAAGGATAAGGTAGGTGTGTGTGTGTGTGTGTGTGTGTGTGTGTCCTAATTAAAATGGCTATTAAAATTCCAATAATTTTATTTATTATAATTCACCTGTTTCCTTGGAGAAAACAACTAGATCATGAAATGGTTGAATTACAAGGGCACTAAACCTGTATCTTGAAAAGGAATATTTGATGTCATGGATGTTCTGCTCCATTACCTAAGTAATTTTGAAGTATAACAAAGAATTTTCTTTTTTAAATGATAAAACTAACAGAGGTACCAAAGTAGTTTAGCAGCCTGTTTCTTCTAAATTATTGTGGCTGAACCTCAAAATCTAGGCTACACATTTTTGTTGTAGGCACTTTTCTGTGCATTGTAGGATGTTTAGCAGCATCTTGGTCTCTACTGATTAGATTCCTCTCTTTTTCCTCCTCCACAGTTGTGGAAACCCAAAATATCTCCAGACATTGCCAAATCTGTCTGCTTTGAGGGGTAAAATCATTTCCTTAAAGAACTACTGGTTGGAAGGTATAATAGAAAGAGCATGCTTTTACTTGGTTTGATTGGTGTTTTGTTTTGTTTGGTTTGTTACTCCACTCTTTCTTTTGCTCTTGATCCTGTAATGAAATGTGTGAACACAACCAACATACCCATTTGTAAAATAGAAATTACAATAAGGTACTTCATCTCTATCTGGTATTATCACTAACAATAATAGGTATGGTAGAGATGATAGTTACTTTTTTATTAAAGACATACTGCAAGCTCTCTATATGTTATTACCATTGATTATATTTCCTAAACAAGGAAAAATATACAAAAGTATATCCCCCCATTCTCATTTGTGCTGAAACTTTTGAGGCATTTAATTACCTATTTCTAGGCATTCTTTTGACTATCCAATTCCCTACTCTCTGGCTTTAGATTGTGACTGCCTATAGAAAAGAAGTAAAATTACTTTCAAAATATCTTGGATGCACAGTTCTATACAGCATGATATGCACATGGCCTCTTCATAACATCAGCTACACTGAGAGCACTGGTGTCAATCTGCTTTTCATCTCTTTCCAATAACATCCACCATGATGTGCATGATACATTGTTCATTTTTATAACTGTTGTTTTTTTCCACTCTAAAATAGAATTCTGTAGATCCAAAGCAAAATAGGATTTCTGAGTGTCACACAAAAGATGTGGTCAGGGGCCCAAATGTGCCTTCCCGTGGGTCTCACTTTGAGTCATTACTATGCTGTATGTTTATGAAGTACTCGGCCTCCTCTGTTCAGAGTAATTATTGTTTTTCTTCAGTTATAGCTAAAGTTGATACAGGGAACACACCCGACAACAACTACACTGAAGCATCTGAATTTCTCTGGAGAATTTTAAGAGGATCTGCATCGCCTGCTCCAAAGAGACTTTATAGTGCCTATCTCACTGTGTACTGACAAAGCCATAAACAATTCCTGTAGTCTGGCAGTCACTATAGAAAGAGCTCATGCTATGTGTCAATGGGTTTATGGTCAGTCACAGAAATAAATTTTCTCCCACATAGGCATGCATGGAATTGCATCACTCCGAGTGTTCTGCTTATGGAATTTTGCTCAAGTAGAATGAAGGCCCCACCTTCATTTTGCTGGTGAAGCAGGAAATATTTGCAATCAGATTTATTCACTGCTAGCAGAGTACCTACCTTGCCTTGCTCAGCAACTTCCTCTGAGGGTATGTATTAGTGTTGTTCTCCCCAGATAATCTCTACCAGCCACAGGTGCAGCACAGAGAATAACAATGCGCTAACATTCGAGTAGGTGTTCTCATGACCTTCCTGTGCTACAGTTTCCCTATGGTGACAACTGTATTAAGACAAAAGTTAAATCTAGATTCAGTGATGCAACCAGGCACAATTCAGCAGTCATTTATGAATTTTACATAGAAATCCATGCATGAGAACAGTTCCAACAGAGGAGAAAAAGAAATGGACATTTTTAGGTGTTTCAGGGTCGGCTAGAAGAATATACTGAAAGAAAAAACCAAATCTCATTTGACTTGTCCTTGTCCATTCTCTTTCTTTTAACAAATAGATTTGGGGTTTCAACTTAACATATTTTTAACAAACATTACACCCTAGCTAATTTCTCAGGGATTCAAAGAAGAACTTTGGACAAATGGTAACATTTCTTTGTATATAACACTTAAAGAAAGTGAATTGAATCAATGATTTAGATAAACACAACCAGTAGTAATACCAATTGGTGAAGCAAAGGTTAAAATAACAGTTTGCCAGATAAAATACAGAATGCCCTGTTAAGTTTGAATTTCTGATACACAACACATTTAAAAATTTGGTGTAAAGGTGACCCAAATATTGCATGGACCATACTTATAATAAAACTAGTGGCCTGGTGCATGAAATTCATGCACATTAAAAGGGGATTAGAGGAAATATTTTAATATTGTTATTTGCCCTTTCTCTATAATAGAAGTGTCAGAGATGAAAGAAAATCAGTAAAAAGTATATGAAAATCTCCCTCCTGTCAGAGTCTGGAGTGCGCTGCGGGACCCAGAGTCAAGTCCCCACCCACCCACTTGCCTCGAAATTGTGGGAGACCCAGACCCGGCTGGCCTCATCCCCGTAAAGGCCCACAGGGTGGGAGGAGCAGCCTCAGGTTCCCCATCAAGCCCTGCCGGGTGGGGGTGTGTAGCCTCAGATCCCCTATCTAACCCCGCCAGGTGGGTGGCACAGTCTCAGGTCCCCCATCAAGCCCCGCTGGGTGGGGAGTGCAGCCTCAGGTCCCCTGATGCAACCTCAGGTCCCCACGCCTGGCTCCGGAGCAGGGGACATGGCCTCAGGCCCCCCAGCCCCAGCACAAGGGCACGAGGGCACAAGGGTGTCATGACCATTTACATTTTAGCTCTTTGTTATATAGGATTATTTCTTATAAATTTTAATTTATCTGGGAATCTTGTATTTTTACTTGCTAAATTTTACAACCCTACTCCATGAAGGCAAATGAGAAATATGTTAAAATCTTGCCAACCACAATGCCAGTGTCACTGTATTTAAACATTTGAAGTTACACCCTTTATCTTCAAGCACCATAATATAAAATATTTAGAACAAATACAAGGAGATGCTTCACTCAGCAGGCAGTCACCTTGTGAAATTCACTGTCACCATAGGTCACTGGGCTGGATAATTTTATGACCAATAATAACATTTGTCTGAATGCATGCTGAGAAAAGGTAATCAAATCTCACACTTTAGGGAATAAGTTGCTCATTGCAGAAATTGGGAGGGAATGACTTCCTGCACAATTGGCCAGGGGTATTATGAGGGTTATGGCCATTCTCAGAGAAGTTGCTTGCTTCCATGGATCAAGACAGAATCTGACAAATCACTGAGGTGTTGTCCCCCAAATGGATGCAAAATTAACTAATTGTAATGAGGATGGACATGACGACAAAAATAACAATACACAGGTTCTTTAAAAGAGAAAGATCATGTATTATGGTTATTTGAGGTTATTTTAAATGATACAAGCTAAATAATATATTAGTTTATGGAGCCTGATTTTTCCTATTGCAATAGGATTAAAGAGGATAGAAAGAAGTAGAGAATGTTCACTAGTTCCAGAGGATGAGTTGCCTTCCTCTTCTTTTTTGAGAGAGAGAGGGAGGGAAACAGAGAGAGAAAGAAAGAGAAACACCCATGTGAGAATCGGTTGCCTCCTGTAGGCAACTGGGGATGGAACCCAGAACCAGTGTATGTGCGCTGACAAGGAATTGAACCCACTATTCTTTCGTGCAGTGGAGGTTGCTCCAAACAACTGAGACACACGGGCCAGGGCAGTCTCCGCTCCCCTCTTGCACTGGATTTCTGCCTTTCTTCACAGCCCCATTGTCTTCAGTACCTAATGTCAATTTTACAGCATTCAGGTGGAGAAGATTACAATCCCAGCAAGTCATATAAAAGAAGTAATTTTACAAAATTATGAAAAGTAACGTTTGCCTAGTCTTTCCAGCTATCAGCACTCCCTTTCCTCTCCTTGTGAAGCTAGACTTGCCATTTTCTCCTGGTTTCTTTTGTCACAAAGAAAATGCTATGATAAATGAATTCATACTCAGGTAAAATCAATTGCATTGAGTAGTGAAGTCCTATAGGGGAAGCTGGGGTGAGGGGCACAATGATTTACTCAAAGCAATGAATGTATAATGGTAGAATTTCAGGAGCTGCAAGGGAAATTCCTTAGTGTCCTTCAAATCACTTCATATACAAGACTTTCTAGTTCACTTACTCGTAGGCTATTACTACATTTTTAGCTCTCGAGTGCCTGTTTCCAGAGTTTGATCGCATTGCTTGAGTATGGGAGGTGATGTAGAAAAAAAAATAAACAGTATAGTAGAAATACGATATGTCCCATCTACTTCTCTGATTCGGAGAGGTTATAGATAACCAAACTAAGCAAAAATAAATTGATGACTTTTAATTTTTGTTATGAATTAATATTTATCATTCAATAGCAATAGTATATCATTCAAATTGCAAGCTAATTTTCACAGAGTTAATCATGAGTTAAAGAGCAAAAATATCAGGGTTTGGGGGGACAGCAATTAGTAAATTTAGTATACACTTTTTCCCAGTTTTCAAGAATGAATATAATTTATAAATAATAACTTGAAGAACAAAAGGAAAGACATGCATTTGAATAAAGAGAATAATTATGTTGACACAATTAATCAATCATCCACTTCATCAGAATAGCACAGTGTTTCTTGTTATAAATGCACCTAGTTATTTATATATTGACTATTTTTAGTTACTGGAAACAGCTAAAAGGCAAAGTATTATGTGAAACTAAAATGTGAGTTAAAGTAGATAAACAAGCAAGGAGTTAATTATAAAGAGGTAAATAATGTCCTATTTCTAGAAAGAAATTTGACCCTTAAACATAGAGACTACATTTACATAATCAAAGAAATTGAAAGTATTGGTAAAATCTCAATGACTAGTTTAACATTGTTGTTGAGACAAAAAAAATATCTGGATTAAAAATTAAAAGTTCACTATTAAAACTTTTGTACTACTCTGAACAGTAACATGTTTAACTCTAAATGGATAACAGTAATATTTTTTGTAAATGTGATTAATTTTTCTTCATGTTTCCATATTATACCAATAATGAGTAAATGTGATATTTCCACTGAATTTCTCACTTATATCTCTCTTTTAGCCATTGAATCAATTATCTAGCTATATTTCATTTCCCAATATTTTAAATCTAGAGGACACATTTTATATGGATTTCTCTGGAAGTTAGCCATGTTTTTAATATGGTATAGTTGCACCTTCTATTTCCTCTCAGTTAAATTTTAAAACAACACTGATGTTTAGAATTGTGCAACTAAAAATGCTTAAATTAATTAATTTTCTGTTTTAGGAACAAAAATAGCTTCTTCATTAGAACTCTATGTATTTACATGGTAATAAAATTGAATTGAAAATAAATAAGTATAATAAGCCAGTAGATTTTAAAAATGTTTATTGCTATCAAGTTAAAGAAAATGGATTCCTTATACATATGTATCTCTCTAAAAGACTACAAAGTAAATACATGAAGAATACCAAATACTTTACATATATATCAGATTATGTCAAATAGCTTCAATTCCAAAATATTTTCCTTTTTATAAATTTTCATTTCCTTAAGTTATAGTTAGCAAAATGTTTTCTTTCATTCTGCTGAGAAACTGGAATAAAGTTGGGCTTGGACTCCAAAGGCTGCATAATTTTTCACTAATTTAAGAAGCATATCTTGTGATCATTAAAGTACTCCATATGTAGCTATATTATAAGATATCTAGAGAACACGGATTCTGTTTAGTGTCTATGAATACTACATTTCATAGATATTTTCTAACCAATACACACAAACTTACTTTAACCTATGGCTGGTAACAGTATCTTGCCATCTGTGTGTTTGTATTTTAGGCAGAACGAATTATGAAAATGTAGCAAAAATATACAACAGAAAAGAAAACTGAAGCCAGTTTTAAGTAGAGTACTTCTTGGCTTGAAAAAGTTAGGGTGCCAAAAATTATCTGTGCTCTTCCAAAATAGTATATTAAAATATACAGCTGAATACTTGTTTTTTAGAGTGAGCAAATGGTGTAAAAATAAATTAAATTGCTTAACATTCCTTTTTGAGTAAAAGACCATTTTTTTTGAAGATGTGGCCATATATATTCTATAATGTTTTCTTCTTTATTTAAAAATATACTTAGAGCTCTTATCCATGTTTACTTTGAAAAATCGTTATTGGGTGTATGTAAGAACTATTTTGCATTTTGTGATTGTATTCACTATTTGTAGATTTCCCTACCACTGTCTTTAAACTTAAGTTCTAGAGACTAATGTTTTTTCCTGATTCTAGAATGAGAATGTTTAATATTAGTAAGTCAATTGGTATTATATATTTTCTATGTATTATTGAGGCTTATTTTGTCAATGATTAATATCAAATTTCTGGATAGAAATACTTGGTAAATTACATATGCATTCTTATATCATTTAATATTCTAGGTTATTAGAAGAATTATAAAATTTTATTGAAATTTCCATTTTTCTAGATGTCTAATACATTAAGATTCCATATTCAGATTTTTTGATACACTTGAGAAAAATAAATTTTAAAAATTCTAACTCTTTACATTCTGTGGGTAATTTAATGTTTTTAATAATATCTAACTTTATACTTATTCATTAATTTATAAAAATTGACCATCAGAAGTTTAAAATATAAGTACTTCCCACACTTTGAAACACAAATACCAATCTAATGCCTACAATGTTTCTAGAAGGTGCTAATGTTTACAACATACACCAATCGCTCTCAAGTGAGACAGAATAAAACCTCACTTGTCCTGGTTTCAAATACAACTAACAAACATGATCTTACTTATTTGTGGACTCTAGTGAACAAAATGAGTTGACCAACAAAATAAGACCTGAACCAGGAAGGCATGGAACAGACTGAATCTTTACTGTATTTGTTTATTGATACTAATAGGTTTTTTGGATGGAAAAAAAAAAATAAAAACACATTGAAACAACCAAAGTGTCTTTTGATAGATAATTGGGTTAAAAATGTGGTACATACATACAATGGAATACTACGCAGCCATAAAGAAATATAAAATACTACCATTTGTGACAACATGGATGGATTTTGAGAATATCATACTAAGTGAAATAAGTCAGACAGAAGAAGGCAAGAACCATATGATTTCACTCATGTGTGGGATATAAAATTGAAAGCAACAATTGAACAAGTGAGACAAACAAACAAACAAAAACTCACAGACACAGAAAACAGTATGGTGTATAGCAGAGGGAAGGAAGGTGAAGGAGGTAGTAAAGGGCAAAAGGAGGCAAATATATGGTGACAGAAGATGACTTGACTTTGGGTGGTAAGCGAGCAATGCAATATACAGATGATGTATTATAGAATTGTTCACTTGCAACCTATATCACTATATTAACCAATGTCACCTCAATAAATTTAGTTGTTAAAAAATAGGAATAAAACAACAAAAGGAACTGAAACAGAATAAAGGTGGTTATCTGTCCATATGATCACAAAAAATCAATGAAAACTGATTAGAAAATCCTTCAGTATTTTATGGTTAGGTACCATGGAAGAAGGTATAAAAAAGAATAACTTGATATAGACACATAAAGACATGTAAAAATGTATACATGTGCTAATACTAGATATTAAAGATGGCTTAAATGCATGCATCTATAATATCAGCCTTCAGTCATAAGAACAGGCTGTATTCCTGTAAAGCATGTAGTTTGGCATCTAGTAACTGGGGACTGGGCTAATTATTCTATACACATTTCTCAATTAATACTTATAGCAACCCTATTGCTGGGAGCCGGTCCATCCTTGCTGTTTCAAGAGACCTGGCATATATGGCATACTGTTCTTAATATGTTTGCTCACCTTCTTGGCACTATGTGTTCTAACCAAGGTCTCCTCTCTGAGAAAGGTTGTTTCCCCAGGTAGGGATTTTCCCCTGAAGTTAGGGAGGGAATAAAACCCCTCAACTAAGTGCCAGGTGGATAATCACTTTAACTATGAACAATCATGCTTAAGCTACATAATCTTTACTCCCTGGAATGGAGATAAGAAACGCCCTAACCTTTGGAATAGAGATTGATAGGATTGAATCAACTGGTATAAATACAGATGTAACAAGACAGCAAGACACAGAACTTAGAAGACAGAACTTAGAAGACAGAACCAAGAGAACAGAACCTAGACACAGAACCGACACAGAACCTAGAGACAGAAGAACTTCGCTGGAGAGAACATGGCAAAAGATCCTGGACAGAAACTGGCCACAGAACCTAGAGACAGAACCTAGCAAGAGAACACAGCAAAAGATCCTGGAAAGAAACTGGCTACAGAACCTGGATAGAACATGGCAAGAGAACCTGACTAGAGAACCTGGATAGAACCTGGCTGGAGAACCTAGCGAGGGAACATGGCTACAGAACCTGGCTGGAGATCCTAACCAGAACTTCGCTGGAGATCCTGAACAGAACTTGGCTGGAGATCCAGACCAGAACTTGGCTGGAGATCCTGGCAAGGAACCTGGCTATGATGATCACCCGAAGGCTGCCTCCGTGTCATTCCTTCTTCGCCGACTCCGTCTACACCTTTGGGGACCCCTGGACCTGCTGGGGTTGGACCCCAGCACCCTATAAATTAGCAGAAGTTTAATGAAGTCAGCTACTCATTTAGGATCACATCACTCTAAATAGCAGAGAGCTTTGAACTCAGTTCCTTCTGAATCCAGAGGCATCTACTGTTAATTCCATTTTACCATCTTCCCGAATAAAAGCAGTGTTACTGTCTTGTACTCACCTTCAATAAATACACATAATAAAATATTTAGAGAATCAATTATTTTTAAGAAACATAAAAATAACAACTCAAAACTGTGGCTATGTGTCAGTGTTTCTAAAAGTAAAATGAGATCATCATTATGTATCGAGATGGAATAAAGGTGGATGAAAAACAGTTCAGCCATAATGGTTTCATTAGGACAAATCTGTGGAGAGATGAAAGAAGCAGATCACTAACAGATTGCTAGTGAGATGGAGAGCATGTTGAAATCGCTGAATGAAAGTTGAAATGCTTTAGAGGAGTGAAAAAAACACACGCGATATTTTCTGTCATAAACAGCATATCAGCAAAAGGGAAAATGCATATTTTGTCAATTCAGCCAAGTGGTTGATCTCTTTTGAACGCTGAGTCTAATGAGGCAAGTAGGGGAAATGTGCAATGGTCCTTACAGGTGTGCTTTGCTGGGTTCAGATTATTGTGCAGAACTAAATTACCTTTTACAAAAGAAGACTTATTTAAATGGATACATCCTTTATTGCAATAAAAATTTAAAACTTAACTTATTAAAAGAATGTAAAAGGAGTTTTTAAAATTTCTTTCAGCTTCTCCTTAGTGTAGATTTTTAAAACTAACAACAAAACAAAACAAGCAAAAAAATCCCAAACTTTTATTTCACTGGTGCTGCTTTCTGTGATACGAACTTTCTACACATTTTGAGAATTGGTTTTATTTGTTTTGTAACAAAACTCTTCCAATGGGAAGTCATTCCTCATATTCTACATCAGTCATTCTTTAAAACGGCACTGGACTGTGTCACAATTAATTGAGTTTAGATCAATTATTGCAGAAAACATAACAGCAACACATACACACTCCTTTGAATTACAAACCAGAATTTGGTTACATCTAAGCAGAATTGTTGATATTTAATAATGGTACATTTTCTTAGCAAATATATTTAGCTCACTTTCACCATTTCAACTGAAAAGTTTCTAGATATTTAATAAGCACTCAATAAAAATAATGCATTTGTAAAACATAGGAAATATTTAAAATATGGAAAAATGAAGATATTTTAATTATCTGTTATACACAGTACTATCATTTAAACAGAAGTGTGTTGTTATCTTATATAATAAAAGGCTAATATGCAAATAGACCAAACAATGGAACAACCGAACAATCGGTTGCTGTGACACGCGCTGACCACCAGGGGTGTGTGCAGAACGTGGCGGGAATCGGCAGGAGGTGGCAGAGTGCAGAACATGGTGGGTGTTGGCTACAGTGGGATGGTGGAGCAGGTGAGCTGGGGCACCAGACCAAGGTAGGGAACCAATCGCTGTCATTGGGATGAGCCTCTGGTGGCACACTGTGGTCCCACCCATCACTTGCACCTGCTGCTGGCACTGGCCCTGCTTGAACCCGCTGCGGGGGCCCAGCACCAGCCCCAATCACTTGGCGCTATCAGTGGGTGCCAGAGGCAGCTGCCAGCCCTGATTCGCCCTTGGGGCTTCTACACCTCCCCCTGTTCCTGAGGTGTGATCAGGGCAGAAAGCTGCCTCTCACATCTGCTGTGCCATCAGCGGATAGGAGAGGGGCCTGCACCGGCAGCACATGGGAGTGGCAGTGGCAGGAGCAGGGCTGCCAGCAGACAGGGGACTGGGGGCCACAGTGGGAGGGGCCAGGCAGGGATGCTGAGAATGGGCCAAGACCCGCTCCTGAGCCCACCACAGCCTTGTGGCCCACAGTTCCTTCCAAGGTGCACAAATTCGTGCACTGGGCCCCTAGTATTGGTATGTATTTCTCCAATCTTTAATGCTATATACAGAAAGATTTTTTACATTACAAATTTATATTTTGCCTTTCTGAATCATACAGTTTTGGAAATATTTTTCTCAATCCTTGAATATGCTTTGAGAACAAGACTATAATGAACATGTGTTACAGCCAAATTTTCCTATTATATATATAACCTCAGTATATGTATGTTGTTTTATTTCCTTGCATAATCCTACATTGTTTTCTTGCTATACTTAGGATAAATGGGTTGAATTTCTTTAGAATCCTTCACACATATTTTCTAATATCTCTATAAAAAGTTTTAAATTAATTCATTCCATGGGAAATAATGTATCTCTTCCTTTAGAATTTTTTGCTCACTAAAAAATTTCCCAAATCTTTATAAATAGACATCCTTCTAAAATATTATTTATTTTAAATTGAAGTAGCAAAAACAACAAAGAAGTTTCTCCTTGATAGCATCAATGATATTTTGAAATATCCATACATTCCTGTTAAGGTCTTTTTCATTTTATGCTTTTGGAGAAATTTGACTTTTTTTTTTTTTTTTTAGCAACTTCTCTCTAGAATTTTTTTTTTTTCATCTTTCACATGTAACAAAAGATGGAAATCCCATTCATGCCGATGTCTGTCACTTAATGACATTGAGCTAGCTTGATCTTTAAACATTTTTTTCTTAGCCCTAGATGATTTAGCTCAGTGGATAGAATCTGGGCCTGCAGACTGAAAAGTCCCGGGTTCAATTCCAGTCAAGGGCACATGTTTGGGTTGCGGGCTCGATCCCCAGTGGGGGATGTGCAGGAGGCAGCCAATCAATGATTCTCTCTCCATCACTGATGTTTCTGTCTCTCTCTCCATCTTCCTTCCTCTCTGAATTCAATAAAAAATATATTAAAAATATTGTTTTCTTAAAGCACTGGATAAAGTTATATATTTTGCATGGCTATAACCTACACTATACTTCCATGAGTGCTTATATGATTAAAAATAACAATAAATTTATGTCTTCACTGTTATGTCTTTAAAATAAATGATTTCAGAAGACAAAGCACTGGAGATCACAAAGGGGTGATTTTTCCTCCCCAAATATATTTCTATCATGGATGGACAGATGTTGAGAAGAAGAAGAAGAAGAAGAAGAAGAAGAAGAAGAAGAAGGAGGAGGAGGAGGAGGAGGAGGAGGAGGAGGAGGAGGAGGAGGAGGAGGAGGAGAGGGAAGAGGAGGAGGAGGAGGAGAAGAAGAAGAAGAAAGAGAAGAAGGAGAAGACAATGTATACTGCCTGGGATTCTTTACTAATTATGCACAAAAATTAAAAACTACATTTATTCAATAATTTACTTTACATGGACAGGACACATTTAGGCTGATGCACATGAGCATTTTCTAAAGCATATTATCATCACTGTATCAAGCAGTTGTAAAGTGCTTTAAAGCTTACAGACCACTTGTACACATAATTATGGGAGCAGCATCCTGATGCCCAGTTTACAAAGAAATTTCAGGGAAGGCTTATGAGGTTACAGTGATGGTGAACCTTTTGAGCTTGGCATGTCAGCATTTTGAAAAATCCTAACTTAACTCTGGTGTCATGTCAAATATAGATATTTTTTTATATTTGCAACCATAGTAAAACAAAGACTTATATTTTTGATATTAATTTTATATATTTAAATGCCATTTAACAAAGAAAAATCAACCAAAACAATGAGTGTCATAGGTTCGCCATCACTGGGTTACATAATGTTGTTATTTAATCTTCAATACACTGTAGACATAAAAGACTTGGAGAGGTCAAATAATCTTATTAGTATCATATATCTGATTATAAGACAGATTTAGCTCTAGAATACAAACTTTCTGATTCTAAGATTCATGCTCATGTCATTATTTTACACCTATTTGGGTAACAACAAATTAATAGTACAATTAGAAATACTCTTATTGTGAGATATGTGTATAGTAAATATATATTAAAAGTATATATGGAAATATGTATATATAATTTTATTGTTTATTTTGACTTATTACAAATTTAGGTTGCAGAAAATCAATGGTGCCCACATCTGCATAGCATACATAATGTATATTTTCTTTTTAAAATTTACATTTCCATGATCACTATCCTAATCATGATCTTATTGAACCTTACTCAAAACCAAGCCACAATGAGCATTTTAAATCAATCTCCTATCTTTTATTTTTTACATTTTCTCATGTATCCCCTTGTTTTCATTTCATTACTCATTTCTCTTTATCTTCTTCTTTTTTTTTCTATCCCAATACTACACACTTTTATAACCTCTTTGTGTAAGGATTCTTGAGTACAAGCAATTGCATTACAGAAGAGTCAGAGCAGCCCTACTTAATCTGCAAAATATTCTCCAGTTCATGATCCAGTCAATAATTTGAGTATTGAATAGGGAGAAAAGCTTAGAGTACTGACAGACGGTATGGTTCTTGGTCTATAGTGAGTAGGTCACAGCATTTTTAAGACAATACTTCCAGATTCAATTGTTCCTTGGTAGCACCAAGTAACTTCTAACTCTTTGTTATCCTTGCCAACATAGAGATTCAAGGCACTATAAAAAGCAAAGCATTGGCCCGGGCTGCATGGTTCAGTGGTTGAGCGTCTACCTATGAACCAGGAGATCATGGTTTGATTCCAGGCCAGGACACATGCCCAGGTTGTGGGCTCCATCCCCAGTGTGGGGCATGCAGGAGGCATCCAATCAGTGATTCTTTCTCATCATTGATGTTTCTATCTCTCTTTCCCTCTCCATTACTCTCAGAAATAAATAAAAATTTAAACATTAAAAAAAACTAAAGCATTGTATGTACAAACCTGTATTTAAAATATATATATTATCCTTAGTATTTTAATCTTCTAAAGTATAAACTTTAAAATTCAGGGTAAGTAGCATATATAATGCTGCATCATATATATATATATAATTTTTTTAAAAGAATTTTGCGTGGCTGATGTTGCTCAGTGGTTGAGCATAGACCCATGAACCAAGAGGTCACTGGTTGGATTCTTGGTTAGGACACATGCCTGGGTTGTGGGTTAAATCTCCGGTAGGGGGTGTGCAGGAGGCAGCCTATTGATGATGTTTCTTTTTCATGGATGTTGCTATCTCTCTTCCCTCTCCCTTCCTTTCTATCCAAAGATCAATAAAATATATATTTTTAAAAGATTATAAAAACTAATAATGTTTTGGTACTTCAACTTGCACATTTCTACTATCATGCCTCTAATGTGATTTTTATATCTCACATCAAAGGGCATTTGTAATGCATTGTGGGATTAATGACTTTTTTTAAACATGACTGTTTTGTTTTAACCCTTCTCCCTGTATACACAGAGAATCTCTCTCCCTTCCATGAATAGTTTAGTGCTGATAGAAAGTTTTCACAAATCTTCACATCCAACTTAGTGAAGCCAGAAATATGTGGTGTTGTGTTTAGCTAGTAAGCTGATTTGAGATTCCCAAAGGCAGGGTTGGCATTTTATTTATGATTCTATTTTCAGCTCCTAATATAGTGCTGGCTCCTAATATGAAAACTTTCTCTTTCTTGAATGAATAATCTTTAAATTCATGATTCATGACTTTATTCTATAATGAATTAAAACTTGTCTATACAGATTATAAAAGTCCTAAGATATATTGATGTTATTTCTAAAAGTATATAATAAATAGCTGAAAAATTATAGTTTATGCACTTTTACAATATATTCTCAAACACACAGAGTTTAACTTTTGTCCTTTTCATAAACAACCAGAAATTACTAGTAATTTTAATGTAACTGAGAATTAAAGTTGCAATTACTTTTAAAGTACAGAAGCATCTCTTCAAATCACAAAAATACATAAATCATATAAAAATAAAAGTAGTGTATTTTTTCTGAAAAATAAAAATAAGAAACCAACCTTCTAATTCTCAAATTGTCAGAACATAAAGAAAATTTAGACTCAAATATTGCTTATTTATATAATTACTAGAGGCCTGGTGCAGGAATTCATGCATGGGTGGGGTCCGGCCAGCCCACCCTGATAGGAGCCCATTGGGGACCGCCAACAGGGGTTGGGTGGAGGGGCCACTGGCCCCACTCCTGCCCCCGATCGAGGTGTTGGGGGCCCATCAGGGCCCGGATCTGGCTGGTTGGCTGCCACAGTGGACATCATAACAACCAGCTGTGCCAGTCGTTCTGCTGTTCCAGTTGCTGGGCTTTTATATATAGAGATTTTTCAGAATCATCTTATCTGGGTTTCTTTTTTTAAACTTTCACTACCTTCCACTGAAATATACAGCAGCACTGAAAGCAAGTCTAAGTTGAGAAGGAAGTATTGTGAATTGTTTTACCCAAAAAGGCCCACACCAAGATACACCATAATTAAAATAATGAAGGTTAAAAACAGAGAAAGAATCTTAAAAGCAGCAAGAGAAAAGCAGTTCATTATCTACAAGGGAGTTCCCATAAGATTGTCAGTCCATTTCTCAACAGAAACTTTGCAGACCAGAAGGAATTGGCAAGAAATATTCAGTGATGAAAATCAAGGACCTACCCAGAAACTCTATCATTTAGAAAAAGTTAAAAGAGTTCATTACCACCAAACAAGTATTATATGAAATGGTAAAAGGTCTTCTTTAAGATGAGGGGAAAAAAATCTTAACAACAAAATAGCAATAAATATATATCTATCAACAATTGAATCTAAAAACCGAAATGAACAAGCAGAGCAGAAACAGATTCATAGATACAGAGAACTTTCTGAGGGTTTCCAGATGGGAGGAGAATTAGGGAGCTGGGTGAAAAAACGGAAAAGATTAAGAGGATGTAAAGTACAGCATAGGGAATATAGTCAATAATATTCTAATAACTGTGTATGGTGTCAGATGGGTGTGAGATTTATCAGGATAATCACTTAGTAAGTTATATAATGTCCAATCTCTGGGATGTACACCTGAAACTAACGTGATAATATATATAAACTGTAATTGAAAAAGAAACAAAAACAAAATTCACTACAAATATGTTTCTAGCCTAACTTTTGGTACTGATTTTTAAGAGTAATTCAACTGATGGGAACTCATGGCTTCAACTGTCACTCTCAGCATGAGCTTCTTCTCCTGTGAACCCAGGATATGCAGGGCAAAATGAATTGTCCCATCACGTCTTATTATTAGAGGGCACTGCATCCTAGTTGGGTCACGTGGCAAAAACATACCCTTTTTTCTTCACCAAACCTTCTGTTTCCTCAATGCAAATGCAGTTTTTGCTTAAGGTTTTTTATCTTAAAACCCACCTTGTTAGTTGCATTGCCACACGTTTCAAGGAGCTCTTGCTAAGGTTTCTTCATATGAAACACAAGTTACATGAATATTCATGATAATGAATGGTTCTTGTATGCAGTTTATAGTCTTTCAATAATTTCCTCTCACTTGATATTTCCATAGGATGCTTTTTGTTTTGTAGTAATTCTATTTTTCCTGTTGCAGACAAATTTCTTTAGACTCTTTTAGTTTGTTTGTTCTTTATCTTTGTTCTTCATTCAAGAAGGCTTGAGCTTAGGAAACATATTAGTCCCAGATTTAACATATCTATGCAAATTTAATTTTCTGAAAGTGTTATTTTATTGGAAGAAGCTGGTACATAATATACCAGTGAATCTGTAGTGGGTTGTTCAACAGGAATGAACAGAACAAGAACGATAGGCCAGGTATGGAAGGTCACCAGGGAGGAAAGCCTGGGGAGCCTAGCAAAGACAACACTGGGAAAGCAAGGACCTCCCCCCAGTGGAACCGTTCCTCCTCTATCATGTCACAAATCACGTGGTAGACACCCTGAGAGGAGAAATGAAGGGGCCAGAGAAAAGCCTCATATGACTCCCAAACAAGCCCTTGCATGACAATGAGGCTCTGACCCACATCAAATAATCTTAGGAACAAAGCTTTAGGTCTGTTGACCACAAAGAGAGAGCTCTGGTCAAACTAGAGGTAACATGTAGGCCTCAGTTGTATTTCAGCTTCAGATCCAGAAAACCAGCAAGGCCAGGTAGTGTGACACCATGGTTGACATCAGAACCAGCTCTGATGATTAATGACCCCCTACCCTGGCACTAACCAATCAGTAGAGACCAGAGCCTTGAAAGGACACACCTGGAAAGCTGATGAATACTTCATTGAGATCTTCTCCTGGACCTCCCCGAAGATCCCTGCTTTAGAGATTGAATAAAAACCTTCAAGTTGGAGGACCCAGTGCATGCTCTTTCTCTCTTTTGAGCATGCCTGTGCCTTTCCTCATTCCTTTCTTTCCCCGGGTGTGCTCTCTCTCTCTCTCTGCAGCCTACCTGCACCTTTCCCCTTCCACTTTTCCCCAGATGCATTCTCTCTGCCTTTCTTTTTCCTAAACTCCAAGGGACCTTCTTTTGTCTCTATAAATCATTTCTTGAGCCCATGCAGTCCAGCTCACCTTTTCCACCTCTGTGACTTTTTAAATAAACTTTCTCTTGTAATTTGAGTTGCTTGGCTCTGAATTCCTTCTTTGCCGAACTCAAGTGCTGAGGTTGATGAACCAAGGAAGGTCTGGTAACATTTTACTGCCATTTTTGCCACTAACAAATCTATTCCAGTTCAATTTTTTTTCTGAGAAAATTGCTACTTAGTAGTTCCTAGTTCTTTCTGTCTCTCTGATTCTTCCTACTTTATCATTATGTCAATTATTATATGACAAGATCTATGGATAGCATAAGCCTATAAATGTACAGAATTGATTAGCTGTTATATTTTAATATTAAAAGATAAAACTCTGATAATAATTGATTTTAAAGTATTATGGTTACTGTCATCTTTCACAAAAAAAGAATACATATGAGATTAAATTTTGCTTAGTAAAACACATAAAATTATTTTTATGTACCTTGAAAAATACATGTTATATTAGTTTTCTTTAAGTATCAGATAAGAATGATAATACGTGAAATTAAAATATATCATGAATTTTATTGCTTTCCCCTAAAAATAGATTGAATAAATTAATAACATCTTAGGGATGCCTTATGCTTATGTATTAAAATGGGTTTGAATCTAATTGCATCTATATCCTTTTAAATAATTTGTCTTATCGATAGTTTTCAAAAGAAAATCAAAATTATAACATTGCCATGTCATTAACAAGGTCAAATACATAATTAACATTTGTATAGTATATATCACAATGTAATGAAGTTGTGTTAACACCACTCAAAAAGGATATAGACTACATGGACTTGAAGTTGACAGATGGGAGAACAGAATTTAAAAGCTTATAATCTGCAAATGAGAGGTTTTGTAAAATGCCAATCTAATATTCATCTCAATAATATGGTAGCAAATACTTCAATTAAGTGAATATACAGGGAATCAATTATTCCAATCATCAACTTTCAATCATTAATGTAAAAATGCCATGTAATAGATGAAAAGGTTTAGTTTCCACCATTTGTTGTTTGATGTTACTTTTACAACTAAGACGTTATGTTCCTTCCACCCCAGCAGAGGTATTTTCTACATATTATGTCAAGTATTAATTATATTTATGGGTTTATTTTACATGGATAATAATAGACATAATATCTAATAATTTTTGTCTTAAATTTTGAATCTGTAGATCACTAAGCAGACTAAATGTTTATATAGAAGAAAACTTACAATAAACTTAGGTGAGAAAATAGGAAAGGGGAATGAATTTATTGCCAAATAATTATATGGCATGATTTTTCTGAATAGAATATGTGTTTGAAATGTGTCCAAAGGATATTTATTTCTCACTTTATATCTCCTTTCTTAATAAATATTATAATTATTCACTTAAATATCAAAAAGTTGTATTTGATTACTTTTATTCTTCAGCTGCGCCCAGGAGCAACCCCTAGTACCCATTATCCAGGCCTTTTGCGTCTTTCTCTTGCCTATATTTTTCACATTCATTTCACAATAACCCTCATACAGTTTTCCGCTATTTCTCACCTGCATTAATGAGAAAGCTTACAACTGTTTTTCTAGTCACCAAGTTTTCTCTAATTTAATCTTTTAATCCCCCCGCCAAGAAAACACCCAGAGATATTTTCTATCTTGCAAAAGTTTTTTACTTGCCCTTAGAAGAACTGCCAACCCATTACATTTGGTTCTCACGCCCCTTCAATCCTCTCAATCTCAATGGCTAAGGACCACCTCTGACAAAAACCATTAGCAAGGCTGCCCTCAAAGATGTAGTTAAAATTAGGACTTCTCCTTCCTTTTGCAGAGTCCCATCTTTAAAGGATAATTGACTGGTTTATGGGAGCTGAAAAATAATCAATCAACCTTTTAAAAGCACCTGTTGCCCACCTAATATGTTTAAGATACTAAGTCAAAAATACAAAAGATAAAACTCCTTCTTAAGTCACAGTTACCACCCACTGAGTGCTTACGTTCCGTCAGACCTATGTTTACAGCATTACACATTCATTATTGTACCACATCCCAACATTTTTTTGCTTCTAAAATGATGTATAATTAAAATAAATGTAAAATCAGTGTAGGAATTATCTTTCTTTATTATGGTAAAACACTTCACCTTACATCTATCCTGTTAAAAATTCCAAGTGTACAAAACCTTATTGTTGACTATAGGCACAATGTTTTACCACAGATCTCTAGGCTTCTCCGTCTTACCTAAATGAAACTTAATTCCTGTTGAGCAATATCTTACCATTTCTTCCAGTCTCCAGTAACCACCATTCTAATCTTTGATTTCATGCATTTGATTATTTTAGGTAGCTCATGTAAGTGTAACCATGCAGCATTCGTCTTTCTGTGTATTTTTGGCTTATTTCCCTTGGCCTAATGCCCTCGGTGTCCATCCATGCGATTGTAAACTGCAGGATTTCATTCATTTTTAAGATTGAACAGTATTCTCTTATATGTATTCATTCATATGTCTATAGGCATTCAGATTATTTCCATATCATAGCTACTGTGAGTAGTGCTGTAATAAACATGGAGTGCATCTATTTTTTGAAGATGCTAATTTTAAATATTTTGGATAGATGTGTAATCAGAAGTGGATCATATGATAGTTCTATTTTTAGTTTTTTGAGGAGCCTCCACAGTGTTTTCCATAGTGACTACACCATTTGCATTCCCATCAACTGTGTCTAGAGATCCAATTCCTAACATTGAGTATCAGTAGAGATTTTTTAAAACTGTTACGTTATTCAACTAAAACAGGGCAAAACTCACACTCCAAGTCACTGCATGTTGTGAATGCAAAGCCCATTTGTGCTGCTCATGGTTGCGGCTTAACAAAGGTTTTTGAATGAATGACTGAGAGAATACAAATCACTGTGCTGCTTTCCTATAGCTCCTGCCTTCAAGGAGTTTTTCTAATGAGATAGGAATAAACAAGGAAAATGTTACTCAGCTTTTAATTTAACAAATACTTATTGAATGCCTACTATGCAGACACTGTTTAATAGATTAGATATATCAATAAGAGAGAAAAAGACAGAAAAATCCCTGCCCTTGTAGAGTTTCTACTCTGAAAAAAATAAAGAAAATACACAAACTATATCAAATATTAGAAAGCAATATTTATAATATAGTTAAAAATAAAGCAGGGTAAGGAAGGCAGTGTAATAAAAACCATTAGCAGCAAATACTCTAGAAATCCAATCATTCAATAGCTAAGATTCTAAAAAATGAAGTAATAAAAAAGCCTTCATTTTACTAGTTCAATTTACTTTAAAAACACATGAATATAGATTATATTTCTATTTCTAAGTATATCAGGTAAAATGTGCTGTTTGGTTTCAACCTAAAAAGATTTATCTATGTATATCCATTGGGTCACTTTTAATTATTTTATTTTTGTCCTAAATGGGTGCAAATGTATTTCATGAGTAATTAACATTTCATATTGAGCACTTATGAAAATATTTTTTTGATTCTGAGTGATTTATTTTACATGTAACTTAGATTTAGCTAAGAATTCCTTTCAGAGAAATATTACAAATGCAAGAAATATTTAGAATTTATACTCCTGCACATTTCTAGGAAAATTAAAAATTACATATCCAATTCTGGATATTTGTTTCCTCTGAAACAGTTTGGTATTTATATAGAGAGAGGCTACAAGATAGAAAATGTGACCTTAAAGTATATGGAACATTTGGAACTTGTGATTTCAGGGGATGAATAAGTCCAAAATTTCATCTCCTTGAAATTTGTTTCCAGAATGTTAACTGCAAAGCAAGTTATATATAGCAGTAAATGCATGCTTAATTTGTGCAGAAATCATGGTGTGATGAATACAATTAAGAGCCTCGGAGGGAATAATTATATTACTGCATGAAGCTGGTGGTTCTCAAATTGCTTGGTGCCTGGACTTTAAATTGGCCTGATTTCCTGTTGTGAAAGTCATCCATCGCAGCAACACAACTGCAGCAGGCACGGCGGAGTTTCAAAGTCACACAGAAAACATATTCTTTCTGATCAATTGCCATATATTCTTGTTTAAAAGCAAAAAAAATTGGCAACATGCATACCGCAGTTGATTAAACTGATAAATTAAAATGCATTAGACCCAGTACATTGTTATGTCTGTTATTTTTGTAACGAGATTGACTAAATTGTTTATAATAGCAGCTTTTTAGGCATCTACATGTGCAAATTATAACAATTTGAACTGAATTGCTTAAAGTTAATAACATTTTCATTTCATGATACCTGGATTACTAGTGCCTTAAAATAAATAGATGGCAGTCTAGGACAACCCTTCCAGGAACATAATCAGCTGCAGGAAAATGTAAATGAATGTAACTGTTTGACCCTATGTGAAAATTCCATGTTATATTGGATTACCCATTGCTTACTAGTAATGTTATCAAATAACTGATTAGCTTTATATGACTTATCGCTATATAATCTCAAATAATTTTGCATTTGATAATAAGTAGAAAATAAATAAATCATTTTATAGTACTAAAAATCGTAATTGCTTTTGATAAAGTTGTTGATATCTGAGACTTAAAATAGCAATTTCTTATCTACAGTAACCAAAAAATAAGGAAGAGCCAACACAGAATATGAAAGTTATTTAAGCAGTGAGGACTTTGGAACCTCTGTCTTGAAAAGGTTAAAACGAAACTAATAAGCAGAATGTTCACAAGAGGTTAAATAGGTAAATGAAACATTTTTAGCCCAAAGAAACAATAAAGAATCCATAGAAAACTCTCAGAAAACTTCTAGTTCGGGGATGCCATCATTCCCCTAAGCTCACCATAGCCATTACCAACCAGCCAACCACAGTATTCTTTTAAATTTTTATCCACACTATCCTTTTTTAAAAAATGATATATTTTTTAATTGATTTCAGAGAGGAAAGGAGAGGGAGAGTGGGAGATAGAAACATCAGGGATGAGAGAGAATTGGATCGGCTGCCTCCTGCATGCCCCCCACTGGGATGGAGCTAGCTCACAATGCGGGCATGTGGCCGGATAGGGAATCAAACTGCAACCTCCTGGCTCACAGGTCGATGTTCAACCAGAGCCACTGTGGCCGGGCCTATCCACAATATTCTTGAGTGCTCAGTACATAGAGAGGCGGACTAGGAGTCACACCCAGTTTCAGAAAACAATTGTCAATTTATTGGTGCTGGGAGTCACTGTGCTCCTAGTTGCAATTCATGACCTACCAGAATTGATTGAGGAGACCAATGCCTGGAAACGCTGTAGGATTTATCACTCAAGGGCAGGGCTGTAGATAGAAACCCATGTTTGACTGCTAGCACACTGCTATTCTCTTGCCAATGCTATGGTATCCTTGACAATAAGTGAGGTTGTTCATTCCATATACGTTTCACTGCCGTTTTTTTTCTCATTGGCCCTTTCATCTCCAGGGATCATTCAATGTAATTTAAATTCTTTATATCCCATGTCTTTATTTCTCCTCTTCATTTATTTTTTACTAAGGGCTCAGTGCACAAATTTGTACACCTTGAAAGCAACTGTGGGCCCTGAGGCTGTGGTAGGCACAGGGGCAGGTCCAGGCCCATCCTCCGTTCCCCTGCCTGGCCCCTCCCACCGTGGACCCTGGTCCCTGTTGGCTGGCAGCACTGCTCCTGCCACTGCTCCCATGTGTTGATGGCATGGAGCAATTGGGGCTGGCACCAGCAGCGGGTGTGAGTGGGGGCCGTGTGGTCAGCAGGTGCGAGCAGCAGCTGCCCGATCGCCCCTCAGGAGCAGGGGGAGGTGGAGAAGCCTTCAGGGGTGATTGGGGCTGGCAGTCAATGGTTCCCAGTGATTGGGACTGATGCTGGGCACTGGCAGCGGGTGCGAGCGGTGGCTCCAGCGCTGGCTGTGGGTGTGAGTGGGGCCAGTGCCTGCAGTGGGTGCGAGCATTGGGTAGGACCATGGCTTATGGAGCAAAGAATTTTCAGTAACCACCAGAGACTCACCCTGATGACAGCGACTGGCACCCCCACTTACCTGCTCCACCATCCCTCCTTGGCCAATGCCCACCATGGTCCACACACGCCCCCTGGTGGTCAGCGCATGTCATAGCAACCAGTTGGTTGGTTGTTCTGGTTGTTCCACCATGCGGTCTATTTGCATATTAGCCTTTTACTATATAGGATTCTTCCATTCAACAAACATTTTTTTATAAATGCCAATATACACAATGCTAGATGCTAGGGGACTTATGGGAGCAAGATATGAACAATATTTTGGATACAACAACAACAAAGAAAGCCACCCCAAAACATGGCTACAGGCCCTGTTATTACTATATATCTAACATGTTTGGTTTGTATACAAAGTATGGAGATCATGCAGCTGGAAAACTTGCAGCAATTCCTATCCAATAAAAAGCAGAGAGATGAATATACGGCTTGCAGCAAGAGTGTTGATTCAAGTAATCTGATTTGGGTTCTTTTCAGTGACTTTGAAAACCCTAGGGAGTCTGCAAGTAGAACTGTTGATTTAACGAAAAACAAACTATTCAGGGAACGTCCCATATGTGAAATAATGTTTTCTTTCTTCTTTTTTCAGATGTATTTAACTTCTACTTCATTTTCACCTACTGTGTAAGCACACAGAAAAACACAAAACACACACATGCAACCTATAAACCTGAAGTGAAAACACTGTTGACTCATTTTTGGTGGGTAAGGGAGGGAAGTTAGGGAGGGGGGAGAGGAGAATGGATTTATTTTAAGTTGTAACTATTTTGTATTCACACTAGATTGTCAAGTATATCTTTTCATAGATGTCACAAATTTCCAAACTGCCTTCTAGATTTACTGGTACATCTCTTAACTAAGAAGTTAAATAGTTTAAGTAGGGATTTAGATTTTGGTCTTGATCTCATAGATGCTATTTACCTAACCACATAAATTAAAAATTATATTAATAAAGGACCACTAAAGCTGAGCACATATATGATTTTAAAAGTAATGCCGAAACCACTACTCATTGGCTCAGTGGATAGAACGTCAGCCTGTGGACTGAAAGGTCCCGGGTTCGATTCCGGTCAAGGGCATGTACCTGGGTTGCGTGCACATCCCCAGTGGGAGATGTGCAGGAGGCAGCTGATCGATGTTTCTCTCTCATCGATGTTTCTAACTCTCTATTTCTCTCCCTTCCTCTCTGTAAAAAATCAATAAAATATATTTAAAAAATAAATAAATAAAAGTAAAAAGCAGGTGATATTCAGCATAAATAATTTCATCTGTTCTACTTTAAAGTACCATTTCACTAATAAAGAATGCTTTTATTATATTTTATTTATCAGGATGCTGGCAAATTGAAAGAAAATTGCTCTGCTAGACATAAATAAACAGGTATATAAACAAACAAACAAACAAAAGCAATTGCTTAGCAGAAAACCGAAAAGTAACTGGAACCTGGCAGGTCTCTACAATGGAATGCAGCAGACCCACATTTGTATTTTAAATTTTCTTGGCTGTTGGCCTTTATAAAACAGGTAGAAAATATAAGTGGTATATATTTGCAATTATGCCAAAATATAGTATACTTCTGGACAGGAAAACAAACACAAAAAACACCATTCCAAATCTTTGAATTGGTCTCCAGCAATTTCTTAGTGCCTTGAACATAACAGGCCACCAATTAAGATTGATTAGTTCAAATTACATTTTATCATACAAAACCTTTTGAATTTCAAATTATCAGATGTCAGGTACATGTTATTGGGAAATTTATTCTTATGCTTTAATTATCAAATATGGAATAATATTTTAAAAATAAGATTATTCATTGAAGGGCATGGCATTATAACTAATATTAGACTCCTAGATGTACACATAAATATTCCTGTAGGATATTATGATAAATTTCTGCACAGTAAAATATAATTATCTAACCTACATGGGTATGTTTTAAAATACTTATATCTTCTTATATTTATTTTATCCTTGTCCAAGCACAAATATACTTCTAAAAATAAAGATTATAAGATCATTTGAGATATAAAAGCACATTATTCTATCTGGTATTAATATTATCTCCTGCCTTTTCCATTTAATCTCTGACTTATTTGACGCTTTACAATGGATAAGTGTTTCTTCTCAATGGAAACTATTTACATTAGAAGCAAACACTAAAATTTCAAAGCCTGGAAGCCTTGCATCTTTCTACACACACAGGCATGCAAAGAGCAGAGGCTTCCCTTTATCTCTTCATCCACAGCAATTTATACCAAACACATGGTCATATATAACACTACTTCCCTCCAGAGACACAGATATAATATATGCCATTACAACTCCTCCAATGGGTAAGTGAAAGTGATCACTGACAGGGCGGAATATTGAGTACAAGGCCCAGTCTGGTTTTGTGTTTGTCAATGAAAAAAATCATTACAAATATATGTTTTGTTATCTGTACAGCATTTAGGTAATGAAACGGTGTTCCCCTCTGCAAAGCTCTGCTTGCCCTCATTCTTTCTGGATTGCATTTGCAAGGCCCAGATGCTGAGCTGAGAACATTTTCTTTCCAGCAACAGCATCTGGTTCCTTGGCAGCCTCTGTTTGCCCTTGTGTTGGCCATGTTGCAGTTGTCTTCAGGCTGCAAAGTGGTTAGCATGCTGATGTGATATCTTATTCACTTGGATGTCACGCCTTTTAGCTTTCTTATGCTATCCTATCGGCACATTTTTTTTCACACTTATAATCTTTTATGAATAGCATTTATTAGGGGGAAAAACTGATACATGATATGATGTTCAATAGGAAAGTACTGAAAGTACTTGTCTACATTAGGTGTGCCAGCCAGATGATGACACTAATCTAGTATTTGTCTTACTGTAGTTTCAGAAAAAAAATACGATTTGCCTTGTTCCTTGTCCCTCTTTATTTTACAGTATTAATGATGTCCCCATTCCCACCCCTTTACCCCTTCTGCCTAACCACTACCCAACCTCCTTATGTCTGCACCACCCTATTGTCCATGTTCATGGGTTATGCATATCCTATATAATAAAAGCCTAATATGCTAAGTGCTCAGTTGTCTAGCTGGCGTTCAACCAATCAAAGCGTAATATGCTAATGATATGCTAAGGCCGCTCAACTGCTCACTATGACATGCACTGACCACCAGGGGGCAGACAGTCGACCGGTCGACTAGCTGCTATGAGATGCACTGACCATCAGGAGGAAGACACTCTGACCTGTAGGTTAGCTTGTTGCTGAAGTCTGGCAGATCAGGACTGAGTGAGATGGGCCGGACATACCCTGGACCCCTCCCACAATCCCTCCCTGGCTAGCCAACCTCCCACATCCCTCCCTGGCCCGAATCGTGCACCAGTGGGTCCCTTGGCCTGGCCTGTGCCCTCTCGAAGTCCGGGACTCCTCAGGGAACGTTGGAGAGCTGGTTTCAGCCCAATCCCGCAGGTCAGGCTGAGGGACCCCACTGGTGCACAAATTTGTGCACCGGGTCTCTAGTAAGTATATAAGTTCTTTGGTTTATCTCTCCTTGTTTCCCCACCCTCTCTTTACTAAATATGTGTAATATTGACCTTTTATATTTTCTTTGGTGAATTATATAAAATTATAATGATGAAAATAATAATAACTATCATTTATAGAACATGTTGTTAAAAGCCAGGCATCATGCTAAGTTCTCACAACATTTTACCATGTTTATCACCTTCTTCAAATAAAAACTGGAGGGAAAATTTAGAAATCTCTAATATCTTATCAGGAAGAAAGATGATCATTCCTATAAAAAAACATTGTAAGAATTAACCTTAGAGCTGGTTTTGATGACTTTTAAATGTTTTTAATGTGACAATTACACTAGTCCACATCTTGATGCCAGCCTACCTTCCTCACCTATTGCCAACGCCCCATGAGCCCTTGGCATTCGTCTCATGAGAACAATCATGCCCAAGCTTTTGCAGCCGCCATTTTCCCAACTGGCCTGCCCCTCACCGCTCTCTGCATTCCTCTAAAACAGTGGTTCTAAACCGTCTGGCCCTTTAAATACAGTTCCTCATGTTGTGACCCAACCGTAAAATTATTTTCGTTGCTACTTCATAACTGTAATGTTGCTACTGTTATGAATCGTAATGTAAATATCTGATATGTAGGATGGTCTTAGGCGACCCCTGTGAAAGGGTCGTTCGACCACCAAAGGGGTCGCGACCCACAGGTTGAGAATCGCTGCTCTAAAAACTATCTCACTCCTGAACTTCAAATAAAACAGAGAGGTTGCTGCACATGAAGATGATGTGGAAATTGTCTGTCTCCACTGGCTTACAAAGGGATAATGATAATACAGCCAGTAATAATACAACCAGATAGTCAGCATTTATGGCATGCTAATGTCCTTTAGAGAACTCATTAACTCACTCCGCCCTCACAACACCCCATGGAATGGAGATTACTATGGGCCACAATTTATAAGTGAGTATAAAGATACACGGAATAGTTAGGTCACTGCCAATGAGTCACAGGCACCAGGCATCCAGAGCTCACCCTTTAAATATCTGCACCACGTCACCTCTCTCTGGTTCCCTGGTCCCTGGAAGCGCTCACACCCTGGCGGTAGGTAACAAGAAGCTACTTTGTTTTCGTTTTTACATCATCAATTCTCCATAAAAATAGGTGGGATTTCTTTCATATACTCTATATATTTTAAACACCACAGTTTCTCTAATAGTGTGTTTTGAATATTTTCAAATGATGGAAAATCTACCAAACAGAAGTAGAATTTTTTTTCCTTTCCTCTCTATATACAGACAGTCCTTGGGTTATGTGGGACTCGACGTAGGATGTTTCGTGGTTACGTCAACATTTCCCATTTATTTATATAAAAAAAAAAGTTCCGTCATTTTGAGGTATGTACATATGTGCTTTATATTTTTTATTATTTATTTACCACAAGTAAAAGTCAGGAATTGTTATCTTTCTTTTAAATTTTTTTTTACTGTTTCACTTGGTTACTGCTGTGTATGTGCTCCATGTGAGTGACATAGGTGCTTATAGATGGGTTTCACACTGTAGAATCCGATCTCCGATGTAACCAGAGGACCTACTGTATTATTGATAGATGAATACATGAAAGAGAAATAATTCCACTTCTTTTGGTATATATTTATGCTTTATAAATGATTTTTTTTCTTGAAGAAACTATTGAATATTATTTATGTTATTATATTCTAGATAAAAGACTCTATATCTATATGTACAGCAACATCTAAAATATAAACAATGTTTTTCAGAAACCATTTTAAGAGGTATCTCCATATGTAGCAAATAAATAAAAAGAATATGTTAAACTAAAAGTAGAACGAAATTAAAATGGAAACCATGATGCCACTAATAACATAACTTAAAAAAAGTGTCAGATAAACGTGGAACCGAGACCATGTTTACTAACTGTAACCCGACATGCCTACTAGGGAGAATCCAAGCCACAAAGTGTGAAAATGGAAATAATGATGATGTAAATGTTTGTCATGAGTAAATAAATTATATAATAATATAAAATTCAAAGTTTCCACATAACAACCAGAAAGGGGGACTACACAGTTGAATTTCTCTCAATAAGAACTGAGATTTTTTTCCCCCTGAGTGTGTGGTAGAAACAATGAAGAAACAAATAAGCAGATCAGGCCAATCACTCAATGTTGGGGGAGAGTAGGGGTCCACCTCTACTTGAAATATACTTATATACCCTAAATTTATCTTTTTCAGTCAACATAGGTATCACTATTGTTCTTTCCTAAACATTTAATTTTTAAGACACATCTTTACATCTTAAATTAGGTTAATTTTAATGACACTGTGACAAAAATGAGATATAATACATGTCCATATGACAAGAAACAATATTTGCAAAAGATGATCAAGAACTGAGAAAAGGAAAAATTCCTTGTGACACCTACAAAATGTCTGAGTTATATAAGAGCTATGTTGCAGAAGCTATTAAATGTTATTTATGCCACTGCACTCCAGATAAATATTATTTTGCTATGCCAGTTGTTTTATTTACTAAAAAGTAAGCCAAATTAACACTTCCTTTTGAAATATTAAAGTAATTGAGCATTTTTTCTTGGATGGAGTCTTCTGAATAATTGCTTCACATATCCACTTAATTTTGAATAGCTTTCAGAGCCTTACTTTCATGAGATGTCTTAAATCTCAAGAAAGTGAATACCAATGACAACTGGCAAAACATATTTACAACACTTGACACAGAGCTAGTAACTTCAGTTTACAAAGAACCTACACAAATTTAAAAAGAAAGGATGATTTAATCAATACAAAAATCAACCAAGGATAGAAACACATAGTTCACCCACAGATACAAACACACACACACACACACACACACACACACACAGAGCCCATAAATTTATAAAATACTACTTATGTTTATACAGTTTGTGTATAAAATTTATAAATAAATGTAAATATTTAATCATTCATTACATTATACTATTATTAGGAATAGCAAAACAAAACAATAGAAATACCTAAGAGTATTTCCTGGATGCTTAGTTAAATAGTTATTAAATTCTACATAATGGAATATTTTGCAAATATTAGAATGAGAACTGATATGGAAAAAATCTCTAAAATGCATTAAGTAAAAAATGCAAATATCTAAAAAGTATCATTTTGTGTTCACTTTTGTGCTTAGAAAATCATAGATGAAACATACACCTATCCATACATATACATACTAGGGTATATAAACATGCTTTTATAGAAGACATCATAATATCTAATCTGTTATTTAAACACTTTTTTTTTCCAAAAAGAGTTGTAAACTCTAAGTGTTATCAAGAGTTAAAAAGCCCTGGCTCTTTCAACATGAGGCCTTTATTCAGATAAATTGTGTTTACATGATATTCTATATAATAAAGAGGTAATATGCAAATTGGCCATCACTCCAACACACAAGATGGCCAGCAGGGGAGGGCAGCTGTGGGCGATCAGGCCAGCAGGGGAGGGCAGTTAGGGGGGAACCAAGCCTGCAGGGGAGGGCAGTTGGGGAGAATCAGGCAGGCAGGGGAGTGGTTAGGAGGTGATCAGGCTGGCAGGCAGAGTGGTTAGGGGAAATCAGGCAGGCAGGCAGGCCAGCAGTTGGTAGCCAGGAGTCCTGGATTCTGAGAGGGATGTCTGACTGCCTGTGGGATTGGGCCTAACGTGGCAGTCAGACATCCTTCGTGGGGTCCCAGATTGGAGAGGGTGTAGGCTGGGCTGAGGGACACCCCCACGCACGATATTCGTGCACCAGCCTTCTAGTTATAAATATAAAGATAGTTAGCAGTTATCATAAACTGTGTCCTCTAAAAATTTGTATGTTTAAATCCTACCCCAAATATGATATTAGAACATGGGACCTTTGAGAGGTGGTTAGGTCATGAGGATAAACCCTCATGAATGTGTTAGTGCCCTTATGAGAAGATCTGAGAGCCTCCTTGCTCCTTTGGCCATGAGGACATCATGATTACACAGCTACCTATGAATTTGGAAGTGGACTTGTACCAGAACTGAATCTATGGGCTACTTGATCCTGAACCTTCCAGTCTCCAAAACTGTGAGAAATAAACTTCTATTGTTTATAAAAACCACCCATCTATGGTATTCTGTTATTGCAGTATGAATGGACTAAGAAGGCAATGCAAAGAGATACATGATCTCTAGGTCCAGGCAAAAATTTCTAAGTTGGGAACTTAGGGACACAAGCGAAATGTGTCCTCAACTAGCTAGAGGCTTTGAATAAGAAGCAATGCTTTAGTTTATCTAATTTTTCACACTAATTGAAGATAATTAATGGTAATTCTTATAGTAATCATTGTGAGCTGGTTTAGTTTCACAAATAAGGGAGATTTGGACCACCATTGAAAGTGAACAGGTTTGAGGCAGACAGAGATAAGCCAGAGAATGCTCTCAGTACAAGAATGAATTTTTATACAAGTTCAGTCAGTAATTTTGAAGGCATACTTTATGAATAAAGGTGTTATATGTAAGAGGCTTTAGAGGTAGATAAGTTTGAACAGTGAAATGGAGGTAGACTAAGGTAGAGCTGTACTCTAAATTGACCTTATAATAGTAATATTATTGAACTTTTGAAATGACAGAAATATTAAATATTACTGAGTTTAAAAATTAAACTCTTCATTAATGAACAGCAGAAAAAGAGGTTAATGTACAAATTTATCATATTATAAGTATTTTTTAATCTGAGAATTTATCTTCACAAGTGCTAAGGCTGTCTTATTCAGCATTATATCTCCAGTCCAGCTTTAGCATAATGCTTGTAGAAAGAGATTACTAATTGATATGTATTGAATGCCTACTATGTGCCACCTTCTCTTCTAGGATCTAGAGATAGCACTCAAGCAAAGCACACAAAGCCTGTGCTATATAGAAATTATTTCTAGAAAGGAAGGTAAGAATAAATAAATAAATATAATTACAGTCAAGATTCTTAAAAATGGTTTGGAGAAAATTAAAAGATAGAGAGAGAGAGAGGAGAGAGAGAGAGTGTGTTCCTATGGGTAGATTCAATTTTTCATTAAGTGGTCAAGGAAATCCTCACTGATAATGTTACATTAATGAAAGAACTGAAAAGTAAGTGGAAAAAAAAAAAACTGGAGTAAGAATGATCCAGGCAGCAGAAATGGCAAAAGCTGAGCTGGAGTATATTTGGCATGTTCAAGGAACAAGCTGCTTTAACCGGAGCCCAGTGAATGAGAAGCAGAAGAGTAAAAGCAAGTTCATAGAATTTCTGTGGGGCCAGATCATGCAGAAGTTGGGAGGGCACTATAAAGACTGGATCTTGAAATATTTATCTAAGGTCATAGAAACAGCTAGCGGAAAACCAGCACACTTGATTTTCTCTGTTATCATTACGTTAAGACAAGCACACAAATAAATAGTAATATGATAAAAATAACATTTTAGAAATGTTTGTCAGATTCTTGAATACTTTTGGAAATGTTGAGTATAGTGATGAGTTTCAGATTTCAGCTGTTCTCTTTCTTTTCTCAAGAATGAACCATTTCTCCACCCATCTCTTGCCTGGGCCCCTACCAACCATTCCCTGGAATAATCCCTGTTTAAGCTTGCCTCCAGGATGAGTTAACTTCTTAGTTCTTAGTCCCCCAAACCACAAGGGAAAGAATTACTTCAAGGAAGTATAAATGAATCCCCTGGTTATGATATTAATATTTGGGTTTCCATTAAAATTACTCAATTTTAAAACAAGAAAAATATTAATGTAAGTTTTGATTTTTGGAAGAAAGACAAAAACAAAGCATGTCTACATTTTAAGACAACAGTGTACACATTTTCTTCAAGGCTCTGTAGTTTTCATGACCAGTTTAGTAATCATGCCAAGTACTCAGAAGAACTGATTATTACATCATCATAAGGATGTTAATAATACAAACAGCAAATTACAGCAATCTCTGTAATTATACATATAATCCCTATTAAAAATGTACATGCCTTGGTCTCATTATGCTCTGAATAAAAACCCTTCTCCTACTAACAAAAGAAAATGCATTCAAAGCTAAAATGAGTCTTACCAAATTAAACATACAGACTTAGGATGTCCCATGACCTACAAGCTATATTTCACATTCAATATGCTTCACCATTGAGGTGCACAATAAGAGAAACAATTCAGCTGCCACAGGAAAAACAGATGGTGAGAGGTACCTGCTGACCAAACAGGAGCAGCAGGGTGGAATGAGGGTGGGTCAGCTCATCTGGAAAGGATGCTCGCAATTGTCATTACACACATCAATTGTTTCTGATACCACTGTATGCCATGCAGTGCCAAGGGGCCGTATGGCTTTGCTTGAAACATTTAACATAAAACTGCTGAAATATAATTTTGGCCTCACATTCTGAAATGAGTTGCTAAATCCCCACAATAAGAAATTAATGTTGCCAGCATTATATTATTTTAATTAAGCATGCCTCCCTTCTGCAAAGATACAGGAATATTGTTGGGTATATTTCCAATTTGTCTACTAATTTATAAAAGTAAAATGATACTACATTATTGTTATAAAGTTAATCAAGACTTTAATGGGACAGTTATGTTACTACCAAGGATTTTTTATTATTTTTCCTTACTGTAATGTATGTGTTCAATGAGCTGATTATGCAGTGTGACAATGATTTCACTAATTACAAAGTTATTACTGTATCTCTAATGGGAAGAAATTTCAGCTTTCTAAGTTGCAGATTTAAACATAGAGATCTAATTCCTAGGGAAAATTAGCAAACAAAAAATATTTTAAAAAGCCATTAGAAATATTAATTATATTATATATCTATATCAATATGCCATTTTGTTCTGTCTTTTTTGTCACAATGTAAATTTTGTTTGGCAAATATAATGATTTCAAGTGATTTATGCAATTATAACTATAAAGAAGCAGTTTCCTATGAAATATAACAATTAGCATTATGCTGCTATAGTTAAATATATATAAGTCATCTAAGAGAAAACATGGAAAATGTATTGTGTCTGTATTTCAGCAATACATTGAAATTCCAATTAAATTAGAAAAATTTGACAAGCTTCATATTTTAATGTTTGAATTTTACATGCCATATATTTCATAAAATAGCTAGAAAAATGCATTTTTTTTTCAAAATCTTATTAAAGAAAAAGGCATTTGACAAGAGATTATGGTGTGTGGGATTTGTGTTATATTTGGTAATCTAAGTGTTCACAAATCGCAGCAACTTAAGATAGTTTCAGTATTATGACGAAGGTTTCTTATGTAATTATGAGTTTGTTGTCACTGACATAGACAACTGGCATCATAACAATGGCAAAGTGCTTTGTCCATATTAGCTGTCCACATTATAGCAGAGTTTTATTGTGCAATTTAAGAAGCATCAGAATGCTTAAAATGTATCTGCCTCAACCTATCTTGATACCTAAAATACTGTACTTTGAAGTCAACCTATGGATTTTGATCATTACCACAGAAAAGTCATCTGTTGTAAAAAAAATGAGAAGTCAAAATCTAAATAAGTAGAGCCTTGAAATAAATCTTGGAATTCAGACTATATCTCTAAATTCCATTTTAAAATCTCGGAAAATTATGAGAAATAATAATAACTTATACTAATTACCAGAGTTCAATAGTTTAAAATCAAGTAATTTTTTAAAAAAAAAAAGAGTGAAAAAGTGGAAAAGGGGGAGGTGGTGGTCTGGAAAATACAAAATTATACTTTAATACAAAAACTTTGAGGTCAAGTAATGTCATGAAATTGATTTCCCAATAGTAACAAAGATTTCATAAATTTGCTAAAATTTATCAGTGAAGATTTAGTAGTTAAAAATAAAATGTGATTGAAAGACAATTATAGAAAACAATCTGTTAATTTAAAGCAAAAGAAAGCATGCTGATGCAATATTTGTTTCAGATTTGATGTATATTATTTTTCATCTCACTATCCTGATCAAACTTAAAATGGAATTACCAAATGCAGGCTTTTGGTCCTGTTTTATTTGCAAACTGGAATTTGGAAGGTATAATCAATAAATATATTTTGAATGATGACTCTTATTTCAAGAATGATACTCTAAATGTAATAAAAATGAAATGCATAAATCATACAATATTCTTCCTTGTGAATGTATTATTAAATGTTCTATTAAATTGTTGTATGATGATATGTACCTTAAATAAACTGTGCATTATATTTATTTACATTACTATATAGCTATTTCTATAGAAAGTTCTAAGTATATATTTTACAACAGATTTGTAAGTCTATTTGTAAGTCTACCACAAAGTTCTAATTATGTCTTATAAACTATTTGCTGTCTGGTGTCCTGATTCTCCCACAAATGGTCATGATTTGAATTACTGCTGAAGCAGTACATCAGCACAGCATTTCATCTTTGCTTAAGAAAGACACAGTATTTATTACTTTTTAAAAATTAGGCATAAGTTATTACCTGTGTGCATGGCACTAATTTTATGATGTTATATCTAAGTCTCAAAATATTAAGTAAGATAAATAACTAAGAAGTTATTCTTCAAAAGGTGATCATTTTTCATAAATTATCACTACCAGTTTCATGGATACATTATTTGGATCCACCTTACCATTAATTTTCTCTTATGTACTTGTTTCCATGTCTTTACATGGTGAAGTGATATGCTTATAATACGTTTGTGATCATGCCCACTTACTATTTCATTTTTATATTTGATATCTGTGTATCGTTTTGTTGTTATGAATTCTCACCTGAGCTGAGATATTTTCCCCTATTAATTTTTAGAGAGAAGGGAAGAGAGGGATGGAGTGTGGAAGGGAAAGAGGGACAGAGGGAGGGAGAGAGAGAGAGAGAGGTCTTGTAACCCAAACAAGTGCCCTATGACTGGGAATCGAACCTTTGATACTTCAGTACACACGCCAATGTTCTAACCATCTAGACACACTGGCCAGAGTGATGTTTGTGTATCTTGATGTATGTTATTTGCACAAATATAATTGAGACAGTTTTATCCCCCATTGAGAACAATACTCTTGGTTTTAGAAAAGCTTATCTTTGTTTTGTTTTCAAGTTCACTTTTGGTTTTAGTTTTATTATAGTCCTAATACTAGTGTTGAGTACAAAGCACTCATGGAACATCTAAAACAAAGTGATTAGGTAGTAATTTAAATTATAAATCAATGCAACAAAATTAAAAGTCATAATAAATATTAGAAGCAAATAAAAACTTCATTTCTTGGAAAAAATCAAGAAAAATTCTAGAAGAAAAAATATCAAAGCCTGAAGAATATTTAACAAATAATCAATTATTTCATTATATATTAACACATCAAGTAAGCAAAATAGTGTTCAGAAGAAAAAATATAATAATTCAGAAGCTATAAAATATTTTTACAAAACTCTTACAGTTATAAAAGTTTGAAGTTCTATCTAACTTCAAATATCAATTTTAAATACTAGATAAGGCACTATTTAAATTTAAAAAATAAAGACTTCTGTGTATTATAATATTCTGGTAATATTTTAAATGCATTTCATTGTCACATGTCTATAAAATAATTTTGTAGGTGATCTCAGCAAGATTGTATCGTAAGAGATACCAGCCTCCATCCCCTCATAAAAAACAACAATCAAACATCCATCTACAGATGAAAATAGCCCTAGGAGGGCTCAAGAGTCTATCTAGGACCTGAAGCCACACAGTAGAGCATAAAACAGAACCACCTCACACAAAGGGCTACTGTGGAGACTGGATAGCTGAGGTGTCTGAAGATAGCCCAAAACAAGGAATAAAGTCCAGGAATACCAGGATCGGCCCTGCTCAAGTGCCACCATGGTCCCTGGTAGCCTGCTGTGTGGAGCACCCGGCAGCCTTTACCTCTGAGGACCTCAAGAGTCTCCACTGCAGACGGTAACCTTGGAGTCCCCACAGCTTTCACAGCGGCGAACCCCATCGTGTTCATTTTCATGAACCCCATTAGCTCATTCCACTGAGGACGCCAGCAGATTTTACCACTGAGATAATCAATGGCTATCACCACCACTAACTCGCAAAGAGGAAAACATTGCTGTCCTACATCCGTCCTCCATAGATGTTATGGCAGGCAAGCACCCAGACTGCCATGCCCACCAACCCTGTGCATACTCAGGTCCCAGCTTATGGCCACTTCAAGAACTCCCATACTTGAGACTCCAGAGACACTGCCCGGAGAAACAGAAAATGTATTAGCACCCATACTCCAGGCCCTGGCTTTATGGCTGCTCTGTGATCGCCCACACCTAAACACCAGAGCCACTGCCACAGTGGGAGTGCACACACTCTGGACCCTGAAGCAACTATAGTTCTGTGTGTGACTGTATTCTGAACCCCAGCTTCATGGCTGTTCCAAGGGCATTCACATCGCACACATCATTTTGTAGCCACTACATAGGTGTCTGTGCATCAGACTCTGGCACCACCACCACTGAGAGTGTACCTGCAAGGTGGACCCAGATCCAAGAGGGAGCCCCTCAGACATGACTGCTTCTGTAGGGAAAACAAAAACAAAAAACAGAACCATCAGGAGAGCTCCAGAAGCCTTTGCCACTGAAGTCCTAACAGCTCTTGCTACTACTGCAGACACCCTTTGTCTTGGCTGCCAATGACTCCTCTGATCTTATGTGATGCTGAGCTCAGCTGATTTAGCTGCACAGAAACCCTATTGTCTGCTCCCAGAGCCAGAACTTCCATATCCCACCCAGCTGATATCTCACACTCATCAGTAGGTAAAGGTCTTTTCCTCACAGAGACCAGTCTGTAAAATTTGGAAGAAGTGACTGCTGCATCAGATGTACAAGACATTAAAGGAAAGATACAAAAAAAACCTCACAAAAGAAAAATCAAGGAAACATGACATCATCAAAAGAACACAATTTTCTAGTAACTGGCCTCAAATAAATGGAAATCTATGAATTTCTGAGCAGAGTAACAAAATAATTATTTTAAGGAACAAAACATGAACAAAATGAGAATTTCAACAAATAAATAAAAATTATAAAAAAAAGAAATTCTGGAGCTAAAGTATACAAGTAGTGAAGAGAAAAATGCAATAGAGGATATCAACATCAGGACTGATCAAACTAAAGAAAAGAATCTACAAACTCAAAGAAAGCTCATTTGAAAATACCCAGTTAGAAGAACAAAGAGAAAAAAGATTGAAACAGAGTTGGTTACTAGCAAATAAGCAACATGTGCATTATGGGAGTTCCAAAAGATAATAGAGAAAGGAGTAGAAAGCATATTTAAAGAAATAATGGCTGAAAACTCCTCAAATATGAACAGTCATTTACATGAAACTCATATATCTCCAAAGAGATTCAACACAAAGACAGTTTCAAGACATATTATAGCCGAAACCGGTTTGGCTCAGTGGATAGAGCATCGGCCTGCGGACTGAAAGGTCCCAGGTTCGATTCCGGTCAAGGGCATGTACCTGGGTTGCGGGCACATCCCCAGTAGGGGGTGTGCCGGAGGCAGCTGATCGATGTTTCTCTCTCATCGATGTTTCTAACTCTCTATCTCTCTCCCTTCCTCTCTGTAAAAAATCAATAAAATATATTTAAAAAATAAAAAAAGACATATTATAATAAAATTTTCAAAAATCAAAGACAGAAAGAATTTTGAAAGCATCATGAGAAAACAAAGTCATCACATACAAGGGAACTCCTATGAGGACAACAGTGGATTTCTCATCATTATTAAAAAAATTTATAGATCAATATATTTCATAAAGATAGATGCAAAAACCCTCAACAAAATATTAACAAACTGACTTCAATAGTACATTAAAGTGACCATACACCCTGATCAAGTTGAACTTATCACTAGGATGCAAGCCTGGCTTAACATATGCAAATAAATAAATATGATACACTGCTTTAACAAAATGAATAATAAAAATCATATTATTGTCTCAATGGATACATCACAGAACATTTGACAAAATTCAACATCCCTTCATGATAAATACTCTCAACAAAATAGGTATAGAAGGAATGTACCTCCACATTAAAAAGGCCATTTATTACAAGTTTATAGCTATCATACTCAATAATAAAAAAGTATAAAACATTTCCTTTAAGATCAGGAATAAGACAGAGGGCCTGCTTTTACCACTTCTATTCATCATAGTATTGGAAGTCCTAGCCAGGGAAGTT
The DNA here is from genome assembly GCF_964212035.1 of Myotis nattereri. Lineage (NCBI taxonomy): Eukaryota > Metazoa > Chordata > Mammalia > Chiroptera > Vespertilionidae > Myotis > Myotis nattereri. The sequence goes on along the minus strand of NC_138076.1, from coordinate 64,271,308 downwards.
AGGCGAGAAAAAGGCATGAAAGTCATCTTAAATGAAAGGAAGAAATAAAATTGTCCATTTTTAGATGACTTGATCCTAAATGGAAAAAGTTGTAAACACTCCACAAAGTGCTCTTAAAACTAATAAACTAGTTCAGTAAAACTGTGGATATAAAAATCAACATACAAAAAAATGAGTTGCATTTTCCTAAACTAACAACAAACTATGTGATAAAGAATAAAATATTTAGGAATAAATTTAACAATAAAGGTGAAAGATGTGTACACTAAAAACTATATACATTGATTAAACAAATTGAAGAACACAGCTATGTGGAAAGACGTCTCATGGATTGAAAGAATTAATATTGTTAAAATGCCTATTCTACCCAAAGTGATCCACAGATTCAAAATAATCCCTGTTACATCCCAATGATAATTTTATAGGAAAAAGCACAAAAAAAAATCTGAAACAATAAAACTTCCAGAAAAACAAACAAATAGAGAAAAACTCCTTTACGCTTGTCTTGGAAATGATTTTTGTTAATGATACCAATCTGGACACTAGTCTTGGCCTCCAAACCACAAACAACAAAAACAAACATACACAAATAAGACAATATCAAATAGAAATAATCAACAAAATGAAAAGGCAACTTACAGAATGAAAGAAAATATTTGTAAATCATATATCTTATGAGGTTAATATCCAAAATAAATATGAAATTCAAGTCAACCCAATTAAAAAATGCATAAAATACCTAGAAATACATTTCAACAAAGAAGACATAGAAATAGCCAACAGGTATTTAAAGGGATGATCAACATCATTAATTATCAGTAAAATGAAAATAAAAACCACATGAGATATTACCTCACATCTGTTAGAATGACTATTATCAAAAAGTCAAAAGATAATAAGTTTTGGCTGGAATGTGGACAGAAGGGAATTCTTTGCACTGTTGATGGGAATGTAATTTGGTACAGCCATTATGGAGGTTCCTGAAAAAACAAAAAATATAACTACTATATGATCAGCAATCACACTTCTGGATATATATCCAAAGAAAATGCTATCACTATCTGGAAGAGCTATCTACATACCCATATCCATTGCAGGATTATTCACAGTAGTCAATATATGGAAACAACCTATTAATAGATGAATAAATGTTTAAAATTTGAGATATAAATAGGTGATAATAGAACATTATTATATATGGCATGTATAACACAGTATATATAGGATACATAAAATGGAATTTTACATATATATATATATATATATATATATATATATATATATATATATATATACTAGAGGCCTGGTGCACAAAAATTTGTGCACTCGGAGGGGGGGAGGGGGGGTCCCTCAGCCTGGCCTGTGCCCTCTCGCAGTCTGGGACCCCTCGGGAGATAACGTCCTGTTGGCTTAGGCCTGCTCCCGGGTGGCAGAGGGCAGGCCCAATCCCTAGGTGCAGCCCCTGGTCAGGCTCAGAGCAGGGCCCACTGGGGAGTTGGGGCGCCGCCCTCTGTCATGCACAGAGCAGAGCAGATCAGGAGGTTGCGATGTCACCCTTAGTCACGCTCAGGATAGGGCTGATTGGGGGGTTGGGGCACCGCCCCCTGTCACACTCAAGGCAGGGTCGATGGGGAGGTTGTGGCGCCACCCCCTGTCACGCACAGAGCAGGGTCGATCAGGGGGTTGGGGAGCTCCCTGCTGTCACACACAGAGTAGGGCCGATAGGGGAGTTGGGGCACCGTCCCTTGTCACACACAGAGCAGGGCGGATCAGGGGGTTGGGTGCTGCACCCTGTCACACTCAGGGCAGGGCTGATGGGGAGGTTATGGCTCTAACCTGTCACACACAGAGCCGGGCCCATGGGGGGCAGTTGGGGCGTTGCCCTCTATCACCCACAGAGCAGGCCCGATCAGGGGGTTGGGGCGCCGCCACTCTCACACTCAGGGCAGGGCCGATGGGGAGGTTATGGCTCTACCCTGTCACACACAGAGCAGGGTCCGTGGGGGGGGGTGGGGTTGGGGCGCCGCACCCTGTCACACACAGAGCCACAGGGCGATCAGGGGGTTGGGGTACTGCACCCTTTCAAGAACAGAGCAGGGCCAATAGGGAGGTTGTGGCCCCACCCCCTGTCACACACAGAGCCGCAGGGCGATCAGGGCATTTGGGCGCTGCCCCCTGTCACGCTGATCCCAGTGCTGGGAGGCAGATTACCCTTTTACTATATAGGATAGAGGCCTGGTGCATGTGTGGGGGCCAGCTGGTTTGCCCTGTAGGGTGTCCGGATCATGGTGGGGGTCCCCACTGGGGTGCCTGGCCAGACTGGGTGAGGGGATGATGGTCCCCACTGAGGTGCCTGGCCAGTCTGGGTGAGGGACTGAGGGCTGTTTTCAGGCTGCCAGGTGACAGAAGCTCCCAACTGCTCCTTTCTTTCTTTTTTTTTTTTTTTATTCTGGGCCAGCTTTAGCTCTGAGGCTCCAGCTCTTAGGCCTCTGCTGCTGAAAGCAGGTATCTGGTTGTTTCGGTTCTATAATCAAAACAATGTATAACTCCACCTCTGAGATCCCGGCTCGCTGAAAGCAGGTTTTTGGGGTTTTGTTTAGCTTCTATATTTGTTACAATGTTTCAAACTGCAGGCTCAGAGGCCAGCAAGGCAGGCGGGGAAAGTTGGTTTCCTCCGTCACTGAAGCATGCAAGCCTTATGTTAGTTTCAAGCTGCCTGGCTGCCGGTCGCCATCTTGGCTGGCAGTTAATTGCATATCTCCCTGATTAGCCAATGGGAAGGGTAGCAGTCGTACTCTAATTACCATGTTTCTCTTTTATTAGATAGGATGTATATATATACTAGAGGTCCGGTGCACAGAGCTCCCCCTGTGGGAGCATACTGACCACCAGGGTGTAGCTCCTGCATTAAGCATCTGCCCCTGATGGTCAGTGTGTGTCATAGTGACCAGTCATTCTGTTGTTAGCATCAATTTGCATATTAACCTTTTATTATATAGGATATATATATATATATATATATATATATATATATATATATATATACACACACATTATTCAACTTTTAAAAAGAAGGCAAAAAGAAGGCAATTCTACATTTAAATCATGATAATGAACCTTGAGGCCATTATACAAAGTGAAATAAGCTAGTCACAGAAAGACAAATATTGCATAATCTCACCTTTAAGTACAACCTAAAAAAAACACACAAATGTTCAACTCATAGTAATAGACCATAAAATGGCGATTACTAGGGACTGGGGTTTGAGGGCAAGATGTTGGTCATTGCATACAAATTTTAGTTACATGACAAATAAGTTTTAAAGATCTAATGAACAGCATGGTGAATATAGTTTATATAATATGTTGTATACTTGAAATATGCTAAGAAAGTAAATCTCAAATGTTCTCACCACCAAAAAGGGGTGTGGGGTGGGTAACTGTAAGGTGATGGATTATTAGTTAACTTTATTTTAGTAACCATTTCACAATACATATCAAAACATGACATTGTATAGTCTAAATATATACAATTTTTATTTGTAAAGAAAAATCAATGAAAACAGTGGATAAGATGATGGCAACAGTAAAGAGTGATAGGAAATATCAATGAGTAAAACTGTGAGCTTGTTATATGTCCTATTGGTGGTTTTCCCAATATAATAAAGACCAAATTTAAAATAAAAAAACAAATATGCAGATGACAATATATGTGTTCTATGGGAAATACATGTATCTGTTGATAGTTTTATATATAACCAAATGAACATACACTACCACAACTTTTAGAACATAATTAATAATCCTCATAACTTTTAACCTATTAATTTCATTTATTGGGATTATATATACACATTTACTCTCAATTTTTCTTAAATAATAAAATATTAAAATCCATGTGATTTTCCAAAAATTATAATAAATTAATTCTACTAGTTATAAAACTAATTGTGCTAAAGTTATCTAATGTATTGTTTATAATATAATATAAGTTATAAGTTATCCATAACAATATTACAATATAAATTGTCAATAAACATGACAATTTCATAAAAATAAATTAATAAGAAACAGGATTAAAATACTATAGGGGGTGAGAATGATAATAAAAGGTGGGTACAGTTTTAATATTTTAAAATATATTTTTATTGATTTCAGAGAGGAAGAGAGAGACAGAAACATCAATGATGAGAGAGAATCATTGATAGGCTGCGTCCTGCACACCCCCAACTGGGGATGGAGCCAGCAACCCAAGTATGTGCCCTTGACTGGAATCAAACCTGGGACCCTTCATTCCGCAGGCCAACGCTCTATACACTGAGCCAAACCAACTAGGGTGGTACAGTTTTAATTTTAAGGAGTTCCATGTTATTATAATATTATATTTTAATAAAATGAGTAAATTACTATAAATAAATGGTACTGTATTAGTCCAAAGTTCTCTAAAAAAACAGACAGAGAGATTTTAAAAATGTCTCACAGAATTATGGCTACTAAAAAATCCAAATCTGGAGGTGGGCCAATAGGCTGGAGACCCAGGAGAGCTGATGCTCTAGTTTGAGTCTAAAGGCAGCCCAGGAAGGTCGGACATTGCAGATCAAGTCCAAAGGCAGTTAGCCAGATAATTCTCTCTTGTTTAGGGGAAGCCAGTATTTTTGTTCTCTTCAGGACTTCAACCAATTGGACAAGGCTCACCCATATCATAAGGGCAATCTGCTTAACTCAAAGTCCACCAATTTCAGTGTTAATCTCATCCAAAACACTTCCAATGAAATACCAAGAATAATGTTTGACCACATATCTATGCACCCTGTGGTCCAGCATAGCAGACCCATAAAGTCAGCCATCATTAGTACTACTTGACAAGGAAAACACATCCATCTACCACCTGAATAATAGGGAAGCAGAATTAAAGCTTCTCTATGGTGGTCACCTCTGAAAGGTCAGAGCTGAGAAGAAAACAGGATCTGTGTAAGGATCCCAATAATGAAAAACAAAATATTAGTAGAAACATTTGTCAAGATCTTAAACTGGCCCTAACCGGTTTGGTTCAGTGGATAGAGCGTCGGCCTGCGGACTGAAAGGTCCCAGGTTCGATTCCGGTCAAGGGCATGTACCTTCGTTGCAGGCACATCCCCAGTTGGGGGTGTGCAGGAGGCAGCTGATAGATGTTTCTCTCTCATCAATGTTTCTAACTGTCTGTCCCTCTTCCTTCCTCTCTGTAAAAACCCAATAAAATATATTAAAAAAAAAAAGATCTTAAACTGTATCCCAATTCAAGGTGTCTTTTCATGGAGAAGGACAGAAGGTCAGAGGAACACATCAGGGTTGGCACAGCAGGGATACTTTGAAGGGTAGACATTCTTCTGTCACTGGAGAATTAGAGAGGAAGATGGCTCGGAGGAAGCTGAGGGTTGATCTAAGAGCAAATTGCCACCACCTATGCCTGAATTTTCTTTCTTGCTTTTTCAGAATAGAATCATCTAAGGAGAAAATGATTATGTGATCAATTTTGGAAAGTCAGAGAGTGCTGAATTGAAAGTCTACATATTATAAGTGAATATTCCCCTCACCCATTAATGCACAATAGTTTTGTATATTATTATTTTCACTGGCCACATAAGGCCCACTAAATCATTTGATCTGGCCCTGTCAAGGTATTAGGGGTGAATTAATTAAGTGTTTGACCAAATATCGCAGCCTGATTTTTAAGTTGATAATGTTGTATGGCCAGTGAATGATGTTATAAATATTCAAATAACCCTTGGCAGAAAAATTCATTAAAGAATGAAGAAGATTACTAAGTTACAATCAATAAGATGGTGATTCATTTCATACTTTGTTTTTCAACAGTAATGAAAGTCAACCGTTAAATTTATTTAGACCTGAAATAGTTTTCTTCCTTTTATTCATCTTCTTATGATGGACTAGAGGCCCAGTGCACAAATTCGTGCACCAGTGGGGTCCCTTGGCCTCATCTGTAGGATCAAGCAAAAACTGGCTCTTTGACACCCCCCCAGGGGTCCCAGATTGCAAGAGGGTGCAGGCCATGCCGAGGGACCCCACCAGTGCACGATCAGGGCCAGGGAGAGACATGGGAGGTTGGCCAGCCGGGGAGGGACCATGGGAGGGCTCCAGGGCATGTCTGGTCTGTCTCACTCAGTCCCGATCGGCCAGACCCCAGCAGCAAGCTGGAGTGTCTGACCCCTGGCGGTCAGTTCACTTCATAGCACTGGTCGACTGGCCGACTGCCCCCTGGTGCTCAGTGCATGTCATAGCGAGCAGTTGAGTGGCCTTAGCATATCATTAGCATATTACATTTTGATTGGTTGAATGGCTGACCAGATGACCACACACTTAGCATATTAAGCTTTTATTATATAGGATACTCTTCATTTTTTTAAAGTTTTGATTCCCCATAGTTACTCAGTTAGAGATTGTCACAAGTGCCATTTCCTTCTTTGTGTTTTTCTCATTCTCATAGACCACATTGACACTGTGCTATTTTCCCAAAGATGTTATTTTAATGGACATTACACTGGTAAATTTGGCAACAATAAGGCAAACAGCAGAGTTGGGAGAGAAATGGCTGTTTCTATTGCATGTTTTGGCAGAGATACAGACTTTAGATTTACTATCCCCAAATGCCTCATCTGACTCATTTTTATTATTTTTACAACACAGGAAGATGCTTTGGTATCCATAGGCCAAACTTTAACTTTCCATCACCCCTATCCCTAAGGCCTCTATGCTTGAATTTGTCCCGATCCTTGAAGCTACTGAAAAACTCTTTAGTAAAATTATAATAAAAAAGGCCTTAAAATACAAGTGGTACACAGCAATTGCTTCCTTTTCCTTGCTTCTGCTCCAATCTGTGCTTTAGGGATACTTTCATTGCCAAATCCGGTGCCTTTGGAGTGGGTCCCCAAAGATTTCTGAGCTTTCTATTCCAGCTCTTTGAATAAATGAGACAGTTAGATTTGGCAGCACTTAGTCTTCATCTTCGAAGCCTCAGGGAATGAGAGTACCAGTCTCTTCCTGGTGTTAGCTTTTGAAGTCCTTTGTTTGTTTGGTTTTGTTTAAATATTGAAGATTTGGAATTAGAGGATGTGAGTTTAATTCTTTATACTACATTTTACTCTATAATTCTAGAAAAATCATTTATATTCTTAAATATATATTTCCTAAACAATAGGAAATATTTCTTCCCTGGTTGGTATGATGACAACATAGAATAACACAGGTTGAAATGTTTCAAAAAGAGCAATAAAGAACATAAATATAAAGTATTGCCAATGTCAATTCCATTATGATTAGAAAATAAAATTAGCTTAGTTTTCCTAAATAAAGAATAATCATTAAATATTTGATTTCTGAATAATTGATTTAATACTCACCTAGTGCCCTTTATATGTTTGATGTCATTTTTAAAAACAAACCCAAAGGAAATGTAGTCATTAAAGAACCCTGGTTTATGTCACAGGGTTTTATATGATATATATACTAGAGGCCAGGTGCACAAAATTGGTGCACTGGGGGGGGGGGTGTCCCTCAACCTGACCTGCACCTTCTCACAGTCCAAGGACCTCTTGCTCCTTACTGAGCAACTTCTCAGTGCTCCTTACCACTCGGCTCTTTGTTCCTTAGCGCTGCCATGGATGTGGGAGAGGCTCCCATCACTGTCACTGTGCTTGCCAGCCATGAGCCCAGCTTCTGGCTGAGCAGTGCTCCGCCTGTGGTAGTGCACTGACCACCAGGGTGTAGCTCCTGCATTGAGCTCTGCCCCCTGGTGGTCAGTGCACATCATAGTGACCAGTTGTTCCACTGGCAGCTCCACTGTTCAGTCAATTTGCATATTAGGGTTTATTATATAGGATATATATATATGACATGTATATGTATATATAAATGTATATATGTGTGTGTTTATATATATGTATATATACATACATATGTATATATATACATATATATGTATATATATACATATATATATATATATATATATATATATATATATATATATAAAACTACCAGTTATTATATGTCCTAATACAAAAAAAGCTTGATTTGAGTATGTAGCATATTCAAATCTAGCATACTCAAATCCAGAAAGGAAGGAGGAAAAAAGCTATGTATGATTTATTTGTATTTTATGTTTGTGCATACTGAGAGATAATATTAAAAATCAAAGAACACTAATTGATGAGCAATTTATCATTCAGAGGAAGAATCGAAGTATGGGACAAATAATTTTATTATTTATTTATTTATTTATTTATTTATTTATTTATTTATCTTTATTGTTGAAAGTTTTACAGATATTCTTCTTCCTCCTCCCCCCGGTGGTCCTCTCCTCCCCATCCCCGCCCCTCCCCAGGCCTTTCCCACACTGTTGTCTCTGTCCATCGGCTATGTATATATGTATATAAGTTCTTTGGTTAATCTATTCCTGCCCCTCTTCCCTCTAAAAAATACCCAGTCTCTTGCATGCTTCTATGTGTCTGGCTCTATTTTGTTTGTGAGTTTGTGGGGTTTTTTTCATTAGATTCCACATATAAGTGAGATAACATGAAATTTGTCTTTCTTTGACTGGCTTATTTAGGTTAGCATAATACTTTCCAGGTTCCTCCATGTTGTCTCAATGGGTAAAAGATGCTTCTTTTTTATAGCTGCATAGTATTCCATTGTGTAAATATAGCACAGTTTTGTTTGTTTTTTTAACAACTCATCTATTGATGGGCACTTGGGCTGTTTCCAGATCTTAGCTATTGTAAATAATGCTGCTCTGAACAAAGGGGTTCATATATTCTTTCTGATTGGTGTTTCAGGCTTCTTAGGATATATTCTTAGCACTGGGATCACCGGGACAAATGCCATTTTCATGTTTAATTGTTTGAAGAAACTCCATACTCTTTTTCATAGTGACTGCACCAGTCTTCATTGCCACCAGCAGTTTACTAGGATTCCCTTTTCTCCACATCTTCACCAGTACTTGTTATTTGTTAATTTGTTGATGGTAGCCATTCAGTCATGTATGAGGTGGTACCTCATTGCTGTGTTAATTTGCATTTCTCTGATGCTGAGTGATGTTGAACATTTTTTCATATGTGTCCAGGCCATTTGTATGTCCTGTTTAGAGAAGTGTCTATTTAGTTCTATGCCTGTTTTTTAATTGGATTGTTTGTCTTCCTTGTGCTGAGTTGTATGAGTACTTTATATATTTTGGAAATTAACCCCTTATCAGATGTATCATTGACAAATATGTTTCCCAATATAGTATGTTCTTTTTTTCATTTTGATGCTGGTTTGTTTTTCTGTGCAGAAGCTTTTTATTTTGATATAGTCCCATTTGTTAACTGTCCCATTTACCATTCCAACAAAAATTAAGTTACTTAGGAATAAACTTAACCAAGGAGATAAAAAATCTGTATTAGGAAAACTACAGAACATTGGTAAAAGATATAGAAGAAGATATAAACAGGTTGAAGAATATACCATGTTCATGGATTGGTAGAAATGGCATCATTGGAATGGCTATACTACCCAAAACTATATATTCAATGCAATCCCTATTAAAATACCAATGGCATATTCTATAGATTCAGAACAAACACTACAAAAATGTATATGGAACAAAAACTGACCATGAATCACCACAGCAATATTGAGAAAGAAGAACAAAGTTGGAGGAATCACAATACCAGATATCAAGTTATACTACAAAGCTACTGTCCTCAAAACAGCCTGGTACTGGCACAAGAACAGGCATATGGATCAATAAGATCAATGGAAGTGAACAGAGAACCCAGAAATCTACCCAAGCCATTATTGTCAATTAATATTTGATAAAGGAGGCAGGAGCATACAATGGAGTAAAGATACCAGTAGTCTATTCAACAAATGGTGTTGGGATAATTGGACAGTAATGCAAAAACATGAAACTAGACCGCCAACTTATACCATACACAAAAATAAACTCAAAATAGATAAAGGACTTAAATGTAAGATGTGAAACCATAAAAATCTTAGAAGAAACCATAGGCAGCAAAATCTCAGACATCTCTAGTAGTAGAATTTTCACTGGTACAATATCTAGGGGAAGATAATTTTATTATTTACAATTCATTTACTCATTCATTTAACTATTCTATGCTAATTCCAAAGTAGAATTAAAATGACTTATCGGCTTTCAAAAATCTCTAATTTTGTTGGGATATATGCATAGCATTTTTATATATTATCTCACTTATGGTAACTCACCATTGTCTGTTGAATTTTCAAGATAATAAAATAGAGGTTAGTGACTCACACCCACAGACACTACACAATTGGCTAAGGAAGGAGCTGGAAAGGAAAGTGAGGCCTCTTGAATCCAAAGTGTACCTTCCTGATATTAGACACTAACACTTCAGAGACAAGCATCACAGTATTGTCCTTGCAGTATTTGTCTTGTTGGCTTTGCCAGCACTAATTTGGGGACAAAAACTGAGAAGCTCAAAAACTGAGAATGGTTTGAAAGGACAATTTTTGGAACATGGAACCTAAGCAATTAGTGAAAACTCAAGTAATTAACATTTAGGAGGTGGAAAATTGAAATCATGAGCCACTGAAAGTCATCTCTGAAAACACGAAGTCTGAGGCCATTCTTGCCCCATAAGCCTCTAATGCAACATGGCGTCCATGACAACTGTTTGAAGTCAAGGGTTGTATGTCTCACTCAATTTCATCCCTCTAAAATCTCTACACTTAGTAGAAGCCATATTATACATCGCCAAAATTAAATTAAATTCAAACACAGCTAAATCTCAGGGACCCAGCCTTATTTGGAACTTGAAATTAGCCATGTGAAGCATAAAGAAAAAGAAATGCATATACAGTACATTTTAACATTTTAATCCTGTTAAAATGTACTGCATATATGAATATCTAATATGGTGTAACAAGGTTTAAATTTTACAATTTATTAAAAAATAAAAGTATATTGCAACAAGAAAACAGAGAAGCTTCTGTATTCAGAAAAACAAATCAAGAAAAGGGCATTGAATTCAAAAAAAAATTATCATGGAGTCAGAAAAAATACAAAGGGTTATTTATTCATATTTATAAACCTAAGGGCTCTGAGGATCATAGTTTTTTTTTAATTCACAGGTCTTAAAATAATTAAAACTTTTTAATGTAAAATAAGCAACTGCGGCTCTAATGTGTCTTAGGAAGTGCAATGTTTTTCAATAAACATCTCTTCTCTTGCTGCAGGCACTGGACTAAGTATTGAGGAAACAATTTTTTACAAAGTTGAATAAGAATATATTATAAAAATGCAGATTATACATTAATTATAAAATCATAACTATTAGGACATTACACAAAAGAGAGTCCACTATATCTGTTAGATGGGAACTCTGGAGATGCCACCAAGAAGAGACAACATTGAGTTGGTTTTGCAGCATGAATGTGACAGTACCTAGTGGTAATGGAAAGCGGGAATTCCAGAAGGAGGGAACATTACATGATAAGGAAAATAGACTGAAACCGCAGGTACTTTTAGGCAGCTCTATACTCAGGCTATATAGTTTGTGTGAGAGGTAGGAGAGCTCAAAACAAATAAAATTTTTGATGGCATATGAAGGAGCTTGGGTTTTATTCTCAATGTAATAAGAGATTCATAGTTAGGATTTCAACAGGGAAAATTATATGATTAGATTTGCATTTCAGAAAGAAAACTGGCAGAGACAGGCTAACTGTTTGCCAAATATGGTGAAGCTGCCAGTCTATGACAATATGGGGCCCTATGAATAAATTGAGTTTCCTCCACTGCACACACTGGACTTATTGTGAGCCAGAATTAAACTTCTATCGCATTAAGCCACTGAAATTTGGGAGTTTATCTATTACAGAAGCTAGCAATAGACACTGGTTCCTTGGAGATAGGTGATTACTGCAAAAAAATTCTGAACACCTGATATTGGTTTGATGGGTCAGTGGTTATTGGAAGGAAAAGAAGAGCACGTGTGCAGATTGTTTAGCTTAGAAACAAAATAGTAAGGGAATAATGGAGTTCTGATTTTTACAGGATTAAAAAAGAGTGTCTATAAATCCTAAACAGTACAAAATAAAACTATCTTAGTCTGTTTGAGATATTATAACAGATATCATAGACTGGCTGGCTTATAAACACAGACATTTACTAGGCTGGGAAGTCAAAGACTGAGGTGCCAGCATATTCAGTGGCTGGAAAGAATTATTATCCAGATTCAAAATGATTGGCTTCTGCTCTGTTCTCTCCTGGTGGATGGGGCAAGGGATCTTTCTGGGGTCTCTTTCATAAGGACACTAATCCCATTCATGAGGGCTCCATCCACATAATTTAATTACCCCCAAGGCCTCACCTCCTAATACTATAACATTGGGGTTAAGATTTCAATATATGAATTTGAGCAGGAGACACAAATATTCAGCCTGTAGCATTCTATCCTAGCCCCACAAAGTCATGTTCTTGCATGCAAAACATATTTATGACCTCCCAATAGCCCTAAAAGTCTTAATCCAGCATCAGCTCTTCTGGGCAGGGATTAGGCACCAAGATTCTGGGTGGCCCCACCCCCTGGCTTTAGATGGCTCTGAGCGCACTGCTTTGAGCAGAGGTTACCTGGCCTGTTGTGAGTGAGGCAATAGTCCCTCTTTTTGAAACTGAAGAGGCAACCCTGCTAAACTGGTGGTAAATAAGTCCACTGGTAGCCTATTATGATAGGTCCTTCCAACAATAATCAGTTTTCTTTTCATCTGTTATCCTTCTAGGTACCCACTTGAGTAATTCATGAGTCTTCTCTAAAACTCTGGAATCACCCTGACCAGTTTGGCTCAGTGGATAGAGCGTTGGCCTGTAGACTGAAGGGTCCCGGGTTCAATTCTGGTCAAGGGCATGTACCTTGGTTTCGGGCACATCCCCAGTAGGGGGTGTGCAGGAGGCAGCTGATCAATGTTTCTAACTCTCTATCCCTCTCCCTTCCTCTCTGTAAAAAAAAAAAAAGCAATAAAACTCTAGAATCTATGAGTCCAAAGGTCCTCATTCTCAGAGGGATGATCCTTTTAAGAGCTGATACTATAAGATTAAATCTATGACTGATGTAGAGTCATTTTGGGTTCCTCATGCCAGTGTACAGTCTGGCAGGGGTAACTGACCCTGATTGCTATCAGAAGTTGGGGCTGTTGCTTATAATTAAGAGATGAAGAGATATATGTGATATTCAATTGATCCATTGAGGCAATTGGCAGTGCTCACATGGCCAGTTTGAACTGTAAATGGGAAGTACAGCATCCACATTGATATTCACATGATAATCTGAGGCCCTGACACTGAGGTTCTCCAATATCGAGTCTGAGTCATCCCAGCTTATAAACCTCTACTCCAGCAGAAGTGCTATCTCAGGGTGAGGGGGTTCAGGAAGGGTAGTGAAAAGGAGAAGTTATAATGTTAGTTACAACTTTGGTACTAAATATAGCATTGGTGTTGGTGGCCCATAGTTCTCCCAGTAACTCCCCTCTTATAAATTGTCTCAGTTATTTTGACCACAGAATTCTAGAAAAGTTATACCTGGGTAATGCCTCACCTAGATTCCCTGTTCTGATCCTGTGGCTGTGGTCCATTTCTGAGCTTCTATAAGCATTGGCGATTACAAGTGACAGATGCCTCTCTTTCTGTGGAAATATTGTCCTTGGCTGATTGAAGCTACCTTCCACCAGAAGTTATTCACACTCGTCCAAACTCTCAGGGAAGCCCATAGCCAGTGACTTCTTGATATGGGTTTTTCAGAAGCTGATATGTTTGCCTCAAATGTGGACAATATAACAGAGCAGTTTTCCTCCTACGCTCCCTCCTCTCACCATATGGGTCAGGCAACACTAGGCTTAACCTAAACCAACATTCTTGCTTGGCACTGTCCCCTTCCTTATCCTATTCCATTCCCTCCATCAAGGTTTTCTTGAAAAGTTCTCTCTCAATAAATTAGGTGCACCCACACCCCTGTCTCGGGCTTTGCTTCTCAGGAACATGATCTAAGACATTTACATCACAGGTAGGAGATGAGACCCTTTCCATCCTCATTTGGGAAAAGCCATGTATCTGCAATTTGAGGAGAAAGTTGGCAGAGTTATTTTCTAATGACAAAGGATTACATTAATGCAATAATATTTTTAAATAGAAAAATGATTTTCTAATTGAATGGCATTATGCTATCCGCCTAACCAGTGATGAGACATTAGAGATGCTGTCATTTTTGAAATACATACATAGACTTCCTGTTCTGAAATATAATGAGTAGGCACAACTCTTTGATTTGCCTTGAAATATGTAATTTTCAAAAACTTTTCCAAGATTTTTATTGTCTATTTTTCCATGAAACCCTGTTTAAATAACATTGTAGCCTACCTTAATGAATACTTTCTACTTATTACAGGTATCAAACTTAGCGCTTCAGAAAGTATTAAAGCCACTGTTTGGCTGAAAATACAACTGCTATTAAGGCAAAATTCCCTGTATTATCTTTTTTCCAGTTCTTATGACTGCATATCTTATCATAGCATCTATGTGAACATTGATGCGAACTGTCTAATATACCCAGTGAGAAGTGGATATATTAGAAGGACAACACAAAGCGTAGAATGCAGAGCCACAAAGCATAGAATGGCTAAAGTCCATGAAAATCGGGAAATTAGTAGATGGGGCCAATGTTGACACTTCAATTCTTAATTATCCTAATTAGAGAGCATCAGAATAGCAAAATAATGTTTATTGAGCCTGGCAAAGTGAACAGTTTCATTGTGCTTATTGCTTATTTTGGCAGTCATATTACATTATTGACTCGCATACTGTGTAGTTAAAATCTCATAAGCCATTTTATATAAACTACGGTTAAGTCAGGCCTCTCTCTTCCTGCCCTTGTGAAATTATTATTTTGAACTCAAATACTAGTATAAGAATTTTCGTTTTCAACTGCCCTTTATCTTACTAATTTTGGCTTACTTTTATAGTGCATGATCAGTCCATTTCTGAGTTGATGTAATTGTAAGTAGTATTTCTTGTTTTCAAGGTTTTCACAATACAAAGCAGTGATGGTGAACCTTTTGAGCTCGGTGTGTCAGCATTTTGAAAAACCTTAACTTGACTCTGGTGCCGTGTCACATATAGAAATTTTTTGATATTTGCAACCATAGTAAAACAAAGACTTATATTTTTGATATTTATTTTATATATTTAAATGCCATTTAACAAAGAAAAATCAACCAAAAAAAATGAGTTCGCGTGTCACCTCTGACACGTGTGTCATAGGCTCGCCATCACTGATATAGAGGGAGAAGGTAAATGCAGACAGCTTATCATAAAATATTGTGTTACGTAAGTTACAAAGAAGTATGGGCATAGTTCTATGGGAGAAGGTGATATCTGGATTGAGTGTTATAGGATGAGGATTGAGTCTTATATATATGAAAGAGAAGGAAAGAAAAGTCATTTCAACCCGAGAAACTTAGGGGGCAGTATATGTGAAGTATTCAAGGGCAAAAAAAGTATTCTAAAAATTACTGATTGTTTGGGTTATTTTCTCTCTTATCATTGATGTTTCTATCTCTCTCTCCCTCTCTGAAATTTATAAAAATATCTATTTTTAAAAAATGGCTGTCTGGTTTCCATTCTTGACAGGTAGCCTATTATGTCTGACAGCCTGTTTCTAGAGCTCTCTCTGTATTGCTACAGTCTATACACATATTTATTGTACACAGGCACTTTTAATCTGAAAATGACTTTAAGAAAGCATTTATTATTTTGATTATTTATTCTTCACCTGTCTTCTTTTCTTTCTCATTGCACTTGCATTATTCAATTGTAAGGTCGTCTGGGCTTTTCTTTCATATATTTTTATTTTCATTGATAAACCTTAATCCTATGTATTTTTGTTTTGAACCATCAAGCACTCTCCTAGGTTTTAAGTATACAACAATGAACAAAAATATTCCCATAAAAATGGCATTTTTTATAGCTTATATTATGCTAGGACACAATAGACAACAAAAAGAAAAGCATTTCATGTTAAATAATAAGAAGTGCTATGAAGAAATATAAAGTAAGAGAAGGGGGAAATAAGTACAGGGAGAGAGGCAGTTACTATGCCAGGACAGGCAAATGTCAATGTGACATTTGATCAAAGGCCTGAATTAGGAAGAAACAATTTATTTGAATTTCTGGAAGAGCAAGCAAAGGAAATACAAAATACCTTGAGCAAGGAGCACAGCTAGCAGGCTTGAGGATCAGAGTGAGCAAGGGGAAGAGTAGAAGGGCAATGGTTAGATAAATAATGGGGATAGGATATGGGAGGTTTTATGGTGCTTAATAAGAATTTAGTTCCCTGTGTGTAGTAAAAAACCACTGAAAATTGTTGAATACAAAAGTGAATAAAGTCTAATCTTCTCAACAAGTGGTACTGTAACAATTGGAAATCTGTATGCAACAAAAATCAACCTACACATTAATATTTCTAAAGTTATTCAAAATGGATCATAGACCTAAATATAAAATGCAAAACTAATAAACTTCTGGAAGAAAATATAGAACATCAATGTGACCATGAGATTGATGCTAAGTTTTAGAGCAGCAGTTCTCAACCTGTGGGTTGCAACCACTTTGGGGGATGAACGACCCTTTCACAGGGGTCGCCTAAGACCACTGGAAAACACATATAAATTACATATTGTTTTTGTGATTAATTACTATGCTTTAATTATGTTCAATTTGTAACAACGAAATTGGGGGTCACTACAACATGAGGGACTGTATTAGAGGGTCACGGCATTAGGAAGGTTGAGAACCACTGTTCTAGAGACTGGTATGCATTACATCGGGTTCTCAAAATATGCATGTACCTCAGAATATGACCTTAATTGAAAATAAGGTTGTGGAAAATGTCATTTATTAATTTAAGGTAAGGCCACACTGTTATAAAGTAGGCCCCTGATCCAATTTGATTAGTATCCTATCTAATAAAAGAGAAACATGGTAATTAGCCATACCTCCACTACCCTTCCCATTGGCTAATCAGGGCGATATGCAAATTAATTGCCAGCCAAGATGGCGGCCAACAGCCAGGCAGCTTGAAGCGAACTTGAGACTTGCTTGCGTCCCAACCCCCCAATGGGCCCTACCCTGAGCGTGACTAAGGGTGGCCTCGCAACCTCCTGATCCGCCCTGCTCTGTGCATGACAGGGGGCGGCGCCCCAACTCCCCAATCGGCCCTGCTCTGAGCCAGACCAGGGGCTGCACCTAGGGATTGGGCCTGCCCTCTGCCACCCGGGAGCAGGCCTAAGCCAGCAGGTCGTTATCTCCTGAGGGGTTCCATACTGTGAGAAGGCACAAGTGGGGCTGAGGGACACCCCCCCTCCCCTGCTGGTCAATGCACAAATTTTTGTGCACCGGGCCTCTAGTCTATATAATAAAAGCCAAACAACCATTACAGTGGAATGACCAGCACTACCGGTCAATATGATGTCTACTGACCACCAAGGGGCAGACTCTCAATGCAGGAGCTGCCCCCCAGTGGTCAGTGTGCTCCCACAGCTGGAGCACCGCTCAGCCAGAAGCCAGGCTCACGGCTGGTGAGTGCAGTAGCGGTGGCGGGAGCCTCTCCCGCCTCCATGGCAGCACTAAGGAGCAGCAAGCCAAGTGGTAAGGAGTAAGCGGGAAGGCGGTTAGGAGTGAGGGCTCCTGGATTGCAAGAGGGATATCCAACTGTCAGTTTAGGCCCGATCAGACATCCCGCGATTGGTTCCAGATTGCAAGAGGGTGCAGGCTGGGCTGAGGGACCCCCTCTATCCCCTGCACGAATTTCATGCATCAGGCCCCTAGACCTTATATAAAGAGGAAATTTGGACACAGGAAGAATGCCCAGTGAAGACTGGAGTTAAACTGCCACAGTCAAAGAACTACCAGAATCCAGGAGAAAGTCCTGGACAGATGCTTCCAGGTATCTGGATACTTCCAGAGAGACAACTATCCTCTGATGTCTTGATCTTGGATTTCTAGCCTACAGATGATGAGACAATAAACTTTTGTTTTCAAGCCAATGATATCGTGATACTTTGTAATGGCAGCCCTGGGAAACTTGTACAAACACAACATCAAAGCACAACTCGTGAAAGGAAAAATTGATCACTTATATTTTATTTAAATTTAAAAATACTTTTAAGCAAAAGGCACTGTTAAGAAAAACAAAATACCACTACTGACTCTCAGGATGAATTTCAAAACTACATGTTTGATAAGGGCTGTATACAAATTATATAAAGAATTATTAAAACTAAAATATAAGAAAACAAACAACCCAATTTAAAAATGGACAACTGATCTAAAAGAAAATTTTACCAAGGAAGACATAGATTCCAAGTAAATATATATAAAGATGCTCAGTATAACTTGTCATTAATAATTTAAAATTAAGACAACAATGAGATACCACTGTATACCTATGATATTGACTAAAAGTTTTTAAAAACCCTGCAACCTCATTGGCTGACAATCATATGGAACAAGAGGAATTCCCACTCATTATTGGTGTCAATATAAACTAGTACAGCCCCTTTGGAAAACAGGTAATTACTTTCTTATAAAACTCATTATAGTCTTACCATACACTGAAGCAATCACACTTTTAGATATTTACCCAACAGAGCTGATAACTTATATCCTCACAAAAATCTGCATACAAATTGATATGGCAGCTTTATACATAATTCCTTGAAACATTCACAATATCCAGAATATTTAAGCGACACAGGAACCAACTAAAAGAACTGCTGATGGTCAAAACTAGAACAAATTGAGCAACAAAACAAAGCAGTTTTAGAACACAAACCAAAGTATAAAACAAAAATGCATGAGTCCATGCTGTAAGGGGTGAACAATATATCCACCATGCAGAAGAATTCAAATATCTCATGTATATATTCTGTCCTCAAAACACTTGAGCATAATTTTCCTATACTTTACTGTGGGATGTGCATAGTGACTTTCTTCCAAGTATACAGAATAGAAGAGGGTGAGGGTGAGTAACTTACAATAGAGAACTGTGACAAACACTGCCTCAGGCAGGTAATCAAGGTGAACATCAACAGTGATAAATCATACTTATATTCTCTACAGTTGATCGGATCTGATCTTATTAGCACCTTACCCTTATGGTTACCTCCTCAAAACACCCATGGTCTACTTTGAAAAAATATTAAATGAATCCCAATTGGGGGTTATTCTACAAATACCTAACAATTTTCTGAAAATTGTCAAGGTCATCAAAAACAAGAAAAATCTGAGAAAATAACACAGCCAAAATGAGCATAAGGAGACATGACTATTAATGACTACTAGACATAATGTGGTATCATGGATGAGATTCTGTATACCGAGCATGCTGGGGCTGTGGCCTCCTCTCCATGTCCCGCAGGGAGGCAGAGACTTGAATCGGTTCATGCAAACCAGGAGGCACTTTCAGGATTAAAGAAATAATGAAAGACAGACATGAAATAGATTAAAAGCTTGGGCTGGGTGTGGTGCCTGCCCTCTGGAGGAACAGAGCACACAGAGAGAGCCAGCTCCAACAGCTGATTTATTATATAGTTGAATTACAGGAAGTTACAACACATCAGGGTGGGCCTTGGACATCATGAGATCCATCCCCTTAACACTGGGTGGGAGAGTCAGACTGGGTGGCGTCCAGTCTTTGACTGGTCCTGCGTTCAGGTTGGGGCTCTGCCCTCACACTGAATCCAGCTGACATAAGTTAAGCCATGTGTATTCTACCGGCCCTTAACATTTCTGGAACCAAAAAAGAACATTAGGTAAAATCTAATGAAATCAGAATATGTTATGGACTTTAGTTAAATATGTATCAATTTATTAATTATAATAAGTGCATCATAAAATGCAAGATGTTAATAATATATTGTAATAATAAGTATAAACTATATGCATAGGGTGGAAACCCTCTGTACTATTTTCACAATTGTCCTATAATACTAATATTGCTCTAATATAAAATGTTTATTTTTTATAAAGTTATAAAAGAGTATAAGTAAAGAATTTTTAAAATCATATGTCCTATTATCTTACGTATGGATGTTGTTAGGTATTATTTTATGTGTACTTCTTGAGTTTCTCCTCATACTGGCCAATTTAAATTTTCTTGGAATATTTTAAAAAATAAACTTAAAATGAAAAGCATCAATTAAAAATACACACTCATAATAGTGCCTCAGAATGGTGTACAGAATAATCAGATATCTTAGAGATATCAAATTGTGCATTGCACTCATGTCTAACCCCTCAAGTGCAATAACTTTTTTAGTTAATAAACTTTAATTTTTGTGCAGCTTTAGATTTACACAGTAACTTTTAAATATAACTTTGCAACTGAAAAGAGGCAATAATACTTGGTTGGTTGGTTGATTACATGAAAAATATTTAGTTCCCTACTATGTAACACTTACCAATAAATGCCAATAATAATTGCAACAAAATCTTTTGCTTTTAAATCTGTGTAAAAGGCAGAAATAATCATGTAATTATCTTGTAATTATATGGTACTTACTATGCAATTACGTAGTAAATACATTGTAAATTCAAAATAATTACATGGTCATTTGCATTATGCATAGTGTCTAATCCAATTTTGACACATAGAACAGTGGTAGCATCCAAAGGGTTACCCAAATTTCTCCCACCTACACCACCCCATCAGGAATAATGGAAGTAATTAAAGAAAGTCCTTAAACAAATGCTTGGTAATATATGATTTAAAACTTCATAATTTTGACATAGGTAGAATTACAAATTAGTACAGAATGGGATTAGCAATTAGTATCAATTAAAATCTATGCTAGCATTGATATTGATGTGGTGATATCAACCAGTATTTTTTTAAGAACAATAAAATGAAGACTGTTTGGGGCGGGGGGGAGTGGCTATAATGGTATTATATGTGTTTCTTTGGGTTGGTAAGGGATGATCATTTTGAATTTTTAATTACCAAGAGATTAATTTTAACAGAATATTTGAATCTATTTAGTAATATTGACAAAGTCTTGTAATATATTTGAAACCATAATGTGTTTATGCTCCCAAATGAATTTCTTTTGGTGTTTTAAAAATCGAAGCAAAGTACTTATCTTTAAAAGTAAGCATTTTCTTCAATGAACTGATGAACAAAGTAGATCCAGAGACATTGAAACATGCAGGAGACTGACATATTTCAGAGGGAAGCCGGGGGGTAGGAGGGTTCCAGAAGAGAGATTAACCGAAGATCTTATGTGCATGCTAGAAGCTCAGTGCACAAATTCATACACAGGTGAGGTCCGGCTGGCCTGCCATGATTGGGCTTGACAGCGGCGCTGGTGTTGGCCCCTGTGGCCAGCACGTCATAGTGACCGGTTGTTCTGGTCGTTCTGCCATAACAGTTACTGGGCTTTTATTACATAGATATGCATAACCCATGGCACAGACAATAGTGCGGTGAAGGCCCGGGGAGAGGGAAGGAGTGGGGTGGACGGGGATCAATGGAGGGAGAAAGGGGGACATCTGTAATACTTTCAACAATAAAGATACTTTTTTTAGGTAAGCAATTTGATGCCCTGGCCCATGCAGCTCAGTTTATTGGAGCATCATCCCGTGCACCAAACAGTTGCTGGTTGAATTCCAGGTCAGAGCACATACCTAGGTTGCAGTTTCTATCTGCGGTGGGAGTGCATACTGTACAAGAGGCAACCCTCTCTCTCTCTCTCCCCCCTCTCTGTAAAATCAGTTAAGACATATCTTTGGGTGAGGATTGTTTTTTTTAAAAAGGTAAACAGTTTTATGAAACTGACTTTTTTTTTGCAGAACAAAAGAGCAATATACTCTCTCCTCAACAAAACAACCATTTATATGCAGAAAATTATATTTTAAAAAACACAAATATTTTAAGTCTTTGTAAGTTTTTCTGAGGGCTTACAGCAAATGGAAAATTATTCATTCAATATAATCTACTAAATTTTAGTAAGAACAGAGAGAGTCTGTGGCCCTTGATCCATAGCCCATGGCCTCTTCACATTCAAGAAGCTTCATCTTACAGGAAGCCCTCTCCTTCTAGTTTCCAATCTAAGCAACTGTATTACCATAAGATGGGCCGACTATGGTATTTCTCATTTCCCCTATTCCATGTTGCTGAAGCTGCATTTTCAGCAGGCATGGGCAAGAGAGCCAAGGACAACTTCTATTACCTAGACCCCACCCATAGGGCAAAGGTTCTGTTCCAGACACCACAAGACCAGAATACGGGCCTCATCTTCCCCATCCTGTATTGCTAGGGTGGAAGTTCTGAGGAAAGAACATGCCAAGAAGACACTCTCCGTCCCCTGCACAGCCTCCTGTCATAGAGCAGGTGCAATTCCAGAAGAAACAGGCCCTTGTTCCTGGTCCCAGGTCTTGTGCAGCTACGCAAAAATTATACTGAGAGGGAAAGACACACCATAGGGATAAAAAGCTTCATAGTCCTGCCTGAGGGAATTGACATTATTGGGAAAATGGGAGAAAGTGGATATGTCATAAACAATGGTGGTCTTGGTAGAGAACAGCTAAAAGGATATACATAGCCCTACCAATAGCAAAAATTTCAGATGACAGAGCAATCATACGTTTATCAGAAAAAAACCAGGAAAAGAGATATGCAAGAACTGCTAGAATCACACTCAACCCTGGGACAGAGAAAGGCTGTGCACAAGCTGAACCAACTGAGGAGAAGTCAGAGCAGAGAGGGGGCAAAAACGAAGCATTCTTTAGGCACACATAAATCCATAGCAAAGGGCAAACGGTTCCCTGGAGCTAGGGGTTAAGTACAACCTTAATGTTTGGTTAAAACATTGACAGAACAATGATCTGCTATGACCCAGAAATATTAACTAATAATCTAGGTATAAAAATAAAATCATACCCATCCTAGACAGTCTAGAAGAATCTGTGTATGTGCAGAGCTGCACCCTCTAAAAAAGTGATCAGAAGGAGAAAATTCATACCAGTAGTTCTGGGTTGAATGGTGTGGGGTTGAGGATGGAGCAAAAGATAAACTAGGGCAACTTTTGACTATTAAGTGGCTTATGCTGACTAGGACAATTCTTAGGTAGTAAGGTAAAAACATAGAAATAAGAAAAACAGCCTAAACTAGGTCATCAGAGACTGCACATTGCAATGGAAATAGACTTTTTATAGAGTTAGCTCAATAAATTCACTAAACAAATATACAATAATAACTAAGCAAATAATATTAATTCTGAGGTTACCTAAAATATCCAACTTTCAAGAAAAAATTATGAGACATGCAAAAAAATCAAGTGTGACATGTACACATGGTGGGGAAGGCAATTCAATGGGGAACTGAATTGTCTTTTCAACTAATGGTACTGAAACAATATCAACATGTAAAAAGTGAATTTGGACTCCTACTTCACACCATAAAAAACTTACTCAAAATAGATGATAGATGACAGATCTAAATGTAAAAGCTAACACTATAAAAGTTCTTAAAGAGGAATACATAGGACTAACTCTTTATAACCTTGGATTAGATAATAAATTAAACCAAAGCACAAAAAGGCAGATATTCCAATTTAAAAATGAGCAAAGGATTTAAGTAGTCATTTCTCCACAGGATAAGCAATGGCTAATAAGCTCATGAAAAAAAATGTGCAACATCATTAGCTATTAGGAAAATGCAAATTAAAATCACAATGATTTACCACTTCACATTTGCTAGGATAGCTATAATCAAAAGGACAGATAAAACATATTGACAAGGATGTTGCAAAACTGGAACCCTCATACTATGTCGGTAGGAATGTAAAATGAAGTAGTCATTTTGGAAAAACAGTTGAGCAGTTTCTTGAAAGATTAAATATGAATTTACCATATGATCCAGTAATTCCACACATCAAGTACACAAGAGATATAAAAACATATGTCCACATAAAAATTTCTACATGATCAGGGTAACAATATTTAATAGCCAAAAAGTAGAAACAGTGCATACACCCTTCAACTGGTGAATGTATGAAAAACTGTGATTACCCATACAATGAAATACTGTTTGACAAAAAAATAAAATAATGAAGTGTTGATTCATGCTACAATATGGGTGAACTTCTAAAATATTATGCTAAATGAAATAAGTCAAATGCAAAAGACTATGCACTTTATTTGATTTTATTTATATGAAATGTCAAAAAAAAAATTGTTAGAGACAGTGAGTAGAATAGCGGTTGTCTGGGACTGGAGTTGGGAACAGGGAGTGACTGCAATGAGCGCCAAGTATCTTTTTTGGGTAATAGATGTTTTCTAAAAGTAGATTGTGGTGATATTTGCACAACTCTGTTAATACAAACAATTGAGTTGTACTCTGAAACAAATTCAATTTATGGTACACATATGCTACCTCAATAAATATGACTGTAAAAGAGTATGTTCCTTGATAAATAATTATAGTAATTATCTCTCACCTTAAGTGAAAGGTACTCATGCTAAATATGGGATGACAAATATATGCATATATATTTGCAGTCTCTTTGCCTGCTAGAGTTTTTCTCTCATTTATTTGGGAAGCATTGTGTATCACTCACTATAGGAAACTAAAAGTAAGAATTGTAGTCCCATATTCCGATTTATTCTAAGCAATAGGAACAAATCCATTTTAAGTATATTAAAAGGATACTCAAATTTTATATTGGTTTAATAGATCTTAGTTTTTCTCATGGATGTTTGATACATTTCCAAAAAACATGAGACTAGCTACCTTACAATTTAAAATACTTTTTATTCTTGGAATTCTGCACTTAATTCTAGTAAGCAATTTGATCTAAAATCAACTTTTAGTTGGAATTTGCTGCTACCTTAAAAATACATCTTTCATAATGCATTATAATATGGATTAAATCAAAAGGCATAATGTTAACATCCAACCCTGCTGTTTATTCAAGGCAATCTACTTATATATACAAATCTGATATTTACCTCTTAAAATATTTAACAGGCATAAGTGCCCATAAATCAGTTATGACAATCAGTGTTAAAGCAATCAATAGTAAGGAATATGCATTAATTCAAATGATATTGATAGGCTCATGAACTTGCATCAGTCTTCTGTGAAGTAAGAAAAATGAGACATCTTCCCAAAAATCGATATTTTCCTTTTTATGTCATTCACTTGAAGATTATCAATAATACATTACTTTTTTACCTTATGTGTCAATGGTCTGATTTTTAAATACAGGCATCTTTACATTTTAATGTAAACTGATAATCTACAAGGAATTGAGGGGCTAAAAATCATTTGATGGGAATTTTTTGAAGTTTATTGCTTAATATATGTATATATACTTACACACATACACACATATATACACACTTAAACATACCTATATACATGTCCTGTTGATGTATTTTTGTGTGCAGTAACATAAGAAAGTGGTGTCTTTTAATATGCACCCTTCTCCCCATGAAAAATGCTCATTTGTTTCATTCTGAAGGTAAATTGCAGGAAAGAAATATCAAAATCTCAGTATACATCTTTTTTATTCCTTGTGTACTAGGATGTTATACAGGTATGTATTTAGGTAAAATACAAAATGTGAAAGTACAATACCCATTCATCAAAAAAGAACCATTTTAATTGGTTATGGGTGGAAAATATGTACTTGACAGTCAGTTTCTCACTTTTCACGTAAATGCTTTGCTGCTTGGATGCCTAATCTTGTTTAGTGTAGGAAAAGTAATTTGACATGAAAGTACCTAGATGGCTGCCGAAAATTAATTGCCAATTAAAAAAGAAAAATGTTTGTGCTACTCTATAAACAAGCCAACGTATAAACCTTTCAGTCCTGTAACTTTATTTATGTCTTTATAGATCTAGTTTCAAGCTATTTGCATACAATTTACAAATTCATATTATAATTCTCCAGTATATTTATGATTTTATAGTTGTATATATTTTACCTCCCTGAGAAATATTTATTTCTGTATGCTTCTGTTGCTTATTATTTAACAAAAACATCACATTGCATTTGATAGTTTATGTGTCTTCTTTAGAATAAGACATTTTTATTTGTAAATGGGAAAAAAAAATATTTCCCAACACCAATAGGTACAGAAGAGCATATATGTGTGTATGCGTGTATACACACACACACACACATACACACACACACACACACACAGAAGCCCTATTTTAGAAAATTCTCTGTGCCCTTCATTTTTATGCTGGTTTTTAAAACATTGAGTATGACATTTTTCCCCACTATATAATGTGTTTTCCTGTAGAAAAGAAACTTTGAAAAACTAATGGATTCTGAGAAGTTTCAGTACTTGGATACTTGTGAACTATTGTTCATTTGGGAATCCAAGTTAGCAAAAAGGGAAGCCAATCAAATTCTTACCTCTCTCTTTTAAAAGGATAAATTTGGATCGCATGTAAAATCCGGAGCCATATAGTAAGAGAAGATCCAGTGATGAGAGTAGAGTGCCAATGCTGTAAATATGTTAGAAGGCATCAGTAATAAGATATGGAGAAATGAAGGGGTATCGAAGAAATAGATAATGCTTGAGGCAAGTACAAATGGCAAACTAGATATTCCCAGTAATATAAAATATAAACCAATATAAAACTAAAAGACAAAGCTCCCTCCAACTTTTGATGGCATAGATCGATATGATACTTAGGAGTTCAAATCCTGATGCCCTACCAACTGAGCATCTGTGCAAACGACTGCTGCACTAACTTCAAAAGCCCAACCATATTTTCACCTGGAAAAGAACTTCAATTTTAATTGTTAAAAATAACTATTGAAGACCTTTTCATTCTATATTTGTGTCAAAGTTTTGTAGAGTCATGTACGTAATTAATACTTATACCAATTTACTCTCTACCATAGTTTCCTTTATACTTCCCATTTTGAAATTTCGGCAGTATTTCTTGTTATGAAAAATAGCCAGTGAGATAAAAGATGATCATTTATTTCAGATCAAGCATTCATCAAAACTATCAAATTGTATCCAGGGGTCAGAAATGGTGAAAATATATTTTTCAAAATATTTTTACAAATGGTTACTAAAAATAATAACAGAAACTTCAAGGTTTTTATTTGTTCTTTAGTAACAAAAGCAAGTTTCTTATTAGGCGTTAAACAAAACAGTATCTCTTCTTTCACCTATACCACTCTGCCAGACCCTATTTTCTGATGTTCCTCACTCTATTTCATCATCCATCCCAAAGCCACCCTTTTTCCAAAACATGGGATTATCTGTTTCTTATCTCCTATTGTGATTTGCGGCTCAGATATATTTCAAAGCACTCAACACTGTGCTTGACACATACTAGGCTCTCACTATGCACTTGTTGACCAGCTAAACAGAATTCTATAGATAATATATTTGCTTCATACCTGGCATCTGTCCTGCCTTTTTCTTCCCCAATATTCCTGTCCTTTTTAAGCCCCTCATCACTTCTAACCTGAGCTATTCCAAAAGCAGCCACAAGTATATTTTAAAATATTTATTGAGAATATTTATTGAGTTCCTATTATATCCTATCCTTTGAGAAGTGCCTTTACATAGATTATCTCATTAATTTTCTGTATGGTAGGTATTAATAGCTCTAAAGTAAAATAAATAAATAAATAAATAAATAAATGCTTTAAGTCCTCTCTGAGTATGTTACTTTGCCTTTATATTCATGAGCCTACAGAACAATATTTTATTCTATATCTCCAGTCTTAATCCCTGTCCTTTGTGAAACATATTTTAAAACAGTGCTGTGGCTGAAATAATTGCTTATGATTCTTCAAACATATTTTAGTAGAACATTTGCTCCAAAAAATTGGTTTCTATTTAAAAATTAGGGGAGACAACTATATGACTTCATTTTATAACATATGAATGTTATTACTACACTGGGGCCCAGTGCATGGATTCGTCTCTCGGTCTGGCCTGTGGGGAGAAGTCCAAAACAAACTGATCCCCACATGCCAGGCCAAGGGACCCCACTGGTACACAAATCCATGCAATGGGCCTTTAGTATGCATATAAGATCTTTGGTTAATCTATTCCTGCCCTTCCCCCTTGCCTCTTCCCTCTGAGATTCATCAGTCTGTTCCATGTTTCCATGCCTGTGCATTGGATGTCTGCCCCCTGGTGGTCAGTGCACATAATAGCTACTGGTTGAACAGTCAAATGATCACTTAGGCTTTTATATAATACTAGGGGCCCTGTGCACGAAATTCGTGCACTGTGTGTGTGTGTGGGGGGGAGAGTGTCCCTCAGCCCAGCCTGCCCCCTCTCACATACTGGGAGCCCTCAGGCGTTGACCCCCATCACCCTCCGATCGCCTGATCGGCCCTTTGCCCAGGCCTGAGGCCTCCGCCAGAGGTGTCAGGCTTGGACAGGGGACTCCCATCTCCCCCCGATCACTGGCTCTGGCCCCCGCCCAGGCCTGAGGCCTCTGGCCCAGGAATCATGCCTGGGCAGGGGACCCCCATCTCCCTCTGATCACTTGCTCCACCCCCCGCCTAAGCCTGACACCTCTGACCCAGGCTTCAGGCCTGGGCAAGGGGACCATCATATCCCCCCAATCCCCGGCTCCGCCCCCCACCCAGGCCTGATGCCTCGGCCCAAGGAGTTGACCCTCATCACCCTCCGGTCACCAATCACCGGATCGGCCCCTTGACCAGGCCTGAGGCCTCCGGCAGAGGTGTCAGGCCTGGGCAGGGGACCCCCAGCTCCCCGCGGTTGCAGGCTCCGCCCATGCTCAGGCCTAACGCCTCTGGCCTAGGCGTCCGACCCGGGCAGCGGGGACCTGCAGTGGCAGCGGGGGGCGCCGCGATCGTGGGCTTTGCTTTAGGTCCAGGCAAGAGACCCCTAGCTCCTGGGACTGCCAGCTTCGACTGTGCCCAGCTCCTATTGCTGGCTCCACCCCTACTTCCTCCTATCACTGGCCAGGGTGGCAAAGGCGCCTGATTCTCCGATCATGGCTGGGGGGCAGGGCAAAGGCGGCCCTGGGGCCGCCTTTGCCCTGCCCCCCAGCTCTTAGCTCCCCCCTGGGTTACCGATCACTGTCAGTGGCAGGGGGCTTCTTCCTGCTTTCCCTTTCGCCTCCCTGCATTGTGCCTACATATGCAAATTAGCCGCCATCTTGGTGGCAGTTAACTGCCAATCTTAGTTGGCAGTTAATTTGCATATAGCCCTGATTAGCCAATGAAAACGGTATCGCCGTACGCCAATTACCATTTTTCTCTTTTATTAGTGTAGACTAGAGGCCTGGTGCACAAAAATTTGTGCGCTGGGAGCGGGGTGGGGGGGGTCCCTCAGCCCGGCCTGTGCCCTCTCGCAGTCTGGGACCCCTCGGGAGATAACGACCTGTTGGCTAGGCCTGCTCCCGGGTGGCAGAGGGCAGGCCCAATCCCTAGGTGCAGCTCCAGGTCGGGCTCAGGTCAGGGCCTATTGGGGAGTTAGGGTGCAGCCCCCTGTCATGCACAGAGCTGCAGGGCGATTAGGGGTTTGGTCGCTGCCCCCTGTCACGCTGATCCTGGTGCTGGGAGGTTTCCTTGCTCCGCTGATCCCGGAGCCAGGACCCCTCTCGCTCCTCTGATCCCAGGGTCCTGAGGCCTCTCGGCTCCGCTGATCCCGGGCCCTGAGGCCTCTCTGCCCTGTTGCTTCAGGGCTGTTTGGCTTCGCTCCGCTTGGAGCCTGAGTATGCAAATTAACCACCATCTTTTAGCTTCTATAATTGAAACATTGTATCTTTTGGAGTTGTTGCTTCAGGAGCTCAGAGCCCCCCAGCTGCAGACGGGGAACCTTGGCTTCCTCATGCTGGGGCAACCAAGCCTCCCTGTTTGCATCAGCTGCCTGGCTGCCGGACGCCATCTTGGCTGCCAGTTAATTTGCATATCTCGCTGATTAGCCAATGGAAAGGGTAGCGGTCATACGCCAATTACCATGTTTCTCTTTTATTAGTGTAGATAGAGGCCTGGTGCACAAAAATTTGTGCACTCGGGGGAGGGGATGGTCCCTCAGCCCGGCCTGTGCCCTCTCGCAGTCTGGGACCCCTCGGGAAATAACGACCTGCTGGCTTAGGCCTGCTCCCGGGTGGCAGAGGGCAGGCCCAACCCCTAGGTGCAGCCCCTGGTTGGGCTCAGAGCAGGGCCGATCAGGGGGTTGAGGAGCTCCCCCATCACTCACAGAGTAGGGCTGATAGGGGAGTTGGGGCACCGCCCCCAGTCACACACAGAGCAGGGCCGATCAGGGGGTTGGGGCACCGCCACTGTCACACTCAGGGCAAGGCCGATGGGGAGGTCATGGCTCTACCCTGTCACATACAGAGCAGGGCACGTGGGGTGGGGGGGTTGGGGCGCCACACCCTGTCACACACAGAGCCGCAGGGTGATCAGGGGGTTAGGGAGCTCCCCCCTATCAGGCACAGAGCAGGGCCGATCAGGGGGTTGGGGCGCCTTCCCCTGTCAGGAACAGAGCAGGGCGGATAGGGAGGTTGTGGCCCCGCCCCCTGTCACACACAGAGCTGCAGGGCGATCAGGGGGTTTGGGCGCTGGCCCCTGTCATGCTGATCCCGGTGCTGGGAGACCTCACGGCTCCGCTGATCCCGGTCCTGGGAGGCATATTACCCTTTTACTATATAGGTTAGAGGCCTGGTGCATGGGTGGGGGCTGGCTGGTTTGCCCTGAAGGGTGTCCTGGATCACAGTGGGGGTCCCCAATGGGATGCCTGGCCAGCCTGGGTGAGGGGCTGAGGGCTGTTTTCAGACTGGGACTGAAGCTCCCAACTGCTCCTTTTTGTTTTTCTTTTTTTATTCTGGGCCAGCTTTAGCTCTGAGGCTCCTGCTCTTAGGCCTCTGCTCCTGAAAGCAGGTATCTGGTTTGTTTTGGTTCTACAGTTGAAACTCTGTATCAACTCCAGGTCTGAGATCCCGGCTAGCTGAAAGCTGGTTTCTGGGGTTTTGTTTAGCTTCTATTTTTGTTACTATGTTTCAAACTGCCAGCTCAGAGGCCTGCAAGGCAGGTGGGGAACGTTGGTTTCCTCCATCACTGAGGCAAGCAAGCCTCATGTTAGTTTCAAGCTGCCTGGCTGCCGGTCGCCATCTTGGCTGGCAGTTAATTTGCATATCTCGCTGATTAGCCAATGGGAAGGGTAGCGGTTGTATGCCAATTACCATGTTTCTCTTTTATTAGGGTAGACTAGAGGCCCAGTGCACAAAATTCATGCAAGAGTAGGCCTTCCTTCCCCCAGCTACCAACACCAGCTTCCCTCTGGCACCCGGGACCCAGGCTTCCCTCAAAGCCCCGACTTCATCTGGAAGGACGTCTGGTCTAATTAGTGTATTACACTTTTATTTTTATAGATACACTTGAGGCCTCGTGTACAAAATTCATACACTTGATGGGGATCCCTCAGCCTGGCCTGCACCATCTTGCAGTCTGGGAGCCCTCAGATGTCCAACTGAAGGCTTAGGCCCGCTTCCCGCAGGGAGTGAGCCTAAGCCAGCAGTCAGACATCTTTAGCGCTGCCATGGAGGTGGGAGAGGTTCCAGCCACCACTGCTGTGCTCGCCAGCCATGAGCTCAGCTTCTCGCTGAGTTGTGCTCCCCCTGTGGGAGTGCACTGACCACCAGGGGGCATCTCCTGCATTGAATGTCTGTCCTCTGGTGGTCAGTGCGTGTCACAGTGACCGGTCGTTCTGCTGTTCAGTTGATTTGCATATTAGCCTTTTATGCCTGTGGGATCTGGCCGAAACTGGCTCTCTGACTTCCCCTGAGGGGTCCCAGATTGCAAGAGGGCACAGACCAGGCTGAGGGACCCATTGGCACACAATTGGAGCCAGGGAGGGACACAGGAGGTTGGCCAGCTGGGAAGGGACTGCAGGAGGGCTCCAGGGCATGCCCAACCTATCTCGCTCAGTCCTGATTGGCCAGACCCCAGCAGCAAGTTAACCTACTGGTTGGAGCATCTGCTCCCTGGTGGTCAGTGCACGTCATAGCAACTGGTCTATCAGTCGACTTTCTGACTCCTGGTGGTCTGTACACATCATAGCAACTGGTTGACTGGTCAACTGTATTACCTCTGGTGGTCAGTGCATGTCATAGCACACAGTTGAGTGGCCTTAGCATATCATTAGCATATTACACTTTGACTGGATGACCAGACACATAATATATTAGGCTTTTATTATATAGGATAGTATAGAATACATATTTATAAATTATTAAATAATGCAAATTTATCTGTATTTTTGAGCTAAATAAAAGACATCAAATGAATTTTTAGCTTCAGTTGTCATTTCCTAGTTAGATGAAGAATTGTTCACAAGACACTGCTGTTTGTGGATCAAGTTATGTGAGGTTAGTGGATCTCACTTCAGATCTGTGCAATTGCATCTAATTTACATAGCCATATCTGCAATATGCAACATGTAGAATAACTTCTCATTCATAGTGTCCCATAAATATAAGCTAAATGAATGAACATAACAATGGAAATGATGATTTCGTTACTATTGGTCTATCTGACTAGACTATAAGATTCTACAAGTTTTATGTAATGGTTGCTGTTGAAGCTTGCCATGTCAGGCACCATATATGTGAAAGAAAAAAAATATACACATGCACATCCTCAGAGAGAAACACCTCGGTCTTTATCTCCTATCCTGTTCATTTGTGCCTTTAGAACTATTTCCCTGAGAATATTGGTTGAAATTCTGAAAGTTACCTTACTCCATCTAAATGGTTTGTCATACCACTATCCCCATCCAAATAGGAAGCCTATTGTATCTTCATTTTGATGCCATAGTGCCCTGCAGAAGATATTTCTCGTGAGGTTGACTGATCTAACAACAAAAGAAGTCCACTGCCAGATTGAATTCTTTCAGAATTTTTACATATTTGACATTTAATAAAATTATGACATACATTATATCTTGAAATATGTTTTCAACCTCCTCACAAGAGAACATGTAATAGAAAAATCTATTATTAGAATCAGAAAACTTTGGTGTAGGTCCTGGATCTGCTACCATAAACTGTGTATGTGCTCATGTCTGAATCCCTTACATTCTCTCATTCAGTTTTTACTTTTGCAGAATATACTTGGCCTACAAATATCTCTGGGTTGTTGCAAAGAACAAATGAGAGAATGTGTGGTAAGATGCTTTGTAAACTATAAGCACAGTAAATGTATGTTGTCCTGTGACCTTGTGGTTCCTGTCCAGGTGACAGTTCAACCAGTTGTTCTGACAGGTTTGAGAAGCTGAGCTTCAAAACAAAGCTATAAAGCTAAAATGGCTCATTTAGACACTTTTGCATGTAGCTAACCACTGCCATAATGGCTGATGTAACACTGGGAGCAAAGTCTCCCTTTGTCATCAATTCCAAAGTTTTTCATTCCATATAGAAAACCGAAGCATTCTCCAAAGGGACTCTCCTATCCTGCTCTGGCTGCACCTACCCGCTGTCTTACCAGACTAGTTAACCCAGATTCACGTTCACAATGAATCGATCACATGCTCATCTAATAGTTCCTTTAGCAGATTATTAATCTACATTTTGATTTTATTCTGTCTGTGGTCATAATTTCTACTATGATTGAATATATGCTAACAAACTGTTTTGAACACTTTAAAGATACATTTTAAAATAACCAAAAAAAGTTACTGTGTGGTGAGGGCAAACATTTCATGGTGCTTATTGCTTAATTCATGAGTAATGCATATATTCTAGAAAATCTTAAGTGTCTGGAAATCAGGAACATAAAATTATATATATATATGGCTCCACTTATAAAAATAGCTTTGAGGTTGTTGGTGTTATTGTCCCATCACTGATTTCTATGGCTCAGTGTCAAATATAAATTATGTGTGTGTGTTTGTGAGTGTGTGTGTATTATAGGACAACCATGACCACTCACAGAACACTATTTTAAAACTTATTATTTACAAATTCACTTTTGTAAAGTATTTTCCCTTAAACATATAAATTTGGAGAAGGCAACATGATACAAAAAGGAGTAAACTTTTACATCTACAGGAGCATATATGATTTGTTCCTTTAAAAATGACATTTAAATTTACAATACAAAAATATAGTAACTTTCTTGAGATGTATTAAGAATATATTTAAGCTACTACATGCCTTTTGACAAGCTGTTTGAACTGAGGTAGCAGCAGACATTAAAATATTTCAGACAATATTGTGTTTCTCAGATATCAACCATTAATGGGTGTTTGAATATTTTACATATGCTATTTTAACTATCTTAAAGTGGACAGTAAAATTCAATTTAGAACATTAAAACTATCTTTCCCTACTAAATAAACCATAGGTGCCCCCTACACTTCTGACACTAATGTAATTATTATTAGCTTGCAATGCTTATCTGAGACAGTTATGTAGATAAAGTAAGCCCTAAGTAACATTAAATCGGCCAATTTGACATTCTTCTCAGTAATGACCCTTACATGGCTGTTTTGCTGTAGAATACGAGTATGATTAAGTAATAGCAGGCAGGTCCTTACTGACCTTAGTTATTTACAAGTCACTTATCCTTACTTTATCTGAGCTCTTTAGGTCATAGATAATGAATATATATTAAGCCTTTTGAAAATTCTAAAGAAAAAGTGTATATTAAATAATTATTTATAGAAACCTAGAGAAATGCCTAGTGAGCAACATTTTAGATACTCTACAATGAGAATATTTCACAAAACTAAATTCTTTTATATAATCACAAATATGTAATCTGTTTCATTCAGAGACATTTTCTTAAACTATCATTTGAAAATTGGAGTCTTATTCAGTGTCAGTGTGTTGTTGCTTTTCTTATTATGTAAGGAACACTTCTCACACTCACATTATAGAGAACCTTAACATGTTACATTAAAAAAATCAGTTTACAGTTTGACTCCCCATTATCCTTTGTATGTAAAATGAAGATATTAATAATTTGTTCCTGATAATTTTATAACATTCTTATAATACATTTTTTAAAAGATAAAGGTTTATATGAAAAAAATCTTTGAAAATAAGAAGTTTCTACTGTAAATTAGAGGCTTAGATTTCCATTGTACAACTTGAAGCAATTACCAGGTACTGGATTAGCAATTTTAAAAAAGTTTTGCTTTAATGAATATTGTTAGTGAATTTTCCCTTTTAATAGGAAATCTTGAGGTTAGAATTTAATTTCCCTGTTTAGTGAGCCACATTTTAGATACAGATGTTTCAGTCCTCTGTAGGTGAAGTAGGGGGAGTGAGGTATTTGAATGGTGTGTAATTAAGAAATGGTGAAATTAAGAAGAAAAGTTATCACATATAATCCCAGAGAAGAAACTAGATTAAGCTCTGAAAATCATACCCAGTTAAGGAGACAACTTTCTGAAAATTTCTTATTTGCAACAAAATAGGAGCAAATTTCCATGAGAACTCAGGTATCCGTACCTAAGTACATTTTTCTGGGTGTCCACGGGTATGATGCATAACAATATTTGCTCTGTATTAGTCACCTTGTGTTCTAATAATTCTGCATAAAAACAGTTCCAAAACTTCAGTGGCTTACAACACAAATATTTGTTTTTTGCACATGGATCTGTGAAGTGGGTGGGTGTATTGCTTTTCAGGCGACAGATAAGGCTCACATTGCTTTGCATATCTTTCATTTCAGTATGAAAGCTTATGAAGCAGTTGCTATTTAGAATGTTTTTCGTTTTCATGGTGGAACGCAGGATAGTGAGAGTGTAAGCCAAACCAGGCAAGTCCATACAAGCACATTTAAATCCAGCTCACTTTCCACTGGACAAAGCAAGGCATATGGCCCAGCCCAAACTCAACAAGGCTGGGACTTAAAACTGTAGCAAAGGTGAAGGCAAAGAGTCCTAAACCAATAACATAGTTCCCTATACCCTAAAGGTGAAAACTACCTGCCAAACTTGTATGCTTCTTATGAGAGAGAAAAAAGTCAACATACTTGTGGTAAGCCTTTTAGGATTTCAGAGGCAACGTAAGTTATATTTGATGATATGACTTGAAAACAATTAGAGAGTAATATGAAACTTCTATCTTTCAGTGGGGCCATTGTTGGGAGACAGATCTGCATGGGTCCTTTGCATTTCTTTACGTCATGCAACAGGGCAGTGACTGCCCTTTGTCCAGGATTATCTTTTAAATATTTTTGTATAGCAGAGTTGAAGATAGAAATAATGTCTCCCCTTTTTATATATCTTATAATAACTGACAATATCCTTCCTGTTAATTACTTTTCAGAATTAAATGTGTATAGTAGGGTTACATATTATGTTGTTTAAATTATCTATAGTCTTACAGAATTTTTGTCTGCTTGATCTAGCAATTACTAAGATAGGTATGCTAAAATTATCCATTCTAATGCTACATTTGTCTATGTTTCCTTATTATTACATCTCTGTTGGTGCTATGACTTTTAAGGATATGTCACTATATAAATAAAAGTTTAGAATTTTAATATATTCCTGTTGAAATAAATGTTCTTGATATTTAGTGACTTTCTTATATATAACGGTGCTCTTTATTTTGTTCTCTTTTTTTCTTATTTTTCTTGATAATACCGCACCTGAGTTTCTGCTGCATCCGCTCACAAGTTTACTGATCTGATTCTAAATTTTCTTTTGTTGTAAAGTGGTATAAACAAATACTGCAGATGGCTCACAAGACATCAGATATTTATTTTCCAGCCAGGGTCATGACAGTGACAGTGCAATACTGAAGCCTGAAGTTGTCATCATAGCTTCTTGACTCCCCAGATTCAGAAATGGTAGAGCTTGTAGATCCCTAGGGAGGTCAATTCAGAGACATTGTTCTGGCTGCCATTTCTGAATTCTATACTTTATCACCTAACAGTTTCAAATACCTCACTCCCCCTAATAAATTCTCTCTTGGAAAACTATGTAGAGTAGATTCTACTTGTCACTGAAACTCACAATATATAGTAAATGGTAACACAACTCTAATGATGGGAATCTTGGCTTAATGCCTTATTCGTCTAGAATATTATGTTAACTTATTTCCAAGTAGAATACCAGTAATTTGCACATGTAAATTGCAAACGAGTTGCCTGAATTATCCCTTTTGATGCCCCTTCAGCAGCCCAAATGGCTGCTGCCATATCTCCATACTATGAGAGTCAGGAATATAAGACCTTAGAGCAGTGATGGCAAATCTATGACACGCGTGTCAGAGGTGACACGCGAACTCATTTTTTTTGGTTGATTTTTCTTTGTTAAATGGCATTTAAATATATAAAATAAATATTAAAAATATAAGTATTTGTTTTACTATGGTTGCAAATATAAAAAAAAGTTCTATATGTGACACGGCACCAGAGTTAAGTTAGGGTTTTTCAAAATGCTGACACGCCGAGCTCAAAAGATTCGCCATCACTGCCTTAGAGTGAACGACTGTTTCGTGCACTGGAGAGTTTAAAGCTACTATAGCATGATAGGCTTTCGTCTTAAGTTCTTGAATAAAGTCATGGTAGGAAGCAGGTTTCTATGGCTGCCCAGAAAGAAAATCAGAGCCAGATGTTCTGGGTTCAGAAATTACAGCATATGTGTAATTCACAGAGTCCTTTGGTATCTTACATACTAATCAGAGTGCACACTGGGAAATAATTGGGGAGTGATATTGAGCATCATGATACATGAAAGGAATTATTTGATTCAGATTTCCCTCAAACACAAGTGTCACTTACCAGCAGAATTAGCCCTTTCAGAATTAGTCCCTGGAGGGGCATTACCTCATGCTCACCTCCACTACCTGTCAGTGCCTATAGGCCCTTTACAAGAGTCACATTCCAGACACTTACACACCATCAAAAAAGCAGGATTATGCTAATGTACAGTGGCAAAAATTCAAAATATGTCTATCCAAGTTAAATAAATTCAATAATTATTCTGTTAAAATAACATCATTATTGATTTGTGTGGGAGTGATTTCTGGAATGCAGGACCAAAAATGGTAGAACATCGTTTTGGATTTAATTTATTGACCTGAATATATATCTCAGATCCTCATGCTGTCCAAAAGAAATATAAAGTGAATTGGGTATGTAATTTTTTTTCTAGAGGCCACTAAAAGGTAAAACTCAATGGGTAAAATAAATTTTAATAATATATTTTATTAATCTAATATATTTAAAATATTATCATTTATAACGGCTATATAAAAAACTAACCCTACATTTCACTTTGTCTTTACCACTTTTTCAAAATCCAGCATGATTTTACCATTAAAGAATATCTCAATTCAGATGCTAAGTTTTCATTAAAAATATGATTTGTTTAAATATATAACACTTGCAGTTGACAAAGCAGATTTACATCTCCAAGATTTTCAAACATAATTAAAAGTTTTGAATAACAGAATCAAATATCATTTTCTATTCATATTTATATCAACTCTAGCAAAATTGGTTCATTGTTAGTATAAGAATTGCTTTTACTTTGAAGCAAGAGCATATAATTTTTAAATTATGTCTATCCAAGTTAAATAAATGCAATAACTATTGTGTTAAAATAACACAAATAAAATTATTATTGATTTGTACAATGAAAAATTTCAATTTCAACATAAATTTGCATACCTGTCTAGCTAAGACACAGATAAGCTCTTCATTTCCTTGGAGCCTTAAGTGTAACGTGTGCAGGAGCAGAATGGCATCAGTGAAAAATAAAAACAACATTGCCATTTTTCTTTGATTATTAAATACTTAGCAAGCATTCCTTTTGTTCCAAGAAACGTTGAATTGGAATGCCAGTGCAATAAATCTTTGTTAATAAATCTTCCATGACTCATCAAATGAGCATTGGTGAAGTGCACACGACTGTTAAGTTAATCGTCATCTATTTCTTAATTTCATAAAATAATGGCAGTCACAGCATTCACATGAACATACACAGAAATGAATAATTTTAACAATTGTGTCCATGACACCTTTTATAAAGTTAGCTTCTGAAAACTGAATACAGATATTTCCAATATACACATGAAGCAGAATGAAGTAATTAGGAAAACATCAGTTAATTGTTACAAAATTGCCATAAATCTAGGTTTTGATCAAACATAAGTGGAGTACTTGCTAATGTGAAACTATTTTCTGCATATATATGGAGATAAAATTCTTCTTTGAAATATGAAAATATTCAAATGTATATGAATATGTGCATATATATAATATATATATACTCATAAGTTTTACTTTGTATGCAACTTGATTATTGTTTATAAATTTGGAACTTTGAGATAAACTATAGCCAATATACATATATTAGAGAGAGAAAAAGGGAGAGGAGAGAAGTGAGAGAAACTTCTATCAGTTGCCTCCTATACATGCCCTAAGGGGAATCAAACTCACAACCTAGGCATGTGCTACCCTCAGAAGAATCAAACCTGTGACCATTAGGTATACAGGATGATGCTCCAACCTACTGAGCCATGTCGGCCAGGTCAAAACACACCCAAAATATTAAGCAGTATCTTTTATTATTTTTAAGTTAAATAAAAACATACAATTTTCAAATTTTGATTCAATTGATTTTTAATATTTTAATAATTATTTGATAGTACAGTCTTTTTCCCCCTAAATTTCTAATATCTAATATCTAACTTCCAAAAGTTTTGGAAGTTCTATAAAATTTTCTTATCATCTCTCTATCTAAATTTTTTTTAGAGCAGCTATGCAAACTATTTTATAGCTGAGTAAATTTTCAATTTCATATTCTCTTAAAAGTTTTTTAGCCGAAGCCGGTTTGGCTCAGTGGATAGAGCGTCGGCCTGCGGACTGAAAGGTCCCAGGTTCGATTCCGGTCAAGGGCATGTACCTGGGTTGCGCACATCCCCAGTTGGGGGTGTGCAGGAGGCAGCTGATCGATGTTTCTCTCTCATCGATGTTTCTAACTCTCTCTCTCTCTCCCTTTCTCTCTGTAAGAAATCAATAAAATATATTTAAAAAAAAAAAAGTTTTTTAAACATTTTTTGTTGGATATTTAATACTGATTTCAGGTAAATAATTTATTGATTATTTTTGAGTATTGAGAAAAATCCTATTTATTAAATGAACTATACATTTTCTAAATATATTTCTTAATATTGTTTACATTATTTTGTTAATTTTTTTTATTTTTTTAAGACAGCTTTCGCATTTTGGTCTACCACATCAAATTGTAATTGCCACTTGTGGTGAAATTTGCAACACATTTTCTTCCAGTACGTTTTTTTTCTGTTATTCTGTTTATGGTACTAGTTTATGCATTTCCACTTGATTCTGCATTAGTAACATGTCTATATTTAAATTCATAAATTTGTTCATATAAATTATTTTTAAAAATAAATAATTATGTAGGATGTCCCCCAAAATGTAAACACACTGTAACAGCTGATATTTTACTTAATTTTCACTCCTTTTCAAGTTTAACTGACTTAAACAAACTAAGTTTTGAACAAAGACAATTTATTCTAAAGTGTCACTAGACTTTTTTATGGGGATACATAAAAGACAAAGTTTTTTATACAAAACCAACAGCAGTTGGTTTTGCAAAATACCAAATAAAATGCAAAAATACCAAATAAAATAAGTTTTGATGTTTGCCATTTTATCGCTTTGCATTATCAGCAGTATCTGGACAAGAATGGCCATCAGCTTGAAAACAGGCATTGACAAAAAAATTATTCGTTTCTGTAGATTCTTTTAAATATTAATAATGAACTGTATGTTAATAAACACTAACTTTATAATCATTCAAAGTGTGTTTATATTTATGGCACACCCTATATAATAACTAAAATAATACATTTCTATTTATTTAAATACTATAAATAAATCATTTATTCCACAACTATGAATTACCTGCATATTACTTGTCTACAATAAAATATTCAAATAAACACATACAATGTTACATCAATGGGTAGAAAAAAATCATTCAACTAAATCAGTTGACACTAACTTGATCAGTGATGGGTTTCTGCATAATACTAGAACTAAATACTAAAACTGTATATTACTGTGTAACCATATCTTCCACAGTACAAAAGTTAGAGTAAAATATAATGCTCCCTAAATAATAAATTTATTTTTACACATAAAAGAGTTCAGTCTTTTTTGAAACTTAATTTAGATATTCAGTTCTCTGTCATATTAGCAACATTTCCAGTGCTCAGTAAACTCCATGTTGCCAGCAACCACAGTATTGGACAGCCAGTGCAGTTTTAAACTGCAGCTGGTTGAGAGGCTCACTTGTTTTCTCATTTATTTGACTAAAACCTGGATTCAATGGTGATGGATGGAAATGAACATGAAAGAGACAAAGGAATCCAAACATTTTAAGATAAGGGGATGCTGTTCAATTTATTTCTTCAGTGTCTTATAATTTCCAAGTACAGTTCTTTTACATCCTTTGGTAAATTTATTCCTAGGGTGTTTTGTTTTTATTTTTGATGCAATTATAAATGGGTCTGTTTTCTTAGTTTCCCTGTCTGGTAGTTCATTATTGGTGTATAAAAACGAAACTGATTTCATAGAACTAGAACAAATATTCCAAAATGTATATGGAACTACAAAAGACTCTGAATAGCCACAGCAATCTTGAGAAATAAGAATTGGAAGAAGCATGCTACCTGATATCAAACTATACTACAAGGTCATAGTAATCAAAACAGAATGGTACTGGTATAAAAACTGACATATAGATAAAGCAAACAGAATAGGGAGCCCAGAAATAAAACTGACCCTTTATGGTCAATTAATGTTTGACAAAGGAGGCAAGACATACAATGGAGTAATGACAGTCTATTAAATAAATCATGTTGAGAAAACTGGACAGATACGTGCAAAAAATGAAACTAGACCACCGTCTTACACCATACATAAGAATAATATCAGAATGGAATAAAAACTTAAATGTTCAACTCAAACCCATAAAAAGCCTAGAAGAAAGCATAGGCAGTAAATTCTGTGACATTTCTCAAGGCAATATTTTTTGCTGACATATCTTCTCAGGCAAGGAAAACAAAAGAAAACCTAAACAAAAGGTATTACATCAAACTAAATAGTTTTGTACAGCAAAGAACCATCATCAAAATGAAATGATAACCTACTGAATGGGAGAATATATTCACTAATGATACATCTGATAAGGGGTTAATAGCTAAAATTTATAAATAACTTATAAAACTCAACACCAACAAATCCAAATAATCCATTTTTAAAATGGACGAAGGACTTAAGTAGACACTTCTCCAAAGAGGACAAACAGCTGGACAACAGACTTATGGAAAGATACTCAGTGTCACTAATCATCAGAGAAATGCAAATGAAAACCTTAATGAGATAATCACCTCACACCTGTCAGAATGGCTATCATCAATAAATAAAAAAACAAAACAACAAGTGTTGGCAAAGATGTGGAGAAAAGGGAACTCTCATGCAGACTGATGTAGTGACTATGGAAAGCAGTATAGAGTTTCCTCAGAAAATTTAAAATGGAACTGCCTATGACCCAGCAAACCCACTTCTGGAACTGTATCTGAAAAAAACCAAAACAATCATTCAAAGGAATACATGCAACCCTATGTTCATTGCAGTGTTATTTATAATAGCCAGGATTTGGAAGCAGCCCAAGTGTTTATCAGTAGAAGAGTGCATAAAAAATCAGTGATACACAATGGAATGCTACTCTACTGGACTGTAAAATAAGAAGAAAATTTTACCTTTTGCAACATCATGGATGGGCCTGGAGAGTATTATGCTAAATGAAATAAGGCAGTCAGAGAAAGATAAGTACCATGTGACTTTACTTATACGAGGAATCTAATGAACAAGATAGAAACAGACTCATAAATAGAAGGAACAGAATGACAGCTGTCAGAAAGGGGGTGGTTGGAGGTTGAACAAAGAAAGTGAAGTGATAATGCAAAGGAAAAGAAGCCTCATAGACACAAATAATAATATGTGACTACCAGGGAGAAAAGGGGTTAGGGGAGGGTGGAAGAGGGCAAAGGGAGAATAACTGGTGATGAAAGGAGGCTTGACTTGGGGTGGTGAATACATGATATAATATACATATGATATTGTACACCTGAAACCTATATAATTTTATTAACCAACATCACCCCAATAAAACATATTATTAGTATATATTCTAGACTACCCCAAAGGATCATGCAAGCACATGGAAAATAAGTGTGCCCCAGAGAAGGGGAAATATCAATATCTCCTGGTATATTAACAATGGAGTTTATGGTACTCTGACTCATGGTGCACTCAGTGTTTTCCTGTGGATTTATTCCATGGTTATTTGTACAGTGCTGTTCAGTTGTAATAGGTATAGTCAACAGCAGGCAGAACCTCCATTGCCTGTCCAGAAGAGCATCTATATATATAAAAAGCCAGCAACCGTAATGACTGGTCACTATGACCCAAAGCCCACTGTGGCCAGCGAACCAGCCCAATCAGGTACATATATCTCCTTTTTTCCCCATTGGCCCAAGAGCTCTCTGTGTGGTTAGCTGAGGCTGGTCCCTTGCCAGCATTGCAGCTTTACTCTGCTCAAACCTGCTCTTTTCCCATTCTTCCCAGTTACTGTTCTCAAAAGTATCCTTTAATAAGTACTGCCCATTACCGGACTCTCCCACCCTGATTAAGGGTGTGGCCTGCCAGCCAAACGCCCCATCCCCTTCCCCCCGGCCAGCTGCACCCCCGATCAGCCTGCCCCACCATGATAGTTCCACAGCTCTTCCCCCCAGCCAGTCCCACCCCTGATTGGCACCTCCCTACCCTGATCAGGGGCAGGGCCAGCCAGCCAACCATCCATGGCCCCTCCCCCAGGCAGCTGGCACCCCTGACCCCATTTGGGAGTGATGGCAACTGGCCCACCGCCCACAGCCCCTCCCTATGGCTGACCCCACCCCCAATCAGTCCCCCAAACCCAATCGGGGGCAGGGCCCACTGGTCAATTGCCCATGGCCCTTCCCCCCAGCTGGCTGGCCCTGATCAGGGTCAGCCAGCCAGTCAACCTTCCACCATCTCCTCCTCCCAACAGGCCAAGCCTCGATCCACCCCCATTGGTGCCGGGTTGGCCTGATCCCACCTGTGCACGAATTCGTGCACTGGGCCTCTAGTCCTATATAATAAAGAGGTAATATGCAAATTAACCCTCACGCCATAATGCCGTCACAAGGTGGAGGCTCGCACATCAGGGGTGGGGCCGGTCGCTTCACATGCCTGCCACTGGAGTTCCCTCAGCCCTGCTGGGGGGAGGGTCCCAGCTGCTGCTCAGCCCGGCTTCCCCGTAGTTCCCTCAGCCCCACCAGGGGGCAGGTCCCGGCTGCTGCTCCGCACGGCTTCCACCGAGGTGACCAGGCTGGCACAGGAAGGCAGTTGGGGACCATCAGGCTGGCAGGGGAGGGCAGTTGGTGGCAAGATCAGGCCAGCAGGGTTAGGCACTTGGAGGCAATTAGGCCGGCAGGGGAGGGCAGTTGGGGGCAATCGGGCTGGCAGGTGAGCAGTTAGGTGTCAATCAAGCCAGCAGGGGAGTAGTTAGGGAGTGATCAGGCTGGCAGGCAGAAGCGTTTAGGGGCAATCTGGCAGGCAGGCAGGCAAGTGATTAGGAGCCAGGGGTCCCAGATTGGAGAGGGTGCAGGCTGGGCTGAGGGACAACCCCCACAGTGCATGAATTTTGTGCACTGGACCTCTAGTTTTATAATAAGAACAGATAAGTATAAGCCTATGAAAATCTCCCTCCATATAAAAATTGCAAACAAAAATAATACTATAACCTTGAAAGAACAGCAAACATTAATGCCACCATCAGAGATCTGAAAGACAGAGAGGAAGTACTTGATA
Organism: Myotis nattereri; assembly: GCF_964212035.1. Classification (NCBI taxonomy): domain Eukaryota; kingdom Metazoa; phylum Chordata; class Mammalia; order Chiroptera; family Vespertilionidae; genus Myotis; species Myotis nattereri. The sequence continues at coordinate 64,226,329 of NC_138076.1, read as the reverse complement.
ACTGCATTCTCAAATAACTCATCCATTTGACCTTTGTGGTAGACAGTTGGGCCTAGAGAATGACAATGGTTTTCTTAAACATGTGGTAACTTCCAATGCAGCCTCCATTTCAGATGTAGTATGAAGAAACACAATAGAGGCCTTGTCATCTGAAATGCTTATACATTTTTATCTCTTCCAGTGAATACAGGACAGTGATTTGCTTTCACCCAAAAGAGCAAGTATAACTTGTATATACCAGTATCAAGTTGCCATCTCTGACTACCTACCATGCATCAACCAGAAACACTAATCTTACACCCAGAGGATGACTTATGGTTTCTCATACCTCATACATTTTGACCTATAATTTTATTTTTGAGTAAATAAAATAAATCAATGGGCTGATACTTATGGGATTTGCTGAGATTATTATATGGCACCCCATCATTAGCAGACAGAGACCATATACAATGGCAGAATAGCCTATTAAAGACTCATAGTCCCAGATAGGAGCTAATGGTTTCAGAAGATATAATACTACCCTATAGCATGGGGTACATGCTCTAAACCAGAAATGAATATTTGGAGCTGTTTCTTGCTTAGCCAGAATACATGTAAGGTCTAGGAGCCAAGGTACTCTCCTCACTATAATTCCTAATAACCACCCTAGAAAGATTTTGCTGCTCATTTTGACTTTGAGTTCTGACAGTAGAGGGTTGACTTTCTGGTTCAGGGGAGGTGTTTTTCCACCAGGAGACTCAAAAGTGATTTTGTTGAATGAGAGTTGAAACTGCCAATGAGTCAGCCATACAGCTCTTTTTCCAACTGGGAAAACAAAGGGGGAAAAAAGTAATTTGTGTCTGAGGTGTTTAAACCTAATTGTCAAAGGAAAAATGGGTTGTTCTTGCACATTTGATTAGAATACAGAATTTTCCTGTCTATATCTAGTGGTAAAATTTTAATCCAATAGCTCAGATTCTTTAGAAATTAAGAGTTAGTTGCTAACTAAAATGTCACAAATAACCTAAATCATGCCTGTCATTGGCATCTATATTTTCTTTATATCACTCCCAAATATATATTTTAATTTAATTTATCTTTATTGTTGAGAGTAATACAGATGTCCCTGGCTTTCCCAAATGTATGTTTGCATTTTTTAAATCATGCTGTCATCTCTCCCATCCTCCTACTATTTTTATATGGCATTTTTATACTTCTTGGAACAATTAAATCAGGAGACTGATATGATTATATATATTTAAAAGATAGCACTCTATCCAATATTTGGAAAATGGATTTAGGTAAGCTATATATCATAATTTCAGTAGCTTACTGTGGTGAAAGTTTATTTCTGAGTTATAGACATGTTGTCTGGTAAGGGTTGTGGATGTAGCATCCTTGCTCCAGAATACAGGCCAATGAACAAGCCACTATCTGGAACAAATTGCTAGCTATTGACCCAGACAGTCTTAACATTCAACTCACCTTGACTAAACTTCAGATAGACTTATTTCTCACTTTGCATGTCTCATACAGTCACAAAGAGCCTTAAATTATTTCTTCCATGCCAATAAGAAGCTTTCTGGAGAAGGTATGTCTTGAATGTTTTTAAGGCAATGAGAGAAAATAATTTTGAACTTAAAATACTAAGTTAAGATAAAATATGATTGAAATGTTAAACAAATAAAGATATTTTCAGTCATAAAGTAATGAGAGTGCTTGCTACCATATATATACATATACATACATACATATATATAATATGAACAAATCTGTATATGTGTATAATAAATATTCTGGGAGAATATGAATAATGGAATAAAATGATATGACATAAAAAACAGGCACAGTGTTCCCTGGATAAAGACAAATATGTGTAAGTATATTTTTTAAATTATTCTGGAAACTTAGAGAATTTTACTTTATCAAAGTTTTAGTGATGTAAGGATTATAGTATCTTCTAAATATGCCTACATATAATACTGGTTCTGAATTGGATATTGCTTACCCAAACATAACATGTTCAGAAATAACCTAAAATGTTTAAAGTGAAAAATATGCTTATACTTTCAAAGCACAGAGAAGTACAAATTATAAAATGATAGTGTACGTAACAAAACCAAAAAATGAAAAAATGAGAAAAGATTGTGAAAAAAGTATTCATCTCACACAACATATATATCCATATATGATAATATTACTTACGTGTTTAGTTATTTTAAGAATTTGTCTCACATGTTGGAAGTACCACAATCTGCAGTGAGCAGTTGGAGACCCCGAAGAGCTGGGAGTGTGGATTCAGTCTGAGTTTGAAGACTTGATTCTCAAGAGCACTGGTGGGGTAGTTCCAGTCCTGGGGTAGAGAAGAACAATGTCCCACCTCAAACAGGGGAAGAGAGAGAGAGAGAGAGAGAGAGAGAGAGAGAGAGAGAGAGAGAGAGAGAGAACTTTCCATTTCTGCAACCTTTTGTTTTATTCAGCCCCTCAAAAGTTTGTAGAATGCCCACCCACACTGAGCAGGACAATCTGCTTTTCTCAATTGACTGATATAAATGTTAATCTTATCCAGAAACACCCAGAAATCATGTCTAATCAAATATCTGGGCAGCCAATAGCATGGCCAGGTGACACATAAACATTAGAGTTGAAAATAAAAAATGGCCCAAGGACCTTATTTCATATATTCTTACTCTATATTTCTAATAAGGAATTTTATTTCATACTTAGGTTCTTGTCCAGAGTTTACTTTGAATAAATAAAAAAGTCATGTTGCCCATGTCCTCGTGTTGGAATGTATTATGCACAGTACATTTTCTAATAAGTTTTAAAAGTTTTATTTTAATTCTCCTTTATACTCTTTTTTCTAGAGGAGACCAAAGTAAACATGCACATTTGAAGTGATTGGCAAAATACCTTCATGTATTATCAAGCCCTACCAATTGTAAAAGCTTCCTAGTGAGAATCTTCTCTTCAGGGGAGAGGTGGAAAAAAATTGGGTGGGGTATAACCAAACCACTTAAAACAAAGAGGTGGCTAAATAGAAAACCGATATTACACAGCAAAAACCTCTAAAAATGTTCAAAATCCTAGTTTGTTTGTTTTTTCTTAAGAAGTTGGGATTGAGTGGACAAGTCCCAAATCAGCCTTTCTGTATTAAAAGGAGACAAAAGGGAGAGTCTAAGGAGCCTCCACTCACAGCCTCAGAGACAATGAGAGAAGAGACCTTGGTCTGGAAGCTGCAGTGCCCTTTGTTTCACTCTGCGTACCCTCAGGTAGTTATCGGTTGTTCTTCCAGCAACCTGTCAAGCAACGAGGGACTAGAACTGTAGAAGGTGCATTGCCACAGAAAGCTGAGCCAGTGAAAGGTGGGATAATGAGATTGGCATTGCTGACACTGGAAATCTGGTGATAGAAAGATGAGCTTACAATCAAATTATTCTCATATTCACTTAAAGCCAAATAAGTAAAGAGGTCACCTGTAAAGCGTTTTCCCCACGAGTAATGGGGTGGAGACGATCATAATAAACACATGTTTAAGACGGAAAGGAATCCGGCGGAAGTTGCTAGACATACAGATTGTTTAAAACTAGGCAAGATTCTCCTAAATGAATGATTCATCCATAATAATGACACTAAATCATTATTGAGTTTCCGTTTATATCTATTTTCCTTTTTCCAATCTGTTGCAGTGCAATTGAAGTGGTGATTTTTGTGTTGTTATTCTAAAATGTTGTTTTAAGTACATAATTTTGCTCCATTTGTGCCAGGAAAATGCCCAAACACCTTCATTAGAAATAAAGCAAATCTGTTCAACAGTACTCTGAACAGCAGGCACTATATGCTTTATTGAACAGAAAAGCTTTAACAAACCTTATCTTGTACAATATTCATTCTGCCTCTGTCTGCTTATGTTCCCGAACTTCCTGAAAATGTGGAGCAACAACAAAGTAGTGTTTAGCTATTCGACTCTCTTGGACAGGTGGTTGATTATATGGTTTGGCATCTTTTTTTGCAGGTGGTATACAAAATCATATATACCAGCTGCTCAGCCCACTGAGTAATACTTTGCTAAATGACACAGTCCCAGCCATACATAACAACATATAATGATGCTAGAGTGATATCTTCACTAGATTCATTTAGCTCTAAAAAGAATTCTCTAAGAAAGACATTTTCTTGCCTTCATTTCTGCTTCACGCTGGGTAATGCTGGCAATAATTATTCATGGCACATGTGAGCAATTCAAAAAAAATATTGTAAAAAAATAACAACAAGGCAGCTTTGCAGAGGTGTGCTATGTGCTTGATGACTTGGCATGCTGCCCCTGGTGCTTGGCACAGCACCCCGGCGGCTGGCACAAGGGATGTTCTATATACTTGCCATTGGGCCTCTACTATGCTACTTGCTGTGCACGATCAATATGAACCAACTGCATAAACAACCGGATGAACCGTGTATCTGAGGGATAGCAAATAGCATTTGAATTATTTTACATAAATCTGAAAATGTAATCGTGGCTGACATTCCTATTAGTATTATATCTGAGTGCGATGATCATAATTGAGTAACATTAAATTTAGTTTATTGAACAGCAGTCCACTGCCCGCTTTGCTGTGACTATGATCTGTGTAATGAAACCAGCAGTACGAAAAATTCTCTCAGTTGTACACTTCCTGGACAGCAGCCAAAGTATTTATTGCTATTTGTGCAATTAATGGCTATATCGATTTCTTCCCCCCCCCCCTAGTAAATAGTAGTGCTATGTTTTCTTAGCTCTTCAAGGTTTGTTTCAGCTGTAATTAATGTGGCTATAAGAAGAATACTCAATTGTTCTTAGTAACGGGTTTTCATGTCTGCAGCATTTGCAGCTCGCACATTGCTTTCTGGTTTGAGATGATTAAATTGATAGTGGCTCTATTGCCAAAATAGTCCCATATGCTGAAGTATGATTTATTAATGTTCAAAAATCAGAAGGTAAAACTTCACTAGCCAAAAGGCTGTGGTGGTTAATCATCTGTTCTTCCAGCTAATTCCATAATCCTCACTGTGACAATCAATTCATCATGCTGAAATAGCAAATTCATATAAATCATATTTCCAAGTTCTACATGCAGTCAATAAAATATATTGCACATTTCCCATAAATTATGTGATATAATTTTAATTTATTTTTCAAATTAAAAACTTTAACTACCTTATGTACTTATCCATTGTGCCTGTAAAGTAATCATCCTCATATTGACACATCTAGAAAATCACACCGACCACAGGAAAGAATGTTTGAAGTCTACTGACTTAGGAAGAATTCAGAGGAAAGCTAAATACTCCATCCCCTCAAAGATAACCAGATGTTCTAATAATATCTTCCCCTGCTTCATTCCCATTCTCTACAGGCTAAGATTCTAAGATTTTTCTTAGTATATTTTCCAACTTAGAGGAGGCAGGTAAAAGAAGGAAGATTGGAGTTGGCATCATTTTGTGTAATCTTGCTATTGAAGCAATTTCAATATTCTATTTTAGAATAATATTAAATTGTCACTCTTTGTGCATATGTTTTTTTTCTTTTTATTTCTTATATTCCCTTTTTATTCTTTTCAACCTTCTCTAAAATCTATTTAGTGTCCAAAATAAAAACCAAAACATGGCAATATAGAGTTCTCAGCCATTTCAGTAGGCTATATGATTCATAACTATGGTTTCATTCTCTAAGTAACAGAATTCTAGAGGGAGAAGACTTTCTGCTTTTAGCTGGTAAAATCTTTACGTTCTTATATATGAAGTTTGTACGGTAAGTCCACCTAAATTTACTCTATTTAATACATTAAACTAACTGTATTAAATTGCACAGAGTTTTAGAGTCTTGATTTGTCTCTATAGGATGATCTGTATAAACATACTGAGGGCTAGAAAAGTCAGCAGAAATAACATTACATTTAAGGAAAACAGTTCTGGAACCTGAGTTTACGCCCCTCTGTCTATGCCTTCTAAGTGATATTTCTGATAAACTCTTTGTACCAATAGCACTTTGCTTCTCAATTTTACACCTATTATTGTCCTTCTAAACACAGCTCATCCTTTACTTCAACCTTCTGATGGCCCTTAAATCTCACCTGTAATTCTTCTTCTTGTGAGGAGCATCTGTGACTCAGTTTCTGCCAAGTTCCTTCTGAAAAAAAACATTGCAGCATCTATGATACATAAGCTAATTGTTTGGGGGGAAACAAAGAGGGAGACATTATTTCACAGCCATATGTCTACCTTTGAGAGTGCAATGAACATTTCTGTGGTAGCACATTGATATTCAAAAAAAAATTGCCTTTCCTAAAATACTATTATAATCATTTATACATGAGAAATACTTTTTTCTAGAGAAGAAATTTGTCTTAAAGATGGAATACCTTTAAGGCCCAAAAGACCTTTTTGCAAGGGTAACATTAGGTCAGTGAGGTTTTACCCTGCATATACTGGCGAAAGAAGCAAGTTCAGAGGCTAGTGAGAGGCACAGGTTAACAACACATGACAGTCAGCATGTGCTTGGACCCACTGAGATCTGGATACCAAGCTCTCTGATGAGCAGAAGGATGGACTCTCAGCCCGAGATGCAGCATAAGCTGATTCATAGTATCACTGACTCAACTAAAGAAATAAATAAATAAAACAAAAGGCTATGGACACGAGATCCTTATCACATCTGTAACACTTCGTGCTTTAAGCTGCATTGGAGCTGGAGGGGACCCATGCCCCCTCATTCACAGATCCTTGCTCTCTCAGGTGGGCAAGGATTTCATAAACATGGTTGCCTGTGGATATATTAGGAAATGCATGTCTGAACCTCTCCTTCTGAACTTCTCTCTCCCTTGCTGAAAGCGTTTCAGTGGCTTTTGATGACATTTATTCTAAACTACAAAGACCTGAGATTTCAATTATAGTGCAAGGGATGGGGAGGGAAATGGAGCAACTTTGGAGCCAAGGTTCCATATTTTATCATAAACAATTTAACATTATTCTAAAATAGATTGTAATAACCTAAGTTGCCTATCATAATCTCTTATTATTCTTATTAGCATAAGAAAATAAGTCAAAATTTTATAGTTTAAAAGATCAAGAAAAAAATAGTTACAATATATTTATTTGATACAAAATAAGGCAGTAAAGAAGCTGCAGAGAAATAAAGTTACAAGACAAATCAACAAACACTGAAATATTGGCTGTAAATTCAATATAAATTAGCTAAAAAGGCAGAGATTGTGTGACTGGATAAAGAACCAAGACTCAACTATATGATGTTTGAAATATTCACACCATAGATTCAGAAGAACAAATAAGTTGAAACTGACAATATATATAAAACTTACTGTTTCTCCCCTATTCCAGGCATATATATATATGAATATCCATAGAAGTGACTATAGTAATGAGATAAAATAAACTTTAAGACACGAAATATTACTAGAGACAAAGAATGACATTTCATAAAGGTAAAAGGATAAAGCCAGGTGGAAGATACAAGTGTTTATGCATTTTCAACTGAAATATTTAAAGCAAACATTGACAGAATTGAAAGTGGAAAAAAAATTCATCAATAATTCTTAGTGGGTTTAATTCCCCACTCTAAGTTTATAAAAACACAGGACAAAAATCATCAAGGATATAGAATAATGGGACATAATTATTAATTAAATTGGTAAATTGTAAAGGTTTATATTTTTACAAACATATCACCTTAAGACTGCAGCGTACAAATTATTTTTATTGTATATGAAATATTATCTTGGATGGACTGCATGCTGGCCACAAAACAAGTTTGCATAAATTTTTAAAGATTGAAATAATACAAAATGTATTTTCTCACCAACAAGAATTAAACTAAAAATACTCTATTAAAGATGGAACAACGTAAAAGTCTATGTTTCAATTTCCTCCAAAAACCTGTATTTGTGAGTAAATTACCAACCAGTTTGTTTAAATTGTATGTTTATGTCACCTTAATGATGTATTGCAGGGAAAAGTTTAAAAGGTAGGTTTGTTAGAGGGAAAAGAACATATTTTATGTATAGCAATGTATGTATAGTAATATGGGAAGACTGAATGCATAATTTTGAAATTTGAGGGCTAAGGAATATTGTGCCAATACTCCTTACTTAACCTTCTGCACCCAGAATTATCCTTTGGATGTGCCTTGCCCCTTTCCAGTTCTCTGAATTCTGCAGAGAACATTGACTTGCACAATAAGATTTATGATTAGAATAACTAAATAAGGAGACAAGTTTGTCTCTGTAAATAGTGGTAGAAGTCCTATTGACTTTCATGCACACTGCATACAATATTAGGAATTCAAAAAATTTTTCCAAATATTCAATATACCTCAGAAATTACTTGTAAGGTTTTTGTTTGATGTTTTAAATAGATGACTATACTGAAATTGAAAATCAGGGAGTTGTTAGATATTGTTTGCAAATATTTAAAAATAAAATATGTACATATGAGGGAAAAGTTCAGGCAGCAGCTTGTTTTACTGTGTTCTTACTTATTCCTGTAGCCATGGTGATTCATGACACTTGGACTGAGAACAAAATAACTGAAAATTTCCTGTTGTCACTGGGGGATAATGCCATTCTATACACTAAAGGGGTCCATCAACATGGACCAGGTTTTTACCATGTTCAGAGTACATAGGAAGATTCAGGGTTGTATCTGATGCCTGGATTGGGGTCTGTACCATGTCTGGTCACATGGCAAGTATGTGACCAGCTCCCTTTAAGTACTTTGAACTCAAAGACTAAGGGGTCTTTCTTGGAGAAGGTCAGCCCATACAAGTCCCTGCAGTTTGCTCGTAGGGAAACAGATGCATCTGTGGAGGAAGAACAAGAAAGCCTGTGTTTGCCCACTGCAACCTCTGTCCACGCGTCTTTTGCTGAATGTTCCTGTGTTGCATCTTTTCCATGATAACTATGAGTCTATAAGACATAAACGAAATATAACTTTATGATGAGCCATATGAGTCTTTCCAGTGAATCCCCAACCTAGTGTGGCCATGAACCACTGAGACAGCAAATCCATAATAATTTTAGGAATTAGTTTTATTATAATCAGAAAAAATATACTAAAAATATATTTGCACTTATATGACCTACCTAGAGTAGATGCAGAAAGTAGAATGGTTGTTACCAGGGATGGGGGAGCAGGGGCAGGGTTAGTGTGGAGTAGTTGTATAATGGAAACAGAGTTTCAGTTTTGCAAGATGGAAAAAGTTCTGTGAATGTATGGTGATGATGGTTGCACAACAATGTGAATGCAATTAAATGCCACTGAAATACACTGAAAAGTGGTCGAAATGGAAAATTTTATCTTTATGTGTTTTCACAATTTTAAAAAATACTTTGTAATTAAAAATAACAATGTTTTAATATCATAATGCTTTAAGTTGGTTGAAGTCCATAAATATCTTTTCTTTCCTGTATTTAATCATTTTTACCTCAATTTCAGTGACGGACTAGCTAAGGTCCCATATGTTAACTTCGCTTGAACAAATTAAAACTATCCAAGAAGAAAAAAATTTCCCCATTCTTACTGTTTCTCCCTTATTCTAGGCCTATATCTTCTTATTGAGGATATTTTCCAAATGCCAATTAGTTCACATGTTCCTATGAAACCAGAGGAATCTGTTTAAAGTCCACATTCCTTTCTTGTTTAAATATCACCTTTGACTACTCAAAGCCAACTATAGTATATATTCAAGAAACTACCTTTTCCCTTCTACAAAATATTATATTTCTGGTCTTAAACTTATCACTCTAAGCTTCCTCTGAATCTCTGTAGAGAATTAATTTCCCCCCCTTTAATGATGTGTGTGAAGGTAATGTTTGACAGAGTATATTTATTGTTCAAGACCTGCTTCAGTTGTCACCTTCTCTGGGAAGCCCTCCCCACACCAGATTTCTCCAGACCTAGCAGTGATTTGCACACTATCTTGCAAAAGCACTTAACTTAGTCCACTCCTCCTTTATAGTATTACTAGAGGCCTGATGCACAAAATTCGTGCAAGAGTAGGCCTTCCTTCCCCCTGCTGCCGGCACTGGCTTCCCTCTGGCACCTGGGACCTGGGCTTCCCTTGCAGCCCCAGCTTTGTCCAGAAGATCATCTGGAAGGATGTGCAGTCTAATTAGCATGTTATGCTTTTATTATTATTGATAAGAGCCACATAGTCATCCTTTTTTTTTCTTGCTCCTGCAAAGGGAGAATTATACTTTTACACCAGGTTGATGTCAGTCTAGGCCATGTTATTTGGTGAAGCCAGTAAAATCTGAGTGGAATTGACATGTGTCCCTACCCGGCAGAAAATTTAAATTCAGAAATATTTCACAGAAAGTTTACTTCTTTCCCTTTTCTTTATCTCCACAATGGAAATGACATAAAGGAGTACCAAGCCCAACTGTGATGACAACCTTAGTTATTACAAACCACTGCGATTTGAGGGGCATTTGTTATAATCCAGATTCTCCTTACTGATACAAGTGCTAATAATGTTTTGTTTTATTAATTTGCCTGCCTAGCTTGCTCTTCCCACTAAACCATGAGTTTCAGGGTATCAGAAATTGCTATTTATCTTTGCTATTTCAATACCTAGCACTTTGTTCAGATCATAGACACTCAAGACATTTTTGTATGAATGGGTACATAGATGAAAGAGGAGATAAAGCTTTAAAGCTACTCCATAATTACTGTTCTGCTCAATTATGTGGAGTTATTTTTCACGGCATCAGAAGTGTTGCGTACTCAGTATTCATATGCATGTGTTTTTGTGAACTGGTTTGTTGGGTTAATGATTTGGCCATTCCTTGAAGAGACAGTGATTTAACCTAATAGAGACCAAAGCTACTGATGTTGCCTGAATTTAGAGTAGGTAAGTATTGTACCTTTCTAGTGTGTTTTGCCATTTTGTTTATGGGGTGTGAAATATATAGCCTTGTGCTGCTTCTGAACCCTTCATCCATGCATAGCCAACAATATACTCTACGCTCCATTTCTGCTAACCTTGGCGAATTAGTAGAAGTATTTGGGTAATCAGGCTGCTGAGTGTTTGTGTAGTTTATCACTTTTCATGAAAAGCGAAATCTGTTAAGAAGGATTAAACAGAAGAATAACCATCAGTGGCTTATATTAAGAATATTGCTGTAGTAAAATAAAATAAAAAGTGATGCCAAGCACTTCATGAGAACATATTGAATTTCATGAATAAGGTGTAAGGTGATATTACAAAACCAAACCTATACAGGTGTTTGTTTGTTTTTTTCTTATGAGAAGACAGACATTTACTTTCCTTTGTCTTTTATATTTGAGAGCCCTAGTTCACCTTTAATTCCATATGACTAGCTATGTCTTTTTTTTTTTTTTTTAGCTGTGATTGCAGTCCTTGGAGAACAATGTTGACAGCTTTGAGCTGACAAAGAATCATTATAATCAGTGCTGAAGATATGAAATCACAAAGAGAAAGAATTCATGTTTACAGTAGCAGGGACCACACACTGTGATCGTTTGCATTAGAAACTCAGCAGGTGGAGTGTACAAACTGCATCACAGTAGAGGGTTTGAAGACCTTATGATATGAAAAGGTCATTTTTGTTCAAGTACCTTTCTACTGTGTTAAAATAAAAATAAAGTATTTCTGTTAAATTCTGCAGAAGATAACAAATTACGTACACACGAACTCACTGTTTTCATAGTGCTTGTGCAAAGTTATATTAATTATTTACCATAATGTCATCATCATTTTAGTGTGAGCTACAAAATAAGTTGATTAAAAGCATCCTGGATGACATCATCTATGTGCAGGGAAAAAATAATAAATTATAAGTGGCAGATTTTAAACATAGGTAAGAAAGCAAAATCACTCAAGTGGTCTTCAGTTTTTAAGGGGTGGACTGCTATAGAGATAAAGGTGTGGCAAAGTATTAAAGAGAGGATTAATTTCTTCAAACACATCACATGTTTAAGTGATGGCAATTTACTGTAACTGCGTAGGTGTACTCAATGTAATGGCATCATTTCAATTCTATTCTTTATTAAAGGCCTGGAGAAGGTGGTTGTGCAAGGAAAGGTAATATAGTTGTCCCTAAACATATTGTCAAGTAAATAAATTTTCATTCTTAGAACATCCTCACTCATTTCTGTTCTGAATCTGTTTGACATCTTAGTAATATTTCTTTTCCTGTTTTTCACTCACTCATTCTTCATCAATGATTTATAAAACACCTGTTATATCCAGGCACTAGGGAATCATGGAGGTATAGATCATGCTCTCTCCTTCTGAAGAATTGAAAGACTAATGGAAGAGATGAATATATAAACAAACATTGGAGACATGGATCCACAAAGAAGAAATCGCCTACCTCTGCCCGAGCTGGCAAGGATTGGAAGAGATGTTGGCATATGAGTTGAGGAGTTTTCAATGAGCGTTTGCTCACCGGATACATAGATGGGTTATTTCCAGCAGGAAAAATAACAACACATAAGAGGCATAGAGAAGGCAGTAAGCAGTTCACCGAAACTGGCTTCCATAGTGTATGTGAGAAATGTCTAAATGGAAGCAAGAGTGGACAGAATCCAGGTGACTAGATTATGAGGAGTGTGTGTTTTATCTTGTTTAATGCAGAGTCATATAACAGTATTAAGAAGGCAGGCAATATGACCAGGTGTACCAATTTTAAGTACTTGAAGGATTTTTGGGAAGAAACTAAAACCTGCAGGTAAAAAGATTGCTGAAAACCTAATACTCTCCATGTTTTCCACTGTTAACATTTTTAGCCTTGTAAGTATTTTAAAAATATTTCTTTTGAAGTTAAATTGCCTAACAAGAGTTTAAACATATTACTAAGCTTTCCATAATATATTCCATGTGATAAAAATCAAGCTAAGATGAAATTAAGAGTAAAATTTCTAGTACTAGTTTTTTGGGAAGGTTAAATAATTTTCAGGTAATCAGCATCTGAAAGCACCACCAGCGAGTAGTTTAGATTACCAGTAAAATACTTAACTCTGCAATCTTGGTGGAAAAATGAAGAGATAGAGTGGAATGATAGCCTTGAATTATCCCTAGGCTATTCTAATTCTATAGCCCAGTGTCCCTAAAAAGCTACTTGCCATCCTGTAGTGTTAGACACCCTGGAGATCTTTTGTAATGTTCCTTCTTGCACCTGTTGCTTTAGGATTAGTATTTAAAATTTAAGCTTTGGTAACTATTATGATTATTAGGTAGATTCTCAAGTCCATTTAAAGAGGCTCCACTGGTCAAATCAAGTCTATAAATGATGGCAAGACCATTTTAGTGCCATTCTTCTGTAATGTATGATATAGTGCTTTACCTCCTGTACTCATTAGTTAGTCTAAGTTCTCATTCTGGCTATATTTCTGTCACTTACAGTATTGACTTAGGTATCCAACATGGTGATCTCCTCAACCCTGCCTATTGGGTATCACATTATTTAGTCTTGTTGCAGAACCCTACTCAAGAATTTGGCTTATATGATTTTTTTTCAGAGAATCAAGAGAAAATATAAAAACTTCTACCAGTAACAAATCAATTATTAAGATTTGAGAGTTTTAACAATAATTTACTAAAAAGTATCTATGGAAATTAAAAACTCTTTTCTAGATACTTTTTTCTTGTAGTTTTCACCTTGACATAGATCCTCAACCTGTTCTTAAACATTCACCTCTTAGAGAATCTTAATACCCTACAGTTGTTAAACTAAAGAACAACATTAATTTCAAATTTTCTGTTTTTATTCTGGTTGATGAAAGTGAATTCAGTTTTATTCAATGAAAAATTAACACCTTACCATATTCAAAACTAGTTTAAAGTTTTTATAAAATGAAGTATATTTTCTTATATTCAAACAGACTTTTAAAGGAACAAATAATCACTAGTTTCATTAGACAATCCTATGATCAGTATATTTGCACTAGAAAAATGGTTAAGAAAGTGACCTAGTATCGGTCTCTGCTTTTATTAATGTATGTGAATCGCACACTTGTTTCTATTCCTTCACTTATTGTCTATAGACACTTATTCAGGAGTCCAACATGACAGTCAGTACGTGAGGATAGTTCATTCTTTAGTGAAAGGAGATACAAATGAATACAAATAACTACAGTAAAACCTCAATATAATGGACTAATTTGGGTGGAAGGGGGTGTCTGCTAAAGCTAAAAGTCTGTTATAAAATAAATTAGGTTTTCCAAATGTGTATGTTAAAAAATTGACAAATTATTTTACATTGTTTTACTTATGTAGAAATATTCGTGTAATTAAAATTAATTTTCTCTATATATTTCTGTAACTTAAAGTTTATACTGAATAGGCTAGTAAATGTGTGCATTCACCAGTCACCATGAGTAAACAAATGCACATGGCAGGGGAGTGGCTTAGCGCAGCATGTGGGAACCTCAGCCTGCACCCCTTAAAACTGCTGCAGAAAGCCAGGCCACAGAGGACAGAACCAATTACCCAATTACCTCTCGAGATGTGGTGTGATTGAATGCTAATTATTCACTGAACATTGTTTATAGGAAGTGAGACTTGGATTTAAATATCTAGACAATAAGTTGTAGATATGTAATATTTATTTATGTCAGCAACATTACTACAGAGTTTTTTTCCAACATATGACCTGTTCACTAAAAAGTGTTAAAAATAATAGTAATTAATAACAAAAAAAAACCCTGTTAATTTAATTATAAGCAAATATTGGTTAAAAGCATTTAAAAGTTGATAGGGTATTAATTTTACATATGACATACAGATGAAAATTTTATCCATTAAATCCAAAGTCCATTAAATTGAGATCTTCAAAATGGAGGGTTGAGTGTATATTAAAATCTTATAAGTAGATGCGTGTATTGTGGGGGAGCCCAAGGGTGTTTTTTTTTTTCTTTCTTACATTTCTGGAACAAAGATTTAAAAACAACTGGAAAATAAATAATTATGTTTGTGGTAATACCAAAAAGGAGACATACCAAGTGCTAGGATCCATATATATAAAAGCCTAAGCGACCATTCTTTCAACTGGTAGCTATGAGGCACACTGACCACCAGGGGGCAGACGCTCAATGCACAGGCATGGAAACATGGAACAGACTGATGAATCTCAGAGGGAATGGGGGAGGTAGAAGGATGGGAAGAGATTAACCAAAGATCTTATATACTAGAGGCTCAGTGCATGGATCCATGCACCAGTGGGGTGCCTCAGCCTGGCCTGCGGGAATCTGGCAGAAACCAGCAGTCCAACATCCCCCAAGATCTTATATGCATACTAGAGGGCTCTCGCAATCCGGGACCCCTTGGGGGATGTCGGACTGCCGGTTTCGGCCTGATCTCCACAGGCCAGGCCGAGGGACCCCACAGGTGCATGAATCAGTGCACCAGGCTGGTTTCCAACATCCCCTGAGGGGTCCAGGATTGCAAGAGGGCATAGGCCAGGCCGAAGAGCCTCACCAGTGCACCAATCTGTGCACTGGGCCTCTAATATCATTATAAAAGAGGATCAATTAGATTGCATATATGTGTAGCACTTTATAATTCATAACATAGTTTCTTTTTTTTACTAAATTGTTAACACTACTAAGAGTCAGATGCTGTAAGTACCTAACAGCTACTGGTCTAAGTGTTAATGTGCATTGTCTCATTTCCTTCCTACTTCAGATCTCTTAAGTAGTCATTACAATCTCTAAGTAACTGATGACCAATTGGAAGATCAGATAAATTGGACAATTTTTTAAAAGTCCTATAATTACTGATATCAAAACAGAGATTCAAATCCAAAATTGTCTGATTCCAAAGGTCATTTTCTTCCCACGATTATAAAGTAAGCAAGGTAGCAATTTTTCTTTTAACAAATGAGGAAACAGATTTAGGGCAATTATTTTGTCCAAAACAAATTAGAAAGTAAATATCTGAAACCAGGCTTTTTCTGACTTAGCATTTAAACCACTTTTCACTTTACCTCATTGGCTTTACTATTATTTTGTGTTGCATGTTAGCATTTTAAGTAAATTAATGAAGTGAATTAAAATTTACAGTACATTTTCTTACTGATTTTTCCTGGCTGCAAAATTATAAACTTTCTTAGCATTTAATGTTTTTATCACATTTTAAAATTTGAAATTTTTGCCCAGCTGGAGTGACTTAGTGGTTCAGCATCAACCCATGAACCAGGAGGTCACTGGTTCAATTCCTGATCAGGGCACATGCCTGAGTTTCAGGCTTGATCCCCAGTAGGGGATGGACAGGAAGCAACCAACTGATGTTTCTCTCTCATTGATGCTCCTATCTCTCTAGTCCTTTCCCTTCTTCTCTCTCTAAAATCAGTAAAAGTCATATTTTAAAAAAAATTAAAAATTTCCACTCCAGTCCTATAGAATAAATGAACAAAAGTAAAAATAACTCTCCATAAAAAACTGAGTAATTAATAATTTGGTTTTTATTCATGACACTTCACAATTGACATCATGTTATCATGAAACCATGTTCCAATAACTGATCATTTTTATATCAAAATTATCATGTTTCATGAAGAACAAAGTTTTAATCTAGGTATAAAAGCTGTAAAAATATGAAGTCTGAGCATAGTAGAGTGAGGTGAGTGTCCATGTAAAGGGTCAGCCTGGTCAGAAATAATAATGATTACAACCTTTGAATTTAAAAAATCAAGAGTGCACACTCACAATAAAAAATA
Organism: Myotis nattereri; assembly: GCF_964212035.1. Classification (NCBI taxonomy): domain Eukaryota; kingdom Metazoa; phylum Chordata; class Mammalia; order Chiroptera; family Vespertilionidae; genus Myotis; species Myotis nattereri. The sequence goes on along the minus strand of NC_138076.1, from coordinate 64,209,614 downwards.
AACTGATTAAAATTTTGCTTACAAATGTGATGATTACAGAGTTCAAAGTACTCTCTAAAAAACTGTTATGAAGTTCAAAAAACTTCACATTTTAAGAAGTCTAGGAGACAGAAAAATATGCAAGTGGTCAAAGTGAATATCATAATGATGGGGAAAATAAAAATCATTCTCTATCTGATAAAATGTATTAAGAAGAACCACTGTAACACTTCTGTAGTATTCTGCCAAATGCACATAACTAAATCTAATTATGTGAACACTTAAGACAAACCCATATTGAAGGACATTTTAGAGTCATGAAAGTGTTAGAAGACTGAGCAAATTGCAAAATGAAGTTGACTTAAGAGATATGGCAATTAAATGAGGCACACAATTTTGGATTGCATTCTATTTCATTTGCTGCCAATAATAAATTACCACAGAATTAGTCACAACAACTTAAAGTTATTATCTTCTTCTTAAGTGAAAATTCCAACACAGACTAAGTTAAGATATTGGCACTGCTATATCCTTCTCTGAAGACGCAAGAGGAGGATCCATTTCCTCACTCATTCAGGTTACTGGCAGAATTTAGTTCCTTGCTCACAGCCCCCTACCATCTCAGGTTCAGCAACTGGACAAGGTCAAAGCTGAACCCTTGCTCTCCGACCACACCTGAAGGAAATTTTCCAGGTGAGCTCAATCTAATCACAGGAATTCTTAAATTGAGGTTTGAAGCAGGGGGTCCCTCGGGGGTGAGGACGACGGAGCCCCAACACGCTAGGGTGTCTGCATGCACGACTCTGGAGACCAGGTTCGGTGACGCAGATCCGTTTTATTGTGGAACTACAGGGGTATATATAGCATGAGGGGACCAGTCAGAGGGAGACACGCTGAGACATACTTCCCGAGCTCTACGTAAAGAGGTTAATTTTCTCATCTCAATGTTAATGACCCTAACCTTAATTACATTTTTCTATATAAATAAATATAGTCATAAGTCCAACCTTTAGGAAAAAATATTAGTGTGTGTGTGTGTGGGGGGGGGGGGGAATGGAAAGGAGTTCTGTCCACCACTTGCATCTGTTTTGCTCTAAAGAACATTATTGGGCATATTGGCAAAATTATAGGCAGTTTTAAATTTTTAAGCAACTACCACTGATATTGAGTGACTAGTCAAATGTGTACAGCTTTCTGATCAAGAGACACTGAGATAACCTGGCCTTTAAAAGTGACTGGAGAATAACAGAAATCACGTTTGCCTTCTGTTGGTATTATAGTATGGGGTTAATTAAGCAGCATGGCCTAGCTAAGTTGTTTGTTGACACTAGCTGCTTGCTTATAATTTTAGAATTTTTTATTTGTTTTTTTTCAAATGTTGTGCAATAAATTTTACTGTTGGGAAATAAGGTAAGAATAACTCATTCCAATCTCCAATGCTTAGACTTCAATTAAAATTTTATATCTAGATCACTGCAATTTACATAACAAAGGTGGTATAAAAATTCCTGCAAAAAGTATATTAAATCTGGAAGATGTTTTTAGATGGGTTTTTAAATTTAATGTTGTGTCTATATTAGAAAATAGTCACTTTCTTAAGGTAATCAGGCTTTGTTTTTGTTTTTTTACAATTTGCTTTAGCTATTTACATTGGAAATTAATTTACAGGCAAAAGGAGCTTTACTAATCTTAATTTTACTGTGTTTTGCCTACTGAAATAGAAATCAGGTCAAAAATCCCAGAAGAATAAAGTAATTAACCTGAATATCACATTGAATCAGTTTTGTTAATACAGGTGCCCTGTAAATAATGCATACTTTCTTTAACAGAATCAAACCAACAATAAATAAGGTAAAAATATTATCCATTTATAGGCATGTAAGTTGGGGACTCTCCCTGTGTTTTTATGCGGAGGGTTTGTGTGTGTGTGTACAGCAGAAGTCATAAAACACAATTATATGCTGTTAAATATATAAATGTCTAATTTCTAGACCTGGAGAGGCTTCCTCTTAATTGCTTCAAATCATTAACAAAGATAAAGAGAATGAAACAGCTAATGTTATAAAAATAACTAGCTGTTCACCAGGAAAAGATAAATGATTAGAAAAATTTGCTTTCCATTTTCCAATTTCAATCTAAATTTTTGCTTAATTATAATAATATACAAATAATCCATTAATTTTTATGTATAGCTTATACATGTTGCCTATTTAAGCTTTTAAGTATTTTACGAGACATTATTCTGATAATAAATATTTCAAAATCATATTAGAACTGTAAAGGAAACTTATTAAAATACATATTTAAAATATTAAATGAGTTACTTGATGCTATATAGTTAATAAACAATGAATGTATATGAGTATTAAAGTTTTCAGATTCCAACCCAATCTTTTCTCCAATAAAATCATAAAATTATGAAGTGAAAACTAAGTATGGAATCTATAATCAAACCACTTGAAAACCTAGTAATTAAGCTACTTTAGAAAATGTACCTTTTTTCTAAATACTCAAACATCTTTGACAATTTTTGCTAGCATGGTTTCATTACAATTTTGACTACCAAATATTTTAATTAAAATATTTTTGCTCTCTTGTTCCTTTCTCTGATGAAAATCATAAAGAATTGCAAAATCACACAGTTTTAAATGAAAAAAGTGAAATACCTAGTTATGTTTTGCTCATATTTCATGTTCTCATTGTCAATTGGTGGCACTAATGTCATTACATTACTATTAAGAAATAAAAGTCATTTTCCAGAATTTTGAATCTATGTAATGAGCTCATGTGTACTTACTTGTGCTGCATTTAATGACACTCACTTTGTATCATCTGAATGATCCTTATCATACTAGTATATGGCATTCTCCAGCAGCACGCAACAGTTACTTTAATTCACTCTATTGAGACACAAGTACTTTAATGAATTGATGCACTACTATCTTGGCTCACAGGTTAATGGATCCAGTAAATAACAATTTCAGCAAACATTTGCAAGACAATTTATTACCAAGAAAATAATTTTATATTGCCCCAATTCCTGTTTGCCTTTCTCCCCGGATATTTTATGATTCAGAAGTAAAAGAATTAGAGGGAAACTTGAATCACAAGATAAGAAAAGGGAAGGATTTAAAGTGGCTAGGTTAATGCATACAGACAAATACCTGGATGTGGTGAGTGATCAAGAAGAAAATATGACTCAGTGTAAGTAGAAAAGATCAGTCCAATGTACAAAGGAATTGGGAAGTGTCAGAATAGATAATTAGATATACTTATGGAGGTTGTTAATTAAATTCCTTTAAAAACATTTTTTAAATCTTGCAGCTATTCATTGGCTTCTCTTTGAGATTGGTAGCTTTCATAACCACCCTCCACTTCCCTGATTTGTTATCATTCGCTGTATCCTCTGTGAAACAAACTGATGGATACTAATGGCACAATGAACCCTGGTTGCTGGTCAGTCACTCCCTAGTTTACACACATAGTTCTACCACCAATCTTGAGTGATGAGCTCAATATTTTGGCTGCATTGGTCCTTGAAACTATAACTTAAACAGTATGTACACAGAAATAACAACAAATAATAGAAAGAATAAGAACTTTCTTTGTTTGTTTTCATGGAAATTATTTTGAGTATTCTGGATTAATACCAATAAAGTTTAGCATCCTAAAACTATTGCACTTGAATTAGGTATGGACACGCTAATTGTAAAAAATTGGAAGTTACTGTAAATCTAATTATAGTGCTTTGCAGGTGGACTTAAGTTATTACTTCATTTGAAAAAAATGGAAACTGGAAATCTAAGGTGATGAATTCTGGGCACCTTTTATACATGAAAGGTGACAAGGAAATCCAGTCAGTAGACTTATGCAAAAATAAAACACCTTAGCCTTGCATCAAATTGGCCAAAAGAATTAACATTTATATTTGTAGATGCAGATGAAAATGTGTAAACTACTATGTACATATTTTTATATTATTCTGACTTAAGGTGTTTATGAACGACCCAATACTGGTTCAATACAGATTCTAATGACATTTGATAAGCCATTATTTATTTTATTTTTCCTGTTCTTTCCAGGCTACTTTGTACCAACTTGAGAGGTTTGAGCATCACCTTCTGCTTGAATTCTTTGCAGAGGGATCCTAGAAGAACTCCAGGCTGCGACTAGACTTGCAAAGGATTCACCAACAAAGCTGAGCCCACCCTTGACTGACTTGTTTTCTCAGATGTCTGGTGAAGAGTCAGCTGACACTCAAGCTGTCTCAAAAGCACTAGGAAAGAACCGTAGTAACTTGACTCTCAACCCTAGGACCAAATTCCCTTCTCTTCCATGAAAATGTTCACCCCAACAGCAGGAAAGAGGAAAATAATTAAAGGGGTATGTACTGGGACTGAGTTATGGCCTGGTCTACAGGCGGAGACGTCGAGTGGGGACAATGGCAAGTCTTAATAGAGACCTCAAAGGACTGTTTCCAATATGGCTGAGAAGAAGGAATGAGGCTATTCAAAACCGCAAGAAGTAGAGGAATGAATCAGTATTTAAATGTGGCTGTAGTCATTGCCTATTACATCCAGGTCTTTCTTCTGGTATTGTTTTAATAGATTTCAGAGAGAGGAAAGGGGAGAGAGAAAGAGATAGAAACATTGGCTGCCTCCTGCATGTCCCCCACTGGGAATTGAGCCTGCAATCTAAGCATTTGCCCTGACCTGGAATTGAACCCAAGACCTCCTGGTGCCTGGAAGGACGAGGACAGTAGCTCAACCAACTGAGCTATACTAGCCAGGCTCGATAGCCATTAAAGGGTCATTATCATTATTATTACTATCATTATTATTTGTTGGCTGGATGAATGGAAACTTCTGCAAAGACTGAGTCAAATAGATACAAACATTCAGGGGTGTGTGCATATTTTGAGCATTTTATGACTTATTCTTTAACATTTCCTTACTGCAAAAGACTCATGAAGTTATTTCTGTCCTTACTATCAGAGTGTACCCATGGGCCAATAGCACTGGCCTCTCCTTGCTATCAGGTTGGAGCCCAGACTTACTGAATCAAATCTGCACTCTGAAAAGTGTCCCCAAGTGATTTGTCTTCAATGCAAGTTTGAAAAGTACTGGCCTAGAGTTTTCTGAGTGAGCATACATAACTGATAGCATTTCAGTTATAAAAGGCCCATTTTGAAAGATTTGAAGGCAAGATTGGGATAATGAATCTATGAAGATGTAATTAATGCATATTGTATAAATCGTATGAGACTGTGGTGGATGTGATTCTAAAGAAAATGATTAATGCTAAGGGCAAAGATGATTTACAGAGCTTTTCTGTGAGCTTAATATATATCATATCTCCAGAGACCCTAATTGAGAGTAAATACCAGTAAGGATATTAATTGTTAGTGATTTTCCTGCTTGCTAAAAATTGATTTGAATATGTAGCAGAATCACAACATAATATATGCATATTTATTTGTTAAAATTATAGAAGTCCAACTGCAATATTTATTTGCAACAGAAACATCAATATTTAAAGCCATCGTTTGCCTTTGTCTCCTGCTGATGACTGTTTTCCTTAAAAGCACTACAAAAGGCATTGTGAACAGATGGTGGCTGGTTTCCTCTGTCCTGCATCCCCTCACAACTGCCACGAGCCTCACCATTCATTAATCTTCCATAGACTTCCAGTAGCACAGCAACTAAATTACACACATACACACACTGAGGCCAGCATTTCTGCCAGGCTCAGAATTAGAGCGAAGAGTGCTGTGCCAAGTCTTTCAACCAAACTTTGCTATACAACTGCTAGAGAAATAAACATTTAATTTGGAGGCTGACCCAGGAATGCCCACTTCTAAATGGAAAATCATGGCTGGTCATTACATCTTAGACATTTTTTATGGTGTGTATCCGAAACTTTAGAGGGGAATTAAATCCTCAAAACATCTGGTTTGCATTCACCTTGGGTCGTAACTGTTTTAAGAGAGAGTTATTTCCTTGATCTTTGAAATAAGGAAAACAACAAAAACAATCACAAACAACAATGCTTTCCCCCAAATTATCACCTACTGTTTAAAAGCAAATAAAATACTGCTTATTCTGAAATTAGTCATTGGAACATATCTTTCATGCTACATATGTTCTAACAAATGAAGTGGGTTTGTCAAATATTCAAAACACTCTCTTATTTTGAAGATATTCACTTACCTTACAAGGATAAATAATGTACATTTCCCAGTCGCCTTTGTTTTTGGTAATTTTAAATTTTTGATATAGTTTTAAATTAAAAGTTCAAGAATGGTACAAAGAATTTTTCCTTCTTTACCCAGATTCACCTAATTATTGAAAGTTTACCCTGATTGTTTTTATTACCATTACTTTGTGTACTTGTAATATATACATTTTAATTTTTAAAACTATTTGTTTAAGTTGGACACATGATATACTATAGCCCTAAATTCTCCCATATAAATTTCCTGAGATCAAGGATATTTTTTTCAATCCTCACCAGAGGATATGATTTTTATTGATTTTAGTAGAGAGGGAGAGAGAGAGGGAAACATTGATGAGAGAAACATGGATCAGTTGCCTCCTTTATGCATCCAGACCAGGGATGGAACCTGCAAACTAGGTACCTAGATATCTGCCCTAATTAGGAATCGAACCTGCAAGCTTTTGGTGTCCAGGGTGATACTCCAACCAACAAAGCCACCTGGCTAGAACTCAAGAACATTTTTTTTTTACATTAATACAGTGATATTATCTAACCTTTACTCCCTATTCAGATTTAATGTCATCAGCTTGCCCAAACAATGCCCTTTAACAAGCTACTTTTTTCTCCTGACCTAAGATCAAATTAAACATCTCAGCATTTAGTTGTCATGTCTCTGGTTTCATTCAGTCTGGAAGAGTTCTTCAGTTGTACCTCAACTTTCATGACCTTCACGCTTTGAATATTGCAGGCAGTTATTTCACAGAATGTGTACTATTTCCTCATGGCTAGATTCAGGTTGTACATTTGGGTGGCAGGAAGACCACATAAGCGATAAAGTGTCTTTCTCAGTATATCCCATCCAGAGGCACATGGTGTTGATTTTCCTTTGTGGTGTGATGCTAATTTTGATCACTAGGTTAAGATGACGTCCACCAGTTTTCTGCACTGAAGAGTTACTATTTTTTTTTTCTTTTGTGATTAGTCCAAGGCACCTCTAGAAACCCATTTAAAAAGCCATTGAAAATAATGGGAAAATTTCCATCATATTTATAAAACTCACCAAATTTTGATATGTATATGTAATGTCTAAGGTATAGGCATTTTATTTTCAAAAAGTGTATTTAATCACATCAGAATATAAAATATCAAATGTACTCAGACGTACATATGTGAACATCTTTTTGACTAAAAACCGATTATTAAGTCAAATGACAAAGTATAAAAGAGAAACAATAAAATTCTGAAATTAAAACTTCACTTCAGATCTTATGTTTTGAAGCCACTGCTATAAATCCATTATACTTTTTAAAAAAAATCTTCACCGAGGATATGTTTAGAAAGAGGAAGGGGGAGAGAGAGAGAGAGAGAGAGAGAGAGAGAGAGAGAGAGAGAGAGAGAGAGAGATAATGTGAGAAGGAAACATTGATCAGTACGAAGCCATCCAGGCTTCAAACCTGCAAACCAGCAAAGTGCCCTGTCCAAGATTCAAACCGGCAACCCTCTGCTGTACAGGATGAAGCTCCAATCAACTGAGCTATCCGGCAAGGGCCATGATACTTTTGATTTAAGGTAAAAGGACCAACCCCTTAAACAAATTAAGATATTTGTGTTATTGTCTTTTTAAAGAAAAATAGAATTTAAATGCTGATCACACAAATTTTGACTAATTTTATTATTAGCAACAATTGCAAATTTAATGTTATACCTTAGAGCCAAAGCTACCTTTTAATTACGCCATTTTTAGAAGAGAATTAGCATTACAGATAATGTCCATAGAGATTTCTACAATGGGACTACAAAGCTCAGGGTAGTATGTGTTGACATTCCTGCATTGCTCTCTATATCCTTGTTCAGTATGTAGTAACTACATATCCGTTATAAAATCATGTTAAATAGCTGTCTCTTTGGGTTTGTGGCTTTAAATATTCAAAATATTATATTCTTCGCATTAATCTAAGCAATATTTTCCTGTAGAAAGTATTTCATGGCTCTTCATAGAAAGGAACAGAGAAATTAACATTTATTAAATGCCTACTTTGTATCAGTCTCAATGTTAAAAGGTTCTTTACAACATTATAAATATGTTTTAAAGTTACTCATAGACTGTATGCATAATAAGAACAGAAATGGATTTCTCACAGTTCTGGAGGCTTGGAAATCCAAGATAAAGGTGCTGACAGATTCTGGGTATCGTGAGGTCCCATTTCTGGTTCATAGACAGTAGGTTTTTTTTTCTGTGTCTTCACATGGCAGAAGGGATGAGGGAGCTCTCTGTGGTCTTTTCTTTAAGGACCCTAAACTCCAACATGAGACCTAATCTCCATCCTCATGCCCTAATCACCTCCCAGAGACCCCACTTCCAAATCCAACACCTTGGGGATTCGGTCTCAACATATGAATTTGGGATGACACGAAGATTCCATCTATAGCAACATTCAATAACAAATATTTTCTTAAAATTGGCACATTTCTAACGTCTTTATAATTCAGATGTCAGTTTGGACACCTTGTCCCTCAAGGCCTCCAAAAAGTGAACAAATGAACAAGTAGTAACTCCAAATCTAGTGGTAAGTCCACAGCCATCCCAATATTCATTTAAATTCTTAGCTGGTGTGAGATGGGGGGAAAAAAAGTTTTCTGATCTCTTGCTCACTGTTACTCCTGCCTCCAGTTTCAACTGAAGAAATGTAGTTTAGAAAATATTTCCCCATTCTGCCATTTTTCATTGTGCATATGTATGTACACACACATACACACACACAGAAACAAATAAAAAAAATCTCAAAAATCTTCCTCAATATATACACACTTTACTGAAAATTGAGAAGAGAAGAATAACATATATGTTATATATAACAGTTACATCATATACATGTAAAAAATCTACCAGATCTCCTGACTTAGAGAATGTGATCAATAAGTACTTCTAGAATTGGTTGAAAGTCTAAAAGTCCATTAAATTGATTAATAATTTGACTTTTAGCGTTGATCAGAAGGTAGTATGTTCAAATAATCGCCTTTGAAGCAAGATAGACCTGGCCTGACAGCCCTGCTCTGGTTCTTATGCCATAAGAAGGCTCTGGCTCCTCCCACTCCACAGTGTCCGCCCAGGTGCCCATCTGGAAACTCAGATCCCCCTCGGGATATGTTACTCAGTGGGTGAACCTGCAGCAGGCTGGCGTGGGGATAGTTCACTAGAGCTGAGACAGACGGAGCCTCGATGATAACACTGGATTTTCCTTCTATTTCCCCTCAAACACTGCACCCAATCAGTGACTTTATCCCACAAAGGACTTTCCTCCGCGGTAATGCTTTCGTGATTAAGCCCCAGAATCACCACTGCATGACCTCACCCTATTATAATAGTAAAACAGGAAGCCCTGGGTGGAGATTTAACATGCAAATAAGACATGGTGATACTGTTGCAATTAACTAGTTATTAATAATAGAAAAGGAGCGACGGGCAGGCCAGACATTATAGGCATGTTCCTGGGGGAGGGATCCAACAAAGGGAAGATAGGCTCATACCTAGTAAAGTTGGAGGTGACATAGGGAAGGTGCCTTCCGTCAGTCACACCTGGGCACAGAGGTCATTGGCCAGAATGGGTGTGGCCACTGCAAGGGTGTGAACATTTGGTAATATGTAAAAGTAAAAATCACTCGTTCTCTTGTGTGAGCCTCAGAAAATTCCTTTCCTAGGGCTATCAAAAGGACTCCACCCCCAGAAGCAGCCAGGAGAGATGATTTACCTTCTTCTCTGTTAACATAGGGCACATGAAGAACATGTAGTTGTGTCACACAAGTGCCAATGAGTTTCCACCTCTACATGCTTAGATGGCACACTGACATCATTGTTCCCCCCTAAAAACCTGTAAAAGTGCCTCCCAGGCTTTGCTCAGAGAGCAGTGTCTTCTTTATCCCTATAGCTGTTGTCTCCCTCCTGTGTGAGCTTTTATAAATCTCTCACCTGAGCATTATTTTCATGGTGAACATTTTTATCGCTATCTTGGAAGTTCCCAAGAACCTCGGATGTGGGTAACAGAACCTACAGGATCTAATTGATTAATCTAGAGTAATCATTTCACATCTGGAATATAAAAATATCTAATTCGTATAGATTTTCTGAGGAGTAAATGAAAGGGCAAGTGGAAAGTGACTAGCAAGTACATAGTTCCTGCTCTAAAATCTCTCTCTTCTTTGTCAAAAGCATATGAGTACAGTTTTTTGTTGTTTCCAAATAACCCCATAACATTTTTCTCTTGTTGCAAGCCATTCTACTCTGAACCCAATGTTTTATGCCTCATTCTTAAAAAAAAAAAAAAAAAAGAAAATCCAGGAGTTGTCAAATATTTTAATTTGAGTGTAATATATAAAGAGAGTAGTTGTAAAGTGTGTATCAAACCTAAAGTTGTACAAATGATTGGAGCTGGAAAGCAGAGATATTGTGCATCGGGAACACAATTGTTCTTGCTCAGATTTTTTAAAAATACACATCTGCTGGGAAACTCTTTGTTTTGCCTGACTTGCCAATTTAACAGTTTGTGCATACCTGACTAATGAAATTCCAGGTCCTTACAGATAGGCTGGGCACAGATGGCTCAAAAGAATTCTTATGACAAAGAGGCCTTTGGGGTCCACAAACAGGACAATACATTCTCTAAACTGATAAGTTTCCTTGGAGCAGTTGTTGACAGCCGCAGTGCATACATACAGAGGTTAATTGCCAATTAAATGACCCATATTGGGTGGTAGGAAAGAATGTGAGGAAGATCACACCCCACTGAGCTATTTTAGCATCTTAAATAGTCAATAAACTACTTTTAACTTTACAAAATACATTAGAATATGCCTAATAACGCAATATAACTTCCCATAATATTTTTACCACAATAAAGGTAGAATGTTTCCTTTACTATGAACAAATGGAATGATAAAAAAATACTTATATTTTACTTAAATGATCTATTTGAGCATTGGCCTGCAGACTGAAGTATCCCAGGTTCGATTCCGGACAGGGGCACATGCAAGGGTTGCGGAATCAATCCCCAGTAGGGGGTGTGCAAGAGGCAGCTGATCAATGATTCTCTCTCATCATTAATATTTCTATCTCTCTCTCTCCCTTCCTCTCTGAAATTAATAAAAATATACTTAAAATAAAAATAAAATTATCTATCTGCTATCTGGTTATTATCATAAGCCTAACTATTTGGGTCAATGATCTATTTAGTATTACAGGTAACGGATTACACTGTGTATGGTGGCAGGGGGAGGGAGGAGAAGGTTAATATGTGTGATATAGTAACACTTTAATAATTTCTTTCAGTTTTTAAACAAATACTATGAGTCTAATTAATGAAAAAGCTACTTTGAATATAATTTTAGAATGTTATTTCTAGTCTGTCAGTTAACTAATAAAATTGCAATATTTTAGTATGTAGATAATTCAACATTAAACAGGAAAGTATTGAAATTATACTTACCAATCATTTTATTTGCACAATTATTAGCTTGTTGTGGATAGAGGTCACCTATAAAGGAGGATCTCAGGGCTTTGGAAGAAATCTTGGGTCAGTGAAAGATTTAGAAAAGATTAGCTTGAAGATGCTACAGAGGAAGTAGTGAAGGCTTTAGCATGATTGAATTTGCTTTATGAATTTCATATGCAATCCTGCTTTAGAAAGAACTTAATAGTTTTCTCACCCAGAAACTTAGAGGTATTGTTTAAAAGAAGTGTACAATTGGACCAGAAGAAAAGGAATAAATGTAAATGTTATTTCACATAAAACATACTGATATTACTATTACAAAAGATTTGCGTGGGAAAGATTCCTGAAATTTATCCCTAAATTTTAAGTTAACTGGTTTCGGAATTCAGTTGAGGGTTAGAAAAATATCATAGTTGACAAAAAAATTAAAAGTGAGAGTCTAATTGTAATCAAGACTAAAATCTGTTTAATTGTTAGAGAATAAAGAACATTTAAAAGGCAAGTCAGGGATGTTCACCACACTGATCATACCCCAGGAACCCAATGATTATCACCAGCAAGGCATTGTCAAGCAGTGCACAGTAATGGAAAACATTGCAGGCGAGTCACAAACTGAGATCAAGCCCTGTAAGCAAATAGAAATACCTCTTGAAGGAAAATGTGTTAGGAAAAAGGTTTTAATTATTCAAAAATCCTTAGAGGTGGTTAATCAAACCTAGAAAATATTACACTGTAAAGACATTTGCTGAATAAAACTAGATTAATTGAACTTATTAAAACTAGAACTTGTTACAGAACTTCTTATCTAGAGTATCAATGTTAAAAATAACAATTTGCGATATATTTACTTCTTAAAATTGCTAAAATAGGACACTAGTTCCATATTTAGAATTAGATATCTCAGTTTTAGTATATTTTCATTTTTTGGTAAAATTAAAACCTAATGACATTAGTTATTAATTCTAGATCTTTTAAAATGAATTTCCAGCTTTCTTGGAAATAAACCAAATGTGTTTGAATGAGGAACATGGTGACTATATGTCAAAAAGTTATGCCATTGCTCTCCCCTCACTGTTTGCTATCTCCTTGATAAACCACTGTCTTCTTATTAAAAAGATGATTGGACTTAGGACTCAGGTTATAACTTCTTGAGGGAATTGGAGGGCAGTAAGAGAAGGGATCTATCTGGATGTTACAGCTCTAGTTACTGTGCATGGTGGCAGATATGAGAGTGGTAGTAAAAGATTACTTAGTCTTGTCCTAGCCAGTTTTGCTCAGTGGTTGCAATGACAGCCTATAAACTGAAGGGTCCCAGGTTTTATTCCTGTCAAGGGCAAGTGCCTCGGTTGCAAACTTGATCCTGGCCCTTATCAGGGCCCCTGCAGGAGGCAACTGATCAATGTGTTTCTCTCACGTCAATGTTTCTCTTTCCCTGTCTCTCCCCATCCCTTCCACTCTGTCTAAAAAACAATGAAAAAAATATCAATGGATGAGGATTAACAACAACAACAAAAAGATTTTTCAGTCTTTCATTGTGGTCAGGGAAGCAGATATTGATGGTGATGGTAAAGTAAACTATGAAGAGTCTGTACAAGTGATGACAGCAAAATGAAGACATTGGACAGAAGATGTAAAATTTCTTGAACACAACTATTTGTTTGCCCTTTCTTTGTAACTTATCTGTAAAAGATGTCCCCCTACTGCTAATAATACTATGTGCATGTATAATCATTAGTGCTTCATTGCTCCATGTTTTCTCCCGTTATCTTACTGTCATTTTCCTAAAACCTTATTTTAGAAAATGCGCCAGGCCCCTGCCAGGTGACTCAGTTGATTAGAACATCATCCTGTACAGAAAACTGGAGGCAACCAATCAATTTTTCTCTCTCCCTTCCACTCTAAAATCAATAAACATATCCTCAGGTGAGTATTAAAAAAAAGGACAGAAAACTAATCAAGTAACACGTTTTATGGAGCTTCTTCTGGATATTTTTAAGCCCTCCTGCCTATCAAAACTTGGGTCAAATTGAGGGAACATCTGGGATATATATATTCATGTTCTTTTGGAGTTGAAATGTTGTAGAAGTAGAAGTATGGAGTTGTAACTCTGCATGGACTATGGCAGTAAAACATTATGTGCTTAAAAGCTAACCACTGTACTGTGTATCTGAAACTAATACAAACTAATGCTGAATGTAAATAATAATGAAAAAATAATTTAAAAATTTTTAAAAAGTTATACTATTTTAAAATGGATGTATTAACTAGGTCAGAAATTTTTAACCTTTTTTAAATTTCATACCACATATAAACTAATTACTAAAATTTTGCAACACACAATTTTTTTTTTTACCAATCTGACAAAAGAAGTTATAATTTTTATTCATTTACACTGAATGGCTAGTGTGTTTGATGCTGTAACTTTTTTTATCTGACAATCTAAGGGAAAAGAGGTCAGTGCTCCTAATTAAATAGTGCCCCTAAACTATTGCATGTTTTAAAAATTCTTGAGGACCACCAGGGAGCTTCTTACAGTACACCAGTGTGTCATGGCACATAGGATGACAATCACTGATCCAGGTAATCATACACTATTTCTTTTGTACTGCTGGTCCTATACCAGAAACATTTTCTTTTATGAATAAACTTGCTTTTTAAACTTTGTTTAGGCACTTAAAGAAAATTTTCTAATGGCCTAATTTGTCTCAAGTCCATTTGAGGTTGTGTACTTGTTTTTTTTTTTTTTAAAAAACAAACAACACTTAGGCTGTTTCCAAATCTTAGCTATGGTAAATTGTGCTGCTATGAACATAAGGGTGCATATATCCTTTCTGATTGGTGTTTCGAGAGAAAGATAAAATATCACATGATCTCACTCATTTGTGGAATATAATGAACAACATAAACAGATGAACAAAAACAGATCCAGAGACAGAGAAGCATCGATCAGACCGTCAAACCTCAGAGGGAAGGTAGCGAAGGGTGGAGGTAAGGGGGAGAGATCAACCAAAGGACTTGTATGCATGCATATAAGCCTAACCAATGGACACAGACACCAGGGGGGTGAGGGTATGAAGGGGGACCAATGGGGGGATAAGGACACATATGTAATATCTTAATCAATAAAGAAAGAAAAAATATTAAAAAAATTAATAAACATTATAATTTACTCCTCCCAAAACTTTTTTTCAAAGAATATTTCAGCCGTTCCTATTAAGTTCCAGGGAATGTTGTAGACAACAGACACACTGAGGAGAACAAAGGAGATGGCAGCTCTGCTTTTATAAAGATCACATTTGAAAAGGAGAGGCAAAGAATACAAAGTACATTAATAAACTGATACAGTATATGAAGTGGAAATAAATACGAAGAAAAAAGTGAAGAAGATTAAGTGGTAAAGTAGGGTAATGCAAGAGACTCTGACATACTGAAGATTGTCCAGTCTAGGCTACATAGGGCCTTAGTACTCGTAACTGCTCTTCCTGTCCTCTTAATAATCCTACATAGCCCAACGAATGGCTGCTAAACCTCAAGAATAATTTCTCCCTTTTTGAAAATGATCTTTACATAGTTATTTCCCAGACTTGTGAAACTTCAGCTGACCCCCTCCCCCCATGCTAAAGCTCCTTCAAAATTCTGCTCTTCTTTCTCAAGTTAATACACCCATTTAAAGTTGCTCTCATGCTAAGCATTCTAAATGAAGAATTATGCTAACAGTTAGACAAAGAAGTAAGTAGACAAATTAAAAATGAACTCATATGCATATATGCATATTTGTATAACCCATAGAAACAGACAATAGGGTTGTGAAGGCTTGGGGGAGAGAGGGGTAGGAGAGGACAATGGGAGAAAGGAACATATGTAATATTTTCAACAATACAGAGTTATAAAAAATAAAAAAGGAATTATTAAACTATAGAAATAATTCAACTGAAATCTGAAAATAAGAAACAGAGGACTAAAAATCAGAGGAGTCAATAAAATGATAGGTCTAAATCCAACTCTACAGCCATCAACATTCCATGTTATCATATAAACACCCAATCAAAAAGCAAATATTACTAGAAAGGTTTAAAAAAGTAAGATCCAACTACATACTGTGTGCAAGAGACACTTTAATTAAAAAGTTATACAGCCCTAGCTGGTTTTGCGCAGTCGATAGAGTGTCAGCCTGCAGACTGAAGGGTCCTGGATTCAATTCCAGTCAAGGGCACAAGCCCGGTTTGTAGGCTCAATCCTCAGTAGAAGGTGTGCAGAAGGCAGCTAATCAATGATTCTCTCTCATCATTGATGTTTCTATCTCTCGCTCCCTCTTCCTTCCTCTCTGAAATCAATTTTTTAAAAAATGTATACATAGTTGAAAATAAGTAAAAAAATATATATATATTTTCAAACAGTAAAATATGGAAGTCTGTAGTATCTGTATCAACATCAGAAAATATATTTCAGAATAAGAATTATTTCCAGAGATAAAAAGGAACATTTTCTAAGAATAAAAAGGTCAATTCATATGGGCTAGCCAATAATCACAAATATGTATGTATCTAGTAATGGAACCTGAAAATAAATGAAGCAAAAAATCATAGAATTGGTAGTTTCCAAATTATTACAGGCCATTTTAACACCCCTCTCTCAATAATTGACAGAACAAATAATAAAGAATCAATAAACCCATAAATTATCTAAACCATACTGTTTAACTCCTTGAACTAACTAATATTTATGGAATACTGCTCAGTAATCAACTACAAAATACAGAATATATTCAAGTAGATATGTGCACATGGTTCATTTACCAATGAAACCCTGTGCTGAACCTTAAAACAAGATATGGTAAATGTCAAATTATTAGCATTTTACAGAGTATATTCTCTGCAATAGAACTAAATTAGAAACCAGTACCAAAATATATATGTAAAAGTCTCCCCTCCAAATATTTTTTTTAGAAATTTAACAACACATTTAAGTAATGCACAAGTTTTAAAATCAAAAGAAAAATATAAAATAAAAAGTAAATTATAGTAAATATAATATATATAAAAGTTTGTGGGCTTCAACTAAAGAGAAATTTATAGCCTGAAATGACAATATTTTTAAAAAAAAAAGGAGCTGAGCTCAATAATCTAACACTACCTTAAAAAGTTTTTAAAAAAAATTAAATTCAAAGTAAGTAGATGAAACTAGAATAGTAAAAGCATAATTCAGAAAATATGAGATTAATATAGAGAAACTTAAGAATGCTATGAACTGAATCTTTAAAAAGTTTTTTAAATTGATAAATCTTAAACTAGAATAATCAACTAAAAACAAAAAATAAAAAACAAAAATAACCAGAAATACTAATATTGAAAGAGGGATTACTACTACCTATATTAACAAATGAAAAGGATAATAAAAGAATAGTGTGAATAAATTAACGCCTACATATTAACAGCTTAGAAGAAATGTGCAGCCTGACCGGTTTGGCTCAGTAGATAGAGCGTTGGCCTGCAGACTGAGGGGTCCCGGGTTCAATTCCGGTCAAGGGCATGTACCTTGGTTGCAGGCACATCCCCAGTTGGGGGTGTGCTGGAGGCAGCTGATCAATGTTTCTCTCTCATTGATGTTTCTAAACCTCTATCCCTCTCCCTTTCTCTCTGTAAAAAATCAACAAAATATATTTAAAGAAGAAGAAATGTGCAAAATTCTTGAAATAAAATTTGCCAAAACTGGTAAAGATGAAACAGACTATCTGAATCTCCCTACAACTATTTAAGAATTGAATTAACCCGCATGCATGTGCAAATGCACACACACACACACACACATAATCTCTAGACCTTGATGGCTTTACAACTAAATTCTATTAAATATTCATGGCAGCTGCCAAAGCCGGTTTGGCTCAGCGGAGAGAGCGTTGGCCTGTGGACTGAAAGGTCCCAGGTTCGATTCCGGTCAAGGGCATGTACCTGGGTTGCAGGCACTTCCCCAGTGGGGGATGTGCAGGAGGCAGCTGATCAATGTTTCTCTCTCATCGATGTTTCTAACTCTCTATCTCTCTCCCTTCCTCTCTGTAAAAAATCAATAAAATATATTTTAAAATAATAATAATAATAATAATAATAATAATAATAATAAAATAAATATTCATGGCAGAAAGAAATAACATCAATCTTACAACTCTTTCACAACCAAGAGGCTACTTCCCAAATCCATATATAAAGCTGTGATGAACCTAAAAACAAAAGCTAATCAAGAACTCTAAAAAAAAATAAATGTATATGGACTAATATCCCACGTGAACATAGCCATAAAATTCCTGAAGAAAATATTATCAAGTTGAATACATAAATATATAAAAAGAATGATGCAACATGACCAAATAGGGTTATTCCAGGAAGGCAACTTTGATGTCCAAGTCAAAAGTCAAATAACATAATTTACCACATTTACAGAATAAAAAAAATCACAAGTTTATTTTTATAGATGTAAAAAAGAAATTGAAAAAGTGTAGCACCAACTTTAATAAAACTTTCAGCAAATATAAAAGAGAATTTCTCCCTCTTATTCAGAGCATTTAGTGATAAACCTATAGCTAACAAACTACTTCAAAGAAAATATTGTGCACTTTCCTCATAAAGTTGGGATCAATGCAAGAATACCTAGTTATCACTTATATTCAGTATGAAAATATGAGTGAATCTAGAAGACAGTGTTTAAAACTAATAAATTAATTTAGCAAGGTTGTAATATTAGATTTCTGCAGAGGAATTTTTTTGGGGGGTGGCACATACATGGAGTCTATAATTGAAGTACTTTAAATAGAATTTATAGTTTGTCATATTTGGATATGAGGCCTTTGAGATATAATTAGATCATGAGGGTAGAGCCCTCATGAATGGGATTAGTGCTCTTAAAAGAAGAGGCCAGAGAGCTCCCTTCTTCTTTTCCTGCCTGTAAGGAAACCGTAAGAAGTCAACCATCTGCAACCAAGAAGATGCTCTCAACCAGAACCTGACCATCTGGCACCTGACTCTCAAACTACCAACCCCCAGAACTGCGAGAAATAAAATCCTGTTGTTTATGAATCACCCAGTTTATGGTAATTTGTTATTGCAACCCAAACTGGCTAAGCCCAACTGCCAAAATATAAAATATTTCCAGGGAACAAGGCTCTGCCTTAATCAAGAAACCAGTGACATGAACAAGCCAGGGTTTGCTAAATGTTATGCACTAGTAACAGATGTGTGGTCCTTGTCCTTCCCTTTTTTCAATGGGAATGTCTATGAAATTTTCCTATCTAAACCTTATAATTGCATGTTATGAATGGAAAACAGCTTTACTTCACAGTTTTCAAGTCTGGGAAACTACATCAGAAAAGTTTAACCCACACTTGGAGCCCCTTAGATCATAAATTCCCAGATTAGGATGAGAATTTAGGATCTCCTGGAAGAGGCTGAATGGTTCAATTTCACTCTGAAAGTAGGAGAATGTAAATAATGGCCAGGAATAGCTGAAAGTTTTTTACTATCCTTCCCTTACAGATGCAGAGGGCTGGTCTTGTTTATGTTTAAGCCAATGGAACATGTGTAAGCAACTTATATCTGTAAGGGAACTGACAACTTTTGTTTCTACCTTTTATTTACTTACTAGGGGCCCAGTGCATGAATTAGTGCACCTTGAAAGGAACTGTGGGCTGTGAGCCGCGAGGCTGTGGTGGGCACAGGGGCGGGTCTTGGTCCATCCTCCATGCCCCCACCTGGCCCCTCCCACCACGACATCTGTCCCCTGTCTGCCTACAGTCCTGCTTCTGCTGCCACTGTTCCCACACACTGACTGCGCCAGCCCCACTCTCACCCACTGTGGGGGCAGAGAGATTGGGGCCAGCACCAGCAGTGGGTGTGAGTGGGGCCGGTGCCGTTAGCAGGTGTGAGTGGCTGCTATTGCCCTGATTACCCCTCAGGAACAGGGAGAGGTGGAGAAGCCCTCAGGGGCGATCAGTGGCAGCAGCTGCTGCTTGCACCCGCTGATGGCACGGAGCGATCAGGACAGGCACCAGGAGCCAGCAGTGGGTGCAAGTGGCGGCTCAGGTTCTGGCTGTGGGTGCGAGCAGCGGCTCCAGTGCCAGCAATGGGTGCAAGTGGTGGCTGCCAGCCCTGATTGCTCCTGAGGAGGAGGGGGAGGTAGAGAAGCCCAGAGGGGTGCTCGGGGCTGGCAGTGGCTGCTTGCACCCACTGACGACGCCAAGAGGTCAGGGCCAGCGCCAGAAGCTGACAGCAGGTGCAAGTGGGGTCGGAGCTGGCAACTGGTGTGAGTGCCTGGTGGGACTGCAGCGCATGGGAGCAAAGAATTTTCAGTAACCACCAGAGGCTTGCCCCGATGACAACAACTGGTGCCCCACTTGGTCTGGTGCCCCCTGCTCCATCATCCCATCACGGCCATTGCCTGCCATGTTTTGTGCTCTGCTGCCTGCTGCCGATGCCCACCATGTTCCACACATGCCCCCTGGTGGTCAGCGCATGTCATAGCAACCAGTTGTTTGGTTGTTCTGGTTATTCCACCATTCGGTCTATTTGCATATTAGCCTTTTATTATATAGGATTTTTAAATTCTTTATTGTTTAAAGTATTACATGACTCTCCTTTTTTTCTCCCATTGACCTCTCACCCAAGCACAAACCCTCACTCCCCCTACTGTCTGTGTCCATTGGTTTTGCTCATATGCATGCAGACAAGTCCTTTGGTTGATCTCTTACCCCCGCTTCCTCTGCCTTCCCTCATAGGTTGTACAGTCTGTTTGATGCTTCTGTGTCTCTGGTTCTGTTTTTGTTCATCAGTTTATGTTGTTCATTACATTCCACAAATGAGTGAGATCATGTGATATTTATCTTTCTCTGACTGGCTTATTTCACTTAGCATAATGCTCTCCAGTTCCATCTATGCTGTTGCAAATGGTAAAAATTCCTTCTTTTTTACATCAGCATAATATTCCATCGTGTAGATGTACCACAGTTTTCTAATCCACTCGTCTGCTGATGGGCACTTAGGCTGTTTCCAAATCTTAGCTATTGTAAATTGTGCTGCTATGAACATAGGGGTGCATATATCCTTTCTGATTGGTATATCTGTTTTCTTGGGATACATTCCTAGAAGTGGGATTACTGGGTCAAATTGAAGTTCCATTTTTAATTTTTTGAGGAAACACCATACTGTTCTCCACAGTGGCTGCACCAGTCTGCATTCCCCCCAGCAGTACAAGAGGGTTCCTTTTTCTCCACATCCTTTCCAGCACTTATTATTTCTTGATAATAGCCATCCTGACAGGGGTGAGATGGTACCTCATTGTTGTTTTGATTTGCATCTCTCAGATGATTAGTGACTTTGAGCACATTTTCATAGGTCTCTTGGCCTTCTGTATGTCCTCTTTTGAAACGTGTCTATTTAGGTCCTTTGCCCATTTTTTGATTGGGTTGTTTATGTTTCTTTTGTTACGTTGTATGAGTTCCCTGTAAATGTTGGAGATTAAACCCTTATCGGAGATAACATTGGCAAATATGTTCTCCCATGCAGTGGGCATTCTTGTTGTTTTGTTGATGGTTTCTTTTGCTGTGCAGAGCTTTTTATTGATGTATAAACAAATGGAAGGATATACCGTGTTAATGCATTGGTAGAATCAACATCATTAAAATGTCCATGCTACCAAAAGCAATCTATAGATTCAAAGCAATCCCCATTAAAATACCAATGGCATATTTTCAAGACCTCAAACAAATTCTCCAAAAATTCATCTGGAATAAAAAAAGACCCCAATTAGCTTCATCAATATTGGGAAAGAAGAACAATGTTGGAGGGATCACAATACCAGATATCAAGCTTATTACTAACCCACTGTTCTCAAAACTGCCTGGTACTGGCACAAGAACAGACACATAGACCAATGGAATGGAACAGAGGTCCCAGAAATTATGTTCTATTAATATTTGACAAAGGAGACAAGAGCATACAATGGAGTCACAAAAGATGTGGGTTTGTTTCTGGGCTGTCTATTTCCTTGACCTATATGCCTATTCTTATGCCAGTACCATGCTGTTTTGATTACTACGGCCTTATAGTATATTTTTATATAAGGTAGCATGATTCCTTCAACTTTGTTCTTCTTTCTCAAGATTGCTGAGGCTATTTAGAGTCTTTTTTGGTTCCATATACATTTTTGGAATATTTGTTCTAGTTCTGTGAAATATATCAGTGGTATCTTGATAGGAATTGCTTTGAATCTATAGATTGTTTTGGGTGGTATGGACAGTATAACGATGCTAATTCTTCCTATCCATGAACAAGGTATATGCTTTCACTTATTTGTAGCTTCTTCAATTTCTTTCTTCAGTATCCTGTAATTTTCTAAGTATAAATCTTTTACATCCTTTGTTACATTTATTCCTAGGTATTTTTATGCGATTGTAAATGATATTGTTTTCATAGTTTCCCTTTCTGATAGTTCATTATTGGAATATATAAATGCAACTGATTTCTGTATCTATTTTTCAGATAGTGAACAATGGTATTTCTAACTGTCGGGAAAAAAAAAATGCATTCCACTCCTCTTTTTTCAATCTGTGGTACTATATCTACTGCAGATATTATTTATTTATCATTACTTCTAACATACATTTATACCCACATATACACACACTTAATAGTCTTCATCCCTCTAATGAATATTGTATAGACAAACTGAGGAAGTTTTATTATTAGGCTAAAATAGGTCTGAAGATCCAACTATTTCTCAATTAAATTTTCCTAAAAATGTATAATGGAATGAGAAGATCTGAGGGGAAAAATTAAAGTCAACACCATCTTTACATGGACTTACTTTTCCATAAAAATTTGGGATCTAAGAATACCTTTAAGCTAATTTTTAAAAATCATTAAACTGGTTTTTTGTGGGTTTGTTTTTTTTTGTTTGTTTGTTTTGGTTTTTTTTTTTCTTTTTCCTATTTAATACTGTCTTATTCTAGCTATACAAAAATAGCTTAAGAATGAGGGAACTTGTCAGTATCTGGTTCCCAGTTTTAAAAGGGAAGTGTACTATTTTGGGGATCCAGTTTAAAAATAACAATGAGAATTTATTTGTGTTAATCTTAAATGGGTAGAGAAATTAAACTTGCATTCTTTGGGCAAAACATTAGCAATACAGAAGTATGTTTTATGAAGGGAGAATAGTGTTCCATTATACTATCTTTCACATCTTATTTAATATTTTCTCTTTCCTCCTATAATCATATAATTGGTCTTCAACTCTATTCAATAGCAACATCCCTCACAATGTATGTTCATGAAGAATCAGCAGGACTCATTTCTTTCCTTGACAAAGTATTTAAAAGGCATACATTTAGACTTAAGAATCATTTTCTAGTGAAGGAAGTGTTTATCTTCCTGTGATTTCTGTACATTCTACTTCCTGAAATCAAAGAGAATTGGTTCTGAGTCCTCTTCCATAAGCATATATTTAAGTATTAAAGACAATTAGGATGTTTTTCACTTTCTAGGTGTAGCATACACAATTCCTTTTACCATTTCTCAAGTGATATGTATTTTGGTTACCTATATCATTCATGAACAAAAATGCAGTTTATAAATACCTGTTAAAACTGAGAATAAATCCCTTCTTTGTATGGGGGAAGATAGGGAACTAGAAAGATTAAAATAAGTGTATTGCCCGAAACCTATAGCCTGGAGGAAGACAGAATACAGATGTATACTCAGATCTTGCCACTCTGGTATACTGGCTTCCCTCTACCTATAAGCATGAGACTGTACTTTAAATATCATTCATATAAGAAGATAAGGAAGATGTTCATAAGGAGTCTATTGAAATATTGCAGTGACATCTTCTTTCCTCGCCCTATGAACTTATTTTATTTCATAGTAATTTAGATTTTTTAAAAAATATATTTTATTGATCTTTTACAGAGAGGAAGGGAGAGAGATAGAGAGAAACATTGATGAGAGAGAAACATTGATCAGCTGCCTCCTGCACACTCCCAACTGGAGATGTGCCTGCAACCAAGGTACATGCCCTTGACTGGAATCGAAGCCGGGACCTTTCAGTCTGCAGGCCAACGCTCTATCCATTGAGCCAAACCCGCTACGGCAGTAATTTAGATTTTTAAAAGTATTTTTCATACACTATTTCATTCATTGCAGAAAGGTTCTAGAGCATCAGAATTTGACTCATAGTCTTATTTTTAAAGTATACACAGGTATATATCTCCATACTAACATACATCAACTCTATGACCAAAGGACATATTTGCATTTTTCAACAACAGTGTGAATAATCATATGTATTGAGATCCAGATGGTAGTTTAAAAAATTATCTGTTACTGTATGTGATCTCATTTTTAGGCACTTTTAAAAGAGAAGGCATTGGAGCATGACACCCCTCACTCTGCCTTTGCTTTCTTTATGGGATATGCATGCAAAGAGAGCAGTGGATTGTTCACAGGGGAATAGGAAGTTTAATGAATCATACATACTTTATTTGAAAAATATCAATAACCATTCACTGGTCTATTCTTGCATAAACTGACTAAAATCCCCATGTAAATGGTGCATAGCTTTTTTTTTTTTTTTTATGAATCACACTCTATTTTTTAGTACAATGCTAAATCATCTTAAAATGTGTAGTTTTACCTGCCAAGCCTAAGATAAATTTCCATCAGTGATTAAAGACTAGTTCCATTCCCTATAATCCTTGTCAATTATATGAATAGGCAGTAATGGAACACTTTATTTTCTCTGGTTATTAAAACACAAA
This sequence comes from Myotis nattereri, assembly GCF_964212035.1. Lineage (NCBI taxonomy): Eukaryota > Metazoa > Chordata > Mammalia > Chiroptera > Vespertilionidae > Myotis > Myotis nattereri. Next base: position 64,185,137 of record NC_138076.1, on the reverse strand, counting down.
ATAGTAATGCAAATGCACTGTACAATGTCTCCTTACTAGATTGGCAGTGTAATTTATTTAATCAAATTCAGACGTCAAAGACAGAGAAGCAGGAGTTAGTCTCTTAAAGTCTATGTGGGACAAAAATGTATTCAGCTAAAAAATACCCACAAAAGATCAGAATGCAATTTTTGAGTCTTTCAGAGATCTCTCTTATCATAACAGTTGCACATAATTTCCAGTGATGAACATTTCAATTTCATTTGTAAGGTTACAACTTTATAATTTCTCCTTCAACGTAGACTATTAACATTCATTCCAAATGAACAAAGTAATCCTTAATGTCTATGGCTACAAGGCCCACTCATTTTAAAAGCTTTTAAGTTACAAAGAATAGAAATGGGTGAGTTTTGAATTCATGGTGAAAGTTCAATAAAATGCATATAACAGTGTCACAAGTACAATATAGAGCCCCTCTCTTTGGAGAGGGTTATAAGGAAGAGAGTGAATCAGGTTTTTGTTTTTTAAAAAAGTATAATATTGCTGACATTATCTCCATGATACTCATGACCAGTGCTTTGAGTAAAAATTTAATAAAATTAACACTACTTTATTGATTCATTTTTTTTCTTTTCTTCTTAATCTTCTCTTCAAGATTAAACTCATCAGCACTTGACAAAAACTGCAAATAACAGCCAGATGCAGGACTTGGTTTTATCTTTTTATGCAAGTATGTGGTGCTAATTAGTGCAAATTGATTAAACTTTAATTGCCTGATCCATGGCTAATTAATATTTATAAGATGAATGAGCAGGAAAACCAGACATTTATTAAAACACTTTAATGATTTTTCATATGTTTTGACAAAGCAAAGCAAATAGATGTTATGAGTATGGATGTGCTAGACTAGGGGACTGTATCTGCTGCCTTCCTCTACCTGTGAATGCCTTGAGAATGTACACTAACTTTTAAACATATAGGTTGTAAACTTCTTTGGGAAGGGAGATTTTAAAAATTATTTTCAACCTTTTTGTTATCAGCACACCATCTATGAAATCAATTATTGCAATGATAACTATTATTAACTCATGTAAAATTCTATATTTTGCTATTAGTATACATATATGTATTCAACTATTATAAAATAATATGTGAATGCAGTACTAAAGTATAGATTTTGTAAGCAATGAAATGTATGCCAGTATATTTTCCTTTTTTAAGATTGTAACCTTTTGAGAAAGTAATAATTAGGATATCAATTAAGAACAGTATTTGAATTTTCAAATTAGATCAGACATGATATGCTTCTACTTAATTATCCTGATGCCTAAAGTTTTAGTCTAGAATTCATTCTTAGCTTTGCAAAACTGATTTTATACTGTGAATGAAGTTTGCATATTAAATATACATTGTTTTTAAAGTAGAATATAAATTTTTATTCCTTCAAATCTTTTTTTTTATGCATGACTACTGAAAGAACTATATATAATGACATAATAATAAAGGCTTATTGAAGAATGTCAATGTCTCTGGTCATTATCTTGATAATATTTTGCAATTAACCCATCCAATCAATATGTTTTTAATGAAAGCTTTATCTAAAGAAACATATTTTGAAAAATTGAAAAGCTTCTATATGTTCAGGTCCTATATTCTGTATCAAATTCTATGTTTAATTCTCTGGCACATCAAAAAAGTCAATATTTCATGTTTTCTTAGATACATAACTCTATACCAGCAATTTTCAACTATTGTGGCACATTGGTAGATGGTGCAATAATTTTTAAAACATACAATACCTGACTAGTCAGGGACACTGACCTCTTTTCCCTTAGATTCCCAAATTAAAAAAAATGATGAAGGCCAACACAGAAATAGCTATTTGGTATAAATGAATCAATATTATACCTTTTCTTTTTGCTCAAATAGGCAAAACATATTTTTTAGTGTGACGCAGAATTTTAGTAATTGGTTTATGTGTGCCATGAGATGAAAAAGATTGAAAAACCGCTGTTCTATACATTCCACTAATTTAAACAATTCTTATTAACTCAATGTTTAGTAAAATATTATTTACTGTACTCTTAACTAATATGATTCAACGCTCTTTTAAATTGAAAAGTTTTAAAATAATCAATTAAATAATTGTTATGCATTTTTCAAACTTTATCTTTATTGTTAAAAGTATTACAGATGATCCTTTTTTTCCACATTAATCTCTGTCACCACTCCCAGGCTTTCCACACACTATTGTCAGTGTCCATGGGCTATGCATATATATGTGTATAAGTTCCCCAGTCACTCATTTTTAACTTAAAGTACAACAAATTCTAAATCTAAAAGTTAGTCCTTCCTGGTTTCAGTTCTCTCATTCTAAAATACTGTAGATTGTTTAAAGTTATATTAGTAATTGTCATGGTCTTTTAGAGTGTCAACTTGACGAGGCTACGGTCCACAATTGCTCAGTTAAACTCTGTTTTAGGTGCTGCTGTGAAGTCATCTTGTAGATGTGATTAAATTCCATAACCAGTCAGTAATCATAATTATCATCACATTAGACTATTCTAGATCATCTGGGTGGACCTTATTCAATCCGTTCACAAGACTTAAGAGCAGAGTTCAGGCTTCCATACTGAAGACCTTCCAGTTTGAGAGTTCCAACTTGCCCTTCTTAAGAGACAGCCCTACAAATTTTGGACTTGCTGAGCCAGTTTTCACAATTGTGTCAGTTACTTCCTTGCCATAAAACTCATTATATATATTTCTTGCTGGTTCTGTTTCTCTGGTACAACTCTGACTGACATAGTATAGGATAGCAATCACTATACTTTATAAAATCAGTAAAAAATCATGGGAACAAAGTGTGCACAAATAATCACAAGACAATGAGATGAGTACTAAGTATGTGTGTACAATTTCATGCAATGATATGAAGAGTGGAGGATCTCAATGGGGAGAGGAGCAGTGTAGGTGAGGATAACACCAGCATCATATTTAAAGAGTAAATGGTGGACAAGTAGAGTTGAGTAGAGCATTCTGGCAGAGGCAGTAAAATCATCAATATATAAGGCATAAGGAGAATAACTACCTTACACTGATGTTAACATATATATTGCTATTATGAATATAATGTGTTCCTAGAGGAAAAAGGTATTTGATGGAGTCTGCAACTACAGGCTTGATTCTGATGACAAAGTATCAGTATGACAAGAAATAATTGTGGACTTGTTTCTAGAAGGGTTATGATGATTAAATACATTTACCAGGGGAAAGACAATCAAATTTAGGTTTAGAAATATCAGTCCGGCAGGATTATGATAGAAGGACTGACTAGATAAAGAAGGAATAGATAAGTGTGTAGAGAGGTTGTTTGCTTGTTTCACTTTGTTTTTAGACTATAGAGTTAATAAAATTTCTAACCAAGATAATGACCATAGGGATAGCTAGTAGAGAAAGAACTTGACAAGCATCTGTTATTAGGACTGATTAAATGTGGGTAATAATGATAGAAAAACTTAGATCCTAATTTTATGATTTGGGCAATTATATAAAAGACAATGTTGGGCATCAAGACAGAAAATATCCTATATAATAAAGCCCTAATATGCAAATTGTCCCCTTGACCAGGGTTTTGACCGGGAGTTTGACATACATAGATGGTGACCAGCATCTATTACAGAGAAAGGGCAAACAGCAATATTAAAATGTTTCTTCTAATTATTTTCCTTTCAATGTGCATGAATCCATGTACTGGGCCACTAGTTGAGAAATAAAACAGAATTATAAAAAAAAAAAAAGGTAAGTTCTCTTCTGAAAAAAGTGTAGTGTAGATCTCACTCACACTGGTTTTGGGCTTGGTTATGGGACTGGTTTTGATCAATGAGATATTATAATTGTTATATAATCAGAGACTTAAAAAGTACTTGTAAATTGGGCCTTGCATTCCCTTGTTACTGGGAACTCTTCTGACATGGTTAAAAAAGAAAACAAAGCAAAACATTTGTATTAAATTTGTTCATGTTCTTAGAATATCAAAATCACCTGATATGAATTTACTATTTTATTATCATTTTAAATGTTTATAAACTATTACCTATTGAAATTTAGTAACATAAATTTAGTACTAAATGTTACCTTGTGTAAATTAAAGCAGAATTCTTACAGTCAACAAAAAAAATTCAAGATAAATTACAACCGTGGGCTAGTATGTCAAGATAAGAGAGGTCCTACATATCTCTTCCATCCTAACTGAGGCCCAAACAAAGTTGAACCCAACCCAGTTGCGTACCAACAGAATCAAGAGCAAATACATTGTTTCAAGCTTCTAAGTGAAACACTACATTATAATAGAGAAGACCAGACCACATACTGTGTAACAAAAACAACAGGAGATACATACATACAAGAGGATTTCTTTGCCATTCAACCAATATTTGGGGTGGAGGAATGCTTCTACTTTGTGAGGTCCTAGGAAATGGCAAATAAAAATACTTTGCAATCATGGAACTAAATGAATTCAGATAATTCCTTGATCAGTTTGCAGAGATATTAATATTAGAACCTATTATCTCAGCAGTTAGTTATAGCATTCTTCCTCCTCAGAGGTTTAGGTTGGATTTGAAAACCCCCCAAAATTACAGCTGGGGAGAATCCAGAGTCCACCACGCCATTCTGAAAATTGCACAAAGCCTACTCTTTCCTTATGCTCTTTGCAGTCTTGAGGATCTCTCTATTGCCATATGTGTCAACTTAGCTAGCTTCCATCTAGAAGAAAACCTCATCCTTTCTCTTGTTTTTTTTTTTTTTTTTCTGCACAAGGTCCACATATTCCAATCATTTCTTTATTTTAATAACTGGTAAACATCTGAGGAATCAGAGGGAAGGATTATGTTTAGGAGGATAAAGTCTTTAACAATTAAGCAGGTTCCACTGTGTCTTTGTGTGCTTTCACCATTTTTGTTTTTATTTGTTTATTTGTTTGTTTGTTTGTTTTTTCATACTTCCTCTCTTTCTTCCTGGCCTGACAAATATCTCTCTTACTCTAATCCCCCAGGATTGCACTTTCAGTTGTCAAACACGTATAATCTTTATTTAAACATATTATTCTTATACGAGAGGCCTGGTGCATGAAATTCCTGCAAAGGGGGGGGGGTCCCTCAGCCCAGCCTGCACCCTCTCACAGTCTGGGAGTCCTCAGGGGATGTCTTACTGCTCCCTGGGGAGCAGGCCTCAGCTGTCAGTCGGAAACTCTTAGCTCTGCTGTGGAGGGGGGAGAGGTTCCTGCTACTGCCACTGCTCTCACCAGCTGTGAGCCCTGCTCAGGGCTTCTGGTTTAGCAGTGCTCCCCCTGTGGGAGTGCACTGACCATCAGGGGGCAGCTCCTGTGTTGAGCGTCTGCTCAAGTTTTTTCTACTTGGGAGTCATTTTTATTTTTCTGGTTCACTTGTGGAAATCTTTAATTCTTCTATGTGTTTTTTTCTGGGGTAGTCAATGTAGGTCTACAACACAGTGGATCACATTCAGGGACAAAGAATTCAAACAAAGCCAATCATAGGTTTTCCTAGGACAAGTTATCAAGGCTAAGACAATCAAAGATATCTCTTGGGCTCTTCTCTAAAGCTAGCAAGTGAAACTACCTATTAATATTGGAATGTTGACCTATATCTGTGTGCTTGATGTTCAGCAGACATATTTTTACATTTCATGGAAATAGCCTTACTTTGGCAAGGAAGAATGAGGCTAGAATGCAAAGAGAAGGAGAGAAGGAAAGTTGGGGTAGGGGTGAGAGAAAGAGAAAGGTGGGTAATGGAGGTGGGGGAGAAGAGAAGAGAGAGATTGTATTTCTCTAGTGTTATGGAAAGCGGCTACAGCATTTGGACAGAATCAAGCCTCGGAGTTACTTGTGGCAAAGCCACATACAAGTCCCAGCTTGGAGGGCTTTGTGTGATCTGACTATAAAATAAAGACTTGGCTTACAGGCTGTGTCACTGTTTCCTCATCCAGGCACAGTGATCCACCTGGCCCCAACTGTATTCTCTTGTCTGTATTCTTTAATCCTTCACACCCCTCACCCCTCTCAAGTTCACCACTGGCCGTGCTGGACGTGGTTCAGTATGTGATCCAGTGAAATGTCTGTTTTGTTAAAGACCAGAAGAAATTGGGTTCTGTAACTTACTAACAAAAGATTACTGGCTCTCATAGCCATAAGCATTTCATGCTTAGTAAACTGAATCATGGAAAGATTCCCTGGACAAAGAAAGAGAAACACAAATAGCATTCCTACTGCCTTCAGTACCTAAGAAGTGGGTATCAAGTAAATACAGAGTACTCTAGAGCTAGAAGACATAGCCTGTTGACTTATGCAACGCTAACAGCTTATAAACTCATATCCACCTCAAACCCAAATTTGTATAATTTGGTGTTACTTCCATTTTACATAGTATCAGGCAGATTCACTTTCAATTAGAATTATAGAATGTTCCCATGAGTTTCTTTAAGAACAATTTAAGAAAGAAACCAATAAGATCAGGCTTCGGTTAATTCATATTTGCATGAAAATAAGGGCAACACTTCTGACAGTTTAAAGAAAAACAACAGTATACCTCTTTATTGATTTCTATCCCCAACTCATTCTTTGCTAATTGTTTAAAACCTTATTTTCTGTATTAACTTGTCAACATTTACAGAAGTAGCAATGTGAAATAGTCAGCATTTGCAGCACCAAGAAACATTTTGTTTCTTGCTCCTGCCACATTGAGGCTGTGCTTTTTAGGAAATTGAATGACTGCTATTGGGTTCAGTGGGGCTCCACCAGATTTCACTGGACTTGGATAGACCTGACTGCATTCACCTGAGCTCCCCTGGCCTTGGTTTGGGCTTCATGTCGTTCACAGTTCATTAGCCAAAGTAATCAGGTGACCAAGCCTAGTTCCAGTGTGGTAGAAAGCATTCTCTGCCTAGAGTTAAGGCAAAGCAACGTTCCAAGGCAAAGAGTGTGAATAAATAAACCACTTCCAAAGAAAAAGAGAAGTGATTGGAACAATAATCTAATCGACAACAAAAACTGAAGAGTCTCAGGGGATGCCACCTTAGATCCACTTTTATTACTCAAGGGACATTAAGAGTTGGCAACTAAAAAGCTATCCAAATTGTTGATACATACAGAGAAAAATGAGCAAGTGAATGGGGAGATATCCAGCATATATGAACTAGGCATGTCATTTTAAATGGAAAATAACTCCGTATTCCCCAAGACTCCAGGATATTTCAGGTTAATTACTGAGAGGAACTCTTTAACTGCATCAGTTCATCCATGTTTATAATCCTACATGTGCTTATAATCTGTCTACCCCCTTACACTCTTCGATGTCTTAAGCAATTCACTCTGCTCCCCTGCTATTCACCTAACGCTACTGTTGAGTTCAGCGCAGCAGTGGATTATTACGATAGTAAAATAAACATTTTGCAAAGCCAACATTTTAAAGTAGACAAGCAGGCCTCTGTGGAATCAGAGTAGCCATTTTTCTTTTGCTTACTTGATTTTATTTTTAAGTGTGTTAAAATGATTTGGAAAGTACATCAAGTATTTCAAAATTTTCATTTTTTTAAAAAGTAAAAGTACAAGTTTCTTCTAGAGATTTAAATAATTTTGAGCTTTATACAGAGTTTTACTTACTGATTTTTCTCTTTTCCTTCTAAACTCAGATTTACTTTTAAGTACCTGTAGGAAATGTCATAATAGTCTTCAAGTTCACTCAGATGAAACATGCAAATAAAAGCTTCCTTTCTCTTCTGATCTTATACCCCAGCCCTACTTTATTCTCCTCTTTTCCATCATTCACTCAGACTTCAATGAAGAAGTTCATTGAGGATCAAACAGTCCAGCTGTTGTTTTCAACTTTTGCTATTTTAATGTTTATTTTCCAAATCATTCCTATTTTTCTACTAAAAATATACTTCTAAATCATTATTATTTTTGGAGCAACTCTAATGCTTTCTGTTGCTAGATATTTGATCCAAGTCCAATATTTTTCTTGGCAGTTGGTGAACATAATAAGTAGGGATTTTTTTTCTTTCTACACATAGAACTGGAGAAAAAAAGGGAAACTTCACAATTAAAACAAATTTAATATTGAAGTAAATTCTCACTTTAACATATACTCACAACCATTCCTCAAAGAGGAAACAACATATAAAAGGGAGTGTCCATTCTCTTAATGTGTATTTGCACTTAATTCTACTTCTCAATACACATTTTAAAATACATATTGGGAGTGTGATTGAGGTAATGAAGGGATTTCCACATGTTTTGTTCCCCTTTATTTTAAAAAACATTTGTTAAAGTGATAGTATGCACATAGAAAACAAAAAGTTCAGAAGAAATAGCAATGAAAAGTGAAAATGAATTATTTAATTATGTTCTGCCATTTCAATCCTTTAACTCATTTTAATGTCTCCTAGTTTTATTTTTTCTTAATTTTCTTCATAAGATTAAACAATATTATTACATGTGTATTCATTTATTCATCAACTTTATCTCATATTTATGACATAAAAAATAAAGATTTAGATTGTTTAAATGACCCCCACCATCTTCTAATTTCTAATAGATCTATCAAGATTTTCTGTTGTTCTAAAATTTTGATTTTTGTGACTTTTAAAATATTTTCTTATTTCCTCCAAAATAAAATTTATCTTCTTACATTGCTTATTCTTCATTCAACCTTTTCTTTCTTCTGTCCATAACCCAATTACATCTACATTATGACTAAATATTTTCATTTTACTTTTTATCTATAATTAACTATAAAGCTTTGTTTGCAATAACATTCTAAAAATTTACATAGGAGAATATTATTTTAAAAGAGTATATCAGTTCTATTTTCAAATCATATGCTCAATATAGTTGCCTTCAACACTTAGGCTTTTTTTTTTTTTTTTTTTTTTTTTAATGAAGTAGCTCTGCATTTAAAGCAATGACTCCCATTGTTAATTACTCAAAACTCAAAAAGTTAGGAAATACACAGCAATATTTTTCTCTGTAGTTTTATTTCAAGATTAACAATACTGTCTTTTTTTTTCAGGTGAATAATTTTAACATTGCTTTAAATGTAGAGGTACTTTGCCTGCAAGGACTTTAGAAGAATCTGTAAAAATATTAGAAAGGGAGAGAGAAATAATTGCCAAATTAATATTTTAGCAGGTGTTTATTGACACATGATAAAATTTAAATAAAACAAAGACATTATTTGAAATAAACATTGAACAATTATTTTAGCCACAAATGTGAATGATATGGAAGAAGTGATAAAACTCGAAACTAGAGATTGATATTCAATCATTTACTCTTTTTTAAACAATATTTATTGATTTCAGAGAGGAAGAGAGAGGGAGAGATAGAAACATCAATGATGAGAGAATCATTGATTGGATGCCTCCTGCACGCCCCCCACTTGGGATCAAGCCCACAACCCAAGAATGTGCCCTTGACTGGAATTGAACCTGGGGCCCTTCAGTCCACAGGCCAACACACTGTCCACTGTGTCAAACCAGCCAGGGCTTCAATCATTTACTTTTTTCAACAAATTTGTACCCCAAAGAAAACAAATAAAAATCTTTTTTCTTATGTATTTTCTACTTAGTGAGATAAGACAAACAATCCTATATAATGAAAGGCTAATATGCAAACCAACCAAACGGCGGAATGACCAGTGGCTATGACATGCACCAGGGGACAGATGCTCAATGCAGGAGCTGCCCCCGGTGAGCATGGCTCAGCCAGAAGTCCTGAGCCAGGCTCACGGCTGGCGAGCACAGTGGTGGTGGCAGGAACCTCTCCTTGCCTCTGCAGCAGAGCTAAGGATATCCGACTGTTGGCTTAGGCCCATGGGGAGCGGGCCTAAACTGGCAGCAGACATCCCCCAAGGGCTCCCAGACAGTGGGTGGGAGCAGGCCAGGGTGAGGAACCATGCCCCCTGAGTACATGAATTTCGTGCACCAGGCCTCTAGTAAGTTAATAAACTCCATAGTATGTGAAGTGGTGGTAATTGCTATAAAGAAACATAAAGCAAGGAAGTAGATAGAGATTTGGAGAAAGGGGTGCACTTTGAATAAGGTAGTCAGAGAAGGTATTACATGAAGTGACACTGGAGAAAGTCTTTGAGGAAATGAGAGAGTAAATTAAGGCAGGTCAGGGATATGCATGCAACTCAGAGGGAACAGCCAGAGTGAAGGCCCTGTTTAAAGGAAGGCAAAATCAGAGCACAGAAAGAAAGCAAGGAAGAGCAGTCAAATGCACATTGCAACAGCTTAGGCTTATCCCTCATTATTTTCCTCATATTTTACACCATATTAAAGCAGGCTGTCCTCAGGATAATCAAGAGTATATTGAGGACATTTTAAGGATTTGCCTTACCCTCTGTAAAGGATGGAAAGCCCTTGGCAGTGTTGAACAGACAGCAGCCTGATCTGTCTTACACATTAAAAAGCTTGCTCTGGCTGCTGTGTAGAGAATAGGCAATATAGTGCAGGAGATGAACAGTGATCCAATTAGAAGATCATTGTGATAGTCAAGTTGAGAGATGTTGATAACTTGCATCAGAGGGGCACCCCTTAAGGTGGTGATAAATGGATCCCACATATATTTTGAAGTAAAAACAGCATGATTTCCTGATAGATTGTTGATGAAGAGAGAAATCTCAAGAAAAACTCAAATTTGTGTGAACAATAGAAGTATGGAGTTATCATTTCCTAATTTGGATAGATAGGTTAAGTGTTAAATTTTGGTTGTGTTAATAATGGACAGTCTTCTAGCCAATTACACAGAATTAGCAAGTAGGCAATTAGATATACAATTCTCCAGTTCAGCAGAGTAGTCTACACTGGGAGCATGATGTATGGTCCCAGAAACATAATGAGCTCACCAAGGAAATACTTCTAAATATAAAAGCAAAAAACTCTGAGTCACTCCAAATGTTCAAGGTGAGGGATGAGTGGTTAGTAGTAAGGTAAAAGGAACCAGGAGTGTGCAATATCTGGGAATATATCCTATCTAATAAAAGAGAAACATGGTAATTAGCGTACATCCGCTACCCTTCCCATTGGCTAATCAGGGAGATATGCAAATTAACTGCCAGCCAAGATGACGGCCAGCAGCAGGCAGCTGGAAGCAAACATGAGGCTTGCTTGCTTCAGTGACAGAGGAAACCAACGTTCCCCGCCTGCCTTGCCGGCCTCTGAGCTTGCATTTGAAACATTGTTACAAATATACAAGCTAAACAAAACCCCAGAAACCTGCTTTCAGCCACTGGGATCTCAGAGCTGGAGTTGATACAGTGTTTCGATTATAGAACCCAAACAAACCAGTTACCTGCTTTTAGCAGCAGAGGCCTCAGAGCTGGAGCCAGAGCTAAAGCTGGCTCAGAATAAAAAAAAAGTAAAAAAGGAGCAGTTGGGAGCTTCAGTCACCCACCAGCCTGAAATCAGCCCTCAGCCCCTCACCCAGACTGGCCAGGCACCCCAGTGGGGCCCCACCCTGAAGGGTGTGTGACCAGCTGCAAACAGCCATCATCCCCTCACCCAGGCTGGCCAGGCACCCCAGTGGGGACGCCCACCCTGATCCAGGACACCCTTCAGGGCAAACCAGCCGGCCCCCACCTGTGCACCAGGCCTCTATCCTATATAGTAAAAGGGTAATATGCTTCCCAGCACTGGGATCAGCAGAGCTGTGAGGCATCCCAGCACTAAGATCAGCATAGCTGAGAGGCCTCCCGGCACCGGGATCAGCGTGACAGGGGGCAGCGCCCAAACCCCCTGATCGCCCTGCGGCTCTGTGTGTGACAGGGTGCGGCGCCCTGACCCCCCAATCGGCCCTACCCTGAGCGTGACTGAGGGTGGCATCGCAACCTCCCGATCTGCCCTGCTCTGTGCATGACAGGGGGAGGTGCCCCAACTCCCCAATCAGCCCTGCTCTGAGCCCGACCAGGGGCTGCACCTAGGGATTGGTCCTGCCCTCTGCCACCCGGGAGCAGGCCTAAGCCAGCAGGTCGTTATCTCCCGAGGGGTCCCAGACTGCAAGAGGGTGCAGGCCAGGCTGAGGGACCTCCCCAACAGTGCACACATTTCATGCACCCAGCCTCTAGTGCAGCCGTAGGCAAACTATGGCCCGTGAGCCGAATCCGGCCCGTTTGAAATGAATAAAACTATTGAAAAAAAAAGACCGTACCCTTTTATGTAATGATGTTTACTTTGAATTTATATTAGTTCACACAAACACTCCATCCATGCTTTTGTTCTGGCCCTCTGGTCCAGGTTAAGAACCCATTGTGGCCCTTGAGTCAAAAAGTTTGCCCACCCCTGCTCTAGTGGATATATAATTTGTCAATGCAGGGTTGAAGTGTGGTTCCTCTTAACCTTCTTTTAAAAGCTCTATTTTTTTTTTTTTGTAGAGTTAAATGTCTCATGAAATAAAATGAAAGATTGTAACCTGTGATACCATGAAAGTCAGTATGTGACATGCTATGCCATGCTGTTGTCATGATGAGCAAGAAGCCTCACACCCACTGATGATCCACATTATTGAATGTTGGACAAGGGAATGAGTCTCCGTATAAGCAAATCAAAGCCTGTATTTTTCCAGTGTGTGTGTGTTTGTGTGTGTATGTGTGTGTGCACCCACAAGTGTTTATTCTATTCCAGATATCAATGTGAAGAAGGCAAAAAATTCTTTCCTTGCTTTCCACATCTGTCATTTGTAGTAAGGAGATATTCTAAAGATTGGCATTTTCACAGATTTGTCATTAGAATGCAGAAATTTTCATATTTACTCTCTGTTATTGACTGAATGGAGAATTCTCTCAGAGCTAGGAAAATAGAAATCCTCTCTACATGTGAGTGAATGAATTTGAAAACATATAGACATCATTTAAATTCCCTGAAATTATAGAAGTAAGGGAAATCTTATATCAATAGATTTTCTGAGAGAATTCTATAACAGTATTTAGAAAGTAATCATTGTTTGCATTAGGAAAACTCCCCCAAAATTTTCTTACTAAATTACTTTAACAACAAAAATTTAGCATGGCAATATAAGCAGCAAGACCCAAAGTTATTATAAAAATAAGCTAGTAGTACTTTAATTATGCAATTTGTCTTTCTTCTTCCTTTTTCTGCTAATCCTCAAGCTCGACATTTCATCAAATACTGTGGAGACCCTGAAAACAGATAAATGAAAAAAGCAAGTGCTAACCTCCAATCATCTAGAGAGGGAAGTCTGGAAACAGATTCTCATAATCTTTGGTGATGAACACATTGAGCAAAATAGATGCTTAATGTCAAGAGGAAACAGGAAAATAAGAGGTGTGATCTCTGCAAAACATATGATCAGAATGAAGATACAAGTCTTCTTTTGAGCAATTCCTCAATCCATACTCCACCCCAGCCCTCACCCCTACAAAAATAATAAATAAATGTGTAATCTAAAAATGCCGGGATGTGTGTAATCAGGTGTTACTGCAGAGAACACTTCCTTTATTCAAAGTGGGGCCAGATGGATGTGAGGGCGATCTGGCTGCGACATCTGTCACCCCTTTGATCGCCAGGGTTGGTTGGCTGATCTGGCTGGCTAGGCGGGTGTCCCCCTCCTCTCTCACCCATCCATGTGGGTCCCTCCCGAAGCTGTGCGCTAGGTCGAAGAGGACGACCTCCCCCCACCCCACCCCCCCAAGGAGAGGACTGGTCTTCAGTCAAGCCTATACCAGTAGCTGCGCTCCCCTGCTAGAACCTCCAAACAAGCTCTCAAAGCGGGGCCAGACCAGTAGTAGCTGGCAGCAGCTCTCTGGTTCTCTCACAGGATAAAAGCCGAAGTCCCTGCAGTTGCTTTACAAGGTCCTCCAGGGTCTGGCGTCAGTTTCTCTGACAAACTCCTCCCAGGCTCATTCACTCTGCTCCAGCCACACTGGCTTCCTGCCGCCAAGCCTTCCAAGAACACTCCTTACTCAGGGCCTGTGGCAATCGGCTCCTTCTTCCTGGAACGCTCTTGCCAGGGATTATCCATAAGGCTCCCTTCCTGGCTTGCCCCAAGGCTTTGCTCAGATACATTCTCAAAGAGCCTTTGCTAACCAGCCTCCTTTAAATTTTAGTCGCTCCCCCTGTTCCCATTTGCTCATTCACATTTCAATCTACCCCACCAACTATTTAACCTACTGTATCACTTTTTAAATTACACTTGTTCTTCAGGTGTTTCCTTAGACTGTAAGCTCCATGAAGAGAGCAGCTTCTGTTGTTTGCTGAAAGTATTAGAGCAGCGCCAAGCAACTAACAGGGCACAATACATTTGTTAAATAAATAAATGCTGTAAAAAACATTTCTTCTGCATCTCGGTGTTGGTTGGCAAGAAATGTATACTTCTCATAGGCATGTGCTCAGTGCTACCATGTGCTGTTATTTTAATCATGTTGAGTTTAAAAGTTGAGTAAACCATGCAGTACCCAACAGAGAAGAAACAGTGCCAGACTCTTATCCTATTGCTATGGAAAATATGTTTTTTATAGTGGTAACTAATATCTACTTGATTATAACAGTCATTACAAAAGTACATTTATTATTTTTACCATGAATATTTTCTCTCTCTGCAATAATTTGTAACTGTTTGTAGGGAAGATAAGCCATATAGGAATCACAGTACAATTAAGACATGCCACAAATTTTGAGCACCAACCAGGTGCCAAGCACTCTTTTAACATAAACATATAGAGTGGTGAGTAAAAATACCTATAACAGTCATGCTATCATGGTGTTAACATTCTAGCAGGTTCCATGTTCTCTTTGCTCTTGATATTGTAAAATAAAATTCAAGGACAGGTCTAAGATTGTGTGTTAGCCAACTCTGGAAAAGACAATGCATAGCAAAAGCCATAAGGTGTATGAGTAATAAGCAATATGGTGTTTGATAAAAATGAAACAATGTTTTGAGCTCAGGATTTCCTTCCATACCTGCTATTCACATCAGCACTGATCTCAGGACAGGACTTGAGCCTATAAGACAAAGGAAAGCAGAGACACCTGCTGGAGTGACAGGGTGAGGAAACAGGAAGGGGCTGATGACAAAGACCATGGCATTTCAATAAGGTCACGGAAAGAACACGACCAAAAACAAGAATAGACAAGAAAGTTTTGACTGCTAATCAAGTGTTTAAATAATTGGCTATTTCTAGTGCTTTTATTATAAAATATAAAAGGGTAATAAAGCACAATTTAACATTTGGAGGATTTAATTCACAATTATTAAGTGTTAATTGAAAACTCATTATTTTTAGCTATCAATAATTAAAGCAATTATAGACGGGTTCCATCTCCATTATAACATAGTCTTGAGGTAAAATATAATGAAACAGGTATTTTCCTCTTTCAAGAAATTAAACTCCAATATAAATTAGGAAACAAATATGTGAGCTTCAAGAATCCCTATATTTAGGGAAATTGAATTTACTTATTTTCCAGGAGATGTAACAATTCGCGAGCTCTCTGAGGCCTGGGAGAGGAGGCCCCCGGTCATGGTGGGCATGCTTCCTCATTTTGCCCACACTGTGCTAAAAAGCTGTTGTCTAAGGCAAAAGGCAGCAGAGGAAAAAATGCATTTTAAAAACAGGGCTCCTGTGAATTTATGAGAAGTGCATCACAAAGACAAATATTTCAGCCATGCAATTCCATTCGGCCTTTTCAGCTGTGTGTCCATAGCAAGTCAACGGCTAAATTGAAAAATCAATTCCAATTTAAATTATTGGAATAAAGAACACCAGGAGTCAGAGATAAAATGGCTTTGTTCTCTGAGATCCTTTTTAATTGGAAAGTTATTTCTTCAGGGTATTCTAATGGTTCTGAAGGAAGATTGCAAAATAAAGTTGATCGGCTGGGGGAAGGTTAATAGCTAATGTGCTTTCCTTGCTGCTCAGCAGCCTCTTGTCTTTATGACATCCCCCATCATATCTGGAAGGACTGCGGATTCTAAATCATCTGATACGTGCAAGGACTGTGTTTTCTCTTAGTCTTTCAAAAATCGTCCTGAAGCTGGAACCTTGGCAGGGCCTTATTGCTTTTGCAACCTCTCCAACTGGACTCGCTTTTGCTTACAAATGTTACAGGACGCTTTTCTCCTTTCTTTCTTCCTTCCTCCCTCCCTTCCTTCTATTTATTTGTTTGTTTGTTTGTTTGTTTGTTTATTTATTTATTTATTTTCCTAATGGGGATGTTTCTCTAACAATGGAGTGGTAATTAATGAAAATAAAAGATACCTGAAGAGGATGTTAATGAAAGCTCTGCTCTTTAATGACAGAAAAAGAATGAAAACATTTTGCTGGTCTGGATTAAACAGAGGGAAAATATTTATAGACTGTAGCGGATGGAAACCAAAGATACAAAGATAGGACAAAGGAAGCAACATGGCATATATAAAAGTGTTAATAAACATTATAAAAAAGTTAATATAGGATATAGTGAGAAACAAAAAGTCATGTTTAGAAAGCTTTAGCCCAAAGTTTAATTAAACATATAATAATCTTTGCTCTGCCTGTAGAAAATTGTTTGAGGCAGCTGTAGATTAAAAACCTTAAGTGAGCATTTAATTTTAAATTAATAAAACAGTTATGGTGTGTGTTAGGAAAAGTTACTGAGGTTTGCTTAAGTATATTTAATTACTATAAAAGAGATAAATCTCATTTTCATGTAATGAACTCAGAAGTGCAGATACAGTAAATATGTACTTACATTCTTGTTATTAATGCATTAAATTTGTAAGAATATTTAGGAATTTAATTAGCATTTAATAAGATAGCTATAGCAAATTACAGTAGTTACACGTTAAAAGTAAATTAATATTTTTAGTATTTAATTGATATTAACTAATTAATTACTGTTTATTACATGACAGCTAGATTTATCTTTTATGAGGTTATTAAATCTCAATTAAAATGCTCTTTTTAAGAGGGCACAGTCAATTAAAAATAATATTCTATAAGAATTTCATAACTCTATTCTCTCAGGACTTGTGGTGTATAAATGTATCAAATCCAATAACCAAGGTGGTTTATAAAGGAACTGAGTTGGGTCTATGCCTGAACTGTTTAAGCAATTCTAGACTTGACCCAAGTAAGAAGGATTTACTTAAGGAAGTCATGTATTATTTTTGTTTATTAAAGTTATAAGCATATGTAAGCTTAGAAAGACCCTGACTCAAAAATATCTCTTCACAGAAAATGATACTGTGTTCAGGGGTTATTTATTTGAGAAAAGTGACTATGGGTTATCAAAATAAAAGCGCTATTTATTGTTTGTTATTCCCTCCTTTGCATGACTTAAAGTTTTATATACAACATGGCAATTAGCTGAAAACAGACTTTGCCAGTGGGAGTTTTAGTAAGATCATGAACTCAGTAAGGGGTCAATAATCAAATGTGTTAAACTGAAAGAAGAATATTAAATAGAAGGAAATATGCATTTTATATTTGACATTTTATTTTTCTAACAAGGCTATGTCATTCCTTATGTTCTTTGAATGTATCACGTGTTCAACAAATGTTATGTAAATGGAATGCACAAAATCTTCCAATCTGATTATCCATCCCCCACTCTGGAGTAGACTTGGCTTATTTTAAGTCCTGATTCTACCTCATTCAAGGTGTCATAACTTTGAAATGTCATATTACTATTACTATATATTACTATTCTGCACTTTGGTGTCCTTTATAATTATAGATGACTAGAGGCCCGGTGCACAAAAATGTGTGCACTCAGGGGGGAGGGGGTTCCCTCAGCCCGGCCTGTGCCCTCTCGCAGTCTGGGACCCCTCGGGAGATAACGACCTGCTGGCTTAGGCCTGCTCCCGGGTGGCAGAGGGCAGGCCCAATCCCTAGGTGCAGCCCCTGGTCGGGCTCAGAGCAAGGTCGATTGGGGAGTTGGGGCGCCGCCCCATGTCATGCACTGAGCAGGGTGATTGGGAGGTTGTGATGCCACCCTCAGTCACGCTCAGGGTAGGGCCAATTGGGGGGTTGGGGCACCGTCCCCTGTCACACTCAAGGCAGGGTCGATGGGGAGGTTGCGGCGCCACCCCCTGTCACGCACAGAGCAGGACCAATCAGGGGGTTGGGGCACTGCCCCCTGTCACACACAGAGCAGAGCCCATCAGGGGGGTTGGGGCTCTGTACCCTGTCACGCACAGAGCAGGGCCAATCAGGGGGTTGGGGCGCCACACCCTGTCATGAACAGAGCAGGGCTGATCAGGGGGTTGGGGCGCCTTCCCCTGTCACACACAGAGCTGGGCGGATAGGGAGGTTGTGGCTCCGCCCCCTGTCACACACAGAGCCACAGGGCGATCAGGGGGTTTGGGCAATGCCCCCTGTCATGCTGATCCCGGTGCCGGGAGGCCTCGCGACTCCGCTGATCCCAGTGCTGGGAGGCATATTACCCTTTTATTATATAGGATAGAGGCCTGGTGCACGGCTGGGTTCCAGCTGGTTTGCCCTGAAGGGTGTCCTGGATCAGGGTGGGGGTCCCCACTAGGGTGCCTGGCCAGCCTGGGTGAGGGGATGATGGCTGTTTGCAGCTGGTCACACACCCTTCAGGGCGGGGGTCGCCACTGGGGTGCCTGGCCAGTCTGGGTGAGGGGCTGAGGGCTGTTTTCAGGCTGGGGGTGACTGAAGCTCCCATCCGCTCCTTTTTTCTTTCTTTTTTTTTTTTTTTTATTCTGGACCAGCTTTAGCTTTGAGGCTTGGCTCCAGCTCTTAGGCCTCTGCTGCTGAAAGTAGGTTTCTGGCCTTTGCTTACAATGTTGCGATCCTGCTGGCTGAAGCCGGGAGGACTAAAGCTGGGGTTTGTTTAGCTTCTATATTTGTTACATAGTTGCTTAGAGTTGCAGCTCAGAGGCCTGCAGCAGCAGGCGGGGAATGTTGGAGTCCTCCGTCACTGAAGCAAGCAAGCCTCATGTTAGTTTCAAGCTGCCTGGCTGCCGGCCGCCATCTTGGCTGGCAGTTAATTTGCATATCTCGCTGATTAGCCAATGGGAAGGGTAGCGGTCGTATGCCAATTACCATGTTTCTCTTTTATTAGATAGGATAGTACCCATTTGAGGATTATCATGAAGACTGAGTTAATTAATGAAAGGCAATTTAAAACAACACCCAGTACAGAGAAAGAACTCAGTAAATGCTTATTGCTATTACAGTCTCCAGTGTTAAAGTAGTGATATTCTCTACAATTTGGAGCTGGAGAAGATACATTATGTTCCAGCGCACTAAAAACAATCAGAAAACAAATTAGCTCATTTTTATCTAGTTTTATCCGCTTAAATAATTAATCTCAGTCATTGTAAATATTTATCATTACTCACAAGTCATTTTTTTAGCAAAGCTAAAATACTATGTGATTTTAATCTTTTTCTCATGAATCAATTCCTGAAGATCTTTTGTCATTTTTGTTCCTACCATTTTCAAGCATAATGAAGATATTAAATAAACCTATCTTACATTGATTCTTGCTTCTCTCTACTAGATATCTAGCATCTCAGCTCAATAAATAGCCATTCATCATTATTTTATTTATTTATTTTTTAGTCAGGCTTGGGTCTTGTGACAATATTCTTAGCTAAGCTTAGTGAAATTAATTTTCAGTTAATATTATCTGAAATTATTTTTGAAACACAAGCATTCCACTGTTTATAATGCTTTCTCATCTTTACCTTCAATATGTGAAATTTGTTCATTAAATTTATCTATATAAAATAAGTGTGTTTATATTATAATGAAATATTAAAATATATATTTTATACTAATGGCGTTAATTTTCTGAAACAATAAACTTAAAATAAGGAGAAATAGATTCTTACACTGGCCACCATAAACATACTATTTACATTATCTTAGCTTACTTTCATTCTTCTGTACAAGAAAGACTTTATAGAATAATTACTTTTTTTAAAAAAAACACCTTTCCAATTCTAGCATTCTGTCAAATTATACTGAGCCAAACAAAATCCTTTTCTGTTATTTGTGTTTGGCTAAGAATTTTTTCTTTGCTTAGCACTTTAAAAAGTTATTTTTTTATAAAATGAACACATAAAACAAACAAACTTTTAATGTAAAACCATTAGCCAAAAAGTTAAATTACATGGATGATGCTGACTTTTGATCTGTGAGCAATAGCAACAAGGATACTAATAAAAGGATACAATTAAAAGAATAAAAAGCAGTAAAAACAATTGATGGGGAAGACAAGTCCATGGAGGTATGGTCTCTTGTTTCTTTGATTCTTCATCAGTCTCCGGTGATTCAACCTTGGTCTTTATATGTGTAAGACCAAGCCCTGTGGCAGTAAAGAACTAAAGATGAAATGATAGAGCATTTATCAGATATGCAAAAAAAAAAAATTACTCACGAAGAAAAAGATTAAAGATGAGAAGGAGAAAAGCAAATATTTTATCAGAGAAGTTACTCAGGGGGAAAAAAATGAGGGAAAATGGATATAGGATATCCTTTTTGCTTTGAATGTTGATATGTGGGTTTAAAATTGACTGAAGGGCACAAGGGGAAGACATTGATTTTCATCACTAATACTTTGAATGAATCCAATCAGAGTTTGTCAAAGAGAAGAAAAAAACCCCCAAACTAATTACTTTGAGAATCACCTAAAATATATGCAAGGCAAAGGGCTTAGTAGACAAGAAGAAACTGAAGTCATCAGTAATGATAAAAATGTGTGAAAAGGGATAAAATTGAGAGTCTAAATTAGCGTGACATTCTGAACTACGGTCTGCTCCCACTGGACACGAAGTAGACAGGTGCTCCCACATTCACTTCGGCTGGCTCACAAACTAAGTCATCAACCATTTCTGCATGTCCTTATCTTACTCTTGCCTTCTGTAGGTACCTTTTCACTTATTTCTGTCCTTGTTTTGTCCCTTAGGTTCAATGCATGATATTGTTATAGGTGCCTCAACCTCAAATTCTCTCAATATTCTTAGCTTTGCTGGTTCAGTGCCTCTCAAATAACATTCTCCTTCATTCTTATCCAAATTTTGGACACCTCCTATGCTACCACATCCAAAGGGCATATAAAACACAGTGTTTTTGTGCCCTGATTTGCCACCCACAAAAAAGCCTATCATATTTCATACGTTGCCACTGGTGGCAACATTAGAGGAGGAAAATACTAGAGAAAAGAAATCCCTGGCATGACTCAGTCAACACCATCACAGAGTCATAGGCAATGCCATATTCATAACTGGAGACTGATAGATCCTCCCTTCCCCCAACTTGTGGGTGGAGTATGATGTAACCTGCGGCCTAGAAATACCTGAGTACCTAACCAGGCACCTTATATGGACTATACATTGAGCCACCAATCAACACCTGCCAAGTACCCTAAGCCCTAATGGGCCATCCCGTAAGCCACCAATCAGTGTGCGCCAAGTGCACTAAGGCCCCAATCCTTCCTATTCCGCCCCTCAAAAGGTGTGCCCACCTCTGCTCGAGTTGCTGTTCTTCCCTTACGAGACAGCCCAGCAGGTCCTTCTCCTCTAAGAAGGCCTGTAGTCCTGGTTTTCGGCCTCTGATCTTTCAGAGACTATATCTTGAGTGGGTTATCAGAGAGACATTTCAGAGGAAATAGAAACTGCCCCGAGTGCCCTTTCAAACATACATGAAAACAGCCACTCACTGCTCTGCCAGTGTCATTGCCAGGTCATAGGTGAGTGTCTTTTACCGGTTCTGTGTGACCAGCATGCAGATCAGCAAGTGGCCCAGCTGCACCTCTTCTCCAGGCCCCATTGTCAGAACACTCACATGATGCTGGCTGAGGCAAGAGCAGTCATCTAGGTCAGCAAAGAGCCTGAGTCTGCTATGTGGGTTCCTTAATATAAGAACAATAAGCATTCTTTTTCACTTTGTATTTGAATGGGATTCCTAGTTGTTGACTCACTGTTGTTTTTGAGATTGCAACAAGGAGACCAGGGAATTCCAGAGAGACAGAATTACCCAGTATAATGTGAAATTAGTAAATGCAGCCCAGAAAAATACAGAATGAGTTGGATGCAGCCATGGCTGAGCATAACACAAAACTATGGAGAAAAATGACGGTGATGCATGGGCTGCAGCTCAGATACTGTGTTGCTGTGAGGGTTAAGGATGGAGGTAAGATATCTGACTGCTAAAAAGGAGCTCTGTAGCTGACAGTGAGTCAACTTGGAAAACCAGAGCTGCTAGGGAATAAATTTAGGCCTACTAAAACTGTGCATTTCTAACACAACATCTTTCTAAGCATTTGGAGACACGGAGGAAGAGTTTTCTCCTACCTCAAACTTTAACACCCGTGACAGTCATAAACGATCATTCTCTGAAGGAAGACACTGGGAAAAACCATGGTCCCTCTTGGTGAGATGTTAGCAAGGAGATAGAAAATAAGAAATTGCTTAAGAAAACTTTAACTTGAAATCTAAATTAGGCCTTCAATGTCGTTTTACATAATTTAAAAAGAAGTTACAGTTTTACCAAATTCATCTACTTTATAACTCTTCAATAACCAAAATGGCCATGCAGTCTGTCACTGTAAAAAGGCACTGGACAACAGAAAGTGTTGGGGGTGAACTCCCAGTAGTTACGTTTGCAATCAAGAATTTAGCATAGCTCCTGTAGAACACACAAAGCACAGAGGAATGGAGATGTTTCCTTGCTTCCTGCTTGAAGAATGCATAATCGATTTGAAAATACTTGGGACAGAGGAAGAAAATAGAAATGGTGTTTCTTTGAATTAAAAAAATGAAGAAGGTATGCCAAATGGCAGTTTGTTAGAACAGTGGTTCTTAAACTTGGTTATGAATCCCTAGATGGCACGCGTAGTACTGGGATGGGAGGGGTTGCCTGTCCTCGGTCTACTATCAAGTTCTATGGAACATAATGATGCAGATCAAACTTTGAGAAGCACTGAATTAGAGAGAAAATACTGTACAAATAACAAAATAAATAAAAGCATGTAACATTCACCTCCAAACCAACCTCGTGTAACCATTCACCTGGTTGTACTGATCAATTTTGTTTGGAAAACAAGTCTTTGGCCTCTGAGTAAATGAATAACTACAGTTTTCACTGCAATTTTGAGATACTGGAAAACACCAAGAATCATATTGAGTCTAACTGGAATAGATATAAAATTAAAAAATGCCTTTCTCTCAACTGTAAATATCTTTAAGTATGATGAGTTTTAATAATTTATGTATTAAAACTCTGCTAGGGCATTGCACCTTTTAATCCTCTAACATTTTTTAATGATAAATCTTTAGCTAATATTCTTTTTAAGATTTATTCTATACTTGATACATGCATGTAACTCACCCATTAATGTTAGAAAAAATAAAAATTTATGTGCATTCATTGATAGGAGAATAAAATCCTTCATACCATATTTCCAAATATAGGATTATAACTTCTGAGGATGTATTTGATCAGAGCAGAAAAGCAGTCTGATGAGTAACATTATGATTGATAATACATTGCAATTCATAATTGATATAATCTTAGATCTGCCAGTGCAACAAAAGGTCACTTTGAAATTTGATGGGAGCTAGAGCATGAGATAAGTTGGAAATGATATTGTATCATGTAGGGAAGGAAGATACTGACACAAATCTACTAATTCATAATAAATTAAAAATATCTTGGAAAGCATAGTAATTAACAGCAAGTTCCCAGAACTTGACACTCCACGCAAATGTCACTTCCTAGGGTATTACATGGCTTTAAAGTGCCCTTTCACTATCAGACTAATACTGCTGAAGAAGTGGTAGAGAAAAAGTCACTACTTGGTGACATTTAAATAGACTATTCCATTTATTTCTGTTTCTTAGAAAAATAATTCTAAATATTATTCCCAATTTATATCTTGAAGATATTATGTACTCATATCTATCCCTTTGCATTAAAAATAAATCAAAGTATGGGAGAATAGCTAAAATGTTTTTGCAAAGTCTTTGAGCAATGAGTTGGAGTTAAAGTGGTGTATTTATACTATTTGATCACAATATTTTACCCTCTGGGAAGAAAAAAATGAAACTCACAGCCTAAAATGTGCCCTGACCGGGAATCAAACCTACCACTTTTTGGTATACTGAACAACACTACAACCAACTGAGAAACACCATCCAGGGCGCCTCCAACATCTTTTCAATCTAAAACTACATCCACTTGTATAGAGAAAAAGAGAGCAGCAATCATCAGTCAGCCCCAATAATCATATCAAAAACCAATTAAGATTATATCTGTTACAACTAGTTGCAAACACCCCAAATACCCCAAAATCTTTATGATTATGCATCAGTGTTTATTATTCTCAGTCATCCTTTCCTCTTTTCCTTACACATATACAAAAAGAGAAAAACTCTTGTCTACACACAAACAAAATAAAACAAACACCAAATAACTCCTGTGTTAGAAACAAACATGTAAATTGTGAAGCCATTGTTCTAAGATATTATCTCCACTGAATCCATTGAGCTTCACCCACATATTTACACTGCTCATTGCCAAAGCAAAGGTCTCCCTATCAAAATTAACTCACAACCCATCATCCTATTGTATGCTGTGTGTCTGTTCCTTGGACCCAAGCTCTCCACCATTGCCTACATCTCACACTCTACTACTACATCCCATTAACTCTGAATCTGTGTTCATCATACTCTTCAACATTTTAAAAGTCTTCTCTGAACACTACCATCTCTTAGTGGAAATTAATCTGGCCTCCTAGTATGCTTCTAAAATGAAAGCCTTCTTACATTTCATCTGAAAGTGATATTAGTGTCATCTCTTCAATTCATGACCCTGGCTTTTAGATAGCCTTCAATCTTGTGAAAATTTCTACTCTTTAACTATACACACACACACACACACACACACACACACACACACACACACTGAGTGGCCAGATTATCATGACTACCTGACGTCTGTAGGCAAATTAGCTATAATTTCACGCTGAAGTTGATAGAGGGCCAGACCATTATAAAAAGGGAAGCAGGTTGTTTACCATGACAGTAGAAGTTACATTTTTCTGAAGATATGGGTAAACAAGGCATTTTAACAGCATTTGAACGTGGAATATATATATATATATATATATATATATATATATATATATATATATATATATATATTGAGTGGCTATATTATGATAACCACCTGATGTTTGTAGGCAAATTAGCTGTACACTGAATCATATGGGATATGGAAGCCAAAGGCCTATTTGAATACCTTTGCTGTCTGCAGTTACCAAAATAAAACATCTCCAATTCACACAGGAACACAAGGATTGGACAGTTGAGCATTGGAAAAAAGTCATGTGGTCTGATAAATCACACTTCCAATTGCATCATGCAGATGGCAGAGTGAGAATTTGGCAGAAACAGTATGAAAGCATGTACCCCACATGCATGAGTACAACCCTTCAAGCTGGTGGGGGCAGTGTTATGGATTTAGGCATGTTTTCCTGGCATGATTTGGGCCCTTTAATTCGTGTGGAACAATGTCTGAATAACACAACATACCTAAGTATCATTGCTGATCAAGTTCATCTTATCATGTTGGTGTATCCAATGGAGATGGCTTCTTCCAACAAGACAATGCATCATGCCACGGAGCTCGTATTGTGCAGGAGTGGTTTCAAGAACATGAGGGAGACTTTACCTTGCTTAGGTGGCCCCCACAATCACCAGATCCCAATCCAATTGAGCATTTGTGGGACGAAGTTAAAAGAGCCATCAGGCATCTGGTTCCACAACCATCAAATCTCACAGAACTGGACAGTGAGATTCATCAGGCATAGTGTCAGATTCCTCACATCACCTTCAACATCTCGTGGAGTCAATGCCAAGAATCGCTGCAGTATTGAAGGCAAAAGCTGGCCCAATGAAGTACTGATGGGGTGGTCATAATAATCTGGCCACTCATGTTCAAATATATCCCATGTTCAAAGGCTGTTAAATCACATTGTTTACCCATATCTTCAGAAAAAAAATCCCTTCTACTGCTGTGGTAAACAATCTGATTCCCTATTTATAATGGTCTGGCCCTCTAGCAACTTCAGCATGAAATTATAGCTAATTTGCGTACAAACATCAGGTGGTCATAATAATCTGGCCACTCAGTGTATAATTAACTTCTACAACTCAATAAAAAAGGTAGACAACCAAATTTTTTAAAAAACTGGGTAAAATACTTATATACTTCAGAATATAAAATGTACAATCCTATCTAATAAAAGAGAAACATGGTAATTGGCGTACGACCGCTACCCTTCCCATTGGCTAATCAGCAAGATATGCAAATTAACTGCCGGCCAAGATGGCGGCCGGCAGCCAGGTAGCTTGAAATTAACATGAGACTTGCTTGCTTCAGTGATGGAGGACTGCAACGTTCCCCGCCTGCCTTGCTGGCCTCTGAGCCTGCAGTTTCAAATATTGTAACAAATATAGATACTAAACAAAACCCCAGAAACCAGCTTTCAGCTGGCTGGGATCTCAGAGCTGGAGTTGATACAGAGATTCGATTATAGAACCTAAACAAAACAGATACCTGCTTTCAGGAGCGGAGGCCTAAGAGCTGGAGCCTCAGAGCTAAAGCTGGCCCAGAATAAAAAGTAAAAGAAAAAAAGGATCAGTTAGGAGCTTCAGTCCCAGCCTGAAAACAGCCCTCAGCCACTCACCCAGACTGGCCAGGCACCCCAGTGGCGACCCCCACCCTGATCCAGGACACCCTTCAGGGCAAACCAGCCAGCCCCCACCCATGCACCAGGCCTCTATTCTATATAGTAAAAGGGTAATATGCCTCCCAGCACTGGAATCAGCGGAGCTGAGAGGCCTCCCGGCACCGGGATCAGTGTGACAGGGGGCAGCACCCAAACCCCCTGATCGCCCTGCGACTCTGTGTGTGACAGGGGGCGGGGCCACAACCTCCCTATCGGCCCTGCTCTGTTAGTGACAGGTGAAGGCGCCCTAACCCCTGATCAGCCCTGCTCTGTGCCTGATAGGGGGGAGCTCCCTAACCCCCTAATCGCCCTGCAGCTCTGTGAGTGACGGGGTGTGGCGCCCCACCCCCCCCCCACGGGCTCTGCTCTGTGTGTGACGGGGTAGAGCCATAACCTCCCCATCAGCCCTGCCCTGAGTGTGAGAGTGGCGGCGCCCCAACCCCCTGATCAGCCCTGCTCTGTGGGTGATAGAGGGCGGCACCCCAACCTCCCCCCCCACACGGACCCTGCTCTGTGTGTGAGGGGTAGAACCATAACCTCCCCATCGGCCCTGCCCTGAGTGTGACAGTGGCAGCACCCCAACCCCCTGATCGGCCCTGCTCTGTGGGTGATAGAGGGCGGCACCCCAACCCCCTGATCTGCCCTTCTCTGTGAGTGATAGGGGGTGGTGCACCAACTCCCCTATCGGTCCTACTCTGTGCGTGACAGGGGGGAGCTCCCCACCCCCTGATGGGCCCTGCTCTGTGCATGACAGGGGGTGGCGCCACAACCTCCCCATTGACTCTGCCTTGAGTGTGACAGGGAGCGGTGCCCCAACCCCCCAATCAGCCCTACCCTGAGCGTGACTGAGGGTGGCATCGCAACTTCCCGATCCGCCCTGCTCTGTGCATGACAGGGGGCGGCGCCCCAACTCCCCAATCGGCCCTGCTCTGAGCCCAACCAGGAGCTGCACCTAGGGATTGGGCCTACCCTCTGCCACCCAGGAGGAGGCCTAAGCCAGCAGGTCATTATCTCCCAAGGGGTCCTAGACTGCGAGAGGACACAGGCTGGGCTGAGGGACCCCCCCTCCCCCCTGAGTGCACAAATTTTTATGCACCGGGCCTCTAGTCCTATATAATAAAGAGGTAATATGCAAATTGACCATCACTCCAACACCCAAGATGGCTGCCACAAGATGGCCGGCAGGGGAGGCCAGTTGGGAGGGACCAGGCCAGCAGGGGAGGTCAGTTAAGGGCAATCAAGCAGACAGGGGAGCAGTTAGGTGTTGATCATGGTGGCAGGGGAATGGTTAAGGGGTGATCAGGCTGGCAGGCAGGTGAGTAGTTGGGAGCTAGCAGTACCAGATTGGAGAGAGTGCAGGCTTGGCTGAGGGACACACACCCCCTCTCCCTTGTGCACAAATTTTGTGCACCAAGCCTCTAGTAGTCAATAAAATGCATGAAAAAGAAATCAAATGATTAATCATCAAGGAATTTCAAATGCAAACCACAATGTGTTACCACAACATATCAATCAGAATGACTCAAATTAAAAGATTGACAACATCAGGCTCTGGCCAGGTAGCTAAATTGCTTAGAATATTGTCCTTGATATCACAAGGTTGTATGTTCTATCCCTGGTCAGTGTGCATATAAGAACTCACCAATGAGTCAATGAATATAAAAATAAGTGAAACAGAAAAATGAATGTATCTCTCTCTCTCTCTCTCTCTCTCAAAAATGACAAATAAATTTTAAAAAGATGGACAACAATAAATATTAGCAAGAACATAGAGAAATAGAAACTTCATATATTGTTGATAGAAGTAAAAGAAAGTAGCACTATGGAAAATGCCTGCTTCTTTTTCTTTTTCTTTTTTAAATATGTGCTCCCCTTGGCCAAACAATCCCATTCAAATGTTTCTAAGAAAATGCAATGCAGTACATGTAAAAAATCAAAGAAACAAGCAAATAAACAAATAATACTTGACCAAAAATATTCATAGAAACTTTATTTACATGCCTCAATATGAAAAATAGCTCCCAGGTCCCTCAAGAAGGTAATGGATAATCAAATACAAATATATATATATATATATCCTATCTAATAAAAGACAAAGTTGCAAATTGACCATACTTTCACTACACCCACCATCCAATCAGAGCAATATGCATATTAACTGCCAACAAAGATGGCAGCTAATTTGCATACTGCAAGAAGGGCGAGACAGCGCGAGCCGCCATCCAGGCCCCCGTGTGCACCCCGGGTGGTGGGGCTCAGGCGGTGTGGTGATCGTGCCGCCTGGGCCGTGCTGCCAGCCGCCCCCCCACCTCTTGTGTGGCCCGGGGGTAGCGATCAGCGAAGCAGGACCTGGAATTGGTGAACGGGCACAAGGCAGACCTCCTGGTCCTTCCCCTCAGCTGGCAGGCTCCTATAAATCTTCAGTTTCTACTGAAAGGAATGTGGCGCCTCCACTGTGCAGCCTCCCAGCACTCGGACTTACAGGCTCCGGAGTGGAGACTTCAACAAGGACTTCAGCGACTGCTCAGGGGAAAAACCACCACCTCCCTACTCCCCAGCTGCTTCTGTGTCTGCAAGAAGTGCGCATGCTCCTCCCTGTGACATGGGTGGGGCCAGAGCCTGAGTTGAGGGGTTCCACCATAGCAATAGCAGCTGGAACAGTGCAGGGATGGAGGGAAGGAGGGTAGGGGAGGAGCAAGGAGGAAGCCCTGGTTCCCAGCTCCTCCTCCCACAGGCATGGCCCTCGCTGCTGATATGATAAAAGCAGTTGCGTTTTTTTTTAACTCTGTCTGGGTAAAGGAAACAAGTGTCTGTTGACTTCTGATCTTACTCTCCGAGCTGCCAGTTAATCCTTCTGGATTCATCATATCCAACCTCCAAAGGATCCGAGGGGCAGGATCAACCTTTGTTCCATAGTTGAGGAAACTGACCAATAAACACATGTGTCTCATGCCTCAGTGTCAACTCTTACAGAAATCTCCAGGTAATGACTCAGATTCTATATCTAAGGGTATATTTTCTTCTGTTTGCATGTTTAATTCAGCCCCAGGAATCAAATAATACAATCCTATACTAATAAAAGAGAAAAATGGTAATTGGCTTACGAACGATACCTTTTTCATTGGCTAATCAGTGAGATATGCAAATTAACTGCCAACTAAGATTGGCAGTTAGCTGCCAAAAAAGATGGCGGCTAATTTGCATATCGCAGGCAGGATGGTACAGCACCATCAGAGAGCGGGTTGGGGGCGTGAGTGCCAGCGGTTGCCCGGACCCGATCCGGCCGGCAGACCCGGACGCGAGCCGGCGGGGCGGCTGCGGCGTCCGCCCGCACTCACGCCGCCAACCCTCGTTTGGGGCGTGAGTGCGGGCGGTACCTGGGGACCAGATCCCGCTGACTGACCAGGACACAGGCCGGCGGGGCGGCTGCGGTGTTTGCCCTACTCACACCGCCAACCAGAGCGGGTTGGGGGCGTGAGTGCCAGCGGTTGCCCGGACCCGATCTGGCCAACAGACCTGGATGCGAGCCGGCGGGGCGGCTGCGGTGTCCGCCCCACTCACGCCGCCAACCCTGGGCAAGGGGCTGATCAGGCGATCGGAGGGTGATGGGGGTCTACGCCTCTGGCCAAGGCATCAGGCCTGGGAAAGGGGCAGAGCCAGCAATCGGAGGGGTTTGGGGGTCCCCTGCCCAGGCCTGACGCCTGGGCCAGAGGCATCAGGCCTGGGCTGGGGAAAGAACCAGTGATGGGGGGAAATGAGGGTCGCCTGTCCGGGCCTGACGCCTCTGTCAGAGGCATCAGGCCTGGGTAAGGGGCCAATCCTGCGATTGGAGGGTGATGGGGGTCAACACCTGAGGGCTCCCAGTATGTGAGAGGGGGCAGGCTGGGCTGAGGGACACTCCCCCCCACACACACACCCAGTGCACGAATTTCGTGCACCGGGCCCCTAGTAAAGAATAAAATGAGTTCAGAGGGCTCAGCATTGTATTCCCAGGGCCTTTGGTCCCACACAAACCGCAGAGCTCAGTTATCCTGAGATGAAAGGAAAGGAAAGAGAAACGTGAAAGGTTTCCCACTCAGTCACAGAGACATCTCATAACTACATATTAAGGACACGGCATTAACTTAGGGGTGGAAAGGACACAAATGGAATAGAAGATGGAGCCATTTGGAGTGAGCAGGCCAGTAGGGGGGCAGTTAGGGGTGAGCAGGCTGGCAGGGGGGTAGTTGGGGGTGAGCAAACTGGTACGGGGAGCAGTTGGGGGTGATCAGGCTGGTGGGGGGGCATTTGGGGGCGAGTAGGCTGGCAGCGGGGGGAAGTTGGGGGCAAGAAGGCTGGCAGGCAGAATGGTTAGGGGCAATCAGGCAGGCAGACAGATGAGTGGTTAGGAGCCAGCAGTCCCAGATTGTGAGAGGGATGTCCGACTGCCAGTTTAGGCCTGATCCCTGTAAACTGGCAGTAGGACATCCTTCCAGGGGTCCCAGATTGGAGAGGATGCAGGCTGGGCTGAAGGACACTCACCTCCCCCCGCCCTGAGTGAACAAATTTTTGTGCACCAGGCCACTAGTATATATATATATATATATATATATATATATATATATATATATATATATAAAAGGCTAAGCGACTGTCCTACCATCTGGTAGGTATGACACACACTGACCACCAGGGGGCAAATGCTCCACGCATGAGCTGCCAAGCTGCAGTGACTTGGCAGTGGTAGTTCTCCTGTGACACACCCGGAACCAGAGAGAAGGGAGCCCAATTCTGGGGTGCATCACCTGAGAACCACCCTCTCACAATCTGGGACCCCTCAGGGGATGTTGAAGAGTCAGTTTCAGCCTGATCCCTGCAGGCCAGGCTGAGGGGCCCCACCTGCAGGAGGGACCCTGATCACTCCACAGGTACCCTTTGAGCCATGGTGCTGCCCAAGGTGTGGCTGGCCAGGGAGGGACTGCAGGAGGTTTGCTCCAGGGCATGTCTGGCCCTTCTCGCCTAGTCCTGCCCCACTGGCC
This sequence comes from Myotis nattereri, assembly GCF_964212035.1. NCBI lineage: Eukaryota > Metazoa > Chordata > Mammalia > Chiroptera > Vespertilionidae > Myotis > Myotis nattereri. The sequence goes on along the minus strand of NC_138076.1, from coordinate 64,153,365 downwards.
ACCTTCTAATTAATTTCCTTTCAATGTGGATGCATCCGGGCACTGGGGCACGAGTATTTGTATATTCACATAATGGAATGCCAGCAGGAATAAAAATAACCAAACTTCCAATACATATAATAACTTAGATAATCCTCCAAGTCTATATGCCAAATAAAAGAATGACAAACTTTACCTAACATAATATATACCACCCTGGCCGGTGTAGCTCAGTTTGTTGAATGTCTTCCTGTGTGCCAGCAGGTTGTCAGTTTGATTCCCTGTCAGGGCACATACTCAGGTTCGGGTTTAATCCCCTGTCAGGGTGCTTACGGAAAGCAACAGATAAATGTTTCTCTCCCTCTCCCTTCCTCTCTCACAGGCTCCAAACAGGGATGGAACCCAAAACCTAGGTATGTGCCCTGATGAAAAATCAAACCCACAACCTTTTGGTGTATTGGATATGCTCCAAGCAACTGAGCCACCCCACCAGGGCTAGCTTATCATTTATAACATATCCCTTTTTATGTTTGGGTACTGAAGCTTCTTTTAATATATCTTAGTCTGCCTAGTTTTGAATATACATGTCAGATAAATTATTTTTAATTTATAAATGGAAGAAATCAAGTACCATTTTGAGTGCTTAGTATTTCTGACTCCAACATCAATGCTGAAATTTTAAAGGGGGTGAACTGGGGAGTTCTCCGCTGCTGTTTTCTTTTCATAGAAAGAGGGCCTGCCAATAGACTACTTTCATATCTACTAGTGTGGCACTTCAGTTCTATTCTTGAACTGATGGCTGACATTTCATGATGAATGGTATGTGGTCAGCTATTTCTGATTTTTCTGTTACTAGAATTATGTTTCTAATGTAAGGATGGGTTATTATTAGCTAAAGCTTTTATTTCCTGGCATTAGGTAAAATGAAAAGGGTTATTTCTGTCGATACACCTCATTTCACATTGCAATGCAACTGTTGAACTGAAAACGTCCTTAGATTTCTATTTGAATGGTCAAGGAATAGCTGATTATGTGTGATTGGCCTTTAAAGGGCCAGTGTGACTAATAGTCTAAACAACATTATTCATAAAATAATTCTATAGTCTTAAGAGCTATTTAAATTTTTGTTTTTGAAATTTTCTTACAGTATCACTGAAAAGCATCAAGATAGTTTTAAAACTATGTGAAATGCAAACACTACGTGATCTCTGGTTAATGTCAGATGAAATTTTATATTCATATCTAAAAATATACTTTTGTACCACATTGGTCGAAGGTATATTTTATTAATCATTCACCCAAATTTAGAAATATGTATAAGCATTTGCCATTATTTGGATCCACTACTTATACAACATGATGGCCACTGTTTGTGAAAGGATACAATTGACTTAAAATATACCAAGAGGTTTTTCATGGGAGTAAAAATGTAGCAACATAGTTTATGGTGAAGATGGTTTATGAGAACAAGAGGTATTTCTGTGTAGGTGAGTGAGGCTTTAGTTCTGCACCTACCAGGCTTAGCACAGATAATTTGAAATTATTAAATGCAAATATTATTAAAGATAATCATGCACCTTCTGTTGTAAATATGGTATTGTATATGAAGTAAAATATAAATTTATTTTAAAAAGAGAAAATGCTGTAATTTGTCAGAATCATAAGATGGATATGCAGAAATCACTACTAAATCTAGCATTTCTAAAGAGAGCAGTCATAACATATAATTTAATGAAATGGCAACCTTGAGTAACATTTAGACAACAGCATAAAAAACATATAAAGTTTGAAGAGTATAATCATAGTTATATAAAGAGTTGATTTACATGTACACTATATTCTTATACTTATAATTGAATAACTTTTTTAAAAGTTGGGCAAATGTATGAATGTAGCTAGAGAACATAATTTTCAGACACAATTCAATAATCCTATATTTTCTGACAATGACAATCAAAAATCATTCCCTAACAGTTAATCCATATGGATAGTGAAAATAAAATAAATCTCACTTGTATTACTTCTTAAAAATTAAATCAGGAAGTACGCATTGATAATAATGTTGAATATATTTCAATGTGCAAAATGTTGAAATTAAAATAATGATAAATAGTAACTTTTTAAACATCATCCTAAATACATAAAGGTGAAAGTGAGGAGCCCAAACCTTCGTAAATAGATGGACCATGTCTTGATTCTCTCCTTTATTCTGTTTTCATGTTCATATGGCCTCTGAAAATTGAGTTTAACATGAAAAGAAAAAGAAGTCTTCCTTATCACGACAGTAACAACTATAATTCTAATGTGCCTATTGAGGACATTATGCACTTTCCTGCTCATGTATGTAACATGTATTAGCTTCGTGCAGTTCTTCTACAATTTTTAGCCCATGTAGATAGAGGAAGAAAGAAAAAAATAAAACCCTTTTAAAGAGTGGCAGCACCAGAGTCATCTTAGTCTTTCTAAGTTGGTAACATGAGTACTCTGGGTTTGTTTGATTGTTTGTTACAATGGAATTACAGCCTCAGAATTCTGTGGAGAGTTCTTAAAAAGAGAGAGAGAGAGAGAGAGAGAGAGAGAGAGAGAGAGAGAGAGAGAGAGAGAGAGATTGACTTGTTTTTCCACGTATTCTTGCATTCATTGCTTATTCTTGTATGTGCACTAACCAGGGATTGAACCCAACCAACTGAGCTACCCAGCTACGCCCCAAACAGCGACAGAACCCAAAACTTAGGCATGTGCCCTGCCCAGGACCTTGGAAGGGCTTAGATTTCAGCAAACCCACCACAGGCCCAGGAGAGCTGCAGTTTCCTTTCTTTAACATCTTTCTCTTTCCCTTCCCAACCTCTTTGTCTCTCTCCCTCATTTTATTTCTTAGTAGAAATTTGCTGGCCAAGGATTACAAACACACACATAAATGTGCATTTTTCCATATGAATTTTGTTTCCTGAAGTTCTTTAATGATATGCTAATTTGATGCTCCTGTATTACTTGAAGTAGAGGCTACAGCTTCTGTGCTGACCCCTCTTCTTCTAATCTGTTCTTTCATTGAAGCCCGAGACCAAAAAAACCCACACAGATGCAGAGGCAGATTGGGAAAGAGAATGTATCCTTTTTTAACATGGTGTTAATTTATTCAGAGATTTAGATTCACCCAGTCAATAAGCACATGGGCTACCATTTGCATGGTATTTGATAGTCTCTGGGGCTGATGGAGACTCCTAACTGCCCCCCCTCCCCATATAATATTAAGACCACTCTCTCTACTTCCTTGGCAACAACATCGGAAGAAAGCTGGATAACTGCTATAACCATGCCTGCTCAGAACAAAGGTTAAGACATTCCAGAGATGGAGAAAAACAAAAGGGTATTGAGGGTTGCACATGGAATAATTCTGTTTCTCTTGCATCTTTTTATCTCCTCATTGCTTAAATGAGAAGAAATGAAGATCTAGTGATGGACATAGATGATGTGACTATTTGAGTTCTCACTGGCAGACTGCACCCCTAGAAGGACAACATTATCCATCACTTTACCCCAAGCACTATTGAAGGGATTGTTTCCCCTATAATTATTACCTCAAAAGTTCATGGACTTAAATGTAAACAACCTAATAAACTAATTATGAGAAATGAAAACATAATATTCTGTTTTAAACTATGTTCAATAGTATTCTGGGTTTTTTTTTTTTTATTACATATTGTTATTTTAAGGCTATCTCTCCTCCTTAGAGCAGCTTTAGGAATAGGAAGGGCAATTTAAATGCAAAATGCCTTTTTTTTAAGAGGGTGTAAACCTATAAATGCATCATTGCACATGTGGATGAGCCTTTCATAAAAATGGAAAGTGAGTAATGAGGTGCATCTATCTCCCCAATATGATTACTTATGAAATTCTGTGGCAGGCACATTCCTCTGTGATTAAATAACTCTCAACTGTTCTCTGCCAAATCTTTAAAATTTTCGACCTGGGTTTTATTTGTGCATGTTTTTATACCAGATTCCATGAACTCAAACATTCCTCTTATCTCTCCCTAAACTATTTCTCTTATGATGTCTTACTCTTTGCTTCCATAAATAATAATTCATTGAAGGGTGATGCTGCTCAAAAATAATCACTCTATTTTGAGAGATATATAACTTTGGATTTTCAACATCCCCACTCCAAAATCAATTTATCATTTGAGATAACAATATTCTTAAACTGTACATACACAGTTTCTAATGTCTTGATATTTATCTGAAGACATCAAACTTTAAAAGTTCACGGGGATTTCTTCTCTCTTGAGGCACAGACTGAGCGTGGCTATAGCACAGTGTCCACTAGGGAGAGCTGCCTCACAACATACCACAGCTGGCAGCACCTCCTCACTTGAGAATTCTCCATCATCAGTAACAGTAATGGGAAAAACAACAGTAGCTTCCCAACCTAGTACATTTCGTAATAGCATCTTCCCAACAGCTAATGCCACGGTGTGATTACATTTGTAATTAACAGGAATCTGGAGCAGCATGAATCATCAATTTTGGAATTTGCCACCATCTTAATATAAAATGAACCATGTTCCAAACACAACTTTTACTTCCCAATGTCTCACTCCTCTTTGGATGTGAAAAAGTAACTTTGTATAAACAGTTATGGCTATAAGAAAAAATCACCTTGGGCATCACACTGAATATTGCTAAATGTTGAGTCATTTAACAATAAAATAGATTTACGTAAAGAAAACATAACTTTTAAAGGCAAAACACTGCCTTCAAACATTATAAATTTATTGTTGCCAAAGAGCAACAAAATGTAAATGTCTTTAATTGTGGAACAAGATAAATAAACTGCCATAAATTTTAAAAACAAAGGCTTATATTTTAAAGATTATATCATCCTTATAATCAAGGTTGGCACTTTCAAATCACTGTATCAAAGGACAGAGGAAGTTTGTATTGGATTTTTTGTGTGTTTTAGAATCATTTTAAGCACAAGTTGTTTCATCTTAAAAGGAAAATAAATAAGCCTATTTAAATTGGCTAGCAAAATAAAATGTCTTAACAACATAGCATTGCTGATGTTATAATATTAAACCTTCTAGATTATATTATTTTGATAATTACAACTTGAAATTATTTTTGTTGAATATGTTTATATTATTGGCCCGGGTTACATGTGTACAACATTTACTAGTTATTTCCTTTTCCTTTTCTTTGGTTTTGCTTATTATCCTTCCACATCATTTAGCTTTGGCTCTAGTCTGACAATTTTTCTATTTTGCAATTGAGTTTAAAGGGAAATGTTATTAAATCAGGGAATTCCATAAATATTGCTTAAAAGTTATAAATAGGCGGGCTTCAGTATTTGTCAACATAGAGTTCTTTCAATTAAAATATTTCCTGGCTACCACAGCGTGGAAGCTGTGGAAATTGGCTCCACATCCAGCTGGCGGATTCAGTAAGAAATCAGCTGGCCTCCATTTAGATTCCTTTTCTTTTAAAGCAGTGCCAAATTGAGGATTAGTACATTGTGGAGAGGGGGGCGGGCAGCTCCACCCCTGATCGGCCATTCTTCACTCCCTGGAATGGGCTTGCCTGCCCAGCCCCAGCTGTGCACTGAATTAATCCACACAGGGCGCTTCTCTATCTCAACATGCTCATCAAGGTCCTGCATCACTTCTGACAGCAGTACAATGTGGCTCTGCTGACACAGGAGGGGGAGACTTTACTCAAGCGTCCAATGAAGACACACACACCAAACACACATGTAGCTTTCATGGCATACATGTATAATGAAGACAGTCAACAGTTAACACCGAATCTCAGGACACTTGCCTAAGAGGATAACAGAGGAGAGCAGTTCTTCAGAAATGGGTCCATCGGGGAATTTACCCCTCCAGAAATAGTTCTTCCAAACTAAGTGCAACTAATCTGAGAAGGGACTTACCCTTTCCATGGCCACGTGCAAACATTCACGTTAACACGTTATTGCCCCCTTCTTACAATACCTTCTACTAAAATCACCCAGGCCAAAATCCATCACAGTCAGTATTTTCCATTTCAAATGTCTGCTTTGCAGCTTCTCAAAACCCATGGATCAATTAAGCAACTTTATGAACTAATCGTGCATTTCTACCACTACAGGAAACCACCTGCACACAGTTTATTGTGTGGTGTTGACTCCAACTGGGAGCCAACTAACCACAACTGCTTAGGTTTAGTCTTGGTTTATACAACCATCTATCTCCAGAGCAGGAAGGTAATTTTTCATAAATATTTTAAAAAGACATTATATTAATTTTTTGAAAGAACAATACAAAAGGATTTAGCAGAAAATCATGTCAGCTCATTTTCCTGAAAATTTAGGATTTACTTTCTAATTTGGATAAGTGAATAGAAAATGTACATCTAGAGGCGCTCTTAAGACTAGTCATCCTATAAGGACTACAGCAATCACATTACTAGAATCAACACCCTGACAAAAAGTCATCAATATAAAAAAAGACAGTGGATGTATTAATGGAAAGAGTTCATAAATATATTTCAGGCTCTGGTCAACTGCGTATTCATCATCGTCTATGGGTACATTTCATGTATCTCCTTAATTTAATTTCTTAACAATCACTGGTTCTTTAACATGTTCCAGGTCCAAGGTCAACTGCTACCTCTTTCTACCAGTAAAGCCAAGTCACTGAGAGTTAACTTTAGAGTTTTCTTCATGACCTCCATAAGTTTGTACTAGTAGGCCTTAACGTTACCAAACCTTCATTTTGAAAAATATGTCTAAAATGGTTGATAGCAATAAGAGATGTACTTGAAAACATCAGGTCATGTGTATTGAAAAAATAAGAATTATATAAAGAAATGAAAAGTACACCGTTGGTCACATTGTTTCTGCTTATCATTCCTGGCTGAAATAGAAACTTTAAATAAAGGAATTGGCTGGTAAATGTGAATGTTCACCCAGTTTTTACAAAAACTGCCTTGCCTCCCCCCTTTTGAATTTTAAAATCTGTATTATATGGCTGTGTTTGAAGAAAAACAAAAACAATACCAGGAAGAAAATAGGAGAATAAATGTATCTGTGGATACAAAAGCAATCTGGATTGCAATTGCTTCTGTAGAGATGAAATAGCTTCTGGGTGCCAAACTAAAACTAAGAAAAAAATCATTTGGATCCTTTGCCACTGTTGTGCTGCATGGGGTTCGTAGGAAAACAAAGGGAGTGCTTTTCATTTTGGGCACGGTGCCTGAAAATATACAAGAAATGAGGAGGGAAACAGGGTGACATCAATGGTCATAAAAATGTGACCTTCATCTTGATAGAATAAGACAAATAAAAAGTTTCCACAGCACCTGGCATTTAAACTTTAAAGGAAGTTGTAAAGACAACCTTCTCTTTACAATGGGCCTAAAGTATTATTGTGTTTCCAAATATTCCTGATAGTCACATTTTTGAGTCACTGATAACTTAGTATGCTACCTCAGAGAAAGACAAAATCCTCAGAAGCTATACTTAACATGAGTTGTTTTTGCCACTTTGGTAAAAGCACTGTAAATTGTATTGGAGATCAACCTTTGTTCTATTGGTTACAATCTGTTCCTTCTGCCAATCCAAGTGACTGTCCCCACTGAGGAACGGTGCTCAATAAATTAGTTGGCATCTCTCTGCCTGGAACTGAAACTTCCAGATGGGGTTAGAAAACTGGAATCTTGAGGATGGTTTAATCTTAAAGAGCTGGCCTACCTTTCAAATCTGATTCCTCAGCTTTCCCTTTACTTATGCTCATAACTTTTCTTTAAGTTTTCTGTTTACTTAAGTTGTCCAGAGTTAACCTCTCCTAAAATCAAAGAAGCAGAAGTGACATTAATGGTTAAGTTTATATGCCTTGATAAAATGACAATAATGCTTTTATTAAATCAAAGATAGACTAATGTGTTAACTATACCGTGAATCAAATGTGTTTCATTTTATTTCAATTTCATAAGCCCTCACCAAATTGAAGTAGTAATAATAGCAAATATTATAAAGCTAGTGTGCCCTTTGTTCTGTGATACCACGTTGGATTGATATTTACTTAACTGTGTCCTCTGGACTTCCCAGACAGTCAGACAGGATTTTGATGAAGAAATCAAGAACTGACAGCTTTTGAGAAAAGTGGGTTTATCTAGACCTTGAATAGTCCTTATAGATTTTTTTCTTCATTAGGAGTAGATATTATAATCCTTTCTTTACACAATATTTGAAATAAAAGGAAATAAAATAAAGTGCTGGGTCTTGCTTAAGAAACAAAAAAGACATGACACATACATATAAATATATGCAACATATTTACATATATATTTTTAAAAATAGAGTTTTCATATGTGTAGCCATTGGGAAGAATCTATTGGTTGTTTACAGGTTAAACATTCATTCTTCCATTTTTACCAACATACTTTTTTGGAGGGTCAGGAGCAGCAAGTGAATAGCAACATGCTTACCTGAAAGTTTTCATTTGACACCTGTCATAGATAGGGGTGGCCATGTGACAAACGTTTGATTGTATAATAATGGTTGTTGTTTTAATTGGGCCTTCCAAGAGAATCTCCTATGAAGGTATCTTACTTAATTGACAGGTAGCTTTAATCTATTTATTTATTCTTTGTTTTAGATCTTCTTGCTTGGGGCATGGATGTGAATGCTGGCACCTCAGCAACCATCTTATAACCACAGATGGAATATAAAAAAACAGATATTTCAACCATGAAGAGAAAAGACCAAAGGAGCTTAGAACATTCACGAGGCTCAGCCAGAAGAGCCTCCATGTAAGTCCTGACTGTCTACCTCTGCACTTTCTAATTCAATGTTAATAAGAGGTGGGAAAAAAATTATATCTTGTTTAAGCCACTATTTTTCTGATCTTATATCTGTAACTGAGTTTAATTTCTGAGAGATACAACCACCAACATGATTTATTCATTTTAAATACCTTAGAATTTAATTTACCCTTAAATGTCTTTTGATAGCATTATTAAAATGTTCTTGTCTTTACATTTGCTTTTGGTAGTAGCAGTTATATAGTTCTAATTAAGAGGATGGATTTCACATCAGACATCAGAGGTTCATATCCTAGCGTTTTCACTTAGTAATTTTATAATATTCCTCAATTTTTAAAGTATTTCTAAGCTCATTTTTTCTTCCATAAATTGGAAATAAAAATTACTTTAATACTTATAAGAGAATTATTTTGTTAATACAAAGGTCTTTGCACAGTGCCTGATACATTGTAAGTCTCAATGGATAATAGTGATTTTATTAACTAGAGGCCTGGTACATGAAATTTATGCACTCAGGGGGATTCCTCAGACCGGCCTGTGCCCTCTTGCCGTCCAGGAGCCCTCAGTGGATGTCCAACTTAGGCCTGCTAGTGAGGAGCAGGCCTAAGCTGGCAGTCAGACATCCTTAGCACTGCCATGGAAGCAGGAGAGGCTCTGCCACTGCCACTGTGCTCACCAGCCTTGAGCCTGGCTTCTGGCTGAGCAGCACTACACTGACCACCAGGGGACAGCTCCTGCATTGAGCTTCTGCCCCCTGGTGGTCAGTGCATATCATAGTGACTGTTTATTCCACTGTCAGGCCAAAACTGGCTCTCTGATATCTTCCGAGGGGTCCTGGATTGTGAGAGGGCACAGGCCAGGCCTAGGGACCCCACTAGTGCACGATTGGGGCTGGGGAGGGACACAGGAGGCTGGCCAGATGGGGAGGGACAATGGGAGGGCTCCAGGGCATGTCCGACCTGTCTCACTCAGTCCCAATTGGCTGGAGCCCAGCAGAAAGCTAACCTACCGGTCAGAGAGTCTGCCCCCTAGTGGTCAGTGCACATCATAGTGCATTGTTGAGTGGCCTTAGCATATCATTAGCATATTAGACTTTGATTGGTTGAACGGCTGACCAGACGACTGGACACTTAGCATGTTAGGCTTTTATTATATAGGATAATACATATTCAAATGGTAGTATTGTCCTGCAATCAGCAAGAAATGAACTCTCAGCCTTTCAGAATATGTTTCTGGATTTTATTTATTTAAACGTACCTTGTGATGTAGTTACTCTTGAACAATCTTTATAAGATTTTAGACTTATAAATGTGTATAATTAATATCTCACCAGCAAAAAATGTAATAATAATTAACTAAATGAAAATCCAATTCATGATTTTTGCCCTTTATAATATTGTATCCTAATCAAGTCAAAGGGAAATATTATATATATTTTATATACACATATATAAATATATATACATATATATCCTCAAAAGCATAAAAATTGGGAATAGTGTTACTTTCAAATTTTAATCGACCTATCTATTCCATTTCTCAATGTTATATTTACCTGCAAAACTAAAGAGTAATACAAGTTGCAAATTGAGCAATAAGAAATTTCCACCCAGCTCTAAGAAAAAAAGTGTGTATTTCCATAAATTATATGTATAAATATTTCTTCTCAGATATCTATTTCTATTTCAATTCTTTTCTTATATTAACTTCTAATCTATACACACAGGCACATATCTCAGTGTTAAATAAAATATTTTTTTAAAATTTCAAGCTTCTTTTAAACTCCATTATTTACTTTCACTCTTTTCTATCCCTATTTGGATGCAATAAATGGTATTTCTTTATTTGGATATTACAATGGAGCTCACAACCACCCAACTTGTCATTACGATAAGGTCTTAACAAAACAGGATTTCTAACAAAATTTCTGATAGCCAGCTACTTTGGCTATGATTTATGCATCTTTTTTGTGTACCTACCATCTATATATAGAAAAGCTTAAGTGACCAAATGACCGAACGATCGGTCACTATGACACACACTGACCACCAGGGGACAGATGCTCAATGCAGGAACTTCCCCTTGGTGGTCAGTGCACTCCCACAGACAACCATCCATGGCCAGCCAGCCCCAATTGTGCAGGAATTCGTGCACTGGGCCTCTAGTTTATATATAATTAAGAATTATTGATATTATTAAGGTGACAAAATATTGCTAGTTGTTTGATTAGGGCAATTGTTTATTTTGTTTTATTTATGGTATTTAGAATGATTTTTAGGTATCATTTCAACTATATTTCTTAGCTCTCTGACCTTGATTGGGGGTAACTTAAAATTTAATTTTCTAAAATTTAATTTTCTATAGTTCTAAGTGCCATGTCTTTTTCTTTTCCTCTGGAACTCAGTAAGATAGGTATACCATTGTCCATGTCTATGAGGTATGCATATGTATGTATGTTTTTTGGGGGTAGGAGGGCATATGCAATAATGTCAACATTAAAAATTTTTACTTAAAAAAAACAAAAAAAAGACAGACCAATAGTAAGAGGAAATTCCTGCCCCCTTTTCAACAGACTTCTAAGAAGTAAGAAATTAACACCTTTAAAGGATCAAAATTCTTCAGTGTATTCATTCACATGTGAACCTTGCTAAGGTGGGAGTCTTCCAACAGGATCTAAAGTAAACAACAATTTAGATTGGAATTGAAATAATAGAAAAATAAAAAAATTCTCCTTCAGGGGAGGCTAGGGAAAAGAGGATTTAGTGCAAAAGAGTAGTGTGAGTTTTGTTTATTTAAATAGCTTATTATATTTGCATTTTGATGACTCCTATTTCCACACTCTGCTTTCCTAACACTTTCTTACAAATAAGAAAGTGTGTTTTTCTGCACCTCTACACTAATGATTCCTCACTCAGCAAGGCTTGCACTTATTAAAGCTTTTTATTGCCACTTTGCTTAAAGAGGTGTTTGAACTCTAGCAGGTAAGCAAATCCAGCGGGGAAATTCATTGGAAAGTTTTCATAATGGAATACAGAATGAAAAGCAAAATGATTGCTGTGGACTACATTTTTTTTTTCTGGTCTCTGCAGATACATCAGACTTCTGTACTTTGACTCAAGAATATGAAATAGATCTTCTCTGGGGTTCAAATATCTAATAGTGTAAGAAATTCCTTCCCATTCATCATCGTATGAATATAAAAATTAAATTGGTATTAGGACATGAAAGACTGAATACCGAACAGCATAGGCACCTTGTTTCTTTCTTCTCAATAAGAAAGTGTTCTGAAGAAACGGATTAATACAAATTAATTCTATTTTTTCCAACAAATGGTTCAAACCGTTTATAATAATAATAATGTTTTTCAGTAACTATTTATTTCTATTTTTGTAAATATATTTTTATTGATTTCAGAGAGAAAGGGAGAGGGATAGAGAGACAGAATCATCAGTCGTCTGCCTCCTGCATGCCCCCTACCGGCACCCAGCACATGCCCTGCTGGGGAATCGAACCATGACCTCCTTCAGAGCCACACCAGCCAGGCTATTTCTATTTTTTATTGTTTTTGTTTTTTTGTTTTGTTTGTTTTTTAAATATATTTTATTGTGTTTTTTTACAGAGAGGAAGGGAAAGGGATAGAGAGAAACATCGATAACAGAGAGACATCAATCAGCTGCCTCCTGCACACCCCCTACTGAGGGTGTGCCCACAACCAACGTATATGCCGCTGACTGGAATTGAACCTGGGACCTTCAGTCCGCAGGGCCAGGCTCTATCCACTGAGCAAAACCGGTTCGGGCTTTTATTGTTTTCTTGATGTGACTCAATAGAATAATGGAGATAACAATGGACTTACTAATATTTTGCTGAAAGTCTTCCTATTAGGAAATTTTACTCTTTCCAGCCTATCATGCCCTCATTGATGAACAAATATACTTAATCTTTACAGGAGTGATGACAACTCTTAATTTTTACTTTGAGATGAATCATAAGTTTTTAAATCCTTAGAATTATCTAGATAAGAAAAATCTTGAGCCTCAAAACTCCTTTCATGGAACGGCTTCCTTAGTTTTTAGTATTTCACAGCATTTCCTGCACATCTATTTTACATGGTAAAATGGGCCAGTACCCTAAAATGAATGAAACATGACTGAAACTCTGAAGGACTGGCTACCATTACCTTGAACAAAAAGTGGTAGGCTTGCATTTCAGAACGAAGAAAGTACACAAAGTGAGGGAGTTTCTCCTTTGAGAGAGGCTAATAAAGTCTTTACCAGGGACATGTTCAAGATAAGTAGGTGATGGAGAAAGAGCGCTCAGTTAAAAAATTTGCAGAAAGAAAAGGCTTCAATTGTAATTTTTTAAAAGGAAATCACCAGTTGCCCTTTCCAGCAATAAGAGAAATTACTAGGTAGTTAATGATAAAGCATATGAAAAAAATTAGTAAAGTTTGGGAAATGGTTGTAAGTCTATGTTACCGCTGCCAAGTTTCTGACATTTTGTTTATTTGTTTGTTTGATTTTGTAACTTAGTCAGTGCACGTTACAGCTAAAATCAACTCAGGTGGGCCCGGCCTGAGTGGCTCAGTTGGTTGAATGTAGTCCTGCGCACTAGAAGGTTGCTGGTTCAATTCCCAGTCAGGGCACATGCCTCATTTGCCAGTTCAATTCCGGTTGGGTCAACCGATCTCTCTCTCTCTCTCTATCTCTCCCTCCCTCCCTTTCTCTTTCTCTCTCCCTCTCCCTCTGTCTCCCCACCCCCTCCCCCCCACACACACACTTTCTTTTTTTTACGCATGTGGTAAGGTGAGGATTAAAAAAAGAATACATAAAATTAATGTAAAAAATCAATTCAGGTGGTGTTATAAAATGATTTTTCCATTTTAAAGGAGGGGTTCCATTTCTCCTTATTTTATCCAAGCACACAAAGGAATATTTTGCATCCAAATGTGTTACCATCTGTTTTCCCTCGGTTGGGAAGCTATTACTTCAGAGGAGTCAAATGCCTGAAATTGTGAAGTTGTAGTTGAAGTAATCTTTAGTCATTGGCTAACTATTCCAAGTCCATGCAGAATTTAAATATCAATCTTATATAGAGAGTTGTTCAAATATACAAAAAACATGTGTGATTAGCTAGTGAGGACATGCTAATACTACCTAACTCTCTTTTCTGAGATAGAACACCATTTAGGCATCTAGGTACTTTTGATCTTTGATTTCAGAACCATCCAGAATTTTGCTAGATTTGCATCCTACTTGGCCCTTGGGGAATTAGAGTTGCTTCCACACTGCTTTCCCAGAACTTCAGTCCCAGTAGATAATTCACATAAAACAAACAAGAAATGGCATATATATGTATATATATATATATATTTTTTTTTTCTTCCAAAGGAGAGGCACTTTATAGTCTATTTCCACCCACCTTCACCTTACCCCATTGTCTTAAATCTGGCTGATTTTCTTTTCAAGCACCAGGTGGTAATCCTTATAGCTATCACTTGAATTCTAGACTTTAGTTGCTACTGTAGTTTTTCTAGTGTACTCTTCTAAACATCACTTCCAATATCTTAGGTCTCTGGCAATTCCTGGAAATCACTATTCAGAATTTCAGTTCTCTCATTGAACAGTAAACATTTGCTTCTCATTGCCTTCTGTAAACATCCTCTATTGCTCCATCCTCCTGTTGACCCATCAAGGTGCTTTCCCAAAGCTAATACCGACATGAGTTCTACTCTTTCACTTCAGAAAGCAGACTCTGGCCCTCTAAATTTCATTTAGATCTGTATTATTTTGTGGAAACCTACTGTATGTAGCACTGAATTATTTTTAGTCAAGTAGGCTTTTTAACAATAGAGGTAATGCTTACTTAAATGTGTATTCCCAACACTTCAGCACAAGGCCAAGCACTTAATAAATGCCAATAAATGTTTGCCAATTCAATTGAAGGAAGGAAGGAAAGAAGGCAGACAACCAAGGCAGAGATTACTAATTCTATAAATATTTTAGTTTTTAGAGAGTAGTGTAAAAAATTTATCTGGGCCTTTGCTCTAGAGAAAAACCTCTAAATATGGGATCCCAGTTACCTCCCATAAAATCAAATATGGAGGCCAGAAAAGGTAACTCTCATGCTCTTCATCAATCATGAAGCACAACAGGTAGAACTTTTTGTTTTGTAATAGCCTCCCCGCCCGCTCCAACTTCCTCTTCCATTCTATAAAATAATTTCCACTTTGTTTTAGTGGACTTTCATGGGGCTTGCCATACTTACATGTTCTGGGTTGAAATTCTTTTGTATCCCAAATCAACCAATTTTGCTGGAGAAACAGCTGGCTGACTTTTTGTTTAAGGTCAACATATTTGGTTCCAGATAAAATCTGGGCTCCAGATTAAGACCACTGACAACTCTGAAATGATGAGCAAACAGGTGTGGTACCCACAGAACCCATTGAGCTCACTGCCTCTCACAGACCCTGGAGTTTGAGGGTAAGTTTTCTCTTGGGTCTGAGCTTCTACTCTCTTTGAACTTTGAAGATCTGTTCTATTTGGAATGTACTTTTTCTGCTAAAATACTCTTTCTTGTTTGTCTATGAGTACTCCTTTGACTAACTGTACCACTCAGTATCTTTCAGGAACAGACTGTTTCCACCTGAACTGGTTGGTATTTTTCCTGCAGGCTGTTTGGGCCTTTGCTCTAGAGGAAAATCTCTATAATATGGAATCCTAGTTATCTAAATGTTTTGAAAGCATCTGCTCCTACAGGGACCCTGGACACTTTTATGTACAAAAACCAAGGTTCACCACACACCCACCCAATTTAACTCCCACTCATTGCTAACTAAATGGACTGATTTGAACAAAAATAATTTACAATACCAATGGTCATTACAGGGGACTTATGAAATCCCCAAACTTACTTTACTTAAAACCAAATTGGAATACCAGAGCTCTGATATTGGCAAAACTTTATAGAATACGTTATATCAATTGGTTTTTTGAGGCTTCCAAATGTTAACATAAGTCTAAAATTTCCTGCTTGCAAAATAAAATTTTAAGATTCACTGAGGTAAGCAAACCATTGAAAAAAGACAAAATGGCTTCCAATGCATCATTTTCCTTCCTTCTGTGCCCTCTTCTTCCTCTCCCTTGATTCCTTTGTCTCAGCCCCACCTCCAAAGCCACTTTCTCCTCTGAACCTACTGTTAAAGTTGAGTCTTCTGAGAACTTTAATAAACCCCAAGTTTCTTATGTCCCCTGGACTAAGGCCAAATGACAATCCATTGCTAAAGAATTTCCTAAACTAACTGAGTAACCCCGTAGGTTTGCTGAAGAATTTCACATAACTATTCAAACTTACCAATGATTTCTCATATATAAATTAGTTAGTTCATGCTTGTTGGTCAGGGCCAAGCCAAACATTGAGTGAAGCTTGCCCAATGGGAACATACTAAATGGGATTTAAAAACAAAACCCTAGCTTTTGGCAGAGCTAGAACACTCACTAGAGACATCTACTGAGCAATCCAGTAGCCTTTCCTAAGCTTGTTAATTGAAACAAAATTCAGCCTTGTCCATAAAAAGCTGAACCTGTTTGTGGTTATTGTTACTGACATCATATTGTTTTCAAAGAAAAATCTCATCTTCCTTCAGATATTGATTCTACTCATGTAGCTTCTAACTGTATGTTTATTAATGGGCTGAGACTTTTTTCTTCTAGTTAGAAGGACCAGAATGGAAAGGAAAATTACAGATGTGGTTAACTGGCCCAAGCAGCTTGCTCACACCCTAAGTAAGTCACCTAAAAGTAAGACAGCTAAAATTCTTAATTGTCAACTCCGGCAAATGGAGATGTCTATGCAAAGCCAAAAGTCTCCCTCCTCGTGTCTGCTATTATTGCAAAGAGCCAAGGAACTGGAAAAGAGATTATCACATCTTTAAGCACTTGAGGTGCCTTTAGCTCTCATAAGCAGTCTTTCCAATAGCCTCCTAATTTCTAATGATGGCACTCCCAGGGACTACAGGAATTCTTCCCCATCCAATCTCTCAATTTGCTCATAGAAACCACTCTAGATTGGGAATGAATCTTTCTCTGCCCTTATTGACACCAGAGCCACACTCCCAGTGCTCAACCCCATGCTATAAAACAGCCCCTGCCTCAGAGTACTAAAACATTCAAATAGTGGGGGTTTCCAAACCTACTCCAAAGGTTCCTGTCTCTGAACCTATTCCTTTTTCTTTTGGCCCTTTGAGATATACTCACTCTTTGCTCCTTGTTCCTTCACCCCTATTCATGCATTAGGCCTAGATGTCTAAGGAAAGTATCATGCCAGAATTTCTTTCTCCCCAAAGGGGGACATAATTCTAGAATTTGAAAGTAGCCATCAAAGTAGCTAATCAAGTCAATTATTTGCTCCAATTCTGATGACACCATAGCTGAATCCAGGACCACTGATTATTTGTCCATGCTGGATCAGCTGCCATTCTCTTCAGGGGCAAAATCTTCAACTGAAATTGGCAGAATCCACAATGCACCTCTATCAAGATTCACATCTATTCCTCCAAACCTTTTCCCAGAATAAATCAATACCCCACAGGTAAAGAGGTATAAAGTTTACCAGTTGGCCTTAGAAATGAAAAAAAAAAAGATTGGAAATCTAATATTTGATTTGGTAAAAAAGAGAAAGCTTCAGTTCAGGCCAAATAATAAACCAGGCTAAGAGACTAAAATTCCCTCTCCTAACTATTGTGCATGCATTAAAACATTGGTCCACTGACAAAATGAGAGCATTCATGAATCAATATTGGTGGGGAAATATTAATAAGGCCACAGAAGGCACCTGCCTCACTTGTCTAAAGTACAATCCATGGAAGCGTGTTTGCATTGCTCCTGGACAAATGGCTTAATGAACTATTCAAGGGCTAATACATGGATTTCAAACAGCTTCCCCCAATTCATGGATATAAATGTATTTTAGTCATGATCTGCAGATTATCTCAATGGACTAAAACTTCCCTTTGTAGATAGGCTACTGCCTCCTCTGTGACTAAAGTCATTTGTAAAAGATTATCTCTACCTGAAGAATCCCTTTCATACTGCATATATTCAGAGAACCAATTTTTCTGATCAGATACTTTGATGAGTCTATGCCGTTTGGTTGATCTTACAATACTTTCATTGCTTTTACCATGCTCAATCCTTAAGTTTAATTGAACACACTAATAACATTCTTAGGACTCATTTGTAGAAACCAGTCAGATACCCTGGCCAAAAGCAGTGCCACTAAGCCATTTTAATCTCAGATCTACTCCTTTTGGAATTTATAAACTCTTACCATTTGAGATAATTATAGTACATCCCAGACACTTGGCTCCTGAATCTTTTGATCCACAGTTGATAAAATGAGACATATCCTATATAATAAAAGAGAAAATGCAAATTAACTGTCCCTCCACTACACTCAAGCCACACCCACAAGCCATGCCTATCAGCCAATCCGGAGCGAGTATGTAAATTAACCCAACTAAGATGTCGGCGGCCACTGAGCTGGAGCAAGCAGGAAGCTTGAGTTTCCCCCAGCGATGGAGGAAGCCAAGCTTCCTGCCTACCCTGGCCAGCCCTCAGCTCCACTCAAGGCTACAAAGTTTCAATTATAGAAGATAAATAAATCCCAGAAAAAAAAAAAAAAAAAGAAAGGAGAGGCTGGGAGCTTGAGTCGCCGGGGGGCATGGACAGCCTGAAAATGGCCATCAGCCCCTCACCCAGGTTGGCCAGGCACCCCAGCAGGACTCCCTCATCCTGAAGGGGGTGTGGCCAGCATGAAAACAGCACTCAGCCCCTCACCCAGGCTGGCCACACCCCCATGGGGTAAGGGTCCCTGCTGGGGGGCTTGGCCAGCCTGCAAACAGTCATCAGCCCCTCATCAAAGGCTGGCCAGGCACCCCAGTGGGGACACCCACCCTGAAAGGGATGTGGCCAGCCTGAAAATGGCCCTCAGCCCCTCACCCAGGCTGGCAAGGCACCCCAGCGGGACCCCCACCCTGATCTGGGACACCCTTCAGGGCAAACCAGCTGGCCCCCACCCGTGCACCAGGCCTCTATCCTATATAATAAAAGGGTAATATGCAAATTGACCCTAACAGCAGAAAGACTGGGAATGACTGGTCACTATGACACACACTGACCACCAGGGGGCAGACGCTCAATGCAGGAGCTGCCCCCTGGTGGTCAGTGCGCTCCCACAGGGGGAGCTCTGCTCAGCCATAAGCCAGGCTGAAGGCTGCCAGTACAGCAACGGTGATGGGAGCCTCTTCTGCCTCCTTAGCATTGCTAAGGATGTCCGACTGCAGCTAGGCCTGCTCCCCGCTGGCAAGTGGACATCCCCCGAGGTCTCCCGGGCTGCCATGGGGATGTCTGACTGCCAGCGTAGGTCCAATACCCCAGGGAGCAGGCCTAAGCCAGCAGGTGGACATCCCCCGAGGAGTCCCAGACTGCGAGAGGGCACAGGCCGGGCTGAGGGACTCCCTCCGAGTGCACAAATTTTTGTGCAACAGGCCTCTAGTTCTCTACTATAAAGACCTAATTGCTTCTATTAGAAATAACCATGTATTGGCACAGCAATCTTTTCACAGTGTACTCTCAGAAAAACAAAGACCTTAAGCATCACACTTTGCAACCTGAAGATTTCATCTACTGGAAAAGACACCTCCAGAGAGACCCTTTTCATCCTTGCTTAAAAGACCTCTATCAGGTGCTGTTAACCAGCTGCACAAAAATCCATTAAGTAGAATCTTGAATTCATGTGACACACCTAGACAAAGCACCTAACCCTGACTGAACCTCCATACCATCTGGGTACCTGAAATTATAAATTTCTTGGAATTGAAGCAGTCAACATCAGTTTTCCCTAGATGTCTGGAGCAGAATATGTTGGGGGAAAATGTAAACCTTTTCTTCACAGTTGCTTCTTCCTTCTCTTTCATGGAAAGACAATGTCCTTGTCTATATTTTCCAATCCCTTGCAAAAGGAATTACGGCCGTTTAGAAACAGCCCCATCATGATCTCATGACAAATTAATCTTTCTCTTCCCTTTCCAGAAGCGTTAAAAGCTTACAATTCACGAGGTATTTTCTTCATCAAGACTATTAACTAAGTTTGGACTCATCCAAACTTTCAGAGTCTATGAATTTGCAACACACAGGCTGTATTATTAATAAGATATTCTGTTCCAGTTTCATTTGAGATAACAATATTGTTTAATTGCTTCATGTCTAATTCCTGAATTATATTATCTACTCAAATCACTTATTAATTTTTTCTGTGTGTTTTTGCTATATCATCTATTCTAAGGTGCAGGCTTTAAATGAGAGATGTCTAAGAGATATTTCATCTACCCCCTCCTTATTACTCAGATGTGATCATAATAAGTTTCCAACACCTGACTCGATAAAAAATGTTTTTAGAGAAGATTTTAATCAAAAGGTAGGGAATGTAAAAAATGAGTAAATGGATACTTTATTTAAAATAAAGTAGGGATGCCATAATAGGGAGGTCCATATAAGATGTTGCTGGACAAACATAACAGGAAGAACTCTTGTTTGTAACAGCCCTCCCGATTTCCTCTTCCTGTCTGTAAAGAGTTTTCTTTTTTTTTTTTTTTTTTTTTTTTTTTTTTTTTTTTTAGCAAACTTGCATATAGCCCACCAGGGATGCATGTTGTGGACTGCAATTCCTTTTTTTAAAATTATTTTTTTATTGACTTCAGAGACAGGTTGGGGGAGAGAGATAGAAATATCAATGATGAGAGAGAAAGAGAACCATCCATAAGCTGCCCCCCCCCCCACTCCCCAATGGGGATCCAGCCGCAATCTGGGCATGTGCCCTTTACTGGGAATCAAATAGTGACCTCCTGTTTCAAAGGTTGATGGCTCAACCACTGAGCCACATCAGCTGGGCTGGATTGCAATTCTTTGTTGTTCCCAAATAAACCCATTTTTCCTGGAGAAATAACTGGCTGACATTTTGTTTAAGTTAAGTATTTTCAGTTTCTCCAACAATGCCCTATAGTCAAGATTGTCTTAACAGATAAATGTATATCCAATCTGAAAAGCTTACAACATAGCATATATGCAGTAAAATATGTTTTATAATATTTTAAAGAAAAATCAACTGCCTTATGTGTACTTCATTCCATGTAATTTACCAAAGCTTTTTAAAGCAAAGAAAAATGTTTACATCTAAGATGGAAATAAATGCTGATATGATACCAATTTTAGATTATTTTATTATTTCTTAACATTAGAAATTTAAATATTAGAAAATAAGTATTTCTTTCATGAAAGAAGAAACTGTTTTTCTACTGTAATTAGTAAGAGGAATTTAGACCTTTCACTTGACTTCCAGTTTGAAGATGTTTCTAGGAACAAATTTGTTATTTTTGTAGAAAAAGCTACAAAATTCAGTTCATGAACTGCTGTTCTTTCCACACTATTACACTAGACATGTCTGTTATTCTCTGGAAGGCTTGTCACTCTTATGACTATTTAGAAACACTTTGTTTGAGGTCAAAGAAAGAGGTTGCATTTTGATGATTTGTTTTGGCTCCTGTGGCTTCCTCTTTCCTCTTAAAATATATTCTTTCCAACAAAGCCATTATCAAGACAGACATTTTCATGATAACAGTAAGAATAAAATATCTGGAGATATAATTATTGGATTCATCATATTTATAAAGACAATAATTATAACTTTGACCTTAATCATAGACCATTGGTGTTTGTTTTTTTTTATTCTGCCCTCGTCAATAGGCCCTAAATCCAGGCTTCAATTTCTTTTGCATTAGCTCTGCCTTGAATATAATGATTACCATTTAACTCGATGGTGACATAATCCTAGTGAAATTTTAATGTGGACATCTTGCGTTAACTTTCTTTCCTTTAACAACAACAAAAAAAGAAAAGGTGGCCCCTAAATAAATGAAACTCAATTTCACGGCACATTATCTCCCTCAATTCTTCCCTCACAGCTTTCATTTTCATTAAAATCACAGACAACCATAAATTAATAATTACTTCAGGTTGACTAAATGCAGGCCATACTATTTAGCTCTTGCTTTCCTACAGTGGCCCTTCTTGTTCATGCTGGAAAAATGTTAATTTAGATAATGTGGCTTGCCCCTTGTCTTATAATTCTGTTTTGCAGTTTTACTGATCTATAATGGTCTGTTCTTATTATATAGTATTAACTTTATCTTTTGTTCAATGAAGCTTTACACTTTGCTTGGTGAATAACTACTGCAAAGTATCAATTGAAATGTGTCATTATCTACATATCTATTATATTTCAATACTTCTCAAAATGCTTTCTGTGTTTACTGACATATTTGTGATTCCATGCATTCAAAAATGTATTGTCCATTAGCTTAAAATGTTCATGAGAGACACTTAAAAGAAGAAATATAGTATACACATAAAATGTTAACCTGTCATAATTATGAGAATTTCAAACAAGCTATATTAGTTTACATTTCAAAAGGTTTATACAATATTTGTTTCACTTAAAGAAGTAGTAACTAAAAATTCAATCCAACTGCTTCTCTTGTTTCTCTGATATTTGAAAACTCTGATTAGCCTTAAGACAAGTTATTATATTGTTTA
This sequence comes from Myotis nattereri, assembly GCF_964212035.1. Taxonomy (NCBI): domain Eukaryota; kingdom Metazoa; phylum Chordata; class Mammalia; order Chiroptera; family Vespertilionidae; genus Myotis; species Myotis nattereri. The sequence goes on along the minus strand of NC_138076.1, from coordinate 64,130,933 downwards.
CTTAAAACCATACTTCCTTAGGCAGCTTTTAAGATATGCATCTATTTTTATAGAGGTTCCAGAGGGAAAGCAGTTACACAATTGTATGCTAGAACACTGAAAACAATAAAATACAGGATCTGCCAGCTGAAATGGAAGTTAACAGTTTAGTTCTCTGATAGTATTATTTTTGAGAATGCTTTCACTTTCTTAAGTTTAGGTAAATCTACTGGTTGATCTGAACTAAATCGAATCCCCTCAATACTTTAGAACACATGTTACAATGAATAATGATTTCATGTAAGTTAAATAAGTTTGACAAGTTTAAGTTAGGCTTTGAAAAAATAAAAACTCTTTAATTAAAATATCTTTATATTTTTAAGTTTATTTCAATCTTTTGTAAAATTAAATAATTAATTGGTTGAAGATGTGCTGGAAAGATTTTACCTTTAGCTCAAAATATAAATCACTTACATCATCCAACACAGTTGTGCTCTCTATAAAATCTTTAAATAAACATTCCTACCTCCTACCCTCTGGGGCAAATATTCCTCATTAAAATATTTCTTCTTTCCTTTGAATTACTATAAAACAAGTCTTTATTTCTATCATTTAAATAAAAAACTACAGACTGTGATTGGAAGAGATCATACCGATTTCTACTCAGTTATTGAAGAATACAATTTTTAAAAACAATATACAATACATTATTTTTTTAAAGAAATATTCTCCTACAACCTATTTGTTGAATAAACTCATTCAGTAAGTATATTTTGACTCCATTCAAGTTATGAAAATGTTTAAATAGTAGCCTATGTTGACTTTTTTGGTGTTAATCCACATCTGTAATCACCATCAAATTATCTAGTAATTTGTACTGATGTTATTAAATTATAAAAACACATGGCATTTTCATTATTTGATTTCCCAATGAATATTTTCCTTAACTAATGATGAATCATATAAGCCATGTCTACTAATGATTATATCCTGAAAATGTCCATGTGTATTAAAGGCATAGTTGTTCTGAACCCCACAATCTAAAGTCTCAGAGGAGGCATTTGAAATAACTCAAACAATAAAATAGTTTGAAGTTGATCTGGGAATCTCATTTCCCTCTCTGTACCAAAGTTCAGATCTGTTTGCTACAAATATTATGATACTATTCTGAATGTATTAACATCATTCAGTGCTTTAATCAAAATATAGCTTGTCTAATAAGACAAATTATTTTTACAAGCATTGTACTTTTAATTCCTATATTCTGAAATTTATTTTTTATAGTGGAAGCAATACAAGAATATAAATGTATTATGGCATTTAAACTATTAATTATTTTATATATTTCAATTTAAAAAGAAAATGAATTAAACATATTAAAGTTCAGTATTAAAGGCAAATAGATTATGGGAATTGTGTCAGAATATTAACAGATTTTTCTCTTTTTAGTCTCAGGTTAAAGATTTATGTGAAATTTTGATTACGTCTCTTCATTTACATTTTAAATAAGTCCCTTCCCCCAATGTAGAAATATCTCATTCTCTAGTAATTTTGGGTTTATTTTGCAGTCTTATATGTTTTTATGTTGTAATAATAACATTTATGTAAATCTTAAAAAGAAGCAAGATATATATTTTGCTTAAAATGTATTGCTTATGTGAAATTGAATAAATGTATTTTGTTGTCCAGCAGACTTTATATTCCTAACCCAACATGTAGTGTTTCTTGGTATTTTGACAAGGTACCTAGAATATTCTTTAAACCTCCTATTTCTATTAGTAAAGTGAGAGCATGCTTACTTATAAAGTTATTCTAATAATTAAAGAATAAATTATTTTAAAGTGCTTGGCAGAGTAAGACCTCTAATTTATATTTGTTAGCCCCTTTATTTTACCTTTTAAAATTAACAACTCAATGGAATTTGATATTTTAATTAAGTTTAAATAGCAGTTGATTATTTAGAGAAAAAATTATATTTTTATAATATGGATGAGCTCCTTGTATTTTATCTCAAAATTGCCAAAAGAGAGAAAATGTGATGTTGTAATGTAGAGCTGTAAGAAACAGGGCCTAATGCCAGTCAAGTTATGACTAATATTAATGTTAAGCAGTTAATATCAAGCAGCTATATTAATGTCTATTAAAAGAAGCGGTAAGAGTTGAAAGACAGGAGAGTGATTTGGAAAAGTATTTGATTCCTGGAAATCAAATACTGAGGTCTATATTGGTCTTCAAGCAATAGAGACCAATCTTCCCTGGAACTCTGCTGCCTGTGAACAAGCTGGGAAACATGATAAAAGTTCCCATATCAAAGGATATACTTCCATTAGAGCCATTTGCTTGGAATAGATCACAGAATCCTAGGCCTGGAGGATGGGCAGAATATTAAATATGCACTGAAAAACCTATTTTCAGGACACTCCCAAGAGTCTATTGAGATTGGTTTAAGGGGTTTGAAGTCTTCCACACCAAATCCTGTGGGGAAGCACAGGACTTGGTTGGAAAGTCTTTAAGGAGGAATCTCTGAAAGGTCAGGGGCCTGTAGGGGGCCCTTGCTGAAGGCAGCAGATCCTGCCTTGAATTTTCCAAATAAGTCTGAGCCCCCAGGTGTTTTACTGGAATCTTTGTGTTTGGTCTTCAGACATCCTTGCTTAAAGGTCACTGTAGATGCATGTGTCTACTCAAGGATACTTACCCTACTGATAATATCTAATAGTTAATTTTAGTTCAAGCTGTTGCTACGATAAAAGCCTAAGGAGGCAGGTGAACATGACTATCTGGTTCCTTTAGCCAGGCAGTCCCTTCGCCCTCTCTTTCACAGAAATGTGTGTCAGAGTAATCATTCATTCATCACTCAGGGTCTGCAGGTCAGCGCCAGAAAAATCCCACAAAAGAACAGAAAATATATATTAAAAAAGAGTAAATTTATACTGATGAAGACAGTGTATTTTGAGTGGTCCATAAATAGGGGAAAATTCTGAAGGTTAGAAAATATATGATTCCAAATATATAGAAAAACAGACGTAGAGAATACTTGAGAACTAAACACATGCACATTATAATATGACAGGTGGAAACACTGGAGGAGGACCTGGTTTTGAGTCAATAGTTGATGTTACTAGCTCTTGGGGGTGAGAAATCAGGGAGGTGTCTTTGGAGCAGCTGGGTGAGCCAGATCCTTCTTTCCCTGATTGTCCTCAGCATTAGTAACCCTCCTCAAAATCCTATTGGGCATGTAACATAGATCTATCATAACATAACAAGAATGAGTGCCCAAGCCAACATTCAAACCTAAACTTTCTGGATCCAGAGCCCAGAATAGCCTCCATGTTATTCTGCCTTCTGTTACTAAATGCAGAAGCCTACTTCTTTAGCTATGTGACTCATACCCAAGAACCCAATAGTCTTTTTCTTTAGGCCTGACCAAAAGCAAAGTTCATCTGTCATCAGGACATAAGTGAGTTATTTAATATTTACGGAAGTCTCTTAGCATGAAAATTCAGTTTATGATGTAGTGTACATAGCATTAAGCACTTCTTCTGGGGTTATAGTTCTGAAGTCTCTTGACTCTCTTTTTCTCTGTAGCTCTTCACCTTCCAAGGAAGCTCCAGTATCCTTTCATTGACTCTTTAAATGTTTGCTTGAATTGTAGTTTTCTCAACATTTATCTCAGTACATAGATGCCCCAATCTACTCATTAATATTGTTTTAAAGCATGACAAAGGCCATCCTGCCAAGGATAAAAAGTTTGTTTGTTAGAGGAAAACCAATTATCTCTTAGGAAGATCCACACTCTTTGAAGGCATTTAGTATGACATGAATAAATTAAACTAAGACATTTATTACATGCACTGACTAGGTATATAACAAATTTAAATTATATCAGTTGGATAAGAAGTCACTCTTGGAAAAAGGAGCCCATATCTATATATATTTATTTATCTATATATCTATATATATATATAGATATCTATATATATCTATATATATATATCTATATATATTTTATTATTTTTTTTAATCCTCACCTGGGGATATTTTTCCATTGATTTTTAGAGAGAGTGGAAGAGAGAGGGAAATACAGAGAAAAATATTCCTGTGAGAAAAACACATGGATTGGTTGCCTCCTGCAGGAGCCCCAACCAGGGCCCAGGGAGAAGCCTGCAACCGAGGTATACGCCCTTGACCAGAATGGAACCTGAGACCCCTTGGTCCTCAGGCCAATGCTCTCTTTGCTGAGCCAAACTGCCTATGGCTATATTTATTTTAGTAGTATATGACCTAGGAGAGATTACACCCCACTTGGATATCTCTTGTACTTGACTTTTAATCTTTCTCTTCCTCTTGTCACTTTTGCTTATCAAGATAACAAGAGTAAAATAAGGACTTACACACAAGGTTGACCAAAAATATACAACTATGAACATTTATAAAACAAAAGATTATATTAAAACAAGTGATTTTCTATAACTAAGACACAGCATAAAATAAAAATTAAAAGTAAAAAATCTAAATGTAGGCTGCTTTATGTGAATCTTGGCTCAGCCTTTCATTGGTTGTGTGACCTGAGGGTAGTTCATTGGCTCTTCAGAGCTGCAGGTTCCTCCTCTATAAATGGATAATAATAGAGGAATGTTGTTGAGATTAAGCTAAATAATATGTAATAACAGGTAAGTATAAAAAAGGAAGTTACAAATGTTTTCTTGCTCTTTGAATCTTGCTTCTATGCATTAATATATAAAAATACATTTTTAAAATTGTTGGTCAAAATTTTTGTTTTCTAGAATCTTAAGTTTATGTTGCTTTAAAATATTTTTTCCTTGTTTCCTATGCACTTGATTCATAAGGGATTCCATCTACTCTGAGAGTTTCTATGAAAATGTATCGGCAGATGCCCCCCACATTGAAGTACTTTGCCTCTGATGAAATCTTCAGCCCAAACTCCCATGAAATCTCCATGTTTTAACAGACAAATGGACATACATACTCCCTCACATCGCATACTGAATGTACCTGAGACTGAAAATACTATCTTCTCAAAATTACTTATCTTGTTTCCCCTCAAGGATACCTCTGCTTTCTCAACTATAACAGTCCAAACTTTATTATTAAATGAATGTCTCCCTGAATGTCTCGCTCTCTCCCCTCTAGAAGAAATTCTCAAATTTTAAAATCCCATAAAATCTATCTCCTCTAAAATTCCTCATTTCTCTGCTTATTGGTATCCTCTTGCCTAAACTCTTACAATAGTTTTCTATCCAGACTCATTTCCTCCAGTTTCTTTGTTCTCGATGTTATATCCTACCTCAGGAATTAGGATATATCTTGATAAGCCATGACATCATTCGTCCTCTCAATGAGTTACAGTGGATATCAACTACCTCGTGAGTGGCAAGCAAACTCCTCCACCTAAATTTGCCTTTTTTCAGGCCTTCCACATCACTGCTCCATTGTCGACACCTTACAATTCCAGTGCTTATAGCTCCTTGAACAAATCTTTATCTTTTCAACTTTTAGATTCTAGCTTGTTTTCAACTTTCAAAATTCAGTGTCCTCTCTAGCACTCTAGAGGAATCTTACCAATATCAAGCGCCATAACTTCCAGGAACTACTTTTGTCCCTAAAATATGTTTGAGGCTTCATAGTGTTTCATAGGCATCAACCAGGAATTTGAATACTGAATCTATTTGGAAAACTATTAAACCTTTTAAATCGTTACCTTTGTTAGTATTGTGAAGAAAATGCAAGTTTACTTCATATAAAATAGCATAAAAACTTTAAAATGTAGAAAACAGGACGAGGCAGTTAGAAAGTTCCCAACAAATATTCAATTTCTTAGATAGCCATTGGTGAAAAAATTACTCTTTCAATTTTTCAATGTATTTATATAAAATATAACTTTATTAAGCATAAGAATTCTCATTTTGCTATTCTTGTATATTTCTTGTCTTTGTTGTCTCTGTGCAGGTCTTTACACGAAGTCAGTATTTAGTACAATTACATTAAATTTCTTTGCTTAATAATCATTACAATAGTTAACATTATAATTTAGATGATTTCTTAAACAGTCTATATTTTTCACTAGAGTTTATTGAACTTAGTTTGAACTCTGATTTTGACCCGTATCAATGACATGAGAGGATAGGAATGCCTGACCTGTAAGTTCTGAGGTTAACCTTGTACATGAGAACTACTGGTCATGAAAAAGTGCATGATTTTTCTTGAAAACAATTCCAGGAAATATACTGTTATATAGATTGGGTTATATCCATCCAGAATAGTATTGAATGTCTGCTATATCCATTGCTTTGTCCAAATTTAGATTATGAGTAATAGAGTCATACAAAGTTTACTAACAGGAAAAAGTAATTGTTTAGACAATGTTCCTCTTCATTGTATAAAAATATTTTATGCATAGTAACCATGGAGATGGAATAAAGAAAGGTGAGTTTTTAAAGCATCCTTCAAAATATTATAAGATTAAATACATAAGAAAAATATTACAAAAGGAATTTAATTTACTATTTAAGTATTTTAGGTGGTATACATTGCATTATTCTACTTTCCTTTTGTTTATTTTGTGTGTTGCTACTTTTTGAACTATGAAACAAACATATTTCAAGGAAATATTGAGGCTACATTAGTCTGAAATAAGTGCAAGAATGGCCAGGTTGGATACATATTTTAGTAAATGGCAAAACCATTTAATGTGTTTTTATTACTGCTGTGTTTCTTCTATGAAGTTAAGAAGTTACTTTTAATTTTCTAGAGAATAAACATTGAGAAGTCAAAGTTGGAGAAACATATTACCATATCAACCCAGCATTGAAAGAGTAAGGAAAAATGTAAGATATAGGCACAATGCCACCATTTTATTAATCACAAACAGAAACTCTAATAACTGCCTCTTTCACACACTGCCCCTGAAAAATGGTTAAATGAAATGTATATTAGGTCTAAAGTAAATGAAATTTACATTAAATTTCTCTATAATTTCCCCTACTATCCAAAATATTTCAAATTCCTCTTTTGTCACTAAAGCCCAGAAAAATATACTTCACAAACTATATGCAAAAAAAGTCAACCTAAATGTAGTATGATGAATGAATCATTAATGATAAAATATTAAGAATTTGTAAAAGATTTCCACTGATGACCAAGATGAAAAGCTTATTATGGCCTTATCTTTCCCTGTTATTGTAAGAAAAAACTATGGACAGATTGCAAAGACTGAGTACATTTACTCAGTCTTATGAATAGGAAGGGAAGTCAAACGTGAAGAAATAAAAGGCCATGACTTCACTGTTGTGTTTTCCTCTCTCCTTTATCTCCTGGCTTTTACCTGAGAGTTCACGTAGAGGTGGACAATGAAAATTAAAAGGAAAATTCTGTTTTTCAAGGCAGAAGACAAGACAAAAAGACCTCTGTTAACTTGAGAGTAGACTGGGTGGAGAAACTTTTTTTTTCCTTATCTACCTCACCCCTGCTCTGAGGGAGCCCTAGTAGTGAAGCTGTTCTGATCCCTTGACAAGGTTTCTAAAACCTTAGGGGGGAAACTCCCTATTTTCAGAGGAATCAAGAAAGGGACTCCAATGGTCCAAAAGTGTGAGGAAGGTCACCATTATTTTGTCTCTTTTCTCTCTCAGCTTTGCCTGAGAATGGCCACAGTGCTGGGAAACTACACACCAGCACAAAGATAAACCCTGGCTTGCAAATCAGAAAACTGGGAAAGGGCCCCCAGGGAACCAAAGAATGGCTGAGAAATTGGGGAGCTGGAAGATGAAGAAGGGGATGCCCAAATAGAGTATTTGAACTTACAAAAACCCAGGCTCATCCCAGTCTGTTCACTAACAGAAGAGACATCAATAAGCATGATAAAAGCTTTGAGAACTGAATTATTGTTTACACCAATACCTAAGTCTGAGACAAATCCCTGAGTGAAGAGGCACAAAGAAATTCAAACAACACAGTACAGACTTTGAAACCTGAACTGACTTTAGAGGCACCGCATACAGAAGGCAAATCAGAGCGCTTGATCTGAACCTAACCATGCCAATTGCTAAAACAAACAGGAAAAAAAAATGTACAGCAAATCTTCAAAGAATTTTAAAAGGACTCAGATTTTTATAATGTAATGTTCAAAATGTCCAGGATATAATCTCACATCATTGTACATGGAAAGAATTGGGAAAATCTGGCCAACGCCATGGGAAAAAAATAATAAAAACGCCATTTCCAAAATGACTCAGATGTTGAAATTATCAGGCAAAGACTTAAAGCAGTTTAACATCATGATCCATGAGCTTAAGTTCATCAATCTCAATATGTATAGAAAGACAGACATTTTCAGCAGAGAAAGAGAAACTATATTATGGAATCATGTGATAAATGGAAATGTGATAACTGACAAATACAATATATGAGATAAAAGGTCAACAGTAAACCTGGGAACGAAATAGGAAAAACTCGGTGAATTTAAAGATAAAGCAGTAGAACTTTTGCAATCTTAACAATAGAAGGAAAAAAGATTGAACAAAAAAGTAAGCAGGGTCAGGCACCTGAGGAACAATATCAGAAAGTCTAATAATTACTTATTTACTAGAGGCCTGGTGCACGAAATTCATACATGGGTAAGGGTCCCTAGGCCTGGCCAGTGATCAGGGCCGATTTGGGCCTTCCAGTTGCTGGGCAGGGCCTTTCTTCAGGCTGCTGGTCAGGGCCTCCCTTCCCCAGCTGCTGGCCAGGGCCTTCCTTTGTTTCATGCCGCCCCCTGGTGGTCAGCGCATGTCATAGCAAGCGATTGAACTCCTGGTCTCCCGGTTGAACTCCCAAGGGTATACTTTGCATATTAGGCTTTCATATACATAAGTCACTCTGGAAAAAGAAGCTAAAGTGACTGGTGCAGAATGAGAAAATATTGAAAGAAATAATGGTCAGATAACTGTCTTTCAAAAATTTAACAGAGTTTGATCCTTCCTTCTTTTCATTTCAGGAAAAAGTCTCACCCCAAGTCAAGTATTTTATTAGTAATGGAACTCAAATATTGTACCTGGTGAAAATAAAGACACCTTTCTCAGCTTCATTTGTAGCAAATGTGGCTATGTGACTATGTGCTGGCCAATGGGGTGTAAATAGACAGGACCTTAGTTACTTCTAGGTAATGTCCTTGCAGTGAAATAGCACATGTTTCCTTCTTCCTTTTCATTCTGCCTGCTATGTGAACCTTTTAATCTAATATTGAATGCTAGTTGACATGAGGATTAAAACAATATCCTGGAGGGTGGAGGGATGAAGAAGAGTCAAAATAGAGAAGAAAAATGGACCTCAACAACATGGACAGCTTGTCTGAGGGCTAATACATAATAGAGAAAATTGTTTGAACTATTATCATTCAGTTGGGACTTTGTTACAGGATCTATGCATTTATCCTAACTAATATAGGATCCTAGTTCAATCACAACTCAGACATTCCTTCAGAACACTATCAAAAATAGCCTCTACTAGATATTTTCTATCATCTGATTTTGTGTTACCAATTATCAACTCAATTATTCTTAAGATATTTATCTGCAGAGCATGTTATATGTTATAGTACTTGGATTTTCCCAGCATGGATATATGAGTTTCTTTTACTAATTTAAAATTATTGAACACTAACTAAATCAGTATTATTTTAAGGTTTCCTTCCATGGAATTAATTTCTTGGGTTTTTATAATATCAAATCCAAAGAAAGAATGGAGAATACCTGAAATTAAATATTATTCAGTAATTTTATTAATTAATTACTTAATATAGTTTAAAACTTAAACTACAATGCTTAATTTAAACATTGAAATTTGATAAAAATAAGCATGAGCTAAAAACAAAAAGGAGCAATACTTAACACTGAAAAGAGTGAGCTAAGTGTTTGCATTTGCCACTCCTACAAAGCATGATGGACAACAGCTCCTACTGTATTTGCTGGTAGTTCTCCAAAAGATAGAAGAAAATCAGCATCACTAAGTGAGAGGTAGGAGAAATTCCAAAGTTATTGACTGAAAAATATAAGCAGTTTAGTCCATGTCTTTCCCAAACTTAAGAAATCTCAATATATAAAAGCCCAGTGACTTTTACAGCAGAATGACCAGAACAATCAGAACGACCAGTCTCTATGACGTGCACTGACCACCAGGGGGCAGACGCTCAATGCAGGAGCTGCCCTCTGGTGGTCAGTGCGCTCCCACAGGGGGAGCGCTGCTCATCCAGAAGCTGGGCTCGTGGCTGGTGCACACAGTGGCAGTGGTGGGAGCTTCTCCTGCCTCTGCAGCAGCGCTAAGGAGCTGTGAGCCAAGCGGTAAGAAGTGAGTCGTCGCGTAGTAAGGAGTGAGCAAGCAGGCGGTTAAGAGTGAACAGGCAGGAATTAGGAGGGAGGGGTCCCGGACTGCGAGAGGGTGCAGGTCAGGCTGTGGGACACCCTCCCTCCCCCCCGTCCCCGTGAATGAATTTTGTGCATCGGGCCCCTAGTATAAATATAAGAACTGTATTTTATGAGGTAGTAAGTTAATAAAATGAGTATAATCTGATATGTTAACAATTTGAAGAGTCATTGTGCATGTTGAACATTGATTGAGCTACTGTTTGGTTTTTTTTTGTACTTTATTTCAATTTGGCTTCTACCTTTTAAATTTTACTTAAAATTTAAAATGTAATTAGGACAATGATTTTAACTGTTTATTTTTGTTATTACTGAAGCTTTTTTTATTTGCTTTATTTATTTGCTTGTTTTTAGACCAGTGCACCAGAATAAATAGTGTTAGTGAAACTATCCATCGGTTTGCCTGAATTAGCAGCTTTACATGATAAATTACTTTTCTAACTATAAACCCATTTCTTTATCTACTACTTGCAATAGTATAGAGAAATGCAACTCAGTTGGATAAATCATATTTTATATTTAGCCTAGAATTCTTCATGTCTAAAATTATCCTTTAAAGCTTAGTATTTAATTACTATTACTAACAAATAATGAATCATTTTACACAAAATATAACACCAATACATTGAGATAATTCAGTACTAATAAAATGGTGGTGTGGTCCCTAATGAGTAGCTTTATGAGAAAATTCTTATAGGTAGGAAGAGGCTAGAAGTGAAAAATAGATAGTTGTTCCTATTATGACTTAATTTGGCTACATAAAATGAAACACACCAGATCATGTTAGACAAACTAATAGTATTAGCTATTTCCCACATGTCAAGAAGTCCAGAAGTCAATGTCTAAGAATGTCCAATTAATTTAATTGTGTAAAACGATATCTATACTTCCATCTTTCTGCTTCACTTCTCTTGGCTTGTGATATTTATTCTCAAGTTTGTTTCCTCAAGCTTAATCCATTGTAAAAATAGGAGAGCTCAGTATTTGAGACATCCTGACAGTATTTAAGCAAGTAGAGAAGGGAAGCATGCAAGAAAAAGGGGGCAACATTTTTTTCTAGAAATGTATCATATAACCAAATCTGTCTTTAAGGAAAGCTGGAAAATGTAATTATTTGGCTGCTTACATTGCAAATAAAACAACTTTAGATTTTATTTTGAATGAGGAAAATTGAAATAAGAAGTGCATATCATCTAGTTAACTATATCATGACTATATTTTTCCAAATGTCTTTGCCCTGCAGAAAATAAGCCTGTGGGAAGTCAATTAATTTGGGGAACAAACTCATCCACATACAAAGCCCTCTCCTCAGAAACATGATATTGAAAGTTAAAAACAGATATTCTAGTACCTCATTCTATTCTCAAGTTTCGCTGATCAGGGGTTAAACTTTGACCTCCTGGTTCCTGGGTCCTCACTCAAACACTGAGCCATACCAGTTGGGCTCCCTTTATTCTTAAAACTTTCAAGTAGTATCTGGTTCTGTTCTTTAATTTTTTAATGAGATTAATCTACAAAAATGTTTGGTTGAGGTGCATTTTTGTAGTTAGCTACTTTAAAACTTATCTATTTCCTCTTGAATAATCAATTTGTTCAGGTTATTTCTTAATCTCTTGAATCAAATTCAAAATTTATAGGTTTCAAAACTAATCATGAATTTCACAGAACCTTTTATTTACTTATTTATTTAATATTTTTATTGATTTCAGAGAGGAAGATAGAGGGAGAGATAGAAATATCAATGATGAGAGAAAATCATTGATTGGCTGCCTCCTGCATGCCCCCTACTGGAGATCAAGCCCACAACCCAGGCATGTGCCCTTGACCAGAATTGAACCTGGGACCCTTCAGTCCACAGGCCAACACTCTATCCACTGAGCTAAACCATCTAGGGCAGAACTTTTTGTATTTCCTTGCCTGGACTTAAGTAAAATGATCTCTTAAATTTAGTAACTACTATTTTTTTTAAATATCTCTCAAGAAAATATTACACAATATCTAGTCTATTAGTTGTTTCTTTTGTTTTTCTAAAATGATAGACTTATTAATATCTTATTAAAGAACAGCATTCTCATTAGAAGCAATCGTTTCATTCTTTATACTGTTACTAGAAGCCTGGTACATGAAATCCCCCGATTGTGCATGCGGGGGAGTCCCCTCAGCCCAGCCTGCACCCTCTCCAATCCGGGACCCTTTGGGGGATGCCCGACTGCTGGTTTAGGCCCGATCCCGGGGATTGGGGCTAAACTAGCAGTCAGACATTCCTCTCACAATTCTGGACCACTGGCTCCTAATCACTTACCTACCTACCTGCTTGGTCGCCACTAACTGACCTCCACTGCTGGCCTGGTCACCCCTTACTGCCCCCCGTCGGTATGGTCACCCCCAACTGCCCTCCTCTGCCAGACTGGTCACCTCCAACTGCCCCCCCCTGCTAGCCTGGTTGCCTCCAACTGCACCCCCCCACCTACCTAGTTGTCCCACACAGCCTGCTGTTCAGTCGTTTGGTCGTCCCTCACTAACACCCCTGCTGGCCTGGTCATAGGCAGCCATCTTGTGAGGGTGTTAGGGTTAATTTGCATATTACCTCTTCATTATATAAGATCATTAGGTAGGATAGATAGCTGCTAGAGCAGGAGGAGAGGAAGGCAGGGAAAGGGGAGTTTATCTCACCCACTGAACAAAAAACTCAGCAGCCCTGGCACTTGCCAAGATAAAATCTCCAGATGTTCTCAAAAATTCTAGGAAAAACCACAACAATGTAAAATGGAGACCTTGAAATCTAGTCTGTTACCCAATATATCAGGCAGGGGAATCTTGAAATCTAAAGGGAGAAAAATAAAACCCTTGAATCCCCACCAGGTGGGGCGTTCAGGCTAGCTGGGTTGTTTTTATGCCAAGCATCCTATCTAATAAAGAGGGAATATGCTAATTTACCCTCACACTATCACAAAGATGGTGGCACCTACTGCCAATAAGGAGGGAATATGCTAATTGTCCTCACTCCAAAATACAAGATGGCTGCCCCCATGTGAACACAAGATGGCCGGCAGGGGAGGGCAGTTGGGGCTGATCAGGCCTATAGGGAAGCGCAGTTTGGGGGACCAGTCCTGCAGGGGAGAACAGTTAGGGGTGACGAGCTCTGCAGGGGAGCAGTTAGGCGTTGATCGGGCTGGCAGGGGAGTGGTTAGGGGCAATCAGGCAGGAAGGCAGGCGAGTGGTTGGGTGCCAGTGGTCTGAGATTGTGAGAGGGGTTCAGATTGGAGAGGGTGCAAGCTGGGATGAGGGAAAACCCCCTCCCCCGTGCATGAATTTCGTGCACTGGGCCTCTAGTGCTCTTAATAAATTCACTTGCTTTGCTTTAACACTCCTTTCTGTCACTCGTCTATATTCTCTCAGGAGCATGACAAGAACCAAGGAGGGGAGAGCCCCCTCTGACTCAGGAAGCTCTCCGGTAACAATATTATAATGAGGAAATCTTGAAAAACTGAATGTATAAGTGATTTATTAAGAATTATATAACTGGCCCTAGCCAGTTTGGCTCAGTGGACAGAGAGACAACTTGTGGAGTTAAGAGTCCCGGTTTTGATTCTGATCAAGGTCACATGCCTGGGTTGCAGGCTCAGTCCCCAGTAGGGGATCTGCAGGAGGGAGCTGATCAATGATTCTCTCTCATCATTGATGTTTCTATCTATCTTTCCCTCTCCCTTCTTTTCTGAAATCAATAATATATATATATATATATATATATATATATATATATATATATATCCTATCTATAAAAGAGAAACATGGTAATTGGCGTATGACCACTACCCTTCCCATTGGCTACTCAGGGAGATATGCAAATTAACTGCTAGCCAAGATGGCGGCTGGCAGCCAGACAGCTTGAAACTAACATGAGACTTGCTTGCTTCAGTGACGAAGGACTCCAACGTTCTCCGCCTGCCTTGCCGGCCTCTGAGCTGGCAGTTTGAAACATAGTTACAAAAATAGAAGCTAAACAAAACCCTAGAAACCAGCTTTCAGCTAGCCGGGATCTCAGACCTGGAGTTGATAACAGAGTTTCGATTGTAGAACCTAAACAAACCAGATACCTGCTTTCAGAGCGGAGGCCTAAGAGCTGGAGCCTCAGAGCTAAAGCTGGCTCAGATTAAAAAAAGAAAAAAAGAAGAAGAAAAGGAGCAGATGGGAGCTTCAGTCACCCCCAGCCTGAAAACAGCCCTCAGCCCCTCACCCAGACTGGCCAGGCACCTCAATGGGGACCTCCACCCTGAAGGGTGTGTGACCAGCTGCAAACAGCCATCATCCCCTCATCCAGGCTGGCCAGGCACCCCAGTGGGGACCCCCACCCTGATCCAGGACACCCTTCAGGGAAAACCAGCCAGCCCCCACCCATGCACCAGGCCTCTATCCTCTATAGTAAAAGGGTAATATGCCTCCCAGCACCGGGATCAGCGGAGCCGCGAGGCCTCCCGGCACTGGGATCAGCATGACAGGGGGCAGCGCCCAAACCTCCTGATCGCCCTGTGGCTCTGTGTGTGACAGGGGGCGGGGCCACAACCTCCCTATCCGTCCTGCTCTGTTCCTGACAGGGGAAGGTGCCCCAACCCCCTGATCGGCCCTGCTTTGTGCCTGATAGAGGAGAGCTCCCCAAACTCCTGATCGCCCTGCGGCTCTGTGTGTGTGACAGGGTGCGGGGCCCCAACCCCCCCACCCCACGGGCCCTTCTCTGTGTTTGATGGGGTAGAGCCATAACCTCCCCATCCGCCCTGCTCTGTGCATGACAGGGGGCGGTGCCCCAATTCCCCAATCGGCCCTGCTCTGAGCCCGACCAGGGGCTGCACCTAGGGATTAGGTCTGCCCTCTACCACCAGGGAGCAGGCCTAAGCCAGCAGGTCATTATCTCCCGAGGGGTCCCAGACTGCGAGAGGGCACAGGCCGGACTGAGGGACCCTCCCCTCCCCCCCAAGTGCACAAATTTTTGTGCACCAGGCCTCTAGTATATATATGTATTAAAGAATTATATAACTGCCTAAGAATAGCCTTCAATCTTTGCCCAGAGTTTTCTTATACAAAACAATTACAGTTAGACCTACCACAAGATTTATGTCTTAGAAAAATATATTGGATTTATACCCTAGCACTTAATAACTATGACCTTCAGCAAATTACCTAATCTGTATGTCCCTCATTTGTTTTTACCTTTAAAACAGGATAACAATGTACTGACTACTTTATAGTATTGTTGATAGTATTTGGTAAATAATCTATGCAAAATTTTTTTTCTGAAAAAAAGGTGAACCAAACACATGTGCTTTAACAACTACTCTATATTTCATATAACTTATTTTTTGTATGTTTAATCTTTTCTATCCTTGAGTTGATTTTTATAGCAAAATCCACATTTGGGTTTAAAGGAAACTTTAATATTTTTTGGTATCTATTCTGAAATAAATCAGTGTAAGATATAGAGACATATATTATATTTGTATTGCTTCATGTATTTTAATCTAATACTTTATTATTGAAATCAGGCCTTTCAGTTGAGATTGTTTGTCCAGTATCCCCTGAATATCCTCTGAATATGAATATTGAGTTTTTCTCATCTTTTTAAAAAATAATAATAATAGCTCTCTGGTCTTTTCTTGGTATCCTTTTCTTTGAACAAACACTTTATCTTTGTTCCAGTCCAGTATTCATTACCACATCAATAAGCCTGTTTGGTTTACTTTCCATCTTAATGTGACTAATGGACCACTGTTTATATATTGTTCTGCTGCTTTTACTAACTATTCTGCTTGCCAATTGTGCTCTGTTTGAAGTATACATATCCTCCATCTGCTGTAACATTTTGTACCCACGTCCCAGCTGCATTAATTCTAGTAATTGCATAAATTTATTGAACTTTATTACACAGGATTGATCTATGTGTAAGGGAAACCTGAACTACTTACAAACAAAATTGTTCTAGATTCAATATTTTGTTTTTAGAGTTCATTTGCAAAATAACACATTTTTTGCTTTTAGTGTTCTTTGAATTGTGGCCCTTAAATGAATCTAATGAAGTATTTTATCCATTTATCTTACCAGAAAAGGGCCTTTTTTTGTGAGAAAAATAAGCTAGCCTTTTACCCCCTTTGAAACAGTGTATTGATGATGATTTTAAAGTGGATTGTATAGATTCTGGCAAAAGCATGGTCCAGAATCTATAGAGCATTAGTTCACTATCTACCTCTTAATAGATCTAATAGTGTTGGGCATATCATTAGACCTCTCTGAATCTCAATTTTCTACTTTGTAAATATTGAAGTTGGCATTTCAAACTCTTTCCCATAAGGTGGCTTAAATAATATGAAATTTAAATGAAACAATGTGCAACAAAGTTCTTGCAAAGTGTCTGAAACTGTTTTTCCTCTTAATAAAGAAATTAGACCAGAAGGCATTAGGTCCCTTTCTATTATAATCCTTTCTGGTTCTGATATAGATTTCACATTTTATAATATGGATATATTTATATATTTTTCTGTCTATGCACCATCTCCCCTGTCTCCCCAACAAATGTGTTTCCCAGAGCTGCTTTTTTGTAGCCATTTTCAACTTTCAGTCAAAAGTCCTCAAAGCATAATTAATAACAATGGTAAAACTTTTATCCCATTTAAAGGGCATAAAATTTCTGATATTTCTGATCTATAAAATGTTTTCATCTCTTCATATACCACAAATGATTATTCTCTTAGAACACATTCCTAGGAGTCAGGCCTAGGTTTGGATCCTGGATCTACTTATTTCAGCAACCTTGGACAAATCACTTCAGCTCTGCGAAATATTTTTATCTTCACTAAAAAGAAAATAATATAATATCTCTTTCCCTACCTTACAAGTTCCTTTGAGAATCAAATATAATAATGTTCTGCATTTTATACATTAAAAATGCCAAGAAAATATTAGTTATATTTATTTACTAGAGGCCCAGTGCACAAAATTTGTGCACTTGATGGGAGGGGTCCCTCAGCCGGGTGTCTGGGAGCCCTTGGGGAATGTACGACTGAGTGGACCTAAACTGGCAGTCAGACATCCTTAGCGCTGCTGCGGAGGTGGGAGAGACTCCCGCCGCTGTGCTCGCCAGCCGTGAGCCCAGCTTCTGGCTGAGCGGCACTCCCTTTGTGGGAGCACACTGACTTCTAGGGGGCAGCTTCTGTGTTGAATGTTTGCCCCCTGGTGGTCAGTGCACGACATAGCGACCAGTCATTGGCCATTCGGTCGATTTTCATATTAGCCTTTTATGATATAGGATATGGCATTGTGAATTACTTGTCAACTACCCAAAAGGCAAAAGAACCTATTAATAAAGACTGCCCTGCTCTGGTGACCATGATTGGAGAGAAAAATAACCTGGAACACTGGGCCACATGATGTATATGCCAAAGTATTCAGAGAATGAAGCAGAAAAATCCCTTGGGCAAGGGGGTAAGGAGCAAGGCCTCACAGCTTCTGACCTCAAGCACCTGTTTCAAGTTCTTGATGCAGGTGACCAGCCAATCTCTGGAGAGCCCCTATTTGAAAAGTGCATAATATAGTCAATCATTAGACTTTAAAGGGTGGTTAGTGCTCATTTTGATGCATTCAGGCCATTCAAGTCACTAAGACTTGCTGGAGATTACTAGAAGGAATGCTTTGGGAGCTATCAATCCATAAAATTAAAGACAGCGAAAACTCACATAATTTATCTGAACAAGCCTCTTAGGGCAGGTACTTTATTCCATTCTTCCCCTGCCATTTCCCTTATTCAATTCTACCTAGAAGTAGAGAAATAAACTCAGCAGGAGAGAAGTAGCCCAAGTCAAGCCAGAGGCATCCCTGGAACCTCAGGCCTTCGCAATAGGACAAGCTTCATGGAGCCGCAGTGTGGGGCTGGTGCCGGGTACCAGCACACACCTGTAACATCGGCCTCATCTAACTTAAGCAGACCTGAACAGAGATCTTAATTTATTGAAAGTATAACCTGGATCTCACAAAATTAACAAAAGACTGGACAACAAGGTTTAAAAATGAGCAGTCAAAACAAAGATTGGTAAAAGAGCCGCAGAAATGTGCACTTAAAGTCTACTGGTTGTATTAAATATGGCATCTCACCATCCATGAAGATTAAAATTGGCAGGAGGCAGATTTTGACAGACCAAGTCTAAATATCCCAAGGGACCCCTAATGGGCTAAAGAGAGGAAGAATGGATATACAAACCCTCCAGTTTTCAGACTAAGGGTGGTTCCTGCCTCCTTCCAGGGCACATACTATGGGGGACTGCCTAGAGGGGATCCTGCCTTGTTAATAAAAGGCTTCGAGAATGACAAATTCCACTATAGTTTCCTAAACCATGACCTCTTGTGGTCCAATTCAAGCACATTTACCCCCAGTGGTCGGCAAACTCATTAGTCAACAGAACCAAATATCAACAGTACAATGACTGAAATTTCTTTTGAGAGCCAATTTTTTTAAACTTAAACTGTATAGGTAGGTACATTCTTATTAACTTAATTAGGGTACTCCTAAGGCTTAGGAAGAGCCACACTCAAGGAGCCAAAGAGCTGCATGTGGCTCGCAAGCGACCACGGCACTTAGGCAAAGATTCTTAAGCATTTTCTTAAAATCATGATTAATAAATGAGAAATATTATAAAACACAACCATTCAGGAATGTAGTTTTGCCAGTACCATGGACAGGGGGGTAATTGCTGGAAATGGTGTTCATACTTGCAGTGGTTCTCAACCTTCCTAATGCCGCGACCCTTTAATACAGTTCCTCATGTTGTGGTGACCCCCAATTTCATTGTTACAAATCGAACATAATTAGAGCATAGTGATTAGTCACAAAAACAATATGTAATTATATATGTATTTTCCGATGGTGTTAGGTGACCCCTGTGAAAGGGTCGTTCGACCCCCAAAGGGGTCACGACCCACAGGTTGAGAACCGCTGTTTATAGCATGTGATGGGCATTCTTACCGCACTCAGTTGCAGGCAGCATCAGTAACAGATTTGAGTCAGCTATTTGAGTGAAATGTGTCTGTTGATAGGTTTCTACCAGAAAATAAAATACCACCTGGCTGTTACTCACTTAGCAGCTGTGACAGACACTGTTATCTATTTACTTAAAAGTAATTAAAGCCCCACCCCCCTTCTTTGCTGCTAGATCTTACCTTTCATTTAGAAACACAAAGTGCCAAATTCACATTTTCTCTGGCCCCTGTATATCATATAGGGGATGGACAAATGACTAACTAGTGACCTGAGTGGCTTCTTGAGAAGCTTTTTTACCTAATTAAAAAAAGTGGCGTCAAAGGTAAAAATGATCTTCCCTCTAATTCTGTTTCGATATTGTAATTTGAGGCTGTGCGGTGTAGATTTACTGTGGACATTCAGATACCTTTAAGAAGATTGAGAAGTTAATTTTAGAGAAGCTAACTCCCTAAGTAAAAGTATGCCAAAATGTCAAACCCTGCTCTATATATTTTATTTTTCTCTTTTTAAAAATATATTTTATTTATTTCAGAGAGGAAGGGAGAGGGAGATAGAAACTTCAACGATGAGAATAATTGATCAGCTGCCTCCTGCACACCCCCAGAAAGAATTGAGCCCACAACCCTGGCATGTACCTCAACCGGGAGTCAAACCGGGATCTCTTGGTTCATAGGTCAATGATCAACCACTGAGCCATGCTTGCTGGGCTGCTCTATATATTTTAAAAGGTGAATTGATACCTGGATTTAGGTGTCAAGATGAGTTTCTTTAGGGATGAACTAAAACTTGGACCTTAAGCTCTGTTGATCCAGATCTAGAGATTAGAAACATAAACTTTAAATACAGTTTTAAAGAAATTATAAGTGGAAGCTTTCAACTTCTTCTGTTCCCAAACTCCACTCCATCCTTTTCTCCCTCCAATGAGTATAGCAATAGATGTAGTCATATCTGTGACAGAAGCAGGCCAGAGGTATAACAAGGCCACCTGGCAAGAGAGAAGATTTCCCAGTCTCGCTTTAGTTAGTTTAAGCTCATAGGATTCGATTTGGGCCAGTGGAATGGGAGTAGTAGTGATGTATGCCTTTCCAGACCTATTCTGGAAGAGACACCAAATGGGATGTCCCTTGAGTCACTGACTGGAGGACAGATACCCAAAAGAGCTTCCCAACCCACATTAGACTGTGGTGAAGTAAAAACCAGGCTTTATTGTATTGAGCAACTGAAATGTGGAACTATTTGTTAAAATAGCTAGCATACATTGTCTTAACTAATATATTATACAAAGGTTTTGACTAAGTATATAGTTCTAATTATATAGTTCTAATTATATAGTTTTTTTAATATTTAAATAAAATTTATTATTATATGTCCCATTTTCAGGTACCACTTCACTTCCAAGGTATTTGTGAATGTCTGAACTCATGCAATCTTATTGCCATTTCTTGCTCTATTTCCTAGTTTTGCTAAAATTGATCTGATTTCCGTTTTGCCTGTATTCTCTTATCATCTACCGTGTTGACTCAGTTATAAAAACAGCCTGTTTTCTTTATTTGAGAACATCTCTCACACCATCTCTACTGAAAGTGAGAAATAAACTATGTGAACACATAAATTATGAGCAGCATTTGGTAAACTTCTGAAAAGTCATTTAATTTCTTCCACTTCTAAGAATTTCTCACTGACCAACATATCCCCAGCCTGTTCCTACCTGTTCCCTTATTTATCCTTCTTTCTCTTTTATTCTCTGCTCTTCTCAAGAAAAGAAACTTCTTTGAACTTTTTCTGCAGAAGTATTCTCTTTGCTTAGAATTAATTTCATTCAAGATCATATCCATAATCAAACATTGCGAGTAGGATGTATTCATAAAGAGAGTTATCCAATGGGCAAAAATCAGTGAATGACACTTAAAATAACATTTTTTTTCTTCTCTAGATGAAATCTTTCATCTTCAAAGCCCCATGCCAACCCCACCCCTAACTTCCATGATCTGTAGAGATTCTCCCAGGATTTTCTGGCATAATAAGATATGTAAAACCTACCCCACATGAGGGATCCAGGTCTTGGAATCTCTGGTTATTTTGTGACCCTTCATTGAGCACTCATACAGGAAATATCATGTTGCCTTTCTTTCCAGCACACTTCATATATTCCACTTGCATTTTAACACCACACAATTCTTAAATCTATGCTTATTAAAATCAAACCCTGCCATTAAATTTCTTATGTAGTGGTATTATCATAGGTAGATAATATTAATAAAGGAAAGGAGCAAAGGGGATCAGACATTAAGAAGCCTAATAAACTGGGAAGCTGAATCTAATATCGGGCTTGCTTCTCTGTAAAAGAACATGATTTCCACCCACAAGAGTGGCTGCATTCGGATCCCTGAATGGCTAAGTGATCAAGGGTAGAGAACACCTCAGATTATGTCTGCATTGCACAGAAATTGTGTATATCTTTTAGAAACAACAAGAAAAAAAGTTAAAGAAAAGACAACAGAATTCATTTGGATGGACTTTTTGCAGCTAAAACACACAAAACAAAAAGGAAGCTGTACCAAAGTTATACCAAGCCTTAGAACTAGCTATTCTGTATTTGTTAAATTCCAGAGGTCCAGGTGTGTGTAAAAGTCCTGACAGAGCCATACTACAGTTCTTTATTGGATTCTGATGCAGGCTGGCAAAAAGTTACCATTAATTGCTCGAGGGCTATATAATCCTTCTTATTGAGTTCATTGAAAAGAGTTTTTGAGAAATGCCTACCCAACTCTGGTGAGCTGAGTAGGTTAAATAAAGCTTACACAAAGCTTTTTTCCATCTCGAGCATCCAAGTTACTTGGCATTTTCAGGATCACAGTGGGACCCCAGAGAAAAGAGTCAACAAAACAAGGCCATAAAATCAGGAAGGCATTGAATGTTTGGATTCAGGACTAGACACGGGGAAAATTAAAAGGATGCCTTTAAAATGCACACTCTCTGCAACAAAGCAAAACCAATTTACAAACTTTTTGTTGAGATTGCAGAGGGACATTGTGGAATGATTTTAGAAAGCAAAAGAACCCTAAAGTATTTGCAAAGCCTTTATGTACCCATTTGTTTTCTAATGCTCACTATACCTATTTCCAAGAATAAATTTTGAGCCTACATCTTAAATAATATTGGGATTTCCTTCTTAATCTTGTAGCCACCCAAAACATGGCTATGACACTTCCGCAAACCTTGCGAAGTGTCATTGCCAGGGAGAGACCTTAATTAACTTCATGCCAAATCTGCCTCTCCTTATTTTTTAGAAAGTTTCATTTTGTTGATTTTTTTTTATCAGGAAGTTTGTGAGAAATTAAATCTTGAGTTTTAGCAAGGATTCTTTTGTTGTTATAAAAGATTCATAATAAATATTTTGTGCTCTGTCAATTCCAAATATATCTTATATTTGGATGAATATTCAACTTAGATATATTTCACATTATATTTACCTCAACTATACCTTTATATATATCACATTCTTAAATTATTGACTCATATATTTTTATCCCAATATTTTCATTTTCTCCACCTCTAACCTTCTATTTTCTTCTTGTTTTGGAGCATATTATTATATAAATATTATTCTGACTTGTATCTCCTCTATTTTTCAAATTATATTCCCTAATCTGTATTGACAAGTTGATACTTTGTTAATATTAATAGGCAATAAATATTATGTTCCAAAAAACTTAGCCACATGTATACCAAGGTATTTATTATGTTACTAGAGGCCTGGTGCACAAAAATTTGTGCACTCGGGGGGGTCCCTCAGCCTGGCCTGTGCCCTCTCACAGTCTGGGACCCCTTAAGGGATGACCACCTGCTGGTTTAGGCCCGCTCCCTGGGGAATTGGGCCTAAGCTGGCAGTCAGACATTACTCTGGAAGCCCAGGAGCTCTTGGGGGATGTCCACTTGCCAGTGGGAGCAGGTCTAAGCTGCAGTCGGACATCCTTACCACTGCTGAGGAGGTGGGAGAGGCTCCCACCACCACCGCTGTACTGGCAGCCATCAGCCTGGCTTGTGGCTGAGCAGAGCTCCCCCTGTGGGAGCTCACTGACTACCAGGGGGCAGCTCCTGCATTGTGCGTCTGCTCCCTGGTGGTCAGTGTGTGTCATAGTGACCAGTCATTTCCAGTCTTTCTGCTGTTAGGGTCAGTTTGCATATTACCCTTTTATTATGTTAATTTCTACACATTTGTGAATTTTCCAGGGTTACTTTTGTTATAGATTTCAACCGTCATTCCATTATGATTTTGACCTTCAATCCACTGTGAAAGGTTCTTGAGAATCCCTTGTATCTGACCAGTTACTCCTCACTTGCTGCTTTTAAGATTCTCTCTTTGTCTTTTGTTTTTAACAGTTTGATCATAATGTATTTCCACGTGGATCTCTGAGTTAGAGTTCTGAGCTTATCCTGCTTAGAGTTCATAGCTTCCTGAATGTGTACATTCATGATTTGTCAGTTTGGGGCACTGCTTGGCCATTATTTTTTCAAATATACATTCTGCCACTTTTTTGTACTCAATCTTCTAGTAATGTGTATGCTGGTCTAACTAATCACCTCCAACATATCTATCAAGCTCTGTTCTCTTTTTTCAACACTTTTGTTTTTCTGCACCTGACTTAATCATTACAATTGTACTATTTAAAAGTTCACTGACTCTACTTAAGTCTGCTATTGAATCCCTCTAGAGAATTTTTTTATTTTAATTATTGTTTTTCTCAGCTCCAGAATTATGTTTGTTTTTATAATTTATATCTGATTGATATTCTAATTTTTCAGACTTCATTTTTTATTTATTTTTGTTTTTATCCATGTTTCCTGATCCTTGAGCATACTTGAGACAATTGTTTTCAAAATTTTTGCGTAAGAAGTTTGACATTCTGTAGGGATGGTTTTTTCTTGTTTCTTAGAATGGGT
This sequence comes from Myotis nattereri, assembly GCF_964212035.1. Taxonomy (NCBI): domain Eukaryota; kingdom Metazoa; phylum Chordata; class Mammalia; order Chiroptera; family Vespertilionidae; genus Myotis; species Myotis nattereri. Next base: position 64,106,576 of record NC_138076.1, on the reverse strand, counting down.
CATACTTCCCTGTTCTTTTGTATGCCTGGTGATTTATTTTTGTTGAAAATTATTTTTGTTGAAAACTGGGCATTTAAATAGTATAATATGGTAACTCTGGAAATCAAATTCTCCCCTTGCCCCAGGGTCTGCTGCCTTTTTGATTGTTGAAGGCTACAGTAGTCTACCTGTTCAGTGACCCCACACTATTCCTGCAAAGACTGCATTCTTTATCATGTACAGCCAACAACATCTCTGCTTCCCATCTTGTGTTCAGCTAATGGTTTGACAAAGATATCCTTGAAAGTTTGGAGCCAAAATTTTTTAAAGGAGCCAGTGTTTGCATATTAGTTCTGTCTCAGGATACTCTCTCCACACTTAGCCAGGTCTGTCCTGAGTCTATGGATCAGCCCAAAGTGATAGCGTAGGGTCTTCTTAGGTATTCTCTGAGGATGTGTCTTAGCCTGGGCATGTGCACAGATTTCTAAGTTCCTAAGTTCCTCATGTAGTTGCTATTTTTGAGTGCTCTAATTTCCCAAAGAAGTTCTCCCTAGCTTTTGCTCCTGGGTCTTCGGTGATCAATTGCTTGTTTTAACTATAATCTTTTGCCCCTGGCAGAGGATTGTTAGTTCAGATTGCAGTGTTTTTGAGCAATGCCTACCACTTGAGCTCCCAGTAGGCAAAAGGAAGATAAGCACCTTGCATTAGTCCTAAGTAGCCCCCAGACAGGTTACAACAGATGTACACAATAATTTGCAAATAAATCTGCTTTGTTTCCTCTAGAATCAGTGGGTTTCTCCTGGAAATGCAGGCTGCTGCCACTGTAAAACCAAGACATCCACTGCCATGGTGAGGGGTGAGGCAAGGGCTGGTAAAAACAACACAAAATATTCCTGTTATTTTAAATTTACCTTTTCCTTGATTCATTATTTGTTTGGCTGCTGTAAACTTTTGACTGTTTTCCAGAGTTCTAGCAAATTTGGTTCAAACAGTTTTTGTTTGTTTCTCAATGTTTCTGTGGGAAGATAAGAGCTACTAGCTGCCTTCACCATTTTGCTATCACTTCCTTTATGCACATTATTGAAAAGACTGTAGGAAATGTTGTGTTTAGATGGATTGTGAGGCTAAGTCAAATCATATGGGAGAAAATGTCAATAATGATTAGTTACATCTCGTATGGTTATGGAAGAAAAGTGTAGCAGCAGAGGGTCCACAAAGTTCCCAACTCTGGGCAAGCCCAGTGAATACATAACTTGGTAAACTACAGTCCAGGAAAGGGCCATGATTTCTGAAATACTACTCTAGTACTGACTAAAAGTGTTTACACTATACCTGCACATGTGTATTCTGATGAAAGAGCATACTGCTGATTCACAAAGGCACCCCTGTCTTCAAAGAGAGAATGCTCTTCACGATAAATATGGTATGGTGAATCAAAAAAAGAACTTGACGTCAGGAAAACCTAGGTTAAAATCCTGAGGTTACCCTTCACTAGTGTGGATTTGAGCAATTATTGTAACTGTTGTCTTAAATAAGCTTATATCTAAAATGTTTAATAGAATTTGTTTTTAAAATTTTCAAGTTTGTTGAAAACAGCAAGCACAATACCTGTGAATATGCATTGATCTAATGTTGGTCATTACTATCATTATGCTAGAGTAATACTAGCCATAGACTTGGGCAACTAAGAAGGTAAATAACAGGGGGAAGTGAGGTTTCTCATTACTAATATAACACTATTCATATATTTTGATTTCCCCAAGAGGATTCCAGTTTATACCTATTATTCAGACATATAAATAGTGTCTTTTTTAAATTCAGAAGTATACTGACTTGGACAAATTAGAACACTGACCTGGGTGTGATGGTATGCACATTACACTATAGTTTACTAATCTCCTTGAAAGAATATCAATAGGAATTTCCTAGTTGTTTAGCCAGAGAACAAAAGAACAATATCTTTAGACTACTGGTTTAACTATTCCCTCATATCTCTTTTCCTCTCTCATTTTCCGATATGAGCTACCGATCTCAACCACCATTTTCCTCTTCTCCCTAGTAGTTACAAAACCCAGTTTTCAGATGGGCACATTGCCACCTAGAATTAAAAAACAACAACAGTTCCTAGCTTCTGTTGGAGCTTTACCAACCAGATGACTATGTTTGAACAATGGTATGTAAGTGTTGGGTGCAACTACTAGGACATTTATTAAGCAAGATGACTGAAGTCAGAGAACAAAATAGGAGGGCCCCTCCCAATTTGTCAGCTCCATTTAATAATTTCCCTCTTGTGCTTTGTCACATAGATGCAATGCTCAAAACTGCAGCAATCCCTTTGTGTCCTCAAATGAACTTCAGCGTAAGTGCCATTCACTGGAATGGTGCATATTAAAGATAGAGCCCAGAGCTCCTGATGGCCCTGGGGTCTTACTCACCAGCCCTAGACTACTAGGAATATCAAAGAGAGAAATAAATACGTGTGTGTGTTTAAGCAACTGTGTTCTGGGTCTCTATTACCCTCAGCCCATCTCAATTCTAATATGGTACATGCACATGAAATATTGAAATATCAAAACCTGAAATGTGCTTCATTAAAGATTAAAATCAAACTGAGTAAATTGTCAAAATCGTATTGCCTTTATTCAGTGATTTGTGAATTGAATAGCATCCAATCTATCAGATAGAAAGGAGCTCTGCAGAGCTGTACAAGGAAAGAGATTTTATAGGCAGAAGGGAGCAGAAGCAAGGAAGTTATACTGGGCATCTGCTGATTGGTTAAAGCGGGGTTACTTCCTTACATGGACCAAGGGAAGTCTTGGAGCAAGGTCGGGCAAATTAAGCTGAGCAGGAAAGCACTGATTGGTTGAACTTAGCCTTCCTTTTCTTGGTGAGCTGAGTATGAAAACTTAGTTAAAAGTTTTGGTGTGCTGACGTGGGACTTAGCACAAGCAGCCCCATTTGGGGACTAATCTAGTTACTTTAACCCCCTAATATTGTTGGCTAAAATATTTGGTCAAATTTCCTGCATTTCCTTGGAAAGCAAACGAAATGGCCTAAGGGAAAGTGTGGACAAATTAGAATATTGTCTGAGCTGGCTGCTTCTTGCTGATTTCAACAAAGTTCTGGGATTGATAAATTCAGACTCAGTCCTGTGTAGCTCTAGGCAGAGATGCCAAGGAGGTAGTCTCTCTCTGAGGCCTGAAATCTAAATGCATTCAATTTGAAGCCTTTCAGGATTAAAAAAAAAAAAAAAGACAACTGCCCTGTGTTCCAAACTGAAGCACTTATAAAATACTCTGAAGGCGGCACCATCGCAGGAGATAAATCATTGGTTCCAAAGCTTTTATAAAAGGACTTCCATTAATAGTTCTTTGTCAGATAATGAGAGGCAGGCTAGCAGCAAAATCAAATTAAGTATATTGTGTTGCCACCCAAGCCTATTATTTTAAGTGGTCTCAAGTAGAATTAGGCTTTAAAACCACCAGATCCAGAAGCCAAAAGAAACCACAAAAAATGGACTTCAACTGTCTGTTGTTACTCTTAAAACTTTAATAATACCTGAACCTACACTAGAAAGAAACGGACTTTTGAACCTTTGCAGGATTCATGAAGAGACTCCCTTTGTTGCCACCAAGAGAAATGGCCAAGGAAGGTCATAGTGAAGAAAGAACTCCCTCGGAAAGTGGGGTTCTGAAACAAGAGACAAGAGAGGACAATTCCAAAAAGTAGAAGTAAAATAGACATACAATTTAATCAAGGAATCTAGTCTGCTTCCAGGTTAAGGGGCCTCACTATTCCTGCTTAGCAGGATTTCATCATTTTGTGGGCTAATGATTCCAGTGTTTTCCACTTTATAGTTGTTCTAAATGGAATTTTTATGCCATTCTCCCTGTTCTTCCCCTCTGGAGGTGTATCAGACAGATAATTGTCTTTTAATTTAGTAAGTCACCAAACAATAAAGAGTTACTGGAGCTGATAACCAGCAATCATCCAGAGACCCTGCACATTGCACTAGCTAGCTGTGGTCATGTGACTAAGCTCCAGACATAAGCTGCAAGTAAAAGAATTGAGTGCTTATAAAAATTTTGGCTCTCAAGGACCAATATGGCAATGGGCAAGATGGGAGTGAAGGTGAGAGTTTGCCTGGGTGAATGTGTGCAAGGGAGAGTGTGTGTCAGTGTAAGTGTGGGTGGGCATCTGAAAGTGCAGGAACTTGAGATTGGAGAGCATACACTGTCACACAGCTCTGCTCTGTGTTTGGTGGAATGAACAAAAATGGGAAATATATAATGATTACATTATGATTGTAGTTGACTAATAAAACCCATATTTTATTATGAAAATAATTATGATAAATCCTGGTGATGTAATGCACAGCATAGTGACTGTACAGAAGTAAGTACCTTGATGAGGGCATAGAGCTAAAAAGTGGAGAAAACAGAGTTTTAATCCTGGTGGTTTAATTCTGAAGATCATGTACTATCTACGCTGCAGATTCCCTCTCTCTTCCACATCGTTTACTGCCCTGCAGATGGAGTAGAATGGGTGGCGGGAAGGCAAATAAGGAATATGGGAGGGATTTTAGAGATTATCAAGCGCTTTGATTTACAGAAAATTTGAGATCTACAAATATGAGATAATTTCCCTCAGAGCATGTTATTAATTAAAAGTAAAGCTCTTTACATTATGTGTTACAACCTTTGCTTCTCTGTCAGAATGTTGTGAAAGGTTAGGAACATTGAATTTAAAAAAAAAAAAAAAACTACTGATGAGACTACATAGATTCAAACTGCCAAACCATGAAAGGTAAACATGAATTCGTTTTACCAAAGTAAAGAGCATTGGGACCGGAGGATGCCCGGTGTAGTGTAAAAGATAAAAAGAATTTATGCTTCGTACTTTACATAGTTGGTAGTAAACATATGCAAGTCATTACCCCAGGAGGTTACAGAGTCTGAAAATATAAATGTGTCCAGGAAGGACTTAGATAAATTCATGATGAAGTTTATAATGGGTTACCAAAAGGAAGTTAAGGACCACAGATGTCTCATGGTTCAGGTGTTGAGGGCAACTGGCATATTTTCCTGAAAAACATCAAAGAAACTACACTGGATCTCTAGCACTGATCTGACTCAGTATGACAGCTACATTCTCATATTCTTTCTATGAGATCCTCAACCCATGTAATTCCAGTATCCTCCATCAACAAACAGTGTAATTTCTTGCATAAATTATATACCATGTAAACGTATTTTCTCTTATGTTTTCTAAAGTCTTTCCATTATCCTATTTTTTCATATCAACTTTTTTCCTATCTTTTCTAGTTCAGCCATCTTAGAATTTTTCCTTTATCTGGCTTTCATTTTGATTATTCTAATTTTCCAAACTCCTTTCATTTCTTTCTAACTATTTACCTGCAACTCTCTCTTTTAACTTTGACACAGAAAATAAATGTCAATATTTTGTTTTATAATGACTATCACCCTTTATTATTATGAAATAAGAACATGATCCAGTCAAATGTCAAAGTTAATAAAAATAACATTAAAAAATTTGTAAATATAATAATAAAATAAATACATGAAAACAATGGCAAGTACATATGCCAATCCTCCACAAATATGAGCAATTTCCATTGTGATAACAACAAAAAATGCTATAAAAAAACAGTAGAGCTAAAGTGATAGTTATATTAAGTGAATTCTTATAGAAAATGTTGGTTCTCTTTATTTAGAATGAGATATTTTCATGATTAAACTTATCTAATAGTGTCTCTGCTATCAAAATAAGTAAAGCAGTAGGAGACACCAGTTTTGCATGAAAACTGCTGCTCTTAGGACACAATATTTTGATGTCAAAATACATTAGTAATTCAAACTGCATGTTACACTACAGATATATATTATATTTTTAAAAACAAAAGGTATACTAATTTCTGATATATTAATTTTTAGAAATTGCTCTCAAAGGCCTATTTTTACCCGTATTACTTTGTACCACATATATGTGTGATATATCTTAAAATATTATTGTATGCAAAGAAAATCAAACATAAGAAATAACTTAGGCTGAATTAAAACAATTAAAATACTTTACCATTTTCCTGGAGTTATTAATATTCTGGTAACAAGCTATTAATAAGTTAATTTTGTCAATGGTACTTCCATTGCTAGTATAATTGTTATAATAAGTGTTGCTACAAAACTCTTCTAAATCTTAGATTAAATGTGGGAATGACTGCTTTTTATTCATCCATACTTTTAGGTTATATTTTTATTATACATATCTACTGTATTTAATAGGCATTACAATTCTTTATTCTATAATAATTTATTTAGTGCCTCCTATATTCTAAATACTTGCCCTTTCTTATAATGAGTACATGAATTAAATATTAAATTCTAATAACAACCATTGATGTGGACATCCTATTTCACAAACTTTTTTGATTTCTTATAACCCCATTCAATCCTTTCATAGAGGGTATTTGGATTTACATGCACTTTCAAATTCAAAAAGCAAATACCCTCTGAGTGGGGGAATGGAGGCAATGGGAGATAAGGACACATATGTAATACCTTAATCAATAAAGAAAAGAAAAGATATAAGCATGATGCCTAAACTTTGTTAATTCAGAAGCAACATGAAGAGGTGCTGCCTAAAATCCTTTCTATTGAGTATGTTGGCAGAGGAACCAACCTTTCATAGAAAAATGACAAAATCTTTTTTTGTTTTCATGAGAAAGCAGCATGTTTATTTTATTTTTATTATTTTTGAACTATAAAAGTAGTGTCATTAAAATACATTTCATTTTCAAAATTGAGCTATCAGCTGTTAAAGTATATGTACACTTTCTGAGACAGCCTGTATTTGTATATATTTTACATATCTATAATAATAAAAGTGTAATATGCTAATTAGACTGGACAACCTTCCAGACGAAGCTGGGGCTGCGAGGGACCCAGGTCCCGGGACCAGAGAGAAGCTGGTGCCAGCAGCCAAGGGAAGGAAGGCCTACTCTTGCATGAATTTTATGCATTGGGCCTCTAGTTACATATATGTTTGTGGGTATGTATGTGTGTATTCCAACTAAAGGTTACAGAAAAATGACAGAATCTTAATGAGTAGTGTCCAGCACCCAGTATCAGCAAGATCTGTGACCAACTCTAGCAGAAGAAGTAAGATAGTAAGAAATTGGAGCTATATGTGGAGCCCATTCTTCTAGCCCAGTGGTTCTCAACCTGTGGGTCACAACCCCTTTGGGGGTCGAACGACCCTTTCACAGGGGTTGCCTAAGACCATCGGAAAACACATATATGATTACATATTGTTTTTGTGATTAATCACTCTGTTTTAATTATGTTCAATTTGTAACAATGAAAACACATCCTGCATATCAGATATTTACATTACGATTTATAACAGTAGCAAAATTACAGTTATGAAGTAGCAACAAAAATAATTTTATGGTTGGGGGTCACCACAACGTGAGGAACTATATTAAAGGGTCACAGCATTAGGAAGGTTGAGAACCACTGTTCTAGCCTGTCAAAAAAATTTCTGGCAATAAAGCATTTATGCTTAAAGTAGGGGGAGTGGTCTTTGTTTCCTGGAATTAATCCCTAACCAATATTATATGGTCATAATTGTATGTCGTCTGAAGAGAATTCTGAAATCTTCAATATTTACTGGCACTTTCTTTACAATTGGTGAAAAATATACTTGGTAAAATCTAACTGGTAAGGTTTTATCTTCCTTGCTTCCATTGCAACTGGAGAAGTCCTACTCTTTTTTTACTTATGTTAATAACCCATATTAGATGACTGTTAAAATAAATGTATCTTCTTTTAAATGCAATAAATAATGTGTAAAATTACTGGCATTATTGTGGTAAATTATTGAAGATTGAATAAATAATTACATTAATTCTGATATATATTCCCAGTAAAATAATTATTAACAAAGTATAAATGTACAAACCCAGAAAAAAAATCAGGTAGAGAGACACATAGTTTAGAAATTTCAACATTTTAGAAAATGGCGGCATAGGTACACACCTGCACTTGCTGCCTCACACAACCACATCAAAACTACAACTAAAAGACAAAACGGATATCATCCAGAACCACGGGAAGGCTGGCTGAGTGGAAGTTTTACAACAAGAAGGAAAGAGAAAAGCACATTTGAGACTGGTAGGAGATGCAGAAGTGCGGAGGTACAGAGGTGCGCACGAAACAGTCTGACAACTGGGTGCACTGTTCTCTTTTTCAATCTAGAGGGAGGTACAAGCTCCTGATTGTTCTGAATTCTAGTTCTGCGTGAGACTCCGGGGACCCAGGCTCATATGAGGAGAAACTGGACTGTCTGGCATCGGGCAGGAACACAAGGTCAGCTTTCACTCAGAGGTGCTTTCTCTCCTGCACGGGGTAGGGAACGTGGAGACTTGGGAACCTCGGGGACCTCTCCAATGCAGGACTGACTGGCAGCCACTGCTGTTTGCTCTGCCCTAGTGATTCCCTGAGACCCCTCCCCACCCAATTTACAACCCACCCAAGCTGTGCACAGAGGCTTTTGCATATGAATGGCCTGTGCTCTCACCACCTAAAACCTAACAAACTGAAGCTGTGTCAGAGAACCCCAGAGCTTCCAAAAAAAGGCCTAAGGCTTGACAGCAGCCTGCATTGCTACACAGCTGCACCTCATCTGGGCACCTCCAAACCCCAAACAAAGAGGAGGAATCTGCAGATGTCCCTGTAGCTCCTGCTGGGGGGCCTCAGGCAGTGGCTGACTTTGCACCTCCTTGGAGATCCAAGAACCAGTGTACCCAGGGGCCAGAGTGAGACCATATCAAATTAAAACTCTTCACATGCATAAGAGACACACTCAGGGTGCAGACTCAGTTAGCACCAATGCCCACTGAAGCAAGTCCTGCCCCATAAGGGTGTCTCCAGCACAGAAGTTATCCCATTGTAGATATAGCTGGTCCTCACAGCCAATTGGTCTGGTGGTCAATTCCTCCCAGTGATATCAACAGCAATCAAGGCTTAACTACAACAAGGCTGTGCACACAGCCCACAAAGGGATTCACCAAGAGTGTCTACCTCAGGTAATTGGGGAGGCTGAGCCACTGGGCCCTATAGGACACCTAGCACACAAAGCCACTCTATTAACACAGAGAAGCAGCCAAAATGTGGAGACAAAAAAAAAACATGTCACAAATGAAAGAAATGGAGGAAAGCAAGCTTCTGGATATAGAGTTCAAAACCACGGTTATAAGGTTACTCAAGAATCTTCTAGAAACCTTCGAGAAATTTAGTAAGACCCTCAAGGATATGAAAAAGGACCAATTAGAAATTAAGCATACACTGACTGAAATAAAGAATAATATACAGAGACCCAACAGCAGACTAGAGGATCCCAAGAATCAAGTCAAAGATTTGAAATACGAAGAAGCAAAAAACACTCAATTGGAAAAGCAAAAAGAAAATATGAGGATAGTGCTAACAAATGTATTTCCTGCCTGAAACACAAAGGGTTTCTGAAATGTGGGCATCTATATTTTTAAGATAGATTGTTTATAAATACTAAAGAAATATATAAGTACCATTTTCCAGTATGTATTAAAGGGAAAGTATCTACAAACCATATGTACTAGTATCTGTGTCCATGAATAATCAAAACTGAGAAGATACTTGGAAACCCAGAACACATATCTTAATATTATTGCTTCTTGATCAGAACACACACAAAAATGTCCATAATTGGAAGATTTGATGGGCTTTTTTCTTGCTACATTTTTCATTTACCCTGGATTTAGAGAGAAAAAATCTAGAGAAACAAGTAAAACTTCCACAGTTCCCAAAATTGTATGATTCTCTTTGGCTCCTTCGCCAGTCTACAACTGCAAAGGACCCATCTTTTCTTCACTTGTATGATTCTTCTCCGTAGTTCCTGACATCCTTTGAATGCATTTTCTAGGGGACCATGAGAATGACATTCCTCTCCGAATTTTCATTGTTGTTCTTTAAAATCCCAGCTTTTGTCATAGCCTTTTGTAGAAAGCAGATTGCCTACCTCACAACCACATTCCTTCCCTTCAGCTCATTATCACTTGGAGGCAGCCTCAGTTCTTCAGTATATTCATCTTTCTTTGGTCCAGATCAATAGATCATTTTAAATCAGTGCACTGGAGACTGAAAGACCACCTTTTATTACAGGCTGGTAGTTCAAATGTAAGAGAGTGAATGATTTCTTGAGGTTTGTGGTCCATAATTATATTAACCTTGGTCTCAGACCAAGCTATTTGAAACTTCTCACACTTCATTACCAGCCAATGTGTCCTTCTCTATATACGAATTGCATTGTTTGACTTTGAAAGACACGTTGTTAAAATCCCTTTACAGGTTAGTGATGTTTCTTTAGAAGAGTGGAACAAATTTCATGGTCAAAGTCAAAATTTCAGCACCTTTTTTATCACAAGCATATCTAACCCTGTGAATCCCAGACCACTATATTGTTGCAAATGAGTTAGAGAAAAAGAAAGAAGCAAATTATTTTAATTATTACAATATTAATAATGTGCTTTACATTTTAGCAAGTGACTGTATTATATATGTGTGTGTGTGTGTGTGTGTGTGTGTGTTCAGTGTTTTCTAAATTAAATATATCTCCTCAAATTATAGAAAACAAACTAGTAATAATAATGATTGTTTGATTTTTTAAACATTATTTTGCATCAACAAACTTAATCCTGCCTTGAGTTTAAAAAGAAAAATAGTTTGGGGACAGAGAGAACTTTTACTAAAATGGTTTCTTTTGGGAGATTTCAATTTTTTAAGTTTAGTTTTTTAATTGAATTTATTGGGGTGACAATGGTTAATAAAATTATATGGGTTTCAGGTATATAATTCATTCTATAACACCTCATCTTCTGGAAGATTTCCCTTAGATTGTATTGGAAATCTTTGAAATAAATTAAAAAGTATGGCCCTAGCCGGGTTGGCTCAGTGAATAGAGCGTTGACCTGTGGACTAAAGGGTCCTGGGATTGATTCCAATCAAGGGCACATACCTGGGTTGTGGGCTCGATCCCCAGTAAGGGGCATGCAGAAGGCAGCCAATCAGTGATGCTTTCATCATTTGATGGTTCTGTCTTTCTCCCTCTCTCTTTTTCTCAGCAAGCAATAAAAATATATTTTAAAAAAAGTTATGAATCCAGCCTAATTAGAGATTTGCTAAATAAATAAAAACAAGCTAAAAACATATTTATGTACTTTATTAATCCCTACTGAGGTTATCAGCTTGTCTGTAATTTAAAAATAATCTAGATGAGAGATGTTTGATTTCTATAGAACAATTAAATAGTATAAAACCAAAATGTCCTCTTTTTGCTCTAAGAGGAAAGCTGGAAGACAAAAGGAGAACTTATATAAAGTCCCAACTGTTCCTTTTTATGAGAAAACAGTCAGGCAAAGAATAGATGAGCAAAAAGGCAACTGAAGAGGGTATCACCCAGGGAACTCCTTAAAACAAAGCAATGGTTTCACTCAGCATATGAAAGACTGAGCATTTGCAGTTTTACTAAATGGAGTGAATGATTTATCTTTTAAAGATCAGTGACAAATCAAATCAATGTTAGGTTCAAAATTAGAACTCACACAGTCTGAAAATTTTTAGGTCATGAACTATCTTGAAAATATAAAAGATAATCTATTCACTTGCAAAAACTTGGGGGATGGAAGGGGGGTAGAAGTCTATTTAAATAGGTTAATCATCTCCTAACTCAACATTTCACTAATTATCCCAATCATCTCTTAGGTATCCTGTTTTCCTAATTAATAATAAGAATCTTAATTGTTAGAACAAAAATTTCCTGAAATATAAATACCCTACAACAAAATAAAGTTTTTCTCAGATTGTCACTAAAATAGATATTTTAATTCACAAAATTTTCTAATTAATGCAAGCATCATTTATGCTTTAATTTTCATTTAAAATTCATTGTAAAGTGTATTGGGGCAATTTTATTCAACTAAGTATAGTATATTGATATATATATTTTAAGCATCTTATAAGACCTGGGACTCTCATATTGAACATAATTTTTCAAACTATGGTCTACAAATTTAAAACATATATATCTTTTAGGGCATATATTTAGGCCATAATTTTGCTTCTGATAATATCACAATCAATACCATTTTTAACATTTTATGTTTCATGGTTCAATTCTGGCTTAAATTTTGGTAATATTCAATTTCACAGATATTTTATGGAGATCACAATTGTCATTTTGAAGCAATTTCCATCTACTTATGTATTTAAATATTTTAATAAATACTGTGTCAGAGTTTTATTGATACAAGTGGGATGTCTGTATTAGCACAAACTTCTACTCCCTGGTCCTCTTACTCCTCCAGTTCATAGTATTTTCTAAGAGGAATGGCTTTTTTTTTTTTTTTTTTTAAGTATTGCTTATGTCTATTATAGGATTTTCTAACTTCTCTAATATTATGTTTTCTAACTTCAATTTGTGTCAACTGATGTTTGGGCTAGTTGAGAATTTTGAAATAGAATTACTGGAGGGAATTAATTCTTTCATTCAGTCTCTTATACAGTGGCATAAACATTGTTATTTGCCATCTAAATGTAAAATAGCCAAGCATTCAGACAGAACTCAGTGAGCCCTTTTTAAAATCACAGGTACTTTTGATGTATCTTTCTAAGATACTTGTTAACTATGAAGCACTGTTTGTGGAATTTTTCTATATATGCCTTTAGCAGTTAGAAAATGAAAGAACAAGTGTAGCTACATGTTTACTCACAGCAGCTGTAAGATGACTCACTGCAATATGGCTACCTAACAGTTCTCAGTAGTCAGGTTGCTGGATTTAGCAAATAATTAATTGCAAGCACATTCTGGGTGTACTCTGCCCTTATGTACCTTTCCACTGCTGGGAACTGTTACCACTTTGATGTGATTGTTTCAATGCCTCTTCCCCCGGCATTATCAGATGAGGCAGAGGGCATTAAACTTGGAGTCAAGGTGCTTTAGTCCAGTCTCACCCTCTGCCTCCTAGTTAAACCTGAGCAAGCCACCCAGCACCCTGAGGTTTGGCATCCCCCCAGCAAAACAAGGATATTAAACTACATGGACTCTAGGGTCATTCCCTTTATTTTCAGAGTAAAAAAATATTATATTAAATGTATTTGTACATAATTAAATAAATGCTAAATTTTGTAAAGTGACTATCATGCTTTTCACAATACCCTCTCTTTTCCTAGAAAAATGATTTATTTTTTTAGGTATAATAAATTTTTAATTTATAAATTTGGATATGTAAGAAATGCAGATTTTTATTGTTATTATTTCATCTTTGACTCCAAATTCCCATTTCCTCTGCTTTAAAGGAAGCTTCACTTCAATGACTCTGGAAGTCATTTTGTTCCCCCAATTTGAGTCCTTGTTGGATGCCAATATATGAGAGGGTAGTATCAGCCATAAGTCCACTAAATTACCACTGACACACCTTTTCCCTCTGCCCTCACCTCTGTTTCAGCCTTGGTGAGTCTCTGTGGATTCCATATCCATGTGAGACATGAGAAGCTTTGTTGACTCTGTCTGTGATCCTGTCTGCCTAGGAGATCATGCCCCCATTCCAAGGTGGGGGGGAAGAGGGGCAAGCAGAGAGCTGTCAGGGTTCAGGGAGGGGAAGAGAAGGAAGAGAGGCAGTTTCTATATTCACAGTGGTTCTGTAACAGGCTGTGGTCCCTGAAGCTAAAGGAACCGCAGGAATCCGTCTTTTTCTCATCCCTCAAGCCCAGCACCATCTTTTCTGGTGTGAGAGGCCTATCCAAATCTTCCATTGTACACCAATGAAGCAATTGAAAAAAAGCTTCCTGGAGATGGGCCACTTTGGGCTCAAGAGAAAGTTTTAACTCTCCCTTAAAGTATTGAAATTGGGGACCTCGCTCATAATTAGCGTTATAACCAGAAACAAATTGTTATGGCCTATCTGCATAGCAGGGCAAATATCTAATTACTGAACCTCTGCTCCTATTGTTCTGAAAATTACCCTCCCTCTCTCTGAAACCTGAGTTCCCTATCTTATTCCTTAGCTAAAGATGGCATATACTATACCTACATTTTCCTTTCTGTTTTTTAACCTTTCCCATACATACAAAATTAAATTTCTTTTTCTCCTGTTAGTCTGTCTTACGGCAATTCAGTTTTTAGACCAGGTAAAAGAACTTCTGTTGGGTTAAGGAAAAGCTTTCCTCCCTAACACCAAGAAATTGGTCTTGTCCACAAATTTTTGTATCTCCTTTAAAAATACCTTAAGTTCTGACCCTGGCTGGTGTGGCTCAGGTGGTTGATCATTGTCCCATGCACTGAAAGGTCACTGATTTGATTCCTCCTCTGGGCACATGTCCAGGTCCTGAATGGTACAGTAGGCGACCAATCAATATTTCAATATTTCTCTCTTTCTCTCTCTCTCTCTCTCTCTCTCTCTCTCTCTCTCTCTCTCTCTCTCTCTCCTTTACTTTCCTCTCATATTTCATAAATAAAAAAATATATTAAAATGCCTTAAGTTCTACAGAAGGAAAGGAAGAGATTCAATTAAGTTTAGAATTTGAGTAAAACATGCATGTGTAAAATATGAAGAGAAGCATTAAATGAATAAAATATAACTTCTAAACCAGTGAAGGAGAAACACAGATATAAAACACCTAAGCAGTTCAAATAAGGCAAAGGGAAAAAAGAGAAGCAGGAAAAAGTAGGGCATGTAGAAAGCAAAATTAGAACATGAAATAAATATAAAGACATTGGTAATCATAATAAGTATAAACTACTACAAATCAACAATTAAAGCTACATATTATCAGATCGGACCTCAAAAATTATATTAGCAACAAACTATTTACTAAGATAAACATAAGAACACAAAAAGGTTGAAAGTAAAAGCTTGGGAAATATTGAAAAATATTTATCAATAGACAGTTTCCTTAGCTAATTAAATTTAAGACATAATAGACTTTATATAAATATATAACTGTGGTAATAAAAGATGTCATTGTATATTTGTATAATTTCTAATCATGAAAAATCAAAATAATTAAAATTTATATTTTCTTAATAATATGAAATTAAAATATGTAAAGCAAAAATATTAAGAGTAAATTAAAATTTTAGAATTGTAGTGAACATTTTTCATAAACCTTTTCATTACTGAATAAATTAATTAGATGAATGTCAATATCAGAAGGTTCGAATATCACAATTAACAAGATTAAAATATTGGATATTATGACCTCTGTATCTAGTAGTTATAAGGAAATTCATATTCTTTTCAAGCACATATGGATTTTTTACATAAAAAGTAAAAGGCCATGCACTGTACCAGAATTTTATATCAACAAATATTAAAGAATGTCTATATATGACTAAAAGGACATTGAGCTATAAATCAGTGAAAGGAGTAAAAATTCAATTTATTGAAAATTTTAATCACTCTAAATAAATCATGGTTTAAGAAATTATAAGGGTCCTTATCATATATTAAAGGAGAATGATATTGAAACTATTTCAAGTAACATAAATCATGTAGGGTTTAGCTAAAGCAGGTGTTAGAGAACATTTGTAGTATCAAATTTACATTTTAGAAAAAATAGAGATGAAATGAATAGAGTGATTGGCTCAAGAATGTAGAAAATATACAATAAAGTAATCCTGAGGAGTGTGAAAAGGAAAGAATACTGATTTAGTTGTAATAAAGAAATAATGGAGAATGAGATTATCAAACCCAAACCTACCTCTTTAGAATAAAATAGCAAAAATTTTTATATGATTAGTTATGAAATAATAATAAACCATATGAGAAATATTTTTTAAAGAATCTATCAGTCAAGATTCTTAATTCTAACTGGTACCTCAGTGACTTAAAATGAAAAGAGGGTGGTAGTCATTATATCTCACCCTTCCTACTCTCTAATAAACTAATGTGGCTATCATGGATAGCTCTCCTCCAAGTGCTAATTTAAATTTCAAGTGTTTTGCATCTTTCACAAAATTAGCCAAAGGCAAGAGCTTTTAGATCCAGGATGCAGAGTAAATCCCAAATAGGATATCTAAAATAAATTTAAATCTATCTGTATTGAAGTGAAGCTGTCATCTTTTGGCCCTAAACTCCCTGTAGGGTTTCTTTAGATTCTTTTCCAGAATCCATTTTATATGATTGAAAGTAAAGAGAATAAAGATATGATGGTATAGCCCTAGCCAGTTTTTCTCAGTGGATAGAGCATCAGCCTTCAAACAAAAGGGTCCCGGGTTCGATTCCAGACAAGGGCACATACCTTGGTTGCAGACTCCTCCCTGGCCCAGGCACTGGTCAGGGCTCGTGCAGGAGGGAACCAATCGATGTGTTTTCTTACATCGATGTTTCTCTCTGTCTTTCCCTCTCTCTTCCACGCTCTCTAAAAAT
Organism: Myotis nattereri; assembly: GCF_964212035.1. Taxonomy (NCBI): domain Eukaryota; kingdom Metazoa; phylum Chordata; class Mammalia; order Chiroptera; family Vespertilionidae; genus Myotis; species Myotis nattereri. Next base: position 64,090,117 of record NC_138076.1, on the reverse strand, counting down.
CAATGGAAAAATATCCTCAGATGAGGATTAACTAAAATCAAAACAAAAAAAGATATTGTGGTATATTTCTGAGCTAGATCTAGAAATTGTGGACATAATGTTTCCCACCTTCATTGGCCAAAACAAATCACGTGTATCCAAACACCTGCAAGAAAGCTAGCATCAAGTAGTCTCTGTCACAGTGGATAACATCTAATCTAATAAAAGAGAAACATGCAAATTGACTGTAACTTCACTATGCCCCAAACAACGCCCACCAGCCAATCAGAGCAACTATATGCAAATTAACCCAACCAAGATGGCAGCTGGCAGCCATGGAGCTGGAGAAAGCAGGAGGCTTGGTTGCCCCGGCAACAGAGGAAGTCAAGCTTCCTGCCTGCCCTGGACGGCTGTGGCCTCCGCTCAAGGCAAAAAGTTTCAATTATAGAAGATAAACAAATCCCAGATACCTGCTTCCAGCCAGCCTCCACTGGGAGCTTGGGTGGCTGGGGGTCCTGGCCAGCCTGCAAACAGCCATCATTCCCTCATCCAGGCTGGTCAGGCACCCCAGCAGGGACCCCCACCCTGAAGGGGCTGTGGCCAGCATGCAAACAGTCACCAGCCACTCACCCAGGCTGGCAAGGCACCCCAGCAGGAACCCCCACCCTGAAGGGGCTGTGGCCAGCCTGCAAACAGCCATCAGCCCCTCACCGAGGCTAGCCATACCCTCATGGGGTGAGGGTCCCTGCTGGGGGTCTTGGCCAGCCTGCAAACAGCCATCAGACTCTCACCCAGGCTAGCCACGCACCCCAGTTGGGACCCCACGTTGAAGGGGCTGTTGCCAGCCTGCAAACAGCCATCAGCCCCTCATTAAGGCTGGCCACACCCTCAAGGGGTGAGGGTCCCTGCTGGAGGGTTTGGCCAGCCTGAAAACGGCCATCAGCCACTCACCCAGGCTTGCCAGGCACCCCAGCAGGAACCCCCCCACCAGGAGGGGGTGTGGCCAATCTGAAAATGGCCCTCAGACCCTCACCCAGGCTGGCCAGGCATTCCTACAGGGACCTCCACCCTGAAAAGGGTGTGGCCAGTCTGAAAACAGCCCTTAGTCCCTCACCCAGGCTGCCCAGGCACCCCAGCTGGACCTCCACTCTGATCCGGGACACCTTTCAGGGCAAACCAGCCAGCCCCCACCTATGCACCAGGCATATAATAAAAGGGTAATATGCAAATTGACCTTAACAGCAGAAGACTGGAATGACTGGTCACTATGACACACACTGACCACCAGGAGGCAGATGCTCAATGTAGGAACTGCCCAGTGGTGGTCAGTGCGCTCCCACAGGGGGAGCTCTGCTCAGCCACAAGCCAGGCTGATGGCTGCCAGTACAGCAGTGATGGCGGGAGCCTCTCCCGCCTCCTCAGCAGCGCTAAGGATGTCCAACTGCAGCTTAGTCCTGGTCCCCGCTGGCAAGTGGACATCCCATGAGGGCTCCTGGGCTGCCAGAGGGATGTCTGACTGCCAACTTAGGCCTGATCCCCCAGGGAGTGGGCCTAAGCCAGCAGGTGGACATCCTGAGAGGTCCCAGACTGCGAGAGGGCACAGGCAGGGCTGAGGTACCCCTCCGAGTGCACAAATTTTTGTGCACCGGGCCTCTAGTTACATATAATAGAGGGTTTAGATATCATTTAGAATATTACAAACCATTTTCACTCATACATTTGTAATCTTAGAAGAAATGGGCATTTGCCTAGTAGTATATGAAACATTGATATTGACTCTAGAAAAAAAAAAGGATATAGCTGAAGAGTCAACACTATAGGCATTAGAGAAATTAAATCCATAGTTAAAATTCTACCTACATTAATGTATTAGATGCAGATAAATTTATGAATGACTTTTAAGAAAATAGAATTCAGATAACTCTTATTGGATAGAAAAATTTATAGAGGATAGAAAAAGAAAACTGATGCAAATGATGTTAAGAGATTTGTATGACATTATACCACAATTAAAGAAGAAAAGTATGGAATATAAGAATAACAGGAGTTAAAATACTATCTAATAAAAGGGTAATATGCAAATTAACCATCACTCCGACACAAAGATGATGGCGCCCATAGCCAAAGATTGCAGTGCCCAGTCCTCTCAGCCTCGCTGGAGTTCTCTAGTCATGGGGGGCAGCCGCTGAAAGTAGGGCCTGCTTGGCCATCACCACGGCGACCCAGGAGTGGCCAAGCAGGCCCACAGACAGCAGAGAACCACAGGGAGCAGTCCTAAGCCTTCAGTAGGACATCCCCTGAGGGCTCCCAGATTGGAGAGGGTGCATGTTGGGCTGAGGGACCCCCTCCCACCGCACATGAATGGATTTCGTGCACCGGGCCTCTAGTCTAACATAATAATAGAGGAATATGAAAATTAGCTGGGATGACGTAATATCACAACCGATCTACAAGCAGCGGAGAGCTACAGGAGGTGGGGCAGTGAACTATGAGCGGCAAAGAGCTACCAGCAGCGGTGGGCGGGGTGGCCAGTTAAGGCAAGTGGCAGTGAGTTTCTTGCGCATGGATTCATGCTCAGGGCTACTAGTATAGATATAAAAGATATAAATATGTCAATAAAATAACAATTAATCTGTTACTTATACTTTATATTAATTTTTGTTAATCCCCACCCTAGGATATCATTTCCATTGTGTTTTGTTTGTGTTTTTAGAGTGGAAGGGAGGGAGGAAGGGAAAGGGGTGGAGAGAGAGAGACATGGATGTGAGAGAGATACATCAATTGGTTGTCTACCATACACACCCCAGCTGGGGCCTGGGATAGAACTTGCAACCCAGGTACATGCACTTGACCAGGATTCAAACCCTTAACCTTTCATTACCCAGGCCAAAGCTCTAACCACTGCCCAGGGGCTAACTTATTTTTAAATTATTTTTAATAATGGTTTGTCTTTGAAATAATATAGCATTAAGTAAACATAAATATAACTTAATTGCTTTTTATTAAATTAATGATTTAAGAAAAATCATCATCTCAATAAATACCAAAAATGTTAAACCCATATGTAATTATATACATATATATGTAAAACTTTACATATATATGTAAAATTAGCAATCAAATCAACAGTTATCCAACTAGAGAATAACATTATTAATGCTGAAAGTTTAGCCCTATTGTCTTCAAAATCAGAATGGTATCTACCATCACTATTTTTTTAGTCAACATTGCATTTGAATTTCTAGGCAATGCAATAAAGCAAGAAAAATGATACATAAAAATTATAATGAAGGTAACAAATTTTCATTATTTATTACCCACATTATATCCAGAGAAATTATGCAATGGCCTTTAGTCAACGTACTTGAAGTCATGAAAATTCAAATTCTAAAATAAAATTAATATATAAAAATAGTAATATCCTATATTCCTGGAAAAACAAATTTGAATGTGTAATAAATAGTATCTAAATTTCAGTAGCCAAATAAAAATGACACTTGAAATACTTTGAAGAGATATATAAAACTAATAACGAAAAAAAAAATGTATAACTTCTTAAAAATATGAAAATAGACTTATATAACGGCAGAGATAGTTTATGTTCTTAAATGGGAAGATTTATTATGTAAAGAACTGTGGGGACCCTGTCTACAATGCTGTATGCAAGTGCAAGTAGCAAGGCCACAGTAATCTTACTATATGCTCTGTAACCCAAAAGACTGATGTCACTCTCAAAAGAGGTAAGAAGCCTCTTTTGTCTAAGTTAGTATTAAAGTATGTTTACAGACCAGCCAGATCAGAGGTGGCTGTTTAGTGAGGCTGTAGCTCTAAGGATGGCTCCTGTATATCTTCTTTGCTGGAGGCTACTGCTACTTTATGGGAAAGATGTATTGTTACCTAGCCAGTGTACAGCTACTATATGGGACTTTACTTTGAAGAACTGCTTTGTCTGATAGCTCCTGTCTTAACAATGGCTACTTGGGCTACAATAAAGACTCTCTTATATACCCACAACTTTTCATGGCTTCTCCATCGAATACCCAGCATCCAAGGGTGTGCAGGCCCTGGCAGAGGGGCTCAGACCCAACACTTGGCATAGTTGAGCAGGATAAAGCACCTAATGTTCAAGGAGTAAGTACTCCAACAATGGCACAGCAAGCAGAGGATAAAGGAGGAACTGTGTTCCCAACAAGAATTAACACCTTCCCAATTGAATGTCAACCAAATCACAACAAGATTTGATAAGCTTTCAAAATTTACATGCTGAATAAAGCACTGACAATGGCCACAGACATTTTGAGGAAACAGAAATAAAGAGGATGTAAAGAGAACAAGAGAAAGCTAGGTGAAAAAAGAGAAAAAATGAGGAAATTAAGAAGAGAAAAAAAGGGAGATACATGAAATATGAAGAAGAAGGAAGGGAGAGAAGAGAAGGAGGAGAAGAGAAAGACAGTAGTAGTACTATTGGGTTTATCTACTAGTTGTCCAGACAAATGATAAAACTATAGAATTTTTTTAATTTACTTTTTATTTAAGTATACAATCTTATATTAGTTTCAGGTGCACAGTATACCTTACAAAGTGTTCATACCATTAATTTTAATAAATCATCCGTCACAGTGTAGATTTACCATAATATTATTGACTATACTAGAGGCCTGGTGGGGCATGCACAGGTGGGGCCCCAAGGGGGATGGGGAGGGGCCAGGATGTGATTGGCCCTCTGGGAAGGCAGTGGGATGCCCTTGCCGGCCCAGGATCTGGATCTGTCCCGCTGACATCTGCACCAATTGTCAGGGGCCATCTGGCAGCCGCTTTTATATCATTTCTTTCTTGGAAAGCGTCTAGGGAGGGGAAGCAGCCGCTGTGCTCGAGGCTGACTTCCAAAGGGCCAGCGGTGCTGTTGGGATCCTGCCAGCAGCACCAGTTCATTGGTGCCTGGCCCATTCTCCAGGAGATTGGACCTGCAGGACTACTGAGGGAGGGAGTGGCTGCCACAGGGCTGGTGGGCCACCAGGACGGGTTGGTCAGCTGAGTGGTTGCTCCCACTGTGGGAGCACACTGACAATCAGGGGGAAGCTCCTGTGTTGAGCATCTGTCCTATGGTGGTCAGTGCGCATCATAGCGATTGGTCGAATGGTTGTTCCAATTGCTTTTTCATTCATCCCCCACCACTTCCCTTCTGATAACCATCCCCTTTGTGTCTGTTCCCATGAGTCTGTTCTAGGGAGTCTTTGTGCACTTACTACAATCTCTAAGAACAGTATGGAAATTACTCAAAAATCTAAAATTAGATATTCAATACAACTCAGCAATTCCACTTCTAGGTATTTATCCAAAGAAAACAAAACACTAATTAAAAAAAGATATATGTACCCCTATATCCACTGCAATATTATTTACAATAGCTAAAATATGGAAGTAACGTAGATGTCCATTGATAGAGGAATGGAGATATGTATATATGTATGTGTGTGTGTGGTGTGTGTGTGTGTGTGTGTGTGTGTGTATATATATATATATATATATATATATATATATATATATATACTATTTAATAATAGAGAAACATGGTAATTAACCATACCTTCGCTACCCTTCCCACTGGCTAATCAGCAAGATATGCAAATTAACTGCCAGCCAAGATGGTGGCTGGCAGCCAGGCAGCTGAAGCTAACAGGAGGCTTGCTTGCTCCAGTGACGGAGGAAGCCAAGGTTCCCCGACTGCCACAGCCCAGGTCTGAGCTCCGGATGCAACAATGTTGCAATTATAGAACCTAAGCAAACCCAGGTACCTGCTTTCAGCCAGCGCGGCCTCAGAGCTTAGAGCAGCCAGTGATGGCAACAGAGTTTCAATTATAGAATCTAAACAAAACCAGATACCTGCTTTCAGCTGGCAACAGCCTCAGAGCTGGAGCCAGCTCTCAGCTCCAGTGACAGCTATAGAAGGTAAATAAATCCCAGAATAAAAAAGAAAAAGAAAAAAGGAGAGGCTGGGAACTTCAGTAGCCCACCAGTCTCAAAACAGCCCTCAGCCCCTCACCCAGACTGGCCAGGTACCCCAGTGGAAACTCCCACCCTGAAGGGGGTGTGACCAGCTGCAAACAGCCATCAGCCTGTCATCCAGGCTGGTCAGGCGCCCCAGCGGGGACCACCACCCTGAAGGGGATGTGACCAGCTACAAACAGCCATCATCCCCTCATCCAGGCTGGACAGGTACCGAAGCGGGATCCCCACCCTGATCCGGGACGCCCTTCAGGGAAAACCAGCCGGCCCCCACCCATGCACCAGGCCTCTATCCTATATAGTAAACGGGTAATATGTAAAACTGACCCTAACAGCAGAAGGACTGGGAATGACTGATCACTATGACACACATTGACCACCAGGGGGCAGACGCTCAATGCAGAAGCTGCCCTCTGGTGGTCAGGGTGCTTTCACATGGGAGGAGCTCTGCTCAGCCACAAGCCAGGCTGAAGGCTGCCAGTACAGCGGTGGTGGTGGGAGCCTCTACTGCCTCCTCAGCAGCGCTAAGGATGTCCGATTGCAGTTTAGGCCTGCTCCCTGCTGGCACGTGGACATCCCCCGGGGGCTGCCGGACTGCCAGAGGGATGTCTGATTGCCATCTTAGGCCCAATCCCCTGGGGAGCGGGCCTAAGCCAGCAGGTGGTCATCCCATGAGGAGTCCCAGACTGAGAGAGGGCACAGGCCGGGCTGAGGGACTCGCCTCCCCCCGCCCCCCAGAGTGCACAAATTTTTGTGCACCGGGCCTCTAGTATATATATATATCCTATCTAAAAAAAAAGAGAAACATGGTAATTGGCCGTACCTCCATTACCCTTCCAATTGGCTAATCAAGGTGATATGAAAATTAACTGCCAGCCAAAATGGTGGCGGGCAGCCAGGCAGCTTGAAGCTAACATGACGCTTGCTTGCTTCAGTGACGGAGGAATCCAACGTTCCCCACCTGCCTTGCCGGCCTCTGAGCTTGCAGTTTGAAACATTGTTACAAATATAGAAGCTAAACAATACCCGAGAAACCTGCTTTCAGCCAGCCAGGCTTCAGCCAGCAGGACTGCAACATTGATTCAATTATAGAACAAATGCAGATCCCTGTTTTCAGCCAGCTGGGATCTCAGACTGGAGTTGAAACAGTGTTTTGATTATAGAACCCAAACAAACCAGAAACCTGCTTTCAGCAGCCAAGGCCTAAGAGCTGGAGCCAAGCCTCAGAGCTAAAGCTGACCCAGAATAAAAAAAAGAAACAAAGGAACGGTTGGAAGCTTCAGTCACCCGCCAGCCTGAAAACAGCCCTCAGCCCCTCACCCAGACTGGCCAGGCACCCCAGTGGGGACCCCCAGCCTGATCCAGGACACCCTTCAGGGCAAACCAGCCAGCACCCACCCATGCACCAGGCCTCTATCCTATATAGTAAAAGGGTAATATGCCTCCCAGCACTGGGATCAGCTGAGCCGCAAGGCCTCTCAGTACCGGGATCAGTGTGACAGGGGGCAGCGCCCAAACCCCCTGATCACCCTGCGGCTCTGTGTGTGACAGGGTGTGGGGCCACAACCTCCCTATCCGCCCTTCTCTGTTCGTGATAAGGGAAGGCACCCCAACCCCCTGATCAGCCCTGCTCTGTGCCTGATAGGGGGGAGCTCCCCAACCCCCTGATTGCCCTGCGGCACTTTGTGTGACAGGGGGCGGTGCCCCAACCCCCCAATTGGTCCTACCCTGAGCGTGACTGAGGGTGGCATCGCAACATCCCAATCCGCCCTGCTCTGCGCCAGGCCAGGGGCTGCACCTAGGGATTGGGTCTGCCCTCTGCCACCCGGGAGCAGGCCTAAGCCAGCAGGTCGTTATCTCCTGAGGGGTCCCAGACTGCGAGAGGGCACAGGCCAGGCTGAGGGCCACCCCCCTCCCCCCTGAGTGCACAAATTTTTGTGCACCGGGCCTCTACTATATTTATATGTATACTAATAAAAGCTAATATACTAATTATACCAGGAGAACTTCCGGATATCCTTCTGGACAAAGCCATGGTGGCAGGGCTGAGGCAGAGGCAGATAGGGATGATCAGGCCAGGAGGGGAGTTAAGTTGGGGTGAAGTTGGGGTGAACAGGCTGGCACGGGGGGAAATTTGGGGGTGAGAAGGCCGGCAGGGGAGGTGAGAAGGCCGGCGGGGGGTGTAGTTGGGGGCAAGCAGGCCAGCAAGGGGGGGCAGTAGGGGGGCAATCAGGCTGGCAGGGAGGGCAGTTGGGGGCCATGATGGTGGCCAGGGAGGGCAGTTGGGGGCCATGAGGCTGGCAGGGGTGGGAAGCTGGGGTCGATCAGGCTGGCTGGGGAGGGCATTTGGGGGTGATCAGGCTGGCCAGGGAGGGCAGTTGGGGGCCATGATGCTGGCAGGGGAGGGAAGTTGGGGACAAGCAGGTTGGTGGGGGAGGGAGTTGGGGGCGAGCAGCCCAGCAGGTGTAGTGGTTAGAGGTGATTGGGTAGGCAGGCAGGTGAGTGGTTAGGAGCCAGCAGTCCTGGATTGCAAGAAGGATGTCCAACTGCTGGTTTAGGCCTGATCCCACATCGGGCCTAAACCAGCAGTCAGACATCCCCCGAAGGTCCCAGATTGGAGAGGGTGTAGGCTGGGCTGAGGGACACCCCCCATGCACAAATTTTGTGCACCGGGCCACTAGTGTATGGAATATTAGGCAGCACATGTAATATATAGATACATATACATATATACATATATAGATAGATAGATAGATAGATAGATAGATATATAGAGAGAGAGAGTCCCCAAAATATATACATACTTTAAATAATGAATAATTCAAATAGGTTAAATATGAAAAAAAAGAAATATCAATTGAGCTATCAAAAAATGTGTGTGGAATATTATGCAGCAATAAAAAATGTATGTAGAATATTATGCAGCAATAAAAATAATGAAATGTGCCATTTGCAACAACATGGATGGATCTAGAGGATATTATGCTAAGTAAAATAAGTCGGGCATGGAAAAACTATGGTAAATCAAAGAAAAATGTATCGATACAGGGAAAAAAATAAACTAAAAATATTGGAATATATAACATATATGGGCAATTCAATATTTTCTATTATTTATTTATCTCCATATCTATATCCTTTTATTTAAATTTATGTAGTTTCTAATTTATCATATATATATATATATATATATATATATATATATATCTATTAGATATATATATATATCTAATTTATCATATATATATATATATTAGAGGCCTGGTGCACAAAATTCATTTACTGGAGGCAGGCTTTCCCTCAGCCCACCCTGCACCCTCTGCAATCTGAGACCCCTGCAGGTCTGGTCCCCCCCAACTGCCCTCCCTCCCCTATAGTCCCAGCTGCCCCCAACTGTCCTCCTCTGTTAGCCTGATCACCCACAACTGCCCTCCCCTGCTGGCCATCTTGTGACGACATGGGGGCAGCCATCTTGTGCAAGGGTGTGATGGTCAATTTGCCTATTACCTCTTTATTATATAAGGGATATAGATAGATAGATAGATAGATAGATAGATAGATAGATGATAGATAGATAGATAGATAGATAGATAGATAGATAGATATAGATATAGATATAGATATATACCAAAATGTGTTTTTAACACTGTAAGGAAAAATGTAATAATAAATTGGAATGATCCAATTTGTAATTCATTTATAGAGAAAAATATATTAAATAATACTCTTATAAGAGACCATATACAAATACAGCTTTTCAATATAGTGAAGAAATAACGTACATAGAAAAAGTTTAAAAAGAAAAACAAATTTATGAAAATGCACATAAATTTAGCAATTTATCTGAGAGTTATATATTATAGAGAACACTCAAATATGTACAAAGTTACCTGTGCAAGAAAGTTGATTTAGCATTTTTGGCAAAACAATTAAACAGTTGAAAATGTCACTCACTAAGAGAATATATGAATAAATTGTACAATCATTGGAATATTAGGCAGCAAATGTAATATACTAGTTGTATAAAACACAATATGCTAAATCTTTAATATATTTTGCTTGTTGGGAAAATCATGTTACAGTGATATGATATGATATAATTATAAAAATTAAAATATTAAAAATGAATGTGCTATATAAACATATGTAATTTTGTAGTAATAGTTTACCTTATTAAATGAAGAATGCACATCTAATTCAGGATACTTGGAATTTTTTTAGGAGTGAATGATGTGGAATAAAATGAAGAGGATTGCTTCAAAAACAGGTCTCACATTTATTTCTTAAAAACTAATTCTGAATGAAAGATGACAAAACGTTAATCTATATGGTGCCTCTGTATCTTTATATATACTTGACATATTACCTAATTAAAGTATTTAAAAACTGTTATGTTTCCAAATATATAAATGAAGAATATAAAACCAGCATTTCAAAGAGTTTTCAAGAATTGTTAGACCATGAGAGTTATATTTGGTTCCTCAAATGTTCATTGACCCAAATTAAATTACAAATGCCATTGCTTCAGCCTTCCATTCAAGCATACTGTTGAAGTGTTCTAGTAATCAGCAGGTTAAAAGAAGACAAGCTCCTTCCTGCAGCAAGTCTGCTCAGAGTTCCAACGAAAGGTGACTTGTTATGAAACCTGAGCTGACAGGAAATGGGAACAAAGTACAAGAAATTTATTTTAGGCTCTGAGCATATGGGCCAATGCTTATTTGCATGACTGTCAACAAAACAATTCTCCTTTGCTGCTACTTATAACTTTCATGTGTTTGTTGTCTTTGAATCAAATTGAGCTTATCCTTATTCAATCACTTTTCTTCATTTTCATTATCAATTAATATTTTTGAACCCTCTGAACTGTTTCACTTTGTATAGAACTTTCTGATAATGAGATATCAAATTGAGTCCTCGGTATGTTTTAAAAAGTTGATATAGGTATTTATATTCATTGATGTCTTCAAGATCAGTTCCAGGCTTGTTACTCTGCCTGGCTTCTTCAGGATTAATTCAAAGTGTATCTATGCCTAAATCACTCCACAGCTAATCTGAAGGCATGAGCTTCTGTCCTGGATTAATTTAATAACCATTCCTGGGTTTGCCTCATCAGCTTTAGGGATATTTGTTACCACAGCAAGTATACAAACAATGAGGGAGAGGGAAGGATTTTGAGACTGATCATTTGAACACTTACAGGGAATTTCATGGAAAGTAAGGTTTATGGAAAATTTCATGAACATTATTTCTGTATGCGATTTCAAATGCCTAATGGAGAAATTTCTCTTGTATGTCTTTTCCTGTGGTTTATATACAGCATTATTCTGTTTCTATCTTATGTGGTGTCTCACTGCATTTTCAGAGCGCACAACCCTGAACACAAAATCTCAATGGTGATTTCTTTCTCCATTTTTGCAAATATATATTTTTAGTAGAACACCAAAGTACATAAATAGATCCTGTCATCTAAACTGAGGTTATATTTGATATTTGTACATAGTAAACACTCAATTAAGGTTAGTTGTTGCTGTTGTTATAGCTACTAAATGATTTGTCAAACTATAGAACATCATAAAGCTACCAGCTTTCATGCAAGAGGTAATTTGCAATTTTATTATAAAGTGAATTCATATATACAGTTATAAGAGTTTTATTTTAGAAACAAATGTTCAAAAACTCATTTATTGTTGATAAAGGATTCAAGAAATAAAAATGATAATATTTAGAAGTTTATTTTAATGATTTCTGTGGTACACCAAGCCCAAAATTAACCCATTTGAGATCTCCATAAAGATGAACACTACTTTTGTGACAAAGATTATACTCTTTTAGCATACTTGTGTAGTCTTCATATCTACACTAATAAAAGACAAACATGCAAATTGACCGTACCTTCGCTATTCCTTAACGCCACACCCAGCAGCCAATCAGAGCAGCTATATGCAAATTACACCAACTAAGATGGCGGTTAATTTGCATATACTGGCTGGGAGCGAAGGCTGAAGACAACGTGGAAGCTAAGCGCTACAGAAGGGAGTAAAGTATAGGCGGCGGAGACAGGAATGAAGCCAAGGCTGTGGAGGTAGGAGGGGAAACCTAGCCACAGCAGCTGGGAGCAGGAGCAGCTGGGAGTGGGAGCGAAGCCTGCCTCAGCGGGTTTCGTTCCCTTCTCTGCTCTGCTCCAACTGTAGGAAGCCCTATTCTTGCAGGAATCTTCCTGCAACAGGCCTCTAAGTAGAAATATAAAGAGAATAAGAACTGTCCTTAAATATGGTTTCAAAGTATTGGAAAGGTCTGTTAAGACCTATTTTACTATTGAAATAGAAGTTAAAAGCCTTAAAATTGAAATGGGGCAATAAGGACACATATGTAATACTTTAAACAATAAAGAAAAAAATTTTTTAAAAAGTGTATATGTGTTTCTAGGGCAGTCGGATGGTGTTGTTGAGAAAGTTGTATGGCCAGTCCTCTAGTACGAAAACTTCAATGAAATGAGAATGGCTCTTAGAGAGAGAAAAGAAGGTTGATTCTCTGAAGCCACTGGCAAAAGAAGAAAAAAATTAGTTGAGGAATCAATTTGCAACTGAAATGCTGCCAGACCAACATGTTATGTGCATACTATAACTTAGTTGATAAGCTCTCGATGGGTAGAGGGTGTGTATTGTTTTGGATATACACATAGCCTCATATTTCCAAATTTCTTAGGTGTTTTCCCATATTTTAGTAAATATCTATATATTATACAATAAATATATATATATATATAATATATCTGTATATAATATACATATATATACACACACACACATATATATATATATATATATATATATATAAATATATATTTGGTTAAAAAAAAACACTAACAATCTCTGCATGCAATTATAAATAATGTATTATTTTTACTTTATTTCCAATCAAGACGGTAGAGTAGGCAAATGTGCTTTCTTCCCATGATCATATTTGTTTGTTTGTTTATTTATTTATTTATACATTAAATTTATCTTTATTGTTGGAAGTATTATAGATGTCCCCATTTTTCCCCATTGACCCATTCTAGCCCACACCTGCCCCCCGCCTTCACCACCCTATTGTCTGTGTGCATGGCTTAGGCATATATGCATATAGGTTCTTTGGTTGATCTCTTCCCACCCACCCCTGTCTAACCTCTGAGATTCAACAGTCTATTCCATGTTTCTATGCCTCTGGATCTATTATGTAACAAAAAATGATCGCATTTAAATTACAACTAAACCTGCAGAACAACCATCACTGATTGAGAACCACCTGAAATCTAGCTGTATAGAACATTTATAAGTAAGGATATAAAGAAGAAGCCATGTGGAGACTGGTAGGAGGGGCAGAGACATGGAACAAGCTGGTCCCAGACCCATGTGTGGCAATTAAAACTCTGGAGGGATATCTCGGGTGCACAGGTGCCCCCTAAGGAGTGAGGGGTCCCAGCTCACACCACGCTCCCCAGCCCATGGTTCCAGTGCCAGGAAGAGAAGTCCTCATCATTTCTTGTTACGAAAATCAACAGGGATTATAGCTTAATGAGACAGGGATTATAGCTGCTAGAGTCCCATTCCTCTTAAAGGGCCTGTGCACAGACTCCCTTACTGACAAACTCACTGGCGCTGAGCTCCAGCATTGGAGCAGCAGCTCAAAAAGCATGAGGGACATAAGGGGGAAAATGAATTGTCTGACTTCAGGGTGAGTGCTGCAGGGGAGCCTACTCTTAAACCAGTGGTTCTCAACCTTGGCTGCACATTAGAATCACCTGGGAATCTTTTTAAAATCCTGATTTCTGGGCCTCATCCTCTGGAAATTCTGTTTCTTTGTTATGGGGTGCGGCCACAACATTAGTAACAAAGAAACAGAATTTCTGGAGGATGAGGCCCAGAAATCAGGGTTTTAAAAAGATTCCCAGGTGATTTTAATGTGCAGCCAAGATTGAGAACCACTGTCTTAGACAGAGGTGCTGGTAGGAACCATTGGTCCTTTGCTGAGCTCACCCCCTGCAGGCACAGCTGGGCACCATATCCAAGTCTCTATGAAACTGGCTAACAGTGCTTGCCCTGTCCTGGTGATTCCTAGAGACCTCACACCACACAAATTTGCACTCATTCAAGCTGTTTCAAGTGGCTTTTCCATACAAATGACTTGTCTTAGCTCTTGTTGTGAATTTTCCTAAAACCTCTCAAACATTTAAAACTCTCAAACAAGCAGCATCTGGTAAGTTGTCCGAAGCATGGCACTAGTGAACGGCAGTCTCAGTTATTAGCTTAGCCTCTCCCAGATATCTTCAAGTCCAGCACACGTGGCAGCTTCTATAGATCTCTTTGTAGCTTAGACCAGGTGCCCCGGGTAGAACAAAGGAAGCAGACTCCCTTCAGTGGCACCAGAACCTTTCCCAAAAGGCCCCAGAACCCTCACACCCTGTGGCCACCTTCAGATCATATCAGAGCACCACCCAACCATCTTCACAAACAACATACCCAAAGGGAAGATTCAGCAGGCAACAAAGTCCTACTAACTAAAGTGAATCCTGTTCCATTGGGTCAGCCTCTGCACAGCAAGTCCTCCACTATAGTCTTCATGGCCAATCAGCCTAAGGGACAATCCCTTCCATTTACATGCCAACAGCAATCAAGTCTCAACTACAAAAGGAGGGCATGTACACCCACACAAGGGACACACCTGGAGCACCCAGTTCAGGTGACCTATCACTGGGCTCCACAGAAAACCTACTACATAAGGTCACTTTACCAAGAACAAGAGCCATAGAAGCTCTCCCTAATTTATAGAAACGAACACAAGGAGGCAGCCAAAATGAGAAAGTAAAGAAACATGTCCCAAATGAAAGAACAGGATACAACTCTAAAAGAAGTACTTGGAGAGAACCAAGATGGCGGCATAGGTAAACACCGGAGAATGCTGCCTTGCACAACCACTTCAAAAATAAAACTAAAAGACGGAACGGACATCACCCAGAACCACAGGAAAGCTGGCTGAGGGGAAGTTCTTCAACTAGAAGGAAAGAGAAGAGCATACCGAGACTGAGAGGAGGCGCAGTGTGGAAAATACAAAGGTGAGGAGGTGCGGAGGTGCGCACGGAGTGAGCTGGTGGCTGAGGGCGTGGTTGTTGTTTTCAATCGGGAGGGAGGCTCAGGCCCTGAGCTCCAGTTCTGGGCAAGTCTCTAGGGACCCAGACTCAAAAGGGAGAAGCGGGACTGTCTGGCATTGGTTGGAACGCAAGGGCAGCTTTCTCTCCGAGGTTTGCAGTGGTTGCTGGGACTCTGAGAGTCAGAGCCTCTGGGGATGGGACTGAGAGCAGCCATAACTGCTTGTTCCGCCCGCCCTGTTTGATCCCATGCGACCCGCCCTGCCCAAGCCCTGCACAGAGCCATTTGCCGGATAGCCTCAGGCAAAGGCTAGATTAGCACCACCCCAAGAGGACAGAAGTTTTCCCACTGCAGACACAGCTGACTCTCACAGCCAGTTGGCCTGGAGGTCAAATCCCCCCAGTATTAACTACAACAATCAAGGCTTAACTACAACAAGACTGCGAACAAAGACCACTAGGGGGTGCACCAAGAAAGCATAAAAAATGCGGAGTCAAAGAAACAGGACAAAATTGTCAATGGAAGATACAGAGTTCAGAACCACACTTTTAAGGTCTCTCAAGAACTGTCTAGAAGCCGCCGATAAACTTAATGAGATCTACAAGAAAACTAATGAGACCCTCGATGTTATGATAAAGAACCAACTAGAAATTAAGCATACACTGACTGAAATA
Organism: Myotis nattereri; assembly: GCF_964212035.1. Classification (NCBI taxonomy): domain Eukaryota; kingdom Metazoa; phylum Chordata; class Mammalia; order Chiroptera; family Vespertilionidae; genus Myotis; species Myotis nattereri. The sequence goes on along the minus strand of NC_138076.1, from coordinate 64,074,330 downwards.
AAGAATACTATACAGACTCCCAACAGCAGACCAGAGGAGCACAAGAATCAAGTCAAAGATTTGAAATGCGAAGAAGCAAAAAACACCCAACCAGAAAAGCAAAATGAAAAAAGAATCAGAAAAATACGAAGATAGTGTAAGGAGCCTCTGGGACAACTTCAAGCTTACCAACATCAGAATTATAGGGGTGCCAGAAGATGAGAGAGAGCAAGATATTGAAAACCTCTTTGAAGAAATAATGACAGAAAACTTCCCCTACCTGGTGAAAGAAATAGACTTACAAGTCCAGGAAGCTCAGAGAACCCCAAACAAAAGGAATCCAAAGAGGACCACACCAAGACACATCATAATTAAAATGCCAAGAGAAAAAGACAAAGAGAGACTCTTAAAAGCAAGAGAAAGAAACTCAGGTACCTACAAGGGAATACCCATACGATTGTCAGCGGATTTCTCAACAGAAACTTTGCAGGCCAGAAGGGAGTGGCAAGAAATATTCAAAGTGATGAATGCCAAGAACCTACAACCAAGATTACTTTATCCAGCAAAGCTATCATTTAGAATTGAAGGTCAGATAAAGAGCTTCACATATAAGGAAAAGCTAAAGGAGTTCATCACCACCAAACCAGTATTATATGAAATGCTGAAAGGTATCCTTTAAGAAGAGGAAGAAGAAGAAAAAGGTAAAGATACAAATTATGAACAACAAATATGCATCTATCAACAAGTGAATCTAAGAATCAAGTGAATAAATAATCTGATGAACAGAATGAACTGTTGATTATAATAGAATCGGGGGCATAGAAAGGGAATGGACTGACTATTCTTGGGGGGGAAAGGAGTGTGGGAGATTCCGGAAGAGACTGGACAAAAATCGTGCACCTATGGATGAGGACAGTGGGTGGGGAGTGAGGGCGGAGGGTGGGGTGGGAACTGGAAGGAGGGGAGTTATGGGGGGAAAAAAGAGGAACAAATGTAATAATCTGAACAATAAAGATTTAATTAAAAAAAAGAAGAAGAAAAACATAAAAATAAAAGAATTACTACACAAAATGGAGAAAAGCAATCTACCAAATGCAGAGTTCAAAACACTGGTGATAAGGAAACTCAATGAACTCTGTGAGAACCTTAACAAAGTGATAGGAAACATGAAAAAGTGATATAAAACATAAAAATAACCAGTGATAAATAAAAAAAATACAATAAATGAAATGAAAGATAAATTAGGGAATAAAGGAGATTGGATAAAGCACAGGATCTAATCAGTGATTTGGAAGACAAGGTAGTAGAAAACACCCATTGGAACAGCAAAAATAAAACAAATTAAAAATTAAGATGTCTCAGAGAATCACATCATAGGGATATGAGAAAGAGAAGGGAGAGTGCAAGGAATTGAAAACCTATTTGAATATATAATGACTGAAAACTTCCCTAAGCTGGTAAAGGAAATAGGAATACACATCCAGGAAGTGCAGAGAGTCCCCATAAAGGTGAACCCAAAGAGGCCCACAACAAGTGTAATTAATATGCCAAAGATTAAAGGCAGATAATTTTTTAAAAAGTAAGAGGAAAGCAGTTACTTACCTACAAGGGATCTCCCATAATACCGTCAGCTGATTTCTTAACAGAAACTTTTCAGGACAGGGATTTCCAGAAAATATTCAGTGATAAGAAAAAGAAAGAAAGAAAGAAAGAAAGAAAGAAAGAAAGAAAGAAAGAAAGAAAGGAAGGAAGGAAGGAAGGAAGGAAGGAAGGAAGGAAGGAAGGAAGGAAGGAAGGAAGAAAGAAAGAAAGAAAGAAAGAAAGAAAGAAAGAAAGAAAGAAAGAAAGAAAGAACCACCTGGTCAGGGTGGCTGAGTTGGTTGAGTGTCATCTCATGCACAGGAAGGTTGCAGGTCCGATTCCTGGTTGGGCTGTGTAAAGGAGGCAATCCATTAATGTTCTCTCTCACATCTATGTTTCTCTCTCTGTCTGCCTTCCTCTCTCTAAAATCAATAAAAATATATTTGGGGGTGGGGAGCAAGAACATACAACCAAGGTTACTCTACGGAGGAAGGCTATCATTTATAATCAAAGGACAGATAAAGAGTTTTCCAGACAAGGAAAAGCTAAAGGAGTTCATCGTCACCAAACCAGTATTTACAAGAAATGTTAAAGTAACCTTTTTAAGAAGAAGAAGAGAAAAAAGATCTAAAAATATGAATAATAAAATGGAATAACTACATGCCTATTAATAATTACTTTAAATGTAAATGGATTAAATAATCCAATCAAGAGGTAGGGTGGCTTAATGGATAAGAAAAGATATGCTGCCTACAAGAGACCCATTTCAGATTGAAAATATATATAGACTGAAAATAAAGGGGTAGAAAAATACTTCATGCAAATGGAAATGAAAAAAAAATGCTGGAGTAGAAATACTTATATAAAACAAAATAGACATTAAAACAAAGGCTATACAAAGAGACAAAGAGGGACCCAGCAATTTCTTTTCTGGGTATTTATCTGAAGAAACTCCAAACACTAATTCAAAAAGACATATGCATCCCTATAAGCTGGGGTTACCAGAAAAAATACAGACCACCAGGTAAATTTGAATTTCAGACAAACAAGGTATTCTTTTTTTAAGTGTAAGTATGTACCAAATATCACACAAGAAATAATCATAAAAAACTGTGAAAATATATTGCATATGGGCCTTAAACTTGTCTTAAATGTTTAAAATATTATATAAAAATGATATATACCATGATTCACATTTTTTTAAAAAGTATATTTTATTGATTTTTACAGAGGAGAAGGGAAAGGGATAGAGAGTTAGAAACATCGATGAGAGAGAAACATCGATCAGCTGCCCCCTGCACACTCCCCACTGGGGATGTGCTCGCAACCAAGGTGCATGCTCTCAACTGGAATCGAACCTGGGACCTTTGAGTCTGCAGGCTGACGGTCTATCCGCTGAGCCCAACCGGTTAGGGCCACAATTTTTTTTATTACTGCTCAGATGTAAGTCAAATGTAGGCAGAATTTCTGTTTGTTTGGGTCAGTGCTATATCCCAGTGCCTATTATAAAAGGAGGGGCTCATGAATATTAATGTGAATAAAATGAATGAGATTTAATTTTTCTCTTAGTGGCTTAAGGTCCATTGGTAGTATTTCCTATAAATGATTTTAAATACTTTGCACAAATACTTTCTTAGAGAAAACTAAATGAAGCAATTCAATATTTGATCAGAAGTAGGGAATTAAAAAGTGTCCAAGGCAAGTCCCAAACATTAGAGTTTTACAATGTATTCTTAGGGAAGCAATCTTTAAATAATTACAAAAATAGGCAGCACTTAAGTATCTCATAGAATCTTGAGACACATGATGCACAAACTTGGAAGAAATGCATCTGACTCTGATTGGAGGATGAGACAGGCTTCACCCAAAGGTTGGATTGCAAATGGGGCTTGCCATATGACAAATTCAACAGGTTCACAAGTTGGAGAGTTTTCCAGCAGGCTGAAAAAATGGCATGAAATCTTGACACTGCAAGGCATATATTCAGAAAGCATTGGCAACTTGATAGGCAAAACAATCAATCTAGTCATTGGAATAAGAAATGAATATTCTTAGTCATAAATTCATAGGGAAAAAAAAACAGTGGCAAAAACAAGCTGGATTAAAGGGAGTATCTTCCATTTGGGTGGCCCCAAATCACATAGCAGTAATGTCTCTACCATGATGCCTCAATCGCCCATTTAGTGTAAGCTGCTTGGAAAATGTTTCCTCCAGCAACATAAGCATAGGAAAAGTATATGAATTGATGTATTTCATCTGCACTCCACTTGTAACACAATGCGGCCTTCTGTTTTTAAAGAAGAACTGACAGTGTGAAACACAATATGACTTTGCATTACCGAGGCCATTGATAGAGTATGGCAGTTTTAACTCAAAATACCACAGCGTTTGTTAAGCCATACTTCACACTTCACCTCATTTTGATATACAGGATGGAAATAAAATTATATGTCAGTATTAGAGTTTTGCATTACATTGTAGATTTTTATTTTTTTGCCCCCATCATATCTTTCTGCAAAGGGGATGGATTTGTAGAGGACAGCATTTTTCTCATTTGTGACATATCTGCACACATACAATATATAATTTTTAGCAACAATATTGTTCCACGTGAGGGAAAAAAAAATAATGCCCCTGGGTTATTATTTCAACTCGCAAGTCTGGATGCTGTACTTTGATATTATTTATCTGAAGTTTATGTAGCATATATTACTTGAAATTTGAAAGCTACTTTATTAATTCTAACAGTGAAAGCATTCTAAGCTAAGAAAAGCTGTCCTTCCACTTAGTTGAATGCTCAGGCACAAAATTATTTAAAAACATCATGTGCACAAAATGCAGCGGTAAGCTGATTTGTGTGCACAAGAGGGCTGTTTGTCCTCAAAAGCACATTCTTAAATAAGAAGGGAGTGGGGAAGAAAAAGCGAACAGCACCTTGAAGTACAAGAACAGGAGCAGATGTCCTTTAGCTGTGTGTTTCATTGATTTATAAACACTCAGTTGGGCTCCCTCATCTCGGCAGTGTAATTTAGATATGGGAAAATATCTGTGAAATATATTGATTGTGTTATTGATTGAAAAGCCAATTGCTGTTGCACTCCTGTTTTACCATTTAAGTCCTGACACATTTTGACATATGAGCCAGCTGTGACTGCTGCCTCGATTCTGCAATAAGATAATGTGAAAGCTGTCATAACCACTTCTCTGTCAGCCTTGAGGATTTGCAGCATGTGGGCGCCGCTATTTAGCTTGCTCTTTACCTGAATAATGAGGATATGTTAAAGCCTTCACTCTAGCACATTTGTGTGTATTTGCATTATGTGTCTATATATCCACACAGACCCTTACTAGGTTTTGTTTCATTTAGTGGATCAATCAATACCTGGTAAATAAGAATAAAATACACGAGGAACGCATCTTTTAGCGTCTTCATATTTTGTCTATGCTCATAGGAATGATCGACTCTACCTAAATGTTTTCTTTCTTGCCTTGGGGGAATTTGATTTCTGAACATTTCTCAGAATAATTTTCACTTGTTGTAAGATTGGTTTTCTACTCAGCGGCAATAGAAAAAGAATGAGGAAAATCCATTCCTTTCTATTTACAAATTTGTCACTTATTTGAGATATTTACTGTATGAAAAAGGAAGATAATTTAGACAAAAACTACTCAATAGCCTTCCTTTGAAAAGAAAAACAAACTAGCTTCTGAACCTACACATTAAAGTGCATAAAAATTCATATAAATATCTCTCCAAAATACACTTTAAAAGATCTACATTTTAGGACAGACCTCATTAGATGATTGAAACTACAAATATCATTTCCTGCTTCTAGTTACATAATCATAATGACTAAGAACAGCTCCTCTAAATCACCCTTTTGATGCATACAGTCAAAATGGATCTTTTCCAAATAAGGCTGTTTAAATGTATACTATACATTATTAACGTTGGTGTCCATAATATTCCTCTTATGCCTGATGCATCTTCTCATTGTCACACAATCTCTCTGATTCATCACAAGCAGGGTGTTGATTCGCTCTTTTCTCATTTCTCTAAAAGCATTCTTCATTTTATGTAAACCAGTGAAACAGGTCCATTGTAAGGGAGCAGTGCTGATGTAAATAGCCGGAGAACCATGCTCCATATTATAAGGATGGACAGCAGATCACCCCTCTGGGAAATGAAAATGCTCATTTAACAGTATGAATGGCACAGCACTGTGGCAAATGACTGACATAGCAGTGTTAAGCATTAGATTTGTGATTGATTTGGATCTGACTTCAGAAAATCCGACATTCCTTTTCAATGCACACCATCCTGTAATGCAGAATCTTTTAGAAGTATATTCTAGTAGAGCCTCAATATACTCCAAAGCAGAGTTTACCTTCATATAAAATTGCAGGCAGGCTTTTATGTAAGTTAAAATATCAAATAGATTCTGACAAGGTAAAATCTTTAGTCCAAGGATACATAAGGCCGCTTTAGAATATGGTACATGCGAAGGGGAGGTGGGAGGTGGATGAACAACCTAAAAAGGGAGATTGCCCACTTTGTGCAGTGTAGAACCAAGATGCTAGGAACTGCCCGCTCTCCCGCTCTCCCTCGGAGGTTGGATTACAGCAAGACCCATCAGGAGACGCTGTGTTGTAAGTTGTTCTTAAACTTTAGTGTACAAAATATTGCCTGGAAATGTGTTGAAAAATCACATTCCTGCCCCCCCCCCCCGCTAAAAACTTTGGTTTCAGAGGTTTATAATAGGGTGTAGGAATTTGGTTTTATGAAAAATGAACTTTTAAATTTAGATTAAATTGACACTTATAGTAAACTCATAAATTGTACAGTTGTATTATTTTCCTCTAATCCTCAATCCTCTTTTGAATATACCATATATAATTTCTATTAGAAAACTACCACTGGTACAATATTATTAAATAATCTATAGATGTTATGTGAAATTCAAGAATTCTTCTATTTATGTATTTTTGTGTTTCAAATTCCCACAATGCATTTAATTAATTTTCCTTAGTCTTCTCCAGTCCTTAAAAGGTCCTTTTAATTAATCATTTAGGTTTATCTGATATCAGTTGATTTGCAAAGACAATTTTGAGAAATACTGGATGGTCACTTATATTTATGATTCTGCTTCAGACATGGCTGTTAAATATTTTTAAAGACTACTATAAGAAAGATTTTGAAAACTAAAGCTGAAATATGAACCATGCATTTCAAAAGGTCACCATTGAACCTCTGAGATGAGTATATGCCTTGGGAATCTTTTCAATGCTGTTTGTATTGTTTTGCAATAGTTTTTACATGTATTCCATGCTGGCCCTTCAGTTCAACCAACTATCATTTTTTAGACCCTTTTTACTCTGTCTGTCTCTGAAAGCTTGTGAGAACTAGAGAATCTCAGCCCCACCCCAAGCCAGGCCTATTGAATCAGAATCTTCATTTTAACTAGATCTGCAGGTGACATGTTTTCTAACACAGCTTGAGAAGCACAGCATTTGAGGATCTTTGTCCATCATATGCAGAGGCTGAAAGAGGACATTCCTTGGAGGCCCTCTACATTATTAATAATTCTGAATCTACTGAAATGATTGTTTCTAAAAAACAGACACAGTGAAGGTGTGACTTATCTATGGTCAACAGTCCATTACAAGGAAGGAAAAAAGTCACATCCTAGGCCTTGAGCTTTTTCCATAGGCTCTGGTTACAGAGGATTGGTTACAGTTGCCTCAGACATTTATAAGTTCCCTTTGTTTCTCTTCCCCCTTTTTTATCTTTGGTATAAATCCTACAATATGCTTTTATTTGAGACCTGATTTGTATTCCATAGGTACACCTACTTGCGGAGTAGGCTGTCATTATGCTGGACTGTATTCCAGTGATGTTATATTTCTGAATTACAGACATATTTGATGTACTATTCTAACATTTCATGTGTTGGATTATTCAGGTGCTTCATATAAAATTGATTTTATATAAAACATTTTGTGAACTTTGTCTATGTCCGTGTCTCAATGCTGTAGTTTCCTGTGCATCTCTCAAATTTATCCCTGACTTACTGGATAAGTTTGGGCAAACAATTATCCTTTGGGCTTCTTATTTTCCAACGATAACGTTGAGAGTCTGACATTGTTATGGAATCATAGTTCTCAAGACGGTGCTAGATAGCACTGGGTTTATGTAACAAATCTGCACACATTTAACATGTAGAAAACTGAGACACAGTAAAGATGTGACTTGTCTAGGGTCAGCAGTCCATACTAGAAGGAAAAAGTCACATGCTAGGTCTTCTACCTACAGCCTTAAACTTTTTCCATAGGCTCTATCCTTAAATGTAGTGCACTATTATTACCCTTTCCATATTTCTCAGAGGAGAAGGGATTCCTTTTTCCATTTAAGACGTTGCTTTTGCCTCTACATGAGGTTTCCGCTGCTCCTACTTTGATTTCTTCATACTTTTCTTCTCCACCCACAAATATGGCAAAGGTGTTTATTTTTAATTTAATAAACAATAATAACAAAACAGAAATACTTTCTATTACTTATTATCATTAATAGTATTTCCCTTTCCATTTGTCTCCAAATCTCTTGAATATCTCTGCTTCCTTGACATCCAAGTACTCTTCATTACACCTTATTCTGGCTTCTTCCTTAAATTATTACTGACATATCACTCATGATGTCTTCCATAACCTACACATTTGCAAAGTCAAAGGCTTTCTTACTCTTTTCATCCTTCTTCACCTCTCCAAGGTGACTAAACTGTTAGCCACATCCTCTTTCTCAAGACTGATCTCCTGGCCTTTTTTTGGCGCACTTCTCCCTTTGGTTCTCTAATCTTCCATGTTTCTTTCACTGGGGGCCATCATCTTCTCCGCACTACTACAATGTCAGGACCCATCTGGGTACATTATTTGGGGTCTTATGTTTTACTTGTACTAGTACTCTTTCAAGGTGGTTATCTTAGTTTGTGAGCAAGTCATCAATTTATTGGTGTTTTTCTCCTACCTTTTTGTCTGCTTAGTTGAAATGGATTTGAGCCCTTGAAATACTTTTTCTTTGCCAACTGTCATACTTTTAAGCTCTGTCAGTAGAGGGCACTGGAGTGACATTTCCGAAGGAAAGGGTTTTCTTCCTGGGGCCAGTGCTCACTAGGCAGGCTCCTGCGGCACAGGTGCCATCCTGTGTCCAGCTTCAACTTGCCCAGGGCCCAGGGCCTGCAGCGTGGGCATTTATTCTGGCGACAGCCTCCTACAGTGCCTGCAGTTCCTCAGCACCAAACTTCCACAGCTTCAAAGTCTCCTGCAGTGCCCATTTCCGTGATTCACTGTGGCGGGCAGCCCACCAGCCAGCAACCTCCCCCAGCTATCCCCTTGGGTGTTCTTTGATTGGAATGCCTCTGATGAGACACCTCTCTGTGAACACTTTTCCCCAGCATCCTAGAGAACAAATTTCTGGAAAGTTCCACTATTGTAGCGCTATGACAATTTCACACCATTCAGTGAGCCAATGGTGTGTCAGCTCCAACAGATCTTGATCTCTGCCTGGAGGACCTCACCCTTGGGTGCTCTGTCTCACCTTATAAGAAGTGCCTTCTTTTTATATTTTCTATTCCTATATTAGAATTACCTTTACTTTTTCCTCATCTATTTTTTATTACTGTAAGCCCCTGCTATCCTATATAATAAAAGCCTAATATGCTAAGTGTCTGATCCGCCGTTCAACCAATCAAAGTGTAATATGCTAATGATATGCTAAGGCCGCTAAACTGCTTGCTGTGATGTGCGCTGACCACCAGGGGGCAGATGCTTCAACCAGTAAGTTAGCTTGCTGCTAGGGTCCAGCTGATCAGGACTGAGCAAGATGGGCCGGACATGCCCTGGAGCCCTCCCGTGGCCCCTCCCTGGCTGGCCAACCTCCCACGTCCCTCCCTGGCCCCAATTGTGCACCCGTGGGGTCCCTCTTCCTGGCCTGTGCCCTCTCGCAATCCGGGATCCCTTGGGGGATGTCAGAGAGCCGGTTTTGGCCTGATCCCACAGGCCAGGTCAAGGGACCCCACTGGTGCATGAATTCGTGCACCAGGCCTCTAGTAACTAATAATTATTTATATTAAACTTTATCTGTTCAAATTACTCAGTGGTTGTCTCTTCCATTTGGTCCCCAAAACAATACACCTTTCCCAAATTATATAATCTGGTTTCTCCAAAGAGCATTGTCTTGGATAAAGTCTTAAGTGTTACTATTATATCAGGACATAGAATCCTAAGAAATCAAGAATAAAGAAGGAGTGAGATAAGATAGGAAGAAGAAACAGGTTTAGGGGCTTGCAACTAAAGTGGAAACCTATTGTTATAAATGTAATTGATTGATAGATTACACTGTGCCATGTTCTTAGAGTCTGTATGAACTAATGGAACTTCATTTTGTGGAGGAAAGGGAAATAATTTATCTGTTGGCTCTTGCCTTCCATTGATCATCCCCCAGTGCAATAAGTCCCCTACACTTCCAGTTTTTTCATGTGAAAATTCCAAGAAGATTCCTCCCATGTCACACCACAGTGGCAACAGCGATGTCCTGAAGCAAGAGGGGAAAGATACGAGGTGTGGGCATGAAGTGCACCTGCACCAAGATGGTCAGTCTATACAGCACTAATCACTGCAGCAATGGCTTGGTGGTAAGTAGTCAAGGGTCCCAGAGACATGTAAGAATGAGAGTACATGAGGAGGCATCTAAGTGAACCTGTCACAGGATTTTATCTACACCTGTGACCTAAACTACATTGCACAAGCATATAAATTTTTCAGTCTCTATCCCCAGCCACACTTTTCCTCCTGAGAACCAGGCTGTATTTCCAATGCTTAACCAATATACACACATGCATATCTTGCAAGTGCCTTAAATTGAACATGTACAAAATTTAATTAAATTTAATATTTTGAAAAAATACTCTGCCTCTTGTCAAGAGGGTCAGCATTCATTTTATATTCTTCCAAGATGAGAATTTTGATTATCCCTTGGACCTTGCCCACTCTGACCAACTCAAATTTAATTACTTACCAAATCTTTTTTTATTTTTCATTAGAAATGCCTCCCAAGTCTGGCGTCTATTCTTATCTTCACTGTCATGGTTTTATTTCATCTCTCCTCGTCATTGTCTCAAATTACTGCAGTAGTCTCCCGTCACAGTATCTCCTTAATCCTTTCCACATGAAGATTATTGTTTTAAAAAGATGATTCTGTTCTTCTGTACATTAAAACCACCCTTGGTCATCCATTGGTTATAAAATAAAATCCACATTCCTGATCTTGGCATACAAAGTTATTCACACTGTGCACTCATTGTTCATTTCTAACACCACAACTCCTCTTTCCACTCATTCTACCCGTTGCCCATGTGCTTTTTATGCACTAAGTTCACATGCTCCCACTCGGCTGTACTTTCTCATGTACTGAGACATTTCAAAAATGTTCGTGTTTCAGGACTTATGTAACTGTTTTACTACTGCTTAGAATATATCTCCTTCTTATAAAACCTAGGTTAAGTGTCACCTCTTCAGTGCTTTTCTTAGAAGTGTTCTTTTCTCTGAGCTCCCATAGCACATTTCCCTTTTGTTCTAAAGTGTTTATCATATTTTATTATAATTTATTTGGTTTTACACCTGTATTACCCACTATATTGTGATTTTCTCTATTGCTGAAACCATGTATTATTCATTCTTGCATTCTTAGCACTCAGCATAGCACTCATGCATAAACTGCCCAATAAATATGTGTTGAATTGAATTTAAATAAAATCATAGGTGTAAAAGTATATATGTATGGTATTGTTATCAGCAAAGCAGCATCTCACTATAGTATGATATACATCTACTTTATACTTATAAAGATTCTGTGTTGATGCCATAGACACTTTGTCAACCATCCAAGAGGCAGCAGAGCTTTTTGCCAAAGAGCAACAGCAGTGGATGTTGACAGTTTATTTCACTACATTATGTGGCACTCAACCAAAATTGAACAGCAAGAAAAGATGGAAAGAAAATGACTATTTTCTAGGCCTTCATCACTACATGCAGGACTAAATGGATTTCATGATGTTCATGTGCCTTGGTTTGCATCAGCCTTATGTGTAAATCAAATTGATCGTCCAAAGTTGTTTGGCCCGGGACTGTCATTCTAAGGTCTACAGTCATGCAATGCTGTATTACATTCTATTATTGCATACTACATCAAAGCATACTGTATCTATTACAGTCATCTCCTGTGGAATTACCTCTTACAAAGGATGGAACACACCCTAAATTATAATGGCCTCATCACTTGTAGTAGCTTTAGTAGAAGAAGCCTTTTTAGCAACCATGTTATTACCTCTGGTATGATTAGAGGAAAGGTAGTAACTCATTCTAAGACTAAAATGCTTTCCTAGGAAAAAAAAATAAATCTAGATGTTTTAAGATATTTGATATTAGCTTTACAATTTACAGAAGTATGTTCACGAATTTTCCCCCTAGAATTATAAGATTATATGTATGACACCAGAGTTGAAATTAACGTTCAGACTGATTTGTGGGTAAAGAGACTTGAGTCATAAGATCTTCAACCTATAGAAAGACACACAACTTTCTGTTTTTCTAGAAGTTTTGTGTTTTTCTGCTCCAAACATATATGTCAACCCAGTCTGATTATTTGGATCAAGTATCATTTACATATAGACTAGATTATCTCTGGTCTCTCTAGCACAAGTAATTGTGCTTACTCACTGTTGGCTTAGTTTTTTTTTTTTTTAAATATATTTTATTGATTTTTTACATAGAGGAAGGGAGAGGGATAGAGAGTTAGAAACATCAGTGAGAGAGAAACATCGATCAGCTGCCTCCTGCACACCCCCTACTGGGGATGTGCCCACAACCAAGGCACATGCCCTTGACTGGAATCGAACCTGGGACCTTTCAGTCCTCAGGCCGATGCTCCATCCACTGAGCCAAACCAGTCAGGGCTATCGGCTTAGTTTTATGTTATAAACTACATAAACACTGCAAATGCTCATTTTTCTTTCTTTGCTTTGGCTGGCCAAAGCTGAGAGTGAAATGTGTGACTTATTTTAGGCAAGTGTACATGTCTTTATACAGTTAATATTTTATACTAAGCTTCATCTTAAATTCATCTTAATTCCTATCCTTTTACTTATACCTTCAGTTATATAATCTATTTGGCATTCCAAAGTACCTATCCTTTTTAAATGGAATTGATTCATTTTTAGGAACAAGGTAAGACATTAATAAATAATTGTAGAAATAAAACTAATAAATTATATAATTTTTACTCTTTGTCCCTGTCTAACTGTTTGCTGGGCTTCGTATATCAGCAGCACTACATAAAAGAAACATCAAATATTCTATTTCAGTGATTCTTAATGCACAGCCTGGGAAACTCTTTCCTTAAAATTTTAAATAATTGTTCCTATACCCCTCACTTAGGAATTGTGACTCAAATCTAGTAAGTATGGGACCCATTTATCTGTATTTTTGGACACCTCCACAGATGAACCTACACATATAGCCCCATTTTTTAAAAATGGATATTTGGGCCCTGACTGGTTTGGCTCAGTGGATAGAGCATTGGCCTGTGGACTGAAAGGTCCCAGGTTCGATTCCAGTCGGGGGCATGTGCTTTGGTTGCGGGCACATCCCCAGTAGGAGGTGTGCAGGAGGCAGCTGATCGATGTTTCTGACTCTCTATCCCTCTCCCTTACTCTCTGTAAAAAAATCAATAAAATATATTTTAAAAAAATGGATATTTGGACAAAATAGAATGAATAATGTTTCCAAAGTGAAAGAAGATGATGAAAACTTGTATGTGTGTATTTATGGTATATAGTTAATAGGAAGCTGTTTAACAAAAGGAAATAAAGGTTAAAAGGATACAACATAGAGGATACAGAAAATATGCTAATTTAAATCACATATACACCTGGTCAAAATTGTTGTATGTTAGAAACCCAATAGGGCTGTGGAGTAGTTTGAAAGATTTCTGAGTAACTGTCACTTCTCCCTGCTATTTTCAGGCCATCATGATAGGTTAATAAATATCATGTTTGGGCATCTCTCATCTGCTAAGGAACATAGGATGCATTTTATACCCTGAACCTCATCTCATCCTAGGATAGCCCTTTGAAGTGAGTATGACCAACACCATTTTTTTTTTGAATTAGCAAATTGAGATCTATAAGGTGAACATTTGGACACAGTCATACGTAGATTTGGAAGTGACAGAGCCTGGGTGTAAATCTTTTCATTCCCAAACCTGTATGTTTGCTTACCATGCTTTACTGTGCTCCTTCAACATATTTGTTTTGTTCTCCTGATAGAATTCTGGGTAATGCAAAATGAATGCATTTATCTTTTCCTAACTTCAAACACAGCAGGGCAGGAGCAATCACTTAGATATACATAAAAATGCCATGACTTTTTCTTGAAGTTGGGGAAATCTCAGTAAACACTGGCCTATGAAAGAGGTCAGTGTCCATTAAGGTTTTTTTAGTTTGAAATGTTCTGAGATGTTATTTAAATAAACAACATGGGTAGTTTTTTTTAGATTAATGGAGCATATATTCAGATTCACTTGGTCCTAGATTCATTAACCCTGTTCCACTGATTTTTACTCGGTATTTCTAACAAGGGAGAATTATACCTTGGAAAGCAATGATGCATGTAAGCTTATATCCCATAGAGTAAAAAACTCCAGTTGAGTTTGTGTTTTTTCTTCCCCAAATGTTCTTTCTACATGTATTATAATGTTCATTTGGTCTCACAATTTTTGTGCTAATTAAAGTTGTTTTATTTTATTTTAAAAATATTTAATAAGAAATAATTATATATCTAAAATATTTAATGTCTTATACATTTGGTAAAAATGGTTTCTAATAACTGTGCTTTTAAAAATAATTATATCTGAGATCAGATATAATTATTTTTAAAAGCACAGTTATTACTTGGGTTTATTAAAGATGGCAATTCAATACCTTTAATTTTTATTTACTTTTCATTGCTAAACTTGAAATAAGTTATACATTGTTTTGCAAATATAAACATTTGACAATGTAAACCTTTACAGTATTGTCTTTGAACAACAACAAAAAAACCCACAAAAATAAAAAATAAAATAACGATCTCAAACGTCTAAGTTTTTAATGTTAAAACTAATACTATGTTCACAGTGTACTTGAACTGACTAGGTCCCAGATTTTCAATTCTATTCATCTAGCTTTCTTTGAACATCTGGGGCAATTTTATTGTCAATTTTGGGCTGCCAGGATAGATACACTTTTAACAGGAAATCGACTCAGATTTGATTTTCATAATTTATGTTAGGTCTCTGAATGTCCTAGTTGTGCTGGAAAGATCCTACAAAAACAGAGCAAGATAACTGCATTGAAGGGGAATGTGATACAGACAAAGCTGACATTATGGGTAATCAGAGCAAGTAGCTAACACAAGATACCCCTTTCAGCTTCCCATGGTTCCTATTAATTGTAAATATGCCAAAGGATTTTCAACAGATTACTCTGTCCAATATTTGTTAAACAAATAAGACAGTATTTTATCAGGTTTAATAATTTTAGAACATATGTGTTGTGGGGTCTAAACATCTCTGGGAATCTCCCTTCTCTCCTCTGACCATCAGTTAACATAAATAGGCACAATTTTCTGAGTGCTCATCTTGGACCAGATATTGTGCTTTAAGTATTCAGCATGCACTCATATTAGGTAATCAGCATAACTATCCTATGAAATAAGTGTTTTCCCCTGTTATAACAATCAGGAATCTGAGGCTTAGAAGGGTAAACCTCTTTACTCAGGTTAGAGAGCTGGTAAATCATGATTTTCACTGAGGATTCAAATCCCAAAGCCTGCACCCTTGATCACCGCTGTGATGTGTCTCTCCCTCTCTGCTTCCCAAACAGAATCCTTCCTTCGTCAATGTATTTGTTATAGTCCAGCACACTTACATTTCTGCAACTTTATTTATATTTATATTTATTTTCATGATGAAATGTTATTTTAAGAATTCCGACTATTGCAGACAAATCTGTTCTGGAGTTTAGAACTAGTTCATCCATTCTTGCTCGTGCCATTAGCAGAAGCGTGGGTTCGTTTTGCAGTCCTATGTTAAGATTACCTTGAAATAGGAAAGATCTCTATTTCTCATACGGGTTTTTAAATTTATGAAAAAGACAGTAATGTCATTTTGGCAGTGAATCATCCTGAATCAGAAACTAAAGCATGCAAACTGAAATTGATTTGTAACAGGTACCTTATTAGAAGCAAACATCAAGAAAACTAGAATCAATGTTGAAACAAAAATTTGTCTTGTAAGCAATCCTGAGTGAAATGTGTTGACACAGCATCACATTCTGTAGCCCCATTTTTGCATGCTTTTCAAAGCACAGCTATCTCAGGCTGAGGGAGATGAATAATTGACTGATCACTGCATAATTCAACATAGTGTTGTAAAAATTCAAGGTCTGGCAAATTTGAAGCTTTTCTTTTTTATTGAGACTGAGGTTAAAGTTTCAATCAACCTTGAAGAAACATTTAAATAGCACAAGGATATATGATTTATTAAAGTGCATATTATTCTTTCTTATAGTCCCTCCTTCTTCATTAAGCTACCTCACATAATGCACATATGAAGTTAAAAGACTATCTGTAAGGCTTAGTGGAGTTCCGCCCGCAGTGACTTCCAAAGCACTAACATCATCAATGTCCGAACACACTTATCAAGCAAAGAAGCTCAAATAAGTTGCTTTCTAACTATTCCATTATATTTCTTTTATATTCTTATATACAAACTGTTTTGTAGATGAAATAGGAACATGAGCAAGCAAAATTCTTGTCAAATATGCTGACAATTTTATACAGTGTATTATAAAATTACCACAAAAAGGAAAACAATTAGTGCAGGGAGTGATTTTTCATTCACTTGATCTTCCTATTAAAAATTTTTATTGTCTATTATGTCCCAGGTACTCTCTTTAAAACCAGAATACAAGTTGGAAAGGGTAAAAACAGAGGCTTTGTCAAGAAGAAGAAAGTGATTGATTTTGACAGGGAAGTACAGAAAAAAGAAAAAGCTCTTTTTGTTCAATTAAGTGTGAGATATGTTAAGACAGTTTATTACTTTAAAATGTTATGTTATTTAAAAATGTATTTTTAACTTTCAATTATAAAAATTATCCCACTTAGTTTTTCTAAAAGAAATTTTAAAAGTTTACTCATATTACATTCCATATTAATATATAATTATTTTATTATATGAATCATCAATGTTATAGATATTATCAGAAATTTTCAGGGCATTTTAACCTTTGGATATTTCTGTATATATAAATAATCTGTTTATACAATAGTGTAGTTTTGCTACAAGATTTCTCCAGTATGTGAAAGGTATATTTTGCTAATCCATGTCCAGTTTTAAAGTTTAAAAACAAACTCATATTCTGTGTAATTGGAAAAAACACACAGGATACATGTTAAGCTGTGTGTGAATGAGAATGGTTAATTTTGCTTTAGAAATAGCCTTCATCATAAAATAACAAACTCCAGAATAAATTATTTGGAAAATGTAATTCAATCCTATACATGTAAATTGGGTAAGAAGTTCAGCATAATTCTACTAGCATATAATCAGAATGTAATCATTGTGTAAGGGGTGGCCACTATAATATGTACAATAAACAGAGAACATGGATGTTCTCTTTGAAAATCTGACAGTCTTACTGAGTTACAGTAAAATGTTAATATGTAAAACAATTACCCAATAAATGTAACAATTTAATATTTATCTTTCAGATTGTTTCCCCAAACCCTAAACGAAAAACACCAGGACATATAGTGAAAGAAGAAGAAAAAAATAAAGTGAATAAAACAGCTCAATTTGGGGGAAATTATTTGGGAGACAAAATGTTGCTATTGATAATTATGAATCTTCCTAAAAGGCATCATGTAATTAAGCCCAAAATTGAAACAAGACTCTTCTTGACTAATGTAAATTAAATGCTGAAATTTTTTGAATGTATATGCTCTACATCAGAAAGTCACATTCTTGGGACACTGCTTCACAACTTCTTTAGTGACATAGATTACCCAGAATTACATAAAATATTTTTTTTGTTCTGAAATTTACTTAGCAGTTCCTTGGGCTGTCTAATGAACTAAAAGAGTTCTCATTATTGTTAGGTGCACAGGAGTGTAGGCTGCATGGCACACACTGCTGATTTGATACCCTCTATGATGACAGTCTATGGTTCACCAGCTTGGTTAAACAGCACATCAGAAGCAGTGATGGGTGATCAATCTCATTCCCCATAGCATTGCTCCCCAAAGAGTCATTATTGAGAATAAAACGAGGAAAGGCTATCAGAAGGAATCATTGGGTCTATGGTTTAAAAAAAAAATCTAAGAAAATATGCGAATAAGAGTCTCTAGGAAATGCACTTTTAAAACCTGTTACGAAGGACAGCAAAGGGACTAATAATATCTCAGAAACGGCAATTTTATTTTCATACTCACTTGTACACATCAGTATCAAATACTAAATAGCAGCATATTATGCTGGGATATTTAGGTGAAACTTCCATTTTATCACTATATTAATTTTCAAGAGTCAATTAAAAGAAGCATGTAATATACCAGAGTCTAAACCTCACATTCAGGAGTCAATACTTAAAAATTGAAAACTAAATTTTCACCAGCAAAAATTCTTAAAATTAACATCATGTACAGTTTTGTTCTGCTATTTTACACTGAAAGATATAAAAATCAACAGTGTTACTAGAATAAAAAGTCAATTCTAACATCTAAAGTTGTTTCTGAACTGTTTTAGTTGAAATAAATCTAATTTCTTTCCCTTAGAATGACACAGATTAAGAATGTTTTAAGCATATGTAGTGAGGTAGAGTAACTGAAACAAATTTCATTCCTTTGTAAAGTTCCCTTGTAGGAAACTGCTTATCTTGCAAGACAAGAAAAAAACTTGGTGGAGAATGGTGTCATTCAGAAAAATAAAATGTAATTTGTTTAAGATCATGATTTATAAGTGTTGGAATAATAAATTGAAAAGAGGTGTTTGACCTGTTCCCACCTTATTAATTACTGTGAATGATTTCCCATATAATCGTGCTTAAATTTTTCTATAGGTTTCTTTCATTTCCAGGAACCAAAATTTCTGGACCTTGTAGTGGGAAATACTCTCTATCTGACACATAAAAGATTTGATTTAAAGACTATTTTATTTCTTCCCATTGCTTTCTTGGTTTGTACATCAATCAGGTTTGTTACCCTTAACAGAAGCTACAGTAAGTCATTACCAAATTGTGTTCAATAATTAGAAAATGTGTTTCACCCCAAAACAATTCACAGATGTGACTCCAGGAAGAGTAATTCAACAGCTAGATGATATCATCTTTCCTTCCACATTACTAATATGCCAACCTCAGCAAGTCAACTTGACCCTCTTACAATCACAAGATGGCTTCAGAAATTTCAGATATCACATTCAAACAGGATAATGTATAGTTGAAAAGAGAAATCTTTGCAAAGAGTCTCCTGGAACTTCCTCCATGTCTCTTTGGCCAGAATTTTATAATATGTTCATTTCTAAACTAGTTCCAGACAAGGAGAATACAAATATCATGATTAGTTAGATCAGCACCAGTTGGCAGTAGATGAGATTCACTCTACTGAATCAGTTGGCTGTATTGAGACAGGTGGCTACCGAAACTAAATTAAGATACTTTACAAAGGAGAAACAGGGGAAGGAGTAAATAGTTGTTATATAGTCAAAGAACAGTGGCATGTAGATTAAGAAAATAGACTAGATTCAATCAGCTTGGATTGATATTTTAGTGTCATCATTTATAAGATATGTGACCTGAGAAACATTCTTAGCCTCTATGTGCTTAAAAATCCTTACCTTAAAAATTGAATCTATACTAGTAACTACCTCTTAGAGTAAGGTTTTGAGGAAAGATATAAGAAAGTACAATCACAGGACTTGGTGATAATATCTGGAATATTGACACATAGTATAGAAAAGTTATACCTTATACTCTCCTTCATAAGAAGCATTATGTTTGTATTAGTGCTTGAACACAACATAGGCTTTCTCTTGTATGACTATGACACTAAAAGCAGCATTATATCTCATAGTTAAACTAATTACCATGCATTATTGTAAAGTTCCATTGTAGGAAACTGCTTATCTTGCAAGACAAGAAAAAAACTTGGTGGAGAATGGTGTAATTCAGAAAAGTAAAATGTTATTTGTTTAAGACCATGATTTATAAGCGTTGGAGTAACAAATTGAAATGAAGTGTTTGACCTGTTCCCACCTTATTAATTACTATGAATGATTCCCCATATAATCGTGCTTAAATTTTTTATTTAAAATTTACTATTATACTCCATTGAGTAGTATTCGTTACATTAACATTAAGGATTCTACCTGAGAACAACAGAATAAGCTCAAAGTAAAAAAAATAATAATAAAAGTGATAGAATAAAATAATAAATAAAGATATAATATTGAGGATAAAGAGAGCCAAACGTTAGTTCTTTTAAAACTCTAATAAAACAGATACATTTCTGGAAACACTGATCAAGAAAATAAAGAGCCAAGGCACAAGCAAACAGCATTGATCATGAAAAGGGGGTTACTAGTGCAGATGTAGTAGAGATTAACCAATGCCTCCAAA
Source organism: Myotis nattereri (assembly GCF_964212035.1). Classification (NCBI taxonomy): domain Eukaryota; kingdom Metazoa; phylum Chordata; class Mammalia; order Chiroptera; family Vespertilionidae; genus Myotis; species Myotis nattereri. Next base: position 64,054,006 of record NC_138076.1, on the reverse strand, counting down.
AGCTTAACGTGCTTACAATAACTTGAGGACTGGTAATTTGCTAGGGCTGCCATAACGAAATACCACAGACTGGATGGCTGAAATAAAAGAAAATCATTTCTCACAGTTCTGGAGGCTGAAAGTCCAAAATCAATGTGCTGTAGTTTGGGGGTTTTTTTTTTGAGGATTTTCTCCTTGGTTTTAGACTTGGTGTCCTTGCATTGCCTCTCCTTGGTGCTTATGCTTCCCGGTGTCTCTTCCTCTTCTTATAAGGACTGCAATTACATTTAATTAGAGCCCACCTGTATGATTTCATTTAACCTTAATTACCTCTTTACAGGCCCTATCTCCAACTACAGTTACATTCTAAGGTAGTGAGTTTTAGGACTTCAATATATTAATCTGGGGGGACACATTTCAACCCACAATAGTGATCTCATTAAGTAGATCTGGGGTGGGACCAAAGTTGAACATTCCTAAAAAGCTCCCAGGTGATGCTATTATCACCTATCTATAGAATGCATCTTGAGTAGCAAAATTAAAAGGATGAAAAAATATTTTAAGTTACATTAAGCCATATAGTAAAAAAACATATGAAAAATAAAATTTCTAGAAAAAGATAAATTAATGAACATGATTCAAGAAAAATAAATCCTAAATAGTTTTATGATCATGAAATATTTCAATGGGTACCTAAAAAATTTTTTATAGAGAAAATATTGGCTTAATACAGCTTTAGATGAGATAAGGCGCATTCAGGGTAGTATGGCTATAAACTTCATACAGCTTTAAGGATAAGTACTAAATTTCACATATTCAAGGGATGAGAATTAGAATCCTACAGAACATTTCATGAGGAGACAGACATAGTAATCCCCAAATAGTTTTATAAGGCTAGTATAAACTTGATAACATAACTAGACCAGGACTGTGTGAGAAAGAAAACCTATCATCTAAGTTTATTTAAGATATATAGATGCTTAGTAAAATACTAAATATTAGCCAAGTGAATCCAACAATATTTAAAAGGGACAATATAGTTTGCTCCAGCTGATTTTATTCAAGGTATACAAATATTGTTTCAACATGAGAAGACGTATTTTAAAATAAAGCACATTAAGTGATTAAAAGAAAATCTTAAAATACATATCACTAGAGGCAGAAAACTAATTTGATAAAATTCAAAATCCATTCATGAAAAATACTCTTAGAAAACTAGGAGTGGAAGAGTGATTCCATAGGTCTGGGTGGGACCCAAGAATTAGCATTTCTAATAAGTTCCCTGGTTATTCTGATACTGTTGGTCAGGAGATGATACTCTGAGACCAGTGTGGTACCTGGTACAATAAGGCCTATATTATCAATTAATCCTCTGGGAGCTTAGCTAGTATTGAAAAGTAATAAAAGTTCCCATATACTCTCAGATCCATCAAACTTGCAATGACATACTATTAGATGCAATGATTGCAAGTGAAAAGTAATTTGTGTTATATAAAATTGATATTGGCATAATCTTCATTTCCTTGGTTGACATCAGTTTGGAAGTTACATTACATTAGGATCTCTACCAGTAATATATTTAAATTCCATAAAACATTTCATGAGACTAGAATAAAAAAAGAGGTATCACTCGTGTGTGTGTGTGTATCTACACTAATAAAAGACAAACATGCAGAAGGAGGGAAAATGGCGGAGGTATAAGCGGACGTGTCCTGTGCCTTGTCCTGGAGCAGATAAGGGTGAGCAGCTGAAACGGGTAACATTCAGCCCGAATAGGTAGAGGATTTTCAGCTGAGAGATTGTCTGCAGCTAGGAAAGACTGAGAACCCCCCAGGGAAAAAAAAGGACGGTTGGAGACTGCGGCTGAAGCCTCTCCTGGTGCACCAGCTAAGCAGCGGAGACTGCGCCATCTTGGGTGGTTGTTGCCGGCATCCAGAGACCAGCTACTAACCTGGAAACAAGGGATCTCAAGCAGCGTGACTGCCTGAGCTCAGAGGAGCACTGCTTCTTCTCACGGAAAGGTTGGACATCCCCTAAAGGTGCGGTTTGCAGTTCGGGTTGGAGGGAGGACCGAGCTCGCGCGCGCGCGGGGTGGAATCTGCGCCCCACAGAGTCCGCAGCCGTTGGGACCAGCGTGACCCGCGAGTGGGGAAGAGGCCCCACAGGGCTGCTGGCAGAAGGGAACGCGAAAAATGAGCCCATAGCTGGACTGGATGTAAAGGAGCAGCCTTGGACTTTGCCAATCTGCTAGCTGCTTGGTGCCACGGGCAAGTGGGAGCGCGGAGATTGCGCGCGGAGACTGTGCGCAGACCTGGAAGGTGGAGGCTTGCGAATTCGCACAACTATCAGGCTCTTGTTACAGTTCCCCTTAGATCCATGCATTTGATTATTAAACCCAGCGCATGGGATTCCCCAGTTGGGGTCATTCGCAGAGCCTGTAGGGGAAAGTTCTTTTTGGGGAGCCTGGGAAACAGCGGACAGTGGCAAGGAACCAGCTCTGGGCAGTGGTCTTTCCCGAATCAGTTCCAAATACCATAGAGGACAAAACCCTACTGATAGAGAGGACTTAGAGCCTCGGAGGTCAATCCAGACACACTGCCACCCAGAGGCAGAGCCACAAACTGTCTCTTTTGCGATCACAAATAAAGGCAGTCTGCTAAAAAAATACAACCTGCCTTAAAATCAGGTCTGTGGTTTACTGCACGGAGGGACAGTGTATCGCAGGGAAGTTCAACACTCTCCTGAATGCCTGGCAGGACTGAGGCGTGCCAAAAAGAAGAGTGGAAGATCTGAAGCACCTTCACTTCCGAATATTTTTATATATATATTTTTAATTCTTTTTTCACCATTTCATTAAGAACCTATTTTATTTATTTTTTTCATCACCTGATTTTACCTTTTTAATTACTACATTTTTTAACCAGTATTATTGCTATCCGTTTACCATTTTTTCAAGGGTCATTTTATTTTTTATTTATTTTTTATTTTTCTTTATTTTATTTTGGGATTAGTGTTCTACACTCTATTTTCATCGTTCCTTTAGCATCATTTTCTCTATCTCACATTTACCCTTAAGCCAAAACTCTCCTCCTCACTTTTCCCCTTTTGTTGTCCTGTTTCTCTTACCCTATTCCTGCTTTGGATTTTACCTATCCCTTCTTTCTACTCACTGTCTAAATTTCACCCTACTTATATATCTAATTTCCAATCCCTCGCTCTCCCCATACAAATAGCCTCTTCCCCACCTCTATTTCATTCTCTTAATTTTTTTTTGTTTTTGTTGTTGTTGTTTTTTTTTGTTTTTGTGGGTTTTTTTTGGTCTTTTTGTGTGTTTTTTTCTCTCCCTTTTCCCAATCTCATTTCGGCACTCCTTTTTGTTTTTTTATTTTTCTCTCTAATATTTTTCTCTTTTTTCTTCTTTATCCCCCAATTCTCTTCGCTCGGGGGGGTCACCTTTATTTGGGGTTATTAATATCGTGAATGCATTTAGTTCGGTGCCTTGTACATTGTGCCTTGTTGTGTTGTATTTTGTGCCTTTGAATCAGCGCAACAGAGAGAGATCTACATAACCAAACACCTTGAGAAGAGAAATCATGGTGAAACAAAGAACCAACCCAAATATGAAAGAAAAACAGGCATCATCAGAAAAGGAAGTAAACGAAATAGAGGCAATGGAGGCAAGCAACCTGTCAGAGAAAGAATTCAGAGTAATGGTCATAAGGTGGATGAAAAGAATGGAAAACCAATTCAACAATATGTGTAGGAACCAAGAGGAAATGAAGAAGAACCAAGAGGAAATGAAGAGAAACCAAGAAGAAATGAAAAACGACATCACTGCCATAAAGAACTCAATAGAAAGCATCAACAGTAGACTAGAAGAAGCAGAGGACCGTATCAGCGAGCTAGAAGACAAGGTAGAAAAAAATACCCAAACAGAACAGCTTCTAGAAAAAAAAAATTAAAAAGCAGGAAGAGAGCCTAAGAGAACTCTGGGACAATGCTAAACGAAACAACATCCGAATAATAGGGGTGCCAGAAGGAGAGGAAACTGAGCAAGGAATAGAAAACCTGTTTGAAAAAATAGTAACAGAAAATTTCCCTGATATAGGGAGGAAAAAACTCACACAAATCCAAGAAGCTCACAGAGTCCCAAACAAAATGAACCCGAAAAGACCGACACCAAGGCACATAATAATTAAATTGGCAAACACCAACGACAAAGCAAGAATCTTAAAAGCAGCCAGAGAGAGACAGAAAGTTACCTACAAAGGATCCCCCATCAGACTAGCGACCGATTTCTCAACAGAAACACATCAGGCAAGAAGGGAATGGAATGAAATATACAAAGTCATGCAAAGGAAGGGTCTGAATCCAAGAATACTATACCCAGCGAGGCTATCAATCAAAATTGAGGGTCAAATCAGGAGCTTCACAGACAAAAACGGTCTACGGGAGTTTATTACAACCAAACCAGCAATGCAAGAAATGCTAAAGGGTCTGCTGTAAATAGAAAAAACAGGAAACAAAGAAGGAACGCAGCGGTAAAGAACAAAAATGGCGACTAACAAGTTTCTATCAATAATAACTTTAAATGTAAATGGATTAAATTCCCCAGTCAAAAGGCATAGGGTAAATGAGTGGATAAGAAAACATGACCCATATATCTGCTGTCTACAGGAAACCCACCTCAGAAAAAAAGACGCACACAGACTGATGGTGAAGGGATGGAAAAAGGTTTTTCAGGCCAATGGAAGTGAAAAAAAAGCCGGGGTAGCAATACTTATATCTGACAAATTAGATCTCAAAGTGAAGGACATAAAAACAGATCAAGAAGGCCACTTCATAATACTAAAGGGAGCAGTCCAACAAGAAGAAATAACTCTGGTAAATATATATGCACCCAATATAGGAGCACCCAAATACGTAAGAAATCTTCTGGAGAAGATCAAGGGAGAGATTGACAGCAATACAATCATAGTAGGGGACCTTAACACCCCATTATCGCCACTGGACAAATCCTCTAAACAGAAACTCAGCAAAGAAACATCAATCCTAAATGACTCACTAGATCAGATGGAATTAATTGACATCTTCAGAACATTTCACCCCAAAGCCACAGAATATACATTCTCCTCAGGTGCACATTTGTCATCTTCAAAGATAGACCATATATTGGGTCACAGACAAAGTCTCTTCAAATTCAAGAAAATTGAAATCATATCAAGCATCTTCTCAGACCACAAAGGCATAAAACTGGAAATCAACTACAACAAAAACAATCCAAAAAAATCAAACACATGGAGACTAAATAGCATGCTATTAAACAACGACTGGGTCACCAGTGAGATCAAAGAAGAAATAAAAAACATCATGGCAACGAATGACAATGAAAACACAACAATCCAAAACCTATGGGACACAGCAAAAGCAGTCTTGAGAGGGAAGTTCATAGCTCTACAAGCCTACTGCAAGAAACAAGAAACAATGAGAATAAATGACCTAACTCTACAACTCGAAGAATTAGAAAGAGAGCAACAAAAAAAGCCCACTGTAAGCAGAAGGAAGGAAATAACAAAGATCAGAGCGGAGATAAACGACATAGAGACCAAAAAAACAATACAAAAGATCAACAAAACCAAGAGCTGGTTCTTTGAAAGGATAAACAAGATTGATACACCTCTAGCCAGGCTCACCAAGAAACAAAGAGAGAGGACCCAAATAAACAAAATCAGAAATGCAAGAGGAGAAATAACAACAGACCCCATAGAAATACAAAGGATTGTTAGAAAATACTATGAACAACTCTACTCCAACACACTAGACAACCTGGAGGAAATGGACATATTCCTAGATAAATACAACCTTCCAAAACTTAACCAGGAAGAATCTAAAAATCTCAATAGGCCAATAACTATGGAGGAAATCGAAGCAGTCATCAAAAAGCTTCCAGCAAACAAAAGCCCGGGGCCAGATGGCTTCACAGGGGAGTTTTACCAAACATTCAAGGAAGACCTAAAACCTATCCTCCTCAGACTATGTCGAAAGATCCAAGAGGAAGGAACACTTCCCAGCTCATTCTATGAAGCCAACATCACCCTAATCCCAAAACCAGATAAAGACAATACAATGAAAGAGAATTATAGGCCAATATCCCTCATGAACATAGATGCCAAAATCCTCAACAAAATCCTAGCAAATCGGATCCAGCAGTACATCAAAAAGATCATACACCATGACCAAGTAGGATTTATCCCAGGGATGCAAGGATGGTACAATATCCGCAAATCAATAAACGTGATACATCACATAAACAAATTGAGAGAAAAAAACCACATAGTCATATCAATTGATGCGGAAAAAGCATTTGACAAAATCCAACACCCTTTCTTGATAAAAACTCTCAGCAAGATAGGAATTGAGGGGTCATACCTCAACATAATAAAAGCCATATATGACAAACCCACAGCCAACATCATAATCAATGGGCAAAAACTAAAACCATTCCCCCTAAAAACAGGAACAAGACAGGGATGCCCCCTCTCACCACTCCTGTTCAACATAGTACTGGAAGTACTAGCCATTGCGATCAGACACGAAGAAGAAATAAAAGGCATCCAGATTGGAAAAGAAGAAGTAAAACTGTCCTTATTTGCAGATGACATGATACTGTACATACAGAACCCTAAAGACTCCATCAAAAAATTATTAGACTTAATAAATGAATTCGGCAATGTAGCAGGATACAAAATTAATGCTAAGAAATCCATGGCATTTCTTTACACCAATAGTGAACTTACAGAAAGTGAAACTACAGAAGCAATCCCATTTACCATTGCACCAAAAATATTAAAATACCTAGGAATAAACTTAACTAAGGAGGTAAAAGACTTATATGCTGAAAACTACAGGACACTGAAAAAAGAGATAGAGGAAGACATAAACAGATGGAAGAATATACCGTGTTCATGGATTGGTAGAATCAACATCATCAAAATGTCCATACTACCCAAAGCAATTTATAGATTCAATGCAATCCCCATTAAATTACCAACGGCATATTTCACAAATCTAGAACGAACGTTCCAAAAATTCATCTGGAATAAAAAAAGACCCCGAATAGCTGCAGCAATCCTGAGAAAACACAAAGTAGGTGGGATCTCAATACCAGATATCAAACTGTATTACAAAGCCACTGTTCTTAAAACAGCTTGGTACTGGCACAAGAACAGACATATAGATCAATGGAATAGAATAGAGACCCCAGAAATCGACCCAAACCACTATGCCCAATTAATATTCGACAAAGGAGGCAAGGGCATTCAATGGAGTCAAGACAGTCTTTTCAATAAATGGTGTTGGTAAAATTGGACAGATACATGCAAAAGGATGAAACTAGATCACCAACTCACACCATACACAAAAATAAACTCAAAATGGATAAAAGACTTAAACATAAGACGGGAAACCATAAAAATGCTAGAGGAATCCACAGGCAGCGAAATCGCAAACATATGCCGAAGAAATTTCTCCTCTGATAATGCTCCTAGGGCAATGGAAACTAAAGAGAAAATAAACAAATGGGACTACATCAAAATAAAAAGCTTTTGCACAGCAAAGGAAACCATCAAAAAAACAACAAGAAGACCCACTACATGGGAGAACATATTTACCAATGATACCACCGATAAGGGTTTAATTTCCAACATATACAGGGATCTCATGAAACTTAACAAAAGGAAGATAAACAATCCAATCAAAAAATGGGCAACGGACCTAGATAGACACTTTTCGAAAGAGGACATACAGAAGGCAGAAAGACATATGAAAACCTGCTCAAAGTCACTAATTATACGAGAGATGCAAATCAAAACGACAATGCGTTATCATTTCACACCTGTCAGAATGGCTATCATCAACAAATCAACAAACAACAAGTGTTGGAGAGGATGTGGAGAAAAAGGAACCCTTCTGCACTGCTGGTGGGAATGCAGACTGGTGCAGCCACTGTGGAGAACAGTATGGAGCTACCTCAGAAGACTAAAAATGGAACTCCCATTTGACCCTGTGATCCCACTCCTAGGAATATATCCCAAGAAACCAGAAACGCCAATTAGAAAGGATATATGCACTCCTATGTTCATAGCAGCACAATTCACCATAGCTAAGATTTGGAAACAGCCTAAGTGCCCATCAGCAGATGAGTGGATTAGAAAACTGTGGTACATATACACAATGGAATACTATGCTGCGGTTAAAAAAAAGGAACTCTTGCCTTTTGCAACAGCATGGATGGAACTGGAGAGCATTATGCTAAGTGAAATAAGCCAGTCAGAGAAAGATAAATACCACATGATCTCACTCATTTGTGGATTATAGAGAACAACATAGACTGATGAAAAAGGACAGACCCAAAGACTGAGAAACAGTGATCAGGCTATCAATCCCCAGAAGGAAAGTAGGGGAGGGCGGGGGTAAGGGGAAGAGATCAACAGAAGGACTTGTATACATGTATATAAGCCAAACCAATGGACATGGACAACGGGGGGATGGGAGCATGAGTTTGTGTGTGGGGGGGAGGTTGGGGGTTAAAGCAGGGGATGAGGACACATTTGTAATACCTTAACTAATAAAAAAAAAAGACAAACATGCAAATTGACCATACCTTTGCTATGCCTTAAGCCACGCCCACCAGCCAATCAGAGTGACTATATATAAATTAACCCAACCAAGATGGTGGCGGGCAGCTATGGAGCTGGAGCAAGCAGGAGGCTTGGTTGCCCGGGCGATGGAGGAAGCCAAGCTTCCCGCCTGCCCTGGCTGGCTGTGGCCTCTGCTAAAGGCAACAAAGTTTCAATTATAGAAGCTAAATAAATCCCAGATACCTGCTTCCAGCCAGCCTCCACTCGGAGCTTGGGTGGCTGGGAGCAATGGCCAGCCTGCAAACAGCCATCAGACCCTCACCCAGTCTGGCCATACCCTCAAGAGGTGAGGGTCTCTTCCAGGGGGCTTTACCAGCCTGCAAACAGCCCTCATCCCCTCACCCAGGCTAGTCAGGCAACCCCGCAGGGACCCCCACCCTGAAGGGGTTGTGGCCAGCCTGTAAACAGCCATCAGCCACTCACCCAAGCTGGCCAGGCACCCCAGCAGGACCCCTTTCCCTGAAGGGGGTGTGGCCAACCTGAAAACGGCCCTCAGCCCCTCACCCAGGCTGGCCAGGCACACCAGCAGAACCCCCACCCTGATCCGAGATACCCTTCAGGGAAAACCAGCCAGCCCCCACCCATGCACCAGGCATATAAGTAAAGGGTAATATGCAAACTGACCCTAACAGCAGAAAGAATGGGAATGACTAGTCACTATGACACACACTGACCACCAGGGGGCAGATGCTCATTGCAGGAGCTGCCCCCTGGTGGTCAGTGCGCTCCCACAGGGGGAGTTCTGCTCAGCCACAAGCTATGTAAACAGCTTCCTCTCCCGCCTCCTCAGCAGTGCTAAGGATGTCTGACTGCAGCTTAGGCCTGCTCCCTGCTGGCAAGTGGACATACCCCAAGGGCTCTTGGGCTGTCAGAGGGATTTCTGACTGCCAGCTTAGGCCCAATCTCAAGGGGAGCGGGCCTAAGCCAGCAGATGGACATCCCCTGAGGGGTCCCAGACTGCAAGAGGGCACAGGCCAGGCTGAGGGACCCCCCTGAGTGCACAAATTTTTGTGCACCTGGCCTCTAGTGTGTATATATATATATATATATATATATATATATATTAATAAAAGACAAACATGCAAATTGACCATACTTTCCCTATGCCTTAAGCCATGCCCACCAGCCAATCAGAGTGGCTATATGAAAATTAACCCAATCTAGATGGTGGTAAATTTGCATATACTGGCTGGGAGTGAAGACTGAAGACAATGTGGAAGTGAAGCACTACAGAAGACAGCAAATTAGAGGCGGCGGAGACAGGAGCAGAGTAAGGCTGCAGAGGTGGGAGGCTGTAGGGGAAACCCAGCCACAGCGGCTGGGAGCAGGAGGAGAAATGCAGCTGCAGCGGCTGGGAGCAGGAGGAGAAATGCAGCCGCAGCGGCTGGGAGCAGGAGGGGAAACCTAGCCACAGTGGCTGGGAATGGGAGGGGAAACCCAGCTGCAGAGGCTGGGAGCAGGAGTGAAGCCCACCTCAGCGGGTTTCACTGCCTTCTCTGCTTCACTCCAGCTGCAGGAAGCCCTATTCTTGCAGGAATCGTCCTGCAATGGGCGTCTAATTACATATATATATATATATATATATATATATATATATATATATATATATATATTTATCCACTGAGTGGCCAGATTATTATGACCACCTGACGTTTGTAAGCAAATTAGCCATATACTGCATCATATGGGATATGGAAGCCAAAGGCCTGTTGGAACACATTTGCTGTCTGCAGTTACCAAGATAAAATGTCTCCAATTCGCACAGAAAAACAAGGATTGGACAGTTGAGCATTAGAAAAAAGTCATGTGGTCTGACGAATCATGTTTCCAGTTGCATCATGCATATGGAAGAGTGAGAATTTGGCAGAAACAGCATGAAAGCATGCACCCCACATTCATGAGTACAACCCTTCAAGCTGGTGGTGGCAGTGTTATGGTTTGGGGCAGGTTTTCCTGGCATGATTTGGGCCCTTTAATTGATGTGGAACAACATCTGAATAGCACAACATACCTAAGTATCATTGCTGATAAAATTCATCCTACCATGTTGATGGCATATCCCAATGGAGATGGCTTCTTCCAACAAGACAATGCACCATACCACGATGCTTCTATTGTGCAGGAGTGGTTTCATGAGGAAGACTTTATCTTGCTTAGGTGGCCCCCACAATCACCAGATCTCAATCCAATTGAACATTTGGGGGATGAAGTTAAAAGAGCCATCAGGTAGCTGGTTCCACAACCATCAAATCTTATAGAACTGGACAGTGCTATTCATCAGGCATGGTGTCAGATTCCTCACATCACCTTTCAACATCTCGTGGAGTCAATGCCAAGAAGAATTGCCGCAGTATTGAAGGCAAAAGGTGGCCCAACGAAGTACTGAAGTAGTGGTCATAATAATCTGGCACTCAGTATATATCCCACGTTCAAAGGCTGTTAAATCATGTAGTTTACCTATATCTTCAGAAAAAAAATCACTTCTACTGTCGTGGTAAACAACCTGCTTCCCTTTTTATAATGGTCTGGCCCTCTAGCAACTTCAGCGCAAAATGATAGCTAATTTGCCTACAAATGTCAGGTGGTCATAATAACCTGGCCACTCAGTGTGTGTATGTGTGTGTGTGTGTGTGTGTGTGTGTGTGTGTGTCTGTCAACCAGTCACTATGACATGCACTGACCACCAGAGGACAGACACTCCGACCGGTAGGTTAGCTTGCTGCTGGAGTCTGGCTGATTGAGACTCTGCTCCTGAGCAAGACAGGCAAAAAATGCCCTGGAACCCTCCTGTAGTCCCTCCCCGGCTGGCCAACCTCCCATGTCCCTCCCTAGCCCCATTTGTGCTCTGGGGGGGTTCCTAGGCCTGACCTGTGCCCTCTTGCAATCCAGGGCCTGTTGGGGAATCTCAGAAAGCCGATTTTGGCCTGATCCGCAGGCCAAGTCAAGGGACCCCCCGCTGGTGCACGAATTCGTGCACTGGGCCTCTAGTATATATACATACATACTAGAGGACTAATGCATGAAATTTGTCCAGGGGAGTGGTCCCTCAACCCGGCCTGTGCTTTCTCACAATCTGGGAGCCCCCGCTCTTTACCACCCACCTGCTCACTACTTACTGCCAAGCTCACTGCTCCTTACCACCCTCCTGCTCACTCCTACTGCCCACCTGCTCGCTCCTTACCACCTGGCTCAGCACTCCTTAGCACTGCTGCAGATGCGGGAGGGGCTCCTGCTACCACTACTGCATTCACCAGCTGTGAGCCCGGCTTCTGGCCGAGTGGCTCTTCTGCTGTGGAAGCACACTGACCACCAGGGGGCAGCTCCTGCATTGAGCATCTGTCCCCTGGTGGTCAATGAGTGTCATACAACTGGTCATTCTGGTCGTTCCGTAGTAATAGGCGCTGGCCTTTTATATATATACTAGAGTCCTGGTGCACAAAAATTTGTGCACTCAGGGGTGGGAGGTCCCTCAGCCCGGCCTATGCCCTCTCGCAGTCTGGGACCCCTCAGAGGATGTCCACCTGCTGGCTTAGGCCCTCTCCCTGGGGGATTGGGCCCAAGCTGGCAATCAGACATCCCTCTGGCAGCCCCCAGGGGTTGTCCACGTGCCAGCGGGGAGCAGACCTAAGCTGCAGTCAGACATCCTTAGTGCTGCTGAGGAGGCAGGAGAGGCTCCCGCCACCACCGCTGTGCTTGTGGCTGGCTTGTGGCTGAGCAGAGCTCCCCCTGTGGAAGCACAGTAACTACCAGAGGGCAGCTCCTGCATTGAGCATCTGCCCCCTTGTGGTCAGTGTGTGTCATAGTGACCAGTCATTCCCAGTCATTCTGCTGTTAGAGCCAATTTGCATATTACCCTTTTATTATATAGGATAGAAGCCTGGTGCACAAAAATTTGTGCACTCAGGGGGGTCCCTCAGCCTGGCCTGTTCCCAGTCACAGTCCAGGACCCCTTGGGGGATGTCCACCTGTTGACTTAGGCCCACTCCCCGGGGAATCAGGCCTAACCTTGAAGTCAGACATCCTTCTTGCAGCCAGGGAGCCCTCGGGGGATGTCCAACTAAAGACTTAGGCCCCAAACAGATCAGATCTAAACCATTAGTTGGACATAGTGCTGCCACAAAGGTGAGAGAGGCTCCTGCCACCACCACTGTGCTGGCCAGCCATGAGCCAGCTTCTGGCTGAGTGGCACTCCCCATATGGGTCTTCTGGGTCCTGCCCTGCCTTGCCTTTTTTTTTTTCTAAGACATTTCACGGATATAAAGCGTATGATATTTACAACAGTACAGTAAACAGGTTGGTTTCCCCGGTAGGATCAGTAGTCTTTCAGTAAGTATAAACGCCCTTTCCCTTTGATGCTTGACCCAGCTGGCAGACAAACAGCAACAGTGGGGTGGGATGGGACTGCAGGATAGAAAGTCTCCCTGAAGGGATTAAAAATCATGTAGATGCTAAAATGTCCACAAAGGGGTCTTGGGGGTGAGGGGTGCCTCTGCCTCATTCCTTTGAGGGCTTGGCAGCAGGAATATTGAGGGATTTGCCCCAAACTAACACACGGCCCACCCTGAGCCTGTAAATCTTCCACCCATGGAATATTCCTTCCCGAGAGAATCAGCCCTAATCCCTCAGCCAGGGCCTGGAGGAGCAGCCCAGGCCGTGGGCACAGCCAGGACTGTGGACATTTCATGGCCTTTCCACTCCCACTCCAGCTGCCTAACAACTCTGCACTGCTCCCCTCGCCCACCTCCCCCGTCACCCCATCAGAACACTGTGCACAGGAGGGGACACTGGTTTTCCCAAGCCCATTGGGAATTGGCTGTTTCTGTTTTCTGGAGTAAAAAGGTTCCTGTGGGTCGGGTAAGCTCTCTGCTTGGCAAGAAGTTCTGTAACAGAGTCACTGACCACACCCACCTCCTCTGGGCATGGAGCAGCTCGGGCCCTCGGAGCTCATCTCTCCAGCAGAACTGAAGGGAAGGCTGTGTGTACCCTTCTGTCCCTCACCCTTCACATGCCCAGAACCATCCGTGTCACACTTCCTAATTCCTATCACTGTATTTCATTAGTTCCATACTGTTTTACTGATCTAGAATCTAAACAGATTGGTTCAAAAAGAGATCATTCTATTTTTAAAGTATTTAGTGATGCACTTGTGAGCTTTGCATGGACGAACTAAGCACATGACCCTTTCTTGTACATCAGAACCTGCACACACATGTAAAAAGAGGACCCGTTTTTGATAGATGTGAAACCACCATTTATTTGTAATAAATAATTACGCAATTAAAAAAAAAAAAAGAAGCCCTGGCTTCCACGTGTTCTGGGTCCCTCCCTGCCTCAAGGGGTCACCGATCACCACCGAGGTGGGGGGCAGGGAAGAGGCAGACACTGGCAGCCTCTTCTCTGCCCTGCCCAGCTTCTCTGATCACCAGCTGGGGGGCGGGCCTTTGCCCGGGTTCTTGGATCCAGGGCGGGGGGCAGGGCAAAGTGCCTTTACCCTGCCACCCAGCTCTTGCCTGCAGCCTGGGTTTCCCATCACCATTCTTCTGTCCTTCCCCTTTCGCCTCCCATCATTGAGCCTACATATGCAAATTAGCCACCATCTTTGTTGGAGGTTAACCACCATCTTTGTTGGCAGTTAATTTGCATATCACCCTAATTAGCCAATGGGAAGGGTAGCGAAGTTATGGTTAATTACCATGTTTGTCTATTATTAGATAGGACTAGTGGCCTGGTGCACGAAATTCATGCACAGGGTGGGGGATCCCTCAGCCCGGCAGTTGGACATCCCTCTAGCAATCTGGGACCGCTGGCTTCTAACTGCTCATCTGCCTGCCTTCCTGATTACCACTAACCACTCTGCCTGCCTCCCTCATTGCTCCTAACTGCTCACCTGCCTGCCTGATCGCCCCTAACTGCCTCTGCTTTGGCCTCCACTGCCGCAGCTTTGTCTGGAAGGATGTTCAGAATGACGTCTGGAAGGTTGTTCAGCTGTCCAGTCTAATTAGCATATTATGCTTTTATTATTAGAAGACACACACACACACATACACACACATTTCTCTCTCTGATAAATTTCATCTTAAGAGACTCCCAATGTCACCATGCAAATACCACACTGCTCCTCCAGTGTGTCTGAATTGAGAATTATAGCACTTAATGTTTAAGTTCCTTAATGTTGTGGATCTTATTGCTTCAGACTGTGGTTTCAAGACAAAGTCAGGACAACTCTGAAGACTGAACAAAGCAATGTCAGGCAAGAATATAGAAAAACAGTGACTAATGTTTTAAAAATATATTTGTATTGATTTCTTAAAGAAGGGAGAGGGAGCGAGAGATAGATACACCAGTGATGTGAGAGAGTCATTGATCGGCTACATCCAACATGTCCTGTACCAGGGATCAAGCCTGCAACCTGGGCATGAGCCTTGACAGAGACTCAAACCTGGTTCATAGGTCTACACTCAACCACTGAGCTTCTCTGGCTGGGTAGCAGTGACTAAATTGATCCATGTAATTTCAAACTGTAGGCTACATGAAATTTATGGTCACTCTTTCGGCTGCATCTCTTCCTAAAAGGTGTTTGAGATTCTTGCTGGCACTTATAATAACTTTAATTTGGAAAGAAACATTTTAAATACTCTTTACTGCCTTAAAATTACTTTTATGTAAGCTTATAATACTGATTATACTATTGCATTTTAGACAAATACATACCAAGGGAAAATATTTCAGGAACAAAAGGTAGATTAAATAATATAAAAATAGACACTTATGGCTAATTTCTAAGTAATGTGATTAAGATCTCTATATTCAGATAAATGGAAACTGGTTTTTTTTTAATAGAACTGTTTATAAGCGTTCATATGACATGAATTAATAACATTATTAATATGCATCAATGATACACTGTCTATGTTTATCCGAAAGAATATTATTTAAAAAATACAAAGAAATAAAACCTTTCTGACTTTATTATTCAAAAGCCATAAGACATTGTCAAATTAAGACAATCATCTTGATTATTTTTGGTTGTTTGGAGGATAAGTAAAATCCACCCAGACTAAGAAGTACCTCTTGGGAGGCAAGCAATTTGGTTTTGTAATGAGGTGTGCTTCCTCAGAAGGTGATTATAATGGAGTCTGAGGAAATAGGGATGAAAACTTTAGAATATCATCTTTTATTTCTTATAGTCTTTTATATCAAAAAGCTCTGGAAATGTGGTCAAATAGTCTTTAGAGGTTGAAGTATCCTCTAGTGAGCTGCTTTGATGCCAACAAGGCTACATGTTTAGGACCTGAACAGCCCTATATCTGCTCCCTCAGGTACTTTGTACCTCATGTAATTCACAGTTGGTGACACCAGTTGATGTTGAATGGTCCAGTAAAGATCAAAGCTAACTTTTGCTGCACGTCCTTCTGTTATCTCCAATGCCCAATGAAAAGATATTTTATATCAGGTTAGGTACATGCAAATTCACACATATGTTTTCATGACAAAAGTGTCTTCCAGAAATACTCACACTACAGATCTTAAGAGCTATAATTTTTATTCAAAAACTATATCCAAAAGAGAACAGTTTTAATTAATTTTCCTCTTCATTTATGACTATATTTTTCAATGAGAGGATCAACAAATTAATAAGATCTGGGAGAAGTTTATGATAAATTAAAATAAAAAAGACAATTTAAATTTTTTTTTTTTGAAAAATAAAAACATGCACATTTAAATTTTGTTAGCATTTGGGAAATTGGATTCTGTTTTACTAGGTGGACATTTTCAATCACATTTTACCTAAAACCCATGATCATGCTTCTTTTGCCAGATAAAGGAAACAGTATAGCTGTTACTTGGAAAGTTAACTGGATTTCAAACCTGGTTTCCATGGATTAAACTGAATGAATTATATTACAAAGTGTGTTTTATAAAAAAATATATAATTAGCTGGGGAAGATATGGAAAAATGAAGGAAAAATTAACTTCTTTCTATAAGGAGAAAATAAATGTAAAGGTATATACAAGGGAGATTGTTGTTTGCAGTTATCATAAACAAATACACTATATTGAGGGGCAGGGATTTGTCTAATTAATAGAAACAGAATATTTACAGGAATGTATCTAATTAATAGAATGGTTATGATCAGACAATTAAAAAGAGATATCAGGAGAAAGAGACCAATTATGAAAGAAAAAAGATGGTCAATGCTTATCTTCTTACAGTCAAAGGACTAAAGGAGTTCAAAAACACAGTTGGAATTCAATCAGATATATTCAGACTTCATAGAGACTGGATTGGGTAGGTGGCTCTCCTAAGGGATCCAGGTATTGGGTCTTCTTATTATGTTAATAGTCCATACTGTCATGAACATGTTACAAGCAAACTAGTAAGTAGTATTAACCAATCCCGGAGTGATGTTATTTTCTACCTCCCTTGTAGGTGAAGTTCTCTGGAGCACTTTAGGTGAGATTTATGCAAAAAGGGAGTTACCTTTCAAAAAGTGAATAAATGTGCTTAGTAAATAAAAAGAATAACACTGAAACTACAACTTTAAAACTTCTTGGGCATTACCCAGTTGTTCATTCACTAGAGGAGTTGTAAATAAGTAGGTGTAATAAATTAAACATTTGCACATTTTTATTACCTCCCCTATTCTATATAGTAATCACTGCTGCTTAGATGGAACAAGTATGTCTAAGAAATCGAAGACTTTATTTCCTAGAGGGTATTTTTTTTTATTAATTCAAGTTCCTAACAAATGGGCCATTTTGTTGTCATCTATTTTTCATGCTTCTCCCTGCCAACTAGGTCAGTGAATGATATTAAAGCGAACACTTTATTACTTATATAGTTCTTAGGAGTCAGAATAGGTCAATGGATAAAGACAAGATATACATTTTAGAAATTTAAAAAAAAATAACTAAAAATATCACTTACCAGTACAAATTTTTATCAATGCTGAATAATATATTTTGTTTAGAAAAATATTTAAATACTATTTATTTTATTGCCTTAACAAGACTTTATATAAGTTGATGTTAGTGATGATGCTATTGTATTTTAATAAACATATAAGACCCACAGCCAATATCTTACTCAATGAGCAAAATATAAAAGCGTTTCTTTTAAGATCAGATACAAGACGGGGATGTCCGCTTTCACCACTCTTAATAAACATGGTACTGGAAGTCCTACTTCACATCAATTAGACAAGAAGAAGAAATGAAAGACATCTAAGTTGGAAAGGAAGAAGTAAAACTGTCATTATTTGCAGATGACAGGATACGGAATATAGAGAACCCTAAAAATTCCATTAAAAACTACTGGAACTGATGAGTGAATTCAGTAAACTGGCAGGATTCAAAATAAATATTCAGAAATCAGTTGCATATTTTAAAAATTTTTTATTGATTAAGGTATTACAAATGTGTCTTTATCCCCCCATTGTCCCCTCATCCCCCCAGTCTTGCCCTCACCCTTACCCCCTGTTGTCTGAGTCCATTGCTTATGCTTATGTGCATGCATACAAGTCCTTTGGTTGATCTCTCCCCCTTACCCTCACCCTCGCCTACCTTCCCTCTGAGGTTTGAGCATCTGATCGATGCTTTTCTGTCTCTAAATCTGTTTTTGTTCATCGGTTTATGTTGTTCATTATAGTCCATAAATGAGTGAGATCATATGATATTTATCTTTCTCTGACTGACTTATTTCACTTAGCATAATGCTCTCCAGCTCCATCCATGCTGTTGCAAATGGTAGGAGTTCCTTCTTTTTTACTGTGGCATAGTATTCCATTGCATAGAGGTGCCAAAGCTTATTAATCCACTCATCTGATGATGGGCACTTAGCTATCATAAATTGTGGTGCTATGAGCATAGGGGTGCGTATATCCTTTCTGATTGGCGTTTCTGGTTTCTTGGGATATATTCCTAGAAGTGGGATCACTGGGTCAAATGGAAGTTCTATTTTTAGTTTTTTGAGGATGAGGAAACTCCGTACTGTTCTCCACAGTGGCTGCACCAGTCTGCATTCCCACCAGCAGTGTACGAGGGTTCCTTTTTCTCCGCATCCTCGCCAGAGGGTTCCTTTTTCTCGGCATCCTCGCCAGCATTTGTCACTTGTTGATTTGTTGATGATAGCCATTTTGACAGGTGTGAAATGATACCTCATTGTCGTTTTGATTTGCATCTCTCAGCTGATTAGTGACTTTGAGCATGTTTTCATATGTCTCTTGGCCTTCCTTCTGTCTTCTTTCAAAAAGTATTTACTTAGATCCATTGCCCATTTTTTGATTGGCTTATTTGTTTTCCTTTTGTTAAGTTGCATGAGTTCCCTGTAAATGTTGGAGATTAAACCCTTATCGGAGATACAATTAGCAAATATGTTCTCCCATGTAGTGGGTTTTCTTGTTGTTTTGTTGATGGTTTCTTTTGCTGTGCAGAAGCTTTTTATTTTGATGTAGTCTCATTTGTTTATTTTCCCTTTAGTTTCCATTGCCCTAGGAGCTGTGTCAGTGAAGATATTGCTTCAGCATGTATCTGAGATCTTGCTGCCTGTGGATTCCTCTAATATTTTTATAGTTTTCTGTCTTACGTTTAAGTCCTTTATCCATTTTGAGTTTATTTTCTCAAAACTGCCTGGTACTGACACAAGAACAGATATATAGACCAATGGAATAGAATAGATAACCCAGAAATCAACCCAAACCACTATGCTCAATTAATATTTGACAAAGGAGGCAAGAACATACAATAGAGGCAAGACAGTCTCTTCAATAAATGGTGCTGGGAAACTTGGTCAGACACATGCAAAAAATGAAACTAGACCACCAACTTACACCATACAGTTGCATTTTCATACACTAATCATAAACTATCAGAAAGAAAAACAAAGGAAAAATCCCATTTTCAATTTAATTAAAACAAACAAACAAAAACTAGGAATAAATTTAACTAAGGATGTAAAAAACCAGTACTTGGAAAATAAAAAAGATACTGAAGAAAGAAATTGAAGAAGCTAAAAATAAGTGGAAGCATATACCTTGTTCATCGTTAGAAAGGATTAACATCATTAAAACGCCTATACTACGCAAAACAATCTATAGATTCAACATAATTACTATTAAAATATCAATGGCCTATTTAATAGAATCAGAAGAAATTTCCCAAAAATTTACATGGAACCAAAAAGACACAAATAACCTCAGCAATATTTCAAAAGAAGAAGAAAGAAGAATCACCCTGATATCAAACTATCTATAAGGCCATAGTAATCAAAACAGCAAGGTACTATCATAAAAATAGATATATAAATCAATGGAACAGAATAGAGAACGCAGAAATAAAGCCACACTTTTATGTTCAATTAATATTTGACAAAAGAGGCAAGAACATACAATGTGGTAAAGATAGTCTATTTAATAAATGGTGTTGGGAAAACTGGACAAATACACACACACAAAATGAAACTAGATCAACTGCTTATACCATAAACAAGAATAAACTCAAAATAGATTAAATACTTTAATGTTTGACTTGAAATTATAAAAATCCTAGAAGAAAACACATGCAGTAAAATCTCAACACTTCTCCTAGCAAGATTTTTTTCTGATATATCTCCTTAGGCAAGGAAAAAAAGAAAAAGAAAAAGGGGGGAACTACATCAACTTAAAAAGTGTTTGCACAGCAAAGAAGACCATCAACAAAATGAAAATACAATTCACTGAATGGAAGTACCTATTCACCAATGAGACATCTGATAAAGGTTAATATCTAAAATTTATAAAGAATGTGTACAACTCAACACCAAGAAAACAAACAATCCAATTAAATAATAGGCAAAGGACCTGAGTAGATACTTTTCCAAAAAGGACATACAGATGGCCAACAGACATATGAAAATATGCTCAATGTCATTAATCATCAGAGAAAATGGAAATTAAAATCACAATGAAATATCACTTTATGCCTGTCAGAATGGCTATATCAATAAATCAACAAAGTGTTGGCAAGGATGTGGAGAAGGGAACCCTCCTGCACTGTTGGTGGAATGCAGATTGGTCCAGCGACTGTGGAAGTTGTGGTACATTTACACAATGGAATACTACTTGGCCATAAAAGAAAGAAGGAAATCTTTCATGACAGCATGGATGGATCTGGATAGTATTATGCTAAGTGAAGTAAGCCAGTTAGAGAAAGACACATGCCATATGACTTCACTTGTATGTGGAATCTAATGAAAAAAATAAACTAATGAACAAAATAGAAACAGACTTATAGATACAGAGAGCAGAATGAGAGGTATCAGAATAGAGGGGGTAAGGAAGTCTGGGTGAAAAAGGTGAAGAGATTGAGCAAAAAGAAAAATTCCTCATAGACACAGACAGCAGTATAGTGATTATCAGAGGGAAAGAGATTGGGGGAAGGTAGAAGAGGGTATATGGGAGAATAAATGATGATAAAAGGAGACTTAACTTTGGGTGATGAACACACAATACACTATACAGATATATATTAAAGAAGTGTACACTTGAAACCTATATAATTTTATTAATCAATGTCAGCCCAATAAATTTTATGAAATTATTTGATTAAATATTTTAAATACAAGAAAGGAAAATATATCTCAATGTAATATAGAAATAAATCACAACTTTTCTCTAATTTGTATTTGTGTATACTACCTTAGAAAGTCAAAGTGTAGTTCTATTGTAAATTATTATTATATCTTAAATATCTTTCAGTTATTCACTTTTATAATGCTCCCACTTAAACAGATATTACAAACAAAATTAGTAGAAGATATATGAAAAAGCAAATAAATATTCTATATACTTTATGATGTTAATGATCTACAAAAAACTATACAATCATTTCAATAAATGTACAAAAGAGTATTTCACAAAATTCAACATTATTCTAAAAAATAAAACTAGAGGTAGAATGAAAATTCTTCAAACTGATGATGAATATCCATTGAAAACCTTATATCCAACATAATATTTAATGGTGAAAGACTAAATGTTTTTCCTCTGAGACAATGATGTCCACTTTCATTATTTCTATTCTACTTTGTACTAGAGGTTATAGACAATGCAATAAAGAAAAAAATTATAATAAATATATCCTGATAAATTTTATAAAATAATATTTGGTCATAACCAAGATGACTGTCTATGTAGATAATTTCAAAACATCTACCAAAAAAGTTACTAGAACTAATAAGTGAATTCAGCAAAGCTGAAGGGTAAAATATTATTATTTAAAAATAAACTGCATTTTTATACACTAGCAATGAATGATTAGACATTACATTAGACAGAAACACCAGAACTAAAAAGCACTATTGAGATAAATTAAAGACTAAAATAAATAGAGAAAGATACTGTAATTATGGACCACAGGAATTATATTGTTATGATGTTAATTATTGATGCACATATTTATGAACAACTGATTTCTGATCATGATACAAATATATGTCAATAAAAATGTCCTGTTTTGTCAACAATGGATGATAGCAAAATTGAATATCTATATTTTAAAATGAATTTTAATCCATACTTTACCCCATATGCAAAATTAATTCAAAATGAATCATAGCCCCAAATATAATTATTAAAATCATGAATATTTCAGGAGAAAGTGTGGTGATCTTGATTAGGCAAATAATTCTTACATAGGACATCAAAAGCATAATTTATTAAATAAAATTTTGATTTATTGTATTAATATCCTGTACTCTTTGAAAGACACTGTTAACAGATGAAAAGTCCCACCACAGACAAGGAGAAAATATTTGCAAATCACATATTAGATAACGAACTTTTGTCCAGAATATAGCGAAAGCTCTACAAACATGAGAGAAGCACTTCAGAATGGCAGAGCAAGAACCTCCAAAAATCCACTTCTCCAGTGAAGTATTAACACCGGCAAGACTGTCAAAATCTCCTTTTTAAGTAAACTCTGGAAATTAATAAAAGGCCTGCAACAATAAGATGAGTGCTTACTCAAGAAAAACAGTTGACTATCATTATGAACAGCAAGGATGGCCACATTCTACAACTTCTTATTTGCCTGCTCCTCTTCCCAGCTCCACAGCAACTTGAAAATTATCAGTCTTGGAACAACAGTAGCTATGAAAAATAGCAGTCTAACAGCCACTGAAGGGGATATATTTGGAGCTCCCGACAAAAAGCCAACTCCAGAAAATTGTCACTATTTAACTGAAAAGCTCCTACAAGCCCCATTCACAGAGTTTGTCATTATTTAATCTGACTCAGCTCACTCAGTGAAGAAAGACCCATACTCAAGGTGTGTATCCAAAAAAAAGTAGTGTCAATTGTGTAATGTTTTTGTTGCCTGATGCAGCGATGCCAATTGGGGCAAAGAAACAGATGGACAAAATGAAAAGGCAAATCAGGGCAATACGATGTCCATAGCAGGTTCTAAAAAGTTCTGACATCTTCTGGGGTCTAGAAGGGCATGTGCTTGTGTGGACATGTATGCATGCCCAGGAACAACTTAAGAACACCTTAATTGTTACTTCTGGCTGATGCTGAGACTGCACAAGCTTACAGAGTTGTAAAAGTTCAAAGTGTGGAAGTCACATTTCAGCACACAGAGCCTCTTTTTTATGTTGTTATTATTATTTTTTTAATTTTTTAATTATTTTAATTATAATTTTTTTAAATTATTTTTTATTGATTAAGGTATTACACATACAGAGCCTCTTATACATAGAGTGGGAGATACGTTGATTCAAAGCATTTAAGAAAGTGTCTTTTCAATTATCAGCTGACCACTAAACTATACATAGTAACATTGGCAGCCACCTATGACAAAGGATAAAATTTAGAGAATTAGTTCCATGAATTAACTACACAAATAAATAGCAAGGAAAGTAAAAATAAACAGCAATAAAAACAAATTCTGGGAGCAGGAGAATCTGATTTCCATTGTTACCCAATTACATTATTTCAAATGTCCAATTTTCAACAAATGATGACACATTCAAAGTAACAGCAAAGTAAGGCTCATACTCAGTAAAAATAAAATAGAAATTGTTCTTGGGAAACCCAGATGTTAGATTTACTGGACAAAGACTTTAGATATTAAAAATATGTTCAAAAAACAAAGAAAATAATATTCAAAGAATTAAAGGAAAATATGAGTAAATGTGTCCCCAAATAAAAATATAATATAATATAGAAATTATAATAAAGGACTAAATAAGAATTCTGTAATTGAAAAAGTATAAATAAAAATTTATACTTAAATAAAAATTTCTCTAGAGAGGCTAAGCACATTGAGCTGGGAGATGAAAGAATCAGAAAGATATGAACTAAAAAATACGTCCACTGCAATATTCCAGTCTGAGGAACGTAAAGAAAAAAAAAAATTAACAGAGACCTAGAGGCATCATGAGAGTGCCAATATATGTTCAGTAGAAGCCCCAGGAGAGGAGAGAAAGGGGCAGAAGAAACATTTGTAGAAACAATGGCCCCAGATTTTTCCAAATATAATGAAAAACTATACATACATCTAAGATGATCAACAAATGGAGAATAGGATAAACTGAATAAATTGACCATCTTTGCCATGGTTCTCAAGTGAGAACAAAGTTTATTACTCAGGAACAAAGCTTTCTGGGTGATTATGATTTTTTTAATGCTTTAGGCAGTATATTTGTGTGGGGAAAAAGTGAAGTTGACTCTCATAGATGTCCCCTAGTTCTAGTGACTTATAAACAGCAAGCAAAACTGTAAAGGAATAGTTGAGTTCGCAGAAAGAGAAGTGAGAGAGAAGTTTCTTGAAAGTTAAAGAAAAAAACATTTAATAAGGTGACAATACTCAAGGTTTTAAGTACAGAGAAATCTGTGTAACCTATCTAATATTTTATTATAGAGAAATGTGGCCCTATTTATAGATATATCTTTCATAGAGTTTAATGATGGTTTATACAAAGTGCCAGAAATAATGAAATGCATCTTTTCTATCAATTGTCTAGATTTTTAGTTAAAAATGTAGAAAATAAGCAGGCTGGTATGTGGCAATGTCATCCACTATGTTCAGTACAGATATTTAGAAATCAAAAGCACAAGACTGAACAAAAAGAATCATCCAAATGTAAGATTACTTAAAAATCACTCAATTTGTACATTTAAAAATTATTAGGTATAACAAGATTTGCTGTCAGAATTCTTTAGCTCTACTGTGAATATGTTGACTTGACCCTAATACAGCTTGTTAAATTCAGCACATTTATTGTCCATGGAAAGTCCTAATTTTTTTTCAGTCCATGACATTTATGTGTACACTTTCCTCCCTATATAAATGTTTTAAACATAACACAAAGTGTATTGCCAAATATAAAACTTCTGGTTTTCTCTAGAGCTCTCTAGGGAGTAATGTTATGTCCTCATTTCATTGACTCTTGTAGTAAAGAGCAAAGAAGTACATTATGAATATGTCTGAATGAAAAGTTTTATAGTTTTACTCCAGTCTAGTAAGATGGAAAACAATGATTCTTTATATTTCAGTTCTGTCTATTTTTTACTAGGACCACACTAACTTTGAACTTAGAAAAAATGTTTGCAAATATTAGATACCAACCCAAAGGTCAAACAGCAAATGCCATATGCCATGTTCTGGTAACTCAAATCTCCTCTGCTGGCAATTTGCAGTAGGGGTACTGAATACCATCCTGCCCCCGGGGGAAGCTAGGACTTGTAAAAGAAAATTCTATGAAAAAGTGCTCAAAATAGAAAAACCTGAGCAATTACCTACTTTTGCATTTAATTTGGTTTAATTTTTCTCTCTGGTTAAAAATATATATTGATTTAAAAGTGTAAGATGTGCAGATTAGCTGACTAAACACAATGTTATGTTTTCTTTATAACATTACTTAGATGTTAATGCCATTAGAATGCATGAGACATCCTACATTTTCAGGAAAGAGGAAGTCACTATATAATTTAAGAGTTTGTTTTCTTAACTATTTTGCTACCTTAGCCTGTGTTTATACATTTGGAATAGTTTTAGGTAAAAAAAAAAATAATTATGCTCAATCATAAAATCTATCTGATCACTAATGTTTGCTGACTGGTTTCGTTTTTCCTGAATCAGATCTGTTATAGACATGCGTTAATGCATTTAGGCCACCCAAGTGCAGTTAAAAAATTTCTGGATTAGTGCTGGGGGATTTTAGTCACCTTTGATGAAAGACATAATACACTTTTCAAATCACTCAATTCAGCTCCATTCTTCTATGTAGTGAAATAAATCTCCTCCTATATCTGTACTATGTAAAGATCCTCCAGTTCTCTCTAGCCTGCAGTATCTTACATGTCCAAATTCCTTAGTCTCAATCATCTTTTCCAGCTTTATTTCTGTCCATTTCTCTACTATCATTTCCTGCTTGGCATACTGGAACCACTGATTCCTGGACATATGATGGCTTGTCACACTGTTTTAGTTCTTACCCATGCTTTTTCCTTGTCTAAGATGGCCTTCCCTGTCCCATACCCCATCTTCATCAAACTTATGAAATCTTTCTTAAATCTCATAAGCAGAGTTAGTTGTACTCGTTTGAGTATGTCTAGAACATTTCTAAATGGCTGGCTGCAGACACTGCATGTAGGAAGAAAAGTTTAAAACTGCAGGTAACCTCAGAATGGTATGGTGAAGGGCAGGCTGATACTGAAGTCCTGTCTCCTCATATTTAAGAAAATTTCTTAGTGGTGATGATTGTCTTCAACATTCCCTGATTCTTTCATTCTCTTTTCCTTAAAGGTAAGAGTCTTCATACTGTCCCTTGGATATGATGTGTCTCCCACCACAGATCCCTTAGCCAAGCCTCCTTAGCTTATAGTCTTTCATGCACCAGACTTATGATTCTTCTGGAATCAACATTTTCTTATAGTTCTAAGTTCTTCAGTCTTGCTTTGTGGAAGGTGATTGCTAGCAAGTTCATACAAGGGTGGCCCTGCTAATATGTTACTGGATATTACTAGGTAAAATGAGGCAAACACTAACACAACCCATTGTACAAGGTGTTAACAGATGCATTTTAAGCTGCAAGGTCCCTCACTTGATTGAGCTTCTTCCAGGGTCCTGGAAAGAATGTCTATCAGCATACTCACATGGTCAAATCCTATATAATAAAAGCATAATATGCAAATTATTCTTTTCACCAGGAATTCGACTGCTCAATGACCACTGGGGGAGGGGGGGGAGGGGGGGAGGGAGGCATGGAACATGGCAAGCATTGGCAACACAGCGCTGGCAGTGGGTGGCAGTGGAGGCGCTGCCAGCCCTGATGAGAGTGGGACCACAGCAGGATGGTGGAGCAGGTGAGAGGGTGGCGCCAGGCCAAGGCAGATGTGAGCGGGGCCCAATTGCCTTGCAGATGGCGACCAGTGGCAGTGGCAGCTCCCAGACACTGAAGGAGCCAGGAGGGGAGCATGTGGGGGTTCAGGGGCCCAGGTGCTTCCCAGGGCCCAGAGGTAAGCTGGGACCTGCTCTTCCATGCCAGATGCTCGCACTTCAATTGCCAGCTAGGCCTAGGGACTGCACCCGTGCACGGATTTCATGCACCAGGCCTCTAGTGCTTCTATAAGTTTGCAAAAGAACGATATTTTCATTGTGATAGAATACAACCACTCAATTTATCCTCTACCACACTTCTCATGTAGGGTGGTTTTGAGGCTGCTACAGATGTTTCTTTGGGGTCTAAGACAGTGGTTCTCAACCTTGGCTGAACATTATAATCACCTGGGAACCTTTTTAAAATCCTGATTTCTGGGCCTAATCCTCCAGAAATTCTGTTTCTTTGTTATGGGGTGGGGCCACAACATTAGTAACAAAGAAACAGAATTTCCGGAGGATGAGGCCCAGAAATCAGGAATTTAAAAAGATTCCTAGGTGATTCTAATGTGCAACCAAGGTTGAGTACCACTGGACTAAGAGATAATTGTGTTGGGAGACATTAGTTTTGATTTATAAGATACACTTGTGGGGTTCACAATCAAATTATCACTGGCTCTACCAGGAATACTCAATACCTCCTGGGTGTGAGTCATCCATTGTGTGACAGGATAAGAGGTAGTATTGAAATAGGAGACATATGAGTAAGACCTATGGAAAGAAGCACTGGAAAACATAGATATATTTAAGTTAGCCATTGTACATGGCAAGTTGAAATGCCCCAAAACTTATAGCCTTTCCCAACATGGAAAGTAATTCTAAAATTTACTTAATATTACCTTTCAGAATTATGAAGCTGAAAGAATTTTTTTCTAAACTCCAAATAATAAAATATATATTTTAATCAACCATGAAGTACAAAGATTGATATAGTTCTATTCTTTGTAGAAAAAAAAAATAGCTTTAAATTATTGCCAAATGACTGAGGAGACAGCCAAAAACTCTGGGCAGATAATTTTTTGTTTTTGTTTTGGGAGTATTGTATTATTTATGATTTTTATATTTATAGCCTTATTTTATTTCTTACAAAAAATAAATATTTTAATTCCTAATTTTATATTATTTTTCTTTAAGTGGGCTCAACAAATAGTATAAGATTCAGTACCACAAAACATGGTTCTTCTCTAAACTATTAGTTATTATTATCATTATTCAATGTTTCACTAGAGAACTTTTATATTTAATAAGGACTTCTTGAAAATAATGTTTTACTCAAAGTAGTAACTAGTGCAAAATAGTAATGGGTTCAATAATAAATCAATAAAAGATTTCTTTTCCTAATGTAGCTGGTGCCTCAGAAAAAGAAAGTATTATATTTTTCTAGTGGAAAGAAAAACAATCTGAGTCTTTCACTCTTTGAATAACCTCTCCCACTTATGTAAGTGGCCTAGCAAAACTCTATAAAACCCCTTTGGGCAAAAAACAAACAAACAAACAAAAACAGCCCTTTTCCAAATTTAGGTAGAAGTGATTGCCCCAGTGGATGAAGTGGGGAAATGTATTTGTGTTCACAAGATATTTTCAAATTAAAAAGATTTTAACTTAAGATTTTAAATGAAAAGTTTTATTATACTCAGGGTGTGCTAGATGTGCTAGGTTATATTACAATAACAATCAAGCTTTGAAACTTTGGTGGCTTAACAGAAAGATCTTTAGACCATGGAAATTCTGTGGGAAGGAAGCGAGTCTGCTTCATTCCCAGGACTGTAGTGTCCAGGCCTGCAGGGGTGGGCAAACTTTTTGACTCGAGGGCCACAATGGGTTCTTAAACTGGACCGGAGGGCCGGAACAAAAGCATGGATGGAGTGTTTGTGTGAACTAATATAAATTCAAAGTAAACATCATTACATAAAAGGGTACGGTCTTTTTTTTTTTTTTAGTTTTATTCATTTCAAACGGGCCAGATTCGGCCCGCGGGCCGTAGTTTGCCCACGGCTGGTCCAGCGGGTGTTTCATCTTGTAGCTCTAAGATTTCTGTATGTGGTCTTGGGGAATACTGGACAGAGGAGGAGAAGAAACTTTTTTAAAAAAATAAAGAGATGCATAAGAGGTATTTCACTTGAATGTTTCTAAGTATCTGAACTAAAATGCAAACATTTTTAATGCACAAAACAATGTATGTAATAACATATTTTCCTCCCTTTTGCCATTCCTGACTCTTCAACTCCATCTCCTAGGTAAAATTCATGAACAGGTAAGACAGGTAAGAAATGAGTTGAGGTATAATAATGGGGGAATTTTAGAAAAAAAAGAATAGATTTGGTTACTTTTGTGTGTGACACCTGATATTTGAAAGAGATGAAAATGCAATGCATATGTTTTATGTAAATCAAATTGTTAAATACTTCAAAATGCATTGACATTGATATAGACAACAAAAACTACAAGTAATTTATCTGTGACTTATTTTATAAAGTTTATTATAGCTACTCCACACTCAAGAAGGTAGAGCATAACTTTCCACTCCTTAATTATAGATTGCATATGGAAAGCATTATGTTAGGTGAAATAAGCCAGCCAGAGGAAGACAAGTACCATATGATTTCACTAATATGTGGAATCTAATGAACAAAATGAGCTAACAAACAAGTAAAATAGTGACAGACTCATAGATAGAGAACAGGCTAACAGATGTGTATGTGGAAGGGGGAGGGCCATGGGAGGGGAAAGGGATTAATTAAAAAATAAGAAAAAATCGTGGATTGCATATAATGATTTATCTTAAAAGTGGACAGTATGGGGAGGGAGGGTAACTTATAGCAATGAAACCTGAGAAACACTGTATTATCCAGGGATCAAGGTCAACACCAACAGTGACACATACTGTTGATATTATGTACCCTTAATATGATTTGATGAAAATGTCACTTTACCTCTTGTGGTCTTCCTTCCAATAGCACATAACCAGAGTCTAATCATGAGAAAAGTATCAGCCAAATACTAATTGAAGGGCATTCTACAAAATAACTGATCACTAATCCTCAAAACTGTCAAGGTGATCAAAGGCAAGCAAAGTCATATAAGTACTTCACACTAAGGGATTATGCCACTTCTAGGACTATATCCTAAGAAACCAGAAATTCCCATAAGAAAAACCTATGCACCCCTATGTTCTTAGCAGCTCAATTTACAATTAGCTAAGATTTGTAAACAGTCCAAATGTCCACCAGCAGATGACTGATGGTATTTATACATCGTGGTATTTATACACGTGTATAAATACAACGTGGTATTTATACAATGGAATATTATGCAGCCGTAAAAACCTCTTATCATTTATAATAGCATGAATGTACCTGGAAAGTATTATGTTAAATGTATAACTAAAACAGTATAATATAAAGCAATTACAAATTTTATAGCGAGAAAAAAGATAAGAAGGATAGTAGACTTAAACCCAAATATGTTAGAAACTAGTAGCCCAGTGCATAAAATTCATGCACATTAAAAGGGAATTAATTAGCAGAAATATTTTAATATTGCTATTTGCCCTTTCTCTTTAATAGAAGTGTGAGAGATGAAAGGAAATTAGTAAAATGTATATAAAAATAATATATACATTTATTAATAAATAAGTAGTAACAAAAGGATATAACAACAGAGGCATGATATAAAAATGACAAAAACATAATATGAAAACAACAAAAACATGATATAAAAACAACAGTGATGCAAACAATGACTGATAAAGTGATTAAACTTATTCTAATATCTCACTATACACCACATTAAGAGTGTAAACACTTTCAGAGTGCTTGACTAATTTCCCTTGTGATGAAGTATTTACAACTTTAACTTTACTGTCCCATGCTCTTAGAATTCGGAGAAAGCAACATATACCTGACCATGTGCGAAAATGGGTTCAGTTGGGAATATTCCTACTCTGTCTAGAGTTTGTCCTTGTGATTTATTAATAGTCATCACAAGTTCTGGCATCACAGGAAACTGTCTTTGAATCAATTTAAATAGGAGGCCAGTGTCAGATGGGGACAAATTAATTATTGGGATCAGAACAACCTCTCCCTCTGCAGATCCTGTTAATGCTTCAGCTTCGATAATGTTAGGTCGTAATCTTTTGATAATAAATCTGGTACCATTACAAAAACCCCATTTACTATTGAGATTTCTCAATAGCATGATGATTGCACCCACTTTCAATTTCAATTTATGACAAGGCTTTCCCAAAGGAGTAATACTATTAGGAAATTCAATGGAAAAATTTTCCTTTTCAGCATCATCTGTGGAATCAATGGATCATCACTCAGATATGTGTGAAAATCTCCATCAAGTATATCCAAAATTTCTTCATTTAATTTTTTAATGTGCTCATTTTTTGGACAAAGGTTGCACATTTAGATATATTTTTAATATTATCCATAGATATAGTATTTCCAAAGGTAGCTTCAATAATAGATCCATTACAAATCATTTCACAGGGGATTTCAATAATATCCATTCCTAAATGAAAACTGCTATCAAGTTTGCCATCTCCAAGTTTTACTAACCATTCACTATAAGCAGAATCCACTGATCTCATATTTGTTGTAAGAGACAACTTTCTGAAACATCCCCAAACATTGCAGTGCTTTAAACTCATTTGTACTATGGCCAATCCCATAGCATGCGGTACAATACTGAGACATTGTCGAAAATCCCCTCCATGAAGGAGAACCTTCCCACCAAATACAACATTCAAATTTCTCTTAGTAATCTGTCTATGGTGTTTATAGCATGACTGGATACCATGGTGCATTCATCAATAATGAGTAGTTGGGCCTTTTTAATAGTTTTAGCAACTTCACTGTTTATATCAAGTCTAGAAATTGAAGTTTCATTAAATGGAATTGGTAATTTATATTGGGAATGGAAGGTGCTTCCACTGAGAAGTAAATTTGCAGCAATTCCTGTAGACGCTGTGGGTAAAACAGTACTACCACGACCTCTAATATAATGTATTAAAACTTTATAAAGATATGTCTCCACGCTCGGAGGGTCAGTTCCTGCCTCAAACCTAACCCTTCCAGGAAACAGCTTGGGGATGGCACAGCCGTTTCCAAGATGACCCCTGCTGAACTGACTTCCTTCTGGTTGGTAGAGCCTCGGTCATGACTTGTTATCCCAATTTAAAATTCTTGGTTCTGGTATTATTATTATTATTATTATTATTATTATTATTATTTACTTTTACATTAGAAGGTACAGCATTTTTCTTGTTCACCACTGTTGCTAGGATTAAACATAATGGCTGAAATTTACTAGGTATATGGTAAATATTTGTTTCATGAATAAAATATAAAAGAATGAAAAACAAAACTATTGAATAAATGTTAATGAATTCAACATAAATATCTCAGAAAATAAATGTTTCTTCTTTAGACATTGCAAATTAGATAAAATTTAAGAATTTTTTCAATATCCTGTTAAATGGACATTTATATGAACAGCTTGATACCATATCGTATCCTTATTCAGGTCCTTGCCTTGAGGATTTTGCCTGCATAGTGGTCAAAGGAAAACACAAATTACCAGAGTTATTATCCCATTAGTAAACATGCAGTTGTGCATCTAAAGAGCCCAAATGGAACACCAGCCCTTGTACTCTCATTTCTGCAAACACACACACACACACACACACACGCAGATAAAAATATGATGTATAAAGGGAGTAAATGAGGGAGTAACAGCATTCACAATC
Organism: Myotis nattereri; assembly: GCF_964212035.1. NCBI lineage: Eukaryota > Metazoa > Chordata > Mammalia > Chiroptera > Vespertilionidae > Myotis > Myotis nattereri. The sequence goes on along the minus strand of NC_138076.1, from coordinate 64,021,156 downwards.
TGTTGTTAACATAAAATTTACCTGGGTTAAGCAAAACAAGACAGACTTTTTTTTTTTTTTTTTTTGCATAACCCTCACAAAGCAAACAAAGCTGGCCAATTCATACTGGATGGAAGATGATTCACTGTAGACTCATGCAAGATATTGTATATTTAACTGAACAACATAAATCACATGTACATACGAATGGATTCTAAATTAGCTGCAATTCCAAAGAAAATATCCCCAGATATTATTGTGAACAACTCAATGAAGATATCAACTCAAGGTTTCATTGTAGGCAAAAGGCAAATAAGATGTTAGGTTGAGTTAAGATCATAAAAACTCATTGCAAAAAAGATCCTGTCAGTTAATAAAGCAATGATCACAGGCTACCTTGAGGTCATACCATTTCTGAAATTTTCACTTAAAATAATGTTAATGTATTGAATTTGTGTCAGTAATTTTTTAGGAAAATAATTACTTAAGAGGCTATGCATTATTTGACAAAACCATGACACAACAGGTACAGTTTCTTGATGATCTGTTAGTATCAGAAAAAAATCTTCAGATTGAGCAGATAATAAAGTAAGGAAAAATATTCCTAAAATTCAGGGGGAGGAAAGAAAATCAAATAATGAGGACAGTTGTTCAGCAAGATGTGAATTTGATGAGGTTGGTATGAGACAAACAAATATAGTTTACTGTAATTTATTTCAGGATATCTTTCTTCAATTTTTTTATGATTGTTTATTCATTCTGTCAATAAAGTGTAAGCAAAAAATGGGCTGTGGAGCTGTGTCTACATAAAAACAACTGATGTAAAGCTGAAGCATTCCATAGCTCCTAAGCTTGCTTTTATTGGAGAAATAATAAAGCCACATGTATAGTAAGTATTTCCTACTGGTTCATCTCTTCCACTATACAGTGAGTTATTCAAAAGCAAGACTCAATGTTCAATAATGTATGCATAAACCTCCACATTGGGGCATTTGGTGATCAATAAATGTTAGCTAAATGAATGAATTAATGAATAAGTTCACTTGCAAATGAATGAATTGATTTCATTTGCATCACACCAAGGAAATACTGCTACTTCTTCCTGAGATATAAAACTGTATTTCCCAATGTATGAATGATATAGCTTGGAATCAAGTAGCTCTGTTATAAATACAAATATTAAATACAAAGTATTTTGATTACTAGGTAAAATATTAAGCTTTATACTTGCTTTTCTTTTTTGATCAGTATGAAATTTCCTTGAGTGATTTAACCTATAACTATGTATTGAATATCTGCTCATACAGAGTTATAGATGATATGGATTGAATGAAGAGAATACACATGGCCCTGCCAGCATGGATTTTAAAAGCAAGCTAGAAAGACTGAACAAGTCATTAAAAATGTGATAACTCTTACCCTAGCCAGTTTGGCTCAGTGGATAGAATGTTGGCCTGTGGACTGAAGGGTCCTGGGTTCGATTCTGGTCAAGGGCACATGCCCAGGTTGTGGGCTCCATTCCCAGTAGGCATGCAGGAGGCAGCCAATCAATGATTCTCTCTCATCAATGATGTTTCTATCTCTCTCTCCCTCTCCCTTCCTCTCTGACGTCAATAAAAATATTTTAAAAATGTGATAACTCTTGCCGAAAGAGAAATATGGGAAACGTGCAAACATATAGCAAGATTTTCTTAGTTAAAGGATGCAAGAAAGGTTTCTTTTGAAATCATTATGGTGAGGAGCTCAAAGATGGGGAGAGTTAGATAGGTGAGCTGACAGAAATAGGAAGAAGCCAAATGTCCTAATTCCCTTATGTGAGAAGGCTGCGCATTTATAGAACTGGAAGTCTTATAAGGGAAACACTGAGAACAGAGGTGAGTGGTGCTATTGAAGCAGGGCACAGGCAAATTTCAGAACCTTGTAGGTCATTTTGAGACTTTAGAATTGATATTTAGGATAATGGGACATTGAACATTCTGATAAGGGAAATAACATGTTCTAGTTCATGTTTATTAAAAATTTAGAGGCCTGGTGCATGAATTTGTGCATGGTTGGGGTCCCTCAGCCTGGTCAGCTGTGGGGTGGGACCATGGGAGGTTGGCCAGCCACAGGAGGTTGGCTGGAGGAGCCCACTGACCACCAGGGGGCATCTCTTGTGTTGAGTGTCCACCCCCTGGTGGTCAGTGCACATCATAGTGACCGGTTGTAATGGTCACTTAGGCTTTTATACATATATATAGACTAGAAGCCCGATGCATGAAATTTGTGCAAGAGTAGGCCTTCATTCCCCTGGCTGCTGACACTGGCTTCCCTCTAGCAACCGGGACTCGGGCTTCCCTCCAGCCACCAGGACTCAGGACCCAGGCTTCCCTCCGGTTACCAGCAGGCACCCAGGATCTGGGCTTCCCGCCAGTCGCTGGCAGGCACCCGGGACCCAGGCTTCCCTCACAGCTCCAGCTTTGTCCAGAAGGTCATCTGAAAGGTCGTCCAGAAAGACATCCAGCCTAATTAGCATATTATGCTTTTATTATTATAAATTATTCTGACTGCCTCATGCAGAATGGACTTGGGTTGGTATACCAAGAGTGATGCAAATTAGGGGGTTATTACATTTATACAAAACAGCAAGAGGGACTTATACACAATATAAAGTTTATAATAATCACAGTGTAATATAGGACATATTATTCTCAATGTCAAGTATGTAATAATTATTATGAAGCATATTGGAAGACATAATTAATATATTAGTCTTCTGACATGATGGGATAAACTGGTACCTAAAAATTCTCAATTCTTTACATATTTTATACAGAATTTTACCATTTACCTCTTAGTTATCATATTTCTTCTCTATGAAGCTACTGACTCATCCGTTCATTTAAACCACTAGTCAGTTTGGACAATGAGCTAAGTTAAGTCAGTGAAATTTTATTAATTGAAAATTTTACTTAATTGATTTATTGAAAAATTTCACTAATTTGCCTGGTTGTTTAATTAAATTGATAAAAATCAATTAGCTACCTTAGTCTATTGGTTTTTATGTTATTGTTTTCTTTCATTTTGACAAAGACCTAAAATAGCTATTTTACCTCTTACACAACAGGAAATAAAAATGAACATGTGAAATGTGTCCCTATTCTTAGACACATGAACCAGAAAACATTGGGGCATCAACAAGCCCTGTTTTCCCTTCATGCTTTAGCCTTTTCTGCCACTCTTCTACACACGGGTCTTTTCCACCATTTCAATCCCCTCAATTATGGTAATGGCTACCAGGAATGTAAACTTAGAGTAAGACATATTATTTGCTTTCCATTATAGATAGATGTGATAACAAATTGGCTCCATAGATAGAGGAAAGCATATTACATTCTGAAAAGTAAGCATTGCCTTGTTCCCTTATGAATAAAAATATGCTTTGGAAGTAGGCTGCCAAGTGTTACTCTATATTTCCTTAGGATTAAAGGCAACGTTTCATTTTTGATAATGTGCTTGGAAAGATAAAATGCATCAGAAAACTCTATCCACTAAATTTATCATTTACACAGTTGGCCTATCATAGTTAGTCGCATAATTCATAGACTGATTAAGTGCAAAGTGAATGAATCATGCAACTAAATATTTTTAAGGCAGTGCATAAACAAGAGTTAATCAATAATGTACCCAAACTCACACCACTAGCTATTAGTACAGTATTCTTTATTTTGGCAAATGGTAGAAAATCTATATTTGGAGGTCATTTAGAATCAGAGGTGCAAGGTCAATTCTAGGCATAACTGTGAAGAATTAAGTATCTATTTACAAGTCTCCAGGCTTTCTAGATTTTTTTTTTCTGAACCCTTTAGCCCATTTAACATAACACTTAAATTCCTAGCATATAATATTAAAAGACCAATGGAAGTTGACTTTATTAAGAAAAATGTATGTCTTTCTCTTTCTTTTATAAGACTAATGATAAAAATGCTTTCTAAAAACTAACTTGTTATGTAAATTTTTACTGGAGATTTATCATAAAAGGCACCCACTAAAATTGAAGAGTAATTTAAAAACCATAAAAGAGAATCTACATTGTCTTCCTCATAACCCTTGTAGCACTGTTAAGACTTAGTAGTCTTCTTCATTAATACAATTTTGTCTGGACTGCTTTGTCTGTCATATAAGTCAAAGTCTTCGGAGATATAAAGCCAACTTATTCTGCCTATTTAAAAAATGCCAAATGTGCTGACAGTTCTTGTAAATAAATAATCATGAAGGTCTACAGGAGACAGGCTCATCTAGTACCATAAATGCTCTTTAAGAAAAAAAAAAAAAAAAAAAAAAAAAAAAACTCAGGGACATTTATTTTAAATTATATATATCTATATGCTCATTGATAACTGCCCAATTTCCTCATTTCTAAAGCGAAAGATATTTTTTATGTAAACCCGAATAGATAGAACAAGAAATATATTTAAATAAAGCAAAAACAAATAAATAGAATTAACAACTCTTATTCTTGCCATGTTCAGAAAACTCATACTCAAGAAACTGACTATAGAGGGATAGAATTGCCTTCCAAGATTCCTTGCAGATGTGATCCAAAGAAGAAAAGGTATCCCACAGCTGGAAATTCACCCGGCAACTATTGAACCTCAGCGATGTTAGTGAGTTTCTGTTTACTCCATCCTGCAACACTGTTTCACTAACCTTACCGAGTCAGCTGTTGCCTGACTGCACTGCAAGAACTCACAATCAGCCATCTGGGATGGGAGCATATATAAGTTGAGTTTATGTAGAGGTATCCCTGTAATTATACTTAGCAACCACTGTTGAAAAGTACTGCTTTAGACAAAGAAAGGTGTGTGTGTGTGTGTGTGTGTGTGTGTGTGTGTGTGTAAGTGATATTGGATGAAGTGTGTGGGGGAGTCCTCCTCCCCACTGGTGCTGCTGGGGGTGGAGTTCTTACAATATCCGGAGAAAAAAGAATTTCCTGAGAATTACACTAGAGAATGAGGGATTTTTATTTGCAGAGAGTTAAATGCCTGGGTTTCCAAAGTCCCATTTACCTTTGTCCAGCCATAGAAGAAGTGTAGCTGGGGTTTCAGTAAAACTGGGAGCAAAGGCAGTGTCCAGAGTTTCCTTTCTATGTTGGAACTGGATCCAGTACAGCATCAGGCTGGTTGCAGTCTATTAGTCTATTGTGTGCTGGGGGGTCCGCATGGCCATGGGCCATATGGAAGAATGCCAAGAAGCCAAGTGTGAGCCATGAGCCAAGTGGGGCAAGAGGTACCAAGGGCATAAGAGCACAGAGAGCTAACTCTTTTATATAGGGGGTTAAGTATCCCAAATATTTGCAGGTTTGCAGTGGCCATGCCTATTATGGCCAATGACTTGTGTTCCCATGTGTGACTGACAGTGAGCACCTTCCCTATGTTACCCCAACTTTACTGGGCAAGCATCTACTTTCCCTTTGTCCAAGCCCCTTCCCCCAATGTTTCGCAGGGATCATGCCTATCATGTCTGGCCTTCCTTTAGCTCCTTTCCTATCTATATATAAAAAAGCCTAAGCGACCATTGCTACTGGTTGACCAAATGACCAGTCAGCCAGTCGCTGTGACACACACTGACCACTAGGGGTCATACGCTCAATAAAGGAGCTGCCCCCTGGTGATCAGTGTGCTCTCATAGCCAACCTCCCACGGTCCCTCTCCCTGGCCTGGCTGACCCTGATTGGCCCCAATCGGGACTAGGCAAGATGGCTCCAATTGGCCCCGATGGTTGGCCAGGCCGAGGGACCCCACCTATGCACAAATTCGTGCACCAGCCTTCTAGTTATTAATAATTAGCTAATTATAATGGTGTCATTTCTATATCTGTAAAAGTATAAGTTAAATCAAATAAACACGTGATTGACGTAGGAACTGAGGATTCAGGGACCTTACACTTGATTCTAGGTAGTTTCACATCTTTTCCACAAGCATTTTTGCCATGAACATTTTAGCTGCATAACTAATTGGCATGATGATTTTGACACAAAAGATAAAATAACTGGTTGACAGTTTGGTTTCATTTCTCCATTAACAAAGTTCTTACTGTACTCCTAATTTTTATATTACATAAATCTTAGCCAGATTGCACACGATATCAGGCAATGATAATATATCAATTTTTACAAATCCTTTGGTGAGCACAATCAACTCTCCTACTCATTAAAACCAAAAGTTTAACAAGCTATGGCAAATATAAAAGAGGTGGCTACTAATTCACAACAGTCTTCAAGAGCACTAATTATCCAATCTGTAGTTGGAAACTGACATTTCTGTTAATGAAGGAATAAATACTTAGGGGAAAAGAAAAAATGTGATGCCAATAAGAATATGAATCAACAAGCAAAAAAATTGCATACTACTATAAATGAAAGACTTTGAAGACAATGCAGTATTTTTATTATTTCCAATAAAGTCTTTTATTTTTTTTTATGTTTCACTGTGTTCTTTTTAATGTCCCTCTTTTATTTTTTTGTTCTTTTATCTTTTATGGTGCAATTGCCATATGGCTCATTAGTTATGCATCAAAAATGTTTGCAGTGAAAATAATTGTGGCAAACATGCTTTTGGCTTACATGTTTATAATGAAACTACAGGACACACTTATACACAGTTCCTGCTATAGCTCTTACTGATTTCTCTAGGAAGATATAATGGAATGCAAAACTTCCAGAGAAAGGCAAACCTGGTAATAGTGGTACTGAAAACAGTATGTGGGTAATAGATAGTTATTTATTTGCTGGGACTGGTTGCAATATTTTTGTCTTATGAAGGTTAGTGCTGGCTTAGTTACACAGAGTACAGGATAATATCCCTTGCTAAAAATAATTCACATGTTCCACACATCCAAAACTTGTTTTGGTTTATGGTATAAAGAAATGCCTGATCGTGAAAGTGAAAACTAAGTCTGGTCATATATCAGCATTTTAAAACTCAAAATGACAAAAATAAAGAAAATAGTATAGTGATTAAGAAGATCATAAAAGTCTAGTCCAATTCTTAGCAGATGGCATAGGAATCTTGGACACCCAGGAATCGTTTTGAGTATGGATAATGGTAAACTGAAGAGCATGGATAAAGAAAAGTCCCCAATAGAAAAGTGAATACTTGCAGTGGAAATTTTTTTCCCCTTTTGTGATGCAGCTGAGGGATCCTGGCAGGAATTATTGCTTTAAATTAGCATATTTAAAAGTGATAAAAAAAAAAACACCTTCAAGTAATTTAGTCAATCCACTCCATTCAGGGGAGCCCAGTGTCTATACACCTTGGGTTTACTCTTCAGAGGCATAGGGAAAGGGTCTGGGCCATGATCACTTCCCCTTTAAAATCAGCACACTAGAGTGCAATATCAAAAGTAAATGCTACCAAGAAAATTTGTATAATTTCCTCTAGAGTTACTTTTTACTAGAGGAAATATCAAAGATTTATACTACATTCCCCCAGAGCTTACTGCATTATTACAAATAAACATTTTTGTTAATATGGTATTGTGTGGAATCACTGTGCATATAACACATCATTTATGTGTAGAGAATGGATGAGGTAGGCAATAGTAGTTGATGGAGAAAAGACAGAATCAAATAATTAAATTTCTACAATGATGTTTTAAGATAATTTGAAATTCTAGAAGCCCGGTGCACGAATTCATGCACCAGTGGGGTCCCTCAGTCTGGCCTGCAGGATCGGGCCAAAACTGGATCTCTGGCATCCCCTCAGGGGTCCTGGATGGCAAGAGGGCACAGGCCAGGGCAAGGGACCCCACTGGTGCACGATCAGGGCCAGGGAGAGACACAGGAGGTTGGCCAGCTGGGCAGGGACTACACGAAGGCTCCAAGGCATGTCCAGCCCTTCTCGCTCAGTCCTGATCAGCCGGACCCCAGCAGCAAGCTAACCTACCAGTCCAAGCATCTGCCCCCTGGTGGTCAGCGCCTGTCATAGTGAGCGGTTGAGTGGCCTTACCATATCATTAGCATATTATGCTTTGATTGTTTGAACGAACAACTGGTCGACCGGACACTTAACATATTAAGCTTTTATTATATAGGATAAGTAGCTATGGAAAATGCATTTATGATCAATATCTATTCAACACAACTTGCACTTGAAAACTATGCTTAAATAAACCCAATATATGTGAATTGAAAATGTAGATTTGTACTTTCAGATCTTTTCTAAAAAGCTATTTAGCCATGTGTAATAAGTACATGTCTTAATAGTATCTTGTCCTTGATCCTGTGTAATGTTATCACACACACACACACACACACACACACACACACACACACATACACACACAGACACTCACACACACACACACAATGGCCCACATGGTCTAGTTTTTCCCTTTATATTTTTCTGAACTGATTCAGATGAACAATAGCTACCAAATTACACTTCAGATATTACCTCTCTCCTTTGCAATATGCACAGGATAAAAATATACAGCATTTTAAGTCAATCACTTTTTTTTTTTACTTCACTAATAGCCCATTTAGGGCAGGAAAAAAATTTTTCAAGTCCATAATGTGAATGGATTGACAACATTCAAGCAAAGTGAACAATAATATGCAGAGGAATTTCTGTTGTAAGAGCATCCAATTCCATCTTTAGCATAAGTTGCCTGATTTATTCAAATGATATTGCTTATATTTCATTTCGTATTTTGTATGTTCGGTTTAAAATATTCTTTTTATCTAGAAAGAAATTACAATTTATTATATACCATTTGAGACATGCCTCTTACTTTAGTATCATGTGCAATTTTATGTTCATTTATGAGAATATATTGGAGAGTATTTCAGAAATATATTTATGACATTAATGATCTTAGTTGTGATTCACTGTTAAGGTATGAGAAAGACCCCATTCTACATATTGATACTCTAAATCAAGCACTGGTAAATTTTTCAGTAAAAGATCAGATTTTTGGTTTTGAGGGTTTACCATCTTGGTGGCAACTACTCAATTCAAGTCTGCCACTGCGGCATGAAAGCAGCTAAGATGATATGTAAATGAATAAGCATGTATTCAAAAAACAAGCAAATAACATCAACAACAAAACTCTTATTCACAAAAAAAGGTGGTAAGCTGGATTTGACTCAGGGCTATAATTTATCATTTCCATTTTCGGGCAACAGCACACTAAATGATGACTCAGTGAGGCAGGCTACTTGAATCTGGTGGTTATCTCTCTCAAATGAAACCACTGTGTTTGCAATCCGGGAAAAACAGGTAGCCAGAAGATCAGACACTAATTCTCATATGCTTTGATCAGGAAGTGTCACATGACCCCTCTGCCCACAGCCCGTTAACCAGAACTAATCACATGGCTTTACATATTAACTGTTCAAGGGCTGGGAAATCTGAGAACAGATGAAATGCTGTCTCAGCCACACTCAAGAATCATAGATGGTCATTAACAGAAAGAAAAGTGTAGATAGTAGCTAATAAAGTATCCTATATATTAAAAGGCTAATATGCAAATCGACCAAACAGCGGAACAACTGGTCACTATGATGCACAATGACTATCAGGGGGCAGATGCTCAAGACAGGAGCTGCCCCCTGGTGGTCAGTGCACTCCCACGGGGGGAGCACCACTCAGTCAGAAGCCTGGCTCATGGCTGGTGAGTGCAGCCACAGTGGCGGGAGCCTCTCCCACCTCCATGGAAGCACTAGGGATGTCTGATTGCTGGCTTAGCCCCGCTCCCCATGGGGGAATGAGCCTAAGCCATCAGTCAGATATCTCCTGAGGGTTCCTGGACTACAAGAGGGTACAGGCCGGGCTGAGGGACTCCCCCAAGTGCATGCATTTCATGCACTGAGCTTCTAGTTAGTTTATAAGGATTAAGTTGGTGATATAACATTTAAGAAATGGATATCACATAATTCGTTGTCTTGTGTTTTCAATAATTAGGGCTGTAATAATCCTTAAAGTGTTACAGAATAGCTGAAAAATGAAGAGAATACACAAATACAAAAAGTTTTTCAAAAAAATTTGCAACTAGAAAATTCATTATTCATAATCTATATTGAAACATTTGTAAAAAAAATCATCTTTCAGAAAACTTTAGATATACAGCACCATTAGAAATTTATTTTATATAATCCATATATCTTTTTAGCCATTTTCACTGTTATAGCTAAAACAGAACCCTATCTATTTTCTTTTCAATATTTTGAAACATACTTTCATTAAGTGCTGGGCACACATTTGGTGACTTCCAGCCTTCATTTATTTGGATTTAACACACTAAAAAAATGATATGGTTACTTATTCCCAAAGATCATTTTGCTTCTACTCCCAATTGTCTTTATTCATCATAATAGTGTCCACAGTTGCAATTCCCCACATTGATACCTCTATATTTTCATGATGAAATATTTAATAAGGCAAGTCAAGAATTTATCTGATGTTCTGTTTTAGGAGTAGAAAAATTCTAGTAGATGAAGTTCTTTTGTTGTTGTTGTTGTTAATCTTCACCTGAGGATATTTTTTCCATTGATTTTTTTTTTTTTGAGAGAATGGAAGAGAGGGAGAGAGACACACAGAGAGAAACATTGCTGTGAAAGAGACAAATTGATTGGTTGCAGGCTGACACTAACCACTGAACAAAACTAGCTTGGGCTAAGGTCCTCTATCACCACTAATAGTGATATAAAGCCTGAATATGACAGGCATGAGGAAAACAATTTGAATATTGTTTGTCTGGCCTAGAAATATGTGGAAATTTTATTTCTGCTTCTCTCAAAAGGTTGTCAACTGCAATTACACTTTTATCTGTGAATTTTTAGTCAAGAATACATTCTTCCAACAAAGAATCTAATGTACCTTAAAAAAACATCAGGTCTGGGATCAGACAGGCCCAGGTTCACATTGTGGGTGGCTTTTGACAAGTTGCATTAACTCTTTGAAACAATATTCTCTTTTAAATTTTTTGTCAAGAAAAATGATTTTAAATATGTTACATGCAATAAACATTAATATTTCAAGAAAAAAATATTTTAAATATAATATCACCAAAACTGTACTAACAGAGTATAATATCACAAAAGTTGTAGGAAATATTAAAAATCTGCAAATAACAGGATTATTTCTATTATATTATAAATATTTTCCCCCCCAGCTCTATTTTTGTTCATCAGTTTATGTTGCTCATTATATTCAACAAATGAGTAAGATCATGTGATATTTATCTTTCTCTGACAGGTTTATTTCACTCAGCATAATGCTCTCCAGGTCCATCCATGCTGTTGCAAATGGCAAGAGTTCCTTCTTTTTTACAGCATCTTAGTATTCCATTGTGTAGATGTACCACAGTTTTCTAATCCACTCATCTGCTGATGGGCACTTAGATTGTTTCCAAATCTTAGCTATGGTAAATTGTGCTGCTATGAACATAGGGGTGCATATATCCTTTTTATTGGTGTTTCTGATTTCTTGGGATATAGTCCTGGAAGTGGGACTACTGGATAAATTGGGAGCTCCATTTTTAATTTTTTGAGGAAACTCCATACTGTTTTCCACAGTGCTTGCACCAGTCTGCATTCCCACTAGCAGTGCAAGATGGTTTCTTTTTCTCCGAATCCTCGCCAGCACTTGTCCTTTTTTTGATTTGTTGATGATAGCCATTCTGACAGGTGTGAGATGGTACCTCATGGTCCTTTTGATGTGTATCTCTTGGATAATTAGTGACTTTGAATATGTTTTCATATGTTTCTTGGCCTTCTGTAAATCCTCTTTTGAAAAGTGTATATTGAGGTCCTTTGCCCATTTTTTGATTGGATTATCTTCCATTTGTTAAGTTCTATCAGTTCCCTATAAGCTTTGGAGACTAAATCCATATCAGAGATAACATTGGCAAATACGTTTTCCCATGCAGTGGTCTTTCTTGTTTTTTTGTTGATGGTTTCTTTTGCTGTGCAAAAGCTTTTTAATTTTGATGTAGTCCCATTTGTTTATTTTCTTCTTAGTTTCCATTACCTTAGAAGCTGTATCAGTAAAGATATTGCTGATATTTTGCTGTCTATAGATTCGTCTAAGATTTTTATGGTTTTCTGTCTTATGTTTAGGTCCTTTATCCATTTTGAGTTTATTTTTGTGTATGGTGTAAGTTGGTGGTCTAGTTTCATTTTTTTGTATGTGTCTGTCCAATTCTCCCAGCACCATTTATTGAAGGGACTATCTTGACTACATTTTATGCTCTTGCCTCCTTTATCAAATATTAATTGAGCATACTGGCTTGGGTCACCTTCTGGGCTCTCTCTTCTGTTCCATTGGTCTGTATGTCTGTTATTGTGCCAGTACCAGGCAGTTTTGAGAACAGTAGCTTTGTAATATAGCTTCATATCTGGTATTGTGATCCCTACAACTTTGTTCTTTCTCAGGATTGCTGCAGCTAATCAGGGTCTTTTTGTATTCCATATGAATTTTTGGAGATTTTTGTTCCAGGTCTGTGAAATATTCCATTGGTATCTTAATGGGGATTGCATTGAATTTATGGATTGCTTAAGGTAGTATGGACATTTTAATGATGTTGATCTACCAATCCATGAACACAGTGTATTCTTCCATTTGTTTATGTCTTCTATTTCTTTTTTCAACATCCTGTAGTTTTCTGAGTACAGGTCTTTTACCTCCTTAGTTAAGTTTATTCCTAGGTATCTTAATTTTTTTTGTTGCAATGGCATATGGGATTGTTTTTTTAATTTATCTTTCTGTGAGTTCATTATTGGTCTATAAAAAATACATAAATTTCTGGGTGTTAATTTTGTATGCTGCTACATTGTCAAATTCATTTATTAAGTCTAGTAGTTTTTTGATGGGTTCTTTGGGGTTTTCTATGTACAATATCATGTCATGTGTGAATAATGACAGTTTTACTTCTTCTTTACTAATTTGGATGCCTTTTATTTCTTCTTCTTGTCTGATAGCTAGTGCTAGCACTTTCAGTACTATGTCAAACAGGAGTAGTGAAAGTGGGCATCCCTATCTTGTTTCTGTTCTTAGGGGAAATGGTTTTAGTTTTTGCCCAGAGTATGATGTTGGCTGTAGGTTTGTTGCATATGGCCTTTTTCATGCTGAGATATGCTCCCTCTATTCCCACTTTTCTGATAGTTTATTTTTATAAAAAAAAACTCTGGGTGTTGATTTTGTCGAATGTTTTTTCTGCATCTATCAATATGATTATGTGATTTTTGTCTTTCAATTTGTTTATGTGATGTATCACATTTATTGATTTGCAAATATTGTACCAGCCTTGCATCCCTGGTACAAATCCCACTTTATCATGGTGTATGATCTTTTTAATATATTGCTGGATGCAAATTGCTAATATTTTGTTGAGGATTTTAGCATCTTTGTTCATCAGGGATATTGGCCTGTAATTCTCTTTGTAGTGTCTTTATCTGGTTTTGGAATTTGGATAATGCTGGCCTCATAAAAACAGTTTGGAAGTGTTCCTTCCTCTTGGATTTTCTGAAATAGTTTGAGGAGTATAGGTGTTAGTTCTTCTTTGAAAATTTGGTAAAACTCCCCTACGCCGCCTTCTGGACCTGGGTTTTTTTTTGTTTTTTTTTTGTTTGTTTTTTTGGTGGGAGGTTTTTTTTTGTTTTGTTTTGTTTTTTAATTACTGCTTTATTTTCATCAATTGTTATTGGCCTAATCAAGTTCTCTGATTCTTCCTGATTCAGTTTTGGAAGATTGTATTTTTCTAGGAATTTTTCCATTTCATCCACATTTTCCAGCTTGCTGGCATATAGTTGTTTGTAGTATTTTCTTACAATCCTTTATATTTCTGTGGTGTCAGTGATTACTCCTCCACTTTCATTTCTGATTTTATTTATTTGGGTCCTCTTTGTTTCTTGATGAGTCTGGCTAATGGTTTATCCATTTTGTTTATCCTTTCTAAGAACCACCTCTTGGTTTCATTGATTTTTTTTTTTTTTTTAGTTTTTATGTTATTTATTTCTGCTTTAATCTTTATTATGTTCTTCCTTCTACTTACTCTGGGATTTTCTTGTTGTTCCCTTTATAGTTCTTTAAGTTGTAGGGTTAAATAGTTTATTGCTGATTTTTGTTTTTGTTTTTTTGAGGTATGCATGTGGTGCTATGAACTTCCCTCTGAGGGCTGCTTTTGCTGTGTCCCAGTGGTTTTGTGTGGTTGTGTGTTCATTTTTATTTGTTTCTAGGAAGTGTTTTTATTTCTTTCTTGATCTCATTGATAACTCATTCATTGTTTAATAACATGCTATTTAGCCTCCATGTGTTTGAATATTTCTGGGTATTTTTACTGTAGTTGATTTCTAATTTCATTCCTCTGTGATCTGAGAAGATGTTTGATATGATTTCAATCTTCTTGAACTTGTAGAGACTTATTTTGTGTCCTAACATGTGGTCTATCTTTGTTAATGATCCATGTGCAATTGAGAAGAATGTATATTCTTCTGCATTGGGATGAGATGTTCTATAAATGTCAGTTAAATCCATCTGATCCAGTGTATCCTTTTGAGTCTCTGTTTCCTTGGAAATGTTGTCTGGTTGTATATCCAAGTAAAAAAGAAAGGCTAGGGTCATGGACCACAGACTCTCACACCAATAATCAAGCACAAAGGAAAATACAAAGGCATGCACATATACACAGACCACACCATCCCAGTAACCCAAATAAGCAGAAACACTGTTATCCATCTGTTGTAAGCAGCTCTGACTTAAAATGATAGTAACACATGTACAAATGGATAAGAGATTCTACATAGCATGTTAACTTTAGTGTTACTTGTTAACTGAGAAAAATAGACATTTAAATTTTTCATCAATAAAGATAGATAAAAATATTTATATCTATTGTATAAAATGATAAGTAAATATTAAAATAATGAAGTAGATATAAATGTGTACTATTTAAATCGATGTCCATAATAGACTAATAGACTAAAAGAAATCTAACTACAGAAAAATATTGTTGTAAATAAAATTGAGTGTATTTGTTAATATGTGAATATATGTAGAAAGCACAAAAGTCTGAACAGATATGATCATCTGATGCTATAGTTAGGGAAAGCAGAAGGGTCAGACTTTTGCTATATAACCTGTGTTGTGGAAGTATATTTTTTATTTTTAAAAAAATGTATTTTATTGATTTTTTTCTTTGTTTTTTTTTTTTTTTTTTTTTTTTTTTTTTAGAGAGAGAGGGGAAAGGAGTCAGAGAGAAAGGTAGAAACATCAATGTGAAAAAGAAACATCAATTGGTTGCCTCTGATACATACCCTGACCTGGTATCAAACCCACAACCTGGATATGTGCCCTGAGCAGGAATACAGGAATTAAACCATGACCTTTTGGTGCACAGGAGGATGCCCAATCACACTGACCAGAGCTATTTTTTCCTTCTTTTTTATTTTAAATTCCATATTACCTGTGTAATGACAAAAAAATAAAGAAATATTTGATTAAAAAAACACACGTACAAAACAAGGGAGGAGGAACTGTATTTTTCGGCATCATAATAAAACTTGAGATCATATATGAATTATGTGAGAGACCTGGTATTATCTGCAAGAGAGCTAATAAGTGTAGTTTCCACATACATTTCTCGGCTGGCATGGATTTATGAGACTGGGTCCAAATCTCAAAAGCTGAGATAGTAGCAGAACTAACTCTTTTCTTGGAATGGTCCTTCTTTTCAATAGAGTTGAGCCTTGGACAACATGGAAGTTACAGGCATCAACTCCCAACATACTTGAAAATCCACATATCATTTTTTACTTCCCCCAAACTTAACTACTAATAGCCTATAGTTAACCAGAAACTTTAGTAGTAACATAAACAGTCTATTGACACACATTTTATATGTTAAATGTATTTTATACTGTATTCGTATGATAAAGTAAGCTACAGAAAAAAAATTAAGATAATTATAATGAACATATATTTACATTATATATTGAAAAAAAAATCCACATATAAATGTGCCTGTAGAGTTCAAACCCATGTTGTTTAAAGATCGAATATATTGTCTTATGGAAAAATTCCTTAAAATACTTTAGAGTTAATTATGTTTTCTTGGTATAGTGTAGGTTAAGGCTCTATGATCACTTAAACTAAATCAATCTGTTTGTTTATCAAAATACTGCTTCCCATGTGCCTATCCTGACAAGTATTTCTAGCCGAAACCTCAGATGATTACATCACTAAAGCAAATCAGAGGATCTAGGACAGATACCATTTAACAACAGAGATTTGAAAGTTAAAGACAATGAGGCTTGATTGACCTTTTGTGTCACAACTGGGACATCTCAATTTTCTTGTCTGAAAAATAGTTTAGTTTTCTTCTCTTCACAGCATCTTCTACCTCAAAGGGGTGTTTGAGGATTGAAGGAGACAATGCATCAAAAGTATTCAGCAAAGGGCCAACCAATCTGTTCCATGCTAGTGTATATTATTATTTTAGTTGTTGTGGCTGCTGCTGTTATTTGAACATGCCTGATCAGCAGCCCACATTGTCCCCTAGGAGATAAGTAACCTGAGCAGAGGGCAAAATGGGCTCCAGGGCTTTGCCTGCTTCACAAAGGGAGCACCATGCTTGTAGCTTTGCCAGTTACTGTCAGAGAAAATCAATTAGGATCTTCAGCTGAGTTCCACAGAGCCATAAATGTTTATTGGACAGCTATTCCGTGCTAGGCACTTTGTATCTTGGGATTGAAGGATGAATAAAAGTCTTTGTAAACAAGTTTCTGCAGACCACTTTAAGGCCTGGTAAAGGTCCTATGGGCAGCAGCTTTCTGAAACAAGAAGCAATCAAGGCTCTTTCTCTGAGCTAGGAATGCTCCACCTTTCACCTCCCACTATAGCTGCTTACTGCAGTCTCCCAGATTCCTCCTCTTAATGCTCAGGGCAGAGGTGGGAGTACTACTGCATAGAATTGGTTCTCTTAAACTTTCCCCCTTGGCACGCATTTACACACACACACACACACACACACACACACAGCAGCAGCAGCAGCAGCAGCAGGCTTCACAGGCTATCCTGTGTGACTCATTCACTATATGTCTGTTGTGTTATGGGCACAATGAATGATGAGATGCCATGGTCTGAGTAGTACCGATGATCTGTTCTCATCACTGTAATTGTGTTGCAGATGAACTCACAACTGAACAGTAAAAGCCCCATGGCCTGTGTTTTTGCATAATTTATATTAATTTGTAAATTTGTATACTTGATTGCTGTGGTTCATGGGAGAAAGCAAAGCAGGAAAACAAGACAATTGTAGAATCATTTTGATTGCATGGGATGAAAACATTAGAAAGTGACAGATATTCAATATTCAGGTCAGTTTAGATGTACGTGTGACTGGCATATCAAAATCTTATCTTAATTAAAGCTTTGGAACAATTAAGCAGTGTAGAGAAGAAAGGAAAACAAGGGAATACGCGGTCTTCCTAAGAATCAAATAATTTTTCAAGTTAATTTTGTCTAACTACCTGTACATACAAATGCAAAAAAGATAAGGTTATGGCATATGAGAGTAAGATCTCCATTTCATGAATATAGGGAAACCTGGCATGAGTCCAGAAATGGGAAAATATTTATTGTGTAGTTTTGTCTTCTTCTTTTATAATTAATTCACAATTAGACATGTAATTATAATTCAGAAACAGGCAAAATACATTCAATGGTTTTAACCATTGATAGATTTGTAAACAAAAGCAGCTGGACTGAAATTTCTTCAAGGAAATATTTACATGTCAACAGTTTATCAAACTGAAAGACTGCTGATAAATCTACACATGGGCATTATGTTAATGATAGTGCAACAATGATTCATTCAGGACCTCCTACTAGTTTCACAAGGCACCAGATGTAAAAGAATAAAATTTGGGAACAAAAGGGGAAAGATCTCTTTGCTTTTAACCCTTTAGTACCTTACATAGGAAACCATCATTAATTTAGCAATTATTCCTAATTTTTAAGCTACTTCACATTAAATTATTCTTGAAGAAGAATTTTAAAAAGTAGAACAAAAAGAAATTAATTCCAAACCATAAGATTTCAGGGTTTCAGAATACCAAAAAATACTTTGTTCTAAGTGTCCAAAACAAACCTACCACTTTGTTTTAACAAACTGGCAACGGAAAAGACTATAGAGTATCCTGGTCTGAAAGTCTCAAAATGTCAGTGCTCTTTGAATTATTTTACCAAATAGCTGAGAGGATTCGTGCCAAGTGATCTTTCCCGTTGATGGGAAAGAGTGAGGGTGTGAATGAAAGATGCCAGTAGGGAAAGATGTTTTCAGGAAAATAAGAGAAATAAGTGATTTTATAAACAGTAAACGTAGAAATGGGGCAGCATGGTAGAAGGGCAACAATAAAAATAAAGCTTATAGAGACAATGGCTTAAACCTTTCTTTTTCTGGCTTCCTCATATCTGTGGGATGGTGAATGATTTACTCAATCCCCCTGAGCCTCTACATGGCTAGCACTCAGAGACTGACAATGCTTATTAGATATTTTGAGTCACAGTGAGCTAAGCATATTTTTATTTTACCTTCATATTCATCTCTAGCAATATCAATAGTACCTCCAATTTACAGACAAGAAAAGCAAAATTCTATAAAATTCCCTAATGTGCTCAATTCATAAATTTAATAAATGGCAGAGTGAGGAGTGGAACTGGGCTCAAGCCCTTGGACACTATTCTAAACTGGAGAAGTCCTTTTCAGAGGAGACACCAAAAAAAATCTGGTTATTAGAAACAGAAAACAAGGCTTATTTTGGAATCTGCATATAAGAGTCACTTGAATTTGAATAATCAGTAAGAGTCCCTATTGGATTTTATACTTTCCTAGCATACAGATCAGATTGGTCCCAGAGCTTAGAGAAAATCTGTACTAAAAGATGAGGGCTACATATCCAGAGATTTTTAAAAAAAATAGAGGATACTAATGAATGGTAGTCAAGAAGAACAGTTTTAAATAAAACATGGAATTAATGAAGGACAACTTGTTAAATATTTCTCCAAATGGGCTTCCAGCAGCAAGTAATAACAGCAACAAAAATGACTGAGTCTGGTGCAAGATAAACACTTACAGGTATGGTCAGTATCTAAGTGATGTCATCAAGGGTCAGGCTTTCTTGTTTCTTTCTCTTTCTTCAGGCATCTTAGCATGTTAGATTTCTGATCTGAAGACGTTCACCTTATGATTGAAATGTGGCTACTGTTCCTCTAGCATCCCCCACAAAAAAACCAAGGGGTATGAGGCAAAATATTTTCTTCCCATGAATTTTTCCCCTTGTTATTTTGATTAAGGAGTGTAGGATAGAGATTTCTCCTGATTCATTTGCCAGAACTCTACCACATGTCTACCCTTGACTACAGTTTAAGTAAAGGTAAAGAGAATCCCAGAATAGTCATATTATTCCCTGGGTATAAAAAGGGAGCTAGGCAAGAATCTTCTCTTTCATAGGACTAAGGGGCTTCTCATCACCATTGGTTTAAATACAGTTTCCGTAGCAGAAAATGAGGAGTGGGGTGGCTGCTTAGCCAATGAGCAGCATCTGCCACATATTGTAAATATGCATCCGGAGCGATTACACAAAGAAAGATGATTCTTTTAACAAGATTTTTTAAAATGCCAATGATGTCCAAGAAGTGTATTCTAAGCCCTGAAAAATGTACGATGCATATTTAATTTCAAAGCTAAAATGTTAACCAAAGTGTGGTAATTCTGTGTAATCAGCTTCAAATAAATCAATGACAATAGTAATTAGTGATGGTGTGAATCGTCCATTTTCTTTGTGAATTGTTCATAGTTGTAATTCAATAGAGAAAAAATAAGAAACAACAATAATAATAACTTTTTATTAGTCATGCTAAAGTAGCAAACCAGTGGCATGGATAATTGAAAATAGTGGATTATGTGCATAATGATGAACTACTTGGGTTATTTGCCTTACCAGAGATCATTTTACATTCCCAACACATATGATCACCTTTTTTATTTGAGAACATAATCACTAAGCATCTTGGGTGAAAAGTTTTACTAGACTAGGTCAGAAAATTGTCCATAGTTAAAATATGAGAATATAAAATTCTCTATAAAGGTGAATATTTTCAAAAATTACCTTTGCTGAGCAATGTCAATAAATGTAGTTTGGAATGATAGTAGAGATTTTAGAAAGGCTAAAAAAAAACTGGGAATATAAAACCCTACTTGTTCTTTAGCTTAAATTTAGAAAGGCGTTTTCTTACTTTAGCTTCCTACGGATTCAGGCTACTTTACCCAAAGTACGTTTTGTTACAAAGTTATGAGGAACCCAGTACTTTCTTGAATAGGCTCATGAACACATAGATTACAGGTCAGAAGAAGGGACATGCTAATACTAAATGCATCACCACTATCGCTGCCATTCTATTTTTTGTACCTTCTCTTTCTTAGATTTGCAATGATGTATAAGGGAGGTAGTAGCATTCGAGGTCTACTTGAATTTCTTTAGTAGATTATATCTTGGTTTTTGTTGTTTTTTTTTCTTATGGTAATGTGTGGCTCTTATTTCCTAGCCTAGCTAGTATTGTCTGTTTTATATTATACATTCTATGGGACTGAAACTGCCTTCTCAGTTATCTTTCCCAATCACTTAATTCAAAAGCATTAACAAATAAATATAAAATTCATAATACAAATCCATTCCCTATCTTACTATGTTAACTAGAATTCGGTGACAGGCATTGCTCTTTGTGTATTATCCTCCTATTAAAGAAAATTCTAAGCGTAAACAGCTACTTGGACACATATGTACAAAACCTAGACCAAGAAGCAGAAATGGCTACGGTGATGTTGCACATTTCAAATATAAGAAAATGGGCTGGATTTTTTCCCCTCCTATTTTTGTCATTTGGATTTTTGTTGTTTTGAGATAAATACCTAGTGGTCTTGGCCAAATAGTTGCAAAAGAACACACATGTAGCAGCTATTTGCTCGATGAGGAGACAGGCCATGGTAATTTATCACTGAAGTAAACAGAGGCATTTTAGAGATTGAAAAGGGTTTAATTAACCCTAACTGGTTTGGCTCAGTGGATAGAGTGTCGGCCTGCAGACTGAAAGGTCCCAGGTTCAATTCCAGTCAAGGGCAGGTACCTTAGTTCTGGACACATCCCCAGCAGGGGGTGTACAGGAGGCAGCTGATTGATATTTCTAACTCTCTATCTCTCCCTTCCTCTCTGTAAAAAAATCAATAAAATATATATTTTTTAAAGGCCATAATTAATAAATATGCTAGGAAAACAGGAATAAACTTGGACTTGTCTGGGTACTACAGGATGTAGAATCACCCTAGATATAAGTAACTGAAACAAACACTTGGTTCTCTTGTATTATTAGCTAGATTCTGTTTTTCTTCCTCTTTTATTTATTTTTAATTTATTTTTAATAATTGTTGACACTATTGAAAATGTACCCCCATTTCCCCCCTTTCCTCACATCCACCCAGCCCCTGCCCCCCTCCCTCTTGCCATCACCACACTGTTTTCTGTGTCCATGGGCTAGCTAGATTCATTTTCATATAGTTTAAAAAGCAAAGTAGAATTGAAAAAATAAACTCTCATAAATTAACTTCTCAATAAAAATCTACAGAGATCACCATGCGATCATGTGAAATGAGAAGGAAATTAAAAGGAGATAGAGATTTTTAAAACTTGGTACAAAAAAGGAAGTGAGGGAAAAACCCAAGCCTTTAAATAGGATAACTTCACACAGTAGCACAAATGCAAGAAGAAAGGCCTTTTAAAGTGTCCCTTGGCACCAATGTCCTATTTGCCAGAAGGAAGCTTGCTTTGGCCAAATGTTTCCTGATTTTAGTAAATCTACCTTCTCAACAATTTATGCAGGATTTAAAGAACAGATTTAGAAAGATAATTACTTTGAAACAATCAAGAAATAATCAGTTCAAGCAAACAGCTTTCTTTTTTGTCTCTGATTTATAGCAAAGAGTAAAATAATATTCTATTTGGTAAACTCCACTTAATGAAATATAATACTGAATCTAGGATACAAATTGTTTATGGTTGCAAGGAAATAACTAGATGGCCTTAACAACAGACTAATTTCAAAAGTATGTTATGGTTTCTCATTTCAGCAGATATGAGAGAGCTAACGTCTGTTACAAAATGTTTCATAAGATTGACCCCCAAATACATAACTCACTACTCAAGCTTGCATATCCTTCAGTGTTCTCTTATTTCAGGGCATTTGTAACACTTATGATACCCAGCCTGCCTACAGTTCTCTTCCTGAATCCTGCATAGGGAAGACTTAAATACCACAATCTTGGCCATTGTTATTTTTCCTCCCAAAACAGTTAGGACCCTTAGCTTACAGGTTAATCAGTCATTGGGTTTATATGCCCTGTACTACACTAGAGGCAGTAAAGAAATACAATAAAAATAAGATATAGTATTCTGTTTTCAAGATTCTAACTCTCCAATTTAAGACATAAAACAGTACATATGAAATAACTGGAGGTTGGTTAAGAGCTTAACTCTATAGTATCACTGCCTCTTGATTCTGAGAAACATTTCATGCAAAGTGTAGACGTGACTGGAGTCTGGAAGGGCAGGCAACACAAGGAAATAAACAGGAAAAGAAGGTTATTTCCAATAACTTGGTACCACATAAAAAGAAAGGAACAGGGGAAAAAATCTAGGATCTTTTGATTAGAGTGAAGAATGCTTGCTGTTAAAGGATTAAAGATAAAAAATAATTGGTAGGTGTAACAGTTAATTTTATGTGTCAATTTGACTGCTTGCCTAGATTAGACATTATTTCTGGGTGTGCCTGTGAGGTGTTTCTAGATGAGATTAGCATTTGAATCAGTAGGTGAGTAAAGACAACTGCCCTCCCCATGCGGGTGAGCATTATCCTATCCCTGAGGGCCTGAAGAAAACAAAAAGGCAAGGCAGAGGAAGACAGAATTCCTCTAGATACCAATTTGTTTAAGCGGAGACAGCAGCCTTCCTCTACCCTTGGGTTGGAGTAATACTCCTGATTCCCAAGTCTTCAGACTTGACTTTACACCACTGGTTTTCTTCAGCCTTGAGCTTGCAGATGGTAGATGGTGAGACTGTATGTATATACACACTCTCAGGAGAACAATGAATAACTCAGATTTTGGAACTAAGTGTGGTTATAAAAAAATGTAAAATGTAAGGATTTGCTGAATTGATTCTGGGGTTTCTGGAATTGGCTCTCTAGTCTGATTAGATTTAAATATGCTAATAACTATTTTTAGCAGTAAAGACAACACTAATACTAGTTCAAGCCACAGAGATATGCAAAATATCTGCATGAGATACTCCTAATCAACTACTTATAAAAAGCATGAGCTAGATAACTGATGATACTTTTTCCAATTTTTTGGAAAACTAATAAATATAATTATTAGTTGGCTGCTTGCTCTTAATGTCGCTGGACAAGTAGTGAAAGAAAAGTATTAGCTCATGGATTTGAATTCCCAGGTCAAGCACTAGAAAAATGACCTGAAGGCTGGTATGTGTGCCCTGAAGAAGACCTTTCTCTATATAGCGCAGGGGCTAAAATTCCTGAAAGCCAAATGTAGAATCTCATCCTTGACTAGCTCAAGTACCACTCAACTTGAACTCCCAGCCTTATAGAGTGTCTACAAGTAGATTTTAACAGTAGTCTCTTAAAATGAGGGCATTGTTTGGGGAACAATGATCTGGTAAGTTGTGATGGGGACATGTGAGATGATCCTAATGAAACTAGGACATTGAGCCCCTAAATTCTCATGAGTCTTCTTTGACAGTGGAAGAGACCTCATCAACCTCAGATGAAGTAGCCTCCACCACTGCTTGGCAGTAACTTTCCCAATCCCTAAGATTGTCTGCCTTTCCCAAGCTGTCTGAGGGGATTAGCCCTGCATTGCCTGAGAAAACAGAAATGGCTTCCTCTGAGGTACTGGCCATGCGAGACAATGCTGACTTTTCTCAGGACACCTCCCCACCCTCCCCCTCGCTGCCGCACTCCTCTTTGCTTCCAGACCCAGGTCCCAGCAGGCTTCTACAGTTAAGGTGCAATGTTTGACCTATGCGGAGACATGCTGCACTCCAAAATAGCTCCTTGAGTTCTCTGATTTATAAAAGTCGAAAAACAGGAAGTAAGGTGTAAGACAATGGTGGAAGAAATATAATTTGGATAAGGCCACATTTATTGATATGGGCTCACTAAGCAGAGATTCTGCATTTAATGTTGTAGCTCAGGAATTTGAAAGACCTCTAACAGTTTGGTTGGTTGGCTGAAACATGAATCAAAAGACGGTGCACAGTGAGTGAACTGGAAATGCTAGGCCTGCTTTGGTTTAATGCAGAGTAAGAGATTGAAAGGTTTAGGAAAATAGAAATAGTAGAGTGGATTTGTCATTTAAGATCTGCTTACCTACCCTGGAAGGGTCCAGAAGACATGCCTCTCACCAACACTGTGAGAAGTAAATGTGTGCGGAAGCCCTGGCACCCTTGAAGATCTCTGTGATCTCTCTTCTATGCAGTTCAGACTTTACAATGGAAACTGCAGTCACTGAATTGACCAAAATAAATTCAATGGGAGTAATTGGATCCAGGGGTAGCAGGAGCCAAATGGCAACACTCAACTGCCAAAAGCAAAATGCATCTGGTTAATGTAATGGACAGAAGAGTCAAAGCAGCAATCAGAATAGTCTGAAGTATGCAGACCAATGTGGATCAAGGTGCTCCTAGAAGTGAAATAGATAGTAAACCTACAAATTCTTATTTGATATGTGTAAGCAAAAAAGTTGTAGGTCAAGTGGACAAAAGTCTAACCTGACTCAAAAAGCTGACTTTAATCAATCAATTCCCAGACTTGAACTAGTTTATAGACTCGGAAGCCCTTGAATAAAGAGGAGGCTGGATATTCTACCAAAAAATTTATAGTTACTCATTCTCCCATCCTTCGCTAAAGGAATATAAGGTCTATGGAGATGCAAATGGGTGACAGGTTGACAAAGAGTGAACTTGTGCTGAGTAATGTATCAGCTTGCCTGGACCCTGGATGCTAAGATTAGACATTATTTCTGAGTGTGTTTGTGAGGGTGTTTCCAGATAAGATTAGCATTTGAATTGGTGGGCTGAGTAAAGCAAATTGCCTTCCCCAGTGTGAGTTGGCATCATCCAATCTGATCAGAGCCCAAATAGATCAACGGGAAAGAGGAAGGGAGTATTTGCTCTTGCCTATTTGAGCTGAGATACCATTCTTCTCCTACCCTTTAACCAGGATGTATATCATCAACCTTCATGGTTCCCAGGCATTCAGACTGAGACTGAAATTTACACCATTGGCTGTTCAGAATTCCAGCTTGTAGATATCTCAGTCTCCATAATCAAGTTAGCCTATTCCTGATCAAAATCTCGGAGTAGATATATCCTATTAATTACTTTCTTCGAGAGAACCCTGACAATTTAGTAGGTGTATGACCCCAAATAATGAAATATCTTCAAAGAAAAGAATAAAAACATAAAACAGTAAGTCCATATATGTAAATTTTTTAAATAAATATTTATTGATTTTAGAGAGAGAGGAAGTGATCAAGTCCACAACCCGGACATATACCCTGACCAGGAATCAAACTGAGGACTTCTTGTTTCATGAGTCAACATTTAATCACTGGGCTACACCAGCTGGGCAATAAGTCATTGAATTTATTAAGATATATTCAAAAAAGCTTAACAATATGAGAGATGGTACTAATATATTTAAAGCAGGGTATAAAATATTGTAAATTCTATAATTATAAATAAATGTTAATAGGATTTATCTTTTTCTAAGATAGGTACTTTGATAATCAAATATATTGTTGGAGTCCAGCCCCAGCAGGTCCAGGGGTTCCCAAAGGTGTGGACGGAGTCCGCGAAGAAGGAAGGACACGGAGACAGCGTTCAAATGATCAGCATAGCCAGGTTCTCTAGCCAGGTTCTCCAGCCAGGTTCTCCCTTCTACTTCTCCTGTAGCGCAGTGTGGGAGAGCCATGGGGCTTGTCCAAGTCTCGGTAGCTTCTCCGGCGGTGATCAGGTGATGGTACTCTCTCCAACTTCTCATCCTCTTCTTCCTCTTCTTCAATGGACTCGACATCATCCATGTCCTCTTCTAGAGTGCTAACCTGAGGCTCCAACTGCTCAGCTTCCTCTAGCACATAGCGTTTCTGCAGACGGGGCAGAATGATATCACAGACTCTCTCACTGTGTAGTAGTTCATCAACGAACTCATCTACGTGCATCAGTTCAAACTCTCCATTTCGGTTCTGGCTCTTAATTTTTCTATAATCATTGTACAGAGGCTCCAAGTATTTGTAAAATCAATTGCAGTGCCTGTCAGCCTCATATAAAGTGCTCCCAACATGCGTACACACTTGAAATCTTCATTTTTTATAAACTCAACAATGATATCCTCCTCTGGTTGAAACTGAAACATCTTCAAGGTCAAACACAGAAATGGAGTTGGCTTTATGTTGCCACCATAGACGCCACCGACAAACCTTAACTCCATGGCTTTATCAACTACAAGTTCAGCCGTAAGTCCAAAGCACTCCTCTTTCTAGTACTTGGACTCATAGATTCGAGTCGGAATGATCTTCTCCACCAGATACTGCAGGTTGGTGCCCTGAATGCTGTGGACATCCTTCACCATGCTGTTCGCCATTTTAGAACGCTTTCAGTTCTATTTCCGTTGGGTCCTTTAGTGTGTCAGATCCGGGTTAAAAGCACACAAAACAGATAGGAAGAAAGATGGAGGAAGTCTCCTTTAAATAGCTCATGTTACCAGCTTGAAATCGGAAATGCTGCAGCACAAGAAACTTCCTGCTGCGATAGAATCAAGAATAGCCAGGTTCTCTCTCTATTTTCCTGTTACATCTGTATTTATACCATTTGATTTTAATCCTATCCATTCTATTCCAAAGGTTAGGGCTTTTATCTCCATTCCAAGGTCACTACTCTTCTTTTCTGTTAAGCTATAAGGAAGTAACTGAAGGAGATTATCCTAAGTAAAGATTATTTAACTTAAGTGTGATTGTTCATAGTTAAGGTGATTAACTACTACCCGCCTGGTACTTAGTTAAGGGGTTTTACTGATTTATTCCCTTACTTAGTCCTGTTAATCCCCAACTCCAGGGAAAAATCCCCACCTAGGGAAACAACCTTTCTCAGGGAGATGGCCTTGGTTAGAACACATAGCACTAAGAAGGGAAGCAAACATATTAAGAACAGTACGCCAGGTCCCTTGAAACATATGCTGTGCAGATGTTTCTTTCCTGCAGCGACTGTGTCAAGCAACAAGGATGGACAGGCCTCTGGCAATATATCTGATATTTTATCAGTTCTTTTATTTTTATTCTTATTTTTTTAAATATATTTTTATTAATTTCAGAGAGGAAGGGAAGAGAGAGAGAGAGAAAGATCAATGATGAGAGAGAATCATTGATTGGCTGTCCCCTACTGGGGATCAAGCCAGCAATCCAGGCATGTGCCCTTGACTGGAACTGAACCCCTTAGTCCTTCAGCTGACGCTCTATCTACTGAGCCAAACCAGCTAGGGCAATTATTCTTATTATTAAGACATCTCTGTAAGAACTACACTTCATTTCCCTTAGTTGATCAGAAAATTCTAGGCCTGCTGCTACCTTATTATGCTAGGGCTTCTCTTTATTATCATTCTCAGAATTCCTTTTGCTTTTCTTCTAGATTCTATACTTCCTAGAGTCCATGTATTCCTATTGTTTACATCAACTTGTTGAAGTACAATTCATATACAATAAGATGCACCATTTTAAATATACAGTTAGACCACTTTTAACAGACATGTATACCTATGTCCTATTCTTTTTATTTACTCATGGTTCTGGTTATTTGTGTAATAAAGAACCTTAAAATTAAGTACATACCTTAAAATTTATATTCTCACATTTTCATCAACCGATAAATACATAACCATGCTTTATGTGTATTTCTATTTAAATACACCTTATTTAATATATACTTTTGATTTATTAACATTGAACTTACAGTCAACAGCACAATAACTCATAACTGAATGTAATTATATAACATGTATTTTCTCTGTAAGGTACATCAAAGCTTTCTTGCTCTTAGGAATACTGAACAGCACTTCAGTACTAAGCTTGGTAACAATTTTAATAAAATCACCCACCCCAAGAGAACCCCCCCACAAAACTGAGAGAAACCTAGCATTAAAAAGACCATGAGTAAGACACTTGCTTACACTATGAGAGATAAAACAAGAGGGCAATGGTGCCTTGTTCAATCTAATTGTAACTATATACATTGGGTGACAAATTTTTTAGCACACTCCACTTGTGCAAGTGATCAGAAAGCAGAAGGAATATTAATTTGAGGATATAAATAAGTTTTATCAAATAGGAAAATTTATAAGTACAGAATTCATGAATAATAATGATAGATTATGTGTATGTATGTATAATTATACATACCCTAGAAGCCCACTGCATGAAATTTGTGCACTCAGGAGGGAGAGGGGGATTCCCCAGCCTTGCCTGTGCCCTCTCACAGTCCTGGAGCCCTGCGATCGATCACCCCAAAGAGGTAGGCCTTGCCCAGCCCAGGCCTCCCTCTTTGAGGTGATTGATCATGGAGCTCTGCCATTGATTGTCCCAAAGAGGTAGGCCCTGCCCACCCGAACGGGGCTCCACGATGGATTGCTCCTGCAGAGGGAGGCCCCACCCACCCGCCTTAGCACCATGGTTCGGTGGTCTGGGTCTCCCTCTTTGGGGCGATTGTGGAGCCGCCCCAATTAATTGCCCCACTGGCCAATGGCCTGGGCCTCCCTCTGCAGGGTGATCATGGGGCGATGGCCCGCCCCCGGCCAATTGCATCACACCCACCTTCGTTGGCCTGGCACCAGTGTGTGTCATAGCGTGGTCATTCTACTGTTCGGTTGTTTGGTCGATTTGCATATTATGCTTTTAATAGTATAGATATTAGCTTTTTAAAAAAGATTCATATCATTTGCCCTGATGTTTTAAAATTTCAAGAGTTTATGTTTCATGCGAATATTTTGAGTTAATTGTTCTGGGCTTCTGGGTCTGACCAATCTAAATAATCTTATCTTTTTTATTATATAAAATTTTCTTGATAATTTTCTCCTTTGCATTTTCTCCATTATCATCCTTAAACTCCTATTATTGGCTTATAATTCAGGGCCACAACTTCCCTATCCGCCCTGCTCTGTTCGTGACAGGGGAAGGCGCCCCAACGCCCTGATCAGCCCTTCTCTGTGCCTGATAGGGGGTAGCTCCCCAACCCCCTGATCGGCGCTGCCCTGTGTGTGACAGGGTGCGGCCCCCCAAACCCCCCATGGGCCCTGCTCTGTGTGTGACAGGGTGGAGCCGCAACCTCCCCATCGGCCCTGCCCTGAGTGTGACAGGGGGTAGTGCCCCAAACCCCTGATTGGGCCTGCTCTGTGGGTGATGGGGCGGCGCCCCAACCTCCCCATCACCCATGCCTTGAGTGTGACAGGGGGCGGCGCTCCAACCCCCCAATTGGCCCTACCCTGAGTGTGACTGAGGGTGGCATCACAACCTCCTGATCAGCCCTGCTCTGTGCATGACAGGGGGGAGCTCCACAACCTCCTGATCAGCCCTGCTCTGTGCCTGACAGGGGGGAGACCCCAAACCCCCTGATCGGCCCTGCTCTGTGCGTGACAGGGGGGAGCTCTCCAATCCCCTGATTGGCCCTGCTCTGGATGTGACAGGGTACGGGAGCCCCAACCCCCCTGATGGGCCCTGCTCTATGTGTGAAAGGGTGCGGAGCCCCAACCCCCCTGATGGGCCCTGCTCTGTTCGTGACAGGGGGCAGTGCCCCAACCGCCTGATCGGCCGGCTCTGTATGTGACAGGGGTGGCACCACAACCCCCTGATTGGCCCTGCTCTGTGCGTGACAGGGGGTGGCGCCCCAACCCCCCAATCGGCCCTACCCTGAGTGTGACTGAGGGTGGCATCGCAACCTCCTGATCCACCCTGCTCTGTGCATGACAGGAGGCAGTGCCCCAACTCCCCAATCAGCCCTGCTCTGAGCCCGACCAGGGGCTGCACCTAGGGATTGGGTCTGCCCTCTGCCATGTGGGAGCGGGCCTAAGCCAGCAGGTCGTTATCTCCCGAGGGGTCCCAGACTGTGAGAGGGCACAAATGGGGCTGAGGGACACCCCCCCCCCCCGCCAGTGCACAAATTTTTGTGCACCGGGCCTCTAGTATAGATATAAAAGCCTAAATGACAGAATGACCGAACGACTGGTCGACTGGTCACTATGACGCGCACTGACCACTGGGGGCAGACCCTCAATGCAGGAGCTGCCCCCTGTAGTCAGTGTACTCCCACAGCGGGAGCGCCACTCAGCTGACTGGTGGGCGCCAGAGGCAGGACTCATGGCTGATGAGGGCTGCTGCGGCTGCGTGAGACTCTCCCAACAGGGACTGACTGGGTGTGAGCCCACGACAGGTGCAGCAGGGCCAGGATGAGCAGGAGTGGCAGGCAGGAGAGGCAGGGGGTGTTGGACTGCCAGTTTTGGCCCGAACCCCACGGGCCATGCCAAGGGACGCCATCGGTGCACAAATCCGTTCACTGGGCCTCTAGTCATTTATAAAGTGGATACAAAGAAAAACTGAAGAACATTTTGTTTGTCCAGCTAGTTGCAATTATGGTACTTTTTATTGCTGTAAAGAGGGTCTCCATCAGAATTAATTTTAGAAAAAAAATATATGCAAAGTATATGTATGCAATGTACAACGAGACCAAAATATACACATATATGCAAGTTATACATACACTTTGAAAATTATGCTCAGATAGAGAAATTGAGTCCCCATACAATGAACTGATTTGCTTAAGAGCAGAGAGCTTGTCTGTGAAAAACTCAATTCCAACCCAGTTCCACAGTACCCAACTGCCTCCTAAATCAGATCTTATATATAGGCATGTCTACATAGTGGCTAGTAGGATGGACCTTGAAGCCAGATTTCTTGGTTTTGAATTCCTATTTTACCACTTATGAGCTCTGAGGGCCTCCCTGTGTCTCAGTGCTCCAGTGCTCTCATCTATAAAACAGAGGTGATATGTATTCCTCCTTCCTAGGTTTATTGGGAAGATTGAGTAAGGTAGTACATGTGAAGCACTTAGAAGAGAAGCTGGCATAAAGAAAGTGTTCAATATATTGAAACTATTTATTTTATAACCCCTAATTTCAACAAATAACTTTCAACCAGGCCCATGTACTAACTTTTGTTGTTTGAGGCTGAGTCACAGTTATAACTTCATCCAAGGTATCACCATGTAGACTGTATGAAAGTGAATTTACTACCTGAGTAGTGATACAGAGATATATGCAAGTAAGTTATTTTCACGCTGTAAAAATGGTATTTGTGGTCTCAGTTATACTTTTTATACTGAGAGAAGAAATGTTATTGATTGTATAAAGAAAGGTTCTGGCTATTTGATTCACAAATTCTCTTTGTTCAATTTTTTTTCATCATTTTGTCCATTCCTTAAAGCACTTACCAAGTACATTTCTCTTTCACTTCTTTTTGTGGTTGTTTCCCAGACAGTAAATGAGTCAAACCAAAGTTTCCAATGGCAACATTTGCTCCTTTATCATACAACCAGGATCTTAGGGCTAGCAGTAAAAGCTTTATAAGCTAACTAATAGAGAGAAGAAGAGATATCGAAAGAGTTAGAATGGGAGCATTCTGCCTTCATTTCACACCATGACTCTAAAGGAAGAATGGAACCACAAGAATCCCCCTTCAAACTCGGGGGTCAAACAGTTATGCCAATCACACTCATTGTGTTCAGCAAAGCCAGGTTTTGTCTGTGTGCACAAGTGTAGATTTCCCTTATGCTAATCAGCTCATAGAAGCTAGCTGGCCGATTTTCTTTTTTTGACAATTACGTTGTGATCAGTAGCATCTATGCTACAGAGAACTGAAACCAATCCAGTACAAGCCAAATACCAGGAAACTCCTATTATTACATTTATTGAATGTAATCTTCTTCATGCAATTGATGACATTATCATTGTTATAGTTCATGGGGTTCTTACTGTTTTAGACAGCTCAACTACAAAATTATTGGAAAATGTTTCAGGTAGGAAATAATAATGTTATAATCAGTCTGTCACCAAGTAACTGCTGGACATTGTATTGTAGAGTCTTGTACTGTGTTTTTTGTATGTTTGTTTTTAATTATATGTATTGTGTTCTGAATTCAGTAGAATTTGAACAGAGAGCCCAGAAAGATGAGTAAAAATTCTATGTGGTTGAGTATGTAAGCAAACCATGATATTGCTAGAAAAAATTGATTCTCAAAGCTGAAAGTGATCTGTTTGGAAAGGCCTGCAAGGAATACATAAATAGAGGAGGTACTTTGTGTAACTTAATAGTTCTACAAAGAAAACTGGGTGTTAATAAACTTGTGCTTTCTTTTCTCTGAAAACAAGCAATATGTGCAATAACTATCCTGCTTTGACTATGATATTAAATGACTAGCAGCAGAAGTACTAATGACTGAGATTATTTTTATAGAGACTTTTTCAATAATTAACTTGAATTTTTTTATTTATTTATTTTTTTCCTTTTTTGTTACTAACTCCCTAGGGGGGAAAAAAAGATCCTGACAATTCATAAAATTTAGGGACATTCTAATGATTTTATATCTAGGTAGAACTGAAGATTACAAATTTAAATGAGTGGCATATGAATTTTTATAAAGTTTCATGGTTTTCCTCTGCTTCTTGACAATAAAAATTAAAAAGTAAACAAAAAATGTAACATAGTGAATTACTAATTTCTCAGGAATCTCTAGGAAAGAAGGGAAGATAATTCATTTTCTTGCCTGTCTTCAATTCTACTCCATTTCAAAATCGAATTTCATTTGCCCAGGAGTTTCATATAGCAAACAATTTGTGACTTTGAGGGAAAAAGACATCGCCATTGGCATGCGGAAACGCACCTCCAGTAGGGTCCGTACGCACAAGAACAAGTGGCTGTGGTTTGTCTCCACTGAGGTCAGCACAGCATCTGCTTTCCCATGTAATCATGCATCTAATTTCCTCAGCTTTGAGGCTCAGAGTAAATAGGATTTGAAAAAAAAGGGGGCGGCATAATTTGACATTAGTTTTATTTGGACTAAATCCAAATAAATAGGAATTGTGAAATTTTTGGAGCTTTTGAAGTAGTCATTAAGATGTGTTGAATTTAAAAATATATAATTTTTTACATACAAAAAAGTAAACAGTATATCAACACAAATCCACATTTTTGGCCAAATTCATTTTATTCCAAGCTTCCCTGAAATAAAAAAAAAAAGAAAAGAAATATAACCTAGTGCTAGATCCCCTGTGATAAAAACTTCAGGGTACTTAAATATAGATATTCAAAATTTGGCAAAAGATTTGACAGTTGAGCCTGTGGAAAGGCAACTAGCATAAATTTTCTATCCAAATATGCAAATGTTTAAGAAAGGAAATTATTTTTGCAAAATAGCAGTAATTAACTTGGAAACAATTATTCTGTATAATATTGTTACTGTGAACCACAGCTCTGAAATAGGTAGTTTAGAGAGTCTAAACCAAGGTTTGTCATAATGGATTTTTATAATCCTGATCCTATGAGTATATTCTCAGAGGATTGTTAGCTTTTAATACTAATTTCTAAAATAGATTGTATTCATTCTAGGATAAAAATTGTTAAGAATAATAATTTATACTTATTGAGGATTGAGTATGAAAGGCATTTTCTAAATGTTGAACACATTAACTCTTCCAATATTCACATAAGTCTATGAGGTAGCTATTATTTAATCCTTATTTTATGCATAGGGAGGCTGAGGTTCAGAAAGAGTATATATCAGTTCCATAATTATTTGAAAATAAAGTAAATCCAGATATTATAAAAATTGTTATACATGTATTATGGGTTATCTGGTTCAACAAACACCATATGATCTAACATTGCAATAAAATTTTAATGTCCAGGTTGGCATTTTTGGTTTGCATTAACTTTTACTTGTATGGACTCACAGTAATGAGAAAGAACTGAGAAATACTTAAATATGACACTTTAGTAAACTATGGTTTTATGCCAAATAAATGCCATATCACTTTAGAACATTCTGTAGAAGAATTTACAGTAGTTTAAAAAGGGTATGGTCTTGGGAAATTTGTGTTATCATCAAACAAATAGGTATGTCTCATCAGAAAATGTAAATTCACTTTAAACTATAACCTTCTCAAATCTCAACAGAATCCCAGGCAGACTGAAAACCCACATCAACCAGGCCAATGTCAAGGTAAATCCTTTTACAATCTTGTAGCCAGCTCTGTCTGTCATGTCTGACATCCCTTTATTCTTACTCTTGGCCAAAGATGTAAGACCCTCTTGTTTTTCATTTGTTCTTTCTTTTATCACAACTCTCCCATTTCTACTTTCTCACCAACTTTTTACTGAATCCACAATGATCTCTCATGTTTTTCTGATTTTCTCCTACCGTTCTAGCCACTCAGGTTCAATTTACCTTGAAGAACTCAGACATCATGATCAGTCCCGCCTTGGCTTCCTTCTTTCCTCATGACTGCTACACAGTGTCTCTGATTAATCTCAGTGACTGTCATGGCTTTCTTCACTTTAAATATCCCGTACTTCTCAACTTGTATCTCCAGCTTGGGTTTTCCTTCTATGATTCACACCTGTATGTGAAATTTCCTACAGGATTATCTCCAGTTTGGTAAATATGATAATTTGAAACTTTACATACCCAACTTAACCACTCATTTTCTTGTGCCTGACCAATACATACAACCATTTCCCATTTCTAGCTTATCGCTTGTTACTATTTTTCTCTCTTACTAACTATAAACCTGGGAGTCCTGGGGACTCCTTGCTTTCTCTCACTCACCATTTCTTATAAACCAAAGACCCTATTTTGCATTCATGCACAATGGAGCATCTTATATCACTTCTCTTATCCAGTCTACCCTCATCTCTCACTGAGTTATGAAAGCAGCTTCCCGAAAGTAGGGCTCCTTATCTTTATTCTTATTTCTGTCTAATCCTTGCTTAGAAGACAATATTATATCACTACTCAAAATTCTATAAAGGTTTCCCATTATTCTTATTATAAAAAACAAACTCCCTATAAAACCCTATATTTAAGCTTTGCTTATGTACAAATAGCAAATAGAAATAGGGGTACAAAAATTTTTCTTTGTTGATATTTAATATAGAAATTTCACTGGATCATTATAAATTCATAATTTTTAGATTTTTTCCCTTTTTTGTAGAGAAAGAAATTATTAACTATAATTATTTTTCTTCTTCCTTTTATTTTTTATATATGCTAGCAAAAACTTTCAATGTAATGTTGACTAGAAGCAGTGATAGTGAGCATACTTGCATCATTGCTGACTTTAAGAGGAAGTTAAGATTTCCATTTGAATATAATGTTTGTTAAAGTTTATTAAAGGTATGTGATAGACTATATTTATCAAGTTAAGCAAGATCTTAACTCCTTAGCTAGCTAAAATATTGATTTTGGTCTCTTTGTGTTATTTTTAAGTGCTTATCCATAATTTGCAAAACAAATTTAATCCCATCACAATCTAATTTTAAAAATTTGATTAATTTATAGATAATGTAAAATCCTTAAAACAGTATAAGACCAGTTTTCCTCTAGAATTTGCCGAGTTCTGCTGTTAGTGCACTTTGCGTTCAGCTGCTATAACTTCCCAGAGGAAAGTAAGTGGAAATAGTTACACAGTGTGTCAGGCCTTCTAAAGAGTAACAGTGGCTGTGCTATGATGATTATAAAGATATTCCCACAAATCTTGGACTCAGTAGGCACATTCAAGACTAAGAGGCATCATTTTAAATTGTTGGGGACCCTTAAAAAGTATTTGTTGGCCAGTTTTGTTGACTACCTAGATTACACCAAGAAATACCCTTGGAATGCAAGCCACAATGAATGTCGCACCTAAGGAAAACTAGGGAGCCACTTCCAGATTTTTAGTCTTTAAAAAATAGCAGTTGGTGAGAGAAACATCCTACTATGCCAAGATAAGAAGGTCTCTGTATTAGTTGGCTTGTTTTATTTATTTTGAAACGTTAGATAGTATTCAATGAGCATAATTTATAAAGCAGTTATCTATATATATATAAAAGCCTAAGTGACCATTATGACTGGTCGACCAGTCACTATGATGATGCACTGACCACCAAGGGGCAGACACTCAATGCAGGAGCTGCCCCCTGGTGGTCATTGTACTCCCACAGCCAACCTCCTGTGGCAGGCCAACCTCCCAAGGTCCCTCCTCCCGGCTCACCATTCTGATCAGCCCAATCAGCATCAGCTCCAATCACTGGCCAGGCCAAGGGACCCCGCCCATGCACGAATTTGTGCATTGGGCCTCTAATCATTAATAAGTTGCCAGGAAAAAAATCTTCCAACAGACATATCTGTATTTCAGTTCTGTATTGTTTCCCTTGAAATACGTGTTTTAGGAATACAGAGAAAAAGGATTCAAAGGATGGAATGTTTTAAATACATGTGGATTAAAAAGTCCCTTGCATTTGACATTTCTTTTTCTGCCATAATAAGGAACTTTCGGCCACATAACGAATTGTCAGTGTTGGATGAGAATCTCACTAGTGCTTGGGTATTAGCAGCCTGTCTGAGTCCAGGGTTATAGAAGTAATAAATATAGGAACTGTTGTAAGGGTAACAGTGTGACAGGAACGTGAAATCTGTAATTACTTAAAAGCTGGTGGTCTCTTCCTTGACCAAGCCCCTCTTTCCATAAATTAAATACCTTGGATTAACTAATAAAGATATAGTGTGGGCTCTGGCTGAGTAGCTCAGTTGGTGAGAGCTACTATGGCAAGGTGGGGGTTCTATCCCCAGTCAGGGCACATACAAAAATCAACCAATGAATGCATAAATTTGTGGAACAGACAGGTAGATGTTTCTCTCTCTCTCTCTCTCTCTCTCTCTCTCTCTCTCTCTCTCTCTCTCCCTCCAATAAAAATAAATTATTTAAAAAATATAGTATGGGATAATTCAAGTACAAATTAAAACAATGCTTTTATTCTATTCCCATTTTAACCAAATGCGTGTTAGTTAATTCATGTTACATAAACACGTTACACAGTTTTTGTTTTTATAAAAAGGAAACATCCATACATTGAATTAATTTTTTGGAGTGGCAGAAGGGTGCAGTGAGAGAAACCAGTAGCAGATCTGTCCCTGAATGATGTCTCTCGCTGAGTGATTAAGGCCTTGCTGCTCTCAGTGCTGGGGCTTCATCTGTTACCTCCTTCTCTTTCCTCTCTGCTTTATCAGTTTAGAAACAAAGCAAGACACATGGTGTTAAAGAGTAATTTGGAATTATATGTCTTGGGCCATACTAACCACTATTTTATTAAGTAGTTCATGGTTTTAATGTAGTTGACAATAATACCCATTAGTTTAAATTTCAATGTGTAAGGCCAGGGATTGGCAAACTCCAACATTCAATGCTGACTGCTTTAATATAAATACGAATAATTTACAAAAGGAAAACAAAAATCATAGCATCTTTATGTACTTCACAGTAATTATAACATATGTTACTATAAAGTCCAGACATGTTTAGAAAGGTCATTTCTTCTGTGGTTTGTTTTTCTTCTTTATTAGAATCCATTAATTTCTACCCAATGAGTTACCATCTGATCATTTGTTTTCTCAATCTGTGGTTCATGGATACCTGCATTAGATTTACTTGGGGTATGCAGCAGATGGTTCACATTTGCTTACTCATGGCAGCCTAAAAGTTAGGGAAACAGTCCCCAGGCTCCCTTCTCCCTGGATTCCACATAACATCTAGATGTCTTCTGCAACCAGATACACCCAAGAGAGTTTGGGGCAAGGAGGGATTATGCCAAAGCAGTGGCCCTTTTTCTGATGCTTTCCCTATTTCTGCTCTATGTAGGGTTAAGGTCATGGACAACTTTTCCTGGGACAACTCTAGGAGCCCTTGTGCTTCTTCACAGCTTTTTATTTGTGCCATCCATATTGCTGGCATATATGGTGGCAGGGATTGACTAATTCCCTAATGGCCCAATCAGGGCAGGCAAAGAAACTCCCTTAATAACCAAGATCCATGGTGTTTTGGGGGGAGTTATTCCTGGATGTCAAACCTGAAGCCACATATGCCAACCCTCCCAAAATTTTTGTAGGCATCTAACTGCCTGATCTAAATGTCCTACTTCTGAAACTAAGTAGAATGGTTTTGTTATCTGCAACACAATGGACACAGAATGTTTATGTTAACCCAGAAATCTTTTTTTTTTAAACATATTTTATTAATTTTTTACAGAGAGGAAGAGAGAGGGATAGAGAGTCAGAAACATCGATGAGAGAGAAACATCAATCAGCCACTTCTTGCATACCTCCTACTGGGAATGTGCCCGCAACTAAGGTACATGCCCTTGACCGGAATCGAACCTGGGAACTTTCAGTCCGCAGGCCGACGCTCTATCCACTGAGCCAAACTGGTTAGGGCTAACCCAGGAATCTTTATCTTAAACTATCTTCCTAGGATATTAGGTGCACTGTGAAATTTAAGAGCCCTGCTGAGACATTCTTTTTGGAGGGTAAATCCGTAACAGAATCACCACTGAGAAATAGTAAGGCAGGCAATGAGCTTCAATTTAAATTGACCTCTATTGAGTAGTCCCTTTTACCTGCCCAGAGCCACCCTTCTGGGAAGTTCTTTATAAATAGCTCATGTTGTATGCCCTGTGATCTCATTAATTTGGCCTCATCACAAACTCAAAGAAAGTCACTTATAGCGACCAGCTCATAATAGGACCTGGCATAAGAGATTCACCCAAGAGACACACTTTATTTTGAACAGTGAGGGTCTAATATAATAACATTCTAGAGCCGTGGTCGGCAAACTGCGGCTCTCGAGCCACATGCGGCTCTTTGGCCCCTTGAGTGTGGCTCTTCCTATGCCTTAGGAGTACCCTAATTAATTAATAACAATGTACTTACCTATATCATTTAAGTTTAAAAAATTTGGCTCTCAAAAGAAATTTCAGTCGTTGTACTGTTCATATTTGGCTCTGTTGACTAATGAGTTTGCCGACCACTGACCACTGTAGAGAATTTGAATGGGAGACAAGAAGCAGACAGTCAAGTCCTATAGAAGCAGGAAGACCCACGGCAAGAATACTGTAGTCTCGGAAGCCTGAGAAGTCATGATTATAAAGATAATTAGTTCGTAACAGCAGGACCTGCAGCAATAAAACCAGAGACAAAACACAGCTGAAATTCTACAGAGCAGAATAAGAAGATAAAGAGCAAGAAGAAGTATCTAGTGAGAAAGTCCACTAATGCCTACTGTTACAGAGGGCCCATATCTGAACCATGGTCTAGTTTCTGAGACTGAGCTGAGTAACAGGGAGAACATTTCTGGGGTTGTTTTGCAGTGTGTTGCTTATGTGGTGTGGATGCTGTAGTAAGCCAAACATGCCCCCTTCAAAGCTTGCTCCTCCAGCTGCCAGCTGATTGGCTGGCTTCTAACCTCTCTCATCCGAGTACCTCTCCCAATATCGTCCTCAACTCACCCAAAGTCATGTCTCCTTCCCTGAAACTGGCCATATATCCATGCAGGAATGTAAGGTCCACGTCTCCTTGCCTTTTTTTTTTTCCCTTTGAATTTTTTAAAATTTATTTTATTGTGGAGAGTATTGCAAATCTTCCCCATTTCCCCCTTCCACTCTTTTCCCACCTCCTACCGAGCCTTCACCTGACTATTGTCCGTGTCCATTGGCTATGACTAATTTGTACTTCTAAATCCCTTCACCCTTTTCACCCATCCCTCCCAAATCCCCTCTGATCTGCAACTGTCAAAACGTTCTCTGTATCTATGAGTCTGTTTCTCTTCTGCTTGTTCATTTATTTTGATCTGTAGAATCAATAGTTGATAGATATGTATTACCATTCAATTGTTCCAATTCTTGATCTTTTTTTCCTTTCTTTTTTTCTTCTTAAAGGAGACCTTTTAACACTTTATGTATACTTTGTTAGGAAATGTTTTGATTCTCTTTAGAAAAGCATTATCACTAGGAATTCAAGTATAATGTCTGGTGCTAACTACACAAGCTTTAACCATAAAGACAAAATAGAAATATTCAAATCTTTACTAGTGTTTCTTCTTGATTAACTTATAAATATGTGCATGAATTCACAGAGCAGAGTACTGACAAGGAAGAGCCACCAATGTGAGAGAAAACTATGGAAGGCTGGCAAAGAAATGCACGAATAAGAGGGAACAGTGCCTGAGGCTCACACAGGTCTTGGAATAGTGCCTATTCCCAACAGCCATACTCTAATACCTTAATCCATGCAGCGCTGAGTAAAACACTAAAAGGATCTTGCTTCAGTAGTGGGAAATAATTAACCACAGAGCAAACACTACTCCAGTCCCATGTAGCAAACCTTAAGTTAAGATCTGAAAGAATAAAACTATTTACTTAATGGTATTGGTGTACATACAGTTAATGTAGCAGTCCTGACTGCTATCTTTTGAAAGGCCTGCATCCAAGGCTGGCATTGGCTGACATCTGGAAACTTCGGTTTGGGGAGAGTTCCCACCGTTACAGACAAGAGTGACTCACTCTGTCTAAACTGGTCAACAAACAATATGGGTTATGCTAACTATTTTCTTTCCTCCTGGGACTCTAGAATTTAGGTACTTGGGGCGCTTCCCTGGTTGGCAACATTCTACACATGCCGTCATAACTCATGTTGGGGGGCTTTCAGGGCATCCTGTGTGATAATACTCTGGAAAGACCCTGGAAGCTAGGATCTGGTTCCCCTCACTCTTGGCTCCATGCATCTTTTCTCTTTGCTGATTTTTGCTTTTTATTCTTTCTCCATAATAAATCGCAGGCATAAGCATGACTATATGATGAGCCATGTGTGATTTTCTAGAGAATCATTGAAACTTGGTACAGTCTTAAGGATCCCTGATATAGCATCCAAGAACAAAACTCAAGATTATTTACAATAGCTGCCCCCCTTACCCATGAGGAATACATTCTAAGACCCCCAGTGGATGCCTGAAACCATGGGTAGTATTAGACTACATACATATATTTTTTTTATGTACAAACATATATACATACATGCATATATATCTTTTCACTTAAAGAAAGAAAGAACTTTTGGTATCTCTTTGGCATATATGAATTGTCAGAATCCCTACTCTTATGTTTGGAGAAACCATTATTATGTAAAATAAGGGTTACTTGAAGGGAAGCACTTTGATATCTCAACAGTAGATCTTATAACTGAGATGGCTACTACGTGGCTAATGAGCAGTAAAATATGAATGCACTGGACTAAAAAGAAAAAAAAATTAAAAATTGCAATAGAAATATAAACAGTGGAGCATCTTCAAACAGTATAAGTACAATTGGAGTGTCCAAATAAAGATAGTAATAAATGGTAACTCAACAAGTAAATGTGGCATTTTTCTTATTATTTACATTTTTAAAAATATATAGTTAGGAGTGTCAATAAATATAACAATGTAGTATTGTGATTTATAACATAGTAATAAAGCATATGGCAACATAGCACAAAGATCAATAAGTAGGAAATAAAAAGATATTTTTGTAACGTTCTTATATTTTACATAAAATATCACTTTAAGTTAGAGTTTAGTAAGTTAAGATGTATAGCACAAGACATAAAATAGCCACTGAAATAATAAAACAAAGAGCTTTAACTTAATATATCAAGAAAAGATAAAATAACCTGAACACTTAATTTTAAAAAAGACATGAAAATAAACAAATAAATTGACTAATGTAAAACAAGTAGCAATAAATCCCAACTATAAGTTGCTTATTGGAAACCCACTTTAAATATAGACACAAATAGGTCAACATGAAAGGATGGGAAATAATATACTACAGAAGCAGTAATCAAAAGGCGGTTGAACTATCTATATGGATATCAAACAGACTTTAGGTAAAATAATACATATTAAAAGGAAGAAAAGAATATATCATAATGATAAAATGTCAATACATCCAGAGAAATTAGCAATCCTAATTATTTATATACAGAATAATAGAGCTTCAAACTACATAAAGTAAAAACTAATAATATTAATCAGAGAAATAGAAAATATCCAAAACTACAGGAAGATATTTAAGTACCCCTCCTTCAATACTGCAGATAAAAATTAGACCAAATATCAGCAAGAATATAAATTATTTGAACAACATCATCAATCAACTTGATCTAATTAACATTTATAGAATACTCCACTAAACAATAGAGGAATATACACATTCTTTTCAAATACTTATGGGACATTTAAAACACTGACCATAGTCTAAATCATAAAATTGTCTCTAAGTCATAGTTTCATAAATTTTAAAATATTTAAGTCTTAGAAAGTATCTTCTGTGGCAACACAAGAATTAAATAGGAACTCAATAATAGATCTCTGGAAGACCTCAAAATATTTGGAAATGAAACAACACAATTATGTATAACCTATGGATTAAGAAGAAATTAAAAGGGAAAATTAGAAAGAACTTTGAACTGAATGGAAATAAAAACACAAGACATACCACTAAGATACTACCTAACGTGAAATTTATAGTCTCAAATCAATGGCTTCTGCATTCAAATTACAAACTAGAAAAATAGGAGAAAATAAAGCCCAAAATAAGCAGAAGAAACAAAGCAATAAAGATAAATTATCATACTCATTGGCTTTACTACAGATTTATTTTCTTTACCTAAAAATCTCAATTTTAAAATAATACATGTTCAACCCAAAGCTGCATTAAAAAAATAATGTCTTAAATAAA
Source organism: Myotis nattereri (assembly GCF_964212035.1). Taxonomy (NCBI): domain Eukaryota; kingdom Metazoa; phylum Chordata; class Mammalia; order Chiroptera; family Vespertilionidae; genus Myotis; species Myotis nattereri. Next base: position 63,978,172 of record NC_138076.1, on the reverse strand, counting down.
ACCAACTCTATAATATTACATATACTTGAATCCAGTATTCCATTTTTGGTAATTTTTGCTATGAAAATGAATTTAGTTGATTAAACTATTATACAAAGATGTTTACTATGACATTATTTATCATAGCAAAACTATAAGAATATTCATATAATACTATATAATAATCCTATATTATAAAAGGTTAATATGCAAATTGACCTTAATGGCAGAAAGACCAGGAGCTGCCCCCTGGTGGTCAGTGCGGTCCCACAGGGGGAGCTCTACTCAGTCACAAGCCGGGCTGATGGCTGCGAGTGCAGCGGTGGTAGTGGGAGCCTCTCCTGCCTCCTCAGCAGCGCTAAGGATGTCTGACTGTGGCCATCAGTCAGACAGACATCCCCCGAGGGCTCCTGGGCTGCCAGAGGGATGTCTGACTGCTGGCTTAGGCCTGGGGGGATCAGGTCTAAGCCAGCAGGTGGATATCCCCTGAGGGGTCCTGGACTGCAAGAGGATGCAGGCCAGGCTGAGGGACCCCTCTGAGTGCAAGAATTTTCATGCATTGGGCCTCTAGTGAGAGAATAACTAAGTAATCTTTGTGCATCAACTCAATAGGAATGACACAGCTATTATAAATCATGATTAGAAAGTTTGATTGTAGTTGCAATTGTTATTGACAATCATTATTACAATTAGCTTAACATAGCACTATACAAAAAAGAATGATTACAAAGTCTTCAAATATCACATCCTTTCTTTTGTTCTAGCCTCCACAACTTTGTCCATGCTCATTCATTAGATTGGAATAAAATAACAGTGTACAACCATTAAAATTAAAAACAACATAGCGAGATTCAGGATTTTTTTTTTTAATTTTTAAATTCCTACCATTGTTTATATAATAATTAATTTACCTTTAAATTCTGAGCAGTACTATACTTCTCCTGATTCATCAAGAATTTAAGAGACTTGAATGATCACCCACAAGCAGTCATCATAGCAGTGCCTACCCTGTGGCAGAAAAATCTAAATCCAGACAATTCAGCATCCTGACTATTCACTCCTCAATAACCCCCCTCCACAAATACTCACTTCATAAATCATATCAATAATTAAAAAAGACTTTTTTTCTCTTTGATAGCTGTCTTAATACTCAAATAACTTTGCTATAGAAAATATGTTTCATTACTGTTTCTTAAACTTTAATTTCATATGAATCACCCGGGGATTTTGTTAAAAGGCAGACTCTGATTTGGTAGATTAGGGTAGGGCCTGATAGTCTTCAATCCTAACTAGATCTCAGGTGATGTCAATGCTGCTGCTCCAAAAACCACATTTGAGTAACAAACCATATAGCTTTTGAGTAATTTGTTTATCTACTGAATCTAGATTATTCACATATTTATAATTTGTGTATGCATATGGACATATATTTTAATTACAATGTCAGTTTTTGCCATCAACATGAAGCAAATTTGGCAAACTGGCCAATTTACACTGCAGTTTATGCTCTGTAGCCAGCCTAGCTTCCTTAGTTTCTCATTTTTGGAACAAAGATAAATAATAGGTAAGTCACCTACTATTTCTGAATTCTGTAGGGAAGGACGGAAGGAAGGAAGGAAGGAAGGAAGGAAGGAAGGAAGGAAGGGAGGGAGGGAGGGAGGGAGGGAGGGAGGGAGGGAGGGAGGAAGGAAGGAAAGGAAGGAAGCAAAGAAGGGAGGGGAAAGAAGGGGGGAGGGAGGGAGGGAAAGAGAGAGGGAAAAGAAATGAAATGTTGAGTTAGATCATGCTTGTCAGAAGCATGGCTTGATCAATGATAAAAGCAGCCTTAGCCAGTTTGGCTCAGTGTATAGAACATCAGCCTGCGGACTCAAGGGTCACAGGTTCAATTCTGGTCAAGGGCACGTGCCCGGGTTGCAGGCTCCGTCCCCAGTAGGGGGCGGTTGCAGGCTCGGTCCCCAGTAGGGGGTGTGAAGGAGATAGTCAATCAATGATTCCCTTTCATCATTGATGTTTCTATCTCTTTCTCTCCCTTTCTCTCTGAAATCAATAAAAATATATTTTAAAAAAGAAAAATGTAATTGTAAATGCTCAAAAAGCATCAGTAATCTCTAGTAACTCTTGACAAAGGAAAAAAAGTAATATATGTTTACTTTTAAAATTGAGAAATCTTGAAAAGTAATAAGGAGAAAGTAAATCCTTGTAATACAATTAATAAGACATAGCGTCTGGATAGATTTACTTCTTAAGAGTTTATATATGTATATTTATGTTAAATGCCTTTTAGTATATAAAAGGTACATATAAATACTATAGGTCATTTGTTAGTTTTGTAAAATTGTAATCAACAATTTGTATCTTAATCTTTTACTTTTATTAAATCATATATATTCCTGAGTCCAAGATTGTGTCTTTGATGTTTTTTATTAGTCTAAAAACAACAACAAAAAAATAATGTTGCTCAGCACTTACTGTGCTCTAGAAATTAGACTAAGAACTTTACACATTTTATATTATTAATTTCATATAACAAGAACACAACAGATGAAAACTTAACTGCTGTTAATTGATTTATTAATGATTTATAATTATAAATTGTATCTCAGGAATTTGATAATTAAATATGAAGTAGTGGGTATTCATATCTTATAATATCAGTCTAATAGATTGAAACCCGCCTGTTACAACAACAGAAAAGGCTGGATTAAATATCTAAAACCATGGAGGTATCATTCTGAGGCCAGAATAAAAGAGGACAAGCCCTCCAAGAAAGTAGACAAGAGCAGAAGCCCTTGCTTATCTCTCAGCCATCTATAAACCTATGGTGACAGAGCTTCAGCTTCAATGGTCATAATTATGGGGGTCAGGAAATAAAGCCAGAACTGATGAAACTCACATGAAACTAGGACTCAAAAGTGCTAACACTCAGTTTAAAAGTTGAAGTAGAAAAAAATCAGCTTCACAAAAGCAGGTGTCAAAATAAAATTGTGGCTTTGGGTAGAGGAGAAAAGTCTTATTTGAGACATCAGGAGAATAGGCTTATTCTTCTTGATTTGAAAATAATTACTCAAATTTACACTATCTTTGTGGACTAAGAGACTATAACTTAAGAATCTAAAATTAATTTAATTTTAAATTTAAGTTAAAAGCATCCCCAGGCAAGTAACAGAAGAAAATAAAATTCCTCCATTGAGTATTACATTCTTAATCCAGATTTTAAATAATTCCCATAGATAGAGAGAGCTCCAATAAATATATGTTCAAATAAAAAAAAATTAAAAATCATTAAGAAGACTTAATAAAGAGAATCATCAATATAATGAGTGCAAAATCAGACATTAATAATATAAAATATTGGATTATTTAGAAACAAACTAAAAATGCGAGATATTTGTGTATATATATATTTATATATATATATATATATGCAAAAGTAGGGTTACAGTAGTTCCTTTGAAAAATAATTCAATAATTAATAAGCAATAATACAAAAATAAACTCTGTGTTTTACATACTTACAACTGTAAACCTACGTTTGCCCACCCCTGTATATATCACAATACATAAGTAAATAATAGAACCAAACACTTAAAGAGAGACTATCAAAAATGCCTAAGAAGGTTTGGAGAGAACCAAATAGAATATCTAAAAATAAAAATATTAAAAATTATTCATTAAAAATTCTATGCGAGTGAGGAATAGCAAACTATATACACCTGAACATATACTTAGTAGGCTAAAAGATAAATCTCAAAATTACATGGAATAAAGCAGAGCTAAAGAAATGGCTTATATAAAGGTTAAGAAACCTATAAGTTAAAGGGAAAAAGTCTAATTTAGGATTACAGAAAGTTGTAAAAAAATAGACAGGGGCATCATTTGAAGAGACATAGCTTAGAATTCTCTAAATTAAAGAAAAACACCCCCTTGACTATTTGGGAAGCCTATTAGTTCCCCCAATAATAAAAATGAGTTCATACTTATACACATGATATACAGGCTGCAAAGCACCAAAGATAAATAAAAGTTATGAAAAACATCCAGAGAGAAAAGACAAATTGCCTACAAAGAATAATATTTAAAGTGCCTTGCTATAGCAACAATGGATGTCAGAACCCAGTTTAACACAAAAATTAAGAAAAAAATTACTTGGAAATTTTACACCTAGAAAACCTAGAATTATACACCAAGCAACACTGACTTTATCACCTCCTCCGCCCCCCGCCCCCAAGAAAGGGGTAAAAGAAAGATATTTTAAAGGTAAATGTTGGTTCACAATCTCAGTGGTACCCTGGATGGGTGACATCTAAAACTAGCCCCTTACAGGAAGTGAACCTAAGACAGAGGCGAGCCGCCCCGGAGGGGAGGAGGTGGTTTTAGCAGCAAGAACTTACCAGCTGGTCCCTGGGAGCTGCAGGAGCAGCAGGGCTCCCGCTGCCCAGCAGCCTCTTACCTGTACACAGAAGCTGGAACCGGTTCCAGGCACGTGTTCCTGCCAGAGGGCCTCAACGCACCTTGACCTCTCAGGCCACCTCCTTGAAGCAGCCCCTAGTGTGCAAAGGTGGGCCCAAAGGTATATTCCCAAAGACAGAGGAGAGGATGAGGAGCCTCCTATTTCTGGGGTCCAGCTGGAGGGTCAACCAGAGGTCATGTCCTCCCGATGACCTCCTCCACACTCCTGATTGGCTCTTTCCGTCTCCCACGGCCCCTCGCTTCCTCAGCGCCCCTGAGTGGTTACCGAGAGGTCTGATTGGCATGGAGGCAGCTTATTTGTGGCCATCAGGCTACACTGCAGGCAGATACCACAGCAACAGTATAGGTACGTGCAAGAGAAGACACAGATTGAGATAATGATTTCCAAAATAAGTAACATTTTTTCCTACCTAGAGTCCCATATTCAAAACCAGTGATTTCTCTGGTCCAGTGGGTCAGTTGGTTGGAGCATGGTCCCATACACTGAAAACGCTGCTGTTGGGTTCTGGTGCGGGCATATACCTCGGTTCTGAGATCGATCCTGGTCGGGGCAGGATCTAGGCAATGGATATCTCTCTCTCTCAAATCAATAAACATATCCTCAGGTAATAATTCAAAAACACACAATGATTTACTTAAATCCTTAGGCTAGGGGTCGGATCGCTCAGGGCCTTTAATTGTGTTTCCTTATGTGGTTTAAGACTGGTACTGTGTTAGCAGACTCATCAGGTACATCCGGTTTGGATAATGCACAGGTGCCTCCTTGGGAGGCAGTAATAATGTCCAAGGCCATTGTCTTTTGGAAAAGATCTGTTTTCATTAGGGACATTGCCAGTGTTCAGTAAGGACAGGCTTTGTTGGCTATCATTTAAGGCTTGCTGGGTGAAATTAATAAAGGCTTCTATTTTTGCTATAATGTCCTCTAGGGCTCATAGGGGCACTAGGGCATCAGCTTCCTGGTTGCCAGGAGGTGTCAGCACCTTATGAAAAGGTCTGAAGAGCAGTAGGGACTGTCTCAGGCTCCTTTCCGCATACCCTGACCCCACAAGGGCTTATTCACCATCATCTACCCTTGGCTTTCCATTTCCAGCCAATAGGGTTAATTCCTTTTAGAACAGCCCACTGTCAGTGCAAAAGGTTAACAGTGAGGGCTCATGAGTAATCAGTAGCCAAACTTCTCTGAGTTCAGCCCACTGACTACTGAAATTCATTTCTATTCCATCTAGATGTTATCAGTATTGGGCTGACTACTAACTACAATCATGTGGGTGGGCTGCCGCAACTACATCCAACTGTACATCAGATATCAATAGGAATTTCCCCCACTAACTCTGTTTAGGCGACAGGGACCATCACAGGAATGGGGGCAGGGGCATTTGGAGGAACAACATATTCTACAGGGTCTAGTAGCTCCTGTATTTCCGTGTGTGTGTGTGTGTGTGTGTGTGTGTGTGTGTGTGTGTGTATACAATTGATTATGTTTCTCTGGAGAACCCTGACTTATACAGACAGGTAAGGGAAGAGGTTAATGGTTGAAGCTATAAAAAGATAACATGAGGAGCCCTTGTTATGGACCTATTTTGTGCCTTGACTGGAGTTCTACTTATATAAATCTACAATTATAATACTATTGCATACAACATACACACAGAAATGAGTACATATAAATCTGGTGAAATCTGAATAAAGTTGCTAAATGTCTACAGTATCTCCTGGCTTAGATACTATAATAAATTTATGCAAAATGTTAACCTTGGGGAAAATAGTTGGAGGGTGCATGGGATGTCTGTTATTTCTTACAATTACGTTTAGTCTATAATTATTTCAGTTTTTTAATTTTTTCATTTAAAATTTAATAACTTTTATAACTTAAAAAATCTCTCTCTATATAAAAGCCTAAGTGACCATCTGACCATCCGACGGTCTGACTGGTAGCTATGATGCAAAATGACCACCAGATGCTCAACATAGGAGCTACCGAGCTGCGGTGACTTGGCAGCTGCGGTTCTCAGGTGTCGTACCTGGAGCCAGAGAGGAGGGAGCCCGATTCCAGGGTGCATCACCAAGAACCGCCCTCTCACAATCCAGGACCCCTCGGGGGTGTCGGAGAGCTGGTTTTGGCCCTATCCCAGCAGGCCAGGCTGAGGGACCCCACCAGTGCATGAATCCGTGCAACGGGCCTCTAGTCGATAAATAAATAAAATGAATACCATCTTTCAATGTAAGATGCAAGGTCATCATGTGAAGCTTGAAAATAGCGATCTGAAAACTAATTTTATGACCTTACCTGTCTATCCACCTACAGACATTAAAAGAGATAATATGTGGGGTAAAGAATTGAGGTAAAAAATTGTTGGTGAGGGCTGTGGGTGGTTCAGGTCCAAATCCCTACAATCATCCATAAGAGGTGACATGTGCCTGTCTCTCATCTAAAGTCTAGGGAAGAGACTTCAGTGGGGCCAGAGGAGCTGGTAATTCTCCACTAGGGGCTGTTGGACAAAAAGGACCAGTGTCTATCTCAGTATTGAATTTTACATGGTAGGAATGTGTGTCTGACTTATTGCTGTGACAAACATACCTGGTGTTTGTTGAAGTAAATAATACTGTTTACTGTGGATATATGTAGTGCAGATGCAAGAATGAGCTGGGCCTAACTCTGAAGATGATCTGCCAAATTATAGGGTGGGGCAAAAGTAGGTTTACAATTATGAGTACATGAAATACAGAGTTTATTCTTATGTTATTATTGATTAAATATTGTACTATTTTCCATACCATCAACTGTAAGCCTATTTGCCCACCCTGTATAGGTGCATTTGGCTGCATCAAGGTAACTGTAGGTGAAAGGTTCCCTGAGGATGAGGCAATGTCCCCCAAACCCACAAGGAATTGAAAACTTGTCAACTAGGTGCTAAATTATGATTTGTGTTAGCCAATTAAGAATTTTCTTCCACTCCCCTAACCTTCCTCCCCTAAAAATACATTTCCCTATGATATTGTTTGCCTGTTGGCTCTTTGGTCAGATTCTCCATTTATGCCCATTTCTGTTCTATAGTGTATGAAAAGTTCATTTCCCAAGAACTTGTCCATTTTCATTTATACCCTGATGTGTACCGGTTGCTGTCTCACAGTAGCTACCTGTGGGATAAGAAAGAAAGCACATATAAAGCATATAATTTATTAATGGAAAGAGCCCAAATCCATTCAGCATAAATGAACCCAGTCATATAACAATCAGATGGATTTGAATGAAATGTCCAACTCAATTGGAGCCCCTTTGTAAATTTAAGAGATGAGTTAGTAAGAAAAGAGCTGACTTGTATCAACATCTCTCAGCTGCCACACTTGGGTTAGAAGCCAACAATGGGATTTACAAAAAAAAAAAGAAAAAAAAGAAAAGTGTTTTAATAGTTACTTAATAGTTACCTCTTTAGTCCTTACTTGTTTTTAAAAATATCAATTTGAAATATATTTTTAGCCGTGAGTACATATAATCAATAGAGAATAGAAATGTATATTTCTGGAGATGTATAAACTAACTTTTTATTTGTCCCTTAATGTAGCAAAGTTTGATACCCAAATAGCATTGTTGATTGAGCAGCCAAAGTACCTGAGAGAGGATTGCAAACTACAAGCAAAGTAACTTAAAGCTCTGAATGAATTACCAAAAAAATAGTTACTGTTTAAGTTAGAGCTAATCTTACTACAGTATTGAGTACACTTGATTTATCTGTAGCCCTTTTGAGTGTAATATTGATATAGCACTTTTTAAAATCCTCACTCAAGGAGTGAGAATATTTTTTCTATTGAGAGAGACTGGAAGGAGGGGTAGGGGGGAGAGAGAGAGAGAGAGAAGGGGAGAGAAACATCGATGTGAGATTGGTTGCCTCCCACATACACCCAGACTAGGGGTGGGGATCTGACCTGCAACCCAGGTATGTGCCCTTGACTGGGAGTGGAATCTGAGACGCAGGGATGCCCAAGCCAATGTTCTAGCCACTGAACATGCTGGCTAAGGCAATATAGCATTTTTAGTGATTGCTTCAAGTATTACAATATATACAGAAAACTTACTGCAACATACTTGTATGGAATGACATTGTACCAGTTTAAGTAAAGCATAGAGGCATTACCTCCTTTCACAGGACTTTACACTCCCCCATTTATAACATAATTTTCTTAAATATTTTCTCTCCCTACACTGAGAATTACCCCACACTGTATTATAATTTTTGCTTTCACAAACCTGGAGGCTCTTTAAAGAGAAGAGCTTAGGGCTGCTTCTCCAAGGCTGAATCCAAGCCATAAAACCTAATGATTCTCTTCAGCTAGTGTAGATGGAGGGCATTCAGAGGCAGAGAGCTCCAATGATGACTGAAATAGAAATTTTACTTGCTGTCTTGTTGGTTCTGAGGGAAGATTAATCAATAATTTTATTTAGAAGAAAAAATAATGTGCCTTCTATTGCACCTAATTAGGAGGATTAAAAATTCATATTCACCTCAGAATTAAGTTCATAATGCTAAAACTACTTAAAATATATGAAATATTTTACAGATTTTATGAAATTTTAATGATTTTCCAGATCTATTAGTTTGCTTTTGCAGTATCTGCACAGCTCACAATTTCCCCTGCCCTCTCCAAACTCCTCACTGCAGAAGGTCCACTAGTAGTTTTCTAGAATGTGACACTTTCCACCCTCCCAGACAGTGGCCTGCAACCTTAGCTGCTCATTAGAATCACCCAAGAAACTTAGAAACTTAAAGATACCAATGCCCTAACTCCAACCCCAGAGATTCAAATTTCATCAGACACAGTAATTTCTAACCTTCCCCAGATATATCCACTGTACTGCCAAGCTACCTCCCTGGCATGTGCCCTGACTTGAGGCAATCGAAACGCTCAGGGAATCTGATTTTGGATGAGAGAACATTGGATCACCTCTGTGAGATGGGTCTTACGCTCCTGAGTAATAGAGAAATCAAGAGATAAACAGGAGAAGCAAATAGGCCTGCAGTGCAAGGAGAAAGAAGCAGAGTCACTGAGAAGCAGAAAGGTGAAAATAGTAGAGGGTCCCAAGTCCCTGGGGGCTAACTGTATTTCTGGCTTGTGTACCTCTGGGTCTTTATAATCCACTTTGTATGGTATTTAAACTTGCAGGGATTTGTTTTTGTTACATCCAACCATCCTAACTGATCCAATAGTTTAACTCAAAAGCTCCAGATCATCTACACTAATAAAAGAGAACGATGCAAATTGACCATAACTTTGTGATGCCCACCAGCCAATCAGGAGTGAGTATGCAAATCAACTCAACAAAGATGGCCGGTTAACTTGCATATGCAGGTGCCGAGCGGCTGGGGTGGGGCGGGACGCTTGGTTGTCGCCATGGTGATGACGCAGTCATTCCACACTGCCCCAGCTGCTCCGGGCCTCCGGGCAGCATGGGGAGGTATAAGGGCGGCTCCAGGCCAGAATGAAGGCGGTGCCAGCAGCCAGGGGAAGGAAGACCCATTCTTGCACGAATCTTCGTGCATTGGGCCTCTAGTTGACCTATAAATGTAAATGATGCCCCCTTTTATCGGGCCTCTATTTGACCTACAAATTTAAATGATGCTCATTATCTAACACACTTACTTGGCATTTAGGAATGTATGCTCTGTGTTTGAATCATTTTAGGCAAGTACTTACCCTGTATTCATAGGTACTGGGTAATAATTGAATATGGTAGATCTATACTCAATAGTCTGACTATATTAGGAATTTATTTTTTGTAAATGATAAAACATTTTTTTTGTGGTTAAACTGGCTACCTACCATAAAGCAAAGTTTGTGAGCATTGGTAAATGTGCTGTGATTGAAATGAATGAAAAATCATATCGCTAGAGTAGTATTATTTTTACTTAGGGGGAAATGTGTCCATGCTTTTCTCAGTTCCTCCAGAATTGTCTGACTCCCCAAATATCTTGTTCTTTCTACAGAAGGTGAATGTACACCGTGGGCCACTAGGTTGTTACCACTTAATGGTAAGGTAACAACACCCTCTTTGGACCAGCAATATGTTCACTACCAAGCAGAAGATTCTCAATGCATCTTTTCTTGCTGAAAGTAAGATCTGACTCCAACAGAAAGTATAAACTCCTCTGGAACAACAGCTATGTTTCAATTCCAGTGACTACAACATCTAGCACAGTGCTTGGTGCAGAACAGAGGCTTTATTAGTGAATCTGCTTAAATGAATAAATGAGGATCAACTCTGCTTTTATATACCAGTTGTACATATTAAAGATAAATCTGAGCACCAAGCCTACACATGAGGAAAAATGATATCTTTACAATGCCATTTACAATATTTTTTAAATTTTATTAACATCTCTATTTCGCATATTTTTAAAATGCAACTCATATAACCTTTATTCATAATTCACTCTCCTCTAGTAATAAATAGCTTTGTGCGGAGTCTAATTTTGCTAGTCCAAAGGAAAACACGTTGGGAAAACCTTAAATTACCACCAAATTCCACTAACATCTAGAGACTGTATGCTACTCCAGTACAAGTCTTACCTACATAAACATTTGATGACAGAAGACAAAAATGTGATTATAAGGGTCACATAAACATTTTGGGTGTTTATTAGGGAAAGACCATAATTTGTTAACTTATTGAAATAATTTCTTTTGACAGAAAAAAATATCCATTTTCCATTCTCTTGGTAGAGTTTAGAATATTCACAGAGATAGCAACCCAATATTTATTCAAATGCTGCATTTTGGATTGATAAAAATGTTTATATATTATTAAAGGATATTAAAACTTCAAAGTTTCTAAAGGCATTTTTCCAGTGATAGAGATCAAAAGCAAAACACTGAGTTAGAGTTACAAATATACACTCATAGATATGGGAATAATATATTTTGTTCCATCAACATGTCTACTTTACATTATTCAGCACAAAGCTTTGTGAAATAAGAATCATGGGAATATAAGAATATAAAGGAAAAAGGTACAAATAACAGCTTCATAAACTGAGAAATGTACATAAATAAATCATGTATATGTGGGAAGTTTGCTTAGCTGGCAAGAAACAAAATATGGAAAATCTGCTTGTTAAACAATAACTACAGAGTGTGCTTTTATGATATTTTTCACCACAGTAATTCATATTAGAGATAGAAGCAGTTGCATGTTAAATAAAATCATTGAGCATTGTTCCCTCACATTGCAAAGAGCTGACTTATGATGTTTTTAGATGCCTCCCATTAGAAAGTAAATATTCCTTCAATGCTATGCATTTCACAAAATTTAATAAAGACGAACTGTAAATAAAGTCACAGGGAGATTTCAGACAGTTTTATTAGGAGATTGTTGAAAAGAAAAAGAAAATTAAATACAATAACAGTAAACATGGTTCTCACATCGAAACCAGACTCAAAGAACTAGGCTACCATAGAAAAATTTCCAATTTTTGCATTATGATGTAAAAACAGATTTTTGTACAGATTTTGTACAACAAAATTCGTAATAACCTTTTATCATTTTTAGAAAACTTTAAATATATAGATAAAAATAGACAATTTTCATAGGTCCTACATGAAGGTGAGTATGTTCTGTTCCAAGGGCTTGCATAGAGCGCAAATGTGGTTATAATATAGAACAACTAGACATTAATATTTCTAGGATTACAAAAGCATGGAAACCATAAAATGGGCACAATTTTACTTGTTTATACCAAAAACAAATTTCAAACCAACCTGTATAACTAAAAAAAAAAGGGGGAGGGGGTAAACTTAAGTTACAGACTTAAAATAACATTTCAAGAATTGTAATATTTACAACAGTGTTAGTAAGATTCTCTCTTAACATATAGTTGATAGCTCTTTTCTTTAATCCTTGCTAAAATTTTCTTTTATATCAAACCCAATCCTAAAGCATTCTCAAAGGTCTTGAAAGTATGTATTTTAAAACTATTTAACCTACTTAACAGGTGACTCTATGCAAGGAGCAGAGCAATGATTCTACTACATATGTAAGTTGTAGGCTTTTTAAAAAATCATTCAAAACTGTATGATTCAAAAGCTTGCCACAAGTCCCTCCAATTTTAAGTGTTGTAATTCTTTAAAGACTGCATACAGAGAAAAACAAGAAATAGATACAACTAGGATTAGAATCTCTTGCGCTCAAACAAGAGATGGTTAATGGAAGAACTATCTTAGAAAACCAAGTTTCTACAAAGCATTAACTAACAGTATTTTAAATAAAAATATTGCTCCCTTTAAAGCAAGCTAAAATAGGAACTGCATATATAACCTTTTTATTGTATTAAAAAAAATGGACTTAGCTGTTACATAGTGAGCTACGCAAAAGAAGTATGTTCCAGTATTGCAAGGAAGACCTATAAACTATTGAAGCTTACTGCCAGAATATGTATAATATTCTTCTCTTAACCAAATAATCCAACTCCAAACTCCTTGAACATTTTAAGCTAGTTTTCTTGGATATTTAAGATTTTGCCATTTATGGTAATAAATAATGTTATGACCATACCATTTTAATGTGACAGCAAAATCATAAAATGAATAGCAACTGTACTGATTCATAATACCAGCCTTTAAAGGTGTAACTCCAGGTAGGTAAAAGCAAAGAGAAGGTAACTTCAGCATATAATGTGCACTGTTTGCAGCTTTACTTCCAGTTATCTGCACAAAGTGAAAACACATACTGTAACTTTCCAAAGACAGTGAAAATGACACGGAGGCACCCTTCCCTCTGACCAGGGTGGGAAGCACAACACATTTTAACTTTATCACTCAGCGCTACATGGTATTGGACTGATACATCAAGGGTTTGTTAGGTTTCGTTTTTCAGCAACATTAACATAATATGACGTTAACATATAAAAATATTTCTGGTGTTTCAATTTACTGTTCAGCCACAATCCATTCTCAATAGTGCAGCTTGGGGCACTGACTAGGGTTCAATATACAAATAAAAATGGCTGACACAGAGTTCTGATGTCACCAGATGCTTAAGATCTCATTCATTAATACTGTGACTCCAGACAAATATTTACATGCCTGCATGCGTTAAAACCAGAAAGCTGTCTTTCTGACCAACAGGGTGACAAAACATATTTTCTAAAATTTTCATTTTCCTAAACTCTAGTATACTACTGCATACATACATACCTTCCTTGTATGTTTTATGTTTATATACTGTACATGTGACCAACAGTTTGAATAAGAAGCATCATTATTATTTTTAATTCTATATACCACTACCAGTCAGGAATGAAAACATGTTACATTTGTATTTTCTTTTTTTAAAAGAAAAAAGACCTTCAGTGAAACCTTTTGGCTTATATTCAATACTTCTTTTCAGATACTCAAAATGTTATTTCACTGGATTGTTGTCAATATCCACTTATTGGTCTTTTGGAAAGTATGTGAAAAACATCTTCAAGAGAAACCCCACAATTAGAGAGTTTAAAATAGAATGTAACAGAATATTACTCTTTATTGTATTGACTTTTAAGAAATCCTCTATGCCTCCTATAAGTTCATTTCCAAGTGTTCTTGCTGGTTTCTGGAGGATATTATTCTGTAAGTCTGGGTGACCACTGCTACGAGTCTCTTGATGTGCTCAGATACAGAATATTCAGAAGAGGAAAATGGTTCATTCCATTAAAAAAAGCAAAGCTAGGTCTTATTCAGACCTGCCTTTAACTCTGTATACAAGTGTCCAGCAGCAAAGTTGCAGATATTCATTGTAAGAAGTTTGATACTTGTACATTTACAAACATTCTCAGGTCTCTGGTATAACCACAGGTGAAAATCAATGAAGGAACCTTGTATTTTTTTGTTTGTAGAATACTTAAACTTTTAAAGAACATTAATACACAAAATTGAGGAAGTTCCCTTAAAAGGACTTTTATTTTTTTCCGAACTTTTCAATGATGAATGTCTGACTGCAAAGTTCTTTACTACAACATGGATTTCTTCAACGGGAATGATTCAGTACATGACAGTAGTTTTCAAATACAGTCTTCCATCTAAAAGTAAACAATAAAAATAATTAATGAGATGACATTTTGAAAACAAATGTGAATATAAAAACTACATAGCTTGATATAAAATTTGTGGATTTTAGTCTCTCTCCACTTGATTAAGAAGTAACATTTTCCACATAGTCTCAAAGTTAATTTCATAATTACATTGAGTTAATGTGATTGCAATGAGTACAGCATTTCTAGTTCTCATAAATATATATTTGCTATTTTGCTATCAGTTCCAGAGCACTCAAAAAATAGATAAGAGTATGTGCTGTGTGTGTTTTATTGATATGCAAAGCTAGTTGACTTCTGTTGAATGACAATTACTTTCTTCAAGCTTGCAGAACTAAATTTTCTCTGGATGCATTCAGGTGTATCTTCATCGCGAAAGACCAAGTTCCAATCTTTCTCCTTAGCACTGTTATTAAATATACCACGTCATGTAACTATTTTCTATATTTGTTGCTATTTATATGAAAGCCACCTAGGTAATTTCATCACTATCAATAAACTATAACCTTCCACCCTTGACATGAGAGTAACCGAACAATTAAATGTTAAGATGAAAATGTATTGCTTAACTTTCACCAATTGGGTAACACAGTTATGTGAAAAAAAGAAAAAAAGGAAATCAAACCTTGGACACTTTCAATAAATGCATTTGAATGAATGAGAAATAAGAAATAGGAAGTTAAAAATCAAAAGAGAAACAAAACTAAACATAAGCCTATTTTTCAAATGTCACATCCCCGAAACTGTCCACTTGTGGTGTGGTCTAAACATTAAATATATTTGTATAAAATATGTCTGCATTTCAAGTTTTAAAACCTACTGTAGAAGTAACCAAAGAAGTAGAGAGCTGATACATTCACCAAAATTGTCTAATTCTTAGTCATTAATTAATTGATTTCTACTTTTCTCTCTTTTCAATTGTCTCATTATTTCTCTTATGTATTTAACTATGTTAAGAATATCATTCTCATTCTTTTTTTTTTTTTAAATAGACAATGTTTCCTAGGATTAGAGAAAGAGGAAAGAGACATTCTCAACTTGCCCAAAATTCAAATTCTATCAATTGAGGTCCTTCACAAAACCTGTGAACAGGGAATTTGCTCAAAATTAACATTTCAGGCCTCAAGAAAGGTTTTTAAAATCTTTGCACATGAAGTCTTAAAAAATAATTTTATAATTTTCTGTGATGTTTATAGCATAATAGCTAGAACAAATCTAATAGGGAAGAGTGGATATATAAAAAATAATTCATTAACCAGAGACCTAGAAGCATGAAACAGACTGATTAAACTCAGAGGGAAGGCAGGGGTGGGGGAGGGAGATAACTAAAGAACTTATATGTATATATGCATAACCCAGGGACACAGACAATAGTGTGATGAAGGCCTGAGGACGAGGGAGGCAGGTACAGGGTGGAGGGGGTCAATAGGAAAAAAAAAGGGAGATATCTGTAATACTTTCAACAATAAAGATAACTTTTTAAAAATAATAAAATATAAAAGATCTGCTAGCCATAATCACCATCTACAAGATGTTACATAATTTGGTATTAATCTTCCTCTCTAACCTTATCTATCACCACTTTCCTCTTACTCAGTGACTCTCCTTCATATTGTATGGCACATCAGGCTCTGTAATGCAATGGAGAATTAAGGCCTGTTTTCCTTCTTAGAAGCCTCCTTCTTCCCCACTTATTTTTCTGCTCCTTTCTATTAAAATTCTCTAAGTAGAACTCTCCTATTCATTCTCTAATGCAAGCACTCCAAAAATTAACTCCATTGCACTTGTCTCTACTACAAGGTGAGACCCACAAAAGAAGCAGCCATATTTCTTTCCCCATTAGAATCATAATGAGAATGCTGTAGCATTCTTTCTTTAAAATTTTACTGCAGCCCTTGCTGGTGTGGCTCAGTTGGTTGGAATGTAGTTCTGTACACTAAGAGGTGGTGGGTTTGATTCCCAGTCAGGGCACATACCCAGGTTTTGACTTCAATCCCTGGTTGCAGAGCCTTCAGGAGGCAACTGATCAATGTTTCTCTCTCTCCCTTCCTCTCTCTATGATCATTCAGTTAATAAACACATTTTTAAAGTTTTAATGCAGTATTAAATGCTAAAGTTTTGGAAAAATATATTCATTAATTTGCTTATGCAATAAAAATAATTATCTGTAGTATATTAGAAATGTTAAAGTCTATCTGAATCTGTTTTAAATAAAACTAAATTTATTTTAAAATATAATAATTAATGTGTAAGCATATTTACCATACATCTCATATAAAATACATTTATAGCAATTATATACATTATATTTGTGTGCTCAGTATCTGATTTACAATAATTCCACTTTTAATAAGTCTCTCTTTACATTTTTTGACTAATGTGTGTTCCTAACAGATGAACTAATGCATCAAGCATTTGAAGATTCCAGTTATAAAACAAATCCCAACTGCTACAATTATGGCATTTATATGATTAAATAACACTTAGACATCAGAGATTATCTGGCTTACAATTAACTGGAAGCAGAAATAGATGAGGCATGGACAGACCCTAAAAGAGTGATTCTCTCTTCCTTTGTCTACAGAACCTAACTTTCAACGCAATTCTACTTTATAATTTTGTCATCTTTATTGAAACATACTTATGCATAATTCAATATATTTAAGAAAAAAGTTCTAACTAATTTTATATTATTCCAGATAAGTTACAGTATTAGTCCTGCAACCTTCAGCAAATAACCACCTATGGATGTACCCACAGACCTAAAAACAGGTATCTCAGCTATGGGAGCTATCTCAGTCTTCTGATAACAAATCACCTGAGTGAAAGTTAAATGGAAGGATACACAGGCCCATAATTCATTTGTGCCATGATTTTACATTATAAAATAATGTTTTCAATACTTTCTCCTTCCCTGACTATTCAAACAGCAAGAAAAGTTGTAAGGTCATAGAGAAGCCTGGGAAAAACAAGCTACTGTGTGGAGTTCTTTGGAATCCCAGGAGTCTTTCCATGGCTGTAAGACTTTACATTGACTTTACAACGACTTTACATCGTTGTTTACATCTGGAAACTCAGAGTGCTTATTCATACGCTTTGTTTTAAGGGCTTCCCTTTATGCATTATACTTACTTTCTGACTAGACAGTTTCATGCCTACCCACTACTATATATATATATATATATATATATATATATATATATATATATTATTTCTGCATGCATTGGCCACAGAAAAATATTTTTTTCTATTTGTTCCTGATGGTGAGCCAGGTTTATCAATTATTCATTGATATCTCAAATGGATGATAACTTTTCTTTAAGATCAAGTAAATTGGCAATAAAGACAATGATAATTATTATCCAGATATCTCATATTTTCTGAGCACCTACTGTGTTCGGGGCACTTTATAGATATCAAATCTAAACTGAACAAAATAGGTATCCCTTAGTGTCTTTTATAAATAGCTATGAAGGCTTTTAAAAGGGTTAAATATATTGCACACTTTTGCAAGACTTGCAAATGGAAGTGAAGTGGTTTGCTATTTATGTGAATCCAAATTTCATGTCCATTCTATTGTATTACTTTCATCCAATAAGCAATTGGGCTATGACTGGAAGAGATTCTATGTCTCTGAATTGCAGAGATGAGGGACAGGCTCTTCTCCATCTCAGTGCCATCAGTGTCACTGCCTCGCTGGTTCTGTTTCTCATGGTCCTCCCAGAGACAGGGGCTTCCTCTTTGTATGCGGAGCCTCACCTGAACAACTTGAAACCAGAACCAGAATTTTTATAGTTTGGTTTTAGAGAAAATATTTTCCTTCAACACAGTGATTGTTTGCTTTCGTATGGGAGGCTAATATGACAGAAAAGCCAAGCTATACTTTGTGCATGGGAGTACTTAATTAAAGATTCTGTTCTAATTAAAAGCATTTGGGAGTAAGGATTGAGTGAAACTTTTTAAATGACAAATTCCTAATAGTTCCAGAGTTCATTGTAATTTGATGCTTATAGCTATAATTTGGTGTATAAGAAAGTATCTAGATCACTGAACAGTTTATTGCAGGTGTGAATTTTTGTGTGTTGTTTATTGTTATTATAAGGTTAGATCTATAGATGAGTTGAAGAAAACATTTTAAATTCCTTGTAAAAATGGATCTCATATTTTAATATGAGAAAGTTGAAAGTTGAAACCATATCAGACCATTAAGTATATAGATTTTATACATTATTTATTTGCTGTGGCGAAGGAAAGAGAAATGGGGAATGAATCACATAATTTTGTTTTATTTTATTTTATGTTTGTGTATTAAGTCTATTGTTTTGATTTAATGTATTTGATGGTATTATTATAAATGTTTATTATAATGTCTAACATACACACCTATATAGTTTAGCTTTTATTTCATGTATAAAACTAGAGTATTGCATAGCTTTATCATTTACTTTAAAAACTATAATAAAATTTGCTCAATAACAATTATACCACACAACAAGATTTTATATTAGAAGGTGGCAAACATACTAGACAATTTCAAATTGCTTAGTTGGGTGACACCAGAAATACAATTATTTCACTGTGTAGTGAAATAATTAACAAGGAACTATACTAGTAAAAAGTATCACACAATTTACAAATAGATATTCCAGTTTTGAATACAAACACCCCTGTAAACATAAGGTTCTCTTATGTATTTTCTCCACTAAGGGCTTAATAAATTGCATTTCCTGTTAGAAAGTAGCTTTATTTAAAAAGGCATCTATTTGTTCAAAATTTATATGTAGACCATTAGAATCTAATGAAGTTTGCTGCTTTCACAGAATAGGACATTTACATGCATAATGTTTCCCTACACCAGAACTGAGGAAAATACTAACATAAACAGGGCAAACATATAAGATCATATATCTAGAAAGTTTAATATTGACTTAAAATTAGGTTAATATAAAATATAGTAGCTTTGAGCCTCTCTCAACATAATGTCTTAATCATGAGAAATCAAAACAAGTGGGGGAAACAAATGTTAATGATTCATGTGATATTTGATAAGACAAAGAAAGGAAGTAAAAATAAAAGCAAACAAACAGGACCAGATGGAAAGAATCTTTGTCAAGTCATAACCCCTCTTCTAAAACACCCAAAAGAAGAAGTTAATTAAAGAAAATATTGTTTCTTGCTTTTTTTATAATTTTATATTTAGAGTAAGAACATTCTGCTACTGCTAACGCAATGGAGCAGAGACACAGAGTCTACGCTTGGTATGAGAAATTTTTAAAGAGAGATTGATGTTCAGCATAGGCACTTTTTAAAGGGGATACTAAATAAATAGCATTTCTTCTCATGAAATGCAGATAATAACAGTCTAAGTGATTTTCTATGAGTCATATTCAAGAGTGTGTAAAGATAAAATTAAACAGTAAAAACTGAAAAGCTGCAACAGATTTTGAATTTTATCTAATTTAGGGTTATAGCTGCAGAACCCTGAGGCTCACAGAGTGGACAAGAACTCAGATCTTTTGAATAGTTTCTCCATAAGTACTGTGATGCTATTCTAGACAGTGGTACAGAATGTGTGTAAGAGAACACAAGGGTATTCTCTGGGCATTCCATCTATACTAGTACAAGCAGTAGGTAATGGGTTACCTAATGGACCAATACAATCCAGCTCACTTGAATTCAGAGTAGATAATATCATGTTTATTTACAAGACTGGTAGAAGTGAAGTCTTAAGTATGGATAATATAAAATATAATCAAGAACCTCTTTTACATATGTTTCAGTTCTCTTCAGAGAAGAACACAGTCTAGTTTAAGACATGTTCCCAGAACAGATCATCATCTAAAAATTATAATATAGACATTAAAAGGTAACTCTGTTTTTAGACAAAAAGTGGAAATGAAACCATGCCTTTTCCATGTAAGGACTTTGTGTCAGGCTCTAGGTCAGTGATGGCAAACCTATGACACGCGTGTCCGAGGTAAAATGCGAACTCATTTTTTTTTTGGTTGAGTTTTCTTTGTTAAATGGCATTTAAATATATAAAATAAATATCAAAAATATAAGTTTTGTTTTACTATGGTTGCAAATACAAAAAATTTCTATATGTGACACAGCACCAGAGTTAAGTTAGGGTTTTTCACAGTGCTAACATGCTGAGCTCAAAAGGTTCGCCATCACCGCTCTAGGTAAACACGGGAATAAAGGAGAGACATGGATTTTGACAGCTGAACAATTTGAGGCAGGTGGAACTAGATGTTAGGTATTGTAGGACTAGAAGGTATCACCATTGTGGAGGCTGATCTAATCACAACATTTTAAATGGGAAGCTAAACAGAAAAATCAGTAAAGAAGGCTGAACTGAAGAATGTGAAGAGAAGGCATTTCAATATCTACACATGGCTATGGTTAATCTTACTTGGCTTGGAGTTATTTAGTCAAATCCAAACCTAGGCAAAACACTTTTCTCAAATAGCTAGATCAGTTTACAGTATCTCAGTTCCTCTGAGAAGTGACATTCATGTCAATACCTTAACAAAAGAGACATTTTTCTTGGATTTCAGGCTCAACTATGATATTAATGGTCTCTATGGACAAAGAGGAATTTACTAACAAAGTCTAAGATAATCCTGCTTTACTGGGTATTAAAGACCTTTTATCCTGTAACTCAACAATCTTCCCCAATTAGAGTAAAAATCTGGACCCTGTGGTTCGATGAACTAAATGTTCTTAAGGCCATACCTCCATGACCACACCAAGCAAAATTGATTTCAAAAGTAATCAAGAAATTCCAAAAGGGTAGTGGAGTAAGTGGAAGCTACACTGAGATGCTCCCAGAACCAAACTGGAATTACAACTAAAATATAGAAAAACCATCCTGAATAAATCAATTGACGACTAGCTGGAGATAAACTTGATAACCAAGGACAAAAAGTGTAGACCACATAGAGACTGGTAGGAAGTGCAGAGGCACAAAAGGGCTGGCCAGGCTCCCACAGACAGCAGCTGAAGTTTTGAAGAAATATCTTAGCTGTGGGGAGTTCCCATTGAGAACTCTGGGGTCTAAACCCCAAGCTGGGCTCCCAAGACCAGAGCACCCGAAATCAGAAAGGTGTCCACATAACACTGGCTGTGAAAAACAGCAGGGTTTCTGTCTGTCAGGGAAAGACAGCTGGGAATGCAAGCACCCTCTTAAAGGGACAACACAAAATTTCATGTGCTGCCACTCACTTTGGGTCCCAGCAAAGGGAGGGCAGAGTGGACTGGAGGTGTGTGAGCAGAGGACAGAATTGGAGGCTCTGGGCAGAGCTTGGAAGACACACTCCCCAGTTTCCTATGCTAAGACATTCCCTCATACTGCAGAGGACATCTATCTGTGGCAGACCTTTACTATCCAGGCACCTTTTACCTAGTGGAGAGGGGGGGCAATTGCCCCACCTTAATGGAAAACCCCTTGCCCCACCCTGTGAAGTTTCTAAGGCCCATTAAGAGACTGAGAATAACAATCAGCCTGCAGGCAGGAGCATTTGCCCCACCCTGTTGGAAAACCTCTCACCCCATCCTGTGGCCTCTTGCCTGCGGCTAATCAAGACTGAATAACAATCAAACTAGAGGCAAAGCCAGGTCTCTGGAGACTTTGATTCTTTGCCTGATTTAATCCAGGGTAAGGGGCTAGGAAGTAGACCTTGGTGCTCATCTTGGTCCTTCCCAAAGGCACCCAGGCCCAGCAGAGGGAACCCAAATCTATGGATTTTTTATAGCTCCAAACAGGGTACTCAGGGGCAGTCAGAAACAGTGTCTAGCATTGTCTTGCACTAGCAGATCTACCTCATACATAGACACAAAACCAAACAGGCAGCCAAAATGGGGAGACAAAGAAATAAGCCCCAAATGAAAGATCAAGAGAATTCTCTTGAAAAAGAGCTAAATGAAATGGAGATAAGAAATTTATCAGACATAGAGTTCAGAATAATAATGGCAAGGATGCTCAACAGCTTGAGAAAAGATATAGTAATTATGAAGAATGACATAGTACTAAATAAAGAACACAGTGGAAGGAATGCACAGCAGATTAGGGGGAGCTGCAGATCGAATCAGTGAATTAGAAGATAGGGTGGAAAAATCACTTAGTCAGAGAACCAAAAAAGAAAAAAAAAACAATGGAAAAAAAAAAGAACAGCTTAAGGGAGCTCTGAGACAACATGAAATGTAACAATATTCACATCATAGGAGTACCAGAAGGGGAAGAAAAAAAATGAACAAGGAATAAAGAATGTGTTTGAAGAAATAATGGCAGAAAACTTTCCTAACCTGGCGAAGGCAATAATCACACAAGTCCAGAAGGCACAGAAAGTCCTAAGCAAGAAGATCACAAAACAGGCCCATGCCAAGATACATCATAATTCAAATGCCAAAAATTAAAGACAATGAGAGAATCTTAAAGGCAGCAAGAAAATAGCAATTTGTTACCTACAAAGGAGCTCCCATATGGATGCCAGCTGATTTTTCATCAGAAACTCTACAGGCTAGAAGGAAATGGCATGAAATATCCAAGGTATTGAAAAGCAAGCATCTCAAACAAAGATTACTATATCCAGCAATGCTATCATTCAAAATAGATAGTGAAATAAAGAGCTTCCCAGACCAAAAAAAAAAAAAAAAAAAGGCTAATGGAGGTTATCACCACCAAACCAGCACTGCAAGAAATGCTAAGAGGTCTGCTGTAATGAGAAGAAGAAATATATATATATAGAAACATAGGCATATAGAATTAAAGTGGCAATAAATAAGTACCTATCAATAATAATGTTAAATGTAAATGAATTAAGTGCTCGAATCAAAAGATATAGGGTAGCTGAATAGATACAAAAACATGACCCAATTATATGCTGTCTACAAGAGAGCCACTTCAGAACAAGAGAATAACACAATATGAGAGTGAAGGGATGTAAAAAATTTTCCATGAAAATGGAAACAAAAAAAAAAAGCTGGGGTAGAAATGCTCATATATGACAAAATAGACTTCAAAATGTAGGCCATCAAGAGGCAACCGAGGTCACTACATAATACTAAAGGGATTGATCCAACAAGAGGTTATAACCCTGGTAAACCCAATATAGACACACACACACACACACACACACACACACACACACACACACACACACATATATATATATATATATATATATATATATATATATATATAATAAAAACTTCTAGAGGATTTTAAGGGAGATATTGACAGCAAATCAGTCCTAGTAAGGGAATTCATCATCCCACTGACTTCAATGGATAGATCTCCCAGACAAAAGATTTACAATGAAACAATGATGCTAAATGACATATTAGATCAGGAAGGTTTAATTGACATTTATACAATATTTCACCCCAAAGCTGCAGAATATGAATATACATTCTTCTCAAGTACACACGGGTCATTCTCAAAGATAGACCACATGTTAGGACACAAAACAAGTCTCTACAATTTCAAGAAGACTGAAATCATATCAAGCATATTCTCAAATCACAATGGCATGAAATTAGAAATCAATTACAGTAAAAAACTAAAAAACATTCAACTATATGGAGGCTAAATAGCATGTTATTAAACAATGAATAGGTTACCAATAAGGTCAAGAAAGTAATAAAATACTTCCTGGAAACAAATGAAAATGAACACACAACCCATAATCTCTGGGACACAGCAAAAGCAGTCCTGAGAGGGAAGTTCATAGCACTATAGGCCTAACTCAAAAAAGAATAAAAATTAATAATAAACTACTTAACCCTATAATTTAAAGAATTAGAAAGAGAACAAGAAGAAAAGCCCAGAATAAGTAGAAGGAAGAAAATAATAAAAATTAAATTAGAAATAAATGATATTGAGACTAAATGTCATCTTGTAAATAACAACACAAAAGATCAATGAAAACATGAGCTGTTTCTTTGAAAAGATAAAAAAGATTGATTAAACTTTAGCCAGACTAATTAAAACATAAGGAGACAGGACCCAAATAAATAAAATCAGAAACTAAAGTGATGAAGTAATAACTGACACCACAGAAGTACAAAGGATTAAAAAGAAACTAGAGGCCTGGTGCACAAAATTTGTGCACGGGGGGTGGGGTCCCATAGCCCCACCTGTATCCTCTTGCAATCCAGGACTTCTTGGGGGATATTAGGCCTAAACTAGTAGTTGGATATCCCTCTTGCAATCTGGGACGCTACATGCACCAGTGACCATACTTTTCATACAAGTGAAAGGCATCTTGCTGTTGTATGGGCAGCTACATTTTTTTGCCCTGATTATAAAAAGTAGTACATAACATGATCTTTCTAAGACAGTAGTACAGTTTTCTCCATCTTATGGGTAGAAAAACTGAAGTAAAGGGAAGTTAAGTAATTGGCTTTGTCACACAGTTATAAGTATCAGAATCAGGGCTGATCACGAAATGTGCAAGCATATCATCGCTGCATCATCCTGCCTTTTCAATGTTAGAGTAGCCTTGCCAGGTTTTAATTTTTAAACATAAGAGACTGTTCCCAATATATAGGGTAGGGTCCCTAGGCCTGGCCAGTGATCAGGGCCATCTGTGAGGTGACTGGCAGGCAGGGTGATTGGAGGTCCTGACTGGCACATGCCTTGGCTGCCAGCCAGGCACCGCTCACTTACCAGCACCGCCCCCTACCACCACTACCAGTTGCCTTCCTCTGTGGGGCGACTGGTGGGCAGGGCGACTGGGGGGCCCCCACTGGCACCCACCTTGGCTGGCGACCTGGCACTACCTGCTGGCCGGCCCTGCCCCCTGATCGCCACTGCCAGTCACCTCCCTCTCAGGGGACAGAAGTTCAATGCAGGAGTTTCCCCAGACCAGGGGCAGCTCCTATGTCAGTGATGGCAAACCTTTTGAACTTAGCGTGTCAGCATTTTGAAAAACCCTAACTTAACTCTGGTGCCGTGTCACATATAGAAATTTTTTGACATTTGCAACCATAGTAAAACAAAGACTTATATTTTTGATAATTATTTCCTATATTTAAATGCCATTTAACAAAGAAAAATCAACCAAAAAAATGAGTTCGCGTGTCACCTCTGACACGTGTGTTATAGGTTCGCCATCACTGTCCTATGTTAAGCGTCTGCCCCCTGGTGGTTAGTGTGCTTCATAGTGACTGGTCATTCTGCTGGTCGTTCTGCTGTTTGGTTGATTTGCATATTAGGGTTTTATTATATAGGATACTATCAGCAACTATATACCAAAAAGCTGGAAAACTGGATAAATTCCTAGAAAAATACAATCTTCCAAAACTGAATCAGGAAGATTCAGAAAACCTGAATAAGTCAATAACAATTGATGAAACTGAAGCAGTAATAAAAAAAACTACTAGCACACAAAAGCCCTGGATGGCTTTTGTTTGCATATATTGATCATGTGATTTTTATCATTCAGAAAATGGATGGATGGCTTCACAGGGTAGTTTTACCAAACATTCAAAGAAGAACTAACACCTACCTCCTTAAACAATTCCAAAAAATCCAAGAGGAAGGAACATTTCAAAGCTCTTTTTATGACGCTAGCATTATCCTAATTCCAAAACCAAAAAAAGACACCACAAAGAGAATTACAGGTCAATATCCCTGATGAACATAGATGTTAAAATCCTCAACAAAATATTAGCAAATCACATCCAGCAATATATTAAAAAGATCATACACCATGACTAAGTGGGATTTATTCCATGGTTGCAAGGCTGGTACCATATTCAAAAATCAATAAACATGATATATCACATAAACAAATTGAATGACAAAAATCACATGATCAATATATGCAAAAAAAGCATTTGACAAAATCTAACACCCATTTTTGATGAAAACTCTCAGCAAAGTGGGAATAGAGGGAACATACCTTAACATAATAAAAACCATATATGACAAACCTACAGCCAACATCATACTCAATGGGCAAAATCTAAAACCATTCCCCCTAAGAACAGGAACAAGACAGGGATGTCTGTGTTCCTCATTCTTATTCAACATAGTGCTGGAAGTGCTAGCCACAGCAATCAGACAAGAACAAATAAAAGGAACCTACTTGGAAAGGAGAAATTAAAACTGTCATTATTCACAGATGACATGATATTTTACATAGAAAACCCTTAAGACTCCACCAAAAATCTACTAGATTTAATAAAGGAATTCAGCAATGTAGCATAATACAAAATTAATACCCAGAAATCAATGGCATTTTTATACACCAATAATAGATTCTTAGAAAAAGAAACTAAATAAACAATCTCCTTTAGCATAGCAACAAAAAAGTTAAGATACTTAAGAATACACTTAACTAAGGACTTAAAAGTCTTATACTCAGAAAACTACAGGACATTTAAAAAAAAAGAGAGTTAGATATAAACAAGTGGGAGAATATAATGTGTTTGTGGACTGGTAGAATTAACATCATTAAAATGTCCATTCTTCCCAAAGCAATCTATAGATTCAGTGTAATCCCTATTAAATTACCAACAGCATATTTCACAGATCTAGAACAAATAATCCAAAAATTTATATGGAACCAAAAATGATCCTGAATAACTGCAGCAATCATGAGAAAGAAGAACAAAGTTGGAAGGATCAAAACACCAGATATCAAGTTATACTACAAAGCCACTGTAATCAAAACATTCTGGTACTGGAACAAGAAAAGGCATATTGATCAATGGAACAGTGTCCTTAGAAGTCAAGCCAAGCGAGTTTACCCTCAATTAATATTTGACAAAGGGGTCAAGAGCATACAATGGAATCAAGATAATCTCTTCAATGAATGGTGTTGGGAAAATTGGACAGATACATGCAAAAAAATTAAACTATGTATAACACCACCTTAGACCATATACAAAAATAAACTCAAAATGGATAAAAGACTTAAATGTAAGACGCAAAACCATAAAAATTCAAGAAGAAACCATAGGCAGCAAAGTCTCAGACATCCAGCATAGCAATATGTTTGTGGATACACCTCTGAGGGCAAAGAAAACTAAGAAGAAAATAAAGAAATGGGACTATATCAAAATAAAAAGTTTCTGACAGCAAAAGAAACTACCAACAAAATGAAAATTGAGTCCACTGTATGGGAAAACATATTTAGCAATGATACACCTGATAAATGATTAATATCCAAAATATATAAGGAACTTATACAACTTAACAAAAAGAAGATAAACCATCCAATTAAAAAATGGGCAAGTGACCTAAATAGATACTTCTCCAATATGGACATACAGATGGCCAAGAGACATATGAAAAAATGCTCAAAGTCACTGATCATCAGAGAGATGGAAATTAAAATATCAATGAGGTAACACCTCTCACCTGTCAGAATGGCTACCATCAACAAATCAACAAATGACAAGTGCTGGTGAGGATGTGGAGAAGAAGGAACCCTAGTACACTGCTGGTGGGAATGCAGACTGGTACAGACATAATGAAAACAGTATGGAGTTTCCTCAAAAAATTAAAAATGAAACTGCCAGTGATCCCATTTCTAGGGATAAAACACCAATCAGAAAGTATGTATGCACTCCTTTGCTCATAGCAGTGAAATTTACAATAGCTAAGTTCTGGAAACAGCCCAAGTGTCCATCAGTAGATGAGTGATTAAAAAAGCTGTGGTACATTTACACCATGGAATACCATGCGGCAGTATAAAAAAAAAAAAAAAGTCTGCTTAGTCTTGGAGACAGCATAGGGGGAACTGGAAATTATTATGCTAAGCAAAATAAGCTGGTCAGAGAAAGACAAATATCACATGATATCACTTATATGTGGAATCTAGTGAACAAAATAAACTGATGAACAAAACAGATACAGAGACAGAAGTATGGACCACATTATCACATCTCAGAGGGAAGAAGGTGGATAGGTGGGTGGGTGGGAAGAAGATCAACCAAACAACTTGTATGCATATATGGGTAACCCATGGACACAGACAATAAGGTGGTGAAGGCCTAGGGCACGGGGCGGGGACAGGCTAGAAGAGGCCAAAGAGGGAAGAAAGGCAATATATGTAATACTTTCAATAATAAAGCCTTACAAAATCATCAGAAATTATCTATTGTTGGTTTAAACAATAGGGAAAGTTCTATGCTTAATGTTAAAAAATTATCCCTCTGACAAAACTTTTAGTCATAAATGTTCAGCCTATACTCATGTAGACAAGTTTTGGAACCATACATTGTATTACTAGAACTTAAGTGTTGTTACAACCACTTGTCATTGGATCTAAACTCTTTTTTCCCCCAAGATGTTGCAACTACACTAACACTTACATAGAGGTTCGCAATCCTAGAGAAATTTGTTAAAGTCTGGCCATAATCTCCTTACAAGCAGATAACATACCATATGCCCATGTGTATTTCTAGTACCTTGAACATTGCCTGGAACCTGGCAAGTGCTCAATAAAAATATTTGGAAAAACTACCGAAATAACATAAAAAATGAGAGGATAATGGATATTATAAGCCTCTGGGCGATATACCTTGAGAAGAATACAACCTCACTTGGGTAGCATACTGGCTTAGACTAATCATGAGAAAGCATCAGATGTAAAATGAGAAAGTCTGCTAAGACTGAACTCTTCCAAAAATGTCAATTTCATAAACTTTTTTTTAACAGGCCAAAGAAATGATCAAGGTCAAAGAGACTAAAAAGAAATGACAACTAAATATAATATATGATCCTAATTTGGACTCAGAAATGCTATTAAAATGCTCTAAGGGTCTTGATTAGGTCAAATGACAAAATATGAATTTCAAAGTCAGATTAAATAAAATGATTGTGTCAATGGAATATTTATTGAGCTAATAAATATATTGTGTTTATATATAAAAGCATATCCCTTTTTCTTTTTGTAAATGCCCCTGAAATACATGTGGTAAATATAACACTTCAGGATTTATACATGCTACTCTCAAATAAGTCTGAAAATACAATGCAGAGAGAGAAAAGTATAAAGTACACAGTAGCAAAATATTACTAGTGGATTAATCTTATTAAATTAAATATGAAACTTTTGAGACCTTTTTGAATTTTTCTATAAATATCTTTTCAAATTCAAAACATAAAAATTTGCCTAAGTGAGTAAAGTTTAATACGTCACCAATATCAGATAGTTATTAATGTTGAAGACTGACACCCTCCTCTATCTACATATACTGTTTCACTGTTTAAATGGGCAGTATTTTCATAGTAAGTATGTTTTCTGGCTATCAACAAGACATTTGGCAAGACCTCTTCTAATATTAGTAAAAAATATGCTTAGTGATCATCTTAATAGAGTTCTTCAGGAAAACCAGGTTAAGATTTAAGAAACTTACTGGACTGGGGTGTGGATATAAACTGGATTCTGGTCTATTGGTCCATTATGTTTTAATGGTAAACTTACAATTTTAAAGTCTACGAAGTTCGCTTAACTGTATTACCAGTTAGTTAAGACTGTGTATGCTAATGTGCATTTTGATATAAAGAAATTACTGTCTGTTTAACTGTTTGAAACAAAAATAAAAGGACAAGCACAGACCTCTTTAAAAGTTTTGTTTCTGTAAATAAAAAAAAAATTATATTGCTTTTAGGTCTGCTTTGGTAAACTGTGTGTGTGTGTGTGTGTGTGTGTGTGTTCTAATTAAGCATTCATTAGTAAGAAGTGAGAAACCATCAGAGTGGTTAATGTACCAGCAAGTGAGAATGCGGTACTTTGCACTTAGGTTACTTTGTCCTGATTGGAAGGTGAGACCTCTCAACTTCAGCAAAGTGAAGCACAATAAAATATCATTACTTTCTCTATTCTTCTATCCATCTCTGGGGCAAAGAAGACTAAGAAACAGAGATGGAAGAAGATAATCATGTGAAGGTACAACTGAACCTGAGTGATGAATGGACAAATTTTCTCCTTTGCCTAATTAAAACAGAGGGTAGGAAAAAAAGTGATGCCTTGTTTGATAAAACAGATATTGCTGAGAAGGGAAACAAGTCACTTTCAAGTCAAGCACATGTGTCCTTCAGAACTGCAAGAAACCGGCAAAATACTTGGTGAATAAATTAAGTTTTCAAAATAAATGTATGGGGGCAAAACCAACGGTGTCAATTAGTAGGGCAGGTCTTATGAGAGTCTAGTTATTTTAATTTTTATAGAGAAAAAAAAATCTTCATTTTTCTTTTAAAGTATAACATTTTCTATTTTTTTCTATTTTCTATCTGCAATAATAAAAGTCAAAGATACTAATTGACCGTACCTTCACTACTCCCACCAGCCAATTAGAAGAGTATGCAAATTAACCCAACAAAGATGGCGGTTGATTTGCATACACAGGTGCCCAGCGAAGACTGAAGACAGTGTAGAAGGAAGCCAAGCACTGCAGAAGGGAGCCAAGTGGCAGAGAAGGGAACGGATGGGAGGTAGCAGAGACGGGAGCGGAGCTGAGGCAGAGGACACGGGAGGGAATGAAGTGGCATAGAAGGAAGGGAGTGAGGCTGTAGACACGGGAGGGAGGCGAAGCAGAGGACACGGGAGGGAGCCGAGGCAGCGGGGAAAGGAGGGAGCCTCGGTGGGCTTCGCTCCCTTCTCTGCTTCACTCCAGCCTCAGGAAGCCCTATTCTTGCAGGAATCTTCCTGCAACAGGCCTCTAGTAGCAATAATAATAGAGTAATTTCAATAAATTTATATTTGTTTTAGGAAGTAATTGTGAGTGAATAAAGTTCTAAATCTCTAGAGCTTTATTTAACATAGTTATGCAATGCTGAACCACAATGCTGGGCTAGTGTTAAACTACACAAATGACAAACTTCAATGAAAAAATCTCAAACTTTTTCAATAAATAGGAGGATTTTTTAAATGAAATAAATGGCACTTTTGAAGGAAGCTTTTCTTTATATCTTATCTAATGGAATCATCAAATGTTATGTAGACAGTGTGGGATGAGAACAGTAATATGCTGTACAAGAACTATTAAGTAAAGTAGCTCTTGTGCACTAAAACCTTAAAAGTCTTATTAAAGAGACAGACTAGCAAACAGGTAAGAAAGTGTATTGGCAGCATGAACATATCTAAAGAAGAATATGAGAATCAGTAAAATGTCTGCCCAGAAATATAAGCCCAGAGGAAACAGTTAAACAGGCAAGTTTTGGCAAATGCTCATTTAGCAATGAACCAGAAATGAATGTGGATGTGTGATATACTTTTGGAGATATTCCTGGGTCCATAAAATATTTGAATTATATAGTATTCCCAGTTAGATCCCATTCTCTCTAGGTAACTTGACAGTTTCATTTTCTACATAGCCCTCTGTGGTAGAAGTCCTCTAAGATAGCCAGCATTGCTTCCTCTCTCCAGGTAGTCACATCCTTGTATGATCCCTATCACCTTAAGTGTGGGCTGTACCTAGTGACTTCATGCTAATAAGGAGAATATGGCAAAAGTGATGAGAAGTCACTTCCAAGATTAGGTTATAAAAAACTGTGACTTTCATCTTGCTGGCAGACACACTCTCTCTCTGAATCTTTTCACTTGCTTGCTCTGATGCAGCAGGTTACCAGGTACTGAGTTGCCCCATGAAGAGTGCAAGTGTCAATAAACAAATAATGGTTTCAGGTTAATTGTCAGAAAGTATTGAGGTTCTCAGTCCAACACTCTCGAGGACAGGAGGATGCCATCAGCAATACGAGAAGCTTGGAAGTAGGCCCTGCCTCAGTTGAGTCTAGTGATGACTGCAGCTCCTGCCAACAACTTATTACAGCCTGGGAAAGAGCCTGAAGCAGAGGACCCAACTAACTTATTCCAAGATTCTTCATATACAGAAACAGTGAGGTAATACAGGTGAGGTAATAAACAATGAAGTTTTGAAATAATTTGTTATGCCACAACACATAATTAATGCTCCTTCCTTTATAAAAAGATGTGCTGGTCAATGATATAGGTAAATTTTTCAGTTCTTATGACTTCCAGTGTTTTAATATACCTGTTTGCTTTATTCTGGAGAAGATTGATAACCCAACTCTGGGTCATGTGAACTCACCATGCCACCTTGTAAGTTCTCCTGGAAACTTGCCTGCATTTCAGAGAAACAAAACCAACCTGCATGTTTCCCTGTACAATATTTATTGTCTTCCTATAGCAAAATAATTTTTAAGAACCTCTCTGATTTGCTACAAATGGAACACATTATTCTAAATCACATGTTTATTTTCACATGTTTAAAGAACTTGCTGGGTCTTTTTAAACTATATATGTTAAATATCTATATCTATCTATCTATCTATCTATCTATCTATCTATCATCATCATCTATAATCTATACTTATATGACTTTCTACACAATTTATCATCTATCTATTTATCTATCATCTATCTATCTTTCTATACATATGTTTACAGATATATTTATCCTGTAGTAAATTACTTGTGTTACCTTAGAGT
Organism: Myotis nattereri; assembly: GCF_964212035.1. Lineage (NCBI taxonomy): Eukaryota > Metazoa > Chordata > Mammalia > Chiroptera > Vespertilionidae > Myotis > Myotis nattereri. The sequence goes on along the minus strand of NC_138076.1, from coordinate 63,945,192 downwards.
ACTTTTATTCTTTTTTAAAATATATATTTTTAATATTTTTTTATTGAATTTTAGAGAGAAAGGGGTAGAGAGATAGAAAATCAATGAGAGAGAAATAGCAATTGTCTGCCTTCTGCACAATCCCTAACTAGGGATTGAGCATGCAACCCAGGACTGTGCCCTGACGAGGAATCAAATGGATGGTTTATGGGTGGATACTCAACCACTGAGCTACCCCAGCCAGAGAGGGTACTTTTATTCTACTGGGAGTAAAAGATTTTTCTTGAAGACTGATAATTTTATTTCATGATATATAGTGGCAGTCTCAGAAATAAAAATTATAATTTTCAATAGTCTAATCCTTTATTAAATTTATTTCAGAATAATAATGATTACAATTGTATCAAATCACTTGATGCAATTGTAACAGAGGTAATCATCCCAGAATATTGTATGTTCCACACTTAAAGTTGTTACCATTTAATGAACTGCCATTTACCAAAAAAGAAAATACAAAAAAAAGTCTAAAGTTCTCTATTAAAACCATGTAGGAAGATAATATGTTGAACAAGAAACAGGACAATCTTTTTAATATCCCTCAGACATCCTCTGGCTTTATGTACTGAATGCCTTATGTACTGAAAAATCACAGTAGTGGTTATTGGTCAAGTTCACTTTTGGTTATATCTGGGGTCTTGGAATATTTGAAGCTGTTGTTTATTATACTGCATGTTTTGCAATGAAACAGACATAATTATTTTCAAATTATTCAGGAAAATATCAACCAAACAGCCACAAACAATAACAAATGTAAGACACTAAATGCTTTCTAAAATGAAAAGCGATGAAAAAAAGACAAAATGTGCTACCACAAATATATGCAATGCTAATAGATAAGTTTGCATTTTACAAATTATCTCTGAGGAAACAAAGAATTTCAGGAATCATCTGAAATGCTTTGTTTATTTGTAAGTTCTAAATTGTTCTCAGCATATATTAAATTCCACGAGATTGCGAAATTTATTTAATACAATTTCAAAAAATTAACACCAGAATCCTACAAATAAACATTTAAAGTATATTATTAAAAATGTGCATACATTTAGAAAGAAGATAAATGCTGATATATTCCATTCCCACTGTGAAATTCTGCCCTCGGTCATGGTAACATAGGCCACTATTTCCATTAAAATTAACAGCTTGTGGCTATGGTTACTGTCAGCATTGCCTTATTTTCCCATCACTAGCAACTGTGATATGAATCAAATTAACTTATGTCACCATGTACATGATTATATCCTGGATTGAGGTTAGTTTCGAGAAGTACTATGAATTTAAGGAACTCATCTAAGGTTATGTCAAGACTACCTTATAATAAATCTTTATTTTCCTACCATAAAGACCATATACTACTCTTACTTCTGTTCAACCAGGAATGCCTATTTTAGCTCAGTATCCCTGACTCATTTCAGTTGGACAGAATTCAGTTCCATCCCCTTTTAGGAAAACTTGCTTACATAGTATAAGAACATTAACTTGTAAGTCTTGGACAATCAGTCTTGCCTATTTTCCCATCAGGCCTTTGATAGCAACATGGTGTCTGAATAGAGCTCACAACTGTAGCCTCATTCACATGTTCTTTACTGATCCAGCCCTTGGATGAGAATTCTCCAAATGCTTCAACTCTAAGCAGGCATTTCCTGGCTTTATTACCAAATGCCTTATGTACTGAAAAATCACAATGCTTGTAAAGTTTTAAATATAGCGTAGGACTAGAATTATTTTGTGTAACACACATTTTGTTGTGATCATTCAAAACACTATTACACGAGCATTTTTTCTTTACCTACAAAGTCTAAAGCATAAGTGTAATTTTTACCTTCATCAAAATAAGAATGTATTATACAGTTCAAACGATTGCAAAGAATAACTATGTATCAGAAGAAAAAGCTAACAATGGGAGTAAATTATTGTTGCTTTTTTATGATTCTATTCAATGTAGTTTGATTACTTGAAAGGACTGATATCAACATATTGCCATATGAAACAATATCATGAAAAATACATGTCTCTTAACGCAAGAGTTGAATTGACAGTTTGTCATAGGTAAAATCTGCAGAATCAACAAAGATGCAAAATAAATAAGTCAAAATATGAATTATCTACTATACCATTGCATTTTTAGCATTCTCTATTCTAATATTATGAATATAATATAGCACTGTAAATTTCTCAGTCCCAGTTTTATTACACTCACTTTAATGGACAAAATTCAACACTAGTAATCCGTCCTTTCTAAGCACCATAGAAAAAGCTACATTATGTTTTCTGTTATATATATATATATATATATATATATATATATATATATATATATATAGTCATTCATTACAAATAAGAATGGCATAAAATGTTCCAGATATGTAGTGTCATAGCCATGAGAATATGCTTCTCAATGTTGCATCTGTTATTATAATTTGTTCTTTGTAAGGGGAAGGAGGAGTGGACACTCTAGCCTTTCAGAATAATGACAATATTAAGATTATGGGAAGAAAGTCTATATTTTCAAAATAAGGCTTTAATAGTGTCCAAAGTTGTATGTCATGTCTGGCCTTCACATTCAAACTGCCTCACTTTCAAACTCTAGTTCTATACTCACTTAGGTTCTTACCCTAACGCTATCTAAATGCCCTGTTGCCATACCAGACTCAATAGTAACAGGCTAACCTCAGCATTTACTCTAGCCTGGATCTCGTTTCCAAATTACCTATTTCCAATTATCAACCACTGGTTTCCTTTTCGAAATCCTACAGTTTTTTCCCTTGTATTTCAAATGCACCTTCCCACCCATTCCTTGCACACCAGAACTTGGATCCTCCTTATTCTCATTTCTAAATTTATTACATTTTTTCATTTATTTGTTCTCATTCTCTATTAACACTTCTTATGCAATATTTATATTAGATTTAGATTTATTATATTGATTTCAGATACAGGGGATTTACTCTTTATTTTTATAAATTTTTAGGAATTTGTCCAGTGCCATACTCAAACACAGCCATAATGTTTATTTCTCTTCTGTTTGCAAATAGTATTACATAAAATATGTCAATAATATGACATCTCAGAGGATTTAGACTTACATAGCTAGACTTAAATGTGTCTTCACTAACCACCCAAATGGACTTTATTGCTTTGTTTGTGGTTTGAAAGTACTTTGTTTACATGTCAGAAGCACTGGATCAGAGTGTTACTTCATTAAAAGAGAACAATAGATCTTTCACATCTTTCAGGAAAAAAACATCAAATTTTATAAATTTCAGATTTAACATATTAAACTAATTTTAGGCCTTGGATACATGTTTTAATATTGTGCTAGTGAGTTCATACAAACAACAAAGCTAAAATTGAGTTCTACTGGAAACACTTCAAAAGATGACTACCTAATGTGTTTGTTGAGTGTTATTTTTTTAAACAGCATGCATTTACATGTTTTGCTTTGTTAAATTTATTTGTTTCACATAATTAATGTGATGTCTAAATATTTCATATTAATATAGAAATACAATTTGACCTATAGTTTCTACTACCCCCTGAACAATACCATGATACCCACAGTTTTATCAATAGGAATTAACTCTACATGTATTTTATTAAAATTATTTCTGTATGCCTGTACTAGATGATGAATTATTTAGGAAAGATATAATGTCTTCTGCCTTTTTTCTGGCCCTACTTAAGTATATAAGCATTGCTAAAGTGAATTGGTTGCAACAGATAGATTTAACAAGAACTAGTTACAATAAACAGTGTGCCAAATTTCATTCCATGAGATATTAATACATTTAATTCAATACATTGATTTTGTAGTCAGATGATTATTGGAAATGCTAGTTTAACTTCCCAGTCAAATATATTGCAATTAATGCAGGACATTTTTTTACTTTAATGTTGGACTTTAAAGTAGGATTTTTGGAATCTTTAAAATACTAAACATGGACTTTGAAAATTCAAGAGAATATATATATTTAATTATATATTTTTATTTTTCACAGCTATTTTAAAATTCTGTTATCCCAAACTCTTCATGTGATGACTCTGAGAAAAGGGCATTGATAAGCATATTAGAAACCATGTTGGAGGAGCATGTTCATCTATGATTTTCATTGTTGTTTTATTTTTATTCTACAGTGCAATAAAGATTTCATGCATTCGTGCTGGTCAGAGAGGTTTCAAGAAGAGAGATCAGATGAAAAATATATAGCCGAAACCGGTTTGGCTCAGTGGATGGAGCGTCGGCCTGCGGACTGAAGGGTCCCAGGTTCGATTCCGGTCAAGGGCATGTACCTGGGTTGCGGGCACATCCCCAGTGGGGGATGTGCAGGAGGCGGCTGGTCGATGTTTCTCTCTCATCGATGTTTCTGACTCTCTATCTCTCTCTCTTCCTCTCTGTAAAAAATCAATAAAATATATTTAAAAAAAAAAAAGAAAAATATATACATGAAAATGAAAACAGCAATCCTGGCAGTTATAACTTCAATTTCATGATTTGGAGCTTCTAAAACTTCCTTCATGATATCACTTTATATTTTTTATTAATTAGTGTAACCATATGAAAATGTAAACATCCAGTTAGTGGCATAAAGAGGGAGAAGACAGTACCACACTAAAGAAGAAACTAAAATCAACGCCTAAACAAACAAAAAAGAAGTCTGGTTTTATATATTAATGTAAGTTTGTCACATTGCTAACTCATTTTATTCAGAAATTATGCATATGCTAATAGTAAAAAACAATAATCAAAGTCATTATTTTCAAGACTTTAAGAATACTACACAGCCATTCATCACATTAAGTATTGCTAAAATTTCATGCATACTTATTCCCTAATATTTCATCACTCCAAGTGTTAAATCTAAAAGCCCAAAGCTTTGGAATGATAACATAAAATTTCACCTCTGTTGAATATACATTTTTAACATTAAGAGAATAATTAGAAAGGTTTTTTTTCTTTGTTTTGTAAAAATAACATGCAAATAAGCCTACTGAGTTGTGATAATTCACAGCCTTCCTATGTGAATTGTTAGGTTTAAATAGATGCCTATGTTCTAATTTTCTCACAAAGGAATACAATCACACATTGAAATACTATTCAAAACAAGGCAACCAAGAAATGCATTTGATATCAAAGTGGGCAATTATCTACCAACTAAATATTTCAACATTAATTTAGGAAATCAATTTGTATGTGACTTAAAAAAATCTATCTATCCTGGCACTTAAGTATATAAATCTCTAAAATATTCACCTAACTTTGGTGTTTATTTATAATCTCTCCAGCATTAATTTTCAAAACATTTTCACTGTGTAGATAAATGCTATCAGTATTTTTGGAATTAGTCAGTTGAGAGTTTTGTTGTGGATGTGAAATTATGAGATGAGAAAAATGTGGGAACTGCTATATGTTATTACCAGCTTCAGATCAAAATGAAGTTTGCTCTATTATTAACACAATAGCTCATATTCTTGAATGACTTTATACTTCTTTTTGGATGGTTGAAATGTTGTAATGTTAGCCATTGTTTCTTTTTTAAAAATATCTTCATTGTTGAAAGTTTACATATGTCTTCTTTTTCTCCCATGGACCTCTTCTAGCCACCCCCACCCCTGCCCCAGGCCTGCACCTCCCTATTATCTGTGTCCCTGGATTATGCATATATGCATGTAAGTTCTTGTCCTGGACCTGGACTTGACAATGGTAATTTTTTGAAAGTCACTGAAGAACTATCGGTCTAGTCTGAACCTGAATGAGTTCAGTGCAATGGGCCACCTGCCCTCATTTACTGTATCAGTAGGTACACAGTTGAATTTTGTCTGCACTCTAAGTTGTCATTGTAAAATTGCAATAAAATATCTTCAAATAAGGAACAAAATGATATGGAGAAATAGTTTTTATAGCCACATTTTGATTCTGATGTTGGTAACCCTTGGGAAGTTACTGAATTATATTGTATTTCAATAAAGTCTCACCCAGGAAAGTTAAGGATTATAAAAAAAAAAAAATTCCAAAAATAGACCATAAGTAGATGAATAATGGCTATGCCATTAACAATCTTCTTTTTATTTTCCAGATTTACTTCACTCTTTTCATTCATTGAGACTTGGATACATTAGCCAAGATTGGCTCTGAATTTCTTTGGAAAATACAAGCCTATGAGCTATATTATGTAATTCAACAACTTTTAAAGTACCTCCTGCAATGTCTTTAAATGGTTCTCATCCTAATAATTTAAGAAGTACAATTATAATTTGAAAGATTAAAAAATTGGACATTTTAATTATGTTCAGTAACCATATAATTTCCATGCCTAACACAATGGAATTAATCTGAATTGCACACTTTTGAAGGAAGACATGAGGAGTGGGCCTCAAAATATTATTTCTAAAGGATGTCTGAATTAAAGGTAGTTAGGGGAAATTGTATTCATTCTGAAAAGCTAGGAGAGCTGTTCTCTTTACTTGTGACTTAATTTCTATTTTCAATTTGGTTTATGTGTTAATACCTGATATATGACGGGTTCTATTTTGAATTGAGAAAACTTTTCTTTTTCTGTTTCATAAAAGATAATATTTTATTTGGGCTTCAACAGTACTTTTTTCAAAAATATGTAATTTTACATAAAAATGTGTATCTCTGAGTTCCCTCAGAAAACAAATATGATAGTACTAAGCTTATAGTCCCATTTGGGCAACAGTTGGCTAGGACCCAGAACCATCTGTTGTGTTTTGAAGAGAAATATACTTTCCAATCCTGCTGACTCACATCTAATCTACATTTTTCATTTGTAAAATTTCTCTTTATTTCCAAACTTTTTACCAAGGATAGGTTTAGACTGTAACATTTTGTATGACTTTTCTGGAAAAATTTATAAAAAAACAATCAAAGACTGATAACTTGGAACAAGATATCTTGAAATTATATTAACAAGTATAAGTCATTAAAAAATACAGAAATTGAAATTACTAATACAAGTAAATATAATTTTATCATGAAAATCAAATAATTAGTTTTTAATCTGCTAAAATGGGAATTCCGTAAGTAAATGTAAAACCACAGTATGAAATATCAAAGTAAAACACAACACACCTGATTATGTATGGGAATAATTTATGATCTAAAACCTCCCCATCCAGTCTCTTTCTCCCAAGGAGAAATAAATAAAGAACGAGAGTCAGATCCAATAATTTGTAGCCATCATTCATCGTTTTATAGGTGTAATTAGTAAGCTTAAGTGGAACTATGTTTGGAGATTTACTATCTCTGGAGTATGATTATATGTGAATTAGGAGAGTCTGTAGCTACTCCACACTCTATGAGAATACAAACCATATTAAGAGAAATTTGCCAAAATATAATAAAAAAATTAAGAGGCTCTTATGCTTCCATCTTAAATGAGTAAAAAAATAATTGGTTTATCTTTTACTTAATTTGGAAAGAGATGAATAATAACACAGAATACATGGCTGCAAATAAATCTCCTTAACCCATGTTGCTTAGATTGACATAAATATTTCAATTCACACTCTGTCATTAATTTTTTAATGCTTTGGAAAATCCGGTAAATATAATTTTTATTTTCCACCTCAGAACATGCTAAAAGAAAAAGCATGTATCACATAGGAAAAATTATTCATTGTATTAAACATTTTTCTTTTCATTCCCAAAATTATTTAATTTTTACCACTAGTGAAAGTATTGGAAGTATCATTACATTAAACTTGTGCATAATTATAAAAATAGCACATTCTTACTATAAGTTAGCCTCTACCAGGCACTGTCCTAAGCTCTTTCTATATATTCATTCACTTAATCCCCATACAAATCTGTGAGGTGGATATTATGATCATTACCTGTGTTTTATAGATTAGGAACCCAAAAAAGCAGAAAGTTTGATTTACACACTCAGTGTTGTACAGATAATAAACAGCAGTGTGGAGATTTGATCTCAAGTAGTCTGATTCCAGAACACATGCATCCACAGTGGACCATGGACACACTGTGTGTATGTGTGTATGTGTGTGTGCGTGTGTGTGTGTGTGTGTACTAATAAACAATTAGATGTCTCTGCAATTGACACGTAGAGCAGATCTTAGCAGTTAAAGTGAGTTGCCAGGGTGACAACACTAACAAACAGACTTGTTGACACTAGACTCTAGCTCTCAGTTTACCAGTGCTCTTCTAGGCCTGACTCATCCTAATGTTAATTTTAATTTTTTTAGAACTCAGTTATTTAAACAAATTATCAATGTTAATGCTAGAGAAAATATGCATTGACATTTATTTTTTAACTGATTAATAATAATCTTTGTAACCTAATGACTTTATTTTCCTTTTTATATTAGAGAAAACTTCATGAGAATTTGTAAATTATGAGAGCAGTTGCAGGGCTAAGAAATAACTGTTGCCTACTGGAAATGCCTTTTAGCTTCCCTAAAGATAAATCCTACAGAAAACCCTAGTCAATGGAATTGATTTTATCACATTACTAAACTTGACATGGAAAAAAACTATATATTTTGAATCTTAATCTTTATAAATTTATGCCACCCTCCTTATCTAGTTTAATATTGAGGCATTTATAGCCACTTCATAAATTATCATAAGAAATGGTTGTCATGTAGAAGAAAAGTATATGGAGTTAAAGGGACACAAGGTTCTGAATTCAGCTTGCTTCTGAGCACTTTGCTTTACCTCTATCCACCTCAGTTTTCTCAAATAGTATAAAATGGGCATGCCTGAGGATCATAAAATAACGTCTGAGAAAAGGCTGAACAAACTTCAAATTGCTTTAGAAACATTAGCTGGTGTTCTTCTTTGTAAGAAACGTTTTTTTGATGCCCATCTCTGCTAAATCAAAATGATTACTATTTAAAGATAAACAATTTCCTAATATATATATATATATATATATATATATATATATATATATATATATATCTCCTATATAATAAAAGCTTAATATGCTGTCTGGTAGTCCATTCAACCAATCAAAGCATAAAATGTTAATGATATGCTAAGGCCACTCAACTGCTCGCTATGATGTGCACTGACCACCAGGGGGCAGATGTTCCAACCTGTAGGTTAGCTTGCTGCTGGGGTCCCTGGAGCCCTTCTGCGGTCCCTCCCTGGTCCCATTTGTGCACCAGTAGGGTCCCTTGGCCTGGCTTGAGCCCTCTTGCAATCTGGGACCCCTCAGGGGAAGTTGGAGAGCCAGTTTCACCCTGATCCCGCAGGCCAGGCCAAAGGACCCCACTGTTGCACAAATTCGTGCACCGGGCCTTTAGTGCACCAGGCCTCTATATATATCTTCTAGTCTCCACAGACTCTTATTTAGTTCTCTTGAAAATATACCATTTGGCACTTGATAACATTTTGGATTTCATCCCTTTCAAGGCATGTCTTGATTTTTCGCTGTGATCTCTTAGTTTGTGAGAGGAGAAACTCTGGCTGCAAATCTCCAGCAGGCAGATTTAGAATAAAGTTGAAACTGTATAGCCTTTGTCAGAAAATATTGTCAGTCAATCTAGCAATTGTTAATAATAGCTAATGGATACTTTGAATTTTAATGGACTAATTTATTTCAACCAACTAAAATATTTTCAACTAATGAACCATTTCCCAAACAATTAAACATACTGATTCTCATGTATTCCCACTTGTTACCTACTATTTCAGCCATAAACATAACACTGCCATCAAAAGAAATGATCAGGCTTTTATAAATCGTACTTTTAACACTAAATCATTATATTTATTCACCAAATGCTTTGCCACATTTGAGAAAGTAAAATTAGATTTTCTTTTAAAAAAATATTGCTGTTTTGAGATGATACCGAATGGTAAGTAATGTGTTTGTTTTTCAGCTGTTGCAAATCTAAAGAGATTTTTTGAATACTTCAATTATAAAAACATTTAAAACATACAAACTTGTGCAATTTTTATTTTAATGAAGATGAGAAGTTCATTAAAGAAGATAAATATTTCATTAGATGTTAAATAAAACAAAGAGATTTTTTGGCTTCTCTCAGCACAAAATTCCTTTGAAAGATTAATTAATACATGCAAATTATGCAAATTAGACCCATGCAAATATTTTATGAAGACAATTAAGGGAACCATTAATTACTGCTTTTTTTGCTTCAGTGAGATTCATTCATTTAATTTTAATTTCACTTTAACTGTTTTGATGTATAATCTTGCAACTAAGAACTTTATCTTTCCTGGCGGGTCACTTAAACTTATAAATTTCATCAAGTGAGCGCACAGAAATCTGTAAAGATATTCTCTAGACTATGTTTAGTATCCAGAGAAATTCTGACACAATGCACTCCCAGAAACAGGGAAACTGGAAGGGAATGTGAGCTCATTCTTGGACAAGGTTCAACTGCTGGAAAAGCAATTAATTTGCTTTGGCTGTGCTAATATAGGGGAATTAGAAAGTGTGACACAAGACAAATAGAAATAATTAGTTCTCAAAAATGATGTTCTCATTAATATGGTTCAAACAGTAGAAATAAAAAACATTATTGTGGCATGTCTGCATTCTCTCCCTAATCATGGGAGGTGGGATAATGCACCATAAGCATTTTACATTTGTAGTCTAACTGATGTTTTATTTTTTCTAAAGGAAATTTTAAAGCAAAGGGTGTTATATATCATACATGTCTAAACATATACTTGCTATCAAAATTGATAACATACTTTCTGTCACCATGGGTGTATGTACCAATATTTTATTTGTTTCATACAAATCTTGTAGTTTACTGAACATACTTTAAGAATGATGGTTCTTTTTATGTAACTTAAATAGTTTATGACTTTTATAACTCTTAAAGTATAAATGACATTTCTCAAAAATATTTTTAAAATTGCACTTATTCTTAAAGTGACTACTTTATATTTATTAAGGGTTATTTTAGATGGCCAGTGTAGTTTTACTGTCTAAGGGTGGTTACAAAAAGAGAAAGCAGATTTTATGAATATGACCACTAATCTATATTTCCAAATGGTAATCTTCTTCGTTCAGCTTTGGTAGACATTATACACATTTTCTACTTAAGATCTTTAGTCAGCAAATTAATTGGCTAAAATGGCCACCTACATTTCACTTAATAATGAAGATTATAAATGGCTCAAAATGAAAACTTATTTTAAATAAATTTTCCTTAAATCTAAAGATAATTATATACTGCCTAAAAAGAAAATAAAAAAATAATGACCACAATAAAAAACCAATTTGCTAAACTGTCTATTTAGTGATAATAATTAAAAGTATCATCAATAAAAACATATAAAATTTAAATGACAGAGACTTATTTTATGCCTATTCTATGGCACTTTTCTTTGTTCTGCAGCCAGGCACTTTCAGTACAGGGTAATATGAACAGTGTTAAGTGGACATATACTATCACTGATATTTGTGGAGCTTCTTAGTATTTACTAAAAAACAGATCTTAAAATCAAATTTTCTTTCTTACAAAGGTAATCTCATTTTATTCAGCCTGAAATTTCTAAATTATCTACTTCTAAATTACGATTATCTATGCATTTCATTGATATGCTCTGTTTAACCACTTTTCCATATCACTAATTATAATGTTAAATCAAAATGGATCTAGCATTGATTTTTAGGGCCCCTGATAATATCTTTCCCAATTTCCATTTGTCACTATTCTTTGATAATGGTCTTCATACAGTATTTAAGCATAAATATGATCATGAACATACCAATTTAATTCAATTCTTCAATTGTATCATGTAAGCAAAACATTATTATATTTTCCATTGATAACTGCTCTCTTTAATACTTAAAACACAATTTAGTTGTACGAAAGTCCATTACCCCTCTTGAAACTTCTAAATGAAATTCATTATTCCTGATATTCCCTATCTCCCTTAAACTCTCATAGTACTTATCACATATTATATTACTTTTACCAGAAAAAATTATTTTAACAAATTACAAACTAAGCCCAACCATTTTGCCTTAATTTTCCTAATATTTAATTGAATAAGAATTGAAATCAAGTCACAAAGCCTCACATGTCATAACTCAACACAAACATAAAATAATGACAATCATGCTTTTTATATAAGAATGAGAAAATTAACTCTATTAAATAATGCACTGAAAATAATTTTATGTAATAATAATTATAATGAATTACATCTTGTGACTGTTTTGAACAACTTCAAACTTCACTGCCCACTATGTCTAAGTTCATATATAATTAGTTTAAATTACATAAGAAATCATTTCCAACAAAACCTTTAAGAAGCTTTCAACACTGAGTCTAAGCATATCTACTTATATTAAAAAACAAGATTTACTGTTTTATATACTTCTTAAAAGAATGAAAGTTCTTATAATGAAATTAAAAAAAACACTTCTCTAAAAGTTTATAAAATATTAAAAAATTAGTATCTCTGAGACTTTATATTTAATAATAATAACTCTGTAAAGTTAAATGAGTAGTTAACAATGACCTGTGATAACTATGGAACGTTAGCCTGTTTACTGGTTACTGCCTGCAATCAATATCATCTTTTGTTCAACTTAATCAATGCTGTCTTAAATTGATTAGCTGTATTGAAATGCTGCCAAACACCAGAAACCAGTGCCAAGAGACTAGAGTAAATGTATTATTGTTTAGTTTTGTTCATAGTAATATAATTTTATTATTATTTTTTTAAGATCAAGAAAAATAGTTGGAGGTAAACCCTATGGTGATTACATATTTGCAAGTGAATAAACAATAGTCAATATGTACTTCAGGCAGCCTCAGAAATCAGTTTTAAGCATACCCTCTACTTGTTGTTGTTTTTTTAATTGAAAGGATCTCCCTTTTAAGCTAAATAAAGACATCTTTAAATATGGAAAATTAAGCCAGGTAACAAAAAAATTCCTGTAAATTTCTGTAAAAACTTTAATATGGAACTAAATCAACATTATATTATAAATAAAGACCAAATTTCTGAAAAAAAGAAAAGTAATGTATATGTTAGAGTAATAATAGCTTCAGTGTGTTTACCAGTTGCTAGGCACTATAAATAAGTCAGCACAAAGTAATAAGATTTACTATTAACAGTTAAAACTTAACTGTGTGCCTACTATGGCGTAGTGTGTGTTAAGTGTTTTACATGGATTATTTTATTTAATATTCATAATAACCCTCTGAGGTTAAGCAATTACTAAAGAAAAAGAAAAAAAGAGTAGAGTTGAGATCTGAATCTAGACCTGACTCCGAGCACTTTTCATTGCTCGATTCTACAGTTAGAAAACTTCCACTCTTGCATTATATTTACCGGTCTTCCTTTAAGGATTAGAAATAAATATATGCAAATGAAATCATTTTATACATTACTTTCATAAATACCTCACAAGTGATAAGTTTAAGTAAGGTTCCATTTAAGCCTATTATAGTGTAAAAGTATTGGGATATCATTTAGTAACTAGAAGCCTGGTGCACGGATTGGTGCACAGGTGGGGTCCTTCAGCCTGGCCTGCGCCCTCTCGCAATCCAGGACCCCTCAGGGGATGTCGGACTGCTGGTTTTGGCCCAATCCCCGTAGGCCAGCCTGTGGGGATCAGGACAAAACCGGCAATCTGACATCCCCTGAGGGATGTAGCAGTGTGGAAAGTGGCAGGTGGCAGAGAGGAGCCTGAGCCAGGGCTGTTCATCCCAGCCCCACGGCCGCCGCCCCGTCTCTCGGTAGCACTGTTGAGGAGGCAGGAGAGGCTCCCGCCACCACCGCAATTGCGCTTGCCAGCCATGAGCCCGGCTTCTGGCTGAGCAGCACTCCCACTGTGGGAGCACACTGACCACCAGGGGGCAGCTCCTGCATTGAATGTCTGTCCCCTGGTGGTCAGTGAGCATCATAGTGACTGATCGACAGGTCATTCTGGTCATTCATCCTTACAGTCGCTTAGGCTTTATGTATATAGATTCTGTTCAACCACACACTGCACAAGAAGTGAAGAAGCTTTCCAAATGTCTTATATTAAATTAAAATTGGATTTGTGTCTTTTTTTAAATTTATTCATTGCATGCTAATTAATGTAGATAAGACTTTTATCTAAAAATTATTAATTTCTCATATTGCCAGTTTATTTTCTTCACTTAAAGTGAGATTTTCCCCCAGTGTGTCTGAAGTGTCTATGAACATTTTATGTAGGTATGATGGCTAATGAAAAAGTAAGAAAAGAAACTGGAAAGGAAAAATATTTTCCCCCAAATGTATTATCATTCCTAAGTAGCTGTCAGTAGACTATTTTGAACTTTTGGAGTAATGTGCTAACTATCCAAAATGAGTAATGGAGCTTCAAGTAGTTATCCTAGGAGAGAGACATGTTAATTCAGACAACAAAGCATGGCGGAAAGAACAAAATTTGGAGGAGGGCGGTCATCAATACAGAATCAAATGCCAGCAACCCCATTAATTCATAGTACAAACGTGAGAATGTTAGTTAGCCACTCTGAGCTTTAGTTATCTCACCTTTAAATTAGAATATACAAGAAAAGCCCAATAAATATCCATTCCTACTCCACCTCATTATTTTTTTAATATACTTTATTGATTTTTTACAGAAAGGAAGGGAGAGGGATAGAGAGTTAGAAACATCCATGAGAGAGAAACATCCATCAGCTGCCTCCTGCACACCACCTACTGGGGATGTGCCCACAACCAAGGTACATGCCTTTAACCGGAATCGAACCTGGGACTCTTCAGTCCACAGGCCGATGCTCTACTGAGCCAAACTGGTCAGGGCTCCACCTCATTATTTTAATAAGTGAGTACTTCCACTTTGTAATATTAAGTCTAAAAAATATATATATTACTAAGAAATTCATTGAGTATTGCAATGTTTGATTTAATTTTTAAAAGCTTGAGAAAAGAATAATTTTTACTCCTAGGGATGACCTGCACTATAATACCTTGGAGCTTTGAGTTACTAAACAAATAATGTGGTGTCTTCCCCCAAACTGCTTCTTTGCTTTCTGAAATATTCAGTTACCCATGGCCAACAGCAGTTCAAAAATATTAAATGAAAAATTCCAGAAATAAGCAATTCATACATTGAAATTGTGCTCCATTTTGAGTAGCCTGATGAAATCATGCACCTTCCTGCTAGTCCCACCCTGGGAGTGAATCACTCCATTGTATAGCATATTCACACTATATATGCTACTAGCCTACGAGTCACTTAGTAACAGTCTGGGTTATTGTGGGGAAGCACGGGGCTTGGTTGGAAAGTCTGTAAGGAGGATTCTCCGAAAGGTCAGGGGACTCTAGATGGACCTTGCTGAAGGTGGCAGCCCCTGCTTTGACTTTTCCAAACAATTCCGAGCCCCTGGGTGTTTTACTGGAATCTCTATGTTTAGTCTTTAGACACAACCTTGTAGAAGCATGTGTCTCCTCAAGGATGCTTACCCTGCTAATAGTATCTAATAGTTAATTTTAGTTCAAGCTGTTGTTACAATAAAAGCCTAAGGAGGCAGGCAAACAAGGCTGTTTGATCCCTATAGCCAAGCAGTCCCTTAGCCTCTCTTTCACAAAAAACGTGTGTCAGAGTAATCCAGTCATCCATTGCTCAGGGTCTGCTGGTCAGTCCTGGCAGGTTATCAGACTGGTTATCACAGAGAGGAACAGAGAGACAGAATCACATAACCATAATTGCAATCCTATATCCTATATAATAAAAGGCTAATATGCAAACTGACAAAACAGTGGAAAAATTGGTTGCTATGATACACACTGATCACCAGGGGGCAGACACTCAACACAGGAGCTGCCCCCTGGCGGTCAGTGCACTCCCACAAGGGGAGCGCCATTCAGCCAGAAGCCGGGCTCATGGTTGTGAGTGCAGCGGTGGTGGTGGGAGCCTCTCCCAACTCCGTGGCAGTGCTAAGGATGTCAGTCAGACATCCCCTGAGGGGTCCTGGACTGCAGGCCAGGCTGAGGGGTTCCCCCTCCTGACTATTTTATTATTTGTTATTATTGTTACTCTGTTACTGTGTCTAATTTATAAATTAAACTTTAGCATATGTATCCATATATATGAAAAAAAAATGGTTCGTTAATACCCTGGGTTTCAGGCATTAATTGTGAGTCTTGAAATGTATTCCCTGCAGATAAGGATAAGGGGAGGCTACTGTAACAATAATTGCATACATATTTTAAAAGAGCAATATTTTAACAATCCTAGCCTAAAAACAATCAGGAAAAATATAAGGGGATGTGAAAAGCAATTGAACCAAGTTATATTCCCAACTTCCATTAACTCATGGTATAACCTTTTAAGAAGTCATGTACCCTCCCTAAGCTTTTGCAAAATAAAGAGATTTAATTATTTTTAAAGTTCTTTCCCAATGCTGAAGCAGTAACACAAGTGTACTTGGCATGTCATCAGTGTTCAGTAAATATTTGTTGAACAAATAAATATTTTTAAAATTAAACATGTATCTTCAACTATCTAGGGAGAAGAAAGAAGATATTTTTGAATTAGAAATTAAAAAGGATTGTTAATGTGAAGGAAGTCTTTCATGTCCTTTAATTTGAAAGAATGTTTGGTTTTGTATGATCTGATATAATTTAAACAAATAAATAAAAAAGAAAAGCCAAACAGTTTTGTTTATGGCCATTGGATGTAAATAGAAGAGATGTACTTTCAAGTGAAGTCAAGATTTTGTAAGCATAGCTTACAGATATTCTAATATGTCAGAGGAACTGTGGTCCACATTTCAATTTATTTTTAACATTTACTTATTTTTCATTGAATTTATTGGGGTGTCATTGGTTCACAAAACCATACAGATTTCAAGAGTACAATTTAAAAAAAATCATCTGCACACTGCATCGTGTGCCCATCGCCTAAAGCAAAGTCTCTTTCTTTCCCCATTTATGCCTCCTTAACCTACCTCCACCTCCATCCACCCCCTTTCCCTCTGATTAACAATTACTCTTTGTTTTAAAAGGACAGGTTTTTTTACTTAGAAAGAAAAAGGGACAGGTACGATTTCAAAAGTGAACTTTGTAGATATTTTGGAAATTTATAAAACACACAGATAAAACAGACCTAATTCACCATTCTTCCATGTCATAGTTCATGTCTATATACTGATAGGTCACCTAAACAATATATGTGGAAGATTCAATCATTTGAAATTATATGAAACAATAAAAAAACAAGCATGAGGTTAATTTATATTAAATCAACGAATAAAGTGTTATTTAGAAATGTGATTAAAGTATGTTAAATTAAATATAAATCTATAATGAAAAATTGAGCATAAGTGAATAATAAAAAAATCCAAATCTTGCCGAAACCGGTTTGGCTCAGTGGATAGAGCGTCGGCCTGTGGACTGAAAGGTCCCAGGTTCGATTCCGGTTAAGGGCATGTACCTGGGTTGCGGGCACATCCCCAGTGGGAGATGTGCAGGAGGCAGCTGATCGATGTTTCTCTCTCATCGATGTTTCTAACTCTCTATCTCTCTCCCTTCCTCTCTGTAAAAAATCAATAAAATATATTAAAAAAAAATCCAAATCTTAGGCCAAATGTGTAAAAAGAAAGAATTATTAGAAATACCCACAAGAAAAATAAAGACAATATTAATTTGGCTGTCAGGAATAAAAACTAATTCTGCCTGAATTTGTAATTCTGATTTTGGTAGGCAGAATCATATTATCCTTTATTTGCTCCCATTAGTCTCTCCAACTAAACTCTGAGAAATGTCAGAACAATGGTATCTTCAGCATCCACAAGATCTAATATAGATCCTAATTCACCAATGTTTGATGCAATCCTTCAATACCTAACAGGCACCATATGTGTCAAACATTCAGCCATGCACTAGTATACAGTAACGAACAAAATTGGTGTGGTTCATGCTCTGCTGGCTTCTTGCAGAGAGAAAGAAGACTTGCACACGGAACTGTGAATGGGCAGCATGCTGTTGTGAAGTGAGAGGAGTGCGCAGAACCTCTAAGAGTCCTAACTAGATCCAGGGGTTAGGAAGGTGCTGCCAGGGCAGGCGTGGAGTCTAGGAAGCATTCCTGAAGGCAGGGACTTCTTAGATGAGACCTTCACGATGGGTAAGTAAAGGCAGGGTAGAGTGCAAATCTTCCTGGAAGGGGGAAAAATGTGAGGTTTTCGGGGGGGGGGGGGATGCCGGTGTAATAAAAGCACAGAGAATGAGGGGGGAGGCTTGTGATTAGGTGTAAAGGGTGTGGCAGGGAAATGTCAAGCTGACTCTCTCCTCATTACACATTGAGGAGGATACCTGATGGGACAGATGAGGGTACCATAGGGAGGGAGCAGTGGAGGAAGACAGGTTTGCAGGGGCAGGGAGGGGGGGTCCTTTCTGTTTTGTGCACTGACCTTGACCTTGTGGTGAGACAGCCACTTAAAACTTGAAGATTACCTGGTGCTCTTAACAGATGTCTGAATGGGCTGAGAAGATCGTTTTTAAAGTTGTTAAGATACACAAGTTACTTAGGTGGACACTGTTGCTTCGGTGGGGAGAATAAGAAGAGACTAGGACCTAGCTAAAGAGAGCCATCCAGTGACAGAATTGGCTGCACACAGTGGGTGCATGTGTAACCCACACCTACAGTAAGGGGTTTGGAGGATATTTAATGTCTAGCGCAAAAAATTGCTCAGTGAGTATTTATACATACTATGTCTACTCTATATATTCAAAAGATCTTACAAAAAGCTTAGAAATAAAAATTTTAAACTCCAACACAAATCAGGACATGTAAGACTCAAGGTATGAGAGCATTAATCAGTATGCAGATCAGCTTTTAAAACAAGTTTTTGTATTTTTTTTATTCATAATATCACCTCAAACTCACAAATTGTGAATTAGTTATGACACGTTATTAGCAACGAAGCCCTCACCGGGTAGTTCAGTTGGTTAGAGTGTCATACAGCTACACCAAGGTCGCAGTTTTTAACTCTTGTCAGGGTACATACAAGAAGCAACCAATGAATGCATAAATGGGTGGTGCAACAAATTGAAGTCTCTCTCTCTTCCTCCCTCTCTTTCTAAAATCAACCAATCAAAAAAAAAATAAATAGAAGTATCAATGATGAATTCATCCCTGTGTAGTATGAGCTTATGTATCTTACTTATCAAGGTAAGTAATTAATTTAGGGTGTCTTTCCTCAGGAATACTTTTTAAACTGCTTTCTTGTTTCCACTTCCCCTACTCTATAGTTTTTTGGAAATTGTGGTCTTAAATGCCCAAAAGGCATCATTTAGTCTAACCTGAGGTGCTTGCAGGAGTTAATGACTTGGCACTTGAGCAGTATTGAAGTGCCTGGCGCGTAGGTAACTGACTCTTGGGCCAAGCGTGGCATTTTTTAATTGTCAAAATGTTAAAAATAAATACATGACAAGCATGAAGAAATGTGGGTTTCCTTTGTCTGTCCTAATTAAGTTGAGTTTATTTTGGAAGAGAGAATAATTTCAGTTATGGCTGGATTGGGAGCAAGAAAGAGTACAGAGAATATCATAACACCTGGGCTCAGGGACAGAGAGAAAGCGAAGGGAGCAAGAGGCTGTGCGTGTGTCACTCCTGAACTGTGAAGCAGCAGGTGCTCATGGCTCCCCTAATGCCTGACACAGACCATGTCACACATCAGTCATGAGTTCTGGTTCTTTCTTCTTTGCCTTTCCCATTCTTATGCTTCGACTCGGAATTTAACTAGAGTCTTTTTCCTTTGATTTATTTTGTTCAGTTAATTTTATTCTGTTTGTTAGCTTCCAAATATATGGATTTCGTTTCTAAGGTTAAAAAAACTTCAAAGGGCTAAATGAGCCTATTTAGTGGACTTAGAGTAGCAAAAGGTGATCCCTTTGCTGTTGTATTTCAAAAGTCTTGTGTAGTTCAAATACTGGTTAAATAACTTTTTAGCAACCAACACACAGAAATACAAATTCATGTACAGTATTTTTTTAAAAATTACATTTGATAAAATTTATAATAGCTAATTAAAATCATGAATATTAGTTAAGAGTCTTATTGAAAACCAACTGTGCATGAAATAATTTTAAGAAAATTAAACTTGCCCTAACCAGTTTGACTCAGTGGATAGAGCATCAGCCTGCGGACTCAAGGGTCCCGGGTTCGATTCTGGTCAAGGGCATGTACCTTGGTTGCGGGTACATCCCCAGTGGGGAGTGTGCAGGAGGCAGCTGATCGATGTTTCTCTCTCAATGATCTTTCTAACTCTCTATCCCTCTCCCTTCCTCGCTGTAAAAAATCAATAAAATATATTTTAAAAAAGAAAATTAAACTTGAGGAACATCATTTCAGTTGATAGGCTGGATGAGTGAATGAATGAATGAATGAATGAAGATTCATATTATAATTAAACAAAAGCAATAAATAACCTCATAATCATTATATTTGGCTTAAAGTTACTATGTATACTTGTTAAAATGCTTTGTTTCCTTAATTATGAGTTTATTTGGGTAGGTCTTCTATGTTGCCCAACTGATAGCATTCTGAATAGTAAACAAAAAGGCAATTTATGATTAAAAAGTTTCCTCAGAGTAAGCAAATCACATTAGAAAGAAAACTCAATATTTCAATCTCATGCAGCAAGATTTTATCCACAATAAAGTATATATTTGAATATATGTGAGTTTTGAAGATTCAAATAATAATAACTGTAACCTTATTGATGACCAATATATTTCTGATAGCAAATTCTTAAAATATATATTATGTCCACTATGCCAAGATTTTTCATCATTGCCTAAATATTTCTTAATATTAATGACAAATCTCCTATTTATGTGCAAGAATATATTGTTTATAATTTTTCTTAGATTGATTTCTGACCATCTTGAGAATTCTGTGGACACCAGGTAATTTATATATCACATTTAACTAGAGATTCATGTGCTTTCTTAGACCACTTTGGACATTAGCTAAGTCAGTGCATGAGTAACCAAGCCCTGCTCACACAAGCCAGGGCTGATAGTTTTACATTGGCCTTACTAAGTAAGGTATTGGCTCTGATCGGGAGGACTGGCTTTGTTAGGAATTTGTTAATATGTGTATGTAATTTTTAAAAGAGATGCAAGAGAGTCTTATGATTTTAATAACATGTACACACATATATAATTTTGTTGAAATCCATAAGACTCTTAAAAATGAAGTCTTCCTACAATTGCATTAATCTTGTATATCCAAGGAGATGTCTCATAATAACATATGGTTCATGGCGTAGGATTTTTAAAAAAATACCAGGGATTTCAGGTAAAATAAACATAGGTAAAAAACATTCTCTAGGAATATTTCAAGTTTGTGATATTTACTTATTGCACCATATATGGTACTTTAAAAAGATATGTTTCATTTACACTAAACCAAGAATGACACATTTGAAACTGATTAAGTAACACAATTAATGTCAAACAATACCCCAACATGATTGAGTTTAAAATGCAAAATAAAAGCAATTGGGAGGATTATAGCAATTAATCATTTTGGGCTTTGCTTTGAAGAATCATCTTCATTTAAAATAGAAAATAAATGCTCTTTTTCACTGTTCTGTATTCATGAAGTTAGATTGAGTTTCCTGTATAGAATAAATATTAGAGTATAGATGCTACCTTCAAATTTTGTCCTTTCCTCATAGAGTAATCTTGGCAAAATATATATATTTAGCTCCTCTGAGTGTATAACACAACTTCCTTTAGTATTCTATTGATGATTTTGCTCAGCAGATTTATTTTATTAAAATGGCTATAATGGCATACAGAACATTTGAAAAATCCACACAGGATTAAACAATCTTATTTATTGTTAACATTCAACTAGACTATTTTGTGTGTGCCTGACAGTAACTATCACAAAATGAGAAGACATTTTCAAATGATTAGTACTCCTTATTCGATTAACTCATGATTTTATTTATATATAGAATATAACTTATAAATCCTTACTGCATTAGATTGGGCTTCAAGCATTCAATAAAAACACATTTACTGTGTCTAAGATGAAATCATACATTGTTTAAAATTAATTATTCCTTTTTAATTGCCCTGTATAAACAGAAATGACCTGTTAATTTAAAGAAAATCTATCAGCACAAAATGAATTCACTCATATAAACAAGCAAGATGAACTTGACCTTGTTTGAACTTGTTTTGATGTGGCCCAGATGGTAGGCTACATGCTTGAATAGCAGGCTAAAGCTGAGGAAAAACTCATATAGCAAGATCTAGATTTATAGCCTTTTGCAAATTTCTACCTTGTATTGTCCTTTCAGCATCTGTTCTGCCGCCAGTGCGGTCAGCTTCTATCTCTGGGGTCAGCGAGTCTAGAAGCACAGAAAGGTAAGAGTGACACACATTTCATTTGATAATATTGTCCTTTAAAAAAAAGAGTGACCTCTTATTCTGGTGCTAAATTAAAATTATCTAAATAGATGTCATCTTTTAAAGGTGGAACAGAGACTATAACCATAAGAATTATCAAAAGATTTGTTTGAATAAATAAATAACACAAATTTGTTCATAAACTGGATGGGGGTTGGGGAGTTCCCAGATTACTATTTTATCATGTTTCAGTAGAGACGGATTTGGTTAAACAGAGAGGCAATGCCAGGTCCCAGATGCTGGAGTTAAGTAACAAAACAGTGGAAGCACCTATGAAATAATACATTTCCCTCAACACATGTGACTATTCTTCACACCACAATTAAATTGTGCTAAAAGCACAATTTAACAAATGACAGGACCTAAATATAGACAAAACCACAAACACTTGTCTAAATTGTCTATTGAAAAATGAAAGTTAGTTAGCAACACATAAAAATGCACCTCTTACCGTTTAAGACCCTGAGACTATCTGTTGAAGCTGCCTGTTTCAGTGTTTGTTCCGCTTGCTCACGCCGTTTTGTCTCAAATTCAAGTGCTTCCTGCAATTTTCTCTTTGCCTTCTTCTCCTTCTTTAGCCTCTTTTGAACTATGGCTAGAAAAGAGTCCACATTATTTTTTCTTAAATTTTTACAGTATTAAATTAAACATTTATCAAACTTATAAATGATCTACCTTTCTTATAATACTCTTTTTCCCTCCACTGGATTGAGTCTACCTATGCGGAGGAAGTGGAAAAAATGCAACCTTAAAATAAATCCCAGTAAAATGTCCAAGGAGGCCAATTTTTACTTAGCCTTGAACTATATTACAATGTAAGAATGGCTTTAATTATCATTTTTAGAGACAGATTTAATGGGAAACTAATTTTAGTAAATATTTGAATTCACTGATAAAGGAAGCCTAATTAAAGGAATGTTTGGGCTTAGTCTCTGCCCTTGAATCAGAATAGTGCAGAGTAGTCTAGAATAGCACAAGCATGTATAAGTATGCCTCCTATTTATAAAGCACCAATTTTGAGTAGTAAATGGTATATTTCCCTTTTTACAAAACAATGTTACACCAGCTAAACTTTTAATAATTCTATCTTGAATTTTTTTTCTATCCTGAAATTTTAGGAAATACAATATTATTCTATATGAGGAGCTGCATATTTTTAATTACTGTTAACATATATAAGCAGGAATATTTTGGATGAAGCTATTATAATAATAATTATTAATAATTACCTCATAGCAAATGTATATACACTATAACACATTTCAAGAAAGTTATACTTTTACTCTTCAGGCATTTGGTGGGGAATAAAACCTCATTGCTAATTATGCTGCTGCTAACAATAGTGTGCCATGGCATAAGAAAGTAGATTATGGTACAAAAAGTTGACTATGATACATTTTTTCCTACTGGAGAATTTAAATATTTGTATTGCAATATGTAATTAATAAATAATGACAAATAAATGCTCTTCATAACGTGGATGTCAGCTGTATTTTCAGTATGATTTTTTTTACAATATGTACATAAAGTAAACAATCAGCATATGGGAAGCATACAAATGTTTTTCTTTGAAATACATTTTTTAATGGCTGTTAAATATTGTGGATTTAATGTGACAGAATCTGTATGAGAAAATCCGTCTGTTAGTAATAAGGAGCAATCATCCTAACTGTGCTATCTGATTTCTTACTACAGATTTAAAAAAAAATTCTGTAACACAGTGTTGAATCAGTATATAAAGTAGGGTAATATGCCTCAAGAAAGAATTTTAGTTACAACTTCTAGTGTCCATATATCCCATTTGTATAATTATTAATATTGTTAAGAGGTCAAACCATTATCTTGTTGAGTTTATTGTTGCTGGTATCATATATTAACGGAAAGTGTACATTGGATACCATCTTATAGAAAAAAACAAAGCTGGTTTCAAATAAATGTGCTAATTTCCTTTACTTAATAGTATGAAAGTTATATGCTTATCTTAACAAAGTCACAGTCCTACTATTTCCCTTTCCAAAGATGATTGCTTATAAGTCTCTTTGAAAAGAAACAGTAGCTTCTGAATTATTATTTGGATTGTACACACCCATGGCACTAAACACTCAATAGCCATTACCTTGCACTGGCCACTCACTGTGTCCTTCCTGTGTGATTGAACCAAATGGGAATGCCATGTTCTCACTTCCGAATAATACATTGCTTCAATAGGTACAGTCATAAGAGGTAATTATTGACAGTTATTACCTTTCATTTATTGTTCACAATTAATTAAATGGGAGTTCTTGGTATCATCTGGGAAATGTTTTGCCCTCTAGTGGTTAAAGAAGTAAAGGAGTATAAATCCAACAGATTTGAACCAATAAAACTCTTAAGGTCCCTCAAGTAACCAAAAGCTAACTTAGGAATTCAAGTATCTGCCTTTAAGTCTTGTAAACAAATTTTTAAAAGAAAGACTTTTCCAGGTGCAAACAAAATCAAGACATGGCTATCATATGGAATATAGTCCCATATAAGGAACTCCAACCAAACTTCATTATGCACTTAGAACAGAACATACCTTGTTACCAATGTTTATCTTGTTTTGATTATATTAATGAAACCACATTATTTAGAACTGTACTATTGGGTTGACAATTTCCTAAATCAACTTCATCCCAGGAATCCTCTAGCTGTGGCTTCATAGTAACTGATGAAAAAACATACTAAGTCCTGTCAGTTTTGAAAACAAACAGAACACTAATTTTTAAATGTCAAATAGTCAAAAGGAGAATATATATAGTATTTGTTATGGATACTTATTAAATGAAAGAAAAGAAGCACTCTTTCTAGAATACTTAGGAGTAACTTATTGTTGAGGCAATGGGAAAGTTGGTTGTAAACAAAATATTATTCAATCTCATACAATAAACACACAAATATAAATGATCTTTAAAATTATGTATACATACATTGTAGAGTGTGTTAAAAGAAGTAATAGATTGAGAATATTATTATTTTTACCCAATAAACACTCATATTGGTTTCTACTCTAATGTGTACTTGACCTTGTTGAGTGAAGCATTATTATACAACTCACCTTTGGTCATTTGTTCAGACATTCATCAGTCTTCAATTTCATTTGATAAATACCTTACTAAATCTGTTTCACTTGAATAATCAGTATTTTCTCTTTTAGCTTTATGATTTTAACTCGAGTTTTTCAAAAGGCAACTGTGAATATATATAAAATGTATCTTCATGGCTGTGAATCTTAAATTTATAAATTTGTTAAGCTCATAATAAAAATTATGTGATTAATGATATAATGGATATAGTTCAATATCTTGGGGTATGAACAGTAGAGAAGCCATGTACACTGGAGATTAAGAAATATATGAGCCCAGATTCAAGTTTTGCTTTGAACTTTAGCTATAAGTAAGAAACAAAAAGTATAGTCTCATAGTATAGAAATCACCAAGCATAGTACTGTTATTGTAAATATTTCACCTAAAGTGTTAAACATGTTTGGAAGTTTGAAAATACCTCTATTTTTTTGTTCCATAGCCAACTGCTTTTCAAGGGTTTCCCTTAGTTCTCGTTCCCTTAAAAAATCCATCTTCAGCTCTGTTTTTTCCAGTTGGACCTGTTTTTCTTGAGCTCTGGCATTATCTATGGCAACTTTCAAGAGCCCCTGTACAAAGAAAGTATTGAGAATTGATATATTCTGGTACAAAGCACATTTCATTCATTACTTAAAAGCATTTCAAAAGAGTAGAACCCTCTTGTCAAATTCTTCCATTCTTGTGCATTCACTCTGTACTTACTAGGACAAGCACTATAATTAAAGCACAACATTCCTAAATCTAATGAAAATACTTTAGGAAGGCAAATACTTTCGGCATTCAAGTTCAGTTGCTTCTAATCAGAATATTTAAAACTAACGCTAAATGAGGGCAGCACATAAGCATGTCTCAAAAAGAACTGAGTTAAACATTAGCCTGAACATGGTTTTTGCAACCCCAAGTGTTCCTGGCACCACCCACCTATCTCTGGGAGCTCTTCACCACCATGTCCTACGAAAATTATACTAGATAAAGTGGGCTTCTTTACGGTTCCCAATTTGTTTCTGCACGAGGGACTTTGCTCTTTCTGTTCCCTTCCTGAATGCTTGTCCTTCCAATTTTTGTGGTTTATGCCCTCATTTCATTTCACCTTTTTAGTCACCACCCAAGAAAGGCCTTCTCTTACCACCTACCCAAACATATCTTGTTATTCCCTCCTCGAAATTCTTCACAGCATCTATTTTTTAAATATATTTTATTGATTTTTACAGAAAGAAAGGGAGAGAGATAGAGAGTTAGAAACATCGATGAGAGAGAAACATCGATCAGCTACCTCCTGCACACTCCCTACTGGGTATCTGCCCAAACCAAGGTACATGCCCTTGACCAGAATCGAACCTGGGACCCTTGAGTCCGCAGGCTGATGCTCTATCCACTGAGCCAAACCGGTTAGGGCCATAGCATCTATTATGTAATGTTGTCATATATTTGTTTATTGCTTTATGTTGTGTCTCCTACACTACACTGAAAGCTCTCTGAGGCAGGGACATTTTCTCTCATTTGAGACTATGCGCCCTAGGACCCAGAGAGAGCCTATAAGATAGTATATTTTGAACATTTGCTGAATAACAATTATAATACTGGTATTTTTTCTGGAGATATATATGTAAGGAATCTAAAGCTTAGTGGCTTCATAGTGCATTATTTTTTTAAAAAGCATTAAAATAGTCATAATAAGTCAAGAATAACTTGTAGGGGATTATTTGACAAGATAGCAATTCATGAGCAAATGGTAAAGGCAGGGTTTATCTATTCAACTGATTATGGAGTCATATATTGATTCCCTGTATGCTATTTTTTAATTTTTAAATCTTTATGCTATTTTTAATTTAATAATGTTCTGAGATTTTTGAAAATGGGGCTATGAGAATATGTAAAACATATACAAAGCATGTTGCATATGTTCTCTCCTAAGATGCTTTAGAAAATTATCAGTAAAATTGTTAGTAAAAATAAAAGCTGTAATTTCTATTTTTAGCAACTCAGGAATACAAAAAAGCTATTTGGAAGTAGAAGATATTTTGCCTTGGTCCATGAACATCAGAATCTGACATTTGCAACAGAAATTATATATGAAATGGAAGTTGGTCCATTCGCAGATCTACTCTGCCGTGGGACCCCTTTGCAGTAGACAACATAAGCAGCTTGAATCAGAAATTGCAACTCTTGACTTGTTACCACAAAAAAGATGTTCCCTTACTTCTGCCGACCAATGCAGCATTGCCATAAGCCATGTCTAGTCTCTTTTCAAGCATGTATAAATTATCTCATGTTTGTTGTACCTGACCCTAAATTCCCTGGATTAATTATTGTGATATGAAACAAGCTAAAGGATTTCTGTGAGACAGTTTGCCCCTCCCCCACTCTCATTTTTGACAATAAAACATAGCTGCTAAGGAAACTGCCATCTTCACTCAATTCAGCAACATTCCTGTATATGTTTTTTTTTTTTCCTTTATCAGGAACAAACAATTAGTAACAAATGAAAGAGATCATTGCATCAAGCGCCCTTTTAGATCACCCCAATTAAAACTTTAGTTTAGCTGTATTTTAATTCTAAGATACCAAACTCTAATTTTCTGCTCTGATTGCTCTTGTTGACTTATCTTTGAAAGATGTACTCTCTGCAATGTCTAGAGATTATTTAGCAAGATGCCAATGTTGGCACCACTTAATGTGTTGATTGGTTGTATTATCACTATCCGTTTAAAATAGATTATTATTAAACTATTATTGTCCTTGGCTGATAAAACACAGTATTTTGGTATTCTTTAAGTATGAAACAATCATTATGAATAAACATGTTGAATAACATTAAACTGCAACCCTAATTTGTGTTATTTTATATTAATATTTCTTGTAAAGTATGAAGTCGCCAAGAGCATTTATGTTTACTGTTTCCTTTTGTTATATTTGCTGCTAATGTAGCTAATGGTAATACATTACCTATTCCTGCTGATTATGTCTGAAAAATATTAGCTTTTAGGATCCAATACCCTCTAGGGACTACTTATAAGCTATATAAAATTAAGTTTCATTTGTAGACTTTAAATCAGTGCACATCAGTAGGAGTCCAATGTGAACAAAAATCTGCACTAGAGCCAAACTGATGCATATGCAAAATTATGTTATTGCCCATGACAGCCCTGCTGCAAAACAGAGAGAAAACCGATTAAACTTCAAAGCAGCAGGGGTCTGGGAAAAGCTGTAGCAAGTAGTGCTCATCACAGCTACTAATCATTAGGACACCATTTTAACTTTCAGTGGTAATAGCAGTTTCAGATTTGTGTAACTTCTGTAAATTTTCCAGGGGGGTCGTGTGCAAAAGGTGATGCTAAGTGCTGGGTCTCAGGCGGACATGCAGTACGGAGCAACATTCTGTGATGACAATGTGAGTTTCAGTAAAAGACACTGGTTTAAGATGTGAATTTTCCTCCAAGGGGAGGTCAATTTTCATGATCTTGAAGTTGGACAATGACTATTCTAAAGAAATGCATTTTAAGCTTACTCGATGTCACAGCAATTATATGAGACAAGAGTTGTTTAGCCTCAAATTTCTTTCCCATAAGTGAGGCATAATGGTTATCATAACACACCAATATTTTTGTTTTCTAAAATACTATATCTTATAAATTAAATTATTTTCATAAGTTTTAATAGGAGGAGTCTCTACATATTTCTTTTAAGAAGGCACTATAATTGATCTAGCAATGTTATAACTATTTTTATTATAGCCTAGAAAGCACAAATCTCTGCTTGTATAAGAGTATCCACAGTGATACTGATATGAAAGAAACATTCCTTAATATATTAATTAGATCCTAGAAAAAAAAAGTTTACTTGGTCGATGTTTGTTTTTTAGACTACTTTGTTTCAGAATTGGATGATAAGTAAGGTTTCTTGAGTGTCAGGTGACACTCCTTTGGCAAAATTTGTGCTCAATAATGTGTTACATCTTCTAATGAGAGCAAATAACCTAGTTGGGGTTTTTAACAATCACCCATTTTAACTAAAACCTCTTACATATGAGAAAACCCAGGCCCAGGAGGATCAGGTGACTTGTCCAAGTTCCCAAATTAGTAAATTCGCTAAGCTCAGAACTCCCCAGCTTATTTAACCTTAATCATTCCTTTTTATGTTTCTTACTGGGATGGGAAGGAATAATGTCTCTTTAAATCAAGAACTTATGTAGACAGAAAAATTATGATTAAAAGAGTAACGACTGATTCATTTATTCATGGAAGTTCTTGTAACAAAAGATACAGCTATACTTGGTTTAACGTTATGGTTACTATGCTCCAAAGTGGATCAATGATGGACTCTACATCAAAAGCACTTCCAGATATAAAACATCATATGATCTGCATGGCTTTGCAATTAGTCAGCCATTGTTTAAGTTCAGATATCACCACCATTGAGTGACCTTGGTCAAATGGTTTATCTGCCTACATTTTCTCATCTGTAGAATGGGAATAGCAACAAAATCCACTGTGTAAGGTTATAAAGAAGATTCATGTAGCCCTGGCCAATGTGCTCAATGGTTAGAACATCAACATGTACAACAAAGGATCTCAGGTTTAATTCCCAGTCAAGAGCACATATCTGGGTTGTAGGTCAGAAACTTGGCCCCTGTTGCAGGGCACATGTAGGAGGTAACTAATAAATGTGTTTCTCTGTCTCTTTCTTTACCTCTCCATCCAACCTCCCTTCCACTCTATCTAAAAATCAATGGAAAAAATATCCTCAGGTGAGGATTAACAATAACAACAAAAGATTCATCTAATATCCTATCTAATAAAAGAGAAACATGGTAATTGGCGTACAACCGCTACCCTTCCCATTGGCTAATCAGGGCGATATGCAAATTAACTGCCAGCCAAGATGGCGGCCGGCAGCCAGGCAGCTTGAAACTAACATGAGGCTTGCTTGCTTCAGTGACGGAGGACTCCAACATTCCCCGCCTGCTGCTGCAGGCCTCTGAGCTGCAATTCTAAGCAACTATGTAACAAATATAGAAGCTAAACAAAACCCCAGAAACCTGCTTTAGTCCGCCACTGGGCCTCAGCCAGCAGGATCGCAACATTGTAAGCAAAGGCCAGAAACCTACTTTCAGCAGCAGAGGCCTAAGAGCTGGAGCCAAGCCTCAAAGATAAAGTTGGTCGAGAGTAAAAAAAAAAAAAAAAGCAAAATAGGAGCAGTTGGGAGCTTCAGTCACCGCCAGCCTAAAAACAGTCCTCAGCCCCTCACCCAGACTGGCCAGGCACCCCAGTGGGAACCCCCACCCTGATCCAGGACACCCTTCCGGACAAACCAGCTGGCACCCACCCGTGCACCAGGCCTCTACCCTATATAGTAAAAGGGTAATATGCCACCCAGCACCGGGATCAGCGGAACCGCGAGGCCTCCTGGCACTGGGATCAGCGTGACAGGGGGCAGCGCCCAAACCCCCTGATCACCCTGCGGCTCTGTGTGTGACAGGGTGCGGCGTTCTAACCCCCTGATTGGCCCTGCTCTGTGTGTGACAGGGTGTGGCGCCCCAACCCTCCCCACACCCCCACGGGCCCTGCTCTGTGTGTGACGGGGTAGAGCCATAATCTCCCCATCGGTCCTGCCCTGAGTGTGAGAGTGGCGGCGCCCCAACCCCCTGATTGACCCTGCTCTGTGTGTGACAGGGTACAGAGCCCCCACCCCCCTGATGGGCCCTGCTCTGTGAGTGACAGGGTGCAGTGCCCCAACCCCCTGATTGGCCCTGCTCTGTGCATGACAGGGGGTGGCACTGCAACCTCCCCATCGACCCTGCCTTGAGTGTGACAGGGGACAGTGCTCCAACCCCCCAATCGGCCCTACTCTGAGTGTGACTGAGGGTGGCATCACAACCTCCCAATCGCCCTGCTCTGTGCATGACAGGGGGCGGCGCCCCAACTCCCCAATTGGCCCTGCTCTGAGCCTTACCAGGGGCTGCACCTAGGGATTGGGCCTGCCCTCTGCCACCCAGGAGCAGGCCTAAGCCAGCAGATCGTTATCTCCAGAGGGGTCCCAGACTGCGAGAGGGCACAGGCCAGGCTGAGGGACTACCCTCCCCGCCGAGTGCACAAATTTTTGTGCGCCGGGCCTCTAGTTGTATATAATCAGCTAGAGACTGTGATATAGTGATTATATATATATGTATGTATATATATAGTAAATTTATCCTATCTAATAATAGACAAACATGGTAATTAACCATACCTTCGCTACGCCTCCCATTGGCTAATCAGCGAGATATGCAAATTAACCCAACCAAGATGGTGGCCGGCAGCCACACAGCTGAAGCGAGCAGGAGGCTTGCTTGCTCCAGTGATGGAGGAAGCCAAGGTTTCCAGTCTGCCACGGCCTGCTCTAAGCTACCCTGAAAGCAACAAAGTTTCAATTATAGAAGCTAAACAAACCCCAGATACCTGCTTTCAGCCAGCCGTGGCCATGGAGCTGGAGCAAGCTCAGCTCCAGTGACAGCAACAAAGTTTCAATTATAGAAGGTAAATAAATCCCAGAATAACAAAGAAAAAAAAAGAAAAGAAAAAAGGAGAGGCTGGGAGCTTCAATCCCAGGCCAGCCTGAAAATGGCCCTCAGCCCCTCACCCAGACTGGCCAGGCACCTCAGGGGGACCCCCACCCTAAAGGGGGTGTGGCCAGCCTGATCGAGGCTGGCCAGGCACCCTAGTGGTGACCAGCTGCAAACAGCAGTAAGATTGGGAATGACTGGTCACTATGACACACACTGACCACCAGGGGCCAGACACTCAATGCAGGAGTTTCCCCCTGGTGGTCAGTGTGCCCCCACATGGGAGAGCTCTGCTCAGCCACAAGCTAGGCTGATGGCTGCCAGTACAGTGGTGGTGGTGGGAGCCTCTTTCACCTCGTCAGCAGCTCTAAGGATGTCCAACTGCAGCTTAGGTCTGCTCCCCGCTGGCAAGTGGACATCCCCCGAGGGCTGCTGGGCTGCCAGAGGGATGTCTGATTGCCAGCTTAGGCCTAATCCTCCAGGGAGCAGGCCTAAGCCAGCAGGTGGTCATCCCTGAGGGGTCCCAGACTGCGAGAGGGCACAGACTGGGCTGAGTAGACCCCCCACCCCCCCCCCCCGAGTGCACAAATTTTTGTGCACCGGGCCTCTAGTATATATATATATATATATATATATATATATATATATATATATATATATGTTATATAGTATATACGTAGTAAAATTATATATATATATATATATATATATATATATATATATATATATATATGCTGATCTTGTGCTTATGCTGATCCTGGAACTGAAATCCTACTTTGGATGGAATTTCCTAAGTGATAAAAGCAATAAAAGTAAACTGAGTGTCTTGTTATTCATAATAAGCCTGTTTTGAGTACACCAGAGTTTATGTTAATAAGATCACTCTTGGAAAGTCCCTAAAAATAGAAACTGGATGTGAGGGGAACCCACCCTTTGATTAGAGGGTTGGTGCTTTCAGCCTCACCCTTCTGATCTCCAAGGAGAGCAGATGGGCTAGAGGGTGAATTAGTCACCTGTAATGAATGATTTAATCAATTTTTCATAGGAAGTGAAACCTCCCTAAAATCTCAAAAGTGAGAACATCTAGGTTGGTCAATAAGTGAAAATGCTGGGTGTGTGGTGTACTCAGAAAGGTCATGGAAGCTCTGAGCTTCTTCTCATATATCTTGCCCCATGTATCACTTGCATAGGGCTGTTCCTGAATAATATCCTTTTATAATAAACTAGAGGCCTGGTGTAGGAATCCGTGAATGAGTGGGGTCCCTTGGGGAGGACTGCAGGGATCAGGCCCAAACCCACAGTCCAACACCGCCTGCAGTTCCTACCTGCCGTTCCCACTCACCGTGGCCCCACTGCACCTGCCTTGGGCTTGTGCCCAATCAGTCCTGATTGGGAGAGGTGAGTGCTAAAGAGGTTTGCACTGGCACAGCAGCACTCACCAACCATGAGCCCTGTGTCTGGCACCCTCCCGCGGGGAGTGGCCTACAGGATCAGATCGAAACTGGCTCTCTGACATCCCCCTAGGTGTCCTGGATTGCAAGAGGGCACAGGCCAGCCATAGGACCCCACCAGTGTACAATCAGGGCTAGAGAGGGACTGCAGGAGGGCTCCAGGATGTGTCCCATCCTGTCTTGTCCAGTCCCGATCAGGGCCAATCAGGGCTGGCCAGGGAGAGACATGGGAGGTTGGCCAGCTGGGGAGGGACCACAGGATGAATCCAGGGCATGTCTGGCCCATCTCTCTCAGTCCCATGTCTGGCCCATCTTGCTCAGTCCCAATCAGCCAGACCCCAGCAGCAAGCTAACCTACCCTGGTGGTCAGTGCACATCATAGCAAGCAGTTGAGTGGCTTTAGCATATCATTAGCATATTATGCTTTGATTGGTTGAATAGTTGACCGGTCACTGGCTGACCGGACACTTAGCATATTAGGCTTTTATTATATATGACTAGCAAGTGAGTTGTGCTAGTGAGGAACATGAGGAGTGGGTCAGTTGGTCAGAAGCACAATTTACAACCTAAATTTGCAATTGGCATATGAAGTGGGGGCAAAGGCAGTCTTGTGGAATTGGTTATCCAGGTATGTGGTGTCAGAATTGAATTAAAATGTGGGGCATCCAGCTATTGTTGCAGAATTGCTTGGTGTGGGATAAACTACCAGACACTTTTGATGACTAGAAATGTCAGAAGTGAAAGAGTATTATAGTAGAGTATGATAAAAAATAGTAAATATGGTATATACTCCAGATTTTTAAGAGCTTTATGCTATTCTCTTCATCATAGTAAACCATCTTTAGAATATTGGATACATTTTACTGGGATTTTTTTTATTATCTTTTTTTATAAAATGGTAATGGAAATAAAAGGGAGAAGATATAGTGCATACTTATGATTAAAGAGAAAAAGATATAGTGTAAGAACAACATATCTGATCTCAACCTACCCATATTTTGAAGCCAATGTTCTATTTTGTTGTTTTATCTTTTTGAAAAGTTTCCTCCTAATTATTTTGTTTAACCTTATTATAATTACAATTATGTATTAACAATGGAAATGAAAGAAGTTAATTTCTTAAAATGTGTGAAATATACATACATGTAATCAAAATGTAAAGACTGGGAGATTGGAGTAGTTCGGTCTTAGTACTAAGACAAATTTTTTTCATTTCTTTTACCTCAAACAAGAAGTAGAGCATACTTCTTAAATACCACAGTTGGATTATGTGTATCTATGAATCCATAGTGAATCAATCTGGGACAGCCATATATTGTGGTTTTAACATTATTTTTAGGTCTTTCTTCTTTGTTTAATTCTTCCATATGGAAAAACTATAGTGAACCAAACTCCTGTCATATACTCCCTTATGGCGTATATTTCAATGCCAACCTCATCTCTAACTAAATTTTATATTCTCTACCCTTTTTTTTATATTTCTACTTTTTATTTATTTACCTATTCGTATTTTAACATTTATAAGTTACTTTAAATAATTACTTTAATAAGGAAATGAATGCATATTATTTATTTCCAAGTCTATGCCTTAATAGACCCTAGCTATGATTATTACATGAAAGCTCAGACTAAAAATACTTGGTAAAATTCTCCTTTGAATGTGTTCAAATGAATTAATGTTTGAAGGTGTCACATCTAGTACGCTGACACTAAATTTCTAGTTTCCTCACCTGAAATTTCACAGGGAGTTCTCTTTAGACATATTTTGATAAAGCCATATGAAAGACTGCCCACATTTAAAAAACACAAACAAATTTTCATATAAAATAAAAATTTAAAAAATCCCAAAAAGCAAAATCTAGCATGTATCATACCTCTCACTAAATTGAAATTACTATCTTTTATTGTAGACATCTTTATCCATTATTACTTTTAATTTCCAAAAAACTCAAGTTTCAAGACAGAGTTGGTAAAATCTGGTACCAAAAATATAGATATAGTGTTTTTCTATAGTATATATAATATATTAAAAATATTAGTATACTAATATATAGTATTATTCTACAGATCCTCTTTTAAAGCACAAAAAAATAACATTTATAGAAATTCAATATTTATAACATGTCATGAAAGAAACACCTGTAGTATCCATTATAAATTTTAAAACTGAGAATTATTAAATTATAGAATATCAAAAATTAAATTATTGGGTATTAGAACAATTACTCATTAAACATATTATTTTGAAGGGTTTTTTGGTCATTAATTCTAAGAAAAAACATAGTTCATGTACATTAAATTTAAGTATAAACTGGGTTTAATTACAATAGCAGATATGCATAATGAATCTTTATTTTTAGATTTGAAATTGTATGATTTGAAAAATTAAAAATTTTCAACTCAATTCTTTTTCATTACTATCTGATAAAATACCTCCAAAGGAAATATGGAGATTTAAACTTACCAAAAAGGTTACCATCTTGAAATAGAAAGCAGAGAACACACTGCATGTAATTGAAATTGCAGAGGAAATTGAGGTAGGCAGAATGTAATTACCAAAATTAGAATTTGGACAGCAAACACATTTATACTGTATGTCCATTATGCCAGGATCATGACTGTTTAAACATTCTATATCACTCTAAGGATATTACTATACCTCAATAAATGTGGTAATATTAAAAAACTATCATCCATGACCTTCTGTAAAACCATTACTAATCATAAATTCAGTGTGTATGTATGTGTGTATATGTGTACATGTACCTATGTATTTTGTGTGTGTATTTGCATGTGTGTATATATAGTGTATATATATACACTAGAGGCCCAGTCCACAAAAAATTGTGCAGTTGGGGGGGAGGGGGGTCCCTCAGCCAAGCCTGTGCCCAATCGCAGTCTGGGACCCCTCAGGGGATGACCACCTGCTGGCTTAGGCCCGCTCCCTGGGGGATTGGGCCTAAGATGGCAATCAGACATCCCTCTGGCAGCCCAGCAGCCCTCGGAGGATGTTCACTTGCCAGCAGGGAGCAGGCCTAAACTGCAGTCAGACATCCTTAGCAAAGCTGAGGAGGCAGGAGAGGCTCCTACCACCACCGCTGTACTGGCAGCCATCAGCCTGGCTTGTGGCTGAGCAGAGCTCCTCCCATGTGTGAGCACACTGACCACCAGAGGGCAGCTCCTGCATTGAGTGTCTGCCTCCTGGTGGTCAGTGTGTGTCATAGTGACCAGTCATTCCCAGTCTTTCTGCTGTTAGGGTCAGTTTGCATATTACCCGTTTACTATATAGGATAAAGACCTGGTGCACGGGTGGGGGCTGGCTGGTTTGCCCTGAAGGGTGTCCCAGATCAGAATGGGGGTCCTGCTTGGGTACCTGGCCAGCCTGGATGAGGGGCTGATGGCTGTTTGCAGCTGGTCACACCCACTTCAGGGTGGGGATCCCCACTGGGGTGCCTGGCCAGCCTGGGTGAGGGGCTGAAAGCTGTTTTCAGGCTGGTGGGCGACTGAAGCTCCCAGCCTCTCCTTTTTTCTTTTCTTTTTTTTTTTATTCTGGGATTTATTTACCTTCTATAGCTGTCACTGGAGCTGAGAGCTGGCTCCAGCTCTGAGGCCATTGCTGGCTGAAAGCAGGTACCTGGGTTTGTTTAGATTCTAAAATTGAAACTCTGTTGCCATCACTGGCTGCTCTAAGCTCTGAGGCTGCGCTGGCTGAAAGCAGGTATCTGAGGTTTGTTTAGGTTTTATAATTGCAACTTTGTTGCATCCGGAGCTCAGAGCTGGGCCACAGCAGTCGGGGAACCTTGGCTTCCTCCGTCACTGGAGCAAGCAAGCCTCATGTTCGCTTCAGCTGCCTGGCTGCCGGCTGCCATCTTGGCTGGCAGTTAATTTGCATATCTCGCTGATTAGCCAATGGGAAGGGTAGGAAAGTTATGGTTAATTACCATGTTTCTCTATTATTAGATAAGATATATACATATACATACATATATATATATATACTAGAGGCCTGGTGCACAAAAATTTGTGCACTCGGAGGGAAGGGAGGGTCCCTCCACCTGGCCTGTGCCCTCTCGCAGTCTGGGACCCCTCGGGAGATAACATCCTGCTGGCTTAGACCTGCTCCCGGGTGGCAGAGGGCAGGCCCAATCCCTAGGTGCAGCCCCTGGTCAAGCTCTGAGCAGGGCCAATTAGGGAGTTGGGGCACCACCCCCTGTCATGCACAGAGCAGGGCGGATTAGGAGGTTGCGATGCCACCCTCAGTCACGCTCAGTGTAGGGCCGATTGGGGGGTTGGGGCACCGCCCCCTGTCACACTCAAGGCAGGGTCGATGGGTAGGTTGTAGTGCCAACCCCTGTCATGCACAGAGCAGGGCCAATCCGAGGATTGGGGCGCTCCCCCTTGTCACGCACAGAGCAGGGCCCATCAGTGGGTTGAGGAGCTCGCCCGTCACTCACAGAGTAGGGCCGATAGTAGAGTTGGGGCACCGCCCTCTATCACCCACAGAGCAGGGCCAATCAGGGGGTTGGAGCTCCGCCACTGTCACACTCAGGGCAGGGCCGATGGGGAAGTTATGGCTCTACCCCGTCACACACAGAGCAGGGCCCGTGGGGTTGGGGGGTTGGGGAGCTGCACCCTGTCACACACAGAGCAGGGCCAATCAGGGGGTTGTGGCCCCGCCCCCTGTCACACACAGAGCTGCAGGGCAATCAGGGGGTTTGGGCGCTGCCCCCTGTCATGCTGATCCCAGTGTCGGGAGGCCTCATGGCTCCGCTGATCCCGGTGCTGGGAGGCATAGTACCCTTTTACTATATAGGATAGAAGCCTGGTGCATGATTGGGCTGGCTGGTTTGCCCTGAAGGGTGTCCTGGATCAGGGTGGGGGTCCCCACTGGGGTGCTTGGCCAGCCTAGGTGAGGTGATGATGGCTGTTTGCAGCTGGTCACACACCCTTTAGGGTGGGGGTCCCCACTGGGGTGCCTGGCCAGCCTGGATGAGGGGATGATGGCTATTTTCAGCTGGTCACACACCCTTCATGGTGGGGGTCCCCACTGGGGTACCTGGCCAGTCTGGGTGAGGGGCTGAGGGCTGAAGCTCCCTACTGCTCCTTTTTTTCTTTTTTTTTTTTTTTTTTTTTTTTTTTTTGTCCATCCACCCTGATTTCTTCCCATCTATTTTTTTTTTTTATATATATATATATTTTATTGATTTTTTACAGAGAGGAAGGGAGAGAGATAGAGAGTTAGAAACATCGATGAGAGAGAAACATCGATCAGCTGCCTCCTGCACACCCCCCACTGGGGTTGTGCCCACAACCCAGGTACATGCCCTTGACCGGAATCGAACCTGGGACCTTTCAGTCCGCAGGCCGACGCTCTATCCACTGAGCCAAACCGGTTTCGGCTCCTTTTTTTCTTTTTTTCTTTTTTAATTCTGGCCTAGCTTTAGCTCTGGCTCCAGCTCTGAGGCCTCTGCTGCTGAAAGCAGGTATCTAGTTTGTTTGGGTTCTATAATCGAAACACTGTATCAACTCCAGCTCTGAGATCCCAGCGGGCTGAAAGCAGGTTTCTGGGGTTTTGTTTAGCTTCTATATTTGTTACAATGTTTCAAACTGCAGGCTCAGAGGCCAGCAAGGCAGGCGGCGAACGTTGGAGTCCGCCGTCACTGAAGCCAGCAGGCCTCATGTTAGTTTCCAGCTGCCTGGCTGCCGGCCGCCATCTTGGCTGGCAGTTAATTTTCATATCTCGCTGATTAGCCAATGAGAAGGGTAGCGGTCATACACCAATTACCATGTTTCTCTTTTATTAGATAGGATATATATACACACACCTGTGCATGGCTATATGCATATATATTAAATAGTTGACATGTATAATTTATTTATAATACAGTATTCTTATTGTAGGGGTTCTAACATAATCAGTCTCAGATTGCTATGATTTTGAATTAGAAATCATTTAGCTTGCCTTCACTATCATCCTATCATCAACTCTTGCTAAAATATGTCTTTGGGGCTGGCTGGAGCATAGAAAGAGGAGTATATTCAATCTAGAGGTGCCTTCTATAAAATAAACAGTGTCTAAATATATACATAGTAAAACTAGGGTTTTCCTTTCTTTCTTTTTAAAGAAATAGTTATAGTTTGAGGTGATGTAGATAACATTTCTTGTCTGGGTAACACTGGGCTGGGATTGGTGAACATTTCCAAATTGACAGTATTTCTTCTAGAGACGTGGTATCCACACAATAGAGGAGGCCACGTGCAACCCCCTCTCCAGGTGGGCAAGCTGCTTTTACACTGAAGAAACACAGAAATGTTTTCTCTGCCAAAATTAAAATGAAATTACCACTTTCCTGGTTAAAGAGGTTTTAGTTAGTGAAAATACATACAACTAGATGGAGGATTTTAAGTAAATGCCTCCTCTTTGTTTGTTTGTTTGCTTCATATAGAGTTGTATACATTTAAAAAAATGAATTGTTCCCTAATGTCACAATGCAAATTCAAAAATGTTGAGGGATATTTTCTGAAAGCATTTAATTTAACAAAAGAGAGAAATTGTAAAAATCTATCTCATAGCAAAATTACTATGAGTCAAATTTAGAAAAAGTATTATGTTTACTTTAAAATATAATCAACTATTTGGCCTTGATTAAATTTGGGCAGATTGATGATTTATTTCAATTACTGAGATATAAAACCTTAAAGTTGAATACAGTTCTGGAGACTCTAATTACATTAGTATTAAAATGCCACATTAATATATGAGAAGATATGTTCCATTAAAAGCCTTCTGTTATATCCTTGGAGAGGTAAATAAAATTAATTACATTTCTACTGGGAGAAAGTTTAATACTGTAGGAAATGTGTACAGAAAAATATCACCAAGGATGGAGTGCTAAGGTAAAAATTGAAAAAAAAATATGTTATCAGCACAGTATCTGCAAGCACATTCATACTACTAGCTACTCCAAATGTGGAGAAATAGATGACAAAAATCCCCATCTGGGGCCCACATG
This sequence comes from Myotis nattereri, assembly GCF_964212035.1. NCBI lineage: Eukaryota > Metazoa > Chordata > Mammalia > Chiroptera > Vespertilionidae > Myotis > Myotis nattereri. The sequence continues at coordinate 63,904,648 of NC_138076.1, read as the reverse complement.
ATCACTTCATGTGTGGGCAAGAAAATTATGCTTTCTTTTATCCCACACGCTCTTATTTATTGGCCCCATGCTCTATGTTATTGTTAACTGCAAGTATTTTTGATTCATAATGTACTGTACATAAAATATACATCCTGAGGCCTACATAGGAAATCCGTGGAAAGTTTTGTACGGCTTTTTGAAGTCTATTCTTTGAAGAAACCCTATTAGCTGAAACAAACTTACTTATGAAAGAAGAGATGTTTTTGGATTCCTTCGTACTAGATGTATTTAAGTGACTAAACATATCATTTCCTCACTGGAAGTCCAACAGTTTAAAAATAACTAAATATTTATTAGAACTAGTGTGCCGCCATTTAGTAAATCAGACAAACTTAAACATTTAAATTCTTCCCATTAGTCAGCAATAACGAGAACATTTAGGCAACGTGATTTTTAAAACACCTAGGTCATTTTCATGTAAGTGTTTCTGAAGGCTCAACACACATATTTGTGTATTTCTAAACTAATTTGATTAGTGTAGCAAGTTTAAAATCTTAAATTGCTGGAAAAAGTTGAATACCATGGTTCAGTCAAACTCACGAGTAGATTAAACTGGCGAAGTGTGACTTTGTAAACTCTGCAACTGGGTTTTCATGTTCCTTTCTCACAGGTTGCAGAAGGCCTACCTGTATGTTAGTCAGCAGGGTCTCTATGGAAGACAATCCATCAGGAAACAGAAAAGGAGACGGAAATCCGGGAGGTAGTGGTTGTCCATGCCCAGTTAGAGAAAGTTTCTCAAGGCTGTCTCTTGCAGTTGGTGTGGAAAGCGGGGTCTCATCTGTATGTGATTGAAACAAAAATATAGAACAAGTTACGCTTGTCTGTTTTTATTAGACCTCAGTAATGGCTTCCCTAGTGGTTTCCAGAACATTTATTGCAAATTGGTTCCTGCTATCAGGAGAAAATGCTTTCTGCTGAATTTTCTTTAATGAAAAAGCTGTGGAGATACAACAAGATAACATTAATGAGTAACTTTATAAGCCTTTTAAATGCAGTCTCTAATGAGACTGAGTTTACAGTGCCATAGAATCTTTTTAAAACAAATATTATCTCATATATAGTTGTGATAATATATTCAGGCTGACTTTATGGGCACCTTCCCAATTATCTCATTTTAGTTTGCTCTGTTTGGATTGACAATAGAATCTTTCTAGAGCTCCATATAAGAGGAATACTTTGCATATTAGTATGTTTCTTTCTCAATTAACCCTTTATGTCAATGATTTGTTCAAATCTATTCTTAAGGAATCTACAAAATATTGTACAAATAAAACTTTTCATTTCACATCTAAAAAGACAAACTGGAATCAAATATAATCATTCTAAGTTATAACTGAATTGTTCAATATCATTAAAACTAAAGGTCTAATTCTTCTTTTTTTAATTTTTATTGTTGAAAGTATTACATATGTCTCTCTTTTTTCTGCCATTGACCTCTTCTAGCCCACCCCCAGTCCCAAGCCTTCACCACCCTATTATCAGTGTCCATGGTTATGCACATATGCATACAACTTCTCTGGCTGATCTCTTCTCACCCACCTACCCTCCATGAAGAAGGGTTCTAAAGAAGGGTAAGATAATACAGCTTTCATAACAATATTTTTAAAAACCAAATATAAAGTCCTCTAAGATAAATCAGTCTTTACTTTGTTTAATATCTTTCATTATTTTAAGCAACTTAGAGTAATGCCCCAATATAAATTATTTTTACTTATAATGAAATCCTTTTACTTAGTTCTTTATTAGTTAAATAGGTTCAGTTTCATTTAAGATAGATACAAAGTATGGCTTATTTTAGTTTATTATATCACAGAGAAGATTTTATTCACAGCAGAATTCTCAATTTTATAAATATTTTATTTCACACTAGGAAAATTAATTAGAGCAATGTATTTGCTCTAATACATCCTGATAGTATTTCTCAATTTTGCAAGTGGCTAGAAACTTCAGCACACCTGCATTTATATTTATAATTTGATTCCGCTGTTCTCAGTCATTTCTTTATTTTTCATTACAACACCTAACCACACAACACGTTTTCTAATTAACTCTCTCTGGGGCCGAAGTACTACGGAAGCTGCTACACTTCTCTGTAACTAATGTCAGAACAAGTTAAATTCATCTCCCTCACCTTGCCACATTCTAGTTAATGAACTAAAAGGGAGGAAAATTTGGGGAGAGAAACAATAACACAAGGCCTTCTATTAACCACACTCCTCACTCACTCACTCACTCACTCACTCACTCACTCACTCACTCCTCTGCAGTTTCTCCTTCCAGTCCCTCCTCTGTTAACTTACTAACAGATGATCTGAGGCAGCAGGTACCAGAGGAAGAAACGGAGTAAGCAGCTGAAGTAGGATTCATTGGGTTCTTATTTTCTTTTTTTATTCCACTTGTCAACAGGGTTAAAGAAAGACAGCAGGGCATGGCTAATGTGATCAAGGTGATCTTGGACACCATTTACCTCGCTGTCGTAAATTACTCCTCCAGACCAAGGCTGCTAGTGTTTTCTCACAATATCTCTGAAAAGGCGCTTGTTAACCATCTTTGTGCATGTGAAATTGTTTAAGAATGAAGAGCAATATTTTTTGATCAGCATCACCTTAGCTGTCACATGCTAAAGAACATGTGGCTTAATAGATCATGGGGATAATAATTGCTTGTCTCCTGAAGAAAGGAATAGAACCAGATGAGCACCTGAGACTGTGTTCAGCTTTAGTCTGTGACTCCACATTTCTTAAAGGTTGTCCAAGAAAAAAGCATCGTATCTTTGGGTACACACACACTCACACATATGCACATCTTTATTTAGAAGTTCCATCATCCCACGATTATTTAAACTTCAAAACATTTAAGCTTGACTATGTTTGCTTGTTGTGTGAATTAATTAATTAAATCACTCAAGACACATGCATTCATGTAGCCAATGTTTACTTAACATAAATACTGTGCTGGGGATAGATACTGGAGAGAGAATACTGAAAACCCCCCACAATTTGTAAGCCTCAAGAAGTATTTTCTAGAATGACCAATCCCAATCATTAAATACCTAATTATTAAAGTTAGCAAAGCATTTTGTCTTCCATCCTTATCCCATTACTACTCATTTTTCCCCAGTATAAGATTAAAATGGTGCATACAGATGTTTCATGTTTTTTTTCTGCAGTTGCTCAATTGAATGCTCATCTTGGTTCTCATGCTTTCAGCTATATGTGAGTAGATTATTATTTGGTATAAACTTATTTGATTGAATTCATTCATTTATTATTTTACATAGTAGAGATATTACATACGGTCACTGTAACTCTAACAAATTTAGCGAAGAGTGAGTGACTGCTTAAAAATCTTTTTAAAAGGTGATTCTTAAGATCAATAAACATTATATAAAAGAAAACAAACTAATCAAAGATCAAACAAACAAGACAAAATATTTTGGGGGTATCAAGACCCTACTACCTTAGAAGAAGTTGTCATCTTGTGGCAATTAGCATCATAGAAAGTCTCATTTTGTCTTCCTACAAAGAGTAAAATTGAGAACAGGGTTCTTCCTTTTAAATAAAAGTGACCTTTGATATCCTAAATGTTCTCAGGAGATTAAAGCAAAAATTTGAGAGACCAGACAACCTGGAAGAGAGTTTTGACATCACATAATCTCTAAAGACCTCAAACAATGAATGATGCTGAAGCACAAATTCACAAAGGACATTATTCCAATTTTGTATATTGTGCATATTTTTGAGTTTTATCTTTAAAAGAAAGTTGGCATGTCAGATATTATGATCTTTGATTATAGCATTTGATTCGTTCTTTAAAATTTTGCTCCTAAATAACGTGAAACTTATGGAAAAGTCACAAGACTTGTTCAAAGAATTCCTTTATAACCTGTGGTTGGTTGGATGGTAGACCCTCAACATACATGTCCTTGTCTAATCCCTGGAACCTAGTAATGCTAGCTTATTTGTAAATTGGGGTTTCACAGATGTAACTAAGTTAAGGTTCTTGAGGTGAAGAGATCACCCTGCTTTTAGGATGCACCCTAATTCCGATCTTTCCTTAAAAGAGAAAGTCAGAGGGAGATTTGAGAGAGACAGGTTCACAGAGTCGAGGAGGAGGCAAAGAGAAGACAGGGAGGGAGATCAGAATGTTGTAGCCAGTCACAAAATGCTCACAGCCACCAGAGCTAGAAGAGAAAAAGAATAGATTCTCTTTGATAGCCTCTTGGAGATAGCTTGTCCTTGCTGACACCTTGAGTTTATACTCCTGGCCTCCAGAACTGTGAGAAAATAAATTTATGTTGCTTTAAGCCACCAAGATTGTGTCCTTTTGTTACAAGAGCCCTAGGAAACTACTTCAACTTTTTACCCCAAGTAACCAATGTTTACATTTTCTCACATTTGCTTTTTATCTTTCTGTCTTCTCTCTCCCTTTCTTGTTCTGTGTGTACATATGTTTGAACCATCTTCCCCTTTCAATCCTTAAGACTTCACTACATATTTCACAAGTATAAGGGCATACTCTTCCACAGTATAAAATGAGCAAGAAACACATACACAGACTACTATTATTTAGTCAAGAGCCCACTTTCTATTTTCATAATCTGTGAGATGGTTTTAGTTGTAAAGAGTTAAATAATATGCCCAGCCAGGGTGGGTCAGTGGTTGAGCATCGACCCATGAGTCAAGAGGTCACTGGTTCGATTCCCAGTCAGGGTACATGCCCGGGTTGTGGGCTCAATTCCCTTAGGGGAGTGCAGGAGTCATCCATGTTTCTATCTCTCTATACCTGTCCCTTCCCTTCTCTGCACCAGGGAGTGCGGGCATGTGGTGCGTCTCTATTTGAAGAGTGTTGGGCAGTAATTTATAAATATTTTAATTTACTTGACAGGTACTTGAGGACTATTTTTTCTGGGCATGTGGTAGCCCCTAAGATACCCTCTCATGATTATTCCCTACTACTATACTTATTCTCTCAAGAACTTTCCCCTTAGTCTGAGTTAGATCTAACAAACAGAATAAAACAAATGTAATGATATGCTCTTTCTGAGGTTAGGTTATAAAAAGTCTGCAGTTCCCATATCTCTTTTCCTCTCTTTTCTCTTGCATTTCTTACCCTGGTGGAAGCCACTTATCATGTCATGAGACAGCCCTGTGGAGGTAACATGACAAGGGATGGAGGCCTGTCAAAAATCACGTGAGTCAGTTTCAAAGCAGATTCCCCCTGTGCAGCAGAGACTTTGTTTTATTTTTATTTTATTAAATTTATTGGGGTGACATTGGTTAGCAAAATTATATATGTTTCAAGTATGCAATTTTAGAATGCATCATCTGTATATTAAATTGTGTGTTTACTACCCAAAGCCAGATCTCCTTCTGCAGCCATATATTTGGCTCCCTTTACCCTTCGCTGTCCCCCCTCACCTCCCCTGCCCCTCTGGTAATCACCATACTGTTGTCCATGTCTATGAGTTTTGTTGTTTGCCTGGTTTATTCATTTGTTACTTCAAGTTTTCTATTTTACATATGAGTGAAATCATATGGTTCTGGAATTTTTCCTACTTATTTTGCTTAGCACGATATTCTCAAGATCCATTCATGTTGTCGTAAATGGTAGTGTTTTATCTTTTCTTAGGTCTGAGTGCTATTCCATTGTATACAAGTATGAGGTGTCCTTTATGTCCCAGTTGAGCCTTTAAGTGAGCTGCAGCCCAGAGGCCTTAAACCAGAGGCACCCAGCTAAGTTGCACCCAGATTCTCGATCCATAAAAACTATGAGATTTTTAAATGTTTACGGGTTTAAGCCACTAAGTTTAGTTAAAATTTGTTACACAGCTGTAGATAAATAAAACAGTATGTAACAGGCTGGTTTTTTTTTTTTTTTAATACTTTGGAGTATAGGAAAAAATGACTTCATATCTAGTTACTTTCAGTGACTGTTGAAATGCAACAAATTCAACCTTCCTTTTCTAATTTTTAAAAACCTAGCAGCTTTAATGAGACAAATTTTAGTATCACTCAAATCTATAATTCCACATTCTCTATTATTTCTTATAAAAATTTCTAAAAAGTAGAGACTTTATCAATATTGACTAGAGAATGGTAAAGTCTCTTTGGAATAAGAAATATCAGTATCTTCTTAATTACAGGTTTCAAAAAGTTATGAATATCTATGATTATATTTGAAAAAGAATTAGTCTACAAAAAATAACATAAAACACAAACATAAAATTTCAGAGCAAGTTATTGATTACTTAAGTTTACAAAATTAATTCTATTCAAGAATTTTCTAGAAACCGCTGATAAATTTAGTGAGACCCTCGAGGTTATGAAAAAGGACCAACTAGAAATTAAGCATACACTGACTGAAATAAAGAATAATATACAGAGATTCAACAGCAGACAAGAGGATCCCAAGAATCAAGTCAAAGATTTGAAATATGAAGAAGCAAAAAATACCCAACTGGAAAAGCAAAAAGAAAAAAGAATCCAAAAGTATCAAGATAGTGTAAAGAGCCTCTGGGACAACTTCAACCGTACCAACATCCGAATTATGGGGGTGCCAGAAGAAGAGAGAGAGCAAGATATTGAAAACCTATTTGAAGAAATAATGACAGAAAACTTCCCCTACCTGGTGAAAGAAATAGACTTACAAGTCCAGGAAGCGCAGAGAACCCAAAACAAAAGGAATCCAAAGAGGACCATACCAAGACACATCATAATTAAAATGCCAAGAGCAAAAGACAAAGAGAGAATCTTAAAAGCAGCAAGAGAAAAAAAGTCAATTACCTACAAAGGAATACCCATACGACTGTCAGCTGATTTCTCAACAGAAACTATGCAGGCCAGAAGGGAGTGGCAAGAAATATTCAAAGTGATGAATAGCAAGAACCTACAACCAAGATTACTTTATCCAGCAAAGCTATCATTCAGAATTGAAGGTCAGATAAAGAGCTTCACTGATAAGAAAAAGCTAAAGGAGTTCATCACCACCAAACCAGTATTATATGAAATGCTGAAAGGTATCCTTTAAGAAGAGGAAGAAGAAAAAAGGTAAAGATAAAAATTATGAACAACAATTACATATCCATCAACAAGTGAATCTAAAAATCAAGTGAATAAAAAATCTGATGAACGGAGTAAACAGATGAATATAATAGAATCAGGGTTATAGAAAGGGAGTGGACTGACTATTCTTGGCAGGGGAAAGGGTGTGGGGGGTGCAGGAAGAGACTGGACAAAAATTGTACACCTATGGATGAGGACATTGGGGGGGTAAGGGCAGAGGGTGGGGTGGGAACCAGGTGGAGGGGAGCTATGGGGGTAAAAAAGAGGAACAACTGTAATAATCTGAACAATATTTGATTTTTAAAAAAGAATCCTTAAATTATCCTGCTTTCTTTTTTTTAAATTAGGAAATACTTCAACTATCTATAAGACAAGCACTCCAAACACCTGGAATGGCAAATTTGGTGAGGCAAAGGGGACCCTGTCCAGTGAGTAAAGTCAGCATTCTGAAAGCTGTATTAACTTGGGTACTATTCTTTTCCTAAGTATTCCACATCCATAGGGGACTAGTAGTTAAGCCAGTGCTCAAGAGTTCTCATTATTTTTAAATTCCAAAGAAAGAATGGCTATTAACTTTAAAATATTTTTGCATTTTAATTCAGTTACAGGAAACTACAGTATTTTTCTTAAGAAAAATAGAACAGCATGTATTATGAACTAACAAATAATTTCATCTTTTGACCAGAAAAATATCTACTGATTAACATATTAATAATTATGTAATAAATATAATGGTATTATAATAATATATAATCAGTTAACATCAATTAGAATAATAGATAATATAAAGAAAAAACATATATGGAGAGAAGAAAATATTCTTAAAATTCCAAAATCAATAAAGTATAAAAGAATATTATTTCATTCTTCTCATCACTTCATTTCAGGATTTAGCTCATATTTTAAAGTCACTACTCAATAACTGACTATCAGTAAGATTGATGACTCTGTAAGACAAGCTTTTTTCTCTGCAATCTTATCACACATAACAATTTAGCAGGATATCCTAAGGAACAATGTTGTTTAAAAAAAAAGGGGGGGGGGGGCTCTGCTTTAAAATGTTTTCTTTCCTGTTAACAAAATCTAATTCAGTTGTTATTTTCATAACTAATCCTTTTGGGTTGGAATTATATATTTTCATTCAAATATGTATGTGTGTATATGTATGTATATTTTTGTCTCTGATGTCTTCTATTACATCATAAAACTAACTAAAAAAAGACTCACTTTTAGAAAATCACATATTCCAAGCAGGTTCACATTTATTCCTCTTGATGTGGAATAGATAGCAACATTATTAAAAGGGAAAATCTCCATATTTAAAGTTTACAAGTGTTCTGGGAGTTTGCATGAAAAAGCTATATTTCTATACTAGCAGAGTGAAAAAATATCTTGACAAAGTTTTGAGTATGGTAGTTTCTATACAAAAGAGAATAATATTTATAAAAATATATTTTTTCTTTATCTTAAATATACATCATGTTTGTATTGATGTTATATGTAAATCACAATTGTATAGAAAGATAAATGTATTTGTGCTTTTGTAAACTCATCAGCCACATTATTGAACTGGAATAAAGGTATAAATAATCTAAAAACTTAAGGACTGATCCTTTAAAAAATATTTGAAACTTATATCCAGATAAAACACAACCATTTAAATCGAGTTCAATCATAACCTCAATTGTGATTCATTCCTGCTTAAGAAACCCTGGTTTTAATTTGGAAATAGAAAGTAATAATAAGGTTTAAAAATGTAATCCCACAATCCTATATAATAAAAGGCTAATATGCAAATTGTCCCCTCGGGAGTTCCACTGACCAGGAGTTCAACCACTCACTATGATGTGCACTGCAGCTGGGGGAAGGAAGGCTCTGATCAGCTCTGATCACCAGCCAGGCCTGGGGACCCTACCCGTGCATGAATTTTATGCACCGGGCCTCTAGTGTAATCATAAATCAGATAATGGACACATAATTTCCTTCCTTTCTATTTTCATCTTCTCAAAAAATAAAGAATTCCAAAATGCACATTAAAATTTATTTGCATGGCTTTCATGTATCTATTTCAATTTTTATAAAATATGCAGGGGTCTCATGGAATAAAGCTTGTTTTCTATATTTAATTTTAAGCCCATTTTTCAAATTCTGCACTCAAACTTACTCCAGAAATTTTTATAAATTTATCACCATAATGTGTTACAGCTATCACATTAAATGTGATGACTGGCAAAATTAAAAGCAAAGCAGGATGGATTCAGAATGTGTGATTTCAAGCTCTGGCTTACCAAGTTTTACCAAATACTGGAGCACAGAATCCTTCTCTTATGTTCTGTGAAATGCATTTGGTTTATTTATTAAAGGGGTGATTACAAACTCAAAGAATTATAGCTCACATCTGTTTAGATTATTTATGTAAAGCTGCTTTGTAAAATACAAAATACTAATAAATGTAAAGTATTAATAATTTACAAACCAACTAAATCGGTTGTACGTTTCCATCTGTAAACTTGGCTTCGATGTGTCATGGAGCAACCCTGGTCTTGCACCATAAGCCCCTGGTTTCCATGTTTCTATATTACTTATCCCTGAAGCTTGTGATAATAAAGATCATGTTAATAATAAAATAATTGCTACATATTATTACAGTTGACTTATGCAAACTAACCTGGAGTTAGTTCCATAGACAGTTAAAATTACTTATGATATAAATAACTTGAGAAAGGGCAAAAAGTATGGATTACTTTATCAATTTCGCTTCAGGTAGCAGGACCTAAAGGGAAAGGGTAAGTTGATTCCACAGAAACCAATGGGTACAGATTTTGGAAAGAACAGACTGTGAGGAACATGAAAACAAACTTAGGAGGTTCCATGGATCTACTTGAATGAAGTAGTATTAGAACCCTGAATTTTGAGTTTGGGTGAATCAAGGAAAATACTTACTGTGGGAAGGAGATCATTGTTCAGTGCATGTCTGGCAAGATGCTGGAGGTGTGCTAAAAAAATATATACCAGGCTCACAGTTCTGTCTAATGTAATGCATAAAGTCTTTATTACACACATATGCAGCTTTCACCTTTATCTGTGTTTCTTAACTTTGGGATAGTTAGTTCATCTCTGAGATGATGATGAAAGTTAGGGACCAGGCCACGTAAGAATAAGCAGTCTCAGTCCCTGAACACAGGATAGCACATATTAATTTCTGTTGAAAGAATATGTGAATGAGATGAAAGGAGGCAAAAGCTGGAAGAGTACAACATGCAGAAATGAGAAGAATATAGTAGTCTCTGCTTACCTTGAGGTTACACCGCATTCATGATAGAAAAACTAAAAATGCTTTCTATTGGAAAACCACACTATCGATTACAAGGCATTTTCACATACATTATCTTGGGTTAGGAGGAAGCTCTAAGAAGAAGATTTTTTTAAATGTATGCAATTGTAATTGCAATAATGTTATGTGCCAAAAGATTGATTCAAATGGCATGAAGTGGTTATTTAGAAAAAGAAGAGATTATATATAGACCATGCAAGTGGATAGGAGAGTAAACAAGCAAGCTAAAATCCTCACAGCAAGGTACACTTGGAATGGACATTGGATATTGGAAAATTGAAATAGGGGGAAGCCAAGGGGTTCTATGAGGACAGTACTTGTGTATAATAGCTCAAGAAAAACAGGCATCCAAAGTCCCCTAAAAAAACTTCATATTTTTAAAGAGAAAGCCTATTTTCTACCATTAGTCTCAAACTATAGTCTTTAAATTCTGGCCGTTTTGTATTTATATTTCAAACATCTATGTATGAGGAAAAATCTAAATCAAGGTATATATTTAACTAGTGGCCCAGTGCACAAATTCATGTACATTGAAAGGAAATTAATTAGAAGAAATATTTAATATCGCTATTCACCCTTTCTCTATAATAGAAGTGTCAAGCAAATTTACGATTGACAAAGATAGATCGAAACACACGTGTGCAATTGGTGCCAGTGACAGCTTTATATGTATTGTGCATGCGTGAGTCAACTTAGCCTCTCTCTCTCTCTCTCTCTCTCTCTCTCTCTCTCTCTCTCTATATATATATATATATATATATATATATATATATACTAAACTTGCTTAATTAGACCTGCTTTCTGATTTAGCTAAACTTTTTCCAGCCCAGTGAAGCACCCCAACTTCTCTTTCAGGTAATTGTCAGCAACACAGCAGTAAATATCAACACAAAGCAGATTATTATTGTAGATCACGCAGGGAGAACAAAGGGTAAAATATTTAACTGCAGCAGTGTTTGAATATATTCTGTGCAGTGAGAAAACCTGAAATCATTTTCAAGGTTCACCATTTCTTACTTCTTTTCAGTCAGGTAAAGTTACCTAAATCTGTTTTCTGGCTAATGAAAAGAAAATAGGATTCCACCGAGTCTTCTATCTACCTACTCCAGGACTTCTGTGAGAATCAAATGAAATGAGGCACTGGAAAACGCTTCACAGACATTTGGTTAAAATGTAAAATGTTTCCACCTGGGTATAAAGCAAGTCATGTTCTTGGGCTGAAGAAACTGCAAGGAGGCTAGTCGCTAGGGAGAGGAAGCCGGACATTGCTACATGACATCATTACCAGGATGAACACTTAGCATATTAGCCATATATATATATATATATATATATATATATATATATATATATATTTTCAAGCTTGGCCTTGACAACAAACTCTTCACTTCCCTTGGCAATTAAGATGAAAGTAAAGGTACACAGATATCTGTGAATATTTTTCCCCTCCCACTACTTGGAATTGGTTGGCAAAAATGGAATGGCACTATTCATTAAACATACATAATCCCCCTCCCCCCCGGATATACACAATTATTTATCTTTAAAACATTTTGGGTGGCTTATTTCTCAAGTCATAAGTATAAGTGTTCATGAAAGAGCTTGTGTAGCTTAGGCTGAAAAGATCCACTTAACTGATCTTTCTGTCTTTCCATGGCCCTGTAGGTTTAACCTCACTGCTGATATTGCAAGTGAATGTGGAAAAGTATTTACTGAAAGCTGCATAACAGGCAAGGTTATATTTACTAGGCTAATGTTTTGCATATCTGCACAGTAGGGCCATTAAGGGTTCTAAGAGCACAACGGAAACAATCATAACATTTGTTTTTAGATGACTGACTCAGGACATGTACACCAGGCTTTATATAGAAACTGTTTTTGTTTTATTAAGGGACTACTTGCCTGTTAGTGATAACATCATTAAAAATAAATGAAAGGGGGCTGGTAAAATGCTTCCCAAAAGCAGAAACCTAATTAAAGGTGATATGCCTGCTATGAGGGATTTTTTTCAGGACTCAAAAATAGAACAAGGTTAGTTCTTTCTTATTTTGTAAAGCCCAAAGTAGACCTCACAGTAAAACATCACTTCTGATCTAATTTTCTATTTCTGTGTACTCTAATAATCCACTTTACAGTCTGTGCTTGCCCATGGAAAGTGAACTAGTTTTGTTCTTACAGATAGCTTCATCATGTCATAGTGCATGAAAAGAAAATCTGATGGTTCAGCGCAAACAAAAATGCACTCGCCTTTAAAAGCAAATTGTACAGGTTGTAATATATGCAGTAATAGTCATTGGAATAATGCACACACAAACTTTCATGGTCCTAAAGACCACTTTTGAGAACCTCAGTGAATGGTTTGAAAAAATTTCCAAATCATAGTTTACAATTTGAGAGAGAGAAAGAGAGAGAGAGAGAGGAAAAGTAGACTCTTTGATTTTAAGGGGTGGAGTTACTCTAATTTCATGGATGGTGGAAAAGCAGGAAACTGCATTCTCTTGATAACTCTGCCCTTATTGTGCTGTGACCTTGGCCAATTTACTTAAATTTACATCTGCCACAAAGGAGTTTCTGAAATGTGTTTTGAGAATTTTCTGGGGGCAGGCGAAAGGAATTGTCACATAAACCCAAGGCCTCTTCGAAATTCACATTACTGTAGAAGCAGAGATAAAATGAGGAGAAACATAGGGCACCCTCACAGGGTGCCATGGTTTGCTATCTTGGTTTCCTGTCACCTCTGCACAGTTCTATTTCATTTATGAGTCTCCAAACTGAAAATGAGTCTTATGGCTAAGTGAATAAAAGAGCACAATTCCCAAGTTATCCTCCGGAAATATAAAATAGCTTTGGCATTGTGGAATATTTAAACTCTGATTCTCATATGGGTTTTAGGCTAAAATTATCATGGAATTATTAACAAGTGTATGTTATCTTTGGAAATCATTTGGTATAAATTGATTTTTCAGATGAATCACCCCAAAAGTGATTGACCCAATGTTTTTCAAATGTCTGTAAATTCTCATTTCTTTTTTAAAAAAAGTAACAGCTATAGTATCAATTTAGAGAAAATACAAAGGAAGAATAACATTTTGAATCATTCCAAGGCTATGTGGACCTATAAACACACGTGTATGTGTGACAATTGGAGAAATGTCAAGCCTGGCAGGATGTTAATAACTACTAGGCGATTGTAGGAGTGGTAATGGTAAGGGGATTGTGAGTTAAGGAAAAGAGTCCTTATCTTTAAGTGAAACTCACTGAAAAAAAAATTAAGATTAAATAAAATATGTTTGGAATTGGCTTCAAAATAATCTGGGGTAGAGTAGGAATAGGTGGAGAGACTGAGGAAGCAAGTCTGGACTTGAGATTATCATTGTTAAAGATGAATCATGGATAGTTCTATGGGGGACTGCATTATCCCATCTAACTTTCTATTTGTTCAAAACTTTCTGTAGTAAAATGTGTTTTTTTTTTAAAAAAAAATGTATTTCTTTATTGATTTTAGAGAGGAAGGGAGAAGGAGAGAGAGATAGAAACATCAATGAGAGAATCATTGATTGGCTGCCTCCTGCACACCCCCTACTGGGGCTGGAGCCCGCAACCCAGGCATGTGCCCTTGGCCGAAATCAAACCTGGGACCCTTCAGTCCACAGGCTGATGCTCTATCCACTGAGCCAAGCCGGCTAGGGCTGTAGTAAAAATGTTTTAACAAAAATAATTTTACTCAGTAAAATTCTATTAACTCCTTTTTTAAAAAAGTCAGGGGCATTGGTATGATAATGATCATCATCGTTATCATCAAAATATCCAGCACATACTGAGCCTTTTTGATGTATGCAAAGCAATGTTCTAAGCAGTTTACATGCATTAACTCATTTAATCTTTACAATAATCCCATTAGATTGTCACTAGGGGTCTACTAGTATTCATTTTACACATGAGTAGATAGAGGTAAAATAACTTAATTAACTTGACAAGATAACTTGACTAGCGAGGAAAGGAGCCAGATTCAAACCCAGCAGCTTTGGAGCCTATGATTCCTTAACACTCAAGGAGTAAAATATAAATTTATATAAGCATTTGAAAAAATGTATTGAATATGTGTTTTCAGATGTATATAACCAACATACACTCCAAAAAAATAAAATAATTTTATAATTATCTTAGAGTTGGAAAATACAGACTTTTCTATTTCACTCCTCTTTCTTTTTAACTTTAATTTTTATTACAGTATATAGTCAATATTATTTTATATTAGTTTTAGATGAACAGCATAGGGTTAGACAATCATCTCCTTTATAAAGCATTCTCCCTAAGATTCCCAGTACCCACCTGACACCATATATAGTTATCACATTATTATTGACTAAATTCTTTATATCCCTGTGACCATTTTGTAACTACCTTGAGGCTTTTACCTTTTACCTTTTTACCCAGCCCTCCAACCCCCTTTCTCTCTGGAAACCATCCATCTGTCCTCTATATCTATGACTATATCTGTTTCTTCAATCTTAAACAAAGCTTAACTTACTCCTTAAAAACTAGCTAATCATCATCCTAAGAAGTTAAGATTTCCCCAGATTATCTATTTCCACTACTATGGTTATTCATTTTTGAAGCAAAGCTTTCTATCTTAGAAATGGAATTCCAGGTTATCTCCACATGGGACTAGAGAAATCCAGCCAAGAATATAATAGACATTTAATATCAACCCTAACTTTAAGTAGCCCACACAGGTATCTTCCTGCAAATTTCCTCACTACATCTTTACCTGATACCATACATACGAACACGGTCTATACTTTCCTGGTGAAAAATATTTAATCTTGAAAGTATCACTTTTTAATTGACATATGCATTGCATGAGGTAAAAGAGAAAGGCTCACTTAAAGATTCGTAAAGTAAAAAAATATTGTCCAAGTGAGTCACTTCAGAAGGAGCAGGTGTCATGCCTCACCCTTTATCAGCTACAATTAAATCCTGGCTATTGCCACAAACTGTCTTCTGCACTTTTCCTAATTGAACCTCTCCTGAATTTCCTCATTGTGTAACCCTAGCCTTGAACTCACTTTCAAAAGGAAGAACTTTATTTAGTTTTCTAAATTAACCCTTTCCCAGTTTCAGACCTCGCTCCTCCCGTCTCCATTAGTTGCTCCGTCCTCGCACCAGGAGCTTCCGTAGTTCTTGGTAACCACTCTGCTCAGATAAGATACGTACATCAGGCTGCTGGGACAACTGCCCTGACTAGACATCAGCTTACAGGTCTAGAACAATCGTTGCATGTAAGTCGTATAATTTACTAAGCATAATGGCTCCTTCTAAGCTGCAGGTGCGCTTCAACAGGTCCCCACACTCCACCTCAACTTACCTCAGTCTCTTGAGACCAGGAATGTGGCACTTGAATGTGAAAAGTCTCCTAAGGTGATACATAAGGTGATATACTGGATAGGCTCCTACCTTTTCAACTTCACTGGCTTGAAACAATTTGTTTTCCCCTTCTGTCCATAATAACCAATTACTAACACATTGTACCAGGACTATTATTTCAAATGATCAAATTCATTGAAAATTATCAACAAATAGATTTCTTTACAGGTTTGTTGCTTAAGTATGTCTAGCATAAAAAACTGTGAGGGAAGGAACTCTGTCCATTTTATTTACTGTGTAACCTCAATGCCTGGCACATAATACATTGTTATTACTGATTGGGTGAATATCTGATATATGTATTTCCTAAACTAGTTAATTTGTTAAGTTCTTATTAATAAAGATAAAATTTTAACTGAGGTTAGTTTACATTTTAATTAGTTGAGTCTGAATGAGACAGTATCCTATATAATAAAAGCCTAATCTGGAAATTGTCCCCTTGGGCAGTAGTTCGACTGCTTGCTATGATGTTAGCTGACCACCAGGCGGCAGTGCAGAACATGGCAGGCATCAGCAATGTGTTTTGACCTCTCACCAGCTACCTGGGGCGGGGGTGACGGAGGGATGTGCGGTGAGAATGTGGGGTGTCCACCGAACTTGCTCTCACTCTCCCTGCTACCCGCCCCCAAGACGCCAGGGCTGAAGCCCCCGCACTCAGGTGCCAGGCACCCACAAGGAGCCCGCACCGCACCCATGCGGCCTCTTCCAGATGTGCCAGGCTGTAGCCACCAGGATCACAGGGGCGGGTTGGGCTTCTGGTGGGTTCGCGCAGGAGCTGGTCTTCCAGGCCAAACGGGAGAGAGTGCGCTGCTTGCTTGACTTCCATGTGGCACAACTGGGCAGCCCAGAGGCCCATGCTGTGCCCCGGCCCGTGCTGTCCTGCTGTGCTCACCACATCTCCGCATGGGGACTCGGATACCATGACTCAGGTCGATGGGGACCCACAGGTTCCAGGGGCCCAGGTGCTGCCCAGGGCCCAGAGGTCAGCTGGGACCTGCCCTTCCATGCCAGGCACTTGCGCTTCTATCACCAGCCAGGCCTAGGGACGGCACCTGTGCACGAATTTTGTACACCAGACCTCCAGTATATAATAAATACTTTCGGTTTGGGTTGTCTTTTCAGAAATGTGTATCCAGTATACATAATTATTTATGATGTTGAAAATTCTATTTTTTAAATTCCAAATTTTAAAAATTAATTAAATACATATGCAGCTACCCAGTGCAGAAAAGGGACTAGTGAGCATGTGCAGAAAATAATAATATTTGATTCATCTCTCCAAAAGCAATTTTGGCTGCTTTGGACTGCCAGAGATTTGACACCACAGAGAGTATCCATACAACATTTGATGAGCATCCTGTCAGAAATATTATAAAAACTAGAAATTGATAGGAGGTTAAATTAAGTGACCTTTATATCCCTTTTACCTATTGAGATTTTATGACTTCTTCCTTAAAAACTAACTGCTTTCTTACAATGTCATAAAAAATGCAAAGGAGAGCACTAATATTTAGGATTTAGGGAAATATAAAAAGTTAAGAGTGTATGTTTATGTCATTGTCAGCATTCTTCTCTTGGCGAGAAGGGGATTCTTGATCAGCACAGCTGTTATTTTGCAATCCTCAGAGCATAAAAATATAATGCAAAGTTCCTGGACCTTTCTTATAGTAAAGTTAAAAAAAATAATTTGCAATGTGTAAGGACTTGTTCTTTGTTGCAAAGAAAAAAGATGATATTAGCAGATTTATAAAATTGTTGTTACTAGCTTTGTAATATGTTATATTTCCAAAAAAATGTCAAAAATTAAATAAAAATGAGAAATCTTGCTTACCTTTACCTATTTTAATATGAATTTTAAAAACTATTTGCTTTACATTTTAAATTACTTTAAAAATTCAAATTAAAAACACACACCATTAAGCAATGTTTTCATTAAAGTATTTCCTGTTATCTTCTACTTTATATTCTATATGACTAATAGCATGGGCACCTCAGATAAATTTGGGGGATTTATTTTTAATCATGATGAATTTTTGCATTTAAGATATAAGATAAAACATCTATCAATAACTTTAGCTGAAACTAGCTGGGTTGGCTCAATAGATAGAGCATTGGCCTGTGTACTGAAGGGTCCCGGGCTCAAGTCTAGTCAAGGGCACATACCTGGGTTGTGGGCCAGTAGGGGGTGTGCAGGAGGCAGCCAATCATTGGTTCTCTCTCATCATTGATGATTCTATCTATCTCTCCCTCTCCCTTCTTCTCTGAAAGCTGAAAAGAGAATATGTGTTAGGGAAACTGAGGAAAGGCAGCATGGATAGAACCAGTGACTGTAAGGTGTGTGACCAGTATAGACATTAAAGAAATAAGGGACCAGATTTGCATGAACTCTGTAGGCCTGGGCATGAAGCTGTGGCACACGATGTTTAGTGCCAGTTGGGCATGTCTGATCATCTTGCAGAAATTGCACTTCTTTCTAATCATGTATGTGTCATGAAAATGTAGAACTACTTTACCCTGGTATGACCCCTGTGACTATTCATTTCCCTGGAATAGTCCATTCAAATCAAGCTAGCAATATTGCTACTTGATTTTTCTTGCATACTGCTTCATTGTTTGTCTCTTCTAATTACAGTGCAAGCTCCTTAAGAACAAAATTCCTCTCTATATTTATGGCTACTGTGTCTCCTACACTTTGAATGATAACTTGCACTTACTAGGCTCTCAAGAAATATGTGAACAGTGAAAAAATAAATATTTAAAAAGTATTTAAAAATAAAACAAATTATTTTTTCAGGCTATTTCTGTGCATTTATTTTCAGAAATCTCAAATTTACAAACATATGTATTAGTTCTAGAATCTTCTTAAAAGCATATTAAGCAGTTAGATAAATTATATTACTATAGATAAAATCACCTTATAAGAAAAGTATACCATATGTATGTATGTGTATATACACAGGACTGTTTACTAGTATATATACACACAGTTCTACAAATACATAGTTATATATGAATCTAGTATATAGTAATATAGGCATGTAGAATTCTATCTTTAGTCAACCAATAACTATCCTATGTTTAAATAACTAAATTTCTTTCAAAAGTACCACCAAAAGCTTTAGGCAAATAAATAATGTTTGTTATTTGACATAATAAATTATCTTTCATTATTTATTTCTTCTCCTCATTTAGTAAGATTTCACAAGAATGCAAGAACCAGGTAGAACCTAGAAATTTTCAATTGCTTTCCTTTTTAGCTCATGTACTTTAAGATGAACAAATTAGTCCACCCAGTGTAGCTCAGTGGCTGAGCATCAGCCTATGAACCAGGAGGTCATGGTTCAATTCCTAGACAGGGCACATGCCTGGGTTGCGGGCTCCATCCCCAGTATGGGGTATGCAGGAGGCAGTCGATCAATTATTGTTTCTCATCATTGATGTTTCTAAACCTCTCTCCCACTCCCTTCCTCTCTGAAATCAATAAAAATATATTTTAAAAAATGAGCAAATTATAAGTATCATGTGTATTGAGAGGTGAGCTCATCAATGACTTAATACTAAGTGAAAAATTGAAAACAATGAAAATATTTAACTTTATTGGAAACTACATATTTGAACAAGTAAATCAAACATGTAGGTTTTACTCCTGCACTCTCTTGACAAACATAAAAAACTCACATTGCCCTTTAATGTTATTTTACATTAGATAATTTAGAGAAATAGCATAACAAAAATAAAAAAGCAAAAATAGTATACATTTTCAAACTTGCACATAGCTGTGATGATTCTGATATGTTCTCCACCTACCTTGGCCCAGGACAGTTGTTACACGGAAGAATTTATCTTGGGAGTCTCCCCCTTTTATTTGGGAATTATTACAAATATGTTTCCTTATTGTTTCTCTTATAATCTATCCTAAAATGTGTCTTATACCTTTTACATCATACAAATTCTCCACACAGATTTCAATATAGTGCTTATTATAACAATAGCTTTAAAATGCCATGATATTCTTAAGGAAGTTATTTCCTTCACAAAATCATTTTCACAACTGTTAAATTAAATCATAACTTTAATCAGAGAGTTTTCAAGAAACTAAATCAACTTGAAATATGAATACATTTTATTTTGCCAATTAATTCAGTTGGCAAACCAGTCAAAGTCATAGAAATTGGGCTTTCTAGAAATATTTGTGGCTGGGATAGCAAATGTAATAAATACAGTATGATGTGTACTGTAACAAAGACAAGAACAAGAATATCAGAGCACGTAAGTACATTTAGTTCATTTTTTGACTTCCTGGAGGAGGAAAGTTCAGGATGAAGGACATTCAGGATAGAAACCTTATGGCAAGGCAAAAACTTACTCAGGTCATATGGGGAGAAGAAATAACTTTTGGAAGAAAAAGACATTTATTGTCTCAAGCCTTATATAAAGGTTCTAAACTCTCCATCTACTTTAGATGTTGTCCCCTATCATGAATTTTTGTTAACAATTAAACATAAAAAAACCCTTATATATAAATGTTCACTGAAATGTTTTCATTCTATTACTCCTACAGTTCCCTGATAGAAAAAGAATGTAGGCTAGATTGAAAGAATGTTTTCCTGGCGAGCCCATGTCAGTCCTAGTGATTACGGTCTTGTTTTCTAAGAAATTCTTTTAAGGAATGGTTTTAGAATCTTCCTCAGGGTCATTATAAAGGTGCTTCCTATACAGTCTGTGAAATGTGCCTCTATTAAAAAAATCAAACCTCATAAGCTTCTTTTACTCATCGATCACTTATCTGTGGGCCAGCAAATTCTGCTATAAATTTAGTCCAGATATCTTAGAACATAATTCACATGGCCTGAATTCATTTAGAACAGCAAGACTTTTCTTCCCATCCATTCATCTATATTGGGCTCTCATGATGGTTATTCTCATTATTAATACTTTCTCAAGAAAAGAGAAAGAAAAGAAAATAAATGAAAAGATTATTATACTTCTTTATATCATTTTGAATGACTGCCATGTTTACTGAAGAGAGAACATGCTAAAAAATTATATTGTAACTTGGTTACTTGACTGCAATTTGAGTTTATCTCCATCCTAAATATGAAGTTTCAAAATCTGGGAGGGAAGAATTGGTTAATATTTTCTCTAAGCTTTTCAATCTGGATTCTAGATCCAGCTTTTCCAAAAATTAATTATGATATTAAGTCATTCTCTTCCCTGTCTCAAGTTTACTAAGGAATTAGGATATAAATACTGTAAATGTAAATATAAATACTCTCTTTATAGACTTTCCCCCTTTTTGCTGAATAGTTCTAGAATTGTGTAATATATACACCCCTTTTTAAGGTTCATTTTTATTAATTTTTCAGTGTTGACATTATTACAGGACATTATTGTCATTATTCTCCCCCTTTGCCCAGCTTCACCCCCACCCCATGGACATGGACAATAATTTAGTAAACCCCTTTTCAATCTAAAAAAAAAAAAATCTGTCTTTATACCAATCTCCAATTACCATTCCAAAACCCACATTCCTTGATACTCTCTGTAATGTCATCTTCTCCCCTGTCTAATCAATTTTTATTCCTACCTCTCTAATAAAACTACTTTTATCAAAATTAATTGCATCCATATTGCCAAATCTGAGTGTTAATTCTTAGATCTCCCCATTCTTGACTTATCAGCAGCCCTTGACATATTGACCATTCATTTCTCCAGTTTTTAAAACTCTTTTTCACTTGTCTACCAGGGCAACATGCTCTGTTTTTCATCCCAAATCTCAATGGCAGCTTCTTCTTGGTCTCTTTATTGGTTTTCTTTTTTATCTAATCTTTCATGCTCAAAACATTACAGGGTACCTTCTGACCTTTTTTTCTTTGCTGTACCCATTCCCTAATGATCTCATTCAGACCCATGCCTTGAAATATCTATATGCTGATGGTTCCAGAGTTATACCTTTAGCTCAGACCTTTTGACTAAACTGCCCTCATCTCTGGCCCCATATCTCCACTGGGATATCAAACAGGCATCTTGAAATTCACATGTCCCAAAAAACAAACAATTACCCAATTTCATAACGCCTCCCTCTATCCTCTTAATAACCTCAGTCCCATTCCTTTCCCTTTCTTCTAAGAATCAACTAAAATGATGAATTTGTAGTGTTTCATTCTAGTTCATATACCTATAGATAACATATACATACTAGAGGCCCGTTGCATGAAGAGATTCGTGCAATAGGCCTTCCCTCCCCCTGGCTACCGGCACCGGTTTTCAACCGGCCAGGCCTTCGCTCCTCTGGCCGGAGCCCCCAGTCTTCGCTCTGCCACTTCGCCCATACGTATGCAAATTAACCGCCATCTTTGTTGGGTTAATTTGCATACTCTCTTGATTGGCTGGTGAGGGTAGCAGAGGGATGGTTAATTTACATGTTTGTCTATTATTAGGTAAGATATTGATCTAGATAGATATATCCATATTTGTGTGAGTAACCATGAGTAACACTAAAATATTTGGGAGTTAAATTTACATAAAAACCATGACATTAATAATATATTTTCCTAATATTATGTTTTTGAGACTTATCTAAATTGGTTCATATAGATCTATTTATTTATTTGAAATGCTACATGGAATTCCATTATATAACTATGCTCTATTTTTTTTTATATATTCCCCCATTACAGCATTCAGTTGGTTTCAAAATATTTACTATTATAAAGAATATTGCAATAAAATGCTTTAATTATATCAATGTACTAGACCTTCAAATACATTATTTTATGTGCCTCACAAAATATGGTTAGTATTTTCCTTTATCACCGTGAAAGAAACTGAGTATTAAAAAGATTGAATAATTCTCCTAATGTTCCCCAATTAATCAAGAACAGAACCAGAATTTGAAATCACATTTATGTCATACATCACTCAGAATTTTTTCTTACCACACTGCCTTGTGTGGTTCTAAATCCCATAATGTTCTTACTGGAATGATGCTGACAGTAGCATGAACAATGAGGAAAGTTCATTACCAGCCCTAATCCTTGCTTCAAGGAGAATTCTAGAAAATCATGAGTGAGCAATGAGGTCATGTGGGTACAGAAGAAATATGGGGATAGTGGTGGCAGACCTTTT
Source organism: Myotis nattereri (assembly GCF_964212035.1). Lineage (NCBI taxonomy): Eukaryota > Metazoa > Chordata > Mammalia > Chiroptera > Vespertilionidae > Myotis > Myotis nattereri. The sequence goes on along the minus strand of NC_138076.1, from coordinate 63,881,653 downwards.
AGAAAACTACCTTTTAAAGCCTTGTTATCAATTAGTTGGGCACTCCAGTTCCAGAGCTACTGGCAAGAAATTCACAGGAACTGGTGACTAAGCTGTGGAACAGGAAGAAATGCAAATAAAATAAAAAAGTCTTAGTTTGTGTACTTGGGAGCCAGGAAAAAACTAAGAAAATTCGAACAAAAAGATAAGAAAAAAGACCCTCAGGGTGATTGCAAGGAATAGGTTGAAGCAAATGTAAGTATTTGATGGTATTCCCTTTGAAATAAAGATTTATATTACTAACCAAAGACTTTGAGCCAAGAATTGTTACTTGCTCTCTAAACAAGAAAATAATTGAGAAACTACAAATAAATGAAAAAAAAGAAAAGAAAAGAAAAGGAATAAATCTTGCAGGCTCCATTAGACACAAATCTAGAATTGTAATGATTATCTTTTCTTCTTCTCTTACCTCCATACACAAGCCACTTAGCCCCCAACTAAAGATTCAACAGTGAGCAGTTACTGAAACCAACCTTCAGTATTAGCAGGAGGAGTATCATAGGGCATATCAAGCTAGGAGATTAAACAAACAAAAACTCAGTATCAATTTGTGTTTATGGACCTGCTCTGGCACTGGGCCCTGCTGCTAGTAGTTGCATTCCTGCCTTGTTTCCCTAGAGGATTTATTCCATATATAAGTGGGGCCCATCCTGCGCCAGAACTGTGCTCAATATCTTGGCTTCCCTTGGCTTATAGTTCTTATGTCTCCCATCTTAGTATTTTTGTTCTTGGAAATCCAACACAGGAGCCAATTCTCCATGATCAGGTTTTCCTCAGTGCATTCGAGTATCTTTTTTTTCTCTCAGAATTTCACTTTTGTCCACTGCTTACAGGCCTTCATTTTGCCACCTGCCATCTGCCAGAACTCTCTTTGCCACCCATCTCTTTTGGCATCCCAACTACTGCCTAACCTCTCTGCATCATGTTCCTCATACCAACAGATTCTGTGAATTTGGAATATAATGAGTTTCTCTATGATTTACCACATAAGTCAAAAGCATCCATTAAATAGAAGGACAAACGTTAATGGGACAGAGGGAGGTGCTCTGGTTTCCTTCTAAAGTAGGAATTTTTGCCCAGCCAGTGTGGCTCAGTGGTTGAGGGTCGACCTCTGAACCAGGAGGTCCTGGTTCGTTTCCTGGCTGGGGCACATGCCTGGGTTGCAGGTTCAGTCCCTGGTAGGGAGTTTGTAAGAGGCAGCTGATCAATGATTCTCTCTTATCATTGATATTTCTACCTCTACCTCTCCCTCCCTTTCTGAAATCAATAAAAATACATTTTTTAGAAAATAGAGTAGATATTTTCAACCTTTTTCATCTCATGGCACACATAAACTGGTTACTAAAATTCTGCACCACACCAAAAATATTTATTTCGCCAATCTGACAAAAAATAGATATATTTTTTATCTATTCACACTGGATGGCTATTGTGTTGGCTGTTGTTATTTATTTATTTATTTATTTATTTATTTATTTATTTATTTATTATTTATTCTGACACGCTAAGGGAAAAGTCAGGTATTACATGTTTTAAAAATTCTTGTGGCACAAGAAAATCGCTGTTCTAGAGATACAGAGGAAAACTAACACATAAGAAAAAAAGTACCAAACAGAGAAAAAAGCCAATGCCAACTCTGAGGACTGAATAAAGAACATTGATGTTGTCAGGAAACACAAATATTTGGTCTTGTAGACCAATAACATCCAAAGATTTAGATCATTTTATTGTGACAGACTTTCCCTGGGACAGAAAATGTAAATAAAATCTAACATTATCTGATCCTTAACATATCAAAAACTTATATGAAAAAATGTTTGTTTTCATGTATAAATTGGCCATAAAAAATTGCACAGAACAACTTGAAAAATAATTTCAAATGTATCCACATTTGTTAAAATGTTATGTTTCTGCATTGATTCATAGGCCTTTTATTGTTTCAATTATAAAAATCCAATTTAAGAAACCCACAGCAGAATCATTATGCCTATAAAGAAAAGCTAGAAAGGTAATCTTTTTTAGGGATTATATATCTTAGAAGAAAACAAAAACTGAAACATAGATGCTTTTGAAAATAAAATCAGAGAGCAATTAGTGAAAATGGCTACACTTAAATTCAGCAAAAGTATAAGAAATAGAACACTGCAAAGAAATATGCACAGACTTAGAAGTATACACAGTAATTGGAAACATCTGCTAACAAATACAGGTACTACAGGACCTGTTTCAAAGACTAAATTAGACTCATTTGTTATTAGTAGTATATATTTGCATTCAATTAATGTGCTATAATCCTTTAAAAGTATGCTCGCTTAGTGGGTTAAACATGTTCATTGTAATCTTGTTTATACTAATAATTGGCTTAGCAAATCTTTTCTTTATATCTAGCACAAAGGTAAACTTTATCAGACCCAAGCTGAATTATCATAAATTCCATATTAGCAGAAACCAAATTAATGAGGTTTGATTGTACCATGAAAATTGCTTTTGCCATTTGCTTAATTTCATCTGCTCCATATAATTACCAAAAATTCAAGTGATGAAAAAGGTAGATAATTCAGTACTTGCAAAAATACTCGGGGAAGCAAGCAAACTTTCAGAAACTCTAATTTAGTGTTATTTTTATTTGTTTAGGTTCAGTGTGCAGTATGATGTTAAGTGTATTACTGTACCATGCTATTATGGAACAGATGTTAAATGCAATGTAAAAATGTCAGGGGTAAATGATTGATGATCCTCTTTGCCATTTCAAAGTAAACCATGATTATTTATATGCTCTGGACATCGCTTGAAAGCATCATATTAAATCTAAACAATTGATCCATTTTCAAGTGTTTTTGTATAATGTATTATTTATGTGGTTTTTTTTCTTATTCTTTTGTGAAAAGGTCCCAGTATAAGGAAGTACTGAGAGCCTTGAGTGCTCCACCCAGTCCATATGGTAGGTTTGTTCTCTGTGTAATACTTACTTTTCCCCTCTAGGCCCATATGGCAGGTCCATAGGCTGCCCAGGCCCCTCTGTCCTCCACAGGGGCCATATGGCAAGTTCACTGAGCACTCATTTACCTTGTATTAATATTTTATCTGCCTCAGACAGAAAAAGAGATCAGATTAAGTAAAGTCAGACCTTGGAAATGGTTTAGCCATATAATCAATACTGAGTGTCAATGTAGTATGAAATATGGTTTCTGTTATTTCATTTATATTAAAAATAGCAGATTCATTTGAATAATTTATCAAATAATTTCATAAGCTCTTTTGATGATTTGATATACATTGACAGAATACTATTTAATTATGCTAATCACATAGGCAATATTAACACATGATAGTATAAGCTTATAGTTTAGAACTGGTTTAAGCATATAGGCTTTGATATGTCCAAAGAGATAAGACTGAATCTAAATTATAATCTATATTACCATAGTAATTGCTCTAAAAGTAATTCATTGTTATAACATTTGCAACTATACAACTATAGGCTAAACTTTTGCTGTCAACTTGAAGTAATTAAGTAACTCTCAGTACTTTATTTACAGTTAGAATTTGTATTAAAATATGGAATATATTAAAATACTACATTTCTGCATCTTCTATTGCCACTACAAATTCATATGAAGTTACCAAATGAATAAACATCATGGGATAACTTATCTGACTGTAAATTCATTTAGTTCATAAAGTTACTATTTTAAAGTTTCATTAACTTTTGAGCTCTGTATATGACCTCAATGTTTTCCCTTTAACACCTTATGGTACTGACATATATGGATATAGCACATTTTATAATCAAATTGCTATTCCAAGCACTTAACAACCCTTCCAGAATATGCCACAAAAACATGTATTCCTTTATGCTAGACACAGTTATATGTGTATATTTCTCACATCTCCTCAAAAAAGATACTTATCTCATTTTTATAAAAAACATCTTAACTATTATTAATAACCTGAACTCAGTTATTCAAAATGAACAAAAAGACAATGCTGCCCACCAGACTTATGGCAATTTATTTTTGTTTGACCTTACAATTATTATCAGCTTATGTATAAAATTTGATATGAGAATATTCAGAAGAAGGAATTTATGCTTTGATGTTTTGTACTTTCCTAATACATCTTTAATGTTTTTTTTCTAGGACATGTTTTTTAACCAGTCAACCTTTTCTGCACAAAACAGTTATAAATAGTTGTTTGTTTTTTCATTTTATTTTATACAATGCCCATATCCTATTATCATGCTTTGCCCACATTTCTCTGAGTCCCCACAAATGTAATAGTACTTCTTATTATCTCTTGTGATTTCTGCCAGGTCAGTATAAATTCTGAAATCATATCACAGATAGAGGATACAGAATAGATTCTGAAGCCATTTAAAATTTTAAAATGATAATATTGAAATAAAAATGTTAATGTGTTTAGGTTTGTCACCTGTAAGGGCAAGTGAAGTCATAATTAAAATATAAAGACAACATCGGGATTTTTGACAGCTGATTTTAGGCTTGTATATACAGAACCCCATTTTAATGAAAATATAAAAGTTTAATTTTATGCACTGAATATTTCCACGGAGTCAGCATTTTGTTATTTTGTGATAACGTTAAAATTAATGGGATGTCTTAACTAAGTTATTTCTGCATATATACATATGAAAAAGGGAAAGCTCTGAACCTGACTTCATAAATAACATACACTGAGATTTTGTTAAAGTTTAGATGTGTGGATTTGTATTTGAAATCCTCAGAAGGTTACAGGGTGCAACCCTTCAACAATATCTCTGAGTCTTCAGGGACAAAATCCCATTATGTGGAGTTCAGAGAAGGGGGTAAACACCACCATAAAGAAATACAAATTGCACATATTTCCCATTTAGTTAGTGTCAGCAAAGTTCACCATTTAGAATTCTAACAAGTTAGGACTTATTCTTAGAGGTCAAGTACCTTGTGAACCTTGTCATCTCATTGATGACATCATATCCCATCCATCAGTTCTTTCAGGGGCACACTTGCCATCTGCTCAGCACACGTTGTAATAACTTATTAGACAAATTCACAGGGTAACAATCTGCACAATGACACTGCTATCTCAGTGCTGGCACACACTGAGATAACCACTGTTTCTCCGTCAGAGCACAATGATTCTGCCCTCCAACTTTCAAAAAGAAATCAGGAGGCTATTTAAACTTCCCAAGTCTGATGGAAACTATTAGGACATGGCCAGAAGCACTTTTTTCCACTGCAGGATCACAAATAAAACTCTCCTCACAAGGAGACCCCTGCAATGGGTGACCCCTGCTTAGGGTTTTTGTTTTGTATTTCATGAAGGAGTCAGATATATAAAAAGTATATTCAAGTACCCTGTAGAAACTTAAAAATAATAATATGCATAATCACCATGCCATAAAACCTCCTATCTCCTTTCCACTTGCTAAAATAATATAATTAAAATAATTTCCCAATCTTTTCCAGATGACTATAATCTCTCTCTCTCTCTCTCTCTCTCTCTCTCTCTCCTCTCTTTCCTAAAGGCATTTAATTAGCAGAAAGAGAGTCTCAAACATCTAGCTGACACTGCATACCTGTAACTCGGACAGGTCCTTTGGAAAAAACAAGGAGTGTCCGAGATCACATACCTGTATTTTAGCAGCTTTATTCAAAGCATGGAATGATCGGGCACGTTTAACCTAGTAGCTATCAAAGGCCTTATGACTTGACATCCCACACAACTATCTCTTTATCCTTCAGCTTTAAACATTATATATTTTTAGAGAGGAAGATGGTATTTATTTTGCATAACATGGAATACATCCTCTGTTCCTTCTTTTGGCTTGTCATTTATTCCAGCTTACACTGTGATCAACATTGTACTAAAATAAAGTCAAGTACAACAGCCGCTCCCTGCCCATCAAAAGGCACAGACGTCTGCCAAGCACTTGTAACAGCTGGTGTTACATTAATTAGTTTAAACTATTTATTTCATCCATCTCCAGAGCAGATTGAGCAAAAACATTAGAGATTATTCTAGCATCTGTAAGTGCCCTGCAAACATTAACCAAGGAAAGTTAGAATATTCATCAGTATTATATATACATATATATATATACACAAGTATATATATGTATATATATATATATATATGATTTAAAAGTCTAAGCAGTCATTATAAATAATGAATAAACTCTATCATATACTTAGTGAGGACATATTTTATTAACTGTCTTTACAGACCTAGGTTTTCAACTTATATTCATTTTTTTGTGTGTCCGCAAAGTTTCTCTCTTTAAAAATTATAACTAGAAAGTGATAATAATTCCTGGCAGCATGGGCCATTAAACAATATATGACAGGGACTGGGTGACTCAGTGGATTAGTCACAGATTTTATGGCCACTATTGGAATCCTGCCCTAACTATAGTGATCAAAACACTGTTATCAAATGGTTGTAAAAATCTCAATTAAAATTACTTCTACAGCTTCCACTAGGTTCTTAGCAAACTACATCCCATAACGTGAATCCACATGTTATTGACAAAATTAACACAACAGCCACTTTTTGGCTTAAGAGAATCTGGAAATTAACTATCTAACTGACTCTCCAAGCAATGGTTGTCAACAGAGGCTTGATTATAAATGTGCATCCATTAAACACCTGTCGGTCTATGTTTTTTGTAGGACTTCTAGATTTTCATGACTACATTATCTTTTGCCATGTTTCTTTTAAAAAGTAAATGCATATGGATTAAAGTAATATAAAATGTATTTGCCTATGAAAAACAGAACCATTCTGAAATATCCAAAGATGAATTCACAGGAGTGGTGGTGGGGGGGGGAACAATCAGGATTTAAGCATTTTTTGTAGAATATCAAAATAGCACTATGTAAATTCCCTCATGGTTGATGATTCCCAAAGCAATCTGTTTTACTCCACCAAAAGCAATGTCATGAATAGAATTTGACACATGACTTAATCAACTAAAGGCAAACAAAAAGGTCTACATGATAGATAGCAAACAAACATTTAGAAAATAAATAATCTGATCTTCAGTGAAGAAAAGTAATAAGGAGTAGAGGGCATTAGGAAAAACAAGGCCGTATACCTTGGCCAAAGTTTTCTTCATAAACATAGCTAGAAGTCCTGAATCACTACTCATTATTCCTAGAGTTAAAAGCTTGTGCTATTTTAATCCTACTCCCAGGTCAAAAATCAATCTCTATAAAGCAAATTAATTTTACTTCTTGGCACTTTATTTTCCTATACCAAATGCAAAAAAATTAGTAGTATAACAAAAATTCAATGTAATAAAATCTACTTAGAGTTATCTCAGGTTGAAAGAACCCAGATATTGAATTTTTAGAGTAAAGAAGCTTTTATAACATGCATTCTTATTATAACATTAGAGGCGTGCACCAGTGGGGTCCCTCAGGCTGGCCTGCACTCTCTCACAATCTGGGACCCCTCAGGGGATGTCGGACTGCTGGTTTTGGTCCGATCCCCACAGTCCAGGCTGGCCTGAGGGGATCAGGCTGAAGCTGGCAGTCCAACATCTCCCAAGGGATGTAGTAGTGTGTGAAGCAGCAGGCGGCCGGGGAGGAGCCTGAGCCCAGGCTGGGCGCCACACCGCTCCCGCTCATCCCAGATCCTCTGTGCCTGCCAGGGCCACTGCTTAGTAAGCTCACTGAGTGGCACTCCCGCTGTGGGACCGCACTGACCACCAGGGGGGAACTCCTGTGTTGAGTGTCTGCCCCCTGGTGGTCAGTGTACATCACAGTGACTGGTCGTTTGGTCACTTAGGCTTATATATATATAGATTGCCTATGCTCTATGTGAGGCTCTGTGCTCTCTTACATCTAAGGGGACTTAGCTTGGTAAGTGACTTTGTTTTTATGGACAATTTAATCATTAATATGGGACTGTTATGCACTGAATTATGTCTCCCCAAATTCATATGCTGAAGTTCAAATCCCCAATGTCACAATATATTTGGAGATAGAGCTTTTAAGGAGGTGAAGTCAAGTAAGTTCATAAGGCCCTATCCAACTGGACCGGTGTCTTACAAGAAGAGGGAGAGATACCCTAGCCAGTTTGATTCAGTAGGTAGAGCATTGGTCCGAGGACTGAAGGGTCCTGGCCTCAATTCCGGTCAAGGACACATACCTCTATTGCAGGCTCGATCTGGGCCCTGGTCAGGGCATGTGCAGGAGGCAACCAATCAATGTGTCTCTCTCACATTAATGTTTTCCCCTCTCTCTCTCTGTCTCTCCCCCTCTGTTCCACTCTCTCTAAAAGTCAGTAGAAAAATATCCTTGGGTGAGGATTAACGAACAAACAAAAAAAGAAGAAGAAGAAGGGATACCAGGGATGCCAGCACCCAGAGGAAAGGCCGGGTCAGGACACAGTGAGAGAAGGCAGAATGTCTGCAAGCCAAGAAGAGAGGCTTCAAGAAAAACCCAACTTATCAGCACCTTAATTTTGGAATTCTAGCCCCCAGAACTATGAGAAAATAAATTTCTGTGGTTTAAGCTACCTAGTCTGTAGTATTAATGTTCTGGCATTCCTGGCAAACTAACAGGAATCCACAGTACAGACACTGAAAACCATCATGAGTACCTTATACTCATATCTCATAATTTACAGTGTTCCATAAATTATCATAAATTAAAATAGTATATTATTTGTCCCTTACAGCAATCCTTATCAGGTATAAAAGTCCTCCTGCTTTCAAAATGAGAAGTCTGGGCTTGGAGTGTATAACTGGTTTGCACCAAAGCAGAACACTGGTAAAGTGTAGTGCTGGTCTTGCTTCCAGCCTTCTGACTCATGTTCCGAATTATCAACATAATTATATCTGTCTCTGTCCATATGTCTTTGAACCTTTTATGAGAACCATGTTCAATGTTTAGAACCTTTTAGATCTCTGAGAGCTGGCAAAGGTACCTAGAGTAAAATGTATTAAGGAAAATATTCAGAAGAGACAAAATCATATTTCTGGACAGAGGTAGGCAAACTATGGACCAGAGGCCAAATCCAGCGACCACCTGTTGTTGTATAGTCTGTGAGCGGACAATAGTTTTTGCATTTTGAAATGACTGAAAAAATAACATAAAAAGAGGAATGATATTTTGTGACACCTGAAAATTACATGAAATTTAAATTTCAATGTCCATAAAGTTTTATTGGAATAGAGCCATAACTGTTCATGTATATATAATCTATGACTGCTTTCCCACTACAATAGCAGAGTTAAGTAGTTGTGACACAGATCCCATGGCCCTCAAAGCCAAAATATTTACTACCTGGCCCTTTACAGAGAAAGTTTGCTGACTCCCATTCTATACAATAGGACTAGGAAATAATTTATTATAATTGTTTCAACTGGTCTAGCTCCAGATTTGTCAGGGAGCCTATTTAACCCATAACAAATTTGTAAAGCATCATAATGAGCTGATTATCTCTAACTGATATTTATGATGTTGTTCTACGAGGGAAAAGGATGTTTCAATGTTCAAACAACTCACAAGTGAATATTTGGAACATAAATTGTTGTTGAATTTGTGGCTACCAGTTTCAGAGATGTTTTGAAGATGACGACAGGTGATAGGAACAATAGTTACCCTGCCTATATATTATTTTATTTTTATTACGACCTCTCCCTGAAGCAGGTTCTCATTATTCCCTTTTTTTCACATTTGGAAAACTAGAATTAATGTAGCTAAGTAACCATCACAATTTAATAGCATACTACGTTATTGATTTGGAAATAGAATCTATGGCTCATGCTTTCAACCATTATGCTTTACTGTCTATAGTAATTTCACTTAAGGAAATACTATTTCTGTTCACATTTTAATATTTTTATTAACAAACTTTCTAAAAATAGCATAAGTACAAAACAATGAATTATAAAGTTTTAGTCAAAGAAATACCAATTATATTAAAAATTGACAAAAGAAATAACATCTGAGGACTGCATACAATTTACCAATAATGTTTCAGATAATTTATTGTCCAAATGTTTGGTCCTACGCAGCAAAGCACACAGGTATTTTTACAGGATGACCCATTTGAGCAGGAATTTATATATCTCTAAACAAGCAAATGTATCTACCACTTTACCATTACTTATCTTTTAAAATGTTTTCATGTAACAATAGGATATTAATAATATTTTGAAATAAAGTAATATTTAAATGCCTTTAAATGTAATATAAGGCATTTTAGAGAGAAAAGGCACTAGAGGAGGTCAAACTTGGATATCTGCCTGATTATGTCATTTTCAAGCTCTGCATTTCAAACAATCCATTAATCCTCTCTACATATCAATTTCCTTATCATTAGAATGAAGATAAAATGGTACTAACTTCAGAAAATTATTGTAAGAATTAATGTGATAATGCTATGCTCTGGCCACTACATCACAACCTCATGGAGATGGGAGAACAAATCGATCCGCATGGTTTTTGTAAAATAGCTCATTGCAATGATTTCAGACCACCAAGGTGGAAGACATAGAGATAAGTTGACACTGGTCCCCAAAACTGTGAACGAGAATTTAGGGACGATGGAAATAAAAAAAAGCCTTGAGGGAAAATTAAGAGTGATATACAAATTCAAAAGGACAAGTTTACAGGATTCTAAGACTGTAATATGAACACACACACACACACACACACACACACCACAAAAAGTAGTAGGAAAATATTGCTTATAACAAAAATAACTTTAGATATACAAAGTAAAGACTGAACTATGTGTAAGAAAAACCTATGTTAAACATTATATGTAAGATCAGGAAGTAGATCACCCGAGGGAAAGAGACTTAAAAGAAAATTGAGCTAACAATAAGAGTTTGTCCCTGATAGCAGGAAGCAAATAAAATTAGAGATTCAAGCATTTGGATAAAGTAAGGAGGAAAATTTAAAATGACTATTAACATAGTGTTGACTCCAATAATATCATAGTATTAAAGAAATTAGGTAAAGAAATAAATTGGCAGGCAGATATATAGGCAAAAAAAAGATTATATACTCACATACTATATTGCCCACTTCTAAAATATACATACATTTAAGCTATGTCACTTCAAAACTCTAGGCTCTATGGGCGCACAGAACATATGTCTTAGTCATTCTGTTAAATGAATGACATCATGGTTAAGAGCATGGACTCTCAAAGCAAACTGCTGGGACTAAATTGCCAAACCTGCCTGCCACCTACTTGCCACATAACAATGAGCTCTTCCTTGGTTTCCTCATCTGTAAAAAGGAGATAATAATCGTAATGTGACTGTCTAAAAAGATGCTGTGAGGTCTGAATTATTATTATAACTACTAGAGGCCCAGTGCACAAAAATTTTGCACTCGGGGGGGTAGGGAGGGTCCTTCAGCCTGGCCTGTGCCCTCTCGCAGTCTGGGACCCCTCAGGGGATGACCACCTGCTAGCTTAGGCCCGCTCCCCGGGGGGATTGGGCCTAAGATGGCAATCAGACATCCCTCTGGCAGCCCAGCAGCCCTCGGGGGATGTCCACTTGCCAGCGGGGAGCAGGCTTAAACTGCAGTTGGACATCCTTAGCGCTGCTGAGGAGGCAGGAGAGGCTCCCACCGCCACCACTGTACTGGCAGCCATCAGCCTGGCTTCTGGCTGAGCAGAGCTCCTTCCATGTGAGAGTGCACTGACAACCAGAGGGCAGCTCCTGCATTGAGAGTCTGCCCCCTGGCCATCAGTGTGTGTCATAGTGACCAGTCATTCCCAGTCTTTCTGCTGTTAGGGTCAGTTTGCATATTACCCTTTTACTATATAGGATAAAGACCTGGTGCACGGGTGGGGGTCAGCTGGTTTGCCCTGAAGGGTGTCCCGGATCAGGGTGGGGGTTCCGCTTGGGTGCCTGGCCAGCCTAGATGAGGGGATGATGGCTGTTTTCAGCTGGTCACACCCCCTTCAGGGTGGGGGTCCCCACTGGGGTGCCTGGCCAGTCTGGGTGAGGGGCTGAGGGCCGTTTTCAGGCTGGCGGGCAACTGAAGCTCCCAACCTCTCCTTTTTTACTTTTTTTTTTTTTTATTCTGGGATTTATTTACCTTCTATGGCTGTCACTGGAGCTGAGAGCCATCTTTAGCTCTGAGGCTCAGCTCCAGCTCTGAGACCTTGTCTGCTGAAAGCAGGTAGCTGGGCTTGTTTGGGTTCTGTAATTGTAACACTGTTGCAGCCCTGCTCGCTCCAGCTCTGACAGCTGAAAGCAGGTTTCTGGGGATTGTTTAGCTTCTATAATTGCAACATAGTTGCTTAGAGTGCAAGGTCAGAGGCTGGCAGCGGCAGGAGCAAGCAAGCCTCCTGTTTGCTTCAGCTGCCTGGCTGCCAGCCACCCTCTTGGTTGGCAGTTAATTTGCATATCTTGCTGATTAGCCAATGGGAAGGGTAGTGAAGTTATGGTTAATTACCATGTTTCTCTATTATTAGATAGGATAGTATTTAGACTAGCACTTGGATATGAATATAGATTAGATGAAAGATACAGGTACAAACATATAAATACATATAGCCTTATTAGAGCTCTAAATTTCATTACTATTTGGTATAAGTAGAATGAAAATTTAAAATTTTAAACCTATTTAAAAACATACATTAAAGACACCTCCTGAAAACAAATTAGAAACCAAATGATGATCTTTTAATATTTCAAACTCAAGGAAACTGTTGTTCACACATGCTGTCTTCTAAGCAGACACACAACATTTCTTGACATTCTGAAGCCACAATCCATCATTTTCATCTCTTCATGGTTGACTCCTCATGTCTTTTCTTCACCCAGCTATTTAAGTCATCACCTGATGCCAAAATGTCAGATAAAAATGCCAAATCACATACTCAGTCAGCCTCCACAGGACACTTAGCCACATGTCCCCTCTCAAATGGCTACAGAGGAAGAGCCTCGCACACTTGGTCTACCCTTAGCCACCATACGGTGCTTAATATAAATGATCAAATCCATTTAAGACATAAAACAAAACAAAACATGCTAATACTTTGATTGCAAGAGAGCTTGAAGTTCACTTCTTCATTCCAAAAGTCATTGTCTTGCAGGTATTTATAGCACAATAGAATTAGTCATGTGACATTTCCAGGAAACTGCTAACTACCACAGTATAACAACCACATCCAAATTGTTCCTCTGTGTGCAAGAATCTGGATTGTTCTAAATAACTAATGGATCATAAAGCATGTTAACCGGAGAATTTGAGTAAATACATAGACGGTATTCATAAGCAGAGCACTTTCAGACTTTTCTAATGTCAATGATTATTTATTTCATACGCAAGACATTCTCTAAAAAGTTATTGGGAATGAAAACATCCTGGGAGACATCCTGGGAGCTTTTCCAAACTGTTACCTTCAGATTGAAATATGAATCTCAGAAGTGCCTGGAGAACAGGGGTGAGGCTTGTGGATTGTAATTCAAAAAAGTGCTTCAGGTTCCCTTACAGCCCTTCCTGTTACTCACCCCCACCCACCCTTTGAGAATCACTTTCTCACTATTTTGATGAGAACACTACTTTAGCCCCCAAAATCCATCACATTGCTTTTCAAAGTCAAACTCCAATGCAACCATCCTGGTTTCTTACGACTTGCCAAACCAATACATACGTGAAAGCTTCATCTTATTAAGTGAGTTTCACAGTGAACTTATTTTCATGTCTCAGCACCATTAAGATTAATAACAACTGCATTTCTTATTATTCTTTCATTCCCTCATGATATGACTTACATAGCTATGGTGTTTGACATTTCTACTGAGGAAAAACTTATCCCAAAGATTGAATGTGGTAAGGACTTTCTTCTAGAACTGCATGCTATCACACTTTCTGATGAAATGGTTTTCTGAACCCCCAATTCTTTTTTCTCTTCCACCAAAAAGTTCATTGTTAAACTTTGCTACAAAACCCTTTGTTCTTATTGAAGTCACTTTGCTTATCCCTCCTACTGTAAGGACACCAAATCCTAAAAGCTGGCAAGAATGCATATGTTTATTTCACCATTGCTCTGCAATTACTGAATGCCACTTAATTATAGCAACAGATGCTCGAGTGTAGGAACCAGAAAAATCAAACGCCTCATTTCCAGGTTATTTTTTTCCATTGCTTCTGCCAACAGCAGATGTGTGAGCCCCTTGTGCTCTGGCGTAAATACTTATCAAATCCTAACAGGTCACCTATGTCACAAACAACATTTCAGATGCAACTGTTTCACCTGATAATAGGCTCTGAAAATAAAACTGTGAGCTGTAAATACAATGTATTCAGAATGAAATGCCATAATGTGAAATTGCTTTTTCTCCAGCTACAACTGAAGTCCTTGACAGTTTTTGGCAGTGATAAATCACCCTCCCATTAATTGTCTTCTCTCTCATTGTGAGGTGAACTGCTAAAAGGGGCAGTCAACAAAAATGACTTAAAGGACAAATTTTGGCAAAAAGACAATGAAGAAATCTGTCATTGCTCAGCCTCCAGTAAACTGTCGTGAAACAATCAAAATATATGTAGCGGAAGTGTTTATGTCTTTGTTAGAAAGATTATAGAATGAGTTTAATGTTGAAAGAGAGGAAGGACCTGGAGAAACTGAAATTGCAGATCCTTGACACCCTCTTTCAAGTAATTTTTTTTTCTCCTACAAGATGCATTACTGTCGCTTGGGTTTCAAACATTTTCTCATCTACTCAGATTCACACTCTGACCTGGAATAAATGATAAGCTCCCCAATGTGTGATCACAAGTTATAAGACCTTGTTAACATAATTTTGAATTGAGTGTAAGTTTAATATTTAAAAATTAATTTCAGAAATTCTCAAATAATATGATTTTACAATAGAACGGGGGTGGAGGGAAGGGGAAATCTCATCCACTTCTACATCCCAAAGTGTTTGGTACCAGTAGACAACTTAACATTACAACATGCAGTATGAGAAAATGATATGTTACTATAGCGCTTATCAAATGCACCATTTACATTTTAGTTTCTATTCTGACTTAGTAAGTAAAGAGGTATAAAAACAGGACCCACTGCTGTTCTTGCATTGAAAATGCTCATCTGTACTTCACATAATTAATATATAGCTTAAAGTGATGGATCTTAAGTCTAATTGAATAAGAGCCCTAAATCTGAACTGTGCCATTTTCTGGCATGTACCAGGTCAATCCTCTTCTAATGTCAATGACATATTTGAGAGATACAGACGTAAAAACATTAGGACCACACTTATTGCACAGGCAGAAAAAATCAAATAAAGCAAAAACTGTAAAAAAAAAAAAAAAGGTGTTTTCAGGAATCCTAATGGAATGCAATCTAATGTCCTGAAGCATAATTGGTATATTATCATGTCAACAATTTTTCTATAGGAATTTGAAATAATTTTAAATATAAATTGTGTGTATTTCAATTAATAGAGGAAATCACTGAGTCAGTAACTCTGAAAGAAAGGGTTCAGTGTATCAACAAAGTGCTCTTGCGAATTGATAGGTGTCTCTGGTTTGCATTAAATGGGGCGAACACCAAAGAAGTGGTATTCAACACTAGAATTCAATAAAGAGCCCGAGTTAAATAAAGGAAAACTTAAAATTACCCCAAGTCCCATTTTGTAGCTCAAATGGAATGTTCTCTGAAAATTAATAAATATAGTTTATAGACTATGACATTAAAACATCTTTTGAATGACAGAAATAAAAATCAAGGGATTGATTTTTTTTCTTTTTTGGTGATCCGCCAGTTTGAGAGCTTACTGAGAGCATATGGAGATAGCATATTTGCAAGTCCATCTCTGGAGGATTGCAAAAGGCCCTTAGCTTGTGAAAAACAGCAATGTTATTTTTTTTTAACGTTCCCTATATTTAGAGATTAAATCGCTCACTGCACAAACCCATTTGGAACAGGCGCGAAGGTGAAAAGGATAATCAGTACAGTCACTGGTCCGTGTTTCCTAAACGCTTTTGAAAACATTACTGTGTGCAGGCATAAAATTAGCGGCAGGACCTTAAAAAGGCTGGCATTTAGCATGACTTTTTGGAAAGTGACACCCTCATTTTTTTCTTGTAGGATATCATTAAATTTCAATCGCCCTATGGCAGTGCCTTTCCATTAATAACCAATTCACTGTGTCACTTTGGCTCTCCTTTGAAATAATGAGCCTTTGCTTCGCTTTAATAAATTTAAACATATTCTCAAGGCCAGGGAAGATAGGAAACCGCAGATGGGCTGAGAAAAACACGATTCATAAATCCTTAACTGCCTGAGATCGTTGAGAGCAAAACAAAGTAACACTCGTAAAATATTAAACAATCCCAGCTGTATGAGGGAAGCTTCATTAACAAAAATGGACTATTTATTGCCTTGCGCAGAGCCTGTGGGTGGAGAGAGTCAAAGAAATTAAATATAAAAAAAATCCCACTGCCATTTCTTGTGATTCTTTAACCAACTAATGGAACAATGGAAATATTACCTGGAAAGTCCAGCTATTGTCAATAATTAATAAATAGTATTTAAAATGCTGTTATGTTTTTCACTGACACATTTTATTTAAAAGGTGACAGATGCAAGTCTGACTATTTCTTGGAAAGATTTCCATAAGCATGGCAAAGTTATGGAAGGCATGAGCACTGCTTAAATACTTAAAAACCTAAATACGCAAAACAAAAAGATCATAAGCTTTGTGAACACCCTATATAAATGGTTTCTGAAGTATATGTCAGACTAGCACCAATGAAATACTTTCTTTTGCTTTGAATCTGTATTTTATTATCCATGGAACTGTCCATTAATACCCAAGATGCTTTTCTAATATTGTTTATCAAAAACTTTAACATTGATAGTATGTTTGAAATTATACTTTAAGGGTGGAAATTCAATGCAAAACTCCTAGCATAATAGATGGATACTATGAGATATCATCAACAAGGGTAACATTTTAAATGCCCTGCTTCAAAATCAAGTCCTGCTTGCTGGTGGTATACAAGTTTAAAGAACCAAGAGATCAATGTCAGTCTGTTAAATGCTAAGAACATAGAAGCTCCCACCTTAAAGACAAGCTGACAATTGGTGGACAGAATGTCAATATTTCTAAACATTTCAAGGGCAAAAATATTGCTTTATACAATCTGTGTCACATTTATTGCAAGAAAAGAATTTAGATTTTTTCTTCTGCATTCTGTCAGCACTTTTCCTTTTATTATACAGAGATACACAATTAAGGCGTTCGATATGGAGTAATGCAGAGGCTGACCTGTTTAACCATACATAGCTAGCATTGTGATATTACATCTAAAACACAGAAAAATGAAAATATAGTCATCTTTTTTTAAGCATTATATATTTTACCAATTGAGCCTTCATATGGAGAGAATTTCAGAGGATGTGAGAAAGCATTTGAATAAATACATAAAGTATTTTTGGTCATTAGCAGTTCCATTTTCTTAACATATTTAATGGAAGCAAATAATTATTGACATACTGTATTTCCCAAAAGACAACCTAAGTTGAAAAGTAATATCAGGATTCAGTTTAAGATCTCAAATATTGACATCAGATGCTTTAAGCATCTTTATTTCTTAATCTATAAAATGTAAAAAATAATAATATTAGCTGCCTCCAAAAGTCATTTAGGCCCTATGCAAGTTAGTAATGTCTACTTCACCGAGGGCCTGCCACATAAGTAGCATACAGAGGTTAGATTTAATTTATCTTTCAATGTGATAGTTTTGAAGAAAATATTGTTCTACTATGATCATGTAAATATGCGTAATGACTATTAAAAGAATACTTAGAGTGAACATTTACTGTTACGTACATTATGGTGGTTGTACTAGTATCACAGAGCCATTTGTTGGTAATTCTTGTCAGACATCTAGGACTTCCTTTGAATCAAAATCATGTCTTCTCAGTGAAGTCTCCTGGGGCTAGCTGCTACTTTCAGGTTTAGAATCTGCCTAAGGCTCAATTCTTCCATGGAAAGCTTAAGCTTTGACTATGATGGTCATCTGGTATTAGATCTGTGGTCACATCTTTTGAGATATCTTCATGAGTTATTAAAAACACTTTCTTTCATTGATACTTCTAAACAGTTAGCAACCATTTAATAAGTATAAATAAATATGCACATGTATTTTAACACTATTAATTATTTTGTGGCTATGAGTTACCTTCAACTATGTTTGTAAAATAATATAGATGAAAAAATCTTTGGTTATTATTGAATGTGTCACTCAACTAATTTGTAGACAAGGTTAAAATGTTAAAAGATGTAATGTAAGTGGATATATAGGCATTACATATCACTGATAAAATAACACTTTTGAACTGCCATTAAACATTTATAGTTACAAATTACTGAAACCAAAGCATTTCCTTTTTTTTTTTTTTTTTTGCTTTGTAACTTCAGAGCACCTTGAAAAGTCACAGATTATGTTTTCTTAGAATTAGGGTAGGAAAGTTGAAAGGGCTTTGATAACTTAGATAGCATGAGGATGCCATAGTAAATCAGAGTGAAATAGCATCTTATTTGAGTCTAAGTGACTACTCCCTGAAAAGTTGATGTGTTCTTTCCTAAGGACCTTCATCATTGAATACGGGAAACAATTACAATGAGAGGCGTGTGAGCACAGTCTTTGCCACTGGGCTCTCATAAATCTTGCCTGTTCCCAGTGCACACCACCAAATATTTGCAGCTGAGGAACATTTGGTCTGGCTTAAATTAACATATCTCAGCAGCCAGAAGTCATTAAGCTTTGCCAATGATTTGAAACAATTTTTCCATTTCAAAAGGCGACACTGGCTTTTACTTATTTTTCTGGATGAAGAAAGTAGTAAAAACTAAAACAAATGACATGAAAGCGGAAGTTACTAATGAAAAAATGATAAAAGTCTTGTGGGTTGGCTTTGGTATATTTGTTAACACATTTTAAAAGAATCCCTTAGCTCTTATGCATATAATCAAATAAGTCAAGAAGAGGCATACCGATTTTATGGCAAACATGATTCAAGTATAAAAATATAGATGGTCTACATTAATTCTTTATGAATTTAGGCATTATAAATTGTAGAGCTGATAAAAAAATTTCATGAGAAAGAATAACCCAACGTTTTCAATTAAGGATTTCAAGGAGATTAAGCACAGAAAGATTAAGCACTGTGTTTTCCAAAGATCAGTTCTGATGCAGAGTTCATTTAGACACAACAACATGAGCCACTTGTTTAAAGCAATTCGATGATTATACCAGGGAATATTTTAAGTAATAAAAAGTAAATACAGATGATGAGATTGGGATTTAGAATTCTAATAATACATAACCTATTTATGTTAATTTCATCAACCCTGTGGTATGTCCTTTCTTCAAGGAATAAAATATTTCAGGAAAAAGAGGTTTAAAAACAGAACACTTGATTCCAATTCCAGTTTCCCTACAGAATAGTTATGTCAACTGAAACAAGTCATTCAACCTCCCAGAGCCTCATCTGTAGAGTAAGGATAATAACATTCACATTGTAAGTAAGTGACTGTAAGGATTTGAGATGATGTTCAAAACTCTGTGACTGTCCCACACAAAATGTCATAAATGATAGCGGTGAATATTAATGTTTAAAATATTCCAATTAATGCCATTACTCTTTTATTATAATAGATTAGAGGTCCGGTGCACACCATTTGTGCATTGTGGGAGGGTCCTGGACCCTCTTGCAGTCCAGGACCCCTAGGGGGATGTCTGCCTGCCACCGGGCTTAAGCCAGCAGGTGGACATCTCCCGAGGGGTCCTTAGCACTGCTGCGGAGGCGGGAGAGGCTCCCGCCACCGTGGCTGTGCTCACCAGCCAGGAGCCTGGTTTCTGGCTGAGTGGCGCTCCCCCTGTGGGAGCACACTGATCACCAAGGGGAAGCTCCAGTGTTGAGCATCTGCCTCCTGTTGGTCAGTGCACATCATAGCGACCGGTCAAGCTGTGCTAATTTTATAGTTAAGTGATTTCATGTACTGTTGCAAAAATTTTGATTTGGACATTTGTATTCATCTATTATTGCACTACTCAATGGTGCATCAGTTGGGATTAAGAGCCAGATCCACCTGCCTCCAGGTCTGTGTTCTCTGTCCTATGTTTTGCTGCTAAAAACAGACTCCAAAAATTTTTATTAAAGACTTCAGAAAACTCTATGATATGTTAGTTTGTCAATGAATGCAATCTAGCTTATATCACCATTCATTTAAAATGCAAATTCAGCCAATTGTGATTCCTTAAACCCATTATTTGGGATTATAAAGTTTCAAACAGTCTGCATTCTGCTTCTTAATATTTTATGTTCTTTCTGAAGATAAGGTCTCAAGTATTACTGTAGAAAACAAACATTTTAAAAAATAAAATTTGGGTTTAGTATTTTAGCAAAAGGGCCCTTAAAGAGTAAGCTATTAGAGTCAATAGTAAACATCAATTAGTAAACATCAATAAATATTCAAAGAAAAAGACTTCTTCCTTATATAGACATGTTCTGTCAAATTGCTTAGTTAGTAATTAAAAACAATATTTGTATTATGTTGGCTCTTTCTCTGTTGTAGATATTTTGAAAGATATTTTAAATAAAATTAAAGTATGCTGCATGATAAATACAAAGCAACTAAATGTTGCAATGGAAAAATAAAATAAAAGTTTGAATGAGCAACAAACCACACTCTTTGAAAATGTAATGCTTTTTTGGATCTGTATGAGTTGGAACACCGAGGAAAGATTAATGTTATTTATTTTACTACTTAGAGAAGGACCTGAACAAATAAAGCTCTCTTAGTGCTTTACAATATATCAGTTCTAGGGCATGCTGCACTTGCAGAAAGGAAAAAAATATGTTCTGATCAGTGTTCCTGTGTATTCTTTGTTGTTTGTTCTATAATTTTCTAATTTATGTGGTAACAATTGTTTTGAAACATGTATTTAACTTTAAAACATATAGCTCTTCTTTATTAACATCTGAAAGTTGCCCTAATTTTTCAGAAAAAAGTCGAATAGATTTTTTTAAAATTACTTGAAAATTTTTTAAAAATTACTTGAAGTTTTACAAGAGGTTATAATAATTTTTTTTTGAAAAGGAAAAAAAAAAAAGTGTTAGCAGAGAACCTCTAGACCGAAAAAGGTAAGTGTGAAGCCCTCTCTAATTGCCTGTATGATGCTTGCTTAACCTACCTTCTCAGTCTCATGTCTTCTTTTGGTAACTTACAGCTCTTTAATCCTTTTACAAAGGGAAAATAGACAACAAGAAAATCATATTTCTTGATTATCTTGTGGTAAAAGAAATCAATTCCTTAATATTAGAAAGTAATATTTGGCATCACAGTATGCCAAATAATTGATAGTCAATAAATATTTATTGAATAAGTAAATGCAGAAAGACAAAGATTTAAATCAGATATTTCATCTATAAACATACTTTTCATCTCTTCATTTTATTTCCACCTAATAAAATAAAATAAAAGAATTTCCAAAGTGAATTCCCCGGTTGGCTTTAGATGATCATTTTCAGGTTTTTTTCCTGCCTTCCTTATGCCCAAGAGAGGTATGGAGAACAAATGAAGGCAGTATGGGGTGGAAAATGAGTTTAAAAATATAGTTAACAACCACAAACACGAAAATAATTATGTTTTGATAGGTTTCACAACTTAAGTAGATATTTTCCTCCTGTTAGATAATAACTACAGGGCCACCTGTCAATATTACATTTAGACATCACTTTATTAGGAGAAGAATGATTCTATAGCTTTTCAAGAAGAGTTATTTAGTTTATCATAGCATTTGTTTTATTTGAATTTTAGATATTATTAAATAAGTTCTATTGATTATGCATGTACAAAATAAATTGTTAAATTTACTTAAAATGTTTCAGAACATAACTGCATTTTAAATAAATTGTGTGTTCACATTTTCCTAATGAAGAAAAGTATAGGGAAGGGATTTAAAACATTATAAAGAGGAGATATTTGTCCATGCATAAACATATGAGATTTGTTCAAACAGTAAATCATTGAATTATAAACATATGAATGAGGACTTTTTGAATGAATTCTAAAACTCTACAATATCATATGAGATATATAAAGTAAAACTCTTCGTTAATTTTATTATATAATGATACTAGAGGCCCGGTGCACAAAAATTTGTGCACTCGGGGTGAAGGGGGATCCTTCAGCCCGGCCTGTGCCCTCTCGCAGTCTGGGACTCCTCGGGAGATAACAACCTGCTGGCTTAGGCCTGCTCCCGGGTGGCAGAGGGCAGGCACAATCCCTAGGTGCAGCCCCTGGTCGGGCTCAGAGCAGGGCTGATTGGGGAGTTGGGGCACCGCCCCCTGTCATGCACAGAGCAGGGCAGATTGGGAGGTTGCGATGCCACACTCAGTCATGCTCAGGGTAGGGCTGATTGGGGGGTTGGGGCACCGCACCCTATCACACTCAAGGCAGGGTTGATGGGGAGGTTGCGGCGCCACCCCCCTGTCACGCACAGAGCAGGGCCCATCAGGGGGTTGGGGAGCTCCCCCCTGTCACTCACAGAGTAGGGCTGATAGGGGAGTTGGGGCAACGCCCCCTGTCACACACAGAGCAGGGCGGATCAGGGGGTTGGGGTGCCACACCCTGTCACACTCAGGGCAGGGCCGATGGAGAGGTTATGGCTCTACCCTGTCACACACAGAGCTGGGCCCGTGGTGGGTGGTTGGGGCGTCACCCTCTATCACCCACAGAGCAGGGCCGATCAGGTGGTTGGGGGGCCGCCACTGTCACACACAGGGCAGAGCCGATGGGGAAGTTATGGCTCTACCCCGTCACACACAGAGCAGGGCCCGTTGGGGGCGGAGGGGGGGGGTTTGGGGCGCCACACCCTGTTACACACAGAGCAGGGCCGATCAGGGGGTTGGGGCGCCTTCCCCTGTCATGAACAGAGCAGGGCCGATAGGGAGGTTGTGGCCCCACCCCCTGTCACACACAGAGCCGCAGGGCAATCAAGGGGTTTGGGTGCTTCCCCCTGTCACGCTGATCCCGGTGCCGGGAGGCACCTTACCCTTTTACTATATAGGTTAGAGGCCTAGTGCATGGGTGGGGCTGGCTGGTTTGCCCTGAAGGGTATCCTGGATCAGGGTGGGGGTCCCCACTGGGGTTCCTGGCCAGTCTGGTTGAGGGTCTGAGGGCTGTTTTCAGGCTGGCGGGTGACAGATGCTCCCAACCGCTCCTTTTTTTCTTTTTTTTTTTCTTTTTTTTATTTTGGGCCAGCTTTACCTCTGAGGCTCCAGCTCTTAGGCCTCCGCTGCTGAAAGAAGGTATCTGGTTTGTTTAGGTTCTATAATCGAAACAATGTATAACTCCAGCTCTGAGATCCCGGCTCACTGAAAGAAGGTTTCTGGGGTTTTGTTTAGCTTCTATATTTGTTACAATGTTTCTTAAACTGCAGGCTCAGAGGCCGGCAAAGCAGGCGGGGAACGTTGGAGTCCTCCATCACTGAAGCAAGCAAGCCTCATGTTAGTTTCCAGCTGCCTGGCTGCCGGCCACCGGCCGCCATCTTGGCTGGCAGTTAATTTGCATATCTCGCTGATTAGCCAATGGGAAGGGTAGCGGCCGTACTCTAATTACCATGTTTCTCTTTTATTAGATAGGATATCAATTTTTTTCAATGTACTCAGGAATAGGACTCAGACTGTTAATTCTTAAAATAGTAATACATGCAGAGAAAGGAGTGGGTTAAAAATCAGGCCCCATATATAAATATATGCAAAGCTAATATTATAAAAATACCAGAGTCCTGGTGCACAAAATTTGTGCAAGAGGGGGTTCCCTCAGTCCAGCCTGCACCCTTTCCAATTGGGGATGCTTTGGGGGATGTCCGACTGCCGGTTTAGGCCAGAACTCACAGGGATGTGGCCTAAACCAGCAGTCAGACATCCCTCTCACAATCTGGGACTGCTGGCCCCTAACTGCCCTGCCCTGCTGGCCTGGTTGCCCCAACTATCTTCCCCTGCTGGCTTGATCTCACTCCCAACTGCCCTCCTCTCCCAGCCTGGTTGCCCCCAACTGCCCTCCTATGCTGGCCAATTTGGTTCTGACTGGTTGGTTTCTATGCCAGTCAGCGTCAAAAGCTCTGCCTCCTAGGCAGCCACTGACTCCCCACAGCACCCAGATTTGGTTCCGATTGGTTGGTTTCTATGCCAGTCAGCATCAAAAGCCCTGCCTCCCAGGCAGACATTGGTTCTTCACAGCACCCACATTTGGTTCTGATTTGTCAGTTCCTATGCCAGTCAGCGTCAAAAGCTCTGACTCTTAGACAGCCATTGGTTGTACACAGCATCTACATTTCATTTTGATTGGTCAGTTCCTATGCCAGTCAGCATCTCCGGGTCTGATCAGAGAGGCAGGGTTGAACAGCAGCCTTCAGGAGGCCAGGAGAGAAAGAAAGGCCCGGCTGCTGGCAAAGCCCGGAAAGAAAGAGAGAGAGAAGGAGAGAGGCAAGTACTGATCAACAGCTGCCACTGAGGCTTCGGATCAGACCCAGCCTCTCTTCTGGGTCTCAGCCCCCTGGGCAGCCATGGCAACCCAGCACTGAATGAAGGACTTCCGGGTTGGTCAGCCTTCAGTCCTGGTCCATTGTTCTGACCCTGGGCTTTTATATATTAGGATAAGTTAAATTTCTAATGGTTTTCAGTAATTTTGTTATGTGTTACCATTTTGTGTGCTTGTTTGTTCTTAGAGGTGTTCTACTCAAAACAGGATGGTAAAATGGGAAACACAGGCTCATGAGTCAAAGACCTCTTCTGAATGCCTGTTACATAGTAGGCACTCACTAAATTCTTGCTTTCATTATAATGGTCATTGTCATCTTTCATTCAGAAAGCAAAAAATAAGCTAATTATATCAATATATTACTTTTATAAGACCTATGATAACCAAATAATGATAAAGTCCTTGGTTTGAATATTGACAATTTTTAAGCCTTTAGATATTTACAATTTAGGAAAGATAATTTAGCTGGCAATAGTTCTTTGCAGTTTTCACACACATTGTATTATCAGAATACATTATCAAAGCTGAACCCTGCAAGAGAGTTTGAGAAAAAGATTGAGTTCTTTTTAATTAAAGAATTTGTTTTAATTTTAGAGATGATGGAGAAAGCAGGAAAAAGAGTAAAGAAAAATACTTATGAAATTTGTAAATCAGTTGAATGTTTCAGATATTCTTTCCCCATTGCAACATTTAAAACATTAAACACACACACACACACACACACACACAATAATTTTTGTCAATAACATTTTTAAATGGTTAGGAGCATATAATGGAAACTGTGAATCACATCATTGAAAGGCTCTTTCCAAAGCATATTTTATAAGATTTTTTAAATCTTTATTTTCCATTAATTGCACTTAGAGCAATTTTTCCTTTATTTCCCTCCTGATTCCATTTGGAGGTCAGCTATCTACGGATTAAAAAAACCCTCAGATATAATTCTTTTTATTTCAAATCTAAAAATCACCATGAGAAAAGGGAAAAAATATTACAGTGAAACTTAAATCTGTTAAGAGAGAACTCTAGCTTGTCCAGTACTTATTTGCTTCATCTTCCAGTGCTTTTGATTAGGCTTAACCACTATGATATTGGAATCATTACAAAAACTTGAACACAGCTACCTGAAGTCTATATTTAATTCTATTATGCCATTTAAAATAATCAAAGTTATTTTAAGGAATTTTTAAACAAGTTTTCAACATTTTATATAAGAAGTTCAATACACTCTTTTTAGTATTATGAAATTCTCAATGGCCTTATACTTATTAGGTCTCTCTCTCTCTCTCTCTCTCTCTCTCTCTCTCTCTCTCTCTCTCTCTTTCTCTCTCTCTCTTTCTCTCTCTCATCTCCCTTGTCCTTCCCTCCCTCTCACTCATCTTTTATTAAGTGTATTAGTATCCAAAATAAAAGAATACTGAAAAAGAGTATAAGCCTGTATGTTTTTTATTGGCATTTCAACAAGAATCCTTTCTCTTTCTCCCCACTCCACATCCAGTGATACAGGGACTCACATAAACAGGATAGAAGCTTGGTCAGGAAATTAGATATCTTATCTTTGGGTCTGGTAAATAAGGACCAATAACCTAGGCCTGCCGCACTCTTCATGATAACTGCCTTTACAAAATGAAATTTTGACTTCTTCACAGTTTAGCTACAAGAAGACAGTATCAGTAGACCTGCTTTTCTGTGCAATATGAAGGGTAGTAAAAGATTTCAACATCTGACAGGGGAAAATGAACAACCGATAAAATATCTTTGAAATGTTCTCAATGCAAAGGCAATATTTTTTATATTGATTTACATTTTTATTATTGTTTACTCTCTGGACAGACTGAAGATATACTAAACATGGAGCACATAAATTGAAGGAAAAATACAAACATCAGTACCGACAAAGACAGGACCAGAATCTTTTAAAAATAGTTGTTTTTAAGATCTAATTATCTTTATTAATGTAACTGTGTGTTTACTTTGCTGAGGACTTGAAATAACTTAATATTATTTATTACCTTAAGAATATCTGCAGGAATTATAAAGAAAAGGAAAAAATCTTGAATCCTATTGTTCTACTTCTAAAATTAATCAAAATATAAACAATACCAGACCTTTTAGCTTTTAAGGAGCAAACCATATTTTGATGGCCCCAAAGTAAGGAATTACAGCTTCATGGAGAGATAAAATTAAGAAATAAAATAAAAATACTAATTATAAATCTTAGACTAGAAAACAAATTTCTTAAAGAGGCAGAGTATGCTAAAGATGAAAGTAATATTTACAATGATAAAAACTATTCATTCCATTGTCATATACTATCATAAAAAATATTGATGTTACAACTCATTTTAATGGTATATATACCATTTGCAAGGGTTTAAAAAGTTTAAGTTTCTCACTAAATGAGCTCACTAAAATCAAATTGTGTCTTTAGTTTTGTGCTTGGTATAGCTACATGATTTTTTCAATAGAAATAATGATGTTGAAATTCTAGATAAATTATCTAAATACATTCTAGATAGTTCTCTTTTCATCTAAAAGTGGTGAGAAACAACAAGCTAAAAACTACTGGATAAAGAGTGTATACTCCTTAACTCCCAGAACAATACTGTACATATCTGAGCATCTCTATGCTACTTAAATCTATTGTAGTGACTATAAAATGTTTTATATAACTTGTTAATTATGCATGTAGAAAATTATATTTATAAAACAACCCTTACTATTATCAATATTTTGATATTTTGTTGTGACACTTACATAATGCATAAAACTGATTAAAACTTGGCATAAAATAACTTTAGATTTTCTTCTAGACATTGTTTTTAAGTTGTAGATATATAACTGTCACATATTATGTAACTTTTCTTTACAAAACTTAAAACTCTCAAATTACTTGTAGTGTGCTTAAGAACTTCCAAATAACATATTACTAAGGATATTAATTAAAATTAGGAATGTTTTTATTAACTAAGTAATTAGAAATAAAGGAGTGAAAGTGATTTTCAATTTTTATCATAAAATGAGATCTATTTAACTAATTTTATATAGAAAGTAACACAGTAAATTTTACTTATTTACCAACATGATAAATTCCTTTACGGATTCTGGGAATTACAAAAGGTTAAAGTTAAGTCAGATGAATATCGTTTCCCACCCCCAAGTCAGTGCTTTGATGCTGAGTATACTTCCCATAAAAATAATTTGTAATGAATACTTGTATTGCTTAGCTTTTTAATGTACTTACTTTATATACTTTATTAAAGCCAAAATCACCAAGCTTTACTTTATATACTTTGATAATTTTCCAGATACATAAAACTTAGTGAAATATTTATGATGATAAAAATACTTGTATAAATATTCTGAAGATTCAATAAATTATCTCAAGACATTTTTAAAAAATGTTTTGAACAATGGCTTAGCATTATCTCCCAAGTTGACTAAACTAATTATATGACAACATATAATTATTGGACAGTTTCTTTGAGTAACAAGTGAAAACTTTGGACCAAAATTGGGTAGAAAATATTTTAACATAGTCATTAAAGTGTTATTTCTCTGATGACAAATGCTCATATTTGATTTATTTGCCAAAGAAGTTTGGTTATTCTCATGTCAAGAGTAAATGATTAAGAGGAATGTATTGATTTGATCCTCCTAAACTTTATTCTAGTAAAATTTTAACAAATATTGATCTAACTAAACTTATCATCCCTTTAAAAAATAGAACAGAAAGTCTAATTTAAATAACTTTTTAAATTAATGATTGTATTTAGAAATATCAATATTTAAAACACTTAAAATTTTAAATGTAAAAATGTATATACACATAAAACTTGCTCATTGCTTTCAAGTATTTCTAGCAGGAAAAAGCCTTTATTCAAGTGCAATTTTATGCCTAATGATAAAACTACTTTTGTTAAAAGATTAGTCCATGGAATGTGGTAGTCTTGTCTGCCTGAGTCTCATGGTGAAATATCTGGAAAAGGCCTCTTCTCTCAAAGCCCGAAGGCTTAATGTAAGTAATTAGAAGTGCCACTGACCTGGATGCAGTGTTTTCAATAAACAAGGCACAATGGAGAGAGAAACGATGCTTCTCAATAACTAATTGTATTTTTGCTGTGCCTTCATTGCATCTTAGGCCATGCAGCTACAAATATAAGTATTTTACTTTTATTGTAATGGTGTGACAAACATTCCTCAAATCAAGTTTACCCCTTATGGTATGCGTTTACTCAACAAACACTTTGAATGTTTTGTCTCTGTGGGCATCAAACTGCATGTTTGGCTGAAATTGGTAACCATGGTGGACTTCACAAATTGCTCATAACTCAATATAGGAGACACCCCAATTGCTCTTTTTCTAAAACTTTTTTCTCCTTTAGCAAATTCACTCAGCACCACTCCACCCATTCTTTTTTCTCTAATTTTGAACACCCTTGTCAAAGCCACCACAATTTCTCATCTATACTCTTTAATAGCCATTTAAGTAGTTTACTAGTATTTTTCAATTTTAGCTCCCCACCCTGTTTAACATGCTATATATTTGCAACACAAAAGCCAATTTGAACCGAATTCCCTTGGTTAACATCCTAAATGGCTGTTCATAAAATATAAGTTTCTTATCACAGAGGACAAAGACCTCCATAATATGGTCCCTCACTGCTTCTCTACCAGTTTGTCTGCCTGATGTTTATACTTCAGCCACCAGGTTTCATGCCAGAAATTTGTTCCTGCTTCAGGGCTTTGTACTTGCAAGTCCCTTTGCCTAAAATGTATTCCCCACTGTCTCCTAGACTTCCGATGTCTGCCTCTGTCTTGTCATCATTCAGGTCTCAGTTCAAATGCTACTCTAGGGAGAACTTTGATGTTCTACCCTGTTCCTATCACATCACCCCAATTGCATTGCTCATAGCACAAACCACTATCTCACCCCTTTATGTGTTGGCTTCCCTAATTATTGCTTACTATTTTATTGTTGATTTCTATTATAAGATTATGAACTTCATGAGAGCAGGTAGTTTTATATATATATATATATTTGTTTTATCTTCTTTAGCGCTATGCCCCACCAGGTAGCACAGAGACTGGACATCAGACTTCAGTGGGAGAAGAGGAGAAATATAAGAAATTTCTATATTATCACAATGTCTAGTTCTATAGAGACATAGGGTAAAGTCTTCAGTGGCTCCTTCATGCTCAAGCATTCCCTTACCGGGCCCAGGAGCCTGCAACCGAGGCATGTGCCCTTGACCAGAATCGGATCCAGGACCCTTCAGTCAAAGTCTGGCGCTCTCTCTACTGAGCCAAACTGGCTAGGGCTCATTTATATTCTTTTTCTACGAAGTTTTTTTGTACTGAAATCATAGATACATGAGCTATACTGACATTTTTTCCCTTTGAGTTTAAATATAACCCACAAACATCTAACTTATTTTATGCATCAAATATGCCATCTTCTGAATTTTCACTGAACCCTTTCCAACTTCCCTAGACCTGCAAATATAATTACCCATAAATGGGATCTCACATTACACTATTGTTTCTTGACCTTTAAAGCTAGATGCCCCACCTAACACAGGCCACTGCTTTTAGACATTCCACATTGTAAAATGATACTAAAGTTAAAAACCTAATTATTTGTACTTGAAAGATAAAATGTCTAAGGCCATATTTAATTTCATCATTGTATTATGAAGGTGATATTCAAGTAGTTCTATGAGTTTTTTGTTTGTTTGTATTTTGTTTGTTTTCCTCCAAGGAGAATTACTTCATGCAAAAGTGATTTTGTTCGCAGTGTTTGAAGAAGCAGGAGTGGCAAAGAAACCTTGAAAGTTCTTCCTTATGTATAGAAGGGTTCTGAGCAAGGAAAAGGACTAAGCAGGGCACAGTTAGAGACTCTGAACTAGGAGAACACTGAACTTCATTTACACAGAATCACACAATTGCAGTAGTAAGTTAGACACTTCCAAACCATATCGTCTATTTGAAGTAACTAAAGAATATTATAGAAGAGTTATTTGCAATAACCCAAGTGCCCATTAGGAGATGAATGGATTAAAAAGCTGTGGTACATTTACACCATGGAATACTATGCAGCTGTGAAAAAAAGAAGGATCTCTTACCCTTTGAGGCAGCATGGAGGGACCTGGAGAGTATTATGCTAAGCAAAATAAGCCAGTCAGAGAAAGAGAAGTATCACATGATCTCACTTATATGTGGAACCTAATGAACAAAATAAACTGATGAACAAAAAAGATCTAGAGACATTGAATCACGCTACAGACTGAGGTATTTCAGAGGGAAGGGTAGGATAGGAAGAGATTAACCAATGAACTTATATAAATACTAGAGGCCTGTAACACGAAATTCGTGCATGGGTTGGGTCCCTAGGCCTGGCCGGTGATCAGGGATGATTGGGGCCTTCTGGCTGCTGGCAGGGGCCTTCCTTTCCCAGCTGCCGGCTGCCAGCTGAGGCCTTCCATTGTTCTGCACCGCCCCCTGGTGGTCAGTGCACATCATAGTGAGTGATTGAACTCCTGGTCTCCTGGTCAAACTCCTGAGTGGACACTTTGCATATTAGCCATATCTATCTATCTATCTATCTATCTATCTATCTGTCTATCTATCTATCTATCTATCATCTATCTATCATCTATCTATCTATCTATCTATCTATCTATCTATCTATCTATCTAGATATAGATATGCATAGCCCAAGGATAGACAATAGTGTGGGGAAGGTCTGGGAAGGGGATGGGAGCAGGGTGGAGGGGTCAAATGCAGGAACAAAGAGGGGACGTCTGTAATACTTTCAACAATAAAGGTAAAATTTAAAAATAAGAGTATTATGATTTAGTTTGAATGGTTTGGAGCTCATACATTTCTCACTATGATAACCTTTAGTTCTCTGATGTTATTAAATCAGAAAAAGATAATTTCATAAGACAATAAGAGGAGCCTGTAAATTCTGCAGTGGGCTAAAGAGAACTCTAATGTCCAGAGTGAATGTGGATCCCAAATATCTAACAAGAGAGGAGGTACCCATGAAGATGGTCCAGAAGAATTAGAATAATTTAGCAGCTTCCCTTACCACTAGATCTGCCTATCACTTTCTAATAAAATCAACAGTCTGAAATACTGAAATCTTCACATGAATTTTCCCATGGGAGCACTGAACATCAACCTATAGGATTTTTAAAAGATTTTTAGGAAGTGCAAGCAGTACTGTGTGGTTTTTGAAAAGAATTTTTAAGAGTGACTGCAGTTTCACTTGCTTGGCACCTGTCTACAGAGAACAACTTTTTACTTAATTTTGAAAGCAAGATTTCAGGGTCAGGTAAGACATTACATTTTTCTTGCATTTCATTTTTTAATAAAATCTTTCCTGTCCTTTTAAATAAAGAGACTAACTTGGTTAACAGGGTAATTAAAAAGTTTACATTGTTTTAAGGCAATTTCATATCTATATTTACCACAAGATTATAATTCATTTCTCTTTCCTCAATATTGCACAGTTGATTATATTTTCTTTTGTAATCTATTGAATAGGATTAAAATGCTTAATATCTATATATTAAAGTGCAAAGATAGCTGAAATTATTGTGGTCCTGCCATCCTCACATACCTTTATATGTTAAGAGGAAATAAATGGTAGAAATCATTTTTATTATTCATTGTTCTATAAAAACATTTTCACACTGGGTGTACTGCTATTTTTATTTATTTTGTCAACTCCTGACTTGTTCCTGTCTCTTGAACTTGAATGTTCTATGGCTCGTAGTGATATTCATCGATGGGTGCTCCTGATATTCAGAAAAATG
Source organism: Myotis nattereri (assembly GCF_964212035.1). NCBI lineage: Eukaryota > Metazoa > Chordata > Mammalia > Chiroptera > Vespertilionidae > Myotis > Myotis nattereri. Next base: position 63,849,244 of record NC_138076.1, on the reverse strand, counting down.
CTTTTCTCTGCCTCTTTATCATGAAGTTCAACAGTGACACCAAAGATTAGGTTATGTGCACTCTTCCAGCTATGGATTACAAAAATATTTCTTTCAAAAGGCTCACTAAAAGAAAGTAAAATTTCTGAGAAATAAATTCAAATTTAACTGTTTGATCCTCAACCATGAATCTATAACATGTTTGGCTAACAGAGTATTACAACTTGCAATATTTTTATGAACTCTGAAAATCTTAATAATAAGACCCTCTATCATATATGAATTTTTAATGATAAAAGTAATCTATATAAACAAACCCCCCATGGTTTTTGATTTCCAAAATAAAGTTGGCGTTTCTTCCTAATTCTCTTAAGATGTTATTTTACATCTATTTTATGTTTTAATGAATTAAATTTAAGCAAAATAGAGAAAGAAAACAATACCAATCTCTACTTTTTTACTGATCATATTTCAACTAAATACAAGCAAAAAATTTTTAAAGTTTCACCATTAATCAATGTAGTCAGAAGAAAATGCATCAAATTATGTTAGAATGGAAAAAGAAAGAGCATTAAAAAATGTAGTTATAAAAGAACTGAACCAATTTTTAAGTCTTCTGTTGGTTAGTTTGTTTTAAAATATGCAAAATAAATAAATATGACTTGAAATCATATTCTTAATTACATCATAAACTATTAGAGATTTTTTCAGTATCTACAAAATTCACCATCAGTCTAAGATAAGCTTTATAAATTTGTGCTTCCATGTCATTTATTCTATATTGAATAGCAAATGCTTATTTATAATGAGTTCACAAGGCAATATAATTGGAATATATTTCCAATTAGATTCAGTATTATGACCCTAAAGTGGATGCATTTATGTTAATATAAAAGTATACCTGGTACATTTTATCACGCATTAGAGATTTTAATCAGGTAATCTATACAGCATCTGGAAACCTAAGCAGAGGCAAAGTCTGCTATAACAAAGGCACTGTAACAGTTCACCTTCAGTGAAGAACAATAATGCATTATTAAATTCACTTTCCTGCTCAGTGGTTACACTTAGCTGACCACAGCAAATTTGCTTTCTGCCTGGTCCTCACAAGTTGGCAGAAAAATAGATTCTGTCACATTTAACGGGTTTAGAAAATGACAGGATGCCTTTTTTGTTTTAACTATAAACCATAATCTTTCAGAAGTAAGTATAATTACAAATGCCTTTGGTCATGTCATTCTTAGGACAGATATTATATGTGGGTTATCACAGAAGCATGTATCACCATAACTATCACTAATAAATGAAACTGGTAGTACATAACAAAAGATCTGTGGTCCTTTCATTCTATATAAATCATAATTCTTATGCTATAATAAAATTATTTTGAAATCTTATAGAGCTATGAACATTATAATAACTTGTAGATTTTGTTTTATGCACATTTATGTTACACAAATTAGGGTATTGGGTCTACCATAAAAATATAATATGTACCAAACTCACTAATCAGCTACTGGAATACTGCCTAAGATAAATTGAAGTAAGTATTTAAGTCATTAATTACATGATCACTAAGAGGATCAAAATTCTTTATGGTTGTTTATTTAGTAATCTCATAAAATCTTTCTTTATACACACACTAGAGGCCTGGTGCACAAAATTCATGCTGAGATACAGTCCCTAGGCCTGACCTGCGATCAGGAACATCTTCCCTGGCTTCCCAAAGCTGGCCCCACCACCCGCCACCACCCACTCCCAGTTCCCCATTTGTCATCAGGCGATTGGAGCCTGCTGGCCAGGGGGAAGAACCAAGAGGTGGGCCATTCGGCTAGCTCACCGGCCCTGCCCCCCGCCGCCGCCCACCCTGGTTCCTGTTCACCATCTGGCGATCAGAGCCTGACAGCCAGGGGAAGGGACTGAGAGGTCGGCCATTCCTGTCCGCTCACTGGCCCTGTCCCCACCACAGTTGCCCTCTATGTGTGGGGTGACTGGTGGGGTAGGGGCCTTGGGCTGGCGCCACCCATGTCCCCTGCTACCAACCCTGGTTCCCAGTTTGCCATCGGGCGATCAGAGCCTGCTGGCAGGGAAAAGAGACTGAGAGGTCGTCAGTGTGCCTCATAGTGACTGGTTTAGTGGTTGTTCTGGTCATTCTGCCATTAAGGTCAATTTGCATATTACCCTTTTATTATATAGGATAGAGGCCCAGTGCATGGGTGGGGGCTAGCCGTCCTGCCCTGATGGGGGCTCCAGATTGGGGTGGGGGTCCCTGCTATGGCATGGGGCCAGCCAGGGTGAGGGGCTGTGGGCAGTTTGCAGACTGGCCATGCCCCCGGTCAGGGTGGGGGTCCATGCTGGGAGGCAGGGCCGGCTGGGATGAGGGACTGCAGTAGTTCTGGTGTCTGGTTGTTCTGCTGTTTCGGTCATTGGGCTTTTATTATATAGGATATGCCCTATTAATACATATATTATAAGTGGCATGCCTTGTTTCTTAAGTTCTGTTAAATATAAAGTATTATATTTCATAGCATTTTTCATTAAGTAGAAAGAAATAATATTCTGTAACCATAAAATACATTATTCCCCTAGAAATATTTTCATAACTAATATGTACAAATTATGATACAAATATTTGTGGATAATGGAGTTCATTAACAATTATATTTTAAAAACTAGATATCTAATGGTTCTATGGAAAATTTACTTTAGAATGCTTTGCAACTAGATGCAAGGGATTTACTAGCTAATGCTTTTTTAAGAAAGAGTGATCACTTCCTTAGGTGATAATGAATATCGGTTATATAAGGAAGCATTTTTAGGTTGCCTGAAACTACATTTTACTGACTCAAACTTTCTTGTATGTCTCAATTTCTCTTAGTGGTTATGATTATATTTTTTAAAAAACTGGCATGACTTACTTTAGATTTTAACTATGTAAATAAACTTTACAATAACTTCAATAAAAAGGTAGATGTTAGAAAATATCAATTAAAATGCATTACTTGACTATTTAAGATCTTAATTAACATTTTTTTTACAAGAAGCATACTGGATTTGTAATTTATATACTATCTTATTCTATAGATTACATTTGATGTACTAATTCATTTATAGCATTTTACATATTATGATAATATATCAATTACTTGCTGTTATTAAATAGAGGCCTTCTGTCATTATTAAATAATAACAATATAAAGCATAAAATTTCCACTTGGAATTTCAATGGCATTTTTACATGACGTTAAAAGGTAATTTTTTATTAAAAAAAAACACCCTGAAATTTGCTTTGCAATTTGATTCAATTATGTTGATTCCATGAGATCTAAAAATGAGTTATTGCAGTATCCATGGAGGTTCTAAAACATTTAAACATTGTTTAGCTTAATATGCTCTTAAAAACTCATTGACATTTATGGCAAAATCACTAATCTTTGCCCAGTCCTTTTCTCCACTTTAAAAACTACAAAATTGTACATGAAGTATAAAAGAATTAGCATTTTACAGAGATAAACATTTTCCATGACAATGAGAAATATAGCCTATCTTTAATTATCTGAGTTAATTTCATACATGCTAGAAATGTCTTCATTTGTTGGCAGAGACTTTGAATTATTAGCCATAAATAATTAGTAGAAAAAGTACATGTGTTGATAGTTTCTTATTGACTATTGATAATACCATTATAATGATTCTGAACTTTCAACTTTAAATTATTCCCTGGTAAATGAATACCTCTCTTTGGGGGATGGTCAAAATGAGAGTAGGTTTATTTCATGCCCCACCATGGGCATGATTCCTAGAACACAGTGTTCAATTTGTGAGTGTTTCCTACATGGATGTTGTAACAAGACAATTTTTTCTGCAAAGAGAAAATATAAACTTTAACCCAAATTCTAACCATAGAGTTTCTCATTGCAGATAAAAGAAACAATCATAAGCCAGTCTATCTCTAATAAGGAAACCTAGAGCTTTGGCTATTTAAAGCCAAAAGTAGGATTCAATTTGGACACTACTAGTAAATAGGCATTTTGAGGGGATTAAAAGCTCAGCTATTTGTCTCACTAGCAATTATTCCAAGCCTATGAAGGCTCTCAGCATAAGGGTCATAGAAGAATGAAACTTATATATGAAATATGTGCCAAATACTTTTCTAAGTGATATATAGAGTACCTAATTTAAATCTTGAGGAATAGGAATTAATGGTAAATAAGAGAATGTCTCCAATATTACTGAAATAGACCTCTCTCTACATTTGCCTGCTGCCTAAACATGAATACTACTACATCTAAATTAAGATAAAGCATAAACTGATTGTGTTGGAATGTGAAGGATTTAGGATCCCCACTAGAAACTCAAAATCAACAACAACAACAAATATATTGTCCTTTGTCTCTGATTAATGTCCGGAGGATACGCTGGAATCAGCACACATCTCTTACTGGATTTTTCATAGAATAATAATTAAATGTTGTTGTTTTCATCAAATTGGATCCTACTAAAGATAATATGAATGGGAAATATGAATCAAAGTAATTAAATGATTAAAATAAAATAAAAAACATCAAGAACAAATGAATTGCAATTCAGAGAAAAACTATAAACCCTCCCTTGATTTGCACAATGCTTTCATTCCTGAAGAGAGATATCAATTCCTGATTTCTGTCTCAGTAGTCAAAGGAACCTAACATTCTTGAGCAGATAACTCTGTGCCAAATACTTTTCTAAGTGATACATATAGTACCTAATTTAAAACTTGTCATTAAGGAGACTCATTCCCTTAAAGTGTCCACCTGACCTAGTTTGAATTTTGTTTTAGATACATTAAGGAGGGAAAGTACCAATTTGGAGAATGTAGCAGTATTCGCCTTCAAAAATTCTCCCCTTGATGGTAAAACTACATTTATGACATAGACCATGCCCAGTCTTCCATCCTACCTGTAAATGATAGTAAAACTCAGAAGAAAAGCATTCCATCCTCAGCTCTAGGTTCAAACAGACTATTTCTGCTAAGAGTTCCCAAGAAGTGCCACATCCTCACTCCTATCATGGCAGATATCATGTTATTATCCCTTAAAATGATATTATTGCTTAACATGTTACCATCCCTTAGCATGATAGTAATTTACTGCATGTCTTTTCCCTCGAATTCTCATTGTTGCCAGTAAGGCGATGTACACAACTGCCTATGACAATTCTCAATCTAGCTACAGGTAGCTATAGAGGCTGTAGAATGGAAATCTTCCTGTGTATTAAGCATAGCCAGTAAAATGGAAGGCAAAAACAAAGCCAGGAGATACATGACCATTTTTGAATAGTTAATGATTTAGGCAAACAAGAATGATGGTGATTTTTAATAACTCCAATATATGGGTTTGTCTCACAGTATTATCAATTTTATTCAAAAAACCTTCTCATTAGTATATCTTCAAATCACAACAATGTCTTATGTTCTTCAATTAAAATTCATCTCTGAAACCTTGGCAATAAGCACAGTGCCAAGCACATAGTAGGTAATCACAAATTATTTCCTAATAAATAAATTAAATGTTAGCTTTATTAAAATGCTGCTAAAAAACCATTTACCTGGATATATATAAGTATATAAGATTACAACTATAAACGTATCCCATATTCTTCCACAAATGTTTCTTGGAATCATGTTCCCCTTTTTGGTGCTATCAATTACATCAGTTGACAATTGATCAGATAAATTATTAACTCTTTTATTCAACACACTACAATGCACCAGTCATGACATCTGCTGACAATCTGGTTGTAAATAACACAGACCCAACTTCATGTTCTCAGAGCTTGCAAAGTACTGAATTATGATCTGTAGCAGATTACCTGTCCACCCTCTCCACCTTGTTCTCTAATCTGTGTGACTTTAAGACATGTCCATGTCCTCTGGATGGATCAGTCAATGGGCTATCTCAGCAAGCAGATCAAGATACTGCACCAGAATGTGACAGTCTGGCTTTTACTAAGCCTTGCATTACTGCATTATCCTCTCCAATTTGAATGCCATTCCAATACACTGTTCTTTGATGGGACCCTCACATCTGCACAATACATCTAAATAGGCTGGCCACTTAATTGGCATAAAAAAAACTTCGTGACTATATATCAGATACTACTTGTCCAATTTTCAAAGATGAAAAAGGATGGGAAAGGATGTTATATAATTTACCAAGTTTACAAGTTTAACCAGGACTTGACCACAAAGAGATCAAATTCCAAGGCTGTGCTCTTTATCCCTGGGCTAGAGTGCTTCCAGTGATAATCATTTCTTAGATGAATATGCAAGTATTGTATAAATTGAAACTTTTCACAATAGCCTTAGATTACTTTTTGCCATGGTAAAATAGATAATAATGAATGATAATCATCTATACATATACCGAGTGGCCAGATTATTATGACCACCCCATCAGTACTTCATTGGGCCACTTTTTGCCTTCAATACTGCAGCGATTCTTCTTGGCATTGACTCCACAAGATGTTGAAAGGTGATGCGAGGAATCTGACACTGTGCCTGATGAATAGCACTGTCCAGTTCTGTGAGATTTGATGGTTGTGGAACCAGCTGCCTGATGGCTCTTTTAACTTCGTCCCACAAATGCTCAATTGGATTGAGATCTGGTGATTGTGGGGGCCACCTAAGCAAGGTAAAGTCTCCCTCATGTTCTTGAAGCCACTCCTGCACAATACGAGCAGCGTGGCGTGGCACATTGTCTTGTTGGAAGAAGCCATCTCCATTGGGATACGCCATCAACATGATAGGATGAACTTGATCAGCAATGATACTTAGGTATGTTGTGCTATTCAGAGGTTTATAATGGTCTGGCCCTCTAGTAACTTCAGCGCGAAATTATAGCTAATTTGCCTACAAACGTTCAGGTGGTCATAATAATCTGGCCACTCAGTGTATAAAGAGGTAATATGCTAATTGGTCCTAATGGTGTCCCAGTCATGACCGTTCAACAGGCTGCGTGTGCACAGGAGCTGGTGGGCGGGGATGAGGGTGGGGACTTGCACCACCAGGACATGAATCTGCCGCCAGGAGTGGCAACCCCGGCAGAGGCACACGCACACCGCCTGCTGCGCCACCCTGCCCGGAGGGGGGAGTCAGGACAGGCTTTGGTGCCCCCTCCACCCCCCCGCAGAGGTGTGCACAGGATGGGCCATGGCAGCCCCCAGATGGAGGTGCGCACAGGCCCACTGTGCCACCTGGCCCGGAGTGGGGCATGAGGATGGCCCCCCCTGGCAGAGGTACGTGCAGGACCACAGCACCACCCAGCCCGGAGGGGGTGGCATCAGGACAGGGGCAGGGCCTCAGCAGAGAGCTCTCAGCACTCCTGCACTGGGGTCTGAGATGTGGAGAGGAAGGGAGAGCAGATGGGCAGTTAGGGGATCAGACAAGGAGGGGAGAGCAGTTAGGGGGATCAGCCAGCAGGGGAGAGCAGTTAGGGCCATCAGGCAGGCAGGCAGGTGAGCACTTAGGAGCCAGTGGTTCTGGATTGTGAGAGGGATCCAAGATTGGAGAGGGTTCAGGCCAGGCAGAGAGACAGCCCCACCCCAGCCCCTGTGCATGAATTTTGTGCACTGGGCCTCTAGTAAATAATAAATTATATAACAAATGGATAGAGTATAACTCAAATAAGTATATATTTGTTTTCATGCTCCTCTAACAATCTCAAAATGTCTTATATTCTCTCAAATTTATAATTAATATAAAGATAATAAGGACATACAAAATTATATTTACTTCTGTATGCATATACTTCAAATACAGGCAGAAAGGAAGAAAAAAATGAAAGAAAGGAAGAAGGAGAGGGAGAGAGAGAGAGAGACAAAGACAGAAAGTAAAATAAAATCTCACTTTCTGGAAGTATATTTTACTAAAAATAATTAACAAAATATAGTCAATGAAAGAATTCAATTTTGCCCTTTTTTCATTTATAAAACTTAAGGATCAATATAATTATAAGGTAGCAACATATTAGCCATCACTATTTTTAAAATATATCTTAATTCTCTTTTAACACATTCACAAATAAAAAGAAGGCTAAACCCTCTGTTTCCTTCATTTTAAAAAAATGAAAATTGTTACCTTTTCATTATCTACAGCAAGATGCTGGAATTTGAATTGGGGAAGAGAAGCATGCCAATCCTTGAAAATGTAGAAGAGTATGGAATGGCAAAAACTTCATAAAAGTCCATTAACTTTGGCCACTAACCATATATATTTGAGCAGAAGTGGAATTCCCTCAAGGTATGACTGGTAAAGGCTGATACACACTGATGATGAAAACTACATTTTATTTAGTTTTAAAGTAATTTGGCTCCAAATGTGTCAAAAAATGAAATTCTCTTTCTAGAGTTTATGCTGCTTACTATAACATTTTAAAAAATCCTATCAACTCTTTCCTCATCTCAAGGTCTTGAGAAAGCACACTGGACATTCAGACTACCTTACCTGCAGAAGAGTATAATTTTCAAGCTAATATGAACAAAATTTCATTTTTCAATTGAAGGATATGTAAGGAAGGGAATATATTTATGTCTATTTGTATGATATATTTTCTAACTTGTATCTTAACAATTTAAAATGGCTATAAATGAATAATTTCTAATATCTTTTTAAATGTCTCTTCTTAGTCTGAGAATCTCTATATATAAAAGCCCAGCAACCAGAATGGGTGAACAACCAGAACAACTGGTGGCTATGACACACACTGTGGCAGCCAACCAGCCTGATCTGGGCCCCAACTGGGCCCCCAACACTCCGATCAGGGGGCAGGGCCAGCCAGCCAACCACCCCTGGTCCCTCTTCCCCACTGGCCCAGCTCGATGGACCCCCATCAGGGCAGGCTGGCCGGACCCCACCCGTGCATGAACTTGTGCACCGGGCCTCTAGTTAGTAATAAAATTATCTTAGCTTTTACCATTTTGATATGAAATTAGTGGACAAAACAACTTTAATCTACTACATGTCAAGGCACTTCATCAATTTAGAATAGAAGCAGAGAGTTGTTTTAAAAATTTAGAAACATATTGTGCATTCATTCCTAAAGTTTAATCACCACTTAGGTGGAGCTATATGCAATTACTTTTAAAAAGCATCTCCATACACAATATACTGCATGTAATTAATTCATTGAACTATCAAGGCTATAAAGATTAAATAAGAAAGAGAAAATATCATTAAAAACCTCAGCTATGGTCTAAAAGTTAACTAAGCAAAGTGATCCAGTGAACAATCGTAATTAAAATGCCTGATACAAACAAAGCTTAGAGGAAAGCACTAAAAACAATTGAATACTTATTTTATTAATCTAATGAATCATGTATCATATCATTACAACTTTGTATATATCATTAATTTCATTCCTTTCACTTAAGCCTTTTATTGGGATTACTTCAGTTATTAGTTGGTCTAATGTATTGGTTACCTCTAAATCTCACTCTACAATCTCTTCTTATCTTGTTGCATAAACCCTTGCGTGTTATTCAAATTGCTTCATTTATTATGATAGCTTCCCCATGTAAATTGTGCTGACTGCTCGCCCTTGCACAGTCCTCATTAGACTAATGAAAACCTTCAAACGAAAAAACTAAACAACCTGCCAAATAAAGGTCTGAGGTTATTATGAAAATTACAACTCTGGGAGCTAGAAGAAGCTCTGTTCATTAATTCATGCTCAGCAAATTGCTAACTAATTTAGTTGCACTCCTCTGCATTAATGGATTATTTTATAAAAATGTTTTCCACAGCCCAAGACCTTTGGTGCATGCTTTTGAGAGGCTTGAATTCTAATCAACCTTAACAGTAAATTAGGAATGTAATATCTAAATAATAATTGGGATGGCATATGGAGGAAAATAGTGTTTAAAATCCCATGAAAGGTGCTTTCGGTTTGCAGCTTCATCTGTCAATTTCATAGTAGTTAAAACAATTGTACTTGTTTAATATTCCGAAACTGTAGCAGAAGATATAGCAACAATTGTAATGTAAAAATTTAAAGAAAGTTTAAAATATGGCTTCTACTGAAACAAAACAGGTTATGACATGCAGAAATAGCACATGAATTTCTAGGAATAGTCTGCCAAAGGGCACAAGATGAAGAGGTAGCTGATAAGGAAAAGTCTAAGGAAAACATTGGACCCAGTCTCCAGAATAAGTGCACAAGATCTCTTAAAATATGTTCAAAATACTATTAGGTACTGATGCATTTAAACATAAGAGCCCCTAGTTCCATATGCACTTTTGATCGAATGTGTCATATAAATTCCTCTAAATCCATGCCAACATCTTTAAGATTTACCTGTGCTTTGCTACCATCTTACAGGTCCTGCAAACTAGGCTGAATGAATGTGTTAAATCATTCCATCAAGTTGATGGAGGAATTCAAACCGCTTCAAGCACAGGAGACAAGGGGGCTATTACTCTGCTTCTTAACCCATAACAAAACATTCAAAGTAAGATCACTCCATCTATCAAATGAAGGGAAAGCGGTGTGTGATCGTGCATGTGTGGGGCACCCGTAGGCACATGTAAGAGTACAAAAAAGTTTCAATAAATGCCGGCTGTGAATGTTAGGCAAGGCTGAAACAAAATTTTAAATGGTAATTCTTTCCTTTTTAAATTTAGCTATTTAAAAGAATGTAATTTACATCTATTCAAAATATTAGGTTGAAACATATGACATTGTAGGTATTCTATTATTTTGTTCTATAAAAATGACAACATATGAAGCATATCTGTGGGAACTCAGCCTTTATATTTTATTATTTTAGGTAAAAGAAGATTAAGAAAGCTCTCTGAGTCACTGAACTTTAATAGCTTATATACATATATGTTTAATTTCTATATATGATTATGGATAAAAGAAAAGATTTTATACAATTCTTTGAGAACGATGTTTATCTGTCTACTTACAAATAAAAATGCTTAGGCAACATGTAAATAAATTGCAGAATAAAATATTAATTATAATTAATTCATTATGCCAATATAGATCTTAAATGAAAGAAATAACATAAAGGCATTTATAATAATTCATAAATAAATCATTACATGAAGCAAATTTATATGCAGAACTCATATGTAGAACTAGTATTTTACTCTCCACCTCACTTTTAATGCTATGAAAATATTAGCTACTAGCATGACACATAAATATATTTTTTAATCAGTGAGGAAGAGAGTTCTGTGCCTATCAAAAGGGCTTAAGAAAATAAAGCAGGATAACTGGAATAATTAATAGTCTATTATGGTTTTCCCATGAGGAAAGACATTCTATCTGACCACAAGTAAAACTACTACAAATGTATATTATTTATTTGTCATGTATATAAGACTACTCTCAAATATTTGGCCTATAACTCATAAAAGTAACCACAAATATTAATAGGATTCTTTGTATGTGTCCAAACATTACCAAATCTTAAAGTTAAAGGTGTCCTGGAGATGCACTGAGGTCTTTGGCATCAATAAATGGCTCTATTTTTTTAAATAATATTCATAATAATTATGTAATAATAAAATGCTGGAATAAGTCAATTTTATCTAGGTAAACCTGGAGTAGTTAATTTTACAAGTGGCAAGCCTTAATGGCTCAAAAATTGAATTCTTGCCTTTCAAAGTGGACTCTAATTTTGGACCCGATGTATTATGACCTATTTATATCTAACAGATGATACCTACTATGTTTTACACAGCCAAACATATTTATACCTCCTCAATACATTTATTGATAAATTTGGGGTCAATAAATTGTATTTAAGATTATTTTGATGTTACAAAAATTTATTCTGGCAATTATTTTTACAAACATTGATATGAAAGTAATTGATTAGCATAGTTTCTTTAGTTATTTTTTCTTCCCAAACTGTGCACACTTCAACATTGTCATATGTAGTCAAACATTCTAAAAAATATTATGGTGTCAGTTTTCCTATTTAGGATCAAGCATAAATCATAGTAACTGTGACATTATGAATTGTAAACAAATAATAATTTAATGTAGTGGTTCACAATATGTATATTTTTCCATCTATAAAATCAAGCCACAAACCCATTAGCTAATTTGAGAGTACTAAAGTTTTCATGGAATATTTATGTGGGTTAAATGCTCCGGGCATATATTATCTCACTTAACTCTGAAAAGAAATTTACTGTACCCAACTAATGCCAGAGTCTGTGCTATGTGTAAAAAGATGATGATAAGACAAAACTTTCACCCACAAGAATTTTGGGCTGAGGACTAATGGGAAAAGAGACATTTACATCCAGGTAAGGAAAGAAATGAAACCATCCAGAAAAGGACAGGGGATGTTTGAGAAACATGAAAGTTCAATGTGATAGGACAGTCAGCAAGATGCATGGGGAGAAATATAAACACTAAAGGCCATGTTTTATAGCAATTGCTCATGATTAAAGGTATAAAATGGGAATCTCATAGTAGGGATCTTCTTAAGTTGTCATTAAAGTATTATTGGAAGCTCTGCTTATCAAAATATAATTCACAAAATATTAAAATCAGTGCTGTAAGAAAGTTCACCCAAGCTTTGCCTTCACATGTAAAATCTGCCATCTACTTAAGACAGCTCTGGATTCAGAGGCATATAATGCCCATTGTTATGAACTCAGAATTAAAAGCATTGGCATTAAGTTCAAAACCTTTACTTCACAGGCTGGGAAACTGAAGAGTAAAGTCACATAAGTAGAAATTTAGAATGTTTTATTAGAGACTTTGAGATATACCAAGAGAAATTATACCTCAGGGATAAAAGTAAAGGAGTTGCATATTAGAGAATTTTAAAATAAAAATACTCATGGCTTTATATGTGGGTTATATGCACATCTACATAGTCACATGAGATACAGGTTCAGATTTATAATATTCATGTATACAATATGTACTATTGATTAATTTATATAATGTTAACATAGAATTTAAAAGAAGAAAGCCATTTTTCTGAACACTCAATCCTAATTTGAGTAAAATTAGAATTTTTTAAGTGAGAAACATATAGGAAGAAATATATTTCAAAACATTATTTCCACAAACTTAAGAAAAGTAGTAGGTGGTATAGTTATTTACAAAATATGTTGTGTAGAAAAATGGTCCATGGGTTGCATATTAAGAATAAAACAGTAACAAGAGAGGAAATCCCAATTTGGCCAGTTTGTTAACTATTTTATTGCCTTTAGAACTCTGCTTCAAATTCAGAGTACCAAACCGAAAACTTTTTATACAAGTGTATTAGTAACTAAACATCTTGAGCACTGCCCACTAAGCAGAATATGCCACAAAAGTAATATTTATGGATTGAAATAAATCCCCTGCATTACCTACTTCTTAGTTTCTGATTCTAAAATGGCAATGGCATCAATGAAAGAAAATCCTTCAAAGTCATCAATGAAGGAAAGTTTTTATGAAAACAAATAAAGAAGAAAATTTCAATTTTACGGAAAATTAGAAAAATATTAACAAAATAAAAGTTGTACAATTATAACCAAAGGGTTGGTTTTGCCTTTCATATTGTTTAGTTTACATATTGGCCTTCAGTGTATATCTACCAAGTGATTACATCATTTTGATATTCTTAGTCCAAGACTGAAATACACTAACATTACTTAGATATTCAGTAGTTAGTCCAACTGTATAATCTTAAATTTCCTATAATTAGAAAAACCTGATTCTACAGGCTTATCTGTATCCTATATTTAGTTTTTGGTAAATTAAAAAATCCGTAATAACAAAAAATGTGCAATAATGAGAAACTAACACTATAAATTAATATCAATGCACAAATATGTGATAGAGGAGTATAGCATAGCATAAAGATCAGTGAGTTTAATTATATATTTCAAATGCCAAATATTATTGCCTATTCCTTGTGGCATCCATGGGAAAATTGAGAAATCATTTTCAGTGGGGCTTTATTCTTTTAAAGAACCCTAGTGGAGAGTGGCTGCTTAGGCCAAACAATGAAATATTATATCATTTCAATTAATTTCAATATCATTTCAATTAATCATTTCTTTCTGATTAATTATTTAAATGCCCAATCTTGTTTATTTTCCTTTTTCACAGCTGATTGTGCTTTTTCTGTATTGTATTCCAAACAAGAAATACTTTAGCCTTGGTGGCTCAGTTGGTTGGAGCATCGTTCTATACACTGAAAGGATGCAGGCTTGACTCCTGGACAGGCACATGGAGGAGGCAACTTATCAATGTTTCTCACATCGCTGTTTCTCTCTCTCTCTCTCTCTCTCTCTCTCTCTCTCTCTCTCTCTCTCTCAACATATCCTCAGGGGAGGATTAAAAATAATTATATTAATTATATTCATAATAATCATATGTATATTGCTATTGCTCTATCATGCTAAGTAAAGTGACAAGTGTCCCTAAGGGCATTGAGAAAGACAAACAGACCTAAGTACTCAGGGATAACTAAACCAATAGTTCTCGTTTTTTTTTTTTTTTAATGTACTGGAAAATAAATTAACACCTACCTGTTGTGTAAGAGAAAAGTAGCAGGTCTTCATTCATATGTCCTTTTTGTTGAGTACGCTTAATTTATGCTTAATTCTATAGGACTTCAAACTGTTTGTATGCCATCTTTTATGTGATGTAAAAATACAGCTAATTGTGTGATGAAAATCTAGTTCACATGTTGAGCAGAAAAACAGGGCCACATATGAATATGTTACCTTTATCAATATGCATTCTTTTCGACTCATGTCCGATGTCATGACCAGCCAAATCTCCCTCTTTGGGACCAGGGAGTACGTTTGGTGATAAACCCATCAGCATCTGGTTCATGGACAACCCATTCTGATGAACAGCTGTCAAGCCCAAAACAAAAGAAAATACTCCATATAATGGTTAACTTTTGACCCCCCCCCCGAAATACATATATATATATATATATATATATATATATATATATATATATATATATATATGGTTATATATAGGTTTAACTTTAAAATTATAATCTATCTATAAGAATACTGTAAGAATTGATAACTATGGTCAATCTTGAAGATAAGCATAAAAATAATAAAAACATAACAAATTTATCTTTAGTGTGTCATGTTCTCTCCCTAGGATATAAGCTTCCTGTACTCTGCAAGAAATGAAGTCTTAACATGAAGTTAAAATATAATAAAAAAAATTCTAGTGGCATCAGAGGGCAAATAGAGTTTTCACCAAGGTACTGAAATAACTGTGCCTTATTTATACTCTAGTCAATAAAACACAAGGTTTGATAGATAGCAAAGTACTTCCTTAAAAATGGATTTGAACTTAAATTCTAAAATAAAGTGCCATTTAATTCATATCTATTAAATGGTTAAATTATTATAAACAATAATTGCTTTCCTGAATTATTAAACTATCACTATTGAAATAGTAGGTACATGATCAAACACCCTTATGATTTTCATAATCCAGTCAACAAATTTCTTAATAAATTACCCATAAAAATCTTGATTTTGCCGAAACATTTGAAAGAAGAATCATTCCATACAACCTTACTTTCTCTGGAAAATATTTTTAACATATCACAATACTATTTTAGAAGCTACCATTTAAAATCACCATAGTAAGCATTGTTTCAGGGGAGAATCTTTAATGGGGGAATTCTAAAACTAGTAAAGTGAACTTTTTATGAATAGACTAATTACATAGTCTTAAGATATGAGGAGACACAGGATAGTTATTATCTCCAAAAACATAAATAAAATAAACCATACATTACAGAAATCTGATGGTCACCATCTTAACCCAGTTATCACAAATATTGGAGAAATATCGTATGTCTTGTGAAACAATGCACTAAGGACACACTAGCATGTCTGAATGGCCCCGGCCAAAATTGCATAACTTAAATAATGAGGAAACATCAAAAAATTCCAAACTGAGAGACATTTTACAAAATAAATGACCTGCATGCCTCAAAAATGTCAAAGTATTGAAAGACAAAAAGAATGGGGAACTACTCCAATTAATGAAACTAAAGGAATGAATATGACAAGTAATTGCAACATGTGATCCTGGATTGGTTCTGGGACCAGGAAAAAAATTCTTATTAAAAACATTAGTGAAGGGAAAAAATATTAGCAGGAAAGTTGGTAAAATTAGAATAGCATTTATAGTTCAGAAAATAGTACTATAATAATCTTAATTTCCTGATTTTGATCATTATTCTATGGTTATGTAAGAGAAATTCCTTGTTTGTAGATAATAACCAATAAAGTGTTTAAGGTAAAGAAGCTGATATCTATGATAAGGGCACTAAGTTGGCACTATGCCTTCTATCAGAGTCTCTCCTTCAAAGGGATCAACTGATTGTGCAAACCTGGGTGATGCGATGTGTATGTAAGAATTCTTTATATCATTTTTGAAAATTTTATGTTAGTTTAAAATGAGTTTATAACACATCAAATTAAACACGCACATAAATGCACATGTATGTATATGTATGCATATATATGTCTATATGTGTGCATGTCTCTATAGTATTTACATTTGAACAATTGTGATAGTCTACACATGAAAAAATTATCTTGTTTTCATCAAGAATAAAAATATACAATGATGAATAAAAAACATGAATGTACAAACAAAACTCAAATTTTTCCTATTTGTCCATATTTCCATTTAAATAGTATGGAAAAACACTTTTATTTTTCTAGGACAATACCTTTCCAATGACAATATTTTATTAAAAATTATAAATGAAGCAAAATATTCTTCACTAAATTTCCAGTTTTAGTGTCAGCATAGCATAAAACCATACAGAAAGTATGTTATTTGAAAAATGCTTTCAAGTAGTGGCAGCTGAGGTTTACTGGCTCCAGAAATGGTGGTCTGGGAATAGTTATTAAAAAATAGCTGCAATCATCTTTTACAAAATTAGGGAAATATGTTACAGGCAGGCCAAATCAAGTATTCATATTTGGAACTGTGTTGAGTCATATAATTTTAAAAATAATTTTATTGCATACAAATCAACCTAACATTTAACTCATCCACTTCATTACTATTCATACTGAGGATTTCTGCTGTATGCAAGTATTCCTCTATAACTTATAATGATAGTTTTTTAGGAAATATTTTTCCTATTGTGAAAATGTTCTCAACAACTGTAACTCCAATAAATGCTGTGTGATTAGGTGAAGTTTATACTAAGCATAATTTCCGGAAATAATACCTAATCCTAGGAAGGATACAATAAAGACTGGTTTATCAACAAAAAGAGTCAGTGTTAATATGTGTGGTTTTTTTTTAAAGAAAACAATATTTGGTTTTTGTACAGGCTCACACTAACCAGTTAACTTAATGGCATTTTAACTTTAGATTTTCTTGGCCATGAGGATCAAGATTAAATATCTGAAAATGTAATCATGAAATAAAATATAAGCCTACTTTTAGAATGTAATAGTAATAATACATGACAATAATATGCATTATTGACTGTTACTAATTCAAACTCTATAATTCACCAATTTCAAGCCTTTTACTTTATTCATTATTTGAATGACTAAGAAATATTTTTAAATCAATTATTTGGAAATCTATTTTTTATTTCTTTCTGGATATCTTTGTCTATATAAGAATGAATCTTAAAAAAATAGTGAATTTCAAAAATGTCACGGGTAGGATTGAAAGAAGGGAGGAGGAAGAAGATGAATAATCCATAAGCAGCATACTTAGACACTAGATATTTGAGAGTTTGAGGTGTTTACTTCAGAAACTAATCTAGAAGGTTACTTACTTTCTCTAACTGTTTCATAGCTCAAATCTTTATGTGTGGCATCAAGGAGAGGGAGTTTATATCGGAGCCTGTTAATGTGGTGCCATACCTCATGGTATTGCAAACTGGGAAACATAATTTTGAGAGATGGCTATTGCTACGGAGCCTCAGAACATGATACATCTGAGATCTATTTGGAATGAGGGCATTTTGATTAGAAAAGCCAGCTGCACCTAATAAAGTTGAAAACGGTGACAAGTAAAAGTATGAGACCTACGGATTCTGTCAGAAGAGCTCTCGGTCCGCGCAGGGGAGCTGGACACACTGCTGCTGCGGTGTGATGATGGGTGGCTGCCAGGCCTTCGGCCCTCCTCCAGCGACGGGGCAGGGGAGGGGCTGTCCGGAACACGCTCCTACACCACCATGGGGAGGGAGGGGGAGAAAAGAGGTAAAGACATTGACCTTTACTTAGGGAATGTTGATTTTTCTCAATAATATAGAAGCATGGAGGCAATAAACACATTTTTTCATCGACATTTAGCTGTATTAAAAGACACCTTTTATCCTGAGCAAAGCTAAAGCAGGGAAACGCTAGAAAGAAAATTGTTTCTATAGGTAAATGTCACTATAGTAATGGTAAATGTCAGTCCCCCCTTTGGATTAAAAGGGAGGCTAAAGAAGAGAAATAGTTTAGAACCTATTAAACATCAAAGAATTAATAGAACAAAGCAGGTTTCAATTCTAGACAATTACCAACTTAAATAAATCTTTACATATATATATTCTATTGCTTCAGCAAATGTCTAAGGATCATTTAGCACACAAATTATCAACATGATAGAGAGACCATAATAATAATACCAGAGGAGTTAGCAACTATTCCATCACAGCACTGCTCTGAACACACCTGGATGGTCACACTTTAAGGCATCATAGAAATCGGTTATTTAATATTGGAATAATATACTTTGATTATAATAAATCTGAGACTACCTGCTACTTCTAGCTCCAATTCAAACACATTTTAATGTGGTAAAGGAAATGCATGAAATATATATTAGTTGTGTCCCAGGGTAACTTGATACCATGTTTTCTGATACTGTTCTACAGGTTCCTCTCCATATCACCCCTCTGAGCCAGACTAACATGTAAATACGCTGAAGAACTCTCACCAATGAGCTATTATATATGGAGTTACAGATTAAGAAATAAGACATTTGTTAAAATTTTCTTTTTTGAACAAGATATCAATACACACAGGCCTTGAGAAAGAACTGTTTTTCAATAAGTAATACAAATTTGAAAGGGTGCAAGTAAACTTCTACATGACATGTAATAAATAATAAATCATTCTTAATTAGGGTATAATGAAGTAAATATTTTAAAAAGGATTTTAAAAATTTAAAAGAAAAGTTCTAAAATGTATTTGTTCGATAGGAGACCATTTTGAAAATATGAATGGCTAATGTAATATGAAAAACAAAAACTAAATTCAAGGCTTTGAACTACCAGTGGGAATGAGGGTAATTCATGCTCTTGGTCTCAGAGGTGCCATTAGCCCAGGATATTCTGCAATCCTACTTTGCAGTCAATCACCTGGGAAGTTCTTAAACATTACTATGCCTGGGCTTTACAGACAGAGATTCTAGCTTAGTGAGTGTTACTATTGAACTGTGTCCCCGGAAAAGATTGAATGTGTATTCATTTAGAAATAGGGCTGCTGCAGATGTAGTTGGTAAAAATGATGCCATAGTAAAGTAGGGTGGGCTCTTATTCCAACATGACCATGGCCCTTACAAGAAGACCTTGTTAAGATATGAGGGGAAAATGGCATGTGATGATGGAGGTTGAGATTGGAGTCATGCAGCTGCAAGCCAAAGAATGTCCAAGATTGCAGCCACCACTAGAAGCTATTGGAGAGGCAAGGGGGATACTACCTAGAACCTCAGGAGCAGCATGATGCTGCTGACATCTTGATTTCAGATTCTAGACTCCAGAAATGTGAGAGTATGCAGTCACGTTGTTTTAAACCACTCATTTTGTGGTACTTCGTTACAGCAGCTGTAGTAGACTGAGTCTGAAGTGGGATTCAGACATCAGTATCTTTTAAGGCTCTTCAGGTGACGTTAGTGTTCATCCAAGATTGACTACCACTTGTTTCAGACCCTTTAATTTTTTCAGTTCTGGAAACATTGTCAATAAACAGATATGCCGAGGCTTAACTTTTGAGAAGCACGAGAAACAAATGAAAATAATAAGAAAAAAATGGCCAAGCTCTTATCCAAAATTCATGCATAAAATGATCTCCCATTATATATTTTATAAAATAAACAATAATCCGTGAAGTAAGAAACTTCATGAAAAAAAGATTTGCAAGATCAAACAATAGTATAACCAAAAAAGGAAACAACTATATTCTACTCTCAAAAGTTGCAAGGCATATTAGAATCTGTTGTAAAGATAATTTCTTCAACTTTAGAGGCTTTTGGATGGGTCAAAAATGTGTGAATTTGTTTCTATAAAAGATAATTAGTTAAAACCTCCCAAAGAACAGATGTGTTATCAATATTATGCTGTAATACTAACTATTTCCCTTACTTTATCAGAAGTTTAGAATTAAATGCTGTATTTTCTTCAAATTGTGAATTTGGCTGTTATGTAGGTAAATGTGAACATTATACAATGTATTTTGCTACCCACGTCATATAGCATTGCATTTGAAAGACTGAAAATGAGTAAGAGATAGAGGAGAAACAGGAAGTATGGAAAGAGGGAAACACATACATGCACCCCAAATGTTAAAAAATTATAATTAACTTGTTCAAGGAAATTTATGGATTTATAAAAACTATAGTGGAACTCCTTTATAGTCTATATTAAGGTATTAAAAAGCTATCCTTTATATAGATAACTATATACATGACCAGAGATATTCTATAAATAATCTAACCTTGATATCTGGAAATTCTAATAAAGGGGACAACTAAAACTAATACAAAGTAATATTAAATATAAACTGTAATTGAAAAAAGCTAAAAAAATGTAAAAAGTATACTTAAATATTTAATGCATAACACTCTAGAAACAATGTTTACACCATTAAAAACAATTACATATTTTTATTTTTCCACATAAATATAAAAGCATTTCATTAGTTAATATATTTCATTGTCAAAGTTTATTCTGATAGTTCTTTTCACTTATGAACTATTCACTCACACATTTACACAAACAAAATACTCTAAAGATCATAATAATTAAAAAAATAAACTAGATTAAAATGTTAATGTAAAATACACCGTAAAAGCATAATTTTAGGCTTAGAGAATATAGGTGAAATTGTAATATTTAATTTAGCTTTAGCTTATTTTTCCTTTATATTTTTTTGTCTATGAACAAAGGATACAAGGACAATACTTAATACTTTTGTTGCAAGAAAATATTTTAATTTATGCAAATTTTATTATTTAAAAGCTTAAGTATTCAATTGAAACTTTTTATAAATCGAGATACAACATATTCAGTCATTTCACTTAATGTATAATTTCAATCTTTAGAACATGATGTATGTTCTTTGAAGAATTTCATTAAAGTAAAATCCATTCAGCAAGTATAATTTTAATACATTGTTGTACAATAAATTAATTTATTTCAACAGCTTAATTCTTTTATGATATTTATATGCTTTCCTTTCCAGAGTTTGCTATGAGATGGAGAATAAGGGAGACATTAAAGAATTGCTTAGGAGAGAATCTCAAAATGATTACTAAAACAAAATAGATAATGAGTTTTATTCAGACATAAGAAAGAAGCACTTCAATGTCTATAGGGAAACTACGTAAACTGGTAATGTCATTTCATTTGTGTAATAACCTTTAACCTCCAAGATGGGACTGAAGTAGGACAAAGAGGAAGAATATTTAATTTAATACTTCAACACACTGTTTTATAGTCTTGCATCATAAATCCACCAATCAATAAAGCACAATCTTTTGCAATCTTCCATCTTTATAAAACTAGCCACAATAATAAATGAAAATTTAAGAGGAATACTCTCTCACTGTAAGAAAAAAAGGTCATACTAATAAACTAATAATGCTAACAGAATAACAATAAAGGAAAAGCTGCATTTATTGCCTCTGGGTAGAATAAGAAGTATTGGTCTCTAGGATAATTCAGAATCAAAGGTTGAATTCAAAAAGAGGTATTATAAAATAAAAAAATATAAAATGTTCAGTATTATATTCATGTGATTAATTAAACATTTTAAAAATTGCATTGTCTAGTTGCCTCCTCTACACCACAAAATGCATTATATTTTATCAACTTAAAATATTTTCTTAGGGTAAGTCTAAACACAGCTCATTTCCCTAATACAGGATTTTTTTCATTTAGCTTTACTTTATTTTCATTTTCATCTATCCATTAAAGATTCTATCACATGCTATTGATGTGGGGAGAAGATATTTCTGTCATTAAATGTTCTCTTGATATAACTTTTAACTTACAAAATTGAAGTTTACCGGTACTTTGTATAACCTAAACTCCTGAACTTTAACACAACTCAGACTTAGGTAAAAAAATATTGACTGGACACGTAATATGCTTCAGTGTCCTAGGTTCTGCTTATGTATAAGTAAACAAAACTGAGAAAAGTCCTATCTCCCATGCAGCATGTATCATAAACTAGTATACACACTGATTAAGTGTGACATCCTAATCCCTTGTTCTGGAAAAATAAACAGAGAAGACAAATGATAGAATTGGGATTCCAGATTTAGGAAATTGTTAAAGGGACTTTTAGGAGACATAGTGAATGATGTTAATATACTTGCATCTGGTACAGGCTCAAGTAACCACCATTGAAACCCTATGACTCAAAGCTCTAAACTGATGCTTCAAGAGATATTTACATAGCCCTTCGTATTTGTTTTGATGATGACACTCAAGAAATACTCAGTTTTGCTCGATGTAAAAATGATAGGACCCATAAGTATAATCATAACCAACTTAATTTTATTCTCCTACTATCTCTTCAAACTTATTCAATGGTGGTAAGAAACAATATTTTCCACAGTCCACCTCATACTTTTTAAGATTACTATTTGGTAATATAATAAGTATGGTTACTTTATCCAGTAACATACAGTTTTGACCCAAATTATAATTCATATCTATGTAATAATAAACACTAGCATCTTAATTAAAACATAAGACATTTTCCTTTACAACACTGAAAGAAGGGAGCATACAGGGAGGAAAGCAAGGAGGACAAGGTAAGTTCTGACTTGGCCAACGATGCCAATATTTGGCATCACTCTTTCTGGGCAAAGCTAATGTTTGAAGCCAACTTTTTATCTAGTTAAGTCACTGTGCATGTTCTTAGAGGCTATCACCAATAAATCAAATTGGAGTCTAAGTTCCTCTGCCCCTGAATTTCTGCATAGTTATAACTGGATGCTTGATTCAGGTGGATTTGGGGGCAAGGCTATTTAATGATGGTGTTTCCATCAGAAGCACATCATGTCTGCTTAATCGTATTTTATGATGCCAGCCACCACTGATGATCATGGGCTAGACTCACCACTTCATTAGGAGTTGAAATTTGGTTATACTCTTAATATATCATTCTTTACTCATTTATTTGTTAGAAGATATATACGAATAGAAATTTCCCTAGAAAATTATTTGGTTACCCTGAGGTACAGCTTATATGGGAAATGCTTGACTCCACCACCCCTCTATGTAAACCTTTATCTTTCCTTTAAAAGAATCAATTACCTACAATTCTCCAAAGGTGAACAATGAGCTTACATTTTAGTATTGCTACAAGCTCATGGATTTAAATGTATGAGATCTGTTTGAATACAGAGATGTATGGTATCCTTAGTGGTGGTTGTGTTTTAATAATCTCTTTTCCTTGCTATTGTCCCTTTTCCATCCTATCTAATAAAAGACAAAAAGGGTAATTGACTGTACCTTCGCTACGCTTCCCATTGGCTAATCAGGGTGATATGCAAATTAACTGTCAACAAAGATGGCGGCCAGCAGCCACACAGCTGAAGCAAGCAGGAGGCTTGCTTGCTCCAGTGATGAAGGAAGCCAAGGTTCCCTGTCTGCCACAGCCCAACAAAGTTTCAATTATAGACGGTAAATAAATCCCAGAATAAAAAAAAAAAGAAAAAAAGGAGAGGCTAGGAACTTCAGTCGCCGGCCAGCCTGAAAATGGCCCTCAGCCCTTCACCCAGACTGACCAGGCACCCCAGTGGGGACCCTCACCCTAAAGGTGGTGTGGCCAGTCTGAAAACAGCCATCAGCCCCTCACCCAGGCTGGCCAGGCACCCAAGCGGCACCCCCACCTTGATCCAGGACAGCCTTCAGGGCAAACCAGCTGGCCCCCACCCGTGCACCAGGCCTCTATCCTATATAGTAAAAGGGTAATATGCAAACTGACCCTAACAGCAGAAAGACTGGGAATGACTGATCACTATGACACACATTGACCACCAGGGGGCAGACGCTCAATGAAGGAGCTGCCCTCTGGTGGTCAGTGCGCTCCCACATGGGGGAGCTCTGCTCAGCCACAAGCCAGGCTGATGGATGCCAGTACAGCGGTGGTGGTTGGAGCCTCTCCTGCTTCCTCAGCAGCGCTAAGGATGTCCGACTGCAGCGTAGGTCTACTCCCCGCTGGCGAGTGGACATCTTCCGAGGGCTGCTGGGCTGCCAGAGGGATGTCTGACTGCCAGCTTAGGCCCAATCCCCTGGGGAGCAGGCCTAAGCCAGCAGGTGGTCATCCCCCGAGGGGCCCCAGACAGTGAGAGGGCAAGGCCGGGCTGAGGGACACGCCCCCCAAGTGCACAAATTTTTGTTCATCAGGCCTCTAGTATTTAGTACTAATACTCAAACAATAAAAGAAAACACATTAACTGTTTTTCTAAATCCAAGTATAAATTATATGAAATCTATTTTCATGAGAGAAACATTTATGTCTAAAAGTAATGCATATATCTAGAGTTATTTATGGTTTCCCCAAAATAAACTCTTCTGTATCTAAGAAAAACATGAGACATGTGACATTGCGCTAATATTTTAATCTACTTGGGAAATCAGGTCACTCTGGTTCTAGCTTTTATAATCGTTAAACATTTTAAACTTCATGCACGTAAAGCCTTATTTACTAATATAGCATCTTAAGGACCTGTTTTGAAGGAAAGTATTAGAGAATGAAAAATTTATTCTTTTTATTGTTTACTGTTTTTTTTCAAGGTTTAATTCTTTAAAAGAGATTGGCATAAAGTGTTTATGTTTCTCTCACACATAATACTAGCTAGCGCACTTACGCACACACAAACACACACCCACGCATACACACACACCCCAGGTCAGCAAAGAAAATTAACAAATTTAAATCACATTTCCTAGTCTTAGAAAACCATATAACTGGTGTAAATATATCTTTATTCAATACTGTAGAATAAGAAATATTCCTCCAGAATCCATGTTTTAAACCCCTAAAATATACTGTCTTCTTTTCAATTTTCAATTTTTTTCAACAAGAACATTTTTTTTCGAAGTCCTTTTGATATCATTGTGAATTTATTAA
The DNA here is from genome assembly GCF_964212035.1 of Myotis nattereri. Taxonomy (NCBI): domain Eukaryota; kingdom Metazoa; phylum Chordata; class Mammalia; order Chiroptera; family Vespertilionidae; genus Myotis; species Myotis nattereri. The sequence continues at coordinate 63,823,884 of NC_138076.1, read as the reverse complement.
ATAAAAAGTGAAAAAATATTGATTCAATCTGGGGGATTTGGGGTTACTTGATGAATTATACCCAAAGAGAATCAATTAGTAGAACATTTCAACCTATTAGGAATTCTCTAATGACAAGAAGAATTGATTTCTTAATTTATCCTGTTTATTTTCCTCAGTGATTTAAGTCAATACAAGTAATACATCCTTTTATAATGTGGAAATGATACAAAGATCATATAAATAGATAATATGAATATTTAGAGATTTAATATTTAAAAGTATCTAATAAACCTAAATCAGTGGACTGGAAAAGAAACAAAATGAATAAGTGCAAATTCTTAATACAAGTAAAAGAAGTAGAATTGGCCTAGAATTTCATGTCAGAAAGTCACGAAATGTACGGAGTCACAAATTCAACTAGCAAACCAGTTTTATGAATTATGATTACATTTATATGCTCTTATCCAAATTGAGGTTTATGCCAGTACTGGTGTCTCTCTACTGTCAGTTCACTTCTAGAATTTCAACAGTGTTATATGGGAAGGGTTGGGGAGGAGGTGGGTAATTTTTTTTTTAAATATATTTTATTGATTTTTTACAGAGAGGAAGGGAGCGAGATAGAGAGTCAGAAACATTGATGAGAGAGAAACATCGATCAGCTGCCTCCTGCACATCTACTGGGGATATGCCCGCAACCAAGGTACATGCCCTTGACCGGAATCGAACCCGGGACCCCTCAGTCCGCAGGCCGATGCTCTATCCACTGAGCTAAACCGGTTTCGGCGGTAATTTTTTTTAATGGTCAACCAAAATGCTTGATGAGAACTGGTCAGAAAAAAACAGAATATTTGGTCTGGAGGAAAGAAACACTATAGATGGCCTACTATACAGTGAGATGATTAGAACACAGAAGAATTCATAGATATTTTCCTTTCCAAGAAAATATAACAAAGTTAAGGTAGAAACTATGGAGATGACAATTTTAATTTGATTCAAGAATACCCCCCTCAGTCTTACATTTGCTAAAGGTATAAGAGGTTTTCTACAAAGGCTCAGATATATAAAAATGGATAAGGGTTAAACAGAAATTATTTATCCACCATGGGGGAAGCTCAATTATATAACATCTAATATTCCAAGCTTATGTCTTCATGTTCCATGAATGTTAAGTAGTAAAGATATGTGGATCTCACTAATACATAATAGACTAATACAGAGCTTATAATAATTTAATATATTCTTATAGATAGTGACTATTAGCTGTTTAAATTAGAATTAATATTTTCTAAATAGTATATGTTCATTTCCTTCTTAGAATTATTTCACAAAAATATTTCCTGTAGTCCAAGACAATCAGCCAGAGGAAGTTTAAATTTAATACTTGGTAAACTTCATATTGAAAGCAAATAACAATGTTATGGAGGTACTGTGTTCATCTAAATAATTGTCTTTTGTTCAATGCTTTCAATTTCTTTTTTATTTCCAATGCCAAATCCTATGGCTGGATAGTGTTTGAGAGATGAATTTAAGCTGCCACAACCTATGACTCACATGGGTTTGAGTTCACCAGAGCTCTAATGCAAGGATCACAGCTAGTAAGTGGCAGAACCATAATTTAATACTCTGGTCTTCTGAAAACAAATCACTATTTTCCACATATTAAGATTCATAACACCATACACACAAACACACACATGCATGGATGCATGCATGCACACACAACCAGACATATAAGCACACACAAAATTTAAACATATCATTTAATGTCCTGTGTTTCTCTTTTAATAGATATAGTAGAGAACTTGAAATTAGCCTAGGTTGCCTAAATCTTGTACCCCTGGTTCTAATTACTACAAGTTTTTTTTTGTTTTGTTTTTCTTTTTCATAATCTATTCACTATCACTTAACTTTCTGAAGTTAGAATTACTTGTGGAATAGAAAAACAGATTAAGAGACAGTGGCTTAAGATGTTTGGTGTCAGCCAAAACAATCCTGTGAGAAACAATTACCTTAATAACAGATGTCTCCACTCTAGATGGGGGACTCTGAACTTGTGCTGCTGCCGCCATATTTGCAATGGTGCTGAGATGATTCATCTGGCTCATTGCCATGGTGACAGATGCTGGAGGTAGGCTGACAGGAATTAGAGGGTGGGGCATCATCATAAAAGGAAGTTCCAGTCCTATAAAAAATACACATATATCATCATTGCTCTGGTCAAATAAAACTATGAAACACGGCATATACCATTTATTAAAATGGTTAAAAACATAAATTGTTGAGAATTGAACCATTCAAAGATGTCCTAATAATGACAACCAAACGAGAAACATTGGCTCTCTTTGTATGCAACAAAACCCGCTTGTCATTCAGGGAAATTAGGCTTACCGCTAACTAGTTTGATGCTATGTCTTACCATATCACCACTCTTCACGTGTGTAGTACAAATGGTCACTTCTTTGCCAAAGTATTCTTCTGATCAGCCTAATTCTTGATTAATATACTAGGATTTCCTTTAACTTATCACAATTAGTTTTCTAATATAGTATGTTTCTATTATGTCCTATTTTTTTTTCTTTTCAATTACCATTTTTAGCACTAAAAATGCCATCATATCCGTGGGCAGAAGGTGGCCCTGCTGACGTGGGTGGAGAGGCTGACTACATGGAAGGCTATGCACCCTTTGCATGCGGGGGTGGGAAACAGAAGCCTGAGATCCCTGGAGTGGGGGGTGGGGGTGGAGTACAGTGTTTCCTTATCCAAAGAACCATCCTTTCTGCCTGTGGGGAATGAATATAAATTATTTGGATACAATATTATTCCAAATCTTCTAATGACTAACTTGAAGCGAGGTCTTAAAAAGAATATTCTATTTTGGAGATTGGCTAAGTGATTTCTTAGGAAATAAGCTAATTTCCCCTAAACCCTGTTTTCTTTCTGTTTTTCTATTTCTTGGGTAATTTATCAATTAAAAAAATTTCTACAGCAATTAGCCTATTTGCAGAGTCTAATCCTGTTCACTAACCATCTTAATATAAAATGGGCTCTTTTATATACCTAAAGAATTCATTACTTCCTTGAAATGAAGCACACTGATAGTTATAGAATGCAAAGATATCCTTGTAAACAATATTCTAGTTTCCATTCAAAGTTAAAGTTCCTCACTTAATTCCACAGCAAATCCTAAACATGGAACCATTAAATGCCCAGCCTTGTTAGACATAGTGGAGAAAACTCAAAAGATTGTTTTAGGAAACAAAATAATGTCAAAGCAATAAATTAAATATATGTGAATTAATAGATACATCATTTATTTTCAACTTCAGAGAAATAAAAGTTTATGATTGTGTTAATATCAGTGCTGAAGTCAAAACACTACATTCAAGGGCTCACATTTCAGTATTGGTGGCCATGTCATTTAAATTTTGATGTCCCCAAATTAAATTATTTTAACACTAATTTATTGCTTAACTGAATCTGTCAAATATATGAACTACCCACTTAAAACTGTTTTGTAACATCCCTGTCAGCTTATGAGATTTCCTTTTTTTTTAAAAAAAAGATACCATATTTTTATGTAATATGCTTAGAAACTGCAAAGTTGGTAAAGCTCCAATTTAAATGCTTTAGCTCTATTAAAAGCTTCGTTGTAAAATCTCTCCGACACAGTTTTTAATGAAGAATACTTAGTTACTGCCATGATTTTTTTCCATTTACTTCATGAAGACAGTTAAGGTTCAATATAAATTCAAACTCATTAGCTCAATACTGTCTGGATCTTAGAGTAAATTGTTCAGAAGTGGATAATGAAAACTCAATTCAAATTCTTCAGCAATCAAACAAAGCAATTTTATTAAACAATGAAAAGAATCAATTAAATGCATATCTTTATTATCTTTATTATTTTATAAAAAACCATGACAGCTTTTGGCATAAAAATAAGTTTATAGCTTCATACAAAAATTACTCACATAAAAGAATTCGTCCAGCTTACTCTTATACAGTGATGTAGATATTTACTTTTATATTCACAAATTTATGTATCCTTATTTCTCCACTCATGACTTATTTGATATTTATATCAAGGTACTAGTCAAATGAGCAAAAACTATAAATATGTTAATTTTTCAAATAAATTATGTCAAGAGAATATTCAGTGACAAAACAGTTTAAACATTTCCACATTATATTGCCTTTATAAAAGTATATGGAAACTTTTTTCATTGCATGTTTACTTTTTATGTTATCAATTAATAGAAGAAATGGTGCATACTCACTGACTATTTGGATATAGAAACAATACTGCAATAGATGTTATTTGAATATGAGAACCACATTGGAAATATATAATTAATAGTTAATTTTCTCTAATGTTATATTTCATTTAAAATATCCAATAATAGAAGGATTGTATTTTTATAATAGATTTCTTATTTGAGGATAATTAATATATGGAATAGAGAATGATATTCATATCCATTATTTTAGATTCAGTTTAAGTTCTGTTTATAACTATTATCTACTGTTTTTCTGTTTAATTGAACTAATTTCTTTTTTTATTTGAATTCTAATTGCCAGTTAATAAATGGAAAAAGTCATTTTCTCAAATATATTTTAATTTCACTCTTATATCAATAGAAAAGCACTATAATTCTATTTATTCACATTATCAAAGTGGAAAACATTAAGCTAAAATTCTGATTAAATCATCTGGAAAGCAGGGTATAGGCAAAATACTATCTTTTCTCACATTTATTTTGCATCATAGGACATCAGGCCCTTGTGTAAGGATAAATATTAATCATCTATATGTGAATTTTCCATAGCAAGTTTATAACACTAGATGGAATTTTCCCACTACATAAAATGCTGCTAGACATCTCTACCAATCATCATTTGTTAAACACACATGATGTTAGCTCATTTAGGTAATAAATAGAGCAAACAATTAAGAAACTAAGTCTGATGAAAAATATACAATATGTAACTAAGTCAGCTGTAAGTGATTTCTCCATTATTTATAACACCCATCTCCTCTATTAGCATGAATAAATAAGAATTAAAAGTAGGCCATTTCAGAAAAAGACATGCCCATAGTTATTAAATGTATAACTTCAAGTGCTTCAGTTTAAGCCAATATACTTAGTGAGATCAGCCTATTATGCCTACATACAAACATACAGTATACATATATACCTTTAAGATTAAGATTTACTATTATGATCACATGAAAACTTGCAAGAGACAGAAGATTCAATATACAAGAAACATTTCAATATTTGGTAAGGGGAGTTAGAGAGAAACAGAAAATAACTGATTCATTTCTCCTCTTTGATTCTTGTAGAATCATGCTCTTTCTTTGACTTCACAGTGGAATAAAAAGACAAATTTGAGATAGCCCTCATATGTCCTCAAAAGGCATGTACTATAATATGGTGTTGGAGCATGCAATAAAAAAAATCCTCATAAAATATAATAAAAATATATAATGGTTTTGAGCCCAAGAAAATGGTCATCAGCTCATGAAAAGATTCAGAGACTGCATCCCCCTCTTTGATTATTTAATCTACAATTAGATTTTAGTGTTGAGGGGAGGGCACTAAAGGGATATCCTATATCTAGCTCTACAAACAGATGTGGAGGAGCACTAGAACAGTCTTAGCTAGGAACCTGCTTAAACAGATGTAGGCAGATGTGCACTGCTGATAGCAGAACATGACAGCCAGCTTCTATATGATGAAATTAAGGAGTGTAACCAGCAGCACCATGAGAGCAGCTACGAAAGCTGTGGCATGATTTTTGGTGGGGTGATAGTAACACATGTAGAGTCTTGAAGCAACCAGATATAAGTAGATACATGAATGCAAGAGAGAAAATTGCAATTAAGACCAACTACCAATTTGGTCTCTCGCTAAAAAGTACCAATTATGCATTTACATTAGCTGAAAAAATGTACTTACCCTGCCTAATTATACTGACATCATAACACAGTGATGGCGAACCTATGACATGCATGTTAGAGGTGACACGCGAACTCATTTTTGTTGTTGATTTTTCTTTGTTAAGTGGCATTTAAATATATAAAATAAATATCCACAATATAAGTCTTTGTTTTACTATGGCTGCAAATATCAAAAAATTTCTATATGTGACACGGCACCAGAGTTAAGTTAGGGTTTTTCAAAATGCTGACATGCCGAGCTCAAAAGGTTCGCCATCACTATCATAACAGCACAATTCACAATAGGTATGATTTGGAAACAGCCTAAGGGCCCATCAGCAGATGAGTGGATTAAAAAACTGTGGTACATCTACACAATGGAATACCATGCTGCTATAAAAAAAGAAGGAACTCCTACCATTTGCAACAGCATGGATGGACCTGGAGAGCATTATGCTAAGCGAAATAAGCCAGTCGGAGAAAGATAAATATCACATGATCTCACTCATTTGTGGAATATAATGAACAACATAGACTGATGAACAAAAACAGATCCAGAGACAGAGAAGCATCAAACAGACTGTCAAACCTCAGAGGGAAGGCAGGGGAGGGCGGGAGGAGGGGTAGAGATCAGCCAAAAGGCTTGTACGTATGCATATTAGCCTAACCAATGGACACAGACACAAGCGCGGGGGGGGGGGGGGGTGGGGAGGGGGTGAGGGCATGTGCTGGGGGGGGCATGGGGAGAAAGGGAGATATATGTAACACCTTAATCAATAAAAAAAGAATGTATCAATAAGTACATGCTCAAATATACGGGACTTATGTCCAAAAAGTGATTTCATGGGCTTAGTTTTTTTTTCATGTAAAAGATGTGTGTTCCTCAGTGACAAACAAGGTGATCTTAAATTTAGTGTAACTGAATTCAAGCTGTAAGGACAAGTTGTATGGGGGATTCTCTCTCTCTTAAACCCATAGCACCCCAACATTAAAACATGGTTATGTTTTAATGAGAAAGCAAAAAACATGATACACTGTTTCTATTATTATTATTATTATTATTATTATTATTATTATTATCTCAGAGCATTTTCCTTGGCTCACCTCCAATTCATATTTTTTGTTGTATTTTATGATGCATAGTTTATGGTGGGACAGGTTGTAAAGACAGTAAAGCCGTCACTGCTGTAAGGGTAACCAGATACTGAACAGTCAGAACTGATGGGTTACAAGTATAAAATGGTGATAATTTCCCTCTGATTATCACCTTTTCTGTTACGTTCCCTCTTCTGCCTCTTAATAACCTTTGGCAGATTTTGAGTATTCTAGTTAACACTTATCTCTGCCTCACCATCCCCATCAACACTGGCCAGCACTACAGCCTTAGAGGGCTTGCTCAGCTCTGCATCTGTCCTCCTCCTCCGCTGCTTCTCCTGGGTAGTGACATAAAGGTCTCTATCCAACTGGCTCCTGCTCAAGTCTTCCCTCTACGGTCACTTCTGTGGCTGGGCTTATGGGCGTCTGACGTGTCTAAATGCTAAGTATCTTCTATTAAGTAATGTCTGGTGCCTTGAGGGAGGCTTTCCAAGGGAACCTCCTAACTGTACAAGTCCCTCTAGCTTCCTGATCTTCCTAAACTGCCATTGTCCCTTGATACTAAGGCCTTCTCCTGCAGTGGGTCTGGTTGTCCTGATGATGTCCATTCTCCCTATCCTGACACATGTTCTCCATTCTTTATCACCCTGCTCCAATATGTACAAAAAACAAAGCATCAGTTCACATCAAAGCAGAAATTCCAATATGAAATGAAGTGGAGACATGTGTGATCCTTGAGTAATTCTCTTGGAAATCCCTTCCCTTTACTTGGTGGTGAAAAGAACCCCCCAAAAAGGGATCAGTAAGCCAAAGCCCTCCCCAGTAGTTGCTATATCTTCACTATAATTATTTCTTCAAATCCTCTCTCCCTGCATTCTTCTCCCTTCCAAATGGTAGGAGGATGTCTGCGGAGTATAGAGCGATAGGCTAGTAATGCTGATTCAACTGCTATTAACAAGTACCAATTGTATTTTATTTTTTACTTTCTTTAAAATGAGGAGTACCTGGTACCTTTTGTTTTGGTGTGGGACCATAGCATAGTTAACAGAACCAACAACAGATATGGCTGTATTATAAATAAAATTTTAGTAACTGGCTCTTCTAAATAAACTGCTATAAAGGGAAGGAACGGTTGAAATGTCATTTTACAAGTCAATTGAAACTTCAAATTATTGAGACAAAATTTCAAAGACAAAAAGTTACCATGAATATAAAAATTAAGGAGTGATTAATTTGGAGATAATCATTATTGAAAGAAAGAGCACTTTATTTTTTTTAAAACACAATTTTTAGGTACAAAAGAAAAATGAAACATGTTTTGGGTAAGGTATTAATACTGTTTCTCCTTAATGAAAAAACAACAACAACACAATTTGGGTATATGTATGAGTAGCATCAATTAAAATCCTAGCCCAAATGATTATCTTTATTACTGAGTTCTAAGTGTATCTAGTGAGGCTTAGATTTCAAAAGAGAAGCCAGTACAGTAGCACTTTATGAGACTTTTAGATAGGACGCGTGTAAAATAATCAAACACAAAATTAAGTGACCTGTAAAAAATAAATGTCTTTTAAACTACCATACGTTAGAACAGCAAAAGTACGTTTAAGTATTATTATCCTTTATAGGTATGTTGACATGCAACTATTTGTTCAGATTTTCCCACAGGCTGACCCTGATAAAGGAGGCAAATCTCAAAGGGACTAACGGTCACACCACTGCTTAGTGAGTGACACTGATAGACTCTGACGGGAACCTGACATTGTCAAGATGCGTTTACAATGGAAATGATGGCAAGAGCAGCTGCTTACTCCACACCATCGGAGACCACGTAGAAGGATGTCAACGGCATTTAACAATGGAAACAAGACCACTCAGTAAAAGTAAATACTAGTCACAGGTGCTCCAGATGTTCAGCTGTTATTTCGGCGGTGGGAGGGAATAAACAAGTTACTATCTTTTAGAGGATTAACGTCACCCTAATGAAATGTCAGCAGTAATACTAGTACTTTGCAGAAATAGGAGCAACAGCCTTCTCTTGAGTTACTGTAATGTAATCTTTAAAGCTGTTTCTGGAGGACGATCTGAGCTCGGTTGATCCAGGGTAGCACACATAAACTCTGAAATCTGGCTCAATCTCATCACATGGCTTTATTTTAAAATGAGGGGAAAGTTATGTTTAAAGGTACAATTAATTAGGCGCAGAATTTAAAATATCCCAGTTTAAGTACTCTGTTTTAGCAAAAGAAAAAAACACACACACAAAAACAAAAAACCTCAAATGGCTCCTAATTGGTTTAGGTCAGTGGTCGGCAAACTTCGGCCCCTTGAGTGTGGCTCTTCCACAAAATACCACGTGCGGGCGAGCAAATACAGTGCGATTGAAACTTCGTGGCCACATTCAAGGGGCCAAAGAGCTGCATGTGGCTCGTGAGCTGCAGTTTGACGACCACTGGTTTAGGTGATACCAGAGTCTCATGCTAAATGGTATTAGGCTATTTCCAGAGTCTGAAGTTTATATATGCGCACATATCATGTTTGATTTACAAGTGCTGGGGAAAAACAGAACTGGTTGGATGTCATATATCCAGTCCTGGTTAGCTTATATTCTGTTATCACTTCATTTTTGTCTTAGAGAGAAAGAACAAGATTGTCATGAGTTCCAATAAATATGAGTCATTTAGGAAAACATGTTGTTTACTCCGAAATAATTAAACATATTTGTTTGGCTACCTATCATTAACTAAACCATACTCTCTGTTACCCGAGTGTTAAATATTTAATTAGGAATTTCAAACTCTTGTCATACAAGGGCCTTTTTTTATTTTACTTGTGAATATAAAGATATTTTGATATATTTTGTTTTATACATAATGCTAATAACACAGTACTAGAGCTATTAGTGTCTGGGACTCATCCGAACCATCATAATAGTTAAATATCTTCACCAAGTTGAAATACTTCTATTGCCTTACATACTCCTCCATATTGTTGAGAGTAATGTAAGTTAACATGATGCACAAAATGACACCAAAATATTGGAAATAAGAACTAATTATTTTTTTAATTTTGCTTGAATATTCTTTACCATGGCTTATGACTGCTGAACTAGAAAAAATAAGAAACAAAATCAGAGCTGAAGTTCAAGTCACTAATGTCAGATGGAATACATAAAGGATCCTTCAAGAACAGGGAGATATTACTAAAAATATTGATCCTAAGAATCTTTGAAGAATCATGGAAAACCAAAACAGCATTAGGAAACTTAAGATAGACAATGGCTTCCATTTTAAATGGCCTTGATTTTGAACTCATAAATATTATTTGATGGAGTTAATATATACAGAATGCAATGCTTTATGTATTTTCTTTATGTCATATCAAATCCCAGACAGTTTTGATGCAACTTAAAGTAAAAAGAAGGACTATTATTATAAAGATAAAAGGTTAAGTACTTTATGTGGAGAAGACAGAGATAATTATATCGGAAAACACTTGGCTTTTTGATGCTGCTGTTTGCTTTGAACTCATTAGCACCATGCTCAGAGTGTGAACCAGGTAAAACAGATCCTCAAAACAAAATATAGCAAAACAAATGACAGACTTAAACCGGGAAATAGCTGCATAGGACTCGGTATAAAGAAAGAAATAGTAGCCAGGCGAATTTGTTTCTACTAAATGTTGGCGTGTTTTGTTGATATGGACTATAAAATCATTGTAAACAAGAGCCAAATGTTTCTATTCAGTTGAAATGATGACATTCCAACAGATTGGTTAAATTCCACAGCTAAAGTATACTGCTATTATTGACAGGGTAGAAATACCAATACTAGAAACATATTTAAGCTTTCTAACCTAAAATATATTTATAAAATCCTCCCAAATAAAGTAATTTGGTATAATGCATCTATGTTAACTTAACTGCATCTTTTAACCTTTTTCATTGCCAATGTCAATAAATTTCTACCTTTTTCCACTTTAACTCATCAAATTATTTTTCCATTAGGCAAACAAATGAACTGGAAATTCTCCTCTCTAAAGATAATGTCATTTCCCTATAGTTTTAGAATTAGATTAAATAAAAGTTCAAGCTAATATACTTTCTATACTATTAGTACAGTAATAAATGTCCTGATATATAATATTAACAATTTTATGTTCATATGTAATTGTTGCTCATGGTCAGCTGAAATCAGTTTTAACTTCTACTGTTTTAGACAACATTTTCAGTTTTAAATTACTTACACTGAATTGAAAAATCTTCTCACTTGAGCCAAAATTACTATGTAATTTCCTGAAAAGTATAAAATACATTACATACTCATGGGAGTTATTTTAGTATTTCTCATATGTATGGATCTAGTGTTAAATTGTCTTCTCCCTAATCCTTGTTAGCCTCAACAAATGACATCACTAGCTAGCTATATAAGTTAGAAACTTTGGAATCATCTTTATCTCCTCTTTCTCTGTGTGACATCCATGTCCAATTCCTTTTTATGTCCTGTTGATTTTATCTATGTAATCTATCTCTACACTGTTTCTATATCTGCTGCTGTAATCAGGTCCAAGAAACATCATTACTTTTAAGTACAAATCTTACACGGTTTCTCTCCTGCTTAGAGGACTTCAATTGTTTCCCATTGCTATTAAGGGAAAGGCCCAACATTTCTCGTCTTAATGTAAGCATCACGTGGCCAGGCTTATGTGCCTTCTGCTCCCATTGCATCCACAGCATTTAACAAATTAGGACTAACTCTCAGTCAGTTCTTGAACTGAGAGCTGCAAACCCAGACCGATTCTTACATTCACACGTGGTACATTTCAAACATGAACATCTATAATCTTTGTTCTTCAGTAGCTTATAGTGTGAAAGAAAGATACAAAGATATAGCATAGATGCACACAAATGCACACAATTTTATCAGATAGGATGAAAAATAGAGAAGTAGGATAATAAGAAATATGTTTGATATTTTGGAAATAAACTTGGTAGAACTTAGTGATCATTTGGAAACAAAGATAAAGAGAAAAAGATGCCAATGATACATTTGATAAGGGGTTAATTTCCAAACTGTATAAGGAACTCATACAATTTAACAAAAGGAAGACAAACAATCCAATTTAAAAATGGGCAAAGGACCTAGATAAACAATTCTCCAAAGTGGATATACAAAAGGCCAAGAGAGATATGAAAAAATGCTCAAAGTCACTAATCATCTGAGAGATGCAACAACAATAAGGTATCACCTCACACCTGTCAGAATGGGTATCATCAACAAATCACCAAACAAGTGCTGGTGAGGACGTGGAGAAAAGGGAACCCTCGTGCACTGCTAGTGGGAATGCAGCTGGTGCAGCCACTGTGGAAAAATATTGAGTTTCCTTAAAAAAAAAAATTAAACGTGGAACTGCTATTTGTCCCAGTAATCCGACTTCTAGGAATATATCCTAAGAAACCTGAAACACTAATCAGAAAGAATATATGCACCCCTATGTTCATAGCAGCGCAAGAGCTAAGATTTGGAAACAGTCCAAATGCCCATCAGCATATGAGTGGATTAAAAAAAACACACACACACAAACAACAACAACAAAACTGTGGTACATTTACACAGTGGAATACTACACAGTAGTAAGAAAGAAGGATTTTGATCTTGGAATTCTGAAACCACAATCCAAGCTTTAAATCACCTGTCTGAGGAAGATCAGTTTTACTGATAAATAAAATCAGTCCAACTTTGCACTTGTTGCTTATGAGCTATTCCAGGAATAGTCAAAGAAAGATTGACAAATACGAAGTTAGAAATATGGGACTGATATTTGGGAGAAAAGCTGATACCACTGAGGAAGATTTGGATATCTTTAACTTATAAGTGTGATATTAAGCCATCATACTTGAAGAGGGCATAAAATGTACAAAGCTAATTCTATTAAATTCGTATTTCAATGTAAGGTACAGAGTAAATTCTAAGTAAGCCAGGCTGAATGATTTTTTAAAAATGAAGAAGGCTGAGAAACTGAGCTGGCATAAACAAATATTGTTACATGACTTCTATAATAAATTCTTAGCACAAAAGTATATCAATGAGTTTGTATAATATTCAAGCCTCTTGACTTCTAATCTATAATATCTTTTTCATAAGATAATCAGCATGAAGACCTGACAGATATTGGGCTCTCAATACTGAATGAATGATTGAAGAACATTATGATTGGATTTAAAACCTTAACAATACAACTACTATTTATAGTAGGTAGATAGTCTAAACAGAGAAAAAAAAAGACACAACTAAGCATAGTTTGAAAAGATGCTGTAAGTACAACTTGCAATATGATAAGAAATTGTAATGTTCAGTAATTACAAGATCCTCCTTAAGAACATTATGGAGAGAGGCAGCTTTGAATCTAGAGACTATATCACAAAGAACTCAGCACCTTTGAAGAACCATTGAAATAATATTATATTAGAGTGGTAGATTACGTGCAGATGGCAGGCCTGTTGAAAGCTACTGTTTATTTGAAACCAAATCGTTCTTTCCATAGCTTCTATTATGTGTAGTGAAAACGTACTATTCAAAGGACTTTTCATCAGTTTTTCATGGGCAGACATGGCAGGAGATTTTCAAGGTCAAAATGACCACTAAAATTTCAGTTGCTGGCAATGAAGAAAAATACTTAGGAAGATTAGCAGTAATATGGATAATGTTATTTCTACATTTTAACTCCAATTTGGGAGTTAAATATAAGCACTCTCTTTTATCCCAAGAATGATTAGATACAATGTGTTGTTTTAGATTGGTATGGCAATGTGAATTAGAATAAGAAAAATGGCTACAAAGTATGTTTTAAAATGAGAATTATTTTTTTTAATAATATCAACACCCTTAGGCCAATATAAAGTAAAATTTAAACATTATTATTCATTTTTTCTTTTAACAATCGTCTAGGGTAATTATTATAGCCGTTATGTGACCGATGAGGACTGCAAGGGAGAATGCAACCAGTCTAAGGGCACGCAATGATTCATTGTCAGAATGAAATACTAAACACACATTTTATGTTCATTGAAAAAACACAGGATAGTATTAGAGAAATCAATCATATTCAGAAGTTTTATTCAACAATTTTCCCAACATCAATGTTAAAGAGTGACATGCTTTTCTAAAAAAAAAAAAAATGATTTTTGTAAAGTCTCAAATAGTGCTTAAAAGTAGGATTTCTTAAGGCTTGAACTTATGAAAGTAACGTCTTTCCAAATTATCTTTTTCCAAAATAAAGCTATTACATTTGAAATATTTTCAGTGTAAAAAGAACTCTACTTATTAAAAATAATTATCTTTAGGGAGGAGCCCTTGATTATTTAACAGTAATTCCCCATTGTAAACAAAACTCTTTGTAATAAAAATATTTATTATGACCTGCTATTTTCTCTTTTGCTCACAAAATCTGTCTTGCATAATTTCAATATATCCTCCAATACTAAAGTATAACATCATTTTTACTTCTTGTATGTTCTCTTATGCACATTCTCTTGCATCATTACGCAAAATTGTTAGGACCATTTTCAACAGTACACAGATGCTCTGATTTAGATGTACCTGGCCTAATACCTCAGTAAGTATACTTTGCTAAATGTTGCTCTTAATTAAAGTAACTTATATTAAATAACTAATTAAGACTTTAGTTAGTAGGCTAAAATATGATTTTTCAAAAAAAATTAAATACTTTACGAACTCCCTTTTGCCCAGCTGGCATGGCTCAGTGGTTGAGCATCAATCTCTGAACCAAGAGGTCATGGGTTTGATTCCAGATCAGGGCACATGCCCAAGTTGCAGGCTTGATCCCCAGTAGGGGGTGTGCAGGAGGTAACCAATCAATGACTCTCTGATCATTGATGTTTCTATTGCTCTCTCACTTCCTCTCTAAATCAATAAAAATATATTTTAAAAAGAACTCCCTTTAGTTAAAATGGTCTGTACAGAAACTGTTTTTCCTCTTTCATATATTTTAAAAATTTGTTCTATGAGCTTCCTATAAATAGCTACTTTCACAAAGAAATATCTGGAGTATATTTTGCCTCTTACCATATGTTTGAACCATATTCACAAAGAAGTATACTTATGTAATGGGTACATCAATAAACAAAAATTTTAAAGGACTTGTTTTCTAATAGCTTATGTGTATAAATACTATGAAAGATTTTAAAAAATATTTACATGTTGTTATCTACTCTAAATCTAATAAATTCACCAAAGTATTAAGAGTTTAAGAATAGAAGGCTGAGTTTTTAAATGTGTCAAATCTCTATTGACTGTGAAAATCACTTTAGAAAATCACTCCATGATGTACATTTATTCAGATTTATCTTAATATGGGTTTAAATTCTGGCTTTGAAAAATATTTTATATTCTTATTTATCCAAAAGTCAAGTTAATATCACATATTGAAAATCTTGGAGAGAAAAGAGGAAAAAACCTGCAGACTATTACGATTATTATGCAGTCATGTTAAACAGAGAAAAAAAAAACAGAAATAGGACAGAAAACACAAATAACTTATTAAAATGTCAATTTGTAATCACATGTAGAGAACTAGATGGCAAGAGATTATAGTTAAACATCATTACACAATATGCTATTTCTTTTTCTGTACATATTTGAATCATAGACTGTTATAGTACAAAATAGATCCAGAAATAATTTATTCTTTTAACACATAATGAATACCTATTATATGCCAGACATTGTTGTAAGCACTGGGAATGAAGCAGTGAAGAAAGCCGACAAAAATCTACATACTCTTGGAATTTACATTCTTGTTAGGATGTGAGAAAAAAAATAAGTAAAGTGACATGGTATAAGTGAGATACCAGTCACAGAAGTATGAAACAGAGGTTTTCCATATACATGATGTGTGTGTGCACATGCAAGCACATTTGTTAGGCGGGAACATTGGGAAGACTTCACTGAGATGGCACCATCAAGCACAACGCTCTCATTTTGCAGCAGAGGGAACCGGTTCAGAACGATCAAATGAAATGCTTGAGGTCACATAACTCTTTAGGAAAAGAGCTGCACTTGGAGCACATTTATTTGCCTGACCCTTGGTCCTACATTTTTTTCACTGCACAAACGGGCACGCCCAGTGGAGAGAATTGCCTGGACTGTGAAGGAGGCAAAGACAAACTAATGGTGGATCTGGATGACAGCTGGGTAGCTCGATTGACTGGAAGAAAAAGTGCATCTTAGGCGGAAAGAAGCAGAAGTCAGAAAGAATTAGGTAGGCTAGGGCCAGCTTATGAAAGTTCTCAGATGTCACAATGATGAGTTTGGTCATCATCTTAGGTAGGGGAGAGATATGATTAAAGTGATGTATCAGATAGTCAGAAGGAGGAAAAGGAACTCATCATCAGAAATAATCGTCCCAAATTCTGTCATCCACCACCTTGACAGTGATATGACCAGGGCAGAAAACCTGATTCTCATATTTCATGCCACTGGAAAATTGGTAAAAATAGAAAAAAAAATCTTGTGTTCTCTATTATTAGAGTTTTTTAAAATGATGATTGAAGAACAAATTGGTTTCCAGACCCAGATAAGACAAAACAATTATGTTGAGTGAGGACATGCTGCATACTCTTCCCTATCTGAATTGAGTGCCCTGTAATATAATCCATTATATATATGCACTGAATATGTTTTTCCGAATAAAAGGAAAACTGTGTATATCTTTTTTGGAAGTCTTCACATAAAGAAATGTAATTTAATTTTTCTTGAAAAAAGGACAACAACTTACCAGTGAACATAAGACAACAACGTAGAGTTCTTAACAGAAAAGCTAAAGGATGCTGGGTAGAGTTAGGGTTGATGGACCCTTTTTTTTTTCTATTCCTGAGTGACACAATTAAGAAAGTAAAAATAAAATATTCCCTCCAAATCATGCTTTAATAATAAGGCTTATGAAATATACCACGTTTGGTTTTACCCTCTTATTGAAAAATTAAATCTCGAAATGTCTTTTAAATGTTGCCATTTCTATTCTATGCAGAGCATGTGTTGCTGTTCTACAGAACCTGAAATAACTGTTATCATGCACAAGAGTATGCACATCAGCAGATCCCAAAACTGTTTACTATCCCGACACTGAAAGAAATATGCACCACTATAATAAACATCGTCACCTTTACCACTATTCTTGCAATTCTTCTCTTCTCTTCATATTTATTTTCACTAAAATTCCTCAATACTGACATCTCAAAAATAGCAATCTATAATACATACCATATAGAATTTCTAAATGATGGCACAAAAACTTCAATTCCCAATACTATACATAGTGTCTTATTGCAACTGTACATTCAAATATATACATATAAGAAGTACTTATTTTCTTGAGCCTGATAAAACTGTAGAGCTTGATAAGCCTTAATTTGCCTGGGGAGTGTTATTAATTTTCTTATCAAAATAATAAAATGATCATATTATTAAAAGTTGTTAACATAAAATAAAACACAATATAAATTTCTCTTATTTGTATAATGTCTCTATTATCATTTATTTCAATGACTTTTGTTTTCTTACCCCAATGTTTTTTAGTTAAAGTCTAATATTATCTGGATGCTTTAAAACTTGGTATAATTGAATGTGTGAATATAAATTTTCAAGCAGCTTGCTATGCATAGACAGCTTTTAAAAATTCAAAACAGCCCCAATAGCAAATGTCATTTCTTTCATAGTTACAAAATGCAAACTCCAAGTATTTTATCCTAATGAATAAATGAGTTTGTCCTTTATGTATAAAATATAGTATGTGTTTGTTGCACAAGTTTTTAATAATAGATGAATTTTAGGTTTGCTCCAACGTATCCAATAAAGTGTGATTAATTTGGTTTTTCAAAAATGCAAACTAGACATTACTATATTACTTTGCAAAATGCACAGCTTGCAACATTATTGTCTCAGTGGGATCCTAAATTGAATTGTAAAATGTGTCTTATTTCCAGTTTGATTTATGTAAGAGATAGCAGTGGATAATGTTCCTTTTGAAGTTTCACTGCTTTGTGTGAACAAACAATATAAACCTAAAATTCATAATAGAGTTTATTAGAACATAAAGCAAACTTTCGAGTTCTATCATGTTTGACGGCAATGAAAACTTAGGATGGACTCAGAAAACCACTCAGGAAACAACTTTTTGAAGTTTCCTATTATGATGGATTATACAATACATTTGACATTTTCTGTGATTTTTATTATGATATTTCAAGTAATTACCAAATCATGTTTTTCTTCTAAAAAAGCTTTCCTGTGCCCTGAGAATTAATGTATGATACCATTTAACTTGGCTTTTTGAAGTAAATATCACCAGATAAAAGCCAGCTGGATCTGAATAATAGGATACTTGAATGAATGTATTAGTGTTTGAAAAAGAGAGTACAAATCTTCTAAAAAGATTAATTTCCATAAAAAAGATTGCTCCCAGATCTACAAAAGAATAAATTCAAAAACATAATAAACTCTCAGAAAGAGAGGTAGATTAAAGTACAAGCTGCAGCACCTTGTCATGCAGCTGTTGTGCAGCAATGATTCTGTATCAGTTACATTTGGTGGGTCCTGCAGGGCTCTTCAAAGCTCTGCATGAAAAGCCTGAGTGCGGGGTACATGCGACGCCATCAGTAATAACTTCAGAGATTAATTGTGATGCAACACCACTTTCATTCTGATCTTACTCTCAATATTTACCGTTCGAGGAAGCTACAAAGGTTCTGATGGGAATATGGGAATCCAGTAAGGGCCTTTTTCTTCTTCTTCTTCTTCATTTATTAAAGATGTGGATATGAATTTTCTTTGTCATGAAAATACTGCAGTTTTATCATGCAACAGAGTTGCTGACATCATCATGTAAAAAGACCTGAGTTGGCCCAAGGACTTGATTTTTCAATATCCTGTTACAAAACATGATCTCTTTAAAGGGCCATTCACACAACTTCTCTATTTTCCTTTGTACACTTACTAATAAAAATAAAATTTGACCATTCACAAATTCATCAAGGAGGTAAGCTGTACCTTTTCATCCCGAGTGACTGCGAGGATATTATTATCTTTAAGAGAAAACTAGAAGCAAATGTGGAGATCAATTAATTTTTAATTTTAGTTAAATTCCAGGAAAAATATAAATCTGTTTAAAGAATTGACATGAAAATACCACATTAATATTAGATAATTTTAAATTCAAAGGAAAGTACACTAAAAAGAGAAATTTTAATATGATTGGAATAGTAGGTAAATTTCTTTAAAAGAAATACAAAACAATAATTTAAAAAAGAAATTACTATCCAATCATAACAACATGAATAAAAATTAACTAATAGAAATCAATCATTTTGTCTATTACATTTTGAAACTAATTTTAATGTGTGAAGTATAAAAAACTGTTAATTTTCCTTACTCTTCTTTCTCTCTCTCTCTCTCTCTCTCTCTCTCTCTCTCTCTCTCTCTCTCTTTCTCTCTCTCAGTAGAAAAAATATCACTGCTTATGAAACACTACAATGTTTATCAGAAAAACATTTTTAAAAGAAACACCTTCTCTGCACTCATATTAACTACTAAAGGGTTATAACAATTATTAACAGTAGCTCAAGAATTTCTTTATCATACTTCTTCAAGAAAGCTGCTTTTAGTTAAAACATAAAAATGGTAGTTACAAGGTTTCTGCAAACATAACTGCCATTCCATTAAGGAAATGGCGCAGCCAACAGTAAATAGTGGCCTCGAGGGAAATGTAAGTATTGATTTTATTACTGTGTTGGTTGGTTTGTATTTGCAATTGTCAACTCTAATTTTGGACTGTGCTTTAAGTATCCTTAAAACCGCTTAAGGAAAGGACAAATATTAATTGGTAAATATTGGTAATTATTTGTGTAGCTTTAAATATCATAAGATATGATTTCCTTTCATCTTTTGATAGTCTGTCTTTTAAAAATAAGAAATTTTAACTATGTTATACATTGTAAATGAGCAACCAACTTGTATTCATTAAGTCAAAATACATATGCAGTTTGTATACTATAAATCAATATTTGACTCTAGGAATAAAGTTAATCACTAAGAAAATTATAAATATGATTACACAATTTCTTAATTTGGTTAAGCAAATGTAGTTTAAAATTCATTGATATTGACATTTTGATTCACCTAAGAAGACATAAAATAACTATGAAACTAATTATAAGTCCAGAAGTTTCATCATAATGAAATAATTTTCAACTTATAACCTCATTAAATGTAAAATGATCAAATAATGAAAAAGAACCAAATTTGCCAACTTAATGTAATTATTGTTTTATATTATCATCATTGTCTTCATCATCATTGATTTCCTCTTTCCATTTCAATAAATGACATTCACACATTTATGCTAAAGGTATAATTAAGAACATAGATCATTTTCTTAAACCATGCCAGAGAGCAACTCTGTTTAATATGTAAATTTTCAACTATACCTATGGGGCTGTAAATATAGTCAGTGTTAAACTTTTACAATTAACTAAAAGAAGTGTTTATGCTACACATAAATTTTAGAAATGTCCTCTGTGGAAATCTAAAGAGGTGCAAATTAATATTTAAAAAAAAAACACATTATGGCTGCTCTTCAGATTAAAAAACATAAAGTATTCTTGAGTTCACAAGCTACACAGTGCATTTTAAATATATCATATCAAAAAAGAGAACGAAAGCCGGTTATAAACACACATCAAACCTTCAGTACCACTAAAGGCCAACTCCCTATATCATGACTCCATGAAGAAAATCAAACGAAAACAATTATCTTGGTTTTAGCATAAAAGTCATACTTTATATTGTATTTAAAATATTTAGAGAGGAGAACGGACTTAATGAAGTAAAACTTGCCTTGCATAGAAAGAAGGGACTTCCTTGTGCATACTAGATGTTCGATATGTGTTTATTGGACTAAATTTCTCAGTCCCAAATAATTAAAATTTGATGGATAAATATCCAAACTGGCCTCATGGTGGTTTGATTCTTAGCTCTGCCATTTGCTATAGTTCAGAATGAAAGTCATTAGTATTTTTTATACCCATTTTGAAATTTGCCATAGCCTACAAAACCTTACACAGACCACTCTCTAAATGGTAGTTAAATGAATGAGATGCGCACACACCCACACACAAAAAAATTAGCAAAGACATCTGACAGAATCAGAGTTTTTGAATCTATAATAATAGGAATAATAGGGGAAAATAAATTTGAAGATTAATAATGATTATTTTACAATCAACAGATTATGACAATAACTTCTTGTTGGTCTTCAATGTCAACCTTCCTGAGATCATCACATTGCTTTACCATGTCCAAGGTTTCCAAGTTTCTCAGTGGAGATTACCTCATTCGTTTCTCACAATCACCACTGACTGCACACATTTTAAAAGAAACTCTCAAGTGAAACTTACTCTAAGTGTTCAAAGCTTCTTAATTTGTCCAAAAATCAAGGGTCTTTTTAAATAATATATAGCTCTATATGTCAGTGATTCTTAACCATTTTGGTTTCAGAATATCTTCATGTATATTGTTTATATTTGTCAATATTTGTTATATTAGAAAAGAGAATTTTAATGTTATTTCTTTATTAAAAATAACTACTAATTCATTGTATGTTGGCATAAATGTTTCTTTAAGAAATATATATTTCAAAATAAATGTATCTACTTTTGAAAAATTATTTAATGCCTGGTTTAAGCCATTTGGATATTTGCATATACTCCTAGATTCAATCTCTTGTGATCTCACATATCACATAGATTCTTTAAAAATCCAAGAGAATATGAGAGCTTTAAAAAACTAAATAAGGTCTTCGTATTCTCATAAAAAAAGGTTTTGACCACTTGGACTCCCTGAACCCTTGGGAACTCTCCTCTCCATGGGTCCTGGGACCTCACTTCAAGAACTTCTGGTATATCTGATAACATTTTAGGACTTTTTAGAACATCCGGGTTATGAATTAATTTAGTAACTCGAATACTATCCTAATATGACTTCAGACAATAAGAACAAGATTAGAAAAGTTGCTCTAGCATTTCTTATGGAAAATTCATTACTTCCATGCCAACAATTGAATTTTTAAAAGAAGGTAGTAATAAGAAAGGAAATTTTTTCCTCTAGACTTAATTTTACCTCACAAGGAATAACTAGTTAGTCATTTTGAGGTGGTAGACAGAACACAGAAATTGGTCAAAGTTAGAGGTGGTTTTAACTATTGCCTCTGCAAAGTCAGACATAATCACTCAACCTCAAACATTCATCTGGAAAGTGGGTTAATAACTATTCAAGAATAAGCTCAGAATGAAGTGAGATGCTGTGCATGAAGCATAGAGCACATAACACTATGTAACTAATTAGGAGGACAATTACTTAGTAGAAAAGTCAAGGTTAAGATCACAGGTGCTGAGGTCAGATAGAAATGAGAGGTGAGAAGCTGTGGGAGCCTCAGGCTGTCATGTGTAACATACCAACAATTGAGGATAAGTATCAAATTATCACACAGATTAGATAATGAGTATATGAAAAGCACGTGTCATATAACTGATGTGAAGAAGAGAAGAGGGATGAGAAAAAAGTGCTTGGGGAGGGGGAAAAGAGAATTTTACCATATCAGTATGGCTTATAAAATTATAAAACTTATGGTCATTCCTAAGAAATATTAGACTTGAGAAGAGCAGTTTTAAAACATATAGAAAAATAGCTAACATACCATGAACATTAAAAATAAAGGAAATATATATAGAAATTGGTAGTTTCTAAAAATCCAAGTAAATCTTGACTATCTCAGTTTTAACAAGGAAAAGTGCAATATGCTTCCAAGAGGTTCTTTAAATTTCTTAAAGATAAAAGCTCCATCATTAGTCTCTGCATCTACTCAACTTAAACCAGTGAATGGTCCAGAATAGGTATTCAGTCAAATGTTATTCTAAATGAAGGCAATGTATTATAATTAACATATGTATGATGCTTCGGAGTTTCAGAAACATGAGTAGAATTTAAGAACGAATGTAGCAAGCTGCCTCAGAGTTCAGATTTTTTAGAAATAAGAAGAGAGCACA
Source organism: Myotis nattereri (assembly GCF_964212035.1). Taxonomy (NCBI): domain Eukaryota; kingdom Metazoa; phylum Chordata; class Mammalia; order Chiroptera; family Vespertilionidae; genus Myotis; species Myotis nattereri. Next base: position 63,800,749 of record NC_138076.1, on the reverse strand, counting down.
ACAGTAATGCACAAGAGCACATCACCACAGAATGATGGGGACAGTGATCGGGGGCGGGGGAGTTAAATATAATGTTGGATTGTCTAAAGCCAGGAATTAAGCTGAGATAATATAAAAGACTTTGAGGGGTTATTTTCATTATTTTCAAGTTAACAGTAAAAAAAGAGGCAAAGAAAAACCTTTTTATTGAAGATAGTATAAATGTTCAAACCAAACTTTTGTGACTTATAATTCAGAGATGTAAATGAATTCTGAAATACTTTTCTGATTGTCTAGATCCTCTAAAATTAACAGATCTTTAATGTTCTCATATTTTAAGGTCATCTGAGAGCTTTTATAGAAAATGGATATAAATTACCCCTAATATCAATGATTGAAAGCATAGATGCCCACCCATTTCCAGATAACTTGGGTAATATGTTTTAATGAAAGCCACATATAATCAATAATATTACGTGTGGCATTTTTATTTCTATCAAAATTTCATTTCTAATTTCCCGGATGCATTCAAAGCAAATATGAAAATTTAATTTTTAGACTGCAAAATGTCAAATGAATGCTATACATTTTAAAAATTCAAGAAAGTGCTGTTGAGTGAGAATATTTAGAAGAAAAATAAAAATAGCAAAATTATGTATGCTTACTGCCAAAAGTATTCATAATATTTAACTTAAGATATTTTAAAGGTCAATAATAATGGAAAATTCCTATTTTTCATCACCATTTCCCATGGTGAAGTAAGTAAAATATCTAGAATAACTATTGCTGACTATGAAGAATTGGTTTGGGTTCACATTAAGTTTGATTAATGCACATGTTTTATGAAAATTTTAAATTCTAAATGTTGCTAAGAAAGAATCAAGTAGTTTAGTTAATTGATCAGTATAAGTATAGGTCTATAATATAATTTCCAATTAAAAGCCTATGTTGGTCATGTTTTGAAAATTGAATAAAGAACTAACACAAATTTGACTGTTTCATATACCTCATATATCTGGATTCATGCACTGTTGTCTTCCCATGACTGGCTTACTTTACTCAGCTGTGATGAAGGGGATAGAGAGTTGCTAATCAACACAAAGTTTCAGTGAAGCAATATGAATAAGCACTAGAGATCTACTGTAAAACATTGCACCAAGAGCCAACAATACTGTGTCGTTAGCTTAAAATTTTAAGAGGGTAGATCTCATGTTAAGTGTTCTAAGCAAATTAAAATAAAATTGTTTCAAAAGAATAAAAATATTAAGATTAGAAGTACAGCTTTTTATAACTCTTTTGGTGTATTAAATAAAATTAAATGGATAAAGCATTAACATTAAATATACACATCAAAAATACTATATGAAAACAATTAATATGCTTAATTATTATATACATAACTAATACGAAATTTTTCAGAAAGTTTTTGGCTCCTACCTGTATATATGTATTACTACGGTACTTTAAAAAGACAAATTGCTTATTAAAAATACTGCATATTTTATGTAATATCTAGGAATATATTACTGATTCTTATTGTTTTAAGGAAAGTTATTTAATTTACTAAATATTCATTCTCAAAATGCATTTTTGTGATTGAATGTTCAGAGACTTAGAGATATATAACATAAATACCTAGTAAGGAAACAGCATTTTGCTTTTATAGATATTTTATTACATCAATGGAAATTTCTCTGTATTCTTCTATGGCTAAACTCATAAGCTATAACATAAAAATTACTATCAACAATGTAGACCAGCCATAAAATTCAATTAAAAATCCCTACATTTTAAGCAGTGATAGTAGCATAATGTGTAAACATGAGCTGAAGTGATATGTAGCTTCTAGAGCATGTAACCTTTAGGAAATAAATGTTTTAACTGTTTCATCATCACTTTCTCAGTGCAAAGACTTTTGAGGTCCCTTTTTAACTCTTAGATCTCACTGGAAAAGTTATTGCTTTTGTTAAAGAACAACTTACATGTTCAATTTTTTTAAATTAAATCTGTTTAGCAATATTATTTTATATGTTTTTGTGCTCCAAAACATAAATCCGTTACTAATTCATTTGGTCAACAGATATTGGTTTCAGGCACTGTTCGAGGCACTGGGATTAGTAATGACCAAATTGGACACCCAAGTCTCAGGCCCCATGGTGCTGACATTCTAATAAGTATATACTAGATCACTCACATGGCATGGCAGATGGTGATAAAAGTGCCATAGTAAAAAAACAAAACAAAAAAAAACAAAATACAAAAAAACAGGAAAGGAGGATAGAGTGTAGATAGAGTGTATTTATGTATTGAGGAGGTAGGTTGCAATTTTAAATAGGGTTTTTGGTAAAATCCTTACAAAGACGGTGATGTTTGGAGGAGATGAGGAAACACGATCTATGGAGAGAGCTGGAACGTTGGTGTCTCTAGAAAAGAAAACAGCAATGCAGGGCAGGAGAGTTCCTGGGATATTCGTGACATGGCAGGAGGCTAGATGGTTAAAGGTAAGTGAGTGAAAGAAGAGTGGGAAGGTAAACAGTCAGAGTGGAGGAGTAGCCAGGAGCCTACCATGCACAAGATTATAGGTTAACAAAAGGACTTTTTTTACTTTTACTCTACATGAAAGGGGAAGAATTGGATGGTATGCACAGAGAAGTGGCCTGGTCTTACATGGTGTGTACACGACTGCTCTGCTGGCTGTAAAGGCAAAGGTGAGAAGCAGAAACTCCAATTAGACATGTTCACAATGATCCAGGCAAGAGAGAAGAAACGGTCCGGGGTGGTTGTATGTGTGAATACATTGTAGGTATAAAAGAGGGAAGAGTCGAAGATGATTCCAAGGTTTAGGGCATAACTAAGTAAGTAGAAAATTAGAGTTACCAATAACAGAGATGAGAAAACTGAAGTATGGGAAGGTTTGGGGTAAGACCACCAAGAATTCTCTTCAGATATTTTATATTTAAGATGTCCCAAACTAAAGCTCCTAATCAAGATATGAACACTGAAATGTGTGTGTGTGTGTGTGTGTGTGTGTGTGTGTGTGTGTGTGTGTGTTTCAGAGCAGCCAGATGGCTGATAAGTGGATAATATCAAATTATGCATCTCTTTCATACATTGTTGTTTAGGTCTTCATTGGAAAAAATGTATCTTTAAAACATAAAATAATTTAATATTTCTTCATTTTCAGGAATCTTACTCATTTACTCATTTAATCAATTTAATGAGTGGTAACTTCATGATCCTCACTGCTCCAAATACTTGGAATGCAGAAAGAATTAGGTTCTGCCCTCAAGGTGGTCACAGCCTACCAAGGAAGGAAAAGGATGCAGTGCTGTTTATATGTTTTGAGAATTTGGGGAGCAAAGTGGAAATGTATGGTTTTATATATGCTGTGTTCATATATAGGGTTTAATGCATTGTGGTTTTAATAACCGCACTAGAAATATATGTGACTTTAGAAAGCATACAAAGAAATGAATGATATAAGGAAGACTACTATTTCATAAAAATTGAGACAGTGGCATCTTAAAGCTCAAAGTGCTAAATTATCTCATAATGTTGTATTAGGAAAACATATTTATTTGCTCTTTTACAGGTATGAACAAGATACTACAAATTAAATGCATGTTTGCTAGAGTGGGGAAATGGTTCCATAGAAAAGGAAACATTGAAAAGTAGGTTAGTGAAGGTAAAATAAAATTTTGGCAGAGAGAAATACAAATTTGAATTTATAGAAACACACAAAAAAATGGATGGCAAATGGGCATAGCTAGGGCTTTGAAGGAAAGGTTGGGGGACTGGAGTGGGAATATAAAAGGGGATCCAATAACATTGCATTTAAATTTGATATTTATTTTCAATTATAAAAAAATTAAAATTAAGTACAAATCGAGCTTTAAAAAACCTGGTGGTGTGGATAATAAATGTCATTGAAATCAACCAGTCATTTAAAATTTATTTATTGGCTTACTTCTCAAATAGTATAGTAAGGTATTGCTTTTGTGATGTAGCATGACTTGAGGATCTTTCTGACCTAGAATCTTATGGCACTAGTTTGAGGTGGTATTATACTATATAATAAAAGGCTAATATGCAAATCCACCAAACAGCAGAATGTCCAGTCACTATGACATGCACTGACCACCAGGAGGAAGATGCTCAACACAGGAGCTGCCTACTGGTGGTCAGTGAGCTCCCACAGGGGGAACACCACTCAGCCAGAAGCTGAGCTCACAGCTGGTGAGTGCAACAGAGTGCAAGAGGGCTCCTGGACTGGAAGAGGGCACAGGCTGGGCTGAGGGAAAAAACCCCCTCTTTCAGTGCACAAATTTTGTGCACCACGCCTCTAGTCTATTATAAAAAGACACTGTGCTTTTACACTGGTGTTGTGGAATACCAACCATTTGGCCCAGGGGTGTATGTACACATGATTTTCCTCCCAAGTAAACATAAATCTTATTGAAAAAGCCCTCTTCCATCCCTTCTTCCCCTCCCTCGTTGTGATTTCACTGCCAGGCTCTCAACAGGTCACCCTGTGGTTAAGTCTGCAGCTCTGACATCCAATCAAGATTCAAATTCTGGATAATAAAGACCATTATAAACTGATGAACAAAAATAGATACAGAGGTAAAGCAGCATCAAACAGACTGTCAAACTACAGTGGGAAGGCCGGGGAGGGTTGGGGGGGCAGGGCAAGAGATCAACCGAAGGACTTGTATGCATGCATATAAGCATAACCAATGGACACAAGACACTGGGGGTCAGGGGAGGTCGGGAAAAGGTCAGGGGGAAAAAAAGGAGACATATGTAATATTCTTTGTAATATTTTAAGCAATAAAAATAATAATAATAAAAAATAAATGTAGAAATCTCTCTAAAAAAAAAAAAGAAAGATTCAAATTCTCAGCCATGTCAAAGTGCGTGTTCTTAGAGAATTTGCATGATCTCTCAGTGCCTCAGTTTCCTCCTAGATCGGGAGATAATTATCATTGTCCCTGCCTCCTCATTATTTTGTTGTGTGCAAGGATAACATATGTAAAGCACTGTGGCTTTTCCATCCATTGTAAGTGCTCAATCAATTGTAGGCACTATTATTGACATGAGAAGAAGTGTTTTGTTGATAGAGGAGAGCAGAAATAAAATTAGTTAAGCACCTTCTATTAATATGCACTAACTTCAATTTTGTTTTATTATACTAGTCACTGGAGACTTGGAAGGACCTAAAATTGGAGACATGCTATAAATATTTTGATACATTTTATTATTTAAAGTTTATTAATGTTCACTTGTCTGTTCTATAAAGTGCATTTGTATTCTGGAAAATATATATAAATAACTCTTTATGTATAAGCAATTTACATTATAAAGTTTCCCTAAAATAATGTTCCCTTGGGTTGTAATTTTGTTGCCAGTCCTCAAAAACCTATATAAACCACAATGTAACTAGAAAATTATATCTGAAGCCTTGTTTCCATGTGTACTAACATTTATTATATACTTAAAATACAAACTTATTTTCATAGTTCTACTTCCAACTCAACAGAGACTCTCCCTCAGCAGTAGTGAAAATTATGTGGGAACCATAATTTTGAGCACCAGAAATTGGCTCATTTTCCATATTTGTGAAGCCTAGTAATCTTAGTACATTTGCCTATATTTGTTCTTACAAAGTGTTCATTCTCAAATCAAAGCTAGCACTCATCCTTTGACAGTGTCTTGGTCTTAGAGTTCTCATAGCTTATTTATATCTCTTATTTATATAAAGATATAACCCAAGACACATTACTTTTATAAACCACAGAACTCTATTATTAAAATATAAAGATAAAGTAAGTCATACCTGACAATATTATTGTCATTTCAAGCTGCATGCTGATGATATAAATAAATAGACACATGAGCATTCATTTCAAAAATGAATTTTAACTGGATGACAGAATTGCACTATTTGCATATTTAAAACAATCTATTACTTCACACAAAATTGCTCAAATTCTCTGACCCACAAATTAGAGGCAAGCAAGTAGCTAAATCAAATGAATTAAGAGTAAAAATTAATTAAATGTAATATAATTTGGGTATTAAAGAGGTTGATGAACTATACAACCTGAGCGTCAAAAGTGGTGTTAAGCAATTCCTGGGTTTTCAGGAGTGGAAAAATGACACCACCCCCCTGTTCTGAACAAAACCAACAGAAACGTTTTGTATCCTATCTATGTATGTACCATCTTCAGAGTTTAATTTAAAAGAGAATTTGACAAAGCCTTATGAACTTGAACTGAGATGGCAGAGCAAGAAAGATAAATTAAAACATCTCTCCATGTGTGTATTATGTGTGCATGTAAATAAAATGGATCTCAACTATCCTGAATGATAACACCTTATTAATTTCTATATATTATTGTGAATCAGTAGCTTTATTAACATGGGATTGGTCAGCTACACTCTCAATAATTCCATACTAGTTATGCTAATGTCAAACATTGTGTGTCTGTATAACAAAAACAACTTTCATTTTTTTTATTAATTACTTAGACACACTTGCTCATGTATACACATACATAAGGACATTTATAAAATTAAGATCTAGTGTGGGAATGTGTTTGGTTAATAATGATAAAAATATCTGAGGTGAGAAAGCTGAATAAAAATCTTCACCATAATTTCCAATCTTAGTGTCATATCATGGTTACTGGCATTAAGGAGAAGAGCCCAAAACTCATGGCGACGGCTCAATACCTGACTAGTTATTTGAAACTCATAGGAAGAGACATGATGGTCATTTATGTATATCTCACCAAATATAATGCAACTAAAAGATTCAGATATGCTTCAACCCTTGACCAATGACAAAGACATTGATGTAGAAAACACAGATTTTAACATCAAAATTAGTGGATTCAAATCCTTTTTTATTCACTAACTTTATCAAGTCAAGTAACTTTTGGAGCCACAGTTCATTTCTTCAAGACACTGCAAAGCGTACGCCAAAAATATTTATTCAAAAATAATGGTGTTAAGCCATATACGTTGATGTGACTAGAATATATTTCCAGTTTTCAAACTATACTTGCCCAAATCTTCATCTATCAGTGGACATCTTTAGTTTAAGAAAAGCCTGCCCATGTGATTTTGATTTGTCTGCACTTATAATTATAAAGCCATAAAACTGGGATCAAGGAAATCATGTTATACAGAAAAAAAGCCAGGAAATGAGCAGAATAAAAACCCAGGATCCACTATTGTTTTCTCCAAATACCTAAAAGACTCTCACGTTCTGAGCAGTCCTTGTGTATAATTCATATAAACACTTTCTAAGAAAGTTTTCCACTGATGGAATTTTGTAATGGATCTGAGATAACTAGTGGTTTTCGAGCTTATAGTGACAAAAATATAAAAATAGGCCTCAAATTATGAAAAGTTCATTAGACTAGAATTCAGTGGTTCTCAAAACTGGCTCTCACTGGCTTTTACTTTTAAAAAATACCAATACATAGATCCTACTCGTAGAGATTATAATTTCATTGGTTAGAAGTAAAGACAGGTTTTTGTTTTTGTTTTTTTAAATAAAAAGCTGCCAAGAAGATTCTAATGTGCAACTAGCAGTATAAAGCTGTGAACCACCTAAACTATATGATCCCTTTTGGCTCAGATTTCATGATTCCAAGAAAAGTTCCATTTAAATAATCAGATATGTGTCCATGTAGGATTTGCCTTATACTCTCTATTACCCCAACAAAGTTCAAAGAATTAGTAGACAAATAACATTGTGTTGTTTATTGGCTCTTTTCTTGTGGAAATGGTTTATTTACATATGTCCCTGCCTCTTTACAACCTTTCTTCCAGATGAAGGAAGCTAGATAAAAACTTTTGGAGCCCACAGGGAGATGGTAAAATCTCCCAGGCAAAACCAGGGTCATTAATATTTTTAAGAGTGCTATCCATTTGAAAAATATAATATCAGAGAACAGAAATAGTTAGCCCCACTATCTTCAACAGGAAAACACACAGTAGAAAGAAGAACATAACAAATTTTAAAATTACTTATGTTGCATTACATAGTTATCTTTGAAACAGTTCCTCAACACAGCAAGTACTACATAGTAATTTATTACTAACTTTGTCTTGCTTTTGTAGTTTTACTTTTCTGTCTTGTAATTGCTCGGATTGACATGAGTTTTATGCTTCAGATGCAGAATGAAATGAGAAATATGTTTTGGTATTTTCACCTGTCTTGCTGTTGTATGAATAACCGTAAGGTTAGCATCTCCTTCATTTCTTTTTTCTAAATTAAATAAAAAGTGAACATGATTTTAAAGACTTCTGTAGGTTTTTCCTGATACAAATAAATAAGTGGCAACTTGAAGCTCTATTATAATTTCAAACTATTTCATTGTTTATAGTCAAAAGTAAAAGATGAAGAAAGTTACATTTCACACTTACCAAAGCTAATGTAATCACGGATCATACAGCATATTTAAAAAAAAAAAAAGTACAACAAATTATGTTGTCGGTTGCCAAAACATTATTTTAATATTTGGTGATTTTATACATTTTGTGTATATCGTGAATATTCTTTTACATAAATTCTGTAATGCTAAACAATCAGGCACAATTAGCCAGATATTTAATACAATAATAAACAGATCAAAATTTAATATGAATCTAATATGAAAGGAATACTACTAGCCCCTGCAAATATATTCACTAAAGGTTATTTAGAAGCACAGTGAAATCAGAATATCAGGCTATAGAAACCTGACTAGCTGGCTTTATTAAGCTAACTTGATTGTGTAAAAGTTGTAGTTTCAAAAAAAATATTTACTATTCTGGCAAACTTAACATGAAACCTCCTAGACCTTTTCAACATTTCCTATAATTAAATTTTGTTTTGTGTATCCAACCATGCATATTTTTTAAAGGGTTTCCTAAATAAATGCAAAACAAACGACATCATTGCAAGTCACTAAACTATTTGGCCAAATAGGAAACATTGTTAAAAGAAAAAAATCTGTGTGTGTTTTCTTTAATTACAAAGACCATATCTAATTTTAACTGCCTCCTTTTTTTTCTTAATAATGAGCTGACCTTCTATTCTCCTTAACCCTTTTTTATCAAAGCCATCTACACCCACTTTGCCGTCTGTTTCTCTAATCTGCAATTATTTATGTTTTCTTCATGCTGCTTTGTCCGCCATGGGAGCAAAATTGTATTTGGTGAAATATAGAGCTAATTATACCATGAACCCAGCAACAAAAAGACAGAGCAGATGTTACTTCAGACGTGCTAAAAGTCCTCCTGCTTAATGTGCATATAGTGAAACACTGAGCAGAGTCGTCAAAAACAATATCTAATCAAGGCAGTTTTAGACATGCAAATCTTTTTAACACCAGAGTTAAATGGAGAAATTCTGTCAATAATATTTTCACTACTCACCATGTGCTTGCCAGAATAATTATATTAGGTAGTGATTTCTAATTAATATAATAAATGTGTGAGTCCACATTATTTCTATCCCAGGGGGGGTAGAAATCTAGGGAGGCAGAAATGGAGATCATATGCTGTGAGTTAATAACACAATGCACAATGTTTTCATTGAGACTGTGTTTCCATGATGCCAAAATAAGCAGTTTGGATATTTTTTAAGTTAACCAGTAAAATATATCTTATTCTGTTTTTATTTTTTATTCACAATGAATCATTCTATTTAATTGGGTATTGAATTGATAAAACTTAAGATCACTGTTCCTCTTTGCTTAACTTACTAATATATTCTCATGTATGACTCAGGTTCATTTTCATTTTGTAAATATGTGGGTACATGAATAGGTAGGTGTGTGTAACTATCATGGCACAATGGTTGGATTTTTTTCTCTTTGCAAAAATTGAAAATGGTTTTTGACATATTGGATTTAGATCAATATTACTGGTCATGAAGAAACTGATTTCTTCCCACTGTGACCTGTATACAAATGGTAAATTACTACAGGAAAAGACCAAAATGCTTATCATGCTGTGTAGTGACTAAAAACAATTCCAACCTCACTAGTTTGAAATCACTGTGAGAGGGCAGTATTTTAATGACATACTTTTTACTGAAAGAAGTGTGCCTGCACCACAGGGTGTAAGCCCCTTCTGAGACCTAAAACTTAGTGGGCTCAGCACACCAAACCTCCCTCCTGGGGAGTGTTAAATGTGTGCATTGAGTGGCTGAGCTGGGCATCACTTTCAATGTTTATTTTAGGAAAATAAAGCACCTCTCTGCAAAGCTGTGATAATCAAGCTAAAGAATTCCATCCTATTAAGAAGTGTACAATTTGTACTCTTTTCAACATCAAATGAAAAGTCTAAAATAAAACAGTGTTTGGCTTATACAACTAACCAATTTTAAAACATTATATGTAGGCCAGTTATAAAAGGGATAACTGATATTCTAACAACTAATATTTTATACAAATTACCTATTGAGAAAAAATATATTTATATATTGGAAACATCATATTAGTCCAAAGTTTGTCTCAACAAAACTAAATTATATGTGACATACATATTTTGTCCAATGTAATTAAAATTATGAACATTACAAGTTATTTTTTTTCTTTAGTATGAAGAGAATGGAGGCCTACTTGTATTTTAAAAGAATGTGAGAATGCATTTTTCAAAACTCTACTTATAAAGTGTAATGTTACCATATTCAATGAATAGTAAAATGCAATAGAAAACCACTTCATGTAATTTAACAATCTTCAGTGATTGCTGATGTTTTCAAATCTTATTTTCCAAATGGTTAATTTTCTATTTATCTTATATTTCAAAAAGCCTTTAAGAACCTAAATGCATAGTTACAAAAAATACTTATTGAATTAAGAAACATCAAAACAAATTATTATTAGGTTTGAAATGAGCTAAGTATTCTAAAAGACAAATAACAACACACAGGGTAAACCCTTCACCTTTTCACAGTAGAACTTAACTACTTTTACACTCACTAGGCCAAAAGGAAACCTCTCAGACTCAATACTAATTGTAATTCCACCAACTTTGTCAGCCATGCACTCAGAAGAATGGCCATTTCTCTTGAGGCCAAACTAGTAAACACAACTTTGAAAAAGTAAAATATCCAAGTGTAGGGAGGGACTCTGCTTTGTAGTTTCCAATAATTGGGGACCTTTTAGGAATTAAGACTAGTCAAGTTGACAAAACTGAAAAATAAAAACACATTTTGTCCCAACTTGATTCTTGGTATCAAAATAGAAATTATCTCAACAAGTAGATTATCAGAATAAACTCCACACCTTAGAGAACCCAGGTATCAAATGGAAATAGAGTTATTCACTCACTCCTTTGGCTTCTCCTACATAAAAGACATTATGTGATCATCTCTAGCATCATAGATTGCTAATAAGTCAAAACAAAGGGACTTTCAGAAAAGCTACATTCTCTACTAGTATTTTAATCAAAATAATAAATAGAAGTACTGCCTTTAATCTCATTTAGTTCTTCCCTTCCCACAGACAAAGCAGTCTATAAATATATACATGTATGAAGTAATATTTATGCAAAATGGCTTGAATTCCAGAACCACTATAGATAAAGCTCACTTTAATCAAATGCTTTATATTAAAATGTTTCCTAACTAGTGGATTGATTTAAAATTTGATTATATAAACCTTCTGATTTACATGAAACATTTTAGGAAAAAATCCATAGATGAGTAGTCTGTATATTAAAAGATTCTAATGTTTTACATGTTTAATATATTTAGATGACTGAATCAGTAATCAGCATTAAAAAGTACTAAATTTCTACTACCCACCTTCATACATGGATATAGGCCTTTCCTTGAGTCACAGTATTTTTTATTGATATTTATTTTTTAAAGAAATAAATAACAGCCATTCTGACAGGTGTGAAATGGTATCTCATTGTTCTTTTGATTTGCATCTCTCAGATGATTAGCAAGTTAGAGCATGCTTTCATATGTCTCCTGGCCTTCTGTATGTCAACTTTCAAAAGGTGTCTATTTACTAGTAAGTCCTTGGCCCATTTTTTGATTGGGTTGTTTATCTTCTTTTTGTTAAGAGGTATGAGTTCCCTATAAATTTTGGAGATTAAACCTTTATTGAGATAACATTGGCAAATATGTTCTCCCATGCAGTGGGCTTTCTTGTTGTTTTGTTGATGGTTTCTTTTGCTGTGCAGAAGCTTTTTATTTTGATGTAGTCCCATTTGTTTATTTTCTCTTTCGTTTCCATTGCCCTAGGAGCTATATTGGTAAAGATATTGCTATGACATATGTCTGATATTTTGTTGCCTATGGATTCTTGTAAGATTTTTATGGTCTCTGCTCTTACGTTTAAGTCCTTTACCCATTTTGAGTTTATTTTTGTGTATGGTGTAAGTTGGTGGTCTAGTTTCATTTTTTTGCATGTATCTGACCAAATTTCCCAACACCATTTATTAAAGAGACCATCTTGACTCCATTGTATGCTCTTGCCTCCACTGTCAAATATTAATTGAGCATAATGGCTTGGGTCGATTACTGGGTTCTATGTTCTGTTCCATTGGTCAATATGTCTGTTCTTGTGCCAGTTACCAGGCAGTTTTGAGAACAGTGGCTTTGTAATATAGTTTGATATCTGATATTGTGATCCCTCCAAATTTGTTGTTCTTTTTCAAGATTGCTGAGGCTATTCAGGGTCCTTTTTTATCCCAGATGAATTTTAGGAGAGTTTGTGCAAATCAAAACAACAATGAAATACCATTTCACACCTGTCAGAATGGCTATCATCAACAATCAACAAATGACAAGTGCTGGCGACGATGTGGAGAAAAATGAACCCTTGTGTAGTGCTGGTGGGAATGCTGACTGGTGCAGCCACTGTGGAAAACAGTATGGAGTTTCCTCAAAAAATTAAAAATGGAACTCCCATTTGACCCAGTAATCCCACTTCTGGGAATATAACCCAAGAAACCAGAAACACAAATCAAAAAGGATATTGCACCCTTATGTTCATAGCAGCACAATTTACAATAGCTAAGATCTGGAAACAGCCTAAGTGCCCATCAGCAGATGAGTGGATTAAAAAGCTGTGGTACTTGTATGCATGCTTATAAGCCTAACCAATGGACATAGACAGCAGGAGGGTGAGGGCATGAGCGGGGTGGGGTGGGGGGGGGCAATGGGGGGATAAGGACACATATGTAATACCTTAATCAATAAAGAAGTTAAATATTAAAAAAATAAAAAGCTGCCAAAACCGGTTTGGCTCAGTGGATAGAGCGTCGGCTTGCGGACTGAAAGGTCCCAGGTTCGATTCCGGTCAAGGGCATGTACCTGGGTTGCGGGCACCTCCCCAGTAGGAGATGTGCAGGAGGCAGCTGATCGATGTTTCTCTCTCATCGATGTTTCTAACTCTCTATCTCTCTCCCTTCCCCTCTGTAAAAAATCAATAAAATATATTAAAAAAAATAAATAAATAAATAAAAAGCCGTGGTATATCTACACAATGGAATACTACCCTGCTGTAAAAAAGAAAGAATTCTTACCATTTACAACAGCATAGATGGACTTGGAGAACATTATGCTAAGTGAAATAAACCAGTCAGAGAAAGATAAATATCACATGATCTCACTCATTTGTGGAATATAATGAACATTATACACTGATGAACAAAAATAGATACAGAGACAAAGAAGCATCAAACAGATTGTCAAACTTCAGAGGGTAGGCATGGGAGGGGTTGGGGGAGAGAGTAAGAGATCAACCAAAAGACTTGTACGCATACATATACTAGGAGGGTGAGGGCATGTGCGGGGGGTGAGGGGGTTGGCTGGGGGGAGGTCAATGGGGGAAAAGGAGACACATGTAACACTATATGTAATACTTTAAACAGTAAAATAAAACTTAAAAATAAATAAATAAAAAGAAAAAAATAAATAAATAGCAGGATGTGATTTTAATACCAAAGAAAATATTTGAGTTTGACTAATTTCTCTTTCTCAAATTTTAAGTTCAATAATTACAAATATTTTAAATTCAAAGAATTTAAACATTTGGTTTAGCATGAACAAAACTTTAATGAAGTAAATTTTAAATACTATAGCTATTTATCACATTAAATTTGATAAAATAATACTTAATAGTATGAATATTTAGAAATTGATTCCTTTCCATATAATAACATCTACACTAATAAAAGACAAAGATGCTAATTGACCATACCTTCACTACACTCATCAGCCAATCAGAAGAGTATGCAAATTAACCCAACAAAGATGGCCGTTAAATTTTCATACTGCAGGCAGATCCCGCTGAGCCAACCCTCCCGCCTGGGGCTGGAGGCAGTGTGATCTCCAGCCGCTGCCCACCCCAGTACAGAATCCAGGCCTGCCATGTGCAGGGCGGGGTGGGTGGGGCGGGTGGCAGCACCATGCGAGCCGCCACCCGACCCAGCGCGGGTTCTGGGCCTGCCATCTGCAATCAGGGGAGATGGAGCAGGCACCGCGGGATCAGGCATGCCATCTGCCACCAGGGGAGCGGGCCTAAGCCAGCAGGTGGTTATCTCCCGAGGGGTCCCAGACTGTGAGAGGGCACAGGTTGGGTTGAGGGACCACCCCCCTGCCAGTGTACAAATTTTTGTGCACTGGGCTTCTAGTATATTCATATAATATTCTTAAGCTTTTATCAAAGAAATTTTTCACACAAAAAAAATCACAGAACGTTAAGAAATAGATATAGTATGATGTGAAAAATGAAAATTTTATTCTCCCTGTTCACAAAATCTAGAACAATGTGGAATCTAAAGACGAGTACAGGGAAGGGAGGTAAAGATAGAAATTGTCTCCAGATTTGTCTCTGTATAATCCAAAGTGATTTTTTGAAGATTGCAGATAAAGACAAAACGCGATATAGCAAACTGAATAATAACTTATACACTATAGGGACTGTGGATGACTTCATTGTGTCTGATAACAGTTTATAGTTACTTTGTGCTGGTCTGGCAACAGTGACACAACTACCACTGATGCCTCATTATTGTGACACAGTGATCAATAATGGTGTTTCTCCAATTCAGCACTCACTTTTTATATTAGGGCAAGAAAAATATCTTATTCACCTTTATTTTTATTTTTTTAAATCTCTTCATGCCCACCCCCCCGAGATTTGTCAGTCTGTTCCATGTTCCCATGCCTTTGATTCTATTTTATTCATCAGTTTATTTTGTTCATTAGATTTCTTGTTCATTTATTTTGATTTTTAGATTCAATTGTTGACTATATGTATTTCCATTTTATTGTTCATATTTGTGATCTTTTATTTCTTCTTCTTCTTCTTCTTCTTCTCCTTCTTCTTCTTCTTCTTCTTCTTCTTCTTCTTCTTCTTCTTCTTCTTCTTCTTCTTCTTCTTCTCCTTCTTCTTCAAGAATACTCTTCAACATTTCATGTAATACTGGTTTGGCGGTCATGAACTCCTTTAACTTTTTCTTGTCTGTAAAGCTCTTTATCTAACCTTCAATTCTAAACAATAGCTTTTCAGGGTAGAGTAATCTTGGTTGTAGGTCCTTGCTATTCATCACTCTGTATATTTCTTGCCACTCTCTTCTGACCTGCAAAGTTTCTGTTGAAAAATCAGCTGACGGTCATATGGAACTCCCTTGTAGGTAACTAACTGCTATTATCTTGCTTCTTTTAAGATTCTCTCTTTGTCTTTAACCTTTACTATTTTAATTATGATATGTCTTGGTGTGAGCCTCTTTTGGTTCATCTTTTTTGGGACTCTCTGCAATTCCTGGACTTGTAAGTCTATTTTCTTTTTTATCAGGTAGGAGAAGTTCTCTGTCATTATTTCTTCAAATAGGTTTTCATTATCTTACTCTCTTTTTTTCTCATTCTGGCATCCCCCTTTACTCTCTTCATATTATTGGATTCTTCTTCTCTTCTGATTGGATTTTTTTTGCTTCCTCATATTTCAAATCATTGATTTGATTCTCAGAATCCTCTAT
This sequence comes from Myotis nattereri, assembly GCF_964212035.1. Taxonomy (NCBI): domain Eukaryota; kingdom Metazoa; phylum Chordata; class Mammalia; order Chiroptera; family Vespertilionidae; genus Myotis; species Myotis nattereri. The sequence goes on along the minus strand of NC_138076.1, from coordinate 63,784,768 downwards.
TCTAATGTTGAATCTCTGTAAATTACTCTTTATTTCAGTAAATACATGCTCAATTTCTGATTGGTTCTTTTTTATGTCTGTGAAATTCTCACTAAGATCCTTGAATATATGACTAAGTTCTTCAAAGATCTCATTAAGTCCCTTGAAGCTCTTATTAAGATTCTTGAACAATCTTATAACCCTTGTTTTGAACTCTGTATCCAGTAGTTTGTTTTCTTCCATTTCTTTCATTTGTGACATATTTCTTTGTCTCCACGTTTGGGGTGCTTTCCTGTGTTTGTTTCTATGTATTAGGTAGAGCTGCTACATCTCCTGGAGTTGGTAGACTGGCCTTGTGTATCAAGTGTCCTGTAGGGCCTAAGGGGTCAGCCTCTCCTGTCACTTGAGCTGGGCACTCTAGGTACACTCCTGTATGGGCTGTGGACACAGTTTTGTTGTAGTTGAGCCTTGACTGCTGTTGGTGTCACTGGGAGGAATTGACCTCCAGGCCAATTGGTTGTGAGGACCAGCTCTGACTAAAGTGTAAGAGCTGCTGTGCTGGAGACACCCCTATGGAGTAGGACTTGCTTCAGTGGGGCCTTGGGGTTATGTCTTCTCCTAGGTTGTGTTGCTTGTGGATGCATAGAGTTGTAATCTAGTATGGTCTGTAGCTGTCCACCTGGTGTACCAGCTCTGCCTGGGGCCAGCCACTGCCTGAGGTCACCATGCAGGAGCCACAGAGAGGTCTGCAGATGACTGCCATCTATACTGGGCTTGGAAGTGCTCAGGTGAGGCCCAGCCATGAGGCGAGCCAGGCTGTGCTCGCTTCGGGTCTTGGGACTCTTATTGATGGCACACTGATGCCAGCTGGGGCCCATGAGAGACTTCAGGAAAGTTTGAAGCCTGAGCCAGGATAAGCTACCCACATGGAAAAGTCCCTGCAAACAGCTTAGGTGGAGCCACAAATTGGATGGGGGAGGGTCTCAGGGAATCACCAGGGTGAAGTGAACAGTGTGGGCCACTCCGATGGAAACTCAGATATGGCTGTCAATCAGCTCTGGGACCAGGGACATACCAACACAGGAATAATGACCCCTGCGAGCATCCCTGTCTGGGAGAAAGCTGCCCCCAAGTTCCTGCCCTGATGTCAGAAAATCCAGTTCCTCCCTGTATGTCCCTGGTTCATCCAAAGCCCCTGCCCAGCATTGGAGCTCAAAGAAAGTGAATCTGTATAGGTTTGTGTGCAGGTCCTTTAAGAGGGTCTCCAGCAGCCTCCTGGGCACTCAGCCATAATCCCCACTGGTTTTTACTGCCCGAAGTTACAGGGACTTCTCTTTCCAGCTCTGGAACTCTGGGCTATAAGTCTGGTGTGGGGCTGGGACCCCTTGCTTCTCACTGAAGGCCTCTGCAGCCCAGATATCGCTCCCAATTAAAAACACACCACAGGTGGCTGTCAGACCAGCCATTCTGGGCCTCCACTCCTCCTACTAGTCTCCACCTGCTTTCTTCTTTACTTCTCTAGTTGTAGGACTTCCATTCAGCCAGCTTTCAAGTGGTTCTGGACGATGGTTGTTTTGTATTTTACTTGTAATTTTGATGTGCTTGTGGGAGGCAGGAGGCAAGTAGTGATGTTTACCTATGCTGCCAGCTTGGTTCTCCAGCACTCACTTTATTTACTAGTTTACAGTGGAGCTAACTTGTTCTCTGTTGATATTAATTTGTAATAATCCTTAATACAATTATAGGTATTATGATGCCTACATATATAGATGTCCCAAAAAATGTATGCACACAGTCTTATAATTGTAAAGGAAGTGTTTATCAAAATACATTTCATTTTCAAAATGGAGCTATCAGTTATTACAGTATGTTTAAATTTTGGGGGGACACCCTGTATATATAGAAAGACAGAAAGAGAATAAAATAGAGAGTAACCAAGATTTTGTTTGAGCTTCCCATTTTAATACTGTTTATCATTCCTCTCACATGGTTACAATTGATTCCTACTAAATCAGTTTGTTAACTGCCAATGTGATTAAGGCACATTTATAAAAAAAAGTTAGTAAATGTCAATCTTAAACTGATTCTCAGAAAATAATCTAAAACCAAAATATTTTCAAAGATAGGAGAATCTGAAATAAGAGTATTAAAATGATAATTGACATGACAGACATAAAAAAAAACAACCTTTCTTGGTAGTTTAAATACAAAGGTATCAAGAGTAGAATGAGTGTTGAATTTATGTTGTGGAAAATTGGTCCCAAGTTGGTTTTCCACTTCATCAGAAAGCACTTTTGTCTTGTATGCAAACAGTTAATGAAGCATGCCAACACTGAATTGGTTTAACTAGTGTTAGAAATATTTCACCTTTTCTTCTCCCTCTCTTTTGGTTAGTTTTAATACTAACATAAGGAGACACCTTAAATTTCTGGACACCAATTGTATATCTCAGATAGAATGAATGAATAATATAGCTATTCATGATTTAAATACTTTCATTTTCACTTATGAATTATTCTCTACTGAAAGTTAGCAAAAGATCTATCAATTCTTCTGCACAATAATAAATGTATGATGGGAATGATCTAGTCATTGCATTTTCATACAGAAGCCTACCTTTAGTTTCAGTATTTGGAAGCAGGGAGACTTTTGATTTAGTTTTTAAAGCCTCTGGCAGGTGGAAAATTCTGTTCCAAGAACATTCATGTGATTGGGAACAAAAGAAATTCCTTCAAGGGGATTGTGGTTTTACCTTTATGCCACTTTCAAAGAAAATAAGATGATGATTTCTTTCATATTAAAATTAAAATAAACATAGAGGCTGGAAAAATTATACATTATAACAAATTATTGCACATAAAAAGACTTTTCATAGACTTATTCAGACTATACTTTTTACATGTAAAAACAAAGTGTTCACCTGCTTAACTTTTTCACAATATGATAATTTAATTCTTACTTTGCATGTCTTCTATTTCATATTAAAAATTCCCATTTTAAATTCAAGTGTACAGTTTCATTATTACTTTGTATGAAACATTACACCATATGTGCTCTGATCTTAATATAAAAGATTTAGTTTGGAGAGTTACTAACTGATGTAATTCTAAAATAGTTTTTTAAGTAACTCAAAAAAATAAATACATTTTTTATATTAGTATTACTTGGAAAAAAGAAAGTCTGGAAAAGTATTGCACTCAAATAGGTTTACCATTAAAAGCCATATTTAACTTCAATTATCATCAAATATGAATACAATTTGTCTCTTCTTAGTAGATGTTTACTTATGCGTATTTTAATTCTATCAGAAAAAATACTCTTGATGAAAGTGACTGCTAGATCATAACAAACTTATTTCACTAATTATATACAAAGATGTTTACCAACAATAGCACATACATTCCTATTTCAGATGGCTCCATATAGAGTAGTTAAAACGTGAATAATTGCAAAAAACAACAAAAAACAAACAAACAAAAAACACACCAAAATTTATAGAGCATGTCAGGTGTACCTTTTCCAAGGAACAGGGGGTAATGTAAAATCAAAGTTCCTTTAGTGAGAATTTTTTTTTTTAATTCCTGCATTTGTGCCCTAATTTTACAAATGAAGAATCTAAAGGCCAGAACTATGAAATGATGACTATTATCTCATCATATGCTACTCTATCATCATTTCCAAACTCCAGAGCAAGATTTAGGTTATGAATTAGAATTAACTTTAATATATTTGCAACTAGAGGCGCAGTGCACAAAAATTTGTGCACTTGGGGGGGGTCACTCAGCCTGGCCTGTGCCCTCTCGCAGTCTGGGACCCCTTGGGGGATGTCCACCTGTTGGCTTAGGCCCGCTCCCTGGGGAATTGGGCCTAAGTGGCAGTCAGACATCCCTCTGGCAGCCCGGGAGCCCTCGGAGGATGTCCAGTTGCCAGCGGGGAGCAGGCCTAAGCTACAGTCGGACATCCTTAGCGCTGCTGAGGAGGGGGGAGAGGCTCCCACATCCACCGCTGTACAGGCAGCCTTCAGCCTGGCTTGTGGCTAAGCAGAGCTCCCCCTGTGGGATTGCATTGACCACCAGAGGGCAGCTCCTGCATTGAGCGTCTGCCTCCTGGTGGTCAGTGTGTGTCATAGTGACCAGTCATTTCCAGTCCTTCTGCTGTTAGGGTCAATTTGCATATCCTTTTATTATATAGGATAGAGGCCTGGTGCTTGGGTGGGGGCTGGCTGGTTTGCCCGGAAGGGTGTCCCGGATCAGGATGGGGGTCCTGCTGGAGTGCCTGTCCAGTCTGGGTGAGGGACTGAGGGCCGTTTTCAGGCTGGCCACACCCCCTCCAGAGAGGGTGGTCCTGCTGGGGTGCCTGGTCAACCTGGGTGAGAGGCTGATGGCTGTTTGCAGGCTGGCCAAGCCCCTCAGCGGGGACCCTCACCCCATGAGGGTGTGGCCAGCCTGCGTGAGGGGCTCATGGCTGTTTGCTGGTTGGCCACAGCCCCTTCAGAGTGGGGGTCCCTGCTGGGGTGCCTGGCCAGCCTGGGTGAGGGACTGATGGCTGTTTGCAGGCTGGCCACAGCCCCTTCAGGGTAGAGGTCCCCACTGAGGTGCCTGGCCAGCCTGGGTGAGGGGTTGATGGCTGTTTGCAGGTTGGCCACGGCCCCCAGCTCTCCAAGCTCCCAGGGGAAGCTGGCTGGAAGCAGGTACCTGGGATTTATTTAGCTTCTATAATTAAAAGTATGTTGCCTTGAGTGGAGGCCACAGGCGGCAAGGGCAGGCGGGAAGCTTGGCTTCCTCCATCGCCGGGGCAACCAAGCCTCCTGCTTGCTCCAGCTCTCGGCAGCCATCTTGGTTGGATTAATTTGCATATAGTCTCTCTGATTGGCTGGTGGGCATGGCTTGGGGCATAGTGGAAGTGCAGTCAATTTGCATTTTTCTCTTTTACTAGATTAGACTAGAGGCCCGGTGCACAAAAATTTGTGCACTCGGGGGGTGGGGGGTGTCCCTCAGCCCAGCCAGTGCCCTCTTGCAGTCTGGGACCCCTCAGGAGATAACGACCTGCTGGCTTAGGCCTGCTCCCAGGTGGCAGAGGGCAGGCCCAATCCCTAGGTGCAGCCCCTGGTCGGGCTCAGAGCAGGGCTGATTGGGGAGTTGTGGCACCGCCCCCTGTCACACTCAGGGCAGGGCCCATTGGGGGAGGGGAGGCTTGGGGCACCGCACCCTGTCACACACAGAGCAAGGCCTATCAGGGGGTTGGGGCTCCACACCCTGTCACACTCAAAGCCGCAGGACAATCAGGGGGTTGGGGAGCTCCCCCCTATCAGGCACAGAGCAAGGCGATCAGGGGGTTTGGGTGCTGCCCCCTGTCACACTGATCCCAGTGCTGGGAGGCCTCACGGCTCCGCTGATCCTGGTGCTGGGAGGCATATTACCCTTTTACTATATAGAATAGAGGCCTGGTGCACAGGTGGGGGCCAGCTGGTTTGCCCTGAAGGGTGACCTGGATCAGGGCGGGGGTCCCCACTGCGGTCCCTGGCCAGCCTGGATGAGGGGATGATGGCTGTTTGTAGCTGGTCACACACCCTTCAGGGTGGGGGTCCCCACTGGGGTGCCTGGCCTGTCTAGGTGAGGGGCTGAGGGCTGTTTTCAGGCTGGCGGGTGACTGAAGCTCCCAACCGCTCCTTTTTTTCTTTTTTTTCTTTTTTTATTCTGGGCCAGCTTTAGCTCTGAGGCTTGACTCCAGCTCTTAGGCCTCCGCTCCTGAAAGCAGGTATCTGGTTTGTTTGAGTTCTATAATCGAAACACTGTTTCAACTCCAGCTCTGAGATCCCAGCTGGTTGAAAGCCAGTTTCTGGGGTTTTGTTTAGCTTCTATATTTGTAACAATGTTTCAAACTGCAAGCTCAGAGGCTGGCAGTGGCAGGCGGGGAACATTGGAGTCCTCCGTCACTGAAGCAAGCAAGCCTCATGTTCGCTTCCAGCTGCCTGGCTGCCGGCCGCCATCTTGACTGGCAGTTAATTTGCATATCGCCCTGATTAGCCAATGGGAAGGGTAGCAGACATACGGCTAATTACCATGTTTCTCTTTTATTAGATAGGATTAGATAGAGATAGCAATTTCTGTTATGGATCAGATATATAGCATGAATGTATCCTTAACAGACATAATACTGAACTGAGGTCTCAGTCATTCATAAGCAAGTTTTATATACACACCAGGAAAATATTTTGAACAATACAACAGGTTTATATTATGGATAGCAAATCATAGGAATAAAATATCCAAATCATGGGAATAATAAAAACATCTAGTATTTACATAAAAAAATTAGTTTCAACATTTTTCATTAAAATTTTTATTTTTCCCCTCAAATCTATTAATATAGATCATTATGCCCACCTTACAAAAGAGAAAATGGATATGTGTGCTTGGATAACAACACAATAGAACTAGAATGCAAACTCGGAAATTCTGACTTTATGGAGTATAACGTCTCCCAGATGACACTTCCATTCCAAATTAGACATGCAGATTGCCTTTATTACATATGGATACTGGAAGTTTCTTAAATAATAACTATATTCTCAAGTCCTCAAATATAAATAAATACAGTAAATATTAATGTTTTAAAATGTTCAACAGCGAATGATATTCCAAATGAGGAATATGGTATATCTGTTCAATTAACTTAATTTAAAACTAAATTATTCTAGAATCATTCCTGGCTGGTGTGGCTCAGTTGGTTGAGCATTAGCCCATTCTTTGAAAGGCCACCAGTTCAATTCCTGATCTGGGTATGGTCAGGGCACATTCCCAGGTTTCGGGTACTAAACTACCTGCATAAAACACATCAAGAATGTCCTATGTAGCCTGGCCGGTGTGGTTTAGTGTTTGAGCATCTACCTATGAATCAGGAGGTCATGGTTTGATTCCTGGTCAGGGACCTGCCTGGGTTGTGGGCTCTATCCCCGTTGGGGGTGTGCAGGAGGCGGCTGGTCAATAATTCTCTCTCATCATTGGTATTTCTATCTCCCTCTCTCTCTCTCTTCATCTCTGAAATCAACAAAAATATATTGAAAGAAAGAAAGAGAGAAAGAGAGAAAGAGAGGAAGGAAGGAAGGAAGGAAGGAAGGAAGGAAGGAAGGAAGGAAGGAAGGAAGGAAGAAAGAAATGTCCTATATAGAGAAAAATTTAAATAAGTTTAATTTCTGAAATACTTGATGCAGGTCAATGTGCTTTTCTGGTTATTTGTTTAAAATAGGAGAAAAATCTAAACTGACAATCACCTCTCTCTCTCTCTCTCTCTCTCTCTCTCTCTCTCTCTCTCTCTCTCTCTCTCTCTCTCTCTTCTCTCATTTGAACCCCCTACATTAAAAGTAAATCACAGTCAGAATGAGATTATGATGCAATGATCTCCCTGTGAACGTTGCATTATGGCTTAGGCAGTGCATAAGCGGTCCCTCGGCACTTGTGCTTACAGCAATTTGAATTTCTCTGGTAGCTCAGTATGATTTATGGCATATTTCAGACTTTCTCTTCATCAAGGCAGAGCACGGTCAAGTTCATGATAGTTTTGCAACTAAGATAAAGGAAGAAAAGGAGGCACTTTGAGTAAACAGGACTTTGTGGTTTGTTGTAATGTTGGTGTTTAAAATTGAATTGGTTGTGAAATTATCTTTGACAGTTTTATTCAATATCATCGTGTGAATTGAATAGAACAACCAATGGTGTTTATTAGTGAATCATCCATGGGCTTTTTCAGCCTTCCACTTACATGCATAAACACCTGTTTTAAGAACAAATGCAAAGGTTTTATAGTATTAATAGTAGAATAGACCTTCAACTGAGACCTGTATAAAATTCTATTTATCTTTCCTGAAACTTCTGTTCTGGCAAACAGGTGGTTTCTTATACCTGCAGTATTTCATTTCCTTATGCACAGCTGTGTTAGAAAATGTTTGATTTTATGAACCACATGCCAGACATAGCAATATTTTTATAATGGAGAGGAAAAAGCAAATTGTATTGCTTCATTTATTTTTCTATACCAACAATGTCAATTTTTAGATCTAATATTGCATGCTTTCTTCATAGTCAACTCTTGTAATATAAGCAGCTGTTTCTTCAGAAATATGGACAACAGCAAGAATTCATCCCTAAATTCAAAGCAAAATAAAACACTGCTGATGAAAGCTTTTTTAACTCCTTTTTTATTATTATTCATAAAACTCCCTAGGTATGCATGGATCTTTATAGAGCATATAAAAAGACAAGGCTCCCCACCACAAAAAGTTTATAGTATAATCCAAGGAAAATATCATGTAAAACAGCTCAGATATAGAGAATATGTGTCATTTAGGGGATCATCGTATAGAAGTTGATTAAAAATAGTTATTAAACTAGAAAATAGAGTCACAAAAGACATGTTTGTTCTTGTATTTTTAGGGCAACTTGTTGGGCAAGGATTTATAACATGGAAAGTGATAAAGTTGATAGGTTACCAATAAATTTTATTTTCAAATACTCCATAGTATAGAATTTATACTCACAAAAATATAAATGCTTTAATATACTGATCCTGAATTGATTTGAGTGACTTAAAGATATCATTTACTTATGTATTACATCATATAATCATAGAATTATATAAATTAAGATTTTTTTTTCATTTCAAGTCCTGCAATTAACTTAACTTGGTGAAGTAAGATATATAAGTTACTTTATGTCTTCAAAGTCACCTGAGATAGGTACTGGAGAAACTAAACTGGAAATCAAGTTCCTGGATTTCTAATTTAATATTTTTTTAGAAGAATGAACCATTTTCCCCTATTTTAATAACCTGCACTGAACATTAAAGTAGGAGTCCAAACACTGGTCAGACCCTGCCTTCAGTTACACTACCTTAAAAGTCACAAAATGTCAGACAAGAAATTAACTCCTCTGAAATTCAATTTACTCATCTGTAAAATGAAAATGCCAACAATATTAACATTTTATGTCTCAAATTAAATAGGAAAAAAAGTAGATGTGAAAATGAGAATAAAAACATTACATATTAAAACCCTGGCATTCTGACATTGAACAAAATGCAGCTTGAAGCTGTCTCTGAAGTGAAGGAAATGTTCTAATTGGCAAGAGCATAGAGGAATCCCAGGAGTAAACAGAAAGCTGGCAGTAACAAGGATATGTACAAAAAGGTACTGCTGCCTACCTGAGCATTCACTCAGGAGTTTCTTCTTTTTATGTTTTGAGTATTTATTACCATCATTTTTATTTGTCTCTAAATTAACAACATTTAATTCTTAATGATGACTTTTCTTAACAATCAGCTTACAGAATTTTTGGCAATTTGACAACAGACTCCCGTGAAACAGGTTCAGTACACCACTGCATGCTGCCCAAACTCAGGTGTGCATATCAAATTCCAGCTCAAGTCTCCTTCTACTTCCAAATCCACCAGTTCCCTTCAGGAGTATTTGCCACACAACCACATATTGACAGTACATGCTAGTCAATATGGCTGAGACAGCCCTGCCGTCAGCAGGCTGGTGGTCTCATGGAGGAGGAGGATCATGAAGCAAAAAGACTTGCAAATAAAGTTATTTTTATAAATTCTTCAAAATTATATTGAAAAACACACACACAAAATGGTATGGAATAGAAGAGGTTGAGGGCAGAGATGAACAATGATCAAATTTAGCATTCAGGGAAGGACATTTAACTAGACAATGAGTATGAGGTAGGGAAGTCAAGAACAAAGAGAAAATCTTCCCATCGGCCATATTTAAGAACTAGGGGAAGAAAGGAACAGATGCAGTATGTTTGGGGACCTAAGAAAGGCCAGTGAGGAAAGAACAAAAGGAGAGAACTAACCCAGAAGAGTGTGGAGAGAGGAGGTGGAGCACATTCAGTTTTATGTACAGTCTTTAAAACCAAGCTAAGCAGGTTGAGGTTGTTTTCCCAGCCACCATATAAAGTCATTGAAGGCTTATAAAAAGGTAATTTCATGATTTGATTTACAATTTACAACCAACACAGTAGCTGCTATAAGAAGAGAGGATTATAAAGACAACACGTGAAGCTGAAAAGCTGGATGAGGGGTTACTGCAGTGGCCCAGTGGACAGTGCTACCTTGGGTTGCCACGTTAGCAGTGGATGCAGTGGAGAGAGAAACGTGGATCCTAGAGATGGTTTGGAAGAAGAATAAACAGTCACAGTGATGTACCATAGATGGAAGTAGATGCAGGACAGGGGAAGAGAGGTATTTCATGGATGGTTCACTATTTTCTAGATTGAGCATGGGAGTTTAAAAACAAAAAGGAAAAAAGGGGGGTGAGGGGGTAAGAGATTAACCAAAGGACTTGTATGCATGCATATGATCATAACCAATGGACACAGACAGTAGTGGGGGTGAAGGCATGTGCTGGGGGGTGGGACCAGCCAGAGAGAGGTCAATGGGTGAAAAAAGGAGACTCATGTAATACTTTAAACAATAAATAATTTTTTAAAAAATTCCTATTTACTGAGTTTGGGGAAGACTGACCAAAGTCAGACTCCATTCGAAGGCATAAGATTGTATTTTTTTAAAATATATTTTTATTGATTTCAGAGAGGAAGGGAAAGAGAGAGATAGAAACATCAGTGATGAGAGAAAATCATTGATTGGCTGCCTCCTGCATGCCCCCTACTAGGGATTGAGCCAGCAACCCAGGGATGTGCCCTGACTGGGAATTGAACCGTGACCTCCTGGTTCCTAGGTTGAAGTTCAACCACTGGGCCACACTGGCTGGGCAAGATTATATTTATTTATAATTCATTTTGCCTGGGGTTATATTAAAATTCTTGTTATGGATCTTTGAATGGACAAGGGTAATCAAAATCATTTAGAAGAGAGGATATTATATTAACACTATCTATACAGTTTAATTATTGGATTACATAATTTTCTGAGGAGTAAAAAACTAGATGAATTCCATTGGTTTTGTCAATCTAGAGTTCATGGCTAATTGATCTGCTTTGAAATTTATATATATATATATATATATATATATATATATAATCATGAGCAATTTTAAGAAAATGGATATGACAATAGGTAACACAGAACCTATTTGAAGTATCCTGAAAAATACCTTCACTTGATATTATGCCCAAGAACTGATGCATGAAGGGGGGAAAAACTAGTAAGCCTAGCCAGTATGGCTCAGTGGTTGATCATCAACCTATGAACCAGGAGGTCACCTTTCCAGTCAGGGCACATGCCCAGGTTGTGGGCTTGATCCCCAGTGGCAGGGTGTGCAGGTGGCAGACAATCAATTATTCTCTCTAATCATTGATGTTTCTATCTCTCTCGATCTACCATACTCTCTGAAATCAATAATTTAAAAAAAAACAACTAGCTAAACTTCAGTTACTATTAGCCCTAAATATTAGAAGGAAAAGAGATACAAAGGGTAGTCATAAACAATAATGGACAGTATTAATATAAAAATACCACAATTATAAAAGTTCTTTCAAAACTGAAGGAATCATTTGGATCTGTCAGTTATTATAAAGGAAGTGACTATCTTTTTAAGATAATGTATAATTAAAATATCTATTTGTTTCAAAGTAAAATTACATGCCATGAATCATAAAAGTAAATGTAAAATTTTCCATACATAAATCTTAGGAAATTATTCAAAATTACATTTTAATATTATCCCTCATTCATGGTAAATCTAAAAAAGCTGTAAAATTCACACCATAAAATCCTGTATCTTATTGTTGTGTCTTATAGCTAAGCCTATATATATAGGTTGTCCCAAAAACATGTATGCACACACTTTGAGTAATTATAAAGGTAATGTTTATTAAAATACATTTCATTTTCAAAATTGAGCTATCAGCTGTTAAAGTATGTACGTATTTTTGGGACACTCTGTATATAAGCCAATACTCATGTTTAAAGTATAGATAATACAGCTTCCATTTAAAAGCCTTGAACTTCTTTTCAATCCATAAGTATAGGAATATTTTAAACCATTTTTGCACGTTATTTTATCTATCAATAGTAATTAACACAGCCTTAATCTGGCTAATGTTAATGACCACTGTTCTTCTGTAAATCCCAGTTAAACCAAGCTTATTAAGGGCTAATTAAAGGAAATCTTGTGTGCATGGAATAAAGTAATGTCTGTTTTTAGAGTTAGAGTGCATATTTTGTCTGATAACATAAAATGAGAAAAAACTTTTCAATTAAAAGTTTACAGGCAAGCTGATTGTTGATTGCTAAAAAAATGTACCAATTAAACAACTAACAACTTATTTACTCTTCCTATATGTCTGTGACTTTTAACAGTGTAGCAATGTAATCTAAGTCTAGAAGCATACTTCCTGAGCATGAAACTAGACCGAGGCTGCAGCAAATAACCAAAAAAAAAAAAAAAAATCTTTAGATAAATAATCAATCAGGATCCACTAGTCAAGATTCTAGATAAGTAAGGAATGTCGAGGGCACGTAGAGAAGATACTATGCATGGTTACGAATAGTGTGGAGAGACTGTGACATTAGACACGCACAAGTTTTTAAAAAGATAGTTGTGAGTACTTATGTGTACATCGGCGGGTGTAAGCTGTATTATTTTACTTTTATTTTCTATTTAATAAACTTTAGTATAGTGCCTACAGCGTGTCAGGTTGAGTACTGAGGATTAATTTAACCCAAATATCCCCAAAGAGCCTATGAGATATTTACAATTATCACACCTATGATATAGATGAGGAATCTGAAACACAGAAAGCCTAAGAAGCCAAAAGATTTCTAAGAAGAGTACCACAGAACAGACCCATGCTTTCCACTCAAGCGGTTAGGCACCAGATTTTGTTTTCTCAATACCGAACCACAAAGTTGTGCTGTCCCTGTTTTCACTTACCTGTTCTTAATCTCTCTCGCTCGCTCTCCTGCGTCCTCTCCCTCTCCCTCCTTTCCCCACTCCGTTCTTCCCTCCTTCTCTCTTTCTCTCACCCCGCCATCCCTCTCCAAAGACTCCTTTGGGAAAGAGCAGTACATATTACAGCGTACTAACCAATTATGGGGAGTGCGGAACAGCAAAGGAACTTGGCATATCAATAGAAAGATGGGGGTATAAAAATTAAGTATAAAGCATATGAGAATCTTAGAATTTGGGGTAAAATATGACTATACTGAGAGACACTCTCTGTGCTTATAAGAAAATAAAAATGATGTCCAACTGCACTCTGTTCAGGTGTTTTTTGTTGTTGCTTTTTTTTCACATGATCTCACTCATATGTGGAATCTAATGAACAAAACAAAACTGATGAACAAAATAGATCCAGATACAAAGAAGCATGGAACAGACTGTCGAATTTCGGTGGGTGAGTGGGTAGGAAGAGATCAACCAAAGAACTGGTATACATATATGCATAACCCATGGACACAGACTATAGGGTGGTGAAGGCCTGGGGTGGGGTTTGGGGGTGGGCTAGCTGGGGTCAATAGGGGGAAAAAGGGGTCATATGTAATACTTTCAACAAAAAGATTCTTTAAAAATAAATAAACTAAGTAATTAATTGATTTAAGGAAGAATTGGGCATTGGGTTCTGAAGAGTTTAAAATCAAGCAAACATATTAGTATGTGCTTATATATGTATGCAATACAATTCAAGATTATAATGACTTTATTTTTTTAAATATATTTTATTGACTTCAGAGAGAGGGAGGAAGAGGGAGCGAATGATAGAAACATCATCTATAGCAGGGGTGAGCAACCTTTTTGTGAGTGCGTGCCAAAACCAGCAAAATCTCTGACTCAAAATTCTTCTGCGTGCCAACCCTAATTTTTTGAGAACATGTTATACCTACTTGATATCTCTTAAGGTGTACGTATGTGAAGAACCTTGAAGAAATAATAAAATTCATTCGAGCGGCAAAAACACAGTATATGATGATGAAAAATACATTTATTTTTTAATGTATACATGTAGACTGATAGTCCGACAGAAAACTTTGTGACTCCGTTTGATATTATCAGTGGGACTTTTGCTGCTGCATCACTGATGACAGATTTTACATCAGGTTTATATTTCGTGACCTTCAGAGATATGCACGAGCTACTACCTTCATCTGTCAGGCTACTCCTATTACAAGACTTAACAAAATTCATCACTGAGAACAAAGATTCACAAGCGTATGTGGATGAAACCAAAACACTGATCGGATCTAGGAAGGCAGGGAGAGTTAAGGCAGAAGCATAGAAATCGCTCTTCCCCTCTCTCGTCAATCCATGTCTATGGTCTTTAAGATAACTTGTTATGTAAAATTATTTATTTATCTTAGATGCACCTACACTGAATTTATCTGAAAATAAAAAAGTAGATATTAAGAAAAAAATTGTAAATGGAAGATTATAAGAGAGGGTTTTGTGTGCCAGCAAAAGTTACTGGCGTGCCATGTTTGGCATGCATGCCAGGAGTTGCCCACCCCTGATCTATAGGCTTCTTCCCGCACGCCCCCTACTGGAGATCCGTCCACAATCTGGGCATTGCCTTGACCAGGAATGGTACTGTGACTCCTGGTTCATGGGCTCATCCTCAACCAATGAGCAACACTAGCCAGATAAGATTATACTGACTTTTAAATGGTTCTAATACAGTTTTAGAGTTTAAATTTGGATTAAAACAGACACAAATTTGATACTGAGGCACAATATTTTCATGAAAATCTATTCCTCAGATGCAACTTATATTAGGTAATGAATTGTTTTGACAAATTAAGTAATATTGAATACTAGATGACTTCCTTACCTGTTTTTTATCAGCTCTTTTCTTTTTTATTTATTGTTTTTGTCACCTTTATTTCTCAACATTAGTGATTTATATCCAACTAATCAGAATTCTTGGTTATTGACTAAAAATGTAAAACTGCCTGCACTGTATGAGTTTATGATATGGAAATTTCAAACCACAAATCATTCCAGATTCCTGGGGGAATAAGTAGATGTTATACAATTATGCTACAGTCTTCATCTTAATAAGAAATGCTTACAAACAAATGACTCATTCTGGCTGATCATACTTTGAAATATCAGATTACTGTGCTGAATCACACCTCAAAAAATCACAAATGGTAAGAATAGACTGGGAAGAATAACATTGTTACAAAGTAGCCAACTAGTATATGACTTAGTTTCAAAGAAACACCACACTAAAGATTAACATTATGAGAAAGTAGAAATTGAAATAAACGTGTATATTCATTTCTGTATAAATTTATCTCTTATCAATCACAGGAAGTAGGTTTAGCATTGTAAAGGGAAAATATTGCCAGCAATATTTTAAATCATGAAGCTATATATTCAAGAGCGATCAATAAAATAACGTACAGGAAATGACAAACACCTAGTCAATGGAATCGTTTTTCCTGAAATACTTAGCAGTAGCTTTTTAAAGTAATCGCTTATGGTCAATGTTACTTGTATTTTGATCAGTTCGCTTGTTACAGTAGAATGGAATGTCATATTCATTCATTTTTTTAGCTGTCTGAGGAAGTTTTTCATACCTGTAATCAGCCATAAAGAGGGTCATGATATTGCCATATCTAAAGAACATCTTTTTGTCAGTTTTGCCAAACAATGCTTTGAAGGTCAACAGATATTTTTAAAAGATGAAGAGATGAGAAAATGAATATTTTCAAAAAAATATTATATATATATATATATATATATATATATATATATATATATATATATATTCTTTTGTTCATCCATAACTTTCTTGTTAGGAATTTCTCTCTGATAAAAAAAATAATAAAAGCACTTCTTATTCTGAAGTAATCATTTTGCAACATTCTGTCTTTTTTAAAAAAATGCTGTCTATGTGTGTGGGGGGGGGTTCAAGATCAACATGGATTAAGTCAATTATGGGACACATCTTCCTTAGTCGATGGGAGAACGCAGAAACTGCTGAGTTACACTTTGTGATAAACATTTTGGAACATTGCCAGAGCCATTATAAACATTTCTGAGCCCACTTTTTCAGGGAACTCTTTTAAAAATCAATTAGAAGTGAAAGTCTTTCAATGCTAGTGTTTTAAAATGTCAAGCTTATATTACTTTTTTTTCCTTGTGCATCAATGGCAATATTTCAAAACCTGTG